>NW_027362765.1:373250792-378274367 GCF_046119375.1 Phyllobates terribilis | reverse complement strand
GTAATAATGTGATGGGTGATAATAATACTGGGTATAATGTGATGGGTGATAATAATACTGGTATAATGTGATGAGTGATAATAATACTGGGTATAATGTGATGGGTGATAATAATACTGGGTATAATGTGATGAGTGATAATAATACTGGTATAATGTGATGGGTGATATAATACTGGTATAATGTGATGGGAGATAATAATACTGGGTATAATGTGATGGGTGATAATAATACTGGTATAATGTGATGGGTGATAATAATACTGGGTATAATGTGATGGGTGATAATAATACTGGTATAATGTGATGGGTGATAATAATAATACTGGGTATAATGTGATGGGTGATAATAATACTGGGTATAATGTGATGGGTGATAATAATACTGGTATAATGTGATGGGTGATAATAATACTGGTATAATGTGATGGGTGATAATAATACTGGTATAATGTGATGGGTGATAATAATACTGGTATAATGTGATGGGTGATAATAATACTGGGTATAATGTGATGGGTGATAATAATACTGGGTATAATGTGATGGGTGATAATAATACTGGGTATAATGTGATGGGTGATAATAATACTGGGTATAATGTGATGGGTGATAATAATACTGGTATAATGTGATGGGTGATAATAATACTGGTATAATGTGATGGGTGATAATAATACTGGGTATAATGTGATGGGTGATAATAATACTGGGTATAATGTGATGGGTGATAATAATACTGGTATAATGTGATGGGTGATAATAATACTGGGTATAATGTGATGGGTGATAATAATACTGGGTATAATGTGATGGGTGATAATAATACTGGGTATAATGTGATGGGTGATAATAATACTGGGAATGTGATGGGTGATAATAATACTGGGTATAATGTGATGAGTGATAATAATACTGGGTATAATGTGATGGGTGATAATAATACTGGGTATAATGTGATGGGTGATAATAATACTGGGTATAATGTGATGGGTGATAATAATACTGGGTATAATGTGATGGGTGATAATAATACTGGGTATAATGTGATGGGTGATAATAATACTGGTATAATGTGATGGGTGATAATAATACTGGTATAATGTGATGGGTGATAATAATACTGGGTATAATGTGATGGGTGATAATAATACTGGGTATAATGTGATGGGTGATAATAATACTGGGTATAATGTGATGGGTGATAATACTGGTATAATGTGATGGGTGATAATAATACTGGGTATAATGTGATGGGTGATAATAATACTGGTATAATGTGATGAGTGATAATAATACTGGGTATAATGTGATGGTGATAATAATACTGGGTATAATGTGATGGTGATAATAATACTGGTATAATGTGATGGGTGATAATAATACTGGGTATAATGTGATGGGTGATAATAATACTGGGTATAATGTGATGGGTGATAATAATACTGGGTATAATGTGATGGGTGATAATAATACTGGTATAATGTGATGGGTGATAATAATACTGGTATAATGTGATGGGTGATAATAATACTGGTATAATGTGATGGGTGATAATAATACTGGTATAATGTGATGGGTGATAATAATACTGGGTATAATGTGATGAGTGATAATAATACTGGGTATAATGTGATGAGTGATAATAATACTGGGTATAATGTGATGGGTGATAATAATACTGGGTATAATGTGATGGGTGATAATAATACTGGTATAATGTGATGGGTGATAATAATACTGGTATAATGTGATGGGTGATAATAATACTGGTATAATGTGATGGGTGATAATAATACTGGTATAATGTGATGGGTGATAATAATACTGGTATAATGTGATGGGTGATAATAATAATACTGGTATAATGTGATGGGTGATAATGTAATACTGGGTATAATGTGATGGGTGATAATAATACTGGGTATAATGTGATGGGTGATAATAATACTGGTATAATGTGATGAGTGATAATAATACTGGTATAATGTGATGGGTGATAATAATACTGGGTATAATGTGATGAGTGATAATAATACTGGGTATAATGTGATGAGTGATAATAATACTGGGTATAATGTGATGGGTGATAATAATACTGGGTATAATGTGATGGGTGATAATAATACTGGTATAATGTGATGGGTGATAATAATACTGGGTATAATGTGATGAGTGATAATAATACTGGGTATAATGTGATGAGTGATAATAATACTGGGTATAATGTGATGGGTGATAATAATACTGGGTATAATGTGATGGGTGATAATAATACTGGGTATAATGTGATGGGTGATAATAATACTGGGTATAATGTGATGGGTGATAATAATACTGGGTATAATGTGATGGGTGATAATAATACTGGTATAATGTGATGAGTGATAATAATACTGGTATAATGTGATGGGTGATAATAATACTGGGTATAATGTGATGGGTGATAATAATACTGGGTATAATGTGATGGGTGATAATAATACTGGTATAATGTGATGGCTGATAATAATACTGGTATAATGTGATGGGTGATAATAATACTGGGTATAATGTGATGGGTGATAATAATACTGGGTATAATGTGATGAGTGATAATAATACTGGGTATAATGTGATGGGTGATAATAATACTGGTATAATGTGATGGGTGATAATAATACTGGGTATAATGTGCTGGGTGATAATACTGGTATAATGTGATGGGTGATAATAATACTGGTATAATGTGATGGGTGATAATAATACTGGTATAATGTGATGGGTGATAATAATACTGGTATAATGTGATGGGTGATAATAATACTGGGTATAATGTGATGGGTGATAATAATACTGGTATAATGTGATGGGTGATAATAATACTGGTATAATGTGATGGGTGATAATAATACTGGTATAATGTGATGGGTGATAATAATACTGGTATAATGTGATGGGTGATAATAATACTGGTATAATGTGATGGGTGATAATAATACTGGGTATAATGTGATGGGTGATAATAATACTGGTATAATGTGATGGGTGATAATAACTGGGTATAATGTGATGAGTGATAATAATACTGGTATAATGTGATGGGTGATAATAATACTGGGTATAATGTGATGGGTGATAATAATACTGGGTATAATGTGATGGGTGATAATAATACTGGGTATAATGTGATGGGTGATAATAATACTGGGTATAATGTGATGGATGATAATAATACTGGGTATAATGTGATGGGTGATAATAATACTGGTATAATGTGATGGGTGATAATAATACTGGGTATAATGTGATGGGTGATAATAATACTGGTATAATGTGATGGGTGATAATAATACTGGTATAATGTGATGGGTGATAATAATACTGGTATAATGTGATGGGTGATAATAATACTGGGTATAATGTGATGGGTGATAATACTGGTATAATGTGATGCGTGATAATAATACTGGTATAATGTGATGAGTGATAATAATACTGGGTATAATGTGATGGGTGATAATAATACTGGGTATAATGTGATGGGTGATAATAATACTGGTATAATGTGATGGGTGATAATAATACTGGTATAATGTGATGAGTGATAATAATACTGGTATAATGTGATGGGTGATAATAATACTGGTATAATGTGATGGGTGATAATAATACTGGTATAATGTGATGGGTGATAATAATACTGGGTATAATGTGATGGGTGATAATAATACTGGGTATAATGTGATGGATGATAATAATACTGGGTATAATGTGATGGGTGATAATAATACTGGTATAATGTGATGGGTGATAATAATACTGGGTATAATGTGATGGGTGATAATAATACTGGTATAATGTGATGGGTGATAATAATACTGGTATAATGTGATGGGTGATAATAATACTGGTATAATGTGATGGGTGATAATAATACTGGGTATAATGTGATGGGTGATAATACTGGTATAATGTGATGCGTGATAATAATACTGGTATAATGTGATGGAGTGATAATAATACTGGGTATAATGTGATGGGTGATAATAATACTGGGTATAATGTGATGGGTGATAATAATACTGGTATAATGTGATGGGTGATAATAATACTGGTATAATGTGATGGGTGATAATAATACTGGTATAATGTGATGGGTGATAATATACTGGTATAATGTGATGAGTGATAATAATACTGGTATAATGTGATGGGTGATAATAATACTGGGTATAATGTGATGGTGATAATAATACTGGTATAATGTGATGAGTGATAATAATACTGGTATAATGTGATGGGTGATAATAATACTGGGTATAATGTGATGGGTGATAATAATACTGGGTATAATGTGATGGGTGATAATAATACTGGTATAATGTGATGAGTGATAATAATACTGGTATAATGTGATGGGTGATAATAATACTGGTATAATGTGATGGGTGATAATAATATTGGGTATAATGTGATGGGTGATAATAATACTGGGTATAATGTGATGGGTGATAATAATACTGGGTATAATGTGATGGGTGATAATAATACTGGTATAATGTGATGGGTGATAATAATACTGTTATAATGTGATGGGTGATTATAATACTGGGTATAATGTGATGGGTGATAATAATACTTGGTATAATGTGATGGATGATAATAATACTGGTATAATGTGATGAGTGATAATAATACTGGTATAATGTGATGGGTGATAATAATACTGGTATAATGTGATGGGTGATATAATACTGGTATAATGTGATGGGTGATAATAATACTGGGTATAATGTGATGGATGATAATAATACTGGGTATAATGTGATGGGTGATAATAATACTGGGTATAATGTGATGAGTGATAATAATACTGGTATAATGTGATGAGTGATAATAATACTGGGTATAATGTGATGGGTGATAATAATACTGGGTATAATGTGATGGGTGATAATAATACTGGGTATAATGTGATGGGTGATAATAATACTGGTATAATGTGATGAGTGATAATAATACTGGGTATAATGTGATGGGTGATAATAATACTGGTTATAATGTGATGGGTGATAATAATACTGGTATAATGTGATGAGTGATAATAATACTGGGTATAATGTGATGGGTGATAATAATACTGGTTATAATGTGATGGGTGATAATAATACTGGTATAATGTGATGAGTGATAATAATACTGGGTATAATGTGATGGGTGATAATAATACTGGGTATAATGTGATGGGTGATAATAATACTGGGTATAATGTGATGGGTGATAATAATACTGGTATAATGTGATGGGTGATAATAATACTGGGTATAATGTGATGGGTGATAATAATACTGGTTATAATGTGATGGGTGATAATAATACTGGTATAATGTGATGGGTGATAATAATACTGGTATAATGTGATGGGTGATAATAATACTGGTATAATGTGATGGGTGATAATAATACTGGTATAATGTGATGGGTGATAATACTGGGTATAATGTGAAGAGTGATAATAATACTGGTATAATGTGATGGGTGATAATAATACTGGGTATAATGTCATGGGTGATAATAATACTGGGTATAATGTGATGGGTGATAATAATAATACTGGGTATAATGTGATGGGTGATAATAATACTGGGTATAATGTGATGGATGATAATAATACTGGGTATAATGTGATGGGTGATAATAATACTGGTATAATGTGATGGGTGATAATAATACTGGGTATAATGTGATGGGTGATAATAATACTGGTATAATGTGATGGGTGATAATAATACTGGTATAATGTGATGGGTGATAATAATACTGGTATAATATGATGGGTGATAATAATACTGGGTATAATGTGATGGGTGATAATACTGGTATAATGTGATGCGTGATAATAATACTGGTATAATGTGATGAGTGATAATAATACTGGGTATAATGTGATGGGTGATAATAATACTGGGTATAATGTGATGGGTGATAATAATACTGGTATAATGTGATGGGTGATAATAATACTGGTATAATGTGATGAGTGATAATAATACTGGTATAATGTGATGGGTGATAATACTGGTATAATGTGATGTGTGATAATAATACTGGTATAATGTGATGGGTGATAATAATACTGGTATAATGTGATGAGTGATAATAATACTGGTATAATGTGATGGGTGATAATAATACTGGGTTTAATGTGATGGGTGATAATAATACTGGGTATAATGTGATGGGTGATAATAATACTGGTATAATGTGATGAGTGATAATAATACTGGTATAATGTGATGGGTGATAATAATACTGGTATAATGTGATGGGTGATAATAATACTGGTATAAAGTGATGGGTGATAATAATATTGGGTATAATGTGATGGGTGATAATAATACTGGGTATAATGTGATGGATGATAATAATACTGGGTATAATGTGATGGGTGATAATAATACTGGTATAATGTGATGGGTGATAATAATACTGGGTATAATGTGATGGGTGATAATAATACTGGTATAATGTGATGGGTGATAATAATACTGGTATAATGTGATGGGTGATAATAATACTGGTATAATGTGATGGGTGATAATAATACTGGGTATAATGTGATGGGTGATAATACTGGTATAATGTGATGCGTGATAATAATACTGGTATAATGTGATGAGTGATAATAATACTGGGTATAATGTGATGGGTGATAATAATACTGGGTATAATGTGATGGGTGATAATAATACTGGTATAATGTGATGGGTGATAATAATACTGGTATAATGTGATGGGTGATAATAATACTGGTATAATGTGATGGGTGATAATACTGGTATAATGTGATGTGTGATAATAATACTGGTATAATGTGATGGGTGATAATAATACTGGGTATAATGTGATGGTGATAATAATACTGGTATAATGTGATGAGTGATAATAATACTGGTATAATGTGATGGGTGATAATAATACTGGGTATAATGTGATGGGTGATAATAATACTGGGTATAATGTGATGGGTGATAATAATACTGGTATAATGTGATGAGTGATAATAATACTGGTATAATGTGATGGGTGATAATAATACTGGTATAATGTGATGGGTGATAATAATATTGGGTATAATGTGATGGGTGATAATAATACTGGGTATAATGTGATGGTGATAATAATACTGGGTATAATGTGCTGGGTGATAATAATACTGGTATAATGTGATGGGTGATAATAATACTGTTATAATGTGATGGGTGATTATAATACTGGGTATAATGTGATGGGTGATAATAATACTGGTATAATGTGATGGATGATAATAATACTGGTATAATGTGATGAGTGATAATAATACTGGTATAATGTGATGAGTGATAATAATACTGGTATAATGTGATGGGTGATTATAATACTGGGTATAATGTGATGGGTGATAATAATACTGGTATAATGTGATGGATGATAATAATACTGGGTATAATGTGATGGGTGATAATAATACTGGTATAATGTGATGAGTGATAATAATACTGGTATAATGTGATGAGTGATAATAATACTGGGTATAATGTGATGGGTGATAATAATACTGGGTATAATGTGATGGGTGATAATAATACTGGGTATAATGTGATGGGTGATAATAATACTGGTATAATGTGATGAGTGATAATAATACTGGGTATAATGTGATGGGTGATAATAATACTGGTTATAATGTGATGGGTGATAATAATACTGGTATAATGTGATGAGTGATAATAATACTGGGTATAATGTGATGGGTGATAATAATACTGGTTATAATGTGATGGGTGATAATAATACTGGTATAATGTGATGAGTGATAATAATACTGGGTATAATGTGATGGGTGATAATAATACTGGGTATAATGTGATGGGTGATAATAATACTGGGTATAATGTGATGGGTGATAATAATACTGGTATAATGTGATGAGTGATAATAATACTGGGTATAATGTGATGGGTGATAATAATACTGGTTATAATGTGATGGGTGATAATAATACTGGTATAATGTGATGGGTGATAATAATACTGGGTATAATGTGATGGGTGATAATAATACTGGTATAATGTGATGGGTGATAATAATACTGGTATAATGTGATGGGTGATAATAATACTGGTATAATGTGATGGGTGATAATAATACTGGTATAATGTGATGGATGATAATAATACTGGGTATAATGTGATGGGTGATAATAATACTGGTATAATGTGATGGGTGATAATAATACTGGTATAATGTAATGGGTGATAATAATACTGGGTATAATGTGCTGGGTGATAATAATACTGGGTATAATGTGATGGGTGATAATAATACTGGTATAATGTGATGGGTGATAATAATACTGGTATAATGTGATGGGTGATAATAATACTGGTATAATGTGATGGGTGATAATAATACTGGGTATAATGTGATGGGTGATAATAATACTGGTATAATGTGATGGGTGATAATAATACTGGGTATAATGTGATGGGTGATAATAATACTGGGTATAATGTGATGGGTCATAATAATATTGGTATAATGTGATGGGTGATAATAATACTGGGTATAATGTGATGGGTGATAATAATACTGGTATAATGTGATGGGTGATAATAATACTGGTATAATGTGATGGATGATAATAATACTGGGTATAATGTGCTGGGTGATAATAATACTGGGTATAATGTGATGGCTGATAATAATACTGGTATAATGTGATGGGTGATAATAATATTGGGTATAATGTGATGGGTGATAATAATACTGGTACAATGTGACGGGTGATAATAATACTGGGTATAATGTGATGGGTGATAATAATACTGGTATAATGTGATGGGTGATAATAATACTGGGTATAATGTGATGGGTGATAATAATACTGGTATAATGTGATGGGTGATAATAATACTGGATATAATGTGATGAGTGATAATAATACTGGTATAATGTGACGGGTGACAATAATACTGGGTATAATGTGATGGGTGATAATACTGGTATAATGTGATGGGTGATAATAATACTGGGTATAATGTGATGGGTGATAATAATACTGGGTATAATGTGATGGGTGATAATAATACTGGTATAATGTGATGGGTGATAATAATACTGGGTATAATGTGATGGGTGATAATAATACTGGGTATAATGTGATGGCTGATAATAATACTGGTATAATGTGATGGGTGATAATACTGGGTATAATGTGATGGGTGATAATAATACTGGGTATAATGTGATGGGTGATAATAATACTGTGTATAATGTGATGGGTGATAATAATACTGGGTATAATTTGATGGGTGATAATAATACTGGGTATAATGTGATGGGTGATAATAATACTGGTATAATGTGATGGGTGATAATAATACTGGGTATAATGTGATGGGTGATAATAATACTGGTATAATGTGATGGGTGATAATAATACTGGGTATAATGTGATGGGTGATAATAATACTGGGTATAATGTGATGGGTGATAATAATACTGGTATAATGTGATGGGTGATAATAATACTGGGTATAATGTGATGGGTGATAATAATACTGGGTATAATGTGATGGGTGATAATAATACGTTATTCTTCTAGATCTAAATTTGGCTTTTCGGAAGATCGTTGTCCTTCTGCGGCCAGAGAAGGAGTTTATAGTGGACGGGAACCACATGATAATCCGGACTCTCAGCACCTTCCGGAATTACATCATGGATTTCACTTTGGGTGAAGAATTTGAAGAAGATCTGGGAGTGATCGACGGTCGGATCTGCAAGGTATAAATGTGTGTGGAGAATGAGTGACCGAGGCGCAACGTGTCAGGAGCACACTATATAGGGGTCTAAACACTCACAGCATAGAGATGGCCGAGCGGAGCGTCGGGGAAAAGAAAGTCCGTCCTGAGGACGGAATACCAGCAGCAAGTCCAGGAGAACATAACACTTCACTGACTCTGGATGTTACCACTGACAGCTTCACCTCCCCAGACCACCAGAGATCTTATCACTGACAACATGCACACCCCAGACCACCAGGGATCTTATCACTGATAACATGCACACCCCAGACCACCAGGGATCTTATCACTGATAACATGCACACCCCAGACCACCAGGGATCTTATCACTGATAACATGCACACCCCAGACCACCAGGGATCTTATCACTGATAACATGCACACCCCAGACCACCAGGGATCTTATCACTGATAACATGCACACCCCAGACCACCAGGGATCTTATCACTGATAACATGCACACCCCAGAACACCAGGGATCTTATCACTGATAACATGCACACCCCAGACCACCAGGGATCTTATCACTGATAACATGCACACCCCAGACCACCAGGGATCTTATCACTGATAACATGCACACCCCAGACCACCAGGGATCTTATCACTGATAACATGCACACCACAGACCACCAGGGATCTTATCACTGATAACATGCACACCCCAGACCACCAGGGATCTTATCACTGATAACATGCACACCCCAGACCACCAGGGATCTTATCACTGACAACATGCAGACCCCAGACCACCAGGGATCTTATCACTGATAACATGCAGACCCCAGACCACCAGGGATCTTATCACTGACAACATGCAGACCCCAGACCACCAGGGATCTTATCACTGATAACATGCACACCCCAGACCACCAGGGATCTTATCACTGATAACATGCACACCCCAGACTACCAGGGATCGTATCACTGATAACATGCACACCCCAGACCACCAGGGATCTTATCACTGATAACATGCACACCACAGACCATCAGGGATCTTATCACTGACAACATGCACACCCCAAACCACCAGGGATCTTATCACTGATAACATGCACACCCCAGACCACCAGGAATCTTATCACTGATAACATGCACACCCCAGACCACCAGGGATCTTATCACTGATAACATGCACACCCCAGACCACCAGGGATCTTATCACTGATAACATGCAGACCCCAAACCACAAGGGATCTATGCGGGGCCCATGATACTGTGTGGTGGGCTATTCGGGGCCCATGATACTGTGCGTTGGGCTATGTAGGACCCATGATACTGTCTGGGGGCTATGCGAGCCCTTGATACTGTGTGATGGGCTATATGGGGCCCATGATACTGTGTGGCGGGCTATGAGGGGCCCATGATACTGTGTGGTGGGCTATGTGGGGCCCATGATACTGTGTGGGGGCTATGCGGTCCCTTGATACTGTTTGGTGGGCTATGTAGGGCCCATGATACTGTGTGGTGGGCTATGCGGGGCTCATGTTACTGTGTGGTTGACTATTCGGGGCCCACGTTACTGTGGGGGGGCTATGTGGGGCCCACGTTACGGTGTGGGGGACTACACGGGGCCTATGTTTCTGTGTTGGGGGCTATGCGGGGCCCATATTACTGTGTGGGGGGCTATGCAGGGCCCATGATACTGTGTGGGGGCTATGCGGGGCCCATGATACTGTGTGGGGGGCTATGCGGGGCCCATATGTTACTGTGTGGGGCGCTATGAGGGGCCCATGTTACTGTGTGGTGGGCTATGCGGGACCCATGATACTGTGTGGTGGGCTATGCGGGGCCCATGATACTGTGTGGGGTGCTATGCAGGCCCATGTTACTGTGTTCTGTATCGAGGGCTGTGTGGGGGTCACAGTTGAGGCATCATACTGTCACCATAGTTTCCTTGGGGGAGTTGAGGGAGGGTACAGTAGGGTCATCATACCATGTGTTTGGAGGGTACTGTGGAAAAATTTACTGTGGGGGTATAATACTGTCTTTGGGGGGGGGCATTTTTGTTGGCATCATACTTTATTATATGTGGACAGCATATATATGTAGACAGCAGTTTCAAAGTAATGTCCTTTTTTTCCAAAATGTTGCATATATTTTTGCACTTCGGTTTGGTTCTGTTGCCGTTTAGGCTAAGTTCACACATTGCAGGCTTTGCTGCTTTTTTGGTAGGTTTTTGTTTAGTTTTGGTGCAAATTATATGTGTCAAATTTTTAAGAAAGTTTGTTTTATTCACCAAAAACATCGTTGCATTTTACTGCAGCATTTTTTCACCCAATAAAAGCAATGAGAAAATGCTGCAAAAATGCAGAAAGAATTGACATGCTGCAGATTTAACAAATGCTGCCATTTTTAAATTCAGTCAGAAAAGAAAAAAAAAGCATATGCATGAGATTTCTGGAGTCTTTTAGCCTTTACTGGTACTGTAAAAAGCAGCTTTTAATTTGTATAAAAACAAGCCACAAAAACATAATGCAGGAACACGTGTGCAGAGGTATTATTCACACAGTGCAGTAAACAAGCAGTGACCCCAAGAAAATTCAACTTAAATGTCTTTATTTTCAAAACTCACCAAGTAAAGGCAAACGTTATCTTCCGGGTCGTCCAAACAGTCCATATCAAAACCCATTGCCGTGGGCGACTGCACCGGCGCATCACTCTTAGGTGCGTCTTTGCCTTCCTTGGCTCCATGTTCACCTTACACAGGCCTGTATTGCACAGAGTCTCCTGCTCTGCCCCTTGCAAACAAATCACTGACCCACCCAAACCTGAACTGAAAGTTTAACTAGGTTTCCTAGACATGAGCTACTCCTAAAACCAGGAGTGGAGGGAAAGATTCGCCCCACTACCAAACCTGCACATCTCTCCAAACATAAAAGCCCAAGTCAGGTTTTCCTAAAATCTGACTTGGTCAAATAGTTTGACCAAATCCACACTCTCTTTTATTCTGCTTTGTAACCACATGCGTTGTTTTAATCACAATGCGCTCCAGCGGGTTTAGTATGCCTCTATGTGCATCCTGGGGGACACATAACGATCTTCGCCTATGATTTCCCTCACTGCCTCACATACCCCCCTCCTCTGTTCAAACTTATGGGGTTGAACACCTGTCACCATACTGGGCGCCTGTGACAGGGTATCCGCATTTCCTTGCTCCTTCCCCGCTCGATGTTCCACTGTGAAGCTAAAATTTTGCAGTGACAGGAACCATCTGGTGACCCAAGCATTCCACTCCTTTGCATTCCTCATCCAGACCAAGGGTGAATGGTCCGTTACCAGGCGAAACTGTCACTTGAGCAAATAATAGCCTAGGGACTCCAAGGCCTACTTAATGGCCAAGCACTCCTTTTCCATTACGCTATAATTTTTCTCTGCCGGGGTAAGTTTCCTGCTCAAGTAGGTGACCGGAATTTCTTCTCCGTTCACCTCTGGCACCAGTACCACACCTAGGCCTAACTCTGAGGCATCTGTTTGTACTATAAAGCCTTTCTCGAAATTGGGGCTGGTGGGGACCAGCTGTCCGCATAATGCCACCTTCATGGACTGGAACGCTTCCTCCGCTTGAGGGTTCCACCGAACCATGACCGACTTCTTCCCTTTTTGGAGATTGGTTAGGGGTGCCGATCTCCCAGCAAAATTGGGTATAAGCTGACGGTATTACCCAACGATGCCATGGAATGCTCTTACCTGTTTAGTAGGAAGAGGTTGGGGCCAGTTTTGAATGGCCTCAATCTTGTTTATTTGGGGTTTGATAACCCCACAGCCTATCAAGTACCCCAAATACTGGGCTTCCGTGAGGCCTATCGCACATTTTTTGGGGTTCACTGTTAAACCTGAGTCTCTGATCAAATCCACCACAGCTTGTACCTGGGACAAGTGGGTCTGCCAGTCGGTACTAAAGATAATATCATCCAAATACTCTGACGCGTACTTCTGATGGGGCTTCGACACTATGTCCCTCAGCCTCTGGAACATGGCCAGGGCCCTATATAAGGCAAAAGGCAAGACTACATAGTGATAGAGACCCTCTGGCATTATAAAGGCGGTCTTTTCTTTTGCAGATTCTGTCAGAGGCACCTGCCAGTAACCCTTGGTGAGATCGGCGTGGTGAAGTACTGGGCCTGCCCCAGTCTCTCGATCAGCTCGTCTACCCGAGGCATTGGATAAAGGACAAATTTTGACACCTCATTAAATTTTTGGAAGTCGTTACAAAATTGTAACGATCCGTCTGGCTTTGGAATCAGCACAATGGGGCTAGCCCACTCATTCCTGGACTCCTCGATGACTCCTAACTGGAGCATTTGCTTTACTTCAGTCGCGATGGCTTGCCTCCGGGCTTCTGGTACACGCTACGGTTTCATCTGTTCCCTTACCCGAGGCTCGGTGACAGTGTCATGTCAGATCACCGAGGTTGGGCCAGGCAGTTCTGAGAATACGTCCGTATTCTGCTGCACTAATCTCCGAGTCTCCCATCGCTGCTGTTTCATGAGAGCGTCGCTTATCTTTACCTCTGCCGGCCTCCTCCTGGGCTGGTGTCGGAGGGTCCAAAGGCTATACGACCGGAGTCGCATCCGTAATCATACATTCCCTATCTTTCCATGCTTTTAGCAGATTTACATGATATAGTTGTTTGGGTTTTCTCTTCTCGGGCTGATATACCCTGTAATTCACTTCTCCAACCTTTTACCGTACTTCATACGGCCCTTGGCACTTGGCCATGAGCTTACTCTCTGCGGTGGGCACTAATACTAATACCCGATCCCTCTTTTTAACAGACCTGGCAGTGACCATTTTATTATAAGCTCGGCTCTGTGCTACTTGGGCAACCAGGAGGTGTTCTTTCACCGCCGCGATCCGGTCCTGCATACTTGCCCACGTTCACTTGTGCTTTTATGGGGTGTAGGTTCCTGTTCCCACGTCTTTTTGGCTACGTCCAGCAGGTTCGGGGGATGTCTACCATATAATAGCTCAAAGGGTGAGAACCACGTGGAGGTCTGTGGTACCTTGCAGACAGCGAACATTAAATAGGGCAGTAACATGTCCCAATCCCTCCCATCCTTGGGGACCACTTTTTTTAACATAGATTTAAGAGTTTTGTTAAATCTCTCCATCAACCCATCGGTCTGTGGGTGGTACACCGATGTGTTTTATTTTAAGCAGTTTTCACAGTTCCCTTGTCACCTTGGACATAAAGGGAGTCCCCTGATCTGTAAGGATCTCCTTAGGTAGCCCAAGGTGACAGAACGTGGCAAACAGCTCCCAGGCAATAAGTTTAGCGGAGGTGTGGTGAAGCGCAATCGCATCCGGGTAACGGGTGGCATAATCTACTACCACCAATATGTGTTGGTGGCCACAGGTGGATTTTACTATTGGCCCCACCAGATCCATAGCAGTCCGCTCAAAAGGTACCTCTATAATGGGTAGAGGCACCAATGGACCCCGGAAGCTTGCAGTGGGTGTGGTAAGTGTACACTCGGGACACGATTCACAAAACCTCTGCACCTCTGCGTAAATCCCAGGCCAAAAGAACCACTGCAAAATACGTTCTTGTGTATTTTTAACCCCAAGGGGGCCCACCCAGCATGTGTGTGTGGGTCATCTTGAGCACCTCCTGACTGTAGGATTGAGGCACTACCAGCTGTTCCACTACTTTGTCCCGGATTTCGTCAACCCTATATAGTAAATCCTGGTTGACCACCATGCGCGAAAAAACTACCTCCGCACCCGGTTGCTGAGCCACCTCATTTACCTCTATCACCCTTTCCCGTGCACGGGTCAGTGTGGGATCTTGGAGCTGGGTTGTCCCAAAAGACCACTTGGGCACTTCCAGCTCCGGAATTGACGTTGTCTCCTCGACCTCTCCTGCCAACGCCTCTAGGGGAAACCGATCAGGTTCACACTCTTTCCCTATGTGGGTCACCCCTACGGCAGGTATCACTAACTCGGGATCTTCAGGTTCCGCATCCTGAAAGACATTTAACCTGGGAGGATTCATTTTATTCTCCCACAAGGACCAGAACAGGGGCAAGTCTCTTCCCAAAACAGCCCAAAACGTAAGGAAGGGTCTTCACCACTCCCATCACACGTTTAACCTCTCTGCATGGAGTGGAAAATGTAACCTCCGCCGTCGGATACTCGTGGAGTTCACCATGAATACATATGACACCAACTTTTCTCCCAGTGGGTTCTAACCCAGAGATCAATGACCCATGCGCAAGTGTCACTAGGCTCCGTGAGCCCAAGAGAGCCTCTACCCGTAGTCTGTTGACGTGCACCTGGCACAGATGGGGTTCGCCCGTTGGGGTGACGGCGTCTGCAGTGTAGATGGCCTGGGCATACATTGATACCCGGTGAGTAAACCCGCTAGCGGCGGCACTGCTAGGCAACAAGACCTGTTTAGGGGAAACTGGCCTCCTGCCACCCTCACTTGAGGGTACCTCCTCAGTATGGGCTCGGTTCTGACTGACCCCAGCAGAGGGTCATCAAAGCAAAAGGTGGCTACTTTGAAGAACCTAGAATATAAGACATATTTTCAGTTGTTTCACACTTTTTTGTTAAGTATATAATTCCACATGTGTTAATTCATAGTTTTGATGCCTTCAGTGTGAATGTACAATTGTCATAGTCATGAAAATACAGAAAAATCTTTAAATGAGAAGGTGTGTCCAAACTTTTGGTCTGTACTGTATATATATATATATATATAAATCAGCCTAGACGACCAGGAATGTAATCATTAACCCCTCCACCACTGCACACCATCATGAGAATTAAAGAAGCCCAGGAACCACTAGTATGTCAGTATTATGTGGTCAGTGTATAGCGGTATTATCTGGACAGTGGATAGCAGTATTATTTGTAGCGGGCAATGTCTATTCAGTGATGTGGATCTGGCAGCGCCTCCAATTACAATATGATGGGGGCTGACAATGTTTCAGACTATTACATATGGACTGACAGACACTCGCATATACCCCGCACACAAGTAGAAAATAGAACATCGCCCGTCACATACACTCATCTGTTTTTTTTTTTGTTTTTTTTTTACAAAATAAGGCTTTAGTCCTATTGGCATCAACATGTTCCCTCTTCTGTACGATCAGCTGTTATAACCTCCCACACTTATTATTCATCTCAGCCTTGTGTTAATGGCTAAAAATAATACAAAACCTATACAATTAATAAGATATAACCTGTGGATAACACCATAGTGCGGCAGACTGACGCCTAGTGGTGTTGCAGAGTACAACTCCTATCCACGACATCCTCCAAATTGCATTACATCGCCATCAGCAGGACACAAGGAGTTCTGCAGCAGCTATTTTGATTTTTCCAAGGCGAACACTGCACAGCAACATTTCACCGCCCCATACCAGTTGATTAACAGGTCTCTCTCTATAATCCCTGGCCAGCTTTCTAAGCTATGTTTTTTTCTCTGAAACGCTGCAGCAATTGCGCAGCCAGGCTCTGATTTATGCTGCCGGTGGTTCGGGCAAAATGGATCTAACAACAGGTTAACCTAATGAGGTGCATAGAGATCATTAGCCAGCTGTCCTGTGTGCTGTACTATATAGAGGATGTGTGGTGTAATATATAGAGAACGTGTCCTGTCATACATCACATAGGAGACGCTGGGGATGGAGCACATACATCAGATAGGAGACGCTGGGACTGCAGCATATGCATCACATAGGAGACACTGGGACTGCAGCATATGCATCACATAGGAGACGCTGGGACTGCAGCATATACATCACATAGGAGACGTTGGGACTGCAGCATATACATCACATAGGAGACGCTGGGACTGCAGCATATGCATCACATTGGAGATGCTGGGACTGCAGCATATACATCACATAGGAGATGCTGGGGATGTAGCATGTACATCACATAGGAGAGCTGTAGCACATACATCACTTAGGATACACAGGGGATGGAGTATATACAATAGGAAACACTGGAGTTGGGGCATTTACATCACATAAGAGATGCTGGGACTGCAGCTTATACATCACATAGGAGACACTGGGATTGGAGCATATACATCACATAGGAGACACTGGGGTTGGAGCATATACATCACATAGGAGACACTGGGGTTAGAACATATACATCATATAAGAGATGCTGGGCTGCAGCATATACATCGCAGGAGACAGTGGGGCTGGTTCACACATCACAGGAGACAGTGGGGACTGCTGCTGCTGAAGTCTTCATTTGTGCGATGGGAGCACATTGCACACTAACTCCTCAAACAAAATACGTCTAGATGCTGGCATTGACCAGTGCTAGGACGTAATCCTTCATTGCAAGGAGGATTTAAAGGGCCAATGCCTGGCAAAATGCTTCCGCCAGCACTGTGGTTCCCGGGAACCTACCCGGGGGGCCAGAGAAAAGGTCACAAAGGGCCCGTGGGCTGGAGGTTCCCCACCCCTGACATAGATGATCATTTCTTGGGTTTACTAAGACACTTGGATCATATGTGATTTTACATCATTACAACATTGAAGACCTAGAATAAACACATCAGATCAGACGGCAGCAGTTTGCTGTTGGTTTCTATGTAGCGGATGTAATATTCTATTTGTTAGCAATTAATATTCTACATCCACATTCTGTTTTTACAGACCACCGTGTCCTGGGAAGGGAATAAGCTGGTGTGTGTGCAGAAGGGCGATGTGCCAAACCGCGGCTGGAAGCAGTGGCTGGAGGGAGATCTGTTATATGCGGTACGTCAGCCCTACGTTCGCCACCTTTTCTCGCTCCTTTTGGTCTTCAATACAAGTTGATGTTTTTTTTTTAACAAACTACAACTCCCAACATGCTCTGACAAACGATGCCTTGGGTGGGCACCATTTTGCTATAAAGGGCTTTCAAAAATGTCTAAAAAGTGAATGTGGACAAACCCTTAAAGGGTTATCACTAAAAGTGGATGAAGGAAGTAGAGTAACACAAGACTTCAGGATCAGACTACAGAGTTTATTTGTAGTCTGTAACCATGGCGACACATAAGTCAGCATGGGAGATGTATACAGAAATTGAAGAGTTATTTTAAATGAAGACTCTTTGAAAATTTGTCTATTATAAATATGTTACAGTAGTAGAGTGTTTAGGTGTCGTTAACTTTTAACCCTTTAACCTCCTCTCTTTTGGCAGGAGCTGACTGCGGGGGATGTTGTCTGCATGCAAACCTTCCGCAGAGTATAATGAGGAAGACAGTGAATATTACGTCCATAGAATATGTCTTACTTGATTTTACTATATTGCTGTTCTATGGTTACTATCTAGTTCAGGAGAAGGCAATGGACGCCGGTGACCAGAGGACGATGAGCGAGCAGTTATAGTCAGGATGACCCGGCGGTCACTGTAGAAGTGGACTCCATGCCTTAATACTCTGCAGATCTATAACACTGTCATCGGTTGATACAAACCCCGATATCAAGAAAGTATAAGAGGTTTTCCCTTTTTTTTCATAAGTCCTAATCATTGCACTATAAAAAGTTCTCCAAAGTTCTGACAAACTTTAGAATTCTTTTTTTTTTAACATTTTCGAGATCTCTGTTTGCTGTCAGCAAAAAGCAACCTTCCATGTCGTATGATCCATAGGCTGAAAACCATAACAGACCTAAAGCTTTTCTTATGTGAGTCTAGGAAATCCTCTAAGCTCCAGATATTTTATCTTCACTGATACATTGTAACAAGCACAGACAGAAGTAATGTAGAGGACTTTCTAGGCTGGATACATTTGTAACAAGCTCTCAGTCATAAGAAGGTCTGGACAAGTTCTCATCTAGGTGTGATTGAGAATGTTACATTCACTGACAGCAATCTTATAACCTGAAATTGTAATAAAAAGTTTATTAGAAAGTTGTGGAACTCTTTATTATACATTGATTATCTTGTAATTATGTAATAGCTGAAATAAATTATTAGCACGAAAGAGGCGGCGATCATCCCTGTGTCACCTAATAATAAGTTTTAAATAAAAGTTATGATTAAACGACTCCTGTTATATCTCAGGACTACGGGGAATCCTTCACAGGCTGGGACTACTGCTCTGTGCTCATTTCGTCTTACGAAAGTTTTTTTTGAGCTTTGAGTGGGAATTGTACTTGCAATAAACTTTGCAGAAATCAATAGTGCAGGTGAATATAATAAACCTTGTAATGTATCTTATAATACAAATCTGCTTCTTTCCCCACTTATCAGCCACTTCTTCCTCTCCCCATGTCCCCTGAACTTGACCTCCACTCTGAAAAATCAGCTGAACTCAGTCTTGGCCAAAGACTTTGATGTCAGTTACAAAGCCTATTCTACTCTATGGAGATGGGAGGGTAAGGAGGAGGAGGAGGAGAGAGGAGCAGAGTGAGGAAACAAGCAGAGAGAAACACAGAGAGATGGTGCTGAGCAGGGGCTGGCTGGCAAATTTTAGCCTGGGGGGCAATCACACAGCAGTGGTTTATTACCAGCTGCATCATAAGCCTATATTCACACGACCGTATTGTCTCAGTGCTGCCCGTGAAAAAAACTGACAGCACTTGGACTGACCAGTTCAGATGAGTGTTTGCAGTGGTCAGACATAGTACATATTATGGTTACGTACTGTATGACCATTTTTAAAGCAGATATACCTTTTTAGAGATGTAGTAAAGCCAGGGACGCTGTTTTTTTTCTACACTCCTAAAAAAACATAACAGCGGAGTAAAGGTGGTCACACATAAGCCCAGGTCTGCTAAATAGATACCTATGAATTATTACTTTGTGTATGATCAAGTATGTTTGAAAACAATCAAATCATCATTGTAAACTTCAACTCCGCATTATAGTATATGATGTACCAGTCATTAATTATCCTGTGTGTACCATCTGATGTCTGTGCACGCAGTATACATAGTATACCACATACAGTACAATATATATAGGAGAATATACAGTATGACTGGTATATAGAAACGAGCAATTTGTAGGACCGTGGTCCAGTGGTCAGATAAATATTCAGTCGCTGTTGAACAGGAGCCACCACATAGTCTCCTTTTTACAGTATGAGCCCCCACATAGCCTTCCATATACAGTACAGTGTGAGCCCCTACATAGCCTCCTATATACAATGTGAGCCCTCACATGCCTCCTATATACAGTGTGAGCCCTCACATGCCTCCTATATACAATGTGAGCCCCCACATAGCCTCCTATATACAATATGAGCTCTCACATAGCCTCCTATATACAGTGTGGAAAACCATATAGCCTCCTATACACAGTGTGTGAGGACCCACATAGCCTCCTATATACAGTATGATCCCCCACACAGCCTCCTATATACAGTATGAGCCCCCACATAGCCTTCCAAATACAGTACAGTGTGAGCCCCACATAGCCTCCTATATACAATGTGAGCCCTCACATAGCCTCTTATATACAGTATGAGCTCTCACATAGCCTCCTGTATACAGTGTGGGGACCCACATAGCCTCCTATATACAGTATCGACCCCCACACAGCCTTTTATATACTGTATGAGGACTCACATAGCCTCCTACATACAGTATGAGCCCCCACTCAGCCTCCTATACAGTGTGAGAACCTACATAGCCTCCTATATACAGTGTGAGGACCCACATAGCCTCCTACATACAGTGTGAGCCCCAACATAGCCTTCTATATACAGTATGATCCCCCACACAGCCTCCTATTTACAGTGTGAGCCCCCACATAGCCTCCTGTCTACAGTGTGAGCCCCCACATAGCCTCCTGTCTACAGTGTGAGGACCCACATAGCCTCCTGTATACAGTGTGAGGACCCACATAGCCTCCTGTATACAGTGTGAGGACCCACATAGCCTCCTGTATACAGTGTGAGGACCCACATAACCTCCTGTATGCAGTGTGAGGACCCACATAGCCTCCTGTATACAGTGTGAGGACCCAGATAGCCTCCTTTTTACAGTATGAGCCCCCACATAGCCTCCTATATACAGTGTGAGGACCCACACAGCCTCCTATATACAATGTGAGCCCTCACATGCCTCCTATATACAATGTGAGCCCCTACATAGCCTCCTATATACAATATGAGCTCTCACATAGTCTCCTATATACAGTGTGAAGACCCACATAGCCTCCTATACAGTGTGTGAGGACACACATAGCCTCCTATATACAGTATGATCCCCCAACACAGCCTCCTATATACAGTATGAGCCCCCACATAGCCTTCCAAATACAGTACAGTGTGAGCCCCACATAGCCTTCCAAATACAGTACAGTGTGAGCCCCACATAGCCTCCTATATACAATGTGAGCCCTCACATAGCCTCCTATATACAGTGTGGGGACCCACATAGCCTCCTATATACAGTATCGGCCCCCACACAGCCTTTTATATACTGTATGAGGACTCACATAGCCTCCTACATACAGTATGAGCCCCCACTCAGCCTCCTATACAGTGTGAGGACCCACATAGCCTCCTATATACAGTGTGAGGACCCACATAGCCTCCTACATACAGTGTGAGCCCCAACATAGCCTTCTATATACAGTGTGAGCCCCCACATAGCCTCCTGTCTACAGTGTGAGGACCCACATAGCCTCCTGTATACAGTGTGAGGACCAACATAGCCTCCTGTATACAGTGTGAGGACCCACATAGCCTCCTACATACAGTGTGAGCCCCAACATAGCCTTCTATATACAGTATGATCCCCCACACAGCCTCCTATTTACAGTGTGAGCCCCCACATAGCCTCCTGTATACAGTGTGAGGACCCACATAGCCTCCTGTATACAGTGTGAGGACCCACATAGCCTCCTGTATACAGTGTGAGGACCCACATAGCCTCCTGTATACAGTGTGAGGACCCACATAACCTTCTGTATACAGTGTGAGGACCCAGATAGCCTCCTTTTTACAGTATGAGCCCCCACATAGCCTCCTATATACAGTGTGAGGACCCACACAGCCTCCTATATACAATGTGAGCCCTCACATGCCTCCTATATACAATGTGAGCCCCTACATAGCCTCCTATATACAATATGAGCTCTCACATAGTCTCCTATATACAGTGTGAAGACCCACATAGCCTCCTATACAGTGTGTGAGGACACACATAGCCTCCTATATACAGTATGATCCCCCACACAGCCTCCTATATACAGTATGAGCCCCCACATAGCCTTCCAAATACAGTACAGTGTGAGCCCCACATAGCCTCCTATATACAATGTGAGCCCTCACATAGCCTCTTATATACAGTATGAACTCTCACATAGCCTCCTATATACAGTGTAATGACCCACATAGCCTCCTATATACAGTATCAGCCCCCACACAGCCTCCTACAGTGGTGGCCAAAAGTATTGGCACCCCTGCAATTCTGTCAGATAATACTCAGTTTCTTCCTGAAAATGATTGCAATTACAAATTCTTTGGTCTTATTATCTTCATTTAATTTGCTTGCAAGGAAAAAACACAAAAGAGAATGAAGCAAAAATCAAATCATTGATCATTTCACACAAAACTCCAAAAATGGGCCAGACAAAAGTATTGGCACCCTCAGCCTAATACTTGGTTGCACAACCTTTAGCCAAAATAACTGCGAACAACCGCTTCTGGTAACCATCAATGAGTTTCTTACAATGCTCTGCTGGAATTGTAGACCATTCTTCTTTGGCAAACTGCTCCAGGTCCCTGATATTTGAAGGGTGCTTTCTCCAAACTGCCATTTTGAGATCTCTCCACAAGTGTTCTATGGGATTCAGGTCTGGACTCATTGCTGGCCACCTTAGAAGTCTCCAGTGCTTTCTCTCAAACCATTTTATAGTGCTTTTGGAAGTGTGTTTTGGGTCATTGTCCTGCTGGAGGACCCATGACCTCTGAGGGAGATCCAGCTTTCTCACACTGGGCCCTACATTATGCTGCAAAATTTTTTGGTAATCTTCAGACTTCATAATGCCATGCACACGGTCAAGCAGTCCAGTGCCAGAGGCAGCAAAGCAACCCCAAAACATCAGGGAACCTCCGCCATGTTTGACTGTAGGGACCGTGTTCTTTTCTTTGAATGCCTCTTTTTTTTTCCTGTACACTCTATGTTGATGCTTTTTCCCAAAAAGCTCTACTTTTGTCTCATCTGACCAGAGAACATTCTTCCAAAACCTTTTAGGCTTTCTCAGGTAAGTTTTGGCAAACTCCAGCCTGGCTTTTTTATGTCTCGGGGTAAGAAGTGGGGTCTTCCTGGGTATCCTACCATACAGTCCCTTTTCATTCAGACGCTGACAGATAGTACGGGTTGACACTGTTGTACCCTCGGACTGCAGGGCAACTTGAACTTGTTTGGATGTTAGTCGAGGTTCTTTATCCACCATCCGCACAATGTTGCGTTTAAATCTCTCGTCAATTTTTCTTTTCCGTCCACATCTAGGGAGGTTAGCCACAGTGCCATGGGCTTTAAACTTCTTGATGACACTGCGCATGGAAGACACAGGAACATTCAGGTCTTTGGAGATGGACTTGTAGCCTTGAGATTGCTCATGCTTCCTCACAATTTGGTTTCTCAAGTCCTCAGACAGTTCTTTGGTCTTCTTTCTTTTCTCCATGCTCAATGTGGTACACACAAGGACACAGGACAGAGGTTGAGTCAACTTTAATCCATGTTAACTGGCTGCAAGTGTGATTTAGTTATTGCCAACACCTGTTAGGTGCCACAGGTAAGTTACAGGTGCTGTTAATTACATGAAAAGTGCCAATACTTTTGTCCACCCCCTTTTTTAGGTTTGGTGTGGAATTATATCCAATTTGGCATTAGGACAATTCATTTTGTGTTTTTTCATTGACGACAAATTAAATGAAGATAATAATACCAAAGAATTTGTGATTGCAATCATTTTCAGGAAGAAACTGAGTATTATCTGACAGAATTGCAGGGGTGCCAATACTTTTGGCCACCACTGTATATACTGTGTGAGGACCCACACAGCCTTTTATATACTGTGTGAGGACTCACATAGCCTCCTACATACAGTATGAGCCCCCACTCAGCCTCCTATACAGTGTGAGAACCTACATAGCCTCCCATATACAGTGTGAGTGTAACATCCCTGGCGGCGTGCTTGCATAGTGCACCACCTTCCACTATGCAAGATCGCAATCTTACCCTTCAGTCCAGTCTGCAAACCTTGCTCCTGTTCATGCTGTGTGCATGCCTCTGGTCTGATTGCTTAGGGCGGCGGCCCGGTTACTTCCTGATTCTTATAGCTGCTGTGAAGGAGGGGCCTGAGCAACACTATCATTCAGTGTGCTCCTTCGCCTCTGAGTTGCCAGGTCTTGTTCTGTTTCTTGTCTGTTTCGCCACTCTGGGGGACGTATACCCAGACCTGTTATCTGTGACTTCTAGTCTCTTTCTGCCATCCTGGGGGCAGTATGCCCAGGCCCGTTATCTGCATCAGTGACTTCTAGTCTGTCTCCGCCACCCTGGGGGCTGAGTTCCCAGGCTCGTTCCTTTACCTTGTTCCTGGTTCAGTCTCTGTCTGAACAGTGTCCTAGCTCGTTACCTGTTTTTCTCTATGTCCGTACCTTCCCTTTTCCTGCAGGGTCTGAACCTGCCCCTAACTCCAACTTGTTGTCTCTGTACTTCTGTTTGTGAGTTTAGAGTCCACTCGCTACTTCATTGTAAGTACCTTGTGTGTATCTGGTTCTGCTTGTCCCTTCCAGTCTGTTCCATGTGAACAGAGCCCTGTCCTCTCTGCCTGCACCTTCCGCCCTGTTCTGCTCTGCCTTGTCCACCGCACCTGCGGTTTCGCTCTGCTTGCTTACCGCTCCAGCCGTTCCCCTCTGCTCTGCCTTGTCCACCGCTCCGGCGGTTCCTCTCTGCTCTGCCTTGTTCACCGCTCCGGCGGTTCCTCTCTGCTCTGCCTTGTCCACCGCACCTGCGGTTTCGCTCTGCTTGCTCACCGCTCCAGCAGTTCCCCTCTGCTCTGCCTTGTTCATCGCTCCGGCAGTTCCTCTCTTCTCTGCCTTGTACACCGCGCCTGCGGTTTCGCTCTGCTTGCTCACCACTCCAGCGGTTCCCCTCTGCTCTGCCTTGTTCACCGCTCCGGCGGTTCCTCTCTGCTCTGCCTTGTCCACCGCTCCGGCGGTTTCGCTCTGCTCTGCCTTGTCCACCGCACCTGCGGTTTCACTCTGCTCTGCTTGCTCACTGCTCCAGTGGTTCCTCTCTGCTCTGCCTTGTCCACCGCTCCGGCGGTTTCGCTCTGCTCTGCCTTGTCCACCGCACCTGTGGTTTTGCCCTGCTCTACCTTGTCCACCGCATCTGCGGTTTCGCTCTGCTTTACTCGCTCACTGCACCAGCGGTTTCGCTCTGCTCTGCCTTGCCCACCGCTCCGGCGGTTCCTCTCTGCTCTGCCTTGTCCTCCACTCCGGCGGTTTCGCTCTGCTCTACCTTGTCCACCGCATCTGCGATTTCGCTCTGCTTTACTCGCTCACTGCACCAGCGGTTTCGCTCTGCTCTGCCTTGTCCTCCGCTCCGGCGGTTTCGCTTTACTCTACTTGTCTACCGCATCTGCGGTTCTGTTCCTGAATCCCAGTCTGTACTGGATCCTATCCAGCCTGCGCTCCAACCTGCCAGTACCTCCCAGTCTGGACGCCAGCCTTGCCTGCCAGTACCTCCCTGTCTGCACTCCAGCCGTGCTTGCCAGTACCCCCCTGTCTGCATACCAGCCGAGCTTACCAGTACCCACTTGTCTGCATACCAGTCGTGCCTGCCAATACCCACCTGTCTGTAAGCCAGCCTAACCTGCCTGTTCCCGCATTCGCCGGTGTGGGTCAACAGCCGCGTCCGGGGTCTGACCTAGGAGTAGAACCTGGTCCCTCTGTTCGGTTCCTCCCTGGTGCACGGAGTCGACTGAGCCGCCGTGCGACCTTGGTCGGATCGGGTTGATACTTAGTTACGCCCCTCCAGGCACTGCCCGGTTCATGGTACAGTGGGATCACTAATCAAGCACACACCAGCCAGTCCGGGCATGTGCATAACAGTTTGTCAGGCCATGGTTCCCGTTGAGCCCCACGGCCCTTCACTCTCAGAGACATTTTGAATGCTTGCCTGGCGAATACGTGCACCAAGAATTTTTTTTTTTCGCAAGCTGAGGTCCAGGCGATTTACACACCAGCCCAAATGGAGCTATCAGCACTCGTTCCTGCGGATCCACCACGGTACTATGGGGATCCAAAACAAAGCCGTGCGTTTGTGGACCAATGCATGCTGCATTTCAAGTTCTATGCTCATTATTTTCCTACCGATCGGGTTAAAGTGGGATTTATGATGTCCTACCTAGCGGGTGATGCCTTGAAATGGATCACCCCCCTATGGGAAACATGGGATCCTATCGTCTCTGACCTCCAGGCCTTCCTGGTGGCCTTTCTAATGGTCTTTGATGACCCTAATCCTGAAGCCTCTGCTAAAGCTTCCCTTCCCAATATCCCGGAGCAGCCCCGATGGGTAATGTGTGTGGGTAGCTCACCAGTTCTCCAACCTGAAGAGACTGCTGCCCACCCAGAATCCACACGGGATGACAATGCTCCACAGAATACTTCTCTTCCCAACCTCAAGAGGCAGTCCAGACGTGCAAGGTGTAGAGGCAAACCATCACGCCAGGTTCTGTCCTCCCAAAGACCTCCTGTTCTCCAGCCTGTAGAGGCAGCTATCAGCACTGAATCCATGAAGGTTGACCATGTTCGTCAGGCAAAGCAGAGGCTGGAATGTAGCACCCTGAGGATTCGGCTGCTACAGGGGTATTACACCTCAAGCCAGAGGTGTGGTATTCCACTCCCGGGTAAGGATGGAGTGTGGAACTGAGCTCAGTAGGCTGCATGCACTACATACATCCCATTTCCGGGGGACAGATCAATGGTACTCCCACTAGAGAAATGTGCAGGTACGACAGTGTCTGTCCCTGGCTGGAGTGAGAGGGGGGTGGAACATCCCAGTAGTGTAGGGGCAGATAGGGGGAGCAGTCTGGGTAATGCTAGGAGCTCATTGGGTGCTGGTCACCTGAGCTCACACATAGAGGGAGTATATAAGGTGGGAACCATCTTAGAACAGGGTCTTTTGTAGAGGTTTAGTCAGTCTGTCAGTCTTTGGTAGAGTGAGTCAAAGGAAGAGAGCAGAGGAGAAGAGAGAACTCCAAGAACCCAAGATTAGATCAGAGGGTGAAGAGTTGGCACAAGGGTACCGGATCCCAAGCTGGTGGAGGGCACTAATCCTTAGCCAGAGACCGGAGGTCGTGGGCAGGATCTGCCACGACCACCCACTAAATCCACCCGGAAGGCAAACCAAGAATAGGGTCAGGGAACCCAGAAACAAGGGTTTACCAACAAGAGGCCCGAGGGAGCCGGACTTAGGTGGATCCCTGGTGGGGAAGGCCAGAGAGAAGGACAAGTCAGAAAGGGAGCTCAGGATCACGCTCCAGAATTACTTGGGAGTTGGCCGAGTCCAGGACCTGGTGGACGCAGCACGGCTCGGGCGGTCACTCAAGGCCGGAGTGACCAGCATAACAGCAGTAAGTAAAGACCCTGAACTGCACAGCCCGACTCTGAGTCTCATTACCATCCCCACTGCACCGCCACAACCACCATCCTCTACACCTGACCCCCTGAGGCTATACCCCTCCCGTTGGGGGTTATACTACCTGAGCTGCACACACATCACCAGCCTCAGCGGACCCTGCTGCAGCGGCGGCCGTATTGACCGCAATTCAACGGGTGGCGTAGTCGACATAAAAGAACATCTAGTAACATCTATAAGGACTGCCACACACTGAGCTTGACACCCTGGGCACGGACCGGGTCACCGCCACTCGGAGACTACAACCCCCCCCCATCTGATCCGGCTCCGGGTAATTCCCCAAACAACACTGGCCCAGGGGGGCGCGTCAACTTTGGCGTAGTCGGCAGGATTACGTGCCCGCAACAACCGGGTACTGCGTGCCTGAAGGAAAAGTTCACCGTTACCTTAAAAAGAAGTCTCCCGCCGGTTCCGGAGGGTCCCCGCCAACGGACCCCATCACAGGTCGTTTCCCGCCGGTTGTCCGCCATTTCCAGCTTTTTCCCGCCATCCGTGGAGTTTCCCGCCACTGGGAGACGATTCCCGCCATTTCCAAAGATTTCCCGCCTTGGAAGAGCGGACGCCATTATGGGCGTGCCAGAGGGTGGCAAAAGGCCACCTCCCATCGTGGGCCAGGTCGAAGAATGGCGCAAAAAGCGGAAACCGCCCCCACCAACAGAGACTGTGATGCTGGAAGTGTCCATCAGCGTAAGAGAACTGCCCCTGGAACTGACAATCACAAAGTTGCCCCGGGACCACCCTCAATGTGGGCGGAGACAGAACAAGAGAGCAAAGATGGGTGTCGCCTGGAGCAGTCTGGAGAGAGCGCACCCGGAGACAAGAAGTCTGGAGAGTAGTCCAGAGAGAGCCTACCCGGAGATGGAGGGAGAGTCAGGCAGCACCGACCCAGTGGTCAGGAGCCTGCTGCAAGCAACAACCCCACTAGGCTTAGTGGAGATCCTAGCACAGCTCCCCCGAGACCGGGAGTGTGCACAGACTGCGCTGGAGGGCCTCGCACGGAGGATGGCCCGGGTGCAGCGAGAGACGTTGGAGGAGTGGAGCCGAGAGATGGCCCAGCGGACCGAAACCCGTCAGCGGCGCACGCCACCCGAGACGAGGAGACAGACCGCCTCTGAGGATGGTGCAGGAGGACTCAAGGCCGGAGACGGCGCCGAGAAGGGAGCCGAACGGACGGAGGCAGGTAAAGGGGACGTCTCTACCCCGAGCCGGGAAACCGCGTGCCTGCCCCAGCTCCCCGTCGCAGAGCCCGAAATTCCCCCTGCCGTGCCCGTCGCTGCATCGTCACCGCCGCAGACTAGGCCTCAACCGGAAACCGCGGCCGCGACCCCTGTGACGTCACGCGCTTCGACCCTGAGCGCGGCAAAGCAGGAAATACCATCGGCCTGGTCGCAAGGCCTAGTACACCCGGGCGCCGCCATTCCAACAGCGCCCCCTACCTCCGCGGAGCCACCAGCCTGGTCGCAGGGCCGAGTAACCACGGGCGCCGCCGTTCTTACGGTGCCCTTTTCCTTTAGCGTGCCCCAAGCCTGGTCGCAAGGCCTGGTCAACCCGGGCGCCGCTACCACCACAGCGCCCATAACACCTAAAGTACCGCACCTGGGTGAGGACCTGTTCGCCCAGCATACGTGCCCGGATGGGCAGCCCTTCATATGGCCACCGGAGTTTCACCATCCCCGACTCCGGAAAGAAAGACCCCTAGATGAACCCCTGATTCCGGTTCCGAAGCCTGTAAAGAGGACCTCACCCCCGCTAGAGGAGGCACAGTTTGAGTGGGACCCCACCGGAGAAGACCTCATGGGGTTCACTCAGGAGACTCGGGCGGCCGCAGCGGAGCGTGCAGAGTGCTGCCGGCAGCAGCTCGAAGTCTTCGAGAGGGAGCGGAGAGAGAGGCGGGTCCGGGAACAGCAAGCACAGACAAGGAGCGCGGAGCAGAAGAGCCGGACCAGGAGGAATCCCCGTGCAGCTCATGGTCCCCCTTCCACCGGGACTGTGATAAAATTCAACATGCAGCATGGGTGGGGCTTCATTAGAGACCATCATACCCCCGGCGACGTCTTTGTGACCCGCAGAGACGTAGAAAGCCATCTGCCGGAGGGACACAGAGGTCGTGACCTGTATGTAGGGGACGAGGTCACCTTCACCCGGCACAAGTGTGCCAAAGGACCCTACGCCCTCCATGTGCATCGCCTGACGGAAGAGGAGCTGCGGTGTGAGGAGGAGCAAGAGGACCCGGACGGGTCTGAAACTGAAACCAACCAACAAGAAAGAGCAGGAGGACGCCGTCGTTGAAGTACGGTAGAGAGAGACTGTATAAAGTTGCCCGTCGGGGTACCAAGAACTGTTACTTATTTAAAATATGTTCCCCATTGGGACGAAGTGTGAACTGATGCCCGTGTGTCCCTAGTTCCTAATACCTGGCCGAGGACTGAGAGCGGCCATATCCCCTTTGTATATAGTTGCGCTTCCTAAAGCGCCCCCTACTGGTTTTATGGGAAAACCATTTTTCTTCAAGAGACTGTCGCACTTTACCCGGTCACAAGTTGCACCGTGACCGGAGGAACCAGAGACAGGAATGTTTACAAGAATGTTATTTATGAAAACGTTTTATTGCTGATATATATATGATGTTTTATATGTTTATATGTTGATGTTTATGAAAAATAATTGTATGTTTTGGATGTTTTTATCTTTAACAGCCCGAGGACGTGCTGTGATTTACCAGGGGGGAATGTAGCACCCTGAGGATTCGGCTGCTACAGGGGTATTACACCTCAAGCCAGAGGTGTGGTATTCCACTCCCGGGTAAGGATGGAGTGTGGAACTGAGCTCAGTAGGCTGCATGCACTACATACATCCCATTTCTGGGGGACAGATCAATGGTACTCCCACTAGAGAAATGTGCAGGTACGACAGTGTCTGTCCCTGGCTGGAGTGGGAGGGGGGTGGAACATCCCAGTAGTGTAGGGGCAGATAGGGGGAGCAGTCTGGGTAATGCTAGGAGCTCATTGGGTGCTGGTCACCTGAGCTCACACATAGAGGGAGTATATAAGGTGGGAACCATCTTAGAACAGGGTCTTTTGTAGAGGTTTAGTCAGTCTGTCAGTCTTTGGTAGAGTGAGTCAGAGGAAGAGAGCAGAGGAGAAGAGAGAACTCCAAGAACCCAAGATTAGATCAGAGGGTGAAGAGTTGGCACAAGGGTACCGGATCCCAAGCTGGTGGAGGGCACTAATCCTTAGCCAGAGACCGGAGGTCGTGGGCAGGATCTGCCACGACCACCCACTAAATCCACCCGGAAGGCAAACCAAGAATAGGGTCAGGGAACCCAGAGACAAGGGTTTACCAACAAGAGGCCCGAGGGAGCCGGACTTAGGTGGATCCCTGGTGGGGAAGGCCAGAGAGAAGGACAAGTCAGAAAGGGAGCTCAGGATCACGCTCCAGAATTACTTGGGAGTTGGCCGAGTCCAGGACCTGGTGGACGCAGCACGGCTCGGGCGGTCACTCAAGGCCGGAGTGACCAGCATAACAGCAGTAAGTAAAGACCCTGAACTGCACAGCCCGACTTTGAGTCTCATTACCATCCCCACTGCACCTCCACAACCACCATCCTCTACACCTGACCCCCTGAGGCTATACCCCTCCCGTTGGGGGTTATACTACCTGAGCTGCACACACATCACCAGCCTCAGCGGACCCTGCTGCAGCGGCGGCCGTATTGACCGCAATTCAACGGGTGGCGTAGTCGACATAAAAGAACATCTAGTAACATCTATAAGGACTGCCACACACTGAGCTTGACACCCTTGGCACGGACCGGGTCACCGCCACTCGGAGACTACAACCCCCCCCCATCTGATCCGGCTCCGGGTAATTCCCCAAACAACACTGGCCCAGGGGGGCGCGTCAGGAACTCAGTCACAAAATCGGATTGCGGTCCCGCTGCAGTTGTTTGGGACCCCCTGACGGTCTTTGTTCAGCGAAGGTTGGAGAATCCTAAGACATTAGGCTTGCAGGAGAGGCGGCCTTTGACGTTAGTGTTTCCTCTCCACAGATGACCATGACTGTCCCTGTGGCAAGTAAAAGCCTCGGATTAACTGGAAGTTTCGGGCTTAAAGCCTTGAAGAGTCAGTGTTTGAGTCCCGTCCGAAAACTCCAGAAGCCGGTTTGGGCATTGTCAGCGGAAAGACGAGCACTACTCAGAAACAGTCAAAATATGTCTGTACAAATTAAGCTCCAGATTGGAGCATTACACATGAAGAAGTTCACATTCCAGGTGCTGTCTGGTTTACCCACAGGTCGTCCAGAGCCGAGAGATCTAGTGCCCGCTCAGGTCTGGAGATCCTGCATGGTCTTTCCTAGGGGACTGCTGAGGTGCAAGGGGTGTCCAGTCCCCATATCCTCAGGACAGTCAGCAGTTTCTTCTTCTTCTTCACCAGATCTGCTAGTCGCTGACTCGCTGTGCGCTGAAGTCTCCGAAGGAAGAGAAATGGAGGCAATGTCCCCACACAGTCTCGACGATTGTACCAATGATCTGGCTTCAGGTACCGTCCCGCCTCACAGACATGTCATCTCTGAAACCAGATTGAAGATGGTCCCAAAGCTAAGACCCTCCATCTCTAATAAATCTGGCATTACGTCCATCAAGGCGGTGGTTACCCCCGAGTCTTTGCACCCCTCCAACCAGGCGGAGGACCTCCAGTTGTCTCCTGAATCCTCCGGGGTGCTACCTGATAACAAATGGACAGAGACTTCCCTACACCCTGTACCTGGTACTTCACCCACTTCATCCAATAAGCTTGACAAAGTGTACTTCGAAGCAGTGATAACCCCCGAGTCTCTGCACCCCTCCAACCAGGCGGAGGACCTCCAGTTGTCTCCTGAATTCCCTGGGGTGCTACCTGATAACAATTGGAGAGAGACTTTTCTACACCCTGTACCTGATACTTCGCCCACTTCATCCAGTGAGCTTGACAAAGTGTACTTCGAAGCAGTGATTACCCCCGAGTCTCTGCACCCCTCCAACCAGGCGGAGGACCTCCAGTTGTCTCCTGAATCCTCCGGGGTGCTACCTGATAACAAATGGACAGAGACTTCCCTACACCCTGTACCTGGTACTTCACCCACTTCATCCAATAAGCTTGACAAAGTGTACTTCGAAGCAGTGATAACCCCCGAGTCTCTGCACCCCTCCAACCAGGCGGAGGACCTCCAGTTGTCTCCTGAATTCCCTGGGGTGCTACCTGATAACAATTGGAGAGAGACTTTTCTACACCCTGTACCTGATACTTCGCCCACTTCATCCAGTGAGCTTGACAAAGTGTACTTCGAAGCAGTGATTACCCCCGAGTCTCTGCACCCCTCCAACCAGGCGGAGGACCTCCAGTTGTCTCCTGAATCCACCAGGGTGCTATCTGATAACAAATGGAGAGAGACTTTCCTGTGTGCTGTTCCTGGTACTTCACCCACTTCATCTGTTGCTGAGGATGGCTTGATGGGAGGAAGCACCTTAATTACCAAGATGATGAGACCAGTTTTGTTCCCTCTAGTGGACAGAAGAGGTAATCCTCTTGAAGAGAAGGATTGGCCTCCAAATTCTCTGCGGAAGACCCTTGCAGGCTTGAAGAAGAGGGGGCGTAAAGGGGGGGGGTACTGTAACATCCCTGGTGGCGTGCTTGCATAGTGCACCACCTCCCACTATGCAAGATCACAATCTTACCCTTCAGTCCAGTCTGCCAACCTTGCTCCTGTTCATGCTGTGTGCATGCCTCTGTTTTGATTGCTTAGGGCGGCGGCCCGGTTACTTCCTGATTCTTATAGCTGCTGTGGCCACCCTGCTAATGCGTTCCCAGCCTATTGCTGTGAGTCACTGGATATTTAAACCCACTCCACCCTGAAGGAGGTGCCTGAGCAACACTATCATTCAGTGTGCTCCTTCGCCTCTGAGTTGCCAGGTCTTGTTCTGTTTCTTGTCTGTTTCGCCACTCTGGGGGACGTATACCCAGACCTGTTATCTGTGACTTCTAGTCTCTTTCCGCCATCCTGGGGGCAGTATGCCCAGGCCGTTATCTGTTTCTGTGACTTCTAGTCTGTCTCCGCCACCCTGGGGGCTGAGTTCCCAGGCTCGTTCCTTTACCTTGTTCCTGGTTTAGTCTCTGTCTGAACAGTGTCCTAGCTCGTTACCTGTTTTTCTCTATGTCTGTACCTTCCCTTTTCCTGCAGGGTCTGAACCTGCCCCTAACTCCAACTTGTTGTCTCTGTACTTCTGTTTGTGAGTTTAGAGTCCACTCGCTACTTCATTGTAAGTACCTTGTGTGTATCTGGTTCTGCTTGTCCCTTCCAGTCTGTTCCATGTGAATAGAGCCCTGTCCTCTCTGCCTGCACCTTCCGCCCTGTTCTGCTCTGCCTTGTCCACCGCACCTGCGGTTTCACTCTGCTTGCTTACCGCTCCAGCGGTTCCCCTCTGCTCTGCCTTGTTCACCGCTCCGGCAGTTCCTCTCTGCTCTGCCTTGTCCACCGCACCTGCGGTTTCACTCTGCTTGCTCACCACTCCAGCGGTTCCCCTCTGCTCTGCCTTGTTCACCGCTCCGGCGGTTTCTCTCTGCTCTGCCTTGTACACCGTGCCTGCGGTTTCGCTCTGCTGGCTCACCGCTCCAGCGGTTCCCATTTGCTCTGCCTTGTTCACCGCTCCGGCGGTTCCTCTCTGCTCTGCCTTGTCCTCCGCTACGGCGGTTTCACTTTACTCTGCTTGTCTACCGCATCTGCGGTTCTGTTCCTGAATCCCAGTCTGTACTGGATCCTATCCAGCCTGTGCTCCAACCTGCCAGTACCTCCCTGTCTGGATGCCAGCCGTGCCTGCCAGTACCTCCCTGTCTGCACGCCAGCCGTGCCTGCCAGTACCTCCCTGTCTGCACGCCAGCCGTGCCTGCCAGTACCTCCCTGTCTGCACGCCAGCCGTGCCTGCCAGTACCTCCCTGTCTGCACGCCAGCCGTGCCTGCCAGTACCTCCCTGTCTGCACTCCAGCCGTGCTTGCCAGTACCCCCCTGTCTGCATACTAGCCGAGCTTACCAGTACCCACCTGTCTGCATATCAGTCGTGCCTGCCAATACCCACCTGTCTGTAAGGCAGCCTAACCTGCCTGTTCCAGCATTCCCCGGTGTGGGTCAACAGCCGTGTCCGGGGTCTGACCTAGGAGTAGCACCTGGTCCCTCTGCTTGGTTCCTCCCTGGTGCACAGAGTCGACTGAGCTGCCGTGCGACCTTGGTCGGATCGGGTTGATACTTAGTTATGCCCCTCCAGGCACTCCCCGGTTGATGGTACAGTGGGATCACTAATCACGCACACGCCAGCCAGTCCGGGCGTGTGCATAACAGTGAGGACCCACATAGCCTCCTACATACAGCGTGAGCCCCCACATAGCCTGCTATATACAGTATGATCCCCCACACAGCCTAATACATACAGTGTGAGCCCCGACATAGCCTTCTGCTTACAGTGTGAGGACCAACATAGCTTCCTGTATACAGTGTGAAGACCCACACAGCCTCCTATACACAGCGTGGTGATACACATAGCCTCCTATATACAGTGTGAGCTGCCACACAGCCTCCTATACACAGTGTGGTGATCCACATAGCCTCCTATATACAGTGTGAGCCACCACACAGCCTCCCATACACAGTGTGGTGACCCACATAGCCTCCTATTTACATTATAAGTCCTCCCATAGCTCCCTATATGAATGCACACATCCCATACATATATGAAAGAAAAAATAACATACTCACCTCGCTCTCTTTCCCCCAGCACTCTGCTCCGGTTTCCGGTGCACTGACTCTCCGCACAGCAGATGTGATGTAGTGATGTCATCACGTCTGCTATCTCAGTCACAAAAGCTGATTGGTGGAAGTAGGAGCCGGCGGCCCAATCCTCCACCAATATATTTGTGGCACCCCAGGGGTCTGGTTTCCCACAGTAATGTAATGTTATGTCTGAGAGCAGGTGGGAGGTCCTTTGGTCAGGGATCCTGTGCATGCCACACCTCCTGCCCAGTCTTGGGAGGGGGAAGACCTTCCCCTATATAAACCCGGGGCTGAAGCAGGGTTAGTCAGTCAAGGAGAGTAGAGACAAGAAACAGTCACAGGAAGAAACAGCAGAAGCTCAGTGGGAGCAATACTACTACGAGTCAGGGGCTGGCAGCTGCAGAGCTCGCCCTGACTGAGAAGCTTTCTTACCGGACCCGGCGTCCGAGGCTGTGGGGACTAACTCTTACCCAGCAGCAGAAGCCGACCGGCAGGGGATTTCAGGTCCTCAGGCCCAGAAACCCGAAGGCACGGTCACACGCGTGGGACCAGCGCCGCCATCGTGGAGCGGAAGCCATTAGAAGGCCCCGAGTCACCGGCCATACGGGTGAGCACCACACGGTACACTCAGGGACGTGGGCTACTTATATCCGCTTCTAGCAAGGTAGCCAGAAGAGTACAGTCAGTTTGGGAGGCCTACAACTCCGCCTGGCCAGGGGAGATCCCATCTGCTCAAGGACTGACCAGGCCCCGTTCGCTAGCAAGTACTCCGGGAGGGTCTATCGTTGTTACCAGTAAAGACCCTGAATTACACCGCACCGTCTCTGAGTGGTTCCTGCTACCCTCATCTTCCACGTCGGCTGCCCTGAGGCCATACCCCTCCCATTGGGGGTTATACTATCACGCTGCACAATTCTACACCGGCCTCAGCGGTCTGCCCTGCAGCGGCAGCTCCATAGCTGCAAATCAACGGGTGGCGTAGTCGACACTCAAATAACATCTATCAAGACTGCCACACACTGAGTTGACTCCCTGGGCACGGACCGGGTCCCCGCCACTCGGAGACTACAACCCTCATCTGATCCGGTTCCGGGTAAGCCCCCGTGCGCGAGACGCTGCGCGACACAGCAGGCCCAGGGGCGCGTCATATTCACCACAGCCTGCATCTTGGGGATGCAGATAGCGGTGATATCAGGATAGCGGAGTATAGTGTGGCCCGTGGGCCACAGTTTTCAGCCCTTCGGCTGTCTCAATCCATGAGCTGGACTTTGTAGTTGCAGCAGAGGTGCATCAGGTTTTCTGGCACCTGGGACAAGAGTTCAGTTTGGCGCCCACCCCCAGCCCATATGAAATTTGCACACTGAGTCACGTGCCGACGAGCTGCTCTCCCTAATTCTCTCAATGTTCAGTGAAAAACTGAGAGAAGCAGAAAGAGAAGCTCGTTGTCACGTGACCGCAAATATGAAAATCACATATGACTGAAGTGGTGTGATGACTGATGGAACCTGCAAGCAGAGCTGAATCCTGACAGTGAGGATATTACACACTATTAGGATTGGCTACAAGGCTTCATTTTACAACTAAAGGGCTCGTCCAGGTTTGAGATGAAAGTCTATAGTCACTCTAGTTGACTGCAGGCTTCTGAATTCTCACAGCGCATGCACTGCACACTTTTAGGATTCTGCCTTGCACAAGTATCTGATTTGTACACTTCTGGCCACATTCCGACTAGACGTGTCCTGCCTCACTCAATTCATTTTCATTGAGTGAGGCCACGCATGTCTAGTCAGCATGTGACCGCATGTATGCAAATCGCAGGCACAACAGAATCTTGATAGTGTGCAGGGCGCACTGTGAGAAGTCAGAAGTCTGCAGTCACAAATCATGACTACAGACTCATCACAGACTTGGACAACCCCTTTAATGCTCCTAATATAAATAAAAATATGAGAATTAGTATCACAAAAAATCATTTACATCCAGGTACCTTATAGATGATGTTCTCTATGGAGTCTTTCTCTTTCGTCTCCATCTTGTCCAGACTCCATGATGACTTTTCTCATCCACAACTCGTCTCTGCAGACTTCCATCTTCTCCGGTATTCTGCAGCTCATTCCCACACGATGCCCTTAAAGATAACAGAGTCATTATAATGCTGCTGAATAAAAATATCTACACTGAGCCCCTGAATACATAATTGCTCCTCACTATATTCCCTGCACAAAATATGACCCCCACACTGTTACCGGACCCCTCTTCACACTATCCTATCAGACTGTGTCCCTCCTATAGGGCCTATTCTCTATACTGTGACCCCTCATCACACCCCCCCTCCTTGGCTTACTATCCCTTTCTGGCTGTGACCTTACACTGTCCCCCCATGCTACTCCCGCACACACACACATTACTCAGGCTTTATTCTATGCTCACTCACACTTTTCTCCCCCCATACTGCTTCCTCACACATCCCCCCGACTTCTCCCTTGCTTCTCATATTGTGTCTTCAAATTTCTCCTGCTCCCCATATTGTGTCTGCACCGATCCCTCCCTTGCTCCCTTATGTCCTCAAATCATCCCCATCCCGTTACACTAAATCTCCTCCACACAGTAAATCTCCCGCAAACAGTAAATACCCCTCCATACAGTAAATACCCCCCCACCGCCCCCCCCCCCACACCGGCCCCCCACACACACACACAGTAAATACCCCCCAGCCCCCCACACACACACACACAGTAAACACCCCCCAGCCTCCCCCCACACACACACACAGTAAATACCCCCCAGCCTCCCACACACACACACAGTAAATACCCCCCAGCCCCCCCCCCCCACACACACAGTAAAAAAAACCCGGCCTCCCCCCCATCCACCCACACAGTAAATATCCCCCCGGCCACCCACACACACACACAGTAAATACCCCCCCGGCCTCCCCCCCACCTACACACACAGTAAATACCCCCCAGCCTCCCACACACACACAGTAAATACCCCCCCGGCCTCCCCTCCACCCACACACACAGTAAATGCCCCCCAGCCTCCCCCACACACACACAGTAAATGCCCCCCAGCCTCCCCCCCACACACACAGTAAATGCCCCCCAGCCTCCCACACACACACAGTAAATACCCCCCAGCCCCCCCCCCCACACACACACACAGTAAAAAAAACCCGGCCTCCCCCCCATCCACCCACACAGTAAATATCCCCCCGGCCACCCACACACACAGTAAATACCCCCCAGCCTCCCACACACACACAGTAAATACCCCCCCCGGCCTCCCCCCCCCACACACACAGTAAATACCCCCCAGCCTCCCACACACACACAGTAAATACCCCCCTGGCCTCCCCTCCCACACACACAGTAAATACCCCCCAGCCTCCCCCCCACACACACAGTAAATACCCCCCAGCCTCCCCTACCACACACACAGTAAATACCCCCCCGGCCTCCCCTCCACCCACACACACAGTAAATACCCCCCAGCCTCCCCTACCACACACACAGTAAATACCCCCCCGGCCTCCCCCCCACACATACAGTAAATACCCCCCAGCCTCCCCCCCACCCACACACACAGTAAATACCCCCCAGCATCCCACACACACACAGTAAATACCCCCCAGCCCCCCCCCCCACACACACACACAGTAAATACCCCCCTGGCCTCCCCTCCCACACACACAGTAAATATCCCCCTGGCTTCCCCCCCACACATAGACACAGTAAATACCCCCCAGACTCACACACACACAGTAAATACCCCCCAGCCCCACCCCCCACAAACACACAGTAAATACCCCCCCCACACACACACACACACAGTAAATACCCCCCTGGCCTCCCCTCCCACACACACAGTAAATATCCCACCGGCTTCCCCCCCCCACACATAGACACAGTAAATACCCCCCAGACTCACACACACACACACAGTAAATACCCCCCCTTCCCCCCCACACACACACAGTAAATACCCCCCCCCCACACACACACACACACAGTAAATACCCCCCTGGCCTCCCCTCCCACACACACAGTAAATACCCCCCCGGCCTCCCCCCCACCCACACACACAGTAAATACCCCCCAGCATCCCACACACACACAGTAAATACCCCCCTGGCCTCCCCTCCCACACACAGTAAATACCCCCCAGCATCCCACACACACAGTAAATACCCCCCAGCATCCCACACACACACAGTAAATATCCCCCTGGCTTCCCCCCCACACATAGACACAGTAAATACCCCCCAGACTCACACACAGTAAATACCCCCCCCACACACACACACACACTAAATACCCCCCCGGCCTCCCCCCCACCCACACACACAGTAAATACCCCCCAGCATCCCACACACACACAGTAAATACCCCCCTGGCCTCCCCTCCCACACACACAGTAAATATCCCCCCGGCCACCCACACACACACAGTAAATACCCCCCTGGCCTCCCCTCCCACCCACACACACAGTAAATACCCCCCAGCCTCCCCCCCACACACACACAGTAAATACCCCCCAGCCTCCCCCCGCCACACACACACACAGTAAATACCCCCCCGGCCTCCCCCCCACCCACACACACAGTAAATACCCCCCCAGCATCCCACACACACACAGAAAATACCCCCCTGGCCTCCCCTCCCACACACAGTAAATACCCCCCCGGCCTCCCCCCCCACCCACACACACAGTAAATACCCCCCAGCATCCCACACACACACAGTAAATACCCCCCTGGCCTCCCCTCCCACACACACACACAGTAAATATCCCACCAGCCTCCCCCCCACACACACACAGTAAATATCCCACCGGCTTCCCCCCCACACATAGACACAGTAAATACCCCCCAGACTCACACACACACAATTGCAAAAAGAACTTCGGCACTCCATACATGAATATATAAGAAATATTGTATCTAGACTAATGTCACTTTGAAAAATGAAGGTTTTTTGCGCATAATTTGGCCAATTTATGTGTGCCCATCAACCATGACAAGGTCACCTTCGTATGGGAAACTACGCTACACTACCACTGGATATGCCACTCTTGGGCTGTAAGCCTGTATGGACAATATGTCTCTGCTTGGGCTTTTAACCTACAAAGAAAAGAGTAATCCCGCTCCTGGAGCATTGCAGCAGGTACGTGTTCACACTATTAGAAGTTTGACAGCCTTTTTTCTGACCATGTGTCCCTCCCATTCAGTCACAGGTGGTTTTAACTAGCTCTACCAGCCCATACATTGTAGGTTAAAAGCCCAAGCAGAGACATATTGTTCATACAGGCTTACAGCCCAAGAGTGGCATATCCAGTGGTAGCGTAGCGTAGTTTCCCATCATACGAAGGTGACCTTGTCGTGGTTGATGGGCACACATAAATTGGCCAAATTATGCGCAAAAAACCTTCATTTTTCAAAGTGACATTAGTCTAGATACAATATTTCTTATATATTCATGTATGGAGTGCCGAAGTTCTTTTTGCAATTGAGATTACTCTTTTCTTCAGAGCACCCGAATAGACCAGTGAGCGACCCCTCTCTTTTTTCTATCACACACACACACACACAGTAAATACCCCCCTGGCCTCCCCTCCCACACACACAGTAAATATCCCACCGGCTTCCCCCCCACACATAGACACAGTAAATACCCCCCAGACTCACACACACACAGTAAATACCCCCCACACACACACAGTAAATACCCCCCAGCCTCCCCCCCCACACACAGTAAATACCCCCCAGCCTCCCCCCCACACACACAGTAAATACCCCCCAGCCTCCCCCCCACACATAGACACAGTAAATACCCCCCTGGCCTCCCCTCCCACACACAGTAAATACCCCACCAGCTTCCCACACACACAGTATATTACCCCCCCACACAGTAAATACCCCCCAGCCTCCCCCCCACACACACAGTAAATACCCCCCAGCCTCCCCCCCACACACACAGTAAATACCCCCCAGCCTCCCCCCCACACACACAGTAAATACCCCCCTGGCCTCCCACACACAGTAAATACCCCACCAGCTTCCCCCCCCAAACACACAGTATATTACCCCCCCCACACACAGTAAATACCCCCCAGCCTCCCCCCCCCACACACACACACAGTAAATACCCCCCCGGCTTCCCCCCCACACATAGACACAGTAAATACCCCCCTGGCCTCCCACACACAGTAAATACCCCACCAGCTTCCCCCCCCACACACACAGTATATTACCCCCCCACACACAGTAAATACCCCCCAGCCTCCCCCCCCACACACACACACACAGTAAATACCCCCCCGGCTTCCCCCCCACACATAGACACAGTAAATGCCCCCCAGACTCACACACACACACACACGCACACAGTAAATACCCCCCAGCCTCCCCCCCCCCACACACACACACAGTAAATACCCCCCCGGCTTCCCCCCCACACATAGACACAGTAAATGCCCCCCAGACTCACACACACACACACACACACACAGTAAATACCCCCCCGGCTTCCCCCCCACACATAGACACAGTAAATACCCCCCCGCCCCACCCCCACACACACACGCACACAGTAAATACCCCCCAGCCTCCCCCCCACACACACAGTAAATATCCCCCCGGCTTCCCCCCCACACATAGACACAGTAAATACCCCCCAGCCTCCCCCACACACACACGCACACAGTAAATACCCCCCAGCCTCCCCCCCACACACACAGTAAATACCCCCCCGGCTTCCCCCCCACACATAGACACAGTAAATACCCCCCAGCCTCCCCCACACACACAGTAAATACCCCACCAGCTTCCCCCCCACACACACAGTATATTACCCCCCCCACACACAGTAAATACCCCCCAGCCTCCCCCCCACACACACACACAGTAAATACCCCCCAGCCTCCCCCCCACACACACACACAGTAAATACCCCCCCGGCTTCCCCCCCACACATAGACACAGTAAATACCCCCCAGCCTCCCCCCCACACAGTAAATACCCCCCAGCATCCCACACACAGTAAATACCCCCCAGCATCCCCCCCACACACAGTAAATACCCCCCAGCCTCCCCCCCACACACACAGTAAATACCCCCCAGCCTCCCACACACACACACAGTAAATACCCCCCAGCCTCCCCCACACACACAGTAAATACCCCACCAGCTCCCCCCCCCACACAGTATATTACCCCCCCCACACACAGTAAATACCCCCCAGCCTCCCCCCCCACACACACACACAGTAAATACCCCCCCCCCGGCTTCCCCCCCACACATAGACACAGTAAATACCCCCCAGCCTCCCCCCCACACAGTAAATACCCCCCAGCATCCCACACACAGTAAATACCCCCCAGCCTCCCCCCCACACACACAGTAAATACCCCCCAGCCTCCCCCCCACACACACACAGTAAATATCCCACCGGCTTCCCCCCCACACATAGACACAGTAAATACCCCCCAGACTCACACACACACACACAGTAAATACCCCCCAGCCTCCCACACACACACACACAGTAAATACCCCCCAGCCTCCCCCACACACACAGTAAATACCCCCAGCCTCCCCCCCCACACACAGTAAATACCCCCCAGCCTCCCCCCCACACACACAGTAAATACCCCCCAGCCTCCCCCCCACACACACAGTAAATACCCCCCAGCCTCCCCCCCACACACAGTAAATACCCCCCAGCCTCCCCCCACACAGTAAATACCCCCCAGCCTCCCCCCCCACACACACAGTATATTACCCCCCCACACACAGTAAATACCCCCCAGCCTCCCACACACAGTAAATACCCCCCAGCCTCCCCCCACACACACACACACAGTAAATACCCCCCCCGGCTTCCCCCCCACACATAGACACAGTAAATACCCCCCAGCCTCCCCCCCACACAGTAAATACCCCCCAGCATCCCACACACAGTAAATACCCCCCAGCCTCCCCCCCACACACACAGTAAATACCCCCCAGCCTCCCCCCCATACACACAGTAAATACCCCCCAGCCTCCCCCCCCACACACACACACAGTAAATACCCCCCAGCCCCCCCCCACACAGAAAATACCCCCCAGCCTCCCACACACACACACAGTAAATACCCCCCAGCCTCCCCCCCACACACACAGTAAATACCCCCCAGCCTCCCCCCCACACACGCAGTAAATACCCCCCAGCCTCCCACACACACACACAGTAAATACCCCCCAGCCTCCCCCCCACACACACAGTAAATACCCCCCAGCCTCCCCCCCCACACACAGTAAATACCCCCCAGCCTCCCACACACACACACAGTAAATACCGCCCAGCCTCCCCCCCACACACACAGTAAATACCCCCCAGCCTCCCCCCCACACACACAGTAAATACCCCCCAGCCTCCCCCCCACACACAGTAAATACCCCCCAGCCTCCCCCCCACACACACACACAGTAAATACCCCCCTGGCCTCCCCTCCCACACACAGTAAATACCCCACCAGCTTCCCACACACACAGTATATTACCCCCCCACACAGTAAATACCCCCCAGCCTCCCACACACACACACAGTAAATACCCCCCAGCCTCCCCCCCACACACACAGTAAATACCCCCCTGGCCTCCCCTCCCACACACACAGTAAATACCCCCTAGCCTCCCCCCCACACACACAGTAAATACCCCCCAGCCTCCCCCCCACACACACAGTAAATACCCCCCAGCCTCCCACACACACACACAGTAAATACCCCCCAGCCTCCCACACACACACACACAGTAAATATCCCCCAGCCTCCCACACACACAATAAATACCCCCCAGCCTCCCACACACACACACACACAGTAAATACCCCCCAGCCTCCCACACACACACACAGTAAATACCCCCCAGCCTCCCCCCCACACACACAGTAAATACCCCCCAGCCTCCCCCCCCCCACACACAGTAAATACCCCCCAGCCTCCCACACACACACACAGTAAATACCCCCCAGCCTCCCCCCCACACACACAGTAAATACCCCCCAGCCTCCCCCCCACACACACACACAGTAAATACCCCCCCGGCTTCCCACCCACACATAGACACAGTAAATACCCCCCTGGCCTCCCCTCCCTCACACAGTAAATACCCCACCAGCTTCCCAAACACACAGTATATTACCCCCCCACACAGTAAATACCCCCCCGGCCTCCCCCCCACACACACAGTAAATACCCCCCTGGCCTCCCCTCCCTCACACAGTAAATACCCCCCAGCCTCCCCCCCACACACACAGTAAATACCCCCCAGCCTCCCCCTCCACACACACACACAGTAAATACCCCCTAGCCTCCCCCCACACACACAGTAAATACCCCCCAGCCTCCCCCCACACACAGTAAATTCCCCCCAGCCTCCCACACACACACACAGTAAATACCCCCCAGCCTCCCCCCCACACACAGTAAATACCCCCCAGCCTCCCCCCCCACACACAGTAAATACCCCCCAGCCTCCCCCCCACACACAGTAAATACCCCCCAGCCCCGCCCCCCCCACACAGTAAATACCCCCCAGCCTCCCACACACACACACACACACAGTAAATACCCCCCCCCCGGCCTCCCCCCCACACACACACACAGTAAATACCCCCCCGGCCTCCCCCCCACACACACATACACACAGTAAATACCCCCCAGCCTCCCCCCCACACACACAGTATATTACCCCCCCACACAGTAAATACCCCCCAGCATCCCCCCCACACACACAGTAAATACCCCCCAGCCTCCCCCCCACACACACAGTAAATACCCCCCAGCCTCCCACACACACAGTATATTACCCCCCACACAGTAAATACCCCCCAGCCTCCCCCCCACACACACAGTAAATACCCCCCAGCCTCCCCCCCACACACACAGTAAATACCCCCCAGCCTCCCCCCACACACAGTAAATTCCCCCCAGCCTCCCACACACACAGTAAATACCCCCCAGCCTCCCCCCCACACACAGTAAATACCCCCCAGCCCCCCCCCCCACACACACAGTAAATACCCCCCAGCCTCCCCCCCACACACACAGTAAATACCCCCCAGCCTCCCCCCCACACACACAGTAAATACCCCCCAGCCCCGCCCCCCCCACACAGTAAATACCCCCCAGCCTCCCACACACACACACACAGTAAATACCCCCCCGGCCTCCCCCCCCCACACACACACAGTAAATACCCCCCCGGCCCCCCCCCACACACACATACACACAGTAAATACCCCCCAGCCTCCCCCCCACACACACAGTATATTACCCCCCCACACAGTAAATACCCCCCAGCATCCCCCCCACACACACAGTAAATACCCCCCAGCCTCCCCCCCACACACACAGTAAATACCCCCCAGCCTCCCCCCCACACACACAGTAAATACCCCCCAGCCTCCCACACACACACACACAGTAAATACCCCCCAGCCTCCCCCCCACACACACAGTAAATACCCCCCAGCCTCCCCCCCACACACACACAGTAAATACCCCCCAGCCTCCCACACACACACTGTAAATACCCCCCAGCCTCCCCCCCCACACACAGTAAATACCCCCCAGCCTCCTCCCCCCACACACACAGTAAATGCCCCCCAGCCTCCCACACACACACTGTAAATACCCCCCAGCCCCCCCCCCACACACACAGTAAATACCCCCCTGGCCTCCCCCCCCCACACACACAGTAAATGCCCCCCAGCCTCCCACACACAGTAACCCCCCCCCCCCGGCTTCCCCCCCACACATAGACACAGTAAATACCCCCCTGGCCTCCCCTCCCACACACAGTAAATACCCCACCAGCTTCCCACACACACAGTATATTACCCCCCACACAGTAAATACCCCCCAGCCTCCCACACACACACACGGTAAATACCCCCCAGCCTCCCACACACACACACAGTAAATACCCCCCAGCTTCCCACACACACACAGTAAATACCCCCCACCCCCCCCCCCACACACAGTAAATACCCCCCAGCCTCCCCCCCCACACACACACAGTAAATACCCCCTGGCCTCCCCTCCCACACACAGTAAATACCCCACCAGCTTCCCACACACACAGTATATTACCCCCCAACACAGTAAATACCCCCCAGCCTCCCACACAGACACACACAGTAAATACCCCCCTGGCCTCCCCTCCCACACACACAGTAAATACCCCCCAGCCTCCCCCCCCCACACACAGTAAATACCCCCCAGCCTCAAACACACACACACAGCAAATACCCCCCCGGCTTCCCCCCCACACACAGTAAATACCCCCCAGCCTCCCACACACACACACAGTAAATACCCCCCAGCCTCCCCCCACACACACAGTAAATACCCCCCAGCCTCCCACACACACACACAGTAAATACCCCCCAGCCTCCCCCCCCCACACACAGTAAATACCCCCCAGCCTCCCCCCCACACACACAGTAAATACCCCCCAGCCTCCCACACACACACACAGCAAATACCCCCCCGGCTTCCCCCCCACACATAGTAAATACCCCCCAGCCTCCCCCCCACACACACACAGTAAATACCCCCACTGGCCCCCCCTCCCACACACACAGTAAATACCCCCCAGCCTCCCCCCCACACACACAGTAAATACCCCCCAGCCTCCCACACACACACAGTAAATACCCCCCAGCCTCCCCCCCACACACACAGTAAATACCCCCCAGCCTCCCACTCACACACACAGTAAATACCCCCCAGCCCCCCCCCCCCACACACACAGTAAATACCCCCCAGCCTCCCACCCCCCACACACACACAGTAAATACCCCCCCGGCTTCCCCCCCACACACAGTAAATACCATCCAGCCTCCCCCACACACACACAGTAAATACCCCCCTGGCCTCCCCTCCCACACACACAGTAAATACCCCCCTGGCCTCCCCTCCCACACACACAGTAAATACCCCCCAGCCTCCCACACACACACACAGCAAATACCCCCCCGGCTTCCCCCCCCACACAGTAAATACCCCCCAGCCTCCCACACACACACACAGTAAATACCCCACAGCCTCCCCCCACACACACAGTAAATACCCCCCAGCCTCCCACACACACACACAGTAAATACCCCCCAGCCTCCCACACACACACACAGTAAATACCCCCCAGCCTCCCCCCCCCCACACACACACAGTAAATACCCCCCAAGCCTCCCCCCCCCACACACAGTAAATACCCCCCTGGCCTCCCCTCCCGCACACAGTAAATACCCCACCAGCTTCCCACACACACAGTATATTACCCCCCCCACACAGTAAATACCCCCCAGCCTCCCCCCCACACACACAGTAAATACCCCCCAGCCCCCCCCCCACACAGTAAATACCCCCCAGCCTCCCCCCCACACACACAGTAAATACCCCCCAGCCTCCCCCCCACACACACAGTAAATACCCCCCAGCCTCCCACACACACACACAGTAAATACCCTCCCGGCTTCCCCCCCCCACACAGTAAATACCCCACCAGCTTCCCCCACACACAGTATATTACCCCCCCACACAGTAAATACCCCCCCGGCCTCCCCCCACACACACAGTAAATACCCCCCAGCCTCCCACACACACACACAGTAAATACCCCCCAGCCTCCCCCCCCACACACACAGTAAATACCCCCCAGCCTCCCCCCCCCACACACAGTAAATACCCCCAGCCTCCCCCCCACACACACAGTAAATACCCCCCTGGCCTCCCCTCCCACACACAGTAAATACCCCCCAGCCTCCCCCCCACACACACAGTAAATACCCCCCAGCCTCCCCCACACACACACACAGTAAATACCCCCCAGCCTCCCACCCACACACACAGTAAATACCCCACCAGCTTCCCACACACACAGTATATTACCCCCCCACACAGTAAATACCCCCCAGCCTCCCACACACACACACAGTAAATACCCGCCAGCCTCCCCCCCACACACACAGTAAATACCCCCCAGCCTCCACCCCACACACAAAGTAAATACCCCCCAGCCTCCCCCCCACACACACAGTAAATACCCCCCTGGTCTCCCCTCCCACACACAGTAAATACCCCCCAGCCTCCCCCCCACACACACAGTAAATACCCCCCTGGCCTCCCACACACACACACAGTAAATACCCCCCAGCCTCCCACACACACACACAGTAAATACCCCCCAGCCTCCCCCCCACACACACAGTAAATACCCCCCAGCCTCCCCCCCCCCACACACAGTAAATACCCCCCAGCATCCCACACACACACACACAGTAAATACCCCCCAGCCTTCCCCCCACACACACAGTAAATACCCCCCAGCCTCCCCCCCACACACACAGTAAATACCCCCCAGCCTCCCCCACACACACACAGTAAATACCCCCCAGCCTCCCCCCCCCACACACAGTAAATACCCCCCAGCCTCCCACCCCCCCACACACACAGTAAATACCCCCCGGCTTCCCCCCATACACAGTAAATACCCCACCAGCTTCCCACACACACAGTATATTACCCCCCCACACAGTAAATACCCCCCAGCCTCCCCCCCACACACACAGTAAATACCCCCCAGCCTCCCACACACACACACAGTAAATACCCCCCAGCCTCCCCCCCCACACACACACAGTAAATACCCCCGCGGCTTCCCCCCCACACACAGTAAATACCCCACCAGCTTCCCACACACACAGTATATTACCCCCCCACACAGTAAATACCCCCCCGGCCTCCCCCCACACACACAGTAAATACCCCCCAGCCTCCCCCCCACACACACAGTAAATACCCCCAGCCTCCCCCCCACACACACACAGTAAATACCCCCCTGGCCTCCCCTCCCACACACAGTAAATACCCCCCAGCCTCCCCCCCCACACACAGTAAATACCCCCCAGCCTCCCCCCCACACACACACAGTAAATACCCCCCAGCCTCCCCCCCCACACACACAGTAAATACCCCCCAGCCTCCCCCCCACACACACAGTAAATACCCCCCAGCCCCCCCCCACACAGTAAATACCCCCCAGCCTCCCACACACACACAGTAAATACCCCCCAGCCTCCCCCCCCACCCACACACAGTAAATACCCCCCAGCCTCCCCCCCACACACACAGTAAATACCCCCCAGCCTCCCCCCCACACACACAGTAAATACCCCCCAGCCCCCCCCCACACAGTAAATACCCCCCAGCCCCCCCCACACACAGTAAATACCCCACCAGCTTCCCACACACACAGTAAATACCCCCCAGCCTCCCCCCACACACAGTAAATACCCCCCAGCCTCCCCACACACACAGTAAATACCCCCCAGCCTCCCCCCCCACACACAGTAAATACCCCCCAGCCTCCCCCACACACACAGTAAATACCCCCCAGCCTCCCCCCACACACAGTAAATACCCCCCAGCCTCCCCCCCCACACACAGTAAATACCCCCCAGCCTCCCACACACACACAGTAAATACCCCACAGCCTCCCCCCACACACACAGTAAATACCCCCCAGCCTCCCCCCACACACACAGTAAATACCCCCCAGCCTCCCCCCACACACAGTAAATACCCCCCAGCCTCCCCCCACACACACAGTAAATACCCCCCAGCCTCCCACACACACACACAGTAAATACCCCACAGCCTCCCCCCACACACACAGTAAATACCCCCCAGCCTCCCACACACACACACAGTAAATACCCCCCAGCCTCCCACACACACACACACAGTAAATACCCCCCAGCCCCCCCCCCACACACAGTAAATACCCCCCAGCCTCCCCCCCAACACACACACAGTAAATACCCCCCAAGCCTCCCCCCCCACACACAGTAAATACCCCCCTGGCCTCCCCTCCCGCACACAGTAAATACCCCACCAGCTTCCCACACACACAGTATATTACCCCCCCACACAGTAAATACCCCCCAGCCTCCCCCCCACACACACAGTAAATACCCCCCAGCCTCCCCCCCCCCACACACAGTAAATACCCCCCAGCCTCCCCCCCACACACACAGTAAATACCCCCCAGCCTCCCCCCCACACACACAGTAAATACCCCCCAGCCTCCCACACACACACACAGTAAATACCCCCCAGCCTCCCACCCCACACACACACAGTAAATACCCCCCCGGCTTCCCCCCCACACACAGTAAATACCCCACCAGCTTCCCACACACACAGTATATTACCCCCCCCACACAGTAAATACCCCCCCGGCCTCCCCCCACACACACAGTAAATACCCCCCAGCCTCCCACACACACACACAGTAAATACCCCCCAGCCTCCCCCCACACACACACAGTAAATACCCCCCAGCCTCCCCCCCCACACACACAGTAAATACCCCCCAGCCTCCCCCCCCACACACAGTAAATACCCCCAGCCTCCCCCCCACACACACAGTAAATACCCCCCTAGCCTCCCCTCCCACACACAGTAAATACCCCCCAGCCTCCCCCCCCCACACACAGTAAATACCCCCCAGCCTCCCCCCCCCACACACACAGTAAATACCCCCCAGCCTCCCACCCACACACACAGTAAATACCCCACCAGCTTCCCACACACACAGTATATTACCCCCCCACACAGTAAATACCCCCCAGCCTCCCACACACACACACAGTAAATACCCGCCAGCCTCCCCCCCACACACACAGTAAATACCCCCCAGCCTCCACCCCACACACAAAGTAAATACCCCCCAGCCTCCCCCCCACACACACAGTAAATACCCCCCTGGTCTCCCCTCCCACACACAGTAAATACCCCCCAGCCTCCCCCCCCCACACACACAGTAAATACCCCCCTGGCCTCCCCCCCACACACACAGTAAATACCCCCCTGGTCTCCCCTCCCACACACAGTAAATACCCCCCCGGCCTCCCCCCCCCACACACACAGTAAATACCCCCCTGGCCTCCCACACACACACACAGTAAATACCCCCTGGCCTCCCCCCACACACAGTAAATACCCCCCAGCCTCCCACACACACACACAGTAAATACCCCCCAGCCTCCCCCCACACACACAGTAAATACCCCCCAGCCTCCCCCCCACACACACAGTAAATACCCCCCAGCATCCCACACACACACACACAGTAAATACCCCCCAGCCTTCCCCCCACACACACAGTAAATACCCCCCAGCCCCCCCCCCACACACACAGTAAATACCCCCCAGCCTCCCCCCCACACACACAGTAAATACCCCCCAGCCTCCCCCCCACACACACAGTAAATACCCCCCAGCCTCCCACACACACACACACACAGTAAATACCCCCCAGCCCCCCCCACACACACAGTAAATACCCCCCAGCCTCCCACACACACAGTATATTACCCCCCCACACAGTAAATACCCCCCAGCCTCCCCCCCACACACACAGTAAATACCCCCCAGCCTCCCACACACACAGTAAATACCCCCCGGCTTCCCCCCATACACAGTAAATACCCCACCAGCTTCCCACACACACAGTATATTACCCCCCCACACAGTAAATACCCCCCAGCCTCCCCCCCACACACACAGTAAATACCCCCCAGCCTCCCACACACACACACAGTAAATACCCCCCAGCCTCCCCCCCCACACACACACAGTAAATACCCCCCCGGCTTCCCCCCCACACACAGTAAATACCCCACCAGCTTCCCACACACACAGTATATTACCCCCCCACACAGTAAATACCCCCCCGGCCTCCCCCCACACACACAGTAAATACCCCCCAGCCTCCCCCCCACACACACAGTAAATACCCCCCAGCCTCCCCCCCACACACACAGTAAATACCCCCAGCCTCCCCCCCACACACAGTAAATACCCCCCTGGCCTCCCCTCCCACACACAGTAAATACCCCCCAGCCTCCCCCCCCCACACACAGTAAATACCCCCCAGCCTCCCCCCCACACACACACAGTAAATACCCCCCAGCCTCCCCCCCCCCACACACACAGTAAATACCCCCCAGCCTCCCACACACACACAGTAAATACCCCCCAGCCCCCCCCACACACAGTAAATACCCCCCAGCCTCCCCCCCACACACAGTAAATACCCCCCAGCCTCCCCCCCACACACACAGTAAATACCCCCCAGCCCCCCCCACACAGTAAATACCCCCCAGCCCCCCCCACACACAGTAAATACCCCACCAGCTTCCCACACACACAGTAAATACCCCCCAGCCTCCCCCCACACACACAGTAAATACCCCCCAGCCTCCCCCCACACACAGTAAATACCCCCCAGCCTCCCCCCCCACACACAGTAAATACCCCCCAGCCTCCCACACACACACACAGTAAATACCCCACAGCCTCCCCCCACACACACAGTAAATACCCCCCAGCCTCCCCCCACACACACAGTAAATACCCCCCAGCCTCCCCCCACACACAGTAAATACCCCCCAGCCTCCCCCCACACACACAGTAAATACCCCCCAGCCTCCCACACACACACACAGTAAATACCCCACAGCCTCCCCCCACACACACAGTAAATACCCCCCAGCCTCCCACACACACACACAGTAAATACCCCCCAGCCTCCCACACACACACACAGTAAATACCCCCCAGCCTCCCCCCCCACACACAGTAAATACCCCCCAGCCTCCCCCCCCCACACACACACAGTAAATACCCCCCAAGCCTCCCCCCCCACACACAGTAAATACCCCCCTGGCCTCCCCTCCCGCACACAGTAAATACCCCACCAGCTTCCCACACACACAGTATATTACCCCCCCACACAGTAAATACCCCCCAGCCTCCCCCCCACACACACAGTAAATACCCCCCAGCCTCCCCCCCCACACACAGTAAATACCCCCCAGCCTCCCCCCCACACACACAGTAAATACCCCCCAGCCTCCCCCCCCACACACAGTAAATACCCCCCAGCCTCCCCCCCCCACACACAGTAAATACCCCCCAGCCTCCCCCCCACACACACAGTAAATACCCCCCAGCCTCCCACACACACACACAGTAAATACCCCCCAGCCTCCCCCCCCACACACCCACAGTAAATACCCCCCCGGCTTCCCCCCCACACACAGTAAATACCCCACCAGCTTCCCACACACACAGTATATTACCCCCCCACACAGTAAATACCCCCCCGCCTCCCCCCACACACACAGTAAATACCCCACCAGCTTCCCACACACACAGTATATTACCCCCCCACACAGTAAATACCCCCCCGGCCTCCCCCCACACACACAGTAAATACCCCCCAGCCTCCCACACACACACACAGTAAATACCCCCCAGCCTCCCCCCCCACACACACAGTAAATACCCCCCAGCCTCCCCCCCCCACACACACAGTAAATACCCCCCAGCCCCCCCCCCCACACACACAGTAAATACCCCCAGCCCCCCCCCCACACACACAGTAAATACCCCCCTGGCCTCCCCTCCCACACACAGTAAATACCCCCCAGCCTCCCCCCCACACACACAGTAAATACCCCCCAGCCTCCCCCCCCACACACACAGTAAATACCCCCCAGCCTCCCACCCACACACACAGTAAATACCCCACCAGCTTCCCACACACACAGTATATTACCCCCCCACACAGTAAATACCCCCCAGCCTCCCACACACACACACAGTAAATACCCGCCAGCCTCCCCCCCACATACACAGTAAATACCCCCAGCCTCCACCCCACACACAAAGTAAATACCCCCCAGCCTCCCCCCCCCACACACAGTAAATACCCCCCAGCCTCCCCCCCCACACACAGTAAATACCCCCCAGCCTCCCCCCCCACACACACAGTAAATACCCCCCAGCCTCCCCCCCCCCCACACAGTAAATACCCCCAGCCTCCCCCCCACACACACAGTAAATACCCCCCTGGCCTCCCCTCCCACACACAGTAAATACCCCCCAGCCTCCCCCCCACACACACACAGTAAATACCCCCCTGGCCTCCCACACACACACACAGTAAATACCCCCCAGCCTCCCCCACACACACACAGTAAATACCCCCCTGGCCTCCCCCCCACACACAGTAAATACCCCCCAGCCTCACACACACACACACACAGTAAATACCCCCCAGCCTCCCCCCCCACACACAGTAAATACCCCCCAGCCTCCCCCCCCACACACAGTAAATACCCCCCAGCATCCCCCCCACACACACAGTAAATACCCCCCAGCCTTCCCCCCACACACACAGTAAATACCCCCCAGCCTCCCACACACACACAGTAAATACCCCCCAGCCTCCCACACACACACACAGTAAATACCCCCCAGCCTTCCCCCCACACAAACAGTAAATACCCCCCAGCCTCCCACACACACAGTAAATACCCCCCAGCCTCCCACACACACACACAGTAAATACCCCCCAGCCTCCCACACACACACACAGTAAATACCCCCCAGCCCCCCCCCCCACACAGTAAATACCCCCCAGCCTCCCCCCCCCACACACACAGTAAATACCCCCCTGGCCTCCCCTCCCACACACAGTAAATACCCCCCAGCCTCCCCCCCCACACACACACAGTAAATACCCCCCCGGCTTCCCCCCCACACACAGTAAATACCCCACCAGCTTCCCACACACACAGTATATTACCCCCCCACACAGTAAATACCCCCCCGGCCTCCCCCCACACACACAGTAAATACCCCCCAGCCTCCCCCCCCACACACAGTAAATACCCCCCAGCCTCCCCCCCACACACACACAGTAAATACCCCCCAGCCTCCCCCCCCCACACACACACAGTAAATACCCCCCCGGCTTCCCCCCCACACACAGTAAATACCCCACCAGCTTCCCACACACACAGTATATTACCCCCCCACACAGTAAATACCCCCCCGGCCTCCCCCCACACACACAGTAAATACCCCCCAGCCTCCCCCCACACACACAGTAAATACCCCCCAGCCTCCCCCCCCACACACAGTAAATACCCCCCAGCCTCCCCCCCCCACACACACAGTAAATACCCCCCAGCCCCCCCCACACACAGTAAATACCCCCCAGCCTCCCCCCCACACACACAGTAAATACCCCCCAGCCTCCCCCCACACACACAGTAAATACCCCCCAGCCCCCCCCCCACACAGTAAATACCCCCCAGCCCCCCCCCACACACAGTAAATACCCCACCAGCTTCCCACACACACAGTAAATACCCCCCAGCCTCCCCCCACACACACAGTAAATACCCCCCAGCCTCCCCCCACACACAGTAAATACCCCCCAGCCTCCCCCCCCACACACACAGTAAATACCCCCCAGCCCCCCCCACACACAGTAAATACCCCCCAGCCTCCCCCCCACACACACAGTAAATACCCCCCAGCCTCCCCCCCACACACACAGTAAATACCCCCCAGCCTCCCCCCCACACACACAGTAAATACCCCCCAGCCTCCCCCCCCACACACACAGTAAATACCCCCCAGCCTCCCCCCCACACACAGTAAATACCCCCCAGCCTCCCCCCCCACACACAGTAAATACCCCCCAGCCTCCCCCCACACACAGTAAATACCCCCCAGCCTCCCCCCCACACACACAGTAAATACCCCCCCAGCCTCCCCCCCACACACACAGTAAATACCCCCCCAGCCTCCCCCCCACACACAGTAAATACCCCCCAGCCTCCCACACACAGTAAATACCCCCCACACACAGTAAATACCCCCCAGCCTCCCCCCCACACACACAGTAAATACCCCCCCAGCCTCCCCCCCACACACAGTAAATACCCCCCAGCCTCCCACACACAGTAAATACCCCCCAGCCTCCCCCCCCACACACAGTAAATACCCCCCAGCATCCCCCCCACACATAGACACAGTAAATACCCCACCAGCTTCCCACACACAGTAAATATCCCACCAGCTCCCCCCCCCACACACAGTAAATACCCCCCAGCATCCCCCCCACACATAGACACAGTAAATACCCCACCAGCTTCCCACACACAGTAAATATCCCACCAGCTCCCCCCCCACACACAGTAAATACCCCCCAGCATCCCCCCCACACATAGACACAGTAAATACCCCACCAGCTTCCCACACACAGTAAATATCCCACCAGCTCCCCCCCCACACACAGTAAATACCCCCCCAGCCTCCCCCCCCACACACAGTAAATACCCCCCAGCCCCCCCCACACACAGTAAATACCCCCCAGCCTCCCCCCCACACACACAGTAAATACCCCCCCAGCCTCCCCCCCACACACACAGTATATTACCCCCCCACACATAGACACAGTAAATACCCCACCAGCTTTCCACACACAGTAAATACCCCCCAGCCTCCCCCCCCACACACACAGTAAATACCCCCCAGCCTCCCCCCCCACACAGTAAATACCCCACCAGCTTCCCACACACAGTAAATGCCCCCTGGTCTTCCGCACACACACAGTAAATACCCCCCAGCCTCCCCCCACACACACAGTAAATACCCCCCAGCCCCCCCCCACACAGTAAATACCCCCCAGCCCCCCCCCACACACAGTAAATACCCCACCAGCTTCCCACACACAGTAAATGCCCCCTGGTCTTCCGCACACACATACAGGAGGCGTCTTGAAGATTCATCACCAACAAAGGATTTTGTACAAAGTATTAATTACATTACATTAAGCGTGTTCAATACCTTTTCCTGTCATTTCTCTTTATTACACATAATTTATTGACATCTACGGTGATTTCTTTGCTCTGTGGATTGGATGGGCTGTTACCGACATCTGGGGAGAATTTCATGTCAATAGCACCTTTAGAAATAGATTTACCTAGAAAATTGGTGACGTGTTCAATACTTATTTCACCCGCTGTATATGCAGCTGTATTTTTCTATACAGGTGTTTGGGGCCCTTAGTCTTGTGGGACCCTTAGTCTTGTGGGGCCCGATGCATCTTGGTCCTAAAGCTGAGGAGTGAAAGAATCTGCAGGAATGGAAGGCGATAAGTGTCTGCGGAGTCTCATCTGATGTCTGAGTTATTTGGGGGTCTTGTCTGAAGTCAGTTTTGTATATAAGGGGTCTGATCTGTGGACAGAATATTTTAGGGGGTCTGAATGAAATTTGGGGTTGGCTTTCTGTTCTGGGTCAGTTTCTTATTTAATGGGGTCTGGTCTGAGGTCTTTAATTGGTCTGCTCTGTGGTCAGTATTTTAGGGGGTCTGGTTTGAATTCTGTTTTAGTGAACGGGGTCTGTTTTGGAACACACAGAAATAGACTGTGTAATACAAGGCCTGTACTTCACACATACGCCAGGGGGCAGCAGAGACCACACAGACACAGTCCTAAGAAGTCCACAAAACTTTCCCCCTCTGCTCCCATTATCTCCTCCTCATCTCCTCCTCCTCCTCACTGATCATCTCCTGTGAACGGGGAAAACTTTCACTTTTGGGAAAATCATCCTGTACAGACAGAAAAGTGATAATGTAAGTAGTAACCGAGAGACAAAAATAGCCAGGACATAAGAGATGGATCCAATAATCCCTAATGTCCTGTCTGACAGAAGATGCAATGCTCTGCCAGAATAGATGAGGGTCAGTGTTCTGTGCTATGAACTGAGATGCAATACTCTGCATGTATATGCAAGAGGTGCAATGCTCTGCTGTGGTGGTATGAAATGTAATGCTCTGCCTCTGAAGGTATAAGGTGCAATGCTCTGCCTGTGTATATATTAGATGCAATGCTCTACTGTGTAGGTTGTACGAGATGCAATCCTCTGCTGTGTAGCTATGAGATGCAATGCTCTGCTGTGGAGATATGAGATGCAATGCTCTGCTGTGGAGATATGAGATGCAATGCTCTGCTGTGGAGATATGAGATGCAATGCTCTGCTGTGGAGCTATGAGATGCAATGCTCTGCTGTGGAGATATGAGATGCAATGCTCTGCAGTGTAGCTATGAGATGCAATGCTCTGCTGTGGAGGTATGAGATGCGATGCTCTGCTGTGGAGGTATGAGATGCAACCTGCTGTGTAGCTATGAGATGCAATGCTCTGCTGTGGAGGTATGAGATGCAATGCTCTGCTGTGGAGATATGAGATGCAATGCTCTGCTGTGGAGATATAAGATGCGATGCTCTGCTGTGTAGTTATGAGATGCGATGCTCTGCTGTGTAGTTATGAGATGCAATGCTCTGCTGTGTAGCTATGAGATGCAATGCTCTGCTGTGTAGCTATGAGATGCGATGCTCTGCTGTGTAGTTATGAGATGCAATGCTCTGCTGTGTAGTTATGAGATGCAATGCTCTGCTGTCGAGGTATGAGATGCGATGCTGTGCTGTGGAGGTATGAGATGCAACCTTCTGCTGTGTAGCTATGAGATGCAATTCTCTGCTGTCGAGGTATGAGATGCGATGCTGTGCTGTGGAGATATGAGATGCAATGCTCTGCTGTGTAGCTATGAGATGCAATGCTCTGCTGTGTAGCTATGAGATGCAATGCTCTGCTGTGTAGCTATGAGATGCAATGCTCTGCTGTGTAGCTATGAGATGCAATGCTCTGCTGTGTAGTTATGAGATGCTATGCTCTGCTTTGGAGGTATGAGATGCAATGCGCTGCTGTGGAGGTATGAGATGCAATGCTCTGCAGTGTAGCTATGAGATGCAATGCTCTGCTGTGGAGGTATGAGATGCGATGCTCTGCTGTGGAGGTATGAGATGCAACCTGCTGTGTAGCTATGAGATGCAATGCTCTGCTGTGGAGGTATGAGATGCAATGCTCTGCTGTGGAGATATGAGATGCAATGCTCTGCTGTGGAGATATAAGATGCGATGCTCTGCTGTGTAGTTATGAGATGCAATGCTCTGCTGTGTAGTTATGAGATGCAATGCTCTGCTGTGTAGCTATGAGATGCAATGCTCTGCTGTGTAGCTATGAGATGCGATGCTCTGCTGTGTAGTTATGAGATGCAATGCTCTGCTGTGTAGCTATGAGATGCAATGCTCTGCTGTGTAGCTATGAGATGCGATGCTCTGCTGTGTAGTTATGAGATGCAATGCTCTGCTGTGTAGTTATGAGATGCAATGCTCTGCTGTCGAGGTATGAGATGCGATGCTGTGCTGTGGAGGTATGAGATGCAACCTTCTGCTGTGTAGCTATGAGATGCAATGCTCTGCTGTGTAGCTATGAGATGCAATGCTCTGCTGTGGAGGTATGAGATGCGATGCTCTGCTGTGTAGTTATGAGATGCAATGCTCTGCTGTCGAGGTATGAGATGCGATGCTGTGCTGTGGAGGTATGAGATGCAACCTTCTGCTGTGTAGTTATGAGATGCAATGCTCTGCTGTGTAGCTATGAGATGCAATGCTCTGCTGTGTAGCTATGAGATGCAATGCTCTCCTGTGTAGCTATGAGATGCAATGCTCTGCTGTGTAGCTATGAGATGCAATGCTCTGCTGTGTAGCTATGAGATGCAATGCTCTGCTGTGTAGCTATGAGATGCAATGCTCTGCTGTGTAGCTATGAGATGCTATGCTCTGCTTTGGAGGTATGAGATGCAATGCTCTGCTGTGTAGCTATGAGATGCAATGCTCTGCTGTGTAGTTATGAGATGCTATGCTCTGCTTTGGAGGTATGAGATGCAATGCTCTGCTGTGGAGGTATGAGATGCAATGCTCTGCAGTGTAGCTATGAGATGCAATGCTCTGCTGTGGAGGTATGAGATTCGATGCTCTGCTGTGGAGGTATGAGATGCAACCTGCTGTGTAGCTATGAGATGCAATGCTCTGCTGTGGAGGTATGAGATGCAATGCTCTGCTGTGGAGATATGAGATGCAATGCTCTGCTGTGGAGATATAAGATGCGATGCTCTGCTGTGTAGTTATGAGATGCGATGCTCTGCTGTGTAGTTATGAGATGCAATGCTCTGCTGTGTAGCTATGAGATGCAATGCTCTGCTGTGTAGCTATGAGATGCGATGCTCTGCTGTGTAGTTATGAGATGCAATGCTCTGCTGTGTAGTTATGAGATGCAATGCTCTGCTGTGTAGTTATGAGATGCAATGCTCTGCTGTCGAGGTATGAGATGCGATGCTCTGCTGTGGAGGTATGAGATGCAACCTTCTGCTGTGGAGGTATGAGATGCAATGCTCTGCTGTGTAGCTATGAGATGCAACCTTCTGCTGTGTAGCTATGAGATGCAATGCTCTGCTGTGTAGCTATGAGATGCAATGCTCTGCTGTCGAGGTATGAGATGCAATGCTCTGCTGTGTAGCTATGAGATGCAATGCTCTGCTGTGTAGCTATGAGATGCAATGCTCTGCTGTGTAGCTATGAGATGCAATGCTCTGCTGTGTAGCTATGAGATGCAATGCTCTGCTGTGTAGCTATGAGATGCAATGCTCTGCTGTGTAGCTATGAGATGCAATGCTCTGCTGTGTAGCTATGAGATGCTATGCTCTGCTTTGGAGGTATGAGATGCAATGCTCTGCTGTGGAGGTATGAGATATAATACCATAAAGTGCGATTATATTATCATAAAATGTTGCGCAATGGTCTGCAGAGCCCTCTACGTCGTACCTGGGATACTGAGGCATTGTGCTGCCTCTCCCTATGTCTGAGGTTCTTGTTCTGCAGGTTCCTGTGGGTTTTGCTGCTTTTTGGATCTGTGACCTGTTCTACCAGCAAGACCCCTCAATATGGACTCATCTCATCCCCCAACTACCCGAAAACGTACCCCAACGACCAGCGCAGCACCTGGAACATCTCCGTGCACAACGGATTCCACATCTCACTGAAGTTCCTGGTGTTTGACTTGGAACCATCTGATGCTTGTAACTATGACTATGTCAAGGTCAGTCCTGCTATATGGTGATACATGTACAGCTGGTATAACATAAGCATCTGATATATACTGATACGGAGCATGCTGGTATAACCTGGGTATATCCAGTATATAATTATATATGTACAGCTGCTATAACCTGGGTATATCCAGTATATAATTATATACGTACAGCTGCTATAACCTGGGTATCTCCTGTATATAATTATATACATACAGCTGGTATAACCTGGGTATATCCTGTATATAATTATATATGTACAGCTGGTATAACCTGGGTATATCCAGTATATAATTATATATGTACAGCTGCTATAACCTGGGTATATCCAGTATATAATTATATACGTACAGCTGCTATAACCTGGGTATCTCCTGTATATAATTATATACATACAGCTGGTATAACCTGGGTATATCCTGTATATAATTATATATGTACAGCTGGTATAACCTGGGTATATCCAGTATATAATTATACATGTACAGCTGCTATAACCTGGGTATATCCAGTATATAATTATATATGTACAGCTGCTATAACCTGGGTATATCCAGTATATAATTATATACGTACAGCTGCTATAACCTGGGTATCTTCTGTATATAATTATATATGTACAGCTGGTATAACCTGGGTATCTTCTGTATATGATTAGTCAGTGATTATATTGTGACTCTCTATTTCCATTTTTCACATTCAGGTGTTTGATGTTAACAGAGAAATAGGTCGGTTTTGTGGCCCTAAGAGGTCCAGATTTCACCCGGGTTCTCGCCTCTTAATCTCTCATGGGAACCAAATGAAAATTGAATTTCTCTCGGATTTCTCCAATGAGGAGAACGGTTCTGCCGTCTTCTATAAAGGATTCCAGGCGTTCTACCGGGCCGTGGGCAAGTACCGACCTCCAGTGTGATGATTACCGGGACCGCACACCTTATCAGCTTTGGACCTTTTTCTTTTATCTTCTGGACTCGCTGTTTTGTATAGACCAACCCCTGAGGAGTCAGCCATCTGACCCTCGTATCAGACCCCAAAATAATCTAGACCCCAGACCAGCTCTGAACATATGCTTACCCCAAATATATAACCTGCACCAGAAAGAAATACAAGTCCTGACCAGGTCCCCAAAAAATACAGACCCTCTAAAATTCAGACCCGCTAAACAAATACAGACCCCAGACCAATCACATCCAATAATAAAAACCCCAAACCTGAACTATAAAGAAATTACAGACACCAGACCGTCTAAAAATCCAGACCCAAGACCAGATCCCCTAAAAATACAGACCCCAAACCAAACCCCCTACACTAATTTAGACCCCAGACCAATCCCCTCAAATAATACAAACCCCATACCAGACCTATAAAGAAATTCCCTAAAAAATACAGAGCCCGGACTTCTAAACAAACACAGACCCCAGGCCAGACCCCTAAATAATATATACCCCAGACCACATCACCTCAAATAACACAAAACTTAGACCAAATACCCCAAAGAATTGCAGACCCCAGACTAGACCCTATAAAAAATACAAACCCAGACAAGATCCTCCTTAATACAAACCCTGACCAGACACCCTATATAATAAAGACCCCCAGAATGAACCCCTAAAGAAATACAAACCCCATATCAGACTCACTTTAAATATACAGACGTCAGACCAGACCCCCTCAAAAAATACAAACCTCAGAGCAGACCCACTTTAAATATACAGACGTCGGACCAAACCACCTAAAATAATACAAACTCCAGACAAGATGCTGTAAACAAACATGGACCCCCAGACCAACCTCCCCACAAAATAAAACAGACAAGCAATAAGTACAAATCCCAGATTAAACCCCCTAACCAAGTACAAACCACACCCCTAAAAAAATACAAGCCCCTTCCAGATGCCCTAAAATAATACAGACGTCAGACCAGACCCACTGAACTAATGAAGACCCCAGTTCTTACCTCTTAAGAAATATAGACCTCAAACCAACCCCTCTAAAACTAATGTGAACCCCAGATTAGACCCTGTGAATAAGTAAAGACCTCAGTTTACATCCCTGAAATACGGACCCCCGAGACTAATACAGACTCCAGAAAAGACTCCCTAAATAGGTAATATTAATCAGATTACCCCTCCATCACCCTTGAACATTAGACATAACCCACATAACAACGTGCCCTGGTTCTGACTTAGAGCCCGGAGCCGCATTCATAATTCTGCTCATGGAAACCTATTCTTGTACAAATTCCAAGAACAGACAAGTTGATTGTAGCTTCTTGTGAGCGATGGTAGATAAACCGGACACCACTCATCCGTCTCCCGTTCTTTGTGGTCTCTCTTAGTAGGTTTGTTTTGGCCCCATGGGCACAGACAATCCATCTGTAAGACCCTCTGCCCTTCCTGTGATCAGCTTCTGATGTTCTTCCCATGTTCTTTGCTTTTTTCCATGTTCTGCATCACGCTTCAGATGACGATGAGTGTGTCTCCCCCAACAATAACAGCCTGGCGTGGACCCGGCCGTGCCAGCACATATGTCACAATTACATCGGAGGCTATTTCTGCTCCTGCCTCCTGGGCTACGAGCTCCAGGGCGACAATGGAACTTGTAAAGGTGGGTTCTAGAGTGGCCATCTGCACCCTTATGGTTCTCCAGTGAAGATGAAACTCCAACCCCTAGTATGACCTAACAGCCAGGGGTTGTCGGAGAATACTGGGAGTTGGAGTTTCTCCACCACTGAAGATCTAAATGTTGAAGACCCCTATTCTAGAGTCTAGACCCATCTTCTAGAAAAAGCCATTCTCCTCTTCTTTTTTTCAGCACAGTGCAGTAACCAGTTGTTTACAGAGGAGTCTGGATTCATTTCCAGTCCGGGGTACCCCCAACCTTACCCCCCGGACCTCAACTGCACCTATCGGATACGGCTGGAGAGAGGGATGCACGTCTCACTGGAGTTCAAGGAGATCTTTGACATCGACGACCATCCACGGGTTCCGTGCCCCTACGATACCTTGAAGGTTCATAGTTCTGGGATTGTCTCCACATTGTCTTCTTCTCTTTAACTCTTCCACCTAAATTCCAGAGGAGGATGTATATAGTATTGAGCTCATGTTCAAGAAAAGTATGTAAACCCTTGTTAGGTGACAACTCATGATAGACCTTCTTCCAGAAGAAGAACTTAGAGGTTTTGGACCCACCAGCTATGTGCCAATTGTAGCACTGGTGACTTAGGTGGTGGAGGACCCCTGGAGACACAAGGGCCCCTGTGTGACTGCTAGTTCTGCACCACCTATGGCTAACTATTGGTGCCAAGATGTGGCAATCTCTTTGGTAGGCTGTAATCCCACAGATGGTAGGGCAGTTGCCTACAATCCACAGGTCAATGGGGCACTCATGGTTTTGTAAATGAAATCCGGGCATGGACATGTTTCCAGAAGGTGAGCAGCATCTATTTCACGGGCAGATCTAGGTTCCCTTCGGTAATTTAAGAACTTAGGGAAAAGCTGAGAAGGAGGGTTGTTAAGTAAACAGAGGGGTCTGAATTTTGGCATTTGGTCTCAGGTCTAAATTTTGGGGGGTATTAGGTCAGTATTTTGGAGTTTGACTTGAGATGTAAATTGAGAGGTTTGGAATGATTTTTTGTATCTGAATTAATTTTAGGGTTTGGATAAATTTTGGCGTCAGGTTTGGAACCTGAATTCATTTTTATGTCTGGTCTTGATGAATTTGAGGGTCTGTTCGGGTGTCTTAATTAATTTTGGGGTCAAATCTGGGTTCTGGATTAATATTGGGGTCTGGTATCCTGACTATTTTGGGGTACTGAATTAATTTTGGGGTTTGGTCTGTGGTCTTGATTAATTTAGGGGTCTGCTCTTCATTATAATATTTTTTGGAGGTGGCCTGGTTTGGGTTCTGGATTAATTTGGTGGTCAGATCTGGGTTAATTTGGGGGTCTTGTATGAGGTCTTGACAAATTTTGGGTCTGATTTTATTTTGGAGTCTGGTCTGGGTTCTAGAATAATTTTGGGGTCATTTCTGTACTCATTTTGGGGTGTAGATTTTGGAGTCTCGTTTTGGTTCTGTAGTACTTTTTTCATTTTTGGGGCCTGGTCTGGGGGGAATTAATTAATTTTGAGCATCAGGAATGATTTCTGAGTTTAGAGTTAGGGTCATTTTAAATCCAGTTAGCGTCAATTAGCCCAGAAACCCTAATAATCCCTTGCCCGTACCTCAAATATACTCGCCCCTCCATGATCTCTTTTTCCATTGGCCGGTGACAAATCCCACTCCTTTTTAAGCCCCACCCGACTGACTACTCCCCATGTCAAGCTCCACCTCCTGACCTCCTTACCCTTGTGTTATTAGATTTTTGTAGGGGATCAGTTAGTGAGGAATTTGTGTGGGAGTCACGCCCCTGAAATCATCGAGACGAAGAGCCACGAGGTGGACATCGTATTCCAAACCGACGACTCCGGGAACAGCAGAGGGTGGAAGATATTCTACACATCGGAGGGTAAGTAGCGTGGCTGTGCCGCGTTACATCAATATGTGTCATCCGTGACCTCCATCTTTCCCGTTTTCCTTAGCCATCCTGTGTCCAAAACCGGTGACCCTGGACGAGTTCTCCATTGTGTCACCATTGCAGGACGTGTACCGAATGCGGGACTACTTCGTGCTCTCCTGCCGCACCGGATACAGGCTGATGGAGGTATGACGAAAAAAAGCGCGGCCATCAGGTACCAAGGATGGGGAGAGTCAGGACGCCGAAGTCATTTAGTAAAACGAAAAAATAACTAAACAAAATATTAAACTTTTTAACCCCCCCACCCCCACTACGAGTTTTTATTTTTTCACCCCCTTTAATAACTTTTTTTTTTCCTCTCCGTAGCCGTATGAGAGCCATTTTTTTTCCAGGACGAGTTGCAGTTTTAAGTGACACCATTTACATTGCCATATAATGTAAGGGGTAAAAAAAAAATCCAAATGTGGCGAAAAAGTGAAAAAAAAAAAAAGCATTTCCGCCATTGTTTTTTGGGTTTTGTTTTTACGTTTATTGTACCTGATGATTCACCCGGTCAGTGCAATCGCAGGATTTCCAAACATTTATTTATTTATTTTTATATTTCTTTTTTTTTTAAATATTTTCACGGTTAAAAAAATACAGAACTTTACAAACAAGTCGTTTTTTTTGTCTTCATTTTCTGAAATCTGTAACTTATTTAATTATCTATTGATGGAGCTTTGGGAGAGCTGTTTTTTTTTTTTGTGTATGTTACCATTTTATGGTATATACGAAGTTTTAATCGCTTATTATTGCATTTTTTGTGAAAAAAAAAAGTAATTCTGCCATTTTCTTTTTTTTTTTTTTACAAAGTTTATTGTAGAGAATAATTAATATATCTGGACTTTCGGATATGAAAATATCAAATATGTTTATTATTTATTTTTATCATTTCTTAACTTTTTTTAGTTGTATTTTTATTTTTTAATAACTTTTTTTTTTACTTTATTTTTCAGTCCCTCTATCAGATTTGAACTTGCGATTGTTTCATCACTTGTACTATATACTGCAATAACAAAGTAAATCTCCTACTAGACTAGGAGTACCAAGATGGCAGTGATGGAGACCCCAAGAGATCACGTATGGAGCGATACACCCGTGCCCGATATACAAAAGTAGGGAAGGGGTTAAAAATAGTAAAAAGGGGGGAAAAAAACTACGGTGGAAGTGCTGTTTTTTTTTTCCCCAGTTGACTCCAAAATAATTTATAAAAATAATCTAAGAAATTACAAAAAATGTACAAAAAAATGTAAAAAAATAACTATATACTGTATATATTTGATATCACCAAAACTGTACCGACCTGTAAAATAAAGGTGTCTTCTCTCGCAGGGAGGCAGAGAGCTGAGCGTCTTCACCGCTGTCTGCCAGAAGGATGGCGCGTGGCACCGGCCGGTACCCCGATGTGAAAGTAAGTCCGCACGTGGCCCTAACACTCTGATCGGATGTCGCCGGAGCAGCTGCTGACTTGTTGCTCTCTGCAGTTTTGAGCTGTGGAGAACCAAAGCTTTTGCGCAATGGCGGCCACAAGTTCTTGGCGGAACCAAAGAGGGTGACGTATCAGTCCGAGATAGTCTACGCGTGTAACGAGCCGTACTACAAGATGGTGACCACAGGGAGTGGTATGTATCCTGGGTACTTCTGTATAGAATTATATATGTACAGCTGGTATAACCTGGGTATCTCCTGTATATAATTATATATGTACAGCTGGTATAACCTGGGTATCTCCTGTATATAATTATATATGTACAGCTGGTATAACCTGGGCATCTCTTGTATTTAATTCTATATGTACAGCTGGTATAACCTGGGCATCTCCTGTATATAATTATATATGTACAGCCGGTATAACCTGGGCATCTTCTGTATATAATTATATATGTACAGCTGGTATAACCTGGGTATCTTCTGTATATAATTATATATGTACAGCTTTTATAACCTGGGCATCTCCTGTATATAATTCTATATGTACAGCTGGTATAACCTGGGCATCTCCTGTATATAATTATATATGTACAGCCGGTATAACCTGGGCATCTTCTGTATATAATTATATATGTACAGCTGGTATAACCTGGGTATCTTCTGTATATAATTATATATGTACAGCCGGTATAACCTGGGTATCTTCTGTATATATAATTATATATGTACAGCCGGTATAACCTGGGCATCTCCTGTATATAATTATATATGTACAGCCGGTATAACCTGGGCATCTCCTGTATATAATTATATATGTACAGCCGGTATAACCTGGGCATCTTCTGTATATAATTATATATGTACAGCCGGTATAACCTGGGTATCTCCTGTATATAATTATATAACATAATCTAATAATGGAAATGATAATCTGATTCTTATTTTTGTCTCTATAATTTCCAGCTCGTTTTTCTTGTACTGAAGACCGCGTGTGGAGTGATGAGAATGGAGGCCAGCAGATCCCAGTTTGTGTGCCAGGTTTGTTATTTTGGTGAATTTTAATGATTTTACTAAATGTTAAAAGAAGTGAATAATCAGCGGCCACTGGACCACCAGGGAGGGCGCCATCCGAATATGCTTGAAGGTTGCTTTCCAAACAGCATTAATAAGACACGAGAAACAGTATCAGTAACTCAGCGAACACTGAGAAACCATTCCTGACTCCAGAGATACATCATTAAGCCTGTAGACCTCAAGGATGTCATTTTTGACCCTCTAGACACCTGGGATATACTGTACATTTTTCAGCTTTGAAATTACATCACCAAGAAGGAAAAGTCGTAGAGTTCTGGAAATCACAGGATGGAGACATCACTGATCTGTAAATGATGAAAAAATGGAAACATCATTTTCCACATGCAGAAATCCCGGCACCTCCGGCCTAGGCTGCTGTCACTGAGGTTATTAACGGTCGTCTGAGGAAGGTTCTGCTGCTGAATGCACTTGGGCAAATCATCAAGATCCGCTGCTGGCAGCTCCTGTGTGATCACCGACCAATTGCGTCCCATATGTGCTTGATGGAGACAAGTCTGGAGACTCTGCAGCCATGGGAGAAGGTTTAGGCCGCGCAGGAGGCTCACAGTAGCACGAGCAACATGCGGCCTGGAGATGTTGTGTTGGAAACCGGCTGATGGGACAATTTGGAGAAACTTGGCCACACCACTGGTTCCACCAACAATTCAATGTCATGCCGAGACATAATTATATTGCTAGTGTCTAGACAGTTAATAATTACTGTCCTACCAGACACCAGGGATATAACTAGTGACCTGATAAACACCAGGGATATAGTTACTAACCTACTAGACACCAGGGACATAATTATTAATCTTATACACACAAGACATATACGTATTACTAACCTTCTAGACACCAGATCTAAATATTAACCTACAAGATATTAGGGATATTATTACTGACCAATTATACACCAGCTATTTAATTATTAACCATCTAGACAGCAGAAATATAATTATTAATTTACTAAAAACTAGCGATTTAATTACTAACCTACTAGACACCAGGGATATAATTATTAACCTACTAGACACCAGGGATATAATTATTAACCTACTAGACACCAGGGATATAATTATTAAGATATAATTATTAACCCACTAGAAACCAGGGATATAATTATTAACCTACTAGACACCATGGACATAGGTTAATAATTATATCCCTGGTGACTAGTAGGTTAATAATTATATCTTAATAATTATATCCCTGGTGTCTAGTAGGTTAATAATTATATCCCTGGTGTCTAGTAGGTTAATAATTATATCTTAATAATTATATCCCTGGTGTCTAGTAGGTTAATAATTATATCTTAATAATTATATCCCTGGTGTCTAGTAGGTTAGTAATTACTAGACACCAGGGATATAATTATTAAGATATAATTACTAACCTACTAGACACCAGGGATATAATTATTAACCTACTAGACACCAGGGATATAATTATTAAGATATAATTATTAACCTACTAGACACCAGGGATATAATTATTAAGATATAATTATTAACCTACTAGACACCAGGGATATAATTATTAACCTACTAGACACCAGGGATATAATTACTAACCTACTAGACACCAGGGAAATAATTATTAGTCACTGGGCAACAGGGATGTAATGCTGAAGCCACTAGACACTGGGAATATATTTACTAGCTACCATGGATTTATATCCGACCTACTAAATACCAGGGATATAGGTTATGATTGTGTAGCAACTCACTTGGTCAAATAGGTAACACACTAAAAACTGCAACTGACCTAGCCGGTTCCTGTAGAGACTAGAGATCCTGACCCCGCAGTCCCTAGTGGATCATGCGTGGGCCGAGATAGCCCTAACCACAGACTAGATGATGGCAACTCGGACCTATGCTGCCTGAAAGGCCATCGAGCGCTTCATGTTCCTCCTAAAGAACCGGAGGGCAGAGCAGAGTGGAAATTAACTACAGAAAAGAAAGCGTGCTGAAATAGAAAGAGATCCCAGAGTGAGTAAAACAAACCACGACATACAAAATAAATGATTAAGTACATACTGATAAAGAATATGCCGCCTACTTCCTAAAAAGAAACAGAAGATAGGTGCAGGGTAAAGAACATAAACAGCATAGAGATAAGCCCTAGCTGGTCTTTCACTGACTGGCTTAAACTACAGCAGTATGGCTGGAAATCCAAATGAGAATATCACCAGCAGGAAATACCAGCAGGGGCAAGTATATAAAGCCGCACCCGAAAAGCGATAGGGCAGACAAATGTGTAAATGAAAACACCTGTTACCCTAAAAAGACTGAAGCAAGGATAACAGAAAATAAACACCTGCAGAAAAGGTGTATCTGCTGTGGCTTGGCGGACAGAGAAGCTGACAACAAAGCACAGGCTCAAGAGTTCGAACCCAGATGCATGACAATATAGTTATTAAACCCCAATGTTACAGGGATATATTACTTTTTACCAAGAATATTCGCTACTAAACATCATCGATTTCTTAAACCATTAAAAACCAGGGACTTTTTTTTTTAACGTACTAGACACAAGTTAGATAATTATTAACCAACTAGACCTCAGGGACATAATTCCACTAGATACCAGGAATTCTGTTAAAAATCCACTCAACAACAGGATTTTTAACCCACTAGTCAACAGTGAATATTCTTAAGCGCCTAGAAAACACAGATTTTATTACTAGTTCACTAGACACCAGGGATATTATTACTAATCTCCTAGATACCAGGGACGTTATGAATAATATGTTAGACAGCAAGGACTTAAAGGGTTTTTTCACGAACAAAGTTGATTTTAATCAGTACGTCTTGGAATAATAATCATTTCCACAATTGGATGTGTTTAAAAAAATTGTTCCTGTGCTGAGATAATCTTATAATTGTGCCCCTGCTGTGTACTGTGTAATGGCTGTGTCTGACCGTGCAGGAACATGGTCTGATCATACCACAGCTCCTGGGCAGGGGGGGACACAAAAGAGAGTATACAGACATTACGGCAGGGGATCACCGTTGATTCTTTTTGTGAGATGAAGCATTTCCCTGCCTGTTTTAAAAAAATGTTTTACCGCAAAGAAATAATTATTTGGGATCCCCTGCTGTCCTGCCTGTATACTCTTTTGCCTCCTCCCCTGTCCAGGAGATGTGGTATGATCAGACCATGTTCCTGTACGGTCAGACACAGCCATTACACAGTACACAGCAGGGGCACATTTATAAGATTATCTCAGCACAGGAACATTTTATTTAAACACATCCAATTGTGGAAATTATTAGGATTCCAAGATCTATTGAATAAAATAAACTTTGTTCATGGGAAAACCCCTTTAATTATTATTCAAATAGACGTAATAAATATAATATCCGAATCTGACCATACAGTATTGATGGACCTATCTTCTTACCTGTTTGTTTGCTCTCGCACCCTCAGTGTGTGGACAACCACAGAATCCTGTAACCGGCCTTATTCGTGTCCTCAATGGCATGGAGGCAGAAAATGGGAACTTTCCTTGGCAAGCCCTCCTGAGGAGTCCCGGACGCGCAGGCGGAGTTCTCATCGACGAGAGCTGGGTTCTCACCGCAGCCCACGTCCTAAAACCCGGAAGGTCAGCGGATCTTGACCTCAAGAACTTGCACGTGTTTCTCGGAGACGTGGATATTGATAATCTTGTGTACAATGGCCTCGTGAAGGTAAAAGCTTTCTACATCCACCCGGATTACTCTACAGAGAACTTCGATAATGATATCGCTCTCATCCAGCTGGAGAATCCAGTGACTATGAACAGGAACGTGTCCCCCATATGTCTTCCCGAAAACAGCGAGGCAGTTCTGTACGACACCGGCAAAGTGGGTTACGTGAGTGGGTTTGGAATAACGGAAGAAAATAAAATGACCGACCATCTTCACTATGTGTTTTTGCCTGTCGTTGCAAGAAGCAAATGCCAGGAACAGTTGTCAAAAAAGCAAGAAAAATATCAAAAACTGAAGTTCACCGAGAACATGTTCTGCGCCGGAGATTTACATTCACCAATGGACTCGTGTCAAGGAGACAGCGGGGGAGCATTTGCTGTCAAAAGCAGTGAGAAGTGGGTGGCCACAGGCCTGGTGTCGTGGGGCATTGACTGTGGTAGCGGCTATGGGTACTACACCAAAGTTGTCAATTATATCAATTGGATTAGAAGCTACACAGGAAGATGATAGGGGTACTATTCTTTATTGTATAAGTAACCATAAATAATCTAAAAAAAATATCCTTATAATCGCCTAAAGGCCACCATATCTTAAGAGAGCTCAGCATAAGGGCTGTTAGTATCAACTCGCTATATACCATGGATGTTAATTAAAAGGGTTCGCCACCTAAAAATCCAAATACTGTAGGCTGAGACGGTGTGACTACTCCCACAGCCTGCGTTCTGTCTGACGCTCTGGATAATAAAGATGTTCTGCCCGGAAAACACTGTTCTGTCCTTCACACTAAAGTAGCACAACATGCTTGGTGGTTATACTCCTCATAGGGCACAGCAAGCTTGCTGGTTACAATTCACCATACATGAGGCCATGTGCTCATCATACTTGGGGCACAAAACACTTGAATCATCTAGAAAGTAACTTTACCTCTCATGGTACGCAACCATGTTACCTCTGGCCGATAACTGTTAGTTTCAGAGGGATCCCAGGTCAGGGCTGACTTCACACAGACCTCCAGGATCGTGCTGACTGTGCCATGACTTTTAGGACCGTATTGACTATATATAGACTTCTAGGACCGTATTGACTATATATAGACTTCTAGGACCGTGTTGACTATATATAGACTTCTAGGACCGTATTGACTATATATAGACTTCTAGGACCGTATTGACTATATATAGACTTCTAGGACCATATTGACTATATATAGACTTCTAGGACCATATTGACTATACATAGACTTCTAGGACCGTGTTGATTCTACTCAGACATCTCGAATTGTGTTGACTTTACACGGACGTCTGGGACTGTGTTGACTGTATCCATACTTTCTGGGACTGTATTAACTTTACATAGACCTTTGAGACCGTGTAGACTTTACACAGACCTCTGGCACCATGTTTACTATACATGGACATCTGGGACTGTATTGACTTTACACAAAACTTTGGGACATGGCGGACAGGTAGAGAATGACAGACCCCACACTACACATGGAGGACAGGTAGAGAGTGACAGACCCCACACTACAGATGGAGGACAGGTAGAGAGTGACAGACCCCACACTACACATGGAGGACAGGTAGAGAGTGACAGACTACACACTACACATGGAGGACAGGTAGAGAGTGACAGACCCCACACTACACATGGAGGACAGGTAGAGAGTGACAGGCCCCACACTACACATGGAGGACAGGTAGAGAGTGACAGACCCCGCACTACACACGGAGGACAGGTAGAGAGTGACAGACCCCACACTACACACGGAGGACAGGTAGAGAGTGACAGACCCCACACCACACACGGAGGACAGGTAGAGAGTGACAGACCCCGCACTACACACGGAGGACAGGTAGAGAGTGACAGACCCCACACTACACATGGAGGACAGGTAGAGAGTGACAGACCCCACACTACACATGGAGGACAGGTAGAGAGTGACAGACCCCACATTACACATGGAGGACAGGTAGAGAGTGACAGACCCACACACTACACATGGAGGACAGGTAGAGAGTGACAGACCCCACATTACACATAGAGGACAGGTAGAGAGTGACAGACCCCACATTACACATGGAGGACAGGTAGAGAGTGACAGACCCCACACTACACATGGAGGACAGGTAGAGAGTGAAGGACCCAACACTACACATGGAGGACAGGTAGAGAGTGAAGGACCCCACACTACATATGGAGGACAGGTAGAGAGTGAAGGACCCCACACTACACACGGAGGACAGGTAGAGAGTGACAGACCCCACATTACACACGGAGGACAGGTAGAGAGTGACAGACCCCGCACTACACACGGAGGACAGGTAGAGAGTGACAGACCCCACACTACACACGGTGGACAGGTAGAGAGTGAAGGACTACACACTACATATGGAGAACAGGTAGAGAGTGACAGACCCCACACTACACATGGAGGACAGGTAGAGAGTGACAGACCCCGCACTACACATGGAGGACAGGTAGAGAGTGACAGACCCCGCACTACACATGGAGGACAGGTAGAGAGTGACAGACCCCACACTACACATGGAGGACAGGTAGAGAGTGACAGACCCCACACTACACATGGAGGACAGGTAGAGAGTGACAGACCCCACACTACACATGGAGGACAGGTAGAGAGTGACAGACCCCGCACTACACATGGAGGACAGGTAGAGTGACAGACCCCACACTACACATGGAGGACAGGTAGAGAGTGACAGACCCCACATTACACATGGAGGACAGGTAAAGAGTGACAGACCCCACACTACACATGGAGGACAGGTAGAGAGTGACAGACCCACACACTACACATGGAGGACAGGTAGAGAGTGACAGACCCCACATTACACATAGAGGACAGGTAGAGAGTGACAGACCCCACATTACACATGGAGGACAGGTAGAGAGTGACAGACCCCACACTACACATGGAGGACAGGTAGAGAGTGAAGGACCCAACACTACACATGGAGGACAGGTAGAGAGTGAAGGACCCCACACTACATATGGAGGACAGGTAGAGAGTGAAGGACCCCACACTACATATGGAGGACAGGTAGAGAGTGAAGGACCCCACACTACACATGGAGGACAGGTAGAGAGTGACAGACCCCACATTACACATGGAGGACAGGTAGAGAGTGACAGACCCCACACTACACATGGAGGACAGGTAGAGAGTGAAGGACCCCACACTACACATGGAGGACAGGTAGAGAGTGAAGGACCCCACACTACACATGGAGGACAGGTAGAGAGTGACAGACCCCACACTACACATGGAGGACAGGTAGAGAGTGAAGGACCCCACACTACACATGGAGGACAGGTAGAGAGTGAGGGACCCCACACTACACATGGAGGACAGGTAGAGAGTGAAGGACCCCACACTACACATGGAGGACAGGTAGAGAGTGACAGACCCCACACTACACATGGAGGACAGGTAGAGAGTGACAGACCCCACACTACACATGGAGGACAGGTAGAGAGTGACAGACCCCACACTACACATGGAGGACAGGTAGAGAGTGAAGGACCCCATACTACACATGGAGGACAGGTAGAGAGTGAGGGACCCCACACTACACATGGAGGACAGGTAGAGAGTGAAGGACCCCACACTATACATGGAGGACAGGTAGAGAGTGAAGGACCCCACACTATACATGGAGGACAGGTAGAGAGTGAAGGACCCCACACTACACATGGAGGACAGGTAGAGTGACAGACCCCACACTACACATGGAGGACAGGTAGAGAGTGACAGACCCCACATTACACATGGAGGACAGGTAGAGTGACAGACCCCACACTACACATGGAGGACAGGTAGAGAGTGACAGACCCCACATTACACATGGAGGACAGGTAGAGAGTGACAGACCCCACATTACACATGGAGGACAGGTAGAGAGTGACAGACCCCACACTACAGATGGAGGACAGGTAGAGAGTGACAGACCCCACACTACACATGGAGGACAGGTAGAGAGTGACAGGCCCCACACTACACATTGAGGACAGGTAGAGAGTGAAGGACCCCACACTACATATGGAGGACAGGTAGAGAGTGAAGGACCCCACACTACATATGGAGGACAGGTAGAGAGTGAAGGACCCCACACTACACATGGAGGACAGGTAGAGAGTGACAGACCCCACATTACACATGGAGGACAGGTAGAGAGTGACAGACCCCACACTACACATGGAGGACAGGTAGAGAGTGAAGGACCCCACACTACACATGGAGGACAGGTAGAGAGTGAAGGACCCCACACTACACATGGAGGACAGGTAGAGAGTGACAGACCCCACACTACACATGGAGGACAGGTAGAGAGTGAAGGACCCCACACTACACATGGAGGACAGGTAGAGAGTGAGGGACCCCACACTACACATGGAGGACAGGTAGAGAGTGAAGGACCCCACACTACACATGGAGGACAGGTAGAGAGTGACAGACCCAACACTACACATGGAGGACAGGTAGAGAGTGACAGACCCCACACTACACATGGAGGACAGGTAGAGAGTGAAGGACCCCACACTACACATGGAGGACAGGTAGAGAGTGAAGGACCCCACACTACACATGGAGGACAGGTAGAGAGTGAAGGACCCCACACTACACATGGAGGACAGGTAGAGAGTGACAGACCCCACACTACACATGGAGGACAGGTAGAGAGTGAAGGACCCCACACTACACACGGAGGACAGGTAGAGAGTGACAGACCCCACACTACACATGGAGGACAGGTAGAGAGTGACAGACCCCGCACTACACATGGAGGACAGGTAGAGTGACAGACCCCACACTACACATGGAGGACAGGTAGAGAGTGACAGACCCCACATTACACATGGAGGACAGGTAGAGAGTGAGGGACCCCACACTACACATGGAGGACAGGTAGAGAGTGAAGGACCCCATACTACACATGGAGGACAGGTAGAGAGTGAGGGACCCCACACTACACATGGAGGACAGGTAGAGAGTGAAGGACCCCACACTATACATGGAGGACAGGTAGAGAGTGAAGGACCCCACACTACACATGGAGGACAGGTAGAGTGACAGACCCCACACTACACATGGAGGACAGGTAGAGAGTGACAGACCCCACATTACACATGGAGGACAGGTAGAGAGTGAGGGACCCCACACTACACATGGAGGACAGGTAGAGAGTGACAGACCCCGCACTACACATGGAGGACAGGTAGAGAGTGACAGACCCCACACTACACATGGAGGACAGGTAGAGAGTGACAGACCCCACACTACACACATGGAGGACAGGTAGAGAGTGAAGGACCCCACACTACACATGGAGGACAGGTAGAGAGTGAAGGACCCCACACTACACATGGAGGACAGGTAGAGAGTGAAGGACCCCATACTACACATGGAGGACAGGTAGAGAGTGAGGGACCCAACACTACACATGGAGGACAGGTAGAGAGTGAAGGACCCCACACTACACATGGAGGACAGGTAGAGTGACAGACCCCACACTACACATGGAGGACAGGTAGAGAGTGACAGACCCCACACTACACATGGAGGACAGGTAGAGAGTGAGGGACCCCACACTACACATGGAGGACAGGTAGAGAGTGACAGACCCCGCACTACACATGGAGGACAGGTAGAGAGTGACAGACCCCACACTACACATGGAGGACAGGTAGAGAGTGAGAGACCCCACACTACACATGGAGGACAGGTAGAGAGTGACAGACCCCACACTACACATGGAGGACAGGTAGAGAGTGACAGACCCCACACTACACACATGGAGGACAGGTAGAGAGTGAAGGACCCCACACTACACATGGAGGACAGGTAGAGAGTGAGGGACCCAACACTATACATGGAGGACAGGTAGAGAGTGACAGACCCCACATTACACATAGAGGACAGGTAGAGAGTGAAGGACCCCACACTACACATGGAGGACAGGTAGAGAGTGGCAGACCCCACACTACACATGGAGGACAGGTAGAGAGTGACAGACCCCACATTACACATAGAGGACAGGTAGAGAGTGACAGACCCCACATTACACATGGAGGACAGGTAGAGAGTGAAGGACCCCACACTACATATGGAGGACAGGTAGAGAGTGAAGGACCCCACACTACACATGGAGGACAGGTAGAGAGTGACAGACCCCGCACTACACATGGAGGACAGGTAGAGAGTGGCAGACCCCACACTACACATGGAGGACAGGTAGAGAGTGACAGACCCCACATTACACATAGAGGACAGGTAGAGAGTGACAGACCCCACATTACACATGGAGGACAGGTAGAGAGTGAAGGACCCCACACTACATATGGAGGACAGGTAGAGAGTGAAGGACCCCACACTACACATGGAGGACAGGTAGAGAGTGACAGACCCCACATTACACATAGAGGACAGGTAGAGAGTGACAGACCCCACATTACACATGGAGGACAGGTAGAGAGTGACAGACCCCACACTACACATGGAGGACAGGTAGAGAGTGAAGGACCCCACACTACACATGGAGGACAGGTAGAGAGTGAAGGACCCCACACTACACATGGAGGACAGGTAGAGAGTGACAGACCCCGCACTACACATGGAGGACAGGTAGAGAGTGACAGACCCCGCACTACACATGGAGGACAGGTAGAGAGTGACAGACCCCACATTACACATAGAGGACAGGTAGAGAGTGACAGACCCCACACTACACATGGAGGACAGGTAGAGAGTGACAGACCCCACACTACACATGGAGGACAGGTAGAGAGTGACAGACTACACATGGAGGACAGGTAGAGCGTGAAGGACCCCACACTACACATGGAGGACAGGTAGAGAGTGACAGACCCCACACTACACATGGAGGACAGGGAGAGAGTGACAGACCCCGCACTACACATGGAGGACAGGTAGAGAGTGACAGACCCCACACTACACATGGAGGACAGGGAGAGAGTGACAGACCCCACACTACACATGGAGGACAGGTAGAGAGTGAAGGACCCCACACTACACATGGAGGACAGGTAGAGAGTGACAGACCCCACACTACACATGGAGGACAGGTAGAGAGTGACAGACCCCGCACTACACATGGAGGACAGGTAGAGAGTGACAGACCACGCACTACACATGGAGGACAGGTAGAGAGCGACAGACCACGCAGTGCACATGGAGGACAGGTAGAGAGTGACAGACCCCGCACTACACATGGTGGACAGGTAGAGAGCGACAGACCCCGCAGTGCACATGGAGGACAGGTAGAGAGTGACAGACCCAGGACTACACATAGAGGACAGGTATAGAGTGACAGTCTGGCACTGGGCTGTCAGGGAGAGTATGGAGACTGGCATGGGCCACATATTATGGAGGATATTGCCGCCTGGGGGCACTGTGGTTGTTGTGGAAGGCACTGTGGCTGTGAAGAGTTGACGTGTCTGGCATATGGGGCATCGTGGTTGCTTTGGGGCACAATCAGTAGCACCAATGACTGGGTGTATGAAAAAAACGGGAAGAGCCAAAGATGCCTGAGCAGCAACCTCTTCGGGGAGCCTTATAAAAAGCCTTAGGCTGTGTGCCCACGTAGCATTTTTCAAGCGTATATGCTGCGGAATTTCCGCAGCGTAAACGCTTGAAAAACGCATGTATATCCGCACCCCATGGTCCCCAATGGGATTCCGCAAGTTCTATGCACATGCTGCGGATTTTTCCACAGCGTTTATGCCGCGTTCAAAAATCCGCAGCATGTCATTTAATTTTGCGTTTCTGCAAGCGGAATTGCCTTTGTCCAATGCATAAAAAACGCAAGGCAATTCCGCATGTGGAAAACGCGTGAAAAATGCGCGATAAACGCGTGCGGAATTCCGCATGCGTTTTTCCGGGAGAGGACTTGCATTTATGCAGCAGAAATTTTCTGCTTCATAAATGCAACGTGGGCACATAGCCTTATAGAGGAGCTGTATACACAATTTCATGACCACTAAACTTTAACCACTTTCATTAAACTGCTTCAAGTGTTATCACTTTAGGAAACAAATATAGACATTCCCTTTAATTGTGTGTATATAGAGTTTATTGTGAAAGACATGAATTATTTTTGCCCCTTCCCCCGTCATATATACGGATTTGTGAGATTGGGGAGTTATCCTCCTGCCTTTTTCTCCTGACATATTTTCAGCGGTTCCGGTTGCTCTTCGTCGTTCTCTTCACTTTCCACCCTTTGTATTGTCGTCTCGATCCAGTCCAGGTAGTTCTGCACTTTGGTGTACATTCCGAATTCGCCACATTTGATGCCCCAGGAGACTACGCCAGCGATATATAGCTTTTTGTATTCTCGAATTTTAAGATCTTCGAACATGAGGGGACCCCCGCTGTCACCATCACAACTGTCATGACCCGCTTCCCCGGCACACAACATGTTGGAGGTGACGGCATAATCGTCTGGCACAGTCTTCTTGCACTCCTCCAGATCACGGAGTGGAACCCTTGTAAATTCTAAGATCTTGGGTTTGTCTATTGCGTATCCAGTTTTCTGATGTATTCGGTCGGTTTTACCCCAACCAGCGACATATCCAGCCTCCTTAATGGCAGGGCGGGCGGCCTCCCCTTTTTGAGGGAGGCATACTGGGTAAACGCATTCGTCCAGTTCAATTCTCCTTGCAAGCTGGATAAGGGCGATGTCGTTGTTGTAATCCACTCTATTGTCATTTGTAGAGAGCTTTGTCCAGTCGGGATGGATGACCACTTTCTTGACCGGTATTTCCGTTGCCGTCTTATGATCCACACTGCCGACCTTTAATGTAGGATTTGTATCTTCCTCCACAACGTGGGCAGCCGTCAAGACCCAGCGATCCGATATAAGTGACGCCCCACCGACAGATGAAGTCACCTCCACCCGCACAAGCCATGGAAAGTCTCCTGCTTGAGCTTTTTTCCCACCAAAAATTCGGGTTGTCCCGGTTATAGAACTTTCTCCACAGACTGAAAATACAAAAAAAAAAAAAAAATAACAAAATGAAAGCAAATATTTTGGAGCAGATAAGTCTGGTTACACTCCAGGTTCTGATTCTGACGCCCTACATATCTTGTCGGGTCACTTTGTAAATAATTTCAACATACTTTAGTCGAATTACGTAATACCCTACTTTTAGCATCACTGCAGACACTGAACGAGCAGGGGCTGATAGTAATAACGAATGTCTGTGGCCAGAGAGCAAATAGGATTATGTTTGGCTGTGAATGGACTATAAAACTTGTATCTGATAATCTAGGTAATGAATGAGCCGTTCTGGAGGCGGCCTCTCTCATTTACCTGCCGCACATTTGGGAAGTTCAGTTTCTTTGTTGCTGTTTCTCCAGAATCCATCCAAGGAGCAGTGATAGGTATCTGTGAAAAAGTAAAGATGAGCTCTAAATAGTGTATAAGCATCACCCTCTTCCAGTCACACATAAGCCCTGCACTCCTCACCTTCTACCGGTTACACATGTGCCCCGCACTCCTCACCTTCTACCGGTTACACATGTGCCCTGCACTCCTCACCTTCTACCAGTTACACATGTGCCCCGCACTCCTCACCTTCTACTGGTTACACATGTGCCCCGCACTCCTCACCTTCTACCAGTCACACATGTGCCCTGCACTCCTCACCTTCTACCGGTTACAGATGTGTCCGCACTCCTCACCTTCTACCGGTTACACATGTGCCCCGCACTCCTCACCTTCTACCGGTTACACATGTGCCCTGCACTCCTCACCTCCTACCAGTCACACATGTGCCCCGCACTCCTCACCTCCTACCAGTCACACATGTGCCCTGCACTCCTCACCTCCTACCAGTCACACATGTGTCCCGCACTCCTCACCTCCTACCAGTCACACATGTGCCCCGCACTCCTCACCTCCTACCAGTCACACATGTGCCCCGCACTCCTCACCTTCTACCGGTTACACATGTGCCCTGCACTCCTCACCTCCTACCAGTCACACATGTGCCCCGCACTCCTCACCTTCTACCGGTTACACATGTGCCCTGCACTCCTCACCTCGTACCAGTCACACATGTGCCCCGCACTCCTCACCTTCTACCGGTTACACATGTGCCCTGCACTCCTCACCTCCTACCAGTCACACATGTGTCCCGCACTCCTCACCTCCTACCAGTCACACATGTGCCCCGCACTCCTCACCTCCTACCAGTCACACATGTGCCCCGCACTCCTCACCTTCTACCGGTTACACATGTGTCCGCACTCCTCACCTTCTACCGGTTACACATGTGCCCCGCACTCCTCACCTCCTACCAGTCACACATGTGCCCCGCACTCCTCACCTTCTACCGGTTACACATGTGTCCGCACTCCTCACCTTCTACCGGTTACACATGTGCCCTGCACTCCTCACCTCGTACCAGTCACACATGTGCCCCGCACTCCTCACCTTCTACCGGTTACACATGTGTCCGCACTCCTCACCTTCTACCGGTTACACATGTGCCCTGCACTCCTCACCTCGTACCAGTCACACATGTGCCCCGCACTCCTCACCTTCTACCGGTTACACATGTGTCCGCACTCCTCACCTTCTACCGGTTACACATGTGCCCCGCACTCCTCACCTCCTACCAGTCACACATGTGCCCCGCACTCCTCACCTTCTACCGGTTACACATGTGCCTGCACTCCTCACCTTCTACCAGTCACACATGTGCCCCGCACTCCTCACCTTCTACTGGTTACACATGTGCCCCGCACTCCTCACCTTCTACCAGTCACACATGTGCCCCGCACTCCTCACCTTCTACCGGTTACACATGTGCCCCGCACTCCTTACCTTCTACCAGTCACACATGTGTCCGCACTCCTCACCTTCTACCGGTTACACATGTGTCCGCACTCCTCACCTTCTACCGGTTACACATGTGCCCTGCACTCCTCACCTCCTACCAGTCACACATGTGCCCCGCACTCCTCACCTCTTACCGGTCACACATGTGCCCCGCACTCCTCACCTCTTACCGGTCACACATGTGCCCCGCACTCCTCACCTCCTACCAGTCACACATGTGCCCCACACTCCTCACCTCCTACCAGTCACACATGTGCCCCGCACTCCTCACCTCCTACCAGTCACACATGTGCCCCACACTCCTCACCTCCTATCAGTCACACATGTGTCCCGCACTCCTCACCTCCTACCAGTCACACATGTGCCCCGCACTCCTCACCTCCTACCGGTTACACATGTGCCCCGCACTCCTCACCTCCTACCAGTCACACATGTGCCCCGCACTCCTCACCTCCTACCAGTCACACATGTGCCCCGCAAGACTCACCTCCTACCAGTCACACATGTGCCACGCACTCCTCACCCCCTACCAGTCACACATGTGCCACGCACTCCTCACCTCCTACCAGTCACACATGAGCCCCGCACTCCTCACCTCCTACCAGTCACACATGAGCCCCGCACTCCTCACCTCCTACCAGTCACACATGTGCCCCGCACTCCTCACCTCCTACCAGTCACACATGTGCCCCGCACTCCTAACCTCCTACCGGTCACACATGTGCCCTGCACTCCTCACCTCCTACCAGTCACACATGTGCCCCGCACTCCTCACCTCCTACCAGTCACACATGTGCCCCGCAAGCCTCACCTCCTACCAATCACACATGTGTCCCGCAAGCCTCACCTCCTACCAGTCACACATGTGCCACGCACTCCTCACCTCCTACCAGTCACACATGAGCCCCGCACTCCTCACCTCCTACCAGTCACACATGTGCCCCGCACTCCTCACCTCCTACCAGTCACACATGTGCCCCGCACTCCTCACCTCCTACTAGTCACACGTGTGCCTCGCTCTGCTCACCTCCTACCAGTCACACGTGCCCCGCACTCCTCACCTCCTACTAGTCACACGTGTGCCTTGCTCTGCTCACCTCCTACCAGTAACACATGTGCCTGCACTCTTCACCTCCTACTAGTCACACATGTGCCTCGCTCTGCTCACCCCTTACCAGTCACACAAGCGCCCCACACTCCTCACCTCCTACCAGTCACACATGTGCCCCGCACTCCTCACCTCCTACCAGTCACACATGTGCCCCGCACTCCTCACCTCCTACCGGTCACACATGTGCCCCACACTCCTCACCTCCTACCAGTCACACATGTGCCCCGCACTCCTCACCTCCTACCGGTCACACATGTGCCCCGCACTCCTCACCTCCTACCGGTCACACATGTGCCCCGCACTCCTCACCTCCTACCAGTCAAACATGTGCCCTGCACTCCTCACCTCCTACCAGTCACACATGTGCCCCGCACTCCTCACCTCCTACCAGTCACACATGTGCCCCGCACTCCTCACCTCCTACCAGTCAAACATGTGCCCTGCACTCCTCACCTCCTACCAGTCACACATGTGCCCCGCACTCCTCACCTTCTTCCAGTCACACATGTGCCCCGCACTCCTCACCTCCTACGAGTGACACATGTGCCTCGCACTCCTCACCTCCTACCAGTCACACATGTGCCCCGCACTTCTTACCTCCTACCGGTCACACATGTGCCCCGCACTCCTCACCTCCTACCAGTCACACGTGCCCCGCACTCCTCACCTCCTACTAGTCACACGTGTGCCTTGCTCTGCTCACCTCCTACCAGTAACACATGTGCCTGCACTCTTCACCTCCTACTAGTCACACATGTGCCTCGCTCTGCTCACCCCTTACCAGTCACACATGCGCCCCACACTCCTCACCTCCTACCAGTCACACATGTGCCCCGCACTCCTCACCTCCTACCAGTCACACATGTGCCCCGCACTCCTCACCTCCTACCAGTCAAACATGTGCCCTGCACTCCTCACCTCCTACCAGTCAAACATGTGCCCCACACTCCTCACCTCCTACCAGTCACACATGTGCCCCACACTCCTCACCTCCTACCAGTCAAACATGTGCCCCGCACTCCTCACCTCCTACCAGTCACACATGTGCCCCGCACTCCTCACCTCCTACCAGTCACACGTGCCCCGCACTCCTCACCTCCTACTAGTCACACGTGTGCCTTGCTCTGCTCACCTCCTACCAGTAACACATGTGCCTGCACTCTTCACCTCCTACTAGTCACACATGTGCCTCGCTCTGCTCACCCCTTACCAGTCACACATGCGCCCCACACTCCTCACCTCCTACCAGTCACACATGTGCCCCGCACTCCTCACCTCCTACCAGTCAAACATGTGCCCTGCACTCCTCACCTCCTACCAGTCAAACATGTGCCCCACACTCCTCACCTCCTACCAGTCACACATGTGCACAGCACTACTCACCTCCTACCAGTCACACATGTGCCCCGCACTCCTCACCTCCTACCAGTCACACATGTGCACAGCACTCCTCACCTCCTACCAGTCACACATGTGCCCCGCACTCCTCACCTCCTACCAGTCACACATGTGCACAGCACTCCTCACCTCCTACCAGTCACACATGTGCCCCGCACTCCTCACCTCCTATCAGTCACACATGTGCCCCGCACTCCTCACCTCCTAACAGTCACACATGTGCCCCGCACTCCTCACGTCCTATCAGTCACACATGTGCCCCGCACTCCTCACCTCCTACTAGTCACACATGTGCCTCGCTCTGCTCAAGCCTTACCAGTCACACATGTGCCCCGCACTCCTCACCTCCTACCAGTCACACATGTGCCTCGCACTCCTCACCTCCTACCAGTCACACATGTGCCCCGCACTTCTCACCTCCTAACTGTCACACATGGGCCCCAACTCCTCAACTCCTACGAGTCACACATGTGCCCCGCACTCCTCACCTCCTACCAGTCACATGTGCCCTGCACTCCTCACCTCCTACCAGTCACACATGTGGCCCGCACTCCTCACCTCCTACCAGTCACACATGTGCCCTGCACTCCTAACCTATCAGTCACACATGTGCCCTGCACTCCTAACCTACCAGTCACACATGTGCCCTGCACTCCTAACCTACCAGTCACACATGTGCCCCGCACTCCTCACCTCCTACCATGTTCTTCATGTCTCATGTGTCACACACATACCCATCACTGTCCATCCCGTCGTGTCCTACATCCTCTCTTACATACATTGTACAGTGCACACATACTTACCTTCTCCTTTTAGGGTGTAGTACTTTGTTTTGCAGTGGTACACGGCGGTCGCCCTGTATGTGGTGAGCGTGAATTCAACGTCACCGTTAATGATTTGTTCGGGATCTCCACAATTCACAGCTGAAAAGAGGACGATGTCAGTGTCCTACTGTCCTAGTACCTGATAATGGTATATTCTACTATAAGTAACATGGTTTTTGGTAGTTTCTGGAATTGTAACTTACGCTGACATTTCAGGTTGGCATTTGACCAGGTCCCGTCTGCTTGGCATTTTGCTCTGAATGATGGCAGACGCTTCTGATGAGAGATTAGGAGCAGGACACTTAATGGGTAATATGGCATCACATAAAGCAGGTACATAGATGATCCCAGCGGAGCTAACATGGGGTACGGCATCGGTGGCTAACTGCCTTCGGGAGCCATAATAACAGGTGGCTACCATTCAGAAATTCCGTTATTGAGCTGTGTACCTTCCCCGGGGACCTACATGTATTAACCATAATCGGTACACTCTGGGGTCTGCATTTACTCTGGGGTCTGTATTTACTGCAGTCTGTATTTATACTAGTTTGAGATCTATATCTATTTTGGGATCTGATCTGGGATTTGTATTTATTTTGGAAACTGGTTTGGGGGCCTACATTTATTTTGGGGTCTCATCTGGCGCGCTAGTTTGGATTCTGTATTTAGTTTGGGGTCTGCAGTCTGTCTGGAGTTTAGTCTGGAAAATTTGTACTTATTCTCTGTTCCGGTCTGGGGTCTTTATTTTTGGGTGTCTATTTATTTTAGGGTTTGGGGTCTGTGTTTATTTTGGGGTCTGGTTTTTTCTTATTGGATCTTATCTGTGGTTTGTGTTTATTTTGGAGTCTGGTCTGGGGTCTATATTTATTTTGGGGTTTTCTGTGGGGTCTTTCCCAGGTCTGGTCTGGGGGGGGGGGTCTACATTTATTTTGGGCGTCTGTATTTATTCTGGAGTCTTGAATGGGGTCTTTATTTAGGAGTCTGTAATTATTCTTGAGTCTGTGGTCTTTATTATTTTTTGGAGCCCGATCGGGAATCTGTTTTTTTGGGTATCTGATCATATTCAGAAAGTGTCACTTACCTGCCCTGAAAGTGTCTCATATCCGTCCTCGCACTTCACGGTCATCATGTCTTTGAACACATACTTGTCCTTCATTGGTTTTACGATGGCATGCTGGAACGCGCCTGTCGGGCACGGGATGGCTGGCAAAGAAGAGAAAGGTGGAAGGTGATTAAGAGAATAGAAAAATTAGCAATATTGCTTTGAGTGACCACCACTATTTAGGGCCCATTTGGAGTCTCGATTGGTTACAGTCCTTCATTATTGTATCTCTATTTTAGTACAGTGGCTACACGGCACACGTTTTAGTCATGTAGCTGTGTGATGGGTATTTGTTAGGGCAATGGTGGAAGGTCGAAGTAGCAGAATCGGGCACTGATGAGGCTCAAAAGGCAGAAGCAGATCTGTCCACGCATGGTTGGCAACTACACGAGCCAATACATAGGTCGGGGCCCTGTTACAAGTGACTCTTCTGCAACTGCAAAGAGTCCTGGAGATAAAATAAGGGGCTCATTTTGATTACTCCTATGGTGCCCCCTCTCTGTATGTGCCACTCTTTAGGCCTCAGAGTGTGACTCTCCTACATTGCACCAGGGATAGTCCTCATCCCTCAGTCCTCACCATCCTCTGAATAATAGATCTTCCAGCCTTTGTTATCCCCTCCGCTGTCTGTGATGAAATCGATATCCACTTCATTACTGCCCGTCTCGATGCGAGGAGGGGGCGTCTTCCCACAGTAAGGTCCAAACCTTCGTCCTTTGGCTTTTATCTGGGGAAAAAAAATACAATGGTAAAGTGTACATTACTAATAATGCTCTTACTGCAAAGAACCCGTCACACTGTTAACAAAGAAATCTATTGGCATTAATTAGATTTTAGGACTGTTATCTGAGAAGAAATAAGATAACAAAGCATGCATTACAGCTAATTTGTACTAATGATGCTCTTACTGCAGAGAACTCTTCCGACAGTTAGTAAAGAAATCTATTTATAGTAATGGGATTTTGGCTTTTATCTGGGGAGAAATACGATGTGAAAGTGTCCATTGCAGCTCATTTATACTAATTATGCTCTAACAGCAAAGAATCCTTCCCACAGTTAGTAAACAAACATATTGTTCCAAATGGAATTTGAGACTTTAGCTTTTATTTGAAGAGAAATATGATAGCAGATTGACAATTACACCTCATTTATACAGAGTATGCTCTTTTTTACGCACACGCCCGGGCAGACTGGCGTGAGCGTGATTAGTGATCCCACTGTACCATGAACCGAGGAGTGCCTGGAGGGGCGTAACTAAGTATCAACCCAATCCGACCAAGGTCGCACGGTGGCTCAATCGACTCCGTGAACCAGGGAGGAACCGAGCAGAGGGACCAGGTGCTACTCCAGGTCAGACCCCGGTCACAGCTGTTGACCCACACTGGGGAATGCAGGAACAGGCAGGTTAAACTGGCATATTGACTGGTGGGTACTGGCAGGCACGGCTGTTATGCAGACAGGTGGATATTGACAGGCACAGCTGGTATGCAGACAGATGGGCACTGGCAGGCACGGCTGGCATGCAGACAGATGGGCACAGGAAGCCACGGCTGACATGCAGACAGGCGGGTACTGGCAAGTAGAAATGTAGGCAGGATAGAGACCAGTACAGACTGGGATACAGGAACAGAGCCGCAGGTGCGGTAGACAAGCAGAGCGGAGCAAAACCTGCAGATGCGGTGAACAAGCAAAGCAGAGCAAAACCCGCAGATGCGGTGAACAAGCAAAGCAGAGCAAAACAGTAGATGCGGTGAACAAGCAAAGCAGAGCAAAACCCGCAGATGCGGTGAACAAGCACAGCAGAGCAAAACCACAGATGCGGTGAACAAGCAGAGCAGAGCAAAACCCGCAGATGCGATGAACAAGCAAAGCAGAGCAAAACCGCAGATGAGGTAAACAAGCAAAGCAGAGCAAAACCCGCAGATGCGGTGAACAAGCAAAGCAGAGCAAAACCGCAGATGCGGTGAACAAGCAAAGCAGAGCAAAACCCGCAGATGCGGTGAACAAGCAAAGCAGAGCAAAACCGCAGATGCGGTGAACTAGCAAAGCAGAGCAAAACCATGCCGATGCGGTGAACAAGCAAAGCAGAGGAAAACCCGCAGATGCGGTGAACAAGCAAAGCAGAGCAAAACCGCAGATGCGGTGAACTAGCAAAGCAGAGCAAAACCTGCAGATGCGGTGAACAAACAAAGCAGAGCAAAACCGCAGATGCGGTGAACTAGCAAAGCAAAGCAAAACCTGCAGATGCGGTGAACAAGCAAAGCAGAGCAAAACCGCAGATGCGGTGAACAAGCAAAGCAGAGCAAAACCGCAGGTGCGGTGAGCAAGCAGAGCAGAGCAAAACCCGCAGATGCGGTGAACAAGCAAAGCAGAGCAAAACCGCAGGTGCGGTGAGCAAGCAAAGCAGAGCAAAACCGGCAGATGCGATAGACAGGACAGGGCTCTGTTCACATGGAACAGACTGGAAAACACAAGAAGATAGCTGGAACACAGGAGATAGATACAGAGGGAGGGAAACAGAACGAGGTAGAACCAGATACACACAAGGTACTTACAATGAAGTAGCGAGTGGACACAAAACTCACAAACAGAAGTACAGAGACAATGAGTTGGAGTTAGGTGCAGGTTCAGATACTGCAGGAAAGAAGGAGGATACAGACATAGAGACAAACAAGTAACGGACTAGGACACTATTCAGACAGGATCTGAACCAGGAACAAGATACAGGAACGAGCCTTGGAACTCATCCTCAGGGTGGCAGAAACTGACTAGAAGTCACAGGTACAGGTAGAGGCCCTGGGTACTCAGCCCCCAGGTTGGCAGAAACAGACTAGAGTCAGGACAGGACCTGGCAACTCAGTTGCAAATGACAAACTGAGTGAAAATGTTGCTCAGGCACCTCTTACTGGGTGGAGGGGGTTTAAGTATCCAGTGACTCACAGCAATAGGCTGGGGACGCATTAGGACTGTGCACACAGTAACTATAAGAAACAGGCAGAAGCCGCGCCGACGCCCTAAGCAGTCAGACAAGAGACATGGACACAGAAGATACTGAAACAAAATGTACAGCCTGGACTGACAGGTAAGATTGCGGTCTTGCATAATGGGAGGTGGTGCACCATGCAAGCACGCCGCCAGGAATGTTACACTCTTACTGCAAAAAATCCTTCCAACAGTAAAGAAATCTATTGACCCTAAATAGGAATTTGAGACTTTTGGGTTTTATCTAAGGATAAATACAATAGCAAAGCATCCATTACAGCTCATTTACACTGATTATGCTCTTACTGCAGAGAACCCTTCACAGTTAGTAAAGAAATGTACTGATAGGAGTGGGATGGGTTCGGTTTCCGCTTAATGACAGTATATTGACCATATATTCCTGGTCCTACACTGCTTTGCTAATGTGATTGCTTTTGTGGCTACTGGATCCTGGTAACAGAAAATAGATATCTGCATTTAGGAAGTTTTATGTCGACTTTTATTTACAAATTTTGTAAAAGTTGGTGTTTTCCTTTTATGTCTTTATGCAGAGTATGTCCAGTCATGGGACTGTCCCTTTCAATATAGATTGTGCAGACAGAGGCTGACACTCATGTACTCACGGTGAGACTGTCATACATGCAGCTCCCGTCTTCAGGAGCCTCAATGTCAAAGTCTTGAGCCTTGAACGTCAGGACTACCTGGTACCCCGATTCCAGGAGGACTTTGTATTCACAACGAGAGTTCTCGGGGTACGGAGAAGGATATCCCGGGCTGCTGATCTGCCCCCTCAGATCTTTGTACAGACCCCCACTACAGTTCACTGTGAAAGGCAAAGACACATCCAGATCATATGGTGGTCCGCAGGCGTATAGTGTGAGAGTCAGCAAAACAAAGGCACTCTGCCTCCGAAAGACAACCTCTCTGCGGGCCCTCCTGGATCTCTGCTGTGATAAATACATGAAATCCCCATGAAAAAATGAACATATCTGGAGCATCTGGTCTCATAACGCTGCATTGCTCTGTTCCTCTGTTATTCAACCTGGAAATTGGGTCTCACCATACTCTTGTCAAAGGGACTGACACTCTGAACACTAGGGGGCTCCAGACTACACCTCCAGACTGCTGTTATAGGGGGCTCCAGACTACACCCCCAGACTGCTGTTATAGGGGGCTCCAGACTACACCCCCAGACTGCTGTTATAAGGGGGGGCTCCAGACTACACATCCAGACTGCTGTTATAGGGGGCTCCAGACTACACCCCCAGACTGCTGTTATAGGGGGCTCCAGACTACACCTCCAGACTGCTGTTATAAGGGGGGGCTCCAGACTACACATCCAGACTGCTGTTATAGGGGGCTCCAGACTACACCCCCAGACTGCTGTTATAGGGGGCTCCAGACTACACATCCAGACTGCTGTTATAGGGGGCTCCAGATTACACATCCAGACTGCTGTTATAGGGGGGCTCCAGACTACACCTCCAGACTGCTGCTATAGGGGGCTCCAGACTACACCCCCAGACTGCTGTTATAGGGGGCTCCAGATTACACATCCAGACAGCTGTTATAGGGGGGCTACAGACTACACATCCAGACTGCTGTTATAGGGGGCTCCAGACTACACATCCAGACTGCTGTTATAGGGGGCTCCAGACTACACATCCAGACTTCTGTTATAGGGGGCTACAGACTACACATCCAGACTGCTATTATAGGGGGCTACAGACTACACATCCAGACTGCTGTTATAGGGGGGCTCCTGACTACACATCCAGACGGCTGTTATAGGGGGGCTCCGGACTACACATCCAGATTGCTGTTATACGGGGCTCCAGACTACACATCCAGACTGCTGTTATAGGGGGGTGGGGCTCCAGACTACACATCCAGACTGCTGTTATAGGGGGCTCCAGACTACACATCCAGACTGCTGTTATAGGGGGCCCCAGACTACACATCCAGACTGCTGTTATAGGGGGCTCCAGACTACACATCCAGACTGCTGTTATAGGGGGCTCCAGACTACACATCCAGACTGCTGTTATAGGGGGCCCCAGACTACACATCCAGATTGCTGTTATAGGGGGCTCCAGACTACACATCCAGACTGCTGTTATAGGAGGCTCCAGACTACACATCCAGACTGCTGTTATAGGGGGGCTCCGGACTACACATCCAGACGGCTGTTATAGGGGGGCTCCGGACTACACATCCAGATTGCTGTTATACGGGGCTCCAGACTACACATCCAGACTGCTGTTATAGGGGGGTGGGGCTCCAGACTATACATCCAGACTGCTGTTATAGGGGGCTCCAGACTACACATCCAGACTGCTGTTATAGGGGGCCCCAGACTGCACATCCAGATTGCTGTTATAGGGGGCTCCAGACTACACATCCAGACTGCTGTTATAGGAGGCTCCAGACTACACATCCAGACTGCTGTTATAGGGGGGCTCCAGACTACACTTCCAGACGGCTGTTATAGGGGGCTCCAGACTACACATCCAGACTGCTGTTATAGGGGGGTGGGGCTCCAGACTACACATCCAGACTGCTGTTATAGGGGTCTACAGACTACACATCCAGACTGCTGTTATAGGGGGCTCCAGACTACACATCCAGACTGCTGTTATAGGGGGGCTCCAGACTACACTTCCAGACGGCTGTTATAGGGGGCTCCAGACTACACATCCAGACTGCTGTTATAGGGGGCTCCAGACTACACATCCAGACTGCTGTTATAGGGGGGCTCCAGACTACACGTCCAGACTGCTGTTATAGGGGGCTCCAGACTACACATCCAGACTGCTGTTATAGGGGGGCTTCAGACTACACCTCCAGACAGCTGTTATAGGGGGCTCCAGAATATACATCCAGACTGCTGTTATAGGGGGCTCCAGACTACACATCCAGACTGCTGTTATAGGGGGCTCCAGACTACACATCCAGACTGCTGTTATAGGGGGCTCCAGACTATACATCGAGACTGCTGTTATAGGGGGCTCCAGACTACACATCGAGACTGCTGTTATAGGGGGCTCCAGACTACACGTCCAGACTGCTGTTATAGGGGGCTCCAGACTACACATCCAAACTGCTGTTATAGGGGGGCTTCAGACTACACATCCAGACTGCTGTTATAGGGGGCTCCAGACTATACATCCAGACTGCTGTTATAGGGGGGCTTCAGACTACACATCCAGACTGCTGTTATAGGGGGGGCTCCAGACTACACATCCAGACTACCTACCAGTCCTTTGTCTACTGACACCCACTAGATAAGCACACAGCAGTAGTTACCCCCACATGTGCTGCGGTCTTCTTGCAATTCATATTCTGGAGGACAGGAGCAGAAAAACCCTCCAATGTAGTTGTTGCAAAAATGTGAACAGGGATTGTCCAATACGCACTCATCCACATCTATAGGAGAGAGGAAATAAGGCTGTGAGACAACAGCACATGTGCAAAATTAACTGCAAAATATTTCCAACAAGTTGGGATTAAGAAGAAGAAAAAAATTGTAGGTCCATTTCTTAATGATCAACTCCACATTTCGATTCCATTGCAAAAAAAAAAAAAAAAAAGAGTGGAGGAAGTTTGCTGCTGTAGCAATCTGCCCCCCAGCCTGACAGTATGAAGGATACACACCTGAAGCCATGTAATAAGCAGCAAATCCAGCATGTCTCTCCTGATTGGAGAAGTCAGACTGGAACAGTAATTTCATGTGGGTGGTAGGATACACCTTCTCCTTCGGGAATCCAGTAGACTCTAAAGAATGTCGGCCACAGTATGTCCGCTGAACCTCATTTCCAATGATAACCTATGGTGTAGAGACATCAGTCACCCAAGAAAAAGATCACTAAGGAGCATATTCTCCAATGAAAGTCAAAAATACAGACTGTTAATAAATTCATAAACCCGTCCTTATACACATTGCATTAAAGAGGTGAATTATTTTTTTGAATTATTTTAAGTATGTAAATTGGGCCATAACGATCTCAATATCCACTCCGCCTAATGATCTACTGATAACGTGCAGATTGCCGATTCATCATTGCATTTTCGCCATCTTTGTGTCCTAAATAACTCCCAATTAATGTCTTTTATATTTGCGACAGATTCATCAAAGGCATCGTCTTTTGTGGTTTACTACATTTTTCTAATTTTTCAATTTCAATGTGGCTTTTCCCCATGTTTTAGCCGGATTCCTTAATTCTGAATTTTTAAAAATGTGCTAAATTTTTGCCCAAATGTAATGATTTCATGTACGCCAGAATTTTTTGTGTGTGTGTGCGCACATTTTCAACATTTTGCAGACCATGACATTTTTTTGCTCTAAAAGAAGGCGCAAAAAGGCTAAAGACAAAAATAAGAGGATTTTTTTACTTTGTGCAAAATTCATGAACCCGGTGCGACATTTTGAAGAATTTTGAGCTAAAAAAACAAAACAGCAATTAATACCATAAAACAAAAAGAAAAAGGATAATTGACTTCAAATAAACCGCAGAAAAAATAATCCAGGGCCAGACTTTTTAGGACATACAGGTGCTTCTCACAAAATTAGAATATTAGCAAAAAGTTAATTTATTTCAATGGCTAGCCACACAAAAAAAGCAAGCTCTTACACAACTCCATCAAAAGAAAAATAAAAATGGGTCTTAGAAAATGACGACACAAACCCTAATTTTTATTTACAAAGTTCTGATTTTTCTTAATTACTAAAATATAAAAAAAATATACAAGTTTGGTATCGCCGTATTCACACTGACCAGGAGAATCATGTTTCCAGGTCATTTTTAACGCACAATGAATGTCTGAAAAACAAAACAAAAGGTATTGCCTGGAAGATTTGCTAACTCATTTATCAAAAATAGTTAACAAAATGGTCCAACTCTGGTTGGTTGCTATATGGGCCTCACGTAAGATTGTCCTTGTTGCCCATAGCAACTAGTCAGAGCGTAGGCTCAATATGGAAAAACAAAAGCTGTGCTCTAAATGGTTGAGATCTAGGCCTCATTTTTTCTGTCTAGCAGTAAAGAAATCCTTGTTGCCCATAGCAACCAATCAGAGCTCAGCTTTCATTTCTTAGACTGCTCTGAAAAAATGAAAGCTGCTTTGTGATTGGTTGCTATGGGGCGACATTTTGGATTTTCTTTGTGTCCAAACTAATCCTGTTAAGATAAGCGACATCAGATGTGTTTAGTGAACGCTTATCTCCTGTTGTAGTGACTCTCATCATGCGGCTCTGCAGCTTATTACATAACTACAACCATAGCATGATGGGGGTTGTAGTGTTGTTATATGTGGAGAACCATATAAGCTTCTTGCCTTACCTGTAAGGAGTCATACTCGCAGTTGTCAGAGGGCTCAATGTCCAGGTGTATGAAGTACAGGCGGATCCCGTACCCAGCCGGGACTTGAATATTCCAGGTTTTCTTTGCATTATTGGGATAAATCTGAGGATAATTGGGGGATGTGATTTCCCCATACATAGAGGGCGACGCTGCACTGGCACAGCCCAGGAGGGTGAGAAACAGCCACCTGTTGAGAAGAAAAAAATGCAATCTGACAACCGATGCAATTTAAAAATATGAAAAATGCAATCTGACAACCGATGCAATATAAGATCTAAAAATATAAAATATATATACAGTACAGACCAAAAGTTTGGACACACCTTCTCATTTAAAGATTTTTCTGTATTTTCATGACTATTAAAATTGTACATTCACACTGAAGGCATCAAAACCTTGAATTAACACATGTGGAATTATATACTTAACAAAAAAGTGTGAAACAACTGAAAATATGTCTCATTTTCTAGGTTCTTCAAAGTAGCCACCTTTTGCTTTGATGACTGCTTTGCACACTCTTGGCATTCTCTTGATGAGCTTCAAGAGGTAGTCACTGGAAATGGTTTTCACTTCACAGGTGTGCCCTGTCAGGTTTAATAGGTGGGATTTCTTGCCTTATAAATGGGGTTGGGACCATCAGTTATATTGTGCAGAAGTCTGGTGGATACACAGCTGATAGTCCTACTGAATAGACTTTTAGAATTTGTATTATGGCAAGAAAAAAGTAGCTAAGTAAAGAAAAATGAATGGCCATCATTACTTTAAGAAATGAAGGTCAGTCAGTGCGAAAAATTGGGCAAACTTTGAAAGTGTCCCCAAGTGCAGTTGCAAAAACCATCAAGCGCTACAAAGAAACTGGCTCACATGAGGAAAGGAAAGGAAGACCAAGAGTCACCTCTGCTTCTGAGAATAAGTTTATCCGAGTCACCAGCCTCAGAAATCGCAGGTTAACAGCAGCTCAGATTAGAGCCAGGTCAATGCCACACAGAGTTCTAGCAGCAGACACATCTCTTCAACAACTGTTAAGAGGAGACTTTGTGCAGCAGGCCTTCATGGTAAAATAGCTGCTAGGTAACCACTGCTAAGGACAGACAACAAGCAGAAGAGACTTGTTGGGCTAAAGAACACAAGGAATGGACATTAGAACAGTGGAAATCTGTGCTCTGGTCTGATGAGTCCAAATTTGAGATCTTTGGTTCCAACCACTGTGTCTTTGTGCGACGCAGAAAAGGTGAACGGATGGACTCTACATGCCTGGTTTCCACCGTGAAGCATGGAGGAGGAGGTGTGATGGTGTGGGGGTGCTTTTCTGGTGACACTGTTGGGGATTTATCGAAAATTGAAGGCATACTGAACCAGCATGGCTACCACAGCATCTTGCAGCGGCATGCTATTCCATCCGGTTTGCGTTTAGTTGGACCATCATTTATTTTTCAACAGGACAATGACCCCAAACACACCTCCAGGCTGTGTAAGGGCTATTTGACCAAGTAGGAGAGTGATGGGGTGCTACGCCAGATGACCTGGCCTCCACAGTCACCAGACCTGAACCCAATCGAGATGGTTTGGGGTGAGCTGGACCGCAGAGTGAAGGCAAAAGGGCCAACAAGTGCTAAGCATCTCTGGGAACTCCTTCAAGATTGTTGGAAGATCATTTCCGGTGACTACCTCTTGAAGCTCATCAAGAGAATGCCAAGAGTGTGCAAAGCAGTCATCAAGGCAAAAGGTGGCTACTTTGAAGAACCTAGAATATAAGACATATTTTCAGTTGTTTCACACTTTTTTGTTAAGTATATAATTCCACATGTGTTAATTCATAATTTTGATGCCTTCAGTGTGAATGTACAATTTTCATAGTCATGAAAATACAGAAAAATCTTTAAATGAGAAGGTGTGTCCAAACTTTTGGTCTGTACTGTATATATATAAAAAATCCAATATAAAAATTGCAATCTGACAACAAATGCAATCTAAGATCTAAAAATATAAAATATATATATAAAAATCAAATATAAAAATTGCAATCTGACAACAAATGCAATCTAAGATCTAAAGATATGAAATATAAAAAGTGCAATCTAAAATATTCAAAAAATCCAACCTATAAATTTGAAAAAAAATTCAATCTAAAAATGACATAAATATATGTATAATGCAATATTTTAACCTTCTTGAGATTGGTGCAATATGCTCAACGGATCATGGGTAGGCGAGAGGCAAAGTAGATTGCTAGCTCTGCAGGTCAGTATTGGGGGAGGGGTGACTCACCTCAGCTTCATATCTATTCCAGTAAATGACATATGATTTGGACACTGGTCATTTCGGATCTTAATGGTTTTGCACTGGGAAAGAGGAAGAAATTCTCGTCTTGTTTACGTTTTCAGACTTTGGAGTCACCCCCCCACCGCCGCCAGCTTCATGGATGAATTTAACCCTCGTGAGGGTCTGAGGACAAGAGTAGAGCAGGGCTGGGGGGATCCAGATGTGGGTTGCACCCTGCAAAAGGAGCCAGAAAGGAGCAATAATAGAAAAACACCAATCAGGGAAAGTACAGGATTTCGTAACACAACAAAGTTTTTTTTGGGGGCTGAAAGCAGCTGATTTCCAATAAATGAAAGAGGGTGGAGGGGGAGAAGGGCCAAAATTCCAACCAGTCACCATCACTCGGCCTATCTGTAGACACATAAACTCATGGACCAGAGCCAGGTCCTGCAAAAGAGAAGCTTAAAGGGACCCTCTACCTCCAAGCTCTTCACAACCTGTGCATTTAAATGCAGTCTATTGTTCTCTGTTGTTTAAAAAATAAAGTTAATTCAGAGAACAAATTTTTTTTTTGTTGTTGATCACTTACTTCATTTTGTGGAAAGGAAAGTTTTATCATTTGTAGTGAAGTTTTATTCCAGAGCAGCAATCACACTGCAGCTCTTCCACCTGCAGATAAAGCATTGTAAAGGGTCACTATTGCACTACTAACTAATATAGATATATAATGCCTATAAAATCTGTGAAAAATTATAACATTTGATATATAACATGACTTTACATCATATCATGAGCATAATTATAGAAATCAATGTAAATTAAAATAAAAATCAAAATAATTGTCTACAATTTTTTATTTTCTGTTTTGCACATGGAAATCTATTAGTGCTGTAAGATCACCATCTAGTGGCGACTACTGGAAGTTCTGCTGAAAAAAGACAACACAAAGATTTGGTCACCTTCCAGTACTTTGCAAGAAATGGAAGAAGAAAATCCAACACTTCCTTAATATAATATTTTGTATTGTAATAGAGAGGAAACAGGTCAATGGTAATGAAATTATAAAGAAAACTATTTCAGGCTCACACAAGGGGGAGCGGTGGTATTATGGTGAGTGCATCACAATCACAGAAAGAAAAATGCTGCAAAAATTAGTTTGATAGGTGTTTTATTGGAGCAGCTCTGGGGGCTTAAATGGAATGTGCAAAATAATATATCCAGGCATTTCAAAACTATTCTGTTGAATAATGCTGTATAGTGTCCAAATTAATAAGGTTACATAGTACCTAAATGAATTGTGCTATACAGTAGTTATATGAACAATATCATACATCTACATAAACAGAGGTATATAGTGCCATACAGTGCTTATATAAACAGGGCCGCTAGGAACCCTATTGCTCACACTCTTTATTGTTTACTCAGGACCAGCTGTCTATCAATAGGGATGTCTGTGTCTACTACTATAGCTCAAATCCATTCAAGTGAATGTGCCTGTGTAAACAAGGAACATATATATATATATATATATATATATATATATATATATAATCTACAACATTTAACACTGTCACTTACTACATAAATTACATTATCTATACTGTTCTGATCCTGAGTTACATCCTGTATTATACTCCAGAGCTGCACTCACTATTCTGCTGGTGCAGTCACTGTGTACATACATTACATTACTGATCCTGAGTTACATCCTGTATTATCCTCCAGAGCTGCACTCACTATTCTGCTGGTGCAGTCACGGTGTACATACATTACATTACTGATCCTGAGTTATATCCTGTATTATACTCCAGAGCTGCACTCACTATTCTGCTGGTGCAGTCACTGTGTACATACATTACATTACTGATCCTGAGTTACATCCTGTATTATACTCCAGAGCTGCACTCACTATTCTGCTGGTGCAGTCACGGTGTACATACATTACATTACTGATCCTGAGTTACATCCTGTAGATCTTTTATTATAAAAATGAAAAACATAACAATAATAATAACAGAAACATAACAAAATTAATAACCAGAAAATAAACAATGTAATGAACTGGTCCAGCCGCTCTCTCTCTCCTCACACACATATTATACATATATACACAATAATATGAACTTACACTACAGACTTCTGTTCCGGTTACCAAAGAAAATAATAACCACAAACAATAAATAAAATAAACATAAACAAAATAAACAATAAACAAAACAAACAATAGCTGACAAATATATATAAACTCTTTTTTTAATTTTTTATATTAATATAAAATAAATACTAACTATACAAATATATACAAGACAAAACAAAGCCCCCCACACTCAGGCCCACCATTCCCAACCCCGGCACTGACCTGAGAGCTGGTCCTACGCCTCATGCCTATATCCAACGTCCATAGGCCAGATCAGGCAGTGCCAGGTTTTCACCCAAATAACCAGTGTCCCACAAGATGAACCCACCTCCCCCCTTTTCCCTCCACCCAACCTAACACCTACACCCAAACCCATGTATACAATATATACAGAAACAAACAATACAATAACCACAACTGACAAAGCCCAAGTTCGGCGCCTGCAGCCCTACATCACTGTCTACTGATCAAAACAAAACAAAAATCTATGGTGTCAGCAGCAGCCCACCACCAGGAGAGGAGATGACCAGACTAGGGCACACTAAAAGAAAAGCCCCTCCAGAGGAGAGCGGCCCTTCGTGTACCCAGTCTCTCATACTCCAGAGAACGCACCTTCACCAGGTCACCGAGTATGGTCCTAAACACATCGTCCACTGGGAGGATTTTCCGTTGCGTCGATACTAAGCACCGTGCGTTCCACGTGTGATACCTAACCACTGCGCTAACTAGAAATAAGGTGCAGCGGTCCCGACCACCCAGGTCCCTGAATGCTCCATAGGCCCATTCCGCATAAGAGAGACCGGCCAGCCGGGGCCAGCCAATGGAGGCGCCTACCCTGTTGTACACCTCTGTGTTAAAGGGACAACGAAGCAGGAAGTGGTCCATGCTTTCAAGCATGGTACCACAATGCTCCCGAGGACAGTTCCTGTCCTCAGAGCTCCTACACTTCAGATTGTCCCTCACACACAGTTTCCAATGGAAGCAGCGCCAAGCCAAGTCCCAAAACTTCTAGGGGATCCTGATAGAATTCAAAAGATGTAGACCCACCCCAAGATCCCGACTTGGGCAATCCCTGAGCGCCAGAGGCCTCTGAAAATGGGTCAACAGAACCCTTTTGTCAAGGAGCTTCCTTGGCAGAGTCCTGACCTCCCACATTCCCAGACACCACCGGCGAATTACCTTCAGAACCACGGTAGTGTATGCCGGGAGATGTCCATGCGGCGTGCGTAGATCCTTCACTTGCACTCCTGTCTCCCATTCCTGGAAGAAAGGCTGAAACCCTCCCTTACAGGAGAATACCCACGGAGGAGCCCTCTCTTTCCAGAGGTTTGAAATATTGATCTTAATGAAGGTATTCACAAGGAATACCACAGGGTTGACCATACCCAACCCTCCTAGTCTCCTCGTACGGTAAGTAACCTCCCTCTTGACCAGGTTCAGTCTATTCCCCCATAACAGTTGGAAGAACAAACTGTAGACCCGAGTCCAGAGAGGCTCCGGCAAGATGCACACACTGCCCAGATAGATCAGCAAAGGGAGCAGGTAAGTTTTGATCAGGTTTATCCTTTCCCTTAGGGTCAAAGACCAACCCTTCCATTGGTTCACCTTCTGAGTGGCGATCTCTAGCCTGCTGTCCCAATTTTGTTTGGGGTAATCCCCCTGGCCAAATTCGATGCCAAGAACTTTTGCAGAGACTTTGGGTCCTGGAAGGGTGTCCGGGAGATCAAAACAAGGATCTCCTCCTCCCAACCAGAGACTCTCACACTTATCCCGGTTGATCTTGGACCCGGATGCCTCCGAGTAGCGATTTACCTCTGACATCAGCCATTCTGCCTCCCCATCAGAGGAAACAAAATCGGTGACGTCATCGGCATACGCCACCATTCTCAGAGTGGCTTCCGGTGCTGCCTGGTCCATCCCGATCCCAGCCAATGGTCCACGCTCCACCCTCCTAAGAAGCGGGTCAATCGCAAACAAGTACAGCAGCGGGCTCAAGGGACAACCCTGGCGAACACCACACCCAACCTCAAAAGAGCTGCCAATCCAACCGTTCACAAGCGGGAAACTCTCTGCCCCAGCGTACAAGGTCTTAAGCCAATCAACAAACCTCCCCGGCAGGCCATACTTCAGAAGGACAGACCAGAGGTACTTATGATTAACCCGATCAAATGCTTTTGCCTGGTCCAATGACAGCATGTACCCCTTCCAGTGACCAGTCCTACCCTGCTCCACTGCCTCTCGGACACAGAGTACAGCACTAATTATACTGCGGCCCAGAACAGAGCAATGCTGGGCCCCCGAAAGGAGTCGGGGCACAAATTTCACCAGCCGATTAAACAGCACCTTTGCCACAACCTTCCTGTCTGCATTGAGAAGCGCTATGGGACGCCAATTCTCAATGCAAGATGAGTCCTTACCCTTTGACAAGATGATCAGGGCAGACCTCCTCATTGACTTTGGCAGAGTGCCCGAGGAAAGACACTCATTGAATACCTCAGTCAAGAGGGGAACCAAGGCGTCCTTAAAGGTCTTATAGAATTCAGATGTTAAGCCATCTGGACCGGGAGATTTCTTTAGGGCAAGCCCTTCAATCGCCAACTTAACTTCCTCTTCCCTGATCATCTCTGTCAAAACACCAAGAGAGGGGTCTACCCCTGGTTCGGGGACGGCTTCTGCCAGAAGAGCCAACATCTCATCCCAATCCAGATCCCTCTTCCCCAAGAGGTGCGAGTAGAAGGATCTGACGACCTCCAGGATCCCTGATCTGGATCTTTTCAGGGACCCCGCATTGTCAACCAGTCCTGTAACAACTTTACTATTCACTGACATCTTGCAGTTTCTGTAAGGGTCGGGAAAGCGGTACTTCCCATAATCCCTCTCAAAAACCAAAGATGCGTGTCTATCATACTGACAACTCATTAGCAAAGATTTCATTCTGGAGATCTCCTCACGGCTACCTCCAGTTGAGACAAGATGCTCGAGTGTCCTCCTCAGTCCCTGATACAGGCGGTACCAGTCCAGGCTCCTGAGGCTCGAGAGCTGGCGGAAGAATCTCGCCACCCTTTTCTTAAACATCTCCCACCACTCTGACTTACTACTACAAAGATCCAGTAAGGGTACCTGGCTCTGAAGAAAATCCTCAAAGGACTGTCTTATCTCCGCTTCTTCCAAGAGAGACGAATTGAGCCTCCAAAAGCCTCTTCCCATCCGGGGGGTCTCTGTAACATTCAGGGAAAACAAAATCATACAGTGATCGGAGAACTCCAACTCAACAACAGATATTGCTGAAGAGACGGCTTCCTCCTTTAAATAAAACATGTCTATCCTGGACCTACAGTTACCTCTATGATAGGTGAACCCCTCGTGGCCTGCGGTGTGCCGGATGTGGACATCCACCAGGCGAGCCTCACTAGCTATACTATTAAGGGCGACGCTATCATAAGTCAGCTTGTCTCTGGAACCTCCTCTATCCCGGGGCCTCGTGACAGTGTTGAAGTCCCCTCCAAAGACGACCTGCCGACTCGTAAAAAGGTAGGGCTTCATCCTCATAAAGAGACACTTCCGGTCCCACTTAGATTGGGGACCATAGATGTTAATGAGCCGAAGCTCCTGTCCCTTTATGAGGACATCTAATATCAGGCACCTCCCCATTTCCAACTCAATAATTCGTCGGCATTCTACTGGTGCGGTAAAAAGGACCGCCACTCCGCTATACGGCTCGGCCGCAAGAGACCAATAGGAGGGCCCGAGTTTCCACTCCCTCTTAGCTATAAACACCTCTGCCATATTTGGCAGCCTGGTCTCTTGCAAAAAGAAAATGTCAGCTTAAACCCGGCTGAGAAAATCAAAGGCCGCATATCTAGCCATATTTGACTTAATGCTGGCGACATTAATGGACGCCAGCGTCAACGGAGTGGGTACCGCCATCATTGGTGATTGAGTTAGACGGCTTTCCTCTTCCCACTCCCCTTATCCTCTGCCTCAGACGAGGAATCCTTCCCCCTCTTTAATGACACAGAGGTGTCCATTCCCACATTTTTCCTTCTTTTTTCGTCCTCGTCTCCGGACTCTGGGCCAGTCCCTCCCCCCAAGGACCTTGCATCCCCAGGAGAAGGAGACTCGGCGCCCCCTGTAAGCTCCGCCGAAGCCAGAACCTCACCCTCAGCCTCCTCTTCTGAGGAAGAGATGTTATCAAGGGCTTGGAACCGGTTAGAAAGACCAACTAGAGGGGAGTCAGTTTTACCTTCCTTAGGTACCTTGGTCAGAGCGGGAGAAGATGTTTTATCTCCCTTCTTTCTCTTCTTTTTGGTGCCGAGCTTACGCTTGTGCTCTAGCCACCGCTTATTATCCTCATCCATACTTTCATAATGGGAGGATTCTGAGGCAGAGGCAGTTTCCTCCCTGTGGATCCTCCTGACCTCCTCATCCAACTCATCATCCCTCGGGGCCTCAGCAGCAACACTGACATCCAGGACAGGGGCTGCCCCGGTAGTCTGGGGCTCGCCCCGCTCCCTCTCCTGTCTGCGCTTGTCTAGACGCCTCAGCTGGGCAGGCGTCTTTTTATTGCTTTTCTTCCCTGGCCCCTCAGCTCCCCCACCCCTGCTAGTCCCCTCCCCAGCAGAATCGGCCTCACGGCTTTCTCCCACCGGGTCTCGACTGCATTAGCGAAGGAGCGAGGACAACGGCTGAATGGGTGACCTAACTCACCACACAGGTGGCACCTAATCTCCACACAAGAGGCAGCAAGATGGCCGACACCCCCACACAACGCACATTTCTGCACAGTGCAGTTTGCACTGAAGTGTGTGGGGTCGCCGCACCTGTGACAGAGCTTCGGTTGCCCCTGGTAGAAGACCAGGATACGATCCCTACCCAGGAAGGTAGATGATGGAATGTGGGCAACCGTACCACCTGAACGCTTAAGTTTTACCATAAACGTCCAGGCCCCTGACCAGATACCAAACTCGTCGCGGTTTTTCTTTGGCATCTCCACCACCTCTCCATACCGACCAAGCCACATCATGATGTCATAACAAGAAAGCGACTCGTTACAAGTCATCACGGTCACTTTCTTGATCTGGTTTTGGCGAGACACTGCCTGAACGGCAAAGTCTCGCCAGCCGGGCTCATATTTTGCCAACTCATAATTCGTCCAGAAAAGCTCAAGCCCCTCCGGCCGAACAAAGCTGACATCAAACTCAGGCGTGGAATAGGGATGTATCAAGGCGTAGATGTCAATCGCCTTGAAGCCCATCCTCAGCAGGAGCTCCACAACTTTAGACCTTGGAGGACATGCATCACTGCCCCTCCACCGAAGACGGACCACATTCCTACGCACATTGCCTGGCCCGGCTGTTGGGAGGGACCACACTGTATCCCCCCCTTTTTGCTCTCGGAAGGCCCCAAGGCCATGCCTCTCTATCCAGAAGGATAGATCAACCTCTCGACCCTCTACCATTAGTGATCTCTCCCCCTTCTTTAGAGCCTCCAGAAGGCGCCGTTGCAACATGCCATCCCCAAAGCCCGGAGACGAGGAGGATGCCCTATTTGCCCCGGAGGTGACACTGGCATAACTCTGGACAGGCGTTGCCACCCCCGGGGGGGCAACCGGACCAGTGACTACATCAGCCCCAACAGCATCACCATTACCCACCTCCATCTCACCCTCCACCAAACCAGCAACCACACCACTAGACAATGAATTGGCCTCATTCACACCCACCACCACATTCATTCCTGCTGGACCAGTAACAATGGTGGATGACATTTTGACCTCAGCATCATCAGGCACAAGGGCTCAGTCACCTACATAGAACAGGAGGCGACCTCACCCCTGGACTTATGTGTGCCCTCCACATCATCATTCGGTAATTTCCGCTGTTTTGCATTTGCAGCGATGCGCCGCTTATCTTTAGCTGTTGTGAGGCGCCGCTGATCTTTAGCATCAGGATCTTCCTGACCAGCGGCGCCAATACAAAATAACACTTTGGTGGGAGGACCGGAACGCTCAGCCCCGACAGCCCCCTCACACTGCCGCCGCTCCTCAACTAAGTGATCAGAGGCAACAGCATTCAGAGGCGCCGAGGCTACCGGAGCTGCCCCCGACACCGGGCCGCTCCCCCTCCCACTGAGGAGCACACCACAGCATTGACCGAACGCCCGCCGCCGGGCCGCCCTCACTGTCCAGCCTCTCGGCTACTGCACCTCCTGCTGTGTCCCCTCTACTACAAGCAGAGACGCAGCTCTGCACCTCACTACCACTGTCCAGCCAGAACCCGGGCTGGGCAACGGGGCTTATACAGCGAGCTGAGCCTGCCGCCGCCTCAGGGGGTATAGGGAGGGGGGCATATACATAGCTTACCGCTTCCTGCAGCTTTGGCTTGGTCTTCTTAGCCTTTTTGTGGTCCCCAGGTGCTTCTTCTGGTAGATCATCACCAAGATGGAAGTTCTGGAGGCACACTGGGGACTCCAGGAGTTTTATTTCCGCCATTAGTGCCCCTCCCTGGCCGCTGCTGTCACTGTCCTCTACAGAGTCGGCAGAACTGCGACCAGATGTCATTGTCGCCTGTCCAGTGGGGAGCTCGCTGCACGTGGCCTGCGGGTGACTTTGCTGGCTGCCAGGTGGGGATTTCTGCTGGTCATCATCACTCTCATCATCCACCTGGTCTCAGGCTGCAGCCCCATATGCCTTTGCTCTCTGTTATCAGCCATTTCTCTGAATCGATCTTCATTGATTAGTTTTTCCTTGAATGGACCGCTCTGCTCCCTGATGACAGCTTTCCTAAGTTCAAGCTCATGAATTTCAGTTGTTAACCTCTTTACCTCCGCCTGGAGCTTGGCGTTCCTCGGTTTGGAGGCACCTGCAGCTTTAGCGCTTGTGCAGCGCAGCTCCTCCCGGAGCCTCCTGACGAGCTTACTCGCATCTTCATACTCACGGAGGCGGCTCATGACCCGGTAGGCATAGGTGGACACAGACTCCCGGGGTCTTTGAATTGACCAACCTTCCTCAGTGAGGTTGGTCTCACCTCCGTGAGCACTCAGCTTTCCTCCGGAAGGAGCGCCATCATGCATGCTGTCAGGCTTACCCTCCATGCTGGAAGCCTTGCGGCTTCTCTAGGTCTCCACAAACCCAGGGGGAGTAGGAGCCACATTGCTGCGACTCCTGGTGGAGCGTCTCACCTCCGAGTCCTCCGATGTGCAGACCGGTAGCTGGTTTCTCCTGCCCCCCCGCCGGCCTGGTTCAGGAAGCAGAAGCCTGGGACTTGGCTCCATCACTCATCCCAAGAATCCCACTCCCTCCCTGGGTAGGAGAGAGAGCAGATCCACAAGCGGAGAGGTGTTAGTTCTCACAGACCTCAGGAACACACAGCAGGATCTGCAGCCACCACACCCGTAATCATCACACTGAGCAGCAGCTGATCAGAGCTGCACTCACTAGTCTGCTGGTGCAGTCACTGTGTACATACATTACATTACTGATGACGAGCCCCCTGGGCCGTGGGGTTACTCGGCAGCCGGGCCTATGGATGCCGGTGGGGGGGATATCACGGTGGCTGGCCCAGTCCATGGCCCAGGGCGGTCAATAAAAAGGGGGATAGTATTTACAGGGGATTTTGTAAAAGAGTTTGTGATGCCTCCTGTGGAATGCTGCTAAAGGGAGCCACCGCTGCGGAGCAGTCCTCTGGAGCTGGTGGTCTGACTGAGAGACTGACTAACTACTAAAATAAAAACTGAGCTGCCTGGCTCCAGCCTCCACTTATATATGTCCCTGACGGGCTCCCTCTGCTTGTCTGAGGTGGTAGGGTGGAGGTGTGTGAATGTGTGAGGGCCTCTTGTGGAGAAGTCCATCCATGCACCCTTCTGGGTTCTGTGGCACCAGTGCGTAGCAGGGCACCACACTGATCCTGAGTTACATCCTGTAATATACTCCAGAGCTGCACTCACTATTCTGCTGGTGCAGTTACTGTGTTCATACATTACATTACTGAGCCTGTACTGATCCTGAGTTACATCCTGTATTATACTCCAGAGCTGCACTCACTATTCTGCTGCTGCCGTCACTGTGTACATACATTACATTACTGATCCTGTACTGATCCTGAGTTACTGTCACGGGTGTGTCGCCACGAAGATCGTCACGATTACACAGCCTGACTTCTCGCAGCTGACTTTTTGGTGCTTTGTGTTTTTCGGCAGTGAGGGAGTTAATTCTCTCTCTCTCTCTGTGCTAGACGAGGTCCAGGCTCGCCCAGCTGCAATCAATGCTGCTGTAGTGAGACTCCTTCAAATGCCTGCTGGTCTGTTAGGGAAGTGTCGGTGAAAGCATTTCATGCAGACTAACAGAGCGGATCGTGGTATTTGGAGTTTCAGAGATAAGTGTATTTGGAGTGTTTTTTCCCTTCCTCGCTTTATCATTTATCTCCTTTCCCGTTGGTGTTCCCTCTGTTGCAGTTGTGTAGTTTTTGTATGCAAGGTGGTTTTGGTTTTTCCCTTGTACTGTCTCGTTCGTCTAAGTACTGTGTGTGGGCATATTATTACTTGTCCCCTTTTGTTGTGATCGGGGTCCTTCTCAGGACTAGATTACTTAGGTGCAGGGATCCTCAGGAGGTAGGGGTTACGCTGGCGGCCTGGACCTCTGTACCTTTAACAGTACCTCCAGGTTGAGGGATTAGTCAGGGCCCCAGCTTAGGGTCAGCTTAGGCCCCCTACCTCCAGTATACAGAGACAGCGTGACATTTTCACCGACCACTTAGTTTTTCTCCAGCTACCATGGATCCAGTAGCCGGTCTAGCTCGGCAGTTGCAGAGTTTGTCCATGGAGCTGGCGGACGTTAGGTCCAAGGTTTTTTATCCTCAGGAGCAAGCCGGACCAGAACCTAAAGTAGCTCTCCCTGACAGGTTCACTGGGGGGCGGGACAAGTTTTTTGTTTTCCGGGAGGCATGCAAGTTGTACTTTCGGCTGCGGCCTCGGTCATCGGGGAGTGAAGAACAAAGGGTGGGAATTGTCATCTCGCTCCTACAAGGGGACCCACAATCTTGGGCGTTCTCTCTTCCCCCGGGCTCCCCGGCTCTCCAGTCAGTGGATAGGTTTTTCGCTGCTCTGGGACTCGTATATGATGACCCAGATCGGATCTCCCTTGCTGAGTCTAAGTTACGTAGGATCCAGCAGGGAGATCGTCCGGCGGAGGAATTCTGTTCGGAGTTCCGTAGGTGGGCCACGGACACCCAGTGGAATGACCCGGCTCTTAGGAGCCAGTTTTGTCAAGGTTTATCCGACAAATTACAGGATGTGTTGGCACAGTATGACTCTCCCGCGTCACTGGAAGCCGCTATGGCCCTTGCTATTCGCGTTGACAGACGGCTTCGGGAGAGGTGCGGGATAACTCTACCCCCTGTGATGACTCCACCTCCTACAAGGTCCCCTCATATGGTTGTTCCCCTGGTCAGTCCAGAGGAGCCTATGCAATTAGGAGGGACATCATTTCGGGGGAGGGGACCGGTGGTGCGCCATAAGACAGGAAGGTGTTTCTTCTGCGGGAGAAAGGGACATTTTATTGGGGGGTGTCCATCCCGTCCCTTGCAGAGTGAAGAGTCGTCGGAAAACTGTTGATCCCAGGTTGTGTGGTGGACGGCAATCTGGGAGTAGGTATTTCGTCCCTAGGTTCGTCTCAGTTTCTCGTACCGGCGGAGGTGGTGGTGGGTACGAGAACTGAGAGGATATCTGTTCTTCTGGATAGTGGGGCCGGGGCTAATCTGGTTGATGCTCGGTTTGCCCGGGTTCAAGGTATGCGATTGAGTGAGTTGGCTAAACCCATCCCCATATTCTCGATCGATGCCAGGCCTCTCGGTCAGGGAAGTTTTTTGCAAGCTGTGCATGACGTAAAACTTCAAGTGGGGGCGATACATAAAGAACTGTTGTCTTGCTACGTGTTGGAGGGTCTTCCCACTCCTATAGTGTTGGGCCTTCCTTGGTTAACTAAGCATAACCCGGTTATTAATTGGCAAACCAGAGAGATAAGCCAATGGAGTAAATTCTGTAATAAAAACTGCATGAACACGGTCATCGGTGCGGTTACTCCTTGGGTCTTACCTCCATTTCTGGCGGACTTTGAGGATGTATTCTCGGAGAAAGGGTGTCAGGAACTACCTCCTCATCGCGAGTATGACTGTTCTGTAAAACTGCTCCCTGAGGCCAAGTTACCTAAAGCTAGGTTGTATAACCTTTCTGGTCCTGAGAGGCAGGCCATGAAGGATTATATTTCAGAAAGTCTGGCTAAGGGGCATATTAGACCTTCATCTTCATCGGTGGCTGCGGGGTTCTTCTTTGTTAAGAAGAAAGATGGAGGCCTACGCCCTTGCCTGGATTTCCGTGAACTTAATCGGATTACGGTCCGAGATCCGTATCCGCTCCCACTTATTCCTGATCTCTTTAATCAGATCGTGGGCGCCAAATGGTTCTCTAAGTTGGATCTCAGGGGGGCGTACAATCTGATTAGGATGAAGGAGGGGGATGAGTGGAAGACGGCGTTTAACACTCCGGAGGGGCATTATGAGAACCTTGTCATGCCATTCGGTCTGACTAATGCCCCGGCGGTGTTCCAACACTTTGTTAATGACATTTTTCGCCGCCTGGTGGGACAGTTTGTTGTCATATATCTGGATGATATCTTAATTTACTCGCCGGATCTGGTGTCTCATCAGGAGCACGTTAGGCAGGTGTTACAGATCTTGCGGGATAATAAACTGTATGCCAAATGGGAAAAGTGTGTGTTCGCCGTACAGGAACTCCAGTTTTTAGGCTTCCTGGTTTCAGCGTCCGGTTTTCGTATGGACCCTGGGAAAGTGCGGGCAGTTCTTGAGTGGGATCGGCCAGAGAATCTTAAGGCACTACAACGTTTCCTGGGGTTTGCTAATTATTACCGGAAGTTCATTCGTAATTTCTCGTCCATGGTTAAGCCTCTCACAGACATGACTAAAAAGGGGACGGATTTTTCTAGGTGGTCTGACAAGGCTTGTCAAGCATTCTCCTCCTTGAAAAAATGTTTTGCCTCGGCACCCATACTCATTCAACCTGATGCGTCACAGCCATTCATTGTAGAGGTAGACGCTTCCGAGGTAGGGGTGGGAGCAGTATTGTCACAAGGTTCGTCCCCTGGTAAGTGGCATCCGTGCGCCTTTTTCTCTAAAAAATTGTCGTCCGCTGAGAGGAATTACGATGTCGGCAATAGGGAACTCTTGGCCATTAAGTTAGCTTTTGAGGAGTGGCGCCATTTTTTGGAGGGGGCAGTCCATCCGGTCACCGTCATCACCGATCACAAGAACCTGCTATATCTGGAGTCCGCGAAACGTCTGAATCCCAGACAAGCTAGGTGGTCATTGTTTTTTACCAGGTTTAATTTTGTCGTTACATATCGTCCTGGGTCAAAAAATGTAAAGGCGGATGCCTTATCTCGTAGTTTCCCTGGGGCCGGGAATACGGACGACCCGATTCCTATCCTTCAGGAGGGGGTGGTGGTTTCGGCAGTATGCTCTGAGCTGGAGGAGGAGGTATTGGAGGCTCAGGGGGACGCCCCTGTTGGACCTCCGGGGAGACTGTTTGTTCCAGATCAGTTGCGACAAAAGGTGATCGAGGCACACCATAACTCAGTTTTCGCAGGACACCCGGGGAGTAGAGCAACTGTGGATCTCCTCTCGCGTCGGTTTTGGTGGCCTAACTTACATAAGGAGGTGGTAACTTTTGTCGCGTCCTGTGGGGTTTGTGCGCGCTCTAAGACCTCACATACCCGTCCGTCTGGGGCCCTCTTACCTTTGAAGATCCCGGAGCGTCCTTGGACTCATCTGTCTATGGACTTTATTACGGACCTCCCTCCGTCTTCGGGTAAAACGGTCATACTCGTTGTAGTGGACAGGTTCAGCAAGATGGCACATTTTATCGCTCTTCCGGCTCTCCCTAATGCTAAAACTCTTGCGCAGGTGTTCATTGGGGAGATTGTGAGGCTTCACGGGGTACCCTCCGAGGTGGTGTCTGATCGGGGGTCTCAGTTTGTGTCCAAGTTCTGGAAGGCGTTTTGTGCACGGCGGGGGATGCATTTGTCGTTCTCATCGGCTTTTCATCCTCAGACCAATGGTCAGACGGAACGTATGAACCAGAGCTTGGAGACATATCTCCGGTGTTTTGTGTCAGAGAACCAGGAGGACTGGGCTTCTTTCTTACCTCTGGCAGAGTTTGCTCTTAATAATAGGCGGAGCGAGTCCACTGGTAAGTCCCCGTTTTTTGGGGCATATGGTTTTCACCCCCAGTTTTGTACTTTCAGTAGGGGGGTCTCTTCGGGGGTTCCTGAGGAGGAACGATTTTCCTCATCACTCGCTTCAGTATGGAGAGGGGTGCTGAAGAATCTGAATACTATGGGGAACCGATACAAACGTATGGCTGATAGGAGGAGAGTGTCTGGTCCGGACCTAAGTGTGAACGATCGGGTATGGTTGTCTACCAGGAATATAAAACTTAAGGTTCCCTCCTGGAAACTGGGTCCCAGGTTCATCGGGCCGTACAGAATCAGTTCTATTATTAATCCGGTGGCATTCCGTCTTGACCTCCCCCCTACGTTTAAAATTCACAACGTGTTCCACAGATCGTTGCTTAAGAGGTATGTGGCGCCGGTGGTACCGTCACCTTTACCTCCCCCTCCAGTGGTGGTCAAGGGTAACTTGGAGTTCCAGGTATCGAGGGTCATCGATTCACGCTTTAATCTCTGGTCCCTTCAGTACCTGGTTCATTGGAAAGGGTATGGTCCTGAGGAGAGGATGTGGGTTCCTGCGTCGGATATTAACGCAGACCGATTAGTTCGGGCCTTCCACACGACTCACCCGGATAAACCTGGCCCTGAGGGTCCGGAGGCCCCTCGTAGAAGGGGAGGTACTGTCACGGGTGTGTCGCCACGAAGATCGTCACGATTACACAGCCTGACTTCTCGCAGCTGACTTTTTGGTGCTTTGTGTTTTTCGGCAGTGAGGGAGTTAATTCTCTCTCTCTCTGTGCTAGACGAGGTCCAGCCTCGCCCAGCTGCAATCAATGCTGCTGTAGTGAGACTCCTTCAAATGCCTGCTGGTCTGTTAGGGAAGTGTCGGTGAAAGCATTTCATGCAGACTAACAGAGCGGATCGTGGTATTTGGAGTTTCAGAGATAAGTGTATTTGGAGTGTTTTTTCCCTTCCTCGCTTTATCATTTATCTCCTTTCCCGTTGGTGTTCCCTCTGTTGTAGTTGTGTAGTTTTTGTATGCAAGGTGGTTTTGGTTTTTCCCTTGTACTGTCTCGTTCGTCTAAGTACTGTGTGTGGGCATATTATTACTTGTCCCCTTTTGTTGTGATCGGGGTCCTTCTCAGGACTAGATTACTTAGGTGCAGGGATCCTCAGGAGGTAGGGGTTACGCTGGCGGACTGGACCTCTGTACCTTTAACAGTACCTCCAGGTTGAGGGATTAGTCAGGGCCCCAGCTTAGGGTCAGCTTAGGCCCCCTACCTCCAGTATACAGAGACAGCGTGACAGTTACATCCTGTATTATACTCCAGAGCTGCACTCACTATTCTGCTGGTGCAGTCACTGTGTACATACATTACATTACTGATCCTGAGTTACATCCTGTATTATACTCCAGAGCTGCACTCACTATTCTGCTGGTGCAGTCACTGTGTACATACATTACATTACTTATCCTGTACTGATCCTGAGTTACATCCTGTATTATACTCCAGAGCTGCACTCACTATTCTGCTTGTAGAAACGATCATAAAGTCAGACACCTAACTCCTTATCTTCACAATATAACGCAGGCAACAGTTAGGTTTTTTTTACAAGAAAGAATCTTCCAAACTACTGGGGTCAACAATAATTACAATAACTGTAATAAAAACTGTTAATTAAATCCACATTTGTACACACTCATCACACACATAAAATGATGGCAGAGGAAGGAAGACATTAATCACTGATTGCACAACATAAAGAGTAAAACCACTGCGGCGAAATGTAACATTTTCCCCATGTAATACCATAGCCCTGATTACAGGACTGACAGCACCAATTACAATGAAGCACTTACCATCCAGAGAAAAATATCCATCCATGTGAGACGCGGTATGTGTCACTGAGCAGCAGCCTCCCCCTTAGGCTAAGTTCACACGATGCGTATATCATTCGTTTCCGCGGCGTTTTTGCAGTTGTGTAAACGCCGCGGAAACGCATGAAAAACGCATGGTAGAAGGGAAGCAATGTTCCCCAATGGAAATCCGCATGTGCTGTGCCCATGATGCGGATTTTTCCACAGCGTTAACGCTGCGGTCAAAAATCCGCAGCATGTCAATTAATTTGGCGGAAACGCGGCGATTTCGCCGCCATTGAATTGCATTAGAACGCGCCAATTCCGCAAGACAGCATCTGTACTTGCGTTATTGGCGCGTTCTAATATGCGGATGGTACCCGGGTGTGGAGGAGAGGAGAGTCTCATCCACACCCAGGTACCATTAAAAAAGCTGTAAAAAAAGAATAAAATAAAAAATGTATTCTTACCTTCTGTCGGCCCGCGCAGCGCTCCCGCTTGGTTCCCGGCACTTGCAGTGAGTTGTAGGACCTACGGTGACGTCAGAGTCATGTGACGGGTCACGTGACGCTGACGTCGGCAGGTCTTTCAATTCAAAGTTGCCGGCAGCCGGGAACTTTGTAAAGCAGGACAGCGCGGGCCATCAGTGGTAAGTATATACACTCTCTCGGGTCACACTATATAAATCCATGCTGTTTGCATGGATTTATATAGTGTGACCTAGTTGTCAAGCACTTTCCAGGTGATGCTAAAATCGCCTGGAAAGCGCTTGTCAATCTGCATGCGGAAACGCATGTCAATCTGCATGTGGATCCGCATGTATTCTGCAGGAAAAACGCATGCACAATCTGCATGCGTTTTTTCTGCCAGGGAGATGCAGAAATGATGCAGAAATTTTCTGCTTCATTTCTGCATCGTGTGCACATACCCTTAGGTATTTCTGCATCATTTCTGCATCTCCCTGGCAGAAAAAACGCATGCAGATTGTGCATGCGTTTTTCCTGCAGAATACATGCGGATCCACATGCAGATTGACATGCGTTTCCGCATGCAGATTGACAAGCGCTTTCCAGGCGATTTTAGCATCACCTGGAAAGTGCTTGACAACTAGGTCACACTATATAAATCCATGCAAACAGCATGGATTTATATAGTGTGACCCGAGAGAGTGTATATACTTACCTCTGATGGCCCGCGCTGTCCTGCTTTACAAAGTTCCCGGCTGCCGGCAACTTTGAATTGAAAGACCTGCCGACGTCAGCGTCACGTGACCCGTCACATGACTCTGACGTCACCGCAGGTCCTACAACTCACTGCAAGTGCCGGGAACCAAGCGGGAGCGCTGCGCGGGCCGACAGAAGGTAAGAATACATTTTTTATTTTATTCTTTTTTTACAGCTTTTTTAATGGTACCTGGGTGTGGAGGAGACTCTCCTCTCCTCCACACCCGGGTACCATCCGCATATTAGAACGCGCCAATAACGCAAGTACAAATGCTGTCTTGCGGAATTGGCGCGTTCTAATGCAAGTCAATGGCGGCGAAATCGCCGCGTTTCCTCAAAATTAATTGACATGCTGCGGATTTTTGACCGCAGCGTTAACGCTGCGGAAAAATCCGCATCATGGGCACAGCACATGCGGATTTCCATTGGGGAACATTGCTTCCCTTCTACCATGCGTTTTTCATGCGTTTCCGCGGCGTTTCCGCAACTGCAAAAACGCCGCGGAAACGCATGAAATACGCATCGTGTGAACTCAGCCTTAGATCACAATGTGTTTTGTCCTGTGGCTTCTAGCGGGGAGGAGTGAAGTTGGTTGTTTTATGTCAGATGGCAGTAGAGTGCCTGGTGTAAAGTTGACACTTCTCTGAAAGCAAATCACAAGACACTGAACCAGCAGGGAATGTTGATGCATAACTAACAAGATGTTGTGTCCCATTTTGACAGTTCAACAGTTTTGCTCATAGAGAGGCGACAAGCTTGGTGGTGACACTTTCCTACATGGAGCAATCAGCTTGGTTGTATCCACAATCTCACATCAGCAGCTTGACTTGAACATAAACCCCATCTGCCACAATTTTCTTACGCTTTCAACAATCTGCTGGCAATTTCTTCAGCAGCTCTCCTCCTAGTGTGCACAGTCTCTGTATTACTTTTGGTGTAGTTCAGCAAACTCTCACGGTGTTGGTCACAGCTAGGGATGGGCGATCCCGTGGATGTTCAGGTCCATCGGGTTTGGACGAACTTCATAAAAATGTTCGGTTTGGATACCAGAATGGTACTCGAACTTGATCCCGAAACCAAGCCCCATTCAAGTAAAAGGGGAGCCCGAACATCCGGCAGTTCCCGCGCTGTCCTTAGTATGTTTGCTTGGGAAACACCGGCTCTGACTGGCGGTAGCCTAACAGAAGTCACCACCGGTCACAGCCTCTGGGTTTCACGGACCGCTGCAAGTTCTCACACTGTCACACAGAGGACAGCGTGTGAGCCAGCTGCTGTGATTAGCGGTGAAAAGGTTACCACCGGTCAGGCATCAGCTGATAACTACTACTGTCATTGTGGCGCCCTGCTGCGCACAGGTGCCACAGAACCCAGTAGGGTGCATGGATGGACTTCTCCACAAGAGGCCCTCGCTATATACAAACACCTCCACCCTTCCACCTCAGACCACCAGAGGGAGCCCGTTAGGGACATATATATATGGAGGGTGGAGCCAGGCAGTGGTAGTCTCTCAGTCAGAGGGAGAGTGTGCTGACGCTAGAAGATCAGTGAAGAAGCAGCATGCAGGCTGCTGTGTGAGGCAAATTTAGGCCCACAGCACGAGTTGAAGCCTAGTGAGGGCCCTGAGTGTGGCCGAAGGTGAGAGGAGAGAAGAAGTAACTAGGGGGCAGAGGAGCGTACCAGGCTCACCCCGAACTATACACCGGACACTGGGTCCGTGCCTACTGGGTCCCTTTATACCCAGTAGGGACCACCGGATACCTGGAGGACTACAAGTCCCAGGTCGACCAACGCTGACTACTGTACCAGGGCTAGGAGTCACGGAGGCCCCAGCGTCCAGGGAGAGTGATCTCGAAAAGAAGGCCCTACCACCAGATCAGCAGGTGCAAGAGAGAGACAGTAATAAAGCCAGGCCTAGCTCCAGGCAGGTCAGAAGCTTAGCAAGTGAAAGCAACGGATCAGGAGGCCCTATACCCGCTCACTGGGGAGAGTCCAGAAGTGCACCCTGCGTACCGAGTACCCTGGACTGTACCTGCAACTACACCAGTAAAGGTACCGAAGCGAACCCCCGTGTGAGTGTACGTCATTTCTTCCTGAACCGCCCTGGCCGTCTCTCACCTGTACCACCATCTATTTCCCTACACTGCCCTGGAGCTAGCTCTTCCTGTGGAGAGCCACACCATCCCTGCGGCAGTAACATCAGCTCCAGAGGACCTGCTCCGCAGCGGCGGCTCCCTCAATCCGCATTCCACAGGTGGCGTCACGAACTTTACAAATCCCCTATAAATAATTCCCCTTTTTGTTGACTGCCCTGGGACACGGACCGGGCCAGCCACCGTGATATCCCCCACCAGCATCCATAGGCCCGGCTCTGGGGGCGCGTCATCATCAGCGTCTCCTGCTCTCGCTGATAGCAGTGAGAACAGGCAATGCCGATGAGAGTATTCACTAGCCCATGCCTGTGCATACTAAGGAATATGTCAGTGAGATATATAATTAGTGCAGTGCTAGTGTAGCTCACTGTACATATACACTACCGTTCAAAAGTTTGGGGTCACCCAGACAATTTTGTGTTTTCCATGAAAACTCATACTTTTATTTATCAAATGAGTTGCAAAATGAATAGAAAATATAGTCCAGACATTGACAAGGTTAGAAATAATGATTTTTATTAGAAAGAATAATTTTCTCCTTCACACTTTGCTTTCGTCACAGAATGCTCCTTTGCAGCAATTCCAGCATTGCAGACCTTTGGCATTCTAGCTGTTAATTTGCTGAGGTAATCTTGAGAAATTTCCCCCCATGCTTCCTGAAGCCCCTCCACAAGTTGGATTAGCTTGATGGGCACTTTTTGAGTACCATACGGTCAAGCTGCTCCCACAACAGCTCAATGGGGTTGAGATCTGGTGACTGCGCTGGCCACTCCATTACAGATAGAATATCAGCTGCCTGCTTCTTCCCTAAATAGTTCATGCATAATTTGGAGGTGTGCTTTGGGTCATTGTCCTGTTGTAGGATGAAATTGGCTCCAATCAAGCGCTGTCCTCAGGGTATGGCATGGTGTTGTAAAATGGAGTGATAGCCTTCCTTATTCAAAATCCCATTTACCTTGTACAAATCTCCCACTTTACCAGCACCAAAGCAACCCCAGACCATCACATTACCTCCACCATGCTTGACAGATGGCGTCAGGCATTCTTCCAGCATCTTTTCAGTTGTTCTGCGTCTCACAAATGTTCTTCTGTGTGATCCAAACACCTCAAACTTTGATTCGTCTGTCCATAAAACTTTTTTCCAATCTTCCTTTGTCCAATGTCTGTGTTCTTTTGCCCATATTAATCTTTTCCTTTTATTAGCCAGTCTCAGATATGGCTTTTTCTTTGCCACTTTGCCCTGAAGGCCAGCATCCCCGAGTCGCCTCTTCACTGTAGACGTTGACACTGGCGTTTTGCATGTATTATTTAATGAAGCTGCCAGTTGAGGAGCCGTGAGGCATCGATTTCTCAGACTAGAGACTCTAATGTCCTTGTCTTGTTGCTCAGTTGTGCAGCGGGGCCTCCCACTTCTCTTTCTACTCTGGTTAGAGCCTGTTTGTGCTCTCCTCTGAAGGGAGTAGTACACACCGGTGTAGGAAATCTTCAGTTTCTTGGCAACTTCTCGCATGGAATAGCCTTCATTTCTAAGAACAAGAATAGACTGTCGAGTTTCACATGAAAGTTCTCTTTTTCTGGCCATTTTGAGAGTTTCATAGAACAAACAAATGTAATGCTCCAGATTCTCAACTAGCTCAAAGCAAGGTCAATTTTATAGCTTCTCAAATCAGCCAAACCGTTTTCAACTGGGCTAACATACTTGTGCAAGGGTTTTCTAGGGTTTTCTAAACATCCATTAGCTTCTTACACAGTTATCAAACACAATGTACCATTAAAACACTGGAGTGGTGGTTGTTGGAAATGGGCCTCTATACACCTATGTAGATACTGCAATAAAAACAAGACGTTTGCAGCTAGAATAGTCATTTACCACATTAACAATGTATAGAGTGGATTTCTGATTCATTTAATGTTGGCTTCATTGAAAAAAAATGTGCTTTTCTTTCAAAAATAATGACATTTCTAAATGACCCCAAACTTTTGAACAGTAGTGTATTTAGCTAATAAATAAAGAAATAAAAGAAAAAAATGGCATGGGGTCCCCCTTATTTTTAATACCCAGCTGAGGGAAAGCTGACAGCTGGGGGCTGGTGTGAGTATTCCTGCAAGGGGCCAATATCCATGAAGTCTTTCAATATCAGCTCACAACTGTCTGCTTAGCCTTTACTGGTTATTAAAAACGGGGGACCCCCCAAAAAAATGACGTGGGGTCCCCCTTATTTTTAATACCCTGCTGAGGAAAAGCTGACAGCTGGGGGCTGGTGTGATTATTCTGGGAAGGGTCCAGTATCCATGAAGTCTTTCAATATCAGCTCACAGCTGTCTGATTAGCCTTTACTGGTTATTAAAAGGGGGGACCCCCCAAAAAATTTTGTGGGGTCCCCCGCACGGACTTGCTGGCGGCTCTCCTGACCTGAGTGTCATAGATTCATAGAAATATATTAAGCTGTTATTCTTGGGCCAGTCCGTGCACTGCATTTGGAGAAGTTCATGACAAGAAAAGGCCACAAATTGCGTACATTTTTAAGTGCAAATGCAATGATCAAAATCCCCCACTGTGTCCATGCGTTCAGAGACCACTGTCATTTATTTTTCTACCAACAGAGCTGAGCGCTGATTTGCTTATTGTGGGGCGAGCTGTAGTTTTCATTGGAATTAATAGGGGATAACGTCCATACTTGCATCAGACCTTTGTTTATTTATTTTGTATATTTTATTAATTATACTTTTTTTAGTCCCAATTTAAGGACTTGTAATTGCTTTGTATGATACAATGGATTGCAGCAGTGCGGTGTACATTGTTCTGCCAGCGTTACCCCTAAATACAGTTTATTTATAAAGTCTATAAACCTCTATTAAAATACCAGGCTCTTGTCATGTAAATAAAAAATCATGCCAAGAAGAATTTTCTCAAAACTTTTTGCACCTATAAAGTCACTCATAATCTGTACAATCCAAGTGTAAAAAAAACCCTGAAATCTTTTTGGGTGAAATAAGAAAAATAAAGAACTAAAATAATGTGGTTGCATAAATATTCACACCCTTAATGGAACCTCTCAGGTTATATAATGGTTTTATAGCATAAGAAAATTGCCCGCCTGCGGCACTGGGAAAAAATTAACTTTATTCCTCCTTGGTGCCGCCGGCTTTCAGTAATCAACACTCAGCACGCCTCTATAACTGAAAGCCGGCGGCACCAAGGAGAAATAAAGTCCATATTCCCCTGGGTGCCAGGCACCTTCATATCACTATTAGCCTACAGATTAACCCTATATCTGCAGGTTCATCGCATTATCTGATCTGACAGGTTCCTTTTTGGTGAAGTCGCTTTTAAATTTCTGGCAGTTTTTTTGTTGCAAAATTGACTGATATTTGAACTATTCATAATTCCCTCCACCTTCACTAAAGCCCCAGTTACAGCTGCTGACAAACAGCCCCAAAGCACAATGCTGCCTCCACCATGCCTCATTGTGGGGATGGTGCTCTTGTGGTGATGTACAGTGTCAGCATTGTACCTTTTGGAATCCTGGCCAAAAAGTTTCCCCTTGCTCTCAACAGACATAACACCTTTCCCGCATGCCTTTGGCAGACATGATGGGAGTTTTGGCAAAACATAGTCGGGCTTGAATGTTTGTCTTTTTAAGAAAAGGCTTCCGTCTTCCTCCAGAACCCACAGGTCGGACATAGGATGAATATGGGCCAGTGTAGTCATATGCAAGATACAATCATGACAGGCCAGGAATTACTGCAGCTCCTTTAACCCCTTCAGGACCAGGCAATTGTTCACTTTTGTGCTTTCGTTGTTTTTCTCTTCTCTTTTTATTTAAGTGGCGAAAACAAAATTGTGTCGCCATTTTCAGACACTCATAACGTTTTTACTTTTCCATCAATGGAGCTGCACGGAGTCTTGTTTTTCGTGGGGCGAAGTAAACGCGGTAAAGGAAAAAAAGTAATCGAAAAGCCAGAATTGTCATTTTTTTCAGTCCAAACTGCATAAAAAATGCAACAAAAATGGATAAAACCATCATATGTCCCCAAAAAAGGTATCAATAAAACTACAAAATCCTCCCATGGAGAAAGAGAAAGTTAAGACTTTAGGGTAAAAAAAAGTGCAAAAATGTCATTTTCCCCCAGGGATGATGCTGCACTGATTCTGGGAGCTGTACAATAACCTTTATCATACACAGGTGCTGAAATCACCTGACCTTTCCCCTACATGTGACATCACGTGACCCTTGTCCCCCTCGCGCCACAGTGACCGCTAGTAACCCCCATCTCCTGACGCGTCCAATCAGCGCCCGGCCACGCCCATTGTCACGCTACTACAGTCAGAGCCCCGCCCTCTGGTGACATTGACTGTGTAATAACCACCACAGAAGCCACGCCCCCACAACACTCCTCATGTCTGTACAGCCAATCGTAGCCGGAAGGGGCGTGGAGAGTCGCGGGTCGCCTCCTCTTTGGGCGTGGCTTATTTATAGGGGCTGTTGCTCGGTCCAGTCAGGGCCGGCAGGGAGCACGAAGATGGCGGCGGCCTCGGGGTCTTTGCTGCACGGGGCGGCCGAGGCGCTGGGGGCTTCGGAAGCGGCGCTGAGACTTATCCTTTCTATCTTAAGCGGTGAGGGGGCTGCAGAAGTTTACGGGGGGGGTTAGATATGGAGAGTCCCTTGAAGGGTGACGCTGGGTGTCTGGTGGGGGGGGGAGATGCTACAGGTGGTGTGTGATGGGGGGGGCACAGGGAGGAGGGCTGAGAAATATGGAGGCTCAGGAGGGACATGATTCCAGGGCTGGTGCCTCCATGATGTGAGGATCAGACAGGAGGAAGGGGGTGACTGTGTGCACCTGCCGGACAGAGGCTGGGGGGCACGAAGAGCGGCCTGCTCCGGGCACCGCCACCTGCCGGACTGAGGCTGGGGGCACGAAGAGCTGCCTGCCCGGGCACCGCCACCTGCCGGACTGAGGCTGGGGGGCACGAAGAGCGGCCTGCCCCGGGCACCGCCACCTGCCGGACTGAGGCTGGGGGGCACGAAGAGCAGCCTCCCCCGGGCACCGCCACCTGCCGGACTGAGGCCGGGGGCACGAAGAGCGGACTCCCCCGGGCACCGCCACTTGCCGGACTGAGGCTGGGGGGCACGAAGAGCAGCCTCCCCCGGGCACCGCCACCTGCCGGACTGAGGTTGGGGGGCACGAAGAGCGGACTCCCCCGGGCACCGCCACCTCCTGGACAGAGGCTGGGGGGCACGAAGAGCGGCCTCCCCCCGGGCACCACCACCTCCTGGACAGAGGCTGGGGGGCACGAAGAGCGGCATCCTGAGCACCACCACCTGCCGGACTGAGGCTGGGGGGCACGAAGAGCGGCCTCCCCCAGGCACCGCCACCTGCCGGACTGAGGCTGGGGGGCACGAAGAGTGGCCGGCCCGGGCACCGCCACCTGCCGAACGGAGGCTGGGGAGCATGAAGAGCGGCATCCCCCGCCACCCCCACCTCCTGGACAGAGGCTGGGGGGCATGAAGAGCGGCATCCCCAGGCACCGCCACCTGTCAGAGGCTGGGGGGCATGAAGAGCGGCCTGCCCCGACACCGCCACCTCCTGGACAGAAGCTGGGGGGCACGAAGAGCGGCTCTCCCGGGCACCACCACCTCCTGGACAGAGGCTGGGGGGCACGAAGAGCGGCCTCCCCCCGGGCACCGCCACCTCCTGGACAGAGGCTGGGGGGCACGAAGAGCGGCCTCCCCCCGGGCACCGCCACCTCCTGGACAGAGGCTGGGGGGCACGAAGAGCGGCCTCCCCCCGGGCACCGCCACCTCCTGGACAGAGGCTGGGGGGCACGAAGAGCGGCCTCCCCCCGGGCACCGCCACCTCCTGGACAGAGGCTGGGGGGCACGAAGAGCGGCCTCCCCCCGGGCACCGCCACCTCCTGGACAGAGGCTGGGGGGCACGAAGAGCGGCCTCCCCCCGGGCACCGCCACCTCCTGGACAGAGGCTGGGGGGCACGAAGAGCGGCCTCCCCCCGGGCACCGCCACCTCCTGGACAGAGGCTGGGGGGCACGAAGAGCGGCCTCCCCCCGGGCACCGCCACCTCCTGGACAGAGGCTGGGGGGCACGAAGAGCGGCCTCCCCCCGGGCACCGCCACCTCCTGGACAGAGGCTGGGGGGCACGAAGAGCGGCCTCCCCCCGGGCACCGCCACCTCCTGGACAGAGGCTGGGGGGCACGAAGAGCGGCCTCCCCCCGGGCACCGCCACCTCCTGGACAGAGGCTGGGGGGCACGAAGAGCGGCCTCCCCCCGGGCACCGCCACCTCCTGGACAGAGGCTGGGGGGCACGAAGAGCAGGCATCCCCCCCCCCCCCCCCCAGCACCATCACCTCCTGACCGCTCCCCCCCCCCCCCCCCCTGTAGTGAAATGTGTCACATTCATGGCTACGCTTTACTGCACCTGTATGGGGCAGAGTCACGTCCAGGGGTCTCACAGAAGGGCATCTCCCGGACAGAGTCTGGGGGGCATGGAGAGTTGGCATCCCCCCCCCCCCCCCCCCCCCGGCACCGCCACCTCCTTGCCTTCCAGTGTATATTCTGCTGGGTCCAGCGTTACTGGTCTGCACCTGTAGGGGACAGTCGCATCCAGGGTCTCACAGAAGGGCATCCCCGGGCACCGCCACCTCCTGGACAAAGGCTGGGGGGGCATGAAGAGCTGGCATCCACCCCGCCACCTCCTGACTGCCCCCTGTAGTCACGTGTGTCCATGTGTCACATTCACGGCACAGCGCTACTGCTAATGTAGGGGGCAGAGTCATGTCCAGGGGTCTCACAGAAGGGCACCGTCACCTCCCGGACAGAGTCTGGGAGGCATGGAGAGTGGGCATCCCACCCCCCGCCACCGCCACCTCCTTGCCTTCCAGTGTATATTCTGCTGGGTCCAGCATTACTGGTCTGCACCTGTAGGGGGCAGAGTAGTGTCCAGGGACCACAAAGAAGGGCATCTCCCTGCCACCTCCCGCCCGTCCCGTCTCACACTCTGCTGTGCCCAGCGTTCCACCTCTGTTTCTTCCTCTTTCCTCAGGTTACCCCTTGGCCTTATTCCAGAGATACTTCCTTTTTAAGAAGCAGCCGTCTCACATCCATCTGTTCAACACGGTGACCGGACTCTGCATCGCATACTTTAATTTTGGTATGTCAGCGTCACGGGGTGAAGACGACGACGAGGGGGGACTGGCGGTGGAGCAGATATCCCTTGTCCGCAGCCGCTGGCTTAATGTTCTTTTAGAGTTTTGGGCAAATAAAGCTTAAAGGGGTCGTCGGGGCCACAACTGAGAAGTCTGCAGTTATTCTATGCGACCGCTGACTCAGATACTTGCGGTCCCGTCTAGACTCATCCGGCTTCTCTCACTTTCCATTTCATCCTGGACTTCCCCTTTAATCATCCTGTAATAACAGGCTCTGCTTGCTGTCAGTGAATGGGAACAGACGTCTTTACGCCCCGAGGACGGAGCTGAGACTTCAGACAACTGAAGAGTTGTTACAAATGTATCACACACTTATGTGTCTATTTTTTCTTATTTTTGTTATAGTGTATCAGTGCAGTTAAATGTGTCGGACTGGAGTCCGCGCTGCGTAGATTACAGGGGATTGTGAGTGTAATGGAGATGATGAGGGTAATGTTCACTAGGCTGGGAGATAGGACTAATAGGCTTATCTACTGATGCGCGGGCACAGCGCCAGCCTGAGTGTCCACTGGTAACACCGTAAATGACCCCTGAACCTTCGTGTAAGAATCTGCGTAAACAACCTTTTCCCTAACTGGCGTCTGAAGCCCTCGTCTTATACCTTTTCTTGCCGGTGGCTTTAGAACATTTTGCATATTTTTCGGAAAAAAAAAAAAAAGACCCTCCTAAATTATTTAAAAATAAATAACCTCCTGCACCTCCATGATGAGGCATTTTATGTGAGCCGGCACATTGTCAGGATGTCACCCAGCAGTTTACACCCCTCGGCACCGCTCCATGTGAATACACGTTTGGAGGGATTTGTCGCACGCTTTTTTTTCCTATATTTCTTGAGATGTCGTATTCCCAAACTTCATCCTGGGGCCACGTTCCCACAATGAGCTTCTGGTGAGTTTTTGATTTTCTGCTCCCATTAAGTAAAATTTAGGTTTCTAGCATTTTTAAAAAAAAAAAAAAAAAAAAAAAAAAAACAGCGTAAAAATCTCACTGAAAACTCATCGTGGAAAAAATCCTCAGCGGAAATTGACCCGAGTTGCATTTTATATTACCAGTCTGTGAATGGACGTTGTGGATTTTTAGGCTATGTGCCCACGATGCAGAAATGAAGCAGAAAATTTCTGCAGCATTTCTGCATCTCCCTGGCAGAAAAAACGCATGTAGATTGTACATGTGTTTTTCCTGCAGAATACATGCGGATCCGCATGCGGACTGACAAGCGCTTTCCAGGCGATAGCATCACTTGGAAAGTGCTTGACAACTAGGTCACACTGTATAAATCCATGCAAACAGCAAACAGCATGGATTTATATAGTGTGACCGTAAAAAATAAAACAAATAAAGCTATACTCACCCCCCGAGGCCCCGGTGTGACTGCAGCGCTGCTTCCTGGCTGGTTGCCGGCATATCGCGAGACAGAGCGGTGAAGGGCCTGCGGTCACATGACTGTGACGTCACCGAAGGTCCTTCAGCGCTGCTGGCATTCAGAGAAAAGCCTTTGGAAAGGTGAGTATAAAATTTATTTGTTATTTTATTCTTTTTTTACAGGTACAATGGTACCCAGGTCTGGATGAGAGTCTTCACTCCTCCAGAACTGGGTACCATACGCACATAGAGACGCATAGAAGCCGCTTGTAAAAATGTACAGTCGCAGTTTCTGTGCGTTTCAATGCAAGTCAATGGCGGGAGTTCCGCTGCGCTACCGCAAAATTAAATGACATGCTGCGGATTTTTGTACGCAGCATAAACGCTGCGGAAAAATCCGCAGCATGTGCATATGTGAGATTTTACAAAGCATCTACACTTAGCAGACATGTTCTCCTTGCATAATGACTTGCGGTGCAGTCAATTTGCAACATATCAATTAGTCCTCTTTGCAATGCATTATGGGAAAAAATCGTCACATGCAGATTATGCGGTGGGTAGATCAATCTTCTACGTGTGTACGGTGCTCTGGGGGGAATTCTAGGACTGAGCGGTAAGATTCGCAGGACCGTGGTCCAGAAACCACGTCTGTACTCCAAAGCCCGGCGACCCTACCTGTGGCATCCCTGCCGCCTCTTCTGGCGCGATGCCGGAATGACGTTGCACCCGGTTTGTCGCAGTTTTTTCCGTGTTTTCGTCCCGCGGACATGGACTATCGCTGTACCAGGGTCCTGTGACTTTCTGCTGAGCTCCTGTGAATTCACATGTTGCAATCTTGACGCAGATTTTGTGGCTTTCTTTGCACATTTCGCCTTGTGCATTGCAAACGGGAAAGTCTGCAAAGATAGAATTGACGTCCTGCTTCTCAAGACCACCAAACCGGAGGCCGCGCGATAAGTGGCGGACATCCACAAGACCGCAGGAAGGCACCGAGCGATTCTTGCATGCAAATTAAATTCAGTATTAGGTAGCTATTCCCCCCCCCCCTCCACTTACCCTGTGTGAACTCTGACCCTCATCAGGAATTCCTAATCTAAGTGTAGACTCTGCACTGATACACTGTATCAAAACTTCTACAGTTGTAAGATAAGGTTTCTAGCCTCTAATAAGTGTCTGAGTGTTCCCATTGACTGACAGCAAGCAGATATAGTGAGGAATAAAAACGCCAGATAAGAAAGTTGTTAAATGTATCACTGTGCAATGTTTAGAAGAAGTGTTTAGTGCACTGTCCCTTTAAGGTGCGCAGCATCCCGCTGATGGCTTTAGGCTTATTCCTCCGGGGTTTTGCGTCAGTCGTAAGGCGATTATTAGCCCTGGTGGAGAATATGATTGAGTTTCTGTGGGAGCTGTGGGCGCACCCTGATCTGCTGGCACACGTGTCTGCTGCCAGCGCCCAGATGCCTCGTGTCAGGACGAGACGTCTTATCTGCAGTTTATACAGTTCTATCAGGAAATCAGAAGGCGGAAGTGTCAGCCCGGGCTGTAATGTATAGTGCAGCCTCGTCTGAGACACATTCTTGGGATTTATGTGGCCAAGGTCAGAGGAACGACCTCTGCTGTTCCTTAGGGCCACGTTCACACCTGCCTGTTTCTGTAAGTGGTATTGGGGCTGAATGTGCAGCAAGTCTATAGATTAATGTAAACCTATTCAGGTGAATGAGACTTCAGCAACTAATCTCCACTTGTGAGTGGTGGACGGACGGCAAAGCTGAGGGCGGGGAGCGATCGGGACGTCCTGGAGATCAACAGATCAATGTATTTACTCTGAACCAGTCTATCTGGTTACTGGTTAACGCCATAGTGATGGGGAAGGTCATTTATAATTAACACCAACAAGGGTTTGCTTTTATCAGCTGTATACAGATTTATTATGTGTCATGATACAAACCTGGTAGAACAATTATGATAAATAATACTGCCCCTATGTATAAGAATATAACTAGTATAATACTGCCCCCTATGTACAAGAATATAACTACTATAATACTGCTCCTATGTACAAGAATATAACTAGTATAATACTGCCCCTATGTATAAGAATATAACTAGTATAATACTGCCCCCTATGTACAAGAATATAACTACTATAATACAGCCCCCTATGTACAAGAATATAACTACTATAATACTGCTACTATGTACAAGAATATAACTACTGTAATACTGCTCTTATGTACAAGAATATAACTACTATAATACTGCTCTTATGTACAAGAATATAACTACTATAATACTGCTCTTATGTACAAGAATATAACTACTATAATACTGCTCCTATGTACAAGAAAATAACTACTATAATACTACTCCTATGTACAAGAATATAACTACTATAATACTGCCCCTATGTACAAGAATATAACTACTATAATACTGCCCCCTATGTACAAGAATATAACTACTATAATACTGCCCCCTATTCACAAGAATATAACTACTATAATACTGCCCTCTATGTACAAGAATATAACTACTATAATACTGCCCCCTATGTACAAGAATATAACTACTATAATACTGCCCCCTATTCACAAGAATATAACTACTATAATACTGCCCTCTATGTACAAGAATATAACTACTATAATACTGCTCCTATGTACAAGAATATAACTACTATAATACTGCCCCCTATTCACAAGAATATAACTACTATAATACTGCCCTCTATGTACAAGAATATAACTACTATAATACTGCTCCTATGTACAAGAATATAACTACTATAATACTGCCCTCTATTCACAAGAATATAACTACTATAATACTGCTCCTATGTACAAGAATATAACTACTATAATACTGCCACCTATTCACAAGAATATAACTACTATAATACTGCCCCCTATTCACAAGAATATAACTACTATAATACTGCCCTCTATGTACAAGAATATAACTACTATAATACTGCTCCTATGTACAAGAATATAACTACTATAATACTGCCCTCTATTCACAAGAATATAACTACTATAATACTGCTCCTATGTACAAGAATATAACTACTATAATACTGCCACCTATTCACAAGAATATAACTACTATAATACTGCCCCCTATTCACAAGAATATAACTACTATAATACTGCCCTCTATGTACAAGAATATAACTACTATAATACTGCTCCTATGTACAAGAATATAACTACTATAATACTGCCCCCTATGTACAAGAATATAACTACTATAATACTGCCCCCTATTCACAAGAATATAACTACTATAATACTGCCCTCTATGTACAAGAATATAACTACTATAATACTGCTCCTATGTACAAGAATATAACTACTATAATACTGCCCTCTATTCACAAGAATATAACTACTAGAATACTGCTCCTATGTACAAGAATATAACTACTATAATACTGCCCCCTATGTACAAGAATATAACTACTATAATACAGCCCCCTATGTACAAGAATATAACTACTATAATACTGCTCCTATGTACAAGAATATAACTACTATAATACTGCTCCTATGTACAAGAATATAACTACTATAATACTGCCCCCTATGTACAAGAATATAACTACTATAATACTGCCCCCTATGTACAAGAATATAACTACTATAATACTGCCCCCTATGTACAAGAATATAACTACTATAATACTGCCCCCTATTCACAAGAATATAACTACTATAATACTGCCCCTATGTACAAGAATATAACTACTATAATACTGCTCCCTATGTACAAGAATATAACTACTATAATACTGCTCCTATGTACAAGATTATAACTACTATAATACTGCCCCCTATGTACAAGAATATAACTACTATAATACTGCCCCCTATGTACAAGAATATAACTACTATAATACTGCCGTCTATGTACAAGAATATAACTACTATAATACTGCCCCTATGTACAGGAATATAACTACTATAATACTGTCCCCTATGTACAAGAATATAACTACTATAATACTGTCCCCTATGTACAAGAATATAACTACTATAATACTGCCCCCTATGTACAAGAATATAACTACTATAATACTGCCGTCTATGTACAAGAATATAACTACTATAATACAGCCCCCTATGTACAAGAATATAACTACTATAATACTGCCCCTATGTACAAGAATATAACTACTATAATACTGCTCCCTATGTACAAGAATATAACTACTATAATACTGCTCCTATGTACAAGAATATAACTACTATAATACTGCTCCTATGTACAAGATTATAACTACTATAATACTGCCCCCTATGTACAAGAATATAACTACTATAATACTGCCCTCTATGTACAAGAATATAACTACTATAATACTGCCCCTATGTACAGGAATATAACTACTATAATACTGTCCCCTATGTACAAGAATATAACTACTATAATACTGCCCCCTATGTACAAGAATATAACTACTATAATACTGCCCCCTATGTACAAGAATATAACTACTATAATACTGCTCCTATGTACAAGATTATAACTACTATAATACTGCTCCTATGTACAAGAATATAACTACTATAATACTGCTCCCTGAGTACAAGAATATAACTACTATAATACTGCTCCCTGAGTACAAGAATATAACTACTATAATACTGCCCTCTATGTACAAGAATATAACTACTATAATACTGCCCCTATGTACAGGAATATAACTACTATAATACTGTCCCCTATGTACAAGAATATAACTACTATAATACTGTCCCCTATGTACAAGAATATAACTACTATAATACTGCCCCCTATGTACAAGAATATAACTACTATAATACTGCCCCCTATGTACAAGAATATAACTACTATAATACTGCTCCTATGTACAAGAATATAACTACTATAATACTGCTCCTATATACAAGAATATAACTACTATAATACTGCTCCTATGTACAAGAATATAACTACTATAATACTGCCCCCTATGTACAAGAATATAACTACTATAATACTGCTCCTATGTACAAGAATATAACTACTATAATACTGTCCCCTATGGACAGGCGTTCTTGATTGCAGCGTGCTGATACGTCTTCTCTCCTCTCAGGTTCTCAGCTGTATCACTCTTTGTTATGTATTGTGCTGCATTTCCTCATCCTTCGCCTCATGGGGAGGACGGTTACTGCGGTGTTCACCAGTTTTTGCTTCCAAATGGTAAGTTTGAAGGGTCTTGTTGCGCCCCCTACAGATGAGCTCGGTGGCAGCGCTAGATCTGGACCATCTGATGCTTCTCTTTGTGTACAGGGCTATCTATTGTCTGGCTACTATTACACATCCACGGATAACTATGACATCAAGTGGACGATGCCGCACTGCGTTCTTGCCCTCAAGCTGATCGGTAAGTGTTGTCATAGGAGCAGGAAGGATCTGTCATTCACAGCGATCTCCTGCCTTCCTATGTCCCTTCGCTTGGAGCTTTGATTTGCATGTTACAAGATTGGATAAAAGCACAGCGGCCCAAAACAGAAACTAGCATCAGTGCTACAGATCTGTTTTACCACAGCCATTACTTTACTTATCTTGGACTGGTACCGCAGAGCTGCATTCACAGTTCTGCTGGGTTTAATAGGCTTTACTTCATAAGAATATTGTACTGGTGAAAGTTAACAAATTAGCAAATCACCATTATAAGCTGTGTGGTGATGGCTGCACAAGCAGTAAATGTAGGGGCATTTTAACTCTGAAGCTTGCAGAATAGTGAGTGCAGCTCTGGAGTATAATACAGGATGTAACTCAGGATCAGTACAGGATCACATCTAGAGGAATGTCTGTACAAAGCTAATGCTTCTCTGTGCAGAGGGTTCGCTACAATCACATCTAGTGGGGGTGGAGTTCGGGGGTACATGTGGCTTCACTGTGATAGCAGCGGGGAAGCCTTTTACTGCTGGTCGTGATTTCAGTCTTTCCTTGTAAATACAGATTCTATGTGTTGAAAGTAAGAAGAGATCTTGAAAATGGGAAGAAATGACTTAACTAAGTGTGTCATCTACTTGTGATTTGCGGACCCCCCCGTCCTGCTCTCGCTGACCGTGTCTTTTCCTTTTGCAGGACTCTCTTTTGATTATTACGATGGAGGTAAAGCCAAGGTTTGTATCGTGTCTGATCCTGCGGATCGTCTGTCTCTCGGCCGGGTCGTGCTTCACCTGTAATTTCCCCGCTCCCTGTCCAAGGAGGATTGCTGCAATTAGTCTGCCCTCTGCATCTCCTCCTGTCGCTGTGCCAGGGTGTTGCCTGTCTCTGGCGGGTCTGCTTTGGTTACACCCGCCGTCTTCTGGGCCGGCTATTTAATCCAGTGTTTATATAGTCCTGGAAAGCAGAGCATTAGTCACTTCCAGGGGTCCTTGAGTCAAAGTTTTATTTAAAGCCTCGGCGTCCCATTTAAACGAGGCCGGACACCACTCTGGTGTTTTGGGGTCCCCTGTGTCTTGCTCCACAATATCTGTCCCCTCAGTAGTTGTTAACTTTACCGGGAGCGTTCTTTAAAATCCTGAGCTTTTATCTCCCTGCAGTCGTCGCTGTCACCGGACCAGCAGCGCTCTGCAGTGGCGGGAGTACCCACCTTGCTGGAGGTCTGCGGATTTTCCTATTATTACGGAGGGTTTTTAGTCGGACCTCAGTTTTCCATGTGCAGCTACCAGAAGTTAGTGACGGGCGAGCTGACGGATGTGGAGGGAGAGAGACCGAACAGGTGAGAGGACGCGCATCGGAGGTGGCGGGGGTACTCCAGAGTGGCGCCCTTAGTGTGACCACCTTTTTATTTCTACCGCCATGCAGCATCCAGCCAGCGATGAAGCGTCTGTGCCTCGGCCTCTTCTTCCTCACCACCTACATGGTGTTCGGCCCCCACCTGCCCGACAGCTACTTCCTGACAGACGAGTATGCGGTAAGGCCTATCCCTGCCCGGCATGGGATGGCGGCACTTCTGATAAAATCTGCAATCCGTGCACGATACCCGGGGCTGGAACATTGGGCAACTTGCTAATCCTTGCTAATAGCCTCGATTATAAATGTACCGTTTTGTGTCCGCAGCTCCAGTGCAGTCTTGTGTGTTTCTGTGGTTACAGATAAGTGTATAGTATGATCACCTCCACTCCACGAGCAGGATCAGGATACACAGGGTTTGTTTGCAGTCTGTAACTATAAAAATACAAAATGCACAGGGGCTGCGTACACAAAATAGTAGGATTTTTTTACATTTCTTTATTAGAGCGATTTATGTTTTAATTTTTTTTTATTTTGGGTGCACTGGAGTAATAAAAAGTGGTTGGTAAAGTCCTCATAGCGTTAACCAGTCCCCGCATTCTCTTGCTTTATTACTATTTTTACCTATCTTCTTTTCCATTGGGATTTTGTAGAACCAACCGTTCTGGTACCGCTGCGTGTACATGACCATCTGGGGCAAAATTACACTGTACAAGTACGTCACCTGCTGGCTGGTAACGGTAAGTGCGGATAATGACAACGGGGGCGGGGAGGGCTTCTCCAGTATCATCTTCTGCATCTCATCAGAGATGTACCCCTTCTCTCCACAGGAGGGCGTCTGCATCCTTTCTGGTCTCGGATATAACGGCAAGGATGAAACCGGCCAACCGCTGTGGGACGCCTGTGCCAACATGAAGGTCTGGCTGTTCGAGACCACGCCGCTATTCACAGGAACCATTGCCAGCTTCAATATTAATACCAATGACTGGGTGGCAAGGTGAGATTCTCCCATGTATGAGGGATAGTATAGGCGAAGAAATTATTTATTCATCCTGAGTTACATCCTGTATTATACTCCAGAGCTGCACTCACTATTCTGCTGGTGCAGTCACCGTGTACATACATTACATTACTGATCCTGAGTTATATCCTGTATTATACTCCAGAGCTGCACTCACTATTCTGCTGGTGCAGTCACTGTGTACATACATTACATATCCTCTATTATCCTCCAGAGCTGCACTCACTATTCTGCTGTATGATGTCAGATGTCTGAAGCTTTTTGGATTGTGAGCACAGCTCTGGAGGGTAATCCTGTATATAACTCTGGATCAGTGCAGCGTGGCAGTTTTTTTTCTAATGCTCTTCTGCATCTGATGTATTTCACTGCTCTTTTGTCTCTGTCGCTGCAACGTTCGTGACATTAACTCCTTGTTCTCCTTTCTCCAGATACATTTTTAAGCGTCTCCGTTTTCTCGGTAACAAGGCCGTGTCTCAGGGAGCCACCCTCTTCTTCCTGGCCATATGGCATGGTCTGCACTCCGGATACCTCGTCTGCTTCTCACTGGAGTTCCTGATTGTCATAGTGGAGAAAAAGGTCAGGTGCCTGAAAGTGGAGCAGTGGTAAAGAGCGCAGGCAGGCGACTGAGTGCAGGAATGAGTCGGTCTCCTGTCCGCGCTCCCTGTATGTGGCCAGTGATTATGGCGCAGTGCGTTATGTGAATGTGACGCCCCCGTCTCACGCTTCCCCCTCTCTGCAGGCGATGGAGCTGGTGAGGGACAGTCCTGTACTCAGTCACATCTGCTCCGTGCCTCTGCTGCGCCCTCCGCTATACTTGGTGCAGCAGTTCTTCCACTGGCTCTTTATGGGATACCCGCTGGTGCCGTTCTGCCTTTTCACCTGGGACAAGTGGCTCAAGGTACGTATTAAATGCGTCTGCCCCTCACACAGTATGGTGGTAAAACGGGATGGGAGTAGACGGTCAACGATGGGGCAGGTGGGGCAGAGCGATGGCGCTTCATACATTAGGCAGCAGGTTCAGATGTCATCTAAAGGCAACGGCTGCCATAATTATTGCAGATTCCCTTTATTCTGAGGCTTCTGTAACCCCCTAAAAGTGTTGATCAGACTCCTCTGAACCAACAGGTGCTGGATCCTGACACCCAAACACCCCCTGATAATTCCCATAAAAGCTTTTACCCCACGTTATAGGTGACCCCTCCTCCCTTCTTTCATGTCTGTTTTTCTAAATACTTGTGATCCCCATGAAAATAATTCCAGAATTTTGCATTGGGCCGTGTTCCTCTGTTGTTCCTCCTGGGAATTTATAAATAAATTGACAACCAGGTGTTACCAGTTGGTGGCGTTTGTACAGTGTCGGAGATGTGCACTATCAGTGTGTACTATTTAGAAACACACCCATTTGACAAGAGGGGGGGGGCGCCGCGGTGGGGTGGATGGTAACACCCAGTTGTCAATTTATTCTCACATTTCCAAGAGTAATAACAGAGGAATGGAACCAAAATGAGAAAAATGGAATATGAATATTTACTAAAACAGACTAAATGTGCACAATGTCTAATACTGGTGTGAGCGGGTTATGAGAGGTCAGCACTCTTTAACTGAATTCTTATTCTTTTGCGTGTTTGTCACTTAAATGTTTCAGATTACAAAACAAATTTACATATTAGACAAAGATAACACAAATAAACACAAAATGCAGTTATTAAATGAAAGCCTTTATTATTAAGGGAAAAAGAAATCCAAACCTACAGGGCCCTGTGTGGAAAAGTGATTGCCCCCCCCTCCCCTTTAAAACACAAATGAACTGTGGTTTATCACATCTTTGGGAAGCAGAGTTCAATTTCCCTAGCCACACACAGGCCTGATTACTGCCACACCTGTTCTCAATCAAGAAATCACTTAAATAGGACCTGCCTGACAAAGTGAAGTAGACCAAAAGATCCTCAAAAGCTAGACCTCATGCTGTGATCCAAAGAAATTCCAGAACAAATGAGAGATCTTAATTACTTTATCAGTCTGGAAAAGGTTATAAAGCTATTTCTAAAGTTTTGGGACTCCAGCGACTCACAATGAGTGCCATTATCCATAAATGGTGAAAACATGGAACAGTGGTGAACTTTCCCAGGAGTGGCCGGCCGACTAAAATTACCCCAAGAGCGCAGCGAGGACTCATCCAAGAGGTCACAAAAGAGTACACAGCAACATCTGTGACGCCCAGGTGGAGGAGAGAGAGAGATGGATGGTAGTAATGCGTCCGAGTCAGTCGGACCAGGGGGACGCCTCCCCCCCCCGCTCGCTAGCCCACCCTGAGAGTTGGGGGGTACTCGGAGCCGGGCCACTAGGCAAGGTGGATGTAGTCGCGGCCTTGGCCCAGTCCGTGCCCAGGGTTGTCACACATTAAAAAGTTAAGGGGCTAGGAGGGACGGTGACAGCGATTCGAGTGGATCTATTGACTACGCAACCTGTGGTTTCTGGTGATCCTCCACCAGCGCTGCGTTCAGTCCTCTGAGGCGGGATGTAGCGGCAGCAGCAGATGGTACTACTCCCCACAGGCGGAGCAGGGCCTCAAGGCAGAAGGAACAGGAGGATGGGGGATCGTAGTGGGAGCTGTGGTGTGGTGCTGTGTTGCAATAAGAAACCGGAGGCCATAGGGGTAGTCTTCCAAGCTTTACTCACGGTAGAATGCACAGCTGCAAGGCTTCTCCCTGCTCCTCACGGCGCGCTGCGGCCACCAGAACCGGGGGTCCAACAACCTCCGAGTAGTTCAGGTGCTTTGGTCAGGACCCCGCACCAGAGTGTTCCTAGAAGTTCCCACTAGGTCCTCTCCTGTCCGTATGTGATGCGTGTACTAAGGCCGGGTCTCCCTCTGGACTATGCACAGAACTAGGGTACGGGTGGCAACTCCGTTCCGTCCGTTACCTGTGGGATCCACTGAGCCTCTGGGCTTCTCCGACTAAGACGTGAAGTGACAGAGTCAGATATCGGGGGCCGGTACCCCTTTTGCAGCAGGACTCCCTCTGACTAGGCCAGAATAGTGAGGACAGGTGGCGAATACCGCTCCGTCTGCATCCCCCTGGGATCCTTTTGCCTACGGAGCTTTACTCCTCCGCTCCCCTCCAGGCCTTCTTAGGCAGGGACCTTGACCGGGTAGAGACAGCCGTTAACTCTTGCCCGCTCCTCGACTCAAGGCCAGACTATTAGGACCGTGTATCTTCAGTCAGCTGCAGGTTCACACAGAAAGCCACGATCAGCGATGAAGATCACAATCAAAGACCATAAGCCCAAGATGGCTGTTTATTAAATATGAATTAAGTGTAACCTAAATGTGTGTCCCCCACCCTCACCCACTACTAGGTTCCCCCTATCTTTGGTTCCCCCATCTCCACTTATCCCGGATGGGGCAGCACCCTTGTGCATATAAGCCCCCCCTCAGGTGGGAGAGGTGTAGTGTTGGGTGCAGAGGTGCGGTCCTGACAGTTACACCATCCTTACCTCGAAGGAGAGATACTACACCTCATTAAAGAGATGCAGTACCCCTGTGGCGACCGAACCTTCAGGGGCGCCACACATCCAAAGAACCGCAGGCCTCACTTGCCTCAGTTAAGCTCAGTGTTCATGACTATCATAAGGAAGAGACTGGGCAAAAATGGCATGCATGGCAGAGTTCCAAGACAAAAACCACTGCTGAGCAAAAAGAACATAAAGGCTCATCTCAGTTTTGCCAGAAAACATCTTGATAATCGCCAAAATTTTTGGGACTCTGTGGACTGAGAAGACAAAAATTGAACTTTTTGGAAGGTGTATGTCCTATTACATCTGGCGTAGAAGTAACACAGCATTTCAGAAAAGGAACACCATACAAACAGTAAAATATGGTGGTGGTAATGTGATGGTCTAGGGCTGTTTTACTGCTTCAGGACCTGGAAGACTTCCTGTGAAAAATGGAACCATGAATTCTGCGGTCTACCAGAAAATCCTGAAGGAGAATGTCCGGCCATCTGTTCGTGATCTCAAGCTGAAGAGCACTTGGGTTATGCCGCAGGACAATGATCCAAAACACACCAGCAAGTCCACCTCTCAATGGCTTGAGAAAAACAATATTGAGACTTTGGAGTGGCCTAGTCAAAGTCCTGACCTTAATCCGATTGAGATGCTGTGGCATGACCTTAAAAAGGCGGTTCATGCTCGGAAACCTCCAATGTGGCTGAATTACAACAATTTTGGAAAGATGAGCAGCTAAAATTCCTCCAGAGCGTTGTAAAGACTCATTGCCAGTTATTGCAAACACTTGATTGCAGTTGTTGCTGCTAAGGGTGGTCCATCAATTATTGGATTTAGGGGGCAATCACTTTCTCACACAGGGCCCTGTAGGTTTGGATTTCTTTTTCCCTTAATAATAAAGACCTTCATTTAATAACCTCATTTTGTGATTGTGTTATCTTTGTGTAATAGTTACATTTGTTTTGTGATCTGAAACCTTTAAGTGTGAAAAACATGCAAAAAAACAAGCCCCTCGCTGTATGGGCGTAAAAGTAAAAATGTTGCGGGTTTTAGTAGATGGTGTCAAAAAGGAAATTTCTATCTATCTATCTATCATATATATATATAATATATATATATTTTTTTTAACCATTAAAAACAGCACTTTTGGTGTCGCCGTAATCTTAGCAGCTTGGACAATCCAGTCCATTATTATTGCTGCACAATGAATGCCAATAAAACACAAAAAAACAATGACAGAATTGCGTTTTAGTATTTTCAGATCACGGGGAATATTATTTATTTTCACCGCTTTTCAGTACATTTTGTAGTAGAGTGAACAGTGTCATTCAAAAGTACAACTTGTCATGCAAAAATAAAAATAAGTTATGGCTCAGGGAAGTGGTTAAAGGGAACCTGACATGTCATTTGTAGCATGTAAACTGTCCCCAGTGCGGCGTTAGTGATACAATATGCATCACTAACATGTTATTTTCATTAAAAACAGCAGGTGCAAAATTCACTTTAAACGAGCAGGTACCATAGAACTATATAAAGTGATTTTTGCACCTGCTGTTTTCAATGAAAATAACATGTTAGTGATGCATATTGTATCACTAACGCCGCACTGGGGACAGTTTACATGCTACAAATGACATGTCAGGTTCCCTTTAATACCTTATTATATTAAAGATCCCTGCTTGCTGTCAATGACCCAGGCCGTGGTTACAGGTGTCCTGATCTCGGCTGCGTGACATGCAGTGCCCCGGCAGTCAGTAAATGAGAAGATTTCTGGTCACTGACATAAAGCAGAGATACTGATTTATGCTGAGGATGTGTAAAGCTGCAGATTGATTTTTCTCCATCTCTCGGCAGGTGTACATGTCGGTCTATTTTATAGGCCACTTCTTCTTCTTATTGCTGCTGTTTGCACTGCCTTACTTACGGAAAGTCCTGGTGCAAAGAAAGGACAAGCTGCAGAAGTCCCACTGACAGCGCCCGATGGTGAGCGCCCAGGAGTTTGCGCCCGCTTCTGTTCATCTGCTTCCTTCTAGGTTTCCTCAGGGCTCGTGCTGCTGCTTCGGGTGTGAATCCAGATCACTCCTGACATCGGCCATCATTGCATCCATCCCACTATGCACCCCCTGCCCACTAATGCCCGGCATATGCCTTTATGCCCCTGTGACTCAGTGACTACCGGTCCAGTCTGAAGGTTGGAAATAAGAAACCTCTGGAAATTACAACTATCACAGCTCCCACCAACGCTGGCGGATTTAGATGTACCCTGAATGACCACTTTATTAGAGACCCCCTATAGTGGGAGCTTTTAGCCGTCAGAACTGCAGCAATTCATCCCAATAAAAACCGTCGAGGTGTTGTCCGTCCATGAGAAGGGTCATGGTCCATAAAGAAGACCTTCCCCCTACACAGCTGTTGACACCTGAGGTCACCTGTTGCTGCCGCTTGTGCCAAATTCTCACCGAGCAGCACGGCGCAACAGAAGCTTGTATTCAACTCGCCATACAATGATCTTCCTCTGATTAGCGATACAACTTTTGCTCTTTGGAGTCGCCTTTCTGTTTTCATTGCACAATAATACTAATAATGGCGCTGAACCCTGCCGTCTGATATTAGTCGTCCCAGTGAAGGCCCAACAAGCTGCACGGTCAGACATGTTGGCTGGACACCAGCGCTGCATTCAGCTGCACTGGCTGTTTGTTTTGCCCGTCCCGCGCTGGCTGTTTGTTTTGCCCGTCCCGCGCTGGCTGTTTGTTTTGCCCGTCCCGCGCTGGCTGGCTGTTTTGCCCGTCCCGCGCTGGCTGTTTGTTTTGCCCGTCCCGCGCTGGCTGTTTGTTTTGCCCGTCCCGCGCTGGCTGTTTGTTTTGCCCGTCCCGCGCTGGCTGTTTGTTTTGCCCGTCCCGCGCTGGCTGTTTGTTTTGCCCGTCCCGCGCTGGCTGTTTGTTTTGCCCGTCCCGCGCTGGCTGTTTGTTTTGCCCGTCCCGCACTGGCTGTTTGTTTTGCCCGTCCCGCACTGGCTGTTCACCAGAACTATTCTTCACATCCTCCTCTGACCACGTACTACTACGATTCTTTACATCATCATCATCCTTATCTTTTTTTTTTTTTTTCCTGAGAACCATTCTTTACATCCTCCTCTGACATCAAAACGATCCTTTAATCAGAATGTTTCTTTACATCCTTCTCTGATCCCTTTCATCAGAACAGTTCATCACATCTTCCTCTGATCTCATTATCTGAAGCATTTTAAACCTCCTCCTCTGTCCCATCAGAACCATACTTCACATCGCTGTTAACCCCTTTCATCAGAAGCATTCTTCACATCGCTGTTAACCCCTTTCATCAGAAGCATTCTTCACATCCTCCTCTGATCCTTTCATCCAAAGCATCCTAAAAATCCTGACTGTGTTCCTCAGATCAATCCCAAATTGAATTGTTGTTTTTTTTATGTCCTTCTCTGATTTCTTTCATCAGAATCATCCTTCACATCCTCCTCTGTCCCCTTTCATCAGCTCGACTCTTCATTCTCCTCTGACCCCTTTTCATCAGAACGATTCCTCACATCCTCCTGTGCCTTTTTATCAGAACAGTTTTCCACATCCTCTGAACTTTTCATCCTAAGCATTCTAATAATCATCTGTCCCCTTTCATCAGAACGATTCCTCACATCCTCTTCTAACCCATTTATCAGAATCATCCTGCACATCCTCCTCCTCTGATCCCTTTCATCAGGATGATTCTTCATACTCTTCTAACTCCTTTCCTCAGAACGATGTGGAGTGTCATAGATTTTTCGTGGATTAGTTTCAATCACTGGACTTTATGCTGCACTCTGGGGCCACATTCGTAATGTCCACACGGGGACACGCCACCTGTTGAAGGGCCGGCGTCTCTAATAAAGTGGCCATTCAGTATATGTGAGCGGTATGCCACAGCCGGATCCCTTCACTCATCTTTGCCAGAAAATGTGCTGAGATTTTTGTTAGGGCGACTTATTTTCTGAGCTCTGAGGCTTCCAAGATCCTGTTCTGTGCTGATAATAGCAAATACCTCCAATTAGAAATGTAGTATAGTTCTTCTGATTAATCATGTAATTTTCCTCATGTGCAGGACCTTAGGTATCCATGGTTACGACCACTGATAGTTAGCTAGTTGCTAGTGGTCGTAACCATGGATACCTAAAGTCCTACAATGCCCGCACATGAGGAAAGTGACATGGCTAATCAGAAGAACTATACTACATTTCTAACTGGAGGTATTTGCTAATATTATTATTATTATTATTACACCTGCTACATATTGGGATAGGGTCTTGGAGATGGGAATACCCCTTTTAAATGAATGACTGACCTGGTTGTTTCCTGTCTCTGCAGATTGTATGTCGCTCCTCGTGGCGATGGTTAGCACACCTCCTCCTTCCATGCTGGTCCCATCTGTACAGCGGACACCACACTGCCAGGAAGGACACAATTGCTGATAATTTTTTTTTTTTTTTCTAAATACAAACTGGTTGCCGGCGCCAATAATCCTACAGAAATGTAGGACCCCCCCCCCACCCAAAAGTTATTTTATAGACTTTTCTACGACTTGGGAGGGGGTGGGGTATGTATTTTTGGACTTTCTATTACTTGAACTTTTTAGTTTGCTGGAGACTTTCACCCAACTTTTCTCCTTCTGCCGACACCCGCCCGCTGGGTCACAGGGCAGCTAAGACGACGGACGCCCGCCGATGGTAAAATTGCACTGTATTAGGACGGTCCGGGGACGCTGGATACAACAAATAAGAAGAAAAGTGCTGGGGGTGGGGAAGGGGTATAAAAGTACAACAGAGACTGGCCAGAAAGCATGATGCCAAACATGGCCGATCAGAGCAAAAAAAAAAAAAAAAAAAAAGTGCACTTGGATTGGCTTTTGATATCATAACTGGGGGGGAAAGAAGGGGGTCCGGTCATGTCCTGCCTTTTTTAAGAGCTGCAATAAAGCACTCTGCCAAGTCAGCATGTCTGTGCCACGTGTTTATCGCCGTACCCCCCGAGGGTCGGACACGACCAAGGAAAAGAAACAATTCCCGCATGATACAGTACGAGGGTTCCGATAGGTCTGTTGGGTGTGTACCGCATGTATTTGTATTATCATTATGTTGCCTGGTTGTTTGGGGGTTTGATTTTTTTTTTTTTTATTAAAACTTTTTTTTCAAAAATGAGCAAAAAAAAAACAACCCCCAAAATCCTCTTTTACCCTGTCATGCAACACGAGGATTATTTCATTCTCCAAGTGAGGATGTAACACGATCACAGCACTGACCCTAATCCTATGTAGTGTGGTTATCCTAATATAATTACTCTTATTATTTATTTGTAAGATCTCTGCTTGCTGTCAGTGATTTAAGAAAATCTTTTCTCCAACGTCAGAGATGTAAAACTAGTACAGAACTACAGTTGTGCTCAAAAGTTTACATACCCCGGAAGAAGTTTTCCTTTCTTGGCCTCGTTTCAGACAATATGAATGATAACAAGAAAAACTTTTTCTCCACTCATGGTTATTTGTTGGGTGAAGCCATTTATTGTCAAACTACTGTGTTTTCTCTTTTTAAATCTTAATGACAACCAAAAACATCCAAATGACCCTGATCAAAAGTTCACATACCCCAGTTCTTAACCCCTTCGTAACCCTGGGATTTTCCGTTTTTGCATTTTTGTTTTTTGCTCCCCTTGTTCCCAGAGCCGTAGCGTTTTTATTTTTTGGTCAATATGGCCGTGTGAGGGCTTATTTTTTATGCGGGACGAGTTGTACTTTTGAACGACAGTGTGAACCTGCTTTCATCTGTGAAGAGCACAGGGCGCCAGTGGAGACTTTACCAATCCTGGTGTTCTGTGGCAAATGCCAAGCGTCCTGCACGGTGTTGGGCTGTGAGCACAACCCCCATCTGTGGATGTCAGGCCCTCATACCACCCTCATGGAGTCAGTTTCTAACTGTTTGTGCAGGCACATGCACATTTGTGGCCTGCTGGAGGTCATTTTGCAGGGCTCGGGCAGTGCTCCTCCTTGCACAAAGGCGGAGGTAGCGGTCCTGCTGCTGGGTTGTTGCCTTCCTACGGCCCTCTCCACGTCTCCTGGTGTACTGGCCTGTCTCCTGGTAGCTCCTCCAGCCTCTGGACACTACGCTGACAGACACAGCAAACCTTCTTGCCACAGCTCGCATTGATGTGCCATCCTGGATGAGCTGCACTACCTGAGCGACTTCTGTGGGTTGTAGAGTCCGTTTCATGCTACCACGAGTGTGAAAGCACAACCAACATTCAAAAGTGACCAAAACATCAGCCAGAAAGCATTGATACTGAGATGTGGTCTGTGGTCCCCACCTGCAGAACCACTCCTTTATTGAGGGTGTCTTGATAATTACCAATAATTTCCATCTATTGTCTTTTCCATTTACACAACAGCATGTGAAATTGATTGTCAATCAGTGTTGCTTCCTAAGTGGACAGTTTGATTTCACAGAAGTTTGATTTACTTGCAGTTATATTCTGTTGTTTAAGTGTTCCCTTTATTTTTTTGAGCAGTGTATATTCCCTAGCAGGATGTCTTTGGAGTGTGGGAGGAAACCGGAGAACCTGGGGGAAACCCATGCAAACATGGAGACAACATACAAGCTCCTTGCAGATGTTGTCCTTGGTGGGATTTGAACCAAGGAACCCAATGCTGCAAGGCTACAGTGCTAACCACTGAGCCACTGTATAGTGCTAACCACTGAGCCACCGTGCTGCCCATACCCACTTAACCTCAGGGAACCCAATCCAGCATGATTCCGGAGGTGCCAATGAGTTGCCACAGCAGCTGGGAGCCTACGGAAAACCTTGTTGCCGCCACCTCGGTGCGCCAGTGAGTCCCAGCTCATCGGAGAAAATGACCCTCACTATATACTGCAATAAGAAACATTGAAATATATACTAGAAAAGATCGCAGTTTCAGCTGCCCTATGGGGACTAATAAAATGTTTTTTTTTTTTAAAAAAATCTAAAAACCCCCCCCCCCCCTTTTTTTTTTTCCATCCAAAATTAAAGAAGTACAAACGCAAACATTTTGTATTGCAACATCCATAAAAGTCCAATCTGTTAAAATATGATGTGATTGGAGGGGTTTAAGCCCTTATAATAAAAAAAAAAAAGTTTTTACAAAGCCAAAAATAAAAAACATTCAATATCGCAGTCTTCGTGAAAGACAATGTTGCCTTTATTTCCTCCTCCACCAAAAAATACAATGTATTAATCACTTCCTATTATATGTACCCCAAAATGATAGCAATAAATGTCAGTTCCCCATTCAATAAAAAAAAAGCCCACTTGCATGAAAAAAAGTTAGGCTTCAGAAAGTTGAAAGTTGCAACACAAAACTTTTTTTTTTTTTTTTCTTCACAAAGCTGAGGACTTTTTCTTTTAACCCCTTCACCACCTTTTGGGCTTTTCAGTTTTTGCGTTTTCGTTTTTTTGCTCCCCTCCTTCCCAGAGCCATAACTTTTTGTTAATTTTCCCATCAATACGGCCGTGTGAGGGCTTGTTTTCTGCGGGACGAATTGTACTTTTGAATAACACCGTTAATTTTACCATATCATGTACTGGAAAACGGTAAAATTGCAAAAAAAAAAGAAACTGCAATTCCACAATTATTTTTTTTTTTTTCCTACCACGTTCACTATATGGTAAAACTGACCTGCCATCATTATTCTCCAGGTCATTTCGAGTTTGTAGACAGCAAACATGTATAGGTTATTTTTTATTTAAATGGTGAAAAATAAATTCAAAAGTTTGAAAAAAAATAAAAATGGCGCCATTTTCCGAGACCCGTAGTGTTGCCATTTTTTGGGATCTGGGGCCAGGTGAAGGATTATTTTTTGCACGTCGAGCTGATCATTGTATCTACCCCAAAATGGTATCAATAAAATATTTTGATCGCCCGTTATTGCATTTTAATGCAATGTAGTGACCACTAAAAAAAAAGTAATTCTGGCGTTTTTTATTTCTTTTCTCGTTACGCCGTTTACCAATCGGATTAATTATTTTTCGGGTGATTCTGAACGCGGCGATACCAAATGTGTATTTAATTTTTTTATTTTCTTTTATTTTTTTTTTTTATTTTGAATGAGGTGAAAGGGGGGTGATTTTGAATTTAAACTGGGTGGTGGTCATAGCAGATCGGCTATGACAACCACAGGGGTCTCCTGCAGACCCCGTGTTATCATGCAAAATCATGTGACGGGTGCGCCGATGGGCGGGTCTTATGACGTGCTTCTGGCACGATTCCACCCGCGGATGTTAAGGGCACATGGCAGCTGATCAGATCAGCTGTCATGTGGCGGAAAAGATGCAGGCTCATCGCCGGAGCCCGCATGAAACGGGGAGGCGACCTTGGATGTAACTATACAGCCAAGGTCGTAAAGGGGTTAAAGCTAAAATAATAAAAATAAGAACTGTACTAGTTTGGTATCTCTGTAATTGTACTGACTTGGAAAATTATGTAACCAGGTAACTTTTACCATACAATGCACGCCTTAAAAGTAAAACCTCCTAAAAAAATTACAAAATTGGTGAAAAAAAAAAACTATTTCACCCCACTAGAGGGAGCTTACTACTTGCACATTTATCATTGACCTTAGTTGGAAATGTATAAGAGGGAGCTCCCTCTAGTGGTGACTGCAGGCAGCCAGAATATTATTTTGGGCTGGGAATTTGGAGCTCTTTAGTAGGAAAATGAAGTCCTGCCCAGATTATGTAACTACGTTTTTTTTTAACCTATTATTTATTTTAAAAAGAAAAAAAGCAGAAGAACTTGGTATTAACATCTGACCGGTGCTGACCTGATGCTTTTGCAGTCTATTGGGTCCCTCCTTTATCTTGGGGAGATCACGTTTAGAGACATGACCCAGATCTGGGTTATACATGGCATGGGTAATTGGTGGCATTTGTCACAGCTGGCGCACCATCTGCCTTAAGCATCTCCTTAAAAGACAAGCGTCATTGAGGTTTTGCATATCCTCAAGTGTAATATTATAGTCCTGAGCTCCGGGGTCACATGTCAGCAGGGAGATTCACCAATGTGACAGGTATAGGGGAAAAATACAGAGTGTGCACTGAGCTCCACCATGGCAGAGGCATTCATAAAATCCCAGCTGTCCCCAAACTGCCATTTAAGCGACCAGAAGTAACTGACACCCTGTATTATACTCCAGAGCTGCACTCACTATTCTGCTGGTGCAGTCACTGTGTACATACATTACTGATCCTGAGTTCTATCCTGTATTATACTCCAGAGCTGAACTCACTATTCTGCTGGTGCAGTCACTGTGTACATACATTACTGATCCTGTACTGATCCTGAATTATACTCCAGAGCTGCACTCACTATTCTGCTGGTGCAGTCACTGTGTACATACATTACTGATCCTGAGTTCTATCCTGTATTATACTCCAGAGCTGAACTCACTATTCTGCTGGTGCAGTCACTGTGTACATACATTACATTACTTTACTGATGCTGTACTGATCCTGAGTTACATCCTGTATTATACTCCAGAGCAGCACTCACTATTCTGCTGGTGCAGTCACTGTGTACATACATTACTGATCCTGAGTTCTATCCTGTATTATACTCCAGAGCTGAACTCACTATTCTGCTGGTGCAGTCACTGTGTACATACATTACATTACTGATCCGGAGTTACCTCCTGTATTATACTCCAGAGCTGCACTCACTCTTCTGCTGGTGCAGTCACTGTGTACATACATTACATTACTGATGCTGTACTGATCCTGCGTTACATCCTGTATTATACTCCATAGCTGCACTCGCTATTCTGCTGGTGCAGTCACTGTGTACATACATTACTGATCCTGAATTATACTCCAGAGCTGCACTCACTATTCTGCTGGTGCAGTCACTGTGTACAAACATTACATTACTGATGCTGTACTGATCCTGAGTTACATCCTGTATTATACTCCAGAGCTGCACTCGCTATTCTGCTGGTGCAGTCACTGTGTACATACATTACTAATCCTATACTGATCCTGAGATACCGCCTGTAGATCTTTTATTATAAAAATGAAAAACAATAATAATAACAAAAATCTTCACCAGGTCACCGAGTATGGTCCTAAACACATCGTCCACTGGGAGGATTTTCTGTTGCGTTGATACTAAGCACAGGGTCTTCCACGTGTGATACCTAACCACTGCGCTAAGTAGAAATAAACTGCAACGGTCCCGACCACCCAGTTCCCCAAATTCTCCACAGGCCCATTCCACATAAGAGACCGGCCAGCCAATGGAGGCGCTCACCGTGTTGTACACCTCTGTGTTAAAGGGACAATGAAACAGGAAATAGTCCATGCTTTCCAGCATGGTGCCACAATGCAGTTCCTGACCTCAGAGCTTCTATTCTTGATAGTCCCTCACACACAGTTTCCCATGGAAGCACCGCCAATCCAAGTCCCAAAATTTCGGGCTTTCTTGGCAGAGTCCTGACCTCCCACATTCCCAGACCCCACCGGCGAATTACCTTCAGAACCACGGTAGCGTAAGCCGGGAGATGTCCATGCGGTGTGCGGAGATCCTTCACTTGCCCTCCTGTCTCCCATTCCTGGAAGGAAGGCTGAAACCATCCCTTACAGGAGAATACCCACGGAGGAGCCCTCTCTTTCCAGAGGTTTGCAATATTGATCTTAATGAAGAAATTCACAAGAAATACCACAGGGCTGACCATACCCAACCCTCCTAGTCTCCTCGTACGATAAGTGACCTCCCTCTTGACCAGGTTCAGTCTATTCCCCCGTAACAGTTGGAAGAACAAACTAGACATGAGTCCAGGTAGGCTTTGGCAAGATGCACACACTGCCCAGATAGATTAGTAAAGGAAGCAGGTAAGTTTTGATCAGGTTTACCCTTTCCCTTAGGATCAAAGACCAACCCTTCCATTGGTTCACCTGAGTGGCGATCTCTAGCCTGCTGTCCCAATTTTGTTTGGGGTAATCCCCCTGGCCAAATTCGATGCCAAGAACTTTTGCAGAGACTTTGGGTCCTGGAAGGGTGTCTGGGAGATCAAAACAAGGATCTCCTCCTCCCAACCAGAGACTCTCACACTTATCCCGGTTGATCTTGGACCCGGATGCCTCCGAATAGCGATTTACCTCTGACATCAGCCATTGTGCCTCCCATCAGAGGAAACAAAAACGGTGACGTCATCGGCATACGCCACCACTCTCAGAGTGGCTTCCGGTGCTGCCCGGTCCATCCCGATCCCAGCCAACGGTCCACGCTCCAGCCTCCTAAGAAGCGGGTCAATCGCAAACACGTACAGCAGCGGGCTCAAGGGACGACCCTGGCGAACACCACACCCAACCTCAAAAGAGCTGCCAATTCAACCGTTCACAAGCGGGAAACTCTCTGCCCCAGCGTACAAGGTCTTAAGCCAATCAACAAACCCCCCCGGCAGGCCATACCTCAGAAGGACAGACCAGAGGTACTCATGATTAACCCGATCAAACGCTTTGCCTGGTCCTATGACAGCATGTACCCCTTGCAGTGACCAGCCCTACCCTGCTCCACCGCCTCTCGGACACAGAGTACAGCACTACATGTACTTCGGCCTGGAACAGAGCAATGCTGGGCTCCCGAAAGGAGCCAGGGTGCAAATTTCACCAGCCGATTAAACAGCACCGTTGCCAAAACTTACCTGTCTGCATTGAGAAGCGCTATGGGACGCCAATCCTCAATGCAAGATGGGTCCTTATCCTTTGACAAAATCAATGAGGAGGTCTGCCCTGATCATCTTGTCAGAGTGCCCGAGGAAAAACATTGATTGAATACCTCAGTCAAGAGGAGAACCAAGGTGCCCTTAAAGGTCTTGTATAATTCAGATGTGTCAACGAGCATCCAGAAGTTACAGCATAGTGGATGGGATTTCTATAAATCCCATGTCCACTATGCGTGCATCTGAGGCTGTGAATCACCAGCAGGCACAGAAATGCGGCGTGTCTTTCAGGACTGCAGCATGTCAATTTCTCTTGTGGAGTCGCTAGTCTCGACAGAAATTTGACCATTAGAACGTATTGAATGCGGTAAATCTGCATGGTTCAGTGAACACATGCTGATTTACCAGCTTTCAATAGAACGCTGCGTTTTTGACGCAGCAAAAATATTCTGCGTCCAAATCGCTGCTACGTCCGGATCGTGGACACGTAGCCTAAGGATCGGGCAAGCGGTACTTCCCATAATCCCTTTCCAAAACCAAAGATGCGTGTTTATCATACTGACACCTCATTAGCAAAGATTTAACTCTGGAGATCTCCTCGTGGCTACCTCCAGTTGAAACAAAATGCTTGGGGTTCCTCCTCAGGCCCTGATAGAGGTGGTACCTGTCCAGACACCTGCGGCTTGAGAGCTGGCGGAAGAATCCAATCAACGAAGTGGGTACCGCCATCATTGGTGATTGAGTTAGATGGGTTTCTTCTTCCCACTTCCCTTCTTTTCTTCCGCTTCAGAAGAGGAATCCTTCCCCTTCTTTAATGACACAGAGGTGTCTATTTCCACATTTGTTCGTCTTTCATTGTCCTCATCTCCAGATTCTGGTCCAGTCCCTTCCCCCAAGGACCTTGCATCCCCGGAGGAAGGAAATTCGCCACCCCCTGTAAGCCCCGCAAAAGCTGGAACCTCACCCTCCTCCTCAGAGGAAGAGATGTTCTCAATGGCTTGGAACCGGTTCGCAAGACCAACCAGAGGGGAGTCTGTTTTACCCACATTAGGTACCTTGGTCAGAGTGGGAGATGTTTTATCTCCCTTTCTGGTGCCAAGCTTACGCTTGTCCTCTAGCCACCGCTTATTTTCCTCATCCATACTTTCATAATGGGAGGACTCTGAGTAAGTGGCGCTTTCCTCCCTGTGGATCCTCCTGACCTCCTCATCATTCCTCGGGGCCTCAGCAGCAAGACTGGCGTCCAGGACGGGGGCCGCCTCAGTAGCCCGAGGCTCGCCCAGCTCCCTCTCTTGTTTGCGCTTGTCTAGACGCCTCAGCTGGGCAGGCGTCTTTTTATTGCTTTTCCTTCTGACCCCTCAGCTCCCTCACCTCTGTTAGTCCCTTCCCCAGCATAATCGACCTCACGGCTTTCTCCCACTGGGGTCACGACTGCATTAGCGAAAGAGTGAGGACAGCGGTTGAATGGGTGACCTAACTCACCACACAGGTGGCACCTAATCTCTAAACAAGATGCAGCAAGATGGCCGACACCCCCACACAACGCACATTTCTGCACAGTGCAGTTTGCACTGAAGTGTGTGGGGTCGCCGCACCTGTGACAGAGCTTCGGTTGCCCCTTGTAGAAGACCAGGATACGATCCCTACTCAGAAAGGCAGATGATGGAATGTGGGCAACCGTACCACCTGAACGCTTAAGTTTTACCATAAACGTCCAGGCCAGGACCAGATACTAAACCCATCACGGTTTTACTTTGGCATCTCCACCACCTCTCCATACCGACCAAGCCACGTCATGATGTTCTAACAAGAAAGTGACTTGTTACAAGTCATTATGGTCACTTTCTTGACTTGTTTTGGCGAGATACTGCCTGAATGCCAAAATCTCGGCAGCACACTGCCCGGTCCGACTGTTGGTAGGGACCACACTGTATCCCCACCCCCCTTTAGCTCTTGGAAGGCCCCGAGGCCATGCCTCTCTATCCAGAAGGATAGATCAACCTCTCGACCCTCTACCATTAGTGATCTCTCCCCCTTCTTTAGAGCTCCCAGGAAACACTGTTGCAACACGCCGTCCCCATAGCCTAGAGATGAGGAGGATGCCCTATTTGCCCCGAAGGTGACATCGGCATAATTCCTGACAGGCGTTGTCATCACCGGGTGGGGGCAATCAGACCAGTGACCACATCAGCCCCAACTGCATCACTATTACCCACCTCCATCACCATCTCACCCTTCACCAAACCAGCAACCACACCACTAGACAATGAATTAGCCTCATTCATTCCTGCTGGACCAGTAACAATGGTGGATGACATTTTGACCTCAGCATCATCAGGCACAAGGGGCTCAGTCACCTACATAGAACTGGAGGCGACCTCACCCCTGGTCTTATGTGTGCCCTCCACATCATCAGTCGGTAATTTCCGCTGTTTTGCATTTGCAGCGATGCGCCGCTTATCTTTAGCTGTTGTGAGGCGCCGCTGATCTTTAGCATCAGGATCTTCCTGACCAGCGACGCCAACACAAAATAACACTTTGGTGGGAGGACTGGAACGCTCAGCCCCGACAGCCCCCTCACACTGCCGCCGCTCCTCAACTAAGTGATCAGCGGCAACAGCATTCAGAGGCGCCGAGGCTACCGCAGCTGCCCCCAACACCGGGCCGCTCCCCCTCCCACTGAGGAGCGCACCACAGCATTGACCGAACGCCCGCTGCCGGACCGTGCTCACTGTCCAGCCTCTCGGCTAATGCACCTCCTGCTGCGTCCACGCTACTACAAGCAGAGACGGAGCTCTGCACCTCACTACCCCAGAGCTGCACTCACTATTCTGCTGGTGCAGTCGCTGTGTACATATAGTACATTTCCTAAAGTCAATCTGTTTCTGTCTGATAATCGCCCTCCGTCATTATCATGTAGTGGAGTCACCTGTACGAGGGTCCACAGAATAAGAATCTGCAAGGACCCAGCACTTTATACAGGTCATGAACTGCATAATTCCCTATAACGGGAGGATTGAGGGTCCTGCTCACAAGCTACAATCTATAAGGAAATGGGGGGGGGGGGGGGTATCGGTCACAAATGGTAAGAACTGCCTGTAATGTACAGACCGGCCATCAGTATAATACATGGGGGTCACAAATAAAGCTGCAGGATCCGTCACCAGCCAGAGAGAGAGAGAGAGTGCTACTGAGCGAGGGGGAAGACAGATACTGGCAGTCTCTCTCCTTCAATTCTGTGACTGGCTGTCTCTCTCCGCCCTCCATGCTGTGACTGGCTGTTTCTCTCCGCCCTCCATGCTGTGACTGGCTGTCTCTCTCCGCCCTCCATATTGTGACTGGTTGTCTCTTTCCTCCATGCTGTAACTGGATGTCTCCACCCTCCATGCTATGACTGGCTGTCTCTTTCCTCCATGCTGTGACTGGCTGTCTCTCTCCGCCCTCCATATTGTGACTGGCTGTCTCTCTCCACCTTCCGTGCTGTGACTGGCTGTCTCTCTCCACCTTCCGTGCTGTGACTGGCTGTCTCTCTTCTCCATGCTGTGACTGGCTGGCTCTCTCCACCATGCTGTGACTGGTTGTCTCCATCCTCCATACTGTGACAGGCTGGCTTTCTCCGCCCTCCATATTGTGACTAGCTGTCTCTCTCCTCCATATTGTTACTGGCTGGCTCTTTCCTCCATGCTGTGACTGGCTGTTTGTCTCCTCCCTCCATATTGTGACTAGCTGTGTCTCTCCTCCATATTGTGACTGGCTGTCTCTCTCCTCCCTCCATACTGTGAATGGCTGGCTCTCTCCTCCATGCTGTGACTGGCTGGCTCTCTCCTCCCTCCATACTGTGACTGGCTGGCTCTCTCCGCCCTCCATACTGTGACCGGCTGTCTCTCTCCTCCATGCTGTGACTGGCTGTCTCTCTCCGCCCTCCATATTGTGACTGGCTGTCTCTCTCCTCCCTCCATACTGTGAATGGCTGGCTCTCTCCTCCATGCTGTGACTGGCTGGCTCTCTCCGCCCTCCATACTGTGACTGGCTGTCTCTCTCCACCTTCCGTGCTGTGACTGGCTGTCTCTCTCCACCATGCTGTGACTGGTTGTCTCCATCCTCCATACTGTGACTGGCTGTCTCTCTCCTCCACGCTTTGACTGGCTGTCTCTCTCCGCCCTCCATACTGTGACCGGCTGTCTCTCTCCGCCTCCTGATCTCTGTACTCTTCACTGTCTCTCCTCCCCTTGAACTCTGTCCACAGGAAGAGACATCCGGGACCAGAGAGACAGATACATGGCAGCGAGAGACCCCCTCCTCCTAAAATAGAGGGCAGTGCAGGGGGAAGGAGTGCTGCAGACGGAGGTGACACAGGGTAAGGTTATGGGGGGAGACAGTCATGCCTGGTGGGGCCGGTGTTTCACGTGTTGCTGCTTCCATTTTGCAGGCCGTCACCATGGCGATGCGCGGACTGGTGGACACGGAGTGTGGGGGGGCAAATCCCCTAATGAAGCTGACTGGTCACTTCACCCAGGATAAGGGTCTGCGGCAGGAAGGATTGCCCAGTGTGGCCTGGCCCCCGGGAGCCATCGCCGTAAGTGAAGCCATCGCCTCGCTGCAAATGGCGATCTCCGTACCGTCCTCAGGGTGAACTACAAGCCCCAGCACAGCAATAGATCATAGATGTATCATTAATGTTTATGTCTAGAATCAGCCCTGACTTCTCACAGCTGAGCATTCCTTTAATTTGTGAGAAGTATTCGTCTGTAAACAGAGGGTCCTCAGAGGTCTTAGAGACATGTAAATCGGGGGCTTCAGGCCGCCGTCCATAAGAGAAGCTGTGCTGCCCGCAGCAGCCAATCACAGTGCAGCTTTCATTCTTTAAAAGCAGAATATGAAATGAAAGCAGCATTCTGATTGGTTGCTGTGGGTAACAAAGATGGCTTCATCAATCTCCCCCAGAGCTTTCCATTATTCAGGATTTCCTGACGCCTTTAATTGTTTTTTTGTCTTTTCTTGCAGATCTCAAAGCCTTTGGGAGAAGCGACAGAAGATGAGGTGAGGGCAACGCCGCTGAGCAGCACAGAGGGAATAAGCGCGGTCTTACTGTATAAATTCTAGTGTTCCCTGTTATCAGGCTCTTTAACTCATTCCCGATAACAGCTGTGTATCCAATGTCGGGTGCAGGTGTCGGTTACACAGCCGGCACCTGCACCTAACGGCAGCAACAGGATCTCCTGCTGATCCCTGCTTTTTAACCCCTGAAATGACACTGTAACTCCTTGACAGCGACCTGTAAGGGGCGCCATCCCAATTCAGATGCACATTGACTTTTCGGGATCTGAGGGGTTGCCATGGCAGCTGCCGCCATCTTTGTGTTATTACAAGCTGCAGGCCTTATAGGAGACCGTCAATTCTGCTGTATACATCAGAAGGGTCCTCAGAGGTCTTAGAGAGCTGTGGTATGATCAGACCATGTTCCTGTACGGTCAGACACAGCCATTACACAGTACACAGCAGGGGCACATTTATAAGATTATCTCAGCACAGGGACATTTTATTTAAACACATCCAATTGTGGAAGTTATTATTATTCCAAGATCTATTGATTAAAATCAAGCTTTGTTCATGGGAAAACCCCTTTAATTATCCCAATGTGGTACATGCCATAAGGCAAAGAAAAAAAAATGTTTTTTTTTATTTTGCCTGCCGTATTTACACAAAAAGACGCACTAACAAGCGATCAAAACGTTGTATGTACCCCCAAGATGGCCCCAATTAAAAACGTGAGCTCAGGGGACAAAAAGTAGCCCCCAACCGAGCTCCATCAACAGAAACAGAAAAAGTTATGACGACACAAAAGTATTTCATTTTTTTTTTTTTTTTTACAAAGTTCTAAATTATGTCTTACCACTAGAGAACCAGAACCAGTACCCGAACCCTAGTGAATATAATGGAGACCTGAACTTGTAAAAGAAAAAACTAAATTCTCTCTCTTTTTTTTTTTTTTTTTCTTTTTCTCTTTTTTTTTTCCTTTCTCTCTTTTTTCCTTTCTCTCTTTTTTCCTTTCTCTCTTTTTTCCTTTCTCTCTTTTTTTCTTTTTCTTTCTATTTTTCTCTTTCCTTCTCTTTCCTTCTCTTTCCTTCTCTTTCCTTCTCTTTCCTTCTCTTTCCTTCTCTTTCCTTCTCTTTCCTTCTCTTTCCTTCTCTTTCCTTCTCTTTCCTTCTCTTTCCTTCTCTCTCTTCTCTGCGCCACTACGGACTTACCCCGAACACTGCACCGGACTTCAGGAGAAAGTCTGTGTTCAACGTTCAGACACGAACATTTACTGTCTGGTACGAACACCGAACAAAAATATTCGGGTTTGCCCATCTCTACTTACCACTTAAATAATTAAAAAATAAACTATACAAGTTCAGTATCGCCATAATCCTAATCAATACTGACTTGAGGAATCCTATTACTAGACTGTTTTTACCGCATAATGAATACGGCATAAAAAAAAAACAGAATTATGTGTGTGGGGCTTTTTTGTGTTTTTTTTTTTTGCCGCACTTGGAATTTTTTTCCCCATTTTTTAGTACATTAAATGGTAAAGTGAACGGTGTCATCTACAACTACATGCCCTCATATAAAGCCCTCATACGGCTATATAGACGGAAAATAAAAAAAACTTACGGGTGTAGAAGGGAAGGAAAAAACAAATGCGCAATAATGAAAATTGCTGCTGACGGAAGGAGTGGAGCCTCCTCGCGCCTTTTCTGTAACCCCTCTCTCCTCGCTCGCCTCAGCTGGTGTCGGAGTTCCTGCAGTCCCGCGCGCCCTCCCTGCATACTCGCGCTCCTCACACATTTAAGATGGACGGCCTCTTGGCCGAGATGCAGCAAATTGAGCAAAGCAGTTTCCGCCCCGAACCGCTCCGAGGTAAGGACGATCTCCATTCATAGCATACCTTCTATATCAATTCTTCATTTTCAAAATCTCCATTTGCTGTCAGTGAGTGGAAGCTTTATTGCCCAGTGGCAAAAAACAAACAATCCATGTTCCGATCATTGCCAGCTGACATTGCACCGAGCCGTGCAGCGGTGTGATCGGCACATGGTCTCCATCAGCGAGCTGGCCGGGTCCGGGTGCCTCCATACTTCCTCTCTGCCCTTGTGCCTCTGTAGCTCCTGGTGTCGCAGATCTCGCTCTCTCTGAACACTGGACGGATGAGTTTCTTGCGCAAGAACCAGCGGTAGAGGAGGAAGACTGGAGCCGCGAGTTCATTGATCAGGCGGGTAAGGAATCGCCTCACCCTGGTGTCACGTGCGATCAGTGGTGTCCACCCTGATCCGGCCGTAGTGCCCCTATAACGGAGCGAGCCGGCCTTGATGCCCCTATAACGGAGCGAGCCGGCCTTGATGCCCCTATAACGGAGCGAGCCGGCCTTGGTGCCCCTATAACGGAGCGAGCCGGCCTTGGTGCCCCCATAACGAAGGCCGCCGGCCTTGGTGCCACTATAATGGAGTGAGCCGGCCTTGGTGCCCCCATAACGGAGGCGGCCGGCCTTGGTGCCCCCATAACGGAGGCGGCCCGGCCTCCGTGCCCCCTTAGCGGAGCCCGCTTGCAAGTGATATTAGTAGGCATTTCATTAATATTCGTCTCCTCTCTTACAAGACCCCCACTCATCGCCATCTCGCTGGGCAGAAGAATACCTGCAGCAATCAGAGGAGAAACTGTGGTTGGGAGAGAGCGAGGGCGTGATGGCGGAGAAATGGTGAGAAGGCAATGGGGGAGGGGGATTGCGCTATTAGAGGGAGGTGGGCAAGTCCCAAATATCCTATTGTACTATGTGAATGGCTAGTTGGCATCGTATGACCGGTCAGTGGGGCCGACGCCTTTAGGGTAGTAGAAAAGTTGTCCGGGTTCTCATCTCCTCTCTAGAGCAATGACTCCCATCATTGTACAAGTTCCTCTGTTTGCATTTTAATATGTAACCCTTTCTTCCCCTTGCACAGGACGGAGGAGTTCCAGCCTGAAGACGACCTACAGCGAGAAGCAAGATCTCTCCTTTCCAAAGTCAATGACCCTAAACTAGTTAACAGCCAGGTACAGCGAGGGCGGTTCAGGACGGGCTGTAGGTTGTAAATAAATATTCATCGATTTTTTTATGATGAGTTTTCTGACCATAATGTTCTCTCCCATTCTACGGCTCTTAAATAAATATTTTTTTCTGATACAGAGCTCCAAACCCGCTGCATAGACACAGCTGTGATAAAATTCCTACTGCAGTCGCCACTAGGGGGAGCTCACTGCATTCATTTAATCGTCGGCTCTGGAGCTCCCCCCAGTGGTGGCTTCAGACAGCCAGAATTTCATCATGGGCGAAACAAAGAAATTTACGTGCAGATATAGGGTTAATCTGCACGTAAATAGCATTAATATGAGCTTCCTGCACACTGTACAACACAACCCCCTCAAACGCGACACCTTTATAATACATATATCCGGCTCATATAATGTCCCCCCCGTCCCCCCCATCGCCTCTTATCTGCATGTGTCAATGTCACTGTTTCCATCTCTCTTTCTCTATCAGTTCTTACAATTTGTGAGGAAGATAGGAGACGGGGAGGTGTCTCTCTCGCAGACTCCAGGCGCTCCCTCCCAGACGGTCTCGCAGGCAGAGCAGTGGTCAGAACAGTTTATACAAGAGCAGGTAGTGACCCGCACCGAGGGGTGAGGATAGTGAGATCTGCCGTCCTTTGTGCCTTCATCTTGTCTGAAAGGGATTGTCCATTTTTTTTTTTTTCCCCAACTTTCTAATATATTTTTCCACCTTTTTCAAAATTTCTGCTTGCTGTCAGTGAATAGAAATTCTCACAACTTCTATAGACCTCGCGCAGCCGTGCGTTCGTCATAGACTGATGGAACTGTAACAAACCCTCAGCTGTGAGCAGTAATAACACCGCATGGCTTTTTAGTTTCCGAATGATCTTATTCACTGACAGCGAGCAGAAATTGTGAGAAAAAGTGCAGAGCGTTATCAACACAGAATTGGAAATCCTTTACTAATCTTCACATTGGTGGTCTGCAACCTGTGCCCCTCCATGTGTGGAATGGGGGTGGGGGGGGGCTACAACTCTCAGCCTCCTGCTGTCAGCCAGAGGGATGTTAGGGCATGCTGAGAGTTGTAGTGTCTCACAGTATCTGGAGAGTGACATGTTGCCGCTCGGGGTGTCTGTGTGCCGCGCTGTCACCATAAATTTAATTTCTTGACTAGCCCTGAGCTTATCGTCTTCTCCGCAGGCCGTGTCTGAACAGTGGGTCGACCAGTTTACCCCCTTGGAGAAAGAGTTTGAGTCTGCCAAGGCCGCAGTGGAGGTAAAACAACAAAAAAAAAAGTAATGTGTGCAGCAGCACAGAGTGTTTCAGCAAGCTCTGGTGGAAGGAAACATGGGGTAACGCAACCTCTGGTGGAAAGAAAGATGGGGTAATGTTGCTCTTTAGTGATTGCACACTTCCTATAGGACAGAGGTTTTCTGCATCTGTAAAACTACAACTCCCAGCATTTCCTGGGAGACATAGTTTTGCAGAGCCATAGGCTACTATTATTTTTTTTTTTTTTCTGGGCAGAACTTTTAGTGTTTGGGTGACGTTTTTCTATCACTCTCTGAACTTTTCTCTTATAGGCCGACGTTGATTTCTGGGACAAGCTGCAAGAAGAATGGGAGGAGATGGCCAAGAGGGACGCAGAGGCGCATCCGTGGCTGTCAGATTTCCAGGATTTGTCTGCCAAGTCTTACGACAAGGTAAGACTTGGATGAAAGTTGATAGCAGCTCCAAACCCTTTTACGCAGTCATAGGTACATGATAAAACTTGTCTACCTGTGGCCACCACTAGAGGGAGCCCAACGCATACTGTGTATACATCGGGACTCCCTAATAGCACAGTGTGCGGTGAGCTCCCTCTAGTGGTGGCCGCAGGTAGACAAGTTTATCACATAACTCTCCATGCAGCGGATTTGGAGCTCTGTATCAGAAACCCTCCAATTACTATAAGAAGTGAATCGGCACACGTCGGCTTGTCTTCTACTAGGGCTACGCGTTTGAAGATGACAATCCATTCTCCGAGGAGGCGCAGCCATTTGAGGAGGGTCTAAAACGCCTCCGGGAAGGAGACCTCCCCAGCGCAGTGCGACTTTTTGAGATCGCTGTACAGAGAGACCCCAAACACATGGAGGTAAGAGGACGATCAGGGGGGTCAATACAAGCTCCTGGCGGTGTAATACAGTGGTGACCCTCTCTTGCCCTCCTTCCACCCCCTCTGAACCAGGTAGCTCAGGATGAACAGAGCAGGTTGTTCTTCAGTCCATGGGGCCTCCTAGTGTAGCTGCTTCCGCAGAATGATAATGCAAACAGATTAACCCCCGCTGTTCACTCATTAACAAACGGTGAGACCAAAGTACCAAGGACATGACAAACACAGCTCACCGGTGTAATGCACGGGCTGGAGGCCACGTTGGTGGAAAATCTGTGATTATGTGGCATTATTAATATTGGTGTCTTATGGGTGGGACTGTTACCCCTGCACCCCCTATAGCCGCGTCCCTGCACTGCTGACTGTTTCCTTCAGGCACAGTGTGAGGATCCTGTTGGTGCCGGATACGGGGAGGGAGCTGCGTCGTGTGTATGATCAGTGCCATCACTTGTATCTTCCAGGGCTGGCAATATCTGGGCACCACTCAGGCGGAGAATGAGCAGGAGCTGGCGGCCATCAGCGCCCTCCGCAGGTGCGGTCTCGTCTCCTCCGGCGCTCTCGCTCCAGTATGTCTAATATATGGATGACCTTGTGATCTTTATTCTCAGGTGCCTCGAGCTGAAGCCGGACAATGCGAGCGCCCTGATGGCGCTGGCAGTCAGTTTTACCAATGAATGCCTCCAGCAGCAAGCCTGCGAGACCCTGCGCGAGTGGCTGCGGCACAACCCCAGATACTGCCACCTGGTGAAGGCCGAGGGCGACGCCGCGGAAGCTTCCAGAAAGAAATCCCTGGGGACGTTGCTGTCCGAGTGAGTGACGCCGTCATCTGTATAACTAAACATATATATGGCGTATTGGGGAGTCAAAGTGCAGCTACGTTCATATCAGTCCCACAGTTGGATTAGCAAGTGTTCAATTTCCCTGCAGTGCCCCCACAGGGGAAATTGAGTATTACAGTTCTTATTAAAATCGTTGGGCTTTCTGGGTAATGCTTGGATGTATTGGGTCCTCCAGAGAGAGAGGGAGAGAGACTAACTCTTCTTATAAGTCCTCGACAGACTATCCATTTAAATTCCTATTATTAAAAGTTCTCTGCTTGCTGTCAGTGAATGGAGACATCCCAGAGGCCTAAAAACCTTAGCACCTACCCTGCTGCTGGGTGGGGGTCCGACTGCTGGGACATCCTCCAATCCAAGGAACGTGGCTCTGAAAGCCTATGGGGCTGCGAAACACAACTGGCTAAAGCCACAGGACAGTTCGGAGCCCTGTTCTCGGTATCAGTGGATGACTTGGGATCGGTTGGACCCCCACTAATCAGCAAGACAGGTGAAGGGTTATTCTCTGAAATGCCGCATTACTGTCACCCGCTATCATTGGCAGTTCCATCAACAATAGGGTATTTCAGAGCCTCATTTTCCGGGTCGGTGGTGGACCCAGTGGTCAGACCTTTATGATAAGCAAGTTATCATATCGCCTCTCATGGGGGGATTGTTTAGACTGGACACAACTGTAACAAACCCTCAGCTGTGAGAAATATTAGGTTAGGATGGGCTAAAAAGATTTGCAGGACACTGGTCCAGCAGCCACGGACCTAGGACCCCACCCCGGGCGCCTCTTCTGATTAGCAGCCACGGACCTAGGACCCCACCCCGGGCGCCTCTTCTGATTAGCAGGCATGGTCTAAGGACCCCACCCCGGGCGCCTCTTCTGATTAGCAGGCATGGTCTAAGGACCCCACCCCGGGCACCTCTTCTGATTAGCAGCCACGGACCTAGGACCCCACCCCGGGCACCTCTTCTGATTAGCAGCCACGGACCTAGGACCCCACCCCAGGCACCTCTTCTGATTAGCAGGCACTGTCTAAGGACCCACACCCCGGGCACCTCTTCTGATTAGCAGGCACTGTCTAAGGACCCCACCCCGGGCACCTCTTCTGATTAGCAGGCACGGTCTAAGGACCCCACCCCGGGCACCTCTTTTGATTAGCAGGCACGGTCTAAGGACCCCACCCCGGGCACCTCTTCTGATTAGCAGACACGGTCTAAGGACCCCACCCCGGGCACCTCTTCTGATTAGCAGGCACGGTCTAAGGACCCCACCCGGGCACCTCTTCTGATTAGCAGGCACGGTCTAAGGACCCCACCCCGGGCACCTCTTCTGATTAGCAGGCACGGTCTAAGGACCCCACCCCGGGCACCTCTTCTGATTAGCAGGCACGGTCTAAGGACCCCACCCTGGGCACCTCTTCTGATTAGCAGGCACGGTCTAAGGACCCCACCCCGGGCACCTCTTCTGATTAGCAGACACGGTCTAAGGACCCCACCCCGGGCACCTCTTCTGATTAGCAGGCACGGTCTAAGGACCCCACCCCGGGCACCTCTTCTGATTAGCAGGCACGGTCTAAGGACCCCACCCCGGGCACCTCTTCTGATTAGCAGGCACGGTCTAAGGACCCCACCCCGGGCACCTCTTCTGATTAGCAGGCACGGTCTAAGGACCCCACCCCGGGCACCTCTTCTGATTAGCAGGCACGGTCTAAGGACTAGTGTTGAGCCACCCCCGTAGTGTTCGAGTTCGGTTCGGTTCATCGAACACCCGTGTGTTCGCCGAACTGTTCGTCGAACTGTTCGTCGAACACCTTCGAACACCGTTAAAACCAATGGCAGGCAAACAAAAACACATAGAAACACATAGAAAACACCTTCAAAGGTGTCCAAAAGCTGACAAACTGCTCAGAAGACACAACTAACACATGGAAAAGTGACAAGTACATATAGTCATGCGAAAAGAAAAGAGGTGGAGGAGTAAAAGGAGGGGGAGACACAGATATAGGCATGTCATGCCCTTCCAAAATCCAAAAAGTGAGAAGCCGACACGTTCAGTCCGCTCCTGCCCGTGCCACCTCCGTGTCGCCGGGTTTGTGCCAGAGCCGCGGTGAACCCTAACGGCCAGCCCCCCTCTCCCAATACTGGTGCCTGTCCGCTGGTGGGTCGAGCGAGCCCCCCTGTGGTGGAGGCAGCTCTAAGCTTTTTAATTTAAATTGTCTCTCTAATTTGAATGAATACACTTTAAATCCATTTACAAGGATCTATTGGAGGGCAAGTCTCATGCCAGCAGCCGCGTAATTCCAGCTCCAGTAGCGTCCACTAAAGCTGCTGCAGTTAAAAAGCTTTTATAAGGATCGAGCTCGGCTGTCCACCGCAAGGCATCCTACTGCCAGTCCGAGCCCCTATGCCTTGGGGTGCCTCCTGATGCTCTTCACTGAGTATCCCGTGGTCCCGAAGCATTTCCTTTGAAAAAATGAAGTGTCCAAACTACAGGTGGTGTAGCTTGCTTAACAGCCGGGATAATCCGCTGACTAGCAGACCCTGCTACTAGGCACAAAGTATTTCCTGGGCTAGATGCAGTTAAAAATTTGTAATTAGATACTCTCGTTGGATGCTGAGAAAGCATTCCATAGAGTCTCCTGGCACGCCATATATGATTCTCTTAAAAAGCTTGGGGTAGGGGTCTAGGGGACCCTTTTATAGCCAAAATCACGGCCTTGTATCGCAATACGTCACCTAGGCTGAAGATAAATGGAACTGTAGCACCGAGGGCTCGGTTGCTACAGACGTATTGCACCTCACCCAGAGGTGTGATATCTCACTCTCAGGTAAGGATGTAGTGTGGATCAGGACCCGACACCTGCATGCATTACACCACATTGCCGTGGGGCAGGGCGACCAATATGCCCCTGAGATGGGCACGACAGTCCCTGTCCCTGGCTGGAGTGGGGGGAGGGAACACTGAGGAAGGGGAACCCTGTAGTGCAGGAGCAGGGAGGAAGCAGTTCCTGGGTGCATTGAGAAGGGAGTATAAAAGGTGGGCACCATCTTAGTTCAGTGCAGAGAAGTCTGAGCAGAAGTGGCAGGGAGCAGGGGCTCTGCATGAGCTCTGCTCCGGAGGCGGGCCTAGTAACAGAGGCCCAGGCCTGGAAGAGGGAGAAGGAAGGAAGAGGAGCGGAGAAGGCTCCAGGAACGAGGAACGAAGGGATCTCAGGGGTGCGGACGGGCGAGTCGCCACCGCACGCCCGAATCCACCTGCGTGGAGGGGCCAGGCCAAAGGGGGAGACCGGTCCCCGAAACTAGTGGAGGCAGAAACCGACCCTCAGCTAGAAACAGGAGGCTGTGACATTTTATGTGGCGCAGCCCCTCGCTACACCCGCTAGGAAGGCACCACATATGGTCAGGGAAACTGGCGCCAAGTTTACCAAGAGGAGGCCCGAGGCAGCCGGACAGAAGTGTTGGTAAGAAAGGCCAGACAAAGGACACACAAAGGGGGTCCTGTGAAGCACTCCAAAGTTATTTGGGAGTTGTCTGAGCCCCTCACCTGGTGAGCACAGTACGACGTGGGCAGCCGTTACCTGCAGACGTGGTCTGGATAATAAGAACTGTGAGTAAAGGCCCTGAACTGCATCACTGACTCCGTGTCGTTACTGCTGCTGCCCTGCACCATCACCCCCATCCTCCGCATACACTGCCCTGAGGCTATACTCCTCCCGTGGGGAGTTATGCTACGCTCTGCTGCACCCACAACACCAGCCTTAGCGGTCTGCCCTGTAGCGGCGGTTCACTCTGACCGCAATCCACGGGTGGCGTAGTCGGACATTTAAACATCAAAACCACATAAATAGTTCCGCCACTGGTTTGACCGCCCTGAGCCACGGAACCGGGTCGCCGCCACGAAGACTACAACCACCAGCATCCACCAAAAAGGGTCCGGCTCCGGGTGTCCCAAGGCCCAGGGGGTGCGTCAGAACATTTTCATCACCTTTCACAATCACCAATGGGACAAGGCAGGGATGTCCTCTGTCCCCTCTCTTATACATCCTAGTGACGGAGCACCTGCTCTCATCAATTCGCCATAACCCCAATATTAGGTGGATTGAGGTGGGAGGCACCGAGTACAAGTGCTCTCTATTTGCTGATGATGTCCTAGTATATATCACTCAATCACATATATCCATCCATGCTGTTATGGCTGAAATAGATCACTTTGTTACATGGTCAAATTTTAAAATCAATGCAGCGAAGTCTGAGGCCCTCGATGTCTCCCTCCCTAAATCCATATAGGATTCCATCCAGTCCAACTTTCCCTTTGCCTGGCCCTCACAGGGTATCAAATACTTAGGAATTCCTATTCATAGAGACCTCTCCCATCTATGTTATCTTAATTTTGGGCCCTTTATTGAACAACTCCATACAGACCACGGTTGGCAAGTTAGAACTGTAAGATTCAGTACGTGAACCACTGGTGTTTTGTGGAAAAGCACATGTACACTGCGTTCCAAATTATTATGCAAAAAGTGTTTAGGAGTGATAAGGGAAGAATTTGTTTGTTTGTCAGTTAAACTCATTGATGGTGATGTGTGTCAGGGCTCTTTATATCACTGTAAGCAATTGCAGACACCTGTGCTAATTAGTTTGGCAGGTGTGTCCCATGAAAGGCAAGACTACTTAAGAAGACTCTCTCACATTATTAAGCAGCCTACATTTTCTGCCAAAATGGGAAAGAAAAAGGATGTGTCGGCTGCTGAGAAGCAACAAATTGTGGAGTGTTTAGGTCAAGGCATGACTACAATCAACATTGTGCGATGATCAGGATGAAGTGTCTTGGCAATCAAAAAGTATGTAGCTGATTCACAGTACACACGTGTGCGTGCTGATAAGGGCAAATTGAGGACTCTTTCCCACAGGCAATTACGTCAGGTTGAAAGAGCAGCGGCAAAAAAGCCTTGTCATAGCAGCAGACAAGTTTTTGAAGCTGCTTGTGCCTCCAACGTCCCCCGAACAACAAGATGCAGGGTCCTTCAGAGGTTTGCAGCTGTGCATATGCCATCCTGTCGACCTCCTCTATCCACTTCACACAAGCAGAAACGGCTCCAGTGGGCCAAACATTACATGAAGACTGATTTCAAAACTGTTTTGTTCACGGATGAGTGCCGTGCAGCGCTCGATGGTCCAGATGGATGGAGTGGAGGATGGCTGGTTGATGGACACCCCTCGCAAACACGGCTACAGCGCCAACAAGGAGGAGGTGGAGTAATGTTTTGGGCTGGAATCATGGGGAGAGAGATTGTCGGCCCCTTTAGGATCCCTGAAGGCGCTAAAGATGAACTCCATAATGTATGTGGATTTTCTCAAACAGCACTTCCTGCCATGGTTCAAGAAGAAGAACCGTGTATTTCACAGCAAGATCATTTTTTTGCATGATAATGCACCATCTCATGCTGCACATAAAACATCTGCATCTCTGGCTGATATGGGCATAAAAGGGGACAAACTTATGGTGTGACCCCCATGCTGCCCTGACCTCTACCCCATTCAGAACCTTTGGAGCATCATTAAAAGGAGTGTCTATGATGGCGGGAGGCAGTTCACATCTAAGCAACAGCTCTGGGAGGGTATTCTGTCCTCATGCAAAACAATTGAAGCAGAAACCATCCAAAACCTGACAAATTCAATGGACGAGAGAGTTCAGAAGCTCCTTTCGAACAAGGGGTCCTATGTGAAAATGTAACATCACCTAGAATAAAGTTTTGAGTTGAAAACTGTTTGATTTCAGTTTCTAACAACCTGCTAATGCTTATAATTTCAAAAATGACCATTTTTTTGGTCTTTATTAAAATGAAAAGGTTGATCGAAAAGTTTGGGGGATCTAAGAGTGTGGCAACCCAGTAGTCATGATTACTTCGAATTCTGATAATATGAGGGTCATGCTGCAGGTAGTGCAGCAAGAAGGCACTTATGTGTCTTGCGCATCTCGGAGCCCCAAAATTATTTTCCGGGCTAGATGCAGCTAAAAATTATTAGTAATTTTAAATCTGGTGAAGCTTTAGTATAGATGGCCTAATAGGATCAGTGCTGCACACTGCTACAAAGCCCAAATTATTTTCCAGTCAAGATACAGATAAACATGATTAGTAATTTTAAATCTGGTGGAGCTTATTATAGATGGCCTAATAGAATCAGTGCTGCACACTGCTACAAAGCCCAAATTATTTTCCAGCCAAGATACAGATAAACATGATTAGTAATTTGAAAGCTTAAAACGGTTGGTAGGGTGATTTTAACCAATCATCAAGCTTTTACTCTCCCCAGGATGACACAGGGGTAGAAAAGTCGTTTCGGATCCATGATTTGTTCATCTTTATGAACGTGAGTCTGTCTACATTATCAGTGGAGAGCCGCGTGCGCTTATCTGTCAGCACACCACCAGCAGCGCTGAACACACGTTCAGACAGAACGCTGGCTGCGGGGCATGACAAGATCTCCAAGGCGTAAGTGGCTAGCTCCAGCCATTTATCCAGATTGGAAGCCCAAAAAGAGCAAGGGTCCAGTGACACAGTCGTGGCTTCAATGTTTACTTGGAGATACTCCTGTACCATCGTCTCTAGGCGTTGACTATGTGTCAGACTTCTTGTCTCCTGTGGCCTTGCAAAGGATGGGCTAAAAAAGTGGTGAAATGATTCCGCAAAATTGATGTTACCAGCAGATACTGTGGTTCTGTTACGGTTTGAGTGCTGAACACTTGACGGTCCCACGGTTGGCAAGTTGGAACTGTGAGATTCACTACGTGCACCACTGGTATTTTGTGGAAAAGCACATGTAAGATTCTGCAACAGTCTCTGCTGATACTCCTGCATGCGTGCATCCCTTTCTATGGCAGGAATAATTTCTGCAAATTTACTTTTGTACCGGGGATCTAACAGTGTGGCAACCCAGTAGTCAGGATTATTTCTAATTCTCACAATTCGAGGGTCATGTTGCAGGTAGTGCAGCAAGAAGGCACTCATGTGTGTTGCGCATCCAGGAGCACCAAGTCCCTGTTGTGTTGGTGGCGAGGTAACAATCATGCTTCCTTCCTCTGTCCTCTCCCCCCAACCTCGCACAACAGAAATGTGATCAAGGTCTCCCTCATCTGATGAGTCTTCCATCAGTTCGTCCTCCACTTCTTCCGGGGCTCCTGCACCTTCCTCACTAGTTTGGCTGCTACCATGCGCCCTGGTAAAACCATCTCCCCCACCCTCACATGCCTGCCGCCTTGGTGCTGCCGACCGTCTGGACCTTGCAGATGTTAGCCCTTCCGCATACAACTCCTCCTCCTCTACTTCCTCCACCTCCTCTTGTGCCACCACCTGACTCCGAATTCTGTTTAACATGTGCTCCAGCATGTAAATCACCGGAATAGTCATGCTGATAATGGCATCGTCAGCACTAAACATCTTCGTCGCCATTTCAAAACTGTGCAGAAGGGTGCATAGGTCCCTGATCTGAGACCACTCCTCCAGCGTGATTTGCCCCACCTCTGGATCTCGTTGGCCCAGGCTATACGTCAGAACGTATTGCACCAGGGCTTGTCGGTGCTGCCACAGTCGCTGCAACATGTGCAGAGTTGAATTCCACCGGGTAGGCACATCGCATTTTAGCCGGTGAAGTGGCAGGCCCAACGACTTCTGTAGAGATGTAAGTCGCTGAGCTGCGGGATGCGAACGGCGGAAGTGAGCACACAGCGACCGTGCCCTCTGCAGAAGGCCATCTAGTCTGGGATAGTGGGCTAAAAATTGCTGGACAACCAGGTTCAACACGTGAGCCATACAAGGCACGTGTGTGACATTGCCCCGGCGAAGGGCCGCACCCAGGTTTGCAGCATTGTCGCACACGGCCTTCCCTGGTTTCAGGTCCAGTGGAGACAACCATTCATGAAATTGGTTCTCCAGAGCTGACCACAACTCCTCAGCTGTGTGACTCACATTTCCCAGACATTTCAATGTAAAAACCGCCTGATGACGTTGAGCCTTACTGCCAGCATAGTAAGGAGGTGTGCAGGATCCCTTCTGCGCAGTTAGAAAGCTTGTGGCATGACCAGACAGGCTTTGGGTGCAGGTGGAAGACCGAGAGGAGGTTGAGGAGGCAGAAGCAGTGGAGGAACTTTGACATAAAGAGGATTGACGCACAACTCGTGGGGACGGCAAGACTTGGACAGCAGCCCCTTGTCCTGCTGTCACCATAGTTACCCAGTGCCCAGTCAGCGACATGTAACGCCCCTGTCCATGCCTACTCGTCCAAGTGTCTGTGGTGAAATGCACCCTGTCACACACAGAGTTTCTCAAAGAAGCGGTGATGTTGTGTGCGACATGCTGGTGGAGCGCAGGCACACCTTTCTTTGAGAAGTAGTGCCGACTGGGCATCTGGTACTGGGGCACTGCGACGGACATAAGGTCTCGAAAATCCTCTGTGTCCACCAGGCGGAAAGGCAGCATTTCTGTAGCCAAGAGCTTGCAGATGGTGAAATTCAACCTCTTAGCTTTCTCATGGCTAGGAGGAAATGGTCTTTTACTTGTCCACATCTGAGGGACCGAGGGCTGGTTATTGTGCTTAGACGGGGTTGATAAGGGTGTCCCCGGCAAACTGCCGGTCTGTGAGGAAGATGCAGGCGGACATGTTAGGTTGCCTTGATCCAAAGGTGGTGCTATCGATGTCGGACAGCGCTCAACACCAGCTGGTGTTACCACCTCCAAAGAAAATGATGACCTGCCAATCACGCTGGCTGTTGCGGGTAAAGAGGTGGCAGGTCTGCGCCCCAAAACAGGTGTGACTGCTGTCCCCCCAGTCACAGAGGATGAAGAGGCCGCGGATGCACAAGATATGGCAGACGGTGGTTGGCCCGGCCGGCTAGGCCGCATTGTAGCACACTGAGCTTCCCACTGCAACTTATGCTTCATGTCCATGTGCCGGTTCATGCATGAAGTACTCAAACTATGTATTTTTTGGCCTCTACTTAGCTTTTGCTGACAAATGTTACAGATAACACGAGTTGGGTCATCTTTATCGATCTGAAAAAATGCCCAGGCTATGCAAGGCTTAGCACCCATGCGACCTGAAGAGCCACCACGACTTGTGGTGAGAGGCAGAGTTGTGTTTGAGGATGCAGTTGTTGACGTGCTTCCAGTACTACGTCTCTGTCCAGGAAGGCGCAACCTGACCTCGTCGTCACTAGCATCTTCCTCCACCTCCTCTGCTGACCTCATCTCTTGGCTGACTGTGGGTTGACAGTAAGTGGGATCTCCGACCTCATCATCATCACCCTGTGCGTTATCACACCCGTCGTCCTCAGAGCCAACCTGTTCCTGCCCTGACAAAAAACTAAAGTTGTCGCTCCAATCAGGTATTTGAGTCTTATCATCGTCTTCCTCATTGTCTCCACCAACAGGAGTTACAGTTTGGGAATGAGGGTCTACATTATGGTCAGAACCTTCTGCGTCTGGTCCTGGATCCGACTCATAAAGATTCTGGGCATCAGTGCAGATCATTTCCTCGTCTGGATTCACAGAAGCGCTGGAGTCGACCTCTGATTCCCAGGCTATAGTATGAGTAAACAGCTCTGCAGACTCAACCATCTGTTCTACCTCATACTCAGACGGGCAGCTGGAGATTTGGGAGCTGTGAGGAAGCAAGTGCGATTTGGGTGACACCTTTGAGGACTGGAGTATTTGTGATGTTGAAGTTGATGTGGAGGAGAGCCCACTTAAAGGAGCACTTGATATCCGTTGAAGCACCTGCTGTTTTTGTGCCTCATCTGGAATTTGTAGCGATTGGCGTGGCCGTAAGAAAGGGATCTTATCACATTGTCCGCTAAAAGAAGTAGACATTTTAGTTTGGCTGGAAGATGGTCTTTCTTCTGCAGATGTTACTGTTGCTTTAACACCTACCCCACGGACACAACCTTTTTTCCCCTTCCCAACACGCCTATTCCCCTTTCCACCAGCAGCAGGCCTTTTTCCACTCATTTTGGTGGTTAACTAATTCACAACTCTGGAGTTGTTTGCACAAAAAAACAATGGATGGGAAACGAGCAGAGCTGAGTGGCCAAACTGTGGTATTAGGCCAAAACTATTGGCTGGGTTAGATGCAGAAAAAAATTATATTCAATTTGCAACCTGATGGAGGTCAGTATAGATGGACTAATAGAGAAAGTCCGACACACTACTAGAAGGCCAAATATTTTTTCAGAGCTAGATGCAGAAAAAAATTATATTCAGTTTGCAACCTGATGGAGGTCAGTATAGATGGACTAATAGAATGATGCTATGCCCAAAAGATTTTACTTCACTAGGTGCAGTAAAAAAATTGGTATTCTATACACAGGTGGTATATCTTGCAACACAGATAGGCTACTCCACTGACTAACACACTCTGCAATAGGCCAAAAAGGATTAGCTTTGCTAGATTCAGCCAAATGCTGTGAAAAAAACTTGCACAGCACTGGCACAGACCTGCCTGGCAAAAACTGATAGGAACTGATGTAACCTAGTCCTGAAAAGGACTCCAATTACAATTAGTCTTTACTCCCACAACCTATCTATTTAAGAGCACAGACCTGCCTGATAAAAGTCGTAGGAAATGCTGTAGCCTAGTCCTTAAAAGGACTGCAATCACAACTATTCCCTACTCCCAAGCTATCTGTAGATTTGTGCGAAAATTGGCTTGAAATTAACAAGGTATAGCGCACACAGCAACAGCGGTGCCGTCTAACACGCAGCTGCAGCAGTGAGAAAATGGTGGCGACGGGGAAAATGGCTTGGTCTTATAGGGCAAGGACATGTGACATACACTGCCAATCACACATGCCCTTGCTTGTGTGAAAAAAAGCCCTTCGCTCCGTGTGTGCGCTGCTGATAGGCTGACAGATTGCACCTCCCCACTGTAAATGCGGGAAAGAGAAAAAAAAATGGAGATCTTCATTGTTCCTGCAGAGATCCATCCCCTGCCCCTCCCCCCGCCCCGCTGTACACTCAAACTGCGTATTAACATTAATTTTCATCATTACTGAGAAAAAATCCAGTTATGATTTTGGTGCACGAACAGTTATCGAACATAACCTCGAACAGCCGAATTTTTCTCAAATTGTTCGTGTTCGCCGAACGGCTCGAACACCGCCCAAAACAGCTCGAATTTGAGATTGACGAACAGTTCGAGTAGAACAACGCTCATCTCTACTAAGGACCCCACCCCGGGCACCTCTTCTGATTAGCAGGCACGGTCTAAGGACCAAACCCCGGGCACCTCTTCTGATTAGCAGGCACGGTCTAAGGACCCCACCCCGGGCACCTCTTCTGATTAGCAGGCACGGTCTAAGGACCCCACCCCGGGCACCTCCTCTGATTAGCAGGCACGGTCTAAGGACCCCACCCCGGGCACCTCTTCTGATTAGCAGGCACGGTCTAAGGACCCCACCCCGGGCACCTCTTCTGATTAGCAGGCACGGTCTAAGGACCCCACCCCGGGCACCTCTTCTGATTAGCAGGCACGGTCTAAGGACCAAACCCCGGGCACCTCTTCTGATTAGCAGGCACGGTCTAAGGACCCCACCCCGGGCACCTCTTCTGATTAGCAGGCACAGTTTAAAGACCTCATCCGGGGCTCCGGCAGGTTGGAAAAGGTTCGCCGGGCTCTGGTCTGGTGGCCGCTGGACCAAGGTCCTGGGAATCTCTAATTTTCAGCCCATAAATGTAAAGAAGAATATTCCCCTACACTGCCAGCAAGCAGAGGTATTGAACATATACAAGAAAGTTGCAAAACTTTGTAAAAATGATTAATCCGTGTCCAGTCGGTGGAACGATCACTTCTTCTCTTGCTTTTTGCTTTCAGCTCCTTATTCTCAGAGGTGCGGGAGTTGTTCCTCGCCGCCGTCCTAATGGACCCCAATCAGGTGGATCCTGACGTTCAGTGTGGACTTGGGGTCCTCTTCAACCTGAGCGGGGAGTATCAGAAAGCCGTGGACTGCTTCACGGCCGCGCTGAGCCAGAGGCCGGATGTGAGTAGTGGTTGCGAGAACACATGGACACAGTTAGATCTCTGGGAAAACAGTGGAGTAATTATTCCTGACAACCAATTGGGTCGCTGCATCTATTTATCGGGATTAGTTTGCTATAGGTGATTACTCCACGCTTCCATACCACGGCCTGGTGATTGGTGGGGGTCCATTCTCTGACTGCTCCACCGATCCCCAGAGCGGAGGGGCCACAGGGTCAGTAAAGTTTTTTTCCATTTCATGGTGCCAAGTAGCACCTGGTCAGAAGTGACGTCGGGGGCATTTGCTACAGATCTAATACTTCTTCTCACAGCTGAGTGTTTGTTACTATTGCATCCAGTCTCTTCTGCGATCTAATCCTGCACGGTAACAAATTATAAGGAAGGGAGAAGGGTTTGTGCTGCAGATCCAATTGTAACAAACCCTCAGCTGTGAGAAGCGCTGGGGGTGAATACACTCTTAAACTGGGTTTTAGGGACTCTCTTGACCCCCCCTAGTGGTGATAATGCTGTGTTGCCTCCTGCAGGACTACTTACTGTGGAATAAGCTGGGAGCCACTCTGGCAAATGGCAGCGACAGCGAGGCTGCGGTGGAGGCGTACCGACGGGCGCTGCAGCTGCAGCCGGGCTTCATCCGCTCCCGATACAACCTGGGCATCGCCTGCATCAACCTGGGGGCGCACAGGTGAGGGAGAACATCCTAATAAATATACAAATCCAATAAAATGTCTGCAGCTCCTATGCAGACCAATGTGTCAAACACTCTGTATTTCAGGAGGAGGCTGCAGGCTCAGACTACACAGAAGTTGTTTGTAGTCTGTAACCATGGAGACACATTAGTCTGCATCAGCGCTGTGGAAGCAAAACAATTTTCTTAAGTTGCTTCAATATTTTTAGTTTTTTTTAAATTTGCATTGAAGAAATAAAGAAAAAATGAGTTTGAGAGGCCTCTAAATTAAAAAAAAAAATAATAAGAATAATTCTCCACCTTGGTTTGCAGGGAGGCAGTGGAGCATTTCATCGAGGCCCTGAGCATGCAGCAGCAGAGCGGCGGCCACGGAGGAGCCATGTCTGACAATATCTGGAGCACCCTGCGGATGGCGCTGTCCATGTTAGGACAGAGCAGCTTGTACTCTGCAGCGGATGCCCGCGATCTGGCCACTTTACAGGCAGCATTTCCTCCTCCCTCCGCACCAGCGCAATGACCGCAGTGTGACCGGTGGCCGTGCGAGTGCATGCTCGCAGGTGTCAGCCAATGTACCGGGAAAACGGAACCCAAAACCATGCACTAGGACTCCGCAGACCCAGACGGAGCCAAGAATCGCCCCCATCGTGGATCGGCCAGAACTGACGTGACCCTCTCACTAAGGGCTTGATCTTTCACTCCATTGGCTGGTACAGGGATGAAGGGACTAAGCTGATTTTTTAATTAACATATTGATTTTTATTTAATTACCTTGTGTAGCGGGAGATGGACGTTACAGACTTGTCCTGGCCATACACCTGACTTATCAGGCTGCGTCGCCTTGCCCTCCCGTTACCTGCGTCCCCCCGATGCTGATGACATTATAACCCGCGACCGGATCGTTATCTTCTTATATCTAGTATTTCTTCTGGAGAAAACGTCCGGCCTGTGACCGAATCGATCCTGGGTGATGAGAGCGATTTTGCACCTTTCTCAGACACATCGGGCCCCGATTCATCCTTTGAGGGTTTTTTTTTCCCCTTGGCCTCATGGTACTGATCGAATTTTTCTTTTTGCCAAATTCATCAAAATGGCGCAGATGGTTCATGAATTTCGCGCCAAACGAAAAATGCTCCTTTTTTTGGCTGCAAAGAGTCACACATTTCACTAAAGGTTTCCAAAAAAAAAATAATAATAATAATAGTAATAAAGTATAATTTCAGACGTACATTAGAAATCACTCCAGGAAAATTTTACGACTTCTTAAAAAATTTAATTTCATGAATTGGGCAAAAATATCCCGAAAAAATGCAAAGATGTCCTTAACAAAAAAAAAAAAAAAAAAAACTTGGCGAATTCACAATATAGATTTTAGAAAAAGGCTCAAATTAAAAACACCTAAAAATTGGCGCTATTGCAATAATGAATCAGAGCCAATGTATTTTCAGTTCTTCACTACAGGCAAGATCCCGGCTTGCTGTCGGTGAATGGGAACATTTTTGTTTGCAAGTGGAGGTGTAAAGAGATTTACTTGCCAAACCGTGCGGCCATTATAAAAAATAAAAAAAAAGCGTCAAACAGCACGTGGGCGTATCGCTGCACGTGGCCGTATCGCTGCACGTGGTCAGATGTGACGAGCCTTGCAGCTGGGTCACTTGGACACGATTAGGATGCGTTTCCAGCCTCTGGATGGGTTACTATTCACTGACAGCAAGCAGAAATCATTTAAAAAGGTAGGAAACTGAGTAAGGAGGTCTTCTTAAAGGAGTTCTCCAGAACCCTTCGCTTGTGCAGCAGGAGGCGAGAGGCGCTGCAATGCCGCTGCGTGAAATCCGCAGATGTCTGGTAAGCGGCTGTGAACGCAACGTGTGCATTTTGCCTCCTAATGCGGCTCTAGCTATCTCCGTTTTGGGCAGTGGTCTGCACATATCGGGCTATGCTGAGAGTTGTAGTACAGACTAGAACATCTAAGCAATCATCTGAAAGTGTATGGCCGAGGATGCATGACTGCTCTGGAGCACTTAACGTGACTGGTGTTGTCTTTTGGTCATTTCCTACATATCTATGCAATGTCTCCAGTCTGACCTAGCATGGAGCAGCGCCCCCCGTCTGTAGGTGACGGCACTGTTACTTGTAGCGTAGTCACTATTTATATTCAGTCTTACTGTCGTCCGTGCTCCAGTAGTACAGAAATATCTTGGGCACGTGGAGGAGATGACGCGTGGAAGGTTTACGGACGTAGTCGTCAGTGTAGGGTGTGATGGCGACACGGCCCGCAGAACTGCGCTCTTATAGGAGAAATGCATAGTAGCGCCACCACCAGGTGAAAAATTGACAGCAGGACGTGCTTCCGGCATGATCGAAACTTCCACAGAAAGCGTCAAACAGGAAAGAATTGGGGGTGGCTTGTAAAAATGGCAAATAGACGTGCGTGGCCAGCGGCGAGGTGCGTAGTCCTCAGCTGCACAAAGCACGCGCGCCCACTGACCATGGACGTCTCATCTCTTATCACATAATGCTGAAACATACTAACACGTGTAAAGATCAGAAAGACTCGGCTGCTGCTTGCAAATACAGCGCCACAACGGCTCATGGGACGAGTCTGGTCCTGCAGCTCAGCTCTCTCCATAAATGAAGTAAGGACTGAGATGCAATACCGCACATAACCTGTGTACAAGTGTGGCGCTGTATATGGACGAACATGACTGCATTCACCTATCCGTGTGGCCGGAGTACGACCTGCGACGCACAGACCGGCCTCAGGCAAATATGAAGCTGTTCAGGTCAGGAGCCCCGCAGCCTCTTCGGGCTAGTCCCACCTAAGCCACGGTTCTGCAATCCTGTGCACCCCCTGTAACAGCAGTGACCCTCTGCGGAGCAGAGACGACAGGTGCTCGCTGATCACAGACGGTACGTGTGCGTTGTGTGGGATGTAACGAGCCGTAATGATGGCGTCCTGCTGGAGGAGCGCAGACGTCGCTTTATTACACAATTATGTACATATGGAATAATAAAATATAAATAATGTTGAAACTTGAAACGATGCAGACGATCTTTATTGTGTGAATGGAGCGAGAAGGCAGCCCAACTCTGGGGCACGAGACGCGGCCACACCAATCCGGTATATCATGTAGATACAGTAGTGTTCAAAATAATAGCAGTCCAATATGACTAACCAGATTAATCACTGTTTTTGGTATAAATTCTATCACCACATGTCAAACAATTTACCAGTTGAAAACCACTAGATTCCGCATTTATGATCTGCAGGTTTTTGAGTCTGTGTATGTGAATAATTAATTGTACGGGGATGTGTTCAAAATAATAGCAGTGTGGAGGTCAATTAGTGAGGTCAATCATTCTGTGAAGAAACAGGTGTGAATCAGTTGGCCCTTATCTAAGGGTGAAGCCAGCACATGTTGTACATGCATTTCTCCTTGAAAGACTGAGAAATATGAGTCGTTCGAGACATTGTTCAGAAGAACAGCGTACTTTGATTGAAAAGTTGATTGGAGAGGGTAAAACTTATAAAGAAGTGCAGACAATGATCGGCTGTTCAACTAAAATGATCTCCAATGCTTTACAATGGAAAGCAAAACCAGAGAGAGACATGGAAGACTACCACTCGAATAGATTAAAGAATAGGCAGAATGGCAAAGGCTCTGCCAATGATCCGCTCCAGGATGATCACAGACAGTCTCAAGTTACCTGTGAGAACTGTGACAGTTAGAAGACGCCTGTGTGAAGCTAATCTCGTACCAAGAAGTCACCGCAAAGTCCCACTGTTAAAGAAAAAAAAAAAAAAGACCTGTACTGAAGCGGATACAATTTGCCAAAGAACACATCAACTGGCCTAAAGAGAAATGGAGAGACATTTTGTGGACTGATAAAAGGAAAATGGTTCTTTTTGGGTCCAAGGGCCACAGACAGTTCTTCAGACGACCCCCAAACTCTGCATTCAAGCCACAGTACACTTTGAAGACAGTGAATAGTGTTGAGCCACCCCCGTAGTGTTCGAGTTCGGTTCGGTTCGTCGAACACCCGTGTGTTCGCCGAACTGTTCGTCGAACACCTTCGAACACCGTTAAAACCAATGGCAGGCAAACAAAAACACATAGAAACACATAGAAAACACCTTCAAAGGTGTCCAAAAGCTGACAAACTGCTCAGAAGACACAACTAACACATGGAAAAGTGACAAGTACATATAGTCATGCGAAAAGAAAAGAGGTGGAGGAGTAAAAGGAGGGGGAGACACAGATATAGGCATGTCATGCCCTTCTAAAATCCAAAAAGTGAGAAGCCGACACGGCCAGTCCGCTCCTGCCCGTGCCACCTCCGTGTCGCCGGGTTTGTGCCAGAGCCGCGGTGAACCCTGACGGCCAGCCCCCCTCTCCCAATACTGGTGCCTGTCCGCTGGTGGGTCGAGCGAGCCCCCCTGTGGTGGAGGCAGCTCTAAGCTTTTTAATTTAAATTGTCTCTCTAATTTGAATGAATACACTTTAAATCCATTTACAAGGATCTATTGGAGGGCAAGTCTCATGCCAGCAGCCGCGTAATTCCAGCTCCAGTAGCGTCCACTAAAGCTGCTGCAGTTAAAAAGCTTTTATAAGGATCGAGCTCGGCTGTCCACCGCAAGGCATCCTACTGCCAGTCCCAGCCCCTATGCCTTGGGGTGCCTCCCGATGCTCTTCACTGAGTATCCCATGGTCCCGAAGCATTTCCTTTGAAAAAATTAATTGTCTAAACTACAGGTGGTGTAGCTTGCTTAACAGCCGGGATAATCCGCTGACTAGCAGACACTGCTACTAGGCACAAAGTATTTCCTGGGCTAGATGCAGTTAAAAATTTGTAATTAGATACTCTCGTTGGATGCTGAGAAAGCATTCCATAGAGTCTCCTGGCACGCCATATATGATTCTCTTAAAAAGCTTGGGGTAGGGGTCTAGGGGACCCTTTTATAGCCAAAATCACGGCCCTGTATCACAATACGTCACCTAGGCTGAAGATAAATGGAACTGTAGCACCGAGGGCTCGGTTGCTACAGAGGTATTGCACCTCACCCAGAGGTGTGATATCTCACTCTCAGATAAGGATGGAGTGTGGATCAGGACCCGACACCTGCATGCATTACACCACATTGCCGTGGGGCAGGGCGACCAATATGCCCCTGAGATGGGCACGACAGTCCCTGTCCCTGGCTGGAGTGGGGGGAGGGAACACTGAGGAAGGGGAACCCTGCAGTGCAGGAGCAGGGAGGAAGCAGTTCCTGGGTGCATTGAGAAGGGAGTATAAAAGGTGGGCACCATCTTAGTTCAGTGCAGAGAAGTCTGAGCAGAAGTGGCAGGGAGCAGGGGCTCTGCATGAGCTCTGCTCCGGAGGCGGGCCTAGTAACAGAGGCCCAGGCCTGGAAGAGGGAGAAGGAAGGAAGAGGAGCGGAGAAGGCTCCAGGAACGAGGAATGAAGGGATCCCAAGGGTGCGGACGGGCGAGTCGCCACCGCACGCCCGAATCCACCTGCGTGGAGGGGTCAGGCCAAAGGGGGAGACCGGTCCCCGAACTAGTGGAGGCAGGAAACGACCCTCAGCTAGAAACCGGAGGCTCTGACATTTTATGTGGCGCAGCCCCTTGCTCCACCCGCTAGGAAGGCACCACATAGGGTCAGGGAAACTGGCGCCAAGTTTACCAAGAGGAGGCCCGAGGCAGCCGGACAGAAGTGTTGGTAAGAAAGGCCAGACAAAGGACACACAAAGGGGGTCCTGTGAAGCGCTCCAAAGTTATCTGGGAGTTGTCTGAGCCCCTCACCTGGTGAGCACAGTACGACGTGGGCAGCCGTTACCTGCAGATGTGGTCTGGATAATAAGAACTGTGAGTAAAGGCCCTGGACTGCATCACTGACTCCGTGTCGTTACTGCTGCTGCCCTGCACCATCACCCCCATCCTCCGCATACACTGCCCTGAGGCTATACTCCTCCCGTGGGGAGTTATGCTACGCTCTGCTGCACCCACAACACCAGCCTCAGCGGTCTGCCCTGTAGCGGCGGTTCACTCTGACCGCAATCCACGGGTGGCGTAGTCGGACATTTAAACATCAAAACCACATAAATAGTTCCGCCACTGGTTTGACCGCCCTGAGCCACGGAACCGGATCGCCGCCACGAAGACTACAACCACCAGCATCCACCAAAAAGGGTCCGGCTCCGGGTGTCCCAAGGCCCAGGGGGTGCGTCAGAACATTTTCATCACCTTTCACAATCACCAATGGGACAAGGCAGGGATGTCCTCTGTCCCCTCTCTTATACATCCTAGTGACGGAGCACCTGCTCTCATCAATTCGCCATAACCCCAATATTAGGTGGATTGAGGTGGGAGGCACCGAGTACAAGTGCTCTCTATTTGCTGATGATGTCCTAGTATATATCACTCAATCACATATATCCATCCATGCTGTTATGGCTGAAATAGATCACTTTGTTACATGGTCAAATTTTAAAATCAATGCAGCGAAGTCTGAGGCCCTCGATGTCTCCCTCCCCAAATCCATATAGGATTCCATCCAGTCCAACTTTCCCTTTGCCTGGCCCTCACAGGGTATCAAATACTTAGGAATTCCTATTCATAGAGACCTCTCCCATCTATGTTATCTTAATTTTGGGCCCTTTATTGAACAATTCCATACAGACCACGGTTGGCAAGTTGGAACTGTGAGATTCACTACGTGCACCACTGGTATTTTGTGGAAAAGCACATGTAAGATTCTGCAACAGTCTCTGCTGATACTCCTGCATGCGTGCATCCCTTTCTATGGCAGGAATAATTTCTGCAAATTTACTTTTGTACCGGGGATCTAACAGTGTGGCAACCCAGTAGTCAGGATTATTTCTAATTCTCACAATTCGAGGGTCATGTTGCAGGTAGTGCAGCAAGAAGGCACTCATGTGTGTTGCGCATCCAGGAGCACCAAGTCCCTGTTGTGTTGGTGGCGAGGTAACAATCATGCTTCCTTCCTCTGTCCTCTCCCCCCAACCTCGCACAACAGAAATGTGATCAAGGTCTCCCTCATCTGATGAGTCTTCCATCAGTTCGTCCTCCACTTCTTCCTGGGCTCCTGCACCTTCCTCACTAGTTTGGCTGCTACCATGCGCCCTGGTAAAACCATCTCCCCCACCCTCACATGCCTGCCGCCTTGGTGCTGCCGACCGTCTGGACCTTGCAGATGTTAGCCCTTCCGCATACAACTCCTCCTCCTCTACTTCCTCCACCTCCTTTTGTGCCACCACCTGACTCCGAATTCTGTTTAACATGTGCTCCAGCATGTAAATCACCGGAATAGTCATGCTGATAATGGCATCGTCAGCACTAAACATCTTCGTCGCCATTTCAAAACTGTGCAGAAGGGTGCATAGGTCCCTGATCTGAGACCACTCCTCCAGCGTGATTTGCCCCACCTCTGAATCTCGTTGGCCCAGGCTATACGTCAGAACGTATTGCACCAGGGCTTGTCGGTGCTGCCACAGTCGCTGCAACATGTGCAGAGTTGAATTCCACCGGGTAGGCACATCGCATTTTAGCCGGTGAAGTGGCAGACCCAACGACTTCTGTAGAGATGTAAATCGCTGAGCTGCGGGATGCGAACGGCGGAAGTGAGCACACAGCGACCGTGCCCTCTGCAGAAGGCCATCTAGTCTGGGATAGTGGGCTAAAAATTGCTGGACAACCAGGTTCAACACGTGAGCCATACAAGGCACGTGTGTGACATTGCCCCGGCGAAGGGCCGCACCCAGGTTTGCAGCATTGTCGCACACGGCCTTCCCTGGTTTCAGGTCCAGTGGAGACAACCATTCATGAAATTGGTTCTCCAGAGCTGACCACAACTCCTCAGCTGTGTGACTCACATTTCCCAGACATTTCAATGTAAAAACCGCCTGATGACGTTGAGCCCTACTGCCAGCATAGTAAGGAGGTGTGCAGGATCCCTTCTGCGCAGTTAGAAAGCTTGTGGCATGACCAGACAGGCTTTGGGTGCAGGTGGAAGACCGAGAGGAGGTTGAGGAGGCAGAAGCAGTGGAGGAACTTTGACATAAAGAGGATTCACGCACAACTCGTGGGGACGGCAAGACTTGGACAGCAGCCCCTTGTCCTGCTGTCACCATAGTTACCCAGTGCCCAGTCAGCGACATGTAACGCCCCTGTCCATGCCTACTCGTCCAAGTGTCTGTGGTGAAATGCACCCTGTCACACACAGAGTTTCTCAAAGAAGCGGTGATGTTGTGTGCGACATGCTGGTGGAGCGCAGGCACACCTTTCTTTGAGAAGTAGTGCCGACTGGGCATCTGGTACTGGGGCACTGCGACGGACATAAGGTCTCGAAAATCCTCTGTGTCCACCAGGCGGAAAGGCAGCATTTCTGTAGCCAAGAGCTTGCAGATGGTGAAATTCAACCTCTTAGCTTTCTCATGGCTAGGAGGAAATGGTCTTTTACTTGTCCACATCTGAGGGACCGAGGGCTGGCTATTGTGCTTAGACGGGGTTGATAAGGGTGTCCCCGGCAAACTGCCGGTCTGTGAGGAAGATGCAGGCGGACATGTTAGGTTGCCTTGATCCAAAGGTGGTGCTATCGATGTCGGAAAGCGCTCAACACCAGCTGGTGTTACCACCTCCAAAGAAAATGATGACCTGCCAATCACGCTGGCTGTTGCGGGTAAAGAGGTGGCAGGTCTGCGCCCCAAAACAGGTGTGACTGCTGTCCTCCCAGTCACAGAGGATGAAGAGGCCGCGGATGCACAAGATATGGCAGACGGTGGTTGGCCCGGCCGGCTAGGCCGCATTGTAGCACACTGAGCTTCCCACTGCAACTTATGCTTCATGTCCATGTGCCGGTTCATGCATGAAGTACTCAAACTATGTATTTTTTGGCCTCTACTTAGCTTTTGCTGACAAATGTTACAGATAACACGAGTTGGGTCATCTTTATCGATCTGAAAAAATGCTCAGGCTATGCAAGGCTTAGCACCCATGCGACCTGAAGAGCCACCACGACTTGTGGTGAGAGGCAGAGTTGTGTTTGAGGATGCAGTTGTTGACGTGCTTCCAGTACTACGTCTCTGTCCAGGAAGGCGCAACCTGACCTCGTCGTCACTAGCATCTTCCTCCACCTCCTCTGCTGACCTCATCTCTTGGCTGACTGTGGGTTGACAGTAAGTGGGATCTCCGACCTCATCATCATCACCCTGTGCGTTATCACACCCGTCGTCCTCAGAGCCAACCTGTTCCTGCCCTGACAAAAAACTAAAGTTGTCGCTCCAATCAGGTATTTGAGTCTTATCATCGTCTTCCTCATTGTCTCCACCAACAGGAGTTACAGTTTGGGAATGAGGGTCTACATTATGGTCAGAACCTTCTGCGTCTGGTCCTGGATCCGACTCATAAAGATTCTGGGCATCAGTGCAGATCATTTCCTCGTCTGGATTCACAGAAGCGCTGGAGTCGACCTCTGATTCCCAGGCTATAGTATGAGTAAACAGCTCTGCAGACTCAACCATCTGTTCTACCTCATACTCAGACGGGCAGCTGGAGATTTGGGAGCTGTGAGGAAGCAAGTGCGATTTGGGTGACACCTTTGAGGACTGGAGTATTTGTGATGTTGAAGTTGATGTGGAGGAGAGCCCACTTAAAGGAGCACTTGATATCCGTTGAAGCACCTGCTGTTTTTGTGCCTCATCTGGAATTTGTAGCGATTGGCGTGGCCGTAAGAAAGGGATCTTATCACATTGTCCGCTAAAAGAAGTAGACATTTTAGTTTGGCTGGAAGATGGTCTTTCTTCTGCAGATGTTACTGTTGCTTTAACACCTACCCCACGGACACAACCTTTTTTCCCCTTCCCAACACGCCTATTCCCCTTTCCACCAGCAGCAGGCCTTTTTCCACTCATTTTGGTGGTTAACTAATTCACAACTCTGGAGTTGTTTGCACAAAAAAACAATGGATGGTAACCGAGCAGAGCTGAGTGGCCAAACTGTGGTATTAGGCCAAAACTATTGGCTGGGTTAGATGCAGAAAAAAATTATATTCAATTTGCAACCTGATGGAGGTCTGTATAGATGGATTAATAGAACAAGTCCCACACACAGCTAGAAGCCCAATATTTTTTCAGAGGTAGATGCAGAAAAAAATATATGCAGTTTGCAACCTGATGGAGGTCAGTATAGATGGACTAATAGAATGATGCTATGCCCAAAAGATTTTACTTCACTAGGTGCAGTAAAAAAATTGGTATTCTATACACAGGTGGTATATCTTGCAACACAGATAGGCTACTCCACTGACTAACACACTCTGCAATAGGCCAAAAAGGATTAGCTTTGCTAGATTCAGCCAAATGCTGTGAAAAAAACTTGCACAGCACTGGCACAGACCTGCCTGGCAAAAACTGATAGGAACTGATGTAACCTAGTCCTGAAAAGGACTCCAATAACAATTAGTCTTTACTCCCACAACCTATCTATTTAAGAGCACAGACCTGCCTGATAAAAGTCGTAGGAAATGCTGTAACCTAGTCCTTAAAAGGACTGCAATCACAACTATTCCCTACTCCCAAGCTATCTGTAGATTTGTGCGAAAATTGGCTTGAAATTAACAAGGTATAGCGCACACAGCAACAGCGGTGCCGTCTAACACGCAGCTGCAGCAGTGAGAAAATGGTGGCGACGGGGAAAATGGCTTGGTCTTATAGGGCAAGGACATGTGACATACACTGCCAATCACACATGCCCTTGCTTGTGTGAAAAAAAGCACTTCGCTCCGTGTGTGCGCTGCTGATAGGCTGACAGATTGCACCTCCCCACTGCAAATGCGGGAAAGAGAAAAAAAAATGGAGATCTTCATTGTTCCTGCAGAGATCCATCCCCTGCCCCTCCCCCCGCCCCGCTGTACACTCAAACTGCGTATTAACATTAATTTTCATCATTACTGAGAAAAAATCCAGTTATGATTTTGGTGCACGAACAGTTATCGAACATAACCTCGAACAGCCGAATTTTTCTCAAATTGTTCGTGTTCGCCGAACGGCTCGAACACCGCCCAAAACAGCTCGAATTTGAGATTGGCGAACAGTTCGAGTAGAACAACGCTCATCTCTACTAAGGACCCCACCCCGGGCACCTCTTCTGATTAGCAGGCACGGTCTAAGGACCCCACCCCGGGCACCTCTTCTGATTAGCAGGCACGGTCTAAGGACCCCACCCCGGGCACCTCCTCTGATTAGCAGGCACGGTCTAAGGACCCCACCCCGGGCACCTCTTCTGATTAGCAGGCACGGTCTAAGGACCCCACCCCGGGCACCTCTTCTGATTAGCAGGCACGGTCTAAGGACCCCACCCCGGGCACCTCTTCTGATTAGCAGGCACGGTCTAAGGACCAAACCCCGGGCACCTCTTCTGATTAGCAGGCACGGTCTAAGGACCCCACCCCGGGCACCTCTTCTGATTAGCAGGCACGGTCTAAGGACCCCACCCCGGGCACCTCTTCTGATTAGCAGGCACGGTCTAAGGACCCCACCCCGGGCACCTCTTCTGATTAGCTGTCACGGTCTAAGGACCCCACCCCGGGCACCTCTTCTGATTAGCAGGCACTGTCTAAGGACCAAACCCCGGGCACCTCTTCTGATTAGCAGGCACGGTCTAAGGACCCCACCCCGGGCACCTCTTCTGATTAGCAGGCACGGTCTAAGGACCCCACCCCGGGCACCTCTTCTGATTAGCAGGCACGGTCTAAGGACCCCACCCCGGGCACCTCTTCTGATTAGCAGGCACGGTCTAAGGACCCCACCCCGGGCACCTCTTCTGATTAGCAGGCACGGTCTAAGGACCCCACCCCGGGCACCTCTTCTGATTAGCAGGCACGGTCTAAGGACCCCACCCCGGGCACCTCTTCTGATTAGCAGGCACGGTCTAAGGACCCCACCCCGGGCACCTCTTCTGATTAGCAGGCACGGTCTAAGGACCCCACCCCGGGCACCTCTTCTGATTAGCAGGCACAGTTTAAAGACCTCATCCGAGGCTCCGGCAGGTTGGAAAAGGTTCGCCGGGCTCTGGTCTGGTGGCCGCTGGACCAAGGTCCTGGGAATCTCTAATTTTCAGCCCATAAATGTAAAGAAGAATATTCCCCTACACTGCCAGCAAGCAGAGGTATTGAACATATACAAGAAAGTTGCAAAACTTTGTAAAAATGATTAATCCGTGTCCAGTCGGTGGAACGATCACTTCTTCTCTTGCTTTTTGCTTTCAGCTCCTTATTCTCAGAGGTGCGGGAGTTGTTCCTCGCCGCCGTCCTAATGGACCCCAATCAGGTGGATCCTGACGTTCAGTGTGGACTTGGGGTCCTCTTCAACCTGAGCGGGGAGTATCAGAAAGCCGTGGACTGCTTCACGGCCGCGCTGAGCCAGAGGCCGGATGTGAGTAGTGGTTGCGAGAACACATGGACAGTTAGATCTCTGGGAAAACAGTGGAGTAATTATTCCTGACAACCAATTGGGTCGCTGCATCTATTTATCGGGATTAGTTTGCTATAGGTGATTACTCCACGCTTCCATACCACGGCCTGGTGATTGGTGGGGGTCCATTCTCTGACTGCTCCACCGATCCCCAGAGCGGAGGGGCCACAGGGTCAGTAAAGTTTTTTTCCATTTCATGGTGCCAAGTAGCACCTGGTCAGAAGTGACGTCGGGGGCATTTGCTACAGATCTAATACTTCTTCTCACAGCTGAGTGTTTGTTACTATTGCATCCAGTCTCTTCTGCGATCTAATCCTGCACGGTAACAAATTATAAGGAAGGGAGAAGGGTTTGTGCTGCAGATCCAATTGTAACAAACCCTCAGCTGTGAGAAGCGCTGGGGGTGAATACACTCTTAAACTGGGTTTTAGGGACTCTCTTGACCCCCCCTAGTGGTGATAATGCTGTGTTGCCTCCTGCAGGACTACTTACTGTGGAATAAGCTGGGAGCCACTCTGGCAAATGGCAGCGACAGCGAGGCTGCGGTGGAGGCGTACCGACGGGCGCTGCAGCTGCAGCCGGGCTTCATCCGCTCCCGATACAACCTGGGCATCGCCTGCATCAACCTGGGGGCGCACAGGTGAGGGAGAACATCCTAATAAATATACAAATCCAATAAAATGTCTGCAGCTCCTATGCAGACCAATGTGTCAAACACTCTGTATTTCAGGAGGAGGCTGCAGGCTCAGACTACACAGAAGTTGTTTGTAGTCTGTAACCATGGAGACACATTAGTCTGCATCAGCGCTGTGGAAGCAAAACAATTTTCTTAAGTTGCTTCAATATTTTTAGTTTTTTTTAAATTTGCATTGAAGAAATAAAGAAAAAATGAGTTTGAGAGGCCTCTAAATTAAAAAAAAAAATAATAAGAATAATTCTCCACCTTGGTTTGCAGGGAGGCAGTGGAGCATTTCATCGAGGCCCTGAGCATGCAGCAGCAGAGCGGCGGCCACGGAGGAGCCATGTCTGACAATATTTGGAGCACCCTGCGGATGGCGCTGTCCATGTTAGGACAGAGCAGCTTGTACTCTGCAGCGGATGCCCGCGATCTGGCCACTTTACAGGCAGCATTTCCTCCTCCCTCCGCACCAGCGCAATGACCGCAGTGTGACCGGTGGCCGTGCGAGTGCATGCTCGCAGGTGTCAATGTACCGGGAAAACGGAACCCAAAACCATGCACTAGGACTCCGCAGACCCAGACGGAGCCAAGAATCGCCCCCATCGTGGATCGGCCAGAACTGACGTGACCCTCTCACTAAGGGCTTGATCTTTCACTCCATTGGCTGGTACAGGGATGAAGGGACTAAGCTGATTTTTTAATTAACATATTGATTTTTATTTAATTACCTTGTGTAGCGGGAGATGGACGTTACAGACTTGTCCTGGCCATACACCTGACTTATCAGGCTGCGTCGCCTTGCCCTCCCGTTACCTGCGTCCCCCCGATGCTGATGACATTATAACCCGCGACCGGATCGTTATCTTCTTATATCTAGTATTTCTTCTGGAGAAAACGTCCGGCCTGTGACCGAATCGATCCTGGGTGATGAGAGCGATTTTGCACCTTTCTCAGACACATCGGGCCCCGATTCATCCTTTGAGGGGTTTTTTTTCCCCTTGGCCTCATGGTACTGATCGAATTTTTCTTTTTGCCAAATTCATCAAAATGGCGCAGATGGTTCATGAATTTCGCGCCAAACGAAAAATGCTCCTTTTTTTGGCTGCAAAGAGTCACACATTTCACTAAAGGTTTCCAAAAAAAAAATAATAATAATAATAGTAATAAAGTATAATTTCAGACGTACATTAGAAATCACTCCAGGAAAATTTTACGACTTCTTAAAAAATTTAATTTCATGAATTGGGCAAAAATATCCCGAAAAAATGCAAAGATGTCCTTAACAAAAAAAAAAAAAAAAAAAACTTGGCGAATTCACAATATAGATTTTAGAAAAAGGCTCAAATTAAAAACACCTAAAAATTGGCGCTATTGCAATAATGAATCAGAGCCAATGTATTTTCAGTTCTTCACTACAGGCAAGATCCCGGCTTGCTGTCGGTGAATGGGAACATTTTTGTTTGCAAGTGGAGGTGTAAAGAGATTTACTTGCCAAACCGTGCGGCCATTATAAAAAATAAAAAAAAAAGCGTCAAACAGCACGTGGGCGTATCGCTGCACGTGGCCGTATCGCTGCACGTGGTCAGATGTGACGAGCCTTGCAGCTGGGTCACTTGGACACGATTAGGATGCGTTTCCAGCCTCTGGATGGGTTACTATTCACTGACAGCAAGCAGAAATCATTTAAAAAGGTAGGAAACTGAGTAAGGAGGTCTTCTTAAAGGAGTTCTCCAGAACCCTTCGCTTGTGCAGCAGGAGGCGAGAGGCGCTGCAATGCCGCTGCGTGAAATCCGCAGATGTCTGGTAAGCGGCTGTGAACGCAACGTGTGCATTTTGCCTCCTAATGCGGCTCTAGCTATCTCCGTTTTGGGCAGTGGTCTGCACATATCGGGCTATGCTGAGAGTTGTAGTACAGACTAGAACATCTAAGCAATCATCTGAAAGTGTATGGCCGAGGATGCATGACTGCTCTGGAGCACTTAACGTGACTGGTGTTGTCTTTTGGTCATTTCCTACATATCTATGCAATGTCTCCAGTCTGACCTAGCATGGAGCAGCGCCCCCCGTCTATAGGTGACGGCACTGTTACTTGTAGCGTAGTCACTATTTATATTCAGTCTTACTGTCGTCCGTGCTCCAGTAGTACAGAAATATCTTGGGCACGTGGAGGAGACGACGCGTGGAAGGTTTACGGACGTAGTTGTCAGTGTAGGGTGTGATGGCGACACGGCCCGCAGAACTGCGCTCTTATAGGAGAAATGCATAGTAGCGCCACCACCAGGTGAAAAATTGACAGCAGGACGTGCTTCCGGCATGATCGAAACTTCCACAGAAAGCGTCAAACAGGAAAGAATTGGGGGTGGCTTGTAAAAATGGCAAATAGACGTGCGTGGCCAGCGGCGAGGTGCGTAGTCCTCAGCTGCACAAAGCACGCGCGCCCACTGACCATGGACGTCTCATCTCTTATCACATAATGCTGAAACATACTAACACGTGTAAAGATCAGAAAGACTCGGCTGCTGCTTGCAAATACAGCGCCACAACGGCTCATGGGACGAGTCTGGTCCTGCAGCTCAGCTCTCTCCATAAATGAAGTAAGGACTGAGATGCAATACCGCACATAACCTGTGTACAAGTGTGGCGCTGTATATGGACGAACATGACTGCATTCACCTATCCGTGTGGCCGGAGTACGACCTGCGACGCACAGACCGGCCTCAGGCAAATATGAAGCTGTTCAGGTCAGGAGCCCCGCAGCCTCTTCGGGCTAGTCCCACCTAAGCCACGGTTCTGCAATCCTGTGCACCCCCTGTAACAGCAGTGACCCTCTGCGGAGCAGAGACGACAGGTGCTCGCTGATCACAGACGGTACGTGTGCGTTGTGTGGGATGTAACGAGCCGTAATGATGGCGTCCTGCTGGAGGAGCGCAGACGTCGCTTTATTACACAATTATGTACATATGGAATAATAAAATATAAATAATGTTGAAACTTGAAACGATGCAGACGATCTTTATTGTGTGAATGGAGCGAGAAGGCAGCCCAACTCTGGGGCACGAGACGCGGCCACACCAATCCGGTATATCATGTAGATACAGTAGTGTTCAAAATAATAGCAGTCCAATATGACTAACCAGATTAATCACTGTTTTTGGTATAAATTCTATCACCACATGTCAAACAATTTACCAGTTGAAAACCACTAGATTCCGCATTTATGATCTGCAGGTTTTTGAGTCTGTGTATGTGAATAATTAATTGTACGGGGATGTGTTTAAAATAATAGCAGTGTGGAGGTCAATTAGTGAGGTCAATCATTCTGTGAAGAAACAGGTGTGAATCAGTTGGCCCTTATCTAAGGGTGAAGCCAGCACATGTTGTACATGCATTTCTCCTTGAAAGACTGAGAAATATGAGTCGTTCGAGACATTGTTCAGAAGAACAGCGTACTTTGATTGAAAAGTTGATTGGAGAGGGTAAAACTTATAAAGAAGTACAGACAATGATCGGCTGTTCAACTAAAATGATCTCCAATGCTTTACAATGGAAAGCAAAACCAGAGAGAGACATGGAAGACTACCACTCGAATAGATTAAAGAATAGGCAGAATGGCAAAGGCTCTGCCAATGATCCGCTCCAGGATGATCACAGACAGTCTCAAGTTACCTGTGAGAACTGTGACAGTTAGAAGACGCCTGTGTGAAGCTAATCTCGTACCAAGAAGTCACCGCAAAGTCCCACTGTTAAAGAAAAAAAAAAAAAAGACCTGTACTGAAGCGGATACAATTTGCCAAAGAACACATCAACTGGCCTAAAGAGAAATGGAGAGACATTTTGTGGACTGATAAAAGGAAAATGGTTCTTTTTGGGTCCAAGGGCCACAGACAGTTCTTCAGACGACCCCCAAACTCTGCATTCAAGCCACAGTACACTTTGAAGACAGTGAATAGTGTTGAGCCACCCCCGTAGTGTTCGAGTTCGGTTCGGTTCGTCGAACACCCGTGTGTTCGTCGAACACCTTCGAACACCGTTAAAACCAATGGCAGGCAAACAAAAACACATAGAAACACATAGAAAACACCTTCAAAGGTGTCCAAAAGCTGACAAACTGCTCAGAAGACACAACTAACACATGGAAAAGTGACAAGTACATATAGTCATGCGAAAAGAAAAGAGGTGGAGGAGTAAAAGGAGGGGGAGACACAGATATAGGCATGTCATGCCCTTCTAAAATCCAAAAAGTGAGAAGCCGACACGGCCAGTCCGCTCCTGCCCGTGCCACCTCCGTGTCGCCGGGTTTGTGCCAGAGCCGCGGTGAACCCTGATGGCCAGCCCCCCTCTCCCAATACTGGTGCCTGTCCGCTGGTGGGTCGAGCGAGCCCCCCTGTGGTGGAGGCAGCTCTAAGCTTTTTAATTTAAATTGTCTCTCTAATTTGAATGAATACACTTTAAATCCATTTACAAGGATCTATTGGAGGGCAAGTCTCATGCCAGCAGCCGCGTAATTCCAGCTCCAGTAGCGTCCACTAAAGCTGCTGCAGTTAAAATGCTTTTATAAGGATCGAGCTCGGCTGTCCACCGCAAGGCATCCTACTGCCAGTCCCAGCCCCTATGCCTTGGGGTGCCTCCCGATGCTCTTCACTGAGTATCCCATGGTCCCGAAGCATTTCCTTTGAAAAAATTAATTGTCTAAACTACAGGTGGTGTAGCTTGCTTAACAGCCGGGATAATCCGCTGACTAGCAGACACTGCTACTAGGCACAAAGTATTTCCTGGGCTAGATGCAGTTAAAAATTTGTAATTAGATACTCTCGTTGGATGCTGAGAAAGCATTCCATAGAGTCTCCTGGCACGCCATATATGATTCTCTTAAAAAGCTTGGGGTAGGGGTCTAGGGGACCCTTTTATAGCCAAAATCACGGCCCTGTATCACAATACGTCACCTAGGCTGAAGATAAATGGAACTGTAGCACCGAGGGCTCGGTTGCTACAGACGTATTGCACCTCACCCAGAGGTGTGATATCTCACTCTCAGATAAGGATGGAGTGTGGATCAGGACCCGACACCTGCATGCATTACACCACATTGCCGTGGGGCAGGGCGACCAATATGCCCCTGAGATGGGCACGACAGTCCCTGTCCCTGGCTGGAGTGGGGGGAGGGAACACTGAGGAAGGGGAACCCTGCAGTGCAGGAGCAGGGAGGAAGCAGTTCCTGGGTGCATTGAGAAGGGAGTATAAAAGGTGGGCACCATCTTAGTTCAGTGCAGAGAAGTCTGAGCAGAAGTGGCAGGGAGCAGGGGCTCTGCATGAGCTCTGCTCCGGAGGCGGGCCTAGTAACAGAGGCCCAGGCCTGGAAGAGGGAGAAGGAAGGAAGAGGAGCGGAGAAGGCTCCAGGAACGAGGAATGAAGGGATCCCAAGGGTGCGGACGGGCGAGTCGCCACCGCACGCCCGAATCCACCTGCGTGGAGGGGTCAGGCCAAAGGGGGAGACCGGTCCCCGAACTAGTGGAGGCAGGAAACGACCCTCAGCTAGAAACCGGAGGCTCTGACATTTTATGTGGCGCAGCCCCTTGCTCCACCCGCTAGGAAGGCACCACATAGGGTCAGGGAAACTGGCGCCAAGTTTACCAAGAGGAGGCCCGAGGCAGCCGGACAGAAGTGTTGGTAAGAAAGGCCAGACAAAGGACACACAAAGGGGGTCCTGTGAAGCGCTGCAAAGTTATCTGGGAGTTGTCTGAGCCCCTCACCTGGTGAGCACAGTACGACGTGGGCAGCCGTTACCTGCAGATGTGGTCTGGATAATAAGAACTGTGAGTAAAGGCCCTGGACTGCATCACTGACTCCGTGTCGTTACTGCTGCTGCCCTGCACCATCACCCCCATCCTCCGCATACACTGCCCTGAGGCTATACTCCTCCCGTGGGGAGTTATGCTACGCTCTGCTGCACCCACAACACCAGCCTCAGCGGTCTGCCCTGTAGCGGCGGTTCACTCTGACCGCAATCCACGGGTGGCGTAGTCGGACATTTAAACATCAAAACCACATAAATAGTTCCGCCACTGGTTTGACCGCCCTGAGCCACGGAACCGGATCGCCGCCACGAAGACTACAACCACCAGCATCCACCAAAAAGGGTCCGGCTCCGGGTGTCCCAAGGCCCAGGGGGTGCGTCAGAACATTTTCATCACCTTTCACAATCACCAATGGGACAAGGCAGGGATGTCCTCTGTCCCCTCTCTTATACATCCTAGTGACGGAGCACCTGCTCTCATCAATTCGCCATAACCCCAATATTAGGTGGATTGAGGTGGGAGGCACCGAGTACAAGTGCTCTCTATTTGCTGATGATGTCCTAGTATATATCACTCAATCACATATATCCATCCCTGCTGTTATGGCTGAAATAGATCACTTTGTTACATGGTAAAATTTTAAAATCAATGCAGCGAAGTCTGAGGCCCTCGATGTCTCCCTCCCCAAATCCATATAGGATTCCATCCAGTCCAACTTTCCCTTTGCCTGGCCCTCACAGGGTATCAAATACTTAGGAATTCCTATTCATAGAGACCTCTCCCATCTATGTTATCTTAATTTTGGGCCCTTTATTGAACAATTCCATACAGACCACGGTTGGCAAGTTGGAACTGTGAGATTCACTACGTGCACCACTGGTATTTTGTGGAAAAGCACATGTAAGATTCTGCAACAGTCTCTGCTGATACTCCTGCATGCGTGCATCCCTTTCTATGGCAGGAATAATTTCTGCAAATTTACTTTTGTACCGGGGATCTAACAGTGTGGCAACCCAGTAGTCAGGATTATTTCTAATTCTCACAATTCGAGGGTCATGTTGCAGGTAGTGCAGCAAGAAGGCACTCATGTGTGTTGCGCATCCAGGAGCACCAAGTCCCTGTTGTGTTGGTGGCGAGGTAACAATCATGCTTCCTTCCTCTGTCCTCTCCCCCCAACCTCGCACAACAGAAATGTGATCAAGGTCTCCCTCATCTGATGAGTCTTCCATCAGTTCGTCCTCCACTTCTTCCTGGGCTACTGCACCTTCCTCACTAGTTTGGCTGCTACCATGCGCCCTGGTAAAACCATCTCCCCCACCCTCACATGCCTGCCGCCCTGGTGCTGCCGACCATCTGGACCTTGCAGATGTTAGCCCTTCCGCATACAACTCCTCCTCTACTTCCTCCACCTCCTCTTGTGCCACCACCTGACTCCGAATTCTGTTTAACATGTGCTCCAGCATGTAAATCACCGGAATAGTCATGCTGATAATGGCATCGTCAGCACTAAACATCTTCGTCGCCATTTCAAAACTGTGCAGAAGGGTGCATAGGTCCCTGATCTGAGACCACTCCTCCAGCGTGATTTGCCCCACCTCTGGATCTCGTTGGCCCAGGCTATACGTCAGAACGTATTGCACCAGGGCTTGTCGGTGCTGCCACAGTCGCTGCAACATGTGCAGAGTTGAATTCCACCGGGTAGGCACATCGCATTTTAGCCGGTGAAGTGGCAGGCCCAACGACTTCTGTAGAGATGTAAGTCGCTGAGCTGCGGGATGCGAACGGCGGAAGTGAGCACACAGCGACCGTGCCCTCTGCAGAAGGCCATCTAATCCGGGATAGTGGGCTAAAAATTGCTGGACAACCAGGTTCAACACGTGAGCCATACAAGGCACGTGTGTGACATTGCCCCGGCGAAGGGCCGCACCCAGGTTTGCAGCATTGTCGCACACGGCCTTCCCTGGTTTCAGGTCCAGTGGAGACAACCATTCATGAAATTGGTTCTCCAGAGCTGACCACAACTCCTCAGCTGTGTGACTCACATTTCCCAGACATTTCAATGTAAAAACCGCCTGATGACGTTGAGCCCTACTGCCAGCATAGTAAGGAGGTGTGCAGGATCCCTTCTGCGCAGTTAGAAAGCTTGTGGCATGACCAGACAGGCTTTGGGTGCAGGTGGAAGACCGAGAGGAGGTTGAGGAGGCAGAAGCAGTGGAGGAACTTTGACATAAAGAGGATTCACGCACAACTCGTGGGGACGGCAAGACTTGGACAGCAGCCCCTTGTCCTGCTGTCACCATAGTTACCCAGTGCCCAGTCAGCGACATGTAACGCCCCTGTCCATGCCTACTCGTCCAAGTGTCTGTGGTGAAATGCACCCTGTCACACACAGAGTTTCTCAAAGAAGCGGTGATGTTGTGTGCGACATGCTGGTGGAGCGCAGGCACACCTTTCTTTGAGAAGTAGTGCCGACTGGGCATCTGGTACTGGGGCACTGCGACGGACATAAGGTCTCGAAAATCCTCTGTGTCCACCAGGCGGAAAGGCAGCATTTCTGTAGCCAAGAGCTTGCAGATGGTGAAATTCAACCTCTTAGCTTTCTCATGGCTAGGAGGAAATGGTCTTTTACTTGTCCACATCTGAGGGACCGAGGGCTGGCTATTGTGCTTAGACGGGGTTGATAAGGGTGTCCCCAGCAAACTGCCGGTCTGTGAGGAAGATGCAGGCGGACATGTTAGGTTGCCTTGATCCAAAGGTGGTGCTATCGATGTCGGACAACGCTCAAGACCAGCTGGTGTTACCACCTCCAAAGAAAATGATGACCTGCCAATCACGCTGGCTGTTGTGGGTAAAGAGGTGGCAGGTCTGCGCCCCAAAACAGGTGTGACTGCTGTCCCCCCAGTCACAGAGGATGAAGAGGCCGCGGATGCACAAGATATGGCAGACGGTGGTTGGCCCGGCCGGCTAGACCGCATTGTAGCACACTGAGCTTCCCACTGCAACTTATGCTTCATGTCCATGTGCCGGTTCATGCATGAAGTACTCAAACTATGTATTTTTTGGCCTCTACTTAGCTTTTGCTGACAAATGTTACAGATAACACGAGTTGGGTCATCTTTATCGATCTGAAAAAATGCCCAGGCTATGCAAGGCTTAGCACCCATGCGACCTGAAGAGCCACCACGACTTGTGGTGAGAGGCAGAGTTGTGTTTGAGGATGCAGTTGTTGACGTGCTTCCAGTACTACGTCTCTGTCCAGGAAGGCGCAACCTGACCTCGTCGTCACTAGCATCTTCCTCCACCTCCTCTGCTGACCTCATCTCTTGGCTGACTGTGGGTTGACAGTAAGTGGGATCTCCGACCTCATCATCATCACCCTGTGCGTTATCACACCCGTCGTCCTCAGAGCCAACCTGTTCCTGCCCTGACAAAAAACTAAAGTTGTCGCTCCAATCAGGTATTTGAGTCTTATCATCGTCTTCCTCATTGTCTTCACCAACAGGAGTTACAGTTTGGGAATGAGGGTCTACATTATGGTCAGAACCTTCTGCGTCTGGTCCTGGATCCGACTCATAAAGATTCTGGGCATCAGTGCAGATCATTTCCTCGTCTGGATTCACAGAAGCGCTGGAGTCGACCTCTGATTCCCAGGCTATAGTATGAGTAAACAGCTCTGCAGACTCAACCATCTGTTCTACCTCATACTCAGACGGGCAGCTGGAGATTTGGGAGCTGTGAGGAAGCAAGTGCGATTTGGGTGACACCTTTGAGGACTGGAGTATTTGTGATGTTGAAGTTGATGTGGAGGAGAGCCCACTTAAAGGAGCACTTGATATCCGTTGAAGCACCTGCTGTTTTTGTGCCTCATCTGGAATTTGTAGCGATTGGCGTGGCCGTAAGAAAGGGATCTTATCACATTGTCCGCTAAAGGAAGTAGACATTTTAGTTTGGCTGGAAGATGGTCTTTCTTCTGCACCTACCCCACGGACACAACCTTTTTTCCCCTTCCCAACACGCCTATTCCCCTTTCCACCAGCAGCAGGCCTTTTTCCACTCATTTTGGTGGTTAACTAATTCACAACTCTGGAGTTGTTTGCACAAAAAAACAATGGATGGTAACCGAGCAGAGCTGAGTGGCCAAACTGTGGTATTAGGCCAAAACTATTGGCTGGGTTAGATGCAGAAAAAAATTATTTTTAATTTGCAACCTGATGGAGGTCAGTATAGATGGACTAATAGACCAAGTCCCACACACTGCTAGAAGCCCAAATATTTTTTCAGAGCTAGATGCAGAAAAAAATTATATTCAGTTTGCAACCTGATGGAGGTCAGTATAGATGGACTAATAGAATGATGCTATGCCCAAAAGATTTTACTTCACTAGGTGCAGTAAAAAAATTGGTATTCTATACACAGGTGTTATATCTTGCAACACAGATAGGCTACTCCACTGACTAACACACTCTGCAATAGGCCAAAAAGGATTAGCTTTGCTAGATTCAGCCAAATGCTGTGAAAAAAACTTGCACAGCACTGGCACAGACCTGCCTGGCAAAAACTGATAGGAACTGATGTAACCTAGTCCTGAAAAGGACTCCAATAACAATTAGTCTTTACTCCCACAACCTATCTATTTAAGAGCACAGACCTGCCTGATAAAAGTCGTAGGAAATGCTGTAACCTAGTCCTTAAAAGGACTGCAATCACAACTATTCCCTACTCCCAAGCTATCTGTAGATTTGTGCGAAAATTGGCTTGAAATTAACAAGGTATAGCGCACACAGCAACAGCGGTGCCGTCTAACACGCAGCTGCAGCAGTGAGAAAATGGTGGCGACGGGGAAAATGGCTGGGTCTTATAGGGCAAGGACATGTGACATACACTGCCAATCACACATGCCCTTGCTTGTGTGAAAAAAAGCACTTCGCTCCGTGTGTGCGCTGCTGATAGGCTGACAGATTGCACCTCCCCACTGCAAATGCGGGAAAGAGAAAAAAAAATGGAGATCTTCATTGTTCCTGCAGAGATCCATCCCCTGCCCCTCCCCCCGCCCCGCTGTACACTCAAACTGCGTATTAACATTAATTTTCATCATTACTGAGAAAAAATCCAGTTATGATTTTGGTGCACGAACAGTTATCGAACATAACCTCGAACAGCCGAATTTTTCTCAAATTGTTCGTGTTCGCCGACCGGCTCGAACACCGCCCAAAACAGCTCGAATTTGAGATTGGCGAACAGTTCGAGTAGAACAACGCTCATCTCTAACAGTGAAGCATCATGATATGGGCATGTTTCTCTTACTATGGTGCTGGACCTATTTACCACATACCAGGGATCATGGACCAGTTTGCATATAGTAAAATACTTGAAGAGGTCATGTTGCCTTCCGCTGAAGAGGATATGCCCTTGAAATGGGTGTTTCAACAAGACAACGACCTTAAACACCCCAGTAAATGAGCAAAATCTTGGTTCCAGTCCAACAAAATTGAGGTTATGGAGTGGCCAGCCCAAACCCCAGACCTTAATCCGATAGAATACTTGTGGGGTGATATCAAAAAGGACGTTTCGGAGGCAAAGCCAACAAATGTCAAAAAATTGTGGGATGTAGTCAAAGCATCCTGGGCTGGAGTAACAGGTGCCAGAAGTTGGTTGACTCTATGCAACATAGATGTGAAGCAGCTCTAAAAACCTGTGGGTATACAACTAAATATTAGGTTAGTGATTCACAGGAATGCTAAATCCTCAAAAAAAAGAGACATATTGTAAAGACAAATGCAGACACTGGTATTTTTTAGAACAGCCCAATGTTCATTTTTTGTTACTTTCTGTAAAGTAGGTAAAATTATATACATTTCTCTTCATGTTTTGAATTAGAAAACAGCGTGCAATGTTCCCAATGCTGGAAATAGAAACTAGTTTAAAGACTTTATGCTTCACTCCTGTATTTGAACACCCTGCTATTATTTTGAACACTACGGTATAAGAAGATCAGCCCCTAGTCTGACGAGATCCTCATACGAGTCTCGTATAAGAAGGTTATGGTTCATTGTATAGCGGATTATTGGGATTTATGGCTCCGCAGAGACACATTGTGACCTCACATTTAACCATTCGTTTGGCGTCTCAAGTTGCACGAGACTCCTGTGTCGTAAACTTCAATGCATCTCAAATGTGACAGACTCCTCTACAATTTGGACGTTTTTTTTTACAGCACAATCACAGCTCCAAAACAGTCGCATGACAGCGAAGTTGTAAGAAGTTTTTTATCGCATGACTTTTCTTAGCATTGCTGTCCTGCCACATTTGTTGCCGTTTAGCTCCTGACTTTTACAGAAATTATATAACTAAAGAACTCAATTTTTTTTTTCTATATATAAATCATTAACGTCTATGTTTGTTGATGGTATGCTACCAGCACTATAGGTGCTGGAACTTCCTTAACCTCACTTCCCACCATGCATTGGAACTGCCAATTCTGAAATGAAAACCCGCCTCTCTATTGTGCCTGTATGCAGTGTGACAAAGCAGAGGAAGAGCACAGAGACAAAGCCCCCGTCTCAGCGTCTCTGCTGTTGGAGACAGATTACACCCGATAACAGGCAGCGGAAGGCAAGTAGCACATACCTGCTTTTGGAGGGAATTTTAGGACCTCTATTCAATGAGATCACGTCCTGTAAAAGTCCAGGGAGAAAGTAAAGACTGAGGACGACGGCGGCGAAAATAAGGAGACGAGAAAACGCGGCTCTGAAGTGTCCATACATTAAATTTATTTTATATACACTTTGTTCTTTTCTTCCAGAAGGATCACTATATAATAAATATGCTTCATGATTACAAGACAAGATACAAGAGTCCATCTACCCCCCTCCCTCACCTACCCTGCAGGAGGACACGATACGAGCAAAAACCCCCATACGGGAGCCCAAAAAACACAGGAAATCAAATCCTAGTAATGGCTGCACCCCGGGACCTGGATCTGCTGGATGCAAAGTCTCACCCGGCTGAGGACGGATCCGCAGCGGCCCGGGGGGCACAAACTAACCTGGAAAATAACTAAAAAAAAAAAATGAATAAATTTGTAAATAGTCAGTAAACGACGCAGCTCTGGTCCGGGTGGGCGCTGGGGCCGGGTGGGCATCTTGGCGCCAGTGCACAATACCCTGCATGTACGTGTGGAATGATTACAGTGTGGGACTAGTAGTTTGGGGGGGGTTGACAGACAACAAAACAATGACATGGTAACGGGGGGCACAGGCAGGGAAGGGGAGACAGGGAGGCAGAAAAGGAAGAAAGAATGAGATGCACAACACGATGCCCCTGGGAGACCCGCACAGCCCAAATAATGAGGAGACGTCACAATGATGCGCGGCGCGGAGCAGCGGAGCTTCTGTCGGCGGACGTGGGACTGTCAGTTCTCCAGGGGAGAGAAAGGAAGAGGTTCCAGGTGCGGCCATTAGAACTGAACCCAGCTAGAAGACTGCGGAGCTTGAGAGGACAGACTGCTGGACAGAAGAGAGAGCGCAAGCAGGTGAAGCCTCAATATCAGACATCGCACAGGCAGGAAGTACTGCAAGTCTCAGCAAGCTGCAGTGGCCCCACCACCAGCAACAATGCCCCGAGCAGAGAACAGAAGCCACCAGTGTAAGGTCAAGTTCAGACTTGGTGGTAGCGACACACCAATGGCCGCTACTACTGTGCAACACAGACCACGGCCAAAGAATAAGACCAAACTGTCGTATCTTACTGCAGGATTGTTCCTTTATGTTAAGAAATCTTCGTTCTCTGAAGACAGTTTTATTACAATCACAATTTTATCCAGGGAATTTTGTGAATGTAAAAAATCTATATTTATATTTATATCACAGAGAAACCACCAAGTATGAACTTCACCTAAAGAGCCCAAAGCCAGCCCTGAACACCAGCACTTATTCCTTATACTCCAGAGCTGCACTCACTATTCTACTGGTGCAGTCACTGTGTACATACATTACATTACTGATCCTGTACTGATCCTGAGTTACATCCAGTATTATACTCCAGAGCTGCACTCACTATTCTGCTGGTGCAGTCACTGTGTACATACATTACATTACTGATCCTGAGTTACCTCCTGTATTATACTCCAGAGCTGCACTCACTATTCTGCTGGTGCAGTCACTGTGTACATACAGTGGGTACAGAAAGTATTCAGACCCCTTTACATTTTTCACTCTTTCTTTCATTGCAGCCATTTGGTAAATTCTAAAAAGTTATTTTTTTTCTCATTACAGTACATTCTGCACCCCATCTTGGCTGAAAAAAAACAGATGTAGAAATTTTTGCAAATTTATTAAAAAAGAAAAACTGAAATATCACATGGTCATAAGTATTCAGACCCTTTGCTCAGTATTGAGCAGAAGCCCCTTTTGAGCTAGTACAGCCATGAGTCTTCTTGGGAATGATGCAACAAGTTTTCACCCCTGGATTTGGGGATCCTCGGCCATTCTTCCTTGCAGATCCTCTCCAGTTCCGTCAGGTTGGATGGTGAACGTTGGTGGACAGCCATTTTCAGGTCTCTCCAGAGATGCTCAATTGGGTTTAGGTCAGGGCTCTGGCTGAGCCAGTCAAGAATGGTCACAGAGTTGTTCTGAAGCCACTCCTTTGTTATTTTAGCTGTGTCCTTAGGGTCATTGTCATGTTGGAAGGTGAACCTTCGGCCAAGTCTGAGGTGCAGAGCACTCTGGAAGAGGATTTCATCCAGGATATCTCTGTACTTGGCCGCATTCCTGTTTCCTTCAATTGCAACCAGTCATTCTGTCCCTGCAGCTGAAAAACACCCCCATAGCATGATGCTGCCACCACCATGTTTCACTGTTGGGATTGTATTGGGCAGGTGATGAGCAGTGACTGGTTTTCTCCACACATTCCGCTTAGAATTATCACCAAAAAGTTCTATCTTCGTCTCATCAGACCAGAGAATCTTATTTCTCATAGTCTGGGAGTCCTTCATGTGTTTTTGAGCAAACTCTATGCGGGCTTTCATATGTCTTGCACTGAGGAGAGGTTTCCGTCGGGCCACTCTGCCATAAAGGCCCGACTGGTGGAGGGCTGCAGTGATAGTTGACTTTGTGGAACTTTCTCCCATCTCCCTACTGCATCTCAGCCACAGTGATCTTGGGGTTCTTCTTTACCTCTATCACCAAGGCTCTTCTCCACCTCTCTCACCAAGGCTCTTCTCCCACGATTGCTCAGTTTGGCTGGACGGCCAGGTCTAGGAAGACTTCTGGTGGTCCCAAACTTCTTCCATTTAAGGATTATGGAGGCCACTGTGCTCTTAGGAACCTTGAGTAATGCAGAAATTCTTTTGTAACCTTGGCCAGATCTGTGCCTTGCCACAATTCTGTCTCTGAGCTCCTTGGGCAGTTCCTTTGAGCTCATGATTCTCATTTGGTCTGACATGCACTGTGAGCTTAGAGGTCTTATATAGACAGGTGTGTGCCTTTCCAAATCAAGTCCTATCAGTTTAATTAAACACAGCTGGACTCCAATGAAGGAGTAGAACCATCTCAAGGAGGATCACAAGGAAATGGACAGCATGTGACTTAAATTTGAGTGTCTGAGCAAAGGGTCTGAATACTTATGACCATGTGATATTTCTACATTTCTGTTTTTTTTTCAGTCAAGATGGGGTGCGGAGTGTACTTTACTGAGGAAAAATTAACTTTTTAGAATTTACCAAATGGCTGCAATGAATCAAAATGAAAAATTTAAAGGGGTCTGAATACTTTCTGTACCCACTGTACATTACATTACTGACCCCGAGTAACATCCTGTATTATACTCCAGAGCTGCACTCACTATTCTGCTGGTGCAGTCACTGTGTACATACATTACATTACTGATCCTGTTCTGATCCTGAGTTATATCCTGTATTATACCCCAGAGCTGCACTCACTATTCTGCTGGTGCAGTCACTGTGTACATACATTACTGATCCTGAGTTACATCCTGTATTATACCCCAGAGCTGCACTCACTATTCTGCTGGTGCAGTCACTGTGTACATACATTACATTACTGATCCTGAGTTACATCCTGTATTATACTCCAGAGCTGCACTCACTATTCTGCTGGTGCAATCACTGTGTACATACATTACATTACTGATCCTGAGTTATATCATGTATTATACTCCAGAGCTGCACTCACTATTCTGCTGGTGCAATCACTGTGTACATACATTACATTACTGATCCTGAGTTATATCATGTATTATACTCCAGAGCTGCACTCACTATTCTGCTGGTGCAATCACTGTGTACATACATTACTGATCCTGAGTTATATCCTGTATTATACCCCAGAGCTGCACTCACTATTCTGCTGGTGCAGTCACTGTGTACATACATTACATTACTGATCCTGAGTTATATCCTGTATTATACCCCAGAGCTGCACTCACTATTCTGCTGGTGCAGTCACTGTGTACATACATTACATTACTGATCCTGAGTTACATTCTGTATTATACTCCAGAGCTGCACTCTCTATTCTGCTGGTGGAGTCACTGTGTACATACATTACATTACTGATCCTGAGTTATATCCTGTATTATACTCCAGAGCTGCACTCACTATTCTGCTGGTGCAGTCACTGTGTACATACATTACATTACTGATCCTGAGTTACATTCTGTATTATACTCCAGAGCTGCACTCTCTATTCTGCTGGTGGAGTCACTGTGTACATACATTACATTACTGATCCTGAGTCACATCATGTATTATACTCCAGAGCTGCACTCACTATTCTGCTGGTGCAGTCCCTGTGTACATACATTACATTACTGATCCTGAGGTACATCCTGTATTATACTCCAGAGCTGCACTCTCTATTCTGCTGGTGCAGTCACTGTGTACATACATTACATTACTTATCCTGTACGGATCCTGAGTTACCTCCTGTATTATACCCCAGAGCTGCACTCACTATTCTGCTGGTGCAGTCACTGTGTACATACATTACATTACTGATCCTGAGTTACATCCTGTATTATACTCCAGAGCTGCACTCTCTATTCTGCTGGTGCAGTCACTGTGTACATACATTACATTACTTATCCTGTACGGATCCTGAGTTACATCCTGTATTATACCCCAGAGCTGCACTCACTATTCTGCTGGTGCTGTCACTGTGTACATACATTACATTACTGATCTTGTACTGATCCTGAGTTACCTCCTGTATTATACTCCAGAGCTGCACTCACTATTCTGCTGGTGCAGTCACTGTGTACATACATTACATTACTGATCCGGAGTTACATCCTGTATTATACTCCAGAGCTGCACTCACTATTCTGCTGGTGCAGTCACTGTGTACATACATTACATTACTGATCCTGAGTTATATCCTGTATTATACCCCAGAGCTGCACTCACTATTCTGCTGGTGCAGTCACTGTGTACATACATTACATTACTGATCTTGTACTGATCCTGAGTTACCTCCTGTATTATACCCCAGAGCTGCACTCACTATTCTGCTGGTGCAGTCACTGTGTACATACATTACATTACTGATCCTGAGTTATATCCTGTATTATACTCCAGAGCTGCACTCACTATTCTGCTGGTGCAATCACTGTGTACATACATTACTGATCCTGAGTTATATCCTGTATTATACTCCAGAGCTGCACTCACTATTCTGCTGGTGCAGTCACTGTGTACATACATTACATTACTGATCCTGAGTTATATCCTGTATTATACCCCAGAGCTGCACTCACTATTCTGCTGGTGCAGTCACTGTGTACATACATTACATTACTGATCCTGAGTTACATTCTGTATTATACTCCAGAGCTGCACTCTCTATTCTGCTGGTGGAGTCACTGTGTACATACATTACATTACTGATCCTGAGTTATATCCTGTATTATACTCCAGAGCTGCACTCACTATTCTGCTGGTGCAGTCACTGTGTACATACATTACATTACTGATCCTGAGGTACATCCTGTATTATACTCCAGAGCTGCACTCTCTATTCTGCTGGTGCAGTCACTGTGTACATACATTACATTACTTATCCTGTACGGATGCTGAGTTACCTCCTGTATTATACCCCAGAGCTGCACTCACTATTCTGCTGGTGCAGTCACTGTGTACATACATTACTGATCCTGAGTTACATCCTGTATTATACCCCAGAGCTGCACTCACTATTCTGCTGGTGCTGTCACTGTGTACATACATTACATTACTGATCTTGTACTGATCCTGAGTTACCTCCTGTATTATACCCCAGAGCTGCACTCACTATTCTGCTGGTGCAGTCACTGTGTACATACATTACATTACTGATCCTGAGTTATATCCTGTATTATACTCCAGAGCTGCACTCACTATTCTGCTGGTGCAATCACTGTGTACATACATTACTGATCCTGAGTTATATCCTGTATTATACCCCAGAGCTGCACTCATTATTCTGCTGGTGCAGTCACTGTGTACATACATTACATTACTGATCCTGAGTTACATCCTGTATTATACTCCAGAGCTGCACTCTCTATTCTGCTGGTGCAGTCACTGTGTACATACATTACATTACTGATCCTCAGTTACATCCTGTATTATACCCCAGAGCTGCACTCACTATTCTGCTGGTGCAGTCACTGTGTACATATATTACATTACTGATCCTCAGTTACATCCTGTATTATACCCCAGAGCTGCACTCACTATTCTGCTGGTGCAGTCACTGTGTACATACATTACATTACTGATCCTCAGTTACATCCTGTATTATACCCCAGAGCTGCACTCACTATTCTGCTGGTGCAGTCACTGTGTACATATATTACATTACTGATCCTGTACTGATCCTGAGTTACATCCTGTATTATACCCCAGAGCTGCACTCACTGTTCTGCTGGTGCAGTCACTGTGTACATATATTACATTACTGATCCTGTACTGATCCTGAGTTACATTCTGTATTATACCCCAGAGCCGCACTCACTATTCTGCTTGTGCAGTCACTGTGTACATACATTACATTACTGATCCTGAGTTACATCCTGTATTATACTCCAGAGCTGCACTCACTATTCTGCTGGTGCAGTCACTGTGTACATATATTACATTACTGATCCTGTACTGATCCTGAGTTACATCCTGTATTATACCCCAGAGCTGCACTCACTATTCTGCTGGTGCAGTCACTGTGTACATATATTACATTACTGATCCTGTACTGATCCTGAGTTACCTCCTGTATTATACTCCAGAGCTGCACTCACTATTCTGCTGGTGCAGTCACTGTGTACATACATTACATTACTGATCCTGAGTTACATCCTGTATTATACTCCAGAGCTGCACTCACTATTCTGCTGGTGCAGTCACTGTGTACATACATTACATTACTTTTTCTTACCTGCTGGCAGTATTAAAATCCCCCCACAGGTCAGCGGAGGCAGGGGCGGCTTTAGGAGGTGGCAGCGGGGATCCCAAATCTAGCAGAATGTCTGAGGGAAAGAAAGAAAAAAATAAATAAGATTTCCTCTCACCCAATTTAATTCTTTATTCCCTCTAGGGGGCGCTGCTATGGAGGGTTACACTTGCTGGCAGCTTGCAGCTGATCACTGTGAATCAGCTTGTTGTTGGGTGCTATTCCTTACAACTAGAAAAGTAAAGGACCCTTGACATTTTTTCCAGTTTATAGCCCCTACCCTTTGGCTTTTAGATCCAATTTGGCAAAAAAAGGGTGATTAGGTTTATGCCTTTATTTGCCTGGATGTGGCGGCAGGACATGCCGCCGTGTAACACTTTTTTTGTACCCTATGGCTACAGTCAGCGCATGCACAGAAGACGGTGCGATGTGACCCTTGGGCTGGCGGGTCGCGTGCCTGGGCTGCTGGCGAGGAGGCGGTGCGCGTACCTGGGCTAGTGGGCGTGTTACTGGGGGGAGGAGTAACATGATTCGATATTGGAGTAGTTATGGGGGCAGTTGGTGTTGAGATTTTTCCCCCAGGAGGAGGAGGAAGCAGAGCGATGCCCCCGGTGCCCGCGTTCCCCCGGGGCTTACAGGAACCATCTTTCTTCTTAATGTTCTGCTAAAAAAAACAAAAAACAAAAAGTTTAAGAAACTGCAAGGATTTTTTTAAAAAAGTTTTGTAAAAACTGGAAACTCTGCTCTCCTCTTCTTAAAAACCATAACAGAGGGATTCCTAATTCTATCGTTTACCTCTTGTAGCCTAGGCTACCGGCCTCTTCGGCAGTCTATCAGTGGTGGCCAGTCTCCTAGGCAAGAAGAGCAGCACTTACAAGCTCAGCTGTTCTAAAGCTGGCAAAAAAAAAAAAAATGGTTGGCTCATCTCAGCCTGAGGGTCCCTGTGCTCCTCCGATGCCGGAGAGGTAAAGCGGCTTCTTCTTGCAACTTGGGGGCGCGCACAATTCGGACCACTGAAAAAGCGATCGTCAGGAGCGCACCGCCCCCGACTCGCAACCAGGAAGTCGAGAGGAAGGAGAGGGGAAGAAATAGGTTGAGAAAACATTGACCCCACAGCGGTCACATGAAGCACATACCCCGATGTTCAGCTTGATTGTCTGGCCTTCTTTAAATCCCAAATCCAGCTTGGGTTGAGTGTCCTGCCCTTGGGGCTCTTTGGAGAAATCAGATTCCTGTTTCACCCACCTGTGAGGAAAGGAAAGAGGCCGGATGGTGAAGATTCCTGACATTTTGTCACATTTCTATCAGTTCCAATTGAAGCAGTCATTCCCCATGTATCCCTCACATAGGGTGGTCCCAACATTCCTCAGGTGTAAATCTGCCCAGTTCTGCAGGGATTCCTATAAGGACACTTATGGACTGTAGGACAGTGCTGTCCCCTGTGGTGGCCATACTGGTTGTCAGCTAGACAGAAAATGACGTTATTAGAGGGGTAAGTCTTCCTGTATAATGATGGAATGTCACCCTTCACGATCAATGGGGTCCGATCTCTGGGATCCGAACTTATCCTGAAAATGATGGGGCCACAGGTCTGACCGCTGATCCGGAGACTGTGCCTGTGTGAATGCAGCTCTGGAGCACGTGCGTAACAACCATCAGTGAATGCAGCTCTGGAGCACGTGCATGACAACCATCAGTGAATGCAGCTCTGGAGCACGTGCATGACAACCATCAGTGAATGCAGCTCTGGAGCACGTGCATGACATCCATCAGTGAATGCAGCTCTGGAGCACGTGCGTGACAACCATCAGTGAATGCAGCTCTGGAGCAAGTGCATGACAACCATCAGTGACTGCAGCTCTGGATCACGTGAGTGACAACCATCAGTGAATGAAGCTCTGGAGCACGTGTGTGACAACCAGTGAATGCAGCGGCGGTTGAGAATGTGCACTAGGGTTCCATTAGGACAGAGGGCTGGAGGGACCCCCAGGGATCATATACTGGCACAGTGACGTTTCACTATGTGACCTCATAGCTGCAGCCAAGCGATGGCGCAGGATCTACGAGGAGTCACACGGCAGGTATATTACACGTCTCCTTATAGGTTTCTATTCCTTACAAGTTGCAGGGTTTTTACAAAAGCATCAAATCCTGTACAGGAGATTTTAGTGCAAAAAAAAAAAAAAAAAAAAAAAAAAAGGCCTGAAATCCCATTGTGGCACCAGAGGTGGCCGGTCTCGTGCTCACTTGAAGTGATCCTGTAAGGAAACATTGAAGTCGAAAGCGTCCCCCCGATCTGCAAACCCGATGCCGATGAAGGCGCTTCTTCCTAGGAGAGAAGAGAAGTAACGATGAGATGGAGGGAGGTGCTGAGATGTGCGGCCCCCGGGGCTGCCCGTCACCCCACAGCACGTACACTGGGTACGGAAAGTATTCAGACCCCTTTACATTTTCACTCTTTGTTTCATTGCAGCCATTTGGTAAATTCTAAAAGCTTCATTTTTTTCTCATTAAAGTCCACTCTGCACCCCATCCTGACTGAAAAAAACAAATGTAGAAATTTTTGCAAAATTTATTAAAAAAGAAAAACTGAAATATCACATGGTCATAAGTATTCAGACCCTTTGCTCAGTATTGAGTAGAAGCCCCTTTTGAGCTAGTACAGCCATGAGTCTTCTTGGGAATGATGCAACAAGTTTTTCACACCTGGATTTGGGGATCCTCTGCCATTCTTCCTCGCAGATCCTCTCCAGTTCCGTCAGGTTGGATGGTGAGCGTTGGTGGACAGCCATTTTCAGGTCTCTCCAGAGATGCTCAATTGGGTTTAGGTCAGGGCTCTGGCTGGGCCAGTCAAGAATGGTCACAGAGTTGTTCTGAAGCCACTCCTTTGTTATTTTAGCTGTGTGCTTAGAGTCATTGTCTTGTTGGAAGGTGAACCTTCGGCCAAGTCTGAGGTCCAGAGCACTCTGGAAGAGGTTTTCATCCAGGATATCTCTGTACTTGGCCGCATTCATGTTTCCTTCAATTGCAAGCAATCATTCTGTCCCTGCAGCTGAAAAACACCCCCATAGCATGATGCTGCCACCACCATGTTTCACTGTTGGGATTGTATTGGGCAGGTGATGAGCAGTGCCTGGTTTTCTCCACACATACTGCTTAGAATTATCACCAAAAAGTTTTATCTTCGTCTCATCAGACCAGAGAATCTTATTTCTCATAGTCTGGGAGTCCTTCATGTGTTTTTGAGCAAACTCTATGCGGGCTTTCATATGTCTTGCACTGAGGAGAGGCTTCCGTCGGGCCACTTTGCCATAAAGGCCCGACTGGTGGAGGACTGCAGTGATAGTTGACTTTGTGGAACTTTCTCCCATCTCCCTACTGCATCTCTGGAGCTCAGCCACAGTGATCTTGGGGTTCTTCTTTACCTCTCTCACCAAGGCTCTTCTCCCACGATTGCTCAGTTTGGCTGGACGGCCAGGTCTAGGAAGACTTCTGGTGGTCCCAAACTTCTTCCATTTAAGGATTATGGAGGCCACTGTGCTCTTAGGAACCTTGAGTAATGCAGAAATTCTTTTGTAACCTTGGCCAGATCTGTGCCTTGCCACAATTCTGTCTCTGAGCTCCTTGGGCAGTTCCTTTGAGCTGATGATTCTCATTTAGTCTGACATGCACTGTGAGCTGTGAGGTCTTATAGAGACAGGTGTGTGCCTTTCCAAATCAAGTCCTATCAGTTTAATTAAACACAGCTGGACTCCAATGAAGGAGTAGAACCATCTCAAGGAGGATCACAAGGAAATGGACAGCATGTGACTTAAATATGAGTGTCTGAGCAAAGGGTCTGAATACTTATGACCATGTGATATTTCAGTTTTTCTTTTTTAATAAATTTGCAAAAATTTCTACATATCTGTTTTTTTTTCAGTCAAGATGGGCTGCAGAGTGTACTTTAATGAGAGAAAAAAAGAATGAACTCTTTAGAATTTACCAAATGGCTGCAATGAAACAAAGAGTGAAAAATGTAAAGGGGTCTGAATACTTTCCGTACCCACTGTATGTCTGCAGTGCCCCCATGTGGATGTGTTGCTTTAGCTTCGCTATTCTGTGATGTCATGGTTGCGGTGAGACACACACGAGGTCATGCTGGGAGCCGGCAGGTAGGAGGCGGTGTGCTGGGCTTTTGTCCGCTGGCCATGGGCTACTGAAGTGGCCACTGCAAATCGAGTGGCTCATCACCACAATTAACTCCTTAAGGACAAGTCTGTGTTTTTGTGTAAGCACCGAGCACGCTTCGTCTTGTACGATATAATTGTTACTGAGGGGGTTAACGGGAGATCATCCGACACCGCAGGTCCCCCGGGGAGCCCTCCTTGCTGACTTCCTCCCGGCAGATGAACATATCTGCTGACAATTCCTCCACATCAGCGATTACTTATCACTCACCGTTTCCGTCCTGAATCCTGATCACAAAGTAGCGGCTGGAATCCGTCACCGTCTCCACCGCGATCCCAGGAAACTGATCCACCGGAGCCTGAGCAAAGAGCTCCCCTGCGAGAAAGAGGTGTGAGGCACACGGGGCCGCGCTGCAGGGGCGGGCTTTGACATCAAGGGCCCCTCCGTGCGGCCCCTGCTCTGCGGGGATCAGTGTGCACCCCATAGCCCCCCGTGTGCCCAGCACAGGCTGTAACACCCGACCGGCAGACAACGTCACTGGCACCAGTGCCTCCTCCATCTCCACCTCCAATAAGAGAAGAAGTCAGTGACCACAGATATTTGGGGCATCAGCGCCCCCCGCCTGCTGCACCGTTACCCCCGGCACGTCCAGGTCACACACCGCGCTGTATACTGAGGGGCGGCAGCTCTCTAATATACTCAATCCTTCACCACTTTCAAGATCTCTGATTGATGTCACTCAGTATCCCTCCTCGAAAGAAAGGAGCGCGGCGACGGGGGAGAGGGGCGCGGCGACGGGGGAGAGGGGCGAGGCATGACGGGGGGCTCGGAGAGGGGCGAGGCATGACGGGGGGGCTCGGAGAGGGGCGAGGCATGACGGGGGGGCTCGGAGAGGGGCGAGGCATGACGGGGGGGCTCGGAGAGGGGCGAGGCATGACGGGGGGCTCGGAGAGGGGCGAGGCATGACGGGGGGCTCGGAGAGGGGCGAGGCATGACGGGGGGCTCGGAGAGGGGCGAGGCATGACGGGGGGCTCGGAGAGGGGCGAGGCATGACGGGGGGCTCGGAGAGGGGCGAGGCATGACGGGGGGCTCGGAGAGGGGCGAGGCATGACGGGGGGCTCGGAGAGGAGCGAGGCATGACGGGAGGCGTAGTCGGAGGCTGTCGGTACCTGACACCTTGTCCTCCAGCTTGATGAAGGCCACCTTCCCCTTGGAGGTCAGCCGCATCCTCCCCGTCCAGTCCGGCTGATCCAGCTTCCAGTCCGAGGCCCTGAGGACACATCGTGCAGTCAGGACTGTGGGGACACTGCGCCCTGTACACACGCCTGCTCCGCCGCTCACCTGTAGCCCCGGTTGGACGCTCTCGGCGGGATCCGGTATACGCTGATCTCAGGCTTCACACACAGCACGGACTCGTACTCAGCCTCCGCCGCCATCTTTACCGAACCTACCAGCTGACAGGCCGACTTCCGTCATCACCATGGAGACAGCATCCGGCCGCCATCTTCACCGTCACCTGAGACACGTGACAGCACGCCGCATTCCAGCTCTGCAGGTGACGTCATGTGCAGTACCTACATATGGACTGTGAGTGTCGCTGTCGCACTTCTGGCGATCTGTGAGTCTGTTATTGCTCGGCGTCGCCTCCGCTACAGTGTAAATGCTGTAAGTCTACAGCGACGCCCACAGGCCATAGAGGGAACTAACGGAGTACAATCTTCACCTGCTCCTGCAGATTGGCTGTGAAGATGCTGATAGAGCAAACAAGGTGTCCAGCCGAGCGGACATAAAGCTTCACCAATGTATTCACAAGGCTTAAAAGGCTACAGGAACATTAAAAATATTGCATCAAGGCAAAACTGACGCGTTTCAGACATAGAACTGTCCTTAGTCATGGTATGGACAGGTCTGTGTCCAAAACGCGTCGCATTTTGCCTTGATGTAATATTTTTAATGTTCCTGGAACCTATTAAATTAGTAACGTTTTATATCCACACGGCTGGACACCTTCGATGGCTTCATGGAGGGTCCTGCATCGGATGTGTCCTCAGTCATCAAACAAGTCCCAGCGTGTACAAACACACCATGGTCCGCTGGGGACAGACGAGGGTCCGCAAAGAAAAATTAACGTTTTAAATTTTTTTTTTAATTTTCCTGATCTTTTAAAAGAAATATTAATAAATTGCTGTAAATGGCCGAACGTCTGCATTCACTGAGCGCAAGCTGAGATCCTGAAAATGAAGCATTGAGGCCAGAGGATTATCAGAGACTCACAGACCTCACTGATAGCAACAGACATGGCGGACAGGTGGTCGCTATGAAAACCCGGATCTCACAGGATGTGGGTGCTAAAAAAAATATATGTTTATATAGTTTACAATCTCTTGTCTGCAGTGATCCCTTCCTGTGAAGAAGCCATTACTGAGGAGGCGGCGATGTGACCCCTGGGACCCCCGCAATCCTGAAATACAAGGATAGCGACCAGGCCGGACCCCTGCAATCCTGAAATACAAGGATAGCGACCAGGCCGGACCCCTGCAATCCTGAAATACAAGGATAGCGACCAGGCCGGACCCCTGCAATCCTGAAATACAAGGATAGCGACCAGGCCAGACCCCTGCAATCCTGAAATACAAGGATAGTGACCTGGCCGGACCCCTGCAATCCTGAAATACAAGGATAGTGACCTGGCCGGACCCCCGCAATCCTGAAATACAGTACAAGGATAGCGACCAGGCCGGACCCCCGCAATCCTGAAATACAGTACAAGGACAGCGACGAGGCCGGACCCCTGCAATCCTGAAATACAAGGATAGTGACCTGGCCGGACCCCCGCAATCCTGAAATACAGTACAAGGATAGCGACGAGGCCGGACCCCTGCAATCCTGAAATACAAGGATAGCGAACAGGCCAGACCCCCGCAATCCTGAAATACAAGGATAGCGACCAGGCCGGACCACCGCAATCCTGAAATAAAAGGATAGTGACCAAGCCGGACCCCCACAATCCTGAAATACAAGGATAGCGACCAGGCCGGACCCCTGCAATCCTGAAATATAAGGATAGCGACCAGGCCGGACCCCTGCAATCCTGAAACACAAGGATAGCGACCAGGCCGGACCCCTGCAATCCTGAAATACAAGGATAGCGACCAGGCCGGACCCCTGCAATCCTGAAATACAAGGATAGCGACCAGGCCGGACCCCTGCAATCCTGAAACACAAGGATAGCGACCAGGCCGGACCCCTGCAATCCTGAAATACAAGGATAGTAACCAGGCTGGACCTCCGCAATCCTGAAATACAAGGATAGCGACCAGCCCGGACCCCTGCAATCCTGAAATACAAGGATAGCAACCAGGCCGGACCCCTGCAATCCTGAAATACAAGGATAGCGACCAGGCCGGACCCCTGCAATCCTGAAATACAAGGATAGCAACCAGGCCGGACCTCCGCAATCCTGAAATACAAGGATAGCGACCAGGCCGGACCCCTGCAATCCTGAAATACAAGGATAGCAACCAGGCCGGACCCCTGCAATCCTGAAACACAAGGATAGCGACCAGGCCGGACCCCTGCAATCCTGAAATACAAGGATAGCAACCAGGCCGGACCTCCGCAATCCTGAAATACAAGGATAGCGACCAGGCCGGACCCCTGCAATCCTGAAATACAAGGATAGCGACCAGGCCGGACCCCTGCAATCCTGAAATACAAGGATAGCGACCAGGCCGGATCCCTGCAATCCTGAAATACAAGGATAGCGACCAGGCCGGACCCCCGCAATCCTGAAACACAAGGATAGCGACCAGGCCGGACCCCTGCAATCCTGAAACACAAGGATAGCGACCAGGCCGGACCTCCGCAATCCTGAAATACAAGGATAGCGGCCAGGCTGGTCCCCCGTTCTATGCCCAGAAGGCTCCTCTTCGCTTTTGGTTTTCCCTCCGCGCCTTCGCAGAGACGTCACTTCTTTATTCTCCGGTCCGCAGTGTTGTGTCTGGTTTTGTATTTTCAGGTACAAGTTGTAGTTTTCACCATTTTGGGGTCCGTACGACTTTCTCGTCTTTTTTGTCCTATTTTATTGGGAGGTGAAGTGACCATAAAGCAGCAATTCTGACATTTCTATTTTTTTCCATTTCAGCGTTCACCGTGCCGGATAAATACTACGATATTGTATTAGTTCGGACACTCGCACACACGGCGATAACAAATATGTGAATTTTTTTATTTTTTAGAGGACTTAAACCTGTGATCATTGTACAATACACAGAGACCCTGTAACATCGGAGTGAATTGTGAACTCACCCCTCTTCTACGAAGCCCAGCTACAGACCTCATAGGGGCACAAACATGGCAGACGCGGGGCCCTTCAGTAGCCCCCCGGCTTCAATGACAATGCCGGCAGTACGTCACAATCATGGGGGGTTGGAAAGGACCTCGTCCCCTATTTTCAGTCTCTTAATTGTTGCTGTTGTAATTGACATCATTTACATTTGTATTTATTTATGGGGCTGGTTTGGGGGTCTGTATTTAGACTGTCTGGGATTGTATTTATTTAGGAAGTCTGGTCTGGGTTTCTATTTGTTGAGGGGATCTGGTCTGGAGTCTTTATTTTGCATGTCCTGGGTCTGTTTTTGGAGGCTTTTGGTACATGTATTAGGTTATATACAGCGGCTTGCAAAAGTATTCACCCCCTTGGCTTTTTACCTATTTTGTTACATTACAACCTGTGTGTAAATATTTTTGTAATCCGATTTGTGTGTGATGCATCAGAACTAAATAGTCTAAGTTGGTGAAGTTAGAAAAATATAGGCATAAAGTTAATTTATGTGATCAAATAACTAAAAATTGGCATGTGCATATGTATTCACCCTTTTTGCTATGAAGCCCCTAAAAATTTCTGGTGCAAGCAATTCCCTTCATAAGTCCCATGCTTAGTGACAGGACGTCAACCTGTGTGCAATCTAAGTGTCACATGTCTGTCAGTATATATACTTTACCTTTCCTAAAAGGCCACAAAGGCGGCAACACCATTAACAAGAGGGACTACTAACCAAACAACACCATGAAGACCAAGGATATCTCCAAACAACACCCTGAAGACCAAGGAGATCTCCAAACAACACCGTGAAGACCAAGGAGATCTCCAAACAACGCCATGAAGACCAAGGAGATCTCCAAACAACACCATGAAGACCAAGGAGATCTCCAAACAAGTCATGGACAAAGTTGTTGAAATACAAGTCAGGGTTGAGTTTTAAAAAAATATCCCAATCTCTGATGATCCCCCGGAGTACCATCAAATCCATTATCATCAAATGGAAAGAGCATGGTACCACAACAAACCTGCCAAGAGAGGGCGTTCACCAAGACTCTCAGCCGGGGCAAGGAGGGCATTAATCAGAGAGGCAGCACAGAGACCAAAGGTAACCCCGAAGGAGCTGCAGAGTTCCCAAGCAGAGACTGGAGTATCTGTCCATATGACCACAATAAGCCGTACACTCCATAGAGGTGGCCTTTATGGAAGAGTGGGCAGAAAAAAGCCTTTTCTTACACACAAAAATTGTAAGGCTCGTTATGAGTTTGCCAAAAAACGTGGGAGACTCCCCAAATGTATGGAGGAAGGTGCTGTGGTCAGATGAGACCAAAATTGAACTTTTTGGCCACCAAAGTAAACGCTATATCTGGTGTTGCTTTAGCCGTATGCTTTGGGTCATTGTCTTGTTGGAAGGTGAACCTCCGTCCCAGTCTCAAATCACTGACAGACTGAAACAGGTTTTGCTCAAGAATATCACTGTATTTCGCACCATCCATCTTCCCCTCGACTCGGACCATTTTCCCTGAGATGTTTCTGCTCCCCACAGGCGGAGCGGGCCCCGAGGCAGGGTTGATGGAAGGGATGCAGGTGAGAGGTGGCCCGGTGGGGTCAGGGGGAATGACGGACGCGCACACAGGGGATTCGCTTCAGTACCTTTACTGGTGTAAACGGCAGGTATGGTCCAGGGTACTTAGTAGGAAGGGTGCACTTCTGGACTCTCCCCAGTGAGCAGGTAGTAGGCCTCCTGATCCGTTTCTTCCTCTCTCTCTGAAGCTCCTGACCAGCCTGGAACTAGGCCTAGCTTCTGTACTGTTTCACTCTCTCACCTGTCTGCTTGGTAGTAAGAACTTTTCTCTGGCTACCACTATCCCTGGACGCTGGGGCCTTTGTGGTTCCTAGTTCTGTAGATGATTGTAGCTTCAGGTTGACCAGGGGTCTGGAATCTTCCTGGTATACCGGTTATTCCTACTAGGCATAGAGGACCCTGTAGGTGCGGACCCGGTGTCCAGCTTGTGTTCTGGGGTGAGCCTAAGATGCTCCTCTGCCCCCTTCACTCCTTTCTCCTCTCTCCTTGCCTCGGCCACACTCTGGGCCCTCAATACAGCAGCAGACGTGCTGCGTCTTCACTGCTCTAAGCGTCAGCACACTCTGACTACCTAACTCCACCCTCCATATATATATCCCTAACAGGCTCCCTCTGGTGGTATGAGGTGGAAGGGTGGAGGTGTTTGTTTGTAGTGAGGGCCTCTTGTGGAGAAGTCCGTCCATGCACCCTTTTGGGTCTTGTGGTACCTGTAGTAGCAGGGTGCCACATTCCCCCCTAGTACAATTCAGTACTCCTGGATTGAAGAATTTTAAACAGGTAACAACAAGTAACAATAATAATTACAACAACAATAACAATGTTACAGTAAGTCCCGTCACCAGGTGTCCATTCCACTGATGAAGGTGTAATAAGGGTAACATGAGGGACCCGCCTGAAAACCCTCAACGTAGGCCCTGGGCGTGGCTACAGGGCATAAGTGATCCAGGTGTTGGACCACGTCTTCGGCCACGCCAAACGGTTTTTGTTCTGTGTTTTTTTTATGGAACAAATAAGGGGGCACTTTGATAAGTGTAACTATTTACAAGGGAAAGTTTTTGGCGGCTCACAGTCCTCAGCCTACAAGTCTTTATACCCTCACGGGTAACTAAATGAGCACATTATTTTCATTTCACACCATAAATAACAGTAGCAATACCCAACTGGGTAACTATTTACAATGTAGGCATTCTGTATTTATTTCCTATACGAAGCAGGGATTTGGCCTTGTGTGCTGCATGTGGACCTTCGTAGCACTGGGGTGTTACTGGTGTCTGTGCATGCACTCTCTGTTAACCTACCAGGTGTATGTGCTGGTAGATTATAAAACTGCCTCAATCTCTCTATGGGACTGGCAAGTACACTGTTTACTGGGCCTTCAGGCTCTGCCTCAATGGGTGATCCTCCTCTTAATGAGGATTCTTCCTGTTCCTGAGCAGGTTCTTCTTGTGGCGGAGGCTCTTCTGGTGGTATACAGAAGTGTATTACTGGTATAATAACTGCTCCATCAAGTTGAGGCCAGTCCGCAGGGAAGTCTCCTAGAACTGTATGAAGTACAGTACAGACCAAAAGTTTGGACACACCTTCTCATTTAAAGATTTTTCTGTATTTTCCTGACTATGAAAATTGTACATTCACACTGAAGGCATCAAAACTATGAATTACCACATGTGGAATTATATACTTAACAAAAAAGTGTGAAACTACTGAAAATATGTCTTATATTCTAGGTTCTTCAAAGTAGCCACCTTTTGCTTTGATGACTGCTTTGCACACTCTTGGCATTCTCTTGATGAGCTTCAAGAGGTAGTCACCGGAAATGGTCTTCCAACAATCTTGAAGGAGTTCCCAGAGATGCTTAGCACTTGTTGGCCCTTTTGCCTTCACTCTGCGGTCCAGCTCACCCCAAACCATCTCAATTGGGTTCAGGTCTGGTGACTGTGGAGGCCAGGTCATCTGGCGTAGCACCCCATCACTCTCCTTCTTGGTCAAATAGACCTTACACAGCCTGGAGGTGTGTTTGGGGTCATTGTCCTGTTGAAAAATAATTGATGGTCCAACTAAACGCAAACCGGATGGAATAGCATGCCGCTGCAAGATGCTGTGGTAGCCATGCTGGTTCAGTATGCCTTCAATTTTGAATAATCCCCAACAGTGTCACCAGCAAAGCACCCCCACACCTTCACACCTCCTCCTCCATGCTTCACGGTGGGAACCAGGCATGTAGAGTCCATCCGTTCACCTTTTCTGCGTCGCACAAAGACACGGTGGTTGGAACCAAAGATCTCAAATTTGGACTCATCAGACCAAAGCACAGATTTCCACTGGTCTAATGTCCATTCCTTGTGTTCTTTAACCCAAACAAGTCTCTTCTGCTTGTTGCCTGTCCTTAGCAGTGGTTTCCTAGCAGCTATTTTACCATGAAGGCCTGCTGCACAAAGTCTCCTCTTAGCAGTTGTTGTAGAGATGTGTCTGCTGCTAGAACTCTGTGTGGCATTGACCTGGTCTCTAATCTGAGCTGCTGTTAACCTGCGATTTCTGAGGCTGGTGACTTGGATAAACTTATCCTCAGAAGCAGAGGTGACTCTTGGTCTTCCTTTCCTGGGGCGGTCCTCATGTGAGCCAGTTTCTTTGTAGCGCTTGATGGTTTTTGCAACTGCACTTGGGGACACTTTCAAAGTTTGCCCAATTTTTCGGACTGACTGACCTTCATTTCTTAAAGTAATGATGGCTACTCGTTTTTCTCTACTTAGCTGCTTTTTTCTTGCCATAATACAAATTCTAACAGTCTATTCAGTAGGACTATCAGCTGTGTATCCACCAGACTTATGCACAACACAACTGATGGTTTCAACCCCATTTATAAGGCAAGAAATCCCACTTATTAAACCTGACAGGGCACACCTGTGAAGTGAAAACCATTTCCGGTGACTACCTCTTGAAGCTCATCAAGAGAATGCCAAGAGTGTGCAAAGCAGTCATCAGAGCAAAAGGTGGCTACTTTGAAGAACCTAGAATATAAGACATATTTTCAGTTGTGTCACACTTTTTTGTTAAGTATATAATTCCACATGTGTTAATTCATAGTTTTGATGCCTTCAGTGTGAATGTACAATTTTCAAAGTCATGAAAATACAGAAAAATCTTTAAATGAGAAGGTGTGTCCAAACTTTTGGTCTGTACTGTACATCTTCCTTGGGTTTCTCCGGTATTACAAGAGGTGCTTCTTCCGGTGTCTTCAGTAGACCTGGGCACAATTTGAAGTGGTCTCTTGAGACTGTTGCGGTTGTTTAACTCCATCCTTACTAATCAGGCAGGTTTTGGTGTTGTCAAATTTAGAATTCAACACTGTGTAGGGCTCTCTTTCCCACTGGTCATCGAGCTTGTGACCTCTTCTTTTCTGCTTTAGCACTATCTCTCCTGGTGCCAAGGGTTCTGCTGGGGCATGTTTATTATACTGCTCTTCTTGTCTTTCCCTCACCTTGTGACAGGCCTTCGACACAGGCCTGTACTTTCCTGTACTGCTCTTGCCGACTTGTGTCCCAATCTTCAGTGGACGTATCTGCAGCAGGTTCTACCACTCCAAGCTCCAGGTCCATGGGCAATTTTCCAGGTCATGCTCTCATGAGGTATGCTGGGGTACAATTAGTAGAACTCACGGGTATGTGGTTATACAGGTCCACTAGGTCGGGTAGCTTTTCTGGCCACTGGTTCCTCTCTTCCAAAGGTAGGGTTTTTAGCAGGTCTATAACGATGTTATTCATTTTCTCGCACATACCGTTGGTTTGCGGATGATATGGCGTAGTCCGGATCTTCTTGCATCCATACAGGTGACAGAACTCCTTGAATAGCTCAGCTTCAAAAGCAGGGCCTTGATCTGTTAGCACCTTGTCCGGATATCCATGGGGTCTGCAGAAGTAGGCTTGGAACGTTCTTGCTGCAGTTTCTGCTGTGAGATCCTTGACAGGAGCTACCACCAGGAACCGGGAATATTGATCCACCATGGTCAGGGCATAGGAGTAGCCTGATCTGCTGGGTGACATTTTGACATGATCCAGAGCGACAATATCCAGGGGTTGGGTTGTTTTGATGGACTGCAAGGGTGCTTTCTGGCTGCCGTAGTCTTTCTTTCTACGGCTACAGGGCCCACAATTCCGGCACCACCTTTCTATGGAACTCCGCATTCCAACCCAATAGAATCGGTCCTTCAGGTTTCCAGCTTCTTCCAGCCAAAATGACCCGCTTGGTCATGGTAGGCCTCTAACACCATCTGGATATCCGTCCTGGGTACAACAATCTGCCACACCATTTCATGGGTTCTAGGGTTGACATACCTTCTGCACAGCTTTTCTCTATAGATGAACAGCCGGCTTCTCTCATTCCACAGGTGTCTGGCTTGTAGAGTGGCATCCTTCTCCAGGTGAGAACCTTCTTGGGTTATCAGTCCTTTGATGAGGCTGACAATCGGGTCACTGTCCTGGGTCTCCTTCCAACTGTGATGAGGTAAAGGATTCGGCGTCCTACAATGACGTCTTCTGGAGGCATGTTGCTCGTGGATCACTCCGCTTCTGTGGAAAGCAGGTAATTCAATTTCCTCTAGGTCATCTACTTCATCCTCAGTGTCCGACTGGTGGGGCATTCTTGACAGGGCATCTGCATTGGCGTTCTTGTGACCTGCCCGGTACTTGATTGTGAACTGATAATTCGACAACCTGGCTACCCAACGCTGTTCCATGGCTCCCAACCTGGCTGTCTCCAGGTGTGTCAAGGGGTTATTGTCGGTAAAGGCTGTGAAATTAGTTGAGGCTAGGTAATGCTTGAATCTTTCAGTGATAGCCCAGACCAAGGCCAGGAACTCCAGCTTGAAGGAACTGTAATTCTCCGGGTTCCTCTCAGTAGGGCGAAGCTTCCTACTGGCATAGGCGATTACCTTTTCTCTGCCGTTTTGCTTCTGGGACAACACAGCTCCCAGTCCCTCATTGCTGGCATGTGTGTACAACAGGAAAGGTTGGCTGTAGTCGGGGTAAGCCAGGATTTCCTCACCGGTTAGGACTTCTTTCATTGATGCAAAGGACTCAGTCTACTCTTTGCCCCACTGGAATGGGGGACTTTTACCTCTTTTGGACTGTCTTACTAGGAGATCTTGTAAAGGTGCTGCCTTTTTTGTATAGTCCTTAATGAACCTCCTGTAGTACCCGATCAGTCCCAGGAATTGACGTACTTCTTTGATGTTCCTTGGTTCAGGCCACTTCTGGATGGCAGTGACCTTCTCTGGGTCTGGTGCTACTCCCTCTGAGCTGACCACGTGTCCCAGGTACTGAACCTTCTGTTTGAGCAGGTGGCACTTGGAAGGTTTTAGTTTCATCCCATACCGGGACAATGCCTCAAATACCTCCGCCAGGTGCTTTAGATGGTCCTCATACGTCCTCGAGAACACGATAATGTCATCCAGGTATAGCAGCACTGTCTCAAAGTTCCGGTGTCCCAAGCAACACTCTATCAACCTCTGGAACGTTCCGGGTGTGTTGCAGAGTCCAAATGGCATGCTATTGAACTCGCATAATCCCATCGGGTTGGTGAAGGCTGTCTTCTCCCGGTCTTCCTCAGCAACAGCGACTTGCCAGTACCCGCTAGTGAGATCCAATGTAGAGAAATAATTGGCAGATTTCAGTGCAGCCAGGGATTCCTCTATACGGGGCAAAGGGTATGCATCTTTATGTGTTATTCGATTAATTTGTCTGTAATCTATACACATACTCATGCTACCGTCCCTTTTCCTGACCAGGACCAGGAGAGCTGCCCAGGGGCTAACAGCTATCCCTTACTACCCCTGCCTTTTTCATATCATGCAACATTTCTTTGGCTTTTTGGTAATGTGCTGGTGGTATGGGTCTGTAACACTCCTTAATGGGTGGATGGTTACCGGTGGGTATGTGATGTTGTACCCCTTTAACCCTTCCAAAATCAAGTGAGTGTTTACTAAACACCTGTTCATATTCCTGAACGACTCTGTAAACACCGTGTTTCTTATGGACAGGAGTGGCGTCAGTCCCAACATGGAGCTGTTGACACCATTCCTCCAGCTGAGCTTCGGAGTCATTGTCCTCCACTGTATCCGGTGGGGTCAAGGATTCCACTGTGTGTATGGCATCATTATTCACAGTATACAATCTGGCAACAGTGGCATACCTTGGCAATTTGACTTCCTCCTCCCCACAATTTAGGAGACGTACGGGTACCCTCCCATTGCGCACATCAACTACCCCTCTAGCAGTTAAGAGTGTAGGTCTGTGCTCGGAGCTAATGGGCTCCACTACCGCCTGGTAGCTCCGTCCTTTGAGACCTATTGCTGCCCTACACCAAATCAGCATTTCACTCATTGGGGGAATCACAATGAGTACCGGGTCTGTCACCTGTACATTACCAATTTCACCGCCTGTTAGCTTTACCTGTTGCTGGTACATAAGGGCTCGAATCTCTCTCTGGAGCACCTTCCTCTGCCCTGGTTTGACAGTGTCAGCAATCTGTTGGAGCAAAAACAACACTTCTCCCAAACAGTTACCAGCAACATTTGTACCAAGTATCATACACGGATTTGTGTCACCAGGGTTAGATTCTATGACAATCAGTCCTTGGTCTTTTAGTTCCACTCTCCCCACCTTCACTGTCACGTCCTTAACCCCTACTAGGTTAAGAGGAAGGCCATTGGAGGCATACACAGAGAGATTTGGGGCTGGCGGGTGGAGTTCGTCTATGGACCAGTACCTTTAGTAGAGGACATCAGGTATGATGGTTACCTGTGAGCCGGTGTCCAGTAACGCAGGTGTTGCTATGCCGTCTAGCACGATGGACAGGAAAGGCCTTTCTCCTACAAACCGGTCGTACCAGCCTGATGGGCCTGGTTGATCTACTCCTGGGTGTCGGCCCTTGGCCCCAGGGTTTGCCCTTTTAAAGGACAGATCGGCTCGGTGTGGCCTGCCTTGTGGCAACGGTAGCAGATGAATTCTCCTGGAGGGCGACTTTGGTCGTTGGTCCTCCCACGGGGTGGCGTTGTCCTCCTTCTTCTCCTCATCCAGGGGACATCCTCAGGACTGTCGGCGAGTAAGATCCTTCCATCCGGCTCGGGCTCCGTCTGTAGCTGCAGGGCGCTCAGGACAGTGGTCAGGGTTTTACTTAGCTGACGCACTTCAGAGCGCAGGCTGTCAAGCTCACTAGGGGGCGCTGTTTGCACTTTTGTCTCAGCCGTTAATGAAGGGGCAGTGAGTGCTGTGGCCATTGGGGTGGCCCCACCCTGGTAACGCTGGATAGCAGCGCCTGATGTTTCCAGGGGCTGAAGGCCCTTAATAGCCATGTCCTTCAGGGTGTCAAAGGGGGCATTTGGATGATCTAGGGCCCACCACCGTACAGTTCTGCTCTCCTCCTGGGACCTCAACTCCCGGATGAATTGTTCTATCAGCATTTTGTCCTCACCATGTATGCTGGCTGGACTAACCTGTTTCAGGGCCCGCAGTGCCTCTTGTAAACGCCAGTGTGGCGCCCCCGAGGGTTCGACCGCCACAGGGATGCTGCACTTCTTTAATGGAGTGTAGTGTTCTTCCTCTGAGGTAAGAACAGTGCAATGGTCAGGACTCCACCTCCACATCCAACACCACATTTCTCCACCAGAGGGGGCTAGAATGCACTAGCTGCTGCCCTCCTTGTTACAGGGAGACTGGGAAACCAAAAGTTAGGGGAACCGTTTAGTGGGAGAGGGTGGAGGAATCACAATTTAGTTACACTTTAAATTTCATATTCAATAAAAAGCCATCTTGGTTCTTGGTCCTTTTTAGTCCTTGTTAGTCAAGTTTACTGGCTGTCACGTACTGTGATCTCCTACCCTGAGCGTGGATCCTGTGTGGACCTGCAGGGGATGGAGGCACAGATCTCGTACCCCGGCCTTGGGACGAGGGGCAGGTTGCAGACAAGGAATGTCTCCACCCGGTCAAGGACCACGACCAAGAAGGCCCGGAGCTTAAGAGTGTAGCTCCACCGCAAATGGATCCCAGGGAGGATGCAGACGGAGCGGAGTACGCCACCTGTCCTCGCCAACCTGATATATTCAGAGGGAGTCCAGCTGCAAGAGGGGTACCGGCCCCCGACACCCGACCTCGCTACTCCACGTCCTGGTCGGGAAAGCCCGGTAGGCCCTGAGGATCCCACCGGGTAACGGAAGGAGCGGAGCTGCCACCCGTACCCTTTTTCTGAGAGGAGTTCAGAGGGAGACCCGGCCTATCTACACACACAAACAGGAAAGGATACGGTCTGTAGTTCAGGAACACTCTGGTGCAGGGTCCTGATTGAACGCTGGACTTACTCGGAGGTTGTCGGACCCCAGTTCCTGGTGACCGCAGAACTCCGCGGGGAGCAGGGAGTCGCCTTCCTTCTGCCATCTCTTATGTGAGTAAAGCCTTGGAAGTTCACCCCTATGGCCTCCGGACTCTTTATTCTGCGTCACAGCGCACTATGCAGACTTTCTAGACTACTACCCCCGTCATCCTGTCTTTCTGCCCTGAGGCCTTGCTCCGCCTGTGGGGAGTAGTAACAACTACGGCTGCCATAACACCATGCCTCGGCGGACTGCAGCAGCACTGGTGGCCTTCACCAGGTACCACAGGTGGCGTAGTCGTAATCAGCCACTCAACCCGGATAAGCCCACACCATCCTTTTTAATGTGACGGCCCTGGGCACGGAGCGGGTCCGGACCACGGCTGCACCCCATCTCTCCAACTTAGGACCCGACTGCGAGTCCCCATCTCCCAGGGTGAAAAGGGGCTTTCGAGTAGAGGCGTCACACCAGGCATAGTCCCGGATACTGTCCTCAGGTTTCTGGGTACAGTGGTAGAACCTCATCCGGAGATCTGCGGTTTTCAAAGACAGTTTTCAGTCTCTTAAAGATAATGGATACTGATTGCTGGTCTGCGGCTGGCCAGGTTTCAACTTCCCGCTCTGCGGCACCAGTCAATTGTCCCAACACAACAGCGGCTCTCTGTTTACCAGTCATTGAATACATGTCCAGTACACCACATATTTTCCTTTTGAATCCAGACAGGGTGTCTGGTTTGCCGTCATACTGGGGAAGCCATTTCACTCCGGGGATATACGGCAGGGCCATGGGTATCAATGGAGTCACGACCCCTGCTGGTGGGGCGGCGGCCCCGGACGGAGCAGCGCCAGGTGCGAGTTGAACATCGGGAGCGTTAACTGGTGATCCGGTGTCTTGCTGGTCGTCGGTCATGGTTGCGACCCCCTAGTAAACTGTAGCCTACCTCCTCTTTCTTTTTCGGGTAGGCCGCAGCTCCGCAGACGACGGCCTCCTTCCAGGACCTGACGCTTCCTGGTGCTGCGTCAGAGCGCGAGGCGGGGCTTAATTTTCGCACGCTTCCAACAGTCACGCCTCTCTGGTTCCCGCGGTTACACCCCTCTTCTTTCCGCCCGGCGATGCGCTAATGGCGGCGATGTTCACCACAGTACAAACACAGTTCAAATATGGCACACAGTACCCGGTGGCAACGGGCACGAAATCCTGTTCGTGACACCAGGAAGAGTGTGACTCGCCCACTGGGGTATGGGGGAGACTTGGTACCCGGGCCTTTACCTCCCTGGGATGTCACGGCAGTCGGCTCCCGGGCCCGTACTCTGGGGTCACTCTTTAAAAGGGGTTTTAGTGTACAGTTTGTCTCGTGACGCCACCTGTGGTTTCCGGGAACAGTTACCGGCGCTGCTGCAGACCTCCGGGGGTGGTGGGATGGCAGCTGGAATGTTTCTGCTCCCCACAGGCGGAGCGGGCCCCCGGGGCAGGGTTGATGGATGGGATGCAGGTGAGAGATGGCCTGGTCGGGTCAGGGGGAATGACTGACACGCACACAGGGGATTCGCTTCAGTACCTTTACTGGTGTAATGGCAGGTATGGTCCAGGGTACTTGCTAGGAAGGTTGCACTTCAGGACTCTCCCCAGTGAGTGGGTATAAGGCCTCCTGATCCGTGTCTTCCTCTCTCTAAGCTTCTGGCTAGCCTGGAACTTGGCCTAGCTTCTGTGTTGTGTTGCTCTCTCACCTGACCACTTGGTAGTAGGACTTTTCTTTGGCAACCACTATCCCTGGACGCCGCGACCTTCGTGGTTCCTAGTCCTGTATCTGATGGTAGCTTCAAGATGACCAGGAGTCTGGAAGCCTCCTGGTATGCCGGTAGTCCCTACTGGGTATAGAGGACCCTATAGGCGCGGACCCGGTGTCCGGATTGTGTCTTGGGGTGAGCCTGGGATGCTCCTCAGCCCCCTTCACTCCTTTCTCCTCTCTCCTTGCCTCGGCCACACTCAGGGCCCTCAATACAGCAGCAGACGTGCTGCGTCTTCACTGCTCTAAGCGTCAGCACACTCTGACTACCTAACTCCACCCTCCATATATATATATCCCTAACAGGCTCCCTCTGGTGGTATGAGGTGGAAGGATGGAGGTGTTTGTTTGTAGTGAGGGCCTTTTGTGGAAAAGTCCGTCCATGCACCCTTTTGGCTCTTGTGGTACCTGTAGTGGCAGGGTGCCACATATCCCTAACAGGGTTCCCTCTGGTGGTATGAGGTGGAAGGGTGGAGGTGTCTGTGTGTACTAAGGGTCTCTTGTGGAGAAGTCCATCCATGCGCCCTTTTGAGTCCTGTGGTACCTGTGTGTAGCAGGGTGCCACAGTTGCAGGGTCTATAATTGGGGGGTCTGGGATTGTATTTATCTATTTAGGGGTCTGGTCTGGGGTTTGTGTTTTGAGGGTCTGGGTTAGTATTTGTTTAGGGGGTTTGGTTTGGGGTCTGTATTTGGAGAGTATCGGTTAGTATTTGTTAATACTCTTGCACCACCTTTTCCAAGAATGTTAGTAAAATCTTAAAAAAAGTTTTAAAAAAACAAACATTTGGTACGTAACTGTCCGTACTGATATCACAATTGAGGAAATAATTTGAAATGGCAGAATTGCTGTTTTATGGTCACTTCGACCTCTCAAAAAATGGCATACAAACAGTGGAAAATGGTGACCACAATAACTACGGCTTTCACCGCAAAATACAAGACAGGAGACAACGCTGCAGACAGTAAAATAAAAAAGTGATCACTCTGAGAAGGCGAGGAGGAAAAGCCGAATGCGAAAAGGAGCGCATGAACCTGGAGCCGGGTCGCCCCCACAATCACAGAGTTACCAAATAGGCCTGAACTTTCCAGGACTTTCCAAAATTTCATAAAACAATTCTGGCGAGTTGTAAAGGGACCCAAAATGTAAAGAGATTCGTGCGGAGATGAGACGTTTCTTCTCGTTTTTCCCCGGAGATTTATCTCTGAATCAGCAGTTTCTACATTTGCACTAAATGTATTTTTAGATTTTGGCCTGAAGTGTCGAAGAAAAGCAGAAGTTTAGTGCAAGTTCTGGTATTTCACATGGCGGCCGCTTCCCCCCAATGGTTTTGAGCGGCTACAATAATGGATACGATCTCGTCTCTGCATTGAAAAGACACAGAAAAAGCGAGAATCAGAGCAGAAAGCTGCAGCGACTCAAAGAAACCAACCTGAAGATACGTCTGCCACTGATTATCCAGGATCTCAGGATCAGGCTACCGACTCCATATTATGTACAGGATTCTCTACAGACCCCAGACCAGACCCCTAAATAAATGAACTCCCAGACCCTCCAAATCCAGACCCCGCAACCAGCCCTATAAACAAATACAAACACAGACCCCAGACCAGACCCTTTAGACACATACTGACCCAGACCCTCAAATACAGATCCCAGACCAGATCCCTAAATAAATAAATACAATCCCAGACCCTCAAAATATACACCCTGCAACCAGCTCCTCCAAACAAATACAAACCCAAACCCTCGAAATACAGAACCCATAAACAAATACAAACACAGACCAAAAATCAGACCCCTTAGACACATACTAACCCAGACTCTTCAAATACAGACCCCAGACCAGACCCCTAAACAAATGCTAATTCAGACCCTCCAAATACAGACACCGCAACCAGCCCCTATAAACAAATACAAACCCAGACCCTCCAAACACAGACTCAAGACCAGACCTCTTAGACACATACTAACCCAGACCCTCCAAATACAGATCTCAGAACAGTTCCCCTAAACAAATACAAACCCAGACCCCATACCCTGAAGACACATACTAACCCAGATCCTCAAAATACAGACCCCAGACCAGATCCCCTAAACAAATACAAACCCAGATCCCAGACCAGACCTCTTACAAAATACAAACCTAGACCCTCCAAATACAGACCCCAGACCTCCTAAATAAATAAAATCCCAGACCCTCCAAATATAGACTCTGCAACTAGCACCTATAAACAGATACAAATCCAGACCCTGTAATACAAACAGACTCCCCAAACATAGACCCCAGACCAAACCCCTTTAAAAAATACAAAACCAGCCCCTCCAAATACAGACCCCAAACCAGATCCCCTAAACAAATACAGACTCCAGACCAGATCACTTAGACACATACTAACCCTCACCCTCCAAATACAGACCCCCGACCAAGTCCCATAAACAAATACTAATCCAGAGCCTCCATACACAGACCCCAGACCAGACCCCCAAGACACATACTAACTCAGACTCTCCAAACACAGACCAACGACCCCCTAAACCAATACTAACCCAGACCCTCCAAATGCAGACCCCAGACCAACCCCCTAAACAAATACAAACTCAAATCCTCCTCCAAATACGAGACCCTTTAAATACATAATTTAGATCAACTCCCTTTAGAAACTCAGACCCTCCAAAAACAGACCCCAGACACCCTAAATAAAAGCTCCAGATCAGACCCCTAAACAAACAGACCAGACCCTTAAAAGGAATGCAAACCTAAACCAGCCCCCTTAATAAGTACAAACCCAAACCCAGATAGTATAGAAATACAGATGTGCAAATGCGTTATACGGCCATAAGATCTAACAGGTGTCATCTATGGAGGAACAGGACGGCAGAAAGCGGCCCCTCTGGGACCCCGATACTGTGATGACTGAGGCTTCATAGAGGGAAAAACTAAATCTAACGGTATAACGAAATAAAAAAAACTCATCCAAAAATATATTCACCCCGTCAGACATTCGGATCCACAGCTGGTAACACGAAAATTGTCATAATCAAGATATCACACAGGAAGGAAGTGATGACACATGAAGAGAAAGGACGGCGACGACTTCACCGGACAGCTGAGAACTGCAGACCACAATCATCAGAAGCGAGGCGGGGGGCGACTATTATTAGAGGGACAGTATATATCAGCGCCACAGTATATAGCTCTCAGGTAAGAATATACGGAATATAATTATGGAGCCATATGTATAGAAATCATTTTCCATTAATTCTTCTTCTATTATTATTATTTTTTATACATTTTTAAAAAAATATTTTTATTTCATTTTTTTTCTACGTTTCAAGCTAAAAATCTTAATCAAAAATTAAATATTTAAATTGTGGAAACTTTTTTTTTGTATTTATTAGAATTTTTGCAGGATGTTTTGGTGATGATGGAATCACCACAGCCTGCTCAGTAAAAGCGTTTTTTTTTTTTTCTTCATTTTTGCTCTCATTTGCAAATTTCACATATTAATGTTAGTTTTGGGCATTGGGAAGAGATTTGCTGTCATAATACGGGTGCAAAAAAAAAAAGAAAAGCAGAGATAATATATTAGCAAGAACAGTTCTTAAGGGTGACTAAAGCAGGAGTGGTGCTAGAGCGACGGGGATCTAATAGATAAGGCTAAGTTTCCACAATGAACTTTTGGTAAGTTTTTGATGTTACAGATTTTCTGCAGCCATTAAGTAACATAGGTTTCTTGAATATTTATGTAAATCCGCAGAGTTAAAAACTCACCAAAAACTCATTGTCGGAATGTAGCCTTAGGCTATGTTCACACATCATGTTTTTTCAGCTTTTCTGCTTTTTTTCTGCAGGAAAACTGTAGCAAAACCTGATCTCTTGCCAGGAGGTTGTTCAGGATTTTTCTTTCCTTTTTTTGCTTGTTTTTTTTGGTGCGTTTTTTTCACTGTCCTTTTGTCTCTTATATGCATGTACATAAAGTTCGGTGAAAAAAAATCTCGTTTTGGTTTTGGCACAAAAAAACGCTGAAAAACTTGACACCTGCGTTTTTGGTGCTTTTTTTAAGCGTTTTTTTTCACCACCCATTACTTCCAATGGGTGAAAAAACACTGGAAAAAAAACGCTGAAAGAAGTGACATGCTCAATTCTGCAAAAAAACATACAAAGCACAAAATACTGATCAAATAAAAACCATGATATGTGCATGAGATATCTGGAATCTCATAGACTTTGCTGGTACTGTGAAACGCAGCTGAAAATTTGCATAAAAAAACCACATCAAAAAAACGCTGAAAAAAACCATGATGTGTGAACATAGCCTTAGTGGTCTTGGACAACTCCTAGAAAAACTGCCCTTAGGAGCTGCACTGGATCTACTTGTTCCCAGCACTTAGTATTAGTAGTAAACCTTTAAGTAATCCAGTCCCTAGAGATAGCAAACAAAAAAAGGTCTTCATATGAAGCCAAACTTCCAAAATCACAACCCTCTTTTGTTCACCTCTGCATTTTTTTGGTGGCAACTCTGGGGCCATATAGTCCACTATTGGCTTTTTTTTTCTTTCAGTAACCATTGACTTCTATAGGGAGCACAACACCATATGGCGGCAAGAATGCACCACAGCACACAAATATATTGGCACATGGAAACCGTTATACATCCACTACATATTCAGGAAAGAAGCCTGCACTATCAAAACAGAAGGATTCTTTACTGTAAGAGCTGTGATGGAACTTTCCTTCCGTTCCCAGGATGTTTGGGATTGATAGTTAATCAATTTCATTCAAAATGATCCAATATAAAGTTATTCAGCTCATTATTCTGTTATATTTATTATGTGGCGGAACCAGGCAAATTCCTCCGCAGCGCCACCACGGGGGGAAAATAAAGCGTTGCACAGTTCCTATCATAGGCAACAGGCTGCACAAGCATGCTGGGTCCTCTGGAGCAAAAGGTGCACTTTGTATTTTTTTATTTTTTTTATTTTTATTTATGTTAATTTAATAATGACTAAGCGCTGGATATTTGCACGACCGTAATAACCAGGAGAATACATTCTATAGGTTATTTTGTGTAAAAAGTCATTAAGGTGTTTAAAGTTTTTATGTAATTTTTTTATGCAAATATGACATTATACTGCAGTTTTCATACTTACCAGTAGATGTCAGTATTCCTGTACAGTACATCATGAAGATCTCAATTTACAGCTGCTGCAAATATTGTTGATCATTGCCTCTTTATAACAGTGGGAAAAAAAACCTGGATAATTAACCAGGCTACTCTCCATGGGCAATCCTAAAATGTTACATGTGTCTTGGAAACCTCCAGTAAACCACAGAACCTTTATATTTTTACAGGTAGCCAGGATGTTCAATGGAAGTGATGACAATATTGACTTTCCCTACTCTCACACCCAGGAGACTACTTTCACCACGCTGGTTTTTGTGGTCACCTTTCTGGTGGGTGTCCCCGGTAATATCCTGGTGCTTTGGGTCACTGGTTGGAAGATGAAGAAGACAGTGAACACTGTTTGGTTCTTGAACCTCGCTGTGGCCGACATCGCGTGCTGCCTGTCCCTTCCGTTCTCCACCGTCCAGTTACATTACCAGGAATGGTTGTTTGGAGCTGCGCTCTGTAAAATAATCCCGGCTGTGGTCATTCTTAACATGTTCGCCAGCGTCTTCACCTTGGTGGCCATCAGCATTGACCGTTGCATCCAGATAGTCCTACCAGTGTGGGCCCAAAATCACCGCAGCCTACGAATGGCTTGGCTTGTCTGCTTGATTATTTGGGCATTATCCTTCATGATGTCACTACCCGCCTTTCTCTACAGACAGATCTCTACACACCACAACGTCACCAGATGTGAGCATCAGTTCGGTGACAACAATGAAGTCAGTGATTATCATGGCAGCTTTGGTTTGGATTATGAGGACATTTTCAACTTTTATGAATATGACGTGCCTTTCATGGGTTTTGACGACCACCTCTTGGGTATAGACAACCAAGTCTCCAACCGCGAAGTCACTATCACTGTCCTCCGAATGTTATTTGGGTTCCTGTTCCCCCTCTTGATCATCGCTGCCTGTTACATTCGTCTCGCCCTTAAAGTACAAAGCAGCAGATTTCTCAAGGTGGGTAGAAAAACCACCAAGGTGGTGTGCGGCATCATCGTAGCCTTCTGCGTGACCTGGGCTCCCTACCACATAATCGGCATGGTCATGTTGTACGTCCATAACCAAATAGTCAATAAACTCAATCACGTCTCGGTGGCCTTGGCTTTCTCCAACAGCTGCATCAACCCAATACTGTACGTCTTCATGGGCAAAGACTTCAAGACCAAGATGAGTCAGTCTTTACGGCAGCTCATGGAAAGCGCCTTCAGTGAAGAAGTGACCAAAACAACTGAACGTAGCCAGGTTAAAAGCTCGGTCCAAAACAGTGTGGACGTCTAAGATGAAAGTGCAATGAGACGTTCATAGGTGGAGTTGACCTAATGGGGTTCCATGTAAGACCTGGTTCATGAATCCTCCAAGGATATGAGTGCTTGCTTTCTGTTCGTGCAGACGAGAAAGATGGTATGACCCCTGGGCTTGTTCCTCTCTGGTTTTTGGTAATGTCGCTGTTCTTAGGAGGCTCCTTGGAGGTTCACATCACCTACACAAAGAGGACAGGGCTTATCTGAGCTAAGCCTTCTTGTCCAAGGGTCCCAAATCTACTGCACTTTGACCTTGGAAGGAGTCCCATCTGAAGTTGTCGAAAAGAACCACAATGATGCTTCCTTAGTCGATTGGTCCTGGCTAACTTCAAGTACTGTGCAGGGTTTAACCCAACAGTGGAAGTGGCCACCTGATTTCCTATGCTTTAGTGATATCTTAAAGGGGTTGTCCAAGACTTATAATTTGATGACCTATCCTTTGGATGGGTCAAGATCTAAGACCCCACTGATCAATGATGCAATAGCGGAACCAGACCAGTGCAGCTCAATACAATGTGTAGAGGTCATTCTCGAGTACTGCAGGTTAGCAACCAGAAGCTGAACTTTGTTTGTTTCTGGTTGTTGTGGGGTCTGCAAACATGTGATTAGTGTAAACGTTGGGTTTCGGACCTCCATCGATCTGATATTGTTGATCCATTCTAAAAATACATAATCAAAATCCAAGTCATGGACATCCCCTTTAATTTCATCTTAAGCTTACATATCCTGTTATTAAGTGTCACTGGTCCTACTAAAGGTCTAGTTGCCATTTTCCCTTAGGCTACATCTACAACCAAAATCAGACATTGCAGTGTAACAAACTAATTACTGGTCCAAAGAGAAGGATTGAGGACTCTGCTCATAAGAGCTGACAATCTAAAAGGAAATTGGGGTGACATAAAAGGTAAAAAGTGTTTGTATTGTATAGAACGTTATTATATTGCATAAGGTAGTCCATGTAAGGCCATAGGAGCCGGCCATCAGCCAGTATCTGAATATGTAAAGATATGAAGTGCATGAGGGTGGAAGGAGTATGGAGGGAAAATGTTAAATGAAGGGATGATGTTCAGAGGAATAAGTGTGATGAAAACACATGAATCAATTTATGAAATGTGATTGACTGACTTAAAAAGATGTGCTTCTAGCGGAAACGTAAAACTGTATATTTTGGAAATGAACTGGATTTTCCCGAGTAGAGCATTTCAGAAAACTGGTGCAACACAAGAGAAATCTGGATAGATTTGGATTATGGAGAATGTTTGTCTTTGGTCATTAGTAAACTGGAAATCTGGGGTAGGATGGTATACAGAGATGAGGAGGAGGTATAGGAAGTACAGCACTATGGAGAGGACAAGTAAGACATGAGGAGGAGATGTAGGGCAGTGCAGCACTGTGGAGAGGTTGGTAGGGTATTAGACCGAGATGAGGAAGAGATGTAGGGTGGGGCAGCACTGTGGAAAGGATGGGTAGGGTGGTAGACAGAGATGAGGAGATTTAGTGTGGTGCAGCACTGTGGAGAGGATGGGTAGGGTGACAGACAGAGATGAGGAGATGTAGGGCGGTGCAGCACTGTGGAGAGGACGGGTAGGGTGGTAGACAGAGATAAGATGTAGGGTCATGCAGCACTGTGGAGAGGACGGGTAGGATGATAGACAGAGATAAGGAGGAGATGTAGGGCAGTGCAGCACTGTGGAGAGGGTGGTAGACAGATGAGGAGATTTAGAGCGGTGCAGCACTGTGGAGAGGATGGTAGGGTGGTAGACAGAGATGAGGAGATGTAGGGCGGTGCAGCACTGTCGAGAGGATGGGTAGGGTGGTAGACAGAGATGAGGGAGGAGATGTATGGAGGTGCAGCACTCTGGAGAGGACAGGTAAGGTGGTAGACAGAGATGAGGAGGAGATGTAGGGTGGTGCAGCACTATGGAGAGGACGGGTAGGGTGGTAGACAGAGATGAGGGAGGAGATGCATGGTGGTGCAGCACTGTGGAGAGGACAGTTTTGGTGGTAGAAAGAGATGAGGAGGAGATGTAGGGCGGTACAGCACAGTGGAGAGGACAGGTAGGGTGGTAGACAGAGATGAGGGAGGGGATGTAGGATGGTGCAGCACTGTGGAGAGGATGGATAGGGTGGTAGACAGATGAAGAGATGTAGGAAGGTGCAGCACTGTGGAGAGGACGGGTAGGGTGGTAGAAAGTGATGAGGGAGGAGATGTAGGGTGATGCAGCACTATGGAGAGGACAGGTAGGGTAGTAGACAGAGATGAGGAGGAGATGTAGGGCGGTGCAGCACTGTGGAGAGGACGGGTAGGGTGGTAGAAAGTGATGAGGGAGGAGATGTAGGATGGTGCAGCACTGTGAAGAGGACGGGTAGGATGATAGACAGAGATGAAGAGGAGATGTAGGGCAGTGCAGCACTGTGGAGAGGACGGGTAAGGTGGTAGACACAGATGAGGGAGGAGATGTATGGTGGTGCAGCGCTGTGGAGAGGACAGGTAGGGTGGTAGACAGAGATGAGGAGGAGATGTAGGGCAGTACAGCACAGTGGAGAGGACAGGTAGGATGGTAGATAAAGATGAGGAGGAGATGTAAGGTGGTGCAGCACTATGGAGAGAACGGGTTGGGAGGTAGACAGGGTTGAGGGAGGGGATGTAGTGTGGTGCAGCACTGTGGAGAGGATGAATAGGGTGGTAGACAGATGAAGAGATGTAGGGAGATGCAGCACTGTGGAGAGTACGGGTAGGGTGGTAGAAAGTGATGAGGGAGGAGATGTAGGGTGGTGCAGCACTATGATGATGGGTAGGATGATAGACAGATGAGGAGGAGATGTAGGGCAGTGCAGTACTGTGGAGAGGATGGTAGGGTGGTAGAGAGCGATGAGGAGATGCAGAGCGGTGCAGCACTGTGGAGAGGATGGTAGGGTGGTAGACAGAAATGAGGAGATGTAGGGTGGTGCAGCACTGTGGAGAGGATGGTAGGGTGGTAGACAGAGGTGAGGAGGAAATGTAGGGTGGTGCAGCACTGTGGAGAGGATGGGTAGGGTGGTAGACAGAGATGAGAAGGAGATGTAGGGTGGTGCAGCCCTATGGAGAGGACGGGTATGAGGAGGAGATGTAGGGTGGTGCAGCACTGTGGAGAGGACAGGTAGAGTGGTAGACAAAGAAGAGGCGGAGATGTAGGGCGGTACAGCACTGTGGAGAGGATGGGTAGGATGGTAGACAGAGATGAAGAGGAGATGTAGGGCAGTGCAGCACTGTGGAGAGGACGGGTAAGGTGGTAGACACAGATGAGGGAGGAGATGTATGGTGGTGCAGCGCTGTGGAGAGGACAGGTAGGGTGGTAGACAGAGATGAGGAGGAGATGTAGGGCAGTACAGCACAGTGGAGAGGACAGGTAGGGTGGTAGATAAAGATGAGGAGGAGATGTAAGGTGGTGCAGCACTATGGAGAGAACGGGTTGGGAGGTAGACAGGGTTGAGGGAGGGGATGTAGTGTGGTGCAGCACTGTGGAGAGGACGAATAGGGTGGTAGACAGATGAAGAGATGTAGGGAGATGCAGCACTGTGGAGAGTACGGGTAGGGTGGTAGAAAGTGATGAGGGAGGAGATGTAGGGTGGTGCAGCACTATGATGATGGGTAGGATGATAGACAGATGAGGAGGAGATGTAGGGCAGTGCAGTACTGTGGAGAGGATGGTAGGGTGGTAGAGAGAGATGAGGAGATGCAGAGCGGTGCAGCACTGTGGAGAGGATGGTAGGGTGGTAGACAGAAATGAGGAGATGTAGGGTGGTGCAGCACTGTGGAGAGGATGGTAGGGTGGTAGACAGAGGTGAGGAAGAAATGTAGGGTGGTGCAGCACTGTGGAGAGGATGGGTAGGGTGGTAGACAGAGATGAGAAGGAGATGTAGGGTGGTGCAGCCCTATGGAGAGGACGGGTATGAGGAGGAGATGTAGGGTGGTGCAGCACTGTGGAGAGGACGGGTAGAGTGGTAGACAAAGAAGAGGCGGAGATGTAGGGCGGTACAGCACTGTGGAGAGGATGGGTAGGATGGTAGACAGTGATGAGGTGATATAGGGGGTGCAGCACTGTGGAGAGGATGGGTAAGATGGTAGACAGAGGTGAGGAGGAGATATAGTGCAGTGCAGCACTGTGGAGAGGAAGGGTAGGATGGTAAATAGTGATGAGTATCTTCTCATTGCTATCTAACATCCTACCCTTCCGCTCCATGTAGAGGGTGCAGCACTGTGGAGAGGACAGGTAGGGTGGTAGACAGATGAAGAGATGTATGGAGGTGCAGCACTGTGGAGAGGATGGGTAGGGTGGTAGACAGAGATGAGGGAGGAGATGTATGGTGGTGCAGCACTGTGGAGAGGACAGGTAGGGTGGTAGACAGAGAAGAGGATGAGATGTAGGGCGGTACAGAACTGTGGAAAGGACAGGTAGGGTAGTAGACAGAGATGAGGAGGAGATGTAGGGTGGTGGAGCACTGTGGAGAGGAAGGATCGGGTGGTAGACAGTTGAAGAGATGTAGGAAGGTGCAGCACTGTGGAGAGGACAGGTAGGGTAGTAGACAGAGATGAGGAGGAGATGTAGGGCGGTGCAGCACTGTGGAGAGGACGGGTAGGGTGGTAGACATTTGGGAAGGAGATGTAAGGTGGTGCAGCACTATGGAGAGGACGGGTAGGGTGGTGGACAGAGATGAGGAGGAGATGTAGGGTAGTGCAGCACTGTGGAGAGGACGAGTAGGGTGGTAGACAAAGAAGAGGCAGAGATGTAGGGCGATGCAGCACTGTGGAGAGGATGGGTAGGATGGTAGACAGTGATGAGGAGATATAGGGGGTGCAGCACTGTGGAGAGGATGGGTAGGATGGTAGACAGAGGTGAGGAGGAAATATAGGGCGTTGCAGAACTATGGAGAGAAAGAGTAGGATGGTAGATAGTGATGAGTATCTTCTCATTAGTATCTAACATCCTATCATTCCGCTCCATGTAGAGGTCGCAGCACTGTGGAGAGGACAGGTAGTGTGGTAGACAGATGAAGAGATGTAGGGAGGTGCAGCACTGTGGAGAGGACGGGTAGGGTGGTACACAGAGATGAGGGAGGAGATGTAGGGTGGTGCAGCACTATGGAGAGGACAGGTAGGGTGGTAGACAGAGATGAGGGAGGAGATGTATGGTGGTGCAGCACTGTGGAGAGGACAGGTAGGGTGGTAGGCAGAGATGAGTAGAAGATGTAGGGCGGTCAAGCACTGTGGAGAGGAGGGTTAGGGTGGTAGACAGAGATGAGGAGGAGATGTAGGGTGGTGCCGCACTATGGAGAGGATGGGTAGGGTGGTAGACAGAGATGAGGGAGGGGATGTAGGGTAGTGCAGCACTGTGGAGTGGACGGGTAGAGTGGTAGACAGATGAAGAGATGTAGGGAGGTGATGCACTGTGGAGAGGACGGGTAGGGTGGTAGACAGAGATGAGGGAGGAGATGTAGGGTGGTGCAGCACTATGGAGAGGAAAGGTAGGGTGGTAGACAGAGATGAGGGAGGAGATGTATGGTGGTGCAGCACTGTGGAGAGGACAGGTAGGGTGATAGACAGAGACGAGGAGCAGATGTAGGGTGGTGCAGCACTATGGAGACGACGGGTAGGGCGGTAGACAGAGATGAGGGAGGGGATGTAGGGTGGTGCAGCACTGTGGAGAGGACTGGTAGGATGGTAGACAGAGATGAGGAGGAGATGTAGGCCGGTGCAGCACTATGGAGAGGACAGGTAGGGTGGTAGACAGAGATGAGGAGGAGATGTAGGGGGGTGCAGCATGGTGGAGAGGATGGGTAGGTGGTAGACAGAGATGACGAGGAGATGTAGGGCAGTGCAGCACTGTGGAGGGGACGGGTAGGGTGGTAGAAAGATGAGGAAATGTAGGGCTGTGCAGCACTGTGGAGAGGATGGGTAGGTGGTAGACAGATGATGAGGAGATGTAGGCCGGTGCAGCACTATGGAGAGGACAGGTAGGGTGGTAGACAGATGAGGAGGAGATGTAGGGCGGTGCAGCACTGTGGAGAGGACTGGTAGAGTGGTAGACAGATGAGGAGATGTAGGGCGGTGCAGCACGATGAAGAGGATGGGTAGGTGGTAGACAGAGATGAAGGAGGAGATGTATGGTGGTGGAGCACTGTGAAGAGGACAGTTTGGGTGGTAGACAGAGAAGAGGAGGAGATGTATGGAGGTGCAGCACTGTGGAGAGGACAGTTTGGGTGGTAGACAGAGATGAGGAGGAGATGTAGGCCGGAGCAGCTGCCTGAATTGGCCTTACAAGGCCATGGAAGATGACATAATAATCCAGCACTGATCAGCCCTGAGAGCAGTAAATAGAGGAAGGAAGAAGCAGAGCGGGGACAGATGAGTAACAATGTACAACAGAGCTGCAGAGCATAGAAATAATACAATCACACAGAGCACCAATATATTACAATCCCATCCTGTGGACATGTTTATATTAATACCACCTGTACGAATCACATGAGCTCCAATCGGCCCTTACAGAAGCCGAAGAGGTTGGTACAGGAGTCACTTGCTGAAATACAGATCAGGGCATGCTGGGAGTTGTAGTTTTTCAGCAGCTGCAGAGCCACTGGCTGGGGGCCATCTTTTATAGACCATAGATAGGACTGACTACACAAAGGCGCCTCGGATTCATCATTCAGTGCATTTGGTTCCTCATTTGTTTCTGATAAGTGTCCATTAGGACAGAGAGTGTCACGTGGCGGACCCCCGGTCAGTTCACAGGGTGGCAGCTGCTTCCTCTTTTGCAGTTTTGCTTATCTTTGAATAAATGACTTCTTGTTTTTCCTTTCTCGTTTTCGAGGTCTTTCTATTCCAAGTAACTGCGTGAAAGTGTAAATAGGATCAAGGGGTTAACCTCTTAAAGACCGGGTCCATTTTGACGTTAATGCCGCCATATTTTTTTTTATTTTTTACAGACGCATATGAGGAGCATTCATTTTTAGAACTTTCCTAATGACGTAGTTGACAAATATTCCTTCTTTCTGACCCCACATACACATGTATGCTCCGGTCGGCTGAGCGTGCATCTGTTTTCAGTAAGGAGAGGAGAATAGGCCTCTGCCAGGCAGCTCTGGCGGCGGCTAATCTCCCTTGAGAACAAAAGGATCGGCACAATGAAACCCAAGAGTCAGGACATCACCCAAACATTAGGTGGTCCTGGTCCCCCGAAATTCTATGGTCAGTATTGTTGCCTTTGCTAGACTCTTTGTAGTGGCACCAAAGTAGCGACAAAAGATGCCCCCTGGTTCTGACAAACCACATGTGTGCTACAGCTGCTGTTGACCGCGGCATCTAAGGGATTTTTCTACTTTTAGAAATCTGGACTCTAACCCCAAAAAAAAAACCCCGCTGCAGCCAATCATTGAACTTGGTGGCTCATGCAGTCAACATCGAGACCGGAGCAGTGGCCCAGAACCGGCGGTGGACGGTCGGAGGAGGAGTATTATGTACTATCTGTGTTAGTTTTTTGGATTTTCTTTACTAGTATCTGATTGGTTGGAGTCCTCTTTCCTAAAAGTGGAAAACCCCTTTAAGCTGCAGGAATAGTTATCTACGATCCTGTTAGTTGCAGAAGGAGCAGTGGGTGGCGTGAACATTTCACCGAATCTTGAGATTGGCCCGTGTCAGCCACAGGATGAGGCTATACAATGGCCCAAATATATTCACCAGAGGACTACTAAAGGGAAAAGTTATGAAAACTTTTGCTAATATTGCCCACTGAATTCCTGGTTGAGCTCCTGCTTTTTGCACAAGAGCCAATCAGAAAAAAATGAGCTTCAGCACATATTGTGTATTTTCACACTGAAATAATGGCAGATCATTGAGGGTCACTGGCGTCAAGCTTTTAAGAAGTATAATTTTTCTGATTTTACGTTTATGACCCGTCCTTTGGAATGAGAGAACTCGACCTCAAGGACCTTCAGATCTACAGAGAACCAGAAGCTACAAGATCTCAGCATATTGGGCTGCGTCTTGGCACGTCCATTGGGGTGACTGGTGCCTGGGATTGCAGTTGAGTTCAACTTTCTAAAAGGTTCTTTCTTACATATTCTTCATCATTTTCCACACCGCTGCTTGCAGTCAGTGAATAGTAACACTCTTGTTTGCAGCCTGAAAAATCACTTGGCAATAAAGGACGAGTATATTTAGAATTAATGGCAGGCAGCAGCTCTAAGGGCAAAATTAGGGAAACCTCTGAGCTTATTGCAATTCTTTGTGACAGCTGTTAAATGGACTCGCCGCCAACAAACTATGCATCTAAAGACCCTCCCAGGGCTGTCAGACCATATATATTGATCAGGTATGCCCTAACAATTGGTTATGTACCGGCAATAAAAGAAAAATCCTGTATAGGATTTAAAAAAAAAAATCAAAAAAGTAAAAAAAAAAAAAAACACCACAAAAAAAAGGAAAAAACACACAAAAAAAAAAACACAAAAAGGAAAAAAAAAAACAACACAAAAAAACCCAAAACAAAACTTTTTTTTTACAATAAATAACACTAATTACATATACTGTGCGTCCTGAGAAATAAAATGATTAAGACGAATAAACTCATCCCAGAAAAAAAACAATACATCATACAGCGACCTTGCGCAGAAAAGTGATAAAGTTTTTACTCTCAAGAGGTAAAATCAAACAAATGTCATTATCAGGGTATGTGCCTATTGGTGACTCCACGCCCCATAGAGAGCTTGGTGCACCAGAAGTAAGAAATCTCCCACAAAGTATGTTGTAGGCACATTTACAAGAACGTTGTTTGTGGTTATACTGTGAAATTCAGCATTTTTTGCAATGAAGTTTTCAGGCTTTATTCACAAGGAATTTTTTTTACAGATTTTTTTCGAGTGGATGCTCCTTAAAGATTGCTGAAAACATTCCGGGAAAACTCTTCTTATTCATTTCTATGGGAATCCAATTTGCTGTTTATGTGCAGAGTTTTGGGTTATTGTATTTTTTTTGGGGGGGGGGGGGGGGGTTCCTGAAAAAGTTTTAAAAAACACCTGATTGCATGAAAAAATAAATAAATAAAAAATAAGTGCATGTGACTTCTATGAAGAGGCTGCTGATGGAATCTGTTACAAACTAGTGATTGTCCAATAAAAGAGCTACAAAATAAAATAGAAATAAAATAATAAATAAATAAAATAAAATAATAAATAAATAATAAAAAAATAAAATAAAAAAAGAACGAAAAATTCCTCCAAGGATATGTTCATAGGCAATGTGCACATGGCAGAATCCGCCGGTAAACCCATCAAAAAACGTGCAAAAGAATGAACATCTATGTTTCTATGGAAAAACGACTCGCTGTTTATATGTTCAGGCTTTTGGACGTCTTTTTTTTAGACGCTCTGCACTTTATAATATCAATTGGGAAAACTCAAAAGACGCCTGGATGTTTTTTTGGAGAGTTTTTCCATAATTTTTGCATAACTCCTTAAGGACAGGGCAATTTTTCGTTTTTGTTCTTTCATAACTTTTTTATTATTCCGTCCACATAGCCGTACGTAGTCTTGTTTTTTTGTGGGACGAGTTGTACTTTTGAATGACACCATTCATTTTATCATGTGATGCACTGGAAAGCGGGAAAATTTTGTCAAGTGTGGTGAAATAGCAGAAAAAAAAGCACAGTTCCGTAATTGTTTTGTTGGTTTTTTTATTTACAGTGTTCATTTTAAGATAAAAAAAAGACCTGGCAGTATAATTCTCCAGGTCAGCACGAGTTCGCAGATACCAAACATGTATAGTTTTTGTTTTATTTAAGTGTTGAAAAAAAAAATAAAACTGTAAAAAAATAAAAAATAAAAATAAAATAAAAATTTGTAAAAAAAAGATAAAATAATTTGCTTGTGACACCAATTTCCGAGAGCTGCAACTTTTAAATTTTCGGGACACATCAGTCAGGGAGATGGAATATGACGTTTTCTGCACATCATATGTCATTAAGGGGTTAAAAAACACTAGGGGTTTCTTCATTATTCCATGGAATGAAAAAAACGACTGGAAAACGATAATAAAAAGACTTCACAAAAACTATGGGAAAAGCCTCCAAAAAAGCAACAGTGGAAAAAAAACGTCCAAAAAAATACCAAAAGGCTATATGCACATCATGACTTTTCAACTTAGACTAAAAACACTGAGTTTTTGAAGCAGAAGAAGCTTCTGGAAACTTTGGTGTTTTTTTTTTCCTGAATCGCCTTTCGTGTCGTTTTTTCAGCCATTCCCTGAGTGTTTTTTGGACTTTTTATTCCACTGACGTTCTTTTGAGCGTTTTCAAGTGGTTTCTGCATCAGAATCAGCCTGAAAAAGTCATTGTAACCGAAGGCTGAGTCTTTTCACAGAGGAATTTTTTAGAGGACATTGTTTTGTTGTTCTTTTGCATGTTTGAGGAGGATTTGAAGAGGTTCTTCTCAATGCACGTGGAGTTTTTGGAGTAGAACTGAATGTAAACTTTCCAAATCCTCCTAAGAAAATGCAAAACTCCTCAAAAACTTGAAGTTTCTGCTCCAAAACCCAGCAAAAAGACTCCAAAAAAATACAACTCTGGAGTTTACTGAAGTGTCTTTTGCTTGAAAAACTTGGCGAGTTTGCCCGAGTTTGAAAGACGTTGTGTGCACATAGACATAGGGAATGTTCACATGTGACAGGTTTTTTTTTATGATGCTTTTTTTCCTGCAGAAAAGAAGCTCCATTTTGCAGTATCAGAGATTTCAGAAATCACATGCACAAGCAGTTTTTTTTTTCGCTGACTGAATATGAGCTCTGCAGCGTGAATAAAACTAACTTTATTAACATAAACTCCAGACAAATCACACGTAATCCGTAAAAAAAAAGTAAATCAGCAAATAGCTGGGTTCTATATGTATATTGGAAAAAAAAATACTGAAAAACCGCCACGTGTGAACATAGTTATAAGCTGTGTGATCACACCCCGAAAAGAGTCGTTCCATGCAGGGTCTCCGGGTTACAATCTTGTTGTTTTTGAAATCCTCAAAAAACTCTGTGAAATTTTTCAAGTGGAAACCACTGCAAGAAACGCTCCTTTTTGCTGAGTTTTTCGTTTCCTGCTGTTTTTGCAGCCTTCTGATCACAGCAGGATCCACTCCACTCACTTTTTTCCCACCAGAAGTTTTTCAAAACCTGAAGCAGAAAAAAAAAGCGCTCAAAAGACCGAAGAGCAAAATAAATAAATGGGAAGAGTCTTTCAAGTGTTTTTAAGTGATTTTTCTGCCGTTTTTGGAGTAGTCTGGCTCTAAAAAACTCTTAAAAAAACCTGTCAGTGTGAACAAACCCTAAGCGTAAGGCCGCGTTCACCCGTCGGCACCATGAGCTCCGTCCTGAACGCCTCATAGACATAGATTCTATTTTCCCTTCATAGTTTTTCCTGTTTTTTTGACCCAAAACTACCCAGAATGCAATTCTTCGGGGTAATTTTTCTTCCGTCCTTTTCCCAGGCGCTATAGGCGATTTACGGATGCTTTAGCTCCGCCCTCGGGTCGTTCTGGGAACACCCACTTGACAGTGATTTTAAATGCGCACATTTCACCAGTCCTCGTGAATTTGGGATGGTTGGCATACGTAAATGTGGCTTTTTTTTTCAATTTTCATGCATTTTCTCTACAGGGAAAAAAAGTGCATGAAAAACGAGCGCCGATGCTTCATGTGATGGATGTGAGCGCCTTTCTGTATAGGATTGTTAGTCCTACATATAACCACATACACCAGAGTGACACAAGGACCGCGGGGAAATGACAAAAAGCCCCAAAATTCACTATATTTATTATTAAAAGTGGACCACCCCCATAATGCAATGCGAAATCACATTTATCATTATGAAACTACAATTCCCACAGTGCAGCGCGAAAGAGCCGGAAGTGGGAGGGCGGAGCCTGACGAACCTTCCAATGGTCCGCTGGTAAGTAAGGAGGAAATGATGAAGGCGAGCACGTGACCTCGGCGCAGCTTGTGATTGGTCGGCGGCCCTAGTGTCAGAGATCAGGGGTCAGGACTGGGTTGCATCTAGTTTGGAGTTGATTTTTTTGTGGTCCTCAAACAATCAACTCCATTCTAGCTGATTCACCATTGAGCTGTCTAGTTTGGAGTTGATTTTTTGAGGCCTCATTTTTCAGCTCCTCTCTAGACGGCTCACTACTGAAGTGACTGGATCGGAGGGGATATTTTGTGGTCCTCATTCCAGCATCTCCACTCTAGACGGTTCACTGGTGAGGTGACTGGATCGGAGTTGAATTTTTGAGGCCTCACTGTAGTCACATGTTTTTTATGACCTCATGTTATTGTGACACCCCAGGGGTCTGGTTGCCACAGTGATAGAGATATTACGTCTGAGAGCAGGTGGGAGGTCTCTTGGTCAGGGATCCTATGCATGCCACACCTCCTGCCCAGTCCTGGGAGGGGAAGAACTTCCCCTATATAAACCTAGGGCTGAGGCAGGGTTAGTGAGTAGAGAAGAAGTAGATAAGAGAAGCAGCATAGGAAGAAACAACAGGAGCTCTGTGGGAGCAGTGCTACAAGGAGTCAGGGGCTGGCAGCTGCAGAGCTCGCCCTGACTGAGAAGTTATCACCGGACCCGGAGTCCGAGGCTGTGGGGACTAACTCCTATCCAGCAGCAGAAACCGACCGGCAGGGGATTGCAGGTCCTCTGGCCCAGAAACCCGAAGGCACGGTCACACGCGTGGGACCAGCACCGCCGTCGTGGAGCGAAAGCTACTAGAAGGCCCTGAGTCACCGGCCATACGGGTGAGCACCACACGGTACACTCAGGGACGTGGGCTACTTATACCCGCCTCTAGCAAGGTAGCCAGAAGAGTATCGTTAGTTTGGGAGGCCTACAACTCCGCCTGGCCAGGGGAGATCCCATCTGCTCAAGGACTGACCAGGCCCCAATCGCTAGCCAGTACTCCGGGAGGGTCTATCTTTGTCACCAGTAAAGACCCTGAACTACACCGTACCGTCTCCGAGTGGTTCCTGCTACCCCCATCATCCACGTCGGCTGCCCTGAGGCCATACCCCTCCCGTTGGGGGTTATACTATCACGCTGCACAATCCTACCACCGGCCTCAGCGGTCTGCCCTGCAGCAGCAGCTCCTTAGCTGTACTCAACGGGTGGCGTAGTCGTTCAACATCTACCGCTGATACAGCGCCACTTAGTCTGACTCCCTGGGCACGGACCGGATCACCGCCACGAGACTACAACCCTCAACAGATCCGGCTCCGGGTAAGCTCCCGCGTGTGCAACGCTGCGCGACACAGGCCCAGGGGCGCGTCAACTTTTGGCGTAGTCGGCAGGATCTCGTGCCCGCAACCACCGGGTACTGCGTGCCTGAAAAAGACTGTTCAAACTTACCTGTGGTGAAGATTCCCGCCATCCGGCGCCATCTTCCGCTTCCTTCCCGCCATCGGTGGAGTTTTCCCGCCATCCGGCGCCATCTTCAGCCTTCTTCCCGCCACACGTGGAGTTTTCCCGCCATTGGACGCCATCTTGAGGACGCCGCGCGGGAAGAAGAGGGGCGTGGACTCAGAAAGCGCGCGAGAACTGAAGCCCCGCCTCACGTCCGGACGTTGCGTAAGGTCCTGGAAGGAGCCCAGCAGACGCCGACGTCACAGGAGCGCGACGGAAGGTCCTCAACCCTGACGATCCACTGCGGAGCCGCGGCCTACGGAAGAGGATCATCGCAAGGTAGGCCACGGTCCACTAGGGGGGAGAAGGATGTCGGATACGGAGGAGAGCTTCACCGCTTCAACCCCCGCCAGCGCCACCGCTGTTGCGGTCATGCCTTTCACCATGCCCTATATCCCGGGGGCAGCCTGGCTACCCCAGTACTCAGGGGAGTCACATACCCTGCATGACTTTAGAGAAAAGCTGGATAGCCTCTTCCAGGTGTACCCCCTCACAGAGGAGCAAAAAGTGAGCATCCTGGTGGCCCAATTAACCGGGGCAGCCCAAAGGGAGGTAAAGTCCTGGCCATCTGGGGGGAGGACTGTCGCAGGGATACTAACCCGGCTGAGGGACACCTTTGATACCCGCACCTCAGCCGAGATCAAGCTTAGATTCTACGGGTGCAAACAGCGGGCACATGAGAGTATAAGGGACTATGCCCTGAACCTACAAGAGGCCCTGAGAGCCATTAAGCAGACCGACCCTGACGGCGTGGGAGACGAGGACAGGCTGTTGACTGAACAATTTATAGGGGGTTTATATTGCAATGCCCACCGAACCCAGTTGCGGGCAATGGCCTTACAGGACCCTCATCTGGGATTTGCACAGTTCAAGGACAGAGCCATCCGGGTGCTTCGAGAACCGGCACCAGTTGGCGTTGTGACCCACAGACGCCCCACTACCACTTACCACCAGGAGGCGGCGCCCTTGTCGGCAGGGCCTGTGGGAGCTGATGCGCAGGCTTTGAACAATGACCCGGCTCCAGACCTGCACCATCAGGTCCAAGAGCTAGCTAAAAGCGTTGCTGCGCTAACCCGAACTGTGCAGTCTTTACAGGTTTCCACTCCAGGGAAGATCCAGCTGGCATCCGGACCGGAGGACATCCCGTGGCGTCGACCAAGGAGGACCCCACCGGCCAGAGGAAGACCCAGCGACCGATACAACGAGGACGGACGACCCATCTGCCGCCGCTGCAATCAACCCGGACATATGGCAAGGTACTGTCCTTTAAACTGGCACAACCTGGGGTAGAGGGCCAACCCCCAGGAAAAAGATCACCAGGCCCATCGAACTGGCGCGACAAATATGTGGGAGGACGTCCAGTCTTACCCGTGGTACTGGATGGCATTCCTATGAGTGCCCTACTGGACACCGGGTCACAAGTCACCACCATCCCGTACGTGCTCTTCAAGCAGTACTGGAATGACTCGGATATCACCCGCTACCCTGACGACGACTTGAGTATCATCGCCAGCAATGGTCAGCCTGTGCCACAGATTGGATTTAAAGAGGTGACCATTAAAATCGGTAGAGTCGAATTGGCAGCACAGGGACTGATCATTGTAGACATTGACAAACACGAGAGTCACCCAAAGATAACTCTAGGAACTAATGTAATTGAAAATTGTCTTGCAGAGGTGATTTTCCTTTTACAGCAGGTTGCCAAGAACGCCAGCTCCGGCCAGCAGCGAGTGCTCCAGAAAGAGATCCGGGCACTGATGCGACGGCAACAGCTAGAACTCTCCGGTGGTGAGATTGGTAGCGTGCGAATGTGTGACCCTTTCCCTATTGCCATGCCCCCGAAAAGTGAAATGATGATTTGGTGCCGGGCAGCTATTGGTCTGAGAGGTAGAGATTACCAGGCAATGGTAGAACCAGTTTACTCAGACAGTAGGCCCACCATTTTGACAGCACGGGGGGTGGTCAATGTACGCCATGGGAGGGTGCCCGTTCGCATAATAAATATCGGGAAGAGGGAAGTGTACCTGCCCCGGTATGCCACGCTAGCCAAATTGTATACCATCAATCAAGATTCCATACAGTCCGTAGAACCCTTGCCTCCATCTTCCCCGGAGGAAGGTAACGGCTCTAAGAAAACAATGGAGGACTGGTGTCAGCAACTACATTTGGGTACTGACTCCACTCCCTCACACCAGAAACAGGGAGTCTATCGGGTGGTTCAAGAGTACGAGAGAGTGTTTAGTAAACACCCGTTAGACTTCGGGCGAGTCAAGGGGGTAGAACACCACATCCCCACGGGAGACCATCCTCCCATAAAAGAGAGGTATCGACCCGTACCCCCTGCACACTACCAACACGCCAAGGGGATGCTTAGAGACATGAAGGAAGCTGGGGTGATCAGGGATAGCTGTAGCCCCTGGGCAGCTCCACTAGTCTTAGTCAAAAAGAAAGACAACACCATGAGGATGTGTGTAGATTACCGGAAAATCAACCGTATCGCACACAAGGATGCGTACCCCTTACCAAGGATAGAGGAGTCTTTGGCTGCTTTAAGATCTGCTAACTTCTTCTCTACCTTGGATCTCACTAGTGGGTACTGGCAGGTTCCTGTAGCAGAGGCGGACCGGGAGAAGACCGCATTCACCACCCCGATGGGACTTAGCGAGTTTACCTGCATGCCGTTCGGACTCTGCAACGCACCAGGGACCTTCCAACGATTAATGGAGTGCTGTCTGGGCCACAGAAACTTCGAGACGGTCTTGTTGTACCTGGACGATGTCATCGTATATTCCAAGACGTATGAGGACCACCTGAAACACCTGGTGGAAGTGTTCGAAGCTCTGGCAAGCTACGGCCTAAAGGTGAAACCCTCCAAGTGTCACCTCCTGAAACCAAAGGTGCAGTACCTGGGACACGTGGTGAGCGCTGATGGAGTGGCTCCCGACCCTGATAAGATCACTGCAATTAAGGAATGGCCAAGTCCCTCCAGTGTAAAGGAAGTGCGGCAGTTCCTCGGGTTGGTAGGCTATTACCGCAGATTCATCCCCGGTTTCACCAAAAAGGCAGCTCCTATGCAGGACCTCCTGATAGGCCAGTCCCGGAAGGCCAAGAACCAGAAGCCACCCTTCAGATGGGAGAAGTTAGAAGAAGAGTCCTTCCGCCAGCTGAAGATGGCCCTCACGGGGGATGAAATCCTGGCGTACCCTGATTACAGCCAGCCCTTTATCCTCTACCCCGACGCAAGTAACATCGGGCTAGGAGCCGTGCTGTCCCAGATCCAGCAGGGGAAAGAACGAGTAATCGCTTACGCCAGCCGAAAACTGCGACCCACCGAGAGAAACCCTGAGAATTACAGCTCATTTAAGCTAGAGTTCCTGGCAGTGGTGTGGGCAGTCACCGAACGCTTTAAGCACTACCTCGCTTCTTCCCGGTTCACCGTGTACACGGATAACAACCCGTTGACACACCTGGACACGGCAAGACTCGGTGCCCTAGAGCAGAGATGGATGGCCCGTCTGTCCAACTACGAGTTCACAATCAAATACCGGGCAGGACGCTCCAATACCAACGCGGACGCCCTGTCCAGGATGCCAAACCTACCGGACGTAGGAGAAGATCCAGAGGGACTGGAGGAAGTTGAACTCCCCGCGTTCCACCGTCATGGGACTATCCAGTATTCCCATCGGGTAAGGAGTAAGCAAGCCGCTACGTTTAACCCCTTGCCTCACTACAACTGGGAGGAAACGCAAGACAGTGACCCTGCCGTCCGACTGGTGAAGGAGATGCTGACTCGGCCAGAGGCTCGCCTTGACCCAGACGCTCCGGAGGAAGCCAAGCAACTGTGGGCTGAGAAGAGTCGACTGTTCCTTTACAAGGGGAAGTTGTGCCGCAGAATGGTTAACTCCCGGACGCATGAACTAATCTGGCAAGTAGTGGTGCCACGGAGAGACGCAGCCATGGTGATGGAGGCATACCACGACGGGGCTGGACACTTCGGATGGAAGAAGCTGGAGTTCCTGCTGCGCGGGCGGTTCCACTGGGTAGGCATGAGGGGAACCATCGAGAGGTGGTGCAGAGACTGTGGCCCGTGCAACCTAAGAAGGAAGGACCGTGCCAGCCAGAAGACTCCCCTGCAGTCCATCGTCACCCGGCAGCCGTTGGAACTGGTAGCCTTGGATCATGTAAAACTGACCCCAAGCAGAAGTGGCTACGTTTACGCACTAACCATCGTGGATCACTACTCCCGGTTCTTGGTTGTCGTCCCCGTCAAGGACTTAACAGCTCGAACAGCAGCTAGAGCCTTCCAGCAGCACTTCTGCCGTCCACACAGGTACCCGGACCAAGTGCTGACGGACCAGGGACCTGCCTTTGAAGCGGAGGTCTTCCAGGAATTCTGCAATCTGTATGGCTGCCGGAAGATAAGGACGACACCCTATCATCCGCAAACTAATGGACTTTGTGAGAAAATGAACCAGGTGGTAATGGATCTTCTGAAAACGTTGCCCCTGGAAGAACGCAGTCTGTGGCCTGAGAAGCTGCCCGATCTGGTGGACCTATACAACCACATCCCGGTAGGTTCCACCAACTGTACCCCGGCTTACCTGATGAGGGCAAGGCCTGGTAAGCTACCTGTTGACCTGGAGATGGGAGTCCTGACACCCGAGGACACTTCACCAGAAGCAGACTGGGACACGGAGAGGCAGCAGCAGTACCGGAAAGTACAGGAGAGCGTGGAGCGAAGTCTCTGTCAAGCTAGGGAAAGACAAGAGAAAACTTACAACCAGTATGCTCCCGCTGTTCCCCTGGTACCCAGAGAGCAGGTCTTGAAGAGGAAAAGGCGGCTCCACAAGTTGGACGACCAGTGGGAGAAGGACCCGTACATCGTACTGCCCTCAAGCCACGACAACCCAAAGGTCTGTACCATCAGTAAAGACGGAGGGGAAACCACAACCATTGTATCCCGGGATCACCTGAAGAAGTGTCCCGAACAGCTACGGAACCCTGAAGAGGAACAAGAAGACCCTCGACCCGTAGAGGAAAGGGAAGACATGGTTAGTACTGTGCTCGGAGACTTCCCTCGGTCTTGGACTCAAATCAATGGCGCAGTTGTGGTACCCGTACTCACCTTCCTCCAACCAGCATCCCAAGCACCTACGGAGCAACAGGTAGAGCTGGAAGAACAGCCGGTCCAGGAGGCAGAAGACTCCACACAAGCAGAACAGGAGGATCAACCCTCTGCTTATAGTGAGCCTGCCGTACCCCTAGTGAGCCAAAGAGCCGGTAGACAGCTGCCCAGTTTACCCTTGACAGCTCCTACACCCTGTAGTTCAGGGCTAGACAGTCAGCTCCGTAGGTCCACTAGGGCCACTAGAGGCCAGTTACCCGCACGTTGGAGGATTTAAAATGTATAAATTGTTTTATTTGTGGTTACCTGTTTTTCTTGTTGCTTGTAAATAATTATGTGTTTCTAGTTATTTTTAGGAGTCCTTGGTGGATTTACCGGGAATCCTTGTACAATTAGTTGGAGCGTAACCCAGGATGGACTAAAAGACTGATAAGGACTCGGGGCAGGACAGACCCCTACCTGGTTACGTCTCCCTGTTTTGGTGAAATGGACACCTTTGTTTTCTTCAAAACTGCACCCGGTTGCGGACACGCCGTAACCATCTTTATGTGTTTTTCTTATTGTATTATTATTGTTTATACCTTGTTATGTTTTTCTAAAAATATGTTTAGTCCCGGAGTACTAAATTTCACTAGGGGGGAATGTGACACCCCAGGGGTCTGGTTGCCACAGTGATAGAGATATTACGTCTGAGAGCAGGTGGGAGGTCTCTTGGTCAGGGATCCTATGCATGCCACACCTCCTGCCCAGTCCTGGGAGGGGAAGAACTTCCCCTATATAAACCTAGGGCTGAGGCAGGGTTAGTGAGTAGAGAAGAAGTAGAGAAGAGAAGCAGCATAGGAAGAAACAACAGGAGCTCTGTGGGAGCAGTGCTACAAGGAGTCAGGGGCTGGCAGCTGCAGAGCTCGCCCTGACTGAGAAGTTATCACCGGACCCGGAGTCCGAGGCTGTGGGGACTAACTCCTATCCAGCAGCAGAAACCGACCGGCAGGGGATTGCAGGTCCTCTGGCCCAGAAACCCGAAGGCACGGTCACACGCGTGGGACCAGCACCGCCGTCGTGGAGCGAAAGCTACTAGAAGGCCCCGAGTCACCGGCCATACGGGTGAGCACCACACGGTACACTCAGGGACGTGGGCTACTTATACCCGCCTCTAGCAAGGTAGCCAGAAGAGTATCGTTAGTTTGGGAGGCCTACAACTCCGCCTGGCCAGGGGAGATCCCATCTGCTCAAGGAATGACCAGGCCCCAATCGCTAGCCAGTACTCCGGGAGGGTCTATCTTTGTCACCAGTAAAGACCCTGAACTACACCGTACCGTCTCCGAGTGGTTCCTGCTACCCCCATCATCCACGTCGGCTGCCCTGAGGCCATACCCCTCCCGTTGGGGGTTATACTATCACGCTGCACAATCCTACCACCGGCCTCAGCGGTCTGCCCTGCAGCAGCAGCTCCTTAGCTGTACTCAACGGGTGGCGTAGTCGTTCAACATCTACCGCTGATACAGCGCCACTTAGTCTGACTCCCTGGGCACGGACCGGATCACCGCCACGAGACTACAACCCTCAACAGATCCGGCTCCGGGTAAGCTCCCGCGTGCGCAACGCTGCGCGACACAGGCCCAGGGGTGCGTCACAAGCATGCAACCACATCAACAGGTTCAGCATCCTTCAGACATTAGTCCCATGGTTCACTCAAACGAACAGTGTGGGAGCATTTGATTGCCAAAATATAGGGAGTCTGTTCCCAGCCTGGAATCTCAATAAACTCACTTATCTTTTTTTTAAAGAAAGGCATGTTTTACGCAATATCATTCTATCACATCTTATCACACAGAGTCCTCTTAAATTCCAGATGATTGGAATTTTTAACAAAAAGAACTTCTGAGCCTTCTGCTTATCCTGCCAACTACGCCAAATTATGTTTTGCCAAGTTTTTAACACTCAGGTTCAGATACAGCTTTAAAGAAGGCAACCCCTTCCGATATAACGCAAATTTATTTATAATAGTTGATTTAAAAGATAAAATACACAATTAAAACAATAGTACGATATTATGATTTTGGGTACACTTTTGTATATGTTAACATACAAAGGTTAAGTACATATACTCACATCATCACTAAGGAGCTTTTAAACATCATCCATCTGGAAAATCACCGAGACAGAGAACCCCCTGGAAATATCACAACACTGCATGGGCAGGTATCACATACATAGGCAGATTATAATGAGGGCAAACTGGGCTAACACCCGGGGCCCGAAGCTCCGGGGGGGGGCCCATGGCCAGATTCCCCTCATTATAATGTTATGTGCTCTCGTCGCCCGCATGACAATGTAGCAGACGCCAACACGCAGTGCGCGCTGCGTGCCCACGTCTTCTGTACTCAAACGCAGAGCCCCTGGGATTCCCAGCTGTCGGCTCCTGCGCTGCAGCTCTGTGTGGTGCTCAGTGCTTGTTCCGCCCTCCTGCTTGTCTTCTGCTGCCTTGCTTCCTGTTCCCTCCTGCTGGCAGCTCCTGGTGATGGTAAGAAGCAAATAGCTGCATCCTGTTCTGTGAGAGAGTGACTTGGGACCATAGGGGGACTGCAGGGTATGTGACCATGGGGGGGCATAAGGTATGTGACCATGGGGGGCATCAGTGTATGTTTCCATGGGGGGCCACAGAGTATGTGACCATGGGGGGGCTGCAGGGTATGTGACCATGGGGGACCGCAGGTTATGTGACCAGGGGGTGCCGCAGGGTATGTGATCATGGGGGGCCGCAGGGTATGTGACCGTGGGGGCTGCTAGTGGCTGCATAGTATATTATCTTGGGGGCTACAGATTAATGTTATTCTGTTGGTTTGGGGGCTGCAAGGAGCTATGTGGGGGCTCATACTATATATTGGGAGCTATGTGAGGACTCATACTGTATGTATATGGCTGTGTGGGGGCTCATGTTGTATGTAGGGGGCTCATACTGTATATTGGGGGACTGTGTGGTGTCATTGTATGTAGGGGACTTTGTGTGGATTCATACTGTATAAAGGGAGTTATGTGGGCTCTCATACTGTATCTATGGGGCTGTGTGAGGGTTCTTACCGTAGCTATGTAGGGGCTCATACTGTACAGTTGTGCTCAAAAGTTTACATACCCCGGCAGAATTTTTGCTTTCTTGGCCTTGATTCAGAGAATATGAATGATAACGAAAATACTTTTTCTCCACTCATGGTTATTGGTTGGGTGAAGCCATTTACTGTCAAACTACTGTGTTTTCTCTTTTTAAATCTTGATGACAACCAAAAACATCCAAATGACTCTGATCAGAAGTTCACATACCCTGGTGATTTTGGCCTGATAACATGCACAGAATTTGACACAAATGGGTTTGAATGGCTACTAAAGGTAACATCCTCACCTGTGACCTGTTTGCTTGTAATCAGTGTGTGTGCATAAAGCTGAGTGAGTTTCTAGGATCCAGACAGACTCTTGCATCTTTCATCCAGCCACTGACGTTTGTGGATTGTGAGTCATGGGGAAAGCAAAGAATTGTCAACGGATCTACAGGAAAAGGTAGTTGAACTGTATAACACAAATACAAAAAGATATCCAAGGAATTGATAATTCCAGTCAGCAGCGTTCAAACTGTGATTAAGAAATGGAAAATCCAGGGCTCTGTAAAAACCAAACCACGGTCAGGTAGACCAACAAAGATTTCGGGCACAACTGCCAGGAAAATTGTTCAGGATGCAAAGAAAAACCCACAAATAACATCAGCTGAAATTCAGGACTCTCTGAAAACTAGCGGTGTGGCTGTTCAAGATGCATAATAAGGAGGCACTTGAAGAAAAATGGGCTGCATGGGCCGCGTCGCCAGAAGAAAGCCAATACTGCGCAAATGCCACAAAGTATCTCGCCTACAATACGCCAAACAGCACAGAGACAAGTCTCAAAACTTCTGGAAAAGGTAATTTGGAGGCCTATGATGAAAGAACACCATTCCTACTGTAAGGCACCGAGGTGGATCGCTGATGTTTTGGGGATGTGTGAGCTACAAAGGCACAGGAAACTTGGTAAAAGTTGAAGGAAAGATGAATGCAGCACATTATCAGCAAATACTGGAGGCAAATTTGCACTCATCAGCCCGGAAGCTGCACATGGGACGTACTTGGACGTTCCAACATGACAATGCTCCAAAACACAAGGCCAAGTAGACCTGTCATTGGCTACAGCAGAACAAAGTGAAGGTTCTGGAGTGGCCATCTCTGTTTTCTGACCTCAATATCATTGAGCCACTCTGGGGAGATCTCAAGCGCGCAGTTCATGCTATACAGCCCAGGAATTTACAGGAACTGGATGCTTTTTGCCAAGAAGAATGGGCAGCTTTACCATCTGAGAAAATAAAGAACCTCATCCACAACTACCACAAAAGACTTCAAGCTATTATTGATGTTAGAGGGGGCAATACACGGTATTAAGAACTGGGGCATGTGAACTTTTGATCAGGGTCATTTGGATGTTTTTGGTTGTCATTAAGATTAAAAAAGAGAAAACGCAGTAGTTTGAAAATGAATAGCTTCACCCAACCAATAACCATGAGTGTTATCATTCATATTCTCTGATACAAGGCCAAGAAAGGAAAAATTCTGCCGGGGTACGTAAACTTTTGATCACAACTGTAAGTAAACTTCAGATAAAGGTTAAACAAATCTTCATGTTTTACAATAACAAACAATAAACAGCACTATTTGAGAGGTGAATCTTTTAGACAATGTGAGTAAACAGTTCTCAAGATTTTGTTACTATGAACATTGTCTGTGTCTAAACATCAGGTGAGGCTAAAACAGAATGACCTTTATCTATCTGTGAATCTATAACCAGACCAGACCAATGCTTTTTTGAATACATTCTGTATATTTCAATATGGACTCAAAATATCCATTTTTATGTTCACACTACAATCCCTTGACAGATTAGTATTGCAATATATAGGAAAATGAAGGTCTGGCTGAGCTTCACTGGAGTACCAACATAGCATCCATGAGGGCCTTTAGCAGGCTCCCAGCTGCCAACGCAACCAACTGGCACCCCGCGATTGCATTAAAGGGTGTCAATGGGTATTTGACATAGTGCAATCGCACACCTTATGTGCTGCTGTCAGAAATTAACAGCAGCATTTAAAATATCAAAAAGATGTGAACAGCGCTAGCTCTGTTGGAGGCCGGATGCTGACTGTATAACACAGCTGGCATTTGCTGGGTATGGTGCACCATACAAAGGCAATTGACGTGTGATGTACATGTATGCCATACGTGAAGATAGGGTTAAAGAAAATCTGCTAGCAGGTTTGTGCTGTAGAATCAGAGCAGCATGGTGTGGGGCATAGACCCTGATTCCAGCGATGTTTCACTTACTGGACTTCTTGGTGCAGTTTTGACAAAATCTCCGTTTTCTCTGGCGTAGATGTAGCAGTGCTCTGACTGCTGAGCAGTGAACAATCCCTCCCACACCCCTAATTGGCAGCTTCCTGTGTACACTCTCAGCCAGCTGCCAATCAGTAATGGGGTGGGGTTACACAGATTAGCTGCATTGCAGTACAGAAGACACCTAGTCCTGCAGTGATAATCTCCTGCTGATAAAACACTGACTGTATTGAGAAAACAACAAACTGCTGAGCAAGTGTCACATAGCTGGAATCAAGTTCTCTGCCCCAACAGCATGCTGTACAGCAAAAACCTGTTGATTGATTTCCTTTACGTCACTGTTTTTACTCAGTTTTTATTTTTTAAAACACCTGCAGAAACTCATGATAAAAGCTCATGTGGCCTTTACCATACCAAAGTACTCAAAAAAATGTTCCCATAGAGCGTAAAATAGAAAGAGTTTATGCCGAAGAGTCACTTGTGGAAAATCAGCTGTGTGTTACATTACCAGTGCTGTGAAGGATATTTTACTTACAGGCAGTGGCGTACCGCCAATGGCGGCAGACCACGCGACTGCTATGGGGCCCGTGAGCCGGGGGGGGCCCCATAGCAGTCCAGGGGTGGACATACCGCCACCGGTGCAGCTGCGTCGGGTCCCCACCATGCAGCTGCACCAAGGGGCCCGCAAGGTGCAGCTGCTCCCTGCATGCAGCGGTCAGGGAGCGATCCCTGCAGCTCCGCTGCTGTCAGGAGGAGAATAGCAGCGGAGCTGGAGGGTTCGTCCTCAGCTTCCTCCCTGACTCAGGCGTGCGCAGCTTGATGACTTCATCATGCAGCGCGTGCCTGGGTCGGGAAGAAATCTGCCGGCAACCAGGAGGATGCTGCTGCAGGGGAGTGAGCTGAGGTAAGTTGTTGTTTTTTTTTACTGAAATGCTGGGGAGGGGAGGTGGGGGGAGATCAATGGTGGGATGGTGGGGCTGGGGAGAGGAATGATGAGGCTGGGAAGAGCAATAATGGGGCTGATGGGACTGGGGAGAGAAATATTGGGGCCGGGGAGAGGGCTGATGGGGCTGGGGAGAGGAATAATAGGGTTGATGGGGCTGGGGAGAGCAATAATGGGGTTGATGGGGCTGGGGAGAGCAATAATGGGGCTGATGGGGCTGGGGAGAGGAGTGATGGGGCTTGGGATAGGAATAAAGGGACTAATGGGGCTGGGAAGAGCAATAATGGGGCTGGGGAGAGGAATGATGGGGCTGATGGGGCTGGGGAGAGGAATAATGGGATGGTGGGGCTAGGGAGAGCAATGATGGGGCTGGGGAGAGGAATGATGGGGCTGGGGAGAGCAATGATGGGGATGGTGGGGCTGTGGAGAGCAATGATGGGATGGTGGGGCTGGGGTGAGCAATAATGGGGCTGATGGGGCTGGGGAGAGGAATAATGGAGTTGATGGGGCTGGGGAGAGGAATGATGGGATGATGGGGCTGGAGAGAGCAATAATAATAATCTTTATTTTTATATAGCGCTAACATATTCCGCAGCGCTTTACATACATTATCGTCACTTTCTCCATCGGGGCTCACAATCTAGATTCCCTATCAGTATGTCTTTGGAGTGTGGGAGGAAACCGGAGAACCCGGAGGAAACCCAGATGGGGCTGGGGAGAGGAATGATGGGGCTGGGAAGAGCAATAATTGGGATGGGAAGAGCAATAATGGGGCTGATGGGGCTGGGGAGAGGAATGATGGGGCTGGGAACAGCAATAATGGGGCTGATAGGGCTGGGGAGAGCAATGATGGGGATGGTGGGGAAGGGGAGAGAAATGACTTGTTGCTGGGAGAGAGCAATGATGGGGGTGCTGGGAGCGAGCAATGATGGGGGTGATGGGACAAAGCAATGGTGGGGGGCAGGGAGAGAGCAATTATGTGGGGCTGGGAGAGAGCAATGATGGAGGTGCTGGGACAGCGTAATGATGGGGGTGCTGAGAGGAAATGATGGGGGTGCTGGGAGAGCGCAATGATGGGGGTGCTGGGAGAGAGCAATGATGGGAGTGCTGGGACAAGCAATGATGGAGGTGCTGGGACAGAGCAATGATGGGGGGCTGGGAGAGAGCAATGATGGAGGTGCTGGGACAGAGCAATATTAGGGGTGCTGGGACAGAGCAATAATGGGGGCTGGGAGAGAGCAATGATGGGGGTGGTGGGACAGAGCAATGATGCGGGTGCTGGGAGAGAGCAATGATGGGAGTGCTGGGACAAGCAATGATGGAGGTACTGGGACAGAGCAATGATGGGGGGGCTGGGAGAGAGCAATGATGGAGGTGCTGGGACAGAGCAATGATGGGGGTGCTGGGACTGAGCAATAATGGGGGCTGGGAGATAACAATGATGGGGGTGGTGGGACAGAGCTATGATGCGGGTGCTGAGAGAGAGCAATGATGGGGGTGCTGGGAGAGAGCAATTGACTCGTCCCCTGGGCCGTGGGGCACTCGGGACCGGGCTTCAGGGCAATGCTGGGAGTAGTAGTGGCGACCCGGTCCCGTGGCTCAGGGTGGTCAGACCAAATGCTGTAGCGGTGTATTAGTAGGTTTTGAAAGTCCTACTACGCCACCCATGGATTGTGGTCAGGGAGAACCGCCGCTGCAAGGCAGACCGCTGAGGCTGGTGTTGGGGATGCAGCAGGGAATAGTACAACTCCCCACGGGAGGAGTGTAGCCTCGGCAGTGTAACAGGATGTTGGGGGTGATGGTGCAGGCGCAGCAGTAACCACGCAGAGTCCAATAATGCAGTCCAGGGTCTTTTACTGCAGAACTTATCACAGACCAACCAGGAGTACAGAGTAGGAATGGGCCTGGGTGTCTGAGGGCATTCGGGCGAGCTCCACTGGCCAGGGTGAGTGGGTAGGCCTACCGTTCTCTCTCTGCCCTTGCTGACTATCTCCCCCTTAAGTGGTATGATAGCCCACGTCCCTGAGCTTGCCATGTACTACGCCTGTATGGCTTGCGACTTGGGCCTTAGGTACCTGTAGCTTCTCCGTTCTGTACCGGTCCCTCTGTGTGGCGGAGCCTCCAGGCTTCTTAGGCCAAGGGACCTAAAATCCCTCACAGGTAGATGATCTGCTGCAGGACTTGCAATCCTGACAGCCTCGGACCCCAGTGTCCGGTATGTAGTTCTCTTTCAACCAGGACCGGCTCTCGTCGCCTCTGTCCCTGGCTTTCTGTTCCTCCTATGCCTCCTGGACTCCTCAGCTGCGGCTGACCTGTCCCTCTCTCCTGGGAACCCTTCTGGATGCTTCAGAAGTGGGTCCTGGTCTCCCTAACCCTGCCCTCAGTTCCAGCTTTTATAGGGCCAGCCTGCTCCCCCTGCTGGCCTGGGACAGGAGGTGCTGCATGCAAATGGTCCCTGGCCAGAGAACCTCCCTCCTGCTCTCAGACACAGCCTTACAAGTTTGTGGCATCCAGGCCTGGGGTGACACATTCCCCCCTAGTAAAGCTTAGTACTCTGGGACTAACAAAAAACACGAATACAGGGTATAAATTATAACATAAACACAACAGGGAAGAAAACAACAAACAACACCACATATTGAGTTCTTTAGGTCACAGTGTGGCCTGTGACCGGGTGTCCATTTCACCCAATAAGGCGAAGTCTCAACCGGTGCGGGGACCTGTCCAAAGCAAACCCCAAACGTTGGCCCTGGGCGTGGCTGCAAGGCGAAGCAAACTACTTTGGACCACTCGGGACCACGCCAGACAGGTTTTTCTTCCGTGGCCGTCTTCGCAAGAGGCACCAGGTGCAACTATTTACAACGTAGTTCCGGTTATCCAAAGTTCATAACCTGTCAGTCCATATATCTAGAAAAACTGGAGAAAACACTATTAGTTACAGGTAACAAGCATATTAAATATATACATGGTACATTTAGATCTTGTACCTATATCCTCCAGCGAGCTGGCATTTGACCCCTAGTGCTACGGGTTGACCTCCTTAACCCACTGTCTGGTGGTGGACCAACCTGGCTTTCCCCACTATCATTGAGGGTACAGCTACTATCGAGGTTCATAGGCAGGGCAGGCAGCTGTCTGCGGGTCCTTTGGCTTACCGTAGGCATGGCAGGCTCACTGTCAGCAGAGGATTGACTCTCTTGGGCTGCTGGCATGGGTTCTTCCGCCTCTGGTGCCGCTTGCTCTTCTTGTTCTTCCGTCAGGGGATAAACTTTGAACAAACTGTGCAGTCTTTCCCTAAAGTCAGTTAAGGTATGGGATTCCCCTGAGTATTGGGGCAGCCAGGCTTCTCCGGGGATGTAGGGCATAGAGAACGGCATCACCGCTGCTGCAGCCCCGCTGGTTGTAGAAGGCCCCTCCGTGTCCGTCATCTTCCTCCCCCCTAGTTAAGCGTGGCCTACCTTCCGACGATCCTCTTCTGTAGACCGCGGCTCCGCTGGTGCTGCTCCGGGCGAGGACCTTGCGTTGCGACCTGGTGACGTCAGCGTCGCTGTCTCTCCCTTCCAGGACCTTGCGCAGCGTCGGTGCGTAGGGCGGGGTTTCAAGTCTCGCGCACTTTGGACGTCCACCCCACTCTTCTTCCCGCGCGGCGTCCTGAAGATGGCGTCCGATGGCGGGAAACGGCTCCGGATGGCGGGAAAACGGCTGAAGATGGCGGGAAACTGCTGAAGATGGCGGGAGACGGCTGAAAATGGCGGAAAACGGCTCCGGAAGGCGGGAAACCTCCTTTTAAGGTACGTGTACAGTCTTTTTCAGGCACGCAATACCCGTTTGTGGCGCGTTGGTCACAATCCTGCCGACTACGCCAAAGCTGACTCGTCCCCTGGGCCGTGGGGCACTCGGGACCGGGCTTCAGGGCAATGCTGGGAGTAGTAGTGGCGACCCGGTCCTGTGGCTCAGGGTGGTCAGACCAAATGCTGTAGCGGTGTATTAGTAGGTTTTGAAAGTCTGACTATGCCACCCGTGGATTGCGGTCAGGGAGGACCGCCGCTGCAAGGCAGACCGCTGATGCTGGTGTTGGGGATGCAGCAGAGAATAGTACAACTCCCCACGGGAGGAGTGTAGCCTCGGCAGTGTAACAGGATGTTGGGGGTGATGTTGCAGGCGCAGCAGTAACCACACAGAGTCCAATAATGCAGTCCAGGGTCTTTTACTGCAGAACTTATCACAAACCCACCAGGAGTACAGGGTAGGAATGGGCCTGGGTGTCTGAGGGCATTCGGGTGAGCTCCACTGGCCAGGGTGAGTGGGTAGGCCTACCGTTCTCTCTCTGCCCTTGCTGACTATCTCCCCCTTAAGTGGTATGATAGCCCACGTCCCTGAGCTTGCCATGTACTATGCCTGTATGGCTTGCGACTCGGGCCTTAGGTACCTGTAGCTTCTCCGTTCTGTACCGGTCCCTCTGTGTGGCGGAGCCTCCAGGCTTCTTAGGCCAAGGGACCTAAAATCCCTCGCAGGTAGATGATCTGCTGCAGGACTTGCAATCCTGACAGCCTCGGACCCCAGTGTCCGGTATGTAGTTCTCTTTCAACCAGGATCGGCTCTCGTCGCCTCTGTCCCTGGCTTTCTGTTCCTCCTATGCCTCCTGGACTCCTCAGCTGCGGCTGACCTGTCCCTCTCTCCTGGGAACCCTTCTGGATGCTTCAGAAGTGGGTCCTGGTCTCCCTAACCCTGCCCTCAGTTCCAGCTTTTATAGGGCCAGCCTGCTCCCCCTGCTGGCCTGGGACAGGAGGTGCTGCATGCAAATGGTCCCTGGCCAGAGAACCTCCCTCCTGCTCTCAGACACAGCCTTACAAGTTTGTGGCATCCAGGCCTGGGGTGACACACAATGATGGGGGTGCTAGAAGAGAGCAATGATGAGGGTGCTGGGACAGAGCAATTACGGGGGTGCTGGGACAGAGCAATGACGGGGGTGCTAGGAGAGAGTAATGATGGGGGTGCTGAGAGAGAGCAATGATGGAGATGGTGGGAGAGAGCAATGATGGGGGTGCTGGGAGAGAGCAATGACAAGGGTGCTGGGAGAGAGCAATGATGGGGGTGCTGGGAGAGAGCAATGACGAGGGTGCTGGGAGAGAGCAATGATGGGGGGCTGAGAGAGAGCAATGATGGAGGTGCTGGGACAGAGCAATGATGGGGGTGCTGGGACAGAGCAATGATGGGGGGCTGGGAGAGAGCAATGATGGAGGTGCTGGGACAGAGCAATGATGGGGGTGCTGGGACAGAGCAATAATGGGGGCTGGGAGAGAGCAATGATGGGGGTGGTGGGACAGAGCAATGATGCGGGTGCTGAGAGAGAGCAATGATGGGGGTGCTGGGAGAGAGCCAAGATGGGGGTGCTAGAAGAGAGCAACGATGAGGGTGCTGGGACAGAGCAACTACAGGGGTGGTGGGACAGAGCAATGACGGGGGGTGCTGGGAGAGAGTAATGATGGGGGTGCTGAGAGAGAGCAATGACGGGGGTGCTGGGAGAGAGCAATGACGAGGGTGCTGGGAGAGAGCAATGACGAGGGTGCTGGGAGAGAGCAATGATGGGGGTGCTGTGAGAGAGCAATTATGGGGGTTTCACTTTGCTCGTACTGTGAAGTCTTGTATGTTTTCCGTGTGCACATAGCCTTACAGTTAATTGGGGAGAGTCACAGAGACTGAATAATTTATATTATTGGCCGGTGCAGATTATAGTTAATGGGGGGCACAGTGCTGCTTATCACTTTATATTTTGATTACTAAGTGGCTAATAGTATATTAATTGGGGGGTACATATCTGTATTCAGGGGCGCAGAGCGGGGGAGACACATGTATGCATACAATATGTGACCTTGTTATTTTCTAGGCTGGAGATCATCGTGACAAGACGAGTCGTGGCTGGGAGATGTCGACATGAAGGTCTGACCAGATGGAGAAGAAGCAGCAGAAACCGACTCTGATCAGATGACACGTCAGCGGTACGTGCCTGGATGTAAATATTATTCTGTATCTGGACTGTGTGACTTGGAGTGATAATGTTATCTGTAAAATCCCTTAGGCCACATTCTCACATTTGTGTGAAATATCTGTGTGCTGCGAGATCTTTTTATCGGATGGTCCACGGACTCGTACAGTTTTATAGATCCATTCACACATCCATGAAAATCACGGATCTGAGAATGAGATCTAAGAGGGTCAGAGAATGTCCTGTTCTGATCCGATTTTGAGGATTAGAATAGGACATGCTCAATGCGTCAGTAAAACAGGGCAGCACACCGACACTGCACACAGATGCAGGAATGTAGCCTTATTATGTATAGCACAGTCCCTTAGTATATAGTGTACTCACTTATTATGTATAGCGCCATCCTTAGTTATATAGTTTCCTCTTTTATTATGTATAGCGCCGTCCCTTATTATGTACCATCCTCTCTAGCGGCTCACAGTTGGGGGATCATAGAATCATAGAATGGTAGAGTTGGAAGGGACCTCCTGGGTCATCTGGTCCAACCCCCTGCTCAAAGCAGGATTCACTAGATCATCTCAGACAGATGTCTGTCCAGCCTCTGTTTGAAGACGTCCACTGTGTTGGGGTCAGCATACTTTACCCTGGGAGTTGAGTTGGGGTACAGTAGGGTCATTATACTGTGCATGTGGAGGAATTCACCATGGGGGTATCATACTGTGTTTGGCGGGCCCTTTTGTTGGTATCACACTTTATGGGACAATGAAAGAGAGATCTAGGACGTCAGCAGGAGGAAAATTACTATGTAAAGGATGGAAAGTTGTGAGATCTGAACTTTGGTGACCCCGACAACTATTTACATTTTTTTTTTTGGGGGGGGGGGCCCAATTAGAGCTTCTGCTATGGGGCCCCATGATTCCTATGTACGCCCCTGTTTACAGGGATTCTCTGGAGCCGCTCATGTTACAATCCCAAACACCTGCCCAGACGCCCCAGACTCCCATTTTCCCTCTCAGCGGCACCGTCTCACAAATCAACAAATCATCCAGGTATTTTTGGAAACACAACGCTGGGTGTACATGTCCCAATTATGGGTCTGGCTTCAATGTATAGATTACTCTCTGTGGTCCTATACACAGTGCAGAGGATTTAGCCCCTTCACGACCTATGACGTATAGGTACGTCATAGCTTGTGTCCCTCCTTTTGATGCGGGCTACGATGCTAAGCCCGCTTATTTCCCGGCACATGTGTTCCTTACAAGCGCGGGTGGAATTGTGATCCAACCGTGGCTGTTAACATGTTAAATGCCGCTGTCAATCTCTGACAGCGGAATTTAACTCGCGTTAACCGGATACCAGTCACAAACCCCGTCCGTCGATGCCCCTGTCACATGATCGCGGGGCGCCGATCGGTTGGCATGACAACTGAGAATCTGCAGAAGAACTCCGTGCTTGTCATTGCAGATGTCCTATGGATGGCGCTGTTCATAGGAGATGATTTCTGCTACACATAGCAGAGCTGGAGCCCTTCACACAATCAAACAAATCCAATAAAAAAAATACACAGATTTGGTATCGCTGCGTTCAGAATCACCCGATCCATCAAAATATAAACTAAATGAATCCAACTGGTAAACGGCATTAACAAGAAAAAAAATCAAAAAAACAGAATTACTTTTTTTGGTGAACCTCAACATTGTAATAAAATGCAACAACAGGCGATCAAAACATCTTATCTACCCCAAAGTGGTATCAATAAAAATGTTAGTTCGGCGAGCAAAAATAAGCCCTCTCCCGGCCTCAGATCCTGAAAAATGTCATAAAATGGCGCCATTTTTTTTTCTCTGAACTTTGGATTTTTTTTTCACAACAAATAAAAAAGAACCTATATATGTTTGGTATCTACGAGCTCTAGTGACGTGGGGAATCATAATGTCAGGTCATTTTTAGCATTTAGTGAACATGGTAAAAAAAAAGCAATTGTGGAATTGCACTTTTTGTTGAAATTTTACCGCACTTTTTTTCCAGTTTTCCAGTACACAATATGGTAAAATCCATGGTGTCATTCGATGGTACAACTTGTCCCGCAAAACACAAGCCCTTACATGGCCATATTGACGGAAAAATAAAAATGTATGGCTCTGGGAAGAAGGGGAGCAAAAAACGAAAATGCAAAAATAGACTATCCCAAGGTCATTAAGGGGTTAAGGGCTATTTCTGCAGCCAATCGCAAATCTGCAGTAGCAGGACGCCCCAAACCCACGATCCGGCTCTTGCCCCTTAATGAACGTGGCACATCTCACTCACCATCCATGTGCCACAGTCAGAACAGCCGGGTGCAAAATTGTTATATGATAAACACGGCACTTCTGAGAACGGGTGCACGAATAGGATCCTGTCCCGTAAATGAATGAAAGTAAATTCTGCACTCCAAAATGATGCAAACAGTGAGATTTATTTACAATGGGCAAACCAGAAAAGTGAAACATTTTGGTCTATTATTCAGACCAAACTTTCATTTAATCATGGGCCGAGTCCAGTCCTGCTACGGTTTACACAACATCCGGACATAAACTATAGTGGATCCATAGAACTTGGCCAGAAAACGCCGCCTCTACCTACTTTTTAGAAACGTGATGAAGTAAAAAACACAGAAATCGCAAAATGTTTGTGACGCGCCCCCTGGGCCATGTTCAAGAGACACCCGGAGCCGGATCTGGATAGGGGTAGTAGTCCTTGTGGCGGTGACCCGGTCCGTGCCCAGGGTGGTCAAACTAAGTGTGTGGCAGTCTTTGTAGATGTTGTTTGAGTGCCGACTACGCCACCCGTTGATTGCGGCTAGGAGGCCGCCGCTGCAGAGCAGACCGCTGAGGCCGGTGGTAGGTTTGTGCAGCAAGGATGGTATAACCCCCAACGGGAGGGGTATGGCCTCAGGGCAGCAGATGTGGAAGTTGGTGGTTGTGATGGTGCAGCAAGGAAGCTCAGAGACAGGTGATGCAGTTTCAGGGTTTTTTACTCACAGGTGTTGCTCCGGTCACTCCGGCCTTGAGTGACCACCCGAGCCGTGCTGCGTCCACCAGGTGTGGGACTCGGCCAACTCCCAGGCAATCCAGAGCGTGGTCCTGAGCTCCCTTCTCTCTCTCTCTCTGCTGGCCGTTCCCACCAGGGATCCACCTTTGTCCGGCTCCCTCGGGCCTCTTGGTGGTAAAACCTTCTCTGGCTTTCCTGACCCTATTCGTGGTGTGCCTTCCTGGTGGATGTGGTGAGGGTCGTGGCAAAACTTAACCACGACCTCCGGTTCCTGGCTAAGGATCATTAGCCTCTGCCAGTTAGGGTTCCGGTACCCGTTTCTGCCAACCCTTCACCCTTTTGGTTTACTTCTGGGATCTTAGGGTTCCCTCTTGTCTTGTGTCTCTGGGCCTTTCTTCCTCCTTCTCTCCACTACAGGCCTGGCCCTGGAGCTGGGCCCAGCCGGAGCCACAGCTCCCTGTCAGCCCTCCTGGCTGAGCTCCTCTGCTCTGCTCCTCCTCAGTCTGACTGACCCTGTCCTAAGATGGTGCCCACCATATATACTCCCTCTATGTGTGAGCCCAGGTGACTAGCACCCAATGGGCTCCTACCTCTATGCCCAGAGTCCCTCCCCTATCTGCCCCTACACTACTGGGATGTTCCTCCCCCCCTCCCACTCCAGCCAGGGACAGACGCTGTCGTACCTGCACATCTAACTGGTGGGAGTACCGTAGTTCTGTCCCCCGGAAATGGGATGAGTGTAGTGCATGCAGCTGTCTGAGCTCAGTCCCACACTCCATCCTTACCCGGGAGTGGAATACCACACCTCTGGAGTGAGGTGCAATACCCCTGTAGCAGCCGAGTCCTCAGGGTGCTACATTTGCGCAAAATAAAGTTTTTTATTTTTACCAAAACAGAATCTCTTGGTTAGATGAATGTGATCAATGCAGTGGCCAGGCGATGCCCAGCCCTGTTGTCAGGTGATGCCCAGCCCTGTTGTCAGGCGATGCCCAGCCCTGTTGTCAGGTGATGCCCAGCCCTGTTGTCAGGCAACCCCCTGCCCTGTTGTCAGGTGACGCCTTGCTCTGTTGTCAGGCGATGCCCAGCCCTGTTGTCAGGTGATGCCCAGCCCTGTTGTCAGGTGATGCCCTGCCCTGTTGTCAGGTGACGCCCTGCTCTGTTGTCAGGCGATGCCCAGCCCTGTTGTCAGGTGATGCCCAGCCCTGTTGTCAGGCGATGCCCAGCCCTGTTGTCAGGTGATGCCCAGCCCTGTTGTCAGGCAACCCCCTGCCCTGTTGTCAGGTGACGCCCTGCTCTATTGTCAGGCGATGCCCAGCCCTGTTGTCAGGCGATGCTCAGCCCTGTTGTCAGGTGATGCCCAGCCCTGTTGTCAGGCGATGCTCAGCCCTGTTGTCAGGTGATGCCCTGCCCTGTTGTCAGGCGACGCCCAGCACTGTTGTTAGGCGATGCCCAGCCCTGTTGTTAGGCGATGCCCAGCCCTGTTGTTAGGCGATGCCCAGCCCTGTTGTCAGGCGATGCTCAGCCCTGTTGTCAGGCGATGCCCAGCCCTGTTGTCAGATGATACCCTGCCCTGTTGTCAGGCAATACCCAGCCCTGTTGTCAGGCGATGCCCAGCCCTGTTGTCAGGCGATGCCCTGCCCTGTTGTCAGATGATATGTGGCGCCCCTGCGGGTCCAGTTGCCACAGAGGTACTGTATCTCAGCCAGAGGTGTGGTACCCCACTCTCAGGTAAGGAGGAGGCACTACCTGGGACCCACACACTCACATCCAACACTACACCACTCCATTAGGGAAGATCCAGATCGCTCCTAAGGGAGAGCACAGACCCGGTCCCTGTCTGGAGGGTGGAACTAGGTAGAGGAGGTGGGTGGAGGAAGTAGGGGAGCACTGAAAGAAGAGTATAAAAGAAGGGTAGAAACATCTAGAAGGGGTCTGAGGAGCAGGAGCTCAGTGAGAGAGGACTGGAGCAGTGAGGAGGGCTCCAGAGAGAGAAAGGATCCTAGGGGCACGGGAAGTGCGGAGTCCACTCGTGCGCCCGAGTTCACGCTGATCTTGAAGGGATCAGGTCCAAGTTGAGGACCGACCCCAGACTAGTGGAGGACTGCAAGATTCAGCTAGCAAACCGGAGGTTGCGGTATCTTCAAGTGCCATAGCCAAAAACCACACACATTCGCTGAAAAGGTGGCCATATAGGACAAAGGGGACAGAAAGGACGTCGCCCAACAAAGCCCGCGGCCACTGGCTCGGGACACTGTGTGTGAGGCGCAGGGCAGGAGGGAGAGAGCCAGCGCAGAGAGACGACCTGGAAAGGTACACAAAAAGGGGGTCTCGTTCAAGTGCACCCAAGATATCTGAGAGTTGGCTGGATCACTTCCCCGGAGGACATAGGACTTGGTGGGCTATTATAATCTGGCAGTTGTAACCTGGAACACCATGAGCACTGTGAGTAAAAACTTGAAGACCGCACCCCGCTGTGTCCTTTACTTAATTGCTGCGTCACCTGCCTTGCACCACAGCACCAATATCTCAAACCCATTATTTAACTGCCCTGAGGCCTAGCTCTACCCGTGGAGAGCTGAACCATCTCTGCTGCGTCACCAACAGCCCCAGTGGATCTGAACAGCAGCGGCGGCCATCTATAGCCACATACCACGGGTGGCGTCACAAATCTTTATTTCCCAATTGACTGTTCTTTATTGACCGCCCTGGGCTACGGACCGGGTCACTGCCACCGTGACTACCCCAAAAAGGACCGACCCGGCTACCGAGTACCCCACGGCCCCAGGGGGCGCGTCAGACACCCTGCCCTGTTTTCAGGCGATGCTCTGCCCTGTTGTCAGAAGATGCCCAGCCCTGTTGTCAGACGATGTCCTGCTCTGGAAGAGGAAGAGTCTGAAGAAGTGACACTGATCCGGGAGGCATCAAATTATTTATTATTTTTATTGCTAGATGAGACCTATTGTTTTCTACATCAACCACCTAATAACGGGGCAGATACTAAGTGTGACCAACCATGAGACTCTGAAGACACACGGGAGATCTGTAGGGGTAGCCCCGAATTATATAAATATGAGTGTGAGAAACAGTGCCATGCCTGTAGCTGGGGAAGGGGGGCGCTGCCAGGCTCAGCAGCAGATGTCCCAGTCCTTAGATCTAGTGTGCACCTCAGTGCTTTCCCATGGGCACAATTAGACATCTAGCTGTGGAACTACAACTCCCAGCCTGCTGTGATTCCCCTTTAAGAAGGTGCACTGAGCATCCTCAGTATAGTGCTACATGTCCTGTCCCATCTACTTGTGTGTCATCCCCACCGAGAGCAGCTGCGGACAGATCACCTCCCTCCGGTATCGGCCGCTCACCTGCACATCGGGCTCCGGAGGCCATGCCGTGTTTATCAGCAGATCATACAGGATGTTCTCATCACTGCTCCCGCTGGCTGCCGTCTCCAGATGCCGACATCTTTGCTACAGGAAAGTGACCTGCCAGTGCAGGAGCAGGGGCATGTCTAAATCTCATGTCAAACTCAGGCTCGCAGGCCCAATCTGACCCTCAATATGAGTATATCTGGCACGCAACACTGTATGGACCAATATGTGGGACCATGGGAAGGGGGCATTGCCAGGCTCAGCAGCACCATTATACTGTATGGAGGACTATGTAAGGCCCATTATACTGTATGGGGGACTATCTGGGACCATGATACTGTATGGAGGACTATGTGGGGCCATTATACTGTATGGAGCACTATGTGGGGCCCATTATTCTGTATGAAGAACTATGTGAGGCCCATTATTCTCTATGGAGAACTATGTGAGGCCCATTATTATGTATGGAGGACTACGTGAGACCCATTATTCTCTATGGAGGACTATGTGAGGCCCATTATTATGTATGGAGGACTATGTGGGGCCATTTATACTGTATTGAACACTATTTGGGGCCATTATACTGTATAGAGCACTAAGTAGGGCACTTTACACTGCATGGAGCACTATGTGAGTTATACTGTGATGGGGTCACCATTCTTTGTCGGGGGGATTGAGGGAGGTCATCATACCGTTTGTGTAGAGGAATTCACTGTGGGGATATCTTACTGTGTTTGGGGGGCACTTTTGTTGGCATCATACTTTATTATCTGTATTATTCAAGTTTTTTTTATCCTTTGTGGTTACATATTTAAATTAGGCCATTGGTTCATATGCTTATTACTGCTCTTAGATAACATATTATAGTATTCCAATATTTTATGCTAAGATCTATTAATTAACCTCTTCACCCCCGGGCCATTTTCCATTTTTGCGCTTTCATTTTTTGCTCTCCTTCTTCCCAGAGCCATAACTTTTATATTTTTTCGTCAATTTATATTTTTTCGTGCAATTCCAGAATTTTTTTTTTTACCACGTTCAATATATGGTAAAACTGACCCGCCATTATAATTCTCAAGGTCAATACGAGTTAGTAGATTCCAAACATGTATAGGTTCTTTTTTTATTTCAATGGTGAAAAAAAAATCCAAAGTTTGTAAACAGATAAATATAAAAGCTGACGTTTTTATTGATACCATTTTGGTGTAGATACGATGTTTTGATCGCCCGTTATTGCATTTTATAGTAATGTTGCAGCAATCAAAAAAACGTAATTCTGGCATTTTGATTTTTTTTCTCATTACGCCATTTACTGATCGGATTAATTATTTTTATATATTTATAGATCAGGGCGATTCTGAATGCAGTGGTACCAAATATGTGTATTTTTCTTGTTTTGCTTTGAAAGGAGAGGAAGGGGGGTGATTTAAACTTTTATATTTTTTTACATTTTTTTACGCTTTTTACTTTCTTCAATTGTCTCCATGGGATACTAGAAGCTGGGATCTTCTGATTGCCTATGGTGCACACGGCAGGGCTTCAGCCCGGTTATGTGTAACATAAATGCTCATCTGCTATGAACACCCACCTCATTGCAGATCAGCAATGACAACTTCAGGGGTCTCCTGAGGACCCCAGGTTGTCATGCCAACCCATTGGCAACCCGCAATCATGTGATGGGTGCTCTGATGGGCGGGACTAGTGACACGCTTCCGACGCGGCCTTATAAAATGCAGCTGTTGGACATTGACAGCAGCATTTAACATGTTAATCGCGATTCCCCCTGCGACTGTTAGGGGCACATGACAGCTGATCAGATCAAAAGTCATGTTTTGGGAAAGATGTGGGCTCAGCGCCGGAGCCCGCACCAAAGGAGGAGAAACGACATGTGCCGTATGTATACGGCACATGTTGGGAAGGGGTTAAAATGTATTTTGTTCGTAGGACAACCCCTTTAGGTTTGTTTCCATATGAAAAGGTTGATTGTTATATTTGATGATAAGAAGAAACTTCCTCAATTGTAGACATTTGTTTTAATAAATATGAAGGTTGGCCCGCGACTTTGTCCAAGCTTTTAATTTTGGCCCTGTGTTCATTTGCGTTTGACCCCCCTGGTCTTGATATACGATGATGTCACAAGGGGGGTGCAGCCTCCTGGCGCTCAGCCTCGCTCTCCACTGCTCACAGGAGACAGCGGCTACTTCACATGTGTAACTGATAGGAAAGATGTCACGTAAGAGGGGGTCAGGGGAGCGATGTGCTGCAGGAGAAGGAGGATTAGGCAGGGGAGCGATATAATGCAGGAGGTGGAGGATTAGGCAGGGGAGCTATGTGCTACAGGAGGGGGAGGATTAGGTAGGGGAGCGACATAATGCAGGAGGTGGAGGATTAGGCAGGGGAGCTATGTGCTACAGGAGGGGGAGGATTAGGTAGGGGAGCGACATAATGCAGGAGGTGGAGGATTAGGCAGGGGAGCTATGTGCTACAGGAGGGGGAGGATTAGGCAGTGAGCGATGTGCTGCCGAAGTAACCTGTATATAGATGAAGTGAGTGATGTGCTGCAGCACGGAGCTGCAGGGAGGGGAAGATTAGGAAGGGAGTGATGTGCTGCAGAAGGGGAGAATTAAGCAGGGAACGATGCGCTGCAGGAAGGGGTGGTTTAGGAAGGGGAGCGATGTGCTGCAGGAGAGGGAGGATTAGGCAGGGAGCGATATGCTTCAGGAGGTGGAGGATTTGGCAGTGGGTGATAAGGTGCAAGAGGGGATTTGTCAGGGGAGCGATGTGGTGCAGAAGGGGTAGGATTAGGCAGTGAATATGTGCTGCAAGAGGGGGAGGATTAGGCAGGGAGCAATGTCCTGCAGGAGGGGGGAGATTTAGAAAGGGAATGATGTGCTGCAGGAGAGGGAGGATTAAGCAGTGAGCAATTTGCTGCAGGAGGGGGAGGGTTAGACAGGGAAGCGATGTGTTGCAGGTGGGGGAGAATCTGTCATTACAGCCCACTGTTTAATGTTTATTGGAGCCTGCCTTTTATATATTTTATGTTTTTTTTCTGACTAAACTGCATAACACCTGACATGAGGAACGCTTAGCAGTCATTGTCCCTGTGAATTGTCACTGTCCTGGTTCGCCGCGGTCTCTTTTTGTTTTTAGTGCCAATCTGACAGCAGTGAAGGTTCCGCTGATGATTGTGGTCGGGTTCCGAATAGAATGTTCATGTCTGTTCTCATTGTAGTGACATCAGAGGTTTGTGACATCACGGAATATGCTAAATTCTTCTGACCACACTCGATGACTGAATAAAGGCACCACACACTCTAGTCTATGTCATCACTTTGTGGTGCCACAATGATCAAAGGGTATAAAAAATGCTCCTGGCTGCTTTACAGCCATTTGTCCCTTCGTGTTAAAGGAGCAAAATGATAGAGCCGCACCATGCCAGCCAGAAGAAAAGAAAGTGGATCCCTTCAGGAGAATGAAGCAAGAAAACTGACTGTGGAAGGCCACCCAGGACCATGAGCATCATGAGGGCCTGGTAACATATACCACACAACTGTTCTGTATATGCTCATGCCATGTAAACCTATGGTGGCCGATTCATCAAGACTGGTGGATTTCTATGCCAGCATTCATGAAGCGCCTATTGGAGGAACCTGCACCAAAGGGAGCGATGTGCAGGAGGGGGAGGATTAGGTACGGGAGTGATGTGCTCCATGAGGGGGAGACTTAGACAGGGGAGCGATGAGCTTCAGGAGGGGGAGGATTGGGCAGTGAGCAATGTGCTGCAGGAGGGGGGGGGATTGGGCAGTGAGCAATGTGCTGCAGGAGGGGGAGAATTAGGCAGGGAGTGATGTGCTGCAGAAAGGGGTGGTTTAGGAGGAGGAGCGATGTGCTGCGGGAGAATTAGGCAGGAAGAGATATGCTGCAGGAGGTGGAGGATTTGGCAGTGGGCGATGTGGTGCAAGAGGGGATTAGGCAGGGGAGCTATGTGGTGCAGGAGGGGTAGGATTAGGCAGAGAGTGATGTGCTGCAAGAGGTGGAGGATTAGGCAGGGAGCAATGTCCTGCAGGAGGGGGAGGATTAGGCAGGGAGCAATGTCCTGCAGGAGGGGGGATATTTAGAAAGGGAACGATGTGCTGCAAGGAGGGGAGGATTAGATGGGAGCAATGTGCTGCAAGAGGGGAGAATCAGTCATTACAGCCCACTGTTTAATGTTTATTGGAGCCTGCCTTTTATATATTTTATGTTTTTTTTCTGCACAACACCTGACATGAGGAACGCTTAGCAGTCACTGTTCCTGTGAATTGTCACTGTCCTGGTTCGCCGCTGTCTCTTTTTGTTTTTAGTGCCAATCTGACAGCAGTGAAGGTTCCGCTGATGATGGCGGTCGGGTTCCGAATAGAATGTTCATGTCTGTTCTCATTGTAGTGACATCAGAGGTTTGTGACATCACGGAATATGCTAAATTCTTCTGACCACACTCGATGACTGAATAAAGGCACTAACATTTATGAAGCGCCTATTGGAGGAACGTGCACCAAATTCATTAAAAAGTCTGAACCTCTTAATGAATTTGACTCATCCTTAGGGCTCTTTCACACGTCAGTATCTCCTGTTTGAGTGGTGACAGTTTCCACATGTACCAGAGACACTGACACAGGCAGACCCATTGAAATGAATGGGTCTGTGCACACCTCAGTGTGTTTTCATGGACCGTGTGTCCAGGCGCTCCACACAGAGGCAAGTCCGTTTTTTTGCGGACACACGGTCCACAAAACGTACCACACGGATGACATCCGTGTGTCATCCGCGCGACACGTGTCGGCACCTGGGAACCTGTGTAAAAATAATAACATAGTAAAATCCATATACTCAACTCTCCTAGGTGTCCCCCGCTGCAATCCATGTGACCGCTGCTGCAGATGAGCCGGGAGAATGAGCTGCTTTGGAGCTGCAGCTCAGGAGCAGCGTCCTGTCACTGATTGACCGCAGCTCCGGAGCGGCTCATTGTCCCCGGCTCCTCTGCAGCAGCGGTCACATGGATACAGCGGGGGACACCGTCAGTATATGGATTTTATTCTTATTTTTACACAAGTGGACACCGAGATCAGACTACCACTACCCTCATCATGATCCTGCTGGTACTGATGGCAGCGCCGGCAGGGAACCATGAGGGCAGTGTTCAGCACCCGGTGCCTGGGAACAGCGCTACCTCTACCGCTGATTACCAGGCGCAGGTCCGTGTGATCCTGGTGCGGCACATGTGTGACACACTCGGACACACGGTACACGGATATCTCCGGTACCGTTTTTCCCGGTACCGGAGATATGCAGATGTGTGAAACTGGCCTTAAAGGGGTTGTTTATGTTCAGTAAATGAATGTCCCTAGCTGCAGGGTTCAACCATCTCAGAGCTGCAGCCAATCAGTGCGCTCAGCTGAACATTGCGTCTGATTACATTTGTTGGCTGCGGCAGTGTCAAGGCGATGTCAGTGACATACGCAATCCCAGATACCGGGAGTATCGGAGGAGGACCCATGGAGGAATAGTCAGGACAACACAGTTTGTTTCTTTATACCTACAGCCGGGGTCATTCATTTATTGAAATATCACCCGAAAGCTGACGTACTACACCTCAAGAAATGTACTCCAGTCAAAAGATGGAGTCAATTTCAGTCCTATTTTAAACCACTTTTGAAGCCTAAATTTTAATAAATTTTCAGTTAAAGCTAAGCCACAAGCTGTCCAGCTAAGCTCAGGTCACTTTTTAAGAAGTTAAGAGAGCGGGTGTAAAAAGGTCAAAAGTATTGAACTGTGAGTTGTTCAGGAATTTACTGAGATTCAAACAGTTGTGCAAAACATTTCTGACTGCTTGATGAAAAATAATCCTTAAATAATATAATATTTCAGGTTATTGGTACTATATTTTGTTATGGGACGTTGATCTAGGGAACTAGTCTGGTTGCCATATGTGGAGTCAGGAAGGAATTTTTCCCCTAATATGGGGCAATTAGCATCTGCCTCATGGGGTTTTTGCCTTCCTCTGGATCAACACATGAGCTTTTAGGTTGAAGTTGATGGACTTGTGTCTTTCAACCTTAAAACTGTGAAATTGTCCCTGTATTAAGGTTCAAGGGCGAAGGCCAGGGTTCCTTTGGAACCATCAGAAATGGAGTGGTTTGCTCCAAGTCTGTCCAAGGAAACCTTTTTGAGCTGACAGCCTCAGAAAGATCCTAATATTTAAGAAAGTAGCATTAGTTAGGGTTGCCTGAACCATTCTAGCCTTATGCTCGCCCCTCTGGTCAGCATCTAATATGTAGATGCAATCCAGGCCCTGTAATAAGTTTTTATCACTGTACAGGGTTGTAAGAGTGAAGGCAGAGTTCCTTAGGAACTTGTAGGATAGAGTGGCTTGTGCCAAGTCTGTCCAAATAAACCTTTTTCAGCCAACGGCCCCAGACAGGTCCTAACAAGAGAGCGGCATTACATATTTTTTTTAATTAGGATTGATTCAACTACTCTACCCTCAAGCTCGCTCCTCCGGCCAGCAGCTACTCTGTAGATGCAACCCTATGCCTGTGTTAAGTCTCTAACCCTGTACAGGGGTGTAATAGTAAAGGCCAGCGTTCCCTTGGGATCTGCAGAATGGAGTAGCTTGCGCCAAGTCTGTCCGAGGAAGCCTTTTTCAGCCAACAGCCTCAGAAAGATCCTAACATTTAGGAAAGTAACATTAGTTAGAGTTTATTTAGTTAGGGTTGGCTGAAGCATTCTAGCCTTACACTCGCCCCCCCGGTCAGCATCTGCTAAGTAGATGGAATCCAGGCCCTGTAATAAGTCTGTATCACTGTACAGAGTTGTAAGAGTGAAGGCCAGAGTTCCATGGGAAGTTGTAGTATAGAGTAGCTTATGCTTAGTCTGTCCAAAGAAGCCTTATTGAGCCAACGGCCTCAGACAGGGCCTAACAAGAGAGAGGCATTAGATAGTCTTTTTTTAGTTAGAATTGATTCAATTACTCTGGCCTCAAGTTTGCTCGTCCGGCCAGCAGCTACTCTGTAGATGCAACCCTAGGCCTGTGGTAAGTATCTATCCCTCTACTGGGGTGTAATGGTAAAGAACAGGGTTCCCTTGGGATCTACAGAATGAAGTGGCTTGTGCCAAGTCTGTCCGAGGAAGCCTTTTTGAGCCGATGGCCTTAGACAAATCCCAATATTTAGGGGAATAAAAGCTTTCATAAGAGTTGAATCAACCATGGTAGTTTCAAGCTCATTCCTTCGGCCAGTTGCTACTCTGTAGATGCAACCCTGTGCCTGTGGAAAGTCTCTATCCCTGTACAGAGGTGTAATGGTAAAGGCCAGGGTTCCCTTGGGATCTGCAGAATTGAGTAGCTTGCACGAAGTCGGTCTGAGGAAGCCTTTTTGAGCCAACAGCCTCAGAAAGATCCTAACATTTAGGAAAGTAGCATTAGTAGAGTTTATTTTAGCTAGGGTTGACTGAACCATTCTAGCCTTAAAGTCGCCTCTCCGGTCAGCATCTACTAAATAGATGCAATCCAGGCCCCGTAATAAGTCTTTATCACTGTACAGGGTTGGAAGAGTGAAGTCAGAGTTCCTTAGGAACATGTAGGATAGAGTGGCTTGTGCCAAGTCTGTCCAAAGAAGCCTTTTTGAGCCAATGGCCTCAGACAGGTCCTAACAAGAGAGCGGCATTACATATTTTTTTTAGTTAGGATTGATTTAACTACTCTAGCCTCAAGCTCGCTCCTCCGGCCAGCAGATACTCTGTAGATGCAACCCTAGGCCTGTGGTAAGCATCAATCCCTGTACAGGGATGTAATGGTAAAGACCAAGATTCACTGGGGATCTGCAGAATGGAGTGGCTAGTGCCAAATCTGTCCGAGGAAGCCTTTTTGAGCTGACAGCATTAGAAAGATCCCAATATTTAGGGGAAAAAAAGCTTTAGTTAGAGTTGAATCAACCACTGTAGTCGCAAGCTAATTCCTCCGACCAGCAGCTACTCTGTAGATGCAACCCTAGGCCTGTGGTAAGTATCTATCCCTCTACTGGGGTGTAATGGTAAAGAACAGGGTTCCCTTGGGATCTGCAGAACGGAGTAGCTTGTGCAAAATCTGTCCAAAGAAGCCTTTTTGAGCCAACGGCCTCACTCAGGTCCTAACAAGAGAGCGGCATTAGATACTCTTTTTTAGTTAGGATTGATTCAACTACTCTGCTCTCAAATTCGCTCCTCCGGACAGCAGCTACTCTGTAGATGCAACCCTAGGCCTATGGTAAGTATCTATCCCTCTACAGGGTTCCCTTGGGATTTGCAGAATGGAGTGGCTTGTGCCAAGTCTGTCCGAGGAAGCCTTTTTGAGCCGATGATCTTAGACAGATGCCAATATTAGGGAAAAAAAAGCTTTAGTTAGAGTTGAATCAACCACAGTAGTTTCAAGGTCATTCCTCCGGCCAGCAGCTGCTCTGTAGATGCAACCCTGTGCCTGTGGTAAGTCTCTATCCCTGTACAGGGGTGTAATAGTAAAGGCCAGGGTTCCCTTGGGATATGCAGAATGGAGTAGCTTTCTCCAAGTCTGACCGTGGAAGCCTTTTTGAGCCAACAGCCTCAGAAAGATCCCAACATTTAGGAAAGTAGCATTAGTTAGAATTTATTTTAGTTAGGGTTGGCTGAACCATTCTAGCCTTACACTCGCCTCTCCGGTCAGCATCTACAAAATAGATGCAATCCAGGCCCTGTAATATGTCTTTATCACTGTACAGGGTTGTAAGAGTGAAGGCAGAGCTCCTTAGGAACGTGTAGGATAGAGTGGCTTGTGCCAAGTCTGTCCAAAAAGCCTTTTTGAGCCAATGGCCTCAGACAGGTCCTAATAAGAGAGCGACATTACATATTTTTTTTAGTTAGGATTTGATTCAACTACTCTAGCCTCAAGCTCGTTCCTCCTGCCAGCAGCTACTCTGTAGATGCATCCCTAGGCCTGTGGTAAGCCTCTATCCCTGTACAGGGGTGTAATGGTAAAGACCAAGATTCCCTTGGGATCTGCAGAATGGACTGGCTTGTGCCAAGTCTGTCCGAGGAAGCCTTTTTGAGCTGACGGCATTAGACAGATCCCAATATTTAGGGAAAAAAAAGCTTTAGTTAGAGTTGAATCAACCAATGCAGTCTCAAGCTCAATACTCCGGCCAGCAGCTACTCTGTAGATGCAACCCTGTGCCTGTGGTAAGTCTCTATCCCTGTACAGGGGTGTAATGGTAAAGGCCAGGGTTCCCTTGGGATCTACAGAATGGAGTAGCTTGTGCCAAATCTGTCCGAGGAAGCCTTTTTGAGCCAACAGACTGAGAAAGATCCTAACATTTAAGAAAGTAGCATTAGTTAGAGTTTATTTTAGTTATTGTTGGATGAACCATTCTAGCCTTACACTCGATCGTCTGGTCAGCATCTACTAAGTAGATGGAATCCAGGCCCTGTAATAAGTCTGTATCACTGTACAGGGTTGTAAGAGTGAAGGCCAGAGTTCGTTGGGAAGTTGTATCCAGGCACCGTGATAAGTCTGGATCACTGTACAGGGTTGTAAGAGTGAAGGCCAGAGTTCCTTGGGAAGTTGTAGGATAGATTGACTTATGGCAAGTCTGTCCAAAGAAGCCTTTTTGAGCTAACGGCCCAGTCAGGTCCTAACAAGAGAGCGGCATTAGATAGTCTTTTTTTAGTTAGGATTGATTCAACTACTCTGGCCTCAAGTTCGCTCCTCCGGACAGCAGCTACTCTGTAGATGCAACCGTAAGCCTGTGGTAAGTATCTATCTCTCTACAGGGTTCCCTTGGGATCTGCAGAATGGAGTGGCTTGTGCCAAGTCTGTCTGAGGAAGCCTTTTTGGGCCGATGGCCTTAGACAGATCACTATATTTAGGGATAAAAAAGCTTTATTTATAATTGAATCAACCACGATAGTTTCAAGCTCATTCCTCCTGCCAGCAGCTACTCTGTAGATGCAACCCTGTGCCTGTGGTAAGTCTCTATCCCAGTACAGGGGTGTAATGGTAAAGGTCAGGCTTCCCTTGGAATCTGCAGAATGGAGTAGCTTGCGCCAAGTCTGTCCGAGGAAGCCTTTTTGAGCCAACAGCCTCAGAAAGATCCTAACATTTAGGAAAGTAACATTAGTTAGAGTTTATTTTTGTTAGGGTTGGCTGAACCATTCTAGCCTTACACTCGCCCCTCCGGTCAGCATCTACTAAACAGATGCAATCCAGGCCCTGTAATAAGTCTTTATCACTGTACAGGGTTGTAATAGTGAAGACAAGAGTTCCTTGGGAAGTTGTAGGATAGATTAACTTATGGCAAGTCTGTCCAAAGAAGCATTTTTGAGACAACGGCCCAGTCAGGTCCTAACAAGAGAGTGGCATTAGATAGTCTTTTTTTAGTTAGGATTGATTCAACTACTTTGGTCTCAAGTTCGCTCCTCCAGACAGCAGCTACTCTGTAGATGCAAACCTAGGCCTGTCGTAAGTATCTATCCCTCTACAGGGTTCCATTGGGATCTGCAGAATGGAGTGGCTTGTGCCAAGTCTGTCCAAGGAAGCCTTTTTAAGCTGATTGCCTTAGACAGATCCCAATATTTAGGGTTAAAAAAGCTTTAGTTAGAGTTGAATCAACCACGGTAGTTTCAAGCTCATTCCTCCGGCCAGCAGCTACTCTGTAGATGCAATCCTGTGCCTGTGGTAAGTCTCTATCCCTGTACAGTGGTATAATAGTAAAGGCCAGGGTTCCCTTGGGATCTGCAGAATGGAGTAGCTTGCGTCAAGTCTGTCTGAGGAAGCCTTTTTGAGCCAACAGCCTCAGAAAGATCCTAACATTTAGGAAAGTAGCATTAGTTAGAGTTTATCTTAGTTAGGGTTGGCTGAACCATTCTAGCCTTACACTTGCCCCTCCGGTCAGCATCTACTAAATAGATGCAATCCAGGCATTAGTTAGAGTTGATTTTAGTTAGGGTTGGCTGAACCATTCTAGCCTTACATTCGCCCTTCCGGTCAGCATCTACTGAATTGATGCAATCCAGGCCCTGTGATAAGTTATTATCTCTGTACAGGGTCGTAAGAGTGAAGGCAGAGTTCCTTAGGAACTTGTAGGATAGAGTGGCTTGTGCCAAGTCTATCCAAAGAAGCATTTTTGAGCCAAAGGCCTCAGTCAGGTCCTAAAAAGAGAGCGGCATTAGATGGTCTTTTTTTAGTTAGGATTGATTCATCTACTCTTGCCTCATGTTCGCTCCTCCGGCCAGCAGCTACTCTGTAGATGCAACCCTAGGCTTGTGGTAAGTATCTATCCCTGTACAGGGTTACGTTGGGATCTGCAGAATGGAGTGGCTTGTGCCAAGTTTGCCCGAGGAAGCCTTTTTGAGCCGATGGCCTTAGACAGATCCCAATACTTAGGGAAAAAAAAGCTTTATTTAGAATTGAATCAACCACGATAGTTTCAAGTTCATTCCTCCGGCCAACAGCTACTCTGTAGATGCAACCCTGTGCCTGTGGTAAGTCTCTATCCCTGTACAGGGGTGTAATAGTAAAGGCCAGGGTTCCCTTGGGATCTACAGAATGGAGTAGCTTGCGCCAAGTCTGTCAGAGGAAGCCTTCTTGAGCCAATAGCCTCAGAAAGATCCTAACATTTAGGAAAGTAGCATTAGTTAGAGTTTATTTTAGTTAGGGTTGGCTGAACCATTCTAGCCTTACACTCGCCCCACCGGTCAGCATCTACTAAATAGATGCAATCCAGGCCCTGTAATAAGTCTTTATCACTGTACAGGGTTGTAAGAGTGAAGATTAGAGTTCCTTGGGAAGTTGTAGGATAGATTGACTTATGGTAAGTCTGTCCAAAGAAGCCTTTTTGAGCCAACGGCCCAATCAGGTCCTAACAAGAGAGCGGCATTAGATAGTCTTTTTTTTAGTTAGGATTAATTCAACTACTCTGGCCTCAAGTTCGCTCCTCCGGACAGCAGCTACTCTGTAGATGCAGCCCTAGGCCTGTGGTAAGTATCTATCCCTTTACTGGGTTCCCTTTGGATCTGCAGAATGGAGTGGCTTGTGCCAAGTCTGTCCGAGGAAGCCTTTTTGAGCCGATGGCCTTAGACAGATCCCAATATTTAGGGTAAAAAAAGCTTTAGTTAGAGTTGAATGAACCACGGTAGTTTCAAGCTCATTCCTCCGGCCAGCAGCTACCCTGTAGATGCAACCCTGTGCCTGTGGTAAGTCTCTATCCCTCTACAGGGGTGTAATAGTAAAGGCTAGGGTTCCCTTGGGATCTGCAGAATGGTGTAGCTTGCGCCAAGTCTGTCCGAGGAAGCCTTTTTGAGCCAACAGCCTCAGAAAGATCCTAACATTTAGGAAAGTAACATTAGTTAGAGTTGATTTTAGTTAGGGTTGGCTGAACCATTCTAGCCTTACAATCGCCCTTCCGGTCAGCATATACTAAATTGATGCAATCCAGGCCCTGTGATAAGTTTTTATCTCTGTACAGGGTCGTAAGAGTGAAGGCAGAGTTCCTTAGGAAATTGTAGGATAGAGTGGCTTGTGCCAAGTCTATCCAAAGAAGCATTTTTGAGCCAACGGCCTCAGTCAGGTCCTAAACAGAGAGCGGCATTAGATGGTCTTTCTTTAGTTAGGATTGATTCATCTACTCTTGCCTCAAGTTCGCTCCTCCGGCCAGCAGCTACTCTGTAGATGCAACCCTAGGCCTGTGGTAAGTATCTATCCCTTTACAGGGTTCCCTTGGGATCTGCAGAATGGAGTGGCTTGTGCCAAGTCTGTCCGAGGAAGCCTTTTTGTGCCAACAGCCTCAGAAAGATTCTAACATTTAGGAAAGTAGCATTAGTTAGAGTTTATTTTAGTTAGGGTTGGCTGAACCATTCTAGCCTTGCACTCTCCCCTCCGGTCAGCATCTACTAAATAGATGCAATCCAGGCCCTGTAATAAGTCTTTATCACTGTACAGGGTTGTAAGAGTGAAGATCAGAGTTCCTTGGGAAGTTGTAGGATAGATTGACTTATGGTAAGTCTGTCCAAAGAAGCCTTTTTGAGCCAACGGCCTAGTCAGGTCCTAACAAGAGAGCTGCATTAGATGGTCTTTTTTTAGTTAGGATTGATTCAACTACTCTTGCCTCAAGTTCGCTCCTCCGGCCAGCAGCTACTCTGTAGATGCAACCCTAGGCCTGTGGTAAATATCTATCCCTCTACAGGGTTCCCTTGGGATCTGCAGAATGGAGTGGCTTGTGCCAAGTTTGTCCGAGGAAGCCTTTTTGAGCTGATGGCCTTAGACAGATCCCAATATTTAGGGTAAATAAAGCTTTAGTTAGAGTTGAATCAACCACGGTAGTTTCAAGCTCATTCCTCCAGTCAGCAGCTGCTCTGTAGATGTCTCCCTGTGCCTGTGGTAAGTCTTTATCCCTGTACAGTGGTGTAATAGTAAAGGCCAGGGTTCCCTTGGGATCTACAGAATGGAGTAGCTTGTGCCAAGTCTGTCCGAGGAAGCCTTTTTGAGACAACAGCCTCAGAAAGATTCTAACATTTAGGAAAGTAGCATTAGTTAGAGTTTATTTTAGTTAGGGTTGGCTGAAACATTGTAGCCTTACACTCGCCCCTCCGGTCAGCATCTACTAAATAGATGCAATCCAGGCCTTGTAATAAGTCTTTATCACTGTACAGGGTTGTAAGAGTGAAGATCAGAGCTCCTTGGGAAGTTGTAGGATAGATTGACTTATGGTAAGTCTGTCCAAAGAAGCCTTTTTGAGCCAACGGCCCTGTCAGGTCCTAACAAGAGAGCTTCATTAGATAGTCTTTTTTTAGTTAGGATTGATTCAACCACTCTTGCCTCAAGTTCTCTCCTCCGGCCAGCAGCTACTCTGAAGATGCAACCCTAGGCCTGTGGTAAGTATCTATCCCTCTACAGGGTTCCCTTGGGATCTGCAGAATGGAGTGGCTTGAGCCAAGTTTGTCCGAGGAAGCCTTTTTGAGCTGATGGCCTTAGATAGATCCCAATATTTAGGGAAAAAAAAGCTTTATTTAGAATTGAATCAACCACGATAGTTTCAAGCTCATTCCTCCGGCCAGCAGCTACTCTGTAGATGCAACCCTGTGCCTGTGGTAAGTCTCTATCCCTGTACAGGGGTGTAATAGTAAAGGCCAGGGTTCCCTTGGGAGCTGCAGAATGGAGTAGCTTGCGCCAAGTCTGTCCGAGGAAGCCTTTTTGAGCCAACAGTCTCAGAAAGGTCCTAACATTTAGTAAAGTAGCATTAGTTAGAGTTTATTTTAGTTAGGGTTGGCTGAACCATTCTAGCCTTACACTCGCCCCTCCGGTCAGCATCTACTAAATAGATGCAATCCAGTTACTGTCATACGTTTTTATCACTGTACAGGGTCGTAAGAGTGAAGGTAGAGTTCCTTAGGAACTTGTAGGAGTGGCTTGTACCAAGTCTATCCAAAGAAGCCTTTTTGAGCCAACGGCCCAGTCAGGTCCTAACAAGAGAACGGCATTAGATAGTCTTTTTTTAGTTAGGATTTATTCAACTACTCTGGCCTCAAGTTAGCTCCTCCAGACAGCAGCTACTCTGTAGATGCAACCCTAGGCCAGTGGTAAGTATCTATACCTTTACAGGGATCCCTTGGGATCTGCAGAATGGAGTGGCTTGTGCCAAGTCTGTCCGAGGAAGCCTTTTTGAGCTGATGGCCTTAGACAGATCCCAATATTTAGGGTAAATAAAGCTTTAGTTAGAGTTGAATCAACCACGGTAGTTTCAAGCTCATTCCTCCAGTCAGCAGCTGCTCTGTAGATGTCTCCCTGTGCCTGTGGTAAGTCTTTACCCCTCTACAGGGTTCCCTTGGGATCTGCAGAATGGAGTGGCTTGAGCCAAGTTTGTCCAAGGAAGCATTTTTGAGTTGATGGCCTTAGATAGATCCCAATATTTAGGGAAAAAAAAGCTTTATTTAGAATTGAATCAACCACGATAGTTTCAAGCTCATTCCTCCGGCCAGCAGCTACTCTGTAGATGCAACCCTGTGCCTGTGGTAAGTCTCTATCCCTGTACAGGGGTGTAATAGTAAAGGCCAGGGTTCCCTTGGGAGCTGCAGAATGGAGTAGCTTGCGCCAAGTCTGTCCGAGGAAGCCTTTTTGAGCCAACAGCCTCAGAAAGGTCCTAACATTTAGTACAGTAGCATTAGTTAGAGTTTATTTTAGTTAGGGTTGGCTGAACCATTCTAGCCTTACACTTGCCCCTCCGGTCAGCATCTACTAAATAGATGCAATCCAGTTACAGTCATACGTTTTTATCACTGTACAGGTCGTAAGAGTGAAGGTAGAGTTCCTTAGGAACTTGTAGGAGTGGCTTGTACCAAGTCTATCCAAAGAAGCCTTTTTGAGCCAACGGCCCAGTCAGGTCCTAACAAGAGAACGGCATTAGATAGTCTTTTTTTAGTTAGGATTGATTCAACTACTCTGGCCTCAAGTTAGCTCCTCCAGACAGCAGCTACTCTGTAGATGCAACCCTAGGCCAGTGGTAAGTATCTATCCCTTTACAGGGTTCCCTTGGGATCTGCAGAATGGAGTGGCTTGTGCCAAGTCTGTCCGAGGAAGCCTTTTTGAGCTGATGGCCTTAGACAGATCCCAATATTTAGGGTAAATAAAGCTTTAGTTAGAGTTGAATCAACCACGGTAGTTTCAAGCTCATTCCTCCAGTCAGCAGCTACTCTGTAGATGTCTCCCTGTGCCTGTGGTAAGTCTTTATCCCTGTACAGTGGTGTAATAGTAAAGGCCAGTGTTCCCTTGGGATCTCCAGAAAGGAGTAGCTTGTGTCAAGTCTGTCCGAGGAAGCCTTCTTGAGCGAACAGCCTTCGAAAGATTCTAACATTTAGGAAAGTAGCATTAGTTAGAGTTTATTTTACTTAGGGTTGGCTGAACCATTCTAGCCTTACACTCGCCCCTCCGGTCAGCATCTACTAAATAGATGCAATCCAGGCCCTGTAATAAGTCTTTATCACTGTACAGGGTTGTAAGAGTGAAGGCCAGAGTTCCTTGGGAAGTTGTAGGATAGATTGACTTACGGCAAGTCTGTCCAAAGAATCATTTTTGAGCCAACGGCCCAGTCAGGTCCTAACAAGAGAGCGGCATTAGATAGTCTTTTTTTAGTTAGGATTGATTGAACTACTCTGGCCTCAAGTTCGCTCCTCCGGACAGCAGCTACTTTGTAGATGCAACCCTAGGCCTGTGGTAAGTATATATTCCTCTACAGGGTTCCCTTGGGATCTGCAGATAGGAGTGGCTTGTGCCAAGTTTGTCCGAGGAGGCCTTTTTGAGCCGATGGCCTTAGACAGATGCCAATATTTAGGGAAAAAAAGCTTTATTTAGAATTGAATCAACCACGATAGTTTCAAGCTCATTCCTCCAGGCCAGCAGCTATTGTGTAGATGCAACCCTGTACCTGTGGTAAGTCTCTATCCCTATACAGGGGTGTAATAGTAAAGGCCAGGGTTCCCTTGGGATCTACAGAATGGAGTAGCTTGCGCCAAGTCTGTCCGAGGAAGCCTTTTTGAGCCAACAGCCTCAGAAAGATTCTAACATTTAGGAAAGTAGCATTAGTTAGAGTTTATTTTAGCTAGGGGTGGCTGAACCATTCTAGCCTTACACTCGCCCCTACACTCAGCATCTACTAAATAGATGCAATCCAGGCCCTGTAATAAGTCTTTATCACTGTACAGGGTTGTAAGAGTGAAGATCAGAGTTCCTTGGGAAGTTGTAGGATAGATTGACTTATGGTAAGTCTGTCCAAAGAAGCCTTTTTCAGCCAACGGCCCAGTCAGGTCCTAACAAGAGAACGGCATTAGATAGTCTTTTTTTAGTTAGGATTAATTCAACTACTCTGGCCTCAAGTTCGCTCCTCCGGACAGCAGCTACTCTGTAGATGCAATCCTAGGCCTGTGGTAAGTATCTATCCCTTTACAGGGTTCCCTTGGGATCTGCAGAATGGAGTGACTTGTGCCAAGTCTGTCCGAGGAAGCCTTTTTGAGCTGATGGCCTTAGACAGATCCCAATATTTAGGGTAAATAAAGCTTTAGTTAGAGTTGAATCAACCACGGTAGTTTCAAGCTCGTTCCTCCAGTCAGCAGCTGCTCTGTAGATGTCTCCCTGTGCCTGTGGTAAGTCTTTATCCCTCTACAGTGGTGTAATAGTAAAGGCCAGAGTTCCCTTGGGATCTGCAGAAAGGAGTAGCTTGCGCCAAGTCTGTCCGAGGAAGCCTTTTTGAGACAACAGCCTCAGAAAGATTCTAACATTTAGTAAAGTAGCATTAGTTAGAGTTTATTTTAGTTGGGGTTGGCTGAACCATTCTAGCCTTACACTCGCCCCTCCGGTCAGCATGTACTAAATAGATGCAATCCAGGCCTTCTAATAAGTCATTATCACTGTACAGGATTGTAAGAGTGAAGATCAGAGCTCCTTGGGAAGTTGTAGGATAGATTGACTTATGGTAAGTCTGTCCAAAGAAGCCTTTTTGAGCCAACGGCCCTGTCAGGTCCTAACAAGAGAGCTTCATTAGATAGTCTTTTTTTAGTTAGGATTGATTCAACCGCTCTTGACTCAAGTTCTCTCCTCCGGCCAGCAGCTACTCTGAAGATGCAACCCTAGGCCTGTGGTAAGTATCTATCCCTCTACAGGGGTCCCTTGGGAACCGCAGAATGGAGTGGCTTGAGCCAAGTTTGTCCGAGGAAGCCTTTTTGAGCTGATGGCCTTAGATAGATCCCAATATTTAGGGAAAAAAAGCTTTATTTAGAATTGAATCAACCACGATAGTTTCAAGCTCATTCCTCCGGCCAGCAGCTACTCTGTAGATGCAACCCTGTGCCTGTGGTAAGTCTCTATCCCTGTACAGGGGTGTAATAGTAAAGGCCAGGGGTCCCTTGGGATCTGCAGAATGGAGTAGCTTGCGCCAAGTCTGTCCGAGGAAGCCTTTTTGAGCCAACAGACTCAGAAAGGTCCTAACATTTAGTAAAGTAGCATTAGTTAGAGTTTATTTTAGTTAGGGTTGGCTGAACCATTCTAGCCTTACACTCGCCCCTCCGGTCAGCACCTACTAAATAGATGCAATCCAGTTACTGTCATACGTTTTTATCACTGTACAGGGTCGTAAGAGTGAAGGTAGAGTTCCTTAGGAACTTGTAGGAGTGGCTTGTACCAAGTCTATCCAAAGAAGCCTTTTTGAGCCAACGGCCCAGTCAGGTCCTAACAAGAGAACGGCATTAGATAGTCTTTTTTTAGTTAGGATTGATTCAACTACTCTGGCCTCAAGTTAGCTCCTCCAGACAGCAGCTACTCTGTAGATGCAACCCTAGGCCAGTGGTAAGTATCTATCCCTTTACAGGGTTCCCTTGGGATCTGCAGAATGGAGTGACTTGTGCCAAGTCTGTCCGAGGAAGCCTTTTTGAGCTGATGGCCTTAGACAGATCCCAATATTTAGGGTAAATAAAGCTTTAGTTAGAGTTGAATCAACCACGGTAGTTTCAAGCTCATTCCTCCAGTCAGCAGCTGCTCTGTAGATGTCTCCCTGTGCCAGTGGTAAGTCTTTATCCCTGTACAGTGGTGTTATAGTAAAGGCCAGAGTTCCCTTGGGATCTGCAGAAAGGAGTAGCTTGTGTCAAGTCTGTCCGAGGAAGCCTTCTTGAGCGAACAGCCTTCGAAAGATTCTAACATTTAGGAAAGTAGCATTAGTTAGAGTTTATTTTAGTTGGGGTTGGCTGAACCATTCTAGCCTTACACTCGCCCCTCCGGTCAGCATCTACTAAATAGATGCAATCCAGGCCCTGTAATAAGTCTTTATCACTGTACAGGGTTGTAAGAGTGAAGGCCAGAGTTCCTTGGGAAGTTGTAGGATAGATTGACTTACGGCAAGTCTGTCCAAAGGAGCCTTTTTGAGCCAACGGCCCAGTCAGGTCCTAACAAGAGAGCGGCATTAGATAGTCTTTTTTTAGTTAGGATTGATTCAACTACTCTGGCCTCAAGTTTGCTACTCCGGACAGCAGCTACTTTGTAGATGCAACCCTAGGCCTGTGGTAAGTATCTATCCCTCTACAGGGTTCCCTTGGGATCTGCAGATAGGAGTGGCTTGTGCCAAGTTTGTCCGAGGAAGCCTTTTTGAGCCGATGGCCTTAGACAGATGCCAATATTTAGGGAAAAAAAGCTTTATTTAGAATTGAATCAACCACGATTGTTTCAAGCTCATTCCTCCAGGCCAGCAGCTATTCTGTAGATGCAACCCTGTACCTGTGGTAAGTCTCTATCCCTGTACAAGGTTGTAATAGTAAAGGCCAGGGTTCCCTTGGGATCTACAGAATGGAGTAGCTTGCGCCAAGTCTGTCTGAGGAAGCCTTTTTGGGCCGATGGCCTTAGACAGATCCCTATATTTAGGGATAAAAAAGCTTTATTTATAATTGAATCAACCACGATAGTTTCAAGCTCATTCCTCCTGCCAGCAGCTACTCTGTAGATGCAACCCTGTGCCTGTGGTAAGTCTCTATCCCAGTACAGGGGTGTAATGGTAAAGGTCAGGCTTCCCTTGGAATCTGCAGAATGGAGTAGCTTGCGCCAAGTCTGTCCGAGGAAGCCTTTTTGAGCCAACAGCCTCAGAAAGATCCTAACATTTAGGAAAGTAACATTAGTTAGAGTTTATTTTTGTTAGGGTTGGCTGAACCATTCTAGCCTTACACTCGCCCCTCCGGTCAGCATCTACTAAATAGATGCAATCCAGGCCCTGTAATAAGTCTTTATCACTGTACAGGGTTGTAATAGTGAAGGCAAGAGTTCCTTGGGAAGTTGTAGGATAGATTAACTTATGGCAAGTCTGTCCAAAGAAGCATTTTTGAGACAACGGCCCAGTCAGGTCCTAACAAGAGAGTGGCATTAGATAGTCTTTTTTTAGTTAGGATTGATTCAACGACTCTGGTCTCAAGTTCGCTCCTCCAGACAGCAGCTACTCTGTAGATGCAAACCTAGGCCTGTCGTAAGTATCTATCCCTCTACAGGGTTCCATTGGGATCTGCAGAATGGAGTGGCTTGTGCCAAGTCTGTCCAAGGAAGCCTTTTTGAGCTGATTGCCTTAGACAGATCCCAATATTTAGGGTAAAAAAAGCTTTAGTTAGAGTTGAATCAACCACGGTAGTTTCAAGCTCATTCCTCCGGCCAGCAGCTACTCTGTAGATGCAACCCTGTGCCTGTGGTAAGTCTCTATCCCTGTACAGGGGTATAATAGTAAAGGCCAGGGTTCCCTTGGGATCTGCAGAATGGAGTAGCTTGCGCCAAGTCTGTCTGAGGAAGCCTTTTTGAGCCAACAGCCTCAGAAAGATCCTAACATTTAGGAAAGTAGCATTAGTTAGAGTTTATCTTAGTTAGGGTTGGCTGAACCATTCTAGCCTTACACTTGCCCCTCCGGTCAGCATCTACTAAATAGATGCAATCCAGGCATTAGTTAGAGTTGATTTTAGTTAGGGTTGGCTGAACCATTCTAGCCTTACATTCGCCCTTCCGGTCAGCATCTACTGAATTGATGCAATCCAGGCCCTGTGATAAGTTATTATCTCTGTACAGGGTCGTAAGAGTGAAGGCAGAGTTCCTTAGGAACTTGTAGGATAGAGTGGCTTGTGCCAAGTCTATCCAAAGAAGCATTTTTGAGCCAAAGGCCTCAGTCAGGTCCTAAAAAGAGAGCGGCATTAGATGGTCTTTTTTTAGTTAGGATTGATTCATCTACTCTTGCCTCATGTTCGCTCCTCCGGCCAGCAGCTACTCTGTAGATGCAACCCTAGGCTTGTGGTAAGTATCTATCCCTGTACAGGGTTACGTTAGGATCTGCAGAATGGAGTGGCTTGTGCCAAGTTTGCCCGAGGAAGCCTTTTTGAGCCGATGGCCTTAGACAGATCCCAATATTTAGGGAAAAAAAAGCTTTATTTAGAATTGAATCAACCACGATAGTTTCAAGTTCATTCCTCCGGCCAACAACTACTCTGTAGATGCAACCCTGTGCCTGTGGTAAGTCTCTATCCCTGTACAGGGGTGTAATAGTAAAGGCCAGGGTTCCCTTGGGATCTACAGAATGGAGTAGCTTGCGCCAAGTCTGTCCGAGGAAGCCTTCTTGAGCCAATAGCTTCAGAAAGATCTTAACATTTAGGAAAGTAGCATTAGTTAGAGTTTATTTTAGTTAGGGTTGGCTGAACCATTCTAGCCTTACACTCGCCCCTCCGGTCAGCATCTACTAAATAGATGCAATCCAGTTACTGTCATATATTTTTATCACTGTACAGGGTCGTAAGAGTGAAGGTAGAGTTCCTTAGGAACTTGTAGGAGTGGCTTGTACCAAGTCTATTCAAAGAAGCCTTTTTGAGCCAACGGCCCAGTCAGGTCCTAACAAGAGAACGGCATTAGATAGTCTTTTTTTAGTTAGGATTGATTCAACTACTCTGGCCTCAAGTTAGCTCCTCCAGACAGCAGCTACTCTGTAGATGCAACCCTAGGCCAGTGGTAAGTATCTATCCCTTTACAGGGTTCCCTTGGGATCTGCAGAATGGAGTGGCTTGTGCCAAGTCTGTCCGAGGAAGCCTTTTTGAGCTGATGGCCTTAGACAGATCCCAATATTTAGGGTAAACAAAGCTTTAGTTAGAGTTGAATCAACCACGGTAGTTTCAAGCTCATTCCTCCAGTCAGCAGCTGCTCTGTAGATGTCTCCCTGTGCCTGTGGTAAGTCTTTATCCCTCTACAGGGTTCCCTTGGGATCTGCAGAATGGAGTGGCTTGAGCCAAGTTTGTCCGAGGAAGCCTTTTTGAGCTGATGGCCTTAGATAGATCCCAATATTTAGAAAAAAAAAAAGCTTTATTTAGAATTGAATCAACCACGATAGTTTCAAGCTCATTCCTCCGGCCAGCAGCTACTCTGTAGATGCAACCCTGTGCCTGTGGTAAGTCTCTATCCCTGTACAGGGGTGTAATAGTAAAGGCCAGGGTTCCCTTGGGATCTGCAGAATGGAGTAGCTTGCGCCAAGTCTGTCCGAGGAAGCCTTTTTGAGCCAACAGCCTCAGAAAGGTCCTAACATTTAGTAAAGTAGCATTAGTTAGAGTTTATTTTAGTTAGGGTTGGCTGAACCATTCTAGCCTTACACTCGCCCCTCCGGTCAGCATCTACTAAATAGATGCAATCCAGTTACAGTCATACGTTTTTATCACTGTACAGGGTCGTAAGAGTGAAGGTAGAGTTCCTTAGGAACTTGTAGGAGTGGCTTGTACCAAGTCTATCCAAAGAAGCCTTTTTGAGCCAACGGCCCAGTCAGGTCCTAACAAGAGAACGGCATTAGATAGTCTTTTTTTAGTTAGGATTGATTCAACTACTCTGGCCTCAAGTTAGCTCCTCCAGACAGCAGCTACTCTGTAGATGCAACCCTAGGCCAGTGGTAAGTATCTATCCCTTTACAGGGTTCCCTTGGGATCTGCAGAATGGAGTGGCTTGTGCCAAGTCTGTCCGAGGAAGCCTTTTTGAGCTGATGGCCTTAGACAGATCCCAATATTTAGGGTAAATAAAGCTTTAGTTAGAGTTGAATCAACCACGGTAGTTTCAAGCTCATTCCTCCAGTCAGCAGCTACTCTGTAGATGTCTCCCTGTGCCTGTGGTAAGTCTTTATCCCTGTACAGTGGTGTAATAGTAAAGGCCAGTGTTCCCTTGGGATCTGCAGAAAGGAGTAGCTTGTGTCAAGTCTGTCCGAGGAAGCCTTCTTGAGCGAAAGCCTTCGAAAGATTCTAACATTTAGGAAAGTAGCATTAATTAGAGTTTATTTTAGTTAGGGTTGGCTGAACCATTCTAGCCTTACACTCGCCCCTCCGGTCAGCATCTACTAAATAGATGCAATCCAGGCCCTGTAATAAGTCTTTATCACTGTACAGGGTTGTAAGAGTGAAGGGCAGAGTTCCTTGGGAAGTTGTAGGATAGATTGACTTACGGCAAGTCTGTCCAAAGAAGCCTTTTTGAGCCAACGGCCCAGTCAGGTCCTAACAAGAGAGCGGCATTAGATAGTCTTTTTTAGTTAGGATTGATTGAACTACTCTGGCCTCAAGTTCGCTCCTCCGGACAGCAGCTACTTTGTAGATGCAACCCTAGGCCTGTGGTAAGTATCTATTCCTCTACAGGGTTCCCTTGGGATCTGCAGATAGGAGTGGCTTGTGCCAAGTTTGTCCGAGGAGGCCTTTTTGAGCCGATGGCCTTAGACAGATGCCAATATTTAGGGAAAAAAAGCTTTATTTAGAATTGAATCAACCACGATAGTTTCAAGCTCATTCCTCCAGGCCAGCAGCTATTCTGTAGATGCAACCCTGTACCTGTGGTAAGTCTCTATCCCTATACAGGGGTGTAATAGTAAAGGCCAGGGTTCCCTTGGGATCTACAGAATGGAGTAGCTTGCGCCAAGTCTGTCCGAGGAAGCCTTTTTGAGCCAACAGCCTCAGAAAGATTCTAACATTTAGGAAAGTAGCATTAGTTAGAGTTTATTTTAGCTAGGGGTGGCTGAACCATTCTAGCCTTACACTCGCCCCTACACTCAGCATCTACTAAATAGATGCAATCCAGGCCCTGTAATAAGTCTTTATCACTGTACAGGGTTGTAAGAGTGAAGATCAGATTTACTTGGGAAGTTGTAGGATAGATTGACTTATGGTAAGTCTGTCCAAAGAAGCCTTTTTCAGCCAACGGCCCAGTCAGGTCCTAACAAGAGAACGGCATTAGATAGTCTTTTTTTAGTTAGGATTAATTCAACTACTCTGGCCTCAAGTTCGCTCCTCCGGACAGCAGCTACTCTGTAGATGCAACCCTAGGCCTGTGGTAAGTATCTATCCCTTTACAGGGTTCCCTTTGGATCTGCAGAATGGAGTGGCTTGTGCCAAGTCTGTCCGAGGAAGCCTTTTTGAGCCGATGGCCTTAGACAGATCCCAATATTTAGGGTAAAAAAAGCTTTAGTTAGAGTTGAATCAACCACAGTAGTTTCAAGCTCATTCCTCCAGTCAGCAGCTGCTCTGTAGATGTCTCCCTGTGCCTGTGGTAAGTCTTTATCCCTGTACAGTGGTGTAATAGTAAAGGCCAGTGTTCCCTTGGGATCTGCAGAAAGGAGTAGCTTGTGTCAAGTCTGTCCGAGGAAGCCTTCTTGAGCGAACAGCCTTCGAAAGATTCTACCATTTAGGAAAGTAGCATTAGTTAGAGTTTATTTTAGTTAGGGTTGGCTGAACCATTCTAGCCTTACACTCGCCCCTCCGGTCAGCATCTACTAAATAGATGCAATCCAGGCCCTGTAATAAGTCTTTATCACTGTACAGGGTTGTAAGAGTGAAGGCCAGAGTTCCTTGGGAAGTTGTAGGATAGATTGACTTACGGCAAGTCTGTCCAAAGAAGCCTTTTTGAGCCAACGGCCCAGTCAGGTCCTAACAAGAGAGCGGCATTAGATAGTCTTTTTTTAGTTAGGATTGATTGAACTACTCTGGCCTCAAGTTCGCTCCTCCGGACAGCAGCTACTTTGTAGATGCAACCCTAGGCCTGTGGTAAGTATCTATTCCTCTACAGGGTTCCCTTGGGATCTGCAGATAGGAGTGGCTTGTGCCAAGTTTGTCCGAGGAGGCCTTTTTGAGCCGATGGCCTTAGACAGATGCCAATATTTAGGGAAAAAAAGCTTTATTTAGAATTGAATCAACCACGATAGTTTCAAGCTCATTCCTCCAGGCCAGCAGCTATTCTGTAGATGCAACCCTGTACCTGTGGTAAGTCTCTATCCCTGTACAGGGGTGTAATAATAAAGGCCAGGGTTCCCTTGGGATCTACAGAATGGAGTAGCTTGCGCCAAGTCTGTCCGAGGAAGCCTTTTTGAGACAACAGCCTCAGAAAGATTCTAACATTTAGGAAAGTAGCATTAGTTAGAGTTTATTTTAGCTAGGGTTGGCTGAACCATTCTAGCCTTACACTCGACCCTACACTCAGCATCTACTAAATAGATGCAATCCAGGCCCTGTAATAAGTCTTTATCACTGTACAGGGTTGTAAGAGTGAATATCAGAGTTCCTTGGGAAGTTGTAGAATAGATTGACTTATGGTAAGTCTGTCCAAAGAAGCCTTTTTCAGCCAACGGCCCAGTCAGGTCCTAACAAGAGAACGGCATTAGATAGTCCTTTTTTAGTTAGGATTAATTCAACTACTCTGGCCTCAAGTTCGCTCCTCCGGACAGCAGCTACTCTGTAGATGCAACCCTAGGCCTGTGGTAAGTATCTATCCCTTTACAGGGTTCCCTTTGGATCTGTAGAATGGAGTGGCTTGTGCCAAGTCTGTCCGAGGAAGCCTTTTTGAGCCGATGGCCTTAGACAGATCCCAATATTTAGGGTAAAAAAAGCTTTAGTTAGAGTTGAATGAACCACGGTAGTTTCAAGCTCATTCCTCCGGCCAGCAGCTACTCTGTAGATGCAACCCTGTGCCTGTGGTAAGTCTCTATCCCTGTACAGGGGTGTAATAGTAAAGGCTAGGGTTCCCTTGGGATCTGCAGAATGGAGTAGCTTGCGCCAAGTTTGTCCGAGTAAGCCTTTTTGAGCCAACAACCTCAGAAAGATCCTAACATTTAGGAAAGTAGCATTAGTTAGAGTTGATTTTAGTTAGGGTTGGCTGAACCATTCTAGCCTTACAATCGCCCTTCCGGTCAGCATCTACTAAATTGATGCAATCCAGGCCCTGTGATAAGTTTTTATCTCTGTACAGGGTCGTAAGAGTGAAGGCAGAGTTCCTTAGGAAATTGTAGGATAGAGTGGCTTGTGCCAAGTCTATCCAAAGAAGCATTTTTGAGCCAACGGCCTCAGTCAGGTCCTAAAAAGACAGCGGCATTAGATGGTCTTTCTTTAGTTAGGATTGATTCATCTACTCTTGCCTCAAGTTCGCTCCTCCGGCCAGCAGCTACTCTGTAGATGCAACCCTAGGCCTGTGGTAAGTATCTATCCCTCTACAAGGTTACCTTGGGATCTGCAGAATGGAGTGGCTTGTGCCAAGTTTGTCCGAGGAAGCCTTTTTGAGCCGATGGCCTTAGACAGATCCCAATATTTAGGGAAAAAAATGCTTTATTTAGAATTGAATCAACCACGATAGTTTCAAGTTCATTCCTCCGGCCAACAGCTACTCTGTAGATGCAACCCTATGCCTGTGGCAAGTCTCTATCCCTGTACAGGAGTGTAATAGTAAAGGCCAGGGTTCCCTTGGGATCTACAGAATGGAGTAGCTTGCGCCAAGTCTGTCCGAGGAAGCCTTCTTTAGCCAATAGCCTCAGAAAGATCCTAACATTTAGGAAAGTAGCATTAGTTAGAGTTTATTTTAGTTAGGGTTGGCTGAACCATTCTAGCCTTACACTCGCCCCTCCGGTCAGCATCTACTAAATAGATGCAATCCAGGCCCTGTAATAAGTCTTTATCACTGTACAGGGTTGTAAGAGTGAAGATCAGAGTTCCTTGGGAAGTTGTAGGATAGATTGACTTATGGTAAGTCAGTCCAAAGGAGCCTTTTTGAGCCAACGGCCCAGTCAGGTCCTAACAAGAGTGCGGCATTAGATAGTCTTTTTTAGTTAGGATTGATTCAACTACTGTGGCCTCAAGTTCGCTCCTCCGGACAGCAGCTACTCTGTAGATGCAACCCTAGGCCTGTGGTAAGTATCTATCCCTTTACAGGGTTCCCTTGGGATCTGCAAAATGGAGTGCCTTGTGCCAAGTCTGTCCGAGGAAGCCTTTTTGTGCCAACAGCCTCAGAAAGATTCTAACATTTAGGAAAGTAGCATTAGTTAGAGTTTATTTTAGTTAGGGTTGGCTGAACCATTCTAGCCTTGCACTCGCCCCTCCGGTCAGAATCTACTAAATAGATGCAATCCAGTTACTGTCATACGTTTTTATCACTGTACAGGGTCGTAAGAGTGAAGGTAGAGTTCCTTAGGAACTTGTAGGAGTGGCTTGTACCAAGTCTATCCAAAGAAGCCTTTTTGAGCCAACGGCCCAGTCAGGTCCTAACAAGAGAACGGCATTAGATAGTCTTTTTTTAGTTAGGATTGATTCAACATACTCTTGCCTCAAGTTCTCTCCTCCGGCCAGCAGCTACTCTGAAGATGCAACCCTAAGCCTGTGGTAAGTATCTATCCCTCTACAGGGTTCCCTTGGGAACCGCAGAATGGAGTGGCTTGAGCCAAGTTTGTCCGAGGAAGCCTTTTTGAGCTGATGGCCTTAGATAGATCCCAATATTTAGGGAAAAAAAAGCTTTATTTAGAATTAAATCAACCACGATAGTTTCAAGCTCATTCCTCCGGCCAGCAGCTACTCTGTAGATGCAACCCTGTGCCTGTGGTAAGTCTCTATCCCTGTACAGGGGTGTAATAGTAAAGGCCAGGGTTCCCTTGGGATCTGCAGAATGGAGTAGCTTGCGCCAAGTCTGTCCGAGGAAGCCTTTTTGAGCCAACAGCCTCAGAAAGGTCCTAACATTTAGGAAAGTAGCATTAGTTAGAGTTTATTTTAGTTAGGGTTGGCTGAACCATTCTAGCCTTACACTCGCCCCTCCGGTCAGCATCTACTAAATAGATGCAATCCAGTTACTGTCATACGTTTTTATCACTGTACAGGGTCGTAAGAGTGAAGGTAGAGTTCCTTAGGAACTTGTAGGAGTGGCTTGTACCAAGTCTATCCAAAGAAGCCTTTTTGAGCCAACGGCCCAGTCAGGTCCTAACAAGAGAACGGCATTAGATAGTCTTTTTTTAGTTAGGATTGATTCAACTACTCTGGCCTCAAGTTAGCTCCTCCAGACAGCAGCTACTCTGTAGATGCAACCCTAGGCCAGTGGTAAGTATCTATCCCTTTACAGGGTTCCCTTGGGATCTGCAGAATGGAGTGACTTGTGCCAAGTCTGTCCGAGGAAGCCTTTTTGAGCTGATGGCCTTAGACAGATCCCAATATTTAGGGTAAATAAAGCTTTAGTTAGAGTTGAATCAACCACGGTAGTTTCAAGCTCATTCCTCCAGTCAGCAGCTGCTCTGTAGATGTCTCCCTGTGCCAGTGGTAAGTCTTTATCCGTGTACAGTGGTGTAATAGTAAAGGCCAGAGTTCCCTTGGGATCTGCAGAAAGGAGTAGCTTGTGTCAAGTCTATCCGAGGAAGCCTTCTTGTGCGAACAGCCTTCGAAAGATTCTAACATTTAGGAAAGTAGCATTAGTTAGAGTTTATTTTAGTTGGGGTTGGCTGAACCATTCTAGCCTTACACTCGCCCCTCCGGTCAGCATCTACTAAATAGATGCAATCCAGGCCCTGTAATAAGTCTTTATCACTGTACAGGGTTGTAAGAGTGAAGGCCAGAGTTCCTTGGGAAGTTGTAGGATAGATTGACTTATGGCAAGTCTGTCCAAAGGAGCCTTTTTGAGCCAACGGCCCAGTCAGGTCCTAACAAGAGAGCGGCATTATATAGTCTTTTTTTAGTTAGGATTGATTCAACTACTCTGGCCTCAAGTTCGCTCCTCCGGACAACAGCTACTTTGTAGATGCAACCCTAGGCCTGTGGTAAGTATCTATCCCTCTACAGGGTTCCCTTGGGATCTGCAGATAGGAGTGGCTTGTGCCAAGTTTGTCCGAGGAAGCCTTTTTGAGCCGATGGCCTTAGACAGATCCCAATATTTAGGGACAAAAAGCTTTATTTAGAATTGAATCAACCACGATAGTTTCAAGCTCATTCCTCCGGCCAGCAGCTATTCTGTAGATGCAACCCTGTACCTGTGGTAAGTCTCTATCCCTGTACAGGGGTGTAATAGTAAAGGCCAGGGTTCCCTTGGGATCTACAGAATGGAGTAGCTTGCGCCAAGTCTGTCCGAGGAAGCCTTTTTGAGCCAACAGCCTCAGAAAGATTCTAACATTTAGGAAAGTAGCATTAGTTAGAGTTTATTTTAGTTAGGGTTGGCTGAACCATTCTAGCCTTACACTCGCCCCTCCACTCAGCATCTACTAAATAGATGCAATCCAGGCCCTATAATAAGTCTTTATCACTGTACAGGGTTGTAAGAGTGAAGATCAGAGTTCCTTGGGAAGTTGTAGGATAGATTGACTTATGGTAAGTCTGTCCAAAGAAGCCTTTTTGAGCCAACGGCCCAGTCAGGTCCTAACAAGAGAACGGCATTAGATAGTCTTTTTTTAGTTAGGATTGATTCAACTACTCTGGCCTCAAGTTCGCTCCTCCAGACAGCAGCTACTCTGTAGATGCAACCCTAGGCCTGTGGTAAGTATCTATCCCTTTACAGGGTTCCCTTGGGATCTGCAGAATGGAGTGGCTTGTGCCAAGTCTGTCCGAGGAAGCCTTTTTGAGCTGATGGCCTTAGACAGATCCCAATATTTAGGGTAAAAAAAGCTTTAGTTAGAGTTGAATCAACCACGGTAGTTTTTAAGCTCATTCCTCCAGCCAGCAGCTGCTCTGTAGATGTCACCCTGTGCCTGTGGTAAGTCTTTATCCCTGTACAGGGGTGTAATAGTAAAGGCCAGGGTTCCCTTGGGATCTGCAGAAAGGAGTAGCTTGTGTCAAGTCTGTCCGAGGAAGCCTTCTTGAGCGAACAGCCTTCGAAAGATTCTAACATTTAGGAAAGTAGCATTAGTTAGAGTTTATTTTAGTTAGGGTTGGCTGAACCATTCTAGCCTTACACTCGCCCCTCCGGTCAGCATCTACTAAATAGATGCAAGCCAGTTACTGTCATACGTTTTTATCACTGTACAGGGTCGTACGAGTGAAGGTAGGGTTCCTTAGGAACTTGTAGGAGTGGTTTGTACCAAGTCTATCCAAAGAAGCATTTTTGAGCCAACGGCCTCAGTCAGGTCCTAACAAGAGAGCGGCATTAGATGTTTTTTTTTTAGTTAGGATTGATTCAACTACTCTTGCCTCAAGTTCGCTCCTCCGGCCAGCAGCTACTCTGTAGATGCAACCCTAGGCTTGTGGTAAGTATCTATCCCTCTAGAGGGTTCCCTTGGTATCTGAAGAATGGAGTGGCTTGTGCCAAGTTTGTCCGAGGAAGCCTTTTTGAGCTGATGGCCTTAGACAGATCCCAATATTTAGGGAAAAAAAAGCTTTATTTAGAATTGAATCAACCACGATAGTTTCAAGCTCATTCCTCCGGCCAGTAGCTACTCTGTAGATGCAACCCTGTGCCTGTGGTAAGTCTCTATCCTTGTACAGGGGTGTAATAGTAAATGCCAGGGTTCCCTTGGGATCTACAGAATGGAGTAGCTTGCGCCAAGTCTGTCCGAGGAAGCCTTTTTGAGCCAACAGCCTCAGAAAGATTCTAACATTTAGGAAAGTAGCATTAGTTAGAGTTTATTTTAGTTAGGGTTGGCTGAACCATTCTAGCCTTACACTCGCCCGTCCAGTCAGCATCTACTAAATAGATGCAATCCAGGCCCTGTAATAAGTTTTTATCACTGTACAGGGTTGTAAGAGTGAAGGCAAGAGTTCCTTGGGAAGTTGTAGGATACATTGACTTATGGTAAGTCTGTCCAAAGAAGCCTTTTTGAGCCAACGGCCCAGTCAGGTCCTAACAAGAGAGCGGCATTAGATAGTCTTTTTTTAGTTAGGATTGATTCAACCACTCTGGCCTCAAGTTCGCTCCTCCGGACAGCAGCTACTCTGTAGATGCAACCCTAGGCCTGTGGTAAGTATCTATCCCTTTACAGGGTTCCCTTGGGATCTGCAGAATGGAGTGGCTTGTGCCAAGTCTGTCCGAGGAAGCCTTTTTGAGCCAATGGCCTTAGACAAATCCCAATATTTTGGGTAAAAAAAGCTTTAGTTAGAGTTGAATCAACCACGGTAGTTTCAAGCTCATTCCTCCGGCCAGCAGCTGCTCTGTAGATGTAACCCTGTGCCTGTGGTAAGTCTTTATCCCTGTACAGGGGTGTAATAGTAAAGGCCAGGGTTCCCTTGGGATCTGCGGAATGGAGTTGCTTGTGTCAAGTCTGTCCGAGGAAGCCTTCTTGAGCCAACAGCCTTCGAAAGATTCTAACATTTAGGAAAGTAGCATTAGTTAGAGTTTATTTTAGTTAGGGTTGGCAGAACCATTCTAGCCTTACACTCGCCCCTCCAGTCAGCATCTACTAAATAGATGCAATCCAGGCCCTGTAATAAGTCTTTATCATTATACAGGGTTGTAAGAGTGAAGGCCAGAGTTCCTTGGGAAGTTGTAGGATAGATTGACTTACGGCAAGTCTGTCCAAAGAAGCCTTTTTGAGCCAACGGCCCAGTCAGGTCCTAACAAGAGAGCGGCATTAGATAGTCTTTTTTTAGTTAGGATTGATTCAACTACTCTGGCCTCAAGTTCGCTCCTCAGGACAGCAGCTACTTTGTAGATGCAACCCTAGGCCTGTGGTACATATCGATCCCTCTACAGAGTTCCCTTGGGATCTGCAGAATGGAGTGGCTTGTGCCAAGTTTGTCCGAGGAAGCCTTTTTGAGCCGATGGCCTTAGACAGATCCCAATATTTAGGGGAAACAAAACTTTATTTAGAATTGAATCAACCACGATAGTTTCAAGCTCATTCCTCTGGCCAGCAGCTACTCTGTAGATGCAACCCTGTGCCTGTGGTAAGTGTCTATCCCTGTACAGGGGTGTAATAGTAAAGGCCAGGGTTCCCTTGGGATCTGCAGAATGGAGTAGCTTGCGCCAAGTCCGTCTGAGGAAGCCTTTTTGAGCCAACTGCCTCAGAAAGGTCCTAACATTTAGGAAAGTAGCATTAGTTAGAGTTTATTTTAGTTAGGGTTGGCCTAACCATTCTAGCCTTACACTCGCCCCTCCGGTCAGCATCTACTAAATAGATGCAATCCAGTTACTGTCATAGGTTTTTATCACTGTACAGGGTCGTAAGAGTGAAGGTAGCGTTCCTTAGGAACTTGTAGGAGTGGCTTGTACCAAGTCTATCCAAAGAAGCCTTTTTGAGTCAACGGCCTCAGTCAGGTCCTAACAAGAGAGCGGCATTTGATGGTCTTTTTTTAGTTAGGATTGATTCAACTACTCTGGCCTCAAGTTCGCTCTTCCGGACAGTAGCTACTTTGCAGATGCAACCCTAGACCTGTGGTAAGTATCTATCCCTCTACAGGGTTCCCTTGGGATCTGCAGAATGGAGTGGCTTGTGCCAAGTTTGTACAAGGAAGCCTTTTTGAGCCGATGGCCTTAGACAGATCCCAATATTTAGGGAAAAAAAAGCTTTATTTAGAATTAAATCAACCACAATAGTTTCAAGCTCATTCCTCCGGCCAGCAGCTATTCTGTAGATGCAACCCTGTGCCTGTGGTAAGTCTCTATCCCTGTACAGGGGTGTAATAGTAAAGGCCAGGGTTCCTTTGGGATCTACAGAATGGAGTAGCTTGCGCCAAGTCTGTCCGAGGAAGCCTTTTTGAGCCAACAGCCTCAGAAAGATTCTAACATTTAGGAAAGTAGCATTAGTTAGAGTTTATTTTAGTTAGGGTTGGCTGAACCATTCTAGCCTTACACTCGCCCCTCCAGTCAGCATCTACTAAAGAGATGCAATCCAGGCCCTGTAATAAGTCTTTATCACTGTACAGGGTTGTAAGAGTGAAGATCAGAGTTCCTTGGGAAGTTGTAGGATAGATTGACTTATGGTAAGTCTGTCCAAAGAAACCTTTTTGAGCCAACGGCCCAGTCAGGTCCTAACAAGAGAGCGGCATTAGATACTCTTTTTTTAGTTAGGATTGATTCAACTACTCTGGCCTCAAGTTCGCTCCTCCGGACAGCAGCTATTTTGTAGATGCAACCCTAGGCCTGTGGTAAGTATCTATCCCTTTACAGGGTTCCCTTGGGATCTGCAAAATGGAGTGGCTTGTGCCAAGTCTGTCCGAGGAAGCCTTTTTGAGCCGATGGCCTTAGACAGATCCCAATATTAAGGGTAAAAAAAAGCTTTAGTTAGAGTTGAATCAACCACGGTAGTTTCAAGCTCATTCCTCCGGCCAGCAGCTGCTCTGTAGATGTAACCCTGTGCCTGTGGTAAGTCTTTTTCCCTGTACAGGGGTGTAATAGTAAAGGCCAGGGTACCCTTGGGATATGCAGAATGGAGTAGCTTGTGCCAAGTCTGTCCGAGGAAGTCTTTTTGAGCCAACAGTCTCAGAACGATTCTAAAATTTAGGAAAGTAGCATTAGTTAGAGTTTATTTTAGTTAGGGTTGGCTGAACAATTCTAGCCTTACACACGCCCCTCCAGTCAGCATCTACTAAATAGATGCAATCCAGTTACTGTCATAAGTTTTTATCACTGTACAGGGTCGTAAGAGTGAAGGTAGAGTTCCTTAGGAACTTGTAGGAGTGGCTTGTACCAAGTCTGTCCAAAGAAGCCTTTTTGAGCCAACGGCCTCAGAGAGATCCTAACATTTAGGAAAGTAGCATTAGTCAGAGTTTATTTTAGTTAGGGTTGGCTGAACCATTATAGCCTAACACTCGCCCCTCAGGTCAGCATCTACTAAATAGATGCAATCCAGGCCCTGTAATAAATCTTTATCACTGTACAGGGTTGTAAGTGTGAAGGCCAGAGTTCCTTGGGAAGTTGTAGGATAGAGTGCCTCATGGCAAGTCTGTCCAAAGAAGCATTTTTGAGCCAACAGCCTCAGTCAGATCCTAACAAGAGAGCGGCATTAGATAGTCTTTTTTTAGTTAGGATTGATTCAACTACTCTGGCCTCAAGTTCGCTCCTCCGGACAGCAGCTACTCTGTAGATGCAACCCTAAGCCTGTGGTAAGTATCTATCTCTCTACAGGGTTCCCTTGGGATCTGCAGAATGGAGTGGCTTGTGCCAAGTCTGTCCAATGAAACCTCTTTGAGCCGATGGCCTTAGACAGATCCCAATATTTAGGGAAAAAAAAGCTTTAGTTAGAGTTGAAACAACCACGGTAGTTTCAAGCTCATTCCTCCGACCAGCAGCTACTCTGTAGATGCAACCCTGTTCCTGTGGTAAGTCTCTATCCCTGTACAGGGGTGTAATAGTAAAGACCAGGGTTCCCTTGGGATCTGCAGAATGGAGTAGCTTGCTCCAAGTCTGTCCGATGAAGCCTTTTTGAGGCAACTGCCTCAGAAAGATCCTAACATTTAGGAAAGTAGCATTAGTTAGAGTTTATTTTAGTTAGGGTTGGCTGAACCATTTTAGCCTTGTGCTCGCCCCTCCAGTCAGCATCTAATAAGTAGATGCAATCCAGGCCCTATAATAAGTCTTTATCACTGTACAGGGTTGTAAGAGTGAATGCCAGAGTTCCTTGGGAAGTTGTAGGATAGAGTGGCTTATGCCAAATCCGTCCAAAGAAGCCTTTTTGAGCCAACGGCCTCAGAGAGGTCCTAACAAGAGAGCGGCATTAGATAGTCTTTTTTAGTTAGGATTGATTCAACTACTCTGGCCTCAAGTTCGCTCCTCCGGCCAGCAGCTACTCTGTAGATGCAACCCTGGACCTGTGGTAAGTATCTATCCCTCTACTGGGGTGAAGTAGTAAAGAACAGGGTTCCCTTGGGATCTGCAGAATGGAGTTGCTTGTGCCAAATCTGTCTGAGGAAGCCTTTTTGAGCCGATGGCCTTAGACAGCTCTTAATATTTAGGAAAAAAAAGCTTAACTTAGATTTGAATCAACCACTATAGTGTCAAGCTCACTCCTCCGTCCAGCGGCTACTCTGTAGATGCAACCCTGTGCCTGTGGTAAGTCTCTATCCCTGTACAAGGGTGTAATGGTAAAGGCCAGGGTTCCCTTGGGATCTGCAGAATGGAGTAGCTTGTGCCATGTCTGTCCGAGGAAGCTTTTTTGAACTGATGGATTTAGAAAAATGCTAACATTTATGAAAAAAGCAGTAATTTATTTCAGTTAGGGTTAATTCAATTACTCTAACATAAATCTCAGAATTCCCTTTGTCTAATGGAAGTTAGTTGACATTTTTATTGTGTTAACAATGAGGTTATGGAACTCACTACCACATGAACTTGAAATACTTAATTTTCTAAAGATTTCAAGGAGGGCATGTGTGTGTGCCTTTCATGAATAATATAATATTGCAGGTTATTCATACTAGATTTTGTTATGGGATGTTAATCCAGGGAGCTAGTCTGATTGCCATATATGGAGTCAGGAAGGAATTTTTCCCCTAATATGGGGCAATTAGCATGTGCCTCATGGGAGTTTTGTCTTCCTCTGGATCAACACATCAGCTTTTAGGTTAAAGTTGATGGATTTGTGTCTTTCAACCTTAAAACTGTGAAATTGTCCCTGTTTTGAGGTTCAAGGGTGAAGGCCAGTGTTCCTTTTGAACTATCAGAAATGGAGTGTTTTGCTCCAAGTTTGCCAAAGGAAGCCTTTTTGAGCCAACGTCCTCAGAAAGATGCTAACATTTTAAGAAAGTAGCATTAGTTAGGGCTGGCTGAACCATTCTAGCCATAAGCTCGCCCCTTCTGGTCAGCATATACTATGTAGATGCAATCCAGGCCCTGTAATAAGTCTTTATCACTGTACAGGGCTGTAAAAGTGAAGGCCAGAGTTCCTTGGGAACCTGTGGGATAGAGTGGCTTGGTCCAAGTCTGTCCAATTTAGCCAACGGCCTCAGACAGCTCCTAACAAGGGAGTGGGATTACATAGTTTTTTTTAGTTAGGATTGATTCAACTACTCTAGCCTCAAGCTCGCTCCTCCAGCCAGCAGCTACTCTGTAGATGCAACCCTGGGCCTGTGGTATCAATCCCTATACAGGGGCGTAATGGTAAAGACTAGGGTTCCCTTGGGATCTGCAGAATGGAGTAGCTTGTGCCAAGTCTGTCTGAGGAAGCCCTTTTGAGCCGATGGCCTCATAAAGATCCTAATATTTAGGAAAGTAGCATTAGTTAGAGTTTATTTTAGTTATTGTTAGCTGAACCATTCTAGCCTTAAGCTCGCCCCTCCGTTTAGTATCTACTAAGTAGATGCAATCCAGGCCATGTATAATAAGTGTTTATCACTGTACAGGTTTGTAAGAATGAAGGCTGTGGGATGGAGTGGCTTGCACCAAGTCTGTCCAACGAAGCCTTTTTGAGCTGATGGATTTAGGCAAATTCTAACATTTAAGAAAAAAACATTAATTTATTTTAGTTAGTGTTAATTCAATTACCCTAACATAAAGCTCATAATTCCCTTTGTCTAAAAGAAGTTAGTTGACATTTTTATTGTGTGAGCAATGAGGTTATGGAATTATCTACCACATGAACTTAAAATACTTAATTTTCTAAAAAAAATTCAAGGAGGGCGTGTGTGTGTGCCTTTCTTGAATAATATAATATTGCAGGTTATTCGTACTAGATTTTTTATGGGACGTTGATTCAGGGAACTAGTCTGATTGCCATACGTGGAGTCAGGAAGGAATTTTTCCCCTAATATGGGGCAATTAGCATCTGCCTCATGGGGTTTTTGCCTTCCTCTGGATCAACACATCAGCTTTTAGGTTGAAGTTGATGGACTTGTGTCTTTCAACCTTAAAACTATGAAATTGTCCCTGTATTGAGGTTCAAGGGTGGAGGCCAGGGTTCCTTTGGAACCATTAGAAATGGAGTGATTTGCTCCAAGTCTGTCCGAGGAAGCCTTTTTGAGACAACAGCCTCAGAAAAATTCTAACATTTAGGAAAGTAGCATTAGTTAGATTTTATTTTAGTTAGAGTTGGCTGAACAATTCTAGCCTTAAGCTCACCGCTCTGGTCAGCATCTACTTTGTAGATACAATCCTGGCCCTGTGATAAGTCATTAGTACTGTACAGGGCTGTAAGAGTGAATGCTAGAGTTCCTTTGGAACCTGTAGGATAGAGTGGATTGTGCCAAGTCTGTCCAAAAAAGCCTTTTTGAGCCAATGTCCTCAGACAGGTCCTAACAAGAGAGTGGCATTAGATAGCTCTTTTTTAGTTAGGGTTGATTCAGGTACTTTAGCCTCAAATTTACTCCTCCGGCCAGCAGCTACTCTGTACATGCAATCCTGGTCTGTGGTAAGTATATATCCCTCTAAAACGGTGTAATGGTTAAGACCAGGGTTCCTTTGGGATCTACAGAATGGAGTAACTTGCGCGAAGTCTGTGCGAGGAAACCTTTTTGAGAAGACGGCGTTAGAGAGATCCCAATATTTAGAAAAAATAAAACTTTAGTTAGAGTTGAATCAACCACTATAGCCTCAAGCTCACTCCTCCGTCCAGCAGCTACTCTGTAGGATCAATCCTGGGCCTGTGTTAAGCCTCTGACCCTGTACAGGGCTGTAATGGTAAAGACCAGGGTTCCCTTGTGATCTGCAGAATGGAGTAGCTTGCACTAAGTCTGTCTGAGGAACCCTTTTTGAGCCGATGGCCTTAGACAGATCCCAATATTTAGCGGAAAAAAAAGCTTTAGTTAGAATTGAATCAACCACTATAGCCTCAAGCTCGCTCCTTTGGCCAGCAGCTACTCTGTAGATGCAGCTCTGGGGCTGTGGTAAGTCTCCATTCCTGTACAGGGGTCTAATGGTAAAGGCCAGGGTTCCTTTTGGGACCTGCAGAATGGAGTGGCTTGCGCCAAGTCCGATGAAGCCTTTTTGAGCTGATGGCTCTACACAGATCCTAATGTTTAGGAAAAAAGCTTTTGTTTATTTCAGTTAGACTAAAAGCAAAGGCAACAAAAGAGGATTTAAAATCCCCCCCAAAATTCAAGAACTAACAGAGCATTTACCTGCCTAGATCTCAGAACTAATGCACTTTTAGGATGTAGCAATCCTAAATAATTTTGTGTGCAGTTTTAATACTAATTAATCACCCACTCCATGAATTGGTAGGTTGTGAGTGGTTGTCTCATCAATATTTTGTACCTGTGTTGCTGTCATCTTTATTATATGGTATGATTAGTTCTGAGACCAGGCAGGTAAATATTGTTGCTCTTTTTTGGTGCGTACATTTCTGAATTTTGGTGGGAATCTTAATTCCTCTTTGTGACTTTGCTTTTAATGTTAGTGTAGGGACTCGCAAGTATGAGGACCCTTGACGTGGGTTGCGAGCTTGTGTATTTTGGCCAAAATATCTACCAATACCTCCTATATATCATATATATTTTGTGCATGTTAGGGACTCGCAAGTATAAAGACCCTTGAGCGGGTTGCGAGCTTCTGTACTTTGGCCAAAATATCGACCAATACCTCATATACATCATATATATTTTTTGCATGTTATTTTTATTCAGGGTGCAGCCAAGCCCATCAATGTTGGCCTTGTAAACTAGGGTATCTTGTCTTCATTGGCTGCATTTAGAATTTAGATAGAGTGGCATTATATAGTTTTTTTCAGTTAGGGTTGATTCATCTACTATTGTCACGGGTGTGTTGCCACGAAGATCGTCACGAGTACACAGCCTGACTTCTCGCAGCTGACTTGTTGGTGCTTTGTGTTTTCTCGGCAGTGTAGGAGTTAATTCTCTCTCTCTCTGGGCTAGCTGAGGTCCAGCCTCGCCCAGCTGCAATCAATGCTTCTTTAGTGAGACTCCTTTATATTCCTGCAGGTCTGTTTGGGAAGTGTCGGTGAAAGCTTTTCATTCAGACTTACAGAGCGGATCGTGGTGTTTGGAGTTGCTGAGATAAGTGTATTTGGAAGTGTTTTTTCCCTTTCCTCGCTTTATCATTTATCTCCTTTCCCGTTGGTGTTCCCTCTGTTGTAGTTGTGTAGAAGTTGTATGCAAGGTGGTTTTGGTTTTTCCCTTGTACTGTCTCGTTCGTCTAAATACTGTGTGTGGGCATATTATTTCTGGTTCCCTATTGTTGTGATCGGGGTCCTTCTCAGGACTAGATTACTTAGGTGCAGGGATCCTCAGGAGGTAGGGGTTACGCTGGCGGCCTGGACCTCTGTACCTTTAACAGTACCTCCAGGTTGAGGGGTTAGTCAGGGTCCCAGCTTAGGGTCAGCTTAGGCCCCCTACCTCCAGTATTCTGTGACAGTGTGACATTTTCACCGACCCACTTAGTTTTCTCCAGCTACCATGGATCCAGTAGCCGGTCTAGCTCGGCAGTTGCAGAGTTTGTCCATGGGGCTGGCGGACGTTAAGTCCAAGGTTTTGCATCCTCTGGAGCAAGCCGGACCAGAACCTAAAGTAGCTCTCCCTGACAAGTTCACTGGGGGGCGGGACAAGTTTTTTGTTTTCCGGGAGGCATGCAAATTGTACTTTCGGCTGCGGCCTCGGTCATCGGGCAGTGAAGAACAAAGGGTGGGAATTGTCATCTCGCTCCTACAAGGGGACCCTCAATCTTGGGCGTTCTCTCTTCCCCCAAGCTCCCCGGTTCTCCAGTCAGTGGATAGGTTTTTCGCTGCTCTGGGACTCGTATATGATGACCCAGATCGGATCTCCCTTGCTGAGTCTAAGTTACGTAGGATTCAGCAGGGAGATCGTCCGGCGGAGGAATTCTGTTCGGAGTTCCGTAGGTGGGCCACGGACACCCAGTGGAATGACCCGGCTCTTAGGAGCCAGTTTTGTCATGGTTTATCCGACAAATTACAGGATGTGTTGGCACAGTATGACTCTCCCGCGTCACTGGAAGCCGCTATGGCCCTTGCTATTCGTGTTGACAGACGGCTTCGGGAGAGGTGTGGGATAACTCTACCCCCTGTAATGTCTCCACCTCCTACAAGGTCCCCTCATATGGTGGTTCCCCTGGTCAGTCCGGAGGAGCCTATGCAATTAGGAGGGACATCATTTCGGGGAAGGGGACCGGTGGTGTGCCATAAGACAGGAAGGTGTTTCCTCTGCGGGAAAAAGGGACATTTTATTGGGGGGTGTCCATCCCGTCCCTTGCAGAGTAAAGAGTCGTCGAAAAAACTGTTGATCCCAGGTTGTGTGGTGGACGGCAATCTGGGAGTAGGTATTTCGTCCCTAGGTTCGTCTCAGTTTCTCGTACCGGCGGAGGTGGTGGTGGGTACGAGAACTGAGAGGATATCTGTTCTTCTGGATAGTGGGGCCGGGGCTAATCTGGTTGATGCTCGGTTTGCCCGGGTTCAAGGTATGCGATTGAGTGAGTTGGCTAAACCCATCCCCATATTCTCGATCGATGCCAGGCCTCTCGGTCAGGGAAGTTTTTTGCAAGCTGTGCATGGTGTAAAACTTCAAGTGGGGGCAATACATAAAGAACTGTTGTCTTGCTACGTGTTGGAGGGTCTTCCCACTCCTATAGTGTTGGGCCTTCCTTGGTTAGCTAAGCATAACCCGGTTATTAATTGGCAAACCAGAGAGATAAGCCAATGGAGTAAATTCTGTAATAAAAACTGCATGAACACGGTCATCGGTGCGGTTACTCCTTGGGTCTTACCTCCATTTCTGGCGGACTTTGAGGATGTATTCTCGGAGAATGGGTGTCAGGAACTACCTCCTCATCGCGAGTATGACTGTTCTGTAAAACTGCTCCCTGAGGCCAAGTTACCTAAAGCTAGGTTGTATAACCTTTCTGGTCCTGAGAGGCAGGCCATGAAGGATTATATTTCTGAAAGTCTGGCTAAGGGGCATATTAGACCTTCATCTTCACCGGTGGCCGCGGGGTTCTTCTTTGTTAAGAAGAAAGATGGAGGCCTACGCCCTTGCCTGGATTTCCGTGAACTTAATCGGATTACGGTCCGAGATCCGTATCCGCTCCCACTTATTCCCGATCTCTTTAATCAGATCGTGGGCGCCAAATGGTTCTCTAAGTTGGATCTCAGGGGGGCGTACAATCTGATTAGGATGAAGGAGGGGGATGAGTGGAAGACGGCTTTTAACACTCCGGAGGGGCATTATGAGAACCTTGTCATGCCATTCGGTCTGACTAATGCCCCGGCGGTGTTTCAACACTTTGTTAATGATATTTTTCGCCACCTGGTGGGACAGTTTGTTGTCATATATCTGGATGATATCTTAATTTACTCGCCGGATCTGGTGTCTCATCAGGAGCACGTTAGACAGGTGTTACAGATCTTGCGGGATAATAAACTGTATGCCAAGTGGGAAAAGTGTGTGTTCGCCGTACAGGAACTCCAGTTTTTAGGCTTCCTGGTTTCAGCGTCCGGTTTTCGTATGGACCCTGGGAAAGTGCGGGCAGTTCTTGAGTGGGATCGGCCGGAGAATCTTAAGGCACTACAACGTTTCCTGGGGTTTGCTAATTATTACCGGAAGTTCATTCGTAATTTCTCGTCCATGGTTAAGCCTCTCACAGACATGACTAAAAAGGGGACGGATTTTTCTAGGTGGTCTGACAAGGCTTGTCAAGCATTCTCCTCCTTGAAAAAATGTTTTGCCTCGGCACCCATACTCATTCAACCTGATGCGTCTCAGCCATTCTTTGTAGAGGTAGACGCTTCCGAGGTAGGGGTGGGAGCAGTATTGTCACAGGGTTCGTCCCCTGGTAAGTGGCATCCGTGCGCCTTTTTCTCTAAAAAGTTGTCGTCCGCTGAGAGGAATTACGATGTCGGCAATAGGGAACTCTTGGCCATTAAGTTAGCTTTTGAGGAGTGGCGCCATTTTTTGGAGGGGGCAGTTCATCCGGTCACCGTCATCACCGATCACAAGAACCTGCTATATCTGGAGTCCGCTAAACGTCTGAATCCCAGACAAGCTAGGTGGTCATTGTTTTTTACCAGGTTTAATTTCGTCGTTACATATCGTCCTGGGTCTAAAAATGTAAAGGCGGATGCCTTATCTCGCAGTTTCCCTGGGGCCGGGAATACGGACGACCCGATTCCTATTCTTCAGGAGGGGGTGGTGGTTTCGGCAGTATGCTCTGAGCTGGAGGAGGAGATATTGGAGGCTCAGGGGGACGCCCCTGTTGGACCTTCGGGGAGACTGTTCGTTCCAGATCAGTTGCGACAAAAGGTGATCGAGGCACACCATAACTCAGTTTTTGCAGGACACCCGGGGAGTAAAGCAACTGTGGATCTCCTCTCGCGTCGGTTTTGGTGGCCTAACTTACATAAAGAGGTGGTAACTTTTGTCGCGTCCTGTGGGGTTTGTGCGCGCTCTAAGACCTCACATACCCGTCCGTCTGGGGCCCTCTTACCTTTGAAGATCCCGGAGCGTCCTTGGACTCATCTGTCTATGGACTTTATTACGGACCTCCCTCCGTCTTCGGGTAAAACGGTCATACTCGTTGTAGTGGACAGGTTCAGCAAGATGGCACATTTTATCGCTCTTCCGGCTCTCCCTAATGCTAAAACTCTTGCGCAGGTGTTCATTGGGGAGATTGTGAGGCTTCACGGGGTACCCTCCGAGGTGGTGTCTGATCGGGGGTCTCAGTTTGTGTCCAAGTTCTGGAAGGCGTTTTGTGCTCGGCGGGGGATGCATTTGTCATTCTCGTCGGCTTTTCATCCTCAGACCAATGGTCAGACGGAACGTATGAACCAGAGCTTGGAGACATATCTTCGGTGTTTTGTGTCAGAGAACCAGGAGGACTGGGCTTCTTTCCTACCTCTGGCAGAGTTTGCTCTCAATAATAGGCGGAGCGAGTCCACTGGTAAGTCCCCGTTTTTTGGGGCATATGGTTTTCACCCCCAGTTTTGTACTTTCAGTAGGGGGGGCTCTTTGGGGGTTCCGGAGGAGGAACGATTTTCCTCATCTCTCGCTTCAGTATGGAGAGGGGTGCTGAAGAATCTGAATACTATGGGGAACCGATACAAACGTATGGCTGATAGGAGGAGAGTGTCTGGTCCGGACCTAAGTGTGAACGATCAGGTATGGTTGTCTACCAGGAATATTAAACTTAAGGTTCCCTCATGGAAACTGGGTCCCAGGTTCATCGGGCCGTACAGAATCAGTTCTGTTATTAATCCGGTGGCATTCCGTCTTGACCTCCCCCCTACGTTTAAAATTCACAACGTGTTTCACAGATCATTGCTTAAGAGGTATGTGGCGCCGGTGGTACCGTCACCTTTACCTCCCCCTCCTGTGGTTGTCAATGGTAACTTGGAGTTCCAGGTATCGAGGGTCATTGATTCACGCTTTAATCGCCGGTCCCTTCAGTACTTGGTTCATTGGAAGGGGTATGGTCCTGAGGAGAGGATGTGGGTTCCTGCATCGGATATTAACGCAGACCGATTAGTTCGGGCCTTCCACTCGACTCACCCGGATAAACCTGGCCCTGAGGGTCCGGAGGCCCCTCGTAGAAGGGGGGGTACTGTCACGGGTGTGTTGCCACGAAGATCGTCACGAGTACACAGCCTGACTTCTCGCAGCTGACTTGTTGGTGCTTTGTGTTTTCTCGGCAGTGTAGGAGTTAATTCTCTCTCTCTCTGGGCTAGCTGAGGTCCAGCCTCGCCCAGCTGCAATCAATGCTTCTTTAGTGAGACTCCTTTATATTCCTGCAGGTCTGTTTGGGAAGTGTCGGTGAAAGCTTTTCATTCAGACTTACAGAGCGGATCGTGGTGTTTGGAGTTGCTGAGATAAGTGTATTTGGAAGTGTTTTTTCCCTTTCCTCGCTTTATCATTTATCTCCTTTCCCGTTGGTGTTCCCTCTGTTGTAGTTGTGTAGAAGTTGTATGCAAGGTGGTTTTGGTTTTTCCCTTGTACTGTCTCGTTCGTCTAAATACTGTGTGTGGGCATATTATTTCTGGTTCCCTATTGTTGTGATCGGGGTCCTTCTCAGGACTAGATTACTTAGGTGCAGGGATCCTCAGGAGGTAGGGGTTACGCTGGCGGCCTGGACCTCTGTACCTTTAACAGTACCTCCAGGTTGAGGGGTTAGTCAGGGTCCCAGCTTAGGGTCAGCTTAGGCCCCCTACCTCCAGTATTCTGTGACAGTGTGACAACTATAGCCTCAAGCTCGCTCCTCTGGCCAGCAGCTACTCTGCAGATGCAACCCTGGCCCTGTGGTAAGTCATTCGTCTTATATAGGGGTTGGAGGATAAAGGCTAGGGTTCCTTTGTAACTTGCAGGATGGAGGGGCTTGCGTCGTCTGTCCGAGGAAGTCTATTTGAGTTGACGACCTTAGAAAGATCCCAACATTTAAAGAAAAAAAGTTTAGTTAGAGTTGAGTCAACCACTATAGCCTGTTGCTTGGTTTTCCGGCCAGCAGCTGCTCTGTAGATTCAACCCGGGGCCCATGGTAAGACACCTTTACAGGGATGTAATGGTGTCACGCACGCAGGTGATACACGGACCCACTGTGCCACGGGGCTGAGCTTACCTAGGAGGGGCGGAGCTAAGAAGCTACCTGGTGTTCACTCGAGCTCCTTATGTTGGAGTCAGACTTGAGCTGCAGGTAGCCACCAGGTACCACTCCTAGGCAGTCCCCGGTACAGCAGCTGCTGACCCCAAAGGTCAGGTACGCTGAGACGGACTGGTCTTGGAGTAATTTGGCAGGACAGGATATGGACTTAGTTCAGACTGCACAGGATCTGGATCCTCGGGCAGAACGGATACCGACATGGAATCATAGACAGGGCTGGGTTCGGATCCTGGAACAGGCACAGACTCTGGCACTCTATCCAAGACTGACACAGGTGTAGGTTCTAGTACTGAGAGAGCAGCACCAGGTTCGGATACTGCAGTTGCGGTTCCGGGGTCCAGGTACCGCCGGAGCGGCATCAGGGTTCACAGGTACCGCCGGAGCAGCTTCAAGGTTCAGGTACCGCAGGATGCGGTTTCAGGGTTCAGGTACCGCTGGATGCTATTTCAGGATTCAGGTCCGCATGCGGTTTCAGGATTCATGTACCGCCAGATGTGGTTTCAGGATTCAGGTACCGCCCGCACAAGGACGAGGGGTTAGGGTTCAGGCACTTGGCTAACTCTCAACTACATGGGACGAGGGACCTGGCAACATACTGTTGCACACACACTACCACTCAGGAAACTATAGGGGTCGCTCAGGCACCTCATTAATGGGTAGGGTGCCTATTATACTTAGATGCCTCCCAGCTATTGGCTGGAGGCATTTACACTGTGTGTGTGCTGGTCCTTTAAGAGCAGGAACACTACTTGCACTTTCGGAAGTCATTGCGCAGGAACAGGGAGATGTGCCGAAGATAGGGAGGTGACCGAGTGGCCATGGTGGCGAGTATATCGGCCTTCGTGCATGGAGTGGGGGGGGGGGTGTCACGCTAGGTATGGAGAGAACCCAGCTCACAACAACAGGAAAAGGGGAGGGAGGCCTACAACTAGGGAAAGGGAGAGTGGAGACCACTAAACAGATCTTAACAACATACCCTGACTCCCCTATAGACCCTAAATAGGTTCTGCACCTATCGCCGAGCAGGGAACATGGCCATAGCTGACCCTAAGGCTAGGCCCTAGGTATGGAGCAGGAGGAGTGAGCACTGAGTAAGCCCCAGTACCAACTAAAGTACACACAAGTGAAACAAACAGGGGACTACACTTAGCTCCAAGATGACACCGGAGAAAGCACGGCAGCAATCCACGGAGGAACTCCAAGATAATTCTAGCCGCCTACTAGAATCCCAAGTCTGAATATGTGTAACATACTATCACCAGCAACTCTCTGAGCAATCTAAGGACACAGGAAGGAAGTGCTGATTAACAGCATGAAGGTGAGGATACCTCAGGGTCCTAAAGGGAAAGGTATAATCCTCAAGCAAGTTGAGGATCACCGCTGGGTCCTAAAGGGAGAGGAAACATAAAAGGATCAGGGAAATGTTTGTAAGGCCAAATACAGCGACCTTCTACAGCTAGACATCGTATGACTGCCTGTCAGGGGGTGAGAGGGGAAAGGGGAGCCATGCAGGGGCGTCGGCAATAGCGCTACAAACAGGGCCGTATTTGCCAGGGTGGCAGGTTGCAGGGGGCAGCGCCATCATGAAGTAAAAAAAAACATTTTTTTTTAAATTAAATTTGCCCCTTTTTCTCTGATTGACATAGTGTCAATACCGCTGTTTTAGTTTGGGGGGGAAGGGAGGGGGAAGGTGGTGAAAATTGATGAGGTGAGCCTGCATGGGCAGAGCAGCAGTAATAAACTCCCTGCCAGGATTGAAGAGACAATTAATGCTAAGGCCACGGCCCCACTATCAGTATTTGGTCAGTATTTTTTCTCCGTAGTGGGAGCCAAAACCAGGTGAGGAACAATCAGAGGAAAGGTATAATAGAAACATGTCACCAATTCTGCATTTATCACCCACTCCTGGTTTTGGCTCCCACTCCTGAGAAAAAATACTGACCGAATACTGACCAAATACTGATAATGGTGCCGTGGCCTAAAAGTGAAGGACTTGTGAAGATGTCATGTCCATGTGACTCATATGGGAGGAGCCATCCTAGAGATTGCAGGAAGTGAAGTGTTTTCCCATGCAGGAAGCAGTAGCTGGAGAAGATGGGGGCACAAGTGACAGGGTTGCATCTAGTTTGGAGTTGATTTTTTGTGGTCCTCAAACAATCAACTCCATTCTAGCTGATTCACCAGTGAGCCGTCTAGTTTGGAGTTGATTTTTTGAGGCCTCATTTTATCAGCTCCTCTCTAGACGGCTCAGCACTGAAGTGACTGGATCGGAGTGGATATTTTGGGGTCCTCATTCCAGCATCTCCACTCTAGACCGTTCACTGGTGAGGTGACTGGATCGGAGTTGATGTTTTGATGATCTCTCTGCAGCTTCTCCATTCTAGACAGTTCAGTTTCTACAGTGACGTTCCTCAAAAAATCCCCTCCCATGTCCAGGATGGAGCAGATTCCCAGATCCTCATAGCCTGCAATGTAGTGGAATTGGAATGTGCACACATTGTAGATATAGATCAGCTTTAGAATTGTAATGATTTCATGTTTTTATTTTTTAAGTACTGGCTCAAACTGTTATATTTATTACGTATTTCCAAAGGGCAAAATTATATTTTTTTCATGATTAATCAAACTTGCATTTTATTATCGCTTTTTGTAATATAAATAATCACACACAGCACTCATTGTTCAGTTTTATGCGGGGAATAACGTAACAGAGCGCAGCGACGGAGTCCTCATAATTTACAACAATGGGTCGGAGTGGATTTTTTGAGGACCTCATTTTAGTAACTCCATTCTAGCTGATTCATCAGTGAGCCGTCTAGATCGGAGTGGATTTTTTGAGGATCTCTCTGCAGCCTCCATTCTGTACAGTTTGGTGTTGAGGTGACGAATTCAGTTTTTCAAAAAGTGGCGGAGCCTCGCAGGGAGAAACGTAATAGAGCGCAGCCAAGAGAGTCCTCATAATTTACCACATTGGATGGGAGTGGTTTTTTTGAGGACCTAGACAACATTTATGTGATCATTTTTGCCACTTTTGTGATGTAAATTATGATAATGTCCACCCGCTCATCAAAATGCTGGTGCTGACCAGGACTGGTGGACAGACAAGAAAAGTAAAATTTTGTCAAACATGAACAATCAGAGCTTTGTGTACAGGGTGATTCCATAATTTTTTCCTCAGAATTGAGTGATTCCATAATTGTTTCCCTCTGCTTGGTCTGAAAAAAATTAACCTTACTGAGTATCACATTTTTAATCTTGATTTCTTTTAGTGTTTCTTAAGGCCCTAAAGTTGCCATTTGAAATGACTTTAGTTTTGTGCCATGTCTGTGATCTGCTTTTTTTCAACATTAAACAACTGAATGAACATCCTCCGAGCACGGTGATTCCATAATTTTTACCAGGGGTTGTATACACCTTTTGATCACTTGCTTATTATATTTTTTGCAGATTTATTTATTTTTTGTTATGGGGTATAATAATTTTATAGCTTGGGTCATTATTTATAGCTTGGGTCACCCAACTTACACCAGCTACCCCCCACCTTCATTTATGACCTTGTTTACTCAGTCTTTGAGTATCCAGCATCTGGTTCAGCCTTAATCAGCTGATCAAGATGAGCACAGACCACTCCCCTCTGCTTCACAGCTGAATGCATTCTGTTACAAATATATTGTGGGCCAGGAGTCTGTGTCAAACTTTAGTCTGTGTCCATCACCTTAAGTGTCCATTAGCTGAAGTGTCTGAAATTTGAATTAATCCTGAATTGGAATTGAAGGTAACTGGATACTTTGTCACTGTAAACAATGTTTGTGTTTGTCCTCACTCTCACCCCCTTAATCCTTCACTTCTTACAACCACCCCTAATCCCTACACCTAGTAAGGAACTCATCTCTCCCTCCATTCTCCCCACCCATCTCACCTCCTCCTCAGAGCTATTCCTCAACATACAATCCTTTATCTCCAAACACAGACAGCCACCTCATGCCCTCTCCTGCTCCCACCTACTAGCGCTTTCTCTGCTCCTCCTTACTGCCGGCGACATCTCTCCACATCCCGGTCCTCCTCACCACATCCCTACAATCACTTCCACCTCCTACCCGCGATCTATCCCAAACTCTCGTAACCCTTCTAACCTTATACCCATCCGTCCAGCCCCCGCTTCTCCAGTCCCACTAATAGGAGCTCTATGGAACGCTCGCTCCGTCTGCAACAAACTTTCCTACATTCACGACCTCTTCATCACTAACAAGCTTTCCTTCCTTGGCATCACTGAAACCTGGCTCACCCCCTCTGACACGGCCTCTCCTGCTGCACTTTCGTATGGAGGATTCCACCTCTTCCATACCTCCTGCCCCACCGGCAAGCACGGTGGAGGAATAGGTTTCCTCCTCTCAGATAACTGCTCCTTCACCCATATCCCACTGCCGCCCTCAATTACTCTCCCCTCTTTTGAGGTGCACTGCGTGGGCATCTACTCCCCATCCAACCTCCAGCTGACTGTCATCTACCGCCCCCCAGGATCAACCACCACTTTCATTGACCATTTCACCACTTGGCTACTTCATTTCCTCTCCGTTGACATCCCCACTATCCTCATGGGCGACTTTAACATCCCCATTGACACTTCCCTCTCAGCTGCCTCTAAGCTACTATCCCTCACTTCCTCCTTTGGTCTTACTCAGTGGTCTTCCACACCCACCCACAAAGACAGCCACACACTGGACCTTATCTTCACCCGCCTCTGTTCCCTATCTAACCTCTCTAACTCACCTCTCCCTCTTTCTGACCACAACCTACTCACATTCTCTTCTCTCTCCTCCCCGGGGCAACAATCCTCACTCCACAAACTTGCATACCCTCACAGAAATCTCAAACACCTTGACCTACACTCACTCTCTGAATCCCTCCTCCCTCTTACAGACATTAGTTCCTTACATGATGCCGATGTTGCTGCCACTTTATACAACACCACAACCGCTGCAGCTCTCGATTTGGTCGCCCCTCTCACACATACCAAGGCTCGCATAATCAACAGACAACCCTGGCACAAAAGCCTAGCTAAAGAACTGCGACGGGCCTCCAGGGTTGCTGAGCGTAGATGGAAAAGGTCCCACTCCCATGAGCACTTCATCGCATTCAAACAGTCCCTCACTACCTTCAAGTCCACACTCACTGCAGCAAAACAAACATACTTCACATCTCTCATATCCTCCCTGTCTCACAACCCCACACAACTATTCAACACCTTCAATTCTCTCCTCCGTCCCCCAGTGCCTCCTCCCTCTCCTCTTATTTCAGCCGAAGACTTTGCCTCATTCTTCAAGCAGAAGATTGACACCATCAGACAAAGCTTTTGCCTAAAGCCCCCACAGCCCCTCCCCACACCTACTCAACCCTCTTCCTCCAAAACCACCTTCTCCACCATTTCTGAAGATCAACTTTCCTCCTTACTCTCCAAATCACACCTCACCACCTGTAAAGTTGACCCAATCCCGTCCCACCTCATCCCAAACCTTACCACTATCTTCATCCCAGCCCTAGCCCACCTCTTCAACCTGTCACTAACAACTGGTGATTTCCCCTCATGCTTCAAACATGCCTCAATCACACCCATCCTCAAAAAGCCCTCCCTTGACCCATCCTCTGTGTCTAGCTATTGCCCCATATCACTTCTCCCCTACGCCTCAAAACTACTGGAACAACATGTCCATTCTGAACTGTCCTCCCACCTCTCCTCCTGCTCCCTCTTTGACCGCCTACAATCTGGTTTCCGACCGCACCATTGTACTGAAACTGCACTGACTAAAGTCACCAACGACCTACTAACCGCCAAATCTAAGCGACACTACTCTGTACTCCTCCTCCTAGACCTGTCATCTGCCTTTGACACAATGGACCATTCCCTCTTACTACAGACTCTCTCATCTATCGGCATCACAGACTTGGCCCTATCCTGGATCTCCTCATACCTAACAGACCGGACATTCAGTGTCTCCCACTCACACACCACCTCCTCATCTCGCCCCCTGTCGGTGTCCCCCAAGGTTCAGTTCTAGGACCCCTGCTCTTCTCCATCTACACCTTCGGCCTGGGACAGCTCAGGAGTCTCATGACTTTCATTATCACCTCTATGCTGATGACACACAGATCTACCTCTCTGGACCCGATATCACCTCCTTACTAGCCAAAATCCCACAATGTCTGTCTGCTATTTCATCCTTCTTCTCTGCTAGATTTCTAAAACTTAACATGGACAAAACAGAATTCATCATCTTTCCGCCATCTCATTCAACCCCCCCCATCTGACCTATCTATCAACGTCAATGGCTGCCCACTCTCCCCAGTCCCTCAAGCTCGCTGCCTTGGGGTAACCCTGGACTCGGAACTCTCCTTCAAACCACATATCCAAGCCCTTTCCACTTACTGCCGACTCCAACTCAAAAATATCTCCCGGATCCGTGTATTCCTCAACCATGAATCTGCAAAAACACTAGTGCACGCCCTCATCATCTCCCACCTTGACTACTGCAACCTCCTACTCTGTGGCCTCCCCTCTAACACTTTCGCACCCCTCCAATCTATCTTAAACTCTGCTGCTCGACTAATCAACCTGTCCCCCCGCTATTCCCCGGCCTCTCCTCTCTGTCAATCTCTTCACTGGCTCCCCATTGCTCAGAGACTCCAGTTCAAAACCCTAACCACGGCATACAAAGCCAATCACAACCTGTCTCCTCCATATATCTCTGACCTAGTCTCCCGTTACATACCTGCATGCAACCTCCGATCCTCACAAGATCTCCTTCTCTACTCCCCTCTTATCTCCTCCTCCCACAATCGCATACAAGATTTCTCCCGTGCTTCCCCCCTACTCTGGAACTCTCTACCTCAACGTATCAGACTATCGCCTACCGTCGAAACCTTCAAAAGGAACCTGAAGACCTACCTCTTCTGACAAGCCTACAACCTGCAGTAACCACCGCTCCACCATACCGCTGCATGACCAGCTCTACCCTCACCTACTGTATCCTCACCCATCCCTCGTAGATTGTGAGCCCTCGCGGGCAGGGTCCTCGCTCCTCCTGTACCAGTCGCTGTCACATTGTGTTTAAGATTATTGTAGCTGTTCTTGTATTATACCCCTTTTCACATGTAAAGCGCCATGGAATAAATGGCGCTATAATAATAAATAATAATAATTATAGATGACCGATAACAATTGTGCACTTTGTTGGCTTTATTTTAGTTTATTTATAAAAAAACATTTTTATTGGCACTAAAAAAATTCAAGCCAATAATTAGATTTTTTTTTGTTTTCTTTTACATTTTAGCCCCTTTTTGTAATCCGATCTATTAGCGCCATATAGTAATTTTGGCCAATATCTTATAGTAATGTCCCCATCATGGTCCCTATCTTGTGCATATGTCCCCCATCATGGTCCTCATCTTGTTTTATTGTCCCCCATCATGGCCATCTTGTAGAAATATCCTCCAACCTGGTCCCCTTCTTGTAGCAATCTCACCATTCGGCTTCCTATCTCACAGTAATGTGTCCCTTCCTGGTCCCCTTTTTGTAGTAATGTCTCTTTGCAGTAATGTCAAGATCCTGATCCTCATCTTCTAGTACTGTTCCCATCCTGGTCCTCTGCAGACATTAGCGGCTGGCCTGTGATTGACCCATAGTTGGCATTGGTATAGCTGAGCAAAGAGCTTGTCTGTGCACGGCGCCTGCAATATGTTCCACTGAAAAAGTGCTGACGTGCCACAATCCTCAAGGTGTATGGTGCCTGTGTAATAGTGGGGAAGGGCGTAGCCTTCCTTTGGCACTGAGATAGTTAAAAGAAGTGTTCCTGTAGTCAGACCTCTCTGAACTGTTGGTAGGCCAAGCTAAGGGGTTAGCTTCAGTGGTCCAGTCAGCAGAGTAAAGGGGGAACTTAGTGCCCTGATCAAGCCTTGAGTATGATAGAGCTTGTTCCTGACATAATTCCTTGTGGGCTGCACTCCCTGTAATCAGCCACAAGATGCCACTGTCCTGGGTGCAGATGTCAGGTCGAGTCTGCTAGCAGTGTTATAGGCAGTGATGGGGTTAATGATGTGTTATGACAGTCCACAGAGGGTGGGCACTTTAGAAAAATCCCTGCTTAGCTTCCAAGAAGCAGGAAGTGATGCTCAGTAAGAGATAGGACAGTGAACCGTGCGGGCAGCCTGACTATAGTGGCTGCTAGGGTAGACGGGAGCTCCATACCCTCAGACAGTGGGATCACTAGTGTGAAAGTCTCCCTACGCAAGAGCAAGAGTCCTGTTAGCCGGCCAGAGAAACTCATCAGAGGTAGTGAGGACCTGGGGCACTTCTAGTCTGCAGGAAGCAGAGGAAGATAAATAGGACTCCAGGCTAAGACGTGGGGGAGAGATATTGGATCCAGATCACTGTTGGTATTGCAGAAGAGTCTCTTGGGCTACAGATTAGAGTCACAGAGATGCTTCACTTAAAGAGGGAACCAGGGCTGAAGATGTTGCCAGCGCCTGTGAGAGAGCTAATAACCTGTCGGGCCTTATCCATTATATCTGCCTGTAAATATTGTACATATTCCTCTTCCCCAAGTAAAGTCCAAGTTCTGGGTAAGAACCTCGTGTCCTCTGAATTTATTGCTGCCCTGGTCCCAGAAGAGAAATACCTGGAGACAGCCGCGATCGGATGGTTTGAAGTAAGTGGAGAGCACCACATACACAGCCACACATCAGAGGGAGGACGCGAATTGCAAACAGCAAGGATTTATATAGTGTGACCGTAAAGAATGGTAAAAAATAAATCTATACTTACCTTCTGATGGCCCCCGCTGTCTTGCTTCGCTCCGGGCCATCAGAAGGCAAGTATAATATTTATTTTATTCTTTTTTTTACAGGTACTATGGTACCCAGGTCTGGAGGAGAGTCTCCTGTCCTCCACACCCGGGTACCATCCACACATAGAAACGCATATTATCCGTGTGTGTAAATGTACTGACACGGATAATATGCGTTTCAATGCAAGTCAATGGCGGCAATTACGCTGCGTGTCCGCAAAATTAATGGACATGCTGCATATTTTTACGGAATGATAATCTGCAGCGGAAATTTCCGCAGCATGTGCACAGCACGGATTATCATTGGGGAACATGGCAGGCCTTCTACCATGCGTTAAGCATTTCTGCAGCGTTTTTGCCGGTGCGGAAACGCTTAGGCTGCGTGCACACGATGCGTTTTTCATGCGTTTATGCTGCGAAGTCTCCGCAGCGGAAACGCATCAAAAACACATGGTAATCCGCACCCCATGGTCCCCAATGGCATTCCGCAATGTCAATGCACATGCTGTGGATTTTTCCGCAGCGCAAATAAATCCGCAGCATGTTCATTAATTTTGCGGAAGCGCCGCCAATGACTTGCATTGAGACGCATAGAATCCGTGTCTGTACATTTGTACAAGCGGATTATATGCGTCTCTATGTGCGGATGGTACCCAGTTCTGGAGGAGAGAAGACTCTCATCCAGACCTGGGTACCATTGTACCTGTGAAAAAAAGATTAAAATAAAAAATAAAGTTTATATTCACCTGTCCGGCGGCCCCTGCAGCGCTTACCTTCCAGGACCTGAGATGACGTCGCGGTCATGTGACCGCAGGCTGTCTCGTGAGATGCCGGCAACCCGGAAGAAGCCAGGACGAGCGCTGCAGCACACGCGGCGGGGGATCGGGGGTAAGTTCCCCTTCAATGGACGTCTTCAAACAGAGGCTGGACAGACATCTGTCTGAGATGATTTAGTGAATCCTGCTTTGAGCAGGGGGTTGGACCAGATGACCCAGGAGGTCCCTTCCAACTCTACCATTCTATGATTCTATGACGTATAGCTTTATTTTTTTATTTTTACGGTCACACTATATAAATCCATGCCGTTTGCATGGATTTATATAGTGTGACCTAGTTGTCAAGCATTTTCCAAGTGATGCTATCGCTTGGAAAATGCTTGTCAGTCCGCATGCGGAAACACATGCGTTAACCCATGTGGGAACGCATGTGAATCCGCATGTATTCTGCAGGAAAAACGCATGCACAATCTGCATGCGTTTTTTCTGCCAGGGAGATGCAGAAATGCTGCAGAAATTTTCTGCTTCATTTCTGCATCGTGTGCACACAGCCTAACAGCGTGTCCCTCCCCGGGCCTGTGTTCATGGACTGTAATGTAATCAGGCCTAGGTCAACATCTCTTGTTGCATCTAGTGGGTGTGAACCCTTCCCCCCATCCAAGGGCTGATCCCAGTAGACAGAACAATAGACTCATGTTTGGCCCAGTCAGTTGCGTGGTGCCTCCCGACGCTGGAGGGTCTCAGGCTGCGGCCAGACCCTCGTGGCGTGTGTGGATTGATAGAAGCTGCCACGTGGGATTGTGTTGTGTCCCTCATCTGCTGGATCCATTGAACTCATCCAAGGACTATTTCTATATTTTCTCTGACGGGAGGCGCCCCCGGACTTGTTTCTGCTGTTATATAGCAAAAACGAACCAAATACGGAGTATATGGCAAAGAATCAAAATACTTTATTGTAAACAATATACAGAAAAGACAAACATGATTAAAATGGACGACACACAGACAACCAAACTGGGTGACACATATACAACATAATAATAGATGTTAAATATCTATTGGGACAAAGTGCAAGAAGTGCTCGTATTCAAGGCATTTATGCACTGGTACAAAATTATGGCATATTTCATCACTATGGATATGTACCATGTGCCATATGGCCTATAGTGCCCTATGAAAAAATGCTAAAGAATTATACTGCACTCTTACCAATATTAGATGAGGCGTCAGCACCCAGAATAAACAAGGACTCCAATGCGTGTTTCGCATGGTATATCCTATGGCTTCCTCAGGGGGATTGTTTAATAGCACCTTCCATGTCTGTTTAAAAATACTTTAGGGCCTGCGGTCACGTGACCGGAACGGACCAATCATCTATCTCCTGGACCATCCGCGCATGCGCCCTGAACCGCCCGAGCCAGATGCGTCATGCACGGCCATCAAGGTGAACCACGCATGACAGGGAACCAGGACACGTTGCCATGGCCCCCCAACATGCGCAGACACCATGCAGATGCCGTGCATGACGCAGAGGCAAGGGGAGGCACAGCACCCACGCGCTCGCCAAAGAGAACACAGCAATGCATTTAGACAAGTATAGTAACACAACTAGTGAATAATGCATGTAAAGCGCTGCGGAATATGTTAGCGCTATATAAAAATAAAGATTATTATTATTATAATGCAAAAATGTGTTAGAGTAAGCAATATAATTTTCCTATAATTGCAACACGATTCTGTCAGTACGAAAATCAATTTTCTTGGTCCAATTTAATTGTTGCTCGTAGTATCCTCATATTGATTAACCATATGTAGATGATCCATATAGATGGTGCATATAGACTATGGAGGGAGAAAGTTACAAATGACAAAGAAAACAAATTAAAATCAACACACACAATTGTATAAAAATACCACAAAGATTATATCTATTAAAGCAATGGGTGAAGCTCAGGGCCTCATTAAGGCCATTTGGTGTCATTGTTCCCAGTTCCACTATCCATTTGGTTTCCCTTTGAGCCAGAAGTTTTTTTTACATTTCCACCCCTAATGCCACTATGGATGACATCAATACCACGTACCATAAATGTTTTAGGATTTCTCCCATGACAGATTTTAAAATGACGTGCTATCGTCTTTAAAGAGGTTGTGTCGGCCACCGTCCTCATACCCCATGCCCCTCACACCAGGCACGCAGCCCCTGGATGCCCCTCTACATACCCCATGCCTCCTCACACCAGCCCCTGGATGTCCCTCTACATACCCATATGCCTCCTCACACCAGCCCCTGGATGCTCCTCTACATAACCCATGCCTCCTCACACCAGCCACGCAGCCTCCTGGATGTCCCTCTACATACCCCATTGCCCCTCACACCAACCCCCTGGATGCCCCTCTACATACCCCATGCCATTCACACCAGTCCCCTGGATGCCCCTCTACATACCCCATGCCACTCACACCAGCCACACAGCCCCCTGGATGTCCCTCTACATAGCCCATGCCACCTCACATCAGCTCCCTGGATGCCCCTCTACATACCCCATGCCCCTCACACCAGCCACACAGCCCCTTGGATGCCCGTCTACATACCCCATGCCCCTCAAACCAGCCACACAGCCCCCTGGATGCCTCTCTACATACCTCATGCCCCTCAAACCAGCCACACAGCCCCCTGGATGCCCCTCTACATACCCCATGCCCCTCAAACCAGCCACACAGCCCCCTGGATGCCCCTCTACATACCCCATGCCCCTCAAACCAGCCACACAGCCCCCTGGATGCCCCTCACACCAGCCACACAACCCCCTGGATGCCCCTCTACATACCCCATGGCCCTCACACCAGCCACGCAGCCCCCTGGATGCCCCTCTACATACACCATGCCTCCTCACACCAGCCCCTGGATGCCCCTCTACATACCCCATGCCCCTCACACCAGCCACACAGCCCCCTGGATGTCCCTCTACATACCCCTGACACCAGCCCCCTGGATGCCCCTCTACATACCCCAAGCCACTCAGCCCCCTGGATGCCCCTCTACATACCCCAAGCCCCTCACACCAGCCACACAGCCCCCTGGATGCCCCTCTACATACCCCATGCCTCTTCACACCAGCCACACAGCCCCCTGGATGCCCCTCTACATACCCCATGCCTCTTCACACCAGCCACACAGCCCCCTGGATGCCCCTCTACATACCCCATGCCTCTTCACACCAGCCACACAGCCCCCTGGATGCCCCTCTACATACCCCATGCCTCTTCACACCAGCCACACAGCCCCCTGGATGCCCCTCTACATACCCCATGCCTCTTCACACCAGCCACACAGCCCCCTGGATGCCCCTCTACATACCCCATGCCTCTTCACACCAGCCACTCAGCCCCCTGGATGTCCCTCTACATACCCCATGCCCCTCACACCAGCCACACAGCCCCTGGATGCCCCTCTACATACCCCATGCCTCTTCATACCAGCCACACAGCCCCCTGGATGCCCCTCTACATAACCCATGCCTCCTCACACCAGCCACACAGCCCCCTGGATGCCCCTCTACATACCCCATGCCTCTTCACACCAGCCACACAGCCCCCTGGATGCCCCTCTACATACCCCATGCCTCTTCACACCAGCCACACAGCCCCCTGGATGTCCCTCTACATACCCCATGCCCCTCACACCAGCCACACAGCCCCTGGATGCCCCTCTACATACCCCATGCCTCTTCACACCAGCCACACAGCCCCCTGGATGCCCCTCTACATACCCCATGCCCCTCACACCAGCCACACAGCCCCCTGGATGCCCATCTACATACCCCATGCCTCTTCACACCAGCCACACAGCCCCCTGGATGCCCCTCTACATACCCCATGCCTCTTCACACCAGCCACACAGCCCCCTGGATGCCCCTCTACATACCCCATGCCCCTCACACCAGCCACACAGCCACCTGGATCCCCCTCTACACACCTCATGCCCCCTCACACCAGTCCCCTTTATGCCTCCACAGCATTTATTCACAAGGTCAGTTCTCCCCACCTCAGTCCTCACAGCACAACGCTGAACACGAGCTCCTCATCACCATCCTCCTGTCCCGGCACAATGTGCGCACTGCTGCAGCTGCAGGTGGAATAGTGTCCACTGGACTGAGAAGGCCCCGCCCCTTCTGGTGACGTCATTATTTCATGAAATCACTCCTCCCCCTCAAGAACTCAACTCCAATCTAGACGCTACCGTCAGGACTGATCCGGGCAAAACTGGAGGGAGATTCAAAATGGGGGTGAGACACCGGGAATGGGGGGATAATATAGGGGACGGGGTCTGCAGCCTGCTGACAAACGACGTAATCGGTTCTGAACGGCAGAGACCGCAGCAGTGTGTACAGATGTGTAACCGGGCAGGTTTAGGTGAGGGCGTAACCGTGACAACAGTTCACAGACTGGTTACAGCCGCACGTGACTTTACCGTCACTAGTGCAGCGAGCGAGTCACCGTCTGATGACGTCACGTTGCTCTTAATGTCGCCGCGCAGCCGCCGCAGAAAAGTTATAAACGTTTTTCCGAGATTCATTGAGCTTCTCATCAAACCTGAGAGAAAATGGGAAACTTTACAAAAGCGTTTATTTATTTATTTATTTTTACCAGACAATTTCCAATATGAGAACGGAGACTGTGAGAACGTCCCGGATGCACCGCAGCCACCATGATGCAGGGGGGTCTCCATGATGCAGGGGGCGATCACCATGATGCAGGGGGGTCTCCATGATGCAGGGGGGTCTCCATGATGCGGGGCGATCACCATGATGCAGGGGGGTCTCCATGATGCGGGGCGATCACCATGATGCAGGGGGGTCTCCATGATGCGGGGGGTCTCCATGATGCGGGGCGATCACCATGATGCAGGGGGGTCTCCATGATGCGGGGGGGGTCTCTGATGCAGGGCGATCGCCATGATGCGGGGGTTTCCATGATGGAGGGGGGTCTCCATGATGCGGGGCGATCTCCCTGATGCAGGGGGGGTTGCCATGATGCAGGGCGATCGCCATGATGCAGTAGGGTCTCCATGATGCGGGGGGGTCTCTGATGCAGGGCGATCGCCATGATGCGGGGGTCTCCATGATGCGGGGTGATGTCTCTGATGCTGGGCGATCTCCATGATGCAGAGGGGTCGCCATGATGCAGTGGTGTCTCCATGATACAGGGCGATCGTCATGATGCAGGGTGGTCTCTGATGCGGGGCGATCTCCATGATGCAGGGCGGTTGCCATGATGCGGGGCGATCTCCATGATGCAGGGCGGTTGCCATGATGCAGGGGGGTCTCCATGATGCAGAGGTCTCTGATGCAGGGTGATGGCCATGATGCAGGGGGGTCTCTGATGTGAAGCGATCGCCATGATGCAGGGGGGTCTCCATAATGCGGGGGTCTCTGATTCAGGGCGGTCTCCATGATGCAGGGGGGTCTCCGTGATGCAAGGGGTTCTCTGATGTGTGGCGATCGCCATGATGCAGGGGGGGTCTCTGATGCAGGGCGATCTCCATGATGCTGGGGGGGTCTCTGATGCGGGGCGATCACTATGATGCAGAGGGGTCTCCATGATGCAGGGGGGTTGCCATGATGCAGGGCGATCACCATGATGCAGGGCGATAGCCATGATGCAGGGGGGTCTCCGTGATGCAGGGGGTTCTCTGATGTGTGGCGATCGCCATGATGCAGGGGGTCTCCATGATGCAGGGGGGGGGTCTCCTTGATGCAGGGGCTATTGCCATGATGCAGGGGGGTCTGCATGATGCAGGGGTCTCTGATGCAGGGCCATTGCCATGATGCAGGGGGGTCTCTGATGTGGGGCGATCGCCATGATGCAGGGGGGGTCTCCATGATGCGGGGAGATCGCCATGAGGCAGGGGGGTTGCCATGATGCAGGGGGGGTCTCCATGATGCAAGGGTGATTGCCATGATGCAGGGGGGTCTCCATGATGTGGGGCGATCGCCATGGTGCAGGGGCGTCGCCATGATGCAGGGGGGTCTCCATGATGTAGGAGGGTCTCCATGATGCGGGGTGATGTCTCTGATGCTGGGCGATCTCCATGATGCAGAGGGGTCGCCATGATGCAGTGGTGTCTCCATGATACAGGGCGATCGTCATGATGCAGGGTGGTCTCTGATGCGGGGCGATCTCCATGATGCAGGGCGGTTGCCATGATGCGGGGCGATCTCCATGATGCAGGGCGGTTGCCATGATGCAGGGGGGTCTCCATGATGCAGAGGTCTCTGATGCAGGGTGATGGCCATGATGCAGGGGGGTCTCTGATGTGAAGCGATCGCCATGATGCAGGGGGGTCTCCATAATGCGGGGGTCTCTGATTCAGGGCGGTCTCCATGATGCAGGGGGGTCTCCGTGATGCAAGGGGTTCTCTGATGTGTGGCGATCGCCATGATGCAGGGGGGGTCTCTGATGCAGGGCGATCTCCATGATGCTGGGGGGGTCTCTGATGCGGGGCGATCACTATGATGCAGAGGGGTCTCCATGATGCAGGGGGGTTGCCATGATGCAGGGCGATCACCATGATGCAGGGCGATAGCCATGATGCAGGGGGGTCTCCGTGATGCAGGGGGTTCTCTGATGTGTGGCGATCGCCATGATGCAGGGGGTCTCCATGATGCAGGGGGGGGGTCTCCTTGATGCAGGGGCTATTGCCATGATGCAGGGGGGTCTGCATGATGCAGGGGTCTCTGATGCAGGGCCATTGCCATGATGCAGGGGGGTCTCTGATGTGGGGCGATCGCCATGATGCAGGGGGGGTCTCCATGATGCGGGGAGATCGCCATGAGGCAGGGGGGTTGCCATGATGCAGGGGGGGTCTCCATGATGCAAGGGTGATTGCCATGATGCAGGGGGGTCTCCATGATGTGGGGCGATCGCCATGGTGCAGGGGCGTCGCCATGATGCAGGGGGGTCTCCATGATGTAGGAGGGTCTCCATGATGCAGGGGCGAGGGGGTCGGAGATCTCTGTGCTCGAGTTTAATTTTTTCCTACAGGTTTAATTGGGTCTTTGAAAAGCCAGTTAGATCTGGGAACACAATTAACCCCTTGCTGTCCGAGCAATGTTCAACCATCGCGCTTCCCTGTGTTATTTTCTCTTACTTTTCTGTCCGTGCTTGTTTCTTTTTTCTTTTTAACGAGTTTCCATTCTCTATTGTGTCGTTCATTTTACCCTTTAATGTCATGGAAAGCGACAGAAAAAGTGTGGTGTGAAAAAAAATAAAGACATTCCGCCATTGTTTTTTTTTTTTTTTTTTTTTTTGGGGGTGGATAACCTGGCAGTTTAATTCTCCGGTTGGTACAATTACAACAATATCACTTTTTTTTTTTTTTTACACTGAATAGGGCAGTGTTTATATTTCTTAAAGTGAACCTGTCGCATAAAACAACGCTATTAACCTGCATATATGGGTTTAATAGCGCTCTGTACCTTCCCGGCGCTGGCACTTAGACCCCCGCTGCCAGGAGAAAATGAACTGTGTTCTGCCCCCGGCAGCGTTTCGGTTTCAGTAACAAGGGAAGCGCTGGCGTGGAATCAGTCACTGTGTATACGGCTCGTGTGAGGTGTATACTGCGGCCGTGATATGTTCCTGACATTGGCTTCTGTTTGTGTCTTTGCCCAGGTGTAGACAGAGGCCGATGACGCCCTCACAGCCATGACGCAGGGGGCAGAGCACGGCCGGGACTGGCTGGCGCTGCAGAGGGAGCTCCAGAACTCTCTAGAGGCTCAGAAGAGGCAGGCGGTTCTGGTGGAGAAATTACAGGCAAAGGTGACGTCTAGATCATCTGTCACCTCTGAAGTCGGCGCATTGACATTCACCATTCTGCAGCCTTCAGAGCTGAAATCTCCCAGCATTCCCTGCTCGTTCCGTGTCTGCACAGATCCTGCTTTTGTGATTTCTAGAAAAAGCGTCGATCTTTTATATGCAATAATCTAGTCCTAGAGCAACGGTCTGCAACATGCGCGGCTCCAACCTGCAGCGTCCGAGTCTGCTGGGAGTCGTAATTGCAGACTGCCATCTTGGAAGGATCACCTGACCAACTCCTTACCAGTTTTTTTTTTTTTTTGATACAGCGGACTCCTGCTTTTTGCTTTATTTTCGGTCGCATACGGCCCTTCCCCCTCTAACCAATGTGTTGCCGTTGTGTGATGCTGATGGGTTATCTGGGGCGCGCTGAAGGTCGCCGTCGCCACCATCTTGTTGCTCCTCTGAAGTTTGCAGGCTGCGCACGATAAGGGATCGTTATTTTTACTATACACCGCAACACAAAAATATTGTAGTACATGGTACACACAGTGGTCCAAGCCCCCAGTAATAAGACTAAAAAAAAAATAAAGTGAAAAATAAAATTGTTTTAACTAAAAAAAAAAGAGAGAGAAAAAATATAAACCCCACCCAGTTGACAGTTTAAAAAAATAAAATAAACAAAATAAGCTCTTTTGGTCATTACCGTATCCATAAAAGACCGACCTATGAAAAGATGATGTAAGAAGTATTTAGAAATATTACAAAATAACAAAACAAAACATAAATGTTACAGTCACTCTCATTTTCCCAATCTAGAGTTAAAGAATTAATTAAAAAAAAAATAAATCAGAAGCCTGTTTGGTATCGCTGGATCCATAAAACTACGCTGTGTAAAGAGAAAACCTACAGATCTGCAAAAAAAAACCAAGAAAAAATGGCAATGCAATCCAAATCTCTTTTTTTTTTTTTTAGTTTTATTTTTTTTTTGCAAAGTTTAAGAATTTTTTTAAAACCGCTAACATCAAAGTAAATAAGTAAAAAGATAGGGGCGCAATAGCGCTGTTATCCAACAACAACCACGTGGGTAAAAAGAAAATGTGCTCACCTTAATGAGTTGTGAAATGCACAACTCATGTAAGAATTAGTGACGAAGGGCTGCAGCCAACACAGAATCCCTAGGGATCTTGTAGGTAGTCTGTAGTAGGATGAAGTAGGTGCTGGTAAAAAATCCGCGCTCCTCCGTAGTGAAGAATTATGACGAGAGATTGTATAATTAAACAATCTTGTGGTTTATTGTTAAAAGCTACGATTACTACGCGTTTCGTGGACGTCCCGTCCACTTCCTCAGGTACATAGCTGATCAGCCTACTTCATCCTACTACAGACAACATCAAAGTAAGGTCTGCAAAAATCCTTCAGGGAAAAAAAAAAAAACTTTTTCAAAATGACAAAAACAAAAAAAAACCTTTGTGTGCACTTAGTCTAATAATGCAGGGAGCTTCTAGACCCCCGTAAACTTCCCTGTTGCCCCCACTGCAGTCATTGAAGGTCTCAACATGTAAAATCCAATGTGGACAGTATTGATTTCTCTGCAGCCTTATAGCACATCCTCCATGACTGCATGGTAGGGAATTGCTATTTATGCAGTTTCCTAGGTCTTTGATGTTGGACATTATAGTTTCTGTATTTCTTTCCCTCTTCGCAGGTTGTACAGTACAGGAATCGCTACCAGGAGCTGCAGCAGAGCCAGGACTTCAGTCTGGTAGGAGATCAATGCCAAGCAAGGACTGCTCTCTGCTCCTGATTAACCCCTTCACTCCACGGGCGATTTTTCTGGGATTTTTTTTTTTTCCTCCCCTTCTTCCAAAAGCCATAACTTTTATTTTTCCCTACAAAATAACCGTATGAAGGCTTTTTTTTTTTTTCCTGGACGAGTTGTACTTTTGAATGAAAATTTTTCATTTTATCATGTGATGCATTGGAAAGCCGGAAAAAAGTTGCAAGCGCAAAAAAAAAAGTGCAATTCCACAATGTTTTTTTTTTTGCATTTTATATTTACCATAGTCAGTATATAGTAAAACTGACCTGGAAATCTGATTCTCCAGGTCAGTACGAGGAGGCAGAGACCAAACATGTATAGTTTTTTTTACATTTTTTTTTTTATTTAAGTGGTGAAAATAAATAAATATATTTATTATGTCACCCATTTTCCCAGATCTGTAACGGTTTAATTTTTCGGGATCTGAAGCTGGGTGAAGGCTTATTTTTTGTGCCCCGAGCTGACGTTTTTTACTGATACCATTTTGGGATATTTAGAAACATAGTGAAAATGGCCAGCACATCCTTACTAGTGTGAACAGGAGCAAACGAAAAAAATCCAAACTATAAAAGAAAAAGGTCAAAGTTGTCTCCTAAATTGCTATGAGTGATTGCTCTGAGACATTGAAACGGCATTACTGCAATAGAAACATAGGAAAGCTATACAAAACGTGCACATGAATTATTTTAATTTTTTTTTTCTGTAATATTAATATGAAAAATTACAGTAAAGGAAAGCACTTAGCGCACAGGTTGGCCAATATATGTGTGCCCAACAGCCGGCCTTAAGGCGTCTTTCATTGTTGGGTCCCTGTCCTTCTCTGTCACCTCTCTTGGGCTGAAATGCAAACCTACAATTTATGGGTCAGGACTGAATCAGCACATCCTTACTAGTGTGAACTAGAGGCAACTAAAAGAATCCAAACTATAAAAAAAGGTCAAAGTTGCCTCCTAAATAGCAATCATTTAGGAGACAACTTTGACCTTTTTTTTTACCATTTTGGGATAGTTGCGGTTTCGATTGCCTCTTATTGCATTTTATTACAATGTTGCAGTGGTCATAAAAAAGTAATTCTGGAGTTTTGATTTTTTTTTCTCGTTATGCCTTTTACCTATCGGATTAATTTATTGTTTTGATCAGACTTTTACAAACGCAGCGATACCAAATATACCGTATATACTCGAGTATAAGCCGACCCAAGTATAAGCTAATTTTACAAAAAAAAAAAAGGGAAAACTTATTGACTCAAGTATAAGCCTAGGGTGGGAAATGCAGCAGCTACTAGTAATTTTCCCCAATCCTGCTACGCATTGCTCCCTCATCCCCAGTCCTGGTATGCATGGCCCCCTCATCCCAAAACTTGGTACTCATGGCCCCCTCATCCCAAATCTTGGTACGCATGGCCCCCTCATCCCCAATCCTTGTACGCATGGCCCCTCATCCCAAATCCTGGTACGCATGGCCCCCTCATCCCCCAATCCTGGTACGCATGGCCCCCTCATCCCCATTCCTGGTACGTATGGCCCCCTCATCCCCAATCCTGGTACGTATGGCCCCTTCATCCCCCTATCCTGGTATGCATGGCACCCTTCATCCCCCAATCCTGGTATGCACGGCCCTTCATCTCCCAGTCCTGGTATGCATTGCACCCCTCATCCTTATCCTGGTATGCATGGCACCCCTCACGCTTATCCTGGTATGCATGGCACCCCTCATCCCCCAATCCTGGTATGCATGGCACCTCTCATCCCCCAATCCTGGTATGCATGGCACCTCTCATCCCCCAATCCTGGTATGCATGGCACTCTCATCCCCAATCCTGGTATGTATGGTCCCCTCATCCCCAATCCTGGTATGTATGGCCCCCTCATCCCCAGTCCTGGTATGCATGGCCCCTTCATCCCCCAATCCTGGTACTCATGGCCCCCTTATCCTTATCCTGGTTTGCATGGCCCCTTCATCCCCCAATCCTGGTTTGCATGGCCCCTTCATCCCCCAATCCTGGTTTGCATGGCCCCTTCATCCCCAAATCCTGGTTTGCATTGCCCCTTCATCCCCCAATCCTGGTTTGCATGGCCCCTTCATCCCCCAATCCTGGTATGCATGGCACCCCTCATCCTTATCCTCGGTATGCATGGCACTCCTCATCCCCCAATCCTGGTATGCATGGCCTTTCATCCCCCAATCCTGGTATGCATGGCCCCCTCATCCTCAATCCTGGTATGCATGGCCTCCTCAACCCCCAATCCTGGTATGTATGGCCCCCTCATCCCTCAGTCCTAGTATGTATGGCCCCCTCATCCCCCAATCCTAGTATGTATGCCCCCATCACCGTACACACGAAAAAAAATAAACACTTAGGGTACGTGCAGACGATCAGTAAGCGCTGCAGATTGGACGCAGCAGCCAAATGTTACAGCATAGTGGTTGGGATTTGTACAAATCCCATGCCCACTATGCGTTCCCGTACTCCTGCGGCATACCCGCGGAGACGGACATGTGGTGCGTCTTCACAGAGTGCAGCATGTCAATTTCTCTTGCGGAGACGCTGAGATCACAGCCATGCGCTCTCAGACGCTGATGTGAGCTGCTGCTGGCATATTCACTCCTCTCCACCCCGGGACTATGTACGTGGAGAGGAGCAAATATGAATATTCTCTTTAGCAGCGGGCACTGACAGCAGGAGCTGCAGCTCAGCGCTCCTCTGTGCCCGCTACTAAAGAGAATGAATATTAATTCTTCTCTACGCCCATGGGAGTGGAGAAGAGGGAATATTCATTTCCCCTTAGCAGCGGACACATGAGGTAGCTGCAACAGCCGCTACTGCGTGTGCCCCGCTCCTCTGCCGCCGCAACCCCCCCACCACTATCCACTAATGGAATTTCTATATACTCGGTTTTATACCCGAAAACGTGCTGAAAAACTTGGCTTATACTCGAGTATATACGGTATGTGTTTGTTTTTTGTTTTTTTTTAATTGTTGTATTTTTAATGGGGCAAAAAGGGGGGTGATTTTTAAAAACTTTTTACTGTATTTAATAGTCCCTGGGAACTTCAAACTGTGATCATCTGATCGCTTGTTTCTCCTATGAATGTGAGCCACGGGTTCACTTTCACAGGAGGATCATAACGTCAGGCACGGAGGTCACCACCAGACCCCCCCCCCCGGCTGTCATGACAACCCATCGGCGCCCCGCTATCTTTTCACGGTTCGCACCGATGGAAGTGTGGAATGATGCACCCCCTGTTGGTGCGTGCTAAATGCCATTGTCAGAGATTTGGCTATCGGACGATAATGCCTGATGAGACCGATGTCCATATGACGTCATCTCATCATCTCACACTCCTGTAGGTGCTAGATCATCAGGCCTGGATAATAGCCGGCGCCTCTTTACCGCTGTATTATGCTTCTGCCATAGAGCCGCGGGGAGTTGGAGTTGGAGAAAGCTCTTCGAAAGTTGGAAGAAGAACAGCAAAGGTGAGCGCCGACTCCTCGCTGTGATGATGGGGGTTGTGTTCTCTTATAAGTGACGACTCCGCTTCTTCCCTGCAGATGCGAGGGTCTGGTGACAGTAAACGCTCTGCTTAGGGAGGATCTGGTGCGAACGCAGGAGGCCAATAAGCTGCTGGGGGAAGATATCCACAAGCTGACGGCCGACTGGTCCGGAGCCTTAAAGGAACTGGAGCGAAAGGAGAAGGAATGGGAAGAAGAGAGGGAGGTGAGCGACCCCAGTGTTCCCCCTTAAAGCTCCACGCCAGACTTTTTTTTTCCTATTGCAGCGCTGGATTGCTGCTTCTAATCTAAGTTCCCTGACCCTAGTCTGATACTCGCGCCTGCCATCTTCTAGTCTCCAGCAGTTTGTGAGCTGCCGGATCGCTCCATTGTTTGCCGGAGCGAGCTGGAGGTCACACCTCAATACAAGTCTATGAGAGCCTTGTTCTGGCCTTGTTCTGGCTCCCATAGATTGCATTGAGAGCTTTGGAACATGACTTCTGGCCAATCAGAAGCTGCGGTCACAAGATGGCGCCGAAGAAAGGTGAAGATGGCGGCGGGTAAGTATAAGACTGGCGGCAGGGACCTTACATTAGAAGCACCACTCCAGCACTGAAAAAAAAAAACTAAACACCGGAGTGGCGCTTTAAAACCAATCTCTGTGCTGTCCGCCCCAAATTCTGCTCTGGTTCATTTCTTCATGTGACTACAATGCTCCAGGCTCTATTTTTCCAAATCCCTGACATGGAGCTAAAAAATGATCCGCAGGTTGCATCTGGGTGCCACTAGGGGGCGCGCACTGTACATTTTTTTTATTATTGACCCATTGTCGATCCCCCAGTACTAATCCCGGACCACCCTTGTAACCACCCATGGACGGTGGTTCAGGAGAACCAGATTGTAAACCTTTCTTGACCATGTGATTATTTTTTTTTTTCATTTTTGTAGATTTTTTTTGCCTCCTTCTTCCAAGAGCCAGTGATTAAAAAAAACATTTTTTAATCAATTATTTTGGGGCTTTGTTGTCATTTTCTGAGACGTGCATACAACTTTTTTTTTTTTAAAAAAAAAATTTCCATCGATGGAGGTGCGTGAGGACTTGTTTTTTGGGGTGACGAGCTGTACTTTTTATCGATACAGTTTTGGGGTGCAAGCAATATTTTCATCACTTTTTGTATGCATGTTTTGGGGAGGGGCAACAATCAAAGATGACAAAACAGCGTTTCATATATATTTTTTATTAATGTATATTTCTAAATTTTTTTGCCGATGTTTTACTTTAACATTTTTATTGTTCTCCCTCCTGTTCTAGAATGTTCTATAGACTGCAATACTACAATATTATGTAGTGAAAGTGACAGATGCCCAGCAGTGGAAAGTAACGAGGGTGTTCTCTCTTTCAGGTTTACAAAGTTCACACACAGGGCGAAAATGCCCGACTCCTGCGGTTATGGACGGAGATGGTGACATTTCATCGTCATTTTAATGAACTAAAGACTGCAACAGAAAGGTACGAAGGGTGCAGGAAAGATCCCAAACTACACGGGACACATCCTCTATATACTACACCACACGGGACACATCCTCTATATACTACACCACACGGGACACATCCTCTATATACTACATCACACGGGACACATCCTCCATATACTACACCACACGGGACACATCCTCTATATACTACACCACACGGGACACATCCTCTATATACTACACCACACGGGACACATCCTCCATATACTACACCACACGGGACACATCCTCTATATACTACACCACACGGGACACATCCTCTATATACTGCACCACACGGGACACATCCTCTATATACTACACCACACGGGACACATCCTCCATATACTACACCACACGGGACACATCCTCTATATACTACACCACACGGGACACATCCTCTATATACTACACCGCACGAGACACATCCTCTATATACTGCACCACACAGGACACATCTTCTATATACTACACCACACGGGACACATCCTCTATATACTACACCACACGGGACACATCCTCTATATACTACACCACACGGGACACATCCTCTATATACTACATCACACGGGACACATCCTCTATATACTGCACCACACAGGACACATCTTCTATATACTACACCACACGGGACACATCCTCTATATACTACACCACACGGGACCCATCCTCTATATACTACACCACACGGGACACATCCTCTATATACTACACCACAAGGGACACATCCTCTATATACTACACCACACGGGACACATCCTCTATATACTACACCACAAGGGACACATCCTCTATATACTACACCACACGGGACACATCCTCTATATACTACACCACAAGGGACACATCCTCCATATACTACACCACACGGGACACATCCTCTATATACTACACCACACGGGACACATCCTCTATATACTACACCGCACGAGACACATCCTCTATATACTACACCACAAGGGACACATCCTCTATATACTACACCACACGGGACACATCCTCTATATACTACACCACAAGGGACCCATCCTCTATATACTACACCACACGGGACACATCCTCTATATACTACACCACAAGGGACACATCCTCTATATACTACACCACACGGGACACATCCTCTATATACTACACCACAAGGGACACATCCTCCATATACTACACCACACGGGACACATCCTCTATATACTACACCACACGGGACACATCCTCTATATACTACACCGCACGAGACACATCCTCTATATACTGCACCACACAGGACACATCTTCTATATACTACACCACACGGGACCCATCCTCTATATACTACACCACACGGGACACATCCTCTATATACTACACCACACGGGACACATCCTCTATATACTACATCACACGGGACACATCCTCTATATACTGCACCACACAGGACACATCTTCTATATACTACACCACACGGGACACATCCTCTATATACTACACCACACGGGACCCATCCTCTATATACTACACCACACGGGACACATCCTCTATATACTACACCACAAGGGACACATCCTCTATATACTACACCGCACGAGACACATCCTCTATATACTGCACCACACAGGACACATCTTCTATATACTACACCACACGGGACACATCCTCTATATACTACACCACACGGGACCCATCCTCTATATACTACACCACACGGGACACATCCTCTATATACTACACCGCACGAGACACATCCTCTATATACTGCACCACACAGGACACATCTTCTATATACTACACCACACGGGACACATCCTCTATATACTACACCACACGGGACCCATCCTCTATATACTACACCACACGGGACACATCCTCTATATACTACACCACACGGGACACATCCTCTATATACTACATCACACGGGACACATCCTCTATATACTGCACCACACAGGACACATCTTCTATATACTACACCACACGGGACCCATCCTCTATATACTACACCACACGGGACCCATCCTCTATATACTACACCACACGGGACACATCCTCTATATACTACACCACACGGGACACATCCTCTATATACTACACCACACGGGACACATCCTCTATATACTACACCGCATTGGACACATCCTCTATATACTATACCACACAGAACACATCCTCTATATACTACACCACACGGGACACATCCTCTATATACTACACCACACGGGACACATCCTCTATATACTACACCACACGGGACACATCCTCTATATACTATACCACACAGAACACATCCTCTATATACTACACCACACGGGACACATCCTCTATATACTACACCACACGGGACACATCCTCTATATACTACACCACACGTGACACATCCTCTATATACTACACCACACGGGACACATCCTCTATATACTACACCACACGGGACACATCCTCTATATACTACACCGCACGGGACACATCCTCTATATACTACACCACACGGGACACATCCTCTATATACTACACCACACGGGACGACATCCTCTATATACTACACCACACGGGACACATCCTCTATATACTACACCACACGGGACACATCCTCTATATACTACACCACACGGGACACATCCTCTATATACTACACCGCACGGGACACATCCTCTATATACTACACCACACGTGACACATCCTCTATATAATACACCACACGGGACACATCCTCTATATACTACACCACACGGGACACATCCTCTATATACTACACCACACGGGACACATCCTCTATATACTACACCACACGGGACACATCCTCTATATACTACATCACACGGGACACATCCTCTATATACTACACCACACGGGACACATCCTCTATATACTACACCACACGGGACACATCCTCTATATACTACACCACACGGGACACATCCTCTATATACTACACCACACGGGACACATCCTCTATATACTACACCACACGGGACACATCCTCTATATACTACATCACACGGGACACATCCTCTATATACTACACCACACGGGACACATCCTCTATATACTACACCACACGGGACACATCCTCTATATACTACACCACACGGGACACATCCTCTATATACTACACCGCACGGGACACATCCTCTATATACTACACCACACGTGACACATCCTCTATATAATACACCACACGGGACACATCCTCTATATACTACACCACACGGGACACATCCTCTATATACTACACCACACGGGACACATCCTCTATATACTACACCACACGGGACACATCCTCTATATACTACATCACACGGGACACATCCTCTATATACTACACCACACGGGACACATCCTCTATATACTACACCACACGGGACACATCCTCTATATACTACACCACACGGGACACATCCTCTATATACTACACCACACGGGACACATCCTCTATATACTACACCACACGGGACACATCCTCTATATACTACACCACACGGGACACATCCTCTATATACTACACCACACGGGACACATCCTCTATATACTGCACCACACGGGACACATCCTCTATATACTACACCACACGGGACACATCCTCTATATACTGCACCACACGAGACAGATCCTCTATATACTGCACCACACGGGACACATCCTCTATATACTACACCACACGGGACACATCCTCTATATACTACATCACACGGGACACATCCTCTATATACTACACCACACGGGACACATCCTCTATATACTACACCACACGGGACACATCCTCTATATACTACATCACACGGGACACATCCTCTATATACTACACCACACGGGACACATCCTCTATATACTACACCACACGGGACACATCCTCTATATACTGCACCACACGGGACACATCCTCTATATACTACACCACACGGGACACATCCTCCATATACTACACCACACGGGACACATCCTCTATATACTACACCACACGGGACACATCCTCTATATACTACACCACACAGGACACATCCTCTATATACTACACCACACGGGACACATCCTCTATATACTACACCACACGGGACACATCCTCTATATACTACACCACACGGGACACATCCTCTATATACTACACCACACGGGACACATCCTCTATATACTACACCACACGGGACACATCCTCTATATACTACACCACACGGGACACATCCTCTATATACTACACCACACATCCTCTATATACTACACCACACGGGACACATCCTCTATATACTACACCACACATCCTCTATATACTACACCACACGGGACACATCCTCTATATACTACACCACACGGGACACATCCTCTATATACTACACCACACGGGACACATCCTCTATATACTACACCACACGGGACACATCCTCTATATACTACACCACACGGGACACATCCTCTGTATACTACACCACACGGGACACATCCTCTATGTATTACACCACACGGGACACATCCTCTATATACTACACCACACGGGACACATCCTCTATATACTACACCACACGGGACACATCCTCTATATACTACACCACATGGGACACATCCTCCATATACTACACCACACGGGACACATCCTCTATGTACTATACCACACGGGACACATCCGCCATATACTACACCACACGGGACACATCCTCTATATACTGCACCACACGGGACACATCCTCTATATACTACACCACACGGGACACATCCGCCATATACTACACCACACGGGACACATCCTCTATATACTACACCACATGGGACACATCCTCCATATACTACACCACACGGGACACATCCTCTATATACTACACCACATGGGACACATCCTCCATATACTACACCACATGGGACACATCCTCTATATACTACACCACACGGGACACATCCGCCATATACTACACCACACGGGACACATCCTCTATATACTACACCACACGGGACACATCCTCTATATACTGCACCACACGGGACACATCCTCTATATACTACACCACACGGGACACATCCGCCATATACTACACCACACGGGACACATCCTCTATATACTACACCACATGGGACACATCCTCCATATACTACACCACACGGGACACATCCTCTATATACTACACCACACGGGACACATCCTCTATATACTACACCACACGGGACACATCCTCTATATACTGCACCACACGGGACACATCCTCTATATACTACACCACACGGGACACATCCGCCATATACTACACCACACGGGACACATCCTCTATATACTACACCACATGGGACACATCCTCCATATACTACACCACACGGGACACATCCTCTATATACTACACCACACGGGACACATCCTCTATATACTACACCACACGGGACACATCCTCTATATACTACACCACACGGGACACATCCTCTATATACTATACCACACGGGACACATCCTCTATATACTACACCACACGGGACACATCCTCTATATACTACACCACATGGGACACATCCTCTATATACTACACCACACGGGACACATCCTCTATATACTACACCACACGGGACACATCCTCTATATACTACACCACACAGGACACATCCTCTATATACTACACCACACGGGACACATCCTCTATATACTACACCGCACGGGACACATCCTCCATATACTACACCACACGGGACACATCCTCCATATACTACATCACACGGGACACATCCTCCATATACTACACCACACGGGACACATCCTCTATATACTGCACCACACGGGATACATCCTCTATATACTACACCACACGGGACACATCCTCTATATACTACACCACACGGGACACATCCTCCATATACTACACCACACGGGACACATCCTCCATATACTACACCACACAGGACACATCCTCCATATACTACACCACACGGGACACATCCTCTATATACTACACCACACTGGATACATCCTCTATATACTACACCACACGGGACACATCCTCTATATACTACACCACACGGGACACATCCTCTATATACTACACCACACGGGACACATCCTCTATATACTACACCACACGGGACACATCCTCCATATACTACACCACACGGGACACATCCTCTATATACTACACCACACGGGACACATCCTCTATATACTACACCACACGGGACACATCCTCTATATACTACACCACACGGGACACATCCTCTATATACTACACCACACGGGACACATCCTCTATATACTACACCGCACGGGACACATCCTCTATATACTACACCACACGGGACACATCCTCTATATACTACACCGCACGGGACACATCCTCTATATACTACACCACACGGGACACATCCTCTATATACTACACCACACGGGACACATCCTCTATATACTACACCACACGGGACACATCCTCTATATACTACACCACACGGGACACATCCTCTATATACTACACCGCACGGGACACATCCTCTATATACTACACCACACGTGACACATCCTCTATATAATACACCACACGGGACACATCCTCTATATACTACACCACACGGGACACATCCTCTATATACTACACCACACGGGACACATCCTCTATATACTACACCACACGGGACACATCCTCTATATACTACATCACACGGGACACATCCTCTATATACTACACCACACGGGACACATCCTCTATATACTACACCACACGGGACACATCCTCTATATACTACACCACACGGGACACATCCTCTATATACTACACCACACGGGACACATCCTCTATATACTACACCACACGGGACACATCCTCTATATACTACATCACACGGGACACATCCTCTATATACTACACCACACGGGACACATCCTCTATATACTACACCACACGGGACACATCCTCTATATACTACACCACACGGGACACATCCTCTATATACTACACCGCACGGGACACATCCTCTATATACTACACCACACGTGACACATCCTCTATATAATACACCACACGGGACACATCCTCTATATACTACACCACACGGGACACATCCTCTATATACTACACCACACGGGACACATCCTCTATATACTACACCACACGGGACACATCCTCTATATACTACATCACACGGGACACATCCTCTATATACTACACCACACGGGACACATCCTCTATATACTACACCACACGGGACACATCCTCTATATACTACACCACACGGGACACATCCTCTATATACTACACCACACGGGACACATCCTCTATATACTACACCACACGGGACACATCCTCTATATACTACACCACACGGGACACATCCTCTATATACTACACCACACGGGACACATCCTCTATATACTGCACCACACGGGACACATCCTCTATATACTACACCACACGGGACACATCCTCTATATACTGCACCACACGAGACAGATCCTCTATATACTGCACCACACGGGACACATCCTCTATATACTACACCACACGGGACACATCCTCTATATACTACATCACACGGGACACATCCTCTATATACTACACCACACGGGACACATCCTCTATATACTACACCACACGGGACACATCCTCTATATACTACATCACACGGGACACATCCTCTATATACTACACCACACGGGACACATCCTCTATATACTACACCACACGGGACACATCCTCTATATACTGCACCACACGGGACACATCCTCTATATACTACACCACACGGGACACATCCTCCATATACTACACCACACGGGACACATCCTCTATATACTACACCACACGGGACACATCCTCTATATACTACACCACACAGGACACATCCTCTATATACTACACCACACGGGACACATCCTCTATATACTACACCACACGGGACACATCCTCTATATACTACACCACACGGGACACATCCTCTATATACTACACCACACGGGACACATCCTCTATATACTACACCACACGGGACACATCCTCTATATACTACACCACACGGGACACATCCTCTATATACTACACCACACGGGACACATCCTCTATATACTACACCACACGGGACACATCCTCTATATACTACACCACACATCCTCTATATACTACACCACACGGGACACATCCTCTATATACTACACCACACATCCTCTATATACTACACCACACGGGACACATCCTCTATATACTACACCACACGGGACACATCCTCTATATACTACACCACACGGGACACATCCTCTATATACTACACCACACGGGACACATCCTCTATATACTACACCACACGGGACACATCCTCTGTATACTACACCACACGGGACACATCCTCTATGTATTACACCACACGGGACACATCCTCTATATACTACACCACACGGGACACATCCTCTATATACTACACCACACGGGACACATCCTCTATATACTACACCACATGGGACACATCCTCCATATACTACACCACACGGGACACATCCTCTATGTACTATACCACACGGGACACATCCGCCATATACTACACCACACGGGACACATCCTCTATATACTGCACCACACGGGACACATCCTCTATATACTACACCACACGGGACACATCCGCCATATACTACACCACACGGGACACATCCTCTATATACTACACCACATGGGACACATCCTCCATATACTACACCACACGGGACACATCCTCTATATACTACACCACATGGGACACATCCTCCATATACTACACCACATGGGACACATCCTCTATATACTACACCACACGGGACACATCCGCCATATACTACACCACACGGGACACATCCTCTATATACTACACCACACGGGACACATCCTCTATATACTGCACCACACGGGACACATCCTCTATATACTACACCACACGGGACACATCCGCCATATACTACACCACACGGGACACATCCTCTATATACTACACCACATGGGACACATCCTCCATATACTACACCACACGGGACACATCCTCTATATACTACACCACACGGGACACATCCTCTATATACTACACCACACGGGACACATCCTCTATATACTGCACCACACGGGACACATCCTCTATATACTACACCACACGGGACACATCCGCCATATACTACACCACACGGGACACATCCTCTATATACTACACCACATGGGACACATCCTCCATATACTACACCACACGGGACACATCCTCTATATACTACACCACACGGGACACATCCTCTATATACTACACCACACGGGACACATCCTCTATATACTACACCACACGGGACACATCCTCTATATACTATACCACACGGGACACATCCTCTATATACTACACCACACGGGACACATCCTCTATATACTACACCACATGGGACACATCCTCTATATACTACACCACACGGGACACATCCTCTATATACTACACCACACGGGACACATCCTCTATATACTACACCACACAGGACACATCCTCTATATACTACACCACACGGGACACATCCTCTATATACTACACCGCACGGGACACATCCTCCATATACTACACCACACGGGACACATCCTCCATATACTACATCACACGGGACACATCCTCCATATACTACACCACACGGGACACATCCTCTATATACTGCACCACACGGGATACATCCTCTATATACTACACCACACGGGACACATCCTCTATATACTACACCACACATCCTCTATATACTACACCACACGGGACACATCCTCCATATACTACACCACACGGGACACATCCTCCATATACTACACCACACAGGACACATCCTCCATATACTACACCACACGGGACACATCCTCTATATACTACACCACACGGGACACATCCTCTATATACTACACCACACTGGATACATCCTCTATATACTACACCACACGGGACACATCCTCTATATACTACACCACACGGGACACATCCTCTATATACTACACCACACGGGACACATCCTCTATATACTACACCACACGGGACACATCCTCCATATACTACACCACACGGGACACATCCTCTATATACTACACCACACGGGACACATCCTCTATATACTACACCACACGGGACACATCCTCTATATACTACACCACACGGGACACATCCTCTATATACTACACCACACAGGACACATCCTCCATATACTACACCACACGGGACACATCCTCTATATACTACACCACACGGGACACATCCTCTATATACTACACCACACTGGATACATCCTCTATATACTACACCACACAGGGCACATCCTCTGTATACTACACCACACGGGACACATCCTCTATATACTACACCACACAGGACACATCCTCTGTATACTACACCACACGGGACACATCCTCTATATACTACACCACACGGGACACATCCTCTATATACTACACCACACGGGACACATCCTCTATATACTATACCACACAGGACACATCCTCCATATACTACACCACACGGGACACATCCTCTGTATACTACACCACACGGGACACATCCTCTATATACTACACCACACGGGACACATCCTCTATATACTACACCACACGGGACACATCCTCTATATACTACACCACATGGGACACATCCTCCATATACTACACCACACGGGACACATCCTCTATATACTACACCACACGGGACACATCCTCTATATACTGCACCACACGGGACACATCCTCTATATACTGCACCACACGGGACACATCCTCTATATACTACACCGCACGGGACACATCCTCTATATACTACACCACACGGGACACATCCTCTATATACTACACCGCACGGGACACATCCTCTATATACTACACCACACGGGACACATCCTCTATATACTACACCACACGGGGCACATCCTCTATATACTACATCACACGGGACACATCCTCTATATACTACACCACACGGGACACATCCTCTATATACTGCACCACACGGGACACATCCTCTATATACTACACCACACGGGGCACATCCTCTATGTACTGAACCACACGGGACACATCCTCTATATACTACATCACACGGGACACATCCTCTATATACTACATCACACGGGACACATCCTCTATATACTACACCACACGGGACACATCCTCTATATACTACACCACACGGGACACATCCTCTATATACTGCACCACACGGGACACATCCTCTATATACTACATCACACGGGACACATCCTCTATATACTACACCACACGGGACACATCCTCTATATACTACACCACACGGGACACATCCTCTATATACTACACCGCACGGGACACATCCTCTATATACTGCACCACACGGGACACATCCTCTATATACTACACCACACGGGGCACATCCTCTATATACTGCACCACACGAGACACATCCTCCATATACTACACCACACGGGACACATCCTCTATATACTACACCGCACGGGACACATCCTCTATATACTGCACCACACGGGACACATCCTCTATATACTGCACCACACGGGACACATCCTCTATATACTACACCGCACGGGACACATCCTCTATATACTACATCACACGGGACACATCCTCTATATACTACATCACACGGGACACATCCTCTATATACTACATCACACGGGACACATCCTCTATATACTACATCACACGGGACACATCCTCTATATACTACACCACACGGGACACATCCTCTATATACTGCACCACACGGGACACATCCTCTATATACTACATCACACGGGACACATCCTCTATATACTACACCACACGGGACACATCCTCTATATACTGCACCACACGGGACACATCCTCTATATACTGCACCACACGGGACACATCCTCTATATACTACACCACACATCCTCTATATACTACACCACACGGGACACATCCTCTATATACTACACCACACGGGACACATCCTCTATATACTGCACCACACGGGACACATCCTCTATATACTACACCACACATCCTCTATATACTACACCACACGGGACACATCCTCTATATACTACACCACACGGGACACATCCTCTATATACTACACCACACATCCTCTATATACTACACCACACGGGACACATCCTCTATATACTACACCACACGGGACACATCCTCTATGTATTACACCACACGGGACACATCCTCTATATACTACACCACACATCCTCTATATACTACACCACACGGGACACATCCTCTATATACTACACCACACATCCTCTATATACTACACCACACGGGACACATCCTCTATATACTACACCACACATCCTCTATATACTACACCACACGGGACACATCCTCCATATACTACACCACACGGGACACATCCTCTATATACTACACCACACGGGACACATCCTCTATATACTACACCACACGGGACACATCCTCTATATACTACACCACACGGGACACATCCTCTATATACTACACCACACGGGACACATCCTCTATATATTACACCACACGGGACACATCCTCTATGTACTATACCACACGGGACACATCCTCCATATACTACACCACACGGGACACATCCTCTATATACTACACCACACGGGACACATCCTCTATATACTACACCACACGGGACACATCCTCTATATACTACACCACACGGGACACATCCTCTATATACTACACCACACGGGACACATCCTCTATATACTACACCACACGGGACACGGGACACATCCTCTATATACTACACCACACGGGACACATCCTCTATATACTACACCACACGGGACACATCATCTATATACTACACCACACGGGACACATCCTCTATATACTACACCACACGGGACACATCCTCTATACACTACACCACACGGGACACATCCTCTATATACTACACCACACGGGACACATCCTCTATATACTACACCACATGGGACACATCCTCTATATACTACACCACACGGGACACATCCTCTATATACTACACCACACGGGACACATCCTCTATATACTACACCACACGGGACACATCCTCTATATACTACACCACACGGGACACATCCTCTATATACTACACCGCACGGGACACATCCTCTATATACTACACCACACGGGACACATCCTCTATATACTACACCACACGGGACACATCCTCTATATACTACACCACACGTGACACATCCTCTATATAATACACCACACGGGACACATCCTCTATATACTACACCACACGGGACACATCCTCTATATACTACACCACACGGGACACATCCTCTATATACTACACCGCACGGGACACATCCTCTATATACTACACCACACGGGACACATCCTCTATATACTACACCACACGGGACACATCCTCTATATACTACACCACACGGGACACATCCTCTATATACTACACCACACGGGACACATCCTCTATATACTACACCACACGGGACACATCCTCTATATACTACACCACACGGGACACATCCTCTATATAATACACCACACGGGACACATCCTCTATATACTACACCACACGGGACACATCCTCTATATACTACACCACACGTGACACATCCTCTATATAATACACCACACGGGACACATCCTCTATATACTACACCACACGGGACACATCCTCTATATACTACATCACACGGGACACATCCTCTATATACTACATCACACGGGACACATCCTCTATATACTACACCACACGGGACACATCCTCTATATACTGCACCACACGGGACACATCCTCTATATACTACATCACACGGGACACATCCTCTATATACTACACCACACGGGACACATCCTCTATATACTACACCACACGGGACACATCCTCCATATACTACACCACACGGGACACATCCTCTATATACTACACCACACGGGACACATCCTCTATATACTACACCACACGGGACACATCCTCTATATACTACACCACACGGGACACATCCTCTATATACTACACCACACGGGACACATCCTCTATATACTACACCACACGGGACACATCCTCTATATACTACACCACACGGGACACATCCTCTATATACTACACCACACGGGACACATCCTCTATATACTACACCACACATCCTCTATATACTACACCACACGGGACACATCCTCTATATACTACACCACACATCCTCTATATACTACACCACACGGGACACATCCTCTATATACTACACCACACATCCTCTGTATACTACACCACACGGGACACATCCTCTATGTATTACACCACACGGGACACATCCTCTATATACTACACCACACGGGACACATCCTCTATATACTACACCACACGGGACACATCCTCTATATACTACACCACATGGGACACATCCTCCATATACTACACCACACGGGACACATCCTCTATGTACTATACCACACGGGACACATCCGCCATATACTACACCACACGGGACACATCCTCTATATACTACACCACACGGGACACATCCTCTATATACTGCACCACACGGGACACATCCTCTATATACTACACCACACGGGACACATCCGCCATATACTACACCACACGGGACACATCCTCTATATACTACACCACATGGGACACATCCTCCATATACTACACCACACGGGACACATCCTCTATATACTACACCACATGGGACACATCCTCCATATACTACACCACATGGGACACATCCTCTATATACTACACCACACGGGACACATCCGCCATATACTACACCACACGGGACACATCCTCTATATACTACACCACACGGGACACATCCTCTATATACTGCACCACACGGGACACATCCTCTATATACTACACCACACGGGACACATCCGCCATATACTACACCACACGGGACACATCCTCTATATACTACACCACATGGGACACATCCTCCATATACTACACCACACGGGACACATCCTCTATATACTACACCACACGGGACACATCCTCTTTATACTACACCACACGGGACACATCCTCTATATACTGCACCACACGGGACACATCCTCTATATACTACACCACACGGGACACATCCGCCATATACTACACCACACGGGACACATCCTCTATATACTACACCACATGGGACACATCCTCCATATACTACACCACACGGGACACATCCTCTATATACTACACCACACGGGACACATCCTCTATATACTACACCACACGGGACACATCCTCTATATACTACACCACACGGGACACATCCTCTATATACTATACCACACGGGACACATCCTCTATATACTACACCACACGGGACACATCCTCTATATACTACACCACATGGGACACATCCTCTATATACTACACCACACGGGACACATCCTCTATATACTACACCACACGGGACACATCCTCTATATACTACACCACACGGGACACATCCTCTATATACTACACCACATGGGACACATCCTCTATATACTACACCACACGGGACACATCCTCTATATACTACACCACACAGGACACATCCTCCATATACTACATCACACGGGACACATCCTCCATATACTACACCACACGGGACACATCCTCTATATACTGCACCACACGGGACACATCCTCTATATACTACACCACACGGGACACATCCTCTATATACTACACCACACGGGACACATCCTCTATATACTACACCACACGGGACACATCCTCTATATACTACACCACACGGGACACATCCTCTATATACTACACCACATGGGACACATCCTCTATATACTACACCACACGGGACACATCCTCTATATACTACACCACACAGGACACATCCTCCATATACTACATCACACGGGACACATCCTCCATATACTACACCACACGGGACACATCCTCTATATACTGCACCACACGGGATACATCCTCTATATACTACACCACACGGGACACATCCTCTATATACTACACCACACGGGACACATCCTCTATATACTACACCACACAGGACACATCCTCCATATACTACACCACACGGGACACATCCTCTATATACTACACCACACGGGACACATCCTCTATATACTACACCACACTGGATACATCCTCTATATACTACACCACACGGGACACATCCTCTATATACTACACCACACGGGACACATCCTCTATATACTACACCACACGGGACACATCCTCTATATACTACACCACACGGGACACATCCTCCATATACTACACCACACGGGACACATCCTCTATATACTACACCACACGGGACACATCCTCTATATACTACACCACACGGGACACATCCTCTATATACTACACCACACGGGACACATCCTCTATATACTACACCACACAGGACACATCCTCCATATACTACACCACACGGGACACATCCTCTATATACTACACCACACGGGACACATCCTCTATATACTACACCACACGGGACACATCCTCTATATACTACACCACACAGGGCACATCCTCTGTATACTACACCACACGGGACACATCCTCTATATACTACACCACACGGGACACATCCTCTGTATACTACACCACACGGGACACATCCTCTATATACTACACCACACGGGACACATCCTCTATATACTACACCACACGGGACACATCCTCTATATACTATACCACACAGGACACATCCTCCATATACTACACCACACAGGACACATCCTCCATATACTACACCACACGGGACACATCCTCTATATACTACACCACACGGGACACATCCTCTATATACTACACCACACTGGATACATCCTCTATATACTACACCACACAGGGCACATCCTCTGTATACTACACCACACGGGACACATCCTCTATATACTACACCACACGGGACACATCCTCTGTATACTACACCACACGGGACACATCCTCTATATACTACACCACACGGGACACATCCTCTATATACTACACCACACGGGACACATCCTCTATATACTATACCACACAGGACACATCCTCCATATACTACACCACACGGGACACATCCTCTGTATACTACACCACACGGGACACATCCTCTATATACTACACCACACGGGACACATCCTCTATATACTACACCACACGGGACACATCCTCTATATACTACACCACATGGGACACATCCTCCATATACTACACCACACGGGACACATCCTCTATATACTACACCACACGGGACACATCCTCTATATACTGCACCACACGGGACACATCCTCTATATACTGCACCACACGGGACACATCCTCTATATACTACACCGCACGGGACACATCCTCTATATACTACACCACACGGGACACATCCTCTATATACTGCACCACACGGGACACATCCTCTATATACTACACCACACGGGGCACATCCTCTATGTACTGAACCACACGGGACACATCCTCTATATACTACATCACACGGGACACATCCTCTATATACTACACCACACGGGACACATCCTCTATATACTGCACCACACGGGACACATCCTCTATATACTACATCACACGGGACACATCCTCTATATACTACACCACACGGGACACATCCTCTATATACTACACCACACGGGACACATCCTCTATATACTACACCGCACGGGACACATCCTCTATATACTGCACCACACGGGACACATCCTCTATATACTACACCACACGGGGCACATCCTCTATATACTGCACCACACGGGACACATCCTCCATATACTACACCACACGGGACACATCCTCTATATACTACACCGCACGGGACACATCCTCTATATACTGCACCACACGGGACACATCCTCTATATACTGCACCACACGGGACACATCCTCTATATACTACACCGCACGGGACACATCCTCTATATACTACATCACACGGGACACATCCTCTATATACTACATCACACGGGACACATCCTCTATATACTACATCACACGGGACACATCCTCTATATACTACATCACACGGGACACATCCTCTATATACTACACCACACGGGACACATCCTCTATATACTGCACCACACGGGACACATCCTCTATATACTACATCACACGGGACACATCCTCTATATACTACACCACACGGGACACATCCTCTATATACTGCACCACACGGGACACATCCTCTATATACTGCACCACACGGGACACATCCTCTATATACTACACCACACATCCTCTATATACTACACCACACGGGACACATCCTCTATATACTACACCACACATCCTCTATATACTACACCACACGGGACACATCCTCTATATACTACACCACACGGGACACATCCTCTATGTATTACACCACACGGGACACATCCTCTATATACTACACCACACATCCTCTATATACTACACCACACGGGACACATCCTCTATATACTACACCACACATCCTCTATATACTACACCACACGGGACACATCCTCCATATACTACACCACACGGGACACATCCTCTATATACTACACCACACGGGACACATCCTCTATATACTACACCACACGGGACACATCCTCTATATACTACACCACACGGGACACATCCTCTATATACTACACCACACGGGACACATCCTCTATATATTACACCACACGGGACACATCCTCTATGTACTATACCACACGGGACACATCCTCCATATACTACACCACACGGGACACATCCTCTATATACTACACCACACGGGACACATCCTCTATATACTACACCACACGGGACACATCCTCTATATACTACACCACACGGGACACATCCTCTATATACTACACCACACGGGACACATCCTCTATATACTACACCACACGGGACACGGGACACATCCTCTATATACTACACCACACGGGACACATCCTCTATATACTACACCACACGGGACACATCATCTATATACTACACCACACGGGACACATCCTCTATATACTACACCACACGGGACACATCCTCTATACACTACACCACACGGGACACATCCTCTATATACTACACCACACGGGACACATCCTCTATATACTACACCACATGGGACACATCCTCTATATACTACACCACACGGGACACATCCTCTATATACTACACCACACGGGACACATCCTCTATATACTACACCACACGGGACACATCCTCTATATACTACACCACACGGGACACATCCTCTATATACTACACCACACGGGACACATCCTCTATATACTACATCACACGGGACACATCCTCTATATACTACACCACACGGGACACATCCTCTATATACTACACCACACGGGACACATCCTCTATATACTACACCACACGGGACACATCCTCTATATACTACACCACACTGGATACATCCTCTATATACTACACCACACAGGGCACATCCTCTGTATACTACACCACACGGGACACATCCTCTATATACTACACCACACAGGACACATCCTCTGTATACTACACCACACGGGACACATCCTCTATATACTACACCACACGGGACACATCCTCTATATACTATACCACACAGGACACATCCTCCATATACTACACCACACGGGACACATCCTCTGTATACTACACCACACGGGACACATCCTCTATATACTACACCACACGGGACACATCCTCCATATACTACACCACACGGGACACATCCTCTATATACTACACCACACGGGACACATCCTCTATATACTACACCACACGGGACACATCCTCTATATACTATACCACACAGGACACATCCTCCATATACTACACCACACGGGACACATCCTCTATATACTACACCACACGGGACACATCCTCTATATACTACACCACACGGGACACATCCTCTATATACTACACCACACGGGACACATCCTCTATATACTACACCACACGGGACACATCCTCTATATACTATACCACACAGGACACATCCTCCATATACTACACCACACGGGACACATCCTCTATATACTACACCACACGGGACACATCCTCTATATACTACACCACATGGGACACATCCTCCATATACTACACCACACGGGACACATCCTCTATATACTACACCACACGGGACACATCCTCTATATACTACACCACACGGGACACATCCTCTATATACTACACCACATGGGACACATCCTCCATATACTACACCACACGGGACACATCCTCTATATACTACACCACATGGGACACATCCTCCATATACTACACCACACGGGACACATCCTCTATATACTACACCACACGGGACACATCCTCTATATACTACACCACACGGGACACATCCTCTATATACTACACCACACATCCTCTATATACTACACCACACGGGACACATCCTCTATATACTACACCACACATCCTCTATATACTACACCACACGGGACACATCCTCTATATACTACACCACACATCCTCTATATACTACACCACACGGGACACATCCTCTATGTATTACACCACACGGGACACATCCTCTATATACTACACCACACGGGACACATCCTCTATATACTGCACCACACGGGACACATCCTCTATATACTACACCACACGGGACACATCCTCTATATACTGCACCACACGGGACACATCCTCTATATACTACACCACACGGGACACATCCTCTATATACTACACCACACGGGACACATCCGCCATATACTACACCACACGGGACACATCCTCTATATACTACACCACATGGGACACATCCTCCATATACTACACCACACGGGACACATCCTCTATATACTACACCACATGGGACACATCCTCTATATACTACACCACACGGGACACATCCGCCATATACTACACCACACGGGACACATCCTCTATATACTACACCACACGGGACACATCCTCTATATACTGCACCACACGGGACACATCCTCTATATACTACACCACACGGGACACATCCGCCATATACTACACCACACGGGACACATCCTCTATATACTACACCACATGGGACACATCCTCCATATACTACACCACACGGGACACATCCTCTATATACTACACCACACGGGACACATCCTCTATATACTACACCACACGGGACACATCCTCTATATACTGCACCACACGGGACACATCCTCTATATACTACACCACACGGGACACATCCGCCATATACTACACCACACGGGACACATCCTCTATATACTACACCACATGGGACACATCCTCCATATACTACACCACACGGGACACATCCTCTATATACTACACCACATGGGACACATCCTCTATATACTACACCACACGGGACACATCCTCCATATACTACATCACACGGGACACATCCTCCATATACTACACCACACGGGACACATCCTCTATATACTGCACCACACGGGACACATCCTCTATATACTACACCACACGGGACACATCCTCTATATACTACACCACACGGGACACATCCTCCATATACTACACCACACGGGACACATCCTCCATATACTACACCACACGGGACACATCCTCCATATACTACACCACACGGGACACATCCTCTATATACTACACCACACGGGACACATCCTCTATATACTACACCACACGGGACACATCCTCTATATACTACACCACACGGGACACATCCTCTATATACTACACCACACGGGACACATCCTCTATATACTACACCACACGGGACACATCCTCTATATACTACACCACACGGGACACATCCTCTATATACTACACCACACGGGACACATCCTCTATATACTACACCACACATCCTCTATATACTACACCACACGGGACACATCCTCTATATACTACACCACACATCCTCTATATACTACACCACACGGGACACATCCTCTATATACTACACCACACATCCTCTGTATACTACACCACACGGGACACATCCTCTATATACTACACCACACGGGACACATCCTCTATATACTGCACCACACGGGACACATCCTCTATATACTACACCACACGGGACACATCCGCCATATACTACACCACACGGGACACATCCTCTATATACTACACCACATGGGACACATCCTCCATATACAACACCACACGGGACACATCCTCTATATACTACACCACACGGGACACATCCTCTATATACTACACCACACGGGACACATCCTCTATATACTGCACCACACGGGACACATCCTCTATATACTACACCACACGGGACACATCCGCCATATACTACACCACACGGGACACATCCTCTATATACTACACCACATGGGACACATCCTCCATATACTACACCACACGGGACACATCCTCTATATACTACACCACACGGGACACATCCTCTATATACTACACCACACGGGACACATCCTCTATATACTACACCACACGGGACACATCCTCTATATACTATACCACACGGGACACATCCTCTATATACTACACCACACGGGACACATCCTCTATATACTACACCACATGGGACACATCCTCTATATACTACACCACACGGGACACATCCTCTATATACTACACCACACGGGACACATCCTCTATATACTACACCACACAGGACACATCCTCCATATACTACATCACACGGGACACATCCTCCATATACTACACCACACGGGACACATCCTCTATATACTGCACCACACGGGACACATCCTCTATATACTACACCACACGGGACACATCCTCTATATACTACACCACACGGGACACATCCTCCATATACTACACCACACGGGACACATCCTCCATATACTACACCACACAGGACACATCCTCCATATACTACACCACACGGGACACATCCTCTATATACTACACCACACGGGACACATCCTCTATATACTACACCACACTGGATACATCCTCTATATACTACACCACACGGGACACATCCTCTATATACTACACCACACGGGACACATCCTCTATATACTACACCACACGGGACACATCCTCTATATACTACACCACACGGGACACATCCTCCATATACTACACCACACGGGACACATCCTCTATATACTACACCACACGGGACACATCCTCTATATACTACACCACACGGGACACATCCTCTATATACTACACCACACGGGACACATCCTCTATATACTACACCACACAGGACACATCCTCCATATACTACACCACACGGGACACATCCTCTATATACTACACCACACGGGACACATCCTCTATATACTACACCACACTGGATACATCCTCTATATACTACACCACACAGGGCACATCCTCTGTATACTACACCACACGGGACACATCCTCTATATACTACACCACACAGGACACATCCTCTGTATACTACACCACACGGGACACATCCTCTATATACTACACCACACGGGACACATCCTCTATATACTACACCACACGGGACACATCCTCTATATACTATACCACACAGGACACATCCTCCATATACTACACCACACGGGACACATCCTCCGTATACTACACCACACGGGACACATCCTCTATATACTACACCACACGGGACACATCCTCTATATACTACACCACACGGGACACATCCTCTATATACTACACCACACGGGACACATCCTCTATATACTACACCGCACGGGACACATCCTCTATATACTGCACCACACGGGACACATCCTCTATATACTACACCACACGGGACACATCCTCTATATACTACACCGCACGGGACACATCCTCTATATACTGCACCACACGGGACACATCCTCTATATACTGCACCACACGGGACACATCCTCTATATACTACACCGCACGGGACACATCCTCTATATACTACATCACACGGGACACATCCTCTATATACTACATCACACGGGACACATCCTCTATATACTACACCACACGGGACACATCCTCTATATACTGCACCACACGGGACACATCCTCTATATACTACATCACACGGGACACATCCTCTATATACTACACCACACGGGACACATCCTCTATATACTGCACCACACGGGACACATCCTCTATATACTGCACCACACGGGACACATCCTCTATATACTACACCACACATCCTCTATATACTACACCACACGGGACACATCCTCTATATACTACACCACACATCCTCTATATACTACACCACACGGGACACATCCTCTATATACTACACCACACGGGACACATCCTCTATGTATTACACCACACGGGACACATCCTCTATATACTACACCACACATCCTCTATATACTACACCACACGGGACACATCCTCTATATACTACACCACACATCCTCTATATACTACACCACACGGGACACATCCTCTATATACTACACCACACATCCTCTATATACTACACCACACGGGACACATCCTCCATATACTACACCACACGGGACACATCCTCTATATACTACACCACACGGGACACATCCTCTATATACTACACCACACGGGACACATCCTCTATATACTACACCACACGGGACACATCCTCTATATACTACACCACACGGGACACATCCTCTATATATTACACCACACGGGACACATCCTCTATGTACTATACCACACGGGACACATCCTCCATATACTACACCACACGGGACACATCCTCTATATACTACACCACACGGGACACATCCTCTATATACTACACCACACGGGACACATCCTCTATATACTACACCACACGGGACACATCCTCTATATACTACACCACACGGGACACATCCTCTATATACTACACCACACGGGACACATCCTCTATATACTACACCACACGGGACACATCCTCTATATACTACACCACACGGGACACATCATCTATATACTACACCACACGGGACACATCCTCTATATACTACACCACACGGGACACATCCTCTATACACTACACCACACGGGACACATCCTCTATATACTACACCACACGGGACACATCCTCTATATACTACACCACATGGGACACATCCTCTATATACTACACCACACGGGACACATCCTCTATATACTACACCACACGGGACACATCCTCTATATACTACACCACACGGGACACATCCTCTATATACTACACCACACGGGACACATCCTCTATATACTACATCACACGGGACACATCCTCTATATACTACACCACACGGGACACATCCTCTATATACTACACCACACGGGACACATCCTCTATATACTACACCACACGGGACACATCCTCTATATACTACACCACACTGGATACATCCTCTATATACTACACCACACAGGGCACATCCTCTGTATACTACACCACACGGGACACATCCTCTATATACTACACCACACAGGACACATCCTCTGTATACTACACCACACGGGACACATCCTCTATATACTACACCACACGGGACACATCCTCTATATACTATACCACACAGGACACATCCTCCATATACTACACCACACGGGACACATCCTCTGTATACTACACCACATGGGACACATCCTCTATATACTACACCACACGGAACACATCCTCTATATACTACACCACACGGGACACATCCTCTATATACTACACCACATGGGACACATCCTCCATATACTACACCACACGGGACACATCCTCTATATACTACACCACATGGGACACATCCTCCATATACTACACCACACGGGACACATCCTCTATATACTACACCACACGGGACACATCCTCTATATACTACACCACACGGGACACATCCTCTATATACTACACCACACATCCTCTATATACTACACCACACGGGACACATCCTCTATATACTACACCACACATCCTCTATATACTACACCACACGGGACACATCCTCTATGTATTACACCACACGGGACACATCCTCTATATACTACACCACACGGGACACATCCTCTATATACTACACCACATGGGACACATCCTCCATATACTACACCACACGGGACACATCCTCTATATACTACACCACATGGGACACATCCTCCATATACTACACCACACGGGACACATCCTCTATATACTACACCACACGGGACACATCCTCTATATACTACACCACACGGGACACATCCTCTATATGCTACACCACACATCCTCTATATACTACACCACACGGGACACATCCTCTATATACTACACCACACATCCTCTATATACTACACCACACGGGACACATCCTCTATATACTACACCACACATCCTCTATATACTACACCACACGGGACACATCCTCTATGTATTACACCACATGGGACACATCCTCTATATACTACACCACACGGGACACATCCTCTATATACTGCACCACACGGGACACATCCTCTATATACTACACCACACGGGACACATCCTCTATATACTGCACCACACGGGACACATCCTCTATATACTACACCACACGGGACACATCCTCTATATACTACACCACACGGGACACATCCGCCATATACTACACCACACGGGACACATCCTCTATATACTACACCACATGGGACACATCGTCCATATACTACACCACACGGGACACATCCTCTATATACTACACCACACGGGACACATCATCTATATACTACACCACACGGGACACATCCTCCATATACTACACCACACGGGACACATCCTCTATATACTACACCACACGGGACACATCCGCCATATACTACACCACACGGGACACATCCTCTATATACTACACCACACGGGACACATCCTCTATATACTGCACCACACGGGACACATCCTCTATATACTACACCACACGGGACACATCCGCCATATACTACACCACACGGGACACATCCTCTATATACTACACCACATGGGACACATCCTCCATATACTACACCACACGGGACACATCCTCTATATACTACACCACACGGGACACATCCTCTATATACTACACCACACGGGACACATCCTCTATATACTGCACCACACGGCACACATCCTCTATATACTACACCACACGGGACACATCCGCCATATACTACACCACACGGGACACATCCTCTATATACTACACCACATGGGACACATCCTCCATATACTACACCACACGGGACACATCCTCTATATACTACACCACATGGGACACATCCTCTATATACTACACCACACGGGACACATCCTCTATATACTACACCACACGGGACACATCCTCTATATACTACACCACACGGGACACATCCTCCATATACTACATCACACGGGACACATCCTCCATATACTACACCACACGGGACACATCCTCTATATACTGCACCACACGGGACACATCCTCTATATACTACACCACACGGGACACATCCTCTATATACTACACCACACGGGACACATCCTCCATATACTACACCACACGGGACACATCCTCCATATACTACACCACACGGGACACATCCTCCATATACTACACCACACGGGACACATCCTCTATATACTACACCACACGGGACACATCCTCTATATACTACACCACACGGGACACATCCTCTATATACTACACCACACGGGACACATCCTCTATATACTACACCACACGGGACACATCCTCTATATACTACACCACACGGGACACATCCTCTATATACTACACCACACGGGACACATCCTCTATATACTACACCACACGGGACACATCCTCTATATACTACACCACACGGGACACATCCTCTATATACTACACCACACATCCTCTATATACTACACCACACGGGACACATCCTCTATATACTACACCACACATCCTCTATATACTACACCACACGGGACACATCCTCTATATACTACACCACACATCCTCTGTATACTACACCACACGGGACACATCCTCTATGTATTACACCACACGGGACACATCCTCTATATACTACACCACACGGGACACATCCTCTATATACTACACCACACGGGACACATCCTCTATATACTACACCACATGGGACACATCCTCTATATACTACACCACACGGGACACATCCGCCATATACTACACCACACGGGACACATCCTCTATATACTACACCACACGGGACACATCCTCTATATACTGCACCACACGGGACACATCCTCTATATACTACACCACACGGGACACATCCGCCATATACTACACCACACGGGACACATCCTCTATATACTACACCACACGGGACACATCCTCTATATACTACACCACATGGGACACATCCTCCATATACTACACCACACGGGACACATCCTCTATATACTACACCACACAGAACACATCCTCTATATACTGCACCACACGGGACACATCCTCTATATACTACACCACACGGGACACATCCGCCATATACTACACCACACGGGACACATCCTCTATATACTACACCACATGGGACACATCCTCCATATACTACACCACACGGGACACATCCTCTATATACTACACCACACGGGACACATCCTCTATATACTACACCACACGGGACACATCCTCTATATACTACACCACACGGGACACATCCTCTATATACTATACCACACGGGACACATCCTCTATATACTACACCACACGGGACACATCCTCTATATACTACACCACATGGGACACATCCTCTATATACTGCACCACACGGGACACATCCTCTATATACTACATCACACGGGACACATCCTCTATATACTACACCACACGGGACACATCCTCTATATACTGCACCACACGGGACACATCCTCTATATACTACACAACACGGGACACATCCTCTATATACTGCACCACACGGGACACATCCTCTATATACTACACCACACGGGACACATCCTCTATATACTACACCACACGGGACACATCCTCTATATACTACACCACACATCCTCTATATACTACACCACACGGGACACATCCTCTATATACTACACCACACATCCTCTATATACTACACCACACGGGACACATCCTCTATATACTACACCACACGGGACACATCCTCTATGTATTACACCACACGGGACACATCCTCTATATACTACACCACACATCCTCTATATACTACACCACACGGGACACATCCTCTATATACTACACCACACATCCTCTATATACTACACCACACGGGACACATCCTCTATATACTACACCACACATCCTCTATATACTACACCACACGGGACACATCCTCCATATACTACACCACACGGGACACATCCTCTATATACTACACCACACGGGACACATCCTCTATATACTACACCACACGGGACACATCCTCTATATACTACACCACACGGGACACATCCTCTATATACTACACCACACGGGACACATCCTCTATATATTACACCACACGGGACACATCCTCTATATACTACACCACACGGGACACATCCTCTATATACTACACCACACGGGACACATCCTCTATATACTACACCACACGGGACACATCCTCTATATACTACACCACACGGGACACATCCTCTATATACTACACCACACGGGACACGGGACACATCCTCTATATACTACACCACACGGGACACATCCTCTATATACTACACCACACGGGACACATCATCTATATACTACACCACACGGGACACATCCTCTATATACTACACCACACGGGACACATCCTCTATACACTACACCACACGGGACACATCCTCTATATACTACACCACACGGGACACATCCTCTATATACTACACCACATGGGACACATCCTCTATATACTACACCACACGGGACACATCCTCTATATACTACACCACACGGGACACATCCTCTATATACTACACCACACGGGACACATCCTCTATATACTACACCACACGGGACACATCCTCTATATACTACATCACACGGGACACATCCTCTATATACTACACCACACGGGACACATCCTCTATATACTACACCACACGGGACACATCCTCTATATACTACACCACACGGGACACATCCTCTATATACTACACCACACTGGATACATCCTCTATATACTACACCACACAGGGCACATCCTCTGTATACTACACCACACGGGACACATCCTCTATATACTACACCACACAGGACACATCCTCTGTATACTACACCACACGGGACACATCCTCTATATACTACACCACACGGGACACATCCTCTATATACTATACCACACAGGACACATCCTCCATATACTACACCACACGGGACACATCCTCTGTATACTACACCACACGGGACACATCCTCTATATACTACACCACACGGGACACATCCTCTATATACTACACCACACGGGACACATCCTCTATATACTACACCACATGGGACACATCCTCCATATACTACACCACACGGGACACATCCTCTATATACTACACCACATGGGACACATCCTCCATATACTACACCACACGGGACACATCCTCTATATACTACACCACACGGGACACATCCTCTATATACTACACCACACGGGACACATCCTCTATATACTACACCACACATCCTCTATATACTACACCACACGGGACACATCCTCTATATACTACACCACACATCCTCTATATACTACACCACACGGGACACATCCTCTATATACTACACCACACATCCTCTATATACTACACCACACGGGACACATCCTCTATGTATTACACCACACGGGACACATCCTCTATATACTACACCACACGGGACACATCCTCTATATACTGCACCACACGGGACACATCCTCTATATACTACACCACACGGGACACATCCTCTATATACTGCACCACACGGGACACATCCTCTATATACTACACCACACGGGACACATCCTCTATATACTACACCACACGGGACACATCCGCCATATACTACACCACACGGGACACATCCTCTATATACTACACCACATGGGACACATCCTCCATATACTACACCACACGGGACACATCCTCTATATACTACACCACATGGGACACATCCTCTATATACTACACCACACGGGACACATCCGCCATATACTACACCACACGGGACACATCCTCTATATACTACACCACACGGGACACATCCGCCATATACTACACCACACGGGACACATCCTCTATATACTACACCACATGGGACACATCCTCCATATACTACACCACACGGGACACATCCTCTATATACTACACCACACGGGACACATCCTCTATATACTACACCACACGGGACACATCCTCTATATACTGCACCACACGGGACACATCCTCTATATACTACACCACACGGGACACATCCGCCATATACTACACCACACGGGACACATCCTCTATATACTACACCACATGGGACACATCCTCCATATACTACACCACACGGGACACATCCTCTATATACTACACCACATGGGACACATCCTCTATATACTACACCACACGGGACACATCCTCTATATACTACACCACACGGGACACATCCTCTATATACTACACCACACAGGACACATCCTCCATATACTACATCACACGGGACACATCCTCCATATACTACACCACACGGGACACATCCTCTATATACTGCACCACACGGGACACATCCTCTATATACTACACCACACAGGACACATCCTCCATATACTACATCACACGGGACACATCCTCCATATACTACACCACACGGGACACATCCTCTATATACTACACCACACGGGACACATCCTCCATATACTACACCACACGGGACACATCCTCTATATACTACACCACACGGGACACATCCTCTATATACTACACCACACTGGATACATGCTCTATATACTACACCACACGGGACACATCCTCTATATACTACACCACACGGGACACATCCTCTATATACTACACCACACGGGACACATCCTCCATATACTACACCACACGGGACACATCCTCTATATACTACACCACACGGGACACATCCTCTATATACTACACCACACGGGACACATCCTCTATATACTACACCACACGGGACACATCCTCTATATACTACACCACACAGGACACATCCTCCATATACTACACCACACGGGACACATCCTCTATATACTACACCACACGGGACACATCCTCTATATACTACACCACACGGGACACATCCTCTATATACTACACCACACGGGACACATCCTCCATATACTACACCACACGGGACACATCCTCTATATACTACACCACACTGGATACATCCTCTATATACTACACCACACAGGACACATCCTCTGTATACTACACCACACGGGACACATCCTCTATATACTACACCACACGGGACACATCCTCTATATACTACACCACACGGGACACATCCTCTATATACTACACCACACTGGATACATCCTCTATATACTACACCACACAGGACACATCCTCTGTATACTACACCACACGGGACACATCCTCTATATACTACACCACACAGGACACATCCTCCATATACTACACCACACGGGACACATCCTCTGTATACTACACCACACGGTACACATCCTCTATATACTACACCACACGGGACACATCCTCTATATACTACACCACACGGGACACATCCTCTATATACTACACCACATGGGACACATCCTCCATATACTACACCACACGGGACACATCCTCTATATACTACACCACATGGGACACATCCTCCATATACTACACCACACGGGACACATCCTCTATATACTACACCACACGGGACACATCCTCTATATACTACACCACACGGGACACATCCTCTATATACTACACCACACGGGACACATCCTCTATATACTACACCACACGGGACACATCCTCTATATACTACACCACACGGGACACATCCTCTATATACTACACCACACGGGACACATCCTCTATATACTACACCGCACGGGACACATCCTCTATATACTACACCACACGGGACACATCCTCTATATACTACACCACACGGGACACATCCTCTATATACTACACCACACGGGACACATCCTCTATGTACTGAACCACACGGGACACATCCTCTATATACTACATCACACGGGACACATCCTCTATATACTACACCACACGGGACACATCCTCTATATACTACACCACACGGGACACATCCTCTATATACTACACCACACGGGACACATCCTCTATATACTACACCACACGGGACACATCCTCTATATACTACATCACACGGGACACATCCTCTATATACTACACCACACGGGACACATCCTCTATATACTACATCACACGGGACACATCCTCTATATACTACACCACACGGGACACATCCTCTATATACTACATCACACGGGACACATCCTCTATATACTACACCACACGGGACACATCCTCTATATACTACACCACACGGGACACATCCTCTATATACTACACCACACGGGACACATCCTCTATATACTACACCACACGGGACACATCCTCCATATACTACACCACACGGGACACATCCTCTATATACTACACCACACAGAACACATCCTCTATATACTGCACCACACGGGACACATCCTCTATATACTACACCACACGGGACACATCCGCCATATACTACACCACACGGGACACATCCTCTATATACTACACCACACGGGACACATCCTCCATATACTACACCACACGGGACACATCCTCTATATACTACACCACATGGGACACATCCTCCATATACTACACCACACGGGACACATCCTCTATATACTACACCACACGGGACACATCCTCTATATACTACACCACACGGGACACATCCTCTATATACTACACCACACGGGACACATCCTCTATATACTACACCACACGGGACACATCCTCTATATACTACACCACATGGGACACATCCTCTATATACTACACCACACGGGACACATCCTCTATATACTACACCACACGGGACACATCCTCTATATACTGCACCACACGGGACACATCCTCCATATACTACACCACACGGGACACATCCTCCATATACTACACCACACAGGACACATCCTCCATATACTACACCACACGGGACACATCCTCTATATACTACACCACACGGGACACATCCTCTATATACTACACCACACTGGATACATCCTCTATATACTACACCACACGGGACACATCCTCTATATACTACACCACACGGGACACATCCTCTATATACTACACCACACGGGACACATCCTCTATATACTACACCACACGGGACACATCCTCCATATACTACACCACACGGGACACATCCTCTATATACTACACCACACGGGACACATCCTCTATATACTACACCACACGGGACACATCCTCTATATACTACACCACACGGGACACATCCTCTATATACTACACCACACGGGACACATCCTCCATATACTACACCACACGGGACACATCCTCTATATACTACACCACACGGGACACATCCTCTATATACTACACCACACTGGATACATCCTCTATATACTACACCACACGGGACACATCCTCTATATACTACACCACACGGGACACATCCTCTATATACTACACCACACGGGACACATCCTCCATATACTACACCACACGGGACACATCCTCCATATACTACACCACACGGGACACATCCTCTATATACTACACCACACGGGACACATCCTCTATATACTACACCACACGGGACACATCCTCTATATACTACACCACACGGGACACATCCTCTATATACTACACCACACGGGACACATCCTCTATATACTACACCACACTGGATACATCCTCTATATACTACACCACACAGGGCACATCCTCTGTATACTACACCACACGGGACACATCCTCTATATACTACACCACACAGGACACATCCTCTGTATACTACACCACACGGGACACATCCTCTATATACTACACCACACGGGACACATCCTCTATATACTACACCACACGGGACACATCCTCTATATACTATACCACACAGGACACATCCTCCATATACTACACCACACGGGACACATCCTCTGTATACTACACCACACGGGACACATCCTCTATATACTACACCACACGGGACACATCCTCTATATACTACACCACACGGGACACATCCTCTATATACTACACCACATGGGACACATCCTCCATATACTACACCACACGGGACACATCCTCTATATACTACACCACACGGGACACATCCTCTATATACTGCACCACACGGGACACATCCTCTATATACTACACCACACGGGACACATCCTCTATATACTACACCGCACGGGACACATCCTCTATATACTACACCACACGGGACACATCCTCTATATACTACACCGCACGGGACACATCCTCTATATACTACACCACACGGGACACATCCTCTATATACTACACCACACTGGGCACATCCTCTATATACTACATCACACGGGACACATCCTCTATATACTACACCACACGGGACACATCCTCTATATACTGCACCACACGGGACACATCCTCTATATACTACACCACACGGGGCACATCCTCTATGTACTGAACCACACGGGACACATCCTCTATATACTACATCACACGGGACACATCCTCTATATACTACACCACACGGGACACATCCTCTATATACTGCACCACACGGGACACATCCTCTATATACTACATCACACGGGACACATCCTCTATATACTACACCACACGGGACACATCCTCTATATACTACACCGCACGGGACACATCCTCTATATACTACATCACACGGGACACATCCTCTATATACTACATCACACGGGACACATCCTCTATATACTACACCACACGGGACACATCCTCTATATACTGCACCACACGGGACACATCCTCTATATACTACATCACACGGGACACATCCTCTATATACTACACCACACGGGACACATCCTCTATATACTACACCGCACGGGACACATCCTCTATATACTGCACCACACGGGACACATCATCTATATACTACACCACACGGGACACATCCTCTATATACTACACCACACGGGACACATCCTCTATATACTACACCACACGGGACACATCCTCTATATACTGCACCACACGGGACACATCCTCTATATACTACATCACACGGGACACATCCTCTATATACTACACCACACGGGACACATCCTCTATATACTGCACCACACGGGACACATCCTCTATATACTGCACCACACGGGACACATCCTCTATATACTACACCACACATCCTCTATATACTACACCACACGGGACACATCCTCTATATACTACACCACACATCCTCTATATACTACACCACACGGGACACATCCTCTATATACTACACCACACGGGACACATCCTCTATGTATTACACCACACGGGACACATCCTCTATATACTACACCACACATCCTCTATATACTACACCACACGGGACACATCCTCTATATACTACACCACACATCCTCTATATACTACACCACACGGGACACATCCTCTATATACTACACCACACATCCTCTATATACTACACCACACGGGACACATCCTCCATATACTACACCACACGGGACACATCCTCTATATACTACACCACACGGGACACATCCTCTATATACTACACCACACGGGACACATCCTCTATATACTACACCACACGGGACACATCCTCTATATATTACACCACACGGGACACATCCTCTATATACTACACCACACGGGACACATCCTCTATATACTACACCACACGGGACACATCCTCTATATACTACACCACACGGGACACATCCTCTATATACTACACCACACGGGACACATCCTCTATATACTACACCACACGGGACACGGGACACATCCTCTATATACTACACCACACGGGACACATCCTCTATATACTACACCACACGGGACACATCATCTATATACTACACCACACGGGACACGGGACACATCCTCTATATACTACACCACACGGGACACATCCTCTATATACTACACCACACGGGACACATCATCTATATACTACACCACACGGGACACATCCTCTATATACTACACCACACGGGACACATCCTCTATACACTACACCACACGGGACACATCCTCTATATACTACACCACACGGGACACATCCTCTATATACTACACCACATGGGACACATCCTCTATATACTACACCACACGGGACACATCCTCTATATACTACACCACACGGGACACATCCTCTATATACTACACCACACGGGACACATCCTCTATATACTACACCACACGGGACACATCCTCTATATACTACATCACACGGGACACATCCTCTATATACTACACCACACGGGACACATCCTCTATATACTACACCACACGGGACACATCCTCTATATACTACACCACACGGGACACATCCTCTATATACTACACCACACTGGATACATCCTCTATATACTACACCACACAGGGCACATCCTCTGTATACTACACCACACGGGACACATCCTCTATATACTACACCACACAGGACACATCCTCTGTATACTACACCACACGGGACACATCCTCTATATACTACACCACACGGGACACATCCTCTATATACTATACCACACAGGACACATCCTCCATATACTACACCACACGGGACACATCCTCTGTATACTACACCACACGGGACACATCCTCTATATACTACACCACACGGGACACATCCTCTATATACTACACCACACGGGACACATCCTCTATATACTACACCACATGGGACACATCCTCCATATACTACACCACACGGGACACATCCTCTATATACTACACCACATGGGACACATCCTCCATATACTACACCACACGGGACACATCCTCTATATACTACACCACACGGGACACATCCTCTATATACTACACCACACGGGACACATCCTCTATATACTACACCACACATCCTCTATATACTACACCACACGGGAGACATCCTCTATATACTACACCACACATCCTCTATATACTACACCACACGGGACACATCCTCTATATACTACACCACACATCCTCTATATACTACACCACACGGGACACATCCTCTATGTATTACACCACACGGGACACATCCTCTATATACTACACCACACGGGACACATCCTCTATATACTGCACCACACGGGACACATCCTCTATATACTACACCACACGGGACACATCCTCTATATACTGCACCACACGGGACACATCCTCTATATACTACACCACACGGGACACATCCTCTATATACTACACCACACGGGACACATCCGCCATATACTACACCACACGGGACACATCCTCTATATACTACACCACATGGGACACATCCTCCATATACTACACCACACGGGACACATCCTCTATATACTACACCACACGGGACACATCCGCCATATACTACACCACACGGGACACATCCTCTATATACTACACCACACGGGACACATCCGCCATATACTACACCACACGGGACACATCCTCTATATACTACACCACATGGGACACATCCTCCATATACTACACCACACGGGACACATCCTCTATATACTACACCACACGGGACACATCCTCTATATACTACACCACACGGGACACATCCTCTATATACTGCACCACACGGGACACATCCTCTATATACTACACCACACAGGACACATCCTCCATATACTACACCACACGGGACACATCCGCCATATACTACACCACACGGGACACATCCTCTATATACTACACCACATGGGACACATCCTCCATATACTACACCACACGGGACACATCCTCTATATACTACACCACATGGGACACATCCTCTATATACTACACCACACGGGACACATCCTCTATATACTACACCACACGGGACACATCCTCTATATACTACACCACACAGGACACATCCTCCATATACTACATCACACGGGACACATCCTCCATATACTACACCACACGGGACACATCCTCTATATACTGCACCACACGGGACACATCCTCTATATACTACACCACACGGGACACATCCTCTATATACTACACCACACGGGACACATCCTCCATATACTACACCACACGGGACACATCCTCTATATACTACACCACACGGGACACATCCTCTATATACTACACCACACTGGATACATCCTCTATATACTACACCACACGGGACACATCCTCTATATACTACACCACACGGGACACATCCTCTATATACTACACCACACGGGACACATCCTCCATATACTACACCACACGGGACACATCCTCTATATACTACACCACACGGGACACATCCTCTATATACTACACCACACGGGACACATCCTCTATATACTACACCACACGGGACACATCCTCTATATACTACACCACACGGGACACATCCTCCATATACTACACCACACGGGACACATCCTCTATATACTACACCACACGGGACACATCCTCTATATACTACACCACACGGGACACATCCTCCATATACTACACCACACGGGACACATCCTCTATATACTACACCACACTGGATACATCCTCTATATACTACACCACACAGGACACATCCTCTGTATACTACACCACACGGGACACATCCTCTATATACTACACCACACGGGACACATCCTCTATATACTACACCACACGGGACACATCCTCTATATACTACACCACACGGGACACATCCTCCATATACTACACCACACGGGACACATCCTCTATATACTACACCACACTGGATACATCCTCTATATACTACACCACACAGGACACATCCTCTATATACTACACCACACGGGACACATCCTCTATATACTACACCACACGGGACACATCCTCTATATACTGCACCACACGGGACACATCCTCTATATACTACACCACACAGGACACATCCTCTGTATACTACACCACACGGGACACATCCTCTATATACTACACCACACAGGACACATCCTCCATATACTACACCACACGGGACACATCCTCTGTATACTACACCACACGGTACACATCCTCTATATACTACACCACACGGGACACATCCTCTATATACTACACCACACGGGACACATCCTCTATATACTACACCACATGGGACACATCCTCCATATACTACACCACACGGGACACATCCTCTATATACTACACCACATGGGACACATCCTCCATATACTACACCACACGGGACACATCCTCTATATACTACACCACACGGGACACATCCTCTATATACTACACCACACGGGACACATCCTCTATATACTACACCACACGGGACACATCCTCTATATACTACACCACACGGGACACATCCTCTATATACTACACCACACGGGACACATCCTCTATATACTACACCACACGGGACACATCCTCTATATACTACACCGCACGGGACACATCCTCTATATACTACACCACACGGGACACATCCTCTATATACTACACCACACGGGACACATCCTCTATATACTACACCACACGGGACACATCCTCTATGTACTGAACCACACGGGACACATCCTCTATATACTATACCACACGGGACACATCCTCTATATACTACACCACACGGGACACATCCTCTATATACTACACCACACGGGACACATCCTCTATATACTACACCACACGGGACACATCCTCTATATACTACATCACACGGGACACATCCTCTATATACTACACCACACGGGACACATCCTCTATATACTACATCACACGGGACACATCCTCTATATACTACACCACACGGGACACATCCTCTATATACTACACCACACGGGACACATCCTCTATATACTACACCACATGGGACACATCCTCTATATACTACACCACATGGGACACATCCTCTATATACTACACCACACGGGACACATCCTCTATATACTACACCACACGGGACACATCCTCTATATACTACATCACACGGGACACATCCTCTATATACTACACCACACGGGACACATCCTCTATATACTACACCACACGGGACACATCCTCTATATACTACACCACACGGGACACATCCTCTATATACTACACCACACGGGACACATCCTCTATATACTACATCACACGGGACACATCCTCTATATACTACACCACACGGGACACATCCTCTATATACTACATCACACGGGACACATCCTCTATATACTACACCACACGGGACACATCCTCTATATACTACATCACACGGGACACATCCTCTATATACTACACCACACGGGACACATCCTCTATATACTACACCACACGGGACACATCCTCTATATACTACACCACACGGGACACATCCTCTATATACTACACCACACGGGACACATCCTCTATATACTACACCACACGGGACACATCCTCTATATACTACACCACACGGGACACATCCTCTATATACTACACCACACGGGACACATCCTCTATATACTGCACCACACGGGACACATCCTCTATATACTACACCACACGGGACACATCCTCTATATACTGCACCACACGAGACAGATCCTCTATATACTGCACCACACGGGACACATCCTCTATATACTACACCACACGGGACACATCCTCTATATACTACATCACACGGGACACATCCTCTATATACTACACCACACGGGACACATCCTCTATATACTACACCACACGGGACACATCCTCTATATACTACATCACACGGGACACATCCTCTATATACTACACCACACGGGACACATCCTCTATATACTACACCACACGGGACACATCCTCTATATACTGCACCACACGGGACACATCCTCTATATACTACATCACACGGGACACATCCTCTATATACTGCACCACACGGGACACATCCTCTATATACTGCACCACACGGGACACATCCTCTATATACTACATCACACGGGACACATCCTCTATATACTACACCACACGGGACACATCCTCTATATACTACACCACACATCCTCTATATACTACACCACACGGGACACATCCTCTATATACTACACCACACATCCTCTATATACTACACCACACGGGACACATCCTCTATATACTACACCACACGGGACACATCCTCTATATACTACATCACACGGGACACATCCTCTATATACTACACCACACGGGACACATCCTCTATATACTGCACCACACGGGACACATCCTCTATATACTACACCACACGGGACACATCCTCTATATACTGCACCACACGGGACACATCCTCTATATACTACACCACACGGGACACATCCTCCATATACTACACCACACGGGACACATCCTCTATATACTACACCACACGGGACACATCCTCTATATACTACACCACACAGGACACATCCTCTATATACTACACCACACGGGACACATCCTCTATATACTACACCACACGGGACACATCCTCTATATACTACACCACACGGGACACATCCTCTATATACTACACCACACGGGACACATCCTCTATATACTACACCACACATCCTCTATATACTACACCACACGGGACACATCCTCTATATACTACACCACACATCCTCTATATACTACACCACACGGGACACATCCTCTATATACTACACCACACATCCTCTGTATACTACACCACACGGGACACATCCTCTATGTATTACACCACACGGGACACATCCTCTATATACTACACCACACGGGACACATCCTCTATATACTACACCACACGGGACACATCCTCTATATACTACACCACATGGGACACATCCTCCATATACTACACCACACGGGACACATCCTCTATATACTACACCACATGGGACACATCCTCTATATACTACACCACACGGGACACATCCGCCATATACTACACCACACGGGACACATCCTCTATATACTACACCACACTGGACACATCCTCTATATACTGCACCACACGGGACACATCCTCTATATACTACACCACACGGGACACATCCGCCATATACTACACCACACGGGACACATCCTCTATATACTACACCACATGGGACACATCCTCCATATACTACACCACACGGGACACATCCTCTATATACTACACCACACGGGACACATCCTCTATATACTACACCACACGGGACACATCCTCTATATACTACACCACACGGGACACATCCTCTATATACTACACCACACGGGACACATCCTCCATATACTACACCACACAGGACACATCCTCCATATACTACACCACACGGGACACATCCTCTATATACTACACCACACGGGACACATCCTCTGTATACTACACCACACTGGATACATCCTCTATATACTACACCACACGGGACACATCCTCTATATACTACACCACACGGGACACATCCTCTATATACTACACCACACGGGACACATCCTCTATATACTACACCACACGGGACACATCCTCTATATACTACACCACACGGGACACATCCTCTATATACTACACCACACATCCTCTATATACTACACCACACGGGACACATCCTCTATATACTACACCACACATCCTCTATATACTACACCACACGGGACACATCCTCTATATACTACACCACACGGGACACATCCTCTATATACTACATCACACGGGACACATCCTCTATATACTACACCACACGGGACACATCCTCTATATACTGCACCACACGGGACACATCCTCTATATACTACACCACACGGGACACATCCTCTATATACTGCACCACACGGGACACATCCTCTATATACTACACCACACGGGACACATCCTCTATATACTACACCACACGGGACACATCCTCTATATACTACACCACACGGGACACATCCTCTATATACTACACCACACGGGACACATCCTCTATATACTACACCACACGGGACACATCCTCTATATACTACACCACACGGGACACATCCTCTATATACTACACCACACATCCTCTATATACTACACCACACGGGACACATCCTCTATATACTACACCACACATCCTCTATATACTACACCACACGGGACACATCCTCTATATACTACACCACACATCCTCTGTATACTACACCACACGGGACACATCCTCTATGTATTACACCACACGGGACACATCCTCTATATACTACACCACACGGGACACATCCTCTATATACTACACCACACGGGACACATCCTCTATATACTACACCACATGGGACACATCCTCCATATACTACACCACACGGGACACATCCTCTATATACTACACCACATGGGACACATCCTCTATATACTACACCACACGGGACACATCCGCCATATACTACACCACACGGGACACATCCTCTATATACTACACCACACGGGACACATCCTCTATATACTGCACCACACGGGACACATCCTCTATATACTACACCACACGGGACACATCCGCCATATACTACACCACATGGGACACATCCTCCATATACTACACCACACGGGACACATCCTCTATATACTACACCACACGGGACACATCCTCTATATACTACACCACACGGGACACATCCTCTATATACTACACCACACGGGACACATCCTCTATATACTACACCACACGGGACACATCCTCTATATACTACACCACACGGGACACATCCTCTATATACTGCACCACACGGGACACATCCGCCATATACTACACCACACGGGACACATCCTCTATATACTACACCACACGGGACACATCCGCCATATACTACACCACACGGGACACATCCTCTATATACTACACCACATGGGACACATCCTCTATATACTACACCACACGGGACACATCCTCTATATACTATACCACACGGGACACATCCTCTATATACTACACCACACGGGACACATCCTCTATATACTACACCACATGGGACACATCCTCTATATACTACACCACACGGGACACATCCTCTATATACTACACCACACGGGACACATCCTCTATATACTACACCACACGGGACACATCCTCTATATACTACACCACACGGGACACATCCTCTATATACTACACCACACGGGACACATCCTCTATATACTACACCACACGGGACACATCCTCTATATACTACACCACACGGGACACATCCTCCATATACTACACCACACGGGACACATCCTCCATATACTACACCACACGGGACACATCCTCTATATACTGCACCACACGGGACACATCCTCTATATACTACACCACACGGGACACATCCTCTATATACTACACCACACGGGACACATCCTCTATATACTACACCACACAGGACACATCCTCCATATACTACATCACACGGGACACATCCTCCATATACTACACCACACGGGACACATCCTCTATATACTGCACCACACGGGACACATCCTCTATATACTACACCACACGGGACACATCCTCTATATACTACACCACACGGGACACATCCTCCATATACTACACCACACGGGACACATCCTCCATATACTACACCACACAGGACACATCCTCCATATACTACACCACACGGGACACATCCTCTATATACTACACCACACGGGACACATCCTCTATATACTACACCACACTGGATACATCCTCTATATACTACACCACACGGGACACATCCTCTATATACTACACCACACGGGACACATCCTCTATATACTACACCACACGGGACACATCCTCCATATACTACACCACACGGGACACATCCTCTATATACTACACCACACGGGACACATCCTCTATATACTACACCACACGGGACACATCCTCTATATACTACACCACACGGGACACATCCTCTATATACTACACCACACAGGACACATCCTCCATATACTACACCACACGGGACACATCCTCTATATACTACACCACACGGGACACATCCTCTATATACTACACCACACTGGATACATCCTCTATATACTACACCACACAGGGCACATCCTCTGTATACTACACCACACGGGACACATCCTCTATATACTACACCACACAGGACACATCCTCTGTATACTACACCACACGGGACACATCCTCTATATACTACACCACACGGGACACATCCTCTATATACTACACCACACGGGACACATCCTCTATATACTACACCACACGGGACACATCCTCTATATACTACACCACACGGGACACATCCTCTGTATACTACACCACACGGGACACATCCTCTGTATACTACACCACACGGGACACATCCTCTATATACTACACCACACGGGACACATCCTCTATATACTACACCACACAGGACACATCCTCCATATACTACACCACACGGGACACATCCTCTATATACTACACCACACGGGACACATCCTCTATATACTACACCGCACGGGACACATCCTCTATATACTGCACCACACGGGACACATCCTCTATATACTACACCACACGGGACACATCCTCTATATACTACACCGCACGGGACACATCCTCTATATACTGCACCACACGGGACACATCCTCTATATACTGCACCGCACGGGACACATCCTCTATATACTACACCGCACGGGACACATCCTCTATATACTACATCACACGGGACACATCCTCTATATACTACATCACACGGGACACATCCTCTATATACTACACCACACGGGACACATCCTCTATATACTGCACCACACGGGACACATCCTCTATATACTACATCACACGGGACACATCCTCTATATACTACACCACACGGGACACATCCTCTATATACTGCACCACACGGGACACATCCTCTATATACTGCACCACACGGGACACATCCTCTATATACTACACCACACATCCTCTATATACTACACCACACGGGACACATCCTCTATATACTACACCACACATCCTCTATATACTACACCACACGGGACACATCCTCTATATACTACACCACACGGGACACATCCTCTATGTATTACACCACACGGGACACATCCTCTATATACTACACCACACATCCTCTATATACTACACCACACGGGACACATCCTCTATATACTACACCACACATCCTCTATATACTACACCACACGGGACACATCCTCTATATACTACACCACACATCCTCTATATACTACACCACACGGGACACATCCTCCATATACTACACCACACGGGACACATCCTCTATATACTACACCACACGGGACACATCCTCTATATACTACACCACACGGGACACATCCTCTATATACTACACCACACGGGACACATCCTCTTTATACTACACCACACGGGACACATCCTCTATATACTACACCACACGGGACACATCCTCTATATACTACACCACACGGGACACATCCTCTATATACTACACCACACGGGACACGGGACACATCCTCTATATACTACACCACACGGGACACATCCTCTATATACTACACCACACGGGACACATCATCTATATACTACACCACGCGGGACACATCCTCTATATACTACACCACACGGGACACATCATCTATATACTACACCACACGGGACACATCCTCTATATACTGCACCACACGGGACACATCCTCTATATACTGCACCACACGGGACACATCCTCTATATACTACACCACACGGGACACATCCTCTATATACTACACCACACGGGACACATCCTCTATATACTACACCACACGGGACACATCATCTATATACTACACCACACGGGACACATCCTCTATATACTACACCACACGGGACACATCATCTATATACTACACCACACGGGACACATCATCTATATACTACACCACGCGGGACACATCCTCTATATACTACACCACACGGGACACATCATCTATATACTACACCACACGGGACACATCCTCTATATACTACACCACACGGGACACATCATCTATATACTACACCACACGGGACACATCATCTATATACTACACCACACGGGACACATCCTCTATATACTGCACCACACGGGACACATCCTCTATATACTACACCACACGGGACACATCCTCTATATACTACACCACACGGGACACATCCTCTATACACTACACCACACGGGACACATCCTCTATATACTACACCACACGGGACACATCCTCTATATACTACACCACATGGGACACATCCTCTATATACTACACCACACGGGACACATCCTCTATATACTACACCACACGGGACACATCCTCTATATACTACACCACACGGGACACATCCTCTATATACTACACCACACGGGACACATCCTCTATATACTACACCACACGGGACACATCCTCTATATACTACATCACACGGGACACATCCTCTATATACTACACCACACGGGACACATCCTCTATATACTACACCACACGGGACACATCCTCTATATACTACACCACACGGGACACATCCTCTATATACTACACCACACGGGACACATCCTCTATATACTACACCACACGGGACACATCCTCTATATACTACACCACATGGGACACATCCTCTATATACTACACCACACGGGACACATCCTCTATATACTACACCACATGGGACACATCCTCCATATACTACACCACACGGGACACATCCTCTATATACTACACCACATGGGACACATCCTCCATATACTACACCACACGGGACACATCCTCTATATACTACACCACACGGGACACATCCTCTATATACTACACCACACGGGACACATCCTCTATATACTACACCACACATCCTCTATATACTACAGCACACGGGACACATCCTCTATATACTACACCACACATCCTCTATATACTACACCACACGGGACACATCCTCTATATACTACACCACACATCCTCTATATACTACACCACACGGGACACATCCTCTATGTATTACACCACACGGGACACATCCTCTATATACTACACCACACGGGACACATCCTCTATATACTGCACCACACGGGACACATCCTCTATATACTACACCACACGGGACACATCCTCTATATACTACACCACACGGGACACATCCGCCATATACTACACCACACGGGACACATCCTCTATATACTACACCACATGGGACACATCCTCCATATACTACACCACACGGGACACATCCTCTATATACTACACCACATGGGACACATCCTCTATATACTACACCACACGGGACACATCCGCCATATACTACACCACACGGGACACATCCTCTATATACTACACCACACGGGACACATCCTCTATATACTGCACCACACGGGACACATCCTCTATATACTACACCACACGGGACACATCCGCCATATACTACACCACACGGGACACATCCTCTATATACTACACCACATGGGACACATCCTCCATATACTACACCACACGGGACACATCCTCTATATACTACACCACACGGGACACATCCTCTATATACTACACCACACGGGACACATCCTCTATATACTGCACCACACGGGACACATCCTCTATATACTACACCACACGGGACACATCCGCCATATACTACACCACACGGGACACATCCTCTATATACTACACCACATGGGACACATCCTCCATATACTACACCACACGGGACACATCCTCTATATACTATACCACACGGGACACATCCTCTATATACTACACCACACAGGACACATCCTCTATATACTACATCACACGGGACACATCCTCTATATACTACACCACACGGGACACATCCTCTATATACTACACCACACGGGACACATCCTCTATATACTACACCACACAGGACACATCCTCTATATACTACATCACACGGGACACATCCTCTATATACTACACCACACGGGACACATCCTCTATATACTGCACCACACGGGACACATCCTCTATATACTACATCACACGGGACACATCCTCTATATACTGCACCACACGGGACACATCCTCTATATACTACACCACACGGGACACATCCTCTATATACTACATCACACGGGACACATCCTCTATATACTGCACCACACGGGACACATCCTCTATATACTACATCACACGGGACACATCCTCTATATACTACACCACACGGGACACATCCTCTATATACTACATCACACGGGACACATCCTCTATATACTGCACCACACGGGACACATCCTCTATATACTACATCACACGGGACACATCCTCTATATACTACACCACACGGGACACATCCTCTATATACTACACCACACATCCTCTATATACTACACCACACGGGACACATCCTCTATATACTACACCACACATCCTCTATATACTACACCACACGGGACACATCCTCTATATACTACACCACACGGGACACATCCTCTATATACTACATCACACGGGACACATCCTCTATATACTACACCACACGGGACACATCCTCTATATACTGCACCACACGGGACACATCCTCTATATACTACACCACACGGGACACATCCTCTATATACTGCACCACACGGGACACATCCTCTATATACTACACCACACGGGACACATCCTCCATATACTACACCACACGGGACACATCCTCTATATACTACACCACACGGGACACATCCTCTATATACTACACCACACGGGACACATCCTCTATATACTACACCACACGGGACACATCCTCTATATACTACACCACACGGGACACATCCTCTATATACTACACCACACGGGACACATCCTCTATATACTACACCACACAGGACACATCCTCTATATACTACACCACACGGGACACATCCTCTATATACTACACCACACGGGACACATCCTCTATATACTACACCACACGGGACACATCCTCTATATACTACACCACACGGGACACATCCTCTATATACTACACCACACATCCTCTATATACTACACCACACGGGACACATCCTCTATATACTACACCACACATCCTCTATATACTACACCACACGGGACACATCCTCTATATACTACACCACACGGGACACATCCTCTATATACTACACCACACATCCTCTATATACTACACCACACGGGACACATCCTCTATATACTACACCACACATCCTCTATATACTACACCACACGGGACACATCCTCTATATACTACACCACACATCCTCTGTATACTACACCACACGGGACATATCCTCTATGTATTACACCACACGGGACACATCCTCTATATACTACACCACACGGGACACATCCTCTATATACTACACCACACGGGACACATCCTCTATATACTACACCACATGGGACACATCCTCCATATACTACACCACACGGGACACATCCTCTATATACTACACCACATGGGACACATCCTCTATATACTACACCACATGGGACACATCCGCCATATACTACACCACACGGGACACATCCTCTATATACTACACCACACGGGACACATCCTCTATATACTGCACCACACGGGACACATCCTCTATATACTACACCACACGGGACACATCCGCCATATACTACACCACACGGGACACATCCTCTATATACTACACCACATGGGACACATCCTCCATATACTACACCACACGGGACACATCCTCTATATACTACACCACACGGGACACATCCTCTATATACTACACCACACGGGACACATCCTCTATATACTACACCACACGGGACACATCCTCTATGTATTACACCACACGGGACACATCCTCTATATACTGCACCACACGGGACACATCCTCTATATACTACACCACACGGGACACATCCGCCATATACTACACCACACGGGACACATCCTCTGTATACTACACCACACGGGACACATCCTCTATATACTACACCACACAGGACACATCCTCTGTATACTACACCACACTGGATACATCCTCTATATACTACACCACACGGGACACATCCTCTATATACTACACCACACAGGACACATCCTCTGTATACTACACCACACGGGACACATCCTCTATATACTACACCACACGGGACACATCCTCTATATACTATACCACACAGGACACATCCTCCATATACTACACCACACGGGACACATCCTCTATATACTACACCACACGGGACACATCCTCTATATACTACACCACACGGGACACATCCTCTATATACTACACCACATGGGACACATCCTCCATATACTACACCACACGGGACACATCCTCTATATACTACACCACATGGGACACATCCTCCATATACTACACCACACGGGACACATCCTCTATATACTACACCACACGGGACACATCCTCTATATACTACACCACACGGGACACATCCTCTATATACTACACCACACGGGACACATCCTCTATATACTACACCACACGGGACACATCCTGTATATACTACACCACACGGGACACATCCTCTATATACTACACCACACGGGACACATCCTCTATATACTACACCGCACGGGACACATCCTCTATATACTACACCACACGGGACACATCCGCCATATACTACACCACACGGGACACATCCTCTATATACTACATCACACGGGACACATCCTCTATATACTACACCACACGGGACACATCCTCTATATACTACACCACACGGGACACATCCTCTATATACTACATCACACGGGACACATCCTCTATATACTACACCACACGGGACACATCCTCTATATACTACATCACACGGGACACATCCTCTATATACTACACCGCACGGGACACATCCTCTATATACTGCACCACACGGGGCACATCCTCTATATACTACACCACACGGGACACATCCTCTATATACTACACCACACGGGACACATCCTCTATATACTACACCACACGGGACACATCCTCTATATACTACACCGCACGGGACACATCCTCTATATACTACACCACACGGGACACATCCTCTATATACTACACCACACGGGACACATCCTCTATATACTACACCACACGGGACACATCCTCTATATAATACACCACACGGGACACATCCTCTATATACTACACCACACGGGACACATCCTCTATATACTACACCACACGGGACACATCCTCTATATACTACACCGCACGGGACACATCCTCTATATACTACACCACACGGGACACATCCTCTATATACTACACCACACGGGACACATCCTCTATATACTACACCACACGGGACACATCCTCTATATACTACACCACACGGGACACATCCTCTATATACTACACCACACGGGACACATCCTCTATATACTACATCACACGGGACACATCCTCTATATACTACACCACACGGGACACATCCTCTATATACTACACCACACGGGACACATCCTCTATATACTACACCACACGGGACACATCCTCTATATACTACACCACACGGGACACATCCTCTATATACTACACCACACGGGACACATCCTCTATATACTACACCACACGGGACACATCCTCTATATACTACACCACACGGGACACATCCTCTATATACTGCACCACACGGGACACATCCTCTATATACTACACCACACGGGACACATCCTCTATATACTGCACCACACGAGACAGATCCTCTATATACTGCACCACACGGGACACATCCTCTATATACTACACCACACGGGACACATCCTCTATATACTACACCACACGGGACACATCCTCTATATACTACATCACACGGGACACATCCTCTATATACTACACCACACGGGACACATCCTCTATATACTACATCACACGGGACACATCCTCTATATACTACACCACACGGGACACATCCTCTATATACTACACCACACGGGACACATCCTCTATATACTACACCACACGGGACACATCCTCTATATACTACATCACACGGGACACATCCTCTATATACTGCACCACACGGGACACATCCTCTATATACTGCACCACACGGGACACATCCTCTATATACTACACCACACGGGACACATCCTCTATATACTACATCACACGGGACACATCCTCTATATACTGCACCACACGGGACACATCCTCTATATACTGCACCACACGGGACACATCCTCTATATACTACATCACACGGGACACATCCTCTATATACTACACCACACGGGACACATCCTCTATATACTACACCACACATCCTCTATATACTACACCACACGGGACACATCCTCTATATACTACACCACACATCCTCTATATACTACACCACACGGGACACATCCTCTATATACTACACCACACGGGACACATCCTCTATATACTACATCACACGGGACACATCCTCTATATACTACACCACACGGGACACATCCTCTATATACTGCACCACACGGGACACATCCTCTATATACTACACCACACGGGACACATCCTCTATATACTGCACCACACGGGACACATCCTCTATATACTACACCACACGGGACACATCCTCTATATACTACACCACACAGGACACATCCTCTATATACTACACCACACGGGACACATCCTCTATATACTACACCACACGGGACACATCCTCTATATACTACACCACACGGGACACATCCTCTATATACTACACCACACGGGACACATCCTCTATATACTACACCACACGGGACACATCCTCTATATACTACACCACACGGGACACATCCTCTATATACTACACCACACATCCTCTATATACTACACCACACGGGACACATCCTCTATATACTACACCACACATCCTCTATATACTACACCACACGGGACACATCCTCTATATACTACACCACACATCCTCTGTATACTACACCACACGGGACACATCCTCTATGTATTACACCACACGGGACACATCCTCTATATACTACACCACACGGGACACATCCTCTATATACTACACCACACGGGACACATCCTCTATATACTACACCACATGGGACACATCCTCCATATACTACACCACACGGGACACATCCTCTATATACTACACCACATGGGACACATCCTCTATATACTACACCACACGGGACACATCCGCTATATACTACACCACACGGGACACATCCTCTATATACTACACCACACGGGACACATCCTCTATATACTACACCACACATCCTCTATATACTACACCACACGGGACACATCCTCTATATACTACACCACACATCCTCTATATACTACACCACACGGGACACATCCTCTATATACTACACCACACATCCTCTGTATACTACACCACACGGGACACATCCTCTATGTATTACACCACACGGGACACATCCTCTATATACTACACCACACGGGACACATCCTCTATATACTACACCACATGGGACACATCCTCCATATACTACACCACACGGGACACATCCTCTATATACTACACCACATGGGACACATCCTCTATATACTACACCACACGGGACACATCCGCCATATACTACACCACACGGGACACATCCTCTATATACTACACCACACGGGACACATCCTCTATATACTGCACCACACGGGACACATCCTCTATATACTACACCACACGGGACACATCCGCCATATACTACACCACATGGGACACATCCTCCATATACTACACCACATGGGACACATCCTCCATATACTACACCACACGGGACACATCCTCTATATACTACACCACACGGGACACATCCTCTATATACTACACCACACGGGACACATCCTCTATATACTGCACCACACGGGACACATCCTCTATATACTACACCACACGGGACACATCCGCCATATACTACACCACACGGGACACATCCTCTATATACTACACCACATGGGACACATCCTCCATATACTACACCACACGGGACACATCCTCTATATACTACACCACACGGGACACATCCTCTATATACTACACCACACGGGACACATCCTCTATATACTACACCACACGGGACACATCCTCTATATACTATACCACACGGGACACATCCTCTATATACTACACCACACGGGACACATCCTCTATATACTACACCACACGGGACACATCCTCTATATACTGCACCACACGGGACACATCCTCTATATACTACACCACACGGGACACATCCGCCATATACTACACCACACGGGACACATCCTCTGTATACTACACCACACGGGACACATCCTCTATATACTACACCACACAGGACACATCCTCTGTATACTACACCACACTGGATACATCCTCTATATACTACACCACACGGGACACATCCTCTATATACTACACCACACAGGACACATCCTCTGTATACTACACCACACGGGACACATCCTCTATATACTACACCACACGGGACACATCCTCTATATACTATACCACACAGGACACATCCTCCATATACTACACCACACGGGACACATCCTCTGTATACTACACCACACGGGACACATCCTCTATATACTACACCACACGGGACACATCCTCTATATACTACACCACACGGGACACATCCTCTATATACTACACCACATGGGACACATCCTCCATATACTACACCACACGGGACACATCCTCTATATACTACACCACATGGGACACATCCTCCATATACTACACCACACGGGACACATCCTCTATATACTACACCACACGGGACACATCCTCTATATACTACACCACACGGGACACATCCTCTATATACTACACCACACGGGACACATCCTGTATATACTACACCACACGGGACACATCCTCTATATACTACACCACACGGGACACATCCGCCATATACTACACCACACGGGACACATCCTCTATATACTACATCACACGGGACACATCCTCTATATACTACACCACATGGGACACATCCTCCATATACTACACCACACGGGACACATCCTCTATATACTACACCACATGGGACACATCCTCCATATACTACACCACACGGGACACATCCTCTATATACTACACCACACGGGACACATCCTCTATATACTACACCACACGGGACACATCCTCTATATACTACATCACACGGGACACATCCTCTATATACTACACCACATGGGACACATCCTCCATATACTACACCACACGGGACACATCCTCTATATACTACACCGCACGGGACACATCCTCTATATACTACACCACACGGGACACATCCGCCATATACTACACCACACGGGACACATCCTCTATATACTACATCACACGGGACACATCCTCTATATACTACACCACACGGGACACATCCTCTATATACTACACCACACGGGACACATCCTCTATATACTACACCACACGGGACACATCCTCTATATACTACATCACACGGGACACATCCTCTATATACTACACCACACGGGACACATCCTCTATATACTACATCACACGGGACACATCCTCTATATACTACACCGCACGGGACACATCCTCTATATACTACACCGCACGGGACACATCCTCTATATACTGCACCACACGGGGCACATCCTCTATATACTACACCACACGGGACACATCCTCTATATACTACACCACACGGGACACATCCTCTATATACTACACCACACGGGACACATCCTCTATATACTACACCGCACGGGACACATCCTCTATATACTACACCACACGGGACACATCCTCTATATACTACACCACACGGGACACATCCTCTATATACTACACCACACGTGACACATCCTCTATATAATACACCACACGGGACACATCCTCTATATACTACACCACACGGGACACATCCTCTATATACTACACCACACGGGACACATCCTCTATATACTACACCGCACGGGACACATCCTCTATATACTACACCACACGGGACACATCCTCTATATACTACACCACACGGGACACATCCTCTATATACTACACCACACGGGACACATCCTCTATATACTACACCACACGGGACACATCCTCTATATACTACATCACACGGGACACATCCTCTATATACTACACCACACGGGACACATCCTCTATATACTACACCACACGGGACACATCCTCTATATACTACACCACACGGGACACATCCTCTATATACTACACCACACGGGACACATCCTCTATATACTACACCACACGGGACACATCCTCAATATACTACACCACACGGGACACATCCTCTATATACTACACCACACGGGACACATCCTCTATATACTGCACCACACGGGACACATCCTCTATATACTACACCACACGGGACACATCCTCTATATACTGCACCACACGAGACAGATCCTCTATATACTGCACCACACGGGACACATCCTCTATATACTACACCACACGGGACACATCCTCTATATACTACATCACACGGGACACATCCTCTATATACTACACCACACGGGACACATCCTCTATATACTACACCACACAGGACACATCCTCCATATACTACACCACACGGCACACATCCTCTATATACTACACCACACGGGACACATCCTCTATATACTACACCACACGGGACACATCCTCTATATACTGCACCACACGGGACACATCCTCTATATACTACACCACACATCCTCTATATACTACACCACACGGGACACATCCTCTATATACTACACCACACATCCTCTATATACTACACCACACGGGACACATCCTCTATATACTACACCACACGGGACACATCCTCTATATACTACACCACACATCCTCTATATACTACACCACACGGGACACATCCTCTATATACTACACCACACATCCTCTATATACTACACCACACGGGACACATCCTCTATATACTACACCACACATCCTCTATATACTACACCACACGGGACACATCCTCCATATACTACACCACACGGGACACATCCTCTATATACTACACCACACGGGACACATCCTCTATATACTACACCACACGGGACACATCCTCTATATACTACACCACACGGGACACATCCTCTATATATTACACCACACGGGACACATCCTCTATATACTACACCACACGGGACACATCCTCTATATACTACACCACACGGGACACATCCTCTATATACTACACCACACGGGACACATCCTCTATATACTACACCACACGGGACACATCCTCTATATACTACACCACACAGGACACATCCTCTATATACTACACCACACGGGACACATCCTCTATATACTACACCACACGGGACACATCCTCTATATACTACACCACACGGGACACATCCTCTATATACTACACCACACGGGACACATCATCTATATACTACACCACACGGGACACATCCTCTATATACTACACCACACGGGACACATCCTCTATATACTACACCACACGGGACACATCCTCTATATACTACACCACACGGGACACATCATCTATATACTACACCACACGGGACACATCCTCTATATACTACATCACACGGGACACATCCTCTATATACTGCACCACACGGGACACATCCTCTATATACTGCACCACACGGGACACATCCTCTATATACTACACCACACGGGACACATCCTCTATATACTACATCACACGGGACACATCCTCTATATACTGCACCACACGGGACACATCCTCTATATACTGCACCACACGGGACACATCCTCTATATACTACATCACACGGGACACATCCTCTATATACTACACCACACGGGACACATCCTCTATATACTACACCACACATCCTCTATATACTACACCACACGGGACACATCCTCTATATACTACACCACACATCCTCTATATACTACACCACACGGGACACATCCTCTATATACTACACCACACGGGACACATCCTCTATATACTACATCACACGGGACACATCCTCTATATACTACACCACACGGGACACATCCTCTATATACTGCACCACACGGGACACATCCTCTATATACTACACCACACGGGACACATCCTCTATATACTGCACCACACGGGACACATCCTCTATATACTACACCACACGGGACACATCCTCTATATACTACACCACACAGGACACATCCTCTATATACTACACCACACGGGACACATCCTCTATATACTACACCACACGGGACACATCCTCTATATACTACACCACACGGGACACATCCTCTATATACTACACCACACGGGACACATCCTCTATATACTACACCACACGGGACACATCCTCTATATACTACACCACACGGGACACATCCTCTATATACTACACCACACATCCTCTATATACTACACCACACGGGACACATCCTCTATATACTACACCACACATCCTCTATATACTACACCACACGGGACACATCCTCTATATACTACACCACACATCCTCTGTATACTACACCACACGGGACACATCCTCTATGTATTACACCACACGGGACACATCCTCTATATACTACACCACACGGGACACATCCTCTATATACTACACCACACGGGACACATCCTCTATATACTACACCACATGGGACACATCCTCCATATACTACACCACACGGGACACATCCTCTATATACTACACCACATGGGACACATCCTCTATATACTACACCACACGGGACACATCCGCCATATACTACACCACACGGGACACATCCTCTATATACTACACCACACGGGACACATCCTCTATATACTACACCACACGGGACACATCCTCTATATACTACACCACACATCCTCTATATACTACACCACACGGGACACATCCTCTATATACTACACCACACATCCTCTGTATACTACACCACACGGGACACATCCTCTATGTATTACACCACACGGGACACATCCTCTATATACTACACCACACGGGACACATCCTCTATATACTACACCACATGGGACACATCCTCCATATACTACACCACACGGGACACATCCTCTATATACTACACCACATGGGACACATCCTCTATATACTACACCACACGGGACACATCCGCCATATACTACACCACACGGGACACATCCTCTATATACTACACCACACGGGACACATCCTCTATATACTGCACCACACGGGACACATCCTCTATATACTACACCACACGGGACACATCCGCCATATACTACACCACATGGGACACATCCTCCATATACTACACCACATGGGACACATCCTCCATATACTACACCACACGGGACACATCCTCTATATACTACACCACACGGGACACATCCTCTATATACTACACCACACGGGACACATCCTCTATATACTGCACCACACGGGACACATCCTCTATATACTACACCACACGGGACACATCCGCCATATACTACACCACACGGGACACATCCTCTATATACTACACCACATGGGACACATCCTCCATATACTACACCACACGGGACACATCCTCTATATACTACACCACACGGGACACATCCTCTATATACTACACCACACGGGACACATCCTCTATATACTACACCACACGGGACACATCCTCTATATACTATACCACACGGGACACATCCTCTATATACTACACCACACGGGACACATCCTCTATATACTACACCACACGGGACACATCCTCTATATACTGCACCACACGGGACACATCCTCTATATACTACACCACACGGGACACATCCGCCATATACTACACCACACGGGACACCTCCTCTGTATACTACACCACAAGGGACACATCCTCTATATACTACACCACACAGGACACATCCTCTGTATACTACACCACACTGGATACATCCTCTATATACTACACCACACGGGACACATCCTCTATATACTACACCACACAGGACACATCCTCTGTATACTACACCACACGGGACACATCCTCTATATACTACACCACACGGGACACATCCTCTATATACTATACCACACAGGACACATCCTCCATATACTACACCACACGGGACACATCCTCTGTATACTACACCACACGGGACACATCCTCTATATACTACACCACACGGGACACATCCTCTATATACTACACCACACGGGACACATCCTCTATATACTACACCACATGGGACACATCCTCCATATACTACACCACACGGGACACATCCTCTATATACTACACCACATGGGACACATCCTCCATATACTACACCACACGGGACACATCCTCTATATACTACACCACACGGGACACATCCTCTATATACTACACCACACGGGACACATCCTCTATATACTACACCACACGGGACACATCCTGTATATACTACACCACACGGGACACATCCTCTATATACTACACCACACGGGACACATCCGCCATATACTACACCACACGGGACACATCCTCTATATACTACATCACACGGGACACATCCTCTATATACTACACCACATGGGACACATCCTCCATATACTACACCACACGGGACACATCCTCTATATACTACACCACATGGGACACATCCTCCATATACTACACCACACGGGACACATCCTCTATATACTACACCACACGGGACACATCCTCTATATACTACACCGCACGGGACACATCCTCTATATACTACACCACACGGGACACATCCGCCATATACTACACCACACGGGACACATCCTCTATATACTACATCACACGGGACACATCCTCTATATACTACACCACACGGGACACATCCTCTATATACTACACCACACGGGACACATCCTCTATATACTACACCACACGGGACACATCCTCTATATACTACATCACACGGGACACATCCTCTATATACTACACCACACGGGACACATCCTCTATATACTACATCACACGGGACACATCCTCTATATACTACACCGCACGGGACACATCCTCTATATACTACACCGCACGGGACACATCCTCTATATACTGCACCACACGGGGCACATCCTCTATATACTACACCACACGGGACACATCCTCTATATACTACACCACACGGGACACATCCTCTATATACTACACCACACGGGACACATCCTCTATATACTACACCGCACGGGACACATCCTCTATATACTACACCACACGGGACACATCCTCTATATACTACACCACACGGGACACATCCTCTATATACTACACCACACGTGACACATCCTCTATATAATACACCACACGGGACACATCCTCTATATACTACACCACACGGGACACATCCTCTATATACTACACCACACGGGACACATCCTCTATATACTACACCGCACGGGACACATCCTCTATATACTACACCACACGGGACACATCCTCTATATACTACACCACACGGGACACATCCTCTATATACTACACCACACGGGACACATCCTCTATATACTACACCACACGGGACACATCCTCTATATACTACATCACACGGGACACATCCTCTATATACTACACCACACGGGACACATCCTCTATATACTACACCACACGGGACACATCCTCTATATACTACACCACACGGGACACATCCTCTATATACTACACCACACGGGACACATCCTCTATATACTACACCACACGGGACACATCCTCTATATACTACACCACACGGGACACATCCTCTATATACTACACCACACGGGACACATCCTCTATATACTGCACCACACGGGACACATCCTCTATATACTACACCACACGGGACACATCCTCTATATACTGCACCACACGAGACAGATCCTCTATATACTGCACCACACGGGACACATCCTCTATATACTACACCACACGGGACACATCCTCTATATACTACATCACACGGGACACATCCTCTATATACTACACCACACGGGACACATCCTCTATATACTACACCACACAGGACACATCCTCCATATACTACACCACACGGCACACATCCTCTATATACTACACCACACGGGACACATCCTCTATATACTACACCACACGGGACACATCCTCTATATACTGCACCACACGGGACACATCCTCTATATACTACACCACACATCCTCTATATACTACACCACACGGGACACATCCTCTATATACTACACCACACATCCTCTATATACTACACCACACGGGACACATCCTCTATATACTACACCACACGGGACACATCCTCTATATACTACACCACACATCCTCTATATACTACACCACACGGGACACATCCTCTATATACTACACCACACATCCTCTATATACTACACCACACGGGACACATCCTCTATATACTACACCACACATCCTCTATATACTACACCACACGGGACACATCCTCCATATACTACACCACACGGGACACATCCTCTATATACTACACCACACGGGACACATCCTCTATATACTACACCACACGGGACACATCCTCTATATACTACACCACACGGGACACATCCTCTATATATTACACCACACGGGACACATCCTCTATATACTACACCACACGGGACACATCCTCTATATACTACACCACACGGGACACATCCTCTATATACTACACCACACGGGACACATCCTCTATATACTACACCACACGGGACACATCCTCTATATACTACACCACACGGGACACGGGACACATCCTCTATATACTACACCACACGGGACACATCCTCTATATACTACACCACACGGGACACATCATCTATATACTACACCACACGGGACACATCCTCTATATACTACACCACACGGGACACATCCTCTATACACTACACCACACGGGACACATCCTCTATATACTACACCACACGGGACACATCCTCTATATACTACACCACATGGGACACATCCTCTATATACTACACCACACGGGACACATCCTCTATATACTACACCACACGGGACACATCCTCTATATACTACACCACACGGGACACATCCTCTATATACTACACCACACGGGACACATCCTCTATATACTACATCACACGGGACACATCCTCTATATACTACACCACACGGGACACATCCTCTATATACTACACCACACGGGACACATCCTCTATATACTACACCACACGGGACACATCCTCTATATACTACACCACACGGGACACATCCTCTATATACTACACCACACGGGACACATCCTCTATATACTACACCACACGGGACACATCCTCTATATACTACACCACACGGGACACATCCTCTATATACTACACCACACGGGACACATCCTCTATATACTACACCACACTGGATACATCCTCTATATACTACACCACACAGGGCACATCCTCTGTATACTACACCACACGGGACACATCCTCTATATACTACACCACACAGGACACATCCTCTGTATACTACACCACACGGGACACATCCTCTATATACTACACCACACGGGACACATCCTCTATATACTATACCACACAGGACACATCCTCCATATACTACACCACACGGGACACATCCTCTGTATACTACACCACACGGGACACATCCTCTATATACTACACCACACGGGACACATCCTCTATATACTACACCACACGGGACACATCCTCTATATACTACACCACATGGGACACATCCTCCATATACTACACCACACGGGACACATCCTCTATATACTACACCACATGGGACACATCCTCCATATACTACACCACACGGGACACATCCTCTATATACTACACCACACGGGACACATCCTCTATATACTACACCACACGGGACACATCCTCTATATACTACACCACACATCCTCTATATACTACACCACACGGGAGACATCCTCTATATACTACACCACACATCCTCTATATACTACACCACACGGGACACATCCTCTATATACTACACCACACATCCTCTATATACTACACCACACGGGACACATCCTCTATGTATTACACCACACGGGACACATCCTCTATATACTACACCACACGGGACACATCCTCTATATACTGCACCACACGGGACACATCCTCTATATACTACACCACACGGGACACATCCTCTATATACTGCACCACACGGGACACATCCTCTATATACTACACCACACGGGACACATCCTCTATATACTACACCACACGGGACACATCCGCCATATACTACACCACACGGGACACATCCTCTATATACTACACCACATGGGACACATCCTCCATATACTACACCACACGGGACACATCCTCTATATACTACACCACACGGGACACATCCGCCATATACTACACCACACGGGACACATCCTCTATATACTACACCACACGGGACACATCCGCCATATACTACACCACACGGGACACATCCTCTATATACTACACCACATGGGACACATCCTCCATATACTACACCACACGGGACACATCCTCTATATACTACACCACACGGGACACATCCTCTATATACTACACCACACGGGACACATCCTCTATATACTGCACCACACGGGACACATCCTCTATATACTACACCACACAGGACACATCCTCCATATACTACACCACACGGGACACATCCGCCATATACTACACCACACGGGACACATCCTCTATATACTACACCACATGGGACACATCCTCCATATACTACACCACACGGGACACATCCTCTATATACTACACCACATGGGACACATCCTCTATATACTACACCACACGGGACACATCCTCTATATACTACACCACACGGGACACATCCTCTATATACTACACCACACAGGACACATCCTCCATATACTACATCACACGGGACACATCCTCCATATACTACACCACACGGGACACATCCTCTATATACTGCACCACACGGGACACATCCTCTATATACTACACCACACGGGACACATCCTCTATATACTACACCACACGGGACACATCCTCCATATACTACACCACACGGGACACATCCTCTATATACTACACCACACGGGACACATCCTCTATATACTACACCACACTGGATACATCCTCTATATACTACACCACACGGGACACATCCTCTATATACTACACCACACGGGACACATCCTCTATATACTACACCACACGGGACACATCCTCCATATACTACACCACACGGGACACATCCTCTATATACTACACCACACGGGACACATCCTCTATATACTACACCACACGGGACACATCCTCTATATACTACACCACACGGGACACATCCTCTATATACTACACCACACAGGACACATCCTCCATATACTACACCACACGGGACACATCCTCTATATACTACACCACACGGGACACATCCTCTATATACTACACCACACGGGACACATCCTCCATATACTACACCACACGGGACACATCCTCTATATACTACACCACACTGGATACATCCTCTATATACTACACCACACAGGACACATCCTCTGTATACTACACCACACGGGACACATCCTCTATATACTACACCACACGGGACACATCCTCTATATACTACACCACACGGGACACATCCTCTATATACTACACCACACTGGATACATCCTCTATATACTACACCACACAGGACACATCCTCTGTATACTACACCACACGGGACACATCCTCTATATACTACACCACACAGGACACATCCTCCATATACTACACCACACGGGACACATCCTCTGTATACTACACCACACGGTACACATCCTCTATATACTACACCACACGGGACACATCCTCTATATACTACACCACACGGGACACATCCTCTATATACTACACCACATGGGACACATCCTCCATATACTACACCACACGGGACACATCCTCTATATACTACACCACATGGGACACATCCTCCATATACTACACCACACGGGACACATCCTCTATATACTACACCACACGGGACACATCCTCTATATACTACACCACACGGGACACATCCTCTATATACTACACCACACGGGACACATCCTCTATATACTACACCACACGGGACACATCCTCTATATACTACACCACACGGGACACATCCTCTATATACTACACCACACGGGACACATCCTCTATATACTACACCGCACGGGACACATCCTCTATATACTACACCACACGGGACACATCCTCTATATACTACACCACACGGGACACATCCTCTATATACTACACCACACGGGACACATCCTCTATATACTACACCACACGGGACACATCCTCTATATACTACACCACACAGGACACATCCTCCATATACTACACCACACGGGACACATCCTCTATATACTACACCACACGGGACACATCCTCTATATACTACACCACACGGGACACATCCTCCATATACTACACCACACGGGACACATCCTCTATATACTACACCACACTGGATACATCCTCTATATACTACACCACACAGGACACATCCTCTGTATACTACACCACACGGGACACATCCTCTATATACTACACCACACGGGACACATCCTCTATATACTACACCACACGGGACACATCCTCTATATACTACACCACACTGGATACATCCTCTATATACTACACCACACAGGACACATCCTCTGTATACTACACCACACGGGACACATCCTCTATATACTACACCACACAGGACACATCCTCCATATACTACACCACACGGGACACATCCTCTGTATACTACACCACACGGTACACATCCTCTATATACTACACCACACGGGACACATCCTCTATATACTACACCACACGGGACACATCCTCTATATACTACACCACATGGGACACATCCTCCATATACTACACCACACGGGACACATCCTCTATATACTACACCACATGGGACACATCCTCCATATACTACACCACACGGGACACATCCTCTATATACTACACCACACGGGACACATCCTCTATATACTACACCACACGGGACACATCCTCTATATACTACACCACACGGGACACATCCTCTATATACTACACCACACGGGACACATCCTCTATATACTACACCACACGGGACACATCCTCTATATACTACACCACACGGGACACATCCTCTATATACTACACCGCACGGGACACATCCTCTATATACTACACCACACGGGACACATCCTCTATATACTACACCACACGGGACACATCCTCTATATACTACACCACACGGGACACATCCTCTATGTACTGAACCACACGGGACACATCCTCTATATACTACATCACACGGGACACATCCTCTATATACTACACCACACGGGACACATCCTCTATATACTACACCACACGGGACACATCCTCTATATACTACACCACACGGGACACATCCTCTATATACTACACCACACGGGACACATCCTCTATATACTACATCACACGGGACACATCCTCTATATACTACACCACACGGGACACATCCTCTATATACTACATCACACGGGACACATCCTCTATATACTACACCACACGGGACACATCCTCTATATACTACATCACACGGGACACATCCTCTATATACTACACCACACGGGACACATCCTCTATATACTACACCACACGGGACACATCCTCTATATACTACACCACACGGGACACATCCTCTATATACTACACCACACGGGACACATCCTCTATATACTACACCACACGGGACACATCCTCTATATACTACACCACACGGGACACATCCTCTATATACTACACCACACGGGACACATCCTCTATATACTGCACCACACGGGACACATCCTCTATATACTACACCACACGGGACACATCCTCTATATACTACACCACACGGGACACATCCTCTATATACTACACCACACGGGACACATCCTCTATATACTACATCACACGGGACACATCCTCTATATACTACACCACACGGGACACATCCTCTATATACTACACCACACGGGACACATCCTCTATATACTGCACCACACGGGACACATCCTCTATATACTACATCACACGGGACACATCCTCTATATACTGCACCACACGGGACACATCCTCTATATACTGCACCACACGGGACACATCCTCTATATACTACATCACACGGGACACATCCTCTATATACTACACCACACGGGACACATCCTCTATATACTACACCACACATCCTCTATATACTACACCACACGGGACACATCCTCTATATACTACACAACACATCCTCTATATACTACACCACACGGGACACATCCTCTATATACTACACCACACGGGACACATCCTCTATATACTACATCACACGGGACACATCCTCTATATACTACACCACACGGGACACATCCTCTATATACTGCACCACACGGGACACATCCTCTATATACTACACCACACGGGACACATCCTCTATATACTGCACCACACGGGACACATCCTCTATATACTACACCACACGGGACACATCCTCCATATACTACACCACACGGGACACATCCTCTATATACTACACCACACGGGACACATCCTCTATATACTACACCACACAGGACACATCCTCTATATACTACACCACACGGGACACATCCTCTATATACTACACCACACGGGACACATCCTCTATATACTACACCACACGGGACACATCCTCTATATACTACACCACACGGGACACATCCTCTATATACTACACCACACGGGACACATCCTCTATATACTACACCACACGGGACACATCCTCTATATACTACACCACACATCCTCTATATACTACACCACACGGGACACATCCTCTATATACTACACCACACATCCTCTATATACTACACCACACGGGACACATCCTCTATATACTACACCACACATCCTCTGTATACTACACCACACGGGACACATCCTCTATGTATTACACCACACGGGACACATCCTCTATATACTACACCACACGGGACACATCCTCTATATACTACACCACACGGGACACATCCTCTATATACTACACCACATGGGACACATCCTCCATATACTACACCACACGGGACACATCCTCTATATACTACACCACATGGGACACATCCTCTATATACTACACCACACGGGACACATCCGCCATATACTACACCACACGGGACACATCCTCTATATACTACACCACACGGGACACATCCTCTATATACTGCACCACACGGGACACATCCTCTATATACTACACCACACGGGACACATCCGCCATATACTACACCACACGGGACACATCCTCTATATACTACACCACATGGGACACATCCTCCATATACTACACCACACGGGACACATCCTCTATATACTACACCACACGGGACACATCCTCTATATACTACACCACACGGGACACATCCTCTATATACTACACCACACGGGACACATCCTCTATATACTATACCACACGGGACACATCCTCTATATACAACACCACACGGGACACATCCTCTATATACTACACCACATGGGACACATCCTCTATATACTACACCACACGGGACACATCCTCTATATACTACACCACACGGGACACATCCTCTATATACTACACCACACAGGACACATCCTCCATATACTACATCACACGGGACACATCCTCCATATACTACACCACACGGGACACATCCTCTATATACTGCACCACACGGGACACATCCTCTATATACTACACCACACGGGACACATCCTCTATATACTACACCACACGGGACACATCCTCTATATACTACACCACACGGGACACATCCTCTATATACTACACCACACGGGACACATCCTCTATATACTATACCACACGGGACACATCCTCTATATACAACACCACACGGGACACATCCTCTATATACTACACCACATGGGACACATCCTCTATATACTACACCACACGGGACACATCCTCTATATACTACACCACACGGGACACATCCTCTATATACTACACCACACAGGACACATCCTCCATATACTACATCACACGGGACACATCCTCCATATACTACACCACACGGGACACATCCTCTATATACTGCACCACACGGGACACATCCTCTATATACTACACCACACGGGACACATCCTCTATATACTACACCACACGGGACACATCCTCCATATACTACACCACACGGGACACATCCTCCATATACTACACCACACAGGACACATCCTCCATATACTACACCACACGGGACACATCCTCTATATACTACACCACACGGGACACATCCTCTGTATACTACACCGCACGGGACACATCCTCCATATACTACACCACACTGGATACATCCTCTATATACTACACCACACGGGACACATCCTCTATATACTACACCACACGGGACACATCCTCTATATACTACACCACACGGGACACATCCTCTATATACTACACCACACGGGACACATCCTCTATATACTACACCACACGGGACACATCCTCTATATACTACACCACACATCCTCTATATACTACACCACACGGGACACATCCTCTATATACTACACCACACATCCTCTATATACTACACCACACGGGACACATCCTCTATATACTACACCACACGGGACACATCCTCTATATACTACATCACACGGGACACATCCTCTATATACTACACCACACGGGACACATCCTCTATATACTGCACCACACGGGACACATCCTCTATATACTACACCACACGGGACACATCCTCTATATACTGCACCACACGGGACACATCCTCTATATACTACACCACACGGGACACATCCTCTATATACTACACCACACGGGACACATCCTCTATATACTACACCACACGGGACACATCCTCTATATACTACACCACACGGGACACATCCTCTATATACTACACCACACGGGACACATCCTCTATATACTACACCACACATCCTCTATATACTACACCACACGGGACACATCCTCTATATACTACACCACACATCCTCTATATACTACACCACACGGGACACATCCTCTATATACTACACCACACATCCTCTGTATACTACACCACACGGGACACATCCTCTATGTATTACACCACACGGGACACATCCTCTATATACTACACCACACGGGACACATCCTCTATATACTACACCACACGGGACACATCCTCTATATACTACACCACATGGGACACATCCTCCATATACTACACCACACGGGACACATCCTCTATATACTACACCACATGGGACACATCCTCTATATACTACACCACACGGGACACATCCGCCATATACTACACCACACGGGACACATCCTCTATATACTACACCACACGGGACACATCCTCTATATACTGCACCACACGGGACACATCCTCTATATACTACACCACACGGGACACATCCGCCATATACTACACCACATGGGACACATCCTCCATATACTACACCACACGGGACACATCCTCTATATACTACACCACACGGGACACATCCTCTATATACTACACCACACGGGACACATCCTCTATATACTACACCACACGGGACACATCCTCTATATACTACACCACACGGGACACATCCTCTATATACTGCACCACACGGGACACATCCTCTATATACTACACCACACGGGACACATCCTCTATATACTACACCACACGGGACACATCCTCTATATACTGCACCACACGGGACACATCCGCCATATACTACACCACACGGGACACATCCTCTATATACTACACCACACGGGACACATCCGCCATATACTACACCATACGGGACACATCCTCTATATACTACACCACATGGGACACATCCTCTATATACTACACCACACGGGACACATCCTCTATATACTATACCACACGGGACACATCCTCTATATACTACACCACACGGGACACATCCTCTATATACTACACCACATGGGACACATCCTCTATATACTACACCACACGGGACACATCCTCTATATACTACACCACACGGGACACATCCTCTATATACTACACTACACAGGACACATCCTCCATATACTACATCACACGGGACACATCCTCCATATACTACACCACACGGGACACATCCTCTATATACTGCACCACACGGGACACATCCTCTATATACTACACCACACGGGACACATCCTCTATATACTACACCACACGGGACACATCCTCCATATACTACACCACACGGGACACATCCTCCATATACTACACCACACAGGACACATCCTCCATATACTACACCACACGGGACACATCCTCTATATACTACACCACACGGGACACATCCTCTATATACTACACCACACTGGATACATCCTCTATATACTACACCACACGGGACACATCCTCTATATACTACACCACACGGGACACATCCTCTATATACTACACCACACGGGACACATCCTCTATATACTACACCACACGGGACACATCCTCCATATACTACACCACACGGGACACATCCTCTATATACTACACCACACGGGACACATCCTCTATATACTACACCACACGGGACACATCCTCTATATACTACACCACACGGGACACATCCTCTATATACTACACCACACAGGACACATCCTCCATATACTACACCACACGGGACACATCCTCTATATACTACACCACACGGGACACATCCTCTATATACTACACCACACTGGATACATCCTCTATATACTACACCACACAGGGCACATCCTCTGTATACTACACCACACGGGACACATCCTCTATATACTACACCACACAGGACACATCCTCTGTATACTACACCACACGGGACACATCCTCTATATACTACACCACACGGGACACATCCTCTATATACTACACCACACGGGACACATCCTCTATATACTACACCACACGGGACACATCCTCTATATACTACACCACACGGGACACATCCTCTGTATACTACACCACACGGGACACATCCTCTGTATACTACACCACACGGGACACATCCTCTATATACTACACCACACGGGACACATCCTCTATATACTACACCACACAGGACACATCCTCCATATACTACACCACACGGGACACATCCTCTATATACTACACCACACGGGACACATCGTCTATATACTACACCGCACGGGACACATCCTCTATATACTGCACCACACGGGACACATCCTCTATATACTACACCACACGGGACACATCCTCTATATACTACACCGCACGGGACACATCCTCTATATACTGCACCACACGGGACACATCCTCTATATACTGCACCGCACGGGACACATCCTCTATATACTACACCGCACGGGACACATCCTCTATATACTACATCACACGGGACACATCCTCTATATACTACACCACACGGGACACATCCTCTATATACTGCACCACACGGGACACATCCTCTATATACTACATCACACGGGACACATCCTCTATATACTACACCACACGGGACACATCCTCTATATACTGCACCACACGGGACACATCCTCTATATACTGCACCACACGGGACACATCCTCTATATACTACACCACACATCCTCTATATACTACACCACACGGGACACATCCTCTATATACTACACCACACATCCTCTATATACTACACCACACGGGACACATCCTCTATATACTACACCACACGGGACACATCCTCTATGTATTACACCACACGGGACACATCCTCTATATACTACACCACACATCCTCTATATACTACACCACACGGGACACATCCTCTATATACTACACCACACATCCTCTATATACTACACCACACGGGACACATCCTCTATATACTACACCACACATCCTCTATATACTACACCACACGGGACACATCCTCCATATACTACACCACACGGGACACATCCTCTATATACTACACCACACGGGACACATCCTCTATATACTACACCACACGGGACACATCCTCTATATACTACACCACACGGGACACATCCTCTATATACTACACCACACGGGACACATCCTCTATATACTACACCACACGGGACACATCCTCCATATACTACACCACACGGGACACATCCTCTATATACTACACCACACGGGACACATCCTCTATATACTACACCACACGGGACACATCCTCTATATACTACACCACACGGGACACATCCTCTATATACTACACCACACGGGACACATCCTCTATATACTACACCACACGGGACACATCCTCTATATACTACACCACACGGGACACATCCTCTATATACTACACCACACGGGACACATCCTCTATATACTACACCACACGGGACACATCCTCCATATACTACACCACACGGGACACATCCTCTATATACTACACCACACGGGACACATCCTCTTTATACTACACCACACGGGACACATCCTCTATATACTACACCACACGGGACACATCCTCTATATACTACACCACACGGGACACATCCTCTATATACTACACCACACGGGACACGGGACACATCCTCTATATACTACACCACACGGGACACATCCTCTATATACTACACCACACGGGACACATCATCTATATACTACACCACGCGGGACACATCCTCTATATACTACACCACACGGGACACATCATCTATATACTACACCACACGGGACACATCCTCTATATACTGCACCACACGGGACACATCCTCTATATACTACACCACACATCCTCTATATACTACACCACACGGGACACATCCTCTATATACTACACCACACATCCTCTATATACTACACCACACGGGACACATCCTCTATATACTACACCACACGGGACACATCCTCTATGTATTACACCACACGGGACACATCCTCTATATACTACACCACACATCCTCTATATACTACACCACACGGGACACATCCTCTATATACTACACCACACATCCTCTATATACTACACCACACGGGACACATCCTCTATATACTACACCACACATCCTCTATATACTACACCACACGGGACACATCCTCCATATACTACACCACACGGGACACATCCTCTATATACTACACCACACGGGACACATCCTCTATATACTACACCACACGGGACACATCCTCTATATACTACACCACACGGGACACATCCTCTATATACTACACCACACGGGACACATCCTCTATATACTACACCACACGGGACACATCCTCCATATACTACACCACACGGGACACATCCTCTATATACTACACCACACGGGACACATCCTCTATATACTACACCACACGGGACACATCCTCTATATACTACACCACACGGGACACATCCTCTATATACTACACCACACGGGACACATCCTCTATATACTACACCACACGGGACACATCCTCTATATACTACACCACACGGGACACATCCTCTATATACTACACCACACGGGACACATCCTCTATATACTACACCACACGGGACACATCCTCCATATACTACACCACACGGGACACATCCTCTATATACTACACCACACGGGACACATCCTCTTTATACTACACCACACGGGACACATCCTCTATATACTACACCACACGGGACACATCCTCTATATACTACACCACACGGGACACATCCTCTATATACTACACCACACGGGACACGGGACACATCCTCTATATACTACACCACACGGGACACATCCTCTATATACTACACCACACGGGACACATCATCTATATACTACACCACGCGGGACACATCCTCTATATACTACACCACACGGGACACATCATCTATATACTACACCACACGGGACACATCCTCTATATACTGCACCACACGGGACACATCCTCTATATACTGCACCACACGGGACACATCCTCTATATACTACACCACACGGGACACATCCTCTATATACTACACCACACGGGACACATCCTCTATATACTACACCACACGGGACACATCATCTATATACTACACCACACGGGACACATCCTCTATATACTACACCACACGGGACACATCATCTATATACTACACCACACGGGACACATCATCTATATACTACACCACGCGGGACACATCCTCTATATACTACACCACACGGGACACATCATCTATATACTACACCACACGGGACACATCCTCTATATACTACACCACACGGGACACATCATCTATATACTACACCACACGGGACACATCATCTATATACTACACCACACGGGACACATCCTCTATATACTGCACCACACGGGACACATCCTCTATATACTACACCACACGGGACACATCCTCTATATACTACACCACACGGGACACATCCTCTATACACTACACCACACGGGACACATCCTCTATATACTACACCACACGGGACACATCCTCTATATACTACACCACATGGGACACATCCTCTATATACTACACCACACGGGACACATCCTCTATATACTACACCACACGGGACACATCCTCTATATACTACACCACACGGGACACATCCTCTATATACTACACCACACGGGACACATCCTCTATATACTACACCACACGGGACACATCCTCTATATACTACATCACACGGGACACATCCTCTATATACTACACCACACGGGACACATCCTCTATATACTACACCACACGGGACACATCCTCTATATACTACACCACACGGGACACATCCTCTATATACTATACCACACAGGACACATCCTCCATATACTACACCACACGGGACACATCCTCTATATACTATACCACACAGGACACATCCTCCATATACTACACCACACGGGACACATCCTCTGTATACTACACCACACGGGACACATCCTCTATATACTACACCACACGGGACACATCCTCTATATACTACACCACACGGGACACATCCTCTATATACTACACCACATGGGACACATCCTCCATATACTACACCACACGGGACACATCCTCTATATACTACACCACATGGGACACATCCTCCATATACTACACCACACGGGACACATCCTCTATATACTACACCACACGGGACACATCCTCTATATACTACACCACACGGGACACATCCTCTATATACTACACCACACATCCTCTATATACTACAGCACACGGGACACATCCTCTATATACTACACCACACATCCTCTATATACTACACCACACGGGACACATCCTCTATATACTACACCACACATCCTCTATATACTACACCACACGGGACACATCCTCTATGTATTACACCACACGGGACACATCCTCTATATACTACACCACACGGGACACATCCTCTATATACTGCACCACACGGGACACATCCTCTATATACTACACCACACGGGACACATCCTCTATATACTACACCACACGGGACACATCCGCCATATACTACACCACACGGGACACATCCTCTATATACTACACCACATGGGACACATCCTCCATATACTACACCACACGGGACACATCCTCTATATACTACACCACATGGGACACATCCTCTATATACTACACCACACGGGACACATCCGCCATATACTACACCACACGGGACACATCCTCTATATACTACACCACACGGGACACATCCTCTATATACTGCACCACACGGGACACATCCTCTATATACTACACCACACGGGACACATCCGCCATATACTACACCACACGGGACACATCCTCTATATACTACACCACATGGGACACATCCTCCATATACTACACCACACGGGACACATCCTCTATATACTACACCACACGGGACACATCCTCTATATACTACACCACACGGGACACATCCTCTATATACTGCACCACACGGGACACATCCTCTATATACTACACCACACGGGACACATCCTCTATATACTATACCACACGGGACACATCCTCTATATACTACACCACACGGGACACATCCTCTATATACTGCACCACACGGGACACATCCTCTATATACTACACCACACGGGACACATCCTCTATATACTATACCACACGGGACACATCCTCTATATACTACACCACATGGGACACATCCTCCATATACTACACCACACGGGACACATCCTCTATATACTACACCACACGGGACACATCCTCTATATACTACACCACACGGGACACATCCTCTATATACTGCACCACACGGGACACATCCTCTATATACTACACCACACGGGACACATCCTCTATATACTATACCACACGGGACACATCCTCTATATACTACACCACACAGGACACATCCTCTATATACTACATCACACGGGACACATCCTCTATATACTACACCACACGGGACACATCCTCTATATACTACACCACACGGGACACATCCTCTATATACTACACCACACAGGACACATCCTCTATATACTACATCACACGGGACACATCCTCTATATACTACACCACACGGGACACATCCTCTATATACTGCACCACACGGGACACATCCTCTATATACTACATCACACGGGACACATCCTCTATATACTGCACCACACGGGACACATCCTCTATATACTACACCACACGGGACACATCCTCTATATACTACATCACACGGGACACATCCTCTATATACTGCACCACACGGGACACATCCTCTATATACTACATCACACGGGACACATCCTCTATATACTACACCACACGGGACACATCCTCTATATACTACATCACACGGGACACATCCTCTATATACTGCACCACACGGGACACATCCTCTATATACTACATCACACGGGACACATCCTCTATATACTACACCACACGGGACACATCCTCTATATACTACACCACACATCCTCTATATACTACACCACACGGGACACATCCTCTATATACTACACCACACATCCTCTATATACTACACCACACGGGACACATCCTCTATATACTACACCACACGGGACACATCCTCTATATACTACATCACACGGGACACATCCTCTATATACTACACCACACGGGACACATCCTCTATATACTGCACCACACGGGACACATCCTCTATATACTACACCACACGGGACACATCCTCTATATACTGCACCACACGGGACACATCCTCTATATACTACACCACACGGGACACATCCTCTATATACTACACCACACAGGACACATCCTCTATATACTACACCACACGGGACACATCCTCTATATACTACACCACACGGGACACATCCTCTATATACTACACCACACGGGACACATCCTCTATATACTACACCACACGGGACACATCCTCTATATACTACACCACACGGGACACATCCTCTATATACTACACCACACATCCTCTATATACTACACCACACGGGACACATCCTCTATATACTACACCACACATCCTCTATATACTACACCACACGGGACACATCCTCTATATACTACACCACACGGGACACATCCTCTATATACTACACCACACATCCTCTATATACTACACCACACGGGACACATCCTCTATATACTACACCACACATCCTCTATATACTACACCACACGGGACACATCCTCTATATACTACACCACACATCCTCTGTATACTACACCACATGGGACACATCCTCTATATACTACACCACACATCCTCTATATACTACACCACACGGGACACATCCTCTATATACTACACCACACATCCTCTGTATACTACACCACATGGGACACATCCTCTATATACTACACCACACATCCTCTATATACTACACCACACGGGACACATCCTCTATATACTACACCACACATCCTCTGTATACTACACCACACGGGACACATCCTCTATATACTACACCACACATCCTCTATATACTACACCACATGGGACACATCCGCCATATACTACACCACACGGGACACATCCTCTATATACTACACCACACGGGACACATCCTCTATATACTGCACCACACGGGACACATCCTCTATATACTACACCACACGGGACACATCCGCCATATACTACACCACACGGGACACATCCTCTATATACTACACCACATGGGACACATCCTCCATATACTACACCACACGGGACACATCCTCTATATACTACACCACACGGGACACATCCTCTATATACTACACCACACGGGACACATCCGCCATATACTACACCACACGGGACACATCCTCTGTATACTACACCACACGGGACACATCCTCTATATACTACACCACACAGGACACATCCTCTGTATACTACACCACACTGGATACATCCTCTATATACTACACCACACGGGACACATCCTCTATATACTACACCACACAGGACACATCCTCTGTATACTACACCACACGGGACACATCCTCTATATACTACACCACACGGGACACATCCTCTATATACTATACCACACAGGACACATCCTCCATATACTACACCACACGGGACACATCCTCTATATACTACACCACACGGGACACATCCTCTATATACTACACCACACGGGACACATCCTCTATATACTACACCACATGGGACACATCCTCCATATACTACACCACACGGGACACATCCTCCATATACTACACCACACGGGACACATCCTCTATATACTACACCACACGGGACACATCCTCTATATACTACACCACACGGGACACATCCTCTATATACTACACCACATGGGACACATCCTCCATATACTACACCACACGGGACACATCCTCTATATACTACACCACACGGGACACATCCTCTATATACTACACCACACATCCTCTATATACTACACCACACATCCTCTATATACTACATCACACGGGACACATCCTCTATATACTACACCACACGGGACACATCCTCTATATACTACACCACACGGGACACATCCTGTATATACTACACCACACGGGACACATCCTCTATATACTACACCACACGGGACACATCCTCTATATACTACACCACACATCCTCTATATACTACATCACACGGGACACATCCTCTATATACTACATCACACGGGACACATCCTCTATATACTACATCACACGGGACACATCCTCTATATACTACACCACACATCCTCTATATACTACATCACACGGGACACATCCTCTATATACTACACCACACGGGACACATCCTCTATATACTACACCACACGGGACACATCCTGTATATACTACACCACACGGGACACATCCTCTATATACTACACCACACGGGACACATCCTCTATATACTACACCGCACGGGACACATCCTCTATATACTACACCACACGGGACACATCCGCCATATACTACACCACACGGGACACATCCTCTATATACTACATCACACGGGACACATCCTCTATATACTACACCACACGGGACACATCCTCTATATACTACACCACACGGGACACATCCTCTATATACTACACCACACGGGACACATCCTCTATATACTGCACCACACGGGACACATCCTCTATATACTACATCACACGGGACACATCCTCTATATACTGCACCACACGGGACACATCCTCTATATACTGCACCACACGGGACACATCCTCTATATACTACATCACACGGGACACATCCTCTATATACTACACCACACGGGACACATCCTCTATATACTACACCACACATCCTCTATATACTACACCACACGGGACACATCCTCTATATACTACACCACACATCCTCTATATACTACACCACACGGGACACATCCTCTATATACTACACCACACGGGACACATCCTCTATATACTACATCACACGGGACACATCCTCTATATACTACACCACACGGGACACATCCTCTATATACTGCACCACACGGGACACATCCTCTATATACTACACCACACGGGACACATCCTCTATATACTGCACCACACGGGACACATCCTCTATATACTACACCACACGGGACACATCCTCCATATACTACACCACACGGGACACATCCTCTATATACTACACCACACGGGACACATCCTCTATATACTACACCACACAGGACACATCCTCTATATACTACACCACACGGGACACATCCTCTATATACTACACCACACGGGACACATCCTCTATATACTACACCACACGGGACACATCCTCTATATACTACACCACACGGGACACATCCTCTATATACTACACCACACGGGACACATCCTCTATATACTACACCACACGGGACACATCCTCTATATACTACACCACACGGGACACATCCTCTATATACTACACCACACATCCTCTATATACTACACCACACGGGACACATCCTCTATATACTACACCACACATCCTCTATATACTACACCACACGGGACACATCCTCTATATACTACACCACACATCCTCTGTATACTACACCACACGGGACACATCCTCTATGTATTACACCACACGGGACACATCCTCTATATACTACACCACACGGGACACATCCTCTATATACTACACCACACGGGACACATCCTCTATATACTACACCACATGGGACACATCCTCCATATACTACACCACACGGGACACATCCTCTATATACTACACCACATGGGACACATCCTCTATATACTACACCACACGGGACACATCCGCCATATACTACACCACACGGGACACATCCTCTATATACTACACCACACGGGACACATCCTCTATATACTACACCACACATCCTCTATATACTACACCACACGGGACACATCCTCTATATACTACACCACACATCCTCTATATACTACACCACACGGGACACATCCTCTATATACTACACCACACATCCTCTGTATACTACACCACACGGGACACATCCTCTATGTATTACACCACACGGGACACATCCTCTATATACTACACCACACGGGACACATCCTCTATATACTACACCACATGGGACACATCCTCCATATACTACACCACACGGGACACATCCTCTATATACTACACCACATGGGACACATCCTCTATATACTACACCACACGGGACACATCCGCCATATACTACACCACACGGGACACATCCTCTATATACTACACCACACGGGACACATCCTCTATATACTGCACCACACGGGACACATCCTCTATATACTACACCACACGGGACACATCCGCCATATACTACACCACATGGGACACATCCTCCATATACTACACCACATGGGACACATCCTCCATATACTACACCACACGGGACACATCCTCTATATACTACACCACACGGGACACATCCTCTATATACTACACCACACGGGACACATCCTCTATATACTGCACCACACGGGACACATCCTCTATATACTACACCACACGGGACACATCCGCCATATACTACACCACACGGGACACATCCTCTATATACTACACCACATGGGACACATCCTCCATATACTACACCACACGGGACACATCCTCTATATACTACACCACACGGGACACATCCTCTATATACTACACCACACGGGACACATCCTCTATATACTACACCACACGGGACACATCCTCTATATACTATACCACACGGGACACATCCTCTATATACTACACCACACGGGACACATCCTCTATATACTACACCACACGGGACACATCCTCTATATACTGCACCACACGGGACACATCCTCTATATACTACACCACACGGGACACATCCGCCATATACTACACCACACGGGACACATCCTCTGTATACTACACCACACGGGACACATCCTCTATATACTACACCACACAGGACACATCCTCTGTATACTACACCACACTGGATACATCCTCTATATACTACACCACACGGGACACATCCTCTATATACTACACCACACAGGACACATCCTCTGTATACTACACCACACGGGACACATCCTCTATATACTACACCACACGGGACACATCCTCTATATACTATACCACACAGGACACATCCTCCATATACTACACCACACGGGACACATCCTCTGTATACTACACCACACGGGACACATCCTCTATATACTACACCACACGGGACACATCCTCTATATACTACACCACACGGGACACATCCTCTATATACTACACCACATGGGACACATCCTCCATATACTACACCACACGGGACACATCCTCTATATACTACACCACATGGGACACATCCTCCATATACTACACCACACGGGACACATCCTCTATATACTACACCACACGGGACACATCCTCTATATACTACACCACACGGGACACATCCTCTATATACTACACCACACGGGACACATCCTGTATATACTACACCACACGGGACACATCCTCTATATACTACACCACACGGGACACATCCGCCATATACTACACCACACGGGACACATCCTCTATATACTACACCACACGGGACACATCCTCTATATACTACATCACACGGGACACATCCTCTATATACTACACCACATGGGACACATCCTCCATATACTACACCACACGGGACACATCCTCTATATACTACACCACATGGGACACATCCTCCATATACTACACCACACGGGACACATCCTCTATATACTACACCACACGGGACACATCCTCTATATACTACACCGCACGGGACACATCCTCTATATACTACACCACACGGGACACATCCGCCATGTACTACACCACACGGGACACATCCTCTATATACTACATCACACGGGACACATCCTCTATATACTACACCACACGGGACACATCCTCTATATACTACACCACACGGGACACATCCTCTATATACTACACCACACGGGACACATCCTCTATATACTACACCACACGGGACACATCCTCTATATACTACATCACACGGGACACATCCTCTATATACTACACCACACGGGACACATCCTCTATATACTACATCACACGGGACACATCCTCTATATACTACACCGCACGGGACACATCCTCTATATACTACACCGCACGGGACACATCCTCTATATACTGCACCACACGGGGCACATCCTCTATATACTACACCACACGGGACACATCCTCTATATACTACACCACACGGGACACATCCTCTATATACTACACCACACGGGACACATCCTCTATATACTACACCGCACGGGACACATCCTCTATATACTACACCACACGGGACACATCCTCTATATACTACACCACACGTGACACATCCTCTATATAATACACCACACGGGACACATCCTCTATATACTACACCACACGGGACACATCCTCTATATACTACACCGCACGGGACACATCCTCTATATACTACACCGCACGGGACACATCCTCTATATACTACACCACACGGGACACATCCTCTATATACTACACCGCACGGGACACATCCTCTATATACTACACCACACGGGACACATCCTCTATATACTACACCACACGGGACACATCCTCTATATACTACATCACACGGGACACATCCTCTATATACTACACCACACGGGACACATCCTCTATATACTACACCACACGGGACACATCCTCTATATACTACACCACACGGGACACATCCTCTATATACTACACCACACGGGACACATCCTCTATATACTACACCACACGGGACACATCCTCTATATACTACACCACACGGGACACATCCTCTATATACTACACCACACGGGACACATCCTCTATATACTGCACCACACGGGACACATCCTCTATATACTACACCACACGGGACACATCCTCTATATACTGCACCACACGAGACAGATCCTCTATATACTGCACCACACGGGACACATCCTCTATATACTACACCACACGGGACACATCCTCTATATACTACATCACACGGGACACATCCTCTATATACTACACCACACGGGACACATCCTCTATATACTACACCACACAGGACACATCCTCCATATACTACACCACACGGCACACATCCTCTATATACTACACCACACGGGACACATCCTCTATATACTACACCACACGGGACACATCCTCTATATACTACATCACACGGGACACATCCTCTATATACTACATCACACGGGACACATCCTCTATATACTACACCACACGGGACACATCCTCTATATACTACACCACACGGGACACATCCTCTATATACTACACCACACGGGACACATCCTCTATATACTACATCACACGGGACACATCCTCTATATACTACACCACACGGGACACATCCTCTATATACTACACCACACGGGACACATCCTCTATATACTACACCACACGGGACACATCCTCTATATACTACATCACACGGGACACATCCTCTATATACTGCACCACACGGGACACATCCTCTATATACTGCACCACACGGGACACATCCTCTATATACTACACCACACGGGACACATCCTCTATATACTACATCACACGGGACACATCCTCTATATACTACACCACACGGGACACATCCTCTATATACTACACCACACGGGACACATCCTCTATATACTACATCACACGGGACACATCCTCTATATACTACACCACACGGGACACATCCTCTATATACTACACCACACGGGACACATCCTCTATATACTGCACCACACGGGACACATCCTCTATATACTACATCACACGGGACACATCCTCTATATACTGCACCACACGGGACACATCCTCTATATACTGCACCACACGGGACACATCCTCTATATACTACATCACACGGGACACATCCTCTATATACTACACCACACGGGACACATCCTCTATATACTACACCACACATCCTCTATATACTACACCACACGGGACACATCCTCTATATACTACACCACACATCCTCTATATACTACACCACACGGGACACATCCTCTATATACTACACCACACGGGACACATCCTCTATATACTACATCACACGGGACACATCCTCTATATACTACACCACACGGGACACATCCTCTATATACTGCACCACACGGGACACATCCTCTATATACTACACCACACGGGACACATCCTCTATATACTGCACCACACGGGACACATCCTCTATATACTACACCACACGGGACACATCCTCCATATACTACACCACACGGGACACATCCTCTATATACTACACCACACGGGACACATCCTCTATATACTACACCACACAGGACACATCCTCTATATACTACACCACACGGGACACATCCTCTATATACTACACCACACGGGACACATCCTCTATATACTACACCACACGGGACACATCCTCTATATACTACACCACACGGGACACATCCTCTATATACTACACCACACGGGACACATCCTCTATATACTACACCACACGGGACACATCCTCTATATACTACACCACACATCCTCTATATACTACACCACACGGGACACATCCTCTATATACTACACCACACATCCTCTATATACTACACCACACGGGACACATCCTCTATATACTACACCACACATCCTCTGTATACTACACCACACGGGACACATCCTCTATGTATTACACCACACGGGACACATCCTCTATATACTACACCACACGGGACACATCCTCTATATACTACACCACACGGGACACATCCTCTATATACTACACCACATGGGACACATCCTCCATATACTACACCACACGGGACACATCCTCTATATACTACACCACATGGGACACATCCTCTATATACTACACCACACGGGACACATCCGCCATATACTACACCACACGGGACACATCCTCTATATACTACACCACACGGGACACATCCTCTATATACTGCACCACACGGGACACATCCTCTATATACTACACCACACGGGACACATCCGCCATATACTACACCACATGGGACACATCCTCCATATACTACACCACATGGGACACATCCTCCATATACTACACCACACGGGACACATCCTCTATATACTACACCACACGGGACACATCCTCTATATACTACACCACACGGGACACATCCTCTATATACTGCACCACACGGGACACATCCTCTATATACTACACCACATGAGACACATCCTCCATATACTACACCACACGGGACACATCCTCTATATACTACACCACACGGGACACATCCTCTATATACTACACCACACGGGACACATCCTCTATATACTACACCACACGGGACACATCCTCTATATACTATACCACACGGGACACATCCTCTATATACTACACCACACGGGACACATCCTCTATATACTACACCACATGGGACACATCCTCTATATACTACACCACACGGGACACATCCTCTATATACTACACCACACGGGACACATCCTCTATATACTACACCACACAGGACACATCCTCCATATACTACATCACACGGGACACATCCTCCATATACTACACCACACGGGACACATCCTCTATATACTGCACCACACGGGACACATCCTCTATATACTACACCACACGGGACACATCCTCTATATACTACACCACACGGGACACATCCTCCATATACTACACCACACGGGACACATCCTCTATATACTACACCACACGGGACACATCCTCCATATACTACACCACACGGGACACATCCTCTATATACTACACCACACAGGACACATCCTCCATATACTACACCACACGGGACACATCCTCTATATACTACACCACACAGGACACATCCTCCATATACTACACCACACGGGACACATCCTCTATATACTACACCACACAGGACACATCCTCCATATACTACACCACACGGGACACATCCTCTATATACTACACCACACAGAACACATCCTCCATATACTACACCACACGGGACACATCCTCCATATACTACACCACACGGGACACATCCTCTATATACTACACCACACAGGACACATCCTCCATATACTACACCACACGGGACACATCCTCTATATACTACACCACACGGGACACATCCTCTATATACTACACCACACTGGATACATCCTCTATATACTACACCACACGGGACACATCCTCTATATACTACACCACACGGGACACATCCTCTATATACTACACCACACGGGACACATCCTCTATATACTACACCACACGGGACACATCCTCCATATACTACACCACACGGGACACATCCTCTATATACTACACCACACGGGACACATCCTCTATATACTACACCACACTGGATACATCCTCTATATACTACACCACACAGGGCACATCCTCTGTATACTACACCACACGGGACACATCCACTATATACTACACCACACAGGACACATCCTCTATATACTACACCACACAGGACACATCCTCTGTATACTACACCACACGGGACACATCCTCTATATACTACACCACACAGGACACATCCTCTGTATACTACACCACACGGGACACATCCTCTATATACTACACCACACGGGACACATCCTCTATATACTATACCACACAGGACACATCCTCTATATACTACACCACACGGGACACATCCTCTATATACTACACCACACGGGACACATCCTCTATATACTATACCACACAGGACACATCCTCTGTATACTACACCACACGGGACACATCCTCCATATACTACACCACACGGGACACATCCTCTGTATACTACACCACACGGGACACATCCTCTATATACTACACCACACGGGACACATCCTCTATATACTACACCACACGGGACACATCCTCTATATACTACACCACATGGGACACATCCTCCATATACTACACCACACGGGACACATCCTCTATATACTACACCACATGGGACACATCCTCCATATACTACACCGCACGGGACACATCCTCTATATACTACACCACACGGGACACATCCTCTATATACTACACCACACGGGACACATCCTCTATATACTACACCACACGGGACACATCCTGTATATACTACACCACACGGGACACATCCTCTATATACTACACCACACGGGACACATCCTCTATATACTACACCGCACGGAACACATCCTCTATATACTACACCACACGGGACACATCCTCTATATACTACACCACACGGGACACATCCTCTATATACTACACCACACGGGACACATCCTCTATATACTACACCACACGGGACACATCCTCTATATACTACACCACACGGGACACATCCTCTATATACTGCACCACACGGGACACATCCTCTATATACTACACCGCACGGGACACATCCTCTATATACTGCACCACACGGGACACATCCTCTATATACTGCACCACACGGGACACATCCTCTATATACTACACCGCACGGGACACATCCTCTATATACTACATCACACGGGACACATCCTCTATATACTACACCACACGGGACACATCCTCTATATACTACACCACACGGGACACATCCTCTATATACTACACCACACGGGACACATCCTCTATATACTGCACCACACGGGACACATCCTCTATATACTACATCACACGGGACACATCCTCTATATACTACACCACACGGGACACATCCTCTATATACTGCACCACACGGGACACATCCTCTATATACTACACCACACATCCTCTATATACTACACCACACGGGACACATCCTCTATATACTACACCACACATCCTCTATATACTACACCACACGGGACACATCCTCTATATACTACACCACACATCCTCTATATACTACACCACACGGGACACATCCTCCATATACTACACCACACGGGACACATCCTCTATATACTACACCACACGGGACACATCCTCTATATACTACACCACACGGGACACATCCTCTATATACTACACCACACGGGACACATCCTCTATATACTACACCACACGGGACACATCCTCTATATACTACACCACACGGGACACATCCTCTATGTACTATACCACACGGGACACATCCTCCATATACTACACCACACGGGACACATCCTCTATATACTACACCACACGGGACACATCCTCTATATACTACACCACACGGGACACATCCTCTGTATACTACACCACACGGGACACATCCTCTATATACTACACCACACGGGACACATCCTCTATATACTACACCACACGGGACACATCCTCTATATACTACACCACACGGGACACATCCTCTATGTACTATACCACACGGGACACATCCTCCATATACTACACCACACGGGACACATCCTCTATATACTACACCACACGGGACACATCCTCTATATACTACACCACACGGGACACATCATCTATATACTACACCACACGGGACACATCCTCTATATACTACACCACACGGGACACATCCTCTATACACTACACCACACGGGACACATCCTCTATATACTACACCACACGGGACACATCCTCTATATACTACACCACACGGGACACATCCTCTATATACTACACCACACGGGACACATCCTCTATATACTACACCACACGGGACACATCCTCTATATACTACACCACACGGGACACATCCTCTATATACTACACCACACGGGACACATCCTCTATATACTACACCACACAGGACACATCCTCCATATACTACACCACACGGGACACATCCTCTATATACTACACCACACAGGACACATCCTCCATATACTACACCACACGGGACACATCCTTCATATACTACACCACACGGGACACATCCTCTATATACTACACCACACAGGACACATCCTCCATATACTACACCACACGGGACACATCCTCTATATACTACACCACACGGGACACATCCTCTATATACTACACCACACTGGATACATCCTCTATATACTACACCACACGGGACACATCCTCTATATACTACACCACACGGGACACATCCTCTATATACTACACCACACGGGACACATCCTCTATATACTACACCACACGGGACACATCCTCCATATACTACACCACACGGGACACATCCTCTATATACTACACCACACGGGACACATCCTCTATATACTACACCACACTGGATACATCCTCTATATACTACACCACACGGGACACATCCTCTATATACTACACCACACGGGACACATCCTCTATATACTACACCACACGGGACACATCCTCTATATACTACACCACACGGGACACATCCTCCATATACTACACCACACGGGACACATCCTCTATATACTACACCACACGGGACACATCCTCCATATACTACACCACACGGGACACATCCTCTATATACTACACCACACGGGACACATCCTCCATATACTACACCACACGGGACACATCCTCCATATACTACACCACACGGGACACATCCTCTATATACTACACCACACGGGACACATCCTCTATATACTACACCACACGGGACACATCCTCTATATACTACACCACACGGGACACATCCTCTATATACTACACCACACTGGATACATCCTCTATATACTACACCACACAGGGCACATCCTCTGTATACTACACCACACGGGACACATCCTCTATATACTACACCACACAGGACACATCCTCTATATACTACACCACACAGGACACATCCTCTGTATACTACACCACACGGGACACATCCTCTATATACTACACCACACGGGACACATCCTCTATATACTATACCACACAGGACACATCCTCCATATACTACACCACACGGGACACATCCTCTGTATACTACACCACACGGGACACATCCTCTATATACTACACCACACGGGACACATCCTCTATATACTACACCACACGGGACACATCCTCTATATACTACACCACATGGGACACATCCTCCATATACTACACCACACGGGACACATCCTCTATATACTACACCACATGGGACACATCCTCCATATACTACACCGCACGGGACACATCCTCTATATACTACACCACACGGGACACATCCTCTATATACTACACCACACGGGACACATCCTCTATATACTACACCACACGGGACACATCCTGTATATACTACACCACACGGGACACATCCTCTATATACTACACCACACGGGACACATCCTCTATATACTACACCGCACGGAACACATCCTCTATATACTACACCACACGGGACACATCCTCTATATACTACACCACACGGGACACATCCTCTATATACTACACCACACGGGACACATCCTCTATATACTGCACCACACGGGACACATCCTCTATATACTACATCACACGGGACACATCCTCTATATACTGCACCACACGGGACACATCCTCTATATACTGCACCACACGGGACACATCCTCTATATACTACACCACACGGGACACCTCCTCTATATACTACACCACACGGGGCACATCCTCTATGTACTGAACCACACGGGACACATCCTCTATATACTACATCACACGGGACACATCCTCTATATACTACACCACACGGGACACATCCTCTATATACTGCACCACACGGGACACATCCTCTATATACTACATCACACGGGACACATCCTCTATATACTACACCACACGGGACACATCCTCTATATACTACACCACACGGGACACATCCTCTATATACTACACCGCACGGGACACATCCTCTATATACTGCACCACACGGGACACATCCTCTATATACTACACCACACGGGACACATCCTCTATATACTACACCGCACGGGACACATCCTCTATATACTGCACCACACGGGACACATCCTCTATATACTGCACCACACGGGACACATCCTCTATATACTACACCGCACGGGACACATCCTCTATATACTACATCACACGGGACACATCCTCTATATACTACATCACACGGGACACATCCTCTATATACTACACCACACGGGACACATCCTCTATATACTACACCACACGGGACACATCCTCTATATACTACACCACACGGGACACATCCTCTATATACTGCACCACACGGGACACATCCTCTATATACTACATCACACGGGACACATCCTCTATATACTACACCACACGGGACACATCCTCTATATACTGCACCACACGGGACACATCCTCTATATACTACACCACACATCCTCTATATACTACACCACACGGGACACATCCTCTATATACTACACCACACATCCTCTATATACTACACCACACGGGACACATCCTCTATATACTACACCACACATCCTCTATATACTACACCACACGGGACACATCCTCCATATACTACACCACACGGGACACATCCTCTATATACTACACCACACGGGACACATCCTCTATATACTACACCACACGGGACACATCCTCTATATACTACACCACACGGGACACATCCTCTATATACTACACCACACGGGACACATCCTCTATGTACTATACCACACGGGACACATCCTCCATATACTACACCACACGGGACACATCCTCTATATACTACACCACACGGGACACATCCTCTATATACTACACCACACGGGACACATCCTCTATATACTACACCACACGGGACACATCCTCTATATACTACACCACACGGGACACATCCTCTATATACTACACCACACGGGACACATCATCTATATACTACACCACACGGGACACATCCTCTATATACTACACCACACGGGACACATCCTCTATACACTACACCACACGGGACACATCCTCTATATACTACACCACACGGGACACATCCTCTATATACTACACCACACGGGACACATCCTCTATATACTATACCACACAGGACACATCCTCTATATACTACACCACACGGGACACATCCTCTATACACTACACCACACGGGACACATCCTCTATATACTACACCACACGGGACACATCCTCTATATACTACACCACACGGGACACATCCTCTATATACTACACCACACGGGACACATCCTCTATATACTACACCACACGGGACACATCCTCTATACACTACACCACACGGGACACATCCTCTATATACTACACCACACGGGACACATCCTCTATATACTACACCACACGGGACACATCCTCTATATACTACACCACACGGGACACATCCTCTATATACTACACCACACGGGACACATCCTCTATATACTACACCACACGGGACACATCCTCCATATACTACACCACACGGGACACATCCTCTATATACTACACCACACGGGACACATCCTCCATATACTACACCACACGGGACACATCCTCTATATACTACACCACACAGGACACATCCTCCATATACTACACCACACGGGACACATCCTCTATATACTACACCACACAGGACACATCCTCCATATACTACACCACACGGGACACATCCTCTATATACTACACCACACAGGACACATCCTCCATATACTACACCACACGGGACACATCCTCTATATACTACACCACACAGGACACATCCTCCATATACTACACCACACGGGACACATCCTCCATATACTACACCACACGGGACACATCCTCTATATACTACACCACACAGGACACATCCTCCATATACTACACCACACGGGACACATCCTCTATATACTACACCACACGGGACACATCCTCTATATACTACACCACACTGGATACATCCTCTATATACTACACCACACGGGACACATCCTCTATATACTACACCACACGGGACACATCCTCTATATACTACACCACACGGGACACATCCTCTATATACTACACCACACGGGACACATCCTCCATATACTACACCACACTGGATACATCCTCTATATACTACACCACACAGGGCACATCCTCTGTATACTACACCACACGGGACACATCCTCTATATACTACACCACACTGGATACATCCTCTATATACTACACCACACAGGGCACATCCTCTGTATACTACACCACACGGGACACATCCTCTATATACTACACCACACAGGACACATCCTCTATATACTACACCACACAGGACACATCCTCTGTATACTACACCACACGGGACACATCCTCTATATACTACACCACACAGGACACATCCTCTGTATACTACACCACACGGGACACATCCTCTATATACTACACCACACGGGACACATCCTCTATATACTATACCACACAGGACACATCCTCCATATACTACACCACACGGGACACATCCTCTGTATACTACACCACACGGGACACATCCTCTATATACTACACCACACGGGACACATCCTCTATATACTACACCACACGGGACACATCCTCTATATACTACACCACATGGGACACATCCTCCATATACTACACCACACGGGACACATCCTCTATATACTACACCACATGGGACACATCCTCCATATACTACACCGCACGGGACACATCCTCTATATACTACACCACACGGGACACATCCTCTATATACTACACCACACGGGACACATCCTCTATATACTACACCACACGGGACACATCCTGTATATACTACACCACACGGGACACATCCTCTATATACTACACCACACGGGACACATCCTCTATATACTACACCGCACGGAACACATCCTCTATATACTACACCACACGGGACACATCCTCTATATACTACACCACACGGGACACATCCTCTATATACTACACCACACGGGACACATCCTCTATATACTGCACCACACGGGACACATCCTCTATATACTACATCACACGGGACACATCCTCTATATACTACACCACACGGGGCACATCCTCTATGTACTGAACCACACGGGACACATCCTCTATATACTACATCACACGGGACACATCCTCTATATACTACACCACACGGGACACATCCTCTATATACTGCACCACACGGGACACATCCTCTATATACTACATCACACGGGACACATCCTCTATATACTACACCACACGGGACACATCCTCTATATACTACACCACACGGGACACATCCTCTATATACTACACCGCACGGGACACATCCTCTATATACTGCACCACACGGGACACATCCTCTATATACTGCACCACACGGGACACATCCTCTATATACTACACCGCACGGGACACATCCTCTATATACTACATCACACGGGACACATCCTCTATATACTACATCACACGGGACACATCCTCTATATACTACACCACACGGGACACATCCTCTATATACTACACCACACGGGACACATCCTCTATATACTACACCACACGGGACACATCCTCTATATACTGCACCACACGGGACACATCCTCTATATACTACATCACACGGGACACATCCTCTATATACTACACCACACGGGACACATCCTCTATATACTGCACCACACGGGACACATCCTCTATATACTACACCACACATCCTCTATATACTACACCACACGGGACACATCCTCTATATACTACACCACACATCCTCTATATACTACACCACACGGGACACATCCTCTATATACTACACCACACATCCTCTATATACTACACCACACGGGACACATCCTCCATATACTACACCACACGGGACACATCCTCTATATACTACACCACACGGGACACATCCTCTATATACTACACCACACGGGACACATCCTCTATATACTACACCACACGGGACACATCCTCTATATACTACACCACACGGGACACATCCTCTATATACTACACCACACGGGACACATCCTCTATGTACTATACCACACGGGACACATCCTCCATATACTACACCACACGGGACACATCCTCTATATACTACACCACACGGGACACATCCTCTATATACTACACCACACGGGACACATCCTCTATATACTACACCACACGGGACACATCCTCTATATACTACACCACACGGGACACATCCTCTATATACTACACCACACGGGACACATCATCTATATACTACACCACACGGGACACATCCTCTATATACTACACCACACGGGACACATCCTCTATACACTACACCACACGGGACACATCCTCTATATACTACACCACACGGGACACATCCTCTATATACTACACCACACGGGACACATCCTCTATATACTATACCACACAGGACACATCCTCTATATACTACACCACACGGGACACATCCTCTATACACTACACCACACGGGACACATCCTCTATACACTACACCACACGGGACACATCCTCTATATACTACACCACACGGGACACATCCTCTATATACTACACCACACGGGACACATCCTCTATATACTACACCACACGGGACACATCCTCTATATACTACACCACACGGGACACATCCTCTATATACTACACCACACTGGATACATCCTCTATATACTACACCACACGGGACACATCCTCTATATACTACACCACACTGGATACATCCTCTATATACTACACCACACAGGGCACATCCTCTGTATACTACACCACACGGGACACATCCTCTATATACTACACCACACAGGACACATCCTCTGTATACTACACCACACGGGACACATCCTCTATATACTACACCACACGGGACACATCCTCTATATACTACACCACACTGGATACATCCTCTATATACTACACCACACGGGACACATCCTCTATATACTACACCACACAGGACACATCCTCCATATACTACACCACACGGGACACATCCTCTGTATACTACACCACACGGGACACATCCTCTATATACTACACCACACGGGACACATCCTCTATATACTACACCACACGGGACACATCCTCTATATACTGCACCACACGGGACACATCCTCTATATGCTACACCACACATCCTCTATATACTACACCACACGGGACACATCCTCTATATACTACACCACACGGGACACATCCTCTATGTATTACACCACACGGGACACATCCTCTATATACTACACCACACGGGACACATCCTCTATATACTGCACCACACGGGACACATCCTCTATATACTACACCACACATCCTCTATATACTACACCACACGGGACACATCCTCTATATACTACACCACACGGGACACATCCTCTATGTATTACACCACACGGGACACATCCTCTATATACTACACCACACATCCTCTATATACTGCACCACACGGGACACATCCTCTATATACTACACCACACATCCTCTATATACTACACCACACGGGACACATCCTCTATATACTACACCACACGGGACACATCCTCTATATACTACACCACACGGGACACTTCCTCTATATACTACACCACACGGGGCACATCCTCTATGTACTGAACCACACGGGACACATCCTCTATATACTACATCACACGGGACACATCCTCTATATACTACACCACACGGGACACATCCTCTATATACTGCACCACACGGTACACATCCTCTATATACTACATCACACGGGACACATCCTCTATATACTACACCACACGGGACACATCCTCTATATACTACACCACACGGGACACATCCTCTATATACTACACCGCACGGGACACATCCTCTATATACTGCACCACACGGGACACATCCTCTATATAGTACACCACACGAGACACATCCTCTATATACTACACCGCACGGGACACATCCTCTATATACTGCACCACACGGGACACATCCTCTATATACTGCACCACACGGGACACATCCTCTATATACTGCACCACACGGGACACATCCTCTATATACTGCACCACACGGGACACATCCTCTATATAGTACACCACACGGGACACATCCTCTATATACTACACCGCACGGGACACATCCTCTATATACTGCACCACACGGGACACATCCTCTATATACTGCACCACACGGGACACATCCTCTATATACTACACCGCACGGGACACATCCTCTATATACTACATCACACGGGACACATCCTCTATATACTACATCACACGGGACACATCCTCTATATACTACACCACACGGGACACATCCTCTATATACTGCACCACACGGGACACATCCTCTATATACTACATCACACGGGACACATCCTCTATATACTGCACCACACGGGACACATCCTCTATATACTACATCACACGGGACACATCCTCTATATACTACACCACACGGGACACATCCTCTATATACTGCACCACACGGGACACATCCTCTATATACTACACCACACATCCTCTATATACTACACCACACGGGACACATCCTCTATATACTACACCACACATCCTCTATATACTACACCACACGGGACACATCCTCTATATACTACACCACACGGGACACATCCTCTATGTATTACACCACACGGGACACATCCTCTATATACTACACCACACATCCTCTATATACTACACCACACGGGACACATCCTCTATATACTACACCACACATCCTCTATATACTACACCACACGGGACACATCCTCTATATACTACACCACACATCCTCTATATACTACACCACACGGGACACATCCTCCATATACTACACCACACGGGACACATCCTCTATATACTACACCATACGGGACACATCCTCTATATACTACACCACACGGGACACATCCTCTATATACTACACCACACGGGACACATCCTCTATGTACTATACCACACGGGACACATCCTCCATATACTACACCACACGGGACACATCCTCTATATACTGCACCACACGGGACACATCCTCTATATACTACACCACACGGGACACATCCTCTATATACTACACCACACGGGACACATCCTCTATATACTACACCACACGGGACACTTCCTCTGTATACTACACCACACGGGACACGTCCTCTATATACTACACCACACGGGGCACATCCTCTATATACTACACCACACGGGACACATCCTCTATATACTACACCACACGGGGCACATCCTCTATATACTACACCACACGGGACACATCTTCTATATCTATATACTACACCACACGGGACACATCCTCTATATACTACACCACACGGGACACTTCCTCTGTATACTACACCACACGGGACACGTCCTCTATATACTACACCACACGGGGCACATCCTCTATATACTACACCACACGGGACACATCCTCTATATACTACACCACACGGGACACTTCCTCTGTATACTACACCACACGGGACACATCCTCTATATACTACACCACACGGGACACATCCTCTATATACTACACCACACGGGACACATCCTCTATATACTACATCACACGGGACACATCCTCTATATACTACACCACACGGGACACATCCTCTATATACTACACCACACGGGACACATCCTCTATATACTGCACCACACGGGACACATCCTCTATATACTACATCACACAGGACACATCCTCTATATACTGCACCACACGGGACACATCCTCTATATACTGCACCACACGGGACACATCCTCTATATACTACACCACACGGGACACATCCTCTATATACTACATCACACGGGACACATCCTCTATATACTACACCACACGGGACACATCCTCTATATACTACACCACACGGGACACATCATCTATATACTACACCACACGGGACACATCCTCTATATACTACACCACACGGGACACATCCTCTATACACTACACCACACGGGACACATCCTCTATACACTACACCACACGGGACACATCCTCTATATACTACACCACACGGGACACATCCTCTATATACTACACCACACGGGACACATCATCTATATACTACACCACACGGGACACATCCTCTATATACTACACCACACGGGACACATCCTCTATATACTACATCACACGGGACACATCCTCTATATACTACACCACACGGGACACATCCTCTATATACTACACCACACGGGACACATCCTCTATATACTGCACCACACGGGACACATCCTCTATATACTACATCACACGGGACACATCCTCTATATACTGCACCACACGGGACACATCCTCTATATACTGCACCACACGGGACACATCCTCTATATACTACACCACACGGGACACATCCTCTATATACTACATCACACGGGACACATCCTCTATATACTACACCACACGGGACACATCCTCTATATACTGCACCACACGGGACACATCCTCTATATACTACATCACACGGGACACATCCTCTATATACTGCACCACACGGGACACATCCTCTATATACTACATCACACGGGACACATCCTCTATATACTACACCACACGGGACACATCCTCTATATACTGCACCACACGGGACACATCCTCTATATACTACACCACACATCCTCTATATACTACACCACACGGGACACATCCTCTATATACTACACCACACATCCTCTATATACTACACCACACGGGACACATCCTCTATATACTACACCACACGGGACACATCCTCTATGTATTACACCACACGGGACACATCCTCTATATACTACACCACACATCCTCTATATACTACACCACACGGGACACATCCTCTATATACTACACCACACATCCTCTATATACTACACCACACGGGACACATCCTCTATATACTACACCACACATCCTCTATATACTACACCACACGGGACACATCCTCCATATACTACACCACACGGGACACATCCTCTATATACTACACCACACGGGACACATCCTCTATATACTACACCACACGGGACACATCCTCTATATACTACACCACACGGGACACATCCTCTATGTACTATACCACACGGGACACATCCTCCATATACTACACCACACGGGACACATCCTCTATATACTGCACCACACGGGACACATCCTCTATATACTACACCACACGGGACACATCCTCTATATACTACACCACACGGGACACATCCTCTATATACTACACCACACGGGACACTTCCTCTGTATACTACACCACACGGGACACGTCCTCTATATACTACACCACACGGGGCACATCCTCTATATACTACACCACACGGGACACATCCTCTATATACTACACCACACGGGACACTTCCTCTGTATACTACACCACACGGGACACATCCTCTATATACTACACCACACGGGACACATCCTCTATATACTACACCACACGGGACACATCCTCTATATACTACACCACACGGGACACATCCTCTATATACTACACCACACGGGACACATCATCTATATACTACACCACACGGGACACATCATCTATATACTACACCACACGGGACACATCCTCTATATACTACACCACACGGGACACATCCTCTATATACTGCACCACACGGGACACATCCTCTATATACTACACCACACATCCTCTATATACTACACCACACGGGACACATCCTCTATATACTACACCACACATCCTCTATATACTACACCACACGGGACACATCCTCTATATACTACACCACACATCCTCTATATACTACACCACACGGGACACATCCTCCATATACTACACCACACGGGACACATCCTCTATATACTACACCACACGGGACACATCCTCTATATACTACACCACACGGGACACATCCTCTATATACTACACCACACGGGACACATCCTCTATATACTACACCACACGGGACACATCCTCTATATACTACATCACACGGGACACATCCTCTATATACTACACCACACGGGACACATCCTCTATATACTACACCACACGGGACACATCATCTATATACTACACCACACGGGACACATCCTCTATATACTACACCACACGGGACACATCCTCTATACACTACACCACACGGGACACATCCTCTATATACTACACCACACGGGACACATCCTCTATACACTACACCACACGGGACACATCCTCTATATACTACATCACACGGGACACATCCTCTATATACTACACCACACGGGACACATCCTCTATATACTACACCACACGGGACACATCATCTATATACTACACCACACGGGACACATCCTCTATATACTACACCACACGGGACACATCATCTATATACTACACCACACGGGACACATCATCTATATACTACACCACACGGGACACATCCTCTATATACTACACCACACGGGACACATCCTCTATATACTGCACCACACGGGACACATCCTCTATATACTACACCACACATCCTCTATATACTACACCACACGGGACACATCCTCTATATACTACACCACACATCCTCTATATACTACACCACACGGGACACATCCTCTATATACTACACCACACATCCTCTATATACTACACCACACGGGACACATCCTCCATATACTACACCACACGGGACACATCCTCTATATACTACACCACACGGGACACATCCTCTATATACTACACCACACGGGACACATCCTCTATATACTACACCACACGGGACACATCCTCTATATACTACACCACACGGGACACATCCTCTATATACTACATCACACGGGACACATCCTCTATATACTACACCACACGGGACACATCCTCTATATACTACACCACACGGGACACATCATCTATATACTACACCACACGGGACACATCCTCTATATACTACACCACACGGGACACATCCTCTATACACTACACCACACGGGACACATCCTCTATATACTACACCACACGGGACACATCCTCTATACACTACACCACACGGGACACATCCTCTATATACTACATCACACGGGACACATCCTCTATATACTACACCACACGGGACACATCCTCTATATACTACACCACACGGGACACATCATCTATATACTACACCACACGGGACACATCCTCTATATACTACACCACACGGGACACATCCTCTATACACTACACCACACGGGACACATCCTCTATATACTACACCACACGGGACACATCCTCTATATACTACACCACACGGGACACATCCTCTATACACTACACCACACGGGACACATCCTCTATATACTACACCACACGGGACACATCCTCTATATACTACACCACACGGGACACATCATCTATATACTACACCACACGGGACACATCCTCTATATACTACACCACACGGGACACATCCTCTATATACTACATCACACGGGACACATCCTCTATATACTACACCACACGGGACACATCCTCTATATACTACACCACACGGGACACATCCTCTATATACTGCACCACACGGGACACATCCTCTATATACTACATCACACGGGACACATCCTCTATATACTGCACCACACGGGACACATCCTCTATATACTGCACCACACGGGACACATCCTCTATATACTACACCACACGGGACACATCCTCTATATACTACATCACACGGGACACATCCTCTATATACTACACCACACGGGACACATCCTCTATATACTACACCACACGGGACACATCCTCTATATACTGCACCACACGGGACACATCCTCTATATACTACATCACACGGGACACATCCTCTATATACTGCACCACACGGGACACATCCTCTATATACTGCACCACACGGGACACATCCTCTATATACTACACCACACGGGACACATCCTCTATATACTACACCACACATCCTCTATATACTACACCACACGGGACACATCCTCTATATACTACACCACACATCCTCTATATACTACACCACACGGGACACATCCTCTATATACTACACCACACGGGACACATCCTCTATATACTACATCACACGGGACACATCCTCTATATACTGCACCACACGGGACACATCCTCTATATACTACACCACACGGGACACATCCTCTATATACTACACCACACGGGACACATCCTCTATATACTACACCACACAGGACACATCCTCTATATACTACACCACACGGGACACATCCTCTATATACTACACCACACGGGACACATCCTCTATATACTACACCACACGGGACACATCCTCTATATACTACACCACACGGGACACATCCTCTATATACTACACCACACATCCTCTATATACTACACCACACGGGACACATCCTCTATATACTACACCACACATCCTCTATATACTACACCACACGGGACACATCCTCTATATACTGCACCACACGGGACACATCCTCTATATACTACACCACACGGGACACATCCTCTATATACTGCACCACACGGGACACATCCTCTATATACTGCACCACACGGGACACATCCTCTATATACTACACCACACGGGACACATCCTCTATATACTGCACCACACGGGACACATCCTCTATATACCACACCATACGGGACACATCCTCTATATACTACACCACACGGGACACACCCTCTATATACTACACCACACGGGACACATCCTCTATATACTACACCACACAGGACACATCCTCTATATACTACACCACACGGGACACATCCTCTATATACTACACCACACGGGACACATCCTCTATATACTACACCACACGGGACACATCCTCTATATACTACATCACACGGGACACATCCTCTATATACTGCACCACACGGGACATATAATCTATATACACTACACCACACAGGAGAGCTCGGGTTATGGGTTCATTGTCAGTTTTGGTAATTTATTATTATGATGTATTCATTTTCTCAGGGATCTCTCCGTGTTTCGTGCTGAATGGATAAGATCTATCCGGCTTCTCCAAACCTCATGTTCCTCCATTATTTCATGGAGCCCTCAGGATCCAGGAAAAATAACAGAGCCCCCAAAATACCTGCTGGTCACCTTTGGTCGAGGGATAGAGTCAATAGAGACGGCAGAACGGGAGGTCGGAGCGGCGATGACAGAAGAGTGCTCTACGCTGGATACATGGGGGCAAAGGGAGGAATCATTAAAATCACAAATTGAGGCTCTGCAGCTGGAAGTGGAAACTAAAACCTCATCTGAGCAGATATTAGAAGGGGAACTGGAATCACTTAGGTCTCGGTACGAAGCCATAGAGCGAGAAGCCAACTTGCTGAAGCCTCAACTGGTGGCAGCTGAAAACGGAGCAAACGCAACAAGGTTACATCTGGAGACGGCACAAGAAGATGCGAGCGCGATGAGGATGCGGCTGGTAACAGCGGAGCAGGAAGCGAGGACGCTGAGGGAACAGCTGGCAGCTATGGAGCAGGAAGCGAGCACGCTGAGGACAGGGCTGGTGGCAGCAGAGCAGGAAGCGAGCACGCTGAGGACAGGGCTGGTGGCAGCAGAGCAGGAAGCGAGCACGCTGAGGACAGGGCTGGTGGCAACAGAGCAGGAAGCGAGGACGCTGAGGGAACAGCTGGCGGCTATGGAGCAGGAAGCGAGCACGCTGAGGACAGGGCTGGCGGCAGCAGAGCAGGAAGCGAGCACGCTCAGGACAGGGCGGGTAGCAACAGAGCAGGAAGCGAGCACGCTGAGGACAGGGATGGTGGCAGCAGAGCAGGAAACGAGCATGCTGAGGATAGGGCTGGTGGCAGCAGTGCAGGAAGCGAGCATGCTGAGGATAGGGCTGGTGGCAGCAGAGCAGGAAGCGAGCACGATGAGGAGACGAATGGTGGCAGTGGGGCATGAAGCGAGCACGATGAGGGAACAGCTGGCGGCTACGGAGCAGGAAGCGAGCATGATGACGTCAGAACTGGAGGTGAATTTGCAGCAGGACATAACTGCACGGCAGAGGAGCGTGATGGCTTTACGTTCTGTGACGCCACATCAGGAAGGTAATGTGATGAGGTTGCCTTTGGCGCCAGCTGCACATGAGCCAAGCGTGATGACATCACTACTAGAGACGACGCTTCCAGGCTCTCTGTCACCACCGCTAGAGTCGACTCGGCTGATGACATCACTGCTAGAGACCACGCCTCTGGAAACCAGCCAGATGATGTCACTTCTGCAGACAACTCGGCAGGGAGCTCGGTCGGGACAGGAAGTCGATTTAATGGACATTTCGCAATCACAAGACTTATCCAGGTCACGTCTGGAGTCGGAGGTAAAGTCACTGAGCACAAAGGCTCAAGACCCCGAGAAGGAAATGGAATCGTTACTGGTGCAACTGGAGGCCTCGCGGCAGGAAGCGCGATCGCTGGAGATAAAGGTGCAGTTCTCAGAACAGGAAGCGGAGACGCACCGAGGACTCGCTGGGGCGTTAGAAGAAGAAGTCCGTTCTTTGAGGGCGGAGCTGCACGAGCGCTCTGAAGAGGCGGAGCTTCTGAGGTCAAACCTGACGACGCATGACCTAGAGGAAGAGTCGCGGGATCTGCGGGACGCTCAGTGAGTGCAGCTTCCAGTCTCTAATCAGGCATAGACGTTTCCAGTCTGTATGATTATCCGTGGAAACATTATGGTCTTCTACTAAGATTCTGGTGCTCCCTTACCTTATCACACGTTCTGTTTTGCTTTAACCCCTTCACGACATACGATGTGATTTCATCAGCCTTCATCAGCGGAGCTGTTAACCTGTTAAATCAATCTCTGACAGCGGAATTTAACCCATCGTGGGCCGCCGATGGGTTGTTATGACAGCTGAGGATCTACTGATGATCACCATGCTTGTCGTTACGATCCTCCTGTGAAAGCTGACCCGTGGCCGGCGTACATAGGAGATCCTGATTTTCACTATACATAGTGCTGATGACCCTTAAGGGGACTAATGAATACAGTAAAAAGTTCAAATCACCCACCCCTCCTTTTTTCCCCATTGAAAATACAATAAACAAATACACATATTTGATATCGCTGCGTTCAGAAATGTCCGATCTATCAAAATATAAAATTAAATTAATCTGATGGGTAAATGGCGTATTGAGAAAATATATTTGGTATCTGCATACTCGTACTGACCTGGGGAATCATATTGCCAGGTCAGTTTTACCATATAGTGTACTTGGTAAATAAAATACCCCCCCAATTTTTTTTTCCCCCTTTTCCAGTACAATCTATGGTAAAACGAATGATGCCATTCAAAAGTACAACTCGTCCCGCAAAAAACAAGTCCTCACACGGCTATATTGTCGGAAAAATAAAAAAGTTATGGCTCTTGGAAGAAGGGGAGGAAAAAAAAAAGAAGGAAACTCTCCAAGGGGTGAAGGGGTTAACAAATGGCCGCTCATGGATTCTTTAGAGAAGTTGTCCAGTGGTTTTACAAATTATATATGAAGAGCCCAGGAGCGCCCAAACTTTTGCATAAGACGGTGTAAATGAATGAAAACTTTTTTATGTTGTGAGGGAAGGGATATTGGTTATCACGTAGTGCAGTGAGGGGGAGGTGATGAGCTGTGACATCCCCTAAAGTGAGACCACTCTTCTCTTTGTATTGCACCCCTTTAGTCAGCGGTCTCTTGATGCCGTCGAGTCGGAGCGCTCTGATCTTCTCCATGATTTAGTGCTGCTGCGGGAGGAGCTGCTGCGCTCTCGTCTGGAGGCCGACCTCTCTCGGGATGAAATGACCGGCTTGCAGGACGCTCTCCACAAGGTAACGTCTCCATACATTGGGATAATTACCGGATAATTTCCAGGATTGTACTTTTTTTTTTTTTTTTTTTAATGTTTTTGTTGCTTTTTTTTTCAGACAGAAAATCAGATGGCACAGCTGCTGGTGGAGCAGAGCCGACACAAGGCCGAGGTGGACAACCTGCAAGATGCAGCAGCCAAGATGGGAGACCTGAGCCGAGCCTTGTCCTTGGATAAGGTGGGACTGAACGGTCTCCTGCAGCAGGTAAAGAAAATACGTTCAATGTAAAGTTGTGGCCATAATTTATATTAAATATCCAGACCTGGAATCACATTTCATCGCAGGTCAGAATGAGAGGAATCGTTAGTACCTGGCCCAGCTGTATGCATGTAGACAGTCCTGACTGCCAGCGGATAGTAGTCTGTCATGGCTGCATGACGGACACACAGGATCAGACTGCAATTGATCCATTGAAGAACAACAAGCAGAGATTTGCAAAATGTGATATTTTATTTTTACTTTACAATGAAACCGTTGAATCTGAACTACCTGGATGATGAGAGTCATTGCAGTATTGATGCGTGTTCAGATACTTTACATTCATTTACACACACTTCATTTTGGTCCCACAGAGAGATAAAGAGCTGGAGACTGTCCGAGAAATCCTCCATGAGTCGCAGAGGGAGTTGATGACGGCCCGGCAGCATTTACAGCAATGTGAGAAGGAATGTTGCCATCAGACGGCAGAGCTCACCCAGGGACGACTACTCCTGCAGGACGGGGAAGTGGTGAGGGAGCGGCTGGAGAGCGAGCTGACGTACGTCCGGGCGGAGAGGGAGAGACTCCAGGCTCAGCTTAAACAGGTGAGTAGAAGCATCATTAAAGAGGTTGTCCACTACTTTGTCATTGATGACTTATCCTTAGGATAGGTCATCAATGTCCGATCAATCAGGGCCCGACATCCGGCACCCCCGCCGATCAGCTGCTACTTCTGTTAGTGGCCGCTGCTGGGTGCTGCACATCCGCCTCGTATTGATTTGAATAGGAAGCAGATGTGTAGTACTAAGCTTTGGCCATTATCAGAAGATAGCCGGCTCCACAAGTGAGTACTTCCGACCGGCGGCCACCACTGCCGAAAGTGATAACAGCTGATCGGCGGGGGTGGCGGGTGTCGAACCCCTACTGATCAGACATTGATGACCTATCTTAAGTAGTGGACAACCTCTTTAATTCTTTTAACAAAACTAGACCCAAATGAATTGCCGCTCTGGTTTCCACGTTTAAATGCTTAGGAGACGAGCCGCTGCGAAATTAATCTGGGACATGTGCAGAGATCATTGTGCAGGGAAGGGGAGGAGGTCTGCTGTGACATCAAATATTTTCCCGACAGGACACGTTCGCCCATTAGTGGGGAAAAAAAATAAAATTAAAAAACAGAAAGGAATAACATTGTTTAAACAATGGTTCCTTCTCAGTTTATACACTCCCTTTAAATGACCTATTGATTTACATAGACGCCTATGAGACTTTTTTTTTGGTGGGGGGGGGGGGTTATCTTTTTCACATGACAACCTCCTTCATAGAGGATAGGTGAGAGCTTTGTGGATCCGTGGGGGTCATAGCCAGCGGATCCTGAGTATAGGACTCCCAAATGCCCAATTATTGACAACGGAGTGCTACCACCACTCCGTTCTGGCACAATTTAATGGGTAAACCTGATTAATCTGTATTGATTGTAAGGGTGCACTTACAATACGTGATGACGGCCATTAAACGATCACCAATTATCTAAATGTAAGACGATAAGTGGTTGTTTAATAGCTCGCTTAGCTCGGTCAACTTCTCATGCGCACAGATTGATTGGTAATACAATTATGCTGTGCGCATAAGCCTCCATTGTTCTCGGCAGCACAGGACCTGTTTACACAGGATAATGCACTACCTAGATTGATTATCTTTAAGCAAGCACGCTCATCTGGTGATTCGCAGCCTATATAAACGCTCGCTTTACAATCCAGCCTGTGTAAATGCACTGTAAGGCCAGAATGCAGCTTCTTCCCATCCTTTATATTATCTCAAATCGGTTCTGCCTGTTTTAACTCATTCATTTGATAGGAAAGCGAGAGCCTGCGGAAGGATCAGGACAAGTTATCACAGGACGCAGAGACCTTGAGTTGGGAAAAGTCCACACTGAAAGTACAACTTGGAGTAACTGAGAGAGAGTGTCAGAAACTGCGAGAACAGCTCCGAGACATCCAGTAAGAGACGGACACATCGTGCCTTGATGCATTTCCCTCCTTTTGTGACATCTAATTGTATCTTCCGTATATAATGTTTTTATTTCTCAGAAACATGAAAGAGTCTTTGGAGAGTTCATTTTTTGCATCTCAGGAGAGATCATCGGAGCTGGAGATTACATGCAGCCAGCTAGAGCTGGAAGTACAGACAATCAGTCTGTCCAAGAAAACGGTCCAAGGTAAGGGTCCTTGTCCTACATGCTGTTACGCTGTCGGTGGTGGGAGACGATTACTTATCGTGGCCTTTCTGAATTCATTACAGATGAGCTCTCTCTCTTGTACGCTGAGCAGGACGTCTTACAGGAAAGATGTCTCGGTCTTTCTCGGAAACTGTCTGACTTGGAAGAAGAGAACGAAACAGAAGTGTTACGGAGAGGAGAGCTGGAACTAAACTTGGTAAGTACCACTTAAACCAGTATTGGATACCAACTGCAAAGTCCCCTGTGAGAAGAGAACTGGTCCACCGCCGAGTACACATTGGACCAGATCTCCTAGATAATGATTGGAGCGGAGTTTTTGTCTTTTCTCGACACAGAGCTCTTTGGATTTGTAGGTTCCCAGCAGTCGAACCCCCACTAGTTATTAAGTTATCCTCTATGCTATTGATAGAGGTTACGTTCTAACCTTTGTACAAGCTGTATACCTTTTCCTCAAAGTAAAGCAATAAATCTGAAAAAAAAAAAAATAAAATTTGCAGATCTCACAGGCAATCTAATGTGTGTGAGGGCAGGCGAACACATTGATGTCAGTCAACCAAACGATCACAATTCATGGTTAGTAATAATTCTTTAAAAGTATTTCTCGTCCTAAATGGGCGATATTGCAAGGTGCTTGGAAAAACAACATAGTCTGATGATTAACAATCATTTATGACTGCCTTTACATGGTGTGTGGGGTAAGAACGGAGCTTGGAGAAGCAGAGCATTTACTAATACTCAACATGGATTTCTTTCAGGAAGAATTAAACACTCTGAGAGACCATCTGGAGCAAGAAAAGAGCCTGAGACAGGTTGCAGAAGAGAGGATAGATGAACTGGAGGAAGAGATGCAGACCGAGGTGGATAAAGTAACCAACTTACAGAAGCAATTGGAAAAAGAAGTTTCCGAGCTCAGGGGCCACCTAACGAAATGTCAGTCGGAGAAAGAGGCAGCGATGGAAAACTTAGAGCGTCAAGTATTAGTGAAAAGAGAAGAAGATCGTGAAATGGAGATGATCAAAAAAACCTTAATGGACTGTCAGGAAGAAAAAGAGAGAGCTCTTGCTGCGTTAGAAAACCAAGCCGATAATTTAGAAGAGATAGAAAGGCAGATAGCGGAACTCAGAGAGAATATCGAGGAGTGCAACGGGGAGAAGGAGACCGCTTTGACTTCAGCCGCTCAACTCCAGTTGACTGTGCAGGAAAGAGAACGTGAAATCAAGACTTCTAAGGAAAATATAGTGAGTCTCCTACAGGAGAAGGAGACTGTGGTCGCCGAGTTACAACAGCAGATCCAGAGTTGTAAGAAGACTGAGCTGCAAATGACAACCTTGGCAAAGCGTCTTGAAGATTGTGAAGTTCAGAAAGAGCTCGCATTGAAAGCAGAACAAGACAACCACCTGAGAATAGCAGAGAAGGAGCGGGAAGTTGATACTCTGAATGAAAAGTTGAGCCTCATTCTAGAAGAAAAGGAAGTGGTCTTTAAACAGTTGTCTGTGGAAACTTCTAAGGCAGAGCAGAAACAGTTGGCTCTAAAGGAGCTTCTCAGGCAATGTCAGGAAGAGCAAGAAACCAAAGTGAACACTTTGAGGCAAAATATCGGAGCTCTGGAAAAGGAGTTGGAGCGCCTAAAGGTCGAGAAGGAGAGGACACTTGAAGAATTAGCCCATCAAGCCATAACGTTAAAAGAAAGGGACTCGCTGATCGAATCTTTCCGATCTAGAATTGTGGAGTGTGAGTTAGAGAAAGACCAGTTAGCTGTAAATTATAAGGAGTGTAAAGATAACGTAGCTATATTAAAAGAGACTATTAAAGCGTATGTAGAGGAGAAAGAGAAGTTGTCTAGTTTATTGCATTCTCAAACTGAAGAGGTTAAGGAAAGAGAAAGGGAGATTGGAGTTTTGAAGGAAACTATGTCTAATGGTCAAAAAGAAAAAGAAATGGTCTGTAATGAATTAGAATTTCACAAAAATACTTTGAAAGAAAGAGGTAAAGATTACGAAGAGCTGGAACGAACGCTGCAAGACAGCCAGCAAGAGAAGGAGCATCATAGACTAACTGCAGAACAGCAGAAGAAAGAGATTATGAACTTTGAGGAGATGTTACGGAGGTGCCAACATGATAAATCTCTGGTAGAAGCCAGAATAGAACAGTTGCTGTCTTGGAAAGACAACATGGAGAAGCAAGCAAAAATTGAGGAAGAACTACTGAAGGACAAAGTGATTGAATATTCTCAGTCCTTAAAGAAAAAAGAAATGGAGGTTGAAGTTTTGGAGGAGAAGTATGAGCGAGAGCGTGAAACCCTGAATACGAGACTCGAGACTCTTTCACACTCTTTAAAAGAGAATGAGAAAGAATTGCAGGAACGGAAAAGACTTGAGAATGAGAATAGAGACCTGGATAGAAAACTTTCCGAGATCTTGTATGAGAAACAAGTGGTTGAGGAAGAGAGGGAAAGAGACAGAAAATCTTTTAATGAAAAGTTGCAAGATCTTTCCCAAGCCCTGCTAGAGAAAGAGGCAGAGTCTGATGGGGAGAGGATGCAGTTAAGCAGGGTTAACATGAACTTGGATGCTAGAGTCAAAGATCTGTTACACATCCTGGAAGAAAAAGACATCCAAGAGCAAGAAAATAAGGCAAAAATACAAGATCTGAAGCAAGAATTTGAACAAGTTCAATATTTTCTGGTAGAAAAGAAACGAGAGGCAGAAAACTTGGAAATCCAGAGCGATCAAGAGATAATGGCTCTAAAACAGCATGTTGAAGAACTGACTCAAGGGCTTACCGACCGAGAGGTCCTGTGTGAGGAGAGAGAAGCCCACTTAAAATCTTTGCAAATTAGAATAGACCAAATGGATCAGGACTTAATGGAGAAAGCCAATGAATCTGCACGAGGAGAAGAAGAAAGAACGGAATTCCAGAAATGGGTAACAGAACTTTCCCAGGCTGTTATTGGAGAAATATCTCCAGTGCAAAAAGATTATAAAGCTTTAATCGATAGGCTAAAATTACTTGGAAAAGCTCTGAAAGATAAAGAGCGACAGTGCGAAGACACAAAAATTGATCTAAATAGTTTGAGAGAAAGAATAGCAAAACTCTCTCAAGTTCTTATGGAGAGAGAACATGAATTAGAAGAAGCAGAAGATAAGATGAAATCACTGAGAGAGAAAATTACCGAACTGCAGGAAGTTATCGTAAAGAAAGAACATGAGGCGCGAAATGAGGAGATGAAGAGCGAGGACGAGAAGTCAATGATGAGACAGAATGTGTCTCTGCTGTCTCACAATCTTTCGGAGAAGAAGTTGGATATTGAAGAGAAGGAAGTTGAAATTAAATTCCTGAAAGATAAGATTGAAGAATTGAGGCAAGTCATGGTGCACAAGGATCAGGAAATACGAGAGCAAAAAAGCTTTATCGAGCTGGAAAAAAAGTCTCAAAACAGGAGAATATCAGAACTATCTGAAGCTTTAACAGAAAAGGAAAGAGAAGCCGATGATAAAGATGTAACAGTTATAACTCTGAGAGATAAGATAATAGAGCTTAAACAGGTTTTAATAAGTAAGGAGCACAAGGTCGAAGAAGAGCTAAGAAGGGGTGAACATGAAAAAAAGGAGCTTAAACAAAAGATGGCAGAACTTTCACAGACCTTAGACGAGAGAAGCCAGGATGCGGAATTTGCAAGGGCAGAGAGAAAATTAATGAAAGGTAAGATACAAGAACTTGAAGAACAGTTGGTAGAAAAAGAAAGAGAAATTGATGAAGATAAGGAATCTCAGAGACAAAGATTAACGGAGCTTACCAAGTCTTTAATAGAAAAAAACAGAGAGAATGACGATAAGGAGATGGAGATTAATCTTTTGAAAGAAAAGATTGAAGAACTGCGACAGCTTTTGTGTGTAAAGGAAGAAAATAATAAAGATGAAGAACGTCAACACAAGATAGAGGTGCAAAATCTGAGGAGAAGAGTTGCAGAGCTTTCATTATCTCTAACAGAAAAGGAAAGGGAAGCCGGTAACAAAGATCTAAAAATTATATCTCTTGAAGAGAAGATGTTAGAGCTTCAACATGTTTTAGTAAGTAAGGAACATGAGCTTAAAGAGGAGGTTACAAGAGGTGAACATGATATTAAAGATGTAAGACAAAAAACGGCAGAACTTTCAAAGGCTTTATTTGAAAGAAGCGAGGATGCAGAATTTGCAAGGGCTCAAACAAAATTGTTGAAAAGTAAGCTAGAAGAGCTTGAAGAACGGTTGACTGAAAAAGAAAGAGAGATAAATGATAAAGAAAGACAGATCGCACAAGATGAGGAATCTCAAATACAGAGATTTACAGAACTTACTCAGTCTTTAATAGAAAAGAGCGAAGATAATGCCAATAAGGAAATGCAAATGAAGCTTCTGAAAGAAAAGATTGAAGAACTGCAACAATTTCTACGTGCAATGGAAGAAAAAAATAGGAATGAAGAGCGGCAACATGAGGAAGAGGTGCAGAATTTGAGGAGAAGAGTTGCCGATCTTACTTCATCTTTAATCGAAAGGAAGAGGGAGGTAGATGAGGTAAATACCGTGCGGGAAACAATAGGAGAACTTAAGCTTCTGCTCACGAATAAGGAGCTGGAGAGAAAATCTGAGAGAAGAAAGTGCGATGAAGAAAGGAACACTCTACAGCAGAGGTTAAGGGAAGTTACCAAGGCTCTGGCTGAAAAGGATCAAGAATATGATATGGCAAAACTTGAGGTGACTTCAATGAAACGGAAGATAGAAGAGCTTAGGCAAGAGATACTGGAGAAAGATGAGATTCAGGCAGAAAATAGAATTAGTGATGGAGAGAAGACATCCTTAACGCAAAGGATGAAAGAAATGTCCATAGTTTTACTGGAGAAGGAGCAAGAGGCTTCTGATTTGAAATTAGAAGTGAAATATCTTCGAGACAGGCTTGAAGAAATTGGGCAAGTCTTAGTAAATAAGGATGAAGAACTCAAGGCGCAAAGAATACACAATGAGGAAGAAAAGAAAGTCATGAAAGAGAGAATTAAGACCCTATCCCAGTCTTTAGTAGAGAGAGACCATGAAGCAGATCAGACCAAGATAGAGATGAACTCTCTTAGAAAGAAGATAGAAGAGCTGATGAGGGAAGGAACCATGGTCCATGAAGCTATAACGGAAGAACAAAAGACAATTATGAGCCAGAGAGTTGAAAAACTTTCTTTAAATGTAAAGGAGAAAGAACGAGAAGCCGATGCTCTTAAAGCTGAGTTGGCATTTCTGAGAGATCAGGTAGGAGAACTAAAACAAGCTCTGACTCATAGGGAGCAAGAAATTCAAGAGAAGGACTTACAGAGTGAAACTGAGAAGAAAGATTTAACAGAAAGAGTGACCGATCTCACTCAAACTTTAGGAAATAAAGTAAGAGAAGTAGAAGAAATGGCAGGAAATATGGAGTCCTTAAAACAAGAGAGAGAGCTCGTTGAACGGGCCCTGAAAGAGAAAGAAAGGAAGGTGATAAATGAGAAAAGATTACATGAAAGAGAAAAGACAACCATGAAAAATAAAATAGTCGAACTATCACAAGCTTTGGCAGAAAAGGAAGGAGAAGCAGAAGGCCTGGAAGAGCGGATGAAACATCTGAGGGAACAGATAGAGCTGCTAGGACAAAGCTTGGTAGAAAAAGAGCAAGAGTGTAAGATGCATGATGAAGAGAGAAATGTCCTAAGGAAGAAAGTGTTACAGTTTGTTCAGGCCACAGAAAAAAGGAGAGTAGATATTATGGATATTGAGAAGGACGCTTTGACTGAGGAGATTGAGGTATTTGGACAAGACGTAACAGATAAAGGCCAAGACATACGACCGGAAACCGAAGACAAAGAAGAGAAAGAAACATCTTTGAGGGAGATTCTGGAGATGAAATCTGAAAGTTTAGAGAAAACAGATACAGGATTATATTCGGATGTGCAAGAAGACGGTCAGAAACTTCTAGGTGACCCGATGGTTGCGGAAGAAAGAAGACATCTGGAAGATAACTTACGAGACTCGCAAAAATGTATGCGTCACAAATCGGAGATGGGAGAAGAGTCCGTAGAAAGTTCAGAGTTGATCAAGAAGAGAAAGTTGCTAGAAAACAAATATGAGGAACCTGTGTTTCTGGAGATCAATTACTTAAAGGAAGAGCCGAAAATACAAGAGTTGTTAATAGAAATGAAAGCACTTTATCAACAGAGAGACGAAGCTAAGAAGAGGGAAGATGATCTTAAGCGGAAGTTGGAGAAAGCAGAAATGGCGCTAAGACGCATGGAGGCTGAGGAGATTACATTGAGGCAGAAATCTATGGAATTTGAGAGAAGACTTCAAAAAGTAAGATGTCTTGCATATTAGCGGCGGCCTGTAGTGTGCAAAGTGACTGTTATACCTTGATGGTCAGAATAATGTAGCCTGATGGCGGAAATCACACGGACCCTGTTTAAGGGGGTAAAAAAACATCATGAAAAGCATAATAGATCAGGACTGACTCAGGGGACTTAGTTGCTTAATTAGCAGTGATTGGTGCTAGCTCCGGTTGCTGCTGTCAGACATATGCATGCTGTATAACACAGCCAGCATCGGCTGGGTATGGTGTAGGCTCAGCTCCTAAGCCTGTTAGATGCATAGGAACTTGACCTAGGAGCTACTATTACGTCTTACATCAGGAAGAAGTAATTATTTCACACCCGTTTCCCTATCATGTATTTGGCCGCCGCTGTGACTGTCGGGAAGCAGCCGCACCTCGGGTTTGCTAGACTTTCCCCCGACTGAATCATCTTTCCCTGTTCCCGTTAATTCATCCTCACTCCTCATTACAGATTGGTCATTATTGTAGGGTGGTGTACACCAGGTAGTGACATGATGGGTGAATAGTGAGTACTAGGAGCAAGTATTAAGATAGGAAATGGGGTAAACATACAATATTGTTGACCCCTTTAAGGTAATGTATGAACAGTGACGATCAGAGTGTAATTTTGAGACCCCCCAGAAAGCAGGGATCCTCAGCCCCAATAGCAACACTGGGGATCCCAGTGGTTTAGGAGTAGTCTGGATAACATGCATTTATTCTCTTTCCTAATAAGGACCCAACACTTGGCATAGGCATAAAGAATGGCGATTCCCTGCAAAGGAGGCTGGAGGTCCTCCAGGAGGCTGTTGCAAGGTTGGAAAACGACAAATCTTTATTGGAAAACCAAACCCTACATTTGAGTGCGACGTTACAAGAAGTAAGAGCCACTATGTGAGCAGGAGTCGTGGACGACGAACGAAGCCAAAGTTTTCTTACGTTTCATTTTGTGTTGCCAGGTGGAGAGCGAGCGGAGAAACCTCCGTAGGGAGCTGCGTAAGCTCAATGCCGCAACACTGCAGGGCTCAAAGGACAAAACACAAGAGGTCAGTCGTCATAGAATATTAGAGTTAGAGGGGATCTCCAGGGTCATCGTGTCCAACCCCCCCTGCTCAATGCAGGATTCACTAAACCATCTCAGACAGATGTCTGTCCAGCCTCTGTGTGAAGACGTCCATTGAAGGAGAACTCACCACCTCTCCACTCATTGATCACCCTCACTGTCAAAAAGTTGTTTCTAATATCTAATCTGTATCTTCTCCCATTCAGTTTCATTCTATTGCTTCTCTTGTTTCTATGTGTAAATAAGAATAAGGATGATCCCTCTACAGTGTGACAGCCCTTCAACTATTAAGTCTCCTCTCAGTCTTCTTTTTTGCAAGCTAAACATTCCCAGCTCCTTTAACAGGACATAGTTTGCAGTCCGCTCACCATCCTGGTCGCTCTTCTCTGAACTTGCTGCAGTTTTTTTATATGTTTTTCTAAAATGTGGTGCCCAGACCTGGACACAGTATTCCAGATAAGGTCACAGGGGTCATAAATGAAATACTCTTAGACTACAGATCATCATCTTCTACTCATACGCAGATTTGATAGCTTTTTATCTTGTAGCACTGCGGTTCCTGTCATGTCCAATATCAGAAAAAATGTCTGCCTTTTTCCAAAAACTACCTCTGTCTACACATGCACAGCTGCAATACCACACGCAACCTGTAGTCAGGGTGGTGCTGTTTTCGGAAGCAAGCCATGTTTGTCTACCCCTTTAATTAGCCTATGATGTTTTTTCTTTTCTTTTTCTCTCAATACCTTCTAGGATACACTTGATTCTTCTGCATCTCAGTCAAGTGTGACCGAACTACAGCAACAGGTATAATAGGACAGAACAGGTAGGGTTCTGCAATTGTCCGGTTACATGCTGTAATCTTGTTCCTCTTCCCCCAGATCTCCTTTTTAAAGTCTCAGCTCGAGACAGAACGTGGACACCGTTCCCGTTACATACAACGATGTTCCCGTACCACTGATGACCTTATAAGCCTTAGACACAATCTGACTCGTTCGCTGGCTGCAGTGACCTCTGATACTAGAATTCAGGTGCTGGAGAGGGAAACTCACCAACTGGATGATACTTTAAACCGCAGCCTTGGCCTTTCTGCAACCTGAACATGGTTGTCAATATGAAAGCATCCAAGTCTAACTTCCTTTGAGAAACAGGATGTGTCCATGAGACAGAGCAAAGTCGGAAAATGGGCAAATCCAGCACTGTAAAAGAGGTTCTTCCTCTCCTACTTGTTTTATGGAAGTCCGGTTCAGTTGCACTAGAAGTGCAATGGTGCCAGCTTTAGAGACTGATCTCCAACCATTTTTCTGAATCTGTTTACAATGGTAAAATGTTATGCCAGCTTGTGTGTTGCTGATCAAAGGCCCAGTGATGTTGAAGGATTGAGTAGTACGTTATTTTGTTGACGCGTTGTACGTGTGTCAATGTCTTTTGGTGACTGAGCGTGCTTAAAATTATAAGTCTGCACTGTAGTGATAAGTTGACCATACTTTAAGTTTCCAGTCCTTAAACCAAGGCTGTGGAGTCGGTAAGCCAAACCTCCAACTCCTCAATTTCCATGACACCGACTCCACGACTCCGACTCCCTCATACACGGCTCATTTTAAGTGATAAATTTACTGCATCACAGATTAATCTCAGCTAAAAGTCTAGACCCTTAGATCAGGAATAGGACAGACATTTATAGGACATTTCATAACTTTCCCAAATTCCTATGAAAAAATATTCCCCACAAACTGCATTGAACTACTGTACCCAATTTCTATTATATATTTTAGGAGTCAGAGTTGGTCCATTTTATATCGACTCCAACTCCACCAAAATGGGCTACGACTTTGACTCCACAGCCCTGTCTTAAACAGTTAGGTACCGAAATGGGGTCTGACCCTAACCCTTTCCCTAACCCGTTTAAAAATATTTTACTTAGTGAAAATTTTAAAATTTTGCATCAGAATTTTCCAACAAGGTGGAAACTTTATGTCTAAGAAATCCTATGCTGTGAATCATCAAAAATGCACAGTTACTATTTGGGAAATTTGACAGTTATTGACATCTTTCTGGTAAGGTCTTTTTGTTGCTCCACCAGTTCATGAATAGCGTCTGAGCTATCACATAGGGCATGGATCAGCAACTTTTGGCCCTCCAGCTGTTGTGAAACCACAACTCCTAATATGACCTGACAAGCTGTGGCTATCATAAATGCTGTAAATTATAATTTCCCAACAGTTAGAGTGTCAAAGGTTGCTGACCTTTGTAATAGGGTGCACAAAGTCAACTTTGTAGAGTTGTATCATTGCTTCTGGCTCAAGATAGTGTTTGAAAAAGTCAGAATTTTAGTGTTGTGTTCAGTATGGCTTTCTTATGCTACAAAGCTACAGGAAAGATATTATGGAATTTGGGTACCGCTATGGGGTCTGAACCTAACCCTTTCTTAAAATGCACTGCTGCTGCTTCTCTTCAGAAACGCTCAATATTTCATCATGCATGACTCAATTTAACCTTGAAAAAATTGGATTGTCTATTGGCAGTAGAACTTACCAGATGTCTAGGTGACTTTGTAATCAGATTGTCACATCACCTTGAATCAATAGGAGCATTAAGGGTTATCAAGGGCAGGTTTGTAGGTCATTGCCTTTATCGCAAAACCAAGCTGAATGACCCTATTACTCCATTTTAATAAGTCAGCTTGTAGTGTCTATTTATTGTGGGTTCCACAGTTAGTTGAACACTTTGATGTTCGATCTGTGATGCATATATGATCCCCAGTATCGGGTAGCTGTGTCAATTTATTGTATGTCCACAATGTTGCATAAGTGCATTGCTTGGTGTACGGCAACGACAATCTAAATGATTTTTGCATCAGAAAAATACACTGCCATGGTTGAGGTAGGTTAGGTTTAAACAGGGTAAACTTTTTTTTTTTTTTTTCTTTAAATTGGGTCATTTTGGTAGGCAAAAAAACAGTCTTAAAAATTAACGGAAACTTGTATATGAGGAAATTAGCTTGCAATTCCCCATACATGTCTCTATTTGGAATGATTACCTGCATACATAAAAGTGTAATATGATGTGGTCGGAATGCAGTTACCTATCGATATGTGCTCATGGAGAGACCGGGATGACAATCAGTTTGTGGAACAGTGTGATACAGTTGTGATTGTTGGGGTGAGATGTGTAGTACGTCATGCTGTGTGATTGTTGTATGGATGTGTAGTGATTTTTTTTTTTTCAATTTTTGTGACCACTTAAAGGGCAGCTCCATCCAGTCTGTTAATGCACACTCAGACACCTTTTTGTGGCGGCGAGAATACATGCATGACCACCCCAACTTGCAGATGGTCAGTGGGTTTGGCAAACTTTTTCCTAACGTGTATGACCACCAGTAGCTGTATGTGGAACATGCCATGGACACGGCTTGATACTACATAAGATGTATCCAGACAGGACAACCACTCTAATATATGGATGGCCATTGCTACGTATGAATCACTCCTGGATGGGATTGCTCTTTCTAAAGTATTACTCAGTGACCAGCGTCAGATGTGTCTGTCGTCCTGTGCTCTGAATGAATTTTATTTTATATAGTTATTTTTATATATTTATATATTTTTAATAAAAACCGTACCATGTGCATAAGTTTATATCGTATTTAACAGGCATCATGCCGGTGAGACTTTGTAACCTACCGGCCTTACCCATACACGTGTCTGTGCATTTATTTATATAAATAATCCATTTTGTACCACGGTCGTCCTCATCTTTGTGAAGTTCTTTTGCCTCAAGTGCGTTTGTTACCAGTATCGTCATTGGGAAAAAAAAAAACAAACCCTCAAGCGAAGCCACTTTCTGCTGATATGTTTAATAAGCGTCCATTGAGCCTCATTTTGAACAGAAAAATAATTGGGAGTCACAAAGATGGCTTTCGACGGAGAGAATGGCGGCTGTGTTAAATGATCCCAGGGCAGCTCGTCGACTGTTGTTTTATTTCTCCACCACTCAACAGCCAAGATCGATGTAAACGAGATCCTACAACGGATGTGAAGATTTCGGGGAAATTACATTTTTCGGATCGCCCAGCAGCTGTGTGTGTTTGATTTGGACTGGACCGGGCTAGCGACAGGGCACCTTGCACATGGGAATGGCCAACATGAAGCCAATTTTGACCGTGTTTTGGAACAATCTGGACTGTGTAGACATGACTGAAGAACACTAGACATCTGGTCATAAAAAAACGATAGCATTATGAAGACGATCAAGATTGGACCCTTCTAATGACTGAGCAATGATGGACCAGCCATGAACGCAACTTTAATCAACTGTCCCTGTTTCACCCATAGACGCTGAATGTACTGCCCGCATTGCTCAGATGAATGGTGAAAAGTCACCGGGTCCTCCTCCTCGCTCAAACTGATCGATTTCAGGGAAGAGGTTCCCACGAGTCATCACCCAAGTTTCCCACAAGTCACCCAAGTTTCCCACAAGTCACCCAAGTTTCGTAGACTTTCGGGAACAGCGAGGTAGAGGCAATTATTCCCTACAGGAGCTGTAGTTGCCTCCATAGTGGTTGTCTCAGAAACATATATCATTAAAATCACCAATTATGACTCACAACACCTGCCCCTTTTGAGGGTCTACCGAATCAAAATGTCTATCGCCATGAGTTTCCTTGTCGAGCGAAATTCGATCTTCACAATCGCGAAAGCTCCAACGACCTTTGACATCATACCATGTGCAACTAGCCCAACAAGTGGCCAAATAAAATTATTACCATGTAGGACAAATCCATAATCTATATTTACTGAGAAATGTAACGTTCGGGGTAAATGCACCCTGTACACACTACCGACCAATGAGGCGTCAGTAACCGCAACCACATATATCTTGTAAAGGTCTGGTGGTTCTCTACCACAGCGATGCTCAAGGATAGAGATGATATCCCGTAACACCAGGACACGGCCCGATCTGCCAACATGAAGAACATGGGCACCCGCTGATTAGGATTGTATAAACCTCTCCGGGACACCAGTCATCTGGATCTTTCACCTGGCAGAATATATATTGATCTAAGCTGAATACTAAACTGTTCCCTTGTATTAGGCATTGATGTAAACTGAAGAGCCCTGATGAGATTCGGGAGGTCTGCCTGATGATGACCTGGATACGGCCTGCTTCATCATGCGGAGCAACACCCACTTAATGGCACGATACTGGTTGGCCAGTACTTAATAATGGCATAATGACTATTTGGTGATCTATGCCCATCAAGGTATCAACTGGCTCCATCATTACTTACAACAAGGATACTTATTGATTAGTAGACTGTGCTAACGTATGACTAGGATAATCAATGACTAAACGAGTGCCGAAAACTGACCAGCATAACCATAGACTAATAAATAGGATAACCATTGACTAGTGGACTGTGTCCATGTATGACCAGGATAACCATTGACTAGAGGATGGTGTCCACTTATGATTGGCATAACCATTGACTATTATGACTGTACCCACATATCAGATAATCATTGACTAGAGGACTGTGTCCATATACGACTGGGATAGCCATTCCTTAGTGGAGTGTGCCAATATTAACCATTGACTAGAGTACTGTTCCTACAAGTGACCAGTATAACCATTGATTAGAGCTTTGTGCCCAAATACCACCAGGATAATAACCTTTCCCCATGGGACTGTGCCTATCAACAAGCCACAGCCTCTCCAATATTGCACATGCTGTGGTGGTCTTCATTTCTCTATGTAGGATCTATACCCGTGACGTGCATGCCCAGGAGCCATAATCGCCAGTCCTGTAATGATCCAAGTTGGAAACGAACCCAGGAATCCACCCCAAAAGGTGAAATGCTGGACGGAGTTATTAGTCCAAAAAAAGCCTTATTTTTGTAATGTGCAAACCATGAACGCCACACTGGGCATTGTCGGGTCCGCTCGTTCTATGTGCCACATACCACTACAGTAATGAACTTCACAACAAAACGGTAAAAGCATAGGAGACATCCAACGGGTAGCAATACAAAGAAGACGGACGATCGCGCTGGTTTGCGAGGAGTTTTTTTTCTGGGATTTCGGGGACGGGGTCTTCGGAAAAGTCATGAAAGTCTGTAGGAAATCTCACCAACGTCTCAAGTCCAAGATGGCTGTAGACTCCTGGTTAACACTTTGTGCTGTGCAATATATGTACGCTTTATAAATAAGTTGGCCGTGGGTAGACTGGCAACCAAGCCTTCCTCTCCCCAGAGACACTGTGAATGCCCTCCCCCCCCATGGTAACACCGGAACAGCTTGGCACTAGGAAATACGAGGCGGGCAGAGGACGATCGCCATCCTCGACGTTTCCTTTACTCAGCAGTGTCACAGAGGGAGAGCTAGAAAAGTCTGTGTGCGGGAAGGGTCTTTTCTTCATGAATTGTCTCCGTATCCAGTGAGAGGGGCCCGTCGGCCCTGATTGTCGGGCGAAGATATACATTTATATATTTATATATATCTATACACGTGGAGGGAGGATTTAACCCTCTCCTATATTTCTTTTGCATTCCACCTGGGTTTTTTTGCAGTGCAGAGTCTTTAAGCGATAGAGTCCCAGTCAAAGTCGTCTTGTATTTCTTCGCTGCTGGGAGGATAACGGAGTACCTGGCGAGCTGGCGGATACAGAGCGCGCTGAGAATGGCGACCTATGGGCGGAAAAAAAAGCGGTAAACGACCACAAAAGGCTCTTCTGCTTCCCGACCCCCATCATCGGGTGGATCCATGTTCCCACATGTCTACGCTGGAACGCAGGAAATCGCAATGGTCTACCAGAGCAGAGAGCAGGGCAGTGCCGTGAGCTGGCACACCACTGGCTGGTGCATGAGGATTAACACTAGCAGAGCTGCAGTGTAAAGTATGGGGAGTACCGCTGATAAGATGATGGGAGGCGGTTTTATGACGACTTTGGACATGAATCTGAAGTCCGTTGGGGGGAATTGTTCAAAGGAGCAAAGCTGCAGTGTAAAGCATTGAAGCACAAAGCTGTAGCAGAGCCTCTCGGGGAAAACGGGGATTTATGTCGGACAGCCTAAGCTTCAAGAAGATAATGCGGCTAACTAAAACCCAGTGAAAAAAAAGGAAATAAATGGCAAAAAAATCTATACAGACCTCTGTATGTTTTTGTAAATCCCCTCTAGAACTCCCCTTTAATTTTTGAAATTTTTGCTAAGTTACCAGTTATCATAGGACTATGCTTCCAGAGACCCTCACCTTGCTGGCTGTATGTCGGAGGGGCCTGGGTTTGGATAGGGTACCCAGGGGGTGCAGTGAAATTATGACCACAGGATGCTGGAGGCTGCTGGTTCTGCCCGTAGGAGGTGACTAAAAGTAAAAAAAAAAAAAATGTATTAAATGAAAAGAAAGAAATTATATAAGATAAATCAATAATTTCCCATATTATCAAGTGCTTTTTTTTCTGGAAATAGTGCCACCATTGTCCACAGGTTGTGTCTAGTACTGCAGCTCAGTTTAATTGAAGTGCATACAGCTGAGCTGCAATACCACGCGCAACCTGTGGAGTAGAGTGGCACTGTTTTTGGGCAGATCCCCTTTAAGGATCCCCTTTAAGGAGTTCCCCATCCTTACCTGCCATGGTATGACCTGGCTTGGCTCCCTGGAGTGCACAGGCGCTGCTGGTGGTGGGGGGCATTAATTGGGCCTGGCAGGGCGCTGCTTGTCCATGTGAGGAGGTGGGAGGCAGGAGTCCGGTGTGACTTAGCAGATGACTTAAGGAGTCGCACAAGCTGGCGATGTGATGCTGATCCAGGCTCCAGTTCTTCAGTTCTGCCTGGCGTAGACTCTCCATGAGGTCTGGTGAGACGAGACATGCATTTACAGCATGCCCCTTTAACAAATAGAGACCCCCTTTTGGAAATCACTTTGCCATTTGACTCTATAAAATGTTGAGCGTTGACTTGGAAATCACAACCAAAGCTGCATTCAGATTCTGTCTGGAATTTTGAATGCAGCTTTGGATGTGACTGGAGGCAAAAATGTATCAATGTGGGTTTTAAATCTTTTGAAACTGGCATAAATTAGAACTCATCTTTTAAATGTAATTCCCTTACTGTCCACCAGGGGGAACCATTCCATCTTTACCCCAAAGCCGCAGGTTTACCTGAGAACTGGGACAGATCCACAGTCGACCAGTCCAGATTGCTGACCATCTTGAAGCTTTCCTTTAAGGAGTCTATGTTGGAGCACCAGTCGTTGGGAAGACCTAGAGAAGAGACAAGTGATTGTAAGCTCTTTTGCCGAGATGAAGTGAAGGCACATGTCCTATACAGAACGTACCCATAGACATTGCAGGAGCGGGGGGTCGAGGCATTTGCTGGGAGGGCAGGTATGGCGGCTGCTGGTGCTGGCTTTGATGGTGAGAAGAGGAGGGATTGTTCATGTTCGGGACGTTGTGGGGGTGCAGCGAGGAAGACTCCCCCGAATTCTGTTGGTACATGCAGCAGCTTGACGATGGCGGCTGTACGTCAGCGGGGAGCGGCGAGAGCCCTGACGGCAAAAATGGAGAAGATCCTAATTATCGTTCCATAGTTATAGTTTTCAAGATCTCTGCTTGCTGTCAAGTGAATGGGAAGACTCCTATTCAGAGCCCGAAAACAGAAGACGGTCAAGACCCAGAGAACGTGACCCGAGGAACTGCACCTCCTAGCAGACTGGCTGTCAGGGCATGCTGAGAGTTGTAGTCACTTCTCTACACTACACTGTAGAAAAATACATATTAGATCTGTGCAGGTTATCAGCCCCTACATGTAAAGAAGAAGGTTACAATTCACTGACAGAAAGCAGAGATCTCGAAAAGTATGAATGACAATTGCAATTGTACAGAGATTAATCTGCAGAAATCCTCCTTAAACTTGTAAAGCTGCAGCCCCTGGAGGACGTGACGCAGTTATGTCCTTCCGCACCCCAATATCCCGTCATCTGGACGCCGCCTTCCATCTTCCTACAATTCCCCACCTCCATCATTCTCACCCTGTTTACCCTGCAAAGTACGGTACAGGCTGCGGAAGGAACAGCTGAGGTCGGGGATCTCCGAGAAAGAGAATTTGTAGCAATCGCTGTTGTTGTATGAAGGAGTCCGAGAGTCTGTTGGCATATGAGCGGAGGCAGCCTGCAACACAGGAGAGCGGGGGATTATTACATGACATGGCGGAGACAGACCTATATCTGCTGCTACACAGCAAGGGGAGAACTAAACATGGGGCGGTATTATAGTAGATATATTCTTGTACATAGGGGGCAGTATTATAGTAGTTATATTCTTGTACATAGGAGCAGTATTATAGTAGTTATATTCTTGTACATAGGAGCAGTATTATAGTAGTTATATTCTTGTACATAGGGGCAGTATTATAGTAGTTATATTCTTGTACATAGGTGGCAGTATTATAGTAGTTATATTCTTGTACATAGGGGGCAGTATTATAGTAGTTATATTCTTGTACATAGGAGCAGTATTATAGTAGTTATATTCTTGTACATAGGAGCAGTATTATAGTAGATATATTCTTGTACATAGGGAGCAGTATTATAGTAATTATATTCTTGTACATAGGGGGCAGTATTATAGTAGTTATATTCTTGTACATAGGGGCAGTATTATAGTAGTTATATTCTTGTACATAGGGGGCAGTATTATAGTAGTTATATTCTTGTACATAGAAGCAGTATTATAGTAGTTATATTCTTGTACATAGGGGCAGTATTATAGTAGTTATATTCTTGTACATAGGGGCAGTATTATAGTAGTTATATTCTTGTACATAGGGGGCAGTATTATAGTAGTTATATTCTTGTACATAGAAGCAGTATTATAGTAGTTATATTCTTGTACATAGGGGCAGTATTATAGTAGTTATATTCTTGTACATAGGTGGCAGTATTATAGTAGTTATATTCTTGTACATAGGGGGCAGTATTATAGTAGTTATATTCTTGTACATAGGAGCAGTATTATAGTAGTTATATTCTTGTACATAGGAGCAGTATTATAGTAGTTATATTCTTGTACATAGGAGCAGTATTATAGTAGTTATATTCTTGTACATAGGGGCAGTATTATAGTAGTTATATTCTTGTACATAGGTGGCAGTATTATAGTAGTTATATTCTTGTACATAGGGGGCAGTATTATAGTAGTTATATTCTTGTACATAGGAGCAGTATTATAGTAGTTATATTCTTGTACATAGGAGCAGTATTATAGTAGATATATTCTTGTACATAGGGAGCAGTATTATAGTAATTATATTCTTGTACATAGGGGGCAGTATTATAGTAGTTATATTCTTGTACATAGGGGCAGTATTATAGTAGTTATATTCTTGTACATAGGGGGCAGTATTATAGTAGTTATATTCTTGTACATAGAAGCAGTATTATAGTAGTTATATTCTTGTACATAGGGGCAGTATTATAGTAGTTATATTCTTGTACATAGGGGCAGTATTATAGTAGTTATATTCTTGTACATAGGGGGCAGTATTATAGTAGTTATATTCTTGTACATAGAAGCAGTATTATAGTAGTTATATTCTTGTACATAGGGGCAGTATTATAGTAGTTATATTCTTGTACATAGGGGGCAGTATTATAGTAATTATATTCTTGTACATAGAAGCAGTATTATAGTAGTTATATTCTTGTACATGGGGGCAGTATTATAGTAGTTATATTCTTGTACATAGGGGCAGTATTATAGTAGTTATATTCTTGTACATAGGAGCAATATTATAGTAGTTATATTATTGTACATAGGGGGCAGTATTATAGTAATTATATTCTTGTACAAAGAAGCAGTATTATAATAGTTATATTCTTGTACATAGGGGGCAGTATTATAGTAGTTATATTCTTGTACATAGGAGCAGTATTATAGTAGTTCTATTCTTGTACATAGGAGCAGTATTATAGTAGTTATATTCTTGTACATAGGAGCAGTATTATAGTAGTTATATTCTTGTACATAGGGGCAGTTTTATAGTAGTTATATTCTTGTACATAGGGCCAATATTATAGTAGTTATATTCTTGTACATAGGAGCAGTATTATAGTAGTTATATTCTTGCACATAGGGGCAGTATTATAGTAGTTATACTCTTGTACATAGGGGCAGTATTATAGTAGTTATATTGTTGTACATAGGAGCAGTATTATAGTAGTTATATTCTTGCACATAGGGCCAATATTATAGTAGTTATATTCTTGTACATAGGGGCAGTATTATAGTAGTTATATTCTTGTACATAGGGCCAATATTATAGTAGTTATATTCTTGTACATAGGAGCAGTATTATAGTAGTTATATTCTTGCACATAGGGCCAATATTATAGTAGTTATATTCTTGTACATAGGGGCAGTATTATAGTAGTTATATTCTTGTACATAGGGCCAATATTATAGTAGTTATATTCTTGTACATAGGGCCAATATTATAGTAGTTATATTCTTGTACATAGGAGCAGTATTATAGTAGTTATATTCTTGTACATAGGAGCAGTATTATAGTAGTTATATTCTTGTACATAGGGGGCAGTATTATAGTAGTTATATTCTTGTACATAGGGCCAATATTATAGTAGTTATATTCTTGTACATAGGAGCAGTATTATAGTAGTTATATTCTTGGACATAGGAGCAGTATTATAGTAGTTATATTCTTGCACATAGGGGCAGTATTATAGTAGTTATACTCTTGTACATAGGGGCAGTATTATAGGAGTTATATTCTTGTACATAGGGGGCAGTATTATAGTAGTTATATTCTTGTACATAGGGAGCAGTATTATAGTAGTTATATTCTTGTACATAGGGGGCAGTATTATAGTAGTTATATTCTTGTACATAGGGGGCAGTATTATAGTAATTATATTCTTGTACATAGGGGGCAGTATTATAGTAGTTATATTCTTGTACATAGGGGGCAGTATTATAGTAGTTATATTCTTGTACATAGGGGCAGTATTATAGTAGTTATATTCTTGTACATAGGGGCAGTGTTAGTAGTTATATTCTTGTACATAGGAGGCAGTATTATAGTAGTTATATTCTTGTATATAGGGCCAATATTATAGTAGTTATATTCTTGTACATAGGGGCAGTGTTATAGTAGTTATATTCTTGTACATAGGAGGCAGTATTATAGTAGTTATATTCTTGTACATAGGGGGCAGTATTATAGTAGTTATATTCTTGTACATAGGGGGCAGTATTATAGTAGTTATATTCTTATACATAGAAGCAGTATTATAGTAGTTATATTCTTGTACATAGGGAGCAGTATTATAGTAGTTATATTCTTGTACATAGGAGCAGTATTATAGTAATTATATTCTTGTACATAGGAGCAGTATTATAGTAGTTCTATTCTTGTACATAGGAGCAGTATTATAGTAGTTATATTCTTGTACATAGGGGCAGTATTATAGTAGTTATATTCTTGTACATAGGAGCAGTATTATAGTAGTTATATTCTTGTACATAGGAGCAGTATTATAGTAGTTATATTCTTGTACATAGGGGGCAGTATTATAGTAATTATATTCTTGTACATAGGGGGCAGTATTATAGTAGTTATATTCTTGTACATAGGGGCAGTATTATAGTAGTTATATTCTTGTACATAGGGGGCAGTATTATAGTAGTTATATTCTTGTACATAGAAGCAGTATTATAGTAGTTATATTCTTGTACATAGGGGCAGTATTATAGTAGTTATATTCTTGTACATAGGGGGCAGTATTATAGTAATTATATTCTTGTACATAGAAGCAGTATTATAGTAGTTATATTCTTGTACATAGGGGGCAGTATTATAGCAGTTATATTCTTGTACATAGGGGTAGTATTATAGTAGTTATATTCTTGTACATAGGAGCAGTATTATAGTAATTATATTCTTGTACATAGGAGCAGTATTATAGTAGTTATATTCTTGTACATAGGAGCAGTATTATAGTAGTTATATTCTTGTACATAGGGGGCAGTATTATAGTAATTATATTCTTGTACATAGAAGCAGTATTATAGTAGTTATATTCTTGTACATAGGGGGCAGTATTATAGCAGTTATATTCTTGTACATAGGGGTAGTATTATAGTAGTTATATTCTTGTACATGGGGGCAGTATTATAGTAGTTATATTCTTGTACATAGGGGCAGTATTATAGTAGTTATATTCTTGTACATAGGAGCAATATTATAGTAGTTATATTCTTGTACATAGGGGCAGTATTATAGTAGTTATATTCTTGTACATAGGAGCAATATTATAGTAGTTATATTCTTGTACATAGGGGGCAGTATTATAGTAATTATATTCTTGTACATAGAAGCAGTATTATAATAGTTATATTCTTGTACATAGGGGGCAGTATTATAGTAATTATATTCTTGTACATAGGAGCAGTATTATAGTAGTTATATTCTTGTACATAGGAGCAGTATTATAGTAGTTATATTCTTGTACATAGGGGCAGTATTATAGTAGTTATATTCTTGTACATAGGGCCAATATTATAGTAGTTATATTCTTGTACATAGGAGCAGTATTATAGTAGTTATACTCTTGTACATAGGGGCAGTATTATAGTAGTTATATTGTTGTACATAGGAGCAGTATTATAGTAGTTATACTCTTGTACATAGGGGCAGTATTATAGTAGTTATATTGTTGTACATAGGAGCAGTATTATAGTAGTTATACTCTTGTACATAGGGCCAATATTATAGTAGTTATATTCTTGTACATAGGAGCAGTATTATAGTAGTTATATTCTTGCACATAGGGGCAGTATTATAGTAGTTATATTCTTGTACATAGGGGGCAGTATTATAGTAGTTATATTCTTGTACATAGGGCCAATATTATAGTAGTTATATTCTTGTACATAGGAGCAGTATTATAGTAGTTATATTCTTGCACATAGGGGCAGTATTATAGTAGTTATACTCTTGTACATAGGGGCAGTATTATAGGAGTCATATTCTTGTACATAGGGGGCAGTATTATAGTAGTTATATTCTTGTACATAGGGAGCAGTATTATAGTAGTTATATTCTTGTACATAGGGGGCAGTATTATAGTAGTTATATTCTTGTACATAGGGGGCAGTATTATAGTAATTATATTCTTGTACATAGGGGGCAGTATTATAGTAGTTATATTCTTGTACATAGGGGGCAGTATTATAGTAGTTATATTCTTGTACATAGGGGCAGCATTATAGTAGTTATATTCTTGTACATAGGGGCAGTGTTATAGTAGTTATATTCTTGTACATAGGAGGCAGTATTATAGTAGTTATATTCTTGTATATAGGGCCAATATTATAGTAGTTATATTCTTGTACATAGGAGCAGTATTATAGTAGTTATATTCTTGTACATAGGAGCAGTATTATAGTAGTTATATTCTTGTGCATAGGGGCAGTATTATAGTAGTTATATTCTTGTGCATAGGGGCAGTATTATAGTAGTTATATTCTTGTACATAGGGGCAGTATTATAGTAGTTATATTCTTGTACATAGGAGCAGTATTATAGTAGTTATATTCTTGTACATAGGGGCAGTATTATAGTAGTTATATTCTTGTACATAGGGGCAGTATTATAGTAGTTATATTCTTGTACATAGGAGCAGTATTATAGTAGTTATATTCTTGTACATAGGGGCAGTATTATAGTATTTATATTCTTGTACATAGGGGCAGTATTATAGTAGTTATATTCTTGTACATAGGAGCGGTATTATAGTAGTTATATTCTTGTATATAGGGCCAATATTATAGTAGTTATATTCTTGTACATAGGAGCAGTATTATAGTAGTTATATTCTTGTACATAGGGGCAGTATTATAGTAGTTATATTCTTGTACATAGGGGCAGTATTATAGTAGTTATATTCTTGTACATAGGGGCAGTATTATAGTAGTTATATTCTTGTACACAGGAGCAGTATTATAGTAGTTATATTCTTGTACATAGGAGCAGTATTATAGTAGTTATATGCTTGCACATAGGGGCAGTATTATAGTAGTTATATTCTTGCACATAGGGGCAGTATTATAGTAGTTATATTCTTGTACATAGGAGCAGTATTATAGTAGTTATATTCTTGTACATAGGAGCAGTATTATAGTAGTTATATTCTTGTACATGGGGCAGTATTATAGTAGTTATATTCTTGCACATAGGGGCAGTATTATAGTAGTTATATTCTTGCACATAGGGGCAGTATTATAGTAGTTATATTCTTGTACATAGGGGCAGTATTATAGTAGTTATATTCTTGTACATAGGAGCAGTATTATAGTAGTTATATTCTTGTACATGGGGGCAGTATTATAGTAGTTATATTCTTGCACATGGGGGCAGTATTACAGTAGTTATATTCTTGCACATGGGGGCAGTATTACAGTAGTTATATTCTTGTACATAGGAGGCAGTATTATAGTAGTTATATTCTTGTACATAGGGGCAGTATTATAGTAGTTATATTCTTGTACATAGGGGCAGTATTATAGTAGTTATATTCTGGTGCATAGGGGGCAGTATTATAGTAGTTATATTCTTGTATATAGGGGGCAGTATTATAGTAGTTATATTCTTGTACATAGGGGCAGTATTATAGTAGTTATATTCTTGTACATAGGAGCAGTATTATAGTAGTTATATTCTTGTACATAGGAGCAGTATTATAGTAGTTATATTCTTGTACATAGGAGCAGTAATATAGTAGTTATATTCTTGTACATAGGGGCAGTATTATAGTAGTTAGATTCTTGTACATAGGAGCAGTATTATAGTAGTTATATTCTTGTACATAGGAGCAGTATTATAGTAGTTATATTCTTGTACATAGAGGCAGTATTATAGTAGTTATATTCTTGTACATAGGAGGCAGTATTATAGTAGTTATATTCTTGTACATAGGGGCAGTATTATAGTAGTTATATTCTTGTACATAGGGGCAGTATTATAGTAGTTATATTCTGGTGCATAGGGGGCAGTATTATAGTAGTTATATTCTTGTATATAGGGGGCAGTATTATAGTAGTTATATTCTTGTACATAGGGGCAGTATTATAGTAGTTATATTCTTGTACATAGGAGCAGTATTATAGTAGTTATATTCTTGTACATAGGAGCAGTATTATAGTAGTTATATTCTTGTACATAGGAGCAGTAATATAGTAGTTATATTCTTGTACATAGGGGCAGTATTATAGTAGTTAGATTCTTGTACATAGGAGCAGTATTATAGTAGTTATATTCTTGTACATAGGAGCAGTATTATAGTAGTTATATTCTTGTACATAGGGGCAGTATTATAGTAGTTATATTCTTGTACATAGGAGCAGTATTATAGTAGTTATATTCTTGTACATAGGGGCAGTATTATAGTAGTTATTTTCTTGTACATAGGGGGCAGTATTATAGTAGTTATATTCTTATACATAGAGGGCAGTATTATAGTAGTTATATTCTTGTACATGGGGGCAGTATTATAGTAGTTATATTCTTGTACATAGGGGGCAGTATTATAGTAGTTATATTCTTGTACATAGGGGGCAGTATTATAGTAGTTATATTCTTGTACATAGGAGCAGTATTATAGTAGTTATATTCTTGTACATAGGGGGCAGTATTATAGTAGTTATATTCTTGTACATAGGAGCAGTAATATAGTAGTTATATTCTTGTACATAGGGGCAGTATTATAGTAGTTATTTTCTTGTACATAGGGGGCAGTATTATAGTAGTTATATTCTTATACATAGAGGGCGGTATTATAGTAGTTATATTCTTGTACATGGGGGCAGTATTATAGTAGTTATATTCTTGTACATAGGGGCAGTATTATAGGAGTTATATTCTTGTACATAGGGGGCAGTATTATAGGAGTTATATTCTTGTACATAGGGGGCAGTATTATAGTAGTTATATTCTTGTACATAGGAGCAGTATTATAGTAGTTATATTCTTGTACATAGGGGGCAGTATTATAGTAGTTATATTCTTGTACATAGGGGCAGTATTATAGGAGTTATATTCCTGTACATAGGGGCAGTATTATAGTAGTTATATTCTTGTACATAGGGGGCAGTATTATAGTAGTTATATTCTTGTGTATAGGGGGCAGTATTATATTAGTTATATTCTTGTATATAGGGGGCAATGTTGGGTTCTCACTTCTGATCCCACATACTTGGCCTATTACCTGGCTGTAGCTTGGTAGAGCCGAGTTGCTCTCCATGTGATGACCTTGTGTGTTTTCGGTAGGTAAGGATACGTCACTGGTGGAACTCAGGGGACTTTTATTGACCTCGGGTTCTGGCGAGTCTTGGGAGAGCTGTAAAGAGAAATCATTACACCATAAAACTTCAAGGTGAAGATACTTTCTGTAGAGATGACCATAGACATAATGTAAATCATTAACAATCTGACCATATTATGGCGATCATCGGGACTAATCATGTCTACACTACGACTGTACGGGCCGCCATAAACGCCCACGACACATGCAGGGCAGTGCCAGGAATCCGTTTTCCCTCCAGTCCTTAACTTTTAGAATCACTCTGGACTGTAAAGTCAGTCATTCCTTTTTTTACTGTTATGTTAGAAAATTGTTCATAGTTCTTTAATGTAACGTTTATTACGCTGTTACGTCAAATGTTTTATTACCTCATCGTCGGGGTGTGGACGTTTTCTGCGGGGAAGGGCTACATCTTCTTTGGGACAGCTGTCAATCATCCAGTACGATCCCTGGTAATTAATTGGCAAAGATAAAATCCGTTACACTCTTACAGGAGACACCATTTTCCCCGTTGTAGTCTCAAACAGTAATTTTCAATTGTTTCTCAACTAGAAGATGGAGATCATTACAACCAGACAGCACAGACTCCTGCTCTCCTGTCTCAATGAAGCACATGTTCAGAAGCCGGAGGGCCTTATACAGCAGTGTAGCTGTGAATCCAGCTCTATACTGAGTACTGCTCAGTACTAGAAAGCAGCGGCAGTACTGAGCAGTGTAGCTGTGAATCCAGCTCTATACTGAGTACTGCTCAGTACTAGAAAGCAGCGGCAGTACTGAGCAGTGTAGCTGTGAATCCAGCTCTATACTGAGTACTGCTCAGTACTAGAAAGCAGCGGCAGTACTGAGCAGTGTAGCTGTGAATCCAGCTCTATACTGAGTACTGCTCAGTACTAGAAAGCAGCGGCAGTACTGAGCAGTGTAGCTGTGAATCCAGCTCTATACTGAGTACTGCTCAGTACTAGAAAGCAGCGGCAGTACTGAGCAGTGTAGCTGTGAATCCAGCTCTATACTGAGTACTGCTCAGTACTAGAAAGCAGCGGCAGTACTGAGCAGTGTAGCTGTGAATCCAGCTCTATACTGAGTACTGCTCAGTACTAGAAAGCAGCTGCAGTACTGAGCAGTGTAGGTTTGAATGTTGTGAGATAAACAAAAAACTTACTAGAAAGCAACAGAATAGAGTACATCATAGTGCAGTACTGAGCAGTGTTGCTGTGAACTCAGCAGTGGGGTGAAATAAAACACTTAACAGTAAGAAGCAGCACCTTTAGCGTCCTTTTATGCCTCTCTCTTTTTCACTCTGCTCCTCTTCCCATCTCCATCAACTTCATTAGTCAGTTGTAATCTGATTCCTCAGTGAGCTGGCAGTCTGACTTTTTTTTTTCTTTACCAAGACCAATTTTTCAGCATTTTTCACAGTGAGGTTGGAGAGGAGAAGTGGCTCAAAAGTGGAGAAAGTAGATTTTTCTTACAATGTTTCCTATATTGGCTTGTACTATTGATTTTTTTGCAATGTTTTTTGACCTTTTAACTTTAGTAATCAGTGTCAGGTAGCTGTTGCCAAGCTGCAAAAAAAAAAGTGAGAGATAGTTTTGCTTTAGCAGCAGCTTCCTGACAATGGTCACTAAAGACTACTCATGAATAATGGTAGCGGACTTTTGTGTAGGGTTAGGGTTAGGGTTAGCTCACCTTTCCGGGATCATCTCTGGGACGCGGCACTTTTCTGAAACATTTATTTAGTGACAAGTTATGGCGGATTGAGTTCTGCAGAATAGAAACAAGAAAACAAGGTTATGTATCTGTAAAAAAATAAGTGATTCTAGAGCCCAACACAGAGTTATGTGGTTACCTTCCACCCCACACCGGCATTGCGGTAATACGGGAAGTTGTCACAGATCCAGCGATAGATCTCGCTGAGGGTCATACGCCTGGCAGGTGCGGAGTTTATTGCGTACTGGATGAGGTTGGCATAGCTGTAAGGGGGTTTTCCATCTCGATGTGCAGCCGCCTCCTCCTTAGTTAACATGGCGTTTGGGTCGGTGGGAGATCCAGGTCCTTTCCTGCCTCCGCTGCTCTGCTGAGACCCCTTCATTGCAGCCTGGATGGTCAGCTGCGGGAGCCAATCTATGGAGGTCAGGCTGCTGCCCAGGTCAGACGCCATCATGAGGCTGAGAAAATAAAAAGGCAGGTCAGTAATTCTGAAACATTATTGGGAAGATGTCTGTATGAGAATTTTTTATATTTCTCTTTTTTTTAAATCAAGGTGGGGTGCAGAGTGCACTTAAATGAGAAAAAAAATGAACTTTTTAGAATTTACCCAATGGCAGCAATGAGACAAAGAGTGAAAAATGTAAAGGGGTCTGAATACTTTCCTTACCCACTGTAACTACTATAATACTGCCCCCTATGTACAAGAATATAACTACTATAATACTGCTCCTATGTACAAGAATATAACTACTATAATACTGCCCCTATGTACAAGAATATAACTACTATAATACTGCCCCTATGTACAAGAATATAACTACTATAATACTGCCCCTATGTACAAGAATATAACTACTATAATACTGCCCCTATGTACAAGAATATAACTACTATAATACTGCTCCTATGTATAGGAATATAACTACTATAATACTGCCCCCCATGTACAGGAATATAACTACTATAATACTGCCCCCTATGTACAGGAATATAACTACTATAATACTGCCCCTATGTACAAGAATATAACTACTATAATACTGCCCCTATGTACAAGAATATAACTACTATAATACTGCCCCCTATGTACAAGAATATAACTACTATAATACTGCTCCTATGTACAAGCATATAACTACTATAATACTGCCCCCTATGTACAAGAATATAACTACTATAATACTGCCCCCATGTACAAGAATATAATTACTATAATACTGCTCCCTATGTACAGGAATATAACTACTATAATACTGCCCCCTATGTACAAGAATATAACTACTATAATACTGCCCCCTATGTACAAGAATGTAACTACTATAATACTGCCCCCTATGTACAAGAATATAACTACTATAATACTGCTCCCTATGTACAAGAATATAACTACTATAATACTGCTCCCTATGTACAAGAATATAACTACTATAATACTGCTCCTATGTACAAGAATATAACTACTATAATACTGCCCCCTATGTACAAGAATATAACTACTATAATACTGCCCCCATGTACAAGAATATAATTACTATAATACTGCTCCCTATGTACAGGAATATAACTACTATAATACTGCCCCCTATGTACAAGAATATAACTACTATAATACTGCCCCCTATGTACAAGAATGTAACTACTATAATACTGCCCCCTATGTACAAGAATATAACTACTATAATACTGCTCCCTATGTACAAGAATATAACTACTATAATACTGCTCCCTATGTACAAGAATATAACTACTATAATACTGCTCCTATGTACAAGAATATAACTACTATAATACTGCTCCTATGTACAAGAATATAACTACTATAATACTGCCCCCTATGTACAAGAATGTAACTACTATAATACTGCCCCTATGTACAAGAATATAACTACTATAATACTGCACCTATGTACAAGAATATAACTACTATAATACTGCCCCCTATGTACAAGAATGTAACTACTATAATACTGCCCCTATGTACAAGAATATAACTGCTATAATACTGCTCCTATGTACAAGAATATAACTACTATAATACTGCTCCTATGTACAAAATATAACTACTATAATACTGCTCCTATGTACAAGAATATAACTACTATAATACTGCTCCTATGTACAAGAATATAACTACTTTAATACTGCCCCCTATGTACAAGAATATAACTACTATAATACTCCCCCCTATGTACAAGAATATAACTACTATAATACTGCTCCTATGTACAAGAATATTGCTACTATAATACTGCTCCCTATGTACAAGAATATAACTACTATAATACTGCTCCTATGTACAAGAATATAACTTCTATAATACTGTGCCTATATACAAGAATATAACTACTATAATACTGCTCATATGTACAAGAATATAACTACTATAATACTGCTCCCTATGTACAAGAATATAACTACTATAATACTGCCGGCTATGTACAAGAATATAACTACTATAATACTGCCCCCTATGTACAAGAATATAACTACTATAATACTCCCCCCTATGTACAAGAATATAACTACTATAATACTGCTCCTATGTACAAGAATATTACTACTATAATACTGCTCCCTATGTACAAGAATATAACTACTATAATACTGCTCCTATGTACAAGAATATAACTTCTATAATACTGTGCCTATATACAAGAATATAACTACTATAATACTGCTCCTATGTACAAGAATATAACTACTATAATACTGCTCCCTATGTACAAGAATATAGCTACTATAATACTGCCCCTATGTACAAGAATATAACTACTATAATAATGCCCCCTATGTACAAGAATATAACTACTATAATACTGCCCCCTATGTACAAGAATATAACTACTATAATACTGCTCCTATGTACAAGAATATAACTACTATAATACTGCTCTCTATGTACAAGAATATAACTACTGTAATACTGCTCCTATGTACAAGAATATAGCTACTATAATACTGCTCCTATGTACAAGAATATAACTACTATAATACTGCTCCCTATGTACAAGAATATAACTACTATAATACTGCCCCTATGTACAAGAATATAACTACTATAATACTGCTCCTATGTACAAGAATATAACTACTATAATACTGCCCCCTATGTACAAGAATATAACTACTGCAATACTGCTCATATGTACAAGAATATAGCTACTATAATACTGCTCCTATGTACAAGAATATAACTACTATAATACTGCCCCTATGTACAAGAATATAACTACTATAATACTGCAAATGTACAAGAATATAACTACTATAATACTGCTCCTATGTGCAAGAATATAACTACTATAATACTGCTCCTATGTACAAGAATATAACTACTATAATACTGCTCCTATGTACAAGAATATAACTACTATAATACTGCTCCTATGTACAAGAATATAACCATTTTATTTCTGCTTTGCAGTCCAGTAGTGGTGACTTTACCAAATTCCAGCAGCTGATTGACATTGTGCATTGCTTTCTGGCCATTTATGCCTCATCTATAAAGCTGCTAATGAACAGGTTTTCATAGGAAGTACTAGAACCACAGGTGATTTTTCGTGCCATCCGCTTGGCTGTCTTGTTCTGCGAGCTCGTGCGGTCGGCTGTTGTTGTTTCAGACACTTGCACTCATAATAACATGAATTAAACAAGACGGAGGTGCTGTAAAAAGATAGATGTGGGACACAATGTTGGAGGGGTGGCCTCGTCATATGACCAAGCCACATTGGAAAATTGTAAGCCCAGGAGGGCAGGATCCAGTCTGACAGTTTGTATATTTGTGTTATATATTTTTTGTGTGTGTTATATGTATATAAGTCCTCCTTACATGCACCTAACTCTGGAATTAATGGTGCTTTACAAATAAATAATAATAATAATAATCCAGCTCCTCTGTATGACCCATCCATAATACGGGCTGCATTACAGCTATATTAAACCCGCCATATGCCAATGAAAAACATCAATCAGGCTGCTTGTCTTATTTTCCTTTTGTCCAAAATGGTAACAAAATCTAAATGAAATGTACGTGAGATTCTCCAGCTATCGCTCTTTTACAAAAATCTGATTTATAAAGCAAAAGGAAACAGAGCGTATCACAAGGCTCACCGAGCTTCCTTGCCTGTTTACAGCCTTCAGCTTAGTGGGAACTGTGTCTTAAGGTGAGAATAGTTTCATGTAGGAAGCCCCCTTTTAAGTACAGTCATGGTTTAAAGTTTTGAGACTGACAAGTTTTGGTTTTCACATTTTTCTTGTTCAGTGTTTTTCGCTCTTTTAGTCGCAGTTTCTTTGGTTACTGCCGGACAATTATGAACATTCCAGAATTTTTTACACTTTTTATTGACAAATCTGAGAAGTTTCTGTGAAGCCTCAATATTCCCGGCGCTGACCCTTATTCTCCAGATTTCTGCCTTTCTCCCCGGCAGCTGGATATCGGCTTCTGGGTAGATTCTGACTGATGGCCGCCCGTTCTTGTCTCATCTGTGCTCAGAGGTGATCACAATTTCTTGGTTTTGTCTGTTGCTGTTTGAAAATTGACCCCAGATCCTCAATGGGACGGAGATCTGGGGACTTTACTGGCCGTGAACTCAAAGTGTCAATGTTTTGTTCAAGGAGCCACTTGGTTCTCACTTTTGCCTTGTGACACGGTCTGCATCATGCTGGAAAAAGCATCATCACCACATTGTCCTGCATGATGGGAGAAGTTTGCTCTTGGAGGAGGTTTAGATCCCGTTCCTTATTCATGGCCATGATCTTAGGCAAAATTGTGAGTGATCCCCTCCATGGATGAGAACCCCCAAACATGAGTGGTCTCAGGAAGCTTTACTGTTGGTTGACACAGGACTCTTGGCTCATGGTAGCGCCACCTTTTCTTCTCCGGACAATTATTCTTCCAGATGTCCCAAAGAGTCTGAAGGGGCTTCATCAGAGAAGATAACTTTACCTCCGTCCTCTGCAGTCCAATCCCTGTACCTCAGGCAAAGTTATTTTCTTTGATGAAGCCCCTTCAGATTGTGCAGGACATCTAGAAGAATAATTGTCTGGAGGAGAAAAGGTGAACGCTGCCATGAGTCCACTGTCATGTCAACAATAAAGCCTCCAGAGACCACTCATGCGTGAGGGCTTCTCGTCCATGGAGTGGGTCACTCACAATGTACGCGGGCTTCTCATCCATGAAGGGGGTCACTCACAATGTGTGGGGGCTTCTCATCCATGGAGGGGGCTCACTCACAATGTGCGGGGGCTTCTCATCCATGGAGGGGCTCACTCACAATGTGTGCGGGCTTCTCATCCATGGATGAGGCTCACTCACAATGTGTGAGGGCTTCTCATCCATGGAGTGGGTCACTCACAAAGTTCGCGGGCTTCTCATCCATGGAGGAGGCTCACTCAAAATGTGCGGGGGCTTCTCATCCATGGAGGGGGTCACTCACAATGTGTGCGGGCTTCTCATCCATGGAGGGGGCTCACTCACAATGTGCGGGGGCTTCTCATCCATGGAGGGGCTCACTCACAATGTGTGCGGGCTTCTCATCCATGGATGGCTCACTCACAATGTGTGGGGGTTTCGCATCCATGGAGGGGGCTCACTCACAATGTGTGGAGGCTTCTCATCCATGGAGGGGGCTCACTCACAATGTGTGGGGACTTCTCATCCATGGAGGGGGCTCACTCACAATGTGTGGGGGCATCTCATCTATGGAGGGGCTCACTCACAATGTGTGGGGGCTTCTCATCCATGGAGGGGGCTCACTCACAATGTGTGGGGACTTCTCATCCATGGAGGGGGCACACCCACAATGTGTGGGGGCTTCTCATCCATGGAGGGGCTCACTCACAATGTGTTGGGGCTTCTCATCCATGGAGGGGGCACACCCACAATGTGTGGGGGCTTCTCATCCATGGAGGGGGCACACCCACAATTTGTGGGGGCTTCTCATCCATGGAGGAGGCTCACTCACAATGTGTGGGGGCTTCTCATCCATGGAGGGGGCACACCCACAATGTGTGGGGGCTTCTCATCCATGGAGGGGCTCACTCACAATGTGCAGGGGCTTCTCATCCATGGAGGGGGCTCACTCACAATGTGTGGGGGCTTCTCATCCATGGAGGGGGCACACCCACAATGTGTGGGGGCTTCTCATCCATGGAGGGGCTCACTCACAATGTGCAGGGGCTTCTCATCCATGGAGGGGGCTCACTCACAATGTGTGGGGGCTTCTCATCCATGGAGGGGCTCACTCACAATTTGTGGAGGCTTCTCATCCTTGGAGGGGGCTCACTCATAATTTTGCCTAAGATCACTGCCATCAATAAGGAACGGGATCTAAACCTCCTCCAAGAGCAACTTCTCCCATCATCCAGGAGCAACGTGGTGATGATGCTTTCCCCCCATGATAATGACTGAGTCACAAAGGCAAAAGTAATGACTAAGTGACTCAGTGAACAAAATATAGAAATTTTGGACAAACTAAAACACAGAAAACTGTGATAAACTCCGAGCTCTGATGAGACAAGAACGGGCGGCCATCAGTCAGGATTTGTCCCAGAAGCCGATATCCAGCTGCCGGGGCGAAGGGAAGAAGTCTGGAGAAAGAAAGGTCAAAACTGTAAATATTGATTTATTTTTTCAGAAACTTGATGTATTGGTCAATAAAAGTTAAAAAAACTTATGGAATGTTTAGAATTGTCATTCAGTAACCATAGAAACATCCGACTAAAAGATCTAAAAACACTGAAGCAACAAAATGTGAAAAACAAATTTTGTGTCAGTCTCAGAAATTTTGGCCACGACTATTGGTTTAAGAAATCAATCTGAACTAGATGTTACCATCTATCAATGTTTTATCATACTGTGTACAATCATACAGTAAGCTCGGGTCGGGAGAGCCACCGACCAGTCTGAGCATTGTGTTCTGATCCTCATCCGAGTTATACGTCCATCTGACTTTTCCTTAACTCTGTAATGTAAAGCCTATGTGATACTCCTCTACAAGATTCATGCCTCAGGTGATCTCATTATACCCAAGTCTGCAGAAACTTGCTGACAACCAATATGGTCACACTCATAGCTGCAGCTTTCTTAGAGCCCTACATGTACCAAAATATAATTACTATAATACTGCCCCCTATGTACAAGAATATAACTACTATAATACTGCCCCTATGTACAAGAATATAACTACTATAATACTGCCCCCTATGTACAAGAATATAACTACTATAATACTGCCCCTATGTACAAGAATATAACTACTATAATACTGCTCATATGTACAAGAATATAACTACTATAATACTGCTCCCTATGTACAAGAATATAACTACTATAATACTGCTCCTATGTACAAGAATATAACTACTATAATACTGCTCCCTATGTACAAGAATATAACTACTATAATACTGCCTCTACGTACTAGAATATAACTACTATAATACTGCTCCTATGTACAAGAATATAAATACTATAATACTGCTCCTATGTACAAGAATATAACTACTATAATACTGCAACTATGTACAAGAATATAACTACTATAATACTGCCCCCTATGTACGAGAATATAACTGCTATAATACTGCCCCCTATGTACAAGAATATAACTGCTATAATACTGCCCCCTATGTACAATAATATAACTACTATAATACTGCTCATATGTACAAGAATATAACTACTATAATACTGCTCCCTATGTACAAGAATATAACTACAATAATACTGCTCATATGTACAAGAATATAACTACTATAATACTGCCCCTATGTACAAGAATATAACTACTATAATACTGCTCATATGTACAAGAATATAACTACTATAATACTGCCCCTATGTACAAGAATATAACTACTATAATACTGCCCCTATGTACAAGAATATAACTACTATAATACTGCCCCCTATGTACAAGAATATAACTACTATAATACTGCCCCTATGTACAAGAATATAACTACTATAATACTGCTCATATGTACAAGAATATAACTACTATAATACTGCTCCCTATGTACAAGAATATAACTACTATAATACTGCTCCTATGTACAAGAATATAACTACTATAATACTGCCTCTACGTACTAGAATATAACTACTATAATACTGCTCCTATGTACAAGAATATAAATACTATAATACTGCTCCTATGTACAAGAAAATAACTACTATAATACTGCAACTATGTACAAGAATATAACTACTATAATACTGCCCCCTATGTACGAGAATATAACTGCTATAATACTGCCCCCTATGTACAAGAATATAACTGCTATAATACTGCCCCCTATGTACAATAATATAACTACTATAATACTGCTCATATGTACAAGAATATAACTACTATAATACTGCTCCCTATGTACAAGAATATAACTACAATAATACTGCTCATATGTACAAGAATATAACTACTATAATACTGCCCCTATGTACAAGAATATAACTACTATAATACTGCTCATATGTACAAGAATATAACTACTATAATACTGCCCCTATGTACAAGAATATAACTACTATAATACTGCCCCCTATGTACAAGAATATAACTACTATAATACTGCCCCTATGTACAAGAATATAACTACTATAATACTGCCCCCTATGTACAAGAATATAACTACTATAATACTGCCCCCTATGTACAAGAATATAACTACTATAATACTGCCCCTATGTACAAGAATATAACTACTATAATACTGCCCCCTATGTACAAGAATATAACTACTATAATACTGCCCCCTATATACTAGAATATAACTACTATAATACTGTCCCTATGTACAAGAATATAACTACTATAATACTGCCCCCTATGTACAATAATATAACTACTATAATACTGCTCATATGTACAAGAATATACCTACTATAATACTGCCCCTATGTACAAGAATATAACTACTATAATACTGCCCCCTATGTACAAGAAAATAACTACAATAATACTGCCCCTATGTACAAGAATATAACTACAATAATACTGCCCCTATGTACAAGAATATAACTACTATAATACTGCCCCTATGTACAAGAATATAACTACTATAATACTGCCCCTATGTACAAGAATATAACTACTATAATACTGCCCCTATGTACAAGAATATAACTACTATAATACTGCCCCTATGTACAAGAATATAACTACTATAATACTGCCCCTATGTACAAGAATATAACTACTATAATACTGCCCCTATGTACAACAATATATCTTCTATAATACTGCCCCTATGTACAAGAATATAACTACTATAATACTGCCCCTATGTACAAGAATATAACTACTATAATACTGCCCCTATGTACAAGAATATAACTACTATAATACTGCCCCTATGTACAAGAATATAACTACTATAATACTGCCCCTGTGTACAAGAATATAACTACTATAATACTGCTCCTATGTACAAGAATATAACTACTATAATACTTCCCCTATGTACAAGAATATATCTACTATAATACTGCCCCTATGTACAAGAATATAACTACTATAATACTGCCCCTATGTACAAGAATATAACTACTATAATACTGCCCCTATGTACAAGAATATAACTACTATAATACTGCCCCTGTGTACAAGAATATAACTACTATAATACTGCTCCTATGTACAAGAATATAACTACTATAATACTGCCCCTATGTACAAGAATATAACTACTATAATACTGCCCCTGTGTACAAGAATATAACTACTATAATACTGCCCCTATGTACAGGAATATAATCACTATAATACTGCCCCCTTTCTACAAGAATATAACTACTATAATACTGCCCCCTATGTACAAGAATATACCTATTATAATACTGCTCCTATGTACAAGAATATACCTACTATAATACTGCCCCTATGTACAAGAATAGAACTGCAATAATACTGTATGTACAAGAATATAACTACTATAATACTGCCCCTATGTACAAGAATATAACTACTATAACACTGCTCCTATGTACAAGAATATAACTACTATAATACTGCCCCTATGTACAAGAATATAACTACTATAATACTGCCCCCTATGTACAGGAATATAATCACTATAATACTGCCCCCTATGTACAAGAATATAACTACTATAATACTGCCCCTATGTGCAAGAATATAACTACTATAATACTGCTCCTATGTACAAGAATATAACTACTATAATACTGCTCCTATGTACAAGAATATAACTACTATAATACTGCCCCCTATGTACAAGAATATTACTACTATAATACTGCTCCTATGTACAAGAATGTAACTACTATAATATTGCCCCTGTGTACAAGAATATAACTACTATAATACTGCCCCAATATACAAGAATATACGTACTATAATACTGCCCCAATATACAAGAATATAACTACTATAATACTGCCCCTATGTACAAGAATATAACTACTATAATACTGCCCCCTATGTACAAGAATATAACTACTATAATACTGCCCCTGTGTACAAGAATATAACTATTATAATACTGCTCCTATGTACAAGAATATAACTATCATAATACTGCCCCTATGTACAAGAATAAAACTACTATAATACTGCCCCTATGTACAAGAATATAACTATTATAATACTGCCCCTATGTACAAGAATATAACTACTATAATACTGCTCCTATATACAAGAATATAACTACTATAATACTGCTCCTATGTACAAGAATATAACTACTATAATACTGCCCGTATGTACAAGAATATAACTACTGTAATACTGCTCCTATATACATGAATACAACTACTATAATACTGCTCCTATATACAAGAATATAACTACTATAATACTACCCGCTATGTACAAGAATATAACTACTATAATACTGCCCCTATGTACAAGAATATAACTACTATAATACTGCCCCTATGTACAAGAATATAACTACTATAATACTGCCCCTATGTACAAGAATATAACTACTATAATACTGCTCCTATGTACAAGAATATAACTATTATAATACTGCCCCTATGTACAAGAATATAACTACTATAATACTGCTCCTATATACAAGAATATAACTACTGTAATACTGCTCCTATGTACAAGAATATAACTACTATAATACTGCCCGTATGTACAAGAATATAACTACTATAATACTGCTCCTATATACATGAATACAACTACTATAATACTGCTCCTATATACAAGAATATAACTACTATAATACTACCCGCTATGTACAAGAATATAACTACTATAATACTGCTCCTATGTACAAGAATATAACTACTATAATACTGCCCCTATGTACAAGAATATAACTACTATAATACTGCTCCTATATACATGAATACAACTACTATAATACTGCTCCTATATACAAGAATATAACTACTATAATACTACCCGCTATGTACAAGAATATAACTACTATAATACTGCCCCTATGTACAAGAATATAACTACTATAATACTGCCCCTATGTACAAGAATATAACTACTATAATACTGCTCCTATGTACAAGAATATAACTGCTATAATACTGCTCATATGTACAAGAATATAACTACTATAATACTGCCCCCTATGTACAAGAATATAACTACTATAATACTGCTCCTATGTACAAGAATATAACTACTATAATACTGCTCCTATGTACAAGAATATAACTACTATAATACTGCCCCTATGTACAAGAATATAACTACTATAATACTGCTCCTATGAATATAAATATTATAATACTGCCCCCTATGTACAAGAATATAACTACTATAATACTGCCCCTATGTACAAGAATATAACTACTATAATACTGCCCCTATGTACAAGAATATAACAACTATAATACTGCCTTCTATGTACAAGAATATAACTACTATAATACTGCTCCTATGTACAAGAATATAACTACTATAATACTGCTCCTATGTACAAGAATATAACTACTATAATACTGCTCCTATGTACAAGAATATAACTACTATAATACAGCCCCCTATGTACAAGAATATAACTACTATAATACTGCTCCTATGTACAAGAATATAACTACTATAATACTGCCCCTATGTACAAGAATATAACTACTATAATACTGCTCCTATGTACATGAATATAACTACTATAATACTGCCCCTATGTACAAGAATATAACAACTATAATACTGCCTCCTATGTACAAGAATATAACTACTATAATACTGCTCCTATGTACAAGAATATAACTACTATAATACTGCTCCTATGTACAAGAATATAACTACTATAATACTGCTCCTATGTACAAGAATATAACTACTATAATACTGCTCCTATGTACAAGAATATAACTACTATAATACTGCTCCTATGTACAAGAATATAACTACTATAATACTGCTCCTATGTACAGGAATATAACTACTATAATACTGCCCATATGTACAAGAATATAACTACTATAATACTGCCTCCTATGTACAAGAATATAACTACTATAATACTGCCCCTATGTACAAGAATATAACTACTATAATACTGCTCCATTGTACAAGAATATAACTGCTATAATACTGCTCATATGTACAAGAATATAACTACTATAATACTGCCCCCTATGTACAAGAATATAACTACTATAATACTGCTCCTTTGTACAAGAATATAACTACTATAATACTGCTCCTATGTACAAGAATATAACTACTATAATACTGCCCCTATGTACAAGAATATAACTACTATAATACTGCTCCTATGTACATGAATATAAATATTATAATACTGCCCCCTATGTACAAGAATATAACTACTATAATACTGCCCCTATGTACAAGAATATAACTACTATAATAATGCCCCTATGTACAAGAATATAACAACTATAATACTGCCTCCTATGTACAAGAATATAACTACTATAATACTGCTCCTATGTACAAGAATATAACTACTATAATACTGCCCCTATGTACAAGAATATAACTACTATAATACTGCCCCTATGTACAAGAATATAACTACTATAATACTGCCCCTATGTACAAGAATATAACTACTATAATACTGCTCCTATGTACAAGAATATAACTACTATAATACTGCCCCTATGTACAAGAATATAAATACTATAATACTGCCCCTATGTACAAGAATATAACTATTATAATACTGCCCCTATGTACAAGAATATAACTACTATGATGCTGCCCCTATGTACAAGAATATAACTACTATAATACTGCCCCTATGTACAAGAATATAACTACTATAATACTGCCCCTATGTACTAGAATATAACTAGTATAATACTGCTCCTATATACAAGAATATAACTACTATAATACTGCTCCTATGTACAAGAATATAACTACTATAATACTGCCCGTATGTACAAGAATATAACTACTATAATACTGCTCCTATATACATGAATACAACTACTATAATACTGCTCCTATATACAAGAATATAACTACTATAATACTACCCGCTATGTACAAGAATATAACTACTATAATACTGCCCCTATGTACAAGAATATAACTACTGTAATACTGTCCCTATGTACAAGAATATAACTACTATAATACTGCTCCTATGTACAAGAATATAACTGCTATAATACTGCTCATATGTACAAGAATATAACTACTATAATACTGCCCCCTATGTACAAGAATATAACTACTATAATACTGCTCCTATGTACAAGAATATAACTACTATAATACTGCTCCTATGTACAAGAATATAACTACTATAATACTGCCCCTATGTACAAGAATATAACTACTATAATACTGCTCCTATGAATATAAATATTATAATACTGCCCCCTATGTACAAGAATATAACTACTATAATACTGCCCCTATGTACAAGAATATAACTACTATAATACTGCCCCTATGTACAAGAATATAACAACTATAATACTGCCTTCTATGTACAAGAATATAACTACTATAATACTGCTCCTATGTACAAGAATATAACTACTATAATACTGCTCCTATGTACAAGAATATAACTACTATAATACTGCTCCTATGTACAAGAATATAACTACTATAATACAGCCCCCTATGTACAAGAATATAACTACTATAATACTGCTCCTATGTACAAGAATATAACTACTATAATACTGCCCCTATGTACAAGAATATAACTACTATAATACTGCTCCTATGTACATGAATATAACTACTATAATACTGCCCCTATGTACAAGAATATAACAACTATAATACTGCCTCCTATGTACAAGAATATAACTACTATAATACTGCTCCTATGTACAAGAATATAACTACTATAATACTGCTCCTATGTACAAGAATATAACTACTATAATACTGCTCCTATGTACAAGAATATAACTACTATAATACTGCTCCTATGTACAAGAATATAACTACTATAATACTGCTCCTATGTACAAGAATATAACTACTATAATACTGCTCCTATGTACAGGAATATAACTACTATAATACTGCCCATATGTACAAGAATATAACTACTATAATACTGCCTCCTATGTACAAGAATATAACTACTATAATACTGCCCCTATGTACAAGAATATAACTACTATAATACTGCTCCATTGTACAAGAATATAACTGCTATAATACTGCTCATATGTACAAGAATATAACTACTATAATACTGCCCCCTATGTACAAGAATATAACTACTATAATACTGCTCCTATGTACAAGAATATAACTACTATAATACTGCTCCTATGTACAAGAATATAACTACTATAATACTGCCCCTATGTACAAGAATATAACTACTATAATACTGCTCCTATGTACATGAATATAAATATTATAATACTGCCCCCTATGTACAAGAATATAACTACTATAATACTGCCCCTATGTACAAGAATATAACTACTATAATAATGCCCCTATGTACAAGAATATAACAACTATAATACTGCCTCCTATGTACAAGAATATAACTACTATAATACTGCTCCTATGTACAAGAATATAACTACTATAATACTGCTCCTATGTACAAGAATATAACTACTATAATACTGCTCCTATGTACAAGAATATAACTACTATAATACAGCCCCCTATGTACAAGAATATAACTACTATAATACTGCCCCCTATGTACAAGAATATAACTACTATAATACTGCTCCTATGTACAAGAATATAACTACTATAATACTGCCCCTATGTACAAGAATATAACTACTATAATACTGCTCCTATGTACATGAATATAACTACTATAATACTGCCCCTATGTACAAGAATATAACAACTATAATACTGCCTCCTATGTACAAAAATATAACTACTATAATACTGCTCCTATGTACAAGAATATAACTACTATAATACTGCTCCTATGTACAAGAATATAACTACTATAATACTGCTCCTATGTACAAGAATATAACTACTATAATACTGCTCCTATGTACAAGAATATAACTACTATAATACTGCTCCTATGTACAAGAATATAACTACTATAATACTGCTCCTATGTACATGAATATAAATATTATAATACTGCCCCCTATGTACAAGAATATAACTACTATAATACTGCCCCTATGTACAAGAATATAACTACTATAATACTGCCCCTATGTACAAGAATATAACAACTATAATACTGCCTCCTATGTACAAGAATATAACTACTATAATACTGCTCCTATGTACAAGAATATAACTACTATAATACTGCTCCTATGTACAAGAATATAACTACTATAATACTGCTCCTATGTACAAGAATATAACTACTATAATACAGCCCCCTATGTACAAGAATATAACTACTATAATACTGCTCCTATGTACAAGAATATAACTACTATAATACTGCTCTTATGTACAAGAATATAACTACTATAATACTGCTCCTATGTACATGAATATAACTACTATAATACTGCCCCTATGTACAAGAATATAACAACTATAATACTGCCTCCTATGTACAAGAATATAACTACTATAATACTGCTCCTATGTACAAGAATATAACTACTATAATACTGCTCCTATGTACAAGAATATAACTACTATAATACTGCTCCTATGTACAAGAATATAACTACTATAATACTGCTCCTATGTACAAGAATATAACTACTATAATACTGCTCCTATGTACAAGAATATAACTACTATAATACTGCTCCTATGTACAGGAATATAACTACTATAATACTGCCCATATGTACAAGAATATAACTACTATAATACTGCCTCCTATGTACAAGAATATAACTACTATAATACTGCCCCTATGTACAAGAATATAACTACTATAATACTGCTCCATTGTACAAGAATATAACTGCTATAATACTGCTCATATGTACAAGAATATAACTACTATAATACTGCCCCCTATGTACAAGAATATAACTACTATAATACTGCTCCTATGTACAAGAATATAACTACTATAATACTGCTCCTATGTACAAGAATATAACTACTATAATACTGCCCCTATGTACAAGAATATAACTACTATAATACTGCTCCTATGTACATGAATATAAATATTATAATACTGCCCCCTATGTACAAGAATATAACTACTATAATACTGCCCCTATGTACAAGAATATAACTACTATAATAATGCCCCTATGTACAAGAATATAACAACTATAATACTGCCTCCTATGTACAAGAATATAACTACTATAATACTGCTCCTATGTACAAGAATATAACTACTATAATACTGCTCCTATGTACAAGAATATAACTACTATAATACTGCTCCTATGTACAAGAATATAACTACTATAATACAGCCCCCTATGTACAAGAATATAACTACTATAATACTGCCCCCTATGTACAAGAATATAACTACTATAATACTGCTCCTATGTACATGAATATAACTACTATAATACTGCCCCTATGTACAAGAATATAACTACTATAATACTGCTCCTATGTACATGAATATAACTACTATAATACTGCCCCTATGTACAAGAATATAACAACTATAATACTGCCTCCTATGTACAAGAATATAACTACTATAATACTGCTCCTATGTACAAGAATATAACTACTATAATACTGCTCCTATGTACAAGAATATAACTACTATAATACTGCTCCTATGTACAAGAATATAACTACTATAATACTGCTCCTATGTACAAGAATATAACTACTATAATACTGCTCCTATGTACAAGAATATAACTACTATAATACTGCTCCTATGTACAAGAATATAACTACTATAATACTGCTCCTATGTACATGAATATAAATATTATAATACTGCCCCCTATGTACAAGAATATAACTACTATAATACTGCCCCTATGTACAAGAATATAACTACTATAATAATGCCCCTATGTACAAGAATATAACAACTATAATACTGCCTCCTATGTACAAGAATATAACTACTATAATACTGCTCCTATGTACAAGAATATAACTACTATAATACTGCTCCTATGTACAAGAATATAACTACTATAATACTGCTCCTATGTACAAGAATATAACTACTATAATACTGCTCCTATGTACAAGAATATAACTACTATAATACAGCCCCCTATGTACAAGAATATAACTACTATAATACTGCCCCCTATGTACAAGAATATAACTACTATAATACTGCTCCTATGTACAAGAATATAACTACTATAATACTGCCCCTATGTACAAGAATATAACTACTATAATACTGCTCCTATGTACATGAATATAACTACTATAATACTGCCCGTATGTACAAGAATATAACTACTATAATACTGCTCCTATATACAAGAATATAACTACTATAATACTGCTCCTATGTACAAGAATATAACTACTATAATACTGCTCCTATGTACAAGAATATAACTACTATAATACTGCTCCTATGTACATGAATATAACTACTATAATACTGCCCCTATGTACAAGAATATAACAACTATAATACTGCCTCCTATGTACAAGAATATAACTACTATAATACTGCTCCTATGTACAAGAATATAACTACTATAATACTGCCCCTATGTACAAGAATATAACAACTATAATACTGCCTCCTATGTACAAGAATATAACTACTATAATACTGCCCCCTATGTACAAGAATATAACTACTATAATACTGCTCCTATGTACAAGAATATAACTACTATAATACTGTCCCTATGTACAAGAATATAACTACTATAATACTGCCCCCTATGTACAAGAATATAACTACTATGATACAATTTTTTGTGTTTTTTTTCAATGTTTTTGGTGTAGATTTGAAACAATTTGTTATGTTTTTTTTTTAATTGCAGTAATGCTCTGATTCTGCATTTAAAATGCAACTGCAGTTTTTATGAGTTATTTCAGGCTTCTTGTAGAAATCTATATAAAAAAATATACTAAAAATGCACAGAGCAACAGCACCTTTAGACGCCAGGCGCAGACGTTTTGCTTGGATTTTTAAACCCAACAGATTTTCTGCATAAAAAAAGCTACAGAAGAACGCAGTGTTTATGGTACGTGTGAACACAGCCAAACAGTTCAAGCAAAGTGGATGTGATTTCATGAAAATTCCTGCTGCTGTGCATTTAATGATGCTGCTCAGCGATCAGTTTTTTGCTGCATTTATTCATTATAAACTTTTATAAGGAGCCAGCAAAAAAACTCATCTACAAAACACAGTTGCGTTGTTATGTGCAGAATGCATTTCTGCTCTAAAAAAATGCATTAAAAACCTTCTTCAAATCCTCACCAAATACTTAGCAAAAATACGAAAATCGGAGCGGATTGTTATTGCATATCTTGGTGCGGACACCTGCAGAAAAAAAAACCAAGGGAAAAGAAGCAGCATTTTTGCACTGGTATATGAGTTCTAATAATTGACTTGATGGTAAAAGGTGGAGAATCCCTCTAAACTATCATTACATTATTTTCACAAACCCTAAAAAATAGCGGCCGGTCGAAAAGTCACCAGACTACCAACACCTATAGGAAGAGGCCGATAAGCCAAATACCGGGGGTAACAGTTTAAAGAAGAAGAATGAACACAGAGTAAATACAACGTCTCGTCCAGTCTCTGCCTGTTGGTCACTATGAAGGTGTTAGCTGTGAATGCTACATTGTATCTGTGCAGTCACATTGTATCTGTGCAGTCACTTTGTATCTGTGCAGTCACATTGTATCTGTGCAGTCACTTTGTATCTGTGCAGTCACTTTGTATCTGTGCAGTCACATTGTATCTGTGCAGTCACTTTGTATCTGTGCAGTCACATTGTATCTGTGCAGTCACATTGTATCTGTGCAGTCACTTTGTATCTGTGCAGTCACATTGTATCTGTGCAGTCACTTTGTATCTGTGCAGTCACATTGTATCTGTGCAGTCACTTTGTATCTGTGCAGTCACATTGTATCTGTGCAGTCACATTGTATCTGTGCAGTCACTTTGTATCTGTGCAGTCACATTGTATCTGTGCAGTCACATTGTATCTGTGCAGTCACTTTGTATCTGTGCAGTCACATTGTATCTGTGCAGTCACATTGTATCTGTGCAGTCACATTGTATCTGTGCAGTCACATTGTATCTGTGCAGTCACTTTGTATCTGTGCAGTCACATTGTATCTGTGCAGTCACTTTGTATCTGTGCAGTCACATTGTATCTGTGCAGTCACTTTGTATCTGTGCAGTCACTTTGTATCTGTGCAGTCACATTGTATCTGTGCAGTCACTTTGTATCTGTGCAGTCACTTTGTATCTGTGCAGTCACATTGTATCCAGGCGTCCGTCTGTAGCTACACGTCTGTGTCTTCTTACATTGTAGCTATGTGTCTGTCTTTGTGTTGTCACATTGTATCTGTCCGTCTGTGTGTAGTCACACGCTATGCTCGTGGTCTGTCCGTCTGTGCGTAGTCACACGCTATGTTCGTGGTCTGTCCGTCTGTGTGTAGTCACACGCTATGTTCGTGGTCTGTCCGTCTGTGCGTAGTCACACGCTATGCTCGTGGTCTGTCCGTCTGTGCGTAGTCACACGCTATGCTCGTGGTCTGTCCGTCTGTGCGTAGTCACACGCTATGCTCTTGGTCTGTCCGTCTGTGTGTAGTCACACGCTATTCTCGTGGTCTGTCCGTCTGTGTGTAGTCACACGCTATGCTCGTGGTCTGTCCGTCTGTGCGTAGTCACACGCTATGCTCGTGGTCTGTCCGTCTGTGCGTAGTCACACGCTATGTTCGTGGTCTGTCCGTCTGTGCGTAGTCACACGCTATGTTCGTGGTCTGTCCGTCTGTGCGTAGTCACACGCTATGCTCGTGGTCTGTCCGTCTGTGCGTAGTCACACGCTATGCTCGTGGTCTGTCCGTCTGTGCGTAGTCACACGCTATGCTCGTGGTCTGTCCGTCTGTGCGTAGTCACACGCTATGCTCGTGGTCTGTCCGTCTGTGTGTAGTCACACGCTATGCTCGTGGTCTGTCCGTCTGTGTGTAGTCACACGCTATGCTCGTGGTCTGTCCGTCTGTGCGTAGTCACACGCTATGCTCGTGGTCTGTCCGTCTGTGTGTAGTCACACGCTATGCTCGTGGTCTGTCCGTCTGTAGGATATTATCACATTGTCTCTGGCGTCTTTCAGTGTGTTGTCACATTGTATCTTAGATGTCTGTTCCTCTCTGTTGTCCATTTTTTGGATTTTTTCTCTGTCTGCCTCCATCATCCTGTGATTGCTGCTTTGTTCTGTCTTCTCTATAACACCAGCGCTGCCTGCAGTGTCCCCCGCACAACACCCACCAGCTTTTCGGTACCTGATTGCCTTCTTACCTGCCTTGTCCTGTCCTACCAGAATTTGCTTACCCACTGAACTGACCCAACAATTGCTTACCTGTCTTTGCTGTATAACCAGTGTTTGCTTGGCTTTTGTCCTCGCCATCCCAGCACTTCCTTGCTTACCTTCCTCATATTGCTGACATTTGCCCTCCTGCCCCCTTCACTTGCTGACCCTACATTACCAGCACCCGCTTACCTTTCGATCCTGCTACAAACAACACGTTTTTACCTATTTTAGTAAACCAGTAACGGTCTACCCAACTACACTACCTACCGGCAACAACCTGCATGTCTTCCATGGTTCACCAGCAATTACCCGCCAGAACCGCTTTACCAGCTCCTGCTCATCTCTTGCATTCCCACCTTCTGTTCCTCTGCCTCCCTCATATTATTTACACTTGCTGCCCCACTATACTTGCCTGCCCTTTATACCCAGCTCTTGCCCTCATGCCTTCCCTACATGATCATCCCTTGCCAGCCTTTCCTACCTTTCCACTACTCGCCAACTCACCCCTCTAATACATGCAACCACTGTCCTACATGATTAGCCCTTGCCGACCTTTCCCACCTTTCCATTACCTGCCTTCTCGTCCCCCTAATACATGAAACCACTGTCCTACATTATCAACCCTTGCCGGCTTTTCCCACCTTCCCACTACTCGCCAACTCGCCCCTCTAATGCATGCCACCACTGTCCTACATGAACAGCCCTCCCTGGCGTTTCCCACCTTGCCACTATCCGCCAACTCTCCCCTCTTATACATGCAACCGCTCCCCTGCTTTTCCCCCTACACCCGCAATTGCTTATTTGCCTACCCCACATTATCCGCACCCACTCGTCCACTTCACAAGCATCACATTATCAGTCTCGCCCACACATTTCAATGTCATCTATGCCCACCCCTACCTTCGCCCGATTTCCAGGTCTACCCCTTTGTCTGGCAATCTCGCTGCCTGTCGTCAGCCCCTATACGCCTGCTCCATAGTCTCATTGTCTGCCAGTGGCAGGCACACTGTCAGTGCCCACCAGTCTTCTTGTGCTAGGCAGTATACGTCTGCTCGCCTCCGTCTCTACAGCCTGCCTGTTTAGCTGTCACTGGCAGGCACATCAGCTGCCCCTCGTCACTCATCCGTCTACCTGTAGTGCTATTTGTTGGCTGTCACTGAGTGCTGTCACAGGCAGGCGTGTGTGCTTGGAGCTGTCACTGTGCAGCGTGTACCTGACCTGGCGTGCTGACATATGTCCGTGTGTCTATAATTATCCGCATGTGAGCACATCTGTCTGTAGCTGTCACTTCTGTCTCTGCGTCTCTCGCCTTTGCTCCCTCCTCACCCTGGTTCCCCTCCTGTTGTCTCTGACACTTTGCGCCTCCTCTCTTGGTCTCTTCTTGGGGGGTCGCCCCCTCTCCTCTGCACAGGCTGGGGAGGGGGGAGAGGCAGATTTCTGATGGAGGGGGTGGGGGGATCCAGACAGATAGAGGAGGACTTTCTGCTTCCTGCAGGGTTGGGTTTTCTTCCGGGCCATAAGTCTGAAAAAGGAGGGGAGGACCAGAGAGACAGGGAAGGAGGGAGGAAGAGTGCGGGGAGGGCAGAGAGCAGGGAGGGGAGAGAGCAGGTAGAGAGCAGGGAGGGGAGAGAACAGGGGGAGAGCAGGCGGGGAGAAAGCAGGGAGGGGAGAGAACAGGTAGAGAGCAGGGAGGGGAGAGGACAGGGGGAGAGAACAGGGGGAGAGCAGGCGGGGAGAAAGCAGGGAGGGGAGAGAGCAGGTAGAGAGCAGGGAGGGGAGAGAGCAGGTAGAGAGCAGGGAGGGGAGAGAACAGGGGGAGAGCAGGCGGGGAGAAAGCAGGGAGGGGAGAGGACAGGGGGAGAGCAGGCAGGGAGAAAGCGGGGGGAGAAAGCAGGGAGGGGAGAGAGCAGGGAGGGGAGAGAACAGGGGGAGAGCGGTCAGGGAGAAAGCAGAGAGGGGAGAGAGCAAGGAGAAAGCAAAGTGCACAGGCAATCTGAGACCAGGCTTCTGCCTGCATGGTGGATGAAGACTGGGCCATAGGATGTAGCAGAGCTGGAATGGTTTATTTGTGGATAGTGATAACTCTGAGTACATATAATATAAGGCACAGAGCCTGCAGTCCCATGTAAAAAGCAGATAACACATTGTGATACAATAGGGGGTTGTGCCAAATGGCTAACCCAGCTTTACTACATATCAGATGCCACATCTAAAATGACAAATTCAGCTCCGCTGCATGTCAGATGTCATGCCGTACAATGGCAAACCCCAACATTGCAACAGCTTTCTATTGTCTGCAACATCGCGGCTACTGGCAAACTCGGCTCTGCTGCATCTGACAAACCGATAATTTGTTTCAAATTACAAACTTGGCTCAGCTGCTCCATAAATTGTGCTAAAAATGGTAAACTCAACTCAGCTGTTGTCATCTTGCCCCACGCAGAGCAGACTTCTCAACCAGCAGGGTGGCGTTCACGGCTCTCTCCGATGCAGCAGAGCTTGGATTGTAACTTGGAACAATTTTGGGGTTCATCAGATGCAGCAGAGATGAGTTTGTCATTTGTATGGCTTTTGTCATTTAGGACAATTTATAGTTCTTTCAGATACAGCAGAGCCGGGTTTTCCATATGGCACAATTTTATGATGCATTTGTCAGACGGAGCAAAGAGGAGTTTGTTATTTTGCACAATTTATGGGTTTGGGAGACGAGTTTGAAACTTAGAACAATTTGTGAGCAAGCTAGATGCAGCAGAGCTGAGATTGTAATTTCACATAATTTATGTGGTTGTCACATTCAGCAGAGCTGAGATTGTAATTTGGAGCAATTTGTGTGTATGTCAGATGAAGCAGAGATGAGTTTGTAATTTTTTGACACAATATACTGTTTTATTTTTCAGATGCAGTAGATCTGAGTTTGTATTGGGACAATTTATGGTTTTGTTAGCTGCTGCAGAATTGAGGTTGTGTAATTTTTTAATAACATAGGTTTGTCAGATGCAGCAGAGCTGAGTTTGCTGTTTGGAACAATTTATGGGATAGTCAGATGCAGCAGAGCTGAGTTTGTAGTTTGGAAGAATTTATTGTGTTTTTTTTTTTTTTATATAGTAGAGTTGAGTTAGTAAACTGGAAAATTGTATTGGTTAGTCAGATGCAGCAGAGTTGAGTTTGTCATTTGAGACCATTTTATAATGAGTTTGTCAGATGTTGCACTGCTGAGTTTCTCACGCAGCACAATTCATAGTGATTTTGTTATATAGTTCTAGTCATTGGAAATTTGTCAGATGTAGCAGAGCGGAGTTTGGTATTTTGAACAACGTATATTAGGATTGTCGAATGCAGCAGAGCTGACTCAGCCATTACTTTTAAATTGTTAGCGGAGCAGAGGCAGCAGAGCTTAGTTTGTGATTTGCAACAATTTATGGGTTTGTGAGCTGAGTTTGTCATTTGGTTATGTCATTGTTACAGTTAGCAATGCTAATAAGATTTATCAATTGCAACTTTTTAAAATGTTAGAAACTCTCTCCAGTTGGGGGGTGGGGATCAGACTGAAGCAACACCTGGCACAAAAGGTAAAGCCAAATCAGATCGATGGAGCAAAACTGATTTAATGTCGCCCTCGAGTGGCCACATATATGAATTACATAGCAAGATATGCAAATTGTCTCTTCAGAGGGAAAGAAGACTTGAACTCTAGTGACACCTACTGGAAATAGCAATCCTAAAAGATAATATTGACCCTTTTTTAAAGAGCCTTGTTACATGACTTGGGATAAAAGCCAAACCAGAATATTTGCAAACACATGTTTGAGGCCTCTGACTGGGGTCTAAGAGGTAATGTCTTGCCTTGTGGAGAGTGATATGCAGGTGTAAGGAGACCTATAGGCCATGCAATGCTCCTCTGGGAAGTTATGCAAATTGTGTTTTCAGAGAGGTAGAAGGCAGGAACTCTAGTACCTGTTACAAAACAAGAGAAACTGCAATGCCTGCCCCAAATGACACAGGTCATAAGCGCCGGCACTCTATGATGCTGCACGTGTCGCTGCTGCTCTCTGTGGCCCTGCACGTGTCGCTGCTGCTCTCTGTGGCCCTGCATGTGTAGTTGCTGCTCTCTGTGGCCCTGCACGTGTCGCTGCTGCTCTCTGTGGCCCTGCATGTGTAGTTGCTGCTCTCTGTGGCCCTGCATGTGTAGTTGCTGCTCTCTGTGGCCCTGCACGTGTCGCTGCTGCTCTCTGTGGTCCTGCACGTGTCGCTGCTGCTCTCTGTGGCCCTGCACGTGTCGCTGCTGCTCTCTGTGGCCCTGCATGTGTAGTTGCTGCTCTCTGTGGCCCTGCACGTGTCGCTGCTGCTCTCTGTGGCCCTGCACGTGTCGCTGCTGCTCTCTTTGACACTGCATATCTAGTTGCTGCTTCTTTGGCCCTGCACGTGTCACTGCTGCTCTCTTTGACACTGCATATCTAGTTGCTGCTTCTTTGGCCCTGCACGTGTCACTGCTGCTTTCTGTGACCCTGCACATGTCTCTGCTGCTCTCTGTGGCCCTGCACGTGTCGCTGCTGCTCTCTGTGGCCCTGCACGTGTCGCTGCTGCTCTCTGTGGTCCTGCACGTGTCGCTGCTGCTCTCTGTGGTCCTGCACGTGTCGCTGCTGCTCTCTGTGGCCCTGCATGTGTAGTTGCTGCTCTCTGAGGCCCTGCACTGTATCTGCTGCTCTCTGTGGCCCTGCACTGTATCTGCTGCTCTCTGTGGCCCTGCATGTGTAGTTGCTGCTCTCTGTGGCCCTGCATGTGTAGTTGCTGCTGTCTGAGGCCCTGCACTGTATCTGCTGCTCTCTGTGGCCCTGCACTGTATCTGCTGCTCTCTGTGGCCCTGCACTGTATCTGCTGCTCTCTGTGGCCCTGCACTGTATCTGCTGCTCTCTGTGGCCCTGCACTGTATCTGCTGCTCTCTGTGGCCCTGCATGTGTAGTTGCTGCTCTCTGTGGCCCTACACTGTATCTGCTGCTCTCTGTGGCTCTGCACTGTATCTGCTGCTCTCTGTGGCCCTGCACTGTATGTGCTGCTCTCTGTGGCCCTGCACTGTACGTGCTGCTCTCTGTGGCCCTGCATGTGTAGTTGTTGCTCTCTGTGGCCCTGCATGTGTAGTTGCTGCTCTCTGTGGCCCTGCACGTGTAGTTGCTGCTCTCTGTGGCCCTGCACGTGTAGTTGCTGCTCTCTGTGGCCCTGCACATGTAGTTGCTGCTCTCTGTGGTCCTGCACGTGTCGCTGCTGCTCTCTGTGGTCCTGCACGTGTCGCTGCTGCTCTCTGTGGCCCTGCATGTGTAGTTGCTGCTCTCTGAGGCCCTGCACTGTATCTGCTGCTCTCTGTGGCCCTGCACTGTATCTGCTGCTCTCTGTGGCCCTGCATGTGTAGTTGCTGCTCTCTGTGGCCCTGCATGTGTAGTTGCTGCTCTCTGAGGCCCTGCACTGTATCTGCTGCTCTCTGTGGCCCTGCACTGTACGTGCTGCTCTCTGTGGCCCTGCATGTGTAGTTGTTGCTCTCTGTGGCCCTGCATGTGTAGTTGCTGCTCTCTGAGGCCCTGCACTGTATCTGCTGCTCTCTGTGGCCCTGCACTGTACGTGCTGCTCTCTGTGGCCCTGCATGTGTAGTTGTTGCTCTCTGTGGCCCTGCATGTGTAGTTGCTGCTCTCTGTGGCCCTGCATGTGTAGTTGCTGCTCTCTGAGGCCCTGCACTGTATGTGCTGCTCTCTGTGGCCCTGCACTGTATCTGCTGCTCTCTGTGGCCCTGCATGTGTAGTTGCTGCTCTCTGTGGCCCTGCACTGTATCTGCTGCTCTCTGTGGCTCTGCACTGTATCTGCTGCTCTCTGTGGCCCTGCACTGTATGTGCTGCTCTCTGTGGCCCTTCACTGTACGTGCTGCTCTCTGTGGCCCTGCACTGTACGTGCTGCTCTCTGTGGCCCTGCATGTGTAGTTGTTGCTCTCTGTGGCCCTGCATGTGTAGTTGCTGCTCTCTGTGGCCCTGCACGTGTAGTTGCTGCTCTCTGTGGTCCTGCACGTGTCGCTGCTGCTCTCTGTGGTCCTGCACGTGTCGCTGCTGCTCTCTGTGGCCCTGCATGTGTAGTTGCTGCTCTCTGAGGCCCTGCACTGTATCTGCTGCTCTCTGTGGCCCTGCACTGTATCTGCTGCTCTCTGTGGCCCTGCATGTGTAGTTGCTGCTCTCTGTGGCCCTGCATGTGTAGTTGCTGCTCTCTGAGGCCCTGCACTGTATCTGCTGCTCTCTGTGGCCCTGCACTGTATCTGCTGCTCTCTGTGGCCCTGCATGTGTAGTTGCTGCTCTCTGAGGCCCTGCACTGTATCTGCTGCTCTCTGTGGCTCTGCACTGTATGTGCTGCTCTCTGTGGCCCTGCACTGTATGTGCTGCTCTCTGTGGCCCTGCACTGTATGTGCTGCTCTCTGTGGCCCTGCACTGTATGTGCTGCTCTCTGTGGCCCTGCATGTGTAGTTGTTGCTCTCTGTGGCCCTGCATGTGTAGTTGCTGCTCTCTGTGGCCCTGCACTGTGCCTGCTGCTCTCTTTGGCCCAGCATTTGTATCTGCTGCTCTCTGTGGCCCTGCATGTGTAGCTGCTGCTCTCTGTGGCCCTGCATGTGTATCTACTGCTAGCGTTTTCAGATGGGAATTTTTTCACTAATTCCGCAACAAGGGCCTTCTTGTACTGCCCCATTTTATTAGGCCTGTCCTGCAAAGAATGAGACATAAAGTTCCCCTGTAGCGTGGGTCTAGAAGTGTCACCAACCAGTAATGACTGTCGCCCAAAATTTGGACAAAGTGAGGGTCACGTGGAAGGCAACGTAACATAAACTCAGCCATGCGTGCCAGACTGCAAAGAGGCAAGACTTCTGTGTCCTCACCAAGAGGACGACTGACCATCTCTCCTCATCCTCCTCCCTGTCCTCAGGCCATCCACACTGAACAGATGGTATGGCAGTTGTACAGGTAGTACCGTCTATAGCGCAGGAAACTAGCTCCTGTTCTTCCTCCTCCTCTTCCTCATTGTCACCCAATCCTCGTTGGGATGAGAGGAGGCTGGGTTGTGTGTAATCACCCTCTATGGTTCCTTGCTCCATCTCATCTTGCTCCGCCTGCAATGCATCCTCTTTAATTGAGAGCAGAGAGCGTTTCAGAAGACAGAGAAGCGGGATGGTGACGCTAATTATGGCATCATCGCTGCACACCATCTTGGTGGAGTCCTCAAAGTTTTGGAGGATGGTACAGATGTCTGACATCCATGTCCACTCCTGAGGTCTTATGTGTGGAGTCTGAACTGAATACTGATGGCCTTGTTGATGCTGGTACTCAACAACTGCCCTTTTCTGCTCACAAATCCTTCCCAACATCTGCCATGTAGAGTTCCAGCACGTGGGGACATCACTCACCAGTCGGTGAGCCGGAAGCTGCAAACGCTGTTGAAGCACGGCAAGAGTGGCGGAAGTTGTAGCTGACTTTCTAAAATGGGCACACATGCAGTGTACTTTGACAAGCTGACCCGACAGATCCGAGTAGGTTTTGAGAAACCGCTGAACGACGAGGTTAAGCAGATGGGGCAGGCATAGTACGTTGGTGAGCTCGCCTCGCCTCGTCTCAGAGCCGCCACCAGGTTCCGGCCATTGTCACACACGACCATGCCTGGCTGTAGGTTCAGTGGTGTCAGCCTCAGATCTGCCTGCTCTTTCAGAGCTGTCCACAACTCTTCAGCGTTGTTTGGTTTGTCACCTAAGCATATTAGCTTCAGCACAGCCTGTTGCTGCTTGGCGGAGGCAGTGCTGCAGTGCTTCCAGCTTGTGACTGATGTGGTCATTTCGGAGATAGATGCTGAAGAGGAGGAGGAGGTGCAGGAGCTGTAGAATGTGGGGGTAACCTTGATTGACCTAGGGCCCGCAATCCTCGGCGTCTGGAGGACGTGTTCCATCCCAAGGTCCGACTGGGTCCCGGCTTCCACTATGTTAATCCAGTGTGCTGTCAGCAAGATGTACGGTCCCTGCCCACAAGCACTTGTCCACGTTGCCGTAGTTAGGTGGACTTTCCCAGTAACTGCGTCGTTGAGGGCACGGCTAATGTTGTGGGACAAGTGTTTGTGTAATGCGGGAATGGCACACCGGGAGAAATAGTGGCGGCTGGGGACCGAGTACCGAGGGATGGCTGCCGCCATGAGGTTGCGGAAAGCTTCCGTTTCCATGAGCCTAAAAGGCAACATTTCGAGCGCAAGCATTCGCAAAATGTGTCAATTTAGTAGTGTGGCCTGTGGGGAGTTAGCTGCGTATTTGTGCTTGCGTTCCCAGGACTGGGATAGGGACAACTGAACGCTGCGCTGGGATAAGGACGTGGCTTGCTGATGGTGCTAGTTTAGAGTTTTCTATGACAGGTGCAGGGCGGGAGGCATCTTGGCATGCGCCATGGACAGGGGATTGGCGTGCACGCACCACAGCGGAAGAAGCAGTGGTGTCACCCGCAGACACTGTTGCTGGACCCTGGAGTTCTCTACTGAGACTTGACCGTGTGGAAGACAGGGTGGTGGTGGCTAAGTGACTGGAAGCATTTTCCGCTATCCAACCAACAACCTTTTCACACTGCTCTGTGTTCAATAGTGGTGTGCTGCGGTCCCCTATTAATTGGGACAGGAAGGTCGAGCGACAAGATGTGGGTGTTTGTTGTGGCACAATTTAAGCTTGCCCACGGCCTCGGCCTTGTCTTCTGTCCCCTTGCCCCGCGCCTTGCCCATTTTAAATTGAGAACAATATTTTCCACGTTCACTACAAATGGCTGAATTTAAACCGCAGTGATATGTGATACGTGTGACTGAAAACCACAATTTTAAATAGCAGGTCTGTAATTTACTAATACTATTCTTCACAACGACCTGGTGTCAATAACTTCACCGACACACTGCAACAAAATTTAAATGGAGGCCAATATTTTCCACATTCACTACAAATTTCTGGATTTTTATCGCTGTAATATGGAAAGAATCTGGCTGTATTCTGCTGTGGCAACAAGCAAATGGAGCAAAAAAAGTGTTCTCTGGATTGCTTTTTAACCAAATAATCAGGATTAAGATGTTGTGGTATACCTATACTAACTCTAAACAAGCAAACCTCTCCCTGACTCAGCAGCAGCTCTCCCTACTCTGTCTGATTCCGGAGTGACTGTGACGAGCATGGCGGCGCCCGGTCTTATATACACCTGATGACGCTGTGCGGCCAGCCAATCACTGTAATGACAAAACCAACATGGCTGCGGCTTTACAGTGTGTGGCAGGCAATCCCTGCATGTTCATTGGCTCTCTAAAGAGCGCCAAACATGGAAGGAGGGGACCCGAGCTTCTGCCCGAGCAACCCCGGAAATACTCACAGAGCGCTGACTGATGAGTCAAAAAGTCAACAGAAGGCAGTTTGTCCCCCAGAGGCTAACTAATAATGAGGGTCTGCAGAAGTAGTGATGCACAGTTGGAGGATCTTGCAAGTTTGGGGCTGCATTTCAGTAGATGGAGTTGGGGATTTGGTCAGGAATCAGGATTAATGGTGTCCTCACTACTGAGAAATCCAGGCAAACACTTACCCATCTTGTAATACAATCATGAAGGTCCCACAGAGCCCTGATCTCACATCATCCAGTCTGTCTGGGATCACATGAAGAGACAGAAGGATCTGCACAAGCCTCATACACAGAAGATCTGGGGTCAGTTCTCCATGATGATTAGAACATCATCCTTCTGAGCTCCTCCAGCAACTGTGTGCAAGTGACAAGTACCGTATTTTTCGGACTATAAGACGCACCGGACCATAAGACGCACCTAGGTTTTAGAGGAGGAAAATAGAAAAAAAATGTAAGCAAAAAGTGTGGTTATGATGCACTATTGGGGAGGAGAGGGTCTGCTGCTGACACTGTTATAGGGGTAATGTCCTCCAATTCTGTTAATATTCCCCATCCTGATATATATGGCCCCCTCCTTCCTGTTATATGTGGCCCCTATCCTGATATGTATGGCACCCCTCAACCCCATCCTGATATGTATGGCACCCCAATCCCCCATATTGGGATGTATGGCACCCCAATTCCCCATCCTGGTATGCATGGCACCCCTTAATCCCCATCCTGGTATGCATGGCACCCCTCATCCTGGTATGCATGGCACCCCTCATCCTGGTATGCATGGCACCCCTTAATCCCCATCCTGGTATGCATGGCACCCCTCATCCTGGTATGCATGGCACCCCTCATCCTGGTATGCATGGCACCCCTTGATCCCCATCCTAGTATGCATGGCACCCCTCATCCTGGTATGCATGGCACCCCTCATCCCTCTTCCTGGTATGCATGGTACCCCTGATGCCCATACTGGTATGCATGGCACCCCTGATCCCCCATACTGGTATGCATAGCACCCTCTGATCCTATCCTAGTATGCAAGGCACTCCCTGATCCCCATCCTGGTATGCTTGGCACCCCCTGATCCCCATCACGCTGCACACAAAAAGAAACAATTATACTCACCTCCTCTCTCCTCCAGCGCTGCGTTCCGCTCTGCTGCCGACACTCTCACTGTGTGAGCCGTGCATGGCGTTACTGCCATGCGCTCTCACACAGTGTGAGATGCTGTGCCGGAAAAGTCAATGCTCCCCGCGCCAGAACTGTATGCGTGGGGAGCAGTGACCATTCACTCTCCTTAATAGCGCACACACTGTAGCTGCAGCGCGGCTCCTGCAGCGGCCGGCGGTCTGTGTGCCCGCTATTAAAGACCATGAATATTCACTACAACCCATGGGAGTGGATTGTAGTGAATATTCATGGTCTTTAATAGCGGACACACAGACCGCAGAGCGGCAGCAGGAGCCATGCTGCGGGTACAATGTGTGCGCTATTAAGGAAAATGAATATTCATTGTTCTCCACGCCCATGGGGAGCAGTTAATATTCATTTTCTTTAGCAGCGGGCACAGCATAGGCTTCAGCAGGCGGCCGCTGCCTCCTGTGTCCCGTTCCTCTGCCACTACCGCTCCCTCCACACCCCACCACCCACAGCCATAGGTATATAGTACGGGGCACAGTTCGGACTATAAGACGCACCCTCCACTTTCTTCCAAAATTTTGGAGGAAAATAGTGCATCTTATAGTCCGAAAAATACGGTACCTAGAAAAACTGATGAAGGCGACAGGCAGTCACCAAATATTGATGGGATTTAGATTTCTATTTTATTCATTCACTTTGCATTTTGTTAATTGATAAAAAATAAACTGTTAACATCTTTGTTTGAAAGCTTCTTATTTTGCAGCATTTTTATTACACCTGCCAAATATTATTGCATACTTATACACACAGGGGCTATTTTAATGTCGGTGTCTATTTCTGCATGACCTTGTTATGAGGATTAAAAGGTTCATCTGTCTGACACTACTACTAATGGGAAATAGTTGTGTTTTTGCATTCTGCTTTATATGATTTAAAAATTACATTTTTTTTAAGGGGTGATGAAGGTGCCCATGGCAGTGCCCTTAAAAATATCATATCAATTGATGATCACTCTATATATTTTGACGAAAATATCCATCACTAATGGGTTGCACAAACTGTCCACACGTAGATGGGAAGCTCAGGGAATAATCATTCAGTAATGATGCAACAGACTTGCCTTCAAAACCTATGTACACACCTCACACATTCAGAAAGTTACAGTACAAACTAAGTAGATCATATAGCACTGAGCCCTGGAATATCTGCGGCACAGGACATGACACAACTTTTTACAATGATTTGGTTCTAAAGCTGAAGTCATCTTTAATTTAACCATACTTGGGGCAGAAAATCTTCTCTATAGTGCCTATAAAGGTGATTTATTACTTTATTTTTGGCATATACAGTGGTGTGAAAAAGTGTTTGCCCCCTTCCTGATTTCTTATTCTTTTACATGTTTGTCACACTTAAATGTTTCAGATCACAAAACAAATTTAAATATTAGACAACAATAACACAAGTAAATACAAAATGCAGTATTTTAAATGAAAGTCTTTATTATTAAGGGAAAAAGAAATCCAAACCTCCTTGAACCTGTAAGAAAATGTGATTGCCCCCTTAACCTAATAACTGGTTGGGCCCTTAGCAGCAACTGCATTCAAGCGTTTGTGATAACTGGCAATGAGTCTTTACAACGCTCTGGAGGAATTTTAGCCGCTCATCTTTTCAAAATTGTTGTAATTCAGCCACATTGGAGGGTTTGTGAGCAGGAACCGCCTTTTTAAGGTCATGCCACAGCAAACATGCGAAAGAATAAGAAATCAGGAAGGGGGCAAACACTTTTTCACACCACTCTATGTGCATGTATATAGTGTGTCTATACATTTGCACAGACTGTTTATGTATGCATTATTTGCACAGTGTTTATTGTGGGCATGTATGTTTTTGCAATCATAAGAAAAATAAGTACACCCTCTTTGAATTCTAGAGTTTTTTTATATCGGGATATAATATACAAAAAAAAAAATCTGGATTTACCTCATTGTAAGATCTTTTAAGGATCAATCTAAGATGAACTCATGAGAAATTACACGTCTTATTATTATTTATTATTATAGCACCATTTATTCCATGGCGCTTTACATGTGAAAAAGGGGGTATACATAGCAAAAACATTTACAATAATCAAAATGAGTCAGCAACTGGTACAGGAGGAGAGACATAGGCAGATTATAATGAGGGCAATCTGGGCTACCGCCCGGGGCCTGGGGCTCGGGGGGGCCCATGGCCACATTGCCCTCATTATAATATGTTCAGCACCAATGCGGCACATACCGGGGGGCCCCGGACCGCTCCCCCAGCAGCTGCGCATGGCCGCTACTTCTTCTTCGGCCGGGCCAGCACTGCACCTGTTAACTTCCCTGTGTGCTGGCCCGGCCGCGTCACAGCTAGGAGACACAGCCCTGTGCGCGGCCGTGTCTGCTAGCATGATGTCACGCACTGTGCGCCCTGCACTGCTGCACCGAAGAGGAGCTGGACGACTGGAGCCGAGCCGGGGGATGGTGAGTGAGTGAGTGTGTGTGTGTGTGTGTGCAGGCAGATATCATTGTGTGATGTCTGTTTATATGTATTTTTGTGTTTCAAATGTGTTTATGCGTGTATGTATATGTCTGTATATATTTGTGTGTGTGTGTGACTGCGTGCGGCCTCCCGCTGTCTCCGGGGGGGGGCGCCGTGCGGCCTCCCGCTGTCTCTGGGGGGCGTTGTGCGGCCTCCCGCTGTCTCTGGGGAGGTGCCGTGCGGCCTCCCGCTGTCTCTGGGGGGTGCCGTACGGCCTCCCGCTGTCTCTGGGGGGGCGCCGTGCGGCCTCCCGCTGTCTCTGGGGGGGCGCAGTGCGGCCTCCCGCTATATCTGGGGGGTGCCGTGCCGCCTCCCGCTGTGTATATGATGCGCCCCCTGGGCCGTGGGGTACTCGGTGCCGGGCCGGTCGTTGCTAGGGGAGATGTCACAGTGGCGGTGACCCGGTCCGTGACCCAAGGCGGTCAATAAAAGGAGATATTTACAGGGGATTTATAGTTTTTACATAAAGTTTGTGACGCCACCTGTGGTATGCGGCAAAAGGGAGCCGCCGCTGCGGAGCAGGTCCTCTGGAGCTGATGTTAGTGCAGCAGAGTTGGTTCAGCTCTCCACAGGCAGAGCTTAGCTCCGGGGCAGGAAATGGTGATATTATAGATGTTGCTATGCAGTGTAGTGCAGGGGATGATGGCGCAGTAATAATTCGCAGAGACAGTGGGGTGCAGTCTTCAGGGTTTTACTCACGATTTTTAGACTCTAAGTTACCAGGGCCAGGGTAACTTCCCACGTCGTCCTGTGCTTACTCAGGGAGGGGTTCAGCAAACCCGCAGGTACCTCCGGAGTACATAACGGGACCCCCTTCTGTGTGTTCCTTCTGGCCGTCTCCCTGCACCTCACACCCAGTGTCCCAAGCCAGTGACCGCGGACCTTGTCGGGCGACGTCTTCTCTGTCCCCTGGGTCCTCTATGGCCACCTTTTTGGTGAGTTAGATGTGGCTTTTGGCTGCAGCACCTGAAAAGCTGCACCCTCCGGTTACCTAGTTGAGACCTGAAAAACTCTGCTAGTTTAGAGGACTGTCCCCTTCTGCGGCTCAATCCCTCCACCGCCTGGTAGATTTGGGCATACGGGTGGCCTCCAGCACTGCCCGTACCCCTGGGATCCTTTCTGCTTTACTGGAGCCTTCCTTCCTGCTCCTCTCCTCTCTTCTTTCTGTCCTGGGCCTCTCTCACTCGGCCCTCCTCCTGAGCAGAGCTCCTGCTGAGCTCCTGCTCCACACACTCTCTTCCTCTGACTGATCTCCCAGACTTCTCTGGCCTCACAAGATGGCTTCCCCTTTTTATATCCTCCTTCTCAAGTGCTCCCCTAATCTACTTCCTCCACCCACACCCACTACATGGTTTCCCCTACATTGGTTCCCCCCCACTCCTGCTGAGCCCTGTCCCTGGCTGGAGAGCAACGCATCTTGCCCCTCCTGCTGGTCTGGAGTAGTGTAGTGTTGGATGCAGGTGTTGGGGTCCTGGGCAGTACTCCTTCCTTACCTGAGAGTGAGATACCACACCTCTGGGTGAGATGCAGTACCTCTGGGACGACTGAACCCGCAGGGGCGCCACATATAGATGGCTACGTGCGGCCTCCCGCTGTCTCTGGGGGGGGCACCATGCGGCCTCCCGCTGTGTATAGATGGCTACGTGCGGCCTCCTGCTGTGTATAGATGGCGCCGTGCGGCTTCCTGCTGTGTATAGATGGCTACATGTGGCCTCCTGCTGTGTATTGATGGCACCGTGCGGCCTCCCGCTATGTATAGATGGCTACGTGCAGCCTCCTGCTGTGTATAGATGGCGCCGTGCGGCCTCCCGCTGGGTATAGATGGCTACGTGTGGCCTTCTGTGTATAGATGGCTATGTGGCAGCTCATATTGTGTGTAGGGTCTCATACTGTATATAGGGGATGTCAGCATACTTAATTCTGCTCAATATTAAGTCATACAATTAATGTAAAAAAATATAATTAATATATTAATATTGTGCCAAATTAATTTCACGTGAACTATCACATGATCTATTACAGGGGATCATGTGACATGTCACATGATACATCAGGTGTGTGTGTGTGTGTGTGGGGGGGGGGGGGCCGCACCTTCTAAACTGCCCGGGGCCCTTTCTACTCTTAATCCACAACTGAGGAGTGAGGACCCTGCCCGTGAGGGTTCACAGTCAGAGATAGGCGAGGATACAGTAGGTGAGGGTAGAGCTGGTCGTGCAGCGGTATGGTGGAGCGGTGGTTACTGCAGGTTGTACGCTTGTCAGAAGAGGTGGGTCTTTAGGTTTCTTTTGAAGGTTTCCACGGTAGGCGAGAGTCTGATATGTTGAGCTAGAGAGTTCCAGGGTAGGTGAGATGCACGGGAGAAATCTTGTATGCGATTTTGGGAAGAGGAGATAAGAGGGGAGTAGAGCAGGAGATCTTGTGAGGATCAGAGGTTGCGTGCAGGTATGTACCGGGAGACTAGATCACAGAAGTATGGGGGAGACATGTTGTGGATGGCTATGTATGCCAGGGTTAGGGTTTTGAACTGGAGTCTTTGGGCAATGGTGAGCCAGTGAAGGGATTGACAGAGGGGAGAGGCCGGGGAATAGTGGGGAGACAGGTGGATTAGTCGGGCAGCAGAGTTTAGGGTAGACTCGAGGGAGGTGAGAGTGTTAGAAGGGAGGCCACAGAGCAGGAGGTTGCAGTAGTCGAGGCGAGAGGTGATGAGGGCATGCACTAATGTTTTTGCAGAGTCTTGGCTGAGGAATGTGCGGATCGGGGAGATATTTTTGAGTTGGAGTCGGCAGGAAGTGGAAAGGGCTTGGATATGTGGTTTGAAGGAGAGATCAGAGTCCAGGGTTACTAAGAGGCAGCGAGCTTGTGGGACTGGGGAGAGTGGGCAGCCGTTAACTTTGATGGATAGGTCGGATGGGGGGTTGAGTGAGGTGGAAGAAAGATGATGAATTCAGTTTTTTCCATGTTAAGTTTTAGAAATCTATCATAGAAGAAAGACGAAATAGCGGACAGACATTGTGGGATTCTGGTTAGTAAGGAGATGATATCGGGTCCAGAGAGGTGGATCTGTGTGTCATCAGCATAGAGGTGATACTGAAAGCCGTGAGACTCTATGAGGTGTCCCAGGCCAAAGGTGTAGATGGAGAAGAGCAAGGGTCCTAGGACTGAACCTTGGGGGACACCGACAGGGGGCGAGATGAGGAGGTGGTGCGTGAGTGGGAGACATTGAATGTCCGGTCTGTTAGGTATGAAGAGATCCAAGATAGGGCCAAGTCTGAGATGCCAAGAGAAGAGAGAGAGTCTCTAGTAAGAGGGAATGGTCCACTGTGTCAAAGGCAGATGAAAGGTCCAGGAGGAGGAGGACAGAGTATTGTCGCTTGGATTTGGCGGTCAGTAGGTCGTTGGTGACTTTTGTTAGTGCAGTTTCAGTGGAGTGATGATGTCGGAAGCCAGATTGTAAGCGGTCAAAGAGGGAACATGAGGAGAGGTGGGAGGACAGCTCAGAATGGACATGTTGTTTCAGTAGTTTTGAGGCATAGGCGAGAAGTGATATGAGGCGATAGCTAGGCAGAGAGGATGGGTCAAGGGAGGGCTTTTTGAGGATGGATGTGATTGAGGCGTGATTGAAACATGAGGGGAAGACACCGGTTGTTAGTGACAGGTTGAAGAGGTGGGTTAAATAGGAAAAAAAAAAGGAAAAAATCCTCCAGCGAAGAAAAAAATATTTAAAAAATACGTTCTTTATTAATCCATCATAGGAAGATTAAAAACATGCAAACACCTTTAGGACATCCAAGGAACACAGATCGACGCGTTTCAGCGAAGCGCCTTAATCATGGTAAGTATAATGGAAACTACCAAGTTCATTTATAACCAAAGTTACAAAGAAAAAGGAAGCAGGGTGTCACACATCAATCTCCTGCACCTAAAATGTAACCCTCTGCAAAACATATGCCTAGAAACCTAACCACAAATAACAGACATATATAAAAAAAAACATAAAAAAAAAACGGGAAGATAAAACCATTATGCATGATACATAGAAACATTGTTAAATAATTAATACCTAACGGAACTCTTGTCTGTAGCATAAAAATCCCAAAACTCTCTCTATTTAATAACTTACGTTTAAAGTTACCTCCTCTCCAGGGTCTATGTACTTTTTCGATCCCCATAAATCTACATGCACTCAGATCACCTTTGTGCACCATGGCAAAAGGCTTTGAAACGGCCGAGGTATTGAATGCTGCCGGATTAGTCGCATCCGATAAATGTCTTCTGATTCTTGTTTTCAATGGTCCTTTTGTGCAACCTACATACTGTAGGACACAATCAGTACATTCTATCAAATAGATAACGCCTGTAGTACAACAATTAATAAAATTGTGAATAGTATGTTCTTTTTTTGATACAACTGATTAGAATTTATTTTTCTTATGTTCTGCATAAAAACAAGCTTTGCAGGGATTGTGGCCGCAATTAAACAAAACCTTTCAAAGATAACCAGGTAAGTGATGTATTGGGTTTAGTTTTTTGAAAGCAGCTCGGCGACAAAATATTTTCCAGAGTTGGTGCCCTGGTTGCAACAAATTTAACTTTTGTATTTTTCAAAACTCCTTCCATTTTATCATCCTCGTTTAGAATAGGTAAATATTTATTAATAATTTCTGTGATATGAGAGAATTGGGGACTATATTGCGTAGTGAAGACAACAGAAGTGTTATTGATAAAACCTCTGTTGCTTCCTGCAATAGTTTGCCCCTGTCCATTTTAATTACCAAATTAGATGAACACATAAGGTTTCTGTTGGAATATCCTCGATCTCTCAATCTGCTCATTACCTTATTAGATTCTATGGCACAGGATTCTTCTGATGAGCAGTTTCTTTTAATTCTAATTAACTCTCCCACAGGAATGTTTTTGACAACATGGGGGGAATGACATGAATTAGCTGTTAAAATAGAATTAGTATCAGTTGGTTTCCTGTAAGGGTAAAGTTCCATATTATTAGTTATTATTTTACCTGTCAATGTTATATCCAAATAGTTTATCTCATGATCAGACATTAAATGTGTAAAGGATAAATTAAATTCATTATCGCATAGAGATAAAACAAATTCCTTTTTTTTTTCTATTTTGTCTTCACGTTCCTGACTAGAGCGCCTCCGGGCGAAGATTACTGAGGATCTCCTGGATACCTGCTCCTACAACTGAATGGCGAGCTGACTTTCCATTTCCTCTCATACCGTCCTCTTTTCCATCGAAGAGGTGGGTTAGGGTTGGGATGAAGACTGTGGTAAGGTTAGTGATGGGACAGGATGGGACAGTTAGGTGGGACAGGATTGGGTCAAGTTCGCAGGTGGTGAGGTGTGATTTGGAGAGTAAAGACGAGACTTGATCTTCTGTAATGGTGGAGAAGTTGGGTTTGGAGGAGGAGGGTTGATTAGATATGAGGAGGGGTTGTGGGGGCTTTCGGCAAAAGCTTTGTCTGATGTTGGCAATCTTCTGCTTGAAGAATAAGGCAAAGTCTTCAGCTGAGAGGAGAGGGAGGAGGCACTGGGGGACAGAGGAGAGAATTGAGCATGTTGAATAGTTGTTTAGGGTTGTGAGACAGGGAGGATATGAGAGATAAGAAGTAGGTTTGTTTTGCTGCTGTGAGTGTGGACTTAAAAATAGTGAGGGATTGTTTAAATGCGATGAAGTGTGCGTTGGAGTGGGACCTTTTCCATCTCCGCTCAGCAACCATGGAGACCCTCCTCAGTTCTTTAGTCAGGTTGGTGTGCCAGGGTTGCCTACTGAATATGCGAGCTTTGGAATGTGTGAGAGAGGCGACCGAGTCCAGAGCTGCAGCTGTTGTGGTGTTATATAAAGCAGCAGCAACATCTGCATCAAATAAGGAATTTATGTCTGTAAGAGGGAGGAGGGATTCAGAGAGTGAGTGTAGGTCAAGGTGTTTGAGGTTTCTGTGAGGGTGTGCAAGTTTGTGAAGTGGGGATTGTGGGACTGGAGAGGAGAGGGAAGAGAATGTAAGTATGTTGTGGTCAGAGAGAGGGAGAGCAGAGTTAGAAAGGTTAGATAGGGAACAGAGGCGGGTGAAGATGAGGTCCAGTGTGTGGCCATCTTTGTGGGTGGGGGCTGAAGACCATTGAGCAAGGCCGAAGGAGGAAGTGAGGGATAGAAGCTTAGAGACGGATGGGTGAGATGTGTCCGAATTTACGAAAAACTAGGCAAAAATACTGAAGCAGTTTGTGAAAAATTAAGTGCATCCATACTTGTTACATAGGAAGGAGAGTATAAGAAGCAGCCCGCTGCTGCTAATCAAATGGCTTGATTAATTGTCCTTCAGAAAGTGTGACCCCCTCTATAAAAGTAGATGTTTTGGTAGTTTGTTGGTCTGGAGTATTCAGGCTTGTGTATGTTAACACACTGCCAAGGAGGGAAAACATCAGAACTGATGTTAGAAAAACAATTATTGTTGCCCGTTAATCTGGGGGAAAAAATAAGGCCATTTCGAAATAATTATGGAGTTCATCATTCTACAGTTAGATTATTAACAAGTTGACAATCTTCCCAGGAGTGGACATGCCAACAAATTCACCCCATGGTCAGACCATGAAATGCACACAAATATTGCAAGAAAAAAACAAGGCCTCTCCTATATTACACGGGATGGAGGCCTCTCCTATATTACACGGGATGGAGGCCTCTCCTATATTACACGGGATGGAGGCCTCTCCTATATTACATGGGATGGAGGCCTCTCCTATATTACACGGGATGGAGGCCTCTCCTATATTACACGGGATGGAGGCCTCTCCTATATTACATGGGATGGAGGCATCTCCTATATTACACGGGATGGAGGCCTCTCCTATATTACACGCGATGGAGGCCTCTCCTATATTACATGGGATGGAGGCATCTCCTATATTACACAGGATGGAGGCCTCTCCTATATTACACGGGATGGAGGCCTCTCCTATATTACATGGGATGGAGGCCTCTCCTATATTACACGCGATGGAGGCCTCTCCTATATTACACGCGATGGAGGCCTCTCCTATATTACATGGGATGGAGGCATCTCCTATATTACACGGGATGGAGGCCTCTCCTATATTACATGGGATGGAGGCCTCTCCTATATTACATGGGATGGAGGCCTCTCCTATATTACATGGGATGGAGGCCTCTCCTATATTACATGGGATGGAGGCCTCTCCTATATTACAAGGGATGGAGGCCTCTCCTATATTACATGGGATGGAGGCCTCTCCTATATTACATGGGATGGAGGCCTCTCCTATATTACACGGGATGGAGGCCTCTCCTATATTACACGCGATGGAGGCCTCTCCTATATTACATGGGATGGAGGCCTCTCCTATATTACACGGGATGGAGGCATCTCCTATATTACACAGGATGGAGGCATCTCCTATATTACACGGGATGGAGGCCTCTCCTATATTACATGGGATGGAGGCCTCTCCTATATTGCATGGGATGGAGGTCTCTCCTATATTACATGGGATGGAGGCCTCTCCTATATTACATGGGATGGAGGCCTCTCCTATATTACATGGGATGGAGGCCTCTCCTATATTACACGGGATGGAGGCCTCTCCTATATTACACGGGATGGAGGCATCTCCTATATTACACGGGATGGAGGCCTCTCCTATATTACATGGGATGGAGGCCTCTCCTATATTACTCGGGATGGAGGCCTCTCCTATATTACATGGGATGGAGGCCTCTCCTATATTACACGGGATGGAGGCCTCTCCTATATTACATGGGATGGAGGCCTCTCCTATATTACACGGGATGGAGGCCTCTCCTATATTACACGGGATGGAGGCCTCTCCTATATTACACGCGATGGAGGCCTCTCCTATATTATATGGGATGGAGGCCTCTCCTATATTACACGGGATGGAGGCATCTCCTATATTACACGGGATGGAGGCCTCTCCTATATTACATGGGATGGAGGCCTCTCCTATATTACATGGGATGGAGGCCTCTCCTATATTACATGGGATGGAGGCCTCTCCTATATTACATGGGATGGAGGCCTCTCCTATATTGCATGGGATGGAGGTCTCTCCTATATTACATGGGATGGAGGCCTCTCCTATATTACATGGGATGGAGGCCTCTCCTATATTACATGGGATGGAGGTCTCTCCTATATTACATGGGATGGAGGCCTCTCCTATATTACACGGGATGGAGGCCTCTCCTATATTACACGGGATGGAGGCCTCTCCTATATTACACAGGATGGAGGCCTCTCCTATATTACACAGGATGGAGGCCTCTCCTATATTACACAGGATGGAGGCCTCTTCTATATTACACGGGATGGAGGCCTCTCGTATATTACATGGGATGGAGGCCTCTCCTATATTACACGGGATGGAGGCCTCTCCTATATTACATGGGATGGAGGTCTCTCCTATATTACACGGGATGGAGGTCTCTCCTATATTACACGGGATGGAGGTCTCTCCTATATTACATGGGATGGAGGTCTCTCCTATATTACACAGGATGGAGGCCTCTCCTATATTACACGGGATGGAGGCCTCGCCTATATTACACGGGATGGAGGCCTCGCCTATATTACACGGGATGGAGGCCTCTCCTATATTACACGGGATGGAGGCCTCGCCTATATTACACGGGATGGAGGCCTCTCCTATATTACATGGGATGGAGGTCTCTCCTATATTACACGAGATGGAGGTCTCTCCTATATTAAACGAGATGGAGGCCTCTCCTACATTACACGGGATGGAGGCCTCTCGTATATTACATGGGATGGAGGCCTCTCCTATATTACATGGGATGGAGGTCTCTCCTATATTACATGGGATGGAAGGTCTCTCCTATATTACATGGGATGGAGGCCTCTCTTATATTACATGGGATGGAGGTCTCTCCTATATTACATGGGATGGAGGTCTCTCCTATATTACATGGGATGGAGGTCTCTCCTATATTACATGGGATGGAGGTCTCTCCTCTATTATATGGGATGCAGGCCTCTCCTATATTACACGGGATGGAGGCCTCTCCTATATTACATGGGATGGAGGTCTCTCCTATATTACATGGGATGGAAGTTCTCGCCTATATTACACGGGATGGAGGCCTCTCCTATATTACACGGGATGGAGGTCTCTCCTATATTACATGGGATGGAAGGTCTCGCCTATATTACATGGGATGGAGGCCTCTCCTATATTACATGGGATGGAAGGTCTCGCCTATATTACACAGGATGGAGGCCTCTCCTATATTACATGGGATGGAGGTCTCTCCTATATTACATGGGATGGAGGTCTCTCCTATATTACATGGGATGGAGGTCTCTCCTATATTACATGGGATGGAGGCCTCTCCTATATTACACGGGATGGAGGCCTCTCCTATATTACATGGGATGGAGGCCTCTTCTATATTACATGGGATGGAGGCCTCTCATATATTACATGGGATGGAGGCCTCTCCTATATTACACGGGATGGAAGGTCTCTCCTATATTACACGGGATGGAGGCCTCTCCTATATTACACAGGATGGAGGCCTCTCCTATATTACACAGGATGGAGGCCTGTCCTATATTACACAGGATGGAGGCCTCTTCTATATTACATGGGATGGAGGCCTCTCCTATGATGAGAAGTTAGGAAAGTTGGGCTTGTTATAGTTTAGAAAAAATACGTCTTGGAGCTTTCATTTATATCTGTAAATATATGTTTGGTCAGTACAAACTACTAGCACATAACTTATTCCTTCCAAAGACCTTACTAAGGACCAGTGGCCACTCATTACAGGTGGACAGGGGCGTAACGTCCTTGGACGTATATTCAGCTGAAGTGTATTGCGGCACAGGGACCCTCTGGCTCCCTGCGCTACAGTACATGCCACTGGCCAATGAGAGGCTGGCAGCTGATGTCGGCATGCCAGACATTGGCGTCTCATGGCAGTGACATCATGCGTCACCATTGCAGGCACGCCGATGTCAGCTACTGGTCTCTGGAGCCGGAGTGTCCCTGCGTCCGAAGACACATCCAGCTGAAGTAGGTACTGGGGTCAGCAAGCCCCCCTCCTGCACCAGCCTGGAAAAGAACGACGAAGAGGACGCCGGACATCGAAGGAATGGAGGAAGGTGAGAAAAATGTTTTTTTATTTTTTATTTTTAAATTCAGGACGGGGAATATATACACCAGAACGGGGCTCAGGATGCTGAACATATGTACCAGGAAGGGGCCCAGGATCCGGACATATATACCAAGATGGGGACCTATACACCAGGAAGGGGCCCAGGATGCTGAACATATATACCAAGAAGAGGCCCAGGATCCGGACATATATACCAGGAAGGGGACCTATATACCAGGAAGGGGGACATATATACCAGAAAGGGGCCCAGGATGCTAGACATATATACCAGGATGGGGGACATATATACCAGGATGGGGCCCAGGATGCCGGACATATATACCAGGAAGGGGCCCAGGATCCGGACATATATACCAAGATGAGCACCTATATACCAGGAAGGGGCCCAGGATGGGGGACATATGTTCCAGAAAGGGGCCCAGGATGCCAGACATATATACCACAATGGGGGACATATATGCCACAATGGGGGACATATATACCAGGAAGGGGCCCAGGATGGGAGACATATGTACCAGAAAGGGGATCAGGATGCTGGACATATACAGTGGTGGCCAAAAGTATTTGCGCCCCTGCAATTCTGTCAGATAATACTCAGTTTCTTCCTGAAAATGATTGCAATCACAAATTCTTTGGTATTATTATCTTCATTTAATTTGTCTTCAATGAAAAAACACAAAAAGAATTGTCCTAAAGCCAAATTGGATACAATTCCACACCAAACCTAAAAAAGGGGGTGGACAAAAGTATTGGCACTGTTTGAAAAATCATGTGATGCTTCTCTAATTCGTGTAATTAACAGCACCTGTAACTTACCTGTGGCACCTAACAGGTGTTGGCAATAGCTAAATCACACTTGCAGCCAGTTAACATGGATTAAAGTTGCCTCAACCTCTGTCCTGTGTCCTTGTGTGTACCACATTGAGCATGGAGAAAAGAAAGAAGACCAAAGAACTGTCTGAGGACTTGAGAAACCAAATTGTGAGGAAGCATGAGCAATCTCAAGGCTACAAGTCCATCTCCAAAGATCTGAATGTTCCTGTGTCTTCCGTGCGCAGTGTCATCAAGAAGTTTAAAGCCCATGGCACTGTAGCTAACCTCCCTAGATGTGGACGGAAAAGAAAAATTGACGAGAGATTTCAACGCAAGATTGTGCGGATGGTGGATAAAGAACCTCGACTAACATCCAAACAAGTTCAAGCTGCCCTGCAGTCCGAGGGTACAACAGTGTCAACCCGTACTATCCGTCGACGTCTGAATGAAAAGGGACTGTATGGTAGGATACCCAGGAAGACCCCACTTCTTACCCCAAGACATAAAAAAGCCAGGCTGGAGTTTGCCAAAACTTACCTGAGAAAGCCTAAAACGTTTTGGAAGAATGTTCTCTGGTCAGATGAGACAAAAGTAGAGCTTTTTGGGAAAAAGCATCAACATAGAGTGTACAGGAAAAAAAAAGAGGCATTCAAAGAAAAGAACACGGTCCCTACAGTCAAACATGGCGGAGGTTCCCTGATGTTTTGGGATTGCTTTGCTGCCTCTGGCACTGGACTGCTTGACCGTGTGCATGGCATTATGAAGTCTGAAGACTACCAACAAATTTTGCAGCATAATGTAGGGCCCAGTGTGAGAAAGCTGGGTCTCCCTCAGAGGTCATGGGTCTTCCAGCAGGACAATGACCCAAAACACACTTCCAAAAGCACTATAAAATGGTTTTAGAGAAAGCACTGGAGACTTCTAAGGTGGCCAGCAATGAGTCCAGACCTGAATCCCATAGAACACCTGTGGAGAGATCTCAAAATGGCAGTTTGGAGAAGGCACCCTTCAAATATCAGGGACCTGGAGCAGTTTGCCAAAGAAGAATGGTCTACAATTCCAGCAGAGCATTGTAAGAAACTCATTGATGGTTACCGGAAGCGGTTGTTCGCAGTTATTTTGGCTAAAGGTTGTGCAACCAAGTATTAGGCTGAGGGTGCCAATACTTTTGTCTGACCCATTTTTGGAGTTTTGTGTGAAATGATCAATGATTTGATTTTTGCTTCATTCTCTTTTGTGTTTTTTCCTTTCAAGCAAATTAAATGAAGAGAATACTGTTATGTTCTGCTACCAAAGCTAAGGAAAGAGAGGAGATCTGTCCCTACTATAAGACTCAGCTGAATCCCTACGATGTAACAGGGAACCTGATCCTGCGATCAGACCTGCTAAAGTCCTAATCTAGTCTGTACGGAGACCTATAGATGTGAGGAGGGAATCCCTACAAGTACTAAGGACTGGGAGGAATATGGGACACCTCCTAACAGAAATAGTAGCAGACAGACGAACAAACAAAATAGATAGAACATAGAGGTCCGTAGACCAAGCAAACTAACAGAGTTAGATACAGAGCACAGGCTAGCTAGAAAGTAGATATACAATGAAGTCCAGCAAAGCCAGAAGGGCGGAGCAGGATTAAATAGGCCAACAAGGTCATGTGACCAGCAAAGGAAAAAAAAACTAACAGCAAGGTTCTAACAGTACCCCCCCTTCTAAGAGGATCCTCCGGATCCCCTAGGACCAGGCTTATCAGGAAATCTCCTGTGAAACGCTCTGATAAGTCTGGACGCGGAAACATCATCTGACCTCACCCAAGAGTTATCCTCGGGTCCGAAACCTTTCCAGGCCACAAGATACTGCAAACTACCTCTATACCGTCTAGAGTCAAGGATGCGAGAAATTTCATATTCCCCGTCCTCCACCACCGGAGGAACAGAGGCAGAGGCGTCACCATCCGACACAACAGCTTTTTTCAACAGAGAGACATGAAAGACCGGATTAATTCTCCAGGAGGTAGGAACCTCCAACCTAACAGCAGATTGGTTGACAACCTGAAGCACCCTAAAGGGCCCTACAAACTTGGGACCCAATTTCTTAGAAGGAATCCTCAACCGCAGATTCCTAGAGGACAACCAAACCATGTCACAAACAGCGAACAAAACCTCCTGTCGTTTCCTATCAAAGTAGTCTTTAGATTTTCTGTTGGCCTCCTGAAGATTACCACGCACATCCGTCCAAACTCTTTCCAAATCACCGGAAAAATTCTCCTCCTCAGGCACGGCAGATCCCAACTTGGAGAACGACCCAAACGACGGATGTCTCCCAGAACAACAAAAAAAAGGCGAACAACCAGCAGAAGAAGATGTATGATTGTTCAGAGCAAATTCGGCAAGTGGCAGAAACTCAGACCACCCCTCTTGATTGTCTGCCACAAAACAACGCAAGAACTGCTCAACATCCTGGTTTTTCCTTTCTGTCTGGCCATTAGATTCAGGATGATATCCGGACGAAAACGACAAATGAATTCCCAACCTGTCACAAAAGGCACGCCAAAAACGAGCCACGAACTGAGGACCCCTATCAGAAACAATGTCAGTAGGAACGCCATGAAGTCTGACAATTTCCTTGACAAAGGCCTTAGCGAGAGTTTTAGCGCAGGGCAGTTTGACGAAGGGAACCAAGTGACACATCTTGCTAAAACGGTCCACGACCACCCAGATGACAGTAAAACCCTCAGAGGAGGGAAGGTCAGTTATAAAGTCCATAGCCAAATGTGTCCAAGGAGCACTGGGGACCTCCAAAGGACAAAGCAACCCCGCAGCAGGAGTATGTGAGGACTTAGATCTAGCACATATAGTACATTGGCGCACCCACTTAATGACTTCCTTCTGCCATCCAGGCCACCAAAAACTGCGACCCACCAGTCTCTTGGTCTCAGAGATTCCGGGATGACCTGCCAACCGAGATTCGTGACACTCAACAAACAAATCTCTCCTAAAGGTCCCAGGCACAAACAACCTCCCATGAGGAGTGTTAGATGGGGCATTCTCCTGAGCTTTAAGAATCTCATCTTCCAAAACGGAGTCTAAAGCAGCTATCACAACACCTTCTTGTAAAATGTTTTCCTCTTTCTCAGCACCGACTATGGGAGAAAAACTGCGAGACAAGGCATCCGCCTTAACATTCTTAGTACCAGGGATGTAAGTAACGGAGAAATTAAACCGCGAGAAAAACAGTGCCCACCTAGCCTGACGGGCATTCAGGCGCTTGGCAGCATCAAGATATATCAGATTTTTATGATCCGTAAGAACCTGAACGGGAAATTCCGCACCTTCCAAGAAGTGGCGCCAGTGTTCAAATGCGAGTTTAATAGCCAATAATTCCCGATTACCAATATCGTAATTCAGTTCAGTCTCCGAAAATTTTTTTGAAAAAAAGGCACAGGGATGTAATCCATCCCCGTTATCCTGAGACAATACTGCGCCAACCCCCACAGAGGAAGCATCAACCTCAACCAAAAACGGCCTAGTAACATCAGGCTGCATAAGGATGGGAGCAGAGGTGAACCTCTCCTTGAGATACACAAAAGCTTCAATGGCCTCAGAAGTCCACTGAACCGCATCAGCACCTTTCCTGGTGAGATCAGTCAGAGGTTTGACAATACTAGAAAAATTTTTTATGAATTTTCTATAGTAATTGGCGAAACCCAAAAACCTCTGTATCGATTTCAAACCAATAGGCCTAGGCCATTCCTGCACAGCCTGAACCTTAACCGGATCCATCTCAAAACCTTTGCTGGAGATAATGTAGCCCAAAAAACTAATTCTCTGTACAGCGAACTCACATTTCTCCAGCTTAGCAAAAAGCGAATTGTCCATTAATAACTGTAATACCTCACGCACGCTCCGCCAATGAGACTCCAGATCTGGCGAATAAATCAAAATGTCATCCAAATACACAACCACATTTTTACCGATCAAAGGTCTAAGGATGTCAATCAGATTCTGAAAAAATGCAGGAGCATTAGTAAGACCAAAAGGCATAACCAGATTCTCAAAATGACCCACAGGAGTGTTAAAAGCAGTCTTCCATTCATCACCCTCCTTCATGCGCAACAGATTGTATGCCCCCTTAAGGTCAATTTTAGAGAACCACTTGGCCCCCAATAACTGGTTAAACAGATCAGGAATCAATGGCAGTGGGTAAGGATTGCGTACCGTAATTTTGTTAATCTCACGAAAATCCAGACAAGGACGTAAACCGCCGTCCTTTTTTTTTACAAAAAAAAATCCAACCGCCACAGGAGACTTAGAGGGCCTAATGTGACCGGCGGCCAAACTTGTCTGTATGTATTCCTCCAAAGCCTTCCTCTCAGGAATAGTAAGATTAAATAAACGACTTTTAGGAAGAGTCGCTCCAGGGACAAATTCAATAGAACAATCATAGTCTCTATGGGGAGGCAAAACCTGCGATTCTTTCTCAGAAAAAACTCTCCAAAAATCCTGAATAGGAACAGGCAATTCTCCCCTATCCAAAGCTGCAATACGCCCGTTACAACACTTGTCATAACATTTATGGCTCCAGGATTTAATTTCACTGGTAGACCAATCCAGTACAGGATTGTGAAATTTTAACCAGGGCAAACCCAATATTACTGGAGAAGGCAAGTTATTCAACACTACCAAATCCAATTTCTCATGGTGAACACCATTAATAGTGAGAGGAAATTCACAGACCTTGAGAGTAATATTCTTCAAAGGGGAACCATCCACAGAAACCACAGCAATGGGGGATGATAAAGGTTCAGGTTTTAAATTGAGTTTTTCCACGAATCCCCCATCAATTACATTCAGTGTAGACCCGCAATCAACAAACACCCGAAATTCCATTAATTTTTCCTGAGCAATCGTGGAAGCAGCTAAAAATATACCCTTGGAATTTAAACAGGCAATACGGGCGTGACTGACCATTTTTTTTTCTTTCTTCATACGAAGCTCACAGCCTTTAATCAAATGACCAGATTTTCCGCAATAGAAACACAAGCCTTCTGAAAAACGACGGTCTTTTTCTTGAGAGCGAGGTGCCACCGATCCAATCTCCATCGGTTCACCACTGTTAGTACACACATTATCATAACCAGAAACTGACATAGCAGAGGATTTGCTCTCATTAACCCTAGCACGCAGTCTTCTATCCACCCGTATAGCTAATTGCATAGCCTGTTGCAAATCCTCAGGTGTAGGATAAGCAATTAGCAGGTCTTTAACCCTTTCACTGAGCCCAGCAAGAAATAGACTTTTCAGAGCAGAATCGTTCCACCCTGTTTGAGTGGACCAACGACGAAAATGAGTACAATATTTTTCGACATTACCTGATCCTTGTTTTAAACGTCTCAACTCAGTCTCAGCTGATGCCACACGGTCAGGATCATCATATAATAGTCCTAAAGCAGAAAAAAAACTATCCACTGATCTGAAGCATGTATCACTAGGTTGCAAAGAAAAGGCCCACTCCTGAGGCTCTTTGCGCAAAAGTGACATTATGAACCCTACGCGCTGGGATTCATCCCCAGAGGACTTGGGTCTCAAACGAAAATACAATAAGCAAGCATTTTTAAATGAAAAAAATTCTCGATGTTCACCAAAAAATAAATCCGGCAAACATACCTTAGGCTCCAAGAAATATGCTCCAGGACAGTTACTCACGTGCTGACGGAGCTCGGCCACTTCCAGAGAGAGTCCCTGCAGGTGTTTAGCCAAATCCTGAACCGACACCATGATGGAACAAAAAAAAAAAAAAAAAAAAAAAATCTTTCCTTAGAGAATTTGCAGGCTGGACTTACTGTTATGTTCTGCTACCAAAGCTAAGGAAAGAGAGGAGATCTGTCCCTACTATAAGACTCAGCTGAATCCCTACGATGTAACAGGGAACCTGATCCTGCGATCAGACCTGCTAAAGTCCTAATCTAGTCTGTACGGAGACCTATAGATGTGAGGAGGGAATCCCTACAAGTACTAAGGACTGGGAGGAATATGGGACACCTCCTAACAGAAATAGTAGCAGACAGACGAACAAACAAAATAGATAGAACCTAGAGGTCCGTAGACCAAGCAAACTAACAGCGTTAGATACAGAGCACAGGCTAGCTAGAAAGTAGATATACAATGAAGTCCAGCAAAGCCAGAAGGGCGGAGCAGGATTAAATAGGCCAACAAGGTCATGTGACCAGCAAAGGAAAAAAAACCTAACAGCAAGGTTCTAACAAATACCAGGGGAGGAGTCCTGAGGAGATAATTTGCATATTCCCACTGCATTTTGGGGTAAGTGAAGAGTCTCCGCGAGCTCAAAGAACACTGGATTTTGGCTGTTGGAGCTGAAAAGAGGACATCGGTAAACCGCGCGCCGGTAGGGGCGCGCATTTTGAAGCTTTTTTTTTTTTTTAAGCTTTTTTCACTGTTTTCAGAACATTAACAGTAAGAACATGGAAGAGTCCAGGAGCCATTTGGTGAGCTGCATATCCTGCTACATGTTCACAGAATTGCCAGTGGAAAAGCCAAACTTCACATGCCAGAAATGCAAGCTTGTGTCCCTGTTGGAGGAAAAGTTGCGAAATCTAGAAGAGAGGTTAACTACCTTGAAAATCATTAAGGAAGGTGAAGAGTTCTTAGACAGAGCAGAATTATCTCTTCATGATTCAGAAAGAGAAGAAATTCGAACTGCACCTGACGAAACAGAGGAATGGAAGCCTGTGACCCACAGAAGCAGGAGGATCGAGAGGCAGTCAGCACCCATACTGCTCAGGAACCAGTACCAGGCTCTCACACAGGAGAACCATGAAGAAATACAGCAAGATAAGACTTTGCCAGCAATGAATAACCTTGTAAGCCCTCAGAATCCTCCTGGATGGAGAAAGAAGAATGTTGTGAAGAAAAAACGGAGAGTGGTGGTCATGGGGGATTCCCTGTTAAGAGGAACAGAGGCCGCTATCTGCAGACCAGACATAACCTCAAGAGAAATGTGCTGTCTTCCAGGAGCAAAAATTAAAGATGTGTCTGACAGGATATCAAGACTCTTCAGACCTACAGATCACTACCCATTCCTGCTAATACATGTGGGGACAAATGACACCGCAAGAAAGGACCTGGAAACCATCTGCAGTGACTTTGAAGACTTAGGCAAGAAAGTGAAAGAATTGGGAGCGCAGGTGGTCTTCTCATCCATCCTCCCAGTGGATGGCCATGGAACAATGAGGTGGAATAAGATTCTACAGGTGAACAACTGGCTACGTCGATGGTGCCGTCAACAAGGATTTGGATTTCTGGATCACGGAATGAATTACCTATACGATGGACTACTTGCTAGAGATGGGGTGCACCTTACGAAGACTGGAAAACATGTATTTGGAAGTCGCCTTGCTACACTCATCAGAAGAGCTTTAAACTAGAACAATGTGGGAAGGGAAGCAAAAGGCCAGAAAAAGCCATACAGCTGACAAATACTATTGAAATCTCTGCTACTGGAAGTGGAAAGGAAGAACAAAGACAAAACAATTTAAATAATAAAAATATGGGAGGAAGAGAAACCAATCACAAACTAAAATGTTTTTATACAAATGCACAAAGCATGGGCAACAAACAAGGAGAATTGGAACTACTAATGCAGGAAAAGGAATATGATGTCATTGGAATCACTGAAACTTGGTGGGACGATACACATGATTGGAATAAAAGGCTAAAAGGATACAACTTATTTGCAAGAAACAGACTTGATAAACGAGGAGGAGGTGTTGCATTGTATGTTAGAAATGCGTATATCTGCACAGAGATTGAAGCTTCAGAGACTGGGAGTTCTGTGGAAACTGTTTGGGTAAGAATACAAGGAGAGAACAACGGAAAGGACACCATTGTAGGCATTTACTACAGGCCACCTGGGCAAGCTGAAGATATGGATGAACTCTTTATGTATCAAATGACCAAGTTCTCCAAAAAATATGATGTAGTGGTCATGGGAGATTTCAACTATCCAGACATTTGTTGGGAATCTCTCTCAAGTAAAACTAACAGGTCAAGCAAATTCTTATCCTCTCTTGCTGACAACTTTATCTTCCAAAAGGTAGGGGAGAAAACAAGGGGATCTGCTACTTTGGATCTAATCCTTATAAACAGGGAGGAAATGGTTGAGGAGGTAAAGGTGGCTGGGACCCTAGGAGGCAGCGATCATGCTATTATAGAATTTTGGATAACTAGAGGAGGAAGACATGTGAAGACTCAAACTTCAAGGTTAGATTTTAGAAAGGCAGATTTTAAGAGACTCAGAAAGAGAATAGGAGGGATCCAATGGCTGGATGTCCTTAAGGACAAAAATGTCCAGGAAGGATGGGAAATTTTTAAAAATGAGATTCTCAAAGCACAATCGTTAACAATCCCGAAAAGTAGGAAGAATGGGAAGCATTTAAGGAAACCAGGATGGATGAACACAGAACTTAAACACATGCTAAAAAGAAAGAAAGAAATGTTTATTAAATGGAAAGAGGGAGGCATATCTAAAGAAGATTATAATGCAGTCTGCAGATCCTGCAGGGCACGTATCAGGATAGCTAAAGCTGACAATGAATTAAGGCTTGCAAGAGTTGTCAAAAGCAATAAAAAAGGATTTTGGGGGTATGTCAAAAGTAAAAGAAAAGTCAAAGATGCTATAGGATTTTTACAGGATGAAAATGGAGAAATGGTAAGAGAGGATGTTGAGAAGGCCGAACTTTTTAATTCCTATTTTGCATCTGTTTTCTCTCAGAAAAAAAATGTAACATCAACTGATCTTCACTGTCCTTTTAAAGGAATAGAGGAATCCAAGTTATCTGTAAACAGAAAGATTGTGAGGGAATATTTAGCTAACATAAATGAGTTCAAGTCTCCAGGTCCAGATGAATTACACCCCAGAGTACTGAAGGAGATCGTAGAAGAAATTTTAGAACCACTCTCCATAATCTTTGAAAATTCTTGGAGAACAGGAGAAGTCCCCGAAGACTGGAGAAGAGCAAATGTTGTTCCTATCTTCAAAAAGGGGAAGAAGGTGGACCCAGGGAACTATAGGCCGGTGAGTCTGACTTCTATACCAGGAAAGATCTTTGAACAAATTATTAAACAACATGTATGTAAGTACCTGGATAAGAATGAAGTGATTAACCAGAGTCAGCATGGGTTTGTAACTAACAAGTCATGTCAGACTAACTTAATTTCCTTCTATGACAGAATCACTGACTGGGTGGATCAGGGAAATGCTGTAGATATAGTATATCTTGACTTCAGCAAAGCATTTGACAAAGTATCTCACACCATCCTTATTGAAAAAATGACCAAGTATGCATTGGACCAGGCAACTGTTAGGTGGATTCATAACTGGCTTAGTGATCTGACTCAAAGGGTGGTTGTAAATGGCTTCACATCCAGCTGGATGAATGTCTCAAGTGGGGTACCACAGGGCTCCGCCCTGGGACCTGTATTGTTCAACATCTTTATCAATGATTTAGATGAAGGAATTGAGGGTAAACTGATTAAATTTGCTGATGACACAAAGCTAGGAGGGATAGCTAATACTAGAGAAGAGAGAGAGAGGATTCAAAAAGACCTAAATAAACTGGAGCAGTGGGCAGCAACCAACAGAATGGTTTTTAACAGGGAAAAATGCTAAGTACTACATCTGGGCAATAAAAATGAAAAAAGCATATACAGAATGGGAGGAATAGAGCTAAGCAACAGTACATGTGAAAAAGACTTAGGTATACTAATAGATCATAGACTGAACATGAGTCAACAGTGTGATGCAGCAGCAAAAAAGGCAAATACAATTCTGGGATGTATTAACAGAAGCATACAGTCTAGATCACGTGAAGTCATTATCGGTCTTTACTCCTCTTTGGTCAGACCTCATCTGGAATACTGTGTACAGTTTTGGGCACCACATTTTAAAAAAGACATAGACAAACTGGAGCAAGTTCAGAGAAGAGCGACCAGAATGGTGACTGGTCTGCAAACCATGTCCTATGAGGAACGGTTGCAGGATTTGGGAATGTTTAGCTTGCAAAAAAGAAGAGAGGAGACTTAATAGCTGTCTACAAATATGTCAAGGGCTGTCACATTGTAGAAGGATCATCTTTATTCTCATTTGCACAAGGAAAGACTAGAAGCAATGGGATGAAACAAAATGGGAGGAGACACAGATTAGATATTAGAAAAAACTTTTTGACAGTTAGGGTGATTAATGAGTGGAACAGGCTGCCACGAGAGGTGGTGAGTTCCCCTTCAATGGACGTCTTCAAACAGAGGCTGGACAGACATCTGTCTGAGATGATTTAGTGAATCCTGCTTTGAGCAGGGGGTTGGACCAGATGACCCAGGAGGTCCCCTCCAACTCTACCTTTCTATGATTCTATGATTCTATGAATAAGACCAAAGAATTTGTGATTGCAATCATTTTCAGGAAGAAACTGAGTATTATCTGACAGAATTGCAGGGGTGCCAATACTTTTGGCCACCACTGTATACCAGGATGGGGGACATATATATACCATGATGGGGCCCAGGATGCTGGACATATATACCAAGATGGGGACATGCAGTTGAAACCAGAAGTTTACATACACTATATAAAAAGGCATACAGGTGTTTCTCTCAAAATTAGAATATCATCAAAAATTTTATTTATTTCAGTTCTTCAATACAAAAAGTGAAACTCATATATTATATAGAGTCATTACAGACAGAGTGATCTATTTCAAGTGTTTATTTCTGTTAATGTTGATGGAAGATGGTAAGGAGAGCGTTACAGAAGATGACCCCGGGGGATGACGTTGAGGCGTTCCTGACTGTGTTTGAAAGGGTGGCAGAACGGGAGAGATTGTCGCGGGAGCAGTGGGCGGAGGTTCTGGCGCCATATTTAACCGGGGAGCCGCAGAAGGCCTATTCTGATCTAGCTTTGCAAGATGCAAAGGAATACGCTAAATTAAAGACAGAGATATTGGCACGCTCAGGAGTGACTATGTCGGTCAGAGCGCAAAGAGTCCACCACTGGGCGTATGTTGGTGACAAACCTCCACTCTCACAGATGTTTGACTTGCTACATCTAGTCTAGAAGTGGCTGCAGCCAGAGTCTTCCACTCCTGCCCAGATGGTTGAGCGTGTGGTGATGGGCAGATTCGTCCATTCCCTACCCAGGCCGGTGCAGACCTGGGTTGCCCAGGACGACCCTAGGAATGCAGACGACCTCATGGGTCTGGTAGAAAGGTACCAAGTGGTTGAAAAATCCCTTGGGAGACCGGACATAATCACCTCCACGTACTGGAGTGCCCAAAAGGGGGAGGGTTCACCAGAGAAGGAGTTCAGAGCCACAACTGGGGGGCGTCCCACTTCCACTGAAGGTGCCTCAAGGACTGTTGTTAAGGATGTCATCTGTTGGCGGTGTCGCAATCCGGGACACATAGCCTCCCAGTGTCATACATCATACGTCTGCTGAGCCAATGGACTGCAGCCTAGGCAGACGATGTTCATATTATGCTTACCCAGCCTGCAGTGTGGACTGTCAACCCGGTTAGGGGCTGCAGGCGTGTGCTGTATCCGTTAATGGTGTGATGGTTCTGGGGCTGTTGGACTCCGGGAGTCTAGTAACCTTAATCAGTGCCACCCTTCCCCACCAGTTGATCCCTACCAAATCTGTGGGTGTCCGCTGCATACATGGGGATGCCAAGAACTACCCGGTGGCCAGAGTGGCAGTCGGAACAGAGTGTGGTGCCCAATCCCACGAGGTCGGGGTGGTCAAGGACCTGATACATCCCGTCATATTGGGGCGCGATTTTCCCTTGTTTTGGGACTTGTGGAGGAAGGGACAAAAGCCAGGACACTAGAGAAATACTCCGGTCGACATTGGAAGTGGATGAATTCCCACTCTGTGTCCTTGTCGGTGACGAGGACGAGACTGTGACCGAGGTGGCCGACCTCCCTGATTTAGAGGTGCCCGGAGACAACTTTGGGTCAGCTCAAGTTCGGGACTTGACCTTGAAAGGGGCGCGGGACAATGTTACTGTTTGTAATGGTGTTGCTCAAGAGCTGGGGGCGGACACCAGGTACCTACACTTTGCAGTTCAGGGGGAGCTATTATACCGGGTGACCGAACTAAAAGGTGAAGAGGTAGTGGAACAGCTGTTAGTTCCTGGGCTATACCGTCGGAGGGTATTAGACATGGCCCACTCACATATTCTGGGGGGACACCTAGGAATTGAGAAATATCAGGAGAGAATAATGAGGAGGTTCTAGTGGCCAGGATGTTACCGGGAAATCTTAACCTATTGTAGGTCCTGTCCCACCTGCCAGACAACTGCGCCCACGTCCCACTTCCGTAGTCCCTTAGTTCCACTACCTGTGATAGAGGTTCCCTTTGAGAGGATTGCCATGGACCTTGTGGGTCACTTAGTTAAATCGGCCCAAGGACACACATCCAGCTGACATGTAGGGGTCCCGCCGGCTGCTGCGCTGCAATCTATCTATTATCTATCTATCTACAGTATCTATCTATCTATCTATTATCTATCTATTACCTGTCTATCATCTATTTATCATCTATTATCTACTGTATATATCTATTATCTATCATTTATCAATCTATTATCTATCTTTTATCTATTATCTATCTTTTACCTATCATTTATCTATCTAATTATTATCTATCTATTATCTATCTATCTATTATCTATCTGTGACACTCAAGCCCTCCCTGAGCTGCGGGGTTACTCGGAGCCGGGTCAATGTAGATGTCGCGGGGATGCAGTCGTGGCCCGGACCCGTTCCGTGCCCAGGGCTGTCACAGTAAAAATAATGGGCTTCTTTTAGGATGAGTGGTATTTCGACTACGTCACCTGTGGTTTCCGGTGATGGACACCAGCGCTGCAACAGTTCACTGAGGCCGGTGTTATGGGCAGCTAAGATGGGACGGCTCCCCGCAGGCGGAGCAGGCCTCAGGGCAGTGTGAGAAGGAATGGTGAGTGCAGTGCCGCACAGGAAATAACAGGCTGAGGCGGTGTGTGAAGTCATCCGGGTCGTTACTCACTTTCAGATGAACCTTCAGCCGCAAAGCTTCTCTCTGCTACACACGGCGTACTGCGGCCACCAGGAAGGGGGTCCAGCACTTCCCAGGTAGATCAGGAGCACCTGTCGAGACCCCTCTGGTGTGTGTTCCTCTCTGTAGCATCGGCGTCTTTGCCCCGTTCTAGGCAGAGACGCCGTCCCTCTCACCTCCCCGCTCCTGGCGCGGCGTCCTCCAGCGCTTCTCTCCCCGCTGCTTCCGGCACGCGCTCCTTCCCCGGCAGTGTGCTTAGGGCGCGCGCGCTCCCCCTCTCTTAAAGGGACCGCGCGCGCCGTCCTAAGGAGTCCCCGGCCAATTGCCGGAGGACCTCCCATATAAAAGGCACCTCCTCCAAAATGGAGGTGCCCGAGCAATGTTGTAGCACTGTTCACTACTCTGCTTCAGCCCTCAGGTCCCGTTGCCAGTTACCTGCCAGATACCTGCCAGATTCCTGCCAGTCTGCTGTCTAATTCCTGCCTGATATCCTGCTACCTGCCTGCTAGCCTGAGGTCCGACGGTCTGCCTTCCAACTTCTGTCAGTCTGTCTAAGGACCAGCTTGCCCGCTCACCTGGGAGCGCACATCTTCTACCTGCCTGCTTGCCTGAGGTCCGACGGTCTGCCTTCCAACTCCTGTCAGTCTGTCTAAGGACCAGCTTGCCCGCTCACCTGGGAGCGCTCATCTGCTGCCTGTCTGCTAGCCTACCAGGAGACTCCGCCGTCACGTGCTGTGACCACCCGCCTGTCCAGAGACTCCTGCCCGCTCACCTGGGAGCGCTCATCTGCTACCTGTCTGTTGGTCTTCCTGGAGGCTCCGCCGTCACATGCTGTGACCACCCGATTATCCAGAGACTCTCGCCTGCTCACCTGGGAGCTCACGTCTATCATCTGCCGCCACAGGTCGTACCAATCCTTTACCCAGAGACTGCCCCGGTCACTTGCCGTGACCTCCTGCCCGTTCATCCAGAGACTGCCCTGGTCACTTGCCGTGACCTCCTGCCCGTTCATCCAGAGACTGCCCCGGTCACTTGCCGTGACCTCCTGCCCGTTCATCCAGAGACTGCCCCGGTCACTTGCCGTGACCTCCTGTCCGTTCATTCAGAGACTGTCCCAGTCACCTGCTGTGACTGCCTGCCTGTCTACCCTGGTCGCCACCCGCTCCCTTACAAGGACCGCCCCCTTGTATAGTAGCTCAGAGGTTCCGCCTCCCAGTCCCGTTACAGTTTGCTCGGGCCATGGAACCCGGTGGCACCCAAGCTCCCTCGCTCTCGGACCTGTGTCATGAACTGTCCCGTCAGAGGTCCCAACAGGAGTCCATCCTGGGTCACCTGCGGAATGTCAATTCTCGCCTGGACACTCTGACTGCTCTGCCTGCAACCACCGCCAGTGCCATGACTCGCAATCCGGCAGCTCCACTGCCCACTAATAACATGGTATCCTACCCCGGACCCCGGCTTTCAGCACCTCCTCGTTTCGGAGGCGACTCCGTCCAGGCTCGGGGCTTCATAAATCAGTGCACCCTGCACTTTGAACTCCTGTCTCACCAGTTTAACTCCGACCGGGCCAAAATTGCCTTCATCATGTCCCATCTCACCGGAGAGGCCCTGGCCTGGCTAAATCCTCTATGGGAGAGAGGAGACCCCCTGGTGTCCGACTTGCCTGCCTTTCTCACGGCTTTCCGGAAAGTCTTCGACGAACCCGGACGGAAGACCTCATCCGCATCATCTCTGCTACGCCTCCGTCAGGGAAGTCTCACCGTGGGCCAATATGCCATACGGTTCCGTACCCTTGCCTCGGAGCTGGCCTGGGATAATGACGCTCTGGTTTCCGTCTTCTGGGAGGGTCTGTCCGGCCGTATTAAAGATGAACTTGCCGGTCGGGACATTCCTACCACTCTCGATGACCTAATAACTCTTGCCACCGGATTGACCTGCGGTTCCAGGAGCGTGCCAAAGAGGTCACCCGTGAGAGGAGGTTTCCACGTCTAGCTCCTACTTTTCAGAAACCCGTCACTCCCTCCGTCTCTCCTCAGCTACACTCTCCTGAGCCTATGCAGGTCGACCAGACCAAGATGGTCGGTTCTCGCCAAGAATCTCGCCGAGCCGAGGGAAGCTGTTTCTATTGTGGCAGTATGAAGCACTTCATCCGTTCCTGCCCGGAAAAGCCGGGAAACGCCAGTGTCTAGGACCACTCGGAGAGGTCGTCCTAGACAAAAGTAAGCCCTCTCCGTCTCTGACCTTACCGGTCTCTATTGCTTGGGGAGAAAACCGTCTCTTTGAACTCGCCCATCTGGATTCTGGAGCTGCTGGAAACCTCATCTCCCAGTCTCTGGTAGAGAGATACCATATTCCCACCAAGTCCCTGGCTGAACCATTGTCAGTCGCCTCCGTGGATGGAAGACTTCTCTCGGAGACCATCCTGCTCGTCACCGAACCCATAACCCTGCAGGTGGGAATGCTGCACTCTGAGGAGATCTCATTCCATGTGCTGTCCGGACTTTCTCACTCCCTGTTGCTAGGTCTACCTTGGCTCCAGACACATGAACCCGTATTGAACTGGCGGTCCGGTGAAGTACTCCGATGGGGTCCTGACTGCCATAGGACCTGCCTGGTCCCGGTCCGTCCACTTCGCCCTCAGCCTACTCCAGCTAACTTACCTGGTCTCCCGGCTCCCTACTGGCCCTATGCGGACGTCTTCGGTAAGAAGGAAGCTGAGACGTTGCCACCCCATAGGCCATACGATTGCCCGATTGACCTGGTACCTGGCACCACTCCTCCCCGTGGGCGTATCTACCCGTTGTCTGCAGCCGAGACCCGAGCCATGTCTGAGTACATTGAAGAGAATCTGGCTAGGGGATTTATCCGAAAATCTACCTCCCCGGCTGGAGCCGGATTCTTCTTTGTCAAAAAGAAAGACGGCTCGCTACGTCCCTGTATTGACTACAGAGGACTCAATCTCATCACGGTAAAAAACAAATATCCCCTGCCACTCATCTCCGAATTGTTTGACCGTCTCAAGGGCGCCAGGATCTTCTCCAAGCTGGATCTAAGAGGAGCGTATAATCTGGTCCGTATCCGTCAAGGAGACGAGTGGAAGACGGCATTCAATACCCGGGACGGTCACTACAAGTACCTTGTGATGCCCTTCGGTCTCTGTAATGCTCCCGCGGTCTTTCAGGAACTAGTCAACGACATCTTCCGTGACCTGTACTCCTGCGTAGTAGTATACCTGGACGATATCTTGGTCTTCTCTCCGGATCTCCCCACACACCGGAGGGATGTTCGTCAGGTCCTGCTTAGGCTTCGGCAGAACCACCTTTACGCCAAATACGAGAAGTGCCTCTTCGATCAGACCTCCCTTCCGTTCTTGGGCTATGTCATCTCCCAAACAGGTCTGCAAATGGATCCCGAGAAGCTCTCTTCCGTTCTAAAATGGCCTCGTCCTGAAGGTTTGAAGGCGATACAGCGATTCCTGGGCTTCGCTAATTATTATCGTCTTTTCATCCCACACTTCTCGTCTCGGACTGCTCCCATATCTGCACTAACCCGTAAGGGGGCTAACCCCAGGACATGGTCGCCTGAAGCCGAGGAGGCCTTCCTGTCCCTAAAGAAAGCCTTCGCCTCTGCTCCCGTCCTGCACCGTCCGGACTGTAATAAACAATTCTACCTGGAGGTTGATGCCTCCTCCTCCGGAGCCGGAGCGGTGCTCACCCAGAAGTCTTCTACCGGGAGAATGGTAACGTGCGGCTTCTTCTCCAAAATCTTCTCCTCGTCGGAGCGCAGCTACTCCATTGGAGACCGGGAATTGCTAGCCATCAAATTGGCACTGGGAGAGTGGCGCTATCTGCTTGAAGGGGCTCTCTACCCGGTAATTATCTACACGGATCACAAAAACCTGGCATATCTCCAAAATGCCCAGAGACTCAATCCTCGCCAGGCCCGGTGGTCGTTGTTTTTTGCCCGCTTCGACTTCATTCTTCATTTCCGTCCGGCGGACAAGAACGTCAAAGCTGATGCCTTGTCCCGGTCCTTCCTGTCCTCCGATCAAGAGGAACCTACGCACATCATCGACTCCTCCAAGGTGATGAATGTGGCCCCCTTGGATCTGACTCGTCTTCCACCCGGTAAGACGTTCGTAGCTGTGCCAGATCGGGAGAGGGTTCTTCGCTGGGGACATTCTTCTAAACTAGCTGGCCATGCTGGCCAAAAGAAGACCTTCCAACTTATTACCCGGCATTACTGGTGGCCTACCCTGCGTAAGGACGTGGTAGACTTCGTCGCGGCCTGTTCATCCTGTGCCCGTAACAAAGTTTCCCGACATCTACCTGCCGGCCATCTCCTGCCCCTTCCCGTACCTGCTGCTCCTTGGCAACACATCGCTATGGACTTTATCACCGACCTTCCAGTTTCTGCCCATTGTACTGTCATTTGGGTTGTCGCTGACCGTTTTTCTAAGATGGCCCACTTCATTCCCCTGCCTGGTCTTCCGTCTGCACCCGAGCTGGCTAAAGACTTTATCCGCCACATCTTCCGTCTCCATGGTCTGCCCCTCCACATCGTGTCGGATCGTGGGGTTCAGTTCACCTCTCGCTTCTGGAGAGCCACATGTAAGCTGCTGGACATTACCCTGGATTTCTCCTCCGCTTACCACCCTCAGTCCAATGGTCAAGTGGAGCGGATCAATCAGATCTTGTCCAGCTACCTCCGGCACTTCGTTGATGCTCACCACTCGGACTGGGTGGATCTCCTACCATGGGCCGAGTTCTCTTATAACAACCATGAGAGCGAGTCCTCTTCCAAATCCCCGTTCTTTATAGTCGGTGGCCAACATCCCCGGATTCCACTTCCTGTCTCCGTTTCTGTGGACAAACCTGCTGCGGAGTCTCTTGTCAGCGAATTTTCTACTATTTGGGAGAGCACCAGGTCCGCTCTTCTTCTCTCCTCTGAGCGGATGAAGAGATATGCTGATAAGAGACGTCTGGATCCGCCCCAATTCCGTCCGGGAGACAAGGTTTGGCTCTCATCCAAACATGTGCGGCTCAAAGTACCCTCCTACAAGTTGGGTCCTCGATTCATCGGCCCCTTCGAAGTCCTCAGGCAAATTAACCCTGTGGCCTACAAATTAAAACTCCCGGCCACCCTACGGATCCCCAACTCCTTCCACGTATCTCTCCTCAAACCCGTTGTCTTTAACTTTTTTTCCAAAAATCCAGGTGCCCCTCCTGCTCCGGTTTCCGCTGATGACATCTTTGAGGTAGAGAGTATTCTGGCCTCCAAGAGTGTAAGAGGAAAAACCTTTTTTCTGGTAGATTGGAAGGGGTTTGGTCCTGAGGAGAGAACTTGGGAACCCAGGGAGAACATCAACGCCCCGCTTCTCCTTGAGAAATTTCTTTCTGGCCAAAAAAAGAGGGGGCCTAAAGGGGGGGGGGGGTACTGTAGCATCGGCGTCTCTGCCCCGTTCTAGGCAGAGACGCCGTCCCTCTCACCTCCCCGCTCCTGGCGCGGCGTCCTCCAGCGCTTCTCTCCCCGCTGCTTCCGGCACGCGCTCCTTCCCCGGCAGTGTGCTTAGGGCGCGCGCTCCCCCTCTCTTAAAGTGACCGCGCGCGCCGTCCTAAGGAGTCCCCGGCCAATTGCCGGAGGACCTCCCATATAAAAGGCACCTCCTCCAAAATGGAGGTGCCCGAGCAATGTTGTAGCACTGTTCACTACTCTGCTTCAGCCCTCAGGTCCCGTTGCCAGTTACCTGCCAGATACCTGCCAGATTCCTGCCAGTCTGCTGTCTAATTCCTGCCTGATATCCTGCTACCTGCCTGCTAGCCTGAGGTCCGACGGTCTGCCTTCCAACTTCTGTCAGTCTGTCTAAGGACCAGCTTGCCCGCTCACCTGGGAGCGCACATCTTCTACCTGCCTGCTAGCCTGAGGTCCGACGGTCTGCCTTCCAACTCCTGTCAGTCTGTCTAAGGACCAGCTCGCCCGCTCACCTGGGAGCGCTCATCTGCTGCCTGTCTGCTAGCCTACCAGGAGACTCCGCCGTCACGTGCTGTGACCACCCGCCTGTCCAGAGACTCCTGCCCGCTCACCTGGGAGCGCTCATCTGCTACCTGTCTGTTGGTCTTCCTGGAGGCTCTGCCGTCACATGCTGTGACCACCCGATTATCCAGAGACTCTCGCCTGCTCACCTGGGAGCTCACGTCTATCATCTGCCGCCACAGGTCGTACCAATCCTTTACCCAGAGACTGCCCCGGTCACTTGCCGTGACCTCCTGCCCGTTCATCCAGAGACTGCCCCGGTCACTTGCCGTGACCTCCTGCCCGTTCATCCAGAGACTGCCCCGGTCACTTGCCGTGACCTCCTGTCCGTTCATTCAGAGACTGTCCCAGTCACCTGCTGTGACTGCCTGCCTGTCTACCCTGGTCGCCACCCGCTCCCTTACAAGGACCGCCCCCTTGTATAGGAGCTCAGAGGTTCCGCCTCCCAGTCCCGTTACACTCTCCTTGGTGAGTTCTCCCACTAAGTCTTCTCCTGACTGTGTGTTGTTAGAACGAGGTGTAAGGCCGGGTCCCACTGGATAAACGCAGTGTAAGAGATACAGGTGTCGACTCCGCTCCGTTCGTATCCCCCTGGGATCCACTAAGCCTCCGGGCTTTTCTGACTGAGACGTGAAGTAACAAAGTCAGATATCGGGGGCCGGTCACCCCTCTTGCAGCAGGAATCCCCCTGTGTAGGCCAGAGTAAAGAATACAGGTGGCGACTCCACTCCGTTCGTATCCCCCTGGGATCCTTTTGCCCGTGAAGCCTATCTCCTCTGCTCCCCTCCAAAGCCTTCTTAGGTCAGGACCTTGACCGGGTAGAGACAGTGGTTAACTCTGACCCGCTCCTCGTCTCAAGGCCAGAGAACGATGACCGTGTATCTTCAGCCAGCTGCAGACTCTTGCTGGACCCTGGCAGAAGACCACAATCAAAGACCTTGAACTTAAGATGGCCGAAGATTAAATATGAATCAATAAGTGTTTCCTAAAAGTGTGTCCTCCACCCTCACCCACTACATGGTTCCCCCTATCTTTGGTTCCCCCCATCTCCTCTATCCCGGGCCGGGGCAGCACCCTGGTGCATTTAGGCCCCCTACAGGACAGGAGTGGTGTAGTGTTGAGTGGTGAAGTGGGGTCCTGAGAAGTGCTCCATCCTTACCTGGAAGAGGAGATACCACACCTCTATCTGAGGTGCAGTACCCCTGTGGCGACTGAACCCTCAGGGGCGCCACATATCTATTACCTGTCTATCATCTATCTATTATCTATCATCTATTATTTATCTATCATCTATCTATTACCTATCATTTATCTATCTATTATCTATCTTTTATCTATTATCTATCTTTTACCTATCATTTATCTATTATTTATCTATCTTTTATCTATTATCTATCTATTATCTTGTTGGCATATGCAACAGATTAGGACTTATTATAAGAGAAAGGAGGACTTTATACTAACCAGACAGCAGATGGCGATAGTGTGTAAAGTTATATGCTTGCTGTAATGTGGGGAGGGAAGCTCTCAATTGTTGGTTGTTTTTAGCTTCCTGTGTGTTTTTTTTTCCTGTATGTGTTATGTCAGAAGCACACGGACTGTGTGACACTGAATTGTATCTCATGTTTATCCAGTATGAAGTAAATACTGTTTACTCAAGATATCTTGCTGATTGAAGCTCTCGTAAGTACAGCGGTGACTGTAAGAAGATGCACTCTACGACAGGTTATGGGCCCAGACACTACAGGCCCGCACTACAAGCCCAGGCAGCAGGATCCCGGTTTATAACCCCAGATAACGGAGCACACAGATAAGTTCTGTAAACAGAAGGAAATAAATCCAGATACAGAGTGACAAAGGAATTCATGATCCCAGGAGCTGGATATAATTACAGAGAATTCAACACAGGCAGGACATACAGGAACTATCAGCAAGAAAGAAAAAAAACAGGAGAATATCTTCAGTACAACTCTCTAAACAAGTAAGACTATATAAAGATGATGAGTAACACAGAACTGAAATTCACAGTAGCTAAACTGAATAGTGAAAATTATCAGTTATGGAAATTCAAAGTAGAGATGTTGTTATCTAAGGATGATTTATGGGAAGTAATTGTTACAGAAAGACCAGATCAAGATAATCAGACATGGGATAAGAAGAATAGACAAGTGAGAGCCACCATTAGCTTATTAGTGGATGATGCTCAATTAATACATATAAGAAATGAAGAAACAGCGAAAGGAATGTGGGAAGCATTAAGAAAACTGTATGAAAGACCTAGCTTGAATCACAAGTTATTTTTATTAAGAAAGCTTTACAGTATGAGATTGAGTGCAAATGACGACATGCAGAAGCACATATTCTCAATGATGGAAGTGATATCACAGCTAAGATCTATTGGTGAAGACATTAAAGAAAGTCATGTAGCAGCTATATTATTGTGCAGTTTACCAGATTCGTATACAGCCTTGATAAATGCCCTTGAGACGAGATCAGAAACTGACATTACATTAGATTTTGTGAAAACAAGACTAATAGATGAATGTCAGAGAAGACCAGAACAAAGAAATGATTCTTCTACTGAAAAGGACAGTGAAAACGCTCTTAAAGCTACAGAATTTAAAAAACCATATAATAAAGAGACAAGAGAATGCTTCAGATGTAAGAAAAAAGGTCATTTAAGGAAAGACTGTACCATATGGAAAGCAGAACAACAAAAATTACAACATAAAAAGCATACACAGAAAGTAAAAAACACAATTTCCGATTCATGTGAGAATAATTGGAATGGCACATTTAAAGTAACAGACAAGAAATCATCACTTGGTTGGTTTATTGATTCAGGAGCAACGAGTCATATGACAAGTGACAAGAATTTCTTTACTGATCTTGATTTAGATAAGAAAGAAGCCATTTAGCTTGCAGATGGGAGCAAAATAACCGCAGAAGGTATCGGCCAAGGTATGCTAAATTGTTCAAACAAGTTCGGACAAGATTCAAAGATACTTGTACAGGATGTGTTGTATGTTCCAAAATTGGAAGGCTGATTATTATCTGTGAAACGTTTAACAGCAATAGGACTTACAGTAAAATTCAAAGACAATGAGTGTGCAATTATTGCAGGAAACAAGGTGATCACCAAAGTCAAGGCAGATGAACAATTATATCATTTTGACACACCAAAGGAACAGATGAAGGTATGTACACATGATCACAAAAACTGTATTCACATGTGGCATAGACGTATAGGACATAGACACCCTGACAGTAAAAGGGAACTACAGAGAAAAGAATTGACAAAAGATTTAAAGATATCAGATTGCTCAATTACCATAAGATGTGAATGTTGTATAAAATCCAAAGCCACAAGGATATCTATTCCAAAAGAAAGTGAGATGAAAAGCGAAAGACCACTTGATTTGGTGCATACTGACGTATGTGGACCCATGAAAGTGACTACATCAGGAGGCAATAGATACATGTTGACTTTTATAGACGACTACTCAAGATACACAGTCACATACTTAATTAAGAACAAAAGTGAAGTTTTTGATAAACTTGTAGACTAAGTAACAAGATCAAGTAACAAATTTCAAAGGAAGCCAATTGTCATCAGAAGTGATAATGGAGGTGAATTTACAGGTCTCAGAATAGAAGACTACTTAAGACAAAATGGAATAGAACACCAGAAAACTGTTCCATACACACCTGAACAAAATGGAGTAGCAGAAAGTAAAAACAGAACTCTAACAGAAATGATAATATGTATGCTGACGGATTCCAAACTACCAGAGAAATATTGGGGTGAGGCAGCAATGACAGCTACATATCTACAGAACCGACTTTTTTCTAGAAAACTGACGAAAACTCCATATGAACTGTGGCAAGGTATGAAACCAAGTGTCAATCATTTAAAAGTTTTTGGATGTAAAGTTTTATATTCATTCCAACAGAAAAACGTTCCAAACTTCAAAACAGATGCATGGAAGGAATATTCGTTGGATATAGTGAAAATTGCGAAGGATATAGAATCCTAGATCCCAAAACAGACAGAGTTACAGTGAGTAACAGTGTGACATTCATTGAAGATTTAAATGAAGACATAATGATTTCAGTTGAAACAAAAAATGAGAAAAACAATAGTGACATAACTGAAGAAATATCTGATGAGAAAGAAGTAGAAATTAATGAAGAACAAAATACTGAAAGTGAAGAATCACAACTACAAACAGACACAGAACCAAGACGTTCAATGAGAGAGAACAAAGGAAAACCACCAAAACGTCTCTCATACAAGACAAGCATAAGAAAAATCTATGAGCCTACCTCTTGGGAAGACATATCTAAACTTCCTGAAGAAGAAGATAATAAATGGATAGAAGCAACAGAAACAGAAATTAAATTAATGCATGATTCAAATACATGGACACTAACAGAGTTGCCAGAAGGAAGAAAAGCCATAGGATGTAAATGGATTTTTAAAGTAAAATACCAAACAGATGGCACAGCTGAAAGATACCAAGCAAGACTCGTAGCTAAAGCGTATTCTCAAAAATATGGAGAAGAATATGATGAGACATTTGCTCCAGTTGTCAAACACACTACAATAAGAACTTTACTTACAGTTGCAGCAATGAAACAGATGGAACTGAGACATCTGGATGTAAAGACAGCTTTTTTGAATGGAGATTTAACAGAAGACATTTACATGGAATAACCTCCAGGATTCAAAGATGAAAGAAATCCAAACAAAGTTTGCAAACTACAGAAAAGCATATATGGTTTAAAGCAAGCAGCTAAAGCGTGGAATGACAAAATCACGGAAGTACTTACAAATGAAAAATTTCAACGAAGCTAAGCTGATCCATGCTTGTACACAAAAAGGCTGATTAATAGATGGATTTATGTACTCATATATGTAGACGACATTTTGATTTGTTTTAAACAAGAAAGGGATAAAGAAAACATTCTAAAAATCCTGAAGCAACATTTTGAAATCAAAGACTTGGGAAATGTGAAACAGTACCTAGGAATACAGGTAGAAAGAGAAGAAGACGGAAGTTTCCTACTGAATCAAAACCACATGATTCAAGACATAACAGAAAAATTTGGATTAAAGGATGCAAAAACAGTAAAGTCTCCAATGGAAACTAATTATCTCAAAGAGATGAACAGTGAAAAAAATATGCTACCAAATAATGAAGAATACAGAACAGCAATGGGAAAACTACTGTATCTAGCGACGGTTACAAGACCAGACATCGCAGCAGCAGTAGGAATCCTGAGTAGAAAGGTATCAAAAGTAATTAAAGCTGATTGGAATGCCGTGAAGAGAGTAATGCGTTATTTGAAAGGAACTAGCAATGTTAAGCTGAAATTACCCACAAGTGATAATTGCATTTTAACAGGATATGTTGATGCAGATTGGGCTGGAGATCCAACTGACAGAAGATCTACCAGTGGACATATTTTTTTTCTCTCAGGTGGACCAATAAGTTGGACAAGTAAGAAACAGTCAACAGAAGCAGAATATGTTGCCGCAGCACATGCACGTCAAGAAGTACTGTGGTTAAGACAATTGTTGACAGAATTAGGACAACCACAGCTGGAACCAACAAAACTGAAAGAGGACAATCAAGGATGTCTTGTTCTTGCTCAGATGGAAAAGAGTCAATCCAAGAACCAAGCATATTGATGTGAAATATCATGTCTTAAGAGATCATCAGGAACAAGGAGTCTTGAAGTTAGAGTATTGTCCTACTGAAGAAATGACAGCAGACATCTTCACGAAGGTGTTGAATGCTGATAAACACCAGAGACTAATAAAAAAGTTGGGTTTGATTGAATAAGTCCTTACTGTTGAGAAAGGGTGTTGGCGTATGCAACAGATTAGGACTTATTATAAGTGAAAAGAGGACTTTATACTAACTTGACAGCAGATGGCGATAGTGTGTAAAGTTATTTGCTTACTGTAATGTGGGGAGGGAAGCTCTCAATTGTTGGTTGTTTTTAGCTACCTGTGTGTTTTTTTCTCTCCTGTATGTTATGTCAGCAGCACACGGACTGTGTGACACTGAATTGTATCTCATGTTTATCTAGTATGAAGTAAATACTGTTTACTCAAGATATCTTGCTGATTGAAGCTCTCGTAAGTACAGTGGTGACTGTAAGAAGATGCACTCCGCGACATATCTATCTATTATCTATATATTATCTATATATTATCTATTTATTTATTATCACAACACCGCCCCGATGATTATTCAGTGATATGTGGGGTTTAGAGGAAGAATGGCAGATTGATCAGATGCTGGATTAATGTAAGGTCCCTGTATACATGCCGTACATATCTGAGGATTGTCTCCTGCGGCTGCAGAGTAAGTAGCCCCTCGGACTCCATTACTCGACTCTTTCTTCGCTGCTCAGCAGGGGATTCTGACTTTTTCCAGGAATGTGCAATGTCCTGATGTTTCATTGCAGTTTATCTGACATTTCATATTTATGGCTTACTACCTGTGGTGACAAGTTCTGGCCTAATACTCCTCCCTGCCTACAATTCTGGGAGGTTACAGTACAAGGTCTGTGCTCCATCCTGACTGTGGACTGTTCAGACACTGAACCAGCAGGGGATGTCGGGAGAAGTCGGCTTAGAAAAAGCTGCAGAATTATGAGTGCAGCTCTGGGAGGTAAGGGCTTGATCTGAGCTCTTCAGGTCAGTGACCGGACATGTTGCCTTTGGGACATGTACGATTACATAACAGGATGCATGTGATCCCGTCACCCCCTGGGACGTCAGAGAGATATTTCATGCTTCCTTTCCTCTATGTGGTCATCGATTAGTCATGGACTCCTCTTTGCTCACAACCTTCCCTCCTCCCCGTCCTTTCTCTGCCCTGCCACATCTGGCCGCCGTCACTTGTTTATTAATTTCTTTTTTTGTTCGAGGATTAGAATGTAAATCTGTTCTTGTGACACCGCGGCGCTGGGAAAATATGTTTACCTGCGGAATTATCCGGATAAAGTGGACTTTTGTGTCGTAGATCTTCTATATTTGCTTGTGGTGGGTCAGGCTCGGTTCACGTTGGTGATCAGTCTCGTTACATTGGGGAATGCAGAGTTTTTAATTAGAAAAATAGCGCAATTTGCAGAAAGTAAAAATATCTGGACCCTAATGGATCCGTGATAACTGTGATGACCTCCAGAAGGGTTTCTAGACAATAATCTGATCACAAAGTTTCCCCCTCCTGAGAATCTCCTACCATTAATTGTAATCAGTGTCAGATTCCTCCAGTGGAAGTGTTCAATTTCCCTACAGCGCCACCACAGGGAAAGTTAAGTATTACACATTTCCTATTCTTACCAATGGGATATTTGTGTAATACAGGACAGTACAGGTCCTCAAGAAAGAGAGATGCTCTTTGTAACCGCTCTCCACCATGGCAAAGAGATGGTTCTCCTGAACCCAGGGCTTCCATTAGTTTCCCAATAGAGTATATAAATAATATTTTGTCACAGGGAAGAATTACTGCTCCTGAGTATAATAAAGAGGTTTTATAGGCTTGTAAAAATATGGCTGCTTTCTTCCAAACACAGAGCAAATCTGGTAACATGGAGTGATGCAGCAGTGCTGGAATGATGGAGACTGATATAGCAGAGCTAGAACCGTGCACTGATCAATCACTGATGGATAACCGAGTTGGTACAGTAGCGTTATGATGTAGCAGTGCTGGAACGATGGAAACTGATATAGCAGAGCTGGGACAGCAGAGTGATGCAGTAGTCCTGAAACAATGAACACTGATATAGCAGAGCTTGTACAGTGGACTGATGTATCAGAGCTGGGACAGCAGATGTTGCAGAGCTAGTACAGCTGCATGATGTAGCAGTGCTGGAACGATGGAGACTGATGTAGCAGAGCTGGGACAGCAGAGTGATTCAGTAGTCCTGGAACAATGGACACTAATATAGCAGAGTTGGTACAGTATCAGTACTGGAACAATAAATGTGGCACAGATGCTACAGCAAAATGATGTAGCAGTGCAGGAACAATGGAGATTGATATGGCAAAGATGGTACAGCAGAGTGATGTAGCAGTGTGGGAACAATGGACACTGCTGTAGCAGACCTGGGAAAGCAGACTGATGTAGCAGTGCTGGAATGACAGAGATGGATAACAGAGTTGGTACAGTAGAGTTATGATGTAGCAGTGCTGGAACGATGGAGAGTGATATAGCAGAGCTTCTACATGGAGTATCAAAGCAGTTCTGGAACAACGGGGACTGATATAGTAGAGCTGTGCTGGAACAATTTAGACTGATGTGGCAGAGATGGTACAGTAGAATGATGTAGCAGTGCTGGAACAATTGAGACTGATATAGCAAAACATGTATAAAAGAATGATGATGTAGCAGTGCTGGAACGATGGAGACTAATATAGCTGAGCATGTATAACAGAGTGATGTACGAGTAGCAGTGCTGGAATGATGGAGATGGATAACAGAGTTGGTACAGCAGAGTTGTGATGTAGCAGTACTGGAACAATGGACACTGATATAGCAGACCTGGTACAGCAGACTGATGTATCAGTGCAGAAATGATGGAAACGGATAGCAGAACTGGTACGGCAGAGTTATGATGCAGCAATGCTGGAATGATGGAGATGGATAATAGAGTTGGTACAGCAAAGTTATAATGTAGCAGTGCTGGAATGATGGACACTGATATAGCAGACCTGGTACAGCAGACTGATGTAGCAGTGCTGAAATTATGGAGATGGAATGTGTCAGGGAAGTCCGAGCGTCGACACCGGGGAGATCACACAATATCCCCTCGCTGCAGTCACTTTGTCAAGAATTCCCAGAATTGAGCAGGATTCGCGAGCACACGATCCCGACTACTCACTACGTAGCTATCGGCAAGCGAGCAGAAAGCGTATGGCGTCACACCTCCAGATTCCAAAGCATGGATTATGTGTATACGCCCCCGTACGGTTACTGCCAGCTTCACAATAGCCCAATTATTTTTATTCGCTGCCACCACCGGCCAGGTTTGAAATATAATACAGGCCTGATTGGATGCCTGCTTTCCGGTAGCATATATGGCTTCGGGGGAGGGAACGATTACAGAGCAAAAGAAACAAAACTATTACATTTTATATTTAATCCAAAATGGAGGCAGTGTTATGAAAAATATACAAGGATTTTACAAAGGGGACATTTACAGTAAAGAATAGACAGTTACACAAAATAAACAGGATTAAAGAAGACTTACTATAAAGATCACTGAGACGATTCAGTATAGGTGGATGGGAAACACTCCAGGTTTGACCGTTATCGAACGTGATCCTTTGCTATATAAAATATATACTCCCGGCAATGAAAACTGATCCATCCTCAGTGGGGTCTTTTATGCCGAAGGGGGAGGCCGGCCCACACACCCCCTGCGCTGACATCATGTGGGCTGGGCTCCAGCCTTTACATTTTTATTAAAATCGCTAACTTCTGGGATAACTTATCGCTCGTTGATCGCAGAAGCTTGCAAATGATGCCATAATTTCCGTTATGAATTTGTCTTTCTTTAGAGATCACACATGACATCGTTGCGATCTGCTATTTTGTTACCTTTGCTTTACCGCACCCCGGAGGGGCTAACAGCTAAGGAAAAATAAGCATATTGTTCTTTAGCTGACCACTAAAAATTTAGGTCCCATTATTATCGGACGTATGGAACTTGAGATATTCCATATTCCGGCCCGGCTGCATATTGCAGATGGGAATTGTTCTGGGATGTTTGAAGCCTAAACGAGCTTTCCTCCTCACCCAGGTGTAAATTATTGCAGGCCTGTGTCAGTGGAAACTACCCTCGCATTTTAATTGGTTTGGTAGCACCCTTTGTGCTAGCATTTGCCTACAAGGCATACAGACAGAAGGTGGATTGTCAGCTCTTCTCTGACAAATACTATAGGGGAGGGAGGGACGAAGAGAGGTTTCAGGGGGAGAAAGAATATTTTCAATATTTCTATGATAGAATGCAGAGCTGGTACAGCAGAGTGATGATATAGCAGTGCTGGAACAGTGCAGTGATGGAGAGGGATATACCAGAGCTGCTACAATGGAGAGACGACGCAGTTCTGGAACGATGGAGACTGATATAGTAGATCTGATACAGTGGACTGATGTATCTGCTGGAACAATTTAGACTGATGTAGCAGAGATGGTACAGTAGAGTGATGTAGCAGTGCTGGAACGATGGAGACTGATATAGTACAGCATGTACATCAGAGTGATGTGACAGTGTTGGAATAATGGACACTGATATAGCAGAGCTACAATGGAGTGACATAGCAGTTTTGGAACAATGGAGACTGATATAGCAGAGCTGTTACAATGGAGAGATAATACAGTGTGGAGTATGGAGCCTGGTGTAGCAGCAGAGAGATCCCATCACAGGATACCGAAAGGGCCAGGGGACTGGCGTTATAGGAGTCAATTTGCCATGTTCACCTGACGCACATGAGAGGAGACTATATTGGCTGAGGAAGAAGAGAGATGCAGCACTTGGCTCTGGAATTGGGGCGAGAGGGTAACAACAAACGGCATAAATATGTTATAACTAATAAAATTGGTCATATTGACAGAATGTCGCACTTTGTGCTCCTGACTCTCTCCTAGGACAACGTAACATGGAATAAAAGAAGATGAATGATGAAAACACCTAATAAAGTCAGAGGCACAAAGGTGGGCCTGTACGGTGCCATGTAACGTCCCGCGTGCCCATCACGCGGTCAGCGCTGATCTTCATCGCCTGACAGTACACACTGACGGTTGCTATTCTGTATTCCCGTGCAACCTCTTGAGTTTGGAGCAGGATCTGGAGTGCTGCAGGCGAGACACCTGATAAGACTGAAGAAGGAGTGACAGGTATGAACATGCCGCCCCGTGTCACTGTTTCTAGGAGTTTGTACGTTGTGGCGTTGGCAGGACGGTGGCAGCAAACACAGATTTGTGTACAGAACTGCTCCTTACTTCGGAATTCGGTGCCAACATTTTAAAGTTGAATTTCATGTTTACTTTGTTACATCCATCTAGTTGGCCTCTCACTACTTCCCGTTACCTGACTCCAAAGAAGAGCACGGCAAGATTAACCCTTTGTTCCTTACCAGCCGGCAGGACCATCAAACTTCAATATTTTTGGGTTTTGCCAAAAAACTTTTTTTTTTTTATTATTATTATTATTATTTTTTTTATTAAGAACATTAATAACCCAAATGACTGGACAGTTTTTGCAATTTTGCGCCTAAACTCTTTTAGACGTTTGGTTACTGAAAATATTTTGGACTCATAAGGCTGCATTTCAATATATTTTTTAAAGCAATACTGTATTTTGTTGTATTTAATGAAGGTAAGTTCTAAAAAAAATGTATTTGCCAATATTTAATGCCCATCATGATATAATTTGGGCAGCTATGGTGATGTTTATAGTTAATTTTTTTATGCAGTATTTTTCTTTCTTTTTTTTGTATTTTTCTTTTACATAAAAAGTTGAAAAAACCCTTACACTTTTAAAGAATATGCAGTTTTTTTCCCTTAAACTGTGGCATCTAAATGGACTGATCTGAGAATGGTGAGACCATAGGCGGATTATAATGAGGGCAATATGGGCTACTGCCCGGGGCCCTGAGGCTCCAGGGGGCCCATGAATTGCTCCCATTATAATGCGCATTTTTTTCGGTCACCGCCCCGCTGGCCGAAGGTTTAGATGATCACCGCTGCGGGCCTGCAGCTGTAGGCGGTTTGAATCATACTGTGTTGCCCCGCCCTGCCATTGCCACATGACGCTCCCATCTGTCCGCCGTGGCTGTATATTCACTAGCACGGGCATGCAGTTTAAATGCTGTTGGTACCGCCCTGCCTGACGTCATGTGGCATGGCGGTCCCAACATCATTTAAATTTCCCGCCGGCGCTAGTGAATATACAGGGCTGCGTAATGCAGCCAGAGTGTCTGTGAGTGGCTGCTTTGAACTTTGGGACCGCCCTGCCACATGACGTCAAGCAGGGCGGTCCCAAAGTTCAAAGCAGCCACTCACAGACACGCTGCATCACGCAGCCGCACCCATCCGGCCAGCTGCAGATCCACCGGGGTGGGCAGTTTGAATAATGCTGGGACCGCCCTGCCACATGACGTCAGGCAGGGCCCAGCATACACAGGGGCACAGCATACAGGCAGACAGTGGCGGGGGCCCCGGATCGCTCCCCCAGCAGCGGCGCACGGCCGTTACTTCTTCGGCTGGGCCAGCACTGCAGCAGTTAACTTCCCTGTGCTGGCCCGGCCGCGTCACAGCTAGGAGACACGGCCCTGTGCGCGGCCGTGTCTCCTAGCTGTGACGTCATGCAGTGTGAGCCGGGCCTGCACTGCTGCAGCCTGCATCGGAGAGGAGCAGGAGGACTGGAGCCGAGCCGGGGGATGGTGAGTGTGTGAAAGTGTGTGAAAGTGAGTGAGTGAGTGTGTGTGTGTGTGTGTGCAGGCAGACATAATTGTGTGATGTCTGTTTATATGTATTTTTGTGTTTCAAATGTGTTTATGCGTGTATGTATGTGTATGTCTGTATATGTTTGTGTGTGTGCGTCACTGCGTGCAGCCTCCTGCTGTCTCTGGGGGGGGGCGCTGTGCGGCCTCCTGCTGTGTATAGATGGCTACGTGTGGCCTCCCGCTGTGTATAGATGGCACCGTGCGGCCCCCTGCTGTGTATAGATGGCTACGTGTGCTCCAAATTGAGTCATACAATTAATGTAAGGCTATGTGCCCACGATGCAGAAATGCTCCAGATTTTTTTGAGTGTTTCTGCATCTCCCTGGCAGAAAAAACGCATGCAGATTGTACATGTGGATTGTACATGCGGATTTTACATGCGTTTTTCCTGCCAGGGACATGCGGAAGTGAAGCGTTCTTCACATGCATTTCCGCATGCGGGTTGACAAGCACTTTCCAAGAGATTTTAGCATCACTTGCAAAGTGCTTGACAACTTGGTCACACTATATAAATCCATGCAACCGGCAACCAGCATGGATTTATATAGCGTGACCGTAAAAGAATGGTAAAAAATAAAAAATATATACTTACCTTCTGATGGCCTGCCGACGTCAGCGGTCGCGTGACCCGTCACATGACTAAATTACGTCACGGCAGGTCCTTTTCAGACCACCGCGAGCTGCCGGCAGCCAGGACGCATTGGATAAAGACACCAGGGGCCATCAGAAGGTAAGTATAATACTTATTTTTTATTTTATTATTTTTTTACAGGTACTATGGTACCTGGGTCTGGATGAGAGTCTCCTCTTCTCCAAACCCGGGTACCATCCGCACATTGAAACGCTTGGATTCCGCATGTACAGATGCAGTGATGCGTAATCCATGCGTTCCAATGCAAGTCAATGGCGGCGAAAACGCCGGGCTTCCGCAAAATAATTGGTAATGCTGCGGATTTTTCCGCAATGATAATCCTCAGCGGAAATTTCCACAGCATGTGCACAGCACATGCGGATTATCATTGGGGAACATGGCAGACCTTCTACCATGCATTTTTTAAGTGTTTCTGCTGCGGAATTGCCGCTGCGGAAACGCTTAAAAAACGCATCGTGGGCACACAGCCTAAAAAAAATTATTATAATTACTATTGTGCCAAATTAATTTCACGTGATCTATCACAGGGGATCATGTGACATGTGATACATCAGGTGTGTGGGTGGGTGTGTGTGTGTGTGGGGGGGGCCCGTGCCTTCTAAACTGCCCGGGGCCCTTGCTACTCTTAATCCACCCCTGGCTGAGACCCTCTACTTCTTTGCCGTGCTGGAGGTAAGAAGATGGGGAAGAGGGGGGCACAAGACTTGTTTGAAGAGCGAGCTGTTACAATGGGACAGATTTATACCCAAGGCGACAAATGTGCGGTCCTTAAAGAGAACCTGTCACTTACCATAAATGGTTCTTTCTTTCAACTGCCGCTGCTCTCCTGAATCTGGAGTTGTTTTTCTTTCGTTTCTACGCCTCTCCGTTCCTGAGATATGGTCCCTTCTTTCTTGTATATAAATCTACTCTTTTTAGCCAAGTGGGTGTAGTCCTTATGCTTGTCAGTGGGAGTATTCTTTAGAACCACGCCCACCTGGCTATCAAGACTAGATTTATATACAGAGGAGAAGAGGCCATATCTCAAGAACGGAGAGACACAGGAACAAGAGAGACACAACGTCGGATTCAGGAGAACAGCGGCATTTACACCAGGTATAAAAAGATGATGTACAGTATATACAGTACAGCCCAAAAGTTTGGACACATCTTCTCATTTAAAGTTTTTTTTGTATTTTCGTGACTATGAAAATTGTACATTCACACTGAAGGCATCAAAACTATGAATTAACACATGTGGAATTATATACTTAACAAAAAAGTGTGAAACAACTGAAAATATGTCTTATATTCTAGGTTCTTCAAAGTAGCCACCTTTTGCTTTGATGACTGCTTTGCACACTCTTGGCATTCTCTTTATGAGCTTCAAGAGGTAGTCACCGAAAATGGTCTTCCAACAATCTTGAAGGAGTTCCCAGAGATGCTTAGCACTTGTTGGCCCTTTTGCCTTCACTCTGCGTCCAGCTCACCCCAAACCATCTCGATTGGGTTCCGGTCTGGTGACTGTGGAGGCCAGGTCATCTGGCGTAGCCCCCCATCACTCTCCTTCTTGGTCACATAGCCCTTACACAGCCTGGAGGTGTGTTTGGGGTCATTGTCCTGTTGAAAAATAAATGATGGTTCAACTAAACACAAACCGGATGGAATAGCATGCCGCTGCAAGATGCTGTGGTAGCCATGCTGGTTCAGTATGCCTTCAATTTTGAATAAATCCCCAACAGTGTCTCCAGCAAAGCACCCCCACACCATCACACCTCCTCCTCCATGCTTCACGGTGGGAACCAGGCATGTAGAGTCCATCCGTTCACCTTTTCTGCATCGCACAAAGACCCGGTGGTTGGAACCAAAGATCTCAAATGTGGACTCATCAGACCAAAGCACAGATTTCCACTGGTCTAATGTCCATTCCTTGTGTTTTTTAGCCCAAACAAATCTCTTCCGCTTGTTGCCTGTCCTTAGCAGTGGTTTCCTAGCAGCAATTTTACCATGAAGGCCTGCTGCACAAAGTCTCCTCTTAACAGTTGTTGAAGAGATGTGTCTGCTGCTAGAACTCTGTGTGGCATTGACCTGGTCTCTAATCTGAGCTGCTGTTAACCTGCGATTTCTGAGGCTGGTGACTCGGATAAACTTATCCTCAGAAGCAGAGGTGACTCTTGGTCTTCCTTTCCTGGGGCGGTCCTCATGTGAGCCAGTTTCTTTGTAGCGCTTGATGGTTTTTGCAACTGCACTTGGGGACACTTTCAAAGTTTTTCCAAATTTTCGGACTGACTGACCTTCATTTCTTAAAGTAATGATGGCCACTCGTTTTTCTTTACTTAGCTGCTTTTTTCTTGCCATAATACAAATTCTAACAGTCTATTCAGTAGGACTATCAGCTGTGTATCCACCAGACTTCTGCACAACACAACTGATGGTCCCAACCCCATTTATAAGGCCAGAAATCCCACTTATTAAACCTGACAGGGCGCACCTGTGAAGTGAAAACCATTTCCGGTGACTACAACTTGAAGCTCATCAAGAGAATGCCAAGAGTGTGCAAAGCAGTCATCAAAGCAAAAGGTGGCTACTGTGAAGAACCTAGAATATAAGACATATTTTCAGTTGTTTCACACTTTTTTGTTAAGTATATAATTCCACATGTGTTAATTCATAGTTTTGATGCCTTCAGTGTGAATGGACAATTTTCATAGTCATGAAAATACAGAAAAATCTTTAAATGAGAAGGTGTGTCCAAACTTTTGGTCTGTACTGTATGTCACCTTATGGATCTTTTTTAACAGATTAATGGAGGTAGAAGTACCTGTACCTTTATGTAGATATCTATGCAGATTAGGAGAGGAGATCATCTGAGGTTAATCCCGATACAAACAGGCACCTCAGAGGAATATAATCATCACAAGGACACATTACACATGTGGTTTACTCCTCATACCCCATAACATTACATCTGACTGAACATCAGTCGCTCAGCAATAGAAAAAGATTGGGGTCATATATTTTGGATAATTTTTATACTGGATAATTTTTATACTTCCATTTGGATGGATTAGTTGGTCGGGTCGGTCTTAATTTGTATGTAGCACTTTGTTGTAACTTCTATATCTCAATCCACATTATTTCAGTGGTCATCCAGGGTATAAATAGTCTTTCCACAAATTCTATGAGTCTGCATAGTGCCCAAGAACAACGCCATGACCAAATGGTTCCCATACATTTTAGATAATGATGATGCAAAATGTATCTTAGGTTTGGTTAAAAAAAATATCCTGGATCTACTCGAAATTGTTATTGGTGGCCAAAACTAGGGCTGAGTGCAAAATAAGCTAGGAGTTTTGACAGCTGGCACCTGACCATGTACACTATTCATTACTGTGTGAATGAACTACAAGTCTCAGCATGGTTTACCGCACAGGTGAGCCTCAGCAGCAGTTTTGTATAAAAGGTGGTCGCCTCGTTATATTTAATGTATAATGATGTCCTACTTTGGGAAAATAAAAAAGGTAATTATAATTCTTCTGAGTTGGAGACTTTCCAAAGCTCAGCCTCAAAGTCCCATCTAAATGCATTTAGCAAATTAGTAAGTCAAAATGCAAATAGGACAAGTGTCACTGGGATCTCCCTAAGAAAAGCCAATCCAGCATGTATGCACCTTTACCCCTTCACTGTCACCATTGCTCAAAGGGAAAATCTACCTTTTAACACCACATGCAGTGAGCTCCCCCTAGTGGTGGCTGCAGACATATTACCATGTATCTCTGTATATAGGGAGCTCCCCCTAGTGGTGTCTGCAGACAAGATCTCATCATGTATCTCTGTATACAGGGAGCTCCCCCTAGTGGTGGCTGCAGACAGGATCTTATCATGTATCTCTGTATACAGGGAGCTCCCCCTAGTGATGGCTGCAGACATACTACCATGCATCTCTGTATATAGGGAGCTCCCCCTAGTGGTGGCTGCAGACAAGATCTCATTATGTATCTCTGTATACAGGGAGCTCCCCCTAATGGTGAATGCAGAGAGAATCTTATCATGTATCTCTGTATACAGGGAGCTCCCCCTAGTGGTGGCTGCAGACATAATCTTATCATGTACCTCTGTATACAGGAAGCTCCCCCTAGTGGTGACTACAGATAGAATCTTATCATGTATCTATACAGGGAGGTCCCCCTGGTGGTGGCTGCAGACAGGATCCCATCATGTATCTCTGTATACAGGGACCTCCCCCTAGTGGTGGCTGCAGATAGAATCTTATCAATTATCTCTGAATGCTGAGAGCTCCCCCTAGTGGTGACTTCAGACAGAATATTATCATGTATCTGTGAATACAGGGAGCTCCCTCTAGTGGTGGCTGCAGACAGAATCTTATCATGTATCTCTGTATACAGGGAGCTCCCTCTAGTGGTGGCTGCAGATAGAATCTTATCATGTATCTCTGTATACAGGGAGATCCCCCTAGTGGTGGCTGCAGATAGAATCTTATCATGTATCTCTGTATACAGGGAGCTCCCTCTAGTGGTGGCTGCAGATAGAATCTTATCATGTATCTCTGTATACAGGGAGCTCCCCCTAGTGGTGGCTGCAGACAGAATCTTATCATGTATCTCTGTATACAGGGAGATCCCCCTAGTGGTGGCTGCAGATAGAATCTTATCATGTATCTCTGTATACAGGGAGCTCCCTCTAGTGGTGGCTGCAGATAGAATCTTATCATGTATCTCTGTATACAGGGAGCTCCCCCTAGTGGTGACTGCAGACAGGATCTCATCATGTATCTCTGTATTCAGGGAGCTCCCCCTAGTGGTTGCTGCAGACAGGATCCCATCATGTATCTCTGTATACAGGGAGCTCTCCCTAGTGGTGGCTGCAGACAGAATTTTATCATGTATCTCTGTATACAGGGAGCTCCCCCTAGTGGTGGCTGCAGACAGAATTTTATCATGTATCTCTGTATACAGGGAGCTCCCCCTAGTGGTGGCGGCAGACACTATTGTACAAGAATATACAGTTTGGATGTTTCTGGTTGTCATTAAGATTTAAAAAGAGAAATCACAGTAGTTTGACAATAAATGGCTTCACCCAACCAATAACCATGAGTGGAGAAAAAGTTTTTTTGTTATTATTCATATTCTCTGAAAGAAGACCAAGAAAGGAAAAATTCTGCCGGGGTATGTAAACTTTTGAGCACAACTGTAACTACTATAACATTGCTACTATATACAATTATATAGCTACTATAATACTGCCCCTATATACAAGAATATAACTACTATAATACTGCCCCTATGTACAAGAATATAACTACTATAATACTGCTCCTCTATGTATAAGATTATAACTACTATAATACTGCCCCCTATGTACAAGAATATAACTACTATAATACTGCCTCCTATGTACAAGAATATAACTACTATAATACTGCTCCTATGTACAAGAATATAACTACTATAATACTGCTCCTATGTACAAGAATATAACCACTATTATACTGCTCCTATGTACAAGAATATAACTACTATAATACTGCTCCTATGTACAAGAATATAACTACTATAATACTGCTCCTATGTACAAGAATATAAGTACTATAATACTGCTCCTATATACAAGAATATAACTACTATAATACTGCCCCTATGTACAAGAATATAACTACTATAATACTGCCCCTATGTACAAGAATATAACTACTATAATACTGCTCCTATGTACAAGAATATAACTACTATAATACTGCCCCCTATGTACAGGAATATAACTACTATAATACTGCCCCCTATGTACAAGAATATAACTACTATAATACTACTCCTATGTACAAGAATATAACTACTATAATACTGCCCCCTATGTACAAGAATATAACTACTATAATACTGCCCCTATGTACAAGAATATAACTACTATAATACTGCCCCTATGTACAAGAATATAACTACTATAATACTGCCCCTATGTACAAGAATATAACTACTATAATACTGCCCCTATGTACAAGAATATAGCTACTATAATACTCCTCCTATGTACAAGAATATAACTACTATAATACTGCCCCCTATGTACAAGAATATAACTACTATAATACTGCCCCCTATGTACAAGAATATAACTACTATAATACTGCCCCCTATGTACAAGAATATAACTACTATAATGCTGCCCCTATGTACAAGAATATAACTACTATAATGCTGATCTTTATGGCTGGTATTCTCATGATTAGACCTTCACTATATTCTGCTATCACTCAGGTGAAGCCGGACCCTATAAATGCACAGTGACCAATTATATACACATCAGTCTGTGCCAGTCTCAATATATGCACAGCGGGCAGTGTCTCAGTATCAGTCCTTCTTTGTTGCCAAGAAACTCTGTGTCCTTATTGGAATGAGAGTGTGCAATCAGTGTTACAAAGTGTCGGTGCCAGGAGATTGGAGCAGATTCATGATTTTAGCGCATGGACAGAGAAGAACCTGCCCTCACCTCCGGCTGATTCCTCTGCCTGCTTGGCTCTCAGACTCATGTGCCGAGATCATGGGTAGTTAATTAGGAAACCTTTATATAAAATATAAACCGATCCTCCCCCTAATTAAGTATGTAATTGTATCTCAGCCTAATAAAAATTGCTAAATAAATCTTTCTTTAATTATATAAAAGGGCAAGGCACCATACGCATGAGATGTAGAATGGGAGGACGCGGTATTGCAGCTCAGTCCCATTCCAGTAAATACTGCAGTACCTGACAAAGCCTGTGGACAAAAGTGGTGCTGTTTCTATAGGAAAACAGACATGTTTTTCTAATTTCAAACAACTCCTATAAAATGCAGATGTATTACCTCTGCCTGGAACTGAGCTGACACAGGCAGAACAGAGGGGAAATATGAATTTCATGTAAATGTGGGAAAACTTTTAAAACCACCAAACGGCAAAAATCTGTTATTTTCCCGTGTGAAAATATTATTATTAAAAAATAAAGCAAGAATGAATTAATAAAATAAAGAACAGCTGAGCACGCAAACAAGACGAAGCCCTCACTCCACTCCACCAACAAATAGCAAAATGAGGGGTCTCGAAAATGGCGACAGAAACCACATTTCTTTCACATATTTTTTAACCATTAAAATAATGGTGCACAGTGCATGTGTTAATAAATGTACTGGTAATGGTCTCCTGTTCTCAGCGCCGGTCCATTCATTTTCTACACTTAGTGTCTATCAATGAGCCCAGCCGGGTCACACAGTGAAAACACAGAAATCGGACTGCACTCAGATGTCATCCGAGTGCAGTCCGATATTTTCCACGCACTCCTTGACTTGCATGGCCGAGTTCGATCCGATTATCGAATCAAACTCGTACACACTGCAACTTTTTCCTTGAATCGAGTCGGTCCAAGGAAAAAAAATCGGACATGTGCACGGCCCCATAGACTAACATTGGTCTGAGTGTGATCTGATGTTTTGCCGAATCGCGCTCGGATGGAAATTATGTAGCGAGCCCTAAGCCTGAGACTCACATCAAGGCTCCCATTGCATTGAGAAAGTGACTTCTGATCCTCTTACAGGACGCTGTGTGATCCGGTGCTCACACTTCCGCCTGGTAATGTGGTGCAGAACTGGACATGCTTAAAATTGCTAAACCAAGCAACTTTGCAATTTAAAAATCTTTTGCTTTCACAATTTTTTTGTTTGCTCATTGCCTAGGTTACCGGCCACCTTTTCAGTATATCAGCAGTGGCCGGTCTCTTGGCTGTAGAGTTTGTAATTGCCCCTCTGATGATCCGGCCAGTGTCCCTGTGCTCGTAATTCGGGTCAGCGGCACAACCATGCCACCTTGCCTGAACTGTCAATCATTCATCAGTGCTTTGATCCCTGGGAGGCAGAGGCGCGGTGCGCTCCTGCAGCGTTGCCCCTTGTATGGCTGCAGGGACACAAGACATAAGAAGGTTTTGTGATCCTATAAAATGCAGAATATGATCCTAATAAGCAGCACTTGGCACAGTTGTTGGCACCTGCAAAGCCTGTTTTGATAGATTCCTCCTCCCCGTGTGCATTAGTTTCCTATGCCAGCACACACTTCTGGGTGATTTACATATAGTAGTCTGCCATACCCTGTACACTGACCGGTCATGCCTGCAAAAAGGAGAACAGACGTACCAAGCTAATCCCAGGCTGGCATGGAGATAATACCAGGCTCCTAAGATAAAATCACAAGTAACAGGAGCTTGCCAACCATGTGGGCATGGGGCCAGTAAAAGAAATACAATGGCTATGCAGGAGGCTGCCCGCTAAGCACCCTGTGAATATTGTAATATGGAGCCACGGACTCTTTGCGTGCCGCCATATGTTGCTGAGAATACTTCATTAATATGGAACATTGCATGACTTTTTCAATGCAGGAATAAGGGAATATGCTGTATTTTACGGCACACCTACACTAACACCCCCAAACTCTCAGGAATGACTCTAAACTGCCCGACTTTTGGCCGTGGGTTTACATTTTGTGGCTCAGTTACGCAAATCTTGCTTCCTATTCCTCTCACTAAAGGTTTATATGGCATCAGAGGAATCAGTGAGTCTTTTGATAAGAGGCAGAGAGATCTCCCGCTATCTCCTAGGGTTATTGTATGCTTTATAAGGTTTGGGAACTACTGTGGGCCCCTATGGATCCATGTGACACCTTCCGCTATTGTGGGCCCCTATGGATCCATGTGACCCCTTCCGCTATAGTGGGCCCCTATAGATCCATGTGACCCCTTCCGCTATTGTGGGCCCCTGTGGATCCATGTGACCCCTTCCGCTATTGTGGGCACCTATGGATCCATGTGACCCTTTCCGCTATTGTGGTCCCCTATGGATCCTTGTGACACCTTCCGCTATTGTGGGCCCCTGTGGATCCATGTGACCCCTTCCGCTATTGTGGGCCCCTATGGATCCATGTGACCCTTTCCACTATTGTGGGCCCCTATGGATCCATGTGACCCCTTCCGCTGTTGTGGGCCCCTGTGGATCCATGTGACCCCTTCCGCTATTGTGGTCCCCTATGGATCCTTGTGACACCTTCCGCTATTGTGGGCCCCTATGGATCCATGTGACTCCTTCCGCTATTGTGGGACCCTATGGATCCATGTGACCCCTTCCGCTATTGTGGGCCCCTATGGATCCATGTGACTCCTTCCGCTATTGTGGGACCCTATGGATCCATGTGACCCCTTCCGTTATTGTGGGCCCCTATGGATCCATGTGACCCCTTCTGCTATTGTGGGACCCTATGGATCCATGTGACCCCTTCCACTATTGTGGTCCCCTATGGATCCATGTGACCCCTTCCGCTATTGTGGGACCCTATGGATCCATGTGACCCCTTCCGCTATTGTGGGCTCCTATAGATCCATGTGACCCCTTCCGCTATTGTGGGCCCCTATTGATCCATGTGACCCCTTCCGCTATTGTGGGCCCCTATTGATCCATGTGACCCCTTCCGCTATTGTGGGCCCCTGTGGATCGATGTGACCCCTTCCGCTACTGTGGGCCCCTATGGATCCATGTGATCCCTTCCGCTATTGTGGGCCCCTATGGATCCATGTGATCCCTTCCGCTATTGTGGGCCCCTATGGATCCATGTGACCCCTTCCGCTATTGTGGTCCCCTATGGATCCATGTGACCCCTTCCGCTATTGTGGTCCCCTATGGATCCATGCGACCCCTTCCGCTATTGTGGTCCCCTATGGATCCATGTGACCCCTTCCGCTATTGTGGTCCCCTATGGATCCATGTGACCCCTTCCACTATTGTGGGCCCCTATGGATCCATGTGACTCCTTCCACTATTGTGGTACCCTATGGATCCATGTGACCCCTTCCGCTATTGTGGGCCCCTATGGATCCATGTGACTCCTTCCACTATTGTGGTACCCTATGGATCCATGTGACTCCTTCCACTATTGTGGTACCCTATGGATCCATGTGACCCCTTCCGCTATTGTGGTACCCTATGGATCCATGTGACCCCTTCCGCTATTGTGGTACCCTATGGATCCATGTGACTCCTTCCACTATTGTGGTACCCTATGGATCCATGTGACCCCTTCCGCTATTGTGGGACCCTATGGATCCATGTGACCCCTTCCGCTATTGTGGGACCCTATGGATCCATGTGACCCCTTCCGCTATTGTGGGCTCCTATAGAACCATATGACTCCTTCCGATTGTGGCAAATTTTTGTCTTTTGCACTTTGGTTTTTTGCTCCTCTTCTTCCAAGAGCCATCCATATAAGGGTTTGTTTTTTTGCAAGACGAGTTGTAGTTTTGAATGACACCATTAATTTTACCATATAATGGGCTGAAAAACAAGAAAAAATTCCAAGTGCTTGAAATAGTGAAAATAATACCATTCCATCATTGATTTTTGCATTTTGTTTTTATGCTGTACATTGTGCAACTAAAATGACCTGGCAGCATAATGCTCCAAATGAGTACGATTACGATGATACAGAACTCGTGTAAGTTTTTTTTCCATCTTTTTTTTTTTTATTTAAATAGTGAAAAAAATTCAGAAATTGTAAAAAAAAAAAAAAAAAAAAGCAACAAAAAAATAGGTCTGGGTCACCATATTAAAAATTAGTAATGTGTTCATTTTTCCGTTGATGGAGCTGTGTGAGTTTTTTTTTTTTTTTTCACATGGTGAGTTTTTATTGGTTGGATTTTGGGGTACATACAATGTTTTTATTGCACTGTTTTGGAGGAAGGTGCAATGTTAATATATATATATATATATTTTTTATGCTTTATGGCTTTTAACTCACAAGTTAAATAATTTTATATTTTTATAGATTGAACTTTTGATGCCAAATATGTTTATTATTTTTTTTTAGATCTTTATTTTTAAAGGTGGAAACGAAGGTGATTCAAATTTTTGTTTTTCATTTTTTTTTAAACATTTTTTTTGAAATTTCTATTGTTTGATCGCTTGTTCTGTAAACTGCAATACTATAGTTTTGCAGTATACAGTTTAAACCTTGGTCTTCTATGTTCCAGGGGTTCACAGGAGTGCTAACATGGCAGCCATGGGAGCCGTCAGCAGGTCCCCCACTGCCACGGGAACCCATTGGCATCCTGCAATCATGTCACCAGGGACAATAGACGCCCCAGTGGACGTGCCAGAGGATTTGCGCAGACCCCGTAGTTCCTGGGGTCTAAAACCCTGCTGACAGGTTCCCTTTAAAAGGCTCATCTGCTTTCGACAATTTCTGTTAGGAGGGTGCCCCCCAAAAATATTCTGACCATAGGGCACCTTCAGCAACCAGCTGTAGCCTGTGAAATAACCTGGCAATAAGTGTCCTCTTTCCCTACAGTGCCTCCACTGGGAACATGGGGCATTACATAGCGCCTATTGATTTGGAATAGGCTGTCTATATAACAGATGGTCCCCCAGAGAGAAAAGTGCTTTGGAACTTGGAGTGAACGGTGCTAAAGCTCCTACTTGAGATTTATAGGATCTGAGTAGCATCACTTTCCTTACTCTACATTACTTTTCCATATCCACTTCCCAAGAACTATTTTCCCACTTTCTATTGATTCCTGTTTTAGATAACATGAAAAAAATATCACTAAATAGAATCCTGATCTTATGATCGACCCCTAAAAATCCCGAATGTGTTACAAGGAAGAGCAAGAAGTGTCTGGAGACCAATCAGAAAGTTCAGGCGGCCCCTATAAAGGAAGGCTATGACATCTTAGATACACCGTAATCCAATGTATACCTACCTTGTAATGTCTTCACCTCCTGTTCAGTCCAGATGTGTCCGGATCCCAGAATTCCAAGTGGCGGAAGTTCGCCGACCGCCATATTGGGACACCCAAGTGATGGCTGTCTCAATATGGAAACCGCTGGTGGTACCAGCCTCGTACACGGTACCACCAGCGAAACACTGACGCACCACACATACACACACACACTGTATACGCCGTACGCACAACACACACACTGTATACGCCGTACGCACCACATATACACACTGTATACACCGTACGCACAACACACACACACACTGTATACACCGTACGCACAACACACACACACACTGTATACACCGTACGCACAACACACACACACACTGTATACACCGTACGCACAACACACACACACACTGTATACACCGTACGCACAACACACACACACACTGTATACACCGTACGCACAACACACACACACACTGTATACACCGTACGCACCACACACACACACTCTGTATACGCCGTACGCACAACACACACACACACTATATACGCCGTACGCACAACACACACACACACTGTATACGCCGTACGCACAACACACAGACACACTGTATACGCCGTACGCACCACATACACACACACTGTATACGCCGTACGCACAACACACACACACACTGTATACGCCGTACGCACAACACACACACACTGTATACGCCGTACGCACAACACACAGACACACTGTATACGCCGTATGCACCACACAGACACACTGTACACGCCGTATGCACCACACAGACACTGTATACACCGTACGCACCACACACACACACACTGTATACACCGTACGCACCACACACAGACACACTGTATACACCGTACGCACAACACACACACACACTGTATACGCCGTACGCACAACACACACACACACTGTATACGCCGTATGCACCACACACACACACACTATATACGCCGTACGCACAACACACACACACACTGTATACGCCGTACGCACAACACACAGACACACTGTATACGCCGTACGCACCACATACACACACACTGTATACGCCGTACGTACAACACACACACACACTGTATACGCCGTACGCACAACACACACACACTGTATACGCCGTACGCACAACACACACACACACTGTATACGCCGTACGCACAACACACAGACACACTGTATACGCCGTACGCACCACATACACACACACTGTATACGCCGTACGCACAACACACACACACACTGTATACGCCGTACGCACAACACACACACACTGTATACGCCGTACGCACAACACACAGACACACTGTATACGCCGTACGCACAACACACAGACACACTGTATACGCCGTATGCACCACACAGACACACTGTATACACCGTATGTACCACACACACACACACACACACACACTCTGTATATGCCGTACGCACCACACACACACACACTGTATACGCCGTACACACCACACACACTGTATACGCCGTACGCACCACACACACACTGTATACACCGTATGCACCACACACACACACTGTATTCACCGTACGCACCACACACACACACTGTATACACTGTACGCACCACACACACACACACTGTATACGCCGTACGCACAACACACACACTGTATACGCCGTACGCACCACACACACACACTGTATACGCCGTACGCACCACACACACACACTGTATACGCCGTACGCACCACACACACACACTGTATTCACCGTACGCACCACACACACACACTGTATACGCCGTACGCACCACACACACACACTGTACACGCCATACGCACCACCACACACACACACTGTATACGCCGTACACACCACACACACTGTATACACCGTATGCACCACACACACACACTGTATTCACCGTACGCACCACACACACTGTATTCACCGTACGCACCACACACACACACTGTATACGCCGTACACACCACACACACACACTGTATTCACCGTACGCACCACACACACACACTGTATACACCGTACGCACCACACACACACACTGTATACGCCGTACGCACCACACACACACACTGTACACGCCATACGCACCACCACACACACACACTGTATACGCCGTACGCACCACACACACACTGTATACGCCGTACGCACCAAACACACACTGTATATGACGCGCCCCCTGGGCCGCGCGTGTGTGGGGATACCCGGAACCGGAACCGTTGCGGATGCTGGGGGTTGTAGTCCTCGTGTGGCAGGGACCCGATCCCGTGGCTCAGGGTGGTCAACCCAAATGGCGGTCTATATACCGAATGTCCGACTACGCCACCCGTGGATTGCGGTCAGAGTGAACCGCCGCTGCAGGGCAGACCACTGAGGCTGGTGTTGGGAGTGCAGCAGAGCGTAGCATAACTCCCCACGGGAGGAGTATAGCCTCAGGTCAGCAAGTGTGGATGTTGGGGATGATGGTGCGCGGGAGCAGCAGTAACGACACAGAGTCCTGTAATGCAGTCCAGGGTATTTACTCACAGTTCTTTATCCACGTTACTCCAGCTGGTCATAACGTCCCTCGTCGTACTGTGCTCACCAGGTGAGGGGCTCGGCCTACTCCCAGATAACTTTGGAGCGTTTCACAGGACCCCCATTGTGTGTCCTTTCTCTGGCCTGTCATACCCCGCCAGTGACCTCGCTTCTGTCCGGCTGCCTCGGGCCTTCTCTGGTAAACCTTGGTGCCAGTTTCCCTGACTCTATGTGGTGCCTTCCTAGCGGGTGTAGCGAGGGGCTGCGCCACGTGAAATGTCACAGCCTCCGGTTTCTAGCTGAGGGTAGTTCCCCGCCTCCACTAGCTTCGGGGACCGGTTTCCCCCTTTGGCCTGACCCCCCTACGCAGGTAGATTCGGGTGTGTGGTGGCGACTCGTCGGTCCACACCCCTGGGGTCCCTTCGTTCCTTGTTCCTGGAGCCTCCTCCGCTTCTCTTCCTTCCTTCTCCTTCCTCCAGGCTCAGGCCTCTCTCTTAGGCCTGCCTGCGGAGCAGAGCCCATGCAGAGCTTCTGCTCCCACCTCCTGCTCCCTCTTCTTCTCTGTCTGGACTCACTCTTCCTTGAACTAAGTTGGTGCCCCCCTTTTATACCTCCCTCTAGGTGCACCCAGGAACTGCCCTCTCCCTCCTATGCACTACAGGGTACCCCCTTCCTAGGTGTTCCCTCCCCCCACTCCAGCCAGGGACAGGGACTGTCGTGCTCTACTTGGAGCATATCGGTCGCCCTGTCCCCCGGAAATGTGGTGTAATGCATGCAGGTGTCGGGGTCCTGATCCACACTCCATCCTTACCTGAGAGTGAGATATCACACATCTGGATGAGGTGCAATACCTCTGTAGCAACCGAACCCTCGGGGTGCTACATTCACGCCGTACGCACCACACACTGTATACGCCGTACGCACCACACACTGTATACGCCGTACGCACCACACACACACTGTATACGCCGTACGCACCACACATACACACACTCTGTATACGCTGTATGCACCACACACACACACATACACTATATACGCCGTACGCACCACACATACACACACTCTGTATACGCTGTATGCACCACATACACACAGTGTATACGCTGTACGCACCACACACACACACACACACACACACTGTATACGCTGTACGCACCACACACACACATTGTATACGCTGTACGCACCACACACACACACTGTATACGCTGTACGCACCACATGCACACACTGTATACGCCGTACGCACCACACACACTCTGTATACGCATCACACACACACTGTATACGCCGTACGCACCACACACACACTGTATACGCCGTACACAACACACACTGTATACGCTGTACGCACCACACACACACACTGTATACGCCGTACGCACCACACACACACTGTATACGCCGTACACATCACACACTGTCTACGCCGTACGCCCCCCACACACACACTGTATACGCCGTACGCAGCACACACACACTGTATACGCCGTACACACCACCTCACACACACACACACACACTGTATACGCCGTACGCACCACCACACACACACACACACACACACTGTATACGCCGTATGCACCACCACACACACTGTATACGCCGTATGCACCACCACACACACACACACTCTGTATATGCCGTACGCACCACACACACTGTATACGCCGTACACACCACACACACACTGTATACGCCGTATTCACCACACACACACACACACTGTATACATCGTACGCACCACACACACACTGTATACGCCGTATTCGCCACACATACACACATACACTGTATACACCGTACGCACCACACACACACTGTATACGCCGTATGCACCACCACACACACAAACACTGTATACGCCGTACACACCACCACACACACACACACACACACTGTATACGCCGTACGCACCACCACACACACACACACACTGTATACGCCGTATGCACCACCACACACACACACTCTGTATACGCCGTACGCACCACCACACACACACACTGTATACGCCGTATGCACCAACACACACACACACACTCTGTATACGCCGTTCACACCACACACACACACTGTATACGCCGTACGCACCACACACACTGTATACACTGTATGCACCACATACACACACTGTATACGCTGTACGCACCACACACACACACACTGTATACGCTGTACGCACCACACACACACACTGTATACGCCGTACGCACCACACACACACTGTATATGCCGTACACATCACACACTGTCTACACCATACGCCCCCCACACACACACTGTATACGCCGTACGCACCACACACACACTGTATACGCCGTACGCACCACCACACACACAAACACTGTATACGCCGTACGCACCACCACACACACAAACACTGTATACGCCGTACACACCACCATACACACACACACACTGTATACGCCGTACGCACCACCACACACACACACACACACACTGTATACGCCGTATGCACCACCACACACACTGTATACGCCGTACGCACCACCACACACACACTGTATACGCCGTACGCACCACCACACACACACACACACACTCTGTATATGCCATACGCACCACACACACACTGTATACGCCGTACACACCACACACACACACTGTATACGCCGTACGCACCACACACACACTGTATACGCCGTATTCACCACACACACACACACTGTATACACCGTACGCACCACACACACACTGTATACGCGGTATTCACCACACAAACACTGTATACACCGTACGCACCACACACACACTGTATACGCCGTATTCACCACACATACACTGTATACACCGTACGCACCACCACACACACAAACACTGTATACGCCGTACACACCACCACACACACACACACACACACTGTATACGCCATACGCACCACCACACACACACACACTGTATACGCCGTATGCACCACCACACACACACACTCTGTATACGCCGTACGCACCACCACACACACACACTGTATACGCCGTATGCACCAACACACACACACACACACTCTGTATATGCCATTCACACCACACACACACACACACACTGTATACGCCGTACGCACCACACATACACTGTATATGCCGTACGCAACACACACACACACACTGTATACGCCGTACGCAGCACACACACACACTCACTGTATACGCATCACACAGACACACACACTGTATACGCAGTATGCACCACACACACACTGTATACGCCGTACGCAACACACACACACACTGTATACGCCGTACGCACCACACACACACTGTATACGCCGTATTCACCACACATACACACACTGTACACACCGTACGCACCACACACACACTGTATACGCCGTATTCACCACACATACACACACACACTGTATACACCGTACGCACCACACACACACTGTATATGCCGTACGCACCACACACACACTGTATACGCCGTATTCACCACACATACACACACTGTACACACCGTACGCACCACACAAACACTGTATACGCCGTACGCACCACACACACACACTGTATACGCCGTACGCACCACACACACACTGTATACGCCGTATTCACCACACATACACACACTGTACACACCGTACGCACCACACACACACTGTATACGCCGTACGCACCACCACACACACAAACACTGTATACGCCGTACGCACCATACACACACTGTATACGCCGTACGCACCACACACACACTGTATACGCCGTATTCACCACACATACACACACTGTACACACCGTACGCACCACACACACACTGTATACGCCGTACGCACCACCACACACACAAACACTGTATACGCCGTACGCACCATACACACACTGTATACGCCGTACGCACCACACACACACTGTATACGCCGTATTCACCACACATACACACACTGTACACACCGTACGCACCACACACACACTGTATACGCCGTACGCACCACCACACACACAAACACTGTATACGCCGTACGCACCATACACACACTGTATACGCCGTACGCACCACACACACACTGTATACGCCGTATTCACCACACATACACACACTGTACACACCGTACGCACCACACACACTCTGTATACGCCGTTCACACCACACACACACACTGTATACGCCGTACGCACCACACACACTGTATACACTGTATGCACCACATACACACACTGTATACGCTGTACGCACCACACACACACACACTGTATACGCTGTATGCACCACACACACACACACTGTATACGCCGTACGCACCACACACACACTGTATACGCCGTACGCACCACCACACACACAAACACTGTATACGCCGTACGCACCACCACACACACAAACACTGTATACGCTGTACACACCACCATACACACACACACACTGTATACGCCGTACGCACCACCACACACACACACACACACTGTATACGCCGTATGCACCACCACACACACTGTATACGCCGTACGCACCACCACACACACACTGTATACGCCGTACGCACCACCACACACACACACACACTCTGTATATGCCGTACGCACCACACACACACTGTATACGCCGTACACACCACACACACACACTGTATACGCCGTACGCACCACACACACACTGTATACGCCGTATTCACCACACACACACACACTGTATACACCGTACGCACCACACACACACTGTATACGCGGTATTCACCACACAAACACTGTATACACCGTACGCACCACACACACACTGTATACGCCGTATTCACCACACACACACACACACACTGTATACACCGTACGCACCACACACACACTGTATGCGCCGTATTCACCACACATACACTGTATACACCGTACGCACCACCACACACACAAACACTGTATACGCCGTACACACCACCACACACACACACACACTGTATACGCCATACGCACAACCACACACACACACACACACTGTATACGCCGTATGCACCACCACACACACACACTCTGTATACGCCGTACGCACCACCACACACACACACTGTATACGCCGTATGCACCAACACACACACACACACTCTGTATACGCCATTCACACCACACACACACACACACTGTATACGCCGTACGCACCACACATACACTGTATATGCCGTACGCAACACACACACACTGTATACGCCGTACGCAGCACACACACACACACACACACACTGTATACGCATCACACAGACACACACACTGTATACGCAGTAGGCACCACACACACACTGTATACGCCGTACGCAACACACACACACACTGTATACGCCGTAAGCACCACACACACACTGTATACGCCGTATTCACCACACATACACACACAAACACTGTATACGCCGTACGCACCACACACACACACTGTATACGCCGTACGCACCACACACACACTGTATACGCCGTATTCACCACACATACTGTACACACTGTACGCACCACATACACACTGTATATGTGGCACCCCAGGGGTCAGGTTTCCACAGTAATAGCAATATTAAGTCTGAGAGCAGGTGGGAGGTCTCCTGGTCAGGAATCCTATGCATGCCACACCTCCTGCCCAGTCCTGGGAGGGGAAGAACTTCCCCTATATAAAACTAGGGCTGAGGCAGGGTTAGAGGAGAAGAAGAAGAAGAGGAGTCCCAGATGTAGACATAGTCTAGTCTGGAGAGGAGCGGCTATAGGAAAGAAAGATCAGGAGCTCAGTGGGAGCAGTGCTAAAAGGAATCAGGGGCTGGAAGCTGTAGAGCTCGCCCTGATTGAAGAGTTCTTACCGGACCCGGAGTCCGAGGCTGTGGGGACTAATCCTTACCCAGCAGCAGAAACCGCCCGGCAGGGGATTTCAGGTCCTCTGGCCAAGAAACCCGAAGGCACGGTCACACGCAAGGGACCAGCACCGCCGTCGTGGAGCGGAAGCTACCAGAAGGCCCCGAGTCACCGGCCATACGGGTGAGCACCACACGGTACACTCAGGGACGTGGGCTACTTTTACCCGCCTCTAGCAAGGTAGCCAGAAGAGTACGATTAGTTTGGGAGGCCTACAACTCCACCTGGCCAGGGGAGATTCCATCTGCTCACGGACTGACCAGGCCCCGATCGCTAGCCAGTACTCCGGGAGGGTCTACCTTTGCCACCAGTAAAGACCCTGAACTACACCGCACCGTCTCTGAGTGTTTCATCATCCACGTCCGCTGCCCTGAGGCCATACCCCTCCCGTTGGGGGTTATACCATCCCCGCTGCACAACCGTATCACCGGCCTCAGCGGTCTGTCCTGCAGCGGCGGTCTCATGACCGCATTCAACGGGTGGCGTAGTCGAACATTCTAACATCTACTGCTAAATACTGCCGCTCAGTTTGACTCCCTGGGCACGGACCGGGTCACCGCCACGAAACTACTACCCCTCTCAGATCCGGCTCCGGGTAGGCCCCCGCGTGCGCAACGCTACTCAGCACAGGCCCAGGGGCGCGTCAACTTTGGCGTAGTCGGCAGGATTTCGTGCCCGCAACCACCGGGTACTGCGTGCCTGAAAAAGAGACTTTTCAACTTACCTGTGGTGAAGATTCCTGCCATCCGACGCCATCTTCTACCTTCTTCCCGCCATCCGTGGAGTTTTCCCGCCGTTGGACGCCATCTTGAAGACGCCGCGCGGGAAGAAGAGGGGCGTGGACTCCGAAAAGCCTGCGAGAACTGAAGCCCCGCCTCACGTCCGGACGTTGCGTAAGGTCCTGGAAGGAGCCCAGCAGACGCCGACGTCATAGGAGCGCGACGGAAGGTCCTCGACCCTGACGATCCACTGCGGAGCCGCGGCCTACGGAAGAGGATCATCGCAAGGTAGGCCACGGTCCACTAGGGGGGAGGAAGATGTCGGATACGGCGGAGAGCTTCACTGCCGCAGCCACCGCCAGCGCCACCGCTGCTGCGGTCATGCCTTTCACTATGCCCTATATCCTGGGGGCAGCCTGGCTACCCCAGTACTCAGGGGAGTCACATACCCTGAATGACTTTAGAGAAAAGCTGGATAGCCTCTTCCAGGTGTACCCCCTCACAGAAGAGCAAAAAGTGAGCATCCTGGTGGCCCAACTAACCGGGTCAGCCCAAAGGGAGGTAAAGTCCTGGCCACCTGGGAGGAGGACTGTAGCAGGGATATTAGCCCAGCTGAAGGACACCTTTGATACCCGCACCTCAGCTGAGATTAAGTTTAGATTCTACGGGTGCAAACAGCGAGCACATGAGAATATAAGGGACTATGCACTAAACCTACAAGAGGCCCTGAGAGCCATTAAGCAGGCCGACCCTGACGGCGTGGGAAACGAGGACAGGCTGTTGACCGAACAATTTATAGAGGGACTATATTGCAATGCCCACCGAACCCTGTTGCGGGCAATGGCCTTACAGGATCCTCATCTGGACTTTGCACAGTTCAAGGACAGAGCCATCCGGGTGCTCCGAGAACCGGCACCGGGTGGCGTTGTGACCCACAGGCGCCCTACTACCGCTTACCACCAGGAGGCGGCGCCCTTGTCGGCAGGGCCTGTGGGGGCTGATGCGCAGGCTTTGAACAATGACCCGGCTCCAGACCTGCACCATCAGGTCCAAGAGCTAGCTAAAAGCGTTGCTGCGCTAACCCGAACTGTGCAGTCGTTACAGGTTTCTGCTCGAGGGAAGATCCAGCTGGCATCCGGACCGGAGGACATCCCGTGGCGTCGACCAAGGAGGACCCCACCGGCCAGAGGAAGACCCAGCGACCGATACAACGAGGACGGACAACCCATCTGCCGCCGCTGTAATCAACCCGGACATATGGCAAGGTACTGTCCTTTAAACTGGCACAACCTGGGGTAGAGGGCCAACCCCTAGGAATAAGATCACCAGGCCCATCGAACTGGCGTGACAAATATGTGGGAGGACGTCCAGTCTTGCCTGTGGTACTGGATGGCATTCCTATGAGTGCCCTACTTGACACCGGGTCACAGGTCACCACCATCCCGTACGTGCTCTTTAAGCAGTACTGGAATGACTCGGATATAACCCGCTACCCTGACGACGACTTGAGTATCATCGCCAGCAATGGTCAACCCGTGCCACAGATCGGATTCAAAGAGATGACCATTAAAGTCGGTAGAGTCGAACTGGCAGCACAGGGACTGATCATTGTAGACATTGACAAGCGCGAGAGTCACCCAAAGATAACGCTAGGAACTAATGTGATTGAAAATTGTCTTGCAGAGGTGATTTTCATTTTACAGCAGGTTGCCAAGAACGCCAGCTCCGGCCAACAGCGAGTGCTCCAAAAAGAGATCCGGGCACTGATGCGGCGGCAACAGGTGGAACTCTCCGGTGGTGAGATTGGAAGCGTGAGAATGTGTGACTCTTTCCCTATTGCCATGCCCCCAAAAAGTGAAATGATGATTTGGTGCCGGGCAGCTATTGGTCTAAGAGGTAGAGACTACCAAGCAATGGTAGAACCCGTCTACTCAGACAGTAGGCCCACCATTTTGACAGCACGGGGGGTGGTTGATGTACGCCATGGGAGGGTGCCCGTTCGCATAATAAACATCGGGAAGAGAGAAGTACACCTGCCCCGGTATGCCACGCTAGCTAAATTGTTCACCATAAACCAGAATTCTGTACAGGCCGTGGAACCCTTGCCTCCATCTCAACCAGAGGAAGGTAACGGCTCTAAGAAAACAATAGAGGACTGGTGTCAGCAACTACATTTGGGTACTGACTCCACTCCCTCACACCAGAAACAGGGAGTCTATCGGGTGGTTCAAGAGTACGAGAGAGTGTTTAGTAAACACCCGTTAGACTTCGGGCGAGTAAAGGGGGTAGAACACCACATCCCCACGGGAGACCATCCTCCCATAAAGGAGAGATACCGACCCGTACCCCCTGCACACTACCAACACGCCAAGGGGATGCTTAGAGACATGAAGGAGGCTGGGGTAATCAGGGATAGCTGTAGCCCCTGGGCAGCTCCACTAGTCTTGGTTAAAAAGAAAGACAACACCATGAGAATGTGTGTAGATTACCGGAAAATCAACCGTATCACACACAAAGATGCGTACCCCTTACCAAGGATAGAGGAGTCTTTGGCTGCTTTAAAATCTGCTAACTTCTTCTCTACTTTGGATCTCACTAGCGGGTACTGGCAGGTTCCTGTAGCAGAGGTGGACCGGGAGAAGACCGCATTCACCACCCCGATGGGACTTAGCGAGTTTACCTGCATGCTGTTCGGACTCTGCAACGCACCAGGAACCTTCCAACGGTTGATGGAATGCTGTCTGGGACACCGAAACTTCGAGACGGTCCTGTTATACCTGGACGATGTCATCGTCTACTCCAAGACCTACGAGGACCACCTGAAACACCTGGCAGAAGTGTTCGAAGCCCTGGCAAACTACGGCCTAAAGGTGAAACCCTCCAAGTGTCACCTCCTGAAACCAAGGGTGCAGTACCTGGGACACGTGGTGAGTGCTGACGGAGTGGCTCCCGACCCTGATAAGATCACCGCAATTAAGGAATGGCCAAGCCCCTCCAGCGTAAAGGAAGTGCGGCAGTTCCTCGGGTTGGTAGGCTACTACCGAAGATTCATTCCCGGTTTCACCAAAAAGGCAGCTCCTATGCAGGACCTCCTGATAGGCCAGTCCAGGAAGGCCAAGAACCAGAAGCCGCCCTTCAGATGGGAGAAGCTGGAAGAAGAGTCCTTCCGCCAGCTGAAGATGGCCCTCACGGGGGATGAAATCCTGGCGTACCCGGATTACAGCCAGCCCTTTATCCTCTACACCGACGCAAGTAACATCGGGCTAGGAGCCGTACTGTCCCAGATCCAGCAGGGGAAGGAACGGGTAATTGCTTACGCCAGCCGAAAACTGCGACCCACCGAAAGAAACCCTGAGAATTACAGCTCATTCAAGTTAGAATTCCTGGCAGTGGTGTGGGCAGTCACCGAACGCTTTAAGCACTACCTCGCCTCTTCCCGGTTCACCGTGTACACGGATAACAACCCGTTGACACACCTGGATACGGCAAGACTCGGTGCCCTGGAGCAGAGATGGATGGCCCGCCTGTCCAACTATGAGTTCACGATCAAATACCGGGCAGGACGCTCCAATACCAACGCGGATGCCCTGTCCAGAATGCCAAACCTACCGGACGTAGGGGAAGATCCAGAGGAATTGGAAGAAGTTGAACTCCCCGCGTTCCACCATCATGGGACTATCCAGTATTCCCACCGTGTAAGGAGTAAGCAATCCGCTACGTTCAATCCCTTACCTCATTACAACTGGGCGGAAACGCAAGACAGTGACCCCGCCGTCCGACTGGTGAAGGAGATGCTGACTCAGCCAGATGCCCGCCTTGACCCAGACGCTCCGGAGGAGGCCAAGCAACTATGGATTGAGAAGAGTCGACTGTTCCTTTACAAGGGGAAGTTGTGCCACAGAATGGTTAACTCCCGGACGCATGAACTGATCTGGCAAGTAGTGGTGCCAAGAAGAGACGCGGCTATGGTACTGGAGGCATACCACAACGGAGCAGGACATTTCGGGTGGAAGAAGCTGGAGTTCTTGTTGCGTGAACGGTTCTACTGGGTAGGCATGAGAGGAGCCATCGAGAGGTGGTGCAGAGACTGTGGACCGTGCCACCTAAGAAGGAAGGACCGTGACAGCCAGAAGACTCCCTTGCAGCCCATCATCACCCGACAGCCACTGGAACTGGTAGCCCTGGACCATGTGAAACTGGCTCCAAGCAGATCTGGGTATGTCTACGCCCTCACAATCGTAGATCATTACTCCCGGTTCCTGGTGGTGGTCCCGGTCAAGGACTTAACGGCTCAAACAGCAGCTAGAGCCTTCCAGCAGCACTTCTGTCGTCCACACGGGTACCCGGACCAAGTGCTGACGGACCAAGGGCCAGCCTTTGAAGCGGAAGTCTTCCAGGAGTTCTGCAACCTGTATGGCTGCACGAAGATCAGAACAACGCCCTATCACCCTCAAACCAATGGACTCTGCGAGAAGATGAACCAGGTGGTGATAGACCTCCTGAAAACATTGCCCCTGGAAGAACGCAGTATGTGGCCTGAGAAGCTGCCTGATCTGGTGGACCTATACAACCACATCGCGGTAGGTTCTACCAACTGTACCCCGGCTTACCTAATGAGAGCGAGACCTGGTAAGCTCCCTGTTGATCTGGAGATGGGAGTCCTGACGCCCGAGGACACCTCGCCAGAGGCAGACTGGGATACAGAACGGCAGCAGCAGTACCGGAAAGTACAGGAGAGCGTGGAGCGAAGTCTCTGTCAAGCTAGAGAGAGACAGGAGAAGACTTACAACCAATATGCTCCCGTTGTTCCCCTGGTACCTGGAGAGCAGGTCTTGAAGAGGAAAAGACGGCTCCACAAGTTGGACGACCAGTGGGAGAAGGACCCGTACACCGTACTGCCATCAAGCCATGAGAGCCCAAAGATTTGCGTGATCAGTAAGGATGGAGGAGAAACCACAGCCGTTGTCTCCAGAGACCACCTGAAGAAGTGTCCCGAGCAGCTGCAAAGCCCTGAAGAAGAAGATCAAGAAAACCCTCGACCCGCAGAGGAAAGGGAAGAAATGATCAAGACTGTACTCGGAGACTTCCCCCGGTCTTGGACACAAGTAAACGGTGCTGTCGTGGTACCCGTACTCACCTTTCTCCAGCCAGCCCCGCAAGTGCCTACAGAAGAACCAGTAGAGCTGGAAGAGCAGCCGGCCCAAGAGGCAGAAGAGTCCACACCAGCAGTACAGGAGGATCAACCCTCTGCTAGTAGTGAGCCTGCCGTGCCCCTAGTGAGCCAAAGAGTGCGCAGAAAGCTGCCCAGCCTGCCCATAACACCTCCTACACCCTGTAGTGCAGGACCAGTTAGTGAGCTCCGTAGGTCCACTAGGGTTACCAGAGGCCAGATGCCCGTACGTTGGAGAATCTAAGTTGGCTAGTTGCTTTAACTATTTTATGTTTACCTGTTTTGTTGTAGCCGTTGCTAATTATGTTTTTCAGTTACAGGTTTCTTTATATGGACTGACAGGTTATGGACAGTGAGTAACCGGAACTCTGTTGTAAATATGTTTGGAGCGTAACCCAGGAATGGACTACAGACTGTTAAAGACTCGGGGCAGGACAGACCCCTACCTGGTTACGGCTCCCTGTTCTTTGGTGAAATGGACACCCTTATTGCTTCCCGGTTACGGACACGCCGTGACCATCTCATGTATTTAATTGTTATTGTTTATACCCTGTTATGTTTAGTCCGGGAGTACTAAATTGCACTAGGGGGGAATGTGGCACCCCAGGGGTCTGGTTTCCACAGTAATAGCAGTATTACGTCTGTGAGCAGGTGGGAGGTCTCCTGGGCAGGAATCCTAAGCATGCCACACCTCCTGCCCAGTCCTGGGAGGGGAAGAACTTCCCCTATATAAACTGGGGCTGAGGCAGGGTTAGAGAGAGGAGTTCCAGACAGAGACGGAGTCTGGTCTGGACACGCAGAAACAGGGACAGATAGACCTCAGGAGCTCTGTAGGAGCCAAGGAGAAGCGCCAGGGGCTGGAGCTGTGCAGAGCTCACCCTGGGAGAAGGTACTAAAACCGGACACAGGAGTCCGAGGCTGTGGGGACTAAGATATACCCAGCAGCAGAATCCATCCGGCATGGGATTCCAGGTCCTCTGGCCATAAAAGCCCGGAGGCTCAGTCACAACGAAGGGACCAGCACCGCCATCCCGGAGCGGAGGCTAACAGGAGGCCCCAGGTCACCAGCCATACGGGTGAGCACCACACGGTATACCCAGGAACGTGGGCTACTTGTAACCGCCGAAAGCAGGGTAGCCAGGAAGGGTACAGACTAACGGGAAGGCCTACAACTCCACCTGGCCAGGGGAACTCCGGCTTACTCGCAGACTAACCAGGCCCCAACTACTAGCCAGTACTCCCGGGGGAATTTGCCTTGTACCATCAGTAAAGACCCTGAACTGTACCCTCGCGTCTCCGTGCTTCCTTGTCGCACCATTAGTGCTGGGACATCCACACCATCACTCCCAACATCAACCTCATCCTCTGCCCTGAGGCCATACCCCTCCCGTTGGGGGTTATACCATCCACGCTGCACATCCGTACCACCGGCCTCAGCGGACTGCCCTGCAGCGGCGGCTTCATAGCCGCATTCAACGGGTGGCGTAGTCGGACACTAATACCATCATACCAATAACTGCCACTTAGTTTGACCACCCTGGGCACGGACCGGGTCACCGCCACACGAAGACTACTACCCCCATCGGATCCGGCTCCGGGTATTCCCCGCGCGCACGCGCGCCGCACTACAGCACTGGCCCAGGGGGCGCGTCATATACGCCGTACGCACCACACACACACACTGTATACGCCGTACGCACCACACACACACTGTATACGCCGTATTCACCACACATACACACACACACTGTACGCACCACACACACACTGTATACGCCATATGCACCACCACACACACACACACACACACACTGTATACGCCGTATGCACCACCACACACACTGTATACGCCGTACGCACCACCACACACACACACACTGTATACGCCGTATGCACCACCACACACACACTCTGAATACGCCGTACGCACCACCACACACACACACTGTATACGCAGGTAGATTCGGGTGTGTGGTTGCGACTCGTCGGTCCACACCCCTGGGGTCCCTTCGTTCCTTGTTCCTGGAGCCTCCTCCGCTTCTCTTCCTTCCTTCTCCTTCCTCCAGGCTCAGGCCTCTCTCTTAGGCCTGCCTGCGGAGCAGAGCCCATGCAGAGCTTCTGCTCCCACCTCCTGCTCCCTCTTCTTCTCTGTCTGGACTCACTCTTCCTTGAACTAAGATGGTGCCCCCCTTTTATACCTCCCTCTAGGTGCACCCAGGAACTGTCCTCTCCCTCCTATGCACTACAGGGTCCCCCCTTCCTAGGTGTTCCCTCCCCCCACTCCAGCCAGGGACAGGGACTGTCGTGCTCTACTTGGAGCATATCGGTCGCCCCGTCCCCCGGAAATGTGGTGTAATGCATGCAGGTGTCGGGGTCCTGATCCACACTCCATCCTTACCTGAGAGTGAGATATCACACATCTGGATGAGGTGCAATACCTCTGTAGCAACCGAACCCTCGGGGTGCTACATTCACGCCGTACGCACCACACACTGTATACGCCGTACGCACCACACACTGTATACGCCGTACGCACCACACACACACTGTATACGCCGTACGCACCACACACACACACATACATTATATACGCCGTACGCACCACACACACACACATACATTATATACGCCGTACGCACCACACATACACACACTCTGTATACGCTGTATGCACCACATACACACAGTGTATACGCTGTATGCACCACACACACACACTGTATACGCTGTACGCACCACACACACACACTGTATACGCTGTACGCACCACATGCACACACTGTATACGCCGTACGCACCACACACACTCTGTATACGCATCACACACACACTGTATACGCCGTACGCACCACACACACACTGTATACGCCGTACACAACACACACTGTATACGCTGTACGCACCACACACACACACTGTATACGCCGTACGCACCACACACACACTGTATACGCCGTACACATCACACACTGTCTACGCCGTACGCCCCACACACACACACTGTATACGCCGTACGCACCACACACACACTGTATACGCCGTACGCACCACCACACACACAAACACTGTATACGCCGTACACACCACCTCACACACACACACTGTATACGCCGTACGCACCACCACACACACACACACTGTATACGCCGTACACACCACCACACACACACACTCTGTATACGCCGTATGCACCACCACACACACTGTATACGCCGTACGCACCACCACACACACACACACTGTATACGCCGTACACACCACCACACACACACACACTGTATACGCCGTATGCACCACCACACACACTGTATACGCCGTACGCACCACCACACACACACACACACTCTGTATATGCCGTACGCACCACACACACTGTATACGCCGTACACACCACACACACACACTGTATACGCCGTACGCACCACACACACACTGTATACGCCGTATGCACCACCACACACACACACACACACACACTGTATACGCCGTATGCACCACCACACACACACACACTATATACGCCGTATGCACCACAACACACACACACACACTCTGTATACACCGTAAGCACCACCACACACACACTGTATACGCCGTACGCACCACACACACACACACTCTGTATACGCTGTATGCACCTCATACACACACTGTATACGCTGTACGCACCACACACACACACACTGTATACGCTGTACGCACCACATGCACACACTGTATATGCCGTACGCACCACACACACTCTGTATACGCATCACACACACACTGTATACGCCGTACGCACCACACACACACTGTATACGCCGTACGCACCACACACACTGTATACGCCGTACGCCCCACACACACACACTGTATACGCCGTACGCACCACACACACACTGTATACGCCGTACGCACCACACACACACTGTATACGCCGTACGCACCACCACACACACAAACACTGTATACGCCGTACGCACCACCACACACACACACACTGTATACGCCGTACGCACCACCACACACACACACACTGTATACGCCGTATGCACCACCACACACACACACTCTGTATACGCCGTACGCACCACCACACACACACACTGTATACGCCGTATGCACCAACACACACACACTCTGTATACGCCGTTCACACCACACACACACACACTGAATACGCCGTACGCACCACACATACACTGTATATGCCGTACGCAACACACACTGTATACGCCGTACGCAGCACACACACACTGTATACGCCGTATTCACCACACATACACACACACACACACACTGTATACGCATCACACAGACACACACACTGTATACGCAGTATGCACCACACACACACTGTATACGCCGTACGCAACACACACACACACTGTATACGCCGTACGCACCACACACACACTGTATACGCCGTATTCACCACACATACACACACACACTGTATACACCGTACGCACCACACACACACTGTATATGCCGTATGCACCACCACACACACACACACTGTATACGCCGTACGCACCACACACACACACTGTATACGCCGTACGCACCACACACACACTGTATACGCCGTATTCACCACACATACACACACTGTACACACCGTACGCACCACACACACACACACTGTATACGCCGTACGCACCACCACACACACACACACACACTGTATACGCCGTATGCACCACCACCACACACACAAACACTGTATACGCCGTACATACCACCACACACGCACACACACTGTATACGCCGTACGCACCACCACACACACACACTGTATACGCCGTATGCACCACCACACACACTGTATACGCCGTACGCACCACCACACACACACACACTCTGTATATGCCGTACGCACCACACACACACTGTATACGCCGTACACACCACACACACACACTGTATACGCCGTACGCACCACACACACACTGTATACGCCGTACGCACCACACACACACTGTATGCACCGTATTCACCACACATACACTGTATACACCGTACGCACCACACACACACTGTATACGCCGTACGCACCACCACACACACAAACACTGTATACGCCGTACACACCACCACACACACACACACACTGTATACGCCGTACGCACCACCACACACACACACACTGTATACGCCGTATGCACCACCACACACACACACTCTGTATACGCCGTACGCACCACCACACACACACACTGTATACGCCGTATGCACCAACACACACACACACACTCTGTATACGCCGTTCACACCACACACACACACACACACACTGAATACGCCGTACGCACCACACATACACTGTATATGCCGTACGCAACACACACTGTATACGCCGTACGCAGCACACACACACTGTATACGCCGTATTCACCACACACACACACACTGTATACGCATCACACAGACACACACACTGTATACGCAGTATGCACCACACACACACTGTATACGCCGTACGCAACACACACACACACTGTATACGCCGTACGCACCACACACACACTGTATACGCCGTATTCACCACACATACACACACACACTGTATACACCGTACGCACCACACACACACTGTATATGCCGTATGCACCACCACACACACAAACACTGTATACGCCGTACGCACCACACACACACACTGTATACGCCGTACGCACCACACACACACTGTATACGCCGTATTCACCACACATACACACACTGTACACACCGTACGCACCACACACACACTGTATACGCCGTACGCACCACCACACACACACACACACTGTATACGCCGTATGCACCACCACACACACTGTATACGCTGTACGCACCACCACACACACACACACTGTATACGCCGTATGCACCAACACACACACACAATATGTATACGCCGTACGCACCACCACACACACACACTGTATACGCCGTACGCACCACCACACACACACAAACACTGTATACGCCGTACGCACCACACACACACACTGTATACGCCGTACGCACCACACACACACTGTATACGCCGTATTCACCACACATACACACACACACTGTACACACCGTACGCACCACACACACACTGTATACGCAGTATGCACCACCACACACACTGTATACGCCGTACGCACCACCACACACACACACACACTCTGTATACATCGTACGCACCACCACACACACACACACTGTATACGCCGTATGCACCACCACACACACACACTCTGTATACGCCGTACGCACCACCACACACACACACTGTATACGCCGTACGCACCACCACACACTCTGTATACGCCGTACGCACCACACACACACTGTATACGTCGTACACACCACACACTGTATACGTCGTACGCACCACACACACTGTATACGCCGTACGCACCACCACACACACACTGTATACGCCGTACGCACCACCACACTCACTCTGTACACGCCGTACGCACCACACACACACACACTGTATACGCCGTATGTACCACACACACACACTGTATACGCCGTACGCACCACACACACTGTATACGCCGTATGCACCACACACACTGTATACGCCGTACGCACCACACACACACACACACACTGTATACGCCGTACGCACCACACACACACACTATATACGCCGTACGCACCCCGCCGCACACACACTGTATACGCCGTACACACCACACACACACTGTATACGCCGTACACACCACACACACACTGTATACGTCGTACGCACCACACACACTGTATACGCCGTACGCACCACCACACACACACTGTATACGCCGTACGCACCACCACACTCACTCTGTACACGCCGTACGCACCACACACACACACACTGTATACGCCGTATGTACCACACACACACACTGTATACGCCGTACGCACCACACACACTGTATACGCCGTATGCACCACACACACACTGTATACGCCGTACGCACCACACACACACACACACACTGTATACGCCGTACGCACCACACACACACACACTATATACGCCGTACGCACCCCGCCGCACACACACTGTATACGCCGTACACACCACACACACACTGTATACGCCGTACACACCACACACACACTGTATACGCCGTACACACCACACACTGTATATGCCGTACGCACCACACACACACTGTATACACCGTACGCACCACACACACACACACACACACACTGTATACGCCGTACGCACCACACACACACACTATATACGCCGTACGCACCCCGCCGCACACACACTGTATACGCCGTACACACCACACACACACTGTATACGCCGTACGCACCACACACTGTATATGCCGTACGCACCACACACACACTGTATACACCGTACACACCACACACACACACTATATACGCCGTACGCACCCCGCCGCACACACACTGTATACGCCGTACGCACCACACACACACTGTATGCGCCGTACGCACCACGCACACACTGTATTCGCCGTACACACCACACACACACTGTATACGCCGTACACACCACCACACACACACACACTGTATACGCCGTATGCACCACCACCCACACACTGTATACGCCGTACGCTCTACACACACACTCTGTATACGCTATACATACTTTTTGTCCTTATGTGGATACAATGTAAATTAAAGCACCTTTGTCATAAATTTTTCCATGTTAATAAAATATTACCTTTACCTACTTTGCTTTCATTTTAACACACGGGGAGGGGTGCGTGTGTAGCGCCCCGAGGGTTCGGCCGCTACAGGGGTATTGCACCTCAGACCAGAGGCGTGGTATTCCACTCCCAGGTAAGGATGGAGTGTGGACCAGGGCTCAGTTAGCTGCATACAGCACACACACCCCATTTCTGAGGGACAGCTCAACGGTGCTCCCACTAGACAGAAGTGCAGGCACGACCGGCTATGTCCCTGTCTGGAGTGGGGAGGGGGGTGGAACACCCAGTGCTGTAGGGGCAGATAGGGGTTGGTTCCTGAGCGTAGGTAGGAGCCCATTGGTTGCTGGTCACCTGGGCTCATGGTCAGAGGGAGGTATAAAAGGTGGGCACCATCTTAGCTCTAGGAGAGAAGAGAAGTCAGTTCAGCCAGAGGAGAAGACAGGGAGTAGAGGCTCTGTAGGAGCTCTACTCCAGGAGGGCCTAGTGAGAGGCCGAGGAGGAGGTGAAGGGGAGCTGAGATTTTGGCTCATCTCAGCTCCAAGAGAACGGAACAAGAAAGGAACAGAAAGGAACAGAGAAAGAGAAGGAGAGACAGAGAAACAGAAGGGCTCAGGAACAAGAAGGTGGAAGGGACCCTAAGAACCCACAAGAATCCAGGGTGCAGGGTCAGGCAGATTAAGGGTACCGGATCCCAAGTTGGTGGAGGAGAAACAACCCTCAGCCAAAGACCGGTCGTCGTGATCATCTATTGGTGCGACACCTCATCAAACCTGCTAGGAAGGCACCATATAGGACAGCGGAGGACGGGGCCCACGTTTAACCGCACAAGTCCGCGGCAGCTGGACAAAAGTAGGTCACTGGTGAGGCAGGCCAGAGAAAGGATTAAAGGGGGTCCTGTGCCATGCTCCTGAACTGCTTGGAAGTTGACCGAGCCCCACACCTGGTGGACGCAGCACGGCTCGGGCGGTCACTGCTGACAGAAGTGACCTGGAACAAATGAACTGTGAGTAAAGACCCTGGACTGTAACTTGTTGTCTGTGTGCTCCTTCGCGCCTCCAGCACTACCGGTACTGGGACTCTCACCACCATCACTCCCACCATCCACTACACTGCCCTGGGGCCGCACTCTTCCCGTGGGGAGTCACACCATCCCAGCTGCATTCATCATCAGCCCCAGCGGACTGCCTTGCAGCGGCGGTTCCTAATAACCCCAATCCACGGGTGGCGTAGTCGGACATTATCTGAAGCACGTAGCAGACTACCATTGAGCCGCGGGACCGGGCCACCACTACTACCCCCAACGTCTCCCTATTGCCTGGATCCGCGTGCCCCACGGCCCAGGGGGCGAGTCACGTGCACATAGGAAAGAGGACACACAGGGGGGAGACAGCTGAAAAGAGAGAACACATGAGGGAAGAAGACAGCACAGGGGTGGAGAGAGAGCAGACAAGGGGGAGACAGCTCAAACGGGACAGCACATGAGGGGAGAAGACAGCACAGGATGGAGAGAGACAGCAGACAAGGGGGATAGCACATGGGGTAGACAGGTCAAAGAAGAGATCACAGACGGGAGAAGTCAGCACATGGGGGAAAGAGAGAGTGGATAGGTGGGTGAGCACATGGGGGGAGAGATTCTCAACTCTGCAAAGCCTGTCCCCATCGTGACATTACCGCCCTCCCGATGCGATACCATCGGGCCTCCATCTAGTATTATATAATAGGCTACTTTCATATGTTGCAGGGTTTTTTTTATTTGCAGCAACCTGAAATGAAAGAAAAAAATGCAGCAAAATGTGAACAACACCATAAAGTTTAACAGGCGGCGGATGCTCAATATTCAGATTCATAAGCACAGGGTCTTAGGAAGAAGAGATCTCGGCTGCTGTATGAAGGATCTGGTTTAGATGATCCTATGGGTGATGTGATGTTCTGACCCTTCATACAGCAGCCTATATCTCTGCTTCCTGCATCCCTCTAGGAAACAATGCAGGTATGTAACTGATTGCGGGTTTGTCTGGAGGTATTTTCTGACCGATGCCATCTGCGGCACATATACATACAGGGCCACCATCAGGGCATTACTGCCCTTACTGGCGTATGGGGCCCGGTGAGCAGAGGGGCCCTGACGGGGCCCCCATCTGCTCACTGGGCCCCAGTGAACTGAACTTGTGTCCTCGAACGCAGGTTCACTTTAAATCTATTGCCGTTCGGGAGTCTTCCTGCACGGCAATGGTTAACGGCTGCCAGCCAATAACAGGCCGGCAGCTGGCGTCCGCGCTTCAAATCAACAAAGGAGCGTTGCTGCTGGAGCGGCAGCAAGGTAAGGAGGAACTTATTTTTTTGAGACATGGGGGCAAATGAGGCATGGGATTGATGAATCATGGGGGAGATGAGACATGGGGGCAGGATGGGAGAACATATGAAGGCAGGATGAAGTCACATGGGGACCAGAATGGAATACATATGGGATCAGGATGTGGGACATTTTTACTGTAGGGGCTAATTACAGGATATTATTACTGCTGTGATGCATTTTATTTTTGAGGATACGGTTTTCAGGGGAAGGGGTGGGGGTCCTGTTACTGTGCAGGATCACAATATGTCACTTTTTTTCTTCATCTGGTGTAGTGTAGAAGTTGGGAAAAAGTGGGGAATGTGCTCTGGAAAGTGCTGCAGAGTTGTTTGTGTTATTTTCTGCAGAGACGAGTGGAAGAAGTGATGGCGGTCTGTGTTGGATGAACAAGAAAAGCGAAGATGAAGGACTTCATCTACAGACGTCACTGGTGAGTCAGTGTATTATCTGTACACTGACACTATACACTACATACTATACACAGGGCTCTTGTGTATAATGTCACTGGTGATCACTGTATTATCTGTAATTAAACACAATCACAAGAGACAGGAAGTGTTGTGCTCCAGAAGTATCCAACAACTAGAGGGGTTAACACAGTCACAGGAGAATGAGAGTGTTTTAGCAGAGCCCCAGGGGGATTGTGGGGAAGTTGTTTACTGTCTGGCTGGAGCTGAAGAGAAAGGTGGTGTGTGTGTTCTGTATGTCACAGAAGCGCCCCTGCAAGTGAAAAGGATTCAAGTCAGGAGTGAAGCTAAGCACAGGTGAGGTAGAGTTCCTGAACTAGCAGTGCAGAGTACTGTCAGGCAGAAAGGGAATCCTGAGCGGGAATTAGAGTGTAGAGGGAAAAGAGGAAAACTGTCTGGAAAAACACAGCAGCACAGCACCGCAACTCAACTCTGCTACCCCAGTTAAAGGGGACCAGCCCTAAAGAAAACTCACTAGCAGCAATGGATGTGGAAATACAAATGGACAGAATTAGTGAGCTGCTTCTTCAGTTAATCTGTGAAGACTTGAGAACAGTAGCAGAACATATAAAAATGTCAGAAGGACAGATTTCTAAAGCACACAACCGCAGGCAACTGTTAGCTGCCATTAATGCAAAAATGGATGAGCTGGGGGAGTAAGAAGCTGAAGACGTCATGGGGGCGTTCCTCCGGGAGCTAACACAGTTTCTAACCAGGTTGAAGTTGGAGGGGCGGCACCAATTACCAAAAGCAGGAATCTCTGTCCGCAGACTGAACTACAGGAATTGAAAGAACAACTCAAAGCCCTAACAACAGCCCTGCAGGAATCGACCAAAACCTCTGAACGGGTGACAGACTCAGACAGAACCTTTACCCTGCACGGGTTAGATAAATCAGGGAGACAGTCCTCTCTAACACCACAAATCACCAAAAGGAAAGAATTCAAGATCCTGGGACAGATTGGAGAGTGTGAACAGAAAGAGAAACTGTCTTATATGAACTTGTTGCACCAGATCGATGCAGGCTTACAGAAAGGCTACCAGCCAGATGAGATCGTTGAGGGGGTGGTAAAAGCGATCAGCCCAGGATTGAATCTCAGTAGTATGCTAGAAATGAAGAGTCAATTGACCTTGCAACAGCTGAAGATGATTTTAAAATGGCACTATAAAGAAGAGAGTACTTCAGAATTGTTCCACCGACTCATTAACCTCTCACAGAAAAATAATGAATCACCTCAAAGTTTCTTGTTCAGAGCAATTGAACTGAAGGATAGACTGTTGTTTGCATCCAGAGATGTAGAAGCGGAGGAGAGGTTTGATGCTGTACTGAAGAAGTCCTTGAGATCATTGGGAACGGGGTTAATCAGCAAACTCATCAAGTTGTAGCTGAAACAGTACCTAGAAGATCCTGGCATTCTGGACGAAGTCCTAATTGAAAAAGTGAATGAGGCAGCTAGTTTGGAGTCAGAGAGCGAACAAAAGTTAAAGAAAGGCTCTGCTCCTAAAATCACCAAAATGAGTCAGCTAAAGTTGGATACCCCCGGTGGCCAGTCTGAAGATAATCATGGAGACCCGCCAGTGCCACCTCCGAGATGGAACCTTAAAGCACCAACAAAAGAGAGGACTGCCAGCGCTGACTGGGAAGAAGTAATAGGAGAACTGCGAGCTGAGTTGATTGAGGTGAAAAATTTGATTTGTTCTAGGCCAGAACCTCTCTCCCTCAGACCCAGGAGTGGGTTCCAAAACAGAAGATACCCAGCTTGTGAAGCGTGACGTTCATCAAATAAGAGTACGGTATGCGTCCACTGTCTAAGATGTGGTGAGGAAAGACATTATGCCAAGGAATGCCAATGGTCACGGTCATTAAAAGACAGGAGGTTGCCAGTGCTGGGCGACTGGTAACCGAGACACGGAGGAGGCCCCAGAAGCAAATCCAAATCTCAACAAACCCCAGAATGGCGCTTGAGGTAAAACGGCTGCATCACTACTATCCCCAAGTGTGTTCCCGTCTACAACAGCTGCAAGAGAGACAGGGGCTTCAGTTACTTAATGGCCAGTACGGAAGTCAAACGATGTACTCCTGGGAGGAGGATTCTTCGGTCAGTAAAGATAGCCTCATCAGCCTAATCGGTGAAAGGTGCTTTATACAATTTATTCAGTGCCAGCTAGATGGACTCTTGGTAAAAGCACTGTGGGACACAGGAGCCTAAGTGAGCCTTTTAAATGAAGAATGGAGAAGGCGCTACCTGCCACATACCTGCCTTCGGTAGCTAAAAGAACTCTTAGGACCAGTGGAACTCCACTGCAAAGCTGTCAACCAGACCGAAATCCCTTTAATAGGCTGGGTGGAAGTGACTTTCCAACTGAGGGCCATGAAGAACAGCAACACCATTGAGCTTTTGGTTCCTTTTCTCGTGACCAGTGATTAGAAAGTGGCAGAGGATCCTATCCAGGGTTATAATGTAATCAGTGAGGTCATCATGAAACACAAGTCAGGGACGCTGGTGGTGGATGCAATTGCCACATCACTTGCCATACCCAACGTCGTGGCGGAAAATGTGATTCATAGAGTAAAGAAAGCACAGAATACAATGGACCTAAAAGAAGTCAAGGTAGGCTTTCGCCCAACTATCATCCCTGCAAACCAAATGGTGGGGGTGAGGTGTGGAGTCCGCGTAGAACTGGGAAGAAAAGTCCAGAAAAGACTCCTCAGAATTTCCGGAAGGCCTAATTCAAGGTGAGACTGTTGTTACGATCCCTACTGGTGCGTTTGCTAGAGTGACAGTACCTGTGATGAATACTACGAAACACAAAACTAGACTGGATCCAAAGACTGTGTTAGGTCACATTGAAACCGTTAAAACGGTATATCCCGCCAGTGTGAGACCCACCCAGGGGTCTACCGTAAATTCAGTCTCCCCACCAAGGAACAGGAGTTGCCATGGGGAGGAAATTGCACGATCCACCTCAGGGTCCTCGGATCCCCCAATACCTCTGGGACACTTGTGTGTTGAAGATCGAGTGGTAGCAAAACAGATGCTGAGAGAAGAGTGTCATGCATTCTCCAAAGATGACTCTGATATAGGCTGTATCCCATCGTTGCAGTTGAAAATCAATTTGAAAGACACGACCCCAGTAACCAGAAGTTACATGTCTGTGCCAAAATCATTACACCGTGAAGCGAAAGAGTGTTTACAAAACCTAATCAATAGAGGTTGGGTCCAAAAGTCGAAGTCGTCGTATTCCTCTCCTATTGTTTGTGTTAGGAAGAAGGACGGTATGTTGAGACTCTGCTGTGATTACCGGGAACTAAACCGAAAGTCATTACCTGATCGGCACTCGATACCAAAGATTCAAGATATGCTGGATAGCTTATCAGGAAGTACCTGGTTCTCTGTCCTCGATCAGGGTAAAGCATACCATCAAGGGTTTGTTGAAGAGTCCAGTAGACCTTTGACAGCATTCATCACACCGTGGGGGTTATGCGAGTGGTTCTGCATACCATTTGGGCTCAGGTCAGCTCCAGCAGAATTCCAGAGGAGCATGGAGACATGTTTAGAAGGATTGAGGGACGATATCTGCCAGCCGTACTTGAATGACAATGTGGTACACAGCAAAACCTTCCGGCAGCATGTTGAACATGTGAGGACCGTATTACAGCGGTATCAACAACATGAAGTTAAGTTGACCCCAAAGAAGTGTGAACTGTTCAAAAGGCAAGTCTGATTTCTAGGGAAAATTGTGTCCGGAGAAGGATATACCATGGACCCAGCAAAAATCGCTCCGGTACTGGCCTTAAAAGACAAGCAGCCCTCTACCGTCAGGGAGTTGAGGCAGATATTAGGATTCCTCTCCTACTATTGTACTTGCATTCGGAACTTCTCCCGTATTGCCGCCCCACTATACCTCCTCTTGGGGGGGATGTCAGAGACCACAACACCCATGGAGAAAAAGAAGAACGCAGGTAGGACCGGGCTTAAAAAAAACAACGCTGTTTCGTCCCAACAGCCCATTCTCTGGACAGCAGACCACCAGGAGGTATTGGATAAACTAGTAGACTACCTGGTAAAACCACCCATCTTGGGATATCCTGATTTCAATTTACCATTTGTTCTTCATTTTGACACTTCTCAAGTTGGACTGGGAGCTGCCCTGTATCAGCATCAAGATGCAAAAATGAGAGTCATCGGTTACGGTTCTAGAACATTGACAGACGCCGAGAAGAATTACCATCTACATTCCGGAAAATTGGAGTTCCTGGCATTGAAATGGGCTATTTGTGAACGATTTAGAGATTATCCCTACTACAGCAAAGAGTTTGAGGTATACACTGACAACAACCCTTTGACCTATGTCCTTACTACAGCCAAACTGAATGCAACGGGTCAGAGATGGGTCGCTGAACAAGCTCACTTCAATTTCAGCATCAAGTACAGGCCAGGAAAATGCAATGCGGATGCTGACGGATTGTCAAGAATGCCACTAGAGCCTGAGGAGGAAGCCAGTCTGGAAGCAATTGAGAGCACTAACCAAGCAGTACAAGCTTATCAGGAGGATATCACCCCCGGTGTATTTAACAACTACCAAAAGGGAAAATCCATAGAGCACAACAAGAAGATCAGATAATTGGTAGAATACTACTTTATGTGGACCAAAATCGGTTTCCAAGGAAGAAACTGGAGAGAAGCAATGAGTCACCAGCAGTATCTGTTTTAATTAAAGAATGGACAAAGCTCTACCTCAGGGAAGACGGTATCCTGTATCGTAAAGAAGGACAAAACCGGCAGTTTATACTACCCAGAGTATTTTGTAGGTTGGTCTTGAAAGAACTCCATGAAAACATGGGACACCTGGGAGTGGAAAGGACAACAAATTTGATCCGTGAACGTTTCTTCTGGCCTTACATGCAGAGAGATATTGAGAGGTACATGACCAGGAAGTGTGAGTGTCTGAAAGATAAACGTCCCAATACATCAACCCGGGCACCTATGGGCAACATCCAAACTGCGTATCCGTTTGAGATGGTCTCAATAGACTTTCTACATCTCGAGACGTGCAAGGGTGGTTACGAATACATCTTGGTGGTGATGGACCATTTCACTTGATTTGCTCAAGCATATGCCACCACCAATAAATCAGGTCAAACAGCGGCAGAGAAGATCTTCAATGATTTTGCTTTGAGGTTTGGGTTCCCTACGAGGTTACACCACAACCAAGGAAGAGAATTTGAGAACCAGCTCTTTGCCAATATAGGAAATTACTGTAGAATTCAGAGATCCCACACAACGCCCTATCACCAAGAGGGTAATGGACAAGTGGAACGTTTTAACCGGACATTATTGTCGATGTTGTGCACTTTAACAGCTGATAAGAAGAAAGACTGGAAGAGTTCTCTGTCAAAAGTGGCACATGCCTATAACTGTACAAAGAGCGATGCAATGAGTGACTCACTCTTTTTCCTATTGTATGGACGATCGCCAAGACTGCCAATCGACATCATGTTCGATACTCCAGTGTCAGAGACTTACAGAACGTGTCTGGAGTTTGTTCGGAAATGGAAGGAACGGATGGCAGAGGCATACAACATAGCGTCCAAAGTGGTTATTCAAGGACAGAGCAAGAGTAAGGAGTACTATGATCAAAAATGTTATGGAGCAGAATTGTCACCAGGAAGCCGGGTGCTAGTCAAGAACGTACCTGAGAAGGCGGTCCAGGAAAACTTTGTTCGTACTGGGAAGACAAGATGTATGTGGTCGTAAGGCGGAAAGCTGACGACAGCCCAGTGTATGAAATCCGTTTGGAAACGGGAGACAAGAAAACCAGAATAGTCCATAGGAATTTACTACTACCCTGTGATTATCTCCCACCACAACAAGACTTCCCAGAAGTAGGCCGACATCGTTCGAGATCGACTAAGGGACCACTACAGACTGAAGCTCCGGAGGTGGATAGTGACCTTGAAAGTTCCGATGGAGAAGAACAGACCGTTGTATTTCTCAGTCCGGCAAGGAGAGGGATGTACAATCCTCAGGAGAGTGAACTAAATCCTGAGGCTCCTGAGTTCATACCAAGGAGTACAGACGAAGTCCAATTCAGATCTGATGATCGAACACCGGCCCCTGAAGAGACCGATCGACACTCATGAGGAGCGGAATTACCAGACTATGCGGAAACAAGCGACTCAGGAGAAGTAAAGGAACTTTCAGAGGCAGCTCCAAGAGCATCTGAGGAAGCACGGGAAATTAGTGTGGCGGAAGAAACTTCTGTGATCGAAGAACTCATGGTCTCTGAGGAACAACCCACCAGGAGGATGTCGACTCAAGAAGTGAGGAGGCCCGTGATGCTGATGTATGAAACACTTGGAGAACCGAGTCAAGTACCAAGGACTGGTGACTGGAAACGGGTATCTCTGCCTGCGGACAAGGTAAGCCCACTTGAGTGGTATTCACCACCGAAAGGCAGTATGGAAGATGTTGCCTGGTGGAAAGACTTGTTTTCATGCTTTTATTATCCTTAAAGACTTTGTAGAAACAAAGAACTGTTAAAGCATAGAGAGAGAGAGCTGGTTGAAGACGTACGAAAAGCTCCAGCTGAAGCGATGCTGATTGTTTTAATTGTGTTAATTGTTTATTTCTTACAGGCATCCTACAAGAAAAAGGTTGTAAGATTAGGTTGTTATCAATGTTTATGAATGCTATACCAATTTCACAATGCCAATTTGTATATAAAGTTATCCAACTTTCACCACTGTCTCAGAATTGGTCAGATTGACCAATTAAGATGAATGTCGAGGACAATCAAAAAAAGAGGGAAGAGTGTGACATGCAGAAGTAATGCTGTTGCTTTAAAAGCATTCAGTAACTATTAGAAGTAACACAAGCACAGGAAACAGGAAGTGTTGTGCTCCAGAAGCATCCAGCAACTAGAGGGGTTAATACAGTCACAGGAGACAAAAAGTGTTTTAGCAGAGTCCCAGGGGAATTGTGAGGAAGTAGTTTACTGTCTCGCTGGAGCTGAAGAGAAAGGTGGTGAGTGTGTTCTGTATCTCACAGAAGCGCCCCTGTGAGTGAAAAGGATTCAAATCAGGACTGAAGTAAAGCACAGGTCAGGTAGAGTTCCTGAACTAGCAGTGCAGCGTATTGTCAGGCAGAAAGATAAGGACTGGAATAAATTGTGTCACAGGAATCACCCCCCTCCTCCATCTCACTGTCCTGTAAGGAATGCTGTGTTCATTAATGTGCCTTTGCATTAGACCTGTGCTGTACTTTACTACTGGGAAGACTGTGAACTGCTGTGCTGCTAAGGAAACTGTACTGTTTCTCAATGGAGCCTGTTGCTCATAAGACTTAACTTGCTTCTTATTAACTGCCACTGTTCTACCATTTATGAGGACTCTTGTCAAGTGTGTCTGGTCAGCAAGTGAAACAACCTACGTGTCTGTGCCTTAGGGTCAATACCCCTATGTGCCTGAGAGAAGCTGCAGCATATGGTCTATGGTCGCCTGAGTAATGATTCCACCAGGATTCCAAAGAATTCATGTAACCTGTCTCTCCCCCTATCTGAACCTAGCGGCGTACGTGTAACACACTTTCACTATACACTGCATATTATGTGCAGAGCTCCTGTGTATAATGGCACTTATGGTAATATTAGTATTGTGTTTTTTTTTATTGATCAGTATTGTAGTAGTCAGTCACTATGTCATGGTAATATGTTGGCCAGCCATGGTATTTGTTCCTTGTATGTGGTATTATTGGATCACTATGTGGTGGTAATATGTGATCTGGTCATGATGTGACTATATTTGTCCCTTGTATGTGGCATTATTCGGTCACTATGTGTTGGTAATATGTGGTCTAGTTATGGTGTGGCGGTATTCCTTATATGTGGTATTATTTGGTCACTATGTGGTTGTAATATGTAGTCTGGTAATGGTGTGGCAGTATTTGTCCCTTGTATGTGGTATTATTGGTCATTTTTAAAAAAATGTATGTGACACCTTCCCTTGAAGAAAAATATACTTAAAAAGAGTATTGGGTATTATAAGAAATATTTAATAGGTTAGAGCAGAGTCTACCTTGTCCTGGTAGCGGCTTAAGAAATCTTTTGGCCAAAACAAAAGCTGCTGGGTATGTATGTGATATGGTGTTCGATGGGAACTATTAATGTGTGATTGGTGAGGACGGGTTGCAGAAGTGGAGTTTTTCCAAGAGTGGGCAGTGGGACTGTCGAACGTTCGAGGGATAGAGGCAGAACTGGGGTCGAGAGTGGGCGAAGTTTCAGGGGGGCCAGTATGGGGCCCTGAAATTCCTAGTGGCAGCCCTGTATACATATGTAATTTTAGGAAATGGGTGCAATCTTCCTGTGTATTACAGCAAATATGGTTGAAACTTCTGCAGAAATAAAAGGGAATCTGCCATCCCCTGGGCGATATCAGACCTCTACTATGGCCATACAGGTGATAGAAAAGTAAATCTATACATACCTGTATGGCCTATAGCAGAGGTCTGATTGCAGAGAAATCTGGTTTTATAAAGTCTATTATCCAGAGGCTTGGCGTCCGGGGGACGCCAAGCAAACCCCTCCTATCTGCTTACTATTCCCCTAAATCACCGGCCCTGTGCTAAATTACCATATACCCCCCCTCCCCTGAACGTCACAGGGCCCTGTGACGTGCCCTGCTCTGCTTCACCTCCTGCGCATGCGCAAAGAGCCGCTCCCAGTACGTTTGGCTGAGTACTGCTCCGCAGCCTTGTAATGGTGAGTCACTGAGACTTCCGCTCCGCTGGCAGTACGCAGCCAAACGGGGCCGGAGGGAAACAAAGCGCATTCCATGGGAGCGGCGCTTTGCGCATGTGCATAAGGGGAGGTAGAGCAGGGCACGTCACAGGGCCCTGTGATGTGCAGGGGAGGGGGGGGGGATATGGTAATTTAGCACAGAGGCGGTGATTTACGGGAATAGTAAGCAGATAGGAGGGGTTTGCTTGGCGTCCCCCGGAGGCCAATCTTCTGGAAAACAGACTTTATAAAACCAGATTTCTCTGCAATCAGACTTCTGCTATGGGCCATACAGGTATGTACAGATTTACTTTTCTATCACCTGTATGGCCATAGTAGAGGTCTGATATCACCCAGGGGGTAACAGATTCCCTTTAATTTCTGCAGAAGTTTCAACCAGTGCTAACCACTGAGCCACCATGGTATGATTTTCAATCTTTCTGCTGTTTCTTGGTAGCCTACATTCCTACGATCAGCATGATGTCGGCAGTCACGCCCCGTCAACAGAGTGGAAAAGAAGCCGCTGCTCTGTTGACACAACGTCAGCAGAAGCCGATGAATCACTGGCAGAAGCCCCCCCCCGTGAAGCCCCCTGATACATGGCGGTCAGGTGGAGGCTGTAAGTATTCTTCTAACTGACGCCTTTTGGTGACTGTGATGCATCAGGTTAATGTGTAACACCGAGAGCTTTCCTGGTGCACGCGACAAATGCACGCAGCTATCGCAGTGTGAACGGAGCCCTATTTATATAATAGTACAAATCGGTACACGGCAGGAAGCTTCGGCTGTCACGTACATGACTCCGCATGACTTATTCTGTATCCACAGCCTTTGCACCTTACACGGATGTGGGCAGCAATCAGCTGCAGCCCTCGAGCGGAGGTCGGACGCTTCTTTTTTTATAGCGTTTTGATACAAAGTTATTCTGACTGCAATTATGAAGAGAGGAAGCAGTTGCAAAAATGCAACATATAGAAGACAGTGGTGAGCGGGGTGGGACGCCGGGGTCGTGTATCACGATGTGACGACTATTGTAAAAGACTATTAAAAGAGTTATTTCACACAGAGTTTTAATGGTGCACGAACGGTGCAGTTCTTTATCCATCCAACAGTTTCAGCTCTGCTACATCTCTCCCTAATATTTTAAGGACATGTAAACTTTTGCCATAAACTTCTTTTATTGGCCCGATGCTTTTAAAAAAGCAACTTTGACTCAATATTTGCTAGCGTTTAGCGTCTACAGCTCCACTGTGGTCCAATATATCAACTACAAAAATATCCCTGTATTCACCAACCCACTGCTATGTACACACGTCATCAAAATTATTGGTACCCCTCGTTTAATGAAAGAAAATCCCACAACGGCCATAGAAATAACCTGAATCTGACAAAAGTAATAATACATTAAAAATCTATGGAAATGAACAAATGAAAGTCAGACATTGCTTTTCAACCCTGCGTCCACAGAATTGTTAAAAAATTTAAACTCATGAAATAGACCTGGACAGAAATGATGGGACCCCTGAAAATAATGTGACAAAAGGGACATGTTAAATCAAGTTGTGTCCACTAATTAGCATCACAGGTGTCTACAATCTTGTAATCAGTCAGTGGGCCTGTATATAGGGCTACAGATACTCACTGTGCTGTTTGGTGACATGGTGTGTACCACACTCAACATGGACCAGAGGAAGCAAAGGAAAGAGTTGTCTCAGGAGATTAGAAGGAAAATTATAGACAAGCATGTTAAAGGTAAAGGTTATAAGACCATCTCCAAGAAGCTTGATGTTCCTATGACTACAGTTGCACATATTATTCAGAAATGTAAGATCCATTGGACTGTAGTCAACCTCCCTGGACGTGGCCGCAGGAGGAAAATTGATGACAAATCAAAGAGACGGATAATACGAATGGTAACAAAAGAGCCCAGGATAACTTCTAAAGAGATTAAAGGTGAACTTCAAGCTCAAGGAACATCAGTGTCAGATTGCACCATCCGTCGTTGTTTGATCCAAAGTGCACTTCATAGGAGACGACCAAGGAGAACACCATTGTTGAAAAAAAAATCATAAAAGAGCCAGACTGGAATTTACCAAACTACATGTTGACAAGCCACAAAGCTTCTGGGAGAATGTCCTATGGACCGATGAGGCAAAAATGGAAGTTTTTGGCAAGGCACATCAGCTCTATGTTCACAGAAAAATAAAGCATATCAAGAAAAGAACACTGTCCCTACTGTGAAACATGGTGGAAGCTCTGTTATGTTCTGGGGCTGCTTTTCTGCATCTGGCACAGGGTGTCTTGAATCTGTGCAGGGTACAATGAAATCTCAAGACTATCAAGGGATTATAGAGAGAAATGTGCTGCCGGGTGTCAGAAAGCTTGGTCTCAGTCGCAGGTCATGGGTCTTGCAACAGGATAATGACCCAAAACACACAGCTAAAAACACCCAAGAATGGCTAAGAGGAAAACATTGGACTATTCTGAAGTGGCTTCTATGAGATCTGACCTAAATCCCATTGAGCATCTTTGGAAAGAGCTGAAACATGCCGTCTGGAAAAGGCAACCTTCACACACGAGACAACTGGAGCAGTTTGCTCATGAGGAGTGGCCAAAATACCTGTCGAGAGGTGCAGAAGTCTCATTGACAGTTACAGGAATCGTTTGATTGCAGTGATTGCCTCAAAAGGTTGTTCAACAAAATATTAAGTTAAGAAGAACCATCATTTCTGTCCAGGCCGATTTCATGAGGTTAATTTTTTTTTAAATTCTGTGGAAGCAGAAAAGCAATGTCTGACCTTCATTTGTTCATTTTCAAAGATTTTTAATTTATTACTTTTGTCAGATTCAAGTTATTTCTGTGACCATTGTGGGTTTTTCTTTCATTAAACGAGGGGTACCAACAATTTTGACCACGTGTGAATATATTGCACAAGCGATCGAACGATTTCCGGTTCAAGTCCCCTAAGGGGACTATTAATACAGTAAAAAGTGAAAAGAATTTTTTAACCCCTTTCCGACCTGGTCAGTAATAGTACGCACCTGGTCGGAAAGGCCAGTTCAGCGGGGGCTCCGGCGCTGAGCCCGCACTGAACCGGGCACAAGTCAGCTGATTCTTACAGCTGACATGTGCCCGCAACAGCCGCGGGTGGAATCGCGATCCACCCGCGGCTGTTTACTATTTAAATGCCGCTGTCAATCTCTGACAGCGGCATTTAACTCGCGCTTCCGGGAAGCGAGTCCTAGGCCCCGCCCATCGGTGACCCCGTCACGTGATCGCTGGTCACCGATGGGTTGGCATGACAACCCAGGGTCTGCAGCAGACCCTTGTGGTTGTCATGTCTCGCTAGCTATGAGCGCCACCTAGTGGTCGGCGCTCATACCACAGGAGCATTTCTCCTGCATACAGGCGATCTGCTCATCGCCTCTATGCAGTAGAAGCAATCAGACAACTGCAGCTTCTAGTCTCCTATGGAGACAATTGTAGCATGCAACAAGTGCAAAAAAAAATGTTTTTAAAAAAATTTAAAAAAATAAAAGTTTAAATCATCCCCCTTTCGCCCCATTCAAAATAAAATAATTAAAAAAAAAAACCAAACACACATATTTGGTATCGCCGCGTTCAGAATCACCTGATCTATCAATATAAAAATAGAATTAATCCAATCAGTAAACGGCGTAACGAGAAAAAAATTCTAAATGCCAGAATGACGTTTTTTTGTTCGCTGCAACATTGGAATAAAATGCAATAATGGGCGATCAAAACATCGTATCTACCCCAAAGTGGTATCAATAAAAACTTCAGCTCGGCGCGCAAAAAATAAGCCCTCACCCGGCCCCAGGTCCCGAAAAATGGGGACGCTACGGGGTCTCGGAAAATGGCATCATTTTTTTTTTTTTTTTTTAGCAAACTTTGGATTTTTTTTCCACCACTTAAATAAAAAAGAACCTATACATGTTTGGTGTCTACGAACTCGTAATGACCTGGAGAATAATAATGATGGCAGGTCAGTTTTAGCAATCAGTGAACGTGGTAAAAAAAAAAGGACCCAAAAAACAACTGTGGAATTAAATTTTTTTTGCAATTTCACCGCACTTGGAATTTTTTTCCCGTTTTCCAGCACACGATATGGTAGATATGGTAAAACCAGTGATGGCGTTTAAAAGTACAACTCATCCCGCAAAAAATAAGCCCTCACATGTCAATATTGAACGAAAATTAAAAAAGTTCTGGCTCTGGGAAGAAGGGGAGCAAAAAATGAAAACACAAAAACAGAAAGACCCAAGGTCGTTAAGGGGTTAAAAAAAACCAAAACCCACAAGTTGATATCATCCCCTTTTGCCCCATTAAAAATGAAATAATTAAAAAAAAAACCACACACACAAAATATATATTTGGTATCGCTGCGTTCGTAAAATGCTGATCTATCAAAATATAAAATAAATTAAGCCGATTGGTAAACAGCGTAATGAAAAAGAAATTAAAACTACAAAATTAAGGGGTTTTGGGCCGCCGCAACATTTCAATAAAATGTAATAAGTGGTGAACAAAACATTGTATCTACCCCAAACTGGTATCAGTAAAAATGTAATTTCAGGGCACAAAAAATAAACCCTCACACAGCCCAAGATCACAAAAAATTAAAACATTAAGGGCCCTGGAAAATGGCAACAAAAGCAAAAAAATTATTTTTTTTTATTTTTTTTTACAAATGTCTGAATTTTTTTTACTACTTCAATAAAAAAAATAAACTATACATGTTTGGTATCTGTGTGCTCGTACAGACCTGTTATATCATTATACCAGGTCAGTTTTACTGTATAGTAAACATGGTAAATAAAAAACACAAAAAACAGTTGTAGAATTGCACTTTTTTTTTTCCTATTTCAATGTATTTGGAATTTTTTTCCTCATCTACCAGGATGTACAACTCATCCCACAATAAAAAAAACAAAAAAAAAACAAGCCCTCATAGGGCTATATTGGCAGAAAATTAAAAAAGTTATGGCTCTTGGAAGGAAGGGAGGAAAAAACTGAAAATCGCTGTGTCATGAAGGGGTTAACTTTAAGATGCACAAGAGCAATAAAAGGTTGGTTGTACTTTTTTGTACTGATTGATAGCTTTCTGCCTATGCACAGTGTACACAAAAAAATAGCCAAGCAGTGGTGTGGACGGGGTTATACAGGGCTCAGCGTTTTGAGCACTGCTAGATTTGCTGCAGAGAAAAACATGGATTTTATCAAAGCTACAGCAAGCAGCCCAGTAAGTGACACATGACTGGAATCAGGGTCTCTGCCCCTACATAATGATGCTCTCAAATAATATAGAAAAAAACCTTCTGATGGATTATTTAATTTGAAACGCGTTGACTTTGTTTTGGTGCACTGTATGTTTTAAATGCATCTACAAATGATGGATTTGAAACTGATATTATCAAAATTAAACCTGGACCATCTGTGTTTGTGTTTAAGGTGCACCTGATTCCTCACTTCAGAGTTATCCACATCATGGGACATGGGAGCTGGTCTCCTCCTTTCATTATTTCCTTGCTGAAAGCTGCACATGCAAAATGGTAGTGCAAGATCAGACTATACACAGGGTTTTCTTGTAGTCTTTAGCTATGGAGACGTATTAATCTTCATAGGAGCTGTATACACAATATTGTGGAGACAACTTAGCACAAGAGCTGCACATACAACAGTAGTAACATAGTGAGTGCAGATTACACACCAATTTGATTGTAGTTTGTAACCTGGAGACACATTAGTCTGCATCAGAGCTGTATACAAAAATCAGTAGGAGATTAATACGTTTTGCAAAGTCTCTTTAGATTTTATTTTAGATGCATAGGAGCAAAAAAAAACCCCAAATGGTTGCAAAAATGTCTGTACCGTATATAAGGAAAACAAACTTGCATGGAGCAACAAGTAGGGAAAATAAGTATTTGATACGCTGCCGATTTTACCAGTTTTCCCACCTACAAAGAATGGAGAGGGCTGTAATTTTTATCGTAGGTTCACTTCACCTGTGAGAGACAGAATCTAAAAATAAAAAAACAGAAAATCACATTCTGTGATTTTTACATAATTAAATTGCATTTTATTGCATGAAATAAGTATTTAATCACCTGCCAACCAGCAAGAATTCTGGCTCTCACAGACCTGTTAGTTTTTCTGTAAGCAGCTCTCCTACTCTGCACTCATTACCTGCATTAATTGCACCTGTTTGAACTCGTTACCTGTATAAAAGACACCTGTCCACACACTCAGTCACACTCCAACCTCTCCACCATGGCTAAGGCCAAAGAGCTGTCTAAGGACACCAGGGACAAAATTGTAGACCTGCACAAGGCTGAGATGGACTACAGGACAATAGGCAAGCAGCTTGTTGAGAAGGCAACAATTGTTGTCGCAATTATTAGAAAATGGGAGAAACACAACATGACTGTCAATCTTCCTCGGTCTGGGGCTCCACGCAAGATCTCGCCTCTTGGAGTAAGAATCATTCTGTGTAAGGTCAGAAATCAGCACAGAACTCTTTGTTTCATTGCAGCCATTTGGTAAATTATAAAAAGTTCATTTTTTTCTCATTAAAGTACACTCTGCACCCCATCTTGACTGAAAAAAAAACAGAAATGTAGAAATTTTTGCAAATTTATTAAAAAAAGAAAAACTTTTCTCACGTGCAGGCATTGTCGGACCTTAGGTATCCATGGTTACGACCACAGTTGGTTAGCTGATTTCTAATGTTCATAACCATGGATACCTAAGGTCCTGTAATGCCCTGGACATAAGGAAAGACATAGCGAAGCAGAAAAACTATACTACATTTTTAATTGGAGGTATTTGCTAATATTATTATTATTATTATTCCGCCTTCTACTTATTGGGATAGGATCTTGGAGATGGTTATACCCCTTTAAATACTATAAGAAGATGATAATTTTTTAGACTTTATTCTTGTGTTATTTGACCCCTCAGTGGAAATTCATAGTTATTGTGATTTTTTTCTTTTCAGTGGGCGCAGAGATTCTGAGCAGCAGTGGAACAGTCAGACATAGGGGGGTGGAGGCATTTTTTTCTTTAACAAAAAAACATTTCATGGTTTATTTTTCTGCATGCACTATTAATTTACTAAAAAAATTGTGCCAGAACAGTTAAGAGCATATATGACTCCTCAACCCTATAGATGACATCAGAAACTAAGGAGCAAATACAGTCGAGGAGCTGGGGTAAGGACGTCCATGAAGGGATTACGACCACGGACAACTGGAGATGTTGAGACCTTAGCTCATTTGTGATCTCTAATAATTACAAAGAGTTCAGAGTGACTACAAAGTCTAGAAGACTTAACACATCCATGTATTACTTACATACAGGGTCGGACTGGGGAACTGGGACACCAGAGAATTCTCCGGTGGGCCCAGGTCCTCGGCGGGCCGCCGAGCAGGACACATGGGGACCCGCTGGTTAACATGGCCGCCGGTGCACCTGCTCCGGGGCCTGGAGGTGCAGGGGTGCCCTTGCAGTGTGGCTGATAATGAGGGCAATCTGGCCTCCTTCTTGGATCCCCAGGCTCTGGGGGGCCCATGGCCAGATTGCCCTCATCGTGTGTGGCGGGCAGGGAGTGATCCCCCCCCAGTTCCGCTGCTGACAAGAGGAAAATGGCAGCGGAGCTGAGGGATCCGTCCTCTGCTTCCTGCCCGGTGCTTTCTCCCTCACACAGGCTCGCGAGGTTTGATGACGTCATCATGCAGCGAGGGCCTGTGTCAGGGAGAAAGTTGCCAGCAACTAGGATGCTGCGGGGGAACGAGGAGAGAGGTAAGTGTTTTTTTTTTTTTTAACTAATACACTGGGGATGAGGAAGAGCAATAATGATGTAGGAGGTGGGGGGAGTTATGGCAATGATGATGGAGGAGGTGGGGGAGATATGGCATGGCAATGATGATGGAGGAGGTGGGGGGAGATATGGCATGGCAATGATGATGGAGAAGGTGGGGGGAGATATGACAAAGAGGGAGAAGATGGGGGGAGATATGACAATGATTGAGAAGGTGGGGAGAGATATGACAATGATGGAGAAGGTGGGAGGAGATATGACAATGATGGAGAAGGTGGGGAGAGATATTACAATGATGGAGAAGGGGGACAGCAATGATGGAGGAGGTGGGGGAGAGCAATGATGGGGAGAGCAATTATGGAGGATGTGGGGGAGAGCAATGATGGAGGAGGTGGGGGGAGAGCAATGATGGGGAGGGGGGAGAGCAATGATGGAGGTGGGGGAGAGCAATGATGGGGAATTATTTGGATGCTATATTCTGTTAATATCTGGTCTGGTCACAGTGTGGTGGTATTTCTCCCTTGTATGCGGTATTATTCAGTCACTATGTGGTGGTAATATGTGGTCTGGTCATGGTGTGGTGGTATTTCTCCCTTGTATGTGGTATTATTCGGTCACTATGTGGTGATAATATGTTGTCTGGTCATGGGTGTCACTGTATTTCTCCTTTTTATGTAGTATTATTCGGTCACTATGTGGTGGTAATATGTGGTCTGGTCATGGTGTGGCGGTATTTCTCCCTTGTATGTGGTACTATTGGTGTTGGTATAGTGGATTGTGTTGTGTATGGCAGTCATTTGTTCTCTCTGATATTAATTAGGAGAAGAGTCTTTATTTCCATTAGTGATTAAATACTTGGAACCAGTTGCACTTACAAGGGTTCTCCGGGGAAAGCAAGTAATCCATTATTGTGCGCCATGTAATACTTAATTTCCCCTGTGGAGGCGCTGCAGGTAATGTAAACATCATCTACAGCTGATCCTTGGGGGTTCAAAGCAGCAGGACATCTCACAATCCACTTATTTTTAGGTGATCCTTCTAACAAAGATGGCTCAAAAACATAAAACCCCCTTAAGTTGCCCAATAAAAGGTAGAAAAGAATAGAAAATTAAAAATATAGATTTTTTTTTCTGATAGTATTAATGCAGATCTTATATTATGATGGATCAGAGACCCCTGAAAATTGTACTTACTAAAAATCAGCCACTACGGGGGAATTATAATCTGTTGTGGAAATTCTTTATTTTTATAATATAATGGTTATTATAGATGAATGGAGAAACTTCATGGTGAGAATTTGACAGAACTCAGTCTCACACGTCATTGCATGTTACATTGCTATAGCTCATCACCGTCTGCCAGTAACACCAACTGGGCATCGCCAGAAAGGCACGTTCACTGTGTCGTCTTATCCTTTTCTATCATTTGTTCACTTAACCACAAAAGGAAATAACCACAAAGGAAATGCATAACACATTTTTCAGAATGATAGTAGTTTAGTTATGAATGTGTCTACACTCAACAAATGGCAAATGACTTAACCAGAATAATATACTTCCTACAAAAATAGGATAGAGCAGCCTAAGAACAAATATATAAACTCTAGAATACTACCCCCTATGTACAAGAATATAACTGCTATAATACTGCTCCTATATAGAAGAATATAACTACTATAATACTGCTCCTATGTACAAGAATATAACTACTATAATACTGCTCCTATGTACAAGAATATAACTACTATAATACTGCCCCCTATGTACAAGAATATAACTACTATAATACTGCTCCTATGTACAAGAATATAACTACTATAATACTGCCCCCTATGTACAAGAATATAACTATTATAATACTGCCCCCTATGTCCAAGAATATAACTACTATAATACTGCTCCTATGTACAAGAATATAACTACTATAATACTGCTCCTATGTACAAGAATATAACTACTATAATACTGCTCCTATGTACAAGAATATAACTACTATAATGCTGCCCCCTATGCACAAAAATATAACTACTATAATACTGCTCCCTATGTACAAAAATATAACTACTATAATACTGCTCCTATGTACAAGAATATAACTACTATAATACTGCCCCTATGTACAAGAATATAACTACTATAATACTGCTCCTATGTACAAGAATATAACTACTATAATACTACTCCTATGTACAAGAATATAACTACTATAACACTGCTCCTATGTACAAGAATATAACTACTATAATACTGCCCCTATGTACAAGATTATAACTACTATAATACTGCTCCTATGTACAAGAATATAACTGCTATAATACTGCTCCTATGTACGAGAATATAACTGCTATAATACTGCCCCATATGTACAAGAATATAACTGCTATAATACTGCCTCCTATGTACAAGAATATAACTACTAAAACACTGCCCCCTATGTACGAGAATATAACTGCTATAATACTGCCCCCTATGTACAAGAATATAACTGCTATAATACTGCCCCCTATGTACAAGAATATAACTACTATAATACTGCTCCTATGTACAAGAATATAACTACTATAATACTGCCCCCTATGTACAAGAATATAACTACTATAATACTGCTCCTATGTACAAGAATATAACTACTATAATACTGCCCCCTATGTACAAGAATATAACTATTATAATACTGCCCCCTATGTACAAGAATATAACTACTATAATACTGCTCCTATGTACAAGAATATAACTACTATAATACTGCTCCTATGTACAAGAATATAACTACTATAATACTGCTCCTATGTACAAGAATATAACTACTATAATACTGCTCCTATGTACAAGAATATAACTACGATAATGCTGCCCCCTATGCACAAAAATATAACTACTATAATACTGCTCCCTATGTACAAAAATATAACTACTATAATACTGCTCCTATGTACAAGAATATAACTACTATAATACTGCCCATATGTACAAGAATATAACTACTATAATATTGCTCCTATGTACAAGAATATAACTACTATAATACTACTCCTATGTACAAGAATATAACTACTATAACACTGCTCCTATGTACAAGAATATAACTACTATAATACTGCCCCTATGTACAAGATTATAACTACTATAATACTGCTCCTATGTACAAGAATATAACTGCTATAATACTGCTCCTATGTACGAGAATATAACTGCTATAATACTGCCCCCTATGTACAAGAATATAACTGCTATAATACTGCCTCCTATGTACAAGAATATAACTACTATAATACTGCCCCCTATGTACGAGAATATAACTGCTATAATACTGCCCCCTATGTACAAGAATATAACTGCTATAATACTGCCCCTTATGTACAAGAATATAACTACTATAATACTGCCCCCTATGTACAAGAATATAACTGCTATAATACTGCTCCTATGTACAAGAATATAACTACTATAATACTGTCCCTATGTACAAGAATATAACTACTATAATACTGCCCCCTATGTACAAGAATATAACTACTATAATACTACTCCTATGTACAAGAATATAACTACTATAACACTGCTCCTATGTACAAGAATATAACTACTATAATACTGCCCCTATGTACAAGATTTTAACTACTATAATACTGCCCCCTATGTATAAGAATATAACTGCTATAATACTGCTCCTATGTAGAAGAATATAACTATTATAATACTGCTCCTATGTACAAGAATATAACTACTATAATACTGCCCCTATGTACAAGAATATAACTACTATAATACTGCTCCTATGTACAAGAATATAACTACTATAACACTGCTCCCGATGTACAAGAATTTACCTACTATAATACTGCTCCTATGTACAAGAATATAACTACTATAATACTGCCCCCTATGTACAAGAATATAACTACTATAATACTGCTCCTATGTACAAGAATATAACTACTATAATACTGCCCCCTATGTACAAGAATATAACTACTATAATACTGCTCCTATGTACAAGAATATAACTACTATAATACTGCCCCCTATGTATAAGAATATAACTACTATAATACTGCTCCTATGTACAAGAATATAACTAATATAATACTGCCCCCTATGTACAAGAATATAACTACTATAATACTGCTCCTATGTACAAGAATATAACTACTATAATACTGCCCCCAATGTACAAGAATATAACTACTATAATACTACTCCTATGTACAAGAATATAGCTACTATAATACTACTCCTATGTACAAGAATATAACTACTATAATACTGCTCCTATGTACAAGAAAATAACTACTATAATACTGCCCCCTATGTACAAGAATATAACTACTATAATACTACTCCTATGTACAAGAATATAACTACTATAATACTACTCCTATGTACAAGAATATAGCTACTATAATACTGCCCCTATGTACAAGAATATAACTACTATAATACTGCCCCTATGTACAAGAATATAACTACTATAATACTGCTCCTATGTACAAGAATATAACTACTATAATACTGCCCCCTATGTACAAGAATATAACTACTATAATACTACTCCTATGTACAAGAATATAACTATTATAATACTGCCCCCCTATGTACAAGAATATAACTACTATAATACTGCCCCTATGTATAAGAATATAACTACTATAATACTGCTCCTATGTACAAGAATATAACTACTATAATACTGCTCCTATGTACAAGAATATAACTACTATAATACTGCCCCCTATGTACAAGAATATAACTACTATAATACTACTCCTATGTACAAGAATATAACTACTATAACACTGCTCCTATGTACAAGAATATAACTACTATAACACTGCTCCTATGTACAAGAATATAACTACTATAATACTGCCCCTATGTACAAGATTATAACTACTATAATACTGCTCCTATGTACAAGAATATAACTGCTATAATACTGCTCCTATGTACAAGAATATAACTACTATAATACTGCCCCCTATGTACAAGAATATAACTACTATAATACTGCTCCTATGTACAAGAATATAACTACTATAATACTGCCCATATGTACAAGAATATAACTACTATAATACTGCCCTTATGTACAAGAATATAGCTACCATAATACTGGCCCTATGTACAAGAATATAACTACTATAATACTGCCCCCTATGTACAAGAATATAACTACTATAATACTGCTCCTATGTACAAGAATATAACTACTATAATACTACTCCTATGTACAAGAATATAACTACTATAATACTACTCCTATGTACAAGAATATAGCTGCTATAATACTGCCCCTATGTACAAGAATATAACTACTATAATACTGCCCCTATGTACAAGAATATAACTACTATAATACTGCTCCTATGTACTAGAATATAACTACTATAATACTGCTCCTATGTACAAGAATATAACTACTATAATACTGCCCCCTATGTACAAGAATATAACTACTATAATACTGATTCTATGTATAAGAATATACCTACTATAATACTGCTCCTATGTACAAGAATATAACTACTATAATACTGCCCCCTATGTACAAGAATATAACTACTATAATACTGCTCCTATGTACAAGAATATAACTACTATAATACTGCCCATATGTACAAGAATATAACTACTATAATACTGCCCTTATGTACAAGAATATAGCTACCATAATACTGGCCCTATGTACAAGAATATAACTACTATAATACTGCCCCCTATGTACAAGAATATAACTACTATAATACTGCTCCTATGTACAAGAATATAACTACTATAATACTACTCCTATGTACAAGAATATAACTACTATAATACTACTCCTATGTACAAGAATATAGCTGCTATAATACTGCCCCTATGTACAAGAATATAACTACTATAATACTGCCCCTATGTACAAGAATATAACTACTATAATACTGCTCCTATGTACTAGAATATAACTACTATAATACTGCTCCTATGTACAAGAATATAACTACTATAATACTGCCCCCTATGTACAAGAATATAACTACTATAATACTGATTCTATGTACAAGAATATAACTACTATAATACTGCTCCTATGTACAAGAATATAACTACTATAATACTGCCCCCTATGTACAAGAATATAACTACTATAATACTACTCCCATGTACAAGAATATAACTACTATAATACTACTCCTATGTACAAGAATATAGCTACTATAATACTGCCCCTATGTACAAGAATATAGCTACTATAATACTGCCCCTATGTACAAGAATATAACTACTATAATACTGCCCCTATGTACAAGAATATAACTACTATATGTAACATACCTGGCGGCGTCCTTGCATGGTGGTCCATCTCCCACTGTGCAAGAGGGCGCACTTGATCTCCTGTCCAGAATGTCTCTCTGGCTTCCCTCCATGCTGTCTGTTTGTGTCTGTTTCTGCTGCTTAAGGGCGGCGCCCGATCACTTCCTGCCTTTTGTACCTGCTGTGGGTCACACCCCTTGTGCGTCCTCAGCCTATTGCTGTCTGTCACTTGGTATATAGCTCAGCAGCTCCCTTCTATCCCGGCCTGAGCATAGTGTTTCCTTCAGTGTGTGCTTGCACTCTGAAGGTGCCAGGTCCCGTCTCTTGTCTCCTGCTTTTTGTATCAGTTCCCGTGTCTGAACTGAGTCCTGTATGTCTCCTGCCTTGCGGTATCAGCTCCCGTGTCTGAACTGAGTCCTTTCTGTGTTCTCTTGTCTGTCCTGTCTGAACACGCTCCTAGCCTGTTCCTCCTGCCTTCTAGGGGCCGATTACCTAGACCCGTTCCTGTATCTTGTCTGACCTGTCTGAACTCGCTCCTAGCCTGTTCCTCTCGCCTTCTAGTGGCCGATTTCCTAGACCCGCTCCTGTGTCTGGTCTGTCCTGTCTGAACACGCTCCTTGCCTGTTCGTTCCGCCTCTCTGGGGGCCGTATTCCCAGACCCGCTCCTGTATCCCTCTGCAGTGTCGGTCTCCTCCGTACACTCAGTTCCAGTCTGAACTCTCTCCTGTCCTTTACCTGTTTTGCCTCTATGTCCGTTCCCTTCCTTTTTCTGCAGAGTCTGAACTCGTACCTAACTCCTGCTTGTTGTCTCTGCAAGTACTGTGTGAGTATCTGGCTCTGTCTTTCCCTTCCTGTCTGTTCCGTGTGAACAGAGCCCTGTCCTCCCTGCTCAGCCTTGTCTGCACTCTAGCTGTGCTTGCCTGTAACCCTCTGCCTGTATTGTTCCTGAGTCCCGGTGTGTACTGGGTCCTATCCCGCCTGTGTTCCTACCTGCTAGTGCCTCCCTGTCTGCACTCTAGCTGTGCTTGCCTTTACCCCCCTGCCTGCATACCCGCCTGCCTGCATACCAGTCGTGCCTGCCTATACCCACCAGTCTGTGTGCCAGCCTACCAGCCTGTTCCTGTATTCCCCTGTGTGGGTCAACAGCCGTGTCCGGGGTCTGTCCTGGAGTAGCACCTGGTCCCTCTGCTCGGTTCCTCCTTGGTGCACTGGCGTCGTATGCCGTCGTGCGACCCTGGTCGGATCGGGTGAATACTTAGTCACGCCCCTCCAGGCATTCACTCTCCGGCACGGTCCAGTGGAATCACTACCAATCACACGCACACGCCGCTTAGCCCGGGCGTGTGCATAACAGCATGCTCAGGCCATGGTTCCCGTTGAGCCCCACGGCCTTCGCTCTTTGAGAAGTTTTTCCAGCGAATACATGCATTAAAATAAAATAAATAAATTTTTTTCCCCCTTTAGCTGAGTTCCAGGCGAATTACGCACCCGTCCAGATGGATCTATCAGCCCTCGTTCCTGCGGATCCGCCACGTTACTATGGGGATCCAAGACAGTGTCGTGCATTTGTGGAGCAATGCATGCTACACTTTAAGGCCTACCCTCTCTATTTTCCTTCCGATTGGGCTAAAGTGGTCTTTATGATTGACTACCTAGCGGGTGATGCCTTGAAATGGGTCACCCCCCTATGGGAAGCATGGGATCCTGTCATCCTTGACCTGCAGGCCTTCCTGGTGGCCTTTCGTATGGTCTTCGAGGACCCTAACTCTGAAGCCCCTGCTGAAGCTTCACTTCCCAATATCCCGGAGCAGCCCCGACGGGTAATGTGTGTGGGTAGCGCAATAGTCCTCCAGCCCAATGAGACTACTGCCCACCCAGAATCCTCACAGGGTGACTACGCTTTCCGGAATACTTCTCTCAACCTCAAGAGGCAGTCCAGACGTGCTAGACTTAGAGGCAAGCCGTCACGCCAGGGTCTGTCCTCCCTGAGACCTCCTGACCCCAACCTTGAAGTCCCTACTGAAGCTTCATCTCCCTGTATCCCGGAGAAACCCCAATGGGTAATGTGCGTGGGTAGTGCACCAGTTCTCCTGGCCGAAGAGACTTCTGCCCATCCAGACTCCACACAGGAGAACTTCCTGCACCCGGCATCAGATGCTTCTTTCTCTTTAACCGGTGTGCATGTTCAAGGATGCTCCAAAGTGGTAGTTACCTCCGAGTCTCTACACCCCTCCGACCAGGTGGAGGATCCCCTGTTGCCTCCTGAACCCTCCGGGATACCACTCGATGACAAATGGAGAGAGACTTCTCTACACCCGGTACTCAATACTTTGTCCGCTTCGTCCTGTGAGCCTGACAATGGGTACCCCAAAGTGGTAGTTACCTCCGAGTCTCTACACCCCTCCGACCAGGCGGAGGACCTCCAGTTGTCTCCTGAACCCTTCGGGGTGCTACCTGGTAGCGAAAGGACAGAGACTCTCCTATACTCTGTACCTGATACCTCGCTCGCTCCGTCCAGTGAGTCCAACTTAGTGTACTCCGAAGCAGAGGTTACTCCTGAGTCTCTACACCCCTCCGACCAGGCGGAGGACCTCCAGTTGTGTTCAGAATCCTTCGGGGTGCCACCTGGTGGTGAATGGACAGAGACTTTCCTATATCCTGGATCTGATACCTCGCTTGCTTCGTCCAGTGAGTCCGACCTAGTGTACTCTGAAGCAGAGGTTACCCGTGAGTCTCTACACCCCTCTGACCAGGCGGAGGACCGCCAGCTGTCTCCAGAACCCTTCGGGGTGCCACCTGGTGGTGAATGGACAGAGACTTTCCTATACTCGGTACCCGATACCTCGCCTGCTTCCTCCAGTGAGTCCGACCTAGTGTACTCTGAAGCAGTTGTTTTCTCTGAGCCTCTGCACTCTTCTGACCCGGCGGAGGACCTCCAGTTGTTTCCTGAATCCTCCGGGATACCACCAGATAACAAAGAGACAGTGACTTTTCCTCATTATGTACCTGATAACCCGTCTATTTCTTCCTGTGAGCTTGACAAGATGTACCTCGAAGCAGAGATTACCCTTAAGTCTCTGTCCCCCTCCAACCCAGTGAACGACTGGCCCTCGAATTCCCTGCGGAAGATTCTGGCAGGCCTGAAGAAGAGGGGGCGTAAGGGGGGAGGTACTGTAACATACCTGGCGGCGTCCTTGCATGGTGGTCCATCTCCCACTGTGCAAGAGGGCGCACTTGATCTCCTGTCCAGAATGTCTCTCTGGCTTCCCTCCATGCTGTCTGTTTGTGTCTGTTTCTGCTGCTTAAGGGCGGCGCCCGATCACTTCCTGCCTTTTGTACCTGCTGTGGGTCACACCCCTTGTGCGTCCTCAGCCTATTGCTGTCTGTCACTTGGTATATAGCTCAGCAGCTCCCTTCTATCCCGGCCTGAGCATAGTGTTTCCTTCAGTGTGTGCTTGCACTCTGAAGGTGCCAGGTCCCGTCTCTTGTCTCCTGCTTTTTGTATCAGTTCCCGTGTCTGAACTGAGTCCTGTATGTCTCCTGCCTTGCGGTATCAGCTCCCGTGTCTGAACTGAGTCCTTTCTGTGTTCTCTTGTCTGTCCTGTCTGAACACGCTCCTAGCCTGTTCCTCCTGCCTTCTAGGGGCCGATTACCTAGACCCGTTCCTGTATCTTGTCTGACCTGTCTGAACTCGCTCCTAGCCTGTTCCTCTCGCCTTCTAGTGGCCGATTTCCTAGACCCGCTCCTGTGTCTGGTCTGTCCTGTCTGAACACGCTCCTTGCCTGTTCGTTCCGCCTCTCTGGGGGCCGTATTCCCAGACCCGCTCCTGTATCCCTCTGCAGTGTCGGTCTCCTCCGTACACTCAGTTCCAGTCTGAACTCTCTCCTGTCCTTTACCTGTTTTGCCTCTATGTCCGTTCCCTTCCTTTTTCTGCAGAGTCTGAACTCGTACCTAACTCCTGCTTGTTGTCTCTGCAAGTACTGTGTGAGTATCTGGCTCTGTCTTTCCCTTCCTGTCTGTTCCGTGTGAACAGAGCCCTGTCCTCCCTGCTCAGCCTTGTCTGCACTCTAGCTGTGCTTGCCTGTAACCCTCTGCCTGTATTGTTCCTGAGTCCCGGTGTGTACTGGGTCCTATCCCGCCTGTGTTCCTACCTGCTAGTGCCTCCCTGTCTGCACTCTAGCTGTGCTTGCCTTTACCCCCCTGCCTGCATACCCGCCTGCCTGCATACCAGTCGTGCCTGCCTATACCCACCAGTCTGTGTGCCAGCCTACCAGCCTGTTCCTGTATTCCCCTGTGTGGGTCAACAGCCGTGTCCGGGGTCTGTCCTGGAGTAGCACCTGGTCCCTCTGCTCGGTTCCTCCTTGGTGCACTGGCATCGTATGCCGTCGTGCGACCCTGGTCGGATCGGGTGAATACTTAGTCACGCCCCTCCAGGCATTCACTCTCCGGCACGGTCCAGTGGAATCACTACCAATCACACGCACACGCCGCTTAGCCCGGGCGTGTGCATAACACTATAATACTGCTGCTATGTACAAGAATATAACTACTATAATACTGCCCCCCTATGTACAAGAATATAACTACTATAATACTGCCCCCTATGTACAAGAATATAACTACTATAATACTGCTCCTATGTACAAGAATATAATTGCTATAATACTGCTCCTATGTACAAGAATATAACTACTATAATACTGCCCCCTATGTACAAGAATATAACTACTATAATACTACTCCTATGTACAAGAATATAACTACTATAACACTGCTCCTATGTACAAGAATATAACTACTATAACACTGCTCCTATGTACAAGAATATAACTACTATAATACTGCCCCTATGTACAAGATTATAACTACTATAATACTGCTCCTATGTACAAGAATATAACTGCTATAATACTGCTCCTATGTACAAGAATATAACTGCTATAATACTGCCCCCTATGTACGAGAATATAACTGCTATAATACTGCCCCCTATGTACGAGAATATAACTGCTATAATACTGCCCCCTATGTACAAGAATATAACTGCTATAATACTGCCTCCCATGTACAATAATATAACTACTATAATACTGCTCCTATGCACAAGAATATAACTACTATAATACTGCTCCTATGTACGAGAATATAGCTACTATAATACTGCTCCTATGTACAAGAATATAACTGCTATAATACTGCCCCCTATGTACGAGAATATAACTGCTATAATACTGCCCCCTATGTACGAGAATATAACTGCTATAATACTGCCCCCTATGTACAAGAATATAACTACTATAATACTGCCCCCTATGTACAAGAATATAACTACTATAATACTGCTCCTATGTACAGGAATATAACTACTATAATACTGCCCCTATGTACAAGAATATAACTACTATAATACTGCCCCTATGTACAAGAATATAACTACTATAATACTGCCCCTATGTACAAGAATATAACTGCTATAATACTGCCCCCTATGTACAAGAATATAACTACTATAATACTGCCCCCTATGTACAAGAATATAACTACTATAATACTGCTCCTATGTACAGGAATATAACTACTATAATACTGCCCCTATGTACAAGAATATAACTACTATAATACTGCCCCTATTTACAAGAATATAACTACTATAATACTGCCCCTATGTACAAGAATATAACTACTATAATACTGCCCCCTATGTACAAGAATATAACTGCTATAATACTGCCCCTATGTACAAGAATATAAGTACTATAATACTGCCCCCTATGTACAAGAATATAACTACTATAATACTGCCCCTATGTACAAGAATATAACTACTATAATACTGCCCCTATGTACAAGAATATAACTACTATAATACTGCCCCCTATGTACAAGAATATAACTACTATAAGACTGCTCCTATGTACAAGAATATATCTACTATAATACTGCTCCCTATGTACAGGAATATAACTACTATAATACTGCTCCTATGTACAAGAATATAACTACTATAAGATTACATTGATTTTTCATTGTTGATCAGAAATGTTGGCAAGTAAGGAGATGTAAACCAGGTCAGCACATAAAGTGTATTATTATAGCTGTATATTGGGTTATGTTCATCCTGCTGATACTTCCTTGAAGGGTAGCGGCCTTTCCCGGACTGCTGATGGGCAGGGCACAAGTCAGGAACAGCCAAGCACATGATAAATGATGGTCACTTGGTTCTCTCCATCTTGCACTGGTTTTCATGGCAGGTACAGTAACGCAGAGAAGTATGGTGGAGTTCAGAGTAATAGCTGTCACCTTCTAGACCACCAGGGATATTGTTTGTAACTTTTTGACCTCCAGAATTTTTAACATTAATCAGTAAAACATCAAAGATGACTAGAATTTGGACCAGCTGGCCACTAGATAACGCGATTTGGCTTTGGCAACAATGACTCATATCGGATGGAGAAAAGACATACCATTACATTCCCAGAGGTGGAACCAAAACCACAGTATCATTGAGAAAACAAATTGAGCACCGACATGTTAATTTTTAGAAGTTGAACCGGGAGGAACAAGTTAGTAAATCGATGGTTGACCAAGAATTTTGCTCTAGATAGTTGATAAATAAGTTCACAGCCACATTTGTTCTGTTCTTTGATAAAGTAGTAGAAGACGCTTTGTAAAATTTACGGCACAAAACTAAAGGAACAATTGGCTGCTGTGAATAACCCTATACTTTTTTTAGGATTACCTATGAATTCTTGCAAGATTTAGGGTAGGTCTAAACATGCTTATCCTCCTGGGCTTTTCGACACTTTTTTTTTCATGCCACGTCAATGGTGGCCTCATCCATCCAACCCTTGAAGAACCTCCTTTTTGCAATTTTGCTCGAGAATATCTCTTTGTACTTGGTCCTCTCTGGTCAACTTGTTTCCTTGCAAGTTATATGGTGGAAAGCTTCTTTTGGGAGGCAGAAAAAGTCCATGTTTTATCAATTCAAAGCACAAATAAGCCCAAATTGTAGCTCCAAGTATTGGATGCCAGTAGGGTCAGGTCCCGATGACTGATGTAGGTAGACTTTGGGGCATCCGGTAGACCTTGTGTCTCAGTGAAGCCCTCGGATTGACAAGTGGAGTCCATGTTTTATTTATGTATTTTTTTTAATTGATAACATTCCTAAAGATGGTAAAAAAGGGTGAAAATCTCATTGGACCTTCCAATATGGACTTCCAGAAAGCAGTTGGTTAAAAGTCGTGTTCTTAAGGCCACTTCCTTCTCCTTGTCCTCACCTATTCCTAGGAAGGTTTGCCATGTGAATGTTTGCCATGTCAGGTAACAATGACCCAATCTTATCTTTTGTTCTTAACTATAAATGACGCCCTGAGCGCAATATCAAAATCCATGAAGCAAAGCGAAAATCCTGTACAGTAACACGAAACCTTCTCTGATTTGTGACAATATTGTCATTGAATTAACTTCAAGGATCAAGTACAGTCGGGGAGCTGAGGTTAAAGGGAATCTGTCAGCAAGTTTTTGATATTTAATCTGAGAGTAGCATAATGTAGGAACAGAAACCCTGATTCCAGCTATGTGTCACTTAATGGTCTGTGTGCTGTTGTTTCAATAAAATCAGTGTTTTATCAGCAGGAGATTATCGCTACAGGACTAGGTGTCTTGTGCCTCCTGGTCAACTGCTCTGTGTAACCCCTCCCCTACCACTGACTGATTGGCAGATTGATTTCTGCCTATACACAGTGTACACTGAAAGCGGCCAATCAGTGGTGTGGGCGGGGTTATACGGAGCTCAACATTCTGAGCTCTGCTACATCTGCAGCAGCGAAAATTGTAATTGTATCAAAATTACAGCACGCCGCCCAGCAAGTCACACATCACCAGAATCAGGGTCTCAGCCTCTACATCATACTGTTCTCAGATTACATAAGAAAAACAATGTGTTAACAGATTCCCTTTAAAATAAACTTGTCAGGTTAAATATTAGCAAGTCGCATGTTTTAGAGTAGGAGGAGCTGAGTAGATTGATATATACAGTTTAATGGGAAAAGATTAAGTATAGTTAGTATTTTGTTCATTTATATCCCTTCTCTCTCTGAGTTTTTGAGTCCAGTGGGCGGTCCTACAAAGAGTGAGTGGTTGAGTGAGCCCACCCACTGGACTCATAAAACCAAAAATAGCCCGAATTTTAACTAATAAATTGCAACTAACATTGATTATTTTCCCAATAAATAGTCTATCAATCTATTCATCTCCGGCGGATCTGTAACTTGATGCTACTAATGAACTTACTCATTTGAACGGACAATTTTGGGCTCATTCAGTGATAATAATTTACTCTTCTATACCACTGAAAGAAAAGCAAAGTATGACTGATTGTCAATGGTCATATGAGCCTTAATGTGTCTATTTTCAGACACAGCTCCGCCCTTTCCTACTGGCTGTGTCAGGTATTGCAGCTTGGCCTCATTCTCTTAAAATGCCCAGATATTTGATTTGAGGGCAGGAAGGTTTTGTAAAGTTTTGGAAAACCCCTGTTTTACTTTTTTTTTTTATTAGATTTGACATGAACTTTTCCTTAGAAGGGGCAGATTCTCCTTATTGAAATCCAGCTTGTAACGAGTCTTTAGGACAATGGTCCCTCGGAAAAGTATTTAAATTAGCTCTCCTCCAGGAGGAAAAACTTCTCTCTCTTACCACATATAGATGGATACTCTGAAAGTCTATGTGACAAATCAGAGATATACCAAGATAGACAAGTGTGCACCTACCATAGAGGATGCCTTGCATAGAGGAGGCTCAGTCCAGGATGCAGCAAAGTTCTTATTTTCTTCAATGAATATCCATCTAAGAGACCCTTCCCTATTGTCTGAGCAATAAACTTCTTTTGGTTCCTACCTAGGCTACACCGTGCCTCTGAATTCTCTTCCTATGACATAACTGACTTGTTTCCTGACCTTGTTTTTGTCTGCCGCCTGCCCTGACCTTCTGCATGACTACTTCATACCCTGACCTCAACTTTTGTGGCAAGGTAATTGAAGGGGTAAAGCCAGTAGTAACATGGCATCTAAGGAATGACTCTACAAATAGGAAGAGGTACAAATAGGAAGCAGGTTCTCTTGGTCAAGCCATTGATACTGCCGTACTCATGAAATACTGCTTAACTTGTCTGTTGGGGATTCGGGAACCATTTCAGAACTTTTTGCACCTTTAGTGTCGTCCATAATCTGTACAAGTCCATTGAGAAACAAACTGAAATCATTTTGAGGGGGAAATAAAAATAATAAAACCAAAATAATGTGGTTGCATAAGTGTGAAGACCGTATTATAATTACGGATGTGGTTGTGTTCAGAATCAGTCAATTACGTTTACACTCATGTTACATAGTAGTTAGTACACAGCTGTCATCATTTACAGGGATTCTGATTAACCCCGTGGAAAGTTTCATTGTTGTAGGAGGATTTTCCTGACATTTTCTTAGTTGTATTATACAAAAGCCACTGTCCATAAACAGCTGACAACACAGCAAAGGGATCTCATTGTTAAAAGTTATCAGTCAGGAGAAGGGCACAAAAACATTTCCAAGGAGTTAGATCTACCATGCACACTGTGAAGACATCATTAAGAAGTGGCTTAAATTTGGCACAACTGTGACATTATTGAGCGTCCCTCAAAACGTGATGAAAAGGCAAGCGGAAAATTGGTGTGCGAGGCTGCCTAGATGCCGACAGCAACATTAAAGGAGCTGCAGGAATTCCTGGCAGGTGCTGGTTGTGTCCTGCATGTTACAACAATCTCCCATGTCCGGCTGGGTCAGGAGGGAAGGACGGAAGCTTTTTTTTTTACAAAGAAAAACATCCAAGCAAGGCTATATTTGGCCAAAACCTACATTAAGTCTGCCAAGAGCATGTGGGAAACGTGTTATGGTCTGATAAAACTAAAGTGGAACTTTTTGACCTTAATTCCAAAATGTATTTGTGACACAAAGCCATCACTGCGCATCACCAAAAGATCACCATCCCCACAGTTAGGCATAGTGGGGGCAGCATTGTGCTTTGGGTCTGTTTTTCAGCAACTGGAACTGGGGCTTTTGTCAATGTGAGGGAATTATAATTAATACCAAATATCAGTTAATTTTGAATCAAAACCTTCAGGCCTCTGTTAAAAAGCTGAAGATGAAGAGGAATTTCACTTTTCAGCATGACAACGACCCTAAACAACCTCCAAATCACCAAAATAACGGCTTCATCAGAAGGATATGGAAGTTCTGGAATGGCCCAGCCCGAGCCCAGACCTGAATCCAAGTGACAATCTGTGGTGAGCTGCAGAGGGCGCTGTATACGTGAGATGGCCCCGCAATCTGATAGATATGGAGCTACTGCAAGGAACAGCCGGCAAAGATTGACAATTCTAGATGTGCCGTGCTGATAGACTCCGACCCAAAAAGACTGAATGTTGTCATAAATTCAAAGGGTTCTTCACTAAAGTATTAGTTTAACCCCTTTCCCACCTTGGACGTATTAGTATGTCCAAGGTGGTATCCCCGCACTCTATGTGGGCTCCGGCGCTGAGCCTGCATGATATCATCAGCTGTCATGTGCCCCTAACAGCCGCGGGTGGAATCACAATACACCTGTGGCTGTTAACATGTTAAACGCCGCTGTCAAACTCTGGCAACGGCATTTAACATGGCCGCGGCAGGAGGACGTCACTAGTCCCGCACATCAGCGTCCGTGTCACATGACTGAGGGTCACCAATGGGTTGACATGACAACATGGGGTCTGCAGGAGACAAAGAATCTGAAAAATCGAGACGCCAGGGGTCTCGGAAAATGGCGCCATTTTTATTTTTTGGCAAACTTTGTATTTTTTTTCGCCACTTGAATAAAAAAATAACCTATACATGTTTTGTATCTACGTACTTGTAATGACCTGGAGAATCATAGTGGCAGGTCAGTTTTAGCATTTAGTGAACATTGTAAAAAAAAAACAACCAAAAAGCAATTGTACAATGGTAGAATTGCACCTTTCTTACAATTTCACCGTACTTTGAATTTTTTTTCCAGTACACGATATGGTAAAACCACTGGCGTTATTCAAAAGTACAACTCGTCCCACTAAAAACAAGCCCTCGCATGGCCATATTGACTGAAAAATAAAAAAGTTATGGCTCTGGGAAGAAGGGGAGCAAAAATCAAAAATGCAAAAATGGAAAAACCCAAGGTCGCGAAGGGGTTAAGGGTGTGAATATTTATGCAACCACATTATTTTATGTCTTGTTCCCACTAGAAAAGATTTCAGTTCTAATTTTTAATTACTGTATATTGAAGCTTTTGTTGGTCTGGTTCATGCCTCTGGAGATACGTAAACCTCCTAGGTATCATGGCAGACAGCGGAGGACAAGCGGTTGCACAAGAAGTGAAGGTGATCTAGGGTGGATGATTTATGGTCCCTACGAACTCTCATCGTTGATGACAGAAACCAAGAAATGGTTGGTATGACTGACGCAGTCCATGACTAATGTAACGTTTACTGGAAAGGATTGGGGGGGACTTCCACAAAGAGTGGAAAATTCTACTTGTCACGTATGAAGCGTAGAGCGGCAGATGAAGGAAGAAGTGTCCCATCATAGAACTTCAGCAAAGTTAGAAAGTAGAAGGTGTTTCCTCTTTCTGCCAGAAGAGATGTCAGAGACTGCTGCTCTAGACAGCACTAACGGTCTATAACGTAGGCTCATCCACGTGCCCACATCATGACTCAGTTCAACTATCCATCCATAATATGGTCCCTATAAATATCTATGGGTCAAAACTGTATCTTCTTAGACCGGCCATCACAAATGGAAGTTCTTCTTTCCTGCCGAAGTCACATGAAGTGATATTTTCGAGTGGAACCATTGTACCATTATAGTGAGGGTGATCAATGAGTGGAATGGGCGGCCACCAGAGGTGGTGAGTTCTCTTCAAACAGAGGCTGGACAGACATCTGTCTGAGATGGTTTAGTGAATCCTGCATTGAGCAGGGAGTTGTCTGAATCACATATTACATTTTGTCCCAGGATTTATTTATTGGTGCAATTTGTTTTTGGAAACATCCTAAAAGTCATCCTCTAGATACAGTAGATGTTCCGACATTCCTGCAGGTTATTTGTCAGCATGTTTCTGCAGATACACAGAGAAATTATTCTTCCATAATTTATGGATGTACTGGTTAACAATAGGTTCATTTCTACTTTTCTCTTAAATCCACTTGTGGCGCCCCTGAGGGTTCGACCGCCACAGGGATGCTGCACCTCTCTAATGGGGTGTAGTATCCCTCCTTCGAGGTAAGAACGGTGCAATGATCAGGACCTCACCTCCACATCCAACACCACACTTCTCCCACCAGAGGGGGCTAGTAGGCACTAGTGTGCTGCCCCTACTGGGAATTGAGAGACTGGGGAACCAAGAAATAGGGGGAACCAAGTAGTGGGTGAGGGTGGAGGACTCCCATTTAGTTTACACTTAATAATTCATATTTAATAAACAGCCATCTTGGGCTCATGGTCTTTTGATTGTGATCTCCCTCCCTGAACGTGGATCCTGTGTGGACCTGCAGCGGATGGAGACACGGCCCTCGTACCCTGGCCTTGGGTCGGGGGGTAGGTTCGAGTTAACATATGTCTCAACCCGGTCAAGGACCACGATCAAGAAGGCCCGGAGCTTAGGAGTGTAGCTCCACCGCAAAAGGATCCCGGGAGGATGCAGACGGAGCGGTATACGCCACCTGTCCTCGCTATTCTGATCTATTCAGAGGGATTCTGGCTGCAAGAGGGGTACCGGCCCCCGACATCTGACTTTGCTACTCCACGTCCTAGTCAGGGAAGCCCGGCAGGCCCTGAGGATCCCACCGGGTAACGGACGGAGTGGAGCTGTCACCCGTACCCTGTTTCTGAGCGTAGTCCAGAGGGAGACCCGGCCTATCTACACACAGACAGGAGACGACTCAGTCTGAAGTTTATGAACACTCTGGTGCGGGGTCCTGATTAAGCACTGGAATTATTCGGAGGTTGTCGGACCCCCGTCCCTGGTGACCACAGAACTCCTTGAGGAGCAGGGAGAAGCCTTGCAGCTGCACTCTCCACCGTGAGTAAACAACCCTGGAAGTCAACCCCTATGGCCTCTGGACTCTTTATTTCTGCACTACACCGCACCACGCAGCACCAGACATCCTACACTACGACTCCCTCCATCTTCTCCTCTGCCCTGAGGCCCTGCTCCACCTGTTGGGAGTAGTATCAGCGATGGCTGCCACAACATCCCGCCTCAGAGGACTGCAGCAGCGCTGGTGGTCGTCACCAGGTACCACAGGTGGCGTAGTCGATAACAACCACTCAACCCTGATAGCCCTTACATCCTTTTTAATGTGACGGCCCTGGGCACGGGACGGGTCCAAGCCACGGCTACAACCCACCAAACACCTGACCCGGCTCCGAGTAACCCCCCATCTTCCCAGGGCAGGGCTGCGAGCGTCACACAGTTTTATTTAATAACAAATGGATATGGAAGCCACAGGTCCTAGGAAACAGTCACAAGCCACGGACTACAAAGAACTGTTGTCTTATTTAAACTACCAGTGTGAGAGACAGAATTAACTGCTCAGATGACTGTGACCAGAAGAGCCGGACTGTGCCACACACAGCAAACAATGGAATAATCACCAATAGAAGCTAGAAATATCCTGTAATTCCCAGAGACAATAATTCCACACATATCCATGGACAGTATTATAGTAGTTATATTCTTGTACATAGGAGGCAGTAATATAGTAGTTATATTCTTGTACATAGGGGCAGTATTATAGTAGTTATATTCTTGTACATAGGAGCAGTATTATAGTAGTTATATTCTTGCACATAGGAGCAGTATTATAGTAGTTATATTCTTGTACATAGGAGCAGTATTATAGTAGTTATATTCTTGTACATAGGAGGCAGTATTATAGTAGTTATATTCTTGTACATAGGGAGCAGTATTATAGTAGTTATATTCTTGTACATAGGGGGCAGTATTATAGTAGTTATATTCTTGTACATACAAGCAGCATTATAGTAGTTATATTCTTGTACATAGGAGGCAGTATTATAGTAGTTATATTCTTGTACATAGGGGGCAGTATTATAGTAGTTATATTCTTGTACATAGGAGCAGTATTATAGTAGTTATATTCTTGTACATAGGAGCAGTATTATAGTAGTTATATTCTTGTACATAGGGGCAGTATTATAGTAGTTATATTCTTGTACATAGGAGCAGTATTATAGTAGTTATATTCTTGTACATAGGGGCAGTATTATAGTAGTTATATTCTTGTACATAGGAGCAGTATTATAGTAGTTATATTCTTGTACATAGGGGGCAGTATTATAGTAGTTATATTCTTGTACATAGGGAGCAGTATTATAGTAGTTATATTCTTGTGCATAGGGAGCAGTATTATAGTAGTTATATTCTTGTGCATAGGGGCAGTATTATAGTAGTTATATTCCTGTACATAGGGGCAGTATTATAGTAGTTATATTCTAGTACATAGGAGCAGTATTATAGTAGTTGTATTCTTGTATATAGGGGGCAGTATTATAGTAGTTATATTCTTGTACATAGGTGCAGTATTATAGTAGTTATATTCTTGTACATAGGGGCAGTATTATAGTAGTTATATTCTTGTGCATAGGGGCAGTAGTATAGTAGTTATATTCTTGTACATAGGAGCAGTATTATAGTAGTTATATTCTTGTACATATGGGCAGTATTATAGTAGTTATATTCTTGTACATAGGAGCAGTATTATAGTAGTTATATTCTTGTACATAGGAGCAGTATTATAGTAGTTATATTCTTGTACATAGGAGCAGTATTATAGTAGTTATATTCTTGTACATAGGAGCAGTATTATAGTAGTTATATTCTTGTACATAGGAGCAGTATTATAGTAGTTGTATTCTTGTATATAGGGGGCAGTATTATAGTAGTTATATTCTTGTACATAGGTGCAGTATTATAGTAGTTATATTCTTGTACATAGGGAGCAGTATTATAGAAGTTATATTCTTGTACATAGGAGCAGTATTATAGTAGTTATATTCTTGTACATAGGAGCAGTATTATAGTAGTTATATTCTTGTACATAGGGGCAGTATTATAGTAGTTATATTCTTGTACATAGGAGCAGTATTATAGTAGTTATATTCTTGTACATAGGGGCAGTATTATAGTAGTTATATTCTTGTACATAGGGGCAGTATTATAGTAGTTATATTCTTGTACATAGGAGCAGTATTATAGTAGTTATATTCTTGTACATAGAGGGCAGTATTATAGTAGTTATATTCTTGTACATAGGAGCAGTATTATAGTAGTTATATTCTTGTACATAGGGGCAGTATTATAGTAGTTATATTCTTGTACATAGGAGCAGTATTATAGTAGTTATATTCTTGTACATAGGGGGCAGTATTATAGTAGTTATATTCTTGTACATAGGGAGCAGTATTATAGTAGTTATATTCTTGTGCATAGGGAGCAGTATTATAGTAGTTATATTCTTGTGCATAGGGGCAGTATTATAGTAGTTATATTCCTGTACATAGGGGCAGTATTATAGTAGTTATATTCTAGTACATAGGAGCAGTATTATAGTAGTTGTATTCTTGTATATAGGGGGCAGTATTATAGTAGTTATATTCTTGTACATAGGTGCAGTATTATAGTAGTTATATTCTTGTACATAGGGGCAGTATTATAGTAGTTATATTCTTGTGCATAGGGGCAGTATTATAGTAGTTATATTCTTGTACATAGGAGCAGTATTATAGTAGTTATATTCTTGTACATATGGGCAGTATTATAGTAGTTATATTCTTGTACATAGGAGCAGTATTATAGTAGTTATATTCTTGTACATAGGAGCAGTATTATAGTAGTTATATTCTTGTACATAGGAGCAGTATTATAGTAGTTATATTCTTGTACATAGGAGCAGTATTATAGTAGTTATATTCTTGTACATAGGGAGCAGTATTATAGTAGTTATATTCTTGTACATAGGAGCAGTATTATAGTAGTTGTATTCTTGTATATAAGGGGCAGTATTATAGTAGTTATATTCTTGTACATAGGAGCAGTATTATAGTAGTTATATTCTTGTACATAGGAGCAGTATTATAGTAGTTATATTCTTGTACATAGGAGCAGTATTATAGTAGTTATATTCTTGTACATAGGGGCAGTATTATAGTAGTTATATTCTTGTGCATAGGGGCAGTATTATAGTAGTTATACTCTTGTACATAGGAGCAGTATTATAGTAGTTATATTCTTGTACATAGGAGCAGTATTATAGTAGTTATATTCTTGTACATAGGAGCAGTATTATAGTAGTTATATTCTTGTACATAGGAGCAGTATTATAATAGTTATATTCTTGTACATAGGAGCAGTATTATAGTAGTTATATTCTTGTACATAGGAGCGGTATTATAGTAGCTATATTCTTGTACATAGGAGCGGTATTATAGTGGTTATATTCTTGCACATAGGAGCGGTATTATAGTAGTTATATTCTTGTACATAGGAGCAGTATTATAGTACTTATATTCTTGCACATAGGAGCAGTATTATAGTAGTTATATTCTTGTACATAGGAGCAGTATTATAGTAGTTATATTCTTGTACATAGGAGCAGTATTATAGTAGTTATATTCTTGTACATAGGAGCAGTATTATAGTGGTTATATTCTTGTAAATAGGAGCAGTATTATAGTAGTTATATTCTTGTACATAGGGAGCAGTATTATAGTAGTTATATTCTTGTACATAGGAGCAGTATTATAGTAGTTGTATTCTTGTATATAGGGGGCAGTATTATAGTAGTTATATTCTTGTACATAGGAGCAGTATTATAGTAGTTATATTCTTGTACATAGGAGCAGTATTATAGTAGTTATATTCTTGTACATAGGAGCAGTATTATAGTGGTTATATTCTTGTAAATAGGAGCAGTATTATAGTAGTTATATTCTTGTACATAGGGAGCAGTATTATAGTAGTTATATTCTTGTACATAGGAGCAGTATTATAGTAGTTGTATTCTTGTATATAGGGGGCAGTATTATAGTAGTTATATTCTTGTACATAGGTGCAGTATTATAGTAGTTATATTCTTGCACATAGGGGCAGTATTATAGTAGTTATATTCTTGTGCATAGGGAGCAGTATTATAGTAGTTATATTCTTGTACATAGGAGCAGTATTATAGTAGTTATATTCTTGTACATATGGGCAGTATTATAGTAGTTATATTCTTGTACATAGGAGCAGTATTATAGTAGTTATATTCTTTCACATAGGAGCAGTATTATAGTAGTTATATTCTTGTACATAGGAGCAGTATTATAGTAGTTATATTCTTGTACATAGGAGCAGTATTATAGTAGTTATATTCTTGTACATAGGAGCAGTATTATAGTAGTTATATTCTTGTACATAGGGGCAGTATTATAGTAGTTATATTCTTGTACATAGGGAGCAGTATTATAGTAGTTATATTCTTGTACACAGGGGCAGCATTATAGTAGTTATATTCTTGTACATAGGAGCAGTATTATAGTAGTTATATTCTTGCACATAGGAGCAGTATTATAGTAGTTATATTCTTGCACATAGGAGCAGTATTATAGTAGTTATATTCTTGTACATAGGAGCAGTATTATAGTAGTTATATTCTTGTACATAGGAGCAGTATTATAGTAGTTATATTCTTGTACATAGGGGCAGTATTATAGTAGTTTTATTCTTGTACATAGAGGGCAATATTATAGTAGTTATATTCTTATAGATAGGAGCAGTATTATAGTAGTTATATTCTTGTACATAGGAGCAATATTATAGTAGTTATATTCTTGCACATAGGAGCAGTATTATAGTAGTTATATTCTTGTACATAGGAGCAGTATTATAGTAGTTATATTCTTGTACATAGGAGCAGTATTATAGTAGTTATATTCTTGTACATAGGGGCAGTATTATAGTAGTTTTATTCTTGTACATAGAGGGCAATATTATAGTAGTTTTATTCTTGTACATAGAGGGCAGTATTATAGTAGTTATATTCTTGTACATAGGGAGCAGTATTATAGTAGTTATATTCTTGTACATAGGGAGCAGTATTATAGTAGTTGCATTCTTGTACATAGGGGGCAGTATTATAGTAGTTATATTCTTGTACATAGGAGCAGTATTATAGTAGTTGCATTCTTGTACATAGGGAGCAGTATTATAGTAGTTATATTCTTGTACATAGGAACAGTGTCTGATGAATGGCGTTCGCCTACGTGTCACACCAGAAATAATAATAATCTTTATTTTTATATAGCGCTAACATATTCCGCAGCGCTTTACATACATTATCGTCGCTGTCCCCATCGGGGCTCACAATCTAGATTCCCTATCAGTATGTCTTTAAAGTGTAGGAGGAAACCGGAGAACCCGGAGGAAACCCACGCAAACATGGGGAGAGCATACAAACTTCTTGCAGATATTGTCCTTGGTGGGATTTGAACACAGGACCCCAGTGCTGCAATGCTAACCACTGCGCCACCGTGCCGCCCATAATCTTCTGGCGTAAGGAATGCCACAGCTCGTGATGAATTAGGCAAGATGTGGTTTCTCGCTCTTGTGACACCACTGTCCTGCCCCAGTTCAGCCCATTTTGTCAGAGCTAGGAGAAATTGGCTGAAATTGTCAAAAGTTGCAAAATTTTTGCCAGTATGTCACTCTCCACAAAGAGAAACAATACCCCTTAGACCTCAATCCAGAGCCTCTCATCTAGCCAAATCAGTTCTCATACTATGCACTGACGAGGAGCAACAGCCCGAAACACCGTTTCTGCAAATTGAGCTTCTGATTTGTCTATTATCCTAAGTTATATTGCAAGGCTCGTTAAAGGGTTGATTGTGACTTGTAGGATTACTGCTTCCAATAGGTGGCGCTATAGAGTACAAGTCCTCTTCATCTCTGAAGAGGCAATTTTCATGCTCACTGCACAAAAATTTTGCGGCTTTTCAGAATTCTCCGTCCCTTTTCTCCTCTTATCATTTGTAGACCTGTCCATTTCTGTGTTTGGCTCAGATTGCCCCAGCGGCTCTCTGCTTTGGCTACTGTAAATTCACATTAAAGATTGGGATAGTCGGGTGATGAGGAAACTCACGGATGTTCTGCAACACAATGAGGTTTACAAAAAGGAAAAGAGCGATGAGCTAAGAGGAAGCCTGCAATATGTATGACAAAATCAGGCAAGAACTATCATCATTGAAATGATCTCAATAGGCAAATGCCTCTGAAAGACGACCAAAACGTTGTGACCCCTGGGTCAACTCTGCAAATGTCTATGGTCTTCCTAAGCATTGTCCCAAGTCGGCACTTTGCAGATAAAACATCCCCCACTGCAAGACTTTGGAGGCGTCTGTGGGAAATTTCCCCCTTTATCCAGTAGAGCATTTGTGAAGTCAGACACCATAGGATGAGGTCTGGATTCTGTGGAGCCGCTCAAGTTCTTTCACCAAACTCCCCAAATTGTGTCTATATGGAGCTTGTGCACGGGGCGCAGTCATGGGGAACATAAGAGGGCCTTCCCCCAAACTGTTCCCACAAAGCTGAAGCTACAATTGTCCACAATGTCTTGTACTGAAGAATTAAGATTTCCCTGCACTGGAGCTGAGGGGCCGAGGCCGCCCCCTCATAACAGCCCATAGCATTTATCCTCCTCCACTATCTGTACAGCGGCACAATGCAGTCAGGGGGTAATGTCCTCCTGCAATCACCAAACCCAGACTCCTCCATCAGACGCAGATAGAGAAGTGCGATCTGTCACTGCACAGAACACGTCTCCTCCAAAGTCCAGTGGTGGCGGCTTTACACCACTCCATCCGACGCTCTGCATTGTGCTTGGTGATGTACGGCTGCATGCAGCTGCTCGGTCATGAAGCTCCTGGCGGGGTGCAGTGTTTGCGTTGATGTTGTACCAGAAGAGGTCTGGATTCTGCAGTTATGGGGTCAGCAGAGCGGTGGTGACTTTTCTGCTCTCTGCGCCTCAGCACTTGGCCCCCCACTCTGTAACGTGGCTGAGTTGCTGCGGTTCCTTCCACTTCTCAATAATATCACTCACAGGTGATGCGGAAGATCCAGGAGGAAAAAACGTCATTGATGGACTTGTTACTCCGGTGTTACTCCGCTCTGCTATCAGTAAGTTCTGCACCAGATATACCAGTGGCGAGGGGCTGGATGTTATACACCGGTGGCGAGGGGCTGGATGTTATACACCGGTGGCGAGGGGCTGGATGTTATATACTGGTGCCGAGGGGCTGGATGTTATATACCGGTGGCGAGGGGCTGGATGTTATACACTGGTGGCGAGGGGCTGGATGTTATACACCGGTGGCGAGGGGCTGTATGTTATACACCGGTGGCGAGGGGCTGGATGTTATACACTGGTGGCGAAGGGCTGGATATTATACACTGGTGGCGAGGGGCTGGATGTTATACACCGGTGCCGAGGGGCTGGATGTTATACACCGGTGGCGAGAGGCTGGATGTTATACACCGGTGCCGAGGGGCTGGATGTTATACACCGGTGCCGAGGGGCTGGATGTTATACACCGGTGCCGAGGGGCTGGATGTTATACACCGGTGCCGAGGGGCTGGATGTTATACACCGGTGCCGAGGGGCTGGATGTTATACACCGGTGCCGAGGGGCTGGATGTTATACACCGGTGGTGAGGGGCTGGATGTTATACACCGGTGGCGAGAGGCTGGATGTTATACACCGGTGCCGAGGGGCTGGATGTTATACACCGGTGCCGAGGGGCTGGATGTTATACACCGGTGCCGAGGGGCTGGATGTTATACACCGGTGCCGAGGGGCTGGATGTTATACACCGGTGCCGAGGGGCTGGATGTTATACACCGGTGCCGAGGGGCTGGATGTTATACACCGGTGCCGAGGGGCTGGATGTTATACACCGGTGGCGAGAGGCTGGATGTTATACACCGGTGCCGAGGGGCTGGATGTTATACACCGGTGCCGAGGGGCTGGATGTTATACACCGGTGCCGAGGGGCTGGATGTTATACACCGGTGCCGAGGGGCTGGATGTTATACACCGGTGGCGAGGGGCTGGATGTTATACACCGGTGGCGAGGGGCTGGATGTTATACACCGGTGGCGAGGGGCTGGATGTTATACACCGGTGGCGAGGGGCTGGATGTTATACACTGGTGGCGAGGGGCTGGATGTTATACACTGGTGGCGAGGGGCTGGATGTTATACACCGGTGGCGAGGGGCTGAATGTTATACACCGGTGGCGAGGGGCTGAATGTTATACACTGGTGGCGAGGGGCTGGATGTTATACACTGGTGGCGAGAGGCTGGATGTTATATACCGGTGGTGAGGGGCTGGATGTTATAGACCGGTGGCAAGGTACACTGGGGGCAATGGAACTGAAAGGCCACATGTCTTAATCAAATGATTTCAAGCAATGGTTGAAATACTCCTCTCCCTATAATATACACATATCTTGCACAAAGGCCCTTTACTGTAAGTGTCAACCCCTGCATGCACTTGTCCTTTACAACCAAAGTGTGGGATAAAGCAATTTTTTCTGCGAATTCATAGGTTCCTCTATCCTGCATTATTACTAATGTGATTTAGTTGTATCTTTCCTTTCTGCTTTAGAAATCACAATTTATGCAGCAGTGATGAACGTGCCCATGGCAGTTCCCTAAGAAATGTCATATAATTGAGGACCACTCTATATATACTTTGCGCAGCCGGTTTCTGATGGATATTTCATCACTGTCCATACGTAGACGGGAAGCTCAGAGCATGATCATTTAGTAATAACTAATAATGCAACAGACCCAGCCCTCAAAACCTATATATACACACACCCTCTCACATATTCCGAGAGTGTGAGTTAAGCAGCTCATAGAGCGGTGACCCTGGGAACGTCTGCACTACAGCAGACAGGACATAACTTGTTAAATTTGGCATGGTCCTTTGATTGTGGTTTTTGGATTTAACCCTACAAGGAGCAAAAAATCTGCAAGATGGAGCCTAAAAAGGTGAGTTATTGCCTTTTTTACTGCATATATGAGAGGCAACAGCTGCCATTAGATAATGTCATGGGCACTGTAGATCTGACTGCATATTTTTAATAATATAGTATTATGCAGAGTAGTGTAGTTGCTGCTGACGTGAAGGACTTTTGCAGGAAAGTCATTACTGCAGCACGAGTCCTGTGTGGAGAGCAGAGCGATTACTTGCAGAACTAGTATCTAATCCAACGTGTACATGGAGTATAGCGTGTACCACGGGGGCGATCGTCTCCGGCTACTTTCTACTATCTGAACCCTTGCCCTATAGGTGTTGAGTACGTATGTACCTATTAGAGCAGCTTTATCATTAGAATCCCACATAGCATGGAGCTCAGGAGGATGCAGCAATCTGCCACGATCTCCAGGGCATTTATTAAAAGGGCGACTCCAGCTTTGATAAATTGTGGTCAATTCAGTGAGACGATGGGCTCATTTTGTGCTGTCGAGGTTCTGAGCCCGAGAGATAACGTGCATTTTTACAGCTAAAAGGAGCCCTTTAAATATCTGCAGGAAGCAGAGAAGATGCAATGTAGTGATAATGTGCAGAGTAGATACATGTCCCCGGCCTGTGGGTATCAGCTCCTCCTGTTCTGGCTGATATTACACGGCTTCCTGTCCTCATCCACCTCCATCACTCAATCTCTCAGTCTCTTCATCTCACCAGTCTTGTGTTTTCTTGTATCTTCTTTTATTCTGCCTCATTCTTTCATGTTCTTCTGTTGCTCCTTCATTTCTCTATATGTATTTTATTATCTCAAATTTTTTGTCTCTTCCTATGTCTCATTCCCTCTGTCTCTCATTCTCTCTATCTTCTATGCTCTGTCTCTCCTATTCTCTTTTGTCTCTTCTCTCTATAGCACTCTATTATTTAATCATTCATGTGTCTCATTCTCTCTTTCACACTTTCTCTCTTATCCTTCCTTTACAACTTTCTAATTCTCTGTTGCATTTTTCATTGTCTCAGATCTCGGCCTCTTTTTCTTTCTGTCTCAGATCTCTGCCTCTTTTTCATTCTGTCTCAGATCTCGGCCTCTTTTTCATTGTTTCAGATCTCTGCCTCTTTTTCTTTCTGTTTCTCCTTCACTCTCTTTTATTGTCTGTCTTCTATTCTCAATCCTTCTCGCTCATACTCTCTGCAGCACTCTATCAGTCTCTTTTTATTGTTTTCCCTTCTCTCATTTGTTCTTATTCCCTTGCATTCTCTTTTTGTTTCTCATTCTCTCTGTAGCACTCTATCATTTTCTTTTTTTCCCGACTCTCTCATTCACTCTCTTTTATCCTCTCTCATATTGTTGCATTTTTCGTTCTCCCCCTTTTCACCTTCTTTTGTTGCTTTCTCCTTCTCTCTGTCATTATCTCTCGCTTATCCGCTCTCGTTCTCATTTTTTCGCGCCAGTCTTTGATGCAGGGTGCACATGAGTGACGCGCCCCTGGGCCTACTTGGTGTAGCGTTGCGCACGCGGGGACTACCCGGAGCCGGGCCTGTTGAGGGTAGTAGTCTCGTGGCGGTGACCCGGTCCGTGCCCAGGGAGTCAAACTGTGTGGCTGAGTATTAGCAGTAGATGTTGGACGACTACGCCACCCGTTGAATGCAGCTATGGAGCAGACCGCTGAGGCCGGTGGTACGATTGTGCAGCGTAGATGGTATAACCCCCAACGGGAGGGGTATGGCCTCAGGGCAGCCGACGTGGATGATGGGGGTAGCAGGAACCACTCAGAGACGATGCGGTGTAGTTCAGGGTCTTTACTGGTGATAAAGATAGACCCTCCCGGAGTACTGGCTAGCGATCGGGGCCTGGTCAGTCTTTGAGCAGATGGGATTTCCCCTGGCCAGGCGGAGTTGTAGGCCTCCCCAACTAATTGTACTCTTCTGGCTACCTTGCTAGAGGCGGGTAAAAGTAGCCCACGTCCCTGAGTGTACCGTGTGGTGCTCACCCGTATGGCCGGTGACTCGGGGCCTTCTAGTGGCTTCCGCTCCACGACGGCGGTGCTGGTCCCACGCGTGTGACCGTGCCTTCGGGTTTCTTGGCCAGAGGACCTGAAATCCCCTGCCGGTCGGTTTCTGCTGCTGGGTAAGGATTAGTCCCCACAGCCTCGGACTCCGGGTCCGGTGATTATTCTTCAATCAGGGCGAGCTCTACAGCTGCCAGCCCCTGATTCCTTGTAGCACTGCTCCCACTGAGCTCCTGATCTTTCTTTCCTATAGCTGCTCCTCTTCTCAACTCACTAACCCTGCCTCAGCCCCAGTTTTATATAGGGGAAGTTCTTCCCCTCCCAGGACTGGGCAGGAGGTGTGGCATGCATAGGATTCCTGACCAAGAGACCTCCCACCTGCTCTCAGACGTAATATCTCTATTACTGTGGCAACCAGACCCCTGGGGTGTCACATTCCCCCCTAGTAAAATTTAGTACTCCGGGAGTAAACATATTTTTGTAACATAACAAATTATAAACAGAAACAACGCAATAAAGAAAAACATTAGGATGGTCACGGCGTGTCCGCAACCGGGTGCAACTTTTGAGGAAAACAAAGGTGTCCATTTCACCAAAACAGGGAGACGTAACCAGGTAGGGGTCTGTCCTGCCCCGAGTCCTTATCAGTCTTTTAGTTCGTCCTGGGTTACGCTCCAACTATATACACAAAGGATTCCCGGTAAATCCACCAAAGACTCCTACAAATAACTAGAAACACATAATTATACACAAGCAACAATAAACAGGTAAACATTAATAAAATAGCTTGAACATTTAGATCCTCCACCGTACGGGCAACTGGCCTCTAGTGACCCTAGTGGACCTACGGAGCTGGTGACTGGTCCTGAGCTACAGGGTATAGGAGCTGTCAAGGGTAAACTGGGCAGCCGTCTACGGACTCTTTGGCTCACTAGGGGTATGGCAGGCTCACTATAAGCAGAGGGTTGATTCTCCTGGTCTGCTTGTGTGGGGTCTTCTGCCTCCTGGACCGGCTGTTCTTCCAGCTCTACCTGTGTCTCCGTAGGCACTTGGGATGCTGGTTGGAGGAACGTGAGGACGGGTACCACAACAGCACCATTGACTTGAGTCCAAGACCGGGGGAAGTCTCCGAGCACAGTACTAACCATATCTTCCCTTTCCTCTACGGGTCGAGGGTCTTCTTGTTCCTCTTCAGGGTTCCGTAGCTGTTCAGGACACTTCTTCAGGTGATCCCGAGATACAATGGCTGTGGTTTCCCCTCCGTCTTTACTGATTGTACAGATCTTTGGGTTGTCGTGGCTTGAGGGCAGTACGGTGTACGGGTCCTTCTCCCACTGGTCGTCCAACTTGTGGAGCCGTCTTTTCCTCTTCAAGACCTGCTCTCCGGGCACCAGGGGAACAGCGGGAGCATACTGGTTGTAAGTTTTCTCTTGTCTTTCCCTAGCTTGACAGAGACTTCGCTCCACGCTCTCCTGTACTTTCCGGTACTGCTGCTGCCTCTCTGTGTCCCAGTCTGCTTCTGGTGAAGTGTCCTCGGGTGTCAGGACTCCCATCTCCAGATCAACAGGAAGCTTACCAGGTCTTGCCCTCATTAGGTAAGCCGGGGTACAGTTGGTGGAACCTACAGGGATGTGGTTGTATAGGTCCACCAGGTCGAGCAGCTTTTCAGGCCACAGACTACGTTCTTCCAGGGGCAATGTTTTCAGAAGATCTATCACCACCTGGTTCATTTTCTCACAAAGTCCATTAGTTTGCGGGTGATAGGGTGTTGTTCTAATCTTCCGGCAGCCATACAGGGTGCAGAACTCCTGGAAGACTTCCGCTTCAAAGGCAGGCCCCTGGTCCGTCAGCACCTGCTCCGGGTATCCGTGCGGACGGCAGAAGTGCTGCTGGAAGGCTCTAGCTGCTGTTTGAGCCGTTAAGTCCTTGACGGGGACGACAACCAAGAACCGGGAGTAGTGATCCACGATGGTTAACGCGTAGACGTAGCCACTTCTGCTTGGGGTCAGTTTTACATGATCCAAGGCTACCAGTTCCAACGGCTGTCTGGTGATGATGGACTGCAGGGGAGTCTTCTGGCTGGCACGGTCCCTCCTTCTTAGGTTGCATGGGCCACAGTCTCTGCACCACCTCTCGATGGTTCCTCTCATGCCTACCCAATGGAACCGCCCGCGCAGCAGGAACTCCAGCTTCTTCCATCCGAAGTGCCCAGCTCCGTCGTGGTATGCCTCCATCACCATAGCTGCGTCTCTTCTTGGCACCACTACTTGCCAGATTAGTTCATGCGTCCGGGAGTTAACCATTCTGCGGCACAACTTCCCCTTGTAAAGGAACAGTCGACTCTTCTCAGCCCACAGTTGCTTGGCTTCCTCCGGAGCGTCTGGGTCAAGGCGTGCATCTGGCCGAGTCAGCATCTCCTTTACCAGTCGGACGGCAGGGTCACTGTCTTGCGTCTCCGCCCAGTTGTAATGAGGTAATGGGTTGAACGTAGCGGATTGCTTACTCCTTACACGGTGGGAATACTGGATAGTCCCATGACGGTGGAACGTGGGGAGTTCAACTTCTTCCAGTTCCTCTGAATCTTCCCCTACGTCCGGTAGGTTCGGCATCCTGGACAGGGCGTCCGCGTTGGTATTGGAGCGTCCTGCCCGGTATTTGATTGTAAACTCATAGTTGGACAAGCGGGCCATCCATCTCTGCTCTAGGGCACCGAGTCTTGCAGTGTCCAGGTGTGTCAACGGGTTGTTATCCGTGTACACGGTGAACCGGGAAGCAGCGAGGTAGTGCTTAAAGCGTTCGGTGACTGCCCACACCACTGCCAGGAACTCTAGCTTAAATGAGCTGTAATTCTCAGGGTTTCTTTCGGTGGGTCGCAGTTTCCGGCTGGCGTAAGCAATTACCCGTTCCCTCCCCTGCTGGATCTGGGACAGTACGGCTCCTAGCCCGATGTTACTGGCGTCGGTGTAGAGGATAAAGGGCTGGCTATAATCAGGGTACGCCAGGATTTCATCCCCCGTGAGGGCCATCTTCAGCTGGCGGAAGGACTTTTCTTCCAGCTTCTCCCATCTGAAGGGTGGCTTCTGGTTCTTGGCCTTCCTGGACTGGCCTATCAGGAGGTCCTGCATAGGAGCTGCCTTTTTGGTGAAACCGGGAATGAACCTTCGGTAGTAGCCTACCAACCCGAGGAACTGCCTCACTTCCTTTACGCTGGAGGGGCTTGGCCATTCCTTAATTGCGGTGATCTTATCAGGGTCGGGAGCCACTCCGTCAGCACTCACCACGTGTCCCAGGTACTGCACCTTTGGCTTCAGGAGGTGACACTTGGAGGGTTTCACCTTTAGGCCGTAACTTGCCAGAGCTTCGAACACTTCTGCCAGGTGTTTCAGGTGGTCCTCGTAGGTCTTGGAATAGACGATGACATCGTCCAGGTATAACAGGACCGTCTCAAAGTTTCGGTGTCCCAGACAGCATTCCATCAATCGCTGGAAGGTTCCTGGTGCGTTGCAGAGTCCGAACGGCATGCAGGTAAACTCGCTAAGTCCCATCGGGGTGGTGAATGCGGTCTTCTCCCGGTCCGCCTCTGCTACAGGAACCTGCCAGTACCCGCTAGTGAGATCCAAGGTGGAGAAGAAGTTAGCAGATTTTAAAGCAGCCAAAGACTCCTCTATTCTTGGTAAGGGGTACGCATCTTTGTGTGTGATACGGTTAATTTTCCGGTAATCTACACACATTCTCATGGTGTTGTCTTTCTTTTTGACCAAGACTAGTGGAGCTGCCCAGGGGCTACAGCTATCACTGATTACCCCAGCCTCCTTCATGTCTCTAAGCATCCCCTTGGCGTGTTGGTAGTGTGCAGGGGGTACGGGTCGATACCTCTCTTTTATGGGAGGATGGTCTCCCGTGGGGATGTGGTGTTCTACCCCCTTGACTCGCCCGAAGTCTAACGGGTGTTTACTAAACACTCTCTCGTACTCTCGAACCACCCGGTAGACTCCCTGTTTCTGGTGGGAGGGAGTGGAGTCAGTACCCAAATGTAGTTGCTGACACCAATCCTCCATTATTTTCGTAGAGCCGTTACCTTCCTCCGGGTGAGATGGAGGCAAGGGTTCCACAGACTGTATAGAATTTTGGTTGATAGTATATAATTTGGCTAGCGTAGCATACCGGGGCAGGTATACTTCCCTTTTCCCGATATTTATTATACGAACGGGCACCCTCCCATGGCGTACATCAACTACCCTCCGTGCTGTCAAAATGGTGGGCCTACTGTCTGAGTAGACTGGTTCTACCATGGCCTGGTAATCTCTACCTCTCAGACCAATAGCTGCCCGGCACCAAATCATCATTTCACTTTTCGGGGGCATGGCAATAGGGAAAGGGTCACACATTCTTACGCTACCAATCTCACCACCGGAGAGTTCCACCTGTTGCCGTCGCATCAGTGCCCGGATCTCTTTCTGGAGCACTCGCTGCTGGCCGGAGCTGGCGTTCTTGGCAACCTGCTGTAAAATGAAAATCACCTCTGCAAGACAATTTTCAATCACATTAGTTCCTAGAGTTATCTTTGGGTGACTCTCGCGCTTGTCAATGTCTACAATAATCAGTCCCTGTGCTGCCAGTTCGACTCTGCCGATTTTAATGGTCATTTCTTTAAATCCGATCTGTGGCACGGGCTGACCATTACTGGCGATGATACTCAAGTCGTCGTCTGGATAGCGGGTTATATCCGAGTCGTTCCAGTACTGCTTGAAGAGCACGTACGGGATGGTGGTGACCTGTGACCCGGTGTCCAGTAGGGCACTCATAGGGATGCCATCCAGTACCACAGGCAAGACTGGACGTCCTCCCACATATTTGTCGCGCCAGTTCGATGGGCCTGGTGATCTTTTTCCTGGGGGTTGGCCCTCTACCCCAGGTTGTGCCAGTTTAAAGGACAGTACCTTGCCATATGTCCGGGTTGATTGCAGCGGCGGCAGATAGGTTGTCCGTCCTCGTTGTACCGGTCGCTGGGTCTTCCTCTGGCCGGTGGGGTCCTCCTTGGTCGACGCCACGGGATGTCCTCCGGTCCGGATGCCAGCTGGATCTTCCCTGGAGTGGAAACCTGTAAAGACTGCACAGTTCGGGTTAGCGCAGCAACGCTTTTAGCTAGCTCTTGGACCTGATGGTGCAGGTCCGGAGCCGAGTCATTGTTCAAAGCCTGCGCATCAGCCCCCACAGGCCCTGCCGACAAGGGCGCCGCCTCCTGGTGGTAAGTGGTAGTAGGGCGCCTGTGGGTCACAACGCCACCCGGTGCCGGTTCTCGGAGCACCCGGATGGCTCTGTCCTTGAACTGTGCAAAGTCCAGATGAGGATCCTGTAAGGCTATGGCCCGCAACTGGGTTCGGTGGACATTGCAATATAGTCCCTCTATAAATTGCTCGGTCAACAGCCTGTCCTCGTTTCCCACGCTGTCAGGGTCGGTCTGCTTAATGGCTCTCAGGGCCTCTTGTAGGTTTAGTGCATAGTCCCTTATACTCTCATATGCTCGCTGCTTGCACCCATAGAATCTAAGCTTAATCTCGGCTGAGGTGCGGGTATCAAAGGTGTCCCTCAGCCGGGTTAGTATCCCTGCGACAGTCCTCCTCCCAGGTGGCCAGGACTTTACCTCCCTTTGGGCTGCCCCGGTTAGTTGGGCCACCAGGATGCTCACTTTTTGCTCTTCTGTGAGGGGGTACACCTGGAAGAGGCTATCCAGCTTTTCTTTAAAGTCATTCAGGGTATGTGACTCCCCTGAGTACTGGGGTAGCCAGGCTGCTCCCGGGATATAGGGCATGGTGAAAGGCATGACTGCAGCAGCGGTGGCGCTGGCGGGGGTTGAGGCAGTGAAGCTCTCCTCCGTATCCGACATCTTTCTCCCCCCCTAGTGGACCGTGGCCTACCTTGCGATGATCCTCTTCCGTAGGCCGCGGCTCCGCAGTGGATCGTCAGGGTTGAGGACCTTCCGTCGCGCTCCTGTGACGTCGGCGTCTGCTGGGCTCCTTCCAGGACCTTACGCAACGTCCTGACGTGAGGCGGGGCTTCAGTTCTCGCGCGCTTTCAGAGTCCACGCCCCTCTTCTTCCCGCGCAGCGTCTTCAAGATGGCGTCGGATGGCGGGAAAACTTCGCGGATGGCGGGAAGAAGGTAGAAGATGGCGCCGGATGGCGGGAAAACTTTGCGGATGGCGGGAAGAAGGTAGAAGATGGCGCCGGATGGCGGGAAACCTCCACGGATGGCGGGAATCTTCACCACTGGTAAGTTTGAACAGTCTTTTTCAGGCACGCAGTACCCGGTGGTTGCCGGCACGAAATCCTGCCGACTACGTCAAAGCTGACGCGCCCCTGGGCCTACTTGGTGTAGCGTTGCGCACGCGGGGACTACCCGGAGCCGGGCCTGTTGAGGGTAGTAGTCTCGTGGCGGTGACCCGGTCCGTGCCCAGGGAGTCAAACTGTGTGGCTGAGTATTAGCAGTAGATGTTGGACGACTACGCCACCCGTTGAATGCAGCTATGGAGCTGCCGCTGCAGGGCAGACCGCTGAGGCCGGTGGTACGATTGTGCAGCGTAGATGGTATAACCCCCAACGGGAGGGGTATGGCCTCAGGGCAGCCGACGTGGATGATGGGGGTAGCAGGAACCACTCAGAGACGATGCGGTGTAGTTCAGGGTCTTTACTGGTGATAAAGATAGACCCTCCCGGAGTACTGGCTAGCGATCGGGGCCTGGTCAGTCTTTGAGCAGATGGGATTTCCCCTGGCCAGGCGGAGTTGTAGGCCTCCCCAACTAATTGTACTCTTCTGGCTACCTTGCTAGAGGCGGGTAAAAGTAGCCCACGTCCCTGAGTGTACCGTGTGGTGCTCACCCGTATGGCCGGTGACTCGGGGCCTTCTAGTGGCTTCCGCTCCACGACGGCGGTGCTGGTCCCACGCGTGTGACCGTGCCTTCGGGTTTCTTGGCCAGAGGACCTGAAATCCCCTGCCGGTCGGTTTCTGCTGCTGGGTAAGGATTAGTCCCCACAGCCTCGGACTCCGGGTCCGGTGATTATTCTTCAATCAGGGCGAGCTCTACAGCTGCCAGCCCCTGATTCCTTGTAGCACTGCTCCCACTGAGCTCCTGATCTTTCTTTCCTATAGCTGCTCCTCTTCTCAACTCACTAACCCTGCCTCAGTCCCAGTTTTATATAGGGGAAGTTCTTCCCCTCCCAGGACTGGGCAGGAGGTGTGGCATGCATAGGATTCCTGACCAAGAGACCTCCCACCTGCTCTCAGACGTAATATCTCTATTACTGTGGCAACCAGACCCCTGGGGTGTCACATGAGCAATAAACGCCACTTTATGAATATGGTGCATTTTTCGGCTGCCATGCACCACCATCAACTGGAGTACATTTCTGTCGTCATTTTGAGGGGTGGGTGAATTGTGATTATTTTTTTGTCTCGCTCACGCCCCCTTCTGCTCTGCTTCACCCACTTTAGAAAAGTTAGGCAGAGCCGTCCAAAGCAAGTGTAACAGCAAAGTTTTTGCGCAACTGCAAGTTGCTTAAAAATTTTGCAACAGTTTTACGACAGAATTCTGGAGAAAACTGTTTGATGGATTTAGGACCAAGTGTTCAACTCAGGACATACCTGTCAAAATTTTATGAAGGGGCCTCAGGAAGATTGATCCTCCCATTTATGTAGGACGAATCCTTTACCTATAGTATGTAAATCATATATAGTACATATGACCCCCTAATAAACAAACACACTAGACCGCTAAACAAATACCGGGAATATGCGCTAAATAAAAATACAGACCCCAAACCAGAATCCCCTTTTATTTGAACATTTATGCAGATCCCAGGTCAGACCCCTTTTATCAAGACCCCAGCAAGCCCTTAATTCAGACCCCAGACCAGAACCCCCCACATAGAGACAGAGAAACCTTCTCATTTACAGACCCCAAATTACTTTCAGCCATTCACCTCTTCCTGCTCCTCTTCCCTCCGTTCCTCAGCGTTGCGGCAGACAACGTCCTTTCGCTGCATGGAGGGAACTGTAGGAACAGCGGGAGGAGAGTATGTTTGGTATCAGGAAATCTGATGGTTCTTTCAGGAGTCCTGGAGATCTTTTTTTCTGGAAGAGTTGAAGAACATAGTTCTCCTGGATGGAATTCTCCTGCTCTTTCTCAGCGAGGGATCTGTCATATAAAAACACAATGCATGAAACTCATATTTCCATTACAAAGATAATTCTGACACCACATTCTGTGTGGACAGTTATGTGGATGATGAGAATGAAAAATGGCTCCAACGTGGATCACCGAACAAACTCCTCGACTTTGATATGAATTGTGGAATTGTTTTATAAGAGATATGTAGAATTAGCAGCAATTCCAACAATAAGTATCAAAAATAAATTCCAGTAACGTACTGAAGTATTAATAAACCACAAACTAGTGAATTACAACTACCATCCAGATTGCTGGTAAGAGGAGAACGGCCAAGGATGAGGGCAGATTGCATGAGGGGAGGCGACTCAATGATGACTTACAACAAGAAGACAAGAAAGACAAGAATAGTTTCCCGAGCGCCTGACAATCGAACCTTGAAGAAGCCTATAAGAATGGCTTCACCAAGGAAATATTTGCCACTGTGAAACAAGTTAAAAAGCCTTTCTTAGCATACCAAGCAATCATCAAAGAGCAGTATGGCAGTGAAATTAGCAACCAGCAGGACATCAATCAGAGATGAGAGGAGCTTGACCATCAAGAGGAGTGCGGGGGACAAGAGGAACCAGAACCAAACCTATTGGAAAGTGAAGTGCTTCGGAAACTGAGGCAGCTGCCAAACAGCAAAGCACCTGGCATTGAGAGTAACCCGACAGAGCTGCTGAAATCATTCCCAAGAGCTGCACCGACAGCACAATTCCAGAAGATCTGGAGGACCTGCACTTGGCCAAAGGACCGGAATAGATCGGGTTTCTTCTCACTGTAGAAGAAAGGTGACGCCAGGGACTAAGCCAACTACAGAACAATCATCCTGATCGCCCATGCCAGCAAGGTGCTTGAAAAGGTCATCCTGAAGCAGCTTGGGCAACATCGTTGATAACTTTCTGATGTCCAAGTTGGGTTGTGTAAAGATAGAGGGACCCATGATCACATCGCAAACCATAAGGGCATCATTGAAAAGGCAAGGGCATACCAGAAGAAGCTCTACCTGAGCTTCATCTATTATACAAAGGCTTTTGCCAGTTTGAGTATGATAAGCTGCGGGAATGAGGTAGGAGTGCCGGCGCATATTATTAGGTTAATCAGGTCACTCTATGATGATCAAGAAGCTACAAAGTGAACTAGGTATGGAGATACAGAATTATTCAAGAAAGGGCACAAGACAAGGATGCATCAGCTCTCCTTTTCTTATCAAACTTTGGAAGATGGACTTAGATGATTCGAGTGTTGTGAAAATAGGTGGAAGAACCATCAACCATCTGAGATATGCAGATGATACAACCCTGTAAGCAGAAAGTGAGAAGGACCCAAAGAAACTAATCCTGAAAGCAGAAAGCGAGAACATCTGACTTTACCTAAGCATGAAGAAGACCAAATTCTTGACTGCCACCAGCGAGGAGGTCCACATAAAGATCTAGATTGAATAAATAGAAATGGTCAACAGCTTAGTTTTTTTTTGGGTCCCTAATTAATCACAATGGTGGCATGACAGCAGAGATCAAGCATCAATTACGACTGGGGTGTGCAGCCATGGTGAGAATGGACTGAATATGGAAGTCCAAGGACTTCTCAGTCACCATCAAACAAAGAGCGATTACACCCATTGTGTCCCTAATTGTGACATATGGTCATGAGACGTGGACACTCAGAAAAGCAGATAGAAGAAAAAAACGATGCCTTTGAGTTGTGGAGCAGGAGAAGACTTTCACGAATCCCATGGACAGTGAGGATCAGCAAAAAAGATGTTCCTGTAAGGCGAGATCACCAGATGGAAACTGACCTATTCTGGACACGTGCGGAGGGCAGGCTCACGAGAAAGGAGATGCTACTTGGAATGGTCAGTGGTAAATGGAAACATGGGAGATAGAAGACCCATTGGTTGGATACCACCAAGAATGACTTGGGAATGAACATCAAGCAATTGAAAGAAGCTGTGGGAAACAGGGATGCACGGCGAGAACTGGCCTCCACAATATCCAAGGGTCGGACACTACTGATCGGATAGAATCACAGTCATTACTAAAGATCAGTCGACAGCAATAAACCTGCTTTACAGATCACAGCAGTTTTTGTTTTTATAAATTATATAGACTAAAAAGGAAAAGTAAAAAAAAAGTCACGAAGATATTCTAAAAATGTGAGGGAAACATGTTTCACCATGAAAGTTCCGAAAGAATTCTTGTTTTAGCAAATTCCTCTGTTGTCAGCAAGAAGGGTTCTGTCCTTCATCTATCTCATCTTCCCATACAATGTGGCATCAAGAGTCCTGGCCGTGCCCAGAAGTCAGGAATTATCACATCTGCATATCACATAGAACATATAATTACCGCCAATTTACAGAGCAATTCCACCCGAATCATAAATTCACAAGTCAGTAGGAACACAAGGAGTTAGTGCACTATGCGAGGCACCAGAGGTAAACTAAATAATAGTCAATAAACAGTTTGAGATTGCTGCAAACAGCAATAGGACATAATCAGCAGTCCCATGTAAATTTTCAAGCTTTGATTGCAGTAATTCTTTAAGTTAATTAATGCAAATTTTTTTCCCATGCCTTTAAATATGTTGTGTACATTTATGCAGATTCCTCAGCGTGGCTCAGAGATTTTACATTCTGTCTCCATCACTGCCTTAAAGTAATCGCATGATATGTGGAAATCACATCTGAGAGCCAAAAGCCTATTTAATGATGCATACAGAGCGCCACCTACAGGCGGAGACAAGGAAGAGCAGAAACGTTTTTTTGTTTTTTATAGAAAACAAACTTTGTTCTTTAGCGCCAGATATTCCTCAAGAGGTGTGACATAGTGTATACCGCAGATTATAAGGCCAATCATGGTTCTATCCCTACTTGGAAGCTGACATTAGAAAAAAGTAGTTTTAAAAAAAAAACAACAACGCTGGATTCAGGAGAACAGCGACATTTGCACCAGGTAAAAAAAAAACAAGTGGAAGGTCTTCTTTAAAGTAATCACCACCTGTACTACATATCTGGCATAGTCAGAGGTGTCAGCAGGAATCTATGAGATACTCTGCTTATTATGGATACAGAGGCGCTCAACTGATTGGACGCTGGTGATCAGTCTTATTGTCCCTGCAGCTCCCCTAGAGGGAAAACAAGGTATTACACTGTGTCAGTAAAAAGTATACAGGGATGATGACTTATGTATTGAGTTGCTAGTGTAATAGCTATATGCAATCAGAAATCTCATCCTGACAAATATAAGATCACTGGGGGTCCGAAAGTGTGAAGAAATCGGTAGTGATCATGCTTGACCACTGACAACCCCCTTAAGAACCCCTCTCTTTTAAAGGGAATTTGTCACTAGGTTTAAGCCACCTAATCTGAGAGCAGCATGATGTAGAAACAGAGACCCTGATTCCAGTGATGTATCACTTACTGGGCTGCTTGCTGTAGTTTTGATAAAAATCACAGTATTTTCAGCAGACTATTACCACTACAGGACTAGTAAACCTGCTGACAAGAGAACTATGACTGTGTAGCCCCGCCCCCCACCACTGATTTGCAGCTTTCTGCCTATGCACAGTGTACACAAAAAGTGGCCAATCAGTTGTGTGGGCGGGGTTATACAGAGCTCAGCATTCAGAGAACTGCCAGATTTGCTGCGGATAAAAGAGTGACTTTATCAAAACTGCAGCAAGAATCTCAGTATGTGACACATCACTGGAATCAGGGTCTCTACCTCTACATTACGTTGGGGGAAGCAAAAACTTGGTGACAGATTCTCTTTAAAGAATATAAAAAATATAGTTAATTAAATAAATGCGGAAAGAAATAGAACGAATATATTTTTCCTTTTTGAATTAAGTAAAGAATATATAATATATCTCCTTTGTCTCTCTGCAGGGAGGTCTCACGTGTTCCTTGGCTTTCGCTGTAATTGTGGCAGCAATTGGTTCCCTGCAGTTTGGATACAACACAGGAGTCATCAACGCTCCAGAAGAGGTAAAGGGAACGAGTCCAGCAGAAACGCTAATGATGCTGTCAACATGAAGGATCCGATAAACATGTATCATTAAAAATGTCCTCCTATTATCAATCCAAGGAGAAGAAAGATTTCATATTCTCTTGAAGGAACTTTCTCATGTGCTTAGTGTTACCCCATTCTGAGCTACAACCTAGGATGAGGGTCCCCCCAAGAGGAATAAAAGAAGGAAATAACATTCAATCTAACATAGAAAAGTAATAACTACAAAACACTACTACAACCACAGCAAATAATAAAATATTGCTACATATTGTAATACTGCCCCTATGTACAAGAATATAACTACTATAATACTGCCCCTATGTACAAGAATATAACTACTATAATACTGCCCCTATGTACAAGAATATAACTACTATAATACTGCTCCTATGTACAAGAATATAACTACTATAATACTGCCCCTATGTACAAGAATATAACTACTATAATACTGCTCCCTATGTACAAGAATATAACTACTATAATACTGCTCCCTATGTACAAGAATATAACTACTATAATACTGCCCCCTATGTACAAGAATATAACTACTATAATACTGCCCCCTATGTACAAGAATATAACTACTATAATACTGCCTCTATGTACAAGAATATAACTACTATAATACTGCTCCTATGTACAACAATATAACTACTATAATACTGCTCCTATGTACAAGAATATAACTACTATAATACTGCTCCTATGTACAAGAATATAACTACTATAATACTGCTCCTGTGTACAAGAATATAACTACTATAATACTGCCCCTATGTACAAGAATATAACTACTATAATACTGCCCCCTATGTACAAGAATATAACTACTATAATACTGCCCCCTATGTACAAGAATATAACTACTATAATACTGCTCCTATGTACAAGAATATAACTACTATAATACTGCCCCCTATGTACAAGAATATAACTACTATAATACTGCTCCTGTGTACAAGAATATAACTACTATAATACTGCCCCTATGTACAAGAATATAACTACTATAATACTGCCCCCTATGTACAAGAATATAACTACTATAATACTGCCCATATGTACAAGAATATAACTACTATAATACTACCCCTATGTACAAGAATATAACTACTATAATACTGCCCCCTATGTACAAGAATATAACTACTATAATACTGCTCCTATGTACAAGAATATAACTACTATAATACTGCTCCTATGTACAAGAATATAACTACTATAATACTGCTCCTATGTACAAGAATATAACTACTATAATACTACCCCTATGTACAAGAATATAACTACTATAATACTGCCCCTATGTACAAGAATATGATTACTATAATACTGCTCCTATGTACAAGAATATAACTACTATAATACTGCCCCTATGTACAAGAATATAACTACTATAATACTGCCCCCTATGTACAAGAATATAACTACTATAATACTGCCCATATGTACAAGAATATAACTACTATAATACTACCCCTATGTACAAGAATATAACTACTATAATACTACCCCCTATGTACAAGAATATAACTACTATAATACTGCTCCTATGTACAAGAATATAACTACTATAATACTGCTCCTATGTACAAGAATATAACTACTATAATACTACCCCTATGTACAAGAATATAACTACTATAATACTGCCCCTATGTACAAGAATATGATTACTATAATACTGCTCCTATGTACAAGAATATAACTACTATAATACTGCCCCTATGTACAAGAATATAACTACTATAATACTGCTCCTATGTACAAGAATATAATTACTATAATACTGCTCTTATGTACAGGAATATAACTACTATAATACTGCTCCTATGTACAAGAATATAACTACTATAATACTGCCCCCTATGTACAAGAATATAACTACTATAATACTGCTCCTATGTACAAGAATATAACTACTATAATACTGCTCCTATGTACAAGAATATAACTACTATAATACTACCCCTATGTACAAGAATATAACTACTATAATACTGCCCCTATGTACAAGAATATGATTACTATAATACTGCTCCTATGTACAAGAATATAACTACTATAATACTGCCCCTATGTACAAGAATATAACTACTATAATACTGCTCCTATGTACAAGAATATAATTACTATAATACTGCTCTTATGTACAGGAATATAACTACTATAATACTGCTCCTATGTACAAGAATATAACTACTATAATACTGCTCCTATGTACAAGAATATAGCTGCTATAATACTGCTCCTATATTCAAGAATATTACTACTATAATGCTGCCTCTATGTATAAGAATATAACTACTATAATACTGCCTCTATGTACAAGAATATAACTACTATAATACTGCTCCTATGTACAAGAATATAACTACTATAATACTGCTCCTATGTACAAGAATATAACTACTATAATACTGCTCCTATGTACAAGAATATAACTACTATAATACTGCTCCTATATGCAAGAATATAACTACTATAATACTGCTCCTATATGCAAGAATATAACTACTATAATACTGCTCCTATATACAAGAATATAACTACTATACTGCTGCCTCTATGTATAAGAATATAACTACTATAATACTGCTCCTATGTACAAGAATATAACTACTATAATACTGCCCCCTATGTACAAGAATATAACTACTATAATACTGCACATATGTACAAGAATATAACTACTATACTGCTGCCTCTATGTATAAGAATATAACTACTATAATACTGCCCCTATGTACAAGAATATAACTACTATAATACTGCTCCTATGTACAAGAATATAACTACTATAATACTGCCCCTATGTACAAGAATATAACTACTATAATACTGCTCCCTATGTACAAGAATATAACTACTATAATACTGCCCCCTATGTACAAGAATATAACTACTATAATACTGCCTCTATGTACAAGAATATAACTACTATAATACTGCTCCTATGTACAACAATATAACTACTATAATACTGCTCCTATGTACAACAATATAACTACTATAATACTGCTCCTATGTACAAGAATATAACTACTATAATACTGCTCCTGTGTACAAGAATATAACTACTATAATACTGCCCCTATGTACAAGAATATAACTACTATATTACTGCCCCCTATGTACAAGAATATAACTACTATAATACTGCCCCCTATGTACAAGAATATAACTACTATAATACCGCTCCTATGTGCAAGAATATAACTACTATAATACTGCTCCTATGTACAAGAATATAACTACTATAATACTGCTCCTATGTACAAGAATATAACTACTATAATACTGCTCCTGTGTACAAGAATATAACTACTATAATACTGCCCCTATGTACAAGAATATAACTACTATAATACTGCCCCCTATGTACAAGAATATAACTACTATAATACTGCCCATATGTACAAGAATATAACTACTATAATACTGCTCCTATGTACAAGAATATAACTACTATAATACTACCCCTATGTACAAGAATATAACTACTATAATACTGCCCCCTATGTACAAGAATATAACTACTATAATACTGCTCCTATGTACAAGAATATAACTACTATAATACTGCTCCTATGTACAAGAATATAACTACTATAATACTACCCCTATGTACAAGAATATAACTACTATAATACTGCCCCTATGTACAAGAATATGATTACTATAATACTGCTCCTATGTACAAGAATATAACTGCTATAATACTGCCCCTATGTACAAGAATATAACTACTATAATACTGCTCCTATGTACAGGAATATAATTACTATAATACTGCTCTTATGTACATGAATATAACTACTATAATACTGCTCCTATGTACAAGAATATAACTACTATAATACTGCTCCTATATGCAAGAATATAACTACTATAATGCTGCCTCTATGTATAAGAATATAACTACTATAATACTGCCTCTATGTACAAGAATATAACTACTATAATACTGCTCCTATATTCAAGAATATTACTACTATAATGCTGCCTCTATGTATAAGAATATAACTACTATAATACTGCCTCTATGTACAAGAATATAACTACTATAATACTGCTCCTATGTACAAGAATATAACTACTATAATACTGCTCCTATGTACAAGAATATAACTACTATAATACTGCTCCTATGTACAAGAATATAACTACTATAATACTGCTCCTATATGCAAGAATATAACTACTATAATACTGCTCCTATATGCAAGAATATAACTACTATAATACTGCTCCTATATACAAGAATATAACTACTATACTGCTGCCTCTATGTATAAGAATATAGCTACTATAATACTGCTCCTATGTACAAGAATATAACTACTATAATACTGCTCCTATGTACAAGAATATAACTACTATAATACTGCCCCCTATGTACAAGAATATAACTACTATAATACTGCACATATGTACAAGAATATAACTTCTATAATACTGCCCCTGTGTACAAGAATATAACTACTATAATACTGCTCCCTATGTACAAGAATATAACTACTATAATACTGCTCCTATGTACAAGAATATAACTACTATAATACTGCTCCTATGTACAAGAATATAACTACTATAATACTGCTCCTATATGCAAGAATATAACTACTATAATACTGCTCCTATATGCAAGAATATAACTACTATAATACTGCTCCTATATACAAGAATATAACTACTATACTGCTGCCTCTATGTATAAGAATATAACTACTATAATACTGCTCCTATGTACAAGAATATAACTACTATAATACTGCCCCCTATGTACAAGAATATAACTACTATAATACTGCACATATGTACAAGAATATAACTTCTATAATACTGCCCCTGTGTACAAGAATATAACTACTATAATACTGCTCCCTATGTACAAGAATATAACTTCTATAATACTGCCAAATGTACAAGCATATAATTACATCATATTGCCATCTATATACAATAATATTACCGCTATATTACCATCTCATTTAACCACTATGATACTAGTCCTGTATGATTCCTGTGACCGTTCCTGACGGTAATAGATCTTCCTGGCTCCCATTCCTCACAGGCTGCTGGTTGTCTGTATATGGAATGAATGGGTTTCAGGCTTCAGCATTTTACAGTTACATTTTTGTTTGGATTCTTGAACATTCCTGTCGTCCTAACATCACAGAATGTTCTGGAATATACTAACACAGGAAAACTACTGACACTAGACAAAAACATAAACCTTTGGTGATATATAGCAAAAGGAGGGTGACTTGGAATTCTGCTTCCCAGGAGGGGCTTTAGACTTGGTGACTTGTAGACAGTCTCTGAGTTGACGTTTTCTCCCCATAATCAGTGCAGATTCTCTTATGTGATATGAACTGATTGCTTTGATTGCTTTTCCCCCCAGCTGCTATTTGCACATAGTTCTGTACAATGGTTAGAGACCACAAAGCAAATATGTTACATAAAAAGTTTAGTTTCTTAGGAATAAGAAAAATCAAAACAAGCTGCAAAAATAGTGAAGAAACTGCAGTATCAAGAGCCTGTAAAAAGGTCGACAAGATACTGTTCATAAGAAACGGAAGAAAAAATATTGTTACTTAAGTGAGCTGACATATATGTGGAATGTGTATTCTGTATGTATACTGTGTATATTGTGTGTACTTTGTATATAACTGTGTACTGTTTGTGTGTAATGTGTGTTTACGTATATGTGTGTACTGTGTATATTGTCGTATTTTATATATGTGTGTGTAATGTTTATGAGTGTATATGTGTGCAGTTTGAGTATTGTAAATGTGTGCTCTGTATATCATATATACGCGTGTACTATGTGAGTGGTGTATTTCTACTGTATGTATTGTATACACTGTAATGGTGTATTGTGTTCACTATGAATATGTGTGTGTATATATATATATATATATATGTGTGTATGTATATATATGTGTATATATATATATATATATATATATATATATATATATATATATATATATATATATGTAACAATGGCATGTACAAGTTTGGTCACCCCTAGTTAAAATTACCGTTATTGTGAGTAGTTAAGCTAGTTGAAGATGAAATCATCTCTAAAGGGCCTAAAGTTAAAGATGACACGTTTCCTTTGTATTTTAGACAAAAATATATATATTTTCATCTTTTACATTTTAAAAATTACAAAAAGGTTGGTTAGCACCTAGTAGCGCCCCCTTTTGCAAGTATCACAGTGTTAGGATCATTCAGCCATGGAGGGTCCTTGTTGGAGTCGGGGTATCCCCGTAACAAGAAATACACAGACACGTAGTGTATAATCAAGTACTGGGAAGCCCCTGAGCGCGTCTGCCTCTATAGGTGCTGTCCCTTTATTTATACTAATAATCATAGTTTTTTTGTCACACATGCGCAGTAAAATGCCTTTGTTTCACAAGCAGTGAAATGATGATTCATAACAGTGGAATGTTGATAAGAAAGTTTCATAAGCAGAAAAGTGATAATTCATAGCAGTAGAAGGTTGCTGAGACAGCTAAAAACAAGTTACAATCTAATTTCTGGGCGTCAGTCCAAATGTCCAGATAAGGGAAGAATAACTTCATCTGTGTCTTACATCGTAGTCTTGGGTGAAGTATAACTCCTATCATCCTCTCAGTCCCCCCTTTGATTCTTCCTTATGGACTTTTGGTAGAAAACCTGGTCCGGGAGTTCTTTTCTTTCATATTCTTGAGTCCGTGTTACAAAGCTTATTTATGCATATTAAAATAATTTTTAATCCTATTTTAAACACTACATATATGACTACTATAATTAGCACAATCTGTAATATACCTTGCAGAATTCCAGCCACCCAACCTCCAATACCCTTAAACCAGTTCTTTGGGTTGAGAAAGGAGAAGGTGTCTGACCACCAGCTATCTTTATTTTGGTCATTGTGTCTGTCATATTCATCCCGTAATCGTTGTATATCTGCCAGCTTGAACCTCATACTCATTGTACTGTTTGGATCTATGTAATTGTAGCACCCTGAGGATTCGGCTGCTACAGGGGTATTGCACCTCAACCCAGAGGTGTGATATTCCACTCCCGGGTAAGGATGGAGTGTGGATCTGAGCTCGGTAGGCTGCATGCACTACACACATCCCATTTCCGAGGAGCAGACCGACGGTACTCCCACTTAGAAATGTGCAGGTACGACCGAGTCTGTTCCTGGCTGGAGTGGGAGGGGGGTGGAACATCCCAAGTAGTGTAGGGGCAGATAGGGGGAGCAGCCTGGGTAAAGATAGGAGCTCATTGGGTGCTGGTCACCTGAGCTCACACATAGAGGGTGTATATAAGGTGGGCACCAACTAAGAACAGGGTCAGTTGCAGAGAGAAAGTCAGCGAGCGGAGGAGAAGAGAGACCCAGAGTGAGAGAGGAGAGAGAGAGACCCAGAGGGGGAAACAGAAGAAAGGACTCTAAGACCCCAAATTAAATCCCCGGGTGAAGAGTCGGCGCAGGGTACCGGAACCCAAGCTGGTGGGGGCAAAAACACACCCCAGCCAGAGACCGGAGGCCGTGGGCAGCGTTTGCCACGGCCACCCACCACATCCACCACGAAGGCACACCACGTGGAGGGTCAGGGAACCCAAGGCCAAGGGTCTCCCAACAGAAGGCCCGAGGGAGCTGGACCTGGGTGGATCTCTGGTGGGGACGGCCAGAGGAAAGGACAGAAGGAGAGCTCAGGGGCACGCTCCGGACTTATTTGGGGGTTGGCTGGATCCAGAACCTGGTGGACGCAGCACGGCTCGGGAGGTCACTCGAAGCTGGAGTGACCAGAACATCAGCAGTGAGTAAACATCCTAAACTGCATAACCCGACTCTGTCTCTGATTGCCGTCTACACTGCATCACCACAACCCCCATCCTCTGCACCTGATCCCCCTGAGGCTATACCCCACCCGTTGGGGGTTATACCACCAAAAGCTGCACCTACACCATCAGCCTCAGCGGACCCTGCTGCAGCGGCGGCCATAGTGACCGCAATACAACGGGTGGCGTAGTCGACAATAAAGAACTTTATAACATCTGTAGGACTGCCACATACAACTGAGTTTGACACCCTGGGCACGGACCGGGTCACAGCCACTCGGAAGACTACAACTCCCATCTGATCCGGCTCCGGATATTCCCACTAAAGAATATGGCCCAGGGGGCGCGTCATAATGACAACAGGTTGGACCAATAATTTGACACATTCCTCCCTGGGCCGCAGTTAGGTAGTCTAACACTACAGTATGTTGATTAGTAACAATTATAAGTTGATTTTGTACAGCTATACTAGTATTAAGTATATCCATAATATCCCATATCTGATCATCTAGATAGTCGGTGGCCTGAACTAATTTATCCCACATCTGCATCAACATTGGATACACAAAGAAAGTGCTGAATATTTTATTAGGAATTCCCATTTGGACCACATGTGGCCTACCTGAAGGTCTAGGCGAGTTGTCGGCTGCTCTTTTGTATAGTGTGTGTTTAGGTACTGCTTGCATATCTACCTGCTGATTCTGAACTATAAATGTGGCCGGTGTTAAGCGTCCTAGAGTACATGTACCTTTTATTCCTACTGGGAGCCATTTATATGCTCCATTTCCACAAATCCAGAAGGTTCCTTCAGGCAGATCCCATATTGCAGAGTGTTGGAGCACCAACCTATGTACCAAATCTAAAAATTTAGATACATTCTGAACTATACACCAAGGGGGTTTTTGACCTAATGGACTACAGTATCCTGCATCTGGATTTTCACAAGTCGGTGTACCTGGGTCATATGCACTTGACTCATTACAAAATATATTACCTGGTATCTTTGAACATGTATCATTGTTTCCATCGGGGAATAATTGTGAATATTTCCAACCATTATTGTGTATGTATTTTTCTACTATATCAGGTTTAAAAGGTTGAGAAGAAGATACTGTGCTACTAAAACTGAGTTGTATATTTTCTGTAGGAATTAACCCTAAGTCTGTTAGTCCCGTCTTATTTCTAGGAACCCATACACCTCCTTTAAACGCTAAATATTGTAAGTTGTTTATTTTTCCGGTCATATTACCTTGCCACCAGGGAAATCCCACCCACCCCACAACTGGGATGGCAACAGTAGTGTTCCATAATCTAGAATTAACGGTTTGGTTATTTGCTAATTTGTCTGAGCAATTAGTCCATGTAAACACTTCCTCAGGGGTCATGGGTACGGCCAGGAAGGGTATGCTCGTGGCTGATATTGGAGAATGCGTACAAATCCAACAGTCTGCTATTTTCTGTCCGCCATCGAGCAGCCCGTTTACCAATGTCTCATGATGTTTTATAAATTTATTATCTGCAGGTTTTGGGGAACTTAGTTTATCCCACAGGTCTCCCTGATCTATCGTTATAGCTAACACAAGTACAATCACCACTATTTCTTTTTGCAATGGCTTGCATGTACCCATGCTGATTTTCCTTCCAATTTTACTGCAGTTGGAGTTGTCAATAACACCTGATATGGACCCTCAAATCTGGGTTCTAGCGTTCTTCTGTTATGTCTTTTTACGTAAACTTCGTCTCCTGGTTGCAGCTTGTGCGTTCCCTCAATGGAATCAGGATCTGGAATGGAAGAGAACACTAAAGAGTGTATTTTAGACACATGCTTACATAAATTTTGTACATAAGCAGTTAAGCTTTCAGTTTCTAACATTAAAGTCTGTGGGAAATACAATCCTGTATTGGCAACTCTACCAAACAATATTTCATGGGGGGTGAGTTTGCTCTTTCCCTGGGGGGTGTTTCTGACTGAATACAATGCTATTGGGAGACACTCAGTCCATGGTTTCTGTGTTTCTGCCATGGCTTTCTGTATTTTTAACTTAAGTGTTCCATTCATTCTCTCAACCTTACCAGAACTCTGTGGGTGGTAAGGGGTGTGTAGTTCACTTTTTATACACAACATTTTCATTACATTCTGAAAGATCTCTCCAGTAAAATGTGTACCTCTATCTGACTCGATCACTTCTGGGATACCATAACGGGGTACCAGTTCATGTGCTATTTTTACTGCAGTGACTTTAGCCGTGGCTGTATGAACTGGATAAGCCTCTGGCCACCCCGAAAACATGTCCACACATACCAGTACATACTCATAGTGTCCATGCTTAGGCATCTGGATGTAATCGATCTGAAGTCTCTGGAACGGATATAGTGGTCTTACATGGTGCTTCTGGGGGGTCTTAACAGTCTGTCCTGGATTGTGGGCTAAACAGATTTCACAAGAACCACATTTTGCTCGAGCTACCTGGCCGAACCCTGGGGCTAACCACTTCTGTCTGACCCTCTGTATCATACCGTTTGCAGACACATGTGTAGGTCCGTGGGCTTCACTGACCACAACAGGGTACCACGCTCGGGGGAGACAAAGCTCATCTCCTTTTCTCCATAGTCCTTCTTTTTCTTCTGCCCCCTGTTTCTGCCACTCTTCTTTTTCTTCTCTACTCACCTGCTGGTGGGCTTCTTTGAGCCGTGTAATTAAGTCAAATTCTGATACTGCACTAATAGTGTGGTCAGTTGTCAGAGGTTTTACTGCAGCTCGCTTAGCAGCCTTGTCGGCTCGGTCATTACCCCTAGCTATCTCGGTGTCGAGTCTTACATGTGCAGGTACTTTTATTACTGCTACTTGTTTGGTTGAGGCAGCTGATTCTAGGATTTGTCTAATCATCTGTCCATGTTTTACTGGTTGACCTGAAGCTGTCATGTAACCTCTAGCTCTCCATATACATCCAAAATCATGTACAATACCATATGCATATCTAGAATGTCTGGATTGTCAAGAGGGGTGTCCTGTACATTAGGTAGCCCTTGTGTTTCTTGTTCTATACACTGTAAGCAATCATGTATTATATTGTCTTGTTCGTGGTATTGTAAAAAATTTTCATCTTCGTCTTCCTGACCTCCTTCCACTCCCCCCTTTGTCTCTAGTGGTAACAGAGTGGCTAAATTTAGAGACAATATGCGGCGAAAAGTGAGGTTTGGTGGCATTAGTAAGGAGCATTGTAATCTAAGATGTCTAGCCATTGAAATGTGTTTTGGCAATACCTGATTCAGTATGCCATGTACATCATGTGTAGTTTGTACTATTAGGGCATGGTCTAGTACTATTTCTGAGGCTTTTTCTACCAAAAGAGAGACAGCTGCTACTACTCTGACACATGATGGTGCAGCTTTGGTAACATTATCTAATTGAGCAGAATAGTATGCGACAGGTCTTTGTTTATTTTCATGTTTCTGTGTTAGTACTCCTGTAGCATGATTAGACATTTCCGCAGCCATTAATTGGAATGGTTTGGCGTAGTCTGGGATTCCCAAGGCCGGGGCTGACATGAGACCTTTCTTGAGGTCTTGAAAGGCTATGAGCGCTGATTCAGTTAACTGAAAAGGCTCGATTTTTAAACAATCATATAGAGGTTGCATAAGCTGACTAGCATGTATAACCCATTGTCTGCAGTGTGATACTATTCCCAAAAATGCTCTTAATGTTTTGTAGTTCTTGGGAGGAACAAGATCTCTAATGATTTTTAGTCTGTCGGCGGTGAGGTGCCGAATACCTTGTGAAATGCAGTGTCCTAGAAATACTACCGTAGTCATACAAAGTTGTACTTTTTTCTTGTTAACTTTACAGCCCATGTCTGCTAGAAATATTAACAATCTTATTGTGTTGCTGTTTGCGGACTCTTGAGCAGGGGCACATAATAATAGGTCATCAACATATTGAAGAATTACAACCTCATCCGTAGGTTTGAAATTTTGAAGAACTGATCTCATAGCTTCTGAGTACAAGGTAGGTGAATGTATCATACCCTGTGGTAATCTTGTCCATGCTAATTGTCTATTCTTAAATGTAAATGCAAACAGTTTGTAACAGTCTGGGTGTAATGGTACTGAAAAAAATGCATTTGATAAGTCTATGACAGAAAATACTCGTGCTGTTGCTGGGATCTGTGATAGCAACGTGTGTGGATTTGGCACAACAGGAGTAATAGGTTCCAAAATTTTATTTATCTCTCTTAAATCATGTACCATCCGGTATCTAGCAGCTGACCCCTCAGTAGATTTCTTTTTTACGGGGTACAACGGTGTATTGGCTGGTGACTTTACTTCTATCAGTACTCCAGTTTTTAGATAATCTTTTATCTGTTCTCCTATGGCGTGTTCTTGTTGGGCACTAATAGGATACTGTCTTAATTGGGGTAGTGTCACACCTGGAACAGGAGTGACTTTTACAGGAGCTATTGGCATTAGTCCTACATCGGTGTCATGTTGTGCCCATAATTTTTCTGGTACCTCAGAAAGATCTAAAATAATTTGGGTAGGGGCAGGATCTTTCTCATCCTCTAAGGCTTGGACTTTTACAATGTTTTCTAGAGACTCTTGGTCATCAGGCACCAAAATTTGGACTCTACCATCCTCCAAAAATTGGATATTCATTTCTGTCTGCTTTAATAGGTCTGTACCTAGAAGACAAGTAGGTGCCCCTTTGACAAAAAGAAATTTAGATAAAAATATTTTAGATCCTATCTTTGTTTCAAGGGGAATACTATATGGGAGTGGCCTGATTGCTCCATCATACCCTTCGGTATAGGTTACATCATCTGATAAACAATCAGCATTTGGTAAGGCGTCTTCATTGAGGACGGAGGAAGTTGCTCCGGTATCTATTAGAAAAGGGCATTGTTTTCCTGCTACTTTTACCTGAATTATTGGGCGCCTTCCAGTCAAAGTGGTTTGCATCACGTCTAGTCACTCGCTTGCTGCAGGAGCAGAAGCCTGTACTGTCTTTTCTTGTGATTCTCTTGGGACATAGGTACCATCTTCTATATCCCTGGCTTTTTTCCTGCATTCTCTAATCCAATGTCCTCCCATAGTTTCCTGTTGAACCTGTCATGCCTTGCTACCTGAAAAGTTTTGCAAACTTTCCCTAAATTCTTAGTTGCTTCTACACCACACCTTTCTTTCACGATTGTATAGACATCTTGTTCATCATTTGTGGTCTTAGTCTGTTTGTTGCCCATTTTTCCTGACTATTCCTACCTTAGGAGGCTTTTTGGGTTAGATAAAATATATTCTATATTTTACCTTTCCTCGTTACCTATTCTGTCCTAAGGAGCCAGTATCTGAAACGGTTTCTCTGGACCGTTTTGTCTGAAGTGTAGAGTAATTCTAACACATATATATATGGCAACAAGGGCAAGACCAACAATACATAAAATGAACCATACAGTCTCCATTATATATCGTGTCCCTGGAGTATTATCATTACTTCCATGGGCTCATTCTGTCAATCTCTTATCCGTCAAAAAGGAGGACAAAGGTTCGGGAGTTAAGCGTGAGCGAAGGTTTCCCCGAAAGGACACAACCTTATGACTCAGTTAGGCAATCTCCGTAATACTTATGTCATCTACCTTAGTGCGGCTTATGAGGCTATTCCCGACATCCACATCTCTTTCATACCATCCGTTTCATAACCTTCTCTGACCTCTCCTTCGGCAGATCCTACAGTATATACATGAATGACCCGAGCTATAGGTATCCTTCTCTACTAGTTCCTCAATCCCAACACAAGATATGCATGAAATTTACGGACTATCGCAGAGCAGATGTAAGAGAACTAACAGTGTCTCTTACCTGGCCAGGTTTGTCATCTGCTGTTCCGATGTCCCAATCTCAGCGGTTACTCGTGCCGGTCGATGAACTTGAAGGAATACGCAGACCTCGGGTCCCTGTTCGGGCGCCAGGAATTGTTAGGATCATTCAGCCATGGAGGGTCCTTGTTGGAGTCGGGGTATCCCCGTAACAAGAAATACACAGACACGTAGTGTATAATCAAGTACTGGGAAGCCCCTGAGCGCGTCTGCCTCTATAGGTGCTGTCCCTTTATTTATACTAATAATCATAGTTTTTTTGTCACACATGCGCAGTAAAATGCCTTTGTTTCACAAGCAGTGAAATGATGATTCATAACAGTGGAATGTTGATAAGAAAGTTTCATAAGCAGAAAAGTGATAATTCATAGCAGTAGAAGGTTGCTGAGACAGCTAAAAACAAGTTACAATCTAATTTCTGGGCGTCAGTCCAAATGTCCAGATAAGGGAAGAATAACTTCATCTGTGTCTTACATCGTAGTCTTGGGTGAAGTATAACTCCTATCATCCTCTCAACAGCTTGTAAACGTTTTACAGACAAGAGTCTTCCAATTCTTGTTTGAGGGATTTTCGTCCATTCTTCCTTGGAGAATTCTTCCCGTTTTGTGAGATTCCTGGGGCGTCTTGCATGCACTGTTACTTTGAGGTCTAGCCACAGATTTTCAATCATGTTCCGATCAGGGGACTGTGAGGGCCATTGTAAAACCTTCAGTTTGTGCCTTTTGAGGTCGTCTATTGTGGATTTTGACGTGTGTTTAGGATCATTATACATTTGTAGAAGCCATCCTCTTTTCATCTTCTGCTTTCTTACAGATGGTGTTATGTTTGCATCAAGAATTTGTTGAAATTTCATTGAATCAATTCTTCCCTCTACCTGTGAAATGTTCCCCCTGCTATTGGCTGCAACATAACCCCAAACCATGATTGATTCACCACCATGCTTAATGGTTGGCGAGATGTTCTTTTCCTGAAATTCTGTGTCCATTTTTCTCCACACATACGCCTTTGATCATTGTGGCCAAAGAGTTCTATTTTAACCTCATCGGTCCTCGGGACTTGTTTCCAAAATACATCAGGCTTGTTTAGGTGTTCTTTTGCACTTCTGAGGCTGGGTGCCCACGTAGCGTTTTTCAAGCGTTTATGCTGCGGAATTTCCGCAGCGGAAACGCTTGTTAAACGCTAGGTAATCCGCACCCCATGGTCCCCAAGGGGATTCTGCATGTTCTATGCACATGCTGCGGATTTTTCCGCAGCGTTTATGCTGCGTACAAAAATCCGCAGCATGTCATTTCATTTTGCGGAAGTGCAGCGCAACTCCCGCCATTGACTTGCATTGAGACGCACAGAAACCGCGACTGTACATTTTTACAAGCGGCTTCTATGCGTCTCTATGTGCGGATGGTACCCAGTTCTGGAGGAGAGGAGACTCTCATCCAGACCTGGGTACCATTGTACCTGTAAAAAAAGAATAAAATAACAAATAAAGTTTATATTCACCTGTCCGACGGCTTCTCTCTGAATGCCGGCATCGCTTGAGGACCTGCGGTGACGTCACAGTCATGTGACCGCAGGCCCTTCACCGCTCTGTCTCGCGATATGCCGGCAGCCGGGAACCAGACAGGAACGAGCGCTGCAGCCACGCCGGGGCCTCGGGGGTGAGTATAGCTTTATTTGTTTTAATTTTTACGGTTCACACTGTATAAATCCATGCTGTTTGCTGTTTGCATGGATTTATACAGTGTGACCTAGTTGTCAAGCACTTTCCAAGTGATGCTATCGCCTGGAAAGCGCTTGTCAATCTGCATGCGGAAACACATGTGAACCCGCATGTATTCCGCATGTATTCTGCAGGAAAAACGCATTCACAATCCGCATGCGTTTTTTCTGCCAGGGAGATGCAGAAATGCTGCAGAAATTTTCTGCTTCATTTCTGCATCGTGGGCACATAGCCTAACACTGAATTTTATGGTGAGGATGCAGGAGAGGTTTTCTTCTGATGACTCGGCCATGAAGACTATATTTGTGCAGGAGTCTCTGAACAGTAGAACAATGTACCACAACTCCAGTCGCCTAAATCTTTCTGAAGGTCTTTTGCAGTCAAGCGTGGGTTATGATGAACTGTATATTGTGTATACTGTATGTGTAGTGTGTTATTGTATTTGTATTTATTATGTCTATATTGTTTATACAGTATATGTGCAATGTGTATATTGTGTGTATTCTTTGTGTATATATATATATATATATATTGTATAAATGTTTGCACTGTGTGCATTATGTATGAATGCACTATGTGTATAGTGTATGTGTGTAATATGTATGTTTGTACTATGTGTACTGTGTGTATTATATCTATGTGTAACGTCTATATATGTTTGTTTGACGTATATATCCGTGTGTACGTTCGTATCATGGCAATAACTTCCATTTAACAAGAAAAACTCCCGACATACACAATAAGCGAATCTATAGGGCTGCATTAACCTAACAGAGACCAAGAGGGCTTTCTGTTAGTCTTCATGTGGCTGCTATATGTCAGCACACCACAAAAAAGGAATGAAATTATATACTACATTATTCCATACATTTGATTTTACAATGAGACACTGCTGTATGCTGGGAGATTTTTATGCATCCTCAATTCCAAAACAGTTGGCTTTCTGTATAAAATGTAAAGAAAATAAGAATGCAATGATTCGGAAATCTCTTATTGCCATACTTCTTTCAGAGCAGAACATAGAACAGATCAGAAGGGAAACGTTGGACATTTTTGCATTTCATATGAAAAAAATTAACTCAAGTAGAAATTGATGGCAGCGATGCGTCTCAGAAAAGTTGCGATCGGGTCAACAAAAAGCTGGAAAACTAAACGGTAATAATGAAAAACAGCCGGAGGGTCAATTTTCATCTAAGTCACATGACTGTGTATAAAAAGAGCATGTTAGAGAGGCAGAGTCTCCCAGAAGCAAAGATGGTCAAAGGTTCGTTCACCAATCTATGGAGCAATTTCAGAAAAATATTCAACATAAAATTGCAAAGACTTTGAATATCCACCAACTACAGGACATAATATCATCAAAAGATTCAGGGATTCTGGAGAAATCAATGTGCACAAAGAGACAAGGACGACGGTCAGTATTGGATATTTGTGCCCTAGGGCCTTTAAGCATTACGGCATTAAAATATGATTCCATTCTCCAATGTCTACTATTATGTAGCATTACCTCTTCTTTTTACAACAGTCTGTACACGTCGGAGAAGTGAGGAGACAATTGCTGGAGTTTTGAGAGAGGAATGTTGTCCCCTTCTTGTCTGATGTCAGAATCTCGCTGCTCCACAGTTTGGAGTCTTTAGTCTCATAATACGCCAAATGTTTTTTATTGGTGAAAGGTCTGGTCTTTAAGCAGCCGGATCATCCGCCAAACTCTTCTTCTGGTCTGCCGTGATGTTGTGATCGATGCAATATGTGGTTTAGCATTGTCTTGCACTAATGCCCTCCAACCATCAGAGATGCAGAACTGTGCACTGAAGCGGGATGGTCCCGCTTCTCGATAACAAGCTGGATGGTCCCTCTCCTTGATAACAAGCTGGATGGTCCCTCTCCCTGATAACAAGCTGGATTGTCCCTCTCCCTGATAACAAGCTGGATGGTCCGTCTCCCTGATAAACTGGATGACCTCTCTCCTTGATAACAAGCTGGATGGTCCCTTTCCCTGATAACAAGCTGGATGGTCCCTCTCCCTGATAAGAAGCTGGATGGTCCCTCTCCCTGATAACAAGCTGGATGGTCCCTCTCCCTGATAACAAGCTGGATGGTCCCTCTCCTTGAGAGCAAGCTGGATGGTCCCTCTCCTTGATAACAAGCTGGATGGTCCCTCTCCTTGATAACAAGCTGGATGGTCCCTCTCCTTGATAACAAGCTGGACGGTCCCTCTCCTCCTGAGCTCGGAGGACATGGCGTCCGTGGTTTCCATAAAGAAATTCACATTTCGATTTATGCAACCACAGAACAGTTTTCCATTTTGCCTCAGTCCATTATAAATGAGCTTTGACCCCGAGAAGACAGCAGCGTTTCTGGATTGTGCTGATATTTGGCTTCTTATTTACATGATGGAGTTGTCACTTGCATTTGTGGATTGCACGGAGAACTGTGTTCAGACGAGTTCCAGACATATTACTGAGCCCCGTGCAGTGATTTGCATGACTGTATCATGCCTGTATTTAATGCAGAGCCACCTGAGGGCCCGGAGATCACAAGCATCTAGTACTGACAGTTGACCTTTTCCTTCGTGGACATGGATTTCTCCACAATCTCTAAATCTTTTTATGATATTATGTCCTGTAGATGGAGGATATCGAAAAGTCTTTGCAATTTTGGAAAATGTTTCTGAAATTGTTCCACAATTTTTAGACCCAGTCATTTACAGACTGGTGACCTCCGACCATCTTTGCTTCTTGGAGACTCTGCCTCTCTACCATGCACTTTGTATACAGTCATGTGAATTACTTATAAATTGACCTTCTGACTGTTTTTCCTTAATACCATTTACTTTTCTAGCCTTTTACTATCTCTGTCCCGACTTTTTTGAGATGTGTTGCTGTCACCAATTTGTAAATGATTTAATTTTTTCAAATAAAATGGAAAAATGACCAACTTGCAACTTCTTTATGTCTTTATCCCAACTTCTTTATCTCAACTTCATTATCTCTGGCCTATGTTCTGAATAACATATCGCAATAAGAGATTTCCAGATCCTTGCCTTATTGGTTTCTTTACATTTTACACAGCGGTCCAACTTTTTTGGAATTGGGTTTGAACATGAAATCGACAACTTTAACATATACATGTCTATTGCACTGTATGTGTTACTTTTTATTTTGTACAGTGTAGCACAATTATATACACTACCGTTCAAAAGTTTGGGGTCACCCAGACAATTTTCTGTTTGCCATGAAAACTCATACTTTTATTTATCAAATGAGTTGCAAAATTAATCGAAAATATAGTCCAGACATTGACAAGGTTAGAAATAATGATTTTTATTTGAAAGAATAATTTTCTCCTTCACACTTTGCTTTCGTCACAGAATGCTCCTTTGCAGCAATTCCAGCATTGCAGACCTTTGGCATTCTAGCTGTTAATTTGCTGAGGTAATCTTGAGAAATTTCCCCCCATGCTTCCTGGAGCCCCTCACACAAGTTTGATTGGCTTGATGGGCACATTTTGCGTACCATACGGTCAAGCTGCTCCCACAACAGCTCAATGGGGTTGAGATCTGGTGACTTCGCTGGCCACTCCATTACAGATAGAATACCAGCTGCCTGCTTCTTCCCTAAATAGTTCATGCATAATTTGGAGGTGTGCTTTGGGTCATTGTCCTGTTGTAGGATGAAATTGGCTCCAATCAAGCGCTGTCCACAGGGTATGGCATAGCATTGCAAAATGGAGTGTTAGCCTTCCTTATTCAAAATCCCATTTACCTTGTACAAATCTCCTACTTTACCAGCACCAAAGCAACCCCGGACCATCACATTACCTCCACCATGCTTGACAGATGGCGTCAGGCACTCTTCCAGCATCTTTTCAGTTGTTCTGCGTCTCACAAATGTTCTTCTGTGTGATCCAAACACCTCAAACTTTGATTCGTCTGTCCATAAAACTTTTTTCCAATCTTCCTCTGTCCAATGTCTGTGTTCTTTTGCCCATATTAATCTTTTCCTTTTATTAGCTAGTCTCAGATATGGCTTTTTCTTTGCCACTTTGCCCTGAAGGCCAGCATCCCGGAGTCGCCTCTTCACTGTAGACGTTGACACTGGCGTTTTGCGTGTACTATTTAATGAAGCTGCCAGTTGAGGAGCTGTGAGGCGTCGATTTCTCACACTATAGACTCTAATGTACTTGTCTTGTTGCTCAGTTGTGCAGCGGGGCTGCCCACTTCTCTCTCTACTCTGGTTAGAGCCTGTTTGTGCTCTCCTCTGAAGGGAGTAGTACACACCGGTGTAGGAAATCTTCAGTTTCTTGGCAACTTCTCGTATGGAATAGCCTTCATTTCTAAGAACAAGAATACACTGTCGAGTTTCACATGAAAGTTCTCTTTTTCTGGCCATTTTGAGAGTTTGATAGATCAAACAAATGTAATGCTCCAGATTCTCAACTAGCTCAAAGGAAGGTCAATTTTATAGCTTCTCAAATCAGCCAAACTGTTTTCAGCTGGGCTAACATACTTGTGCAAGGGTTTTCTAAACATCCATTAGCCTTCTTACACACCAAACACAATGTACCATTAAAACACTGGAGTGGTGGTTGTTGGAAATGGGCGTCTATACACCTATGTAGATATTGCAAAAAAAACAAGATGTTTGCAACTAGAATAGTCATTTACCACATTAACAATGTATAGAGTGGATTTCTGATTCATTTAATGTTAGCTTCATTGAAAAAAAATGTGCTTTTCTTTTCAAAAATAATGACATTTCTAAATGACCCCAAACTTTTGAACGGTAGTGTATGAACATATAGTGTAATATATAAATGGTATGTTGCAGTATAATTTATCTGCACTATATAGTAGTATTATTTTTATTATTTATATGTACAACCTATATAGTATGTATATTGCACCTGAAGACTTTCTTTCTGTGCACATTATATATTAGCTTTTTATGTGTAATGAAATATTTAATTGCACTGGGTATGTTGGTATTAATTGTGTATGCTGTGTTGTTTCTGCCATTATTTATTTGTACAGTATGGCAGCAATATCTAATTATACTTTAGGTGACGCTGTACGTATATGGCTGCTTTCTCTCACGCTTCATCCAATGCTATATCGTCTAATGTTCAGTTTTTTTCAAATAAGAAAAATTAAGAAATTATAGAATACTGGAAAGCGTTAGCACGATGACGTTGACGTTGATAGTTGATGACAGTAATAGTTGATGACGTTAATGTTGATAGTTGTTGACGTTGATAGTTGATGACATTCACCACGTTGATAGTTGATGACGTTGATAGTTGATGATGTTGATAGTTGATGACGTTCACCACGTTGATAGTATGCAAGCTACTGTCATTTGTCAAAAAGAAAGATGTAACTGAGATTCTATGATTTTTGCTCGAATAGATGATTTTATCCTTCTGTCTTTCTAAAAAGGGATTGTTTCTTATTTTTTTTTATAGATCATCAAAGCCTTCTATAAAGCCACGTACATCCATCGCTACCGGACGCCGATGTCGGAGGGCATGCTCACCTCACTGTGGTCCCTCTCCGTAGCTATCTTCTCCGTCGGGGGGATGTTTGGATCTCTTTCTGTTGGATATTTTGCAAACCGATTTGGGAGGTAAGAGCGGGCATACTGTCACTGTCAGCACACATTGGTTCAAGCCACAATCCTTTCTATCACGCGCCTTGTCGGGCAAAGTTGAAAAATTGTCTAAACCACTAAATAAATATGGTGCAGGGCAAATGTGTACAGTTTTGTGGAGCAAATTGTCCAGAATTCACTAAAAACAAGCAGATATCTTGAAAAATAAAAGGGTTGAAACTTAGTTTAATAAAGGATTATTCCCAAAAATACATAAGAACATAAGATATGAGATAACTTAGGATCCTTCAGTGATACCAGGACCTTTGGAACCCTGAACCGGATGAGCTGAGCCGCGCATGCTCGGCCTCTGCTCCATTCATGGTTGATGAGGCTACTGGAGAAAAGAAAAGTACAGCGTCCAACTATTTCCAGCAGTCGCATACACAGTAAATGGATCAGAGATGAAGCATGTGCGCCGCTGCTTCCTTCCAGAAGGGGCAGCAGAGCCTGGCTCTCAGGGTTCTATAGACCCAGTTAGTCGGACCCTCAGAGATTCGCGAGCTATCACTCATCCTATGGATAGGGGATAACTTGTTATTTTGGGAATAACCCATTAGCGACTTGCATAATTTTGCAATAAACACTTTTTTATATAAAATACTTACAGTTGATTGAAGCGCGTTTCGGGCGGCACACTGGCCGGTTTTTCAGGCTATGGACGTGACCTGTGCCACTTTACTAGATTGCAACACATTCTGGGGCTGATAAAATCACTCTTCTGGCCTAATTACACAATCCGCTCCAGTTCCACTTAATTGCCGCGCGTTTCGGGACCAAGTTATGCAATCCTCAGTCATAATATCACAATAAGGTTCTAGTGGATGACAACGCATTTGTGACATATTTTAGTGTGAATTGACTCCGATTTCATGCAGAATAACATGATTGACTCCAGATCATTTTGAAGCCGTCGATCGATCTGATCACATTCTCTTTACCAGGAGGAATTCAATGCTGTTGGTCAATATCGCCGCCCTAGTGGGGGGAGCATTAATGGCTCTCTCGAAGATTGCTTGGTCCTTTGAGATGCTCATTATTGGAAGATTCATCATTGGAATATTTTCTGGGTTCTGCACCGGTCTCGTACCTATGTATATTGGGGAGCTGGCACCGACTGCTTACCGAGGCGCTCTGGGCACCCTGAACCAGCTTGGCATCGTAGTGGGAATATTGATAGCGCAGGTTGGTTGTCATGAGGATGCATTAAATCTTTCACCTAAAGGGGCATTAATGTTGCTGACCTGATTTGCATAAGATCGGTGTATATCCTAGTCTTAAAGAGAACCCATCTGATCAACTGATTGGAGGTGCTTTAGTGCACCTGAAGAGGCACAGCGCTGTTCTTTTTGTAGTGGCCATAAATGGTACTGCATGCATAAGTGAATGAAAAAGAGCCTGCAGTACTATTCATGGCCACAACCCCATAGATGGAGCTGTGCCGCTTCCAGCCCTCTGCAGCACCCTCAATCAGATGATCAGTTGCGATGCCAGGAGTTGGCTTCCAACCAATTGGTCATATAGACATTTCACAAGAATACTGAGCATCTCCATAATACACCTAGTATATCACATGTAAAATACTTCCCATGCGTTTCAAGCCATAATCCATCCCTAGCTTAATTACAGTGGATGCCTAGTATTATGTTAGACCTTTGTGTCATCTGATGGCACCGCCCATGGGGACCAATATATAATTCTTCATTATTATTCTGTAGCGTATAAATACCGCCATATAATGCCCAAATAGCATGGCCTCTGTCCATACCGTAATCTAATAACTGTGTTATACAATTAGTAGTAAGATTTATGGTGGTGAGAAGTCTGATTTACCCTTCAGGACCCCACCTCACCTCTAAAGGCCCCCATACGCATTAGACTAAAGGTGTGCCCATAATATAGGACATGGATTAATGAGATTGCATCGTCTACTAAGTATCTCACATCCTGACTGGTCTTTGTATCCTCTGGTTTAGATTTTCGGGCTGGAAGTGATCCTGGGGTCGACCACCTTCTGGCCTCTTTTACTGGGGCTCACAGTTCTCCTGTCGGTCCTTCAGTGCGGGCTGCTGCCGTTCTGCCCGGAGAGCCCCCGATATCTACTGATTGTAAAGAAGGAGCATGAACAAGCTGAGACCAGTGAGTATCAGGAGACTTCTGCTGGTGGTAGGAGAAGGACTAATAAACAGATTGATATTAGAAAAAACTTTTGGACAGTGAGGGTGATCAATGAGTGGAACAGGCGGCCACGAGAGGTGGTGAGTTCCCCTTCAATGGAAGTCTCCAGACGCTGGACAGACATCTGTCTGAGATGGTTTAGCATTGAGCAGAGGGTTGGACACTAGGACCCTGGAGATCCCCTCCAACTCTAACATTCTATGATGATTCTATGATTGTAATAGTGGAGTATTAGTAGAGGAACAACTAGTAGTGATGGTGTAGAAGAATACAAAGTAATATAAGTTTAATAGCGGTATTAGTAGTAGTAAAAGTAATGGTGGTAGCGGAACAATACACAGTAGTATAAGTGTAAGTAGTAGTAAAAAAGATAGTATTGGACTAGTATGAGAAGAAGTAGTAGCTGTAATGATGGTAGAAGTAGTAGTAGTGGTAGAATAAGTAGCCTTCGGAAGAAGCAGTTGTTTGTAGTAGTATTGAAGGTAGTAATAGTGGAAGTAGTAGAAGAAGAAGAGGTAGAATGTTAATAATATTATTAGGGTAAGTAGACGAAGTAGTTGTAGTAGTAAAAGAAGTGATGGTGGTTGGAGAAGTAGTAGTAGTGATAGTACAAAAAAAAAAAGAAGCAAAACCTACAAAAGACAAAAAATATATCTCATACCCTACCATCATTATATATAAATGTAAAGCAAAGTTGCATAATAAATATAGGGTACTTAGTGAACTATTTTTGATCAAAAAAAGTATACAAGCCGTCCCACCAGCGACAAGGTGACCCTAAATTGGGACGGTCCTACACTGTCTATATTAAAAACCTTACAGTATATCAAAGTTGAAGTAATGCATATAAAAGGGTAGACAAATAGGACCGGGTCCCAACTCCAGACCACCTAGGCCCGTGGTAAGCTACATATTTACTAATCAGCTCAACAAAGGGGATGCCACACCCTTAAATTGCACAGAATGCAAACAAGACAAAAAACCAAGCAATGTGAACTGAGGTCTAAGATGGTAGACATGCAAGAAATAGGAGCATGTTCACACTAGCAAAAAGAAGCAAAACCTACAAAAGACAAAAAAATATATCTCATACCCTAACATCATTATATATAAATGTAAAGCAAAGTTGCATAATAAATATAGGGTACTTAGTGAACTATTTTTGATCAAAAAAAGTATACAAGCCGTCCCACCAGCGGCAAGGTGACCCTAAATTGGGACGGTACCTATACTGTCTATATTAAAAACCTTACTGTATATCAAAGTTGAAGTAATGCATATAAAAGGGTAGACAAATAGGACCGGGTCCCAACTCCAGACCACCTAGGCCCGTGGTAAGCTACATATATACTAATCAGCTCAACAAAGGGGATGCCACACCCTTAAATTGCACAGAATGCAAACTAGACAAGAAACCAAGCAATGTGAACTGAGGTCTAAGATGGTAGACATGCAAGAAATAGGAGCATGTTCACACTAGCAAAAAGAAGTAAAACCTACAAAAGACAAAAAATATATCTCATACCCTACCATCATTATATATATAAATGTAAAGCAGAAGTAGACACAAAATGAACATATACCCTGTAGAAAGAAAGTAAATCGTAACAGTGCATATAAATAACATAGGATACTTAGTAAACACTGATTTTGATCAAAAAAGCATGAACGCCATCATATTAAAACCTTACTATGTGTCAGACGACCTCAATGTAGATGACAGGGCCAAGAAAAAAACAGTAAAAAAAGAAGTAGTAATGGTAGCTTCAGAGGACGTAGTAGCTGTAATGATAGTAGTAGAAGAATATGTAATAGTAATGGTAGGATAAGTAGCTGTAGTGGTGGAATAATAATAATAATAATAATAATAATAATAATATTTGTTGCAGTGGTGGAAGAACTAGTAGTAGTGGAAGTATAATAATAATAATAATAATAATTACTAAGTTGTAGTAGAAGTAGTAATAATAGAAGTAGAGGAAGTAGTAGTTGTAGTGGTAGTATAATAATAATAATAATAATAATAATAATAAAAAATAAGCAGTAGTAGAAGTATAAGCAGTAGTTGTAATGGTAGTAGTCCTGCACCACTGCTTTGTGCATTTTTTTTTATATCAAAATATCACCGATTAACCAGTACGTTGAATGCTGTAAAGAGAAAATAATGGAAATGACAGAATTGTTTTTTCTTTCCTTTAAATACCTCCCTACACAATGCAACAAAAGGCAAAACGTCACATGTTCCCCAAAATGGTACCCATGAAACCATCACTTCGGTGTGAGAAAAAACAAGCCCTCACGCTCCATCTACCCAAAATATTAAAAAAAAGTTACAGATCTCAGGAAAAGGCGACACAAACCAAATGGAGTTGTTGTTTTTTTTTTTAACAAATTAAGTTAAAAAATTTGATTTTTTTTTCCCGTTTTTCAGTACATTTTATGGTAAAATTAATGGTGTCATTCACAGCTACAAGTTGTCCCGCAAAAAAAACAAGCTGTCATACGGCTGTGTGGAGGGAACAATAAAAAAGTTATTTTTCTTGGAAGAAAGAAACAAAAAAAGACTTATATTGCCCCAAGAAGTTGGCAACAGATGGCACCATTGCCCAATTTTTGCCTCCATTCCTCTCAGCTTCTGACGATAACCCTCTTTTTGGATTTTATTCACTTGAATAAAGTTTGGAATAACTTTGTCACTACTTTTATTGATACTGACTGACTTCACATGTGATTTTAGTTCTTCAGAAACTTCGGGGCACTCTGGACGTGGCCTCTGACATTGAAGAGATGAAGGAAGAAGGTCACCGCATGGCACAGGAGAAACCTGTGTCCTTTATAGAACTGTTCCGCTCCAGCCAGTACCGGCAGCCCATTATTATCGCCATCGTTCTGCAGCTTTCGCAACAGCTATCTGGCATTAATGCAGTAAGTAATCTTATTTTTTCAGCCTTTGTTCTCTTTACATTTTATGTCATTATCAGCCTTTCATTGACTCTATCGGTTTTCTTTACAGGTCTTTTACTATTCCACGAATATCTTCAAGGCTGCAAGCGTCCCAAATCCGGTTTATGCAACCATTGGTGCCGGTGTGGTAAATACTGTTTTTACGGTTGTATCGGTGAGTATTGGACTACAGTGTGAGCTTAGTTTATCATATTAGTAATATCTCCACATTAGAGATGAGCCAATCATTTTGAGAGTCATTGAATTCACTTTGAATTTCACATAGAAATTGGCTTGGCCAAAATTCGTTTTTTGCTCGTTTTGTGATTTGAGACACTTGAATTCAGCAAAAAGGCGGCTGATCCATCTTTTGGCTGGATTCAAAGGGGTCAGGGGAGTAAATAATATAAAAATAATAATATCCACCCGGACTTCACTTGTCTTCTTTGGTCTGGTCGCCAGTGTGGTCTGCACTGGGCCATCTTTGGTGCCGAAGATGGCCCAGTGCAGACCACACTGGGGACAGGACCAAAGAAGACAGGTGAGGGCAAAGTGAATATAATTTTTTTTAATTTGTTTTCACATATGTTTATTATGATCTGGGGACTGGAGATCAAAGCAAAATAATCTATATTCGATTTGTATCAAAATAAATTTGCTGCCAAATTTTTTGACCAAATTGGAGCAAATTTCCCAATTCTCACTACAGAAGATTTGCTCCTCACTACTTCATATACCAATATATGTGCAAATGTTAATAATATTCTCATTTCTTCCAGCTCCTTGTGGTAGAACGTGCCGGACGTCGGACTTTGCACCTAGTTGGTCTTGGTGGAATGGCAGTGTTTGCACTAATTATGACAATTTCCTTGAAACTAAACGTAAGACCATGATTCTCTCCTAGTGATTTATCTCCTTAGATCTGGGGCCCACACCAAAGTCATGGGGCCCAACAGCAAAATTTGGGATAGGCTGCATTACTTGCTGCCACCACCAGGGGGAACTCACTGCATATTGGAAAATAATTAATTACAGGCAACAGAGAAAGTATTTGCTATCCTAATGCTCCAATTAAGGCAAACATATTGCACTATATTGTACTTGCGATCAATATATCCCATGTTCTATGTCCCACGGTGGGACTAGCCCAAAAAAAAAAATCAATGCTTCTTAGTGACCTCACATCCCCCCAAATAATGGAATAAAAACTGATCAAAAAGTAGTAAGTAGGACAAAATAATACCTATAACAACTGCAGCTCATCCTAGAAAGAGTTATCCCTCACACATCTCTGCTGACAAGAAAACAAAGTTTTGGGCCAAAAAGATGGCGAACGATACTAACCAAATTTTTAAGTTTAACTAACTTGTAAAAGTAATTAAACATAAAAAAAAAAGAAATTCTGTATCATCATTATAGTGCTGACCTGCACAGTGAATACCGCAAAAAAGTTTGGCGCTACATTATACGGTCACTCAAATGGTGCCAACAAAAAAGACACCTTGTCCCGCAAAAAAAATAATTTGGCTGTATCGATAGTAAAATGGTAAAAAGTTATGCAAAGCAAAAAAGTGAAAACTGTCTGCGATGCCAAAGGGTTAACAAATACATAATATCACTGTACACCACCCTATAGTACTTACTTAAAACCACTAAGAAGTGCACAAAAAAAAACATACAATAACATAGCTAATACATAAATTCATAATATTGCTATAAGATTGTCGAAGAACTGCTACTCCACCATAAAGTGCTTACTTAATACCGCCATACAGTGCGCAAATAAATCCACCGTACAGTGGTTAAATTGTAATATCCTAGTTCCCAAATCCCATCTCTGTATATTTCCCAAAATAATATTACCAACTGATGCTATAATGACAGTACCCATGTAATAATACCAAGCATTCCAGTCTAACACCATCCAAGTATAGTGATGCCTCCTGGTGAAGGCAGTGGGATCCTTAGATGACAGCGATAACGGTTTTATTTTTCCTTCTGTTGTTCCAGAACGACGGCCAGGTAATAGGATGGAGTTACGTCAGCATAGCAGCAGTCTTTGGGTTTGTGGCTTTGTTTGAGATCGGCCCAGGACCCATTCCTTGGTTCATCGTAGCTGAGCTCTTCAGTCAAGGTCCTCGGCCGGCAGCCATGGCTGTATCTGGATGCTCCAACTGGACGGCAAACTTTCTAGTGGGCATGTTGTTTCCCTACGCACAGGTGAGTTGGAAAGGTAGTATAGATAGTGGAAGGGGCTATTCGCCAAGGAGTGGATGGACCATATCCAATAGCTTGTCCACACTTGGGACAGGACTAGATCGTTGGGATGACCAAAAAGTTTTGCGTTACCCGGTTCTGACCTCTGGTCTAGTTCACTTGTAACCAGTTGCGCTTTTTTTGCCGGCATCCTCGGCCCGGCATCTCCTGGGCGCCTTGGTCACTTCTAATGTTCCAGGTTGCCATGACCCATGTGATGTCTCTGTGTTGAGGGATCTCAAGCAACATCATGAGATGGAAGCAACAGAGGTGCCAGGAGATGCCGTGCTGACCAAAGAAGTGAAGCCCGACTTCAACAAACCAGAGATCGGAGTCGGGTACAGGAAATCTTTTTGCTTTTCTCTACTGGATAGATTTTTTGAACATGGGTTGTCCAGCCCGTTACTTGTCTTAGGGTAGGACCCAATGGAAAGTCTCACCTCTTGGAGGAAAACCTCTTTAAAGAACGAGCTCCATAATCGCGTTCTCTCAGCTTCATAAATTTTCTTTTCTCTTCCTCTACCCTCCTCTTTCCATACTACAGAAAGGATGCGGACCATTTGTCTTCCTCATATTCATGGGCTTTTTGATCATCTTCTTCATCTTCACTTTCTTCAAAGTCCCTGAAACAAAGGGTCGGACATTTGAAGAGATTGCCCAGGAATTTCAGAAAAAGAGTCGTCTAGAACCTGCCAGGAAGCGCAACAGCGTGGAGCTGACCGGTGTTAAGGTGCCGCAGGATCCGCTGGAGTAAACGGAACACGAGGGGGATGGCAGACGTCCACCATGCTTTACCTCGTCTGCTCCAAACACGATCAGACCATGAACTGATAGCGGCTGAGACATCTCAGGAATGGTTTTGGGTTTTTTTTTTGCCAAAGATAAGATGATGGAACTCTTGGAAAAAGTTGTATCATTCTGCAGATGTTGTGAGCGCCCCTGGATGCATCAGGACCAGATTCACTGCATGTAATGTATAGTATTATAAGAATGGAGAGCCTTTTTCCTCCCGGTAGAAATGATCAGGACCAACAAGAACTTGTCGTCTAGTTTATTTATTTAAAGTTTATTCAAGAAGATATTTTTATATATTTGCTATTCTATCACACGATTCTGCAGAAACATCTCGCCCCTTCCTTTATCTCAGAGGCAGAGCTACATTACATATTGATATTAAAGGGATTGTCCACTTTGAATGATCCCTGTTTGCTAGAAAGGCCCCTGTGTATCTAGCAGTCATCTTTGGCAAAACCACAGCAAGTGTTAAAGAGTAGCCGTCTTTTTAATTTTCTTTTATATAAATCAATAATACACATGAAAATAAGAAACTGTAATAGATCTTATCAGAGAAAGCTGCTTTTTTCGCCTCCTGCACTGATCGTTCTTCTCCATATTCTGAATTCATGGGTACAATGCGTCTTCAGTGAATACAGACTTTCCCATTACTGAGATAAGAGGTGACAGTTGGTGCTTATAAAGTTCCATGGAGAACTGTAACTGTTGTTTCAGGAGGCTTGCCAGTGGAATGTCTGTATTCCTCTAGCTCCTCCCTCTTCCACCATAGAATTTTAAAAGTACCAACTGTCATCTCTTATTTCAGTAATGGGAAAATCTACCTTCACTGAATACATCATTTTACAGATCTTACCCTGAATTGAGAATTAATTATCAGTCTAGGAGGAGAAAGAAGGACTTGCATATCTTGGGAGAAGAAGGGCTTGGGCATGTTGAATTTCAGCATGCCCTATCCTTTGTTCTCAAAGGTAATGAGCCATTAAGCTTACTCCCCACATCCTAGTGACATTACAAGCGTTTATAATATATGTACAGTATATATGTATTTTCTTCTCTGTTTACACCAAAAAAAAATCACATTTTGTGGGAAAAAAAGCACTATTATGTCAAAATGATAGTCATAAAAAAGAATCTGAAATGCCAAACATTTAAAAATTGCCCCCAAAAAAATAAATGTTTTTTTTTCAGAGTATTTTTTTAATGATACCATAGATGTGTTGTCTTTTGTGTCTAGGCTCTTAGTCTCACCCTATTTAGTGTTGCCATATAGTGCCAAATTAATACTGTCATATACAGATCATATACCGACAGCATACGTGCATATAATGCTATAAGGATACAAAGAACCCAAATAATATTCCCTTAAAAGAGATGGCCCGTTTTTATCTTTAATGGCCCACATTTAGGATTGCTATTGACTTTTAGGATTACTACTTCCTATAGGTGGCACTAGAGTTCTAGTTCTCTTCCTCTCTGAAGAGACAATTTGCATATTTCCCAGAGGAGCATTGCGGCTTAAAAGTCTCCTCACCTTGACATGCTTAAAGGGATTGTCCAGCTATAGCGCCGCTCGCAGGCAGTAACAGCAACGCAAGGTATTTACAAAGACACTTCTTTTCAACATAAAAATAGATTGGCCATTTATTAATAGTAGTGGACAACCCCTTTAAAATGTCACTCTCCGCAAGGAGAAACATTACCCCTTGGATATATATAGTGACTTGCTGCTGACGATCTTTCTGATGGAGTCGTTCATTTTATCATGTCTTTTCCTTCTGGCCCAGACCGACATGACGACTTCTTCCAGCCACAACTCATCTGCAGAGATTACAGCAAAGACACATTTGACTCTTTACATTTCCAGCCCCGTCCCCATCTATTCCCAACCTGCACAAACTCCTCATCCTGCTGATACCCCAATACTGAGCCTCTGCAGTATGTGTCCCTATTACTGCAACTGCTCTTTGGCACAAAAACAGCGCTCCTCTTAGTGCCCCACATAGAAATGCCACCATTTGCCCCATACATAGTAATAATACCTACTTTGTGCTCTCTAGATGGTAAAATTGCCCCCTAGAAAATATTAATGCCCTATGAAAATGCCCTAGAAAACAGTGTCCACATTTTGCCCTTTTGATGGCCACAATACCCTGTGTGCCCCTATAACAATAATGTTTCTTAAATGTCCACTTAACATTAAATAATGTCCACTGAGTCTGCCAATGTACAGCTCCTCTATACACAGTATGGTGGGTCCACAGCTCCCTTATACAGAGTATGATGTCCTTACTGCTCCCCTGTCCACAGTATGGTGGACCCACAGCTCCTCTATTCACAGTATAATGGGCCCACAGCTCCCATATACACAGTATGGTGGACCCACAGCAAATCTATTCACAGTATAATGGGCCCACAGCTCCACTATACACAGTATGGTGGTCACACAGCTCCTCTATACACAGTATGGTGGGCCCACAGCTCCTTAATACACAGTATGGTGGTCACACAGCTCCTCTATACACAGTATGGTGGACCCACAGCTCCTCTATTCACAGTATAATGGGCCCACAGCTCCTTAATACACAGTATGGTGGGCCCACAGCAAATCTATTCACAGTATAATGGGCCCACAGCTCCACTATACACAGTATGGTGGTCACACAGCTCCTCTATACACAGTATGGTGGGCCCACAGCTCCTTAATACACAGTATGGTGGTCACACAGCTCCTCTATACACAGTATGGTGGGCCCACAGCTCCTTAATACACAGTATGGTGGTCACACAGCTCCTCTATACACAATATGGTGGGCCCACAGCTCCTCTATACACAGTATGGTGGGCCCACAGCTCCTTAATACACAGTATGGTGGGCCCACAGCTCCTCTATACACAATATGGTGGGCCCACAGCTCCTCTATACACAGTATGGTGGGCTCACAAATCTTTTTTTCAGAGTATAATGTCCTCATAGCTCCGCTATACACAGTATGATATGACCACTGATCCCCAAAAACATAGTATAATGACCCCCACAGAAGCCCTCATGCTGTATAATGGCCCCCACAGTAGAACCCACACTATATAATGGCCCCCACACTGTATAATGGCTTCCACAGTAGTCCTCACACTAACCTTCAAACTGTATAATGGCCCCGGCATTAGCTCCCATACTGTATAATGGCCCCCACAGTAATCTCCAAAGTAAGTACTGGCCCCCACCTTAGCTCCCATGCTGTATAATGGTGGTCTACAGAACAGAGAGAGCAGTAGTGCAGAGAGATCGTGTCACCCTGCTCTACTACAGAGTTGTGCATGCTGATACAGTTAATGGTAGCGTAGCTCTGGGTGGGCCCCTTTGAGTGCGGGGCCCCTGGCTATCCTCTTCCCCTCCCCATGGTAGCTACGCTACTGAGTCTCCTCCATCCCAGGTGCACTAACATCTTGGTGATACATTAATTTGTTGATGGAACCAGTGACGTAGCCATTTTTCCAAAGTATCCCAGGAGCCATAATTCAACAAAACAACGCCAATCCGCATGTTGCTTGTGCTACTGTGAGCAGCCTGCGTGACCTGAAAGTGCTCCTGTGGCTGCAGCGTTTCTGGACTTTTATCCAACAAGCACATCAGGGAGGACATTGGTTGGTGATTACACAGGAGCTGCCAGCAGCGGATCTTGATGATTTGCCCAAGTGTATTCAGGGCAGCAGAACCTTCCTCAGACGACCATTGATAGCCGCCGAGGCTGGAAGTGCCGGGATTTCTGAACATGGTGCTCATTCCGAGAGCAGGGGTGCAGGTCCCTTTTATTACTGGATAGATGAATCTTCTTATGCCAATTGTTGGGAATGTGGACTGTCCTGGAATTTGTGCTGCTCCTATGCAGATCTCCAACTATCAAATAGTCAGTCATATTACAAAATAGATGAGTGGCTAATAAGCAGAGGCGGCATGTAGGAAAAGCACATGGGGCACATAATATTGGGTCTCCATTACCCCCAAATTGTGACACTATCCTATTATTGATGGCACAATATCCAGCAGTATTATTTGTCCACTTTACAATTCTCCCAGAAGGTCTTGGAGGCTTCTGGAAAAAGAGGAAACCTCCTGGACTCCCAAATGAGTCAGAAAAATCTCCTGGGACCCTTCAAACCTTATTAAAACCTCCAGGTACCAGTTATTTCTGGAAGTTTACTTTATTCAGAGAGGCAGGGAACAAAACATGGAGAACAGGCTGTCTGAAGCGATTTCTGCAACACCCAACATAAATACTCCGTCCAGATGCTTGCTGTTAAAAGTTAGAAAGTATGATTATTTGGGGCACTATGCATATGGCACTATGCACTATGTGATAGGCACTGTATGGCACTATTATTATTTGGAACAATATGGCAGTACTATATGAATTCTATTCTACTATGCTATGGCATGGTGGGAGATAGCTTCACATAACTTATTATATGGGTAAAGACTGTTCACCTTTGGGACCCCCAAATCTCAAGATAATAGGGGTCCCCTAATTGCCTGACAGTAATTTTATCTAGCCAAAAATGGGTGGACATATCTCAGGTCTAAGTAAGCCATTGGCACAGGTGAGTCCTAGACTTTATTGAAAAGGTCATTGGTATGGGTGGTCTGACCTAGATCAGGTGGTATGGGGCTTATCAAAGTTTTTACTGATGGACCTCCGCCACTCCTAATAGCACCCTTTCAATAACCAGCAGACGAAGTCCAGTCTGCATAGGACCCACTGTGGGGAGCTGCCCACTTACTAAAGACTATGAGACTTTTCCTTCATGGAGCTCCGTTTCCATCTATATTATTATTATGTTTTATTAGAGATTTGCTTGCTGTGTTTTATTAATGTTCTGCTTGCTCGGCAGTTTATGTACACTAATTTTACTTGTAAAGTGTCCAGCATTCCAGTAATCTCATCAGTATCTCAGGAGCCTGAAGCCATTGTTCAAACAGTGTCTAGGCCCATTGTGTGAGTGTTGAAAGTAGATCCTGCGAAGCCGTTGTTAGAACCTTGCTGTTAGGTTTTTTTTCCTTTGCTGGTCACATGACCTTGTTGGCCTATTTAATCCTGCTCCGCCCTTCTGGCTTTGCTGGACTTCATTGTATATCTTTTTTCTAGCTAGCCTGTGCTCTGTATCTAACTCTGTTAGTTTGCTTGGTCTACGGACCTCTATGTTCTATCTATTTTGTTTGTTCGTCTGTCTGCTACTATTTCAGTTAGGAGGTGTCCCATATTCCTCCCAGTCCTTAGTACTTGTAGGGATTCCCTCCCCAAATCTATAGGTCTCCGTACAGACTAGATTAGGACTTTAGCAGGTCTGATCGCAGGATCAGGTTCCCTGTTACATCGTAGGGATTCAGTTGAGTCTTATAGTAGGGACAGATCTCCTCTCTTTCCTTAGCTTTGGTAGCAGAACATAACAGTAAGTCCAGCCAGTAAATTCTCTAAGGAAAGATTTTTTTTTGTTCCATCATGGTGTCGGTTCAGGATTTGGCTAAACACCTGCAGGGACTCTCTCTGGAAGTGGCCGAGCTCCGTCAGCACGTGAGTAACTGTCCTGGAGCACATTTCTTGGAGCCTAAGGTATGTTTGCCGGATTTATTTTTTGGTGAACATCGAGAATTTTTTTCATTTAAAAATGCTTGCTTATTGTATTTTCGTTTGAGACCCAAGTCCTCTGGGGATGAATCCCAGCGCGTAGGGTTCATAATGTCACTTTTGCGCAAAGAGCCTCAGGAGTGGGCCTTTTCTTTGCAACCTAGTGATACATGCTTCAGATCAGTGGATAGTTTTTTCTCTGCTTTAGGACTATTATATGATGATCCTGACCGTGTCGCATCAGCTGAGACTGAGTTGAGACGTTTAAAACAAGGATCAGGTAATATGGAAAAATATTGTACACATTTTCGTCGTTGGTCCACTCAAACAGGGTGGAACGATTCTGCTCTGAAAAGTCTATTTCTTGCTGGGCTCAGTGAAAAGGTTAAAGACCTGCTAATTGCTTATCCTACACCTGAGGATTTGCAACAGGCTATGCAATTAGCTATACGGGTGGATAGGAGACTGCGTGCAAGGGTTAATGAGAGCAAATCCTCTGCTATGTCAGTTTCTGGTTATGATAATGTGTGTACTAACAGTGGTGAACCGATGGAGATTGGATCGGTGGCACCTCGGTCTCAAGAAAAACACCGTCGTTTTTCAGAAGGCTTGTGTTTCTATTGCGGGAAATCTGGTCATTTGATTAAAGGCTGTGAGCTTCGTATGAAGAAAGAAAAAAAAATGGTCAGTCACGCCCGTATTGCCTGTTTAAATTCCAAGGGTATATTTTTAGCTGCTTCCACGATTGCTCAGGAAAAATTAATGGAATTTCGGGTGTTTGTTGATTGTGGGTCTACACTGAATGTTATTGATGGGGGATTCGTGGAAAAACTCAATTTAAAACCTGAACCTTTATCATCCCCCATTGCTGTGGTTTCTGTGGATGGCTCCCCTTTGAAGAATATTACTCTCAAGGTCAGTGAATTTCCTCTCACTATTAATGGTGTTCACCATGAGAAATTGGATTTGGTAGTGTTGAATAACTTGCCTTCTCCAGTAATATTGGGATTGCCCTGGTTAAAATTTCACAATCCTGTACTGGATTGGTCTACCAGTGAAATTAAATCCTGGAGCCATAAATGTTATGACAAGTGTTGTAACGGGCGTATTGCAGCTTTGGATAGGGGAGAATTGCCTGTTCCTATTCAGGATTTTTGGAGAGTTTTTTCTGAGAAAGAATCGCAGGTTTTGCCTCCCCATAGAGACTATGATTGTTCTATTGAATTTGTCCCTGGAGCGACTCTTCCTAAAAGTCGTTTATTTAACCTTACTATTCCTGAGAGGAAGGCTTTGGAGGAATACATACAGACAAGTTTGGCCGCTGGTCACATTAGGCCCTCTAAGTCTCCTGTGGCGGTTGGATTTTTTTTTGTAAAAAAAAAGGACGGCGGTTTACGTCCTTGTCTGGATTTTCGTGAGATTAACAAAATTACGGTACGCAATCCTTACCCACTGCCATTGATTCCTGATCTGTTTAACCAGTTATTGGGGGCCAAGTGGTTCTCTAAAATTGACCTTAAGGGGGCATACAATCTGTTGCGCATGAAGGAGGGTGATGAATGGAAGACTGCTTTTAACACTCCTGTGGGTCATTTTGAGAATCTGGTTATGCCTTTTGGTCTTACTAATGCTCCTGCATTTTTTCAGAATCTGATTAATGACATCCTTAGACCTTTGATCGGTAAAAATGTGGTTGTGTATTTGGATGACATTTTGATTTATTCGCCAGATCTGGAGTCTCATTGGCGGAGCGTACGTGAGGTATTACAGTTATTAATGGACAATTCGCTTTTTGCTAAGCTGGAGAAATGTGAGTTCGCTGTACAGAGAATTAGTTTTTTGGGCTACATTATCTCCAGCAAAGGTTTTGAGATGGATCCGGTTAAGGTTCAGGCTGTGCAGGAATGGCCTAGGCCTATTGGTTTGAAATCGATACAGAGGTTTTTGGGTTTCGCCAATTACTATAGAAAATTCATAAAAAATTTTTCTAGTATTGTCAAACCTCTGACTGATCTCACTAGGAAAGGTGCTAATGCGGTTCAGTGGTCTTCTGAGGCCATTGAAGCTTTTGTGTATCTCAAGGAGAGGTTCACCTCTGCTCCCATCCTTATGCAGCCTGATGTTACTAGGCCGTTTTTGGTTGAGGTTGATGCTTCCTCTGTGGGGGTTGGCGCAGTATTGTCTCAGGATAACGGGGATGGATTACATCCCTGTGCATTTTTTTCAAAAAAATTTTCGGAGACTGAATTGAATTACGATATTGGTAATAGGGAATTATTGGCTATTAAACTCGCATTTGAACACTGGCGCCACTTCTTGGAAGGTGCGGAATTTCCCGTTCAGGTTCTTACGGATCATAAAAATCTGATATATCTTGACGCTGCCAAGCGCCTGAATGCCCGTCAGGCTAGGTGGGCACTGTTTTTCTCGCGGTTTAATTTCTCCGTTACTTACATCCCTGGTACTAAGAATGTTAAGGCGGATGCCTTGTCTCGCAGTTTTTCTCCCATAGTCGGTGCTGAGAAAGAGGAAAACATTTTACAAGAAGGTGTTGTGATAGCTGCTTTAGACTCCGTTTTGGAAGATGAGATTCTTAAAGCTCAGGAGAATGCCCCATCTAACACTCCTCATGGGAGGTTGTTTGTGCCTGGGACCTTTAGGAGAGATTTGTTTGTTGAGTGTCACGAATCTCGGTTGGCAGGTCATCCCGGAATCTCTGAGACCAAGAGACTGGTGGGTCGCAGTTTTTGGTGGCCTGGATGGCAGAAGGAAGTCATTAAGTGGGTGCGCCAATGTACTATATGTGCTAGATCTAAGTCCTCACATACTCCTGCTGCGGGGTTGCTTTGTCCTTTGGAGGTCCCCAGTGCTCCTTGGACACATTTGGCTATGGACTTTATAACTGACCTTCCCTCCTCTGAGGGTTTTACTGTCATCTGGGTGGTCGTGGACCGTTTTAGCAAAATGTGTCACTTGGTTCCCTTCGTCAAACTGCCCTGCGCTAAAACTCTCGCTAAGGCCTTTGTCAAGGAAATTGTCAGACTTCATGGCGTTCCTACTGACATTGTTTCTGATAGGGGTCCTCAGTTCGTGGCTCGTTTTTGGCGTGCCTTTTGTGACAGGTTGGGAATTCATTTGTCGTTTTCGTCCGGATATCATCCTGAATCTAATGGCCAGACAGAAAGGAAAAACCAGGATGTTGAGCAGTTCTTGCGTTGTTTTGTGGCAGACAATCAAGAGGGGTGGTCTGAGTTTCTGCCACTTGCCGAATTTGCTCTGAACAATCATACATCTTCTTCTGCTGGTTGTTCGCCTTTTTTTTGTTGTTCTGGGAGACATCCGTCGTTTGGGTCGTTCTCCAAGTTGGGATCTGCCGTGCCTGAGGAGGAGAATTTTTCCGGTGATTTGGAAAGAGTTTGGACGGATGTGCGTGGTAATCTTCAGGAGGCCAACAGAAAATCTAAAGACTACTTTGATAGGAAACGACAGGAGGTTTTGTTCGCTGTTGGTGACATGGTTTGGTTGTCCTCTAGGAATCTGCGGTTGAGGATTCCTTCTAAGAAATTGGGTCCCAAGTTTGTAGGGCCCTTTAAGGTGCTTCAGGTTGTCAACCAATCTGCTGTTAGGTTGGAGGTTCCTACCTCCTGGAGAATTAATCCGGTCTTTCATGTCTCTCTGTTAAAAAAAGCTGTTGTGTCGGATGGTGACGCCTCTGCCTCTGTTCCTCCGGTGGTGGAGGACGGGGAATATGAAATTTCTCGCATCCTTGACTCTAGACGGTATAGAGGTAGTTTGCAGTATCTTGTGGCCTGGAAAGGTTTCGGACCCGAGGATAACTCTTGGGTGAGGTCAGATGATGTTTCCGCGTCCAGACTTATCAGAGCGTTTCACAGGAGATTTCCTGATAAGCCTGGTCCTAGGGGATCCGGAGGATCCTCTTAGAAGGGGGGGTACTGTTAGAACCTTGCTGTTAGGTTTTTTTTCCTTTGCTGGTCACATGACCTTGTTGGCCTATTTAATCCTGCTCCGCCCTTCTGGCTTTGCTGGACTTCATTGTATATCTTTTTTCTAGCTAGCCTGTGCTCTGTATCTAACTCTGTTAGTTTGCTTGGTCTACGGACCTCTATGTTCTATCTATTTTGTTTGTTCGTCTGTCTGCTACTATTTCTGTTAGGAGGTGTCCCATATTCCTCCCAGTCCTTAGTACTTGTAGGGATTCCCTCCCCAAATCTATAGGTCTCCGTACAGACTAGATTAGGACTTTAGCAGGTCTGATCGCAGGATCAGGTTCCCTGTTACATCGTAGGGATTCAGTTGAGTCTTATAGTAGGGACAGATCTCCTCTCTTTCCTTAGCTTTGGTAGCAGAACATAACAGCCGTCACAACAGGGAGTCTCACATGCAGACCCAAGTAATGGGTTCCACCTGAAAAAAATACCTCTACTAATGCACATTTAGCTTTGGGGGGGAGGGTGAGAGCAGTTCTGCCCATTTAGGGGGCTGATCCCAGTGACGGAGAAAAGAAGCCACATGTTTAGTGGGGAGTTGGTGGAATGTCGTGAAAGAGAGAGGATCTAATCTGAGGACCTGGATCGATGGCATCTGGAGATCAGTACCAACTGGGCTGTATAAACGTGCTACAGTTTTGGGATATGTCATTGGGATTTAAACTTTCTTAAAGGACTGTTGCTACTGGATACCTGTGCTTCTATAGTTTTATCTGTCATATAGAGGATCGTGGACTGTGACTACAGACTATATTGGCTGAAGATATAAAATCTGTGGGCCAACCAACAGTTGGGAACAGTGAGTATCGCATGGCACAAAGGCAGTGGAGCTACCCCCCCCCCCGGGGAGGGAATCCTGGGACATTTGTATTTACCTGGAATTGCTGTATTACCATGGATGTAAGGAATAAAATATGGTGGCATAGTTAACCTGCCAAGGTGATTAATAAAACCCTCAATCTCAGATCTTCACACCCTTGCATGCATAGTTTTGCATTTACTTTGAGGTTCGGGCATCCCTAATGAACGATTTATGGAAATTGCTCCCCTAACATTATCCAGAGGACTCCTTTATGGGTTTTTTTTATAAGGGGACAGGAGATGTGGTGACAGTTCCCCTTTAAATCTGACCATAGGAATTGTTAATGTAATGGACTTGTACATAGGAAGGAGCGGGCACGACAAGTTGTGGTTTCAATTCCCTCTTTCTGCAGTGGAGGTCCATTCTTAGCAGAATCTGAAACTAGAGGACCGGGGGGGTTGGTGTAATGCAACTGAATGCAAGAATGGAAACAAAAAACAAACATGAGTAAACAACTAAATATAGTGTGAAAGCGGGAACGCAAGCCTCCTATGTGCCATATGTTCTTCATCAATAATACAGCCCCATGTATGGGGGTATCATACACTCCGGATTGTTGGAAATCAATGAACAAAACACATTGAAAGCCTAATTCCTCAGTAAACAGGGCTCCCCATTTACCATTTTTTTTTAGAAGTAGAAGGGACTTTTTTCTAAATGTGGATCGGCTGGTGATCAGATGAACGTCACTTTTCTGACAGGTGATCTCCCAAGCAATCATTTAGCATTAGTAAAAAAAGTTAATAAGAGAGCAAAGCATTCACCCCTGTCCTGAGTCCTTTAGAGGTGACACGTAAGCAGCTCTCATCCACATGCCCTGATAGGGACAACCCCTATAAAAATCCAATATCCTCCTTCAGATCTTGTCCATTTCATCCAACACAGTAACTCCATTGCCTCTTACACATTAGGTCCTACTAGCCACAGATGACCCCCTATAATGCCAGCCATACACAGGCCACCAGTGTCAGTCACGGGGCCCCAGTGTTTCTCCTGTGGCACTAGAATCAGTCTGTGAGCTGCCCTTGAGTTCCTCCTGGGCTGGACTTCTTGGAGTCACATGATGTCCACTCCCATTTTTCATTGTCAGGTGATTGTGATGTCTTTAAGGTCCTTCTGCTCCTGAAGTCCTTCTAATCAATGGGCAGAGTCCATTCTCTGGAGGACTGTGCTGTGATTGGGTTACCTTCCATCACCTTGCTAAATCTCTCTTGTGCCCGTTCTCTGTGGCTCTCCAATTTGGGGCAATCTCCTCTTCCTTGTTTCCACACTTCATCTCCTCCTTTGAGGGAGGTGTTTTCTTGGTATTCCTATTGGAGCCCATGTTGACTTCAAGACTCCAACTGAGTCTTCTATTCTTCAATCCAATGGCTTGTATCTCAAACCAACTATCTAATAAGATGCTGTCTGAAAGACTGAGGATCAGGGGCCCCGGCACTAGTATTTATAGGGCCACAGCTATTGTGAAGTCACAATTACATGACTACACAATAGAATAATGTACGTCACAATTGCTGACATTATTCGTATCAGCGGTGATTGTGATGTCATGTGGCTATGATGTCACAATGGGCGTGGCAGGCACCATTGATGTCAGATGCAGAATTTGTGATGTCATGTGGCCATTATGTAACTCCGTAGATTCATGTGACTTGTCAGAAGTAGATGATCTTGTATGCCACATAACAACATTGGTTTATACAGCATTGTGTTGCCAGCCATGACTGTAGTCTATTCAGTAATATGACGAGACATTAGTTTGGCAAAAATTACTGGAAAGAAATTAAATTTGACTTTTACTTACCCATGTTGAGCTAAGCAGGGATTGGACTAGAAGTTAAAGGAGTCTTTCCACCATCAGTGATGTCAGCCCTGGGCCCTGCGTCAATAGAAACCATCTGCTAGAACATTTGGCCCTTGGCACCAGAACCGCCACTCCTATGTGGGGCCATTATTCTGTGTGGAGGCCTATGTGAGGCTCATTATACAGTATGGAGGACTATGTGGGGCCCATTATTCTCTATGGAGGACTATGTGGGGCCCATTAGTCTGTATGGAGGCCTATATGAGGCTCATTATACACTATGGAGGACTATGTGAGGCCCATTATACTGTATGGAGGACTATGTGAGGCCCGTTATACACTATGGAGGACTATGTGAGGCCCATTATACTGTATGGAGGACTATGTGGGGGCCATTATTCTGTATGGAGGACTATGTGAAGCCCATTATACTGTATGGAGGACTATGTGGGGCCATTATACTGTATGGAGGACTATGTGGGGCCATTATACTGTATGGAGGACTATGTGGGGGCCATTATTCTGTATGGAAGACTATGTGAAGCCCATTATTCTGTATGGAGGACTATGTGGTGCCCATAATACTGTTTGGAGGAATATGTTGGGCCCATTATTCTGTATGGAGGATTATGTGAGGTCCATTATACTGTATACTGGTTGGCCCACAACTTTGTCCAAGTTTTTCATTTTGACCCTCTGTGTGTTTGACTTTGACATCCCTGTGCTAGAAGGACTCGAAAAGTTGTGAGTGAACCTTTACGAGACAGCCCAGGAGGAGCTCAATACTATAGTGCAAACTTTGTCAGGATGAGTATCTCTTATAATGAGCCTTTGAGACCCCACCCATGAGGAGCTCCAAAGAAGGCTGAGGCAGGATGGATATTCCTTATATACTATAAGATGTGTGTATACAGTTGAAACCAGAAGATTACATACACTATATAAAAAGACACATATGTATGTTTTTCTCAATATCTGACATGAAATCATAATAAACCTTTCCCATTTTAGGTCAATTAGGATTACTATAATTTTTAATATTTGCCAAATGCCAGAATAATGAGAGAGAGAGAATGTTTTAAGGTATTTTTATTACTTACTGCAAAGTCAAAAGTTTACATATATTTTGATTACTATGCCTTTAAACAATTCTGGACTTCCCATATGATGAGGTCATGTGTTTGGAAGCTTCTGATTTTTTTTGGCAACATCTGAGTTAATTAGAGACACACCTGTGGATGTATTTTAATGCACACCTGAAACATACTGCTTCTTTGTGTAGCATCATGGGAAAGTCTAAAGAAATCATCCAAGATATCAGGAAGAGAATTGTGGACTTGCACAAGTCTGGCTCATCCTTGGGTACAATTTCAAGATACCTGAAGGTGCCTCGTTCATCTGTACAAACACTTATACACAAGTACAAACAAGATGAGAATGTCCAGCCATCATATCGCTCAGGAAGGAGAAGGGTTCTGTGTCCCAGAGATGAACGTGCTTTGGTCCAACATGTGTATATCAACCCAAGGACAAAAGCAAAAGACCTTGTGAAGATGATGGTAAGATTGTGTCAATAACCACAATGAATCGAGTACTGTATCAACATGGGCTGAAAGACCACTCTGCTAGGAAGAAGCCATTATTCCAAAAGAAACATACAAAAGTCAGATTAATGTTTGCAAATGCACACAGGAACAAAGACCTTAATTTTTCAAGACATGTCCTGTGGTCTGATGAAACTAAAATTGAACGTTTTGGGCATAATGATCATCGTTACGTTTTGAAGAAAAAGGGAGAAGCTTGGAAGCCTAAGAACACCATCCCAACTGTGAAACACGGGGCTGGCAGTATCATGTTGTGGGGTTGTTTTACTGCAGGAGGGACTGGTTCACTTCACAAAATAGATGGCATCATGAGAAAAGAAGATTATGTGGCCCCAAAATGTTCCCCTGAATATAAATATGCAAAAAGATGTATCCATAAATAAATAATGCCTTACTCTGTGTCTCTAAATAAAAAAGACCCTCTGTGATGAATGGCACTAGAGAGATCACGCAGTACCCCACCTCTATCACCACATGTGAAGGATCCCCACTGCGCCTTCCGCCTGACGTCCCTATTATGTCAGACGGATTACATGATACGGATCCGCACTTTGCACCAACGTGATGTTCCGCACCCTCTTGGGGACACGTAAGGTCAGATTAGTACGGTTCTACAGAGATACCCCCTGTCCACACGGGTCCAGGAAGGCACTGGGGGTGAGAAGAGGTGGCCCACTCAGTCACTGACATGGCACCACACTCGCTCACATCCCTGTCAGGCTGAGAGGCCCCAGTTCCTATTAGACATAAGTCCCGGTCCGTAATGGGAATTATATTAGGCCAGAAACCAGACCCAGTAGCATGTGAGTTTAAATGTACAACGGACATGTGGATTCGTTTATCGAGACAAAAGAGCAGTCCAAGGTTAAATTATATATTTAATCACCTTAAGGGCACACTAGACAATATACACTGCTCAAAAAAATAAAGGGAACACTCAAATAACAGATCATAGATCTGAATTAATGAAATATTCTCAAATACTTTGTTCTGTACAAAATCACACAAAAATCATCAATGAAAATCAAATTTATTAACCAATGGAGGCCTGGATTTGGAGTCACCCCCAAAATAAAAGTGGAAAAACACACTACAGGCTGATCCAACTTTGATGTAATGTCCTTAAAACAAGTCAAAATGAGGCTTAGTATTGTGTGTGTCCTCCACGTGCCTGTATTACTGCCCTACAACACCTGGGCATGCTCCTAATGAGGTTGCGGATGGTCTCCTGTGGGATCTCCTCCCAGACCTGGACTAAAGCATCTGCCAACTCCTGGACAGTCTGTGGTGCAACGTGACGTTGGTGGATGGAGCGAGACATGATGTCCCAGATGTGCTCAATCGGATTCAGGTCTGGGGAACGGGCGGGCCAGTCCATAGCTTCAATGCCTTCTTCTTGCAGGAACTGCTGACATACACCAGCCACATAAGGTCTGGCATTGTCCTGCATTAGGAGGAACCCAGGGCCAACCGCACCAGCATATGGTCTCACAAGGGGTCTGAGGATCTCATCTCGGTACCTAATGGCGGTCAGGCTACCTCTGGCGAGCACATGTAGGGCTGTGCGGCCCTCCAAAGAAATGCCACTCCACACCATTACTGACCCACTGCCAAACCGGTCATGCTGAAGGATGTTGCAGGCAGCAGATCGCTCTCCACGGCGTCTCCAGACTCTGTCACGTCTGTCACGTCTGTCACATGTGCTCAGTGTGAACCTGCTTTCATCTGTGAAGAGCACAGGGTGCCAGTGGCGACTTTGCCAATCCTGGTGTTCTGTGGCCAATGCCAAACGTCCTGCACGGTATTGGGCTGTGAGCACAACCCCCGTCTGTGGATGTCGGGCCCTCATACCACCCTCATGGAGTCGGTTTCTAACCGTTTGTGTAGAGACATGCACCCCCTGGCCTGCTGGAGGTCATTTTGCAGGGCTCTGGCAGTGCTCCTCCTGTTCCTCCTTGCACAAAGGCGGAGGTAGCTGTCCTGCTGCTGGGTTGTTGCCCTCCTATAGCCCCCTCCACGTCTCCTGGTGTACTGACCTGTCTCCTGGTAACGCCTCCAGCCTTTGGACACTACGCTGACAGACAGCAAGCCTTCTTCTCACAGCTCGCATTGATGTGCCATCCTGGATGAGCTGCACTACCTGAGCAACGTCTGTGGGTTGTAGAGTCCGTCTCATGCTACCACGAGTGTGAAAGCACAACCAACATTCAAAAGTGACCAAAACATCAGCAGAAAGCATTGGTACTGAGATGTGGTCTGTGGTCCCCACCTGCAGAACCACTCCTTTATTGAGGGTGTCTTGATAATTGCCAATAATTTCCATCTATTGTCTATTCCATTTGCACAACAGCATGTGAAATTGATTGTCAATCAGTGTGGCTTCCTAAGTGGACAGTTTGATTTCACAGAAGTTTGATTTACTTGGAGTTATATTCTGTTGTTTAAGTGTTCCCTTTATTTTTTTTAGCAGTGTACTATATACATTAGGGTTAAACATACATAATGGTCAGAGATGTAAACACAATAGTACTGGTACAAAAGATATAAGCAGATATTAAGAGTCAGTTACCAGTCGGATAAAAGGCCTGGCTTGCAGGGGAGGGGCTGCCACATGGGAGGCTTGTGGTTCCCTCTGTTGGGTGACTTCTCTCACACGTTGTGTTGTCATGACCTCCCAGAGAAAAAGACATAGGCCAAGAGCTGCAGGAGCTTTTTAACCCCTCTGGGTCACCCCATTCTGCCCCTGGGCTTGACCCAAATCTCCACCCCGGCTTCTAGCAGCTAGAAACTCCAGAAACTATGATGGGTCATAACTCCTGAATTTACAGTCCTAGGGAGCCGATACTGGTGTCATCTGATCCAGCCAGGCCCCTGCTACACATGGAGACTAAACACAGTGGCCCTAGGGGTTTTTGAATGGCTGTGCAATGTATCTCCCTATCCCTATGTGCTAGACTGGGTCGAGACCCAGGCGGATTTTCCCCATGTTCTTGGGATTTCAAAAATATATTTGAGGTATGCCTAGGACGTATAGTATTTCCATAACTTGATATGGAATTCCTATCTGTCCAACTAAAGGAAAACCACATGGCAACATTCCTTTGTTCTGTGTTGTTCTTGCTTGAGGTGTGCTATTTGTAACTCACAGTATCTTGACCCCCCCTCCTCCTCCAGCTGCTCAGGGTCCTGTTACAACTTCACACTGAAGGGGCTTTATAATCCTCTGCCAAATAGGATGCAATGATTGACATGGAATTATATCTCCAATATTCTTCACACCCTCATACTGAATAAATATTGCCCCACAAGGCAAATATGGCATACTAGGTTTAAAATAAAGAAAAACACCTCTCACTGTACCTGATACAAATATGCCCCAAAAATTATCGTAAACCCCCAGTAATACATACCCTGCATCTTCACACACAGTCACTCACAAGTGATGAGGTAATAGGATTAACACCATACCTCTGTCTAAGATATTCACTCCAGCATGTAAGGTGTTAAACAGATGGGATTGGAGTTCTCTCTAATCCAGGCTGTTACAGCAGGATCCCAGCTGTCAATCACCACCGGGCTCCCAGAGTGATGGCACCAGTGCAGCTCCTGATTCCCGAGTCGCATATACTATGTACATGGTATAGGGTTTCTAATATTTTTTTTCCCCATTGTAGTTCATAGCCGATGCTTACATTCACATATATCTGCAAACGGGGGTGTAAAAGGTCTTATGTGAAAAGTCAGGGAAGTTCTGAAAAATTGGTGAGATTTTTCTTCAGTACAGGACTATTGAATGCGTCCATCCGGTAATCTGCAATATTTTGTAAACTTACAGTTGTCTGAATTCTAGTAAAAATGAGGTTAGAGATACAAATTTCAGCAAAAAAAAAATCAATTCACACACAATTTTCAAACTTAAAATACTTTTGTTATTTATTTATTTATTTATTTATTTATATATGATACTTATACATTATATCAACAATGTTTAACATCTCAAAAAGAAAACAATCAAGGAAGATGAATTAACAAGCTTTATGTGTCAGTAAAATTCACATCAATGATAAAGGAAATATTCTAAAATTATAAGATGAGGACAGTAAGAAATGAAAGGCTCTGTATATACAGTAACTACGAAAATACTGCCCCGATATGAGACTATAACTACTATAATGCTGACCCTATATTAAAGAAATATAAGAATATAACTATTATACTGCTCCCTATAAACAAGTATATAACTGGTATTATATTGCTCCTATGTACAAGAATATCACTACCATAATACTGCCCCTATGTACAAGAATATAACTACTATAATACTGCTCCTATGTACAAGAATATTAGTACTATAATACTGCTCCTATGTATAAGAATATAACTACTATAATACTGCTCCTATGTACAAGAATATATCTACTATAATACTGCTCCTACGTACAAGAATAGAACTATTATAATACTGCTCCCTATGTACAAGAATATAACTACTACAATACTGCCCCTATGTACAAGAATATTAGTACTATAATACTGCTCCTATGTATAAGAATATGACTACTATAATACTGCCCCCATGTACAAGAATATAACTACTATAATACTGCCCCCTATGTACAAGAATATAACTACTATAATACTGCTCCTATGTACAAGAATATAACTACTATAATACTGCTCCTATGTACAAGAATATAACTACTATAATACTGCTTCTATGTACAAGAATATAACTACTATAATACTGCTCCTATGTACAAGAATATAACTACTATAATACTGCTCCTATGTACAAGAATATAACTACTATAATGCTGCTCATATGTACAAGAATATAACTACTATAATACTGCTCATATGTACAAGAATATAACTGCTATAATACTGCTCCTATGTACAAGAATATATCTACTATAATACTGCTCCTATGTACAAGAATATAACAACTATAATACTGCCCCCTATGTACAAGAATATAACTACTATAATACTGCCCCCTATGTACAAGAATATCACTACTATAATACTGCTCCTATGTAGAAGAATATAACTACTATAATACTGTCCCTATGTACAAGAATATAACTACTATAATACTGCCTCCTATGTACAAGAATATAACTACTATAATACTGCCCCCTATGTACAAGAATATCACTACTATAATACTGCTCCTATGTACAAGAATATAACTACTATAATACTGTCCCTATGTACAAGAATATAACTACTATAATACTGCTCCTATATACAAGTATATAACTACTATAATACTGCATCTATGTACAAGAATATAACTACTATAATACTGCCCCCTATGTACAAGAATATAACTACTATATTACTGTCCCCTATGTACAAGAATATAACTGCTATAATACTGCATCTATGTACAAGAATATAACTACTATAATACTGCTCCTATGTACAAGAATATAACTACTATAATACTGCCCCTATGTACAAGAATATAACTACTATAATACTGCTCCTATGTACAAGAATATAACTACTCTAATACTGCTCCTATGTACAAGAATATAACTACTATAATACTGCTCCTATGTACAAGAATATAACTACTATAATACTGCTCCTATATACAAGTATATAACCACTATAATATACATGAAGGTTCTCTGTTGATATTGGATGTAATTTCCGCTCTTTTGCAGTATTTACTGAAGATTTTGCCCTTTCTTGCACTGAAGTTTTGAATCTAAATCTGTTTTGCCTTGATCCTTAAAGTCCCAGAAGATCAAATGCTTCATGTAAGTCTTCCATGTCATACGGAGGCTGTATGGAAAGAAGGAATATTGGGTTAGTCTTCAAGAGAACCTGAAATATCAGAATATTATAATTGTAGAGGTCTCTTTGCACCGCCTAGTGGTTGCCAGTGGTGCTGCATATTTTTATTTTATTTTGCTGCAATTCCCTAAATATATTTACAAGCTGAGTTTTTTTTTCTAATGTGAATATTCCTTTAAAGTCCTGTAAATTATTATATCATTTTATATATATATATATATATATATATATATATATATATATACTTGTATTTACCTCTAAGATGCGCCTCAGTTTCCTGGAGAGTCTCACCGAGTTCTCATGCAGTCCATCCCACGCCTCAAACCTTTGCTCACGAGTCTCCACGAAGGTGTTCCAACAGTAGAAGTAGTCTACGAAAGATTAAAAATATAAGAAATGATGTTCTCTGTGCAGATGTAGCAGAGTCGAATGTGTCATTTAACGGAAGCTATGATGACAATCAGATAGGGGGGCTTTGGTATCTGGGCGCCATCACTCCTCTCATATCTTTACCTTTGTAACTCATGACTGCCAGTCGCGCCCCCGCCCTCTGCAGCCTCCGCAGACCCTCGGGCTCCGCGTTCCGATCCTCACAGAAGTACAGTCTGGCGCTGAAGATGCGGAGGGTCAGGTTAGGGTGGTTGCGCAGAAATTCGGTAGTGCGCCGGGCACAGTCGTAGCACGGGCTCCACGAGCTGAACCAGGTGACCCGGAACGCCCTGTTTGGATCATGCCCCAACCAGATGGACAGGTAGCGCAGGAACAGGATCTCTGCATGGCAATTAATTCGGTTGCGCAGGTAGCCAAAGTCCATGGCACAGGAGACGGAGCTGTACCGGCGCTTGACTATGTAACACAAGTAGGTCTCATGCCGACCTCGTGCCCAGCGGAGGTTCTTGTAGTGGTACAGGAACTTGTGACGCTTCAAGAGCAAACTACAGGGTGAAGGAAGTTTATAATGTTAGATGGATCCTGGAAGGAATGCTACAACAATGCATAAAACTGTATACCATACTAGTCACAGCTGAGGGTTTGCTACAATTGTATCTATTCTAGACAATCATCTGTGAGCTAAAAACATCAGCTGCACAATGTTAGCTAAAATGTATCAGTCTGGAGTGTAGGTGATAGAACATCAGCTGCACAATGTTAGCTAAAACGTATCAGTCTGGAGTGTAGATGATAGAACATCAGCTGCACAATGTTAGCTAAAACGTATCAGTCTGGAGTGTAGATGATAGAATATCAGCTGCACAATGTTAGCTAAAATGTATCAGTCTGGAGTGTAGGTGATAGAACATCAGCTGCACAATGTTAGCTAAAATGTATCAGTCTGGAGTGTAGATGATAGAACATCAGCTGCACAATGTTAGCTAAAATGTATCAGTCTGGAGTGTAGATGATAGAACATCAGCTGCACAATGTTAGCTAAAATGTATCAGTCTGGAGTGTAGATGATAGAACATCAGCTGCACAATGTTAGCTAAAATGTATCAGTCTGGAGTGTAGGTGATAGAACATCAGCTGCACAATGTTAGCTAAAACGTATCAGTCTGGAGTGTAGATGATAGAACATCAGCTGCACAATGTTAGCTAAAACGTATCAGTCTGGAGTGTAGATGATAGAACATCAGCTGCACAATGTTAGCTAAAACGTATCAGTCTGGAGTGTAGATGATAGAACATCAGCTGCACAATGTTAGCTAAAACGTATCAGTCTGGAGTGTAGATGATAGAACATCAGCTGTACAATGTTAGCTAAAATGTATCAGTCTGGAGTGTAGATGATAGAACATCAGCTGCACAATGTTAGCTAAAACGTATCAGTCTGGAGTGTAGATGATAGAACATCAGCTGCACAATGTTAGCTAAAATGTATCAGTCTGGAGTGTAGATGATAGAACATCAGCTGCAAAATGTTAGCTAAAATGTATCAGTCTGGAGTGTAGATGATAGAACATCAGCTGCACAATGTTAGCTAAAACGTAGCAGTCTGGAGTGTAGATGATAGAACATCAGCTGCAAAATGTTAGCTAAAATGTATCAGTCTGGAGTGTAGATGATAGAACATCAGCTGCACAATGTTAGCTAAAACGTAGCAGTCTGGAGTGTAGATGATAGAACATCAGCTGCACAATGTTAGCAAAAATGTATCAGTCTGGAGTGTAGGTGATAGAATATCAGCTGCATAATGTTAGCTAAAATGTATCAGTCTGGAGTGTAGGTGATAGAACATCAGCTGCACAATGTTAGCTAAAACGTATCAGTCTGGAGTGTAGATGATAGAGGATTGGATGGAACTGTAACAAACCCTCAGCTATGGCTTGTCTGACCCAGGAGCAAAAAACTACACGGCAGATTTATTAAAATTTGTAAAGTGCTGCGGAATATGTTGACGCTATAAAAATAAAAACTATTATTATTATTATTATTTATTAATGCTGCAGTAATTTAGGCAGCCTAGAATTAGGTCTATGCTAGAAATAAACCGTGGACACTACAGCGCCCTGTACTGTGTGTGTAGTGGCCATTCCTGGATACTGCAGCTCAGCTTTCATTGACTTCAATAGGAACTGAACTGCAGTACCCCAGGACAGCCACTATGCAGTCTATGGCGCTGTTTACACCCAGGTATCACTGGAGCTTGTACTGATGATCAGTGGGGATGCTGGTTTTTAGACTGTGCTGAAAATGATCCCAGGAATTGGTCATAAATAAATCAGTCCTGGACAACCCCTTTAATAAATGTGGTGTCCTGCACGGCTCCCAGAATCGTGCCGCATTTTGGATAGTAATCTCTTATAATGGAGAATGGAGCGCACCAGAGGACAGTGTATAATGTTATCCTAGTTTTTTCTTTCTGCTGACAGTAAACTATAAGGATCATGCCTTACTGAAGAGGATGCATGGCTTAAAACACGCCACCATGTACCAATTTGTAACAAAATTTGGTGCAAAGTAACAGTGGTGCAAATTAGAGCAAAGTGTACTAACAGGAGAGTTTTCTCCTGGCGCAGCCGCTGTGATAAATCCCCGTGCTTCTCAGATTGTCTGCTCCAGGGTTACACTGGCTAAATGTTGGACAGAGTTAGTTTCTCTGATTCTTTGTCTATTTTAATTTGTAAATTACTTATATGATAATAATACAATTTGTAACGAGTCTCTGCTCTTCCTGGTGGTCATTGGTGGTACTGCAGTCTTTAATATTTTAGGGATAATCTATAATATTGCCAATTTAATTATTTTAAAATAGCGAATATACCAGTATTAAGTGTCAGTGTATCTCCTGTAAATATTCTGGAACCTAAACAAATCCCACCTGGAGACTTCAGGATCCAGAACAACGGCACTTGGGATTGTAGAGTAATACCAAAATTACTATTCAAAATAATGACACTGAAACTGTGAAAACCTGACACTTAAAGATTCTTCATCAATGACAAAGTAACTCAAGAAGATCCAGGGCTATCCACTGACAGGAATCTAGAACATGAACCCTCGGGGGATGAAAAAATCTGCATAAACACTGTAAGGTTCAGCACAATATATAGAATAATGACACTGATACTCGGGGTGCAGGATAATTACACTGAAACTGTGAAAACCTGACACTTCAGATCCTTCATCAATGACAAAGGGCTATCCACTGACAGGAATCTAGAACATGAACCCGAGGGGACGAACAAATCTACATAAACACTGTAAGATTCAGAGCAATATACAGAATATAGAATAATGACACTGATACTTGGGGTGCAGGATGACACTGACACTCGGGGTAGAGGATAATGACACTGACACTCGGGCTACAGGATAATGACACTGACACTCGGGGTACAGGATAATGACACTAGCACTCAGGGTACAGGATAATGACACTGATACTCAGGGTACAGGATAATGACACTGATACTCAGGGTACAGGATAATGACACTGATACTTGGGGTGCAGGATGACACTGACACTCGGGGTACAGGACAATGACACTGACACTCGGGGTACAGGATAATGACACTAGCACTCAGGGTACAGGATAATGACACTGATACTCAGGGTACAGGATAATGACACTGATACTCGGGGTACAGGATAATGACACCAACACTCAGGGTACAGGATAATGACACTGACACTTGGGGTACAGGATAATGACACTGACACTAGGGGTACAGGATAATGACACTGACACTCGGGGTACAGGATAATGACACTGACACTCGGGGTATAGAACAATGACACCGACACTCGGGGTAGAGGATAATGACACTGACACTTAGGTTACGGGGTACAGGACTGTGACGCAGAGTGTGATACAGTGACACATTGACATGTGAAGAATGAATGAGATCACTTCTGGCTCTAGATTCAGTACATCAGCACTGGGAATCTAGAATAATTACACACAGATGTTAATTTTTAGATAAGAATGAAGAACTGCAGTCCACCGAGAATCAGTAATTCTGAAAGTATGAATGAAATGCGGAGAGGTTGCCCGTCTGTGTCTCTGATGTTGCTTTATATCAATATGTAACATAAGGAAAAGTAACACATGTGCAATACAGATGAGAAGAATGAGATAATAGAGAAAAAAATGTATAAATAAGGATAGATGTAAATATATATATATATATATATATATATATATATATATATATATATAAATATATATCTAATAAAGAACTAACAATAAAATAGTAATACCAAGAAAATCAGCACAACCCCAAAATGTTTAAAAAGACATAGACATTTTTGAAAAACATAAAACAATTTTCTACAAACTGATTTTAAACTAAAAACTAAACTAAAGAAAAGCTTGCATTCTCTGAATGTGCAGCGGTATACACTGCCGTGTATTATAAATATGAAGGCACGGTATTATTAATAACCGCCCTACTTACTGTACAGTCACTCATCTGTGAGAATCACTGTAAAAGCTTCACTCTGAGTCAGGAAGGACTGAGATGAGTCCATCAAATTTGCAAAAAATGTTGACATTCTCGTTGTTAGTAAGAGAAGGCGCCGCTGCTATTTGCAAACTGCTAAAGATAATTGTAGATTTCTGTGTTGTTTACAATGACAAAGAGTAAAAAACTCAGCAAGTAGGACGAAGACTCATAGTGATAGCAGGAGGGATGATGGGGGTCTCACCTGTCCATTTCTGGGGCTCTGCACCGTGCCTCTGAGTCACTCCGGGGCATGAAGCATCCTTAAAATACCCTGTATGACGTCACCCAACCCCCAATTTATTTGTCATAGTCAACGGTCAGGATTCAAAAATGTACAAAGCCTCCGAAAACTTGTTTACAGCCCGATCAGTTCCTCCTCTAGAAATAAATGTGAATGATGTTCTCGGTGATTAGCTCCTCGCCCATTGTACCGTGATATCTTGTGACAGACCCAACGCAAACATCTCCTAAGTTTGGTTTTTCTTCTACCATGGGCTTGGAGAAACTAGAAGTCGATTAATGTTGCATAACTGAAAAGCAGTGACCACCTCCTCAGATCTGGGCAGTGGATGCATGACCTTTTTTAATTATTTTGCGAAACATGGTCTATCTGTGCAAAGTAGAATGGAAGTAAGCACAAGTGATTAAGTGATTCTTGAGAAGATACAGAAATTAAACACCAAAAAGGTCTCCAAATTCTGCTGCTTGTTACCCTCGCCGTTTTTATATATAGAATGCAGTATTATAGTAGTTATATTCTTGTACATAGGAGCAGTATTATAGTAGTTATATTCTTGTACATAGGAGCAGTATTATAGTAGTTATATTCTTGTACATAGGAGCAGTATTATAGTAGTTATATTCTTGTACATAGGGGGCAGTATTATAGTAGTTATATTCTTGTACATAGGGGCAGTATTATAGTAGTTATATTCTTGTACATAGAGCAGTATTATAGTAGTTATATTCTTGTACATAGGGGGCAGTATTATAGTAGTTATATTCTTGTACATAAGAGCAGTATTATAGTAGTTATATTCTTGTACATAGGGGGCAGCATTATAGTAGTTATATTCTTGTACATAGGAGCAGTATTATAGTAGTTATATTCTTGTACATAGAGCAGTATTATAGTAGTTATATTCTTGTACATAGGGGCAGTATTATAGTAGTTATATTCTTGTACATAGGGGGCAGTATTATAGTAGTTATATTCTTGTACATAGGGGCAGTATTATAGTAGTTATATTCTTGTACATAGGGGGCAGCATTATATTAGTTATATTCTTGTACATAGGAGCAGTATTATAGTAGTTATATTCTTGTACATAGGGGGCAGTATTATAGTAGTTATATTCTTGTACATAGGGGCAGTATTATAGTAGTTATATTCTTGTACATAGGGGGCAGCATTATAGTAGTTATATTCTTGTACATAGGAGCAGTATTATAGTAGTTATATTCTTGTACATATAGCAGTATTATAGTAGTTATATTCTTGTATATAGGAGCAGTATTATAGTAGTTATATTCTTGTATATAGGAGCAGTATTATAGTAGTCATATTCTTGTACATAGGAGCAGTATTATAGTAGTTATATTCTTGTACATAGGAGCAGTATTATAGTAGTTATGTTCTTGTACATAGGAGCAGTATTATAGTAGTTATATTCTTGTACATAGGTGCAGTATTATAGTAGTTATATTCTTGTACATTTGGGACAGTATTATAGTAGTTATATTCTTGTACGTAAGAGCAGTATTATAGTAGTTATATTCTTGTACATAGGAGCAGTATTATAGTAGTTATATTCTTGTACATAGGGAGCAGTATTATAGTAGTTATATTCTTGTACATAGGGGCAGTATTATAGTATTTATATTCTTGTACATAGGGGGCAGTATTATAGTAGTTATATTCTTGTAAATAGGGGGTAGTATTATAGTAGTTATATTCTTGTACATAGGGGGCAGTATTATAGTAGTTATATTCTTGTACATAGGAGCAGTATTATAGTAGTTATATTCTTGTACATAGAGCAGTATTATAGTAGTTATATTCTTGTATATAGGAGCAGTATTATAGTAGTTATATTCTTGTATATAGGAGCAGTATTATAGTAGTCATATTCTTGTACATAGGAGCAGTATTATAGTAGTTATATTCTTGTACATAGGAGCAGTATTATAGTAGTTATATTCTTGTATATAGGAGCAGTATTATAGTAGTTATATTCTTGTATATAGGAGCAGTATTATAGTAGTCATATTCTTGTACATAGGAGCAGTATTATAGTAGTTATATTCTTGTACATAGGAAACAGTATTATAGTAGTTATATTCTTGTATATAGGAGCAGTATTATAGTAGTTATATTCTTGTATATAGGAGCAGTATTATAGCAGTCATATTCTTGTACATAGGAGCAGTATTATAGTAGTCATATTCTTGTACATAGGGAGCAATATTATAGTAGTTATATTCTTGTACATAGGGGCAGTATTATAGTAGTTATATTATTGTACATAGGGGCAGTATTATAGTAGTTATATTCTTGTATATAGGAGCAGTATTATAGTAGTCATATTCTTGTACATAGGAGCAGTATTATAGTAGTTATATTCTTGTACATAGGGGGTAGTATTATAGTAGTTATATTCTTGTATATAGGAGCAGTATTATAGTAGTTATATTCTTGTATATAGGAGCAGTATTATAGTAGTCATATTCTTGTACATAGGAGCAGTATTATAGTAGTTATATTCTTGTATATAGGAGCAGTATTACAGTAGTTATATTCTTGTACATAGGGGGCAGTATTATAGTAGTTATATTCTTGTACATATGGAGCAGTATTATAGTAGTTATATTCTTGTATATAGGAGAAGTATTATAGTAGTTATATTCTTGTATATAGGAGCAGTATTATAGTAGTCATATTCTTGTACATAGGAGCAGTATTATAGTAGTTATATTCTTGTACATAGGAAACAGTATTATAGTAGTTATATTCTTGTATATAGGAGCAGTATTATAGTAGTTATATTCTTGTATATAGGAGCAGTATTATAGCAGTCATATTCTTGTACATAGGAGCAGTATTATAGTAGTCATATTCTTGTACATAGGGAGCAATATTATAGTAGTTATATTCTTGTACATAGGGGCAGTATTATAGTAGTTATATTATTGTACATAGGGGCAGTATTATAGTAGTTATATTCTTGTATATAGGAGCAGTATTATAGTAGTCATATTCTTGTACATAGGAGCAGTATTATAGTAGTTATATTCTTGTACATAGGGAGCAGTATTATAGTAGTTATATTCTTGTACATAGGAGCAATATTATAGTAGTCATATTCTTGTACATAGGGAGCAGTATTATAGTAGTTATATTCTTGTATATAGGAGCAGTATTGTAGTAGTCATATTCTTGTACATAGGAGCAGTATTATAGTAGTTATATTCTTGTACATAGGGATCAGTATTATAGTAGTTATATTCTTGTATATAGGAGCAGTATTATAGTAGTTATATTCTTGTATATAGGAGCAGTATTATAGTAGTCATATTCTTGTACATAGGAGCAGTATTATAGTAGTTATATTCTTGTACATAGGGAGCAGTATTATAGTAGTTATATTCTTGTACATAGGAGCAGTATTATAGTAGTTATATTCTTGTACATAGGAGCAGTATTATAGTAGTTATATTCTTGTACATAGGAGTAGTGTTATAGTAGTTATATTCTTGTATATAGGGGGCAGTATTATAGTAGTTATATTCTTGTATATAGGGGGCAGTATTATAGTAGTTATATTCTTGTACATAGGGGGCAGTATTATAGTTGTTATATTCTTGTACATAGGAGGCAGTATTATAGTAGTTATATTCTTGTATATAGGGGGCAGTATTATAGTAGTTAGATTCTTGTACATAGGGGGCAGTATTCTAGTTGTTATATTCTTGTACATAGGAGGCAGTATTATAGTAGTTATATTCTTGTATATAGGAGCAGTATTATAGTAGTTATATTCTTGTATATAGGAGCAGTATTATAGTAGTCATATTCTTGTACATAGGAGCAGTATTATAGTAGTTATATTCTTGTACATAGGGAGCAGTATTATAGTAGTTATATTCTTGTACATAGGAGCAGTATTATAGTAGTTATATTCTTGTACATAGGAGCAGTATTATAGTAGTTATATTCTTGTACATAGGGGCAGTATTATAGTAGTTATATTCTTGTACATAGGGGGCAGTATTATAGTAGTTATATTCTTGTACATAGGGGGCAGTATTATAGTAGTTATATTCTTGTACATAGGTGGCAGTATTATAGTAGTTATATTCTTGTACATAGGAGCAGTATTATAGTAGTTATATTCTTGTACATACGACCAGTATTATAGTAGTTATATTCTTGTACATAGGGAGCAGTATTATAGTAGTTATATTCTTGTACATAGGGAGCAGTATTATAGTAGTTATATTCTTGTATATAGGAGCAGTATTATAGTAGTTATATTCTTGTACATAGGGGCAGTATTATAGTAGTTATATTCTTGTACATAGGGGGCAGTATTATATTAGCTATATTCTTGTACATAGGGGCAGTATTATAGTAGTTATATTCTTGTAAATAGGGGGTAGTAGTATAGTAGTTATATTCTTGTACATAGAGGGCAGTATTATAGTAGTTATATTCTTGTACATAGGAGCAGTATTATAGTAGTTATATTCTTGTACATAGGGGCAGTATTATAGTAGTTATATTCTTGTACAGAGGGGGTAGTATTATAGTAGTTATATTCTTGTATATAGGAGCAGTATTATAGTAGTTATATTCTTGTACATAGGGGCAGTATTATAGTAGTTATATTCTTGTACATAGGGGGCGCTATTATAGTAGTTATATTCTTGTACATAGGGGCAGTATTATAGTAGTTATATTATTGTACATAGGGGCAGTATTATAGTAGTTATATTCTTGTATATAGGAGCAGTATTATAGTAGTCATATTCTTGTACATAGGAGCAGTATTATAGTAGTTATATTCTTGTACATAGGGAGCAGTATTATAGTAGTTATATTCTTGTACATAGGAGCAATATTATAGTAGTCATATTCTTGTACATAGGGAGCAGTATTATAGTAGTTATATTCTTGTATATAGGAGCAGTATTATAGTAGTCATATTCTTGTACATAGGAGCAGTATTATAGTAGTTATATTCTTGTACATAGGGAGCAGTATTATAGTAGTTATATTCTTGTATATAGGAGCAGTATTATAGTAGTTATATTCTTGTATATAGGAGCAGTATTATAGTAGTCATATTCTTGTACATAGGAGCAGTATTATAGTAGTTATATTCTTGTACATAGGGAGCAGTATTATAGTAGTTATATTCTTGTACATAGGAGCAGTATTATAGTAGTTATATTCTTGTACATAGGAGCAGTATTATAGTAGTTATATTCTTGTACATAGGAGCAGTATTATAGTAGTTATATTCTTGTACATAGGAGCAGTATTATAGTAGTTATATTCTTGTATATAGGGGGCAGTATTATAGTAGTTATATTCTTGTACATAGGGGGCAGTATTATAGTTGTTATATTCTTGTACATAGGAGGCAGTATTATAGTAGTTATATTCTTGTACATAGGAGCAGTATTATAGTAGTTATATTCTTGTACATAGGAGCAGTATTATAGTAGTTATATTCTTGTACATAGGAGCAGTATTATAGTAGTTATATTCTTGTACATAGGGGGCAGCATTATAGTAGTTATATTCTTGTACATAGGAGCAGTATTATAGTAGTTATATTCTTGTACATAGGGGGCAGTATTATAGTAGTTATATTCTTGTACATAGGGGCAGTATTTTAGTAGTTATATTCTTGTACATAGGGGGCAGCATTATAGTAGTTATATTCTTGTACATAGGAGCAGTATTATAGTAGTTATATTCTTGTACATAGAGCAGTATTATAGTAGTTATATTCTTGTACATAGGGGCAGTATTATAGTAGTTATATTCTTGTACATAGGGGGCAGCATTATAGTAGTTATATTCTTGTACATAGGAGCAGTATTATAGTAGTTATATTCTTGTACATAGGGGGCAGTATTATAGTAGTTATATTCTTGTACATAGGGGCAGTATTATAGTAGTTATATTCTTGTACATAGGGGGCAGCATTATATTAGTTATATTCTTGCACATAGGAGCAGTATTATAGTAGTTATATTCTTGTACATAGGGGCAGTATTATAGTAGTTATATTCTTGTACATAGGGGGCAGCATTATAGTAGTTATATTCTTGTACATAGGAGCAGTATTATAGTAGTTATATTCTTGTACATAGAGCAGTATTATAGTAGTTATATTCTTGTATATAGGAGCAGTATTATAGTAGTTATATTCTTGTATATAGGAGCAGTATTATAGTAGTCATATTCTTGTACATAGGAGCAGTATTATAGTAGTTATATTCTTGTACATAGGAGCAGTATTATAGTAGTTATGTTCTTGTACATAGGAGCAGTATTATAGTAGTTATATTCTTGTACATAGGTGCAGTATTATAGTAGTTATATTCTTGTACATTTGGGGCAGTATTATAGTAGTTATATTCTTGTACGTAAGAGCAGTATTATAGTAGTTATATTCTTGTACATAGGAGCAGTATTATAGTAGTTATATTCTTGTACATAGGGAGCAGTATTATAGTAGTTATATTCTTGTACATAGGGGCAGTATTATAGTATTTATATTCTTGTACATAGGGGGCAGTATTATAGTAGTTATATTCTTGTAAATAGGGGGTAGTATTATAGTAGTTATATTCTTGTACATAGGGGGCAGTATTATAGTAGTTATATTCTTGTACATAGGAGCAGTATTATAGTAGTTATATTCTTGTACATAGAGCAGTATTATAGTAGTTATATTCTTGTATATAGGAGCAGTATTATAGTAGTTATATTCTTGTATATAGGAGCAGTATTATAGTAGTCATATTCTTGTACATAGGAGCAGTATTATAGTAGTTATATTCTTGTACATAGGAGCAGTATTATAGTAGTTATATTCTTGTATATAGGAGCAGTATTATAGTAGTTATATTCTTCTACATAGGAGCAGTATTATAGTAGTCATATTCTTGTACATAGGGAGCAATATTATAGTAGTTATATTCTTGTACATAGGGGCAGTATTATAGTAGTTATATTATTGTACATAGGGGCAGTATTATAGTAGTTATATTCTTGTATATAGGAGCAGTATTATAGTAGTCATATTCTTGTACATAGGAGCAGTATTATAGTAGTTATATTCTTGTACATAGGGAGCAGTATTATAGTAGTTATATTCTTGTACATAGGAGCAATATTATAGTAGTCATATTCTTGTACATAGGGAGCAGTATTATAGTAGTTATATTCTTGTATATAGGAGCAGTATTGTAGTAGTCATATTCTTGTACATAGGGAGCAGTATTATAGTAGTTATATTCTTGTATATAGGAGCAGTATTATAGTAGTTATATTCTTGTATATAGGAGCAGTATTATAGTAGTCATAATCTTGTACATAGGAGCAGTATTATAGTAGTTATATTCTTGTACATAGGGAGCAGTATTATAGTAGTTATATTCTTGTACATAGGAGCAGTATTATAGTAGTTATATTCTTGTACATAGGAGCAGTATTATAGTAGTTATATTCTTGTACATAGGAGCAGTATTATAGTAGTTATATTCTTGTACATAGGAGCAGTATTATAGTAGTTATATTCTTGTATATAGGGGGCAGTATTATAGTAGTTATATTCTTGTACATAGGGGGCAGTATTATAGTTGTTATATTCTTGTACATAGGAGGCAGTATTATAGTAGTTATATTCTTGTATATAGGGGGCAGTATTATAGTAGTTAGATTCTTGTACATAGGGGGCAGTATTCTAGTTGTTATATTCTTGTACATAGGAGGCAGTATTATAGTAGTTATATTCTTGTATATAGGAGCAGTATTATAGTAGTTATATTCTTGTATATAGGAGCAGTATTATAGTAGTCATATTCTTGTACATAGGAGCAGTATTATAGTAGTTATATTCTTGTACATAGGGAGCAGTATTATAGTAGTTATATTCTTGTACATAGGAGCAGTATTATAGTAGTTATATTCTTGTACATAGGAGCAGTATTATAGTAGTTATATTCTTGTACATAGGAGCAGTAGTATAGTAGTTATATTCTTGCACATAGGGGCAGTATTATAGTAGTTATATTCTTGTACATAGGGGGCAGTATTATAGTAGTTATATTCTTGTACATAGGGGGCAGTATTATAGTAGTTATATTCTTGTACATAGGTGGCAGTATTATAGTAGTTATATTCTTGTACATAGGAGCAGTATTATAGTAGTTATATTCTTGTACATAGGACCAGTATTATAGTAGTTATATTCTTGTACATAGGGAGCAGTATTATAGTAGTTATATTCTTGTACATAGGGAGCAGTATTATAGTAGTTATATTCTTGTATATAGGAGCAGTATTATAGTAGTTATATTCTTGTACATAGGGGCAGTATTATAGTAGTTATATTCTTGTACATAGGGGGCAGTATTATATTAGTTATATTCTTGTACATAGGGGCAGTATTATAGTAGTTATATTCTTGTAAATAGGGGGTAGTAGTATAGTAGTTATATTCTTGTACATAGAGGGCAGTATTATAGTAGTTATATTCTTGTACATAGGAGCAGTATTATAGTAGTTATATTCTTGTACATAGGAGCAGTATTATAGTAGTTATATTCTTGTACATAGGGGCAGTATTATAGTAGTTATATTCTTGTACAGAGGGGGTAGTATTATAGTAGTTATATTCTTGTATATAGGAGCAGTATTATAGTAGTTATATTCTTGTACATAGGGGCAGTATTATAGTAGTTATATTCTTGTACATAGGGGGCGCTATTATAGTAGTTATATTCTTGTACATAGGGGCAGTATTATAGTAGTTATATTATTGTACATAGGGGCAGTATTATAGTAGTTATATTCTTGTATATAGGAGCAGTATTATAGTAGTCATATTCTTGTACATAGGAGCAGTATTATAGTAGTTATATTCTTGTACATAGGAAGCAGTATTATAGTAGTTATATTCTTGTACATAGGAGCAATATTATGGTAGTCATATTCTTGTACATAGGGAGCAGTATTATAGTAGTTATATTCTTGTATATAGGAGCAGTATTATAGTAGTCATATTCTTGTACATAGGAGCAGTATTATAGTAGTTATATTCTTGTACATAGGGAGCAGTATTATAGTAGTTATATTCTTGTATATAGGAGCAGTATTATAGTAGTTATATTCTTGTATATAGGAGCAGTATTATAGTGGTCATATTCTTGTACATAGGAGCAGTATTATAGTAGTTATATTCTTGTACATAGGGAGCAGTATTATAGTAGTTATATTCTTGTACATAGGAGCAGTATTATAGTAGTTATATTCTTGTACATAGGAGCAGTATTATAGTAGTTATATTCTTGTACATAGGAGCAGTATTATAGTAGTTATATTCTTGTACATAGGAGCAGTATTATAGTAGTTATATTCTTGTATATAGGGGGCAGTATTATAGTAGTTATATTCTTGTACATAGGGGGCAGTATTATAGTTGTTATATTCTTGTACATAGGAGGCAGTATTATAGTAGTTATATTCTTGTACATAGGGAGCAGTATTATAGTAGTTATATTCTTGTACATAGGAGCAGTATTATAGTAGTTATATTCTTGTACATAGAAGCAGTATTATAGTAGTTATATTCTTGTACATAGGAGCAGTAGTATAGTAGTTATATTCTTGTACATAGGGGCAGTATTATAGTAGTTATATTCTTGTACATAGGGGGCAGTATTATAGTAGTTATATTCTTGTACATAGGGGGCAGTATTATAGTAGTTATATTCTTGTACATAGTTGGCAGTATTATAGTAGTTATATTCTTGTACATAGGAGCAGTATTATAGTAGTTATATTCTTGTACATAGGACCAGTATTATAGTAGTTATATTCTTGTACATAGGGAGCAGTATTATAGTAGTTATATTCTTGTACATAGGGAGCAGTATTATAGTAGTTATATTCTTGTATATAGGAGCAGTATTATAGTAGATATATTCTTGTACATAGGGGGTAGTATTATAGTAGTTATATTCTTGTATATAGGAGCAGTATTATAGTAGTTATATTCTTGTACATAGGGGCAGTATTATAGTAGTTATATTCTTGTACATAGGGGGCGCTATTATAGTAGTTATATTCTTGTACATAGGGGCAGTATTATAGTAGTTATATTATTGTACATAGGGGCAGTATTATAGTAGTTATATTCTTGTATATAGGAGCAGTATTATAGTAGTCATATTCTTGTACATAGGAGCAGTATTATAGTAGTTATATTCTTGTACATAGGGAGCAGTATTATAGTAGTTATATTCTTGTACATAGGAGCAATATTATAGTAGTCATATTCTTGTACATAGGGAGCAGTATTATAGTAGTTATATTCTTGTATATAGGAGCAGTATTATAGTAGTCATATTCTTGTACATAGGAGCAGTATTATAGTAGTTATATTCTTGTACATAGGGAGCAGTATTATAGTAGTTATATTCTTGTATATAGGAGCAGTATTATAGTAGTTATATTCTTGTACATAGGAGCAGTATTATAGTAGTTATATTCTTGTACATAGGACCAGTATTATAGTAGTTATATTCTTGTACATAGGGAGCAGTATTATAGTAGTTATATTCTTGTATATAGGAGCAGTATTATAGTAGTTATATTCTTGTACATAGGGGCAGTATTATAGTAGTTATATTCTTGTACATAGGGGGCAGTATTATATTAGTTATATTCTTGTACATAGGGGCAGTATTATAGTAGTTATATTCTTGTAAATAGGGGGTAGTAGTATAGTAGTTATATTCTTGTACATAGGGGGCAGTATTATCGTAGTTATATTCTTGTACATAGGAGCAGTATTATAGTAGTTATATTCTTGTACATAGGAGCAGTATTATAGTAGTTATATTCATGTACATAGGGGCAGTATTATAGTAGTTATATTCTTGTACATAGGGGGTAGTATTATAGTAGTTATATTCTTGTATATAGGAGCAGTATTATAGTAGTTATATTCTTGTACATAGGGGCAGTATTATAGTAGTTATATTCTTGTACATAGGGGGCGCTATTATAGTAGTCATATTCTTGTACATAGGGGCAGTATTATAGTAGTTATATTATTGTACATAGGGGCAGTATTATAGTAGTTATATTCTTGTATATAGGAGCAGTATTATAGTAGTTATATTCTTGTACATAGGAGCAGTATTATAGTAGTTATATTCTTGTACATAGGGAGCAGTATTATAGTAGTTATATTCTTGTACATAGGAGCAATATTATAGTAGTCATATTCTTGTACATAGGGAGCAGTATTATAGTAGTTATATTCTTGTATATAGGAGCAGTATTATAGTAGTCATATACTTGTACATAGGAGCAGTATTATAGTAGTTATATTCTTGTACATAGGGAGCAGTATTATAGTAGTTATATTCTTGTATATAGGAGCAGTATTATAGTAGTTATATTCTTGTATATAGGAGCAGTATTATAGTAGTCATATTCTTGTACATAGGAGCAGTATTATAGTAGTTATATTCTTGTACATAGGGAGCAGTATTTTAGTAGTTATATTCTTGTACATAGGAGCAGTATTATAGTAGTTATATTCTTGTACATAAGAGCAGTATTATTGTAGTTATATTCTTGTACATAGGAGCAGTATTATAGTAGTTATATTCTTGTACATAGGAGCAGTATTATAGTAGTTATATTCTTGTATATAGGGGGCAGTATTATAGTAGTTATATTCTTGTACATAGGGGGCAGTATTATAGTTGTTATATTCTTGTACATAGGAGGTAGTATTATAGTAGTTATATTCTTGTACATAGGGAGCAGTATTATAGTAGTTATATTCTAGTACATAGGAGCAGTATTATAGTAGTTATATTCTTGTACATAGAAACAGTATTATAGTAGTTATATTCTTGTACATAGGAGCAGTAGTATAGTAGTTATATTCTTGTACATAGGGGCAGTATTATAGTAGTTATATTCTTGTACATAGGGGGCAGTATTATAGTAGTTATATTCTTGTACATAGGGGGCAGTATTATAGTAGTTATATTCTTGTACATAGGGGCAGTATTATAGTAGTTATATTATTGTACATAGGGGCAGTATTATAGTAGTTATATTCTTGTATATAGGAGCAGTATTATAGTAGTTATATTCTTGTACATAGGAGCAGTATTATAGTAGTTATATTCTTGTACATAGGGAGCAGTATTATAGTAGTTATATTCTTGTACATAGGAGCAATATTATAGTAGTCATATTCTTGTACATAGGGAGCAGTATTATAGTAGTTATATTCTTGTATATAGGAGCAGTATTATAGTAGTCATATACTTGTACATAGGAGCAGTATTATAGTAGTTATATTCTTGTACATAGGGAGCAGTATTATAGTAGTTATATTCTTGTATATAGGAGCAGTATTATAGTAGTTATATTCTTGTATATAGGAGCAGTATTATAGTAGTCATATTCTTGTACATAGGAGCAGTATTATAGTAGTTATATTCTTGTACATAGGGAGCAGTATTTTAGTAGTTATATTCTTGTACATAGGAGCAGTATTATAGTAGTTATATTCTTGTACATAAGACCAGTATTATAGTAGTTATATTCTTGTACATAGGAGCAGTATTATAGTAGTTATATTCTTGTACATAGGAGCAGTATTATAGTAGTTATATTCTTGTATATAGGGGGCAGTATTATAGTAGTTATATTCTTGTACATAGGGGGCAGTATTATAGTTGTTATATTCTTGTACATAGGAGGTAGTATTATAGTAGTTATATTCTTGTACATAGGGAGCAGTATTATAGTAGTTATATTCTAGTACATAGGAGCAGTATTATAGTAGTTATATTCTTGTACATAGAAACAGTATTATAGTAGTTATATTCTTGTACATAGGAGCAGTAGTATAGTAGTTATATTCTTGTACATAGGAGCAGTATTATAGTAGTTATATTCTTGTACATAGGGGGCAGTATTATAGTAGTTATATTCTTGTACATAGGGGGCAGTATTATAGTAGTTATATTCTTGTACATAGGTGGCAGTATTATAGTAGTTATATTCTTGTACATAGGAGCAGTATTATAGTAGTTATATTCTTGTACATAGGACCAGTATTATAGTAGTTATATTCTTGTACATAGGGAGCAGTATTATAGTAGTTATATTCTTGTACATAGGGAGCAGTATTATAGTAGTTATATTCTTGTATATAGGAGCAGTATTATAGTAGTTATATTCTTGTACATAGGGGCAGTATTATAGTAGTTATATTCTTGTACATAGGGGGCAGTATTATATTAGTTATATTCTTGTACATAGGGGCAGTATTATAGTAGTTAAATTCTTGTAAATAGGGGGTAGTATTATAGTAGTTATTTTCTTGTACATAGGGGGCAGTATTATAGTAGTTATATTCTTGTACATAGGGGGCAGTATTATAGTAGTTATATTTTTGTACATAGGAGCAGTATTATAGTAGTTATATTCTTGTACATAGGAGCAGTATTATAGTAGTTATATTCTTGTACATAGGGGCAGTATTATAGTAGTTATATTCTTGTACATAGGGGGTAGTATTATAGTAGTTATATTCTTGTATATAGGAGCAGAATTATAGTAGTTATATTCTTGTACATAGGGGGCGCTATTATAGTAGTTATATTCTTGTACATAGGAGCAGTATTATAGTAGTTATATTATTGTACATAGGGGCAGAATTATAGTAGTTATATTCTTGTATATAGGAGCAGTATTATAGTAGTCATATTCTTGTACATAGGAGCAGTATTATAGTAGTTATATTCTTGTACATAGGGAGCAGTATTATAGTAGTTATAATCTTGTACATAGGAGCAATATTATAGTAGTCATATTCTTGTACATAGGGAGCAGTATTATAGTAGTTATATTCTTGTATATAGGAGCAGTATTATAGTAGTCATATTCTTGTACATAGGAGCAGTATTATAGTAGTTATATTCTTGTACATAGGGAGCAGTATTATAGTAGTTATATTCTTGTATATAGGAGCAGTATTATAGTAGTTATATTCTTGTATATAGGAGCAGTATTATAGCAGTCATATTCTTGTACATAGGAGCAGTATTATAGTAGTTATATTCTTGTACATAGGGAGCAGTATTATAGTAGTTATATTCTTGTACATAGGAGCAGTATTATAGTAGTTATATTCTTGTACATAGGAGCAGTATTATAGTAGTTATATTCTTGTACATAGGAGCAGTATTATAGTAGTTATATTCTTGTATATAGGGGGCAGTATTATAGTAGTTATATTCTTGTACATAGGGGGCAGTATTATAGTTGTTATATTCTTGTACATAGGAGGCAGTATTATAGTAGTTATATTCTTGTACATAGGGAGCAGTATTATAGTAGTTATATTCTTGTACATAGGAGCAGTATTATAGTAGTTATATTCTTGTACATAGAAGCAGTATTATAGTAGTTATATTCTTGTACATAGGACCAGTAGTATAGTAGTTATATTCTTGTACATAGGGGCAGTATTATAGTAGTTATATTCTTGTACATAGGGGGCAGTATTATAGTAGTTATATTCTTGTACATAGGGAGCAGTATTATAGTAGTTATATTCTTGTACATAGGAGCAATATTATAGTAGTCATATTCTTGTACATAGGGAGCAGTAATATAGTAGTTATATTCTTGTATATAGGAGCAGTATTATAGTAGTCATATACTTGTACATAGGAGCAGTATTATAGTAGTTATATTCTTGTACATAGGGAGCAGTATTATAGTAGTTATATTCTTGTATATAGGAGCAGTATTATAGTAGTTATATTCTTGTATATAGGAGCAGTATTATAGTAGTCATATTCTTGTACATAGGAGCAGTATTATAGTAGTTATATTCTTGTACATAGGGAGCAGTATTATAGTAGTTATATTCTTGTACATAGGAGCAGTATTATAGTAGTTATATTCTTGTACATAGGAGCAGTATTATAGTAGTTATATTCTTGTACATAGGAGCAGTATTATAGTAGTTATATTCTTGTACATAGGAGCAGTATTATAGTAGTTATATTCTTGTATATAGGGGGCAGTATTATAGTAGTTATATTCTTGTACATAGGGGGCAGTATTATAGTTGTTATATTCTTGTACATAGGAGGCAGTATTATAGTAGTTATATTCTTGTACATAGGGAGCAGTATTATAGTAGTTATATTCTAGTACATAGGAGCAGTATTATAGTAGTTATATTCTTGTACATAGAAACAGTATTATAGTAGTTATATTCTTGTACATAGGAGCAGTAGTATAGTAGTTATATTCTTGTACATAGGGGCAGTATTATAGTAGTTATATTATTGTACATAGGGGGCAGTATTATAGTAGTTATATTCTTGTACATAGGGGGCAGTATTATAGTAGTTATATTCTTGTACATAGGTGGCAGTATTATAGTAGTTATATTCTTGTACATAGGAGCAGTATTATAGTAGTTATATTCTTGTACATAGGACCAGTATTATAGTAGTTATATTCTTGTACATAGGGAGCAGTATTATAGTAGTTATATTCTTGTACATAGGGAGCAGTATTATAGTAGTTATATTCTTGTATATAGGAGCAGTATTATAGTAGTTATATTCTTGTACATAGGGGCAGTATTATAGTAGTTATATTCTTGTACATAGGGGGCAGTATTATATTAGTTATATTCTTGTACATAGGGGCAGTATTATAGTAGTTATATTCTTGTAAATAGGGGGTAGTATTATAGTAGTTATTTTCTTGTACATAGGGGGCAGTATTATAGTAGTTATATTCTTGTACATAGGGGGCAGTATTATAGTAGTTATATTCTTGTACATAGGAGAAGTATTATAGTAGTTATATTCTTGTACATAGGAGCAGTATTATAGTAGTTATATTCTTGTACATAGGGGCAGTATTATAGTAGTTATATTCTTGTACATAGGGGGTAGTATTATAGTAGTTATATTCTTGTATATAGGAGCAGTATTATAGTAGTTATATTCTTGTACATAGGGGGCGCTATTATAGTAGTTATATTCTTGTACATAGGGGCAGTATTATAGTAGTTATATTATTGTACATAGGGGCAGAATTATAGTAGTTATATTCTTGTATATAGGAGCAGTATTATAGTAGTCATATTCTTGTACATAGGAGCAGTATTATAGTAGTTATATTCTTGTACATAGGGAGCAGTATTATAGTAGTTATAATCTTGTACATAGGAGCAATATTATAGTAGTCATATTCTTGTACATAGGGAGCAGTATTATAGTAGTTATATTCTTGTATATAGGAGCAGTATTATAGTAGTCATATTCTTGTACATAGGAGCAGTATTATAGTAGTTATATTCTTGTACATAGGGAGCAGTATTATAGTAGTTATATTCTTGTATATAGGAGCAGTATTATAGTAGTTATATTCTTGTATATAGGAGCAGTATTATAGCAGTCATATTCTTGTTCATAGGAGCAGTATTATAGTAGTTATATTCTTGTACATAGGGAGCAGTATTATAGTAGTTATATTCTTGTACATAGGAGCAGTATTATAGTAGTTATATTCTTGTACATAGGAGCAGTATTATAGTAGTTATATTCTTGTACATAGGAGCAGTATTATAGTAGTTATATTCTTGTATATAGGGGGCAGTATTATAGTAGTTATATTCTTGTACATAGGGGGCAGTATTATAGTTGTTATATTCTTGTACATAGGAGGCAGTATTATAGTAGTTATATTCTTGTACATAGGGAGCAGTATTATAGTAGTTATATTCTTGTACATAGGAGCAGTATTATAGTAGTTATATTCTTGTATATAGAAGCAGTATTATAGTAGTTATATTCTTGTACATAGGAGCAGTAGTATAGTAGTTATATTCTTGTACATAGGGGCAGTATTATAGTAGTTATATTCTTGTACATAGGGGGCAGTATTATAGTAGTTATATTCTTGTACATAGGGGGCAGTATTATAGTAGTTATATTCTTGTACATAGGTGGCAGTATTATAGTAGTTATATTCTTGTATATAGTAGCAGTATTATAGTAGTTATATTCTTGTACATAGGGGCAGTATTATAGTAGTTATATTCTTGTAAATAGGGGGTAGTATTATAGTAGTTTTATTCTTGTACATAGGGGGCAGTATTATAGTAGTTATATTCTTGTACATAGGGGGCAGTATTATAGTAGTTATATTCTTGTACATAGGAGCAGTATTATAGTAGTTATATTCTTGTACATAGGAGCAGTATTATAGTAGTTATATTCTTGTACATAGGGGCAGTATTATAGTAGTTATATTCTTGTACATAGGGGGTAGTATTATAGTAGTTATATTCTTGTATATAGGAGCAGTATTATAGTAGTTATATTCTTGTACATAGGGGCAGTATTATAGTAGTTATATTCTTGTACATAGGGGGCGCTATTATAGTAGTTATATTCTTGTACATAGGGGCAGTATTATAGTAGTTATATTATTGTACATAGGGGCAGTATTATAGTAGTTATATTCTTGTATATAGGAGCAGTTTTATAGTAGTCATATTCTTGTACATAGGAGCAGTATTATAGTAGTTATATTCTTGTACATAGGGAGCAGTATTATAGTAGTTATAATCTTGTACATAGGAGCAATATTATAGTAGTCATATTCTTGTACATAGGGAGCAGTATTATAGTAGTTATATTCTTGTATATAGGAGCAGTATTATAGTAGTCATATTCTTGTACATAGGAGCAGTATTATAGTAGTTATATTCTTGTACATAGGGAGCAGTATTATAGTAGTTATATTCTTGTATATAGGAGCAGTATTATAGTAGTTATATTCTTGTATATAGGAGCAGTATTATAGTAGTCATATTCTTGTACATAGGAGCATTATTATAGTAGTTATATTCTTGTACATAGGGAGCAGTATTATAGTAGTTATATTCTTGTACATAGGAGCAGTATTATAGTAGTTATATTCTTGTACATAGGAGCAGTATTATAGTAGTTATATTCTTGTATATAGGGGGCAGTATTATAGTAGTTATATTCTTGTATATAGGAGCAGTATTATAGCAGTCATATTCTTGTACATAGGGGCAGTATTATAGTAGTTATATTCTTGTACATAGGGAGCAGTATTATAGTAGTTATATTCTTGTACATAGGAGCAGTATTATAGTAGTTATATTCTTGTACATAGGAGCAGTATTATAGTAGTTATATTCTTGTACATAGGAGCAGTATTATAGTAGTTATATTCTTGTACATAGGAGCAGTATTATAGTAGTTATATTCTTGTATATAGGGGGCAGTATTATAGTAGTTATATTCTTGTACATAGGGAGCAGTATTATAGTAGTTATATTCTTGTACATAGGAGCAGTATTATAGTAGTTATATTCTTGTACATAGGAGCAGTATTATAGTAGTTATATTCTTGTATATAGGGGGCAGTATTATAGTAGTTATATTCTTGTACATAGGGGGCAGTATTATAGTTGTTATATTCTTGTACATAGGAGGCAGTATTATAGTAGTTATATTCTTGTACATAGGGAGCAGTATTATAGTAGTTATATTCTTGTACATAGGAGCAGTATTATAGTAGTTATATCCTTGTACATAGAAGCAGTATTATAGTAGTTATATTCTTGTACATAGGAGCAGTAGTATAGTAGTTATATTCTTGTACATAGGGGCAGTATTATAGTAGTTATATTATTGTACATAGGGGCAGTATTATAGTAGTTATATTCTTGTATATAGGAGCAGTATTATAGTAGTCATATTCTTGTACATAGGAGCAGTATTATAGTAGTTATATTCTTGTACATAGGGAGCAGTATTATAGTAGTTATATTCTTGTACATAGGAGCAATATCATAGTAGTCATATTCTTGTACATAGGGAGCAGTATTATAGTAGTTATATTCTTGTATATAGGAGCAGTATTATAGTAGTTATATTCTTGTACATAGGAGCAATATTATAGTAGTCATATTCTTGTACATAGGGAGCAGTATTATAGTAGTTATATTCTTGTATATAGGAGCAGTATTATAGTAGTCATACTCTTGTACATAGGAGCAGTATTATAGTAGTTATATTCTTGTACATAGGGAGCAGTATTATAGTAGTTATATTCTTGTATATAGGAGCAGTATTATAGTAGTTATATTCTTGTACATAGGAGCAGTATTATAGTAGTTATATTCTTGTACATAGGACCAGTATTATAGTAGTTATATTCTTGTACATAGGGAGCAGTATTATAGTAGTTATATTCTTGTATATAGGAGCAGTATTATAGTAGTTATATTCTTGTACATAGGGGCAGTATTATAGTAGTTATATTCTTGTACATAGGGGGCAGTATAATATTAGTTATATTCTTGTACATAGGGGCAGTATTATAGTAGTTATATTCTTGTAAATAGGGGGTAGTAGTATAGTAGTTATATTCTTGTACATAGGGGCAGTATTATAGTAGTTATATTCTTGTACATAGGAGCAGTATTATAGTAGTTATATTCTTGTACATAGGAGCAGTATTATAGTAGTTATATTCTTGTACATAGGGGCAGTATTATAGTAGTTATATTCTTGTACATAGGGGGTAGTATTATAGTAGTTATATTCTTGTATATAGGAGCAGTATTATAGTTGTTATATTCTTGTACATAGGGGCAGTATTATAGTAGTTATATTCTTGTACATAGGGGGCGCTATTATAGTAGTTATATTCTTGTACATAGGGGCAGTATTATAGTAGTTATATTATTGTACATAGGGGCAGTATTATAGTAGTTATATTCTTGTATATAGGAGCAGTATTATAGTAGTTATATTCTTGTACATAGGAGCAGTATTATAGTAGTTATATTCTTGTACATAGGGAGCAGTATTATAGTAGTTATATTCTTGTACATAGGAGCAATATTATAGTAATCATATTCTTGTACATAAAGAGCAGTATTATAGTAGTTATATTCTTGTATATAGGAGCAGTATTATAGTAGTCATATTCTTGTACATAGGAGCAGTATTATAGTAGTTATATTCTTGTACATAGGGAGCAGTATTATAGTAGTTATATTCTTGTATATAGGAGCAGTATTATAGTAGTTATATTCTTGTATATAGGAGCAGTATTATAGTAGTCATATTCTTGTACATAGGAGCAGTATTATAGTAGTTATATTCTTGTACATAGGGAGCAGTATTATAGTAGTTATATTCTTGTACATAGGAGCAGTATTATAGTAGTTATATTCTTGTACATAGGAGCAGTATTATAGTAGTTATATTCTTGTACATAGGAGCAGTATTATAGTAGTTATATTCTTGTACATAGGAGCAGTATTATAGTAGTTATATTCTTGTATATAGGGGGCAGTATTATAGTAGTTATATTCTTGTACATAGGGGGCAGTATTATAGTTGTTATATTCTTGTACATAGGAGGCAGTATTAGAGTAGTTATATTCTTGTAAATAGGGAGCAGTATTATAGTAGTTATATTCTTGTACATAGGAGCAGTATTATAGTAGTTATATTCTTGTACATAGAAGCAGTATTATAGTAGTTATATTCTTGTACATAGGAGCAGTAGTATAGTAGTTATATTCTTGTACATAGGGGCAGTATTATAGTAGTTATATTCTTGTACATAGGGGGCAGTATTATTGTAGTTATATTCTTGTACATAGGGGGCAGTATTATAGTAGTTATATTCTTGTACATAGGTGGCAGTATTATAGTAGTTATATTCTTGTACATAGGAGCAGTATTATAGTAGTTATATTCTTGTACATAGGACCAGTATTATAGTAGTTATATTCTTGTACATAGGGAGCAGTATTATAGTAGTTATATTCTTGTACATAGGGAGCAGTATTATAGTAGTTATATTCTTGTATATAGGAGCAGTATTATAGTAGTTATATTCTTGTACATAGGGGCAGTATTATAGTAGTTATATTCTTGTACATAGGGGGCAGTATTATATTAGTTATATTCTTGTACATAGGGGCAGTATTATAGTAGTTATATTCTTGTAAATAGGGGGTAGTATTATAGTAGTTATTTTCTTGTACATAGGGGGCAGTATTATAGTAGTTATATTCTTGTACATAGGGGGCAGTATTATAGTAGTTATATTCTTGTACATAGGAGCAGTATTATAGTAGTTATATTCTTGTACATAGGAGCAGTATTATAGTAGTTATATTCTTGTACATAGGGGCAGTATTATAGTAGTTATATTCTTGTACATAGGGGGTAGTATTATAGTAGTTATATTCTTGTATATAGGAGCAGTATTATAGTAGTTATATTCTTGTACATAGGGGGCGCTATTATAGTAGTTATATTCTTGTACATAGGGGCAGTATTATAGTAGTTATATTATTGTACATAGGGGCAGTATTATAGTAGTTATATTCTTGTATATAGGAGCAGTATTATAGTAGTCATATTCTTGTACATAGGAGCAGTATTATAGTAGTTATATTCTTGTACATAGGGAGCAGTATTATAGTAGTTATAATCTTGTACATAGGAGCAATATTATAGTAGTCATATTCTTGTACATAGGGAGCAGTATTATAGTAGTTATATTCTTGTATATAGGAGCAGTATTATAGTAGTTATATTCTTGTACATAGGAGCAGTATTATAGTAGTTATATTCTTGTATATAGGAGCAGTATTATAGTAGTTATATTCTTGTATATAGGAGCAGTATTATAGCAGTCATATTCTTGTACATAGGAGCAGTATTATAGTATTTATATTCTTGTACATAGGGAGCAGTATTATAGTAGTTATATTCTTGTACATAGGAGCAGTATTATAGTAGTTATATTCTTTTACATAGGAGCAGTATTATAGTAGTTATATTCTTGTACATAGGAGCAGTATTATAGTAGTTATATTCTTGTATATAGGGGGCAGTATTATAGTAGTTATATTCTTGTACATAGGGGGCAGTATTATAGTTGTTATATACTTGTACATAGGAGGCAGTATTATAGTAGTTATATTCTTGTACATAGGGAGCAGTATTATAGTAGTTATATTCTTGTACATAGGAGCAGTATTATAGTAGTTATATTCTTGTACATAGAAGCAGTATTATAGTAGTTATATTCTTGTACATAGGAGCAGTAGTATAGTAGTTATATTCTTGTACATAGGGGCAGTATTATAGTAGTTATATTCTTGTACATAGGGGGCAGTATTATAGTAGTTATATTCTTGCACATAGGGGGCAGTATTATAGTAGTTATATTCATGTACATAGGTGGCAGTATTATAGTAGTTATATTCTTGTATATAGGAGCAGTATTATAGTAGTTATATTCTTGTACATAGGGGCAGTATTATAGTAGTTATATTCTTGTACATAGGGGGCAGTATTATATTAGTTATATTCTTGTACATAGGGGCAGTATTATAGTAGTTATATTCTTGTAAATAGGGGGTAGTATTATAGTAGTTTTATTCTTGTACATAGGGGGCAGTATTATAGTAGTTATATTCTTGTACATAGGGGGCAGTATTATAGTAGTTATATTCTTGTACATAGGAGCAGTATTATAGTAGTTATATTCTTGTACATAGGAGCAGTATTATAGTAGTTATATTCTTGTACATAGGGGCAGTATTATAGTAGTTATATTCTTGTACATAGGGGGTAGTATTATAGTAGTTATATTCTTGTATATAGGAGCAGTATTATAGTAGTTATATTCTTGTACATAGGGGCAGTATTATAGTAGTTATATTCTTGTACATAGGGGGCGCTATTATAGTAGTTATATTCTTGTACATAGGGGCAGTATTATAGTAGTTATATTATTGTATATAGGGGCAGTATTATAGTAGTTATATTCTTGTATATAGGAGCAGTTTTATAGTAGTCATATTCTTGTACATAGGAGCAGTATTATAGTAGTTATATTCTTGTACATAGGGAGCAGTATTATAGTAGTTATAATCTTGTACATAGGAGCAATATTATAGTAGTCATATTCTTGTACATAGGGAGCAGTATTATAGTAGTTATATTCTTGTATATAGGAGCAGTATTATAGTAGTCATATTCTTGTACATAGGAGCAGTATTATAGTAGTTATATTCTTGTACATAGGGAGCAGTATTATAGTAGTTATATTCTTGTATATAGGAGCAGTATTATAGTAGTTATATTCTTGTATATAGGAGCAGTATTATAGTAGTCATATTCTTGTACATAGGAGCATTATTATAGTAGTTATATTCTTGTACATAGGGAGCAGTATTATAGTAGTTATATTCTTGTACATAGGAGCAGTATTATAGTAGTTATATTCTTGTACATAGGAGCAGTATTATAGTAGTTATATTCTTGTACATAGGAGCAGTATTATAGTAGTTATATTCTTGTATATAGGGGGCAGTATTATAGTAGTTATATTCTTGTACATAGGGGGCAGTATTATAGTTGTTATATTCTTGTACATAGGAGGCAGTATTATAGTAGTTATATTCTTGTATATAGGGGGCAGTATTATAGTAGTTATATTCTTGTACATAGGAGCAGTATTATAGTAGTTATATTCTTGTACATAGGGGCAGTATTATAGTAGATATATTCTTGTACATAGGGGGTAGTATTATAGTAGTTATATTCTTGTATATAGGAGTAGTATTATAGTAGTTATATTCTTGTACATAGGGGAAGTATTATAGTAGTTATATTCTTTTACATAGGGGGCGCTATTATAGTAGTTATATTCTTGTACATAGGGGCAGTATTATAGTAGTTATATTATTGTACATAGGGGCAGTATTATAGTAGTTATATTCTTGTATATAGGAGCAGTATTATAGTAGTCATATTCTTGTACATAGGAGCAGTATTATAGTAGTTATATTCTTGTACATAGGGAGCAGTATTATAGTAGTTATATTCTTGTACATAGGAGCAATATCATAGTAGTCATATTCTTGTACATAGGGAGCAGTATTATAGTAGTTATATTCTTGTATATAGGAGCAGTATTATAGTAGTCATATTCTTGTACATAGGAGCAGTATTATAGTAGTTATATTCTTGTACATAGGGAGCAGTATTATAGTAGTTATAATCTTGTATATAGGAGCAGTATTATAGTATTTATATTCTTGTATATAGGAGCAGTATTATAGTAGTCATATTCTTGTACATAGAAGCAGTATTATAGTAGTTATATTCTTGTACATAGGGAGCAGTATTATAGTAGTTATATTCTTGTACATAGGAGCAGTATTATAGTAGTTATATTCTTGTACATAGGAGCAGTATTATAGTAGTTATATTCTTGTACATAGGAGCAGTAGTATAGTAGTTATATTCTTGTACATAGGGGCAGTATTATAGTAGTTATATTCTTGTACATAGGGGGCAGTATTATAGTAGTTATATTCTTGTACATAGGGGGCAGTATTATAGTAGTTATATTCTTGTACATAGGTGGCAGTATTATAGTAGTTATATTCTTGTACATAGGAGCAGTATTATAGTAGTTATATTCTTGTACATAGGACCAGTATTATAGTAGTTATATTCTTGTACATAGGGAGCAGTATTATAGTAGTTATATTCTTGTACATAGGGAGCAGTATTATAGTAGTTATATTCTTGTATATAGGAGCAGTATTATAGTAGTTATATTCTTGTACATAGGGGCAGTATTATAGTAGTTATATTCTTGTACATAGGGGGCAGTATTATATTAGTTATATTCTTGTACATAGGGGCAGTATTATAGTAGTTATATTCTTGTAAATAGGGGGTAGTATTATAGTAGTTATATTCTTGTACATAGGGGGCAGTATTATATTAGTTATATTCTTGTACATAGGAGCAGTATTATAGTAGTTATATTCTTGTACATAGGAGCAGTATTATAGTAGTTATATTCTTGTACATAGGGGCAGTATTATAGTAGTTATATTCTTGTACATAGGGGGTAGTATTATAGTAGTTATATTCTTGTATATAGGAGCATTATTATAGTAGTTATATTCTTGTACATAGGGGCAGTATTATAGTAGTTATATTCTTGTACATAGGGGGCGCTATTATAGTAGTTATATTCTTGTACATAGGGGCAGTATTATAGTAGTTATATTATTGTACATAGGGGCAGTATTATAGTAGTTATATTCTTGTATATAGGAGCAGTATTATAGTAGTCATATTCTTGTATATAGGAGCAGTATTATAGTAGTTATATTCTTGTACATAGGGAGCAGTATTATAGTAGTTATATTCTTGTACATAGGAGCAATATTATAGTAGTCATATTCTTGTACATAGGGAGCAGTATTATAGTAGTTATATTCTTGTATATAGGAGCAGTATTATAGTAGTCATATTCTTGTACATAGGAGCAGTATTATAGTAGTTATATTCTTGTACATAGGGAGCAGTATTATAGTAGTTATATTCTTGTATATAGGAGCAGTATTATAGTAGTTATATTCTTGTATATAGGAGTAGTATTATAGTAGTCATATTCTTGTACATAGGAGCAGTATTATAGTAGTTATATTCTTGTACATAGGGAGCAGTATTATAGTAGTTATATTCTTGTACATAGGAGCAGTATTATAGTAGTTATATTCTTGTACATAGGAGCAGTATTATAGTAGTTATATTCTTGTACATAGGAGCAGTATTATAGTAGTTATATTCTTGTATATAGGGGGCAGTATTATAGTAGTTATATTCTTGTACATAGGGGCAGTATTATAGTAGTTATATTCTTGTACATAGGGAGCAGTATTATAGTAGTTATATTCTTGTACATAGGAGCAGTATTATAGTAGTTATATTCTTGTACATAGAAGCAGTATTATAGTAGTTATATTCTTGTACATAGGAGCAGTAGTATAGTAGTTATATTCTTGTACATAGGGGCAGTATTATAGTAGTTATATTCTTGTACATAGGGGGCAGTATTATAGTAGTTATATTCTTGTACATAGGGGGCAGTATTATAGTAGTTATATTCTTGTACATAGGTGGCAGTATTATAGTAGTTATATTCTTGTACATAGGAGCAGTATTATAGTAGTTGTATTCTTGTACATAGGGGCAGTATTATAGTAGTTATATTCTTGTACATAAGGAGCAGTATTATAGTAGTTATATTCTTGTACATAGGGAGCAGTATTATAGTAGTTATATTCTTGTATATAGGAGCAGTATTATAGTAGTTATATTCTTGTACATAGGGGCAGTATTATAGTAGTTATATTCTTGTACATAGGGGGCAGTATTATATTAGTTATATTCTTGTACATAGGGGCAGTATTATAGTAGTTATATTCTTGTAAATAGGGGGTAGTATTATAGTAGTTATATTCTTGTACATAGGGAGCAGTATTATAGTAGTTATATTCTTGTACATAGGAGCAGTATTATAGTAGTTATATTCTTGTACATAGGAGCAGTATTATAGTAGTTATATTCTTGTACATAGGAGCAGTAGTATAGTAGTTATATTCTTGTACATAGGGGCAGTATTATAGTAGTTATATTCTTGTACATAGGGGGCAGTATTATAGTAGTTATATTCTTGTACATAGGGGGCAGTATTATAGTAGTTATATTCTTGTACATAGGTGGCAGTATTATAGTAGTTATATTCTTGTACATAGGAGCAGTATTATAGTAGTTATATTCTTGTACATAGGACCAGTATTATAGTAGTTATATTCTTGTACATAGGGAGCAGTATTATAGTAGTTATATTCTTGTACATAGGGAGCAGTATTATAGTAGTTATATTCTTGTATATAGGAGCAGTATTATAGTAGTTATATTCTTGTACATAGGGGCAGTATTATAGTAGTTATATTCTTGTACATAGGGGGCAGTATTATATTAGTTATATTCTTGTACATAGGGGCAGTATTATAGTAGTTATATTCTTGTAAATAGGGGGTAGTATTATAGTAGTTATATTCTTGTACATAGGGGGCAGTATTATATTAGTTATATTCTTGTACATAGGAGCAGTATTATAGTAGTTATATTCTTGTACATAGGAGCAGTATTATAGTAGTTATATTCTTGTACATAGGGGCAGTATTATAGTAGTTATATTCTTGTACATAGGGGGTAGTATTATAGTAGTTATATTCTTGTATATAGGAGCAGTATTATAGTAGTTATATTCTTGTACATAGGGGCAGTATTATAGTAGTTATATTCTTGTACATAGGGGGCGCTATTATAGTAGTTATATTCTTGTACATAGGGGCAGTATTATAGTAGTTATATTATTGTACATAGGGGCAGTATTATAGTAGTTATATTCTTGTATATAGGAGCAGTATTATAGTAGTCATATTCTTGTATATAGGAGCAGTATTATAGTAGTTATATTCTTGTACATAGGGAGCAGTATTATAGTAGTTATATTCTTGTACATAGGAGCAATATTATAGTAGTCATATTCTTGTACATAGGGAGCAGTATTATAGTAGTTATATTCTTGTATATAGGAGCAGTATTATAGTAGTCATATTCTTGTACATAGGAGCAGTATTATAGTAGTTATATTCTTGTACATAGGAAGCAGTATTATAGTAGTTATATTCTTGTATATAGGAGCAGTATTATAGTAGTTATATTCTTGTATATAGGAGTAGTATTATAGTAGTCATATTCTTGTACATAGGAGCAGTATTATAGTAGTTATATTCTTGTACATAGGGAGCAGTATTATAGTAGTTATATTCTTGTACATAGGAGCAGTATTATAGTAGTTATATTCTTGTACATAGGAGCAGTATTATAGTAGTTATATTCTTGTACATAGGAGCAGTATTATAGTAGTTATATTCTTGTACATAGGAGCAGTATTATAGTAGTTATATTCTTGTATATAGGGGGCAGTATTATAGTAGTTATATTCTTGTACATAGGGGCAGTATTATAGTAGTTATATTCTTGTACATAGGGAGCAGTATTATAGTAGTTATATTCTTGTACATAGGAGCAGTATTATAGTAGTTATATTCTTGTACATAGAAGCAGTATTATAGTAGTTATATTCTTGTACATAGGAGCAGTAGTATAGTAGTTATATTCTTGTACATAGGGGCAGTATTATAGTAGTTATATTCTTGTACATAGGGGGCAGTATTATAGTAGTTATATTCTTGTACATAGGGGGCAGTATTATAGTAGTTATATTCTTGTACATAGGTGGCAGTATTATAGTAGTTATATTCTTGTACATAGGAGCAGTATTATAGTAGTTGTATTCTTGTACATAGGGGCAGTATTATAGTAGTTATATTCTTGTACATAAGGAGCAGTATTATAGTAGTTATATTCTTGTACATAGGGAGCAGTATTATAGTAGTTATATTCTTGTATATAGGAGCAGTATTATAGTAGTTATATTCTTGTACATAGGGGCAGTATTATAGTAGTTATATTCTTGTACATAGGGGGCAGTATTATATTAGTTATATTCTTGTACATAGGGGGCAGTATTATAGTAGTTATATTCTTGTAAATAGGGGGTAGTATTATAGTAGTTATATTCTTGTACATAGGGGGCAGTATTATAGTAGTTATATTCTTGTACATAGGAGCAGTATTATAGTAGTTATATTCTTGTACATAGGAGCAGTATTATAGTAGTTATATTCTTGTACATAGGGGCAGTATTATAGTAGTTATATTCTTGTACATAGGGGGTAGTATTATAGTAGTTATATTCTTGTATATAGGAGCAGTATTATAATAGTTATATTCTTGTACATAGGGGCAGTATTATAGTAGTTATATTCTTGTACATAGGGGGTAGTATTATAGTAGTTATATTCTTGTATATAGGAGCAGTATTATAGTAGTTATATTCTTGTACATAGGGGCAGTATTATAGTAGTTATATTCTTGTACATAGGGGGCGCTATTATAGTAGTTATATTCTTGTACATAGGGGCAGTATTATAGTAGTTATATTATTGTATATAGGGGCAGTATTATAGTAGTTATATTCTTGTATATAGGAGCAGTTTTATAGTAGTCATATTCTTGTACATAGGAGCAGTATTATAGTAGTTATATTCTTGTACATAGGGAGCAGTATTATAGTAGTTATAATCTTGTACATAGGAGCAACATTATAGTAGTCATATTCTTGTACATAGGGAGCAGTATTATAGTAGTTATATTCTTGTATATAGGAGCAGTATTATAGTAGTCATATTCTTGTACATAGGAGCAGTATTATAGTAGTTATATTCTTGTACATAGGGAGCAGTATTATAGTAGTTATATTCTTGTATATAGGAGCAGTATTATAGTAGTTATATACTTGTATATAGGAGCAGTATTATAGTAGTCATATTCTTGTACATAGGAGCATTATTATAGTAGTTATATTCTTGTACATAGGGAGCAGTATTATAGTAGTTATATTCTTGTACATAGGAGCAGTATTATAGTAGTTATATTCTTGTACATAGGAGCAGTATTATAGTAGTTATATTCTTGTACATAGGAGCAGTATTATAGTAGTTATATTCTTGTATATAGGGGGCAGTATTATAGTAGTTATATTCTTGTACATAGGGGGCAGTATTATAGTTGTTATATTCTTGTACATAGGAGGCAGTATTATAGTAGTTATATTCTTGTATATAGGGGGCAGTATTATAGTAGTTATATTCTTGTACATAGGAGCAGTATTATAGTAGTTATATTCTTGTACATAGGGGCAGTATTATAGTAGATATATTCTTGTACATAGGGGGTAGTATTATAGTAGTTATATTCTTGTATATAGGGGGTAGTATTATAGTAGTTATATTCTTGTATATAGGAGTAGTATTATAGTAGTTATATTCTTGTACATAGGGGCAGTATTATAGTAGTTATATTCTTTTACATAGGGGGCGCTATTATAGTAGTTATATTCTTGTACATAGGGGCAGTATTATAGTAGTTATATTATTGTACATAGGGGCAGTATTATAGTAGTTATATTCTTGTATATAGGAGCAGTATTATAGTAGTCATATTCTTGTACATAGGAGCAGTATTATAGTAGTTATATTCTTGTACATAGGGAGCAGTATTATAGTAGTTATATTCTTGTACATAGGAGCAATATCATAGTAGTCATATTCTTGTACATAGGGAGCAGTATTATAGTAGTTATATTCTTGTATATAGGAGCAGTATTATAGTAGTCATATTCTTGTACATAGGAGCAGTATTATAGTAGTTATATTCTTGTACATAGGGAGCAGTATTATAGTAGTTATATTCTTGTACATAGGGGGCAGTATTATAGTAGTTATATTCTTGTACATAGGTGGCAGTATTATAGTAGTTATATTCTTGTACATAGGAGCAGTATTATACTAGTTATATTCTTGTACATAGGACCAGTATTATAGTAGATATATTCTTGTACATATGGAGCAGTATTATAGTAGTTATATTCTTGTACATAGGGAGCAGTATTATAGTAGTTATATTCTTGTATATAGGAGCAGTATTATAGTAGTTATATTCTTGTACATAGGGGCAGTATTATAGTAGTTATATTCTTGTACATAGGGGGCAGTATTATATTAGTTATATTCTTGTACATAGGGGCAGTATTATAGTAGTTATATTCTTGTAAATAGGGGGTAGTATTATAGTAGTTATATTCTTGTACATAGGGGGCAGTATTATATTAGTTATATTCTTGTACATAGGGGCAGTATTATAGTAGTTATATTCTTGTACATAGGGAGCAGTATTATAGTAGTTATATTCTTGTACATAGGGGGCAGTATTATAGTAGTTATATTCTTGTACATAGGGGGCAGTATTATATTAGTTATATTCTTGTACATAGGAGCAGTATTATAGTAGTTATATTCTTGTACATAGGAGCAGTATTATAGTAGTTATATTCTTGTACATAGGGGCAGTATTATAGTAGTTATATTCTTGTACATAGGGGGTAGTATTATAGTAGTTATATTCTTGTATATAGGAGCAGTATTATAGTAGTTATATTCTTGTACATAGGGGCAGTATTATAGTAGTTATATTCTTGTACATAGGGGGCGCTATTATAGTAGTTATATTCTTGTACATAGGGGCAGTATTATAGTAGTTATATTATTGTACATAGGGGCAGTATTATAGTAGTTATATTCTTGTATATAGGAGCAGTATTATAGTAGTCATATTCTTGTATATAGGAGCAGTATTATAGTAGTTATATTCTTGTACATAGGGAGCAGTATTATAGTAGTTATATTCTTGTACATAGGAGCAATATTATAGTAGTCATATTCTTGTACATAGGGAGCAGTATTATAGTAGTTATATTCTTGTATATAGGAGCAGTATTATAGTAGTCATATTCTTGTACATAGGAGTAGTATTATAGTAGTTATATTCTTGTACATAGGGAGCAGTATTATAGTAGTTATATTCTTGTATATAGGAGCAGTATTATAGTAGTTATATTCTTGTATATAGGAGTAGTATTATAGTAGTCATATTCTTGTACATAGGAGCAGTATTATAGTAGTTATATTCTTGTACATAGGGAGCAGTATTATAGTAGTTATATTCTTGTACATAGGAGCAGTATTATAGTAGTTATATTCTTGTACATAGGAGCAGTATTATAGTAGTTATATTCTTGTACATAGGAGCAGTATTATAGTAGTTATATTCTTGTACATAGGAGCAGTATTATAGTAGTTATATTCTTGTATATAGGGGCAGTATTATAGTAGTTATATTCTTGTACATAGGGGCAGTATTATAGTAGTTATATTCTTGTACATAGGGAGCAGTATTATAGTAGTTATATTCTTGTACATAGGAGCAGTATTATAGTAGTTATATTCTTGTACATATAAGCAGTATTATAGTAGTTATATTCTTGTACATAGGAGCAGTAGTATAGTAGTTATATTCTTGTACATAGGGGCAGTATTATAGTAGTTATATTCTTGTACATAGGGGGCAGTATTATAGTAGTTATATTCTTGTACATAGGGGGCAGTATTATAGTAGTTATATTCTTGTACATAGGTGGCAGTATTATAGTAGTTATATTCTTGTACATAGGAGCAGTATTATAGTAGTTGTATTCTTGTACATAGGACCAGTATTATAGTAGTTATATTCTTGTACATAAGGAGCAGTATTATAGTAGTTATATTCTTGTACATAGGGAGCAGTATTATAGTAGTTATATTCTTGTATATAGGAGCAGTATTATAGTAGTTATATTCTTGTACATAGGGGCAGTATTATAGTAGTTATATTCTTGTACATAGGGGGCAGTATTATATTAGTTATATTCTTGTACATAGGGGCAGTATTATAGTAGTTATATTCTTGTAAATAGGGGGTAGTATTATAGTAGTTATATTCTTGTACATAGGGGGCAGTATTATAGTAGTTATATTCTTGTACATAGGAGCAGTATTATAGTAGTTATATTCTTGTACATAGGAGCAGTATTATAGTAGTTATATTCTTGTACATAGGGGCAGTATTATAGTAGTTATATTCTTGTACATAGGAGCAGTATTATAGTAGTTATATTATTGTACATAGGGGCAGTATTATAGTAGTTATATTCTTGTATATAGGAGCAGTATTATAGTAGTGATATTCTTGTACATAGGAGCAGTATTATAGTAGTTATATTCTTGTACATAGGGAGCAGTATTATAGTAGTTATATTCTTGTACATAGTAGCAATATTATAGTAGTCATATTCTTGTACATAGGGAGCAGTATTATAGTAGTTATATTCTTGTATATAGGAGCAGTATTATAGTAGTCATATTCTTGTACATAGGGGGTAGTATTATAGTAGTTATATTCTTGTATATAGGAGTAGTATTATAGTAGTTATATTCTTGTACATAGGGGCAGTATTATAGTAGTTATATTCTTTTACATAGGGGGCGCTATTATAGTAGTTATATTCTTGTACATAGGGGCAGTATTATAGTAGTTATATTATTGTACATAGGGGCAGTATTATAGTAGTTATATTCTTGTATATAGGAGCAGTATTATAGTAGTCATATTCTTGTACATAGGAGCAGTATTATAGTAGTTATATTCTTGTACATAGGGAGCAGTATTATAGTAGTTATATTCTTGTACATAGGAGCAATATCATAGTAGTCATATTCTTGTACATAGGGAGCAGTATTATAGTAGTTATATTCTTGTATATAGGAGCAGTATTATAGTAGTCATATTCTTGTACATAGGAGCAGTATTATAGTAGTTATATTCTTGTACATAGGGAGCAGTATTATAGTAGTTATATTCTTGTATATAGGAGCAGTATTATAGTATTTATATTCTTGTATATAGGAGCAGTATTATAGTAGTCATATTCTTGTACATAGAAGCAGTATTATAGTAGTTATATTCTTGTACATAGGGAGCAGTATTATAGTAGTTATATTCTTGTACATAGGAGCAGTATTATAGTAGTTATATTCTTGTACATAGGAGCAGTATTATAGTAGTTATATTCTTGTACATAGGAGCAGTAGTATAGTAGTTATATTCTTGTACATAGGGGCAGTATTATAGTAGTTATATTCTTGTACATAGGGGGCAGTATTATAGTAGTTATATTCTTGTACATAGGGGGCAGTATTATAGTAGTTATATTCTTGTACATAGGTGGCAGTATTATAGTAGTTATATTCTTGTACATAGGAGCAGTATTATACTAGTTATATTCTTGTACATAGGACCAGTATTATAGTAGTTATATTCTTGTACATAGGGAGCAGTATTATAGTAGTTATATTCTTGTACATAGGGAGCAGAATTATAGTAGTTATATTCTTGTATATAGGAGCAGTATTATAGTAGTTATATTCTTGTACATAGGGGCAGTATTATAGTAGTTATATTCTTGTACATAGGGGGCAGTATTATATTAGTTATATTCTTGTACATAGGGGCAGTATTATAGTAGTTATATTCTTGTAAATAGGGGGTAGTATTATAGTAGTTATATTCTTGTACATAGGGGGCAGTATTATATTAGTTATATTCTTGTACATAGGAGCAGTATTATAGTAGTTATATTCTTGTACATAGGAGCAGTATTATAGTAGTTATATTCTTGTACATAGGGGCAGTATTATAGTAGTTATATTCTTGTACATAGGGGGTAGTATTATAGTAGTTATATTCTTGTATATAGGAGCAGTATTATAGTAGTTATATTCTTGTACATAGGGGCAGTATTATAGTAGTTATATTCTTGTACATAGGGGGCGCTATTATAGTAGTTATATTCTTGTACATAGGGGCAGTATTATAATAGTTATATTATTGTACATAGGGGCAGTATTATAGTAGTTATATTCTTGTATATAGGAGCAGTATTATAGTAGTCATATTCTTGTATATAGGAGCAGTATTATAGTAGTTATATTCTTGTACATAGGGAGCAGTATTATAGTAGTTATATTCTTGTACATAGGAGCAATATTATAGTAGTCATATTCTTGTACATAGGGAGCAGTATTATAGTAGTTATATTCTTGTATATAGGAGCAGTATTATAGTAGTCATATTCTTGTACATAGGAGTAGTATTATAGTAGTTATATTCTTGTACATAGGGAGCAGTATTATAGTAGTTATATTCTTGTATATAGGAGCAGTATTATAGTAGTTATATTCTTGTATATAGGAGTAGTATTATAGTAGTCATATTCTTGTACATAGGAGCAGTATTATAGTAGTTATATTCTTGTACATAGGGAGCAGTATTATAGTAGTTATATTCTTGTACATAGGAGCAGTATTATAGTAGTTATATTCTTGTACATAGGAGCAGTATTATAGTAGTTATATTCTTGTACATAGGAGCAGTATTATAGTAGTTATATTCTTGTACATAGGAGCAGTATTATAGTAGTTATATTCTTGTATATAGGGGGCAGTATTATAGTAGTTATATTCTTGTACATAGGGGCAGTATTATAGTAGTTATATTCTTGTACATAGGGAGCAGTATTATAGTAGTTATATTCTTGTACATAGGAGCAGTATTATAGTAGTTATATTCTTGTACATAGAAGCAGTATTATAGTAGTTATATTCTTGTACATAGGAGCAGTAGTATAGTAGTTATATTCTTGTACATAGGGGCAGTATTATAGTAGTTATATTCTTGTACATAGGGGGCAGTATTATAGTAGTTATATTCTTGTACATAGGGGGCAGTATTATAGTAGTTATATTCTTGTACATAGGTGGCAGTATTATAGTAGTTATATTCTTGTACATAGGAGCAGTATTATAGTAGTTGTATTCTTGTACATAGGACCAGTATTATAGTAGTTATATTCTTGTACATAAGGAGCAGTATTATAGTAGTTATATTCTTGTACATAGGGAGCAGTATTATAGTAGTTATATTCTTGTATATAGGAGCAGTATTATAGTAGTTATATTCTTGTACATAGGGGCAGTATTATAGTAGTTATATTCTTGTACATAGGGGGCAGTATTATATTAGTTATATTCTTGTACATAGGGGCAGTATTATAGTAGTTATATTCTTGTAAATAGGGGGTAGTATTATAGTAGTTATATTCTTGTACATAGGGGGCAGTATTATAGTAGTTATATTCTTGTACATAGGAGCAGTATTATAGTAGTTATATTCTTGTACATAGGAGCAGTATTATAGTAGTTATATTCTTGTACATAGGGGCAGTATTATAGTAGTTATATTCTTGTACATAGGGGGTAGTATTATAGTAGTTATATTCTTGTATATAGGAGCAGTATTATAATAGTTATATTCTTGTACATAGGGGCAGTATTATAGTAGTTATATTCTTGTACATAGGGGGCGCTATTATAGTAGTTATATTCTTGTACATAGGAGCAGTATTATAGTAGTTATATTATTGTACATAGGGGCAGTATTATAGTAGTTATATTCTTGTATATAGGAGCAGTATTATAGTAGTCATATTCTTGTACATAGGAGCAGTATTATAGTAGTTATATTCTTGTAAATAGGGAGCAGTATTATAGTAGTTATATTCTTGTACATAGTAGCAATATTATAGTAGTCATATTCTTGTACATAGGGAGCAGTATTATAGTAGTTATATTCTTGTATATAGGAGCAGTATTATAGTAGTCATATTCTTGTACATAGGAGCAGTATTATAGTAGTTATATTCTTGTACATAGGGAGCAGTATTATAGTAGTTATATTCTTGTATATAGGAGCAGTATTATAGTAGTTATATTCTTGTATATAGGAGCAGTATTATAGTAGTCATATTCTTGTACATAGGAGCAGTATTATAGTAGTTATATTCTTGTACATAGGGAGCAGTATTATAGTAGTCATATTCTTGTACATAGGAGCAGTATTATAGTAGTTATATTCTTGTACATAGGAGCAGTATTATAGTAGTTATATTCTTGTACATAGGGGGCAGTATTATAGTAGTTATATTCTTGTACATAGGAGCAGTATTATAGTAGTTATATTCTTGTACATAGGAGTAGTATTATAGTAGTTATATTCTTGTACATAGGAGCAGTATTATAGTAGTTATATTCTTGTACATAGGAGCAGTATTATAGTAGTTATATTCTTGTACATAGGAGCAGTATTATAGTAGTTATATTCTTGTATATAGGGGGCAGTATTATAGTAGTTATATTCTTGTACATAGGGGGCAGTATTATAGTTGTTATATTCTTGTACATAGGAGGCAGTATTATAGTAGTTATATTCTTGTATATAGGGGGCAGTATTATAGTAGTTATATTCTTGTACATAGGAGCAGTATTATAGTAGTTATATTCTTGTACATAGGGGCAGTATTATAGTAGATATATTCTTGTACATAGGGGGTAGTATTATAGTAGTTATATTCTTGTATATAGGAGCAGTATTATAGTAGTTATATTCTTGTACATAGGGGCAGTATTATAGTAGTTATATTCTTGTACATAGGGGGTGCTATTATAGTAGTTATATTCTTGTACATAGGGGCAGTATTATAGTAGTTATATTATTGTACATAGGGGCAGTATTATAGTAGTTATATTCTTGTATATAGGAGGCAGTATTATAGTAGTTATATTCTTGTATATAGGGGGCAGTATTATAGTAGTTATATTATTGTACATAGGAGCAGTATTATAGTAGTTATATTCTTGTAAATGGGGCAGCATTACATTAGATAAAGAAGTAATCATGCTGTTATACTAATCACTGCTGTGTAAAGCTTTGGTCACTTCTGTTCCCCCACATGTCCTATAAGGTTGTATAAAGTCAGCAGTGCTGATAATAATCATAAGAACCAGGCATTATCCTGAAGTGTAATGAGAATTTAAATACCTAGCAAATGTGTTTGTTTTCTTGGATGAGTCTTCACCATATTAGTCACAGATTTTTCACTTCATTTTTCATCTTCATATCAGTTCTGACTTATTTATAATATAGATAATAGTTTTATGTAAATGTTGGCAGCAAGAGGCTAGAAGTTACATTACAGAAAGCACATGGTTTGTGGTTTGATTTCCCGTCACAGAAAGTTTGTATCTGGCGCTCTGCGCTCTCATAGGGCGAGCTCAGCACCCCCACCCCACTACCGCCTATTCTCCACAGATACAAACTCACTTTCTCTGTAGACTAAAAATAGGAAACCAAGCCACAAAACACACACTGTGCAAGCTGCAGTGTAATGATCGGGGTATATTGTATCAAGAGACAGAGGAGGCAGCAGAGCTCACAATCTAATATAAGCCAGAAAATTGGCCAAGATGGGAAAAGTGGATCTGAAATTGTGCAGCGTAGATTCTAAGTTACATCCTATATTATACTCCAGAGCTGCACTCACTATTCTGCTGGTGCAGTCACTGTGTACATACATTACATTACTGATCCTGTACTGATCCTGAGTTATATCCTATATTATTCTCCAGAGCTGCACTCACTATTCTGCTGGTGCAGTCACTGTGCACATACATTACATTACTTATCCTGTACTGATCCTGAGCTACATCCTGCATTATACTCCAGAGCTGCACTCACTATTCTGCTGGTGCAGTCACTGTGTACATACTTTACATTACTGATCCTGTACTGATCCTGAGTTACATCCTGTATTATACTCCAGAGCTGCACTCACTATTCTGCTGGTGCAGTCACTGTGTACATTCATTACATTACTGATCCTGTACTGATCCTGAGTTACATCCTGTATTATACTCCAGAGCTGCACTCACTATTCTGCTGGTGCAGTCACTGTGTACATTCATTACATTACTGATCCTGTACTGATCCTGAGTTACATCCTGTATTATACTCCAGAGCTGCACTCACTATTCTGCTGGTGCAGTCACTGTGTACATTCATTACATTACTGATCCTGTACTGATCATGAGTTATATCCTGTATTATACTCCAGAGCTGCACTCACTTTTCTGCTGGTGCAGTCACTGTGTACATACATTACATTACTTATCCTGAGTTACACCCTGTATTATACTCCAGAGCTGCACTCACTATTCTGCTGGTGGAGTCACTGTGTACATGCATTACATTACTTATCCTGTACTGAGCCTGAGTTATATCCTGTATTATACTCCAGAGCTGCACTCACTATTCTGCTGGTACAGTCACTGTGTCCATACATTACATTACTGACCCTGAGTTATATCCTGTATTATACTCCAGAGCTGCACTCACTATTCTGCTGGTGGAGTCACTGTGCACATTCATTACATTACTTATCCTGTACTGAGCCTGAGTTATATCCTGTATTATACTCCAGAGCTGCACTCACTATTCTGCTGGTACAGTCACTGTGTACATACATTACATTACTGACCCTGAGTTATATCCTGTATTACACTCCAGAGCAGCACTCACTATTCTGCTGGTGCAGTCACTGTGTACATACATTACATTACTGATCCTATACTGATCCTGAGTTACATCCTGTATTATACTCCAGAGCTGCACTCACTATTCTGCTGGTACAGTCACTGTGTACATACATTACATTACTGACCCTGAGTTATATCCTGTATTACACTCCAGAGCTGCACTCACTATTCTGCTGGTGCAGTCACTGTGTACATACATTACATTACTGATCCTGAGTTACATCCTGTGTTATACTCCAGAGCTGCACTCACTATTCTGCTGGTGCAGTCACTGTGTACATACATTACATTACTGATCCTGTACTGATCCTGAGTTACATCCTGTATTATACTCCAGAGCTGCACTCACTATTCTGCTGGTGCAGTCACTGTGTACATACATTACATTACTTATCCTGAGTTACACCCTGTATTATACTCCAGAGCTGCACTCACTATTCTGCTGGTGGAGTCACTGTGTACATGCATTACATTACTTATCCTGTACTGAGCCTGAGTTATATCCTGTATTATACTCCAGAGCTGCACTCACTATTCTGCTGGTACAGTCACTGTGTCCATACATTACATTACTGACCCTGAGTTATATCCTGTATTATACTCCAGAGCTGCACTCACTATTCTGCTGGTGGAGTCACTGTGCACATTCATTACATTACTTATCCTGTACTGAGCCTGAGTTATATCCTGTATTATACTCCAGAGCTGCACTCACTATTCTGCTGGTACAGTCACTGTGTACATACATTACATTACTGACCCTGAGTTATATCCTGTATTACACTCCAGAGCAGCACTCACTATTCTGCTGGTGCAGTCACTGTGTACATACATTACATTACTGATCCTATACTGATCCTGAGTTACATCCTGTATTATACTCCAGAGCTGCACTCACTATTCTGCTGGTACAGTCACTGTGTACATACATTACATTACTGACCCTGAGTTATATCCTGTATTACACTCCAGAGCTGCACTCACTATTCTGCTGGTGCAGTCACTGTGTACATACATTACATTACTGATCCTGAGTTACATCCTGTGTTATACTCCAGAGCTGCACTCACTATTCTGCTGGTGCAGTCACTGTGTACATACATTACATTACTGATCCTGTACTGATCCTGAGTTACATCCTGTATTATACTCCAGAGCTGCACTCACTATTCTGCTGGTGCAGTCACGGTGTACATACATTACATTACTGATCCTGAGTTACATCCTGTAGATCTTTTATTATAAAAATGAAAAACATAACAATAATAATAACAGAAACATAACAAAATTCATAACCAGAAAATAAACAATGTAATGAACTGGTCCAGCCGCTCCCTCTCTCCTCACACACACATTATACATATACACACAATAATAAGAACTTACACTACAGACTTCTGTTCCGGTTACCAAAGAAAATAATAACCACAAACAATAAATAAACATAAACAAAATAAACAATAAACAAAATAAACAATAGCTGACAAATATATACAAACTTTTTTTAATTTTTTTTTTAAATTAATATAAAATAAATACTAACTATACAAATATATACAATACTAAACAAAACACCCCACACTCGAGCCCATCAGTCCCAACCCCGGCACTGACCTGAGAGCTGGTCCTGCGTCTCATGCCTATATCCAACGTCCATAGGCCAGATCAGGCAGTGCCAGTTTTTCACCCACATAACCAGTGTCCCTAAAGATGAACCCACCTCCCCCCTTTTCCCACCACCCAACCTAACACCTACACCCAAACCCATATATACAATATATACAGAAACAAACAATAGAATAAGACACAATACAATAACCACAACTGACAAAGCCCAAGTTCGGCGCCTGCAGCCCTACATCACTGTCTACTGATCAAAACAAAACAAAAATCTATGGTGTCAGCAGCAGCCCACCACCAGGAGAGGAGATGACCAGACTAGGGCACACTAAAAGAAAAGCCCCTCCAGAGGAGAGTGGCCCTTCGTGTACCCAGTCTCTCATACTCCAGAGAACGCACCTTCACCAGGTCACCGAGTATGGTCCTAAACACATCGTCCACTGGGAGGATTTTCCGTTGCGTCGATACTAAGCACCATGCGTTCCACGTGTGATACCTAACCACTGCGCTAACTAGAAATAAGGTGCAGCGGTCCCGACCACCCAGGTCCCCGAATGCTCCATAGGCCCATTCCGCATAAGAGAGACCGGCTAGCCGGGGCCAGCCAATGGAGGCGCCCACCCTGTTGTACACCTCTGTGTTAAAGGGACAACGAAGCAGGAAGTGGTCCATGCTTTCAAGCATGGTACCACAATGCTCCCGAGGACAGTTCCTGTCCTCAGAGCTCCTACACTTCAGATTGTCCCTCACACACAGTTTCCCATGGAAGCAGCGCCAAGCCAAGTCCCAAAACTTCAAGGGGATCCTGATAGAATTCAAAAGATGTAGACCCACCCCAAGATCCCGACTTGGGCAATCCCTGAGCGCCAGAGGCCTCTGAAAATGGGTCAACAGAACCCTTTTGTCAAGGAGCTTCCTTGGCAGAGTCCTGACCTCCCACATTCCCAGACCCCACCGGCGAATTACCTTCAGAACCACGGTAGCGCAAGCCGGGAGATGTCCATGTGGTGTGCGTAGATCCTTCACTTGCCCTCCTGTCTCCCATTCCTGGATGAAAGGCTGAAACTATCCCATACAGGAGAATACCCAGGGAGGAGCCCTCTCTTTCCAGAGGTTTGCAATATTGATCTTAATGAAGGTATTCACAAGGAATACCACAGGGTTGACCATACCCAACCCTCCTAGTCTCCTCGTACGGTAAGTAACCTCCCTCTTGACCAGGTTCAGTCTATTCCCCCATAACAGTTGGAAGAACAAACTGTAGACCCGAGTCTAGAGAGGCTCCGGCAAAATACACACACTGCCCAGATAGATCAGCACAGGGAGCAGGTAAGTTTTGATCAGGTTTATCCTTTCCCTTAGGGTCAAAGACCAACCGTTCCATTGGTTCACTTTCTGAGTGGCGATCTCTAGCCTGCTGTCCCAATTTTGTTTGGGGTAATCCCCCTGGCCAAATTCGATGCCAAGAACTTTTGCAGAGACTTTGGGTCCTGGAAGGGTGTCTGGGAGATCAAAACCAGGATCTCCTCCTCCCAATCAGAGACTCTCACACTTATCCCGGTTGATCTTGGACCCGGATGCCTCCAAGTAGCGATTTACCTCTGACATCAGCCATTCTGCCTCCCCATCAGAGGAAACAAAAAGGTGACGTCATCGGCATACGCCACCACTCTCAGAGTGGCTTCCGGTGCTGCCCGGTCCATCCCGATCCCAGCCAACGGTCCACGCTCCAGCCTCCTAAGAAGCGGGTCAATCGCAAACACGTACAGCAGCGGGCTCAAGGGACAACCCTGGCGAACACCACACCCAACCTCAAAAGAGCTGCCAATCCAACCGTTCACAAGCGGGAAACTCTCTGCCCCAGCGTACAAGGTCTTAAGCCAATCCCCCCCGGCAGGCCATACCTCAGAAGGACAGACCAGAGGTACTCATGATTAACCCGATCAAATGCTTTTGCCTGGTCCAATGACAGCATGTACCCCTTCCAGTGGCCAGCCCTACCCTGCTCCACCGCCTCTCGGACACAGAGCACAGCACTAAATGTACTGCGGCCCGGAACAGAGCAATGCTGGGCTCCCGAAAGGAGTCGGGGCACAAATTTCACCAGCCGATTAAATAGCACCTTTGCCAAAACCTTCCTGTCTGCATTGAGAAGCGCTATGGGACGCCAATTCTCAATGCAAGATGGGTCCTTACCCTTTGACAAGATGATCAGGGCAGACCTCCTCATTGACTTTGGCAGAGTGCCCGAGGAAAGACACTCATTGAATGCCTCAGTCAAGAGGGGAACCAAGGCGTCCTTAAAGGTCTTATAGAATTCAGATGTTAAGCCATCTGGACCGGGAGATTTCTTTAGGGCAAGCCCTTCAATCGCCAACTTAACTTCCTCTTCCCTGATCATCTCTGTCAAAACGCCAAGAGAGGGGTCTACCCCTGGATCGGGGACTGCTTCAGCCAGAAAAGCCGACATCTCATCCCAATCCAGATCCCTCTTCCCCAAGAGGTGCGAGTAGAAGGATCTGACGACCTCCAGGATCCCTGATCTGGATCTTTTCAGGGACCCCGCAGTGTCAACCAGTCCTGTAACAACTTTACTATTCACTGACATCTTGCAGTTTCTGTAAGGGTCGGGCGAGCGGTACTTCCCAAAATCCCTCTCAAAAACCAAAGATGCGTGTCTATCATACCGACACCTCATTAGCAAAGATTTCACTCTGGAGATCTCCTCGCGGCTACCTCCAGTTGAGAAAAGATGCTCGAGTTTCCTCCTCAGGCCCTGATACAGGCGGTACCTGTCCAGGCTCCTGAGGGTCGAGAGCTGGCGGAAGAAGCTCACCACCCTTTCCTTAAACATCTCCCACCACTCTGACTTACTACTACAAAGATCCAGTAAGGGTACCTGGCTCTGAAGAAAATCCTCAAAGAACTGTCTTATCTCCGCTTCTTCCAAGAGAGACGAATTGAGTCTCCAAAAGCCTCTTCCCATCCGGGGGGTCTCTGTAACATTCAGGGAAAACAAAATCATACAGTGATCGGAGAACTCCACCTCAACAACAGATACTGCTGAAGAGACGGCTTCCTCCTTTAAATAAAACCTGTCTATCCTGGACCTACAGTTACCTCTATGATAGGTGAATCCCTCGTGGCCTGCGGTGTGCCGGATGTGGACATCCACCAGGCGAGCCTCACTAGCTATACTATTAAGGGCGACGCTATCATAAGTCAGCTTGTCTCTGGAATCTCCTCTATCCCGGGGCCTAGTGACAGTATTGAAGTCCCCTCCAAAAACGACCTGCCGACTCGTAAAAAGGTAGGGCTTGATCCTCATAAAGAGACACTTCCGGTCCCACTTAGATTGGGGACCATAGATGTTAATGAGCCGAAGCTCCTGTCTCTACATGAGGACATCTAATATCAGGCACCTCCCCATTTCTAACTCAATAACCCGTCGGCATTCTACCGGTGCGGTAAAAAGGACCGCCACTCCGCTATACGGCTCGGCCGCAAGAGACCAATAGGAGGGCCCGAGTCTCCACTCCCTCTTAGCGATAAACACCTCTGCCATATTTGGCAGCCTGGTCTCTTGCAAAAAGAAAATGTCAGCTTCAACCTGGCTGAGAAAATCAAAGGCCGCAAATCTAGCCATATTTGACCTAATGCTGGCGACATTAATGGACGCCAGCGTCAACGGAGTGGGTACCGCCATCATTGGTGATTGAGTTAGATGGCTTTCTTCTTCCCACTCCCCTTATCCTCTGCCTCAGACAAGGAATCCTTCCCCCTCTTTAACGATACAGAGGTGTCCATTCCCACATTTTTCCTTCTTTTTTCGTCCTCGTCTCTGGACTCTGGGCCAGTCCCTTCCCCCAAGGACCTTGCATCCCCAGGAGAAGGAGACTAGGCGCCCCCTGTAAGCTCCGCCGAAGCCGGAACCTCACACTCAGCCTTCTCTTCTGAGGAAGAGATGTTATCAAGGGCTTGGAACCGGTTAGAAAGACCAACTAGAGGGGAGTCAGTTTTACGTTCCTTAGGTACCTTGGTCAGAGCTGGAGAAGATGTTTTATCTCCCTTCTTTCTCTTCTTTTTGGTGCCGAGTTTACGCTTGTTCTCTAGCCACCGCTTATTATCCTCATCCATACTTTCATAATGGGAGGATTCTGAGGCAGAGGCAGTTTCCTCCCTGTGGATCCTCCTGACCTCCTCATCCAACTCAGAATCCCTCGGGGCCTCAGCAGCAACACTGGCATACAGGACAGGGGCTGCCCCAATAGCCTGGGGCTCGCCCCGCTCCCTCTCCTGTCTGCGCTTGTCTAGACGCCTCAGCTGGGCAGGTATCTTATTATTGCTTTTCTTCCCTGACCCCTCAGCTGTTATGATCTGCTACAGGAACTAAGGAAAGACAGGAGATCTGTCCCTACAATAGAACTAAACTAGATCCCTACGATGTAACGGGGAACCTGATCCTGCGATCAGACCCGCTAAAGTCCTCGGCTAGTCTGTACGAAGACCTATAGATGTGAGGGAGGGATCCCTACAAGAACTAGGGACTGGGATAAGTTGGACACCTCCTAGCAGAAATAGTAGCAGTCAAAGACAAACACACAACAAAAAGCATAGAGGTCAGAAGACCTAGCAAAACTAACAGAGAACGGCAACAGAGCACCAAGCTAGCTCAAGAGTAGTAAATACAATGAAGTCCAGCAAGGCCAGGAGGGCGGAGCCGGATTAAATAGGCAAAAATGGTCATGTGACCAGCAAACTTAAAAAAACCTAACAGGAGAGTTCTAACAGTACCCCCTCTTCTAAGAGGATCCTCCGGATCCCCTAGGCCCAGGCTTACCAGGAAACCTCCTGTGAAAAGCTCTGACAAGTCTGGAAGAAGAAACATTATCCGCCCTCACCCATGAGTTATCCTCAGGTCCGAAACCCTTCCAAGCGACGAGATACTGCAAACTCCCTCTATACCGTCTAGAATTTAGGATGCGGGAAATTTCATATTCCCCGTCCTCCACCACCGGAGGAACAGTGGCAGAGGCGTCACCATCCGACACATCAGCTTTTTTCAACAGAGAAACATGAAACACCGGGTTAATCTTCCAGGATGTAGGAACCTCCAACCTAACAGCAGATTGGTTAACTATCTGAAGCACCTTAAAGGGCCCTACGAACTTGGGGCCCAATTTTTTAGAAGGAATCCTCAATCGCAGATTCTTAGAGGACAACCAAACCATGTCACCAACAGCAAGCAAAACCTCTTGCCGTTTCCTATCAAAGTACCTCTTAGATTTTTTGTTAGCCTCCTGAAGATTACCACGCACATCCGTCCAAAGTCTCTCCAAATCACCGGAAAAACTCTCCTCCTCAGGCACAGCCGAAACCAATTTGGAGAATGACCCAAAAGACGGATGTCTCCCAGAACAACAAAAAAGGCGAACACCCAGCAGAAGAGGATGTATGGTTGTTAAGAGCAAATTCAGCAAGTGGCAGAAACTCAGACCACCCCTCTTGATTGTCTGCCACAAAACAACGCAAGAACTGCTCAACATCCTGGTTCTTCCTTTCTCTCTGGCCATTAGACTCAGGATGATATCTGGATGAAAACGACAAATGAACTCCCAACCTGTCACAAAAGGCACGCCAAAAACGAGCCACGAACTGAGGTCCCCTATCAGAAACAATGTCAGTAGGAACACCATGTAGTCTGACAATTTCCTTGACAAAGGCCTTAGCGAGTGTCTTAGCGCAAGGCAGTTTGATGAAGGGAACCAAGTGACACATCTTGCTAAAACGGTCCACGACCACCCAGATGACCGTGAAACCTTCAGAGGGGGGAAGGTCAGTAATAAAGTCCATAGCCAGATGTGTCCAAGGTGCACTAGGAACCTCCAGAGGGCAAAGCAACCCCGCAGCAGGAGCATGCGAAGACTTGGATCTAGCACACACAGTACATTGGCGCACCCACTTAATGACTTCCTTCTGCCATCCAGGCCACCAAAAGCTGCGACCCACAAGTCTCTTGGTCTCAGAAATTCCTGGATGACCTGCCAACCGAGACTCATGGCACTCAACAAACAAATCTCTCCTAAAGGTCCTAGGCACAAACAACCTCCCATGGGGAGTGTTAGATGGGGCATTCTCCTGAGCTTTAAGAATCTCATCCTCCAAAACGGAGTCCAAAGCAGCAATCACAACACCTTCTTGTAAAATGCTCTCCTCTTCCTCCTCAACACCAACCATGGGACAAAAGCTGCGAGACAAAGCATCCGCTTTAACATTCTTGGTACCCGAGATGTAAGTAACGGAAAAATTAAACCGCGAGAAAAAAAGTGCCCACCTAGCCTGACGGGCATTCAAGCGCTTGGCAGCATCAAGATAGATCAGATTTTTATGATCAGTGAAAACCTGAATGGGAAATTCAGCACCTTCCAAGAGGTGACGCCAGTGTTCAAATGCGAGTTTAATCGCCAGCAATTCCCGATTACCAATATCGTAATTAAGTTCAGTCTCAGAAAATTTTTTTGAAAAAAAGGCACAGGGATGTACTCCATCCTTGTTTTCCTGAGACAACACTGCACCGACCCCCACCGAAGAAGCATCAACCTCAACCAAAAACGGCTTAGTCACATCAGGCTGCATAAGGATGGGGGCAGAGGTGAACCTCTCCTTTAGAAACACAAAAGCTTCAATGGCCTCAGAAGTCCACTGAACCGCATTAGCACCTTTCCTGGTGAGATCAGTCAGCGGTTTGACAATAATAGAACATTTTTTTATGAATTTTCTGTAATAATTGGCGAAACGCAAAAACCTCTGTATCGATTTCAAACCAATAGGCCTAGGCCATTCCTGCACAGATTGAACTTTAACCGGGTCCATCTCAAAACCTTCACTGGAGATAATGTAGCCCAAAAAACTAATTCTCTGTACAGCGAACTCACATTTCTCCAGCTTAGCAAAAAGCGAATTGTCCATTAATAACTGTAATACCTCACGTACGCTCCGCCAATGAGACTCCAGATCAGGCGAATAAATCAGAATGTCATCCAAATACACAACACATTTTTGCCGATTAAAGGTCTCAGGATGTCAGTAATAAGATTCTGAAAAAATGCTGGAGCATTGGTGAGACCAAAAGGCATCACCAGATTCTCAAAATGACCCACAGGAGTGTTAAAAGCAGTCTTCCATTCATCACCCTCCTTCATGCGCAACAAATTGTATGCCCCCGGAGAACAATTTTAGAGAACCACTTGGCCCCCAATAACTGGTTAAATAAATCAGGAATCAATGGCAGTGGGTAAGGATTGCGTACAGTAATTTTATTAATCTCACGAAAGTCCAGACAAGGACGTAAACCGCCATCTTTTTTTTTTACAAAAAAAAATCCAACAGCCACAGGAGACTTGGAAGGCCTAATGTGACCGGCGGCCAAGCTTGTCTGTATGTATTCCTCCAAAGCCTTTCTCTCAGGAATAGTAAGATTAAATAAATGACTTTTAGGAAGAGTCGCTCCAGGGACAAATTCAATGGTACAATCATAGTCTCTATGGGGAGGCAAAATTTGTGACTCCTCCTCAGAAAAAACTCTCCAAAAATCCTGAATAGGTACAGGTAATTCCCCTTTTTCCACCGCAGCAATACGTCCGTTACAACACTTGTCATAACACTTAGGGCTCCAGGACTTAATTTCATTGGTAGACCAATCCACTACAGGATTGTGCAATTTTAACCAGGGTAACCCCAATATTACTGGAGAAGGCAAATTATCCAATACCACCAAATCCAAATTCTCTTGATGAATACCATTAATAGTGAGGGGAAATTCACAGACCTTATGAGTAACACACTTCAAGGCAGAGCCATCAACAGAAACCACAGCAATAGGGGATGACAAAGTTTTAGGTTCTAATCTAAGTTTTTCCAAGAATCCCCCATCAATCACATTCAGAGTAGAACCACAATCCACAAATACCCGAAATTCAATTAATTCATCCTGAGCAGCGGTAGTAGCAGATAGGAATACTCCCTTAGAATTTAAACAGGCAATACGTGCATGACTGACCATTTTTTTTTCTTTCTTCATACGAAGCACACAGTTCTTAATAAAATGACCAGAATTTCCGCAATAGAAGCACAAGCCTTCAGAAAGCCTGCGGTCTTTTTCCTGAGAGCGGGGTGCCATCGCCCCAATCTCCATCGGCTCTCCATTGTCAGCACAGACCCTCTCAGGACTCGGAGCTGACATAGCAGAGGATTTGCTCTCATTAACCCTTGCACGCAGTCTCCTGTCCACCCGTATAGCTAATTGCATTGCCTCCTGCAAGTTTCCAGGTGTGGGATAAGCAATCAGTAAATCCTTAACCCTTTCACCTAGCCCTGCAAGAAACAAGCTTTTCAAAGCTGAATCGTTCCACCCCACCTGGGCAGACCACCGACGGAAGTGAGAACAATATTTTTCCACATTACCTGATCCCTGCCTCAAACGTCTCAATTCAGACTCAGCAGATGAGACACGATCAGGATCATCGTACAACAAACCCAAAGCAGAAAAAAAAACTATCCACTGATCTAAAGCACGGATCACTAGGTTGGAGAGAGAAGGCCCATCCCTGAGGATCTTTGCGCAAAAGTGACATTATGAACCCTATGCGCTGTGATTCATCACCAGAGGATCCGGGTCTCAAACGAAAATACAATAAACAAGCATTTTTAAAAGAAAAAAAATCTTGTTGTTCGCCAAAAAATAAATCAGGCAGACGTACCTTAGGTTCCACAAAATGTGCTCCAGAACAGCTACTCACGTGTTGTTGGAGCTTGGCCACCTCCAGAGAGAGTCCCTGCAAGCATTGAGCCAAATCTTGAACCGAGACCATGATGGAAAACTGGAGGTCTTTCCTTAGAGAAATTTTTTTTTTTTTTCTTTTAGGGCTGGACTTACTGTTATGATCTGCTACAGGGACTAAGGAAAGACAGGAGATCTGTCCCTACAATAGAACTAAACTAGATCCCTACGATGTAACGGGGAACCTGATCCTGCGATCAGACCCGCTAAAGTCCTCGGCTAGTCTGTACGAAGACCTATAGATGTGAGGGAGGGATCCCTACAAGAACTAGGGACTGGGATAAGTTGGACACCTCCTAGCAGAAATAGTAGCAGTCAAAGACAAACACACAACAAAAAGCATAGAGGTCAGAAGACCTAGCAAAACTAACAGAGAACGGCAACAGAGCACCAAGCTAGCTCAAGAGTAGTAAATACAATGAAGTCCAGCAAGGCCAGGAGGGCGGAGCCGGATTAAATAGGCAAAAATGGTCATGTGACCAGCAAACTTAAAAAAAACCTAACAGGAGAGTTCTAACATCAGCTCCCTCACCCCTGCTAGTCCCCTCCCCAGCAGAATCGGCTTCACGGCTTTCTCCCACTGGGGTCTCGACTGCATTAGCGAAGGAGCGAGGACAATGGCTGAATGGGTGACCTAACTCACCACACAGGTGGCACCTAATCACCACACAAGAAGCAGCAAGATGGCCGACACCCCCACACAACGCACATTTCTGCACAGTGCAGTTTGCACTGAAGTGTGTGGGGTCGCCGCACCTGTGACAGAGCTTCGGTTGCCCCTGGTAGAAGACCAGGATACGATCCCTACCCAGGAAGGCAGATGATGGAATGTGGGCAACCGTACCACCTGAACGCTTAAGTTTTACCATAAACGTCCAGGCCCCTGACCAGATACCAAACTCGTTGCTGTTTTTCTTTGGCATCTCCACCACCTCTCCATACCGACCAAGCCACGTCATGATGTCATAACAAGAAAGCGACTCGTTACGAGTCATCACGGTCACTTTCTTGATCTCGTTTTGGCGAGACACTGCCTGAACGGCAAAGTCTCGCCAGCCGGGCTCATTTTTTGGCAACTCATAATTCGTCCAGAAGAGCTCAAGCCCCTCCGGCCGAAGAAAGCTGACATCAAACTCAGGCGTGGAATAGGGATGTATCAAGGCGTAGATGTCAATAGCCTTGAAGCCCATCCTCAGCAGAAGCTCCACAACTTTAGACCTTGGAGGACATGCATCACTGCCCCTCCACCGAAGACGGACCACATTCCTACGCACACTGCCTGGCCCGGCTGTTGGGAGGGACCACACTGCATCCCCCCCTTTTTGCTCTCGGAAGGCCCTGAGGCCATGCCTCTCTATCCAGAAGGATAGATCAACCTCTCGACTCTCTACCATTAGTGATCTCTCCCCCTTCTTTAGAGCCTCCAGAAGGCGCCGTTGCAACATGCCGTCCCCAAAGCCCGGAGACGAGGAGGCTGCCCTATTTGCCCCGGAGGTGACACTGGCATAACTCTGGACATGCGTTGCCACCCCCGGGGGGGCAACTGGACCAGTGACTACATCAGCCCCAACAGCATCACTATTACCCAACTCCATCTCACCCTCCACCAAACCAGCAACAACACCACTAGACAATGAATTGGCCTCATTCACACCCACCACCACATTCATTCCTGCTGGACCAGTGATAATGGTGGATGACCTTTTGAATTCTGCATCAGGCACAAGGGGCTCAGTCACCTCCATAGAACTGGAGGCGACCTCACCCCTGGTCTTGTGTGTCCGCTGTTTTGAATTTGTAGTGATGCACCGCTGATCTTTAGCCGCTGTGAGGCGCCGCTGATCTTTAGCATCAGGATCTTCCTGACCAGCGGCGCCAACACAGAATAGCACTTTGGTGGGAGGACTGGAACGCTCAGCCCCAACAGCCCCCTCACACTGCCGCCGCTCCTCAACTAAGTGATCAGCGGCAACAGCATTCAGAGGCGTCGAGCCTACCGTAGCTGCCCCCGACACCGGGTTGCTCCCCCCTCCCACTGAGGAGTGCACCACAGCATTGTGGCCTGACCGAACGCCTGCCGCCGGGCCGCCCTCACTGTTCAGCCTCTCGGCTGATGCACCTCCTGCTGCGTCCCCGCTACTACAAGCAGAGATGGAGCTCTGCGCCTCACTACCGCGCTGTGCAATCTCCCCGCACCTTTGCACCGGATCCACAGCAGAACCCGGGCTGGGCGGGGCAACGGGGCTTATACAGTGAGCTGAGCCTGCGGCCGACTCAGGGGGTACAGGGAGGGGGGCATAGACATAGCTTACCGCTTCCTGCAGCTTTGGCTTGGTCTTCTTAGCCTTTTTGTGGCCCCCAGGTGCCTCTTCTGGTAATTCGTCACCAAGATGGAAGTTTTGGAGGCACACTGGGGACTCCAGGAGCTTTATCTCGGCCATTAGCGTCCCTCCCTGGCAGCTCCTGTCACTGTCCTCCCCAGAGTCGGCAGAACTGCGACGGGATGTCATTGTCGCCTGTCCTGCAGGGAGCTCGCTGCACGTGGCCTGCGGGTGACTTTGCAGGCTGCCAGGTGGGGCTTCCTGCTGGTCATCATCACTTTCATCATCCACCTGGCTCTCAGGCTGCAGCCCCATCTGCCTTTGCTCTCTGGTATCAGCCATTTCTCTGTAGCGGTCTTCATTTATCAGCTTTTCCTTGAATGGACCACTCTGCTCCCTGATGGTGGCTTTCCTTAGTTCCAGCAGGTGAATATCACTGGCCAGCCTCTTTACCTCAGCCTGGAGTTTAGCCTTCCTCTGTTTGGAGGCCCCCGCAGCTTTTGCGCTTGTGCAGCGCAGCTCCTCCCGAAGTCTCCTGACCAGCTTACTCGCATCTTCATACTCACGGAGGTGGATCATGACCCGGGAGACATAGGTGGACACAGACTCCTGGGGTCCCTGCAGCGCCCAACCCCCCTCAGTGAGGTCGGCCTCACCTCTGTGAGCACTCAGCTTTCCTCCGGAAGGAGCGCCATCATGCACGCCGCTGTCAGGCTTTACCTCCATGCTGGAAGCCTTGCGGCTTCTGGGAGTCTCCAAAGTCCCGGGGGGAGTAGGAGCCACATTGCTGCGACTCCTGGTGGAGCGTCTCACCCCCGAGTCCTCCGATGTGCAGGCCGGTTGCTGGTTTCTCCTGCCCCCCACCGGCCTGGTTCAGGAAGCAGAAGCCTGGGACTTGGCTCCATCACTCATCCCAGAAACCCGCTCCCTCCCTGGGTAGGAGAGAGAGCAGGTCCCCAGATGGAGAGGTGTTGGTTCTCAGAGAGATCAGGAGCACACAGCAGGATCTGCAGCCACCACACCCACAATCAGCACACTGAGCAGCAGCTGATCAGAGCTGCACTCACTAGTCTGCTGGTGCAGTCACTGTGTACATACATTACATTACTGATCCTATACTGATCCTGAGTTACATCCTGTATTATACTCCAGAGCTGCACACACTATTCTGCTGGCGCAGTCACTGTGTACATACAGTACATCACATTACTGATCCTATACTGATCCTGAGTTACATCCTGTATTATACTCCAGAGCTGCACTCACTATTCTGCTGGTGCAGACACTGTGTACATACATTACATTACTGCTCCTGAGTTACATCCTGTATTATACTCCAGAGCTGCACTCACTATTCTGCTGGTGCAGACACTGTGTACATACATTACATTACTGATCCTGTTATTATAATAATGCAACATCTGCATGAAACCCGGCCTCATTCCACCACGTCAGTGAAAATGGAAAAATTAATGAATTCAGCGTTACTTTCTCCTGCGGCTCCTGGTGATTGTTAACAGGCTGCAGCAGTGAGGTCATGTTTATAGCTCACATCACTGCTGCAGCCAATCACTAGCGGCAGCGGTGATGCACACTGTAATCTTGATGAACAACAAGAATACCAGCACCACGTCAAATAATAGAAAAGGACCCTATGCCATACACCATATTAGAAGTATTGCAAGAAACAAAAGAGAGTGGTATATAGGGCACCAGACATCCAAATAACATCTAAATAAATGTAATAAAGAACAAATGAAAATGTAGTCTTGATGTCACCACTGCAGCCTGTAAACAATCACCGGGAGCAGTGGTTATCAGTGTGGTTAAGGATATGCCTCAAAATGTTGCCTTTGCGACACTTTTTTCGAAAGCTGGGAGGTCTGATTGTTCGCGCGCCCATCACCTTCTAATGGATACCAGTGTATCAGAACTGTAAATCTCAGAGGTGGACCTCCTATTAGGGGCAGACATTTTAGCTGCATCAGGGTCCTTGGCATCCGGGCTAATGACCCCTCAGTGACTCTCAATAGGTCGAATAACATAATGGGGTCTTTATAGCCCATGCTGATGTTTTTGCAGGATTTCTGCTGGTGGAGGGCACTTTGGTGCACAAGTAACACATAACATATTAGGGATTTAATTAATGAAACAGCTGCTGCATGCGTGGTTGTTGAGATCTGCGATACGTGGTTTTGAGCAGTGGTGTGATAGCCTGCGAGTGGTGCGCCAGCAGCTGTGCGGGGGTGGATGGTGCAAGTTGCACATACAAACAGGTTGCAGGTGTGCGGATGTGTGCATTGTGCAGATACACTGTGCAGGGAATGGGGGATGTGAGAATAAGTCGGGTGGGGGGTGAGGTTGTTTTGACATTCACAGACAGAATTACAGAAACCCCTGTGTCATGGCTAGACGGCACCATTCACTGATGATAAAGGTCTTAATACTTGGTTCAGGTATCAAATGAAGCAAGGACTGCATGGAAACATTATACACATTGGCAATGTTATGTGGACACTACGTGGTACTGTTAACCGGCACTCTACGGTGTTTTTGTGTGAGCGCAGTTACATATTTAGTGTATGGTACTATTATTTTAATATTATTTGTTTCTTGTATGGCAGCATTACAAGGGTAATGGATGTTAGCTTTGCTTGGATTGGTATAGTGGGTGTTGTTCAGGCACAGTATGGCACTGTTATGGTGGTGTTCAGGCACAGTATGGCATTGTTATGGTGGTGTTCAGGCACAGTATGGCACTGTTAGGGTGGTGTTCAGGCACAGTATGGCACTGTTGAGGTGGTGTTCAGGCACAGTATGGCACTGTTATGGTGTTGTTCAGACACAGTATGGCACTGTTATTCTGGTGTTCAGGCACAGTATGGCACTGTTATGGTGGTGTTCAGACACAGTATGGCACTGTTATGGTGGTGTTCAGGCACAGTATGGCACTGTTATGGTGGTGTTCAGGCACAGTATGGCACTGTTGTGGTGTTCAGGCACAGTATGGCACTGTTATGGTGGCGTTCAGGCACAGTATGGCACTGTTATGGTGGTGTTCAGGCACAGTATGGCACTGTTATGGTGGTGTTCAGGCACAGTATGGCACTGTTGTGGTGGTGTTCAGGCACAGTATGGCACTGTTGTGGTGGTGTTCAGGCACAGTATGGCACTGTTATGGTGGTGTTCAGGCACAGTAGGAGACTGTTATGGTGGTGTTCAGGCACAGTATGGCACTGTTGTGGTGTTCAGGCACAGTATGGCACTGTTATGGTGGCGTTCAGGCACAGTATGGCACTGTTATGGTGATGTTCAGGCACAGTATGGCACTGTTATGGTGGTGTTCAGGCACAGTATGGCACTGTTGTGGTGGTGTTCAGGCACAGTATGGCACTGTTGTGGTGGTGTTCAGGCACAGTATGGCACTGTTATGGTGGTGTTCAGGCACAGTAGGAGACTGTTATGGTGGTGTTCAGGCACAGTATGGCACTGTTATGGTGGTGTTCAGGCACAGTATGACACTGTTGTGGTGGTGTTCAGGCACAGTATGGCACTGTTGTGGTGGTGTTCAGGCACAGTATGGCACTGTTATGGTGGTGTTCAGGCACAGTAGGAGACTGTTATGGTGGTGTTCAGGCACAGTATGGCACTGTTATGGTGGTGTTCAGGCACAGTATGGCACTGTTATGGTGGTGTTCAGGCACAGTATGACACTGTTGTGGTGGTGTTCAGGCGCAGTATAGCACTGTTATGGTGGTGTTCAGGCACAGTATGGCACTGTTATGGTGGTGTTCAGGCACAGTATGGCACTGTTATTGTGGTGTTCAGGCACAGTATGGCACTGTTATGGTGGTGTTCAGACACAGTATGGCACTGTTATGGTGGTGTTCAGGCACAGTATGGCACTGTTGTGGTGGTGTTCAGGCACAGTATGGCACTGTTATGGTGGTGTTCAGGCACAGTATGGCACTGTTGTGGTGGTGTTCAGGCACAGTATGGCACTGTTGTGGTGGTGTTCAGGCACAGTATGGCACTGTTATGGTGGTGTTCAGGCACAGTAGGAGACTGTTATGGTGGTGTTCAGGCACAGTATGGCACTGTTATGGTGGTGTTCAGGCACAGTATGGCATTGTTATGGTGGTGTTCAGGCACAGAATGACACTGTTGTGGTGGTGTTCAGGCGCAGTATGGCACTGTTATGGTGGTGTTCAGGCACAGTATGGCACTGTTATGGTGGTGTTCAGGCACAGTATGGCATTGTTATGGTGGTGTTCAGGCACAGTATGGCACTGTTACAGTGGTGTTCAGGCACAGTATGGCATTGTTGTGGTGGTGTTCAGGCACAGTATGGCACTGTTATGGTGGTGTTCAGGCACAGTATGGCATTGTTATGGTGGTGTTCAGGCACAGTATGGCACTGTTATTGTGGTGTTCAGGCACAGTATGGCACTGTTATGGTGGTGTTCAGGCACAGTATGGCACTGTTATGGTGGTGTTCAGGCACAGTATGGCACTGTTGTGGTGTTCAGGCACAGTATGGCACTGTTATGGTGGCGTTCAGGCACAGTATGGCACTGTTATGGTGGTGCTCAGGCACAGTATGGCACTGTTATGGTGGTGTTCAGGCACAGTATGGCACTGTTATGGTGGTGTTCAGGCACAGTATGGCACTGTTATGGTGGTGTTCAGGCACAGTATGGCACTGTTGTGGTGTTCAGGCACAGTATGGCACTGTTATGGTGGCGTTCAGGCACAGTATGGCACTGTTATGGTGGTGCTCAGGCACAGTATGGCACTGTTGTGGTGGTGTTCAGGCACAGTATGGCACTGTTGTGGTGGTGTTCAGGCACAGTATGGCACTGTTATGGTGGTGTTCAGGCACAGTAGGAGACTGTTATGGCGGTGTTCAGGCACAGTATGGCACTGTTATGGTGGTGTTCAGGCACAGTATGACACTGTTGTGGTGGTGTTCAGGCGCAGTATGGCACTGTTATGGTGGTGTTCAGGCACAGTATGGCACTGTTATGGTGGTGTTCAGGCACAGTATGGCACTGTTATGGTGGTGTTCAGGCACAGTATGGCACTGTTATTGTGGTGTTCAGGCACAGTATGGCACTGTTATGGTGGTGTTCAGACACAGTATGGCACTGTTATGGTGGTGTTCAGGCACAGAATGGCACTGTTGTGGTGGTGTTCAGGCACAGTATGGCACTGTTATGGTGGTGTACAGGCACAGTATGGCACTGTTGTGGTGGTGTTCAGGCACAGTATGACACTGTTGTGGTGGTGTTCAGGCACAGTATGGCACTGTTATGGTGGTGTTCAGGCACAGTAGGAGACTGTTATGGTGGTGTTCAGGCACAGTATGGCACTGTTATGGTGGTGTTCAGGGGCAGTATGGCACTGTTAGGGTGGTGTTCAGGCACAGTATGGCATTGTTATGGTGGTGTTCAGGCACAGAATGACACTGTTGTGGTGGTGTTCAGGCGCAGTATGGCACTGTTATGGTGGTGTTCAGGCACAGTATGGCACTGTTATGGTGGTGTTCAGGCACAGTATGGCATTGTTATGGTGGTGTTCAGGCACAGTATGGCACTGTTATAGTGGTGTTCAGGCACAGTATGGCATTGTTGTGGTGGTGTTCAGGCACAGTATGGCACTGTTATGGTGGTGTTCAGGCACAGTATGGCATTGTTATGGTGGTGTTCAGGCACAGTATGGCACTGTTATTGTGGTGTTCAGGCACAGTATGGCACTGTTATGGTGGTGTTCAGACACAGTATGGCACTGTTATGGTGGTGTTCAGGCACAGTATGGCACTGTTGTGGTGGTGTTCAGGCACAGTATGGCACTGTTATGGTGGTGTTCAGGCACAGTATGGCACTGTTGTGGTGTTCAGGCACAGTATGGCACTGTTATGGTGGCGTTCAGGCACAGTATGGCACTGTTATCGTGGTGTTCAGGCACAGTATGGCACTGTTATTGTGGTGTGCAGGCACAGTATGGCACTGTTATGGTGGTGTTCAGGCACAGTATGGCACTGTTATGGTGGTGTTCAGGCACAGTATGGCACTGTTGTGGTGGTGTTCAGGCACAGTATGGCACTGTTATGGTGGTGTTCAGGCACAGTAGGAGACTGTTATGGTGGTGTTCAGGCACAGCATGGCACTGTTATGGTGGTGTTCAGGCACAGTATGGCACTGTTATGGTGGTGTTCAGGCACAGTATGGCACTGTTATGGTGATGTTCAGGCATCGTATGGCACTGTTATGGTAGTGTTCAGGCACAGTATGGCACTGTTATAGTAGTTTTCAGGCACAGTATGACACTGTTATGGTGGTGTTCAGGCACAGTATGGCACTGTTATGGTGGTATTCAGGCACAGTATAGCATTGTTATGGTGATGTTCAGGCACAGTATGGCACTGTTATGGTGGTGTTCAGGCACCATATGGCACTGTTATGGTAGTTTTCAGGCACAGTATGACACTGTTATGGTGGTGTTCAGGCACAGTATGGCACTGTTATGGTGGTGTTCAGGCACAGTATGGCATTGTTATGGTGGTGTTCAGACACAGTATGGCACTGCTGTGGTGGTGTTCAGGCACAGTATGGCACTGCTATGGTGGTGTTCAGGCACAGTATGGCATTGTTATGGTGGTGTTCAGGCACAGTATGGCACTGTTATGGTGGTGTTACGGCACCATATGGCACTGTTATGGTAGTGTTCAGGCACAGTATGCCACTGTTATGGTGGTGTTCAGGCGCAGTATGGCATTGTTATGGTGGTGTTCAGGCACAGTATGACACTGTTATGGTGGTGTTCAGGCACAGTATGGCACTGTTATGGTCGTGTTCAGGCACAGTATGGCACTGTTATGGTCGTGTTCAGGCACAGTAGGAGACTGTTATGGTGGTGTTCAGGCACAGTATGGCATTGTTATGGTGGTGTTCAGGCACATTATGGCATTGTTATGGTGGTGTTCGGGCACAGTATGGCACTGTTATGGTGGTGTTCAGGCACAGTATGGCATTGTTATGGTGGTGTTCAGGCACAGTATGGCATTGTTATGGTGGTGTTCAGGCACAGTATGACACTGTTATGGTGGTGTTCAGGCACAGTATGGCACTGTTGTGGTGGTGTTCAGGCACAGTATGACACTGTTATGGTTGTGTTCAGGCACAGTATGACACTGTTATGGTTGTGTTCAGGCACAGTATGACACTGTTATTGTTGTGTTCAGGCACAGTATGACACTGTTATGGTGGTGTTCAGGTGCAGTATGGCATTGTTATGGTGGTGTTCAGGCACAGTATGGCATTGTTATGGTGGTGTTCAGGCACAGTATGGCACTGTTATGGTGGTGTTCAGCCACAGTATGGTACTGTTGTGGTGGTGTTCAGGCACAGTATGGCACTGTTATGGTGGTGTTCAGGCACAGAATGGCACTGTTGTGGTGGTGTTCAGGCACAGTATGACACTGTTATGGTCGTGTTCAGGCACAGTATGAGACTGTTATGGTGGTGTTCAGGCGCAGTATGGCATTGTTATGGTGGTGTTCAGGCACAGTATGGCATTGTTATGGTGGTGTTCAGGCACAGTATGGCACTGTTATGGTGGTGTTCAGCCACAGTATGGCACTGTTGTGGTGGTGTTCAGGCACAGTATGGCACTATTATGGTGGTGTTCAGGCACAGAATGGCACTGTTATGGTGGTGTTCAGGCACAGTATGGCACTGTTGTGGTGGTGTTCAGGCACAGTATGGCACTGCTAAGGTGGTGTTCAGGCACAGTATAGCCCTGTTGTGGTGGTGTTCAGACACAGTATGGCACTGTTATGGTGGTGTTCAGGCACCGTATGGCACTGTTGTGGTGGTGTTCAGGCACATTATGGCACTGTTATGGTGGTGTTCAGGCACAGTGTGGCACTGTTATGGTGGTGTCTAGGCACTGTATGGCACTGTTGTGGTGGTGTTCAGGCACAGTATGAGACTGTTATGGTGGTGTTCAGGCACAGTATGGCACTGTTATGGTGGTGTTCAGGCACAGTATGGCACTGTTGTGGTGGTGTTCAGGCACAGTATGGCACTGTTATGGTGGTGTTCAGGCACAGTAAGAGACTGTTATGGTGGTGTTCAGGCACAGTATGGCATTGTTATAGTGGTGTCCAGGCACAGTATGGCATTGTTATGGTGGTGTTCAGGCACAGTATGGCACTGTTGTGGCGGTGTTCAGGCACAGTATGGCACTGTTATGGTGTTGTTCGGGCACAGTATGGCACTGTTATGGTGGTGTTCAGGCACAGTATGGCACTGTTATGGTGGTGTTCAGGCACAGTATGGCACTGTTATGGTGGTGTTCAGGCACAGTATGGCATTGTTATGGTGGTGTTCAGGCACAGTATGAGACTGTTATGGTGGTGTTCAGGCACAGTATGGCATTGTTATGGTGGTGTTCAGGGACAGTATGGCACTGTTATGGTGGTGTTCAGGCACAGTAGGAGACTGTTATGGTGGTGTTCAGGCACAGTATGAGACTGTTATGGTGGTGTTCAGGCACATTATGGCACTGTTATGCTGGTGTTCAGACACAGTATGGCACTGTAATGCTGGTGTTCAGGCACAGTATGACACTGTTGTGGTGGTGTTCAGGCACAGTATGCCACTGTTATGGTGGTGTTCAGGCACAGTATGAGACTGTTAGGGTGGTGTTCAGGCACAGTATGGCACTGTTATGGTGATGTTCAGGCACAGTTTGGCACTGTTGTGGTGGTGTTCAGGCACAGTATGGCATTGTTATGGTGGTGTTCAGGCACAGTATGGCACTGTTATGGTGGTGTTCAGGCACAGTATGGCACTGTTGTGGTGGTGTTCAGGCACAGTATCGCACTGTTATGGTGATGTTCAGGCACAGTATGGCACTGTTGTGGTAGTGTTCAGGCACAGTATGGCACTGTTATGGTAGTGTTCAGGCACAGTATGACACTGTTATGGTGGTGTTCAGGCACAGTATGGCACTGTTATGGTGGTGTTCAGGCACAGTATGAGACTGTAATGGTGGTGTTCAGGCACAGTATGGCATTTTTATGGTGGTGTTCAGGCACAGTATGAGACTGTTATGGTGGTGTTCAGGCGCAGTATGGCACTGTTATGGTGGTGTTCAGGCACAGTATGAGACTGTTATGGTGGTGTTCAAGCACAGTATGGCACTGTTATGGTGGTGTTCAGGCGCAGTAGGCATTGTTATGGTGGTGTTCAGGCACAGTATGGCACTGTTATGGTGGTGTTCAGGCACAGTAGGAGACTGTTATGGTGGTGTTCTGGCACAGAATGGCACTGTTGTGGTGGTGTTCAGGCACAGTATGGTACTGTTGCGGTGGTGTTCAGACACAGTGTGGCACTGTTGTGGTGGTGTCCAGGCACAGTATGGCACTGTTATGGTGGTGTCCAGGCACAGTATGGCACTGTTGTGGTGGTGTTCAGGCACAGTATGGCACTGTTATGGTGATGTTCAGGCACAGTATGGTATTGTTATGGTGGTGTTCAGGCACAGTATGAGACTGTTATGGTGGTGTTCAGGCACAGTATGGCATTGTTATGGAGGTGTTCAGGCACAGTATGGCACTGTTATGGTGGTGTTCAGGCACAGTATGGCACTGTTATGGTGGTGTTCAGGCACAGTATGGCATTGTTATGGTGATGTTCAGGCACAGTATGGCACTGTTATGGTGGTGTTCAGGCACAGTATGGCACTGTTGTGGTGGTGTTCAGGCACAGTATGGCACTGTTATGGTGGTGTTGAGGCACAGTATGATACTATTATAGTGGTGTTCAGGCACAGTATGGCACTGTTATGTTGGTGTTCAGGCACAGTATGGCACTGTTATGGTGGTGTTCAGGAACAGTATGGCATTGTTATGGTGGTGTTCAGGCACAGTATGGCACTGTTATCGTGGTGTTCAGGCACAGTATGGCACTGTTATTGTGGTGTGCAGGCACAGTATGGCACTGTTATGGTGGTGTTCAGGCACAGTATGGCACTGTTATGGTGGTGTTCAGGCACAGTATGGCACTGTTGTGGTGGTGTTCAGGCACAGTATGGCACTGTTATGGTGGTGTTCAGGCACAGTATGAGACTGTTATGGTGGTGTTCAGGCACAGTATGGCATTGTTATGGTGGTGTTCAGGCACAGTATGGCACTGTTATGGTGGTGTTCAGGCACAGTATGGCACTGTTATGGTGATGTTCAGGCATCGTATGGCACTGTTATGGTAGTGTTCAGGCACAGTATGGCACTGTTATAGTAGTTTTCAGGCACAGTATGACACTGTTATGGTGGTGTTCAGGCACAGTATGGCACTGTTATGGTGGTGTTCAGGCACAGTATAGCATTGTTATGGTGATGTTCAGGCACAGTATGGCACTGTTATGGTGGTGTTCAGGCACCATATGGCACTGTTATGGTAGTTTTCAGGCACAGTATGACACTGCTATGGTGGTGTTCAGGCACAGTATGGCACTGTTATGGTGGTGTTCAGGCACAGTATGGCATTGTTATGGTGGTGTTCAGACACAGTATGGCACTGCTGTGGTGGTGTTCAGGCACAGTATGGCACTGCTATGGTGGTGTTCAGGCACAGTATGGCATTGTTGTGGTGGTGTTCAGGCACAGTATGGCACTGTTATGGTGGTGTTCCGGCACCATACGGCACTGTTATGGTAGTGTTCAGGCACAGTATGCCACTGTTATGGTGGTGTTCAGGCGCAGTATGGCATTGTTATGGTGGTGTTCTGGCACAGTATGACACTGTTATGGTGGTGTTCAGGCACAGTATGGCACTGTTATGGTCGTGTTCAGGCACAGTATGGCACTGTTATGGTCGTGTTCAGGCACAGTAGGAGACTGTTATGGTGGTGTTCAGGCACAGTATGGCATTGTTATGGTGGTGTTCAGGCACATTATGGCATTGTTATGGTGGTGTTCGGGCACAGTATGGCACTGTTATGGTGGTGTTCAGGCACAGTATGGCATTGTTATGGTGGTGTTCAGGCACAGTATGGCATTGTTATGGTGGTGTTCAGGCACAGTATGACACTGTTATGGTGGTGTTCAGGCACAGTATGGCACTGTTGTGGTGGTGTTCAGGCACAGTATGGCACTGTTATGGTGGTGTTCAGGCACAGTATGACACTGTTATGGTTGTGTTCAGGCACAGTATGACACTGTTATGGTGGTGTTCAGGTGCAGTATGGCATTGTTATGGTGGTGTTCAGGCACAGTATGGCATTGTTATGGTGGTGTTCAGGCACAGTATGGCACTGTTATGGTGGTGTTCAGCCACAGTATGGTACTGTTGTGGTGGTGTTCAGGCACAGTATGGCACTGTTATGGTGGTGTTCAGGCACAGAATGGCACTGTTGTGGTGGTGTTCAGGCACAGTATGACACTGTTATGGTCGTGTTCAGGCACAGTATGAGACTGTTATGGTGGTGTTCAGGCGCAGTATGGCATTGTTATGGTGGTGTTCAGGCACAGTATGGCATTGTTATGGTGGTGTTCAGGCACAGTATGGCACTGTTATGGTGGTGTTCAGCCACAGTATGGCACTGTTGTGGTGGTGTTCAGGCACAGTATGGCACTATTATGGTGGTGTTCAGGCACAGAATGGCACTGTTATGGTGGTGTTCAGGCACAGTATGGCACTGTTGTGGTGGTGTTCAGACACAGTATGGCACTGCTAAGGTGGTGTTCAGGCACAGTATAGCCCTGTTGTGGTGGTGTTCAGACACAGTATGGCACTGTTATGGTGGTGTTCAGGCACCGTATGGCACTGTTGTGGTGGTGTTCAGGCACATTATGGCACTGTTATGGTGGTGTTCAGGCACAGTGTGGCACTGTTATGGTGGTGTCTAGGCACTGTATGGCACTGTTGTGGTGGTGTTCAGGCACAGTATGGCACTGTTATGGTGGTGTTCAGGCACAGTATGGTATTGTTATGGTGGTGTTCAGGCACAGTATGAGACTGTTATGGTGGTGTTCAGGTACAGTATGGCACTGTTATGGTGGTGTTCAGGCACAGTATGGCACTGTTGTGGTGGTGTTCAGGCACAGTATGGCACTGTTATGGTGGTGTTCAGGCCCAGTAAGAGACTGTTATGGTGGTGTTCAGGCACAGTATGGCATTGTTATGGTGGTGTCCAGGCACAGTATGGCATTGTTATGGTGGTGTTCAGGCACAGTATGGCACTGTTGTGGCGGTGTTCAGGCACAGTATGGCACTGTTATGGTGTTGTTCGGGCACAGTATGGCACTGTTATGGTGGTGTTCAGGCACAGTATGGCACTGTTATGGTGGTGTTCAGGCACAGTATGTCACTGTTATGGTGGTGTTCAGGCACAGTATGGCATTGTTATGGTGGTGTTCAGGCACAGTATGAGACTGTTATGGTGGTGTTCAGGCACAGTATGGCATTGTTATGGTGGTGTTCAGGGACAGTATGGCACTGTTATGGTGGTGTTCAGGCACAGTAGGAGACTGTTATGGTGGTGTTCAGGCACAGTATGGCACTGTTATGGTGGTGTTCAGGCACAGTATGAGACTGTTATGGTGGTGTTCAGGCACATTATGGCACTGTTATGCTGGTGTTCAGGCACAGTATGGCACTGTAATGCTGGTGTTCAGGCACAGTATGACACTGTTGTGGTGGTGTTCAGGCACAGTATGCCACTGTTATGGTGATGTTCAGGCACAGTTTGGCACTGTTGTGGTGGTGTTCAGGCACAGTATGGCATTGTTATGGTGGTGTTCAGGCACAGTATGGCACTGTTATGGTGGTGTTCAGGCACAGTATGGCACTGTTGTGGTGGTGTTCAGGCACAGTATGGCACTGTTATGGTGATGTTCAGGCACAGTTTGGCACTGTTGTGGTGGTGTTCAGGCACAGTATTTCATTGTTATGGTGGTGTTCAGGCACAGTATGGCACTGTTATGGTGGTGTTCAGGCACAGTATGGCACTGTTGTGGTGGTGTTCAGGCACAGTATCGCACTGTTATGGTGATGTTCAGGCACAGTATGGCACTGTTGTGGTGGTGTTCAGGCACAGTATGGCATTGATATGGTGGTGTTCAGGCACAGTATGGCACTGTTATGGTAGTGTTCAGGCACAGTATGACACTGTTATGGTGGTGTTCAGGCACAGTATGGCACTGTTATGGTGGTGTTCAGGCACAGTATGAGACTGTAATGGTGGTGTTCAGGCACAGTATGGCATTTTTATGGTGGTGTTCAGGCACAGTATGAGACTGTTATGGTGGTGTTCAGGCGCAGTATGGCACTGTTATGGTGGTGTTCAGGCACAGTATGAGACTGTTATGGTGGTGTTCAAGCACAGTATGGCACTGTTATGGTGGTGTTCAGGCGCAGTATGGCATTGTTATGGTGGTGTTCAGGCACAGTATGGCACTGTTATGGTGGTGTTCAGGCACAGTAGGAGACTGTTATGGTGGTGTTCTGGCACAGAATGGCACTGTTGTGGTGGTGTTCAGGCACAGTATGGTACTGTTGCGGTGGTGTTCAGACACAGTGTGGCACTGTTGTGGTGGTGTCCAGGCACAGTATGGCACTGTTATGGTGGTGTCCAGGCACAGTATGGCACTGTTGTGGTGGTCTTCAGGCACAGTATGGCACTGTTATGGTGGTGTTCAGGCACAGTATGGTATTGTTATGGTGGTGTTCAGGCACAATATGAGACTGTTATGGTGGTGTTCAGGCACAGTATGGCATTGTTATGGAGGTGTTCAGGCACAGTATGGCACTGTTATGGTGGTGTTCAGGCACAGTATGGCACTGTTATGGTGGTGTTCAGGCACAGTATGGCATTGTTATGGTGATGTTCAGGCACAGTATGGCACTGTTATGGTGGTGTTCAGGCACAGTATGGCACTGTTGTGGTGGTGTTCAGGCACAGTATGGCACTGTTATGGTGGTGTTGAGGCACAGTATGAGACTATTATAGTGGTGTTCAGGCACAGTATGGCACTGTTATGTTGGTGTTCAGGCACAGTATGGCACTGTTATGGTGGTGTTCAGGAACAGTGTGGCATTGTTATGGTGGTGTTCAGGAACAGTGTGGCATTGTTATGGTGGTGTTCAGGCACAGTATGGCATTGTTATGGTGGTGTTCAGGCACAGTATGGCACTGTTATGGTGGTTTTCAGGCACAGTATGGCATTGTTATAGTGGTGTTCAGTAACAGTATGGCACTGTTATGGTGGTGTTCAGGAACAGAATGGCACTGTTTTGGTGGTGTTCAGGCACAGTATGGCATTGTTGTTGTGGTGTTCAGGCACAGTATGGCACTGTTGTGGTGGTGTTCAGGCACAGTATGGCACTGTTGTGGTGGTGTTCAGGCACAGTATGACACTGTTATGGTGGTGTTCAGGCACAGTATGAGACTGTTATGGTGGTGTTCAGGCACAGTATGAGACTGTTATGGTGGTGTTCAGGCACAGTATGAGACTGTTGTGGTGGTGTTCAGGCACAGTATGGCATTGTTATGGTGGTGTTCAGGCACAGTATGGCACTGTTGTGATGGTGTTCAGGCACAGTATGGCACTGTTATAGTGGTGTTCAGGAACAGTATGGCACTGTTGTGGTGGTGTCCAGGCACAGTATGGCATTGTTATGGTGGTGTTCAGGCACAGTATGAGACTGTTATGGTGGTGTTCAGGCACAGTATGGCATTGTTATGGTGGTGTTCAGGCACAGTATGGCACTGTTATGGTGGTGTTCAGGCACAGTATGAGACTGTAATGGTGGTGTTCAGGCACAGTATGGCATTTTTATGGTGGTGTTCAGGCACAGTATGAGACTGTTATGGTGGTGTTCAGGCGCAGTATGGCACTGTTATGGTGGTGTTCAGGCACAGTATGAGACTGTTATGGTGGTGTTCAAGCACAGTATGGCACTGTTATGGTGGTGTTCAGGCTCAGTATGGCATTGTTATGGTGGTGTTCAGGCACAGTATGGCACTGTTATGGTGGTGTTCAGGCACAGTAGGAGACTGTTATGGTGGTGTTCTGGCACAGAATGGCACTGTTGTGGTGGTGTTCAGGCACAGTATGGTACTGTTGAGGTGGTGTTCAGACACAGTATGGCACTGTTATGGTGGTGTTCGGGCACAGTATGACACCGTTGTGGTGGTGTTCAGGCGCAGTATGGCACTGTTGTGGTGGTGTTCAGGCGCAGAATGGCATTGTTATGGTGGTGTTCAGGCACAGAATGGCACTGTTATGATGGCGTTCAGGCACAGTAGGAGACTGTTATGGTGGTGTTCTGGCACAGAATGGCACTGTTGTGGTGGTGTTCAGACACAGTGTGGCACTGTTGTGGTGGTGTCCAGGCACAGTATGGCACTGTTATGGTGGTGTCCAGGCACAGTATGGCACTGTTGTGGTGGTGTTCAGGCACAGTATGGCACTGTTATGGTGGTGTTCAGGCACAGTATGGTATTGTTATGGTGGTGTTCAGGCACAGTATGAGACTGTTATGGTGGTGTTCAGGCACAGTATGGCATTGTTATGGAGGTGTTCAGGCACAGTATGGCACTGTTATGGTGGTGTTCAGGCACAGTATGGCACTGTTATGGTGGTGTTCAGGCACAGTATGGCATTGTTATGGAGGTGTTCAGGCACAGTATGACACTGTTATGGTGATGTTCAGGCACAGTATGGCACTGTTATGGTGGTGTTCAGGCACAGTATGGCACTGTTGTGGTGGTGTTCAGGCACAGTATGGCACTGTTATGGTGGTGTTGAGGCACAGTATGAGACTATTATAGTGGTGTTCAGGCACAGTATGGCACTGTTATGTTGGTGTTCAGGCACAGTATGGCACTGTTATGGTGGTGTTCAGGAACAGTATAGCATTGTTATGGTGGTGTTCAGGCACAGTATGGCATTGTTATGGTGGTGTTCAGGCACAGTATGGCACTGTTATGGTGGTGTTCAGGCACAGTATGGCATTGTTATAGTGGTGTTCAGGCACAGTATGGCACTGTTATGGTGGTGTTCAGGAACAGAATGGCACTGTTTTGGTGGTGTTCAGGCACAGTATGGCATTGTTGTTGTGGTGTTCAGGCACAGTATGGCACTGTTGTGGTGGTGTTCAGGCACAGTATGGCACTGTTGTGGTGGTGTTCAGGCACAGTATGACACTGTTATGGTGGTGTTCAGGAACAGAATGGCACTGTTTTGGTGGTGTTCAGGCACAGTATGGCATTGTTGTTGTGGTGTTCAGGCACAGTATGGCACTGTTGTGGCGGTGTTCAGGCACAGTATGGCACTGTTATGGTGTTGTTCGGGCACAGTATGGCACTGTTATGGTGGTGTTCAGGCACAGTATGGCACTGTTATGGTGGTGTTCAGGCACAGTATGTCACTGTTATGGTGGTGTTCAGGCACAGTATGGCATTGTTATGGTGGTGTTCAGGCACAGTATGAGACTGTTATGGTGGTGTTCAGGCACAGTATGGCATTGTTATGGTGGTGTTCAGGGACAGTATGGCACTGTTATGGTGGTGTTCAGGCACAGTAGGAGACTGTTATGGTGGTGTTCAGGCACAGTATGGCACTGTTATGGTGGTGTTCAGGCACAGTATGAGACTGTTATGGTGGTGTTCAGGCACATTATGGCACTGTTATGCTGGTGTTCAGGCACAGTATGGCACTGTAATGCTGGTGTTCAGGCACAGTATGACACTGTTGTGGTGGTGTTCAGGCACAGTATGCCACTGTTATGGTGATGTTCAGGCACAGTTTGGCACTGTTGTGGTGGTGTTCAGGCACAGTATGGCATTGTTATGGTGGTGTTCAGGCACAGTATGGCACTGTTATGGTGGTGTTCAGGCACAGTATGGCACTGTTGTGGTGGTGTTCAGGCACAGTATGGCACTGTTATGGTGATGTTCAGGCACAGTTTGGCACTGTTGTGGTGGTGTTCAGGCACAGTATTTCATTGTTATGGTGGTGTTCAGGCACAGTATGGCACTGTTATGGTGGTGTTCAGGCACAGTATGGCACTGTTGTGGTGGTGTTCAGGCACAGTATCGCACTGTTATGGTGATGTTCAGGCACAGTATGGCACTGTTGTGGTGGTGTTCAGGCACAGTATGGCATTGATATGGTGGTGTTCAGGCACAGTATGGCACTGTTATGGTAGTGTTCAGGCACAGTATGACACTGTTATGGTGGTGTTCAGGCACAGTATGGCACTGTTATGGTGGTGTTCAGGCACAGTATGAGACTGTAATGGTGGTGTTCAGGCACAGTATGGCATTTTTATGGTGGTGTTCAGGCACAGTATGAGACTGTTATGGTGGTGTTCAGGCGCAGTATGGCACTGTTATGGTGGTGTTCAGGCACAGTATGAGACTGTTATGGTGGTGTTCAAGCACAGTATGGCACTGTTATGGTGGTGTTCAGGCGCAGTATGGCATTGTTATGGTGGTGTTCAGGCACAGTATGGCACTGTTATGGTGGTGTTCAGGCACAGTAGGAGACTGTTATGGTGGTGTTCTGGCACAGAATGGCACTGTTGTGGTGGTGTTCAGGCACAGTATGGTACTGTTGCGGTGGTGTTCAGACACAGTGTGGCACTGTTGTGGTGGTGTCCAGGCACAGTATGGCACTGTTATGGTGGTGTCCAGGCACAGTATGGCACTGTTGTGGTGGTCTTCAGGCACAGTATGGCACTGTTATGGTGGTGTTCAGGCACAGTATGGTATTGTTATGGTGGTGTTCAGGCACAATATGAGACTGTTATGGTGGTGTTCAGGCACAGTATGGCATTGTTATGGAGGTGTTCAGGCACAGTATGGCACTGTTATGGTGGTGTTCAGGCACAGTATGGCACTGTTATGGTGGTGTTCAGGCACAGTATGGCATTGTTATGGTGATGTTCAGGCACAGTATGGCACTGTTATGGTGGTGTTCAGGCACAGTATGGCACTGTTGTGGTGGTGTTCAGGCACAGTATGGCACTGTTATGGTGGTGTTGAGGCACAGTATGAGACTATTATAGTGGTGTTCAGGCACAGTATGGCACTGTTATGTTGGTGTTCAGGCACAGTATGGCACTGTTATGGTGGTGTTCAGGAACAGTGTGGCATTGTTATGGTGGTGTTCAGGCACAGTATGGCATTGTTATGGTGGTGTTCAGGCACAGTATGGCACTGTTATGGTGGTGTTCAGGCACAGTATGGCATTGTTATAGTGGTGTTCAGTAACAGTATGGCACTGTTATGGTGGTGTTCAGGAACAGAATGGCACTGTTTTGGTGGTGTTCAGGCACAGTATGGCATTGTTGTTGTGGTGTTCAGGCACAGTATGGCACTGTTGTGGTGGTGTTCAGGCACAGTATGGCACTGTTGTGGTGGTGTTCAGGCACAGTATGACACTGTTATGGTGGTGTTCAGGCACAGTATGAGACTGTTATGGTGGTGTTCAGGCACAGTATGAGACTGTTATGGTGGTGTTCAGGCACAGTATGAGACTGTTATGGTGGTGTTCAGGCACAGTATGAGACTGTTATGGTGGTGTTCAGGCACAGTATGAGACTGTTATGGTGGTGTTCAGGCACAGTATGGCACTGTTGTGGTGGTGTTCAGGCACAGTATGGCATTGTTATGGTGGTGTTCAGGCACAGTATGGCACTGTTGTGGTGGTGTTCAGGCACAGTATGGCACTGTTATGGTGGTGTTCAGGCACAGTATGAGACTGTTATGGTGGTGTTCAGGCACAGTATGAGACTGTTATGGTGGTGTTCAGGCACAGTATGAGACTGTTATGGTGGTGTTCAGGCACAGTATGGCACTGTTGTGGTGGTGTTCAGGCACAGTATGGCATTGTTATGGTGGTGTTCAGGCACAGTATGGCACTGTTGTGATGGTGTTCAGGCACAGTATGGCACTGTTATAGTGGTGTTCAGGAACAGTATGGCACTGTTGTGGTGGTGTCCAGGCACAGTATGGCATTGTTATGGTGGTGTTCAGGCACAGTATGAGACTGTTATGGTGGTGTTCAGGCACAGTATGGCATTGTTATGGTGGTGTTCAGGCACAGTATGGCACTGTTATGGTGGTGTTCAGGCACAGTATGAGACTGTAATGGTGGTGTTCAGGCACAGTATGGCATTTTTATGGTGGTGTTCAGGCACAGTATGAGACTGTTATGGTGGTGTTCAGGCGCAGTATGGCACTGTTATGGTGGTGTTCAGGCACAGTATGAGACTGTTATGGTGGTGTTCAAGCACAGTATGGCACTGTTATGGTGGTGTTCAGGCTCAGTATGGCATTGTTATGGTGGTGTTCAGGCACAGTATGGCACTGTTATGGTGGTGTTCAGGCACAGTAGGAGACTGTTATGGTGGTGTTCAGGCACAGAATGGCACTGTTGTGGTGGTGTTCAGGCACAGTATGGTACTGTTGAGGTGGTGTTCAGACACAGTATGGCACTGTTATGGTGGTGTTCGGGCACAGTATGACACCGTTGTGGTGGTGTTCAGGCGCAGTATGGCACTGTTGTGGTGGTGTTCAGGCGCAGAATGGCATTGTTATGGTGGTGTTCAGGCACAGAATGGCACTGTTATGATGGCGTTCAGGCACAGTAGGAGACTGTTATGGTGGTGTTCTGGCACAGAATGGCACTGTTGTGGTGGTGTTCAGACACAGTGTGGCACTGTTGTGGTGGTGTCCAGGCACAGTATGGCACTGTTATGGTGGTGTCCAGGCACAGTATGGCACTGTTGTGGTGGTGTTCAGGCACAGTATGGCACTGTTATGGTGGTGTTCAGGCACAGTATGGTATTGTTATGGTGGTGTTCAGGCACAGTATGAGACTGTTATGGTGGTGTTCAGGCACAGTATGGCATTGTTATGGAGGTGTTCAGGCACAGTATGGCACTGTTATGGTGGTGTTCTGGCACAGTATGGCACTGTTATGGTGGTGTTCAGGCACAGTATGGCATTGTTATGGAGGTGTTCAGGCACAGTATGACACTGTTATGGTGATGTTCAGGCACAGTATGGCACTGTTATGGTGGTGTTCAGGCACAGTATGGCACTGTTGTGGTGGTGTTCAGGCACAGTATGGCACTGTTATGGTGGTGTTGAGGCACAGTATGAGACTATTATAGTGGTGTTCAGGCACAGTATGGCACTGTTATGTTGGTGTTCAGGCACAGTATGGCACTGTTATGGTGGTGTTCAGGAACAGTATAGCATTGTTATGGTGGTGTTCAGGCACAGTATGGCATTGTTATGGTGGTGTTCAGGCACAGTATGGCACTGTTATGGTGGTGTTCAGGCACAGTATGGCATTGTTATAGTGGTGTTCAGGCACAGTATGGCACTGTTATGGTGGTGTTCAGGAACAGAATGGCACTGTTTTGGTGGTGTTCAGGCACAGTATGGCATTGTTGTTGTGGTGTTCAGGCACAGTATGGCACTGTTGTGGTGGTGTTCAGGCACAGTATGGCACTGTTGTGGTGGTGTTCAGGCACAGTATGACACTGTTATGGTGGTGTTCAGGCACAGTATGAGACTGTTATGGTGGTGTTCAGGCACAGTATGAGACTGTTATGGTGGTGTTCAGGCACAGTATGAGACTGTTATGGTGGTGTTCAGGCACAGTATGGCACTGTTGTGGTGGTGTTCAGGCACAGTATGGCATTGTTATGGTGGTGTTCAGGCACAGTATGGCACTGTTGTGATGGTGTTCAGGCACAGTATGGCACTGTTATAGTGGTGTTCAGGAACAGTATGGCACTGTTGTGGTGGTGTCCAGGCACAGTATGGCATTGTTATGGTGGTGTTCAGGCACAGTATGAGACTGTTATGGTGGTGTTCAGGCACAGTATGGCATTGTTATGGTGGTGTTCAGGCACAGTATGGCACTGTTATGGTGGTGTTCAGGCACAGTATGAGACTAATATAATGGTGTTCAGGCACAGTATGGCATTGTTATGGTGGTGTTCAGGCACAGTATGGCACTGTTGTGGTGGTGTTCAGGCACAGTATGACACTGTTGTGGTGGTGTTCAGGCACAGTATGGCATTGTTATGGTGTTGTTCAGGCACAGTATGGCACTGTTATGGTGGTGTTCAGTCACAGTATGGCACTGTTGTGGTGGTGTTCAGGCACAGTATGACACTGTTGTGGTGGTGTTCAGGCACAGTATGGCATTGTTATGGTGGTGTTCAGGCACAGTATGGCACTGTTATGGTGGTGTTCAGTCACAGTATGGCACTGTTGTGTTGGTGTTCAGGCACAGTATGACACTGTTGTGGTGGTGTCCAGGCACAGTATCGCATTGTTATGGTGGTGTTCAGGCACAGTATGGCACTGTTGTGGTGGTGTTCAGGCACAGTATGACACTGTTGTGGTGGTGTTCAGGCACAGTATGGCATTGTTATGGTGGTGTTCAGGCACAGTATGGCACTGTTGCGGTGGTGTTCACTCACAGTATGGCACTTTTGAGGTGGTGTTCAGGCACAGTATGGCACTGTTATGGTGGTGTTCAGGCACAGTATGGCACTGTTGTGGTGGTGTTCAGGCACAGTATGGTACTGTTGTGGTGGTGTTCAGGCACAGTATGACTCTGTTGTGGTGGTGGTGTTCAGGCACAGTATGGCACTGTTATGGTGGTGTTCAGCCACAGTACGGCATTGTTATGGTGGTGTTCAGGCACAGTATGGCATTTTTATGGTGGTGTTCAGGCACAGTATGGCACTGTTATGGTGGTGTTCAGGCACAGTATGGCACTGTTATGGTGGTGTTCAGGCACAGTATGAGACTATTATGGTGGTGTTCAGGCACAGTATGGCATTGTTATGGTGGTGTTCAGGCACAGTATGGCACTGTTATGGTGGTGTTCAGGCACAGTATGGCACTGTTATTGTGGTGTTCAGGCACAGTATGGCATTGTTATGGTAGTGTTCAGGTACAGTATGGCACTATTGTGGTGGTGTTCAGGCACATTATGGCACTGTTATGGTGGTGTTCAGGCACAGTTTGAGACTATTATAGTGGTGTTCAGGCACAGTATGGCATTGTTATGGTGGTGTTCAGGCACAGTATGACACTGTTGTGGTGGTGTTCAGGCACAGCATGGCATTGTTGTGGTGGTGTTCAGTCACAGTATGGCACTGTTTTGGTGGTGTTCAGGCACAGTATGGCATTGTTATGGTGGTGTCCAGGCACAGAATGGCACTGTTGTCGTGGTGTTCAGGCACAGTATGGCACTGTTGAGGTGGTGTTCAGGCACAGTATGGCACTGTTATGGTGGTGTTCAGGCACAGTATGGCACTGTTGTGGTGGTGTTCAGGCACAGTATGGCACTGTTGTGGTGGTTCTTCAGGCACAGTATGAGACTGTTATGGTGGTGTTCAAGTACAGTATGACACTGTTATGGTGGTGTTCAGGACAGAATGGCACTGTTGTGGTGGTGTTCAGGCACAGTATGGCACTTTTGAGGTGGTGTTCAGGCACAGTATGGCACTGTTATGGTGGTGTTCAGGCACAGTATGGCACTGTTGTGGTGGTGTTCAGGCACAGTGTGGCACTGTTGTGGTGGTGTTCAGGCACAGTATGACACTGTTGTGGTGGTGTTCAGGCACAGTATGACACTGTTATGGTGGTGTTCAGGCTCAGTATGGCACTGTTATGGTGGTGTTCAGGCACAGTATGGCATTGTTATGGTGGTATTCAGGCACAGTATGGCATTGTTATGGTGGTGTTCAGGCACAGTATGGCATTGTTGTGGTGGTGTTCAGGCACAGTATGGCACTGTTATGGTGGTGTTCAGTCACAGTATGGCACTGTTGTGGTGGTGTTCAGGCACAGTATGACACTGTTGTGGTGGTGTTCAGGCACAGTATGGCATTGTTATGGTGGTGTTCAGGCACAGTATGGCACTGTTATGGTGGTGTTCAGTCACAGTATGGCACTGTTGTGTTGGTGTTCAGGCACAGTATGACACTGTTGTGGTGGTGTCCAGGCACAGTATCGCATTGTTATGGTGGTGTTCAGGCACAGTATGGCACTGTTGTGGTGGTGTTCAGGCAGAGTATGACACTGTTGTGGTGGTGTTCAGGCACAGTATGGCATTGTTATGGTGGTGTTCAGGCACAGTATGGCACTGTTATGGTGGTGTTCAGGACAGAATGGCACTGTTGTGGTGGTGTTCAGGCACAGTATGGCACTTTTGAGGTGGTGTTCAGGCACAGTATGGCACTGTTATGGTGGTGATCAAGCACAGTATGGCACTGTTGTGGTGGTGTTCAGGCACAGTATGGTACTGTTGTGGTGGTGTTCAGGCACAGTATGACTCTGTTGTGGTGTTGGTGTTCAGGCACAGTATGGCACTGTTATGGTGGTGTTCAGGCACAGTATGGCATTTTTATGGTGGTGTTCAGGCACAGTATGGCACTGTTATGGTGGTGTTCAGGCACAGTATGGCACTGTTATGGTGGTGTTCAGGCACAGTATGAGACTATTATGGTGGTGTTCAGGCACAGTATGGCATTGTTATGGTGGTGTTCAGGCACAGTATGGCACTGTTATTGTGGTGTTCAGGCACAGTATGGCACTGTTATGGTGGTGTTCAGGCACAGTATGAGACTATTATGGTGGTGTTCAGGCACAGTATGGCATTGTTATGGTGGTGTTCAGGCACAGTATGGCACTGTTATTGTGGTGTTCAGGCACAGTATGGCATTGTTATGGTAGTGTTCAGGTACAGTATGGCACTATTGTGGTGGTGTTCAGGCACATTATGGCACTGTTATGGTGGTGTTAAGGCACAGTTTGAGACTATTATAGTGGTGTTCAGGCACAGGATGGCATTGTTATGGTGGTGTTCAGGCACAGTATGACACTGTTGTGGTGGTGTTCAGGCACAGCATGGCATTGTTGTGGTGGTGTTCAGTCACAGTATGGCACTGTTGTGGTGGTGTTCAGGCACAGTATGGCATTGTTATGGTGGTGTCCAGGCACAGTATGGCACTGTTATGGTGGTGTTCAGGCACAGAATGGCACTGTTGTCGTGGTGTTCAAGCACAGTATGGCACTGTTGAGGTGGTGTTCAGGCACAGTATGGCACTGTTATGGTGGTGTTCAGGCACAGTATGGCACTGTTGTGGTGGTGTTCAGGCACAGTATGGCACTGTTGTGGTGGTTCTTCAGGCACAGTATGATACTGTTATGGTGGTGTTCAGGCACAGTATGGCACTGTTATGGTGGTGTTCAGGACAGAATGGCACTGTTGTGGTGGTGTTCAGGCACAGTATGGCACTTTTGAGGTGGTGTTCAGGCACAGTATGGCACTGTTATGGTGGTGTTCAGGCACAGTATGGCACTGTTGTGGTGGTGTTCAGGCACAGTGTGGCACTGTTGTGGTGGTGTTCAGGCACAGTATGACACTGTTGTGGTGGTGTTCAGGCACAGTATGGCACTGTTATGGTGGTGTTCAGGCACAGTATGGCATTGTTATGGTGGTGTTCAGGCACAGTATGGCATTTTTATAGTGGTGTTCAGGCACAGTGTGGCACTGTTATGGTGGTGTTCAGGCACAGTATGGCACTGTTATGGTGGTGTTCAGGCACAGTATGGCATTGTTATGGTGGTGTTCAGGCACAGTATGGCATTGTTATGGTGGTGTTCAGGCACAGTATGGTATTGTTGTGGTGGTGTTCAGGCACAGTATGGCACTGTTGTAGTGGTGTTCAGGCACAGTATGGCACTGTTATGGTGGTGTTCAGGCACAGTATGAGACTGTTATGGTGGTGTTCAGGCACAGTATGGCATTGTTATGGTGGTGTTCAGGCACAGTATGGCACTGTTATGGTGGTGTTCAGGCACAGTATGGCACTGTTGTGGTGGTGTTCAGGCACAGCATGGCACTGTTGTGGTGGTTCTTCAGGCACAGTATGAGACTGTTATGGTGGTGTTCAGGCACAGTATGGCACTGTTATGGTGGTGTTCAGGACAGAATGGCACTGTTGTGGTGGTGTTCAGGCACAGTATGGCACTTTTGAGGTGGTGTTCAGGCACAGTATGGCACTGTTATGGTGGTGTTCAGGCACAGTATGGCACTGTTGTGGTGGTGTTCAGACACAGTGTGGCACTGTTGTGGTGGTGTTCAGGCACAGTATGACACTGTTGTGGTGGTGTTCAGGCACAGTATGGCACTGTTATGGTGGTGTTCAGGCACTGTATGGCATTGTTATGGTGGTGTTCAGGCACAGTATGGCATTGTTATGGTGGTGTTCAGGCACAGTATGGCATTGTTGTGGTGGTGTTCAGGCACAGTATGGCACTGTTGTAGTGGTGTTCAGGCACAGTATGGCACTGTTATGGTGGTGTTCAGGCACAGTATGGCATTGTTATGGTGGTGTTCAGGCACAGTATGGCACTGTTATGGTGGTGTTCAGGCACAGTATGAGACTGTAATGGTGGTGTTCAGGCACAGTATGAGACTGTTATGGTGGTGTTCAGGCACAGTATGGCACTGTTGTGGTGGTGTTCAGGCACAGTATGGCATTGTTATGGTGGTGTTCAGGCACAGTATGGCACTGTTGTGATGGTGTTCAGGCACAGTATGGCACTGTTGTGGTGGTGTCCAGGCACAGTATGGCATTGTTATGGTGGTGTTCAGGCACAGTATGAGACTGTTATGGTGGTGTTCAGGCACAGTATGGCATTGTTATGGTGGTGTCCAGGCACAGTATGGCATTGTTATGGTGGTGTTCAGGCACAGTATGAGACTGTTATGGTGGTGTTCAGGCACAGTATGGCATTGTTATGGTGGTGTTCAGGCACAGTATGGCACTGTTATGGTGGTGTTCAGGCACAGTATGAGACTGTAAAGGTGGTGTTCAGGCACAGTATGGCATTTTTATGGTGGTGTTCAGCCACAGTATGAGACTGTTATGGTGGTGTTCAGGCACAGTATGGCACTGTTATGGTGGTGTTCAGGCACAGTATGAGACTGTAATGGTGGTGTTCAGGCACAGTATGGTATTGTTATGGTGGTGTTCAGGCACAGTATGAGACTGTTATGGTGGTGTTCAAGCACAGTATGGCACTGTTATGGTGGTGTTCAGGCGCAGTATGGCATTGTTATGGTGGTGTTCAGGCACAGTATGGCACTGTTATGGTGGTGTTCAGGCACAGTAGGAGACTGTTATGGTGGTGTTCAGGCACAGAATGGCACTGTTGTGGTGGTGTTCAGGCACAGTATGGTACTGTTGAGGTGGTGTTCAGACACAGTATGGCACTGTTATGGTGGTGTTCGGGAACAGTATGACACTGTTGTGGTGGTGTTCAGGCGCAGTATGGCACTGTTGTGGTGGTGTTCAGGCGCAGAATGGCATTGTTATGGTGGTGTTCAGGCACAGTATGGCACTGTTATGGTGGCGTTCAGGCACAGTAGGAGACTGTTATGGTGGTGTTCTGGCACAGAATGGCACTGTTGTGGTGGTGTTCAGACACAGTGTGGCACTGTTGTGGTGGTGTCCAGGCACAGTATGGCACTGTTATGGTGGTGTCCAGGCACAGTATGGCACTGTTGTGGTGGTGTTCAGGCACAGTATGGCACTGTTATGGTGGTGTTCAGGCACAGTATGGTATTGTTATGGTGGTGTTCAGGCACAGTATGAGACTGTTATGGTGGTGTTCAGGCACAGTATGGCATTGTTATGGAGGTGTTCAGGCACAGTATGGCATTGTTATGGTGGTGTTCAGGCACAGTATGGCATTGTTATGGTGGTGTTCAGGCACAGTATGGCACTGTTATGGTGGTGTTCAGGCACAGTATGGCATTGTTATGGAGGTGTTCAGGCACAGTATGACACTGTTATGGTGATGTTCAGGCACAGTATGGCACTGTTATGGTGGTGTTCAGGCACAGTATGGCACTGTTGTGGTGGTGTTCAGGCACAGTATGGCACTGTTATGGTGGTGTTGAGGCACAGTATGAGACTATTATAGTGGTGTTCAGGCACAGTATGGCACTGTTATGGTGGTGTTCAGGCACAGTATGGCACTGTTATGGTGGTGTTCAGGAACAGTATGGCATTGTTATGGTGGTGTTCAGGCACAGTATGGCATTGTTATGGTGGTGTTCAGGCACAGTATGGCACTGTTATGGTGGTGTTCAGGCACAGTATGGCATTGTTATAGTGGTGTTCAGGCACAGTATGGCACTGTTATGGTGGTGTTCAGGAACAGAATGGCACTGTTTTGGTGGTGTTCAGGCACAGTATGGCATTGTTGTTGTGGTGTTCAGGCACAGTATGGCACTGTTGTGGTGGTGTTCAGGCACAGTATGGCACTGTTGTGGTGGTGTTCAGGCACAGTATGACACTGTTATGGTGGTGTTCAGGCACAGTATGAGACTGTTATGGTGGTGTTCAGGCACAGTATGAGACTGTTATGTTGGTGTTCAGGCACAGTATGAGACTGTTATGGTGGTGTTCAGGCACAGTATGGCACTGTTGTGGTGGTGTTCAGGCACAGTATGGCATTGTTATGGTGGTGTTCAGGCACAGTATGGCACTGTTGTGATGGTGTTCAGGCACAGTATGGCACTGTTATAGTGGTGTTCAGGAACAGTATGGCACTGTTGTGGTGGTGTCCAGGCACAGTATGGCATTGTTATGGTGGTGTTCAGGCACAGTATGAGACTGTTATGGTGGTGTTCAGGCACAGTATGGCATTGTTATGGTGGTGTTCAGGCACAGTATGGCACTGTTATGGTGGTGTTCAGGCACAGTATGAGACTAATATAATGGTGTTCAGGCACAGTATGGCATTGTTATGGTGGTGTTCAGGCACAGTATGGCACTGTTGTGGTGGTGTTCAGGCACAGTATGGCATTGTTATGGTGTTGTTCAGGCACAGTATGGCACTGTTATGGTGGTGTTCAGTCACAGTATGGCACTGTTGTGGTGGTGTTCAGGCACAGTATGACACTGTTGTGGTGGTGTTCAGGCACAGTATGGCATTGTTATGGTGGTGTTCAGGCACAGTATGGCACTGTTATGGTGGTGTTCAGTCACAGTATGGCACTGTTGTGTTGGTGTTCAGGCACAGTATGACACTGTTGTGGTGGTGTCCAGGCACAGTATCGCATTGTTATGGTGGTGTTCAGGCACAGTATGGCACTGTTGTGGTGGTGTTCAGGCACAGTATGACACTGTTGTGGTGGTGTTCAGGCACAGTATGGCATTGTTATGGTGGTGTTCAGGACAGAATGGCACTGTTGCGGTGGTGTTCAGTCACAGTATGGCACTTTTGAGGTGGTGTTCAGGCACAGTATGGCACTGTTATGGTGGTGTTCAGGCACAGTATGGCACTGTTGTGGTGGTGTTCAGGCACAGTATGGTACTGTTGTGGTGGTGTTCAGGCACAGTATGACTCTGTTGTGGTGGTGGTGTTCAGGCACAGTATGGCACTGTTATGGTGGTGTTCAGGCACAGTACGGCATTGTTATGGTGGTGTTCAGGCACAGTATGGCATTTTTATGGTGGTGTTCAGGCACAGTATGGCACTGTTATGGTGGTGTTCAGGCACAGTATGGCACTGTTATGGTGGTGTTCAGGCACAGTATGAGACTATTATGGTGGTGTTCAGGCACAGTATGGCATTGTTATGGTGGTGTTCAGGCACAGTATGGCACTGTTATGGTGGTGTTCAGGCACAGTATGGCACTGTTATTGTGGTGTTCAGGCACAGTATGGCATTGTTATGGTAGTGTTCAGGTACAGTATGGCACTATTGTGGTGGTGTTCAGGCACATTATGGCACTGTTATGGTGGTGTTCAGGCACAGTTTGAGACTATTATAGTGGTGTTCAGGCACAGTATGGCATTGTTATGGTGGTGTTCACGCACAGTATGACACTGTTGTGGTGGTGTTCAGGCACAGCATGGCATTGTTGTGGTGGTGTTCAGTCACAGTATGGCACTGTTTTGGTGGTGTTCAGGCACAGTATGGCATTGTTATGGTGGTGTCCAGGCACAGAATGGCACTGTTGTCGTGGTGTTCAGGCACAGTATGGCACTGTTGAGGTGGTGTTCAGGCACAGTATGGCACTGTTATGGTGGTGTTCAGGCACAGTATGGCACTGTTGTGGTGGTGTTCAGGCACAGTATGGCACTGTTGTGGTGGTTCTTCAGGCACAGTATGAGACTGTTATGGTGGTGTTCAGGCACAGTATGGCACTGTTATGGTGGTGTTCAGGACAGAATGGCACTGTTGTGGTGGTGTTCAGGCACAGTATGGCACTTTTGAGGTGGTGTTCAGGCACAGTATGGCACTGTTATGGTGGTGTTCAGGCACAGTATGGCACTGTTGTGGTGGTGTTCAGGCACAGTGTGGCACTGTTGTGGTGGTGTTCAGGCACAGTATGACACTGTTGTGGTGGTGTTCAGGCACAGTATGGCACTGTTATGGTGGTGTTCAGGCACAGTATGGCATTTTTATAGTGGTGTTCAGGCACAGTGTGGCACTGTTATGGTGGTGTTCAGGCTCAGTATGGCACTGTTATGGTGGTGTTCAGGCACAGTATGGCATTGTTATGGTGGTGTTCAGGCACAGTATGGCATTGTTATGGTGGTGTTCAGGCACAGTATGGCATTGTTGTGGTGGTGTTCAGGCACAGTATGGCACTGTTATGGTGGTGTTCAGTCACAGTATGGCACTGGTGTGGTGGTGTTCAGGCACAGTATGACACTGTTGTGGTGGTGTTCAGGCACAGTATGGCATTGTTATGGTGGTGTTCAGGCACAGTATGGCACTGTTATGGTGGTGTTCAGTCACAGTATGGCACTGTTGTGTTGGTGTTCAGGCACAGTATGACACTGTTGTGGTGGTGTCCAGGCACAGTATCGCATTGTTATGGTGGTGTTCAGGCACAGTATGGCATTGTTATGGTGGTGTTCAGGCACAGTATGGCACTGTTATGGTGGTGTTCAGGACAGAATGGCACTGTTGTGGTGGTGTTCAGGCACAGTATGGCACTTTTGAGGTGGTGTTCAGGCACAGTATGGCACTGTTATGGTGGTGATCAGGCACAGTATGGCACTGTTGTGGTGGTGTTCAGGCACAGTATGGTACTGTTGTGGTGGTGTTCAGGCACAGTATCACTCTGTTGTGGTGGTGGTGTTCAGTCACAGTATGGCACTGTTATGGTGGTGTTCAGGCACAGTATAGCATTTTTATGGTGGTGTTCAGGCACAGTATGGCACTGTTATGGTGGTGTTCAGGCACTGTATGGCACTGTTATGGTGGTGTTCAGGCACAGTATGAGACTATTATGGTGGTGTTCAGGCACAGTATGGCATTGTTATGGTGGTGTTCAGGCACAGTATGGCACTGTTATGGTGGTGTTCAGGCACAGTATGGCACTGTTATTGTGGTGTTCAGGCACAGTATGGCATTGTTATGGTGGTGTTCAGGCACAGCATGGCATTGTTGTGGTGGTGTTCAGTCACAGTATGGCACTGTTGTGGTGGTGTTCAGGCACAGTATGGCATTGTTATGGTGGTGTCCAGGCACAGTATGGCACTGTTATGGTGGTGTTCAGGCACAGAATGGCACTGTTGTCGTGGTGTTCAGGCACAGTATGGCACTGTTGAGGTGGTGTTCAGGCACAGTATGGCACTGTTATGGTGGTGTTCAGGCACAGTATGGCACTGTTGTGGTGGTGTTCAGGCACAGTATGGCACTGTTGTGGTGGTTCTTCAGGCACAGTATGATACTGTTATGGTGGTGTTCAGGCACAGTATGGCACTGTTATGGTGGTGTTCAGGACAGAATGGCACTGTTGTGGTGGTGTTCAGGCACAGTATGGCACTTTTGAGGTGGTGTTCAGGCACAGTATGGCACTGTTATGGTGGTGTTCAGGCACAGTATGGCACTGTTGTGGTGGTGTTCAGGCACAGTGTGGCACTGTTGTGGTGGTGTTCAGGCACAGTATGACACTGTTGTGGTGGTGTTCAGGCACAGTATGGCACTGTTATGGTGGTGTTGAGGCACAGTATGGCATTGTTATGGTGGTGTTCAGGCACAGTATGGCATTTTTATAGTGGTGTTCAGGCACAGTGTGGCACTGTTATGGTGGTGTTCAGGCACAGTATGGCACTGTTATGGTGGTGTTCAGGCACAGTATGGCATTGTTATGGTGGTGTTCAGGCACAGTATGGCATTGTTATGGTGGTGTTCAGGCACAGTATGGCATTGTTGTGGTGGTGTTCAGGCACAGTATGGCACTGTTGTAGTGGTGTTCAGGCACAGTATGGCACTGTTATGGTGGTGTTCAGGCACAGTATGAGACTGTTATGGTGGTGTTCAGGCACAGTATGGCATTGTTATGGTGGTGTTTAGGCACAGTATGGCACTGTTATGGTGGTGTTCAGGCACAGTATGGCACTGTTGTGGTGGTGTTCAGGCACAGCATGGCACTGTTGTGGTGGTTCTTCAGGCACAGTATGAGACTGTCATGGTGGTGTTCAGGCACAGTATGGCACTGTTATGGTGGTGTTCAGGACAGAATGGCACTGTTGTGGTGGTGTTCAGGCACAGTATGGCACTTTTGAGGTGGTGTTCAGGCACAGTATGGCACTGTTATGGTGGTGTTCAGGCACAGTATGGCACTGTTGTGGTGGTGTTCAGACACAGTGTGGCACTGTTGTGGTGGTGTTCAGGCACAGTATGACACTGTTGTGGTGGTGTTCAGGCACAGTATGGCACTGTTATGGTGGTGTTCAGGCACAGTATGGCATTGTTATGGTGGTGTTCAGGCACAGTATGGCATTGTTATGGTGGTGTTCAGGCACAGTATGGCATTGTTGTGGTGGTGTTCAGGCACAGTATGGCACTGTTGTAGTGGTGTTCAGGCACAGTATGGCACTGTTATGGTGGTGTTCAGGCACAGTATGGCACCGTTGTGGTGGTGTTCAGGCACAGCATGGCACTGTTGTGGTGGTTCTTCAGGCACAGTATGAGACTGTTATGGTGGTGTTCAGGCACAGTATGGCACTGTTATGGTGGTGTTCAGGACAGAATGGCACTGTTGTGGTGGTGTTCAGGCACAGTATGGCACTTTTGAGGTGGTGTTCAGGCACAGTATGACACTGTTATGGTGGTGTTCAGGCACATTATGGCACTGTTATGGTGGTGTTCAGGCACAGTATGGCACTGTTGTGGTGGTGTTCAGGCACAGCATGGCACTGTTGTGGTGGTTCTTCAGGCACAGTATGAGACTGTTATGGTGGTGTTCAGGCACAGTATGGCACTGTTATGGTGGTGTTCAGGACAGAATGGCACTGTTGTGGTGGTGTTCAGGCACAGTATGGCACTTTTGAGGTGGTGTTCAGGCACAGTATGGCACTGTTATGGTGGTGTTCAGGCACAGTATGGCACTGTTGTGGTGGTGTTCAGGCACAGTATGGCACTGTTATTGTGGTGTTCAGGCACAGTATGGCATTGTTATGGTAGTGTTCAGGTACAGTATGGCACTATTGTGGTGGTGTTCAGGCACATTATGGCACTGTTATGGTGGTGTTCAGGCACAGTTTGAGACTATTATAGTGGTGTTCAGGCACAGTATGGCATTGTTATGGTGGTGTTCAGGCACAGTATGACTCTGTTGTGGTGGTGTTCAGGCACAGCATGGCATTGTTGTGGTGGTGTTCAGTCACAGTATGGCACTGTTTTGGTGGTGTTCAGGCACAGTATGGCATTGTTATGGTGGTGTCCAGGCACAGAATGGCACTGTTGTCGTGGTGTTCAGGCACAGTATGGCACTGTTGAGGTGGTGTTCAGGCACAGTATGGCACTGTTATGGTGGTGTTCAGGCACAGTATGGCACTGTTGTGGTGGTGTTCAGGCACAGTATGGCACTGTTGTGGTGGTTCTTCAGGCACAGTATGAGACTGTTATGGTGGTGTTCAGGCACAGTATGGCACTGTTATGGTGGTGTTCAGGACAGAATGGCACTGTTGTGGTGGTGTTTAGGCACAGTATGGCACTTTTGAGGTGGTGTTCAGGCACAGTATGGCACTGTTATGGTGGTGTTCAGGCACAGTATGGCACTGTTGTGGTGGTGTTCAGGCACAGTGTGATACTGTTGTGGTGGTGTTCAGGCACAGTATGACACTGTTGTGGTGGTGTTCAGGCACAGTATGGCACTGTTATGGTGGTGTTCAGGCACAGTATGGCATTTTTATAGTGGTGTTCAGGCACAGTGTGGCACTGTTATGGTGGTGTTCAGGCTCAGTATGGCACTGTTATGGTGGTGTTCAGGCACAGTATGGCATTGTTATGGTGGTGTTCAGGCACAGTATGGCATTGTTATGGTGGTGTTCAGGCACAGTATGGCATTGTTGTGGTGGTGTTCAGGCACAGTATGGCACTGTTATGGTGGTGTTCAGTCACAGTATGGCACTGTTGTGGTGGTGTTCAGGCACAGTATGACACTGTTGTGGTGGTGTTCAGGCACAGTATGGCATTGTAATGGTGGTGTTCAGGCACAGTATGGCACTGTTATGGTGGTGTTCAGTCACAGTATGGCACTGTTGTGTTGGTGTTCAGGCACAGTATGACACTGTTGTGGTGGTGTCCAGGCACAGTATCGCATTGTTATGGTGGTGTTCAGGCACAGTATGGCACTGTTGTGGTGGTGTTCAGGCACAGTATGACACTGTTGTGGTGGTGTTCAGGCACAGTATGGCATTGTTATGGTGGTGTTCAGGCACAGTATGGCACTGTTATGGTGGTGTTCAGGACAGAATGGCACTGTTGTGGTGGTGTTCAGGCACAGTATGGCACTTTTGAGGTGGTGTTCAGGCACAGTATGGCACTGTTATGGTGGTGATCAGGCACAGTATGGCACTGTTGTGGTGGTGTTCAGGCACAGTATGGTACTGTTGTGGTGGTGTTCAGGCACAGTATGACTCTGTTGTGGTGGTGGTGTTCAGGCACAGTATGGCACTGTTATGGTGGTGTTCAGGCACAGTATGGCATTTTTATGGTGGTGTTCAGGCACAGTATGGCACTGTTATGGTGGTGTTCAGGCACTGTATGGCACTGTTATGGTGGTGTTCAGGCACAGTATGAGACTATTATGGTGGTGTTCAGGCACAGTATGGCATTGTTATGGTGGTGTTCAGGCACAGTATGGCACTGTTATGGTGGTGTTCAGGCACAGTATGGCACTGTTATTGTGGTGTTCAGGCACAGTATGGCATTGTTATGGTGGTGTTCAGGCACAGCATGGCATTGTTGTGGTGGTGTTCAGTCACAGTATGGCACTGTTGTGGTGGTGTTCAGGCACAGTATGGCATTGTTATGGTGGTGTCCAGGCACAGTATGGCACTGTTATGGTGGTGTTCAGGCACAGAATGGCACTGTTGTCGTGGTGTTCAGGCACAGTATGGCACTGTTGAGGTGGTGTTCAGGCACAGTATGGCACTGTTATGGTGGTGTTCAGGCACAGTATGGCACTGTTGTGGTGGTGTTCAGGCACAGTATGGCACTGTTGTGGTGGTTCTTCAGGCACAGTATGATACTGTTATGGTGGTGTTCAGGCACAGTATGGCACTGTTATGGTGGTGTTCAGGACAGAATGGCACTGTTGTGGTGGTGTTCAGGCACAGTATGGCACTTTTGAGGTGGTGTTCAGGCACAGTATGGCACTGTTATGGTGGTGTTCAGGCACAGTATGGCACTGTTGTGGTGGTGTTCAGGCACAGTGTGGCACTGTTGTGGTCGTGTTCAGGCACAGTATGACACTGTTGTGGTGGTGTTCAGGCACAGTATGGCACTGTTATGGTGGTGTTCAGGCACAGTATGGCATTGTTATGGTGGTGTTCAAGCACAGTATGGCATTTTTATAGTGGTGTTCAGGCACAGTGTGGCACTGTTATGGTGGTGTTCAGGCACAGTATGGCACTGTTATGGTGGTGTTCAGGCACAGTATGGCATTGTTATGGTGGTGTTCAGGCACAGTATGGCATTGTTATGGTGGTGTTCACGCACAGTATGGCATTGTTGTGGTGGTGTTCAGGCACAGTATGGCACTGTTGTAGTGGTGTTCAGGCACAGTATGGCACTGTTATGGTGGTGTTCAGGCACAGTATGAGACTGTTATGGTGGTGTTCAGGCACAGTATGGCATTGTTATGGTGGTGTTTAGGCACAGTATGGCACTGTTATGGTGGTGTTCAGGCACAGTATGGCACTGTTGTGGTGGTGTTCAGGCACAGCATGGCACTGTTGTGGTGGTTCTTCAGGCACAGTATGAGACTGTTATGGTGGTGTTCAGGCACAGTATGGCACTGTTATGGTGGTGTTCAGGACAGAATGGCACTGTTGTGGTGGTGTTCAGGCACAGTATGGCACTTTTGAGGTGGTGTTCAGGCACAGTATGGCACTGTTATGGTGGTGTTCAGGCACAGTATGGCACTGTTGTGGTGGTGTTCAGACACAGTGTGGCACTGTTGTGGTGGTGTTCAGGCACAGTATGACACTGTTGTGGTGGTGTTCAGGCACAGTATGGCACTGTTATGGTGGTGTTCAGGCACAGTATGGCATTGTTATGGTGGTGTTCAGGCACAGTATGGCATTGTTATGGTGGTGTTCAGGCACAGTATGGCATTGTTGTGGTGGTGTTCAGGCACAGTATGGCACTGTTGTAGTGGTGTTCAGGCACAGTATGGCACTGTTATGGTGGTGTTCAGGCACAGTATGGCACTGTTGTGGTGGTGTTCAGGCACAGCATGGCACTGTTGTGGTGGTTCTTCAGGCACAGTATGAGACTGTTATGGTGGTGTTCAGGCACAGTATGGCACTGTTATGGTGGTGTTCAGGACAGAATGGCACTGTTGTGGTGGTGTTCAGGCACAGTATGGCACTTTTGAGGTGGTGTTCAGGCACAGTATGACACTGTTATGGTGGTGTTCAGGCACATTATGGCACTGTTATGGTGGTGTTCAGGCACAGTATGGCACTGTTGTGGTGGTGTTCAGGCACAGCATGGCACTGTTGTGGTGGTTCTTCAGGCACAGTATGAGACTGTTATGGTGGTGTTCAGGCACAGTATGGCACTGTTATGGTGGTGTTCAGGACAGAATGGCACTGTTGTGGTGGTGTTCAGGCACAGTATGGCACTTTTGAGGTGGTGTTCAGGCACAGTATGGCACTGTTATGGTGGTGTTCAGGCACAGTATGGCACTGTTGTGGTGGTGTTCAGACACAGTATGACACTGTTGTGGTGGTGTTCAGGCACAGTATGGCACTGTTATGGTGGTGTTCAGGCACAGTATGGCATTGTTATGGTGGTGTTCAGGCACAGTATGGCATTTTTATAGTGGTGTTCAGGCACAGTGTGGCACTGTTATGGTGGTGTTCAGGCACAGTATGGCACTGTTATGGTGGTGTTCAGGCACAGTATGGCATTGTTATGGTGGTGTTCAGGCACAGTATGGCATTGTTATGGTGGTGTTCAGGCACAGTATGGCATTGTTGTGGTGGTGTTCAGGCACAGTATGGCACTGTTGTAGTGGTGTTCAGGCACAGTATGGCACTGTTATGGTGGTGTTCAGGCACAGTATGAGACTGTTATGGTGGTGTTCAGGCACAGTATGGCATTGTTATGGTGGTGTTCAGGCACAGTATGGCACTGTTATTGTGGTGTTTATGCACAGTATGGCATTGTTATGGTAGTGTTCAGGCACAGTATGGCACTATTGTTGTGGTGTTCTGGCACAGTATGGCACTATTGTGGTGGTGTTCAGGCACAGTATGGCACTGTTATGGTGGTGTTCAGGCACAGTTTGAGACTATTGTAGTGGTGTTCAGGCACAGCATGGCATTGTTATGGTGGTGTTCAGGCACAGTATGGCACTGTTATTGTGGTGTTCAGTCACAGTATGGCATTGTTATGGTGGTGTTCAGGCACAGTATGGCACTATTGTGGTGGTGTTCAGGCACAGTATGGCACTGTTATGGTGGTGTTCAGGCACAGTATGAGACTGTTATGGTGGTGTTCAGGCACAGTATGGCATTGTTATGGTGGTGTTCAGGCACAGTATGGCATTGTTATGGTGGTGTTCAGGCACAGTATGGCACTGTTATGGTGGTGTTCAGGCACAGTATGGCACTGTTATGGTGGTATTCAGGCACAGTATGGCATTGTTATGGTGGTGTTCAGGCACAGTATGGCACTGTTGTGGTGGTGTTCAGGCACAGTATGACTCTGTTGTGGTGGTGTTCAGGCACAGTATGACACTGTTGTGGTGGTGTTCAGGCACAGTATGGCATTGTTATGGTGGTGTTCAGGCACAGTATGGCATTGTTATGGTGGTGTTCAGGCCCAGTATGGCACTGTTATGGTGGTGTTCAGGCACAGTATGACACTGTTATGGTGGTGTTCAGGCACAGTATGGCATTGTTATGGTGGTGTTCAAGCCCAGTATGGCACTGTTATGGTGGTGTTCAGGCACAGTATGACACTGTTATGGTGGTGTTCAGGCACAGTATGGCATTGTTATGGTGGTGTTCAGGCATAGTATGGCACTGTTGTGGTGGTGTTCAGGCACAGTATGACACTCTTATGGTGGTGTTCAGGCACAGTATGGCATTGTTATGATGGTGTTCAGGCACAGTATGATACTGTTATGGTGGTGTTCAGGCACAGTATGGCACTGTTATGGTGGTGTTCAGACACAGTATGGCATTGTTATGGTGGTGTTCAAGCACAGTATGGCATTGTTATGTTGGTGTTCAGGCACAGTATGGCACTGTTGTGGTGGTGTTCAGGCACAGTATGGCACTGTTATTTTGGCGTTCAAGCACAGTATGGCACTGTTATGGTGGTTTTCAGGCACAGTATGGCACTGTTGTGGTTGAGTTCAGGCACAGTATGGCATTGTTATGGTGATGTTCAGGCACAGTATGGCACTGTTATGGTGATGTTCAGGCACAGTATGGCATTGTTATGGTGGTGTTCAGGCACAGTATGGCACTGTTATGGTGGTGTTCAGGCACAGTATGGCACTGTTATGGTGGTGTTCAGGCACAGTATGGCACTTTTGTGGTGGTGTTCAGGCACAGTATGACACTGTTATGGTGGTGTTCAGGCACATTATGGCACTGTTATGGTGGTGTTCAGGCACAGTATGGCACTGTTATGGTGGTGTTCAGGCACAGTATGGCACTGTTATGGTGGTGTTCAGGCACAGTATGACACTGTTATGGTAGTGTTCAGGCACAGTATGTCACTGTTGTGGTGGTGTTCAGGCACAGTATGACACTGTTATGGTGGTGTTCAGGCACAGTATGACACTGTTATGGTGGTGTTCAGGCACATTATGGCACTGTTATGGTGGTGTTCAGGCACAGTATGGCACTGTTATGGTGGTGTTCAGGCACAGTATGGCACTGTTATGGTGGTGTTCAGGCACAGTATGACACTGTTATGGTAGTGTTCAGGCACAGTATGGCACTGTTATGGTGGTGTTCAGGCACAGTATGGCACTGTTGTGGTGGTGTTCAGGCACAGTATGACACTGTTATGGTGGTGTTCAGGCACAGTATGACACTGTTGTGGTGGTGTTCAGGCACAGTATGGCATTGTTATGGTGGTGTTCAGGCACAGTATGGCATTGTTATGGTGGTGTTCAGGCCCAGTATGGCACTGTTATGGTGGTGTTCAGGCACAATATGACACTGTTATGGTGGTGTTCAGACACAGTATGGCATTGTTATGGTTGTGTTCAGGCACAGTATGGCATTGTTATGGTGGTGTTCAAGCCCAGTATGGCACTGTTATGGTGGTGTTCAGGCACAGTATGACACTGTTATGGTGGTGTTCAGGCACAGTATGGCACTGTTGTGGTGGTGTTCAGTCACAGTATGACACTCTTATGGTGGTGTTCAGGCACAGTATGGCATTGTTATGATGGTGTTCAGGCACAGTATGATACTGTTATGGTGGTGTTCAGGCACAGTATGGCACTGTTATGGTGGTGTTCAGACACAGTATGGCATTGTTTTGGTGGTGTTCAAGCACAGTATGGCATTGTTATGTTGGTGTTCAGGCACAGTATGGCACTGTTATGGTGGTGTTCAGGCACAATATGACACTGTTATGGTGGTGTTCAGACACAGTATGGCATTGTTATGGTTGTGTTCAGGCACAGTATGGCATTGTTATGGTGGTGTTCAAGCCCAGTATGGCACTGTTATGGTGGTGTTCAGGCACAGTATGACACTGTTATGGTGGTGTTCAGGCACAGTATGGCACTGTTGTGGTGGTGTTCAGTCACAGTATGACACTCTTATGGTGGTGTTCAGGCACAGTATGGCATTGTTATGATGGTGTTCAGGCACAGTATGATACTGTTATGGTGGTGTTCAGGCACAGTATGGCACTGTTATGGTGGTGTTCAGACACAGTATGGCATTGTTTTGGTGGTGTTCAAGCACAGTATGGCATTGTTATGTTGGTGTTCAGGCACAGTATGGCACTGTTGTGGTGGTGTTCAGGCACAGTATGGCACTGTTATTTTGGCGTTCAAGCACAGTATGGCACTGTTATGGTGGTTGTCAGGCACAGTATGGCACTGTTGTGGTTGAGTTCAGGCACAGTATGACACTGTTATGGTGGTGTTCAGGCACAGTATGGCACTGTTATGGTGTTGTTCAGGCACAGTATGGCACTGTTATGGTGGTGTTCAGGCACAGTATGGCACTTTTGTGGTGGTGTTCAGGCACAGTATGACACTGTTATGGTGGTGTTCAGGCACATTATGGCACTGTTATGGTGGTGTTCAGGCACAGTATGGCACTGTTATGGTGGTGTTCAGGCACAGTATGACACTGTTATGGTAGTGTTCAGGCACAGTATGTCACTGTTGTGGTGGTGTTCAGGCACAGTATGACACTGTTATGGTGGTGTTCAGGCACAGTATGGCACTGTTATGGTGATGTTCAGGCACAGTATGGCATTGTTATGGTGGTGTTCAGGCACAGTATGTCACTGTTGTGGTGGTGTTCAGGCACAGTATGACACTGTTATGGTGGTGTTCAGGCACAGTATGGCACTGTTATGGTGATGTTCAGGCACAGTATGGCGCTGTTATGAAGGTGTTCAGGCACAGTATGGCATTGTTATGGTGGTGTTCAAGGCACAGTATGTCACTGTTGTGGTGGTGTTCAGGCACAGTATGACACTGTTATGGTGGTGTTCAGGCACAGTATGGCACTGTTATGGTGGTGTTCAGGCACAGTATGGCACTGTTATGGTGATGTTCAGGCACAGTATGGTGCTGTTATGAAGGTGTTCAGGCACAGTATATGTAATAATGTGAATTAAATGAGTGTGGGCGGAGCAAATGATGAATTTAGGGTGGGGGACAATAAATGATGATGTATTGGGGTAGGGGAGCGCAAATAATGATGAATTGTGGGTGGGGAGAGCAAATGATGAATTGAGGGTTGGAGATGGGGGACAGCAAATGATGAATTGAATGTGGGGCGGGGAGAGCAAATGATGAATTGAAGGTGGGGTGGGGATAGCAAATGATGAATTGAGGGTGGGGGACAATAAATGATGATGTATTGGGGTAGGGGAGCGCAAATAATGATGAATTGGGGATGGGGAGAGCAAATGATGAATTGAGGGTTGGAGATGGGGGACAGCAAATGATGAATTGAATGTGGGTGTGGTATGGGGAGAGGAAATAATAATGAATTTAGGGTGGGGGGAGTAAATTATGATGTATTAAGACTGGGGGATGGGGGACAGTAAATGATGATGAATTGAGGGTGGGGGGGGAGTAAAGGATTATGTATTGAAGATGGGGGAGAGCAAATTATGATGAATTGAGGGTGGAGGTGGGAGAGAGAGAGAGGGCATGGCATACTGAATTGGGGCGGAGGGGAGCATGTAAATATAATTAATTGGGGGAGCGGGAGGTACAGAGTGGGGGACATTGAGGATGACTGAGTGTGACTGGTAATGAATTGGGGGAAAGAGTGCAGGTGCTAATTAATTTATATATTTATTAGGTGGGGAAAGTGGCTATTTATAGTTAGTAGGGGAGCAGTGGTGAAATAATTTATATTTGAAATGGTGGGTTACATAATAACTAATTATATATTATTGGTGGGTGCACATTTGTATTCAGCTGCATAGTGTAGAAGTTGGGGAAAAAGTGAGGAATGTGTTCTGGAAACGGTGCTCTAGATAATCGTGTATTATTTTCTGCAGAGATGAGTCCTGGCTGGAAGAAGTGATGGCGGTCTGCGTTAGATGAAGAAGCGAAGATGAAGGACTTCAACTAGAGACGTCACAGGTGAGTCAGTGTGTTCCTGTACACTGACACTATACACTGTATACTATATACAGAGCTCCTGTGTATAATGTCACTGGTGATCCCTGTATTACCTGTACACTGACACTATATACAGAGCTCCTGTGTATAATGTCACCAGTGATCACGGTATTACCTGTACACTTACAATATACACTGTATACTATGTATGAAAAGAGGAGTATAGCACAGCAGAATGTTGCAAACAAGTATCAATGTTTTATTAAACATAAAACACACAAGAATAAATAAAGTACAGACATAGAGGTAGTGCCAGATGGTACAGTGCATCAAGGTATACACTCTCTGCCCTTAAGAAAGCAGCTTTAGGCGCCGCGAAACGTGCATCGGGCAACTACTTTCACCATCCCCATGCTCCCCGTGTGACACGTTGCACATTCTTGGAAGGTTACCTCTCCTCTTGCTATATACCACTTGATGAATGGGTTCAAATGAGCTATATGCTTTGATTACTATTACTTTCTGACATGCCTTTTTCCGGTTCATCTTCTATTTAGCTATTGGGGAGGGCATTTTTCTGTATTGATACTCTGGTGAATTTATGGGACATTCTGTGATTTTAGCACCTATTTGACTTGATGGCATTATAATACTTACAGTTAGGCCCCTGGGCATTGTGCAATTGTGTCTTTTCTTCAAAGTATCGTGAACATACTATTTGGTTTATCCTACCTTGATGCATTGTACCATCTGGCACTACCTCTATGTCTGTACTTTATTCTTGTTAGTGATGAGCAAGCACTAAAATGCTCGGGTACTCGTTGCTCGGGTCGAGCAAATTGGAATACTCGGGTGCTCAACCCGAGCAGCGAGCCCAAGGTAAGTCTATGGGAAACTCGAGTATTTTTCAGGCAGCTCCCCACGGCGGTCAGCAGAGGGCCAAAAAAATGCCCAAATCGATGGGAACAGTTCTCAAACGACATGGGGACAGCATGGGGAAGACCCCTGGAAGCATCTCTGACTCCCAGATCACTGCTGTCAACAACATTGTCAGAGTATTACACCACTTTTACGGACTCACAATAAAACATACAAAAACGAAACCAAAATGGATTTTCCTGGGAAATATGTTAAGGAACATCCTTTCCAGGGTAATGACTTGTATATAAGGCAAAATAAATAACCAAAAACAAAAATACTCCTCCACACCTTGGGCTATGTTCACACATACCGTTTTTGATGCGTTTTTGCACTTTTGTATTGCTTTCAACCAAGGCAAATGCATTCACCAGGAAATGTCATTTTAACATTTTACAACCTTATCTGGCCATGTGGTGTGTGACACATCATCAGACACATGCATACAGTGCTGAAAAGTCATGGGAACAGCATGGGGAAGACGTCTGGAAGCATCTCTGACTCCCAGGTCACTGCCTAAAAGTGTGCCCATTATAAGTGATCCTTGGCGCATGCGAAGATGCCTCCCGCCATGAACCTGTCATTGCAGACTTGCAACAATCACCGTCCACGTCCTTGTCCCACTGCAGCGTTCAGTTGTCCCTACCCCATTCCTTGGAATGCAAGCGCAAGTATGCAGCCAGCCATCCACCCACACACAGGCTGCAATACTATACTGCCAAATTTTTGACAGCTGCTTGCACTTGAAATGTGGCCTTTTAAGCTCTTGGAGGCGGAAGCTTTTGACAACCTCATGCCGGTGGCGGCTGGGTGCCCATACTCGGTCCCCAGCCGCCACTATATTTCCCGGTATCGCCTCCACCTGTATTTCTCACAGGATGTCCTGTAATGCAGCTTGTTGCAGAAGCAATGGCAGCCCGTCCAACATCAACTCGCCCTTGTCGGTGGTGCTTTGACACATACACATCTTTCTTTGCGCATTTAATTTCCTGAATACAGAGTTGGACAATGGCCTGATCTGTAATGCGGTTTGAGAAACAACATGCATAAGCATGGCCAATACACATTAAAAAAGCAGCCATAGAGTGTCCGGGAACCTTCCCCCACACTTTTCTTAGCCAGGGCTGCTTTTCGGCAGGGTTGGATGGGCCCACCAGTGAACCGGAGACTCCTCCGGCAGGCCCTGGCCGAGGTGAGGCCATGATGATGATAGAGGCCACCATCTGCTTAGTTTTCTGTTACTTGGAATGCAAGTGCAAGTATGCAGCCAGCCACCCACCCACAGGCCGCAACACTAATCTGCCAGATTTCTGGGCAGCTTTTTGCACTTGAAATATGACCTTTTAAGCTCGTGGAGGCGGAAGCTTTTCACACCCTCATGCCGGCGGCGGCCGGGTGTCCATACTCGGTCCCCAGCTGCCACTATATTTCCCGGTATCGCCTCCGCCTTCCACAAGCACGGGTCCCACAACATTACTCGTGCCCTCCCCAGTGCACTTACTGGGAAGGACCACCTAACCACAAACACGTGGACAGGTGAATATGGCCAGGGACGGTACGGAGCCAGTCCACAACTTTTTTTGCTGAAAGTTGTATTTAGCTCGATGAAAGGACAGGCATAGAGGGAAACCCTATCTACCCTGCGTGTCATTTCTCACAGGAAGTCCTGTAAAGCTGCTTTCACTTGAAATGTGGCCTTTTAGGCTCGTGGAGGCGGAAGCTTTTCACAACCACATGCCTCATGCCTCGTGTCCATACTCAGTCCCCAGACGTCACTATTTCTCCCGGTGTTGTCTTTGTCTTCTACAAGCGCGGGTCCCTGAACATTACTGCTGGTACTTTTCTAGGGGAATTTGCTTGCCTCCCACCAGCCTGGAATATTTCCAGCAAACTAAGGTACGACGCCATGATATTAGCACTGCCCCCAGTACCAGTAGTGAAGCCATCCCCAATTTCCTTCTCAGGAATTTTATTTGGTAGACTGAGTGGCTGCCCAAATACATTTTCTCACAAAGGAGCTGAAGATAGAGTGGCAGTAGGTGCAAGTTTCTCCAGCCTGTTAGATATTAGAGGGTGAACAGCAGCACATTGGATCAGTGGTAGCACTGAAGAGTTGCAGCACTGGGATTCTGGGTTCAAATCCCAGCAAGGACTTTGTATGTTCTCCCCGTGTTTGCGCCTGTTTCCTCCTCAGTAAAGAAACAGCCATAGAGTGTCCAGGAACCTTTCCACACACTTTTCTTAGCCAGGACTGCTTCTTGGCAGGGTTGGACGGTCCCACCAGAGAATCCTCTGGTGTGCCTTGACTTCTACCTCTACCTAACTTGGCAGCTGATATGGGGCTCTTGAGCGGGGGGGAGAAAGGTTAGCCCTCAGAATCAAATCCTCTGGTGGGCACAATGTTTTTCAATCTGAAACAGCTTCTCAGTGGGAGTTGTATTTCACCACAGCCATATTCTTTAGCTCGGTGAAAGGACTGGCAAAGAGAGAAACCGTATCTACCCCGGCTGTCATTTCTCCGTCACCAGGTTCCGCCCATTGTAACACACGACCATGCCTGGCTGTATGTTCAGCGATGAGAGCCACAGATCAGGCTGCTGTGTTACAGCTTTCAACAACTCTGCAGCGCTGGGCGGTTTGTCAATTAAGCATTAAGCATGTTATCTTCAGCACAGCCTGTTGCCGCTTGGCGAAGGCAGTGCTGCAGTGCTGTCAGCTTGTGACTGATGTGGTCATTTCGGAGATGGAGGAGGAGGTGCAGGAGCTGAATAATATGATTACATTGTTGTTAAATTGGTGACGCTGTTTTTTATACTAAAGAAAGATCCTATTGTTTTGTTTTTTTTACGTTTTTTTTTTAAGACAAATGCATTCACCGGGAAATGTAATTTTAACATTTTACAACCTTATCTGGCAATGTGGTGTGTGACACATCATCAGACACATCCTGTTTTATTTATGATGGAGGGACTCTGAAAGTCATAAAGCCTATTTTTATAGGGACATCAGACGGCCCTTACTATTCTTAAAAGGCCAGCAGTCGGCCCTAGCTATTATTAGAGAGCCATTAGCCGGCTATGCTTTGTTGTTCCCATTATTAACAAGTGGGTCATCTATACTGTTATTGCGTATCCAGTGACTGCAAGGGCTGCCAAAAATTTGGACGCAACCCAATACCCCTTTGAAGAGACATAGAGGAGGGTCTCAGTAAAAAAAATGTTCCCATTATAAAGGAGCGGGTCTCCTATAGTGGTAATGCCCATGCTGTGACTGCAAGGGCTGCCAAAATTTGGGAAAAACCCCACTAAGAATTTAAAGACACATAGAGCAGGGCCACAGTAACAAGGTACGACATCTTCCCATTAGAAAGGAGAGGGTCTGCTATACAGTTATAGGGTATGCAGTGAGTCCAAAGGCTGACAATTTTAGGAAAAACCCCACTAAGAAATTAAAGACACACAGAGCAGGGCCACAGTAACAAGTACGACATGTTCCCATTAGAAAGGAGAGCGTCTGCTATACAGTTATAGGGTATGCAGTGAGTCCAACGGCTGACAATTTTAGGAAAAACCCCACTAAGAAATTAAAGACACACAGAGCAGGGCCACAGTAACAAGGTACGACATGTTCCCATTAGAAAGGAGAGGGTCTTCTATACAGTTATAGGGTATGCAGTGAGTCCAAAGGCTGACAATTTTAGGAAAAACCCCACTAAGAAATTAAAGACACACAGAGCAGGGCCACAGTAACAAGTACGACATGTTCCCATTAGAAAGGAGAGCGTCTGCTATACAGTTATAGGGTATGCAGTGAGTCCAACGGCTGACAATTTTAGGAAAAACCCCACTAAGAATTTAAAGACACATAGAGCAGGGCAACAGTAACGACAAATTCCCATTAGAAAGGAGAGAGTCTCCCATAGTGTTGGCCTATGCAGTGAATGCAAGGGCTGCCAAAAATTTGGAGGCACTTCAATGCTCCTTGGAAGAGACGTGGAGGAGGGTCTCATAAAAAAATGTTACCATTAGAAAGGAGCGGGCCTCCTATATTTGTAATGCCCATGCACTAAGTGTATGGGCTGACAAACATTTACCCCTGGGGGGTATGCATGAACATACTGTATACATTTTTTTTTTACGGGCATCATAAACACCCTTTAAAAAAATTAGGTGAGTGTTGCATCACGGACCACGGTCACCCTGGTGATATGGTGGTGGAGGATGAGGAGAAGGAGGAGGACAAGAGCAAATAGCCAAAATCAGGAAGCGTATACCCATGTGTGGGTGTGAAAAGGTGCATGGGAATACACCTCCCAAGAAAAGACACTGGATTGGAGTTTATGCTACGCTGCTATAATTCGGTGGTGTTGAGAAGTCTGGCCCAATCCAGCCCTTGTTCATTTTTATAAGAGTCAGCATGTCAGCATTTTCAGTTGACAGGCGGATGCGCTTATCAGTTATAATTCCACCAGCGGCACTAAAAACCCGCTCTGATAAAACGCTGGCGGCAGGACAGGCCAGGACCTCCAAGGCATAGAGAGCCAGTTCATTCTACGTATCCTGCTTGGATACCCAATAATTATAAGGCACAGCGGAATCACGGAGGAGGTTGGTATGGTCGGCAAGGTACTCCCTCAGCATCTTCCCAAACTTTGCACTCCTTGAGAGAGTACCCCGCGCCTCAGGGCCTGTCCGATGGGAGGGTCTGAGAAAACTCTCCCAGAACTTTGACAGTGTTCCCCTGCCTCTGCTGGATTGAAGTTGTGTCTCTCTCGCCTGTACTCCTTGGTTGTCCAGCGAAGTGTACCCTCTGCCGCCAGCGTTTTTAGATGGGAATTTTTTTAATAGTTCCTCAACAAGAGCCTTCTGGTACAGCCCCATTTTTGTAGACCTGTCCGCCTCAGGAGTAAGAGATATAAAGTTCTCCTTGTAGCGTGGGTCTAGAAGTGTCATCAACCAGTAATGACTGTCACCCAAAATTTTGAGAACGCAAGGGTCATGGGAAAGGCAGCGTAACATAAACTCGGCCATGCGTGCCAGACTACTAACAGGCAAGACTTCCGTGTCCTCACCAAGAGGATGACTGACCATGCTCTCCTCCTCCTCTCTGTCCTCTGGCCATCCACGCTGAACAGACGGTATGACAGCTGTGCAGGTAGTACCGTCTATAGTGCATGAAACTAGCTCCTGTCCTTCCTCCTCCTCCTCTTCTTCATTGTCACCCAATCCACGTTGGGATGAGATGAGGCTTGACTGTGTGTAATCATCCTGTATGGTTCCTTGCTCCATCTCATCGTGCTCCGCTTGCAATGCATCCTCTTTGTTTGTGAGCAGAGAGCGTTTCAGAAGACAGAGAAGCGGGATGGTGACGCTAATTATGGCGTCATCGCCGCTCGCAATCTTGGTGGAGTCCTCAAAGTTTTGGAGGATGGTACATATGTCTGACATCCATGTCCACTCCTGAGGTCTTATGTGTGGAGTCTGAACTGAATACCGACGGCCTTGTTGATGCTGGTACTCAACAACTGCCCTCTTCTGCTCACAAATCCTTCCCAACATCTGCAGTGTAGAGTTCCAACGCGTGGGGACATCACACACCAGTCTGTGAGCCAGAAGCTGCAAACGCTGCTGAAACACTGCAAGGGCGGTGGAAGCTGTAGCTGACTTTCTAAAATGGGCACACAGGCAGCGTACTTTAACAAGCAGATCCGGCAGCTCCGGGTAGGATTTGAGAAACCGCTGAACCACGAGGTTAAGCACATGGGCCAGGCATGGTACGTGTGTGAGCTCGCCTCGCCTCAGAGCCGCCACCAGGTTCCGGCCATTGTCACACACGACCATGCCTGGCTGTAGGTTCAGCGGTGTGAGCCACAGATCTGCCTGCTCTTTCAGAGCTGTCCACAACTCTTCAGCATTGTGTGGTTTTTCACCTAAGCATATTAGCTTCAGCACAGCCTGATGCCGCTTGGTCGAGGCAGTGCTGCAATGCTTCCAGCTTGTGACTGATGTGGTCATTTTGGAGATGGAGGCTGAAGAGGAGGAGGAGGATGAGGTGCAGGAGCTGTAGACCGTGGGGGCAACCATGATTGATCTAGGGCCCGCAATCCTTGGCGTTTGGAGGACGTGTTCGGTCCCTAGGTCCGACTGGGTCCCAACTTCCACTATGTTAACCCAGTGTGCCATCAGCGAGATGTACCGTCCCTGCCCACAAGCACTTGTCCACGTGTCCGTGGTTAGGTGGACTTTACCGGTAACTGCGTTGTTGAGAGCACGGCTAATGTTTTGGGACACGTGCTTGTGTAATGCAGGGACGGCACACCGGGAGAAATAGTGGCGGCTGGGGACCGAGTACCGAGGGACAGCCGCCATCAGGTTGCGGAATGCTTCCATCTCCACGAGCCTAAAAGGCAACATTTCGAGTGCAAGCAGTGGTGAAATGTGACAATTTAGTAGTGTGGCAAGTGAGGCGTTGGCTGCATATTTGTTCTTGCGTTCCAAGGACTGGGGTATGGACAACTGAACGCTACACTGGGGCAAGGACATGGACGTGCTTCCTGATGCTGCTACTTGAGAGTGTGCAATGACAGGTGCAGGGCAGGAGGCATCTTCGCATGCACCATGGACAGGAGATTGGCTTGCACGCACAACAGCGGAAGAAGCAATGGTGCCACCCGTAGACACTGTTCCTGGACCCTAGGGTTTGGCCCACAAAGTCGGGTGCTTTGCTGCCATGTGCCTGATCATGCTGGTGGTGGTCAGGCTGGTCGTTTTGCCACCCCTGCTGATGCTGGCCTGGCAGGTGGTGCAAATGGCCTTTTCGGGGTTATCGGCAGAGTCTTTAAAAAACAACCAGACTCGGGAAGACCTAACAGTTGTTCTGGCAACTTCCTTCGTGTTGGTGTTACGGGAAACGGTTGCCTGCCTTCTTTCTGTGGCCACCACACTGCATTTCCTGCTTGTTGGGGTGCTCTGCCTGCCTCCCCCTGTGTGCTGCTGTCCTCGCTCTGCATGTCCTCCTGCCAGGTTGGGTCAGTTACTATATCATCCACCACCTCGTCTTTCACTTCCGCACCCTGGTCCTCTTCCTGACTTTCTGGCAATTGTGTCTCATCATCGTCCACCTCTTGTGACACTTTCCCACCGTCGCCTTCGTGTGACCGTGGCTGCTCAAATATTTGGGCATCGCTACGCGCGATCTCCTCTTGCCTCGCTTCAAGTGGACCGGGCGAGAGGCCCGAAGGAAGGTCAGGCGAGAAGATGTGGGTGTTTGTTGTGGCACAATTTCGGCTTGTCCATGGCCTTGTCCTTGGCCTCTGCATGCACCATTACCATCACGTCCAGTTCCCCGTCCCTTGCCACGTGCCTTGCCCATTTTAAATGGAGGACAGTATCTTCCACGCTCACTACAAATGACTGAGTTTGGAGCGAATTTATATGTGATCCGTGTGACGGAGAAAACAGAGTTTTAAATACCTGGCCTGTAGGTAAGTACTTTGAACAGCAAACTTGTGTGAATTGCTTCAGTGACACACTGAAAGAAATTTTTAATGGAGGCCAGAAATGGCAGTATTTTCTGACAACGTATATGTGATCCGTGTGACGGAGAAAACACAGTTTTAAATACCTGGCCTGTAGGTAACTGTTTTGAACAGCAAACCAGTGTCAAAAACTTTGCTGACACACTGAAAAAAACATTTAATGGAGGCCAGAAATGGCAGTATTTTCTGACAACGTATATGTGATCCGTGTGACGGAGAAAACACAGTTTTAAATAGCTGGATTTTTAGCGCTGTAATATGGAAAGGACCTGGCTGTATTCTGCAGTGCCAACAAGCAAATGGCGCAGAAAAAACGGTGCTCTCTGGATTGCTTTTTAAGCAAATAATGAGGATTAAGATGCAAAAAAAATTATTCCTGGCCCCTGAGACCTGGGCCTATTTCCAGAAATATAACAGGAGCAGAAGGCAGAACTGGAATGGAGCCTCTTGTGCTATATGCACTACAGTCTGCTATATACCCTGCCTGCCTATATACACTGCCTGCCTGATATCTCTGCAGATGAATTAGTCCTCAGAAGGACTGTTTGTTAAGATTGATATGTGTAATGTACAGTTTTTCTCCCTACACTACCTAATACACAAGCAAATCTCTCCCTGACACAGCAGCAGCTCTCCCTACACTGTCTGATCTGGAGTGACTGTGACGAGCATGGTGGCGCCAGGTCTGATATAGACCTGATGACGCTGTGCGGCCACTCAATCACTGTAATGCCACAACCAACATGGCTACGGCATTACAGTGCATGGCAGGCAATCCCTGCATGTTGATTGGCTCTCTAAAGAGCTCCAAACATGCAGGGAGGGGACCCGAGTTCCCGCCCGAGCAACCCGGAAATACTCGCCGAGCGTCGAGCTTGTCGAGCACCATGATGCTCGGGCGAGTACCGAGTAGTGGCGAGCGCGTTCGCTCATCACTAATTCTTGTGTGTTTTATGTTTAATAAAACATTGATACTTGTTTGCAACATTTTGCTGTGCTATACTCCTCTTTTCGTGATTTGATTGTTCAGCTTCCATGTGGACAGTTTTCTGTTTAATTTCACGGGTACTGTCCACTTTTTTTGATATTTGATATTTATGGCAATTCTTTGTTATTTTCTGTATACTATGTACAGAACTCATGTGTATAATGGCACTTATGGTAATCTTAGCATGGTAGTTTTTTTTATCAATGATCAGAAATGTAGTATTTGGTCACTATGTGGTGGTAATTAGTGATGAGTGAGCGCGTTCGTTTAACCCTTTCACCGAGCATGCTCGGATGCTTACCGAGTAGCTTCGGCGTGCTCGTATATTATGTTCGAGTCTCTGCATCTGCATGATTTACAGCTGTAAGACAGCCTGAACACTTGTGAGGATTCCCTAACAAACAGGCAATCCCTGCATGTGTTCAGGCTGTCTTACAGCTGTAAATCATGCAGACGCAGGGACTCGAACATAATATACGAGCACGCCGAAGCTACTTGGTAAGCACTCGAGCATGTTCAATGAAAGGGTTAAACGAGAATGCTCGCTCATCACTAGTGGTAATATGTGATCTGGTCATGGTGTGGTAGTATTTGTTTCTTGTATGTGGTATTATTCAGTCACTATGTGGTGGTAATATGTGGACTGGTCATGGTGTAACGGTATTTGTCCCTTGTATGTGGTATTATTCGGTCACTATGTGGTGGTAATATGTGATCTGGTCATGGTGTGGTGGTATTTCTTCTTTGTATGTGGTATTATTCGGTCACTATGTGGTGGTAATATGTGGTCTGGGCATGGTGTGGTGGTATTTCTTCTTTGTATGTGGTATTATTCGGTCACTATGGGATGGTAATATGTGATCTGGTCATTGTTTGGTAATTTTAAAAAATGTACGTAACATATTCCCTTAAAGAAAAATAAATAAAAATACCTATAAAGAGAATTGGATATTTTAAGAAAATTTTAATAGGTTAGAGTAGAGAAGGGCCCTGACAAAAAAAGTCTACCTTGCCATGGAAGCAACTCAAAAACATCTTTTGGCCAAAACAAAAGCTGCTGGCTATTTATGTCATATGGTGTTCGATGGGTACTGTTAATGTGTGATTGGTGAGGACGTGGTGCAGAAGTGGAGTTTTTCCAAGAGTGGATGGTGGGACTGTAGAAGGTTCGAGGGGTGGAGGCGGAGCTGGGGGTGGAGTCTCAAGGAGCCTGAAAATTTTGCCAATCTGGAGTCCTGAAATTTCTGGTGGCTGCCTTGCTTCTAATACTAGAAAATTGGTTCGAGTTTCAGAAGTGTTTTTTTAGCAGTTTTATCAGAGTTTGCTCAGTGTCTGTTTTTACCATCAGAGTTTGGTCTGAGTTTCATCAGTTTTTCTTGGATGAGAAACAAAAAAAAAAGTTTTCTCTACCTTCTCCTATCTAGCAGTGCATGTAAATAACACCCGAGTGTGGTCTGATTTTTCACGGGCCCATACACTTGCATTGCCGATTTTTTTCTGACACAGATGAATTTAACACATGTTTCTCAGTCTCTGAAAACTCATGGACATGTGAACTCACCATAGGTACGAGAGCTATATGTGAAAAACGGACGCCTAACAGATGGAAAAACGGCATTGCACATCACTCTCTCAGCACTTATTATAGCTGTTATGATCTGCAACAAGTACTAAGGAAAGATAGGGGAAAGCTGTCCCTACAGTAAGACTAAGCTGAATCCCTACGATGTAGCGGGCTGCCTGTTCCTAGTGAACAGACCCGCCTTAGTCCTCGGCTAGTCTGAACGAAGACCTATAGAAATAAGGGAGGGGTCCTTAAAAGTACTAAGGACTGGGACAAAAATGGGACACCTCCTAAACAGAAGTTGTTGCAGAGCATAAAAAGACAAACTGACAAAAAGTACTAGAGGTCCAAGAGGACCAAGCGAACTGACAGAGATAGGCACCAAAGCACCAGGCTAGAGAAACAGTCAAACACTGAAGTCCAGCACAGCCAGAAGGGCGGAGCTGGAATATAAAGGCAGATGGTCACGTGACCGCAAAACACAAGATAGAAAAAACTAACAGGAGGTTTCTAACAATAGCAGCACAGGTACATACAGCGTGTGGACAGGTATACACACAATAGAAGATACAGCTGGCTTCAGTAAATGTCTTTATATAGCATTTGTTACATCATTACATGTATAGGGATACAAAGGCACAGATATATTAGAAAGGAAATGTCATGTAATATATAGTGCAACCAAGTGATCCCTGTAGACAAGTCTTACACTAGTCCCTAATATCCACCCCCTGACACCGGTATACAGCCCGTCTCCTTCCAGCTGAGGTATATACTAATCCCTGCACTTAAAGAGCAAATCTAGTCACTACTGACGTTAGCGTTATTGCTGCAGATTTTATATTTCTTAGCTGCTTATTATTGCCTACAGTTGAGTATTGAGTATAATATAGCGTATTTCTGCACGGAAATGGTTATTTCTTCTCAAGGAAATCCATGATGCCCCCCTAGGTATAAGCACAAGACTATCATAATACTGCCCCCTATGGACAAAACTTATTAATATTATAATACTGCCCCCGATGGATAAAAATTATTATTACTATAATACCATGGCCCGCGGACAAAAAAAATAATGGTATTATAATACTGCCCCCGATGGATAAAAAAATATTACTAAAATACCGTGCCCCATGGACAAAAAAAAAATAGTGTTTATAATACCGCGCCCCATAGACTAAATATAATAGTATTATAATACTGTTCTCTTATGGACAAAAAATTGTACTATAATTCTGCTTCCTATGGACAAAAAAAATGTACTATAATACTACTCCCTATGGACAAAAAATATTGGTACAATAATACTGCTCCCTGTAGACAAAAAAATATTAGTACTATAATACTTCCCCCCTATGAACCAAAAATATAACAATTATAATACTTTGGGGGCAAAAAAAAAAATTGTACTATAATACTGCCCCCTATGGACAAAAAATATTAGAATTATAATATTGGCCACTTATGGACAAAAAAAAATTGTTCTATAATATTGCACCCTATGGACAAAAAAATGGTACTGTAATACTGACCCCTGTAGACAAAAAATATTAGTAGTACACTACTGCCCCTGATGGATAAAAAAGTATTATTAGTGTAATACCATGCCCCCTGTTGAATTTTTTTAGTATTATAATACTGCCCTATATGGACAAAAAAATATTAGTACTATAATACTACCACCTAGGTGTAAAATAGAACTGCTATAATACTGCCAATTATACCCATTATAATACTGTTCCCTATTAACTAAATATGCTAGGAAGGTTAGTATATCAGACTAGAATTGCTCTTTAATGATTGTGCCGCTTTTTCTAAAGTTGTCTTTTATGTGCAGTGACCCCCAACTTCATCTATGCCAGCACCACCATAGAAAGCATTCCAGAATCGGAGAAGATGCTATGGCTAACACCTACGTTTTTGCACTATATGGGGGTGTACGTGGAGACTGAATAGGTGATAGGGTCAGGGTAAGTGACAAGGGGCCCATATAACAGTATTGCTGTAGATTCAGTGTCCTGGAGAAGGTCACCCCACCACTGGAGTGTATAATACTGGGGGTTCATATATGGACTTTTCTGTAGTTAGTTCCCATCAGTTTCGTCCTCGGCAGGTTCTTGGGGGTCTGGGAGGCGCCGTGGAGGGAGCCCAGCCAGCTGGCGGCATTTGTCTTCTGTACATGAGAGAGCAGAGACATCACAATGAGACAGGTGGGCTTTTTATATGGGCCACGACGTGTCTATGCTGGAAGACTCACCTTGGATGATCTCGTCTTCCTTGCACATGATCTTCGTGCAAATCTCCTTGTTTATCATGTAGACACGTCGGACGCTGTAAGAAGAGCAGAATGGTTAGAGGTAAAGGGAGGTATGGGAATCTCGTTGGAAAGGATGGGATGAGGGATGTCTGAGAAGGTTGTTAGTGGCAAATGCTTGGACCCTACAGACTAGAGCCACTCCATGTGCCACCATGTAGCGACTAGAGGAGAGTCATTCCGGCATGCGATGGAACATGCCACGTTTATTTCTTGTGTATCCATAAAATAAAATATATAGAATTGGAGGCACAGGTAAGTACATACAATGTGGGGCCATAGCAGTCCACGGGCACCACAGTGAAGGCCCATACAATACAAATCTGTTCAAGGGATAACCCCATTAACTTGGGGAAGTGACTCATTGGCCACAGTTAGATGATCACTTTGGGGTAAGTTGTAGGTAAATTTGTCCATTGACTTTTCATGCCACCTTCATGCAACGACATCACACAGGAAATGAACAAGGAAGTGTTGGGAGAATGTGATCTGTGACTCCATCCTGGTGCAAATGGACTAACACATATAGTAAGACTAAATCTAATCCTCCGGAGGTTTTAGTTGTGCACAAGTTGTCTTTTTGCTGAGTTTTCGGAGCAGAACCTCCAAGTTTCAACATTTCTGTGGATATTTATTTAACATCCAAATCCCACCCCTCCAGGTGACGCTGGCACCCCCCATAATGCCAACAGTCTACTACAGATCGACCGCTTATGGTGGAGTTGCCAAACAACCTCTCCTCCTATTCCCCCAAGTGTCTCAGAACAGTTGGCAACAATACATGATGACACAATTGGAACCTCACGATTGTGGCCCCCCAAACTCCAGCCGGCACCCATCATGCACAGCAGCTCCCAGCATGTCATATACGCGTATGTCACATGTTGAAAAGGATCTAAAGTGTCCCGTGCATAAAGTGTCCCGGGGCATAAAGTGTCCCGGGGCATAAAATTTCCAGTGCATTTTTTAGCTTTGGTTATTTCTGGAGATTTTTTCTTGCGTAAAAGGTATTTTAGTCTTGCGTTGTAGTTTTTTTTTTTTCAACCAAACATGCTCCAGATGTGGATTTGTTTTCTGGTGTTTTTCTATAGGACTTTGATCCAATGGGTAATGTTTTTTCTTGCGGAGATTGACATGTCAAGCCTGACATGCCAAGGTGACTTTTAAGCCTTGCAATGCTCCTCTGGGAAATTAAAGGAGGAAGAGGACTAGAACTCTAGCACCACCTATTGGAAGTAGCAATCAGAAAAGTCAATATCAACCCTTTAGCAAGCCTTATCAATTTGCAGACACCATGTTTCTGGGTACTGCTCCTCATCAGTGCAAAGTGTGAGCTCTGGTTTGGCTGGGTGAGAGGCGTCTGACCGAGATCCAAAGGGTAACCTTTCTCCTTGCGGAGAGTGAAATTTCAAGCCTGACATGCCAAGGTGAGGAGACTTTTAATGCTCCTCTGCGAAATATGCAAATTGTCTCTTCAGAGAGGAAGAGGACTAGAACTCTAGATTGTTACTTCCAATAGGTGGCACTGGAGTTCTAGTCCTCTTCCTCTCTGAAGAAGCAATATTCTATAGGACTTTAAAACACCAAGAAAGAAGTTATCTTCACATAGGATTTTCAAAACTATTTAAAAATGCCAAAATAAAAAATGTAAAATAAAATACCTTTTTTTTACACTTGCAGTAAGTTTTGCCTTTAAGAAATGTGTGATAAATACCTGGTGACACACAGGTAGCTGATGCACTGTTTGACTGGCTTCTGCACCGAATACACGCGGGTACAGGGATACTTCACCTCCTTACAGTCTACGAGAGAGAAAGAAAACACATAAAAGAAATAAAGTGCAACTCCGACCTTCCATTTTCAGGCTAAAAGTTCTCTAATTTCATGTATCTATACAGCGGTCAGAGCTCCCTTTTTTCTGACACAGAGCTCCAAACCCTCTACGATGACCTGTAGTTAACACCGTACCTTTTGGATGTTAATGAAACTCAGCTTAAACCCTTTAAGGGATTGTTTACTATGGGACATCCCCCTCTTTCCCTCTTCTTCATAGCTTCAAGGGGCAAAAGAAATGTAATACTAACCTGGACAGGCGCCATTTCTGAGTGCTGTGTTTCCTGGTGGTTTGTGAGACATTGTTTATATCACATGACCGCTGCAGCCAATCATTGGTCCCTGATTAGCAGCAGCTGACATTTTTATTGGTACCATGTGGGGTACATACAACGTATTGATCACTTTTTATTGCATTTTTTAAGGACATGCACAACTAATAATCAGTAATTTTTTTTTTTCTTTACGACATTCACAGTACAGATTGAATAACTTTATGTTTTCATAGATCCGACTTTCTTAACTCCCAACTATCTTGGATTCAGCGGGGCTGTCCCAATTTGAGGGCCTTGTCCCGGCACATCAGGGCTTTGTCCCGATTTCTTATACACACCTCTCTGCTCCAACAGCTCCTCCGCGGGGGCCTCATTTCTGCTCATACATAAATTAAATTAAACTGTTCCCTTGTTCTCGAGTCTCCATGAGTCTTGAACTCACAGCAACAAGTTCGCAGGGAGTAGCGCTAGCTTTGAGGCACAGCCCTCAATGATATAGGTAGGAGAATTTGGTAATCTTGAGCTGTATTGCAGGCACTGAACCCAGAAGCAGATAATACATATACATAGAGATACAGTGTATATCATAGTGTATTTCTATGTCCCTTGTATACTAGGGGTGACTAAAAAGTCAGATTTTTTTGTTCCTATAAAACTACTAAAAATTATAAAAAACAATTACAAAAATGTTATTTTTTCTTTTTTTGTGAGTCTCCCCATGACTTGAACTCACAACCTTCAACATTACAGGCAGGAGCTAAAGCAATTGAGCCACATCCTCTGGTGATGTCACTGGGAGAATTTTGTGTACTTGATCGGTATTGTAGACTCTGACATAGCAGTTTATTTCTCTTCTGCACGTTTTCTGCAGACGTCCGCATCACATGAAGCAATAACAATCTTCTCTGATTATGGCGTGTTTGCTGCATGTCTTTTATGCAAGTTCCCCCACATTTAATGCGTTTTTGGGGCAGATGTGAATCCGTGTTTTTAACGCTTTTTTAATAAGACAGAAAAGCTTTGATTCTGCGTCTGCGCTTAAAAATGCAACAGCATTTTTTTTCCCCTTGAATTTTTTCGGGCTCCCCATAGAAACCTATAGGGGAAAAAAAAGCACCAAAACTGCATAGTTCAGCAGCATCTTTAGATGCCAGAGGACGGAGATTTCATGTTCCTGGGGATGGAGTGATGGGGGGAATGCCATCTCTGAGTGGAGCGCCCCTTTAATTTTTTATCACATTATTAATCATGTTTTCTAGTATTTATAGCATATAACATTCGGGGTGACAGAGCAATGTATCCTCCATCATATGCAACGTGTACTCACCTCCTGGGGTTGGGGTCACTTTACTCCCAGCATCATCTGTTAGAGATACAGTTAATGTTATTGTTAATGGACGTGAAAATAGATATAAAATAATTTATTAAGGAATCCTGCCAGGACCCTCAAAGCCCCTAAGCCGCCACCTTAATGCGTCAGAACCGTATTTCTGTATTCTAATAAAGTATCTTATGCCCTAAAACAATCTACATATCTGAGCGCCAAAATCACCTTTTGGGCTCCATTCAGACGGTCGTTTTTCACAAATAAAACACGTATATATTAAGGACTAGTCCGGTAGGACGTCTACTGCCAGGCTGGCCCGGCCCAGGTTCTGTCCTCAGGGCAGGATGTTGTGCTCACGTGAGAGATCTCCTGCTTTGAATAGATTTTGAGCACAGCGAGGAAGACGTCAGTCAGGCCGAGGGGGCGTCATTTTTTCAGGTGGAAAAAATGCCCGACGGACTAGTCCCGGCTAATCTGCATACAACAATAAAAGTGGATATGGCACACATATAAAGATTATAAAGAACTTTATTAGAATACAGGAATAGGTCTGTTGGTGACTGGGGACCCGGAGATAGATAAATGAGCTCACAAAGCAGAATAGTGGGGGCCGAGGACCAAGTCCTGGACTTATCCCCTCACCTGTGTCTGGAGACGGAGTGGCGGTATCATCTGTATCACAAAAGAAAAACAAGTCGTTACAAGCAGAGTATGGTATAGGATGGTAGTGTATAGTATGGTAGAGTATAGTATAGTATGGTAGAGTATGGTAGGGTATGTATAGTATGGTAGAGTATGGTAGAGTATGGTATGGTAGAGTATGGTATAGGATGGTAGTGTATAGTATGGTAGAGTATAGTATAGTATGGTAGAGTATGGTAGGGTATGTATAGTATGGTAGAGTATGGTAGAGTATGGTATGGTAGAGTATGGTAGAGTATAGTATGGTAGAGTATAGTATAGTATGGTAGAGTATGGTAGAGTATGGTAGGGTATGTATAGTATGGTAGAGTATGGTATGGTAGAGTATGGTATAGGATGGTAGAGTATGTTTAGTATGGTAGAGTATGGTAGAGTATGGTATGGTAGAGTATAGTATGGTAGAGTATGGTATAGGATGGTAGAGTATGTTTAGTATGGTATAGTATGGTAGAGTATGGTAGAGTATGTATAGTATGGTATAGTAGAGTATGGTAGAGTATGTATAGTATGGTATAGTGGAGTATGGTAGAGTATGTATAGTATGGTATAGTAGAGTATGGTAGGGTATGTATAGTATGGTATAGTGGAGTATGGTAGAGTATGTATAGTATGGTATAGTAGAGTATGGTAGAGTATGTATAGTATGGTATAGTGGAGTATGGTAGAGTATGTATAGTATGGTATAGTAGAGTATGGTAGGGTATGTATAGTATGGTATAGTAGAGTATGGTAGAGTATGTATAGTATGGTAGAGTATGGTATGGTATAGTATGGTAAAGTATGTATAGTATGGTAGAGTATGGTATGATATAGTATGGTAGAGTATGGTAGGGTATGTATAGTATGGTAGAGTATGTATAGTATGGTAGAGTATGGTATGGTATAGTATGTAGAGTATGTATAGTATGGTAAAGTATGGTAGAGTATGGTAGAGGATGGTATGGTAGAGTATGGTACAGGATGGTAGAGTATGGTAGGGTATGTATAGTATGGTATAGTAGAGTATGGTAGAGTATGGTAGAGTATGTATAGTATGGTATAGTAGAGTATGGTAGAGTATGTATAGTATGGTATAGTAGAGTATGGTAGGGTATGTATAGTATGGTATGGTAGAGTATGGTAGAGTATGGTAGAGTATGGTATGGTAAAGTATGGTAGAGTATGGTAGGGTACGTATAGTATGGTAGAGTAGAGTATGGTAGAGTATGGTATAGTAGAGTATGGTAGAGTATGGTATGGTAGAGTATAGTATAGTATGGTAGAGTATGGTATAGTATAGTATGGTAGAGCATGGTATAGCATGGTAGAGTATGGTAGAGTATATATTATGGTACAGTATGGTATAGTATAGCATGTTAGAGTATGGTATAGTATGGTAGAGCATGGTAGAGTATAGCAAGGTAGAGTTTGTTAGAGTATAGTATGGTAGAGTATGGCAGAGTATGGTACAGTATAGCATTGTACAGTATAGTATGATAGAGTATGGTATAGTATGTTAGGGTATGGTAGAGTATGGAATGGTAGAGTATGGTAGAGTATAGTATGGTAGAGTATATATTATAGTACAGTATGGTATAGTATAGCATGTTAGAGTATGGTATAGTATGGTAGAGCATGGTAGAGTATAGCAAGGTAGAGTATGGTATGGTAAAGTATGTATATTATGGTAGAATATAGCATGGTAGAGTTTGTTAGAGTATAGTATGGTAGAGTATGGCAGAGTATGGTACAGTATAGCATTGTACAGTATAGTATGATAGAGTATGGTATAGTATGGTAGGGTATGGTAGAGTATGGTATGGTAGAGTATGGTAGAGTATAGTATGGTAGAGTATGATGTGGTAGAGTATGGTATGGTATGGTAGTGTATGGTACAGTATAGCATGGTATAGTATGGTGTGGTAGAGTATAGCATTGTACAGTATAGTATGATAGAATATGGTATAGTATGGTAGGGTATGGTAGTGTATGGTAGAGTATAGCATGGTAGAGTATGGTATGGTAGAGTATGGTAGAGTATGGTATGGTAGAGTATAGTATGGTAGAGTATGGTATGGTAGAGTATGGTATAGTATGATGTGGTAGAGTATGGTAGTGTATGGTGGGGTATGGTACAGTATAGCATGGTATAGTATGGTGTGGTAGAGTATGGTAGGGTATGTAGAGTATGGTAGAGTATAGCATTGTACAGTATAGTATGATAGAATATGGTATAGTATGGTAGGGTATGGTAGTGTATGGTAGAGTATAGCATGGTAGAGTATGGTATGGTAGAGTATGGTAGAGTATGGTATGGTAGAGTATAGTATGGTAGAGTATGGTATGGTAGAGTATGGTATAGTATGATGTGGTAGAGTATGGTAGTGTATGGTGGGGTATGGTACAGTATAGCATGGTATAGTATGGTGTGGTAGAGTATGGTAGGGTATGTAGAGTATGGTAGAGTATAGCATTGTACAGTATAGTATGATAGAGTATGGTATAGTATGGTAGGGTATGGTAGAGTATGGTAGAGTATAGCATGGTAGAGTATGGTATGGTAGAGTATGGTATAGTATGGTAGTGTATGGTGGGGTATGGTACCGTATAGCATGGTAGAGTATGGTAGAGTATGGTATGGTAGAGTATAGTATGGTAGAGTATGGTATGGTAGAGTATGGTATAGTATGATGTGGTAGAGTATGGTAGTGTATGGTGGGGTATGGTACAGTATAGCATGGTATAGTATGGTATGGTAGGGTATGTATAGTATGGTAGAGTATAGTATGGTAGAGTATGGTAAGGTATGTATAATATGGTAGAGTATAGTATGGTAGAGTATGATGTGGTAGAGTATGGTAGTGTATGGTGGGGTATGGTACAGTATAGCATGGTATAGTATGGTGTGGTAGTGTATGGTAGAGTATGGTAGTGTATGGTGGGGTATGGTACAGTATAGCATGGTATAGTATGGTGTGGTAGAGTATGGTAGAGTATGGTACAGTATAGTATAGTATGGTATGCCAGTGTTTGGTAAAAGTTGCAGGGTGGCGAAAACAAATCACTACATTATTCTTCCCAAGACTTTCAGTACGTGAGAGGAAAAACTAATTATTGCAATATGATAAGATAAAATCATGAAGCGTAACGTATCTCTCGTCCTCCTTCTTTCTGCCCGATCATTGAGCGCCCTTATAGCAATCTATCAAACGAGGCCGTAATGGACGGCAGGAATCTACCGCCACCTGGTGATAACTCTTTACACTTCAATATCTGATATATTTTTGTTAACTTTTTTTGTGTGTTTTTTTTTATTTAACTGATAGGTTGTTGTTTTTTACCCCATTGTGTGAACATCCTCTACAAAAGGAAAAAAGGCAGCTATATGTACTAGAGTTTGAAAATTTACACTTTTCCTGACATTAATTTGGTGACGGAGACTTTAATTATTCAGGTGGCAAAAGTTTTTTTTTTCCTTTTTTTGTCTTTTCTCATGTATTACCATGCCATTATTATAAATATAGTTTATACAAATTTGACATATGTGTACATACATTAGACACATACAGGATACATGTTAAGTACATATTATACAGTCATGGACAAAAATGTTGGCACCTTTGAAATTGTTTCAGAAATCTAAGTATTTCTGCCAGAAAATTATTGCAATCCCACATGTTTTGGTATACACATGTTTATTTCCTTTGTGTGTAATGGAGCAACATAAAAAAACTGAGATAAAAAGGCAAAATGGATATAATTTCACACAAAACCCCAAAAATGGGCCAGACAAAATTGTTTGCACCTAACATTTGGTTGCACCCTCGGGAATAAATGACTGCAATCAATCGCTTCCTATAACCATCAATCGCTTCTTACGCCTCTCGGCTGGAGTTTTGGATGTCTCTTCTTACAAACGTCTCCAGGACTCTCATATTTCAAGACGTCTTCTCCCAACAGCAATTTTAAGATCTCTCCACAGGTGATCAATGGGATTAAGATCCGGACTCATTGCTGCCACTTCAGGACTTTCCAGCGCTTTGTTTCCATCCATTTCTGGGGGCTTCTTGAAGTATGCTTGGGGTCAGTGTTCTGCTGGAAGACCCATGACCTAGGATGCAAACCCAGCTTTCTGACACTGGGCACTACATTGCCACCCAAAATCTTTTGGTAATCTTCAGATTTCATGATGCCTTGCACACAGTCAAGGCACCCAGTGCCAGAAGCAGCAAAACAACCCCAAAACATCTGTGACCCTCCACCATATTTGACTGTAGGTACTGTGTTCTTTTCTTTGTAGGCCTCATTCCGTTTTAGCTAAACAGTAGAATGATGTGCTTTACCAAAAAGCTCTATCTTGGTCTCATCTGTCCACAAGACACTTTGCCACAAGGATTTTGGCTTACTCATGTACATTTTGGCAAACTGCAGTCTAGCTTTTTTATGTCTGTCAGCAGCGGGGTACTCCTGGATCTCCAACCATAGCATTTCATTTGATTCACATGTTAATGGATAGTTGGCACTGACACTGATGCACCCCGAGCCTGCAGGAAAGCTTGAATTTCTTTGGAACTTGATTAGGGCTGCTTATCCACCATCCGGACCATGCTTAGTGTGGCGCACACACAGACAGACAATGCACAGATTGAGTCAACTTCTCCCCTTTTTATCTGGTTTCAGGTGTGATTTTCATATTGCCCACACCTGTTACTTGCCACAGGTGAGTATGAACGAGCATCACATGCTTGAAACAAAGTTGTTTATCCACGATTTTGGAGAGGTGCTAACAATTTTGTCTGGCTCATTTTTTGGGCTTTTGTGTGAAATTGTGTCCAATTTTCCTTTTTTTCTCAGTTTTTTTGTGTTGTTCCAATACACAGAAAGGAAATAAACATGTGTATAACAAAACATTGTAATTGCCATAATTTTCTGGGAGAAATTTCAAGGGTGTCAACACTTTTAGTCATGACTGTATATATACACATTATACAATGCATATGAAACACATATGGAAATATGGCATAAAAATGGTAAAAATATATTTACCTGTAATTTCTACAAAAAAAACCACTATGTGTGAATATAACCGAAAAAGTAGGGAGAAAGCTGTACGCCGCAAAGTCTGTAATTTAATTTTTTTGTTTGAATTTTAGAAATTGTCGAAATTTAGTGATGCACCTGGTAATCCGGCTGGAAGAATTTTTTTGTTGTTGTCGCTTTCCCACATTTATTTATGGTCATAACAGCCATTACATATTATTTTTATTTTTTGGGTAAACTTATGAAATCTTGTTTATCGCAAAACGATCTCTAGTTTTTCTTAGGCCTCATTTTGCCAAACACATATGTAACCTTTACATTTGTATTAACTTATATTATGAGATTAAATGCCCCCAAAAAATGTAATGTGATGATTATGGGGATACAGGATGTGACTGCTATTTTTACTGTTTTTTTTTATTTTTTACTCTTACTATATGGATTACAAAAATGAATTTATTGTAAATGTTTTTTTATTTATTTTTAGTAACTTTTTACCTTTTTTTAAAACAAAAATCTATAAATGTACTTGCATATACATTAGAGTAATTTCAGTAAATGCCAATGGCAGTAAAGGAGAAAACTATTTAGGTTTTTAGACAGAGAAAATTGTCCTCTACAAATCAGTGCGGCCTGGAGCTACTATTAGTATGGAAGGCAGAAAAATTAACACAGCAACGTCTTGTGTAAGAAACATAGAACAAGTAGTGTAGAAAATATGGCACAGATCCACTTCTTATACGGCGCAATCGGCCCGTGGGATAAATAAAAAAATAAAAAATAAAAAAACAATTGCTCTGTTTATATATACATTTATGGTAAATAATTGTTAGAACCCTCCTGTCTGTTTTTCCATCTTGTGTTTTGCGGTCACGTGACCATCTGCCTTTATATTCCAGCTCCGCCCTTCTGGCTGTGCTGGACTTCAGTGTTTGACTTTTTCTCTAGCCAGGTGCTTCTGTGCCTTTCTCTGTCAGTTCGCTTGGTCCTCTGGGACCTCTAGTACTTTTTTGTCTGTTTGTCTTTTTGTGTTCTGCAACAACTTCTCTGTTTAGGAGGTGTCCCATTTTTGTCCCAGTCCTTAGTTCTTTTAGGGACCCCTTCCCTTATGCTATAGGTCTTCGTTCAGACTAGCCGAGGACTAAGGCGGGTCTGTTCGCTAGGAACAGGCAGCCCGCTACATCGTAGGGATTCAGCTTAGTCTTACTGTAGGGACAGCTTTCCCCCTATCTTTCCTTAGTACTTGTTGCAGATCATAACAATAATGAGTTCATTATATCATAAGAGTCTTTATGGTTACAGGGATATCAGAGAAGTCTGTATTCTTTACTTTATTGTTCTTGCAGCATAGTGCAATCCCTAAGGTTCTGCAACAACCAAAATGCTAAAAGTCGAGACCAGTTAGATTTTTTGCAACTAGCTTGTTGTAGTTTCCGTACCCAATAGGGTACAACAATCTTTGCAGACTGGTAATTAGACAATACACTGCAATACTAAAGCATCGCCACATATTGTACAGGTGATCGCTGGTTCAAACTCGTAAAAAAAAATGTGCAAAAAATAGTTTAAAAATTGACATTTTTAAAAAAAAAGCCTTAAAATTCAAATCATTCCCTTTTCCCATTCTAAGAATAATAATTTAAAAAAATGTTTCCATAAAACTATTATTATTATCAATTATTTAAAGATGCAATAGTATAAGAAGTGACCGTTCATTAATCGATTAAATGATGTGAATTCTTTATTGGACATGGACACAAAAGGCTAACAGTCGCTCGGTGTGCTCCCACATTTCTTCTGGCCCCAAACTGTAGTGAAATGTATTTATACATATGATAAATGTTGTAAAGAAAAAAAAATGCCAGGATTGTGTGTTTTTAATGATCGCTTCGACTCCCCAGAAAGTATAAATAAAAAGCATTAAAAAAATTTAATGTACCCCAAAACGATACCAGCTCGCCCCTCCACAAAAAAAGAAGTCTTCTTACATCTTCGCTGTCAGTAAGATAAAAAAAAAAATTAGGCTTTTAGAAAATGGCAACACAAACACATTTTTTTTCTTCTGAAAGCCGTAAAAAAATATATATAAACTCTATAAATGTGGAATATGCCTTAATCGTTCTGACTTGAAGAATACGGTTGCCATATCATTATTAAAAAAGAATGACATGTGAAAAATATTCCAGAATAATCACATGCGCCCTGGTTGTCAGGTCTCCAGGCACAGTGTAATCCGACCCACAGCTGTAAGAGAGGAGGGAGGGGGGCTTCAGTATGAGAGTCTCTCTGCAGCTGTGAGAAGAGCTGACAGGAAGGGCACCCTGTAGTGATCACTAAGATGTGCTCTTTTGTTAAGGTACTATATTTCAATACCGAGTTGTGGAAGAACTATATGTCCCAGCTCTTCAGAAAATGGATTTTCTAGCTCAGGGGGAGATAGCGAATGCCAGACTGCATCCCAGCCCAATCTAGCATGTAGGGACGAGGAGATACATGTCCCAGCCTTTTGGAACCTCCTAGCACCAGTGTGTTTGGTCTCCACGCGTAGCTGGGGCCCAGCTGGACCCAATGACTCCAGAATCAGCTCCCTAGGGGCACTCAGTAAGGAATTGTAGCCCATTTTGGCTTCGGGAGATGGTAGCAAGCTTAGACCAAGGTGGGTGGAGAGTTAGGTCCAGCCCTGGGAGTAACCCAGAGAGTTTAAAAACTCCTGCAGATCTCCTCCCACCTGTCTTTTCCTGGGGGAGCTCGTGCCATCAAGACATGTGGGAGAAATCCACCAACCAAGTGAGGGACCACAACCTCCCCCATGTGGCCACCCATCCCCCGAGCCAGGCTTTCAATCTAAGCTAGTAACTGACTTTAAGATCTGCTTATACTTGTTGTACCATGCTTTTGCATTTGTAACTCTGACCACTGTATATGTAACCCTTATGTATATAGTAGATTGTTTAGTGAGCCCTTATGGCGATTAAATATATAATTTAACCTTACGTCTGTTGTTCGGTCCAACGAACGCGCTACTGGGCTGGTTTCTAGCCCAATATAAGTCTGTTATATTAAATAGAGACTGGTGGCAGCTTTATCCAGGCCGACAAGGCTCTGCTTCACTGGAGTAGTGAAAGAGCCTCTCAGCCTGTCAGGGGTGTGAGTGAGTGTGGGGCCACGTCAGTGACTGAGTGGACCACCTTTTCTCACTCTCTGGTGCCTCTCTGTACCCATGTGGACAGAAGGTGATGGTGTAGAACTGAACCAATCTGACCTTACGCATCCTTAAGGGGGGTGCGGAACTTCACGTTGGTGCAAACGGTAGATCCATATCAGCTCCTCCGTCTGGCGTAGTGTGACGTCAGGCGGGTGGCGGGGTGTGGATCCACCGCAAGAAGCGGAAACAGTGCCATTTTTTCACATGACAGAATTACAATTTTTCAACATTTAACTCAACTCGACTTCTTTCCTGTTTTTCTTTTTTTTACTTCATAAGGCCTCTTTCACATGTCCTGATATGGAAAAAACAGTACCGGTGCTATCCATGTCTGTGTGTACGTGTGCGTCATCTGTGTGCCCCATCCATGTTATATGTACAGGAATAGAATGCAGAATAGAAATGACAGATGTTAATGTGTTACATGTGCAAAGATCGAGACAGATAGATCTGTGAGATGTATAATTAGTGCCGTGTGTGTGTAGTTTACTTTACTTGTATTAAGCTAAAAAATAAATGAAGAAAATGATGTGGGGTCCCCCATATTTTTTTTATAACCAGCAAACGTAAAGCAGATAGTTTTGGGCTGATATTATCAGGCTGGGAAGGTCCCTAGTTATTGGGCCCTTCTCAGCCTAAAAATACCAACCCACAGCAGCCCCAGAATTGATGAATCCATTGGATGTGCCAATTTTGGGCTTTGCCCAGCTCTTCCCGATTGCCCTGGTGCGGTGGTAATCGGTTTAATGGTATAAGGGTTGATGTCAGCTGTGGTTTGTCAAAACTTACAGCTGACAACAAGCCCTGGGGTTAGTAATGGAGAGAAGTCTATCAGACACCCCCATTACTAACCCAGTAATCCCCCCCAAAAAATACAGGGCAATCAGGAAGAGCTGGGCAAAGCGCCAGAATTGGCGAATCTAATGGATGCACCAATTCTGGAGCAGCTGCAGGCTTGTGTTTTTGGCTGGGAAGGGCCCAATAACCAGGGAACTTCCCAATCTGATCATATAAGAGTGCAGCTGTCTGCTTTAATTTTGCTGGTTATGAAAAATAGAGGGGGTGGGAGACCCTGCATCATTTTCTTCATATATTTATTAGCTTAATACAAGTACAGTAAACTACACATGCACAGCACTAACTATATATCTCACAGATCTTTAACACCTAAACACCTGTCATTTCTATTCTGCATTCTACTCTAGTACATGTAACACGGATGGTGCACATGGATGCCACACACGTACACACAGATACACAGACACTGATCGCATCGGTACTGGTTTTTCCATTACCAGAAATATCAGGACATGTTAAAGAAGCCTTAGGCTCTGTGGACAGAAAAATATATATGAAAAAATAATTTTGGCTCTTGGATATTATTGACACGGAATATGTTGACGATATGGAAATAACGATTATTATGTTACGCAGGTGATTTATTATGAGATGCAATTTTTGAATTGGCCACTAGATGTCAGCAATGTGACAAATTATAAAATGTCAGCATACGCCAGGTTCCCAGAAAACCCACATGTCACATCAGTTATGTCTAAATATGAAACATTAGTTTTCATTCTCTTCTCACCATCAACCAAAAAAATCTGCAGGACAGTGTAAGAATTCCAGAGGCTGGGCTCTGTTCTGAGGATACTGAGACTCTTACTGTTAGGAATGCACTTTTACGCTAATGAATGAAGCTGATCTGCAGTACCCGAAAGTGGCCATCAGTGGTTATCAATATCATAGCAGTAGAAATCTCTTTAAAAAGATTATTCCTGTGTCCACTATGGGGCTCTCACTTGTATTCATTATTGAGCATTGTATACAGCATTTGCAGTGAGCTCCCCCTAGTGGTAGCCACTTGCAGGCCAATTTTTTTTTCAAAACCACCAAATGTAAAAATGTGTGATGTACATATATAAAGTTGGCTGTTAGGGAAGGAGGGAGAAAGAAGGGAATTCCACTGCTTTAGAAAGGGAATGCATGACCAAAGAAAGGAATGTGCGCAGCCTCAAGTCTCAGCAAGTTTCTGGAAAGAGGAAGCGTAAAAGTTTTTTTTCTTCTTCTGTGGCTCATGACAATGTAGGGAAGGCGTAAAGTTTCTGCCTCTGAAGATCTTTAAAACCTTACAATGTGCATTAAGGAAGTGTCAACAAATAAGACGAGGGCGCCGCGCCTACAGAGAGATGGATGAAGCCAGGTGACGTCAGGAATTCACAGCATAACTCAGATTAGATCAAACTCACCAGAATTTCTCCGGACGACCACATTCCCCAGAGCCGGCAGAACTGCGAGACACAAAGCGATAGGGACGGCCATCAACCAGTATGTAATATTATATGCTAAAAATGACATTACCGAGGCATAAGGTACAGGAAACCTCAGTACGATGATGATGATGATGATGATGATGATGGATCCACTCAGACAATGAGATGAAAGACGGCACAGAACCGTTCCTTTACTCCGGCCCTGATCATTCTGGATATCTTCATGATTATCTTGTAGTTCTCTGACGGATTATCAGAATGTCAAATGAAAGGATTTTTGCATTTTTTTGCACATATCTTGGATTTGTATTTCTAAGTTTCAGGTCTACAGTGAGAGACTCCAATATAATACTCACCGACGGCCAAAACTGTGAGGAGCAACAAGCAGCAATGAGGAGTATTCAGCCCGGGCATCTCTGCGGAGAGGAAACAACATTACACACAAATACACACATGACACAGTCATACACACATTGTATATAAGATATACGTGTACGTACATTACGCCGTATATACACACTGTGCACATATATACCCATTACACATGCATATACAATATATACATTACACATGCATATACATTGTGCGCATATATACCCATTACACATGCATATACAATATATACATTACACATGCAAATACACAGTCCACACATATATACATTACACATACATATACATAGTGTACATATATACCCATTACACATGCATATACATAGTGCACATATATACCCATTACACATGCATATACAATATATACATTACACATGCATATACATAGTGCACATATATACCCATTACACATGCATATACACAGTCCACACATATATACATTACACATGCATATACATTGTGCACATATATACCCATTACACATGCATATACACAGTCCACACATATATACATTACACATGCATATACATTGTGCACATATATACCCATTACACATGCATATACACAGTCCACACATATATACATTACACATGCATATATACAGTCCACACATATATACATTACACATGCATATACATTGTGCACATATATACCCATTACACATGCATATACACAGTCCACACATATATACATTACACATGCATATACATTGTGCACATATATACCCATTACACATGCATATACAATATATACATTACACATGCATATACATTGTGCACACATATATAACAGAAAATTTAATATATGGTTAACACATTACAGATACACTGACGAGCAGAAGGGTAAGAATGTTTTGATCTTTTGTCTTTCAGGCTCCATATCTCACCATCTACTACTGCTGAATGTGAGACGACCATCATTCTATGGACAATCATCTTGGCTATCTCATACATAAATTTGCCTTGCAGCTATTTAGCATATGATTAGTTATGCAGATTCTTGTCAGGTCACTGCATTGTTACTGTTTTGCTCCAAAAAAAAATCAAACTTTTAACTTTTATTATTTTGTTAGTATTTTGTAAATCCACCTGTGGGGAAACGGGTGTCAATGGGTGCTCTCGTCCGCTGGCCCGCCTGTCTTTAGAAATACCACATGGACCCGGGCTCATCCCACTGAATGCCCACTCTCCTTTCCCATGGACAGAACACTACTCAGACAACACAGGGTGAGGGTAAAACAGTGTGACAATACTTTATTGAACCACCAACAGACAATAACATAGAACAGTCCCAGCAAATATACAAGACTCGCTGGGATTAGAGCAGCTGCGACTTCGAGGCTTCCAGGGCTGACTACCCCCATCAGTGGCACCTCGCTTTTGGCGGGCACCCACAGAGAGGAGGTAACAACAAGCTTAGGAAGCTGACCGTCCATTGAGGTACTTGACCAGGTGACTGGAGGGTCCCAACCTGGCTTCTCCGAACGTCTCCATGGGGCAAAGTGACAGGAGGGTCCCAACCTGACTTCCCCAAATGTCTCCGTGGGGCTAGGTGACCTGAGTGTCCCAACCTGGCTTTCCCAAATGTGTCCATGGGTTCAGTGATGGTCAATGGAGTACATCTGTTTTCTCCCAGCTAGGGCCGTGGTCCCTTAGGCTGGCATCCTGTAGAATGTCAAATCTGCATCCCTCTTGATTGTCTTATGGTGTTCTGGCTTCTGTTTTGTCGAGTCTCCCTGAAGAAGGATAGAGATCCCTTTTTTTACCCACATCTGTGGTTCAGGCTATCATCCACAGGTCAGAGGGAAGGTAGCATAAGGTTAACTCTCATTGTTTGAGTATTAAATCAATCTGCATGGTTTGTCCTTCACTGTTTGCAAGTCAACAAACTACATGGAGTTATACAATGGGTAATCAACATATTGGCAAACATTGTTTGTTCAATGACCCTGCATCTTGGTCCTCCAAAGATAGCAACACAATAACTGTAGGAGCTGATATAAGAGATAAAAAGTAGCCATTCAACAATTCATAAACGTCAATTCAAGAGTCAACGTTCGGACTCATATGAAAAATAGTCTATGTTTCTTGACCTACTGAAAATATACGTCTGGCATAATTAAAATTAAATGCTGTGTCATCACACCACCTTTGGCTTTCAACACTGTCTGAATCCTTCTGGGCATGCTCTCGAACAGATTCAAGCATGTCTCAACCAATCCTAGGTCTCTTCTACATGTTCCCAAAGTTGGTGCATACTTGTCGAATCACTTGTGTATGTATACAGCTTTTTCTTCAACTCTACCCACAAGTGTTCGATTGGGTTGAGGTCTGGGGACTCTGGGGCCAATCCAGTACATCTACTTCATTGTCATTGAACCATTTCTTCGCCAATCTCGACATATGCTTTGGGTCGCTGTTCTGTTGGAATATTATGTTGTCATTTTCATACCCATAGTACTCGAGTGTACGAGCTAATTCATCTTGTAGGATACTCACATATAGCTCAGCATTGAGACCACCATCGATCCTGGTCAAATATCCAACGCCTTTTTTGGATGTGAAATAGCTCCATATCATCAGACTTCCTCCACCGAACTTGACAGTTCCTTCAATTTCTCGATTCGTTAGCCCCTTTTTCCCTTGTTTCTTCCAGACACATTTTGCACCCACCAGAGCCTATTGACATTTGTCTCTTTGCTCCAAATCACCCATTTCCAATCTTCTACTGTCCACTTTTCATACTTTTTTGCAAACTGGAGCTGACGTTTCTTATGACGATATTGAAGTCAAGGCTTCTCCACCTTTTTTTTCGGGCCACCATTCCAGACTTGTGTAACGTGCGTCGCACGGTGCTTGAATGGACGTCTGTGATCTCACTATTACGAAGCATACGAGCCTCCTCCACTGCCGTGTTTGACGCGCAAGAACTGATAGACCTTGTGATGAGCCGACTTGTTGACTCCGATATTTTGCTTGGACGTTCACCTCTTGGCTTCTGAATGGATGGACGGACTTCATTTTGTATATTTCCAACTGTCATGGCGCTCACATGATGCAGTTTGGCAATTTTCTTGGCAGAGAGACCGCTAGCGATGAACTGGATGATGCTGCTTCTCTTTTCTTGGGAAATCTTCTTCATGGCTGCAGCATAATTTGAAACAGTGACCTTTTGCTTGGGAATAACACACTGAGCTATTAGGGAATGTGAGAACAGGTTGTAATTTGTAGTTTACAGGAAGAAAAAGATTTTTCCACCATCAGGAGCAAAACAGTAACAATGTAGTGACACGACAAGAATCTGCAGAACTGATCATGTGCTAAATAGTTGAAAGTCAAATTTATGTATAAGATAGCTAAGATCATTGTCTATAAAATGATTGTAGTCTCACGTTCGGAGCAGTAGAGGATGTGAGATATGGAGCCGGAAAGTCAAACGTTCAAAACACTTTTACCCTTTTGCACGTCAGTGTACATACTGCACCCATATACACATTACACATGCATATACATTGTGCACACATATATAGCAGTAAATTTAAAATATGGTTATCACATTACACATATATACGCACATATTGTATATAAAATACGCATGTATATTATACCGACTCAGTGTACACATTGCACACACATATACACATTACACATGTATATAGAGTGGGTATGGAAAGTATTCAGACTCCTTAAAATTTTTCACTCTTTGTTTCATTGCAGCCATTTGGTAAACTCTAAAAAGTTCATTTTTTTTCTCATTAAAGTACACTCTGCACCCCTCTTGACTGAAAAAAAAACAGAAATGTAGAAATTTTTGAAAATTTATTAAAAAATAAAAACTGAAATATCACATGGTCATAAGTATTCAGACCCTTTGCTCAGACACTCATATTTAAGTCATACGCTGTCCATTTCCTTGTGATCCTCCTTGAGATGGTTCTACCTCTTCATTGGAGTCCAGCTATGTTTAATTAAACTGATAGGACTTGATTTGGAAAGGCACACACCTGTCTATATAAGACCTCACAGCTCACAGTGCATGTCAGACCAAATGAGAATCATCAGCTCAAAGGAACTGCCCAAGGAGCTCAGAGACAGAATTGTGGTAAGGCACAGATCTGGCCAAAGTTACAAAAGAATTTCTGCAGTACTCAAGTTCCCAAGAGCACAGTGGCTTCCATAATTCTTAAATGGAAGAAGTTTGGGACCACCAGAAGTCTTCCTAGACCTGGCTGTCCAGCCAAACTGAGCAATCGTGGGAGAAGAGCCTTGGTGAGAGAGGTGGAGAAGAGCCTTGGTGAGAGAGGTAAAGAAGAACCCCAAGATCACTGTGGCTGAGCTCCAGAGATGCAGTAGGGAGATGGGAGAAAGTTCCAAAAAAGCCAACTATCACTGCAGACCTCCACCAGTCGGGCCTTTATGGCAGAGTGGCCCGACGGAAGCCTCTCCTCAGTGCAAGACATATGAAAGCCCGCATAGAGTTTGCTCAAAAACACATGAAGGACTCCCAGACTATGAGAAATAAGATTCTCTGGTATGATGAGACGAAGATAGAACTTTTTGGTGATAATTCTAAGTGGTATGTGTGGAGAAAACCAGGCACTGCTCATCACCTGCCCAATACAATCCCAACAGTGAAACATGGTGGTGGCAGCATCATGCTATGGGGTGTTTTTCAGCTGCAGGGACAGGACGACTGGTTGCAATTCAAGGAAACATGAATGCGGCCAAGTACAGAGATATCCTGGATGAAAACCTCTTCCAGAGTGCTCTGGACCTCAGACTTGGCAGAAGGTTCACCTTCCAACAAGACAATGACCCTAAGCACACAGCTAAAATAACAAAGGAGTGGCTTCAGAACAACTCTGTGACCATTCTTGACTGGCCCAGCCAGAGCCCTGACCTAAACCCAATTGAGCATCTCTGGAGAGACCTGAAAATGTCTGTCCACCAACGTTCAGCATCCAACCTGATGGAACAGGAGAGGATCTGCAAGGAAGAATGGCAGAGGATCCCCAAATCCAGGTGTAAAAAACTTGTTGCATCATTCCCAAGAAGACTCATGGCTGTACTAGCTCAAAAGGGTGCTTCTACTCAATACTGAGCAAAGGGTTTGAATACTTATTGTAACATACCTGGCGGCGTCCTTGCATAGTGGTCCATCTCCCACTGTGCAAGAGCGCGCACTTGATCTCCAGTCCAGAAAGTCTCTCTGGCTTCCCTCCATGCTGTCTGTTTGTGTCTGTTTCTGCTGCTTAAGGGCGGCGCCCGATCACTTCCTGCTTTTTGTACCTGCTGTGGGTCACACCCCTTGTGCGTCCTCAGCCTATTGCTGTCTGTCACCTGGTATTTAACCCAGCTGCCCCAATCAATTCCTGCCTGAGCATTGTGTTTCATTCAGTGTGTGCTTGCACTCTGAAGGTGCCAGGTCCTGTTCTGTGTTCTCTTGTCTGCCTATCCTGGAGGCTGTATTTCCAGGCCTGTCTGAACACGCTCCTAGCCTGTTCCTCCCGCCTTCTAGGGGCCGATTACCTAGACCCGCTCCTGTATCTTGTCTGTCCTGTCTGAACACGCTCCTTGCCTGTTCGTTCCGCCTCTCTGGGGGCCGTATTCCCAGACCCGCTCCTGTATCCCGCTGCAGTGTCGGTCTCCTCCGTACACTCAGTTCCAGTCTGAACTCTCTCCTATCTTTTACCTGTTTTTTCTCTGTCCGTTCCTTTCCTTTTTCTGCAGAGTCTGAACTCGTACCTAACTCCTGCTTGTTGTCTCTGTACTCCCGTTTGTGAGTTTGTGGTCCACTCGCTACTTCACTGCAAGTACCCTGTGGGTATCTGGCTCTGCCTTTCCCTTCCTGTCTGTTCCGTGTGAACAGAGCCCTGTCCCCCCTGCTCTGCCTTGCTCACCGCACCGGCGGTTCTAGCATGCTCTGACCTTTTTGCTCGCTGCTCCGGCAGCCTTGCTCCGCTCTGACCCTTTTGCTCGCTGCTCCGGCAGCCTTGCTCCGCTCTGACCCTTTTGCTCGCTGCTCCGGCAGCCCTGCTCTGCTCTTGCTCACCGCTCCAGGCGGTCTCGTCCTGCTCTGCTCTTGCTCACCGCTCCAGGCGGTCTCGTCCTGCTCTGCTCTTGCTCACCGCTCCAGGCGGTCTCGTCCTGCTCTGCTCTTGCTCACCGCTCCAGGCGGTCTCGTCCTGCTCTGCTCTTGCTCACCGCTCCGGGCGGTCTCGTCCTGCTCTGCTCTTGCTCACCGCTCCGGGCGGTCTCGTCCTGCTCTGCTCTTGCTCACCGCTCCGGGCGGTCTCGTCCTGCTCTGCTCTTGCTCACCGCTCCGGGCGGTCTCGTCCTGCTCTGCTCTTGCTCACCGCTCCGGGCGGTCTCGTCCTGCCCTGCTCTTGCTCACCGCTCCGGGCGGTCTCGTCCTGCCCTGCTCTTGCTCACCGCTCCGGGCGGTCTCGTCCTGCCCTGCTCTCGCTCACTTCTCTGGGCGGCCTCACTCTGCTGTGTTTGTCCGCCGCATCTGTGGTTCTGTTCCAGAGTCCCAGTGTGTACTGGGTCCTATCCCGCCTGTGTTCCTACCTGCTAGTGCCTTCCTGTCTGCACTCTAGCCATGCTTGCCTGTACCCCCCTGCCTGCATACCCGCCTGCCTGCATACCAGTCGTGCCTGCCTATTCCCACCAGTCTGTGTGCCAGCCTAACCAGTCTGTTCCTGTATTCCCCTGTGTGGGTCAACAGCCGTGTCCGGGGTCTGTCCTGGAGTAGCACCTGGTTCCTCTGCTCGGTTCCTCCTTGGTGCACTGGCGTCGTATGCCGTCGTGCGACCCTGGTCTGATCGGGTGAATACCTAGTTACGCCCCTCCAGGCATTCACTCTCCGGCACGGTCCAGTGGAATCACACGCACACGCCGCTCAGCCCGGGCGTGTGCATTACAGCATGCTCAGGCCATGGTTCCCGTTGAGCCCCACGGCCTTCGCTCTCTGAGACGTTTTCCAGTGAATACGTGCATTAAAAATAAATAAAATAATTTTTTTCTTTAGCTGAGTTCCAGGCGAAGTACGCACCCGTCCAGATGGATCTTTCTGCACTCGTTCCTGCGGATCCGCCACGGTACTTTGGGGATCCAAAACAAAGTCGTGCATTTGTGGAGCAATGCATGCTACACTTCAAGGCCTACCCTCTCTATTTTCCTTCCGATTGGGCTAAAGTGGCCTTTATGATTGACTACCTAGCGGGTGATGCCTTGAAATGGGTCACTCCCCTATGGGAAGCATGGGATCCTGTCGTCCTTGACCTGCAGGCCTTCCTGGTGGCCTTTCGTATGGTCTTCGAGGACCCTAACCCTGAAGCCCCTGCTGAAGCTTCGCTTCCCAATATCCCGGAGCAGCCCCGACGGGTAATGTGTGTGGGTAGCGCACTAGTCCTCCTGCCCGAAGAGACTACTGCCCATCCAGACTCCACACAGGATGACTACGCTCTCCGGAATACTTCTCACAACCTCAAGAGGCAGTCCAGACGTGCTAGACGTAGAGACAAGCCGTCACGCCAGGGTCTGTCCTCCCTGAGACCTCCTGACCCCAACCTTGAAGTCCCTACTGAAGCTTCATCTCCCTGTATCCCGGAGAAGCCCCAACGGGTAATGTGCGTAGGTAGTGCACCAGTTCTCCTGTCCGAAGAGACTGCTGCCCACCCAGAATTCACACCGGAGGACCCCCTGTTGCCTCCTGAATCCCCCGGGATACCACTTGAGGACAATTGGAGAGAGACTTCCCTATACCCTGCACCTGATACCTCGCCCGCTTCATCCAGTGAGTCCGACCTAGTGTTCTCCGAAGCAGAGGTTACCCCTGAGTCTCTACACCCCTCCGATCAGGCGGAGGATCTCCAGTTGTCTCCTGAACCCTTCGGGGTGCTACCTGGTAGCGAATGGACAGAGACTTTCCTATACTCGGTACCTGATACCTCGGCTGCTTCATCCAGTGAGTCCGACCTAGTGTACTCTGAAGCAGAGGTTACCCATGAGTCTCTTCACCCCTCCGACCTGGCGGAGGACCTCCAGTTGTCTCCTGAGCCCTTCGGGGTGCTACCTGGTAGCGAAAGGACAGAGACTCTCCTATACTCTGTACCTGATACCTTGCTCGCTTCGTACAGTGAGTCCCACCTAGTGTACTCCGAAGCAGAGGTTACTCCCGAGTCTCTACACCCCTCCGACCAGGCGGAGGACCTCCAGTTGTCTCCAGAACCCTTCGGGGTGCCACCTGGTGGTGAATGGACAGAGACTTTCCTATATCCTGGAGCTGATACCTTGCTCGCTTCGCCTAGTGAGTCTAACCTAGTGTACTCCGAAGCACAGGTTATTCATGAGTCTCTACACCCCTCCGACCAGTTGGAGGACCTCCAGTTGTCTCCAGAACCCTTTGGGGTGCCACCTGGTGGTGTATAGACAGAGACTTTCCTATACTCGGCACCCGATACCTCGCCTGCTACGTCCAGTGAGTCCGACCTAATGTACTCTGAAGCAGATGTTTTCCCCGAGCCTCTGCACTCTTCTGACCCGGCAGAGGACCTCCAGTTGTTTCCTGACTACTCCGGGGTACCACCAGATAACAAAGAGACAGTGACTTTTTCTCACCCTGTACCTGATAACCCGTCTATTTCTTCCTGTGAGTTTGACAAGATGTACCTCGAAGCAGAGATTACCCCCAAGTCTCTGCTCCCCTCCAACCCGGTGGAGGACTTCCAGTTGTCTCCTGTACCCTCTGGGGTGCCACCTGAAAATATGTGGAGAGAGACTTCCTTGTGTGCTGTTCCTGGTACTCCACCCGTTTCGTCTGTTGCTGAGGATGGCTGGATAGGAGGTAGCATCCTAGCTAACCAGATGAGACCAGTTTTTCCTGTGGACAGTGGAGGTGATCTCCTTGAAGTGAAGGATTGGCCCTCGAATTCCCTGCGGAAGATTCTGGCAGGCCTGAAGAAGAGGGGGCGTAAGGGGGGGGTACTGTAACATACCTGGCGGCATCCTTGCATAGTGGTCCATCTCCCACTGTGCAAGAGCGCGCACTTGATCTCCAGTCCAGAATGTCTCTCTGGCTTCCCTCCATGCTGTCTGTTTGTGTCTGTTTCTGCTGCTTAAGGGCGGCGCCCGATCACTTCCTGCTTTTTGTACCTGCTGTGGGTCACACCCCTTGTGCGTCCTCAGCCTATTGCTGTCTGTCACCTGGTATTTAACCCAGCTGCCCCAATCAATTCCTGCCTGAGCATTGTGTTTCATTCAGTGTGTGCTTGCACTCTGAAGGTGCTAGGTCCTGTTCTGTGTTCTCTTGTCTGCCTATCCTGGAGGCTGTATTTCCAGGCCTGTCTGAACACGCTCCTAGCCTGTTTCTCCCGCCTTCTAGGGGCCGATTACCTAGACCCGCTCCTGTATCTTGTCTGTCCTGTCTGAACACGCTCCTTGCCTGTTCGTTCCGCCTCTCTGGGGGCCGTATTCCCAGACCCGCTCCTGTATCCCGCTGCAGTGTCGGTCTCCTCCGTACACTCAGTTCCAGTCTGAACTCTCTCCTATCTTTTACCTGTTTTTTCTCTGTCCGTTCCTTTCCTTTTTCTGCAGAGTCTGAACTCGTACCTAACTCCTGCTTGTTGTCTCTGTACTCCCGTTTGTGAGTTTGTGGTCCACTCGCTACTTCACTGCAAGTACCCTGTGGGTATCTGGCTCTGCCTTTCCCTTCCTGTCTGTTCCGTGTGAACAGAGCCCTGTCCCCCCTGCTCTGCCTTGCTCACCGCTCCGGCGGTTCTAGCCTGCTCTGACCCTTTTGCTCGCTGCTCCGGCAGCCTTGCTCCGCTCTGACCCTTTTGCTCGCTGCTCCGGCAGCCTTGCTCCGCTCTGACCCTTTTGCTCGCTGCTCCGGCAGCCCTGCTCTGCCCTTGCTCACCGCTCCAGGCGGTCTCGTCCTGCTCTGCTCTTGCTCACCGCTCCAGGCGGTCTCGCCCTGCTCTGCTCTTGCTCACCGCTCCAGGCGGTCTCGTCCTGCTCTGCTCTTGCTCACCACTCCAGGCGGTCTCGTCCTGCTCTGCTCTTGCTCACCGCTCCAGGCGGTCTCGTCCTGCTCTGCTCTTGCTCACCGCTCCAGGCGGTCTCGTCCTGCTCTGCTCTTGCTCACCGCTCCAGGCGATCTCGTCCTGCTCTGCTCTTGCTCACCGCTCCAGGCGGTCTCGTCCTGCTCTGCTCTTGCTCACCGCTCCGGGCGGTCTCGTCCTGCTCTGCTCTTGCTCACCGCTCCGGACGGTCTCGTCCTGCTCTGCTCTTGCTCACCGCTCCGGGCGGTCTCGTCCTGCTCTGCTCTTGCTCACCGCTCCGGGCGGTCTCGTCCTGCTCTGCTCTTGCTCACTGCTCCGGGCGGTCTCGTCCTGCTCTGCTCTTGCTCACCGCTCCGGGCTGTCTCGTCCTGCTCTGCTCTTGCTCACCGCTCCGGGCGGTCTCGTCCTGCCCTGCTCTTGCTCACCGCTCCGGGCGGTCTCGTCCTGCCCTGCTCTTGCTCACCGCTCCAGGCGGTCTCGTCCTGCCCTGCTCTCGCTCACCTCTCTGGGCGGCCTCACTCTGCTGTGTTTGTCCGCCACATCTGTGGTTCTGTTCCAGAGTCCCAGTGTGTACTGGGTCCTATCCCGCCTGTGTTCCTACCTGCTAGTGCCTTCCTGTCTGCACTCTAGCCGTGCTTGCCTGTACTCCCCTGCCTGCATACCCGCCTGCCTGCATACCAGTCGTGCCTGCCTATACCCACCAGTCTGTGTGCCAGCCTAACCAGTCTGTTCCTGTATTCCCCTGTGTGGGTCAACAGCCGTGTCCGGGGTCTGTCCTGGAGTAGCACCTGGTCCCTCTGCTCGGTTCCTCCTTGATGCACTGGCGTCGTATGCCGTCGTGCGACCCTGGTCGGATCGGGTGAATACCTAGTTACGCCCCTCCAGGCATTCACTCTCCGGCACGGTCCAGTGGAATCACACGCACACGCCGCTCAGCCCGGGCGTGTGCATTACACTTATGCCCATGTGATATTTCAGTTTTTCTTTTTTAATAAATTTGCAAAAATTTCTACATTTCTGTTTTTTTCAGTCCAGATGGGGTGCAGAGTGGACTTTACTGAGAAAAAAATGAACTTTTTTGAATTTACTAAATGGCTGCAATTAAAACAAAGAGTGAAAAATTTAAAGGTGTCTGAATACTTTCCGTACTCACTGTACATAGTGCACACATATACACATTACACATGCATATACATAGTGTACACATTTAAACATTATACATGTGTAAACATAGTGCACACATATGCACATTACACCTTTATATACATAGTGCACACTTGCTCCATTCCAGCCTCCATTGCTGTCTTGCTCTCCACCATGATGACCTTTGAGATAAGTGGCATGTGTTCAATGGACACCTGTAGCCGGGTGTCTGGCTCGTAGCCCAATGTTGTGCTGTTTGACCCTTTATTCTTGGTATGTGACGTCTAATTTCCCTTGCAGTACAGAATGGATAAATCAAGAAACCAGTGGTGCGACCATTTCTCCAAAGTGTCCCAGGTATGTTATACTATAGAAATGCTGCAGCATTTCAGTCAAAACATGCTTTGAAAAGGGACTATGCATCTTGGATGACTAGTCTGGGGCAGGATGCCGGTGGCTTCTCTCCATCTCATTCCCCTTGACTGACAGATCTCTTCCTATGGGTGTGTATATGGAGAGACCTTTTAGTCTAGGGGAATTGGTTAGAGAGAAGCTGCTGGGAACCTGCCTGGGACTGGTCATCCAAGACGCATAGACCATCTTTAAAGTATATTTTCTCTGAAACGCCGCAGCATATCAGAGTATGAAATGCCTGACTACACCAGTGGTCCGGGCAGCTTAATTCTCATGACAGGTTCTCTATAACAGAGCCAGGTCTGTGCCGACACTAAACAAGCAGGGATCTGTTAGGAGATGTGAACTTAGACCAATACAGAATTTGAAATACAGATCTGGCTGTGAATGGAGTAACTGTGGAGTACAGGGCTCTGGGGCTGCTTTTACTGATAGCCCATAGAGAAATGCAATGGGCACAATACAGCACCCAGGACCCAGAAGGGTGGACTCTAGTGTCATTTTTAGTGCATGTGGTCAGGATATTTCCCTCCAGGAATGTGGCCCTGGAGCTGTCAGTGTGGAGGACCCGAATAGAGGATGATACATTGTTACTAACGTGTTCTTTTCAGGAAAAGCCGGTCTGTTAGGTGGAACCAGACCAAAACCAATCTGTCCGGAATGTGCAAACAGGTCGCAAAGTCTTACAGAGCACGACAGCTTCCTCCAGATCGCCCGAGGGCCAGAAAGTGAAAGCTCAGGATTTCTCCGCAGTGTTTATATATGGTTTAACACCACAAAATAAATGATTAAAGATAGCAGCAGATGCGCCCCCAAAATTCACACATTTTAGAAAGAGCAACCCCCAAAGCATCACAACTTGCACTGTAGTTACTGACCCTACATCAGTTCTTTCTATCAAAGATCCTGTAGAATGTACACAAACTACATAAGCAAAAAGTAACATCCCAACAAACGCAAGGGCAATAAGTAACACCCCGGCAACCACCAGAGCAACAAGTAACACCCCAACAACTAAAAGAGCAAAAAGTAACATCCAGACAACTACAAGAGCAACAAGTAACACCCCGACAACTAAAAGAGCAACAAGTAACATCCAGACAACTACAAGAGCAAAAAGTAACACCCCAACAACTACAAGAGCAAAAAGTAACACCCTGACAGCTACAAGAGAAACAAGTAACATCCAGACAACTACAGAGCAACAAGTAACACCCCGACAACTACAGGAGCAACAAGTAACACTCCGACAACTACAGGAGCAACAGGTAAGACCCCAACAACTACAGAAGCAACCAGCAACACTCCGACAACTAGAAGAGCAACAAGAAACACCTCGACAACTACAAGAGCAACAAGTAACACCACAACAACTTCAAGAGCAACAAATAACACCCCAACAACTACAAAAGCAACAAGTAACACCCCAACAACGACAAGAGCAACAAGTAAGACCCCGATAATTACAGAAGCAACCATCAACACTCCGACAACTAGAAGAGCAACAAGTAGCACCCCGACAACTACAAGAGCAACAAGTAACACCCCACCAAATACAAGAGCAACAACTAACATCCAGACAACTAGAAGAGCAACAAGTAACCCCCAGACAACTACAACAGCAACAAGTAACACATCGACAACTACAAGAGCAACAAATAACACCTCAACAACTACAAGAGCAACATGTATCACCCCAACTACTACAAAAGCAACAAGTAACACCCCGACAATTTCAAGAGCAACAAATAACACCCCGGCATCTACAAGAGCAACAGGTAACACCCCGACAAATACAAGAGCAACAGCTAACATCCAGACAACTACAAGAGCAACAAGTAACACCCAGACAACTATAACAGCAACAAGTAACACACCAACAACTACAGAAGCAACCCTTCAGACAACTAGAAGAGCAACAAGTAACACCCCGACAAATACAAGAGCAACAACTAACATCCAGACAATTACAAGAGCAACAAGTAACACCGAGACAACTACAAAAGCAACAAGTAACACCCCAACAACTACAAAAGCAACAAGTAACACCTCAACTACAAGAGCAACACATAACACGCCGACAACTACAACAGCAACAAGTAACACCCCGACAACTACAAGAGCAACAAGTAACACCCCAACAATTTCAAGAGCAACAAATAACACCCCAACAACTACAAAAGCAACAAGTAACACCCCAACAAGTACAAGAGCAACAAGTAACACCCCAACAACTTCAAGAGCAACAAATAACACCCCAACAACTACAAAAGCAACAAGTAACACCCCAACAACTGCAAGAGCAACAAGTAACACCCCGACAAATACAAGAGCAACAAGTAACACCCTGACAACTACAAGAGCACAAGTAACACCCATACAACTACAAGAACAATAAGTAACACCCTGACAACTACAGGAGCAACAAGTAACACCCCGACAACTAAAGGAGCGACAAGTAACACCCCAACTACTACAGAAGCAACCAGTAACACTCCGACAACTACAAGAGCAACAAGTAACAGCCGAACAACTGCAAGAGCAACAAGTAACACCCCAACAACTACAAGAGCAACAAGTAACACTCAGACTACTACAACAGCAACAAGTAAAACCCCAACAACTACAAGAGCAAAAAGTAACATTTCGACAACTACAAGAGCAACAAGTAACACCAGACAACTACAAGAGCAATAAGTAACAACACGACAACTACAAGAGTAACAGGTAACACCCCGACTACTACAAGAGTAAGAAGTAACACCCCAACAACTACTGGAGCAACAAGTAACACCCTGACAACTACAAGAACAACAAGTAACACCCCAGCAGCTACAAGAGTAATAAGTAAAACCCCAACAACTACAACAGCAACAAGTAACTCACCAACAAGTACTAGAGCAACAAGTAACACCCTGACAACTACAAGGACAACAAGTAACACCCTGACAACTACAAGGACAACAAGTAACACCCCAACAACTACAACAAGTAACACCGCGACTACTACAAGGACAAGTAACACCCCGACAACTACAACAGCAACAAGTAACACCCCGACAAATACTAGAGCAACAAGTAACACCCCAACAAGAATAACAAGTAACACCCCAACAACTACAACAACAATAAGTAACACCCCGACAACTACAAGAGAAAGAAGTAACACCCCGACAACTACTAGAGCAAAAAGTAACACCCAGACAACTACAAGAACAACAAGTAACATCCAAACAACTACAAGGACAATAAATAACACCCCGACAACTACAACAGCAACAAGTAACTTCCTGACAATTACAAGAGCAACAAGTTACACCCCGATAACTACTAGAGCAACAAGTAACACTCCGACAACTACTAGAGCAACAAGTAACACCCCGACAACAAGAATAACAAGTAACATCCCAACAACAACAGCAATAAGTAACACCCCGACAACTACAAGAGCAACAAGTAACACCCAGACAACTACTAGAGCAACATGTAACACCCCAACAAGTACAAGAGCAACAACTAACACCCTGACAACTACAAGGACAATAAATAACACCCCGACAACTACAACAGCAACAAGTAACTTCCTGACAATTACAAGAGCAACAAGTAACACCCAGACAACTTCAAGGGCAACAAAAACCACTCCGACAACTACATGAGAAACAAGTAACACCCCGACAACTACAAGAGCAGCAAGTAACATCCCGACAACTACAAGGGCAACAAGTAACACCAGACAACTACAAGAGCAATAAGTAACAACACGACAACTACAAGAGTAACAGGTAACACCCCGACTACTGCAAGAGTAAAAAGTAACACCCCAACAACTACTAGAGCAACAAGTAACACCTCGACAACTAAAAGAGTAACAAGTAACACCCCATAACTACAAGAGCAACATGTAACACCCCGACAACTACAACAGCAACAGATAACACCCCCATAACTACAACAGCAGCAAATAACACCCTGACTACTACAAGGACAAGTAACATCCAGACTACTACAAGGACAAGTAACACCCGGACAACTACAAGGACAACTAACACCCAGACTACTACAAGGACAAGTAACACCACAACAACTACAAGAGGAACAAGTAACACCCCAATTACTACAAGAACAAGTAACACCACAACAACTACAAGAGCAACAAGTAGCACCCCGATTACTACAAGAACAAGTAACACCACAACAACTACAAGAGCAACAAGTAACACCCCGATTACTACAAGAACAATTAACACCGCAACAACTACAAGGACAATAAGTAACTCCCCAACAACTACAACAGCAACAAGAAACTTCCCGACAACTACAACAGCAACAAGTAACACTCCGACAACAAAGGCAACAAGAAACACCCTGATAACTACAAGAGCAAAAAGTAACACCCTGGCAACTACAAAAATTATAAGTAAAACCCAAACAACAACAAGAGCAACAAGTAACACGCTAACAACTACTATAGCAACAAGTAAAACCCCAACAACTACAAGAGTAACAAGTAACACCAGACAACTACAACAGCAACAGGTAACACCCCGACTACTACAACAGCAACAGGTAACACCCCGACTACTACAAAAGTAAGAAGTCACACCCCAACAACTACTAATGCCACAAGTAACACCCTGACAACTACAAGAACAACAAGTAACACCCCAACAGCTACAAGAGTAAGTAAAACGCCAACAACTACTAGAGCAACAAGTAACAACCCGACAACTACAAGATTAACAATGCGACAACTACAACAGCAACAGTTAACACCCCAACAACAGCAACACGTAACACCCCGACTACTAAAAGAGTAAGAAGTAACACCCCAACAACTAAAAGAGTAACAGGTAACACCACAACAACTACAAGAGCAACAAGTAACACCCTGACAACTACAAGAGCAACTAGTTACACCCCAAAAACTACTAGAGCAACAAGTAACACCTCGACAACTAAAAGAGTAACAAGTAACACCCCATAACTACAAGAGCAACATGTAACACCCCGACAGCTACAACAGCAACAGATAACACCCCCATAACTACAACAGCAGCAAATAACACCCTCACTACTACAAGGACAAGTAACACCCAGACTACTGCAAGGACAAGTAACACCCGGACAACTACAAGGACAAGTAACACCCAGACTACTACAAGGACAAGTAACACCCGGACAACTACAAGAGGAACAAGTAACACCCCGATTACTACAAGAACAAGTAACACCCTGACAACTACAAGAGCAACAAGTTACACCCCAAAAACTACTAGAACAACAAGTAACACTTCAACAACTAAAAGAGTAACAAGTAACACCCCATAACTACAAGAGCAACAAGTAACACCCCGACAACTACAACAGCAGCAAATAACACCCCGACTACTACAAGGACAAGTAACACCCAGACTACTAGAAGGACAAGTAACACCCCGACAACTACAAGAGCAACAAGTAACACCACAACAACTACAAGAGCAACAAGTAACGCCACAACTACAAGAGCAACAGATAACACCCCCATAACTACAACAGCAACAAATAACACCCCGACTGCTACAAGGACAAATAACACCCCGACAACTACAAGAGCAACAAGTAACACCCCAACAACTACAAGAGCAACAAGTAACACCACAACTACAAGAGCAACAAGTAACACCCCGATTACTACAATAGCAACAGATAACACCCTCATAACTACAACAGCAACAAATAACACCCCGACTACTACAAGGACAAATAACACCCCGACAACTACAAGAGCAACAAGTAACACCCCAACAACTACAAGAGCAACAAGTAACACCCCGATTACTACAAGAACAAGTAATACCCCGACAACTAAAAGAGCAAAAAGTAACACCCCGACAACTACAAAAATAACAAGTAAAACCCAAACAACTACAAGAGGAACAAGTAACACGCTAACAACTACTAGAGCAACAAATAACCCGACAACTACAGGAGTAACAAGTAACACTCCAAAAACTACAACAGCAACAGGTAACACCCCGACTACTACAAGAATAAGAAGTAACACCCCAACAACTACTAATGCAACAAGTAACACCCTGACAACTACAAGAACAACAAGTAACACCCCAACAGCTACAAGAGTAATAAGTAAAACGCCAACTACTAGAGCAACAAGTAACAACCAGACAACAAGAGTAACAATGCGACAACTACAACAGCAACAGTTAATACCCCAACAACAGCAACACGTAACACCCCGACTACTAAAAGAGTAAGAAGTAGCACCCCAACAACTAAAAGAGTAACAAGTAACACCACAACAACTACAAGAGCAACAAGTAACACCTCGACAACTAAAAGAGTAACAAGTAACACCCCATAACTACAACAGCAACAAGTAACACCCCGACAACTACAACAGCAACAGGTAACACCCCCACAACTACAACAGCAACAAATAACACACCGACTACTACAAGGACAAGTAACACCCCGACAACTACAAGAGAAACAAGTAATACCCAGACAACTACAAGAGCAACAAGTAACACCCAGACAACTACAAGAGCAAAAAGTAACACCCCGATTACTACAAGAACAAGTAACACCACAACAACTACAAGGACAACAAGTAACTGCCCGACAACTACAACAGCAACAAGTCACTTTCCAACAACTACAAGAGTAACAAGTAAAACCCTGACAACTAGAAAGGCAACAAGAAGCACCCCGACAACTAAAAGAGCAAAAAGTAACACCCCGACAACTACAAAAATAACAAGTAAAACCCAAACAACTGCAAGAGCAACAAGTAACACGCTAACAACTACTAGAGCAAGAAGTAACAACCCGACAACTACAAAAGTAACAAGTAACACTCTGACAACTACAACAGCAACAGGTTACACCCCGACTACTACAAGAGTAAGAAGTGACACCCCAACAACTACTAATGCAACAAGTAACACCCTGACAACTACAAGAACAACAAGTAACACCCCAACCGCTACGAGAGTAATAAGTAAAACACCAACAACTACTAGAGCAACAAGTAACACCCCAACAACTACTAGAGCAACAAGTAACACCTCAACAACTACTAGAGCAACAAGTAACACCCCAACAACTACTAGAGCAACAAGTAACACCTCAACAACTAAAAGAGTAACAAGTAACACCCCATAACTACAACAGCAACAAGTAACATCCCGACAACTACAAGGACAAGTAACACCCAAATAACTACAAGAGCAAAAAGTAACACCCCAACAACTACAAGAGCAACAAGTAACACCCAAACAACTGCAAGAATAAATAATACCCCAACAACTACAAGAGCAACAAGTAACACCCTGACAACTACTAGAGCAACAAGTAACACCCTGACAGCTACTACATCAACAAGTAACACCCCGACAACTACAAGGACAACAAGTAATACCCCGACAACTACAAGGACAACAAGTAATACCCCAACAACTACAACAGCAACAAGTAACACCACAACAACTACAGGAGCAACAAGTAACAACCCGACAGCTACAAGGGCAACAGGTAACCCCCCGACAACTTCAGGAGCAACAAGTAACACCCTAACAACTACAAGAGCAACATGTAACACCCCAACAACTACAAGATCAACAAACAGCATCCCAAAAACTACAGGAGCAACAAGTAACACCCTGACAACAACAAGAGGGCTCTCTTGCTTGCCCTGGAGGCAGTGGGATTGACACTTGGGGGCTGAAGCTGACATAGGGATTTTGTGACTGACACTGTAGGACTATGGCTGTTATTATTATAGGTGCATTATGGTCACCACTGCTGTAGAGTAACTGACATTATTATATGGACACTTGCCCAGGAACATACACATCTTCCACATTTACATCTTCCTCTTTAGCTCATGGTCATGGGGCAGCAGCATGAAGGAAACTATACAGCAGTACTGAGCGATATAGCTGTGAATCCAGCTCTGGGATGAGATAAAACTCCTACAAGAAAGTAACAGTACAGGATGTAAGTAGTGATGAGTGCGTATGTTCTGTTAACCCTTTCGGTGAGTACCGAGTATCTTATGTTTGAATCACTCCCGTGTGCATGATTTGCGACTGTTTGACAGCTTTAATACATGTGAGGAATGCTTAAGAAACAGACATTCCTCACATGTATTAAAGCTGTCAAACAGTTGCAAATCATGCACACGGGAGTGATTTAAACATATCACCGAGCACGCTGAAGATACTCAGTACTCGCCCGAGTATACTAGCCGAAGGGGTTAACAGAACATACTCGCTCATCACTAGATGTGAGTGTTTTTGCTTTCACTCAACTCTGCACTCTCTACAGACTTTAATTGGCAGCCGTAATCCGATGTCTGGGTGAGCTGGGTGCCTGTCTTGGTTTTAGCTGTTTCATAGTGAATGATAAGTTTAGGAGGCAGGAGGGGAAGAAGTGGCTCATAAGTGGAGAAAGTGCAATTTCTTGCATCACTTCCTTACAGGTCACTTCATATATAATAACTGAAAATATACATCTAAGGGTAAAGCCAGTTCCTCATCATATTCAATATCTGTGCTTGCTGTCAGTGAACAGGAACTTGTACATTCAGATGCTGAAAACCATTCTTCACCTTGTTCTGCTTTGGTCAAAGACTTGTTACATTGTATTCAAGGAAGACAAGTCTCTGTCCTAAACAGAACAGTGGCAGCAATCTCTTCCCTGATAATTTGCTACAATGTATCAGAGCAGGTAAAATGTGTCATACTTTTCAGTCTGGAAACTGTCTGGACTGGACAAAAAAAACAATAAAACTGCAGCTGTGAGAAGTCTGTCCAGGTTTTCCGCCTCTGGATGTAAATATAAAAAATTCCATTTACTGTCAGCAAGCAGAGATAGTGACTATAATGAGGAGTTGAGACCCAAGCTAAATTGTATAACTTTTTGTTATGCAGTGAACAACCATTAGTTACAGGGGTCTGGAGACCCCTTTGAAGACAGAGATATGTTAGGGAATTGTTATGTATGCAGTCCTGGCTGTCTCGCTGATCCTTCCCCATCTCCCTCTGTCTATTTCTGCCTCCTTCCCCTCCACATGTATCTCTCCTCTCATCCCCTCCAGGTCACAATTCAGTAGGTGAAGCCCCCCACTTACTGCTCTGTCTTCTGGGTCTCAGCTCCACTGCGCCTGTCCCAATGTCTCTCGTTCTCTCCTCTGTCCCCTTCTCTGCTCCCCTTCGATTCCCCTCGTTATTTGTCTTTTGTCCAGTATTCCTGAATTAAAAGCCGCACCCAAAGACACGAAAAAAAAGTGAGCACTTGGGCAGCTGCTTGGCCTTGACACAGGGTCTGCATGTGCTCATATAATGTGTAAGTACAGACTTCATCTACATGTCACACCTACATCACGGAAAATAGGAATATCCGCTCTATGGAGGCGACGAATGGTAACGCCGCAATACTCGTAAAGTGAGCAAAAGTCCAGGGAGACGGCCGAAACCAAAACACTGAGCAGACTACTGCGACCAAGTAGAAAACTCTTATATACTACAGGGTCAGCAGAGATATGATTCACTAAGATTAAGTCCGACTGACATGCATAATTCATCCACACATAAATAAGTTATCCTGCACTGCAGAATAGTGAGTGCAGCTCTGGAGTATAATACAGGATGTAACTCAGGATCAGTAATGTAATGTATGTACACAGTGACTGCACCAGCAGAATAGTGAGTGCAGCTCTGGAGTATAATACAGGATGTAACTCAGGGTCAGTACAGGATCAGTAATGTAATGTATGTACACAGTGACTGCAGCAGCAGAATAATGAGTGCAGCTCTGGAGTATAATACAGGATGTAACTCAGGATCAGTAATGTAATGTATGTACACAGTGACTGCACCAGCAGAATAGTGAGTGCAGCTCTGGAGTATAATACAGGATGTAACTCAGGATCAGTACAGGATCAGTAATGTAATGTATGTACACAGTGACTGCACCAGCAGAATAGTGAGTACAGCTCTGGAGTATAATACAGGATGTAACTCAGGATCAGTAATGTAATGTATGTACACAGTGACTGCACCTGCAGAATAGTGAGTGCAGCTCTGGCGTATAATACAGGATGTAACTCAGGATCAGTAATGTAATGTATGTGCACAGTGACTGCACCAGCAGACTAGTGAGTGCAGCTCCGGAGTATAATACAGGATGTAACTCAGGATCAGTAATGTAATGTATGCACACAGTGACTGCACCAGCAGAATAGTGAGTACAGCTCTGGAGTATAATACAGGCTGTAACTCAGGATCAGTACAGGATCAGTAATGTAATGTATGTACACAGTGACTGCATCAGCAGAATAGTGAGTGCAGCTCTGGAGTATAATACAGGATGTAACTCAGGATCAGTACAGGATCAGTAATGTAATGTATGTACACAGTGACTGCATCAGCAGAATAGTGAGTGCAGCTCTGGTGTATAATACAGGATGTAACTCAGGATCAGTACAGGATCAGTAATGTAATGTATGTACACAGTGACTGCACCAGCAGAATAGTGAGTGCAGCTCTGAAGTATAATACAGGATGTAACTCAGGATCAGTGCAGGATCAGTAATGTAATGTATGTACACAGTGACTGCACCAGCAGAATAGTAAGTGCAGCTCTGAAGTATAATACAGGATGTAACTCAGGATCAGTGCAGGATCAGTAATGTAATGTATGTACACAGTGACTGCACCAGCAGAATAGTAAGTGCAGCTCTGAAGTATAATGCAGGATGTAACTCAGGATCAGTACAGGATCAGTAATGTAATGTATGTACACAGTGAGTGCACCAGCAGAATAGTGAGTGCAGCTCTGGAGCATAATACAGGATGTAACTCAGGATCAGTACAGGATCAGTAATGTAATGTATGTACACAGTGACTGCACCAGCAGAATAGTGAGTGCAGCTCTGAAGTATAATACAGGATGTAACTCAGGATCAGTGCAGGATCAGCAATGTAATGTATGTACAGAGTGACTGTACCAGCAGAATAGTGAGTGCAGCTCTGGAGTATAATACAGGATGTAACTCAGGATCAGTAATGTAATATATGTACACAGTGACTGCACCAGCAGAATAGTAAGTGCAGCTCTGGAGTATAATACAGGATGTAACTCAGGATCAGTACAGGATCAGTAATGTAATGTATGTACACAGTGACTGCACCAGCAGAATAGTGAGTGCAGCTCTGGAGTATAATACAGGATGTAACTCAGGATCAGTACAGGATCAGTAATGTAATGCATGTACACAGTGACTCCACCAGCAGCATACTGGGTGCAGCTCTGATCAGCTGCTAGTCAGTGTGCTGATTACGGGTGTGGTGGCTGCAGATCCTGCTGTGAGCTCCTGATCTCTGAGAACCAACACCTCTCCACCTGGGGACCTGCTCTCTCTCTTGCCCGGAGGGAGAGCTGGTTTCTGGGATGAGTGAAGGAGCCAAGTCCCAGGCTTCTGCTTCCCGAACCAGGCCGGCGGGGGGCAGAAGAAACCAGCAACCGGCCTGCACATCAGAGGACTCGGGGGTGAGACGCTGCACCAGGAGTCGCAGCAATGTGGCTCCTACTCCTCCCGGGATTGTGGAGACCCCTAGAAGCCGCAAGGCTTCCAGCATGGAGGTAAAGCCTGACAGCGGCGTGCATGATGGTGCTCCTTCCGGAGGAAAGCGGAGTGCTCACGGAGGTGAGGCCGACCTCCCTGAGGGGGGTTGGGCGCTGCAGGGACCCCGGGAGTCTGTGTCCACCTATGCCTCCCGGGTCATGATCCGCCTCCGTGAGTATGAAGATGCCAGTAAGCTCATCAGGAGGCTCCGGGAGGAGCTGCGCTGCACAAGCGCCAAAGCTGCGGGGGCCTCCAAACAGAGCAAGGCTAAACTCCAGGCCGAGGTAAAGCGACTGACCAGCGAGATTCACCTGCTGGAACTGAGGAAAGCTGACATCAGGGAGCAGAGTGGTCATTTCAAAGAAAAACTAATAAATGAAGACCGCTTTAGAGAAATGGCTGATACCAGAGAGCAAAGGCAGATGGGGTTGCAGCCTGAGAGCCAGGTGGATGATGAGAGTGATGATGACCAGCAGGAAGCCCCACCTGGCAGCCTGCAAAGTCACCCGCAGGCCACGTGCAGCGAGCTCCCTGCAGGACAGGCGACAGTGACATCCGGTCGCAGTTCTGCTGGCTCTGGGGAGGACAGTGACAGCAGCGGCCAGGGAGGGGCGCTAATGGCGGAGATTAAGCTCCTGGAGTCCCCAGTGTGCCTCCAAAACTTCCATCTTGGTGACGATCTACCAGAAGAGGCACCTGGGGGCCACAAAAAGGCAAAGAAGACCAAGCCAAAGCTGCAGGAGGCGGTAAGATACGTATATGCCCCCCTCCCTGTACCCCCTGAGTCGGCGGCAGGCTCAGCTCGCTGTATAAGCCCCGTTGCCCAGCCCAGCCCGGGTTCTGCTGTGGATCCGGTGCAAAGGCAAGGGGAGATTACAGAGCGCGGTAGTGAGGCGCAGAGCTCCGTCTCTGCTTGTAGTAGCGGGGACGCAGCAGGAGGTGCATCAGCCGAGAGGCTGGACAGTGAGGGCGGCCCGGCGGCGGGCGTTCCATCAGGCCACGATGCTGTGGTGCACTCCTCAGTGGGAGGGGGGAGCAGCCCAGTGTCGGGGGCAGCTCCGGTAGCCTCGGCACCTCTGAATGCTGTTGCTGCTGATCACTTAGTTGAGAAGCGACGGCAGTGTGAGGGGGCTGTCGGGGCTGAGCGTTCCGGTCCTCCCACGAAAGTGCTATTTTGTGTTGGCGTCGCTGGTCCGGAAGATCCTGATGCTAAAGATCAGCGGCGCCTAACAGCATCTAAAGATCAGCGGCACATTATTCCGAATGCCAAACAGCGGAAATTACCGACCAATGATGTGGAGGGCACACATAAGACCGGGGGTGAGGTCGCCTCCAGTTCTATGGAGGTGACTGAGCCCCTTGTGCCTGATGCAGAGGTCAAAATGTCATCCGCCATTGTTACTGGTCCAGCAGGAATGAATGTGGTGGTGGGGGTGAATGAGGCTAATTCATTGTCTAGTGGTGTGGTTGGTGGTTTGGTGGAGGGTGAGATGGAGGTGGGTAATGGTGTTGCTGTTCGGGCTGATGTGGTCACTGGTCCGGTTGCCCCCCCGGGGGTGGCAACACCTGTTCAGAGTTATGCCAGTGTCACCTCCGGGGCAAATAGGGCATCCTCCTTGTCTCCGGGCTTTGGGGACGGCATGTTGCAACGGTGCCTTCTGGAGGCTCTAAAGAAGGGGGAGAGATCACTAATGGTAGAGGGTCGAGAGGTTGATCTATCCTTTTGGATAGAGAGGCATGGCCTCGGGGCCTTCCGAGAGCAAAAAGGGGGGGATACAGTGTGGTCTCTCCCAACAGCCGGGCCAGGCAGTGTGCGTAGGAATGTGGTCCGTCTTCGGTGGAGGGGCAGTGATGCATGTCCTCCAAGGTCTAAAGTTGTGGAGCTCCTGCTGAGGATGGGCTTCAAGGCGATTGACATCTACGCCTTGATACATCCCTATTCCACGCCTGAGTTTGATATCAGCTTTGTTCGGCCGGAGGGGCTTGAGCTCTTCTGGGCGAATTATGAGCTGGCAAAAAATGAGCCCGGCTGGCGAGACTTTGCCGTTCAGGCAGTGTCTCGCCAAAACCAGATCAAGAAAGTGACCGTGATGACTCGTAACGAGTCGCTTTCTTGCTATGACATCATGACGTGGCTTGGTCGGTATGGAGAGGTGGTGGAGATGCCAAAGAAAAACCGCGACGAGTTTGGTATCTGGTCAGGGGCCTGGACGTTTATGGTAAAACTTAAGCGTTCAGGTGGTACGGTTGCCCACATTCCATCGTCTGCCTTCCTGGGTAGGGATCGTATCCTGGTCTTCTACCAGGGGCAACCGAAGCTCTGTCACAGGTGCGGTGACCCCACACACTTCAGTGCAAACTGCACCGTGCAGAAATGTGCGTTGTGTGGGGGTGTCGGCCGTCTTGCCGCCTCTTGTGTGGAGATTAGGTGCCACCTGTGTGGTGAGTTAGGTCACCCATTCAGCCGTTGTCCTCGCTCCTTCGCTAATGCAGTCGAGACCCCGGTGGGAGTAAGCCGTGAGGCCGATTCTGCTGGGGAGGGGACTAGCAGGGGTGGGGGAGCCGAGGGGCCAGGGAAGAAAAGCAATAAAAAGACGCCTGCCCAGCTGAGGCGTCTAGACAAGCGCAGACAGGAGAGGGAGCGGGGCGAGCCCCAGACTACCGGGGCAGCCCCTGTCCTGGATGCCAGTCTTGCTGCTGAGGCCCCGAGGGATGATGAGTTGGATGAGGAGGTCAGGAGGATCCACAGGGAGGAAACCGCCTCTGCCTCAGAATCCTCCCATTATGAAAGTATGGATGAGGATAATAAGCGGTGGCTAGAGAACAAGCGTAAGCTCGGCACCAAAAAGAAGAAAAAGAAGGGAAATAAAACATCTTCTCCCGCTCTGACCAAGGTACCTAAGGAAGGTAAAACTGACTCCCCTCTGGTTGGTCTTTCTAACCGGTTCCAAGCCCTTGATAACATCTCTTCCTCTGAGGAGGAGGCCGAGGGTGAGGTTCCGGCTTCAGCGGAGCTTACAGGGGGTGCCGAGTCTCCTTCTCCTGGGGATGCAGGGTCCTTGGGGGGAGGGACTGGCCCAGAGTCCGGAGACGAGGACGAGAAAAGAAGGAAAAATGTGGGAATGGACACCTCTGTGTCATTAAAGAGGGGGAAGGATTCCTCCTCTGAGGCAGAGGGTAAGGGGAGTGGGAAGAAGAAAGCCATCTAACTCAATCACCAATGATGGCGGTACCCACTCCGTTGACGCTGGCTTCCATTAATGTCGCCAGCATTAAGTCAAATATGGCTAGATTTGCGGCCTTTGATTTTCTCAGCCGGGTTGAAGCTGACATTTTCTTTTTGCAAGAGACCAGGCTGCCAAATATGGCAGAGGTGTTTATAGCTAAGAGGGAGTGGAGACTCGGGCCCTCCTATTGGTCTCTTGCGGCCGAGCCGTATAGCGGAGTGGCGGTCCTTTTTACCGCATCAGTAGAATGCCGACGGGTTATTGAGTTAGAAATGGGGAGGTGCCTGATATTAGATGTCCTCATGAAGGGACAGGAGCTTCGGCTCATTAACATTTATGGTCCCCAATCTAAGTGGGATCGGAAGTGTCTCTTTACGAGGATCAAGCCCTACCTTTTTACGAGTCGGCAGGTCGTCTTTGGAGGGGACTTCAACACTGTCACGAGGCCCCGGGATAGAGGAGGTTCCAGAGACAAGCTGACTTATGATAGCGTCGCCCTTAATAGTATAGCTAGTGAGGCTCGCCTGGTGGATGTCCACATCCGGCACACCCCAGGCCACGAGGGGTTCACCTATCATAGAGGTAACTGTAGGTCCAGGATAGACAGGTTTTATTTAAAGGAGGAAGCCGTCTCTTCAGCAGTATCTGTTGTTGAAGTGGAGTTCTCCGATCACTGTATGATTTTGTTTTCCCTGAATGTTACAGAGACCCCCCGGATGGGAAGAGGCTTTTGGAGGCTCAATTCGTCTCTCTTGGAAGAAGCGGAGATAAGACAGTCTTTTGAGGATTTTCTTCAGAGCCAGGTACCCTTACTGGATCTTTGTAGTAGTAAGTCAGAGTGGTGGGAGATGTTCAAGAAAAGGGTGGCGAGATTCTTCCGCCAGCTCTCGAGCCTCAGGAGCCTGGACAGGTATCGCCTGTATCAGGGCCTGAGGAGGAAACTCGAGCATCTTGTCTCAACTGGAGGTAGCCGCGAGGAGATCTCCAGAGTGAAATCTTTGCTAATGAGGTGTCAGTATGATAGACACGCATCTTTGGTTTTTGAGAGGGATTACGGGAAGTACCGCTCGCCCGACCCTTACAGAAACTGCAAGATGTCAGTGAATAGTAAAGTTGTTACAGGACTGGTTGACACTGCGGGGTCCCTGAAAAGATCCAGATCGGGGATCCTGGAGGTCGTCAGATCCTTCTACTCGCACCTCTTGGGGAAGAGGGATCTGGATTGGGATGAGATGTCGGCTTTTCTGGCTGAAGCCGTCCCCGAACCAGGGGTAGACCCCTCTCTTGGCGTTTTGACAGAGATGATTAGGGAAGAGGAAGTTAAGTTGGCGATTGAAGGGCTTTCCCTGAAGAAATCTCCCGGTCCGGATGACTTAACATCTGAATTCTATAAGACCTTTAAGGACGACTTGGTTCCCCTCTTGACATTCAATGAGTGTCTTTCCTCGGGCACTCTGCCAAAGTCAATGAGGAGGTCTGCCCTGATCATCTTGTCAAAGGGTAAGGACCCATCTTGCATTGAGAATTGGCGTCCCATAGCGCTTCTCAATGCAGACAGGAAGGTTTTGGCAAAGGTGCTGTTTAATCGGCTGGTGAAATTTGCACCCCAGCTCCTTTCGGGGGCCCAGCATTGCTCTGTGCCGGGCCGCAGTACAATTAGTGCTGTACTCTGTGTCCGAGAGGCGGTGGAGCAGGGTAGGGCTGGCCACTGGAAGGGGTACATGCTGTCATTGGACCAGGCAAAAGCGTTTGATCGGGTTAATCATGAGTACCTCTGGTCTGTCCTTCTGAGGTATGGCCTGCCGGGGGGGTTCGTTGATTGGCTTAAGACCTTGTACGCTGGGGCAGAGAGTTTCCCGCTTGTGAACGGTTGGATTGGCAGCTCTTTTGAGGTTGGGTGTGGTGTTCGCCAGGGTTGTCCCTTGAGCCCGCTGCTGTACGCGTTTTCGATTGACCCACTTCTTAGGAGGGTGGAGCGTGGACCGTTAGCTGGGATCGGGATGGACCGGGCAGCACCGGAAACCACTCTGAGAGTGGTGGCGTATGCCGATGATGGGGAGGCAGAATGGCTGATGTCAGAGGTAAATCGCTACTCGGAGGCATCCGGGTCTAAGATCAACCGGGATAAGTGTGAGAGTCTCTGGCTGGGAGGAGGAGATCCTGGTTTTGATCTCCCGGACACCCTTCCAGAACCCAAAGTCTCTGCAAAAGTTCTTGGCATCGAATTTGGCCAGGGGGATTACCCCAAACAAAATTGGGACAGCAGGCTAGAGATCGCCACTCAGAAGGTGAACCAATGGAAGGGTTGGTCTTTGACCCTAAACCCTAAGGGAAAGGGTAAACCTGATCAAAACTTACCTGCTCCCTTTGCTGATCTATCTGGGCAGTGTGTGCATCTTGCCAGAGCCTCTCTGGACTCGGGTCTACAGTTTGTTCTTTCAACTGTTATGGGGGAATAGACTGAACCTGGTCAAGAGGGAGGTTACTTACCGTACGAGGAGACTAGGAGGGTTGGGTATGGTCAACCCTGTGGTATTCCTTGTGAATACCTTCATTAAGATCAATATTGCAAACCTCTGGAAAGAGAGGGCTCCTCCGTGGGTATTCTCCTGTAAGGGATGGTTTCAGCCTTTCTTCCAGGAATGGGAGACAGGAGGGCAAGTGAAGGATCTCCGCACACCGCATGGACATCTCCCGGCTTACGCTACCGTGGTTCTGAAGGTAATTCGCCGGTGGGGTCTGGGAATGTGGGAGGTCAGGACTCTGCCAAGGAAGCTCCTTGACAAAAGGGTTCTGTTGACCCATTTTCAGAGGCCTCTGGCGCTCAGGGATTGCCCAAGTCGGGATCTTGGGGTGGGTCTGCATCTTTTGAATTCTATCAGGATCCCCTCGAGGGTTTGGGACTTGGCTTGGCGCTGCTTCCATGGGAAACTGTGTGTGAGGGACAATCTGAAGTGTAGGAGCTCTGAGGACAGGAACTGTCCTCGGGAGCATTGTGGTACCATGCTTGAAAGCATGGACCACTTCCTGCTTCGTTGTCCCTTTAACACAGAGGTGTACAACAGGGTGGGCGCCTCCATTGGCTGGCCCCGGCTGGCCGGTCTCTCTTATGCGGAATGGGCCTATGGAGCATTCGGGGACCTGGGTGGTCGGGACCGCTGCACCTTATTTCTAGTTAGCGCAGTGGTTAGGTATCACACGTGGAACGCACGGTGCTTAGTATCGACGCAGCGGAAAATCCTCCCAGTGGACGATGTGTTTAGGACCATACTCGGTGACCTGGTGAAGGTGCGTTCTCTGGAGTATGAGAGACTGGGTACACGGAGGGCCGCTCTCCTCTGGAGGGGCTTTTCTTTTAGTGTGCCCTAGTCTGGTTGTCTCCTCTCCTGGTGGTGGGCTGCTGCTGACACCATAGATTTTTGTTTTATTGATCAGTAGACAGTGATGTAGGGCTGCAGGCGCCGAACTTGGGCTTTGTCAGTTGTGGTTATTGTATTGTGTGTTATTCTATTGTTTGTTTCTGTATATATTGTATATATGGGTTTGGGTGGAGGTGTTAGGTTGGGTGGAGGGAAAAGGGGGGAGGTGGGTTCATCTTGTGGGACACTGGTTATTTGGGTGAAAAACTGGCACTGCCTGATCTGGCCTATGGACGTTGGACATGGACTGAGGCATGAGACGCAGGACCAGCTCTCAGGTCAGTGCCGGGGAGGGACTGGTGGGCTCGAGTGTGGGGGGTTTTGTTTTGTCTTGTATATATTTGTATAGTTAGCATTTATTTTATTTATTTAAAAAAAAAAAAAAAAAAAAGAATGTATATATTAGTTTGTATATAATTTGTCGGTTATTGTTTATTATATTGTTATTTTTTGTTTGGTAACCGGACCAGATGTCATGGTGTAGGTAATTATTATTGTGTATATATGTATAATATGTGTGTGAGGAGAGAGGGAGCGGCTGGACCAGTTTCATTACACTGTTTATTTTCTGGTTATTAATTTTGTTATGTTTCTGTTATTATTATTGTTATGTTTTTCATTTTTATAATAAAAGATCTACAGGATGTAACTCAGGATCAGTAATGTAATGTATGTACACAGTGACTGCACCAGCAGAATAGTGACTGCAGCTCTGGGGTATAATACAGGATGTACCTCAGGATCAGTACAGGATCAGTAATGTAATGTATGTACACAGTGACTGCACCAGCAGAATAGTGAGTGCAGCTCTGGAGTATAATACAGGATGTAACTCAGGATCAGTAGTGTAATGTATGTACACAGTGACTGCACCAGCAGAATAGTGAGTGCAGCTCTGGGGTATAATACAGGATGTACCTCAGGATCAGTACAGGATCAGTAATGTAATGTATGTATACAGTGACTGCACCAGCAGAATAGTGAGTGCAGCTCTGGAGTATAATACAGGATGTAACTCAGGATCAGTAATGTAATGTATGTACACAGTGACTGCACCAGCAGAATAGTGAGTGCAGCTCTGGAGTATAATACAGGATGTAACTCCGGATCAGTAATGTATGTACACAGTGACTCCTCCAGCAGAATAGTGAGTACAGCTCTGGAGTATAATACAGGATGTAACTCAGGATCAGTACAGGATCAGTAATGTAATGTATGTACACAGTGACTGCACCAGCAGAATAGTGAGTGCAGCTCTGGAGTATAATACAGGATGTAACTCAGGATCAGTAATGTAATGTATGTACACAGTGACTGCACCAGTAGAATAGTGAGTGCAGCTCTGGGGTATAATACAGAATGTAACTCAGGATCAGTACAGGATCAGTAATGTAATGTATGTACACAGTGACTGCACCAGCAGAATAGTGAGTGCAGCTCTGGGGTATAATACAGGATGTAACTCAGGATCAGTAATGTAATGTATGTACACAGTGACTGCACCAGCAGAATAGTGAGTGCAGCTCTGGAGTATAATACAGGATGTAACTCAGGATCAGTAATGTAATGTATGTACACAGTGACTGCACCAGCAGAATAGTGAGTGCAGCTCTGGGGTATAATACAGGATGTAACTCAGGATCAGTAATGTAATGTATGTACACAGTGACTGCACCAGCGGAATAGTGAGTACAGCTCTGGAGTATAATACAGGATGTAACTCAGGATCAGTACAGGATCAGTAATGTAATGTATGTACACAGTGACTGCACCAGCAGAATAGTGAGTGCAGCTCTGGGGTATAATACAGGATGTAACTCAGGATCAGTAATGTAATGTATATACACAGTGACTGCACCAGCAGAATAGTGAGTGCAGCTCTGGAGTATAATACAGGATGTAACTCAGGATCAGTAATGTAATGTATGTACCCAGTGACTGCACCAGCAGAATAGTGAGTGCAGCTCTGGAGTATAATACAGGATGTAACTCAGGATCAGTAATGTAATGTATGTACACAGTGACTCCACCAGCAGAATAGTGAGTGCAGCTCTGGAGTATAAGGATGTAACTCAGGATCAGTACTGGATCAGTAATGTATGTGCACCCAGTATAGCTGTGACCCTGGATAGTGAGTCTTTACAAGTAGAATATAACTGTGATTATAATTTTATTTTAGTTTATTGCGTTGTGGACCAAATAGACCCAAAATTACAACAATAAACAAATAGCTGTGAACTCCCCAGACATGGAGCGTTCCCCACATGTGCTGATAGTGCTGAGGCAGCTGGAGTCCCGTGCACCGTCCATGAGCCGCCATCTCTCTCCATACGGCCACATCTCAGTGGCTTCTTGCCTGCTGCATCACTGGCCGTTTTCCCAGCTCTTTCCTCATTGCTTCGGAATTTCTGGAGAACGACCTGTTACACTGCGGCCGCTGTTCCCCTCTCTCCCTCTTACACTGCAGCTCGGCCCTCATCAATTAGAGAAGTATGATATCACTGCGAACATGAAATCCAGAGTGTGACCGGCATAATCAGATCTGGACACGCTCGAGAGCGGAGATCAATGTGTCAGCTACGACCACTACAATCTCATGGGTCTACGATACCGGCAGCGACATGTAGGAATCAAGGAGGAACCTGGGGCAAAAGACAACCCAGCTGGTCATATGTATAATAACCACAGATGACCAGGATCAATGGATAACCAGGATCTGTCCTGTGTGGTGTAATATACAGAGGATCTGTGAGCGCTCCTGTGACTTTGTGAGAACTTTTGATCAGATTATTTTTTGGGACCTTATTTATAATATAGGATTATCTATGCAGACAACCTCTTTAAGACAATATCTGTGAGAGCTCCTATGCAGATTTATGTGTAGTAGTTTGATGATGCTGCTGTCACGGTTGTGTCAGATGTAACAGACAGTCGTTCTGCAGCTGGTTGCAGAAGGTCACTTTGTTTGGCATTACAGACGCCTTCTTAAATCTGTCTTACTTTAGGACCCAGCGGCTACCTCCCTCCTGCTCTGATTGACACCCTGGCCTGGGTGTTTAAATACTTTCAGTTTGCTGCAGGGAGGTGCCGGTGATATTCACATGTTCCCTTGTGAAGGCTTGGAGCTATTGCAGTCAGCTTACTATCTCTCTGGTGTAATGAAGTTTGGTCAAGTTAAGTTACTTCTCCCCATGTTTGTCTCCCTTGTTGTCTTTAGTTTATAGTGGGGACTGACCAGTGCTTACATCCTCCCTTCCCTATCCAGGGCCCAGCTCTATGGATTTACAGGGCTTAGGTTTCCTGCTCATGAATTGGCGTGGAACCAATATATTGATGGTAGGGGAGACAGGGTGATATTAGATCAGCCTAGGCGTCTCTACTTCCCCCTTTCCCTAGTGTCTGAACTCCCTTCCCCTATACCTTCATGTTGCACTTTGTCTTTCCTACACTGTGCGTTATGGCTGCTCCATAGCCAGTCACTGCAAACAAAAGTTATATTTTGCTCCTCTACTGTTTGCTTCTCCTTGAGAGCACTGGAAAGTCGATAATGTTATGTACAGGATGGTATTAGTATCATACAGGTAAGCAAAAGGACTTTTATAATCATTCATGCTGAAGGGAAAAAATGCAACTATTCCCTCTGAACCCCCGGTAGCTATACCCCTGCATACAGGCAAGAGCATTACTATATGGAGGGAAATAAACTTCACAGGGAAGGCCCACTAAGCTCTGAACCTGCAGCGCCACAAGCAGAATATCTGAGAAAGCAGGTGAAGAAAAGAAGGGATGCAAAATTAAAATCAGTCAAAAACATAGGGCAACTTAGCCTTTTCTGGGCACACAGATACATGTCTAGAAGTAACTTTACTTATTTGTAAGACATAGATTGCTTAAGTTGGCTTTTCCCCTTCTCGTGTTTGATATGAACCTGTATAGGGTTTTCCCTCTTCATGGACAATTTCATCTAACCTGCGAAAGTGGATCTGCTTCAAGGATTACACTACAAAAAACAGGAACAGGAAAGAACAATCCCAGTGAAAACTCTCCGTGTATTAAGGGCATGGTGCCATGAGTGAGTCCCCATTAATTTGAGCAATTAGGCCATCTGGAGTCTGTACATCTGGCAATGTGACCATCATACCATTTTTTTTACAAGCCATAAGTGACTTTGGGTCATAAGTGTTGTGAGAAGGTCAAGTACATGAGTGCGCTCACTCCTCTTGGAATATTTCTTTGCTGATCCTGGAGTCACGTTGCTGAATTTCCTGACCTGCATTACTGTATAGAGGATGAACAAAAGGGAAAGCAGCTGTGGAGATCATGACTCATCTGGGATTCATCCACATTCCACTCCGCAATAGTCAACCCTATACAATGGCTTCAGGGATGTGAGTTCAATGAGATAACCACCACTCCCAGCCGCACACAATGATGATATATCAAGACATACAAGTACATAGAAAACCTATTAACTAAACAAAAAGATGAGTACATACGTTATTATAGTATTACTCTGCAGAGCTGCACTCACTATTGTGCTGGTGCAGTCACTGTGTACATACATTACTGATCCTGAGTTACATCCTGTATTATACTCCAGAGCTGCACTCACTATTCTGCTGGTTCAGTCACTGTGTACATACATTACATTACTTATCCTGTACTGATCCTGAGTTACATCCTGTATTATACTCCAGAGCTGCACTCACTATTCTGCTGGTGCAGTCACTGTGTACATACATTACATTACTGATCCTGTACTGATCCTGAGTTACATCCTGTATTATACTCCAGAGCTGCACTCACTATTCTGCTGGTGCAGTCACTGTGTGCATACATTACGTCGTAGAAAATATTAAAATCTCTGAAGCCTCTTTGTCCCCAGGAAATGTATTTTGAATTCAAGTAACACTGCGGTTGCCTGCAAGGGAAATGCTATACATTGAGCCCAAACATATGTCTCCAAAAAAAAATTATGAATATCGAAGCTTGTGTAGATCCGATAGTGATGAGACATACATTTTCAGTTTCAGGACGAATCAGGGGAGACGATGCATGCTTTCTCCTAACTATAACATCTGCCTATAAGCCTCAAATCAATAGCACACAGATAACTGACAACAGCCATGTCATGTTTGGTCTCTGAGTAACGGTAAAATGCTGATACAAAATATGGCGGCAATATCAAACTTCTGAGATCATCAGAAGTGAAGTTATCGCATAAGCTGAGAATTTCATAAAATCCTGAAGGGCTGAGAACAACCCACAACCTGGCCCACATGAGGTCATCAAGAGGAGTGAGTGGGTAACTCAGGTGCTGATAAACGGTCAAGCCGAATTATGATCTTGGTTCCTGTAGAGAGATACACATTGTGTATGCATGAATCCCATTCGCTGAACATCCCCAATCGAAGTGCTCTCCTTCGTCTAAGTTGACTCATTTCTGTGAGCGGCGTTCTCTTCCGTTATTCCTTTTTATTTTATGTAACTGTATATGCTGTATTGTTTTGTCCCCTTTGTAAAATCTGTTACGGATCCGGGTGGTGGAACCTCTGTGCCGAGGCGCAAGGAGGGACCCAGAGGGGCGTGACTAAGTATCAACCCGAACCGACCCTGGTCGTACGGCGGCTAACGACACCGTGACCAGGGAGGATCCGGGCTGAGGGACCAGGTGCTACTCTGGGGACGACCTTGTAAGAGAGCAGGTGGCTCCCACGGGTCAGAAGGCTGGGACTGACCGGTATGGCGGATGGACACGGCAAGCAGGCAGAAGTCTCTGGTGGCAGACAGGTGGTCACGATACGTGACGGCAGAGCAGGAAGTAGTCTCTGGTTTTACCAGGCAGGTGGTCACAGCAAGTGACGGCAGAGCCTCCAGGCAGGCTGGCAGGAAACAGGCGGGCGCTCCCAGGTGAGCGGGCAGACCGACTAGGCAGGAAACAGGCAGGTAACAGGTGAGTGCTCCCAGGTGAGCGGGCTGACGGACTCTGCAGGTAATAGACAGATGCTCCCAGGTGAGCGGACTGGCAGACAGGGCAGGTAACAGGCGGATGCTCCCAGGTGAGCGGACTGGCAGGCAGGGCTGGTAACAGGCGGATGCTCCCAGGTGAGCGGACTGGCAGACAGGGCAGGTAACAGGCAGGTAACAGGTGAGCGCTCCAGGTGAGCAGGCTGGCAGGCTCGGCAGGTAACGGGCAGATAACAGGCTGGCAGGCAGGACGAGGAGTCAGGCTAGCAGCGGGACCTGAGGGCTGAAGCAGAGATCAGACACTGTGCAACAACTTTGCTCGGACACCTCCATTTTGGAGGAGGTGCCCTATATATTGGAGGTCCTCCGGCAATTGGCCGGGGACTCCTTAGGACGACGCGCGCGGTCCCTTTAAGAGAGGGGGAGCGCGCGCGCTCCCTAAGCACATTGCCGGGGAAGGAGCGCGCGCCGGCAGCAGCGGGGGAAGAAGCGCTGGAGGACGCCGTGCCAGGAGCGGGAAGGTGAGAGGGACGGCGTCTCTGCCTAGCAAGGGGCAGAGACGCCGATGCTACAGTACCCCACCCTTTAGGCCCCCTCTTTTTTTGGCCTGAAAGAAATTTTTCAAGGAGAAGCGGGGCGTGGATGTTCTCCCTGGGTTCCCAAGTTCTCTCCTCAGGACCAAACCCCTTCCAATCTACCAGAAAAAAGGTCTTTCCTCTTACCCTCTTGGTGGCCAGAATACTCTCTACCTCAAAGACGTCCTCAGCGGAAACCGGAGCAGCGGGAGTACCTGGATTGTTGGAAAAAGAGTTAAAGACAACGGGTTTGAGGAGAGATACGTGGAAGGAGTTGGGAATCCGTAAGGTGGCCGGGAGTTTTAACTTGTAGGCCACTGGATTAATTTGTTTGAGGATTTCGAAAGGGCCGATGAAGCGAGGACCTAACTTGTAGGAGAGTATCTTGAGCCGCACATGTTTGGAGGAGAGCCAAACCTTGTCTCCCGGACGGAATTGAGGCGGATCCAGACGTCTTTTATCAGCATATCTCTTCATCCACTCGGAGGACTGAAGAAGTGTGGACCTAGTACTCTCCCAAATGGTAGAAAACTCGCTGACAATAGACTCCGCGGCAGGGTTGTCCACAGAAGCGGAGACGGGAAACGGAATCCGGGGGTGTTGACCATAGACAATAAAGAACGGGGACTTGGAAGAGGATTCGCTCTCGTGGTTATTATAAGAGAATTCGGCCCAAGGAAGGAGGTCCACCCAATCAGAATGGTGGGCATTAACAAAGTGCCGGAGGTAGCTGGTAAGGATCTGATTGATCCGCTCCACTTGACCATTGGACTGAGGGTGGTAAGAAAAATCCAGGGTGGAGGAGAAATCCAGGGTGACATCCAGCAGTTTACATGTGGCTCTCCAGAAGCGTGAGGTGAACTGAACCCCTCGATCCGACACGATGTGGAGGGGTAGGCCATGGAGACGGAAGATATGGCGGATAAAGTCCTTAGCCAGCTCATGTGCAGACGGGAGACCAGGCAGGGGAATGAAGTGGGCCATTTTAGAAAAGCGGTCCGCGACCACCCAAATGACAATACACCCGGCAGAAACAGGGAGATCGGTAATGAAGTCCATAGCGATGTGTTGCCACGGGGCAACAGGTATGGGAAGCGGCAGGAGATGACCGGCTGGTAAGTGTCTGGGAACTTTGTTGCGGCCACAAGATGAACAGGCAGAGACGAAGTTTACCACATCCTTACGCAGGGTAGACCACCAGTAATGCCAGGAAATGAGCAGGAAGGTCTTCTTTTGGCCGGCATGGCCAGCTAGTTTAGAAGAATGACCCCAGCGAAGAACCTTCTCACGGTCAGGAACCGCTACGAACGTCTTGCCGGGTGGAAGACGAGTCAAATCCAAGGGGGCCACATTCATCACCTTGGAGGGGTGGATAATGTGCATAGGCTCCTCCTCTTGGTCGGAGGACAGGAAGGATCGGGACAAGGCATCAGCTTTGACATTCTTGTCCGCCGGGCGGAAATGAAGGATGAAATCGAAGCGGGCAAAAAACAAAGACCACCGGGCATGACGTGGATTAAGTCTCTGGGCATTTTGGAGATATGCCAGATTTTTGTGATCCGTGTAGATGATCACCGGGTATAGAGCCCCTTCAAGCAGATAGCGCCACTCCTCCAGCGCCAATTTGACGGCTAGCAATTCTCAGTCTCCTATGGAGTAATTGCACTCAGAGGAGGAGAAGATTTTGGAGAAAAAGCCACAGGTTACCATTCTCCCGGATGAAGACTTTTGGGTGAGCACCGCTCTGGCTCCAGAGGAGGAAGCATCAACCTCCAGGTAGAACTGTTTGTTGCAGTCCGGACGGTGCAGCACAGGGGCAGAGGAGAAGGCTTGCTTCAGGGAAAGGAAGGCCTCCTCAGCTTCGGGTGGCCATACCTTGGGATTTGCTCCCTTACGGGTGAGCGCAGATATGGGAGCAGTCCGGGACGAGAAGTGTGGGATGAAAAGACGATAGTAATTAGCGAAGCCCAGGAATCGTTGTATCGCCTTCAACCCCTCCGGACGGGGCCACTTTAGGACAGCAGAGAGCTTCTCGGGATCCATTCGCAAGCCTGTCTGGGAGATAACATAGCCCAGGAATGGAAGAGAGGTCTGCTCAAAAAGGCACTTCTCGTATTTAGCATAGAGGTGGTTCTGCCTGAGCCTAAGCAGGACCTGACGAACATCCCTCCGGTGTGTGGAAAGATCCGGAGAGAAGACCAAGATGTCATCCAGGTATACCACCACGCAGGAGTAAAGAAGGTCACGGAAGATGTTGTTGACCAGTTCTTGGAAGACGGCGGGAGCATTGCAGAGGCCGAAGGGCATTACACGGTACTCGTAGTGTCTGTCCCGGGTATTAAATGCCGTTTTCCACTCGTCTCCTTGACGGATACGGACCAGGTTATACGCTCCACGAAGATCTAGCTTGGAAAAGATCCTGGCGCCTTTAAGGCGATCAAATAACTCGGAGATGAGCGGCAGGGGGTATTTATTTTTAACCGTGATCTGATTGAGTCCTCTATAGTCAATACAGGGGCGTAGCGAGCCATCCTTTTTTTTGACAAAGAAGAATCCGGCTCCAGCCGGGGAAGTAGACGTCCGGATGAATCCCCTAGCCAGATTCTCCTCTATGTACTCAGACATGGCCCGGGTTTCAGCTGCAGACAATGGATAAATACGCCCACGGGGTGGAGTGGCGCCAGGTACCAGGTCGATCGGGCAATCATATGGCCTATGAGGTGGCAATGTCTTTGCTTCCTTTTTACCGAAGACGTCAGCATAGGGCCAGTAAGGAGCCGGAAGACCGGGTAAATTAGCTGGGGTAGGTGGTGGATGAACCGGACGAACCAGAACCAGGCAGGTCTTATGGCAGGCCAGCCCCCACCGGAGTACTTCACCGGAATGCCAGTTCAACACGGGTTCATGTGTCTGGAGCCAAGGTAGGCCTAGCAATAGGGAGTGGGAGAGTCCGGGTAGCACATGGAAGGAGATTACCTCAGAGTGCAGCATTCCCACCTGCAGGGTTATGGGTTCCGTGACGAGCAGGATGGTCACCGGAAGGAGTCTTCCATCCACGGAGGCGACTGACAATGGTTCAGCCAGAGACTTGGTGGGAATACGGTATTTCTCAACCAGGGACTGGGAGATGAGGTTTCCAGCGGATCCAGAATCCAGGTGGGCGAGTTCAAAGTGACGGTTCTCTCCCCAGGAGATAGAGACAGACAAAGTCAGGGATGGAGAGGACTTACTTTTGTCTAGGGCGACCTCTCCGAGCGGTCCTAGACACTAGAGTTTCCCGGCCTCTCCGGGCAGGAACGGATCAGGTGCTCCTTACTGCCACAATACACTGTGTTCCAAATTATTATGCAAATAATATTTTCTCAGATTTTCCCAAATTACCTGTATGAATTGCAGTCATTGTAATTTTCCAGTCAAATAACTATTAGAGTACAATTGAAAGGTTTTTGTACAAACTGCCTATGATAACAGTATATTTTTAAAAAAATTAAAAACTCAAACTGCACTCAAAATGCATGTTCCAAATTATTATGCACAGCAGAGTTTTCAACCTTTTCATTTTAATAAAGAACAAAAAAATGGTCATTTTTGAAATTATAAGCATTATCAGGTTATTACAAACTGAAATCAAACAGTTTTCAACTCAAAACTTTATTCTAGGTGATGTAACATTTGCACATAGAACCCCTTGTTCGAAAGGAGCTTCTGAACTCTCTCGTCCATTGAATTTGTCAGGTTTTGGATGGTTTCTGCTTTAATTGTTTTGCATGAGGACAGAATACCCTCCCAGAGCTGTTGCTTAGATGTGAACTGCCTCCCGCCATCATAGACACTCCTTTTGATGATGCTCCAGAGGTTCTAAATGGGGTTGAGGTCAGGGGAGCATGGGTGCCACACCATAAGTTTGTCCCCTTTTATGCCCATAGCAGCCAGAGATGTAGAGGTGTTATGTGCAGCATGAGACGGGGCATTATCATGCATGAAATGATCTCGATGGTCCAGATGGATGGAGTGGAGGATTGCTGGTTGATGGACACCCCATGCAAACACGGCTACGGTGCTAACAAGGAGGAGGTGGAGTAATGTTTTGGGCTGGAATCATGGGGAGAGAGATTGTCGGCCCTTTTAGGATCCCTGAAGGGGTAAAGATGAACTCCATAATGTATGTTGAGTTTCTCAAACAGCACTTCCTTCCATGGTTCAAGAAGAAGAACCGTGCATTCCGCAGCAAGATCATTTTCATGCATGATAATGCCCCGTCTCATGCTGCACATAACACATCTGCATCTCTGGCTGCTATGGGCATAAAAGGGGACAAACTTATGGTGTGGCCCCCATGCTCACCTGACCTCAACCCCATTGAGAACCTCTGGAGCATCATCAAAAGGAGTGTCTATGATGGCGGGAGGCAGTTCACATCTAAGCAACCGCTCTGGGAGGGTATTCTGTCCTCACGCAAAACAATTAAAGCAGAAACCATCCAAAACCTGACAAATTCAATGGACGAGAGAATTCAGAAGCTCCTTTCAAACAAGCAGTCCTATGTGCAAATGTAACATCACCTAGAATAAAGTTTTTAGTTGAAAACTGTTTGATTTCAGTGAGTAATAACCTGCTAATGCTTATAATTTCAAAAATGACCATTTTTTGTTCTTTATTAAAATGAAAAGGTTGAAAACTCTGCTGTGCATAATAATTTGGAACATGCATTTTGAGTGCAGTTTGAGTGTTTTATTTTTTTTAAAATATACTGTTATCATAGGCAGTTTGTACAAAAACCTTTCAATTGTACTCTAATAGTTATTTGACTGGAAAATTACAATGACTGCAATTCATATAGGTAATCTGGGAAAATCTGAGAAAATATTATTTGCATAATAATTTGGAACACAGTGTAGAAGCAGCTCCCCTCGGCTCGGCGTGACTCTTGGCGAGATTTGACCATCTTGGTCTGGTCGATCTGCATGGGCTCGGGTGAGTGCGCCCGGGGAGTGACAGAAGAGGAGACAGGTCTCTGGAAAGTAGGAGCGAGGCGGGGAAACCTTCTCTCACGGGTGGTCTCTTTGGTGCGCTCTTGAAACCGGATGTCAATCCGGGTAGCCAGCGACACCAGGTCATCCAGGGTGGTAGGAATGTCCCGACCGGCGAGCTTATCTTTAATCCGACCGGAAAGACCCTCCCAGAAGACGGACACCAGGGCTTCGTTATCCCAGGCAAGCTCAGAAGCGAGGGTGCGGAACCGTATGGCATATTGGCCCACGGTGAGACTCCCTTGGCGGAGACGTAGCAGAGAGGAGGCTGATGAGGTCTTACGTCCCGGTTCATCGAAGACTCTCCGGAAACCAGCGAGGAAAGACGAGAGGTCGGACACCAGGGGGTCCCCTCTGTCCCACAGGGGTTAAGCCATGCCAGTGCCTCCCCATTGAGATGGGACATGATGAATGCCACTTTGGCCCGGTCGGAGATAAACTGATGAGCCAAGAGTTCAAAGTGCAGGGTGCACTGGTTTATGAAGCCCCGAGCTTGAGCGGGGTCGCCTCCGAAACGAGGAGGTGCAGAAAGCCGAGGTCCGGGGCAGGATGCCATGGTATTGGTGGGGAGCAGCGCTGTGGGGTGCGAGTCATGCGACTAACGGTGGTTACTGGTGGAGCAGTCAGTGTGTCCAGGCGGGAGTTTACACTCCGCATGTGGTTCAGGATGGACTCCTGTTGGGATCTCTGACGGGAGACTTCATGGTATAGGTCAGAGAGCGAGGGAGCTTGGGTGCCACCGGGTTCCATGGCCCGAGCAAACTGTTACGGGTCCGGGTGGTGGAACCTCTGTGCCGAGGTGCAAGGAGGGACCCAGAGGGGCGTGACTAAGTATCAACCCGAACCGACTCTAGTCGTACGGCGGCTAACGACACCGTGACCAGGGAGGATCTGGGCTGAGGGACCAGGTGCTACTCTGGGGACGACCTTGTAAGAGAGCAGGTGGCTCCCACGGGTCAGATGGCTGGGACTGACCAGTATGGCGGATGGACACGGCAAGCAGGCAGAAGTCTCTCGTGGCAGACAGGTGGTCACGGTACGTGCCGGCAGAGCAGGAAGTAGTCTCTGGTTTTACCAGGCAGGTGGTCACAGCAAGTGACGGCAGAGCCTCCAGGCAGGCTGGCAGGAAACAGGCAGGCGCTCCCAGGTGAGCAGGCAGACCGACTAGGCAGGAAACAGGCAGGTAACAGGTGAGTGCTCCCAGGTGAGCGGGCTGACGGACTCTGCAGGTAATAGACGGTTGCTCCCAGGTGAGCGGACTGGCAGGCAGGGCAGGTAACAGGCGAATGCTCCCAGGTGAGCGGACTGGCAGACAGGGCAGGTAACAGGCAGGTAACAGGTGAGCGCTCCAGGTGAGCAGGCTGGCAGGCTCGGCAGGTAACGGGCAGATAACAGGCTGGTAGGCAGGACGAGGAGTCAGGCTAGCAGTGGGACCTGAGGGCTAAAGCAGAGATCAGACACTGTGCAAGAACTTTGCTCTGGCACCTCCATTTTGGAGGAGGTGCCCTATATATGGGAGGTCCTCCGGCAATTGGCCGGGGACTCCTTAGGACGACGCGCGCGGTCCCTTTAAGAGAGGGGGAGCGCGCGCGCGAGCCCTAAGCGCATTGCCGGGGAAGGAGCGCTCGCCGGCAGCAGCGGGGGAAGAAGCGCTGGAGGACGCCGCACCAAGAGCGGGAAGGTGAGAGGGACGGTGTCTCTGCCTAGCAAGGGGCAGAGACGCCGATGCTACAAAATCTTTTGTGTATTTTTTATAAACATTGGATATCGTTCTCAATTAAATATAAAATGTATTAGTTCTGTTCCTTTTGTTCTGTAAACCGCACCTTGACGCCATACGCTACCTACCAGACCTCCCGTCAGCCTGTAAAAACGACTGGTGGTGGCAGCTAATAATCTTTGTCTGGTTATCATGGAATTAGCAGTGATGGCACGGGGATATATACATTTTCTATGTGTTGGAATCAGAGGTGTATATACCGTACGCTCACTGTTAGTTTCCCGATAAACGACATATTAGTGGAAACAGCCTGCGGCCTCCTCCATTAATCGTCGACCAATCATGTAATTGTCCGGACCATAGGGAGCAGCAGAGAGCTGTTTGCTCCAAAGATAGCAGTGTGGGTGGTTCAGTGACGACTCCGCGGGCTGCGATCTTTGACATATTACATTACTAATCCTGTACTGATCCTGAGTTACATCCAGTATTATACTCCAGAGCTGCACTCACTATTCTGCTCGTGGGGTCACTGTGTACATACTTTACATTACTGATCCTGAGTTACATCCTGTATTATACTCCAGAGCTGCACTCACTTTTCTGCTGGTGCAGTCACTGTGTACATACATTACATTACTAATCCTGTACTGATCCTGAGTTATATCCTGTATTATACTCCAGAGCTGCACTCAGTATTCTGCTGGTGCAGTCACTGTGTACATACATTACATTACTGATCGTGAGTTACATCCTGTATTATACTCCAGAGCTGCACTCACTATTCTGCTGGTGCAGTCACTGTGTACATACATTACATTACTGATCCTGAGTTACATCCTGTATTATACTCCAGAGCTGCACTCACTATTCTGCTGGTGCAGTCACTGTGTACATACATTACATTACTAATCCTGTACTGATCCGGAGTTACGTCCTGTATTATACTCCAGAGCTGCACTCACTATTCTGTTGGTGCAGTCACTGTGTACATACATTACATTACTGATCCTGTACTGATCCTGAGTTACATCCTGTATTATACTCCAGAGCTGCAGTCACTGTGTACATACATTACATTACTGATCCTGAGTTACATCCTGTATTATACTCCAGAGCTGCACTCACTATTCTGCTGGTGCAGTCACTGTGTACATACATTACATTACTGATCCAGTACTGACCCTGAGTTACATCCTGTATTATACTCCAGAGCTGCACTCACTATTCTGCTGGTGCAGTCACTGTGTACATACATTACATTACTGATCCTGTACTGATCCTGAGTTACATCCTGTATTATACTCCAGAGCTGCACTCACTATTCTGCTGGTGCAGTCACTGTGTACATACATTACATTACTGATCCTGAGTTACATCCTGTATTATACTACAGAGCTGCACTCACTATTCTGCTGGTGCAGTCACTGTGTACATATATTACATTACTGATCCTGAGTTATATCCTATATTATACTCCAGAGCTGAACTCACTATTCTGTAGGTGCAGTCACTGTGTACATACATTACATTACTGATTCTGTACTGATCCTGAGTTACATCCAGTATTATACTCCAGAGCAGCTCTCAGTATTCTGCTGGTGCAGTCACTGTGTACATACATTACATTACTGATCCTGAGTTACATCCTGTATTATACCCTAGAGCTGCACTCACTATTCTGCTGGTGCAGTCACTGTGTACATACATTACATTACTGATCCTGTACTGATCCTGAGTTACATCCTGTATTATACTCCAGAGCAGCACTCACTATTCTGCTGGTGCAGTCACTGTGTACATACATTACATTACTGATCCTGTACTGATCCTGAGTTACATCCTGTATTATACTCCAGAGCTGCACTCACTATTCTGCTGGTGCAGTCACTGTGTACATACATTACATTACTGATCCTGAGTTACATCCTGTATTATACTACAGAGCTGCAATCACTATTCTGCTGGTGCAGTCACTGTGTACATATATTACATTACTGATCCTGAGTTATATCCTATATTATACTCCAGAGCTGAACTCACTATTCTGTAGGTGCAATCACTATGTACATACATTACATTACTGATCCTGTACTGATCCTGAGTTACATCCAGTATTATACTCCAGAGCAGCACTCAGTATTCTGCTGGTGCAGTCACTGTGTACATACATTACATTACTGATCCTGAGTTACATCCTGTATTATACCCTAGAGCTGCACTCACTATTCTGCTGGTGCAGTCACTGTGTACATACATTACATTACTGATCCTATACTGATCCTGAGTTACATCCTGTATTATACTCCAGAGCTGCACTCACTATTCTGCTGGTGCAGTCACTGTGTACATACATTACATTACTGATCCTGAGTTACATCCTGTATTATACTCCAGAGCTGCACTCACTATTCTGCTGGTGCAGTCACTGTGTACATACATTACATTACTGATCCTGAGTTACTTCCTGTATTATACTCCAGAGCTGCACTCACTATTCTGCTGGTGCAGTCACTGTGTACATACATTACATTACTGATCCTGAGTTACATCCTGTATTATACTCCAGAGCTGCACTCACTATTCTGCTGGTGCAGTCACTGTGTACATACATTACATTACTGATCCTGAGTTACATCCTGTATTATACTCCAGAGCTGCACTCACTATTCTGCTGGTGCAGTCACTGTGTACATACATTACATTACTGATCCTGTACTGATCCTGAGTTACATCCTGTATTATACTCCAGAGCTGCACTCACTATTCTGCTGGTGCAGTTACTGTGTACATATATTACATTACTGATCCTGAGTTATATCCTATATTATACTCCAGAGCTGAACTCACTATTCTGTAGGTGCAGTCACTGTGTACATACATTACATTACTGATTCTGTACTGATCCTGAGTTACATCCAGTATTATACTCCAGAGCAGCACTCACTATTCTGCTGGTGCAGTCACTGTGTACATACATTACATTACTGATCCTGAGTTACATCCTGTATTATACCCTAGAGCTGCACTCACTATTCTGCTGGTGCAGTCACTGTGTACATACATTACATTACTGATCCTGTACTGATCCTGAGTTACATCCTGTATTATACTCCAGAGCAGCACTCACTATTCTGCTGGTGCAGTCACTGTGTACATACATTACATTACTGATCCTGAGTTATATCCTATATTATACTCCAGAGCTGTACTCACTATTCTGCTGGGGCAGTCACTGTGTACGTATATTACATTACTGATCCTGAGTTATATCCTATATTATACTCCAGAGCTGAACTCACTATTCTGTAGGTGCAGTCACTGTGTACATACATTACATTACTGATCCTGAGTTACATCCAGTATTATACTCCAGAGCAGCACTCAGTATTCTGCTGGTGCAGTCACTGTGTACATACATTACATTACTGATCCTGAGTTACATCCTGTATTATACCCTAGAGCTGCACTCACTATTCTGCTGGTGCAGTCACTGTGTACATACATTACATTACTGATCCTGAGTTACATCCTGTATTATACTCTAGAGCTGCACTCACTATTCTGCTGGTACAGTCACTGTGTACATACATTACATTACTGATCCTGAGTTACATCCTGTATTATACTCCAGAGCTGCACTCACTATTCTGCTGGTGCAGTCACTGTGTACATACATTACATTACTGATCCTGTACTGATCCTGAGTTACATCCAGTATTATACTCCAGAGCAGCACTCAGTATTCTGCTGGTGCAGTCACTGTGTACATACATTACATTACTGATCCTGAGTTACATCCTGTATTATACTCCAGAGCTGCACTCACTATTCTGCTGGTGCCGTCACTGTGTACATACATTACATTACTGATCCTGTGCTGATCCTGAGTTACATCCTGTATTATACTCCAGAGCTGCACTCACTATTCTGCTGGTGCAGTCACTGTGTACATACATTACATTACTGATCCTGAGTTACATCCTGTATTATACTCCAGAGCTGCACTCACTATTCCGCTGGTGCAGTCACTGTGTACATACATTACATTACTGATCCTGAGTTACTTCCTGTATTATACTCCAGAGCTGCACTCACTATTCTGCTGGTGCAGTCACTGTGTACATACATTACATTACTGATCCTGAGTTACATCCTGTATTATACTCCAGAGCTGCACTCACTATTCTGCTGGTGCAGTCACTGTGTACATACATTACATTACTGATCCTGAGTTACTTCCTGTATTATACTCCAGAGCTGCACTCACTATTCTGCTGGTGCAGTCACTGTGTACATACATTACATTACTGATCCTGAGTTACATCCTGTATTATACTCCAGAGCTGCACTCACTATTCTGCTGGTGCAGTCACTGTGTACATACATTACATTACTGATCCTGAGTTACATCCTGTATTATACTCCAGAGCTGCACTCACTATTCTGCTGGTGCAGTCACTGTGTACATACATTACATTACTGATCCTGTACTGATCCTGAGTTACATCCTGTATTATACTCCAGAGCTGCACTCACTATTCTGCTGGTGCAGTTACTGTGTACATATATTACATTACTGATCCTGAGTTATATCCTATATTATACTCCAGAGCTGAACTCACTATTCTGTAGGTGCAGTCACTGTGTACATACATTACATTACTGATTCTGTACTGATCCTGAGTTACATCCAGTATTATACTCCAGAGCAGCACTCAGTATTCTGCTGGTGCAGTCACTGTGTACATACATTACATTACTGATCCTGAGTTACATCCTGTATTATACCCTAGAGCTGCACTCACTATTCTGCTGGTGCAGTCACTGTGTACATACATTACATTACTGATCCTGAGTTACATCCTGTATTATACTCTAGAGCTGCACTCACTATTCTGCTGGTACAGTCACTGTGTACATACATTACATTACTGATCCTGAGTTACATCCTGTATTATACTCCAGAGCTGCACTCACTATTCTGCTGGTGCAGTCACTGTGTACATACATTACATTACTGATCCTGTACTGATCCTGAGTTACATCCAGTATTATACTCCAGAGCAGCACTCAGTATTCTGCTGGTGCAGTCACTGTGTACATACATTACATTACTGATCCTGAGTTACATCCTGTATTATACTCCAGAGCTGCACTCACTATTCTGCTGGTGCCGTCACTGTGTACATACATTACATTACTGATCCTGTGCTGATCCTGAGTTACATCCTGTATTATACTCCAGAGCTGCACTCACTATTCTGCTGGTGCAGTCACTGTGTACATACATTACATTACTGATCCTGAGTTACATCCTGTATTATACTCCAGAGCTGCACTCACTATTCCGCTGGTGCAGTCACTGTGTACATACATTACATTACTGATCCTGAGTTACTTCCTGTATTATACTCCAGAGCTGCACTCACTATTCTGCTGGTGCAGTCACTGTGTACATACATTACATTACTGATCCTGAGTTACATCCTGTATTATACTCCAGAGCTGCACTCACTATTCTGCTGGTGCAGTCACTGTGTACATACATTACATTACTGATCCTGTACTGATCCTGAGTTACATCCTGTATTATACTCCAGAGCTGCACTCACTATTCTGCTGGTGCAGTCACTGTGTACATACATTACATTACTAATCCTGTACTGATCCTGAGTTACATCCTGTATTATACCCCAGAGCTGCACTCACTATTCTGCTGGTGCAGTCACTGTGTACATATATTACATTACTGATCCTGTACTGATCCTGAGTTACATCCTGTATTATACTCCAGAGCTGCACTCACTATTCTGCTGGTGCAGTCACTGTGTACATACATTACATTACTGATCCTGAGTTACATCCTGTATTATACTCCAGAGCTGCACTCACTATTCTGCTGGTGCACTTACATCACTTATTTTGCATTAATAGTAAGGCATTGCTACATATAACATCCTGTAATATTTAGGACACTATTCTGCTGTATAGAGATATTTGTATTTGAAAGCACCGTAAATGCAAACAAACAATATTTGCATGTTTTATATCTCACCCCCAAAAAAGAATCCATTTTGCTTCTAACATCTCACAAACCTCATATTGGACCGATCTTTGGCACCGAGAAATTGGAAGTGATCAGGAGATGGGCGCCTTTTCTCCTGCAAGAGAGGACGTCATGTTATTTAATTATAAGGATGTCTCTCTTTTGAATTTAGAGCAATTTACATGATTGATAATATCTATCCATCTATCTATCTATATATATACACAGGTGCATCTCTCTAAATTAGAATATCATCAAAAAGTTAATTTATTTCAGTTCTTCAATACAAACAGTGAAACTCATATATTATATAGAGTCATTACACACAGAGGGATCTATTATATAGAGTCATTACACACAGAGGGATCTATTATATAGAGTCATTACACAGAGGGATCTATTATATAGAGTCATTACACACAGAGGGATCTATTATATAGAGTCATTACACACAGAGGGATCTATTATATAGAGTCATTACAGACAGAGGGATCTATTATATAGAGTCATTACACACAGAGGGATCTATTATATAGAGTCATTACAGACAGAGGGATCTATTATATAGAGTCATTACACACAGAGGGATCTATTATATAGAGTCATTACACACAGAGGGATCTATTATATAGAGTCATTACACAGAGGGATCTATTATATAGAGTCATTACACACAGAGGGATCTATTATATAGAGTCATTACACACAGAGGGATCTATTATATAGAGTCATTACAGACAGAGGGATCTATTATATAGAGTCATTACACACAGAGGGATCTATTATATAGAGTCATTACAGACAGAGGGATCTATTATATAGAGTCATTACACACAGAGGGATCTATTATATAGAGTCATTACACACAGAGTGATCTATTATATAGAGTCATTACACACAGAGGGATCTATTATATAGAGTCATTACACACAGAGGGATCTATTATATAGAGTCATTACAGACAGAGGGATCTATTATATAGAGTCATTACACACAGAGGGATCTATTATATAGAGTCATTACAGACAGAGGGATCTATTATATAGAGTCATTACACACAGAGGGATCTATTATATAGAGTCATTACAGACAGAGGGATCTATTATATAGAGTCATTACACACAGAGTGATCTATTATATAGAGTCATTACAGACAGAGGGATCTATTATATAGAGTCATTACACACAGAGGGATCTATTATATAGAGTCATTACACACAGAGTGATCTATTATATAGAGTCATTACACACAGAGGGATCTATTATATAGAGTCATTACACACAGAGGGATCTATTATATAGAGTCATTACAGACAGAGGGATCTATTATATAGAGTCATTACACACAGAGGGATCTATTATATAGAGTCATTACAGACAGAGGGATCTATTATATAGAGTCATTACACACAGAGGGATCTATTATATAGAGTCATTACAGACAGAGGGATCTATTATATAGAGTCATTACACACAGAGTGATCTATTATATAGAGTCATTACAGACAGAGGGATCTATTATATAGAGTCATTACACACAGAGGGATCTATTATATAGAGTCATTACACACAGAGTGATCTATTATATAGAGTCATTACAGACAGAGGGATCTATTATATAGAGTCATTACACACAGAGGGATCTATTATATAGAGTCATTACAGACAGAGGGATCTATTATATAGAGTCATTACAGACAGAGGGATCTATTATATAGAGTCATTACACACAGAGGGATCTATTATATAGAGTCATTACAGACAGAGGGATCTATTATATAGAGTCATTACACACAGAGGGATCTATTATATAGAGTCATTACAGACAGAGGGATCTATTATATAGAGTCATTACAGACAGAGGGATCTATTATATAGAGTCATTACACACAGAGGGATCTATTATATAGAGTCATTACAGACAGAGGGATCTATTATATAGAGTCATTACACACAGAGGGATCTATTATATAGAGTCATTACAGACAGAGGGATCTATTATATAGAGTCATTACACACAAAGGGATCTATTATATAGAGTCATTACAGACAGAGGGATCTATTATATAGAGTCATTACACACAGAGTGATCTATTATATAGAGTCATTACAGACAGAGGGATCTATTATATAGAGTCATTACACACAGAGGGATCTATTATATAGAGTCATTACACACAGAGGGATCTATTATATAGAGTTATTACACACAGAGGGATCTATTATATAGAGTCATTACACACAGAGGGATCTATTATATAGAGTCATTACACACAGAGGGATCTATTATATAGAGTCATTACACACAGAGGGATCTATTATATAGAGTCATTACAGACAGAGGGATCTATTATATAGAGTCATTACACACAGAGGGATCTATTATATAGAGTCATTACACACAGAGGGATCTATTATATAGAGTTATTACACACAGAGGGATCTATTATATAGAGTCATTACACACAGAGGGATCTATTATATAGAGTCATTACACACAGAGGGATCTATTATATAGAGTCATTACACACAGAGTGATCTATTATATAGAGTCATTACAGACAGAGGGATCTATTATATAGAGTCATTACACACAGAGGGATCTATTATATAGAGTCATTACACACAGAGGGATCTATTATATAGAGTCATTACACACAGAGGGATCTATTATATAGAGTCATTACACACAGAGGGATCTATTATATAGAGTCATTACACACAGAGGGATCTATTATATAGAGTCATTACACACAGAGGGATCTATTATATAGAGTCATTACACACAGAGTGATCTATTATATAGAGTCATTACAGACAGAGGGATCTATTATATAGAGTCATTACACACAGAGGGATCTATTATATAGAGTCATTACACACAGAGGGATCTATTATATAGAGTCATTACACACAGAGGGATCTATTATATAGAGTTATTACACACAGAGGGATCTATTATATAGAGTCATTACACACAGAGTGATCTATTTCACGTGTTTATTTCTGTTAATGTTGATGATTATGGCTTACAGCCAATGAAAACACAAAAGTCATTATCTCAGTAAATTAGAATACTTTATAACAACAGCTTGAAAAATTATTTTAAAATCCGAAATGTCCTACTGAAATGTCTGTTCAGTAAATGCCCTCAATACTTGGTCGGGCTCCTTCTGCATCAATTACTGCATCAATGCGGCAATGTGGCATGGAGGGATCAGCCTGTGGCACTGCTGAGGTGTTATGGAAGCCCAGGTGGCTTTGATAGCAGCCTTCAGCTCATCTGTATTGTGGGGTCTGGGGTCTCTCATCTTCCTCTTGACAATACCCCATAGATTCTCTATAATAGATTCTCTATGGGGTTAAGGTCAGGCGAGTTTGCGGCCAATCAAGCACAGTGATACTGTTGTGTGTAAACCAGGTATTGGTACTTTTGGCCGTGTGGACAGGGGCCAAGTCCTGCTGGAGAATGACATTTCCATCTCCATAAAGCTTGTGGGCAGAGGGAAGCATGAAGTGCTGTAAAATGTCCTGGTAGACGGCTGCGCTGACTTTGGTCTTGATAAAACACAGTGGACCTCCACCAGCAGATGACATGGCCCCCAAACCATCACTGATTGTGGAGACTTCACACTAGACCTCCAGCAGCTTGGATTGTGGCCTCTCCACTCTTCCTCCAGACTCTGGGACCTTGATTTCTAAATGAAATGCACAATTTACTTTCATCTGAAAACACCTTGGAGCACTGAGAACAGTCCTTTTTCTCCTTGGCTCAGATAAGACACTTCTGGCGTTGTCTATTGGTCATGAGTGACCTGACATAAGGAATGCGACACTTGTAGCCCATGTCCTGGATACGTCTGTGTGTGGCGGCTCTTGAAGCAATGACTCCAGCAGCAGTCCACTCCTCGTCAATCTCCCCCAAATTTTTGAATGGCCTTTTCTTAATAATCCTTTCAAGTCTGCGGTTATCCCGGTTACTTGTGCGGCTTTTTCTAACACACTTTTTCCTTCCACTCAACTTTCCATTAATATGCATGGATACAGCACTCTGTGAACAGCCAGCCTCTTTAGCAATGACCTTTTGTGGCTTACCCTCCTTGTGGAGTGTGTCAGTGACTGCCTTCTGGACATCTAAGTCAGCAATCTTCCCCATGATTGTGGAGCCTACTGAAACAGACTAAGGGACCATTTTAAACTCTTAGGAAGCCTTTGCAGGTGTTTTTTGTTAATTATTTTAATTTACTGAGATAATGACTTTTGTGTTTTCATTGACTGTAATCCATAATTATCAACATTAACAGAAGAACTGAAATAAATTAACTTTTTGATGATATTCTAATTTTGTGAGATGCACCTGTGTGTATATATATATATATATGTGTGTATATGTATATGTGTCACCCTAGGCCTGGATGCCACAAATATTAAAGGCTGTGTCTGAGAGCAGGAGGGAGGTTCCCTGGTTAGGGACAATTAGCATACAGCACCTCCTGTCCCAGGCCAGTAGGGGGAGCTGGCTGCCCCTATAAAAGTTGGAACTGGGGGCAGGGTTAGAGAGAACTGAACGACCTAGCTCAGGACTGAGACTAGTCCCAGAGAAGGAGGGACAGTTCAGCTGTAGCCGAGGAGTCTGTGAGGCAGAGGAGAAGCTGCGAGCCAGGGACAGAGGCGACGAGAGCCGATCCTGGCTGAGAGAATCACACCACCGGACATTGGGGTCCGAGGCTGTCAGGGTTGTAAGCCCAGCAGCAGAGAACCAACCTGCGAGGGATTTCAGGTCCCTTGGCCTAAGAAGCCTGGAGGCTCCGCCACACAGAGGGACCAGTACAGCGAGGAGAAAGCAAACAGGTACCCAAGGCCCGAGTAGCAAGCCATACAGGCGAGAAGTACACGGCCAGCTCAGGGACGTGGGCTATTACACCACGAAGAGGGGGATAGTCAGAAAGAGCATAGAGAGAACGGTAGGTCTACACACTCACCCTGACCAGTGGGGCTCGCCCGAATGCTCTCAGACACCCAGGCCCATTCCTAACCAGTACTCCTGTTGGGTCATTAATAACTTCTGCAATAAAGACCCAGAACTGTTTGAAACGGGCTCTGAACTCTTACTATTGCGGCCGGCACTATCACCCCCAGCATCCTATTACACTGCCCTGAGGCTACACTCTTCCCGTGGGGAGTTATCCTATCCCTGTGCTGCACACCAACACCAGCCTCAGCGATCTGCCTTGCAGCGGCGGTTATCCCTGACTGCAATCCATGGGTGGCGTAGTCGGACATTCAAAACCCTACAAATAGACTGCCACAATTTGGTCTGACCACCCTGAGCCACGGGATCAGGTTGCCACTACTACCCCCAGCATCGTACAGAAGCCCGGTTCCGGGTACCCCACGGCCCAGGGGGCGAGTCAGCTTTGGCGTAGTCGGCAGGATTGTGACCAACCCGCCACAAACGGGTATTGCGTGCCTGAAAAAGACTTTATACATACCTGAGTGAAGTTTCCCGCCATTCGGGGCCATTTCCAGCCAATCGGAGCCGTTTCCCGCCATAGGGCGCCAGCTTCAGGACGCCGCGCAGGAAGAGGGGCGTGGACGTCAAAAACGCGCGAGACCTGAAGCCCCACCCTACGCTAAGACGCTGCGCAAGGTCCTGGAAGGAGATCCAGCGGACGCTGACGTCATCACCCCGTGACGCAAGGTCCTCACCCAGAGCATCGCGAGCGGAGCCGCGGCCTACAGAAGATGATCGCCGGAAGGTAGGCCACGGTTAACTAGGGGGGAGGAAGATGTCGGACGCGGAGGGACCCTCTACCACCAGCGTAGCCGCTGCAGCTGTGATGCCGTTCTTTATGCCCTATATCACCGGAGCGGCCTGGCTGCCACAGTATGCCGGCGAGTCGCATACCTTGGGCGACTTCAAAGAAAGGCAGTATAGCCTGTTCAAAGTTTATCCCCTGACAGAAGAACAGAAAGTAAGCATACTGATAGAGCAGTTAACTGGTGCGGCCCAGAGGGAGATAAAGTCTTGGACAGCTGAGGAGAAAAGGACTGTAAAGGGGGTTCTGACCCGTCTACGGGACACCTTTGACACCCGTACCTCAGCAGAACTCAAAATGCGGTTCTATGGATGTAAGCAGCGAGCTCAAGTTAGCATCAGAGACTATGCCCTAAATTTACAGGAAGTCTTGGGGGCAATTAAGCAAGCTGACCCTGGCAGCGTGCAGGATACAGATAAACTATTGACCGACCAGTTCATAGAAGGTCTGCTGTCCAGCGCCCACAGGACTCAGCTGCGCCTCATGGCCCTACAGAACCCCGATTTGACTTTTGCACAGTTCAAAGATAGGGCCATTCGGGTGCTCCGAGAACCTGCACCGGGTGGCGCTGTAGCTTCCCGGTGCCCTGCCATCACTTACCACCAGGGGGTGGCGCCCTACCCCGCAGACCTTGTGGGGGCTGATGCGCAGGCCCTAAACCCATCCCCGCCTGCAAACCTGGACCATCAGGTCCAAGAACTAACAAGGAGTGTTGCAGCATTGACCAGGACTGTACAGTCGTTACAGATGGACCCGTCAGAACCAATCAAGCTGGCTTCCAGTCCGGAGGATGTCCCGTGGCGTCGACAGAGGAGGATGCCGTCGTTCAGAGGGAGGCCCGCCGATCGTTACACTGAGGATGGACAGCTGATTTGCCGCCGTTGCAGCCAGTCGGGACACGTAGCCAGGTACTGTACTTTAAACGGGTCCGACCTGGGGCAGAGGGCCAACCCCCAGGTATAAGGTCATCAGGCCCATCTAATTGGCGTGATAAGTACGTGGGGGGACGCCCAGTTTTACCCATAGTGCTGGACGGTATCCCCATGAGTGCACTGCTGGATACCGGGTCACAAGTAACTACCATCCCCTATGTACTTTTTAAGCAGTATTGGAGTGACACTGATATAACCCGTTATCCAGACGATGACTTGAGCATCATCGCCAGTAATGGCTTGCCCGTGCCGCAGGTGGGGTTCAGAGAGATGACCATTAAGATTGGTAAAGTTGACCTGCCGGCACAGGGAGTGATCATTGTGGACATTGACCGTCGTGAAAGTCACCCTAAAATAACCTTGGGTACTAACGTGATTGAAAATTGTCTTTCAGAAGTAATTGTGATTTTGCAGCAGGTGGCAATGAATGCGAGCTCCAGTCAACAGAGGGTCCTCCAGAAAGAGACAAGAGCCCTGATGAGACGGCAACAGGTAGAACTGTCTGGTGGTGAGATCGGTAGCGTAAGGATGAGCGACCCGTTCCCCATCGCCATGCCTCCCAAAAGCGAAATGATGATCTGGTGTCGGACTGCAATCGGGTTAAGAGGGAGAGACTACCAAGCCATGGTAGAACCCGTGTACTCAGACAGCAGGCCCACCATTTTGACAGCCCGGGGGGTAGTTGATGTCCGCCATGGAAGGGTGCCCGTCCGGATCTTAAACATCGGGGAAAGGGAAGTACACTTGCCCCGTAACGCTACACTTGCCAAATTGTATACTGTTGAACACAATGCTGTCAGGACCGTGGAACCCTTGCCCCCATCTCCCCAGGCAGAGGGTAATGGCTCCCAGAAACCCAAGGATGATTGGTGCCAGAAACTCCACGTGGGTGCTGACTCCACTCCCTTGCACAAAAAACAAGGGGTCTACCGGGTGGTTCAGGAGTACGAGAGAATCTTTAGTAAGCACCCGCTAGACTTTGGCAGAGTGAAAGGGGTAGAACACCACATCCACATGGGGAGCCACCCACCAATAAAGGAGAGATACAGGCCTGTACCCCCTGCACATTATCAGAACGCAAGGGGCATGCTGAGAGAAATGAAAGAAGCCGGGGTCTTTAGAGACAGCTATAGCCCCTGGGCAGCCCCCTTGGTTCTGGTAAAAAAGAAAGACGGTACCATGAGAATGTGCGTGGACTATAGACAAGTCAATCGTATCACCCATAAAGACGCATACCCGTTACCTAGAATGGAGGAATCTTTAGCAGCCCTAAAATCAGCTAATTTCTTTTCTACTTTGGACCTTACTAGCGGGTACTGGCAGGTTCCTGTGGCAGAGGCTGACAAGGAGAAGACCGCCTTCACCACCCTGATGGAATTAAGTGAATTCAACTGTATGCCATTCGGGCTCTGCAACGCGCCCGGGACCTTCCAGAGGCTGATGGAATGCTGTCTAGGGCACCGAAGCTTTGAGACGGTCCTACTTTACTTGGACGACATGATCGTATATTCGAAGACCTACGAGGACCATCTAAAACACCTGGCAGAGGTGTTCGAAGCCCTGGCAAGCTATGGCCTGAAAGTGAAACCCTCAAAGTGTCACCTGTTGAAACCGAAGGTACAGTACCTAGGACACGTGGTGAGTGCAGAAGGAGTAGCCCCCGACCCCGACAAGGTTACAGTAATCAAGAGCTGGCCAAGCCCCTCTAACATCAAAGAAGTGAGGCAATTCCTAGGGTTGGTAGGCTACTACCGAAGGTTCATCCCCGGGTTCACTAAGATGGCAGCCCCTATGCAGGACCTCCTGATAGGGCAATCTAAGACCAGAAGCCAAAAGCCACCCTTCAAGTGGGACAAGCCGGAAGAGGAGTCCTTCCGCCAGTTGAAGATGGCCCTCACGGGGGATGAGATCCTGGCCTACCCCGATTATGGCTAGCCTTTTATCCTCCACACAGACGCCAGTAATGTGGGGCTTGGAGCCATACTGTCACAGAACCAACAGGGCAGAGAAAGGGTGATTGCGTACGCCAGCCGGAAGCTGAGACCCACCAAGAGAAACCCGGAGAATTACAGCTCCTTCAAGCTAGAATTCTTGACAGTGGTGTGGGCCGTCACAGAACGGTTTAAACATTACCTGGCCTCCGCAAAGTTCACTGTGTACACAGACAACAACCCGTTGACACATCTGGACAATGCAAGACTAGGTGCCCTAGAACAGCGGTGGATGGCCCGGATATCAAATTATGACTTCACAATCAAATACCGGGGAGGCAGAACCAACGCCAAAGCAGACGCCCTATCAAGAATGCCCCACCTACCCGAAGGGGAAGAGGACTCGGAAGAGCTGGAGGAAGTAGAGCTCCCTGCATTCCACCAGTATGCGGCCACTCAGTATTCTCACCGGGTAAGAGACAAAGACCTAACCACCGTCATGTTCAACCCCTTACCCCACCACGGCTCGGCTGAAACGCAAGATAGTGACCCTGCAATTCGCCTGGTGAAGGACCTGTTAACCCAGGCAGACGCTAGCCCTGGCCCGGATGCTCCAGAGGAAGCCAAGCAGTTATGGAAGGAGAAAAGCAGGCTATTCCTCTACGAGGGTAAGCTGTGCAGAAGGCTTGTCAACCACCGGACGCACGAGCTGACCTGGCAGATAGTGGTCCCAAGACGAGATGCAGCAATGATCCTGTAGGCCTACCATGACAGAGCGGGACACTTCGGGTGGAAGAAACTGGAGTTCCTACTGAGAGAGCGGTTCTACTGGATGGGTATGAGAGGGGCCATAGAGAGGTGGTGCAGGGACTGCGGCCCATGTAACCTCAGAAGGAAGGACCATACCAGCCAGAAGACACCCTTGAGGCCCATCGTCACCAGGCAGCCTCTAGAGCTGGTAGCTCTGGACCATGTGAAATTGGCTCCAAGCCGGTCTGGCTACATCTATGCCCTCACAATTGTGGACCATTACTCCCGGTTCACTGCCGTCCACATGGGTATCCGGAACAGGTCTTGAAAAATCAAGGTCCAGCGTTTGAGGCTGAAGTCTTCCAGGAGTTCTGCAACCTCTACAGCTGTAAGAAGATTCGGATAACGCCTTACCACCTGCAAACCAACGGGCTGTGTGAGAAAATAAATAATATCGTCATTGATCTCCTCAAGACGTTGCCCCTGGAAGAACGCGGCCTGTGGCCGGAGAAGCTGTCAGACCTGATCGACTTATACAACCATATCCCGGTGAATGCTACAAATTGCACCCCGGCTTACCTGATGCGAGCAAGACCAGGTAAGCTGCCCATGGACCTGGAGATGGGAGTCCTGACACCCGAGGACACCTCCCCAGATGCGGACTGGGATACGGAACGGCGGCTACAGTACAAGAAGGTACAGGAGAGTGTGGAAATGAATCTGGCTCAAGCGAGAGAAAAGCAAGAGAGGCTCTTCAACCAACACGCCCCTGCTGGTCCCCTGGAACCTGGAGAGCAGGCCCTGAAGCAGAAGAGAAGGCTTCACAAGCTAGATGACCAGTGGGAGAGCGACCGTACACAGTACTGCAGTCCGACCACAACAACCCGAGGGTATGTGCAATTACCAAGGATGGAGGAGAAACCACTAGCACCGTCTCCAGAGACAACCTAAAAAAGTGCCCCGAGCAACTACGGAGTGCAGGAGAAGATCAAGATGACCTTGAACCCGCAGAGGACAAGGAAGAAATGATCAGCACAGTTCTTGGAGAGTTCCCCCGGTCCTGGACTCAGATAAACGATGCAATAGTGGTACCCGTCCTACACTTCCTTCAGCCAACCCAGCAGGGGCCTACAGGAGAGCAGGAAGAATCAGAGGGACAAGCAGCCCCGGAAGCAGAAGAACCCATGCCAGCAGCCCAGGAGAGTCAACCCTCTGCTGACAGTGAGCCTGCCATGCCTGCGGTAAGCCAGAGGACCCGCAGACAGCTGCCTGCCCTGCCTGTAAACCCAGCTAGTAGCTGTACCCTAAATGCCAGTGGGGAAAGCCAGGTTAGACCACCACCAGACAGTGGGTTACGCAGGTCAACCCGGAGCACTAGGGGTCAAATACCAGCTCGCTGGAAGATCTAAATGTAAAGTATATAGTAAATGTTTTATATTTGTTACCTGGTTACTAATACTGTTTTTCCAGTTTTCCTAGTACAATGGACTGACAGGTCATGGACACTGAATGGCCGGAACTGTCTTGTAGATAGTTATGACGCGCCCCCTGGGCCAGTGTTGTTTTGGGGGATACCCGGAGCCGGATCAGATGGGGGTTGTAGTCTCCGAGTGGCGGTGACCCGGTCCGTGCCCAGGGTGTCAAGCTCAGTGTGTGGCAGTCCTACAGATGTTACTGGATGTTCTTTTATGTCGACTACGCCACCCGTTGAATTGCGGTCAATACGGCCGCCGCTGCAGCAGGGTCCGCTGAGGCTGGTGATGTGTGTGCAGCTCTGATAGTATAACCCCCAACGGGAGGGGTATAGCCTCAGGGGGTCAGGTGTAGAGGATGGTGGTTGTGGAGGTGCAGTGAGGATGGTAATGAGACTCAGAGTCGGGCTGTGCAGTTCAGGGTCTTTACTTACTGCTGTTATGCTGGTCACTCCGGCCTTGAGTGACCGCCCGAGCCGCGCTGCGTCCACCAGGTCCTGGACTCGGCCAACTCCCAAGTAATTCTGGAGCGTGATCCTGAGCTCCCTTTCTGACTTGTCCTTCTCTCTGGCCTTCCCCACCAGGGATCCACCTAAGTCCGGCTCCCTCGGGCCTCTTGTTGGTAAACCCTTGTCTCTGGGTTCCCTGACCCTATTCTTGGTTTGCCTTCCGGGTGGATTTAGTGGGTGGTCGTGGCAGATCCTGCCCACGACCTCCGGTCTCTGGCTAAGGATTAGTGCCCTCCACCAGCTTGGGATCCGGTACCCTTGTGCCAACTCTTCACCCTCTGATCTAATCTTGGGTTCTTGGAGTTCTCTCTTCTCCCCTTCTGGGTCCTTCTTTCTCCTCTCTCTCTTTGGGCCTTGGAGCTGCTCTTCTCCTCTGCTCTCTTCCTCTGACTCTACTCTGACAAAAGACTGACAGACTGACTGACCCTGATCTAAGATGGTTCCCACCTTATATACTCCCTCTATGTGTGAGCTCAGGTGACCAGCACCCAATGAGGTCCTAGCATTACCCAGACTGCTCCCCCTATCTGCCCCTACACTACTGGGATGTTCCAACCCCCTCCCACTCCAGCCAGGGACAGACACTGTCGTACCTGCACATTTCTCTAGTGGGAGTACCATTGATCTGTCCCCCGGAAATGGGATGTATGTAGTGCATGCAGCCTACTGAGCTCAGTTCCACACTCCATCCTTACCCGGGAGTGGAATACCACACCTCTGGGTCGAGGTGCAATACCCCTGTAGCAGCCGAATCCTCAGGGTGCTACAGTTACACTTGGTGCCCTCTTGCGAAGATGGCCACAGAAGAAAAACCTGTCCGGCGTGGCTCCCTTGTGGCCCAAAGTAGGTAGCTCAGCCTTGTCGCCACGCCCAAGGCCAGGAACTTGGGGTTTATGGAGACAGGTCCCCGCACAGTTCAAAACTTCACCTTATTTGGTGATATGGACACCCGGTCACGGAAGCACCGTGGCCTTAAGGACAAAATGTACTTGTATATATGTTATGTTATTGTTTATACCCTGTATTTTTGTTCCCTAAAAATGTGTTTAGTCCAGAGTACTAAATTTTACTAGGGGGGAATGTGTCGCCCCAGGCCTGGATGCCACAAATATTAAAGGCTGTGTCTGAGAGCAGGAGGGAGGTTCCCTGGTTAGGGACAATTAGCATACAGCACCTCCTGTCCCAGGCCAGTAGAGGGAGCTGGCTGCCCCTATAAAAACTGGAACTGGGGGCAGGGTTAGAGAGAACTGGACGTCCCAGAGAAGGAGGGACAGTTCAGCTGTAGCCGAGGAGTCCGTGAGGCAGAGGAGAAACGGCAAGCCAGGGACAGAGGCGACGAGAGCCGGTCCTGGCTGAGAGAATCACACAACCGGAGATTGAGGTCCGAGGCTGACAGGGTTGTAAGCCCAGCAGCAGAGAACCAACCCGTGAGGGATTTCAGGTCCCTTGGCCTAAGAAGCATGGAGGCTCCGCCACACAGAGGGACCAGTACAGCGAGGAGAAAGCAAACAGGTACCCAAGGCCCGAGTCGCAAGCCATACAGGCGTAGTACACGGCCAGCTCGGGGACGTGGGCTATTACACCACGAAGAGGGGGATAGTCAGGAAGAGCATAGAGAGAACAGTAGGTCTACACACTCACCCTGACCAGTGGGGCTCACCCGAATGCTCTCAGACACCCAGGCCCATTCCTAACCAGTACTCCTGTTGGGTCATTAATAACTTCTGCAATAAAGACCCTGGACTGTTTGAAACGGGCTCTGAACTTTTACTATTGCTGCCGGCACTATCACCCCCAGCATCCACCTACTCTGCCCTGAGGCTATCCTATCCCTGTGCTGCACACCAACACCAGCCTCAGCGGTCTGCCTTGCAGCGGCGGTCATCCCTGACCGCAATCCACGGGTGGCGTAGTCGGACATTCACAAATCTATAGACTGCCACAATTTGGTCTGACCACCCTGAGCCACGGGATCGGGTTGCCACTACTACCCCCAGCATCGTACAGAAGCCCGGTTCCGGGTACCCCACGGCCCGAGTCATTTTATATACAGTATATATATATATACATTAGGGCTGCTCACCATTATTGGCATCCCTCAATTTTTTTCATAGACTGTACAATATCTTCAGAAATAAATGGAAATGTACCAAAGTTATATCCTCAGAATTTTTTAATTAGTGGTCCAAAGTCATACAACAATAAACATTGCTTTTCAACTTCAATGTTGCAATTTCAAAGAAGAAACAGAATAAACAGCATGTGCAGCAATAAAGGCCCCCCTAATTAATACTTGATTGCCCACCCTTTGGCATTGCTGACGGCCTCCACACGTTCATTGTAGCCATCTAGAAGCTTTTTGCATTTCTCAGCTGGAGTTTTCTCCCACTCTTCCTTTGCAGTTTGTTCAAGCTCTTGAATGTTTGCAGGGTTTTTTTTCTCAATGGTAGATTTCAGCTCATCCCAAAGATGGGATTGAGGTCAGGACTCATTGCTGGCCATTTTAAAACTGTTTTTTCTTTTTCAACCATTCCTGTGTACTTTTGGATGTGTGCTTTGGGTCATTGTCTTACTGGAGGACCCATGATCTTTGACTCAAACCAAGTTTTCTTACACTGGGTAGGACATTTCGCTCTAAAATCTCTAGATAGTTTTCTGATTTCTTGATTCCGGTGATACGGTCAAGGTCTCCAGTACAAGACACAGCAACCCAACCCCACAGCATTATGGATCCTCCACCATGCTTAACTGTTGGTAAGGTGTTCTTTCCCTTATAAGATTCATTGCGTGGTCTGTAAACAAATTGCTGCTTTGCATTGCCAAAAAGCTCTGTTTTTGTTTCATCTGTCCACAGAACATTTTCCCAGAAGCATTCTGGCTTGTCAAGGTACTCTTTGGCAAAGATCAGTCAGTCATTTTTATGTCTGTTCATCAGCAATGGTTTCTTCCTTGGCCTTCGCCCACAAAGCTCTCCTTGGTTTAGTGTGCGGCATATGGTACTTGTTGAAACCATGACCCCAGACTTCAGGTCTTTGGATGTTTGACGTGGTGTTTTTACACCATTTGCACCAACCTTCGAAGACATCTCTTGTCAATTTTCCTCTTTCCCCCACGTCCAGGGAGGTTCTTGATGGTTCCGTGCTTGGCAAACTTCTTAATAACATTGCGCACTGTTGAAACTGGGATGCCAAGGTCTTTGTAGATGGCCTTATTCCCTTTGGAAGTCTTGTGTTTGCTAATAATAGCAGTTCTAATGTCCTCAGACAGCTCCTTTGTCTTCACCATTGTGACAAAGGAACAGGGCCTACCATGTGACTTTTTAAAACACTGAAGTCATCATTCATTGGCTAATTCATGTCACAAGGGCACCGACAATTAATCACAGGTGAATTTCTTTTGTGATTTACTACAGGCGAGTCAAAATGTTTTTCCATAATGAATTAATGTAAAGGGTGCCAATACCAGTGTCACAGCAAGTTTTAGGTTTTTCTATTTTTCCCTCTCATTGTTTTTTGCTTTGAACTATTGTTTATCATTTGCTCTTTTATATTTAACACGAGTCTCTATACAAAAAAACTTTCACTTTATTGATTTTTTTCAGGAGATATTCCACATTATGTACTTAAACTTCATGGGTGTCAATAACAATGAACACGACTGTATATCCAGTGGGGAATAAAAGTATTTAGTCAGCCACCAATTGTGCAAGTTCTCCCACTTAAAAAGATGAGCGAGACCTGTAATTGACATCATAGGTCGACCTCAACTATGAGAGACAAAATGAGAAAACAAATCCTGAAAATCACATTGTCTGATTTGGAAAGAAATTTGTTTCAAATTTTGGTGGAAAATAAGTATTTGGTCAATTACAAACAAGCAAGATTTCTGGCTCTCACAGACCTGTAACTTCTTCTTTAAGAGGCTCCTCTGTCCTCCACTCATTACCTGTAGTACTGGCACCTGTTTGAACTTGTTATCAGCATAAAAGACACCTGTCTGCAACCTCAAACAGTCACACTCCAAACTCCACTATGGTGAAGACCAAAGAGCTGTTGAAGGACACCAGAATCAAAATTGTAGCTCTGCACCAGGCTGGGAAGACTGAATCTGCAATAGGCAAACAGCTTGGTGTGAAGAAATCAACTGTGGGAGCAATAATTAGAAAATGGAAGACATACAAGACCACTGATAATCTTCCTCGATCTGGGGCTCCACACAAGAACTCACCCCGTGGGGTAAAATGATCTCAAGAACGGAGAGCAAAAATCCCAGAACCACACGGGGGGATCTAGTGAATGACCTGCAGAGAGCTGGGACCATTTTTACACAGGCTACCATCAGTAACACACTACGCCGTCAGGGACTCCGATCCTGCAGTGCCAGATGTGTCCCCCTGCTTAATCCATTACATGTCTGGGGCCGTCTGAAGTTTGCTAGAGAGCATTTCGATGATCCAGAAGAGTATTTGGAGAATGTCATATGGTCAGTTGAAACCAAAGTAGAACTGTTTGGTAGAAACACATCTCGTCGTGTTTGGAGGAGAAAGAATGCTGAGTTGCATCCAAAGAACACCATACCTACTGAGAAGCATGTGGGTGACAACATCATGTTTTGGAGCTGTTTCTGAAGGAACCAGGACATTTGATCCGTGTACATGAAAGAATGAATGGGGCCATGTATCGTGAGATTTTGAGTGCAAAACTCCTTCCATCAGCAAGGGCATTGAAGATGAAATGTGGCTGAGTCTTTCAGCATGACAATGATCCCAAGCACACCGCCAGGGCAATGAAGGAGTGGCTTCGTAAGAAGCATTTCATGGTCCTGGAGTGGCCTAGCCAGTCTCCAGATCTAAACCCTATAGAAAACCTTTGGAGGGAGTTGAATGTCCGTGTTGCCCAGCGACAGCCCCAAAACATCACCGCTCTAGAGGAGATCTGCATGGAGGAATGGGCCGACATACCAGCAACAGTGGGTGCCAACCTTGTGAAGACTTACAGGAAACGTTTGACCTCTGTCATTGCCAACAAAGGATATATAACAAAGTATTGAGATGAACTTTTGTAATTGACCAAATACTTATTCTCCACCAAAATTTGAAACAAATTTCTTTCCAAATCAGACAATGTGATTTTCAGGATTTGTTTTCTCAATTTTAGTGATGAGCGAGTGACGCGCCCCCTGGGCCATATTCTTTAGGGGAATATCCGGAGCCGGATCAGATGGGAGTTGTAGTCTTCCGAGTGGCTGTGACCCGGTCCGTGCCCAGGGTGTCAAGCTCAGAGTATGTGGCAGTCCTACAGATGTTATAAAGTTCTTAATGTCGACTACGCCACCCGTTGTATTGCGGTCACTATGGCCGCCGCTGCAGCAGGGTCCGCTGAGGCTGATGGTGTTGGTGCAGCTTTTGGTAGTATAACCCCCAACGGGTGGGGTATAACCTCAGGGGGTCAGGTGCAGAGGATGGGGGTTGTGGTGGTGCAGCATAGATGTTAAGTGAAGACAGAGTCGGGTTGTGCAGTTTAAGGTATTTACTCACTGCTGATGTTCCGGTCACTCCAGCTTCAAGTGACCACCCGAGCCGTGCTGCGTCCACCAGGTCCTGGATTCAGCAAACCCCCAAACAAGTCCGGAGCGTGACCCTGAGCTCTCCTTCTGTCCTTTCCTCTGGCCGTCCCCACTAGTGATCCACCTAGGTCCAGCTCCCTCGGGCCTTCTGTTGGGAGACCCTTGGCCTTGGGTTCCCTGACCCTCCACGTGGTTTGCCTTCGGGGTGGATGTGGTGGGTGGCCGTGGCAGATCCTGCCCACGGCCTCCGGTCTCTGGCTAGGGTGTGCTTTTGCCCCCACCAGTTTGGGATCCGGTACCCTATTGCCGACTCTTCACCCGGGGATTGAATTTGGGTTCTCAGAGTCCTTTCTTTTTCCCTCTCTGGGTCTTTCCTTCTCTGCTCCACTCTCTCTCTGCAGGCTCATCTGGACCTCTGCTTCTTACTGACTCTGACAGACTGACCCTGATCTTTGATGGTGCCCACCTTATATACTCCCTCTATGTGTGAGCTCAGGTGACCAGCACCCAATGAGCTCCTATCTTTACCCAGGCTGCTCCCCCTATCTGCCCCTACACTACTTGGGATGTACCACCCCCTTCCCACTCCAGCCAGGAACAGACTCGGTCGTACCTGCACATTTCTAAGTGGGAGTACCGTTGGTCTGTTCCTCGGAAATGGGATGTGTGTAGTGCATGCAGCCTACCGAGCTCAGTTCCACACTCCATCCTTACCCGGGAGTGGAATATCACACCTCTGGGTTGAGGTGCAATACCCCTGTAGCAGCCGAATCCTCAGGGTGCTACATTCCCCCCTGGTAAATCACAGCACGTCCTCGGGCTGTAAGAACAAAACACCATAAAACATACAAATTTTTATTTTTTTTTTCATATAAACAACATAGTAAAAACATATAAAATATCATATATATATCAGAAAACTTTTCATACAAATAACATTCTCGTCGCCTCTGCTCCTCCTCCGGTCACTGTGCAACGTGTGACCGGGTAAAGTGCGACAGTCTTCGGAACTCGTGGCTTTCCTATAAAACCGGTAGGGGGCGCTTTAGGACGCGCAACTATTTACAAGGGATATGGCCGCTCTCAGTCCTCGGCTAGGTATTAGGGAGGAATGACCGCTCTCAGTCCTCGGTCAGTGGGATTTAAGGGATAAACGGGTAAACAGTTCACACTTGCTGGTCCCAACGGGGACTATATTATCAGCAGTTCACTGTGCCCCGACGGGCAACTATATACAGCTTGTACTCTGCTGTACTTAACGACGGCGTCCTCCTGCTCTTTCTTTGTGGTTACCTTTAGCTTCAGACCCGTCCGGGTCCTCTTGTTCTTCCTCCTCACACCGCAGCTCTTCCTCCGTCAGGCGATGCACATGGAGGGCGTAGGGTCCTTTGGCACACTTGTGCCGGGTGAAGGTGACCTCGTCCCCGATGTAAAGGTCACGACCTCTGTGTCCCTCCGGTAGGTGGGACTCAACGTCTCTCCTGGTTACGAAGACGTCGCCTAGGGTGCGGTGGTCTCGGATGAAGCCCCACCCATGCTGCATGTTAAACTTGATCACAGTCCCGGTGGTGCGGGGACTATGCGCTGCACGGGGGTCTCTCCTGGCCCGGCTCTTCTGCTCCGCGCTCCTTATCTGGGCTTGTTGTTCCCGGACCCGCCTCTCTCTCCGCTCCCTCTCAAAGACCTCGAGCTGCTGGCGGCAGCACTCAGCACGCTCCGCTGCGGCTGCCCGAGTCTCCTGAGTGAACCCCATGAGATCTTCTCCGGTGGGGTCCCACTCAAATTGGGCCTCTTCTAGCGGGGGCGAGATCCTTTTTACGGGCTTTGGAGCCGGGATCAGGGGTTCACACATGGGCCTTGCCCTCTTTTGGAGCTCTTGTTCGTAGTACTCCCTGGGCCAGACAAAGGGCTGCCCGTCCGGCCATGTGTGTTGGGCGAACAGATCTTCTCCCAGATGCGGCACTTGAGGTTTTATGGGCGCGGTGGTGGTGGCGCCCGGGTTGCCCGGGCCTTGCGGCCAGGCCTGGGGTATCTGGAAGGTGAAGGGCACCGTAAGGACGGCGGCGCCCTGGGCTACTTGGCCCTGCGACCAGGCCGGGGGCTCCGCGGAGGTAGGGGGCGCTGTTGGTATTGCGGCGCCCGGGGGTACTAGGCCTTGCGACCAGGCTGGTGGTACTTCCTGCTTGGTCACGCTCGGGGTCGAGGCGTGTGACGTCACAGGGGTCGCGGCTGCGGCTTCCGGTTGAGGCCTAGTCTGCGGCGGTGACGTTGCGGTTACGGGCACAGCAGGGGGTACTTCGGGCTCTGCGACGGGGAGCTGGGGCAGGCACGCGGTTTCCCGGCTTGGGGTAGAGACGTCCCCTTTACCTGCCTCCCTTCGTTCGGCTCCCTTCTCGGCGCCGTCTCCGGCCTTCAGTCCTCCTGCGCCATCCTCAGAGGCGGTCTGTCTCCTCGTCTCGGGTGGCGTGCTCCGCTGACGAGTCTCGGTCCGCTGGGCCATCTCTCGGCTCCACTGCGCCAACGTCTCTCGTTGCACCCGGGCCATCCTCCTTGCGAGGCCCTCCAGAGCGGTCTGCGCACACTCCCGGTCTCGGGGGAGCTGTGCTAGGACCTCCACTAGGCCTAGTGGGGTCGTTGCTTCCAGCAGGCTCCTGACCAACGGGTCGGTGCTGCTCTGCTCTCCTTCTGTTGTTTCCAGCAGGCTCCTGGCCAGCGGGCCAGTGCTGCTCTGCTCTCCCTCCTCTGTTTCTAGCAGGCTCCTGGCCAACGGGCCGGTGCTGCTCTGCTTTCTCGCCATCTCCGGGTAAGCTCCTCCGATACTCTTCTCCAGGCTTCTTGCCTCCGGGTGCGCTCGCTCCAGACTGCTCCAGGCGACACCCATCTTTTTTCTCCCTTTCTCAGTCCTCCCACTTCGAGGGCGGTCCCGGGGCCACTTGGTGATTGTCAGCTCCAGGGGCAGTTCTTTCACGCTGACAGACACCTCCAGCATCACAGTCTCTGTTGGTGGGGGCGGTTTCCACTTTTGGCGCCATTTTCGGTCCTGGCCCACGATGGGAGGCGGCCTCTTACCATCCGCTGGCACGCCCATAATGGCGTCCGCTCTTCCAAGGCGGGAAACCTTTGGAAATGGCGGGAATCGTCTCCCAGTGGCGGGAAACTCTGCAAATGGCGGGAAAAAGCTGTTAATGGCGGACAACCGGCGGGAATCGACCTGTGATGGAGTCCGATGGCGGGGACCCTCCGGAACCGGCAGGAGACTTCTTTTTGAGGTAAACTCGTTCTTTTCTTCAGGCACGCAGTATCCGGTTGTTGTGGGCACGTAATCCTGCCGACTACGCCAAAGTTGACGCGCCCCCTGGGCCATATTCTTTAGGGGAATATCCGGAGCCGGATCAGATGGGAGTTGTAGTCTTCCGAGTGGCTGTGACCCGGTCCGTGCCCAGGGTGTCAAGCTCAGAGTATGTGGCAGTCCTACAGATGTTATAAAGTTCTTAATGTCGACTACGCCACCCGTTGTATTGCGGTCACTATGGCCGCCGCTGCAGCAGGGTCCGCTGAGGCTGATGGTGTTGGTGCAGCTTTTGGTAGTATAACCCCCAACGGGTGGGGTATAACCTCAGGGGGTCAGGTGCAGAGGATGGGGGTTGTGGTGGTGCAGCATAGATGTTAAGTGAAGACAGAGTCGGGTTGTGCAGTTTAAGGTATTTACTCACTGCTGATGTTCCGGTCACTCCAGCTTCAAGTGACCACCCGAGCCGTGCTGCGTCCACCAGGTCCTGGATTCAGCAAACCCCCAAACAAGTCCGGAGCGTGACCCTGAGCTCTCCTTCTGTCCTTTCCTCTGGCCGTCCCCACTAGTGATCCACCTAGGTCCAGCTCCCTCGGGCCTTCTGTTGGGAGACCCTTGGCCTTGGGTTCCCTGACCCTCCACGTGGTTTGCCTTCGGGGTGGATGTGGTGGGTGGCCGTGGCAGATCCTGCCCACGGCCTCCGGTCTCTGGCTAGGGTGTGCTTTTACCCCCACCAGTTTGGGATCCGGTACCCTATTGCCGACTCTTCACCCGGGGATTGAATTTGGGTTCTCAGAGTCCTTTCTTTTTCCCTCTCTGGGTCTTTCCTTCTCTGCTCCACTCTCTCTCTGCAGGCTCATCTGGACCTCTGCTTCTTACTGACTCTGACAGACTGACCCTGATCTTTGATGGTGCCCACCTTATATACTCCCTCTATGTGTGAGCTCAGGTGACCAGCACCCAATGAGCTCCTATCTTTACCCAGGCTGCTCCCCCTATCTGCCCCTACACTACTTGGGATGTACCACCCCCTTCCCACTCCAGCCAGGAACAGACTCGGTCGTACCTGCACATTTCTAAGTGGGAGTACCGTTGGTCTGTTCCTCGGAAATGGGATGTGTGTAGTGCATGCAGCCTACTGAGCTCAGTTCCACACTCCATCCTTACCCGGGAGTGGAATATCACACCTCTGGGTTGAGGTGCAATACCCCTGTAGCAGCCGAATCCTCAGGGTGCTACACGAGTATGTTCTGTTCCGAGTATGCTCGGGCCGAGCTCCGAGTAGTTACAGCTGCTCGGTGATATGGTTGAATCGCTCCCGTGTGCATGATTTGCGACTGTTTGACAACTTTAATACATGTAAGGAATGTGTAAGAAATAGACATTCCTCCCATGTAATAAAACTGTCAAACAGTTGCAAATCATGCACACGGGAGCGATTCAACCATATCACTGAACAGCTATAAATACTCGGAGCTCGGCCCGAGCATACTCGGAACAGAACATACTCGCTCAACACTACTCATTTTGTCTCTCAAAGTTGAGGTCTATGATGTCAATTACAGGCCTCTCTCATCTTTCTAAGTGGGAGAATTTGCACAATTGGTGGCTGACTTAATATTTTTTTTTCCCCACTGATCTATATATATATATATATATATATATATATATATACGTACAGTATATTAAGACTGTACAGTGTGTGGACAGAACAATTCCCAACATCTTTATACTAAATGTCAAGGGAATCAGTCCTGAATCTGATAATTAAAAGATATTAGTAACTTGATTTCACAAAGGTTCCACTGGATTTAACTCATAAATCTGATACTTAAAAGAGTTCTCAACCTGTATTCCAAAAATCACCAGAGAGAAGGGGTTGTTGGGGTCTCTGGGGTCCCCTTAGGCACAAAGGCCTGTGATTCCTCCCTATTCCTTCCTAGCTATGCGGCAGGTGTTCCTAATGGCCTGTCTATAAATCACGCTTGCTTTGTACAATGATGAAGCCACCTATAATTTTTGGAAAAACCCAGTTTCCTTCTGACTCCATATCTAAAGGGTTTATATAATCACCTTTTACTGGCACGATAATTGCTGATAATGAAGACCCTCTCATACATACATTTACAAAGTTGAAAAAGTTTGCAAATAGTTTGCGCTTATGTTACAGCACATCTTCTGCTCTAGTCACATCCAAAGCTGGCTTGCAATCCATCTATAGTATGCTTGCCATACACACCTGGAGCTTAGCAGCGCTCCCATAATGCACTGCTCTGTAATAGTATGCGCTGAAGGAAGGAAGAATTTTTAGCACTATCGTAAAGTTTAACAAGATGAGACAGAAACGGTGCATGTCGGTAATAAATCTGGTTCATTTTAGGATTTCTTTTTTTTCCTTTAGATATTTCTCAATTTTGGTCCAAAAATTATCTGTAAAATGAGCAGAATTTTAAATGCAGCTCTGGATGGGAATAGAGTATAAAACATGATATAGGAATAAAAAGATTTAGAAAATGACTCAATGTTGTGTGTAGATTCCATCTAGAACTTGCACTTTAGATTCGGGTTTTTCCTTCTGGGCGCTGGAGCCATTGTTGTTGCAGAGCCCACAATGATAGTAATCATCAGATGGCAGCCGCCCAGGTTGTTGCAGCAATTCCTCCTTTGTGCAGGTGTTTACATATGCAGCGAAGATTCGAAGGAAAAACAACTTTCTATCTTTCTTCAAATCTGCCATGTCTTACAGGAGTTGTTTATTTTACAAGCTGAGCTAATTGAAAAATTAATTCTCTTGGCAAAAAGTGGGAGTTTTTCTGAAGTTGACGACTGAATCCGACTGAAAAGGACACAGCGTCAGTGTCGCAGCCAATCAGCATTGTCCAGGACATTCTCTGTCATCCTGATTGGTGGAGAGAAGCCGCCTTTCCTCACAATGTCTCAATCCATATTGTCCTTTCCAGTTAGATGCAGAGTATAGGGACGCCATCACACGGCCAATGGTTTAAGTATTTAGAAAACATTGACTCAAAACCAAAGTAGTTTTCTTGGCAGCTTCGCTTTCTATCTGTCGCAGCCTGATTTCATCCACTTCCTAATCTAATTTATGATGTAATCGAAACTATAAATCCCATTTTTAGTTACAATCACAGCTCATACAAAGGCATCACTGCTGCTCTCCCATGATCCTTCACTTCTTATAGCTCTTCTCTCTATGACAGGAGGTAGCGGTCCTGCTGCTGGGTTGTTGCCCTCCTACGGCCCCCTCCACGTCTCCTGGTGTACTGGCCTGTCTCCTGGTAACGCCTCCAGCCTCTGGACACTACGCTGACAGACACAGCAAACCTTCTTGCCACAGCTCGCATTGATGTGCCATCCTGGATGAGCTGCACTACCTGAGCAACTTCTGTGGGTTGTAGAGTCTGTCTCATGCTACCACGAGCGTGAAAGCACAACCAACATTCAAAAGTGACCAAAACATCAGCCAGAAAGCATTGGTCTACTAAAGGGAGAGCCTAAAAGTAGTGAGGGGGATCCCCTCCAATCAAAACATCAATACTTATAGAGGCAGGGAGGGAGCAAAGGATCACAATAGTATATGTATCAAGAAAAGTTTATTTATATAAAAAAAAAAAATTTAAAATATGTTATGGTATAAATATTCACATACATATGGATTACAGGACATGAATTTCGGTACAAAAGGTTAATTGAAAGAGACCTATGAGCCGGACCATTTTTGTAATATCTACCCTATATCTATTGTTCAAAAGTAGATAATGTTTTTTTATATGTAAAGGAATTGTGAATACCTTTCCTATAATCTCTATGTTAGGTTAGATAGAGATCCCACTGTAGATAATATCATAAAGACAATATCAGAGTATCTAGTAGGGAGAGGTATATTACCTGTAGACATAGGGATATGGTCTTGGATGGCTCACTGGGTACCTCGACGCGCGTTTCACCGCTGCTGCAGTTTCGTCAGGAGGTGTTGAATGCGTTCAGGTATCGGGGTTTTATATGTGCTGTTCTGTTGTAATAGGTCCGATGTGAAGCGGCGCACCTCCACCATGTTGGTACTGAGATGTGGTCTGTGGTCCCCACCTGCAGAACCACTCCTTTATTGAGGGGGTCTTGATAATTGCCAATAATTTCCATCTATTGTCTATTCCATTTGCACAACAGCATGTGAAATTGATTGTCAATCAGTGTTGCTTCCTAAGTGGACAGTTTGATTTCACAGAAGTTTGATTTACTTGGAGTTATATTCTGTTGTTTAAGTGTTCCCTTTATTTTTTTGAGCAGTGTATATATATATGCTCCCTACCTATTGTCTCTATTGCTCCTCACTATTGCCTATTAATCCTCCCTATCGTCTCTTTTGGTCCTCACTGTCATCTATATGGATCATCTTCATTCTATAAATGTCCCCTCCCTAATGTCTCTCTGGCTCCTCCCTATTGCCTATTACTCCTCCGTATCGTCTCTATTGCACTTCCTGTTGTGTATATGGATATTCTCCATTGTATATGGTGGCCCCTCCTTAATGTCTCTCTAACTCCTCCCTTTTGCCTATTACTCCTCCCTATCGTCGTTATTGTTCCTCTGTTATCTATATGGATCATCTCCATTCTATATATGGCCCCTCCCTAATGTCTCTATGGCTCCTCCCTATTGCATATTACTCCTCCCTGTTGTCTATATGTATATTCTCCATTGTATATATGGTGGCCCCTCCTTAATGTCGGAGCTCTTTGACCTTTCCTGGCGCCTGCACACTGCAGTACTTTGCGCTGCCCTCGAGAGGACAGAGCAGTACGCCTGCGCAGGAGCGCGATGCCGGGGGGACTCTGGATGACATGGGATGCATCATCCACACGAAGCAAGAAGGAGGACGAAAGAAGAAGGGAGGCGCCGGACCAGGACCAGCGATGCCCCTCGGACCTGACTGCCCCCAGGTGACTATAATCAATGCTCTTTTTCTTGTCTTGCAGGTTGGATCGGGGGCTTATATACAGGATATTAGAAAGCTGTAGAAAGATGGTGGCCGTATCTCATGTGGGACAAAGCTGGTGACAGTTTCCCCTTTAATCCTTCAGCACAAGACATTGTGGACCATTGTAGCTTCAGCTTTGTGGGAACAGTTTGGAGTTCACCTTTTTCTGTTCCCCATGACTGCGCCCCATGCACAAGCTCCATACAGACATGGAGTGGAGGGGGGGACATGAGCGCCCCCCGGAGGAGGATGTGGGGGGGGGGGGGGCGGGCACAAATTTTTGTCTGTCTAAAATATATAAATCGTGAACATATCCTATCGCTTTGTACACAAACAAACAACATCAGCCATTAGAGTAACGTGACGTTCAGCAATTCTCACAATATGGTGTCTGTGATATAGACCTAGCGCTCCCCTAACCTGCTGCTCACACCTCGGAGGGTTCGTTACAATGTACCAGTCAAGCTCTTATGAAAAATGAATTTGCGCTATAAATATTTCCATCCATCAGCAGTAGACTGATATAAATCACCGACGGGGAGGGGGGGGGGATTTATTAAGTGATTTGCGCCTTTGTAAACTTTTCAAAATTAGGGGAAACCCTTTTATAACATTTAACATACAACTGAAAACCCTATAAGCAGAAATTTAAAAAGCATTATTAAATAAGGGGGCTCATAAATATCTCATAGGTAGAGGGACTACCCTGACCCATCTGGAAAATGGGGGTCCAGTGCATACCCCTGCTCAGCAGTCTTCATCTCTTTCTGCAAGAGCAGCAGCACCAGGAGCAGATTGGAGGCAGAGATGGCTGGGGATGCCCCATGAAGGGGCAAGTAAACTGGACCCAGGTGCAAGGAGGGTCCCAAATCACCACTGTGAGAAATATCCACCTGCTGCAGAAATAAGAATGCAGGACTTGCAGTACATGGATCGTCCACCAGAGGCCGCTGTGACACCTCTCAAAATGTAACAGAGCTGTAATTATTCTGAGACACAATAGGGTGGAGGATGGAGGGTTATCCTCCAGCTGGCAGCCCCCAGTCCTGCTGTGTGACCTGAAGAGCTTGCAGTCTTATCAGTGCACTTGCTCTCAGCCCAGCCATTCTATGCAGTCATTTATACCCAGTGTACATGGGCACATAGCTGCAGCAGGATGGGCCCCTCCCTGCACTAATCCCTGGACTGCAGGGTCCTGCATTGGTCAATGCTCTGCTGCAGGGTGGAGGCAGGGAGGGGGTGCAGCATTACTGCACTGATGGCTGCAGGGAGGAGGGGGTGTGCTGCCATCCTCCAATCACACTGCAGCCTGCAGTCACACCTCCCCAGCAGCAGCAGCAGCATCCAGCGATGACATCATCAGGGCAGAAGGGACACGTCACCAACATCTGCTGCTGCCCCCAGAGGATGCAATCAACTGCATGCTGGGACCTGCAGTCCTACAGGGGAGAACAAAAGCTCAGCTGCAGCAGCTGTCCTGCACTGTCCTCCATTACCAGCATGCTGAGACTTGTAGTTTCCCACGCCTCTCCCTAGACCATCCACTCCCAGTTGCTCCTTCTTCTGTCTCCTTTTGTCTTGTGCAAACAATAGTCCTGCATTTGCTGGGGGTTGTAGTTCAACACAGTTGTACAAACTCCCTCCTCCTCCAGCATGCTGAGACTTGTAGTTCTGCACTGTAGACTGGAGCGCGCCTGTGCTTGGCTCATTGTGTCGTGTGTGAGTGACATAGGTTGCCGCTAGCGTTCCCTTACACAGATGTAGCAGAGCTGAGTTTGTCATTAGGCAGAAAATCATGGTACGTCATCTTTTTTTTTTTTTTTTTTTTTTTACATAGGACTGCATGTAAACTTCCTAGGGACCAATGACATTTTTCAGATTGATGACGTTATATATCAAGGAAGCCAGTTTGTCGATGTAGCAGAGCTGGGTTTGCGATTAGGCAGAGGGACGACTCCATCATGGTATACCCTTCTGTTTTTTGTTTTTTTACATAGGACTGCACGTAAAGTTCCCAGGCTTCCCTACCAATGATATTTTTCAGATTTACTATATTATATACCAAGGAACCGAGTTGGTCGATGTAGCATAGCTGAATTTGTCGCGCTGATAGTAGAGTGAGTACGGTATAATTTTACATAGGACTGCAGGTAAGCCGACCATATCTTCTCATAGCTCAATATAAATGTCAGCTCTATTACATCTGTAGTGGACCTAATGTAGCAGAGCTGATTGTGTCATGTGACAGAAGTTATGGTGACATCACAGTATGACCTTTAATATTTTACATAGGACTGCAGGTAACCCCACCGTTCCTATACCAGTTCATTGATTGACTAATCCATGCCTGTCTGCAGGACAGCTGCTCGCCAATGCAGCAGAGCTGAATTTGTCAGTCATGGTGATATCACAATGTGATATTTACCGTCTTACATAGGACTGCAGGTTAATCCAGTATATTGTTGTACCATTTTGCAGCAAAATACCAAGCACACTGCACAAGTCTGACTGAAGTTTTCACATTTTGCATGGGCGGATTAATGTCGGTCTAGATTCTGGATTACAATCTGAAGTCGCCGATAATGGAGTCTGAAAAGCTGTCGGAAAGCAACGTTTTTCCAGCCGGTCTGAGGGAGGTTACTGAAATGTTCCAAAAGCTGGAAAACCGTCAAATGGAATTGGCACTTAAGCAATTGTCCACAAAGTGGTTGGAAATAGGAAGTGCTCATTATGGCACCAGCGCAGCCTGCGCTAGAAGAAACTAGGACCTCAAAATACAAAAATTCAGCTGCAAAAATTGGACCTAGTTTTTGCATAAAGTGCAATTCCTTCAAACTTATCTGTGATCAGAAACTCTTCCCTCAGAACTCGCAGAGTCCAAGTCGCCGTAAACGGCAGCCGATATTCTGCAGATGGATATGTAGAGAACCGGTGAGGAGGTCGTCCTGCTGACTATTCTAATGGTAGACAGATATTAGGGAGTGGCTTTTTATGCAATTTACCAATACAGCGGCTTGCGAAAGTATTCACCCCCTTGGTTTTTTACCTATTTTGTTACATTACAACCTGGGTGCAAATACTTTTGTAATCCGATTTGTGTGTGAGGCATCAGCACTAAATAGTCTAAGTTGGTGAAGTGAGAAAAATATAGGCATAAATTACATTTCTGGGATCAAATAACCCAAAATTGTCACGCGCATATGTATTCACCCCTTTTGCTATGTGACAGGATGTCCACCTGTGTGCAATCTAAGTGTCACATGTCTGTCAGTATATACACTTTACCTTTTCTGAAAGGTCACCATGAAGATCAAGGAGATCTCCAAACAGCACCATGAAGACCAAGGAGATCTCCAAATTGCACCATGAAGACCAAGGAGATCTCCAAACAGCACCATGAAGACCAAGGCTATCTCCAAACAACACCATGAAGACCAAGGAGATCTCAAAACAGCACCATGAAGACCAAGGAGATCTCCAAACAACACCATGAAGACCAAGGAGACCTCCAAACAAGACCATGAAGATCAAGGAGATCTCCACATAACACCATGAAGATTAAGGAGATCTCCAAACAACACAATGAAGACCAAGGAGACCTCCAAACAATACCATGAAGACCAAGGAGATCTCCAAACAGCGCCATGCAGACCAAGGAGATCTCCAAACAACACCATGAAGACTAAGAAGATCACCAAATAACACCATGAAGATCAAGGAGATCTTCAAACAACACCATGAAGACCAAGGAGCTCTCCAAACAACACCATGAAGACCAAGGAGATCTCCAAACAACACCAAGAAGACCAAGGAGATCTCTAAATAACACCATGCAGACCAAGGAGATCTCCAAACAACACCATGAAGACAAAGGAGATCTCCAAATATCACCATGAAGATCAAGGAGAACTTCAAGCAACACCATGAAGACCAGAGAGATCTCCAAACAAGTCAGGGACAAAGTTGTTGAGAAGTATAAGTCAGGGTTGGGTTATAAAAAAATATCCCAATCTCTGATGATCCCACCGAGCATCATCCAATACATCATCATCAAATGGAAAGAACAAGGTACGACAACAAACCTGCCAAGAGAGGGCTGCCCACCAAAACTCTCAGTTCGGGCAAGGAGGGCATTAATCAGAGAGAAAGCACAGAGACCAAAGGTAACCCTGAAGGAGCTGCACAGTACCACAGTAAATCGTACACTCCATAGAGGTGGTCTTTATGCAAGAGTGGGCAGAAAAAAGCCTTTACTTACACACAAAAATTGTAAGGGTTGTTTTGAGTTTGCCAAAAGACATGTGGTAGACTTCCCAAATGTCTGGAGGAAGGTGTTGTGGTCAGAGGAGACCAAAATTTAACTTTTTGGCCAACAAGGTAAATGCTTTGTCTGGTGCCAAACCAACACAGCTCATCAGTCCAAGAACACCATCCCCACAGTGAAACGTGGTGGCAGCATAATGCTGTGGGGATGTTTTCCGGCAGCAGAGACAGGGAAAATGTTCCGAGTTGATGGGAAGATGGATGATGCAAATTACAGTGATATTCTTGAGCAAAACCTCTTTCAGTCTGTCAGTGATTTGAGACTGGGACGGAGGTTCACCCTCCAACAAGACAATGACCCAAAGCATACGGCTAAAGCGACACTCGAGTGGTGTAAGGGGAAATGTGTAAATGTTCTGGAGTGGCCGAGTCACAGCCCAGACCTTAATCCAATGGAGAATCTGTGGTCAGACTTGACGATTGTTGTTCACCAGAGGAAACCATCTAACCTGAAGGAGCTGGAGCAGTTTTGCCTTGAGGAATGGGCAAAAATCCCAGTGGCAAGATGTGGAAAGCTGATAGAGACTTATCCTGAGTGACTTGCAGCTGTAATTACCGCAAAAGGAGGCTCCACAAAGTACTGACTTTAGGGGAGTGAATAGTTATGCACATTGAAGTTTTCAGTTATTTTGTCCTATTTTGTTTTTTGTTTCACAATAAAAAGAAAACCAAATGTTCACAGTTGTCGTCAAGTTCTTTACATGAAATGATGCAAAAAAACTGTGAAATTCAAGGTTGTGAGGTAGCAAAACATGAAAAATGCCAAGGGGGTGAATACTTTCTCAAGTCACTGTATATACAGTCATTACCGAAAGTATGGGCACTTTTGAAATTGTTCCAGAAAGTGAAGTATTTCTCCCAGAAAATAATTGCAATTCCACATCTTTTGTTATACACGTTTATTTCCTTTGTGTGTATTGGAACAATATGAAAAAATTGAGAAAAAAAGGCAAATTGGACTTAATTTCACACAATTTTACAGCTGCTTGCTGTAGTTTAGTTGACATCTCAGTTTTCTATGCTGCCGATCTAGCAGTTCTCTGAATGCTGAGCTCTGTATAACCCCGCCCCATACCTCTGATTGGCTGCTTTCTCTGTACACTGTGCATAGGCAGAAAACTGCCCATCTGTGGTGTGGGCGGGGTTGGACTACCTGGTAGCAAATTTACTAGTCCTCCTTTACTAGTGATATTCTCCTGCTGATAAAACATAGATTTTTTTTCAGAACTACAGCAAGCAGCCCAGTAAGTGACACATTGCTGGAATCAGGGTCTCTGCCCCTACACCATGCTGCTCTCGGATTACATTGCAAAAACCTGCTGACAGATTCCCTTTACGATTGACTGTAGGATTTGAGCACCAATCCGACATGTGAAGTGTTGGCATAAAGACCTGGAGGAGCGAGGCTGGAGGACCCCGCAGTGTGGAGGTGCACAGAAGGTGGCAATGGTGGATTTCTCTCTTTTGCAAAGGGGATTTTCCTCTTGACTTTTCTTGGCTGAACGTCAGTGTGATGGGGCTGCCGATGATGAGCGCTTCCCTCTGCCGCCCACCCGGGGACGCCGGCACCTCGCCTTCAGCAGATACATTTATTACATGAGATTGGATTAACGCTGTGAGACTGCGAGAGGGTAATTTCATCTCTTCCTAATGACATGTATGAGCTTAGAGAAAGTGCGAGTAGTCAAACCAGTCCGACTGTCGCAGGAGGCGCATCCAAAATGTCTACGTCCTCCAGATTTACGAGGCTCTTAAAGAGCAAACGTAAGTCATTAACCCAATAAATCATTTCAACTCCTAGTCCACTGTTTCTTAATTATTATTCTTTATAAGTATATATCAGCACATACCCAGGTTATACCAGCTGTACATATAATTATATACAGGAGATACCCAGGTTATACCAGCTGTACATATAATTATATACAGGAGATACCCAGGATATACCAGCTGTACATATAGAATTATATACAAGAGATGCCCAGGTTATACCAGCTGTACATGTATAATTATATACAGACAATGCCCAGGTTATATCAGCTCTAAATGTATAATTATTTACAGACGATGCCCAGGTTATACCAGCTGTACATATATAATTATATACAGAAGATGCCCTGGTTATACCAGCTATACATATATAATTATATACAGGAGATGCCCAGGTTATACCAGCTGTACATATACAGTATAATTATATACAGGAGATATCCAGGTTATACCATCTGTACATATATAATTATATACAGAATAAGCTCAGGTTATATCAGCTGTACATATACAGTATAATTATATACAGGATATACCCAGGTTATACCAGCTGTACATATATAATTATGTACAGGAGATACCCATGTTATACCAGCTGTACATATATAATTATATACAGGAGATGCCCAGGTTATACCAGCTGTACATATATAATTATATAGAAGAGATGTCCAGGTTATACCAGCTGTACATATATAATTATATAGAAGAGATGTCCAGGTTATACCAGCTGTACATATATAATTATATAGAAGAGACGCCCAGGTTATACCAGCTGTACATATATAATTATATACAGGAGATGCCCAGGTTATACCAGCTGTACATATATAATTATATACAGGAGATGCCCAGGTTATACCAGCTGTACATATATAATTATATACAGGAGATGCTCAGGTTATAGCAGCTGTACATATACAGTTTAATTACATACAGGAAATATCCAGGTTACATCAGCTATACATACATAATTATATACAGAAGATACCCAGGTTACACAAGCTGTACATATATAATTATGTACAGGAGATACCCATGTTATACCAGCTGTACATATATAATTATATACAGGAGATGCCCAGGTTATACCAGCTGTACATATATAATTATATAGAAGAGATGTCCAGGTTATACCAGCTGTACATATATAATTATATACAGGAGATGCCCAGGTTATACCAGCTGTACATATATAATTATATACAGGAGATGCCCAGGTTATACCAGAATTACATGGCTATATATGATATGTATGTGTTGTAGGGATTTATTATAGATTTTGTCCTTTTTGTCTTTTTTGCATGTGACACGTTTGCAGTCGGGGTGACAAGTGCAAACATTTCAGCTGCAGATCTGCAAACAGGAGGTGATGCTATAATCCGAGCCTGCGCCTCTCGCTGCCCTCGCCTTCTGCTTTCCCTCCTTCTCCCGCCCCTCATTATCCCCCCCCCCCACTCCTTCCTCCTCTTGTGTCTGGTTTAAGCCAGTTCATGATGAAACACTGCAGGCAGAAAACACACACCCAGCAAATATACCCAAACTCCGCAGCGCAGAGCGTGCAGCCATCTGCCGCAGCACCCCGGTGACTGCTGACACCGCCGCCGGCTCTGCGCTGCATGTGAGCTGACGGATGAAAGATGCAGACGAGTACCGGCCGCCAGACGGGAGGAGTGAGATCGGATGGTGGTAGACAGCGCTGCATGCCAACTGGCGGACAGACCGCGGGGCAGCACAGCAAATGCGTCATATCAGATTAATCTTAAAGGGACATGGATGAATATAAAGCGCCTCCCCCAAAAAAGCCGGACTGTGATCTCCCGCAGAAGATGGCAGCTTCAAACCCACCGCTTTCCTCACACTAGGCTGATTAAGTCTACCCCCAGAGCATAGACCTATGGTCACAGAGATGACAACTTCTCTGTGTGTCTCTTTAAAAGGCGTTCCCTGGGAGGAGTCAGCATGGGTGGAGCTAGGGGCGTGGCATGTACCTCAGGGGCTGGCTACTAACTGATCCTTTTTGGCCATACTGCTAAGATTTTGGACCGGGCAGTGAACTGAATCCTTGTCCTGGGTGAAGAAAAGCCCAGTGGTGGCCCCGACAAGAAATCACGGGGTTTGGATTATGGTAATGAATAGGTGTCATGTCTCTTTAAGAGGACTGTGTAGCATCCCGAAGCTAGAGCAATATCCAGGGAGGGCAGGGGCTCAGCAAATATATATATATATATGAGGCTTGGAAAAACACGATGCCATATACCTCATACAGGACCTGCCAATATCCTCCCCCAAGTCACTCTCAGGAAGGTGAGCTATGGGGGGCTGCAGCAGGCCGTCCAATAACAGAATAGCAGCTTCATGGGGGTCGAAAAATTCCTTCAAGCAGAGCGACCAAAAACCTGTGCGGATCGCAGCACTGGTTTGCCGATGATCCTACAGGAGGCGCTACAGATATCCGAGCACCCTGAATCCTAAAATGATCTATATGGCGGTATTATTTATATACCGTACACCACTGTCCATGTATTGAGCTGCTGTGTGCTCGTTGTATTTGGTATTATGTCAGCACTATAGGGCGGAATTCAATTAGACGGATGTCTATGGTTAGAACTGGCGGTCGTGACATCCGAACCTGCAGGGGGGTGTCGGATCTGGCTTCAGCTTAGTACAGCCCCCACAATACAATTCTATCTCCATTGATGACGCACACAAAATGCTAAGAACACTTTTATTTTCCATGTTTAATAATGTAGCGCGCCCCCGTCTGTGGTGACCACTGATTCATGCATTTGATTCAAGGGTTTCACAGCAGCTGTAAAGCAAAAATGCTGAAATGGCGTAAAGACAAGTGCTCCCTCTAGTGGCCACATCTATATTCTGCACCATGTGGTCAAAGGTCTTATTGTTTCTTGTATCCTACTTAAAGGGATATTCTAGATGACCAATGGCTAATTGTGCCAATAGGTCTAAGCCATGTGCTGGGTAGTGAAAAGCTGGAGATCTGTCTGTTATTTATCTCCTATTTATTATCTATCTATTATTTATTATCTATCATCTATCTATTATCTATCCATCTATCCATTATCTATCTATCTATCTATCTATCTATCTCTCTATTATCTATCCATCTATCCATTATCTATCTATCTATCTATTATCTATCTATCATCTATTATCTATCTATCTCTCTATTATCTATCTATTATCTATCTATCTTCTATCTATTATCTATCCATCTATCCATTATCTATCTATTATCTATCTCTCTATTATCTATCTATCTATTATCTATCATCTATCTATCATCTATCTATTATCTATCTATCATCTATCTATTATATATCTATCATCTATTATCTATATATTATCTATCTATTATCTATCATCTATCTATTATCTATCTATTATCTATCTATCTATCTATTATCTATCTACCCTGTTTCTCTCAAAATAACACCAATCCCGAAAATAAGTCCTAGCAACATTTTGCAGGATTTTTGGAGTATGGTTGAAATGTAAGTTCTACTCCAAAAACAAACCCTAGTTACAGCCAGGGCCGGCATTTGGGTAGGGGAGGCTATTGCTCAGGGTCCCCACTCTCCTATGGGCTCCCAGTGCTTCTATTCCAAGGTTAAGACTGCTTAATGCTGTTCGCTGTGTATGTGCAGTGTGTGTATATACATGTGTATGTGCAGTGTGTGTGTATATACATGTGTATGTGCAGTGTGTGTGTATATACATGTGTATGTGCAGTGTGTGTGTGTATATATATGTGTATGTGCAGTGTGTGTATATACTGTTCAATCTAGAAGTTTACATAGACTATATAAAAAGACACATCTTCATGTTTTTCTCGATATCACATGAAATCAGAATAAACCTTTCCCGTTTTAGGTCAATTAGGATTACCATAATTTTTAATATTTGCCAAATGCCAGAATAATGGGAGAGAGAGAATGTTTTAAGACATTTTTATTACTTACTGCAAAGTCAAAGGTTTCCATACACTAAGATCACTATGACTTTAAACAATTCTGGACTGCCCGTATGATGACGTCATGTGTTTGGAAGCTTCTTCTTTTTTAGCAACATCTGAGTTAATTAGGGACACATCCGGGGAATGGATTTTAATGCACACCTGAAACACACTTTTCTTTGTGTAGCATTATGGGAAAGTCTAAAGAAATAAGCCAAGATATCAGGAAGAGAATTGTGGACTTGCACAAGTCTGACTCATCCTTGGGTACAATTTCAAGATACCTGAAGGTGCCTCGTTCATCTGTACAAACAATAATATGCAAGTACAAACAAGATGAGAATGTCCAGCCATCATACCGCTCAGGAAGGAGACGGGTTCTGTGTCCCAGAGATGAACAACATGTGCATATCAACCCAAGGACAAAAGCAAAAGACCTTGTGAAGATGATGGCGGAAGCTGGTAAGATTGTGTCAATATCCACAGTGAAATGAAAACTGTATCAACATGGGCTGAAAGGTCACTCTGCCAAGAAGAAGCCATTACTCCAAAAGAAACGTAAAAAAGCCTGATTAATGTTTGCAAATGCACACAGGAACAAAGACCTTAATTTTTGGAGACATGTCCTGTGGTCTGATGAAACTAAAATTGAACTGCACATCCCGTATCTTCACAGCATAGACAATTGCCTTCAGATGATCCCAAAGATAAAAGTCTAAGGGGGTCAGGTCGGGAGATCTTGGTGGCCATTCAACTGGTCCACGACGACCAATCCACTTTCCAGGAAACTGTTCATGTAGGAATGCTCGGACCTGACACCCATAATGTGGTGGTGCAGCATCTTGTTGGAAAAGCTCAGGGAACGTGCCATCTTCAGTGCATAAAGAGGGCAACACATCATCAAGTAGCAATTTCAGATATCCAGTGACATTGAGGTTTACATTGATGAAGAATGGCCCCACTATCTTTGTACCCCATATACCACACCATACCATCAAGATAAGAGATGTGCAGCATCTGAAACAACGGATACTGGGAGCCTGTGCTAGCATTTCTTCTGCGGTGTTGCTATCAGTGTGTCAAGAGTGGGAGAAGAGGGTTGCATTGACAATCCAACACAATGGGCAGCACTTTGAAGACATTTTATAAGTGGTCATAAACTTGTAAAAAACTCATGAAAGAATAAAGTTACGTTAAAACCAAGCACACCATTGTTTTTCTTATTAAATTCTCAATACGTTTGATGTGTCACATGACCCTCTTCCTATTAAAAAAAATAAAGTTGGATCCAAAATGGCCGACTTCAAAATGGCCGCCATGGTCACCACCCATCTGGAAAAGTTTTCCCCCTCCCATATACTAATGTGCCATAAACAGGAAATTGATATCACCAACCATTCCCATTTTATTTAAGTGCATCCATATAAATGGCCCACCGTGTACATGTGTATGTGCAGTGTGTGTATATATACAGTACAGACCAAAAGTTTGGACACACCTCATTTAAAGATTTTTCTGTATTTTCATGACTATGAAAATTGTACATTCACACTGAAGGCATCAAAACTATGAATTAACACATGTGGAATTATATACTTAACAAAAAAGTGTGAAACAACCGAAAATATGTCTTATATTCTAGGTTCTTCAAAGTAGCCACCTTTTGCTTTGATGACTGCTTTGCACACTCTTGGCATTCTCTTGATGAGCTTCAAGAGGTAGTCACCGGAAATGGTTTTCACTTCACAGGTGTACCCTGTCAGGTTTAATAAGTGGGATTTCTTGCCTTATAAATGGGATTGGGACCATCAGTTGTGTTGTGCAGAATTCTGGTGGATACACAGCTGATAGTCCTACTGAATAGACTGTTAGAATTTGTATTATGGCAAGAAAAAAGCAGCTAAGTAAAGAAAAACGAGAGGCCATCATTACTTTAAGAAATGAAGGTCAGTCAGTTCGAAAAATTGGGAAAACTTTGAAAGTGTCCCGAAGTGCAGTTGCAAAAACCATCAAGAGCTACAAAGAAACTGGTTCACATGAGGACCGCCCCAGGAAAGGAAGACCAAGAGTCACCTCTGCTTCTGAGGATAAGTTTATCCGAGTCACCAGCCTCAGAAATCGCAGGTTAACAGCAGCTCAGATTAGAGACCAGGTCAATGCCACACAGAGTTCTAGCAGCAGACACATCTCTTCAACAACTGTTAAGAGGAGACTTTGTGCAGCAGGCCTTCTGTGATGAACCTGTAGCCGCCATCTTGGTAATGATAAATCATATCCAGGGATGGCCACACTTCAGCAGCCCCCACCCTTGGGACCTTCTGTTAAAACGTCAACTAGATAGTTTCCCCCCATCCAGGCTCCTGTAAGATAAGAAGCCTACTTAACACTTGGATGCTAGGAGCTTCAAAGACTTCGAGAGGAAACACAGCCAGCAGGGGGGGGTGCTTCGTCTATCTGTACCTGACCATTTGTCCCATAGGACTAGTTTCTTTGTCTGTCACAAGCATGGAGGCATAAGATATAGAAACATGAATAGTACACGCATGTTGCGTGGGATGGGCCAATAAAAAAATATCACGGCGTCCCGGAGCCATTGCGCACACAAGCCTCCGCGGTAGACGTTTGTACGTGCTCTGGAAGCCAAGATATAGCGCGGAGCCATTCCTGAGGACCGTATGGTATCATAATTGATATCAAAAGGTCGGTTACGGCGGCCCGAATCCATGGGAACCCCTGGGGGTATCCTGAGACCATCCCAGAAGAAGTTATTGGGTTCCTTAGAATTTGGGCTTCTGATCGAAGTTAGACCTGAGGGTGGAGACTGAGCCAGCTGACCTCACCAGCAGTGGGCGGGACGGGGCAGGTAAGATAGCAGGACAGACAAGAGACAAGTCCGTTTTTGACCCAAGAGTGGTGTGCTGAACATCTGAGCACCAGCTGAGGCCACCAAGGGGAGGAGCAGTTTGACCATGCGGTGGTAGGCCTCAGCCTGTAACAAAGAACCGTGCCTGCGACCGCAGAATCCTCTCCCTGCGTCACAAGAAAATCAAGAAACCGGTAACTGATATGCTGTGGTGATTCTGTGTGTTGTATTCCATTGTTGTATAGTTTAGCCTGACCTTATACCTGTGTATATTTAGTTGTATATCGTGTATCTAGTGTATTATTATAATCAATTACCTCAAGTAATTGTGGGCCTGCCTTTTATTCTGCATAACGAACGCACGTCCGTGTGAGCTCGGCTCAAGCCAAAACGCTACCCAGGGTTGGTTCCTGACCCGATATAGGCCCATTCACGGACTGGGCGTATATCTAAAATAGGGACTGGTGGCAGCATACCAACTGGGGATTGGGGAAGGCTGGTAGTGACGGTCGGAGGTTCAGATATATATATTCCTGGCGCGGCCAAGGAAGATATATATACCGCCCTCACTACAGAGGGCCCCGATACCCAGTAGGTTACAGGACAGTCTCCCTGGCGACCGCTTATCCTAGGTGCAGTTCCTTGACTGACCTGAGGCTAAGAGGGCGCTAGCGAGTTGTGCTGTGTAGTGACGTTACGGTTTAGTGACGTTGAAGGGATAACACACTACCGTGTTCCCTGCGCTGGTTGCAGCTACCTGGCACTACTTTCTCTAGGTGCAGTACCTTGACTGACCTGAGAGGTAAGGGGGCGCCAGAGAGCTGCACCCACCGGCCGGCTTTCATCACATTGGTGGCAGCGCGGTGGGATTGCAGAATAATAGTGTTGTGGGACCCCTACTCCCAGGCACTAAAGACTGCCAGTGGTAACTTCCACTGCTGGAGTCTTAAGGTCAGCCCAACGTTAGACGGTCAGGCTAAAAGTATAACAAGGTGTGTGCAAACTCAGGGTTGCAGCGGTGTCGGTTACCAAGATGGCAGACGGCACCAGGAGCAAGACCCTGCAAGAGGCTAATGCTACGGTCCGTGTGGCAGGAGGGGAGGACATTGTTACTCATGGCGAGGAGGAGTCCAGCCCGGGCACCTCAGGGAGCCAGTCCCCAGTATACGGTCCCGCAGTGGGCTGCCCACCACCTACCCAGCCCAGCCTGTCCAGATCACAAGCCCTTTTACAAGCGGCTATGGCAAGTCTCCAGTCTCATGGCGATGCCGTCTACAAAACCCTCCTGGCAGCATCAGAGAAGGCAGCGGAGGAGGAGCGTGCAGAGCGGGCTGCGGAGCGGGCTGCGGAGCGGGCTGCGGAGCGTGAAGCTGCAGAGCGCCGGGAGGCTGCGGAGCGTGAAGCTGCAGAGCGCCGGGAGGTTGCGGAGCGTGCAGAGCGAGCTGCGGAGCGCCAGCACCAACTGGACCTGGCCCAGCGGGGGCTTCCGCTAGAGCAACCAACCCATCAGGAGACCAAGTCGTCCAAAGTCCGAGCTGAGGACTTCCCTCTACTGGAGAAGGATGGGGACCTGGACTCCTTTCTGGTGGCATTTGAACGGACCTGTCTTCAGCACCATCTGGCCCGGGATCAGTGGGCCAGATACCTGACCCCCCGTTTGAGGGGTAAGTCCCTGGATGCCTTGGGGGACTTACCTGCCGGGGAGGTACAGAACTACGACTGCATCAAGCGGGCCCTGATCCGGCAGTACAACCTCACTCCCGAGTCGTACCGCCAGAAGTTCCGGAGCCTGCTGCGTGGCCCCAAGGACACCTGGACCGATCATATGCGGGCGCTGTTGAGAGCCGCAGAGCACTGGACCTCGGGTCTAGCGCTTACTACCCGCCAGGAGGTCCAGGAACTGTTCGTCACGGAGCAGTTCTTGTGGAACTGCCCAGAGGACCTCCGACAGTTCCTCCGTGACCGAAAACCAACAGGGGCTTCTGCTACAGCCGCCCTGGCAGACGAGTATGCCAATAACAGGGCGCCTGAGCTGAAGAAGTCTGCCAGCAGCACCTGGAGAGGGGGTAAGCCCAGTCATGCCCCTGTTTCCCCGGCCCCTAGAACACAAGGGGTGTATCCCCCTGTTGCCCTCTCCAGGCAAGGACCAGACGTAAGACGTTGTCATCTATGCAACAAACCAGGACACTTTAGGGCTGAGTGTCCCCAGCGCCAAAAGACCCCATCCCAGTCCCAGAGAGCGCCCAATGTTTTGTGTGTGGGAGGGGGTGGTGGTAGGTCCCTGGACAACATCCAACCCGTCACCATAGGCTGTTCTGCGGTCATGGGACTGCGGGACACGGGCGCTGAACGAACACTGGTACGGCCTGAGGTGGTGTCCCCCCAGGACTTGGTACCAGGAAAGACTCTTTCCGTCTCCGGGGTTGGAGGCGTGGAGCCGGCACTTCCCGTTGCCATGGTGTATTTGGACTGGGGTGCCGGAAGGGGGATGCGGGAGGTGGGAGTAACGCCAAATATTCCCGCAAATGTTTTATTAGGGACCGACTTGGGGCGTCTAGTATCGCAGTATGTACCCTCTGAACCCCCAAGTTCGGCCCCCCAAGAGTGTATTGATTTGTCTGCTGCTAATGCCAACCATGTTGTATGTAGTGTGTGTCCTGCTGAGGAGGAGGGAGTGAAACCTGAGGGTAACACCTGCACAGACACAACACAAACAGGGTTAGTGAAAGCAGGTGGGGAGTGTGGGGATGCCCGCAGAGGTGCTCAGCCGGCGTGCCGTGACCTCTTGTCCTCCGGTGAGGGAGGGGGCGGGCAGGATTCTGTAGAGGGAAGCTCAGGGATGGAGAGGGGGGCAGCTACCGGCAGTGTAGGGCTCCCAGGGGTATCCAGGCTGCTGAGTATAGGCCCACTGCAGGGGGAGGAACAGGCCATGGGAGGTGGGGGTGTCCCAAGAGAGGAGCCGCCAGGTAAGACCCCAGGGCAGGAGTTCCCCACATCCGAGATGTCCAAAGGCCTAGGAAGCCTGCCTGATCGGGCGGCTTGGTCAGAAACAGAGGGGAAGCAGGCACTACCCACGGTTACAGCGGTCATAGCCGCTGTCACCAGGAGTGGGAGCACCGGAGCCCAAGGAGCCTTGCAGAGGTCCGACGGCTTCCCCACTTCTGACCAAGTGTCTGCCGGGCCAGACAGCGGCCAGGTGACATGCCCGGAGGGGCTGACGGAGGATGTGGCAGTTTCGTCGATTCTGGCCACATCAAGTCAGGAATTTCAGGCTGCATTGGAAGCAGACGACAGCCTGAAAGCTCTCAAGGAACAGGCGGCACAGCCTCCCATGGAGTCAGACTGCGAGCGTGTGGTCTGGGACCAGGGACGGCTGTACCGGGTAACGGTCCAGCAGGGTTCACCGGAGGCGTGGCCCAGGGACCGACAGTTAGTGGTACCCTATCCGTTCAGGGCGGAATTGTTGCGGATCGCACACGAGATTCCGATGGCCGGACACCTAGGGATCGCTAAAACCAAGGCCAGGATAGCTCAGCATTTCTACTGGCCTGGGATGGGAGCCGCGGTGGGTGCCTACTGCCGTTCGTGTGACACCTGTCAGAGGGTGGGGAAGGCGGGGCCGCTCCCCAAAGCCCCACTGGTAACTCTGCCAATCATCGAAGAGCCTTTCTCGAGGGTCGCTGTGGATCTTATTGGACCTCTGTCCACTCCCAGCCACTCCGGGAAATGCTTCATACTCACGGTAGTGGACTATGCCACCCGGTACCCGGAAGCGGTAGCTTTGTCGTCCATTCGGGCCGACAAGGTGGCTACCGCCTTACTGGAGATCTTCTCCAGAGTGGGTTTCCCCCAAGAAATGCTCACCGACCGAGGGACCCAGTTCATGTCGCGGCTGATGGAGTCCCTCTGTAAGCAAATGCAGGTGCAACATCTGGTGGCCAGCCCGTATCACCCACAGACTAATGGCCTGTGTGAGCGGTTCAATGGCACCTTAAAGCAGATGCTTAAGATGTTGGTCGACTCCCACGGGAGAGACTGGGAGCGTTACCTCCCACACCTCCTATTTGCTTACCGGGAGGTTCCGCAGGCCTCAACGGGGTTCTCCCCCTTTGAGCTCCTGTACGGGCGACGGGTACGGGGCCCCCTGGCTCTGGTGAAGGAAGCATGGGAAGGGGATTTGGCCACCCCCGAGGTGTCGGTCATCGAGTATGTCGTGCGCCACCGGGACAGGATGATGGCCTTGGCAAAGCTGGTGCAGGACAATATGGCCCAGGCCCAGGCCGACCAGAAGCGGTGGTACGACCAGAATGCTTGTGAGAGGACCTACCAGGTGGGTCAAAAGGTGTGGGTACTGGTCCCCGTACCACAGAACAAGCTTCAGGCAGCCTGGGAAGGTCCCTACTTCGTGCACCAGAAACTCAATGCCGTCACCTATCTGGTCACCCTGGATCACGCCCGTGGAAGGAGGAAGGCCTTCCACGTGAACATGATGAAGGCTCATCATGAGCGGGAAGCGACTGCCCACCCAGTGTGCAACCTTCCCGAGGAAGGAGAGGTAGAAACCCTCCTGGATCTGCTCACCCAAGCCAAGGCGGGTGGGTCCATCGAGGATGTGGGGGTTGGCCACCAGCTCACGGAGGACCAACGGTCCCAGCTGGGGACCACCCTGCACCCCTTCTGGGGGCTGTTCAGCAGCCTGCCCGGAAGGACTGAGATGGCTGTCCACGACGTGGACACTGGCGATCACCCGCCGATCCGGCGTTCAGCATATCGGGTCTCTTTCGAGGTGCAGGGAAACATGCGCCAAGAGATAGACGAGATGCTGAAGCTGGGGGTGATCCAGGCATCCAGCAGCGCGTGGGCCTCGCCTGTAGTCCTCGTACCAAAGAAGGACCGAACTACACGGTTCTGCGTGGACTACCGGGGGCTCAACGCTGTAACGGCCACCGATGCGTTCCCCATACCACGCATCGATGACCTGCTCGATCGGATGGCCGGGGCTAAGTACCTGACCATCATGGATCTGAGCCGGGGGTACTGGCAGATTCCTCTGACCCCCGCGGCAAGGGAACGCTCTGCCTTTATCACCCCTTTTGGACTGTACGAGTCCACAGTGATGCCATTCGGCATGAAGAATGCCCCTGCCACTTTTCAGCGGATGGTCAATACGCTGCTTGAGGGACTTGAAGGGTACGCGGCTGCGTACTTGGACGATATTGCAGTCTTCAGTCCCACTTGGGAGGATCACCTAGAGCACCTGCGGCAGGTGCTCGGTCGGATCCACCGGGCAGGCTTGACCATCAAGCCGGAAAAGTGCCAGCTGGGCATGAGTGAGGTCCTCTACCTGGGTCACCGGGTAGGCGGGGGGGTTCTGAAGCCAGAACCGGGGAAAGTGGATGCCATCGCATCCTGGCCCACTCCTAGGACCAAAAAGCAGGTGATGTCCTTCTTGGGGACCGCCGGGTACTATAGGAGGTTCGTCCCACACTATAGCACCCTGGCCAAGCCCCTGACGGACCTCACCAAGAAGAAGCTGCCCGTCGCAGTCGACTGGACAGTCGCCTGCGAGACAGCTTTCGGGGCACTCAAGGCCGCCCTAAGTAGCTCCCCTGTACTGCAAGCTGCCGACTTCGACCGGCCGTTTGTGGTACAGACCGACGCCAGTGACTTTGGCCTCGGTGCTGTGCTAAGTCAGGTCAACACGACAGGCCAGGAACATCCTGTCTTGTACCTGAGCAGGAAGCTACTGCCCCGGGAGGTGGCTTACTCCACGGTGGAAAAAGAATGCCTGGCAATTGTATGGGCCCTGCAGCGTCTGCAGCCCTACTTGTACGGGAGCCATTTCACCGTGGAGACGGACCACAACCCCCTCAGCTGGTTACACACGGTCTCTGGGTCGAATGGCAGGTTGCTACGCTGGAGCCTCGCTCTCCAGCAGTACCACTTCTCCATTCGCCACAGAAAAGGCCGTGACCACGGTAACGCTGACGGGTTATCCCGGCAAGGGGAGGGTGCAGAAGGACGCACGGGGGAACACAGGAATGTGCTACCCCCTCGCGCCCTCGTATAGGGGGAGGTGTGATGAACCTGTAGCCGCCATCTTGGTAATGATAAATCATATCCAGGGATGGCCACACTTCAGCAGCCCCCACCCTTGGGACCTTCTGTTAAAACGTCAACTAGATAGTTTCCCCCCATCCAGGCTCCTGTAAGATAAGAAGCCTACTTAACACTTGGATGCTAGGAGCTTCAAAGACTTCGAGAGGAAACACAGCCAGCAGGGGGGGGTGCTTCGTCTATCTGTACCTGACCATTTGTCCCATAGGACTAGTTTCTTTGTCTGTCACAAGCATGGAGGCATAAGATATAGAAACATGAATAGTACACGCATGTTGCGTGGGATGGGCCAATAAAAAAATATCACGGCGTCCCGGAGCCATTGCGCACACAAGCCTCCGCGGTAGACGTTTGTACGTGCTCTGGAAGCCAAGATATAGCGCGGAGCCATTCCTGAGGACCGTATGGTATCATAATTGATATCAAAAGGTCGGTTACGGCGGCCCGAATCCATGGGAACCCCTGGGGGTATCCTGAGACCATCCCAGAAGAAGTTATTGGGTTCCTTAGAATTTGGGCTTCTGATCGAAGTTAGACCTGAGGGTGGAGACTGAGCCAGCTGACCTCACCAGCAGTGGGCGGGACGGGGCAGGTAAGATAGCAGGACAGACAAGAGACAAGTCAGTTTTTGACCCAAGAGTGGTGTGCTGAACATCTGAGCACCAGCTGAGGCCACCAAGGGGAGGAGCAGTTTGACCATGCGGTGGTAGGCCTCAGCCTGTAACAAAGAACCGTGCCTGCGACCGCAGAATCCTCTCCCTGCGTCACAAGAAAATCAAGAAACCGGTAACTGATATGCTGTGGTGATTCTGTGTGTTGTATTCCATTGTTGTATAGTTTAGCCTGACCTTATACCTGTGTATATTTAGTTGTATATCGTGTATCTAGTGTATTATTATAATCAATTACCTCAAGTAATTGTGGGCCTGCCTTTTATTCTGCATAACGAACGCACGTCCGTGTGAGCTCGGCTCAAGCCAAAACGCTACCCAGGGTTGGTTCCTGACCCGATATAGGCCCATTCACGGACTGGGCGTATATCTAAAATAGGGACTGGTGGCAGCATACCAACTGGGGATTGGGGAAGGCTGGTAGTGACGGTCGGAGGTTCAGATATATATATTCCTGGCGCGGCCAAGGAAGATATATATACCGCCCTCACTACAGAGGGCCCCGATACCCAGTAGGTTACAGGACAGTCTCCCTGGCGACCGCTTATCCTAGGTGCAGTTCCTTGACTGACCTGAGGCTAAGAGGGCGCTAGCGAGTTGTGCTGTGTAGTGACGTTACGGTTTAGTGACGTTGAAGGGATAACACACTACCGTGTTCCCTGCGCTGGTTGCAGCTACCTGGCACTACTTTCTCTAGGTGCAGTACCTTGACTGACCTGAGAGGTAAGGGGGCGCCAGAGAGCTGCACCCACCGGCCGGCTTTCATCACACCTTCATGGTAAAATAGCTGCTAGGAAACCACTGCTAAGGACAGGCAACCAGCAGAAGAGACTTGTTTGGGCTAAAGAACACAAGGAATGGACATTAGACCAGTGGAAATCTGTGCTTTGGTCTGATGAGTCCAAATTTGAGATCTTTGGTTCCAACCACCGTGTCTTTGTGCGACGCAGAAAAGGTGAACAGATGGACTCTACATGCCTGGTTCCCACCGTGAAGCATGGAGGAGGAGGTGTGATGGTGTGGGGGGCTTTGCTGGTGACACTGTTGGGGATTTATTCAAAATTGAAGGCATACTGAACCAGCATGGCTACCACAGCATCTTGCAGCGGCATGCTATTCCATCCGGTTTGCGTTTAGTTTTACCATCATTTATTTTTCAACAGGACAATGACCCCAAACACACCTCCAGGCTGTGTAAGGGCTATTTGACCAAGAAGGAGAGTGATGGGGTGCTACGCCAGATGACCTGACCTCCACAGTCACCAGACCTGAACCCAATCGAGATGGTTTGGGGTGAGCTGGACCGCAGAGTGAAGGCAAAAGGGCCAACAAGTGCTAAGCATCTCTGGGAACTCCTTCAAGATTGTTGGAAAACCATTTCCGGTGACTACCTCTTGAAGCTCATCAAGAGAATGCCAAGAGTGTGCAAAGCAGTCATCAAAGCAAAAGGTGGCTACTTTGAAGAACCTAGAATATAAGACGTATTTTCAGTTGTTTCACACTTTTTTGTTAAGTATATAATTCCACATGTGTTAATTCATAGTTTTGATGCCTTCAGTGTGAATGTACAATTTTCATAGTCATGAAAATACAGAAAAATCTTTAAATGAGAAGGTGTGTCCAAACTTTTGGTCTGTACTGTACATCTGTATGTGCAGTGTCTGTGTGTCTATACATGTATACAGGGCCGCTAACAGGACATTACTGCCCTTACTGGTGTTTGGGACCCAATAAGCAGAAGCAAGAAGGGGGAGCCGGATAGAGACACCTGGGGCAAGTTGGGAGATCATATGAGGCAGAATAGGAGATCATATGAGGCAGGATGAAGACACCTGAGGCAGGATGGAGACACCTGGGCCCAGGATGGGAGGACATCTGGGGCCAGGATGGGAGGACACCTGGGGTCAGGATGGGAGGACACCTGGGGCCAGGTTGGGAGGACACCTGGGGCCAGGATGGGAGGACACCTGGGGCCAGGATGGGAGGACACCTGGGGCCAGGATGGGAGGACACCTGGGGCCAGGATGGGGGACGTTATTACAAGAAGCTGCCAAGGAGTGGGATATTATTACTATAGGGGCTAATTAAGGGATATTATTACTGCTGTGATGTATTTTATTTTTGAGGATACTGTTTTCAGTGGGGGGGGGGTCCTGTCACTGTGTAGGGCGACACTATGTCACTTTTTTCTTAATCTGGTGTAGTGTAGAAGTTGGGGACAAATAGGGGAATGTGCTCTAGATAACTGTGTATTGTTTTCTGCAGAGATGAGTCCTGGCTGGAAGAAGTGATGGCGGTCTGCGCTGGATGAAGAAACGAAGATGAAGGACTTCACCTAGAGAAGTCACTGGTGAGTCAGTGTGTTACCTGTACACTTACACTGTATACTATGTACAGAGCTTCTGTGTATAATGTCACCAGTGGTCACTGTATAACCTGTACACTGACACTATATACAGAGCTCCTGTGTATAATGTCACTGGTGATCCCTGTATTACCTGTACACTGACACTATATACAGAGCTCCTGTGTATAATGTCACTGGTGATCCCTGTAATAACTGTACACTGACACTATATACGGAGCTCCTGTGTATAATGTCACTGGTGACCACTGTATTACCTGTAAACTATACACTATATACAGAGCTCCTGTGTATAATTTCACTGGTGATCCCTGTAATAACTGTACACTGACACTATATACGGAGCTCCTGTGTAAGTCACTGGTGACCACTGTATTACCTGTAAACTATACACTACATACAGAGCTCCTGTGTATAATGTCACTGGTGATCCCTGTAATAACTGTACACTGACACTATATACAGAGCTCCTGTGTATAATATCACTGGTGAGCCCTGTAATAACTGTACACTGACACTATATACAGAGCTCCTGTGTATAATGTCACTGGTGATCCCTGTAATAACTGTACACTGACACTATATACAGAGCTCCTGTGTATAATGTCACTGGTGAGCCCTGTAATAACTGTACACTGACACTATATACAGAGCTCCTGTGTATAATGTCACTGGTGAGCCCTGTAATAACTGTACACTGACACTATATACAGAGCTTATAATGTCACTGTTGATCCCTGTATTACCTGTACACTATATACAGAGCTTCTGTGTATAATGTGTAAGGTGGCTGCCGGACAGGTCGTGGACGGGAGGTATGTGTCCCTGAAGTGCCAAGCTTCGGTGATGCAGGACCCGGAGAAGCAGGCTCCAGCACACATAGTGCTGAGAGGAATTTAATGGGCCCGGATTACAGGGCCGGGTTTTACGAGCAGCTGAAAGAGCTGGGGGGGGGGGGACAGCTGCTCACTTACCTCCAGTCCAGGTCTTGGAAGGCTGATTTAAGACAGCTGCATCTGTCTCAGTCTGTCTGTGTGTGTTGGGCAAGGTGAGCAGACCTTGCATGTGCTGCTTAGTCTCTGCAGGGGGGAGAGAAAAGCACTTTGTTTAAACGGTTGAGGCCATGCTGCATGGACTTGTTATTTTGAGCTTTGTTCTGTTATTCCTTTTTTGTGCCAGGAAAAGGCTGTTACTTTTGTTTCCTCACTGGCGTATGGAAACTAAATAAACCACCAGTTTGTTTGAACCTGCGGACTGCATCACTGTGTGAACCTGTGCCTACCTCCAACGTGGCTCAGTGAGTACAAACCCCTACACATGATCCCTGTATTACCTGTACACTATACACTATATACAGAGCTCCTGTGTATAATGTCACTGGTGAGTCACTGTATTACCTGTACAATTACACTATACACTGTGTACTATGTACAGAGCTCTTGTGCATAATAGGATTTATGGTAATATTAGTATTGTTTTTTTTAATTAATGATCAGTATTGTAGTATTTGGTCACTATGTGGTGGTAATATGTGGTCTAGTCATGGTGTGGCAGTATTTGTTCATTGAATCTGGTATTGTTTGGTCACTATGTGGTGGTAATATGTGGTCTGAATTGTTAATGTGTGATTGGTGAGGGTGTGGTGCAGAAGTGGAGTTTTTCCAAGAGTGGGCAGTGGGACTGTGGAAGGTTTGTGGGGTGGAGGCGGAGCTGGGGCGGAGGTGGGGTGGAGCCTGGGCGAAGACTCAAGAGGGCCTGAAAATTTTGCCAGTATGGGAACCCTGAAATTCCTGGTGGGAGCCCTACATGTGTATGTATGTAGTGTGTGTGTGTGTGTGTGTGTGTGTGTGTGTGTGTGTGTGTATGTGTGCAGTGTGTGTGATGACATGTTTATATTAAATAAGACCTAACCCAGTCTTATTTTCTGAAACATTTATATATCTATTATCTATCTTTATTATCTTTCCCTTCCTTTTTTTTCTTTCCCTCCTTGTTACTTGAATCTTTCTGTTCCTCTTTCTATCCTGGAAGAATACAATTGTGGCGCCCCTGAGGGTTCAACCGCCACAGGGATGCTGCACTTCTTTAATGGAGTGTAGTGTTCCTCCTCTGAGGTAAGAACAGTGTGATAGTCGTGACCCAACCTTTGCATCCAACAACACATTTCTCCACCAGAGGGAGCTAGTATGCACTAGGTGCTGCTCCCCTGGTTACAGGGAGGCTGGGGAACCAAGAGTGAGGGGAACCAGTTAGTGGGTGAGGGTGGAGGACTTACAAGTTAGTTACACTTTAAATTTCATATTTAATAAAAAGCCATCTTTGGTTTTGGTTCTTTGATCGTTCTCTGACAGTGGTAGTCAAGTCTGGCACTGTGACCTCCCTCCCAGAGCGCAGATCCTGTGTGGGCCCGCATTGGATGGAGACACAGCCCTCGTGCCCCGGCCTTGGGACGCGGGGTAGGTTGTAGACAAGGAATGTCTCGACCCGGTCAAGGACCAGGACCAAGAAGGCCCGGAGCTTAAGAGTGTAGCTCCATGGCAAATGGATCCCAGGCAGGATGCAGACGGAGCGGTGTACGCCACCTGTCCTCGCCATGCTGATATATTCAGAGGGAGTCCGGCTGCAACAGGGGTACCGGTCCCCGACCTTGCTACTCCATGTCCTGGTCGGGAAAGCCCGGTAGGCCCTGAGGATCCCACCGGGTATCGGACGGAGTGGAGCTGCCACCCGTACCCTTGTTCTGAGAGGAGCTCAGAGGGAGTCCTGGCCTATTTGCACACACACGGACAGGAAAGGATTCGGTCTGTAGTTCAGAAACACTCTGGTGTAGGGTCCCGATTGAACTGGACTTACTCGGAGGTTGTCGGACCCCCGTCCCAGGTGACCGCAGGACTCCGTGGGGAGCAGGGAGTCGCCTTCCTTCTGCCATCTCTAAAGTGAGTAAAGCCTTGGAAGTTCACCCCTATGGCCTCTGGACTGTTTATTCTGCGCTACACCGCACGACGCGGCGCCCGTACTCCTCTATTACTACCCCCTCCATCTTGTCCCTCTGCCCTGAGGCCCTGCTCCGCCTGTGGGGAGTAGTAATAACTCTGGCCGCCATAACATCATGCCTCAGCGGACTGTGGCAGCGCTGGTGGCCTTCACCAGGTACCACAGGTGGCGTAGTCGTAAATCAGCCACTCAACCCGGATAAGCCCACACCATCCTTTTTAATGTGACGGCCGTGAGCACGGGTCGGGTCTGGGCCACGGCTGCACCCCAACTCTTCATCATAGGGCCCGACTCCGAGTCCCCCATCTCCCAGGGTAAACTAAAGGGCTTTTTCGAGTAAGAGGCGTCACACAATCATTCAGTTGCTCTACTTTGTGTCTTTCTGTTTTTTCTCCCACATTACACACAAGTTGCAGACACACACACACACATACAAACAGACACATAGTACAGACACACAGACAGTACAGACACACACACATACAAACAGACACATAGTACAGACACACAGACAGTACAGACACACACACATACAAACAGACACATAGTACAGACACACAGACAGTACAGACACACACACATACAAACAGACACATAGTACAGACACACAGACAGTACAGACACACACACATACAAACAGACACATAGTACAGACACACAGACAGTACAGACACACAGACAGTACAGACACACAGACAGTACAGACACACAGACAGTACAGACACACAGACAGTACAGACACACACACATACACACATAGTACAGACACACAGACAGTACAGACACACAGACAGTACAGACACACAGACATACAAACAGACAGTACAGACACACATACAGACATGCAGATAGTATAGACACACAGACAGTACAGACACACAATCTCAGGACTCCATTGCTTTCGGTGCTTCCCCTCCATTAAAGTCCATGGGAGCTGTTGTCCCTACTGATGATTGTTGGGGATGGTACATGAAGAATCTAATGTCTGTGGGCCCTGCTGTGCTCCCTTGCAGGGTAGTGCTCCCTTCAGCAGTGCAGGGCACCCCTCTATCAGTGCACTGCTGGAGGTGAGCACGGCATGAGAGGAGCAGTGCACTGCTGGAGGGGTGCCCTGCTGAAGAGAAGCACTGCTCTGATGGAGCAGTGCAGTGCTCCCCTCCAGCAGTGCAGTGCTCCCCTCCAGCAGTGCAGTGCTCCCCTCCAGCAGTGCAGTGCTCCCCTCCAGCAGTGCTCCCCTCCAGCAGTGCAGTGCTCCCCTCCAGCAGTGCAGTGCTCCCCTCCAGCAGTGCAGTGCTCCCCTCCAGCAGTGCAGTGCTCCCCTCCAGCAGTGCAGTGCTCCCTTCCAGCAGTGCAGTGCTCCCCTCCAGCAGTGCAGTGCTCCCCTCTAGCAGTGCAGTGTTCCCCTCCAGCAGTGCAGTGCTCCCCTCCAGCAGTGCAGTGCTCCCCTCCAGCAGTGCAGTGTTCCCCTCCAGCAGTGCAGTGTTCCCCTCCAGCAGTGCAGTGTTCCCCTCCAGCAGTGCAGTGTTCCCCTCCAGCAGTGCAGTGCTCCCCTCCAGCAGTGCAGTGCTCCCCTCCAGCAGTGCAGTGTTCCCCTCCAGCAGTGCAGTGCTCCCTTCCAGCAGTGCAGTGCTCCCCTCCAGCAGTGCAGTGCTCCCCTCCAGCAGTGCAGTGTTCCCCTCCAGCAGTGCAGTGCTCCCCTCCAGCAGTGCAGTGCTCCCCTCCAGCAGTGCAGTGCTCCCCTCCAGCAGTGCAATGTTCCCCTCCAGCAGTGCAGTGCTCCCCTCCAGCAGTGCAGTGCTCCCCTCCAGCAGTGCAGTGTTCCCCTCCAGCAGTGCAGTGCTCCCCTCCAGCAGTGCAGTGTTCCCCTCCAGCAGTGCAGTGCTCCCCTCCAGCAGTGCAGTGCTCCCCTCCAGCAGTGCAGTGTTCCCCTCCAGCAGTGCAGTGCTCCCCTCCAGCAGTGCAGTGCTCCCCTCCAGCAGTGCAGTGCTCCCCTCCAGCAGTGCAATGTTCCCCTCCAGCAGTGCAGTGCTCCCCTCCAGCAGTGCAGTGTTCCCCTCCAGCAGTGCAGTGCTCCCCTCCAGCAGTGCAGTGCTCCCCTCCAGCAGTGCAGTGCTCCCCTCCAGCAGTGCAATGTTCCCCTCCAGCAGTGCAGTGCTCCCCTCCAGCAGTGCAGTGTTCCCCTCCAGCAGTGCAGTGCTCCCCTCCAGCAGTGCAGTGCTCCCCTCCAGCAGTGCAGTGCTCCCCTCCAGCAGTGCAGTGCTCCCCTCCAGCAGTGCAGTGCTCCCCTCCAGCAGTGCAGTGGTTGCTGCTTCCCCATTGTTGCTGCACTTTTCCGCGTGTCTCGCATGTACACGGGGAAGGATCTGCACACGTCCACGCCGCGCCGGCGCTAGTTCTAACCAGTTTGGTAGTAAAGCAGCTGACACATCGCAGGGAGGAGGAGGAGGAGGAGGAGGAGGACACCGCGGCCAGATGGAGGGAGGGGACCGGACCGTGCAGTCTGCAGCAGGAGAGGATGGAAATAGGACACCGAGAGGAGGAAGAGGGGAGAGAGGAGGAGAAGAAGGGATAGAGGGATGAGGGAGGGAGGTGTAGACAGGAGGTATACAGGGGACAGGACAGCATGTGGGGGACTGTATATGGGGCAGTGTATAGGGGACTGTATATGGGGCAGTATATGGGGGACTGTATATAGGGGGCTGTATATGGGGGACTGTATATGGGTTAAATATATGCAGGCAGTATCTAGTGGGGACTTATATATGGGCGGTATACAGGGCAGTATGGTATATGGGGGACTGTATACGGGGTGAAACATACAAGGGCAGTATACGAGATGATATACGGAGCAGTATACAGGACGCAGTATACAGGGGGCAATGTACGAGGGTAGTATCTGTGAGTGGTATAGGGGGGGGCAGTATGTTGGTGGTATACAGTGCAGTATACAGTGGGGATGTATTTGGGGGGCATTATACGCTCCTCACAGACCCCGCAGTCTGTGTCCTTATGAGACCCCGCACATTTCTCACACACCCCCTTCCTGCGCACCGTTTCCAGCACAGCCATTATGGCAGAGGATCCGGCGCTGCACACGACGCTCGTCCTCCCTGAATGTTTTATGAAGATGGAAAAATCAAACCGAAGATGGAAGAAGACGGCGCCGTGTATAACTGATGAGAGGCCGGAGCATTACCAGCCGCCCCGCCGCCATCACTGACGGGAAAGAGACATCAGACAGTGCCAGCCCCATAATGACAGCAACACCGCACCTCCATAACAGTGCCAGCCCCATAATGATAGCAACACCGCACCCCCATAACAGTGCCAGCCCCATAATGATAGCAACACCGCACCTCCATAACAGTGCCAGTCCCATAATGACAGCAACACCGCACCTCCATAACAGTGCCAGCCCCATAATGACAGCAACACCGCACCTCCATAACAGTGCCAGTCCCATAATGACAGCAACACCGCACCTCCATAACAGTGCCAGCCCCATAATGATAATAACACCGCACCCCCATAACAGTGCCAGCCCCATAATGATAGCAACACCGCACCTCCATAACAGTGCCAGCCCCATAATGACAGCAACACCGCACCTCCATAACAGTGCCAGCCCCATAATGATAATAACACCGCATCCCCATAACAGTGCCAGCCCCATAATGATAGCAACACCGCACCCCAATAACAGTGCCAGCCCCATAATGATAGCAACACCGCACCCCCATAACAGTGCCAGCCCCATAATGATAGCAACACCGCACCCCCATAACAGTGCCAGCCCCATAATGATAGCAACACCGCACCTCCATAACAGTGCCAGCCCCATAATGATAGCAACACCGCACCCCCATAACAGTGCCAGCCCCATAATGATAGCAACACCGCACCTCCATAACAGTGCCAGTCCCATAATGACAGCAACACCGCACCTCCATAACAGTGCCAGCCCCATAATGATAATAACACCGCACCCCCATAACAGTGCCAGCCCCATAGTGATAGCAACACCGCACCTCCATAACAGTGCCAGCCCCATAATGACAGCAACACCGCACCTCCATAACAGTGCCAGCCCCATAATGATAATAACACCGCATCCCCATAACAGTGCCAGCCCCATAATGATAGCAACACCGCACCCCAATAACAGTGCCAGCCCCATAATGATAGCAACACCGCACCCCCATAACAGTGCCAGCCCCATAATGATAGCAACACCGCACCCCCATAACAGTGCCAGCCCTATAATGATAGCAACACCGCACCCCCATAACAGTGCCAGCCCCATAATGACAGCAACACCGCACCTCCATAACAGTGCCAGTCCCATAATGATAGCAACACCGCACCCCCATAACAGTGCCAGCCCCATAATGATAGGAACACCGCACCCCCATAACAGTGCCAGCCCTATAATGATAGCAACACCGCACCCCCATAACAGTGCCAGCCCCATAATGACAGCAACACCGCACCTCCATAACAGTGCCAGTCCCATAATGATAGCAACACTGCACCCCCATAACAGTGCCAGCCCCATAATGATAATAACACCGCATCCCCCATAACACTGCCAGCCCCATAATGATAGCAACACCGCACCCCCATAACAGTGCCAGCCCCATAATGATAGCAACACCGCACCCCCATAACAGTGCCAGCCCTATAATGATAGCAACACCGCACCCCCATAACAGTGCCAGCCCCATAATGACAGCAACACCGCACCCCCATAACAGTGCCAGCCCCATAATGATAGCAACACCGCACCCCCATAACAGTGCCAGCCCCATAATGATAGCAACACCGCACCCCCATAACAGTGCCAGCCCTATAATGATAGCAACACCGCACCCCCATAACAGTGCCAGCCCCATAATGACAGCAACACCGCACCTCCATAACAGTGCCAGTCCCATAATGATAGCAACACCGCACCCCCATAACAGTGCCAGCCCCATAATGATAGCAACACCGCACCCCCATAACAGTGCCAGCCCTATAATGATAGCAACACCGCACCCCCATAACAGTGCCAGCCCCATAATGACAGCAACACCGCACCTCCATAACAGTGCCAGTCCCATAATGATAGCAACACTGCACCCCCATAACAGTGCCAGCCCCATAATGATAATAACACCGCATCCCCCATAACACTGCCAGCCCCATAATGATAGCAACACCGCACCCCCATAACAGTGCCAGCCCTATAATGATAGCAACACCGCACCCCCATAACAGTGCCAGCCCCATAATGACAGCAACACCGCACCCCCATAACAGTGCCAGCCCCATAATGATAGCAACACCGCACCCCCATAACAGTGCCAGCCCCATAATGATAGCAACACCGCATCCCCCATAACACTGCCAGCCCCATAATGATAGCAACACCGCACCCCCATAACAGTGCCAGCCCCATAATGACAGCAACACCGCACCCCCATAACAGTGCCAGCCCCATAATGATAGCAACACCGCACCCCCATAACAGTGCCAGCCCCATAATGATAGCAACACCGCACCCCCATAACAGTGCCAGCCCTATAATGATAGCAACACCGCACCCCCATAACAGTGCCAGCCCCATAATGACAGCAACACCGCACCTCCATAACAGTGCCAGTCCCATAATGATAGCAACACCGCACCCCCATAACAGTGCCAGCCCCATAATGATAATAACACCGCATCCCCCATAACACTGCCAGCCCCATAATGATAGCAACACCGCACCCCCATAACAGTGCCAGACCCATAATGATAGCAACACCGCACCCCCATAACAGTGCCAGCCCTATAATGATAGCAACACCGCACCCCCATAACAGTGCCAGCCCCATAATGACAGCAACACCGCACCCCCATAACAGTGCCAGCCCCATAATGATAGCAACACCGCACCCCCATAACAGTGCCAGCCCCATAATGACAGCAACACCGCACCTCCATAACAGTGCCAGCCCCATAATGATAGCAACACCGCACCCCCATAACAGTGCCAGCCCCATAATGATAATAACACCGCATCCCCCATAACAGTGCCAGCCCCATAATGATAGCAACACCGCACCCCCATAACAGTGCCAGCCCCATAATGATAGCAACACCGCACCCCCATAACAGTGCCAGCCCCATAATGATAGCAACACCGCACCCCCATAACAGTGCCAGCCCCATAATGATAGCAACACCGCACCTCCATAACAGTGCCAGTCCCATAATGATAGCAACACTGCACCCCCAAAACAGTGCCAGTCCCATAATGATAGCAACACCGCACCCCGATAACAGTGCCAGCCCCATAATGATAGCAACACCGCACCTCCATAACAGTGCCAGTCCCATAATGATAGCAACACCGCACCCCCATAACAGTGCCAGCCCCATAATGATAGCAACACCGCACCTCCATAACAGTGCCAGTCCCATAATGATAGCAACACTGCACCCCCATAACAGTGCCAGTCCCATAATGATAGCAACACCGCACCCCGATAACAGTGCCAGTCCCATAATGATAGCAACACCGCACCCCCATAACAGTGCCAGCCCCATAATGATAGCAACACCGCACCTCCATAACAGTGCCAGTCCCATAATGATAGCAACACTGCACCCCCATAACAGTGCCAGTCCCATAATGATAGCAACACCGCACCCCGATAACAGTGCCAGCCCCATAATGATAGCAACACCGCACCTCCATAACAGTGCCAGTCCCATAATGATAGCAACACCGCACCCCCATAACAGTGCCAGCCCCATAATGATAGCAACACCGCACCTCCATAACAGTGCCAGCCCCATAATGATAGCAACACCGCACCCCCATAACAGTGCCAGTCCCATAATGATAGCAACACCGCATCCCCATAACAGTGCCAGTCCCATAATGATAGCAACACCGCACCCCCATAACAGTGCCAGCCTCATAATGATAGCAACACCGCACCCCCATAACAGTGCCAGCCCCATAATGATAGCAACACTGCACCCCCATAACAGTGCCAGCCCCATAATGATAGCAACACCGCACCCCCATAACAGTGCCAGCCCCATAATGATAGCAACACTGCACCCCCATAACAGTGCCAGCCCCATAATGATAATAACACCGCATCCCCATAACAGTGCCAGCCCCATAATGATAGCAACACCGCACCTCTATAACAGTGCCAGTCCCATAATGATAATAACAGCGCATCCCCCATAACAGTGCCAGCCCCATAATGATAGCAACACTGCACCCCCATAACAGTGCCAGTCCCATAATGATAATAACACCGCATCCCCATAACAGTGCCAGCCCCATAATGATAGCAACACTGCACCCCCATAACAGTGCCAGTCCCATAATGATAGCAACACCGCACCTCCATAACAGTGCCAGCCCCATAATGATAGCAACACCGCACCCCCATAACAGTGCCAGCCCCATAATGATAGCAACACTGCACCCCCATAACAGTGCCAGCCCCATAATGATAGCAACACCGCACCCCCAAAACAGTGCCAGCCCCATAATGATAGCAACACTGCACCCCCATAACAGTGCCAGCCCCATAATGATAGCAACACCGCACCCCCATAACAGTGCCAGTCCCATAATGATAGCAACACCGCACCTCCATAACAGTGCCAGCCCCATAATGATAGCAACACCGCACCCCCATAACAGTGCCAGCCCCATAATGATAGCAACACTGCACCCCCATAACAGTGCCAGCCCCATAATGATAGTAACACCGCACCTCCATAACAGTGCCAGCCCCATAATGATAGCAACACTGCACCCCCATAACAGTGCCAGCCCCATAATGATAATAACACCGCACCCCCATAACAGTGCCAGCCCCATAATGATAGCAACACCGCACCTCCATAACAGTGCCAGTCCCATAATGATAGCAACACCGCACCTCCATAACAGTGCCAGTCCCATAATGATAGCAACACCGCACCTCCATAACAGTGCCAGCCCCATAATGATAGCAACACCGCACCCCCATAACAGTGCCAGCCCCATAATGATAGCAACACTGCACCCCCATAACAGTGCCAGCCCCATAATGATAGCAACACCGCACCCCCATAACAGTGCCAGCCCCATAATGATAGCAACACTGCACCCCCATAACAGTGCCAGCCCCATAATGATAGCAACACCGCACCCCCATAACAGTGCCAGTCCCATAATGATAGCAACACCGCACCTCCATAACAGTGCCAGCCCCATAATGATAGCAACACCGCACCCCCATAACAGTGCCAGCCCCATAATGATAGCAACACTGCACCCCCATAACAGTGCCAGCCCCATAATGATAGTAACACCGCACCTCCATAACAGTGCCAGCCCCATAATGATAGCAACACTGCACCCCCATAACAGTGCCAGCCCCATAATGATAATAACACCGCACCCCCATAACAGTGCCAGCCCCATAATGATAGCAACACCGCACCTCCATAACAGTGCCAGTCCCATAATGATAGCAACACCGCACCTCCATAACACTGCCAGCCCCATAATGATAGCAACACCGCACCCCCATAACAGTGCCAGCCCCATAATGATAGCAACACTGCACCCCCATAACAGTGCCAGCCCCATAATGATAATAACACCGCATCCCCATAACAGTGCCAGCCCCATAATGATAGCAACACTGCACCCCCATAACAGTGCCAGCCCCATAATGATAGCAACACCGCACCTCCATAACAGTGCCAGTCCCATAATGATAACAACACCGCACCTCCATAACACTGCCAGCCCCATAATGATAGCAACACCGCACCCCCATAACAGTGCCAGCCCCATAATGATAGCAACACTGCACCCCCATAACAGTGCCAGCCCCATAATGATAATAACACCGCATCCCCATAACAGTGCCAGCCCCATAATGATAGCAACACTGCACCCCCATAACAGTGCCAGTCCCATAATGATAGCAACACCGCTTCCCCATAACAGTGCCAGTCCCATAATGATAGCAACACCGCACCTCCATAACAGTGCCAGTCCCATAATGATAGCAACACCGCACCTCCATAACAGTGCCAGCCCCATAATGATAGCAACACCGCACCCCCATAACAGTGCCAGCCCTATAATGATAGCAACACCGCACTTCCATAACAGTGCCAGTCCCATAATGATAGCAACACCGCACCCCCATAACAGTGCCAGCCCCATAATGAAAATAACACCGCACCTCCATAACAGTGCCAGTCCCATAATGATAGCAACACCGCACCCCCATAACAGTGCCTGCCCTATAATAACACCGCACCCCCATAACAGTACCAGCCCCATAATGATAATAATACTGCACCCCCATAACAGTGCCAGCCCCATAATGATAATACCGCACACCCATAACAGTGCCAGCCCCATAATGATAACACCGCACCCCCATAACAGTGCCAGCCCCATAATGATAGCAACACCGCATCCCCATAACAGTGCCAGCCCCATAATGATAATAACACCGCATCCCCATAACAGTGCCAGCCCCATAATGATAGCAACACTGCACCCCCATAACAGTGCCAGCCCCATAATGATAATAACACCGCATCCCCATAACAGTGCCAGCCCCATAATGATAGCAACACTGCACCCCCATAACAGTGCCAGTCCCATAATGATAGCAACACCGCATCCCCATAACAGTGCCAGTCCCATAATGATAGCAACACTGCACCCCCATAACAGTGCCAGCCCCATAATGATAGCAACACCGCACCTCCATAACAGTGCCAGTCCTATAATGATAGCAACACCGCATCTCCATAACAGTGCTAGCCCCATAATGATAGCAACACCGCACCCCCATAACAGTGCCAGCCCCATAATGATAGCAACATCGCACTTCCATAACAGTGCCAGTCCCATAGTGATAGCAACACCGCACCCCCATAACAGTGCCAGCCCCATAATGAAAATAACACCGCACCTCCATAACAGTGCCAGCCCCATAATGATAGCAACACCGCACCCCCATAACAGTGCCAGCCCCATAATGAAAATAACACCGCACCTCCATAACAGTGCCAGCCCCATAATGATAGCAACACCGCACCCCCATAACAGTGCCTGCCCTATAATAACACCGCACCCCCATAACAGTGCCAGCCCCATAATGATAATAACACCGCACCCCCATAACAGTGCCAGCCCCATAATGATAATACCGCACCCCCATAACAGTGCCAGCCCCATAATGATAACACCGCACCCCCATAACAGTGCCAGCCCCATAATGATAGCAACACCGCATCCCCATAACAGTGCCAGCCCCATAATGATAACAACACCGCACCCCCATAACAGTGCCAGCCCCATAATGATAATAACACCGCACCCCCATAACAGTGCCAGCCCCATAATGATAACAACACCGCACCCCCATAACAGTGCCAGCCCCATAATGATAATAACACCGCACCCCCATAACAGTGCCAGCCCCATAATGATAATAACACCGTGCCCCCATAACACTGCCAGCCCCATAATGATAATAACACCGCACCCCCATAACAGTGCCAGCCCCATAATGATAACAACACCGCACCCCCATAACAGTGCCAGCCCCATAATGATAATAACACTGCACCCCCATAACAGTGCCAGCCCCATAATGATAATAACACCGCACCCCCATAACAGTGCCAGCCCCATAATGATAATAACACCGCATCCCCATAACAGTGCCAGCCCTATAATAATAACACCGCACCCCCATAACAGTGCCAGCCCCATAATGATAATAACACTGCACCTCCATAACAGTGCCAGTCCCATAATGATAATAACACCGCTCCTCCATAACAGTGCCAGCCCCATAATGATAATAACACCGCATCCCCATAACAGTGCCAGCCCCAAAATGATAATATCACCGCTCCTCCATAACAGTGCCAGCCCCATAATGATAATAACACCGCACCCCCATAATGATAATATCACCGCACCTCCATAACACTGCCATCCCCATAATGATAGCAACACCGCATCCCCATAACAGTGCCAGCCCCATAATGATAATAACAGCGCACCTCCATAACAGTGCCAGCCCCATAATGATAATAACATCGCGCCTCCATAACATTGCCAGCCCCATAATGATAATAACAGCGCACCTCCATAACAGTGCCAGCCCCATAATGATAATAACAGCGCACCTCCATAACAGTGCCAGCCCCATAATGATAATAACAGCGCACCTCCATAACAGTGCCAGCCCCATAATGATAATAACACTGCACCTCCATAACAGTGCCAGCCCCATAATGATAATAACAGCGCACCTCCATAACAGTGCCAGCCCCATAATGATAATAACATTGCACCTCCATAACATTGCCAGCCCCATAATGATAATAACACCGCGCCCCATAACAGTGCCAGCCCTATAACGATAGCAACACCGCACCTCCATAACAGTGCCAGCCCCATAATGATAATAACACCGCACCCCCATAACAGTGCCAGACCCATAATGATAATAATACCGCACCTCCATAACATTGCCAGCCCCATAATGATAATTCCTGTGGGGGGTACACAGCACTTTAACCGTCATGTACACAATATTTTGTGATATTACGGGTGAGGAGTGAGAGAACAGCTGAGGATCACAGCCGCTCTCGTCGTGTCTGGAGCGTGTCTCGGCGTGCTCCGCCGTTCACATGTTCCTGTTATTCTGCTCTGCATCCTCTTTGCCAGGGATTGTAGCCTGCAAATTACTGGAGGGCTGACATGTGAGCCAGAGATGAAAGGATCAATGGATGAAAGTAAATGTATCATCCGTCCCAGTCCTATTAATTATTTATTTACAGCTGCTTATTTAGAAACAACATATGCCGCAGCGCTGTACACAGATTGTGCCCTCATCATCCCTTGTGTAGGAGGACTCTGTGTCCAATCATGGAGAAGGTCCGCACTGTGCCCGATCAGTGGCATTAATGGTTTTATGTCCTATTCATTGGGACTCCGAGGTCCACTGTCCCATCTCTGGTCTCCAGAAGGTTATCCCCCCAGTTCCGGATACACGATGGTTTACAGTCCCAGTCTCCGCTCTGTAGACGCCTCATGAGAGAATCTCTGGTGTCCATTGATCTGATCCCTCGTGAATGAGTTTTTTTTTTACCCATATTAATATCTGATGATTTACTGTCCGCATCTCTGGAATCCAAATTTTTAGGATCAGTCTTTGGTATCAAATGGTCTATTGTCTCCCTTTAGTCTCTTATTCCTGGTGTCCGGTAGTTTACCGTCTTCTCCCTGGTGTCTAGGGTTTTAGTGTTGTATCACTAATGTCCAGTTGTCTAGTGTCTCATATCTGATGTCCAATGCTTTAAGGTCTTGTCCCTAGTGTCCAGGGTTTTAGTGTCTTGCTCCTGGTGTCTAGTGTTGGTCATATCTCTGTTCTGTGATTGGGTCTTATTCCTGATGTCCAGTAGTTTACTTTATTATCTCTGGTGTCCAAGACTTTAATGTCTTGTATCTGCTGTTTATTTAAGGTCTTATCCCTGGTGCCCGGTGGTTTAGTGTCAAATTCCTGGTCTTCAGCAATTTAACGTTTTTTTCCCTGGTGTTCAGTACTTTAGTGTCTGTACCTGATGTCCAGTGCTTTCATTTCTTATACTTGATTTCCAGGGCATTATTGTCTTGTGCCTGGTTTTCCAATGGTAAAGTGTTGTATCACTGATGTCCAATAGTTTAGTATCTTATCATTGGTGTCCAGTGGTTTACTTTTTATGCCTCGTATCCTAAAGTTTAGTTTTCATCTTTGTTTCCCAATGGTTTCGAGTTTTATCCCTGGTGCCGAGTGTTTAGAGGCCTTATTCCTAGTGTCCAGGGCGATAGCATCTTGTACCTGGTGTCCAGTATTGTATCCCTGTGTCCAGGTATTTAATGTCTTATCCCTTGTGTCCAGTAATTTAGTGTTGTATCTCTGGGGTTCATTGGTTTAGTGTTGTATCCAGGGTGTCCAGTTGTTTAGTGTGTTATCCCTGGTGCACAGTCATTCTGTTGTTCAGTGCTTTTGAGTTGTATCCCTGGTGTCCAGTGGTTTAGTGTCTTGTCCTGGTGTCTAGTGCTCTTTAGTCTTTTTTTGGCTGGTGTCTAGTTCTTTAGTCTTGCATCCTTTGTGTTCAATAGTTTAGTCTCTTGTTCTTTGTGTTAGTATTTTAGTGTCCTAATCTCTTGTGATCAGTGGTGTAGAGTCTTATCACTGGTGTCCAGCAGTTTAAAGTTTTATCCCTGGTATCCAGTGGTTTAGTTTTTTCTTTGCTGGTGTCCAATAATTTACAGTTTATCCCTAGAGTCCAGTCGTTTTCGTACCTTATCCCTGGTCTACAGTGATTTAGAGTCTTTTCTCTTATGTACAGTGGTTTAGTGACTTATTCCTGGAGTCCAGTGCTTTAGCGTCTTTCCTTTATCCCTGATGTCCAGGGCATTACTGTCTTGCCCCTGGTGTCCAGTGGTTTACTGCTGTATTTCTGGTGTCTAGTGGTTCACGTTTTTTTCCCGGTGCCCATTTATTTAGTCTCTGGTATCAAGTGTTTTAGTTTTTTTATTCTTGGTGCCCAATGGTTTATAGTTTTATCCCTGCAATCCAGTGGTTTACTTTCTTATCCCTGCTGTACTGTGGTTTAGTGTTTCATTCCTTGTGCCCAGTGCTTTAGTGCCATATTCCTGGTGTCCAGGGCATTAGTGTCTTGTCACTGGAGTTTTTTGGTTTAGTGCTGTAACCCTGGTGTCTAGGGGTTTAGAGTCTTATCCCTTGTGTCAAGTAGTTTAGTTTTGTATCTCTAGTGAACACTGATTTAATGTGGTATTCCTAGTGTTCAGTGGATTACTGTCTTCTTCCTGGGGCACAGTAAGTTTCGGTCTTTTCCCTTGGGTGCTGTGTTTTAGTGTTGTAGCCTTTTGGTCCTGAGGTTTAATGTGTTATCCATCTTTTCCAGTGATTTATTGTTGGTTTCTAGTTATTCAGCGTTGTGTCCATTGGCAGCCACCGCTCCGCCCCTCATCACAAGTTCAATTGTATCGGCATTAGAGATGAGCGTTGTTCTACTCGAACTGTTCGCCAATCTCAAATTCGAGCTGTTTTGGGCAGTGTTCGAGCCGGTCGGCGAACACGAACAATTTGAGAAAAATTCGGCTGTTCGAGGTTATGTTCGATAACTGTTCGTGCACCAAAATCATAACTGGATTTTTTCTCAGTAATGATGAAAATTAATGTTAATACGCAGTTTGAGTGTACAGCGGGGCGGGGGGAGGGGCAGGGGATGGATCTCTGCAGGAACAATGAAGATCTCCATTTTTTTTTCTCTTTCCCGCATTTACAGTGGGGAGGTGCAATCTGTCAGCCTATCAGCAGCGCACACACGGAGCGAAGTGCTTTTTTTCACACAAGCAAGGGCATGTGTCATTGGCAGTGTATGTCACATGTCCTTGCCCTATAAGACCCAGCCATTTTCCCCGTCGCCACCATTTTCTCACTGCTGCAGCTGCGTGTTAGACGGCACCGCTGTTGCTGTGTGCGCTATACCTTGTTAATTTCAAGCCAATTTTCTCTGAAATCTACAGATAGCTTGGGAGTAGGGAATAGTTGTGATTGCAGTCCTTTTAAGGACTAGGTTACAGCATTTCCTACGACTTTTATCAGGCAGGTCTGTGCTCTTAAATAGATAGATTGTGGGAGTAAAGACTAATTGTAATTGGAGTCCTTTTCAGGACTAGGTTACATCAGTTCCTATCAGTTTTTGCCAGGCAGGTCTGTGCCAGTGCTGTGCAAGTTTTTTTCACAGCATTTGGCTGAATCTAGCAAAGCTAATCCTTTTTGGCCTATTGCAGAGTGTGTTAGTCAGTGGAGTAGCCTATCTGTGTTGCAAGATATAACACCTGTGTATAGAATACCAATTTTTTTACTGCACCTAGTGAAGTAAAATCTTTTGGGCATAGCATCATTCTATTAGTCCATCTATACTGACCTCCATCAGGTTGCAAACTGAATATAATTTTTTTCTGCATCTAGCTCTGAAAAAATATTTGGGCTTCTAGCGGTGTGTGGGACTTGGTCTATTAGTCCATCTATACTGACCTCCATCAGGTTGCAAATTAAAAATAATTTTTTTCTGCATCTAACCCAGCCAATAGTTTTGGCCTAATAACACAGTTTGGCCACTCAGCTCTGCTCGGTTACCATCCATTGTTTTTTTGTGCAAACAACTCCAGAGTTGTGAATTAGTTAACCACCAAAATGAGTGGAAAAAGGCCTGCTGCTGGTGGAAAGGGGAATAGGCGTGTTGGGAAGGGGAAAAAAGGTTGTGTCCGTGGGGTAGGTGCAGAAGAAAGACCATCTTCCAGCCAAACTAAAATGTCTACTTCTTTTAGCGGACAATGTGATAAGATCCCTTTCTTACGGCCACGCCAATCGCTACAAATTCCAGATGAGGCACAAAAACAGCAGGTGCTTCAACGGATATCAAGTGCTCCTTTAAGTGGGCTCTCCTCCACATCAACTTCAACATCACAAATACTCCAGTCCTCAAAGGTGTCACCCAAATCGCACTTGCTTCCTCACAGCTCCCAAATCTCCAGCTGCCCGTCTGAGTATGAGGTAGAACAGATGGTTGAGTCTGCAGAGCTGTTTACTCATACTATAGCCTGGGAATCAGAGGTCGACTCCAGCGCTTCTGTGAATCCAGACGAGGAAATGATCTGCACTGATGCCCAGAATCTTTATGAGTCGGATCCAGGACCAGACGCAGAAGGTTCTGACCATAATGTAGACCCTCATTCCCAAACTGTAACTCCTGTTGGTGGAGACAATGAGGAAGACGATGATAAGACTCAAATACCTGATTGGAGCGACAACTTTAGTTTTTTGTCAGGGCAGGAACAGGTTGGCTCTGAGGACGACGGGTGTGATAACGCACAGGGTGATGATGATGAGGTCGGAGATCCCACTTACTGTCAACCCACAGTCAGCCAAGAGATGAGGTCAGCAGAGGAGGTGGAGGAAGATGCTAGTGACGACGAGGTCAGGTTGCGCCTTCCTGGACAGAGACGTAGTACTGGAAGCACGTCAACAACTGCATCCTCAAACACAACTCTGCCTCTCACCACAAGTCGTGGTGGCTCTTCAGGTCGCATGGGTGCTAAGCCTTGCATAGCCTGGGCATTTTTTCAGATCGATAAAGATGACCCAACTCGTGTTATCTGTAACATTTGTCAGCAAAAGCTAAGTAGAGGCCAAAAAATACATAGTTTGAGTACTTCATGCATGAACCGGCACATGGACATGAAGCATAAGTTGCAGTGGGAAGCTCAGTGTGCTACAATGCGGTCTAGCCGGCCGGGCCAACCACCGTCTGCCATATCTTGTGCATCCGCGGCCTCTTCATCCTCTGTGACTGGGGGGACAGCAGTCACACCTGTTTTGGGGCGCAGACCTGCCACCTCTTTACCCGCAACAGCCAGCGTGATTGGCAGGTCATCATTTTCTTTGGAGGTGGTAACACCAGCTGGTCTTGAGCGCTGTCCGACATCGATAGCACCACCTTTGGATCAAGGCAACCTAACATGTCCGCCTGCATCTTCCTCACAGACCGGCAGTTTGCCGGGGACACCCTTATCAACCCCGTCTAAGCACAATAGCCAGCCCTCGGTCCCTCAGATGTGGACAAGTAAAAGACCATTTCCTCCTAGCCATGAGAAAGCTAAGAGGTTGAATTTCACCATCTGCAAGCTCTTGGCTACAGAAATGCTGCCTTTCCGCCTGGTGGACACAGAGGATTTTCGAGACCTTATGTCCGTCGCAGTGCCCCAGTACCAGATGCCCAGTCGGCACTACTTCTCAAAGAAAGGTGTGCCTGCGCTCCACCAGCATGTCGCACACAACATCACCGCTTCTTTGAGAAACTCTGTGTGTGACAGGGTGCATTTCACCACAGACACTTGGACGAGTAGGCATGGACAGGGGCGTTACATGTCGCTGACTGGGCACTGGGTAACTATGGTGACAGCAGGACAAGGGGCTGCTGTCCAAGTCTTGCCGTCCCCACGAGTTGTGCGTCAATCCTCTTTATGTCATTTTTCCACCACTGCTTCTGCCTCCTCAACCTCCTCTCGGTCTTCCACCTGCACCCAAAGCCTGTCTGGTCATGCCACAAGCAGAAGGGATCCTGCACACCTCCTTACTATGCTGGCAGTAGGGCTCAACGTCATCAGGCGGTTTTTACATTGAAATGTCTGGGAAATGTGAGTCACACAGCTGAGGAGTTGTGGTCAGCTCTGGAGAACCAATTTCATGAATGGTTGTCTCCACTGGACCTGAAACCAGGGAAGGCCGTGTGCGACAATGCTGCAAACCTGGGTGCGGCCCTTCGCCGGGGCAATGTCACACACGTGCCTTGTATGGCTCACGTGTTGAACCTGGTTGTCCAGCAATTTTTAGCCCACTATCCCAGACTAGATGGCCTTCTGCAGAGGGCACGGTCGCTGTGTGCTCACTTCCGCCTTTCGCATCCCGCAGCTCAGCGACTTACATCTCTACAGAAGTCGTTGGGCCTGCCACTTCACCGGCTAAAATGCGATGTGCCTACCCGGTGGAATTCAACTCTGCACATGTTGCAGCGACTGTGGCAGCACCGACAAGCCCTGGTGCAATACGTTCTGACGTATAGCCTGGGCCAACGAGATTCAGAGGTGGGGCAAATCACGCTGGAGGAGTGGTCTCAGATCAGGGACCTATGCACCCTTCTGCACAGTTTTGAAATGGCGACGAAGATGTTTAGTGCTGACGATGCCATTATCAGCATGACTATTCCGGTGATTTACATGCTGGAGCACATGTTAAACAGAATTCGGAGTCAGGTGGTGGCACAAGAGGAGGTGGAGGAAGTAGAGGAGGAGGAGTTGTATGCGGAAGGGCTAACATCTGCAAGGTCCAGACGGTCGGCAGCACCAAGGCGGCAGGCATGTGAGGGTGGGGGAGATGGTTTTACCAGGGCGCATGGTAGCAGCCAAACTAGTGAGGAAGGTGCAGGAGCCCAGGAAGAAGTGGAGGACGAACTGATGGAAGACTCATCAGATGAGGGAGACCTTGATCACATTTCTGTTGTGCGAGGTTGGGGGGAGAGGACAGAGGAAGGAAGCATGATTGTTACCTCGCCACCAACACAACAGGGACTTGGTGCTCCTGGATGCGCAACACACATGAGTGCCTTCTTGCTGCACTACCTGCAACATGACCCTCGAATTGTGAGAATTAGAAATAATCCTGACTACTGGGTTGCCACACTGTTAGATCCCCGGTACAAAAGTAAATTTGCAGAAATTATTCCTGCCATAGAAAGGGATGCACGCATGCAGGAGTATCAGCAGAGACTGTTGCAGAATCTTACATGTGCTTTTCCACAAAATACCAGTGGTGCACGTAGTGAATCTCACAGTTCCAACTTGCCAACCGTGGGACCGTCAAGTGTTCAGCACTCAAACCGTGACAGAACCACAGTATCTGCTGGTAACATCAATTTTGCGGAATCATTTCACCACTTTTTTAGCCCATCCTTTGCAAGGCCACAGGAGACAAGAAGTCTGACACATAGTCAACGCCTAGAGACGATGGTACAGGAGTATCTCCAAGTAAACATTGAAGCCACGACTGTGTCACTGGACCCTTGCTCTTTTTGGGCTTCCAATCTGGATAAATGGCCGGAGCTAGCCACTTACGCCTTGGAGATCTTGTCATGCCCCGCAGCCAGCGTTCTGTCTGAACGTGTGTTCAGCGCTGCTGGTGGTGTGCTGACAGATAAGCGCACGCGGCTCTCCACTGATAATGTAGACAGACTCACGTTCATAAAGATGAACAAATCATGGATCCGAAACGACTTTTCTACCCCTGTGTCATCCTGGGGAGAGTAAAAGCTTGATGATTGGTTAAAATCACCCTACCAACCGTTTTAAGCTTTCAAATTACTAATCATGTTTATCTGTATCTTGACTGGAAAATAATTTGGGCTTTGTAGCAGTGTGCAGCACTGATCCTATTAGGCCATCTATACTAAAGCTTCACCAGATTTAAAATTAATAATAATTTTTAGCTGCATCTAGCCCGGAAAATAATTTTGGGGCTCCGAGATGCGCAAGGCACATAAGTGCCTTCTTGCTGCACTACCTGCAGCATGACCCTCATATTGTCAGAATTCGAAGTAATCATGACTACTGGGTTGCCACACTCTTAGATCCCCCAAACTTTTCGATCAACCTTTTCATTTTAATAAAGACCAAAAAAATGGTCATTTTTGAAATTATAAGCATTAGCAGGTTGTTAGAAACTGAAATCAAACAGTTTTCAACTCAAAACTTTATTCTAGGTGATGTTACATTTTCACATAGGACCCCTTGTTCGAAAGGAGCTTCTGAACTCTCTCGTCCATTGAATTTGTCAGGTTTTGGATGGTTTCTGCTTCAATTGTTTTGCATGAGGACAGAATACCCTCCCAGAGCTGTTGCTTAGATGTGAACTGCCTCCCGCCATCATAGACACTCCTTTTAATGATGCTCCAAAGGTTCTGAATGGGGTAGAGGTCAGGGGAGCATGGGGGTCACACCATAAGTTTGTCCCCTTTTATGCCCATATCAGCCAGAGATGCAGATGTTTTATGTGCAGCATGAGATGGTGCATTATCATGCAGAAAAATGATCTTGCTGTGAAATACACGGTTCTTCTTCTTGAACCATGGCAGGAAGTGCTGTTTGAGAAAATCCACATACATTATGGAGTTCATCTTTAGCGCCTTCAGGGATCCTAAAGGGGCCGACAATCTCTCTCCCCATGATTCCAGCCCAAAACATTACTCCACCTCCTCCTTGTTGGCGCTGTAGCCGTGTTTGCGTGGGGTGTCCATCAACCAGCCATCCTCCACTCCATCCATCTGGACCATCGAGCGCTGCACGGCACTCATCCGTGAACAAAACAGTTTTGAAATCAGTCTTCATGTAATGTTTGGCCCACTGGAGCCGTTTCTGCTTGTGTGAAGTGGATAGAGGAGGTCAACAGGATGGCGCATGCACAGCTGCAAACCTCTGCAGGACCCTGCATCTTGTTGTTCGGGGGACGTTGGAGGCACAAGCAGCTTCAAAAACTTGTCTGCTGCTATGACAAGGCTTTTTTGCCGCTGCTCCTTCAACCTGACGTAATTGCCTGTAGGAAAGAGTCCTCAATTTGCCCTTATCAGCACGCACACGTGTGTACTGTGAATCAGCTACATACTTCTTGATTGCCAGGACACTTCATCCTGATCATCGCACAATGTTGATTGTAGTCATGCCTTGACCTAAACACTCCACAATTTGTTGCTTCTCAGCAGCCGACACATCCTTTTTCTTTCCCATTTTGGCAGAAAATGTAGGCTGCTTAATAATGTGAGAGAGCCTTCTTAAGTAGTCTTGCCTTTCATTGGACACACCTGCCAAACTAATTAGCACAGGTGTCTGCAATTGCTTACAGTGATATAAAGAGCCCTGACACACATCACCATCAATGAGTTTAACTGACAAACAAACAAATTCTTCCCTTATCACTCCTAAACACTTTTTGCATAATAATTTGGAACGCGGTGTACATGTGCTTTTCCACAAAACACCAGTGGTTCACGTAGTGAATCTTACAGTTCTAACTTGCCAACCGTGGTCTGTATGGAGTTGTTCAATAAAGGGCCCAAAATTAAGATAACATAGATGGGAGAGGTCTCTATGAATAGGAATTCCTAAGTATTTGATACCCTGTGAGGGCCTTGCAAAGGGAAAGTTGGACTGGATGGAATCCTATATGGATTTGGGGAGGGAGACATCGAGGGCCTCAGACTTCGCTGCATTGATTTTAAAATTTGACCATGTAACAAAGTGATCTATTTCAGCCATAACAGCAGGGATGGATATATGTGATTGAGTGATATATACTAGGACATCATCAGCAAATAGAGAGCACTTGTACTCGGTGCCTCCCACCTCAATCCACCTAATATTGGGGTTATGGCGAATTGATGAGAGCAGGTGCTCCGTCACTAGGATGTATAAGAGAGGGGACAGAGGACATCCCTGCCTTGTCCCATTGGTGATTGTGAAAGGTGATGAAAATGTTCTGACGCACCCCCTGGGCCTTGGGACACCCGGAGCCGGACCCTTTTTGGTGGATGCTGGTGGTTGTAGTCTTCGTGGCGGCGACCCAGTTCCGTGGCTCAGGGCGGTCAAACCAGTGGCGGAACTATTTATGTGGTTTTGATGTTTAAATGTCCGACTACGCCACCCGTGGATTGCGGTCAGAGTGAACCGCCGCTACAGGGCAGACCACTGAGGCTGGTGTTGTGGGTGCAGCAGAGCGTAGCATAACTCCCCACGGGAGGAGTATAGCCTCAGGGCAGTGTATGCGGAGGATGGGGGTGATGGTGCAGGGCAGCAGCAGTAACGACACGGAGTCAGTGATGCAGTTCAGGGCCTTTACTCACAGTTCTTATTATCCAGACCACGTCTGCAGGTAACGGCTGCCCACGTCGTACTGTGCTCACCAGGTGAGGGGCTCAGACAACTCCCAGATAACTTTGGAGCACTTCACAGGACCCCCTTTGTGTGTCCTTTGTCTGGCCTTTCTTACCAACACTTCTGTCCGGCTGCCTCGGGCCTCCTCTTGGTAAACTTGGCGCCAGTTTCCCTGACCCTATGTGGTGCCTTCCTAGCGGGTGTAGCGAGGGGCTGCGCCACATAAAATGTCAGAGCCTCCGGTTTCTAGCTGAGGGTCGTTTCCTGCCTCCACTAGTTCGGGGACCGGTCTCCCCCTTTGGCCTGACCCCTCCACGCAGGTGGATTCGGGCGTGCGGTGGCGACTCGCCCGTCCGCACCCCTGGGATCCCTTCATTCCTCATTCCTGGAGCCTTCTCCGCTCCTCTTCCTTCCTTCTCCCTCTTCCAGGCCTGGGCCTCTGTTACTAGGCCCGCCTCCGGAGCAGAGCTCATGCAGAGCCCCTGCTCCCTGCCACTTCTGCTCAGACTTCTCTGCACTGAACTAAGATGGTGCCCACCTTTTATACTCCCTTCTCAATGCACCCAGGAACTGCTTCCTCCCTGCTCCTGCACTACAGGGTTCCCCTTCCTCAGTGTTCCCTCCCCCCACTCCAGCCAGGGACAGGGACTGTCGTGCCCATCTCAGGGGCATATTGGTCGCCCTGCCCCACGGCAATGTGGTGTAATGCATGCAGGTGTCGGGTCCTGATCCACACTCCATCCTTACCTGAGAGTGAGATATCACACCTCTGGGTGAGGTGCAATACGTCTTTAGCAACCGAGCCCTCAGGGTGCTACAGTTCCATTTATCTTCAGCCTAGGTGACGTATTGCGATACAGGGCCGTGATTTTGGCTATAAAAGGGTCCCCTAGACCCCTACCCCAAGCTTTTTAAGAGAATCATATATGGCGTGCCAGGAGACTCTATGGAATGCTTTCTCAGCATCCAACGAGAGTATCTAATTACAAATTTTTAACTGCATCTAGCCCAGGAAATACTTTGTGCCTAGTAGCAGTGTCTGCTAGTAAGCGGATTATCCCGGCTGTTAAGCAAGCTGCACCACCTGTAGTTTAGACACTTAATTTTTTCAAAGGAAATGCTTCGGGACCATGGGATACTTAGTGAAGAGCATCAGGAGGCACCCCAAGGCATAGGGGCTGGGACTGGCAGTAGGATGCCTTGCGGTGGACAGCCGAGCTCGATCCTTATAAAAGCTTTTTAACTGCAGCAGCTTTAGTGGACGCTACTGGAGCTGGAATTACCGCGGCTGCTGGCATGAGACTTGCCCTCCAATAGATCCTTGTAAATGGATTTAAAGTGTATTCATTCAAATTAGAGAGACAATTTAAATTAAAAAGCTTAGAGCTGCCTCCACCACAAGGGGGCTCGCTCGACCCACCAGCGGACAGGCACCAGTATTGGGAGAGGGGGGCTGGCCGTCAGGGTTCACCGCGGCTCTGGCACAAACCCGGCGACACGGAGGTGGCACGGGCAGGAGCGGACTGGCCGTGTCGGCTTCTCACTTTTTGGATTTTAGAAGGGCATGACATGCCTATATCTGTGTCTCCCCCTCCTTTTACTCCTCCACCTCTTTTATTTTCGCATGACTATATGTACTTGTCACTTTTCCATGTGTTAGTTATGTCTTCTGAGCAGTTTGTCAGCTTTTGGACACCTTTGAAGGTGTTTTCTATGTGTTTCTATGTGTTTTTGTTTGCCTGCCATTGGTTTTAATGGTGTTCGAAGGTGTTCGACGAACAGTTCGACGAACAGTTCGGCGAACACACGGGTGTTCGACGAACCGAACCGAACTCGAACACTACGGGGGTGGCTCAACACTAATCGGCATCATGGATGCCGATACAGTTGAAAGCAATGCTGGAGCTGACGCTCCTTCTCCCATCATTCCCCCTCAGGATCTGATGTCTCAGTGCAGTGGACGTGGTAACGTCACTACATGGCGAACGCTGTGCTGAGATGTTCGGGTGCTTCAGAAAGCTGCAGAAACCGGAGCAGCAGGGGAACGAGGAGGAGAGGTGAGTATTGTATTTTTTTTAAGTCAATGAGTAAATTGTGGTGGCCGTAATACTTTATAAAGTACTATGAGGAGTGCGTTATAATATAAAGAGGACTATGGGGAGTACATTATACTGTATAGAGGACTAAGGGGAGTTCAATATACTATATAGAGGACTATGGGGAGTGCATTATACTGTATGGAGGACTATGGGGAGTGCATTATACTGTATAGAGGACTATGGGGAGTGCATTATACTGTATAGAGGACTATGGGGAGTGCATTGTACTGTATAGAGGACTATGGGGAGTGCATTATACTGTATGGAGGACTATGGGGAGTGCATTATACTGTATAGAGGACTATGGGGAGTGCATTATACTGTATAGAGGACTATGGGGAGTGCATTGTACTGTATAGAGGACTATGGGGAGTACATTATACTGTATAGAGAACTATGGGGAGTGCATTATACTGTGTGGAGGACTATGGGAAGGGCTTTGGACTATAGGGAGTGCATTATACTATATAAAGAACTATGGGGAGTGCATTATACTGTATAGAGGACTATGGGGAGCACATTATACTGTATAGAGGACTATGGGGAGTGAATTATACTGTATAGAGGACTATGGGGAGTGCATTATACTGTATAGAGGACTATGGGGAGTGCATTATACTGTATAGAGGACTATGGGGAGTGCATTATACTGTATAGAGGACTATGGGGAGTACATTATACCATATAGAGGCCTTTGGGGAGCGCATTATACTGTATAGAGGACTATGGGAAGCGCATTATACTGTATAGAGGACTATGGGAAGTGCATTATACTGTATAGGGGAGTATGAGGAGTGCATTATACAGTATAATAGACTATGGGGAGTGCATTATACTGTATAGAGGACTATGGGGAGTGCATTATACTGTATAGAGGACTATGGGGAGTGTTATGTTCTGCTACCAGAGCTAAGGAAAGAGAGGAGATCTGTCCCTACGATAGAACTCAGCTTAATCCCTACGATGTAACAGGGGACCTGATCCTGCGATCAGACCTGCTAAAGTCCTAAGCTAGTCTGTACGGAGACCTATAGATGTGGGGAAGGAATCCCTACAAGTACTAAGGACTGGGAGGAATATGGGACACCTCCTAACAGAAATAGTAGCAGACAGACGAACAAACAAAATATATAGAACATAGAGGTCAGAAGACCAAGCAAACTAACAGAGCAAGACACAGAGCACAGGCTAGCTAGAAAGTAGATATACAATGAAGTCCAGCAAAGCCAGAAGGGCGGAGCAGTATTAAATAGGCCAACAAGGTCATGTGACCAGCAAAGGAAAAAAAACCTAAGAGAAAGGTTCTAACAGTACCCCCCCTTCTAAGAGGATCCTCCGGATCCCCTAGGACCAGGCTTATCAGGAAATCTCCTGTGAAACGCTCTGATAAGTCTGGACGCGGAAACATCATCCGACCTCACCCAAGAGTTATCCTCGGGACCGAAACCTTTCCAGGCCACAAGATACTGCAAACTACCTCTATACCGTCTAGAGTTAAGGATGCGAGAAATTTCATATTCCCCGTCCTCCACCACCGGAGGAACAGAGGCAGAGGCGTCACAATCCGATACAACAGCTTTTTTCAACAGAGAGACATGAAATACCGGATTAATTCTCCAGGAGGTAGGAACTTCCAACCTAACAGCAGATTGGTTGACAACCTGAAGCACCTTAAAGGGCCCTACAAACTTGGGACCCAATTTCTTTGAAGGAATCCTCAACCGCAGATTCCTAGAGGACAACCAAACCATGTCACCAACAGCGAACAAAACCTCCTGTCGTTTCCTATCAAAGTAGTCTTTAGATTTTCTGTTGGCCTCCTGAAGATTACCACGCACATCCGTCCATACTCTCTCCAAATCACCGGAAAAATTCTCCTCCTCAGGCACGGCAGATCCCAACTTGGAGAACAACCCAAACGACGGATGTCTCCCAGAACAACAAAAAAAAGGCGAACAACCAGCAGAAGAAGATGTATGATTGTTCAGAGCAAATTCAGCAAGTGGCAGAAACTCAGACCACCCCTCATGATTGTCTGCCACAAAACAACGCAAGAACTGCTCAACATCCTGGTTTTTCCTTTCTGTCTGGCCATTAGATTCAGGATGATATCCGGACGAGAACGACAAATGAACTCCCAACCTATCACAAAAGGCACGCCAAAAACGAGCCACGAACTGAGGACCCCTATCAGAAACAATGTCAGTAGGAACGCCATGAAGTCTGACAATTTCCTTGACAAAGGCCTTAGCGAGAGTTTTAGCGCAGGGCAGTTTGACGAAAGGAACCAAGTGACACATCTTGCTAAAACGGTCCACGACCACCCAGATGACAGTAAAACCCTCAGAGGGGGGAAGGTCAGTTATAAAGTCCATAGCCAAATGTGTCCAAGGAGCACTGGGGACCTCCAAAGGACAAAGCAACCCCGCAGCAGGAGTATGTGAGGACTTAGATCTAGCACATATAGTACATTGACGCACCCACTTAATGACTTCCTCCTGCCATCCAGGCCACCAAAAACTGCGACCCACCAGTCTCTTGGTCTCAGAGATTCCGGGATGACCTGCCAACCGAGATTTGTGACACTCAACAAACAAATCTCTCCTAAAGGTCCCAGGCACAAACAACCTCCCATGAGGAGTGTTAGATGGGGCATTCTCCTGAGCTTTAAGAATCTCATCTTCCAAAACGGAGTCTAAAGCAGCTATCACAACACCTTCTTGTAAAATGTTCTCCTCTTTCTCAGCACCGACTATGGGAGAAAAACTGCGAGACAAGGCATCCGCCTTAACATTCTTAGTACCAGGGATGTAAGTAACGGAGAAATTAAACCGCGATAAAAACAGTGCCCACCTAGCCTGACGGGCATTCAGGCGCTTGGCAGCATCAAGATATATCAGATTTTTATGATCCGTAAGAACCTGAACGGGAAATTCCGCACCTTCCAAGAAGTGGCGCCAGTGTTCAAATGCGAGTTTAATAGCCAATAATTCCCGATTACCAATATCGTAATTCAGTTCAGTCTCCGAAAAATTTTTTGAAAAAAAGGCACAGGGATGTAATCCATCCCCGTTATCCTGAGACAATACTGCGCCAACCCCCACAGAGGAAGCATCAACCTCAACCAAAAACGGCTTAGTCACATCAGGCTGCATAAGGATGGGAGCAGAGGTGAACCTCTCCTTGAGATACACAAAAGCTTCAATGGCCTCAGAAGACCACTGAACCACATCAGCACCTTTCCTGGTGAGATCAGTCAGAGGTTTGACAATACTAGAAACATTTTTTATGAATTTTCTGTAGTAATTGGCGAAACCCAAAAACCTCTGTATCGATTTCAAACCAATAGGCCTAGGCCATTCCTGCACAGCCTGAACCTTAACCGGATCCATCTCAAAACCTTCACTGGAGATAATGTAGCCCAAAAAACTAATTCTCTGTACAGCGAACTCACATTTCTCCAGCTTAGCAAAAAGCGAATTGTGCATTAATAACTGTAATACCTCACGCACGCTCCGCCAATGAGACTCCAGATCTGGCGAATAAATCAAAATGTCATCCAAATACACAACCACATTTTTACCGATCAAAGGTCTAAGGATGTCATTAATCAGATTCTGAAAAAATGCAGGAGCATTAGTAAGACCAAAAGGCATAACCAGATTCTCAAAATGACCCACAGGAGTGTTAAAAGCAGTCTTCCATTCGTCACCCTCCTTCATGCGCAACAGATTGTATGCCCCCTTAAGGTCAATTTTAGAGAACCACTTGGCCCCCATTAACTGGTTAAACAGATCAGGAATCAATGGCAGTGGGTAAGGATTGCGTACAGTAATTTTGTTAATCTCACGAAAATCCAGACAAGGACGTAAACCGCCGTCCTTTTTTTTTACAAAAAAAAATCCAACCGCCACAGGAGACTTAGAGGGCCTAATGTGACCGGCGGCCAAACTTGTCTGTATGTATTCCTCCAAAGCCTTCCTCTCAGGAATAGTAAGGTTAAATAAACGACTTTTAGGAAGAGTCGCTCCAGGGACAAATTCAATAGAACAATCATAGTCTCTATGGGGAGGCAAAACCTGTGATTCCTTCTCAGAAAAAACTCTCCAAAAATCCTGAATAGGAACAGGCAATTCTCCCCTATCCAAAGCTGCAATACGCCCGTTACAACACTTGTCATAACATTTATGGCTCCAGGATTTAATTTCATTGGTAGACCAATCCAGTACAGGATTGTGAAATTTTAACCAGGGCAATCCCAATATTACTGGAGAAGGCAAGTTATTCAACACTACCAAATCCAATTTCTCATGGTGAACACCATTAATAGTGAGAGGAAATTCACAGACCTTGAGAGTAATATTCTTCAAAGGGGAACCATCCACAGAAACCACAGCAATGGGGGATGATAAAGGTTCAGGTTTTAAATTGAGTCTTTCCACGAATCCCCCATCAATTACATTCAGAGTAGACCCGCAATCAACAAACACCTGAAATTCCATTAATTTTTTCTGAGCAATCGTGGAAGCAGCTAAAAATACACCCTTGGAATTTAAACAGGCAATACGGGCATGACTGACCATTTTTTTTTCTTTCTTCATACGAAGCTCACAGCCTTTAATCAAATGACCAGATTTTCCGCAATAGAAACACAAGCCTTCAGAAAATCGACGGTCTTTTTCTTGAGAGCGAGGTGCCACCGATCCAATCTCCATCGGTTCACCACTGTTAGTACACACATTCTCATAACCAGAAACTGACATAGCAGAGGATTTGCTCTCATTAACCCTTGCACGCAGTCTCCTATCCACCCGTATAGCTAATTGCTTAGCCTGTTGCAAATCTTCAGGTGTAGGATAAGCAATTAGCAGGTCTTTAACCCTTTCACTGAGCCCAGCAAGAAATAGACTTTTCAGAGCAGAATCGTTCCACCCTGTTTGAGTAGACCAACGACGGAAATGAGTACAATATTTTTCCACATTACCTGATCCCTGTTTTAAACGTCTCAACTCAGTCTCAGCTGATGCGACACGGTCAGGATCATCATATAATAGTCCCAAAGCAGAAAAAAAACTATCCACTGATCTGAAGCATGTATCACTAGGTTGCAAGGAAAAGGCCCACTCCTGAGGCTCTTTGCGCAAAAGTGACATTATGAACCCTACGCGCTGGGATTCATCCCCAGAGGACTTAGGTCTCAAACGAAAATACAATAAGCAAGCATTTTTAAATGAAAAAAATTCTCGGTGTTCACCAAAAAATAAATCCGGCAAACATACCTTAGGCTCCAAGAAATGTGCTCCAGGACAGTTACTCACGTGCTGACGGAGCTCGGCCACCTCCAGAGAGAGTCCTTGCAGGCGATGAACCAAATCCTGAACCGACACCATGATGGAACAGAAAAATCTTTCCTTAGAGAATTTGCTGGCTGGACTTACTGTTATGTTCTGCTACCAGAGCTAAGGAAAGAGAGGAGATCTGTCCCTACGATAGAACTCAGCTTAATCCCTACGATGTAACAGGGGACCTGATCCTGCGATCAGACCTGCTAAAGTCCTAAGCTAGTCTGTACGGAGACCTATAGATGTGGGGAAGGAATCCCTACAAGTACTAAGGACTGGGAGGAATATGGGACACCTCCTAACAGAAATAGTAGCAGACGAACAAACAAAATATATAGAACATAGAGGTCAGAAGACCAAGCAAACTAACAGAGCAAGACACAGAGCACAGGCTAGCTAGAAAGTAGATATACAATGAAGTCCAGCAAAGCCAGAAGGGCGGAGCAGGATTAAATAGGCCAACAAGGTCATGTGACCAGCAAAGGAAAAAAAACCTAAGAGCAAGGTTCTAACAGGGAGTACATAATACTGTATAGAGAACTATGGGGAGTACATTATACTGTATAGAAGACTATGGGGAGTGCATTATACTGTATGGAGGACTATGGGAAGGGCGTTGTACAATATAGACGACTATAGGGAGTGCATTATACTATATAGAGGACTATAGGGAGTGCATTATACTATATAGAGGACTATGGGGAGTGCATTATACTGTATAGAGGCCTTTGGGAAGAGCACTATACTGTATAGAGGACTATGGGGAGTGCATTAGACTATATAGAGGACTATGGGGAGTACATTATACTATATAGAGGACTATGGGGAGTACATTATACTGTATAGAGGACTATGGGGAGTGCATTATACTGTATGGAGGACTATGGGGAGCGCATTATACAGTATAGAGGATTATGGGGAGCGCATTATACTGTATAGAGGACTATAGGGAGTGCATTATACTGTATAGAGGACAATGGGAAGTGCATTATACTGTATAGAGGACTATGGGGAGTGCATTATACTGTATAGAGGACTATGGGGAGTACATTATACTGAATAGAGGACTATGGGGAGTGCATTATACTGTATGGAGGACTATAGGGAGTGCATTATACTGTATAGAGGACTATGGGAATGTATTATACTGTATGGAGGACTATGGGGTGTATTATACTATATAGAGGACTATGGGGTGCATTATACTGTATAGAGGACTATGGGGAGCGCATTATAATGTATAGAGGATTATAGGGAGTGCATTATACTGTATAGAGGACAATGGGAAGTGCATTATACTGTATAGAGGACTATGGGGAGTGCATTATCCCGTATAGAGGACTCTGGGGAGTACATTATACTGAATAGAGGACTATGGGGAGTGCATTATACTGTGTGGAGAACTATGGGAAGTGCATTATACAGTATAGAGGACTATGGGGAGTGCATTATACTGTATGGAGGACTATGGGAAGGGCGTTGTACAATATAGAGGACTATAGGGAGTGCATTATACTATATAGAGGACTATAGGGAGTGCATTATACTATAAAGAAGACTATGGGGAGTGCATTATACTGTATAGAGGACTATGGGGAGTGCATTTACCTGTATGGAGGACTATAGAGTGCATTATACTGTATAGAGGACTATGAGGAGTGCATTATACAGTATAGAGGATTATGGGGAGCGCATTATACTGTATAGAGGACTATAGGGAGTGCATTATACTGTATAGAGGACAATGGGAAGTGCATTATACTGTATAGAGGACTATGGGGAGTGCATTATACTGTGTGGAGGACTATGGGAAGTGCATTGTACAGTATAGAGGACTATGGGGAGTGCATTATACTGTATGGAGGACTATGGGAAGGGCGTTGTACAATATAGAGGACTATAGGGAGTGCATTATACTATATAGAGGACTATAGGGAGTGCATTATACTATATAGAGGACTATGGGGAGTGCATTATACTGTATAGAAGCCTTTGGTAAGCGCATTATACTGTATAGAGGCCTTTGGGAAGCGCATTATACTGTATAGAGGACTATGGGGAGTGCATTATACTATATAGAGGACTATGGGGAGTACATTATACTATATAGAGGATTATGGGGAGTACATTATACTGTATAGAGGACTATGGGGAGTGCATTTACCTGTATGGAGGACTATAGAGTGCATTCTACTGTATAGAGGACTATGAGGAGTGCATTATACAGTATAGAGGATTATGGGGAGCGCATTATACTGTATAGAGGACTATAGGGAGTGCATTATACTGTATAGAGGAAAATATGAAGTGCATTATACTGTATAGAGGATTATGGGGAGTGCATTATACTGTATAGAGGACTATGGGGAGTACATTATACTGAATAGGGGACTATGGGGAGTGCTTTATACTGTATGGAGGACTATAGGGAGTGCATTATACTGTATAGAGGACTATGAGGAGTGCATTATACTGTATGGAGGACCATGGGGTGTATTATACTGTATAGAGGACTATGGGGTGCATTATACTGTATAGAGGACTATGGGGAGCACATTATAATGTATAGAGGACTATGGGGAGTACATTATAATGTATATAGGACTATGGGGAGTGCATTATACTGTTTGGAGGACTATGGGAAGTGCATTATACTGTATAGAGGACTATAGGGAGCGCATTATACTGTATAGAGGACTATGGTGAGTGCATTATACTGTATAGAGGACTATGGAAGGTGCATTATACTGTATGGAGGACTATGGGAAGTGCATTATACTGTATAGAGGACTATAGGGAGTGCATTATACTGTATGGAGGACTATGGGCTGCATTATACTGTATGGAGGACTATGGGGAGCGCATTATACAGTATAGAGGACTATGGGGAGCGCAATATACTGTATAGAGGACTATAGGGAGTGCATTATACTGTATAGAGGACAATGGGAAGTGTATTATACTGTATAGAGGACTATGGGGAGTGCATTATACTGTATAGAGGACTATGGGGAGTACATTATACTGAATAGAGGACTATGGGGAGTGCATTATACTGTATGGAGGACTATGGGAAGTGCATTATACTGTATAGAGGACTATGGGGAGTACATTATACTGTATAGAGGACTATGGGGAGTGCATTATACTGTATGGAGGACTATGGGGAGTGCATTATACTGTATAGAGGACTATGGGGTGCATGATACTGTATAGAGGACTATGGGGAGCGCATTATAATGTATAGAGGACTATGGGGAGTGCATTATACTGTATAGAGGACTAAGGGGAGTGCATTATACTATAAAGAGGACCATAGGGAGTACATTATACTGTATAGAGGACTATGGGGAGTGCATTATATTGTATGGGGAAATATGGGGAATGCATTATACTGTATAGAGGACTATGGGGTGCATTACACTGTATAGAGGACTATATGGAGCACATTATACTGTATAGAGGACTATGGGGAGTGCATTATACTGTATAGAGGACTATGGGAAGTACATTATACTGTATAGAGGACTATGGGGAGTACATTATACTGTATAGAGGACTATGGGGAGTACATTATACTATATGGAGGACTATGCGGAGTACATTATACTGTATAGAGGACTATGGGGAGTGCATTACACTGTAAGGAGGACTATGGGGAGCGCATTATACTGTATAGAGGACTATAGGGAGTGCATTATACTGTATAGAGGACTATGGAAAGTGCATTATACTGTATGAAGGACTATGGGTGGTGCATTATACTGTATGAATGGCTATGGGGAGTGCATTATACTGTATGGAGGACTGTGGGGAGTGTATTATACTGTATGGAGGATTATGGGGAGTGCATTATAATGTATGGAGGACTATGAGTTGTGCATTATACTGTATGGAGGACTATGGGGAGTGCATTATACTATATAGAGGACTATGGAGAGTACATTATACTGTATAGAGGACTATGGGGAGTGCATTATACTGTATGGAGGACTATGGGGAGTGCATTATACTGTATGGAGGATTATGGGGAGTGCATTATACTGTATGGAGGATTATGGGGAGTGCAATATACTGTATGGAGGACTATGGGGGGGTGCATTATACTGTGTAGTCTATGGAGTACTTTGGGGAGTGCATTTTAATGTATGGAGGACTATAGTGAGTGCATTATACTATATAGAGGCATTTGGGGAGTGAATTAAACTGTATGGAGGACTTGGGGGTGCAGTAAACTATATAGAATATTATGGGGTGCAGTATGCAATATGGAGGACTATGGGGCCCCTTATACTGTGGGGAGGGCTATGTGGGAGCCTTAATATGTTATGGAGGGTTATGTGGGGACCAGTATACTGTATTCAAGCAATTATACAGTGTGGAGGTTTGTGTGGGGTCCATGATACTATGTGGGGGCCATTATACTGTTTGGAGAGGTGTGGCGGTCATTATACTGTATGTAGGCTCATTATACAGTACTGCATGGAGGGCTGTGTGGATGTTACAATTGGGGGATCATACTGTGTTGGGGTCACCATACTTTGCCTGGGGAGATGAAGTGGGGTACAGTAGGTTCATTATACTGTGCATGTGGAAGGTACTGTGGAGAAATTCACTGTCGGGGTATCATAAAGAGTTTGGGGGATACTTTTGTTGGTATCATACTTTATGGGTGCAATGAAAGAGGAATCTGTCTACAGTAGGAGGATAATTACTTTGTAAAGGCTGCAAGGTTGGGAGATATGCTCTTCTGTGACCCCACAAAATATTTTTTTTTGTTGAAGGGGGGGATGGACAATTAGAACTTATGCTAGGGAGCACCATGATTTCTGTGTATGCCCCTGGTTGTGTCCCTGGTGTCCAGTAGTTTAGTGTCTTGCTCCTGTTTCCATGGCTTTAATGTCCAGTGCTTTATTGTCTTGTTTCTAGTGTCCAGTGGTTTAGTGTTGTATCCCTGGTATCCAGTGGTTTAGTGTTGTATCCCTGGTATCCAGTGGTTTAGTGTTGTATCCCTGGTATCCAGTGGTTTAGTGTTGTATCCCTGGTATCCAGTGGTTTAGTGTTGTATCCCTGGTGTCCAGTGGTTTAGTGTTGTATCCCTGGTGTCCAGTGGTTTAGTGTTGTATCCCTGGTGTCCAGTGGTTTAGTGTTGTATCCCTGGTGTTCAGTGGTTTAGTGTTGTATCCCTGGTATCCAGTGGTTTAGTGTTGTATCCCTGGTATCCAGTGGTTTAGTGTTGTATCCCTGGTGTCCAGTGGTTTAGTTTTGTATCCCTGGTGTCCAGTGGTTTAGTGTTGTATCCCTGGTGTTCAGTGGTTTAGTGTTGTATCCCTGGTATCCAGTGGTTTAGTGTTGTATCCCTGGTATCCAGTGGTTTAGTGTTGTATCCCTGGTATCCAGTGGTTTAGTGTTGTATCCCTGGTATCCAGTGGTTTAGTGTTGTATCCCTGGTGTCCAGTGGTTTAGTGTTGTATCCCTGGTGTCCAGTGGTTTAGTGTTGTATCCCTGGTGTCCAGTGGTTTAGTGTTGTATCCCTGGTGTTCAGTGGTTTAGTGTTGTATCCCTGGTATCCAGTGGTTTAGTGTTGTATCCCTGGTATCCAGTGGTTTAGTGTTGTATCCCTGGTGTCCAGTGGTTTAGTTTTGTATCCCTGGTGTCCAGTGGTTTAGTGTTGTATCCCTGGTGTTCAGTGGTTTAGTGTTGTATCCCTGGTATCCAGTGGTTTAGTGTTGTATCCCTGGTATCCAGTGGTTTAGTGTTGTATCCCTGGTGTCCAGTGGTTTAGTGTTGTATCCCTGGTATCCAGTGGTTTAGTGTTGTATCCCTGGTGTCCAGTGGTTTAGTGTTGTATCCCTGGTATCCAATGGTTTAGTGTTGTATCCCTGGTATCCAGTGGTTTAGTGTTGTATCCCTGGTATCCAGTGGTTTAGTGTTGTATCCCTGGTATCCAGTGGTTTAGTGTTGTATCCCTGGTATCCAGTGGTTTAGTGTTGTATCCCCGTTGTCCAGTGGTTTAGTGTTGTATCCCTGGTGTCCAGTGGTTTAGTGTTGTATCCCTGGTGTCCAGTGGTTTAATGTTGTATCCCTGGTGTCCAGTGGTTTAGTGTTGTAATCCTGGTGTCCAGTGGTTTAGTGTTGTATCCCTGGTGTCCAGTGGTTTAGTGTTGTATCCCTTGTGTCCAGTGGTTTAGTGTTGTATCCCTGTTGTCCAGTGGTTTAGTGTTGTATCCCTGGTGTCCAGTGGTTTAGTGTTGTATCCCTGGTGTCCAGTGGTTTAGTGTTGTAATCCTGGTGTCCAGTGGTTTAGTGTTGTATCCCTGTTGTCCAGTGGTTTAGTGTTGTATCCCTGGTGTCCAGTGGTTTAGTGTTGCATCCCTGGTATCCAGTGGTTTAGTGTTGTATCCCTGGTATCCAGTGGTTTAGTGTTGTATCCCTGGTATCCAGTGGTTTAGTGTTGTATCCCTGTTGTCCAGTGGTTTAGTGTTGTATCCCTGTTGTCCAGTGGTTTAGTGTTGTATCCCTGGTGTCCAGTGGCTTAGTGTTGTATCCCTGGTGTCCAATGGTTTAGTGTTGTATCCCTGGTGTCCAGTGGTTTAGTGTTGTATCCCTGGTGTCCAGTGGTTTAGTGTTGTATCCCTGGTGTCCAGTGGTTTAATGTTGTATCCCTGGTGTCCAGTGGTTTAATATTGTATTCCTGATGTCCAGTGGTTTAGTGTTGTTTCACTGGTGTCCAGTGGTTTAGTGTTGTTTCACTGGTGTACTGTGATTTAGTGTCTTATATTTATTGTCCAGTGCTTTAGTATTTCTTCCTGGTGTCCAGTGCTTTAGTATTTCTTCCTGGTCCAGTGCTTTAGTATTTCTTCCTGGTGTCCAGTGCTTTAGTATTTCTTCCTGGTGTCCAGTGCTTTAGTATTTCTTCCTGGTGTCCAGTGCTTTAGTATTTCTTCCTGGTGTCCAGTGCTTTAGTATTTCTTCCTGGTGTCCAGTGCTTTAGTATTTCTTCCTGGTGTCCAGTGCTTTAGTATTTCTTCCTGGTGTCCAGTGCTTTAGTATTTCTTCCTGGTCCAGTGCTTTAGTATCTTGTGCCTAGTGCCAAGTGCTTTAGAGTCTTGTCCCTGGTGTCGAGTGGATTAGTGATTTGTTCCTTATGTCCAATGGTTTACATAATGACCCTCCATGAACTTGGGCTTGAACTACAGAAGGACACAACCCTTCTATTAACACTACAGGCATTAAGACTGGTAGATACTTCCTTCCTCCTTCAAGCAATGAAGATGAATGAAGTTCTCTTAGTCCCATTAAGGCTAGGAATTTTTTGTTTCCAAAAAAAAAGAAAATTTTTCTCACAGGATCTTTACCCAGATGATAAATATTTTATAATTGTCCATGAGTATTTTGTGTTTCAGGTTTCCCATATAAGAAGGCACCAGGGAAGGTACTTTATAAATACAAATTTCCAAAATGTTGTCCAGGATCTTCAAGTATCGTGTCTGACTGTGACACTTATTGTAAGGAGGACATGAATATTTCAGCTAAAATGCCTTCCCTTAGAGTTTCCTTTCAGGTCAATGAGCGTCGCCATTTATAAGAGTAAACCACCAGAAGAGGAATAATATTAATGAATCTTTGCAAAAATATCAAATACAGTTTTATGTCTTATGTGACTTTCCAAACAAGTTTCTTGCTTGGTTAGGTAATTACGACACTTGCAGCGAGTTAAAAGGAAGCAGTACTAGGAAAAGTGTGTATTACATAATACTTACACTGTGATCACTGGGCGGACACATCAAAACTTGTCAGCAATCTAAATGTGCAAGAAAAACACCAGTAACAATCACATTATAATGGTGCAAAAGAAAGACAGATATCAGCTGAGACACATACACATAGGAAATGTATATTCTACATAGGAGCAGTATTATCGTAGTTATATTCTTGTACATAGGAGGCAGTATTATAGTAGTTGCATTCTTGTACATAGGGGGCAGTATTATAGTAGTTATATTCTTGTACATAGGGGGCAGTATTATAGTAGTTATATTCTTGTACATAGGGACAGTATTATAGTAGTTATATTCCTGTACATAGGAGCAGTATTATAGTAGTTATATTCTTGTACATAGGAGCAGTATTATAGTAGTTATATTCTTGTACATAGGAGCAGTATTATAGTAGTTATATTCTTGTACATAGGGGGCAGTATTATAGTAGTTATATTCTTGTACATAGGGACAGTATTATAGTAGTTATATTCTTGTACATAGGAGCAGTATTATAGTAGTTATATTCTTGTACATAGGAGCAGTATTATAGTAGTTATATTCTTGTACATAGGGGCAGTATTATAGTAGTTATATTCTTGTACATAGGGGGCAGTATTATAGTAGTTATATTCTTGTACATAGGGGGCAGTATTTTAGTATTTATATTCTTGTACATAGGAGCAGTATTATAGTAGTTATATTCTTCTACATAGGGGGTAGTATCATAGTAGTTATATTCTTATACATAGGGGCAGTATTATAGTAGTTATATTCTTGTACATAGGGGCAGTATTATAGTAGTTATATTCCTGTGCATAGGGGGCAGTATTATAGTAGTTATATTCTTGGACATAGAGGGCATTATTATAGTAGTTATATTCTTGTACATAGAGGGCAGTATTATAGTAGTTATATTCTTGTACATAGGGGGCAGTATTATAGTAGTTATATTCCTGTACATAGGGGGCAGTATTATAGTAGTTATATTCTTGTACATAGGGGCAGTATTATAGTAGTTATATTCTTGTACATAGGGGCAGTATTATAGTAGTTATATTCTTGTACATAGGAGCAGTATTATAGTAGTTATATTCTTGTACATAGGGGCAGTATTATAGTAGTTATATTCTTGTACATAGAGGCAGTATCATAGTAGTTATATTCTTGTACATAGGGGGCAGTACTATAGTAGTTATATTCTTGTACATAGGATGAGTATCATGGTAGTTATATTCCTACACATAGGAGCAGTATTATAGTAGTTATATTCTTGTACATAGGAGCAGTATTATAGTAGTTATATTCTTGTACATAGGGGGCAGTATTATAGTAGTTATATTCTTGTACATAGGGGGCAGTATTATAGTAGTTATATTCTTATACATAGGGGCAGTATTATAGTATTTATATTCTTGTACATAGGGGCAGTATTATAGTAGTTATATTCTTGTACATAGGGGCAGTATTATAGTAGTTATATTCCTGTACATAGGGGGCAGTATTATAGTAGTTATATTCTTGTACATAGAGGGCAGTATTATAGTAGTTATATTCTTGTACATAGAGGGCAGTATTATAGTAGTTATATTCTTGTACATAGGGGGCAGTATTACAGTAGTTATATTCTTGTACATAGGGGGTAGTATTATAGTAGTTATATTCTTATACATAGGGGCAGTATTATAGTAATTATATTCTTGTACATAGGGGCAGTATTATAGTAGTTATATTCTTGTACATAGGGGCAGTATTATAGTAGTTATATTCCTGTACATAGGGAGCAGTATTATAGTAGTTATATTCTTGTACATAGAGGGCAGTATTATAGTAGTTATATTCTTGTACATAGGGGCAGTATTATAGTAGTTATATTCTTTTACATAGGAGCAGTATTATAGTAGTTATATTCTTGTTCATAGGGGGCAGTATTATAGTAGTTATATTCTTGTACATAGGAGCAGTATTATAGTAGTTATATTCTTGTACATAGAGGGCAGTATTATAGTAGTTATATTCTTGTACATAGAGGGCAGTATTATAGTAGTTATATTCTTGTACATAGGGTGCAGTATTATAGTAGTTATATTCTTGTACATAGGGGCAGTATTATAGTAGTTATATTCTTGTACATAGGAGCAGTATTAAAGTAGTTATGTTCTTGTACATAGGGGGCAGTATTATAGTAGTTATATTCTAGTACCTAGGGGCAGTATTATAGTTGTTATATTCTTGTACATAGGGGGCAGTATTATAGTAGTTATATTCTTGTACATAGAGGGCAGTATTATAGTAGTTATATTCTTGTACATAGGGTGCAGTATTATAGTAGTTATATTCTTGTACATAGGGGCAGTATTATAGTAGTTATATTCTTGTACATAGGAGCAGTATTAAAGTAGTTATGTTCTTGTACATAGGGGGCAGTATTATAGTAGTTATATTCTAGTACCTAGGGGCAGTATTATAGTAGTTATATTCTTGTACATAGGAGCAGTATTATAGTAGTTATATTCTTGTACATAGGGGCAGTATTATAGTAGTTATATTCTTGTACATAGGAGCAGTATTATAGTAGTTATATTCTTGTACATAGGGGCAGTATTTTAGTATTTATATTCTTGTACATAGGAGCAGTATTATAGTAGATATATTCTTGTACATAGAGGGCAGTATTATAGTAGTTATATTCTTGTACATAGGGGGCAGTATTATAGTAGTTATATTCTTGTACATAGAGGGCAGTATTATAGTAGTTATATTCTTGTACATAGGGGGCAATATTATAGTAGTTATATTCCTGTACATAGGGGGCAGTATTATAGTTGTTATATTCTTGTACCTAGGGGCAGTATTATAGTTGTTATATTCTTGTACATAGGGGGCAGTATTATAGTAGTTATATTCTTGTACATAGGAGCAGTATTATAGTAGTTATATTCTTGTACATAGGGGGCAGTATTATATTAGTTATATTCTTGTACCTAGGGGCAGTATTATAGTTGTTATATTCTTGTACATAGTGGGCAGTATTATAGTAGTTATATTCTTGTACATAGGATCAGTATCATGGTAGTTATATTCCTACACATAGGAGCAGTATTATAGTAGTTATATTCTTGTACATAGGAGCAGTATTATAGTAGTTATATTCTTGTACATAGGGGTCAGTATTTTAGTATTTATATTCTTGTGCATAGGAGCAGTATTATAGTAGTTATATTCTTGTACATAGGGGGTAGTATTATAGTAGTTATATTCTTATACATAGGGGCAGTATTATAGTAGTTATATTCTTGTACATAGAGGGCAGTATTATAGTAGTTATATTCTTGTACATAGAGGGCAGTATTATAGTAGTTATATTCTTGTACATAGGGGGCAGTATTATAGTAATTACATTCTTGTACATAGGGGCAGTATTATAGTAGTTATATTCTTGTACATAGGAGCAGTATTATAGTAGTTATATTCTTGTACATAGGGGGCAGTATTATAGTAGTTATATTCTAGTACCTAGGGGCAGTATTATAGTTGTTATATTCTTGTACATAGGGGGCAGTATTATAGTAGTTATATTCTTGTACATAGGATCAGTATCATGGTAGTTATATTCCTACACATAGGAGCAGTATTATAGTAGTTATATTCTTGTACATAGGAGCACTATTATAGTAGTTATATTCTTGAACATAGGGGTCAGTATTTTAGTATTTATATTCTTGTACATAGGAGCAGTATTATAGTAGATATATTCTTGTACATAGAGGGCAGTATTATAGTAGTTATATTCTTGTACATAGGGGGCAGTATTATAGTAGTTATATTCCTGTACATAGAGGGCAGTATTATAGTAGTTATATTCTTGTACATAGGGGGCAGTATTATAGTAGTTATATTCCTGTACATAGGGGGCAGTATTATAGTTGTTATATTCTTGTACCTAGGGGCAGTATTATAGTTGTTATATTCTTGTACATAGGGGGCAGTATTATAGTAGTTATATTCTTGTACATAGGAGCAGTATTATAGTAGTTATATTCTTGTACATAGGGGGCAGTATTATAGTAGTTATATTCTTGTACCTAGGGGCAGTATTATAGTTGTTATATTCTTGTACATAGGGGGCAGTATTATAGTAGTTATATTCTTGTACATAGGATCAGTATCATGGTAGTTATATTCCTACACATAGGAGCAGTATTATAGTAGTTATATTCTTGTACATAGGAGCAGTATTATAGTAGTTATATTCTTGTACATAGGGGGTAGTATTATAGTAGTTATATTCTTATACATAGGGGCAGTATTATAGTAATTATATTCTTGTACATAGGGGCAGTATTATAGTAGTTATATTCTTGTACATAGGGGCAGTGTTATAGTAGCTATATTCCTGTACATAGGAAGCAGTATTATAGTAGTTATATTCTTGTACATACAGGGCAGTATTATAGTAGTTATATTCTTGTACATAGGGGGCAGTATTATAGTAGTTATATTCTTGTACATAGTAGCAGTATTATAGTAGTTATATTCTTGTACATAGGGGGCAGTATTATAGTAGTTATATTCCTGTACATAGGGGGCAGTATTATAGTAGTTATATTCTTGTACATATGGAGCAGTATTATAGTAGTTATATTCTTGTATATAGGGGGCAGTATTATCGTAGTTATATTCTTGTATATAGGGGCAGTATTATAGTAGGTATATTCTTGTACATAGAGGGCAGTATTATAGTAGTTATATTCTTGTACATAGGGGCAGTATTATAGTAGTTATATTCTTGTACATAGGAGCAGTATTATAGTTGTTATATTCTTGTACATAGGGGGCAGCATTATAGTAGTTATATTCTTGTACACAGGCACAGTATTATAGTAGTTATATTCTTGTACATAGGAGCAGTATTATAGTTGTTATATTCTTGTACATAGAGGGCTGTATTATAGTAGTTATATTCTTGTACATAGGGGGCAGTATTATAGTAGTTATATTCTTGTACATAGGGGGCAGTATTATAGTAGTTATATTCCTGTACATAGGGGGCAGTATTATAGTAGTTATATTCTTGTACATAGGGGGCAGTATTATAGTAGTTATATTCTTGTACATAGAAGCAGTATTATAGTAGTTATATTCTTGTACATAGGAGCAGTATTATAGTAGTTATATTCTTGTACATAGGAGCAGTATTATAGTAGTTATATTCTTGTATATAGGGGCAGTATTATAGTAGTTATATTCTTGTACATAGGAGCAGTATTATAGTAGTTATATTCTTGTACATAGGGAGCAGTATTATAGTAGTTATATTCTTGTACATAGGGGGCAGTATTATAGTAGTTATATTCTTGTACATAGGGGGCAGTATTATAGTAGTTATATTCTTATACATAGGGGCAGTATTATAGTATTTATATTCTTGTACATAGGGGCAGTATTATAGTAGTTATATTCTTGTACATAGGGGCAGTATTATAGTAGTTATATTCCTGTACATAGGGGGCAGTATTATAGTAGTTATATTCTTGTACATAGAGGGCAGTATTATAGTAGTTATATTCTTGTACATAGAGGGCAGTATTATAGTAGTTATATTCTTGTACATAGGGGGCAGTATTACAGTAGTTATATTCTTGTACATAGGGGGTAGTATTATAGTAGTTATATTCTTATACATAGGGGCAGTATTATAGTAATTATATTCTTGTACATAGGGGCAGTATTATAGTAGTTATATTCTTGTACATAGGGGCAGTATTATAGTAGTTATATTCCTGTACATAGGGAGCAGTATTATAGTAGTTATATTCTTGTACATAGAGGGCAGTATTATAGTAGTTATATTCTTGTACATAGAGGGCAGTATTATAGTAGTTATATTCTTGTACATAGGGGGCAGTATTATAGTAGTTATATTCTTGTACATAGGGGCAGTATTATAGTAGTTATATTCTTTTACATAGGAGCAGTATTATAGTAGTTATATTCTTGTACATAGGGGGCAGTATTATAGTAGTTATATTCTTGTACATAGGGGCAGTATTATAGTAGTTATATTCTTGTACATAGAGGGCAGTATTATAGTAGTTATATTCTTGTACATAGAGGGCAGTATTATAGTAGTTATATTCTTGTACATAGGGTGCAGTATTATAGTAGTTATATTCTTGTACATAGGGGCAGTATTATAGTAGTTATATTCTTGTACATAGGAGCTTTATTATAGTAGTTATATTCTTGTACATAGGGGGCAGTATTATAGTAGTTATATTCTAGTACCTAGGGGCAGTATTATAGTTGTTATATTCTTGTACATAGGGGGCAGTATTATAGTAGTTATATTCTTGTACATAGGATCAGTATCATGGTAGTTATATTCCTACACATAGGAGCAATATTATAGTAGTTATATTCTTGTACATAGGAGCAGTATTATAGTAGTTATATTCTTGTACATAGGAGCAGTATTATAGTAGTTATATTCTTGTACATAGGGGCAGTATTTTAGTATTTATATTCTTGTACATAGGAGCAGTATTATAGTAGATATATTCTTGTACATAGAGGGCAGTATTATAGTAGTTATATTCTTGTACATAGGGGGCAGTATTATAGTAGTTATATTCTTGTACATAGAGGGCAGTATTATAGTAGTTATATTCTTGTACATAGGGGGCAGTATTATAGTAGTTATATTCCTGTACATAGGGGGCAGTATTATAGTTGTTATATTCTTGTACCTAGGGGCAGTATTATAGTTGTTATATTCTTGTACATAGGGGGCAGTATTATAGTAGTTATATTCTTGTACATAGGAGCAGTATTATAGTAGTTATATTCTTGTACATGGGGGGCAGTATTATATTAGTTATATTCTTGTACCTAGGGGCAGTATTATAGTTGTTATATTCTTGTACATAGGGGGCAGTATTATAGTAGTTATATTCTTTTACATAGGATCAGTATCATGGTAGTTATATTCCTACACATAGGAGCAGTATTATAGTAGTTATATTCTTGTACGTAGGAGCAGTATTATAGTAGTTATATTCTTGTACATAGGGGTCAGTATTTTAGTATTTATATTCTTGTACATAGGAGCAGTATTATAGTAGTTATATTCTTGTACATAGGGGGTAGTATTATAGTAGTTATATTCTTATACATAGGGGCAGTATTATAATAGTTATATTCTTGTACATAGAGGGCAGTATTATAGTAGTTATATTCTTGTACATAGAGGGCAGTATTATAGTAGTTATATTCTTGTACATAGGGGGCAGTATTATAGTAGTTATATTCTTGTACATAGGGGCAGTATTATAGTAGTTATATTCTTGTACATAGGAGCAGTATTATAGTAGTTATATTCTTGTACATAGGGGGCAGTATTATAGTAGTTATATTCTAGTACCTAGGGGCAGTATTATAGTTGTTATATTCTTGTACATAGGGGGCAGTATTATAGTAGTTATATTCTTGAACATAGGATCAGTATCATGGTAGTTATATTCCTACACATAGGAGCAGTATTATAGTAGTTATATTCTTGTACATAGGAGCACTATTATAGTAGTTATATTCTTGTACATAGGGGTCAGTATTTTAGTATTTATATTCTTGTACATAGGAGCAGTATTATAGTAGATATATTCTTGTACATAGAGGGCAGTATTATAGTAGTTATATTCTTGTACATAGGGGGCAGTATTATAGTAGTTATATTCTTGTACATAGATGGCAGTATTATAGTAGTTATATTCTTGTACATAGGGGGCAGTATTATAGTAGTTATATTCCTGTACATAGGGGGCAGTATTATAGTTGTTATATTCTTGTACCTAGGGGCAGTATTATAGTTGTTATATTCTTGTACATAGGGGGCAGTATTATAGTAGTTATATTCTTGTACATAGGAGCAGTGTTATAGTAGTTATATTCTTGTACATAGGGGGCAGTATTATAGTAGTTATATTCTTGTACCTAGGGGCAGTATTATAGTTGTTATATTCTTGTACATAGGGGGCAGTATTATAGTAGTTATATTCTTGTACATAGGAGCAGTATTATAGTAGTTATATTCTTGTACATAGGGGGCAGTATTATAGTAGTTATATTCTTGTACCTAGGGGCAGTATTATAGTTGTTATATTCTTGTACATAGGGGCAGTATTATAGTAGTTATATTCTTGTACATAGGGGCAGTGTTATAGTAGCTATATTCCTGTACATAGGATGCAGTATTATAGTAGTTATATTCTTGTACATACAGGGCAGTATTATAGTAGTTATATTCTTGTACATAGGGGGCAGTATTATAGTAGTTATATTCTTGTACATAGTAGCAGTATTATAGTAGTTATATTCTTGTACATAGGGGGCAGTATTATAGTAGTTATATTCCTGTACATAGGGGGCAGTATTATAGTAGTTATATTCTTGTACATATGGAGCAGTATTATAGTAGTTATATTCTTGTATATAGGGGGCAGTATTATCATAGTTATATTCTTGTATATAGGGGCAGTATTATAGTAGGTATATTCTTGTACATAGAGGGCAGTATTATAGTAGTTATATTCTTGTACATAGGGGCAGTATTATAGTAGTTATATTCTTGTACATAGGAGCAGTATTATAGTTGTTATATTCTTGTACATAGGGGGCAGCATTATAGTAGTTATATTCTTGTACACAGGCACAGTATTATAGTAGTTATATTCTTGTACATAGGAGCAGTATTATAGTTGTTATATTCTTGTACATAGAGGGCTGTATGATAGTAGTTATATTCTTGTACATAGGGGGCAGTATTATAGTAGTTATATTCTTGTACATAGGGGGCAGTATTATAGTAGTTATATTCTTGTACATAGGGGGCAGTATTATAGTAGTTATATTCCTGTACATAGGGGGCAGTATTATAGTAGTTATATTCTTGTACATAGGGGGCAGTATTATAGTAGTTATATTCTTGTACATAGAAGCAGTATTATAGTAGTTATATTCTTGTACATAGGAGCAGTATTATAGTAGTTATATTCTTGTACATAGGAGCAGTATTATAGTAGTTATATTCTTGTATATAGGGGCAGTATTATAGTAGTTATATTCTTGTACATAGGAGCAGTATTATAGTAGTTATATTCTTGTACATAGGGAGCAGTATTATAGTAGTTATATTCTTGTACATAGGGGGCAGTATTATAGTAGTTATATTCTTGTACATAGGGGGCAGTATTATAGTAGTTATATTCTTATACATAGGGGCAGTATTATAGTATTTATATTCTTGTACATAGGGGCAGTATTTTAGTATTTATATTCTTGTACATAGGAGCAGTATTATAGTAGATATATTCTTGTACATAGAGGGCAGTATTATAGTAGTTATATTCTTGTACATAGGGGGCAGTATTATAGTAGTTATATTCTTGTACATAGAGGGCAGTATTATAGTAGCTATATTCTTGTACATAGGGGGCAGTATTATAGTAGTCATATTCCTGTACATAGGGGGCAGTATTATAGTTGTTATATTCTTGTACCTAGGGGCAGTATTATAGTTGTTATATTCTTGTACATAGGGGGCAGTATTATAGTAGTTATATTCTTGTACATAGGAGCAGTATTATAGTAGTTATATTCTTGTACATAGGGGGCAGTATTATATTAGTTATATTCTTGTACCTAGGGGCAGTATTATAGTTGTTATATTCTTGTACATAGGGGGCAGTATTATAGTAGTTATATTCTTGTACATAGGATCAGTATCATGGTAGTTATATTCCTACACATAGGAGCAGTATTATAGTAGTTATATTCTTGTACGTAGGAGCAGTATTATAGTAGTTATATTCTTGTACATAGGGGTCAGTATTTTAGTATTTATATTCTTGTACATAGGAGCAGTATTATAGTAGTTATATTCTTGTACATAGGGGGTAGTATTATAGTAGTTATATTCTTATACATAGGGGCAGTATTATAGTAGTTATATTCTTGTACATAGAGGGCAGTATTATAGTAGTTATATTCTTGTACATAGAGGGCAGTATTATAGTAGTTATATTCTTGTACATAGGGGGCAGTATTATAGTAGTTATATTCTTGTACATAGGGGCAGTATTATAGTAGCTATATTCTTGTACATAGGAGCAGTATTATAGTAGTTATATTCTTGTACATAGGGGGCAGTATTATAGTAGTTATATTCTAGTACCTAGGGGCAGTATTATAGTTGTTATATTCTTGTACATAGGGGGCAGTATTATAGTAGTTATATTCTTGAACATAGGATCAGTATCATGGTAGTTATATTCCTACACATAGGAGCAGTATTATAGTAGTTATATTCTTGTACATAGGAGCACTATTATAGTAGTTATATTCTTGTACATAGGGGTCAGTATTTTAGTATTTATATTCTTGTACATAGGAGCAGTATTATAGTAGATATATTCTTGTACATAGAGGGCAGTATTATAGTAGTTATATTCTTGTACATAGGGGGCAGTATTATAGTAGTTATATTCTTGTACATAGAGGGCAGTATTATAGTAGTTATATTCTTGTACATAGGGGGCAGTATTATAGTAGTTATATTCCTGTACATAGGGGGCAGTATTATAGTTGTTATATTCTTGTACCTAGGGGCAGTATTATAGTTGTTATATTCTTGTACATAGGGGGCAGTATTATAGTAGTTATATTCTTGTACATAGGAGCAGTATTATAGTAGTTATATTCTTGTACATAGGGGGCAGTATTATAGTAGTTATATTCTTGTACCTAGGGGCAGTATTATATTTGTTATATTCTTGTACATAGGGGGCACTATTATAGTAGTTATATTCTTGTACATAGGATCAGTATCATGGTAGTTATATTCCTACACATAGGAGCAGTATTATAGTAGTTATATTCTTGTACATAGGAGCAGTATTATAGTAGTTATATTCTTGTACATAGGGGGTAGTATTATAGTAGTTATATTCTTATACATAGGGGCAGTATTATAGTAATTATATTCTTGTACATAGGGGCAGTATTATAGTAGTTATATTCTTGTACATAGGGGCAGTGTTATAGTAGCTATATTCCTGTACATAGGGGGCAGTATTATAGTAGTTATATTCTTGTACATACAGGGCAGTATTATAGTAGTTATATTCTTGTACATAGGGGGCAGTATTATAGTAGTTATATTCTTGTACATAGTAGCAGTATTATAGTAGTTATATTCTTGTACATAGGGGGCAGTATTATAGTAGTTATATTCCTGTACATAGGGGGCAGTATTATAGTAGTTATATTCTTGTACATATGGAGCAGTATTATAGTAGTTATATTCTTGTATATAGGGGGCAGTATTATCGTAGTTATATTCTTGTATATAGGGGCAGTATTATAGTAGGTATATTCTTGTACATAGAGGGCAGTATTATAGTAGTTATATTCTTGTACATAGGGGGCAGTATTATAGTAGTTATATTCTTGTACATAGGGGCAGTATTATAGTAGTTATATTCTTGTACATAGGAGCAGTATTATAGTTGTTATATTCTTGTGCATAGAGGGCAGCATTATAGTAGTTATATTCTTGTACACAGGCACAGTATTATAGTAGTTATATTCTTGTACATAGGAGCAGTATTATAGTTGTTATATTCTTGTACATAGAGGGCTGTATTATAGTAGTTATATTCTTGTACATAGGGGGCAGTATTATAGTAGTTATATTCTTGTACATAGGGGGCAGTATTATAGTAGTTATATTCTTGTACATAGGGGGCAGCATTATAGTAGTTATATTCCTCTACATAGGGGGCAGTATTATAGTAGTTATATTCTTGTACATAGGGGGCAGTATTATAGTAGTTATATTCTTGTACATAGAAGCAGTATTATAGTAGTTATATTCTTGTACATAGGAGCAGTATTATAGTAGTTATATTCTTGTACATAGGAGCAGTATTATAGTAGTTATATTCTTGTATATAGGGGCAGTATTATAGTAGTTATATTCTTGTACATAGGAGCAGTATTATAGTAGTTATATTCTTGTACATAGGGAGCAGTATTATAGTAGTTATATTCTTGTACATAGGAGCATTATTATAGTAGTTATATTCTTGTACATAGGAGCAGTATTATAGTAGTTATATTCTTGTATATAGGGGCAGTATTATAGTAGGTATATTCTTGTACATGCTTGGATAAACCCAGTGATTTAGTAAGGTCAGTGTACATGCCTTGGGGACAAATAAAGGGATCAGAACAGTAATGTAACAACTTGGAAGTGTCTGACGTCTGAATTCCTGCTAGTTTTGGGGTCACGTCGTTCACTCCGCTCTGACAATGCGTCAGCTAAACGAACATGTACACAACAATACTCTCGTCTCAGAACGTTGGCCCGCCATGACTAGACTTGTATGTATGTCGTGAGTTGCCCTGAGCATGTGTCAGGCACATCCCATGACTACAGTGGGGTGGAAACACAAGTTGCAGAGGTTGTACTCATGATTTTACACAATGGGAAGATTGTGCACATTAACTGTAGTATAGAAGGGGGTAATACAGTAATTTCCCTCTATTTGCTCCACTGCCAAAAGTGGAAATGAGAAGCTTTTCATCTAGGAGCAGAATCTATGGCGGAGGTTGGGGTCCGCTATCATTGATCACCTCTGTGTTGGTCGGGGTGGAGAGAACACAATGATATCAGACACTGCGTTACCTTGAGGTTTTCTGACTGTGGTGTGAGGCTGATAACACAGTAACTGAGCAAGGACAACACACCTGTCCCCAACCACCGACCCTACAGACTCCAATAAAAGGTTAATGGACGGCCAAACACCATAAAGCCAGGTCAGCCATGGTGCAATGTATGCAGAGTGTGAGCCTATCCTGTGTGTCGCCATCTGTGTGTATTTACTTGTGATAGGGTCCATACAATCACCTGCAATCACTTATTTTTAATGGTCATTTACAACTTTTTCCCCATAAGGAAAACTTGTTTTCCGAGTGGCAGTTTTGCAACTTGTTGGCCCGGCGCTGTGGAGCTTTGCCTTCTTTGAGGTTTTTTTTTTTAACAAAAAAAAAAAAAAGAGGCAACTTTCTGAAAGTAAAAAAAAAAGTAAAAAGAGATCATAATAAGTCCTCTAAATTGAAAAGTTAATTTTGAATTTATGGATATCTGGATTCTGGAGCTTCGCTGCGACCGAAGTAAAATTACTGCAATGTTCACAATGTGAAGATCCTAATTTTTTTTTCATGAGAATTATAAAAAAAAAAAATTGCATGGTAGATCTGCAGTGTAAAGCATGGTGGATAGAGCAGCCCTTTTTTTTTTTTTTACAGAAAATATTTTAGATGCCATCAGGCTTAAATAGACAATGTAGCCAAACCTGTTAGATTAAAAATGGAGGAAGCATGTTGTAAAGGAGGAACTGAAGACATTGATTGATTGGTTTGTCGGGAAAGATTCAGTATAAGGGCTCATGCAGATGTCCGTCGATCTCGGTCCGATCACTGGCCGCGGGTCTCGGTCCGATCACTGGCCGCGGGTCTCGGTCCGATCACTGGCCGCTGGTCTCGGTCCGATCACTGGCCGCGGGTCTCGGTCCGATCAAGGGCCGCGGGTCTCGGTCCGATCACTGGCCGCGGGTCTCGGTCCGATCACGGGCCGCGGGTCTCGGTCCGATCACGGGCCGCGGGTCTCGGTCCGATCACCGGCCGCGGGTCTCGGTCCGATCACTGGCCGCGGGTCTCGGTCCGATCAAGGGCCGCGGGTCTCGGTCCGATCACTGGCCGCGGGTCTCGGTCCGATCACTGGCCACGGGTCTCGGTCCGATCACGGGCCGCGGGTCTCGGTCCGATCACTGGCCGCGGGTCTCGGTCAGATCACTGGCCGCGGGTCTAGGTCCGACCACTGGCCGCGGGTCTCGGTCCGATCACTGGCCGCGGGTCTCGGTCCGATCACTGTCCGCGGGTCTCGGTCCGACCACTGGCCGCGGGTCTCGGTCCGATCACTGGCCGTGGGTCTCGGTCCGATCACTGGCCGTGGGTCTCGGTCCGATCACTGGCCGAGGGTCTCGGTCCGACCACTGGCTGCGGGTCTCGGTCCGACCACTGGCCGCGGGTCTCGGTCAGATCACTGGCCGCGGGTCTCGGTCCGATCACTGGCCGCGGGTCTCGGTCCGATCACTGGCCGCGGGTCTCGGTCAGATCACTGGCCGCGGGTCTCGGTCCGACCACTGGCCGCGGGTCTCGGTCCGATCACTGGCCGCGGGTCTCGGTCCGATCACTGTCCGCGGGTCTCGGTCCGACCACTGGCCGCGGGTCTCGGTCCGATCACTGGCCGCGGGTCTCGGTCCGATCACTGGCCGCGGGTCTCGGTCCGATCACTGGCCGCGGGTCTCGGTCCGATCACTGGCCGCGGGTCTCGGTCCGATCACTGGCCGCGGGTCTCGGTCCGATCACTGGCCGCGGGTCTCGGTCCGACCACTGGCCGCGGGTCTCGGTCCGATCACTGGCCGCGGGTCTCGGTCCGATCACTGGCCGCGGGTCTCGGAGCATGACAGCTTCACTTATTTCTATGAGGCTGTCACGCTGTGGTCCATGCACTGCAGTCCGTGATCAGAGCTAAATCTGCGGATTCCTGTGTTACCCCTCTGGGCTCTATCTTGTCCTTTATTCATTTTTATCCTTGCTTATTCTTGGTTAAAGAGTCCAGTGGGCGGTCTACACAGTCACTGACAGCTGTCTGTATGCACTCGTATGTACAGAAGGCTGTCAATTACCTGGTACAGCACACTGACACTGCCACTGACACTCGGGGTACAGAATAATGACACTGACACTCGGGGTACAGGATAATGACACTGACACTCGGGGTACAGAATAATGACACTGACACTTGGGGTACAGGATAATGACACTGACTCTCGGGGTACAGGATAATGATACTGACACTCAGGGTACAGGATAATGACACTTGGGGTACAGGATAATGACACTGACACTCGGGGTACAGGATAATGACACTCGGGGTGCAGGATAATGACACTGACACTTGGGGTAGAGGATAATGACGCTTGTGGTACAGGATAATGACACTGACTCTCAGGGTACAGGATAATGACACTGACACTTGGGGTACAGGATAATGACACTGACTCTCAGGGTACAGGATAATGACACTGACACTTGGGGTACAGGATAATGACGCTCGGGGTACAGGATAATGACACTGACACTCGGGGTACAGGATAATGACACTGACACTCGGGGTACAGGATAATGATACTGACACTCAGGGTACAGGATAATGACACTGATATTCGGGGTAGAGGATAATGACACTGACACTCGGGGTACAGGATAATGACACTGACACTGGGGTACAGGATAATGACACTGACACTCGGGGTACAGGATAATGACACTGACATTCTGGGTACAGGATAATGACACTGACACTCGGGGTACAGGATAATGACACCGACACTCGGGGTACAGGATAATGACACTCGGGGTGCAGGATAATAACACTGCCACTCGGGGTACAGGATAATGACACTGACACTCGTGGTACAGGATAATGACACTCGGGGTGCAGGATAATGACACTGACACTCGGGGTGCAGGATAATGACACTGACACTCGGGGTACAGGATAATGACCCTGACACTCGGGGTACAGGATAATGACACTGACACTCGGGGTACAGGATAATGACACTGATACACGGGGTACAGGATAATGACACTGATACTCGGGGTGCAGGATAATGATACTGACTCTTGGGGTACAGGATAATGACACTGACACTCGGGGTACAGGATAATGACACTGACACTCGGGGTACAGGATAATGATACCGACACTCGGGGTACAGGATAATGACACTGACACTTGGGGTACAGGATAATGACACTGACACTCGGGGTACAGGATAATGACACTGATACTCGGGGTGCAGGATAATGACACTGACACTCGGGGTACAGGATAATGACACTGATACTCGCGGTACAGGATAATGATACCGACACTCGGGGTACAGGATAATGACACTGACACTTGGGGTACAGGATAATGACGCTGACAACTCGGGGTACAGGATAATAACACTGACACTCGGGGTACAGGATAATAACACTGACACTCGAGGTACAGGATAATGATACTGACACACGGGTATAGGATAATGACACTGACACTCGGGGTACAGGATAATGACATACAATCGGGGTACAGGATAATGACACTGACACTCGGGTACAGGATAATGACACTGACACTCGGGGTACAGGATAATGACACTTGGGGTACAGGATAATGACACTGACACTCGGGGTACAGGATAATGACACTCGGGGTGCAGGATAATAACACTGCCACTCGGGGTACAGGATAATGACACTCAGGGTGCAGGATAATGACACTCGGGGTACAGGATAATGACCCTGACACTCGGGGTAGAGGATAATGCCACTGACACTCGGGGTAGAGGATAATGCCACTGACACTCGGGGTAGAGGATAATGACACTGACCCTCGGGGTGCAGGATAATGACACTGACACTCGGGGTGCAGGATAATGACACTGACACTCGGGGTAGAGGATAATGACACTGACACTCGGGGTAGAGGATAATGACACTGATACTCGGGGTGCAGGATAATGACACTGACACTCGAGGTAGAGGATAATGACACTGACACTCGGGGTACAGGATAATGACACTCGGGGTGCAGGATAATGACACTGACACTCGGGGTGCAGGATAATGACACTGACACTCGGGGTACAGGATAATGACCCTGACACTCGGGGTACAGGATAATGACACTGACACTCGGGGTTCAGGATAATGACACTGATACACGGGGTACAGGATAATGACACTGATACTCGGGGTGCAGGATAATGATACTGACTCTTGGGGTACAGGATAATGACACTGACACTCGGGGTACAGGATAATGACACTGACACACGAGTACAGGATAATGACACTGATACTCGCGGTACAGGATAATGATACCGACACTCGGGGTACAGGATAATGACACTGACACTTGGGATACAGGATAATGACACTGACACTTGGGGTACAGGATAATGACGCTGACAACTCGGGGTACAGGATAATAACACTGACACTCGGGGTACAGGATAATAACACTGACACTCGAGGTACAGGATAATGATACTGACACACGGGTATAGGATAATGACACTGACACTCGGGGTACAGGATAATGACATACATTCGGGGTACAGGATAATGACACTGACACTCGGGTACAGGATAATGACACTGACACTCGGGGTACAGGATAATGACACTTGGGGTACAGGATAATGACACTGACACTCGGGGTACAGGATAATGACACTCGGGGTGCAGGATAATAACACTGCCACTCGGGGTACAGGATAATGACACTCGGGGTGCAGGATAATGACACTCGGGGTACAGGATAATGACCCTGACACTCGGGGTAGAGGATAATGCCACTGACACTCGGGGTAGAGGATAATGCCACTGACACTCGGGGTAGAGGATAATGACACTGACACTCGGGGTGCAGGATAATGACACTGACACTCGGGGTAGAGGATAATGACACTGACACTCGGGGTAGAGGATAATGACACTGATACTCGGGGTGCAGGATAATGACACTGACACTCGGGGTAGAGGATAATGACACTGACACTCGGGGTAGAGGATAATGACACTGAAACTCGGAGTACAGGATAATGACACTGACACTCGGGGTACAGGATAATGACACTGACACTCGGGGTACAGGATAATGACGCTGACACTCGGGGTAAAGGATAATGACGCTGACACTCGGGGTACAGGATAATGACACTGACCCTTGGGGTGCAGGATAATGACACTGACACTCGGGGTACAGGATAATGACACTGACACTCGGGGTAGAGGATAATGACACTGACACTCGGGGTACAGGATAATGACACTGACACTCGGGGTAGAGGATAATGACACTGACACTCGGGGTAGAGGATAATGACACTGACACTCGGGGTACAGGATAATGACACTGACACTCGGGGTAGAGGATAATGACACTGATTCTCGGGGTACAGGATAATGACACTGAAACTCGGGGTACAGGATAATGACACTGACACTCGGAGTACAGGATGACACTGACAGTGTGTTCAATATCTCAGCTTTTTAAGCCTTGGTCCCTTCACATCAATGGCTGCAGTGTCTGGTTCCAGTTACATTCTCTCCTCGGTGCATTTCTTCTGTTCTGCACTGAATCTGCTCTTGAATATAGTAATCAGCCGGATCTGCTGTGTTCATGTTCACAGGAAATGTGCGGATAAAAGCTGATCTCCACTCTCCTGATTATTGATGCTGTAAGGTATGGTCGGTCAATGACTTCCTTAGCATAGAAAAAGTTAATGGTGGGGATAATCTCCTTAATGTCCTGAAAGGCCCATTGTGAGGTGGGGTGGGGAGCTGGGCTGTTACTGGGCATTGTGCGGTGGGGTGGGGAGCTGGGCTGTTACTGGGCATTGTGCGGTGGGGTGGGGAGCTGGGCTGTTACTGGGCATTGTGCGGTGGGGTGGGAGCTGGGCTGTTACTGGGCATTGTGCGGTGGGGTGGGGAGCTGGGCTGTTACTGTGCATTGTGCGGTGGGGTGGGGAGCTGGGCTGTTACTGGGCATTGTGCGGTGGGGTGGGGAGCTGGGCTGTTACTGGGCATTGTGAGGTGGGGTGGGGAGCTGGGCTGTACTGGGCATTGTGCGGTGGGGTGGGGAGCTGGGCTGTTACTGGGCATTGTGCGGTGGGGTGGGGAGCTGGGCTGTTACTGGGCATTGTGCGGTGGGGTGGGGAGCTGGGCTGTACTGGGCATTGTGCGGTGGGGTGGGGAGCTGGGCTGTACTGGGCATTGTCAGGTGGGGTGGGGAGCTGGGCTGTTACTGGGCATTGTGAGGTGGGGTGGGGAGCTGGGCTGTTACTGGGCATTGTGAGGTGGGGTGGGGAGCTGGGCTGTTACTGGGCATTGTGAGGTGGGGTGGGGAGCTGGGCTGTTACTGGGCATTGTGAGGTGGGGTGGGGAGCTGGGCTGTACTGGGCATTGTGCGGTGGGGTGGGGAGCTGGGCTGTACTGGGCATTGTGCGGTGGGGTGGGGAGCTGGGCTGTTACTGGGCATTGTGCGGTGGGGTGGGGAGCTGGGCTGTTACTGGGCATTGTGCGGTGAGGTGGGGTGGGGAGCTGGGCTGTTACTGGGCATTGTGAGGTGGGGTGGGGAGCTGGGCTGTTACTGGGCATTGTGCGGTGGGGTGGGGGGCTGGGCTGTTACTGGGCATTGTGAGGTGGGGTGGGGAGCTGGGCTGTTACTGGGCATTGTGCGGTGGGGTGGGGAGCTGGGCTGTTACTGGGCATTGTGCGGTGGGGTGGGGAGCTGGGCTGTTACTGGGCATTGTGCGGTGGGGTGGGGAGCTGGGCTGTTACTGTGCATTGTGAGGTGGGGTGGGGAGCTGGGCTGTTACTGGGCATTGTGCGGTGGGGTGGGGAGCTGGGCTGTTACTGGGCATTGTGAGGTGGGGTGGGGAGCTGGGCTGTTACTGGGCATTGTGCGGTGGGGTGGGGAGCTGGGCTGTTACTGGGCATTGTGAGGTGGGGTGGGGAGCTGGGCTGTTACTGGGCATTGTGCGGTGGGGTGGGGAGCTGGGCTGTTACTGGGCATTGTGAGGTGGGGAGCTGGGCTGTACTGGGCATTGTGCGGTGGGGTGGGGAGCTGGGCTGTACTGGGCATTGTGAGGTGGGGAGCTGGGCTGTTACTGGGCATTGTGCAGTGGGGTGGGGAGCTGGGCTGTTACTGGGCATTGTGAGGTGGGGTGGGGAGCTGGCCTGTTACTGGGCATTGTGCGGTGGGGTGGGGAGCTGGGCTGTTACTGGGCATTGTGAGGTGGGGTGGGGAGCTGGGCTGTTACTGGGCATTGTGCGGTGGGGTGGGGAGCTGGGCTGTTACTGGGCATTGTGCGGTGGGGTGGGGAGCTGGGCTGTTACTGGGCATTGTGCGGTGGGGTGGGGAGCTGGGCTGTTACTGGGCATTGTGAGGTGGGGTGGGGAGCTGGGCTGTTACTGGGCATTGTGCGGTGGGGTGGGGAGCTGGGCTGTTACTGGGCATTGTGAGGTGGGGTGGGGAGCTGGGCTGTTACTGGGCATTGTGCGGTGGGGTGGGGAGCTGGGCTGTTACTGGGCATTGTGAGGTGGGGTGGGGAGCTGGGCTGTTACTGGGCATTGTGCGGTGGGGTGGGGAGCTGGGCTGTACTGGGCATTGTGCGGTGGGGTGGGGAGCTGGGCTGTACTGGGCATTGTGCGGCGGGGTGGGGAGCTGGGCTGTTACTGGGCATTGTGAGGTGGGGTGGGGAGCTGGGCTGTACTGGGCATTGTGCGGTGGGGTGGGGAGCTGGGCTGTTACTGGGCATTGTGAGGTGGGGAGCTGGGCTGTTACTGGGCATTGTGCGGTGGGGTGGGGAGCTGGGCTGTTACTGGGCATTGTGCGGTGGGGTGGGGAGCTGGGCTGTACTGGGCATTGTGCGGTGGGGTGGGGAGCTGGGCTGTTACTGGGCATTGTGCAGAGGGCTGCAGTCTGCCATGTGTCAATGATCTTGTTAGATAGCGAAGAAACAACAAGGCTCTTGGTGAAGCCTCAGTGTCTGGGAGCAGGAACATCACATTTCTGCCATACTTCCTTATGTATTCATTGCCTAATGGAACATTCTGCAATTTATCAAAATATTTTCTTGTGCTTTCAACATTTTCTAGACTTTTACTACTTTCCTGGTTATGTCCTGCTGACACAGGCGCTTCATACAATATCTCATACTAGAGTAGGACATAACCCCCATCCTCATCTGTGCCGATCATGGATCCCGTGTCCCCCCACAAACAGTGATTCTCACTTCAGTCTACAATTTACACAGCGTCTAGTGAAATCAATGAGCCACCATGTAATGCAGAGAGAAGCCGAGTATTCTAGAGGGAAGAAGATCCCAGGAGACTATTAGGATATGGACTCATTATCTGGGGTTCCTATAGGACTCCACTATTTGAGTGTCCTTTAAGAATCAACTATCTGAGGGTCCTATAGGACTCCACTATCTGGGGGTCTGATAACTCTGCTCTATTGAAATGGTCACTGCTGTTAATTGAAACTCTGTTACACATATAAGAAATTGTGTAATGTATCTTATTAGAGAATTCTGCTTCTTTCCTCTTTGAGCAGCTTCTGCCTCCCCCAGGACTCTCTATTCACTTTGAAAGACTGCTAAAATAAAAAAAAAACTGATTCCCAGCTCACTGAGGAATCAGATTACAGCTGCATATTAAAGGGAATCTGTCAGGTCTCCAAATGCTATTAACCTGCAGGTATAGGGTTAATCTTCAGGTAATCAGTAAGACAATGCTGCCCGGCCGCCTTACTGAAAGTAAGGAGAGAATGAATTTATAGCATAAGGCTGAGTTCACACGATGCGTTTTTCATGCGCTTCCGCGGCGTTTTTGCAGTTGCGTAAACGCCGCGGAAACGCATGAAAAACGCATGGTAGAAGGGCAGCAATGTTCCCCAATGGAAATCCGCATGTGCTGTGCCCATGATGCGGATTTTTCCGCAGCATGTCAATTAATTTTGCGGAAACGCTGCTCTTTTGCCGCCATTGACTTGCATTAGACTGCATGGAATCCGCATCACTGTATATGTTGATGCGCTTTTCATGCGGTCTAATGTGCGGATGGTACCCGGGTGTGGATGAGAGGACTCTCATCCAGACCTAGGTACCATTAAAAAAAAAAAGAATAAAATAAAAAATATATATATTCTCACCTTCTGACGGCCCGCGCTGCGTCCTGCTGGCTTCCCGGGCACTTCGCGGTTGAATGAAGAAGGACCTTCGCTGACGTCAGAGTCATGTGACGGGTCACGTGACGCTGACGTCGGAAGGTCCTAAAGTCTTCACTGCCGGCAGCCAGGACCGATGAAGCAGGACACCGGGGGCCATCAGAGGGTAAAGTATAGATTTATTTTTTATTTTTTGACATTCACACACTTTATATAGTGTAAAGTTGACAAGCACTTTCCAAGTGATGCTAAAATCGCTTGGGAAGCGCTTGTCAACCCGCATGCGGAAATGCAAGTGAAGAACGCTTCACATCCGCATGTCCCTGGCAGGAAACCGCATGTACAATCCACATGCGTTTTTTCCTGCCAGAGAGATGCAGAAACGCTCAGGAAAAAATCCTGAGCATTTCTGCATCGTGTGCACATACCCTAACAGTCATTTTAATTTTTATTTCATAAATCAATAGTACCCATGTAAATAAGCGGCTTTGTAATAGATCTTATCAGAGAGATCTGCTTCTTTCTCTGCCAAAATCGATCAGTCATTATCAAAATTCTCAGTTCTTAATATCTGTAATCAGTGTAGACAGACTTTCCCTTTACTGTGAACTTACAACTGCTCATTTTGTCTTTCTACCCAGCTAATTCTTCTCTTTGCTCTATGTAGAAACAGGAAGTCTCTTGTCCCTGCATTTATCATTCCCCTTTTCAAGTCCTGACACAGCTGTTCTCTCCTCCCCCTGCCAGGGACTTTTGCAGTGAGTCATGAGTCATACAGAGAAAACTGACCTTCTGTTTCTAGACAGAGCTTAGAAGGATTCAGATAGTCAGTTTTTAATTATGTGATGTAATAGACCTAATGGTAAAGAGAGGAACTAGCTGGGTAGAAAGGCAAAATGAGCAATTGTAAGTGCACAGTCCTATATAATATGATGACTGCAATAAAGAGGATCATACTTTTGATGGGAGGAGTGCTTCTTTAAGCCACTGGCTCTGGGCATGCCTCTAAGATTGAAAGCTGGCGGCTCCTGGGAGGAATTAAGTTAATATTCTCCTGGTAACTAGAGTTATTAACTAGAGTCCAATGGGCCTTGGTGCAAAATATGGACCGGGAACCCAACTGCATGTTAGTCAGATGTAGCATTCTAGGTCCTATGGTATACATGTTCACCCTCCATGTAATAATGTCCCCCATACTGGGCCCCTTCCACTAACAATTTCCCTTATCCTGGGCCCCTTCCAGTAATAATGTCCCCTATCCTGGGCCCCTTCCACTTACAATATACCCCATCCTGGGCCCCTTCCAGTAATAATGTACTCCTGTCACGGGTGTGTACAGAGGTGACAGTCGCCCTGCAGTTGGTTGCAGGAGATCTCTACGTTTGGCATTACAGACATCTTCTTAGAGGCTGTCTCTAGGACCCAGCGGCTACCTCCCTCTGGTTAATTAACTCACTGCCTGGGTGAATAAATACCTGCTGTGTTTCAGAGGGAGGTGCCGGCGATATTCATTACTACTTGTGAAAGCTTAAGCAAGAGCAGTACTTCATCCTCTCTGGAGCTTGAGGACGTGTGCGCATTTGTCTGGAGTTCATCTAAAGCTAAGCAATTTCCCCCTCTTTGTCCACCCCTGTTGTCTATAGTGTTTAGTGGAGATTAACTAGTGCTCATCTCCTCCCTTCCCTAGCATTAGCCTTTGCCAGGGAAAGACAGGACGCGTGCGGCGATTGGTGAAGAGCCAATACAGGGATGTTAGGGGAGACAGGGTGACACTAGATCAACCTAGGTGGCCTCCACTTCCCCCCTTTCCCTAGAGTCTGGGCTCCCTTTCCCTCTTTCCTTTGTGTTGTTGTCTTTCCCACATCTTGCGTGACATTTCCATCCTGGGTCCCTTTCAGTAATAATGTCCCCCATCCTGTGCCCCTTCCAGTAACAATATCTCCTATCCTGGGTCCCTTCCAGTAATAATGTCCCCCATCCTGGGCCCCTTCCAGTAAAAATATCCCCCATCCTGGGCCCATTCAAGTAGTAATGTCCCTCATCCTGGGCCCCTTTCAGTAACAATATCCCCCACCCTGGGCCCCTTACCGTAACAATGTCCCCCATCCTGGGCTTCTTCCTGTAATAATGTCCTTTATCCAGGGCCCCTTCCAGTAATCATGTCCTCAATCCTGGGCCCCTTCCAGTAACAATATCCCCCATCCTGGGCCCCTTCCAGTAACAATATCCCCCATCCTGGGCCCCTTCCAGTAACAATGTCCCTCATCCTGGGCCCCTTCCAGTAACAATCTCCCTCCTCCTGGGCCCCTTCCAGTAACAATGTCCCCCATCCTGGGCCCCTTCCCGTAACAATATTCCCCATCCTGGGCCCCTTCCCTTAACAATATCCCCCATCCTGGGCCCCTTTCAGTAACAATGTCCCTCCTCCTGGGCCCCTTCCAGTAACAATGTCCCTCCTCCTGGGCCTCTTCCCGTAACAATATCCCCCATCCAGGGCCCCTTCCCATAACAATATCCCTTATCCTGGGCTTCTTCCTGTAATAATGTCCTCCATCCTGGGCCCCTTCAAGTAATAATGTCCTCCATCCTGAGCCCCTTCCAGTAACAATATCCCCCATCCTGGGCCCCTTCCAGTAATATTGTCCCTCATTCTGGGCCACTTCCAGTTACAATGTCCCTCCTTCTGGGCCCCTTCCAGTAACATTGTCCTCCATTCAGGCCCCCTTCCCATAACAACATCACCCATCCAGGGCCCCATCCCATAACAATATCCCCCATCCTGGGCTTCTTCCTGTAATAAAGTTCTCCATCCTGGGTGCCTTCCAGTAAAAATGTCCCACATCCTGGGCCCCTTCCAGTAACCATATCCCACATCCTGGGCCCCTTCCAGTAATAATGTCCCTCATCCTGGGCCCCTTCCAGTAATAACATCCCCTATCCTGGTTCCCTTCCAGTAATAATGTCCTCCATCCTGGGTCCCTTCCAGTAACAGTATCCCTCATCCTGGACCCCTTCCAGTAATAATGTCCCTTATCCCTGGCCCCTTCCAGTAACAATATCCCCCATCCTGGGCCCCTTCGCGTAACAATATCCCCCATCCTGGGCTTCTTCCTGTAATTATGTCTCCATCCTGGGCCCCTTCCAGTAAAAATGTCCCCCATCCTGGGTCCCTTCCAGTAACAATATCCCCCATCCTGGGTCCCTTCCAGTAATAATGGCCCTCATCCTGGGCCCCTTCCAGTAACAATATCCCCCATCCTGGGCCCCTTCCAGTAACAATATCCCCTATCCTGGGCTTCTTCCAGTAATAATATTCCCAATCCTGTTATAATGTCCTCCATCCTTGGCCCCTTCCTCTAATGTCCCCTGTTCTGCCGCTTTTTCCAACCCATTCCTGAATCCAGAGATAAATCACTTACTGAGCACCTTGCTGTCATTTTGATAAAATCATAGTTATATCTGATGCAGATCTAGCAGTTCTCTGAATGCTGAGCTCTGTATAACCCCGCCCACACCACGGATTGGCCGCTTTCTTCCCATGTACAGTGTACACAGACAGCTGCCAATCAGTTGTGGGAGTGGGATTATACAGAGCTCATGAATATACTTGACTACCTGTCAGCAGATTTACTAGTCCTCTAGTGATAACCTCCTACTGATAAAACACAGATTTTATCAGAACTACAGCAAGCAGCCCAGTATGTGACACATCTTTGCAATCAGTGTCTCTGTCTCTACAATATGCTGTTCTCAGATTAGGTGGCAAAATCTGGTGATCGATTCTTTTTAAAGATGATGATTTGAAGTGTCAGGAGATCATACTTGGCACAATGTACCTTGTGTGGTCTAACATCTACTATATAATCGGCTTATCCGGTCTGTCTGTCCGTCCAGGAAATCCTGCATCGCTGATTGGTCTGGCCGCGGCCAATCAGCGACGCGGGACTTCAGAACAAGATGGAGGCCGTTAGCGGCTCATCTGCTGCATGGAGGTCAGCGGCGATGCAGCCAGGAGATGACCGGCGCTAGCTCGCAGAAGAAGTTCCCCAACCGGCGGCCTAGGTGGCGCTGCTCCCTGGTCCTCCCTTCACACTTGCCGCCGGGAGATCAGCGGCCCTAGCCGCTGATCTCCCGATGGTAGCCGCATGGAGGTCAGCGTCATCTCCCGTCTGCTCGCAGCGGAAGTACCCGCACAGGCAGCGCCGCTCCCCGGTTCTCACTAATACGGTTCGCTGATTGGTCGCGGCCGCCGGCCGCATACATATTCTAGAATACTCGATGCGTTAGAATCGGGCCACCATCTAGTTCATTATATACAGGTAACACCATGTTCTCTTTATCCCTGTCTCTTACCTGCTTTAGCGGCAGCTGCCTGACACTGGTTACTTCGCCGGCATTTTATCCCCCCGATATCCCTTAATCTTTTTCTAGTCTCTTTTGCTGCACTTAATATGCAATAATGTCATCGTTCTCACATGTATAACCTTACATTTATCCAGATTATATTTCATTTGCCGTTTCTCAGCCCAACCTCTTAATTTCCTTAAATCCTTCCGCAGTACAGGATTATCCTCCCATGTTTCAGGTGCTCCACCATTTCAGCATCAAAAATGGAAGCTTCTCACTGATTCTCAAACAGTCACTGGAACATGCCGCCAATCTCCGACCCCCTGAACGCCAAAAAAGTTTTTTATAAGTTTTATGTGATGAGCGGGACATGTGTCAACCCTTCTAGGAGCACGGGAGGTCTCCGATTTCTCCAAAAGACCCCTGACATTGAGATTATTGGCAAAAATTATCTCCTCCGTGGCAGTTATTTTTACATGACGGACAGTAAAATGAAAATGCAACACTGTAATAGACATATGGTCTGGATTTATTACAGCGAGAGTGGCTCTACTTTGGCTCATAGAGTTGGGGGTCCCAGAGAAGGGACCCTCACTATGTCATTTTTATGGAAGTGATAACCTCTGTTGTATGACCGAATAGGTTTATTTTTGCTGTGCATCGTGTATCAGCTCCATGTAACAATGTAGTATTCTATTCATACACCTGCAGGCTCAGGATGAGCACATGTAAGCATTGCGGTGTAAAAAAATAAGGTGCACACATGATACATTGTTTTTAGCTACATGTGAAAAAAAGACACAGTATTGCAGTTCCAGCAAAATGGATGAGATTTATCTAAATCTTCTGCCCACTGCGCTTTGGTGCAATATCGTAATCTGCAGCGTGTCAATTTCTATTGCAAATATCTGTTTTATTTGCAGATTTTTTTCCCCCCAAAGAATTGAATGAGGGGGGCAGAAATTTTGCAGATAATAAAACGCATTTTTGTTGTAAAAAACGGACGCGATCCGACACTTTATTAATAAAGGGCGTAACAAAGCGTATGTAATTCAGCAAGCTGGAAGTTTCCAAAAACAAACTGGTTTTATTTAAAACTTCACCTCCTGAAACAAAATCCGCAATAAAAAAAAACCCAAAAAATACCCTGGAAAAATATTGCAAAAAAAATACAAAAGTGTCAGCTTATTGGCATCAATCACCCTGCCGACGTGAAGCGATGAATCCCTTCTTGCAGAGTCACCATCTAGAGGCGGAATGTGAGGGGTTAACGTAAATGGTGCAGTCTCTCCTCCGGTTCACTGGGTCGCGGTTTTTGCAGATCCTCCTTTTACAAGTGAAATCGCCGTGCGTCAGCTAATTTGAATGGATTTGTCAGGCTCAGCGTCCTCCTAATTGTGGATGAGCATCTTGAGTGTGTCATTGTATGCAGCTCCCTGTACCTGAACAATACATGGCCGCCGCCGCCGTCACCGCCACATCTCCGCCACGCTGTCCCACCCGAGCCGCGATGTGTAGAAGGCTGTTGTCTAGCGCAGCCCATGTCTACGTGTTTTACTGAGCTCCGTGCACTGCACCCAGGCAATAAAGGGATTACTGCAGCGTTCAGCCTCGTAAAAGAAATTAATCAGGGGAATCATTAGAATAAGGTTTGACCTCCATAGCTGCGAAGAGGAAAGCGTTACGAGGGGAGAACGCCGAGGAGGATGTCGAGGGACACAGTGATGCAATGTCCTAATAAACCTGACGGGTCCGTGGGGCCGGACACGGGCCGCTTATCTCAGGGCCACATCATTGTTCATCAGTCTCCATCCCTGATGACTTCAATCCCTGTGAACGTAACCCCCTCTGGCCGTATCGTCTTTCCTCCCCTTCTATCCATTATTCCACCACCACCTAACTACTCATCGCAGATTTCATGGCCTCTACTCATCGCAGGTTTCATGGCCTCTACTCATTGCAGGTTTCATAGCCTCTACTCATTGCAGGTTTCATAGCCTCTACTCATCAGAGGTTTCATGGCCTCTACTCATCGCAGGTTTCATGGCCTCTACTCATCGCAGGTTTCATGGCCTCTACTCATCGCAGGTTTCATAGCCTCTACTCATCGCAGGTTTCATAGCCTCTACTCATTGCAGGTTTCATAGCCTCTACTCATCAGAGGTTTCATGGCCTCTACTCATCGCAGGTTTCATGACCTCTACTCATCGCAGGTTTCATAGCCTCTACTCATCAGAGGTTTCATGGCCTCTACTCATCGCAGGTTTCATAGCCTCTACTCATCAGAGGTTTCATGACCTCTACTCATCGCAGGTTTCATGGCCTCTACTCATCGCAGGTTTCATGGCCTCTACTCATCGCAGGTTTCATGGCCTCTACTCATCAGAGGTTTCATAGCCTCTACTCATCGCAGGTTTCATGGCCTCTACTCATCGCAGGTTTCATGACCTCTACTCATTGCAGGTTTCATGGCCTCTACTCATCGCAGGTTTCATGGCCTCTACTCATCGCAGGTTTCATGGCCTCTACTCATCGCAGGTTTCATAGCCTCCACTCATCAGAGGTTTCATGGCCTCTACTCATCGCAGGTTTCATAGCCTCTACTCATTGCAGGTTTCATGGCCTCTACTCATCGCAGGTTTCATAGCCTCTACTCATCGCAGGTTTCATGGCCTCTACTCATCGCAGGTTTCATAGCCTCTACTCATCGCAGGTTTCATGGCCTCTACTCATCGCAGGTTTCATAGCCTCTACTCATCGCAGGTTTCATGGCCTCTACGCATCAGAGGTTTCATAGCCTCTACTCATCAGAGGTTTCATGGCCTCTACTCATTGCAGGTTTCATGGCCTCTACTCATCGCAGGTTTCATAGCCTCTACTCATCAGAGGTTTCATGGCCTCTACTCATCGCAGGTTTCATGGCCTCTACGCATCAGAGGTTTCATAGCCTCTACTCATCAGAGGTTTCATGGCCTCTACTCATCGCAGGTTTCATGGCCTCTACTCATCGCAGGTTTCATAGCCTCTACTCATCGCAGGTTTCATGGCCTCTACTCATCGCAGGTTTCATGGCCTCTACTCATCGCAGGTTTCATAGCCTCTACTCATCGCAGGTTTCATGGCCTCTACTCATCGCAGGTTTCATGGCCTCTACTCATCGCAGGTTTCATAGCCTCTACTCATCGCAGGTTTCATAGCCTCTACTCATCGCAGGTTTCATGGCCTCTACTCATCGCAGGTTTCATAGCCTCTACTCATCGCAGGTTTCATGGCCTCTACTCATCGCAGGTTTCATAGCCTCTACTCATCGCAGGTTTCATGACCTCTGCTGATCGCAGGTTTCATAGCCTCTACTCATCGCAGGTTTCATGGCCTCTACTCATCACAGGTTTCATGGCCTCTACTCATCGCAGGTTTCATGGCCTCTACTCATCTCAGGTTTCATGGCCTCTACTCATCGCAGGTTTCATGGCCTCTACGCATCGCAGGTTTCATAACCTCTACTCATCGCAGGTTTCATAGCCTCTACTCATCGCAGGTTTCATGGCCTCTACTCATCGCAGGTTTCATGGCCTCTACTCATCGCAGGTTTCATGGCCTCTACTCATCGCAGGTTTCATGACCTCTACTCATCCCAGGTTTCATAACCTCTACTCATCGCAGGTTTCATATCCTCTACTCATCGCAGGTTTCATGGCCTCTACGCATCGCAGGTTTCATAACCTCTACTCATCGCAGGTTTCATGGCCTCTACTCATCGCAGGTTTCATGGCCTCTACTCATCGCAGGTTTCATGGCCTCTACTCATCGCAGGTTTCATGGCCTCTACTCATCGCAGGTTTCATGGCCTCTACTCATCGCAGGTTTCATGGCGTCTACTCATTGCAGGTTTCATGGCCTCTACTCATCGCAGGTTTCATGGCCTCTACTCATTGCAGGTTTCATGGCCTCTACTGCAATAATAGAGGCTCCCAGAGGCAGTCCTCCACCTCGCCAGCCAATGGGTACAAGATTGTAAATATTCACTGACTGCAAGCAGAGATGGTGACAAATCTACATAACCATTGAGAAGAATTTACATCAAATTATAAAACAGGATCAGTTCAGCTCCAAAGACTTGTTATTCTATGTTGGGAGGGAGATAAGCGGCTGCCAGATCCCCCCCCCCACCAAAAAAAAAAATGTCTGCTGCTGGGAGATGTCAGGAGATGGTTGGGCTGTGCTTGTGGACAAACCCATTTATATTCTCCGACACAATTCTCAGGGCTTGAAGGACCCGCAAGTCATTACCTATTCCAGTGCAGGAAGCGCGCAGTATCCTAAGGCTTTGAGGCTGAATCATCCATAAGGATACACGCTTGTGCGCAACGCATCAGTATCAAGTCATCGACGGGTCACTGGACGACGCCTGCAAATAGTGAGGTTACCGGCCCTATAAAATAATTGTGTACAATACTGCAGTGTCTGGCATGTCAGATCACAGGGGTGCAGCAGCTGGGACCCCCACCAGTCCCATGAGCAATAGTCTGTGAGAGAGCTCACAATCTCCGGTGTTGGATGGGGCTGAGGTCCGGGCTCTGTGCGGCCCCTCATGTTCTTCCCTCCATGTCTGTATGGAGCTTGTGCACTGGGTGCCGTCATGGGGGACAGAAAAGGGCGAACCCCAAACTGTTCCCACAAAGCTGACGCTACAATTGTCCACTGAAGAATTAAGATTTCCCATCACTGGAACTAAGGACCCATGATAACAGCCCCTAGCAATATCCTCCTCCACCATCTGTACAGCGGCACAATGCAGTCGGGGGGGTAACGTCCTCCTGGAATCACCAAACCCAGACTCCTCCATCAGACGCAGATAGAGAAGTGCGATCCGTCACTGCACAGAACACGTCTCCTCCAAAGTCCAGTGGTGGCGACTTTACACCACTCCATCCGACACTCTGCATTGTGCTGGGTGATGTACGGCTGCATGCAGCTGCTCGGCCATGAAGCTCCTGGCAGGGGTGCAGTGTTTATACCAGAGGAGGTCTGGACTCTGCAGTTATGGGCTCAGCAGAGCAGTGATGACTTTTCTGACCTTTGCTCCTCATCACTTGGCCCCCCGCTCTGTAACGTTATAGGGTCTCCACTTCGTGGCTGAGTTGGACGGACTTGTTACCCCGGTGGCCCCTAATACAGGACTGCGCTGGTATCAGTGAGATCTGCACCACCGGCCACTCTGTCACATAGTAAAGGCAGACGGCATGGCGGGGGGCCGGAGGTTATACATCAGGGTGAAAACAAGGGGCTGGATGTTATACACCAGGGGTGAGGGGCCGAATGCTATACACCAGGGTGAAAACGGGGGGCCGGATGTTATACACCGGGAGGGAGGGTCTGGAGGTTATACACCAGGGTGAAAATGAGGGGCCAGATGGTATACAACGGGGTTGAGGGGCCAGATGTTATATATACACCAGGGGAAAAATGAGGGGCCAGATGTTATACACCGTGGGTGAAGGGCCAATGTTATCCCCCCCAGGGAAAACAAGGGGCCGGATGTTATACACCAGGGGGAAAATGAGGGGCCGGATGTTATACACCAGGGGGAAAATGAGGGGCCGGATGTGACGCACCCCTGGGCCTCCTTGGTGTAGCGTTGCGCACGCGGGGACTACCCGGAGCTGGGCCTGTTGGGGGTAGTAGTCTCGTGGCGGAGACCCGGTCCGTGCCCAGGGAGTCAGACTAAGTGGCGGTATATTAGCAGTAGATGTAGGACGACTACGCCACCCGTTGAATGCAGCTATGGAGCTGCCGCTGCAGGGCAGACCGCTGAGGCCGGTGGTAGGATAGTGCAGCGTAGATGGTATAACCCCCAACGGGAGGGGTATGGCCTCAGGGCAGCCGACGTGGATGATGGGGGTAGCAGGAACCACTCAGAGACGATGCGGTGTAGTTCAGGGTCTTTACTGGTGACAAAGATAGACCCTCCCGGAGTACTGGCTAGCGGTCGGGGCCTGGTCAGTCCTTGAGCAGATGGGATCCCCCTTGGCCAGGCGGAGTTGTAGGCCTCCCCAACTAATCGTACTCTTCTGGCTACCTTGCTAGAGGCGGGTAAAAGTAGCCCACGTCCCTGAGTGTACCGTGTGGTGCTCACCCGTATGGCCGGTGACTCGGGGCCTTCTAGTGGCTTCCGCTCCACGACGGCGGTGCTGGTCCCACGCGTGTGACCGTGCCTTCGGGTTTCTTGGCCAGAGGACCTGAAATCCCCTGCCGGGCGGTTTCTGCTGCTGGGTCTGGGTTAATCCCCACAGCCTCGGACTCCGGGTCCGGTAGTAACTCTTCAATCAGGGCGAGCTCTTCAGCTGCCAGCCCCTGATTCCTTTTAGCCTGCTCCCACAGAGCTCCTGATCTTTCTTTCCTATGCTGCTTCTCTTCTTCTCAACTCTACTCTTCTCTTCTCACTAACCCTGCCTCAGCCCCAGTTTTATATAGGGGAAGTTCTTCCCCTCCCAGGACTGGGCAGGAGGTGTGGCATGCATAGGATTCCTGACCAAGAGACCTCCCACCTGCTCTCAGACATAATATTGCTATTACTGTGGAGACCAGACCCCTGGGGTGCCACATTCCCCCCTAGTGAATTTTAGTACTCCGGGACTAAACATACTTTTGTAAACATAACAAATTACAAACAGAAACAACGTAATAAAGAAAAACATTAGGATGGTCACGGCGTGTCCGCAACCGGGTGCAGTTTTTTAAGAAAACAAGGGTGTCCATTTCACCAACACAGGGAGACGTAACCAGGTAGGGGTCTGTCCTGCCCCGAGTCCTTAACAGTCTTTCAGTCCGTCCTGGGTTACGCTCCAACTATATACACAAAGGATTCCCGGTAAATCCACCAAAGACTCCTATAAATAACTAGAAACACAAAATTATACACAAGCAACAATAGACAGGTAAACATTAATAAACAATCTAAACACTTAGATCCTCCAACGTATGGGCAACTGGCCTCTAGTGACCCTAGTGGACCTACGGAGCTGGTTGATTGGTCCTGAGCTACAGGGTATAGGGGCTGTCAAGGGTAAACTGGGCAGCCGTCTACGGACTCTTTGGCTCACTAGGGGTATGGTAGGCTCACTATAAGCAGAGGCTTGCTTCTCCGGGTCTGCTTGTGTAGGGTCTTCTGCCTCCTGGACCGGCTGTTCTTCCAGTTCTACCTGTGTCTCCGTAGGCACTTGGGATGCTGGTTGGAGGAACGTGAGGACGGGTACCACAACAGCACCATTGACTTGAGTCCAAGACCGGGGGAAGTCTCCGAGCACAGTACTAACCATATTTTCCCTTTCCTCTACGGGTCGAGGGTCTTCTTGTTCCTCTTCAGGGTTTCGTAGCTGTTCAGGACACTTCTTCAGGTGATCCCGGGATACAATGGCTGTGGTTTCCCCTCCGTCTTTACTGATTGTACAGATCTTCGGGTTGTCGTGGCTTGAGGGCAGTACGGTGTACGGGTCCTTCTCCCACTGGTCGTCCAACTTGTGGAGCCGTCTTTTCCTCTTCAAGACCTGCTCTCCGGGCACCAGGGGAACAGCGGGAGCATACTGGTTGTAAGTTTTCTCTTGTCTTTCCCTAGCTTGACAGAGACTTCGCTCCACGCTCTCCTGTACTTTCCGGTACTGCTGCTGCCTCACTGTGTCCCAGTTGGCTTCTGGTGAAGTGTCCTCGGGTGTCAGGACTCCCATCTCCAGATCAACAGGAAGCTTACCAGGTCTTGCCCTCATTAGGTAAGCCGGGGTACAGTTGGTGGAACCTACAGGGATGTGGTTGTATAGGTCCACCAGGTCGGGCAGCTTTTCAGGCCACAGACTGCGTTCCTCCAGGGGCAATGTTTTCAGGAGATCTATCACCACCTGGTTCATTTTCTCACAAAGTCCATTAGTTTGCGGGTGATAGGGTGTTGTTCTAATCTTCCGGCATCCATACAGGGTGCAGAACTCCTGGAAGACCTCCGCTTCAAAGGCAGGCCCCTGGTCCGTCAGCACCTGCTCCGGGTATCCATGCGGACGGCAGAAGTGCTGCTGGAAGGCTCTAGCTGCTGTGTGAGCCGTTAAATCCTTGACGGGGATGACAACCAAGAACCGGGAGTAGTGATCCACGATGTTTAATGCGTAGACATAGCCACTTCTGCTTGGGGTCAGCTTTACATGATCCAAGGCTACCAGTTCCAACGGCTGTCTGGTGATGATGGACCGCAGGGGAGTCTTCTGGCTGGCACGGTCCCTCCTTCTTAAGTTGCATGGGCCACAGTCTCTGCACCACCTCTCGATGGTCCCTCTCATGCCTACCCAATGGAACCGCCCGCGCAGCAGAAACTCCAGCTTCTTCCATCCGAAGTGCCCAGCTCCGTCGTGGTATGCCTCCATCACCATAGCTGCGTCTCTTCTTGGCACCACTACTTGCCAGATTAGTTCATGCGTCCGGGAGTTAACCATTCTGCGGCACAACTTCCCCTTGTAAAGGAACAGTCGACTCTTCTCAGCCCACAGTTGCTTGGCTTCCTCCGGAGCGTCTGGGTCAAGGCGTGCATCTGGCCGAGTCAGCATCTCCTTTACCAGTCGGACGGCAGGGTCACTGTCTTGCGTCTCCGCCCAGTTGTAATGAGGTAACGGGTTGAACGTAGCGGATTGCTTACTCCTTACACGGTGGGAATACTGGATAGTCCCATGACGGTGGAATGCGGGGAGTTCAACTTCTTCCAGTTCCTCTGAATCTTCCCCTACGTCCGGTAGGTTCGGCATCCTGGACAGGGCGTCCGCGTTGGTATTGGAGCGTCCTGCCCGGTATTTGATTGTAAACTCATAGTTGGACAAGCGGGCCATCCATCTCTGCTCTAGGGCACCGAGTCTTGCAGTGTCCAGATGTGTCAACGGGTTGTTATCCGTGTACACGGTGAACCGGGAAGAAGCGAGGTAGTGCTTAAAGCGTTCGGTGACTGCCCACACCACTGCCAGGAACTCTAGCTTAAATGAGCTGTAATTCTCAGGGTTTCTTTCGGTGGGTCGCAGTTTTCGGCTGGCGTAAGCAATTACCCGTTCTTTCCCCTGCTGGATCTGGGATAGTACGGCTCCTAGCCCGATGTTACTGGCGTCGGTGTAGAGGATAAAGGGCTGGCTGTAATCCGGGTACGCCAGGATTTCGTCCCCCGTGAGGGCCATCTTCAGCTGGCGGAAGGACTCTTCTTCCAGCCTCTCCCATCTGAAGGGTGGCTTCTGGTTCTTGGCCTTCCTGGACTGGCCTATCAGGAGGTCCTGCATAGGAGCTGCCTTCTTGGTGAAACCGGGTATGAACCTTCGGTAGTAGCCTACCAACCCGAGGAACTGCCTCACTTCCTTTACGCTGGAGGGGCTTGGCCATTCCTTAATTGCGGTGATCTTATCAGGGTCGGAAGCCACTCCGTCAGCACTCACCACGTGTCCCAGGTACTGCACCTTTGGCTTCAGGAGGTGACACTTGGAGGGTTTCACCTTTAGGCCGTAACTTGCCAGAGCTTCGAACACTTCCGCCAGGTGTTTCAGGTGGTCCTCGTAGGTCTTGGAGTAGACGATGACATCGTCCAGGTATAACAGGACCGTCTCAAAGTTCCGGTGTCCCAGACAGCACTCCATCAGTCGCTGGAAGGTTCCTGGTGCGTTGCAGAGTCCAAACGGCATGCAGGTAAACTCGCTAAGTCCCATCGGGGTGGTGAATGCGGTCTTCTCCCGGTCCGCCTCTGCTACAGGAACCTGCCAGTACCCGCTAGTGAGATCCAAGGTGGAGAAGAAGTTAGCAGATTTTAAAGCAGCCAAAGACTCCTCTATTCTTGGTAAGGGGTACGCATCTTTGTGTGTGATACGGTTAATTTTCCGGTAATCTACACACATTCTCATGGTGTTGTCTTTCTTTTTGACTAAGACTAGTGGAGCTGCCCAGGGGCTACAGCTATCCCTGATTACCCCAGCCTCCTTCATGTCTCTAAGCATCCCCTTGGCGTGTTGGTAGTGTGCAGGGGGTACGGGTCGATACCTCTCTTTTATGGGAGGATGGTCTCCCGTGGGGATGTGGTGTTCTACCCCCTTGACTCGCCCGAAGTCTAACGGGTGTTTACTAAACACTCTCTCGTACTCTTGAACCACCCGGTAGACTCCCTGTTTCTGGTGGGAGGGAGTGGAGTCAGTACCCAAATGTAGTTGCTGACACCAATCCTCCATTATTTTCGTAGAGCCGTTACCTTCCTCCGGGTGAGATGGAGGCAAGGGTTCCACAGACTGTATAGAATTTTGGTTGATGGTATATAATTTGGCTAGCGTAGCATACCGGGGCAGGTATACTTCCCTTTTCCCGATATTTATTATGCGAACGGGTACCCTCCCATGGCGTACATCAACTACCCCCCGTGCTGTCAAAATGGTGGGCCTACTGTCTGAGTAGACTGGTTCTACCATGGCCTGGTAATCTCTACCTCTCAGACCAATAGCTGCCCGGCACCAAATCATCATTTCACTTTTCGGGGGTATGGCAATAGGGAAAGGGTCACACATTCTTACGCTACCAATCTCACCGCCGGAGAGTTCCACTTGTTGCCGTCGCATCAGTGCCCGGATCTCTTTCTGGAGCACTCGCTGCTGGCCGGAGCTGGCGTTCTTGGCAACCTGCTGTAAAATGAAAATCACCTCTGCAAGACAATTTTCAATCACATTAGTTCCTAGAGTTATCTTTGGGTGACTCTCGCGCTTGTCAATGTCTACAATGATCAGTCCCTGTGCTGCCAGTTCGACTCTACCGATTTTAATGGTCATTTCTTTAAATCCGATCTGTGGCACGGGCTGACCATTACTGGCGATGATACTCAAGTCGTCGTCTGGATAGCGGGTTATATCCGAGTCATTCCAGTACTGCTTGAAGAGCACGTACGGGATGGTGGTGACCTGTGACCCGGTGTCCAGTAGGGCACTCATAGGGATGCCATCCAGTACCACAGGCAAGACTGGACGTCCTCCCACATATTTGTCGCGCCAGCTCGATGGGCCTGGTGATCTTTTTCCTGGGGGTTGGCCCTCTACCCCAGGTTGTGCCAGTTTAAAGGACAGTACCTTGCCATATGTCCGGGTTGATTGCAGCGGCGGCAGATGGGTTGTCCGTCCTCGTTGTATCGGTCGCTGGGTCTTCCTCTGGCCGGTGGGGTCCTCCTTGGTCGACGCCACGGGATGTCCTCCGGTCCGGATGCCAGCTGGATCTTCCCTGGAGTGGAAGCCTGTAAAGACTGCACAGTTCGGGTTAGCGCAGCAACGCTTTTAGCTAGCTCTTGGACCTGATGGTGCAGGTCTGGAGCCGGGTCATTGTTCAAAGTCTGCGCATCAGCTCCCACAGGCCCTGCCGACAAGGGCGCCGCCTCCTGGTGGTAAGTGATAGCTGGGCGCCTGTGGGTCACAACGCCACCCGGTGCCGGTTCTCGGAGCACCCGGATGGCTCTGTCCTTGAACTGTGCAAAGTCCAGATGAGGATCCTGTAAGGCCATTGCCCGCAACTGGGTTCGGTGGGCATTGCAATATAGTCCCTCTATAAATTGTTCGGTCAACAGCCTGTCCTCGTTTCCCACGCCGTCAGGGTCGGTCTGCTTAATGGCTCTCAGGGCCTCTTGTAGGTTTAGTGCATAGTCCCTTATACTCTCATGTGCTCGCTGCTTGCACCCATAGAATCTAAGCTTAATCTCGGCTGAGGTGCGGGTATCAAAGGTGTCCCTCAGCCGGGTTAGTATCCCCGCGACAGTCTTCCTCCCAGGTGGCCAGGACTTTACTTTTTGGGCTGCCCCGGTTAGTTGGGCCACCAGGATGCTCACTTTTTGCTCTTCTGTGAGGGGGTACACCTGGAAGAGGCTATCCAGCTTTTCTCTAAAGTCATTCAGGGTATGTGACTCCCCTGTGTACTGGGGTAGCCAGGCTGCTCCCGGGATATAGGGCATGATGAAAGGCATGACTGCAGCAGCGGTGGCGCTGGCGGGGGTTGAGGCAGTGAAGCTCTCCTCCGTATCCGACATCTTTCTCCCCCCTAGTGGACCGTGGCCTACCTTGCGATGATCCTCTTCCGTAGGCCGCGGCTCCGCAGTGGATCGTCAGGGTTGAGGACCTTCCGTCGCGCTCCTGTGACGTCAGCGTCTGCTGGGCTCCTTCCAGGACCTTACGCGACGTCTGGACGTGAGGCGGGGCTTCAGTTCTCGCGCGCTTTTGGAGTCCACGCCCCTCTTCTTCCCGCGCGGCGTCTTCAAGATGGCGTCCAACGGCGGGAAAACTCCACGGAAGGCGGGAAGAAGGCTGAAAATGGCGCCGGATGGCGGGAATCTTCACCGATGGCGGGAAGAAGGCTGAAGATGGTGCCGGATGGCGGGAATCTTCACGGATGGCGGGAATCTTCACCACTGGTAAGTTTTGAACAGTCTTTTTCAGGCACGCAGTACCCGGTGGTTGCGGGCACGTAATCCTGCCGACTACGCCAAAAGTTGACGCACCCCTGGGCCTCCTTGGTGTAGCGTTGTGCACGCGGGGACTACCCGGAGCCGGGCCTGTTGGGGCTAGTAGTCTCGTGGCGGAGACCCGGTCCGTGCCCAGGGAGTCAGACTAAGTGGCGGTATATTAGCAGTAGATGTAGGACGACTACGCCACCCGTTGAATGCAGCTATGGAGCTGCCGCTGCAGGGCAGACCGCTGAGGCCGGTGGTAGGATAGTGCAGCGTAGATGGTATAACCCCCAACGGGAGGGGTATGGCCTCAGGGCAGCCGACGTGGATGATGGGGGTAGCAGGAACCACTCAGAGACGATGCGGTGTAGTTCAGGGTCTTTACTGGTGACAAAGATAGACCCTCCCGGAGTACTGGCTAGCGGTCGGGGCCTGGTCAGTCCTTGAGCAGATGGGATCCCCCTTGGCCAGGCGGAGTTGTAGGCCTCCCCAACTAATCGTACTCTTCTGGCTACCTTGCTAGAGGCAGGTAAAAGTAGCCCACGTCCCTGAGTGTACCGTGTGGTGCTCACCCGTATGGCCGGTGACTCGGGGCCTTCTAGTGGCTTCCGCTCCACGACGGCGGTGCTGGTCCCAAGCGTGTGACCGTGCCTTCGGGTTTCTTGGCCAGAGGACCTGAAATCCCCTGCCGGGCGGTTTCTGCTGCTGGGTCTGGGTTAATCCCCACAGCCTCGGACTCCGGGTCCGGTAGTAACTCTTCAATCAGGGCGAGCTCTTCAGCTGCCAGCCCCTGATTCCTTTTAGCCTGCTCCCACAGAGCTCTTGATCTTTCTTTTCTATGCTGCTTCTCTTCTTCTCAACTCTACTCTTCTCTTCTCACTAACCCTGCCTCAGCCCCAGTTTTATATAGGGGAAGTTCTTCCCCTCCCAGGACTGGGCAGGAGGTGTGGCATGCATAGGATTCCTGACCAAGAGACCTCCCACCTGCTCTCAGACATAATATTGCTATTACTGTGGAGACCAGACCCCTGGGGTGCCACAGATGTTATACACAAAGGGGAAAATGAGGGGCCGGATGTTATACTCAAAGGGGAAAATGAGGTTCTGGATGTTATACACCAGGGTGAAAATGAGGGGCTGGATATTATACATCAGGGGGTGAGGGGCCGGATGTTATACACCAGGGGGAAAACGAGGGGCCGGATGTTATACACCAGGGGAAAAACGAGGGGCCGGATGTTATACACAAGGGGGAAAATGAGGGGCCGGATGTTATACACCAGGGGGAAAACGAGGGGCCGGATGTTATACACAAGGGGGAAAATGAGGGTCTGGATGTTATACACCAGTGGGAAAACGAGGGGCTGGATGTTATACACCAGGGGGAAAACGAGGGGCCGGATGTTATACACAAGGGGGAAAATGAGGGGCCGGATGTTATACACCAGGGGGAAAACGAGGGGCCGGATGTTATACACAAGGGGGAAAATGAGGGTCTGGATGTTATACACCAGGGGGAAAATGAGGGGCTGGATATTATACATCAGGGGGTGAGGGGCCGGATGTTATACACCAGGGGGAAAACGAGGGGCCTGATGTTATACACCAGGGGGAAAACGAGGGTCCGGATATTATACATCAGGGGGTGAGGGGCCGGATGTTATACACCAGGGGGAAAACGAGGGGCTGGATGTTATACACCAGGGGGAAAATGAGGGGCCGGATATTATACATCAGGGGGTGAGGGGCCGAATGTTATACACCAGGGGGAAAACGAGGGGTCGGATGTTATACACCAGGGGGAAAACGAGGGGCTGGATGTGACTCGCCCCCTGGGCCGTGGGGCACGCGGAACCGGGCAATAGGGAGACGTTGGGGGTAGTAGTGGTGGCGGCCCGGTCCCGCGGCTCAGGGTGGTCAGGCCAATGGTAGTCTGCTACGTGCTTTAGATAATGTCCGACTACGCCACCCGTGGATTGCGGTTATTAGGAACCGCCGCTGCAAGGCAGTCCGCTGGGGCTGATGATGGGTGCAGCTGAGGTGATGTGACTCCCCACGGGAAGAGTGCAGCCCCAGGGCAGTGTAGTGGATGCTGGGAGTGATGGTAGTGAGAGTCCCAGTGCCGGTAGTGCCGGAGGAGCGAAAAAGCACACAGACAACGTACTGCAGTCCAGCGTCTTTACTCACGGTTAATATCCAAGTCACTTCAGCTGGCAATGACTGCCCGAGCCGTGCTGCGTCCACCAGGTGTGGGGCTCGGTCAACTCCCAGGCAGTTCAGGAGCATGGCACAGGACCCCCTTTTATCCTTTCTCTGGCCTGCCTCACCAGTGACCCACTTTTGTCCAGCTGCCGCGGACCTGTGCGGTTAAACGTGGGCCCCGTCCTCCGCTGTCCTATATGGTGCCTTCCTAGCAGGTTTGATGAGGTGTCGCACCAATATATGATCACGACGACCGGTCTTTGGCTGAGGGTTGTTTCTCCTCCACCAACTTGGGATCCGGTACCCTTAATCTTCCTGACCCTGCACCCTGGATTCTCGTGGGTTCTTAGGGTCCCTTCCACCTTCTTGTTCCTGAGCCCTTCTGTTTCTCTGTCTCTCCTTCTTTGCAGTTCCTTTCTGCTCCTGTTCCTTTCTCTTGGAGCTGAGATGAGCTAGAATCTCAGCTCCCCTTCACCTCCTCCTCGGCCTCTTCTCTAGGCCCACTTCTCCTTCTCCTCTCAGGCCCCAGCCTCTTCCCTAGGCCTGCCTCTGGAGCAGCACTCAGCCCGAGCTGCTGCTCCTTGTCAGCTCTCCTCTCCTCACAGACTGAGCCTAGATCTAAGATGGTGCCCACCTTTTATACCTCCCTCTAGCCATGAGCCCAGGTGACCAGCAACCAATAGGCTCCTACCTACGCTCAGGAACCGCCCCCTATCTGCCCCTACAGCACTGGGTGTTCCACCCCTCCCTCCCCACTCCAGCAGGGACATGGTCGGTCGTGCCTGCACTTCTGTCTAGTGGGAGCACCGTTGAGCTGTCCCTGAGAAATGGGGTGTGTGTGCTGCATGCAGCTAACTGAGCCCTGGTCCATTCTCCATCCTTACCCGGGAGTGGAATATCACACCTCTGGCAGAGGTGCAATACCCCTGTAGCGGCCGAGCCCTCGGGGCGCTACAGATGTTATACACCAGAGGGAAAACGAGGGGCCAGATGTTATACACCAGGGGGAAAACGAGGGGCCGGATATTAAACATCAGGGGGTGAGGAACATCAGGGGGTGAGGGGCCGGATGATATACACCAGGGTGAAAACGAGGGGCCAGATGTTATACACCAGGGGGAAAACGAGGGGCCGGATATTATACATCAGGGGGTGAGGGGCCGGTGATATACACCAGGGTGAAAACGAGGGGTCGGATGTTATACACCAGGGGGAAAACGAGGGGCCGGATATTATACATCAGGGGGTGAGGGGCCGGATGTTATACACCAGGGGGGAAAACGAGGGGCCGGATGTTATACACAAGGAGGAAAATGAGGGTCCGGATGTTATACACCAGAGGGAAAACGAGGGGCTGGATGTTATACATTGGGGGTGAGGGGCTGGATGTTAAACACAAGGGGTTAAGGGACCGAATGAAAAATGCAGTGATTAAGACGTGCGGCCCCATGCTTTTCTCTGTACATACGCTGGTGATTTAGGCTGTGTCATCTGTAAATATAGAGCTAATTCATGAGTACTGAAGCAAACATCAAATACAAACACAATGATGGAAACATAAAGGAAAAGACAATAATGTTTGTCTGCAGACATGATGGGTCCCCGGAGTCTGTGGATTCCTCTATTAAAATCACATTCAGACTTTTTCCATTAGTTAATTCTAGGAGCCTAAAGCCCCCCATTCACATTAGACTAATGTTTGCCGAACCCTCCGTTAAGGACGGATTCAGCCAACACTCTAATGTGTACGGTAGCCATGGACAAGTGACTGTCAGGGAGCTAAGGATTCGGAATATCTGATTTCTGACTGCCGATCCTTTTGTTCTCCCTGAGATAAGCTGCCGCCACACAGGTCTGGCAGAGGCTTTCTCATAGAGAACACAGGAGCGCTCAGTAGAGCGAGCACTCCTGTGTGTGGGAGAGACGGCCAGGATAGAGGCACCATCGTCCGTCCGACAGCCATCTAATGTACAGTATATGTATCACACTAGACACCAAGGATGTTATAAGGTTCCAACTAGACACCAAGGATGTTATAAGGTTCCAACTAGACACCAAGGATGTTATAAGGGTCCCACTACACACCAGGGATGTTATAAGGATCCAACTAGACATCAAGGATGTTATAAGGATCCAACTAGACACCAAGGATGTTATAAGGCTCCAACTAGACACCAAGGATGTTATAAGGGTCCCACTACACACAAGGGATGTTATAAGAATCCCACTACACACCAGGGATGTTATAAGGATCCAACTAGACATCAAGGATGTTATAAGGATCCAACTAGATACCAAGGATGTTATAAGGGTCCCACTACACACCAGAGATGTTATAAGGATCCAACTAGACATCAAGGATGTTATTAAGATCTAACTAGACATCAAGGATGTTATAAGGATTCAACTAGACACCAAGGATGTTATAAGGATCCAACTAGACATCAAGGATGTTATAAGGTTCCAACTAGACATCAAGGATGTTATAAGGGTCCCACTACACACCAGGGATGTTATAAGGATCCAACTAGACATCAAGGATGTTATAAGGATCCAACTAGAAACCAAGGATGTTATAAGGGTCCCACTACACACCAGGAATGGTATAAGGATCCAACTAGACATCAAGGATGTTATAAAGATCTAACGAGACATCAAGGATGTTATAAGGATCCAACTAGATATCAAGGATATTATAAGGTTCCAACTAGACATCAAGGATGTTATAAGGATCCAACTAGACATCAAGGATGTTATAAGGATCCAACTGGACATCAAGGATATTATAAGGTTCCAACTAGACACCAAGGATGTTATAAGGATCCAACTAGACACCAAGGATGTCATAAGGATCCAACTAGACACCATGGATGATATAAGGATCCAAATACACACCAGGGATGTTATAACAATCCCACTACACACCAGGGATGTTATAAGGATCCAACTACACACCAGGGATGTTATAAGGATCCAACTAGACATCAAGGATGTTATAAGGATCCAACTAGACACCAAGGATGTTATAAGGGTCCCACTACACACCAGGGATGTTATAAGGATCCCACTACACACCAGGGATGTTATAAGGATCCAACTAGACATCAAGGATGTTATAAGGATCCAACTAGACACCAAGGATGTTATAAGGGTCCCACTACACACCAGGAATGGTATAAGGATCCAATTAGACATCAAGGATGTTATAAATATCTAACTAGACATCAAGGATGTTATAAGGATCCAACTAGACATCAAGGATATTATAAGGTTCCAACTAGACATCAAGGATGTTATAAGGATCCAACTAGACATCAAGGATGTTATAAGGATCCAACTAGACATCAAGGATATTATAAGGTTCCAACTAGACACCAAGGATGTTATAAGGTTCCAACTAGACACCAAGGATGTTATAAGGTTTCAACTAGACATCAAGGATGTTATAAGGTTCCAACTAGACATCAAGGATGTTATAAGGTTCCAACTAGACATCAAGGATGTTATAAGGTTCCAACTAGACACCAAGGATGTTATAAGGTTCCAACTAGACATCAAGGATATTATAAGGTTCCAACTAGACATCAAGGATGTTATAAGGTTCCAACTAGACACCAAGGATGTTATAAGGGTCCCACTACACACCAGGGATGTTATAAGGATCCAACTAGACATCAAGGATGTTATAAGGATCCAACTAGAAACCAAGGATGTTATAAGGGTCCCACTACACACCAGGAATGGTATAAGGATCCAACTAGACATCAAGGATGTTATAAAGATCTAACTAGACATCAAGGATGTTATAAGGATCCAACTAGAAACCAATGATGTTATAAGGGTCCCACTACACACCAGGAATGGTATAAGGATCCAACTAGACATCAAGGATGTTATAAAGATCTAACTAGACATCAAGGATGTTATAAGGATCCAACTAGATATCAAGGATATTATAAGGTTCCAACTAGACATCAAGGATGTTATAAGGATCCAACTAGACATCAAGGATGTTATAAGGATCCAACTAGACATCAAGGATATTATAAGGCTCCAACTAGACACCAAGGATGTTATAAGGATCCAACTAGACACAAAGGATGTTATAAGGATCCAACTAGACACCAAGGATGTTATAAGGATCCAAATACACACCAGGGATGTTATAAGAATCCCACTACACACCAGGGATGTTATAAGGATCCCACTACACACTAGGGATGTTATAAGGATCCAACTAGACATCAAGGATGTTATAAGGATCCAACTAGACACCAAGGATGTTATAAGGGTCCCACTACACACCAGGAATGGTATAAGGATCCAACTAGACATCAAGGATGTTATAAATATCTAACTAGACATCAAAGATGTTACAAGGATCCAACTAGACATCAAGGATATTATAAGGTTCCAACTAGACATCAAGGATGTTATAAGGTTCCAACTAGACACCAAGGATGTTATAAGGGTCCCACTACACACCAGGGATGTTATAAGAATCCCACTACACACCAGGGATGTTATAAGGATCCAACTAGACATCAAGGATGTTATAAGGATCCAACTAGATACCAAGGATGTTATAAGGGTCCCACTACACACCAGAGATGTTATAAGGATCCAGCTAGACATCAAGGATGTTATTAAGATCTAACTAGACATCAAGGATGTTATAAGGATTCAACTAGACACCAAGGATGTTATAAGGATCCAACTAGACATCAAGGATGTTATAAGGGTCCCAATACACACCAGGGATGTTATAAGGATCCAACTAGACATCAAGGATGTTATAAGGATCCAACTAGAAACCAAGGATGTTATAAGGGTCCCACTACACACCAGGAATGGTATAAGGATCCAACTAGACATCAAGGATGTTATAAAGATCTAACTAGACACCAAGGATGTTATAAGGATCCAACTAGACACCAAGGATGTTATAAGGATCCAAATACACACCACGGATGTTATAAGAATCCCACTACACACCAGGGATGTTATAAGGATCCCACTACACACCAGGGATGTTATAAGGATCCAACTAGACATCAAGGATGTTATAAGGATCCAACTAGACACCAAGGATGTTATAAGGGTCCCACTACACACCAGGAATGGTATAAGGATCCAACTAGACATCAAGGATGTTATAAATATCTAACTAGACATCAAAGATGTTATAAGGATCCAACTAGACATCAAGGATATTATAAGGTTCCAACTAGACATCAAGGATGTTATAAGGTTCCAACTAGACATCAAGGATGTTATAAGGGTCCCACTACACACCAGGGATGTTATAAGAATCCCACTACACACCAGGGATGTTATAAGGATCCAACTAGACATCAAGGATGTTATAAGGATCCAACTAGATACCAAGGATGTTATAAGGGTCCAAATACACACCAGAGATGTTATAAGGATCCAACTAGACATCAAGGATGTTATTAAGATCTAACTAGACGTCAAGGATGTTATAAGGATTCAACTAGACACCAAGGATGTTATAAGGATCCAACTAGACATCAAGGATGTTATAAGGTTCCAACTAGACATCAAGGATGTTATAAGGGTCCCACTACACACCAGGGATGTTATAAGGATCCAACTAGACATCAAGGATGTTATAAGGATCCAACTAGAAACCAAGGATGTTATAAGGGTCCCACTACACACCAGGAATGGTATAAGGATCCAACTAGACATCAAGGATGTTATAAAGATCTAACTAGACATCAAGGATGTTATAAGGATCCAACTAGATATCAAGGATATTATAAGGTTCCAACTAGACATCAAGGATGTTATAAGGATCCAACTAGACATCAAGGATGTTATAAGGATCCAACTAGACATCAAGGATATTATAAGGTTCCAACTAGACACCAAGGATGTTATAAGGATCCAACTAGACACCAAGGATGTCATAAGGATCCAAATAGACACCATGGATGATATAAGGATCCAAATACACACCAGGGATGTTATAAGAATCCCACTACATACCAGGGATGTTATAAGGATCCAACTACACACCAGGGATGTTATAAGGATCCAACTAGACATCAAGGATGTTATAAGGATCCAACTAGACACCAAGGATGTTATAAGGGTCCCACTACACACCAGGGATGTTATAAGGATCCCACTACACACCAGGGATGTTATAAGGATCCAACTAGACATCAAGGATGTTATAAGGATCCAAATAGACACCAAGGATGTTATAAGGGTCCCACTACACACCAGGAATGGTATAAGGATCCAACTAGACATCAAGGATGTTATAAATATCTAACTAGACATCAAGGATGTTATAAGGATCCAACTAGACATCAAGGATATTATAAGGTTCCAACTAGACATCAAGGATGTTATAAGGATCCAACTAGACATCAAGGATGTTATAAGGATCCAACTAGACATCAAGGATATTATAAGGTTCCAACTAGACACCAAGGATGTTATAAGGTTCCAACTAGACACCAAGGATGTTATAAGGTTTCAACTAGACATCAAGGATGTTATAAGGTTCCAACTAGGCATCAAGGATGTTATAAGGTTCCAACTAGACATCAAGGATGTTATAAGGTTCCAACTAGACATCAAGGATATTATAAGGTTCCAACTAGACATCAAGGATGTTATAAGGTTCCAACTAGACATCAAGGATATTTTAAGGTTCCAACTAGACATCAAGGATGTTATAAGGATCCAACTAGACACCAAGGATGTTATAAGGTTCCAACTAGACATCAAGGATATTATAAGGTTCCAAATAGACATCAATGATGTTATAAGGTTCCATCTAGACACCAAGGATGTTATAAGGGTCCCACTACACACCAGGGATGTTATAAGGATCCAACTAGACATCAAGGATGTTATAAGGATCCAACTAGAAACCAAGGATGTTATAAGGGTCCCACTACACACCAGGAATGGTATAAGGATCCAACTAGACATCAAGGATGTTATAAAGATCTAACTAGACATCAAGGATGTTATAAGGATCCAACTAGAAACCAATGATGTTATAAGGGTCCCACTACACACCAGGAATGGTATAAGGATCCAACTAGACATCAAGGATGTTATGAAGATCTAACTAGACATCAAGGATGTTATAAGGATCCAACTAGATATCAAGGATATTATAAGGTTCCAACTAGACATCAAGGATGTTATAAGGATCCAACTAGACATCAAGGATGTTATAAGGATCCAACTAGACATCAAGGATATTATAAGGCTCCAAGTAGACACCAAGGATGTTATAAGGATCCAACTAGACACCAAGGATGTTATAAGGATCCAACTAGACACCAAGGATGTTATAAGGATCTAAATACACACCAGGGATGTTATAAGAATCCCACTACACACCAGGGATGTTATAAGGATCCCACTACACACCAGGGATGTTATAAGGATCCAACTAGACATCAAGGATGTTATAAGGATTCAACTAGACACCAAGGATGTTATAAGGGTCCCACTACACACCAGGAATGGTATAAGGATCCAACTAGACATCAAGGATGTTATAAATATCTAACTAGACTTCAAAGATGTTATAAGGATCCAACTAGACATCAAGGATATTATAAGGTTCCAACTAGACATCAAGGATGTTATAAGGTTCCAACTAGACATCAAGGATGTTATAAGGTTCCAACTAGACATCAAGGATGTTATAAGGTTCCAACTAGACATCAAGGATATTATAAGGTTCCAACTAGACATCAAGGATGTTATAAGATTCCAACTAGACATCAAGGATATTATAAGGTTCCAACTAGACATCAATGATGTTATAAGGATCCAACTAGACATCAAGGATGTTATAAGGTTCCAACTAGACATCAAGGATATTATAAGGTTCCAACTAGACATCAAGGATGTTATAAGGTTCCAACTAGACACCAAGGATGTTAAAAGGTCCCACTACACACCAGAGATGTTATAAGGATTCAACTAGACACCAGGGATGTTATAAGAATCCCACTACACACCAGGGATGTTATAAGGATCCCACTACACACTAGGGATGTTATAAGGATCCAACTAGACATCAAGGATGTTATAAGGATCCAACTAGACACCAAGGATGTTATAAGGGTCCCACTACACACCAGGAATGGTATAAGGATCCAACTAGACATCAAGGATGTTATAAATATCTAACTAGACATCAAAGATGTTACAAGGATCCAACTAGACATCAAGGATATTATAAGGTTCCAACTAGACATCAAGGATGTTATAAGGTTCCAACTAGACACCAAGGATGTTATAAGGGTCCCACTACACACCAGGGATGTTATAAGAATCCCACTACACACCAGGGATGTTATAAGGATCCAACTAGACATCAAGGATGTTATAAGGATCCAACTAGATACCAAGGATGTTATAAGGGTCCCACTACACACCAGAGATGTTATAAGGATCCAGCTAGACATCAAGGATGTTATTAAGATCTAACTAGACATCAAGGATGTTATAAGGATTCAACTAGACACCAAGGATGTTATAAGGATCCAACTAGACATCAAGGATGTTATAAGGGTCCCAATACACACCAGGGATGTTATAAGGATCCAACTAGACATCATGGATGTTATAAGGATCCAACTAGAAACCAAGGATGTTATAAGGGTCCCACTACACACCAGGAATGGTATAAGGATCCAACTAGACATCAAGGATGTTATAAAGATCTAACTAGACACCAAGGATGTTATAAGGATCCAACTAGACACCAAGGATGTTATAAGGATCCAAATACACACCACGGATGTTATAAGAATCCCACTACACACCAGGGATGTTATAAGGATCCCACTACACACCAGGGATGTTATAAGGATCCAACTAGACATCAAGGATGTTATAAGGATCCAACTAGACACCAAGGATGTTATAAGGGTCCCACTACACACCAGGAATGGTATAAGGATCCAACTAGACATCAAGGATGTTATAAATATCTAACTAGACATCAAAGATGTTATAAGGATCCAACTAGACATCAAGGATATTATAAGGTTCCAACTAGACATCAAGGATGTTATAAGGTTCCAACTAGACATCAAGGATGTTATAAGGGTCCCACTACACACCAGGGATGTTATAAGAATCCCACTACACACCAGGGATGTTATAAGGATCCAACTAGACATCAAGGATGTTATAAGGATCCAACTAGATACCAAGGATGTTATAAGGGTCCAAATACACACCAGAGATGTTATAAGGATCCAACTAGACATCAAGGATGTTATTAAGATCTAACTAGACGTCAAGGATGTTATAAGGATTCAACTAGACACCAAGGATGTTATAAGGATCCAACTAGACATCAAGGATGTTATAAGGTTCCAACTAGACATCAAGGATGTTATAAGGGTCCCACTACACACCAGGGATGTTATAAGGATCCAACTAGACATCAAGGATGTTATAAGGATCCAACTAGAAACCAAGGATGTTATAAGGGTCCCACTACACACCAGGAATGGTATAAGGATCCAAGTAGACATCAAGGATGTTATAAAGATCTAACTAGACATCAAGGATGTTATAAGGATCCAACTAGATATCAAGGATATTATAAGGTTCCAACTAGACATCAAGGATGTTATAAGGATCCAACTAGACATCAAGGATGTTATAAAGATCCAACTAGACATCAAGGATATTATAAGGTTCCAACTAGACACCAAGGATGTTATAAGGATCCAACTAGACACCAAGGATGTCATAAGGATCCAAATAGACACCATGGATGATATAAGGATCCAAATACACACCAGGGATGTTATAAGAATCCCACTACATACCAGGGATGTTATAAGGATCCAACTACACACCAGGGATGTTATAAGGATCCAACTAGACATCAAGGATGTTATAAGGATCCAACTAGACACCAAGGATGTTATAAGGGTCCCACTACACACCAGGGATGTTATAAGGATCCCACTACACACCAGGGATGTTATAAGGATCCAACTAGACATCAAGGATGTTATAAGGATCCAAATAGACACCAAGGATGTTATAAGGGTCCCACTACACACCAGGAATGGTATAAGGATCCAACTAGACATCAAGGATGTTATAAATATCTAACTAGACATCAAGGATGTTATAAGGATCCAACTAGACATCAAGGATATTATAAGGTTCCAACTAGACATCAAGGATGTTATAAGGATCCAACTAGACATCAAGGATGTTATAAGGATCCAACTAGACATCAAGGATATTATAAGGTTCCAACTAGACACCAAGGATGTTATAAGGTTCCAACTAGACACCAAGGATGTTATAAGGTTTCAACTAGACATCAAGGATGTTATAAGGTTCCAACTAGGCATCAAGGATGTTATAAGGTTCCAACTAGACATCAAGGATGTTATAAGGTTCCAACTAGACATCAAGGATATTATAAGGTTCCAACTAGACATCAAGGATGTTATAAGGTTCCAACTAGACATCAAGGATATTTTAAGGTTCCAACTAGACATCAAGGATGTTATAAGGATCCAACTAGACACCAAGGATGTTATAAGGTTCCAACTAGACATCAAGGATATTATAAGGTTCCAAATAGACATCAATGATGTTATAAGGTTCCATCTAGACACCAAGGATGTTATAAGGGTCCCACTACACACCAGGGATGTTATAAGGATCCAACTAGACATCAAGGATGTTATAAGGATCCAACTAGAAACCAAGGATGTTATAAGGGTCCCACTACACACCAGGAATGGTATAAGGATCCAACTAGACATCAAGGATGTTATAAAGATCTAACTAGACATCAAGGATGTTATAAGGATCCAACTAGAAACCAATGATGTTATAAGGGTCCCACTACACACCAGGAATGGTATAAGGATCCAACTAGACATCAAGGATGTTATGAAGATCTAACTAGACATCAAGGATGTTATAAGGATCCAACTAGATATCAAGGATATTATAAGGTTCCAACTAGACATCAAGGATGTTATAAGGATCCAACTAGACATCAAGGATGTTATAAGGATCCAACTAGACATCAAGGATATTATAAGGCTCCAAGTAGACACCAAGGATGTTATAAGGATCCAACTAGACACCAAGGATGTTATAAGGATCCAACTAGACACCAAGGATGTTATAAGGATCTAAATACACACCAGGGATGTTATAAGAATCCCACTACACACCAGGGATGTTATAAGGATCCCACTACACACCAGGGATGTTATAAGGATCCAACTAGACATCAAGGATGTTATAAGGATTCAACTAGACACCAAGGATGTTATAAGGGTCCCACTACACACCAGGAATGGTATAAGGATCCAACTAGACATCAAGGATGTTATAAATATCTAACTAGACTTCAAAGATGTTATAAGGATCCAACTAGACATCAAGGATATTATAAGGTTCCAACTAGACATCAAGGATGTTATAAGGTTCCAACTAGACATCAAGGATGTTATAAGGTTCCAACTAGACATCAAGGATGTTATAAGGTTCCAACTAGACATCAAGGATATTATAAGGTTCCAACTAGACATCAAGGATGTTTTAAGGTTCCAACTAGACATCAAGGATATTATAAGGTTCCAACTAGACATCAATGATGTTATAAGGATCCAACTAGACATCAAGGATGTTATAAGGTTCCAACTAGACATCAAGGATATTATAAGGTTCCAACTAGACATCAAGGATGTTATAAGGTTCCAACTAGACACCAAGGATGTTAAAAGGTCCCACTACACACCAGAGATGTTATAAGGATTCAACTAGACACCAGGGATGTTATAAGAATCCCACTACACACCATGGATGTTATAAGGATCCAACTAGACACCTAGGATGTTATAAGGTTCCAACTAGACACCAAGGATGTTGTAAGGTTCCAACTAGACACCAAGGATGTTATAAGGATCCAACTAGACACCAAGGATGTTATAAGGTTCTAACTAGACACCAAGGACGTTATAAGGTTCCAACTAGACACCAAGGATGTTATAAGGATCTAACTAGACACCAAGGATGTTATAAGGATCCAACTAGACACCAAGGATGTTATAAGGGTCCAACTAGATACCAAGGATGTTATAAGGTTCTAACTAGACACCAAGGACGTTATAAGGTTCCAACTAGACACCAAGGATGTTATAAGGATCTAACTAGACACCAAGGATGTTATAAGGATCCAACTAGACACCAAGTATGTTATAAGGGTCCAACTAGATACCAAGGATGTTATAAGGTTCTAACTAGACGCCAAGGACGTTATAAGGTTCCAACTAGACACCAAGGATGTTATAAGATTCTAATTATACACCAAGGATGTTATAAGGTTCTAACTAGACACCAAGGATGTTATAAGGTTCCAACTAGACACCAAGGACGTTATAAGGTTCCAACTAGACGCCAAGGATGTTATAAGGATCCCACTACACACAAGAGATGTTATAAGGATTCAACTAGACACCAGGGATGTTATAAGAATCCCACTACACACCAGGGATGTTATAAGGATCCAACTAGACACCTAGGGTGTTATATGGATCCCACTACACACCAGGAATGTTATAAGGTTCCAACTAGACACCAAGGATATTATAAGGGTCCAACTAGATACCAAGGATGTTATAAGGGTCCAACTAGATACCAAGGATGTTATAAGGTTCTAACTAGACACCAAGGACGTTATAAGGTTCCAACTAGACACCAAGGATGTTATAAGGATCCAACTAAACACCAAGGATGTTATAAGGTTCCAAGTAGACACCAAGGACGTTATAAGGTTCCAACTAGACACCAAGGATGTTATAAGGGTCCCACTACACACCAGAGATGTTATAAGGATTCAACTAGACACGAGGGATGTTATAAGAATCCCACTACACACCAGGGATGTTATAAGGATCCAACTAGACACCTAGGATGTTATAAGGTTCCAACTAGATACCAAGGATGTTATAAGGATCCAACTAGACACCACGGATGTTATAAGGATCCAACTAGACACCAAGTATGTTATAAGGATCCAACTAGACACCAAGGATGTTATAAGGGTCCAACTAGATACCAAGGATGTTATAAGGTTCTAACTAGACACCAAGGACGTTATAAGGTTCCAGACACCAAGGATGTTATAAGGTTCCAACTAGACACCAAGGATGTTATAAGGATCCAACTAGACACCAAGGATTTTATAAGGATCCAACTAGACACCAAGGATGTTATAAGGGTCCAACTAGATACCAAGGATGTTATAAGGTTCTAACTAGACACCAAGGACGTTATAAGGTTCCAACGAGACACCAAGGATGTTGTAAGATTCTAATTAGACACCAAGGATGTTATAAGGTTCCAACTAGACATCAAGGATGTTATAAGGTTCCAACTAGACACCAAGGATGTTATAAGGATCCAACTAGACACCAAGGATGTTATAAGGTTCCAACTAGACACCAAGGACGTTATAAGGTTCCAACTAGACACCAAGGATGTTATAAGGATCCAACTAGATACCAAGGATGTTATAAGGTTCTAACTAGACACCAAGGACGGTATAAGGTTCCAACTAGACACCAAGGATGTTATAAGGATCCAACTAGACACCAATGATGTTATAAGGTTCCAACTAGACACCAAGGACGTTATAAGGTTCCAACTAGACACCAAGGATGTTATAAGGGTCCCACTACACACCAGAGATGTTATAAGGATTCAACTAGACACCAGGGATGTTATAAGAATCCCACTACACACCAGGGATGTTATAAGGATCCAACTAGACACCTAGGATGTTATAAGGTTCCAACTAGATGCCAAGGATGTTATAAGGATCCAACTAGACACCAAGGATGTTATAAGGATCCAACTAGACACCAAGTATGTTATAAGGATCCAGCTAGACACCAAGGATGTTATAAGGGTCCAACTAGATACCAAGGATGTTATAAGGTTCTAACTAGACACCAAGGACGTTATAAGGTTCCAGACACCAAGGATGTTATAAGGTTCCAACTAGACACCAAGGATGTTATAAGGATCCAACTAGACACCAAGGATTTTATAAGGATCCAACTAGACACCAAGGATGTTATAAGGGTCCAACTAGATACCAAGGATGTTATAAGGTTCTAACTAGACACCAAGGACGTTATAAGGTTCCAACTAGACACCAAGGATGTTATAAGATTCTAATTAGACACCAAGGATGTTATAAAGTTCCAACTAGACATCAAGGATGTTATAAGGTTCCAACTAGACACCAAGGATGTTATAAGGATCCAACTAGACACCAAGGATGTTATAAGGTTCCAACTAGACACCAAGGACATTATAATGTTCCAACTAGACACCAAGGATGTTATAAGGATCCCACTACACACAAGAGATGTTATAAGGATTCAACTAGACACCATGGATGTTATAAAAATCCCACTACACACCAGGGATGTTATAAGGATCCAACTAGATACCTAGGGTGTTATAAGGATCCCACTACACACCAGGAATGTTATAAGGTTCCAACTAGACACTAAGGATGTTATAAGGGTCCCACTACACACCAGGAATGGTATAAGGATCCAACTAAACACCAAGGATGTTATAAGGTTCCAACTAGACACCAAGGATGTTATAAGCATAAAACTAGACACCAGGGACGTTATAAGGTTCCAACTAGACACCAAGGATATTATAAGGTTCCAGCTAGACACCAGGGACGTTATAAGGTTCCAACTAGACACCAAGGATGTTATAAGATTCTAATTATACACCAAGGATGTTATAAGGTTCTAACTAGACACCAGGGATGTTCTAAGAATCCCACTACACACCAGGGATGTTATAAGGATCCAACTAGACACCTAGGGTGTTAAAAGGATACCACTACACACCAGGAATGTTATAAGGTTCCAACTAGACACCAAGGATGTTATAATGGTCCAACTAGATACCAAGGATGTTATAAGGGTCCAACTAGATACCAAGGATGTTATAAGGTTCTAACTAGACACCAAGGACGTTATAAGGCTCCAACTAGACACCAAGGATGTTATAAGGATCCAACTAGACACCAAGGATGTTATAAGGGTCCAACTAAACACCACGGACGTCATAAGGTTCCAACTAGACACCAAGGATGTTATAAGGGTCCCATTACACACCAGAGATGTTATAAGGATTCAACTAGACACCAGGGATGTTATAAGAATCCCACTACACACCAGGGATGTTATAAGGATCCAACTAGACACCTAGGATGTTATAAGGTTCCAACTAGATACCAAGGATGTTATAAGGATCCAACTACACACCAAGGATGTTATAAGGATCCAACTAGACACCAAGGATGTTATAAGGATCCAACTAGACACCAAGGATGTTATAAGGATCCAACTAGACACGATGGATGTTATAAGGTTCCAACTAGACACCAAGGACGTTATAAGGTTCCAACTAGACACCAAGGATGTTATAAGAATCCCACTACACACCAGGGATGTTATAAGGATCCAACTAGACACCTAGGGTGTTATAAGGATCCCACTACACACCAGGAATGTTATAAGGTTCCAACTAGACACCAAGGATGTTATAAGGGTCCCACTACACACCAGGAATGGTATAAGAATCCAACTAAACACCAAGGATGTTATAAGGTTCCAACTAGACACCAAGGATGTTATAAGGATAAAACTAGACACCAGGGACGTTATAAGGATCCAACTAGACACCAAGGACGTTATAAGGTTCCAACTAGACACCAGGGATGTTATAAGGATCCAACTAGACACCAAGGACGTTATAAGGTTCCAGCTAGACGCCAGGGATGTTATAAGGATCCCACTAGACACAAAGGATGTTATAAGGTTCTAACTAGACACCAAGGATGTTTTAAGGTTACAACTAGACACCAGGGATGTTATAAGGTTCCAACAAGACACCAGGGATGTTATAAGGTTCCAACTAGACACCAGGAATGTTATAAGGTTCCAACTAGACACCAAGGATGTTATAAGGGTCCCACTACAAACCAGGAATGGTATAAGGATCCAACTAAACACCAAGGATGTTATAAGGTTCCAACTAGACACCAAGGATGTTATAAGGATAAAACTAGACACCAGGGACGTTATAAGGTTCCAACTAGACACCAAGGATATTATAAGGTTCCAGCTAGACACCAGGGACGTTATAAGGTTCGAACTAGACACCAGGGATGTTATTAGGATCCAACTGGACACCAAGGACATTATAAGGTTCCAACTAGACACCAGGGATGTTATAAGGATCCAACTAGACACCAAGGACGTTATAAGGTTCCAGCTAGACGCCTGGGATGTTATAAGGATCCCACTAGACACAAAGGATGTTATAAGGTTCTTACTAGACACCAAGGACGTTTTAAGGTTACAACTAGACACCAGGGATGTTATAAGGTTCCAACTAGACACCAGGGATGTTATAAGGTTCCAACTAGACACCAGGGATGTTATAAGGTTCCAACTAGACACCAGGGATGTTATAAGAATCCCACTACACACCAGGGATGTTATAAGGATCCAACTAGACACCTAGGATGTTATAAGGTTCCAACTAGATGCCAAGGATGTTATAAGGATCCAACTAGACACCAGGGATGTTATAAGGATCCAACTAGACACCAAGTATGTTATAAGGATCCAACTAGACACCAAGGATGTTATAAGGGTCCAACTAGATACCAAGGATATTATAAGGTTCTAACTAGACACCAAGGACGTTATAAGGTTCCAGACACCAAGGATGTTATAAGGTTCCAACTAGACACCAAGGATGTTATAAGGATCCAACTAGACACCAAGGATTTTATAAGGATCCAACTAGACACCAAGGATGTTATAAGGGTCCAACTAGATACCAAGGATGTTATAAGGTTCTAACTAGACACCAAGGACGTTATAAGGTTCCAACTAGACACCAAGGATGTTATAAGATTCTAATTAGACACCAAGGATGTTATAAAGTTCCAACTAGACATCAAGGATGTTATAAGGTTCCAACTAGACACCAAGGATGTTATAAGGATCCAACTAGACACCAAGGATGTTATAAGGGTCCAACTAGATACCAAGGATGTTATAAGGTTCTAACTAGACACCAAGGACGTTATAAGGTTCCAACTAGACACCAAGGATGTTATAAGATTCTAATTAGACACCAAGGATGTTATAAAGTTCCAACTAGACATCAAGGATGTTATAAGGTTCCAACTAGACACCAAGGATGTTATAAGGTTCCAACTAGACACCAAGGACATTATAATGTTCCAACTAGACACCAAGGATGTTATAAGGATCCCACTACACACAAGAGATGTTATAAGGATTCAACTAGACACCATGGATGTTATAAAAATCCCACTACACACCAGGGATGTTATAAGGATCCAACTAGATACCTAGGGTGTTATAAGGATCCCACTACACACCAGGAATGTTATAAGGTTCCAACTAGACACTAAGGATGTTATAAGGGTCCCACTACACACCAGGAATGGTATAAGGATCCAACTAAACACCAAGGATGTTATAAGGTTCCAACTAGACACCAAGGATGTTATAAGCATAAAACTAGACACCAGGGACGTTGTAAGGTTCCAACTAGACACCAAGGATATTATAAGGTTCCAGCTAGACACCAGGGACGTTATAAGGTTCCAACTAGACACCAAGGATGTTATAAGATTCTAATTATACACCAAGGATGTTATAAGGTTCTAACTAGACACCAGGGATGTTCTAAGAATCCCACTACACACCAGGGATGTTATAAGGATCCAACTAGACACCTAGGGTGTTAAAAGGATACCACTACACACCAGGAATGTTATAAGGTTCCAACTAGACACCAAGGATGTTATAAGGGTCCCACTACACACCAGGAATGGTATAAGAATCCAACTAAACACCAAGGATGTTATAAGGTTCCAACTAGACACCAAGGATGTTATAAGGATAAAACTAGACACCAGGGACGTTATAAGGATCCAACTAGACACCAAGGACGTTATAAGGTTCCAACTAGACACCAGGGATGTTATAAGGATCCAACTAGACACCAAGGACGTTATAAGGTTCCAGCTAGACGCCAGGGATGTTATAAGGATCCCACTAGACACAAAGGATGTTATAAGGTTCTAACTAGACACCAAGGATGTTTTAAGGTTACAACTAGACACCAGGGATGTTATAAGGTTCCAACAAGACACCAGGGATGTTATAAGGTTCCAACTAGACACCAGGAATGTTATCAGGTTCCAACTAGACACCAAGGATGTTATAAGGGTCCCACTACAAACCAGGAATGGTATAAGGATCCAACTAAACACCAAGGATGTTATAAGATTCCAACTAGACACCAAGGATGTTATAAGGATAAAACTAGACACCAGGGACGTTATAAGGTTCCAACTAGACACCAAGGATATTATAAGGTTCCAGCTAGACACAAGGGACGTTATAAGGTTCGAACTAGACACCAGGGATGTTATAAGGATCCAAATAGACACCAAGGACGTTATAAGGTTCCAACTAGACACCAGGGATGTTATAAGGATCCAACTAGACACCAAGGACGTTATAAGGTTCCAGCTAGACGCCAGGGATGTTATAAGGATCCCACTAGACACAAAGGATGTTATAAGGTTCTTACTAGACACCAAGGACGTTTTAAGGTTACAACTAGACACCAGGGATGTTATAAGGTTCCAACTAGACACCAGGGATGTTATAAGGTTCCAACTAGACACCAGGGATGTTATAAGGTTCCAACTAGACACCACGGATGTGATAGGGTTCCAACTAGACACCAAGGACGTTATAAGGTTCTAACTAGACACCAGGGATATGATAAGGTTCCAAATAGACACAAAGGATGTTATAAGGTTCTAACTAGACACCAAGGATGTTATAACGTTCCAACTAGACACCAAGGATGTTATAATGTTCCAACTAGACACCAGGGATGTTATAAGGTTCCAACTAGACACCAAGGATGTAATAAGGATCCCACTACACACCAGGGATGTTATAAGGATCCTACTAGACACCAGGGATGTTATAAGGATCCCACTACACACCAGGGATGTTATAAGGATCCAACTAGACACCTAGGATGTTATAAGGATCCCACTACACACCCGGAATGTTATAAGGATCCAACTAGACACCAAGGATGTTATAAGGGTCCCATTACACATCAGGAATGTTATAAGGATCCAACTAGACACCAAGGATGTTATAAGGATCCCACTACACACCAGGAATGTTATAAGGATCCAACTAGACACCAGGGATGTTATAAGGATCCCACTACACACCAGGGATGTTATAAGGATCCAAGTAGACACCTAGGATGTTATAAGGATCCCACTACACACCAGGAATGTTATAAGGATCCAACTAGACACCAAGGATGTTATAAGGGTCCCACTACACACCAGGAATGTTATAAGGTTCCAACTAGACACCAAGGATGTTGTAAGGATCCCACTACACACCTGGGATGTTATAAGGATCCAACTAGACACCTAGGATGTTATAAGGATCCCACTACACACTAGGAATGTTATAAGGATCCAACTAGACACCAAGGATGTTATAAGGGTCCCACTACACACCAGGAATGTTATAAGGATCCAACTAGACACCAAGGATGTTATAAGGATCCCACTACACACCAGGAATCTTATAAGGATCCAACTAGACACCAGGGATGTTATAAGGATCCCACTACACACCAGGGATGTTATAAGGATCCAACTAGACACCTAGGATGTTATAAGGATCCCACTACACACCAGGAATGTTATAAGTATCCAACTAGACACCAAGGATGTTATAAGGGTCCCACTACACACCAGGAATGTTATAAGGATACAACTAGACACCAAGGATGTTATAAGGGTCCCACTACACACCAGGAATGTTATAAGGTTACAACTAGACACCAAGGATGTTATAAGGTTCCAACTAGACACCAAGGATGTTATAATGTTCTAACTAGACACCAGGGATGTTATAAGGTTCCAACTAGACACCAAGGACGTTATAAGATTACAACTAGACACCAGGGATGTTATTAGGATCCAACTAGACACCAGAGATGTTATAAGGATCCCACTACACACCAGGGATGTTATAAGGTTCCAACTAGACACCAGGGATGTTATAAGGATCCCACTACACACCAGGAATGTTATAAGGATCCAACTAGACACTAAGGATGTTATAAGGGTCCACTACATACCACGGATAACATATGAACCCCACTAGATATCAGGGATATTACCAGTATTTTACTAGACCCCAGGCATATTGTAAGGACCCCTTTAGATGGCAGAATTGGAACGTTATAAGGTTCCAACTAGACACCAAGGATGTTCTAAGACTCCAACTAGATGTTACACGCACGCCACTAGGTTCAGATAGGGGCGAGACGGGTTTCATGAATTCTTTGGAATCCTGCAGCTGTTAACTTCCCTTTTTACTGGCCCGGCCACGTCACAGCTAGGAGACACGGCCCTGTGCACGGCTGTGTCTCCTAGCTGTGACGTCACGCAGTGCGCGCCCAGCCTGCACTGCTGCACCGGAGAGGAGGAGGAGGACTGGAGCCGAGCGGGGGATGATGAGTGTGTGTGTGAGTGTGTGTGAGTGTGTGTGTGTGTGTGATTGAGTGAGTGTGTGTGTGTGTGTGCAGGCAGATTTCATTGTGTGATGTCTGTTTATATGTATTTTTGTGATTGAAATGTGTTTATGCGTGTATGTACTGTATATGTCTGTATATGTTTGTGTGTGCGTGACTGCGTGCGGCCTCCCGCTGTCTCTGGGGGGGGCGCCGTGCGGCCTCCCGCTGTACATAGATGGCTACGTGCGGCCTCCCGCTGTACATAGATGGCTACATGCGGCCCCCTGCTCTGTATAGATGGCTACGTGCGGCCTCCCGCTGTGTATAGATGGCTATGTGTGGCCTCCTGCTGTGTATAGATGGCTACGTGGAGCCTCCTGCTGTGTATAGATGGCTACGTGCGGCCTCCTGCTGTGTATAGATGGCTACGTGCGGCCTCCCGCTGTGTATAGATGGCACCGTGCAGCCTCCCGCTGTGTATAGATGGCTACGTGCGGCCTCCTGCTGTGTATAGATGGCTACGTGCGGCCTACTGCTGTGTATAGATGGCTACGTGCGGCCTCCTGCTGTGTATAGATGGCGCCGTGCAGCCTCCTGCTGTGTATAGATGGCTACATGTGGCCTCCTGCTGTGTATAGATGGCTACGTGCGGCCTCCTGCTGTGTCTAGATGGCTACGTGCGGCCTCCCGCTGTGTATAGATGGCTATGTGCAGCCTCCTGCTGTGTATAGATGGCTACGTGCGGCCTTCTGCTGTGTATAGATGACTATGTGCGGCCTCCCGCTGTGTATAGATGGTGCCGTGTGGCCTCCCGCTGTGTATAGATGGCTACGTGCGGCCCCCTGCTGTGTATAGATGGCTGCGTGCGGCCTCCCGCTGTGTATAGATGGCTACATGCGGCCTCCCGCTGTGTATAGATGGCTACGTGCGGCCTCCTGCTGTGTATTGATGGCTACGTGCGACCTCCCGCTTTGTATAGATGGCTACGTGCGGCCTCCTGCTGTGTATTGATGGCTACGTGCAGCCTCCTGCTGTGTATAGATGGCTACGTGGAGCCTCCTGCTGTGTATAGATGGCTACGTGCGGCCTCCTGCTGTGTATAGATGGCTACGTGCGGCCTCCCGCTGTGTATAGATGGCACCGTGCAGCCTCCCGCTGTGTATAGATGGCTACGTGCGGCCTCCTGCTGTGTATAGATGGCTACGTGCGGCCTCCTGCTGTGTATAGATGGCTACGTGCGGCCTACTGCTGTGTATAGATGGCTACGTGCGGCCTCCTGTTGTGTATAGATGGCGCCGTGCAGCCTCCCGCTGTGTATAGATGGCTACGTGCGGCCTCCTGCTGTGTATAGATGGCTACGTGCGGCCTCCTGCTGTGTCTAGATGGCTACGTGCGGCCTCCCGCTGTGTATAGATGGCTATGTGCAGCCTCCTGCTGTGTATAGATGGCTACGTGCGGCCTACTGCTGTGTATAGATGACTATGTGCGGCCTCCCGCTGTGTATAGATGGTGCCGTGTGGCCTCCCGCTGTGTATAGATGGCTACGTGCGGCCCCCTGCTGTGTATAGATGGCTACGTGCGGCCTCCCGCTGTGTATAGATGGCTACATGCGGCCTCCCGCTGTGTATAGATGGCTACGTGCGGCCTCCTGCTGTGTATTGATGGCTACGTGCGACCTCCCGCTTTGTATAGATGGCTACGTGCGGCCTCCTGCTGTGTATTGATGGCTACGTGTGGCCTCCCGCTGTGTATAGATGGCGCCGTGCGGCCTCCCGCCGTGTATAGATGGCTACGTGCGGCCTCCTGCTCTTCTATAGATGACTACGTGCGGCCTCCTGCTGTGTATAGATGGCTACGTGTGGCCTCCTGCTGTGTATAGATGGCTACGTGCGACCTCCTGCTGTGTATAGATGGCTACGTGCTTCCTCCTGCTGTTTATTGATGTCTACGTGTGGCCTCCCGCTGTGTATAGATGGCGCCGTGCGACCTCCCGCTGCGTATAGATGGCTACGTGTGCTCAATATTGAGTCATACAATTAATGTAAGGCTATGTGCCCACGATGCAGAAATGCTCCGGATTTTTTTTGAGCGTTTCTGCATCTCCCTGGCAGAAAAAACGCATGCGGATTGTACATGCGGATTGTACATGCGGATTGTACATGGGGATTGTACATGCGTTTTTCCTGCCAGGGACATGCGGAGGTGGAGCGTTCTTTACTTGCATTTCCGCATGCGGGTTGTCAAGCGCTTTCCAAGCGATTTTAGCATCACTTGGAAAGTGCTTGACAACTTGGTCACACTATATAAATCCATGCAACTGGCATGGATTTATATAGTGTGACAGTAAAAGAATGGTAAAAAATAAATATATACTTACCTTCTGATGGCCTGCCGGCGTCAGCGGTCGCGTGACCCATCACATGACTAAATGACGTCATGGCAGGTCCTTTTCAGACCATCGCGAGCTGCCGGCAAGCCAGGACGCATCGGATAAAGACACCGGTGGCCATCAGAAGGTAAGTATAATATTTATTTTTTATTTTATTCTTTTTTTACAGGTTCTATGGTACCCGGGTCCGGAGGAGAGTCTCCTGTCCTCCACACCCGGGTACCATCCGCACATTGAAACGCATGGATTCCGCATGTACAGATGCAGTGATGCGGATTCCATGCGTTCCAATGCAAGTCAATGGCGGCGAAAACTCCGCGCTTCCGCAAAATAATTGGTAGTGCTGCGGATTTTTCCGCAATGATAATCCGCAGCGGAAATTTCCGCAGCATGTGCACAGCACATGCGGATTATCATTGGGGAACATGGCAGACCTTCTACCAAGCGTTTTTTAAGCGTTTCTGCACCCCTGGTTATAAGATTCCATGTAGACACCAGGGATATTACAAGGACCTCTGAACAAGGTTGCGAAACAAGTGTCGAGGTGTTTGCACTAGAGGGTTTCTATCTATCAGCTTTATGTCATCAGGTAACACTACTTATTAGAATCGCATTGTGATCAGGCCATTGATTGCTTCTGGCTAGTGATTATTGATGCTTCATCTCGTATTGTGATCTTATACTAATTTATTATTTTTTGTATTGCTTCTCATCTGTTACAGGTACTTGATACAACTATATATACAATTTACATCTGGCCTTACCTACAGGTTATGTTATTTTTTCATCTCTTGTTTTCATGTGGGGTTTTTTGGTCGGCATTGGGGCATTAGGGATTTCTTTGCATTTTTGAATTTCTTTTTTGTGATTAATAAAGTAATCTATTTTTTTAACAATTGTGTATTATATTATTATTTTTTTATTATATTATAGGCTATATGTTTGATTTTTTTAATCATTTTTATTTACCTTTTGGTTGGTTTTTGTAGGATTAAATATTACCAGGACCCCACTAGACACCAGGGATATTATAAGGACCCCACTACATGCCTTGATTATAATAAGTATTTTGCTAGACACCATGGATATCATAATTATCCTACTAGCCACCAGACATTTAAGTTCCCACTTGATACCAGGGATGTTATCAGTTCTTCACAAGGCACCAGGGATATTATAATAATTTTTTGCCTTCTTTTGTCTTCATAAGGGAACGTCACATTGATCCTGGGGTGGCATAATGTACAGTAGCCGGACCCCTATAGTGTCAATCCCAGGTGCAATAACAACTCAGTATTACATTGATTTGTTGGTGGAAACAGCGGTGCGGCCATTTCTCCAGTGTCCCAGTAGCCATTTTTCCACATGACATCTCCAGGCTGTGAGCCTCCTGCGCGGCCTAAACCTTCTCCCATGGCTGCAGAGTCTCCAGACTTGTCTCCATCGAGCACAGCTGGGACGTTATTGGTCGGTGATCACACAGGAGCTGCCAGCAGCGGATCTTGATGATTTGCCCAAGTGCATTCAGCAGCAGAACCTTCCTCAGACGACCATTAATAACCTCAGTGATCGCAGCCAATGTTAGAAGTACCGGGATTTCTGCATGCTCCAGACTGAATAAATCAAGATGTTTTAAAAACTTTGTTTCCATCCTTTCCAGATGGGTAACATGTCTGTGCATCCTGTGATTTACATACTTCATGACTTTTCCTCCTTGTGGTGCCACTTTACTGTTGCAGAGTGTATAAACTGATGGTTTGCAGCGGTATTCTCCAAAACGCATTGGCTGTTGTAAAACTACAATTACCAGCATGCTCTGACAACCAAATTTTTACATTACATTACCTGAACAGCAAAACAATGGCGATCCAGCCAGAGCTCAATATATTTTAGACAATGAAACTTTCACAAAAAAAAGGATAATCAAGCAATTTTTATATGGATTTTCAAAGTAAGTACTGCAGCCTCAGCAGGTCCACGAGATCTATTTAGGAGTGTAAAATCTGCTGAAATATCCACTTTAAGCTTCTTCAGGATCCACTCAATCACATCCAGTGCACCAAGAGAATTAAATGCAGCCTCTCCGGTACGAGTAAAGAGCATTACAGAACATGTAATACCGCAATGTACTATAGCGCGGTGCTACCTGGCAGCCAATCAGAGCAGGCGCTTCCATAATGCTAGTGATATGCCCATAGTGATTGGTTGCTGAGCAGATCTCGAGTGCCGCAGGTGCGCAGCGCTTGTGGCATTATATGGTGAATGTGGTTTTATGTTACAGCGGCCGAGGGAAGACAATCGTACACTGAAAATATTGTAACTTGAGGATACTGTAACTTGACAGGTCACTGTACAACCCTTCTGAGCTTTTCTTACTCTGAGCCGCAGTTCTTCTGGTTGGTAGGAGAAATGTCTTAGCAGAAATATTTCATTCTTGATAACATTAAAAATGTGTTTTGAGTTCTGGCTGTACACGGTGAAGGCCGCAGGGCTCACACTCTATAAATGCCGCTATCTCTCTAATGATACATAAAGAATACAAGTAAAACTGTAAAATTCCATTCATTTACAATTTAGTATTGTTTTATTTGAATTGTCCAATAAACTAACACTATGTGGATAAAAGTATTAGGACACCCACACTTTCTATCTACTGTTGAGGTCCGGGCTCTGTGCTGCCGGTTATGTTCTCCCCTCCATGTCTGTATGGAGCTTGTGCACGGGGCGCAGTCATGGGGGACAGATAAGGGTCTTCCCCAAACTGTTCCCACAAAACTGAAGCTACAATTGTCCACGTCTTGTGCTGAAGCATTAAGATTTCCCATCACTGGAGCTGAGGGTCCACGGCTGCCCCCAGATAACAGCCCAGAGCATTATCCTCCTCCACCATCTGTACAGCGGCACAATGTAGTCAGGGGGTAGCGTCCTCCTGGAATCACCAAACTCAGACTCCTCCATCAGACACAGATAGAGAAGTGCGATCCGTCACTGCACAGAACACGTCTCCTCCAGAGTCCAGTGGTGGCGGCTTTACATCACTCCATCCGACGCTCAGCATTGTGCTGGGTGATGTACGGCTGCATGCAGCTGCTCGGCTATGAAGCTCCCGGTGGGGGCGCAGTGTTTGTGCTGATACTAGAGGAGGACTGGACTCCGCAGTTATGGGGTCAGCAGAACGGTGATGACTTTTCTGCCCTCTGCTCCTCAGCACTCACCCCCCGCTCTGTAACGTTACGGGGTCTCCACTTTGTGGCTGAGTTGCTGCAGTTCCTTCCACTTCTCAATAGTATCACTCACCGAGGGCAATGGGGCCGATGTTATACATCGGGTCGCGACGGGTTAGATAATATATATTGGAGAGCAATGGGGCTGGATGTCATACACCTGGGGGTGAGGGGCTGGATGTCATATCCCAGGGGGCAAGGGGCGGATGTCATACCCTGAGGGGTGAGGGGCCAGATATTATACATCAGGAGTCAATGGTACTGAATCAAAAAAACTGAATTCAATGATAAAGACATGCGGCAAATAAGTTTTGTCCATTTAGTGTATTTGGTAATCTTGCACCTATTAGGTCTTATTGATGCAGAATTACAGGAATTTTATCACATTGTGTTCCCCTCTAATCAAATGCAAAGTTGGCACATATTCGTACTAAGCAATAAGTCGTGGGAGCAGAAGATCTGCCAGACGGCAAATTATGACGCTCCTGAGGGAGTTTTGTGGTTTTAAAAAAAAAATAAACTTTAATCATTATGTAATCGAATGTTTTGAAACTTTCTAACAAACTTTGCTTTTCAATCTCCGTTTTCCGCTTGCTGTTAGTAAATGAAAGCATTCTTGTTTACATCCAGAGGATTCATAGAATCATAGAATCATAGAATGGTAGAGTTGGAGGGGGCCTCCTGGGTCATCTGGTCCAACCCCCTGCTCAAAGCAGGATTCACTAGATCATCTCAGACAGATGTCTGTCCAGCCTCTGTTTGAAGACGTCCATTGAAGGGGAACTCACCACCTCTCGTGGCAGCCTGTTCCACTCATTAATCACCCTAACTGTCAAAAAGTTTTTTCTAATATCTAATCTGTGTCTCCTCCCATTTAGTTTCATCCCATTGCTTCTAGTCTTTCCTTGTGCAAATGAGAATAAAGATGATCCTTCTACAATGTGACAGCCCTTGACATATTTGTAGACAGCTATTAAGTCTCCTCTCAGTCTTCTTTTTTGCAAGCTAAACATTCCCAAATCCTGTAACCGTTCCTCATAGGACATGGTTTGCAGACCAGTCACCATTCTGGTCGCTCTTCTCTGAACTTGCTCCAGTTTGTCTATGTCTTTTTTAAAATGTGGTGCCCAAAACTGCACGCAGTATTCCAGATGAGGTCTGACCAAAGAGGAGTAAAGACCGATAATGACTTCACGAGATCTAGACTGTATGCTTCTGTACATCCCAGAATTGTATTTGCCTTTTTTGCTGCTGCATCACACTGTTGACTCATGTTCAGTCTATGATCTATTAGTATACCTAAGTCTTTTTCACATGTGCTGTTGCTTAGCTCTATTCCTCCCGTTTTGTATATGCTTTTTTCATTTTTATTGCCCAGATGTAGTACTTTGCATTTTTCCCTGTTAAAATACATTCTGTTGGTTACAGCCCACTGCTCCAGTTTATTTAGGTCTTTTTGAATCCTCTCTCTTCTCTAGTGTTAGCTATCCCTCCTAGCTTTGTGTCATCAGCAAATTTAATCAGTTTACCCTCAATTCCTTCATCTAAATCATTGATAAAGATGTTGAACAATACAGGTCCCAGGACGGAGCCCTGTGGTACCCCACTTGAGACATTCATCCAACTGGATGTGAAGCCATTTACGACCACTCTTTGAGTCCGATCACTAAGCCAGTTATGAATCCACCTAACAGTTGCCTTGTCCATTCCATACTTGGTCATTTTTTCAATAAGGATGGTGTGAAATACTTTGTCAAATGCTTTGCTAAAGTCAATATATACTATATCTACAGCATTTCCCTGATCCACCCAGTCAGTGATTCTGTCATAGAAGGAAATTAAGTTAGTCTGACATGAATTGTTAGTTACAAACCCATGCTGACTCTGGTTAATCACTTCATTCTTATCCAGGTACCCACATACATGTTGTTTAATAATTTGTTCAAAGATCTTTCCTGGTATAGAAGTCAGACTCACCGGCCTATAGTTCCCTGGGTCCACCTTCTTCCCTTTTTTGAAGATAGGAACAACATTTGCTCTTCTCCAGTCTTCTGGGACTTCTCCTGTTCTCCAAGAATTTTCAAAGATTATGGAGAGTGGTTCTAAAATTTCTTCTATGATCTCCTTCAGTACTCTGGGGTGTAATTCATCTGGACCTGGAGACTTGAACTCATTTATGTTAGCTAAATATTCCCTCACAATCTCTCTGTTTACAGATAACCTGGATTCTTCTATTCCTTTAATAGGACAGCGAAGATCAGTTGATGTTACATTTTCTTTCTGAGAGAAAACAGATGCAAAATAGGAATTAAAAAGTTCGGCCTTCTCAACATCCTTTCTTACCATTTCACCATTTTCATCCTGTGAAAATTCTATAGCAACTTTGACTTTTTTTTACTTTTGACATACCCCCAAAATCCTTTTTTATTGCTTTTGACATCTCTTGCAAGCCTTAATTCATTGTCAGCTTTAGCTAACCTGATACGTGCCCTACAGGTTCTGCAGACTGCATTATAATCTTCTTTAGATATGCCTCCCTCTTTTCATTTGATAAACATTTCACACCTAATACTTATCACAGCTGAGAATCTGACACACTTGTATCCAATCTGGGTGGCTCTATGTGAGCTGAACACAGCAGCAGCAGCAGCAGCACAAATCTCTTCAGGTACATTGTATCAGTGGTGGAAAAATGTGTCAGTCTTGAGTCTAGGTTGTGTAAAAGTCCAATTATTTTGGTAGATTTTCTCCCAGGCACATATATCCAGCAGATTGTTAAATGCATTTACATGGAGCAATCCTTGTCATGGATTAAAAAAACCCAAAAAGGAACATATACAACTGACTGAAACATCCCCCTCCCCAGCCCTCGCCTGTTGAACTGCCCAAATCCCCAGCCAGCTCCCCTCAGCTGATTTGTGACCTCTGACCACATGAAAGTTGAACTGAATGTGTTTATAAATCATCTGAGAGGGGCAGAAGTAGAAAGATAAGAGTTTAAAACTTTGCAATAGACAAAAGGTGTGACAAAAGCATAAAAAAACATTCAGTTTTGTGCCTGTTCTTGGTGTGCTATTCCCTTATACAATATTAATTTTCTGAGAGCAAGGCTATGTGCACACGGTGCGTTTTTTTATGCGGTGAATCCGCGTGGAATTGGACCCAAAAGCGCATTGCAAACCTTATCCCAGCATTTTCTATCAGATTTTGCAAGATCTGAGCACATGACCAGGATTTTTCCTTACAGAATTTCATTTGCATTAAAAGAAGCAGCACGTCCATTCTTTGTGTGTTTTTGCCTGCGTTTTTCCTATACAATGCATTGGAAAAAACGCAATTGGTAAATCCGCAGGGAAAAACGCATTAAAAATGCATGAAAACGCATCAAAAAACGTTTTTGCTGTCAAGAGGTGCAGAACCTTGCAGAAATTTCTCCAAGCAAATCCTGATCGTATGCTCATAACCTCATAAACTTTCCTGTCCAAACGAGCTCACTGATGGATTCTCACTGAACTCGTTTGTACAGCAAGCAATAGATGGTGCAACAAAGCGGCTCTAGAAGGCAAACAGCACAAAAGTGTTAATGGAAACCAATTGCAAAAATGATTAACAAAAAATACACGTATTTAAGTGAGAAAATGTTCATGAAGGTGTCATATCCTTTAAGTATACATTTATTAAAATAATATTAGACCAATTTTATATATATATATAAAAAAAAAGCTGGACAGCCCCTTTAACTTACAAAGGATTGTTTAGACCCAGTACAATAGTAAGCAAAGAGAACAAGGAAACCACATTTTTTGGGATAACACAAAAACCAACATTTTCCTCACGCTCTAATTGCGATTTTGTATCTGTGAGTTAACTATTTTTTACATTGTCCTCACCGCACCTATAGCCTCAGTACTTGGGGAGGGGATTATTGAATTTATTTCACTTTACAAACACTTGTGAGCTGACTACTTTTCTCCATTACTTTGTCCTCACACTTCCTTCCACGTGTAATAGTACTAGTGAGTTGACTATTTTTCTAATTACATTGTCCTCAGGCATTTAGTACGCTAAAGTCAGTACTTTGTGGAGCCTCCTTTTGCGGTAATTACAGCTGCAAGTCGCTCCGGATAAGTCTGAGCTTTACACATTTGGCCACTGGATTTTTGCCCATTCCTCAAGGCAAAACTGCTCCAGCTCCTTCAAGTTAGATGGTTTCCTCTGGTGAACAACAATCTTCAAGTCTGACCACAGATTCTCCATTGAATTAAGGTCAGGGCTTTGACACAGCCACTCCAGAACATTTACATGTTTCCCCTTAAACCACTCGAGTGTTGCTTTAGCAGATGCTTTGGGTCATTGTCTTGTTTGAAGGTGAACCTCGGTTCCAGTCTCAAATCACTGACAGACTGAAACAGGTCTTGGTCAAGAATATTCCTGTATTTCGCATCATCCATCTTCCCCTCGACTTGGACCATTTTCCCTGTCTCTGCTGCCGAAAAACATCCCCACAGCATGATGCTGCCACCACCGTATTTCACTGTGGGAATGGTGTTCTTGGGGTGATGAGCTGTGTTGGTTTGGCGCCAGACATAGTGTTTACCCTGGCGGCCAAAAAGTTCAATTTTGGTCTCATCTGACCACAGCGTCTTCCTCCATACGTGGGGAGTCTCCCACGTCTTTTAGCAAACTCAAAACAACCCTTAAAATTTTTGTGTGTAAGTAAAGGCTTTTTTCTGCCCACTCTTCCATAAAGACCACCTCTATGGAGTGAACGGCTTATTGTGGTCATATGGACAGATACTCCAGTCTCTGCTTGGGAACTCTGCAGCTCCTTCAGGGTTACCTTTGGTCTCTGTGCTGTCTCTTTGATTAATGCCCTCCTTGCCCCGGCTGAGAATTTTGGTTGGCGCCTTCTCATGGCAGGTTTGTTGTGGTACCATGTTCTTTCCCTTTGATGATTATTAATTTGGTGGTACTCCGGGGGGATCATCAGAGATTGGGATTTTTTTATATAACCCAATCCTGACTTGTACTTCTCAACAACTTTGTCCCTGGCTTGTTTGGAGATCTCCTTGGTCTTCATGGTGTTGTTTGGAGATCTCCTTGGTCTTCATGGTGTTGTTTGGAGATCTCCTTGGTTTTCATGGTGTTGTTTGGAGATCTCCTTGGTCTTCATGGTGTTGTTTGGTTAGTGGTCCCTCTTGTTAATGGCGTTGCAGCCTCTGTGGCCTTTCAGAAAAGGTAAAGTATATATACTGACAGACCACGTGATACTTATATTGCGCACAGGGGGACGTCCTGTCACTAAGCATGGGACTTATGAAGGGAATTGCTTGCACTAGAATTTTTTAGGGGCTTGAATACAAAAGGGGTGAATACATGTGCACATGCCAATTCTTAGTTATTTGATTCCATAAATTAAATGTATGCCTATATTATTCTCACTTCACCAACTTAGACTATTTAGTGCTGATGCCTCACACACAAAATATTTACACACAGGTTGTAATGTAACAAAATAGGTAGGGTGAATACTTTTGCAAGCCACTGTACATATTTATGGTTATCACATTTTATGTTAGTTGGAGCTGAAATATACTTTGAGCATGAATATTACAATTGGTGTTCTGTATCTTTTTGCAGTATCGACCACCGTATAGGTTTGTGTTTTTGTAAACATTATATATGCCCATTTATACATATATTTCATTGGTACTTTGAAGGTTCTCTGCAGATGTTTTTATCATTGATTTTATGCAGTTTTTTTGTGTGCGTCTGTCTCTTTCAGCCACCAAATACCCACTTGTATATTTAAATAAAGATTTCTGATATTTGCACCATACTCTGATGCATTGGCCCTTTTTTGGAGTCTTCACTGTTGGTTTTCCAGTACAATAGTATTAGTAAAGGGAAGGGAAGGTATTCCAGCTCCAATTAAAAAACAGTTCATTTATGCTTTTCAAAAATATTAAAAAATGACATATCCATCCGGCAAAAAAGTCCATCAAATAAGGAACATGGTACAGGAGGATAAGTAAATCAAATGAAGGACAAAATGCGACGTGTTTCAAACGCAATTTAGGCGTCCTTTGTCAAAGTTTTGACAAAGGACGCCTAGGTAGCTTTCGAAACACGTCCATCTTTATTAGATGCACATTTTTTCCGGATGGATATGTCATTTTTTAGTATTTTTGAAATGAATAAATGAACTGTTTTAATTGGAGCGGGAATACCTTACCTTCCCTTTGCTTGTCATATGTCCGGACAGGATGCATTTCCACTCTCCATCTTGTGAACCACTACAGGTGAGCTCGCAGATTCCCCTTTTTTCACAATAGTAATGGCCCATAAGCTGGCCATACATATCATTTAGTTGTTGGCTGAGCAATGCCAGCCATGGTGCCCCCATACATTGCCCCCATACCATTGTTAGTCACGTTGCCCTCATACAGTGCCCCCATAACATTATCAGTCACAGTGCCCCCATACAGTGCCCCCATAACATTGTCACTAACGGTGCCCACATACCATTGTTAGACACGTTGCCCCCATACAGTGCCCCCATACCATTGTCAGTCACGTTGCCCCCATACCATTGTCAGTCACGTTGCCCCCATACAGTGCCCCCATACCATCGTCAGTCACGTTGCCCCCATACAGTGCCCCCATAACATTGTTAGTCACGGTGCCCCCATACCATTGTCAGTCACGGTGCCCCCATACTATTGTCAGTCACGATGCCCCCATACAGTGCCCCCATACTATTGTCAGTTACGGTGCCCTCATACAGTGCCCCCATACCATTGTCAGTCACATTGCCCCCATACCATTGTCAGTCACGTTGCCCCTATACCGTGTCCCCATACCATTGTCAGTCACGTTGCCCCCATTCAGTGCCCCCATAACATTTTTAGTTACAGTGCCCCCATACAGTATTATTGTCAACCACAATGCTCCCATACCAGTGCTAACAGTGCTCTCACAACAGCATTAGCTACAATGTTTCCATATCAGTATCATATACTGTGCCTATAACAGCCCCAACCATAGTGCACACACGAGTGCCAGCCATGATGATCGCAGATAAGTACGTCATGCCACATCCATAACCGAGCCAACCATACTATATAACAGTGACATCTACAATGCCACCATACCAATATAAGACACAACACCCCATTAGCTTGTAACAGTGCCAGTCAATATTTCCATATCAATGCTCACACAGAAGTATGACATACTGCACTCATACCAGTACCAGCCACTGTACCCCCAAAACAGTGTCACCTACAGTGCCCATTGTCAGCTATGATATCCCCATATTAATGCCAGCACAGACAACTTATAACAATGCCAACCAACATGTCTCCTTGCCAATGCCGGCCATGATACTCCAATATAGCCAAGACATACTAAACCCATTCCACTACCAGCCACAGTATACACATATCAGTGCCAGCCATGATGCTCCCATGTAAGTATGCCATGCTGTGTCCATCACAGTGCCAGCCACTGCTCCCTCATAACAGTGATATATATGTGGCGCCCCTGAGGGTTCAGTCGCCACAGGGGTACTGCACCTTGTAAAAGAGGTGTGGTATATCCTCTCCGAGGTAAGGATGGAGCACCTCTCAGGACCCCACCTCTTCACTCAACACTACAACACTCCTGTCCTGCGGGGGGCTTATATGCACCAGGGTGCTGCCCCAGCCGGGATAAAGGAGATGGGGGGGAACCAAAGATAGGGGGAACCTAGTAGTGGGTGAGGGTGGAGGACACACCTTTAGGTTACACTTACTGATACATATTTAAATTACGGCCATCTTAGGTTCAAGGTCTTTTGATTGTGATCTTCATCGCTGATCGTGGCTTTCTGTTAGAACCTGCAGCCTGTTGAAGATACACGGTCCTCGTTCTCTGGCCTTGAGACGAGGAGCGGGTCTGAGTTAACCGCTGTCTCTACCCGGTCAAGGTCCCTACCTAAAAAGGCCTGGAGGGGAGCGGAGGAGTAAAGCTCCACAGGCAAAAGGATCCCAGGGGATGCGGACGGAGCGGCGTACGCCACCTGCTACCCTCATTCTGGCCAAACCAGAGGGACTCCTGCTGCAAAAAGGGGACCGGCCCCCGATATCTTACTTTGCTACTTCACGTCTTAGTCGGAGAAGCTCCGGAGGCTTAGTGGATCCCACCGGGTAACGAACGGAGCGGAGTCGCAACCCTTACCCTTGTTCTGTGTATAGCCAGATGGAGACCCAGCCTTACAACATGCACCACATATGGACAGGAGAGGACCTAGTGGGAAATTCTAGGAACACTCTGGTGCGGGGGTCCTGATTGATGCGCCCGAACTACCCGGAGTGTGTTGAACCCCCTTCCTGGTGGCCGCAGCGCGCTGTGAGGAGTGAGGAGAAGCCTTGCAGCTGATGCCTAACAACGTGAGTAAAGCTTGGAAGACTGCATCCATAGCCTCCGGTCCCTTATTTCAGCGCGGCACCACACCACACCACATCACCCACTACGACCCCCCTGATCCTGCTTCTCTGCCCTGAGGCCCTGCTCCGCCTGTGGGGAGTAGTACCATCTTCTGCTGCCACTACATCCCGCCTCAGAGGACTGCCGCAGCGCTGGTGGCGAATCACCAGATACCACAGGTGGCATAGTCTTTAAATCCACTCGATTACCACCGTCCCTCCTAGCCCTTATTTTTGATGTGACGACCCTGGGCACGGGCCGAGCCTAGGCCACGGCTGCATCCACACTACACGGAGGCCCGGTTCCGAGTACCCCCATCTTTCAGGGTGGGCTAGTGAGGCAGGAGGTGTCACCTACTTGGTGTAGTCGGCAGGATTGCGTGCCCGCAGCAACGGAAGAAGTTGTCCCCATTGCTACCGGGTACTGCGCGCCTTTACAACAGACTGTCGCTTCACCTTCCATGTGGCGCCCGCCCAAGAAGAACGGACGCCATTATGTGCAAAAAGGACAGCAACCCAGCACCTCCCATCGTGGGCCTGGCTCCCCCATGGCGCCAAAAGTGCAGACCGAACCTTACAACAGAGACAGTTCGCAAGGTAGTGTCCGTCAAGACGGATGGGACGTTTCAAGGAGTGCCTGTCAGCCTACCGCAGTGGAGCCGCCCCGAAAAGAGGAGGAGACGAAAGAAACAACAAGGTGTGGCCGCATAAATCCAAGACTCACCGCACCCTGCAGCATTGATGGATGCTGCCGAGGAGAGTTGTTCCAAGCCCTCCAACGCTGGTCCACGAGCTGCTACCTTCCATGGCTTGGGAGGAATGTACCTAACCCCGGAGGGGGCCGAGTTCCTCCGTGGAGAGACGCAGGACCTGACCCGGAGGGTTGCGGAGGCCCAGCGATCGGTGTCCGCAGCGTGGCGAGAGGAGGTGTTGCAAAAGATCCGGTTCCGCCGCCAAGGCTCTGCAAGCCTACCCAGCGGAGCCGCAGCCCAGGTGGAGCAAACCCCGGAGGCCTCGTGCAGCCCAGGAGCGGGTAAGCTAGAAACCCCCGTCCCGGGCGCCGGATGCACGGAGGCCCTCCTGGATCTGATGCCGGCACCCCTGTCCCTGGGCGCCATAGAGTGGGAGCAGCTCCTAGCTCCGGAGCTGGAAGCCCCTGTCACCCCCACTGCCGGAGGTCTGCTATGCCTCCCGACTCCCGGTCAGCAGGATCCTGTCCTTCCTGGGGATACCACCAGCCCCAACCCGGACTGGTCCCTACTAGTTAAGGACCTGCAGCAACCCCTGCTGCTACCGCTACCCGCGCCTCCGGTTGCCTGCTCGGCGGCGGAAGAGATGGCCTGGGATAACCAGGGGGGGGACCTGATGGGCTTCCCCTAGGAGACCAAGGCTGAAGCGCAGAGGAGGAAGGAGTTTTGCAGAAAGGAGCTCCTCCAACTCCATAAGGAGCGGTGGGAGAGGAGGATCCGCTGCGAGCCCTGGAGGCTGCACCTTTCAGTTGCTTAACAAGTTAATATGTTGTTTTTCCTCCCGTTTTAAAGAGACATTTGTCCCTGAGGACATTGGCAGCAGACAGACTTCTTTTGTAAATAGTTTTGCATCTATTTAGGTGCTCCCTATTGGTTTTATGAAAAACCGCTCTATTACTACCTCAGACCTCAGAAGCAAAACCTGTCTGGAGTGGCTCTCCTGGAGGTCCAACTCGGGATCTCCATGCCCTGCAGCCACCCCAGGGCCTACGTTGGGGGTTTGGGACAGGTCCCTCATGCTGCTGAACTGACACTTTCTACTGTATTTTCTGCTGATCTGTCTACATGCATAATGTCTCTTTGATGTTTTATACCTTTGTACTATTTAATCTGCAATGTTTAAGAAATTGAGCCTCCCTTAAAGGGAAGATAGTTTTACTGTTATAAAAGCATATAAAAAGTCTGTACCAATGTTTTGCTCTCTTTGGAGCCCGCGGACGTGCTGTGTTTCACCAGGGGGGAATGTGGCGCCCCTGAGGGTTCAGTCACCACAGGGGTACTGCACCTTGTAAAAGAGGTGTGGTATCTCCTCTCCGAGGTAAGGATGAAGCACCTCTCAGGACCCCACCTCTTCACTCAACACTACACCACTCCTGTCCTGCGGGGGGCTTATATGCACCAGGGTGCTGCCCCACCCGAGATAAAGGAGATGGGGGGAACCAAAGATAGGGGGAACCTAGTAGTGGGTGAGGGTGGAGGACACACCTTTAGGTTACACTTACTGATACATATTTAAATTACGGCCATCTTAGGTTCAAGGTCTTTTGATTGTGATCTTCATCGCTGATCGTGGCTTTCTGTTAGAATCTGCAGCCTGTTGAAGATACACGGTGCTCGTACTCTGGCCTTGAGACGAGGAGCGGGTTAGAGTTAACTGCTGTCTCTACCCGGTCAAGGTCCCTACCTAAGAAGGCCTGGAGGGGAGCGGAGGAGTAAAGCTCCACAGGCAAAAGGATCCCAGGGGATGCGGACGGAGCGGCGTACGCCACCTGCTACCCTCATTCTGGCCAAACCAGAGGGACTCCTGCTGCAAAAGGGGACCGGCCCCCGATATCTTACTTTGCTACCTCACGTCTTAGTCGGAGAAGCTCCGGAGGCTTAGTGGATCCCACCGGGTAACGGACGGAGCGGAGTCGCAACCCGTACCATTGTTCTGTGTATAGCCAGATGGAGACCCAGCCTTACAACACGCACCACATACGGACAGGAGAGGACCTAGTGGGAAATTCTAGGAACACTCTGGTGCGGGGGTCCTGATTGATGCGCCCGAACTACCCGGAGTGTGTTGAACCCCCTTCCTGGTGGCCGCAGCGCGCCGTGAGGAGCAAGGAGAAGCCTTGCAGCTGATGCCTAACAACGTGAGTAAAGCTTGGAAGACTGCATCCATTGCCTCCGGTCCCTTATTTCAGTGCGGCACCACACCACACCACATCACCCACTACGACCCCCCTGATCCTGCTTCTCTGCCCTGAGGCCCTGCTCCGCCTGTGGGGAGTAGTACCATCTTCTGCTGCCAAGACATCCCGTCTCAGAGGACTGCCGCAGCGCTGGTGGCGGATCACCAGACACCACAGGTGGCATAGTCTTTAAATCCACTCGATTACCACCGTCCCTCCTAGCCCTTATTTTTGATGTGACGACCCTGGGCACGGGCCGGACCTAGGCCACGACTGCATCCACACTACACGGAGGCCCGGTTCCGAGTACCCTCATCTCTCAGGGTGGGCTAGCGAGGCAGGAGGCGTCACATATACAATGCTCCCATATCAATGCCAACACAGCGCTAGTCACAAAGTTTCTATATGAGTGCCACACTGCGAGGCCATAACAGACCCAGCCGATGTGTCTCCGTATCAGTGACAGCTGCCATGTCTCCAAATCAATGGCGGCCATACTGTGCGCATAGCAATGCCAGCCGCCATGTCTCTGTAACAGTGCCAGCAGCCGTTTCTACGAATCAATGGTGGCCATACTGCGCTCATAACAGTGCCAGCCAATGTGTCTCCGAATCAGTGACAGCTGCCATGTCTCCAAATCTATGGCGGCCATACTATGCCCGTAACAATGCCAGACGCCGTTACTACGAATCACTGCCAGCCATACTGCACCCATAACAGTGCCACCCGCGGTGTGTTAGAATCAGTGCCGGCTATACTGTCAGTATTTGCATATCAGTACCAGCCATACTGCACCCCTATCAGTACCAGCCATACTGCACCCATATCAGTACCAGCCATACTGCACCCATATCAGTACCAGCCATACTGCACCCATATCAGTACCAGCCATACTGCACCCATATCAGTACCAGCCATACTGCACCCATATCAGTACCAACCATACTGCACCCATATCAGTACCAGCCATACTGCACCCATATCAGTACCAGCCATACGGCACCCATATCAGTACCAGCCATACTACACCCATATCAGTACCAGCCATACTACACCCATATCAGTACCAGCCATACTGCACCCATATCAGTACCAGCCATACTGCACCCATATCAGTACCAGCCATAAGGCGCCCATATCAGTACCAGCCATACTACACCGATATCAGTACCAGCCATACTGCACCCATATCAATACCAGCCATACTACACCCATATCAGTACCAGCCATACTGCACCCATATCAGTACCAGCCATACTACACCCATATCAGTACCAGCCATACTGCACCCATATCCGTACCAGCCATTCTGCACCCATATGAGTACCAGCCATAATATACCCATATCAGTACCAGCCATACTGCACCCATATCAGTACCAGCCATACTGCACCCATATCAGTACCAGCCATACTGCACCCATATCAGTACCAGCCATACGGCGCCCATATCAGTACCAGCCATACTACACCCATATCAATACCAGCCATACTGCACCCATATCAATACCAGCCATACTGCACCCATATCAGTACCAGCCATACCGCACCCATATCAGTACCAGCCATTCTGCACCCATATCAGTACCAGCAATACTGCACCCATATCAGTACCAGCCATACTGCACCCATATCACTACTAGCCATACTGCACCCATATCAGTACCAGCCATACTGCACCCATATCAGTACCAGCCATACTGCACCCATATCAGTACCAGCCATATGGCGCCCATATCAGTACCAGCCATACTGCACCCATATCAGTACCAGCCATACTGCACCCATATCAGTACCAGCCATATGGCGCTCATATCAGTACCAGCCATACTGCACCCATATCAGTACCAGCCATACTGCACCCATATCAGTACCAGCCACACTGCACCCATATCAGTACCAGCCATACGGCGCCCATATCAGTACCAGCCATACTGCACCCATATCAGTACCAGCCATACTGCACCCATATCAGTACCAGCCATACTACACCCATATCAGTACCAGCCATACTGCACCCGTAACAGTACCAGCCATACTGCACCCATATCAGTACCAGCCATACTGCACCCATATCAGTACCAGCCATACGGCGCCCATAACAGTGCCAGTCACCATGTCCTTGAATCAGTGCCAGCCATACTGCGCCCATAGCAGTGTCAACTACCCTGTCTCTGTATCAATGCTGGCCATATTGCGCCCATTACATTGTCTGCCACTGTGTCTGCATATCAGCGCCGGCCATACTGCACCCATTACAGTGCCAGCCAGGTGTCTCCATATCAATGCTGGCCATAATGAACCCATAACAGTGCCAGCCACCGAAACTCCATATCAGTGCTGGCCTGGCCATACTGCAGTCATAGCAGTGCCAGCCACCATGTCCCTGTGTACTAATGCTGGCCATACTGCGCCCATTATAGTGCCAGCCGCCTTTTCTTCATATTAGCGCTGGCCATACTGCACCCATAACAGTGTCAGCCACCCTGTCTCCATATTAGTACCAGCCAAGCCACCGTATCTCCATACAAGTGCCGGCCATACTGCACCCATAACAGTGCCAGCCACCGTGTCTCCATACCTGTTCACACCTATTTCTTATATTGGAAGTGCCATCAGTTTTTTCTGTTTCTATATTTCAGCCTTGACTGAGCACTCCACCCTGATGCCGCAGGTGGTTTTACTTGCAGTAGGATCTTACTTTCCCACACATAAGCAGACGGATGTCCCTTAGAGAGGTATTCACATCGGTAGGGTCCTGACATCGAGAAACGCCTTATCGCAGCTGTCAGGTACACATGAATTGGCCAATTTATGCGCTAAGATTTCTCATTTATTTCTATTTTCCACAGCAGTAATGCTATTCATATTTCATACTTCATAATTATATGCTAAGCGTTACAGAGTGCTACTTTGTTTGTTAATTATCCATACCAGTGCCGGCCATACTGCACCCATAACAGTGCCAGCCAGGTGTCTCCATAGCAATGCCGGCCACCCTGTCTCCATATTAGTGCCAGCCACCGTGTCTCCATACCAGTGCCGGCCACCCTGTCTCCATATTAGTGCCAGCCACCGTGTCTCCATACCAGTGCCAGCCACCCTGTCTCCATATTAGTGCCAGCCACCGTGTCTCCATACCAGTGCCGACCACCCTGTCTCCCTATTAGTGCCAGCCACCGTGTCTCCATACCAGTGCCGGCCACCCTGTCTCCATATTAGTGCCAGCCACCGTGTCTCCATACCAGTGCCGGCCACCCTGTCTCCATATTAGTGCCAGCCACCGTGTCTCCATACCAGTGCCGACCACCCTGTCTCCATACTAGTGCCAGCCACCGTGTCTCCATACCAGTGCCGGCCACCCTGTCTCCATATTAGTGCCAGCCACCGTGTCTCCATACCAGTGCCGGCCATAACGCACCCATAACTAGTTCCAGCCACCTTGTCTCCATACCAATGCCGGCCATAATGCACCCATAACAGTGTCAGACTCTGTGTCTCGGAATTAGTACTGCCATACCGCGACCAATACTGTGCCATTGACCGTATCTCCGTAACAGTGCCAGCCACCGTGCTTCATTCTCCATATCAGTGCCGGCCATACTCCTTGTAATAGTGCCATCCACTGCATCTCGGTATCAGTGCCGGCCATACTGCCCCATAATAGTGCCATCCACTGCATCTCTGTATCAGTGCCGGACATACTGCCCCATAATAGTGCAATCCACTGCATCTCTGTATCAGTGCCGGCCATACTGCCCCATAATAGTGCCATCCACTGCATCTCTGTATCAGTGCCGGCCATACTACCCCATAATAGTGACATCCACTGCATCTCTGCATCAGTGCCGGCCATACTACCCCGTAATAGTGCAATCCACTGCATCTCTGTATCAGTGCCAGCCATACTATCCCATAATAGTGCCATGCACTGCATCTCTGTATCAGTGCCGGCCACACTATCCCATAATAGTGCCATGCACTGCATCTCTGTATCAGTGCCGGCCATACTGCCCCATAATAGTGCCATCCACTGCATCTCTGCATCAGTGCCGGCCATACTACCCCGTAATAGTGCAATCCACTGCATCTCTGTATCAGTGCCAGCCATACTATCCCATAATAGTGCCATGCACTGCATCTCTGTATCAGTGCCGGCCACACTATCCCATAATAGTGCCATCCACTGCATCTCTGTATCAGTGCCGGCCATACTGCCCCATAATAGTGCCATCTACTGCATCTCTGTATCAGTGCCGGCCATACTGCCCCATAATAGTGCCATCCACTGCATCTCTGTATCAGTGCCGGCCATACTGCCCCATAATAGTGCCATCCACTGCATCTCTGTATCAGTGCCGGCCATACTACCCCATAATAGTGCCATCCACTGCATCTCTGTATCAGTGCCGGCCATACTACCCCGTAATAGTGCAATCCACTGCATCTCTGTATCAGTGCCGGCCATACTATCCCATAATAGTGCCATCCACTGCATCTCTGTATCAGTGCCGGCCATACTATCCCATAATAGTGCCATCCACTGCATCTCTGTATCAGTGCCGGCCATACTGCCCCATAATAGTGCCATCCACTGCATCTCTGTATCAGTGCCGGCCATACTGCCCCATAATAGTGCCATCCACTGCATCTCTGTATCGGTGCCGGCCATACTGACCCATAATAGTGCCATCCACTGCATCTCTGTATCGGTGCCGGCCATACTGCCCCATAATAGTGCCATCCACTGCATCTCTGTATCGGTGCCGGCCATACTATCCCATAATAGTGCCATCCACTGCATCTCTGTATCAGTGCCGGCCATACAATCCCATAATAGTGCCATCCACTGCATCTCTGTATCAGTGCCGGCCATACTATCCCATAATAGTGCCATCCACTGCATCTCTGTATCAGTGCCCGCCATACTGCCCCATAATAGTGCCATCCACTGCATTTCTGTATCAGTGCCAGCCATACTACCCCATAATAATGCCATCCACTGCATCTCCGTATCAGTGCCGGCCATACTGCCCCATAATAGTGCCATCTACTGCATCTCTGTATCAGTGCTGGCATACTGCCCCGTAATAGTGCCATCCACTGCATCTCTGTATCAATGCCGGCCATACTGCCCCATAATAGTGCCATCTACTGCATCTCAGTATCAGTGCCGGCCATACTGCCCCATAATAGTGCCATCTACTGCATCTCTGTATCAGTGCTGGCATACTGCCCCGTAATAGTGCCATCCACTGCATCTCTGTATCAGTGCCAGCCATACTGCCCCATAATAGTGCAATCCACTGCATCTCCGTATCAGTGCCGGCCATACTGCCCCATAATAGTGCCATCCACTGCATCTCTGTATCAGTGCCGGCCATACAATCCCATAATAGTGCCATCCACTGCATCTCTGTATCAGTGCCGGCCATACTATCCCATAATAGTGCCATCCACTGCATCTCTGTATCAGTGCCCGCCATACTGCCCCATAATAGTGCCATCCACTGCATTTCTGTATCAGTGCCAGCCATACTACCCCATAATAATGCCATCGACTGCATCTCCGTATCAGTGCCGGCCATACTGCCCCATAATAGTGCCATCTACTGCATCTCTGTATCAGTGCTGGCATACTGCCCCGTAATAGTGCCATCCACTGCATCTCTGTATCAATGCCGGCCATACTGCCCCATAATAGTGCCATCTACTGCATCTCAGTATCAGTGCCGGCCATACTGCCCCATAATAGTGCCATCTACTGCATCTCTGTATCAGTGCTGGCATACTGCCCCGTAATAGTGCCATCCACTGCATCTCTGTATCAGTGCCAGCCATACTGCCCCATAATAGTGCAATCCACTGCATCTCCGTATCAGTGCCGGCCATACTGCCCCATAATAGTGCCATCTACTGCATCTCTGTATCAGTGCCAGCCATACTGCCCCATAATAGTGCCATGCACTGCATCTCCGTATCAGTGCCGGCCATACAGCCCCATAATAGTGCAATCCACTGCATCTCTGTATCAGTGCAGGCCATACTACCCCATAATAGTGCCATCTACTGCATCTCTGTATCAGTGCCGGCTATACTATCCCATAATAGTGCCATCCACTGCATCTCTGTATCAGTGCCGGCCACTGCCCCATAATAGTGCCATCCACTGCATCTCTGTATCAGTGCCAGCCATACTGCCCCATAATAGTGCCATCCACTGCATCTCTGTATCAGTGCCGGCCATACTGCCCCATAATAGTGCCATCCACTGCATCTCTGTATCAGTGCCGGCCATACTGCCCCATAATAGTGTCATCCACTGCATCTCTGTATCAGTGCCGGCCATACTGCCCCATAATAGTGCCATCCACTGCATCTCTGTATCAGTGCCGGCCATACTGCCCCATAATAGTGCAATCCACTGCATCTCAGTATCAGTGCCGGCCATACTGCCCCATAATAGTGCCATCCACTGCATCTCTGTATCAGTGCCGGCCATACTGCCCCATAATAGTGCCATCCACTGCATCTCTGTATCAGTGCCGGCCATACTGCCCCATAATAGTGCAATCCACTGCATCTCTATATCAGTGCCGGCCATACTGCCCCATAATAGTGTCATCCACTGCATATCTGTATCAGTGCCGGCCATACTACCCCATAATAGTGCCATCCACTGCATCTCTGTATCAGTGCCGGCCATACTGCCCCATAATAGTGCCATCCACTGCATCTCTGTATCAGTGCCGGCCATACTGCCCCATAATAGTGCAATCCACTGCATCTCTGTATCAGTGCTGGCCATACTGCCCCATAATAGTGCCATCCACTGCATCTCTGTATCAGTGCCGGCCATACTATCCCATAATAGCGCCATCCACTGCATCTCTGTATCAGTGCCGGCCATACTGCCCCATAATAGTGCAATACACTGCATCTCTGTATCAGTGCCGGCCATACTGCCCCATAATAGTGCCATCCACTGCATCTCTGTATCAGTGCCGGCCATACTATCCCATAATACCGCCATCCACTGCATCTCTGTATCAGTGCCGGTCATACTGCCCCATAATAGTGCCGGCCATACTGCCCCATAATAGTGCAATCCACTGCATCTCTGTATCAGTGCCCGCCATACTGCCCCATAATAGTGCCATCCACTGCATCTCAGTATCAGTGCCGGCCATACTGCCCCATAATAGTGCAATCCACTGCATCTCTGTATCAGTGCCGGTCATACTGCCCCATAATAGCGCCATCCACTGCATCTCTGTATCAGTGCCGGTCATACTGCCCCATAATAGTGCCGGCAATAATAGCGCCATCCACTGCATCTCTGTATCAGTGCCGGCCATACTGCCCCATAATAGTGCCATCCACTGCATCTCTGTATCAGTGCCGGCCATACTATCCCATAATAGCGCCATCCACTGCATCTCGGTATCAGTGCCGGCCATACTGCCCCATAATAGAGCCATCCACTGCATCTCTGTATCAGTGCCAGCCATACTGCCCCATAATAGAGCCATCCACTGCATCTCTGTATCAGTGCCGGCCATACTGCCCCATAATAGTGCCATCCACTGCATCTCGGTATCAGTGCCGGCCATACTGCCCCATAATAGTGCCATCCACTGCATCTCCGTATCAATGCCGGCCATACTGCCCCATAATAGTGCCATCCACTGCATCTCGGTATCAGTGCCGGCCATACTGCCCCATAATAGTGCCATCCACTGCATCTCCGTATCAGTGCCGGCCATACTGCCCCATAATAGCGCCATCCACTGCATCTCTGTATCAGTGCCGGCCATACTGCCCCATAATAGTGCCATCCACTGCATCTCTGTATCAGTTCCGGCCATACTGCCCCATAATAGTGCCATCCACTGCATCTCTGTATCAGTGCCGGCCATACTGCCCCATAATAGTGCCATTCACTGCATCTCTGTATCAGTGCCAGCCATACTGCCCCATAATAGTGCCATCCACTGCATCTCTGTATCAGTGCCGGCCATACTGCCCCATAATAGTGCCATCCACTGCATCTCTGTATCAGTTCCGGCCATACTATCCCATAATAGTGCCATCCACTGCATCTCTGTATCAGTGCCAGCCGATGTGTCTCCGTATCAGTGACAGCTGCCATGTCTCCAAATCAATGGCGGCCATACTGTACGCATAACAATGCCAGCCGCCATGTCTCTGTAACAGTGCCAGCAGCCGTTTCTACGAATCAATGGTGGCCATACTGCGCTCATAACAGTGCCAGCCGATGTGTCTCCGAATCAGTGACAGCTGCCATGTCTCCAAATTAATGGCGGCCATATTGTGCCCGTAACAATGCCAGACGCCGTTACTACGAATCAGTGCCAGCCATACTGCACCCATAACAGTGCCACCCGCGGTATGTCAGAATCAATGCCGGCTATACTGTCAGTATTTGCATATCAGTACCAGCCATACTGCACCCATATCAGTACCAGCCATACAGCACCCATATCAGTACCAGCCATACTGCACCCATATTAGTACCAGCCATACTACACCCATATCAGTACCAGCCATACTGCACCCATATCAGTACCAGCCATACGGCGCCCATATTAGTACCAGCCATACTACACCCATATCAGTACCAGCCATACTATACACATATCAGTACCAGCCATACTGCACCCATATCAGTACCAGCCATACTGCACCCATATCAGTACCAGCCATACTGCACCCATATCAGTACCAGCCATACGGCGCCCATATCAGTACCAGCCATACTGCACCCATATCAGTACCAGCCATACTACACCCATATCAGTACCAGCCATACTACACCCATATCAGTATCAGCCATACTGCACCCATATCAGTACCAGCCATACTACACCCATATCAGTACCAGCCATACTGCACTCATATCAGTACCAGCCATACTGCACCCATATCAGTACCAGCCATACTACACCCATATCAGTACCAGCCATACTGCACCCATATCAGTACCAGCCATACTACACCCATATCAGTACCAGCCATACTGCACCCATATCAGTACCAGCCATACTGCACCCATATCAGTACCAGCCATACGGCGCCCATATCAGTACCAGCCATATTGCACCCATATCAGTACCAGCCATACTACACCCATATCAGTACCAGCCATACTACACCCATATCAGTACCAGCCATACTGCACCCACATCAGTACCAGCCATACTACACCCATATCAGTAACAGCCATACTGCACCCATATCAGTACCAGCCATACTGCACCCATATCAGTACCAGCCATACTGCACCCATATCAGTACCAGCCATACTGCACCCATATCAGTACCAGCCATACTGCACCCATATCAGTACCAGCCATACTGCGCCCATATCAGTACCAGCTATACGGCGCCCATATCAGTACCAGCCATACTGCACCCATATCAGTACCAGCCATACTGCACCCATATCAGTACCAGCCATACTACACCCATATCAGTACCAGCCATACTGCACCCATATCAGTACCAGCCATACTGCACCCATATCAGTACCAGCCATACTGCACCCATATCAGTACCAGCTATACGGCGCCCATATCAGTACCAACCATACTGCACCCATATCAGTACCAGCCATACTACACCCATATCAGTACCAGCCATACTACACCCATATCAGTACCAGCCATACTGCACCCATATCAGTACCAGCCATACTGCACCCATATCAGTACCAGCCATACTGCACCCATATCAGTACCAGCCATACTGCACCCATATCAGTACCAGCCATACTGCACCCATATCAGTACCAGCTATACGGCGCCCATATCAGTTCCAGCCATACTGCACCCATATCAGTACCAGCTATACGGCGCCCATATCAGTACCAACCATACTGCACCCATATCAGTACCAGCCATACTACACCCATATCAGTACCAGCCATACTACACCCATATCAGTACCAGCCATACTGCACCCATATCAGTACCAGCCATACTGCACCCATATCAGTACCAGCCATACTGCGCCCATATCAGTACCAACCATACTGCACCCATATCAGTACCAGCCATACTACACCCATATCAGTACCAGCCATACTACACCCATATCAGTACCAGCCATACTGCACCCATATCAGTACCAGCCATACTGCACCCATATCAGTACCAGCCATACTGCACCCATATCAGTACCAGCCATACTGCACCCATATCAGTACTAGCCATTCTGCACCCATATCAGTACCAGCCATACTTTACCCATATCAGTACGAGCCATACGGCGCCCATATCAGTACCAGCCATACTACACCCATATCAGTACCAGCCATACTACACCCATATCAGTACCAGCCATACTACACCCATATCAGTACCAGCCATACTACACCCATATCAGTACCAGCCATACTACACCCATATCAGTACCAGCCATACTGCACCCATATCAGTACCAGCCATACTGCACCCATATCAGTACCAGCCATACTACACCCATATCAGTACCAGCCATACTGCACCCATATCAGTACCAGCCATACTACACCCATATCAGTACCAGCCATACTACACCCATATCAGTACCAGCCATACTGCACCCATATCAGTACCAGCCATACTGCACCCATATCAGTACCAGCCATACTGCACCCATATCAGTACCAGCCATACGGCGTCCATATCAGTACCAGCCTTACTACACCCATATCAGTACCAGCCATACTGCACCCATATCAGTACCAGCCATACTGCACCCATATCAGTACCAGCCATACGGCGCCCATATCAGTACCAGCCATACTACACCCATATTAGTACCAGCCATACTGCACCCATATCCGTACCAGCCATTCAGCACCCATATCAGTACCAGCAATACTGCACCCATATCAGTACCAGCCATACTGCACCCATATCAGTACCAGCCATATGGCGCCCATATCAGTACCAGCCATACGGCGCCCATATCAGTACCAGCCATACTGCACCCATATCAGTACCAGCCATACTGCACCCATATCAGTACCAGCCATACGGCGCCCATATCAGTACCAGCCATACTACACCCATATCAATACCAGCCATACTGCACCCATATCAATACCAGCCATACTACACCCATATCAGTACCAGCCATACCGCACCCATATCAGTACCAGCCATTCTGCACCCATATCAGTACCAGCAATACTGCACCCATATCAGTACCAGCCATACTGCACCCATATCAGTACTAGCCATACTGCACCCATATCAGTACCAGCCATACTGCACCCATATCAGTACCAGCCATACTGCACCCATATCAGTACCAGCCATATGGCGCCCATATCAGTACCAGCCATACTGCACCCATATCAGTACCAGCCATACAGCACCCATATCAGTACCAGCCATATGGCGCTCATATCAGTACCAGCCATACTGCACCCATATCAGTACCAGCCATACTGCACCCATATCAGTACCAGCCACACTGCACCCATATCAGTACCAGCCATACTGCACCCATATCAGTACCAGCCATACGGCGCCCATATCAGTACCAGCCATACTGCACCCATATCAGTACCAGCCATACTACACCCATATCAGTATCAGCCATACTGCACCCATATCAGTACCAGCCATACTACACCCATATCAGTACCAGCCATACTGCATTCATATCAGTACCAGCCATACTGCACCCATATCAGTACCAGCCATACTACACCCATATCAGTACCAGCCATACTGCACCCATATCAGTACCAGCCATACTACACCCATATCAGTACCAGCCATACTGCACCCATATCAGTACCAGCCATACTGCACCCATATCAGTACCAGCCATACGGCGCCCATATCAGTACCAGCCATATTGCACCCATATCAGTACCAGCCATACTACACCCATATCAGTACCAGCCATACTACACCCATATCAGTACCAGCCATACTGCACCCATATCAGTACCAGCCATACTGCACCCATATCAGTACCAGCCATACTGCACCCATATCAGTACCAGTCATACCGCAACCAAATCAGTACCAGCCATACTGCACCCATATCAGTACCAGCCATACTGCACCCATATCAGTACCAGCCATACTGCGCCCATATCAGTACCAGCTATACGGCGCCCATATCAGTACCAGCCATACTGCACCCATATCAGTACCAGCCATACTGCACCCATATCAGTACCAGCCATACTGCACCCATATCAGTACCAGCCATACTGCACCCATATCAGTACCAGCCATACTGCACCCATATCAGTACCAGCCATACTGCACCCATATCAGTACCAGCTATACGGCGCCCATATCAGTACCAACCATACTGCACCCATATCAGTACCAGCCATACTACACCCATATCAGTACCAGCCATACTACACCCATATCAGTACCAGCCATACTGCACCCATATCAGTACCAGCCATACTGCACCCATATCAGTACCAGCCATACTGCACCCATATCAGTACCAGCCATACTGCACCCATATCAGTACCAGCCATACTGCACCCATATCAGTACCAGCTATACGGCGCCCATATCAGTTCCAGCCATACTGCACCCATATCAGTACCAGCTATACGGCGCCCATATCAGTACCAACCATACTGCACCCATATCAGTACCAGCCATACTACACCCATATCAGTACCAGCCATACTACACCCATATCAGTACCAGCCATACTGCACCCATATCAGTACCAGCCATACTACACCCATATCAGTACCAGCCATACTGCACCCATATCAGTACCAGCCATACTGCACCCATATCAGTACTAGCCATTCTGCACCCATATCAGTACCAGCCATACTTTACCCATATCAGTACGAGCCATACGGCGCCCATATCAGTACCAGCCATACTACACCCATATCAGTACCAGCCATACTACACCCATATCAGTACCAGCCATACTACACCCATATCAGTACCAGCCATACTACACCCATATCAGTACCAGCCATACTGCACCCATATCAGTACCAGCCATACTGCACCCATATCAGTACCAGCCATACTACACCCATATCAGTACCAGCCATACTGCACCCATATCAGTACCAGCCATACTACACCCATATCAGTACCAGCCATACTACACCCATATCAGTACCAGCCATACTGCACCCATATCAGTACCAGCCATACTGCACCCATATCAGTACCAGCCATACTGCACCCATATCAGTACCAGCCATACGGCGTCCATATCAGTACCAGCCATACTACACCCATATCAGTACCAGCCATACTGCACCCATATCAGTACCAGCCATACTGCACCCATATCAGTACCAGCCATACAGCGCCCATATCAGTACCAGCCATACTACACCCATATCAGTACCAGCCATACTGCACCCATATCCGTACCAGCCATTCAGCACCCATATCAGTACCAGCAATACTGCACCCATATCAGTACCAGCCATACTGCACCCATATCAGTACCAGCCATATGGCGCCCATATCAGTACCAGCCATACGGCGCCCATATCAGTACCAGCCATACTGCACCCATATCATCAGTACCAGCCATACTGCACCCATATCAGTACCAGCCATACCGCAACCAAATCAGTACCAGCCATACTGCACCCATATCAGTACCAGCCATACTGCACCCATATCAGTACCAGCCATACGGCGCCCACAACAGTGCCAGTCACCATGTCCTTGAATCAGTGCCAGCCATACTGCGCCCATAGCAGTGTCAACTACCATGTCTCTGTATCAATGCTGGCCATATTGCGCCCATTACATTGTCTGCCACTGTGTCTGCATATCAGCGCCGGCCAAACTGCACCCATTACAGTGCCAGCCACCGAGTCTCCATATCAGTGCTGGCCATACTGCACCCATTACAGTGCCAGCCAGGTGTCTCCATATCAGTGCAGGCCTGGCCATACTGCAGTCATCGCAGTGCCAGCCACCATGTCCCTGTGTACTAATGCTGGCCATACTGCGCCCATTATAGTGCCAGCCGCCTTTTCTTCATATTAGCGCTGGCCATACTGCACCCATAACAGTGTCGGCCATCCTGTCTCCATATTAGTACCAGCCAAGCCACGGTATCTCCATACCAGTGCCGGCCATACTGCACCCATAACAGTGCCAGCCACCGTGTCTCCATACCTGTTCACACCTATTTCTTATATTGGAAGTGCCATCAGTTTTTTCTGTTTCTATATTTCAGCCTTGACTGAGCACTCCACCCTGATGCCGCAGGTGGTTTTACTTGCAGTAGGATCTTACTTTCCCACACATAAGCAGACGGATGTCCCTTAGAGAGGTATTCACATCGGTAGGGTCCTGACATCGAGAAACGCCTTATCGCGGCTGTCAGGTACACATGAATTGGCCAATTTATGCGCTAAGATTTCTCATTTATTTCTATTTTCCACAGCAGTAATGCTATTCATATTTCATACTTCATAATTATATGCTAAGCGTTACAGAGTGCTACTTTGTTTGTTAATTATCCATACCAGTGCCGGCCATACTGCACCCATAAGAGTGCCAGCCAGGTGTCTCCATAGCAATGCCGGCCACCCTGTCTCCCTATTAGTGCCAGCCACCGTGTCTCCATACCAGTGCCGGCCACCCTGTCTCCATATTAGTGCCAGCCACCGTGTCTCCATACCAGTGCCGGCCATAACGCACCCATAACTAGTTCGAGCCACCTTGTCTCCATACCAGTGCCGGCCATAATGCACCCATAACAGTGCCAGACTCTGTGTCTCGGAATTAGTGCTGCCATACCGCGCCCAATACTGTGCCATTGACCGTATCTCCGTAACAGTGCCAGCCACCGAGCTTCATTCTCCATATCAGTGCCGGCCATACTCCTTGCAATAGTGCCATCCACTGCATCTCGGTATCAGTGCCGGCCATACTGCCCCATAATAGTGCCATCCACTGCATCTCTCTATCAGTGCCGGCCATACTGCCCCATAATAGTGCCATCTACTGCATCTCTGTATCAGTGCTGGCCATACTGCCCCATAATAGTGCCATCCACTGCATCTCTGTATCAGTGCCGGCCATATTGCCCCATAATAGTGCCATCCACTGCATCTCTGTATCAGTGCCGGCCATACTGCCCCATAATAGTGCCATCTACTGCATCTCTGTATCAGTGCCGGCCATACTATCCCATAATAGTGCCATGCACTGCATCTCTGTATCAGTGCCGGCCATACTATCCCATAATAGTGCCATCCACTGCATCTCTGTATCAGTGCCGGCCATACTGCCCCATAATAGTGCGAACCACTGCATCTCTGTATCAGTGCCGGCCATACTGCCCCATAATAGTGCCATCCACTGCATCTCTGTGTCAGTGCCGGCCATACTGCCCCATAATAGTGCCATCCACTGCATCTCTGTATCAGTGCCGGCCATACTGCCCCATAATAGTGCCATCTACTGCATCTCTGTATCAGTGCCGGCCATACTGCCCCATAATAGTGCCATCCACTGCATCTCTGTATCAGTGCCGGCCATACTGCCCCATAATAGTGCCATCCACTGCATCTCTGTATCAGTGCCGGCCATACTGCCCCATAATAGTGCCATCTACTGCATCTCTGTATCAGTGCCGGCCATACTATCCCATAATAGTGCCATGCACTGCATCTCTGTATCAGTGCCGGCCATACTATCCCATAATAGTGCCATCCACTGCATCTCTGTATCAGTGCCGGCCATACTGCCCCATAATAGTGCGAACCACTGCATCTCTGTATCAGTGCCGGCCATACTGCCCCATAATAGTGCCATCCACTGCATCTCTGTATCAGTGCCGGCCATACTGCCCCATAATAGTGCCATCCACTGCATCTCTGTATCAGTGCCGGCCATACTACCCCATAATAGTGCAATCCACTGCATCTCTGTATCAGTGCCGGCCATACTACCCCGTTATAGTGCAATCCACTGCATCTCTGTATCAGTGCCGGCCATACTATCCCATAATAGTGCCATCCACTGCATCTCTATATCAGTGCTGGCCATACTATCCCATAATAGTGCCATCCACTGCATCTCTGTATCAGTGCCGGCCATACTGCCCCATAATAGTGCCATCCACTGCATCTCTGTATCAGTGCCGGCCATACTGCCCCATAATAGTGCCATCCACTGCATCTCTGTATCGGTGCCGGCCATACTGACCCATAATAGTGCCATCTACTGCATCTCTGTATCAGTGCCGGCCATACAGCCCCATAATAGTGCCATCCACTGCATCTCTGTATCAGTGCCGGCCATAATACCCCATAATAGTGCCATCTACTGCATCTCTGTATCAGTGCCGGCTATACTATCCCATAATAGTGCCATCCACTGCATCTCTGTATCAGTGCCGGCCACTGCCCCATAATAGTGCCATCCACTGCATCTCTGTATCAGTGCCGGCCATACTGCCCCATAATAGTGCCATCCACTGCATCTCTGTATCAGTGCCGGCCATACTGCCCCATAATAGTGCCATCCACTGCATCTCTGTATCAGTGCCGGCCATACTGCCCCATAATAGTGCCATCCACTGCATCTCTGTATCAGTGCCGGCCATACTGCCCCATAATAGTGCAATCCACTGCATCTCAGTATCAGTGCCGGCCATACTGCCCCATAATAGTGCCATCCACTGCATCTCTGTATCAGTGCCGGCCATACTGCCCCATAATAGTGCCATCCACTGCATCTCTGTATCAGTGCCGGCCATACTGCCCCATAATAGTGCAATCCACTGCATCTCTGTATCAGTGCCGGCCATACTGCCCCATAATAGTGCCATCCACTGCATCTCTGTATCAGTGTCGGCCATACTACCCCATAATAGTGCCATCCACTGCATCTCTGTATCGGTGGCGGCCATACTGCCCCATAATAGTGCCATCCACTGCATCTCTGTATCGGTGCCGGCCATACTGCCCCATAATAGTGCAATCCACTGCATCTCTGTATCAGTGCAGGCCATACTGCCCCATAATAGTGCCATCCACTGCAGCTCTGTATCAGTGCCGGCCATACTATCCCATAATAGTGCCATCCACTGCATCTCCGTATCAGTGCCGGCCATACTGCCCCGTAATAGTGCCATCCACTGCATCTCTGTATCAGTGCTGGCCATACTGACCCATAATAGTGCCATCCACTGCATCTCTCTATCAGTGCCGGCCATACTGCCCCATAATAGTGCCATCTACTGCATCTCTGTATCAGTGCTGGCCATACTGCCCCATAATAGTGCCATCCACTGCATCTCTGTATCAGTGCCGGCCATACTGCCCCATAATAGTGCCATCCACTGCATCTCTGTATCAGTGCCGGCCATACTGCCCCATAATAGTGCCATCTACTGCATCTCTGTATCAGTGCCGGCCATACTATCCCATAATAGTGCCATGCACTGCATCTCTGTATCAGTGCCGGCCATACTATCCCATAATAGTGCCATCCACTGCATCTCTGTATCAGTGCCGGCCATACTGCCCCATAATAGTGCGAACCACTGCATCTCTGTATCAGTGCCGGCCATACTGCCCCATAATAGTGCCATCCACTGCATCTCTGTGTCAGTGCCGGCCATACTGCCCCATAATAGTGCCATCCACTGCATCTCTGTATCAGTGCCGGCCATACTGCCCCATAATAGTGCCATCTACTGCATCTCTGTATCAGTGCCGGCCATACTGCCCCATAATAGTGCCATCCACTGCATCTCTGTATCAGTGCCGGCCATACTGCCCCATAATAGTGCCATCCACTGCATCTCTGTATCAGTGCCGGCCATACTGCCCCATAATAGTGCCATCTACTGCATCTCTGTATCAGTGCCGGCCATACTATCCCATAATAGTGCCATGCACTGCATCTCTGTATCAGTGCCGGCCATACTATCCCATAATAGTGCCATCCACTGCATCTCTGTATCAGTGCCGGCCATACTGCCCCATAATAGTGCGAACCACTGCATCTCTGTATCAGTGCCGGCCATACTGCCCCATAATAGTGCCATCCACTGCATCTCTGTATCAGTGCCGGCCATACTGCCCCATAATAGTGCCATCCACTGCATCTCTGTATCAGTGCCGGCCATACTACCCCATAATAGTGCAATCCACTGCATCTCTGTATCAGTGCCGGCCATACTACCCCGTTATAGTGCAATCCACTGCATCTCTGTATCAGTGCCGGCCATACTATCCCATAATAGTGCCATCCACTGCATCTCTATATCAGTGCCGGCCATACTATCCCATAATAGTGCCATCCACTGCATCTCTGTATCAGTGCCGGCCATACTGCCCCATAATAGTGCCATCCACTGCATCTCTGTATCAGTGCCGGCCATACTGCCCCATAATAGTGCCATCCACTGCATCTCTGTATCGGTGCCGGCCATACTGACCCATAATAGTGCCATCTACTGCATCTCTGTATCAGTGCCGGCCATACAGCCCCATAATAGTGCCATCCACTGCATCTCTGTATCAGTGCCGGCCATAATACCCCATAATAGTGCCATCTACTGCATCTCTGTATCAGTGCCGGCTATACTATCCCATAATAGTGCCATCCACTGCATCTCTGTATCAGTGCCGGCCACTGCCCCATAATAGTGCCATCCACTGCATCTCTGTATCAGTGCCGGCCATACTGCCCCATAATAGTGCCATCCACTGCATCTCTGTATCAGTGCCGGCCATACTGCCCCATAATAGTGCCATCCACTGCATCTCTGTATCAGTGCCAGCCATACTGCCCCATAATAGTGCCATCCACTGCATCTCTGTATCAGTGCCGGCCATACTGCCCCATAATAGTGCAATCCACTGCATCTCAGTATCAGTGCCGGCCATACTGCCCCATAATAGTGCCATCCACTGCATCTCTGTATCAGTGCCGGCCATACTGCCCCATAATAGTGCCATCCACTGCATCTCTGTATCAGTGCCGGCCATACTGCCCCATAATAGTGCAATCCACTGCATCTCTGTATCAGTGCCGGCCATACTGCCCCATAATAGTGCCATCCACTGCATCTCTGTATCAGTGTCGGCCATACTACCCCATAATAGTGCCATCCACTGCATCTCTGTATCGGTGGCGGCCATACTGCCCCATAATAGTGCCATCCACTGCATCTCTGTATCGGTGCCGGCCATACTGCCCCATAATAGTGCAATCCACTGCATCTCTGTATCAGTGCAGGCCATACTGCCCCATAATAGTGCCATCCACTGCAGCTCTGTATCAGTGCCGGCCATACTATCCCATAATAGTGCCATCCACTGCATCTCTGTTTCAGTGCCGGCCATACTGCCCCGTAATAGTGCCATCCACTGCATCTCTGTATCAGTGCTGGCCATACTGACCCATAATAGTGCAATCCACTGCATCTCTGTATCAGTGCCGGCCATACTGCCCCATAATAGTGCCATCCACTGCATCTCTGTATCAGTGCCGGCCATACTGCCCCATAATAGTGCCATCCACTGCATCTCTGTATCAGTGCCGGCCATACTGCCCCATAATAGTGCCATCCACTGCATCTCCGTATCAATGCCGGCCATACTGCCCCATAATAGTGCCATCCACTGCATCTCTGTATCAGTGCCGGCCATACTGCCCCATAATAGTGCCATCCACAGCATCTCCGTATCAGTGCCGGCCATACTGCCCCGTAATAGTGCCATCCACTGCATCTCTGCATCAGTGCCGGCCATACTATTCCATAATAGCGCCATCCACTGCATCTCTGTATCAGTGCCGGCCATACTGCCCCATAATAGTGCCATCCACTGCATCTCTGTATCAGTGCCGGCCATACTGCCCCATAATAGTGCCATCCACTGCATCTCTGTATCAGTGCCGGCCATACTATCCCATAAAAGCGCCATCCACTGCATCTCTGTATCAGTGCCGGCCATACTGCCCCATAGTAGTGCCATCCACTGCATCTCTGTATCAGTGCCGGCCATACTGCCCCATAATAGTGCCATCCACTGCATCTCTGTATCAGTGCCAGTCATACTATCCCATAATAGTGCCATGCACTGCATCTCTGTATCAGTGCCGGCCATACTATCCCATAATAGTGCCATCCACTGCATCTCTGTATCAGTGCCGGCCATACTGCCCCATAATAGTGCCATCCACTGCATCTCTGTATCAGTGCCGGCCATACTATCCCATAATAGTGCCATCTACTGCATCTCTGTATCAGTGCCGGCCATATTACCCCATAATAGTGCCATCCACTGCATCTCTGTATCAGTGCCGGTCATACTGCCCCATAATAATGCCACCCACTGCATCTCTGTATCAGTGCCGGCCATATTGCCCCATAGTAGTGCCATCCACTGCATCTCTGTATCAGTGCCGGCCATACTATCCCATAATAGTGCCATGCACTGCATCTCTGTATCAGTGCCGGCCATACTGCCCCATAATAGTGCCATCCATTGCATCTCTGTATCAGTGCCAGTCACTGCCCCATAATAGTGCCATCCACTGCATCTCTGTATCAGTGCCGGCCATACTACCCCATAATAGTGCCATCCACTGCATCTCTGTATCAGTGCCGGCCATACTATCCCATAATAGTGCCATGCACTGCATCTCTGTTTCAGTGACGGCCGTACAGGCCCATAATAGTGGCATCCACTGCATCTCTGTATCAGTGCCGGCCATACTATCCCATAATAGTGCCATCCACTGCATCTCCGTATCAGTGCCGGCCATACTACCTCATAATAATGCCATCCACTGCATCTCCGTATCAGTGCCGGCCATACTGCCCCATAATAGTGCCATCCACTGCATCTCTGTATCAGTGCCGGCCATACTATCCCATAATAGTGCCATGCACTGCATCTCTGTTTCAGTGCCGGCCATACTGCCCCATAATAGTGCCATCTACTGCATCTCTGTATCAGTGCCGGCCATACTATCCCATAATAGTGCCATCTACTGCATCTCAGTATCAGTGCCGGCTATACTGCCCCATAATAGTGCCATCTACTGCATCTCTGTATCAGTGCCGGCTATACTACCCCATAATAGTGCCAATCCACTGCATCTCTGTATCAGTGCCGGCCATACTAACCCATAATAGTGCCATCCACTGCATCTCTGTATCAGTGCCGGCCATACTATCCCATAATAGTGCCATGCACTGCATCTCTGTATCAGTGCCGGCCATACTGCCCCATAATAGTGCCATCCATTGCATCTCTGTATCAGTGCCAGTCACTGCCCCATAATAGTGCCATCCACTGCATCTCTGTATCAGTGCCGGCCATACTACCCCATAATAGTGCCATCCACTGCATCTCTGTATCAGTGCCGGCCATACTATCCCATAATAGTGCCATGCACTGCATCTCTGTTTCAGTGACGGTAGTACTGCCCCATAATAGTGCCATCCACTGCATCTCTGTATCAGTGCCGGCCATACTATCCCATAATAGTGCCATCCACTGCATCTCCGTATCAGTGCCGGCCATACTACCTCATAATAATGCCATCCACTGCATCTCCGTATCAGTGCCGGCCATACTGCCCCATAATAGTGCCATCCACTGCATCTCTGTATCAGTGCCGGCCATACTATCCCATAATAGTGCCATGCACTGCATCTCTGTTTCAGTGCCGGCCATACTGCCCCATAATAGTGCCATCTACTGCATCTCTGTATCAGTGCCGGCCATACTATCCCATAATAGTGCCATCTACTGCATCTCAGTATCAGTGCCGGCTATACTGCCCCATAATAGTGCCATCTACTGCATCTCTGTATCAGTGCCGGCTATACTACCCCATAATAGTGCCAATCCACTGCATCTCTGTATCAGTGCCGGCCATACTACCCCATAATAGTGCCATCCACTGCATCTCTGTATCAGTGCCGGCCATACTATCCCATAATAGTGCCATCTACTGCATCTCAGTATCAGTGCCGGCTATACTACCCCATAATAATGCCATCTACTGCATCTCTGTATCAGTGCCAGCCATACTGCCCCATAATAGTGCCATCTACTGCATCTCTGTATCAGTGCCGGCCATACTGCCCCATAATAGTGCCATCTACTGCATCTCTGTATCAGTGCTGGCATACTGCCCCGTAATAGTGCCATCCACTGCATCTCTGTATCAATGCCGGCCATACTGCCCCATAATAATGCCATCTACTGCATCTCAGTATCAGTGCCAGCTATACTACCCCATAATAGTGCCATCCACTGCATCTCTGTATCAGTGCCGGCTATACTATCCCATAATAGTGCCATCCACTGCATCTCTGCATCAGTGCCGGCCATACTGCCCCATAATAGTGCAATCCACTGCATCTCTGTATCAGTGCCGGCCATACTACCCCATAATAGTGCCATCTACTGCATCTCTGTATCAGTGCCGGCCATACTATCCCATAATAGTGCCATCCACTGCATCTCTGTATCAGTGCCGGCCATACTGCCCCATAATAGTGCAATCCACTGCATCTCTGTATCAGTGCCGGCCATACTACCCCATAATAGTGCCATCTACTGCATCTCCGTATCAGTGCCGGCCATACAGCCCCATAATAGTGCAATCCACTGCATCTCTGTATCAGTGCCGGCCATACTACCCCATAATAGTGCCATCTACTGCATCTCTGTATCAGTGCCGGCTATACTATCCCATAATAGTGCCATCCACTGCATCTCTGTATCAGTGCCGGCCACTGCCCCATAATAGTGCCATCCACTGCATCTCTGTATCAGTGCCAGCCATACTGCCCCATAATAGTGCCATCCACTGCATCTCTGTATCAGTGCCGGCCATACTGCCCCATAATAGTGCCATCCACTGCATCTCTGTATCAGTGCCGGCCATACTGCCCCATAATAGTGCAATCCACTGCATCTCAGTATCAGTGCCGGCCATACTGCCCCATAATAGTGTCATCCACTGCATCTCTGTATCAGTGCCGGCCATACTGCCCCATAATAGTGCCATCCACTGCATCTCTGTATCAGTGCCGGCCATACTGCCCCATAATAGTGCAATCCACTGCATCTCTGTATCAGTGCCGGCCATACTATCCCATAATAGTGCCATCCACTGCATCTCTGTATCAGTGCCGGCCATACTGCCCCATAATAGTGCAATCCACTGCATCTCTGTATCAGTGCCGGCCATACTGCCCCATAATAGTGTCATCCACTGCATCTCTGTATCAGTGCCGGCCATACTGCCCCATAATAGTGCCATCCACTGCATCTCTGTATCAGTGCCGGCCATACTACCCCATAATAGTGCCATCCACTGCATCTCTGTATCAGTGCCGGCCATACTGCCCCATGATAGTGCCATCCACTGCATCTCTGTATTAGTGCCGGCCATACTGCCCCATAATAGTGCAATCCACTGCATCTCTGTATCAGTGCCGGCCATACTGCCCCATAATAGTGCCATCCACTGCATCTCTGTATCAGTGCCGGCCATACTATCCCATAATAGTGCCATCCACTGCATCTCTGTATCAGTGCCGGCCATACTGCCCCATAATAGTGCCATCCACTGCATCTCTGTATCAGTGCCGGCCATACTGCCCCATAATAGTGCCATCCACTGCATCTCTGTATCAGTGCCGGCCATACTGCCCCATAATAGTGCCATCTACTGCATCTCTGTATCAGTGCCGGCCATACTGCCCCATAATAGTGCCATCCACTGCATCTCTGTATCAGTGCCGGCCATACTGCCCCATAATAGTGCCATCCACTGCATCTCTGTATCAGTGCCGGCCATACTGCCCCATAATAGTGTCATCCACTGCATCTCCGTATCAATGCCGGCCATACTGCCCCATAATAGTGCCATCCACTGCATCTCTGTATCAGTGCCGGCCATACTATCCCATAATAGTGCCATCCACTGCATCTCTGTATCTGTGCCGGCCATACTGCCCCACAATAGTGCCATCCACTGCATCTCTGTATCAGTGCCGGCCATACTACCCCATAATAGTGCCATCCACTGCATCTCTGTATCAGTGCCGGCCATACTGCCCAGGTAACAGTGCCATCCACTGCATCTCTGTATCAGTGTCGGTTATACTGCCCCATAATAGTGCCATCAAGTGCATCTCTGTATCAGTGCCGGTCATACTGCCCAGGTAACAGTGCCATCCACTGCATCTCTGTATCAGTGCCGGCCATACTGCCCCAGTAACAGTGCCAGCCCCAGTGCCCCCATATTGGCTCCTTCTGACGGATGTTTGTATTTCGTACTGCCCTTCGCACCGTATTGAAGACCACATAGTATTGTGTGGCGGTCAGGAAATGGCGCAGTATATACCGCGATCACTGTACGTGACGGCACGCTCGGCCACACCGATATACACGAGTTCTGTATCCCGGATGTATATGAAACGACTGTATAAACGAGGCGGGAAAGTCCTCATGGCTGCCGGTCCGGGCGCTCGGCTCCCACTAAAGTCACTGAGGTAAAACTGCGAACGATCGCTCATGGCGCGTAAAAAATAATGCAGTGACCAAAAGTAACGTCTGCCCAACGCCGGAGACGCCAAAAAAGCTCAAAGGTGATTGGCTGAATGGAAAAAAAAAGCGTGAAAAAGGTCACCGGTGGATTTGGGGGGTAAAATCCCATTACCATCGATGCTGAACCCATGAAGAGGCGCCATTATTCACCTCAGGATCCATTTTCACGGTACATCCGTCCACATCACCGCACAGCGGCCATGTTGGATGCCCCTCAGATTCCCGGCAATGTATTCGCAGACTGTTACCTCACGAGTGGAATATATTTATTATGACTGCTGTAGGTTGGCACAGACGAAGTGACTCACACGGAGCTCAGGCTCCCAGCCCTGCCGAACCTCTCACTATAATACTAGGTTATGATAATTTATATCTTCCACTGCTCCCCACTAAACCTTCTAGTTTTCCCGCCTACCGCGCTGCTTTTATATACGGGGAGGCCCCCTGCTGACGTCATCAGAAACCCCCAAGAGGTAATGAAGAAGATGTAAAAAGACTAGGCTCCGCCTCCCCTTAATGCCTCGACCAATCAAAGCTCGCTATTCTGCCGCACCCTCCGTCACTCACTTCCTCTCCCCCCCCTCCCACGCGTCCCATCCCTACTATTCTTTTCTCCTCCTTTCCCGCCAATCTGGTTCCAGCCAATGGGCGGCGCTCAGAGTAGCTTTCCACCAATAGAACGTCGGCGGTTGATGTGTGTGGGTGTGGCCGAGGGTTGCAGCGTGTGCTGACTGTCGCTCAGTCGGTGTGAGTGTGGCGTGGAGTGCGGACGTGTCTGTGCGGAGCTGCGTGTGTTCGGGGGGTCATCTCGTCCTAGCTGCTCCGGCGGCGCGGGGTGTCCGCCCGTATCCCAGCCCGCCCAGGGGGAGGCACGGCCGGCCGCTTCTCGTCTGTGTCGTGCGCTGTACGTGGCGGAGCCGCTCCTTTGTGTTGCCGCATTGTGCTCATCCCCTCCTCAGACATAACAAAGACGACGTCGTTGGGAAGGCGCCTGTGTGAGTATCCGCCGGAGCGGGAGGATGGGGGGAGTAGTCGCTGTCAGGCTGGGGGGCGCCGGGACTGCGGGGGGAGGAGGGTGGCGGCACAGGCGGCGATGTGTGAGGAGATGGAGGATGCGACTGGTCGGCTGCACGCGGCTGTCGTCATGAGATCGGCCGATGTGGTGGAGGATGAGCCGATTGTGTCTGCTGTGTCGGGAGGAGGGGCTGTCATTAAGGGGTCTCCGCTGATTTATGTGAGGTGGGGGGAGAGAATTGCGGGATTTTTTTCTTCTTAGGTTTTTCTTTTCTCGTTCCCTGCCGCGTGTCTGATTATTTAAAGGGATATGTGTTTAAAGGGGTGATTGCAAAAAGGAGCTGCTGCAGAGCAGATGGTATGCGGGGGGCATGAGGCTGGCACTGCTGGGGGGGTTCAGGAGACTGGTGAGGAGGGGTATCTGGGGTGAAAGAAGGGGGGAGGGGATTACCTGGGTTGATGGAGGTGTGAAATGAGGGGGGTGACAGAGGTGTCAAAGCGAAGGGAGGGGGTCCGAAGGGGTTTACTCCTGTGACATGAGGAGAGTACCCTGTGGGGGGGGGGGGGGTTGGGTGATGAAGGTTTTTTTTCTGCTGTCAAATGTGATGGTGGGCAATGGAGGGGGTTTCCCTGGTGATATGAAGGGGTACCATGGGGTGAAGGCTGCGGGGGGCTGGATGGGTGGTGATTGGGCACGGCGTCTTATTTTGGTACATTGATGCTGATGTGGCGGCGTTGCAGCAGAATAAGCGTCACCCCTCATTTTTTTGGTAATGGGGGAGGGGCTGCATTTTAAGGGAAAGCTATAAAATCTTAAAAATAGGATGTGATCCGAAGCGGAGGAGACGGTGACCGGCGTTACATGTAGCGGAGAGGCGAGCTAGGCTGGCACGACCTCTAGGCCACCATGGATGCCGGTGAGACGGGCGAGCGTATGGCTGGCAGCAGCTGAACACATTTACTAGACAGATGTGGTGTCTGGCACTGTGTGGGGGCACGGGTTGGGTTGTATGTGGATGGGGACTGGCATTGGGTGGTGTGCCCGTGTTGTCAGGTGCAGCATTTTTTTTTTGGATGTACATTGGCTCCGTGCACTGGCTTAGGCTCTACTGTAACTTGCAGATGGCTGGGATACACACATCACTGGACCCCATAGCTTGCAGAGTATAGGGATCTCTGGAGTTTTGGTGATGCCCATCCTGGGAAGTCATTTTCCTGGAGAGAATGGGTTAATGAAATAAACTGGTAATTGATGCACCCATATGTGGCATGATGGTGCCGGGCAGGCAGTATTGGGGGCAGAGGCCGGTCACTAGTCACAGCCTACACCACTCCGGATGTTATGATACTACAAGTCCCAGCATTCCCTGAAAGACTGTCAGATTGAAACAGCTGGAGGTCGCTGATCTGGGCAGTAGAGTAATGGTGGCTGCTAGTGGACATTATGGGCAGATGCCGCCATAAATTGATGTATTGCTGGTCACCAGTGGGTGACTCGGAGTATGCGGACACGTACAGTCCCAGCTTACGCTGTGTGCCGCTCATGGGTGTAGGAAATTGACATATCTTGGCTGCCCGGAGACTCCTTGGCCTTCAGGGCCGGCTCTGCCATTTATCCGCCATTTTTGCTGCCGCCTTTCCGCCATTGACTTTGATAGGGGAGGGGCCGGCCAGGGATAATGCTGAGAAACCTACAATTGCCATAGACATGTAGGATGATTTCATGGTGCTGCTTCTCGATGAAATGCCATGACCTGAAGGGCATTTTTGTCACAGCTGCCTCCTCCTTCCTTCTCGTATGATGGACCCCGTAGGCGTCGTATTACCTCGTCGGAGATGGCACAGACTCGTTCATGTTGCCTATGTATGTATATTTCACGTGGAAATGATCAGACCATTCAATGGCCATCATGCAGCGGATGGTCTGTCCATAGGGACCCCTCCGAGCTGCACGAAGTGAAGGGTTCGAGAGATTGCATAAGCAAAGCAGCGGGGCGGCCGGCTGCACCATGACGCTGTGGATTACGGTGATGCGCCTGGTCCCTTCCTGGGGTGTAGGTACATCCGTAGCACCATGGAGAGATGAGGCCACGGATGTGGCGTCTGACGGCCACATGCATCCTTTTTAATCTGATAGGTGCACCAGGTCCCTCCTGATGCAGAAGTGATGGGTGCTGCAAGACCCCTTTAACTGTTCATCCTGGTCTTCCTGAAGCGTCTTCATCAGGATGCCTGAGAAGCCTATTGCTATACTATAGCTGCAAAACTACAACTCCCAGCATGCACTGCCATCCCAATGAGTTGATGACTTCTCCAGCTGTTACTACTACCCCCCCATCTGCTAGGAGTTGTAGTTTTGCTGCTGCTCAATACCCTCAGAGGATACTAAATTCACAGATCTCCTCTGAAGGTCGTGTGGGATGTTGACTGATCCGCGTCTTGTCTGATGTCCGTGAGCGTAATCTTGACATTTTAAGGAGACATAATACTCGCCCTATGGATCCGGCGCTGGAGCCAGAGAACGTCTGGAGATAAGCGGTGGCAGATAGGAGCTGGCAGCCGCCCGGGATGCAATTGTCATTTTACATCATACTCACACTATGATTAATAATACGTTGTATCTTTTATTTAGGTTACTTCATACAAATGTATCAGGTGCCCCAAATAATGGTTACAGTGTAAGGTGCTGATGGTAATGTCCCCTTCTGCTTTCCATAGGAGTCACTGGACGATCTGCAGCCAGATTTCTGCAAGTGACCCGCCGACGTCCGCAGCTCATAGTAAGTGTCTTGTACTCGATGGAAACTGCAATTCCTTCAAGGTGGCCGTGTCGTGTGTATGTGTATATGAAGCGGACGACCTCCCGGTCATCTGGGAAAGGGCACCATGGACTGAGGCTTGACGCTCTCTCTCAGCCAGTGAGCTGCACCACCTCCGGGGCTTGGACTGGTAGTAATAGGAATCTGTCTCGATTTTGAGGATGTTGGTTACAAGCTTTCATATTTCGGATGATCCACTCATATATCAATGGTTTGGTGCAGAACTGTACACCCAGTGCAACCAGTTGATGCTTGGCAAGTACTCCACCCTTCATCAGGTCATCTGTGGGGGACAAGGAGTTCGACTGCATTAAAAAGGTTTGTGGTGCCTGTCGCTTCCAATCCTGGAGATCAGGCACTACTGACGTGTCGCCAATGGCCGCCTGCTTGGTATTATCTGATGTGCAAGAGATGTGGCAAGTGGTTGTGGACGCCATGTCAGCAGCGCCTCTCTCCTCCCTATGCAGAACAGGTGCTGGTTAACCCCATTCAGTTTAGAAGTGGTTTGGGATGTCACAGAGTCAGTCTGAAGCAGCTCTTGCCTTGGACGACCCGATCCATCCATGCAAGTGGCTGCAAGCAATGCCGAATCTCCCCTGTAACGGCTTGCAGCCCCTTTAATCGCCCCATATGGGTTAACAGGGCATTGGTACGACATGAGCAGTTATAGGCGTCTCCTTTCCCGTACAGATCACAGCGTCTGCCGTGTGCATGTTGTGAGCGTGCTGCACCAGTAGTTTTACGTATCGGCAGTAAATCCTCTGCCCGTGGTCTCGCTTTGTGCCTGGTTATTTGCTTAGTTACAGTATCCTAAGGCCTCGGTGTAGCCGTACGGTGACGTGTTCCTCCCATCCGGCTGTACTGCGTATATTGACTCTCTAGTTGCTGATGATTCTTCGAAATACCTGGAGCGGGCCTGCGAGTGACAAACGCTCCGCGGAGGGTTTAGTACAGATGGGGATAGTCTGTGTGACCTCGAGCCTCCGACAGCTGCTGCAGATAAGATGTTGCCCGGGGGTTGGGAAGGGAAGCAGTTGTTAGAAGATCTTACACGGGTCATATCTAGAAATATTTCACAAAATATACTTGTTGGGGAGGGGAAGCAACATAGCTTTTTCTAGCAGCTAAATTTACCGCCATCGTTCCAGCCCGAAAACGGAGCGGAGGTGACCGGTGGCTGCTCATTTCACAGGGGTCAGCAACTTTTCTGCGCTTCATCTGTTGGGAAACTGCACTCCCTGGAGGCCACAGACATGCTGGGAGTTGTAGTTTCTCAACAGCTGGGGTGCCAGAGACTGCAGATTTCCTGCTGGTCGACTATCATAGGAACCAGCGGCAATAGTCAGTCCCTGGTCTCATCATAGTCCTGGGAGTTTAGAGGTGGCCGTGCATATGGAGCTCTATTCATCTACTTCTATGGGAGTTATAAAAATGTTGGGATTTTCATCAGGGTTGAGCAAAAAGATTCAAAAGGCCCCAGGGTCCAGCATCCCCGGCCTCTTCTTGCCGGTATCCTCTTGGCACCTCTCCTGATTAGTACAACCAAGGCGACGTCATGGTTAGCGCCGACTCTGGGCCTATTAATGAAGGGGTGCTAGGGTGGGAGGTCGGACTCGGTGCTCTCTAAAAGTGAATGGACAAATCCCACCTCTAGTTGAAGTTGCATCAGATTTTTGCACCTGCAATCTTATCGGGGGGGGGGTCACGGTCTTTTTGTTGCAGCTGTCGGTCGGAGTCTCGTGAAGTGTAAGTCATTTGATTCTGCGTAGTAAGCGGTGAGTGGACTCGTGTAGCCTTGTAATTCAGGTTCATTGATGTGTATGACTCTTTGTAACACTTGCCCAGCGCAGGGCTCAGCTGTGCCTCGGGCTCAGAGGCGCGGCCACAACTTGTATAAACTACTGACATCACAGCCAGCGCGGCCGACACATGGTAGATGCGACTTCCTGAGCATCTGCACACGAGCGAGCGCTGCAGCGAGGGCACGACTACATGAGCGGGTAATGGAGGGAAAGCCCCGGCACAATGCAACATGGACTTCACGGGTCATAAATCTAAGGCTGTAACTTTTGTCGGGAGGGAGGATGACCTTTACAATATGTTTGTGGTTACCTTGAAGTATAAAAGTTGCACTAGGTTTCAGTCCCAGCAATTTTCTGTCCTTCACTTTCAGCCCCTGATATGTATTTTACAACCAGCTCCAGACTTGTCCCCCAGGAATATCATTTAGATGTGAGGTCTGGGGTCTGCTGTCATTCATTCCCTAACATAACCCACTTGGGATCTTTTTCCCTTGTACGTGTAATTTCCCTTCTTCCTGTGGAGTCTGCCATGGATTCTCTTCTGGCATCAGCATATGTGCTTTCCTCCCTATCTAGCCTGTTCGATCTGCCCTCTCTGAACACTTGGATGCTTTCTTCCCCTGATCTGCCGTGTGTATCCTTACCCTTCGGCGTTTGAAGATGGACGCAACTCTGCTTAGACTTCAGGGCAGAGCTGGCGACACATTTGCTACTTGTCTTCTGGGATGAGCCAGTGGAAAGCTGGGCGACTGCCAATGGATGCTGAAACGGCTGCAGTTTTACTGACATCTGGGAGTGGTTGTGGGGTCTTGGATTTGATCAGTAATGTTACCTGCCCTCTAAGAAATCATACATAAGCAGCCTTGATATTTGTGCTGCAGACCCGGTGTCAGGAGAAGGCGGAGGGTGGCGTCTTGGCCGTACGTGGCTCCTGTCCACACGGCGGTGTTGGCAGCTCTGCTGATTTGACTTCTATGTCCTGCTGACTCGCACATGTTTTTTGAATTTGGAGCTAAACTTAGGCAGTCGGAGGCCGTCGCTTCATATTCCAGCGAGCGGCCGCCCGTTCCTCTTGTTGCTTCTGTCGCTTTGTTCTCAGTAATTTTCTGCCTCCTCTGGAGACATTGTCCTTGGTGGAGAGAGATGCCAGGGCCGTCCTCTCGCCAGCCCAAATTGGAGGATAACGGAAAGCAATTTAAAGGCATAGTGTATATATTTCTGTAGTTGTTTTTGAGCAGATGGGTACCCCCGTCCTGCACCGCAGATGTCGCCTGCCGCGTCACCATGTGGTTTTCCTTCCTGCTCATGAAGCATCAGAAGTGCGCACCCCTGTATGAACCTTTGCAGATTGACAAGGGTTGTACAGCGCCACTCCTGTCCTCAGGTTGTGTGTGGTATTGCAGCTTGACTTGTACACTTTGACGCAGAGCTGGAGTACCGGAGACAAACCTGTAGAGTGGCGCCGTTTCTGGAATGAGCGGCAATGTTTTTTTGTTTTTTTTCAATCCTGCTTTAATGTTAGACAAAGTCTTGATACTCGGTTTTTTGGTACGGCAGGCCAAGAATGGGAGAGGTGACTGCACTTGCTCTCTGCCGTCAGGCCCATAGACTTGGTGACCCCCATACCTCGCAGAGCCCGCGCCTGGAGGGGCTTACAGTCCAATACTCCATTACATGGGGGTTGAGAGTTGAATAGAAACTCACAGGTAATGCTGCAATATGGCACTCACAGGGTTAAAGGCTGAAAGAAAGGTGTCTGTGATTAGGGCCTCTATTAAGGAGGCCGGTTGCCCTTACACTGGCTCTGAATGTAGGGGGGAGGGGATTAGGAATGATGGGGCAGGTTGGATTTCGGCATGCCCAATCCTTTTTACCACTGAGATAACTGGATACTGGGGGGGCTTTCTGTTCTCCCTCGATGATACTGAATACATGCAGTCAGCGGGGCCCAGCTGGCATGTGTACGCGAGCTGCCTCCGGTGTATTTAGTGGAGAGTACACCGTGCCGACGGCGGCTCTGTACGTGGGCAGTGATGGCGGTGGGAGTCCTGTGATTACTGCGATCCCCTGGTGATATGATCATGGGGGTCCGAGCAGTGGGGTCCTCTAGTCAGGTAGTCGCCATTACACTAGTCACTATTATCAGATTAATCTGCTTCATTGATGTCGGGCAGATTAATTCCCAAAACCATCACCTCCAATGTCAGCCGTGCCCTAGTGGAGAATGACTGAGGCCTCGGAGGACCCGACCACCTCTTGTATGCTAGTGGCCTCATGCAATACTTCATTTCCCCTGTAGTGGCCGCTGCAGGGAATACATGTACATGGCCTGCCAGGACATTCTGGGGGTCTTACACCCCAAGGGGGTTTCACTGTGTGGGTCATTCAGTCTCAAATGATCTGCCCATATATGCCCACTTCCATCTGCCATGACCCAATAGTCCAGCATTGGTGATGGTTTTGCTGTTTGTGGACAATGAACTGAAAATTCTAAAATTGGCTGATAACAGGGAGCAGTAGATGCTGTGATATTAGAGGCTATGATCTCACCTCCGGTAATCTGGACTAGGATTGGATGAGCTGTGGAGATGAATACGGCTGACACAATTACCCCCTCTGACCCCTGGGGGGTGCACATGCGTCCGCTGTAGCTGTTTAGTCATGCATGCTCACTGTATGCAGTGCCCGTCTGCCCGGCACGCTGGCAGTCTTACTGGCTGTCCCTCGGTGGCACACCCTGTCTGCACCCCTCCGGCCGCATCTCCAGCGCGGCATCCACCCATAACCAGCAGAGCAGATGACGTCTCTCCGCTCCGGCATCCAGCACGTGTCACATTCAACCCTTCAATTACTTCCAAATGCAGGCACCGAGCCCTGCCGAGAGCCGCGTGTAGCCCACCGGTCCACCATCACTGGGTATAGCCCCCTTGTATAGGGACGACGGACGGCTAACATATGGCATAGGATGACTGGCAAGAAAGGGGTTAAAGTGAAGCATCCGGTCTGCGAGAGAGTGAGGCGCGGGTGCAGACGACATGGCAGGTTCCCCCCCCCCCCCCCCTATCTGATCTGTGAATTGGGCCCAGCCGCGTGCACATTAACCCCTCCTGTGCTGCCGGGATTAGTCGTCTTTTCCCTTTTGCGGTGCTGACGAGGAAACGCGCCAAACCGGATAGCGATGCCTCCGCGACAGGAATCTGTGCTCAGTACATGGAGAGGGGGGCGCACACATCTGAGTAATGGTGGACGAGAGCATGTGAGGGGCGGGGTGGGGTTTCTCTGAGTATTTGGGCAGAGGGGGTTGGATCCAGCGTCTTTCTCCCCTGCATCTCTTTTGTGCAGCTCTCTAGGTTGCAGGATGGAGGGGGGGGGAGGGCGGCATGTGGCTGCCGTCTAACATTACACTAAGTCTATTGTCTGCCGCCTGCGTCTGCAGCTGAAGGAAGGGGGGGGGGGGTTGTAGAAGCCGAGCTGCGTCAGCAATGCCAGCCTGCGTCGCCAGGAGGGTGGTGCCGAGCCAGTGCAAACTTAATACCCGAAGAAAGGGACGTCTTTGTGCCGCGCACCGTGCCCTGTCCCCCCTGTGTGCGCACTACAGATACTGGAGAGGTGCAATCATCGGATGTTTAGTGTGCGGCACACTTAATGTACAGTACGTGGGCATCTGCCGCCCCTGGCACCGCTAGCGGGTATATACGGGCATAGTACTAATGCAATTACACAACGTCTTCCCATTTGACGTCACCCATCCTTAACCCTTTGTAGATATTTCCATGAAATCTTCCTTCTAAGCCGACCAAAGCGTTGGGAGAAAACCTATATTGATTGCCTGAGATTCTGTGTGTGAGTCTGATCGGGCATGTCGGATTTCAGCAGGTTCCTCCCCTGCTGTCGCTCTTCTACATCCCCCTGTCCTCTGCTGATCTTCCTGCTTTCGCACACAAGTATGTTCTCGCTGCTGCAATCTTGGGTCCGTACGGCTAAAAAAAACGAATACATCTGGACAATCCCTTTTAAAGCCAATTTAAAGGGACACCTAAGTTATGACGAAAGTGCAGTGGTGTTATAGGAGTGGCTGATGGCAGTCATCTATGTACCCAATAAAGAAAACTACAATGGGCCAGAAACGGTTGATAACAGCGAGCACTAGATTGTACACAGCTGCACGGTTGTCTGCCTCCTGCGGTATATGTATAGGAAGACTCTGGTGGGAGGGGATGGCATTGAGCTAATAAAGGGATTGTTTAGACCCTATGGCCGTCACCCGATTAGACGTGTCCAAGACATGACGGGCCATGTTGTACCTTCTGCTGGAGGCAGATATTGGGGGGGGTGGTGCACATCTTGCACATTTTTCTCTGTATTTCTGTGTTTTAAAACAAATTCCTTTTTTTTTTTTTTTTTTTTTTTTTTTTTTTTGTCCCTATAGACCACCCACCCAGGGAGCGCACACATCTCTATCCCCTCCAGGCCTGTGAAAATGTGCAGCTCCAATGGCCGTCTCTGGTTTCTGACAGACAGAAGGATAAAGGACGACTACCCTCAGCAGGAGATCCACCGCGCGCTCAAAGCCAAGTGCTGCGAAGAAGACCTCGAGTTCCGGTATCTGCTCATGGATGAGGTGGTCCTGACCATCGAGCAAGGAAACCTAGGTAAGACCAGAAACATCCAGGTCTACTCCTGGGAACGTGTAAGTGGTGGCCCCCTGACCTCAGTATTTCTCTGTACCCCGGCACTCGTGTGGTGTATAGCAGGCCGGTCAGTAATATGGCAGCTCGGTGTGGTGTATAGCAGGCCGGTCAGTAATATGGCGCCTCGGGGTGGTGTGTGGCGGGCCCGTTGGTAACGTGGCGCCTCGGGGTGGTGTGTGGCGGGCCCGTCGGTAACGTGGCGCCTCGGGGTGGTGTGTGGCGGGCCCGTCGGTAACGTGGCGCCTCGGGGTGGTGTGTGGCGGGCCCGTCGGTAACGTGGCGGCTCGGGGTGGTGTGTGGCGGGCCCGTCGGTAACGTGGCGGCTTGCCACTTCCTGCTTTTTCCCTTTTACTGGATGAAAACCTGGATTAATCCTGGAGTGACTATTGTGACCGCTCTGCGTGGTCTGTTGGTGGCCGCACATGTCTCGGGGGCTATTGCTGCAATGTGGCCTTGTGTCGAATATCGCTATTTGTGGTAACTTATTTTGATACCCCCAACCCCTCCCCCATCTCTTCTCTGATATTAACACTTTAATGACCCAGGGACTTATTGTTTTTGCACTTTCATTGCTAATTATGGGATGAGTGATAACTTTCTATGACTACATTCCCTTTTCCATATAATGCAGAAAAAACTCAGCAATACCCAATTTATGAGGTTTTGTGTTTTAAAAATTCAGAACCGTTCAAAAAAGTCGCCTTTATTTTCCCATCCATAGAGCTAGATTTTTTTTTCTTGTCCTCTTTCTAACATCGTTCTGCTCTTTATGCAATTTGCTAGAAAAAAAAAACAATGAACTGTGCTGTACTTGCCTTCCACAGGTCCACCTAGAGTCTCCGCCGTGCTCCCGGCGTCTGGCATTGGCTGCTGCGCTGATGTAATGCTTGTAAGAGCTGCAGTCAATCGTTTAGCCCAGCCGCTCTGGAGGACGTAGGGGATGTTCTGTCCACATGGGCTAACTGACTGCCAGTCTGTGCCGGAGCAAATGCCACACACCGGCGGCGGAGACTCGCCAATGGACCTGGGTAAGAGGAGTACAGTTCAGTGTGGGTTTTTTTTTTTAATACTGCAGCCGGGGTAGAACATTGAAAGGGGATAAGCCATGTAAAGCACTTGAACCTGTAATCACATCTACAATATACCGTCACACTGCAGTATTTAGTATAATTGCCCATCGCCTGTGGCTGTGGTAGGCATGGGGACCTTCACCGAGCCACCAACTGTTGTGGTAAGCCATCAGCTTCTCTTAATTGCGCCATGTGTCATTGATTGACAGCTGCGATTGTAGCTCAGCCTCGGCTGCTGCTGGGTAAGACAGCCGGCATCTGCCGCAGGCTCTGCCCCTGAGCCCGCTCCATACAGCCTTCGGCCTCCCGTAATAAGTGTAGGCTCGGGGGTCCGGGCTGTCGATACATTCACTGGTCACCCACGCCTAAGGCGCTGACCCCAACCATAAGAGCACGGGTCCCTGTGTGGTGTGGCACGCGGACCGCCTGTATTCTGGGTATGTAGTCGCCGGTCTGCTGTCAGGAAGCCGCCCCGAACTGATCTATTTTTTTTAGGACTATTTTAAGGAATCGAGGCTCGTGAAGTTTAGAAAAGCGATAATCGCATGCTCTAGATCTGCCGTCCGGCCTTCGCACACTTTGACGCTGGTTTCTGCCATCCTGGTGTTTTTCCCACTTGGCAGCGTTTGCGGTTTCTGAAATGCAGCCATTTGTACGGCGGAGTGGAAAATGCGTGGGGGGTGGAGGGGATAAGTATCACAAGACCGTAGCGTGGAGCGGCCCCTCCGCGTCATGTAAACTTCCTACCAGCTGATGTGTCGCAGGAGGGGTCGAGGCGAAGCTGGAGAGTCTCCCGCAGCCTCCAGATGAGGCCGTGCTGCCATAATAAGGGGCATGTGTTTAGTGTTCGGCCTGGTTTATGGCCGCGCAGCGTTCAGTGTTTGTAGTTCATACATTGGATTCACTTACAGATTAACTAAGGCTGCGGGTGAGGCAGGTTACACGGAGTCTCCTATTAAAAAGTCTGAACGTTTCCTGATACTTTTGTTCAGTGCCCCCACTAGATTTTATATCCCTTGCCGTCCTGTCTGCTATAAGTGCGTTTCCCCTTTAAGATGGAGGCCAGTGGTTCTGGTTTTAGCAGCGTCAGCTCTTCATCATCCTCTCTCCTGTCTAGATCACTTTTTTTTTTTTTTTTTTTTTCTGTCCACTCAAGAATTTCCTCAGCTTCTAGAAACCCGACTCTCAATCAGCATTCCCAGCACCTTCCGGCGTCTGCTTCCCTCGGCTCCCGTCTTCCCAGCGCCTGCAATGCGGCAGCTGTAAATGTGCAAACAGCGCGAAACGTGCTGTAACCAGAAGCACTCTATTATCTGGGGAGTAGCGCGGACAGGTTGCACTTTAACAATAAAAAGTGGTATCTCTCCGCCTGCCATCGTCGTGGCGTGAGAGTCGCCGAGTAGTAAAGGTCACGGTAACAATGAGCGGCTTAGCCCCCCGGCAGGGCCCGAGGTGATGGAGGTGCTTTGTGGCCGAGCTTGTTTGCACGGTCGTGTGTGAAGCGGCTTATGGGCCGGTGTCCTCTCTATTATGAGAGGTCGACACTGCTTTCCTGTTCCCTCGCTGACCAAGCAGTCGCTTTCTCGCTGGATTTCCTATGGATGAGATAATATATCAGGAGACTTGTGGCATCTGACCGTAAGCACGCACATAGGAGACCTCCGGGGCCGAGTGCCACAAAGAAACGCACTTATAATGGAGAGCCGCGTGTTACCTAAGCCTCCATGTTGGATATTAAAATGCCGAGCAAAACCATTCACAGGACCTTGGTCAAAATTTTGGCAGCCGGACCCGAGCCCTGTGGACTCTACTACCTGCCGACATCCCGGCACCTCTTCTAGTTGGTAGGGTGTGCCGACTAGGAGCGGTAGCCTCTGCCATCGGAATCGGGCAGCCCCTTTGCCCCCTCTTACCGTGCACGCTCAGCCAATCTATATCACTTAGTTGAATCTGAGAGTGCCTCTCTGGAGGACCCAGCCTTTTAAAGGGGGCTTCCACCTCCCCTAGGCATTTTTTTTTTTTTTTCTTCCTTTTAATGTATTTCATTTTTGCAATTCAGTTTCGTTAAAATTTTTTGCAGCGTTTTGCTTTTACAATCTTTGTTTCCTACACATTTAACTTTTGGTGCGGTCTGTGGTCATAAATCAGCTGAGAAGAACCTTCAGAATGAGCTCACTAGCAGATTCTCAGTTAACCCGTTCTCCAGCCAGCGACGGTGCAGCACAGAGGATATAGGAAGCAAAATGTTTAACGAGACCCAATTACAAAAAAATGATTTGCATGTATTTAAAGAGTGGAAGTTTTGGACAACTCCTGTTAACTTCCCTGGTGGTTACTTGCTGCTTTCTCTTGGCGCGGGGGAATCTAATGTTTGCCGTCGGGTTTCCCCACCACTCGCCCCTTCCCCATGAGCAGCGTGTACGTTTGCAACCTTACTATCGTCACTTCCCACCGTGGGAAATATCTATTTGTGTCTTTCCCGTCCAGCATTCCAACAACAACGAAAAAAATCCGGACACGTCTGAGGCCGCCGCAGTAGGTGAACTCGTGCTTGTTTTCATGTGCATGGTGGTTTCCTGTCCCCATTTTCTTCCTCTTAAGCGAAGGTTAACCTTGTCTTAGACAGATCTTCTTGACTCCTCTTTATAAGCCGGAGCGATTTTTGGTAATTTTAGGTTTTGCCTATCGTCACGAGTGCGCAGCAGCAGTAGGTTCGGTGTCGAGAAGTGTATGAACGTTAGCGAATATCCTACAGGCCTGAACGATCCACATTTTTGTTTTACGTCTGTCCTTTTCTATCATTTCAGGTCTCCGTGTGAATGGAGAGTTCATCACTTCGTATCCCCAGGTGGTGGTGGTCCGCGTGCCCACTCCCTGGGTACAAAGTGACAGCGATATCACCGTCCTCAGGCACTTGGAGAAGATGGGTTGTCGACTGATGAATCGACCACAAGCCATTCTCAACTGTGTCAACAAGTTCTGGACGTTTCAGGAACTCGCCGGTCACGGCGTTCCGCTGCCGGATACCTTTTCTTATGGTGAGGGTCTTTACTTTAGCGCATTTTGCCGGTCTAGAAAGGGAAGTGTACCCCCTCATTTTTTTTTCTTACTGATGCAAATGTTTTAATCCATAGGTGGCCATGAAAACTTCTCAAAAATGATCGATGAGGCAGAAGTCCTGGAATTTCCTATGGTGGTGAAGAACACCCGGGGACACCGAGGTAGGCGTGCGGCCGGTTGTGTACAATATTGCACCGTGCATGCTCCTCCACCGCTGCCTCGGCGTATGGAAGTGTCACCTATATTCTCCTCCTTTATAGGTAAGGCTGTGTTTTTAGCCCGGGACAAGCACCACCTGTCTGACCTGACTCATCTCATCCGACATGAAGCCCCCTACCTGTTCCAGAAATATGTGGAGGAGTCGCACGGACGGGACGTGAGAGTCATCGTAGTCGGCGGCCGCGTGATCGGCACCATGCTGAGGTGCTCAACGGACGGAAGGATGCAGAGCAACTGCTCGCTAGGTATACAGACGAGCTGCTATGCCCCACCTAGCCTTTATTTTTTTTTTTTTTTGCCGTGAATCTGTAACATCTGTGTACAGAACCCTTCACTTCATGTGACTTTCAGTATACATGAGAAATGACCATTTCTGGCCATTATATGACTCATGTCCTGCATGTTTCACCAGGTTCCCCCTCTATAGGCTCTATCTCTTAATTTTCAGCTGTCCCTGATCTGGTGGGTGTAGACTAGCTCCTATGATCTCTGCCATACGCAGACATGAGGGATTCCTGCTCTCTTGTCTCTATGTAGCAGAAGCAGCTCATGGAGACCATTATACAGCTGTACTGAGCAGTGTAGCTGTAACACCGGGGGTGAGCTAAAACACTAGACAGCGGCATTTAAATAATCTGCAGCGATCAGAGCCTGCTCCGGTCGCTGCAGATACTGACTGTTTTTAGTGCAGGTTCGGTGCATGAGCCCGCTCCCTCTAAGGTGACCTGACACTTGGATGTATCACATCCTATGTCTGGAAGGGTTTTGGACACCCACCCCAAATATGGTAGCTGCAACAACAATGTATAGAGTGGAGGGAAGCGCAGGATGTTGTGTATTTTTGTGGCGCAGTCGATCACGTCTGCCGGTTATGTTTCTGCGTTTCTAACCTCATGTCCTCACTCCTTTCTTACGCAGGAGGCATTGGGATGATGTGCACGCTGAGCGAGCAGGGCAAGCAACTCGCCATTCAAGTCTCCAATATCTTGGGCATGGATGTGTGCGGCATCGATTTGCTCACCAAAGAAGACGGCTCTTTTTGCGTCTGCGAGGCAAATGCCAACGTGGGCTTCATCGCGTTTGACAAAGCCTGCAACATGGACGTAGCCTCCATGGTGGCCGACTACGCCATTTCACTTCTGCCAAGTCGACTGACCAGACGAATGTCCCTCCTCTCCGTCGTGTCCAGCGCAAGCGAGACGAGCGAGCCCGAGCTGCCTGGCGTCACCTCCAGCTCGGGCGTAGACGTGCCTGCTCCTCTCCTCCATCACCACGAACCTGGCGACAGCATGAGTGCCAGCTCCAGCTCTGTGGACAGTGATCCTGACACTGCCACCGAGAGGGAGCTCCTCACCAAGAGCGCCATCTTTAACATGAACCAGCTTCTTGCCAGCGAAATCAATCTTTTGGTGGAATAGAAGATCGGGATGGGGGGGGGGGGGAGGGAGGGAAGGATTGTGAAAAAGTGGGTGGGACAGGTGGGGAAATATGGGGATTGGGGGGGGGGGGGATCTAGCACGTGTAAATATTGTAGGGGCCATTACTGCTGGTGTTTGGGGGTGGGGTGTGGGATTAGGGAGGGTCAGGGGTAGGAAAAACGCAGAATCCCTGTTGTAAATGAGGCTGTACCACTGAGCTAAAAATTGGGGAGTGGGGAAGGCAGTAGCTAGGAGACTTCTTCCATATTACAATGGATGCCGCATTTAAAGGGGAAGTATGAGGTGATCACAGTCTACATTGGTGCCACCTTCATGTGGTCGATTAACTTTTTTTTTTTTTTTTTTAAAACATCTTCTGCCACTTATGTAATTAATTCTTCTCATTAGTCTTAATTACAATACCTCTATCCCAGCCTATTGAGCTCGGTGGCACAAGGAGGTTTATGGATGGTACTGTGCTTCACTTCCTAGCGAGTGCGGTCTTTTCGGACCTTGCTCTTACGCTGCTGTGCTTTGTAATATGGAACCGCGAAGGGGACGGCGTGCGGGCCTTCCTCTGTTTTAAAGGGAATCGTCAGCATTTAGGCATGGTGTCCCCTGTCAGCCCCGGTCATGCAGAATAGGGTCTTGTTTGGAGGATCTCGTTGTTCCTCCCGCTGACCTGGGGAGGGGACGTATATATAATCTCTATCCCGCATCTCCCGCAGGTTGCATGTGCATGAACAGGTATTCCCTCCATTTTTTTTTTTGTTTTTTCCCCAGCAACGTTTACAGAGGGGGCACACGAGAGTGAAACCTTTCTAAGTGCTATTTCATTGGAGGCGGCTGGGCCTTGGGAGGCAATTACTAAGATGTCTTATCGGTGCTGATTTAGTCTTAATTTTTTTTTTAAGAGAAGGTCTTAAGTTAAAATAGTCATCAACCCCCCCCCCCCCCAAAAAAAAAAAAATAGAATGACACCAAATATCACTGATTCATTACATGGCCAGTTTTGCTCTTCCATCGTGCCTCATAACCAGCCCCGGACCCCCTCCCCCTTATATCTATGTGTTGCCCCCATCCGATGTCCTCAATAGAGGCTTCGGCCTTAGTCTATGTCTGTTACTGCAATGGGTGCAAACACCACCCGCCTGCACCAAAAGTTACCGTATAACCCCTAATTTTTCCCCATACTGTTCATTTTGGCACATTGATCGCACGCCCCTTGTAAGATCTCCTATATATATGTATGTGTATGTATATATGTACGCACAAGACTATATGGTTTACTGTTATAGACAAAACCCCTTTACTACTGGAATATCCTTACGACGCATTGCAAATGGTTGATCATGTGACGCGATGCCTCTGGAAGTGAAGGGGTTTCTGCTCCTTCCCCACCTTTATTCGTTAACCCTGTCACTGCTGCACCCCAGCAGCCACCGGGTCAGTAACAGTGTTATGATGCTGTTTTTTATTGCATTTGAACAGTTTTGTTTTTTTTTTCCTTTAAACCATGGTTGCTGCTTTTCATTTTCCTATATGTTGCACTGGCTGAGGGGGTATTAGTGGGATAAGGGAGCTTTATAGTGTTTTTTTTTTTTTCCTGTTTTTCTGGCTGCAGGGTTTTAGCATTTATTACTCCAACCCTCTTCTGTTTCAGTTTTTTTTTTTTTTGCGCTTTTAATTGGGGCCATGTTATCACTGCCCTTCGGGAACTAAGGCCTGGTGTGACACGCACATTTCCGGGTTGAACGCGGGCGTATCTCTAGACGTGGCTTCTGCTACGTCCATTCTCCCCCCCCACCGTCATCTTCTTACCGCCTCTTTTTTTTTTTTTTTTTAGGCATATGGCTGACTATTAACACCCGGATCCCCCATTAGCATGCTGGTTTGCTTCTGTTTGACGTGCATATTAATGTCTCTTTGCACGCGGGAGGAGTGAGCGGCTGCCAGACACTTTCATTGCAAGGGGGAGAGGACAATGGAAGAAAAAAAAATCATCCGATCTTCCTTCTATAGGGAGCTTTTATTTCTATACCATCAGGCCTGAGCAGGGTGTTCGTGTTTTTTTTTTTTTTGTCTTGGGGTGGGGGGAAGGCAGAGACCTGCAGCCAGTTTCTTACATTCCTACCTCCTTCTCAGTCCCCCCCTTTTTTTTTTTTTCTTGGTCAGTAATTTCGTCAGCCCTAAAAAACACCCAAACACTACAGAGGGCAGCAGGGGGCCGCTCCCTCATCCCACTACTTCATTTCAGTGCTATATATACTTTTTTTTAATTTTTTTTTTTTTTTTAACTATTTAAGCCAACAGCCAAAAAAAAAACAAAACATTAAAATATTAAATAAAAAGCTGGAATGTAATAAATTGTCAACTATGAAACTGCATCTCTCCTTTTGATGATTTCATGTGCGGATAGGCCGCCAGGACGAATGGGTGAAATATGTAGGTTTAGTTACGAGAAGCCAACAACATGGATCGGACAGATGGAAGTCTACCTCCTCCATTTTCCAAGGTCCATGTGATAAATTGGCTTTATTTGATTTTTTTGGGGTGAATTATAATTGTGTATTAGTCCTCCATCCACTTCATTATATCTGTCTTACATGGTATAAGATGCGAAGGAAATGTCATGTCAAGCCGAGAATGTGGCCTTTGGTCTTCTCAAGGAAAAGGCAATGTCTCGTTGAACGTGGTGCGGAGTAAACCCCAATTCTTCCTAAAAATCAGTTTGCTTTATGTCTGACAATAACATAACCGTAAAGGGTGTATGTATGAAGGGGGTTGTCTGGTGAACTCCTATCCTCGGGGGAAATGTACAATTTGGACTGTTTCTGATCTTAAGAACGGGGCACTTTTATTACCAGGAAGGATGAGCGGTGCGCATGCTCGACTATGGCATCCACATGGAGAATGAGTGCCGGGCATACGCACTGATAATCCTTTTTGAATGGGATAAGTACCCCGTTGTGGATCCAACCGCTGGGACACTCACCAATCTAAGTTATTGCTTGTCCTGTGAAGAGAGGTGATGACTTCTGTTCAGCAGACAACCCCTTTAAGGTTAGATTCATACATCTGTGTACAGACTGTAATACTACATAGACCCAAACTAATATCCGTTCAGGTACGGAGACCCATGACCAGTCTGGGCCAATGCTGGTCTCCGTCTCATTTATTTCATCGGTTTCCAGTTGTCGGCTCGATGTGAAGCCTGGCACTAACTGCTGAGCTAATTGTTCAGAAATTAAAACTGGTGTTACGAGGTCAACGACTCGTACTACTTCATTAATTGATTTGACTTTGGGTGGGGGGGTATTAGTTTGATGGTTTTTTACTAGGAAATGGAAACCACTGAGATCATCCGTGTCCTTGAGAAGTCGAAGACCACATTCAAGGCCTTGCCGATCTATGTTGAGGGCTTGCAAATGTTCTTATTCTCCTTCTTGGGTGTTTCATTGTGTAACAGTTTGCAGCGTTTTCTCAATTTCAGGGGTTTACCATACTTTTTAAAGTTGTGATTCTTTGTTTTATTTTCTTCTGACCAAACAGTATGGGGGGGGGGGGTTAAATCTGTGCAGGGAGAGACCCTTGTGTGTTTTTTCTCGTTTTGTCCACTTCTAAATTTTAGCTTCTTTCTTGTGACTTTGTAGTTCCCTCGTGCTCATGGAAGAAATGGCGTCGCCGGTTCCTGTCCCGAAATGCTCATCCGATGGAAAGACTGCACAATTTGGAGACGTAGCATTGTCGCAGCCATGGGGTTGTGTTCGGTCTTTTTTTTTTTTTTTTTTCCCCCCCACATGGAAGAGCCGCAGAGGCTGAAATTTTGACGGATGAGCAACCAGAAAACAAAACGTGAGCTGTTAGGAGCTAGAGAGGGTCGGGACACATGCAAGATCACTGGGGGAAAAAAAAAACGATGTGCGTAGACCTCACCGGATGGGAAGCGAGAGGGGAAAGGGCACACGTCTGTATAGAGGAGTGACCTGTGATTATCACTGGATGAGGCACCGGAGACTCGAGGCTTTTCGGCAAATTCTTATCACTGCATTAATTATCAGTTCACAGCGCTGGGTAATTATCTGTTGTGAATCTGATCTATATACGGTTGTGTTTTTTTTTTTTTTTTTTTTTTTTTTTTTTTTAGAGAGCCGTGCTATAATCTAATGATGTACCGGGTAACGTCTGGTCTCTCGCTCAGTGATAATTTGTGTAAACCTTAAAGCATTATTATTATTTTTTTTTTTGTATGCATATACTGTATATCTGGAGACCTGTGCCTCCCCTAAAAAATGTGCACCTTTGTATATTCCTACATCCTGATGTATGATGGAGAGTGTCAGCAGATGGTATAATTGGGGTTGGGATGCTGAGGTTCAATACCCTGATTGTACAGACCAAGCACAGGCACCCGGTGCACCCTCGGCGCAGCTGAGCAGGTCAGTGCGCTTTCCAACCCTTTTAGCATCTCTCCGCTCCCCTTTTTCTTGATTGGTTGCTTTGGAGTTACCGGAGGCAGATGAGGGCAGGGATTAAAAATCTAGTAGGTGGAAAGGCGCACTCAACAGCACTGCAACGCCAAGGGGGCCACTGAGTTCCTGTGCTTGGTTTGGGCAGTCATTTTGTGCTGACTTGTGTCATAAACTGAGTAAGTCATTTTGGGAGGGGTTTCTGCGCATAAACCTCCACTGATTGGGGTCTTCTGACAAGGTGGCAGGTCTGCACAAAGGTACACTGTCTATAGGGAAGAACAATGCATTGTGAAATAAAATATTAATGAATGCGGTTGACACTCTAAAAGGATTCTGTAATTGATTTAATACTGGCACAAAATGCTGAAAATACTAAATCACACTATGACTGACTTATTTCTGGGTAGACGGAGGCCAAAAAGGCCGGGATTAGCTGCTGGTTGACGTCGCTGTGCAGCCCTGACCGTAGCTCGTGTGGACCTGGTATCACACTTGAAGGGTCAGTATATTTTTCTAAGGGGTTGTCTCATAAACTATCCCCAGAGAAAGCGGTAAATGTCTGCTAACTGGCAGTCTCATCCCTGTGTAAAGTGGTACTGAGCATGTGCGACCCCCCCCCCCCATTTCATAGGAGTGGTGGTCGCACATGCTCAGTACTGCTCCATTCACACGGGACTTCAGGCCCCCTTTTTTTTTTTTCTCTCCTGAATATCCACATTGCCTAGTGATCGTAAATTTATATTTCCTTTTGGATAGGTAATGTTTGTGGGAAAATCTACAGTTTTGTGCCTGAATTAAATTATTTTTTTCTTCTCTCCCATGTGGTGATCAACAACCTGTAAAGTGATATCAGCCCTAAATTTATCATCCAGTTTGGTTCAGGTGTTTTATATGTTGTGTGCTCTTACAGTTTTTGGTTTTTTTTCCTCCCAGGCCCATGGATATTTTAGTCCTATGCAATAGGGTAACAGTCCTAAGAGGGGGCTGTACAGAGTTATCCATAGGACAGGAGACGAGTCCCCACTGATCCCATTAACAAGGCTGGGGAGAGACCCGTCACATGGGGATAAGGTCGAGCATGCGCCCTCGACTGTCTGCATGCTCAACCTTGGCTCCATATAGATGGGGCACTGCACACACGAGGGTCCTGACATTCAGACCCCTACTAATGGTTATTGCCTATTCATAGGCTAAATGATGACATAAAAGCTTGTTCAATTATTAATAGTGAGATCAGCTGCACCTTTGCAGGTAAAGAAATGATATTGACATGGTGGCCATCCAAGAAAAGAGGGTCTTGCATAAGGACCTTACTTTCAATGTTCATAAGCCTAATTTTGGTTGAGTTTATTAAGTGTTTAGGGGTCCGGGCCCTGCCCTTGTCAGTCTGTCCAGTCCTCCGTGGCATTCAGTCTTCACTTTTGATCTCGGCAGCCTCGGTGCCTTTGGTGCTTATTAGGCCCCCGACATTCGTCATGATTAGGCCCCTGACATTCGTCATGATTAGGCCCCATGACATCACTCAGCGTAGTAAGTGCAAGAGGAGCTGGAAAGGCCGAGCGCAGAAGTGAAGCCTGGCTGCCATGGAGGACCGGACCAGGGCAGCGAAAATCAACTTAGGTCTATGAGTAGTGTTGAGCGAGTATGTTCTGTCCGAGTATGCTCGTGCGAGCTCTGAGTATTTATAGCTGCTCGGTGATGAGGTTAAATCGCTCCCCTGTGCATGATTTGCAACGGTTTGTCAGCTTTATTACATGTGAGGAATGTGTAAGAAATAGACATTCCTCACATGTAATAAAGCTGTCAAACAGTCGCAAATCATGCACACGGGAGCGATCAACCATATCACCGAGCAGCTATAAATACTCTGTGCTCGGCCAGAGCATACTCGCCGAAAGGGTTAACAGAACATACTCGCTCAACACTATCTATGAGGAATCGGGCCGGCCTTACCTGAAACATTATGCCACAAAGTAGCGCCTCTTCAAACAAGTCCTGCCACTGAACCCTTAAAAGAAACAAAGGCAGCTGTAATGGCGGATATTTGTCCATTTGATCTAGACTTACTGATTTCCTCAGTTGCCATCTTGTTCTGACCGATCAATTTTAGGGAAGAAGGTGTCAGCCACGAGTGTGCACGGACCCTCACTATCCAGCCTTTTATTGCTGCCGTTAACTGATCAGAGATGTCACAACATGGTTCAGCTTTTGACCCGTCCATAAGGGGCTTTACTTTTACTTAAATGTCACCTTTCCACAAATTACCCTCCACCCTCTCCTTGGCCATCGCTGATGCCGGTGTTGACCAGGACAGCCGGTCTCTATCGGCATAAGCCTATAGGCGATTCTCATAGTAAACTCTAATAAAACGGCAGCAGTTGGCTGTTGGGCGGCTTATACCGGTGCTGCTCGGCTGTCGTGGTCAGCACAGTCTGCATCCGTGGCCTTGTGGCTATGGGACTTTTGGAAATGTTGCAATTTTTACAAATAAAGTGTTGCACGGGGATTGATTTAAAGCTGAACGTAAGGCTCCTGCCAGGAGCTGCCTGTAAGAACTCTGCCGAATATAGAGACTACTACTGTAGAGCCTTTCTGCTTTTGTAATTAACCCTGTCTTGTGCCAATTACCTCTTTCATCCTGATATGTTGCATTTTTGCTGTTTTACATTAGTTGCATAAGGTCTTGGGGGCATTTGACCACCAGAGGTCTTACTTTTAGGGGTACAAACCATTACCCGCAGAGGCCACACTAGAGCGAGAATATAAAGAGGTTTTACACTTTGTAAAAATGCAGCTCGTTCAACATAAAACCTCTTGTATTGATTCATCTGTTAAAAGGGGGGGGTTGTCCAGGTATTCTCTCCTGCCTGAGTCATCATTGGGCATTGAGAGGAGCAACTGCATCACAAATAGTTTAATTTGCCAAGTTGGCCGCCTGCAGCCCAGCCAGGGTCTGGGTAATTAGGTTTGATCCTAGTTACCCGGATCCTGGCTTGGCTGCAGCCGTACCAACTTCCAGCCTGTACCGCACATAGATTTGATCCCATGTGCGGTACGGGCTGGACGTTAGTACGTCTTCAGATTAGTGCTCTACATACAGTTGCAGCTCACTGTCTGGTGGTGAGGGCATGCCTGGGCAACCCCTTTTAATATGACTACTAGCTCTGGTGTTGTCATGGCCAGAAACAAACAAGCCCACTGTGCTAGTGCTGAAATGTGGTCTCCCCTCTCTCTCATGGGTCACCGGTTCACAAGGTTCATGGCCAGGTAGATGGTGATACCACGAGCTGTATCTCTCTGCTCCATTCTCTTGGCCTGGTCTTAACGATAGTCTGAAAGATCACAGCATCGTACCAGAAATGACCGTCCCAACATGTATTGGCCTCGGATGGGAAGTTTTTCTATCAGTATGATGACCATTCAGACTGCCCTCCCCCTATATGTAGTAGTAAAAGTTTTGTGGGTAGGAGCATCCATCAGATACTTCCTACAATATGAAGAAATTTTCCCATGGAAATTCTTATGTTAGGGAAAGTTTTTGAGCCTTCGCATCACATCCCATACAGTGTTATTGTGGATACAGAGAGCTTAGAAATAGGAATTGAAAAACCAAGCGACACCCTTACCAGCTTTATTCTGGTGATACAATGGCAAACCCCAGAGCAAGAAGTCTCGTAAGCATTACTGCAACAGATTCAGTACATCCTTTTTACTTAAGGAACCCAAAATACGCTGATCAAAATGAACCAAAAACCTCTAAGTGCGAGTGGGAACCGTGAAATCTACCTTTTATGACTTCAAATTGATTGTAAGCATACAGTAGAGTAATGCATTCTCATTATAAATCTGAATACTGATGGCTTATTTCCAATTGTTCCTATGAATGAAAAATGATTTGTCATATTTTTTTTTTTGTTTTTTTTGGGGTGAAGAACTTTTTTTTTCTTATTACAACATATTCTGTGTTAAATGCAATGTGCCCACAAATAAAGTTAAAAAAAAAAAAAAAAAAAAAAAAGTTGAAAAGTTTGTTTTTTGTTTGTATTTATTCGGCCTGCACGTAGATGACCATTTCTATTGTAGAGGAAGACGTGATGCTTATATAACACTTGTCCTGGCCAAATAACGAGAGAAGGTTTTGAGGAAGAGGAGGCTCGTGGAAGAGGAGACACCAGCTGCTTTCGATGGGCACGGGACTTAATTTTTGAGCAGAATATACAAAATAAGGGAAGGTCTTTATCAGTATCTCCATGAAACGATTAAAATGTGAAGATAAAAAGGAGATGTAGATGACTCGAACTTTTATGATGATGACTGAAGTTGGCCATACATTCGGGATTTTCGATGGCTATCTTCAGAATGACTTGCTCTTCTTCACGCTTTTGGGTTTTGGAGCATAAAGCCACAAGTAGAAATGACAAATCGGCTGTGTTGTGTGGTCTTTATCCTGTCTTTAAGAAAACACAGATCTGATGTTTGTGAACTTCTCTACATCTGTGTCAAAGTGGGTTTAGATGTTGGCAGTTGCTTAGGCTCTACGTTAGTCCACCTGTGGAATCGGGAAGACCCAAGTCCAGTGCACCGCCAAGAGCGTCTTTCCAACGATGGCACCCAACAACGACCGAAATAGTCAGCTTGATCGTTGTGATCTCTGTCACACTTGCTTTGCGATAAGGTACCAGAGGGAAATGGTTTAAATTTAGTCTTGTGGAAAAAAAGGAAAATGATACATAACAAGTGCATAAAGGCCCAGGTTGAGCAATAAAGGACATCTTGAAATTATGTCCGTGGGATCCGAGATGTAAAAATAACGGACTTTTTTTTTTTGGATTTGTAAACTGGACTGAAAAAATGTCACTGGTTTTTGGGACTCTGAAAAAGAAATGCTCAGCTTAACCAGGAAAACCAAAAAGTAGAAGACCCTGCAAACCTACAACGGTGGAAAAACCACCTGACCTGTTGAGACAAATTAAGCTTTTTTTGAGATGAGGACCACTTGCTACAACCAGGGGGATTGAGACGGCACACCACCAAAAAGCCGAAAGACACGAACTACACCTGTAGAATGTTCTGGCTTCTATTGCATTCAATGGAAGAGCATTTTCAACTAACAATATAGACAAGTTAACGAGTTTTTTTTTTTTTTTTACGTTGTTTTTATAACCCTGAACATCCAGCTGCTGGCTGAAGAGGAGGAGGGGGGGGGGAGGTAATGGAAAATTCTTTCAGAAGCACTAATCTGAAAATATATTAGTATTTTTGGATGATATTCTATATTAATAAGTAATTCCGACAACAAAAAAACTGCTATATTGTTACCAGTATTACTGGTTGAATCTTTCTGCCCAGTATCTTATTGAAGGAAGCAGAGAGAGTACCTATAGGTCTATATTAAACCCTCTTGCCGCACAGGAAATCAAATCTTGTTACAAACTTTAAAAGTACAGTGCTGAAAATATTTTGAGATGCGGTGACAAAAGTTCTTAAACCTGTTTTGCAATTTTTTTTTTTTTTTTTTATTGCTAGGAGTTGTCGTTTCACGACACATGTAAAGCCACAGGTTGTAAACCACTGCCACTATTTTCAAGCTTTTATTGGGACTTTCCCAAAGCTAAATTGGAAACCTTAACAGTATTCAACAAAAGTGGTCAATATGTACCCCAGCTTTTAGAAATCGTGAGCCACAGCATTTAACTTTCAACTACCTGCCTAATAGTGTTGTTTCCAATTGGACTTCCATAAGTTTTGTTGTACTGTGTTCTGACAAGTTTTTGTTTTCCATAGCCAGCTTTAACTTTTTTTTTTAAGCAATTTTTTGCTATTGTGGCCCTTTTGTGAGATTTGGACCAGGCATTTTTGTAATCATCGTGCATCCATAAGCCTTTGGTGGCCATGGCTCTGCCATTGGTTTACCAGTTTTCCTTCCATGGACCACTTTTGGCAGAGTAACCAATGCTCATACTGGAAACACCCCACAGGATCTGCCATCCATATCCTTGTGAAGATACTCAGATTGTTACACTTGCCCCTTTTTTTTTCTGAACTGTTTACTTGCTGACTTAGGATTCATTTACAGGAGCAAATAATCATTGAAATGTGGAATCGTACAATGTAATCTCACGTTGAGCAAACGTGTCAGACAAATATTTATACAGGAGTAGAATCCTAAATTAAATGGATAAATGGCGATGATGACATTAGAAACATCGAATATCATGCACTGTGTTCACGTGGACAAATACCTATTTAGCACTTGAATTTTCCACTTTTCCTTTTTATCTGTTTGTTCGTTCAACAATTTGACCATCTCCATTTACTTTGCACAATTTTCAAAGGTTTAAGACCACAAAAAAAGGACGAGTATTTACCTGCCCGGAACTAGGATGCAGCAAACCCATATAATAAAGATGGCAGCAACACAGGTGCAAAATACTGATGAGACAACCACTCACAACCTACCAATTCATGGAAGGGGTGATTTTCCTAGTATAAAAGTTGCACACAAAAAAAAGGCTTGTGTAGAGCGCTGGTCAAACAGGTAGTGCATAGTATCTGGCTTACAGCCTATATCGTATATACTATACTGTTTGTCCTTTTTTTGGGGCATTTTAATTTCTCTTTTTGTGGCTTTGCTTTTAATTTTCAGCAATTTTTTTTTTTCCCTTGCAAAACTGTTTCATGTACGAAGAATGAACATTTTGGGACACGTCATTTAGTCGCAACAATTATATTATTAATTTTAGAGGACCATTTGATTCCATGCTGCTGTGCATGGGGTTCCGTACAAAACACAAATGTAAATTATGGTGAACAAACTAACAATGACAGACTGGTATGGAAAGAAGAGGGCCCTGCCCTTGTGGGCTTACATTCTACAGGATAATAGAGAAAGAGACAGTAGGGTATGGGGTTGGGGCAGGTTTAGTGGTTGTGAGGTGCCGTCAGGGTCATTGTAGGCTGTAAGCCTTCCTGAAAAGATGGGTTTTCAAGTTCCGTCTCAATATTCCAAATGTGGTGGATAATTGGACTTGTGGCACAGAATGCCAGAGGATGGGGGGATTACTTGGGAGAAGTCATGGAGATGAGCAGGTGAGGAACATATGAGTGTGGAGGAGAGAAGGGGGTCATGGTAGGACCGAAGGTTGCATGTTTGGAAGATATTGGGAGATAGACGGAGGAGACATATTATGGAGGCTTTGTAAGTCATTGTTCGTCTGAACTGGATACGTTCAGGAATTGGGAGTCAATGAAGGGACTTGCAGATGAGTAGTGTGGTAAAAGGTGGCTTAGTTGGGCAACAGCACGGACTGGAGAGATGCGAGAGTGCTAGCAGGGAGTCCACAGAGGAGGATATTGCAGTAGTCTAGGTGGGAGATTATGGTTAACATTTTGGTAGATTCATGGTTGATGAAAGGATGGATTCTGGAAATATTTTTGGTGGCCAGACCTTGGATGTGCGGTTGAAGGGCAGAGTCGAGGGTTACTCAGAGGCAGCGGACTTCTGGTACAGCTGAGAGTGTGGCGCCCTGCTGCGCATTGGTGCCACAGAACCCAGAAGGGTGCATGGATGGACTTCTCCACAAGAGGCCCTCACACATTCACACACCTCTACCCTACCACCTCAGACCAGCAGAGGGAGCCCGTTCGGGATATATATATAGGGAGGGTGGAGCCAGGCAGCTCAGTTTAGTGTGCAGAGACAGAGCTCAGAGTTGAGCTGAGAGCGTGCTGATGCTCAGAGAGCAGCACGCTGGCTGCTGTGCTTAGGCGAGCCAAGGCCTACAGCATGTGTGAAGGCCTAGTGAGGGCCTTGAGTGGGCCGAAGGCGAGAGGAGAAGGAAGAAGTAGCAAGGGGGCAGAGGAGCATACCAGGCTCACCCCGATATATATACCGGACACCGGGTCCGCACCTACAGGGACATTTATACTCAGTAGGAACCACCGGAACCCCTGGAGGACTACAGGTCCCAGGTTCACCAAACGCTGACTACAGTACCAGGGCTTGGAGTCACGGAGGCCCCAGCGTCCAGGGAGAGTGATCTCCAAAGAGAAGGCCCTACCACCAGGGCAGCAGGTGCGGAGAGAGACAGTAACCAAGCTAGGCCTAGCTCCAGGCAGGTCAGAAGCTTAGAGAATAAAGCAACGGATCAGGAGGCCCTATACCTGCTCACTGGGGAGAGTCCAATAGTGTGCCCTTCGCCTGGAGTACCCTGGACCGTGCCTGCAACATCACCAGTAAAGGTACTGAAGCTTACCCCCATGTGAGTGTCCGTCTTTCCCTAGTATCCACCATCCATTACACCCCACGCTGCCCTGGAGCTAGCTCTACCTGTGGAGAGCCACACCATCCCTGCTGCCGTAAATACCAACTCCAGAGGACTGCTCCGCAGCGGCGGCACCCCTTAGCCGCATTCCACAGGTGGCGTCACGAACACTTAAATGCCTTATAAAAATCCCCCTTTTTACTGACCGCCCTGGGTCACGGACCGGGCCAGCTACCGTGATATCCCCCAGCAACCAGAGGCCCGGCTGCCGAGTACCCCACGGCCCTGGGGGCGTGTCTGCTTGGCGTCACGAACAGGATTCCGTGCATGTTGCCACCGGGTACTGTAATACTCACTGTGGTGAAGTTTTCCCGCCATTCCGGAGATTTCCCGCCATCTTCCTGTCGCCGCGTGGGAAGAAGAGGGGCGTAACCGCGGGAATCGGAGAGGCGTAACTGCTGGAAGTGTGCGAAGCCGAGGACACGCCCCGCCTCTGACGTCGAACCAGGAAGCGTCAGGTCCTGGAAGGGGTCCAGAGGACGCTCTGACGTCAGACGCGAGCGACACATGGTCCTGGAAGAAGACCGTCGCCCGCGGAGCTGTGGCCTACCCGAAAAAGGAAGTGAGGAAGGTAGGCTCCGGTTCACTAGGGGGGCGTAACAATGGCCGACGACCAGCAAGCCGCCGGAGTACCGGTTAATGCTCCTCATGCCCAACTTGTGCCCGGCGCTGCACAGGCCAGCACGGCCGCTCCACCAGCAGGGGTCGTGACCCCGTTGATACCCATGGCCCTGCCGTATATTCCTGGAGCGAAATGGCTTCTCCAGTATAATGGCAAACCAGACACCTTGTCCGGGTTGAAGAGAAAAATATGCGGTGTGCTAGATATGTATTCTATGACCGGTAAATAGAGAGCCGCTGTTGTGCTGCGACAATTGACTGGTGCCGCAGAGCGGGAAGTTGAAACCTGGCCAGCCGCAGACCAGGAATCCGTCCATCATCTTTAAGAGACTGCAAACTGTGTTTGAAAACCGCACTGAGACAGATCTCCGGATGAGGTTCTACCACTGTCCAGAAACCTGGGGACAGAGTCCGGGACTACGCCTGGCGCTTGCAGGAAGCCCTGCGGGCCCAGAAACAAGTTAGTCTAGCCAGCATATAAAATGCTGATGGAACAGTTCATCCGGGGGTTGAGGTCCCAGGAGGAGAGCAGAACTGTACGGTGGTGGGACTTAGACCATCCAGATGCCACCTTTGACGCCCTGAAAGACATGGCTATAAAGGGTCTGCAACCCCTGGAAACACCAGATACTGCTATCCAGCGTTACCAGGGTGGGGCCCCTCCAGTGCACGCAGCACCCACTGCTCCTTCACTAATGGCTGAAACAAAGATGCAAACAGTGCCCCCTAGCGAGCTGGACAGCCTACGCTCTGAAGTGCGCCAGCTAAGTAAAACCCTGGCCACTGTCCTGAGCACCCTGCAGCTACAGGAGGAGCCAGAGCTGGAAGGAAGGATACTACTCGCTGACAGCCCTGAGGATGTCCCCTGGATGAGAAGGAGGACAACGCCACCCCGTGGGAGGATCAACGACCAATGTCGCCCTCCAGGAGAATTCATCTGCTACCGCTGCCAGAAGGCAGGCCACACAGTGCGGAACTGTCCTTTTAAACGAGCAAACACTGGGGCCGAGGGCAGACACCCAGGAGTATTTCAAGCAGGCCCATCAAACTGGTACCATCGGTTTGTGGGAGGAAGACCTTTCCTGTCCATTGTGCTGGATGGCATCGCGACACCTGCCCTGCTGGACACTGGATCTCAGGTAGCCATCATGCCAGATGTCCTCTACAAAAAGGTTCTGGTCCATAGACGAACTTCACCCGCCAGCTCCAAACCTTTCCGTGTATGCCTCCAATGGCCTTCCCCTTAACCTAGTCGGGGTTAAGGATGTGGCAGTAAAGGTGGGAAGAGTGGAACTGAAGGACCAGGGACTAATTGTAGTAGAGACTAATCCTGATGATACTGACTTGTACATGATACTTGGTGCTAATGTTGTTGGTAACTGTTTGGGAGAAGTGTTATTCTTGCTCCAACAGGTAGCTGACACTGCCAAGCCAGGGCAGAGGAAGGTGCTCCAGAAAGAGATCCGAGCCCTTATGTACCAGCAACAGGTAAAGCTAACAGGTGGTGAGATTGGTAATGTACCTGTGACAGACCCGATACCCATTGTGATTCCCCCGATGAGTCAAATGCTGATTTGGTGTAGGGCAGCAATAGGTCTCAAAGGACAGAACTATCAGGCGGTAGTGGAGCCCACTAGTTCGGAGCACAGACCTACACTCTTAGCTGCCAGAGGGCTAGTGGATGTACGCAATGGGAGGGTGCCCGTACGCCTCCTAAACTATGGAGAGGATGAAGTCAAATTACCACGATATGCAACTGTTGCCAGATTGTACATTGTAAATAACAACGCTATCCACACAGTGGAGTCCTTAACCTCACCAGACAGAGTGGAGGATAATGACTCGGAAACCCAGGTGGGGGATTGGTGTCAACAGCTCCATGTTGGGACTGACGCCACTCCTGTCCATCAGAAACAGGGTATACACACGGTGGTCCAGGAATACGAGCAGGTATTCAGTAAACACCCACTTGATTTTGGGAGGATTAAAGGGGTACAACACCATATCCCCACAGGTGACCATCCACCCATCAAAGAACGTTACAGGCCAATCCCACCAGCACACTACCAGAAAGCGAAGGAAATGTTGCATGACATGAAGAAGGCAGGGGTAATAAGAGATAGCTGTAGACCCTGGGCAGCTCCCCTGGTCCTGGTCAGGAAAAAGGATGGAAGCATGAGGATGTGTGTAGATTACAGACAGGTAAATCGCATAACACACAAAGATGCATACCCTTTACCCCGTATAGAGGAATCCCTGGCTGCATTAAAGTCTGCAAATTATTTCTCTACCCTTGACCTCACTAGTGAGTACTGGCAAGTAGCAGTTGCTGAGGAGGACCGGGAGAAGACAGCCTTCACTACCCCAGTGGGACTCTGCGAGTTCAACAGTATGCCGTTCGGACTCTGCAACGCCCCTGGAATGTTCCAGAGATTGATGGAGTACTGCCTGGGACACCGCAACTTCGAGACCGTGCTGCTATACCTGGATGACGTGATAGTGTACTTCAAGACGTATGAGGACCATTTGAAGCACCTGGCGGAGGTATTTGAGTCGTTGTCCCGGTATGGGATGAAATTGAAGCCTTCCAAGTGCCACCTGCTCAAACGGAAGGTTCAGTACTTGGGGCACATCGTCAGTCCAGAAGGAGTAGCACCAGACCCGGAGAAGGTCACTGCCATCCAGAAATGGCCGGAACCGAAGAATCTCAAGGAGGTACGTCAGTTTCTGGGACTGGTCGGGTATTACCGGAGATTTGTGAAGGACTACACCAAGAAGGCAGCGCCTTTGCAAGATCTCCTGGTAGAACAGTCCAACAGAGGCAAGAACCCCCCTTCCAGTGGGGTAAAGAGCAGGCTGAGTCCTTTGCAGTGATGAAAGAGATCCAGACTGGCGAAGAAATCCTGGCCTACCCTGACTACAGCCAACCATTCCTGCTGTACACTGATGCCAGCAACGAGGGACTAGGAGCTGTGTTGAGTCAGAAGCAGTATGGCAAAGAGAAGGTGATTGCCTATGCTAGCAGGAAGCTTCGTCCGACTGAGAGGAATCCGGAAAAACTATAGCTCCTTCAAGTTGGAGCTCCTGGCCTTGGTCTGGGCCATCACTGAACGATTTAAGCACTACTTGGCCTCCAGTAAGTTCACAGCTTACACTGACAACAACCCCTTGACACATCTAGAGACAGCCAAGTTGGGAGCCATGGAACAGCGTTGGATGGCCCGGCTGTCAAACTATCAGTTCACCATCAAGTACCGGGCAGGCCACAAGAATGCCGATGCCCTATCCAGAATGCCGATGCCCTATCCAGAATGCCTCACCAGTCGGACACTGAAGAAGAAGTGGATGACCTGGAGGAGATTGAGCTACCTGCCTTCCATAGAAATGGGATGGTCCACGAGCAGCGCACTGCCAGGATGTATCGTGGTAAGACACTAAACCCTTTACCTCACCACAGCTGGAAGGAGACCCAGGACAGCGACCCGGTTGTCAGCCGTATCAAAGAACTGATAACCCAGGAAGGTTCCTCCCTGGAGAAGGACGCGTCTTCACAAGCCAAGCAACTGTGGAATGAGAGAAGCCGGCTGTTCATCTATAGAGAGAAGCTGTGCCGAAGGTATGTCAATCCAAGGACCCATGAGATGCTATGGCAGATCGTAGTGCCCAGGACAGACATCCAGATGGTATTGTAGGCCTACCACGATCAAGCAGGGCACTTTGGCTGGAAAAAGCTGGAAACTCTCCTGAAGAGTCGGTTTTATTGGGTTGGAATACGGAGTTCCATAGAGAGGTGGTGCCGGGATTGGGGACCCTGTAGCCTCAGAAGAAAGGACTACAGCAGCCAGAAGGCACCCCTGCAGTCCATCAAGACAACCCAGCCCCTGGAGATCGTCACCCTGGATCACGTCAAGCTGTCACCCTGCAGGTCAGGCTACTCTTATGCCCTGACCATGGTGGATCACTACTCCCGGTTCCTAGTGGTAGCCCCCGTCAAGGATCTGATGGCAGAAACTGCAGCAAGGACGTTTCAAGCTTACTTCTGCAGGCCCCATGGATACACGGATAAGGTGCTGACGGATCTAGGCCCTGCCTTTGAAGCCGAGCTGTTCAAAGAGTTTTGCCATCTGTACGGGTGTAAGAAGATCCGGACTACACTGTACCACCCCCAAACCAATGGGTTATGTGAAAAGATGAATAACATAGTCATCGACCTGTTGAAGACCTTACCTCTAGAAGAAAGAAACCAGTAGCCAGACAAACTACCTGACCTGGTAGATCTGTACAATCACATACCTGTGAGTTCCACCAATTGTACTCCAGCGTACCTCATGAGAGCAAGACCCGGAAAATTGCCCATGGACCTGGAGCTTGGAGTGGTAGAGCCAGAAGCAGATATGCCCACTGAAGACTGGGATGTGACCCGATAGGAGCAGTACAAGAGAGTACAGGCCTGTGTCGAAGACAGTCTATGTAGGGTGAGAGATAAGCAGGAAGCACAGTACAACAAGAGTGCACCAGCCGAACCCTTGACACCTGGAGAAGTTGTGCTGAAGCAAAAGAGAAGAAGCCACAAACTTGACAACCAGTGGGAAAGGGAACCTTACACTGTGTTGAATTCCAGATTTGACAATAGGAAAACCTGTCTAATTAGCAAAGACGAAGGAAGAACGACTGCAACGGTATCAAGAGACCATCTGAAGTTGTGCCCAAGTCCGCTGAAGCCCCAGGATGAAGTGCCTCTCGCCGAACCGGAGGAGCATAAAGAAGAAGTACTCCATACTGTCTTAGGAGATTTCCCGGCAGATTGGCCTCAACTGGATGGAGCGGTAATAATACCTGTCATACACTTCTACCAACAGCCAAAAGACCCTCCACTGCAAGTAAGACCTGTAAGTGCCCCAGAAGAGCCTGCTCAGGAATAATCCCCGGAAGAAGGATCACCAGTAGAAGCAGAGCCAGTAGGCCCAATAAGCAGTGTACTTGCCAGTCCCGTAGAGAGGTCAAGGCAGTCTTGCAGTCCACCAACACATAGAGTGGAAAATAGCGCAAGCATCCACACTATACGCAACGCATTCCAGTACTACGTAGGTCATCGCGTAGCACAAAAGGCCAGACCCCTGTCAGGTATAATGAGTAAGTTAAAAATACCTGTAGTATAAATAGTTACCCAGTAGGGTATTGCAAATTGTTCATTGTATAAACTGAAATTAACCATATGTGTTTATTTAATTACCCGTCGGGGTATATATAAAGGACTCGGTGGCTGAGGACTGTGAGCAGCCCAAAAACTGTCACGTACATAGTTGCACTCCCTGGAGTGCCCCTTAAGTGACCACGGAACAAAAACCCGTTTGGTGTGGCCGAAGAAGTGGTCCAGCACCTGGATCACCTATGCCCTGTAGCCATGCCCAGGGCCTACGTTGAGGGTTTTCAGGTGGGTCCCTCATGTTCCTTCATCGGTGAAATGAACACCAGGTTACGTGACTAACTGTAACTGAATTAATGTTATTTATAGTTGTAATTATTGTATTATAATGTTACCTGCAACGTCCAAGAAAAGTGCTTCCCATAAAGGGAAGAAATGTTATTGTTTAACCTGTTTTGAAAAAAAATGCTTCAGTCCAGGAGTTCTGAGTTTTACTAGGGGTGAATGTGGCGCCCTGCTGCGCATTGGTGCCGCAGAACCCAGAAGGTTGCATGGATGGACTTCTCCACAAGAGGCCCTCACACATTCACACACCTCCACCCTACCACCTCAGACCAGCAGAGGGAGCCCGTTAGGGATATATATAGGGAGGGTGGAGCCAGGCAGCTCAGTTTAGTGTTCAGAGACAGAGAGGAATAGAGCTCAGAGTTGAGCTGAGAGCGTGCTGACGCTCGGAGAGCAGCACGCTGGCTGCTGTGCTTAGGCGAGCCAAGGCCTACAGCTTGTGTGAAGGCCTAGTGAGGGCCTTGAGTGGGCCGAAGGCGAGAGGAGAAGGAAGAAGTAGCAAGGGGGCAGAGGAGCATACCAGGCTCACCCCGATATATATACCGGACATCGGGTCCACGCCTACAGGGACATTTATACTCAGTAGGAATCATCGGAACCCCTGGAGGACTACAGGTCCCAGGTTCACCAAACGCTGACTACAGTACCAGGGCTAGGAGTCACGGAGGCCCCAGCATCCAGGGAGAGTGATCTCCAAAGAGAAGGCCCTACCACCAGGTCAGCAGGTGCAAAGAGAGACAGTAACCAAGCTAGGCCTAGCTCCAGGCAGGTCAGAAGCTTAGAGAATAAAGCAACGGATCAGGAGGCCCTATACCCGCTCACTTGGGAGAGAGTCCAAAAGTGTGCCCTTCGCCTGGAGTACCCTGGACCGTGCCTGCAACATCACCAGTAAAGGTACTCAAGCGTACCCCTGTGTGAGTGTCCGTCTTTCCTCTGTGACCGTCCTGCCATCTCTCCCCTAGCATCCACCATCCATTACACCCCACGCTGCCCTGGAGCTAGCTCTACCTGTGGAGAGCCACACCATCCCTGCTCCAGAGGACTGCTCCGCAGCGGCGGCACCCCTTAGCCGCATTCCACAGGTGGCGTCACGAACACTTAAATCCCTTATAAAAATCCCCCTTTTTACTGACCGCCCTGGGTCACAGACCGGGCCAGCCACCGTGATATCCCCCGGCAACCAGAGGCCCGGCTGCCGAGGGGGCGCGTCAAGAGTATGGTGTCATTTATTATGATAGATCTCGTATGGGGGTTAGGTAAGATGGAGGAAAGATGAGTTTAGTTTTGTCCACAATGAGTTTTAGGAAGCGAGAGGATATGGCTGATAAACACTCTGGGATTCGGGACGGCAGAGCGGTAGATCACATTATCTACACATCAGACTGTTGGCCAAACCAGTCCATATCGGCGGTTTTTGGCGGACTTTAGCTTCATGTCTGTGTGGGTTTAACAATGAGAGCAAAATAATAATAATAAAAAAAAAAAACAGTGAGAAAAAAGATAACTACTGCATGTCGAAAGAGGAAATAAGCCTCAATAAAAAGACCCTGAAGTTCAGCTTTGAGCTTTATTTATATGTGAGTGGAGAGACTGTCTCTGAAAGGAAGCTATATAATATCCATAACAAGAAAATAGTGCTATATGTTAGTCACGGGGTTACATACGGACAGCGCGTTTCGCTGCGCTGGCTTTTCAGACGTGATAAACCTTGCTTTGATTTCCCCATCGTGCATAATCAGCTGTACTGAAAAAGAAAAAAAAAATGAGTGTCCTTCCTGCCGCTAGAATTTGTTGAAGTTTATGGTTAAGCGTCTGTGTGAATAGAAGTGAAGGGTTATGTCCTGTGGATGAGAAAACTAGCCAACGGGTTACGTACATTTTTCTTTTGAATCAAAGTCACTAGATTCGTTTTAAAAAAAAAAACAAAAACATTATTAGTAACAACATAACGAAGCTGCAACCAAGGTCAATAGGAACCTTTCGACAAGAAGCAGAAATGCAGTGAGCGCCATGTACATTTCACTTGGAGGCTTGCTTTGCAAAGTTTGTAGTACTAGGTTGCACTTCTCTAGGGATAATATGGACATATGGATTTTCTTTTGGGATATTCATGAATAATCTCTGTAATACAATCCAAGCCAATACCTTGTGTGAACTGAGCCTAAGATCGATTGAAGATCCTGTTTTATGACATACTTGGGGCATCGGCAGATACTTCGGCATTCCTATGGAAAATAAACTCCAAAAAAACATCACTATTCAAATATTTGGTATCCCTCCACAACAATGGAAACATTTTGCATAAATTATTAAAAAGTAATGTTTTTATTCAGCATTATTCCCTAATACATTAAATGCTAATGTAAAGCTGGACTAATCCTCAACAATCTTAAATACGAGGACAATACAACATTGATAGCAGCAAGCATAGATGGAATGAAGGACTTAACTACAGAGTGTTAAGATCGAAAGCTTGAACATGGGACTGCTACTCAACCCAATGAATACAATGCCATTGACTACTGCCTGGTACGACCCGGACACATTTTAGATGTATAATCACTAACTTGAAGTTGTCAAAGTCTCCAACCTACTTGGATCAATGATCACTCAAGATTCAGAAATGACACCAGGAGAATAGTTATGGGCAAATCAACAAAGAAGTCACTGGACAAAGTCTTCATATCAAAGAGCATTTTATTTGCGACGAAGACACGGCTCGTATGTAGTCTGTTTTTATTTTTTTTTATTTTTAGGTAACATGGATGCGAAGCCTGGACGATAAAGGAACGAGACAGAAGAAGAATCACCGCCTTTGAAATGTGCTACAGAAGGATGTTATCAATACCATGGATGGCAAGAAGAACAAACAAATCATGCCAGACATGTCACTCGAAGCAAGGATCACCAAGCTATGACTTGCATAGTTTGGACACATCATACGAAGAGAGCAATCACTGGAGAAAGACATCATGGTCGAAAGACTAGATGGAGAAAGATGAAGAGGGAAACTAGCAACCCAATAGTATCAAGCCATCAAAATAATGTCAGAGAAGACCCTGGTGGACCTATATAGGCTTGCACAAAATCGATCTTCCTACATATCGTTCATCCACCAAGTTGCCATGGCTCGAGATTTACTTCTTTTTTTTTTTAAGAGCGGAACCTTGTCCCTCTTGGAGGTGACCTAAAAATGAGTTATGATTTAGTGAATTGAAAGGGAAAAATATTTTATACGTACTCCCATGACAGCACCACGAGAGAGAGAGATGATCCGCCCATCATGGACAGGAAACCTACAGGTTAAAAAGGGCGGCACCTCTCTCCCGCCTCAGTTTAGGTTTCCTGTCCATGATGGGAGACCTATCAGGTACCTGCAGGATGAATATTGGAAGCGGTCTCTTGCCCAGAGGGATAGACAGGGTACCTGGAGCGGTGACGTTCCTCCCCTGGTCGGTCCTCTTCTTCTTGGAGATGCCACGGCAGGGCTCATTGGGGCACCTCCGTGTGTGTTGCAGTCAGCGTGACATCCCCTCGATGGAGCCGGATGGTCTGCTGTGTGTGTGGAAACGCATGCGGGTAAACACCCCCCCCCGCTTCACTACAAGAGATCGGGGCCGCGCCGGCGGGGAACGTGTCTGGCGCGGCCCTGTTGCGGCAGGCCTAAGACGTATTTCCTGTGTGCCGGCCTCCACCGGAAGTGGGAGCAGTTGGCGCGCGGCCAGGAAGTACGGGCCGCATGTGAGCAGTGGGGACGCCGGAGCCCGGAACAGTATGGACGTCCCGCAAGTACTGTTACGTGCAGCGTTCTGCCCACCCCGGGGAGGGGGAAAAGAAGGCCCCCCCCCTGTTCCACACAGGTACCTGCATGGGCAGTATAAAATAGGCCTGGTTACATGCAGAGGTGCTTCGCAGCCCTTTGTGTTTTTCATAACAATGGGAGATACACAGGAGCTTTCACCTCAGCAAGAACAACTGCTGCAGGAGCAGCCCTCTGGGGAGCCCTCACAACAGGCGGTGCAACGTCGTTCTCGGACCGGGTCCAGTCGTTCAACTAAGAAGTTCACCGCTAAGAGCAGGAAGGAAGGTCCTGTCGTTCGGCGTGATCCTCCGCCGGTTAAGAAGGATTCCTCTGCTTCTACGATACCACATATGCCAGGGGGTAAGTGGAGTCTTTGTGAAAGTTCTACTAATTGCCTCCCTTTTTCTTCTCTGTCTATGAAATCTTTTCAGAGCAAGAAATGTTCGTTTAAATCAAAGCATAAAGAATGTGCCCTATGCAGCAGCCCGCTCCCTGATGCATATATTAAAAAGTTGTGCCAGCCTTGTATTGACAAGGTGATGGTGGAAGAAACCCCAGGGGTTTCTTTGGGCCTAAAAACTCTAATTAAAGAAGAAGTAGGCAAGGCTTTGCGAGGGAATTCTGAGGTCAGGCATTCCCCTCAGGACCCTCGACCAGGCTCAGATTCCGACATCTCAGACATTTCTTCCTCTTCCCTATCCTCCTCTGATAGCGAATCTCAGAGACAATGTTTTCCTTTAACTGAGGTAGATGCCTTGGTGAAAGCTGTCCGTTCTACTATGGGCATTGTGGACACTAGACCAGAGAAGTCCCTGGAGGATCTTAAAAAGAAGAGATCCTTTCCCATGAATACAAAGGTTAAGGATCTCATTGAAAGAGAGTGGCAAAAGCCGGACAGAAAGGGCAGCATCCCTCCGTCTTTCAAAAGGAGGTATCCGTTTGACGATACCGCATGCTCCTCCTGGTCAAAGGCACCAAGGCTTGATGTGGCCATTGCTAAAGCATCAAAAAAGGCTTCCCTCCCCTTCGACGACATGGGAGCTTTAAGAGATCCCCTGGACAGACGAGCAGATACCTTTTTAAAAGGTACTTGGGAGACCACTACAGGAGCCTTGAAACCAGCAGTGCCTGCCACCTGCACATCCAGAGCCCTGATGGTCTGGCTGGAACAGCTGGACAACCAATTGAAAGTGGGTGTCTCCAGGAAGGAGATTATTTCTTCTCTCCCCCTAGTCCAGGGTGCAGCGGCCTTTCTTGCTGACGCGTCTGCGGACTCAGACTAGCAGCGAAATCATCAGCTCTTTCAAATTCTGCTCGGCGAGCCCTTTGGCTAAAATGCTGGCCTGGAGATGTACAAACAAAATCTAGACTCTGTACAATTCCTTGTGAGGGTGAATATCTTTTCGGCCAAACCATGTATGATCTGTTGGAAAAAGCAGGAGATCCTAAGAAGGGCTTTCCGTCTGTACCTCTACCCTCTTTTAAAAAATCCTTTCGGAAAAAGAAGTTTGTCCGTAGACTATTCTTTAGAGAACAGGAGAAATTCGAGGAAAGAGGTCGCAAAGGTAGAGGCCTACTCTTTGGTTCTTCTTCCAGAGATGAGTGGAAGCCAGGGGAATCACAATCCACCCAGGTGGGGGGGAGATTGTCATTGTTTTTTCCGGCTTGGGAACGTATTTCACATAGCAGTTGGATTTTAGGCCTAATTAGATTTGGTCTTAAATTTCAATTTCAAGCCCTTCATAATTCGTAATTATTCCCTCTAGTTCCTCCCCAGAGCGGCAGGCTGCCCTCATATCAGAAATACAAGACCTAACAAAGAAAAACGTCCTGATTGAGGTTCCGAAAACAGAAGAGGGAGACGGATTCTACTCCTCGCTCTTCTTGGTTCCCAAGCCGGATGGGTGTTTCAGGACTATCATAAATTTAAAATCCTTAAATAGGTTTCTTAGAATAGACACCTTCAAAATGGAATCGTTAAAAGCAATCATAAAATTGCTTTTTCCCCACTGTTATATGGTAGTCCTGGATCTTAAAGACGCTTATTACCATGTCCCCATTCATAGGGATTATCAAAAGTATTTAAGATTAGCCATCGAAATTAAAGGGGTGGTAAGACACTACCAGTATACCGCTCTTCCCTTTGGGTTGGCTATAGCCCCAAGAGTTTTTACTAAACTGGTGGCAGAAGTGATGGCCCACATAAGAGAAAAAGATATTTTAATAATCCCGTACCTCGATGATTTCCTGATAGTGGGGAATTCCTTTGCACAATGCGAGGCCCACCTTCAGGTAACAATTTCTGTCCTACAAGACCTAGGTTGGTTTCTAAATCTAGAAAAATCTAGGTTGACGCCACAAAAAGCCCAACAGTTCCTGGGGGTCATTTTAGATTCAGATAGGCAGTTATGTCATTTATCAGATGAGAAAATTGCAAAAATTCAGGGACTAGTGAAACATTGTATGGCTAGACCCTCCATGACACTGCGCAAAGCCATGACTTTATTGGGGACCCTGACCTCAAGTTTTTCGGCAGTGCACTGGTCCCAATTTCATTCAAGGGCTCTTCAATGGGATGTATTGTATAATGACTCAATCCTAGATGGACATCTAGCCCGGGAGTTTACCTTGGCCCCTCACTCCTTACAATCCCTTCGCTGGTGGTTAGTTTACACTAATCTTTCTAGGGGAGTCCCTACAGATGCAAGTGCTACAGGTGGGGGAGCTCATTTTAAAAACAGCTTAATTCAGGGATCCTGGTCAGAAAATGAGGTACAGTTTTCCTCGAATGTTAAGGTGCTTTTGGCGGTTGATTATGCGCTCAATGGGTTACCTTGTATATTTACAGTGCCAGGATGTCCGTATACTCTCGGAAAATCAAGTCTCAGTAGCATATATAAATCATCAAGGGGGGACCCGTTCAAGAGACTTAATGAGAGTAGCAGACAGACTTCTTCAGAAAGCAGAAGATCATTTTCTCTCCCTTTCTGCGGTTCATCTAAGAGGAAAAGAAAACATCAGGGCAAATTTTCTCAGCCGCAATTCCCTAAAAGAAGGAGAATGGTCCTTGAAGCCTCGAATATTCTCCAAGATCGTGGCAATGTGGGGTCTTCCAGCAGTGGACTTGTTCGTGACGAAGTCCAATCGGAAGGTGACAACATTTTGTTCTCTAAACCCCAGAGAAAGGCCTCTGGCGGAGGACGCCTTCATGATTCCCTGGGACAGTCCTTTGGCGTACGCTTTCCCTCCTATGGTCCTGCTTCTGTCAGTCCTAAGAAAGATCAGGACAGACGAAGCCAGAATGATCCTCATATGCCCCTCTTGGCCCAAGAGGCCATGGTTCTCTTGTCTCCGCAGGATGTCAATATCAGACCCCTGGATCCTTCCGGAAATCCCGGACCTTCTTACTCAGGGTCTGCTTTCCCATCCTCCAGCCCCAAATCTCCATTTAACGGCATGGAATTTGAAAGGGCACTGTTAACCAGCAAAGGGTTTTCCTCAAATTTAGTAAACACTCTCTTAAGTAGCAGAAAGCCCGTTACTACCCGCATCTATGCTAGAGCTTGGAGAAAGTTCCTGTCCTTTGCAGAATTCATACTAGAGGATGGGATCCCTATTGGGAAGATACTAGAGTTTCTACAGCGGGGGTTAGAACGGGGTCTAACCACTAGTACTTTGAAGGTACAAGTTTCGGCTTTAGGAGCCTTATTTGCGTCTGATATAGCAGCAAATTATTGGGTAGCACGGTTTATAAAGGCCTCTTTCAGATGTAGACCTATCATTAAATCCAAACCCTCTCCCGGGGATTTAAACCTGGTCTTAAATGCCTTGACTAACCCTCCCTTCGCACTAGATTCAGCTACCCATAAAATGATTTTTCTTAAAACAGCCCTGTTAGTGGCCCTAACTTCGGCCAGAAGAGTAAGTGACATACAGGCCTTTTCTATATCCCCACCATTTACCCAAATTATGGATGATAGAATTGTGTTTAAGCCTGATCCAGCTTTTCTTCCAAAGGTAGTCTCACGGTTTCATAGAACTCAAGAGGTAAATCTTCCAACCTTTTGTTTCCCCCTTAAAAATCAGGAAGAGGAGAAACTACATACATTAGATGTTAGAAGGTGCGTGCTTAAATATCTGGAGGTTTCACACAGTTTTAGGAAAGATAGTTCCCTATTTATATGCCATCAGGGGGCTAGAAGGGGTTGTAAAGCTTCAAAATCCACAATTGCGAGGTGGATTAGAGATGCCATCTCCCTTGCCTACTCCTCGGGGGATAGGGAAGTACCGGAAGGGTTGAGAGCACACTCCACCAGAGCAGTAGCAACTTCCTGAGCCGAGAAGACGGGGGTTTCCATCGAAGACATATGTAAGGCTGCCACCTGGTCTTCTCCCTCCACCTTCTATAGGCATTATAGATTGGATTTGGGTGACTCTTCTGATATCACCTTTGGGAGAAGGGTGCTTCAAGCGGAGGTCCCTCCCTAATCTCCTTTCGTCTCTGTAATTCTCTCGTGGTGCTGTCATGGGAGTACGAATAAAGCCTTAGTTACTTACCGGTAACGGGATTTTTCAGAGCCCATGACAGCACCCTTATATTCCCTCCCTACACTGGTGTTTTTGCACTCCCGTAGAGTTTTTTTTCTTTTTTGCACCTTCGGGGGAAGTTACTTAAAGTAAGTGGCTTAAAATGAATTTGTTTTGTTGTTATTAACCTTGGCGGTCCTCTCATGCTCTGTTAACTAAACTGAGGCGGGAGAGAGGTGCCGCCCTTTTTAACCTGTAGGTTTCTTGTCCATGATGGGCGGATTCTCTCTCTCTCTCGTGGTGCTGTCATGGGCTCCGAAAAATCCCATTACCGGTAAGTAACTAAGGCTATTCTTGTCTTAAAGTCCCAAACGATATTGATTCTCAAGGATTGTAATAAATTATTTTTGCACATGTGTAATAGAAAGGTCTTGACGCAAACATGAATTTAAAGTGACTGTCTACCGTGAGACTAAAAAAATTGGCAAATGGCATTCCAGTCCTGTCTCCAAGATGGCTGTAGGATTCTTCTGCCTTTGCTATGCTGTTGAATGGACCTGCAGAAAACCCAGAGGCGGAGTTGTAAAGACTAACCACTATTTTTCTCAAGGCAATTTTATCAGCCATTTTGGGAGCAGCAGGACTAGAGTCTGCCTGAGCAAAGTAGGCAGTAGGATGCAAATAGATATAAGTGGACGAATAACTAGAAGAAGTGACCACTCGAAAAAAACATGTAGATCAGGGTTGGAGATATAGAGGTTGCAGAGGTAACAGTCACTCCCAGTCCCTTGTGCCTGAGGCAAGGTAGTTGACATCACGTTTCACCCACACAATCAAGACTCCATTAGGGGTTTCATCTGAAAATTAGGACTTGGACATACCCTCAACAGAATCATAGACCTAATTATCAAACAGGGTTCAAAACATGCAAACTTGAACTCCGTTTAGGCTTTTTTTCGACCATATCTGTGTTTGAAGGTGGAAGTGTGGCACCCCAGGGGTCTGGTTGCCACAGTAATAGAAATATTACGTCTGAGAGCAAGTGGGAGGTTTCTCTGGTCAGGAGCCCTAAGCATGCAACACCTCCCACCCAGACCTGGGAGGGGAGGAATCTGCCCTTATAAACTGGGTCTGGGGCGGGATTAGTGAGTTGAGTCAGAGCCTGGAGAGGGAAAGTTACAGCAGGAGCTCTGTAGGAGCTAGGAGCAGAAGACCAGGGGCTGGAAGCTAAGCAGAGATATAGCTCGCCCTGGCAGAAGAATCTGATAACCGGACACCGGAGTCCGAGGCTGTGGGGACTGATATCCACCCAGCAGCAGAAACCAGCCGGCAGGGGATTCCGGGTCCTCTGGCCATAGAAGCCCGGAGGCTCAGTCACAAGGAAGGGACTAGCACCGCCATCCAGGAGCGGAGGCTAACAGAAGGCCCCAAGTCACCAGCCATGCGGGTGAGCACCACACGGTATACTCAGGGACGTGGGCTACTTCTACCCGCTTACAGCAAGGTAGCCAGAAAGAGTGCAGATAGACGGGGAGGCCTACAACTCCACCTGGCCAGGGGAACTCCTGTTTGCTCGCAGACTGACCAGGCCCCTTATGTTAGCCAGTACTCCCGGGAGGGTCTGCCTTAATATCACCAGTAAAGACCCTGAACTGCACTGCAAAGACTCTGAGTCGTTCCTGCTCATCGCCGCACCAGCACTACTAGTGCTGGGACTCCCGTGCACTATCACCCTCACCATCAAGTACACTGCCCTGGGGCTCCACTCTTCCCGTGGGGAGTCACACTACCTCAGTTGCACACACCATCAGCCCCAGCGGTCTGCCTTGCAGCGGCGGTCCGCGCTGACCACAATCCACGGGTGGCGTAGTCGGACAATTAACCTAAAACCCCCACAAAATACCGCCATCGGCCAGACCACCCTGAGCCACGGGACCGGGTCACCGCCACGGATTCTACAACCCCCAGAGACCCGGCTCCGGGTATCCACTACACGTTCACACTAGGTTCAGGGGGCGCGTCAGAAGCAACAAGGTCTACTCCGCCATTGTTTCCAAACTCAATGACTGATACGGTCAAAAACAAAACTCTAAAAAGTTTGGAAAGAGGCACATCTGAATCCCTGTTTTGAGGGTTCAGATAAAATCCCTCACTGAGTCCCCATCTTGTGGTCAAACATGAATACCATAAGGAGGTCCAATTGGAAATTTTACTGATTTCAGGATCAGTTTACCCCATGGTTTATCATTAAGAGATCCCATTTGCTCAGAATGAGACCCCTTCGATATCTTCTTAACGAATCAGAAATCACTCTCTAGACAAACGTGTGGATCACACTACAAAGATTTAGACACAAAATCCATGGGAAGTGATACGCAGCTGCCGTCCAGTTCTCTCTGCAAAGTAATCTCCTCTGATCTAATCGGATCACTGTTAATCTTCTTTCAAGCAAACTCCTTCTTGACCAGCACCAAACATGAGGCATCATCGGTCCCTCTCTGACTCGCCAAGTAGTAACCTTAATGTTTGCCCTGGTTCTTGAGATCACCTTATAAGAAAGGTCTTAGTGCAGGCGTTTGTTGGTCATCAGGTCATTATGGGATTTCTAGTTTGATGGCCACTAGAAAGCACAAGTCTTGTGAACGATTTGTGCACCTGCTGCCTCCGCATTATTTCCAAGAAATTAGTCTGAGTAGACATGAGTCTAAGTACACGAGACCTGTGTTATTTACCTGCAGCTGCAAGATATTTGTACGAGTCTTGTGCAAAGAATGTTTGGGTGTAGGATGGATATTAGAATCTGAAGAGCAATTTTACATAATGCTATTGCCCCAATGTGCATATAATTACTATAAGGCTGTAACTACTATAGTACTGCCCCTGTGTACAAGAATATAACTACTATAATACTGCCCCTGTGTACAAGAATATAAGTACTATAATACCTATAATACTGCTCCTATGTACAAGAATATAACTACTATAATACTGCCCCTATGTACAAGAATATAACTACTATAATACTGCTCCTATGTACAAGAATATAACTACCATAATACTGCTCCTATGTACAAGAATATAACTACTATAATACTGCTCCTATGTACAATAATATAACTACTATAATACTGCCCCCTATGTACAAGAATATAGCTACTATAATACTGCTCCCTATGTACAAGAATATAACTACTATAATACTGCCCCCTATGTACAAGAATATAACTACTATAATACTGCTCCTATGTACAAGAATATAACTACTATAATACTGCCCCCTATGTACAAGAATATAGCTACTATAATACTGCCCCCTATGTACAAGAATATAGCTACTATAATACTGCCCCCTATGTACAAGAATATAACTACTATAATACTGCCCCCTATGTACAAGAATATAACTACTATAATACTGGCCCCTATGTACAAGACTATAACTACTATAATACTGCCCCCTATGTACAAGAATATAACTACTATAATGCTGCTCCTATGTATAAGAATATAACTACTATAATACTGCCCCTATGTACAAGAATATAACTACTATAATACTGCTCTTATGTACAAGAATATAACTACTATAATACTGCCCCTGTGTACAAGAATATAACTACTATAATACTGCCCCTGTGTACAAGAATATAAGTACTATAATACTGCTCCTATGTACAAGAATATAACTACTATAATGCTGCTATGTACAAGAATATAACTACTATAATACTGCCCCTATATACAAGAATATAACTAATATACTGCCACATTGTACAAAAATATACCTACTATAATACTGCTGTTATGTACAAGAATATAACTACTATAATACTGCCCCCTATGTACAAGAATATAACTACTATAATACTGTTCCTATGTACAAGAATATAACTACTATAATACTGCTGTTATGTAGAAGAATATAACTACTATAATACTACCCCCTATGTACAAGAATATAACTTCCATAATACTGCCCCCTATGTACAAGAATATAACTACCTTAATACTGCCCCCTATGTACAAGAATATAACAACTATAATACTGCTCCTATGTACAAGAATATAACTACTATAATACTGCTCCTATGTACAAGAATATAACTACTATAATACTGCCCCCTATGTACAAAAATATAACTACTATAATACTGCCCCTATGTACAAGAATATAACTACTATAATACTGTTCCTATGTACAAGAATATAACTACTATAATACTGCTCCTATGTACAAGAATATAACTATTATAATACTGCCACATTGTACAAAAATATAACAACTATAATACTGCTGTTATGTACAAGAATATAACTACTATAATACTGCTCCTATGTACAAGAATATAGTTTAATACTGCCCCTATGTACAAAAATACAAGTACTATAATACTGTTCCTATGTACAAGAATATAACTACTATAATACTGCCCCCTATGTACAAGAATATAACTACTATAATACTGCCCCCTATGTACAAGAATATAACTACTATAATAATGCTCCTATGTACAAGAATATAGTTTAATACTGCCCATATGTACAAGAATATAGTTTAATACTGCCCCTATGTACAAGAACACAACTACTATAATACTGTTCCTATGTACAAGAATATAACTACTATAATACTGCCCCCTATGTACAAGAATATAGCTATTATAATACTGCCACATTTTACAAAATATACCTACTATAATACTGCTGTTATGTACAAGAATATACCTACTATAATACTGCTGTTATGTACAAGAATATAACTACTATAATATTGCCCCCTATGTACAAGAATATAACTACTATAATACTGCTCCTATGTACAAGAATATAACTACTATAATACTGCCCCCTATGTACAAGAATATAACTACTATAATACTGCCCCCTATGTACAAGAATATAACTACTATAATACTGCTCCTATGTATTAGAATATAACTACTATAATACTGCCGCCCCCTATGTACAAGAATATAACCACTATAATACTGCTCCTATGTACAAGAAAATAACTAGTATAATACTGCTCCTGTGTACAAGAATATAACTACTATAATACTGCACCTATGTACAAGAATATAACTACTAGAATACTGCTCCTGTGTATTAGAATATAACCACTATAATACTGCTCCTATGTAAGAGAGTATAACAACTATAATACTGCCCCCTATGTGCAAGAATATAACTACTATAATACTGCTCCTATGTACAAGAATTTAACTACTATAATACTGCTTCTATGTACAAGAATATAACTACTATAATACTGCTCCTATGTACAAAAATATAACTACTATAATACTGCCCTATGTACAAGAATATAGCTACTATAATACTGCTCCTATGTACAAGAATATAGCTACTATAATACTGCCCCTATGTACAAGAATATAACTACTATAATACTGCACCTATGTACAAGAATATAACTACTATAATACTGCTCCTATGTACAAGAATATAACTGCTATAATACTGCCCGTATGTACAAGAATATAACAACTATAACACTGCCCCCTATGTGCAAGAATATAACTACTTTAATACTGCTCCTATGTGCAAGAATATAACTACTATAATACTGCTCCTATGTACAAGAATATAACTACTATAATACTGCTCCTATGTACAAGAATATAACTACTATAATAGTGCTCCTATGTACAAGAATATAACTACTATAATACTGCTCCTATGTACAAGAACATAGCTACTATAATACTGCCCCTATGTACAAGAATATAACTACTATAATACTGTTCCTATGTACAAGAATATAACTACTATAATACTGCTCCTATGTACAAGAATATAACTATTATAATACTGCCACATTGTACAAAAATATAACAACTATAATACTGCTGTTATGTACAAGAATATAACTACTATAATACTGCTCCTATGTACAAGAATATAGTTTAATACTGCCCCTATGTACAAGAATACAACTACTATAATACTGTTCCTATGTACAAGAATATAACTACTATAATACTGCCCCCTATGTACAAGAATATAACTACTATAATACTGACCCTATGTACAAGAATATAACTACTATAATACTGCTCCTATGTACAAGAATACAGTTTAATACTGCCCATATGTACAAGAATATAGTTTAATACTGCCCCTATGTACAAGAATACAACTACTATAATACTGTTCCTATGTACAAGAATATAACTACTATAATACTGCCCCCTATGTACAAGAATATTGCTATAATAATACTGCCACATTTTACAAAATATACCTACTATAATACTGCTGTTATGTACAAGAATATACCTACTATAATACTGCTGTTATGTACAAGAATATAACTACTATAATATTGCCCCCTATGTACAAGAATATAACTACTATAATACTGCTCCTATGTACAAGAATATAACTACTATAATACTGCCCCCTATGTACAAGAATATAACTACTATAATACTGCTCCTATGTACAAGAATATAACTACTATAATACTGCCCCCTATGTACAAGAATATAACTACTATAATACTGCCCCCTATGTACAAGACTATAACTACTATAATACTGCCCCCTATGTACAAGAATATAACTACTATAATGCTGCTCCTATGTATAAGAATATAACTACTATAATACTGCCCCTATGTACAAGAATATAACTACTATAATACTGCTCTTATGTACAAGAATATAACTACTATAATACTGCCCCTGTGTACAAGAATATAACTACTATAATACTGCCCCTGTGTACAAGAATATAAGTACTATAATACTGCTCCTATGTACAAGAATATAACTACTATAATGCTGCTATGTACAAGAATATAACTACTATAATACTGCCCCTATATACAAGAATATAACTAATATACTGCCACATTGTACAAAAATATACCTACTATAATACTGCTGTTATGTACAAGAATATAACTACTATAATACTGCCCCCTATGTACAAGAATATAACTACTATAATACTGTTCCTATGTACAAGAATATAACTACTATAATACTGCTGTTATGTAGAAGAATATAACTACTATAATACTACCCCCTATGTACAAGAATATAACTTCTATAATACTGCCCCCTATGTACAAGAATATAACTACCTTAATACTGCCCCCTATGTACAAGAATATAACAACTATAATACTGCTCCTATGTACAAGAATATAACTACTATAATACTGCTCCTATGTACAAGAATATAACTACTATAATACTGCCCCCTATGTACAAGAATATAACTACTATAATACTGCCCCCTATGTACAAGAATATAACTACTATAATACTGCTCCTATGTACAAGAATATAGTTTAATACTGCCCATATGTACAAGAATATAGTTTAATACTGCCCCTATGTACAAGAACACAACTACTATAATACTGTTCCTATGTACAAGAATATAACTACTATAATACTGCCCCCTATGTACAAGAATATAGCTATTATAATACTGCCACATTTTACAAAATATACCTACTATAATACTGCTGTTATGTACAAGAATATACCTACTATAATACTGCTGTTATGTACAAGAATATAACTACTATAATATTGCCCCCTATGTACAAGAATATAACTACTATAATACTGCTCCTATGTACAAGAATATAACTACTATAATACTGCCCCCTATGTACAAGAATATAACTACTATAATACTGCCCCCTATGTACAAGAATATAACTACTATAATACTGCTCCTATGTATTAGAATATAACTACTATAATACTGCCGCCCCCTATGTACAAGAATATAACCACTATAATACTGCTCCTATGTACAAGAAAATAACTAGTATAATACTGCTCCTGTGTACAAGAATATAACTACTATAATACTGCACCTATGTACAAGAATATAACTACTAGAATACTGCTCCTGTGTATTAGAATATAACCACTATAATACTGCTCCTATGTACGAGAGTATAACAACTATAATACTGCCCCCTATGTGCAAGAATATAACTACTATAATACTGCTCCTATGTACAAGAATTTAACTACTATAATACTGCTCCTATGTACAAGAATATAACTACTATAATACTGCTCCTATGTACAAGAATATAACTACTATAATACTGCCCTATGTACAAGAATATAGCTACTATAATACTGCTCCTATGTACAAGAATATAGCTACTATAATACTGCCCCTATGTACAAGAATATAACTACTATAATACTGCCCCTATGTACAAGAATATAACTACTATAATACTGCACCTATGTACAAGAATATAACTACTATAATACTGCTCCTATGTACAACTGCTATAATACTGCCCGTATGTACAAGAATATAACAACTATAACACTGCCCCCTATGTGCAAGAATATAACTACTTTAATACTGCTCCTATGTGCAAGAATATAACTACTATAATACTGCTCCTATGTACAAGAATATAACTACTATAATACTGCTCCTATGTACAAGAACATAGCTACTATAATACTGCCCCTATGTACAAGAATATAACTACTATAATACTGTTCCTATGTACAAGAATATAACTACTATAATACTGCTCCTATGTACAAGAATATAACTATTATAATACTGCCACATTGTACAAAAATATAACAACTATAATACTGCTGTTATGTACAAGAATATAACTACTATAATACTGCTCCTATGTACAAGAATATAGTTTAATACTGCCCCTATGTACAAGAATACAACTACTATAATACTGTTCCTATGTACAAGAATATAACTACTATAATACTGCCCCCTATGTACAAGAATATAACTACTATAATACTGCCCCCTATGTACAAGAATATAACTACTATAATACTGCTCCTATGTACAAGAATATAGTTTAATACTGCCCATATGTACAAGAATATAGTTTAATACTGCCCCTATGTACAAGAATACAACTACTATAATACTGTTCCTATGTACAAGAATATAACTACTATAATACTGCCCCCTATGTACAAGAATATTGCTATAATAATACTGCCACATTTTACAAAATATACCTACTATAATACTGCTGTTATGTACAAGAATATACCTACTATAATACTGCTGTTATGTACAAGAATATAACTACTATAATATTGCCCCCTATGTACAAGAATATAACTACTATAATACTGCTCCTATGTACAAGAATATAACTACTATAATACTGCCCCCTATGTACAAGAATATAACTACTATAATACTGCTCCTATGTACAAGAATATAACTACTATAATACTGCCCCCTATGTACAAGAATATAACTACTATAATACTGCCCCCTATGTACAAGAATATAACTACTATAATACTGCCCCCTATGTACAAGAATATAACTACTATAATACTGCTCCTATGTATTAGAATATAACTACTATAATACTGCCGCCCCCTATGTACAAGAATATAACCACTATAATACTGCTCCTATGTACAAGAATATAACTACTATAATACTGCTCCTATGTACAAGGATATAGTTTAATACTGCCCATATGTACAAGAATATAGTTTAATACTGCCCCTATGTACAAGAACACAACTACTATAATACTGTTCCTATGTACAAGAATATAACTACTATAATACTGCCCCCTATGTACAAGAATATAGCTATTATAATACTGCCACATTTTACAAAATATACCTACTATAATACTGCTGTTATGTACAAGAATATACCTACTATAATACTGCTGTTATGTACAAGAATATAACTACTATAATATTGCCCCCTATGTACAAGAATATAACTACTATAATACTGCTCCTATGTACAAGAATATAACTACTATAATACTGCCCCCTATGTACAAGAATATAACTACTATAATACTGCCCCCTATGTACAAGAATATAACTACTATAATACTGCTCCTATGTATTAGAATATAACTACTATAATACTGCCGCCCCCTATGTACAAGAATATAACCACTATAATACTGCTCCTATGTACAAGAATATAACTACTATAATACTGCTCCTATGTACAAGAATATAACTACTATAATACTGCTCCGGTGTACAAGAATATAACTACTATAATACTGCACCTATGTACAAGAATATAACTACTAGAATACTGCTCCTGTGTATTAGAATATAACCACTACAATACTGCTCCTATGTACGAGAGTATAACAACTATAATACTGCCCCCTATGTGCAAGAATATAACTACTATAATACTGCTCCTATGTACAAGAATTTAACTACTATAATACTGCTCCTATGTACAAGAATATAACTACTATAATACTGCTCCTATGTACAAGAATATAACTACTATAATACTGCCCTATGTACAAGAATATAGCTACTATAATACTGCTCCTATGTACAAGAATATAGCTACTATAATACTGCCCCTATGTACAAGAATATAACTACTATAATACTGCCCCTATGTACAAGAATATAACTACTATAATACTGCACCTATGTACAAGAATATAACTACTATAATACTGCTCCTATGTACAAGAATATAACTGCTATAATACTGCCCGTATGTACAAGAATATAACAACTATAACACTGCCCCCTATGTGCAAGAATATAACTACTTTAATACTGCTCCTATGTGCAAGAATATAACTACTATAATACTGCTCCTATGTACAAGAATATAACTACTATAATACTGCTCCTATGTACAAGAATATAACTACTATAATACTGCTCCTATGTACAAGAACATAGCTACTATAATACTGCCCCTATGTACAAGAATATAACTACTATAATACTGTTCCTATGTACAAGAATATAACTACTATAATACTGCTCCTATGTACAAGAATATAACTATTATAATACTGCCACATTGTACAAAAATATAACAACTATAATACTGCTGTTATGTACAAGAATATAACTACTATAATACTGCTCCTATGTACAAGAATATAGTTTAATACTGCCCCTATGTACAAGAATACAACTACTATAATACTGTTCCTATGTACAAGAATATAACTACTATAATACTGCCCCCTATGTACAAGAATATAACTACTATAATACTGCCCCCTATGTACAAGAATATAACTACTTTAATACTGCTCCTATGTACAAGAATATAGTTTAATACTGCCCATATGTACAAGAATATAGTTTAATACTGCCCCTATGTACAAGAATACAACTACTATAATACTGTTCCTATGTACAAGAATATAACTACTATAATACTGCCCCCTATGTACAAGAATATTGCTATTATAATACTGCCACATTTTACAAAATATACCTACTATAATACTGCTGTTATGTACAAGAATATACCTACTATAATACTGCTGTTATGTACAAGAATATAACTACTATAATATTGCCCCCTATGTACAAGAATATAACTACTATAATACTGCTCCTATGTACAAGAATATAACTACTATAATACTGCCCCCTATGTACAAGAATATAACTACTATAATACTGCCCCCTATGTACAAGAATATAACTACTATAATACTGCCCCCTATGTACAAGAATATAACTACTATAATACTGCTCCTATGTATTAGAATATAACTACTATAATACTGCCGCCCCCTATGTACAAGAATATAACCACTATAATACTGCTCCTATGTACAAGAATATAACTACTATAATACTGCTCCTATGTGCAAGAATATAACTACTATAATACTGCTCCTGTGTACAAGAATATAACTACTATAATACTGCACCTATGTACAACAATATAACTACTAGAATACTGCTCCTGTGTATTAGAATAGAACCACTATAATACTGCTCCTATGTACGAGAGTATAACAACTATAATACTGCCCCCTATGTGCAAGAATATAACTACTATAATACTGCTCCTATGTACAAGAATTTAACTACTATAATACTGCTTCTATGTACAAGAATATAACTACTATAATACTGCTCCTATGTACAAGAATATAACTACTATAATACTGCCCCTATGTACAAGAATATAGCTACTATAATACTGCTCCTATGTACAAGAATATAACTACTATAATACTGCTCCTATGTACAAGAATATAGCTACTATAATACTGCCCCTATGTACAAGAATATAACTACTATAATACTGCCCCTATGTACAAGAATATAACTACTATAATACTGCTCCTATGTACAAGAATATAACTACTATAATACTGCTCCTATGTACAAGAATATAACTACTATAATACTGCCCCTATGTACAAGAATATAACAACTATAACACTGCCCCCTATGTGCAAGAATATAACTACTTTAATACTGCTCCTATGTGCAAGAATATAACTGCTATAATACTGCTCCTATGTACAAGAATATAACTACTATAATACTGCTCCTATGTACAAGAATATAACTACTATAATACTGCTCCTATGTACAAGAATATAACTACTATAATACTGCTCCTATGTACAAGAACATAGCTACTATAATACTGCCCCTATGTACAAGAATATAACTACTATAATACTGCTCCTATGCACAAGAATATAACTACTATAATACTGCTCCTATGTACAAGAATATAACTACCATAATACTGCCCCTATGTACAAGAATATAGCTACTATAATACTGCCCCTATATACAAGAATATAACTACTATAATACTGCCCCTATATACAAGGATATAACTACTATAATACTGTCTCCTATGTATAAGAATATAACTACTATAATACTGCCCCTATATACAAGGATATAACTACTATAATACTGTCTCCTATGTATAAGAATAGAACTACTATAATACTGCTCCTATCTACAAGAATATAACTACTATAATACTGCTCCTATGTACAAGAATATAACTACTATAATACTGCTCCTCTGTACAAGAATATAACTACTATAATACTGCTCCTGTGTATTGGAATATAACTACTATAATACTGCTCCTGTGTATTAGAATATAACTACTATAATACTGCCCCCTATGTACAAGAATATAACTACTATAATACTGCTCCTATGTACAAGAATATAACTACTATAATACTGCTCCTATGTACAAGAATATAACTGCTATAATACTGCTCCTATGTATTAGAATATAACTACTATAATACTGCCCCTATGTACAAGAATATAACTACTATAATACTGCCCCTATGTACAAGAATATAACTACTATAATACTGCCCCCTATGTACAAGAATATAACTACTATAATACTGCTCCTATGTACAAGAATATAACTACTATAATACTGCTCCTATATACAAGAATATAACTACTATAATACTGCTCATATGTGCAAGAACATAGCTACTATAATACTGCTCCTATGTGCAAGAATATAACTACTATAATACTGCTCCTATGTACAAGAACATAGCTACTATAATACTGCCCCTATATACAAGAATATAACTACTATAATACTGCTCCTATATAGAAGGATATAACTACTATAATACTGTCTCCTATGTATAAGAATATAACTACTATAATACTGCCCCTATATACAAGGATATAACTACTATAATACTGTCTCCTATGTATAAGAATATAACTACTATAATACTGCTCCTATGTTCAAAAATATAACTACTATAATACTGCTCCTATGTACAAGAATGTAACTACTATAATATTGCTCCTACGTATTAGAATATAACTACTATAATACTGCTCCTGTGTATTAGAATATAACTACTATAATACTGCCCCCTATGTACAAGAATATATCTACTATAATACTGCTCCTATGTACAAGAATATAACTACTATAATACTGCTCCTATGTACAAGAATATAGCTACTATAATACTGCCCCTATGTACAAGAATATAACTACTATAATACTGCCCCTATGTGCAAGAATATAACTACTATAATACTGCTCCTACGTATTAGAATATAACTACTATAATACTGCCCCCTATGTACAAGAATATAACTACTATAATACTGCTCCTATGTACAAGAATATAACTACTATAACACTGCCCCCTATGTGCAAGAATATAACTACTTTAATACTGCTCCTATGTGCAAGAATATAACTACTATAATACTGCTCCTATGTACAAGAATATAACTACTATAATACTGCTCCTATGTACAAGAATATAACTACTATAATACTGCTCCTATGTACAAAAATATAACTACTATAATACTGCTCCTATGTACAAGAACATAGCTACTATAATACTGCCCCTATGTACAAGAATATAACTACTATAATACTGCTCCTATGCACAAGAATATAACTACTATAATACTGCTCCTATGTACAAGAATATAACTACTATAATACTGCCCCTATGTACAAGAATATAGCTACTATAATACTGCCCCTATATACAAGAATATAACTACTATAATACTGCCCCTATATACAAGGATATAACTACTATAATACTGTCTCCTATGTATAAGAATACAACTACTATAATACTGCCCCTATATACAAGGATATAACTACTATAATACTGTCTCCTATGTATAAGAATAGAACTACTATAATACTGCTCCTATGTACAAGAATATAACTACTATAATACTGCTCCTATGTACAAGAATGTAACTACTATAATACTGCTCCTACGTATTAGAATATAACTACTATAATACTGCCCCCTATGTACAAGAATATAACTACTATAATACTGCCCCCTATGTACAAGAATATAACTACTATAATACTGCCCCTATGTACAAGAATATAACTACTATAATACTGCTCCTATGTACAAGAATATAACTACTATAATACTGCTCCTATGTACAAGAATATAACTACTATAATACTGCTCCTGTGTATTAGAATATAACTACTATAATACTGCTCCTGTGTATTAGAATATAACTACTATAATACTGCCCCCTATGTACAAGAATATAACTACTATAATACTGCTCCTATTTACAAGAATATAACTACTATAATACTGCTCCTATGTATTAGAATATAACCACTATAATACTGCCCCTATGTACAAGAATATAACTACTATAATACTGCCCCTATGTACAAGAATATAACTACTATAATACTGCCCCCTATGTACAAGAATATAACTACTATAATACTGCTCCTATGTACAAGAATATAACTACTATAATACTGCTCCTATATACAAGAATATAACTACTATAATACTGCTCCTATGTGCAAGAATATAGCTACTATAATACTGCTCCTATGTGCAAGAATATAACTACTATAATACTGCTCCTATGTACAAGAACATAGCTACTATAATACTGCCCCCATATACAAGAATATAACTACTATAAAACTGCTCCTATATACAAGGATATAACTACTATAATACTGTCTCCTATGTATAAGAATATAACTACTATAATACTGCCCCTATATACAAGGATATAACTACTATAATGCTGTCTCCTACGTATAAGAATATAACTACTATAATACTGCTCCTATGTTCAAGAATATAACTACTATAATACTGCTCCTATGTACAAGAATGTAACTACTATAATACTGCTCCTATGTATTAGAATATAACTACTATAATACTGCTCCTGTGTATTAGAATATAACTACTATAATACTGCCCCCTATGTACAAGAATATATCTACTATAATACTGCTCCTATGTACAAGAATATAACTACTATAATACTGCTCCTATGTACAAGAATATAACTACTATAATACTGCTCCTATGTATTAGAATATAACTACTATAATACTGCCCCTATGTACAAGAATATAACTACTATAATACTGCCCCTATGTACAAGAATATAACTACTATAATACTGCCCCCTATGTACAAGAATATGACTACTATAATACTGCTCCTATGTACAAGAATATAACAACTATAATACTGCCCCTATGTACAAGAATATAGCTACTATAATACTGCCCCTATATACAAGAATATAACTACTATAATACTGCCCCTATATACAAGGATATAACTACTATAATACTGTCTCCTATGTATAAGAATATAACTACTATAATACTGCCCCTATATACAAGGATATAACTACTATAATACTGTCTCCTATGTATAAGAATATAACTACTATAATACTGCTCCTATGTTCAAGAATATAACTACTATAATACTGCTCCTATGTACAAGAATGTAACTACTATAATATTGCCCCTATGTACAAGAATATAACTACTATAATACTGCTCCTATGTACAAGAATATAACTACTATAATACTGCCCCCTATGTACAAGAATATGACTACTATAATACTGCTCCTATGTACAAGAATATAACTACTATAATACTGCTCCTATGTACAAGAATGTAACTACTATAATATTGCCCCTATGTACAAGAATATAACTACTATAATACTGCTCCTATGTACAAGAATATAACTACTATAATACTGCCCCCTATGTACAAGAATATGACTACTATAATACTGCCCCCTATGTACAAGAATATAACTACTATAATACTGCTCCTATATACAAGAATATAACTACTATAATACTGCTCCTATGTACAAGAATATAACTACTATAATACTGCCCCCTATGTACAAGAATATGACTACTATAATACTGCTCCTATGTACAAGAATATAACTACTATAATACTGCTCCTATATACAAGAATATAACTACTATATTACTGCTCCTATGTATTAGAATATAACTACTATAATACTGCTCCTATGTACAAGAATATAACTACTATAATACTGCCCCCTATGTACAAGAATATGACTACTATAATACTGCTCCTATGTACAAGAATATAACTACTATAATACTGCTCCTATATACAAGAATATAACTACTATATTACTGCTCCTATGTATTAGAATATAACTACTATAATACTGCCCCTATGTACAAGAATATAACTACTATAATACTGCCCCTATGTACAAGAATATAACTACTATAATACTGCCCCCAAGCTGTGAGGTTGTGTTTTGTAGCTCTCCTCATGTCTGGAGCAAGCCCAGGGCGGGGCCCCCCTGGGCCGGGAAGCTCCCCAGGCAAGGCCCAGGCTTCTCGGCCTACACTGGGACAACGCTCCCAGGCTACTTCCAATGGGAATAATACACCCAGAGTCACTGTGAGACCTGTGACTGCAGCACAAAGCTCCAGCAAGAAAGAAGGAGATAAAGAATCTGTGTGTAAAGTTTTGGGAGGAAAACCAGCTCCAAGTGCAACAAAGAAGCCAGATGTGAGTAAAGAAATGCAGCAAAGTGTGAAGCTTTGTAATCCACCCAGTGGAAGTCCAGTCCGTGCACAGCCCCAGCCGGCAGCTCAGCCTCCATCACCATCAGGTGTGCAGCTCAGCTCTCCAGTCTGCAGACAGAGACGAACGTCTCTGGAGAAACAAACCCTCCAGGAAAATCTCCAGCAGCAGCATGTGGTGTCCGGCATGGTGAATTCAGGTCGCACGAGGTCGCAGTCTGGTGTCAGCGGTAAACTTGCCGCAGTGCCTGAATCCAACAAGGTAGCCACAAAAACACCTGTGGTGGACGCAAGGGACAAGTCAGTATTCAGAGTCCCTGACCCTGTGGCCAAGCCTAAATCTGTGGAGACGCAGCGTGCCCCCGAGCTGCAGCTGGCGGAGGAGATACCCGGACTGGTCAGGAAGATGGGTGAGTTGCAGCAGCACAAACAACTGCTGCAGATGCAGATAGACTTTATCTATAATCTAAAAGCAACTAACCCTGAGAGTAACGCTGTATGTGACATGAAACTGAACTCACTTGGTGTAGAGCTGGCGAGTGTGGTGCAGGACATGGACAGTGTGCTGGAAAGCATGGGGCCCCTGAAGGAGACCTACGCAAACCGGGCACGGTTCGCCTCCTATAAGCAGGACTGTGCTGCTGAGTCCAGAACCCCTGATGTGAAGTCAGAGACCCCCCAGCTGCAGGCACGACCGGTGTTACAGGCTCCCCGCTTCTGTTTCCAGGTTGGAAAAACACTGCAACAGCAGGCAGCGGCGTGTGAACGGGAGTGTATACCTCAGATTCCAGCAGAGGCACCACAAGTCCCAGAGTGCCCCACACAGGAGCAGGACATTGCATGTGAGACTGTTTGTGCTGATGAGGCCGAGGCTGAAGCACAGACTGGCGCTAATGATGCTGTGCCTATGGGGTCGGGGGCTGGGGGGGATTTACAGGCTGTGATGGACGTTGTACTGTCTGATGATAATAATGCTGTTCATGATAATGTGCATGATATGGGTGATTGTCCCCCTTTACCATCTAGTACACAAGGTGTGACAGCCCCTCCTGCTGCAGACCCTATCCCTGTCAGCCAGCCTAGTGTGACCCGGCAGGTGCCCCCCAGGAATGCCTGGAGCCGCGGCGCTCCGTCTTTCACCTCCGGAGCAGGGTATACGGGCCAGACATTTAGGCGCATAAATGTAGTGCGTTTTAAATTCTTAGGTGCCAAGGAGGATCTACCACAACGCAGGTATGTGGTGAGAGAGCTACTATGCCGCCAGATGGGGTTTGTGCCGACTGAAATCCTGGCGGTAACTAATCTGCAGGACAGGCAGGGCTATGATGTCAGCTTTAAGCTCATGCCTGACCTGGATAGATTCTGGGCCAATTACCCCAAGTTCAGAGAAACTGAAGGCTGGAATAAGTTTATACTGGTTCCCATTTCCAGGCCAGATACCGTCACTGTGAATATCACCTTCTGGAATGAGGCCGTTCCCCCACAGGACATCCAGGTGTGGCTCCAGAGACATTGTGACCTCGTCTCTGGACTCACCAAGATCAGAGATGAGGATGGTATCTGGACAACGGGGTGGAAGGTCCAGGTGAAGCTGCGGCAGTATAACAACATCACTGCCCACCTACCCAACTCCTTCTTCATTGGGAGGGAGAAGGGGGCATGTTACTATCCCGGGCAGCCAAGAAAATGCTTTAAATGTGGTAAAACAGGTCATCTGGCTAATGCCTGTACTGTACTAAAGTGCAGCCTGTGTGGGGTAATCGGCCATGTCGCTGCAGACTGCCGGGACGTTAGGTGCAACCTCTGTGGTAAGATGGGCCACCCTCACAGGGACTGTCCAGACGCCTGGCACAATATCTGCAAAGCCTTCCCTGATGAGGATGTGATGGCAGGGGCAGAGGCTCAGGAGGTGGTGGCAGGGGCAGAGGCTCAGGAGGTGGTGGCAGGGGCAGAGGCTCAGGAGGTGGTGGCAAGGGTGCAGGAGGAAGAGGATTTAACTTCAGCAGGGATACTGAATAGCTCAGGTGCCCGCCAGGAGTCCACCCATGTAACACCAGAGCAGCGGGGTACAGAGGGTGCAGAGGGGAACATGGAGGTCGTGCCTCAGGTAGCCCCCCCTTCAGCATCAATGTCTGTATCTGATGACTGGAGCGTAAATCATAATAAAAGAAAGAAAAAGAACACGTCCTCCCGTAAACCTGAGGCAGAATATGACTCTGGTCAGAGTGGTAGTAAGAAGGTCCAGAGTTCTGCAGATGTGATGGTTGTGTCCAACAAATATGGAGTCTTATCTGAGGATAATGATGATGACTATGAGGAAGAGTTGAGGAAAATTGATGCTGAATGTGACAGGGACACAGAGGACCATCCCCCGCCAAAGCGGAAGCCCTTATCTGTGGACCCTCAGGTGGAGGCTGACATGGACACCGGTGGTGGACAGAATATCTCTGATTCACGATGATGGCTGTTACTCTGCTCCTTCTATATTGTGTTGTGATGGCGGGGTTCTCATTAACACTGACATCAAGTAACGTGAATAGTATTAAGGTGAGGAGGACGAGACATGCAGTGTATGAACATCTCAGATACCTGGACACAGATGTCATCTTCCTGCAGGAGACACGACTGACATCTCTGGGGCTTTTGAGAGAGGCAGAGAGGGAATGGCGGTCCGGTCCATCTTTCTGGTCACTGGCTGTGGAGCCTTACGCCGGGGTCGCTATCCTGTTTAACACCCATGATGTGACTGTACATAGGATGACAGAAGTGGTCATGGGAAGGTGTCTGGTCCTGGAAGTCACTATCCATGGTAGGCGACTCCGGCTTATTAACATCTATGGGCCACAGACGGTGACTGACAGGATCCAGCGGTTTAATGACGTCAGGCCTTTCCTCTTCACTTCTCTCCCGGTGGTGATGGCGGGAGACTTTAATGCCATACTGACATCAGGTGACAGCTCCTCAGGTAGGACAGTGACCAGGGACGGCAAGGTCCTACATAACATCATAATGCAGGCAGGACTGACTGACATTTTCACACAGGGAGGTCGTCAGCCAAAATTTACGTATTCTTGTTCCAACAGGAGCAGTAGGATAGATTTTGTTTTTGCGAGTCCTACTGAGGCTGTCAGCTCCCTGAGTGAGAAGGTCGTCCCTTACTCTGACCACCTCGCCTTGTGCTTCTGTCTGGGGACCTCTAACCGCCCGGACATTGGTAGAGGGTTGTGGAAGCTTAATTCCAGTCTCCTAGGTGATGCCTATGTCCAGAGTCGTGTCCACTCCCTTATTCAGGTCCATCTAGACAGGGTTGATTTTTATGACAACATGACCGACTGGTGGGAGGACGTCAAGGAGGATATCAGATCCCTCTTAAAGAGACTGTCAGTTAATAAAGGGAGGAACAAGTACAGCTAGTACCTAAAGCTGAGTAAAGAATTGGAGTTATTGTATTCGGCAGGCGGGGATGACAAAGTGAAGATCGACCGGCTGAAATCTGAGATAAGGCAGTATCAGTACAGCAGGTACACCTCCCTGGTTCTTGAACGGGATTATGGGTCCTTAGGGGCACCTGATCCCTTTGAGAATTGCAGGGAGAGGGTGGCCAAAAAAATGGTCCCAGGTCTCACTGACTCCCAGGGTGTATTGCAGGATTCACGGGAGGGTATTCTGGGGGTCGTGAGATCTTACTATGCTGACTTGTTTCAGAGGAAAGTTTTGGATAAAAATAAGATGGCTCAATTCTTGGAGGCAACTCCAGTGCCTGATACTAACGATCTGGACTTTTCTTCTTTGACAGCAGAATTAACGGTGGAGGAAGTTAAGGCGGCTATTGATAAATTATATCTGAAGAAGGCACCAGGTCCAGATGGTATAACAGCAGAATTTTATAAGGAATTCAGAGACCTCCTGGCTCCAATCCTTGTGGATGTGTATAGGAATTGTCTAGAAAATCACCTGATGCCTCCATCCATGAGTGTCCTCGTTAATTCTGCTGTCTAAAGGTAAAGAGCCGAGTGACATCAAGAACTGGAGGCCGATTGCCCTCTTGAATGTAGACAGGAAGATTCTGGCAAAGATCCTGTTTTCTAGGTTAGTCTGTTTGTCCCCGGCACTGTTGGCAGGCTCTCAGTTTGGCACAGTAAAAGGGCGGAACATCTCTGGAGCAGTCATCTCGATACGGGAGATGTTTGAGAGATGTAAAGCTCTGCGGTGTGGGAGATATGTTGTCAGTCTGGACCAGGCTAAAGCCTTTGACAGGGTTGATCACGATTATCTGTGGGCCACTTTGTCAAAGTACGGTGTTCCGGGACAATTCGTGGATTGGCTGAAGACTTTGTATAGAGAGGCGCTGAGCTTTCCTCTGATTAATGGTTGGCAGGGTGATACTTTTGGAGTTGAGGCAGGGGTGAGACAGGGCTGCCCACTGAGTCCGCTCCTGTATGTTTTCGCCATAGACCCGTTTCTGAGGTCACTGCAGGAGTGTGATTTTCAGGGGGTGCCGGTCCCCCACTGCCTGCCTCTGACTGTTGTTGCCTATGCTGATGATGTGACGTTGGTGATCTCCAATCCTCAAGAGGTGCGGATGTTATCGGCGGCCATCAGAAGCTACTCTGAGGCCTCCGGGTCTCTGGTCAACCTTGAGAAGAGTCAAGCTCTGTGGACGTTAGACACTGATCCCGGCTTTGATCTGCCACAGTTTGCTAAGGCCTCCACCCATATTAAGATCTTAGGGGTTAAATTTGGGAGGGATGATAATGCCAAGCTAAATTGGGAAGAGAAATTGGAAACCGGAAATGCAAAGGTTCAGCGATGGAAGAACTGGAGGCTGACCTACAGAGAAAGGGTCGCTATGTTGAAGACCTACCTGGTCCCCATCTTCTTGTATGTCTCTGTTATTTTCCCTTTGCCAGAGTCTTTCTCAGCGAGGCTTTTCAGCTTGTTCTTCCAGCTCTTGTGGGGGAATAGGTTGAACCTAATAAAGAGGGGAGTAACGTACCTACGGCGGAGAGATGGTGGGCTGGATATGTTAAATCCAAGGGTTTTCTTTGACTCCCTGTTTCTAAAAGTGAATTTTGGGAACATGGACTCAAACAGTAGCTCCCTGTGGGTGAATAGTATCAAGGACTGGATATTGCCTTTTGCAGAGTCTTGGGTGCGAGGTGGCAGTCTCAAGAGGAGGAGATGGACAGGTGGCCACCTCCCCCAGTATCTGGACTACGGTCTGAAGTGTGTCAGGAAGTGGGGACTGGAGAGGTCTTACATTGAGAGCAATACGAGAAGAGACCTATATGCTCATGTATGTGGGACGTTCTTCTTTTCTCCACTGGCCCTGAGAGATTGTGTCACCACCACCCTGCAGGAAAGTCTCAGGTTCCTAAACGGGAAACGACTTCCTCCCAAACTGTTTGACATCTCTTGGCTTTCACTACATAGTCGGCTCTTTGTCAGGGGGAACCTGAAACATCTGAGTGTCTCTGATCGGAATTGTCCCCTTGGTTGTCAGCAGGAGGAGACTATGGAGCACTTTATCTGTGATTGCTGGGGAGGGAGGAAGATCTGGAAGGAGGTGTCAGGTAATCTAAAAATCCCCAGACTTCTGACCCTAAAGTATCCTGACATAATCTATGGTGTCCCATCCACTGTCAGTAACATCGACAGAGAGACCATGTACATTATAATCAGTGTCATAAAATACTATCACTGGCACATGAGAACCCGGGTATCACTGCACAATGAGCCGTTCGATCACACCGCTGCAGCCAATCAGGTGATATCAGAACTCCGGTGGATAAAATCACTAGAAGTTGGAAGGAGTCAGAAAAACATAAAGTTATGGAGCAACGTAAAATTCAGTTAGGGAATATGATGATTATTATTATTATTATTATTTTTTTTTTTTTTTTCTCTTTCCCGCAGGCGTGGACTTTTTAATTTATTTTTGTATATGATCTGATTATTTTAATGTTTTTTTTTTTTTTTTGTATATATAACCCATGTGATTTGTCTTTTTGTAATACTGGATGATTTTTGTTTGTTATAATTGTATTTATGTTTGTTTTTATAATAAAAATTGCCCCTATGTACAAGAATATAACTACTATAATACTGCCCCCTATGTACAAGAATATAACTACTATAATACTGCTCCTATATACAAGAATATAACTACTATAATACTGCTCCTATATACAAGAATATAACTACTATAATACTGCTCCTATGTACAAGAATCATAGAATCATAGAATCATAGAATGGTAGAGTTGGAAGGGACCTCCTGGGTCATCTGGTCCAACCCCCTGCTCAAAGCAGGATTCACTAGATCATCTCAGACAGATGTCTGTCCAGCCTCTGTTTGAAGACGTCCATTGAAGGGGAACTCACCACCTCTCGTGGCAGCCTGTTCCACTCATTAATCACCCTAACTGTCAAAAAGTTTTTTCTAATATCTAATCTGTGTCTCCTCCCATTTAGTTTCATCCCATTGCTTCTAGTCTTTCCTTGTGCAAATGAGAATAAAGATGATCCTTCTACAATGTGACAGCCCTTGACATATTTGTAGACAGCTATTAAGTCTCCTCTCAGTCTTCTTTTTTGCAAGCTAAACATTCCCAAATCCTGCAACCGTTCCTCATAGGACATGGTTTGCAGACCAGTCACCATTCTGGTCGCTCTTCTCTGAACTTGCTCCAGTTTGTCTATGTCTTTTTTAAAATGTGGTGCCCAAAACTGTACACAGTATTCCAGATGAGGTCTGACCAAAGAGGAGTAAAGACCGATAATGACTTCACGTGATCTAGACTGTATGCTTCTGTTAATACATCCCAGAATTGTATTTGCCTTTTTTGCTGCTGCATCACACTGTTGACTCATGTTCAGTCTATGATCTATTAGTATACCTAAGTCTTTTTCACATGTACTGTTGCTTAGCTCTATTCCTCCCATTCTGTATATGCTTTTTTCATTTTTATTGCCCAGATGTAGTACTTAGCATTTTTCCCTGTTAAAAACCATTCTGTTGGTTGCTGCCCACTGCTCCAGTTTATTTAGGTCTTTTTGAATCCTCTCTCTCTCTTCTCTAGTATTAGCTATCCCTCCTAGCTTTGTGTCATCAGCAAATTTAATCAGTTTACCCTCAATTCCTTCATCTAAATCATTGATAAAGATGTTGAACAATACAGGTCCCAGGACGGAGCCCTGTGGTACCCCACTTGAGACATTCATCCAGCTGGATGTGAAGCCATTTACAACCACCCTTTGAGTCCGATCACTAAGCCAGTTATGAATCCACCTAACAGTTGCCTGGTCCATTGCATACTTGGTCATTTTTTCAATAAGGATGGTGTGAGATACTTTGTCAAATGCTTTGCTGAAGTCAAGATATACTATATCTACAGCATTTCCCTGATCCACCCAGTCAGTGATTCTGTCATAGAAGGAAATTAAATTAGTCTGACATGACTTGTTAGTTACAAACCCATGCTGACTCTGGTTAATCACTTCATTCTTATCCATGTACTTACATACATGTTGTTTAATAATTTGTTCAAAGATCTTTCCTGGTATAGAAGTCAGACTCACCGGCCTATAGTTCCCTGGGTCCACCTTCTTCCCCTTTTTGAAGATAGGAACAACATTTGCTCTTCTCCAGTCTTCTGGGACTTCTCCTGTTCTCCAAGAATTTTCAAAGATTATGGAGAGTGGTTCTAAAATTTCTTCTACGATCTCCTTCAGTACTCTGGGGTGTAATTCATCTGGACCTGGTGACTTGAACTCATTTATGTTAGCTAAATATTCCCTCACAATCTTTCTGTTTACAGATAACTTGGATTCCTCTATTCCTTTAAAAGGACAGTGAAGATCAGTTGATGTTACATTTTCTTTCTGAGAGAAAACAGATGCAAAATAGGAATTAAAAAGTTCGGCCTTCTCAACATCCTCTCTTACCATTTCTCCATTTTCATCCTGTAAAAATCCTATAGCATCTTTGACTTTTCTTTTACTTTTGACATACCCCCAAAATCCTTTTTTATTGCTTTTGACATCTCTTGCAAGCCTTAATTCATTGTCAGCTTTAGCTAACCTGATACGTGCCCTGCAGGATCTGCAGACTGCATTATAATCTTCTTTAGATATGCCTCCCTCTTTCCATTTAATAAACATTTCTTTCTTTCTTTTTAGCATGTGTTTAAGTTCTGTGTTCATCCATCCTGGTTTCCTTAAATGCTTCCCATTCTTCCTACTTTTCGGGATTGTTAACGATTGTGCTTTGAGAATCTCATTTTTAAAAATTTCCCATCCTTCCTGGACATTTTTGTCCTTAAGGACATCCAGCCATTGGATCCCTCCTATTCTCTTTCTGAGTCTCTTAAAATCTGCCTTTCTAAAATCTAACCTTGAAGTTTGAGTCTTCACATGTCTTCCTCCTCTAGTTATCCAAAATTCTATAATAGCATGATCGCTGCCTCCTAGGGTCCCAGCCACCTTTACCTCCTCAACCATTTCCTCCCTGTTTATAAGGATTAGATCCAAAGTAGCAGATCCCCTTGTTTTCTCCCCTACCTTTTGGAAGATAAAGTTGTCAGCAAGAGAGGATAAGAATTTGCTTGACCTGTTAGTTTTACTTGAGAGAGATTCCCAACAAATGTCTGGATAGTTGAAATCTCCCATGACCACTACGTCATATTTTTTGGAGAACTTGGTCATTTGATACATAAAGAGTTCATCCATATCTTCAGCTTGCCCAGGTGGCCTGTAGTAAATGCCTACAATGGTGTCCTTTCCGTTGTTCTCTCCTTGTATTCTTACCCAAACAGTTTCCACAGAACTCCCAGTCTCTGAAGCTTCCATCTCTGTGCAGATATACGCTTTTCTAACATACAATGCAACACCTCCTCCTCGTTTATCAAGTCTGTTTCTTGCAAATAAGTTGTATCCTTTTAGCCTTTTATTCCAATCATGTGTATCGTCCCACCAAGTTTCAGTGATTCCAATGACATCATATTCCTTTTCCTGCATTAGTAGTTCCAATTCTCCTTGTTTGTTGCCCATGCTTTGTGCATTTGTATAAAAACATTTTAGTTTGTGATTGGTTTCTCTTCCTCCCATATTTTTATTATTTAAATTGTTTTGTCTTTGTTCTTCCTTTCCACTTCCAGTAGCAGAGATCTCAATAGTACTTGTCAGCTGTATGGCTTTTTCTGGCCTTTTGCTTCCCTTCCCACATTGTTCTAGTTTAAAGCTCTTCTGATGAGTGTAGCAATATAAGAATATAACTACTATAATACTGCTCCTGTGTATTAGAATATAACTACTATAATACTGCCCCCTATGTACAAGAATATAACTACTATAATACTGCTCCTGTGTATTAGAATATAACTACTATAATACTGCCCCCTATGTACAAGAATATAACTACTATAATACTGCCCCCTATGTACAAGAATATAACTACTATAATACTGCTCCTATGTACAAGAATATAACTGCTATAATACTGCCCCTATGTACAAGAATATAACTACTATAATACTGCCCCCTATGTACAAGAATATAACTACTATAATACTGCCCCCTATGTACAAGAATATAACTACTATAATACTGCCCCCTATGTACAAGAATATAACTACTATAATACTGCTCCTATGTACAAGAATATAACTGCTATAATACTGCCCCTATGTACAAGAATATAACTACTATAATACTGCCCCCTATGTACAAGAATATAACTACTATAATACTGCCCCCTATGTACAAGAATATAACTACTATAATTCTGCTCCCTATGTACAAGAATATAACTACTATAATACTGCCCCCTATGTACAAGAATATAACTACTATAATACTGCTCCTGTGTATTAGAATATAACTACTATAATTCTGCTATTCAGGGCCCCTTTCTCTTGGTTCTGGAGCCCTGTTCTTGGGATCATATTTCTTGAAATTTTGAGAATAACCCTTTAAAGTTCATAAAGAAGATTTGTCCCCAGCCGCCTTTATTCTTATTATTCTGTTATTATTCTGTTCAAATACAAAAGAAATATAGATAAAGTCAGACCACATTTAAATCTAAACTCCATTTTTGTCATTGAAATTTTTACACTTGAATTAATTTTTCAAAAATGTAAATTTTTTTTTTTTTTTTTTTTTTTTTTTTTTATCCGTGACTCCGGCCTTCCATGGAGTGTTGTCTGCAGATGTACCTAAACAGCAGACACGAGGAGGATGTTGCTTTGCTCTTGGGGACTGGTGGTCTCTGGGGCAGGTATTACCATACGGCTCAGATGTGCATGCTAGGAGCCCGGTTCTCCGAGGTAAGAGCTGATCAAGCTTAGTCTAAGTCTTCCCATACTACACGGAGCCTCCTCCGAGACCTCGTTGTCAAGATTGCTCAACTGCCAAAGGATTCAGCGCTGTGAAGGAAAGGTACGGCTGTGCTTCTAAAGAGAGTCCTACCAATAAGTCCAGGTCCTGAGTCCCCATCTGATCACTCAAAAGACTTGAGAAGCATTGAGTTCAGCCAATAGAAGTAATGAAGTTCTGCACAGATCTATAGGCTTTCTACTGAACCACAGAGCACATTGGACCGTCTTTCAAGCGGCCACTGGGGTCTGAGGACTCGGACCCCCAACAATTTATAACATAAAGAACTTTTGAAAGTTAATTACATTTTATGTTTACAAACCTATCCAGAGTGAAAAATGCAGCTCCATCCCCCAAAAAAAAGCATTAAAAAAAAGTTTTTGAAAAAAAATAAAACTTTTTTTTAGCACAAAATCCTGAGGTTTTTTTTTCAACTTGAAGGTTCCAAGACCTCAATGCAAAATATCTAACAGGGCCTCATCTACTTTGTGACATTTATTATACTGGTTTCTTATGAGGTCGAGAGACTTTTGGGCCATGGTATCTCAGGAGTACAGGTGCAACTACTGACTATGCCTCTGCTGTAGAGAATCCAGTGCAAACACTCGCATCCGCTTGGGGATGGCCACTTCCTATTTCGACATGACAATGCACAAAGAACCTTCCATGCTAAGTTCAGTGAGCAAGATCTTTACTGCAGAGTCCTGACCTCAACCTCATTCAATGACCTGCATGGGAACACCACCTTCAGTTTTTATGCAATATCTATTTATTTTTTGCTTGCTTATTTTTGCATTTTACTACAATTTTTCTTGGTTGATAGTGCTCAGTACAGATTAGCTTTAAAGAGGATCATACACTTTATATATTGGGCGACCGATGGATATCTCTCTTGACTCCCACGTGAGCATGCTAGCTCCGCTTAGCTGAGAGTGCTCTGTTGAGCCTGTATTTTTAATGGGACGAGGAGAGGTATCTGGCAGTGCGCTATCTCCTGGGGAAAGTTTGACATGCCCTATCCTTCTCTCCCCCCACATCATATGTAATAGGAAAGTCTGGAGGCCGCCATACATGTTGGATGTGAAATTCGGCTGACATTATAGCCCTTATTCATACAGGTTTTATTGCCAGTTTTTTTCAAATGTGGCAAAAATTTTGTGCAACTCTGAAGTTGTGCAAAAATTTTGCAACTTTTAAAAATTTTTTCGCCAGAGCCTTTTCAGCTTTGCCAAAGTTGGATGGATGAGATATGGGTGGAAGTCTGCCTATCAAGTTCATCATATGTGCCATAAAAATGCATTAATTACTCCAGAAACGAACATTTCTGGCGAAGCGCACACCAGTGGTAAGATGGCCAAATTAATTAAAAATTGTTCGCCTGTTAAAGAATTTGACATGACTTGTTCCAGCGCACTTTTTATTAAAACTGGAGTGAAAAACGCCTGAGTATGGAGTGCAAAACGTCTGTGTATTGGGTGTACACAAATCTTTAAGTTCCACCTTATTTATAGTAGACCTTTATCAAGGTTTTTGTGCCAGTTTTCTTGTGCCAAAAAGTTGAAACTTTTTTTGCACTAAAATTTAAAATTTTTTGCTGCTCTCAATGCATTTAAAAATCAGATGTGGAATCTAAAGATAGATGTCAGGCTAATGTTCCCACACGTGTTTTGCAGCGTATTTTGCTGCAGATTTTTGTGCACATTTTCAGCTGTATTTGGCAGTACCAGCTAAGTCTATGAGAAACCAAAATTCTCTGTTCACACATCTTGTGTTTTTTTTTTGCTGTGTATTTTCTGCCTTGGTTTGGGTTTTTGGAAAATAGAGCATGTCACTTCTTTCAGCGTTTTTTCAACCATAGGAAGTAATGGGTGGTGAAAAAACGTATCAAAAAACGCAGGTAAATTTTTTTCAGCGGTTTTGATGGCAAAATAGAATGTGAATAGAATTTTGTGATTAACCATCTTGTCTAGCTCACTGAGATGGGTGTTTGTATTGGGTGAGTTTAATTAAATTAGTGATGTGTAAGGGTGTAAATATTGGCTGAGACTGAACAATACCTGTGGCCCAGTGAGGTGTGAAATTGAACAATGCCTGTGTAACTGAATGACAGACCATAGTGTTAAAGTAAATAGTGTCATGCAAACTCAGTGCATTGCCAGTGTTTAAACTATTCCTGAACAATTCACCTCCCCCACTATGCTAAAACCAGAATGAGATTTTTTTTTCACTGAACTTTATGTACATGCATAAATAAAGACAGAAGGACAGTGAAAAAAACGCATCAAAAACGCAGGAAAACCTATGTTTTTGACACAGCTGATTTCCTGCCAGAGATTAGTTTTGCTGCAGATTTCTGACTCAAAAACCCCCCACAACATGTGGGAACATAGCCTAAGATAAATGTATGGATTACAGCTTGCAATTCTTCCTTTGGTAGAGGAGGAAGGCAAAAAACGTGAAGAAACAGCGGTGAACAGAAGTGATACATCAAAAAATTCACAAAATGTATCAAACATTGTGCAACGCTTTCTTAATGTGGAGAAAATAAAGGTAGCAGCCACTGACTAAAATTCCACTCCCCCCGTGGAGTCAGTAGTGTCCGGACTGGCAGTGGCCAAATGGGACCTTACGGCCAGGTTCACACGTCATGGATTTGCCCATGAATTATTATTTGGCTGCTGGTGACATATGCAACATGGCTACGTGATGACTTAATCCTGGGCACCTTGTTGCTAGAGGTTATGGACTGCAGAAGATGATATTGCACATTTTTTACATACTGCTTACTCTCTGCCCCGCTCTGTGCTACCAGCTGTCAGAAAAGGCTGACGACGGACACACTGAAACAGAAACCTACGAGGAGGCAGGTTTCCTACTTCTATGCAAATGTATATCTAGAACAAGAGATGACGGACCGGAATGTGGAATCCACTCAATTAATACAAAATGCCCAAATAAAATATTTTTTTTTATTAAAAAAAAGATCAGAAAATTCTATGAAGTCAGAACTAAAATCAAATTGACTGCATCTTATTAGCATAAATCCGGACACAGACTAAATATCCGAAGCGCCAAAGTGTCACACACAAATAATCAGGTCAGGAAAGGTAAATACACAAATAACTGCGGTATCTCCTGATAACAAGACAGGCAGGCCGCCAACATTCTCCACAACTGCTCCTCACGGGCGCATGAGGATCAAGGGCAGTATTATAGTAGTTATATTCTTGTACATAGGGGCAGTATTATAGTAGTTATATTCTTGTACATAGGGGCAGTATTATAGTAGTTATATTCTTGTACATAGGAGGCAGTATTATAGTAGTTATATTCTTGTACATAGGAGCAGTATTATAGTAGTTAGATTCTTGCACATAGGGGCAGTATTATAGTAGTTATATTCTTGTACATAGGGGGCAGTATTATAGTAGCTATATTCTTGTACATAGGGGCAGTATTATAGTAGTTAGATTCTTGCACATAAGGGCAGTATTATAGTAGTTATATTCTTGTACATAGGAGCAGTATTATAGTAGTTAGATTCTTGTACATAGGGGCAGTATTATAGTAGTTATATTCTTGCACATTGGAGCAGTATTATAGTAGTTATATTCCTGTACATAGGGGCAGTATTATAGTAGTTAGATTCTTGCACATAGGGGCAGTATTATAGTAGTTATATTCTTGCACATTGGAGCAGTATTATAGTAGTTATATTCTTGTACATAGGGGGCAGTATTATAGTAGTTATATTCTTGTACATAGGGGCAGTACTATAGTAGTTATATTCTTGTACATAGGGGGCAGTATTATAGTAGTTATATTCTTGTACATAGGGAGCAGTATTATAGTAGTTATATTCTTGTACATAGGGAGCAGTATTATAGTAGTTATATTCTTGTACATAGGGGGCAGTATTATAGTAGTTATAGTCTTGTACATAGGAGCAGTATTATAGTAGTTATATTCTTGTACATAGGGGCAGTATTATAGTAGTTATATTCTTGTATATAGGAGCAGTATTATAGTAGTTATATTCTTGTACATAGGAGCAGTATTATAGTAGTTATATTCCTGTACATAGGAGCAGTATTATAGTAGTTATATTCTTGTACATAGAGGCAGTATTATAGCAGCTATATTCTTGTACATAGGGGTAGTATTATAGCAATTATATTCTTGTACATAGGGGTAGTATTATAGTAGTTATATTCTTGTACATAGAGGCAGTATTATAGTAGTTATATTCTTGTACATAAGGGCAGTATTATAGTAGTTATATTCTTGTACATAGGAGCAGTATTATAGTAGTTATATTCTTGTACATAGGGGCAGTATTATAGTAGTTATATTCTTGTACATAAGGGCAGTGTTATAGTAGTTATATTCTTGTACATAGGAGCAGTATTATAGTAGTTATATTCTTGTACATGGGAGCAGTATTATAGTAGTTTTATTCTTGTACATAAGGGCAGTATTATAGTAGTTATATTCTTGTACATAGGAGCAGTATTATAGTAGTTAGATTCTTGTACATAGGGGCAGTATTATAGTAGTTATATTTTTGTACATAGGGGCAGTATTATAGTAGTTATATTCTTGTACATAAGGGCAGTATTATAGTAGTTATATTCTTGTACATAGGAGCAGTATTATAGTAGTTATATTCTTGTACATAGGGGCAGTATTATAGTAGTTATATTCTTGTACATAAGGGCAGTATTATAGAAGTTATATTCTTGTACATAGGAGCAGTATTATAGTAGTTATATTCTTGTACATAGGGGCAGTATTATAATAGTTATATTCTTGTACATAAGGGCAGTATTATAGTAGTTATATTCTTGCACATAGCAGCAGTATTATAGTAGTTAGATTCTTGCACATAGGGGCAGTATTATAGTAGTTATATTCTTGTACATAGGGGGCAGTATTATAGTAGTTATATTCTTGTACTTGGGGGCAGTATTATAGTAGTTATATTCTTGTGCATAGGGGCAGTATTATAGTAGTTATATTCTTGTACATAGGAGCAGTATTATAGTAGTTATATTCTTGTACATAGGAGCAGTATTATAGTAGTTATATTCTTGTACATAGGAGCAGTATTATAGTAGATAGATTCTTGCACATAGGGGCAGTATTATAGTAGTTATATTCTTGTACTTAGGGGGCAGTATTATAGTAGTTATATTGTACTTGGGGGCAGTATTATAGTAGTTATATTCTTGTACATAGGGGCAGTATTATAGTAGTTATATTCTTGTACATAGGGGCAGTATTATAGTAGTTATATTCTTGTACATAGGGGGCAGTATTATAGTAGTTATATTCTTGTACATAGGAGCAGTATTATAGTAGTTATATTCTTGTACATAGGAGCAATATTATAGAAGTTATATTCTTGTACATAAGGGCAGTATTATAATAGTTATATTCTTGTACATAGGGGCAGTATTATAGTAGTTATATTCTTGTACATAGGAGCAGTATTATAGTAGTTATATTCTTGTACATAAGGACAGTATTATAGTAGTTATATTCTTGTACATAGGGGCAGTATTATAGTAGTTATATTCTTGTACATAAGGACAGTATTATAGTAGTTATATTCTTGTACATAGTAGCAGGATTATAGTAGTTATAGTCTTGCACATAGGGGCAGTATTATAGTAGTTATATTCTTGTACATAGGGGCAGTATTATAGTACTTATATTCTTGTACATAGGAGCAGTATTATAGTAGTTATATTCTAGTACATAGCGGCAGTATTATAGTAGATATATTCTTGTACATAGGGGGCGTTATTATAGTAGTTATATTCTTGTACATAGGGGGGCAGTATTATTGTAGTTATACTCTTGTACATAGGAGGCAGTATTATAGCAGTTTTATTCTTGCACATAGGGGGCAGTATTATAGTAGTTGTATTCTTGTACATAGGGGGCAGTATTATAGTAGTTATATTCTTGTACATAGGGGCAGTATTATAGTGGTTATATTCTTGTACATAGGGGTAGTATTATAGTAGTTATATTCTTGTACATAGGAGCAGTGTTAGAGTAGTTATATTCTTGTACATAGGGGGCAGTATTATAGTAGTTATATTCTTCTACATAGGAGCAGTATTATAGTAGTTATATTCTTGTACATAGGAGCAGTATTATAGTAGTTATATTTTTGTACATAGGGAGCAGTATTATAGTAGTTATATTCTTGTACATAGGAGTAGTATTATAGTAGTTATATTCTTTTACATAGGAGCAGTATTATAGTAGTTATATTCTTGTACATAGGGAGCAGTATTGTAGTAGTTATATTCTCGTACATAGGGGCAGTATTACAGCAGTTATATTTTTGTACATAGGGGCAGTATTATAGTAGTTATATTCTTATACATAGTAGCAGTATTATAGTAGTTATATTCTTGTACATAGGGACAGTATTATTGTAGTTATATTCATGTACATAGGGGCGGTATTATTGCAGTTATATTCTTGTACATAGGGGCAGTATTATTGTAGTTATTTCCTTGTTCATAGGGGCAGTATTATAGTAGTTATATTCTTGTACATAGGGGGCAGTATTATAGTAGTTATATTCTTGTACATAGGAGCAGGATTATAGTAGTTATAGTCTTGTACATAGGGGCAGTATTATAGTAGTTATATTCTTGTACATAGGGGCAGTATTGTAGTACTTATATTCTTGTACATAGGAGCAGTATTATAGTAGTTATATTCTTGTACATAGGGGGCAGTATTATAGTAGTTATATTCTTGTACATAGGTGCAGTATTATAGTAGTTATATTCTTGTACATAGAGGCAGTATTATAGTAGTTATATTCTTGTCCATAGGGGCAGTATTATTGCAGTTATATTGTTGTACATAGGGGTAGTATTATAGTAGTTATATTCTTGTACATAAGGGGCAGTATTATAGTAGTTATATTCTTGTACATAGGGGGCAGTATTATAGTAGTTATATTCTTGTACATAGAGGCAGTATTATTTAATATATATAATTGTCTTATCCCGTCTGTCTGTCTGTCCTGGAAATCCTGCGTCGCTGATTGGTCCGGCTGCGGTCAATCAGCGACGCGGGATTTCAGAAAAAGATGGCGGCCGTTAGCGGCTCATCTGCCGCACGGAGGTCAATGGCGATGCAGCAGCATAAGTCTCCCGACCGGAGGCGCCGCTGACCTCCATGCGGCTACCGTCGGGAGATCAGCACCCGGCACAATACTTAACTCTCCCCCTGCCTCCGCAGCATCTCCAGTGTCTTCCGCGTCCTCTGACTGTGACGTCTCAGGTCAGAAGGCGCGGTGACGTCTTTACACCACGCTCTCTCCTGAGTGGTCACAGTGCAGAGCGGGAGGATGACGACGCGCGTGAGGAGTCCAGAGCAGCGGCAGCACCAGCAGTTGAGAAGTGAGGTGAGTATTGGACTTTTTTTTTTATTGTATGGGGGCATAGGGCATTAAATGGTGGGGTGGGGGTGTGTGACATCGTGAAGGGGGCATTATACATGAGGGGGGGTGTGACATCCTGCATGGGGCACTATGGGGGGGGGATGTGACTTAGTGCATGGGGCATTTAAGGGAGGGGGCGATGTGACATCCTGCATGGGCCATTATGTGGTGGGGGGGAGTGACATCCTGCATGGGGCATTATAAGGAAGGGGGGATGTGACATCCTGCATGGGGCATTATAAGGGAGGGGGGGATGTGACATCCTGCATGGGGCATTATATGGTGGGGGGGGAGTGACATCCTGCATGGGGCATTACATGGTGGGGGGGGTGACATCCTGCATGGGGCATTATATGGGGGGAGTGACATCCTACATGGGGCATTATAAAGGAGGGGGGATGTTACATCCTACATGGGGTATTATAAGGGGGGGTGACATCCTGCATGGGGCATTATATGGGGGGGGGAGTGACATCCTACATGTGGCATTATAAAGGAGGAGGGGGATTGACATCCTACATGGGGCATTATATGGTGGGGGGGAGTGAAAAGGGGGGATGTGACATCCTTCATGGGGCATTATGAGGAAGGGGGGGATGTGACATCCTGCGTGGGGCATTATATGGGGGGGAGTGACATCCTGCATGGGGCATTATAAAGGAGGGGGGATGTGACATCCTGCATGAGGCATTATATGGTGGGGGGGTTGAAAGGGGGGTTATGTTACATCCTTCATGGGGCATTATAAGGGAGGGGGGATGTGACATCCTTCATGGGGCATTATATGGTGGGGGGAGTGAAAAGGGGGATGTGACATCCTTCATGGGGCATTATAAGGAAGGGGGGGAAGTGACATCCTACCTGGGGTATTATATGGTGGGGGGGAGTGACATCCTACCTGGGGCATTATATGGTGGGGGGGGAGTGACATCCTACATGGGGCATTATAATGGAGGGGGTGGGAGTGACATCCTACATGGGGCATTATAAAGGAGGGGGGGAGTGACCTCCTACATGGGGCATTATAAAGGAGGGGGGGAGTGACATCCTGCATGGGACATTATAAAGGAGGGGGGGGATGTGACATCCTACATGGAGCATTATAATGGATGGGGGGATGTGACATCCTGCATGGGGCATTATATGGTGGTGGGGGAAGTGAAAGGTGGGGTATGTGACATCCTTCATGGGGCATTATAAGGGAGGGGGTATGTGACATCCTACATGGAGCATAACAGACGGGGGGATGTGACATCCTGCATGGCGCATTATATGGTGGGGGGGAGGAGTGAAAAGGGGGGATGGGACATCCTTCATGGGGCATTATAAGGGTGGGGGTTATGTGACATCCTTCATGGGGCATTATAAGGGAGGGGGGCATGTGACATCCTTCATGGGGCATTATAAGGGAGGGGGGATGTGACATCCTGCATGGGGCATTATATGGGGGGGAGTGACATCCTGCATGGGGCATTATAAAGGAGGGGGGGATGTGACATCCTACATGGAGCATTATAACGGACGGGGGGATGTGACATCCTGCATGGGGCATTATATGGTGGGGGGGAGTGAAAGGGGGGATGTGACATCCTTCATGGGGCATTATAAGGGAAGGGGGGGATGTGACATCCTTCATGGGGCATTATATGGGGGGGGGAGTGACATCCTGCATGGGGCATTATATGGGGGGGGAGTGACATCCTGCATGGGGCATTATAAGGCAGGTGGATGCTCCCTGGTCCTCACTAACACGGTTCGCTGATTGGTCGCAGCCGCCGGCCGCGACCAATCAGCGATATCGGCGCCAAATTTAAACACCGCTCTGCTGATTGCTCGTGGCCGGTCGCCGCAACCTATCTGCGATTGTGGCACCAAATTCAAACACGGTCTCCGGCCAATTGGCGGCAGATTTAAAATAAGTACGCCACCGTCGGGAGACATATTCTAGAATACCTGATGCGTTAGAATCGTGCCACCATCTAGTAGTAGTTATATTCTTGTACATAGGGGGCAGTATTATAGTAGTTATAGTCTTGTACATAGGGGGCAGTATTATAGTAGTTATATTCTTGTACATAGGGGGCAGTATTATAGTAGCTATATTCTTGTACATAGGCGCAGTATTATAGTAGTTATATTCTTGTACATAGGAGCAGCATTATTGTAGTTTTATTCTTGTACATAGGGGGCAGTATTATAGTAGTTATATTCTTGTACATAGAGGGCAGTATTATAGTAGTTATATTCTTGTACATAGGGGGGAGTATTATAGTAGTTATATTCTTGTACTTGGGAGCAGTATTATAGTAGTTATATTCTTGTACATAGGGGCAATATTATAGTAGTTATATTCTTGTTCATAGGGGACGGTATTAGAGTTAATGTTTCATTACAAGCACAGAGTTATCTGGATCAGAGTTATATGCGGAGGTCATCCTTCTGTTAAACACATGGTAAGAATTGTAAAATACTTCTGAGTTGCAGAGTTTCTATTTAGATCTCACACCATATTCTCCCTCGCCTCCACCTTGCGGTCACATGCAGACATGACATTTGTGTGCTCTGCAGAATATCTGAGCTAGAAGCAATTTTTCAGAGCCGTCCTCCTTCGTCTAAAAAATGTCACTAGTGATGTGTGAAAACAAAGGAAATAGATGCCTGGTGGGAAAGTATACAGGAATGCAGAAGACAGATATCTCAGATTCAGCTTTGTGGTGAACAATGAACTGCAATGATTGGTCTTTGTAAGGTAGAATTCGGCAGTGGATTATGTCTATAATCTGTGATGACCCCAGCAGAGATGTGTCTACTATAGCGTCACTATCCGCCATGGTGCCCAACGTAAAATCAGTAATATATTCGCCCATATGACCGAAGCAGCCTTATTACAGTGCATGTAATGGTGCCATAGACCGAGGAAACAAAATAGTACCAGCAAGAAGTCCTTGAATTAGACCCATTAATATAAAACACAGAGAAAAGTATGTGCCCCCTTTACATCCCCCTCCAGGAGCTTCTCTAATCTCCCATCCTACATGCATAGGCATTAATATGGAGTCGCTCCTCTGCAGATATAACGGCTCCCGCTCTTCTGGGATGGATTTCTACAAGATTTTGGAGGTCTCTGTGGGAATTTTTGCACCTTCATCCAAAAAACCATTTGTGAGGTCAGACCCTGGTGTCGGGGGGGGGGGGGGGGGGGGGCGGGCTCACAATATCCGATCTTGGATGGGGCTGAGGTCCGGGCCAATAGCGTAACCACCGGGGTGCAGAGGGTGCGTTCAGAGGGGCCACCCGGAGCTATACTACCGTTAACAAAGCAAAGCTTGCCTTTATCGTTAAGCTATGGGGTTGTTCAGGGAGACACGATCCTCCTCACTACCGCTCCCCATTGGTGATACAGTGGCAGAGGTGCCGGCGCACGTGCAGGAATTTAGAGTCCCGGCACCGTGATGTCATCGAGCTACGTCGAGACTCGGACTCTCTGTGTATGGGTTGGCGCTATGACATCAGCGCATTGGTCTGACCAAGCCTCACCTATGGACGCATCAAGATCCAGGATTAGGTGACTATATAATGTTTTTTATTTTCATTAAATATTGTGGTGTGATGTGAGGGCATCATAAACAATGTGGGACCCTTATACAGTGTGGGGGACCCTGAAGCAGTGTGTGTGAGGGGCACTCATAATATGTGGGGGCCATTATATAGCATGGGAGTCAATGTGGGGCCCATTATATAGCATGGGAGTCAATGTGAAGGCAATTATATAGTTTGGGGGTCAATGTGGGGGCCATTTTATAGTTTGGGGGCTAATGCGGGGGCAATTATACAGTTTGGCGGCTAATGCTGGGACCATTATAGAGTTTCAGGGCTAATGCGAGGGCTATTTTACAGTTTGGGGGCCATTGCGGGGACCATTATAGAGTTTGGGGACTAATGCGGGGGCCATCATACAGTTTGGGGTTAATATGGGGGAAATTATACAGTTTGGGGCCCACCATGGGGGCAATCATACAGTGTGGGAACTATTGTGGGGGCCCTCATACAATGTGGGGGGCTCTCATATTGTTAGTGGGCCCTCATACATTGTGGCGTCTATTATACAAAATGAGAGCCAATTTGATTGCCATTATACAGTTTGGTGCCTACGGTGGGGGCAATCATACAGTATGGGGACTGCTGTGAGGGCCATTATGCAGTGTGAGGGCTACTGTTGGGGTCATTATGGTGTGGTTTAGGGGAGCAGTGGGGACATCATACTGTAATTATGAAGCTGTCTGGCCATTATACTGTGCATAGCGGAGCTGTAGACTGTCATACTGGGTATAATGGAGCTGTGGGCCCATCATACTGTGTATAGTGGGCTGTGGGCCCATCATACTGGGTATAGTGGAGCTGTGCTCCCATCATACTGTTAGTTAATCAGGAGTGTTATAGATTCAAGTAAAATCAATTTTTATTAGATATATGTTAAAAAGGTTGATTCATAAAATACAGACAGGAGAGACAAAAAAATGTACAAAATGTGTGTGCAGCACTGCATATAGCTTGTTAAGAAAAGAGTGCAGCAGGCTGGCACACAGAAGCCCCCTAAGACCCCTACGCGCGTTTCGCTTTTTAATGTTGTCGCTTCATCATTTGATCCGCCATGACGAAGCGACAACATTAAAAAGCGAAACACGCGTAGGGGTCTTAAGGGGCTTCTGTGTGCCAGCCTGCTGCTCTCTTTTCTTTATCCTGCTCCCTGGTAAGCTATGGACATTATATTTGATAGACACAACACTAATGTGCTTATTCAATGTACAACAATAACTTGGCTGTGTCTATTTTATTTATGATACACAGGTGTGTTATCATGATTTACCACCCATTGTGGTGCTAATTTGTCAGTCATAGCCTGTCCTTGGTATATTTGCGCCTATGTATTCCAAAAATTTCTTTCTAGCAGGGGTTTTTGCAGGATTATATTATACATAAATTAACAAACTATATGCAGTGCTGCAAACACTTTTTGGAAATTTTTTTGTCTCTCCTGTCTGTATTTTATGAATCAACCTTTTTAACATATATCTAATAAAAATTGATTTTACTTGAATCTATAACACTCCGTATTCCTCCTGATTAACTAATGTCATAACTTGGAGTTTGATGGGGTTGCAGGGCCGTGATAATTCGGCTGTGCCCCCAAGTATTCACATTGATAATGCCTGATCTGGGATTATTTGTGCTATCCCATCATACTGTGTATAGAGGAGCTGTGGGCCCATCATACTGTGTATAGAGGAGCTGTGGGCCCATCATACTGGGTATAGTGGAGCTGTGCTCCCATCATACTGTGTATAGTGGGCTGTGGGCCCATCATACTGTGTATAGTGGGCTGTGGGCCCATCATACTGTGTATAGAGGAGCTGTGGGCCCATCATACTGGGTATAGTGGAGCTGTGCTCCCATCATACTGTGTATAGTGGGCTGTGGGCCCATCATACTGTGTATAGTGGGCTGTGGGCCCATCATACTGTGTATAGTGGGCTGTGCACCCATCACACAGTGTATAGCGGGCTGTTGGCCCATCATACAGTGTATAGTGGGCTGTGGGCCCATCATACAGTGTATAGTGGGCTGTGGGCCCATCATACAGTGTATAGTGGGCTGTGGGCCCATCATACAGTGTATAGTGGGCTGTGGGCCCATCATACTGTGTATAGTGGGCTGTGGGCCCATCATACTGTGTATAGTGGGCTGTGGGCCCATCATACTGTGTATAGTGGGCTGTGGGCCCATCATACTGTGTATAGTGGGCTGTGGGCCCATCGTACTGTGTATAGTGGCCTGTGGGCCCATCATACTGTGTATAGTGGAGCTGTACTCCCATCATACTGTATAAACACAGAAAAAAGCGAGTATAATGGCATATAAAAGCTTTATTAATTAAAATTTCAGTACACAATATCAAAAGTCATTACAAAATGTGCAAATATGCGAAGCAAGGGGCCCCACCATATACTAAAGCCCAAAAGCAATAGAAAAGAGACAATGGAAGATAGAATAATACAGAGAAGAAATGCGAAAAAATGAGGGAATGAGTAAAAAGCTCCCCCAAGGATCCCTAGGAGCACAATATGGTAATAGTAAAGGCTCGAGTACATATGTGTCTCACATGTGTAAATGGACAGTCATAGTCCTAAATGTAAAGAGACAAGAGCAACTCAGCCTAAAGATGACGAGGTTTGTCACTCAAAATGGAGAAAAGGGACAAAAAGGGGGGAGAAAAAGGAGAGGGAGAGGGCAAGGAAGAGTGGCAGAAGCAGACATCACAATATAGCAGCAGATGAATATGGGATAAAGTCAGTCTAAATCACTAGTACACTAGTAAATCGCCATGGTTCATTTAATAGGTGTGGGGAAAGACAACTCACCCAGAAGGTAGCAGGATGTCGCTTGAAGGAAGGGACAGCGGGGGACAGGTAGCTGTAGTAAAATCAAGCCTCGACGCGCATTTCGCGGGTATATGGTGCTTTTTCAAGAGGCATGAATGTGTATAGTGGGCTGTGGGCCCTTCATACTGTGTATAGTGGGCTGTGCTCCCATCATACTGTGTATAGTGGGCTGTGGGCCCATCATACTGTGTATAGTGGGCTGTGGGCCCATCATACTGTGTATAGTGGGTTGTGGGCCCATCATACTGTGTATAGTGGGCTGTGGGCGCTGTGGGCCCATCATACTGTGTATAAGGGAGCTGTGGGCCCATCAAACTATATTTAGGGGAGTCATGGGAACATCATACTGTGTATAAGGGAGCTATAAGCCCATTATATGGTGTTTAGGGCAGCTGTGGGCTCATCACACTGTTTATAGGGGAGCTATACGGGCATTATACTGTGTATAGGTGAGTTGTTGGTCCATTATACTGTGTATAGAGGAGCTGTGGGCCCACCATACTGTGTATAGTGGGCTGTGGGCCCATCATACTGGGTATAGTGGAGCTGTGCTCCCATCATACTGTGTATAATGGGCTGTGGGCCCACCATACTGTGTATAGTGGGCTGTGGGCCCATCATACTGTGTATAGAGGAGCTGTGAGCCCATCATACTGTGTATAGTGGGCTGTGGGCACATCATACAGTGTATAGTGGGCTGTGGGCCCATCATACAGTGTATAGTGGGCTGTGGGCCCATCATACTGTGTATAGTGGGCTGTGGGCCCATCATACTGTGTATAGTGGGCTGTGGGCCCATCATACTGTGTATAGTGTGCTGTGGGCCCATCATACTGTGTATAGTGGGCTGTGGGTCCATCATATTGTGTATAGTGGAGCTGTACTCCCATCATACTGTATAAACACAGAAAAAAGCGAGTATAATGGCATATAAAAGCTTTATTAATTAAAATTTCAGTACACAATATCAAAAGTCATTACAAAATGTGCAAATATGCGAAGCAAGGGGCCCCACCATATACTAAAGCCCAAAAACAATAGGAAAGAGACAATGGAAGATAGAATAATACAGAGAAGAAATGCGAAAAAATGAGGGAATGAGTAAAAAGCTCCCCCAAGGATCCCTAGGAGCACAATATGGTAATAGTAAAGGCTCGAGTACATATGTGTCTCACATGTGTAAATGGACAGTCATAGTCCTAAATGTAAAGAGACAAGAGCAACTCAGCCTAAAGATGACGAGGTTTGTCACTCAAAATGGAGAAAAGGGACAGAAAAGGGGGGAGAAAAAGGAGAGGGAGAGGGCAAGGAAGAGTGGCAGAAGCAGACATCACAATATAGCAGCAGATGAATATGGGATAAAGTCAGTCTAAATCACTAGTATACTAGTAAATCGCCATGGTTCATTTAATAGGTGTGGGGAAAGACAACTCACCCAGAAGGTAGCAGGATGTCGCTTGAAGGAAGGGACAGCGGGGGACAGGTAGCTGTAGTAAAAGCAAGCCTCGACACGCGTTTCGCGGGTATATGGTGCTTTTTCAAGAGGCATGAATGTAAGGAGCGCAAGGACCTTTTTAAATCTGCCCCCAAAAGATCACATGTATGGTCATGTGGCCGGAAAATATGGCCGCTCGTAAGGTGGTGTGTACGGCGCATGCGCCGGGATCATCACCGCCCCCCACGGCCCCGCCCCGTCCGCCATGACGTTAGCGCGACCCAGAGATGCCGCGTGAACGGCCTCGGGAGAAGCGCCACAGCCATAAAGATAGACTCGCGGGGACGCGGAGCGTGAGTAGCCCAGCGCATGCGCACCACACCATCAAATAGCCGCACATAACCTCACATCTAAATAGTCTCCACATCAGTGTAGACAGAAAACACAGTACCACATCAATTATTGGATCCATGATAGAGTCTCCATATAGTAATCATGGGGCAAACACCCTCTAGGGAGTCACACTCGATTAGATCAGAATCCAAGAGAAAAGTATGTATATAGGGAGATAAAAGAAGATTATAGATATGTCTCCAGACACAAAAGATGGGGATATCTGCACTAGCAGAGAAAGGGAGAAGGAAAAAACAGCTAGACAAGCGAACAAGTCCATAAAGATGCGTCATTCATCCCATTGGTTTTCATGGAGGCAGCATGGAGTATCACCAATGTCAGTACACCAAAATAGAGCTTATATACGGTCCTTGAAGAGGGATCACTAAATAGAAAGAATAGTAAAATTAGAAATGAGTGAAAAATAAAATCAAAATTAAAAACAGCAAGACCCATAAACGTCCCCCTCACATCGGAAAGATGTGAAGCAGGGTCGACAGGAGAGCACACACAACTCAATCAATTCAGTCATATATTATATTTGACTAGATTGAATGTTGTTCAATCTGAGCATGTATATACATGCCACTTTGTTTTCTAATGTATCTTAAGTTTTGAGGCGCAGAACAAAGATAAATTATATCAAAGGAATGATGAAAACCCCAGATTTTCATTCAGACCCCGTGGCGCCAGGGTATCTAGGGTGACTATCCATCTCGCCTCCTTTTGTGCCAGGAGGCGTTTGGCATTACCACCCCGGGAACCCAGGCGTACCACGTCAATTCCCCGTACTTTTAATGATCGGGGATCACAATTATGAACGGCCCTAAAATGACGTGGTAAGGTCTTAAGTTCCCGGCGGTCAATGGCCGTCCGAGCCGTGCCAATGTCCCGTACGTGCTCGCGAACCCTGATTCTGAGCTCCCTTGTTGTTAGTCCTATATAAATTAAATGGCACCCACATGTGGCGTAATACACCACATGTGTGGTGCTGCAGGAGATATAGTGACGAATGTCAAACTGACGGGAGCCATCAGAGTTCGCGAATGACATGCAACGCAGGACATTGGCACAGGCGGCACAATGCCCACATGGAAAGGTTCCCACCGTGGGGCCACAGGATCTGAAAGGATTGGACAGAGGGGGAATGTAGTGGCTGGAGACCAGCATATCCCCCAAGGTATTTGACCGCCGAGGTGTCATAAGTGGAAAATCACCATGAATTCCCGGAGGGAGGGCTCCGTGCCGAAGACACTCCAGTGCCGGGAGAGAATCCGCCGCATCTCCCCCCACTCATGGTTGAATGTGGATATGTACTGGATTCTCTCCGGCACCCCATGTTTATGTGTAGTAGATGGGTAAATGAGATGATCCCGAGAGGTCTTCCGAGCCCTCGCATAGCCACAGCCGATGCATCGATTACTATAGCCAAGTTGTCTAAAGCGTTCAGCCAGATCTGAGGCCCGTTTCTCAAAGTTGGAATTAGTCGAACAGATCCGCCTCATCTTGAGGAACTGTCCGATCGGGACGGCCCTGATAGTCGAAGGGTCATGTGCAGATGCTGCATGTATCAGGGAATTTACTGAGGTAGGCTTTCTAAAAACATCAGTCTGGATCCGAAAATCGGAGTCCACCTCTAGGGTGACATCCAGAAAATCGATCTGTTTAGGATGATGAATGTAAGTCAGCCTGATCGCACGTTTATTCGAGTTCAGTCGTGACATAAAATCGTCGAGCTCCTCCACCGTCCCCTGCCAGAAAAATAAAACATCATCTATATACCTCATCCATGACACGACCTGGTCCGCGCCCAGTACCCCCTCGTCGCCAAAAATCTCCCTCTCCCATGCTCCCAGGAAGAGGTTGGCGTACGAGGGGGCACAGGCCGCCCCCATCACCGTGCCACGTCTTTGGAGGTATAATGTGTCTTTAAATAAGAAATAATTATGACAGAGGACGAATTGGAGGAGCTCAAGGATAAATTCCCTGGACGGACCGTCCAGATCGGAGCTCCCCAGAAAGAGGCGAGCTGCATACAGGCCCAGATCATGGCTGATGCAGGTGTAAAGGCTCTCGACATCGGCCGTGACTAGGGGGGTATCATCAGTCACAAGGAAGCCATCAACCCGCGTGAGGACGTCCGTCGTGTCCTTGATATATGATGGAAGAGTTCCAACAAGTGGACGGAGGTGGCTGTCAATATACTGACAGATGGGGCCACACAAACCGTCCAATCCTGACACGATCGGACGTCCCGGTGGGTTGAGGGCGTCCTTGTGAATTTTGGGGAGTAAGTAGAAGGTGGCCGTCCTTGGGAAGCGGACCGTTAGTGCCTCAACGGTCCGCTTATCAATAATGCCCAAATCACAGGCTCGACCAAGAATGCCCTGGAGTGCGTCAGAGAAGGAGGCCGTGGGATTGAATGATAATCTTGTATACGTATGGGTATCTCTTAGCTGGCGTAACGCTTCTCTCTCATAGAATCATAGAATCATAGAATGGTAGAGTTGGAAGGGACCTCCTGGGTCATCTGGTCCAACCCCCTGCTCAAAGCAGGACTCACTAGATCATCTCAGACAGATGTCTGTCCAGCCTCTGTTTGAAGACGTCCATTGAAGGGGAACTCACCACCTCTCGTGGCAGCCTGTTCCACTCATTAATCACCCTAACTGTCAAAAAGTTTTTTCTAATATCTAATCTGTGTCTCCTCCCATTTAGTTTCATCTCATTGCTTCTAGTCTTTCCTTGTGCAAATGAGAATAAAGATGATCCTTCTACAATGTGACAGCCCTTGACATATTTGTAGACAGCTATTAAGTCTCCTCTCAGTCTTCTTTTTTGCAAGCTAAACATTCCCAAATCCTGCAACCGTTCCTCATAGGACATGGTTTGCAGACCAGTCACCATTCTGGTCGCTCTTCTCTGAACTTGCTCCAGTTTGTCTATGTCTTTTTTAAAATGTGGTGCCCAAAACTGTACACAGTATTCCAGATGAGGTCTGACCAAAGAGGAGTAAAGACCGATAATGACTTCACGTGATCTAGACTGTATGCTTCTGTTAATACATCCCAGAATTGTATTTGCCTTTTTTGCTGCTGCATCACACTGTTGACTCATGTTCAGTCTATGATCTATTAGTATACCTAAGTCTTTTTCACATGTACTGTTGCTTAGCTCTATTCCTCCCATTCTGTATATGCTTTTTTCATTTTTATTGCCCAGATGTAGTACTTAGCATTTTTCCCTGTTAAAAACCATTCTGTTGGTTGCTGCCCACTGCTCCAGTTTATTTAGGTCTTTTTGAATCCTCTCTCTCTCTTCTCTAGTATTAGCTATCCCTCCTAGCTTTGTGTCATCAGCAAATTTAATCAGTTTACCCTCAATTCCTTCATCTAAATCATTGATAAAGATGTTGAACAATACAGGTCCCAGGACGGAGCCCTGTGGTACCCCACTTGAGACATTCATCCAGCTGGATGTGAAGCCATTTACAACAACCCTTTGAGTCCGATCACTAAGCCAGTTATGAATCCACCTAACAGTTGCCTGGTCCATTGCATACTTGGTCATTTTTTCAATAAGGATGGTGTGAGATACTTTGTCAAATGCTTTGCTGAAGTCAAGATGTACTATATCTACAGCATTTCCCTGATCCACCCAGTCAGTGATTCTGTCATAGAAGGAAATTAAGTTAGTCTGACATGACTTGTTAGTTACAAACCCATGCTGACTCTGGTTAATCACTTCATTCTTATCCATGTACTTACATACATGTTGTTTAATAATTTGTTCAAAGATCTTTCCTGGTATAGAAGTCAGACTCACCGGCCTATAGTTCCCTGGGTCCACCTTCTTCCCCTTTTTGAAGATAGGAACAACATTTGCTCTTCTCATATTGTGAGCAGGGCCAGAGTACGATGTTCCCTCCCTTGTCCGCTGGTTTAATAACAATGTCCGATAATGATTGTAATTGGTGTAATGCCGTGCGTTGTGAGTAGGTGAGGTTGTCAAAATGCCTCCGTGTAGGGAGACGCCTTAACTCCCCAGCCACCGAACGCACAAAAATCTCAATCGCGGGGCTCAGAGACAAGGGAGGGAACCTCGTAGATCTGGGATGTCGTGATTGTGGTAACCCACCTGTAGTGAGTGGTTGTTCCTGCTCCAATAAGAGGTGCTCCAGATTGTCCAAGGCCTCCCTCTCTGCCGCAGTCGTAGGGTCCCCCTCACCAGATGCTCTAGAGTGTAATTTCTTGAAAATTAGTTTTCGGGCAAATAGATGGAGGTCCTTTAGGGCTGTAAAGTAGTCAAACGCGTTGGTGGGCGAGAAAGATAAGCCTAAACTAAGGACCTCCATCTGTGCCCGGGTAAGTACATGGGTAGAGAGGTTTATAACATGGAGCTCCCCCTGGGGATCACTGACCTGGTAAGGCGTGATGCGTTTTCGCCTGTTGTTGGGTCTTGTCTGAATCCTAGGTGTAAATTGGGCCTCCGAAACCTGTCGGGTGGCCGGATTCTCAGGGGGCAGCTGTTCACTATTGGAGACAGTCGAAGCGACCGAGGTGGATCTGGAGCGTGAGGGATGGGCACTACGAGATCTAGATCGTGATCTATCCTGAGGGATACGCCATCTGTATACACTTCCAGATTGTTTATAATGTATATCACGATGAAATTTTTTTAATTTATTGGCATGAATTTCTTTTACCCATCTCTGACACTCCAGATCCACCTCGTCGTTGAGCTGCTTTAATTTGGCAGTATCCAGCTCTTTTTGAAGTTGTATCTGAGTCTGTTCAATCTCCTTTTCCATTTCATTAAGGGATATATCGTTCAGATCCTTCAATAAATTCAGAAATCCAAGGGAACAGGTGTTAGCCAGATCCTCTCATTTGTTTTTGAAAACATCATCCTCAATCGGGAAAGAGGGGAAGATCTGCACCCGCAACCCTCTTGGAATAAGAGCTTTCTCAATATATTTTGCCAGGAAAGCCCTATTCCACCAAGTACTTGTTCTGCGCCTCAACAAAATCTTCAGTTTGGTGATGCTCTCCTGTAGACCCTGCTGCGTCCCCAGGCCACCATCAGCTTGGTCCGCAATATCACCAGATATCTCGTTTAGTTGAGCGAGCCAGGTGTGATCCCGGGCTCGAAAGTCCATTTCCGGCCTAAAGAGAACTGTGGAAACACAGAGATAAATTATAGAAAACACTTTGGCCCACATAATGAGATTCACGGGTAGGTAGTGTGGCGGAAATACAACTCACACCCCATGGCCGTGTAATATTGCCTACTCAAGGAAATATGTATAAACACAGAAAAAAGCGAGTATAATGGCATATAAAAGCTTTATTAATTAAAATTTCAGTACACAATATCAAAAGTCATTACAAAATGTGCAAATATGCGAAGCAAGGGGCCCCACCATATACTAAAGCCCAAAAACAATAGGAAAGAGACAATGGTAGATAGAATAATACAGAGAAGAAATGCGAAAAAATGAGGGAATGAGTAAAAAGCTCCCCCAAGGATCCCTAGGAGCACAATATGGTAATAGTAAAGGCTCGAGTACATATGTGTCTCACATGTGTAAATGGACAGTCATAGTCCTAAATGTAAAGAGACAAGAGCAACTCAGCCTAAAGATGACGAGGTTTGTCACTCAAAATGGAGAAAAGGGACAGAAAAGGGGGGAGAAAAAGGAGAGGGAGAGGGCAAGGAAGAGTGGCAGAAGCAGACATCACAATATAGCAGCAGATGAATATGGGATAAAGTCAGTCTAAATCACTAGTATACTAGTAAATCGCCATGGTTCATTTAATAGGTGTGGGGAAAGACAACTCACCCAGAAGGTAGCAGGATGTCGCTTGAAGGAAGGGACAGCGGGGGACAGGTAGCTGTAGTAAAAGCAAGCCTCGACACGCATTTCGCGGGTATATGGTGCTTTTTCAAGAGGCATGAATGTGTATAGTGGGCTGTGGGCCCTTCATACTGTGTATAGTGGGCTGTGGGCCCATCATACTGTGTATAGTGGTCTGTGTGCCCATCATACTGTGTATAGTGGGCTGTGGGCCCATCATACTGTGTATAGTGGGCTGTGGGCGCTGTGGGCCCATGATACTGTGTATAAGGGAGCTGTGGGCCCATCAAACTATATTTAGGGGAGTCATGGGAACATCATACTGTGTATAAGGGAGCTATAAGCCCATTATATGGTGTTTAGGGCAGCTGTGGGCTCATCACACTGTTTATAGGGGAGCTATAGGGGCATTATACTGTGTATATGTGAGTTGTTGGTCCATTATACTGTGTATAGAGGAGCTGTGGGCCCATCATACTGTGTATAGTGGGCTGTGGGCCCATCATACTGTGTATAGTGGGCTGTGGGCCCATCATACTGTGTATAGTGGGCTGTGGGCCCATCATACTGTGTATAGTGGGCTGTGGGCCCATCATACTGTGTATAGTGGGCTGTGGGCCCATCATACTGTGTATAGTGGGCTGTGGGCCCATCATACTGTGTATAGCGGGCTGTGGGCCCATCATACTGTGTATAGTGGGCTGTGGGCCCATCATACTGTGTATAGTGGGTTGTGGGCCCATCATACTGTGTATAGTAGGCTGTGGGCCCATCATACTGTGTATAGTGGGCTGTGGGCCCATCATACTGTGTATAGTGGGCTGTGGGCGCTGTGGGCCCATGAGCTGTGGGCCCATCAAACTATATTTAGGGGAGTCATGGGAACATCATACTGTGTATAAGGGAGCTATAAGCCCATCATATGGTGTTTAGGGCAGCTGTGGGCTCATCACACTGTTTATAGGGGAGCTATAGGGGCATTATACTGTGTATAGGTGAGTTGTTGGTCCATTATACTGTGTATAGAGGAGCTGTGCGCCCATCATACTGTGTATAGTGGACTGTGGGCCCATCATACTGTGTATAATGGGCTGTGGGCCCATCATACTGTGTATAGTGGGCTGTGGGCCCATCATACTGTGTATAGTGGGCTGTGGGCCCATCATACTGTGATAGTGGGCTGTGGGCCCATCATACTGTGTATAGTGGCCTGTGGGCCCATCATACTGTGTATAGTGGAGCTGTACTCCCATCATACTGTATAAACACAGGAAAAAGCGAGTATAATGGCATATAAAAGCTTTATTAATTAAAATTTCAGTACACAATATCAAAAGTCATTACAAAATGTGCAAATATGCGAAGCAAGGGGCCCCACCATATACTAAAGCCCAAAAACAATAGAAAAGAGACAATGGAAGATAGAATAATACAGAGAAGAAATGCGAAAAAATGAGGGAATGAGTAAAAAGCTCCCCCAAGGATCCCTAGGAGCACAATATGGTAATAGTAAAGGCTCGAGTACATATGTGTCTCACATGTGTAAATGGACAGTCATAGTCCTAAATGTAAAGAGACAAGAGCAACTCAGCCTAAAGATGACGAGGTTTGTCACTCAAAATGGAGAAAAGGGACAAAAAGGGGGGAGAAAAAGGAGAGGGAGAGGGCAAGGAAGAGTGGCAGAAGCAGACATCACAATATAGCAGCAGATGAATATGGGATAAAGTCAGTCTAAATCACTAGTATACTAGTAAATCGCCATGGTTCATTTAATAGGTGTGGGGAAAGACAACTCACCCAGAAGGTAGCAGGATGTCGCTTGAAGGAAGGGACAGCGGGGGACAGGTAGCTGTAGTAAAATCAAGCCTCGACACGCATTTCGCGGGTATATGGTGCTTTTTCAAGAGGCATGAATGTGTATAGTGGGCTGTGGGCCCTTCATACTGTGTATAGTGGGCTGTGGGCGCTGTGGGCCCATCATACTGTGTATAAGGGAGCTGTGGGCCCATCATACTGTGTATAGTGGTCTGTGGGCCCATCAGACTGTGTATAGTGGGTTGTGGGCCCATCATACTGTGTATAGTGGGCTGTGGGCCCATCATACTGTGTATAGTGGGCTGTGGGCCCATCATACTGTGTATAGTGGTCTGTGGGCCCATCATACTGTGTATAGTGGGTTGTGGGCCCATCATACTGTGTATAGTGGGCTGTGGGCCCATCATACTGTGTATAGTGGGCTGTGGGCCCATCATACTGTGTATAGTGGGCTGTGGGCCCATCATACTGTGTATAGTGGGCTGTGGGCCCATCATACTGTGTATAGTGGGCTGTGGGCCCATCATACTGTGTATAGTGGACTGTGGGCCCTTCATACTGTGTATAGTGGGCTGTGCTCCCATCATACTGTGTATAGTGGTCTGTGGGCCCATCATACTGTGTATAGTGGGTTGTGGGCCCATCATACTGTGTATAGTGGGCTGTGGGCCTATCATACTGTGTATAGTGGGTTGTGGGCCCATCATACTGTGTATAGTGGGCTGTGGGCCCATCATACTGTGTATAGTGGGCTGTGGGCGCTGTGGGCCCATCATACTGTGTATAAGGGAGCTGTGGGCCCATCAAACTATATATAGGGGAGTCATGGGAGCATCATACTGTTTATGGCAGCTGTGGGCTCATCACACTGTTTATAGGGGAGCTATAGGGGCATTATACTGTGTATAGGTGAGTTGTTGGTCCATTATACTGTGTATAGGGGAGCTGTGGGCCCATAATACTGTGTATGGGGGAGTTGTGGATCAACCATACTGTTTATAGGGGAGCTTTAGGCCAATCGTACTGTGTATAGGGGAGATTTTGGCCCTATATACTGTGTATGGAGAGCTGTGGGCCCATCATACTGTGTATAGAGGAGCTGTACATTAGGGCTCTCAGGCAACATTATTACATGTTAAGTGGGCACCTAAGAAACATTATTGTTATATGGGCACTCAGAGTATTCTGACCGCCATAGCTGAAGCTACAATTGTCCACAATGTCTTCTGCTGAAGATTACGATTTTCCTTCACTGGAGCTGAGGGTCCGAGGCCGCCCCCTAAAAACAGCCCATAGCATTTATCCTCCTCCACTATCTGTACAGCGAGCACAATGCAGTCTGGGGGTAACGTTCTGGAATCACCAAACCCAGACTCCTCCATCAGACGCAGATAGAGAAGTGCGATCCGTCACTGTACGGAACACGTCTCCTCCAGAGTCCAGTGGTGGCGGCTTTACATCACTCCATCCAACACTCTGCATTGTGCTTGGTGATGTACGGCTGCATGCAGCTGCTCGGCCATGGAAACATATGTCGGGAAGCTCCAGATAAGCAGTGGTGTAGTGTATGTTTCCAGTTTGCAGGTACAGACTACGATTTTGCATGCCATACTCTGTGGTTGTTTAGTTTCCCCGAGTCCCTTCTAAAAGTGCAGAACTTAACTCCTTATAACACAAGCACTTTTATTGCATTTTAAGAAAATACATGTAATTATACAGTAGTTTCGTCTTTAGCTTCTTGCTGTTATTCTGCAGTTTTTGCTGAAATCTAACTTAAAGTGTAAAAAGTTTTAAGTTTCTATATTTTATTATTTTTTTATATACCTATTTTATTTATTGGGGCTTTTTTCCCAGCAGTTTCTTTTTTCAATACTAACATACCTTTGCACTCTGACCCCGTGTCCATTATTTGACAACTTGATCATCTCCATTTTTTATTCTTTTTTTAATGTTATTTTTACATGTGCAAATCGCCTCTTCAGAGAAAAAGAGGACTTGAACTCTATAGTGCCACCTATTGGAAGCAGCAATCCTACAAGTCACTATCAACCCTTTAACGAGTCCTGCAACATGACTTAGGATAAAAGCCAAATCAGAATCTCAATTTGCAAACACGGTGTTACGGACTAAAAATATAATGTCCAGAATAAATGTAGCAGCCGTCTTCATCAGCATTTTACGTCCTGCATTTTCTCATTCTTATGCATCTAATACGACCCCCTGCATCTCATTGCAGCTCCGGACCCTCCATCGCCCTCCTCTGTTCCCATCTACCCATCTATCAGTCACATGACATTTACTGTTCCAGTGTTAGGCAAGATCGCCACCTGATGGACGTTCAGAGGAAAAACATGAGACATTACTGAGAGATTACCAGACATAGAAATAAAGGCCGGTGTGGATTTCTGCATTTTACAGTGATAAAACTTATAAAGTATATTATAATGGAACAAGAAATAATGTCTCACCTTCTGTTAATAATTATCAACTCTCAAATCCAGTTCCCATTCATAATTTTGTCACCTATAAACACAATAACCCTGAATCGGCATAAAATAAGAAATATTCTCATAGCACAACATACTTTACATAACATTTATATAATAAGTTTATTCCTGCTCTTGCAGCAATTCCCCAAATGGTATGTACATTATCCGTCACTCTTCTATTACAATATATATGGTTAGCTCTGTTGCTTTGTAGCGCGGGGTCCTGGGCTCAAATCCCACCAAGGACAACATCTGCAAGGAGTTTGTATGTTCTTCCCGTGTTCGTGTGGGTTTCCTCCGGGTTCTCCGGTTTCCTCCCACACTCCAAAGACATACTGATAGGGAATCTAGATATTGAGCCCCAATGGGGACAGTGATGATAATGTCTGTAAAACGCTGTGAAATTAAATGGCGCTATATAAGTGAATAAAATAAATATAAAAATAAATATTTAATCAATATGTAAAGTTGAGTCACTGTGTACATACATTAGATTACTTACCCTGTACTGATCCGGTGTTACATTCTACAGGGTGGGCCATTTATATGGATACGCCTAAATAAAATGGGAATGGTTGGTGATATCAACTTCCTGTTTGTGGCACATTACCATATGCGATGGGGAAAACGTTTCCAGATGGGTGGTGACCATTGCGGCCATTTTGGAACCCACTTTATTTTTTACAATGGTAAGAGGATCATGTGACACATCAAACTTTTTGAGAATTTCATAAGAAAAACAATGGTGTGCTTGGTTTTAACGTAACTTTATTCTTTCATGAGTTTTTTTTACAAGTTTATGACCACTTATAAAATGTGTTCAAAGTGCTGCCCATTGTGTTGGATTGTCAATGCAACCCTCATGACACACTGATAGCAACACCGCAGAAGAAATGCTAGCACAGGCTTCCAGTATCCTTTGTTTCAGATGCTGAAGGGGGGCACGTGTGTGGGACGCATGCACGTGTCTTCTTGCGCAAAGTGTCATTGGCGCTAAGTGTGTGTAGTTACTTCATTCGGCAGTTAGTCAGGGCAGGAGTCAGATAACCACACTTTGTACTCTCTTTTAACTATGCTCTTAAAAGAGAGCAGTCAAAGTAAACAATGTTTCTGCATGTTTTCACTCTCCTTCCTTTAGTCCTCCACTTTCTACTAACCCCCCTAATCACTACACCTAGTAAGAAACTGGTCAGCTCACCCTCCATACTCCCCATCCATCTCACCTCCTCCTCAGAACTATTTCTCAACATTCCATCTTGTGTCTCCAAGCACAGACAGCCACCTCATACTCTCTCCTGCTCCCACCTTCTGACACTTTCCTTGCTCCTCCTCACTGCCTGCGATATCTCTCCAAATCCTGGCCCTCCTCACCACATCCCTACAGTCACTTCTACCTCTCATCCACGATCTATCACAAACTCTCGCAACCTTTCTGCCCAGCCCCCACTTCCCCAGTCCCTCTAACAGTCGCTCTATGGAACGCTCACTCCGTCTGCAAAAAACGTTCCTACATTCATGATCTTTTCATTACTAACAAACTTTCCTTCCTCGCCATCACCGAAACCTGGCTCACCCCCTCTGACAGTCTCTCCAGCTGCACTTTTGTATGGTGAATTCCACCTTTCCCACATACCCTGCCCCAGCGGCAACCATGGCGGAGGAGTTGGTTTTCTCCTGTCAGATAACTGCACCTTCACACAAATCCCACTGCCGCCCTCCGTTACTCTCCCCTCTTTTGAGGTGCACTGTGTGCGCATCTACTCCTCCTCCAATCTCCAAATGGCTGTGATTTACTGCCACCCATGGCCAGCCAGCACTTTCTTCGACCACTTCACCACCTGGCTACTTCACTTCCTTTCTGCTGACATCTCCACTATCATCACGGGTGACTTCAACATCCCCATTGACACTTCCCTCTCAGCTGTCTCTAAGCTTCTATCCCTCACTTCCTCCTTCGGCCTTGCTCAATGGACTTCCGCAGCCACTCACAAAGATGACCACACACTGGACCTCATCTTCACCCGCCTCTGTTCCCTATCTAACCTCTCTAACTCTCCTCTCCCTCTGTCTGACCACAACCTATTTACATTCTCTTCCCTCTCCTCTCCAGGTGCACAATCCCCACTCCACAAATCTGCGTACCCTCGCAGAAATCTCAAACACCTTGACCTACACGCACTCTCTAATTCCCTTCTCCTTCTTATAGACATAATAAGTTCCTTACACGATGCAGATGTTTCTGCCACTTTATATAACACCACAACAGCTGAAGCTCTTGATTCGGTCACCCCTTCCACACATACCAAAGCTCGCACAATCAATAGGCAACCCTAGCACACTAACCTAACTAAAGAACTGAAACGGGCTTCCAGGGTTTCTGAGTGGATATGGAAAAGGTCCCACTCCAACGAGCACTTCATTGCATTCAAACAGTCCCTCAAATCCACACTTACTGCAGCAAAACAAACTTACTTCTCATCTCTCATATCCTCCCTTTCTCTCAACCCTAAACAGCTATTCAACACTTTCAATTCTCTCCTTTATCCCCCAGTGCCTCCTCCCTCTCCTCTCATCTCAGCTGAAGACTTTGCCTCAGTCTTCAAGCAGAAGATTGACACCATCAGACAAAGTTTTTGCCTAAAATCCCCACAGCCCCTCATCACATCTACTCAACCTTCCTCCTCCAAAGCCAGCTTCTCTTTACTCTCCAAATCACACCTCACCACCTGTGAACTTGACCCAATCCTGTCCCATCTCATCCCTAACCTTACTACAATCTTCATCCCAACCCTAACCCACCTCTTCAACCTGTCACTAACAATTGGTGTCTTCCTCCCATGTTTCAAACATGCCTCAATCACACCCATCCTCAAAAAGTTCTCCCTTCACCCATCCTCTGTGTCCAGCTATCGTCCCATATCACTTCTCCCCTATGCCTCAAAACTGCTGGAACAACATGTCCACTTTGAACTGTCCTCCCACCTGTCCTCCTGCTCCCTCTTTGACTACTTACAATCTGGCTTCCGACCGCATCATTCCACTGAAACTGCCCTGACTGAAGTCACTAACTACCTACTAACTGCCAAATCCAAGCAACACTACTCTGTCCTCCTCCTGGACATGTCATCTGCCTTCGACCAGTGGACCATTCCCTCTTACTACAGACTCTCTCATCTCTTGGCATCATAGACTTGGCCCTATCTTGGATCATCTCATACCTAACAGACTGGATATTCAGCGTCTCCCACTCAAACACCACTGTGGCGCCCCTGCGGATTCAGTCACCACAGAGGTACTACATCTCACCCAGAGGTGTGGTACCCCACTCTCAGGTAAGGAGGGAGTACTACCCGGGATCCACACACCCGCATCCAACACACTCCACTCCAGTAGGGAAGGGCGAGATTGCTCCTAAGGGAGAGCACAGTCCCTGGTCCCTAGCTGGAGGGTGGAATCATGTAGTGGGTGTGGGTGGAGGAAATAGGTCAGGGGAGCACCGTCAAGAAGAGTATAAGAAGAAGGGGAACCATCTAGAAGCAGACAGTTGAGGTCAGTACAGAGGAGAAACAGTTGGGAGTGGGAGCTCAGAAGGTTCTCCGCTCAGGAGAGAGAAGAGCGGGCCTAATCTGAGAGGCCCAGGCGAAAGAGTAAGAGACGACGGGAGCGGAGGGAAGGCTCCAGAGACAGAGGGGATCCCAGGGGCATGGAGAGTGCAGGAAGCCACCGTGCGCCCGAATCTACACGGACGTGGAGGGATCAGGCCGCAGAGGAGACCGGCACCTAAACTAGTGGAAAATAATCAGGCTCAGCTAGATAACCAGAGGCTGCTGTATTTGCAAGGTGCAGCCGCCAACCACCACAATTACATCGCCGAAAAGGTGACCGCATAGGTTCCAGGGGATTGCAAGTTGCCCGAAAAGACCCGAGGCTACCGGCTTGGGACACTGATTGTGAGGCGCAGGGCAGGAGGGTGAGAGCCAGCGCAGGGAAGATGACCGGGAAAGGTACAGAGAACGGGGTCCCGTTTAAGTACTCCTGAGAGACTTGAGAGTTGCTGAACCCCTTCCCTGGTGAATACAGGACGACGTGGGAGGTAACACACTGGTCCTTGTAACCAGGAGTCTTGAACAACTGTGAGTAAACCTGAAGACTGCACCCCACTGTGTTCTGGAATTATTGCTGCGCCATCACCAGACCTGCACTACACAGCACCAGCAACATCTACCTCATAACACCATCTTACACTGCCCTGAAGCTTAGCTCTGCCTGTGGAGAGCTGAACCAACTCTGCTGCGTCACCATCAGCTCCAGAGGATCTGCACCGCAGCGGCGGCTCCATATAGCCACATACCACAGGTGACATTACGAACATTATCTCTAAAAACGTTATTCCCCTTTTACTTTTCTCCTTTAATTGACCGCCCTGGATCATGGACCGGGTCACTGCCACCTTGACATCCCCCAGCATCGACCAGCTGGGCTATCGAGTACCCCACGGCCCAGGGGGTGCGTCACCACCTCCTCATCTCGCCCCCTATCTGTCGGTGTCCCCCAAGTTTCAGTTCTAGGACCCTTGCACTTCTCCATCTACACCTTCGGCCTGGGACAGCTCATAGAGTCTCATGGCTTTCAGTATCACCTCTATGCTGATGACACACAGATCTACCTCTCTGGAACTGATATCACCTCCTTACTAACCAGAATCCAACAATGTCTGTCCGCTAGTTCATCCTTCTTCTCTAGTGATGAGCGAGCATGCTCGCTACTGCTCGGTGTTTGCCCGAGCATCTCACTGCTCGACATGCTCGGCGCTCGCCGAGTATTTCCGGGGTTGCTCGGCGGGATCTCGGGTCTCTTCCCTGCATGTTTGGCGCTCTTTAGAGCACCAATGAACAAGCAGGGATTGCCTGCCATTCACTGTAATTCCGTAGCCATGTTCGTTGTGGCATTACAGTGATTGGCTGGCCGCACAGCGTCATCAGGTCTATATCAGACCTGGCATCGCCATGCTCATCACAGTCACTCCGGAATCAGACAGTGTAGGGAGAGCTGCTGCCGAGCTAGGGAGAGATTTGCTTGTTTCTAGTTAGTGTATGTGTACAGACTATATTAGAGGCACATATCCATCTCAACAAACAGTCCTTCTGAGGACTAATCCATCTGCAGAGATATCAGGCAGGCAGTGAATACAGTATAGCAGATTGCAGTGCATATAGCACAAGAGGCTCCATTCCAGTTCTGCCTTCTGCTGCTGCTATATTTCTAGAAATAGGTCCAGGTCTCAGGGGCCAGGAATAATTTTTTTTTGGATCTTAATCCTCATTATTTGCTTAAAAAGCAATCCAGAGAACACCGTTGTTCTGCGCCATTTGCTTGTTGGCACTGCAGAATACAGCCAGGTCCTTTCTATATTACAGCGCTAAAAATCCAGCTATTTAAAATTGTGTTTTCTCCGTCACACAGATCACATATACGTTTTCAGAAAATACTGCCCTTTCTGGCCTCCATTAAATTTTTTTTTCAGTGTGTCAGCAAAGTTTTTGACACCGGTTTGCTGTTCAAAATAGTTACCTACAGGCCAGGTATTGAAAACTGTGTTTTCTCCGTCACACAGACACCATCAGACAAAGCTTTTGCCTAAAGCCCCCACAGCCCCTCCCCACACCTACTCAACCCTCCTCCTCCAAAACCACCTTCTCCACCATTACGGAAGATTAACTTTCCTCTTTACTCTCCAAATCCCACCTCACCACCTGTGAACTTGACCCAATCCCGTCCCACCTCATCCCAAACCTTACCGCTATCTTCATCCCAACCCTAGTCCACCTCTTTAACCTGTCACTAACAACTGGTGTCTTCCCCTCATGCTTCAAACATGCCTCAATCACACCCATCCTCAAAAAGCCCTCCCTTGACCCATCCTCTTTGACTAGCTATCGCCCCATATCACTTCTCCCCTATGCCTCAAAACTACTAGAACAACACGTCCATTCTGAACTGTCCTCCTACCTCTCCTCCTGCTCCCTCTTCGACCGCCTACAATCTGGTTTCCGACCACACCATTCTACTGAAACTGCACTGACTAAAGTCACCAACGAGCAACGACCTACTAACCGCCAAATCTAAGCGACACTACTCCATCCTCCTCCTAGACCTGTCATCTGCCTTCGACACAGTGGACCATTCCCTCTTACTACAAACTCTCATCTCCCGGCATCACAGACTTAGCCCTATCCTGGATCTCCTCATACCTAACAGACAGGACATTCAGTGTCTCCCACTCACGCACCACCTCCTCATCTCGCCCCCTATCTGTCGGTGTCCCCCAAGGTTCAGTTCTAGGACCCCTGCTCTTCTCCATCTACACCTTAGGCCTGGGACAGCTCATAGAGTCTCATGGCTTTCATTATCACCTCTATGCTGACGACACACAGATCTACCTCTCTGGACCCGATATCTCCTCCCTACTAACCAAAATCCCACAATGTCTGTCCGCTATTTCATCCTTCTTCTCTGCTAGATTTCTAAAACTTAACATGGACAAAACAGAATTCATCATCTTTCCGCCATCCCATTCACCCCCCCCAACTGACCTATCTATCAATGTCAATGGCTGTACACTCTCCCCAGTCCCTCAAGCTCGCTGCCTTGGAGTAACCCTGGACTCTGATCTCTCCTTCAAACCACATATCCAAGCCCTTTCCACTTCCTGCCGACTCCAAGTCAAAAATATCTCCCGAATCCGCACATTCCTCAACCATGAATCTTCAAAAACACTAGTGCACGCCTTCATCATCTCCCGCCTCGACTACTGCAACCTCCTGCTCTGTGGCCTCCCTTCTACCACTCTTGCACCCCTCCAATCTATCCTAAACTCTGCTGCCCGACTAATCCACCTGTCACCCCGCTATTCCCCGGCCTCTCCTCTCTGTCAATCTCTGCACTGGCTCCCCATTCCTCACAGAATCCAGTTCAAAACCCTAACCATGGCATACAAAGCCATTCACAACCTGTCTCCTCCATATATCTCTGACCTAGTCTCCCGTTACATACCCGCACGCAACCTCCGATCCTCACAAGATCTCCTTCTCTACTCCCCTCTTATCTCCTCCTCCCACAATCGCATACAAGATTTCTCCCGTGCTTCCCCCCTACTCTGGAACTCTCTACCCCAACACATCAGACTCTCGTCGACCGTGGAAACCTTCAAAAGGAGCCTGAAGACCCACCTCTTCCGACAAGCATACAACCTGCAGTAACCACCGCTCCACCACATTACTGCATGACCTCCTCTACCTCCACCTACTGTATCCTCACCCATCCCTTGTAGATTGTGAGCCCTCGCGGGCAGGGTCCTCGCTCCTCCTGTACCAGTCGCTGTCACATTGTGTTCAAGATTATTGTACTTGTTTTTGCTATGTATACCCCCTTTTCACATGAAAAGCACCATGGAATAAATGGCGCTATAATAATAAATAATAGCATATGAGTTCGCTCCAAATTCAGTCATTTGTTGTGAGTGTGGAAGATATTGTCCTCCATTTAAAATGGGCAAGGCGCGTGGCAAGGGACGGGGAACTGGACGTGATGGTGATGATGGTGTAAGGCTGTAGGCAAGCTGAAATTGTGCCACAACAAACACTCACATCTTCTCGCTCGACCTTCCTGTCCCAATTAATAGGGGACCACAGAACACCACTATTGAACACAGAGCAGTGTGAAAAGGTTATTGGTTGGATAGCAGATAATGCTTCCAGTCACTTAGCCACCACCACCTTGTCTTCCACACGGTCAAGTCTCAGCAGCCTTGAGTCTGGACTGCATATTCCTCACCCTGATCCTCCTTCCTCCCACCATGCCAAGTGCCCAGAGACAACTGATCCCACACTTGGACACTCCGAAGTGCTGTTCACTTTCCCATTTATAGATTCCGGCCTCTCGCCCAGTCCACTTGAAGAGGGGCAAGAGGAGATCGCATGTAGCGATGCCCAAATATTTGAACAGCCACGGTCAAACAAGAAGCAGTGTGGTGGCCGCAGAAAGAAGGCAGGCAACCATTCCCCGTAACACCAACACGAAGGAAGTTGCCAGTACAACTGTTAGGTCTTCCTGAGTCTGGCTATTTTTTAAAGATTCTGCCGATAACCCCAAAAAGGCCATTTGCACCACCTGCCAGGCCAGCATCAGCAGGGGTGGCAAAACTAGCAGCCTGACCACCACCAGCATGATCAGGCACATGGCAGCAAAGCATCCGACTTTGTGGGCCGAACCCCAGGGTCCAGGAACAGTGTCTGCGGGTGGCACCATAGCTTCTTCTGCTGTTGTGCATGCAAGCCAATCCCCTGTCCATGGTGCATGCGAAAATGCCTCCTGCCCTGCACCTGTCGTTGCACACTCTCAAGTAGCAGCATCAGGAAGCACGTGCACGTCCTTGTCCCAGCGCAGCGCTCAGTTGTCCATGCCCCAGCCCTTAGAACGCAAGTGCAAATACGCAGCCAACACCCCACAGGCCACAGTACTAAATTCCCACATTTCACGACTGCTTGGGCTCGAAATGTTGCCTTTTAGGCTCGTGGAGATGGAAGCATTCCGCAACCTGATGACGGCCTCCGGGTAGGGGTAATTTCCTTGAGCATGTCAATAAGTGGATTGACTCGCATCTGCAGCCACTGGTTGAATGTCTACCTTCCTTTCTTAAGGACACTGGTGAACTATTAAGGAAGGTGGATGGGTTATATATTGAGGACAACACTATCCTGGTGACTGCAGATGTGGAGTCACTCTACACTAATATTAGACATGAAGATGGACTTTCAGCTGTTAAGTTTTTCCTGAATACTTCAGTTTTACCGGTACCATTGAGGGCCCTTCTTCTTGAGTTACTCGAATTTACCTTGAGTCATAACTTTTTTACATTTAAGGGGTCCTTTTTCCTGCAGCTCCAGGGGACAGCCATGGGCGCGGCCTTTGCGCCCGCTTATGCTAACCTGTTCCTGGGCCTGTGGGAAAGGGACCTCTGCCTGTCAGATTGTGAGGAGTCGATGTGCCGTGTTCTTTTTTGGGCGCGCTACATCGACGACATCCTCATGATCTGGCAGGGCTCTCTAGTATCCTTGCAAATATTTATGGATCAATTAAATCTTAATGATCTCAATATTCATCTCACTTATCAATTTAATGTACATCAGGTGGAGTTTTTGGACGTCTCTTTGAGAAGGGACGAGACGAATTGCTTGCAAACTACCTTGTTTCGTAAGCCTACTTCAACTAACATGCGTCTGCATGCTACATCTGCAAACCCTATGCACATGCTGCAATCAGTACCGGTGGGGCAGTTCCTCCATATCCGGAGGATCTGCTCGACTGATACTGAATTTGAGAGACAAGCCCTAGAACTCAAAGAAAGATTTTATGCCAGAGGATACAGTCGCCGTATGATTAAAAGGGCGTATAACAGGGCAAAATTCTCCTCTCGACACAATCTAATATATGGTAGTAAAAATTCAAGAGATGACAATGAAAAAGTAAGATTTGTGACCAACTTTCATTCTCAATTCTCCCACATGAGAAAGATCCTGGCCCGATCATGGCATATTCTTAAAGCCGACAATATTATCTCGAGATTTATCCCAGATAGGCCATCCATCTCCATCAGACGCTCTAGGAATCTGCGTGATCACCTGGTGAGTTCACATTATGAGGGTTCAGCGGTTACCACCTTCTTGGACGGACAGACCAGAAAAGGTGGATGTGACCCTTGTGGTCGGTGTGTAGCATGCCCGAACGTTGAAAGATGCGATGCGTTCTTTAAATCTGATGGGTTCAAGATCTACAGGATCAATAGATCGATTACCTGCACTACCAAATATGTAATATATTTTGCCACCTGTCCGTGTCAACTGGTATATGTTGGTATGACTACCCGTCAGTTTAAGGTGTGTATTCGCGAACATGTTCTGGGAATTATTGCTGCGGCTGACCACACGGACCCATCCACCTTGAAAACTATACCGCGCCATTTCAAGACCCATCATAATTGTGATGCCTCGGCATTTAAGATAAGGGGTATTGATTGCATTGTACCAAACATACGGGATGGCAAGGTAGGGCTCAAACTTGCCCAAATAGAGTCCCGTTGGTTCTGGACTCTTAATACCTTGCACCCCAATGGACTAAATGAAAGTATAAGCTATGCTCCCTTCCTCTAGTCACCCATCATGCCTGAAATATATGTATATATTTATATATATGTTTTTGTATACTTCCACCTGAACCGCCTCAATATGTTTGAGGCTTTGTTTTTAATCTACACCATGTTTTTAATTGTTTTTACTTACCTTATCTCTTCTTGTGTTATTTAGGACTCTTACTTTTTTCTCTCTGGTATCACCCTTCCTGTATCTTACTGGGGACTTCGGCTATGGCTTTGCCAATGCGTATATCTCTCATCTGTTAAAGAAGGGACCACGAGGGATCACGTACCACAAAGAAATATGGACAAGAGATAAATATATATTTTGGCCCTATGTTAGTAATATGTACATTCGCATGGATATATATCATACTTTGACGTCTAATATTGATATAATTAAATGTATGATGTACCAATATGAAAATGAATGATGTGTATTTATACATAAAAATCTTCTTGTTGTATACCTTCTATGCAAATATTGCTTACTATCTTTATACATATTTCAGTATTCACATGAAGATAGGAATTCTCTGGGATCCTTTTTTTCTTGTGTTTGGGCCAATTAATTCTATGTGATCCCCAATGTGTTATTTCTGGATGTTATTTCGTGTTCCCTTTCATGGTTGGTTTCAGCACATATATCTTTTTCAATCTATCTCTCTGATATACTTATAGGATACGGCTTTTGAAATTATTCATTTTATCTAAATGCCATGTGTAGCCAGATGGGTCTAATTGATTATTTTGCTCAATCTGGCATGAGATCGTAGATTCTATGGTCCCTCTTTTTGACATAATGTGCTGTGACCAATCATTGCTGTTGTGATGACTCCGGAGTCTATCTCTTTTAATTCTTACATTCTTTGCTATCTTTTACGGTTATTTACCATATGTGATGCTTTACCTCTTTGATACTTATCCTTGGGGAAGGTTGTGACCAGGCACGCATGCGCGGTATGTGTTTCGCGGCGCCTGCCGGCTCTCCGTGTCTTGATTGGCATGCGGCGTCGGAGCATTTAGCTCCGCCGCCGAATGTCAGGTGACACGGACGCCGGCCGGCATCCTGTTCCCCATGGCGACGCATGCGTCACTTCCGGTCCATGGCGCTGCACGGCGCCTATAAAATGCGATACATTTGTCTTACCCACACGCCCCTTGACGAAGGGAAGACTGAAACGCGCGTCGGAGCATCTCTGCTCCACGTGCGCACCATCCATATAGATTCCTATATCCTTTGACTGCCCCGTGACTGTCGCGTGACGTTAGCTGACATCCCTGGTATGTATACAGTGGCTGTACTGGGGACTATACATGAGTTCAAGGCATCGAGTGGTAGGATTAACCATTCAGTTGCCCCATCCATGTTATCAGGGCATGACAGTGGGCATCTTATGTTCTAAATCAATATAATTAACGTTATTTAACCAATATAACCAATATTATTATGCTTGCTTCTGTATGAACATATATGGAGTTGCTATTTGCTGTTATTACTCCATGGTGATGCTTCCTCTGTCTTTACATATATTTGATATCAATGATTTTTACATGTGTAATGTAGGATCTATCTTGGAGGTCGCTATGTGGGGAGGGTCTCTTTCTTAAGCTTCACATATTATCTGCACTTACCCCTGCTGTGTGCCAATTAATTATCTGCAATAAATTTGTTATAATCCTTTCATACTTGGAGGCTCCAACTTCATCTGTTTTCTTTGTGCTTTCTATCCATATATCTCTGACCTAGTCTCCTGTTACATACCCGCACGCAACCTCCGATCCTCACAAGATCTCCTTCTCTACTCCCCTCTTATCTCCTCCTCCCACAATCGCATACAAGATTTCTCCCGTGCTTCCCCCCTACTCTGGAACTCTCTACCCCAACACATCAGACTCTCGTCGACCGTGGAAACCTTCAAAAGGAGCCTGAAGACCCACCTCTTCCGACAAGCATACAACCTGCAGTAACCACCGCTCCACCACATTACTGCATGACCTCCTCTACCCCCACCTACTGTATCCTCATCCCTTTTAGATTGTGAGCCCTCGCGGGCAGGGTCCTCGCTCCTCCTGTACCAGTCGCTGTCACATTGTGTTCAAGATTATTGTACTTGTTTTTGCTATGTATACCCCCTTTTCACATGTAAAGCACCATGGAATAAATGGCACTATAATAATAAATAATAATAATAATAATAGCATATGAGTTTGCTCCAAATTCAGTCTTTTGTTGTGAGTGTGGAAGATATTGTCCTCCATTTAAAATGGGCAAGGCATGTGGCAAGGGAAGGGGAACTGGACGTGATGGTGATGATGGTGTGAGGCTGTAGGCAAGCTGAAATTGTGCCACAACAAACACCCACATCTTCTCGCTCGACCTTTCTGTCCCAATTAATAGGGGACCGCAGAACACCACTATTGAACACAGAGCAGTGTGAAAAGGTTATTGGTTGGATAGCAGATAATGCTTCCAGTCACTTAGCCACCACCACCACCACCACCTTGTCTTCCACACCGTCAAGTCTCAGTAGCCATGAGTCTGGACCGCATATTCCTCACCCTGATCCTCCTTCCTCCCACCATGCCAAGTGCCCAGAGACAACTGATCCCACACTTGGACACTCCGAAGTGCTGTTCACTTTCCCATTTATAGATTCCGGCTTCTCGCCCGGTCCACTTGAAGCGGGGCAAGAGGAGATCGCATGTAGCTATGCCCAAATATTTGAGTAGCCACTGTCAAACAAGAAGCAGTGTGGTAGCTGCAGAAAGAAGGCAGGCAACCATTCCCCGTAACATCAACACGAAGGAAGTTGCCAGTACAACTGTTAGGTCTTCCTGAGTATGGCTATTTTTTAAAGACTCTGCCGATAACCCCAAAAAGGCCATTTTCACCACCTGCCAGGCCATCATCAGCAGGGGTGGCAAAACTAGCAGCCTGACCACCACCAGCATGATCAGGCACATGACAGCAAAGCACCCGACTTTGTGGGCCGAACCCCAGGGTCCAGGAACAGTGTCTGCGGGTGGCACCATAGCTTCTTCCGCTGTTGTGCATGCAAGCCAATCCCCTGTCCATGGTGCATGCGAAGATGCTTCCTGCCCTGCACCTGTCGTTGCACACTCTCAAGTAGCAGGATCAGGAAGCACGTCCTTGTCCCAGCACAGCGCTCAGTTGTCCATGCCCCAGCCCTTAGAACGCAAGTGCAAATACGCAGCCAACACCCCACAGGCCACAGTACTAAATTCCCACATTTCAGGACTGTTTGGGCTCGAAATGTTGCCTTTTAGGCTCGTGGAGATGGAAGCATTCCGCAACCTGATGACGGCCTCCGTCCCTCGGTACTCGGTCCCCAGCTGCCACTATTTCTCCCGGTGTGCCGTCCCCGCATTACACAAGCATGTGTCCCAAAACATTAGCCGTGCCCTCAACAACGCAGTTACCGGGAAAGTCCACCTAACCACTGACACGTGGACAAGTGCTTGTGGGCAGGTTCGGTACATCTCGCTGACGGCACACTGGGTTAACATAGTGGAAGTCGGGACCCAGTCGGACCTTGGGACGCAACTCGTCCTCCCGACGCCGAGGATTGCGGGCCCTAGGTCAATCACCGTTGCCCCCACAGTTTACAGCTCCTGCACCTCATCCTCCTCAGCCTCCTCCCCTTCTTCAGCCTCCATCTCCGATATGACCACATGAGTCACAATCTGGAAGCACTGCAGCACTGCCTCGGCCAAGCGGCAACAGGCTGTGCTGAAGCTAATATGCTTAGGTGACAAACCACACAATGCTGAAGAGTTGTGGACAGCTCTGAAAGAGCAGGCAGATCTGTGGCTCACACTGCTGAACCTACAGCCAGGAATGGTCGTGTGTGACAATGGCCAGAACCTGTTGGCTGCTCTGAGGAGAGGCGAGCTCACACACGTACCATACCTGGCCCATGTACTTAACCTCATGGTTCAGCGGTTTCTCAAATCCTACACGGAGCTGCCAGATCTGCTTGTTAAAGGACGCCGCCTGTGTGCCCATTTTAGAAAGTCACCTACAGCTTCCGCCGCCCTTGCCGTGTTTCAGCAGCATTTGCAGCTTCCAGCTCACAGACTGGTGTGTGATGTCCCCACGCGTTGGAACTCTACACTGCAGATGTTGGGAAGGATTTGTGAGCAGAAGAGGGCAGTTGCTGACTACCAGCATCAACAAGGCAGTCGGTATTCAGTTCAGACTCCACACATAAGACCTCAGAAATAGACATGGATGTCAGACATATGTACCATCCTCCAAAACTTTGAGGACTCCACCAAGATGGTGAGCGGCAATAACGCCATAATTAGCGTCACCATCCCGCTTCTCTGTCTTCTGAAATGCTCTCTGCTCGCAATCAAAGAGGATGCATTGCAGGCGGAGCACGATGAGATGGAGCAAGGAACCATACAGGGTGATTACACACAGCCCAGCCTCATCTCATCCCAACGTGGATTGGGTGACAATGAGGAAGTGGAGGAGGAGGAGGAAGAACAGGAGCTAGTTTCATGCGCTATAGACGGTACTACCTGCACAGCTGTCATACCGTCTGTTCAGCGTGGATGGTCAGAGGACAGAGAGGAGGAGGAGTAGGAGGAGAGCATGGTCAGTCATCCTCTTGGTGAGGACACGGAAGTCTTGCCTGTTAGTAGACTGGCACGCATGGCTGAGTTTATGTTACAGTGCCTTTCCCATGACCCTCGCGTTCTCAAAATTTTGGGTGACAGTCATTACTGGTTGGTGACACTTCTTGACCCAAGCTACAAGGAGAACTTTATATCTCTTATTCCTGAGGCGGACAGGTCTGCAGAAATGGGGCTGTACCAGAAGGCCCTTGTTGTGGAACTATTAAAAAAATTCCCATCTGAAAACGCTGGCGGCAGAGGGCACACTTCGTTGGACAACCAAGGAGTACAGGCGAGAGAGACACAACTTCAATCCAGCACAGGCAGGGGAACACTGTCAAAGTTCTGGGAGAATTTTCTCAGCCCCTCCCATCGCTCAGGCCCTGAGGCGCGGCGTACTCTCAGAAGGAGTGCAAAGTTTGGGAAGATGCTGAGGGAGTACCTTGCCGACCATACCAACGTCCTCTGTGATTCTGCTGTCCCTTATAATTATTGGGTATCCAAGCTGGATACGTGGAATGAACTGGCTCTCTATGCCTTGGAGGTCCTGGCCTGCCCTTCCGCTAGCGTTTTAGCAGAGTGAGTTTTTAGTGCCGCTGGTGGAATTATAACTGATAAGCGCATCCGCCTGTCAACTGAAAATGCTGACAGGCTGACTCTTATAAAAATGAACAAGGGCAGCATTGGGCCAGACTTCTCAACACCACCGAATGATAGCAGCGTAACATAAACTCAAATCCAGTGTCTTTTCTTGGGAGGTGTATTGCCATGCACCTTTTCACACCCAGACATGGGTATACGCTTCCTGATTTTGACTATTTGCTCTTGTCCTCCTCCTTCTCCTCATCCTCCACCACCATATCACCAGGGTGACCGTGGTCCGTGATGCAACACCCACATAATTTTTTTAAAGGGTGTTTATGATGCCCGTAAAAATTTTTTTTTTATACAGTATGTTCATGTATACCCCCCAGGGGTAAATGTTTGTCAGTCCATACACTTAGTGCATGGGCATTACAAGTATAGGAGGCCCGCTCCTTTCTAATGGGAACATTTTTTTATGAGGCCCTCCTCCATGTCTCTTCCAAGGGGCATTGAAGTGCCTCCCAAATTTTGGCAACCCTTGCATTCACTGCATAGGTCAAGACTATGGGAGACCCACTTCCTAATAATGGGAACATTTTTTTATGAGGCCCTCTACGTCTCTTCCAAAGGGCATTGGAGTGCCTCCAAATTTTTGGCAACCCTTGCATAAACTGCATAAGCAAACACAATGGGAGACCCACTTCCTAATAATGGGAACATTGTTTTCAGGAGGTCCTCCTCTAAGTCTCTTCAAAGGGGTATTGGGGTGCATCCGAATTTTCAAAGTGGTATTGGGGTGCGTCCAAATTTTGGGCAGCCCTGCCACTCACTGCATACGCAATAACAGTATAGGAGACCCACTCTTTAGTAATGGGAACAATAAAACATAGCGGGCTGACGTCTCTCTAAGAATAGTGTGGGCCGACTGCTGGCCCTTTAAGAATAGTAAAGGCCGCCGGATGGCCCTATAAAAATAGGCTTTGTGACTTTCAGAGTCCCTCCTTCATAAATGAAACACGATGTGTCTGATGATATCTCACACACCAAATGGCCAGATAAGGTTGTAAAATGTTAAAATGACATTTCCTGGTGAATGCATTTGTCACGATTGAAAGCAATGCAAAAGTGAAAAAACGCATCAAAAACGCTATGTGTGAACATAGCCTAAGGTGTGGAGGAGCATTTTTGTTTTTGGTTATTTATTTTGCTTTATATACATGTCATTACCCTGGAAAGGATGTACCGTAACATATTTCCCAGGAAAATCCATTTTGGTTCTGTTTTTGTATGTTTTATTGTGAGTCCGTAAAAGTGGCGTAATACCTCAACATTGTTGACAGAAGTGACCTGGGAGTCAGAAATGCTTCCAGGGGTCTTCCCCATGCTGTTCCTATGTCATTTCAGCACTGTTCCCATCAATTTGGGCAATTTTTAGGCTCTCTGCAGACTGCCGGGGGGAGCCGCCTGAAAAATGCTCGAGTTTCCCATAGACTTACATTGGGCTCATTGCTCGGGTCGAGCACCCGACTATTCCAATGTGCTCGACCAGAGCAATGAGTACCCAAGCATTTTAGTGCCTGCTCATCACTAACCACCGACAAGTGCGAGTTGATGTTGGAGGGGCTGCCATTGCTTCTGCAACAAGCTCAATTACAGGACTTCCTGGGAGAAATGACACCCAGAGTAGATACAGTTTCCCTCTATGCCAGTCCTTTCACAGAGCTAAATACAACTCAGCAAAAAAAGCTATGGACTGGCTCCGTACTGTCCCTGGCCACATTAACCTGTCCACGTGTTTGTGGTTAGGCAGTCCTTCCCAGTAAGTGAACTGGGGAGGGCATGGGTAATGTTGTGGGACCCGTGCTTGTGTAAAGCGGAGACAATACCGGGAGAAATAGTGGCGGCTGGGGACCAAGTATGGATACCCTGTCGCCGCCGCCATAAGATTGTGGACTGCTTCTGCCTCCACGAGCCTAAAGGGCCACATTTCAAGTGCAAGCAGCTACTCAGAAATCTGGCAGTTTAGTGTTGCGGCCTGTGGGTAGGTGGGTGGGTGGCTGCCTGCTTACTTGCGCTTGCATTCCAAGTAACAGAAAACTAAGAAAATGGTGGTCTCTATCATCATCATGGCCTCACCTCGGCACTATGAGCTCTCCTGAAGGAGAAGCCAGGGCCCACCGGAGGAGTCTCCGGTTTTCTGGTGGGTCCGTCCATCCCTGCCGAGAAGCAGCCCTGCCTAAGAAAAATGTGAGGGAAGGTTCCCGGACACTCTATGGCTGCTTTTTTAATGTGGATCGGACATGCTTATACATGTTATTTCTCAAACCGCATTACAGATCAGGCCATTGCCCAACTCTGTAGTCATGAAATTAAATGCGCAAAGAAAGATGTTTGTGTGTCAAAGCACCACCGACAAGTGCGAGTTGATGTTGGACGGGCTGCCATTGCTTCTGCAACAAGCTGCATTAGAGGACTTCCTGGGTGAAATGACACCCAGAGTAGATACGGTTTCCCTCTATGCCAGTCCTTTCACTGAGCTAAATACAACTCAGCAAAAAAAGTTGTGGACTGGCTCCGTACCACCCTTGGCCACATTCACCTGTTCACGTGTTTGTGGTTAGGCGGTCCTTCCCAGTAAGTGCACTGGGGAGGGCATGGGTAATGTTGTGGGACCCGTGCTTGTGTAAAGCGGAGACGATACCGGGAAAAACAGTGGCTTCGGACCGAGTATGGATACCTGGCTGCCGCCGCCATAAGATTGTGGACAGCTTCCGCCTCCATGAGCCTAAAAGGCCACATTTCAAGTGCAAGCAGCTGTCAAAACTTTGGCAGTATAGTATTACAGCCTGTTGGCTGCATAAATGTGCTTGCATTCCAAGGAATGGGGTAGGGACAACTGAACGCTGCACTGGGACAAGGACGTGGACGGTGATTGTTGCAAGTCTGCAACGACAGGTGCATGGCGGGAGGCATCTTTGCATGCGCCAAGGATCACTTATGATGGGCACACTTTTAGGCATTGACCTGGGAGTCAGAGATGCTTCCAGGGGTCTTCCCCATGCTGTTCCCATGTCTTTTCAGCACTGTATGCATGTGTCTGATGATGTGTCACACACCACATGGCCAGATAAGGTTGTAAAATGTTAAAATGATATTTCCTGGTGAATGCATTTGTCTTGGTTGAGAGCAATGCAAAAGTGCAAAAACGCATCAAAAACGCTACGTGTGAACATAGCCCAAGGTGTGGAAGAGTATTTTTGTTTTTGGTTATTTATTTTGCCTTACATACAAGTCATTACCCTGGAAAGGATATTCCTTAACATAGTTCACAGGAAAATCCATTTTGGTTTTGTTTTTGTATGTTTTATTGTTAGTCCGTAAAAGTGGTGTAATACTCTGACAATGTTGTTGACAGCAGTGATCTGGGAGTCAGAAATGCTTCCAGGGGTCTTCCCCATGCTGTTCCCATGTCATTTCAGCACTGTTCCCGTCGATTTGAGCAATTTTTAGGCCCTCTGCAGACCGCCGGGGGGAGCCGCCTGAAAAATGCTCGAGTTTCCCATAGACTTACATTGGGCTCGTTGCTCGCGTCGAGCACCCGAGTATTCCAATTTACTCGACCCGAGCAACGAGTACCCGAGCATTTTAGTGCTCGATCATCACTATTCTTCTCTGCTAGATTTCTAAAACTTTACATGGATAAAACTGTATTCATCATCTTTCCCTCATCGCACTCAACCCCCCACCTGACCTATCCATCAAAGTCAATGGCTGTTCACTCTCCCAAGTCCCACAAGCTCGCTGCCTTGGGGTAACCCTGGACTCTGATCTCTCCTTCAAACCTCATATCCAAGCCCTTTCCACTTCCTGCCAACTCCGACTCAAAAATATCTCCCCGATTCCTCAATCAAGAATCTGCAAAAACCCTAGTTCATGCCCTCATCATCTCCCACCTCGACTATTGCAACCTCCTGCTCTGTGGCCTCCCCTAACATTCTCGCACCCCTCCAATATAGCCTAAACTCTGCTGCCCGACTAATCCACCTGTCCCCCTGCTATTCCCCAGTCTCTCCTCTCTCTCAATCCCTTCACTGGCTCCCATCGCCCAGAGACTCCAGTTTAAAACCCTAACCTTGGTATAGAAAGCCATCCACAACCTGCCTCCTCCATACATCTGTGACCTATTCTCCCGGTACTTACTTGCAAGCAACCTCCGATCCTCACGAGATCTCCTTCTCTACTCCCCTCTTATCTCCTCTTCCCACAATCACATACAAGATTTCTCCCGTGCATCGCCCCTACTCTGGAACTCTCTACACCAACACATCAGACTCTCGCCGACTGTGGAAACCTTCATAAAGAAGCTGAAGACCCAGCTCTTCCGACAAGCCTACAACCTGCAGCAACCACTGATCCACCACACCGCTGCACGACCAGCTCTACGACCTGCAGCAACCCTCGCTCCACCATACCACTGCACGACCAGCTCTACCCTCACCTACTGTATCCTCACCCACCCCTTGTAGATTGAAAAAAATAGGGATGAGCCAAGTTTTTTGGCGCCCATTTTTTTCATTTGAGGTGTGTAGATATAGAGACAGAGCCATAATTTTGTGATAGGCTTTATACCTGATGAAGTGGACAGGACGTCCATGAAACGCGTTGTATTTTAAGCCATTAATAAAAGATGTAACCTTATTCATTGGTATCATCATCTGTACACAGAGGAGCGCGGACTGTACTCACACCATCATATCTTATACTACGTGCTTCAAGATTCCCTGCGGATCGGTGTTTCCTGCAGACCTCCAATATGCTGTTTATATGAGTTGTGCATCATCACAACTCAATAAGGTGAGCAGATTTTAATCACATCGCGATTGTGTTACCGGGTAACAGCGCTATTTGCGCCCCTCTCCCTACTTATTTCAGTGCGTTGCTGATTATACTGGAGACTGTGCAATCAGGTCATCACGAGTTGTCGTTATTGGGAGCTGCATTAGCGATTGGTACCTGACGATTATCATGGAATATTTTAATCAGAATCTGACTTCCAGAGAAAGACTTATTACACAGGCAATAGGCGTCACCACCACACGTAGGGATGATATTCCCTCAGAGAACGTGTCTAGCTTCAATGAAGAGCAAACTGAAACAATGAAAAAACTATTTCATGAACTAGAAGAATCTCTGAAAGATGAGCTACGTCTAGAATTAGACATTCGTTCTCTATCTATTTACATAGAAGAGAGACTGAGGATAAATGTACCTCCTCCCTTCCTAGAGGACTCCATTTTCTGTAAAGATTGGTTGAATATTTTAAATACATGCAGAATTTGTTAAAGTGTATATGTAGCACCCCGAGGGTTTGGTTGCTACAGGGCTATTGCACCTCAACCAGAGTGTGGTGTTGTTATGCAGACGAAAGGAACTCCAGAAGGCCACACAGAGATGCTGGATGGTAGGTTTAAACAGCCATACTTTTATTCTCCTGCTTCCGTTCCCTTCTCCTGCCTTGTCCCCTCCTCCCCATTACATCATCGTTACTAGGCAGAAACTGAAACAAGGATAACAGCCAACCAATCACAGATGTAGTAACAACATCACATCTCTCCTCTTCTCACAAAACAAAACAACAATAGAACTGGATAACGGTTCAAAAATTCACATTAGTACAAAGGTTTTTTTTTTTTTTTTCTTTTTTTTTTTTTCTTTTTACTGCAGAACATAGTCCAAGAGGTGGGCTGGTGGTCTTCGATTTGCCCTCGCTGGATAGCGGTGAGACATCTCAGTCCCAGATGAACTTTCCGAGTCCTCTGAGGTATCCTCCCTTGGAACTGCTGAGCTCTGGGGACCCGGGAGGACGTCATCGCCATCTGCCTCGTCTGTTTCTGGGATATAGTCACAAAGTTTTTTAAAATGTGACACGTTCCTTGTGACCTGGCGACCGTGATCTTGAGCAGTGACCATGGTGCCTTTGACTTGTGTGACCTGAAAGGGTTCAGGATAGTATCGTGATGCAAACTTGTCACTAGGTCTTAGTCTTTTTACAAGGACCCAATCTCCCACCAAAACTTCCGGCGGCTTGCAACGATGACTGCTCTTATCTGCATACCTCTTCATCTTCTGTTTGGATATGGCATCCTTAGTAGCAATTGGTGTTTGAACAGGACTCAGCGGAACGCTCGGGAGTTTGACACGCATAGGCCTGTTGAACAGCGCAGTGGCGGGTGGTACCCCGGTAGTAGAATGGGGTGTAGCTCTGTACTGTCTAAGAAATCTGTGTAGCTCTTGCTGTAAATCCTTGTGCTCCATGGTAGCGATCCTCAAAGTTTTGTTGATTGACTGCATGAACCGTTCCACTTCACCATTGGCCTGAGGCCAGTAAGGAGTTATTTTCCTGTGAGTGAAACCCAGATAGGTTGCGAATGATCGAAAGTCTGTGCTATTAAAAGGTGGTCCATTGTCGGATTTGACTGTTTCCGGTATGCCATATGCCGAGAAGATCTTGTCTAATTTTGGTATAACAGCCCTGGCAGAGGTTGTCGAAACATGTTCAATGACTGGGAACCTCGAATAGTCATCCATGACAACCAGCAGATAGGAGTGATCCGGTAAAACACAGAAGTCAACACTAACAGCAGTCCACGGGCCCTCTGGCAGGGGTGTCATTTGTAAGGGTGCGCGTCTATGGTCAATTGTAGTTGCTTGGCAAGGTATGCAAGTTTCAATAAGTGCCTCTACTTTTTTGTCTAGTCCTGGAAACCAGACTTTCTCTCTCAGTAATTGCTTTGTTTTCACCACCCCTTGATGAGCCTCGTGGGCCAGATCCAGTACTCTGCTTTGAAGCTTCTGGGGTATCACCAGCCGATTGTTACGCAACAGTAGATTTGAATCAGACACGGAGAGAGCATGTCGTGCATTAAAGAAAGCTGTCAAGTAGGTTGTTTGATCTGGTGTTTGGAGGCGGGCTTCAGCAAGAAAATTGCTCCAATTTTTAGATCGAACAGTCTCTATAACTAACTGAAGTTGGTGATCGGAATCCACCGTTTGTTGTATTTCCTCCATAGTCATGGCTTTTGGCACAGAATGTGCAACAATAAAATTGATATGTTCCTCTGCAAGGATAGTTGCTGGGATGTCGTCCTTGGTAGTTTGTGGTGCTGGGTGTCTCGAGAAGTAGTCTGCCGGATTACCAGCTTCTGCCTCGTATCTCAACCGAAACTGGTAGTTCTGTAGGCGGAGCAACCAGCGTTCAAGTCGTGGGGGAGGCTTTGAAGAATGTTTGTTGAAAAGCGGAATGAGCGGTTTGTGGTCACTTATCACTGTGAATTTATGTCCCATAAGGTACAGATGAAAATGAAGGCATCCCCATACAACCGCAAGAGCTTCCCTTTCAGTTTGTGAATAGCGTTGTTCTGTCTCTGTTAAGGCTTTGCTTGCATAGGAAATGGTAGAGACGTTGCCTGCTTTGGACACTTGTGTGAGAATTGCACCCAGGCCCACCGGACTTGCATCCACGATCAGCTCGGTGGACTTTAGAGGGTCAAAATAGGCCATGACGGTGTCGCCAGTTAGACTGGACTTCATGGAGTCGAATGCTGCTTGGTGTTCAGTAGTCCATGTCCAAGGAGTGTCTTTTTTCGTGAGTAGTCGCAGGGGTTCGGAGACCGTGGCCAGATCAGGTATAAATCGTCCACAGTACGTGACTAGTCCTAGAAAACTGTGAACCTCTGACACATTTTGAGGTTGGCTAGCTGACTTTATGGCAGAAATTTTCTGAGGATCTACTGAAACTCCTTGCTCAGAAAAGATATATCCAAAGAAGCTTAATGACTTTTGGTTAAACTCACATTTTGACGGATTGACAGTTAGATTGCAGGCTTGCAGTCTCTGAAACACTTGCTCTAAGTGACTGTCATGCTCCTCTTGGGTTGTACCATATATAAGAATGTCATCACTGACGTTTAGGACTCCTGCTATTCCAGATAGAACCTGACTGATAACGTTCTGAAATATTTCTGCCGCAGATGAGATACCAAAGTTCAACCTCTTGAATCGTCGTAAACCCACGTGGGTTCTAAAAGTTGTAATGTATCTGGAATCTGGATGCAACTCAAGTTGATGATAACCTGATTTTAAATCAATTTTAGAGAATACTTTTGCACCATTCAGGTCTGCGAGCATGTCATCAATAGTGGGCGTGATGTGCCTTTCTCTTTGAATAGCCAGATTGGCATGCCGCATATCCACACATAGCCGGATTTTACCAGGCTGCTTTGGTTTTGGTGCAACAACAATGGGCGATACCCAAGGGGTCGGGCCTTCAACTCGTTCAACAACATCAGACGCTTCCAGATCTTGCAGTTCTTGCTCCACAAGTTTGCGGACATGAAATGGGATGCGCCTGTGAGGTTGAACAGACGGCTGTATTGACTGGTCAATATGCAATTTTATCTGAACGTCTTTTAGCTTACCGAGACCTTTAAAGAGATTGGGGTACCTCTGCATGATGTGTTGGGCCGAAGGACACGTGACGCTATTGACCAGGTTGACCAGACCCAGAGATATAGCAGTACTGCAGCTGAGAAGCGTGTCTGCGGAGCACTCTACTACATATACAGTGTCGGTGATGGACTTGCCGTCAGCTGCAAGTTCTGACTGAAATTTGCCGCACAGGGGTAGTGCCGATGCTGAACCATAAGGAAAAATCTTTAGGCTAGTGCTTTGTAGAGCAGGTCTGTTCGGGAGTCGGCTATAGACTGCACGGCTGATGACGTTTACTGACGCCCCTGTGTCTACTAGGGCTTCCACCGGACTGCCATTTATCAGGATAAGTCGCCTTGGACTGGTAAGTGCGTGCAGTGTTTGAGATCCCTCTGCAGTTACTGAGAATAGATAAGTACTGTGAGGCTCGTCAGTAAGCTGCAGCGTTTGGACTTTTTGTGACCTGGGTTGTACTGTGGGATGAGGGGATTGTGGTTTGGATCTACACACTTTTGCAAAATGGTTTTGTTTTCCACAATTATGGCAGGTCCCTCCTTTTGCTGGGCAGATATTCTGGTGAGGATACGACCCTCCGCAGTTGTAACAAGTTGCCCCCTGCGTACGAGGCACAGGCGGTCTCTGTGTTAGCTTTGCTATACAAGATGGTGCTTCCGCCTCGCACTCAATGTTCTCTATGAGTTTAGCTTGTTTTTCGGCGGTATCATTTACACGTGCTGTTTCAAGCAATTTTGCTAAAGTCATGGTGGGATCTCTGAGTGCTTGTCTCCGTAATTTAGAGGAGATGCAGCCTTGTAAAATCTGCATTTGGATCTCTTTGTCGACATCTGCAAATTCACAGTAAGCTGCAAGGTGCCGTAGTCGGACATGATATTCATCAATATTTTCTGTTGCTGACTGCATTAATTGTCTAAACTTGAAGATTTCAAATGCCGCATTTCTGTGTGGGGAGAAGTATTTGCTTAATGCTGCCTTGCTGAGCTCATAGTCTTTGTCTTCTCCAGTATTAGGCAGAGTAGTGAAGATATCATAGACTTGTTCCCCTGCATAATGTAATAGCATGGCTTTCTTCCTGGTATCATCTGATATGTTCATGGCTTGTAGGAATATATCAAAACGCTTCAGCCATTTCTCCCAACATGCTGCTAGGTTAGCTGGGGACTGATGTACATCAAAAGCAGGGAAGGCAGGTAAACAGGCCATTGTAGAGCTGAAATACCTTTAGTTGATGATGAACGCTTCCTCGTCGCCAGTTGTGGTGTTGTTATGCAGACGAAAGGAACTCCAGAAGGCCACACAGAGATGCTGGATGGTAGGTTTAAACAGCCATACTTTTATTCTCCTGCTTCCGTTCCCTTCTCCTGCCTTGTCCCCTCCTCCCCATTACATCATCGTTACTAGGTAGAAACTGAAACAAGGATAACAGCCAACCAATCACAGATGTAGTAACAACATCACACAGAGGTGTGATATTCCACTCCCAGGTAAGGATGGAGTGTGGACCAGGGCTCAGTTAGCTGCACATACACATACACACTCATCCCATTTCCGGGGGACAGCTCGATGGTGCTCCCATCTTATTGCAGGCACAACTGACCATGTCCCTGGCTGGAGTGGGGAGGGGGGAGAGAACCCAGTGATGTAGGAGCAGAGGGGACGGTTTCTGGAGCATAGGAAGGAGCTCATTGGGTGCAGGTCACCTGAGCTCAGACAGAGAAAAGTAGATAAAAGGTGGGGGCCATCTTAGTCAAGTGTGAAGTTCAGTGGAGAAGTTCAGTCAGAGCTGAGAGGGAGCTGAGGCTCAGCCTGAGCTCAGCTCCATGAGGCAGGCCTGGAGAGAAGGCCGGGGCCAGAGAGGAAAAGAGGAGAAGGAGAAGGAAGGATGGAGAAGAGACAGAGGAGTGGAAGGGCTCCAGAAACAAGAAGGCAGAAGGGACCCTAAGAGAGCAGAACGGACAGCAACCGTTGCAAACCCGCGTTATATCGGGTGAAGGGTCAGGCTGTGGAAGGGTACCGGATTCCCAAGTTGGTGGAGGTAAATTATCCCTCAGCCAAGAACCGGAGGTCGTGATCATTTATTGGTGCGACCCCCCGCCAAATCTGCTAGGAAGGCGCCATATAGGATAGCGGGAAGCGGAGGCCAACGCTTACCCGACACGGTCCGCGGTAGCTGGACAGAAGTTTGGTCACTGGTGGGGCACGAGAGGCCAGAGAAAGGACAGAAGGGGGTCCTGTGCCATACTCCTGAATTGCCTGGGGGTTGACCGAGCCCCTCACCTGGTGGACGCAGCACGGCTTGGGCAGTCATTGCTGACAGAAGTGACTTGGATAACAACTGTGAGTAAAAGATCCTGGACTGCATCATTGGACTCTGTGTGATTTCTGCTGCGTCTGCACCATCACCCCCAGCATCCACTTACACTGCCCTGAGGCTACACTCTTCCCGTGGGGAGTGATCCTACCCCTGTGCTGCACACCAACACTAGCCTCAGCGGTCTGCCTTGCAGCGGCTGTTATCCCTGACCGCAATCCACAGGTGGCGTAGTCGGACATTCAAAACACTGATAAATAGACTGCCACAATTTGGTCTGACCACCCTGAGCCACTACTACCCCCATCAGCACCGTACATGAGAAGGCCCGGTCCTGGGTACCCCACGGCCCAGGGGGCGAGTCATATACACAGCAAGAGGTCAGAATTATGTTTCGCTATCACTAACAAAATTTTTGATATTGCCAGGAACCTGTTACCATTCGAAACTCATCCCCTGTTCAGCAAAATTAACAATAACATTACTACGAGTATTTTGCATAATAAACACGAAACTATTATAAAAAAAAAAAACAAGGAAACTGCACAGAGACAGAGATGATTACAAGGGGATGGAGAACATCTCCACTCTGACTTACCAGGGGGCAAACTTTTCTGGGAAATCCATCAGCCCAACCAAAACTAGTGGTCTTCGACACTTTTCCAACAGTCAGTTGCACAACAGAAACCAGACAACCGAGCGTGGTCAGAATAGGGAAACATCTATCAATAAGACTAAGGACAAAACAATGACTATTAACCCAATATCCCACACACAACAGGTCAATAAAAATTTGTCCTCCATATTTACTGGGCATACTACACAAAAGAAACAGCTAACAGGTCCTGAATAGCCACCATTCATTTCAACCTCTCAATGCTTGGAGAATCCTCCGATTCTATGTCCTAAACCGGCCTCCACGTCTATGGGGTATACCGGCTCTTTAGGTTCCCTTATGGCATATCAAACCTTGGCCAAAACCAGAAAGAACCTAGAGGACATTAGGGAGCAGATTAACCTCATTCATGAGGAGAGGAGGAGATCCCTCACCCCCGCTAACAACACTATCATAGAGGATAATTCCCATAGTCTTATGCCAGCGGATATTACGGATTTATTGAACTTTTCTACGCATTGCACTCCTGAAAATATAACATCCTCACCATCAGAAAGTAGGAGGTTTACTTTGAACAGTAAGGACAATTCTGGTCTGAACGTAAATCAAAAAATTGTAATTGACAATACGGGGACCAGCAATGCTACTTGTATCACTATTTTTTTACCCCAAGCCAAGATTCCCGGGCAGGAGTCTCTAGACCGCTATTTTAACAATTTAGGAAACAGAAAAAAACACACAGAGGATGTAGGGGAGGAAGCAAGCAAAAGAAGGCTAGTAGACGTTTAGACAATGAGATGGCCAATGTGTTCAATCTCTCATCATATTCTTTGAGTGATGACGAAACAAAATTACTCTCGAAGGGTTTGTCTTTTTGCCCAACATATAAGAGTAATGGTTTTGACATCTTTTTGGACCTACAGTCCTATATCAGAAAATTAACTTTAAAAAGACATTTTTTGTTAAACTCTGATAAATATCCCGTTGTGGAAGATAAAACACAAATTTCTTCCTACCCAACACTGCATATAGACCTGAGGAGAAAGTCAAACTTCTATCCGATCGAGAGTAAGAGTCACCAGATCGAGACATTCTGTAACATTACACTGCAAGACCTGAAAAAAATGGTGGAGAGACTCATACTACATAAAAATAAGAATTTGAGTAAAAAATAACGTTTAGCACTAAATAATCTTAAAAAGAACAGAAATATTGTTATTAGGTTGGCTGACAAAGGAGGGGGCATAGTCATTCAGAATTACTGTGACTATGTGGGGGAAGCCTATTGAATATTAAGTGATGGCAACTACTACAAGGAGATCTTTTTCAATCCTCTTCCAGAACTAAAAATTGCATACAAGAAACTTATTACACAGGGAGTAGAAGATTATGTACTAAATGAACATGAAAAGAAGTTTCTTACTACACATAGTCCTAGTATGTAGTGATGAGCGAGTATGTTTTGTTAACCCTTTCGCCGAGTATGCTCGGGCGAGCACCGAGTATTTACAGCTGCTCGGTGATATGCTTGAATCGCTCCCGTGTGCATGATTTGCGACTGTTTGACAGCTTTAGTACATGTAAGGAATGTCTGCTTCTTACACATTCCTCACATGTATTAAAGCTGTCAAACAGTCGCAAATCATGCACACGGGAGCGATTCCAACATATCACCGAGCAGCTATAAACACTCGGTGCTCGCCCGAGCATACTCGGCGAAAGGGTTAGCAAAACATACTCGCTCATCACTACTAGTATGCCATTTTTTTTTATCATTTGCCGAAAATTCATAAAGATCCCCTAAATCCTCCACGGAGACCAATAATATCAGGGATCGGTTCTCTCACCAGCAATTTAGGGGAATACTTGGACGTACTCTTGCAATCACATGTGAAAAATCTTAGTAGCTACCTTCGTGACTCCAGCCATCTTATTAAACTAATATATGACATCAGATGGAAAAAACAGTATGTTTACTTAAGTTTGGAGATGGCTTCACTCTATACTAATATAGAACTGGACATCGGCTTGCTGTGCATTGAGTATGTTATATCCAGGGACGAACGTTTGTCTTCCAAACATAAATCTTTTGTTTTAGCTGGGTTATTCTTTGTTTTTAAAAATAATTTGTTTAATTTTATAAATAAAACGTACCATCAGGTGAAGGGCACAGCAATGGGCTCGAAGTTAGCACCTACGTTTGCAAATATTTTTTGTGGGGCTGTTTGAAAAAATATTTATACAAGATGGGTCTTTTAATAGGGGCATTGTTTTTTTTTATAAACAATATATTGATGACCTATTTTTTTTATTATCGATAGGTACATCGTTGACCCTATATCTTTTATCAGATTTTTAAACACCAACAATTGGGGCATGACTTTTAATTCAGATATCAACAAAGAGAAAATTAACTTTTTGGACCTAACTCTACTTGTAAAAGATGAACAAATTTATACTAAGACCTTCTTCAAGGAGGTGGATGCTAATAGTTATATCCACTATAGCAGTGGTCATTATAGAAAATGGCTTAATAATATTCCTCACAATCAGTTCCAGAGAGTCAGAAGAAATTGCACTACGAAAAGAGATTTTTATAGAGCAGAGGTTTTTAAAACAAAAATACCCAAGAGGTTTGGTACATAAATCACTTTTGAGCGTCAAAGAGAAGAGCAATCAGAGCTCTCTTCTTACAGGCACCGCTAAAAAAGACTATGAGGATTTTGAACATGTCATAAAGTTCATCACAACTTACAACCACCAACATAATGAAATCAGAGACGTTTTACAGAAAAACTGGTATATCCTTAAGAATGATCCAATTTTTGATTTTCCGAACCACTCTGTGCTATATAGTGGTGAATAGGAAACTGAAAAGATTACCATCTAGCAGCAGTATACGGTATTGCACATAGCAAGTGTTCACCTTATAGAGATGCAATACATTTTATATAGATATATTTTTTTGCATATAGGTTTCAATTTTTTATAGATGAGCTCATGATTTAATGCAATGGATTAACAGAAGTTTGATCAGTTACAATCACCATAAGAAAAAGAGCAAAGGATGTTCCCTAGCTATTTTATTTTTATTATCAAAAGGTGACAGTAGGTTTTTCCAAAATTCGTTATTAATCCATTTTAACTATTGTTTTGTTGTATGCATCTAATTATTTCAGACAATTTTTATAAGGGTTTGCCAATCTTGTATGTAATAATTTATTATCTTGTAAGAAGAATATAGGTTCTTAGAAGGCATTTTACACACACAACAGGGCATGTGGTTTGATGGCCCAGTGGTCTGTGTCCATACAACCCTTTAACTAGAGAAGGAATAATGGTTAACAGGTTCAATCCCAGTCAGAATGAGTAAGTTTTATTAAGGTATATATTCACAAACAAAGAAATAAGTATACGGGGCTGCTTAATAATTGCACTCAATATTGATAACACATATGTAATAACTGATGTTTGATAACAACAATATAAACATAGCGCTGTTTTTCTTTTTTTTTTCAAAAGTAACTGCCGCTGCGAGGAGCCAAGTCTGTTTGGCGCCCATTTTTTTCATTTGAGGTGTGTATATATAGAGACAGAGCCATAGTTTTGTGATAGGCTTTTTACCTTATGAAGTGGACAGGACGTCCATGAAACGCGTTGTATTTTAAGCCATTAATAAAAGATGTAATCTTATTCATTGGTATCATCATCTGTACACGGAGGAGCGCGAACTGTACTCTCACAATCATATCTTATACTACGTGATCCCTTGTAGACTGTGAGCCCTCGCAGGCAGGGTCCTCTATCCTCCTGTACCAGTCACTAACTCGTTTTGTTCAAGATTATTGTAATTGTTTCTGCTATGTATACCCCCCTTCTTCACATGTAAAGTGTAATGGAAAAAATGGCACTATAATAATAAATAATAATAATACTGATGATGGGTCTGATGCTTTAATCATGTATTAATTGTGGTTCAGAAATGTATATATATACTGATGTTAGTTCTCGTGCTGTATTCAAGTACTGAGGGTGGTTTTGATCCTATACACATGTAGCAATGCAACACTTGCCTGATTATGTGCTATATGGCTATGTTCATAAAGTATTGTTCTGTCTGATTAGGATTGCTACATCTGTATTTATGTTCGGTGTATTAAACCTTTGTATTGACGGTCTCAGCCACTACCTTTCTGGCTCTCTCCTATTCGACAGACTGAGCTTCACAGGAGACCATAATTTGTCCTATATACTACTGTACTGTATGTCAAAGATCACACAAATCTACCAGCTGTTATCTTTTTGTCACAAACAGCTCTCTGCTGTCCCTTATCGTCCGGACAATTACGAGATTGACCAACGATTAACGGATACTGTTTCCACTAAGGCCAGTCATTGGGAAACTAACAGTGAGCGTATGGTATAGACATCTCTGATTCCAATGCATGGAACATGTGTATATACCCCCTGTATGGTCACTGCTAACGCCACAATAACCCAAGAACTACTCGCTGTCACCACCAGTCATTATACAGGTTGACTGGACTACTGATTTATGGTACCGTATGGCTTCGGGGTGCGGTTTATAGAACTAAAGGAACAGGACTATTAAATTTTATATTTAATCCAGATCGATAGGCAGTGTTTATTAAAAAAAAATACAAAAGATTTTACAAAGGGGAAAAAAACAATACAATATATACAATCACATAAAATAAACAGGATTAACAAAAGAAACTTACTACACTGATCACAGAGATGATTCAGCTTAGCGAAGGAGAGCACTAGTGTTGAGCCACCCCCGTAGTGTTCGAGTTCGGTTCGGTTCGTCGAACACCCGTGTGTTCGCTGAACTGTTCGTCGAACTGTTCGTCGAACACCTTCGAACACCGTTAAAACCAATGGCAGGCAAATAAAAACACATAGAAACACATAGAAAACACCTTCAAAGGTGTCCAAAAGCTGACAAACTGCTCAGAAGACATAACTAACACATGGAAAAGTGACAAGTACATATAGTCATGCGAAAAGAAAAGAGGTGGAGGAGTAAAAGGAGGGGGAGACACAGATATAGGCATGTCATGCCCTTCTAAAATCCAAAAAGTGAGAAGCCGACACGGCCAGTCCGTTCCTGCCCGTGCCACCTCCGTGTCGCCGGGTTTGTGCCAGAGCCGCGGTGGACCCTGACGGCCAGCCCCCCTCTCCCAATACTGGTGCCTGTCCGCTGGTGGGTCGAGCGAGCCCCCCTGTGGTGGAGGCAGCTCTAAGCTTTTTAATTTAAATCGTCTCTCTAATTTGAATGAATACACTTTAAATCCTTTTACAAGGATCTATTGGAGGGCAAGTCTCATGCCAGCAGCCGCGTAATTCCAGCTCCAGTAGCGTCCACTAAAGCTGCTGCAGTTAAAAAGCTTTTATAAGGATCGAGCTCGGCTGTCCACCGCAAGGCATCCTACCGCCAGTCCCAGCCCCTATGCCTTGGGGTGCCTCCTGATGCTCTTCACTGAGTATCCCGTGGTCCCGAAGCATTTCCTTTGAAAAAATTAAGTGTCCAAACTACAGGTTGTGTAGCTTGCTTAACAGCCGGGATAATCCGCTGACTAGCAGACACTGCTACTAGGCACAAAGTATTTCCTGGGCTAGATGCAGTTAAAAATTTGTAATTAGATACTCTCGTTGGCTGCTGAGAAAGCATTCCATAGAGTCTCCTGGCACGCCATATATTATTCTCTTAAAAAGCTTGGGGTACGGGTCTAGGGGACCCTTTTATAGCCAAAATCACGGCCCTGTATCGCAATACGTCACCTAGGTTGAAGATAAATGGAACTGTAGCACCCTGAGGGCTCGGTTGCTACAGAGGTATTGCACCTCACCCAGAGGTGTGATATCTCACTCTCAGGTAAGGATGGAGTGTGGATCAGGACCCGACACCTGCATGCATTACACCACATTGTCGTGGGGCAGGGCGACCAATATGCCCCTGAGATGGGCACGACAGTCCCTGACCCTGGCTGGAGTGGGGGGAGGGAACACTGAGGAAGGGGAACCCTGTAGTGTAGGAGCAGGGAGGAAGCAGTTCCTGGGTGCATTGAGAAGGGAGTATAAAAGGTGGGCACCATCTTAGTTCAGTGCAGAGAAGTCTGAGCAGAAGTGACAGGGAGCAGGGGCTCTGCATGAGCTCTGCTCCGGAGGCGGGCCTATTAACAGAGTCCCAGGCCTGGAAGAGGGAGAAGGAAGGAAGAGGAGTGGAGAAGGCTTCAGGAACGAGGAACGAAGGGATCCCAGGGGTGCGGACGGGCGAGTCGCCACCGCACGCCCGAATCCACCTGCGTGGAGGGGTCAGGCCAAAGGGGGAGACCGGTCCCCGAAACTAGTGGAGGTGGGAAACGACCCTCAGCTAGAAACCGGAGGCTGTGACATTTTATGTGGCGCAGCCCCTCGCTACACCCGCTAGGAAGGCACCACATAGGGTCAGGGAAACTGGCGCCAAGTTTACCAAGAAGAGGCCCGAGGCAGCCGGACAGAAGGGTTGGTAAGAAAGGCCAGACAAAGGACACACAAAGGGGGTCCTGTGAAGCGCTCCAAAGTTATCTGGGAGTTGTCTGAGCCCCTCACCTGGTGAGGACAGTAAGATGTGGGCAGCCGTTACCTGCAGACGTGGTCTGGATAATAAGAACTGTGAGTAAAGGCCCTGGACTGCATCACTGACTCCGTGTCGTTACTGCTGCTGCCCTGCACCATCACCCCCATCCTCCGCATACACTGCCCTGAGGCTATACTCCTCCTGTGGGGAGTTATGCTACGCTCTGCTGCACCCACAACACCAGCCTCAGCGGTCTGCCCTGCAGCGGTGGTTCACTCTGACCGCAATCCACGGGTGGCGTAGTCGGACATTTAACCATCAAAACCACATAAATAGTTCCGCCACTGGTTTGACCGCCCTGAGCCACGGAACCGGGTCGCCGCCACGGAGACTACAACCACCAGCATCCACCAAAAAGGGTCCGGCTCCGGGTGTCCCAAGGCCCAGGGGGCGCGTCAGAACATTTTCATCACCTTTCATAATCACCAATGGGACAAGGCAGGGATGTCCTCTGTCCCCTCTCTTATACATCCTAGTGACGGAGCACCTGCTCTCATCAATTCGCCATAACCCCAGTATTAGGTGGATTGAGGTGGGAGGCACCGAGTACAAGTGCTCTCTATTTGCTGATGATGTCCTAGTATATATCACTCAATCACATATATCCATCCATGCTGTTATGGCTGAAATAGATCACTTTGTTACATGGTCAAATTTTAAAATCAATGCAGCGAAGTCTGAGGCCCTCGATGTCTCCCTCCCCAAATCCATACAGGATTCCATCCAGTCCAACTTTCCCTTTGCCTGGCCCTCACAGGGTATCAAATACTTAGGAATTCCTATTCATAGAGACCTCTCCCGTCTATGTTATCTTAATTTTGGGCCCTTTATTGAACAACTCCATACAGACCACGGTTGGCAAGTTAGAACTGTAAGATTCACTACGTGAACCACTGGTGTTTTGTGGAAAAGCACATGTACTCTGTGTTCCAAATTATTATGCAAAAAGTGTTTAGGAGTGATAAGGGAAGAATTTGTTTGTTTGTCAGTTAAACTCATTGATGGTGATGTGTGTCAGGGCTCTTTATATCACTGTAAGCAATTGCAGACACCTGTGCTAATTAGTTTGGCAGGAGTGTCCAATGAAAGGCAAGACTACATAAGAAGGCTGTCCCACATTATTAAGCAGCCTACATTTTCTGCCAAAATGGGAAAGAAAAAGGATGTGTCGGCTGCTGAGAAGCAACAAATTGTGGAGTGTTTAGGTCAAGGCATGACTACAATCAACATTGTGCGATGATCAGGATGAAGTGTCTTGGCAATCAAGAAGTATAAAAAACCAAGCAATGTGAACTGAGGTCTAAGATGGTACACATGCAAGAAATAGGGCATGTTCACACTAGCAAAAAGATGCAAAACCTACAAAAGACAAAAAATATCTCATACCCTACCATCATTATATATAAATGTAAAGCAAAGTTGCATATGAAATATAGGGTACTTAGTGAACTATTTTTGATCAAAAAAAGTATACAAGCCGTCCCACCAGCGACAAGGTGACCCTAAATTGGGACGGTCCTACACTGTCTATATTAAAAACCTTACTGTATATCAAAGTTGAAGTAATGCATATAAAAGGGTAGACAAATAGAATCGGGTCCCAATATCAGACCACTTAAGCCCGTGGTAAGCTACATATATACTAACCAGCTCAACAAGGGGTATGCCACACCCCTAATTTGCACAGAATGCAAACAAGACAAAAAACCAAGCAATGTGAACTGAGGTCTAAGATGGTACACATGCAAGAAATAGGGCATGTTCACACTAGCAAAAAGATGCAAAACCTACAAAAGACAAAAAATATCTCATACCCTACCATCATTATATATAAATGTAAAGCAAAGTTGCATATGAAATATAGGGTACTTAGTGAACTATTTTTGATCAAAAAAAGTATACAAGCCGTCCCACCAGCGACAAGGTGACCCTAAATTGGGACGGTCCTACACTGTCTATATTAAAAACCTTACTGTATATCAAAGTTGAAGTAATGCATATAAAAGGGTAGACAAATAGAACCGGGTCCCAATATCAGACCACTTAAGCCCGTGGTAAGCTACATATATACTAACCAGCTCAACAAGGGGTATGCCACACCCCTAATTTGCACAGAATGCAAACAAGACAAAAAACCAAGCAATGTGAACTGAGGTCTAAGATGGTACACATGCAAGAAATAGGGCATGTTCACACTAGCAAAAAGATGCAAAACCTACAAAAGACAAAAAATATCTCATACCCTACCATCATTATATATAAATGTAAAGCAAAGTTGCATATGAAATATAGGGTACTTAGTGAACTATTTTTGAAGAAGTATGTAGCTGATTCACAGTACACACGTGTGCGTGCTGATAAGGGCAAATTGAGGACTCTTTCCTACAGGCAATTACGTCAGGTTAAAAGAGCAGCGGCAAAAAAGCCTTGTCATAGCAGCAGACAAGTTTTTGAAGCTGCTGGTGCCTCCAACGTCCCCCGAACAACAAGATGCAGGGTCTTTCAGAGGTTTGCAGCTGTGCGTACGCCATCCTGTCGACCTCCTCTATCCACTGCACACAAGCAGAAACGGCTCCAGTGGGCCAAACAATGCATGAAGACTGATTTCAAAACTGTTTTGTTCACGGATGAGTGCCGTGCAACGCTCGATGGTCCAGATGGATGGAGTGGAGGAGGCTGGTTGATGGTCACCCCACACAAACACGGCTACAGCGCCAACAAGGAGGAGGTAGAGTAATGTTTTGGGCTGGAATCATGGGGAGAGAGATTGTCGGCCCCTTTAGGATCCCTGAAGGGGTAAAGATGAACTCCATAATGTATGTGGAGTTTCTCAAACAGCACTTCCTGCCATGGTTCAGGAAGAAGAACCGTGTATTCCACAGCAAGATCATTTTCATGCATGATAATGCACCGTCTCATGCTGCACATAACACATCTGCATCTCTGGCTGATATGGGCATAAAAGGGGACAAACTTATGGTGTGACCCCCATGCTCCCCTGACCTCTACCCCATTCAGAACCTCTGGAGCATCATCAAAAGGAGTGTCTATGATGGCGGGAGGCAGTTCACATCTAAGCAACAGCTCTGGGAGGGTATTCTGTCCTCATGCAAAACAATTGAAGCAGAAACCATCCAAAACCTGACAAATTCAATGGACGAGAGAGTTCAGAAGCTCCTTTCGAACAAGGGGTCCTATGTGCAAATGTAACATCCCCTAGAATAAAGTTTTGAATTGAAAACTGTTTGATTTTAGTTTCTAATAACCTGCTAATGCTTATAATTTCAAAAATGACCATTTTTTTGGTCTTTATTAAAATGAAAAGGTTGATCGAAGAGTGTGGGGGATCTAAGAGTGTGGCAACCCAGTAGTCAGGATTACTTCGAATTCTGACAATCTGAGGGTCATGTTGCAGGTAGTGCAGCAAGAAGGCACTTATGTGTCTTGCGCATCTCGGAGCCCCAAAATTATTTTCCGGGCTAGATGCAGCTAAAAATTATTATTAATTTTAAATCTGGTGGAGCTTAGTATAGATGGCCTAATAGAATCAGTACTGCACACTGCTACAAAGCCCAAATTATTTTCCAGCCAAGATACAGATAAACATGATTAGTAATTTTGAATCTGGTGGAGCTTAGTATAGATGGCCTAATAGAATCAGTGCTGCACTCTGCTACAAAGCCCAAATTATTTTCCAGCCAAGATACAGATAAACATGATTAGTAATTTTAAATCTGGTGGAGCTTAGTATAGATGGCCTAATAGAATCAGTACTGCACACTGCTACAAAGCCCAAATTATTTTCCAGCCAAGATACAGATAAATATGATTAGTAATTTGAAAGCTTAAAACGGTTGGTGAGGTGATTTTAACCAATCATCAAGCTTTTACTCTCCCCAAGATGACACAGGGGTAGAAAAGTCATTTCAGATCCATGATTTGTTCATCTTTATGAACGTGAGTCTGTCTACATTATCAGTGGAGAGCCGCGTGCGCTTATCTGTCAGCACACCACCAACAGCGCTGAACACACGTTCAGACAGAACGCTGGCTGCGGGGCATGACAAGATCTCCAAGGCATAAGTGGCTAGCTCCGGCCATTTATCCAGATTGGAAGCCCAAAAAGAGCAAGGGTCCAGTGACACAGTCATGGCTTCGATGTTTACTTGGAGATACTCCTGTACCATCGTCTCTAGGCATTGACTATGTGTCAGACTTCTTGTCTCCTGTGGCCTTGCAAAGGATGGGCTAAAAAAGTGGTGAAATGATTCCGCAAAATTGATGTTACCAGCAGATACTGTGTTTCTGTTACGGTTTGAGTGCTGAACACTCGACGGTCCCACGGTTGGCAAGTTGGAACTGTGAGATTCACTACGTGCACCACTGATGTTTTGTGGAAAAGCACATGTAAGATTCTGCAACAGTCTCTGCTGATACTCCTGCATGCGTGCATCCCTTTCTATGGCAGGAATAATTTCTGCAAATTTACTTTTGTACCAGGGATCTAACAGTGTGGCAACCCAGTAGTCAGGATTATTTCTAATTCTCACAATTCGAGGGTCATGTTGCAGGTAGTGCAGCAAGAAGGCACTCATGTGTCTTGCGCATCCAGGAGCACCAAGTCCCTGTTCTGTTGGTGGCGAAGTAACAATCATGCTTCCTTCCTCTGTCCTCTCCCCCCAACCTCGCACAACAGAAATGTGATCAAGGTCTCCCTCATCTGATGAGTCTTCCATCAGTTCGTCCTCCACTTCTTCCTGGGCTCCTGCACCTTCCTCTCTAGTTTGGCTGCTACCATGCGCCCTGGTAAAACCATCTCCCCCACCCTCACATGCCTGCCGCCTTGGTGCCGCCGACCGTCTGGACCTTGCAGATGTTAGCCCTTCCGCATACAACTCCTCCTCCTCTATTTCCTCCACCTCCTCTTGTGCCACCACCTGACTCCGAATTCTGTTTAACATGTGCTCCAGCATGTAAATCACCGGAATAGTCATGCTGATAATGGCATCGTCAGCACTAAACATCTTCGTCGCCATTTCAAAACTGTTCAGAAGGGTGCATAGGTCCCTGATCTGAGACCACTCCTCCAGCGTGATTTTCCCCACCTCTGGATCTCGTTGGCCCAGGCTATACGTCAGAACGTATTGCACCAGGGCTTGTCGGTGCTGCCACAGTCGCTGCAACATGTGCAGAGTTGAATTCCACCGGGTAGGCACATCTCATTTTAGCCGGTGAGTGGCAGGCCCAACGACTTCTGTAGAGATGTAAGTCGCTGAGCTGCGGGATGCGAACGGCGGAAGTGAGCACACAGCGACCGTGCCCTCTGCAGACGGCCATCTAGTCTGGGATAGTGAGCTAAAAATTGCTGGACAACCAGGTTCAACACGTGAGCCATACAAGGCACGTGTGTGACATTGCCCCGGCGAAGGGCCGCACCCAGGTTTGCAGCATTGTCGTACACGGCCTTCCCTGGTTTCAGGTCCAGTGGAGACAACCATTCATGAAATTGGTTCTCCAGAGCTGACCACAGCTCCTCAGCTGTGTGACTCACATTTCTCAGACATTTCGAAGTAAAAACCGCCTGATGACATTGAGCCCTACTGCCAGCATAGTAAGGAGGTGTGCAGGATCCCTTCTCCCCAGTTAGAAAGCTTGTGGCAGGCTTTGGGTGCAGGTGGAGGACCGAGAGGAGGTTGAGGAGGCAGAAGCAGTGGAGGAACTTTGAGATAAAGAGGATTGACGCACAACTCGTGGGGACGGCAAGACTTGGACAGCAGCCCCTTGTCCTGCTGTCACCATAGTTACCCAGTACCCAGTCAGCGAATGTAACGCCCCTGTCCATGCTTACTCGTCCAAGTGTCTGTGGTGAAATGCACCCTGTCACACACAGAGTTTCTCAAAGAAGCGATGATGTTGTGTGCGACATGCTGGTGGAGCGCAGGCACACCTTTCTTTGAGAAGTAGTGCCGACTGGGCATCTGGTACTGGGGCACTGCGACGGACATAAGGTCTCGAAAATCCTCTGTGTCCACCAGGTGGAAAGGCAGCATTTCTGTAGCCAAGAGCTTGCAAATGGTGAAATTCAACCTCTTAGCTTTCTCATGGCTAGGAGGAAATGGTCTTTTACTTGTCCACATCTGAGGGACCGAGGGCTGGCTGTTGTGCTTAGACGGGGTTGATAAGGGTGTCCCCGGCAAACTGCTGGTCTGTGAGGAAGATGCAGGCGGACATGTTAGGTTGCCTTGATCCAAAGGTGGTGCTATCGATGTCGGACAGCGCTCAACACCAGCTGGTGTTACCACCTCCAAAGAAAATGATGACCTGCCAATCACGCTGGCTGTTGCGGGTAAAGAGGTGGCAGGTCTGCGTCCCAAAACAGGTGTGACTGCTGTCCCCCCAGTCACAGAGGATGAAGAGGCCGCGGATGCACAAGATGTGACAGACGGTGGTTGGCCCGGCCGGCTAGGCCGCATTGTAGCACAGTGAGCTTCCCACTGCAACTTATGCTTCATGTCCATGTGCCGGTTCATGCATGAAGTACTCAAACTATGTATTTTTTTGCCTCTACTTAGCTTTTGCTGACAAATGTTACAGATAACACGAGTTGGGTCATCTTTATTGATCTGAAAAAATGCCCAGGCTACGCAAGGCTTAGCACCCATGCGAGCTGAAGAGCCACCACGACTTGTGGTGAGAGGCAGAGTTGTGTTTGAGGATGCAGTTGTTGACGTGCTTCCAGTACTACGTCTCTGTCCAGGAAGGCGCAACCTGACCTCGTCGTCACTAGCATTCTCCTCCACCTCCTCTGCTGACCTCATCTCTTAGCTGACTGTGGGTTGACAGTAAGTGGGATCTCCAACCTCATCATCATCACCCTGTGTGTTATCACACCCGTTGTCCTCAGAGCCAACCTGTTCCTGCCCTGACAAAAAACTAAAGTTGTCGCTCCAATCAGGTATTTGAGTCTCATCATCGTCTTCCTCATTGTCTCCACCAACAGGAGTTACAGTTTGGGAATGAGGGTCTACATTATGGTCAGAACCTTCTGCGTCTGGTCCTGGATCCGACTCATAAAGATTCTGGGCATCAGTGCAGATCATTTCCTCGTCTGGATTCACAGAAGCTCTGGAGCCGACCTCTGATTCCCAGGCTATAGTATGAGTAAACAGCTCTGCAGACTCAACCATCTGTTCTACCTCATACTCAGACAGGCAGCTGGAGATTTGGGAGCTGTGAGGAAGCAAGTGCGATTGGGGTGACACCTCTGAGGACTGGAGTATTTGTGATGTTGAAGTTGATGTGGAGGAGAGCCCACTTAAAGGAGCACTTGATATCCCTTGAAGCACCTACTGTTTTTGTGCCTCATCTGGAATTTGTAGCGATTGGCGTGGCCGTAAGAAAGGGATCTTATCACATTGTCCGCTAAAAGAAGTAGACATTTTAGTTTGGCTGGAAGATGGTCTTTCTTCTGCAGATGTTACTGTTGCTTTAACACCTACCCCACGGACACAACCTTTTTTCCCCTTCCCAACACGCCTATTCCTCTTTCCACCAGCAGCAGGCCTTTTTCCACTCATTTTGGTGGTTAACTAATTCACAACTCTGGAGTTGTTTGCACAAAAAAACAATGGATGGGAACCGAGCAGAGCTGAGTGGCCAAACTGTGGTATTAGGCCAAAACTATTGGCTGGGTTAGATGCAGAAAAAAATTATATTCAATTTGCAACCTGATGGAGGTCAGTATAGATGGACTAATAGAACAAGTCCCACACACTGCTAGAAGCCCAAATATTTTTTCAGAGCTAGATGCAGATAAAAATTATATTCAATTTGCAACCTTATGGAGGTCAGTATAGATGGACTAATAGACCAAGTCCCACACACTGCTAGAAGCCCAAAGATTTTTTCAGAGCTAGATGCAGAAAAAAATTATATTCAATTTGCAACCTGGTGGAGGTCAGTATAGATGGACTATTAGAACAAGTCCCACACACTGCTAGAAGCCCAAATATTTTTTCAGAGCTAGATGCATATAAAAATTATATTCAATTTGCAACCTGATGGAGGTCAGTATAGATGGACTAATAGAATGATGCTATGCCCAAAAGGTTTTACTTCACTAGGTGCAGTAAAAAAATTGGTATTCTATACACAGGTGGTGTAGCTTGCAACACAGATAGGCTACTCCACTGACTAACACACTCTGCAATAGGCCAAAAAGGATTAGCTTTGCTAGATTTAGCCAAATGCTGTGAAAAAAACTTGCACAGCACTGGCACAGACCTGCCTGGCAAAACTGATAGGAACTGATGTAACTTAGTCCTGAAAAGGACTGCAATTGCAATTAGTCTTTACTCCCAACCTATCTATTTAAGAGCACAGACCTGCCTGATAAAAGTCGTAGGAAATGCTGTAACCTAGTCCTTAAAAGGACTGCAATCACAACTATTCCCTACTCCCAAGCTATCTGTAGATTTGTGCGAAAATTGGCTTGAAATTAACAAGGTATAGCGCACACAGCAACAGCGGTGCCGTCTAACACGCAGCTGCAACAGTGAGAAAATGGTGGCGACGGGGAAAATGGCTGGGTCTTATAGGGCAAGGACATGTGACATACACTGCCAATGACACATGCCCTTGCTTGTGTGAAAAAAAGCACTTCGCTCCGTGTGTGCGCTGCTGATAGGCTGACAGATTGCACCTCCCCACTGTAAATGCGGGAAAGAGAAAAAAAAATGGAGATCTTCATTATTCCTGCAGAGATCCATCCCCTGCCCCTCCCCCCGCCCCGTTGTACACTCAAACTGCGTATTAACATTAATTTTCATCATTACTGAGAAAAAATGAAGTTATGATTTTGGTGCACGAACAGTTATCGAACATAACCTCGAACAGCCGAATTTTTTTCAAATCGTTCGTGTTCGCCGAACGGCTCGAACACCGCCCAAAACAGCTCGAATTTGAGATTGGCGAACAGTTTGAGTCGAACAACGCTCATCTTTAGAGAGCACTTCGATTGGAGATGCCCAGTGAAAGGGAATCATGCATAAACCGATGTGTATATCTCTGCAGGAACACAAATCATAACTTGCCTTAACTTTTTATCAGCACCTAAGTTACACCCACACCCCCCCCCCTTGATGACCTCATGTGGGCTGGGTTGTGGGCTGTGCTCAGCCCTTCAGGATTTTATAAAATTCCCCACTTATGAGACATCTTTGCATCTGAAGATTACAGACATTTGATATCACCAGCAAATTTTTTATTGGGATTTTACCTTTCCATAGATAGGAAACATGACATGTCTGGTGTCAGCGATCTGCTCACTATTGATTTGGGGCTTATAGGCAGGTGTTACAGTTATAAGAAAACATGCATGTTCTTCCCCTATTAGTCCTGAAGCAGAAAATGTATGTCTCATCAATATCGGATCTAGACAAACCCCAATATTCATAGCTTTCCACCAGTGCCCAGTTGTCTATTGTAGATGTTTTAATGAAAGGAACCTCATCCTGGAGAGCACGAAGCTCATCCTGGAGAGCACAATAGGTATCCTGCCTTAATTGTTTGTTAGATATTCCCTTCCCTTCCTTTCAAAACTTATACTCTATGGCTGTTCCCCACAATATATATCCTCTTTAACTCACGTGGGCATTGGAGGTAATCTGGGCTTCAAAAGGTAAGGGACGGTAAACCCCCCCAAACCTGGTGACAGTCAGGGTCTTCCCAAGGATGAGTTCTTCCGGTACTAAAAACTCAGAGTGGATGAGGGTTCATTCTGAGCTGGTGTCCTTGAGCTCAACAGTAATGGTGTTGCCCATAGTAACTGGTTGCAAATTATCACAGACCCTCCCAGCCACCCCACCCACGAAAAGAATAGCTACACTAGGCCCCTGGACCTTAGGTGTGGGGTTCATCTTCTGCCTCTCCAGGCAGACGAGGCTGATGTGACTAATTTCTGGCAGGACCTCAACAAGATCGGCTGGAAGGACCAATGGTGATTGCTGTCAGCTTACCCCCTTTCCAGCTGGTGACGGCAGACTTTTGCACCTCCGGTGTATGATTGACATCATAAGCGTCTTCAATCTGTGCTGCTTTAGTGGCCAACTTTGTCTCAAGGGTCCAGCACGAACTGTCGCACTTTCACAGGGCAAAGCTGAAAAAACAAGTCCTTCACCTTCAGGTCCTAGAAGGTGGTGACTGACAGTACTTGGATCTACTGCTCAAAGTTGGTTCTGAGCCCGTCCACCACATCACCGGGTCGTAGGCCGGGTTGTGGGATGTTCTCAGCCTTTCAAGATTTTATGACATTGTCAACTTATGAGATATCTTCGCCTCTGAAGATTACAGACGTTTGATATTGCCGTCATATTTGTTATCGGGATTTTATCTTTCCATAGATAGGAAACATGACATGGCTGGCGTCAGCAATCTGTCCACTATTGAATTGGGGCTTATAGGCAGGTGTTACAGTTATGAGAAAACATGCATGTTCTTCCCCCATGGCTGTCTCCCCACAATATATATCCTTTTTCAGTCACCTGGGCACTGCAGGGAGTATGGGCTTAAAAAGGAATTTTAATTAGATTTGTTACTTCCCAACTATGCATAATTTCCCATATGTCAACAGGACAATTCTATTTCAGAGGGACTTAGATTGCAAGCCTTGTGTGACAGAAGCGTGGGTGAATGTCCCCTCACAGGGGCTGCGTTATGGATCCTAATACCGTCAATGACACTGTAGTACTAAAAAATAAAAAAAAGTTTTTAGAAATGCAAAAAAAGACAAAATTCAAATCACCTCCCTTCTCTCTCCTTAAAAATAAAGTCATAAAAAGTAAACATATCTGTAAAAATCTGGCCTATCAAAATGATTCAAATATAAAATAAATCAATCTTTATGGTATATAGAAAAATGTTGAAATGCCAAATTTGGATTTTTTTTTTACCTTACCTTCTTAAAAAATGCAATAAAAAATGACCAAAATGCTATATGTATCCCAAATTGGTATTAATAAAAGCGTCAGCTCATAACGCACAGAACAAGTGCTCACATAGCACCATGACAGGAAAAATTAAAACATTACATGTCTCAGAAATGGCAAAACAAGACAACATTTTTTTTTTTTTTAACAAAAAATATATGGAATTTTAGTTTTACCTTAATCGTACTGATCTGAATAATCATACCCAGGGGTCATTTTTGCTGTAAAAACAAAACCCCAAAACAATGATGTAATAGCGTTAATTCACTGCAGGTTTACGTTGCAATACGGGGAGGGTCACCATTTCAATTCTTGCCCCAGGCAGCAGGAAAGATAAAATCGGACATGTATGGGGGACACTTTTTTTTTCTACAGAACCTTCTTTGAAGATGGCACTTCTGAGAAAGCAAATTAAAACAGAAACTTTAAAACTTTTTATTGGTTTGGACTTAATATACAACTTTAATCTGTTGTCTATGAGCAGATGTAATGTGTATTAATGGCTGTTTTCAGGTACTGTTTTAAGGTTAGTAATTGTTTGTATTTTTGTCTCAGTGACCACCCGCCTGGTCCTATTTACAGTATATCACAAAATGAGTACACCCCTCATATTTTTAAATATTTTATTATATCTTTTCATGGGACAACACTGAAGAAATGACACTTTGATAAAATGTAAAGTAGTCAGTGTACAGCTTGTATAACAGTGTTAGTTTGGTGTGCCCCCTAAATAACTCAACCCATAGCCATTAATGACTAAACTGCTGGAAACAAAAGTGAGTACACACCTAAGTGAAAATGGCCAAATTGCGCCCAAAGTGTCAATCTTTTATGTCCACCATTATTTTCAAGCACAGCCTTAACTCTCTTGGGCATGGAGGTCACTAGAGCTTCACAGGTTACCACTGGAATCCTCTTCCGCTCCTTCTTGACGACATCATGGAGAGGATGGATGTTAGAGACCTAGCGCTCCTCCACCTTCCGGTTGAGGAGGCCCCACAGATGCTCAATAGGGTTTAGGTCCGGAGACATGTTTGGCCAGTCCAGCACCTTTACCCTCAGTTTACTTAGCAAGGCAGTGGTCATCTTAGAGATGTTATCATGTTGGAATACAGCCCTGCGGCCCAGTTTCTGAAGAGAGGGGATCATGCTCTGCTTCAGTATATCACAGTACATATTGCCATTCTTGGTTCCCTCAATGAACTGTAACTCCCCACAGCCGGCAGCACTCATTCAGCCCCAAACCATGACACTCCCACCACCATGCTTGACTGTAGGCAGGACACACTTGTCTTTGTACTCCTCACCTGGTTGTCACCACACACGCTTGACACCATCTGAACCAAATAAGTTTATCTTAGTCTCATCAGACCACAGGATATAGTTCCAGTAATCCATATCCTTAGTCTGCTTGTCTTCAGCAAAGTGTTTATGTGCTTTCTTGTGAATTATCTTCCTTTTGGCATGACAGCAATGCAGAACTAGTTGATACAGCGTGCAGCATACAGTCTGAGCACTTACAGGCGGATCCCCACCCCTGTAACCTCTGCAGCAATTCATATGGTCTGAGTACTAATAGGCGGATCCCTCACTCCTGTAACCTCTGCAGCAAGGCTATGGTCTGAGCACTGACAGGTGGACCCCCCACCCCTGTAACCTCTGCAGCAATGCTATGGTCTGAGTGCTGACAGGCGGACCCCCACCCCTGTAACCTCTGCAGCAAGGCTATGGTCTGAGCACTGACAGGTGGACCCCCCACCCCTGTAACCTCTGCAGCAATGCTATGGTCTGAGTGCTGACAGGCGGACCCCCACCCCTGTAACCTCTGCAGCAAGGCTATGGTCTGAGCACTGATAGGTGGACCCCCCACCCCTGTAACCTCTGCAGCAATGCTATGGTCTGAGTGCTGACAGGCGGACCCCCCACCCCTGTAACCTCTGCAGCAAGGCTAAGGTCTGAGCACTGACAGGCGGACCCCCCCCCCTTGTAACCTCTGCAGCAATGTGTACGGTCTGAGTGCTGACAGGCGGACCCCCCCCCCACCCTTGTAACCTCTGCAGCAATGTGTACGGTCTGAGTGCTGACAGGCGGACCATCCGCCCCTGTAACCTCTGCAGCAAAGCTATGGTCTGAGCACTGACAGGCAGACCCCCCACCCCTATAACCTCTGCAGCAATGCTATTGTCTGAGCACTGACAGGAAGACCTCCCACCCCTGTAACCTCTGCAGCAATGCTATGGTCTGAGCACTGACATGCGGACCCCCCACCCCTGTAACCTCTTGTCACGCAGGGTACGGGAAAAACTTAGTGCAACACAGAGGGAAGAGGGAAAGGGAGCCCAGACACTAGGTAAAAGGAGGAGTGGAGACCTCCTAGTCTGGTCTAGTGTCACACTATCTCAACTACTGTCCCTATATTGGAAAATGCAAAAGGTAAAAGCTGGTGATAAAAAGTGCTAAGGCATATAAAATTCAGCAATTATTGCCTTTATTAAAGTCCTTGTAAAAACACAATGCGTTTCGACGGCATGCAAGCCATCTTCATCAGGTGATTCATTGCTGAATTTTATATGCCTTAGCGCTTTTTATCACCAGCTTTTACCTTTTGTATTTTCCACATTCCACCCCTTTGGGGTTACTGGTGAGCTGCTTTGGCTTACTTTTTCATTTTAGCTCAAGGATTGTTTGCACCTCATTTTGACATCCTAGCGCTTCTTACTACCAGCTTCAACGTTTTTTTTTTGTTTTCACCGTCCCTATATTGGCTCTTCATCAATCGCTGCACGCGTACCTCTCCCTGACTTTCCCTGGCATATGGCTAAGGCTAGGGAAGGGAGGAGATGAGCACTAGTCGATCTCCACTAGACTCTATAGACAACAAGGGTAGACAAACGGAGGGGATTGCTTAGCTTTAGATGACTCCAGCCAAATGCGCACATGGCCTCAAGCTCAAGAGAGGACAAAGTACTGCGCTTGCTAAAGCCTTCACCAGTAGTAATGAATATCGCCGGCACCCCCCTCTAAGACACACCAGGTATTTATACACTCAGGCCAGAGAGCTAATTAGCCCGAGGGGGGTAGCTGCTGTGTCCTAGAGAACTGCAGGGTGACTGTCCTCTGACACACACCTGTAACCTCTGCAGCAATTCATATGATCTGAGCACTGACCGGCGGACCCCCCACCCTGTAACCTCTGCAGCAATGTGCATGGTCTGAGAACTGACATGCTTAGCAATGGACTTTTTCTGCCACCTACACAGACTTGTTTCACATTAATCCCGCTCAGTAGGACATGAGATTTTACCAGTTATCTGCGATGGTAATGGACAATTATGTGTCTCTGTATTCCCCCTGACTGATGGTTATGGCTCATATTATATCTTTGAGAATAGGACTAGTGATGAGCAAGCACTAAAATGCTCGGGTACTCGTTGCTCGGGTCGAGCAAATTGAAATACTCGGGTGCTCGACCCGAGCAACGAGCCCAATGTAAGTCTATAGGAAACTCAAGCATTTTGCAGGTGGCTCCCCCCGGCGGTCTGCAGAAGGTCAAAAATGCCCAAATCGATGGTAACAGTGCTGAAATGGCATGGGAACAACATGGGGAAGACCCCTGGAAGCATTTATGACTCCCAGATCACTGCTGTCAACAATGTTGTCAGAGGTATTACGCCACTTTTACAGACTCACAATAAAGCATACAAAACAAAACCAAAATGTATTTTCCTGGGAAATATGTTAAGGAACATCCTTTCCAGAGTAATGACTTGTATATAAGGCAAAAAAATAACCAAAAACAAAAATACTCCTCCACACCTTGGGCTATGTTCACATATAGGGTTTTTGATGCATTTTTTGCACTTTTGCATTGCTTTCAACCGTGACAAATGAATTCACTAGGAAATGTCATTTTAACATTTTATAACCTTATCTGGCCATGTGGTATGTGACACATCATCAGACACATCCTGTTTCATTTATGAAGGAGGGACTCTGAAAGTCACAAAGCCTATTTTTATAGGGCCATCAGGCGGCCTTTACTATTCTTAAAGGGCCATCAGTCGGCCCTCACTATTCTTAGAGAGCCATCAGCTGGCTATGCTTTGCTGTTCCCATTACTAAAGAGTGGGTCTCCTATACTGTTATTGCGTATGCAGTGAGTGGCAGGGCTGCCCAAAATTTGGACGCACCCCAATACCCCTTTGAAAATTTGGACGCACCCCAACACCCCTTTGAAAATTTGTACGCACCCCAATACCCCTTTGAAGAGACTTAGAGAAGGGTCTCCTGAAAACAATGTTCCCATTATTAGGAAGTGCGTCTCCCATACTGTTTGCTTTTGCAGTGAATGCAAGGGCTGCCAAAAATTTGGACTTACTCCAATGCCCCTTGGAAGAGACGTAGAGGAGGGCCTCCTGAAAAAAAATGTTCCCATTATTAGGAAGTGGGTCTTTCATTGTGTTTGCCTTTGCAATGAATGTAAGGGTTGCCAAAAATTTGGACGCACTCCAATGCCCTTTGGAAAAGACGTGGAGGTCAGAGGGCTTCCTGAAAACAATGTTCCCATTATTAGGAAGTGGGTCTCCCATTGTGTTTGCCTATGCAGTGAATGCAAGGGTTGCCAAAAATTTGGAGGCACTCCAATGCCCCTTGGAAGAGATATAGAGGGCCTCATGAAAAAATGTTCCCATTATTAGGAAGTGGGTCTCCCATTGTGTTTGCTTATGCAGTGAATGCAAGGGTTGCCAAAAATTTGGAGGCACTCCAATGCCCCTTGGAACAGACGTAGAGGGCCTCATGAAAAAATGTTCCCATTATTAAGAAGTGGGTCTCCCATTGTGTTGGCCTATGCAGTGAATGCAAAGGCTGCCAAAAATTGGGAGGCACTCCAATGCACCTTGGAAAAGACGTGGAGGAGGGCCTCATAAAAAATGTTCCCATTAGAAAGGAGCGGGTCTAATATACTTGAAATGGCCATGCACTAAGTGTATGGGCTGACAAACATTTATCTCTGGGGGGTATACATGAACATACTGTATACATTTTTTTTTTTATGGGCATCATAAACACCCTTTAAAAAAATTATGTAGGTGTTGCATCACGGACCACGGTCACCCTGGTGATATGGTGGTGGAGGATGAGGATGAGGAGAAGGAGGAGGACAAGCGCAAATAGCCAAAATCAGGAAGCGTATACCCATGTGTGGGTGTGAAGAGGTGCATGGGAATACACCTCCCAAAAAAAACCACTGGATTTGAGTTTATGTTACGCTGCTATTGTAGCACCCCGAGAACTCGGCTGCTACAGGGGTATTGCACCTCAAACCAGAGGTGTGGTATTCCACTCCCGGGTAAGGATGGAGTGTGGGACTGAGCTCAGATAGCTGCATGCACTACACTCACCCCATTTCCGGGGGACAGAACAACGGTACTCCCACCAAATAGTTGTGCAGGTACGACAGCGTCTGTCCCTGGCTGGAGTGGGGGGGGGGAGGAACATCCCAGTAGTGTAGGGGCAGATAGGAGAGGGGCTCTGGGCATAGAGGTAGGAGCCCATTGGGTGCTAGTCACCTGGGCTCACACATAGAGGGAGTATATATGGTGGGCACCATCTAGAGACAGGGTGAGTTCTGAGAGAGAGTTCAGCCAGGAGGGCTGACAGGGAGCTGTGGCTCCGGCTGGGCCCAGCTCCAGGGCCAGGCCTGTAGTGGAGAGAAGGAGGAAGAGAGGCCCAGAGACACAAGACAAGAGGGAACCCTGAGATCCCAGAAGTAAACCAGAAGGGTGAAGGGTTGGCAGAAAAGGGTACCGGATCCCAAGCTGGTAGAGGCTAATCATCCTTAGCCAGGAACCGGAGGTCGTGGACAAGTTTTGGCGCGACCCCTCGCCATATCCACCAGGAAGGCAGACCACGAATAGGGTCAGGGAAGCCGGGACAGGTTTCGCCACCAAAAGGCCCGAGGGAGCCGGACATAGGTGGGTCCCTGGTGAGGACGGCCAGTAGGAAGGAAGAGAGGGGAGCTCAGGACTACGCTCTGGAACTGCCCGGGAGTTGGCCGAGTCCTGCACCTGGTGGACGCAGCACGGCTTGGGTGGTCACTCTTGGCCGAAGTGACCGGAGCAACACCTGTGAGTAAAAGCCTTGAAACTACACCACACGTCTCTGAGCTTCCTTGCTTCACCATCACCACCACTGTCATCTACATCTGCTGCCCTGAGGCCATACCCCTCCCGTTGGGGGTTATACCATCTACGCTGCACAATCCTATCACCGGCCTCAGCGGTCTGCCCTGCAGCGGCGGCCTCATAGCCGCAATCAACGGGTGGCGTAGTCGAACATTTTAACATCTACTGCAAAACAGTGCCGCTCAGTTTGACTCCCTGGGCACGGACCGGGTCACCGCCACGAGACTACTACTCCCATCGGATCCGGCTCCGGGTAAGCCCTCCCCCGTGCGCGCGATGCCGCGCAATGAAGGCCCAGGGGCACGTCAACTTTGGCGTAGTCGGCAGGATTTCGTGCCCGCAACTACCGGGTACTGCGTGCCTGAAGAAAAGTTTATATGTACCGTAAGAAGAAGTCTCCCGCCAATTCCAGAGGGTCCCCGCCATCGGACGCCATCTCGGGTCGTTTCCCGCCGTTTGCCCGCCATCTGCAGCCTTTTCCCGCCATCCACGGAGTTTCCCGCCATTAGGAGACGATTCCCGCCATCTGAGACGATTTCCCGCCCTGGCAGAGCGGACGCCATTATGGGCGTGCCAGAGGGTGGCAAGAGACCACCTCCCATCGTGGGCCTGGTCCCAGAAGAGCGCCAAAAGCGGAGACCGCCCCCACCAGCAGAGACTGCGATGATAGAGATGTCCATCAGAGCGAGGGGTCTGCCCCTGGAACTGACAATCACCAAGTGGCCCCGGGACCACCCTCAGTATGGGCGGATCAAGAACAAAAGAGAGAGGATGGGTGCAGCCTGGAGGAGTCTGGAAAGATCGCACCCGGAGATGGAGGGAGAGTCAGGCAGCACCGACCCTCTGGTCAGGAGCCTGTTGCAGGCCGCCACCCCAGAAGGCCTGGTGGAGATCCTGGCACAGCTCCCAAAAGATCGGGAGCATGCACAGACCGCGCTGGAGGGCTTGGCTCGGAAGATGGCCCGAGTGCAGCAAGAAGTGCTGGCCGAGTGGAGCAGAGAAATGGCCCTGCAGGCTGGAACCCGCCAGCAAAGGACGCCACCCGGGATGAGGAGTCTGTCTGCCTCTGAGGATGGTGCAGGAGGGACGAAGGCCGGAGACGACGCCGTGGAAGGAGCTGAAGAGATGGAAGCAGGTAAAGGGGACGTCACCACCCCAGGCCTAGTAGCCGTGAGCCTGCCCCAGCTCCCCGTCGCAGAGCCCAAAATCCCCCTTACCGTGCCCGATGCTGCACCGCCACCGCTCCAAACTAGGCCTCAAGCGGCAGGAGCCGCGGCCACGCTCCCTGTGACGTCACGCGCCTCAACCCTGAGCGCGGCCAAGCAGGAAACGCCACCGGCCTGGTCGCAAGGCCGAGTACCCCCGGGCGCCGCCGTTTCCACAGTGCCCTTCACCTTCAGAGTGCCACCGGCCTGGTCGCAAGGCCTGGTGAATCCGGGCGCTGCTACCACCACCGCGCCCTCAACCTCCACAGTGCTACCCTTGGGTGAAGACCTGTTCGCACAACATACTTGCCCGGATGGGCAGTCCTTTGTGTGGCCACCAGAGTACGTCAATCCCCGACTCCGGAAGGAATGGCCCCTGTGTGAGCCCCTGATCCCGGCTCCGGCGCCCGCCAAGATCACCCCACTCCCGTTGGAGGAGGCTCAGTTCGCATGGGACCCCACCGGTGAAAACCTCATGGGGTTCACCCAAGAGACCCGGGCGGCCGCAGCCCAGCGTGCGGAGTGCTGCCGACAACAACTAGAGGTCTTCAACAAAGAACGGCAAGAGAGGCGGGTCTGCGAGGAGCGGCTGCAGGTACAGAGCGCGGAGCAGAAACGCCGGACCCGGCGAAACCCCCGTGCAGCCCACGGTCCCCGCGTCACCGGGACCGTAATCAAGTTCCAACTGGAGCACGGTTGGGGCTTTATCAGGGATCACAGGACCCCCGGCGACGTCTTCGTCACCCGTAGGGATGTTGAGTCCCACCTGCCAGAGGGACACCGCGGACGTGACCTTTACCTGGGTGATGAGGTCACCTTCACCCGGCATCAGTGCGCTAAAGGACCGTACGCCCTTCACGTGCACCGGTTAACGGAGGAAGAGCTGCGGTATGAGGAAGATCAAGAGGACCCGGACGGGTCTGAAGACTACCCTCAGGAGGAGACAAGGAGAGGACACCGCTGCTGAAGGGAAGTAGCATAAACTGAAGCTGTATATAGTTACTCATAGGGGTACTTGTCATACTGCTAATTAAAGTGTGTTCCCCGTTGGGACTAGTGTGAATTGTTCCCCGTGTGCCCCTATCCCCACAGGCTGAGGACTGTGAGCAGCCATTCCTTATCCCCACAGGCTGAGGACTGTGAGCAGCCATTCCTTATCCTCACTGGCCGAGGACTGAGAGCGGCCATATCCTGTAAATAGTTGCGCTTCCTAAGGCGCCCCCTACCGGTTTTATAGGAGAACTGTTTTTCTATCAGTGACTGTGGCACTTTACCTGGTCACAAGTTGCACGGTGGCCAGGGATCAAGAACGTTTATTATGGAAAAGTTTTATATCAAAAGTTTATACTGCTAGAATAATATATAAGAAGTTACCTGTCATGTTATATTTTCTGATAATGTTTTATAATGTTTTACCTGTTAGTGTATGTTTTAAAAAAAAAAAAAAAAAAAAATTGTAAGTTTTGGTATGTTTTACTCTTTTCCAGCCCGAGGACGTGCTGTGGTTTACCAGGGGGGAATGTAGCACCCCGAGGACTCGGCTGCTACAGGGGTATTGCACCTCAAACCAGAGGTGTGGTATTCCACTCCCGGGTAAGGATGGAGTGTGGGACTGAGCTCAGATAGCTGCATGCACTACACTCACCCCATTTCCGGGGGACAGAACAACGGTACTCCCACCAAATAGTTGTGCAGGTACGACAGCGTCTGTCCCTGGCTGGAGTGGGGGGGGGGGGGAACATCCCAGTAGTGTAGGGGCAGATAGGAGAGGGGCTCTGGGCATAGAGGTAGGAGCCCATTGGGTGCTAGTCACCTGGGCTCACACATAGAGGGAGTATATATGGTGGGCACCATCTAGAGACAGGGTGAGTTCTGAGAGAGAGTTCAGCCAGGAGGGCTGACAGGGAGCTGTGGCTCCGGCTGGGCCCAGCTCCAGGGCCAGGCCTGTAGTGGAGAGAAGGAGGAAGAGAGGCCCAGAGACACAAGACAAGAGGGAACCCTGAGATCCCAGAAGTAAACCAGAAGGGTGAAGGGTTGGCAGAAAAGGGTACCGGATCCCAAGCTGGTAGAGGCTAATCATCCTTAGCCAGGAACCGGAGGTCGTGGACAAGTTTTGGCGCGACCCCTCGCCATATCCACCAGGAAGGCAGACCACGAATAGGGTCAGGGAAGCCGGGACAGGTTTCGCCACCAAAAGGCCCGAGGGAGCCGGACATAGGTGGGTCCCTGGTGAGGACGGCCAGTAGGAAGGAAGAGAGGGGAGCTCAGGACTACGCTCTGGAACTGCCCGGGAGTTGGCCGAGTCCTGCACCTGGTGGACGCAGCACGGCTTGGGTGGTCACTCTTGGCCGAAGTGACCGGAGCAACACCTGTGAGTAAAAGCCTTGAAACTACACCACACGTCTCTGAGCTTCCTTGCTTCACCATCACCACCACTGTCATCTACATCTGCTGCCCTGAGGCCATACCCCTCCCGTTGGGGGTTATACCATCTACGCTGCACAATCCTATCACCGGCCTCAGCGGTCTGCCCTGCAGCGGCGGCCTCATAGCCGCAATCAACGGGTGGCGTAGTCGAACATTTTAACATCTACTGCAAAACAGTGCCGCTCAGTTTGACTCCCTGGGCACGGACCGGGTCACCGCCACGAGACTACTACTCCCATCGGATCCGGCTCCGGGTAAGCCCTCCCCCGTGCACGCGATGCCGCGCAATGAAGGCCCAGGGGCGCGTCACTATCATTCGGTGGTGTTGAGAAGTCTGGCCCAATCCAGCCCTTGTTCACTTTTATAAGAGTCAGCCTGTCAGCATTTTCAGTTGACAGGCGGATGCGCTTATCAGTTATAATTCCACCAGTGGCACTAAAAAGCCGCTCTGATAAAACGCTGGCGACAGGGCAGGCCAGGACCTCCAAGGCGTAGAGAGCCTGTTCATTCCACATGTCCAGCTTGGATACCCAATAATTATAAGGCACAGAGGAATCACGGAGGACGTTGGTACGGTCGGCAAGGTACTCCCTCAGCATCTTCCCAAACTTTGCACTCCTTGTGAGAGTACCCCATGGCTCAGGGCCTATGCGATGGGAGGGGCTGAGAAAACTCTCCCAGAACTTTGACAGTGTTCCCCTGCCTCTGCTGGATTGGAGTTGTGTCTCTCTCACCTGTACTCCTTGGTTGTTCAACGAACTGTGAACTCTGCTGCCAGCGTTTTCAGATGGGAATTTTTTTTACTAGTTCCGCAACAAGGGCCTTCTGGTACTGCCCCATTTTTGTAGACCTATCCGCCTCAGGAATAAGAAATATAAAGTTCTCCTTGTAGCTCTGATCTAGAAGTGTCACCAACCAGTAATGAATGTCACCCAAAATTTTGAGAACGTGAGGTTCACGGGAAAGGCAGCGTAACATAAACTCAGTCATGTGTGCCAGACTGCTAACAGGCTAGACTTCCCGTGTCCTCACCAAGAGGACGACTGACCATGCTCTCCTCCTCCTCTCTGTCCTCAAGCCATCCATGCTGAACAGACGGTATGACAGTTGTGCAGGTAGTACCGTCCATAGCGCATGAAACTAGCTCCTGTTCTTCCTCCTCCTCTTCCTCATTGTCACCCAATCCATGTTGGGATGAGATGAGGCTGGGCAGTGTGTAATCATCCTATATGGTTCCTTGCTCCATCTCATTGTGCTCCACCTGCAATGCATCCTCTTTGATTGTGAGCAGACAGCGTTTCAGAAGACAGAGAAGCGGGATGGTGATGCTAATTATGGCATCATCGCTGCACACCATCTTGGTGGAGTCCTCAAAGCTTTGGAGGATGGTACAGATGTCTGACATCCATGTCCACTCCTGAGGTCTTATGTGTGGAGTCTGAACTGAATACCGACGGCCTTGTTGATGCTGGTAGTAAACAACTGCCCTCTTCTGCTCACAAATCCTTCCCAACATCTGCAGTGTAGAGTTCCAACGCGTGGGGACAACACACACCAGTCGGTGAGCCAGAAGCTGCAAACACTGCTGAAGCACGGCAAGAGCGGCGGAAACTGTAGCTGACTTTCAAAAATGGGCACACAGGCGGCGTACTTTGACAAGCAGATCCGGCAGCTCCGGGTAGGTTTTGAGAAACCGCTGAACCATGAGGTTAAGTACATGGGCCAGGCATGGTACATGTGTGAGCTCGCCTCGACTCACAGCCGCCACCTGGTTCCGGCCATTGTCACATACATTGTTCAGCGGTGTGAGCCACAGATCTGCCTGCTCTTTCAGAGCTGTCCACAACTCTTCAGCATTGTGCGGTTTGTCACCTAAGCATATTAGCTTCAGCACAGCCTGTTGCCGCTTGGCTGAGGAGGTGCTGAAGTGCTTCCAGTTTGTGGCTGATGTGGTAATTTCGGAGATGGAGGCTGAGGAGGATGAGGTACAGGAGCTGTAGACTGTGGGGGCAACATCCCAAGGTCCGACTGGGTCCCGGCTTACAGTATGTTATCCCAGTGTGCCGTCAGCGAGATGTACCATCCCTGCCCACAAGCACGTGTCCAAGTGTCCGTGGTTAGGTGGACTTTCCCTGTAACTGCATTGTTGAGGGCACGGCTAATGTTGTGGGGACCGAGTACCGAGGGACGGCCGCCGCCATGAGGTTGCAGAATGCTTCCGTCTCCACAAGCCTAAAATGCAACATTTCGAGCGCAAGCAGTCGCGAAATGTGGGAATTCAGTAGTGTGGCCTGTGGGGCATTGTCTGAGTATTTGCACTTGCGTTCCAAAGACTGGTGTATGGACAATTAAACGCTGCACTGGGACAAGGACGTGCTTGCTGATGGTTCTAGTTGAGAGCGTGCAATGACAGGTGCAGGGCAGGAGGCATCTTCGCATACACTATGGACAGGGTATTGGCTTGCACGCACAACAGCGGAAGAAGCAGTGGTGTCACCCGCAGACACTGTTCCTGGACCCTGGGGTTCGGCCCACTAAGTCAGGTGCTTTGCTGCCATGTGCCTGATCATGTTGGTGGTGGTCAGGCTGGTCGTTTTGCCACCCCTGCTGATGCTGGCCTAGCAGGTGGTGCAAATGGCCTTTTTGGGGTTATCGGCAGAGTCTTTAAAAGACAACCAGACTCGGGAAGACCTAACAGTTGTACTGGCAACTTTGGTCGTGTTGGTGTTACGGGGAACGGTTGCCCGCCTTCTGTCTGCGGCCACCACACTGCTTCTTCCTGCCTGTTGGGGTGCTCTGCCTCCCTCCCCTGTGTGCTGCTGTCCTCGCTCTGCATGTCCTCCTGCCAGGTTGGGTCAGTTACTATATCATCCACCACCTCATCTTCCACTTCCTCACCCTGGTCCTCCTCCTATCTTTCTGGCAATTGTGTCTCACCATTGTCCATCTCTTGTGACACTTTCCCACCGTCACCTTCGTGTGACCGTGGCTGCTCAAATATTTGGTCATCGCTACATGCGATATCCTCTTGCCCCGCTTCAAGTGGACCAGGCGAGAGGCCCGAATCTATAAATGGAAAAGTGAACAGCTCTTCAGAGTGTCCAAGTGTGTGATCAGTTGTCTCTGGCCACTTGGCATGGTGGGAGGAAGGAGGATCAGGGTGAGAAATATGCAGTCCAGACTCACGGCTACTGAAACTTGACTGTGTGGAAGACAGGATGGTGGTGGTAGTGGCTAAGTGACTGGAAGCATTATCTGCTATCCAACCAATAACCTTTTCACACTGCTCTGTGTTCAAAAGTGGTGTTTTGCGGTCCCCTATTAATTGGGACAGGAAGGTCGAGAGAGAAGATGTGAGTGTTTGTTGTGGCACAATTTCAGCTTGCCCACGGCCTCACACCATCATCACCATTACGTCCAGTTCCCCGTCCCTTGCCACGCGCCTTGCCCATTTTAAATGGAGGACAATATCTTCCACACTCACAACAAATGACTGAATTTGGAGCGAACTCATATGTGATCCGTGTGACGGAGAAAACACAGTTTTCAATACCTGACCAGTAGGTAACTATTTTGAACAGCAAACTAGTGTCAATAGCTTGACTCAGACACTGAAAAAATTTTTTATTGGAGGCCAGAAATGGCAATATTTTCTGAAAACGTATATGTGATCCGTGTGACGGTGAAAACACAGTTTTAAATAGCTGGATTTCTAGCGCTGTAATATGGAAAGGACCTGTAGTGGAGAGGCTGTATTCTGCAGTGCCAACAAGCAAATGGCACAAAAAATGGTGTTCTCTGGATTGCTTTTTAAGTAAATAATGAGGATTAAGATCCAAAAAAAATTATTCCTGGCCCCTGAGACCTGGGCCTATTTCTAGAAATATAACAGCAGCAGCTGACAGAACTGGAATGGCGCATCTTGTGCTATATGCATTGCAGTCTGCTATACTGTATACACTGCCTGCCTGATATCTCTGCAGCTGGATTAGTACTTAGAAGTTCTATTAGTTGAGATGGATATGTGCCTCTAATATAGTTTGGTATACCTACACTAACTAGAAACAAGCAAATCTCTCCCTATGTCAGCAGCACCTCTCTCTACACTGTCTGATTCCGGAGTGACTGTGACGAGTATGGAGGCGCCAGGTCTGATATAGACCTGATGGCGGCCAGCCAATCACTGTAATGCCACAACCAACATGGCTACGACATTACAGTGAGTGGCAGGCAATCCCTACATGTTCATTGGCTCTCTAAAGAGCGCCAAACATGCAGGGAGGAGACCCGAGCTCCCGCTGAGGAACCCCGGAAATACTCGGCGAGCAGTGAGATGCTCGGGCAAACACCGAGCAGTAGCGAGCATGCTCGCTCATCACTAAATAGGACACATCTGTGATAAAATGTTAAAATGGAATTTCTCCAACTTGTCAGAAATACAGAACAAAGAAATAACTTATGATATTTTCAAACAATAGATGGGGCAAGGTCACACTGTGCAAGACAGCAACTGAGCAAATACTCCGGGACCATTCATCTTCCCTACATCATGTGGGGCATGTGTTTTATAATTCCCAACTCCTGACAGGTGCACAGACCAGATGCAATCACATCTCTGCACTATGATTCTGAGCTAATTGTACTTCCTTTTTCAATTATTGGACATTATGTATGATTTGCTAAAAGGAAGGTAGGGGGAGTCACAAATTCTCTGAGCTAACGTCTAATTTTAAGCAGATCATCAGACTTGTGAATATAGAAAAGGAAGTAACTACTAGTCTACTATAATACTGCTCCTATGTACAAGAATATTACTACTATAATACTGCTCCTATGTACAAGAATATTACTACTATAATACTGCTCCTATGTACAAGAATATAACTACTATAATACTGCTCCTATGTACAAGAATATTACTACTATAATACTGCTCCTATGTACCAGAATATAACTACTATAATACTGCTCCTATGTACAAGAATATATCTACTATAATACTGCTCCTATGTACAAGAATATAACTACTATAATACTGCTCCTATGTACAAGAGTATAACTACTATAATACTGCCCCTATGTACAAGAATATAACTACTATAATACTGCTCCTATGTACAAGAATATAACTATTATAATACTGCCTCCTATGTACAAGAATATAACTACTATAATACTGCTCCTATCTACAAGAATATAACTACTATAATACTGCCCCCTATGTACAAGAATATAACTACTATAATACTGCCCATTTGTACAAGAATATAACTACTATAATACTGCTCCTATGTACAAGAGTATAACTACTATAATACTGCTCCTATGTACAAGAATATAACTACTATAATACAGACCCTATGTGCAAGAATATAACTACTATAATACTGCTCCTATGTACAAGAATATAACTACTATAATACTGCTCCTATGTACAAGAATATAACTACTATAATACTGCCCCCTATGTACAAAAATATAACTACTATAATACTGCCCCTATGTACAAGAATATAGCTACTATAATACTGCTCCTATATACAAGAATATAACTACTATATTACTGCCTCTATGTACCAGAATATAACTACTATAATACTGCCCCTATGTACAAGAATATAACTACTATAATACTGCTCCTATATACAAGAATATAACTACTATAATACTGCTCCTATGTACAAGAATATAACTACTATAATACTGCCCCATGTACAAGAATATAACTACTATAATACTGCCTCTATGTACCAGAATATAACTACTATAATACTGCTAGCTATGTACAAGAATATAGCTAATATAATACTGGCCCTATGTACAAGAATATAACTACTATAATACTGCCCCCTATGTACAAAAATATAACTACTATAATACTGCCCCTATGTACAAGAATATAGCTACTATAATATTGCCCCTATGTACAAGAATATTACTACTATAATACTGCCCCTATGTACAAAAATATAACTACTATAATACTGCCCCTATGTACAAGAATATAACTACTATAATACTGCTCCTATGTACAAGAATATAGCTACTATAATACTGCCCCTATGTACAAGAATATAACTACTGTAATACTGCCCACTATGTACAAAAATATAACTACTATAATACTGCCCCTATGTACAAGCATATAATTGCTATAATACTGCTCCTATGTACAAGAATATAACTACTATAATACTGCCCCCTATGTACAAGAATATAACTACTATAATACTGCCCCCTATGTACAAAAATATAACTACTATAATACTGCCCCTATGTACAAGAATATAGCTACTATAATACTGCTCCTATGTACAAGAATATAACTACTATAATACTGCCTCTATGTACAAGAATATAACTACTATAATACTGCTCCCTATGTACAAGAATATAGCTACTATAATACTGCTCCTATGTACAAGAATATAACTACTATAATACTGCCCCTATGTACAAGAATATAACTACTATAATACTGCCCCCTATGTACAAGAATATAACTACTATAATACTGCTCCTATGTGCATGAATATAACTATTATAATACTGCTCCTATGTACAAGAATATAACTACTATAATACTGCCCCTATGTACAGGAATATAACTACTATACTACTGCCCCTATGTACAAGAATATAACTACTATAATACTGCACCCTTTGTACAGGAATATAGCTACTATAATACTGCCCCCTATGTACAACAATATAACTACTGTAATACTGCCCCTATGTACAAGAATATAACTACTATAATACTGCCCCTATGTACAAGAATATAACTACTATAATACTGCTCCTATGTACAAGAATATAACTACTATAATACTGCCCCTATGTGCAAGAATATAACTACTATAATACTGCTCCTATGTACGAGAATATAACTATTATAATACTGCCTCTATGTACCAGAATATAACTACTATAATACTGCTCCCTATGTACAAGAATATAGCTAATATAATACTGGCCCTATGTACAAGAATATAACTACTATAATACTGCCCCCTATGTACAAAAATATAACTACTATAATACTGCCCCTATGTACAAGAATATAGCTACTATAATATTGCCCCTATGTACAAGAATATTACTACTATAATACTGCCCCTATGTACAAAAATATAACTACTATAATACTGCCCCTATGTACAAGAATATAACTACTATAATACTGCTCCTATGTACAAGAATATAGCTACTATAATACTGCCCCTATGTACAAGAATATAACTACTGTAATACTGCCCACTATGTACAAAAATATAACTACTATAATACTGCCCCTATGTACAAGCATATAACTGCTATAATACTGCTCCTATGTACAAGAATATAACTACTATAATACTGCCCCCTATGTACAAGAATATAACTACTATAATACTGCCCCCTATGTACAAAAATATAACTACTATAATACTGCCCCTATGTACAAGAATATAGCTACTATAATACTGCTCCTATGTACAAGAATATAACTACTATAATACTGCCTCTATGTACAAGAATATAACTACTATAATACTGCTCCCTATGTACAAGAATATAGCTACTATAATACTGCTCCTATGTACAAGAATATAACTACTATAATACTGCCCCTATGTACAAGAATATAACTACTATAATACTGCCCCCTATGTACAAGAATATAACTACTATAATACTGCTCCTATGTACATGAATATAACTATTATAATACTGCTCCTATGTACAAGAATATAACTACTATAATACTGCCCCTATGTACAGGAATATAACTACTATACTACTGCCCCTATGTACAAGAATATAACTACTATAATACTGCACCCTTTGTACAGGAATATAGCTACTATAATACTGCCCCCTATGTACAACAATATAACTACTGTAATACTGCCCCTATGTACAAGAATATAACTACTATAATACTGCCCCTATGTACAAGAATATAACTACTATAATACTGCTCCTATGTACAAGAATATAACTACTATAATACTGCCCCTATGTGCAAGAATATAACTACTATAATACTGCTCCTATGTACGAGAATATAACTATTATAATACTGCTCCTATGTACAAGAATATAGCCACTATAATACTGCTCCTATGTACAAGAATATAACTGCTATAATACTGCCCCTATGTAAAAGAATATAACTACTATAATACTGCCCCTATGTACAAGAATATAACTACTATAATACTGCCCCCTATGTACAAGAATATAACTACTATAATACTGCCCCCTATGTACAAGAATATAACTACTCTAATACTGCCCCTATGTACAAGAATATAACTATTATAATACTGCTCCTATGTACAGGAATATAACTACTATAATACTGCCCCCTATGTACAAGAGCATAACTACTATAATACTGCCCCTATGTACAAGAATATAACTACTATAATACTGCCCCCTATGTACAAGAATATAACTACTATAATACTGCCTCCTATGTACAAGAATATAACTACTATAATACTGCTCCTATGTACAGGAATATAACTACTATAATACTGCCCCCTATTTACAATAATATAACTACTATAATACTGCTCCTATGTACAGGAATATAACTACTATAATACTGCTCCTATGTACAGGAATATAACTACTATAATACTGCTCCTATGTACAATAATATAACTACTATAATACTGCCCCCTATGTACAAGAATATAACTACTATAATACTGCTCCCTATGTACAAGAATATAACTACTATAATACTGCTCCTATGTACAAGAATATAACTACTATAATACTGCTCCTATGTACAGGAATATAACTACTATAATACTGCTCCTATGTACAAGAATGTAACTACTATAATACTGCCCCCTATGTATAAGAATATAACTACTATAATACTGCCCCCTATGTATAAGAATATGACTACTATAATACTGCCCCCTATGTATAAGAATATAACTACTATAATACTGCCCCCTATGTATAAGAAGATAACTACTATAATACTGCTCCTATGTACAAGAATATATCTACTATAATACTGCTCCTATGTACAGGAATATAACTACTATAATACTGCTCCTATGTACAGGAATATAACTGCTATAATACTGCCTCTATGTACAAGAATATAACTACTATAATACTGCCCCTATGTACATGAATATAACTACTATAATACTGCCCCTATGTACAAGAATATAACTACTATAATACTGCTCCTATGTATAAGAATATAACTACTATAATACTGCTCCTATGTACAAGAATATAACTACTATAATACTGCTCCTGTGGACAAGAATAGAAAGTACGTAGCGAAAAAGGTGGTGCCCAATATTAGAATATAATTAGCAAAAGATAATACAATGTCTCTTTATTATACCTTATTTAAAACAGCTGGATGCTAGACACAAAGCATGGAAAAAGACACACACAGTGTACTGATTGAAGAAATGACCACAAATGTTAGGTCAGCCTAATTGAGACTTGACCTGACTAAACCAAATGGTATAATGTGGTGGAACCCCTAACAATATAAGGCCCTCCAGGCGAATATGTGTCTCACCAATGGTCATAAGGACCCATATAATGTGAAAATCATGTGACACATACACTACCACAAATTAAAAAAAACAGTACACATTGACCGAGGCACTAAATGTGTGATAAAACCAGATAATTATTAGAGTATGATAATGGATAGTGGTTAGGCAATGTCATATACCACTCGGACCATACAGATCTACCATCTCTAATTGTACCAAAAAATAGACCAGTGCACATTGAAGGCCCCCTGCTCATATAGTCACAGCAGTATATCTGAGCCAGTGGGTACAGCTACCTCTCACAAACTGCTGTACATCCACACAATCACTAGATTTGTGAAAAAATAGGAGACACTCATAGCTCAATAGAAAGAAACCACTATTAGCTTTTCAGCTGCTCCAATATTAAAGGCGGGCTCCCGACGCGTTTCTCCTTCATCATCAGGGGAGTGCATAGCCCATTCATAGCCCAATGTTCTGCGCCATCACAGAGGTACATATGCTGAGAAGAGATTGTCCCTGTGTCTTTTATACATGCCGCACGCTGACCGCCGGAGTGCGGCATGCTTCCGGGTTGTCATGTGTCAGCTGGGTGACGCACATCCTGCTGGATACATACTCACATCCGGCTCTTGCAGCGCACCATGGAACGCATAGTACTGCGCATGCGCGGGCACGGATCCCGCAGTCATCTCATGCGCACACGCACCCGCTCAGATCAGAGGCAGCTTTACCTCCAAGCAATCCGCCATGGAGGCAGCTCCAGCCCCCAAACATAAACCGCATTAGAGGAACCGCCTTATAAGACAGTACTAATGCTAATGTAGATGATCATGCCCACCCACATGGGCCTGTCAAAATGATCATAAACCACAGGGAAGAGGTCAGTTCCTGGACATGATAAATAGACATCCAACATACCAGACCAAAAAGGCGCGGAAAAAACATATAGAGGCCAAAGAGGTAGGTCTCATCAGATACAGAAGATAGTGCTACAGATATACGATTAGATGGTATGCTAGGGTCCCTGAACTCGCATGTCGTGCTTAAAATGTGACTAAAAAAGGTGGGAAAGGACATGGTGAGGGATGAGTGGGAAGGGGACAGAGAGAGGAACTATTGCTGGTTCTACGGACTGAGCCCTCTCTAAGCTGGTCCCTACCTACTGTGGAGGTTGGCACCCTACAGGGACATGTGCAAATGGCGCCCCCACTCAACGGCGGCTATCCCTCACTAACTGGGTCCCTGTGCTGACCCTATTATAGAAAAGAAGTGAAGGAAAGTTGTTCATTAAGGCTGTGAGGCTGCATAGTTCTCAACCAAAAGATCCATTTACATTCCTTCTGTAGGATCTTTTGATCCCAATTATCACCTCTGGCTGGAGGCCTAATTCTATCTATGCCTCCAAATCGCATGCAGTCTGGGTTACCACTATGAACATTGTTAACATGATTGGCAACTGGAGTATCCCTTTTATTGATGATGTCTCGTATGTGTTCCCTAATCCTCCTCTTGAACTCACGTCTAGTCTTTCCCACATATTCGACACCACAGTCACACGTGGCCTTATAGACCACCCCAGCAGTGCGGCAGTTAATGAACTGTCGGATGGTATAGTATTTACCCGTCACACTACTGCTGAAGCCCTTGGCCTGTGCCACCGATACACAGGCACTGCAATGACCACACTTGAAGCACCCCTTGACTTGGGTGCCTAACCAAGTTGGATGTGAATTGTCTATAAAATGGCTGTGGACCTATCTATCCTTTAAGGAGCTCCCCCTGTGATAGGTGACCTGTGGAAGGGCCCCAACTGTATCCTTGATGTCTGCATCCATTAATAACAGTGGCCAGTGGCTTTTAAGGATCTCCCTGACCCTGTTAGCTCCATTGGAGTAGGTAGTAATGAAACGGGTTAGGTTCGATTCATTATTGTTGACCTTGGGGATGAGTAGATACCTACGTTTTTTTTTTATGGAATTCTTATAGGCCTCAGTTAGGATTTTCTGAGGGTACCCCCTCTCGATAAACCGTTCACGTAATTCATCAGCTTGTGCTTTAAACGTGCCGATGTCAGAACAGTTTCTGTGAATCCTTAGGTATTGCCCCTTAGGGATACCTTTTTTCAGTGGGCCTGGGTATCCACTCTCCCACCTCAGTAAGGAGTTAGTGGCCGTGGGTTTCCGGTAATTGCTCGTAGTCAATTCACAATTTTCACCTTTACGGATGCAAACATCAAGAAATGGTAGAACAGCATTGTTGCATTCATGCGTGAAACGCAAGCCAATGTTATTAGTGTTGAGCTGTTTGACAAAATCGCTAAAAAGGGCCTCAGGTCCCTTCCACACCACGAAGATGTAATCAATATAACGTAACCAAATGATCACCCTATCACATAGGGGAACCGGAGGCTCGCTAAAGACTAGAGATGAGCGTTGTTCTACTCGAACTGTTCGCCAATCTCAAATTCGAGCTGTTTTGGGCGGTGTTCGAGCCGGTCGGCGAACATGAACAATTTGAGAAAAATTCGGCTGTTCGAGGTTATGTTCGATAACTGTTCGTGCACCAAAATCATAACTGGATTTTTTCTCAGTAATGATGAAAATTAATGTTAATACGCAGTTTGAGTGTACAGCGGGGCGGGGGGAGGGGCAGGGGATGGATCTCTGCAGGAACAATGAAGATCTCCATTTTTTTTTCTCTTTCCCGCATTTGCAGTGGGGAGGTGCAATCTGTCAGCCTATCAGCAGCGCACACACGGAGCGAAGTGCTTTTTTTCCCACAAGCAAGGGCATGTGTGATTGGCAGTGTATGTCACATGTCCTTGCCCTATAAGACCAAGCCATTTTCCCCGTCGCCACCATTTTCTCACTGCTGCAGCTGCGTGTTAGACGTCACCGCTGTTGCTGTGTGCGCTATACCTTGTTAATTTCAAGCCAATTTTCGCACAAATATACAGATAGCTTGGGAGTAGGGAATAGTTGTGATTGCAGTCCTTTTAAGGACTAGGTTACAGCATTTCCTACGACTTTTATCAGGGAGGTCTGTGCTCTTAAATAGATAGATTGTGGGAGTAAAGACTAATTGTAATTGGAGTCCTTTTCAGGACTAGGTTACATCAGTTCCTATCAGTTTTTGCCAGGCAGGTCTGTGCCAGTGCTGTGCAAGTTTTTTTCACAGCATTTGGCTGAATCTAGCAAAGCTAATCCTTTTTGGCCTATTGCAGAGTGTGTTAGTCAGTGGAGTAGCCTATCTGTGTTGCAAGATATACCACCTGTGTATAGAATACCAATTTTTTTACTGCACCTAGTGAAGTAAAATCTTTTGGGCATAGCATCATTCTATTAGTCCATCTATACTGACCTCCATCAGGTTGCAAACTGAATATAATTTTTTTCTGCATCTAGCTCTGAAAAAATATTTGGGCTTCTAGCGGTGTGTGGGACTTGGTCTATTAGTCCATCTATACTGACCTCCATCAGGTTGCAAATTAAAAATAATTTTTTTCTGCATCTAGCTCTGAAAAAATATTTGGGCTTCTAGCAGTGTGTGGGACTTGGTCTATTAGTCCATCTATACTGACCTCCATCAGGTTGCAAATTAAAAATAATTTTTTTCTTCATTTATCTCTGAAAAAATATTTGGGCTTCTAGCAGCGTGTGGGACTTGTTCTATTAGTCCATCTATACTGACCTCCATCAGGTTGCAAATTAAAAATAATTTTTTTCTGCATCTAGCTCTGAAAAAATATTTGGGCTTCTAGCAGTGTGTGGGACTTGGTCTATTAGTCCATCTATACTGACGTCCAGCAGGTTGCAAATTGAATATAATTTTTTTCTGCATCTAGCTCTGAAAAAATATTTGGGCTTCTAGCGGTGTGTGGGACTTGGTCTATTAGTCCATCTATACTGACCTCCATCAGGTTGCAAATTAAAAATAATTTTTTTCTGCATCTAGCTCTGAAAAAATATTTGGGCTTCTAGCAGTGTGTGGGACTTGGTCTATTAGTCCATCTATACTGACCTCCATCAGGTTGCAAATTAAAAATAATTTTTTTCTGCATCTAGCTCTGAAAAAATAATTGGGCTTCTAGCAGTGTGTGGGACTTGGTCTATTAGTCCATCTATACTGACCTCCATCAGGTTGCAAATTAAAAAGAATTTTTTTCTGCATCTAGCTCTGAAAAAATATTTGGGCTTCTAGCAGTGTGTGGGACTTGGTCTATTAGTCCATCTATACTGACCTCCATCAGGTTGCAAATTAAAAATAATTTTTTTCTGCATCTAACCCAGCCAATAGTTTTGGCCTAATACCACAGTTTGGCCACTCAGCTCTGCTCGGTTACCATCCATTGTTTTTTTGTGCAAACAACTCCAGAGTTGTGAATTAGTTAACCACCAAAATGAGTGGAAAAAGGCCTGCTGCTGGTGGAAAGGGGAATAGGCGTGTTGGGAAGGGGAAAAAAGGTTGTGTCCGTGGGGTAGGTGCAGAAGAAAGACCATCTTCCAGCCAAACTAAAATGTCTACTTCTTTTAGCGGACAATGTGATAAGATCCCTTTCTTACGGCCACGCCAATCGCTACAAATTCCAGATGAGGCACAAAAACAGCAGGTGCTTCAACGGATATCAAGTGCTCCTTTAAGTGGGCTCTCCTCCACATCAACTTCAACATCACAAATACTCCAGTCCTCAAAGGTGTCACCCAAATCGCACTTGCTTCCTCACAGCTCCCAAATCTCCAGCTGCCCGTCTGAGTATGAGGTAGAACAGATGGTTGAGTCTGCAGAGCTGTTTACTCATACTATAGCCTGGGAATCAGAGGTCGACTCCAGCGCTTCTGTGAATCCAGACGAGGAAATGATCTGCACTGATGCCTTGAATCTTTATGAGTCGGATCCAGGACCAGACGCAGAAGGTTCTGACCATAATGTAGACCCTCATTCCCAAACTGTAACTCCTGTTGGTGGAGACAATGAGGAAGACGATGATAAGACTCAAATACCTGATTGGAGCGACAACTTTAGTTTTTTGTCAGAGCAGGAACAGGTTGGCTCTGAGGACGACGGGTGTGATAACGCACAGGGTGATGATGATGAGGTCGGAGATCCCACTTACTGTCAACCCACAGTCAGCCAAGAGATGAGGTCAGCAGAGGAGGTGGAGGAAGATGCTAGTGACGACGAGGTCAGGTTGCGCCTTCCTGGACAGAGACGTAGTACTGGAAGCACGTCAACAACTGCATCCTCAAACACAACTCTGCCTCTCACCACAAGTCGTGGTGGCTCTTCAGGTCGCATGGGTGCTAAGCCTTGCATAGCCTGGGCATTTTTTCAGATCGATAAAGATGACCCAACTCGTGTTATCTGTAACATTTGTCAGCAAAAGCTAAGTAGAGGCCAAAAAATACATAGTTTGAGTACTTCATGCATGAACCGGCACATGGACATGAAGCATAAGTTGCAGTGGGAAGCTCAGTGTGCTACAATGCGGTCTAGCCGGCCGGGCCAACCACCGTCTGCCATATCTTGTGCATCCGCGGCCTCTTCATCCTCTGTGACTGGGGGGACAGCAGTCACACCTGTTTTGGGGCGCAGACCTGCCACCTCTTTACCCGCAACAGCCAGCGTGATTGGCAGGTCATCATTTTCTTTGGAGGTGGTAACACCAGCTGGTCTTGAGCGCTGTCCGACATCGATAGCACCACCTTTGGATCAAGGCAACCTAACATGTCCGCCTGCATCTTCCTCACAGACCGGCAGTTTGCCGGGGACACCCTTATCAACCCCGTCTAAGCACAATAGCCAGCCCTCGGTCCCTCAGATGTGGACAAGTAAAAGACCATTTCCTCCTAGCCATGAGAAAGCTAAGAGGTTGAATTTCAACATCTGCAAGCTCTTGGCTACAGAAATGCTGCCTTTCCGCCTGGTGGACACAGAGGATTTTCGAGACCTTATGTCCGTCGCAGTGCCCCAGTACCAGATGCCCAGTCGGCACTACTTCTCAAAGAAAGGTGTGCCTGCGCTCCACCAGCATGTCGCACACAACATCACCGCTTCTTTGAGAAACTCTGTGTGTGACAGGGTGCATTTCACCACAGACACTTGGACGAGTAGGCATGGACAGGGGCGTTACATGTCGCTGACTGGGCACTGGGTAACTATGGTGACAGCAGGACAAGGGGCTGCTGTCCAAGTCTTGCCGTCCCCATGAGTTGTGCGTCAATCCTCTTTATGTCATTTTTCCTCCACTGCTTCTGCCTCCTCAACCTCCTCTCGGTCTTCCACCTGCACCCAAAGCCTGTCTGGTCATGCCACAAGCTTTCTAACTGCGCAGAAGGGATCCTGCACACCTCCTTACTATGCTGGCAGTAGGGCTCAACGTCATCAGGCGGTTTTTACATTGAAATGTCTGGGAAATGTGAGTCACACAGCTGAGGAGTTGTGGTCAGCTCTGGAGAACCAATTTCATGAATGGTTGTCTCCACTGGACCTGAAACCAGGGAAGGCCGTGTGCGACAATGCTGCAAACCTGGGTGCGGCCCTTCGCCGGGGCAATGTCACACACGTGCCTTGTATGGCTCACGTGTTGAACCTGGTTGTCCAGCAATTTTTAGCCCACTATCCCAGACTAGATGGCCTTCTGCAGAGGGCACGGTCGCTGTGTGCTCACTTCCGCCGTTCGCATCCCGCAGCTCAGCGACTTACATCTCTACAGAAGTCGTTGGGCCTGCCACTTCACCGGCTAAAATGCGATGTGCCTACCCGGTGGAATTCAACTCTGCACATGTTGCAGCGACTGTGGCAGCACCGACAAGCCCTGGTGCAATACGTTCTGACGTATAGCCTGGGCCAACGAGATTCAGAGGTGGGGCAAATCACGCTGGAGGAGTGGTCTCAGATCAGGGACCTATGCACCCTTCTGCACAGTTTTGAAATGGCGACGAAGATGTTTAGTGCTGACGATGCCATTATCAGCATGACTATTCCGGTGATTTACATGCTGGAGCACATGTTAAACAGAATTCGGAGTCAGGTGGTGGCACAAGAGGAGGTGGAGGAAGTGGAGGAGGAGGAGTTGTATGCGGAAGGGCTAACATCTGCAAGGTCCAGACGGTCGGCAGCACCAAGGCGGCAGGCATGTGAGGGTGGGGGAGATAGTTTAACCAGGGCGCATGGTAGCAGCCAAACTAGTGAGGAAGGTGCAGGAGCCCAGGAAGAAGTGGAGGACGAACTGATGGAAGACTCATCAGATGAGGGAGACCTTGATCACATTTCTGTTGTGCGAGGTTGGGGGGAGAGGACAGAGGAAGGAAGCATGATTGTTACCTCGCCACCAACACAACAGGGACTTGGTGCTCCTGGATGCGCAACACACATGAGTGCCTTCTTGCTGCACTACCTGCAACATGACCCTCGAATTGTGAGAATTAGAAATAATCCTGACTACTGGGTTGCCACACTGTTAGATCCCCGGTACAAAAGTAAATTTGCAGAAATTATTCCTGCCATAGAAAGGGATGCACGCATGCAGGAGTATCAGCAGAGACTGTTGCAGAATCTTACATGTGCTTTTCCACAAAATACCAGTGGTGCACGTAGTGATTCTCACAGTTCCAACTTGCCAACCGTGGGACCGTCAAGTGTTCAGCACTCAAACCGTAACAGAACCACAGTATCTGCTGGTAACATCAATTTTGCGGAATCATTTCACCACTTTTTTAGCCCATCCTTTGCAAGGCCACAGGAGACAAGAAGTCTGACACATAGTCAACGCCTAGAGACGATGGTACAGGAGTATCTCCAAGTAAACATTGAAGCCACGACTGTGTCACTGGACCCTTGCTCTTTTTGGGCTTCCAATCTGGATAAATGGCCGGAGCTAGTCACTTACGCCTTGGAGATCTTGTCATGCCCCGCAGCCAGCGTTCTGTCTGAACGTGTGTTCAGCGCTGCTGGTGGTGTGCTGACAGATAAGCGCACGCGGCTCTCCACTGATAATGTAGACAGACTCACGTTCATAAAGATGAACAAATCATGGATCCGAAACGACTTTTCTACCCCTGTGTCATCCTGGGGAGAGTAAAAGCTTGATGATTGGTTAAAATCACCCTACCAACCGTTTTAAGCTTTCAAATTACTAATCATGTTTATCTGTATCTTGACTGGAAAATAATTTGGGCTTTGTAGCAGTGTGCAGCACTGATCCTATTAGGCCATCTATAATAAGCTTCACCAGATTTAAAATTAAAAATAATTTTTAGCTGCATCTAGCCCGGAAAATAATTTTGGGGCTCCGAGATGCGCAAGACACATAAGTGCCTTCTTGCTGCACTACCTGCAGCATGACCCTCATATTGTCAGAATTCGAAGTAATCATGACTACTGGGTTGCCACACTCTTAGATCCCCCAAACTTTTCGATCAACCTTTTCATTTTAATAAGGACCAAAAAAATGGTCATTTTTGAAATTATAAGCATTAGCAGGTTGTTAGAAACTGAAATCAAACAGTTTTCAACTCAAAACTTTATTCTAGGTGATGTTACATTTTCACATAGGACCCCTTGTTCGAAAGGAGCTTCTGAACTCTCTCGTCCATTGAATTTGTCAGGTTTTGGATGGTTTCTGCTTCAATTGTTTTGCATGAGGACAGAATACCCTCCCAGAGCTGTTGCTTAGATGTGAACTGCCTCCCGCCATCATAGACACTCCTTTTAATGATGCTCCAAAGGTTCTGAATGGGGTAGAGGTCAGGGGAGCATGGGGGTCACACCATAAGTTTGTCCCCTTTTATGCCCATATCAGCCAGAGATGCAGATGTTTTATGTGCAGCATGAGATGGTGCATTATCATGCAGAAAAATGATCTTGCTGTGAAATACACGGTTCTTCTTCTTGAACCATGGCAGGAAGTGCTGTTTGAGAAAATCCACATACATTATGGAGTTCATCTTTAGCGCCTTCAGGGATCCTAAAGGGGCCGACAATCTCTCTCCCCATGATTCCAGCCCAAAACATTACTCCACCTCCTCCTTGTTGGCGCTGTAGCCGTGTTTGCGTGGGGTGTCCATCAACCAGCCATCCTCCACTCCATTCATCTGGACCATCGAGCGCTGCACGGCACTCATCCGTGAACAAAACAGTTTTGAAATCAGTCTTCATGTAATGTTTGGCCCACTGGAGCCGTTTCTGCTTGTGTGAAGTGGATAGAGGAGGTCGACAGGATGGCGTATGCACAGCTGCAAACCTCTGAAGGACCCTGCATCTTGTTGTTCGGGGGACGTTGGAGGCACAAGCAGCTTCAAAAACTTGTCTGCTGCTATGACAAGGCTTTTTTGCCGCTGCTCTTTCAACCTGACGTAATTGCCTGTAGGAAAGAGTCCTCAATTTGCCCTTATCAGCACGCACACGTGTGTACTGTGAATCAGCTACATACTTCTTGATTGCCAAGACACTTCATCCTGATCATCGCACAATGTTGATTGTAGTCATGCCTTGACCTAAACACTCCACAATTTGTTGCTTCTCAGCAGCCGACACATCCTTTTTCTTTCCCATTTTGGCAGAAAATGTAGGCTGCTTAATAATGTGAGAGAGCCTTCTTAAGTAGTCTTGCCTTTCATTGGACACACCTGCCAAACTAATTAGCACAGGTGTCTGCAATTGCTTACAGTGATATAAAGAGCCCTGACACACATCACCATCAATGAGTTTAACTGACAAACAAACAAATTCTTCCCTTATCACTCCTAAACACTTTTTGCATAATAATTTGGAACGCGGTGTACATGTGCTTTTCCACAAAACACCAGTGGTTCACGTAGTGAATCTTACAGTTCTAACTTGCCAACCGTGGTCTGTATGGAATTGTTCAATAAAGGGCCCAAAATTAAGATAACATAGATGGGAGAGGTCTCTATGAATAGGAATTCCTACGTATTTGATACCCTGTGAGGGCCAGGCAAAGGGAAAGTTGGACTGGATGGAATCCTATATGGATTTAGGGAGGGAGACATCGAGGGCCTCAGACTTCGCTGCATTGATTTTAAAATTTTACCATGTAACAAAGTGATCTATTTCAGCCATAACAGCAGGGATGGATATATGTGATTGAGTGATATATACTAGGACATCATCAGCAAATAGAGAGCACTTGTACTCGGTGCCTCCCACCTCAATCCACCTAATATTGGGGTTATGGCGAATTGATGAGAGCAGGTGCTCCGTCACTAGGACGTATAAGAGAGGGGACAGAGGACATCCCTGCCTTGTCCCATTGGTGATTGTGAAAGGTGATGAAAATGTTCTGACGCACCCCCTGGGCCTTGGGACACCCGGAGCCGGACCCTTTTTGGTGGATGCTGGTGGTTGTAGTCTTCGTGGCGGCGATCCGGTTCCGTGGCTCAGGGCGGTCAAACCAGTGGCGGAACTATTTATGTGGTTTTGATGTTTAAATGTCTGACTACGCCACCCGTGGATTGCGGTCAGAGTGAACCGCCGCTACAGGGCAGACCGCTAAGGCTGGTGTTGTGGGTGCAGCAGAGCGTAGCATAACTCCCCACGGGAGGAGTATAGCCTCAGGGCAGTGTATGCGGAGGATGGGGGTGATGGTGCAGGGCAGCAGCAGTAACGACACGGAGTCAGTGATGCAGTTCAGGGCCTTTACTCACAGTTCTTATTATCCAGACCACGTCTGCAGGTAACGGCTGCCCACGTCGTACTGTGCTCACCAGGTGAGGGGCTCAGACAACTCCCAGATAACTTTGGAGCGCTTCACAGGACCCCCTTTGTGTGTCCTTTGTCTGGCCTTTCTTACCAACACTTCTGTCCGGCTGCCTCGGGCCTCCTCTTGGTAAACTTGGCGCCAGTTTCCCTGACCCTATGTGGTGCCTTCCTAGCGGGTGGAGCAAGGGGCTGCGCCACATAAAATGTCAGAGCCTCCGGTTTCTAGCTGAGGGTCGTTTCCTGCCTCCACTAGTTCGGGGACCGGTCTCCCCCTTTGGCCTGACCCCTCCACGCAGGTGGATTCGGGCGTGCGGTGGCGGCTCGCCCGTCCGCACCCCTGGGATCCCTTCATTCCTCGTTCCTGGAGCCTTCTCCGCTCCTCTTCCTTCCTTCTCCCTCTTGCAGGCCTGGGCCTCTGTTACTAGGCCTGCCTCCGGAGCAGAGCTCATGCAGAGCCCCTGCTCCCTGCCACTTCTGCTCAGACTTCTCTGCACTGAACTAAGATGGTGCCCACCTTTTATACTCCCTTCTCAATGCACCCAGGAACTGCTTCCTCCCTGCTCCTGCACTGCAGGGTTCCCCTTCCTCAGTGTTCCCTCCCCCCACTCCAGCCAGGGACAGGGACTGTCGTGCCCATCTCAGGGGCATATTGGTCGCCCTGCCCCACGGCAATGTGGTGTAATGCATGCAGGTGTCGGGTCCTGATCCACACTCCATCCTTATCTGAGAGTGAGATATCACACCTCTGGGTGAGGTGCAATACGTCTGTAGCAACCGAGCCCTCGGTGCTACAGTTCCATTTATCTTCAGCCTAGGTGACGTATTGTGATACAGGGCCGTGATTTTGGCTATAAAAGGGTCCCCTAGACCCCTACCCCAAGCTTTTTAAGAGAATCATATATGGCGTGCCAGGAGACTCTATGGAATGCTTTCTCAGCATCCAACGAGAGTATCTACTTACAAATTTTTAACTGCATCTAGCCCAGGAAATACTTTGTGCCTAGTAGCAGTGTCTGCTAGTCAGCGGATTATCCCGGCTGTTAAGCAAGCTACACCACCTGTAGTTTGGACACTTAATTTTTTCAAAGGAAATGTTTCGGGACCACGGGATACTTAGTGAAGAGCATCAGGAGGCACCCCAAGGCATAGGGGCTGGGACTGGCACTAGGATGCCTTGCGGTGGACAGCCGAGCTCGATCCTTATAAAAGCTTTTTAACTGCAGCAGCTTTAGTGGACGCTACTGGAGCTGGAATTACCGCGGCTGCTGGCATGAGACTTGCCCTCCAATAGATCCTTGTAAATGGATTTAAAGTGTATTCGTTCAAATTAGAGGGACAATTTAAATTAAAAAGCTTAGAGCTGCCTCCACCACAGGGGGGCTCTCTCGACCCACCAGCGGACAGGCACCAGTATTGGGAGAGGGGGGCTGGCCGTCAGGGTTCACCGCGGCTCTGGCACAAACCCGGCGACACGGAGGTGGCACGGGCAGGAGCGGACTGGCCGTGTCGGCTTCTCACTTTTTGGATTTTAGAAGGGCATGACATGCCTATATCTGTGTCTCCCCCTCCTTTTACTCCTCCACCTCTTTTCTTTTCGCATGACTATATGTACTTGTCACTTTTCCATGTGTTAGTTGTGTCTTCTGAGCAGTTTGTCAGCTTTTGGACACCTTTGAAGGTGTTTTCTATGTGTTTCTATGTGTTTTTGTTTGCCTGCCATTGGTTTTAACGGTGTTCGAAGGTGTTCGACGAACAGTTCGACGAACAGTTCGGCGAACACACGGGTGTTCGACGAACCGAACCGAACTCGAACACTACGGGGGTGGCTCAACACTACTAAAGACCATCGCTTCCTCCCACCAGCCCAGGAGCAAATTAGCATATGAAGGGGTGCAGGGACACCCCATCGCTGTGCCCCTGAGCTGGTGGAAGTACTTATTGTCAGACAAAACTCCAGTGATTGCAAAATAAACCTGTTATGTCTGGTGAACTGACAACCTCTCGTACTCAGATAGTGGTGCACGGCCCGAAAACCCTTGTCATGTAGAATTGATGTGTACAGTGCCTCCACATCTATACTTCCTAGAATCATATCAGGCTCTAGACAAATACCATCCAACTTACCCAGTAGATCAGTTGTGTCATGGACATGCGAGCTCAAGGACCCTACAAATGGTTTTAATATCTGGTTCAAATAAATCCCCAGGTTCTGTGTTAAACTGTTAGTGCCTGCAACGATAGGTCTGCCCTTAAGGGGGTCAAGTCCCTTGTGCACCTTAGGGAGATAGTAAAAAGTGGCCATGGTGGGGTGTGTGGGGCAGAGGAAGTCTCTCTCCTTCCTGTCAATTACACCATTATGCGCTCCCTCCTCAACGAGACGCTTAAGTTCCTTCAAGGGACCAACCGTGGGATTTCCCGCCACAACTTCATAACTGGTACGATCTCTAAGCAGGGTCATGCAAGTCTCTTTATAGGACGAGGAATCCATGATAACGATATTACCGCCCTTGTCAGATGGTTTAATCATGATGGTACGATCATTCTCAAGATTACAGAGACACTGCATCTCCAGTTTTGTGAGATTGTGTTTACCCATGAGCGTAGACTGGGATAATTCCAAAATGTCCCTGGTGACCAAATTAAGGAAAACATCTATGGACCCAGGGTCCCCTGATTGCGGAGGCATGTTTTTGCTCTTATTCTTAAGTGATGTAAATGGGCCATCCCCTTTACTATTAGGATCTGTGTCTCCAAAATGAAAAAGGAAACATACATCCTCAAGAAGGTTCTCCGCAATACCAAGTTCCATACATGATCTTTTATCCTCCCTACTGAAATGTTTCTTCCACCTTAACTTACGAATGAAAAGGTGGAGGTCCTTGATGGTCTCAAAGCAAGTAAAATCAGTGGTGGGGACAAAGGACAATCCCTTGCTCAGAACACACATCTCCAGATTATTAAGTGGTCTCGAAGATAAGTTAATAATGCTTGATTCTCGTGAGGAGGAGGTGCTCACTGTAGAGAAAGACTGGTGAATGACAGGTGGAGCAGGAGTCACTAATTTTCCCACTGACTCAGAGGAGCCGTGGTTCAGATAACTCCGTTCAAATTTAGACTATTTCTCAATGGGTAATTGTACTCTAAAAAAGAATCTCTTTGGGGAGATCTTCTCCCACCCCCTCTATTCCCCCGATGGGCACTCCTTCCTTTGCCTCTGCCTCTCGGATATCTCGGCATAGGCGGATTATAATGAGGGCAATCTGCCCTCATTATAATACGTGCGGCGCCATAGCACATACCGGCAGTCAGAGGCGGGGGGCCCCCGGACCGTTCTCCCAGCAGCGGCGCACGGCCGCTGCTTCTTCTTTGGCCGGGCCAGGACTGCACCTGTTAACTTCCCTGTGTGCTGGCCCGGCCGCGTCACAGCTAGGAGACACGGCCCTGTGCGCGGCCGTGTCTGCTAGTGTGATGTCACGCAGTGCGCACCCTGAACTGCTACTTACCACCGGAGAGGAGCTGGATGACGGGAGCCGGGGGATGGTGAGTGAGTGTGTGTGTGTGTGAGTGTGTGTGCAGATATCATTGTGTGATGTCTGTTTATATGTATTTTTGTGTTTCAAATGTGTTTATGCGTGTATGTACTGTATGTATATGTCTGTATATGTTTGTGTGTGTATGCGTGACTGTGTGCGGCCTCCTGCTGTCTCTGGGGGGGCGCCATGCAGCCTACCGCTGTGTCTAGATGGCACCGTGCGGCCCCCTGCTGTGTATAGATGATGCTGTGTGGCCTCCTGCTGTGTATAGATGGCGCCGTGCGGCCCCCTGCTGTGTATAGATGGCTACGTGCGGCCTCCTGTTGTGTATAGATGGCACAGTGCGGCCTCCTGCTGTGTATAGATGGCTACGTGCGTCCTCCCGCTGTGTATAGATGGCACCGTTCGGCCTCCCGCTGTGTATAGATGGCGCCGTGCGGCCCCCTGCTGTGTATAGATGGCTACGTGCGGCCTCCTGTTGTGTATAGATGGCTACGTGAGGCCCCCTGCTGTGTATAGATGGTGCCGTGCGGCCTCCTGCTGTGTATAGATGGCTACATGTGGCCTCCTGCTGTGTATAGATGGCATAGTGCGGCCTCCCGCTGTGTATAGATGGCTACGTGCGGCCCCCTGCTGTGAATAGATGGCGCCGTGCGGCCTCCTGCTGTGCATAGATGGCTACATGCGGCCTCCTGCTGTGTATAGATGGCTATGTGCGGCCCCGTGCTGTGTATAGATGGCTACATGCGACCTCCAGCTGTGTATAGATGGCTATGTGCGGCCTCCTGCTGTGTATAGATGGCTACATGCGACCTCCAGCTGTGTATAGATGGCACCGTGCGGCCTTCCGCTGTGTATAGATGGTGCCGTGCGGCCTCCCGCTGTGTATAGATGGCTACGTGCGTCCCCCTGCTGTGTATAGATGGCGCCGTGCGGCCTCCTGCTGTGTATACATGGCTACATGCGGCCTCCTGCTCTGTATAGATGGCATCGTGCAGCCTCCCGCTGTGTGTAGATGGTGCCGTGCGGCCTCCTGCTGTGTATAGATGGCTACTTTTCGCCTCCCGCTGTGTATAGATGGCACCGTGAGGCTTCCCGCTGTGTATAGATGGCTACGTGCGGCCCCCTGCTGTGTATAGATGGCTACGTGTGGCCCCCTGCTGTGTGCAGATGGCTACGTGCGGCCTCCTGCTGTGTATAGATGGCTACGTGTGGCCCCCTGCTGTGTATAGATGGCGCCGTGTGGCCTCCTGCTGTGTATACATGGCTACATGCGGCCTCCTTCTGTGTATAGATGGCACCGTGCAGCCTCGTGCTGTGTATAGATGGTGCCGTGTGGCCTCCTGCTGTGAATAGATGGCTGCTTGTGGCCTCCCGCTGTGTATAGATGGCACCGTGCGGCCTCCCGCTGTGTATTGATGGCTACGTGTGGCCCCCTGCTGTGTATAGATGGCTACCTGCGGCCTCTTGCTGTGTATAGATGGCTACTTGCGGCCTCCCACTGTGTATAGATGGCACCGTGCGGCCTCCTGCAGTGTATAGATGGCGCCGTGCGGCCCCCTGCTGTGCATAGATGGCGCCATGCGGCCTCCTAGCTGTCTCTGGGGGAGCGCCGTGCGGCCTGCCGCGATATCAGGGGGCGCCGTGCGGCCTCCCGCTGGTTATAGATGGCGCCATGCGGCCCCCTGCTGTGCTTAAAAGGCACCGTGCGTCCCACTGCTGTGTATAGATGGTGCCGTGGGGCCTCCTGCTGTGTATAGATGGCGCCGTGCGGCCCCCTGCTGTGCATAAATGGCTACGTGCGGCCTCCTGCTGTGCATAGATTGCTCCGTGCCGCCTCCTGCTGAGTATAGATGGCACCGTGTGGCACCTTGCTATGTATAGATGGCTATGTGTGGCCTCCCACTGTGTATAGATGGCGCCGTGCGGCCTCCCGCTGTGCATAGATGGCGCCGTGCGGCCCACTGCTGTATATAGATGGCGCCGTGCGGCATCCTGCTGTATATAGATGGCTACGTGCGGCCTCCTGCTGTGTATAGATGGCTATGTGCAGCTTCCCGCTGTGTATAGATGGCTACGTGCGGCCCCCTGCTGTGTATAGATGGCTACGTGCGGCCTCCTGCTGTGTATAGATGGCTACGTGCGGCCTCACACTGTGTATAGATGGCACCGTGCAGCCTCCTACTGTGTATAGATGGCTACGTTCGGCCTCCTGCTGTGTATAGATGGCAATGTGCAGCCTCCGGCTGTGTATAGATGGTGCTGTGAGGCCTCCTGCTGTGTATAGATGGCTTAATGCGGCCTCCTGCTGTGTATAGATGGCTACGTGCGGCCTCCCGCTGTGTATAGATGGGTACATGCGGCTTCCTGCTGTGAATAGATGGCTACGTGCAGCCTCCTGCTGTGTATAGATGTCTACGTGCAGCCTCCCGCTGAGTATAGATGGCGACGTGCGGCCTCCAGCTGTGTATAGATGGCACCGTGCAGCCTCCTGCTGTGTATAGATGGCCACGTGCGGCCTTCTGCTGTGTAAAGATGGCAACGTGCGGCCTCCCGCTGTGTATAGATGGCACTGTGTGGCCTCCTGCTGTGTATAGATGGCTTTGTGCGGCCCCCACACTGTGCTGCCTCCTGCTGTGTATAGATGGTGACGTGCGGCCTCCAGCTGTGTATAGATGGCACTGTGCAGCCTCCTGCTGAGTATACATGGCCACGTGCGGCCTTCTGCTGTGTAAAGATGGCAAAGTGCGGCCTCCCGCTGTGTATAGATGGCACTGTGCGGCCTCCTGCTGTGTATAGATGGCTTTGTGTTGCCCCCTGCTTTGTATAGATGGGTACGTGTGGCCTCCTGCTGTGTATAGATGGATACGTGAGGCCTCCCGCTGTGCATAGATGGCACCGTGCGGCCTCCTGCTGTGTATAGATGGCGCCGTGCGGCCCCCTGCTGTGTATAGATGGTGCCGTGCGGCCTCCTGCTGTGTATAGATGGCTACATGCGGCCTCCCGCTGTGTATAGATGGCTACGTGCGGCCTAACGCTGTGGATGGAAGGCACCGTGCGGACTCCCGCTGTGTACAGATGGCTACGTGCGGCCTCCCGCTGTGTATAGATAGCTACGTGCGGCCTCCTGCTGTGTATAGATGGTAACTTGCAGCCTCCCGCTATGTATAGATGGCACCGTGCGGCCTCCTGCTGTGTACAGATGGATACGTGCGGCCCCCTGCTGTGTATAGATGGCGCCGTGCGGCCTCCTGCTGTGTATAGATGGCACCGTGAGGCCTCCCGCTGTGTATAGATGGCTACGTGCGGCCCCCTGCTGTGTATAGATGGCTACGTGTGGCCCCCTGCTGTGTGCAGATGGCTACGTGCGGCCTCCTGCTGTGTATAGATGGCTACGTGTGGCCACCTGCTGTGTATAGATGGCGCCGTGTGGCCTCCTGCTGTGTATACATGGCTACATGCGGCCTCCTTCTGTGTATAGATGGCACCGTGCAGCCTCGTGCTGTGTATAGATGGTGCCGTGTGGCCTCCTGCTGTGAATAGATGGCTGCTTGTGGCCTCCCGCTGTGTATAGATGGCACCGTGCGGCCTCCCGCTGTGTATAGATGGCTACGTGTGGCCCCCTGCTGTGTATAGATGGCTACCTGCGGCCTCTTGCTGTGTATAGATGGCTACTTGCGGCCTCCCACTGTGTATAGATGGCACCGTGCGGCCTCCTGCAGTGTATAGATGGCGCCGTGCGGCCCCCTGCTGTGCATAGATGGCGCCATGCGGCCTCCTAGCTGTCTCTGGGGGAGCGCCGTGCGGCCTGCCGCGATATCAGGGGGCGCCGTGCGGCCTCCCGCTGGTTATAGATGGCACCATGCGGCCCCCTGCTGTGCTTAAAAGGCACCGTGCGTCCCACTGCTGTGTATAGATGGTGCCGTGGGGCCTCCTGCTGTGTATAGATGGCGCCGTGCGGCCCCCTGCTGTGCATAAATGGCTACGTGCGGCCTCCTGCTGTGCATAGATTGCTCCATGCCGCCTCCTGCTGAGTATAGATGGCACCGTGTGGCACCTTGCTATGTATAGATGGCTACGTGCGGCCCCCTGCTGTGTACAGATGGCTATGTGCGGCCTTCCACTGTGTATAGATGGCACCGTGCAGCCTCCCGCTGTGTATAGATGGTGCTGTGAGGCCTCCTGCTGTGTATAGATGGCTTAATGCGGCCTCCTGCTGTGTATAGATGGCTACGTGCGGCCTCCCGCTGTGTATAGATGGGTACATGCGGCTTCCTGCTGTGAATAGATGGCTACGTGCAGCCTCCTGCTGTGTATAGATGGTGCCGTGCGGCCTCCTGCTTTGTATAGATGGCTACAAGCGGCCTCCCGCTGTGTATAGATGGCTAGATGCGGGCTCCTGCTGTGTATAGATGACTACGTGTGGCCTCCCGCAGTGTATAGATGGCACCGTGCAGCCTCCTGCTGTGTATAGATGGCTACGTGCGGCCTCCTGCTGTGTAAAGATGGCAACTTGCGGCCACCCGCTATGTATGGATGGCACCGTGCGGCCTCCTGCTGTGTATAAATGGTGCCGTGGGGCCTCCTGCTGTGTATAGATGGCGCCGTGCGGCCCCCTGCTGTGCATAAATGGCTACGTGCGGCCTCCTGCTGTGCATAGATTGCTCCGTGCCGCCTCCTGCTGAGTATAGATGGCACCGTGTGGCACCTTGCTATGTATAGATGGCTATGTGTGGCCTCCCACTGTGTATAGATGGCGCCGTGCGGCCTCCCGCTGTGCATAGATGGCGCCGTGCGGCCCACTGCTGTATATAGATGGCGCCGTGCGGCATCCTGCTGTATATAGATGGCTACGTGCGGCCTCCTGCTGTGTATAGATGGCTATGTGCAGCTTCCCGCTGTGTATAGATGGCTACGTGCGGCCCCCTGCTGTGTATAGATGGCTACGTGCGGCCTCCTGCTGTGTATAGATGGCTACGTGCGGCCTCACACTGTGTATAGATGGCACCGTGCAGCCTCCTACTGTGTATAGATGGCTACGTTCGGCCTCCTGCTGTGTATAGATGGCGATGTGCGGCTTCCGGCTGTGTATATATGGCTACGTGCGGCCCCCTGCTGTGTACAGATGGCTATGTGCGGCCTCCCACTGTGTATAGATGGCACCGTGCAGCCTCCCGCTGTGTATAGATGGTGCCGTGAGGCCTCCTGCTGTGTATAGATGGCTTAATGCGGCCTCCTGCTGTGTATAGATGGCTACGTGCGGCCTCCCGCTGTGTATAGATGGGTACATGCGGCTTCCTGCTGTGAATAGATGGCTACGTGCAGCCTCCTGCTGTGTATAGATGGTGCCGTGCGGCCTCCTGCTTTGTATAGATGGCTACAAGCGGCCTCCCGCTGTGTATAGATGTCTACGTGCGGCCTCCCGCTGAGTATAGATGGCGACGTGCGGCCTCCAGCTGTGTATAGATGGCACCGAGCAGCCTCCTGCTGTGTATAGATGGCCACGTGCGGCCTTCTGCTGTGTAAAGATGGCAACGTGCGGCCTCCCGCTGTGTATAGATGGCACTGTGCGGCCTCCTGCTGTGTATAGATGGCTTTGTGCGGCCCCCACACTGTGCTGCCTCCTGCTGTGTATAGATGGTGACGTGCGGCCTCCAGCTGTGTATAGATGGCACCGTGCAGCCTCCTGCTGTGTATACATGGCCACGTGCGGCCTTCTGCTGTGTAAAGATGGCAAAGTGCGGCCTCCCGCTGTGTATAGATGGCACTGTGCGGCCTCCTGCTGTGTATAGATGGCTTTGTGTTGCCCCCTGCTTTGTATAGATGGGTACGTGTGGCCTCCTGCTGTGTATAGATGGATACGTGAGGCCTCCCGCTGTGCATAGATGGCACCGTGCGGCCTCCTGCTGTGTATAGATGGCGCCGTGCGGCCCCCTGCTGTGTATAGATGGTGCCGTGCGGCCTCCTGCTGTGTATAGATGGCTACATGCGGCCTCCCGCTGTGTATAGATGGCTACGTGCGGCCTAACGCTGTGGATGGAAGGCACCGTGCGGACTCCCGCTGTGTACAGATGGCTACGTGCGGCCTCCCGCTGTGTATAGATAGCTATGTGCGGCCTCCTGCTGTGTATAGATGGTAACTTGCAGCCTGCCGCTATGTATAGATGGCACCGTGCGGCCTCCTGCTGTGTACAGATGGATACGTGCGGCCCCCTGCTGTGTATAGATGGCGCCGTGCGGCCTCCTGCTGTGTATAGATGGCTACGTGCGGCTGCCCGCTGTGTATAGATGGCATCGTGCGGCCTCCCACAGTGTATAGATGGCGCCGTGCGGCCTCCTGCTGTGTATAGATGGCTAGATGCGGGCTCCTGCTGTGTATAGATGGCTACGTGTGGCCTCCCGCAGTGTATAGATGGCACCGTGCAGCCTCCTGCTGTGTATAGATGGCTACGTGCGGCCTCCTGCTGTGTAAAGATGGCAACTTGCGGCCACCCGCTATGTATGGATGGCACCGTGCGGCCTCCTGCTGTGTATAAATGGCACCGTGCGGCCTCCTGCTGTGTATAGATGGCACTGTGCGTCCTCCTGCTGTGTAGAGATGGCAAAGTGCGGCCTCCCGCTATGTATAGATGGCACCGTGCTGCCTCCTGCTGTGTATAGATGGCTACGTGCGGCCCCCTACTGTGTATAGATGGCGCCGTGCGGCCTCCTGCTGTGTATAGTTGGCTACGTGCGGCGTCCCGCTGTGTATAGATCACACAGTGCGGCCTTCTGCTGTGTATAGATGGCTACGTGCGGCCCCCTGCTGTGTATAGATGGCTACGTGCGGCCTCCCGCTGTGTATAGATGGCACCGAGCGGCATCCCGCTGTGTATAGACGGCGCCGTGCGGCCTCCTGCTGTGTATAGATGGCACCGTGCGGCCTCCTGCTGTGTATTGATGGCGCCGTGCGGCCCCCTGCTGTGTATAGTTGGTGCCGTGCGGCCTCCTGCTGTGTATAGATGGCTACATGCGGCCTCCCGCTGTGTATAGATGGCTACGTGCGGCCTCCCGCTGTGGATAGAAGGCACAGTGCGGACTCCCGCTGTGTACAGATGGATAGGTGCGGCCTCCCGCTGTGTATAGATAGCTATGTGCGGCCTCCTGCTGTGTATAGATGGTAACTTGCAGCCTCCCGCTATGTATAGTTGGCACCGTGCGGCCCCCTGCTGTGTATAGATGGCGCCGTGCGGCCTCCTGCTGTGTATAGATGGCTACGTGCGGCTGCCCGCTGTGTATAGATGGCATCGTGCGGCCTCCCGCAGTGTATAGATGGCACCGAGCGGCCTCCTGCTGTGTATAGATGGCTACGTGCGGGCTCCTGCTGTGTATAGATGGCTACGTGTGGCCTCCCGCAGTGTATAGATGACAATATGAAGCCTCCTGCTGTGTATAGATGGCTACGTGCGGCCTCCTGCTGTGTAAAGATGGCAACGTGCGGCATCCCGCTATGTATAGATGGCACCGTGCAGCCTACTGCTGTGTATAGATGGCACCGTGCGGCCTCTTGCTGTGTATAGATGGCTACGTGGGGCCTCCCGCTGAGTATAGATAGCTATGTGCGGCCTCCTGCTGTGTATAGATGGTAACTTGCCGCCCCCCTGCTGTGTATAGATGGCGCCGTGCGGCCTCCTGCTGTGTATAGATGGCTACGTGCGGCTGCCCGCTGTGTATAGATGGCATCGTGTGGCCTCCCGCAGTGTATAGATGGCGCCATGCGGCCTCCTGCTGTGTATAGATGGCTACGTTTGGCCTCCTGCAGTGTATAGATGGCACCGTGCAGCCTCCTGATGTGTATAGATGGCTACGTGCGGCCTCCTGCTGTGTAAAGATGGCAACGTGCGGCCTCCCGCTATGTATAGATGGCACCGTGCGGCCTCCTGCTGTGTATAGATGGCACCGTGCGGCCTCCTGCTGTGTATAGATGGCACTGTGCGTCCTCCTGCTGTGTATAGATAGCTACGTGTGGCCTCCTGCTGTGTATAGATGGCATCGTGCGGCCTCCTGCTGTGTATAGATAGCACTGTGCAGCCTCCTGCTGTGTATAGATGGCTACGTGCGGCCTCCTTCTGTGTAAAGATGGCAAAGTGCGGCCTCCCGCTATGTATAGATGGCACCGTGCGGCCTCCTGCTGTGTATAGATGGCTACATGCGGCCCCCTACTGTGTATAGATGGCGCCGTGCGGCCTCCTGCTGTGTATAGTTGGCTACGTGCGGCCTCCCAATGTGTATGGATCGCACAGTGCTGCCTTCTGCTGTGTCTAGATGGCTACGTGCGGCCCCCTGCTGTGTATAGATGGCGCGGTGCGGCCTCCTGCTGTGTATAGATGGCTACGTGCGGCCTCCCGCTGTGTATAGATGGCACTGTGCGGCATCCCGCTGTGTATAGACGTCGCCGTGCGGCCTCCTGCTGTGTATAGAGGGCACCGTGCGGCCTCCTGCTGTGTATAGATGGCGCCGTGCGGCCCCCTGCTGTGTATAGATGGTGCTGTGCGGCCTCCTGCTGTGTATAGATGGCTACATGCGGCCTCCCGCTGTGTATAGATGGCTACGTGCGGCCTCCCGCTGTGGATAGATGCTACGTCCGGCCTCCCGCTGTGTATAGATAGCTATGGGCGGCCTCCTACTGTGTATAGATGGTAACTTGCAGCCTTCCGCTATGTATAGATGGCACCGTGCGACCTCCTGCTGTGTATAGATGGATACGTGCGGCCCCCTGCTGTGTTTAGATGGCGCCGTGCGGCCTTCTGCTGTGTATAGATGGCTACGTGCGGCTTCCCGCTGTGTATAGATGGCATCGTGCGGCCTCCCGCAGTGTATAGATGGCGCCGTGCGGCCTCCTGCTGTGTATAGATGGCTAGATGCGGGCTCCTGCTGTGTATAGATGGCTACGTGTGGCCTCCCGCAGTGTATAGATGGCACCGTGCAGCATCCTGCTGTGTATAGATGGCTACGTGCGGCCTCCTGATGTGTAAAGATGGCAACGTGCGGCCTCCCGCTATGTATAGATGGCACCGTGCGGCCTCCTGCTGTGTATAAATGGCACCGTGCGGCCTCCTGCTGTGTATAGATGGCACTGTGCGTCCTCCTGCTGTGTATAGATGGCTACGTGCGGCCTCCTGCTGTGTATAAATGGCACCGTGCAGCCTCCTGCTGTGTATAGATGGCTACGTGCGGCCTCCTGCTGTGTAAAGATGGCAAAGTGCGGCCTCCCGCTATGTATAGATGGCACCGTGCTGCCTCCTGCTGTGTATAGATGGCTACGTGCGGCCCCCTACTGTGTATAGATGGCGCCGTGCGGCCTCCTGCTGTGTATAGTTGGCTACGTGCGGCGTCCCGCTGTGTATAGATCGCACAGTACGGCCTTCTGCTGTGTATAGATGGCTACGTGCGGCCCCCTGCTGTGTATAGATGGCGCCGTGCGGCCTCCTGCTGTGTATAGATGGCTATGTGCGGCCTCCCGCTGTGTATAGATGGCACCGTGCGGCATCCCGCTGTGTATAGACGGCGCCGTGCGGCCTCCTGCTGTGTATAGATGGCACCGTGCGGCCTCTTGCTGTGCATTGATGGCGCCGTGCGGCCCCCTGCTGTGTATAGTTGGTGCCGTGCGGCCTCCTGCTGTGTATAGATGGCTACATGCGGCCTCCCGCTGTGTATAGATGGCTACGTGAGGCCTCCCGCTGTGGATCGAAGGCACAGTGCGGACTCCCGCTGTGTACAGATGGCTAGGTGCGGCCTCCCGCTGTGTATAGATAGCTATGTGCGGCCTCCTGCTGTGTATAGCTGGTAACTTGCAGCCTCCCGCTATGTATAGATGGCACCGTGCGGCCCCCTGCTGTGCATAGATGGCGCCGTGCGGCCTCCTGCTGTGTATAGATGGCTACGTGCGGCTGCCCGCTGTGTATAGATGGCAACGTGCGGCCTCCCGCAGTATATAGATGGCACCGAGCGGCCTCCTGCTGTGTATAGATGGCTACGTGCGGGCTCCTGCTGTGTATAGATGGCTACGTGTGGCCTCCCGCAGTGTATAGATGGCACCGTGCAGCCTCCTGCTGTGTATAGATGGCTACGTGCGGCCTCCTGCTGTGTAAAGATGGCAACGTACGGCATCCCGCTATGTATAGATGGCACCGTGCGGCCTACTGCTGTGTATAGATGGCACCGTGCGGCCTCCTGCTGTGTATAGATGGCTACGTGCGGCCTCCCGCTGAGTATAGATAGCTATGTGCGGCCTCCTGCTGTGTATAGATGCTAAGTTGCCGCCTCCCGCTATGTATAGATGGCACCGTGCGGCCTCCTGCTGTGTATAGACGGATACGTGCGCCCCCCTGCTGTGTATAGATGGCGCCGTGCGGCCTCCTGCTGTGTATAGATGGCTACGTGCGGCTGCCCGCTGTGAATAGATGGCATCGTGTGGCCTCCCGCAGTGTATAGATGGCGCCGTGCGGCCTCCTGCTGTGTATAGATGGCTACGTTTGGCCTCCTGCAGTGTATAGATGGCACCGTGCAGCCTCCTGATGTGTATAGATGGCTACGTGCGGCCTGCTGCTGTGTAAAGATGGCAACGTGCGGCCTCCTGCTATGTATAGATGGCACCGTGGGGCCTCCTGCTGTGTATAGATGGCACCGTGCGGCCTCCTGCTGTGTATAGATGGCACTGTGCGTCCTCCTGCTGTGTATAGATAGCTACGTGCGGCCTCCTGCTGTGTATAGATGGCTTCGTGCGGCCTCCTGCTGTGTATAGATGGCACTGTGCAGCCTCCTGCTGTGTATAGATGGCTACATGCGGCCTCCTGCTGTGTAAAGATGGCAAAGTGCGGCCTCCCGCTATGTATAAATGGCACCGTGCGGCCTCCTGCTGTGTATAGATGGCTACATGCGGCCCCCTACTGTGTATAGATGGCGCCGTGCGGCCTCCTGCTGTGTATAGTTGGCTACGTGCGGCCTCCCACTGTGTATAGATGGCACCATGCGGCATCCCGCTGTGTATAGACGGCGCCGTGCGGCCTCCTGCTGTGTATAGAGGGCACCGTGCGGCCTCCTGCTGTGTATAGATGGCGCCGTGCGCCCCCCTGCTGTGTATAGAAGGTGCCGTGCGGCCTCCTGCTGTGTATAGATGGCTACATGCGGCCTCCCGCTGTGTATAGATGGCTACGTGCGGCCTCCTGCTGTGGATAGAAGGCACATTGCGGACTCCCACTGTGTACAGATGCTACGTGCGGCCTCCCGCTGTGTATAGATAGCTATGGGCGGCCTCCTGCTGTGTATAGATGGTAACTTGCAGCCTCCCGCTATGTATAGATGGCACCGTGCGGCCTCCTGCTGTGTATAGATGGATACGTGCGGCCCCCTGCTGTGTTTAGATGGCGCCGTGCGGCCTCCTGCTGTGTATAGATGGCTACGTGTGGCTGCCCGCTGTGTATAGATGGCATCGTGCGGCCTCCCCCAGTATATAGATGGCGCCTTGCGGCCTCCTGCTGTGTATAGATGGCTACGTGTGGGCTCCTGCTGTGTATAGATGGCTGCGTGTGGCCTCCCGCAGTGTATAAATGGCACCGTGCAGCCTCCTGCTGTGTATAGATGGCTACATGCGGCCTCCTGCTGTGTAAAGATGGCAACGTGCGGCATCCCGCTATGTATAGATGGCACCGGGCGGCCTCCTGCTGTGTATAGATGGCACCGTGTGGCCTCCTGCTGTGTATAGATGGCACTATGCGTCCTCCTGCTGTGTATAGATAGCTACGTGCGGCCTCCTGCTGTGTATAGATGGCTATGTGCGGCCTCCTGCTGTGTATAGATGGCACCGTGCAGCCTCCTGATATGTATAGATGGCTACGTGCGGCGCCCTGCTGTGTAAAGATGGCAAAGTGCGGCCTCCCGCTATGTATAGATGTCACCGTGAGGCCTCTTGCTGTGTATAGATGGCTACGTGCGGCCCCCTACTATGCATAGATGGCGCCGTGCGGCCTCCTGCTGTGTATAGTTGGCTACGTGCGGCCTCCCGCTGTGTATAGATCGCACAGTGCGGCATTCTGCTGTGTATAGATGGCTACGTGTGCCCCCCTGCTGTGTATAGATGGCTCCGTGCGGCCTCCTGCTGTGTATAGATGGCTACGTGCGGCCTCCCGCTGTGTATAGATGGCACCGTGCGGCATCCCGCTGTGTATAGACGGCGCCGTGCGGCTTCCTGCTGTGTATAGATGGCTACGTGCGGCCTCCTGCTGTGTAAAGATGGCTACGTGCGGCCTCCCGCTGTGTATAGATGGCACCGTGCGGCCTCCTTCTGTGTATAGATGGCTACGTGCGGCCTCCCGCTGTGTATAGATGACTACGTGCGGCCTACCACGGTGTATAGATGGGTAAGTGCGGCCTCCTGCTGTGTAAAGATGGCTACGTGTTGCCTCCTGCTGTGCATAGATGGCGCAGTGCGGCCCCCTGCTGTGTATAGATGGTGCTGTGCGGCCTCCTGCTGTGTATAGATGGCTAAATGCGGCCTCCCCTGTGTATAGATGGCTAAGTGCGGCCTACCGCTGTGTACAGAAGGCACCGTGCGACCTCCTGCTGTGTATAGATGGCTACGTGCGGCCTCCCGCTGTGTATAGATCGCACCGAGCAGCCTCCTGTTGAGTATAGATGGCTACAGGCGGCCCCCTGCTGTGTATAGATGGTGCCGTGCGTCCTCCTGCTGTGGATAGAAGGCCCCCTGCGGCCTCCCGCTGTGTATAGATGGCTACGTGCGGCCTCCCGCTGTGTATAGATGGGTTCGTGCGGCCTCCCGCTGTGTATAGAAGGCACTGTGTCGCCTCCTGCTGTGTATAGATGGCTACGTGCGGCCTCCTGCTGTGTATAGATGGCACCGTGCAGCCTCCTGCTTTGTATAGATGGCCACGTGCGGCCTTCTGTTGTGTAAAGATGGCAACGTGCTGCCTCCCGCTGTGTATAGATGGCACTGTGCGGCCTCCCACTGTGTATAGATTGCTACCTGCGGCCCCCTGATGTGTAGAGATGGCTATGTGCGGCCCCCTGCTGTGTATAGATGGGTACGTGCGGCCTCCTGCTGTGCATAGATGGATACGTGCGGTCTCCCGCTGTGTATAGATGGCAACGTGCGGCCTCCTGCTGTGTATAGATGGTGCCGTGCGGCCTCCTGCTGTGTATAGATTGCTACATGTGGCCTCCCGCTGTGTATAGATGGCTACGTGCGGCCTCCTGCTGTGTATAGATGGCGCCGTACGGCCTCCTGCTGTGTATAGATGGCTACGTGCGCCCCCCTGCTGTGTATTGATGGCGCCATGCGGCCTCCTGCTGTGTATAGATGGCTACGTGCGACTGCCCGCTGTGTATAGATGGCATCGTGCGGCCTCCCGCAGTGTATAGATGGCGCCGTGCGGCCCCCTGTTGTGTATAGATGGCTACGTGCGGCCTCCTGCTGTGTATAGATGGCTACGTGCGGCCTCCCGCAGTGTATAGATGGCACCGTGCAGCCTCCTGCTGTGTATAGATGGCTACGTGCGGCCTCCCGCTGTGTATAGATGGGTTCGTGCGGCCTCCCGCTGTGTATAGATGGCTACGTGCGACTGCCCGCTGTGTATAGATGGCATCGTGCGGCCTCCCGCAGTGTATAGATGGCGCCGTGCGGCCCCCTGTTGTGTATAGATGGCTACGTGCGGCCTCCTGCTGTGTATAGATGGCTACGTGCGGCCTCCCGCAGTGTATAGATGGCACCGTGCAGCCTCCCGCTGTGTATAGATGGCTACGTGCGGCCTCCCGCTGTGTATAGATAGGTTCGTGCGGCCTCCCGCTGTGTATAGAAGGCACTGTGCGGCCTCCTGCTGTGTATAGATGGCTACGTGCGGCCTCCTGCTGTGTATAGATGGCACCGTGCAGCCTCCTGCTGTGTATAGATGGCCACGTGCGGCCTTCTGTTGTGTAAAGATGGCAACGTGCTGCCTCCCGCTGTGTATAGATGGCACTGTGCGGCCTCCCACTGTGTATAGATTGCTACCTGCGGCCCCCTGATGTGTAGAGATGGCTATGTGCGGCCCCCTGCTGTGTATAGATGGGTACGTGCGGCCTCCTGCTGTGCATAGATGGATACGTGCGGCCTCCCGCTGTGTATAGATGGCAACGTGCGGCCTCCTGCTGTGTATAGATGGTGCCGTGCGGCCTCCTGCTGTGTATAGATTGCTACATGTGGCCTCCCGCTGTGTATAGATGGCTACGTGCGGCCTCCTGCTGTGTATAGATGGCGCCGTACGGCCTCCTGCTGTGTATAGATGGCTACGTGCGGCCCCCTGCTGTGTATTGATGGCGCCATGCGGCATCCTGCTGTGTATAGATGGCTACGTGCGACTGCCTGCTGTGTATAGATGGCATCGTGCGGCCTCCCGCAGTGTATAGATGGCGCCGTGCGGCCCCCTGTTGTGTATAGATGGCTACGTGCGGCCTCCTGCTGTGTATAGATGGCTACGTGCGGCCTCCCGCAGTGTATAGATGGCACCGTGCAGCCTCCTGCTGTGTATAGATGGCTACGTGCGGACTCCTGCTGTGTAATGATGGCAACGTGCGGCCTCCCGCTGTGTATAGATGGCACCGTGCGGCCTCCTGCTGTGTATAGATGGCACCGTGTGGCCTCCTGCTGTGTATAGATGGCACTGTGCGTCCTCCTGCTGTGAATAGATGGCTACGTGCGGCCTCCTGCTGTGTATAGATGGCTACGTGCGGCCTCCCGCTGTGTATAGATGGCACCGTGCAGCCTCCTGCTGTGTATAGATGGCTACGTTCGGCCTCCTGCTGTGTAAATATGGCAACGTGCGGCCTCCTGCTATGTATAGATGGCACCGTGCGGCCTCCTGCTGTTTATAGATGGCTACGTGCGGCCCCCTGCTGTGTATAGATGGCGCCGTGCGGCCTCCTGCTGTGTATAGTTGGCTACGTGCGGCCTCCCGCTGTGTATAGATGGCTACGTGCAGCCTTCTGCTGTGTATAGATGGCTACGTGCGGCCCCCTGCTGTGTATAGATGGCGCCGTGCGGCCTACTGCTGTATATAGATGGCTACGTGCGGCCCCCTGCTGTGTATAGATGGCGCTGTGCGGCCTCCTCCTGTGTATACTTGGCTACGTGCGGCCTCCCGCTGTGTATAGATGGCTATGTGCGGCCTTCTGCTGTGTATATATGGCTACGTGCGGCCCCCTGCTGTGTATAGATGGCACCGTGCGACCTCCTGCTGTGTATAAATTGCTACGTGCGGCCTCCCGCTGTGTATAGATGGCACCGTGCTTCATCCCGCTGTGTATAGATGGCGCCGTGCGGCCTCCTGCTGTGTATAGATGGCTATGTGCGGCCTCCTGCTGTGTATAGATGGCTACGTGCTGCCTCCCGCTGTGTATAGATGGCACCGTGCGGCCTCCTGCTGTGTATAGATGGCGCCGTGCAGCCCCCTGCTGTGTATACATGGTGCCGTGCGGCCTCCTGCTGTGTATAGATGGCTACGTGCGGCTGCCCGCTGTGTATAGATGGCATCGTGCGGCCTACCGCAGTGTATAGATGGCGCCGTGCGGCCCCCTGTTGTGTATAGATGGCTACGTGCGGCCTCCTGCTGTGTATAGATGGCTACGTGCGGCCTCCCGCAGTGTATAGATGGCACCGTGCAGCCTCCTGCTGTGTATACAGTGCCTACAAGTAGTATTCAACCCCCTGCAGATTTAGCTGGTTGACACATGCGGAATTAACTTGGCATTGTGACATTTGTACTGTAGATCAGCCTGGAAGTGGGAAATGCACTGCAGCAAATTTTTTTTTTTTTTTTTTTTTTTTAAAACGTTAAAAGTTAATTCAGAGTGTCATTTATTATTCATCCCCTCAAACCACAAGAATTCTGTTTGGTTCCCCTAAAGTATTAAGAAGTAGTTCAGGCACCAAGAATAATGAGCTTCACATGTGTGGATTAAAGATCTCTTTTGCCAGCCTTTTCTGACTATTTAAGACCCTCCCCAAACTTGTGAACAGCACTCAGACATGGTCAACATGGGAAAGAGAAAGGAGCATTCCAAGGCCATCAGAGACAAGATCATGGAGGGTCACAAGGCTGGCAAGGGGTACAAAACTCTTTCCAAGGAGTTGGGCCTACCTGTCTCCACTGTTGGGAGCATCATCCGTAAGTGGAAGGCTTATGGAACTACTGTTAGCCTTCCACGGCCAGGACAGCCTTTGAAAGTGTCCTTCCGTGCCGAGGCCAGGCTTGTCCGAAGAGTCAAGGCTAACCCAAGGACAACAAGGAAGGAGCTCCGGGAAGATCTCATGGCAGTGGGGACATTGGTTTCAGTCAATACCATAAATAACGTACTCCACCGCAATGGTCTCCGTTCCAGACGAGCCCGTAAGGTACCTTTACTTTCAAAGCGTCATGTCAAGGCTCGTCTACAGTTTGCTCATGATCACTTGGAGGACTCTGAGACAGACTGGTTCAAGGTTCTATGGTCTGATGAGACCAAGATCGAGATCTTTGGTGCCAACCACACACGTGAGGTTTGGAGACTGGATGGCACTGCATACGACCCCAAGAATACCATCCCTACAGTCAAGCATGGTGGTGGCAGCATCATGCTGTAGGGCTGTTTCTCTGCCAAGGGGCCTGGCCATCTGGTCCGCATCCATGGGAAGATGGATAGCACGGCCTACCTGGAGATTTTGGCCAAGAACCTCCGCTCCTCCATCAAGGATCTTAAGATGGGTCGTAATTTCATCTTCCAACAAGACAACGACCCAAAGCACACAGCCAAGAAAACCAAGGCCTGGTTCAAGAGGGAAAAGTCAAGGTGTTGGAGTGGCCTAGTCAGTCTCCTGACCTTAACCCAATTGAAAACTTGTGGAAGGAGCTCAAGAATAAAGTCCACATGAGACACCCAAAGAACCTAGATAACTTGGAGAAGATCTGCATGGAGGAGTGGGCCAAGATAACTCCACAGACCTGTGCCGGCCTGATCAGGTCTTATAAAAGACGATTATTAGCTGTAATTGCAAACAAGGGTTATTCCACAAAATATTAAACATAGGGTTTGAATAATAATTGACCCACACTTTTATGTTTAAAATTTAATAAAATTCAACTGAGCAACATAACTTTTTGGTTTGTAAGATTTATGCTTCTGTTCATAAAACCTACTCTCGTTTGCAATTTGAAGGCTCTAACTTATTTGCATCTTATCAAACCAGCTAAATCTGCAGGGGGTTGAATACTACTTGTAGGCACTGTAGATGGCTACGTGCGGACTCCTGCTGTGTAAAGATGGCAACGTGCGGCCTCCCGCTGTGTATAGATGGCACCGTGCGGCCTCCTGCTGTGTATAGATGGCACCGTGCGGCCTCCTGCTGTGTATAGATGGCACTGTGCGTCCTCCTGCTGTGTATAGAGGGCTACGTGCGGCCTCCTGCTGTGTATAGATGGCTACGTGCGGCCCCCTGCTGTGTATAGATGGCGCCGTGCGGCCTACTGCTGTATATAGATGGCTACGTGTGGCCCCCTGCTGTGTATAGATGGCGCTGTGCGGCCTCCTGCTGTGTATACTTGGCTACGTGCGGCCTCCCGCTGTGTATAGATGGCTACGTGCGGCCTTCTGCTGTGTATATATGGCTACGTGCGGCCCCCTGCTGTGTATAGATGGCACCGTGCGACCTCCTGCTGTGTATAAATTGCTACGTGCGGCCTCCCGCTGTGTATAGATGGCACCGTGCTTCATCCCGCTGTGTATAGATGGCGCCGTGCGGCCTCCTGCTGTGAATAGATGGCTACGTGCGGCCTCCTGCTGTGTATAGATGGCTACGTGCGGCCTCCCGCTGTGTATAGATGGCACCGTGCGGCCTCCTGCTGTGTATAGATGGCGCCGTGCGGCCCCCTGCTGTGTATACATGGTGCCGTGCGGCCTCCTGCTGTGTATAGATGGCTACATGCGGCCTCCCGCTGTGTATAGATGGCTACTTGCGGCCTCCCGCTGAGGATAGAAGGCCCCCTGGGGCCTCCCGCTGTGTATAGATGGCTACGTGCGGCCTCCCGCTGTGTATAGATGGCTACATGCGGCCTCCCGCTGTGTATAGATGGGTACGTGCGGCCTCCTGCTGTGTAAAGATGGCTACGTGTTGCCTCCTGCTGTGTATAGATGGTGCCGTGCGGCCCCCTGCTGTTTATAGATGATGCTGTGCGGCCTCCTGCTGTGTATAGATGGCTAAATGTGGCCTCCCGCTGTGTTTAGATGGCTAAGTGCGGCCTACCGCTGTGTATAGAAGGCACCGTGCGGCCTTCTGCTGTGTATAGATGGCTACGTGCGGCCTCCCGCTGTGTATAGATCGCACCGTGCAGCCTCCTGTTGAGTATAGATGACCACGTGCGGCCCCCTGCTGTGTATAGATGGTGCTATGCGGCCTCCTGCTGTGGATAGAAGGCCCCGTGGGGCCTCCCGCTGTGTATAGATGGCTACGTGCAGCCTCCCGCTGTGTATAGATGGCTACGTGCGGCCTCCCGCTGTGTATAGATGGGTACGTGCGGCCTCCTGCTGTGTAAAGATGGCTACGTGTTACCTCCTGCTGTGTATAGATGGCGCCGTGCGGCCCCCTGCTGTTTATAGATGGTGCTGTGCGGCCTCCTGCTGTGTATAGATGGCTAAATGCGGCCTCCCGCTGTGTATAGATGGCTAAGTGCGGCCTACCACTGTGTATAGAAGGCACCTTGCGTCCTTCTGCTGTGTATAGATGGCCACGTGCGGCCTCCCGCTGTGTATAGATCGCACCGTGCAGCCTCCTGTTGAGTATAGATGGCCACGTGCGGCCCCCTGCTGTGTATAGATGGTGCTGTGCGGCCTCCTGCTGTGGATAGAAGGCCCCCTGTGGCCTCCCGCTGTGTATAGATGGCTACGTGCGGCCTCCCGCTGTGTATAGATGGCTACGTGCGGCCTCCCGCGGTGTATAGATGGGTACGTGCGGCCTGCTGCTGTGTAAAGATGGATACGTGTTGCCTCCTGCTGTGTATAGATGGCACCGTGCGGCCCCCTGCTGTGTATAGATGGTGCCGTGCGGCCTCCTGCTGTGTATAGATTTCTACGTGCGGCCTCCCGCTGTGTATAGATGGCTAAGTGCGGCCTCCTGCTGAATATAGATGGCACCGTGCGGCCCCTTGCTGTGTATAGATGGCTATGTGCGGGCTCCCACTGTGTATAGATGGCGCCGTGCGGCCTCCCGCTGTGTATAGATGGCGCCGTGCGGCCCACTGCTGTTTATAGAAGGCGCCGTTCGGCATACTGCTGTATATAGATGGCTACGTGCGGCCTCCTGCTGTGTATAGATGGCTAAGTGCAGCCTCCCGCTGTGTATAGATGGCTACGTGCGGCCCCCTGCTGTGTATAGATGGCTACGTGCGGCCTCCTGCTGTGTATAGATGGCTACATGGGGCCTCACATTGTGTATAGATGGCAGCGTGCAGCCTCCTGCTGTGTATAGATGGCTACGTGCGGCCCCCTGCTGTGTATAGATGGCAACGTGCGGCCTCCGGCTGTGTATATATGGCTACGTGCGGCCCCCTGCTGTGTACAGATGGCTATGTGCGGCCTCCAACTGTGTATAGATGGCACCGTGCAGCCTCCCGCTGTGTATAGATGGTGCCGTGTGGCCTCCTGCTGTGTATAGATGGCTACGTGCGGCCTCCCGCTGTGTATAGATGGGTACGTGCGGCCTCCCGCGGTGTATAGATGGGTACATGCGGCTTCCTGCTGTGAATAGATGGCTACGTGCGGCCTCCTGCTGTGTATAGATGGCGCCGTGCGGCCCCCTGCTGTGTATAGATGGTGTCGTGCGGCCTCCCGCTGTGTATAGATGGCTACGTGCGGCCTCCCGCTGTGTATAGATGGGTACGTGCGGCCTCCCGCGGTGTATAGATGGGTACATGCGGCTTCCTGCTGTGAATAGATGGCTACGTGCGGCCTCCTGCTGTGTATAGATGGTGCCGTGCGGCTCCCTGCTGTGTATAGATGGTGCCGTGCGGCCTCCTGCTGTGTATAGATGGCTACAAGCGGCCTCCCGCTGTGTATAGAAGGCACTGTGCGGCCTCCTGCTGTGTATAGATGGCGACGTGCGGCCTCCTGCTGTGTATAGATGGCACCGTGCAGCCTCCTGCTGTGTATAGATGTCCACGTGCGGCCTTCTGCTGTGTAAAGATGGCAACGTGCGGCCTCCCGCTGTGTATAGATGGCACTGTGTGGCCTCCCGCTGTGTATAGATGGCTATGTGCGGCCCCCTGCTGTGTATAGATGGCTTTGTGCGGCCCCCTGCTGTGTATAGATGAGTACGTGCGGCCTCCTGCTGTGTATAGATGGATACGTGCGGCCTCCCGCTGTGTATAGATGGCACCGTGCGGCCTCCTGCTGTGTATAGATGGTGCCGTGCGGCCCCCTGCTGTGTATAGATGGTGCGGTGCGGCCTCCTGCTGTGTATAGATGGCTACATGCGGCCTCCCGCTGTGTATAGATGGCTACGTGCGGCCTCCCGCTCTGGATAGAAGGCACAGTGCGGACTCCCGCTGTGTACAGATGGCTACGTGCGGCCTACCGCTGTGTATAGATAGCTATGTGCGGCCTCCTGCTGTGTATAGATGGTAACTTGCAGCCTCCCGCTATGTATAGATGGCACCGTGCGGCCTCCTGCTGTATATAGATGGATATGTGCGGCCCCCTGCTGTGTATAGATGGCGCCGTGCGGCCTCCTGCTGTGTATAGATGGCTACGTGTGGCTGCGCTCTGTGTATAGATGGCATCGTGCGGCCTCCCGCAGTGTATAGATGGCGCCGTGCGGCCTCCTGCTGTGTATAGATGGCTACGTGCAGGCTCCTGCTGTGTATAGATGGCTACGTGTGGCCTCCTGCAGTGTATAGATGGCTACGTGCAGGCTCCTGCTGTGTATAGATGGCTACGTGTGGCCTCCTGCAGTGTATAGATGGCACCGTTCTGCCTCCTGCTGTGTATAGATGGCTACGTGCGGCCTCCTGCTGTGTAAAGATGGCAACGTTCGGCCTCCCGCTATGTATAGATGGCACCGTGCGGCCTCCTGCTGTGTATAGATGGCACCGTGCGGCCTCCTGCTGTGTATAGATGGCACTCTGCGTCCTCCTGCTGTGTATAGATAGCTACGTGCGGCCTCCTGCTGTGTATAGATGGCTATGTGCGGCATCCTGCTGTGTATAGATGGCACCGTGCAGCCTCCTGCTGTGTATAGATGGCACCGTGCGGCCTCCTGCTGTGTATAGATGGCTACATGCGGCCCCCTACTGTGTATAGATGGCATCGTGCGGCCTCCCGCAGTGTATAGATGGCGCCGTGCGGCCTCCTGCTGTGTATAGATGGCTACGTGCAGGCTCCTGCTGTGTATAGATGGCTACGTGTGGCCTCCTGCAGTGTATCGATGGCACCGTTCAGCGTCCTGCTGTGTATAGATGGCTACGTGCGGCCTCCTGCTGTGTAAAGATGGCAACGTTCGGCCTCCCGCTATGTATAGATGGCACCGTGCGGCCTCCTGCTGTGTATAGATGGCACTGTGCGGCCTCCTGCTGTGTATAGATGGCACTGTGCGTCCTCCTGCTGTGTATAGATAGCTACGTGCGGCCTCCTGCTGTGTATAGATGGCTATGTGCGGCATCCTGCTGTGTATAGATGGCACCGTGCAGCCTCCTGCTGTGTATAGATGGCACCGTGCGGCCTCCTGCTGTGTATAGATGGCTACATGCGGCCCCCTACTGTGTATAGATGGCGCCGTGCGGCCTCCTGCTGTGTATAGTTGGCTACGTGCGGCCTCCCGCTGTGTATAGATCGCACAGTGCGGCCTTCTGCTGTGTATAGATGGCTACGTGCGGCCCCCTGCTGTGTATAGATGGCGCAGTGCGGCCTCCTGCTGTGTATAGATAGCTATGTGCGGCCTCCTGCTGTGTATAGATGGTTACTTGCAGACTCCCGCTATGTACAGATGGTACCGTGCGGCCTCCCGCTGTGTATAGATGGATACGTGCGGCCCCCTGCCGTGTATAGATGGCGCAGTGCGGCCTCCTGCTGTGTATAGATGGATACGTGCGGCCTCCCGCTGTGTATAGATGTTACCGTGTGGCATCCCGCTGTTTATAGATGGTGCCGTGCGGCCTCCTGCTGTGTATAGATGGCTACATGCGGCTTCCCGCTGTGTATAGATGGCTACGTGCGGTCTCCCGCTGTGGATAGAAGGCAACGTGCTGACTTCCGCTGTGTACAGATGGCTACGTGCGGCCTCCCGCTGTGTATAGATAGCTATGTGCGGCCTCCTGCTGTGTATAGATGGTAACTTGCAGCCTCCCGCTATGTATAGATGGTACCGTGCGGCCTCCTGCTGTGTATAGATGGATACGTGCGGCCCCCTGCTGTGTATAGATGGCGCCGTGCGGCCTCCTGCTGTGTATAGATGGCTACGTGCGGCTGCCCGCTGTCCATAGATGGCATCGGGCGGCCTCCCGCAGTGTATAGATGGCGCCGTGCGGCCTCCTGCTGTGTATAGATGGCTACGTGTGGGCTCCTGCTGTGTGTAGATGGATACGTGTGTACTCCCGCAGTTTATAGATGGCACCGTGCAGCCTCCTGCTGTGTATAGATGATTATGTGCGGCCTCCTGCTGTGTAAAGATGGCAACGTGCGGCCTCCCGCTATGTATAGATGTCACCTAGCGGCCTCCTGCTGTGTATAGATGGCACCGTGCGGCCTCCTGCTGTGTATAGATGGCACTGTGCGTACTCCTGCTGTGTATAGATAGCTACATGCGGCCTCCTGCTGTGTATAGATGGCTACGTGCGGGCTCCTGCTGTGTATATATGGCACCGTATAGTCTCCTGCTGTGTATAGATGGCTAAGTGCGGCCCCCTTGCTGTGTAAAGATGGCAAAGTGCGTCCTCCCGCTATGTATAGATGTCACCGTGTGGCCTCCTGCTGTGTATAGATGGCTACGTGCGGCCCCCTAATGTGTATAGATGGCTACGTGCGGCCCCCTAATGTGTATAGATGGCGCCGTGCGGCCTCCTGCTGTGTATAGTTGGCTACATGCGGCCTCCCGCTGTGTATAGATCGCACAGTGCGGCCTTCTGCTGTGTATAGATGGCTACGTGCGGCCCCCCGCTGTGGATAGATGGCGCCGTGCGGCCTCCTGCTGTGTATAGATGGCTACCTGCGGCCTCCTGCTGTGTATAGATGGCACCGTGCGGCATCAAGCTGTGTATAGACGGCGCCGTGCGGCCTCCTGCTGTGTATAGATGGCTACGTGCGGCCTCCTGCTGTGTATAGATGGCTACGTGCGGCCTCCTGCTGTGGATAGAAGGCCCCGTGGGGCCTCCCGCTGTGTATAGATGGCTACGTGCAGCCTCCCGCTGTGTATAGATGGCTACGTGTGGCCTCCCGCTGTGTATAGATGGGTACGTGCGGCCTCCTGCTGTGTAAAGATGGCTACGTGTTGCCTCCTGCTGTGTATAGATGGCGCCGTGCGGCCCCCTGCTGTTTATAGATGGTGCTGTGCGGCCTCCTGCTGTGTATAGATGGCTAAATGCGGCCTCCCGCTGTGTATAGATGGCTAAGTGCGGCCTACCACTGTGTATAGAAGGCACCTTGCGGCCTTCTGCTGTGTATAGATGGCCACGTGCGGCCTCCCGCTGTGTATAGATCGCACCGTGCATCCTCCTGTTGAGTATAGATGGCCACGTGCGGCCCCCTGCTGTGTATAGATGGTGCTGTGCGGCCTCCTGCTGTGGATAGAAGGCCCCCTGTGGCCTCCCGCTGTGTATAGATGGCTACGTGCGGCCTCCCGCTGTGTATAGATGGCTACGTGCGGCCTCCCGCGGTGTATAGATGGGTACGTGCGGCCTGCTGCTGTGTAAAGATGGATACGTGTTGCCTCCTGCTGTGTATAGATGGCACCGTGCGGCCCCCTGCTGTGTATAGATGGTGCCGTGCGGCCTCCTGCTGTGTATAGATTTCTACGTGCGGCCTCCCGCTGTGTATAGATGGCTAAGTGCGGCCTCCTGCTGAATATAGATGGCACCGTGCGGCCCCTTGCTGTGTATAGATGGCTATGTGCGGGCTCCCACTGTGTATAGATGGCGCCGTGCGGCCTCCCGCTGTGTATAGATGGCGCCTTGCGGCCCACTGCTGTTTATAGAAGGCGCCGTTCGGCATACTGCTGTATATAGATGGCTACGTGCGGCCTCCTGCTGTGTATAGATGGCTAAGTGCAGCCTCCCGCTGTGTATAGATGGCTACGTGCGGCCCCCTGCTGTGTATAGATGGCTACGTGCGGCCTCCTGCTGTGTATAGATGGCTACATGGGGCCTCACATTGTGTATAGATGGCAGCGTGCAGCCTCCTGCTGTGTATAGATGGCTACGTGCGGCCCCCTGCTGTGTATAGATGGCAACGTGCGGCCTCCGGCTGTGTATATATGGCTACGTGCGGCCCCCTGCTGTGTACAGATGGCTATGTGCGGCCTCCAACTGTGTATAGATGGCACCGTGCAGCCTCCCGCTGTGTATAGATGGTGCCGTGTGGCCTCCTGCTGTGTATAGATGGCTACGTGCGGCCTCCCGCTGTGTATAGATGGGTACGTGCGGCCTCCCGCGGTGTATAGATGGGTACATGCGGCTTCCTGCTGTGAATAGATGGCTACGTGCGGCCTCCTGCTGTGTATAGATGGCGCCGTGCGGCCCCCTGCTGTGTATAGATGGTGTCGTGCGGCCTCCCGCTGTGTATAGATGGCTACGTGCGGCCTCCCGCTGTGTATAGATGGGTACGTGCGGCCTCCCGCTGTGTATAGATGGGTACATGCGGCTTCCTGCTGTGAATAGATGGCTACGTGCGGCCTCCTGCTGTGTATAGATGGTGCCGTGCGGCTCCCTGCTGTGTATAGATGGTGCCGTGCGGCCTCCTGCTGTGTATAGATGGCTACAAGCGGCCTCCCGCTGTGTATAGAAGGCACTGTGCGGCCTCCTGCTGTGTATAGATGGCGACGTGCGGCCTCCTGCTGTGTATAGATGGCACCGTGCAGCCTCCTGCTGTGTATAGATGTCCACGTGCGGCCTTCTGCTGTGTAAAGATGGCAACGTGCGGCCTCCCGCTGTGTATAGATGGCACTGTGTGGCCTCCCGCTGTGTAAAGATGGCTATGTGCGGCCCCCTGCTGTGTATAGATGGCTTTGTGCGGCCCCCTGCTGTGTATAGATGAGTACGTGCGGCCTCCTGCTGTGTATAGATGGATACGTGCGGCCTCCCGCTGTGTATAGATGGCACCGTGCGGCCTCCTGCTGTGTATAGATGGTGCCGTGCGGCCCCCTGCTGTGTATAGATGGTGCGGTGCGGCCTCCTGCTGTGTATAGATGGCTACATGCGGCCTCCCGCTGTGTATAGATGGCTACGTGCGGCCTCCCGCTCTGGATAGAAGGCACAGTGCGGACTCCCGCTGTGTACAGATGGCTACGTGCGGCCTACCGCTGTGTATAGATAGCTATGTGCGGCCTCCTGCTGTGTATAGATGGTAACTTGCAGCCTCCCGCTATGTATAGATGGCACCGTGCGGCCTCCTGCTGTATATAGATGGATATGTGCGGCCCCCTGCTGTGTATAGATGGCGCCGTGCGGCCTCCTGCTGTGTATAGATGGCTACGTGTGGCTGCGCTCTGTGTATAGATGGCATCGTGCGGCCTCCCGCAGTGTATAGATGGCGCCGTGCGGCCTCCTGCTGTGTATAGATGGCTACGTGCAGGCTCCTGCTGTGTATAGATGGCTACGTGTGGCCTCCTGCAGTGTATAGATGGCACCGTTCTGCCTCCTGCTGTGTATAGATGGCTACGTGCGGCCTCCTGCTGTGTAAAGATGGCAATGTTCGGCCTCCCGCTATGTATAGATGGCACCGTGCGGCCTCCTGCTGTGTATAGATGGCACCGTGCGGCCTCCTGCTGTGTATAGATGGCACCGTGCAGCCTCCTGCTGTGTATAGATGTCCACGTGCGGCCTTCTGCTGTGTAAAGATGGCAACGTGCGGCCTCCCGCTGTGTATAGATGGCACTGTGTGGCCTCCCGCTGTGTATAGATGGCTATGTGCGGCCCCCTGCTGTGTATAGATGGCTTTGTGCGGCCCCCTGCTGTGTATAGATGAGTACGTGCGGCCTCCTGCTGTGTATAGATGGATACGTGCGGCCTCCCGCTGTGTATAGATGGCACCGTGCGGCCTCCTGCTGTGTATAGATGGTGCCGTGCGGCCCCCTGCTGTGTATAGATGGTGCGGTGCGGCCTCCTGCTGTGTATAGATGGCTACATGCGGCCTCCCGCTGTGTATAGATGGCTACGTGCGGCCTCCCGCTCTGGATAGAAGGCACAGTGCGGACTCCCGCTGTGTACAGATGGCTACGTGCGGCCTACCGCTGTGTATAGATAGCTATGTGCGGCCTCCTGCTGTGTATAGATGGTAACTTGCAGCCTCCCGCTATGTATAGATGGCACCGTGCGGCCTCCTGCTGTATATAGATGGATATGTGCGGCCCCCTGCTGTGTATAGATGGCGCCGTGCGGCCTCCTGCTGTGTATAGATGGCTACGTGTGGCTGCGCTCTGTGTATAGATGGCATCGTGCGGCCTCCCGCAGTGTATAGATGGCGCCGTGCGGCCTCCTGCTGTGTATAGATGGCTACGTGCAGGCTCCTGCTGTGTATAGATGGCTACGTGTGGCCTCCTGCAGTGTATAGATGGCACCGTTCTGCCTCCTGCTGTGTATAGATGGCTACGTGCGGCCTCCTGCTGTGTAAAGATGGCAACGTTCGGCCTCCCGCTATGTATAGATGGCACCGTGCGGCCTCCTGCTGTGTATAGATGGCACCGTGCGGCCTCCTGCTGTGTATAGATGGCACTCTGCGTCCTCCTGCTGTGTATAGATAGCTACGTGCGGCCTCCTGCTGTGTATAGATGGCTATGTGCGGCATCCTGCTGTGTATAGATGGCACCGTGCAGCCTCCTGCTGTGTATAGATGGCACCGTGCGGCCTCCTGCTGTGTATAGATGGCTACATGCGGCCCCCTACTGTGTATAGATGGCATCGTGCGGCCTCCCGCAGTGTATAGATGGCGCCGTGCGGCCTCCTGCTGTGTATAGATGGCTACGTGCAGGCTCCTGCTGTGTATAGATGGCTACGTGTGGCCTCCTGCAGTGTATCGATGGCACCGTTCAGCCTCCTGCTGTGTATAGATGGCTACGTGCGGCCTCCTGCTGTGTAAAGATGGCAACGTTCGGCCTCCCGCTATGTATAGATGGCACCGTGCGGCCTCCTGCTGTGTATAGATGGCACCGTGCGGCCTCCTGCTGTGTATAGATGGCACTGTGCGGCCTCCTGCTGTGTATAGATGGCACTGTGCGTCCTCCTGCTGTGTATAGATAGCTACGTGCGGCCTCCTGCTGTGTATAGATGGCTATGTGCGGCATCCTGCTGTGTATAGATGGCACCGTGCAGCCTCCTGCTGTGTATAGATGGCACCGTGCGGCCTCCTGCTGTGTATAGATGGCTACATGCGGCCCCCTACTGTGTATAGATGGCGCCGTGCGGCCTCCTGCTGTGTATAGTTGGCTACGTGCGGCCTCCCGCTGTGTATAGATCGCACAGTGCGGCCTTCTGCTGTGTATAGATGGCTACGTGTGGCCCCCTGCTGTGTATAGATGGCGCAGTGCGGCCTCCTGCTGTGTATAGATAGCTATGTGCGGCCTCCTGCTGTGTATAGATGGTTACTTGCAGACTCCCGCTATGTACAGATGGTACCGTGCGGCCTCCCGCTGTGTATAGATGGATACGTGCGGCCCCCTGCCGTGTATAGATGGCGCCGTGTGGCCTCCTACTGTGTATAGATGGCTATGTGCGGCTGCCCGCTGTGTATAGATGGCATCGTGCGGCCTCCCGCAGTGTATAGATGGTGCCGTGCGGCCTCTTGCTGTGTATAGATGGCTACGTGCGAGCTCCTGCTGTGTATAGATGGCTCCGTGCGGCCTCCCGCTATGTATAGATGGCACCGTGCGGCCTCCTGCTGTGTATAGATGGCACCGTGCCGCCTCCTGCTGTGTACAGATGGCACCGTGCGTCCTCCTGCTGTGTATAGATAGCTACGTGCGGCCTCCTGCTGTGTATAGATGGCTACGTGCGGCCTCCTGCTGTGTATAGATGGCACCGTGCAGCCTCCTGCTGTGTATAGATGGCTACGTGCGGCCCCCTGCTGTGTAAAGATGGCAAAGTGCGGCCTCCCGCTATGTATAGATGTCACCGTGCGGCCTCCTGCTGTATATAAATGGCTACGTGCGGCCCCCTACTGTGTATAGATGGCGCCGTTCGGCCTCCTGCTGTGTATAGTTGGCTACATTGTGTAGAGATCGCACAGTGCTTCCTTCTGCTATGTATAGACGGCTACGTGCGGCCCCCTGCTGTGTATAGATGGCGCCGTGCGGCCTCCTGCTGTGTATAGATGGCTAAATGCGGCCTTCTGCTGTGTATAGATGGCTAAGTGCGGCCTACCGCTGTGTACAGAAGGCACCGTGTGGCCTCCTGCTGTGTATAGGTGGCTACGTGCGGCCTCCCGCTGTGTATAGATCGCACCGAGCAGCCTCCTGTTTAGTATAGATGGCCACGTGCGGCCCCCTCCTGTGTATAGATGGTGCCGTGCGGCCTCCTGCTGTAGATAGAATGCCCCCTGCAGCCTCCCACTGTGTATAGATGGCTACGTGCGCCTCCCGCTGTGTTTAGATGGGTATGTGCGGCCTCCTGATGTGTATAGATGGCTACGTGTGGCCTCCTGCTGTGTATAGATGGCGCCGTGCGCCCCCTGCTGTATATAGATGGTGCCGTGCGGTCCCCTGCTGTGTATAGATGGCTACAAGCGGCCTCCCGCTGTGCACAGATGTCTACATGCGGCCTCCCGCTGTGTATAGAAGGCACTGTGCGGCCTACTGCTGTGTACAGATGGCTACGTGCGGCCTCCTGCTGTGTATAGATGGCACCGTGCAGCCTCCTGCTGTGTATAGATGGCCACGTGCGGCCTTCTGCTGTGTAAAGATGGCAACGTGCGGCCTCCCGCTGTGTATAGGTGGCACTGTGCGGTCTCCCGCTGTGTATAGATTGCTACTTGCGGCCCCCTGCTGTGTATAGTTGGCTATGTGCGGCCCCCTGCTGTGTATAGATGGCTCCGTGCGGCCTCCTGCTGTGTATAGATGGCTACGTGCGGCTGCCCACTGTGTATAGATGGCATGTGCGACCTCCCGCAGTGTATAGATGGCGCCGTGCGGCCTCCTGCTGTGTATAGATGGCTACGCGCGGGCTCCTGCTGTGTATAGATGGCTACATGTGGCCTCCTGTAGTGTATAGATGGCACCGTGCAGCCTCCTGCTGTGTATAGATGGCTTCGTGCGGCCTCCTGCTGTGTAAAGATGGCAACGTGCGGCCTCCCGCTATGTATAGATGGCACCGTGCGGCCTCCTGCTGTGTATAGATGGCACCGTGCGTCCTCCTGCTGTGTATAGATAGCTACGTGCGGCCTCCTGCTGTGTATAGATGGCACCGTGCAGCCTCCTGCTGTGTATAGATGGTGCTGTGCGGCCTCCTGCTGTGTATAGATGGCTAAATGCGGCCTTCCGCTGTGTATAGATCGCACCGTGCAGCCTCCTGTTGAGTATAGATGGCCACGTGCGGCCCCCTCCTGTGTATAGATGGTGCCGTGCGGCCTCCTGCTGTAGATAGAATGCCCCCTGCGGCCTCCCACTGTGTATAGATGGCTACGTGCGCCTCCCGCTGTGTTTAGATGGGTACGTGCGGCCTCCTGATGTGTATAGATGGCTACGTGTGGCCTGCTTCTGTGTATAGATGGCGCCGTGCGGCCCCCTGCTGTGTATAGATGGTGCCGTGCGGCCTCCTGCTATGTATAGATGGCTACAAAAGGCCTCCCGCTGTGCACAGATGTCTACATGCGCCCTCCAGCTGTGTATATAAGGCACTGTGCGGCCTCCTGCTGTGTACAGATGGCTACGTGCGGCCTCCTGCTGTGTATAGATGGCACCGTGCAGCCTCCTGCTGTGTATAGATGGCCACGTGCGGCCTTCTGCTGTGTAAAGATGGCAACGTGCGGCCTCCCGCTGTGTATAGATGGCACTGTGCGGCCTCCCGCTGTGTATAGATTGCTACTTACGGCCCCCTGCTGTGTATAGTTGGCTATGTGCGGCCCCCTGCTGTGTATAGATGGCTCCGTGCGGCCTCCTGCTGTGTATAGATGGCAACGTGCGGCTGCCCACTGTGTATAGATGGCATCGTGCGGCCTCCCGCAGTGTATAGATGGCGCCGTGCGGCCTCCTACTGTGTATAGATGGCTACGCGCGGGCTCCTGCTGTGTATAGATGGCTACGTGTGGCCTCCTGCAGTGTATAGATGGCACCGTGTAGCCTCCTGCTGTGTATAGATGGCTACGTGCGGCCTCCTGCTGTGTAAAGATGGCAACGTGCGGCCTCCCGCTATGTATAGATGGCACCGTGCAGCCTCCTGCTGTGTATAGATGGCACCGTGCGGCCTCCTGCTGTGTATAGATGGCACTGTGCGTCCTCCTGCTGTGTATAGATAGCTACGTGCGGCCTCCTGCTGTGTATAGATGGCTACGTGCGGCCTCCTGCTGTGTAAATATGGCAAAGTGCGGCCTCCCGCTATGTATAGATGGTACTGTGCGGCCTCATGCTTTGTATAGATGGATACGTGCGGCCCCCTACTGTGTATAGAATGCGCCGTGCGGCCTCCTGATGTGTATAGTTGACTACGTGCGACCTCCCGCTGTGTATAGATCGCACAGTGCGGCCTCCTGCTGTGTATAGATGGCTACGTGCGGCCTCCCGCTGTGTATTAATGTCACTGTGCGGCATCCCGCTGTGTATAGATGGTGCCGTGCGGCCTCCTGCTGTGTATAGATGGCTACATGCGGCCTCCCGCTGTGTATAGATGGCTACGTGTGGTTTCCCGCTGTGGATAGAAGGCAACGTGCTGACTCCCGCTGTGTACAGATGGCTACGTGCGGCCTCCCGCTGTGTATAGATAGCTATGTGCGGCCTCCTGCTGTGTATAGATGGTAACTTGCAGCCTCCCGCTATGTATAGATGGTACCGTGCGGCCTACTGCTGTGTATAGATGGATACGTGCGGCCCCCTGCTGTGTATAGATGGCGCCGTGCGGCCTCCTGCCGTGTATAGATGGCTACGTGCGGCTGCCCGCTGTGCATAGATGGCATCGGGCGGCCTCCCGCAGTGTGTAGATGGCTCCGTGCGGCCTCCTGCTGTGTATAGATGGCTACGTGCGGCTGCCCACTGTGTATAGTTGGCATCGTGCGGCCTCCCGCAGTGTATAGATGGCGCCGTGCGGCCTCCTGCTGTGTATAGATGGCTACGCGCGGGCTCCTGCTGTGTATCGATGGCTACGTGTGGCCTCCTGCAGTGTATAGATGGCACTGTGCATTCTCCTGCTGTGTATAGATGGCTACGTGCGGCCTCCTGCTGTGTAAAGATGGCAACGTGCGGCCTCCCGCTATGTATAGATGGCACCATGCGGCCTCCTGCTGTGTATAGATGGCACCGTGCGGCCTCCTGCTGTGTATAGATGGCACTGTGCGTCCTCCTGCTGTGTATAGATAGCTACGTGCGGCCTCCTGCTGTGTATAGATGGCACCGTGCAGCCTCCTGCTGTGTATAGATGGCTACGTGCGGCCTCCTGCTGTGTAAAGATGGCAAAGTGCGGCCTCCCGCTATGTATAGATGGCACCGTGCGGCCTCAAGCTGTGTATAGATGGCTACGTGCGGCCCCCTACTGTGTATAGAATGCGCCGTGCGGCCTCCTGCTGTGTATAGTTGACTACGTGCGGCCTCCCGCTGTGTATAGATCGCACAGTGCGGCCCCCTGCTGTGTATAGATGGCGCAGTGCGGCCTCCTGCTGTGTATAGATGGATACGTGCGGCCTCCCGCTGTGTATAGATGTTACCGTGTGGCATCCCGCTGTGTATAGATGGTGCCGTGCGGCCTCCTGCTGTGTATAGATGGCTACATGCGGCTTCCCGCTGTGTATAGATGGCTACGTGCGGTCTCCCGCTGTGGATAGAAGGCAACGTGCTGACTTCCGCTGTGTACAGATGGCTACGTGCGGCCTCCCGCTGTGTATAGATAGCTATGTGCGGCCTCCTGCTGTGTATAGATGGTAACTTGCAGCCTCCCGCTATGTATAGATGGTACCGTGCGGCCTCCTGCTGTGTATAGATGGATACGTGCGGCCCCCTGCTGTGTATAGATGGCGCCGTGCGGCCTCCTGCTGTGTATAGATGGCTACGTGCGGCTGCCCGCTGTGCATAGATGGCATCGGGCGGCCTCCCGCAGTGTATAGATGGCGCCGTGCGGCCTCCTGCTGTGTATAGATGGCTACGTGTGGGCTCCTGCTGTGTGTAGATGGATACGTGTGTACTCCCGCAGTTTATAGATGGCACCGTGCAGCCTCCTGCTGTGTATAGATGATTATGTGCGGCCTCCTGCTGTGTAAAGATGGCAACGTGCGGCCTCCCGCTATGTATAGATGTCACCTAGCGGCCTCCTGCTGTGTATAGATGGCACCGTGCGGCCTCCTGCTGTGTATAGATGGCACTGTGCGTACTCCTGCTGTGTATAGATAGCTACATGCGGCCTCCTGCTGTGTATAGATGGCTACGTGCGGGCTCCTGCTGTGTATATATGGCACCGTATAGTCTCCTGCTGTGTATAGATGGCTAAGTGCGGCCCCCTTGCTGTGTAAAGATGGCAAAGTGCGTCCTCCCGCTATGTATAGATGTCACCGTGCGGCCTCCTGCTGTGTATAGATGGCTACGTGCGGCCCCCTAATGTGTATAGATGGCTACGTGCGGCCCCCTAATGTGTATAGATGGCGCCGTGCGGCCTCCTGCTGTGTATAGTTGGCTACATGCGGCCTCCCGCTGTGTATAGATCGCACAGTGCGGCCTTCTGCTGTGTATAGATGGCTACGTGCGGCCCCCCGCTGTGGATAGATGGCGCCGTGCGGCCCCCTGCTGTGTATAGATGGCGCCGTGCGGCCTCCTGCTGTGTATAGATGGCTACGTGCGGCTGCCCGCTGTGCATAGATGGCATCGGGCGGCCTCCCGCAGTGTATAGATGGCGCCGTGCGGCCTCCTGCTGTGTATAGATGGCTACGTGTGGGCTCCTGCTGTGTGTAGATGGATACGTGTGTACTCCCGCAGTTTATAGATGGCACCGTGCAGCCTCCTGCTGTGTATAGATGATTATGTGCGGCCTCCTGCTGTGTAAAGATGGCAACGTGCGGCCTCCCGCTATGTATAGATGTCACCTAGCGGCCTCCTGCTGTGTATAGATGGCACCGTGCGGCCTCCTGCTGTGTATCAATGGCACTGTGCGTACTCCTGCTGTGTATAGATAGCTACATGCGGCCTCCTGCTGTGTATAGATGGCTACGTGCGGGCTCCTGCTGTGTATATATGGCACCGTATAGTCTCCTGCTGTGTATAGATGGCTAAGTGCGGCCCCCTTGCTGTGTAAAGATGGCAAAGTGCGTCCTCCCGCTATGTATAGATGTCACCGTGCGGCCTCCTGCTGTGTATAGATGGCTACGTGCGGCCCCCTAATGTGTATAGATGGCTACGTGCGGCCCCCTAATGTGTATAGATGGCGCCGTGCGGCCTCCTGCTGTGTATAGTTGGCTACATGCGGCCTCCCGCTGTGTATAGATCGCACAGTGCGGCCTTCTGCTGTGTATAGATGGCTACGTGCGGCCCCCCGCTGTGGATAGATGGCGCCGTGCGGCCTCCTGCTGTGTATAGATGGCTACCTGCGGCCTCCTGCTGTGTATAGATGGCACCGTGCGGCATCAAGCTGTGTATAGACGGCGCCGTGCGGCCTCCTGCTGTGTATAGATGGCTACGTGCGGCCTCCTGCTGTGTATAGATGGCTACGTGCGGACTCCCGCTGTGTATAGATGGCACAGTGCGGCCTCTTGCTGTGTATAGATGGCTACGTGCGGCCTCCCGCTGTGTAAAGATGGCTACGTGCGGCCTCCCGCGGTGTATAGATGGGTACGTGCGGCCTCCTGCTGTGTAAAGATGGCTACGTGTTGCCTCCTGCTGTGTATAGATGGCGCAGTGCGGCCCCCTGCTGTGTATAGGTGGTGCTGTGCGGCCTCCTGCTGTGTATAGATGGCTAAATGCTGCCACCCGCTGTGCATAGATGGCTAAGTGCGGCCTACCGCTGTGTACAGAAGGCACCGTGCGGCCTCCTGCTGTGTATAGGTGGCTACGTGCGGCCTCCCGCTATGTATAGATCGCACCGTGCAGCCTCCTGTTGAGTATAGATGGCCACGTGCGGCCCCCTGCTGTGTTTAGATGGTGCCGTGCGGCCTCCTGCTGTGGATAGAAGGCCCCCTGCGGCCTCCCGCTGTGTATAGATGGCTACGTGCGGCCTCCCGCTGTGTATAGATGAGTAAGTGCGGCCTCTTTCTGTGTATAGATGGCTACGTGTGGCCTCCTGCTGTGTATAGATGGCGCCTTGCGGCCCCCTGCTGTGTTTAGATGGTGCCCTGCGGCCTCCTGCTGTGTATAGATGGCTACAAGCGGCCTCCCGCTGTGTATAGATGGCTACGTGCGGCCTCCTGATGTGTATAGATGGCACCGTGCGGCCTCCTGCTGTGTATAGATGGCCACGTGCGGCCTTCTGCTGCGTAAAGATGGCAACGTGCGGCCTCCCGCTGTGGATAGATTGCTACTTGCGGCCACCTGCTGTGTATAGATGCCTATGTGCGGCCCCCTGCTGTGTATAGATGGGTACGTGCGGCCTCCTGCTGTGCATAGATGGATACGTGCGGCCTCCCGCTGTGTATAGATTGCACCGTGCGGCCTCCTGCTGTGTATAGATGGTGCAGTGCGGCCTCCTGCTGTGTATAGATGGCTACATGCGGCCTCCCGCTGTGTATAGATGGCTACGTGCGGCCTCCCACTGTGGATAGATGGCTATGTGCGGCCTCCTGCTGTGTATAGTTGGTAACTTGCAGCCTCCCGCTATGTATAGATGGCACCGTGCGGCCTCCTGCTGTGCATACATGGCTACGTACAGCCCCCTGCTGTGTATAGATGGCGCCGTGCGGCCTCCTGCTGTGTAAAGATGGCTACGTGCGGCTGCCCGCTGTGTATGGATAGCATCGTGCGGCCTTCCGCAGTGTATAGATGGCGCCGTGCGGCCTCCTGCTGTGTATAGATGGCTACGTGCGGCCTCCTGCTGTGTATAGATGGGTACGTGCGGCCTCGCGCAGTGTATAGATGGCAACGTGCAGCCTCCTGCTGTGTATAGATGGCTACGTGCGGACTCCTGCTGTGTAAAGATGGCAACGTGCGGCCTCCCGCTATGTATAGATGGCACCGTGCAGCCTCCTGCTGTGTATAGATGGCACCGTGCGGCCTCCTGCTGTGTATAGATAGCACTGTGCGTCCTCCTGCTGTGTATAGATGGCTACGTGCAGCCTCCTGCTGTGTATAAATGGCTACGTGCGGCCTCCCGCTGTGTATAGATGGCACCGTGCAGCCTCCTGCTGTGTTTAGATTGCTACGTGCGGCCTCCTGCTGTGTAAAGATGGCAACGTGCGGCCTCCCGCTATGTATAGATGGCACCGTGAGGCCTCCTGCTGTGTATAGATGGCTACGTGCGGCCCCCTGCTGTGTATAAATGGCGCCGTGCGGCCTCCTGCTGTGTATAGATGGCTACGTGCGGCCCCCTGCTGTGTATAGATGGCGCCGTGCGGCCTCCTGCTGTATATAGTTGGCTACGTGCGGCCTCCCGCTGTGTATAGAAGACTACGTGCGGCCTTCTGCTGTGTATATATGGCTACGTGCGGCCCCCTGCTGTGTATAGTTGGCACCGTGCTTCATCTCGCTGGGTATAGATGGCGTCGTGCGGCCTCCTGCTGTGTAATGATGGCTACGTGCGGCCTCCTGCTGTGTATAGATGGCTACGTGCGGCCTCCTGCTGTGTTTAGATGGCACCGTGCGGCCTCCTGCTGTGTATAGATGGCGCTGTGTGGCCCCCTGCTGTGTATAGATGGTGTCGTGCGGCCTGCTGCTGTGTATAGATGGCTACATGCGGCCTCCCGCTGTGTATAGATGGCTACTTGCGGCCTCCCACTGTGGATAGAAGGCCCCCTGGGGCCTCCCGCTGTGTATAGATGGCTACGTGCGTCCTCCCGCAGTGTATAGATGGGTACGTGCGGCCTCCCGCTGTGTATAGATGGGTACGTGCGGCCTCCTGCTGTGTAAAGATGGCTACGTGTTGCCTCCTGCTGTGTATATATGGCTACATGCGGCCTCCCGCTGTGTATAGATGGCTACTTGCGGCCTCCCGTTGTGGATAGAAGGCCCCCTGGGGTCTCCCGCTGTGTATAGATGGCTACGTGCGGCCTCCCGCTGTGTATAGATGGCTACGTGCGGCCTCCCGCTGTGTATAGATGGGTACGTGCGGCCTCCTGCTGTGTATAGATGGCGCCGTGCGGCCCCCTGCTGTTTATAGATGGTGCTGTGCGGCCTCCTGCTGTGTATAGATGGCTAAGTGCGGCCTACCGCTGTGTATAGAAGGCACCGTGCGGCCTTCTGCTGTGTATAGATGGCTACGTGCGGCCTCCCTCTGTGTATAGATCGCACCGTGCAGCCTCCTGTTGAGTATAGATGGCCACGTGCGGCCTCCTGCTGTGTAAAGATGGCTACGTGTTGCCTCCTGCTATGTATAGATGGCGCCGTGCGGCTCCCTGCTGTTTATAGATGGTGCTGTGCGGCCTCCTGCTGTGTATGGTTGGCTAAATGCGGCCTCCCGCTGTGTATAGATGGCGCTGTGTGGCCCCCTGCTGTGTATAGATGGTGCCGTGCGGCCTGCTGCTGTGTATAGATGGCTACATGCGGCCTCCCGCTGTGTATAGATGGCTACTTGCGGCCTCCCGCTGTGGATAGAAGGCCCCCTGGGGCCTCCCGCTGTGTATAGATGGCTACGTGCGTCCTCCCGCTGTGTATAGATGGGTACGTGCGGCCTCCCGCTGTGTATAGATGGGTACGTGCGGCCTCCTGCTGTGTAAAGATGGCTACGTGTTGCCTCCTGCTGTGTATATATGGCTACATGCGGCCTCCCGCTGTGTATAGATGGCTACTTGCGGCCTCCCGTTGTGGATAGAAGGCCCCCTGGGGCCTCCCGCTGTGTATAGATGGCTACGTGCGGCCTCCCGCTGTGTATAGATGGCTACGTGCAGCCTCCCGCTGTGTATAGATGGGTACGTGCGGCCTCCTGCTGTGTATAGATGGCGCCGTGCGTCCCCCTGCTGTTTATAGATGGTGCTGTGCGGCCTCCTGCTGTGTATAGATGGTGCTGTGCGGCCCCCTGCTGTGGATAGAAGGCCCCCTGGGGCCTCACGCTGTGTATAGATGGCTACGTGCGGCCTCCCGCTGTGTATAGATGGCTAAATGCGGCCTCCCGCTGTGTATAGATGGGTACGTGCGGCCTCCTGCTGTGTAAAGATGGCTACGTGTTGCCTCCTGCTATGTATAGATGGCGCCGTGCGGCTCCCTGCTGTTTATAGATGGTGCTGTGCGGCCTCCTGCTGTGTATGGATGGCTAAATGCGGCCTCCCGCTGTGTATAGATGGCTAAGTCCGGCCTACCGCTGTGTATAGAAGTCACCGTGCGGCCTTCTGCTGTGTATAGATGGCTACGTGCGGCCTACCGCTGTGTATAGATCGCTCCGTGCAGCCTCCTGTTGAGTATAGATGGCCACGTGCTGCCACCTGCTGTGTATATATGGTGCTGTGCGGCCTCGTGCTGTGGATAGAAGGCCCCCTGCGGCCTCCCGCTGTGTATAGATGGCTTCGTGCGGCCTCCCGCTGTGTATAGATGGCTACGTGCGGCCTACCGCTGTGTATAGATGGCTACGTGCGGCCTCCCGCGGTGTATAGATGGGTACGTGCGGCCTGCTGCTGTGTAAAGATGGCTACGTGTTGCCTCCTGCTGTGTATAGATGGCACCGTGCGGCCTCCTGCTGTGTATAGATGGTGCCGTGCGGCCTCCTGCTGTGTATAGATGGCTACATGCGGCTTCCCGCTGTGTATAGATCGCAATGTGCAGCCTCATGTTGTGTATAGATGGCGACGTGCGGCCTTCTGCTGTGTAAAGATGGCACCGTGCGGCCTTCCGCTGTGTATAGATGGCTACGTGCGGCCCCCTGCTGTGTATAGATGGCGCCGTGCGGCCTCCTGCTGTGTATAGATGGCACCGTGCGGCATCCCGCTGTGTATAGATGGCGCCGTGCGGCCTCCTGCTGTTTATAGATGGTGCTGTGCAGCCTCCTGCTGTGTAAAGATGGCAACGCTCGGCCTCCCGCTATGTATAGATGGCACCGTGCGGCCTCCTGCTGTGTATAGATGGCACCGTGCGGCCTTCTGCTGTGTATAAATGGCACTGTGCGTCCTCCTGCTGTGTATAGATCGCACCGTGCAGCCTCCTGTTGAGTATAGATGGCCACGTGCTGCCACCTGCTGTGTATAGATGGTGCTGTGCGGCCTCGTGCTGTGGATAGAAGGCCCCCTGCAGCCTCCCGCTGTGTATAGATGGCTACGTGCGGCCTCCCGCTGTGTATAGATGGCTACGTGCGGCCTCCCGTGGTGTATAGATGGGTACGTGCGGCCTGCTGCTGTGTAAAGATGGCTACGTGTTGCCTCCTGCTGTGTATAGATGGCACCGTGCGGCCCCCTGCTGTGTATAGATGGTGCCGTGCGGCCTCCTGCTGTGCATAGATGGCTACATGCGGCCTCCCGCTGTGTATAGATCGCAATGTGCAGCCTCCTGTTGTGTATAGATGGCCACGAGCGGCCTTCTGCTGTGTAAAGATGGCACCGTGCGGCCTTCAAGTGTGTATAGATGGCGCCGTGCGGCCTCCTGCTGTGTATAGATGGTGCCGTGCGGCCTCCTGCTGTGTATAGATGGCACTGTGCGGCATCCCGCTGTGTATAGATGGCGCCGTGCGGCCTCCTGCTGTGTATAGATGGCTACGTGGGGCCTCCTGCTGTCTATAGATGGCTACGTGCGGCCTCCCGCTGTGTTTAGATGGCACCGTGCGGCCTCCCGCTGTGTATACATGGGTACGTGCGGCCTTCTGCTGTGTATAGTTGGCTACATGCGGCCTCCTGCTGTGTATAGATGGCTTTGTGCGGCCTTCCGCTGTGTATAGATGGCACCGTGCGGCATCCCGCTGTGTATAGATGGCGCCGTGCGGCCTCCTGCTGTGTATAGATGGCACCGTGCGGCCCCCTCCTGTGTATAGATGGTGCCGTGCGGCCTCCTGCTGTAGATAGAATGACCCCTGCGGCCTCCTGCTGTGTATAGATGGCTACGTGTGGCCTCCTGCAGTGTATAGATGGCACCGTGCAGCCTCCTGCAGTGTATAGATGGCACCGTGCAGCCTCCTGCTGTGTATAGATGGCTACGTGCGGCCTCCTGCTGTGTAAAGATGGCAACGCTCGGCCTCCCGCTATGTTTAGATGGCACCGTGCGGCCTCCTGCTGTGTATAGATGGCACCGTGCGGCCTCCTGCTGTGTATAGATGGCACTGTGCGTCCTCCTGCTGTGTATAGATAGCTACGTGCGGCCTCCTGCTGTGTATAGATGGCACCGTGCAGCCTCCTGCTGTGTATAGATGGCACCGTTCGGCCTCCTGCTGTGTATAGATGGCTACGTGCGGCCCCTTACTGTGTATAGATGGCGCCGTGCGGCCTCCTGCTGTGTATAGTTGGCTACGTGCGGCCTCCCGCTGTGTATAGATCGCACAGTGCGGCCTTCTGCTGTGTATAGATGGCTACGTGCGGCCCCCTGCTGTGTATAGATGGCGCAGTGCGGCTTCCTGCTGTGTATAGATAGCTATGTGCGGCCTCCTGCTGTGTATAGATGGTAACTTGCAGACTCCCGCTATGAACAGATGGTACCGTGCGGCCTCCTGCTGTGTATAGATGGATACGTGCGGCCCCCTGCCGTGTATAGATGGCGCCGTGTGGCCTGCTACTGTGTATAGATGGCTACGTGCGGCTGCCCGCTGTGTATAGATGGCATCATGCGGCCTCCTGCAGTGTATAGATGGCGCCGTGCGGCCTCCTGCTGTGTATAGATGGCTACGTGCGAGCTCCTGCTGTGTATAGATGGCTACGTGTGGCCTCCCACAGTGTATAGATGGCACCGTGCAGCCTCCTGCTGTGTATAGATGGCTACGTGCGGCCTCCTGCTGTGTAAAGATGGCAACGTGCGGCCTCCCGCTATGTATAAATGGCAACGTGCGGCCTCCTGCTGTGTATAGATGGCACCGTGCGGCCTCCTGCTGTGTACAGATGGCACTGTGCGTCCTCCTGCTGTGTATAGATAGCTACGTGCGGCCTTCTGCTGTGTATAGATGGCTACGTGCGGCCTCCTGCTTTGTATAGATGTCACCGTGCGGCCTCCTGCTGTGTATAGATGGCTACGTGCGGTCCCCTACTGTGTATGGATGGCGCCGTTCGGCCTCCTGCTGTGTATAGTTGGCTACATTGTATATAGATCGCACAGTGCGGCCTTCTGCTGTGTATAGATGGCTACGTGTGGCCCCCTGCTGTGTATAGATGGCGCCGTGTGGCCTCCTGCTGTGTATAGATGGCTACGTGCGGCCTCCTGCTGTGTATAGATGGCTACAAGCGGCCTACCGCTGTGTATAGATGGCACCGTTCGGCCTCCCGCTGTGCATAGATGACTACGTGCGGCCTCCCGCTGTGTATAGATGGCTACGTGCGGCCTCCTGCTGTGTAAAGATGGCTGAGTGTTGCCTCCTGCTGTGTATAGATGGCGCAGTGCGGCCCCCTGCTGTGTATATATGGTGCTGCGCGGCCTCCTGCTGTGCATAGATGGCTAAATGCGGCCTTCCGCTGTGTATAGATGGCTAAGTGCGGTCTACCGCTGTGTACAGAAGGCACTGTGCGGCCTCCTGCTGTGTATAGGTGGCTACGTGCGGCCTCCCGCTGTGTATAGATCGCACCGTGCAGCCTCCTGTTGAGTATAGATGGCCACGTGCGGCCCCCTGCTGTGTATAGATGGTGCCGTGCGGCCTCCTGCTGTGGATAGAAGGCCCCCTGCGGCCTCCCGCTGTGTATAGATGGCTACTTGCGGCCTCCCGCTGTGTATAGATGGGTACGTGCGGCCTCCTGCTGTGTATAGATGGCTACGTGTGGCCTCCTGCTGTGTATAGATGGCGCCGTGCGGCCCCCTGCTGTGTATAGATGGTGCCGTGTGGCCTCCTGCTGTGTATAGATGGCTACGTGCGGCCTCCCGCGGTGTATAGATGGGTACGTGCGGCCTCCTGCTGTGTAAAGATGGCTACGTGGGGCCTCCTGCTGTCTATAGATGGCTACGTGCGGCCTCCCGCTGTGTTTAGATGGCACCGTGCGGCCTCCCGCTGTGTATACATGGGTACGTGCGGCCTTCTGCTGTGTATAGTTGGCTACGTGCGGCCTCCTGCTGTGTATAGATGGCTTCGTGCGGCCTTCCGCTGTGTATAGATGGCACCGTGCGGCATCCCGCTGTGTATAGATGGCACCGTGCGGCCTCCTGCTGTGTACAGATGGCTACGTGCGGCCTCCCGCTGTGTATAGATGGCACCGTGCGGCCTCCTGCTGTGTAGATATGGCGCCGTGCGGCCCCCTGCTGTGTATAGATGGTGCCGTGCGGCCTCCTGCTGTGTATAGATGGCTACTTGCGGCCTCCCGTTGTGGATAGAAGGCTTCCTGCGGCCTCCCGCTGTGAATAGATGGCTACGTGCGGCCTCCCGCTGTGTATAGATGGCTACGTGCGGTCTCCCGCGGTGTACAGATGGGTACGTGCGGCCTCCTGCTGTTTAAAGATGGCTACGTGTTGCCTCCTGCTGTGTATAGATGGCTACATGCGGCCCCCTGCTGTGTATAGATGGTGCTGTGCGGCCTCCTGCTGTGTATAGATGGCTACATGCGGCCTCCCGCTGTGTATAGATGGCTAAGTGCGGCTTACCGCTGTGTATAGAAGGCACCGTGTGGCCTCCTGCTGTGTATAGATGGCGCCGTGCGGCCTCCGGCTGTGTAGAGATGGCTACGTGTGGCCTCCCGCTGTGTATAGATGGCACCGTGCGGCATCCCGCTGTGCATAGATGGCGCCGTGCGGCCCCCTTCTGTGTATAGATAGTGCTGTGCGGCCTCCTGCTTTGTATATATGGCTACTTGCGGCCTCCCGCTGTGGATAGAAGGCCCCCTGCGGCCTCCCGCTGTGTATAGATGGCTACTTGCGGCCTCCCGCTGTGTATAGATGGCTAAGTGCGGCCTCCCGCGGTGTATAGATGGGTACGTGCGGCCTCCTGCTGTGTAAAGATGGCTTCGTGTTGCCTCCTGCTGTGTATAGATGGCACCGTGCGGCCCCCTGCTGTGTATAGATGGTGCCGTGCGGCCTCCTGCTGTGTATAGATGGCTACATTCGGCCTCCCGCTGTGTATAGATGGCTAAGTGCGGCCTACCGCTGTGGATAGAAGGCACCGTGCGGCCTCCCTTCTGTTTATAGATGGCTACGTGCGGCCTCCCGCTGTGTATAGATCGCACCGTGCAGCCTCCTTTTGTGTATAGATGGCCACGTGCGGCCTTCTGCTGTGTATAGATGGCTACGTGCGGCCCCCTGCTGTGTATAGATGGCGCCGTGCGGCCTCCTGCTGTGTATAGATGGCTACATGTGGCCTCCCGCTGTGTACAGATCGCACCGTGCAGCCTCCTTTTGTGCAAAGATGGCACCGGGCGGCCTTCTGCTGTGTATAAATGGCTACGTGCGGCCCCCTGCTGTGTATAGATGGCGCCGTGCGGCCTCCTGCTGTGTATAGATGGCTACGTGTGGCCTCCCGCTGTGTATAGATGGCACCGTGCGGCATCCCGCTGTGTATAGATGGCGCCGTGAGGCCTCCTGCTGTGTATAGATGGCTACGTGCGGCCTCCTGCTGTCTCTAGATGGCTACGTGCGACCTCCCGCTGTGTTTAGATGGCACCGTGCGGCCCCCCGCTATGTATAGATGGGTACGTGCGGCCCTCTGCTGTGTATAGTTGGCTACGTGCGGCCTCCTGCTGTGTATAAATGGCTACATGCGGCCTCCCGCTGTGTATAGATGGCACCGTGCGGCCTCCTGCTGTGTATAGATGGCGCCGTGCGGCCCCCTGCTGTGTATAGATTGTGCCGTGCGTCCTCCTGCTGTGTATAGATGGCTACATGAGGCCTCCCGCTGTGTATATATGGCTACTTGTGGCCTCCCGCTCTGGATAGAAGGCCCCCTGCGGTCTCCCACTGTGTGTAGATGGCTACGTGCGGCCTCCCGCTGTGTATAGATGGCTACGTGCAGCCTCCCGCGGTGTATAGATGGGTACGTGCGGCCTCCTGCTGTGTAAAGATGGCTACGTGTTGCCTCCTGCTGTGTATAGATGGCGCCGTGCGGCCCCCTACTGTGTATAGATGGTTACATGCGGCCTCCCGCTGTATATAGATGGCTACGTGCGGCCTCCCACTGTGTATAGATGGTACCGTGCGGCCTCCTGCTGTGTATAGATGGCTATGTGCGGCCTCCCGCTGTGTATAGATGGCTACATGTGGCCTCCTGCTATGTATACATGGCTACGTGCGGCCTCCTGCTGTGTATAGATGGCCTCGTGCTGCCTCCCGCTGTGTATAGATGGCGCCGTGCGGCACCCTGCTCTGTATAGATGGCTACGTGCGGCCTCCTGCTGTGTATAGATGGCTACGTGCGGCCTCCCGCTGTGTATAGATGGCTAGGTGCGGCCTCCCACTGTGTATAGATGGCAACGTGGGGCCTCCCGCTGTGTATAGATGGCTTTGTGCGGTCTCCTGCTGTGTTTAGATGGCTACATGGCCCTCCCGCTGTGTATAGATGGCTACTTGCGGCCTCCCGCTGTGTATAGATGGCTACGTGGGGCCTCCCGCTGTGTATAGATGGCTACGTGTGGTCTCCTGCTGTGTGCAGATGGCACCGTGCGGCGTCCCGCTGTGTATAGATGGCTACGTGCGGCCTCCTGCTGTGTATAGATGGCTACTTGTGGTCTCCCGCTGTGTATAGATGGCACCTTGTGGCCTCCCACTGTGTATAGAAGGCTACGTGCGGCCTCCTGCTGCGTACAGATGGCTACATGGGCCTCCCGCTGTGTATAGATGGCTACGTGCGACCTCCCGCTGTGTATAGATGGTACGTGCGGCCTCCCGCTGTGTATAGATGGCTACTTGCGGCCTCTCTCTGTGTATAGATGGCTATGTGCGGTCTCCCGCTGTGTATAGATGGCACTGTTATGATCTGCTACAAGAACTAAGGAAAGAAAGGAAAACTGTCCCTACAATAGTACTAAGCTGATTCCCTACGATGCAGCGGGCAACCTGTTCCTTGTGAACAGTCCCACCTTCGTCCTCAGCCAGTCTGAACGCAGACCTATAGATATAAGGGAGGGGTCCCTAAGAGTACTAAGGACTGGGAGAAAATTGGACACCTCCTAGCAGAAGTTGTAGTGAAGCAAAAAGACAAACAGACAAAACGTATTTAGAGGTCCAAGGACCAAGCAAACTATAGAGATACTGTAGGTACAAAGCACCTGGCTAGATTAAGAGTCAAAGTAACACTGAAGTCCAGCAAAGCCAGGAGGGCGGATCTGGAATAAATAGGCAGCAGGTTACGTGACCACAAAATAGAAAAAAAACTAACAGGAGGGTTCTAACAGTACCCCCTCTTCTATGAGGATCCTCCGGATCCTCCAGGCCCAGGCTTATCAGGAAACCTCCTGTGAAACGCTCTGATAAGTCTAGGAGCAGAGACATAATCCGCCCTTACCCAGGAGTTATCCTCAGGACCGAAGCCTTTCCAAGCGACGAGATACTGCAATCTCCCTCTATGCCATCTAGAATTCAGGATACGAGAAATTTCATATTCACCGTCTTCCACCACCGGAGGAACTGTGACAGTGGCGTCCCTATCCGATACATCAGCTTTTTTCAACAAGGAAACATGAAACACCGGATTAATCTTCCAGGAGGTGGGAACCTCCAACCTAACAGCAGACTGGTTCACCACCTAAAGCACCTTAAATGGTCCCACAAACTTCGGATACAATTTCTTAGAAGGAATCCTCAACCACAGATTCTTTGAGGACAACCAAACCATGTCACCAACCGTAAACAAAACCTCCTTACCTTTCCTGTCAAAATACTTCTTGGACTTCTTGTTAGCCTCTTGAAGGTTACAACGTACATCAGTCCAAACTCTCTCCAAATCACCGGAAAAATTCTCCTCCTCCGGCACAGCCGACCCCAATTTGGAGAACGAACCAAACGACGGATGTCTCCCAGTACAACAAAAAAACGGAGAACACCCAGTAGAGGAGGATCTATGGTTGTTAAGAGCAAATTCAGCAAGTGACAGAAACTCAGACCACCCCTCTTGATTGTCTGCCACAAAACAACGCAAAAATTGTTCAACATCCTGGTTCTTTCTTTCTGTCTGTCCATTAGACTCAGGATGATACCCAGATGAAAATGACAAATGGACTCCCAGCCTGTCACAAAAGGCACGCCAAAAACGAGCCACAAACTGAGGTCCCCATTTCAGAAACAATGTCGGTGGGAACGCCATGGAGTCTGACAATTTCCTTAACAAAAGCCTTAGCGAGTGTCTTAGCGCAGGGCAGTTTAATGAAAGGAACCAAATGACACATCTTGCTAAAACGGTCCACGACCACCCAGATGACAGTGAAACCCTCAGACACAGGAAGGTCAGTAATAACATCCATTGCAAGATGCATCCAAGGTGCACTAGGAACCTCCAGAGGGCAAAGCAACCCTGCAGCAGGAGCATGTGAAGCCTTTAATCTAGCACACACAGTACATTGACACACCCACTTAATGACTTCCTTCTGCCACCCAGGCCACCAAAAACTGCGACCTACAAGTCTTTTAGTCTCAGAAATTCCTGGATGACCTGCCAACCGAGACTCATGATACTCAACAAACAAATCTCTCCTAAAGGTTCTAGGCACAAACAACCTCCCATGGGGAGTGTTAGATGGGGCATCCTCCCGGGCTTTCAGAATCCCATCTTCCAAAACGGAGTCCAATGCTGCTATCACAACTCCTTCCTGTAAAATGCTCTCCTCCTCCTCGGTACCAACCATGGGAGAAAAGCTGCGAGATAAAGCATCGGCTTTAACATTCTTAGTACCCGGGATGTAAGTAACAGAAAAATTAAACCACGAAAAAAAAAGTGCCCACCTAGCCTGACGGGCATTCAAGCGCTTGGCAACATCCAGATAGATCAGATTCTTATGATCTGTGAAAACCTGAATGGGAAATTTAGCACCTTCCAAGAAATGACGCCAGTGTTCAAACGCGAGTTTAATCGCCAGCAATTCCCGATTACCAACATCGTAATTAAGTTCGGTTTCAGAATTTTTTTTAGAAAAAAAAGGCACAGGGATGTACTCCATCCTTGTTCTCCTGAGACAAAACTGCACCGACCCCTACCGAAGAAGCATCAACCTCGACCAAAAAAGGCTTGGTCTCATCAGGCTGCATAAGGATGGGGGCAGAACTGAACCTCTCCTTGAGATACACAAAAGCTTCAATGGCCTCAGTAGTCCACTGGACCGTATTCGCACCTTTCCTGGTGAGATCGGTCAGTGGCTTAACAATTATAGAAAAATTCTTAATGAATTTTCTGTAATAATTGGCGAAGCCCAAAAATCTCTGTATCGATTTCAAACTAATAGGCCTAGGCCATTCCTGCACAGCCTGAACCTTCACCGGGTCCATCTCAAAGCCTTCGCTGGAGATAATGTAGCCCATAAAACTAATACTCTGCACAGCGAACTCGCATTTCTCCAGCTTAGCAAAAAGTGAATTGTCACTTAATAACTGCAATACCTCACGTTCACTCTGCCAATGGGACTCCATATCCGGCGAATAAATCAAAATGTCATCCAAATACACAACCACATTCTTACCAATCAAAGGTCTCAGGATGTCATTAATAAGGTTCTGAAAAAACGCTGGTGCATTGGTAAGACCAAAAGGCATAACCAGATTCTCAAAATAACCCACAGGAGTGTTAAAAGCAGTTTTCCATTCATCACCCTCCTTCATTCGCAACAAATTGTATGCCCCCCGGAAATCAATTTTAGAGAACCACTTGGCCCCCACTAACTGGTTAAACAAGTCAGGAATTAACGGCAGTGGGTAGGAATTGCGTACGGTAACTTTATTAATTTCGCGAAAGTCCAGACATGGACGTAAACCGCCGTCCTTTTTTTTTTACAAAAAAAAATCCAACAACCACAGGTGACTTAGAAGGTCTAATGTGACCAGCAGCCAAGCTCGCCTGTATGTATTCCTCCAAAGCCTTTCTTTCAGGGATAGTCAGATTAAATAAACGACTCTTGGGAAGAGTAGCTCCCGGAATAAACTCAATGGTGCAATCATAATCCCTATGAGGAGGTAAAATTTGCGACTCCTCCTCTGAAAAAACCTTCCAAAAATCCTGAATGGGTACAGGTAAATCCCCTTTTTCCACAGCAGCAATGCGACCGTTACAACATTTATCATAACACTTAGGACTCCAAGACTTAATCTCATTAGTAGACCAGTCCAGTAAAGGATTGTGCAGTTTTAACCAAGGCAAACCTAAAACTACTAGAGAAGGTAAATTATCCAATACCACCAAATCCAAATTCTCTTGGTGAATACCATTAATAGTGAGGGGAAATTCAGCAACCTTGTGAGTAATACATTTCAAAGGAGTGTTATTAACAGCAACCACAGAAATAGGAGATGACAAAGGTTTGGATTCTAATTTAAGTTTTTCCAAAAATCCCTTATCAATCACATTCAGTGTTGAACCACAATCCACAAATACCTGAAATTCAATCAACTTCTCCTGCAATGAGGTACTCCCTGAAAGAAATACTCCCTTAGAGTTTAAACAAGCAATACGGGCGTAACTGACCTTTTTTTTTTCTTTGTTTAACCAAAGCTCACAGTTCTTAACAAAATGGTCAGACTTACCACAATAAAAACACAATCCCTTGGAAAACCTGCGGTCTTTTTCCTGAGAGCGGAGTGACATCACCCCAATCTCCATCGGTTCCCCTCGTCCGAGCAGACCCTCTGATGACTAGGAGCTGCCATAGCAGGAGTTTTCTCTCATTAACCCTGGCACGCAGTCTCCTGTCCACACGTATAGCTAATTGCATGGCTTCTTGTAAGGTTCCAGGTGCAGGGAAAGGAATCAGCAGATCCTTAACCCTTTCACTTAGACCAGCAAGAAACAAACATTTTAACGCCGAATCATTCCATTCCACTTCAGAAGACCACCTTCTGAAGTGTGTACAATAATTTTCAACATCACCTGACCCCTGCTTCAAATGTCTCAGTTGTGTCTCAGTAGATGAGACTCGATCAGGATCGTCATACAACAACCCCATAGCAGAAAAAAAATCTTCCACTGATCTAAAACACGGATCATTAGGTTGGAGAGAAAAGGCCCATCCCTGTGGTTCCTTGCGCAAAAGGGACCTGATAAACCCAATGCGCTGTGATTCATTCCCAGAGGATCTGGGTCTCAAATGAAAATATAATAAACAAGCATTTTTAAAGGAAAAAAAATCTTGTTGTTTACCATAAAAAAAATCAGGCAGTCGTACCTTCGGTTCCACAAAATGCGCTCCAGGACAGCTACTCACGTGTTGCTGGAGCTCGGCCACCTCAAGAGACAATCCCTGCAGGCGTTGAGCCAATTGCTGAACAGACACCGGCTGGCGTCCGCGACCAATCATCACAGTAGTCTTTAAATGTGGCGGCAAGATCGGTGATTGGTCGCGGCCGCTATTTAAATGTGGCGCCCAAATCGGTGATTGGTCGCGGGCAGTGGCCGCGACCAATCAGCAGAGCGATGTTTAACTTTAGCGCCAAGATCACTGATTGGTCGCGTGCGGAGAGCACGACCAATCAGCAAATCGTATTGGTGAGGACCAGGGAGCGGAATCGTATTAGTGAGGACCGGGGAGCGCCGCTGCCTGTGCGGATACTTCTGCTGCGAGAAGCCGGGAGATGAGCGACTGCTCGCAGCAGAAGTATCCCGACCCGCAGCGCCGCTCCCCGGTCCTCCCTTCACACCCTAGCCGCTGATGTCCCCACAGTAGCCGCATGGTGTTACTAAGGTCCGGACATTTGTGTTAAAAATCGCTGATTGGTCGCTGGCGCTGCCTGCGACCAATCACCGATTTGGGCGCCAAATTTAAATATCGGCCGCGACCAATCACCGATCTTGGCTCCACATTTAAACACCGCTGTGCTGATTGGCCGCCGACGCTGGGCGCGACCAATCATCGATTTTGGCGCCACATTTAAATAGCGTCCGCGACCAATCAGTACAGCGGTGTTTAAATGTGGAGCCAAGATCGGTGATTGGTCGCGGCCGATATTTAAATTTGGCGCCCAAATCGGTGATTGGTCGCGGGCAGCGTCTGCGACCAATCAGCACAGTCACAGTAGTGTTTAACTTTTGCGGCAAGATCAGTGATTGGTCGCGGGCCAAGACCGCGACCAATCACCGATTTGTGCGGCACATTTAAATAGCGGCCGCGACCAATTGGATGTCAGCGCCGCTCCCCGGTTCTCCCTTCACACCCTAGCCGTTAATGTCCCCACAGTATCCGCATGGTGTTACAAAGGTCCGGACATTTGTGTTAAAAATCGCTGATTGGTCGCCGACGCTGGGCGCGACCAATCACCGATTTTGGCGCCACATTTAAATAGCGTCGGCGATCAATCAGCGATTTTTAACACAAATGTCCGGACCTTTGTAACACCATGCGGATACTGTGGGGACATCAGCAGCTAGGGTGTGAAGGGAGGACCAGGGAGCGGTGCTGCGGGTCGGGATACTTCTGCTGCGAGCGCCCGCTCATGTCCCGGCTTCTTGCAGCGGAAGTATCCGCACAGGCAGCGCCGCTGACATCCATGCGGCTAGGGTGTGAAGGGAAGACCGGGGAGTGGCGCTGACATCCAATTGGTCGCGGCCGCTATTTAAATGTGCCGCACAAATCGGTGATTGGTCGCGGTCTTGGCCCGCGACCAATCAGTGATCTTGCCGCAAAAGTTAAACACTGCTGTGATGATTGGTCGCGCACGCTGCCCGCGACCAATCACCGATTTGGGCGCCAAATTTAAATATCGGCCGCGACCAATCACCGATCTTGGCTCCACATTTAAACACCACTGTGCTGATTGGTCGCGGACGCTATTTAAATGTGGCGCCAAAATCGGTGATTGGTCGCGCCCAGCGTCGGCGACCAATCAGCACAGCGGTGTTTAAATGTGGAGCCAAGATCGGTGATTGGTCGCGGCCGATATTTAAATTTGGCGCCCAAATCGGTGATTGGTCGTGGGCAGCGTCCGCGACCAATCAGCACAGTAGTGTTTAACTTTTGTGGCAAGATCAGTGATTGGTCGGGTCCGAAGAGCGCGACCAATCATCGAATCGTCTTGGTGAGGACCGGGGAGCGGCGCTGCCTGTGCGGGTACTTCCGCAGCGAGAACCCGGGACATGAGCGGGCGCTCGCAGCAGAAGTATCCCGACCTGCAGCGCGGCTCCCCGGTCCTCCCTTCCGCATGGACGTCAGCGACGCCGGCGGTCTTTCCGCTGCTACCGGCCGGGAGATGAGCGCCTCGCGCCGCTCATCTCCCGGCTGCATCTCCGTCCCACAGATGGGTTCGGCGGTCGAGGTCCTTCTCCTGGTACCGGCTGGGAGATGAGCGCGTCGCGGCGCTCATCTCCCGGCTGCATCGCCGCTGAGCTCCGTCCCGCAGATGAGCCGCTAACGGCCGCCATCTTTTTTCAGAAATTCCGCGGCGCTGATTGGCCGCTGCCGGACCAATGAGCGACGCGGGATTTCCTGGACAGACAGACAGACAGACAGACAGAAAGACAGACAGACAGACAGACGGGATAAGACAATTATATATATAGATAATACTGCTCCTATGTACAAGAATATAACTACTATAATACTGCTCCTATGTACAAGAATATAACTACTATAATACTGCTCCTATGTACAAAAATATAACTACTATAATACTGTCCCTATATACAAGAATAAACCTACTATAATACTGCCCCCAAGTACAATAATATAACTACGATAATACTGCTCCTATGTACAAGAATATAACTACTATAATATTGTCCCCTATGTACAAGAATATAACTACTATAATACTGCCCCTATGTACAAGAATGTAGCTACTATAATACTGCTCCTATGTACAAGAATATAACTACTATAATACTGCCCCCTATGTACAAGAATATAACTACTATAATACTGCCCCCAAGTACAAGAATATAACTACTATAATACTGCTCCTTTGTACAAGAATATAACTACTATAATACTGCCCCCTATGTACAAGAATATAACTACTATAATACTGCCCCCTATGTACATGAATATAACTACTATAATACTGCCCCCAAGTACAAGAATATAAGTGCTATAATACAGCCCCCTATTTACAAGGATATCTATAATATAACCGTGGATGCGTCCCTCTGTCTGAAGCCTCGATAGACTGCGCATGTGCAGCGTGCAGTCTGGCTCCAGACAGAAGCAGGCATCCAGCCGTTACAGGTAAGAGGAGTGTATGGCGCCGGAGATCGCAGTATGCGTAGGCACTGAACGCATATCGCGATCTCCAGCGCCATACTTGCATACTTACCTGACTGGGAGGAGCGTTGCCGCGGCGCCTCTCTTCGCAGGAGACCGGGGCAGGAGTGAGGCGTCGGATCGGCGTATGCGCATAGCGCTATCCGGCTCCATTTTACTGAAGACACATTTGCAGTGTGTCTTCAGCAAAATGGCGCCGGACAGCGTGGTGCTCCGGCGCCGCATTCCTCCCCCGGCCTCTGGCAGAACAGGACGCAGCAGCGCTGGAGTACAGAGAAGAAAGGTGAATATAAGTGTTTATTTTTTTTGTATGTGTGTACAGTGTGAAAGGGATGAGGGGGCCACATATACCAGGATTGCGGGGTGAGGGGTACCACACATACCAGGACTGGGGGGTGAGGGGTACCACGCATACCAGGATTGGGGGGTGAGGAGTACCACACATACCAGTATTGGGGGGTGATGGGTACCACGCATACCAGGATTGGGGGGTGAGGGGTACCACACATAACAGGATTGGGGTGTGAGGGGTACCATGCATACCAGGATTGGGGGGTGAGGGGTACCACGCATACCAGGATTGGGGGATGAGGGGTACCATGCATACCAGGATTGGGGGGTGAGGGTACCATGCATACCAGGATTGGGGGGTGAGGGGTACCATGCATACCAGGATTGGGGGGTGAGGGTACCATGCATACCAGGATTGGGGGGTGAGGGGTACCACACATACCAGGATTGGGGGTGAGGGGACGACGCATATCAGGATTGGGGGTGAGGGGACCACGCATGTCATGATTGGGGGGTGAGGGGTGCCACACATACCAGGATAGGATGGTGGAGACAGGATGGGGGAAGCACAAATACAAGGAGGGGGGCAGCACATACCAGCATGGGAGACCATATACCAATAAAAATGCTCACCACCCGGGCGTAGAACGGGTTCAATAGCTGGTAACTACTATAATGGTTTATAGAAGGCTATAACAGTAATTATAGTATAACGTATTAAAAATACGAGCTTAAAAAGAATGTCATCATAAATTGGCCATTTTATTAAATCAGATTCTTATGTTAAATCATTTTTTATTGCAATTTATGAACTTTTGTTTATGTTTTAGGCAGACATGTAAAAAATGCTGCAAAGTAAGATGCTTTTAAAAATAGAAGTGTTAATAATTTATTTTTTTGAACAATAAACAAAATGCAAAGTTTATGAATGGTTTTGAGACACCAAGTTAGTAACATAAGCGTAAAAATGGAAAGTTCTTGAATTATATAAAATATATCAAAATGACACAGCATGAGGATGATAAAAGAGAGGGAAGAAACTCGATCATAGTACACCATAATCAATATATATACTGTATATATGAAATAGTTCAGATAGGCATAAATACTTTAAAGCGAACCTGTCACCAAGATTGTGCTCAGAAAACTACATACAGTGTCAGGTTGGTGCCATTACACTAATTAAAATGATACCTTAGTTGCTGAAATCTGTCTAGTGGGTGTTGTTTAATCTTTGATTGCAGTTTGGAGATAATTAGATGCTCGTGCTCCAGGGCGGGCTTTGGGCCTTTCTTGGTGCTCTGTTCTCATATTCATCATTGTGGCTTAAATGACAGGTCACTGAACCTTCAGTGACCTGCCCCCTCTCTTAAATACCATGCTTGCACAGTTTATACTGTGGTTTTGTAAAAAAAAATTTAATTTCAGCAAAATGGTGCCGGCAACAGCGCATGTGCAGTAGCATCTATCGTTTGCTGATGCACCAACGAAATGGCAAACGACAACTGCTACTGCGCATGCGTGGGCGCCATTTTGCTGACATTAAATTTTTTTTTACAAGTCCAGAATATGAACTACGCAAGCGCAGTATTTAAAATAGGAGGCAGTCACTAAAGGACCTGTCATTTAAGCCCATAAGGATGAATATGAGAACAAAGTACCAAAGAAAGCCCCGTCCACAGGCCCACCCCAGAGCACCAGAATATAATTATCTCCAAACTGCAAATAAAGATTAAACAAGAACCCCAGGATACAGAGGCGTAGCTAGGGTTTTTGTTCAGGGGGGCGAAAATTCTGAGTGGGCCCCCGCAGGACTCAGAGTCTCAGGTCTGCAGAGATCACAACAAAGACACATTTGACTCCTTACATTTCAGGCCTCGTCTCCATCTATCCTCAACCTGCACAAACCCCTCATCCTGCTGATACCCCAATACTGAGCCTCTGTTGTTGTACGTGACCCTATTACTGCACCTACTGTGCCGTGTGCAAGTGCCCTAGAAAACAGTGCCCACATTGTGCCCCCTAGAAAGTAATAATGCCCTCTGTGTGCCCCTCTGACAGTCATAATAACCTGAGTTCCCCTATAATGATAAGTGCCTACTTAAGATTTAATAATGTCCCGAGTCTCCCCCCATGTACAGCTCCCCTATACACAGTATGATGCTCTCCTATACACAGTATACTGACCCCTTAGTAGCCTCCAAACTGATGACTCCCACACTGTATGATGGCCCCCACACTGTGCAAAGACCCCCCATTATTTCCCACACTGTATGATGGCCCCCACTCTGTGCAAAGACCCCACATTATCTCCCACACTGTATGATGGCCCCCACACTGTGCAAAGACCCCACATAATCTCCCACACTGTATGACCCTAACTGTAATCCCCACACTGTACAAATAGCCTACATATAGTATAATCCCCCCAATAGGCAGTCTATAGTATAATGTCCCACCCCATAGGCAGAGTCTGTAGCTTAATGCTCCCCCCCTTCTCATAGGCAGAGTCTGTAGTATAATTCCCCCCAGCCCATGGGCAGACTCTGTGGTATAATTACCCCCTATAGGCAGAGTCTGTAATATAATGTCCCCACCCCTCATAGGCAGGGTCTGTAGTATAATACTCCCTCCCATAGGCAGAGTCTGTTGTATAATGCTCTCCCCCCTCATAGGCAGGGTCTGTAGTTTGCCCCCCCTCATAGGCAGAGTCTGTAGTATAATGTCCCCCCCATAGGCAGAGTATGTAGTATAATGCTCCCCCCTTAAGGCAGAGTCTGTAGTATAATGCTCTCCCCCACGATAGGCAGGGTCCATAGTGTAATGTCATCGCCCCCCGGCAAAAAATGAATAAGCACAATACTCACCTCTCCTCCTCGTTCCCTCGCAGCTCTGAGTGCCGCGCTCGGCTGCAAATCTTCAGCACAGCGGGCTGGGCGATGACATCACTGACGTCAGACGTAGAGAGGGGACTGATGGGAGAGGGAGCGTCGCGCTCCCTCTCTCATCAGTGAACTTGTGGTGATGGGCGGGGGGCCCAATGCTGGCACCGGGGGCGCCCCCTCCTGCTCAAGGGCCGCATATAAGCTGCTGGGCAGTGCAGGGAGAGAGTCTCCCTACACTGTCCTGGACTGTAACTGTATTGGCGTGCTGCACACACTGGATACAATTTCACTAGCGTAGCTCTGGGTGGGCCCCCTCAGAGCTCTGGGCTCGGGGCCACCACCCCCTCTGCCCCCCTGGTAGCTATGCTACTGCCAGGACAGATTTCATCAACCCAGGTAGCATTTTAATCAGTGTAATGACTCCAAATTGACAGTGTATGCAGTTTTCTGAGCACAATCCCAGTGACAGGTTTCCTTTAACTACTTCCCGACATGCGCTAGATATTTACGGTGCCGCAGGAGCTGAGCGTTGCCGTGATCGAGTGTGGGTGTCAGCTCTATATGAGAGCTGACACCCTGCAACAATGCCCACGATCGGTGCCAGCACCAATCGCGGGGGTTTAACCCCTGTGATGCCGCTGTCAGATGCACTGCAGAGTATTAGATCAGTGATCAGGGCAGGGAAAGTTGATGTCCCATAGTGGGACAATGTAATAAAGTAAAAAAAATGTTAAGAAAAACTATAAACATTTCTAATACATTTATCTGTGTAAAAAAAAAAAAGAAAAAAAAAAAAGTACACATATTTGGTGTCGCAGTGTCCGGAACAGCCTGACCTATAAAACTCTCCAGCTAGTTAACCCCTGAAGTGAACACCGTAAAAATAATAAAGGAAAAACAAGGCAAAAAACTATGTTTTATCATTATTCCGCTGAACAAAAAGTGGAATAAAATGCGATAAAAAAGACGAATGTAAATAAAAATGGCACCGCTGAAAACGTCATCTTGTCCCACAAAAAACAAGCTGCCATACAGCTCCATCAATGGAAAAATAAAAAAAGTTATAGCTCTCAGAATAAAGCGATGCAAAATGATTATTTTTTTTATAAAATAGTTTTTACTGTGTAAAAGCGGCAAAACTTAAAAAAACTATATAAATGTAGTATCGCTGTAAACCTATTGATCCGAAGAATAAAGCTACCTTATCAATTTTACCACATGTGGAACGGCATAAAAAAATCCCCAAAAAACAATTCTTGAATTGTTGGTTTTTGTTTAGTCTGTCTCCCAAAAAATAGAAAGTGATAAAAAGATGTCATTTGCCCGAAAATGGTAACAATAAAAATGTCAACTCATCCCACAAAAACCCCTCACATGACTCTGTCGGCAGAAATATGGAACAATTATAGCTCTCAAAATATGGCAAGACAAAAACTTGTTTTTTTCAATCAAAAGCGTCTTTTAGTGTGTGATAGCAGATAAATTAAACCCGATATAAATCTGGTATCGCTGTAATCGCACCGACCCGAAGAATAAAGTTGCCTACTCACTTATGTAGCGCCGGCGTTCCTGCCCTCTGCTAGGCAGGGACGCTGTTCCCCTCACCTCCCTGCTCCGTGCCCGGCGTCCTCCTCCCGCTCTGCTGGCAGCGCGCGCTCCTTCCCGGCCACTGTGCTTAGGGCGCGCGCGCTCTCCCTCCCTCTTAAAGGGGCCGCGCGCGCCGTCCTAAGGAGTCCCCGGCCAATGGCCGGAGGACTTCACCAGATATAAGGCACCTCCTCCAAAATGGAGGTGCCCGAGCAATGTTGTTGCACTGTTCACTACTCTGCTTCAGCCCTCAGGTCCCGTTGCCAGTTACCTGCCAGTTACCTGCCAGTTACCTGCCAGATTCCTGCCTGATTATCTGCTACCTGCCTGCTAGTCTGAGGTCCGACGGTCTGCCTTACTACTCCTGTCAGTCTGCCTAAGGACCAGCCTGCCCGCTCACCTGGGAGCGCACATCAGCCACCTGCCTGCTTGCCCGAGGTCCGACGGTCTGCCTTCCAACTCCTGTCAGTCTGTCTATGGACCAGCTTGCCCGCTCACCTGGGAGCACACACCTGCTACCTGCCTGCTAGTCTACCTGGAGGCTCCGCCGTCACGTGCTGTGACCACCTGCCTGTCCAGTGACTCCTGCTCGCTCACCTGGGAGCGCTCATCTGCTGCCTGTCTACTAGCCTACCTGGAGGCTCTGCCGTCACGTGCTGTGACCACCCGCCTGTCCAGAGACTTCTGCCCGCTCACCTGGGAGCGCTCATCTGCCGCCTGTCTGTTGGTCTTCCTGGAGGCTCCGCCGTCACATGCTGTGACCACCCGTTCATCCAGAGACTCTCGCCTGCTCACCTGGGAGCTCACGTCTATCATCAGCCGCCACAGGTCGTACCAACCCTTTACCTAGAGACTGCCCCGGTCACTTGCCGTGACCATCTGCCCGTTCATCCAGAGACTGCCCCGGTCACTTGCCGTGACCATCTGCCCGTTCATTCAGAGACTGCCCCGGTCACTTGCCGTGACCATCAGCCCGTTCATCCAGAGACTGCCCCGGTCACTTGCCGTGACCCCCAGCCCGTTCACTCAGAGACTGTCCCGGTCACCTGCTGTGACCTCCTGCCCGTCTTCCCTGGTCGCCACCCGCTCCCTTACAAGGACTGCCCCCTTGTATAGTAGCTCAGAGGTTCCACCTCCCAGACCCGTTACAGTTTGCTCGGGCCATGGAACCCGGTGGCACCCAAGCTCCCTCGCTCTCGGACCTGTGTCATGAACTGTCCCGTCAAAGGTCCCAACAGGAGTCCATCCTGGGTCACCTGCGGAATGTCAATACTCGCCTGGACACTCTGACTGCTCCACCAGCAACCTCCGCCAGTGCCATGTCTCGCAATCCGGCAGCTCCGCTGCCCACTAATACCATGGTATCCTACCCCGGACCCTGGCTTTCTGCACCTCCTCGCTTCGGAGGCGACTCCGCCCAGGCTCGGGGCTTCATAAATCAGTGCACCCTGCACTTTGAACTATTGTCCCACCAGTTTAACTCCGACCGGGCCAAAATTGCATTCATCATGTCCCATCTCACCGGGGAGGCCCTGGCCTGGCTAAATCCTCTATGGGAGAGAGGAGACCCCCTGGTGTCCAACTTGCCTGCTTTTCTCACGGCTTTCCGGAAAGTCTTCGACGAACCCGGACGGAAGACCTCATCCGCATCATCACTGCTACGCCTCCATCAGGGAAGTCTCACCGTGGGCCAATATGCCATACGGTTCCGTACCCTTGCCTCGGAGCTGGCCTGGGATAACGACGCTCTGGTATCCGTCTTCTGGGAGGGTCTGTCCGGCCGTATTAAAGATGAACTTGCCGGTCGGGACATTCCTACCACTCTCGATGACTAGTGTTGAGCCACCCCCGTAGTGTTCGAGTTCGGTTTGGTTCGTCGAACACCCGTGTGTTCGCCGAACTGTTCGTCGAACTGTTCGTCGAACACCTTCGAACACCGTTAAAACCAATGGCAGGCAAACAAAAACACATAGAAACACATAGAAAACACCTTCAAAGGTGTCCAAAAGCTGACAAACTGCTCAGAAGACATAACTAACACATGGAAAAGTGACAAGTACATATAGTCATGCGAAAATAAAAGAGGTGGAGGAGTAAAAGGAGGGGGAGACACAGATATAGGCATGTCATGCCCTTCTAAAATCCAAAAAGTGAGAAGCCGACACGGCCAGTCCGCTCCTGCCCGTGCCACCTCCGTGTTGCCGGGTTTGTGCCAGAGCCGCGGTGAACCCTGACGGCCAGCCCCCCTCTCCCAATACTGGTGCCTGTCCGCTGGTGGGTCGAGCGAGCCCCCCTGTGGTGGAGGCAGCTCTAAGCTTTTTAATTTAAATTGTCTCTCTAATTTGAATGAATAAACTTTAAATCCATTTACAAGGATCTATTGGAGGGCAAGTCTCATGCCAGCAGCCACGGTTGCAGGAGGAGGAAGAGGTGGAGCCTGCCGTGTGCTGCTGTGTTTGGTGTGTGGAGAGAGCTCCTGGGAAGGGAGGTTTTGCCTTTACCATCTGGGACTTTTTGTCTGCCCCCTTCCCAGGAAAGGAGGCTTGCTGTGGGATTGGCCTCCGGGGCTGGGCCCCCAGCTCCTGCCCCCCGGTCCAAGCCGGCGGGGGGCAGGAGGAATACCATCGTGGCTGGGATGACCAGGTCCGGAAAAGGCAAGGCGTCCGGCATGAAGACCAGAGGGACCCCCGAGGCCACGGCCGCGGCAGCTCCTCCCCCCGGAGGTAGGCCGAGTACGTGCAGGGGTGCTGCAGCGGTGCCCCCTGATTGGGGCACCAAGGTGGCGAAGGAGTCCACTGTCATCTATGGCTCCCGCATCCATGCACACCTCTGCGAGTATGAGGACGCCTCTAGGAAGCTAAAATCCCTCTGGGGGGAGTTGAGGGTAGCTCAGGAGAGGTCCGACAGGGCCTCTAGCAGCAAGAAGCCGGAGCTATCTGCCGCGGTCAGGAGGATTAAGAAGGCCATCCAGGAGGTGGAGAACCGGCGGTGTACCATCCTGGCCGGCAGCGGGCCATTCAGAGAAAAGTTGGAGAACGACGACCGGTTCAGAGCCATGGCCGGTGGATCTCTGGAGGGGTCACGGAGCTCCAGCCAGGTGGTGGCGGTGGAGGATGAGGAGGAAGAGGAATGTGAGGAGGAGGTTGCACCCTACCCGCCATCTGGTGGCCTGGTAAGTGATCTCCAGGCATCGCATAGCGGGATAGCCCCTCAGCAGATGGCTCTCCCTTCAGAGGGCAGCGGGAGCGAAGGGGAGGATGAGGATGGTGGTAGTACTAGTGAGGGGGGCTGCCTCGTCATGAAGCAGATCAGGCAGATTGAGTCCCCGGTACGTTTTAACCAGCTGACGTTCGGGGATGAGATCTGCGAGGACGAGGCAACCGGGAGGGGGATGAAGAGGAAAGCGAAGAGAGCTATGAAAAAGAAAACATCGGTAACACATAAATTTGTGTATGTCCCCCTCTCTGGGGCCCCCCGGTCCCGTTGTGCGGCACCCGCCACCCACCCCGGCTCGGGCCCTGATGTGGGTCTGCAGCGAGGGGGCGGGGAGACTATAGGCCATGGTACGCAGAGCGCCGCCTCTGTTTGTAGTAATGAAGGTGGTGTGTCGGATGTGTCTGACATGGAGCATGGCACGGAGGGTGGCCCGGCGGCGGGCAAAAACCATGGTGGTGCTCAGGCTGGGTCCCCTGTGAGAGAGGGGGCTGGCCTGGCACCTGGTGTGCCTGCTGGCGTGCGGGGGGCGGCGAGCGTAACTGCCGCTGCCACCTGCTCTGCTGGCGGCACACCGGCAGCCGGGGCCGCATCTCCGGCGGCGTGTGCTGGGAAAGTGTCTGGGTCCCTCACTCACGGATCCGTTAAATCTGGATCACTTTTGGGGACCCAGGCATCCGGTAAGGCATCTGGCGGGGCAAAAAGTGCGGGGCCTGCAGCTCCGGCAGAGCCGGTTCGTAAAAGGAAGGTGGTGGGGCCTGCTCCCCCGGCGGGGTCCGTGGCGAAGTCGGGGCCCCCGGCGCAGGGGCCCAGTAAGGGGTCGGCGCTGAGGGCTCTGCCGCCGGTGGATGCCGAGGGGGAGTGGCCTAGCCTGGGGCCGGCCGACGGAGTTGCTGTGGCCAAGCTCTTTGTGGCTAAGGGAGTGACGGTGGGGGGAGCTGTGCCTCCGGGAATTGATGCCGCTGGATCAGGGACCCCCGAGAGTAGACCCGGCTCCGGGCCGGTTTTAGGGGTCCCGTCGCGGCCATTTTGGGGGGCGTGGCCTCCCTGGCGTCCCCCACCCATGTGGGAGTGGCCACGGAGGGCCGCACTGTGCTGCCGGGTGCAGGGGGTGTGGCTTCACAGGTGGGGGCCGCCCATGTAGGAGTGGCCACAGTGAGCAGTACTGTGCTGCCGGGCGCTGGGGGCGTGGCTTCCCGAGCCGGGTCTGCCCATGTGGGCGTGGCCACGCCCGGGGCGGGGCTTAGCGCCGGCGCCGGTGGCTGCTCCTGGAGCAACAGACACCACAGCTGCAGCCAGTGCCAGTGTGGGGGCTGGCGCTGTAGCTGATGCGGGTGCCTGTGTGCCGGGGTCCGCTGTGTCTGGGGGCTTACCTGGGGCAGGGGATCCGGCACTGCGGGTATCCAGGAAAGCTGCAGCAGGGCTGGATGGTGCAGTGGGAGGAGCTACACCTGGCTCTCTTCCTGCCAGTAAATCAGGAAGCTCCAGGTATGCTGGGAGCAGTGGTGCTGCACTGCTTAAGTCCTGCAGTGTGGTGCTTGATAGGCCAGCAGCATTAAAAGTGAACCCCCTGGCAGGGAAGATGCCACCAGCAGGCGGCAGTACTGGCAACACAAGTAATATGGACGGTGGTAGTGAAACTGTGCCCAGAAAGTGTACACAAAAAAAGAAAAACATTGACCCCGGTGCACATGGGAGTGGGAGCGGGGCGAGTGGGGTGATTGTAGACACAAATGGGGATGGTGTGGGTACGAATGTGTCTGTGGCTGGGGATGCAAATGGTGGGGTGTCTGCGGTAGGGTGCGTAAATGGAGTGTCTGTTGGTAGCGGGGAGCACGGGGGGGGGACTGGTCCATCTGCTCCCCCGGCCGCGAGCCCCCGGAGCTTTGCGGGGGTAGTGGCTGGGGCCTCGGGGTCCTCTCAGGGGGTTTCCTCGCCTCTGGACCTCAGGGACGGTGACTTGCGACGCCGTTTTCTGGAGGCCCTCAAGAAGGGAGAACGGACGATCACAGTAGAGGAAAGAGAGGTGGATCTGGCCTTTTGGCTGGACAGGCATGGCCAGGCTGCCTTCCAAGATAAAAGGGAGGGGGAAACAGTGTGGTCCCTCCCGACAGCCGGGCAGGGGGTGGCCAGGAGGAATGTAGTCCGTCTTCGGTGGAGGGGTAGTGAAGCGTGCCCGCCTAGAGCGAGGGTCGTGGAGCTCCTCCTGAAGATGGACTTCAGGGCAATTGACATCTTTGCCCTGATCCATCCTTTTGGTACCTCCATCTTTGACATCAGTTTTGTTCGGCCGGAGGGCTTAGAGCTTTTCTGGTCGAATTTTGAACTGGTGAAGGGGGAGCCCGGCTGGCGAGACTTTGCCGTACAGGCGGTGTCTCGCCAAAATGGCGTAAAGAGGGTGACCGTTCTAACAAATAACGAGTCACTCTCAGGGATCGATATTATGACGTGGCTTTCTCGTTATGGGGAAGTCACAGAGGTCCCAAAGAAGAACAGGGACGAGTTCGGCATTTGGTCAGGGGGCTGGACCTTCATGATGAAATTGAAGGTTTCAGGTGGTACTGTCACTCACATCCCCTCCTCGGCATTCCTGGGGAGGGACAGGATCCTGATCTTCTACCAGGGGCAGCCGAAGGTCTGCCACAGGTGCGGTGACCCCCGCCACTTCAGCGCGGGCTGCAAGGTGCAGAAATGTGCCTTGTGTGGCGGGGTAGGTCATCTGGCCGCGGCCTGTGGTGACATTAGATGTCACCTGTGTGGTGATCTAGGTCACCCGTATAGCCGCTGCCCACATTCCTTTTCCAACACCATCTCTGGTCAGGCGGAGGAGGGCCGCGGGGGGGTTCCCAGTGGTTCATCTTCTGCTGGAACTGCAGGTGGGGGCGGGAGGGGAGTTGAGGGGTCAGGGAGGAAAGGCGAGGCAAATACACCTGCCCACCAGTGGCAGCAGGTGAGGCGCCGAAGGGACAGGGGGCAGGATAAGCCCCAGGCGACTGGGGTGATGACTGTCCCCTCCCCGGAGGTTGCAGCCGGAGCCTCTGAGGCCCTGGGGGAAAAGGCGGTGAGCGAGGAGATCAGGAGGATGGAGAGGGAGGAGGCGGCTGCTTCCGATAACTCCTCCCAGTATGAAAGTCTGGATGAGGAGGTGGTGGAGCAGCCAAAAAAATCAGGTGACAAAAGTACCAGTAGTCGGAGGAAAAAGAACAGGAAAAGGGTAAAAAAAAACTAAAGCCCCCCCCCCTTGACCACTACGGTGCCTACGGAAGGGCTCACCGGCTCCCCTCTGATCCCCCTCTCCAATCGGTTCCAAGCCCTCGATGACTCTGCTGTGTCGGAGGTTGGGGGTAAGGAGCCGGAGACAACATCTGGGGTGCCTTCAGGGGGCGGCGGGGTCTGGAGGCGAGGAAACCTGTGCTAGGAAGGAAGTGTCCGATGCTGGAGGGGCGGGCATGGACACCTCGGTATCCCTAAAGAGGAGGGGTGACTCGGGCTCCTCCTCAGAAGGCGAGAGGAAAAAGGGGGGTACGGGGAAAAAGAAGGCCATCTAACTCAATCACCCATGATGGCAGAACCTACCCCGTTGACTCTGGCGTCGATTAATGTCGCCAGTATAAAGTCAGATGCGGCCAGATTTACGGCCTTTGATTTTTTCACCCGAGTTGAGGCTGACATTTTATTTTTGCAGGAGACCAGACTAACGGACATGGGGGCCATTTATAAAGCAAAGAGGGAGTGGAGGTGTGGGCCCTCATACTGGTCTCTTGCGGCCGAGCCGTATAGCGGGGTAGCGGTCCTTTTTAAGGCCACTTCGGTGGAATGCAGACGGGTGATTGAGGTAGAAATGGGGAGGTGCTTGGTTCTTGACGTCTTCATGAGGGGACAGGAGCTCCGGCTCATTAATATCTACGGCCCGCAATCTAAGTGGGACCGTAAATGTCTCTTCCTGAAGGTCAAGCCCTATCTTTTTACAAGCCGGCAGGTGGTCTTCGGTGGGGATTTTAACACTGTAACTAGATCCCGTGATAGGGGAGGCCCCGGAGACCGGCTGGCTTATGATAGCATAGCCCTGAATAGCATAGCAAGTGAAGCTCGCCTGGTGGATGTCCACATCCGGCACACCCCAGGTCACGGGGGTTTCACCTTTCATAGGGGTAGCAGTAGGTCTAGGATAGATAGGTTTTATTTAAAGGAGGAGGCCGTCTCTTCTGCAGTGTCCGCTGTGGAGGTGGAATTCTCCGATCACTGTTTCATTTTCTTTTCCTTGAATGTTACAGAGACCCCCCGGATGGGGAGAGGCCTGTGGAAGCTGAATTCGTCCCTGTTGGAAGAAGCTGATGTAAGACAATCCTTTGAGGAATTTCTTCAGAGCCAGGTACCTCTCTTGGGTCTCTGTAGTACTAAGTCTGAGTGGTGGGAGATCTTCAAAAGAAGGGTTGCAAGGTTCTTCCGTCAGCTCTCGAGCCTCAGGTGCCTGGACAGGCACCGCCTGTATCGGGATCTGGGGAGGAAACTCGAGCAGCTCGTCTCGACTGGAGGGGACCGTGAGGAAGTTTCTAGGGTGAAGGCCTTGCTCAAGGGGTGCCAGTATGATAGGCACACATCCTTGGTTTTTGAGAGGGATTTCGGGAGGTACCGCTCGCCCGACCCTTACAGGAACTGCAGGATGTCAGTGAGTTGTAAGGTGGTAACAGGACTGATCGACAGTACGGGGTCCCTGAACAGATCCAAATCAGGGATCCTGGAGGTGGTCAGATCCTTCTACTCGCACCTCTTGGGGGGGAGGGAACCTGATCGGGATGAGATGTCGGCTTTCCTGGCTGAAACCATCCCTGAGCCAGGGGATGACCCCTCTCTTCATGTTTTGGTGGAAGCAATCAGGGAAGAGGAAGTGAGACGGGCGGTTGATGGGCTCCGGCCCAAAAAGTCGCCTGGTCCGGATGGCTTAACATCCGAGTTTTACAAGACTTTTAGGGACTCCTTGGTCCCCCTCTTGACTGAGGTGTTTAATGAGTGTCTCTCCTCGGACGCTCTGCCCAGTTCAATGAGGAAGTCAGCCCTGATTATTCTGTCAAAGGGTAAAGACTCGTCACGTATTGAGAATTGGCGTCCCATAGCGCTTCTCAATACGGACTGAAAGGTTCTGGCAAAGGTGCTTTTTAATCGGTTGGTGAAATTTGCACCCCGGCTCCTTTCGGGGGCCCAGCACTGCTCTGTTCCAGGCCGCAGCACATTTAGTGCTGTGCTCGGTGTCCGAGAGGCAGTGGAGCAGAGCAGGTCAGGTCACTGGAAGGGGTACTTGCTGTCCTTAGACCAGGCAAAAGCCTTTGACCGGGTTAACCACGAGTACCTCTGGTCCGTCCTTCTGAGGTACGGTCTGCCCGGGAGGTTTGTTGATTGGTTGAGAGTTTTATACAATGGGGCAGAGACTTTTCCACTTGTGAACGGTTGGGTCGGACCCCCTTTTGAGGTGAAGTCTGGTGTCCGCCAGGGCTGTCCACTGAGCCCACTGTTATACGTATTTGCGATTGACCCCCTTCTAAGGAGGGTGGAGCGTGGACCGTTGGTGGGAGTCGGGATGGACCAGGTGGAGCCAGATGCCACCTTGAGGGTAGTGGCGTACGCCGATGACGTTTCCCTTTTTGTAACCTCGAGAGGGGAGGCAGATTGGGTCATGTCTGAGGTTGAGCGCTACTCGGTGGCATCCGGGTCCATGATCAACCGGGATAAGTGTGAAAGTCTCTGGCTGGGAGGGGGAGATCCTAGTTTTGATCTCCCGGACACTCTTCCAGGGCCTCAGGCCACAGCAAAAATACTAGGCATCAGTTTCGGCCCGGGGGACTACCCCCAGCAAAACTGGGAGGGCAGACTTAAGATTGCCGCCCAGAAGGTGGATCAGTGGAAGGGCTGGTCCTTGACCCTGAGGGAAAGGGTTAGCCTGGCCAAAGGGTATTTGCTTCCTTTACTAATATACCTGGGCAGTGTCTGCATCTTGCCAGAGCCTCTTTGGACACGGGTCTACAGCCTGTTCTTTCAACTATTATGGGGGAATAGGCTGAACCTAATCAGGAGGGAGGTCACGTACCGCACGAGGAGACTTGGAGGGTTGGGTATGGTCAACCCAGTGGTGTTCCTAGTAAACACCTTTATTAAGGCAAACATCGCCAACCTCTGGTTAGAGAGGGCTCCTCCGTGGGTATTCTCCTGTAGGGGGTGGTTTCGGCCTTTCTTCCAGGAATGGGAGACAGGAGGGCAGGTGAAGGACCTTCGAACGCCTCATGGGCATCTTCCGGCTTATGCTACCCCGGTTCTGAAGGTGATCCGTCGGTGGGGTCTGGGAGTGTGGGAGATCAGGACCTTGTCAAGGAGGTTACTTGACAATAGGGTCCTGTTGACCCACTTTCAGAAGCCCCTGGCGCTCAAGGATTGCCCAAGCCAGGATCTGGAGGTAGGGCTTGGGTTATTGAACTCTAAACGGATCCCCTTGAAGTTTTGGGACTTGGCTTGGCGCTGCTTCCATGGGAGACTGTATGTGAGGGACAACCTGAAGTACAGGAACTCTGATGACCGGGATTGTCCCCGCGAGGAGTGTGGCGGCATGCTTGAGAGCATGGAGCACTTCCTGCTTCGGTGTCCCTTTAATACAGAGGTCTACAGTAGGGTGGGTGCTTCCATTGGCTGGCCCAGGCTGGCAGGCCTTTCCTATGCGGAGTGGGCCTATGGGGCATTCAGGTCCCTGGGTGGCCGAGATCGGGGCACTGTTTTCTTAGTTAGCTTAGTGACTAGGTTTTACACGTGGAACGCGCGGTGCTTAGTGTCCACCCAGCAGAAAGCCCTCCCCCGGGAAGAGGTGATTAGGAACATCCTGGGTGACCTGGCAAAAGTGCGCTCGCTGGAGTATGAGAGGCTGGGTGCAGGGAGGGCTTCCCTTCTATGGAGGGGGTTCTCATTCAATGTGCCCTAGGGAGAGTTAGGTTATGCGTGTCTGTGATAGGGTGAGTTAATCTCCTTCTATACTTTATTTTTTTTATTTTTTATTTTTTGTCGGGTCAGGTCGTTGTGTAGGGTCAGGGAGGGACAGACAGGGACAGTCATCAGGGATAGGTAGTTTAGTATTAGGTTGGTAGTGAGGGTCAGTGAGGGACAGGTAGGGACAGGTAGGGAAAGATTGGTAGGGCGCTAGGGACAGGTTTTTTTTTTTTCTTTTCTTTAATAGGGAGGGACAGGGTGTTGTGTGTTAGATTAGGGTGAGAGCCTCTGTAGTCTCCAGTTTCCTGGTGGTGGGCTGCTCCCCTCACATTGTAGTTTTTTGTTTTGCGGTATTGGAATCGGAATATAGGGCTTGCAAGCACTGAACTTGGGTCTGATTTTTGATTTATGGTTGGTTCTTTGTGGTTTGAAATTATCATGTTACTGCTAAGTGTTAAAACAGACCTTTTATGTTGTGTATTGTATGTATATGTGTATTATATGTATATATATGTGTATTGCGCGTGGGGGGATGTAGTTTTAGGTTGGGTGGGGGGTTTCGGGGGGAGGGGGAAAGGGTGTTTTTATAAAAAAAAAAAAGAAAAATGGACATCCTGCGGGATGCGGGAAAGGGACCCTTTTTGCGCGTAAATGGCCACAAACTTTCGTGGGACCTTGTTGGTGTTAAGAGGCCACAGACTTTCGTGGGACCTTGGGTGTTTAAAAATGGTGGTGGGGAAAAAAAAAAAAAAAAATTCTGTGTAGAGTGTTAGTTTTGGCCAGGTGGCCCATCTCTTATTTTTTGCGGTGGGCCGGTTATTTAGTTTTCCTTTTTGGGGTTAGGTGTGAATGTGCAGGTATGAATGTTGCAGATGTTAGGGGTCTTGTGCGCTTAAGGGCGTGGCCTGGCTGGTAGGTACGGAAGGTCTTCCCTTGCTGGGGGGTCTTTTGGAAAGAACGAAGACGTTTTGTGTTTCGTGTCAAGTGTCATGTGTTAGTTTGTTGGACTCTATATAATTTTTGGATTTGGGCTATGTCTTGCTGGGGTTTTTTGTTTTTCTTGTATAATGTTTGTATTTGTGGTTTATATTTGTGTTTTGTTTTTGTGTTTTTGTACTTTTATATAAAATAAAAAAAAGAGTTCCAGCTCCAGTAGCGTCCACTAAAGCTGCTGCAGTTAAAAAGCTTTTATAAGGATCGAGCTCGGCTGTCCACCGCAAGGCATCCTACTGCCAGTCCCAGCCCCTATGCCTTGGGGTGCCTCCTGATGCTCTTCACTAAGTATCCCATGGTCCCGAAGCATTTCCTTTGAAAAAATTAAGTGTCTAAACTACAGGTGGTGTAGCTTGCTTAACAGCCGGGATAATCCGCTGACTAGCAGACACTGCTACTAGGCACAAAGTATTTCCTGGGCTAGATGCAGTTAAAAATTTGTAATTAGATACTCTCGTTGGATGCTGAGAAAGAATTCCATAGAGTCTCCTGGCACGCCATATATGATTCTCTTAAAAAGCTTGGGGTAGGGGTCTAGGGGACCCTTTTATAGCCAAAATCACGGCCCTGTATCGCAATACGTCACCTAGGCTGAAGATAAATGGAACTGTAGCACCCTGAGGGCTCGGTTGCTACAGACGTATTGCACCTCACCCAGAGGTGTGATATCTCACTCTCAGGTAAGGATGGAGTGTGGATCAGGACCCGACACCTGCATGCATTACACCACATTGCCGTGGGGCAGGGCGACCAATATGCCCCTGAGATGGGCACGACAGTCCCTGTCCCTGGCTGGAGTGGGGGGAGGGAACACTGAGGAAGGGGAACCCTGTAGTGCAGGAACAGGGAGGAAGCAGTTCCTGGGTGCATTGAGAAGGGAGTATAAAAGGTGGGCACCATCTTAGTTCAGTGCAGAGAAGTCTGAGCAGAAGTGGCAGGGAGCAGGGGCTCTGCATGAGCTCTGCTCCGGAGGCGGGCCTAGTAACAGAGGCCCAGGCCTGGAAGAGGGAGAAGGAAGGAAGAGGAGCGGAGAAGGCTCCAGGAACGAGGAATGAAGGGATCCCAGGGGTGCGGACGGGCGAGTCGCCACCGCACGCCCGAATCCACCTGCGTGGAGGGGTCAGGCCAAAGGGGGAGACCGGTCCCCGACCTAGTGGAGGCAGGAAACGACCCTCAGCTAGAAACCGGAGGCTCTGACATTTTATGTGGCGCAGCCCCTCGCTGCACCCGCTAGGAAGGCACCACATAGGGTCAGGGAAACTGGCGCCAAGTTTACCAAGAGGAGGCCCGAGGCAGCCGGACAGAAGTGTTGGTAAGAAAGGCCAGACAAAGGACACACAAAGGGGGTCCTGTGAAGTGCTCCAAAGTTATCTGGGAGTTGTCTGAGCCCCTCACCTGGAGAGCACAGTACGACGTGGGCAGCCGTTACCTGCAGACGTGGTCTGGATAATAAGAACTGTGAGTAAAGGCCCTGGACTGCATCACTGACTCCGTGTCGTTACTGCTGCTGCCCTGCACCATCACCCCCATCCTCCGCATACACTGCCCTGAGGCTATACTCCTCCCGTGGGGAGTTATGCTACGCTCTGCTGCACCCACAACACCAGCCTCAGCGGTCTGCCCTGTAGCGGCGGTTCACTCTGACCGCAATCCACGGGTGGCGTAGTCGGACATTTAAACATCAAAACCACATAAATAGTTCCGCCACTGGTTTGGCCGCCCTGAGCCACGGAACCGGGTCGCCGCCACGAAGACTACAACCACCAGCATCCACCAAAAAGGGTCCGGCTCCGGGTGTCCCAAGGCCCAGGGGGTGCGTCAGAACATTTTCATCACCTTTCACAATCACCAATGGGACAAGGCAGGGATGTCCTCTGTCCCCTCTCTTATACATCCTAGTGACGGAGCACCTGCTCTCATCAATTCGCCATAACCCCAATATTAGGTGGATTGAGGTGGGAGGCACCGAGTACAAGTGCTCTCTATTTGCTGATGATGTCCTAGTATATATCACTCAATCACATATATCCATCCATGCTGTTATGGCTGAAATAGATCACTTTGTTACATGGTAAAATTTTAAAATCAATGCAGCGAAGTCTGAGGCCCTCGATGTCTCCCTCCCCAAATCCATATAGGATTCCATCCAGTCCAACTTTCCCTTTGCCTGGCCCTCACAGGGTATCAAATACTTAGGAATTCCTATTCATAGAGACCTCTCCCATCTATGTTATCTTAATTTTGGGCCCTTTATTGAACAATTCCATACAGACCACGGTTGGCAAGTTAGAACTGTAAGATTCACTACGTGAACCACTGGTGTTTTGTGGAAAAGCACATGTACACTGCGTTCCAAATTATTATGCAAAAAGTGTTTAGGATTGATAAGGGAAGAATTTGTTTGTTTGTCAGTTAAACTCATTGATGGTGATATGTGTCAGGGCTCTTTATATCACTGTAAGCAATTGCAGACACCTGTGCTAATTAGTTTGGCAGGTGTGTCCAATGAAAGGCAAGACTACTTAAGAAGGCTCTCTCACATTATTAAGCAGCCTACATTTTCTGCCAAAATGGGAAAGAAAAAGGATGTGTCGGCTGCTGAGAAGCAACAAATTGTGGAGTGTTTAGGTCAAGGCATGACTACAATCAACATTGTGCGATGATCAGGATGAAGTGTCTTGGCAATCAAGAAGTATGTAGCTGATTCACAGTACACACGTGTGCGTGCTGATAAGGGCAAATTGAGGACTCTTTCCTACAGGCAATTACGTCAGGTTGAAAGAGCAGCGGCAAAAAAGCCTTGTCATAGCAGCAGACAAGTTTTTGAAGCTGCTTGTGCCTCCAACGTCCCCCGAACAACAAGATGCAGGGTCCTTCAGAGGTTTGCAGCTGTGCATACGCCATCCTGTCGACCTCCTCTATCCACTTCACACAAGCAGAAACGGCTCCAGTGGGCCAAACATTACATGAAGACTGATTTCAAAACTGTTTTGTTCACGGATGAGTGCCGTGCAGCGCTCGATGGTCCAGATGGATGGAGTGGAGGATGGCTGGTTGATGGACACCCCACGCAAACACGGCTACAGCGCCAACAAGGAGGAGGTGGAGTAATGTTTTGGGCTGGAATCATGGGGAGAGAGATTGTCGGCCCCTTTAGGATCCCTGAAGGCGCTAAAGATGAACTCCATAATGTATGTGGATTTTCTCAAACAGCACTTCCTGCCATGGTTCAAGAAGAAGAACCGTGTATTTCACAGCAAGATCATTTTTCTGCATGATAATGCACCATCTCATGCTGCACATAAAACATCTGCATCTCTGGCTGATATGGGCATAAAAGGGGACAAACTTATGGTGTGACCCCCATGCTCCCCTGACCTCTACCCCATTCAGAACCTTTGGAGCATCATTAAAAGGAGTGTCTATGATGGCGGGAGGCAGTTCACATCTAAGCAACAGCTCTGGGAGGGTATTCTGTCCTCATGCAAAACAATTGAAGCAGAAACCATCCAAAACCTGACAAATTCAATGGACGAGAGAGTTCAGAAGCTCCTTTCGAACAAGGGCTCCTATGTGAAAATGTAACATCACCTAGAATAAAGTTTTGAGTTGAAAACTGTTTGATTTCAGTTTCTAACAACCTGCTAATGCTTATAATTTCAAAAATGACCATTTTTTTGGTCTTTATTAAAATGAAAAGGTTGATCGAAAAGTTTGGGGGATCTAAGAGTGTGGCAACCCAGTAGTCATGATTACTTCGAATTCTGACAATATGAGGGTCATGCTGCAGGTAGTGCAGCAAGAAGGCACTTATGTGTCTTGCGCATCTCGGAGCCCCAAAATTATTTTCCGGGCTAGATGCAGCTAAAAATTATTTTTAATTTTAAATCTGGTGAAGCTTTAGTATAGATAATAGGATCAGTGCTGCACACTGCTACAAAGCCCAAATTATTTTCCAGCCAAGATACAGATAAACATGATTAGTAATTTGAAAGCTTAAAACGGTTGGTAGGGTGATTTTAACCAATCATCAAGCTTTTACTCTCCCCAGGATGACACAGGGGTAGAAAAGTCGTTTCGGATCCATGATTTGTTCATCTTTATGAACGTGAGTCTGTCTACATTATCAGTGGAGAGCCGCGTGCGCTTATCTGTCAGCACACCACCAGCAGCTCTGAACACACGTTCAGACAGAACGCTGGCTGCGGGGCATGACAAAATCTCCAAGGCGTAAGTGGCTAGCTCCGGCCATTTATCCAGATTGGAAGCCCAAAAAGAGCAAGGGTCCAGTGACACAGTCGTGGCTTCAATGTTTACTTGGAGATACTCCTGTACCATCGTCTCTAGGCGTTGACTATGTGTCAGACTTCTTGTCTCCTGTGGCCTTGCAAAGGATGGGCTAAAAAAGTGGTGAAATGATTCCGCAAAATTGATGTTACCAGCAGATACTGTGGTTCTGTTACGGTTTGAGTGCTGAACACTTGACGGTCCCACGGTTGGCAAGTTGGAACTGTGAGATTCACTACGTGCACCACTGGTATTTTGTGGAAAAGCACATGTAAGATTCTGCAACAGTCTCTGCTGATACTCCTGCATGCGTGCATCCCTTTCTATGGCAGGAATAATTTCTGCAAATTTACTTTTGTACCGGGGATCTAACAGTGTGGCAACCCAGTAGTCAGGATTATTTCTAATTCTCACAATTCGAGGGTCATGTTGCAGGTAGTGCAGCAAGAAGGCACTCATGTGTGTTGCGCATCCAGGAGCACCAAGTCCCTGTTGTGTTGGTGGCGAGGTAACAATCATGCTTCCTTCCTCTGTCCTCTCCCCCCAACCTCGCACAACAGAAATGTGATCAAGGTCTCCCTCATCTGATGAGTCTTCCATCAGTTCGTCCTCCACTTCTTCCTGGGCTCCTGCACCTTCCTCACTAGTTTGGCTGCTACCATGCGCCCTGGTAAAACCATCTCCCCCACCCTCACATGCCTGCCGCCTTGGTGCTGCCGACCGTCTGGACCTTGCAGATGTTAGCCCTTCCGCATACAACTCCTCCTCCTCTACTTCCTCCACCTCCTCTTGTGCCACCACCTGACTCCGAATTCTGTTTAACATGTGCTCCAGCATGTAAATCACCGGAATAGTCATGCTGATAATGGCATCGTCAGCACTAAACATCTTCGTCGCCATTTCAAAACTGTGCAGAAGGGTGCATAGGTCCCTGATCTGAGACCACTCCTCCAGCGTGATTTGCCCCACCTCTGAATCTCGTTGGCCCAGGCTATACGTCAGAACGTATTGCACCAGGGCTTGTCGGTGCTGCCACAGTCGCTGCAACATGTGCAGAGTTGAATTCCACCGGGTAGGCACATCGCATTTTAGCCGGTGAAGTGGCAGGCCCAACGACTTCTGTAGAGATGTAAGTCGCTGAGCTGCGGGATGCGAACGGCGGAAGTGAGCACACAGCGACCGTGTCCTCTGCAGAAGGCCATCTAGTCTGGGATAGTGGGCTAAAAATTGCTGGACAACCAGGTTCAACACGTGAGCCATACAAGGCACGTGTGTGACATTGCCCCGGCGAAGGGCCGCACCCAGGTTTGCAGCATTGTCGCACACGGCCTTCCCTGGTTTCAGGTCCAGTGGAGACAACCATTCATGAAATTGGTTCTCCAGAGCTGACCACAACTCCTCAGCTGTGTGACTCACATTTCCCAGACATTTCAATGTAAAAACCGCCTGATGACGTTGAGCCCTACTGCCAGCATAGTAAGGAGGTGTGCAGGATCCCTTCTGCGCAGTTAGAAAGCTTGTGGCATGACCAGACAGGCTTTGGGTGCAGGTGGAAGACCGAGAGGAGGTTGAGGAGGCAGAAGCAGTGGAGGAACTTTGACATAAAGAGGATTGACGCACAACTCGTGGGGACGGCAAGACTTGGACAGCAGCCCCTTGTCCTGCTGTCACCATAGTTACCCAGTGCCCAGTCAGCGACATGTAACGCCCCTGTCCATGCCTACTCGTCCAAGTGTCTGTGGTGAAATGCACCCTGTCACACACAGAGTTTCTCAAAGAAGCGGTGATGTTATGTGCGACATGCTGGTGGAGCGCAGGCACACCTTTCTTTGAGAAGTAGTGTCGACTGGGCATCTGGTACTGGGGCACTGCAACGGACATAAGGTCTCGAAAATCCTCTGTGTCCACCAGGCAGAAAGGCAGCATTTCTGTAGCCAAGAGCTTGCAGATGGTGAAATTCAACCTCTTAGCTTTCTCATGGCTAGTAGGAAATGGTCTTTTACTTGTCCACATCTGAGGGACCGAGGGCTGGCTATTGTGCTTAGACGGGGTTGATAGGGGTGTCCCGGCAAACTGCCGGTCTGTGAGGAAGATGCAGGCGGACATGTTAGGTTGCCTTGATCCAAAGGTGGTGCTATCGATGTCGGACAGCGCTCAACACCAGCTGGTGTTACCACCTCCAAAGAAAATGATGACCTGCCAATCACGCTGGCTGTTGCGGGTAAAGAGGTGGCAGGTCTGCGCCCCAAAACAGGTGTGACTGCTGTCCCCCCAGTCACAGAGGATGAAGAGGCCGCGGATGCACAAGATATGGCAGACGGTGGTTGGCCCGGCCGGCTAGGCCGCATTGTAGCACACTGAGCTTCCCACTGCAACTTATGCTTCATGTCCATGTGCCGGTTCATGCATGAAGTACTCAAACTCTGTATTTTTTGGCTTCTACTTAGCTTTTGCTGACAAATGTTACAGATAACACGAGTTGGGTCATCTTTATCGATCTGAAAAAATGCCCAGGCTATGCAAGGCTTAGCACCCATGCGACCTGAAGAGCCACCACGACTTGTGGTGAGAGGCAGAGTTGTGTTTGAGGATGCAGTTGTTGACGTGCTTCCAGTACTACGTCTCTGTCCAGGAAGGCGCAACCTGACCTCGTCGTCACTAGCATCTTCCTCCACCTCCTCTGCTGACCTCATCTCTTGGCTGACTGTGGGTTGACAGTAAGTGGGATCTCCAACCTCATCATCATCACCCTGTGTGTTATCACACCCGTCGTCCTCAGAGCCAACCTGTTCCTGCCCTGACAAAAAACTGAAGTTGTCGCTCCAATCAGGTATTTGAGTCTTATCATCGTCTTCCTCATTGTCTCCACCAACAGGAGTTACAGTTTGGGAATGAGGGTCTACATTATGGTCAGAACCTTCTGCGTCTGGTCCTGGATCCGACTCATAAAGATTCTGGGCATCAGTGCAGATCATTTCCTCGTCTGGATTCACAGAAGCGCTGGAGTCGACCTCTGATTCCCAGGCTATAGTATGAGTAAACAGCTCTGCAGACTCAACCATCTGTTCTACCTCATACTCAGACGGGCAGCTGGAGATTTGGGAGCTGTGAGGAAGCAAGTGCGATTTGGGTGACACCTTTGAGGACTGGAGTATTTGTGATGTTGAAGTTGATGTGGAGGAGAGCCCACTTAAAGGAGCACTTGATATCCGTTGAAGCACCTGCTGTTTTTGTGCCTCATCTGAAATTTGTAGCGATTGGCGTGGCCGTAAGAAAGGGATCTTATCACATTGTCCGCTAAAAGAAGTAGACATTTTAGTTTGGCTGGAAGATGGTCTTTCTTCTGCAGATGTTACTGTTGCTTTAACACCTACCCCACGGACACAACCTTTTTTCCCCTTCCCAACACGCCTATTCCCCTTTCCACCAGCAGCAGGCCTTTTTCCACTCATTTTGGTGGTTAACTAATTCACAACTCTGGAGTTGTTTGCACAAAAAAACAATGGATGGTAACCGAGCAGAGCTGAGTGGCCAAACTGTGGTATTAGGCCAAAACTATTGGCTGGGTTAGATGCAGAAAAAAATTATATTCAATTTGCAACCTGATGGAGGTCAGTATAGATGGACTAATACAACAAGTCCCACACACAGCTAGAAGCCCAATATTTTTTCAGAGGTAGATGGAGAAAAAATTATATTCAGTTTGCAACCTGATGGAGGTCAGTATAGATGGATTAATAGAACAAGACCCACACACAGCTAGAAGCCCAATATTTTTTCAGAGCTAGATGCAGAAAAAAATTATATTCAGTTTGCAACCTGATGGAGGTCAGTATGATGGACTAATACAACAAGTCCCACACACAGCTAGAAGCCCAATATTTTTTCATAGGTAGATGCAGAAAAAAATATATTCAGTTTGCAACCTGATGGAGGTCAGTATAGGTGGACTAATAGAACAAGTCCCACACACTGCTAGAAGGCCCAATATTTTTTCAGAGCTAGATGCAGAAAAAAATTATATTCAGTTTGCAACCTGATGGAGGTCAGTATAGATGGATTAATAGAACAAGACCCACACACAGCTAGAAGCCCAATATTTTTTCAGAGCTAGATGCAGAAAAAAAATTATATTCAGTTTGCAACCTGATGGAGGTCAGTATAGATGGATTAATAGAACAAGACCCACACACAGCTAGAAGCCCAATATTTTTTCAGAGCTAGATGCAGAAAAAAATTAGATTCAGTTTGCAACCTGATGGAGGTCAGTATAGATGGATTAATAGAACAAGACCCACACACAGCTAGAAGCCCAATATTTTTTCAGAGCTAGATGCAGAAAAAAAATATATTCAGTTAGCAACCTGATGGAGGTCAGTATAGATGGACTAATACAACAAGTCCCACACACAGCTAGAAGCCCAATATTTTTTCAGAGGTAGATGCAGAAAAAAATATATTCAGTTTGCAACCTGATGGAGGTCAGTATAGATGGACTAATACAACAAGTCCCACACACAGCTAGAAGCCCAATATTTTTTCAGAGGTAGATGCAGAAAAAAATATATTCAGTTTGCAACCTGATGGAAGTCAGTATAGGTGGACTAATAGAACAAGTCCCACACACTGCTAGAAGGCCCAATATTTTTTCAGAGCTAGATGCAGAAAAAAATTATATTCAGTTTGCAACCTGATGGAGGTCAGTATAGATGGAGTAATACAACAAGTCCCACACACAGCTAGAAGCCCAATATTTTTTCAGAGGTAGATGCAGAAAAAAATATATTCAGTTTGCAACCTGATGGAGGTCAGTATAGGTGGACTAATAGAACAAGTCCCACACACTGCTAGAAGGCCCAATATTTTTTCAGAGCTAGATGCAGAAAAAAATTATATTCAGTTTGCAACCTGATGGAGGTCAGTATAGATGGATTAATAGAACAAGACCCACACACAGCTAGAAGCCCAATATTTTTTCAGAGCTAGATGCAGAAAAAAATTATATTCAGTTTGCAACCTGATGGAGGTCAGTATAGATGGATTAATAGAACAAGACCCACACACAGCTAGAAGCCCAATATTTTTTCAGAGCTAGATGCAGAAAAAAATTATATTCAGTTTGCAACCTGATGGAGGTCAGTATAGATGGATTAATAGAACAAGACCCACACACAGCTAGAAGCCCAATATTTTTTCAGAGCTAGATGCAGAAAAAAATTATATTCAGTTTGCAACCTGATGGAGGTCAGTATAGATGGATTAATAGAACAAGACCCACACACAGCTAGAAGCCCAATATTTTTTCAGAGCTAGATGCAGAAAAAAATTATATTCAGTTTGCAACCTGATGGAGGTCAGTATAGATGGATTAATAGAACAAGACCCACACACAGCTAGAAGCCCAATATTTTTTCAGAGCTAGATGCAGAAAAAAATTATATTCAGTTTGCAACCTGATGGAGGTCAGTATAGATGGATTAATAGAACAAGACCCACACACAGCTAGAAGCCCAATATTTTTTCAGAGCTAGATGCAGAAAAAAATTATATTCAGTTTGCAACCTGATGGAGGTCAGTATAGATGGATTAATAGAACAAGACCCACACACAGCTAGAAGCCCAATATTTTTTCAGAGCTAGATGCAGAAAAAAATTAGATTCAGTTTGCAACCTGATGGAGGTCAGTATAGATGGACTAATAGAATGATGCTATGCCCAAAAGATTTTACTTCACTAGGTGCAGTAAAAAAATTGGTATTCTATACACAGGTGGTATATCTTGCAACACAGATAGGCTACTCCACTGACTAACACACTCTGCAATAGGCCAAAAAGGATTAGCTTTGCTAGATTCAGCCAAATGCTGTGAAAAAAACTTGCACAGCACTGGCACAGACCTGCCTGGCAAAAACTGATAGGAACTGATGTAACCTAGTCCTGAAAAGGACTCCAATTACAATTAGTCTTTACTCCCACAACCTATCTATTTAAGAGCACAGACCTGCCTGATAAAAGTCGTAGGAAATGCTGTAACCTAGTCCTTAAAAGGACTGCAATCACAACTATTCCCTACTCCCAAGCTATCTGTATATTTGTGCGAAAATTGGCTTGAAATTAACAAGGTATAGCGCACACAGCAACAGCGGTGCCGTCTAACACGCAGCTGCAGCAGTGAGAAAATGGTGGCGACGGGGAAAATGGCTTGGTCTTATGGGGCAAGGACATGTGACATACACTGCCAATGACACATGCCCTTGCTTGTGTGAAAAAAAGCACTTCGCTCCGTGTGTGCGCTGCTGATAGGCTGACAGATTGCACCTCCCCACTGTAAATGCGGGAAAGAGAAAAAAAAATGGAGATCTTCATTGTTCCTGCAGAGATCCATCCCCTGCCCCTCCCCCCACCCCGCTGTACACTCAAACTGCGTATTAACATTAATTTTCATCATTACTGAGAAAAAATCCAGTTATGATTTTGGTGCACGAACAGTTATCGAACATAACCTCGAACTGCCGAATTTTTCTCAAATTGTTCGTGTTCGCCGAACGGCTCGAACACCGCCCAAAACAGCTCGAATTTGAGATTGGCGAACAGTTCGAGTAGAACAACGCTCATCTCTATCGATGACCTAATAACTCTTGCCACCCGGATTGATCTACGGTTCCAGGAGCGTGCCAAAGAGGTCACCCGTGAGAGGAGGTTACCATGTCTAGCTCCTACTTTTCAGAAACCCGTCACTCCCTCCGTCTCTACCCAGGTACACTCTCCTGAGTCTATGCAGGTCGACCAGACCAAGATGGTCAAAACCCGTCAGGACTTACGCCGTGCCGAGGGGAGCTGCTTCTACTGTGGCAGTAAGGAGCACCGGATCCGTGCGTGCCCGGAGAGGTCGGGAAACGCCTGTGTCTAGATTCGCTCAGAGAGGTCAACCTAGACAAGAATAAATCCTCTCCATCTCTGCTGCTGTCAGTCTCAATCGTCTGCGGGGAGAACCGTTATTTCCAACTAGCCCAACTTGACTCTGGAGCAGCCGGGAATCTTATTTCACAGTCCCTGGTAGAGAAATACCGCATCCCCACCAAACCTCTGGCTGTACCCTTGTCTGTTGCTGCCGTGGATGGGGGCCTCTTACCACGCCCCATCCAACTCATCACCGAATCCATTATTCTGCAGGTGGGAATGCTGCATTCTGAGAGTATCTCCTTTCATGTTCTGCCTGGACTCTCTCACGCCCTCTTGCTAGGCCTACCTTGGCTCCAGAGACATGCACCCGTGCTTGACTGGCAGACCGGAGAAGTCCTTCGCTGGGGACAGGACTGCCATAAGACCTGTCTGGTTCCCGTCCATCCCGTCCGTCCTTCTCCTACCCCAGCTAATCTACCTGGACTTCCGATTCCTTATTGGTCTTATGCTGATGTCTTTAATAAAAAGGAAGCAGAGACACTACCTCCTCATAGACCATACGACTGCCCTATCGACCTGTTACCTGGTACTACTCCTCCCCGTGGGCGTATTTATCCTTTATCCGCTGCTGAGACCCGGTCGATGTCCGAATATATTGAGGAGAATCTGGCCAGGGGATTCATCCGGAAATCTACCTCCCCGGCGGGAGCAGGCTTCTTTTTCGTCAAAAAGAAGGACGGCTCTCTCCGTCCCTGTATAGACTATAGAGGCCTTAACCAGATCACGGTGAAGAATAAGTACCCCCTTCCGCTCATTCCGGAGTTATTTGATCGTCTGAGGGGGGCTAGGATCTTCACCAAACTGGACCTCCGTGGGGCGTACAACCTGGTTCGTATCCGTCAGGGGGATGAATGGAAGACGGCATTCAACACCCGGGACGGCCACTATGAATATCTGGTAATGCCCTTTGGTCTCTGTAACGCTCCTGCCGTCTTTCAAGAGTTGGTCAATGACATCTTCCGGGACCTTCTCTACTCCTGCGTAGTGGTGTACCTGGACGACATCTTGGTCTTCTCTCCGGATCTCCAGACTCACCGGAGGGACGTTCGTCAGGTCCTGCTCAGGCTCAGGCAGAATCACCTCTTCGCTAAATACGAGAAGTGCCTCTTTGAGCAGACCTCGCTTCCGTTTTTGGGCTACATTATTTCTCAGACCGGCCTACGAATGGATCCAGAGAAACTGTCTGCCATCGAGAAATGGCCTCGACCGGAGGGGTTGAAGGCCATTCAGCGATTCCTGGGCTTCGCCAACTACTACCGCCTCTTCATACCACACTTCTCTTCCCGGACTGCCCCAATTTCCGCGCTCACCCGTAAGGGTACTAATCCCAAAGAGTGGCCGCCCGAAGCAGAGGAGGCCTTTCTTTCCCTAAAACAGGCCTTCTCTTCCGCCCCGGTGCTGCATCGCCCGGACAGCAACAAGCAGTTCTTCCTGGAAGTTGACGCCTCCTCCTCTGGAGCCGGAGCGGTACTTACTCAAAAATCATCTTCCGGGAGAATGGTAACTTGTGGCTTCTTCTCCAAACTCTTCTCCTCTTCTGAGCGCAACTATTCCATAGGAGACCGAGAGTTATTGGCCATCAAACTGGCATTGGAGGAGTGGCGTTACCTACTCGAGGGGGCTCTTCACCCGGTAATAATTTACACTGACCACAAGAACTTGGCTTACCTCCAGCATGCCCAGAGACTTAACCCGCGCCAAGCCCGGTGGTCCTTGTTTTTTGCTCGCTTTGATTTTGTTCTTCATTTTCGCCCGGCTGACAAAAACGTCAAAGCAGATGCCTTGTCCCGATCCTTTCTGGTGTCCGATCTCGAGGAAGAACCTAAACATATCATCGATCCCGCCAGAGTAATGCAGGTGGCTCCCGTGAGCCTAAATCGTCTCCCTCCCGGTAAGACGTTCGTATCAATACCTGATCGGGAGAAGATCCTACACTGGGGTCACTCGTCTAAACTAGCTGGCCACGCCGGTCAGAAAAAGACCCTCCAGCTTATTGCCCGGCACTACTGGTGGCCTACCCTACACAAGGACGTAATAGACTTTGTTTCTGCCTGTGTGTCCTGCACCCGCAACAAAGTCCCGAGACACCTGCCAGCCGGTCGCCTTCTTCCGCTTCCTGTACCTGCTGCCCCCTGGCAGCATATAGCAATAGACTTTATAACAGACCTCCCAGTCTCTGCCGGTTGTACGGTCATTTGGGTGGTCGCTGACCGCTTCTCCAAGATGGCTCATTTCGTTCCCCTGCCAGGCCTCCCGTCTGCACCCGAGCTAGCTAAAGACTTTATTCATCACATCTTTCGTCTTCATGGCCTGCCCCTCCACATCGTGTCGGATCGTGGGGTACAGTTCACCTCACGCTTCTGGAGAGCCACTTGTAAACTGCTAGATGTCACCCTGGACTTCTCTTCCGCTTACCACCCACAGTCCAATGGTCAAGTGGAGCGGATCAATCAGAACCTGACCAGTTACCTCCGGCACTTCGTTAATGCCCATCATTCTGACTGGGTGGATCTCCTGCCATGGGCCGAGTTCTCTTATAACAATCACGAGAGCGAATCCTCCTCCAAATCCCCGTTTTTTGTAGTCTTCGGTCAGCATCCTCGGATTCCTTTTCCTGTCTCCACCTCTGTGGACAACCCGGCTGCGGAATCTCTCGTTAGCAAATTTTCCTCCATTTGGGAGAGTACCCGATCCGCACTCCTTCAGTCGTCCGAACGGATGAAAAGACACGCTGACAAAAAACGCCTGGATCCTCCACAATTTCGTCCCGGAGATAAAGTCTGGCTCTCATCTAAATATGTCCGACTCAAGATACCTTCTTACAAGTTAGGGCCTCGGTTCATCGGCCCCCTGGAGGTCATCAGTCAGATCAACCCGGTGGCCTATAAATTGAAACTCCCGGCCAACTTACGGATCCCTAACTCCTTCCATGTATCTCTCCTCAAACCTGTGGTACTTAACTCTTTTTCCAAGTCTACAGGTACGCCTCCTGCTCCGGTTTCTGCTGAGGACGAGTTTGAGGTAGAGAACATTCTTGCCACCAAAAGGGTAAGAGGAAAGACCTTTTTTCTAGTAGATTGGAAGGGGTTTGGTCCTGAGGAGAGAACGTGGGAGCCCCGGGAGAACATCCATGCCCCTCTTATCCTTGCTAAATTTCTGTCTGGCCTAAAAAAGGGGGGGCCTAAAGGGGGGGGTACTGTAGCGCCGGCGTCCCTGCCCTCTGCTAGGCAGGGACGCTGTTCCCCTCACCTCCCTGCTCCGTGCCCGGCGTCCTCCTCCCGCTCTGCTGGCAGCGCGCGCTCCTTCCCGGCCACTGTGCTTAGGGCGCGCGCGCTCTCCCTCCCTCTTAAAGGGGCCGCGCGCGCCGTCCTAAGGAGTCCCCGGCCAATGGCCGGAGGACTTCACCATATATAAGGCACCTCCTCCAAAATGGAGGTGCCCGAGCAATGTTGTTGCACTGTTCACTACTCTGCTTCAGCCCTCAGGTCCCGTTGCCAGTTACCTGCCAGTTACCTGCCAGTTACCTGCCAGATTCCTACCTGATTATCTGCTACCTGCCTGCTAGTCTGAGGTCCGACGGTCTGCCTTACTACTCCTGTCAGTCTGTCTAAGGACCAGCCTGCCCGCTCACCTGGGAGCGCACATCAGCCACCTGCCTGCTTGCCCGAGGTCCGACGGTCTGCCTTCCAACTCCTGTCAGTCTGTCTATGGACCAGCTTGCCCGCTCACCTGGGAGCACACACCTGCTACCTGCCTGCTAGTGTACCTGGAGGCTCCGCCGTCACGTGCTGTGACCACCTGCCTGTCCAGTGACTCCTGCTCGCTCACCTGGGAGCGCTCATCTGCTGCCTGTCTACTAGCCTACCTGGAGGCTCTGCCGTCACGTGCTGTGACCACCCGCCTGTCCAGAGACTTCTGCCCGCTCACCTGGGAGCGCTCATCTGCCGCCTGTCTGTTGGTCTTCCTGGAGGCTCCGCCGTCACATGCTGTGACCACCCGTTCATCCAGAGACTCTCGCCTGCTCACCTGGGAGCTCACGTCTATCATCAGCCGCCACAGGTCGTACCAACCCTTTACCTAGAGACTGCCCCGGTCACTTGCCGTGACCATCTGCCCGTTCATCCAGAGACTGCCCCGGTCACTTGCCGTGACCATCTGCCCGTTCATTCAGAGACTGCCCCGGTCACTTGCCGTGACCATCAGCCCGTTCATCCAGAGACTGCCCCGGTCACTTGCCGTGACCCCCAGCCCGTTCACTCAGAGACTGTCCCGGTCACCTGCTGTGACCTCCTGCCCGTCTTCCCTGGTCGCCACCCGCTCCCTTACAAGGACTGCCCCCTTGTATAGTAGCTCAGAGGTTCCGCCTCCCAGACCCGTTACAACTTATATGGCGTAAAAAATAAATAAAAACAATTCTTCACCTTCTGATGATTTATTCCTTTTGCCTCCCAAAGATCACAGTAAGGCTCGGCTCACATTTATCCTGCACTCTGCGCTGAGCGCTTACACCGAGGTTTCCGTGTAAATCTCTGAAATATGTGATTCAGACGGAACCCCTGGCAGAAGATTCCCTGTAATGTGGCAAAATGAGGCCTTGTGGACGCCGTCTGGCCTATGATCCGGCGGTGTCCGTCTTTTTATTAGACGTGCATAAAGTACTGTCAGACACAGTTTTGTGCACTTCTGAGAAGAATGACGCTGAATAGAGGTCAGACGAAGTCCAGAGTAACTCTGCTGCCTCATTATAATCAATGGATCTCTCGGGGGTTTCATTTGAATGACGTCACTCGGAGATTTAGATGGAAGCCCCGATGTAAGCGCTCAGCGTAGAGCGCAGGATAAATGTGATCCCAAATGTTATGTAAAATGTTCCCAACAGAAGCTTCAACTCCATTCACAAAAAAGCAAATCCCCACTCAGATCCATCATCTGTTAAAGGAAATATAGGGGCTTCCACGTTACTGGTAGCACAAAGGCTCTGGAAAAACTAAATGGCACCTCGACCTCCAAAAGTAATCAAACGAATTCTGCACTCCCAAATCTAACTGCCGCTCCTCCCTTTTGAGCTCCACAGTGTGCCTAAACCGCAGTTAGCGTCCACATGTTTGTCATTCCTGTAGCGATGAGAGCCTGTCTAATTTACGGGTGCATGTCTCCAGAAGCACGAGCTGGGCATAACGTACTGGTCACTACAACGGTTTGGTCATTTCAACGGCAGTTTGCAATCTTCACTTAGTAACATCCACTGCTGCTTGTTTCTGGAAAACACCCATGGAGTCAAAACCGTCACTACACCTGTAGATAAATTCACAAAGGGGTTTAATTTCCAAAATGGGGTCACTTAAGGGGGGGATTCTGCTCTTCTAGCACTTAGGGACTCTGTATAAGGAGTCCATAAACTATTCTAGGAAAATCTGCGCTCCAGGAGGCAAAAAACACTCCGTCCCTCCCGAGTCTTGTGGGAAAAATGTGTTTTATGTTTTTATGGCTCAACGTTATAAACTTCCGTGAAGCACCTGGGGGTTCAGGGTGCTCACCACACATCTAGATAAGTTCCCTGAGGGGTTTAGTTTGCAAAAATGGTGTCACTTGTGGGGGGTTTACACTGTTTAGGCACATCAGGGGCTCTCCAAATGAGACATGGCATCCGCTAATTATTCTAACAAATTTTGCATTCAAAAAGTCAAATGGCGCTCCTTTACTTCCAAGCCTTGCCGTGCACCCAAACAGTAGTTTTCCTTCACATACTGGGTATCAGTGTACTCAGGAGAAATTGCATAACACATTTTATGGTGCAATTTTTCTTGTTACCCTTGTGAAAATGCAAAATATGGGTCTAAAAAACATTTGTGTAGGAAAATGTGATTTTTTTTATTTTCATGTCTCAACATTATAAACCTCTGTGATGCACCTGGGGTTTCAAGGTGCTCACTACACATCTATACAAGTTCCCTGAGGGGTCTAGTTTACAAAATGGTGTCACTTGTGGGGGGTTTCCATTGTTTAGGCACATCAGGGGCTCCCCAAATGCAACATGGCGTCTGCTAATTATGCCAGCAAATTTTACATTCAAAAAGTCAAATGGTGGTCCTTCCCTTCTGAGCCCTGCCGTGCGCCCAAACAGTGTTTTTTCCCCACATATTGGGTATCGGTGTCCTCAGGAGAAATTGCACAATTTTGGGGACCATTTTCTCCTGTTACTGTTGTGAAAGTAAAAAAAATGGCAAATTGTTATTTATTAACTATTTTGTGTGACATGACTCTCTGATTTTAGGGGATTAAAAATTAAAAATTTGAAAATTGCAAAATTTTCTACCAAATTTCTGATTTTTTCACAAATATACGTAAGTCATATCAAATAAATTTTTACCACTATCATGAAGTACCATATGTCACGAAAAAACAATCCCAGAATCACTGGGATACATTGAAGCGTTCCAGAGTTATTACCTCATAAAGTGACAGTCGTCAGAATTTAAAAAATTGGCCTGGTCAGGAAGGTGGAAACAGGCTACGGGGTGAAAGGATTTGACCAAAGTGGTACTGAAGTGAATCAATTAGAAAGTGCTTGAAGTGGACAAAAGAAGCCAAAGGAGGTAAGATAAATTCATTACAAAATGGGAAGAATCTTGTATGTTCTAAGAAGTTTATGAAACTTATTGCAGGCTGCAATCAACAAGCTCTAGAACAACTTGAGCAAGAAATAGATGAACTGCACCAACAAATTAAAATTTGAATCTACCAATGAGGAATTTGAAACCCTCCAGAAGGATATTGAGGGGAACTTTAAGAGATTTTAGTCATCAAAACTAAGAAATATATAAAGGACTTACATGATCTCGAAAACAATCGGGTGTATTGTTGAAAGCAAAGAATAGTGCCCTTTCGGCATAGATCATCTTCCATGACATCATTTTCATCAGCAAATTCACAGTCCACTGTAACCAGTGAACAAAACTAACAGGTATCCACCCAGGAGCAGGAAGGAAATGTAGATACCACTCAGAGCGACAATTCAATGTCAGGAAAAAAGGGTAATCTTAAGAATGACAAACCTCCATCTAACTCTCTGTTAAAAGTTATAATTTATCTAACGTTCTCTTTACCAGTGATCAAAGTGAAATTTTGAGTTTGGATTTGTCTTTCTCACCTACTTACAAATATAATTGTTTTCTTATAGCAAAGGATCTTCATTTTTTTGCTCAAAAATTGGATTTTTAAAAAGATATTTAATTCCAGAAAAAATACTAAAGGAACAAAGAAAACCATCTTATAGGAAGTATTCGCAGAATTTATTGTCTAAATCTTTGAAATTCCCTCAATTTTCATGTAGATAGAGCTTTTTGTAAAATTGGTTTCCAGAGATCTTAGAGGATAGATACAGAAGATACAATAGGACAATCTTACAAATAATCATCACAAAGCCCTTAAAGAGCTACATTTCAAAACAAAAGTATTGATCAAGCCCTCTGATAATGGTGGTAACGTTGTGAAGCAGCCAATAAAAATGTAAAAATGTGAGATGTTTCGTCAATGTAAAAATCGTGAATTTCACCAACATCTAACGTTTAATCCTTATCTAAAGTATAAGGTTGACCTGGACAAGAAGCAGATGAAGGATTGAGCATATCTGAACCTATGATCCCCATGAGTTATCTCCTTCCGAAGATTCACAAGAATCAATTAAACCTTCCAGGAAGATCCATCATCTCAGGAACTAATAATATGTATGAACCACTCAGTAAACTGGTGGGCCACTATTTGAGTGTACAGTATACATCGCCCCTCATACACGATGTATACTGATGATTTCATGCAAAAACTAGAAGGGATACATCTTGATGTTGACATGATATTGGTTACCTGTGACGTGGAATCGTTGTACATATCAGTCAGCCATATTGACAGTATGGATGCTGGAAATCGCACCACTCAGTATCATAATCACTTAATGTATAAGAATTGTAATTCTTCTTATGCTCAAGTGATTATGATCCTGAGTGGTGCGATTTCCTGGCTACATCTCTGGAATTTATCCTCACATATTTCTTCTTATTCAAGTAAGTATTCTACCTACAGCTCCAGGGCACCGCTATGGGGGCATCTTATATGCCCTCATATGCAAATTTGTTCCTGAGGCTGTGGAGAGAAAGTTTTTTTTTATTTGAACCCGTTACTAATGTTGATAAAGTCCAATACTAGTTCAGATGCTTTGATAATATTTTTCTTTTCTGGCAGGGGACTATCGTAGAACTTGAAATCTTAAGTTGTCCTCTCACAGAGCTGTCAGCACTGCTGTACTCCCCTTCCCCACGCTGGTTGCCAATGAGAAAGATTATGAAGCACTATGAGAGGACTACAGCTGCAAATCTTTTTGTAATGAGACAAATTTCACTTTTGCTGTGCTGTGTTAGCTCTGCTGTACTTTGTTAACTCTATTGTACTGTGTTAGCTCTGCTGTACTGTGTTATCTCTGATGTACCGTGTTAGCTCTGTTGTAGTGTGCTAGCTCTGCTGTACTGTGTTATCTCTGGTGTACCGTGTTAGCTCTGTTGTACTGTGTTAGCTCTGCTGTACTGTGTTAAATCTGCTGGACTGTGTTAGCTCTGCTGTACTGTGTTGGTTCTTATCTCACTGCAGAACTGTGTGTGAATATGAGAGCAAAATGTCAGTCATTACTTGGTTCACACTTTTAACGCCCATATCATTTAAATTAACTTCTGGAGGTGGAGCCTCTGGAATATCTGTGTCTGGCCCACAGATCATTTACATATAAGAAAAATGTGTGTTTCTCTGGAACTAAACATCAGATCATAGATATCAAAGTATCACTTTATTCAGCTTCCTATGACCTGCATGCCCATATAGACGAATTAGGAGGGTTGATCCTACTGATAGATTCCCTTTAATCAAAATAAGAAATTATACAATTGCCACTCTATTATCTGACACACAATTACCAATCTGTATGCAGGATCCACCATTCAGAAAGTCGGTGTCCTGCTGCCTATGTCCATTTTGCTGTTCAACAGATTAGAAAAGGTGTATTATGATGCCAAGTCACCAGTTTTAAAATTGCAGTTTTTTTTTAAATTTCTAAATATAACTAAAAATACAAAAAAATGTATTTGAAAATATTTTAAAAAATACATTTAACATAAAAAACTAATAAAACAATAGTCAATTTCATCATTTTCTGATGACACCTTCCCTTAAGGGAAACACTTTAAACAGGATAATTTCCATCGGTGATAATATTTATTTTTTTAACAAAAGGCTTAAAGCACTAGATCCTGGAATAATTTGGTTACTTGTCCTTGGATATGGTCCACAGATCAGAGTATGAATAAAAACAATAGAACTAAGATGTGATGAAGATTTACTAGTGTCACCTGGGTGGTATATATAATATTCACACTTTTTGTATATTGAGAGGAGGGGTTAGGTTTGGAGCGTGTAGCAGAATGACATAAATGCTGACTGACTAGCTGATGACTGAGAAGCTGGCTACTGCTACAGGGTTTGGAGATTCAGAAGAAGATGCACCGATACAAGCAGTACCCCATCCTCTTAGGATTTCTTCTGGGTCTTGTCTTACTCCCTACTGTTAATGGACAAGAGCAAGATATGTTGGAAGAAATGTAAGTAGGTGCCTGCAAAGTGTCCTATTTTAGCTAATGGTCGACATTCATTACTTTCCCTGTACTGATCCTGAGTTACATCTTCAGAGCTGCACTCACTATTCTGCTGGTGCAGTCACTGTATACATACATTACATTACTGATCCGGTACTGATCCTGAGTTACATCCTGCATCATACTCCAGAGCTGCACTCACTATTCTGCTGGTGCAGTCACTGTGTACATACATTACATTACTGATCCTGTACTGATCCTGAGTTACATCCTGTATTATACTCCAGAGCTGCACTCACTATTCTGCTGGTGCAGTCACTGTGTACATACATTACATTACTGATCCTGAGTTACATCCTGTATTATACCCCAGAGCTGCACTCACTATTCTGCTGATGCAGTCATTGTGTACATACATTACATTACTGATCCTGTACTAATCCTGAGTTACATCCTGTATTATACTCCAGAGCTGCACTCACTATTCTGCTGGTGCAGTCACTGTGTACATACATTACATTACTGATCCTGTACTGATCCTGAGTTACATCCTGTATTATACTCCAGAGCTGCACTCACTATTCTGTTGGTGCAGTCACTGTGTACATACATTACATTACTGATCCTGTACTGATCCTGAGTTACCTCCTGTATTATACTCCAGAGCTGCACTCACTATTCTGCTGGTGGAGTCACTGTGTACAGTCATGGCCAAAAATATTGAGAATGAGACAAATAGTAATTTTTCCAAAGTTTACTGCTTCATTTTTTGTAATGGCAATTTGCATATACTCCTGAATGTCAAAGAGTGATCAGCTTAACAGCAATTACTGTACTTGCAAAGTTAATATTTGCCCAGAAAATGAACTTTAACCCCCAAAACACATTTCAACATCATTGCAGTCCTGCCTTAAAAGGAGCAGCTAACATCGTTTTAGTGATTGATCCATTAACACAGGTGTGGGTGTTGATGAGGACAGGGCTGGCGATCAATCAGTCATGATTAAGTAAGAATGACATCACTGGACACTTTAAAAGGAGGCTGGTTCTTGGTATCATTGTTTCTCTTCAGTTAACCATGGTTATCTCTAAAGAAACACGTGCAGCCATCATTGCACTGCACAAAAATGGCCTAACAGGGAAGAGTATCGCAGCTACAAAGATTGCACCTCAGTCAACAATCTATCGCATCATCAAGAACTTCAAGGAGAGAGCTTCCATTGTTGTCAAAAAGGCTCCAGGGCGCCCAAGAAAGACCAGCAAGCGCCAGGACCGTATCTTAAAACTGTTTCAGCTGCGGGATCGGACTACCAGCAGTGCCGAGCTTGCTCAGGAATGACAGCAGGCTGGTGTGAGTGCTTCTGCACGCACTGTGAGGCGGAGACTCTTTGAGCAAAGGCTGGTTTCAAGGAGGGCAGCAAAGAAGCCACTTCTCTCCAGAAAAAACATGAGGGACCGACTGATATTCTGCAAAAGGTACAGGGAGAGGACTGCTGAGGACTGGGGCAAAGTCATTTTCTCTGATGAATCCCCTTTTCGATTGTTTGGGACATCTGGAAAACAGCTTATTCGGAGAAGAAGAGGTGAGCGCTACCACCAGTCTTATCTCATGCCAACTGTAAAGCATCCTGAAACCATTCATGTGTGGGGTTGCTTCTCAGCCAAGGGAATCGGCTCACTCACAGTCTTGCCTAAAAACACAGCCATGAATAAAGAATGGTACCAGAATGTCCTCCAAGAGCAACTTCTCCCAACCGTCCAAGAGCAGTTTGGCGCCCAACAATGCCTTTTCCAGCATGATGGAGCACCTTGCCATAAAGCAAAGGTGATAACTAAAGGGCTCATGGAACAAAACTTAGAGATTTTGGGTCCATGGCCTGGAAACTCCCCAGATCTTAATCCCATTGAGAACTTGTGGTCAATCATCAAGAGACGGGTGGACAAACAAAAACCAACACATTCTGGCAAAATGCACGCATTGATTATGCAAGAATGGACTGCTATCAGTCATGATTTGGTCCAAAAGTTGATTGAGAGCATGCCAGGGAGAATTACAGAGGTCTTGAAGAAGAAGGGGCAACACTGCAAATATTGACTTGCTGCATCAACTCATTCTAACTGTCAATATAACCTATTGGTACTCATAATATGATTGCAATTATATTTCTGTATGTGATATAAACATCAGACAAACACTAATAAAAACCAGAGGCCAGCAGATCATGTGAAAATATAATTTTGGTGTCATTCTCAAAACTTTTGGCCATGACTGTACATACATTACATTACTGATCCTGTACTGATCCTGAGTTACATCCTGTATTATACCCCAGAGCTGCACTCACTATTCTGTTGGTGCAGTCACTGGGTACATACATTACATTACTGATCCTGTACTGATCCTGAGTTACCTCCTGTATTATACTCCAGAGCTGCACTCACTATTCTGCTGGTGGAGTCACTGTGTACATACATTACATTACTGATCCGGTACTGATCCTGAGTTACATCCTGTATTATACTCCAGAGCTGCATTCACTATTCTGCTGGTGGAGTCACTGTGTACATACATTACATTACTGATCCGGTACTGATCCTGAGTTACATCCTGTATTATACCCCAGAGCTGCGCTCACTATTCTGCTGGTGCAGTCACTGTGTACATACATTACATTACTGATCCTGTACTGATCCTGAGTTACATCCTGTATTATACTCTAGAGCTGCACTCACTATTCTGCTGATGCAGTCACTGTGTACATACATTACATTACTTATCCTGTACTGATCCTGAGTTTCCTCCTGTATTATACTCCAGAGCTGCACTCACTATTCTGCTGATGCAGTCACTGTGTACATACATTACATTACTGATCCTGTACTGATCCTGAGTTACATCCTGTATTATACTCCAGAGCTGCACTAACTATTCTGCTGATGCAGTCACTGTGTACATGTGACACCCCAGGGGTCTGGTTGCCACAGTGATAGAGATGTTATGTCTGAGAGCAGGTGGGAGGTCCTTTGGTCAGGGATCCTGTGCATGCCACACCTCCTGCCCAGTCTTGGGAGGGGAAGAACTTCCCCTATATAAACCCGGGGCTGAAGCAGGGTTAGGAGTCAAGGAGAGTAGAGACAAGAAACAGTCACAGGAAGAAACAGCAGAAGCTCAGTGGGAGCAATACTACTACAAGTCAGGGGCTGGCAGCTGCAGAGCTCGCCCTGACTGAGAAGCTTTCTCACCGGACCCGGCGTCCGAGGCTGTGGGGACTAACTCTTACCCAGCAGCAGAAGCCGACCGGCAGGGGATTTCAGGTCCTCAGGCCCAGAAACCCGAAGGCACGGTCACACGCGTGGGACCAGCACCGCCATCGTGGAGCGGAAGCCATTAGAAGGCCCCGAGTCACCGGCCATACGGGTGAGCACCACACGGTACACTCAGGGACGTGAGCTACTTATATCCGCTTCTAGCAAGGTAGCCAGAAGAGTACAGTCAGTTTGGGAGGCCTACAACTCCGCCTGGCCAGGGGAGATCCCATCTGCTCAAGGACTGACCAGGCCCCGTTCGCTAGCAAGTACTCCGGGAGGGTCTATCGTTGTTACCAGTAAAGACCCTGAATTACACCGCACCGTCTCTGAGTGGTTCCTGCTACCCCCATTTTCCACATCTGCTGCCCTGAGGCCATACCCCTCCCGTTGGGGGTTATACCATCTACGCTGCACCATCCATCCACCGGCCTCAGCGGACTGTCCTGCAGCGGCAGCTCCATAGCTGCATTCAACGGGTGGCGTAGTCGTACAACATCTACCGCTGATACATCGCCGCTCAGTTTGACTCCCTGGGCACGGATCGGGTCACCGCCACGAGACTACAACCCTCAAGAGATCCGGCTCCGGGTAAGCTCCCGCGTGCGCAACGCAGCGCGACACAGGCCCAGGGGCGCGTCAACTTTGGCGTAGTCGGCAGGATTTCGTGCCCGCAACCACCGGGTACTGCGTGCCTGAAAAAGAGACTTTTCAAACTTACCTGTGGTGAAGATTCCCGCCATCCGGCGCCATCTTCAGCCTTCTTCCCGCCATCCGGCGCCATCTTCTGCCTTCTTCCCGCCATCCGTGGAGTTTTCCCGCCATTGGACGCCATCTTGAGGACGCCGCGCGGGAAGAAGAGGGGCGTGGACTCCGAAAGCGCGCGAGAACTGAAGCCCCGCCTCACGTCCGGACGTTGCGTAAGGTCCTGGAAGGAGCCCAGCAGACGCCGACGTCACAGGAGCGCGACGGAAGGTCCTCAACCCTGACGATCCACTGCGGGGCCGCGGCCTACGGAACAGGATCATCGCAAGGTAGGCCACGGTCCACTAGGGGGGAGGAAGATGTCGGATACGGAGGAGAGCTTCACTGCCTCAACCCCCGCCAGCGCTACCGCTGCTGCAGTTATGCCCTTCACCATGCCCTATATCCCGGGAGCAGCTTGGCTACCCCAGTACTCAGGGGAGTCACATACCCTGCATGACTTTAGAGAAAAGCTGGATAGCCTCTTCCAGGTGTACCCCCTCACAGAAGAGCAAAAAGTGAGCATCCTGGTGGCCCAACTAACCGGGGCAGCCAAAAGGGAAGTAAAATCCTGGCCACCTGGGAGGAAGACTGTCGCAGGGATACTAACCCGGCTGAAGGACACCTTTGATACCCGCACCTCAGCCGAGATTAAGCTTAGATTCTACGGGTGCAAGCAGCGAGTGCATGAGAGTATAAGGGACTATGCACTAAACCTACAAGAGGCCCTGAGGGCCATTAAGCAGACCGACCCTGATGGAGTGGGAAACGAGGACAGGCTGTTGACCGAACAGTTTATAGAGGGACTGTATTGTAATACCCACCGAACCCAGTTGCGGGCAATGGCCTTACAGGATCCCCATCTGGGCTTTGCACAGTTCAAGGACAGAGCCATCCGGGTGCTCCGAGAACCGGCACCGGGTGGCGTTGTGACCCACAAGTGCCCTGCTATCATTTACCACCAGGAGGCGGCGCCCTTGTCGGCAGGGCCTGTGGGAGCTGATGCGCAGGCTTTGGACAATGACCCGGCTCCAGACCTACACCATCAGGTCCAAGAGCTAGCTAAGAGCGTTGCTGCGCTAACCCGAACTGTGCAGTCTTTACGGGCTTCCACCCCAGGGAAGATCCAGCTGGCATCCGGACCGGAGGACATCCCGTGGCGTCGACCAAGGAGGACCCCACCGGCCAGAGGAAGACCCAGTGACCGATACAGCGAGGACGGACGACCCATCTGCCGCCGCTGCAATCAACCTGGACATATGGCAAGGTACTGTTCTTTAAACGGGCACAACCTGGGGTAGAGGGCCAACCCCCAGGAAAAAGATCACCAGGCCCATCGAACTGGCGCGACAGATATGTGGGAGGACGTCCAGTCTTGTCTGTGGTACTGGATGGCATTCCCATGAGTGCCCTACTGGACACCGGGTCACAGGTCACCACCATCCCGTACGTGCTCTTTAAGCAGTACTGGAATGACTCGGATATTACCCGCTACCCTGACGACGACTTGAGTATCATCGCCAGCAATGGCCAGCCCGTGCCACAGATCGGATTTAAAGAGGTGACCATCAAAATCGGTAGAGTCGAACTGGCAGCACAGGGACTGATCATTGTAGATATTGACAAACATGAGAGTCACCCAAAAATAACTCTAGGAACTAATGTAATTGAAAATTGTCTTGCAGAGGTGATTTTCCTTTTACAGCAGGTTGCCAAGAACGCCAGCTCCGCGAGCAGCGGGTGCTCCAGAAAGAGATCCGGGCACTGATGCGACGGCAACAGGTGGAACTCTCCGGCGGTGAGATTGGTAGCGTAAGAATGTGTGACCCTTTTCCTATTGCCATGCCCCCAAAAAGTGAAATGATGATTTGGTGCCGGGCAGCTATTGGTCTGAGAGGTAGAGATTACCAGGCAATGGTAGAACCAGTTTACTCGGACAGTAGGCCCACCATTTTGACAGCACGGGGGGTGGTTGATGTACGCCATGGGAGGGTGCCCGTTCGCATAATAAATATCGGGGAGAGGGAAGTGTACCTGCCCCGGTACGCCACGCTAGCCAAATTATATACCATTAACCAAAATTCTATACAATCTGTGGAACCCTTGCCTCCATCTCACCCGGAGGAAGGTAACGGCTCTAAGAAAAACATGGAGGACTGGTGTCAGCAACTACATCTGGGTACTGACTCCACTCCCGCACACCAGAAACAAGGAGTCTATCGGGTGGTTCAGGAGTACGAGAGAGTGTTCAGTAAACACCCGTTAGACTTCGGGCGAGTCAAGGGGGTAGAACACCACATCCCCACGGGAGACCATCCTCCTATAAAAGAGAGGTATCGACCCGTACCCCCTGCCCACTACCAACACGCCAAGGGGATGCTTAGAGACATGAAGGAGGCTGGGGTGATCAGGGATAGCTGTAGCCCCTGGGCAGCTCCACTAGTCTTAGTCCGAAAGAAAGACAACACCATGAGGATGTGTGTAGATTACCGGAAAATCAATCGTATCACACACAAGGATGCGTACCCCTTACCAAGGATAGAGGAGTCATTGGCTGCTTTAAGATCTGCTAACTTCTTCTCTACCTTGGATCTCACTAGCGGGTACTGGCAGGTTCCTGTAGCAGAGGCGGACCGGGAGAAGACCGCATTCACCACCCCGATGGGACTTAGCGAGTTCACCTGCATGCCGTTCGGACTCTGCAACGCTCCGGGAACCTTCCAACGACTAATGGAGTGTTGTCTGGGCCACAGAAACTTCGAGACGGTCCTGTTGTACCTGGACGATGTCATCGTATATTCCAAGACGTATGAGGACCACCTGAAACACCTGGCGGAAGTGTTCGAAGCTCTGGCAAGTTACGGCCTAAAGGTGAAACCCTCCAAGTGTCACCTCCTGAAACCAAAGGTGCAGTACCTGGGACACGTGGTGAGCGCTGACGGAGTGGCTCCCGACCCTGATAAGATCACCGCAATTAAGGAATGGCCAAGCCCCTCCAGCGTAAAAGAAGTGCGGCAGTTCCTCGGGTTGGTAGGCTACTACCGAAGGTTTATTCCCGGTTTGACCAAAAAGGCAGCACCTATGCAGGACCTCCTGATAGGCCAGTCCCGGAAGGCCAAGAACCAGAAGCCGCCCTTCAAATGGGAGGAGCTGGAAGAAGAGTCCTTCCGCCAGCTGAAGATGGCCCTCACGGGGGACGAAATCCTGGCGTACCCGGATTATAGCCAGCCCTTTATCCTCTACACCGACGCCAGTAACATCGGGCTAGGAGCCGTACTGTCCCAGATCCAGCAGGGGAAGGAACGAGTAATCGCCTACGCCAGCCGAAAACTGCGACCCACCGAAAGGAACCCCGAGAATTACAGCTCATTTAAGTTAGAGTTCCTGGCCGTAGTATGGGCAGTCACCGAGCGCTTTAAGCATTACCTCGCTTCTTCCCGGTTCACCGTGTACACGGATAACAACCCGTTGACACACCTGGACACGGCAAGACTCGGTGCCCTGGAGCAGAGGTGGATGGCCCGTCTGTCCAACTACGAGTTCACAATCAAATACCGGGCCGGACGCTCCAATACCAACGCGGACGCCCTGTCCAGGATGCCCAACCTGCCGGACGAAGGAGAAGATCCGGAGGGACTGGAAGAAGTTGAACTCCCTGCGTTCCACCGTCATGGGACTATCCAGTATTCCCACCGGGTAAGGAGTAAGCAGGCTGCTACGTTGAACCCCTTACCTCACTACAACTGGGCGGAAACGCAAGACAGCGACCCTGCCGTCCGACTGGTGAAGGAGATGCTGACTCGCCCGGAGGCTTGCCTTGAACCAGACGCTCCGGAGGAAGCCAAACAACTATGGGCAGAGAGGAGTCGACTGTTCCTTTACAAGGGGAAGTTGTGCCGCAGAATGGTTAACTCCCGGATGCATGAACTACTCTGGCAAGTAGTGGTGCCACGAAGAGACGCAGCCATGGTGATGGAGGCATACCACGACGGAGCTGGACACTTCGGGTGGAAGAAGCTGGAGTTCCTGCTGCGCGAGCGATTCCACTGGGTAGGCATGAGGGGAACCATTGAGAAGTGGTGCAGAGACTGTGGCCCGTGCAACCTGAGAAGGAAGGACCGTGCCAGCCAGAAGACTCCCCTGCAGTCCATCGTCACCCGGCAACCGTTGGAACTGGTAGCCTTGGATCATGTAAAACTGACCCCAAGCAGAAGTGGCTACGTCTACGCGTTAACCATCGTGGATCATTACTCCCGGTTCTTGGTTGTCGTCCCCGTCAAGGACTTAACGGCTCAAACAGCAGCTAGAGCCTTCCAGCAGCACTTTTGCCGTCCACACGGGTACCCGGACCAAGTGCTGACGGACCAGGGACCTGCCTTTGAAGCGGAGGTCTTCCAGGAATTCTGCAATCTGTATGGCTGCCGGAAGATAAGGACGACACCCTACCATCCGCAAACTAATGGACTTTGTGAGAAAATGAACCAGGTGGTAATGGATCTTTTAAAAACGTTGCCCCTGGAAGAACGCAGTCTGTGGCCTGAGAAGTTGCCCGATCTGGTGGACCTATACAACCACATCCCGGTAGGTTCCACCAACTGTACCCCGGCTTACCTAATGAGGGCAAGACCTGGTAAGTTACCTGTTGACCTGGAAATGGGAGTCCTGACACCCGAGGACACTTCATCAGAAACAGACTGGGACACAGAGAGGCAGCAGCAGTACCGGAGAGTACAGGAGAGCGTGGAGCGAAGTCTCTGTCAGGCTAGGGAAAGACAAGAGAAAACTTACAACCAGTATGCTCCCGCTGTTCCCCTGGTACCCGGAGAGCAGGTCTTGAAGAGGAAGAGACGGCTCCACAAGTTGGACGACCAGTGGGAAAAGGACCCGTACACCGTACTGCCCTCAAGCCACGAGAACCCGAAGGTTTGTACCATCAGTAAAGACGGAGGGGAAACCACAGCTATTGTATCCCGGGACCACCTGAAGAAGTGTCCCGAGCAACTGAGGAACCCTGAAGAGGAACAAGAAGACCATCGACCCGTAGAGGAAAGGGAAGATATGGTTAGTACTGTGCTCGGGGACTTCCCTCGGTCTTGGACTCAAGTCAATGGTGCAGTTGTGGTACCCGTACTCACCTTCCTCCAACCAGCATCCCAAGCACCTACGGAGCAACAGGTAGAGCTGGAAGAACAGCCGGTCCAGGAGGCAGAAGACCCCACACCCGCAGACCAGGAGGATCAACCCTCTGCTTGCAGTGAGCCTGCCATATCCCTAGTGAGCCAAAGAGCCGGTAGACAGCTGCCCAGTTTACCCTTGACAGCTCCTACACCCTGTAGTTCAGGGCTAGGCAGTCAGCTCCGTAGGTCCACTAGGGCCACTAGAGGCCAGTTACCCACACGGTGGAGGATTTGAAGTGTATAAATTGTTTTATTTATGTTTACCTGTGTATTGTTGCTTGTGTATAATTTTGTGTTTCTAGTTATTTGTAGGAGTCCTTGGCGGATTTACCGGGAATCCTTGTACATAGTTGGAGCGTAACCCAGGACGGACTAGAGACTGTTAAGGACTGGGGTAGGACAAACCCCTACCTGGTTACGTCTCCCTGTTTTGGTGAAATGGACACCTTGCTTTTCTTCAAAGACTGCACCCGGTTACGGACATGCCGTAACCATCTTTATATGTTTTTCTTATTGTATTATTATTGTTTTTATCTTGTTATGTTTTTCTAAAATATGTTTAGTCCCGGAGTACTAAATTTCACTAGGGGGGAATGTGACACCCCAGGGGTCTGGTTGCCACAGTGATAGAGATGTTATGTCTGAGAGCAGGTGGGAGGTCCTTTGGTCAGGGATCCTGTGCGTGCCACACCTCCTGCCCAGTCTTGGGAGGGGAAGAACTTCCCCTATATAAACCCGGGGCTGAAGCAGGGTTAGGAGTCAAGGAGAGTAGAGACAAGAAACAGTCACAGGAAGAAACAGCAGAAGCTCAGTGGGAGCAATACTACTACAAGTCAGGGGCTGGCAGCTGCAGAGCTCGCCCTGACTGACGGCGTCCGAGGCTGTGGGGACTAACTCTTACCCAGCAGCAGAAGCCGACCGGCAGGGGATTTCAGGTCCTCAGGCCCAGAAACCCGAAGGCACGGTCACACGCGTGGGACCAGCACCGCCATCGTGGAGCGGAAGCCATTAGAAGGCCCCGAGTCACCGGCCATACGGGTGAGCACCACACGGTACACTCAGGGACGTGAGCTACTTATATCCGCTTCTAGCAAGGTAGCCAGAAGAGTACAGTCAGTTTGGGAGGCCTACAACTCCGCCTGGCCAGGGGAGATCCCATCTGCTCAAGGACTGACCAGGCCCCGTTCGCTAGCAAGTACTCCGGGAGGGTCTATCGTTGTTACCAGTAAAGACCCTGAATTACACCGCACCGTCTCTGAGTGGTTCCTGCTACCCCCATTTTCCACATCTGCTGCCCTGAGGCCATACCCCTCCCGTTGGGGGTTATACCATCTACGCTGCACCATCCATCCACCGGCCTCAGCGGACTGTCCTGCAGCGGCAGCTCTATAGCTGCATTCAACGGGTGGCGTAGTCGTACAACATCTACCGCTGATACATCGCCGCTCAGTTTGACTCCCTGGGCACGGATCGGGTCACCGCCACGAGACTACAACCCTCAAGAGATCCGGCTCCGGGTAAGCTCCCGCGTGCGCAACGCAGCGCGACACAGGCCCAGGGGCGCGTCATACATACATTACATTACTGATCCTGGGTTACATCCTGTATTATACTCCAGAGCTGCACTAACTATTCTGCTGGTGCAGTCACTGTGTACATACATTACATTACTTATCCTGTACTGATCCTGAGTTACATTCTGTATTATACTCCAGAGCTGCACTCACTATTCTATTTGTGTCACTTCATAGAATTTCTATATTACACTCACTTCTAACCCCAATAATTTCCATTGTTTTTGTTTCAATTCTTCATCGTTCCCCTTGTACCTCTATCTAAATAATGCTAACTGAATAAAAACCAGGAGTATAGGCTAATTAATTCTGTCTGCCCTTTTAAATTGTAAAAACTGAATATATCTGCACAGGCATGGCCGATTGTAGCTTTTTTGCTGCCTGAGGCAATAATTCAAATGATGCCCATACCTGCAGTGCAATATAAACCTGCGGTATATGAAAGCATAATTTTTTTTTTGTTTTGCTTTTAAGGTATTCATTGTATACTAAAACATCATGATTTACGAAGTAAGTGCAATTATGGCAATACCAAACTTTCACAGATTTTTTTTTTGGGCCAAAAAACAAATGTTTGGTTTTATAATGCCGTCATCACCAGAACCATTATCAATACATGAATAGACCACCAGAACCACCATTAATACATAAAAACATCTCCAGAGCCACTATCAGTACATTAATTATATGAATACATCACCGGAACCATCAGTAATTGAATATAGCACAAGAAGCATCATCAGTGCATGAATACACCACCAGAACCATCATCAATACATGAATACAGAACCAGAGGGACCATCAGTACATGAATAGATTACCAGAACTATCATCAGTACATTAATACAACACCAGAGCCATCACGAGTGCATGAGTACATCACCAGACCCATCATGAGTGCATGAGAACATCACCAAAACCATCATCACTACATGAATACAGAACCAGTACTATCATCAGTGCATAAATACAGAGCCATCATCAGTACATAAATACATCACCAAAACCATCAGTCCAGGAATACAGCACTACAACCACCTTCAGTACATGAATACATCAATAGAACCACAATCATTACATGAATATATAATCAGAACCATCATGAGCAATTGAATATAGCACAAAAACCATCATTAGTGCATGAACACAGCCCCAGAACAATTGGCAGTACATGAATACAGCAGCAGAACCATAATCAGTGCATGAACACAGCACCAAAACCATCAATAGTACATGAATACACCACCAGAACCATCATCAATACATGAACACAGAACCAGAACGATCATCAGTGCATGAATATATTACCAGAACAATCATCAGTACATTAATACAACACCAGAACCATCAGGAGTACATCACCAGAACCATCATGAGTGCATGAGTACATCACCAGAACCATCATCAGTCATGAATACAGAACCAGAACCTTCATAAGTGCATAAATACAGAATCAGAACAATCATCAGTACAGAAATACATCACCAAAACCATCAGTGCAGGAATACAGCACTACAACCACCTTCAGTACATGAATATATCAACGGAACAAAAATAATTACATGAATAAATCACTAAAACCACCATCAGTACATGACTACATCACCAGAATCACCATCAGTACAGGAATACAGCACCAGAACCATCATTAGTACATGAATGCATCATCACTAGAACCACCATCAGTACAAGACTACATCACCAGAATCACCATGAGTACAGGAATACAGCACCAGAACCATCATTAGCACATGAATGCATCATCAGAACAACCTACAGTACATGAATACATCACCAGGACCACCATCAGTGCATAAATACATTATCAGAACCACAATCAGTATATGACTGTATCACCATAACCACCATCTGTACATGAATACATCACTGGAACCATCATCAGTATATGAATTTAGCACCAGAGACGATCAGTACATTAATTTACTACCAGAACCAATCAGTACATGAATACAGCACCAAGCTTAAAGAGGTTGCAGCCTTTCAGACAATTCCTGTCCCCAGTTGCGGTTTGTTATAAAAAACAACAACTGTGCTTTACACATTGTCCCTGGATCAACTGGTAAGTTTCTGCTTTTGTGCCTGGAGTTGGATGCAGCACGAATGTCAACTTGACAGCACCACAGCCAATCAATGAGCTCTGTTGCTCTGCCAGTGTAGACGGAACCCCCTTTCAGAGCTCACCGATTGGCTACCGCGCTGTTCATCTGATGTCAGCACTGCAGCCAATTCCAGACACCAGAAGCAGCAGCGGAGACTCAGAATTTTCTTAAAGAGCACAGTCCCTTTAATACAGTGATCAACAGCAATGTCTAGACAGCCCCCACCATATCCATTTGTATCCCATGAACCTACAACAACCAGTAAGTCCTTAACAATGGTAAGGAGATACATGGCGTTGTTACTAGCCATTAGCCATCATGAGGCTACGGACTATACAAGACCTACAGTCCTCCACATTCTGCTCCCTCCTTCTTGCAATGTATCAGCCGGCAGTCTGGACTCTTTGGCCAACAGAAGATTGAATAGACTGGATACAATTGAAGCAAACCCTCAGCTCAGTTGTGTGCAGTAGTAAATTGTACAAGTTTTCAGTCTGTGCTTGTTCACTGAATATTCCCATTCTCTGCCAGCAATCAGGGATCCAGAGGATGGTGAGGAATTGATAACAAAGGTTATTATAAAACTGCAGAACCGCTTTCTAATGATCTGATTAATGAAAGAATTTCCCATTTAAGTGGTAATATATTCACCTCTCTGTTCTAGAAATGTGATGGTGCTAATCTCAGCTAAGCTGCACTATCCTTCCACAGAGATATTCTGCTGGGTGCTCGAAGGGGACGTTTTCGCCTTAACTGTTACTTTGACTGTGACCATTGAGGTTGAAGGGCAAATATTCATATTAGAACAAACGGATATTATTGAAAGTGGTTTGCACTGTCGGGACTTTCAGGTGAGTCACTGTGTACATACTTTACATTACTTATCCTGAGTTACATCCAGTATTATACTCCAGAGCTGCACTCACTATTCTGCTGGTGCAGTCACTGTGTACATACATTACATTACTGATCCTGTACTGATCCTGAGTTACATCCAGTATTATACTCCAGAGCTGCACTCACTATTCTGCTGGTGCAGTCACTGTGTACATACAATACATTACTGATCCTGTACTGATCCTGAGTTACATCCTGTATTATACTCCAGAGCTGCACTCACTATTCTGCTGGTGCAGTCACTGTGTACATACATTACATCACTGATCCTGTACTGATCCTGAGTTACATCCTGTATTATACTCCAGAGCTGCACTCACTATTCTGCTGGTGCAGTCACTGTGTACATACATTACATTACTGATCCTGCATTACATCCTGTATTATACTCCAGAGCTGTACTCACTATTCTGCTGGTGCAGTCACTGTGTACATACATTACATTACTGATCCTGTACTGATCCTGCTTTACATCCTGTATTATACTCCAGAGCTGCACTCACTATTCTGCTGGTGCAGTCACTGTGTACATACATTACATTACTGATCCTGTACTGATCCTGAGTTACATCCTGTATTATACTCCAGAGCTGCACTCACTATTCTACTGGTGCAATCACTGTGTACATACATTACATTACTGATCCTGTACTGATCCTGAGTTACATCCTGTATTATACTCCAGAGCTGCACTCACTATTCTGCTAGTGCAGTCACTGTGTACATACATTACATTACTGATCCTGAGTTACATCCTACATTATACTCCAGAGCTGCACTCACTATTCTGCTGGTGCAGTCACTGTGTACATACATTACATTACTGATCCTGTACTGATCCTGAGTTATATCCTGTATTATACTCCAGAGCTGCGCTCACTGTTCTGCTGGTGCAATCACTATGTACATACATTACATTACTGTTCCTGAGTTACATCCTGTATTATACTCCAGAGCTGCACTCACTATTCTGCTGGAGCTGTCACTGTGTACATACATTACATTATTGATCCTGAGTTACATCCTGTATTATACTCCAGAGCTGCACTCACTATTCTGCTGGTGCAGTCACTGTGTACATACATTACATTACTGATCCTGTACTGATCCTGAGTTACATCCTGTATTATACTCCAGAGCTGCACTCACTATTCTGCTGGTTTATTTCGTACAATGCTCATTACATCTTGCTGCATATAATCTTGTTGTCTTTTAATATAGAATGATAGAAAAATGTATAACCTGTAGCTCTTGGGCGCAGTGCAAAATAAATGAAACAGATTGTGTACTTTATTGGGTGAATAGGACTCCTCAGTGTACCATACTCACCTCCCACTGTGCAGTGCAGGCAGTATACTGGTATTTGTGTCCTTCGCTTCTTCCTCAGGTTCCTTCTCCTGGTGACTGTAACTTAGTGGTTGCAACCGTGAGAATTGTCGTTGAAGGAGACATCTTTTTTGACGAGAGTAAAAATGTTGTAATCAAGAGAATCCTGGATAAAGCTCTGATACAGACGGATCAGCCAAGTTACCGACCACGTGAACTTGGTAATGTGTGAGCCAGGACCGGCCCGGGGGGTCGGATGCATCAAACACTTCTAACTTCTGACTTCTTCTCCTCTACAGTAAGGTGCAGAATTGTGTGGCTGGATGCAAACTTTTTGTGCAGCAAGATGAAGGTACAAAGAGCTTGTAAAATAATGAATGATGTGGATCTCCCATCTTCTCAAGAGATTCCATCATGGAGAGGACCTGCATTTAGAAATTGGGCGCTCTCTACTTAGGAGCATAGCTACAGGGAGGGGGTCAGTGTGTGCCAGAAATGTAAGGTCCAGTTGGCACCAATAAGTGACCCTGACCGGCCAGAATAGCTCTATGAGAAGCTGAATTATTGCCCCAGGTGAAAGAAGGCCTTGCTGTACCACTGCTCTGTACCCGAATTATGTTACCCCTGCTCCACGCTAAAGGCCATAGAACCGGACAAGGTGTTAGTTATCTACAGTAGTGTGCAACTACCATGTGGAAAGTGACCAACAACTTATGCAGTAGTGTGCAACTATAGTGGGGAAAGTGACCAATATCTTATATAGTAGTGTGCCGTGGGGAAAGTGACCAACAACTCGTACAATTGTGTGAAACTACCATGTGGAAAGTGACCAATATCTTGTATAGTAGTGTGCCATAGGGAAAGTGACCAACAACTCGTACAATTGTGTGCAACTACCATGTGGAAAGTGACCAATATCTTATATAGTACTGTGTAACAGCTGTGGGGAAAGTGACCAACAACTCATACAATTGTATGCAACTACCATATGGGAAGTGACCATTATCTTATTTAATGTGCCGTAGGGAAAGTGACGAACAACTTACAAGATGTCATTATAGGAGCACTAAAGTTAGAGGTGGAGGCTTTTATTTTATCTTACCCTCCTTTCTCCTTTTCTGATCATTGTGATTATTATTATTATTATAGCGCCCTTAATTCCATGCCTCTTTACATGTGAAAAAGGGGTATACATAGCAAACAACAAGTACAATAGTTTGAACAAAAACAAGTCGCCGACTGATACAGGAGGAGAGAGGACCCTTCCCACAAGGGCTCACAATCTACAAGGGGTGGGTGAGGATACAGTAGGTGAGGGAACAGCTGGTTGTGCAGCGAGGGTTACTGCAGGTTCTAGGCTTGTCGGAAGAGGTGGGTCTTCAGCTTCTTTTTGAAGGTTTCCACGGTAAGCGAGAGTCTGATGTGTTGGGGTAGAGAGTTCCAGAGTAGGGGGGAAGCACAGGAGAAATCTTGTATGCGATTGTGGGAGGAGGAGCTAAGAGGGGAGTAGAGCAAGAGATCTTGTGAGGATCGGACGTTATGTGCAGGTAAGTACCGGGAGACTAGGTCACAGATGTATGGAGGAGACAGGTTGTGAATGGCTTTGTATGCCATGGTCAGGGTTTTGAACTTGAGTCTCTGGGCAATGAGGAGCCAGTGCAGGGATTGACAGAGGGGAGAGGCTGGGGAATAGCGGGGGGACAGGTGGATTAGTCGGCCAGCAGAGTTTAGGATAGATTGGAGGGGTACTAGAGTGGTAGAAGGGAGGCCACAGAGCAGGAGGTTGCAGTAGTCGAGGCGGGAGATGATAAGGGCATGCACTAGTGTTTTTGTGGATTCGTGGTTGAGGAATGTGCGGATCCCGGAAATCTTTTTGAGTTGGAGTCGGCAGGAAGTTGAAAGGGCTTGGATATGAGGTTTGAAGGAGAGTTCCGAGTTCAGGGTTACCCCGAGGCAGCGAGCTTGGGGGACTGGGAAGAGTGGACAGCCATTGACTTTGATAGATAGGTCAGATGGGGGGGTTGAGTGAGATGGTGGAAAGATGATGAATTCTGTTTTATCCATATAAGGTTTTAGGAATCTAGCAGAGAAGAAGGATGAGATAGCAGACAGACATTGTGGGATTCTGGTTAGTAAGGCGGTGATATTGGGTCCAGAGAGGTAGATCTGTGTGTCATCAGCATAGAGGTGATACTGAAAGCCGTTAGACTCTATGAGCTGTCCCAGGCCGAAGGTGTACATGGAGAAGAGCAGGGGTCCTAGAACTGAGCTTTGAGGGACACCAACACATAGGGGGCGAGATGAGGAGGTGGTGTGTGAGTGGGAGACACTGAATATCCGGTCTGTTAGGTGTGAGGAGAACCCAGAAAGGGCCAAGCCTGTGATGCCGAGAGTTGAGAGAGTCTGGAGTAAGAGGGAATGGTCCGCTGTGTCGAAAGCAGATGACAGGTCTAGGAGGAAGACAGAGTATTGTCGCTTGGATTTGGCAGTCAGTAGGTCGTTGGTGACTTTAGTCAGGGCAGTTTCAGTGGAGTGATGCGGTCGGAAGCCAGATTGTAAGCGGTCAAAGAGGGAACATGAGGAGAGGTGGGAGGAGAGTTCAAGGTGGACGTGTTGTTCCAGTAGTTTTGAGGCATAGGGGAGAAGTGAGATGAGGCGATAGCTGGTCAGAGAGGATGGGTCAAGGGAGGGCTTTTTGAGGATGTTTGAAGCATGAGGGGAAGATGCCAGTTGTTAGTGACAGGTTGAAGAGGTGGGTTAGGGTTGGGATGAAGACTGCGGTGAGGTTTGGGATGAGGTGGGACAGGATTGGGTCAAGTTCACAGGTGGTGAGATGTAAAAATGGGCATTTAGATTGTTTTTCTTCAGGTTGGGACACAGTAAGACCCTTCCACCACGACTCTGTGCCATCATACACAGCACACACCGACATGAGGGACTCGCATCTATGCTCTGGGGCGAATGCTGGCTGCAGAGTACAACTATCGTGTAGCAACTTATTAGATTGGATACTAATTTCCCTCTTTTATCTCTTGCAGTACTGTACTGTGAAACTAATGGTGAGTCATCATACTACTGCATGATATAGAAAGAAAGGATCATTGTATGAACGATGGATATGAGCTGTGCATACCCTCCTTAGCCTTAAGTGTGTCTCTGCTAAAAGGGGCAACATCAAGGAATCAGTCTGTTAGCATTAATAGCAGGGCGGCATTATTTAGTGTGTAACTCCAGATTACTTTCATTTGGTCACTGTATATCAGTATCATTTGAGCACTATATGGTGTTACTTAAGCACTGTAAGTAATATATTTTTAATAATGAATGGTTACTTAAGAAACTATATAGCAGCATCATTTGCCCAATGTAAGGTGCTGTTGTTTGAGCACCTTCCTGTAGACGCTGTATACTGTGTTTTTTTTGCACTGTATGACAGTATACTATATTAGAGAAAGGGAGGCAACAGTATGTATCACTCATGAAAGTACCAAGTCATACAGGGAACTAAATAACTATACTATACATACTTATAAATGTATACACATTTTATGCCTCGCAACATAACCTATGCTGCCAGATGAAAAAAAGACTTTAGCTGAGTTAAAACCATACATTTTATTAAATACAATAAACATAAACAATAAAGAACAATAAAACTGAGTGGGACAACCAACCTCCAATGAAGAGAGGTGGTAGGTATAGCTAGGTTACATCAGATTCATACCAAACAAGTTACAGCTGCACCATGCTACTGAATGAAAAGTGGTGTTATGGCCGGACAATCGGGGACACCCCCCCCCCCGAAGAAGGATATTGCGATACAGCGTAGGGGTTCTGAGAGGCGAGGCTGTTCACATGAGCGCACCATGATCGTCATACATTGAAAGTGAAAAATACAGTGGGGAAAAAAAGTATTAAGTCAGCCACCAATTGTGCAAATTCTCCCACTTAAAAAGATGAGAGAGGCCTGTAATTGACATCATAGGTAGATGATCAACTATGAGAGACAAAATGAGAAAACTAATCCTGAAAATCACATTGTCTGATTTGGAAAGAAAATTTTTTCAAATTTTGGTGGAAAATAAGTATTTGATCAATTACAAAAGTTCATCTCAATCCTTTGTTATATATCATTTGTTGGCAATGACAGAGGTCAAACATTTCCTGTAAGTCTTCACAAGGTTGGCACACACTGTTGCTGGTATGTTGGCCCATTCCTCCATGCAGATCTCCTGTAGAGCAGTGATGTTTTGGGGCTGGCGCTGGGCAACACGGACATTCAACTCCCTCCAAAGGTTTTCTATAGGGTTTAGATCTGGAGACTGGCTAGGCCACTCCAGGACCTTGAAATGCTTCGTACGAAGCCACTCCTTCATTGCCCTGGCGGTGTGCTTGGGATGACTCTCATGCTGAAAGACCCAGCCACGTTTCATCTTCAATGCCCTTGCTGATGGAAGGAGGTTTGCACTGAAAATCTCACGATACATTGCTCCATTCATTCTTTCATGTACACGGATCAGTCGTCCTGGTCCCTTGGCAGAGAAACAGCCCCAAAGCATGATGTTGCCACCTCCATGCTTCACAGTAGGTATGGTGTTCTTTGGATGCAACTCAGTATTCTTTCTCCTCCAAACACAACGAGTTGTGTTTCTACCAAACAGTTCTACTTTGGTTTCATCTGACCATATAACATTCTCCCAATACTCTTTTGGATCATCCAAATGCTCTCGAGCAAACTTTAAACAGGCCCGGACATGTAATGGCTTAAGCAGGGGGACACCTCTGGCACTGCAGGATCTGAGTCCCTGGCGGCGTAGTGTGTTACTGATGATAACCTGTGTAACAATAGTCCCAGCTCTCTGCACGTCATTCACTAGGTCCCCCCATGTGGTTCTGGGATTTTTGCTCACCGTTCTTGAGATCATTTTACCCCACGGGGTGAGATCTTGTGTGGAGCCCCAGATCGAGGGATATTATCAGTGGTCTTGTATGTCTTCCATTTTCTAATTATTGCTCCCACAGTTGATTTCTTCACTCCAAGCTGCTTGCCTATTGCAGATTCAGTCTTCCCAGCCTAGTGCAGGGCTACAATTTTGTTTCTGGTGTCCTTCGACAGCTCTTTGGTCTTCACCATAGTGGAGTTTGGAGTGTGACTGTTTGAGGTTGCAGACAGGTGTCTTTTATACTGATAACAAGTTCAAACAGATGCCAGTACTACAGGTAATGAGTGGAGGACAGAGGAGCCAGTACTACAGGTAATGAGTGGAGGACAGAGGAGCCTCTTACAGAAGAAGTTACAGGTCTGTGAGAGCCAGAAATCTTGCTTGTTTGTAATTGACCGAATACTTATTTTCCACCAAAATTTGAAAAAAAGTCTTTCCAAATCAGACAATGTGATTTTCAGGATTTGTTTTCTCATTTTGTCTCTCATAGTTGAGGTCGACCTATGATGTCAATTACAGGCCTCTCTCATCTTTTTAAGTGGGAGAACTTGCACAATTGGTGGCTGACTAAATACATTTTTCCCCACTGTATGTTTTTAACTCAGTCTCTTTTTCATCCGGCAGCATAGGTTATGTTGCGAGGGATTATATCTTATATGTGGATATACAATATTAGTTACTGAAGTGTCTAGCGTATTTGTTGAATGTTTTTTGGACATTGATGATTAATACTTATAAATGTGCAGATGATGTTTCTGCAGGACACTATGGATATCTAATCACATTGAATAATTCATCCATTTTTCTTATATCCTTTCTATTCTTGTGCATAAGGATCCTCAAGGTAATTGCATCTTCCATTGGGAGAATGTGAATACCACGAAGTGCATTGCAGACCTGAGTTATACATTGACCACTGAGCCCATACTGGGCACCTATACCATTATTCTGGAGAATTCGCTGGCATTTAAGACCTTTGTAGTTGAAGAGATTGGTGAGTTGGTTTCTTTCAGCTGCAGATTCTATTAAAACACAGTAATGAAATGCACTTAGATGGTCAGATGCAGGGAATGCAGCAGCCACTTTGTAGTGAATCTGGATAGTGAGAGGACATCACAGATAACAGCTCTGCAATAGAGATGGGGGAGAAAAAGCTATAAAACATTGAAGAAACTGTACAGATGTTGTGTGACAGTATTACAGTGAAGAAGATTAGTGTGTGAGGAAAAGAGGATAATACAAATTAAATTGATAGCGAGAGTGATATAGTGTCACTGTGTCTGAGAGGCAGGAGAGTCACTGTGTCTGAGAGGCAGGAGAGTCACTGTGTCTGAGAGGCAGGAGAGTCACTGTGTCTGAGAGGCAGGAGAGTCACTGTGTCTGAGTCACTGTGTCTGTGAGGCAGGAGAGTCACTGTGTCTGTAAAGCAGGAGAGTCACTGTGTCTGAGAGGCAGGAGAGTCACTGTGTCTATAAAGCAGGAGAGTCACTGTGTCTGAGAGGCAGGAGAGTCAGTGTGTTTGTAAAGCAGGAGAGTCAGTGTGTCTGTGAGGCAGGAGAGTCACTGTGTCTGAGAGGCAGGAGAGTCACTGTGTCTGAGAGGCAGAAGAGTCACTGTGTCTGAGAGGCAGAAGAGTCACTTTGTCTGTAAAGCAGGAGAGTCACTTTGAGAGGCAGGAGAGTCACTGTGTCTGAGAGGCTGGAGAGTCACTGTGTCTGAGAGGCAGAAGAGTCACTGTGTCTGTAAAGCAGGAGAGTCACTGTGTCTGAGAGGCAGGAGAGTCACTGTGTCTGAGAGGCTGGAGAGTCACTGTGTCTGAGAGGCAGAAGAGTCACTGCATCTGAGAGGCAGGAGAGTCACTGTGTCTGTAAAGCAGGAGAGTCACTGTGTCTGAGAGGCAGGAGAGTCACTGTGTCTGAGAGGCAGGAGAGTCACTGTGTCTGTAAAGCAGGAGAGTCACTGTGTCTGAGAGGCAGGATAGTCACTGTGTCTGAGAGGCAGGAGAGTCACTGTGTCTATAAAGCAGGAGAGTCACTGTGTCTGAGAGGCAGGAGAGTCACTGTGTCTGAGGGGCAGGAGAGTCACTGTGTCTGAGAGGCAGGAGAGTCACTGTGTCTGTGAGGCAGAAGAGTCAGTGTGTCTGTAAGGCAGAAGAGTCACTTTATCTGTGAAGTATGTAACAAGCTAGGTATGGGGAGAACCCAGCATATAACAACGGAAAAAAAGGGATTTAGCCCTACAACTAAAGCAGTTTTCATGACAGTAATCTCCCCATTCCATAATTTCCCTGGATTGCCGATCCACTAACGGATTATGTTTCACCAACCAGGGTAGGCCCAGTACAATAGGAGTGGGAAGGCCCTCCAGGACATAACAAGGTATTACTGATGAAGGGGTCCCACCCTCATACATAATGAAGGGGTGCCACCCTCTGTCTTATATCTTGTACAATCTGCGTCAGACATCTCTGAGCAAGTGCCCAGTAGTTCTCACAAACCCAGGATAAACCATGCGGACTCCAGCTCCACTGTCCAAAAACACAGAAATTTTCTCAGTCCTGCTCTCTAGCACCACCTCTGCTGTAAGGACAAACCGAGAGCTGCATGTAGAAGACAAACACACCCCCTAATCATCCAACCCCACACTACCAAGGGTCAATTGAATTCCAGATGTTTCTTTTTGCTTAGAAACCGAGGGACAGACCCCAATAAAACGTCTCTTTTTCCCACAAAAAAAATACCACCCCCTTTTCTTTTGCAGATTTTTGGGAACATATGCGATGCAATAGCTCCCCCTAACTGCATGAGCTCCTCCAAATCCATGAGTAGAGGTTCACCCCCAGACCGCCCCCCGGCAATGGGGTGTTGCCCTGAAAAAGGGGCTCTGGAGAAGGTGGTCTCACCCTCCTATCCCGAAGGCGTCTATCTTCGCATATTGCCAACAACATGGCACCCTCCAAGGACCCAGGGGTTTCGTAAACTTCAACCTTTCTGAAAGACTCTGACAAAATTATCTTCTAAGAAACAAGTCAGTCGACTTGATATCGGTTGTCCATCTACGAATTTCAGTGTTATAAGTCTCCGACGCCGCCTGGATTCAGCCAAGGAGATTCAGTCAGGATCATCATAGATGACGACCAGATCCCCCAAAAATCCTTCAACCGATCAGAGGCAAGCAGAGCCCTGTGGCAAAGAGAAAGCTCAAGTTGGGGATCTCCTTGTAACAGTGAGATTACAATCCCCACTCGCTGCTCTTCATCTCGAGAAGAATAGGGTCAAAGCTTAAAGTTTAAAGCTGAGAAGCTTCTTTAAACACAAAAAAACTTGTCTCTACCGCCTGAGAACCTGTCTGGGAGGGCAAATTTGGGCTCAAGCTGTACCGGCCTACCCACAAAGTCCCCAATATTAGGAGTCTGTGACCGCTGCTGTTGCTGCTGAACAGCTGATCGAAGGTCAGCTACCTCCAGTGACAAACTCCGAAGCTGCTCCACCAGCACCGAAACGGGATCCATAACAGCACAAAAAAAAAAATCCCCCGAAAGTCAGTTTTTTTTTTTAACTGGCTGGTGATAATGTCACGCTAGGTATGGGGAGAACCCAACGTACAGTACAGACCAAAAGTTTGGACACACCTTCTCATTTAAAGATTTTTCTGTATTTTCATGACTATGAAAATTGTACATTCACTCTGAAGGCATCAAAACTATGAATTAACACATGTGGAATTATATACTTAACAAAAAAGTGTGAAACAACTGAAAATATGTCTTATATTCTAGGTTCTTCAAAGTAGCCACCTTTTGCTTTGATGACTGCTTTGCACACTCTTGGCATTCTCTTGATGAGCTTCAAGAGGTAGTCACCGGAAATGGTCTTCCAACAATCTTGAAGGTGTTCCCAGAGATGCTTAGCACTTGTTGGCCCTTTTGCCTTCACTCTGTGGTCCAGCTCACCCCAAACCATCTCGATTGGGTTCAGGTCTGGTGACTGTGGAGGCCAGGTCATCTGGCGTAGTACCCCATCACTCTCCTTCTTGGTCAAATAGCACTTACACAGCCTGGAGGTGTGTTTGGGGCCATTGTCCTGTTGAAAAATAAATGATGGTCCAACTAAACGCAAACCGGATGGAATAGCATGCCGCTGCAAGATGCTGTGGTAGCCATGCTGGTTCAGTATGCCTTCAATTTTGAATAAATCCCCAACAGTGTCACCAGCAAAGCACCCCCACACCATCACTCCTCCTCCTCCATGCTTCACGGTGGGAACCAGGCATGTAGAGTCCATCCGTTCACATTTTCTGCGTCGCGCAAAGACACGGTGGTTGGAACCAAAGATCTCAAATTTGGACTCATCAGACCAAAGCACAGATTTCCACTGGTCTAATGTCCATTCTTTGTGTTCTTTAGCCCAAACACATCTCTTCTGCTTGTTGCCTGTCCTTAGCAGTGGTTTCCTAGCAGCTATTTTACCATGAAGGCCTGCTGCACAAAGTCTCCTCTTAACAGTTGTTGAACAGATGTGTCTGCTGCTAGAACTCTGTGTGGCATTGACCTGGTCTTTAATCTGAGCTGCTGTTAACCTGCGATTTCTGAGTCTGGTGACTCGGATAAACTTATCCTCAGAAGCAGAGGTGACTCTTGGTCTTCCTTTCCTGGGGCGGTCCTTATTTGAGCCAGTTTCTTTGTAGCGCTTGATGGTTTTTGCAACTGCACTTGGGGACACTTTCAAAGTTTTCCCAATTTTTCGCACTGACTGACGTTTATTTCTTAAAGCAATGATGGCCACTCGTTTTTCTTTACTTAGCTGCTTTTTTCTTGCCATAATACAAATTCTAACAGTCTATTCAGTAGGACTATCAGCTGTGTTTCCACCAGACTTCTTCACAACACAACTAATGGTCCTAACCCCATTTATAAGGCAAGAAATCCCACTTATTAAACCTGACAGGGCACACCTGTGAAGTGAAAACCATTTCTGGTGACTACCTCTTGAAGCTCATCAAGAGAATGCCAAGAGTGTGCAAGGCAGTCATCAAAGCAAAAGGTGGCTACTAGTGTTGAGCGAGCATGCTCGACACTGCAAGGTACTCGCCCGAGCATCACGCTACTCGGGATGTTCGGCGAGCACCGAGCATTTCCGGGTTACTTGGGCGGAAGCTCGGGTCTCCGACCTGCATGTTTGGTGCTCTTTACAGAGCCAATGAACATGCAGGGATTTCCAGCCAGTCACTGTAATGCCGCATCCATGTTGTTTGTGGGCATTACAGTGATTGGCTGGCCGCACAGCGTCACCTTGAGTATTTAAAACCCGGCGCCGCCATCTTGGACACAGTTGCTCCGGATCAGACAGTGTAGGGACAGCGCTGCTGAGCTAGGGAGAGATTTATCCTGCGAAATAGTTAGTGTAGGGTCTGTAAAGGCGGCCAGATCAAACAAACAGTCCTTCTCAGGACTAATATCCATCCCAGATATCAGGCAGGCAGGCTGTATAGGAGACACAGTGGTTATACCAGTAAAAGCTGCATTACAGTCCTGTGTGCTCCTGTTTCTGAAATTGCTGGACTTAGCTCCAGGTCTCAGGGGCCAGGAAAAATCCTTTTTTTCATCTAAATCCTCTTTTTTTTCCTCCTTCACACTGTACAAATACCCATCTTATTAACCTATTGGTGTCCCCCCCCCCAAAAAAAAAGTGTGTCACTGATTTTTCAGACACAAATATATCAGTTGAAAAGAGTCTGGTATAGGCCACAGAAACAGAAGTGTGGTTTTGCAGTTCCACGGGTGAAATCTCTGTATTATCCAGTTTTGTGCCTTTTGTATCTAAAAAAAACAGTTTGAGTGTGTCGCTCACTGTTCAGCCGCAAATATATATATATTTAAAAAAGTCTGGTATACACCAGTAAATTATAACTGTGGTTTTGCTGTTCCACAGTAAAAAATCTCTATTATCCTGCTTTTGGCATTTTTTGCCGTAAAAAATAAATTATAGTGTCTCCTGATTGTTCAGACACAAATATATCTGTTGAAAATAGTCTGGTATACACCAGTAAATTATAACTGTGGTTTTGCTGTTCCACGGTAAAAAATCTCTATTATCCTGCTTTTCGCATTTTTTGCCGTAAAAAATAAATAATAGTGTCTACTGATTGTTCAGACACAAATATATCTATTGAAAATAGTCTGGTGTAGGCCTGAGAAATACAAGTGTGGTTTTGCAGTTCCACGGGTCAAATCTCTGTATTATCCTGCTTTTCGCAATTTTTGGCCATAAAAAATAAATAATAGTGTCTCCTGATTGTTCAGACACAAATATATCTGTTGAAAATAGTCTGGTATACACCAGTAAATTTTAACTGTGGTTTTGCTGTTCCACAGTAAAAAATCTCTATTATCCTGCTTTTGGCATTTTTTGGCATAAAAAATAAATAATAGTGTCTACTGATTGTTCAGACACAAATATATCTGTTGAAAATAGTCTGGTATACACCAGTAAATTATAACTGTGGTTTTGCTGTCCCACAGTAAAAAATTTCTATTATCCTGCTTTTGGCATTTTTTAGCCGTAAAAAATAAATAATAGTGTCTCCTGATTGTTCAGACACAAATATATCTGTTGAAAATAGTCTGGTGTAGGCACGAGAAATACAAGTGTGGTTTTGTAGTTCCACGGGTCAAATCTCTGTATTATCCTGCTTTTCGCAATTTTTGGCCATAAGAAATAAATAATAGTGTCTCCTGATTGTTCAGACACAAATATATCTGTTGAAAATAGTCTGGTATACACCAGTAAATTATAACTGTGGTTTTGCTGTTCCACGGTAAAAATCTCTATTATCCTGCTTTTGGCATTTTTTGCCGTAAAAAATAAATAATAATATCTCCTGATTGTTCAGACACAAATATATCTGTTGAAAATAGTCTGGTATACACCAGTAAATTTTAACTGTGGTTTTGCTGTTCCACGGTAAAAAATCTCTATTATCTTGCTTTTGGCATTTTTTGCCGTAAAAAATAAATAATAGTGTCTCCTGATTGTTCAGACACAAGCATATCTGTTGAAAATAGTCTGGTGTAGGTCCGAGAAATACAAGTGTGGTTTTGCAGTTCCATGGGTCAAATCTCTGTATTATCCTGCTTTTCGCAATTTTTGTCCGTAAAAAATAAATAATAGTGTCTTCTGATTGTTCAGACACAAATATATCTGTTGAAAATAGTCTGGTATACACCAGTAAATTATAACTGTGGTTTTGCTGTCCCTTGGTAAAAAATTTCTATTGTCCTGCTTTTGGCATTTTTTTAGCCGTAAAAAATAAATAATAGTGTCTCCTGATTGTTCAGACACAAATATATCTGTTGAAAATAGTCTGGTGTAGGCCCGAGAAATACAAGTGTGGTTTTTCAGTTCCACGGGTCAAATCTCCGTATTATCCTGCTTTTCGCAATTTTTGGCCGTAAAAAATAAATAGTAGTGTCTCCTGATTGTTCAGACACAAATATATCTGTTGAAAATAGTCTGGTATACACCAGTAAATTATAACTGTGGTTTTGCTGTTCCACGGTAAAAAATCTCTATTATCCTGCTTTTGGCATTTTTTGCAGTAAAAAATAAATATTAGTGTCTCCTGATTGTTCAGACACAAATATATCTGTTGAAAATAGTCTGGTGTAGGCCTGAGAAATACAAGTGTGGTTTTGCAGTTCCACGGTCCAAACCTCTGTATTATCCACTTTTGGGCCATTTGTATCTAAAAAAAAGCAGTTTGAGTGTGTCGCTCACTGTTCAGCCGCAAATATATATATATTTAAAAAAGTCTGGTATACACCAGTAAATTATAACTGTGGTTTTGCTGTTCCACAGTAAAAAATCTCTATTATTTAGCTTTAGGTATTTTTTCCGTAAAGAAAAACAGTAATATTTTCTCCCTGATTGTTCAGATTGTTTAAAAGAGTCGGGTGTAGGCCAGAGAAATAGAACTGTGGTTTTCCTCTTCCACGGTTCTAATCTACTTTTTATTACCCTTTTTCCATTGATAGTACTAGTGTAAGCTATTTTACTTCCTTTACAATGGGCAAGGCGCGTGGCAAGAGACGTGGAAGTGGACGTTCTGGTGATGGTGCGTGCAGAGGACGGGGCCGTGGCCAAGGTGAAAATGTGCCACAACCAACAGCCACATCTTCTCGCTCCCACTTCTTGACCGAATTACTAGGGAAGCACATAACAACACCAGTATTGCGAACTGATCAGTGTGAACAGGTTATTAATTGGATAGCAGATGAGATAGTACTTCCAGTTACCTGGGCACCACCACCTCCGGCCTGTCTTCCACATGGTCGACTCTTAGTAGCCGTGAGTCTCGACCGCATACTCTTCCTCACCCTGATGCTCCTTCCTCCCACCATGCCGAGTGTCGTCAGACAGCAACTGATCCCACACTTGGACACTCTGAAGAGCTGTTCACTGGTCCATTTCCAGATTTGTGCCCCTCGCCTGCTCCGCTTGAAGTGGTGGAAGAGGAGATCCCATGTAGCGATGCACAAATATTTGAACAGCCACGGCCACACGAAGTCGACGCTGGCAATTTGTCAGAAGAGGTGGATGATGACGAGACACAATTGCCAGGAAGTAAGGAGAAGGATCGTGGTGCGCAAGTGGAAGAGGAGGAGGTGGTGGATGATCTAGTAACTGACCCAACGTGGCAGAAGGACATGCAGAGTGAGGCCAGCAGCACACAGGGGGAGGGAGGCAGAGTACCCCAACAGGCAGGAAGAAGCAGTGTGGTGGCCGCAGACAGAAGGCGGGCAACCGTTCCCCGTAACACCAACATGAGGGACGTTGCCAGTACAACCTGTAGGTCTTCCAGAGTCTGGAATTTTTTTAAAGACTCTGCTGATAACCCCAAAAAGGCCATTTGTACCACCTGCCATGCCAGCATCAGCAGGGGTGACAAAACTACCAGCCTGACCACCACCAGCATGATCAGGCACATGGCAGCAAAGCACCCGACTTTGTGGGGCGAACCCCAGGGTCCACGACCAGTGTCAGCGGGTGTCACCACTGCTTCTTCCACTGTTGTGCGTGCAATAGAACCCCCTGTTGTGTGTGCAAGGCAATCCCCTGTCCATACTGCATGCAAAGATGCCCCCTCCTCTCAGTCTTCACTTGTTATGGCAGTTTCTCAAGAAACAGCATCAACGTTCACGTCCACGTCCCACCGCAGCGTTCAATTGTCCATATCCCAGACGTTTGAACGAAAGCAGAAATTCGCAGCTAACGCCCCACAGGCCACAGTCCTAAATTCGCACATTTCACGACTGCTTGCGTTGGAAATGCTGCCTTTTAGGCTGGTGGAGACTAGTGTTGAGCCACCCCCGTAGTGTTCGAGTTCGGTTCGTCGAACACCCGTGTGTTCGCCGAACTGTTCGTCGAACTGTTCGTCGAACACCTTCGAACACCGTTAAAACCAATGGCAGGCAAACAAAAACACATAGAAACACATAGAAAACACCTTCAAAGGTGTCCAAAAGCTGACAAACTGCTCTGAAGACACAACTAACACATGGAAAAGTGACAAGTACATATAGTCATGCGAAAAGAAAAGAGGTGGAGGAGTAAAAGGAGGGGGAGACACAGATATAGGCATGTCATGCCCTTCTAAAATCCAAAAAGTGAGAAGCCGACACGTTCAGTCCGCTCCTGCCCGTGCCACCTCCGTGTCGCCGGGTTTGTGCCAGAGCCGCGGTGAACCCTGACGGCCAGCCCCCCTCTCCCAATACTGGTGCCTGTCCGCTGGTGGGTCGAGCGAGCCCCCCTGTGGTGGAGGCAGCTCTAAGCTTTTTAATTTAAATTGTCTCTCTAATTTGAATGAATACATTTTAAATCCATTTACAAGGATCTATTGGAGGGCAAGTCTCATGCCAGCAGCCGCGTAATTCCAGCTCCAGTAGCATCCACTAAAGCTGCTGCAGTTAAAAAACTTTTATAAGGTTCGAGCTCGGCTGTCCACAACAAGGCATCCTACTGCCAGTCCCAGCCCCTATGCCTTGGGGTGCCTCCTGATGCTCTTCACTGAGTATCCCGTGGTCCCGAAGCATTTCCTTTGAAAAAATTAAGTGTCAAAACTACAGGTGGTGTAGCTTGCTTAACAGCCGGGATAATCCGCTGACTAGCAGACACTGCTACTAGGCACAAAGTATTTCCTGGGCTAGATGCAGTTAAAAATTTGTAATTAGATACTCTCGTTGGATGCTGAGAAAGCATTCCATAGAGTCTCCTGGCACGCCATATATGATTCTCTTAAAAAGCTTGGGGTAGGGGTCTAGGGGACCCTTTTATAGCCAAAATCACGGCCCTGTATCGCAATACGTCACCTAGGCTGAAGATACATGGAACTGTATTACCCTGAGGGCTCGGTTGCTACAGAGGTATTGCACCTCACCCAGAGGTGTGATATCTCACTCTCAGGTAAGGATGGAGTGTGGATCAGGACCCGACACCTGCATGCATTACACCACATTGCGGTGGGGCAGGGCGACCAATATGCCCCTGAGATGGGCACGACAGTCCCTGTCCCTGGCTGGAGTGGGGGGAGGGAACACTGAGGAAGGGGAACCCTGTAGTGCAGGAGCAGGGAGGAAGCAGTTCCTGGGTGCATTGAGAAGGGAGTATAAAAGGTGGGCACCATCTTAGTTCAGTGCAGAGAAGTCTGAGCAGAAGTGGCAGGGAGCAGGGGCTCTGCATGAGCTCTGCTCCGGAGGAGGGCCTAGTAACAGAGGCCCAGGCCTGGAAGAGGGAGAAGGAAGGAAGAGGAGCGGAGAAGGCTCCAGGAACGAGGAATGAAGGGATCCCAGGGGTGCGGACGGGCGAGTCGCCACCGCACGCCCGAATCCACCTGCATGGAGGGGTCAGGCCAAAGGGGGAGACCGGTCCCCGAAACTAGTGGAGGCAGGAAACGACCCTCAGCTAGAAACAGGAGGCTGTGACATTTTATGTGGCGCAGCCCTTCGCTACACCCGCTAGGAAGGCACCACATAGGGTCAGGGAAACTGGCGCCAAGTTTACCAAGAGGAGGCCCGAGGCAGCCGGACAGAAGGGTTGGTAAGAAAGGCCAGACAAAGGACACACAAAGGGGGTCCTGTGAAGCGCTCCAAAGTTATCTGGGAGTTGTCTGAGCCCCTCACCTGGTGAGCACAGTACGACGTGGGCAGCCGTTACCTGCAGACGTGGTCTGGATAATAAGAACTGTGAGTAAAGGCCCTGGACTGCATCACTGACTCCGTGTCGTTACTGCTGCTGCCCTGCACCATCACCCCCATCCTCCGCATACACTGCCCTAAGGCTATACTCCTCCCGTGGGGAGTTATGCTACGCTCTGCTGCACCCACAACACCAGCCTCAGCGGTCTGCCCTGGAGCGGCGGTTCACTCTGACCACAATCCACGGGTGGCGTAGTCGGACATTTAAACATCAAAACCACATAAATAGTTCCGCCACTGGTTTGACCGCCCTGAGCCACGGAACCGGGTCGCCGCCACGGAGACTACAACCACCAGCATCCACCAAAAAGGGTCCGGCTCCGGGTGTCCCAAGGCCCAGGGGGCGCGTCAGAACATTTTCATCACCTTTCACAATCACCAATGGGACAAGGCAGGGATGTTCTCTGTCCCCTCTCTTATACATCCTAGTGACGGAGCACCTGCTCTCATCAATTCGCCATAACCCCAATATTAGGTGGATTGAGGTGGGAGGCACCGAGTACAAGTGCTCTCTATTTGCTGATGATGTCCTAGTATATATCACTCAATAACATATATCCATCCATGCTGTTATGGCTGAAATAGATCACTTTGTTACATGGTAAAATTTTAAAATCAATGCAGCGAAGTCTGAGGCCCTCGATGTCTCCCTCCCCAAATCCATATAGGATTCCATCCAGTCCAACTTTCCCTTTGCCTGGCCCTCACAGGGTATCAAATACTTAGGAATTCCTATTCATAGAGACCTCTCCCATCTATGTTATCTTAATTTTGGGCCCTTTATTGAACAACTCCATACAGACCACTGTTGGCAAGTTAGAACTGTAAGATTCACTACGTGAACCACTGGTGTTTTGTGGAAAAGCACATGTACACTGTGTTCCAAATTATTATGCAAAAAGTGTTTAGGAGTGATAAGGGAAGAATTTGTTTGTTTGTCAGTTAAACTCATTGATGGTGATGTGTGTCAGGGCTCTTTATATCACTGTAAGCAATTGCAGACACCTGTGCTAATTAGTTTGGCAGGTGTGTCCAATGAAAGGCAAGACTACTTAAGAAGGCTGTCTCACATTATTAAGCAGCCTACATTTTCTGCCAAAATGGGAAAGAAAAAGGATGTGTCGGCTGCTGAGAAGCAACAAATTGTGGAGTGTTTAGGTCAAGGCATGACTACAATCAACATTGTGCGATGATCAGGATGAAGTGTCTTGGCAATCAAGAAGTATGTAGCTGATTCACAGTACACACGTGTGCGTGCTGATAAGGGCAAATTGAGGACTCTTTCCTACAGGCAATTACGTCAGGTTAAAAGAGCAGCGGCAAAAAAGCCTTGTCATAGCAGCAGACAAGTTTTTGAAGCTGCTGGTGACTCCAACGTCCCCCGAACAACAAGATGCAGGGTCCTTCAGAGGTTTGCAGCTGTGCATACGCCATCCTGTCGACCTCCTCTATCCACTTCACACAAGCAGAAACGGCTCCAGTGGGCCAAACATTACATGAAGACTGATTTCAAAACTGTTTTGTTCACGGATGAGTGCCGTGCAGCGCTCGATGGTCCAGATGGATGGAGTGGAGGATGGCTGGTTGATGGACACCCCACGCAAACACGGCTACAGCGCCAACAAGGAGGAGGTGGAGTAATGTTTTGGGCTGGAATCATGGGGAGAGAGATTGTCGGCCCCTTTAGGATCCCTGAAGGCGCTAAAGATGAACTCCATAATGTATGTGGATTTTCTCAAACAGCACTTGCTGCCATGGTTCAAGAAGAAGAACCGTGTATTTCACAGCAAGATCATTTTTTTGCATGATAATGCACCATCTCATGCTGCACATAAAACATCTGCATCTCTGGCTGATATGGGCATAAAAGGGGACAAACTTATGGTGTGACCCCCATGCTCCCCTGACCTCTACCCCATTCAGAACCTCTGGAGCATCATCAAAAGGAGTGTCTATGATGGCGGGAGGCAGTTCACATCTAAGCAACAGCTCTGGGAGGGTATTCTGTCCTCATGCAAAACAATTGAAGCAGAAACCATCCAAAACCTGACAAATTCAATGGACGAGAGAGTTCAGAAGCTCCTTTCGAACAAGGGGTCCTATGTGAAAATGTAACATCACCTAGAATAAAGTTTTGAGTTGAAAACTGTTTGATTTCAGTTTCTAATAACCTGCTAATGCTTATAATTTCAAAAATGACCATTTTTTTGGTCTTTATTAAAATGAAAAGGTTGATCGAAAAGTTTGGGGGATCTAAGAGTGTGGCAACCCAGTAGTCATGATTACTTCGAATTCTGACAATATGAGGGTCATGTTGCAGGTAGTGCAGCAAGAAGGCACTTATGTGTCTTGCGCATCTCGGAGCCCCAAAATTATTTTCCGGGCTAGATGCAGCTAAAAATTATTATTAATTTTAAATCTGGTGGAGCTTAGTATAGATGGCCTAATAGGATCAGTGCTGCACACTGCTACAAAGCCCAAATTATTTTCCAGCCAAGATACAGATAAACATGATTAGTAATTTGAAAGCTTAAAACGGTTGGTAGGGTGATTTTAACCAATCATCCATCTTTTACTCTCCCCAGGATGACACAGGGGTAGAAAAGTCGTTTCGGATCCATGATTTGTTCATCTTTATGAACGTGAGTCTGTCTACATTATCAGTGGAGAGCCGCGTGCGCTTATCTGTCAGCACACCACCAGCAGCGCTGAACACACGTTCAGACAGAACGCTGGCTGCGGGGCATGACAAGATCTCCAAGGCGTAAGTGGCTAGCTCCGGCCATTTATCCAGATTGGAAGCCCAAAAAGAGCAAGGGTCCAGTGACACAGTCATGGCTTCAATGTTTACTTGGAGATACTCCTGTACCATCGTCTCTAGGCGTTGACTATGTGTCAGACTTCTTGTCTCCTGTGGCCTTGCAAAGGATGGGCTAAAAAAGTGGTGAAATGATTGCGCAAAATTGATGTTACCAGCAGATACTGTGGTTCTGTTATTGTTTGAGTGCTGAACACTTGACGGTCCCACGGTTGGCAAGTTGGAACTGTGAGATTCACTACGTGCACCACTGGTAGTTTGTGGAAAAGCACATGTAAGATTCTGCAACAGTCTGTGCTGATACTCCTGCATGCGTGCATCCCTTTCTATGGCAGGAATAATTTCTGCAAATTTACTTTTGTACCGGGGATCTAACAGTGTGGCAACCCAGTAGTCAGGATTATTTCTAATTCTCACAATTCGAGGGTCATGTTGCAGGTAGTGCAGCAAGAAGGCACTCATGTGTGTTGCGCATCCAGGAGCACCAAGTCCCTGTTGTGTTGGTGGCGAGGTAACAATCATGCTTCCTTCCTCTGTCCTCTCCCCCCAACCTCGCACAACAGAAATGTGATCAAGGTCTCCCTCATCTGATGAGTCTTCCATCAGTTCGTCCTCCACTTCTTCCTGGGCTCCTGCACCTTCCTCACTAGTTTGGCTGCTACCATGCGCCCTGGTAAAACCATCTCCCCCACCCTCACATGCCTGCCGCCTTGGTGCTGCCGACCGTCTGGACCTTGCAGATGTTAGCCCTTCCGCATACAACTCCTCCTCCTCTACTTCCTCCACCTCCTCTTGTGCCACCACCTGACTCCGAATTCTGTTTAACATGTGTTCCAGCATGTAAATCACCGGAATAGTCATGCTGATAATGGCATCGTCAGCACTAAACATCTTCGTCGCCATTTCAAAACTGTGCAAAAGGGTGCATAGGTCCCTGATCTGAGACCACTCCTCCAGCGTGATTTGCCCCACGTCTGGATCTCGTTGGCCCAGGCTATACGTCAGAACGTATTGCACCAGGGCTTGTCGGTGCTGCCACAGTCGCTGCAACATGTGCAGAGTTGAATTCCACCGGGTAGGCACATCGCATTTTAGCCGGTGAAGTGGCAGGCCCAACGACTTCTGTAGAGATGTAAGTCGCTGAGCTGCGGGATGCGAACGGCGGAAGTGAGCACACAGCGACCGTGCCCTCTGCAGAAGGCCATCTAGTCTGGGATAGTGGGCTAAAAATTGCTGGACAACCAGGTTCAACACGTGAGCCATACAAGGCACATGTGTGACATTGCCCCGGCGAAGGGCCGCACCCAGGTTTGCAGCATTGTCGCACACGGCCTTCCCTGGTTTCAGGTCCAGTGGAGACAACCATTCATGAAATTGGTTCTCCAGAGCTGACCACAACTCCTCAGCTGTGTGACTCACATTTCCCAGACATTTCAAAGTAAAAACCGCCTGATGACGTTGAGCCCTACTGCCAGCATAGTAAGGAGGTGTGCAGGATCCCTTCTGCGCAGTTAGAAAGCTTGTGGCATGACCAGACAGGCTTTGGGTGCAGGTGGAAGACCGAGAGGAGGTTGAGGAGGCAGAAGCAGTGGAGGAACTTTGACATAAAGAGGATTGACGCACAACTCGTGAGGACGGCAAGACTTGGACAGCAGCCCCTTGTCCTGCTGTCACCATAGTTACCCAGTGCCCAGTCAGCGACATGTAACGCCCCTGTCCATGCCTACTCGTCCAAGTGTCTGTGGTGAAATGCACCCTGTCACACACAGAGTTTCTCAAAGAAGCGGTGATGTTGTGTGCGACATGCTGGTGGAGTGCAGGCACACCTTTCTTTGAGAAGTAGTGCCGACTGGGCATCTGGTACTGGGGCACTGCGACGGACATAAGGTCTCGAAAATCCTCTGTGTCCACCAGGCGGAAAGGCAGCATTTCTGTAGCCAAGAGCTTGCAGATGGTGAAATTCAACCTCTTAGCTTTCTCATGGCTAGGAGGAAATGGTCTTTTACTTGTCCACATCTGAGGGACCGAGGGCTGGCTATTGTGCTTAGACGGGGTTGATAAGGGTGTCCCCGGAAAACTGCCGGTCTGTGAGGAAGATGCAGGCGGACATGTTAGGTTGCCTTGATCCAAAGGTGGTGCTATCGATGTCGGACAGCGCTCAACACCAGCTGGTGTTACCACCTCCAAAGAAAATGATGACCTGCCAATCATGCTGGCTGTTGCGGGTAAAGAGGTGGCAGGTCTGCGCCCCAAAACAGGTGTGACTGCTGTCCCCCCAGTCACAGAGGATGAAGAGGCCGCGGATGCACAAGATATGGCAGACGGTGGTTGGCCCGGCCGGCTAGGCCGCATTGTAGCACACTGAGCTTCCCACTGCAACTTATGCTTCATGTCCATGTGCCGGTTCATGCATGAAGTACTCAAACTATGTATTTTTTGGCCTCTACTTAGCTTTTGCTGACAAATGTTACAGATAACAAGAGTTGGGTTATCTTTATCGATCTGAAAAAATGCCCAGGCTATGCAAGGCTTAGCACCCATGCGACCTGAAGAGCCACCACGACTTGTGGTGAGAGGCAGAGTTGTGTTTGAGGATGCAGTTGTTGACGTGCTTCCAGTACTACGTCTCTGTCCAGGAAGGCGCAACCTGACCTCGTCGTCACTAGCATCTTCCTCCACCTCCTCTGCTGACCTCATCTCTTGGCTGACTGTGTGTTGACAGTAAGTGGGATCTCCAACCTCATCATCATCACCCTGTGCGTTATCACACCCGTCATCCTCAGAGCCAACCTGTTCCTGCCCTGACAAAAAACTAAAGTTGTCGCTCCAATCAGGTATTTGAGTCTCATCATCGTCTTCCTCATTGTCTCCACCAACAGGAGTTACAGTTTGGGAATGAGGGTCTACATTATGGTCAGAACCTTCAGCGTCTGGTCCTGGATCCGACTCATAAAGATTCTGGGCATCAGTGCAGATCATTTCCTCATCTGGATTCACAGAAGCGCTGGAGTCGACCTCTGATTCCCAGGCTATAGTATAAGTAAACAGCTCTGCAGACTCAACCATCTGTTCTACCTCATACTCAGATGGGCAGCTGGAGATTTGGGAGCTGTGAGGAAGCAAGTGCGATTGGGGTGACACCTTTGAGGACTGGAGTATTTGTGATGTTGAAGTTGATGTGGAGGAGAGCCCACTTAAAGGAGCACTTGATATCCGTTGAAGCACCTGCTGTTTTTGTGCTGTAGCACCCTGAGGATTCGGCTGCTACAGGGGTATTGCACCTCAACCCAGAGGTGTGATATTCCACTCCCGGGTAAGGATGGAGTGTGAAACTGAGCTCGGTAGGCTGCATGCACTACATACATCCCATTTCCGAGGAGCAGACCGACGGTACTCCCACTTAGAAATGTGCAGGTATGACCGAGTCTGTTCCTGGCTGGAGTGGGAGGGGGGTGGTACATCCCAAGTAGTGTAGGGGCAGATAGGGGGAGCAGCCTGGGTAAAGATAGGAGCTCATTGGGTGCTGGTCACCTGAGCTCACACATAGAGGGTGTATATAAGGTGGGCACCAACTAAGAACAGGGTCAGTTGCAGAGAGGAAGTCAGAGAGCAGAGAAGAAAGACCCAGAGTGAGAGAGGAGAAGAGGGAGAGAGACCCAGAGGGGGAAACAGCAGAAAAGGACTCCAAGAACCCAACTTAAATCCCCGGGTGAAGAGTCGGCACAGGGTACCGGAACCCAAGCTGGTGGGGGCAAAAACACTCCCCAGCCAGAGACCGGAGACCGTGGGCAGCGTTTGCCACGGTCACCCACCACATCCACCACGAAGGCATACCACGAGGAGGGTCAGGGAACCCGAGGCCAAGGGTCTCCCACAGAAGGCCCGAGGGAGCTGGACCTGGGTGGATCAATAGTGGGGACGGCCAGAGAACGGACAGAAGGAGAGCTCAGGGTCACGCTCCGGACTTATTTGGGGGTTGGCTGGATCCAGAACCTGGTGGACGCAGCACGGCTCGGGAGGTCACTCGAAGCTGGAGTGACCAGAACATCAGCAGTGAGTAAACATCCTAAACTGCATAACCCGACTCTGTCTCTGATTGCCGTCTACACTGCATCACCACAACCCCCATCCTCTGCACCTGATCCCCCTGAGGCTATACCCCACCCGTTGGGGGTTATATCATCAAAGCTGCACCTACACCATCAGCCTCAGCGGACCCTGCTGCAGCGGCGGCCATAGTGACCGCAACACAACGGGTGGCGTAGTCGACATTAAGAACTTAGCAACATTTGTAGGACTGCCACATACAACTCAGTTTGACACCCTGGGCACGGACCGGGTCACAGCCACTCGGAAGACTACAACTCCCATCTGATCCGGCTCCGGATATTCCCCTTAAAGAATATGGCCCAGGGGGCGCGTCAGTGCCTCATCTGGAATTTGTAGCGATTGGCGTGGCCGTAAGAAAGGGATCTTATCACATTGTCCGCTTAAAGAAGTAGACATTTTAGTTTGGCTGGAAGATGGTCTTTCTTCTGCAGATGTTACTGTTGCTTTAACACCTACCCCACGGACACAACCTTTTTTCCCCTTCTCAACACGCCTATTCCCCTTTCCACCAGCAGCAGGCCTTTTTCCACTCATTTTGGTGGTTAACTAATTCACAACTCTGGAGTTGTTTGCACAAAAAAACAATGGATGGGAACCGAGCAGAGCTGAGTGGCCAAACTGTGGTATTAGGCCAAAACTATTGGCTGGGTTAGATGCAGAAAAAAATTATATTCAATTTGCAACCTGATGGAGGTCAGTATAGATGGACTAATAGAACAAGTCCCACACACAGCTAGAAGCCCAATATTTTTTCAGAGCTAGATGCAGAAAAAAATTATATTCAATTTGCAACCTGATGGAGGTCAGTATAGATGGAGTAATAGAACAAGTCCCACACACAGCTAGAAGCCAAATATTTTTTCAGAGGTAAATGCAGAAAAAAATTATGTTCAGTTTGCAACCTGATATAGGTCAGTATAGATGGACTAATACAACAAGTCCCACACACTGCTAGAAGGGCAAATATTTTTTCAGAGCTAGATGCAGAAAAAAATTATATTCAATTTGCAACCTGATGGAGGTCAGTATAGATGGACTAATAGAGAAAGTCCCACACACTGCTAGAAGCCCAAATATTTTTTCAGAGCTAGATGCAGATAAAAATTATTTTTAATTTGCAACCTGATGGAGGTCAGTATAGATGGACTAATAGAGAAAGTCCCACACACTGCTAGAAGGCCAAATATTTTTTTCAGAGCTAGATGCAGACAAAAAATTATTTTGAATTTGCAGCGTGATGGAGGTCAGTATAGATGGACTAATAGAACAAGTCCCACACACAGCTAGAAGCCCAAATATTTTTTCAGAGGTAGATGCAGATAAAAATTATTTTTAATTTGCAACCTGATGGAGGTCAGTATAGATGGACTAATAGAGAAAGTCCCACACACTGCTAGAAGGCCAAATATTTTTTCAGAGCTAGATGCAGAAAAAAATTATATTCAGTTTGCAACCTGATGGAGGTCTGTATAGATGGATTAATAGAACAAGTCCCACACACAGCTAGAAGGCCAAATATTTTTTCAGAGGTAGATGCAGAAAAAAATATATTCAGTTTGCAACCTGATGGAGGTCAGTATAGATGGACTAATACAACAAGTCCCACACACAGCTAGAAGCCCAATATTTTTTCAGAGCTAGATGCAGAAAAAAATTATATTCAATTTGCAACCTGATGGAGGTCAGTATAGATGGAGTAATAGAACAAATCCCACACACAGCTAGAAGCCCAAATATTTTTTCAGAGCTAGATGCAGATAAAAATTATTTTTAATTTGCAACCTGATGGAGGTCAGTATAGATGGACTAATAGAGAAAGTCCCACACACTGCTAGAAGGCCAAATATTTTTTCAGAGCTAGATGCATTCAAAAAATTATTTTCAATTTGCAGCGTGATGGAGGTCAGTATAGATGGACTAATAGAGAAAGTCCCACACACAGCTAGAAGCCCAAATATTTTTTCAGAGCTAGATGCAGAAAAAAATTATATTCAATTTGCAACCTGATGGAGGTCAGTATAGATGGAGTAATAGAACAAGTCCCACACACAGCTAGAAGCCCAAATATTTTTTCAGAGCTAGATGCAGATAAAAATTATTTTTAATTTGCAACCTGATGGAGGTCAGTATAGATGGACTAATAGAGAAAGTCCCACACACTGCTAGAAGGCCAAATATTTTTTCAGAGCTAGATGCAGAAAAAAATTATATTCAGTTTGCAACCTGATGGAGGTGTGTATAGATGGATTAATAGAACAAGTCCCACACACAGCTAGAAGCCCAATATTTTTTCAGAGGTAGATGCAGAAAAAAATATATTCAGTTTGCAACCTGATGGAGGTCAGTATAGATTGACTAATACAACAAGTCCCACACACAGCTAGAAGCCCGATATTTTTTCAGAGCTAGATGCAGAAAAAAATTATATTCAATTTGCAACCTGATGGAGGTCAGTATAGATGGAGTAATAGAACCAGTCCCACACACAGCTAGAAGCCCAAATATTTTTTCAGAGGTAGATGCAGAAAAAAATTATATTCAGTTTGCAACCTGATGGAGGTCTGTATAGATGGATTAATAGAACAAGTCCCACACACAGCTACAAGCCCAATATTTTTTCAGAGGTAGATGCAGAAAAAAATATATTCAGTTTGCAACCTGATGGAGGTCAGTATAGATGGACTAATAGAGAAAGTCCCACACACTGCTAGAAGGCCAAATATTTTTTCAGAGCTAGATGCAGAAAAAAATTATATTCAATTTGCAACCTGATGGAGGTCAGTATAGATGGACTAATAGAATGATGCTATGCCCAAAAGATTTTACTTCACTAGGTGCAGTAAAAAAATTGGTATTCTATACACAGGTGGTATATCTTGCAACACAGATAGGCTACTCCACTGACTAACAAACTCTGCAATAGGCCAAAAAGGATTAGCTTTGCTAGATTCAGCCAAATGCTGTGAAAAAAACTTGCACAGCACTGGCACAGACCTGCCTGGCAAAAACTGATAGGAACTGATGTAACCTAGTCCTGAAAAGGACTGCAATTACAATTAGTCTTTACTCCCACAACCTATCTATTTAAGAGCACAGACCTGCCTGATAAAAGTCGTAGGAAATGCTGTAACCTAGTCCTTAAAAGGACTGCAATCACAACTATTCCCTACTCCCAAGCTATCTGTAGATTTGTGCGAAAATTGGCTTGAAATTAACAAGGTATAGCGCACACAGCAACAGCGGTGCCGTCTAACACGCAGCTGCAGCTTTGAGAAAATGGTGGCGACGGGGAAAATGGCTTGGTCTTATAGGGCAAGGACATGTGACATACACTGCCAATGACACATGCCCTTGCTTGTGTGAAAAAAAGCACTTCGCTCCGTGTGTGCGCTGCTGATAGGCTGACAGATTGCACCTCCCCACGGTAAATGCGGGAAAGAGAAAAAAAAAATGGAGATCTTCATTATTCCTGCAGAGATCCATCCCCTGCCCCTCCCCCCACCCCGCTGTACACTCAAACTGCGTATTAACATTAATTTTCATCATTACTGAGAAAAAATCCAGTTATGATTTTGGTGCACGAACAGTTATCGAACATAACCTCGAACAGCCGAATTTTTCTCAAATCGTTCGTGTTCGCCGAACGGCTCGAACACCGCCCAAAACAGCTCGAATTTGAGATTGCCGAACAGTTCGAGTAGAACAACGCTCATCTCTAGTGGAGACGGAATCCTTCCGCAACTTTATGGCGGTGGCCGTCCCTCGGTACTCGGTCCCCAGCCGACACTTTTTTGCCCGGTGTGCTATCCCCGCACTACACAAGCACGTGTCCCAAAACATCTGCCGTGCCCTCAACAACGCAGTTACTGGGAGAGTGCACCTGATAACGGACACGTGGACAAGCGCTTGTGGCCAGGGACGGTATATCTCCCTGACGGCACACTGGGTAAACATAGTGGAAGCCTGGACCCAGTCGGACCTTGGGACGGAACACATCCTCCCCACACCGAGGATTGTGGGCCCTATGTTAGTCAGACATCCTCCTCCTCCTCCTCATGTTCAGCCTCCATCTGAGATATCAGCACATCATTTACAAGCTGGAAGCACTGCAGTACTGCCTCCGCCAAGCGGCAACAGGCTGTGCTGAAACTCATAAGCTTAGGTGAGAAACCTCACACTGTTTGTGAGTTGTGGACAGCTGTGAAAGAGTAGGCAGATCTGTGGCTGAGATCGCTGAACCTACATCCAGGCATGGTCGTGTGTGACAATGGCCGTAACCTGGTGGCGGCTCTGAGGCGAGGCGAGATCACACACGTACCATGCCTGGCTCATGTGCTTAACCTCGTGGTTCAGCAGTTTCTTAAATCGTACCCCGAGTTGCCAGATCTGCTCGTCAAAGTACGCCACCTGTCAGCTCATTTTCGCAAGTCGGCTACAGCTTCCGCCGCCCTTACTGTGTTGCAGCAACGTTTGCAGCTTCCATCACACCGACTGGTGTGTGATGTCCCCACACGTTGGAACTCTACCCTCCACATGTTGCAAAGGATTTGTGAGCAAAAGAGAGCAGTTGTGGAGTACCAGCTGCAACAAGGCCATCGATATTCAGGTCAGACTCCACACATAAGACCTCAGGAGTGGACCTGGATGTCTGACATCTGTACCATCTTGACAAACTTTGAGGAGTCCACCCAGATGGTGATTGGCGATGATTCCACTTGTCTGTCTTTTGCAACGCTCTCTGCAGAGAATTAAAGAGGAGGCATTGCAGCCAGAGTATGATGAGATGGCTCAAGAAGCCGTAGCGGTCGATTACACACAGCCCAGCCTCATCTCATCCCAACGTGCATTGGGGGACAATGAGGGAGAGGAGGAGGAGGAGGATGAGGAAGAAGAACAGGAGCTTGTGTCATGCACTGTAGATGGTAGTACCTGTACAACTGTCATACCGTCGGTTCAGCGTGGGTGGCCTGATGACAGGGGGGAGGAGGAGGAGGAGGAGAGCATGGTCAGTCGTCATCTTGGTGAGGACACGGAAGTCTTGCCCGTTACCAGTCTGGCACGCATGGCTGACTTTATGTTACGCTGCCTTAACCGTGACCCTCGCGTTGTCAAAATGTTGGGTGACAGTCATTACTGGTTGGTGACACTTTTAGACCCCCGCTACAAGGAGAACTTTCACTCTCTTATTCTTGAGGTGGCGAGGTCTACAAAAATGGGGCCGTACCAGAAGACCCTTGCTGCAGAACTGCTAAAAAAAATCCCATCTGAACACGCTAGCGGCAGAGGTCACAGTTCATTGACCAACCAAGGCGTACAAGCAAGGGAGAGGCAACTCCAATCCAGCAGAGGCAGGGGAACACTGTCAACATTCTGGGACAGTTTTCTAAGACCCGCCCAGCTTACAGGCCCTGAGGCACGGGGTACTCTCACAAGGAGTGGAAAGTTTCAAAAGATGGTGAGGGAGTACCTTGCCGACCGTACCAGCATCCTCCGTGATTCCTCTGTGCCTTTTAATTATTGGGTATCCAAGCTGAACACTTGGAATGAACTCGCTCTGTACGCCTTGGAAGTCCTGGCCTGCCCTGCCACTAGCGTGTTATCGGAGCGTATTTTTAGTGCCGCTTGGGGAATTATAACTGATAAGCGCACTCGCCTGTCAACTGACAATGCTGACGAGCTGACCCTTATCAAAATGAACAAGGGCTGGATTGGGCCAGACTTCTCATCACCACCAAATGACAGCAGAGTAACATAAAGTCAAATCCACTGTGTTTTTTCGGGAGGTGTATTCACATGCACCGCTTCACACCCACACATGGGTATACGCTTCCTAATTTCGGCTGTTTTATGTTCTTCTCCTTATCCTCAGCTTCCACCACCACTATACCACCAGGGTGACCGTGGTCTGTGTTGCAATTATTGAACGTTCCTCCATCCTTATTTTTGTCAGCTTTTGCTTGGAAGGCATAAGCAAAGACTGTGGGAGACCCACTCCCCAATAATGGTAATAATATTTTTAAGATGCTGCACTGTATGGCTCTTGTAAGGGGCATTGCAAGTTCCTCCATTCTAATTTTTGGCAGCTTTTGCTTGGAAGGCATAAGCAAATACTATGGGAGACCCACTCCCCAATCATGGGAATAATGTTTGTAATATGCTGTACTGCATGGCTCTTGTAAGGGGTATTGCAAGTTCCTCCATCCTAATTTTTGGCAGCTTTTGCTTGGAAGGCATAAGCAAATACTATGGGAGACCCACTCCTCAATAATGGGAATAATGTTTGTAAAATGCTGTACTGAATGGCTCTTGTAAGGGTATTGCAAGTTCCTACGTCCTAATTTTTGCAGCTTTTGCTTGGAAGGCATAAGCAAAGACTATGGGAGACCCACTCCCCAATAATGGGAATAATGTTTGTAATATGCTGTACTGCATGGCTCTTGTAAGGGGCATTAAAAGAGTCTTGTTAAGCTACTGCGACCTCCACCACTTTTCCGAGGGGCATTAAAAGTGTCTTATTAAGGTACTGGGACCTCCACATCTCTTCTGAGGGGCATTAAAAGCATCTTGCTAAGCTACTGGGGCCTCCACCACTTTTCCGAGGGGCATTAAAAGCGTCTTGTTAAGCTACTGGGACCTCCACGTCTTTCTGAGGGGCATTAAAAGCGTCTTGTTAAGCTACTGTGACCTCCACCACTTTTCCGAGGGGCATTAAAAGCGTCTTGTTAAGCTACTGGGACCTCCACATCTCTTCTGAGGGGCATTAAAAGTGTGTTGTTATACCACTCTGACCTCCACGTCTCTTCCAAGGGGCATTAAAACCGTCTTGTTATACCACTCTGACCTCCACGTGTCTTCTGAGGGGCATTTAAAGCATCTTGTTAAGCTACTGCAACCTCCACGTCTCTTCTGAGGGGCATTAAAACCGTCTTGTTATACCACTCTGACCTCCACGTCTCTTCTGAGGGGCATTAAAAGCTTGTTGTTATACCACTCTGACCTCCACGTCTCTTCTGAGGGGCATTAAAAGCATCTTGTTAAGCTACTGCGACCTCCACGTCTCTTCTGAGGGGCATTAAAACCGTTTTGTTATACCACTCTGACCTCCACGTCTCTTCTGAGGGGCATTAAAAACGTGTTGTTATACCACCCTGACCTCCATGTCTCTTCTGAGGGGCATTAAAAGCGTCTTGTTATACCACTCTGACCTCCATGTCTCTTCTGAGGGGCATTAAAAGAGTCTTGTTATACCACTCTGACCTCCACGTCTCTTCTGAGGGGCATTAAAACCATCTTGTTAAGCTACTGCGACCTCCACCACTTTTCCAAGGGGCATTAAAAGCGTCTTGTTATGCTACTGCGACCTCCACGTCTCTTCCGAGGGGCATTAAAACCATCTTGTTACGCTACTGCAACCTCCATGTCTCTTCCAAGGGGCATTAAAAGCGTCTTTTTAAGCTACTGTGACATCCACCACTTTTTCAAGCGGCATTAAAACCGCCTTGTTAAGCTACTGTGACCTCCACGTCTTTTCCGAGGGGCATTGAAATATTGTTTTTAATTACCTCTAACCTCCACGACTCTTCCAACGGGCATTGCATTTCCTCCTAATTTTAGTCAGCTTTTTCTTTTCAATGCAAAGGCGAAAACTAACAGAGACCCACTCCCCAATAATGGGTAGAAGGTTTTTAGTACGCTGTAATCCACGTCTGTTTCAAGGGGCATTGCAGTTCCTCATAATTTTTGGAAAGCCTTCCAGTGTACAGGAGACCCAGTTGCTATAAATGGAAATAATGGTTTAGTTAAGGCCCTCTGACCTCCATGTCACTTCCAAGGGGCATTGGAGTGCCTCGAAAAGTTTGGTAGGCATTGCACTCACTGTATGCCCTATAACTGTGTATCAGAACCGCTCCTTTTGTTACAGAAACATATCCTACAAGACATGTGTGGTTGACTGGCCTGATATTGATGTGAATGGTCCCTGTTCCTCCTGCTCTTTCTCCTTTGCCACCACCTCATCCATCATTTATCACCTGAAGCGTTGTTTTAACAGGAGGCATAGAACTGGGATAGTAGCAGGAAAACATCCAGCAATCCTCGTAGGAGGTAGGATATGCGCCAAAACGCTGACCACCTAAGGCCTAGCCGCTACTACATAAATGTGCTTGCATTCCAAGAAAACAAAGCAGATGCTAACTTCTATCATCATCATGCTCTTCACCTTGGCACTGTCAACTCCCCTGATGGAGAAGCCAGGGCCCACAGGAGGAGTCTGGTTCTCTCGTGGGCTCGTCCAATGCTGCCCTAAAGCAGGCCAGTCTAAGAAAAGTGTGTGGGTCGGTAACAGGAGAAATCGGGGTGGCTGGGCACCGTGTGTGGACACCCGGTCGCGGGGCGGCTGGGGACCGAGTGTGGACACCCGGCCGCCTCCTGGCGGCTGAGGACCGAGCGTGGACACCCGGCCGCTGGGCGGCTGGGGACTGAGTATGGATAAAAGGGCCGCCACCGCAGCCATGACATGGTGGCCGGCGTCTGCCTCCACATGCCTAAAAGGCCCAATTTCAAGTGCAAGCTAGCTATCAGTATGGTATTGCAGCCTGGGGGTGTGTGGGTGGCAGGTTGCACACTTACGCTTGCATTCCAACTAAACAAAGCAGATGCTAACTTCTATCATCATCATCATGCTCCTCACCTTGGCACTCTCAACTGCCCTGTCCAATGCTGCCCTAAAGTAGGCCGGGCTAAAAAAAGTCTGTGGGGATGTTCCGTGGAGAAATCGGGGCGGCTGGGGACCGTTTATGGACACCCGGCCGCCCCCAGGCAGCTGAGGACCGTGTGTGGACACCCAGCCGCGGGGTGGCTGGGGACCGAGTGTGGACACCCGGCCGCCCCCTGGCGGCGGGGGACCGAGCGTGGACACCCGGCCGCCGGGCGGCTGGGGACTGAGTATGGATACCTCGCTGCCGAAGCAGCCATGAGGTAGTGGCCAGCTTCGGCCTCCTCAAAACTAAAAGGCCCCATTTCAAGTGCAAGCTAGCAGTATGGTATTGCAGCCTGCGGGTGGGTGTGTGGTTGGCTGGCTGCATATTTGCGCTTGCATTGCAAGGAATGGGGGAGGTACAATTGAACACTGCCCTGGGACAAGGACTTGCACGGGGATAGTTGCAAGTCTGCATCATCTGATGCGGCAAGGATCACTTCTGACGAACACACTTTTAGGCAGTGACCTGGGAGTCAGAGATGCTTCCAGGGGTCTTCCCCATGCTGTCCCCATGTCTTTTCAGCACTGTATGCATGTGTCACACAGCACATGGCCAGATAAGGTTGTAAAATGTTAAAATAACATTTCCCGGTGAATGCATTTGTCACAGTTGAAAGCAATACAAAAGTGCAAAAATGCATAAAAAATGCTACTTGTGAACATAGCCCAAGGTGTGGAGGAGTATTTTTTCTTTTGGTTATTTATTTTACCTTATACACAAGTCTTTACCCTGGAAAATAAATTCCTTAACATATTTCACAGGAAAAAAGTTTCACTTTCGTTTTTGAACGTTTTATTATGAGCCTGTAAAAGTGGCCTCTGACCACGTTGTTGACAACAGTGACCTAGGGGTCAGAAATGCTTCCTGGGGCGATCCCCATGCTGTCCCCATGTCATTTGAGCACTGTCACTATCGTTTTGGGCACTTGTTAGTTTTTTAAAAGACTGCCGGGGGTGCCGCCGCAAAAATGCTCGGGTCTCCCATAGACTAACATTGGGCTCGTTGCCCGAGCTTCGAGCACCCGAGCATTTTAGTGCTCGCTCAACACTAGTGGCTACTTTGAAGAACCTAGAATATGACATATTTTCAGTTTTTTCATACTTTTTTGTTAAGTATATAATTCCACATGTGTTAATTCATCATTTTGATGCCTTCAGTGTGAATGTACAATTTTCATAGTCATGAAAATACAGAAAAATCTTAAAGTGGGAAGGTGTGTCCAAACTTTTGGTCTGTACTGTATAACGGCAGGAAAAGGGGAGGAAGCCCTACAACTAGGCAAAGGGAGAGTGGAGACCCCTAAACAGATCTAACAAGAAACCATGACTCCCCTATAAACCCTAAATAGGTTCTGCACCTATCGCCGAGTCCGAGCAGGAAGCCTGGTCCTAGCTGACCCTTAGGCTAGGCCCTAGGCAAGGAGCAGGAGGGGTGAGCACTAAGTTAGCCCCACTACAAACTAAAGTACACACAGGGAAACAAACAGGGGAATACACTTAGCTCCAAGATGACACCAGAGAAAGCACGGCAACAATCCACTAAGCAGCTCCAAGGTAATACTAGTCGACTACTAGAATCCCAGGCCTGAATAGGTATATATACTATCACCTGCAACTCTCTGAGGATCTGAATGTATTTAAGGACACAGCAAGGAAGTGCTATTTAAGAGCAGAAAGATGAGGATACCTCAGGGTCCTAAAGGAAAAGGTATAATCCCCAAGCAAGATGAGGCTCAACGCTGGGTCATAAAGAGAGAAGAATCATAAAAGAATCAGGGAGATGTCACTGTGTCTGTGAAGTATGTGTCACGCTAGGTATGGGGAGAACCCAGCGTATAACGACGGGTAAAGGGGAATTAGCCCTACAACTAGGGAAAGGTAAAGTGGAGACCCCTAAACAAATCTAACAACAATACCTGACTCCCCTATAGACCCTAAATAGGTTCTGCACCTATTGCTGAGCAGGAAACCTGACCCTAGCTGACCCTAAGGCTAGGCCCTAGGGCTGAATAGGGCCTAGGTATACATGCCATCACCAGCAACTCTCTGAGGAAGGAAGTGCTAATTAAGAGCTGAAAGGTGAGAATACCTCAGGATCCTAAAAGGAAAGGTATAATCCCCAAGCAAGGTGTTGCACGCACGCCACTAGGTTCAGATAGGGCAAGATGGGTTTCATGAATTCGATGGAATCCTGGGGGAACCGTTGCTCAGGGCGAGCATAGGCTGCAGCTCCTGTCAGGCACACAATAGATGCAGTTGCTGACCAGACACATCTGACAAGAGCCTATTTCAACAGTTTAACAGTGGAATTTAATCTGAAGCACGGCCAGTGCAATTCAGGAATATTACAGCAACAATCTTCATTACAGTACAGTCTAATAAAGCAGGCACAGTAACGTCAGTCTCTTCAGTAGCATAATTCAGCACAGATTAGATCTCTTAGCAGCACACTTCTCGGCATACACAACCACACGCTTTTCCTTCACAAGGGCTCAATAGTACACAGCATTCTTTATCCTGCATGAAGATGGAGTGGGGGAAATGGTGTGATGAGGGAGATGATCTCTATGACAGGCTCCCTTCCAGTCCTTATCTTCCTGGCCAATAATACTCCACACTGTTAGCTCAGGGAGTCTAACTGACCTTTGTTTAGCTTCCCTCCTGACCTGAATTCTGTTTCCTTCATTTCTGTGAGATACAGATCATAAGCCACCTTTCTCTTCGGCTCCGGCCAGACAGTAAACAACTTCCCCACAATCTCCTTGGGGCTCTGCTAAAACACTCCCCTTCTCTTGTGACTGTGTTTTCCCCTCTAGTTGCTGGATGCTTCTGGAGCACAACACTTCCTGTCTCCTGTGCTTGTTTTACTTCTAATAGTTTCTGAATGCTCTTAAAGCAACAGCACTACATCTGTATACTACATCATAGTACTACTTCTGCATGTCACACTCTTCCCTCCTTTTTGAATGTCGTCCTCAACATTCATCTTAATTGGTCAATCTGACCAATTCTGAGACAGTGGTGAAAATTTAATAACTTTATATACAAATTGGCATTGTCAAATTGGTATAACGTTCATGAACATTGATAACAACCTATTTTTACAACCTTTTTCTTGTATGATGCCTGTAAGAAATAAACAATTAACACAATTAAAACAATCGGCATCTCTTCAGCTGGGGCTTTTCGTACGTCTTCAACCAGCTCTCTCTATGCTTTAACAGTTATTTATTTCTACAGTGTGTTTTAAGGAAAATCAAAGCAAGAAAACAAGTCTTTCCACCAGGCAACATCTTCCATACTGCCTCTCGGTGGTGAATACCACTCAAGTGGGCTTACCTGGTCCACAGACAGAGATACCTGTTTCCAGTCGACAGTAGTGATGGGCGAGCACTAAAATACTCGGGTCCTCGATGCTCGGGTCGAGCAAATTGGAATGCTCGGGTACTCGACTCGAGTAACGAGCCCAATGTAAGTCTATGGGAAACTCGAGCATTTTTCAGTCTTTTCCCTCCAGCGGTCTGCAGAGGGCCTAAAAATTGCCCAAATCGATGGAAACAGTGCTCAAATGTCATGCGAACAGCATGGGGAAGACCCCTGGAAGCATTTCTGACTCCCAGGTCACTGCTGTCAACAACGTTGTCAGAGTATTACGCCACTTTTAAGGACTCACAATAAAACATAGCAAAACAAAACTAAAATGGATTTTCCTGGGAAATATGTTAAGGAACATCCTTTCCAAGGTAATGACTTGTATATAAGGCAAAATTAATAACCAAAAACAAAAATACTCCTCTACACCTTGGGCTATGTTCACATGTAGCATTTTTTGATGTGTTTTTGCACAGCTTTCAACCATGACAAATGCATTCACCGGGAAATGTCATTTTAACATTTTACAACCTTATCTGGCCATGTGGTGTGTGACACATCATCAGATACATCCTATTTCATTTATGAAGGAGGGACTCTGAAAGTCACAAAGCCTAGTTTATAGCGCCATCAGGCGGCCTTTACTATTCTTAGAGGGCCAGCAGTCGGCCCTCACTATTCTTAGAGAGCCATCAGCTGGCTATGCTTTGCTGTTCCCATTACTAAAGAGTAGGTCTCCTATACTTTTATTGCGTATGCAGTGAGTGGCAGGTCTGCCCAAATTTGGACGCACCCCACTACTCCTTTGAAAGTTTGGACGCACTCAAATACCCCTTTGAAGAGACTTAGAGGAGGGCCTCTTGAAAACAATGTTCCCATTATTAGGAAGTGGGTCTCCCATACCGTTTGCCTATGCAGTGAATGCAAGGGCTGGCAAAAATTTGGACCTACTCCAATGCCCTTTGGAAGAGATGTAGATGAGAGCCTCTTGAAAAAAAAATGTTGCCATTATTAGGAAGTGGGTCTCCCATTGCATTTGCCTATGCAGTGAATGCAAGGGTTGCCAAAAATTTGGAGGCACTCCAATGTCCCTTGGAAGAGAAGTGGAGGTAAGAGGGCCTCCTGAAAACAATGTTCCCATTATTAGGAAGTGGGTCTCCCATTGTGCTTTAGGTGAATGCAAGGGCTGCCAAAAATTGTGAGGCACTCCAATGCCCCTTGGAAGAGACATAGAGGGCCTCATGAAATTTTTTTCCCATTATTAGGAAGTGGGTCTCCCATTGTGTTGACCTATGCAGTGAATGCAAGGGCTGCCAAAAATTGGGAGGCACTCCAATGCACCTTGGAAAAGACATGGAGGAGGGCCGCATAAAAAAAAATGTTCCCATTAGAAAGAAGCGGGTCTCCTATACTTGTAATGCCCATGCACTAAGTGTATGGGCTGACAAACATTTACCCCTGGGGGGTATACATGAATATACTGTATAAATTTTTTTTTTTTACAGGCATCATAAACACCCTTTAAAAAAATTATGTGGGTGTTGCATCACGGACCATGGTCACCCTGGTGATATGGTGGTGGAGGATGAGGATGAGGAGAAGGAGGAGGGCAAGAGCAAATAGCCAAAATCAGGAAGCGTATACCCATGTCTGGGTGTGAAAAGGTGCATGGGAATACACCTCCCAAAAAAAGACACTGGATTTGAGTTTATGTTACGCTGCTATCATTCGGTGGTGTTGAGAGGTCTGGCCCAATCCAGCCCTTGTTCATTTTTATAAGAGTCAGCCTGTCAGCATTTTCAGTTGACAGGCGGATGCGCTTATCAGTTCTAATTACACCAGCGGCACTAAAAACCCGCTCTGATAAAACGCTAGCGGCAGGGCAGGCCAGGACCTCCAAGGCATAGAGAGCCAGTTCATTTCATGTGTCCAGCTTGGATACCCAATAATTATAAGGCACAGAGGAATCACGGAGGACGTTGGTATGGTCGGCAATGTACTCCTTCAGCATCTTCCAAACTTTGCACTCCTTGTGAGAGTACCCTGCGGCTCAGGGACTGTGCCATGGGAGGGGCAGAGAAAACGCTCCCATAACTTTGACAGTGTTCTACTGCCTGTGCTCGATTGGAGTTGTGTCTCTCTCGCTTGTACTCCTTGGTTGTCCAACAAACTGTGACCTCTGCGACCAGCGTTTTCTGATGGGAATTTTTTTAATAGTTCCGCAACAAGGGCCTTCTGGTACTGCTCCATTTTTGTAGACCTGTCCGCCTCAGGAAGAGGAGATATAAAGTTCTCCTTGTAGGGTGGGTCTAGAAGTGTCACCAACCAGTAATGACTGCCACCCAAAGTTTTGAGTTTTGAGGGTCATGGGAAAGGCAGCGTAACATAAACTCAGCCATGTGAGCCAGACTGCTAACAGGCAAGACTTCCGTGTCCTCACCAAGAGGACGACTGACCATGCTCTCCTCCTGCTCTCTGTCCTTAGGCCATCCACACTGAACAGACAGTATGACAGTTGTGCAGGTAGTACCGTTTATAGCGCATGAAACTAGCTCCTGTTCTTCCTCCTCCTCTTTGTCACCCAATCCACATTGGGATGAGATGAGGCTGGGCTGTGTGTAATCACCCTGTATGACTCCTTGCTCCATCTCATCGTGCTCCGCCTGCAATGCATCCTCTTTGATTGTGATCAGAGAGCGTTTCAGAAGACAGAGAAGCGGGATGGTGACGCTAATTATCACCATCTTGGTGGAGTCATCAAAGTTTTGGAGGATAGTATAGATGTCTGACATCCATGTCCACTCCTAAGGTCTTATGTGTGTAGTCTGAACTGAATAATGCAGCCTTGTTGATGCTGGTAGTCAACAACTGCCCTCTTCTGCTCACAAATCCTTCCCAACATCTGCAGTGTAGAGTTCCAACGCGTGGGGACATCACACACCAGTCGGTGAGCCGGAAGCTGCAAACACTGCTGAAGCACAGCAAGGGCGGCGGAAGCTGTATCTGACTTTCTATAATGGGCACACAGGCAGCATACATTTCTCCGGGTAGGTTTTGAGAAACCGCTGAACCACGAGGTTAAGCACATGGGTCAGGCATGGTACATGTGTGAGCTCGCCTCGCCTCAGAGCCGCCAACAGGTTCTGGCCATTGTCACACACGACCATGCCTAGCTGTAGGTTCAACGATGGCAGCCACAGATCTGCCTGCTCTTTCAGAGCTGTCCACAACTCTTCAACATTGTGCGGTTTGTCACCTAAGCATATTAGCTTCAGCACAGCCTGTTGCTGCTTGGCTCAGACAGTGCTGCAGTGCTTCCAGCTTGTGACTGATGTGGTCATTTCGGAGATGGAAGCTGAAGAAGAGGAGGAGGCTGAGGTGCCGGAGCTGTAGACTGTGGGGGCAACCCTGATAGACCTAGGGCCCGCAATCCTCAGCATCGGGAGGATGTGTTCTGTCCCAAAGTCCGACTGGGTCCCAGCTTCCACTATGTTTACCCAGTGTGCCGTCAGCGAGATGTACCGTCCCTCCCCACAAGCACTTGTCCACATGTCTGTGGTTAGGTTGACTTTCCCAGTAACTGCATTGTTGAGGACACGGCTAATGTTGTGGGACACGTGCTTGTGTAATGCAGGGACGGCATACCAGGAGAAATATTGGCGGCTGGGGACCGAGTACCGAGGGACGGCTGCCACCATCAGGTTGCGGAAAGCTTCCGGCTCCCCGAGCCTAAAGCGCAACATATCGAGCGAATGCAGTCGCATTTGCGCTGGCGTTCCAAGGACTGGGGTATGGACAACTGAACGTAGCGCTGGGATAAGGATGTGCTTGCTGATGGTGCTAGTTGAGAGTGTGCAACGACAGGTGCAGAGCAGGAGCCATCTTCGCATGCACTGTGGACAGGGGATATGCTTGCACACACAACAGCGGAAGAAGCAGTGGTGTTACCCGCAGACACTGTTCCAGGACCCTGGGGTTCGGCCCACAAAGTCGGGTGCTTTGCTGCCATGTACTTGATCATGCTGGTGGTGGTCAGGCTGGTAGTTTTGCTACCCCTGCTGATGCTGGGCTGGCAGGTGGTGCAAATGGCCTTTTTGGGGTTATTGGTAGAGTCTTTAAAAAACAACCAGACTCGGGAAGACCTAACAGTTGTACTGGCAACTTCCGTTGTTTTGGTGTTACGCGGAATGGTTACCCGCTTCTGTCTGCAGCCACCACACTGCTTCTTCCTGCCTGTTGGGTGCTCTGCCTCCCTCCCCCTGTGTGCTGCTGTCCTCACTCTGCATGTCCTTCTGCCAGGTTGGGTCAGTTACCATATCATCCACCACCTCGTCCACTTCCGCACCCTGGTCCTCCTAACTTTCTGGCAATTGTGTCTCATCATCATCCACCTCTTATGACACTTTCCCACCGTCACCTTCGTGTGACCGTAGCTGCTCAAATATTTGGGGATCGCTACATGTGATCTCCTCTTGCCCCGCTTCAAGTGGGCCCAGCGAGAGGCCCGAATCTATAAATGGAAAAGTGAACAGCTTTTTGGAGTGTCCAAGTGTGGGATCAGTTGTCTCTGGGCACTCGGCATGGTGGGAGAAAGGAGGATCAAGGTGAGGAACCATCACCATCACGTCCAGTTCCCCGTCCCTTGCCACGTGCCTTGCCCATTTTAAATGAAGGACAATATCTTCCACGCTCACTACAAATGGCTGAATTTGGAGCGAACTTATATGTGATCCGTGTGACGGACAAACCACAGTTTTAAATAGCTGGCCTGTAGGTAACTATTTTTAACAGCAAACTGGTGTCAATAACTTCACTGACACACTGACACAAAATTTTAATGGAGGCCAAAAATGGCAAAATTTTCAGCGCAATTATATGTGATCCGTGTGATGGACAAACCACAGTTTTAAATAGCTGGCCTGTAGGCAACTATTTTTAACAGCGCCGACCTCGTGTCAATAAGTTCACTGACACACTGCAACAAAATTTCAATGGAGGCCAGAAATGACAATATTTTCAGCACAATTATATGTGATCCGTGTGACTGACAAACCACAGTTTTAAATAGCTGGATTTTTAGGTCTGTAATATGGAAAGGACCTGGCTGTATTCTGTAGTGCCCCCATGTCTGTTAGTTTGGTCTCCTGCAAAATTAAAATGTCAGCCTCAACTTGGGTGAAAAAATCAAAGGCTGTAAATCGGGCCGCATCTGACTTTATACTGGCGACATTAATCGATGCCAGAGTCAACGGCGTAGGTTCTGCCATCATGGGTGATTGAGTTAGACGGCCTTCTTTTTTACCGTACCCCTCGATTTCCTCTCACCTTCTGAGAAGGAGCCCGACTCACCCATCCTCTTTAGCGATACCGAGGTGTCCATGCCCACACCTCCAGCACAGGACACCTCCTTCCCAGTACAAGATTCCTCACCTCTGGACCCCAGGGTAGTCCCCCCCCAGGGGAATAAGAGCCCCACGGAGGACAGACCCCGCCACTCCCTGAAGGCACCCCAGATATTACCTCCGGCCCCTCACTCCCGACCTCTGACACAGTCATCGAGGGCTTGGAACCGGTTGGAGAGGGGGATCACAGGGGAGTGGCTGAGCCCTTCCGTAGGCACCTTAGCGGCCGGGGGCTTTAGAATTTTTTTGCCCTTTTCCTACTCCTCTTCCGATTCTTACTTGTACTTTTGTCACCTATTTTTTTAGGCTGCTCCACCACCTCCTCATCCAGACTTTCATACTGGGAGGAGTTATCGGAAGCAGCTGCCTCCTCCTTCTCCATCCTCCTGATCTCCTCGCTCACTGCCTTCTCCCCCAGGGCCCCAGAGACTCCGGCTGCCGCCTTCGGGGAGGGGACAGTCATCACCCCAGTCGCCTGAGGTTTATCCTGCCCCCTGTCCCTACGGCGCCTCACCTGTTGCTACTGGTAGACAGATGTACTCGCCTCGCCTTTCTTCACTGACTCCTCAGCTCCCCTCCGGCCCCCATCTCCAGCTCCAGCAGAGGATGCACCACTGGGGACCCCCCACGGCTCTCCCCCGCCTGGCCAGAGATGGTGTTGGAAAAGGAACGGGGGCAGCAGCTATACGGGTGACCTAGATCACCACACAGGTGACACCTAATGTCACCACAGGCCGCGGCAAGATGACCTACCCCACCACACAAGGCACATTTCTGCACCTTGCAACCCGCGCTGAAGTGGCGGGGATCACCGCACCTGTGGCAGACCTTCGTTTGCCCCTGGTAGAAGATCAGGATCCTGTCTCTCTCCAGAAATGCTGAGGAGGGGATGTGGGTGACAGTACCAGCTGAAACATTCAACTTGATCATGAAGGTCCAGCCCCCTGACCAAATGCCGAACTCGTCCCTGTTCTTTTTTGGGACCTCCGTGACTTCCCCATAGCGGGAAAGTCACGTCATGATATCAATTCCAGAGAGCGACTCGTTATTTGTCAGAACGGTCACCCTCTTTATGCCATTTTGGCGAGACACCGCCTGCACAGCAAAGTCTCGCCAACCGGGCTCCCCCTTCACCAGTTCAAAATTCGACCAGAAGAGCTCTAAGCCCTCCGGCCGAACAAAACTGATGTCAAAGATGGAGGTACCAAAAAGGATGGATCAGGGCAGAGATGTCAGTCGCCCTGAAGTCCATCTTCAGGAGGAACTCCATGGACTCTTGCTTTTGGCGGGCACGCTTCACTGCCCCTCCTCCAAAGACGGACCACATTCCTCCTGGCCACCCCCTGCCCGGCTGTCGGGAGGGATCATACTGTTTCACCCTCCCTTTTATCTTGGAAGGCAGCATGGCCGTGTCTGTCCAGCCAAAAGGCCAGGTCCACCTCTCTTCCCTCTACCATGATCGTCCATTCTCCCTTCTTGAGGGCCTCCAGGAAACGGCGTTGCAAGTCACCATCCCTGAGGTCCAAAGGCGAGGAAACCCCCCGAGAAGATGCTGAGGCCCCAGCTACTACCCCCAAAAAACTCCGTGGACTCGTGGCCGGGAGGACAGATGGACCAGCCCCCTCCCCATGCCCCTGCCACCATCAGATACTCCATTCATGCCCCCTGCCGCAGACACACCACCATTCGCATCCTCAACCACAGACACATCCATACCCACACCATCCCCATTCATGTCAACAGTCACCCCACTCCCACTCCTATGCGCACTGGGGTCAATGTTTTTTTGTTTCTGGGTACACTTTTTATGTTCAGTTTTACTTCCAACATCTACATTACGTCTGTTGCTGACACTGCCACCTGCTGGTGGCATCTTCCTTGCCGGGGAGTTCAGTGAGCTGAGCGCTGCTGGCCCTCTAAGGACCACGCTGCAGGGTTTAAGCAGCACAGCCCCTGTATTCACATCACCCATGGAGTTTCCTGCCTTACTGGCAGAAAGGGAGCCAGGAGTAGCTCCGCCCCCAACACCAACCAGCCCAGCCGCAGCAATACCTTTGGATGCCCGCACTGCTGGAGCCCCTGCCAAAGGTAAGCCCCCGACACAGGGGACCCAGACAGGCAGGCACCCACATCAGCCGCAGCTGCGGCCCCCGCACTTACACTGACGGTCTCCACCTGAGCAGCCGCCAACGCTAAGCCCGACCCTGGGAATAGACACGCCCACATGGGTGGGCCCCATTCTGGAAGCCACACCCCTGCACCCGGAAGCACAGTATGGCCCTCTGAGGCCACTCCCACATGGGCTGAGGACACCAGGAAGGCCATGCCCCCTGAAACCAGCTGCGTCTGGACCCCCAAAGCTGAGCCGGGCCTACTTTCAGGGGCCCCCGGTCCAGCGGCACCAGCTCCCAAGGACACACAGCACCCCCTAACATCACATCCTTGGCCACAAAGAGTCTGGCCACAGGAACTCCAGCGGCTGGCTCCAGGCTGGGCCACTCCCCCTCGGCGTCAACCAGCGGCTGAGGCCCCGGCGCCAACCCATTACTGGGTCCCTGCGCAGGGGGCCCTGACTTCGTCACGGCCCCGCCAGGGGAGCAGGCCCCACCATTCTCTTTTTATGAACCGGCTCTGCCGGAGCCGCAGGCCCCGCTCCCTTCACCTTACCTGGTGCCTTACCAGGTGCCTGGGTCCCCAAAAGTGATCCAGTCTTAGCGGATCCGTGAGTGGGGGACCCAGATACCACGCACACGCCGCCGAAGATGCGGCCCCAGCTATCAATGCACAGAGCAGGAGGCAGCGGCAGTTACGCTCGCCACCTCCTGAACGCCAGTATGCACACCAGGTGCCAGGCCAGCCCCCTCTCTCACAAGGGACCCAGCCTGAGCACCACCACAGTTCTCGCCCGGCATGCTCCATATCAGACACATCCGACACACTGCCTCCATTACCACAAACAGAGGCGGCACTCTGTGTGCCATGGCCTCTAGTCTCTCCGCATCCTTGCTGCGGACCCACAGCAGAGCCCGAGCCGGGGTGGGTAGTGGGTGCTCCACAACGGGACCGGGGGGCCACAGAGAGCGGGACAAACACAAATGTATGCATTACTGATGGTTTTCTCTTTGCCTGCTTTTTCGCCTTTTTCCTCTTCATCACCCTCCTGGTTGCCTCATCCTCGTAGATCTCATCCCCGAACGTTAGCTGGTTAAAACGTGCTAGGAACTCAATCTGCCGGATTTGCTGCATGACGAGGCAGCCCCACTCACTGCTACTTCTACCACCTTCCTCATCCTCCCCCTCGCTCCCGCTGCCCTCTGAAGGGCCGGAATCATATGGGAGAGCCATCTGCTCAGGGGCTATCTCGCTGTGCGACACCTGGAGATCACTTACCAGGGCACCAGGCGGTGGGTAGGGTGCGACCTCCTCGTCGCATTCCACTTTCTCATCATCCTCCTCCACCACCTGGCCGGAGCTTCGTGACCCCTCCAGAGCTCCTTCGGCCATGGCTCTGAACCGGTCATCGTTCTCTAACTTCTCCCAGAAGGGCCCACTGCCGTCCAAGATGTCACATCGTCTCCAATTCCTGTATGGCCCGCTTGATCTTCCTGACTGCGGCGGATAGCTCAGCCTTCTTACTGCTAGAGAACTTGTCGGACCTCTCTTGAGCTACCCTCAACTCCCCCCAGAGGTATCTTAGCTTCCTTGAGGTGTCCTCATACTCGCAGAGGTGCACATGGATGCGGGAGCCGTAGCTGACAGTTGACTCCTTTGTCACTTTGGTGCCCCAATCAAGGGGCACCGCTGCAGCACCCCTGCTCTTACTCGACCTACCTCTGGGGGGAGGAGGCCCTCCGCTCCGGCGGCAGGAGCCGCTGCGGCCATGGCCTCGGGGGTCCTTCAGGTCTTCATGCTGGACCCCTTGCCTGAACCTTGGCCTGACCTTGTTGACCTAGCCGGGTTGGTAATCGTCCCACCCCCTGCCAGCTTAGACCGGGGAGTGGGAGCTGGGGCCCAGCCCCAGTGGTCAGTCCTACCACAAGCCTTCTCCACACGGCACACGCAGCACACGGCAGGCTCCGCCTCTTCCACTTCCTGGGTGGAGCTGCAGAGGACAGAACTGGAATGGACCCTCTTGCTATGTGTACTGCAGTCTGCTATATACCCTGCCTGCCTAACACTGATATCTCTGCTGCTGGATTAGTCCTCAGAAGGGCTGTTAGTTGAGATGGATATGTGTCTCTAATATAGTCTGGTATACCTACGCTATCTAGAAACAAGCAAATCTCTCCCTAGCTCAGCAGCACCTCTCCCTACACTGTCTGATTGCGGAGTGACTGTGACTAGCATGGCGGCGCCAGGTCTGATATAAACCTGATGGTGCTGTGCGGCTAGCCAATCACTGTAATGCCACAACCAACATGGCTGCGGCATTACAGTGTGTGGCAGACAATCCCTGCATATTGATTGGCACTCTATAGAGCGCCAAACATGCAGGGAGGGGACAAGAGCTCCCGCCGAGCAACCCCGGAAATACTTGGCGAGCGCAGAGCATTTCGAGCAGTGAGATGCTCGGGCGAGCACAGAGCAGTAGCGAGGATGCTCGCTCATCACTAGTCGACAGTCCTTGGCACTTTACTCGGTTCGCCAAGTGTCTCATACATCAGCATCACGGGCCTCCTCACTTCTCGAGTCGACATCCTCCTGGTGGGTTGTTCCTTAGATACCACGGGTTCTTCGGTTGCAGGAGTTTCTTCCGCTGCACTAATTTCTAGTGCTTTCTCAGATGCTCTTGGAGCTGCCTCTGTAAGTTCCTGTACTTCTCCTGAATCGCCTGTTTCCACACAGTCTGTTAATTCCGCTTCTCCTGAGTGTCAATCGGTCTCTTCAGGGGCCGGTGTTCGATCATCAGATCTAAATTGGACTTCATCTGTACTCCTTGGTACGAACTCTGGAGCCTCAGGACTTAGTTCACTCTCCTGAGGATGGTACATCCCTCTCCTTGCCGGTCCGAGAAATACAACGGTGTGTTCTTCTCCATCGGAACTTTCAAGGTCACTATCCACCTCTGAAGCTTCAGTCTGTGGTGGTCCCTTAGTCGATTTCGGAAGATGTCGGTCTACTTCTGGGAAGTCTTGTGGTGGGAGACAATCACAGGATAGTAGTAAATTCTGATGGACTATTCTGGTTTTCTTGTCTCCCGTTTCCAATCGGATTTCATACACTGGGCTGTCATCAGCTTTCCTCCTTATGACTACATACTGTTATGATCTGCTACAGAGACTAAGGAAAGACAGGAGATCTGTCCCTACAATAGAACTAAACTAGATCCCTACGATGTAACGGGGAACCTGATCCTGCGATCAGACCCGCTAAAGTCCTCGGCTAGTCTGTACGAAGACCTATAGATGTGAGGGAGGGATCCCTACAAGAACTAGGGACTGGGATTAGTTGGACACCTCCTAGCAGAAATAGTAGCAGTCAAAGACAAACACACAACAAAAAGCATAGAGGTCAGAAGACCTAGCAAAACTAACAGAGAACGGCAAAAGAGCACCAAGCTAGCTCAAGTGAAGTAAATACAATGAAGTCCAGCAAGGCCAGGAGGGCGGAGCCAGATTAAATAGGCAAAAATGGTCATGTGACCAGCAAACTAAAAAAAAAACTAACAGGAGAGTTCTAACAGTACCCCCTCTTCTAAGAGGATCCTCCGGATCCCCTAGGCCCAGGCTTACCAGGAAACCTCCTGTGAAACGCTCTGACAAGTCTGGAAGCAGAAACATCATCCGCCCTCACCCATGAGTTATCCTCAGGTCCGAAACCCTTCCAAGCGACGAGATACTGCAAACTCCCTCTATACCGTCTAGAATTTAGGATGTGGGAAATTTCATATTCCCCGTCCTCCACCACCGGAGGAACAGTGGCAGAGGCGTCACCATCCGACACATCAGCTTTTTTCAACAGAGAAACATGAAACACCGGGTTAATCTTCCAGGACGTAGGAACCTCCAACCTAACAGCAGATTGGTTAACTATCTGAAACACCTTAAAGGGCCCTATGAACTTGGGACCCAATTTTTTAGAAGGAATCCTCAATCGCAGATTCCTAGAGGACAACCAAACCATGTCACCAACAGCAAACAAAACCTCTTGCTGTTTCCTATCAAAGTACCTCTTAGATTTTTTGTTAGCCTCCTGAAGATTACCACGCACATCCTTCCAAACTCTCTCCAAATCACCGGAAAAACTCTCCTCCTCAGGCACAGCCGAAACCAATTTGGAGAATGACCCAAAAGACGGCTGTCTCCCAGAACAACAAAAAAAAGGCGAACACCCAGCAGAAGAGGATGTATGGTTGTTAAGAGCAAATTCAGCAAGTGGCAGAAACTCAGACCACCCCTCTTGATTGTCTGCCACAAAACAACGCAAGAACTGCTCAACATCCTGGTTCTTCCTTTCTGTCTGGCCATTAGACTCAGGATGATATCCGGATGAAAACGACAAATGAACTCCCAATCTGTCACAAAAGGCACGCCAAAAACGAGCCACGAACTGAGGTCCCCTATCAGAAACAATGTCAGTAGGAACACCATGTAGTCTGACAATTTCCTTGACAAAGGCCTTAGCGAGTGTCTTAGCGCAAGGCAGTTTGATGAAGGGAACCAAGTGACACATCTTGCTAAAACGGTCCACGACCACCCAGATGACCGTGAAACCTTCAGAGGGGGGAAGGTCAGTAATAAAGTCCATAGCCAGATGTGTCCAAGGTGCACTAGGAACCTCCAGAGGGCAAAGCAACCCCGCAGCAGGAGCATGCGAAGACTTGGATCTTGCACACACAGTACATTGGCGCACCCACGTAATGACTTCCTTCTGCCATCCAGGCCACCAAAAACTGCGACCCACAAGTCTCTTGGTCTCAGAAATTCCTGGATGACCTGCCAACCGAGACTCATGACACTCAGCAAACAAATCTCTCCTAAAGGTCCTAGGCACAAACAACCTCCCATGGGGAGTGTTAGATGGGGCATTCTCCTGAGCTTTAAGAATCTCATCCTCCAAAACGGAGTCCAAAGCAGCAATCACAACACCTTGTAAAATGGTCTCCTCTTCCTCCTCAACACCGACCATGGGAGAAAAGCTGCGAGACAAAGCATCCGCTTTAACATTCTTGGTACCCGGGATGTAAGTAACGGAAAAATTAAACCGCGAGAAAAAAAGTGCCCACCTAGCCTGACGGGCATTCAAGCGCTTGGCAGCATCAAGATAGATCAGATTTTTATGATCAGTGAAAACCTGAATGGGAAATTCAGCACCTTCCAAGAGGTGACGCCAGTGTTCAAATGCGAGTTTAATCGCCAGCAATTCCCGATTACCAATATCGTAATTAAGTTCAGTCTCAGAAAATTTTTTTGAAAAAAAGGCACAGGGATGTACTCCATCCTTGTTTTCCTGAGACAACACCGCACCGACCCCCACCGAAGAAGCATAAACCTCAACCAAAAACGGTTTAGTCACATCAGGCTGCATAAGGATGGGAGCAGAGGTGAACCTCTCCTTTAGAAACACAAAAGCTTCAATGGCCTCAGAAGTCCACTGAACCGCATTAGCACCTTTCCTGGTGAGATCAGTCAGTGGTTTGACAATAATAGAAATTTTTTTTATGAATTTTCTGTAATAATTGGCGAAACCCAAAAACCTCTGTATTGATTTCAAACCAATAGGCCTAGGCCATTCCTGCACAGCCTGAACTTTCACCGGGTCCATCTCAAAACCTTCACTGGAGATAATGTAGCCCAAAAAACTAATTCTCTGTACAGCGAACTCACATTTCTCCAGCTTAGCAAAAAGCGAATTGTCCATTAATAACTGTAATACCTCACGTACGCTCCGCCAATGAGACTCCAGATCAGGTGAATAAATCAGAATGTCATCCAAATACACAACCACATTTTTGCCGATTAAAGGTCTAAGGATGTCATTAATAAGAAGAAATTTCGTAGAAGAAATTTTAGAACCACTCTCCATAATCTTTGAAAATTCTTGGAGAACAGGAGAAGTCCCAGAAGACTGGAGAAGAGCAAATGTTGTTCCTATCTTCAAAAAGGGGAAGAAGGTGGACCCAGGGAACTATAGGCCGGTGAGTCTGACTTCTATACCAGGAAAGATCTTTGAACAAATTATTAAACAACATGTATGTAAGTACATGGATAAGAATGAAGTGATTAACCAGAGTCAGCATGGGTTTGTAACTAACAAGTCATGTCAGACTAACTTAATTTCCTTCTATGACAGAATCACTGACTGGGTGGATCAGGGAAATGCTGTAGATATAGTATATCTTGACTTCAGCAAAGCATTTGACAAAGTATCTCACACCATCCTTATTGAAAAAATGACCAAGTATGCAATGGACCAGGCAACTGTTAGGTGGATTCATAACTGGCTTAGTGATCGGACTCAAAGGGTGGTTGTAAATGGCTTCACATCCAGCTGGATGAATGTCTCAAGTGGGGTACCACAGGGCTCCGTCCTGGGACCTGTATTGTTCAACATCTTTATCAATGATTTAGATGAAGGAATTGAGGGTAAGCTGATTAAATTTGCTGATGACACAAAGCTAGGAGGGATAGCTAATACTAGAGAAGAGAGAGAGAGGATTCAAAAAGACCTAAATAAACTGGAGCAGTGGGCAGCAACCAACAGAATGGTTTTTAACAGGGAAAAATGCAAAGTACTACATCTGGGCAATAAAAATGAAAAAAGCATATACAGAATGGGAGGAATAGAGCTAAGCAACAGTACATGTGAAAAAGACTTAGGTATACTAATAGATCATAGACTGAACATGAGTCAACAGTGTGATGCAGCAGCAAAAAAGGCAAATACAATTCTGGGATGTATTAACAGAAGCATACAGTCTAGATCACGTGAAGTCATTATCGGTCTTTACTCCTCTTTGGTCAGACCTCATCTGGAATACTGTGTACAGTTTTGGGCACCACATTTTAAAAAAGACATAGACAAACTGGAGCAAGTTCAGAGAAGAGCGACCAGAATGGTGACTGGTCTGCAAACCATGTCCTATGAGGAACGGTTGCAGGATTTGGGAATGTTTAGCTTGCAAAAAAGAAGACTGAGAGGAGACTTAATAGCTGTCTACAAATATGTCAAGGGCTGTCACATTGTAGAAGGATCATCTTTATTCTCATTTGCACAAGGAAAGACTAGAAGCAATGGGATGAAACTAAATGGGAGGAGACACAGATTAGATATTAGAAAAAACTTTTTGACAGTTAGGGTGATTAATGAGTGGAACAGGCTGCCACGAGAGGTGGTGAGTTCCCCTTCAATGGACGTCTTCAAACAGAGGCTGGACAGACATCTGTCTGAGATGATCTAGTGAATCCTGCTTTGAGCAGGGGGTTGGACCAGATGACCCAGGAGGTCCCTTCCAACTCTACCATTCTATGATTCTATGATTCTAAGATTCTGAAAAAATGCTGGAGCATTGGTGAGACCAAAAGGCATAACCAGGTTCTCAAAATGACCCACAGGAGTGTTAAAAGCAGTCTTCCATTCATCACCCTCCTTCATGCGCAACAAATTGTATGCCCCCCGGAGATCAATTTTAGAGAACCACTTGGCCCCCACTAACTGGTTAAATAAATCAGGAATCAATGGCAGTGGGTAAGGATTGTGTACAGTAATTTTATTAATCTCACGAAAGTCCAGACAAGGACGTAAACCGCCATCTTTTTTTTTTACAAAAAAAAATCCAACAGCCACAGGAGACTTGGAAGGCCTAATGTGACCGGCGGCCAAGCTTGTCTGTATGTATTCCTCCAAAGCCTTTCTCTCAGGAATAGTAAGATTAAATAAACGACTTTTAGGAAGAGTCGCTCCAGGGACAAATTCAATGGTACAATCATAGTCTCTATGGGGAGGCAAAATTTGTGACTCCACCTCAGAAAAAACTCTCCAAAAATCCTGAATAGGTACAGGTAATTCCCCTTTTTCCACAGCAGCAATGCGCCCGTTACAACACTTGTCATAACACTTAGGGCTCCAGGACTTAATTTCATTGGTAGACCAATCCAGTACAGGATTGTGCAATTTTAACCAGGGTAACCCCAATATTACTGGAGAAGGCAAATTATCCAATACCACCAAATCCAAATTCTCTTGATGAATACCATTAATAGTGAGGGGAAATTCACAGACCTTGTGAGTAACACTCTTCAAGGGAGAGCCATCAACAGAAACCACAGCAATAGGGGATGACAAAGTTTTAGGTTCTAATCTAAGTTTTTCCAAGAATCCCCCATCAATCACATTCAGAGTAGAACCACAATCCACAAATACCCGAAATTCAATTAATTCATCCTGAGCAGCAGTAGTGGCAGATAGGAATACTCCCTTAGAATTTAAACAGGCAATACGGGCATGACTGACCATTTTTTTTTCTTTCTTCATACGAAGCACACAGTTCTTAATAAAATGACCAGAATTTCCGCAATAGAAGCACAAGCCTTCAGAAAGCCTGCGGTCTTTTTCCTGAGAGCGGGGTGCCATCGCCCCAATCTCCATCGGCTCTCCATTGTCAGCACAGACCCTCTCAGGACTCGGAGCTGACATAGCAGAGGATTTGCTCTCATTAACCCTTGCACGCAGTCTCCTGTCCACCCGTATAGCTAATTGCATTGCCTCCTGCAAGTTTCCAGGTGTGGGATAAGCAATCAGTAAATCCTTAACCCTTTCACCTAGCCCTGCAAGAAACAAGCTTTTCAAAGCTGAATCGTTCCACCCCACCTGGGCAGACCACCGACGGAAGTGAGAACAATATTTTTCCACATTACCTGATCCCTGCCTCAAACGTCTTAATTCAGACTCAGCAGATGAGACACGATCAGGATCATCGTACAACAAACCCAAAGCAGAAAAAAAACTATCCACTGATCTAAAGCACGGATCACTAGGTTGGAGAGAGAAGGCCCATCCCTGAGGATCTTTGCGCAAAAGTGACATTATGAACCCTATGCGCTGTGATTCATCACCAGAGGATCCGGGTCTCAAACGAAAATACAATAAACAAGCATTTTTAAAAGAAAAAAAATCTTGTTGTTCGCCAAAAAATAGATCAGGCAGACGTACCTTTGGTTCCACAAAATGTGCTCCAGAACAGCTACTCACGTGTTGTTGGAGCTTGGCCACCTCCAGAGAGAGTCCCTGCAAGCGTTGAGCCAAATCTTGAACCGAGACCATGATGGAAAACTGGAGGTCTTTCCTTAGAGAAATTTTTTTTTTTTTTTTTTTTTAGGGCTGGACTTACTGTTATGATCTGCTACAGAGACTAAGGAAAGACAGGAGATCTGTCCCTACAATAGAACTAAACTAGATCCCTACGATGTAATGGGGAACCTGATCCTGCGATCAGACCCGCTAAAGTCCTCGGCTAGTCTGTACGAAGACCTATAGATGTGAGGGAGGGATCCCTACAAGAACTAGGGACTGGGATTAGTTGGACACCTCCTAGCAGAAATAGTAGCAGTCAAAGACAAACACACAACAAAAAGCATAGAGGTCAGAAGACCTAGCAAAACTAACAGAGAACGGCAAAAGAGCACCAAGCTAGCTCAAGAGAAGTAAATACAATGAAGTCCAGCAAGGCCAGGAGGGCGGAGCCGGATTAAATAGGCAAAAATGGTCATGTGACCAGCAAACTAAAAAAAACCTAACAGGAGAGTTCTAACACATACAACTTGTCTTCCCAGTACGAACAAAGTTTTCCTGGACCGCCTTTCTCACATACATTCTTGACTAGCACCCGGCTTCTCGGTGCCAATTCTGTCAGCTAGTTCAGCGACCCATCTCTGACCCTTTGCATTCAGTTTGGCTGTAGTGAGGACATAGGTCAAAGGGTTGTTGTCAGTGTATACCTCAAACTCTTTGCAGTAGTAGAGATAATCTCTAAATTGTTCACAGATAGCCCATTTCAATGCCAGGAACTCCAATTTACCGGAATGTAGATGGCAATTCTTCTCGGCATCTGTCAACGTTCTAGAACCGTAACAGATGACCCTCAATTTTCCAACTTGATGCTGATACAGGGCAGCTCCCAGTCCAACTTGAGAAGAGTCACAATGAAGAAAAAATGGTAAATTGAAATCAGGATATCCCAAGATGGGTGATTTTACCAGGTAATCTACTAGTTCTTCCAATACCTCCTGGTGATCTGCTGTCCAGAGAATGGTCTGTTAAGACGAAATTGCGTTGTTTATTTTCAGGCCGGTCCTGCCCGCGTTCTTCTTTTTTTCCATGGGTGTTGTTGACTCTGTGGTCCCCACCCAAGAGGAGGTATAGTGGGGCGGCAATCCTGGAGAAGTTCCGAACTTAAGTACGATAGTAGGAGAGGAACCCCAAGATCTGCCTCAACTCCCTGACAGTAGAGGGCCGCTTGTTTTTTAAAGCCAGTATCTGAGCGATTTTTGCTGGCTCCATGATATATCCTTCTCCGGACAGAATTTTTTCTAGGAATCGGACTTGCCTTTTGAATAGTTCACACTTTTTTATTGTCAACTTAACGCTGTGTTGTTGATACCGCTGGAGTAGGGTCCTCACGTGTTCAACATGCTCCCGGAAGGTTTTGCTGTGTACCACATTGTCACCCAAGCTGGCAGATATCATCCCTCAATCCTTCTAAACATGTCTCCATGCTCATTTGGAATTCTGCTGGAGCTGAACTGAGCCCAAACGGTATGCGGATCCACTCATATAATCCCCACAGTGTGTTGAATGCTGTCAAAGGTCTACTGGACTCTTCAACAAACCCTTGATGGTATGCTTTACCCTGTTCGAGGACAGAGAACCAGGTACTTCCTGATAGGCTATCCAGCATATCTTGGATCTTTGGTATCGGGTGCCGTTCAGGTACTGACTTTCGATTTAATTCCCGGTAATCACAGCAGAGTCTCAACATACTCTCCTTCTTCCTAACACAAACAATAGGAGAGGAATAAGATGATTTTGACTTTTGGACTCAACCTCTGTTGACTAGGTCTTGTAAATACTTTTTCACTTCACGGTGTAATGGTTTCGGCACAGACATGTAACTTCTTGTTACTCGGGTTGTGTCTTTCAAATTGATTTTCAACTGCAACGACGGGATACAGCCTATATCAGAGTCATCTTTGGAGAATGCATGACACTCTTCTCTCAGCATCTGTTTTGCTACCGCTTGATCTTCAGCACACAAGTGTTCCAGGGGTACTAGGGAATCCCAGGACACCGAGGTGGGTCATGCAATTTCTTTCCCTGGGCAACCCCTGTTCCTTGGTGGGGAAACTGAATTCACTTTAGACCCCTGGGCGGGTCTCACACTGGCTGGATATACCGTTTTAACTGTTTTGATGTGACCTAACGCAGTCTTTGGATCCAGTCTAATTTCATGTCTCGTAGTATTCATCACCGGTACTGTCACTCGAGCAAACCCACCAGTAGGAATAATAAGCAAAGTCTCACCTTGAACTAGGCCTTCCAGAAGTTATGAGGAGTCTTTTGGCATGAACAGTCTTTTCTGGACTTTTCTTCCCGGTTCTACCCGGACTCCACACCTCACCCCCACCATTTGGTTTGCAGGGATGATGGTTGGGTGCCAGCCTACCTTGACTTCTTTTAGGTCCATTGTATTATGTGCTTTCTTTACTCTATGAATCACATTTTCTGCCACTGCGTTGGGTATGGCAAGCGAAGTGGCAATTGCATCCACCACCAGTGTCCCTGATTTGTGTTTCGTGATGACCTCACTGATTACTTTATAACCCAGGATAGGATCCTGTGCCATATTCTGATCACTGGTCATGAGAAAAGGTACCAAGAGCTCAATGGTATTGCTGTTCTTCGTGACCCTCAGTTGGAAAGTAACTTCCACCCAGCCTATGTAAGGGATTTCGGTCTGGTTGACAACTTTGCCGTGGAGTTTCACTGCTTCTAAGAGTTCTTTTAGCGACTGAAGGCAGGTATTGGGCAGGTAGAGCCTTCTCCATTCTTCATTTAAAAGGCTCCCTTGGCCTCCTGTGCCCCACAGTGCTTTTACCATGAGTCCATCTAGCTGGCACTGTATATAGCACCTTTCACCTATTAGGCTGACGAGGCTATCTTTACTGACCACAGAATCCTCCTCCCAGGAGTACATCGTTTGACCTATGCACTGGGCATTAAGTAACTGACGCCCCTGTCTCTCTTGCAGCTGTTGTAGATGGGAACACACTGGGGGATAGTACTGATGCAGCCGTTTTACCTCATGCGCCATTCTGGGGTTTGGTGAGATTTGGATTTGCTTCTGGGGCCTCCTCCGTGTCGCAGTTACCAGTCGCCCTGCACTGGCAACCTCCTGTCTTTTAACCCAAACGACCGTGACCATTGGCATTCCTTGGCATAATGTCCTTCCTCACCACATTTTAGACAGTGGACACACACCGTACTCTGGTTTGATGAACGGCACGCTTCACAAGCTGGGTATCTTCTGTTTTGGAACCCACTCCTGGGTCTGAGGGATACAGGTTCTGGCCTGAAATGAATCAACTTTTTCACCTCAATCAACTCGGCTCGCAGTTCTTCTGTTTCTTCCTCCCAGTCAGCGCTGGCGGTTCTCTCCTTTGTTGGTGAGTTAAGATTCCCTCTCGGAGGTGGCACTGGAAGGTCTCCATGATGATCTTCAGACTGGCCACCGGCGGTCTCCAACTTCAGCTGACTAATTTTGGTGATTTTAGGAGCAGAGCCTTTCTTTCTGACTCCAAACTAGCTGCCTCATTCATTTTTTCAATTAGGACTTCATCCAGAATGCCAGGATTTTCTGGGTATTGTTTCAGCTGCAACTTGATGTCTTTGCTGATTAACCCCGTTCTCAATGATCTCAAGAACTTTTTCTGGACTAGTCTAGCATGAAACTTCTCTTCCGCTTCTACATCTCTGGATGCAAACAACAGTCTATCCTTCAGTTCAATTGCTCTGAACAAGAAACTTTGGGGAGATTGTTTGTTTTTCTGTGAGATGTTAATGAATTGGTGGAACAATTCTGAAGTACTCTCTTTTTTATAGTGCCCTTTTAAAATCATCTTCAGTGGTTGCAAGGTCAATTGACTCTTCATTTCTAGCATACTACGTAGGTTCAGTCCTGGGCTGATCGCTTTCACCACCCCCTCAATGATCTCATCTGGCTGGTAGCCTTTCTGCAAGCCTGCATCTATAAGACAGTCTCTCTTTCTGTTCACACTCTCCAATCTGTCACAGGATCTTGAATTCTTTCCTTATAATGATTTGTGATGTTAGAGAGGACAGTCTACCTGATTTATCTAACCCAAGCAGGGTAAAGGTCCTGTCTGAGTCTATCACCCGTTCAGAGGTTTTGGTCGATTTCTGCAGGGCTGTTGTTAGGGCTTTGAATTGCTCTTTCAATTCCTGTAGTTCAGTCTGCGGATGGAGATTCCCACTTTTGGTAATTGGTGCCGCCCTTCCATCCTCCAACTTCAACCTGGTTAGAAACTGTGTTAGATCCTGGAGGAATGTCCTCATGACGTCTTCAGCTTCTTTCTCTTGCAGCTCATCCATTTTTGCATTAATGGCAGCTAACAGTTGCCTGCGGTTGTGTGCTTTAGAAATCTGTTTTTTCTGACATCTTTATATGTTCTGCTTCTGTTCTCAATTCTTCACAGGTTAACTGAAGAAGCAACTCACTAATTCTGTCCATTTATATTTCTACATCCATTGCTGCTAGTGAGATTTCTTTAGGGCTGATCCCTTTTAACTGGTGTAGCAGAGTTGAGTTGAGGTGCTGTGCTGCTGTGTTTTTCCAGACACTTTTCCTCTTCTCCCTCTACACGCTAATTCCCGCTCAAGACTCCCCGTATGGGCCACCAACGTTACATGCACGCTGCTAGGTTCAGATAGGGCGAGACGGGTTTCATAAATTCGTTGGAATCCTGAGGGAACCCCTTTGGAAGTGCATTCAGCTGTAGGGTGGATTGCTGCTTAAAGGGAAAAAAAAAAAAAAAAAAACCTCTTTAAATCTTCTTCCTTAGCGAGTGTGAACGAGCTGAGTGTGACCGGAGCGTAAGTGCAAACGGAAGTGTGTGACTTGTTTTTCAGTGAAGAGGTATTTGGGAATCTTGCAGTAAATACCTGTGTGAATTGCTGTAAGTTGTTGAATTGTGAACTGCTAAGTGCTTTTCTACCTGTTTAGTTTTATGGGCTTTTTAAAACCTATTTTCTCTCTACAGTTTACAGTCTCTTATTTTACTACCTGTGTATCTAAGGGTTAACTACATTGCACTTAAAGGTGTAGCTATACTCACAAGGGGTTAATTAAGGGTGAGGGGTCATAATTAAAGGTTTATAAGGGGCAGCTGGTTGGGGCATCCAGTCCGTTGGAAGTGCATTGAGCTGTAGGTTGGATTGCTGCTAAAAGGGAAAAAAAAAGTAAGTGTGTGACTTGTTTTTCAGTGACTTTAGATTCAGGGAGTTTGAAAGGGAGGAATTTGGACTGAATTGCTGTCTGCATTTTATTAATTCTTTACATTTCTTTTTACCTAACATTTTTGTCTAGTGCAATCCCCATTAGGAAATGAGCTCCATTATTGAAAATGCTATCCAGTGTACATCTTGCCACATGTATGCAATCCTTGAACAGATGGTCGTGGATGCATACTGCTGTGCGAGATGTGTGTACGTTGTGCGTTTGGAAGCCTAGGTACTGGATCTAAATGAGCAGCTGGCAACACTGAGATCCATTGACAATATGGAAAGAAGTCTGCTGCTCACTGAGCAGCTGCTCACTGGGGTAGATGTGGGGGAAAGTAGTAGTAGGGAGCTGCAGGACACTGTGGCAGCTAGCTGGGTGACAGATAGAAGGGGGGGTAGAGGGAAGAGTGCCATAGAGGCTAGTCCTGATCTGGTACACCCCAATACGTTTGCAAAGTTGGCAGATGAGGGGGGTGTCGGTACAGGGGTAGCACTGCTGCAGCAAGGCATGTCCTCTGAAAGCCGGACCAGTGTCAGCTCCAGTAAGGGGGGAAATAGGAGAGCAGGGCAGGCCAGGCAGGTGCTGGTAGTGAGGGACTCAATTATTAGGGGAACAGATAGGGCAATCTGTCACAAAGACAGGGATCATTGAACAGTGTGCTGCCTACCTGGCGCTCAAGTCCGGCACATCGCTGATTGGGTTGACAGATTACTGGGAGGGGCTGGTGAGGACCCAGCGGTAATGGTGCACATTGGCACAAATGACAAAGTTAGAGGTAGGTGGAAGGTCCTTAAAGATGATTTCAGGGAATTAGGCTGCAAGCTTAAAGCAAGGACCTCCAAGGTGGTATTCTTTGAAATACTACCTGTACCATGTGCCACGCCAGAAAGGCAATGGGAGATTAGGGAGATAAATAAGTGGCACAGGAACTGGTGTAGGAAGGAGGGGTTTGGGTTCTTGGAGAACTGGGCTGACTTCTCAGTTGGCTACAGATTCTATGCTAGGGGTGGGCTGCACCTCAATGGGGAGGGTGCAGCTGTGCTGGGGGAGAAAATGGCTAGAAGGTTGGAGGAGTGTTTAAACTAGGGATTGGGGGGAAGGGTATTCATTTTATAGGTGGGGAAGATAGTGCTGATAGTGACCCGGGCACAAATAAAGAAATTGGGGGTGGGGTTAGAACAGTCAATATAGTAAGCAGGAATAGAGGTACAGAGAGATACATAAAATGTATGTACACTAATGGCAGAAGCCTCACCAACAAAATGGAGGTATTAGAATTAATTTTGTTGGAAAATAATTATGACATGTGGGGATATCTGAGACATGGCTGGACAAGAGCCATGACTGGGCAGTTAATTTACAAGGCTATAGTCTGTTCAGAAATGACTGTACAAACAAGTGAGGGGGTGTGTGTTTATATGAAAAATCTTCCTTAAAACGCATCGTGAGAATATATGTGAATCTAATTAAAATATAGAATCCATGTGGGTGGAGATTAGGGGAGGGGGAAAAAATAATAAATTACTGCTAGGGGTTTGTTATAAGTCTCCAAAAATAATGGAAGCAGCGGAGAATATCCTCATAAAGCAAAGAGAAGTCATTATTATGGGGGACTTCAACTACCCTGAAATACATTGTGGAACAGAAACCTGCAGTTCAAGCAAAGGTAATAGTTCTCAAAAACCTATGAGAGACAATTACCTTTCACAACTGGTTCAGGACCCAACAAGAAGGGGGGCACTGCTAGACCTAATATTAACCAAAAAGCCAGACCGCATATCAAATATACGAGTTGGGGGTCACTTGGGTAATAGTGATCACAAAATAATAAGTTTTCATGTATCCTTTAATAAGATGTGTAGTAGAGGGGTTACAAGGACACTAAACTTCAGGAAGGCAAATTTCCAAGGGTTGAGAGATGATCTTAGTACAATAAACTGGGACGATATACTGAGACATAAAACTACACTAAGCAAATGGGAGACAATTATTAGCATCCTGAATAGGACCTGTGCACAATATATACCCTATGGGAATAAACATGCTAGAAATAGGAGGAAACCACAATGGCTAAATAGAGCTGTAAGGGGCGCAATAAGTGGCAAAAAAAAAGCATTTAGAGAACTAAAGCAAGTAGGTAGTGATGAGGCATTAAATAAACACAGAAAATTAAATAAATTCTGTAAAAACCAAATCAAGGCAGCAAAGATTGAGACAGAGAGAATCATTTCCAGAGAAAGTAAAAATAACCCCAAAATATTCTTTAACTACATAAATAGCAAAAAACTAAAAAATTATAGTGTTGGCCCCCTTAAAAATAGTCTGGGTGAAATGGTGGATGAGGATGAGGAAAAAGCCAGTATGCTAAATGATTTTTTTTTCAACACATGACAGAAAACATGATTAGTGATGTCAAAAATTCTCCATTAAATGTCACTTGCTTAATCCAGCAGGAAGTACAGCGGCGTCTAAAAATCACTAAAGTTGACAAATCCCCGGGCCCGGATGGGATACACCCGCGAGTACTGCAGGAATTAAGTAACGTCATAGATAGACCATTATTTTTAATCTTTAAAGATTTCATAATAACAGGGTCTGTACCACACGACTGGCGTATAGCAAATGTGGTGCCAATATTCAAAAAGGGGACAAAAACTGAACTTGGAAATTATAGGCCAGTAAGCTTAACCTCTACTGTGGATAAAATCCTGGAGGGTTTCCTAAGAGATGCTATACTAGAGTATCTGAAGAAGAATAACCTCATGACCCAATATCAACATGGGTTTACGAGGGACCGTTCCTGTCAGACTAATCTGATCAGCTTTTATGAGGAGGCAAGTTCCGGACTGGACCAAGGAAATGCAGTGGATGTTGTGTATATGGACTTTTCAAAAGCTTTTGATATGGTTCCAAACAAAAGGTTGATACATAAAATGAGAACAATGGGGATAGGGGAAATATATGTATGTGGGTTAAGAACTGGCTCAGTGATTGAAAACAAAGGATGGTCATTAATGGAACACACTCAGACTGGGTCTCAGTTAACAGTGTGGTACCACAGGGGTCAGTATTGGGCCCCCTTCCTTTTAACATATTTATTAATGACCTTGTAGGGGGCATACAGAGTAATATTTCAATATTTGCAGACGACACTTAAGTCTGCAGGGTAATCAATACAGAGGAGGACAATTTTATATTACAGGAGGATCTATGTAAACTAGAAGCTTGGGCTGATAAATGGCAAATGAGCTTTAATGGGGATAAATGTAAGGTAATGCACTTGGGCAGAGGAAATAAAATGTATAATTATATGCTTAATTGTAAAACACTGGGCAAAATTGTAAGTGAAAAAGACCTGGGTGTATTCGTGGATGACAAGCTCACGTTTAGTGGCCAGTGTCAGGCTGCTGCTGCAAAGGCACATAAAATAATGGGATGCATTAAAAGAGGCATAGATGCTCATGAGGAGAACATAATTTTACCTCTATACAAGTCACTAGTGCGACCACACTTAGAATACTGTGTACAGTTCTGGTCTCCGGTGTATAAGAAAGACATAGCTGAACTAGAGCGGGTGCAGAGAAGAGCGACCAAGGTTATTAGAGGACTGGGGGGTCTGCAATACTAAGACAGGTTATTACACTTGGGGTTATTTAGTTTGGGAAAACAAAGGCTTAGGGGTGATCTTATTACTATGTACAAGTATGTGAGGGGACAGTACAAAGACCTTTCTACTGATCTTTTTACTCTGAGGCCAGAGACGGGGACAAGGCATCTTCTACGTCAGGAGGAAAGAAGGTTTAATCATAATCACAGACGCGGATTCTTTACTGTAAGAGCAGTGAGACTATGTAGCTCTCTGCCGCATGATGTTGTAATGAGTGATTCACTACTAAAATTTAAGAAGGGCATGGATGCCTTTCTTGAAAGTATAATATTACAGGTTATATATACAAGATTCCTTGATAGGGCGTTGATCCAGGGAACTAGTCTGATTGTCGTATGGAGTCAGAAAGGAATTTTTTTCCCCAATGTGGAGCTTAGTGTTTGCCACATGGTTTTTTTTTGCCTTCCTCTGGATCAACATGTTAGGCTATGGGTTGAACTAGATGGACTTAGTCTTCCTTCAACCTTAAAAACTATGTTACTATGTTACTCAGGGCGACCATAGGCTGCAGCTTCTCTCAGGCACACGATAGATTCAGTTGCTGACCAGACAGATCTGACAAGAGTCTTTTTCAACAGTTTAACAGTGGAATTTAATCTGAAGCATGGCCAGTGCAATTCAGGGATATTACAACATCAATCTTCATTACATACATGCAGGCACAGTAACATTGGTCTCTTCAGTAGCATAATTCAGCACAGATTAGATCTCTTAGCAGCACACTTCTAGGCATACACAACCACAGGCTTTTCCTTCATAAGGGCTCAATAGTACACCGCATTCTTTATCCTGCATGGAGATGGAGTGGGGGGGGGGGTGTGATGAGGGAGATGATCTCTATGACAGGCTTCCTTCCAGTCCTTATCTTCCTGGCTGATAATACTTTACACTGTTAGCTTAGGGAGTCTAACTGACCTTTGTTTAGCTTTCCTCCTGACCTGAATTCTGTTCCCTCCTTTGACAGATCACGAGCCACCTTTCTCTTCAGCTCAGGCCAGACAGTAAACAACTTCCCCACAATCCCCCTGGGGCTCTGCTAAAACAATCCCCTTCTCTTGTGACTGTGTTAACCCCTCTAGTTGCTGGATGCTTTTGGAGCACAATATTTCATGTCTCCTGTGCTTGTGTTACTTCTAATTGTTGCTGAATGCTTTTAAAGCAACAGCACTACATCTGCATGTCACACTCTGCAACAGCCCTACTTCTGCATGTCACAAAGGTGAGGATCACAGATTGGTCTTAAAGAGAGAGGAATCATAAAAGTATAAGGGATATATTTGTAAAGCCAAACACAGCAACCTTCTACAGCCGAATAGAGATGAGCGTTGTTCTACTCGAACTGTTCGCCAATCTCAAATTCGAGCTGTTTTGGGCGGTGTTCGAGCCGTTCGGCGAACACGAACAATTTGAGAAAAATTCGGCTGTTCGAGGTTATGTTCGATAACTGTTCGTGCACCTAAATCATAACTGGATTTTTTCTCAGTAATGATGAAAATTAATGTTAATACGCAGTTTGAGTGTACAGCGGGGTGGGGGGAGGGGCAGGGGATGGATCTCTGCAGGAATAATGAAGATCTCCATTTTTTTTTCTCTTTCCCGCATTTACAGTGGGGAGGTGCAATCTGTCAGCCTATCAGCAGCGCACACACGGAGCGAAGTGCTTTTTTTCACACAAGCAAGGGCATGTGTCATTGGCAGTGTATGTCACATGTCCTTGCCCTATAAGACCAAGCCATTTTCCCCGTCGCCACCATTTTCTCACTGCTGCAGCTGCGTGTTAGACGGCACCGCTGTTGCTGTGTGCGCTATACCTTGTTAATTTCAAGCCAATTTTCGCACAAATATACAGATAGCTTGGGAGTAGGGAATAGTTGTGATTGCAGTCCTTTTAAGGACTAGGTTACAGCATTTCCTATGACTTTTATCAGGGAGGTCTGTGCTCTTAAATAGATAGGTTGTGGGAGTAAAGACTAATTGTAATTGGAGTCCTTTTCAGGACTAGGTTACATCAGTTCCTATCAGTTTTTGCCAGGCAGGTCTGTGCCAGTGCTGTGCAAGTTTTTTTCACAGCATTTGGCTGAATCTAGCAAAGCTAATCCTTTTTGGCCTATTGCAGAGTGTGTTAGTCAGTGGAGTAGCCTATCTGTGTTGCAAGATATACCACCTGTGTATAGAATACCAATTTTTTTACTGCACCTAGTGAAGTAAAATCTTTTGGGCATAGCATCATTCTATTAGTCCATCTATACTGACCTCCATCAGGTTGCAAACTGAATATAATTTTTTTCTGCATCTAGCTCTGAAAAAATATTGGGCTTCTAGCTGTGTGTGGGTCTTGTTCTATTAATCCATATATACTGACCTCCATCAGGTTGCAAACTGAATATAATTTTTTTCTGCATCTACCTCTGAAAAAATATTGGGATTCTAGCTGTGTGTGGGTCTTGTTCTATTAGTCCATCTATACTGACCTCCATCAGGTTGCAAACTGAATATAATTTTTTTCTGCATCTAGATCTGAAAAAATATTTGGCCTTCTAGCAGTGTGTGGGACTTGTTCTATTAGTCCACCTATACTGACCTCCATCAGGTTGCAAACTGAATATATTTTTTTCTGCATCTACCTCTGAAAAAATATTGGGCTTCTAGCTGTGTGTGGGACTTGTTGTATTAGTCCATCTATACTGACCTCCATCAGGTTGCAAACTGAATATATTTTTTTCTGCATCTACCTCTGAAAAAATATTGGGCTTCTAGCTGTGTGTGGGTCTTGTTCTATTAATCCATCTATACTGACCTCCATCAGGTTGCAAACTGAATATAATTTTTTTCTGCATCTAGCTCTGAAAAAATATTTGGCCTTCTAGTAGTGTGTCGGACTTTCTCTATTAGTCCTTCTATACTGACCTCCATCAGGTTGCAAATTAAAAATAATTTTTATCTGCATCTACAGTACCTCTGAAAAAATATTTGGGCTTCTAGCTGTGTGTGGGACTTGTTGTATTAGTCCATCTATACTGACCTCCATCAGGTTGCAAACTGGATATATTTTTTTCTGCATCTACCTCTGAAAAAATATTGGGCTTCTAGCTGTGTGTGGGACTTGTTGTATTAGTCCATCTATACTGACCTCCATCAGGTTGCAAACTGAATATATTTTTTTCTGCATCTACCTCTGAAAAAATATTGGGCTTCTAGCTGTGTGTGGGACTTGTTGTATTAGTCCATCTATACTGACCTCCATCAGGTTGCAAACTGAATATATTTTTTTCTGCATCTACCTCTGAAAAAATATTGGGCTTCTAGCTGTGTGTGGGTCTTGTTCTATTAATCCATCTATACTGACCTCCATCAGGTTGCAAACTGAATATAATTTTTTTCTGCATCTACCTCTGAAAAAATATTGGTCTTCTAGCTGTGTGTGGGTCTTGTTCTATTAATCCATCTATACTGACCTCCATCAGGTTGCAAACTGAATATAATTTTTTTCTGCATCTAGCTCTGAAAAAATATTGGGCTTCTAGCTGTGTGTGGGTCTTGTTCTATTAATCCATCTATACTGACCTTCATCAGGTTGCAAACTGAATATAATTTTTTTCTGCATCTAGCTCTGAAAAAATATTTGGCCTTCTAGTAGTGTGTCGGACTTTCTCTATTAGTCCATCTATACTGACCTCCATCAGGTTGCAAATTAAAAATAATTTTTATCTGCATCTACAGTACCTCTGAAAAAATATTTGGGCTTCTAGCTGTGTGTGGGACTTGTTGTATTAGTCCATCTATACTGACCTCCATCAGGTTGCAAACTGAATATATTTTTTTCTGCATCTAGCTCTGAAAAAATATTGGGCTTCTAGCTGTGTGTGGGACTTGTTGTATTAGTCCATCTATACTGACCTCCATCAGGTTGCAAACTGAATATATTTTTTTCTGCATCTACCTCTGAAAAAATATTGGGCTTCTAGCTGTGTGTGGGTCTTGTTCTATTAATCCATCTATACTGACCTCCATCAGGTTGCAAACTGAATATAATTTTTTTCTGCATCTAGCTCTGAAAAAATATTGGGCTTCTAGCTGTGTGTGGGTCTTGTTCTATTAATCCATCTATACTGACCTTCATCAGGTTGCAAACTGAATATAATTTTTTTCTGCATCTAGCTCTGAAAAAATATTTGGCCTTCTAGCAGTGTGTGGGACTTGTTCTATTAGTCCACCTATACTGACCTCCATCAGGTTGCAAACTGAATATATTTTTTTCTGCATCTACCTCTGAAAAAATATTGGGCTTCTAGCTGTGTGTGGGTCTTGTTCTATTAATCCATCTATACAGACCTCCATCAGGTTGCAAACTGAATATAATTTTTTTCTGCATCTAGCTCTGAAAAAATATTTGGCCTTCTAGTAGTGTGTCGGACTTTCTCTATTAGTCCATCTATACTGACCTCCATCAGGTTGCAAATTAAAAATAATTTTTATCTGCATCTACAGTACCTCTGAAAAAATATTTGGGCTTCTAGCTGTGTGTGGGACTTGTTGTATTAGTCCATCTATACTGACCTCCATCAGGTTGCAAACTGAATATATTTTTTTCTGCATCTACCTCTGAAAAAATATTGGGCTTCTAGCTGTGTGTGGGACTTGTTGTATTAGTCCATCTATACTGACCTCCATCAGGTTGCAAACTGAATATATTTTTTTCTGCATCTACCTCTGAAAAAATATTGGGCTTCTAGCTGTGTGTGGGTCTTGTTCTATTAATCCATCTATACAGACCTCCATCAGGTTGCAAACTGAATATAATTTTTTTCTGCATCTAGCTCTGAAAAAATATTGGGCTTCTAGCTGTGTGTGGGTCTTGTTCTATTAATCCATCTATACTGACCTCCATCAGGTTGCAAACTGAATATAATTTTTTTCTGCATCTAGCTCTGAAAAAATATTTGGCCTTCTAGCAGTGTGTGGGACTTGTTCTATTAGTCCACCTATACTGACCTCCATCAGGTTGCAAACTGAATATATTTTTTTCTGCATCTACCTCTGAAAAAATATTGGGCTTCTAGCTGTGTGTGGGTCTTGTTCTATTAATCCATCTATACAGACCTCCATCAGGTTGCAAACTGAATATAATTTTTTTCTGCATCTAGCTCTGAAAAAATATTTGGCCTTCTAGTAGTGTGTCGGACTTTCTCTATTAGTCCTTCTATACTGACCTCCATCAGGTTGCAAATTAAAAATAATTTTTATCTGCATCTACAGTACCTCTGAAAAAATATTTGGGCTTCTAGCTGTGTGTGGGACTTGTTGTATTAGTCCATCTATACTGACCTCCATCAGGTTGCAAACTGGATATATTTTTTTCTGCATCTACCTCTGAAAAAATATTGGGCTTCTAGCTGTGTGTGGGACTTGTTGTATTAGTCCATCTATACTGACCTCCATCAGGTTGCAAACTGAATATATTTTTTTCTGCATCTACCTCTGAAAAAATATTGGGCTTCTAGCTGTGTGTGGGACTTGTTGTATTAGTCCATCTATACTGACCTCCATCAGGTTGCAAACTGAATATATTTTTTTCTGCATCTACCTCTGAAAAAATATTGGGCTTCTAGCTGTGTGTGGGTCTTGTTCTATTAATCCATCTATACTGACCTCCATCAGGTTGCAAACTGAATATAATTTTTTTCTGCATCTAGCTCTGAAAAAATATTGGGCTTCTAGCTGTGTGTGGGTCTTGTTCTATTAATCCATCTATACTGACCTTCATCAGGTTGCAAACTGAATATAATTTTTTTCTGCATCTAGCTCTGAAAAAATATTTGGCCTTCTAGCAGTGTGTGGGACTTGTTCTATTAGTCCACCTATACTGACCTCCATCAGGTTGCAAACTGAATATATTTTTTTCTGCATCTACCTCTGAAAAAATATTGGGCTTCTAGCTGTGTGTGGGTCTTGTTCTATTAATCCATCTATACAGACCTCCATCAGGTTGCAAACTGAATATAATTTTTTTCTGCATCTAGCTCTGAAAAAATATTTGGCCTTCTAGTAGTGTGTCGGACTTTCTCTATTAGTCCATCTATACTGACCTCCATCAGGTTGCAAATTAAAAATAATTTTTATCTGCATCTACAGTACCTCTGAAAAAATATTTGGGCTTCTAGCTGTGTGTGGGACTTGTTGTATTAGTCCATCTATACTGACCTCCATCAGGTTGCAAACTGAATATATTTTTTTCTGCATCTACCTCTGAAAAAATATTGGGCTTCTAGCTGTGTGTGGGTCTTGTTCTATTAATCCATCTATACAGACCTCCATCAGGTTGCAAACTGAATATAATTTTTTTCTGCATCTAGCTCTGAAAAAATATTGGGCTTCTAGCTGTGTGTGGGTCTTGTTCTATTAATCCATCTATACTGACCTCCATCAGGTTGCAAACTGAATATAATTTTTTTCTGCATCTAGCTCTGAAAAAATATTTGGCCTTCTAGCAGTGTGTGGGACTTGTTCTATTAGTCCACCTATACTGACCTCCATCAGGTTGCAAACTGAATATATTTTTTTCTGCATCTACCTCTGAAAAAATATTGGGCTTCTAGCTGTGTGTGGGTCTTGTTCTATTAATCCATCTATACAGACCTCCATCAGGTTGCAAACTGAATATAATTTTTTTCTGCATCTAGCTCTGAAAAAATATTTGGCCTTCTAGTAGTGTGTCGGACTTTCTCTATTAGTCCATCTATACTGACCTCCATCAGGTTGCAAATTAAAAATAATTTTTATCTGCATCTACAGTACCTCTGAAAAAATATTTGGGCTTCTAGCTGTGTGTGGGACTTGTTGTATTAGTCCATCTATACTGACCTCCATCAGGTTGCAAACTGAATATATTTTTTTCTGCATCTACCTCTGAAAAAATATTGGGCTTCTAGCTGTGTGTGGGACTTGTTGTATTAGTCCATCTATACTGACCTCCATCAGGTTGCAAACTGAATATATTTTTTTCTGCATCTACCTCTGAAAAAATATTGGGCTTCTAGCTGTGTGTGGGTCTTGTTCTATTAATCCATCTATACAGACCTCCATCAGGTTGCAAACTGAATATAATTTTTTTCTGCATCTAGCTCTGAAAAAATATTTGGCCTTCTAGTAGTGTGTCGGACTTTCTCTATTAGTCCATCTATACTGACCTCCATCAGGTTGCAAATTAAAAATAATTTTTATCTGCATCTACAGTACCTCTGAAAAAATATTTGGGCTTCTAGCTGTGTGTGGGACTTGTTGTATTAGTCCATCTATACTGACCTCCATCAGGTTGCAAACTGAATATATTTTTTTCTGCATCTACCTCTGAAAAAATATTGGGCTTCTAGCTGTGTGTGGGACTTGTTGTATTAGTCCATCTATACTGACGTCCATCAGGTTGCAAATTGAATATATTTTTTTTCTGCATCTAACCCAGCCAATAGTTTTGGCCTAATACCACAGTTTGGCCACTCAGCTCTGCTCGGTTACCATCCATTGTTTTTCTGTGCAAACAACTCCAGAGTTGTGAATTAGTTAACCACCAAAATGAGTGGAAAAAGGCCTGCTGCTGGTGGAAAGGGGAATAGGCGTGTTGAGAAGGGGAAAAAAGGTTGTGTCCGTGGGGTAGGTGTTAAAGCAACAGTAACATCTGCAGAAGAAAGACCATCTTCCAGCCAAACTAAAATGTCTACTTCTTTTAGCGGACAATGTGATAAGATCCCTTTCTTACGGCCACGCCAATCGCTACAAATTCCAGATGAGGCACAAAAACAGCAGGTGCTTCAACGGATATCAAGTGCTCCTTTAAGTGGGCTCTCCTCCACATCAACTTCAACATCACAAATACTCCAGTCCTCAAAGGTGTCACCCAAATCGCACTTGCTTCCTCACAGCTCCCAAATCTCCAGCTGCCCGTCTGAGTATGAGGTAGAACAGATGGTTGAGTCTGCAGAGCTGTTTACTCATACTATAGCCTGGGAATCAGAGGTCGACTCCAGCGCTTCTGTGAATCCAGACGAGGAAATGATCTGCACTGATGCCCAGAATCTTTATGAGTCGGATCCAGGACCAGACGCAGAAGGTTCTGACCATAATGTAGACCCTCATTCCCAAACTGTAACTCCTGTTGGTGGAGACAATGAGGAAGACGATGATAAGACCCAAATACCTGATTGGAGCGACAACTTTAGTTTTTTGTCAGGGCAGGAACAGGTTGGCTCTGAGGACGACGGGTGTGATAACACACAGGGTGATAATGATGAGGTTGGAGATCCCACTTACTGTCAACCCACAGTCAGCCAAGAGATGAGGTCAGCAGAGGAGGTGGAGGAAGATGCTAGTGACGACGAGGTCAGGTTGCGCCTTTCTGGACAGAGACGTAGTACTGGAAGCACGTCAACAACTGCATCCTCAAACACAACTCTGCCTCTCACCACAAGTCGTGGTGGCTCTTCAGGTCGCATGGGTGCTAAGTAGTGTTGAGCCACCCCCGTAGTGTTCGAGTTCGGTTCGGTTCGTCGAACACCCGTGTGTTCGCCGAACTGTTCGTCGAACTGTTCGTCGAACACCTTCGAACACCGTTAAAACCAATGGCAGGCAAACAAAAACACATAGAAACACATAGAAAACACCTTCAAAGGTGTCCAAAAGCTGACAAACTGCTCAGAAGACACAACTAACACATGGAAAAGTGACAAGTACATATAGTCATGCGAAAAGAAAAGAGGTGGAGGAGTAAAAGGAGGGGGAGACACAGATATAGGCATGTCATGCCCTTCTAAAATCCAAAAAGTGAGAAGCCGAGACGGCCAGTATGCTCCTGCCCGTGCCACCTCCGTGTCGCCGGGTTTGTGCCAGAGCCGCGGTGAACCCTGACGGCCAGCCCCCCTCTCCCAATACTGGTGCCTGTCCGCTGGTGGGTCGAGAGAGCCCCCCTGTGGTGGAGGCAGCTCTAAGCTTTTAATTTAAATTGTCCCTCTAATTTGAATGAATACACTTTAAATCCATTTACAAGGATCTATTGGAGGGCAAGTCTCATGCCAGCAGCCGCGTAATTCCAGCTCCAGTAGCGTCCACTAAAGCTGCTGCAGTTAAAAAGCTTTTATAAGGATCGAGCTCGGCTGTCCACCGCAAGGCATCCTAGTGCCAGTCCCAGCCCCTATGCCTTGGGGTGCCTCCTGATGCTCTTCACTAAGTATCCCGTGGTCCCGAAGCATTTCCTTTGAAAAAATTAAGTGTCCAAACTACAGGTGGTGTAGCTTGCTTAACAGCCGGGATAATCCGCTGACTAGCAGACACTGCTACTAGGCACAAAGTATTTCCTGGGCTAGATGCAGTTAAAAATTTGTAAGTAGATACTCTCGTTGGATGCTGAGAAAGCATTCCATAGAGTCTCCTGGCACGCCATATATGATTCTCTTAAAAAGCTTGGGGTAGGGGTCTAGGGGACCCTTTTATAGCCAAAATCACGGCCCTGTATCACAATACGTCACCTAGGCTGAAGATAAATGGAACTGTAGCACCGAGGGCTCGGTTGCTACAGACGTATTGCACCTCACCCAGAGGTGTGATATCTCACTCTCAGATAAGGATGGAGTGTGGATCAGGACCCGACACCTGCATGCATTACACCACATTGCCGTGGGGCAGGGCGACCAATATGCCCCTGAGATGGGCACGACAGTCCCTGTCCCTGGCTGGAGTGGGGGGAGGGAACACTGAGGAAGGGGAACCCTGCAGTGCAGGAGCAGGGAGGAAGCAGTTCCTGGGTGCATTGAGAAGGGAGTATAAAAGGTGGGCACCATCTTAGTTCAGTGCAGAGAAGTCTGAGCAGAAGTGGCAGGGAGCAGGGGCTCTGCATGAGCTCTGCTCCGGAGGCGGGCCTAGTAACAGAGGCCCAGGCCTGCAAGAGGGAGAAGGAAGGAAGAGGAGCGGAGAAGGCTCCAGGAACGAGGAATGAAGGGATCCCAGGGGTGCGGACGGGCGAGTCGCCACCGCACGCCTGAATCCACCTGCGTGGAGGGGTCAGGCCAAAGGGGGAGACCGGTCCCCGAACTAGTGGAGGCAGGAAACGACCCTCAGCTAGAAACCGGAGGCTCTGACATTTTATGTGGCGCAGCCCCTTGCTCCACCCGCTAGGAAGGCACCACATAGGGTCAGGGAAACTGGCGCCAAGTTTACCAAGAGGAGGCCCGAGGCAGCCGGACAGAAGTGTTGGTAAGAAATGCCAGACAAAGGACACACAAAGGGGGTCCTGTGAAGTGCTCCAAAGTTATCTGGGAGTTGTCTGAGCCCCTCACCTGGTGAGCACAGTACGACGTGGGCAGCCGTTACCTGCAGACGTGGTCTGGATAATAAGAACTGTGAGTAAAGGCCCTGAACTGCATCACTGACTCCGTGTCGTTACTGCTGCTGCCCTGCACCATCACCCCCATCCTCCGCATACACTGCCCTGAGGCTCTACTCCTCCCGTGGGGAGTTATGCTACGCTCTGCTGCACCCACAACACCAGCCTTAGCGGTCTGCCCTGTAGCGGCGGTTCACTCTGACCGCAATCCACGGGTGGCGTAGTCGGACATTTAAACATCAAAACCACATAAATAGTTCCGCCACTGGTTTGACCGCCCTGAGCCATGGAACCGGATCGCCGCCACGAAGACTACAACCACCAGCATCCACCAAAAAGGGTCCGGCTCCGGGTGTCCCAAGGCCCAGGGGGTGCGTCAGAACATTTTCATCACCTTTCACAATCACCAATGGGACAAGGCAGGGATGTCCTCTGTCCCCTCTCTTATACATCCTAGTGACGGAGCACCTGCTCTCATCAATTCGCCATAACCCCAATATTAGGTGGATTGAGGTGGGAGGCACCGAGTACAAGTGCTCTCTATTTGCTGATGATGTCCTAGTATATATCACTCAATCACATATATCCATCCCTGCTGTTATGGCTGAAATAGATCACTTTGTTACATGGTAAAATTTTAAAATCAATGCAGCGAAGTCTGAGGCCCTCGATGTCTCCCTCCCTAAATCCATATAGGATTCCATCCAGTCCAACTTTCCCTTTGCCTGGCCCTCACAGGGTATCAAATACTTAGGAATTCCTATTCATAGAGACCTCTCCCATCTATGTTATCTTAATTTTGGGCCCTTTATTGAACAATTCCATACAGACCACGGTTGGCAAGTTAGAACTGTAAGATTCACTACGTGAACCACTGGTGTTTTGTGGAAAAGCACATGTACACTGTGTTCCAAATTATTATGCAAAAAGTGTTTAGGAGTGATAAGGGAAGAATTTGTTTGTTTGTCAGTTAAACTCATTGATGGTGATGTGTGTCAGGGCTCTTTATATCACTGTAAGCAATTGCAGACACCTGTGCTAATTAGTTTGGCAGGTGTGTCCAATGAAAGGCAAGACTACTTAAGAAGGCTCTCTCACATTATTAAGCAGCCTACATTTTCTGCCAAAATGGGAAAGAAAAAGGATGTGTCGGCTGCTGAGAAGCAACAATTTGTGGAGTGTTTAGGTCAAGGCATGACTACAATCAACATTGTGCGATGATCAGGATGAAGTGTCTTGGCAATCAAGAAGTATGTAGCTGATTCACAGTACACACGTGTGCGTGCTGATAAGGGCAAATTGAGGACTCTTTCCTACAGGCAATTACGTCAGGTTGAAACAGCAGCGGCAAAAAAGCCTTGTCATAGCAGCAGACAAGTTTTTGAAGCTGCTTGTGCCTCCAACGTCCCCCGAACAACAAGATGCAGGGTCCTTCAGAGGTTTGCAGCTGTGCATATGCCATCCTGTCGACCTCCTCTATCCACTTCACACAAGCAGAAACGGCTCCAGTGGGCCAAACATTACATGAAGACTGATTTCAAAACTGTTTTGTTCACGGATGAGTGCCGTGCAGCGCTCGATGGTCCAGATGAATGGAGTGGAGGTTGGCTGGTTGATGGACACCCCACGCAAACACGGCTACAGCGCCAACAAGGAGGAGGTGGAGTAATGTTTTGGGCTGGAATCATGGGGAGAGAGATTGTCGGCCCCTTTAGGATCCCTGAAGGCGCTAAAGATGAACTCCATAATGTATGTGGATTTTCTCAAACAGCACTTCCTGCCATGGTTCAAGAAGAAGAACCGTGTATTTCACAGCAAGATCATTTTTCTGCATGATAATGCACCATCTCATGCTGCACATAAAACATCTGCATCTCTGGCTGATATGGACATAAAAGGGGACAAACTTATGGTGTGACCCCCATGCTCCCCTGACCTCTACCCCATTCAGAACCTTTGGAGCATCATTAAAAGGAGTGTCTATGATGGCGGGAGGCAGTTCACATCTAAGCAACAGCTCTGGGAGGGTATTCTGTCCTCATGCAAAACAATTGAAGCAGAAACCATCCAAAACCTGACAAATTCAATGGACGAGAGAGTTCAGAAGCTCCTTTCGAACAAGGGGTCCTATGTGAAAATGTAACATCACCTAGAATAAAGTTTTGAGTTGAAAACTGTTTGATTTCAGTTTCTAACAACCTGCTAATGCTTATAATTTCAAAAATGACCATTTTTTTGGTCTTTATTAAAATGAAAAGGTTGATCGAAAAGTTTGGGGGATCTAAGAGTGTGGCAACCCAGTAGTCATGATTACTTCGAATTCTGACAATATGAGGGTCATGCTGCAGGTAGTGCAGCAAGAAGGCACTTATGTGTCTTGCGCATCTCGGAGCCCCAAAATTATTTTCCGGGCTAGATGCAGCTAAAAATTATTTTTAATTTTAAATCTGGTGAAGCTTATTATAGATGGCCTAATAGGATCAGTGCTGCACACTGCTACAAAGCCCAAATTATTTTCCAGTCAAGATACAGATAAACATGATTAGTAATTTGAAAGCTTAAAACGGTTGGTAGGGTGATTTTAACCAATCATCAAGCTTTTACTCTCCCCAGGATGACACAGGGGTAGAAAAGTCGTTTCGGATCCATGATTTGTTCATCTTTATGAACGTGAGTCTGTCTACATTATCAGTGGAGAGCCGCGTGCGCTTATCTGTCAGCACACCACCAGCAGCGCTGAACACACGTTCAGACAGAACGCTGGCTGCGGGGCATGACAAGATCTCCAAGGCGTAAGTGGCTAGCTCCGGCCATTTATCCAGATTGGAAGCCCAAAAAGAGCAAGGGTCCAGTGACACAGTCGTGGCTTCAATGTTTACTTGGAGATACTCCTGTACCATCGTCTCTAGGCGTTGACTATGTGTCAGACTTCTTGTCTCCTGTGGCCTTGCAAAGGATGGGCTAAAAAAGTGGTGAAATGATTCCGCAAAATTGATGTTACCAGCAGATACTGTGGTTCTGTTACGGTTTGAGTGCTGAACACTTGACGGTCCCACGGTTGGCAAGTTGGAACTGTGAGATTCACTACGTGCACCACTGGTATTTTGTGGAAAAGCACATGTAAGATTCTGCAACAGTCTCTGCTGATAATCCTGCATGCGTGCATCCCTTTCTATGGCAGGAATAATTTCTGCAAATTTACTTTTGTACCGGGGATCTAACAGTGTGGCAACCCAGTAGTCAGGATTATTTCTAATTCTCACAATTCGAGGGTCATGTTGCAGGTAGTGCAGCAAGAAGGCACTCATGTGTGTTGCGCATCCAGGAGCACCAAGTCCCTGTTGTGTTGGTGGCGAGGTAGCAATCATGCTTCCTTCCTCTGTCCTCTCCCCCCAACCTCGCACAACAGAAATGTGATCAAGGTCTCCCTCATCTGATGAGTCTTCCATCAGTTCGTCCTCCACTTCTTCCTGGGCTCCTGCACCTTCCTCACTAGTTTGGCTGCTACCATGCGCCCTGGTAAAATCATCTCCCCCACCCTCACATGCCTGCCGCCTTGGTGCTGCCGACCGTCTGGACCTTGCAGATGTTAGCCCTTCCGCATACAACTCCTCCTCCTCTACTTCCTCCACCTCCTCTTGTGCCACCACCTGACTCCGAATTCTGTTTAACATGTGCTCCAGCATGTAAATCACCGGAATAGTCATGCTGATAATGGCATCGTCAGCACTAAACATCTTCGTCGCCATTTCAAAACTGTGCAGAAGGGTGCATAGGTCCCTGATCTGAGACCACTCCTCCAGCGTGATTTGCCCCACCTCTGAATCTCGTTGGCCCAGGCTATACGTCAGAACGTATTGCACCAGGGCTTGTCGGTGCTGCCACAGTCGCTGCAACATGTGCAGAGTTGAATTCCACCGGGTAGGCACATCGCATTTTAGCCGGTGAAGTGGCAGGCCCAACGACTTCTGTAGAGATGTAAGTCGCTGAGCTGCGGGATGCGAACGGCGGAAGTGAGCACACAGCGACCGTGCCCTCTGCAGAAGGCCATCTAGTCTGGGATAGTGGGCTAAAAATTGCTGGACAACCAGGTTCAACACGTGAGCCATACAAGGCACGTGTGTGACATTGCCCCGGCGAAGGGCCGCACCCAGGTTTGCAGCATTGTCGCACACGGCCTTCCCTGGTTTCAGGTCCAGTGGAGACAACCATTCATGAAATTGGTTCTCCAGAGCTGACCACAACTCCTCAGCTGTGTGACTCACATTTCCCAGACATTTCAATGTAAAAACCGCCTGATGACGTTGAGCTCTACTGCCAGCATAGTAAGGAGGTGTGCAGGATCCCTTCTGCGCAGTTAGAAAGCTTGTGGCATGACCAGACAGGCTTTGGGTGCAGGTGGAAGACCGAGAGGAGGTTGAGGAGGCAGAAGCAGTGGAGGAAAAATGACATAAAGAGGATTGACGCACAACTCGTGGGGACGGCAAGACTTGGACAGCAGCCCCTTGTCCTGCTGTCACCATAGTTACCCAGTGCCCAGTCAGCGACATGTAACACCCCTGTCCATGCCTACTCGTCCAAGTGTCTGTGGTGAAATGCACCCTGTCACACACAGAGTTTCTCAAAGAAGCGGTGATGTTGTGTGCGACATGCTGGTGGAGCGCAGGCACACCTTTCTTTGAGAAGTAGTGCCGACTGGGCATCTGGTACTGGGGCACTGCGACGGACATAAGGTCTCGAAAATCCTCTGTGTCCACCAGGCGGAAAGGCAGCATTTCTGTAGCCAAGAGCTTGCAGATGGTGAAATTCAACCTCTTAGCTTTCTCATGGCTAGGAGGAAATGGTCTTTTACTTGTCCACATCTGAGGGACCGAGGGCTGGCTATTGTGCTTAGACGGGGTTGATAAGGGTGTCCCCGGCAAACTGCCGGTCTGTGAGGAAGATGCAGGCGGACATGTTAGGTTGCCTTGATCCAAAGGTGGTGCTATCGATGTCGGACAGCGCTCAAGACCAGCTGGTGTTACCACCTCCAAAGAAAATGATGACCTGCCAATCACGCTGGCTGTTGCGGGTAAAGAGGTGGCAGGTCTGCGCCCCAAAACAGGTGTGACTGCTGTCCCCCCAGTCACAGAGGATGAAGAGGCCGCGGATGCACAAGATATGGCAGACGGTGGTTGGCCCGGCCGGCTAGACCGCATTGTAGCACACTGAGCTTCCCACTGCAACTTATGCTTCATGTCCATGTGCCGGTTCATGCATGAAGTACTCAAACTATGTATTTTTTGGCCTCTACTTAGCTTTTGCTGACAAATGTTACAGATAACACGAGTTGGGTCATCTTTATCGATCTGAAAAAATGCCCAGGCTATGCAAGGCTTAGCACCCATGCGACCTGAAGAGCCACCACGACTTGTGGTGAGAGGCAGAGTTGTGTTTGAGGATGCAGTTGTTGACGTGCTTCCAGTACTACGTCTCTGTCCAGGAAGGCGCAACCTGACCTCGTCGTCACTAGCATCTTCCTCCACCTCCTCTGCTGACCTCATCTCTTGGCTGACTGTGGGTTGACAGTAAGTGGGATCTCCGACCTCATCATCATCACCCTGTGCGTTATCACACCCGTCGTCCTCAGAGCCAACCTGTTCCTGCCCTGACAAAAAACTAAAGTTGTCGCTCCAATCAGGTATTTGAGTCTTATCATCGTCTTCCTCATTGTCTCCACCAACAGGAGTTACAGTTTGGGAATGAGGGTCTACATTATGGTCAGAACCTTCTGCGTCTGGTCCTGGATCCGACTCATAAAGATTCTGGGCATCAGTGCAGATCATTTCCTCGTCTGGATTCACAGAAGCGCTGGAGTCGACCTCTGATTCCCAGGCTATAGTATGAGTAAACAGCTCTGCAGACTCAACCATCTGTTCTACCTCATACTCAGACGGGCAGCTGGAGATTTGGGAGCTGTGAGGAAGCAAGTGCGATTTGGGTGACACCTTTGAGGACTGGAGTATTTGTGATGTTGAAGTTGATGTGGAGGAGAGCCCACTTAAAGGAGCACTTGATATCCGTTGAAGCACCTGCTGTTTTTGTGCCTCATCTGGAATTTGTAGCGATTGGCGTGGCCGTAAGAAAGGGATCTTATCACATTGTCCGCTAAAAGAAGTAGACATTTTAGTTTGGCTGGAAGATGGTCTTTCTTCTGCACCTACCCCACGGACACAACCTTTTTTCCCCTTCCCAACACGCCTATTCCCCTTTCCACCAGCAGCAGGCCTTTTTCCACTCATTTTGGTGGTTAACTAATTCACAACTCTGGAGTTGTTTGCACAAAAAAACAATGGATGGTAACCGAGCAGAGCTGAGTGGCCAAACTGTGGTATTAGGCCAAAACTATTGGCTGGGTTAGATGCAGAAAAAAAATATTTTTAATTTGCAACCTGATGGAGGTCAGTATAGATGGACTAATAGACCAAGTCCCACACACCGCTAGAAGCCCAAATATTTTTTCAGAGCTAGATGCAGAAAATTTTTTTATTCAATTTGCAACCTGATGGAGGTCAGTATAGATGGACTAATAGACCAAGTCCCACACACTGCTAGAAGCCCAAATATTTTTTCAGAGCTAGATGCAGAAAAAAATTATTTTTAATTTGCAACCTGATGGAGGTCAGTATAGATGGACTAATAGACCAAGTCCCACACACTGCTAGAAGCCCAAATATTTTTTCAGAGCTAGATGCAGAAAAAAATTATTTTTAATTTGCAACCTGATGGAGGTCAGTATAGATGGACTAATAGACCAAGTCCCACACACCGCTAGAAGCCCAAATATTTTTTCAGAGCTAGATGCAGAAAAAAATTATATTCAATTTGCAACCTGCTGGACATCAGTATAGAAGGACTAATAGAACAAGTCCCACACACTTCTAGAAGCCCAAATATTTTTTCAGAGCTAAATGAAGAAAAAAATTATTTTTAATTTGCAACCTGATGGAGGTCAGTATAGATGGACTAATAGACCAAGTCCCACACACTGCTAGAAGCCCAAATATTTTTTCAGAGCTAGATGCAGAAAAAAATTATTTTTAATTTGCAACCTGATGGAGGTCAGTATAGATGGACTAATAGACCAATTCCCACACACCGCTAGAAGCCCAAATATTTTTTCAGAGCTAGATGCAGAAATTTTTTTTATTCAATTTGCAACCTGATGGAGGTCAGTATAGATGGACTAATAGACCAAGTCCCACACACTGCTAGAAGCCCAAATATTTTTTCAGAGCTAGATGCAGAAAAAAATTATTTTTAATTTGCAACCTGATGGAGGTCAGTATAGATGGACTAATAGACCAAGTCCCACACACTGCTAGAAGCCCAAATATTTTTTCAGAGCTAGATGCAGAAAAAAATTATTTTTAATTTGCAACCTGATGGAGGTCAGTATAGATGGACTAATAGAACAAGTCCCACACGCTGCTAGAAGCCCAAATATTTTTTCAGAGATAAATGAAGAAAAAAATTATTTTTAATTTGCAACCTGATGGAGGTCAGTATAGATGGACTAATAGACCAAGTCCCACACACTGCTAGAAGCCCAAATATTTTTTCAGAGCTAGATGCAGAAAAAAATTATTTTTAATTTGCAACCTGATGGAGGTCAGTATAGATGGACTAATAGACCAAGTCCCACACACCGCTAGAAGCCCAAATATTTTTTCAGAGCTAGATGCAGAAAAAAATTATATTCAATTTGCAACCTGCTGGAGGTCAGTATAGAAGGACTAATAGAACAAGTCCCACACACTGCTAGAAGCCCAAATATTTTTTCAGAGCTAAATGAAGAAAAAAATTATTTTTAATTTGCAACCTGATGGAGGTCAGTATAGATGGACTAATAGACCAAGTCCCACACACTGCTAGAAGCCCAAATATTTTTTCAGAGCTAGATGCAGAAAAAAATTATATTCAGTTTGCAACCTGATGGAGGTCAGTATAGATGGACTAATAGAATGATGCTATGCCCAAAAGATTTTACTTCACTAGGTGCAGTAAAAAAATTGGTATTCTATACACAGGTGGTATATCTTGCAACACAGATAGGCTACTCCACTGACTAACACACTCTGCAATAGGCCAAAAAGGATTAGCTTTGCTAGATTCAGCCAAATGCTGTGAAAAAAACTTGCACAGCACTGGCACAGACCTGCCTGGCAAAAACTGATAGGAACTGATGTAACCTAGTCCTGAAAAGGACTCCAATTACAATTAGTCTTTACTCCCACAATCTATCTATTTAAGAGCACAGACCTGCCTGATAAAAGTCGTAGGAAATGCTGTAACCTAGTCCTTAAAAGGACTGCAATCACAACTATTCCCTACTCCCAAGCTATCTGTATATTTGTGCGAAAATTGGCTTGAAATTAACAAGGTATAGCGCACACAGCAACAGCGGTGCCGTCTAACACGCAGCTGCAGCAGTGAGAAAATGGTTGCGACGGGGAAAATGGCTTGGTCTTATAGGGCAAGGACATGTGACATACACTGCCAATCACACATGCCCTTGCTTGTGTGAAAAAAAGCACTTCGCTCCGTGTGTGCGCTGCTGATAGGCTGACAGATTGCACCTCCCCACTGCAAATGCGGGAAAGAGAAAAAAAAATGGAGATCTTCATTGTTCCTGCAGAGATCCATCCCCTGCCCCTCCCCCCGCCCCGCTGTACACTCAAACTGCGTATTAACATTAATTTTCATCATTACTGAGAAAAAATCCAGTTATGATTTTGGTGCACGAACAGTTATCGAACATAACCTCGAACAGCCGAATTTTTCTCAAATTGTTCGTGTTCGCCGACCGGCTCGAACACCGCCCAAAACAGCTCGAATTTGAGATTGGCGAACAGTTCGAGTAGAACAACGCTCATCTCTAGTGCTAAGCCTTGCATAGCCTGGGCATTTTTTCAGATCGATAAAGATGACCCAACTCGTGTTATCTGTAACATTTGTCAGCAAAAGCTAAGTAGAGGCCAAAAAATACATAGTTTGAGTACTTCATGCATGTGACGCGCCCCTGGGCCTGAGTCGCGCAGCGTTGCGCACGCGGGAGCCTACCCGGAGCCGGATCAGATGGGGGTAGTAGTCTCGTGGCGGTGACCCGGTCCTGGCCCAGGGAGTCAGACTAAGTGGCAGTCTATTAGCAGTAGATGGTGGATGACTACGCCACCCGTTGAATGCAGCTATGGAGCTGCCGCTGCAGGGCAGACCGCTGAGGCCGGTGGAAGGATGGTGCAGCGTGGATGGTATAACCCCCAACGGGAGGGGTATGGCCTCAGGGCAGCCGACGTGGATGATGGGGATAGCAGGGACCACTCAGAGACGATGCGGTGTAGTTCAGGGTCTTTACTGGTGACAAAGATAGACCCTCCCGGAGTACTTGCTAGCAATCGGGGCCTGGTCAGTCCTTGAGCAGATGGGATCTCCCCTGGCCAGGCGGAGTTGTAGGCCTTCCCAACTAACTGTACTCTTCTGGCTACCTTGCTAGAGGCAGGTAAAAGTAGCCCACGTCCCTGAGTGTACCGTGTGGTGCTCACCCGTATGGCCGGTGACTCGGGGCCTTCTAATGGCTTCCGCTCCACGATGGCGGTGCTGGTCCCACGTGTGTGACCGTGCCTTCGGGTTTCTGGGCCAGAGGACCTGCAATCCCCTGCCGGTCGGTTTCTGCTGCTGGGTAGAGATTAGTCCCCACAGCCTCGGACTCCGGGTCCGGTGATACTTCTCAGTCAGGGCGAGCTCTGCAGCTGCCAGCCCCTGACTCCTTGTAACACTGCTCCCACAGAGCTCCTGATGTTCTGTTCCTATATTTGCTTCTTTTCTCTGTCTCTACTTCTTCTCTACTCACTAACCCTGCCTCAGCCCTAGGTTTATATAGGGGAAGTTCTTCCCCTCCCAGGACTGGGCAGGAGGTGTGGCATGCATAGGATCCCTGACCAAGAGACCTCCCACCTGCTCTCAGACGTAATATCTCTATCACTGTGGCAACCAGACCCCTGGGGTGTCACATTCCCCCCTAGTGAGATTTAGTACTCCGGGACTAAACATATTTTTGGAAAAACATAACAAGGTATAACAATAACAATACAATAAAGAAACACATAAAGGTGGTCACGGCATGTCCGTAACCGGGTGCAGTCTTTGAAGAAAGCAAGGTGTCCATTTCACCAAAACAGGGAGACGTAACCAGGTAGGGGTCTGTCCTGCCCCGAGTCCTTAACAGTCTTTAGTCCGTCCTGGGTTACGCTCCAACTATGTACAAAGGATTCCCGGTAAATCCACCAAAGACTCCTATAAACAACTAGAAACACATAATTATACACAAGCAACAAGAAAAACAGGTAACCACAAATAAAACAATTTATACATTTCAAATCCTCCAACGTGCGGGTAACTGGCCTCTAGTGGCCCTAGTGGACCTACGGAGCTGACTGTCTAGCCCTGAACTACAGGGTGTAGGAGCTGTCAAGGGTAAACTGGGCAGCTGTCTACAGGCTCCTTGGCTCACTAGGGGTACGGCAGGCTCACTATAAGCAGAGGGTTGATCCTCCTGTTCTGCTTGTGTGGAGTCTTCTGCCTCCTGGACCGGCTGCTCTTCCAGCTCTACCTGTCGCTCCGTAGGTGCTTGGGATGCTGGTTGGAGGAAGGTGAGTACGGGTACTACAACTGCGCCATTGACTTGAGTCCAAGACCGAGGGAAGTCTCCGAGCACAGTACTAACCATGTCTTCCCTTTCCTCTACGGGTCGAGGGTCTTCTTGTTCCTCTTCAGGGTTCCGTAGCTGTTCGGGACACTTCTTCAGGTGATCCCGGGATACAATGGTTGTGGTTTCCCCTCCGTCTTTACTGATGGTACAGACCTTTGGGTTGTCGTGGCTTGAGGGCAGTACGGTGTACGGGTCCTTCTCCCACTGGTCGTCCAACTTGTGGAGCCGTCTTTTTCTCTTCAAGACCTGCTCTCCGGGTACCAGGGGAACAGCGGGAGCATACTGGTTGTAAGTTTTCTCTTGTCTTTCCCTAGCCTGACAGAGACTTCGCTCCACGCTCTCCTGTACTCTCCGGTACTGCTGCTGCCTCTCTGTGTCCCAGTCTGCTTCTGGTGAAGTGTCCTCGGGTGTCAGGACTCCCATTTCCAGGTCAACAGGTAACTTACCAGGTCTCGCCCTCATTAGGTAAGCCGGGGTACAGTTGGTGGAACCTACCGGGATGTGGTTGTACAGGTCCACCAGATCGGGCAGCTTCTCAGGCCACAGACCGCGTTCTTCCAGGGGCAACGTTTTCAGAAGATCCATTACCACCTGGTTCATTTTCTCACAAAGTCCATTAGTTTGCGGATGATAGGGTGTCGTCCTTATCTTCCGGCAGCCATACAGAGTGCAGAATTCTTGGAAGACCTCCGCTTCAAAGGCAGGTCCCTGGTCTGTCAACACTTGGTCCGGGTACCCGTGTGGACGGCAGAAATGCTGCTGGAAGGCTCTAGCTGCTGTTCGAGCTGTTAAGTCCTTGACGGGGACGACAACCAAGAACCGGGAGTAGTGATCCACGATGGTTAGTGCGTAGACGTAGCCACTTCTGCTTGGGGTCAGTTTTACATGATCCAAGGCTACCAGTTCCAACGGCTGCCGGGTGACGATGGACTGCAGGGGAGTCTTCTGGCTGGCACGGTCCTTCCTTCTTAGGTTGCACGGGCCACAGTCTCTGCACCACCTCTCGATGGTTCCCCTCATGCCTACCCAGTGGAACCGCTCGCGCAGCAGGAACTCCAGCTTCTTCCATCCGAAGTGTCCAGCCCCGTCGTGGTATGCCTCCATCACCATGTCTGCGTCTCTTCGTGGCACCACTACTTGCCAGATTAGTTCATGCGTCCGGGAGTTAACCATTCTGCGGCACAACTTCCCCTTGTAAAGGAACAGTCTACTCTTTTCTGCCCACAGTTGCTTGGCTTCCTCCGGAGCGTCTGGGTCAAGGCGAGCCTCTGGCCGAGTCAGCATCTCCTTCACCAGCCGGACGGCAGGGTCACTGTCCTGCGTTTCCGCCCAGTTGTAGTGAGGTAAGGGGTTAAGCGTAGCGCCTTGCTTACTCCTTACCCGATGGGAATACTGGATAGTCCCATGACGGTGAAACGCGGGGAGTTCGACTTCTTCCAGTCCCTCTGGATCTTCTCCTACGTCCGGTAGGTTTGGCATCCTGGACAGGGCGTCCGCGTTGGTATTGGAGCGTCCTGCCCGGTATTTGATGGTGAACTCGTAGTTGGACAGGCGGGCCATCCATCTCTGCTCTAGGGCACCGAGTCTTGCCGTGTCCAGGTGTGTCAACGGGTTGTTATCCGTGTACACGACGAACCGGGAAGAAGCGAGGTAGTGCTTAAAGCGTTCGGTGACTGCCCACACCACTGCCAGGAACTCTAGCTTAAATGAGCTGTAATTCTCAGGGTTTCTTTCGATGGGTCGCAGTTTTCGGCTGGCGTAAGCGATTACTCGCTCTTTCCCCTGCTGGATCTGGGACAGCACGGCTCCTAACCCGATGTTACTGGCGTCGGTGTAGAGGATAAAGGGCTGGCTGTAATCCGGGTACGCCAGGATTTCATCCCCCGTGAGGGCCATCTTCAGCTGGCGGAAGGACTCTTCTTCCAACTTCTCCCATCTGAAGGGCGGCTTCTGGTTCTTGGCCTTCCGGGACTGGCCTATCAGGAGGTCTTGCATAGGCGCTGCCTTTTTGGTGAAACCGGGGATGAACCTGCGGTAGTAGCCTACCAACCCGAGGAACTGCCGCACTTCCTTTACACTGGAGGGACTTGGCCATTCCTTAATTGCGGTGATCTTATCAGGGTCGGGAGCCACTCCGTCAGCGCTCACCACGTGTCCCAGGTACTGCACCTTTGGTTTCAGGAGGTGACACTTGGAGGGTTTCACCTTTAGGCCGTAGCTTGCCAGAGCTTCGAACACTTCCGCCAGGTGTTTCAGGTGGTCCTCATAAGTCTTAGAATATACGATGACATCGTCCAGGTACAACAGGACCGTCTCGAAGTTTCTGTGGCCCAGACAGCACTCCATTAATCGTTGGAAGGTTCCTGGTGCGTTGCAGAGTCCGAACGGCATACAGGTAAACTCGCTAAGTCCCATCGGGGTGGTGAATGCGGTCTTCTCCCGGTCCGCCTCTGCTACAGGAACCTGCCAGTACCCACTAGTGAGATCCAAGGTAGAGAAGAAGTTAGCAGATCTTAAAGCAGCCAAAGACTCCTCTATCCTTGGTAAGGGGTACGCATCCTTGTGTGTGATACGGTTGATTTTCCGGTAATCTACACACATCCTCATGGTGTTGTCTTTCTTTTTGACTAAGACTAGTGGAGCTGCCCAGGGGCTACAGCTATCCCTGATCACCCCAGCCTCCTTCATGTCTCTAAGCATCCCCTTGGCGTGTTGGTAGTGTGCAGGGGGTACGGGTCGATACCTCTCTTTTATGGGAGGATGGTCTCCCGTGGGGATGTGGTGTTCTACCCCCTTGACTCGCCCGAAGTCTAACGGGTGTTTACTAAACACTCTCTCGTACTCTTGAACCACCCGATAGACTCCCTGTTTCTGGTGTGAGGGAGTGGAGTCAGTACCCAAATGTAGTTGCTGACACCAGTCCTCCATTGTTTTCTTAGAGCCGTTACCTTCCTCCGGGTGAGATGGAGGCAAGGGTTCCACAGATTGTATAGCATTTTGGTTGATGGTATATAATTTGGCTAGCGTGGCATACCGGGGCAGGTACACTTCCCTCTTCCCGATATTGATTATGCGAACGGGCACCCTCCCATGGCGTACATTAACCACCCCCCGTGCTGTCAAGATGGTGGGCCTACTGTCTGAGTAAACTGGCTCTACCATTGCCTGGTAATCTCTACCTCTCAGACCAATAGCTGCCCGGCACCAAATCATCATTTCACTTTTTGGGGGCATGGCAATAGGGAAAGGGTCACACATTCTCACGCTACCAATCTCACCGCCGGAGAGTTCCACCTGTTGCCGTCGCATCAGTGCCCGGATCTCTTTTTGGAGCACTCGCTGCTCGCCGGAGCTGGCGTTCTTGGCAACCTGCTGTAAAAGGAAAATCACCTCTGCAAGACAATTTTCAATTACATTAGTTCCTAGAGTTATCTTTGGGTGACTCTCGTGTTTGTCAATGTCTACAATGATCAGTCCCTGTGCTGCCAGTTCAACTCTACCAATTTTAATGGTCACCTCTTTAAATCCGATCTGTGGCACGGGCTGACCATTGCTGGCGATGATACTCAAATCGTCGTCAGGGTAGCGGGTAATATCCGAGTCATTCCAGTACTGCTTGAAGAGCATGTACGGGATGGTGGTGACCTGTGATCCGGTGTCCAGTAGGGCACTCATAGGAATGCCATCCAGTACCACAGGCAAGACTGGACGTCCGCCCACATATTTGTCGCGCCAGTTCGATGGGCCTGATGATCTTTTTCCTAGGGGTTGGCCCTCTACCCTAGGTTGTGCCCGTTTAAAGGACAGTACCTTGCCATATGTCCGGGTTGATTGCAGCGGCGGCAGATGGGTTGTCCGTCCTCGTTGTATCGGTCGCTGGGTCTTCCTCTGGCCGGTGGGGTCCTCCTTGGTCGACGCCACGGGATGTCCTCCGGTCCGGATGCCAGCTGGATCTTCCCTGGAGTGGAAACCTGTAAAGACTGCACAGTTCGGGTTAGCGCAGCAACGCTTTTAGCTAGCTCTTGGACCTGATGGTGCAGGTCTGGAGCCGAGTCATTGTTCAAAGCCTGCGCATCAGCTCCCACAGGCCCTGCCGACAAGGGCGCCGCCTCCTGGTGGTAAGTGGTAGTGGGGCGTCTGTGGGTCACAACGCCACCTGGTGCCGGTTCTCGGAGCACCCGGATAGCTCTGTCCTTGAACTGTGCAAATCCCAGATGAGGGTCCTGTAAGGCCATTGCCCGCAACTGGGTTCGGTGGGCATTGCAATATAAACCCTCTATAAATTGTTCAGTTAACAGCCTGTCCTCGTCTCCCACGCCGTCAGGGTCGGTCTGCTTAATGGCCCTCAGGGCCTCTTGTAGGTTCAGGGCATAGTCCCTTATACTCTCATGTGCCCGCTGTTTGCACCCGTAGAATCTAAGCTTGATCTCAGCTGAGGTGCGGGTATCAAAGGTGTCCATCAGCCGGGTTAGTATCCCTGCGACAGTCCTCCCCCCAGGTGGCCAGGACTTTACCTCCCTTTGGGCTGCCCCGGTTAATTGGGCCACCAGGATGCTCACTTTTTGCTCTTCTGTGAGGGGGTACACCTGGAAGAGGCTATCCAGTTTTTCTCTAAAGTCCTGCAGGGTATGTGACTCCCCTGAGTACTGGGGTAGCCAGGCTGCCCCCGGGATATAGGGCATGGTGAAAGGCATGACCGCCACAGCGGTGGCGCTGGCGGGGGTTGGAGCGGTGAAGCTCTCCTCCGTATCCGACATCCTTCTCCCCCCTAGTGGACCGTGGCCTACCTTGCGATGATCCTCTTCCGTAGGCCGCGGCTCCGCAGTGGATCGTCAGGGTTGAGGACCTTCCGTCGCTCTCCTGTGACGTCGGCGTCTGCTGGGCTCCTTCCAGGACCTTACGCAATGTCCGGACGTGAGGCGGGGCTTCAGTTCTCGCGCGCTTTCGGAGTCCACGCCCCTCTTCTTCCCGCGCGGCGTCTTCAAGATGGCGGCCAACGGCGGGAAAACTCCACGGATGGCGGGAAGAAGGCTGAAGATGGCGCCGGATGGCGGGAAAACCTCACGGATGGCGGGAAGAAGGCTGAAGATGGCGCCGGATGGCGGGAATCTTCACGGATGGTAAGTTTTAAAAGTCTCTTTTTCAGGCACGCAGTACCCGGTGGTTGCGGGCACGAAATCCTGCCGACTACGCCAAAAGTTGACGCGCCCCTGGGCCTGAGTCGCGCAGCATTGCGCACGCGGGAGCCTACCCGGAGCCGGATCAGATGGGGGTAGTAGTCTCGTGGCGGTGACCCGGTCCGTGCCCAGGGAGTCAGACTAAGTGGCAGTCTATTAGCAGTAGATGGTGGATGACTACGCCACCCGTTGAATGCAGCTATGGAGCTGCCGCTGCAGGGCAGACCGCTGAGGCCGGTGGAAGGATGGTGCAGCGTGGATGGTATAACCCCCAACGGGAGTGGTATGGCCTCAGGGCAGCCGACGTGGATGATGGGGATAGCAGGGACCACTCAGAGACGATGCGGTGTAGTTCAGGGTCTTTACTGGTGACAAAGATAGACCCTCCCGGAGTACTTGCTAGCAATCGGGGCCTGGTCAGTCCTTGAGCAGATGGGATCTCCCCTGGCCAGGCGGAGTTGTAGGCCTTCCCAACTAACTGTACTCTTCTGGCTACCTTGCTAGAGGCAGGTAAAAGTAGCCCACGTCCCTGAGTGTACCGTGTGGTGCTCACCCGTATGGCCGGTGACTCGGGGCCTTCTAATGGCTTCCGCTCCACGATGGCGGTGCTGGTCCCACGCGTGTGACCGTGCCTTCGGGTTTCTGGGCCAGAGGACCTGCAATCCCCTGCCGGTCGGTTTCTGCTGCTGGGTAGAGATTAGTCCCCACAGCCTCGGACTCCGGGTCCGGTGATACTTCTCAGTCAGGGCGAGCTCTGCAGCTCCCAGCCCCTGACTCCTTGTAACACTGCTCCCACAGAGCTCCTGATGTTCTGTTCCTATATTTGCTTCTTTTCTCTGTCTCTACTTCTTCTCTACTCACTAACCCTGCCTCAGCCCTAGGTTTATATAGGGGAAGTTCTTCCCCTCCCAGGACTGGGCAGGAGGTGTGGCATGCATAGGATCCCTGACCAAGAGACCTCCCACCTGCTCTCAGACGTAATATCTCTATCACTGTGGCAACCAGACCCCTGGGGTGTCACACATGAACCGGCACATGGACATGAAGCATAAGTTGCAGTGGGAAGCTCAGTGTGCTACAATGCGGCCTAGCCGGCCGGGCCAACCACCGTCTGCTATATCTTGTGCATCCGCGGCCTCTTCATCCTCTGTGACTGGGGGGACAGCAGTCACACCTGTTTTGGGGCGCAGACCTGCCACCTCTTTACCCGTAAAAGCCAGCGTGATTGGCAGGTCATCATTTTCTTTGGAGGTGGGAACACCAGCTGGTGTTGAGCGCTGTCCGACATCGATAGCACCACCTTTGGATCAAGGCAACCTAACATGTCCGCCTGCATCTTCCTCACAGACCGGCAGTTTGCCGGGGACACCCTTATCAACCCCGTCTAAGCACAATAGCCAGCCCTCGGTCCCTCAGATGTGGACAAGTAAAAGACCATTTCCTCCTAGCCATGAGAAAGCTAAGAGGTTGAATTTCACCATCTGCAAGCTCTTGGCTACAGAAATGCTGCCTTTCCGCCTGGTGGACACAGAGGATTTTCGAGACCTTATGTCCGTCGCAGTGCCCCAGTACCAGATGCCCAGTCGGCACTACTTCTCAAAGAAAGGTGTGCCTGCGCTCCACCAGCATGTCGCACACAACATCACCGCTTCTTTGAGAAACTCTGTGTGTGACAGGGTGCATTTCACCACAGACACTTGGACGAGTAGGCATGGACAGGGGCGTTACATGTCGCTGACTGGGCACTGGGTAACTATGGTGACAGCAGGACAAGGGGCTGCTGTCCAAGTCTTGCCGTCCCCACGAGTTGTGCGTCAATCCTCTTTATGTCAAAGTTCCTCCACTGCTTCTGCCTCCTCAACCTCCTCTCGGTTTTCCACCTGCACCCAAAGCCTGTCTGGTCATGCCACAAGCTTTCTAACTGCGCAGAAGGGATCCTGCACACCTCCTTACTATGCTGGCAGTAGGGCTCAACGTCATCAGGCGGTTTTTACATTGAAATGTCTGGGAAATGTGAGTCACACAGCTGAGGAGTTGTGGTCAGCTCTGGAGAACCAATTTCATGAATGGTTGTCTCCACTGGACCTGAAACCAGGGAAGGCCGTGTGCGACAATGCTGCAAACCTGGGTGCGGCCCTTCGCCGGGGCAATGTCACACACGTGCCTTGTATGGCTCACGTGTTGAACCTGGTTGTCCAGCAATTTTTAGCCCACTATCCCAGACTAGATGGCCTTCTGCAGAGGGCACGGTCGCTGTGTGCTCACTTCCGCCGTTCGCATCCCGCAGCTCAGCGACTTACATCTCTACAGAAGTCGTTGGGCCTGCCACTTCACCGGCTAAAATGCGATGTGCCTACCCGGTGGAATTCAACTCTGCACATGTTGCAGCGACTGTGGCAGCACCGACAAGCCCTTGTGTTATACGTTCTGACGTATAGCCTGGGCCAACGAGATTCAGAGGTGGGGCAAATCACGCTGGAGGAGTGGTCTCAGATCAGGGTCCTATGCACCCTTCTGCACAGTTTTGAAATGGCGACGAAGATGTTTAGTGCTGACGATGCCATTATCAGCATGACTATTCCGGTGATTTACATGCTGGAGCACATGTTAAACAGAATTTGGAGTCAGGTGGTGGCACAAGAGCAGGTGGAGGAAGTAAAGGAGGAGGAGTTGTATGCGGAAGGGCTAACATCTGCAAGGTCCAGACGGTCGGCAGCACCAAGGCGGCAGGCATGTGAGGGTGGGGGAGATGGTTTTACCAGGGCGCATGGTAGCAGCCAAACTAGTGAGGAAGGTGCAGGAGCCCAGGAAGAAGTGGAGGACGAACTGATGGAAGACTCATCAGATGAGGGAGACCTTGATCACATTTCTGTTGTGCGAGGTTGGGGGGAGAGGACAGAGGAAGGAAGCATGATTGTTACCTCGCCACCAACACAACAGGGACTTGGTGCTCCTGGATGCGCAACACACATGAGTGCCTTCTTGCTGCACTACCTGCAACATGACCCTCGAATTGTGAGAATTAGAAATAATCCTGACTACTGGGTTGACACACTGTTAGATCCCCGGTACAAAAGTAAATTTGCAGAAATTATTCCTGCCATAGAAAGGGATGCACGCATGCAGGAGTATCAGCAGAGACTGTTGCAGAATCTTACATGTGCTTTTCCACAAAATACCAGTGGTGCACGTAGTGAATCTCACCGTTCCAACTTGCCAACCGTGGGACCGTCAAGTGTTCAGCACTCAAACCGTAACAGAACCACAGTATCTGCTGGTAACATCAATTTTGCGGAATCATTTCACCACTTTTTTAGCCCATCCTTTGCAAGGCCACAGGAGACAAGAAGTCTGACACATAGTCAACGCCTAGAGACGATGGTACAGGAGTATCTCCAAGTAAACATTGAAGCCACGACTGTGTCACTGGACCCTTGCTCTTTTTGGGCTTCCAATCTGGATAAATGGCCGGAGCTAGCCACTTACGCCTTGGAGATCTTGTCATGCCCCGCAGCCAGCGTTCTGTCTGAACGTGTGTTCAGCGCTGCTGGTGGTGTGATGACAGATAAGCGCACGCGGCTCTCCACTGATAATGTAGACAGACTCACGTTCATAAAGATGAACTAATCATGGATCCGAAACGACTTTTCTACCCCTGTGTCATCCTGGGGAGAGTAAAAGCTTGATGATTGGTTAAAATCACCCTACCAACCGTTTTAAGCTTTCAAATTACTAATCATGTTTATCTGTATCTTGACTGGAAAATAATTTGGGCTTTGTAGCAGTGTGCAGCACTGATCCTATTAGGCCATCTATACTAAAGCTTCACCAGATTTAAAATTAAAAATAATTTTTAGCTGCATCTAGCCCGGAAAATAATTTTGGGGCTCCGAGATGCGCAAGACACATAAGTGCCTTCTTGCTGCACTACCTGCAGCATGACCCTCATATTGTCAGAATTCGAAGTAATCATGACTACTGGGTTGCCACACTCTTAGATCCCCCAAACTTTTCGATCAACCTTTTCATTTTAATAAAGACCAAAAAAATTGTCATTTTTGAAATTATAAGCATTAGCAGGTTGTTAGAAACTGAAATCAAACAGTTTTCAACTCAAAACTTTATTCTAGGTGATGTTACATTTTCACATAGGACCCCTTGTTCGAAAGGAGCTTCTGAACTCTCTCGTCCATTGAATTTGTCAGGTTTTGGATGGTTTCTGCTTCAATTGTTTTGCATGAGGACAGAATACCCTCCCAGAGCTGTTGCTTAGATGTGAACTGCCTCCCGCCATCATAGACACTCCTTTTAATGATGCTCCAAAGGTTCTGAATGGGGTAGAGGTCAGGGGAGCATGGGGGTCACACCATAAGTTTGTCCCCTTTTATGCCCATATCAGCCAGAGATGCAGATGTTTTATGTGCAGCATGAGATGGTGCATTATCATGCAGAAAAATGATCTTGCTATGAAATACACGGTTCTTCTTCTTGAACCATGGCAGGAAGTGCTGTTTGAGAAAATCCACATACATTATGGAGTTCATCTTTAGCACCTTCAGGGATCCTAAAGGGGCCGACAATCTCTCTCCCCATGATTCCAGCCCAAAACATTACTCCACCTCCTCCTTGTTGGCGCTGTAGCCGTGTTTGCGTGGGGTGTCCATCAACCAGTCATCCTCCACTCCATCCATCTGGACCATCGAGCGCTGCACGGCACTCATCCGTGATCAAAACTGTTTTGAAATCAGTCTTCATGTAATGTTTGGCCCACTGGAGCCGTTTCTGCTTGTGTGAAGTGGATAGAGGAGGTCGACAGGATGGCGTATGCACAGCTGCAAACCTCTGAAGGACCCTGCATCTTGTTGTTCGGGGGACGTTGGAGGCACAAGCAGCTTCAAAAACTTGTCTGCTGCTATGACAAGGCTTTTTTGCCGCTGCTCTTTCAACCTGACGTAATTGCCTGTAGGAAAGAGTCCTCAATTTGCCCTTATCAGCACGCACACGTGTGTACTGTGAATCAGCTACATACTTCTTGATTGCCAAGACACTTCATCCTGATCATCGCACAATGTTGATTGTAGTCATGCCTTGACCTAATCACTCCCCAATTTGTTGCTTTTCAGCAGCCGACACATCCTTTTTCTTTCCCATTTTGGCAGAAAATGTAGGCTGCTTAATAATGTGAGAGAGCCTTCTTAAGTAGTCTTGCCTTTCATTGGACACACCTGCCAAACTAATTAGCACAGGTGTCTGCAATTGCTTACAGTGATATAAAGAGCCCTGACACACATCACCATCAATGAGTTTAACTGACAAACAAACAAATTCTTCCCTTATCACTCCTAAACACTTTTTGCATAATAATTTGGAACACAGTGTACATGTGCTTTTCCACAAAACACCAGCGGTTCACGTAGTGAATCTTACAGTTCTAACTTGCCAACCGTGGTCTGTATGGAGTTGTTCAATAAAGGGCCCAAAATTAAGATAACATAGATGGGAGAGGTCTCTATGAATAGGAATTCCTAAGTATTTGATACCCTGTGAGGGACAGGCAAAGGGAAAGTTGGACTGGATGGAATCCTATATGGATTTGGGGAGGGAGACATCGAGGGCCTCAGACTTCGCTGCATTGATTTTAAAATTTGACCATGTAACAAAGTAATCTATTTCAGCCATAACAGCAGGGATGGATATATGTGATTGAGTGATATATACTAGGACATCATCAGCAAATAGAGAGCACTTGTACTCGGTGCCTCCCACCTCAATCCACCTAATATTGGGGTTATGGCGAATTGATGAGAGCAGGTGCTCCGTCACTAGGATGTATAAGAGAGGGGACAGAGGACATCCCTGCCTTGTCCCATTGGTGATTGTGAAAGGTGATGAAAATGTTCTGACGCACCCCCTGGGCCTTGGGACACCCGGAGCCGGACCCTTTTTGGTGGATGCTGGTGGTTGTAGTCTTCGTGGCGGCGACCCGGTTCCGTGGCTCAGGGCGGTCAAACCAGTGGCGGAACTATTTATGTGGTTTTGATGTTTAAATGTCCGACTACGCCACCCGTGGATTGCGGTCAGAGTGAACCTCTGCTACAGGGCAGACCGCTGAGGCTGGTGTTGTGGGTGCAGCAGAGCGTAGCATAACTCCCCACGGGAGGAGTATAGCCTCAGGGCAGTGTATGCGGAGGATGGGGGTGATGGTGCAGGGCAGCAGCAGTAACGACACGGAGTCAGTGATGCAGTCCAGGGCCTTTACTCACAGTTCTTATTATCCAGACCACGTCTGCAGGTAACGGCTGCCCACGTCGTACTGTGCTCACCAGGTGAGGGGCTCAGACAACTCCCAGATAACTTTGGAGCACTTCACAGGACCCCCTTTGTGTGTCCTTTGTCTGGCCTTTCTTACCAACACTTCTGTCCGGCTGCCTCGGGCCTCCTCTTGGTAAACTTGGCGCCAGTTTCCCTGACCCTATGTGGTGCCTTCCTAGCGGGTTTAGCGAGGGGCTGCGCCACATAAAATGTCAGAGCCTCCGGTGTCTAGCTGAGGGTCGTTTCCTGCCTCCACTAGTTCGGGGACCGGTCTCCCCCTTTGGCCTGACCCCTCCACGCAGGTGGATTCGGGCGTGCGGTGGCGACTCGCTCGTCCGCACCCCTGGGATCCCTTCATTCCTCGTTCCTGGAGCCTTCTCCGCTCCTCTTCCTTCCTTCTCCCTCTTCCAGGCCTGGGCCTCTGTTACTAGGCCCGCCTCCGGAGCAGAGCTCATGCAGAGCCCCTGCTCCCTGCCACTTCTGCTCAGACTTCTCTGCACTGAACTAAGATGGTGCCCACCTTTTATACTCCCTTCTCAATGCACCCAGGAACTGCTTCCTCCCTGCTCCTGCACTACAGGGTTCCCCTTCCTCAGTGTTCCCTCCCCCCACTCCAGCCAGGGACAGGGACTGTCGTGCCCATCTCAGGGGCATATTGGTCGCCCTGCCCCACGGCAATGTGGTGTAATGCATGCAGGTGTCGGGTCCTGATCCACACTCCATCCTTACCTGAGAGTGAGATATCACACCTCTGGGTGAGGTGCAATACGTCTGTAGCAACCGAGCCCTCAGGGTGCTACAGTTCCATTTATCTTCAGCCTAGGTGACGTATTGCGATACAGGGCCGTGATTTTGGCTATAAAAGGGTCCCCTAGACACTTAATTTTTTCAAAGGAAATGATTCGGGACCATGGGATACTTAGTGAAGAGCATCAGGAGGCACCCCAAGGCATAGGGGCTGGGACTGGCACTAGGATGCCTTGCGGTGGACAGCCGAGCTCGATCCTTATAAAAGCTTTTTAACTGCAGCAGCTTTAGTGGACGCTACTGGAGCTGGAATTACGCGGCTGCTGGCATGAGACTTGCCCTCCAATAGATCCTTGTAAATGGATTTAAAGTGTATTCATTCAAATTAGAGAGACAATTTAAATTAAAAAGCTTAGAGCTGCCTCCACCACAGGGGGGCTCGCTCGACCCACCAGCGGACAGGCACCAGTATTGGGAGAGGGGGGCTGGCCGTCAGGGTTCACCACGGCTCTGGCACAAACCCGGCGACACGGAGGTGGCACGGGCAGGAGCGGACTGGCCGTGTCGGCTTCTCACTTTTTGGATTTTAGAAGGGCATGACATGCCTATATCTGTGTCTCCCCCTCCTTTTACTCCTCCACCTCTTTTATTTTCGCATGACTATATGTACTTGTCACTTTTCCATGTGTTAGTTATGTCTTCTGAACAGTTTGTCAGCTTTTGGACACCTTTGAAGGTGTTTTCTATGTGTTTCTATGTGTTTTTGTTTGCCTGCCATTGGTTTTAACGGTGTTCGAAGGTGTTCGACGAACAGTTCGACGAACAGTTCGGCGAACACACGGGTGTTCGACGAACCGAACCGAACTCGAACACTACGGGGGTGGCTCAACACTACAGCCGAACACTGTATGACTGTCTGTCAAAGCTGACACACCCATGACAGTATGAGAGTCACTGTGTCTGTGAGGCAGGAGTATCACTGCGTCTGTGAGGCAGGAGTGTCACTGCGTCTGTGAGGCAGGAGAGTCACTGCGTCTGTGAGGCAGGAGAGTCACTGCGTATGTGAGGCAGGAGAGACACTGCGTCTGTGAGGCAGTAGAGTCACTGTATCTGTGAGGCAGGAGTGTCACTGCGTCTGTGAGGCAGGAGTGTCACTGCATCTGTGAGGTAGGAGAGTCACTGCGTCTGTGAGGCAGGAGTGTCACTGTGTCTGTGAGTTAGGAGAGTCACTGCGTCTGTGAGGCAGGAGAGACACTGCGTCTGTGAGGCAGGAGTGTCACTGCATCTGTGAGGCAGGAGTGTCACTGTGTCTGTGAGGCAGGAGAGTCACTGCATCTGTGAGGCAGGCGAGTCACTGCATCTGTGAGGCAGGAGTGTCACTGTGTCTGTGAGTTAGGAGAGTCACTGCATCTGTGAGGCAGGAGTGTCACTGTGTCTGTGAGGCAGGAGAGTCACTGCATCTGTGAGGCAGGAGAGTCACTGCGTCTGTGAGGCAGGAGTGTCACTGTGTCTGTGAGGCAGAGGAGAGTCACTGCATCTGTGAGGCAGGAGTGTCACTGCATCTGTGAGGCAGGAGTGTCACTGCACCTGTGAGGCAGGAGTGTCACTGTGTCTGTGAGGCTGGAGAGTCACTGCACCTGTGAGGCAGTAGTGTCACTGTGTCTGTGAGTTAGGAGAGTCACTGTGTCTGTGAGACAGGAGTGTCACTGCGTCTGTGAGGCAGGCGAGTCACTGCATCTGTGAGGCAGGAGAGTCACTGTGTCTGTGAGGCAGGAGAGTCACTGCATCTGTGAGGCAGGAGAGTCACTGCGTCTGTGAGGCAGGAGTGTCACTGTGTCTGTGAGGCAGGAGAGTCACTGCGTCTGTGAGGCAGGGGTGTCCCTGTGTGTGTGAAGCAGGGCAGGAGAATCCCTGTCTGTGAGGCAGGATGGACACATAGCTGGCAGATGCTGCTTGATCAATGTGGTTATAGTGCTGTTGTAATTCAATCACACATACACTTCTCTTCGGGGCATCTGGAGGTTTTGGAGTATTTTTGATTTGGAGTCAATCAATTCACTGCAAATCGAATTTTCTCACTCAATTTGGCAAAGCTGGGGAACAATACAAGCTTTTGGGTAATGTGTAGTAGTGGTGAAAGAAGTAGCTTCCCTCTGGCCCTCTGGCAAGGGATTAAAAGTATGTTCCCAAAAGTTATATCTCTCTGGGCTGTAATTGAGTCCAGTCAGGGCCGGTTCCAGGTTTTTGTGGGCCCTGGGCAAAAGAGTCTCAGTGGGCCCCTTTAACACATACCACGATTCATGATGCACAAATACCGCAGAGAAATATATATATAGTACAATTGCAAAGATTTCACTTCTTACATTACATGAGTGATATCTATTGTAAATTCTACAATAACTCAGAAACTGGCGAATTCTCTCAATGCACAGTGCAGACCGGACTGTATAGTCCTCCATACAGTATTATGGTCCCCATATATTGCTCCATGCAGAATACTGGTCCCCATATAACGCTCCATACAGGATACTGGCCCCCATACAACGCTCCATAGAGGATACTGGCCCCCTTATAATGTTCCATACAGAATACTGGCCCCCACATAATGCCCCATGCAGGATGTCATCCCACCTTATAATGCCCCATGCAGGATGTCATCTTTCCCCCCCATATAATGCCCCATGCAGGATGTCACCTCCCCCCCCATATAATGCCCCATGCAGGATGTCACCTCTCCCCCGCATATAATTCCCCATGCAGAATGTCACCCCCCCATATAATGCCCCATGCAGGATGTCACCTCTCCCCCCATATAATGCCCCATGCAGGATGTCACCCCCCCATATAATGCCCCATGCAGGATGTCACCCGCCTATATAATGCCCCATGCAGGATGTCACCTCTCCCCCCAGTATAATTCTCCATGCAGGATGTCACCTCTCCCCCCATATATTGCCCCATGCAGGATGTTACCTCCGCCCCCATATAATGACCCATGCAGGATGTCACTTGTCCCCCCCCCATATAATGACCCATGCAGGATGTCACTTGTTCCCCCCCACCATATAATGCCCCATGCCCTCATACAATAAAAAAAAAAATCAAATACTCACCTCACTTCTCACCTGCTGCCGCTGCTCCGGACTCCTCAGCGTCGCCGGCATCTTCCCGCTCTGCGCTGCCTGTGACGGCTCAAGAGAAAGCGGTGTAAAGACGTCACCGCACCCTCTGACCTGAGACGTCACAGTGCAGCAGTCGCAGAAGAGACCGGAGCTGCTGCGGAGGCACGGGGAGAGGTAAGTATTGTGCCGGGGTCCTCAGCAAGCGCGGGGGGGGGGTGTTTGGCACTGGCACTGCACACGGGTCCCATAGTGCTCAGGGGTGCCCGACAGCACGTGGTTATCCACCTGTTGGTAAAAGTTTCTGATGGGTTATCTCTTTGGGACCTTCTTTGGGGGAATGGGTCATGTGATCTACGAAGACAGTAGCCATACATATTTGCTAAACAGAGGTCACGGGACTCCTATTCTCCCAAAAGGTGAGATTCCAGCTGTGGGAATGAAAAAACTATCATTAATATATAAGATGGGGGTACCCCTTTTCTTGTTTACTCGTGCATCTAAACTAGACCAGGCCCCTAAATGGCCATGACTTGCACTTATCAACATGTTCATGTTTCAGTGCGTCCTCACTGTGAAGTCATGATCGTTGATCCCGTTACCATTTTTGCTGCGGATCCTACGTTCACAGTGAAAGTTTGTGGAAAGTAAGTAGACCGTAATGGTTTCCAAAACATTTATGGCTCTGTTCACACTTGTGTAGTCCATTTATTATGGGAACCTCCTCGACTCATAGCCTGAACATCACATTATAACATATCATTCTTACAGGCAGATTTTAATGGAAACTTTAATGTAAGTGACGCGCCCCCTGGGCCATGTTGTGAAGCGTTGCGCATGCGGGGAATACCCGGAGCCGGATCTGATAGGGGTAGTAGTCCTCGTGGCGGTGACCCGGTCCGTGCCCAGGGTGTCAAACTAAGTGGCGGTGCTTGGCATAAGATGTTATATTGTTCGACTACGCCACCCGTGGATTGCGGTCAGTGGGGACCGCCGCTGCACTGCAGACCGCTGAGGCTGATGTTGGTTGTGCAGCTCAGTATGGGATGACTCCCCACGGGAGGAGTATTGCCTCAGGGCAGCTAGTGTGGAAATTGATGGGAGTGATGTTGTGAGGGTCCCAGTGCTAGTGGTGCTGGAGTGGCAAGGAATCACAGAGACTTGTGGTGCAGGTTTAAAGCTTTACTCACAGTTGTTGCTCCGGTCACTCCGGCCAGCAGTGACCACCCAAGCCGTGCTGCGTCCACCAGGTACGGGACTCGGCCAACTCCCAGGCAATTCCAGAGCGTGGTCCAGAGCTCCCCTCTCTTCCTTCCTACTGGCCGTCCCCACCAGGGACCCACCTTTGTCCGGCTCCCTCGGGCCTTCTGGTGGTGAAGCCTTTCCCGGTTTCCCTGACCCTATATGGTATGCCTTCCTGGTGGATATGGTGAGGGGTCGCGCCAAGACTTGACCACGACCTCCGGTTCCTGGCTGAGGATAATTGGCCTCCACCAGTTTGGGATCCGGTACCCTGTTCTGCCAACCCTTCACCCGTTAGCTCGTGGGATCTCAGGGTTCCCTCTTTTCTTGCGTCTCTGGGCCTTTCCTTGTGTTCCAGCTCCTTTCTGTTCCTTCTTCTTCTTCCTTCTCTCTCTCTCTGCCTCAGGCCTCCACTTCAGGCTTGGTTCTGGAACTGGGCCCAGACTGAGCCACAGCTCCCTGTCAGCCCTCTCTGGCTGAGCTCCTCTCCGAACTGAACTCCTCTCTGACTGCACTCCTCTGCAGTATCATGGTGCCCGCTTTATATACTCCCTTCTGACACCCGAGCCCAGGTGACCAGCACCCAATGGGCTCCTACCTATGCCCAGAGTCCCTCACCTCTCTGCTCCTACACCACTGAAATATTCCTCCCCCCTCCCCACTCCAGCCAGGGACAGACGCTGTCGTACCTGCACATCTATCTGGTGGGAGTACCGTAGATCTGTCCCCTGGAAATGGGGTGAGTGTGGTGCATGCAGCTAACTGAGCCCCGTTCCACACTCCATCCTTACCCGGGAGTGGAATACCACACCTCTGGTTCGAGGTGCAATACCCCTGTAGCAGCCGAGCCCTCGGGGTGCTACATTCCCCCCTGGTAAATCACAGCACGTCCTCGGGCTGGAAAAGAGCAAAGACAAAATAAAACATACAAATTTTGAAAGTGCACTCATATATAAAATATTAACTGAAAACTCATCCCTTTATGGGAGGTACTTTTCTCTTTTAACGTTACGGGTATAAAACATTTTTCTAAGACATTCTACTAATGCCACCGGAACTCTTTTGTAAAACACTATATACAACTTTTGGCATTATTATTTTAGCAGCATTTTAAACTTTCCTTTATAAGACATTTTCACACAAACATTTTCAAAACATATCCTTGAGCTCCGGCCGCTGTGCAACTTGCGACCAGGTAAAGTGCAACAGTCACTAATTCTAAGGTAGAAAGGCAGTTCTTATAAAACCAATAGGGGGCGCTTTAAGAAGAGCAACTATGTACAAGGGTATGGCCGCTCACAGTCCTCGGCCTGGAAAAACAAAGGGTGGCTGTTCTCAGTCCCCAGCCAGGTTAGGGATTAGGGGCACACAGGTAACAGTTCTTTAACAGTTCCATACTAGTCCCAACGGGGACCACACTTCAATCAGCAACAGTTCTTGTACCCCGACGGGTAACTATATACAGTTCCACTTTACCATTCTCTAATAATGGTGTCCTCCTTGTTCTTCCGGGTAGTCTTCAGGTCCGTCCGGACCCTCGGTGTACTCTGTTTCTTGGTGGTACTGTAGTTCCTCCTCCGTGAGCCTGTGAACGTGGAGGGCGTATGGTCCTTTGGCACCCTTGTGCCGGGTGAAGGTGACCACATCACCCGGGTAGAGATCACGTCCGCGATGTCCCTCCGGCAGGTGGCTCTCGACATCCCTGCGGGTGACAAAGACGTCGCCGGGGGTTCGATGGTCCCGGATAAAGCCCCAGCCATGCTCTAGCTGGAACTTTATTACGGTCCCGTCGGTGCGGGGACCGTGGGCTGTTCGGGGGTCTTGTCGGGCCCTGCGCTTCTGCTCCGCGCTCCGGGCCTGCAGCTGTTCCTCGCGGATCCGCCTCTCTCGCCGTTCTCTTCCAAAGACCTCCAGCTGTTGACGGCAGCACTCCTCTGTGAGGGGGTACACCTGGAAGAGGCTATCCAGCCTTCCTCTGAAGTCATTTAGGGTATGTGACTCCCCTGAGTACTGGGGTAGCCAGGCTGCCCCCGGGATATAGGGCATGGTGAAAGGCATGACCGCAGCAGCGGTGGCACTGGCGGTGGCTGTGGCAGTGAAGCTCTCCTCCGTATCCGACATCCTCATCCCCCCTAGTGGACCGTGGCCTACCTTGCGATGATCCTCTTCCGTAGGCCGCTGCTCCGCAGTGGATCGTCAGGGTTGAGGACCTTCCGTCGCGCTCCTGTGACGTCGGCGTCTGCTGGGCTCCTTCCAGGACCTTACGCAACGTCCGGACGTGAGGCGGAGCTTCAGTTCTCGTGCGCTTTCGGAGTCCACGCCCCTCTTCTTCCCGCGCGGCGTCCTCAAGATGGCGTCCAATGGCGGGAAAACTCCACGGATGGCGGGAAGAAGGCAGAAGATGGCGTCGGATGGCGGGAAAACTCCACGGATGGCGGGAAGAAGGCAGAAGATGGCGTCGGATGGCGGGAATCTTCACCACAGGTAAGTTTAACAGTCTTTTTCAGGCACGCAGTACCCGGTGGTTACGGGCACGGGATCCTGCCGACTACGCCAAAGTTGACGCGCCCCCTGGGCCATGTTGTGAAGCGTTGCGCATGCGGGGAATACCCGGAGCCGGATCTGATAGGGGTAGTAGTCCTCATGGCGGTGACCCGGTCCGTGCCCAGGGTGTCAAACTAAGTGGCGGAGCTTGGCATAAGATGTTATATTGTTCGACTACGCCACCCGTGGATTGCGGTCAGTGGGGACCGCCGCTGCACTGCAGACCGCTGAGGCTGATGTTGGTTGTGCAGCTCAGTATGGGATGACTCCCCACGGGAGGAGTATTGCCTCAGGGCAGCTAGTGTGGAAATTCATGGGAGTGATGTTGTGAGGGTCCCAGTGCTAGTGGTGCTGGAGTGGCAAGGAATCACAGAGACTTGTGGTGCAGGTTTAAAGCTTTACTCACAGTTGTTGCTCCGGTCACACCGGCCAGCAGTGACCACCCAAGCCATGCTGCGTCAACCAGGTACGGGACTCGGACAACTCCCAGGTAATTCCAGAGCGTGGTCCAGAGCTCCCCTCTCTTCCTTCCTACTGGCCGTCCCCACCAGGGACCCACCTTTGTCCGGCTCCCTCGGGCCTTCTGGTGGTGAAACCTTTCCCGGCTTCCCTGACCCTATATGGTATGCCTTCCTGGTGGATATGGTGAGGGGTCGCGCCAAGACTTGACCACGACCTCCGGTTCCTGGCTGAGGATAATTGGCCTCCACCAGTTTGGGATCCGGTACCCTGTTCTGCCAACCCTTCACCCGTTAGCTCGTGGGATCTCAGGGTTCCCTCTTTTCTTGCGTCTCTGGGCCTTTCCTTGTGTTCCTGCTCCTTTCTGTTCCTTCTTCTTCTTCCTTCTCTCTCTCTCTCTCTCTCTGCCTCAGGCCTCCACTTCAGGCCTGGTTCTGGAACTGGGCCCGGACTGAGCCACAGCTCCCTGTCAGCCCTCTCTGGCTGAGCTCCTCTCCGAACTGAACTCCTCTCTGACTGCACTCCTCTGCAGTATCATGGTGCCCGCCTTATATACTCCCTTCTGACACCCGAGCCCAGGTGACCAGCACCCAATGGGCTCCTACCTATGCCCAGAGTCCCTCCCCTCTCTGCTCCTACACCACTGAGATATTCCTCCCCCCTCCCCACTCCAGCCAGGGACAGACGCTGTCGTACCTGCACATCTATCTGGTGGGAGTACCGTAGATCTGTCCCCCGGAAATGGGGTGAGTGTGGTGCATGCAGCTAACTGAGCCCCGTTCCACACTCCATCCTTACCCGGGAGTGGAATACCACACCTCTGGTTCGAGGTGCAATACCCCTGTAGCAGCCGAGCCCTCGGGGTGCTACATAAGCAGCTGAGCTATGACTACGACGGTATTATTTATAGAGAGGGAGAAAAGCTGAGATTAGGAGTTTGCATACTTGATTTTATCTTCATTGACTGGGTGAAAAAAATTAGTAGCCAAAGCCTTAGGAATGAGTCACCAACCGTAGCGCCTTAGCTCCCAAGCAGCTCTACCACCCAAACTTCTGTATTGCGAAATGAAATATTGGGCTGAAATAGGTAAATTTAACTTTTAAAAGCTCATTATAAAGTGTGGGATGTGTCATGGCAGCCATATTGATTGTCAATCAGCTTTACAAGGTTGCCGAATTCAGTCTGTTTCCCCCTAATTTGTTCGTGAGGTTTCCAAAACCTGATAATGTGCGACCCTGACGTTTGAGACATAAGGTGAATAATGGTTTATGAACACCAATACTATATTGGGTTGGACAAATAACGCATCACCCATTCATTATTTAATCTTAATAATTTTGTTGCAGATGTACTTATGGGAAAGAGGTGCAAGGAAGTCTGAAAATAGTTCTTTGTCGTAAGCAAGACTGGTTCTCCAGTGCAAAATACTGCATTACTGTCATTGGACAGGTGAGCTCTTCTTGGAAAAATTTTGAAGAATTGGAGACTTTTGTCTTAGTTTTAAACAACTTTTTGAAAGATTGGTATGGTTGTTTTGGAGCATGTATGGCAGCAGTGTCAACAGGGGGGCTGGTGTGACATGTCACCTGGGTAAACAGTGCGAAAAGGGGACCCCTGACAACCAACTTTGCTTTGCTAAAATATAACACCAGGGCAGCAGATAAAATAAGAGCCCGGCTCATTTTTCTGGTTTAATTGGAGCCTACTCATGCATGCTCGGTTCTGCCGAGCAAAAAGAGTTTTCAGTGGGAAACGGGAAATATTTTGCGCCACAGTAATGTTTTACTCCCCTTAAAACAAAATAATCAGACCTTGAAATTCAACATACACGATCCCTCTTTTTCCCTGACAAATGCCAGTGAACGTTTCTACACATTAGATGGTCTGTTGAACTTTTTGGCCATCGTTAATCCAATGTGTGTGGCCACCTTGAGACTCAAGCCACCCATGCTCAATTCTATAATTTGTCCTGTAAAACTGCAATATCTGCTCAGAGTTTATATCTGTTCCCTGGATTCCTAATACCATAATAAGTTTCCAAAATCTGAAAGTAAAGGAAAATTGCTTGTCGGTGAATTGAGGATTGTGGATTTACGTACCTATGTTGACTATAATAAAGTTTTTGAATTGCTTATTTTTGCCTTTTTTCACCGTCTCTTTGTGTTACTAGACTGATTGCACCGGTTGCTTCAAAACAGAAATCAATAGTTGTGACTTGACCATTAATGATCCGGATCTTTGTTATTCGAATGTTGTGATAACAGCAGATTTGACAGAAGAATGCACAGGTGAGAGGGCTCGGAAATATTTACTGATTTTTTCGCGGAGGGGCAATGTTATATTTTTGTACGTCTACCACTGGGCGGATGTGTGTGGTTTCAACTTAACAGCCATGATAAATGCCTTACCACATAGATGACCACAGTATACACTACTCATCATTGAAATTGCAACACTAAAAAGGAAAAGTTGTGCAATGATGGAAATCATAGGATGGAGATGTTACTAATTGGCAAATTATGTAAACACGAAAACAAAATTTTCCAAACCTCTGCGTTTCTTAAGTCTGGAGTTTCTACCACTTCCAGCCTTGGCTGTTATCACTGAGGTTATTAACGGTCATCTGAGGAAGGTTCTGCCGCTGAATGCACTTGGGCAAATCATCAAGATCCGCTGCTGGCAGCTCCTGTGTAATTACCGACCAATGACGTCCCAGATGGGAGAGAAGTCTGGAGAAGTTGCAGTCACTGGAGCACATTTAGACAACACAAGCTGCTCACAGTCGGGGCTGCCATCAGGGCATTACTGCCCTTACTGCTGTATGGGGCCTGGTGAGCAGCAGTACAGAGAAGGGGCCCGGGCCCAGTCAGGGTCCCCCCCTCTTGTGCTTTTGCTCACCAGGCCCTATGGTGCAACAAAGTGCTGAGCGTAGGGGCACCACCTTCGGCGGCACACACTTCGGCGCTAAGTGCTTTCCCGGAGCTCTGTAGCCGCACAGCTCCAGCAGCTCCCTCATACTTCTCCAGACTTCTGGTCAGGTAACACTGCGTACGCGATGTCACCTGACCAGAAGTCTGGAGAAGTATGAAGGAGCTGGAGCTGCGGGCCTGCGGAGCTCCGGGAAAGCACCCAGTGCCGTAGCTAGGGCACCACAAGCTGAGCTGCGCCTGCAGGTGATCGTAAGTGAGGCAAGAGTGATCAAACTTTTTTTTTTTCCTTTTTCTTTCTAAAATGAGTTAAATATGTGAGGAAGGGGGACTGCAAGTGATGGAGTGAGGGGGGCTGTAAATTATAGAGTGAGGGGGGAGTGACGGAAGGCTGCAAATGATGGAGAAAGTGGGGGCTGTAAATGATGAAGCGAGGGGGGGCTGCAAATGTTGGAGCGAGGGGGGCTGCAAATAATGGGGGATGCAAATAATGGAGTGAGGGGGGGAGAGTGACTGCAAATGATAGAGTGAGGGGGGAGACGAGGGACTGCAAATGATGGAGTGAGGGAGAAGCTGTAAATGATGGGGGAGGCGGGCTGCAAATGATGGAGTGGGGGGGCTGCAATTGATGGAGTGAGGGGGAACGAGGGACTGCAAATGATGGAGTGAGGGGGGAGCTGCAAATGATGGAATGAGGAGGGAGCTACAAATGATGCGGGAGGGGGGCTGCAAATGATGGAGTGGGGGGCTGCAAATGATGCAGTGAGGGGGGAACGAGGGACTGCAAATGATGGAGTGAGGGGGACTGCAAACGATGGAGAGAGGGGGACTGTAAATGATGGAGTGAGGGGGATCGTGACTGCAAATGATGGAGTGAGGGGGGGAACTGGGGACTGTAAATGATGGAGTGAGGGGGACTGAAAATGATGGAGAGAGGGGGACTGTAAATGATGGAGTGAGGGGGACTGAAAATGATGGAGTGAGGGGGACTGAAAATGATGGAGTGAGGGGGGAACAAAGGACTGCAAATGAAGAAGTCAGGGGGGGAACGAGGGACTGTAAATGATGGAATGAGTGGGACTGCAAACGATGGAGAGAGGGGGACTGTAAATGATGGAGTGAGGGGGATCGTGACTGCAAATGATGGAGTGAGGGGGGGAACTGGGGACTGTAAATGATGGAGTGAGGGGGATCGTGACTGCAAATGATGGAGTGAGGGGGGGAACTGGGGACTGTAAATGATGGAGTGAGGGGGACTGAAAATGATGGAGAGAGGGGGACTGTAAATGATGGAGTGAGGGGGATCGTGACTGCAAATGATGAAATGACCGGGGATGGTGGGCTGCAAATGATGAAGTACAGAGTGAGAGCGTTGAGGTTGCAGGAGTGTGACTGATCGAATTGGCGGAAAGAGTATGGGTGCTAACTAATTTATATATTAGCCAGATAAGTATACGGCACTCAGTGTGAATGGTGCACGAGTAAAGGTTCTACCCTATAAATATTTGTAGCAGAGTTCTCGGCACTTAAAAATATGCACAAAATTGATGCAAAGAAAATCTTTATTTCATTATTTCATGAAGCAATCCAAGGTAAATGTAACGTTTCGGCCTTATACACTCAGGCCTTTATCAAACACGGAGCATGTGCTGTGTAAGTATGGAAGCAGCGCTGCTTCCATACTATATATTTTTGCCCTATTTTTTCTCCCATTCTGCTCTAATGCAAAAATTTAAAGAAATCAATTTTGTCCTGGTTCCGCATAAAAACCATAAAACGAAGAAAAAAATGTGGCTAAAATAGAAATAATTTATTAATAATAATAATAATAATAATAATAATTTATATAAATATCTTCCTTCAAAATATAAATGCATTCAAGTATTGGAAAACCTTGGTCTTGAGAAGCTTAAAATCCACTTTATTTAAAAATAATGTGTCGGACATGATTTTGTGGCACTAATAAATACAATTTACAGTTTGGGGGCCAATCTGTTCAGTTGTGTAGTGCCGCTTATTTGTTAGTGTGGCCTTCCTCACAGGTTGCACTGCTCTCCTGTTTTCTAAATGGCAGTAGATGGAGGAGCATGTAGCAAGACCTGCCCATCCTAAAGTAATATAAAGCATTGTTCCCAGAGTTTTTTCAATTGGAGGAGGCTGATAGATGTGACAAGGGGCGTAGATAGAAACCATGGGGTCCCATAGCAAAAGTCCTAATTGGGCCCCCCTTCCCTATCGTTGTAGTAGGTGTGGGTCACGGACCATTGGAGGAGTCACAGAATGGCATGCCTCATAAATGTAAAAACAGAGAGGGACATGTATTGCTGCACATACAGAATCATTTTGAAGCCCCTTACTGTTCTCTCCCACTACAATATCCCTTTTATGGCCCCAAAGAGTACGATGCATCCAAAAATGCATCAAACACATTGCATGACACCCCCACGAGCAGTCAATTCCCCCACATGTACAATATGACCTCAGTGTCCCCAAAACAGTATGATGCCCCCACAGTAAATATGTCCACACAATATGAGACCCCCATATCACCTTGCACAGTATAATGGCCCCACAAGTACAATTCCCCCACACACTGTATGAACACTCCCACAATGGTCCCCGACACCACAGAGTATGATGGCCCCCTATAAGTACTGACTGATAAAAGAAAGAAAAATACTACTTTCCTAGACACGTTCCCCTCTTGCGCTGCTCTGTGCATCTTGCGGATGTCATAGTCGCGTTGTTGGGAGCGTGGAATGGAGCGCTCCCTGCTGGCGCATGTTAAATCCTGCTGTCAGAGATTAACAAGTGGGATTTAACAGATTAAACACCCATGGCTGGTGACTTCTCCCCCGCTACAAGTGACTGGCAGGTCTCTGCCTATATGCACACTTAGGCCTCTTTCACACGTCAATGTGTCTGGTACATGTGGTGACAATTTCCACATGTACTGGAGACACTGACATGCGTAGATCCATTCAAATGAATAGGTCTGTGCACATATCAGTGCGTTTCCATTGACTGTGTGTCCATGGGCTAAACACGCTGACATGTCCGGTTTTTATCCACTGCATGGGCTGCAAAACGTCCCGCACTGACGAAATCATTTAGGGCGGTTCCCAAGCGCCAGGTGCTGAATGCTGCCATCATCCCTTCATCATTGTCCCCTGCTTGCGCTGTGATCAGCATCAACAGGGGACAATGATGAGGGTAGTAGTGTCTGCTCCTGCTGTCTCCAACTGTAAAAATAAGAATAAAATAAAAAAATCCTTTTACTCACCGAATTTGAAATAAGTGTCCCGCGCTGTAAGTTTAACTGACCACACACGCTGAGGAGCAGAGAATGACTCGCTGCAGCAAGCGGCCCCTGTACTGTGCTGAGCTCATGAGAAGTGTCCTTTCACTCAACGAGCTCAGCACAGTACCAGAAATATCAGGTTGTGTAAAACCAGCCTTAGTTATAGAGCGGTCAGTCACTGTCAGTAGGCGGGGAGAAGCCACCAGGGACCCGCCTGTACGATTAGTTTACAGTGCGGCTCCATTCTCGGCTGCTAAGAAGGTACAGTGGTGGCCAAAAGTATTGGCACCCCTGCAATTCTGTCAGATAATACTCAGTTTCTTCCTGAAAATGATTGCAATCACAAATTCTTTGGTATTATTATTTTCATTTAATTTGCTTGCAAGGAAAAAACACAAAAGAGAATGAAGCAAAAATCAAATCATTGATCATTTCACACAAAACTCCAAAAATGGGCCAGACAAAAGTATTGGCACCCTCAGCCTAATACTTGGTTGCACAACCGTTAGCCAAAATAACTGCAAACAACCGCTTCCGGTAACCATCAATGAGTTTCTTACAATGCTCTGCTGGAATTGTAGACCATTCTTCTTTGGCAAACTGCTCCAGGTCCCTGATATTTGAAGGGTGCCTTCTCCAAACTGCCATTTTGAGATCTCTCCACAGGTGTTCTATGGGATTCAGGTCTGGACTCATTGCTGGCCACCTTAGAAGTCTCCAGTGCTTTCTCTCAAACCATTTTATAGTGCTTTTGGAAGTGTGTTTTGGGTCATTGTCCTGCTGGAAGACCCATGACCTCTGAGGCAGACCCAGCTTTCTCACACTGGGCCCTACATTATGCTGCAAAATTTGTTGGTAGTCTTCAGACTTCATAATGCCATGCACACGGTCAAGCAGTTCAGTGCCAGAGGCAGCAAAGCAACCCCAAAACATCAGGGAACCTCCACCATGTTTGACTGTAGGGACCGTGTTCTTTTCTTTGAATGCCTCTTTTTTTCCCCTGTACACTCTATGTTGATGCTTTTTCCCAAAAAGCTCTACTTTTGTCTCATCTGACCAGAGAACATTCTTCCAAAACGGTTTTAGGCTTTCTCAGATAAGTTTTGGCAAACTCCAGCCTGGCTTTTTTATGTCTCGGGGTAAGAAGTGGGGTCTTCCTGGGTATCCTACCATAGAGTCCCTTTTTATTCAGACGCCGACGGATAGTACGGGTTGACACTGTTGTACCCTCAGACTGCAGGACAGCTTGAACTTGTTTGGATGTTAGTCGAGGTTCTTTATCCACCATCCGCACAATCTTGCGTTGAAATCTCTCGTCAATTTTTCTTTTCCGTCCACATCTAGGGAGGTTAGCCACAGTGCCATGGGCTTTAACCCCTTAACAACATCTGACGTACTAATACGCGTCTGTGCCCTGGGACTTAAGAGCCAGACCCGTATTAGTACGTCATCGCGATCGCGCGCGCACACAGGCTGTGCGGGCGCGATCGCCGCCGGGTGTCAGCTGATTGTCACAGCTGACACCCAATACTATGTGCAGGGAGCGATCCTGCACCGCTCCCAGCACATTAACCCCTGCGATGCTGCGATCGAAGTCGATCGCAGACGATCGCAGCATTGCGGGGGCAAGGGGAGGTGATCGCCGATACTCACCTCCTCTTCCGGCTTCCAGCGCTGTCTGCAAAGGCTTCCCGGGTGTTGCCATGACGACCCGATGTCGTCATGACAACATCCGGGTCACCAGACAGCAGGAAGATTGTTTGGACATGCGCAGTGCATCTCCAAACAATCTTCTCACTGTGCAGCGCTGATAGCCTGTATGACACAGGGATGGTGCTGCATTCCTGTGCCATGCAGGCGATCAGAGAAAAAAAAGTGAAAGTCCCAGAGTGGGACAAAGTAATAAAGTATAAAAACTGTCAGTAAGTGAAAAAAAAAAAAAAAAAAATTGCAAAAATATAAAAAAAAAAATAAATAAAATAATCCACCAAAAATAAAAATATAATGTACCCATCAATAAATATTATTATAAAAGAAAAACAAAACAAACAATAAAAGTACACATATTTGGTATCACCGCACCTGGAACAACCTGACCTATAAAACTGTCCCACTAGTTAACCCCTTCAGTGAACACGGTAAAAAAAAAAAAAAAAAAAACGAAGCAAAAAACAATGCTTTATCACCATACCGCCAAATAAAAAATGGAATAACACGCGATCAAAAAGACGAATATAAATAAAAATGGGACCACTGAAAACGTCATCTCGTCCCGCAAAAAACAAGCCATCATACAGCTCCATCAGCCAAAAAATAAAAAAGTTATAGCTCTCAGAATAAAGCTATGCTAAAAAATATTTTTTTCAATAAAATTGCTTTTATTATGTAAAAGTGCAAAACATAGAAAAACGATATAAATGTGGTACCGCTGTAAACGTACTGACCCGAAGAATAAAGCTGCCTTATCAATTTTACCACACGCGGAACAGAATAAAAAAAAAAAAAAAACAATTGCTGAATTGTTGTTTTTTGTTTATTCTGCCTCCCAAAAATTGGAATAGAAAGCGATCAAAAAATGTCACGTGCCTGAAAATGGTACCAATAACAACGTCAACTCATCCCGCAAAAAACGAGCCGTCACATGACTGTCTGCCAAAATCTGGAAAAATTATAGCTCTCAAAATATGGCGATGCAAAAACTTGATTTTACAAAAAATGCATCTTTTTGTGTGTGACAGCTGTCAGTCATAAAAACCCCATATGATTCTGGTATTGCTGTAATCACACCGACCCGAAGAATAAAGTCGTCTAATCACTTATACCACACGAGGAACGGCGTCAAAAATAAACTCTTGGGTTAGGATTGGGCTAGGGTTAGGGCTGGGTTTGGGGTTAGGGTTGTGCTAGGGTTAGGGTTGTGTTAGGGTTAGGGTTGTGCTAGGGTTAGGGTTGTGCTACGGTTAGGGTTGTGCTACGGTTAGGGTTGTGCTACGGTTAGGGTTGTGCTACGGTTAGGGCTGGTGTTGGGGTTAGGGTTGGGGTTAGGGTTGTGATGGGGTTGGGATTTTTTTCAAAAGTAAGAAAAAAGATGACGATATGGCGACTAGTGTTGAGCGCAAGTGCTCGCTACTTGAGTTTGCATCGGGTGCTCTGGTATGCATTGAGTATCGTGGGTATTTGAGTGACAAGCTCGAGTCTCTGCCCCATATGCTTCGCGGCCAAAAAAACTTTACGGGGATTGCCTGCCATGCACGAGCGATCCCCGCATGTTTTTTTTTGGGTGTCTAATAACCGTGAAACATGCGGAGCAGGGACTCGAGCATGTCACTCGAGCACACGCTGCACATGGTGCATACCTGAGTACCCGATGCAAACTCAAGTAGCGAGCACTTGCGCTCAAGACTAATGACAACTTATTCAATATGATGACCTAATGTAAACAAATTCTGTGTCGTACCTCTGGGTTCAAAATGTTCACTATACACCTTAATAAAATCCTTGAGGGGTATAGTTTCCAAAATGGGGTCACTTGTGGGGGAGCTCCACTGTTTAGGCACATCACGGGCTCTCCAAACGCGACATGGTGTCCGCTAACAAATTGAATGGAAAATCGGCTCAAATTGTTAGCGGACGCCATGTTGCATTTGGAGAGCTACTGCGTGTACAAACATTGGAGCTCCCCCACAAGTGACCCCATTTTGGAAACTAGACCCCCCAAGGCACCTATCTAGATGCATAGTGAGCACTTGGGAGCCCCAGGTGCTTCACAAATTGATTCGTAAAAATGAAAAAGTGAAAAAAAAAAACACTTGGGGGTTCCAAGTGCTCACTATGCATCTAGATAGGTGCCTTGGGGGGTCTAGTTTCCAAAATGGGGTCACTTGTGGGGGAGCTCCAATGTTTGGGCACACAGGGGTTCTCCAAACGCAACATGATGTCCGCTAACAATTTGAGCCGACAATTTGTTAGCAGATACCATGTTGCATTTGGAGAGTCCCTGTGTGCCCAAACATTGGAGCTCCCCCACAAGTGACCCCATTTTGGAAACTAGACCCCCCAAGGCACCTATCTAGATGCATAGTGAGCACTTGGAACCCCCAGGTGTTTCACAAATTGATTCATAAATATGAAAAAGTGTTTTTTTTTCACTTTTTCATTTTTACGAATCAATTTGTGAAGCACCTGGGGGTTCCAAGTGCTCACTATGCATCTAGATAGGTGCCGTGGGGTGTCTAGTTTCCAAAATGGGGTCACTTGTGGGGGAGCTCCAAAGTTTGGGCACACAGAGGCTCTCCAAACGCAACATGGTGTCCGCTAACAATTTGAGCCGATTTTCCATTCAATTTGTTAGCGGATACCATGTTGCATTTGGAGAGTCCCTGTGTGCCCAAACATTGGAGCTCTCCCACAAGTGACCCCATTTTGGAAACTAGACCCCCCAAGGCACCTATCTAGATGCATAGTGAGCACTTGGAACCCCTAGGTGCTTCACAAATTGAATCATAAAATGAAAAAGTGTTTTTTTTTTCACTTTTTCATTTTTACGAATCAATTTGTGAAGCACCTGGGTGTTCCAAGTGCTTACTATGCATCTAGATAGGTGCCTTGGGGTGTCTAGTTTCCAAAATGCGGTCACTTGTGGGGGAGCTCCAATGTTTGGGCACACAGGGGTTCTCCAAACGCAACATGATGTCCGCTAACAATTTGAGCCGACAATTTGTTAGCAGATACCATGTTGCATTTGGAGAGTCCCTGTGTGCCCAAACATTGGAGCTCCCCCACAAGTGACCCTATTTTGGAAACTAGACCCCCCAAGGCACCTATCTAGATGCATAGTGAGCACTTGGAACCCCCAGGTGTTTCACAAATTGATTCATAAATATGAAAAAGTGTTTTTTTTTCACTTTTTCATTTTTACGAATCAATTTGTGAAGCACCTGGGGGTTCCAAGTGCTCACTATGCATCTCTATAGGTGCCTTGGGGTGTCTAGTTTCCATAATGGGGTCACTTGTGGGGGAGCTCCAATGTTTGGGCACACAGGGGTTCTCCAAACGCAACATGATGTCCGCTAACAATTTGAGCCGACAATTTGTTAGCAGATACCATGTTGCATTTGGAGAGTCCCTGTGTGCCCAAACATTGGAACTCCCCCACAAGTGACCCCATTTTGGAAACTAGACCCCCCAAGGCACCTATCTAGATGCATAGTGAGCACTTGGAACCCCCAGGTGTTTCACAAATTGATTCATAAATATGAAAAAGTGTTTTTTTTTCACTTTTTCATTTTTACGAATCAATTTGTGAAGCACCTGGGGGTTCCAAGTGCTCACTATGCATCTAGATAGGTGCCTTGGGGTGTCTAGTTTCCAAAATGTGGTCACTTGTGGGGGAGCTCCAAAGCTGGGCACACAGGGGCTCTCCAAACGCGACATGGTGTCCGCTAGCAAATTGAATGGAAAATCGGCTCAAAATGTTAGCGGACGCCATGTTGCGTTTGGAGAGCTACTGCGTGCACAAACATTGGAGCGCTCCCACAAGTGACCCCATTTTGGAAACTAGACCCCCCAAGGCACCTATCTAGATGCATAGTGAGCACTTGGAACTCCCAGGTGCTTCACAAATTGATTCGTAAAAATGAAAAAGTGAAAAAAAAAACACTTTCATATTTATGAATCAATTTGTGAAACACCTGGGGGTTCCAAGTGCTCACTATGCATCTAGATAGGTGCAATGGGGGGGGTCTAGTTTCCAAAATGGGGTCACTTGTGGGGGGGCTCTAATGTTTGGGCACACAGGGACTCTCCAAATGCAACATGGTATCCGCTAACAAATTGTCGGCTGAAATTGTTAGCGGACATCATGTTGCATTTGGAGAGGCCCTGTGTGCCCAAATATTGGAGCTCCCCCACAAGTGACCCCATTTTGGAAACTAGACCCCCCAAGGCACCTATCTAGATGCATAGTGAGCACTTGGAACCCCGAGGTGTTTCACAAATTGATTCATAAATATGAAAAAGTGTTTTTTTTTCACTTTTTCATTTTTACGAATCAATTTGTGAAGCACCTGGGGGTTCCAAGTGCTCACTATGCATCTAGATCGGTGCCTTGGGGTGTCTACTTTCCAAAATGGGGTCACTTGTGGGGGAGCTCCAATGTTTGGGCACACAGGGGCTCTCCAAACGCAACATGATGTCCGCTAACAATTTGAGCCGACAATTTGTTAGCAGATACCATGTTGCATTTGGAGAGTCCCTGCGTGCCCAAACATTGGAGCTCCCCCACAAGTGACCCCATTTTGGAAACTAGACCCCCCAAGGCACCTATCTAGATGCATAGTGAGCACTTGGAACCCCCAGGTGTTTCACAAATTGATTCATAAATATGAAAAAGTGTTTTTTTTTTACTTTTTCATTTTTACGAATCAATTTGTGAAGCACCTGGGGGTTCCAAGTGCTCACTATGCATCTAGATCGGTGCCTTGGGGTGTCTACTTTCCAAAATGGGGTCACTTGTGGGGGAGCTCCAAAGTTTGGGCACACAGGGGCTCTCCAAACGCGACATGGTGTCCGCTAGCAAATTGAATGGAAAATCGGCTCAAATTGTTAGCGGACGCCATGTTGCGTTTGGAGAGCTACTGCGTGCACAAACATTGGAATTGCAGGGGTGCCAATACTTTTGGCCACCACTGTATATTTTTCTCTGAAATGCAGCAGCGTTTCAGAGTCATACATTCCTGGTTGGGACACTGCCGGATACATGGGGCCCACAGTTTGGCAGCATGTATCAGGTTTACTTTAAATGTATTTATTCACCTATATGGTCACATGGGGCACTTCAGCAGCATCGCATGGGGCCTTTCTCAAACTTGTAATGGAGCTGAAATGCCGCAAATGATCATATGTGAATACATGGATGTACTAAATACATGTACATTCACATGTACACAGATACATAGACATGACACACATAGAAACACATTAGACATGCACACGCATATATACATATATACGCACACACACATATATACACAAATATGTATACACATATATATGCACACACATTACATATGGACTTACCCTCTCTGCAGATGATTGTGCAGCGACCGTGAGGGCCTAGGGTACTCGGTAGCCGGGCCGGCAGTCTTCCAGGGAGGTCACGGTGGCAGTGGCCTAGCTCTGTGGCCCTGGCCGAGCAGATGAAGGGAGTATTTACAGGGGATTCGTAGTCTTTATGTTACACTATCTGTGGTGCCTGGTCAGGGTTGACCTGCACTGCTGTGTGGTCCTTGGGGGATAGATGGTATAGCAGCTGAGATTAAACACTTCCCACAGGTGAAGCGTGCCCCCAAGGACTGAGAAAGCTAATATGAAGGATAGTGACGTGCCCCCTGGGCCGTGGGGTACTCGGCAGCTGACTGGTTGCTGGGGGAAATATCACGGTGGCTGGCCCGGTCCGTGACCCAAGGCGATCAATAAAAAAAAAAAGGGGGTTTATTTATAGGGGATTTGTAAAGTGTTTGTGATGCCACCTGTGGAATGCGGCCAAAGGGAGCCACCGCTGCGGAGCAGTCCTCTGAGGCAGATGTTAGGGCAGCTTATGATGGAACGGCTCCCCACAGTTGGAGCAACAGGCCTCAGGGCAGTGTAGCAAGCAAGGGTGTGCTGGGCGTTGTAGTGCAGGGAGGGAAAGATGGCGCAGCTGGAATAATGGACGGAGGCAGTACGGTGCAGTCATCCGAGTCTTTACTCACAGTTCTTATGAAAGTTCTGTGGGCAGACTCCGCCTGACGGGCTTGAGCCTTTGTGTCCTTGATCCGGGCCTCCAGTCACTCACAACGTGCCCGCCGAGTGCGCCGCTCCTTCTCCAGCTGCTGGAGCTCCCATCTGCAGAATTCCTTCCTCTGCAGGGCTTCGGCTTGGGTCTCCTGCGGGAACCCCATCAGGTCACCCCCCCGGTTTTCACAACAAAACTCTTGTAGCACCCCGAGATCTCGGCTGCTACAGGGGTATTGCACCTCAAACCAGAGGTGTGATATTCCACTCCCGGGTAAGGATGGAGTGTGGACCAGGACTCGGTAGGCTGCATGCACCACACACACCCCATTTCCGAGGAACAGTTCAACGGTGCTCCCACGAGACAGGAGTGCAGGCACGACAGAATCTGTCCCTGGCTGGAGTGGGGAGGGGAAAGTACACCCAGTGGTGTAGGAGCAGATAGGGGTGGGTCTCTGGGCATAGGTAGGAGCCCATTGGTTGCTAGTCACCTGGGCTCACACATAGAGGGAGGTATATAAGGTGGGCACCATCTTAGAACAGTGTTCAGTCCGGGGAGTCAGTTCAGAGAGGAGTTCAGCCAGAGAGGGCTGACAGGGAGCTGTGGCCCAGTCCGGGCCCAGCTCCACGAGGCAGGCCTGGAGTGGAGGCCAGAAACAGCAGAGAGAGAACAGGAACAGAAGAGAAAGGAAACAAGGAACAGAACATTAAGAGAGGCCCAGAGACACGAGAGAAGAAGGAACCCCATAGGCCCAGGAGATTGCGGGTGACGGGTTGGCAGAACAGGGTACCGGATCCCAAATTGGTGGAGGCGACTAATCCTCAGCCAAAGACCGGCGGTCGTGACTATATCTCGGTGCGACCCCTCACTACACCTACCAGGAAGGCACACTACATAGGGTCAGAGACGCAGAGATCAGCATACCCAGAGAAGACCCGAGGCAGCCGGACAAACGTAGAGTCACTGGTGGGGCACGGCCAGAGAAGAGAAGAGAAAGGAGCCCTGTGCCACGCTCTGGAATTGCCTGGGAGTTGGTCGAGCCCCTTGCCTGGTGGACGCAGCACGGCTTGGGCAGTCAACGCCGGTACCGAGGTGACTAGGACCAGTAAAGAACTGTGAGTAAAGCATTGGAAACTGCAACCACACGTCTCTGTGCTTCTTCGCCGCACCAGCACTACCAGTGCTGGGACGCTCGTGCACCATCACTCCCACCATCCACACTAACTGCCCTGAGGCTATACTTCTCCTGTGGGGAGTCATCCCATTCTTAGCTGCACATATAACACCGGCCTCAGTGGTCTGCCTTGCAGCGGCGGTCCCCACTGACCGCAATCCACGGGTGGCGTAGTCGGACTATTATCACACTAATAAGATTGCCACTGGTTTGACCGCCCTGGGCACGGACCGGGTCACCGCCACGGAAGACTACAACCCCCAGCGATCCGGCTCCGGGTACTCCCACACACGTGCATCCACAACACAGGCCCAGGGGGCACTTCAACTTTTGGCGTAGTCGGCAGGATTCAATCCAACCCGCCACCAGCGGGTATTGCGTGCCTGAAAAATACTTTTTGCACTTACCTGAGAGAAGTTTCCCGACGTCCGGAGTCGTTTCCCGCCGTCGGACGCCATCTTTGGTCGTTTCCCGCCATCTTCATCCGTTTTTCCCGCCCCGGCAGAGCGGACGCCATTATGTGCGCACCAAAAGACAGCAGGAAGCCGCCTCCCATCGTGGGCCAGGTCCCAGAGTGGCGCCAGAGAAGAGGCCCACCCCCAGCAACCATGAACGCAGCAGTGGAGATGTCCATCAACATGGGGGGGCTGCCCCTAAAGGTGATTGTCAGCAGATGCCCCCAAGACCACCCCCCATGGGGGCAGATAGGAAAGAAAACTGTGGGGCCGGGTGTGGCCTGGATCAGTCTGGACCTGCTGCATCCGGAGATGGAGGGAGCAGCGAACCCCACCAGCACCCTGGCCCGCAGTCTGCTGCAAGCTGAGCCACCCTGCAGCTTAACAGAGTTGCTGGCACAGCTGCCCAGAGACCCGGACTGCGCGCGAGCTGCGCTGAAGGATCTGAATCAGAGGATGGTCCGGGTGCAGTGAGATGTGTTTGCCGGGTGGAAGGAGGAGTTGGCCCGGCAGCACGTAACCGGCCAGCAGGAGACACCGCAAGGACCGAGCAGTGCGCCTGCCCCTGAGGGTGGAGAAGATGGACCGGCGGCTGCGGACGACGCCGCGTAGGAGGCCACGGAGGCCGAGGCAGGTAACGGGGACGTCATCACCCCAAGCCCTGAGACCACCAGCCTGCCCCCACCCTCCTTTGCGGGACCCGAAGCCCCGGGGACCGTACCTGATACCACACCTCAACCGCCGCCAGCTAGGCCTCAGGCTGCAGGCGTCGCTGACACGCCCCGCCCCGCGCTGTGCCCTCTGAACCCAGGCGCCGTAAAGCAGGAGACGTCACAGGCCAGGACGCAAGGCCTAGTACACCCGGGCGCCGCTGCCTCACCAGCGCCCCCTGCCTTGGCGGTGCCACCCCCGGGCGCGACCAACAGACGACCACCGGCCTGGTTGCAAGGCCGAGTGCCCCCGGGCGCTGCTCCCCGACGGGGGTCCCGTGCCATACCACCCCTGGGCGCGGATCTCTTCGCCCAGCATACGGGCCCAGATGGAATGCCCCTGGTGTGGCCGGCCGAGCTGGCCAGCGGCCCCCCAGGAGAGTTCCACCCCCGCTTGAGCCTCTGATACCGGCTCCGGAGCCCATAGAAGTTGCCCAGCACGCACTGCAGGACGCCCAGCGCGAATGGGACCCCACTGGCGAGGATCTAATGGGGTTCCCCCAAGAAACCCGGGCGGACGCAGCCCGTCGCCTGGATTGCTGCCGTCAGCAGCTGGCCACCTTTGAAAGGACGCAGCGGCAGAGGCGCATCAGGGAGGAGCGACTCCAGGCCCGGAGCGCGGAACAAAAGTGGAGGGCCCGTCAGGACTCCCATGACATCTGCGGTCCCCGAGCCACCGGGACCGTAGTAAAGTTCCAGCTGGAGCACAGCTGGGGCTTCATAAGAGACCCGGAAGCCGCAACCGACGTCTTCGTCACCAGGAGAGACGTTGAGAGTCACCTGCCAGAGGGACATCACGGACGTGACTTGTACCCTGGAGATGTGGTCACTTACACCCGGCACAAAGGAGCAAAAGGACTGTACGCCCTCCATGTTCACCATTTGACCGAGGAGTAACTGCGGTACCGCCCAGACACGGAGTACCCTGAGGGTCCGGACGGACCTGAAGACTACCCGGAAGAGCAAGAGGGACACCGTTACTGAATGAACAGTAAAATTAACTGCAAATAGTTACCCATCAGGGTATGAGAACTGTTGCTGAAACTGTTACTGATTGGAGTGTGGTCCCCGTTGGGACTAGTGTGGAACTGTTAAAGGACTGTTACCTGTGTGCCCCTAATCCCTAACCAGGCTGGGGACTGTGAGCAGCCATTCCCCCTTTCCAACCGGCCGAGGACTGGGAACGGCCAATCCCTTGTAAATAGTTGCGCTTCTTAAGGCGCCCCCTACTGGCTTTATAAAAGAACTGCAAAGTCTACCTCAGGACGAATTAAATGGACTGTTGCACCTTGGAGAAAAAGTGAACACCTGGTCGCAAGTTGCACCGCGGCCAGAACTCAAGAATGTGTTTTTGGAAGAATGTTTTACTTGGAAATGTTTTATATTAGAAAGTTTAATTTGCTGCTAAAAGAGCCTATAGTATTTTACGTGTATGAAGAAAGTCTTATAATGTTTTATGAAAATGTAACCAGTAACGTTAAAAAGAGAAGAATACCTCCCATAAAGGGATGAGTTGATAGTTAATGTCTTATATGCGAGTGCACTTTAAAAATCTGTATGTTTTTAAATTGTTTTTATTCTTTTCCAGCCTGAGGACGTGCTGTGGTTTACCAGGGGGGAATGTAGCACCCCGAGGGCTCGGCTGCTATAGGGGTATTGCACCTCAAACCAGAGGTGTGATATTCCACTCCCGGGTAAGGATGGAGTGTGGACCAGGACTCGGTAGGCTGCATGCACCACACACACCCCATTTCCGAGGGACAGTTCAGCGGTGCTCCCACGAGACAGGAGTGCAGGCACGACAGAATCTGTCCCTGGCTGGAGTGGGGAGGGGAAAGTACACCCAGTGGTGTAGGAGCAGATAGGGGTGGGTCTCTGGGCATAGGTAGGAGCCCATTGGTTGCTAGTCACCTGCGCTCACACATAGAGGGAGGTATATAAGGTGGGCACCATCTTAGAACAGTGTTGAGTCCGGGGAGTCAGTTCAGAGAGGAGTTCAGCCAGAGAGGGCTGACAGGGAGCTGTGGCCCAGTCCGGGCCCAGCTCCACGAGGCAGGCCTGGAGTGGAGGCCAGAAACAGCAGAGAGAGAACAGGAACAGAAGAGAAAGGAAACAAGGAACAGAACATTAAGAGAGGCCCAGAGACACGAGAGAAGAAGGAACCCCATAGGCCCAGGAGATTACGGGGGACGGGTTGGCAGAACAGGGTACCGGATCCCAAATTGGTGGAGGCGACTAATCCTCAGCCAAAGACCGGCGGTCATGACTATATCTCGGTGCGACCCCTCACTACACCTACCAGGAAGGCACACCACATAGGGTCAGGGACGCAGAGATCAGCGTACCCAGAGAAGACCCGAGGCAGCCGGACAAACATAGAGTCACTGGTGGGGCACGGCCAGAGAAGGGAAGAGAAAGGAGCCCTGTGCCACGCTCTGGAATTGCCTGGGAGTTGGTCGAGCCCCTTGCCTGGTGGACGCAGCACGGCTTGGGCAGTCAACGCCGGTACCGAGGTGACTAGGACCAGTAAAGAACTGTGAGTAAAGCATTGGAAACTGCAACCACACGTCTCTGTGCTTCTTCGCCGCACCAGCACTACCAGTGCTGGGACGCTCGTGCACCATCACTCCCATCATCCACACTAACTGCCCTGAGGCTATACTTCTCCTGTGAGGAGTCATCCCATTCTTAGCTGCACATATAACACCGGCCTCAGTGGTCTGCCTTGCAGCGGCGGTCCCCACTGACCGCAATCCACGGGTGGCGTAGTCGGACTATTATCACACTAATAAGATTGCCACTGGTTTGACCGCCCTGGGCACGGACCGGGTCACCGCCATGGAAGACTACAACCCCCAGCGATTCGGCTCCGGGTACTCCCGCACACGTGCATCCACAACACAGGCCCAGGGGGCGCGTCACTCTTCTCCGCTGGGGCAGGCAACCGGGGGCGCTGGTGTCGGGAGTAGCGGGCATGGCTGCTGGCCCTCGAACCGGGAGGACCAATCGAAGACCGGCGCGCCATACACCCACTCGGGTGCCGGAGGTGGAGGCTCTGGGAGGGCACCAAGTAGAAGGTCCTCAAGGTCAGCGCCCAGGGGTGGAGGTTCCGGGCTGAGCAGCTGCTCCAGGGAAGGCATGGCGGGGTACAGCGAGGGTGTGCTTTTGGCGCCATTCTGGGACCTGGCCCACGATGGGAGGTTCCATATCGTTGTCTCTGATCACGCACATAATGGCGCCCGTTCTTCTGGGGCGGGCGCCACATTCAATGTAGAAAAACAGTTCCTTAGGCACACAATACCCGCTGATAACGGGTTGGTCAATCATCCTGTTCATGACGCCAAGTTTGACGAGCCCCCTGGGCCGTGGGGTACTCGGCAGCCGGGCCTCTGGTTGCTGGGGGAGATATCACGGTGGCTGGTCTGGTCCGTGACCCAGGGCGGTCAATAAAAAAAAAGGGGGTTTATTTATAGGGGATTTGTAAAGTGTTCGTGACGCCACCTGTGGAATACGGCCAAAGGGAGCCACCGCTGCGGAGCAGTCCTCTGAGGCAGATGTTAGGGCAGCTTATGATGGAACGGCTCCCCACAGGTGGAGTAGCAGGCCTCAGGGAAGTGTAGCAAGCGAGGGTGTGCTGGGCATTGTAGTGCAGGGAGGGAAAGATGGCGCAGCTGGAATAATGGACGGAGGCAGTACGGTGCAGTCACCCGAGTCTTTACTCACAGTTCTTATGAAAATTCCACTGGTGCACTGTACGGGTGCCAGCCTCCCACGTCGCGCTGCGTTCACCAGGATGAGGGTTCAACTCTTCCTCAGGGAGTTTAGGAGTACCTGACAGAACCCCACTTTCTTGTGTTCCTCTCTAGACCGTCTTCACGCTTGGTCTTTCTCCCTCCTGCCCTGCGCTTCCCCACTCTCAATCCCGCTCAGGTGCTCTGAAGTCCCTCCTATCTAACTGGAGTTCCCGGACCTGCTTGACCCTCACAGGGATTAGAATAAGCCTGCGGCAACTGGTCTATGAAAGCCAGAAGCCTCCGGATTTCCCAGCCGAGACTTGAAGTTACACGACTGGTCCAGGGGCCAGTCCCCTTCTTGTGGCCTACGATCCCTCTGTCTTCTGACAGATTCGGGGCGTACGGGTGCCGTCCTGCACTCGCCGTACCCCCTAGGATCCCTTTACAGAGCGGAGCCTACTCCTCTGCTCCCCTCCTGGGCCTCTAGGACTGGGCCTACTTGTGGAGCAGAGCTCCTAAAGAGACTCTGCTCCTTGACTGACTGTCCTCACTGTCTGAACTGCCACCCTAAGATGGCTTCCCTTTATATATCTCCTACTATGGTGCTCCCCTAAACTGCTTTCTCCACCCACACCCACTACTGGTTCCCCCTACCTTTGGGTCCCCCCCCCACCCAAGCCAGGGACAGGGCTCAGCAGAAACATACATTGCGTCTTGCCCTTCCAGCCGGCCTGGAGCAGTGTAGTGTTGAATGCAGGTGTTGGGGTTCCGGGTAGCACTCCCTCCTTACCTGAGAGAAGGGGATACCACACCTCTGGGTGAGGTGCAGTACCTCTGTGGCGACTGAACCCTCAGGGGCGCCACACTAGCGGTGGGGGAAACAGGGTGCAGAGAGCAGGGTGGCAGCAGTGATGATGGTCACGGTGGTAGCACAGCTGCGGGGAGGTGCAGAAGAAGAAGACAGACACGAGGAATGCAGTCCGGTTACCTTTACTGCAGAGAAAGCTGTGGAGTCCGGGGCACTGGTCACTAGGTCCAGGATGGTCCAGTCAGCCTGGAAGCAGTTGGAGTCCGCCCTGTCAGGTGGGTTTGGAGGCCTGCCTGCTGCGCTTCTCCGTTGCGGGCCCCGCTGCCTGTGAGCTACTCTGCGGTCCCTCTTCTTCACTCCTGCTCTAAGCTCCGTACTAGCAGATGGTGCGAACCTATAACGGGTACTGCCATCTTGGGTGCACTCCAGGCTCTAGTTATGCCGCTGTGTTGCAATCTCCTGTCCCCCAGATTCGGTTGCTGGGACGTGCAATCCCTGTACAACCCAGTACTCTGGCGATCTCTGCTCCACTGCCTGAGGTGAGCTCTTCACTTGCTCTGCTCCCCAGAGCTTTCTACTTCTCTCTTTGCTGCTTTATCCCTCTCTCCCTTCCCTCTCACACTCACTGACTAACTCTTCCCCACAGCCGGAAAAGGCAGCTCCCCAAAAAAGGGTGTTGAACTCCCCCTTCAGGTCAAGGATCAGAACCTGTGTGTGCATGTCGGGTTTATCTGACGTGGGGTGCTCCTCCTGCTTGCAAGCGTAATATCACCTCCAGTGAAGGAGGCAACACTACTGTGGCAACCGGCCCATGGGGCGCCACATTCCCCCCTAGTGAAGAACAGTACGTCCCGGACTGTAAAGACATAAGGTACAAGTTACCATGAATAGTTTCTTCCCTTTTGGGGAGGCACATTTCTTAAACGATACATTATTATCAAAAAATTCAAAAGTACAAAAACATCAGAAAAATGCAAAATATAAACCATTCAACAAGGTGCCCATGATAACGCCTATCCGGGGCATCACCTCACAGGTTTGTAGTGCAACATGGTGGGAACCGCCCCAAACCATATTAAACTTTGTCCCTGGGCGTGGCTACAGGGCACACAGACCATGGTTTGACCTGATTCTTTGGCCACGCCGACGTTTTTTTTTTTCAGGTCAGGGTTGGATGCGAGCCACCCTTTTGTTTTGTTTTTTTTTTGTTTTTTTTTCACTGTCCTGGCCCCACCTAGTCCTATGGCCCAATTGTCCATTAACAGGTTAGTATGTACACTTATTCAATTTAGCTTAGAAGTTCATACAGTAGTCTCTGTAGGTAGTTTACGCGTAGTGATTACTGAGTCTTACACTACTTAGTCCGGGTGGGCACAAGGTTTTTCAACATTTTAACTTAGTATGTACATCTGCTAACTCTTATAATACTCTATAAACCATGCTTGTAATGAACTGGGGTCTGACCTATTGTACTACGCTGCAATCTACGTAATACTGGTGGTTCTGTTGACCTTTCTTGATCTGAGGTGTCTACTGCTGGTGTGGTAGGCTCACTTTGGGCTACACTACGGTTAGTATGACTTAGCACAGGTAGGCTTGGTAGTCTTCTACGACCTCTTTGACTCACTACGGGCACGACAGATTCGCCGCTAGCAGAGGGTAGATTCTCCTGATCCGCTGCTGATGAGGCATCTGTTTCTGAAGCCGACTGGTCTTCACGAGGACCCAAGGTGTCTGTTGTTTCTCGTGTAGTCATCGGTGGAAATGTCAAGACTGGTACTACCACTGCCTGGTTTGCCTGAGTCCACGACTGAGGAAATTCTCCTAATATGGTGCGGACCTTCCCTTCAACCTCTTCTATCTGTTGAGGAGTGTCTTGACCTTTACCTCTGTCACACAGTTGATTCGGGCACACCTTCAGGTGGTCTCTAGATACAGTTGCAGAAGTTCTCCCTCCATCTTTAGTAATCAGGCAAACCTTACTGTTATCAAAGTGCGAGGGCAAGATGGTATACGGCTCAGCCTCCCACTGGTCATCCAGCTTATGAGTTCTCCGCTTTCTTTTCAGCACCTGTTCTCCTGGTGACAAGGGAGTGGCAGGGGCTTGCTGATTGTAATCTTTCTCTTGTTTCTGTCTGGCTCGCAATAGACTCTCTTCCACACACTGTTGGACTTTACGGTACTCTAGCTGTCTTTCAGTGTCCCAGTCTGTGTCTGGCTGTACTGCTGCTGGCATTAGGACACCCATGTCCAGATCGATGGGAAATTTACCCGGTCTTACCCGCATCAGGTAGGCTGGGGTACAGTTGGTCGAATTCACCGATATGTGATTGTACAGGTGCACCAAGTCTGGTAACTTCTCGGGCCACTGGTTGCGCTCTTCCAGAGGTACGGTTTTCAACAAGTCAATCACCACCTGGTTCATTTTTTCGCACCGACCGTTGGTTTGCGGGTGATAAGGTGTTGTCCGAATTTTCTTACAGCCGAACAGGTTGCAGAATTCTTGAAATATCTCCGCTTCAAAAGCTTGGCCTTGGTCTGTTAGGACTTGCTCAGGATAGCCATGAGGTCGACAGAAGTGCTCTTGAAAGACTTTAGCAGCTGTCCTCGCTGTCTTGTCCTTGACTGGTACAACCACTAGGAAACGGGAGTAGTGGTCCACAATCGTTAAGGCGTAGGTGTATCCCGACCGACTCGGAGACAGCTGCACATGGTCCAGGGCCACGATTTCAAGTGGTTGTCTTGTGATGATGGGTTGTATAGGGGCTCTCTGGCTACCACGATCTCTTCGTCTTAGATTGCATGGGCCACACTCTCGACACCACCTCTCGATGGAACTTCTCATGCCCATCCAGAAGAAACGCTCATGGATCAGGACCTCCAACTTCTTCCACCCGAAGTGTCCTGCCTCGTTGTGTTAAGCTTCCAGGACCATTGGCGCATCCTTCTTTGGAACCATTATCTGCCATACCAGCTCGTGCGTGCGGGAATTGATGGTTCTTCTGCACAATTTACTTTCATAAAAGAACAACTTGACTCTCTCCTTCCACAGCTGCAAGGCTTCTGGTGGTGCATCCGGGCCTGGGGATGAATTGGCTTAACTCAGCAGTTCTTTCACCATTCAGACGGCCGGGTCACTGTCCTGCGCTTCTGCCCATCCATGGTGGGGCAATGTGTTGAAAGAGACTTCTTGAACGGCCGACTGCTTGTTTTTCACACAATGGGAGCATTGGGAAGCACCCTGGCGGTGGAAGGCAGGCATCTCAATTTCTTCGAGGTCTTCCAAATCTTCTCCCATATATGGTAAGTTTGGCATGCGGGACAAAGCATCGGCATTGGCGTTCTTGCTTCCCGCCCGATATTTGGTCACAAAGTCGTAGTTAGACAGCCGAGCCATCCATCGTTACTCTAGGGCACCAAGCTTCGCAGTCTCCAGGTGTGTCAGCGGGTTGTTATCCGTGAAGACTGTAAATCTGGAGGAGGCGAGGAAGTGTTTGAACCTCTCAGTCACTGCCCAGACTATGGCCAGGAACTCCAACCTGAAGGAACTGTAGTTGGTAGGGTTCCTTTCGGTAGGACGAAGCTTCCTACTGGCATAGGCGATGACCCTCTCTTTGCCTTTCTGTATTTGAGACAACACGGCTCCCAACCCAACGTTGCTGGCATTTGTGTACAGGATAAACGGCTGACCGTAGTCGGGGTAAGCCAGGATTTTGTCTCCCGTGAGAGCTAGCTTCAAGCGATTGAAGGATTCTTCCACTCTGTCGTCCCACTCAATCGGAGGGCTCTTGGTCTTCGCCTTTTTGGAGTGGCCCACCAAGAGGTCCTGAAGGGGAGCGGCTATCTTGGTAAAGCCCTTGATAAATCGTCTGTAGTAGCCAACCAACCCTAGAAATTGTCGTACCTCACGAATGGTAGTTGGCTTCTGCCAGTCCTTGATGACGGTGACCTTATCCGGGTCTGGTGCCACGCCTTCTGCGCTCACCACATGGCCTAGGTATTGTACCTTGGGTTTCAGTAGATGACATTTGGACGGCTTCACCTTGAGACCAAAGTTGGAAAGGGCTTCGAATACCTCAGCCAGGTGTTTCAAATGGTCTTCATAGGTTCTGGAATAGACAATGACATCATCCAGGTATAACAGTACCGTTTCAAAGTTCTTATGCCCAAGGCAACATTCCATTAACCTCTGGAACATTCCAGGGGAATTGCACAGCCCAAATGGCATACAGTTGAACTCACACAAGCCCATTGGTGTAGTGAATGCGGTCTTCTCCTTGTCTGCCTCTGCAACGGGAACCTGCCAGTACCCACTGGTGAGATCTAGGGTCAAGAAGTATTTAGCTGATTTTAGGGCAGCTAGCGACTCCTCGTTACGCGGCAAGGGATAGGCGTCTTCATGGGTGATGCGATTGATCAGCCTATAGTCGACGCACATACGCATGGTACCATCCTTCTTTTTGACTAGTATCAAGGGGGCTGCCCAGGGGCTACAAATATCCCTTATTACTCCTGCCTCTTTCATTTCTCGCAACATGCTGTTGGCACACTGGTAGTGAGCCGGAGGGACAGGACGGTATCTTTCTTTAATAGGGGGGTGGTCTCCCTTAGGGATATGGTGTTGGATCCCTTTTACTTGCCCAAAATCCAGGGGGTTCTTACTGAATACCCTTTCATATTCCTGGACTACCCGGAAGACCCCATCTTTCTGATATGAAGGGGTGGAATCAGTATCAATGTGCAGTTTCTGACACCAGTCCTCCAACTGTCTCGAGGAGTTGTTGTCCTCTGTGGCTTCAGACGGGTCTAAGGGTTCTACTGCCTGGATTTCATTATTACTAACAGTAAAGAGCTTGGCTATGATAGCGTACCTGGGTAAGTTGGCCTCTTTTTCCCCACAATTTAATACTCGCATGGGTACCCTCCCCTTTCTGACATCCACCACCTCTCGAGCTGTCAAGATAGTGGGTCTGCTGTCAGAGTAAACGGGCTCTACTAAGGCCTGGTAGTCTTGGCCTCTGATACCCATGGCTGCCCTGCACCATATCATCATTTCACACTTGGGGGGTAGCACAGTGGGGTATGGGTCACTCACCCTTACGCTGCCAATCTCTCCACCGGACAACTCTACCTGTTGTCTTTGCATGAGTGCCCTAATCTCTTTGTGCAGAACTCGCTGTTGTCCTGAGTTGGCGGTTTCAGCTACCTGCTGTTACAACACAATTATCTCACCAAGACAGTTATCAATAATGTTTGTACCTAGGGTGATCATGGGATGGCATTCACGTTTATCAATATCCACAATTATCATACCCTGTGATTCAAGTTCCACTCTCCCCACCTTAATGGTCACCTCTTTATACCCCACCTGAGGCAAGGGCTGACTGTTACTTGCTACTATAGTCAAGTCAACATCAGGGCAATGGGCAAGGTCAGTGTCCGCCCAATAGCGTTTGTAAAGGACATGAGGCATCGTGGTCACTTGGGAACCAGTGTCCAAGAGAGTGTTCAATGGAATGCCATCAATCACGACGGCAGGATCGGCCGTCCCCCTACATACTTGTCCCTCCAGTTGTGTGGACCAGGTTGCTTTACTCCTGGGGCTTGGCCCTCTGCCCCAGGGGTCGTTCGTTTAACAGACACCACCTTGCGATGTGACCCACCTTGTTGCAGCGTCGGCAGATGGGCCGCCCGGTCAGGGCGTAGCAGTCGGTGCCTCTTCCTTTGGTGCGGGTGGATGGGATCCTCTTCTGTCGTCGCCACAGCAGGTCATCCGGAATCGAGGCCAGCTGGATTTTCTCTGTAGGGGAAGACACTTGCAGAGACTGCATTGTTCTTGCCAACACAGCCATACTTCTGGTTACTTCGTGTACCTGTAGGCGTAAGTCTGCATAGGGTTCATTACTCAGTGTCAGGGCATCAGCCTCAAAGACACTGCCTCCTAGTGGTAGAGTATTGCTGGGCGTTTAGTGGGCGCGGTGTCGCTAGGGGTCGTCTCTCGTAGCACACGGATTGCCCTGTCCTTAAATTGAGCAAATTTCATGTCAGGGTTTTGTAAGGACATTATACGCAATTGGGTCTTATGCATGGTAGACAGCAGTCCTTCTATAAATTGCTCTGTTAATAGCCTGTCCTCTTCCTGCACGCTGTCAGAATCAATTTGCTTAATGGCTCGCAGCGCCTCCGTTAGGTTGAGCGCATAGTCTCTCACACTCTCCTGCACCCTTTGTTTGCAGCCAAAGAAGTGCGGGTATCAAAAGTGTCTTGTAGCTTTGTTAAGATGTGCTTGACTGTGCGTTTATCAGTGTCCGGCCAGGACTTGACTTCCCTCTGCGTGGCACCAGTTAGCTGACCGATTAGAATGCTGACCTTCTGCCCTTCGGCCAAGGGGTAAATGTCAAACAGGCTACACAGTCTCTCTTTGAAATCGCTAAGGGTATGCGACTCCCCTGAGTACTGTGGTAACCAGGCTGCTCCTGGGATGTACGGCATAGACAGTGGCATAATGGGGGCTGCGGCATCATCCGCTGTTGGAGCTTCGCCTAAGTTGGGCATCTTTCTCCCCTCCTAGTTCACCCTTGCCGGGGTAGGACTCACCGCTCCGGATGCTTATGTTGTCGCTCCTTGCACAGCCGGTCACCGAGACTGCGCTGCTGGTCACTGTACAGCTGCACTCTTGCTGCACAGCTTCTCACACTTGTGCTGTATTCACAGAGCTGCAGCAGCTGGGATCGTCGGATGGGTGAAATACTCGGTGCAGGGCTCCAGCAGCTGGATGGATGGGATGAATGAGATCTCACAGACAGAGCTGCAGCAGCTGGATGGATCGGATCACACCGCCCTGGTGCAGCTTCCATCCCCCGGGGCCTGACTGCAGAGCTCTTTTGCAGCCAGGAGAGCAGTGGCCATGTTGTAAGCAGCTTCTCCGTTCTGATGAAGCATAGAGCTGGTGGGCAGAGCCTCCTCTCCTGCTCTAACAGAGCAGACACCGAGTCATCCTCTGCGCGGCCGGACAGAGTGCAGCCAGAGGTGAAGAGGTGGGTCCTTCTCCCGACTCTGGGCCACCGAATCCTCTGGAAGTTCTGACCAAGTCTGGTGGTTTTCAACTGTATTTGCACCCCAAGGATGCAGATACTGTTGAAATTGTGATGGGACATGGAGAGGTCTGATGCTGTTTAACGGCGCCTACCCCTGTCTCACGGGCCTCATAGTGGCAACGTGGGCTGCCCCTATGGACGGTACACCCCACTCACATGACTGTGGTTCGATTGTTTTGTGACCAGTAACGTGTAGCAATGAGACTGTGGCAAAAAATCCAACTTTAGGATTTTAAATAACAAGTCACATGCGCTTTGTTTGCCTCTATACAATTGAGGTCACAAATGTCTTGTATGTGAACTTGTCACGATGCTCAGAGGCCACGGGTTCAAAAAGGCTAAGTTGGACAGACTTGGCACAAGTCACTCCATCTGACAGATTTCAGGGGACCCCAGACCACTTTTTAACCCCTACACAGGCATCTGGACTTACAATGGGGAACAGTGGATTGCTTCCACCGAAGGGCTGCCATCTAGAAGAGCGAGCCAGAGGCAGGAAAGGTCGTCAAGCATGGTCAAGCTAAAAAGTCACGTGAAGGACAAAATCGTGAAGCAATAGTCAAAAGACAAGCCGAGGTCAAAGAGCAGCAATAATCAGAACAACAAACAGGAGCTGGGCACAGCAATGTACAGGGTGGGCCATTTATATGGATACACCTAAATTAAATGGGAATGGTTGGTGATATCAACTTCCTGTTTGTGGCACATTAGTGTATGGGAGGGGGAAAACTTTTCCAGATGGGTGGTGACTAGTGTTGACCATTCCGATACTGAAATATCGGGTATCGACCGATATTTGCTGCGATCCAGCCTGTCATGTGAATGTAGCAGAGCTGAGGTTGTCCTGGGAACCATGGAAAGGTAAGGATGATGTTGCTTTTTTATTATTTTACTTTTATTGCAGGAGATCGTTGGCTTCAGCTGGAATGGGCGTGATAGTAAGTATGGTTTAATTTAGAACAATAAAGAATTGTGTCTTTATTTCAATTAAAGGACTTTATTCTGGGTGTTTGTGTTTTTTTTTACTTTGACTATGAAGTTAGTAATGGGGGTGTCTTATAGACGCATCTCCATTACTAACCTGGGCTTGATGTCAGCTGGAATTATAAGCTGACATCAACCCCAGCCCTATTACCCCACTGCCACCGTTACAGGGCAGTGGGAAGAGCGAGGCTAAGTGCCAGAATTGGAGCATCCTATGGATGCGCCATTTCTGGGGCGGCTGACGGCTGGTGTTTCTAGCCTGGGAGGGGGCCAATATTCATGGCTCCCTTCCTGGGCTATTAATATCAGCCCCCAGCTGTCTGCCTAGCCTTTGCTAGCTATTAAAATAGGGGGGACCCGACGTCATTTTTTTTGGGGTCCCCCATTTTAATAGCTAGTAAAAGCTAGGTATTCAGCTGGGGGCTGATATTAGTAGCCTGGGGAGCTCCGTGGGTTTTACCCCCTTCCCAGGCTTCAAACATCTGCCCCGTCTGCTTAACCTCCGCTAGAGCCTAAAATTACGGGGAACCTCGCGCCAAATTTTTTTTTAATAAATCCTTTAGTTTAACACTAAATGACAAGTACAGTAAGCAACACTGTCACTGTACTTCTTATATATGTGACTGACATGTTTCTATCTATCTAATCTATGTGTGATGCTCTATTCTTTCTGTTGTAAATTGTCGGGTACCGCTGCTGAATTGCCGGCCGGCTTTTTTAAAGAGACGGTGCATGAAAACATTAATATTTTTTTAAATAAATCCTTTACACTAAATAACAAGTATAGTAACCAACACTGTCACTGTACTTATTATATATGTGACTGACATGTTTCTATCTATCTAATCTATGTGTGATGCTCTATCTTTCTGTTATAAATTGTCGGGTACCGCTGCTGAATTGCCGGCCAGCTTTTTTAAAGAGACGGTGCATGAAAACACTAATATTTTTTTAAATAAATCCTTTACACTAAATGACAAGTACAGTAACCAACACTGTCACTGTACTTCATATATATGTGACTGACATGTTTCTATCTATCTAATCTATGTGTGAAGCTCTATTCTTTCTGTTCTACATTGTCGGGTACCGGTGTATGCCGCTGCTGAATTGCCGGCTTTTCATGTTTCACTGTGAGCACTGTTCCCATCGATTTGGGCAACCACCTCCCCCAATACATTCTACATTATTGTTAGTTGTTTTCCTTCATGTAGAATTAACCTACAAGGAAAGAAAGGGTTTATTTTCATTCCGATATTTGTGTCCCATTGACTTGCATTGGTTTCCGGCGATATCCGATACTTTTTGGGTATCGGCCCGATCCAATCCGATCTGATATTTCCTGATATCGGAAGGTATCGCTCAACACTAGTGGCGACCATGAACTTTATTAGAAAATGTTTAAAATCAGACCCAAAGTGCAAAATATGCACCACATGTATAAAATAAACTATATAGTACTAAGACAGGTACAGATAGATACCAATAGAGCTAAAATTGTCCCCAAAATTTGATTGGGGCAAATAAGACCCTATCTGAATATGATCCTATAATGTACATATGCCCACCTCGTAAAGGTGAGATGTATTTATCTATTTACCATGACTAGGCACTGCACTTTACTCTGTGGCATGTGATCGATCCCTCATGATCTCACAAATATTTTGATGTGAGCTCGCTAGATCATATGAGTAGTGATGCAGACATATCGAAAGGAGCCCTGCATCTGGAGTGTCATTGTTGAGGGCGTATTTTAGTAAACACGCCCCCCTGCCAGCGAGAGGTATGAACAAGGAAATCCATTGCTTACCGTCTGCGCATGCGCAGAAGCTATGCGCTCCACTTGCGGTCCATTGACCGGATCTTGTCTCATACCCGGTGACAGTATGGGCCGCACACAGGATATTCCGTCATACCCGGAAGCGCGCCGTTTTTTACCAGCGTGCAACACATGCATAAGTTGCACTATGGTCACTCACTGTGATCACGCCAGCCTTCCTATGTATCTAAGGAGATGGGGGCATAAGTCTGGGCAATGAACTCCCCTGATGACTAAAGGGAAACGTGTCGGGAGCCTGCCTATTTAATACTGCCACCAATGGAGGATCAGATAAGTTGATAATACATATCCTATGAGTGGATGGTACTTTTTCCATACCACAATGTATGGTGGAATGATTCATGTGTGGTTTTGTGTATAGTCAAACCACAATTGATATGGTTTGCCTCAAATCTTAATATTTGTCTGGCTGATCTACAATGTACTAATTTAGCCTGTCGATTCCGTATGGCCTTATTTAGAGTGTAGACTTGCATATTGTACTTGGCGTCGCCTGTGTTCTACATTTTGGTTTGGAATCCTGATAATTTTGATATGATCTGTGTGTGGAGTTCATCTAAGTAAAGACTCTACCATCTCACCTTTACGAGATGGGCATATATACATTATAGGATCATATTCAGATAGGGTTTTATTTGCCCAAATCAAATTTTGGGGACAATTTTAGCCCTATTGGTATTTATTTATACCTGTCTTAGTACTATATAGTTCATTTTACACATGTGGTGCACATTTTGCACTTTGGGTCTGATTTTAAACATTTTCTAATAAAGTTCATTAGTTTTACCCTTCTGCTACTTATCACTAAAATTGGTTGGGTACCACACTAGCTTTCCATGGGTGGTGACCATGGCGGCCATTTTGAAGTTGGCCATTTTGGATCCAACTTTATTTTTTTCAATGGGAAGAGGGTCATGTGACACATCAAACTTATTGAGAATTTCATAAGAAAAACAATGGTGTGTTTGGTTTTAACGTAACTTTAATCTTTCATGAGTTTTTTACAAGTTTATGACCACTTATAAAATGTGTTCAAAGTGCTGCCCATTGTGTTGGGTTGTCAATGCAACCCTCTTATCCCACTCTTCACACACTGATAGCAACACCGCACAAGAAATGCTAGCACAGGATTCCAGTATCCGTTGTTTCAGGTGGTGAACATCTCGTATCTTGATGGTATGGTGTGGTATATAGGGTACAAAGATAGTGGGGCCATTCTTCATGAATGGAAACCTCAATGTCACTGGATATCTGAAATTGCTACATGATGATGTGTTGCCCCCTTTATGGACTGAAGATGACACGTTGCCTGAGTTTTTCCAACAAGATGGTGCACCACCACATTATGGGTGTCAGGTCAGAGCATTCCTATATGAACAGGTTTCCTGGAAAGTAGATTGGTCATCATGGGCCAGTTGAATGGCCACCAAGGTCTCCCGATCTGACCCCATAAGACTTTTATCTTTGGGGTCATCTGAAGGCAATTGTCTATGCTGTGAAAATACGAGATGTGCAGCATTTGAAACAAGGATACTGGAAGCCTGTGCTAGCATTTCTTCTATGGTGTTGCTATCAGTGTGTCAAGACTGGGAGAAGAGGGTTGCATTGACAATCCAAGACAATGGGCAGCACTTTGAACGCATTTTATAAGTGGTCATAAACTTGTAAAAAACTCATGAAAGAATAAAGTTACGTCAAAACCAAGAACACCATTGTTTTTCTTATGAAATTCTCAATAAGTTTGATGTGTCACATGACCCTCTTCCCATTGAAAAAAATAAAGTTGGATCCAAAATGACCGACTTCAAAATGGCCACCATGGTCACCACCCATCTGGAAAAGTTTTCCCCCTGCCATATACTAATGTGCCACAAACAGTAAGTTGATATCACGAACCATTCCCATTTTATTTAGGTGTATCCATATAAATGTCCCACCCTGTGCATCAGGACAGCAACACTATTGACTGGCAGTGGAGTCAGAGCTTCAGGGGTTTAAATAGCTAACTGCCCCGTCCAGGGCTCTCAGGAAGGAGTGATCAAAACCTAAACCAAAATTAACCCCATAGCTCTCTTATAAAGCAGCAAAAAAAGTCCCAGGGAATAAACAGGACTGGCGTTGTCATGCAACAAAGGTGCTCTGCTGCCCAGTGGCCAAAGCGGAAACAGAGGTCTTACGAATCGGCACAGATGCTACAGTACTGTCTGTGAATTAAAATTTTTATGTTAAGTCAAATCCCAGCTCTAAAATGATCATGCTTAAGGAATTCACACAAATGTTTTAGGTCTTGCAACTTGTTGGATAATAGCTGTTGCATGACAAATGTCTCCATGTATCTCTAAAATGGACAGCCGGTCTTACCAAAATGGTCAGGTTCAACCAACTTCATTACGTACAGTATATGGCCTTAATTCTTGCTCCTCAACATAATTTTTTATGCTTTTTTTTTTTTTTTGCAGGAACCGTGTTCTTTGCCACTCGAGAAGTTTCAATTTCATTTGTATTTGTAATTCTAATATTTCAAGAAATGGATTCTTTTTACATGTGTGGACAGCCATATAACATAACTGTAAGGAATGGTTAAACATTCAATAAGCTAATATAAAGTTTGCATTGCCTATTTTGTGGATATATCATAAATTCTTAAATTGGGAATGCAAACTTTTAAAGTAGAAACCAATCTAGTAAAATAAGTTTAAATATTGAAATATTTGAGATTCCCAGAAGACATTGGATCTTATCACTTGCGAACTATTATTCATGATCAGTACTGTAGTTTTTTAAGAGCCTATGTAGTGATAATGAGATCATTGAGATTCTGTAAGTGCTTATAAAATGCATTAGTGTATGGAAGTGGGGACCGTAATGGGGACCAAAAATACCCCATGTTTTTTGGTAGAAAGTTCTGACCACCAGGTATTAAAAATTGTATCAAATGGCTACATTTTAATTAGTATCAGACAGAAACTAAGCCTTATTTTCCCAGTATAAACACTAAAATGTACCATTATATGACATAGACTCTTATGTTCATGATGAGACTCCTCTGTGAAAACATCCTATGAACTCCACTTATAGGATGTCTATGTCGTCTGGAGATATATGGACTGAGATATGAGGCAACCGGATCCCAATATCAGTATAGCAGCTTGTTATGCCCTTTAAAATTATAGAATAAAATCACATAATGTGTATGCTAATGCTGGTCATATAATGCTCTGTAAGATGATACATATTTGTTTTATGTTAGCTGTTAGTGCAAGATCGGAGTGGCTGCCCACTTCAGTTTATTTGGGTATCCGTGGAAGTGACCTTTGAATACCATGTGTGCATTATAGATGAAATGACGGATGACATGGGGCGAGCACAATTCAGTCTGGACACATCTGAATGGAAAGGACAAGTCAAAATCCGAGTAAGAGACCCTGATGTCGTTTTGTGCCATCTATTAGTCTTATTTTTTATATTCAATGCATGCAATTGTGTTTCTTTATAATTTTTCAGATGAAAGGGCAACTCTCGTGAAAACCACAGTGTCCTATGTGACTCCTCATATCTTTTGTTTCTTGCAAGTTTCTGAGTAGTAAAACATCAGGCAGAATGTGCTTGGGGCATGGCATTGCAAAAATTTGGATGTCAAGGGCAAATTTTTTTTAGCTCCATCTAGTTTGATGTTGTTAATGGATCTACTGACAAGAAAATATATTCTTTAAGTTATGTAAAAAATATTAGCAGTCATCCCTACACTCCCTGCAATGAGCTAGAGTGTGCACTCGAGGTGCGGCTACACAAAACACAGTCTCTAACCTCTCATGTGCTTTAGTAATGCAATAATGTTCCTCATTCATGAATCGAATGGCAGAAACAAAAAACTGTCAGACATACTAGGACATGTAGAGAGAGCACCCAAGGATACAGTAAGGCTGAGTTCACGCGATGCGTATTTAATGCGTTTCCGCGGCGTTTTTGCAGTTGTGTAAACGCCGCGGAAACGCATTAAAAACGCATGGTAGAAGGGAAGCAATGTTCCCCAATTGAAATCCGCATGTGCTGTGCCCATGATGCGGATTTTTCCGCAGCGTAAACGCTGCGCTCAAAAATCCGCAGCATGTCAATTAATTTTGTGTAAACACAGCATTTTCGCCGCCATTGACTTGCATTAGAATGCGCCAATTCCGCATCACTGCATCTGTACTTGCCTAATTGGCGCGTTCTAATATGCGGATGGTACCCGGGTGTGGAGGAGAGGAGAGTCTCATCCACACCCAGATACCATTAAAAAAGTTGTAAAAAAAGAATAAAATAAAAAATAAATGTATTCTTACCTTCTGTCGGCCCGCGCACCGCTCCTGCTTGGTTCCCGGTACTTTGCAGTGAGTTGAAGGACCTGCGCTGACGTCAGAGTCATGTGACGGGTCAAAGTTGCTGGCGAGGGAGAATGGATTGAGCAGGACAGCGCGGGCCATCGGAGGTAAGTATATACACTCTCTCGGGTCACACTATATAAATCCATGCTGGTTGCATGGGTTTATATAGTGTGACCTAGTTGTCAAGCACTTTCCAGGTGATGCTAAAATCGCCAGGAAAGCGCTTGTCAATCCACATGCGGAAACGCATGTGGAAACGCATGTGAATCTGCATGTATTCCGCAGGAAAAACGCATGCGTTTTTTCTGCCAGGGAGATGCAGAAATGATGCAGAAATTTTCTGCTTCATTTCTGCATCGTGTGCACATACCCTCCATGGGTGCAGAGAAAAGTAATCAAAAGCAGTGGTAATGAAACACGTGAAATCAGTTTTGTCCCAAATGTCAACGCTGGAAATGCATCTAATATTTCCTCACTCTTTTGCTTCCCATATTTAGGGATACATAAAAAATAACACCGTGGATGCTGAAAAGTCGGATGGAAAAGTTAATGATGTAACACACAACGTGCGCCCCTGTTACAATGAAGCTAAAAGTCTCCTTAAGCTGCAACCAATCTATGGAATCATACCATGCGGACAAGAAGTGCACGTACGAGTAAAATATAATATTATCCAAAGCGAAATGAGGAGACACTGTAGAATCATCAGATTCTATTACTTGGTAAGAAGTGCCCATCTGGCAGAGGGTGAAGTACACAATTTTTTAGCAGTATTAAAAAAGTTATATTATTGTATGTAGGATATATTACAGTGGTTATATTCTTGTACATAGGGGGCAGTTTTATAGTACTTATATTCTTGTACATAGTGGTAGTATTATAGTAGCTATATTCTTGTACATAGGGGGCAGTTTTATAGTAGTTATATTCTTGTACATAGGGGGCAGTTTTATAGTAGTTATATTCTTGTAGATAGGGGGCAGTATTATAGTAGTTATATTCTTGTATATAGGAGCAGTATTATAGTAGTTATATTCTTGTACATAGGAGCAGTATTATAGTAGTTATATTCTTGTATATAGGGGCAGTATTATAGTAGTTATATTCTTGCACATAGAGGCAGTATTATAGTAGATATATTCTTGTACATAGGAGCAGTATTATATTAGTTATATTCTTGTACATATGGGCAGTATTATAGTAGTTATATTCTTGTACATAGAGGCAGTATTATAGTAGTTATATTCTTGTACATAGGAGCAGTATTATAGTAGGTATATTCTTGTACATAGGAGCAGTATTATAGTAGTTATAGTCTTGTACATAGGGGGCAGTATTATAGTAGTTATATTCTTGTACATACAGGAGCAGTATTATAGTAGTTATATTCTTGTACATAGGGGGCAGTATTATAGTAGTTATATTCTTGTACATAGGGGTAGTATTATAGTAGTTATATTCTTGTACATAGGGGGCAGTATTATAGTCGTTATATTCTTGTACATACAGGGGCAGTATTATAGTAGTTATATTCTTGTACATAGGGGGCAGTATTATAGTAGTTATATTCTTGTACATAGGGGTAGTATTATAGTAGTTATATTCTTATACATAGGGGGCAGTATTATAGTAGTTATATTCTTGTATATAGGAGCAGTATTATAGTAGTAATATTCTTGTACATAGGAGCAGTATTATAGTAGTTATATTCTTGTATATAGGGGCAATATTATAGTAGTTATATTCTTGCACATAGAAGCAGTATTATAGTAGTTATATTCTTGTACATAGGAGCAGTATTATATTAGTTATATTCTTGCACATAGAGGCAGTATTATAGTAGTTATATTCTTGTACATAGGAGCAGTATTATATTAGTTATATTCTTGTACATATGAGCAGTATTATAGTAGTTATAGTCTTGTACATAGAGGGCAGTATTATAGTAGTTATATTCTTGTACATACAGGAGCAGTATTATAGTAGTTATATTCTTGTACATAGAGGCAGTATTATAGTAGTTATATTCTTGTACATATGGGCAGTATTATAGTAGTTATATTCTTGTACATAGAGGCAGTATTATAGTAGTTATATTCTTGCACATAGAGGCAGTATTATAGTAGTTATATTCTTGTACATAGGAGCAGTATTATATTAGTTATATTCTTGTACATATGAGCAGTATTATAGTAGTTATAGTCTTGTACATAGAGGGCAGTATTATAGTAGTTATATTCTTGTACATACAGGAGCAGTATTATAGTAGTTATATTCTTGTACATAGGGGGCAGTATTATAGTAGTTATATTCTTGTACATAGGAGCAGTATTATAGTAGTTATAGTCTTGTACATAGGGGGCAGTATTATAGTAGTTATATTCTTGTACATACAGGAGCAGTATTATAGTAGTTATATTCTTGTATATAGGGGGCAGTATTATAGTAGTTATATTCTTGTACATAGTGGTAGTATTATAGTAATTATATTCTTATACATAGGGGGCAGTATTATAGTAGTTATATTCTTGTATATAGGAGCAGTATTATAGTAGTAATATTCTTGTACATAGGAGCAGTATTATAGTAGTTATATTCTTGTATATAGGGGCAGTATTATAGTAGTTATATTCTTGCACATAGAGGCAGTATTATAGTAGTTATATTCTTGTACATAGGAGCAGTATTATATTAGTTATATTCTTGTACATATGGGCAGTATTATAGTAGTTATATTCTTGTACATAGAGGCAGTATTATAGTAGTTATATTCTTGTACATAGGAGCAGTATTATAGTAGGTATATTCTTGTACATAGGAGCAGTATTATAGTAGTTATAGTCTTGTACATAGGGGGCAGTATTATAGTAGTTATATTCTTGTACATACAGGAGCAGTATTATAGTAGTTATATTCTTGTACATAGGGGTAGTATTATAGTAGTTATATTCTTGTACATAGGGGTAGTATTATAGTAGTTATATTCTTGTACATAGGGGGCAGTATTATAGTAGTTATATTCTTGTACATAGGGGCAGTATTATAGTAGTTATATTCTTGTACATAGGAGCAGTATTATAGTAGTTATAGTCTTGTACATAGGGGGCAGTATTATAGTAGTTATATTCTTGTACATAGGGGCAGTATTATAGTAGTTATATTCTTGTACATAGGGGGCAGTATTATAGTAGTTATATTCTTGTACATAGGAGCAGTATTATAGTAGTTATAGTCTTGAACATAGGGGGCAGTATTATAGTAGTTATATTCTTGTACATAGGGGCAGTATTATAGTAGTTATATTCTTGTACATATAGGAGCAGTATTATAGTAGTTATATTCTTGTACATAGGGGCAGTATTATAGTAGTTAAATTCTTGTACATAGGGGCAGTATTATAGTAGTTATATTCTTGCACATAGGAGCAGTATTATACTAGTTATATTCTTGTACATAGGGGGCAGTATTATAGTAGTTATATTCTTGTACATATAGGAGCAGTATTATAGTAGTTATATTCTTGTACATAGGGGGCAGTATTATAGTAGTTATATTCTTGTACATAGGGGCAGTATTATAGTAGTTATATTCTTGTACATAGGGGGCAGTATTATAGTAGTTATATTCTTGCACATAGGGGGCAGTATTATAGTAGTTATATTCTAGTACATAGTGGCAGTATTATAGTAGTTATATTCTTGTACATAGGAGCAGTATTATAGTAGTTATATTCTTGTACATAAGTGCAGTATTATAGTAGTTATATGCTTCTACAGAGAGGGCAGTATTATAATAGTTATATTCTTATTAGTGTTGAGCGAGCTCTAAAATGCTCGGGTGCTCGAAGCTCGGGCCGAGCTCACCGTGACACTCGGGTGCTCGACCCGAGCAACGAGCCCAATGTTAGTCTATGGGAGACCCGAGCATTTTTGCGGCGACACCCCCGACAGTCTGTAGAAAGCCTAAAAAGTTCCCAAAACGATAGTGACAGTGCTCAAAAGACAAGGGGACAGCATGGGCATCACCCCAGGAAGCATTTCTGACCCCCAGGTCACTGCTGTTTACAACGTGTTCAGAGGTATTAAGCCACTTTTACGGGCTCACAATAAAACGTTCAAAAACGAAACTGAAACGGTTTTCCTGTGAAATATGTTAAGGAATTTCCTTTCCAGGGTAAAGACTTGTGTATAAGGTAAAATAAATAACCAAAAACAAAAATACTCCTCCACACCTTGGGTCATGTTCACAAGTAGCATTTTTTATGCGTTTTTGCACTTTTGTATTGCTTTCAACCGTGACAAATGCATTCACCGGGAAATGTCATTTTAACATTTTACAATCTTACCTGGCCATGTGCTGTGTGACACATGCATACAGTGCTGAAAAGACATGGGAACAGCATGGGGAAGACCCCTGGAAGCATCTCTGACACCCAGGTCACTGCCTAAAAGTGTGCCCATCAGAAGATGCAGACTTGCGACTATCCCCGTGCAAGTCCTTGTCCCAGGGCAGTGTTCAATTGTACCTCCCCCATTCATTGCAATGCAAGCACAAGTATTTAGCCTGCCACCCACCCACCCCCAGGCTGCAATACGAAACTGCTAGCTTGCACTTGAAATGTGGCCTGTTAGTTTGGAGGAGGCCGAAGCTGGCCACTGCCTCATGGCTTCTTTGGTGGCGAGGTATCCATACTCAGTCCCCAGCCGCCCCGCAGCCGGGTGTCCACACATGGTCCCCAGCCGCCTGGGGGCGGCCGGGTGTCCATAAACGGTCCCCAGCAGCCCCGATTTCTCCTTGGAACTTCCCCCCACACTTTTCTTAGCCCGGCCTGCTTTAGGGCAGCATTGGAAGAGCCCACCAGAGAACCAGACTCCTCTGGTGGGCCCTGGCTTCTCCATCAGGGGAGTTGAGAGTGCCAAGGTGAGCAGCATGATGATGATGATAGAAGTTAGCATCTGCTTTGTTTTCTTGGAATGCAAGCGCATGTATGTAGTAGCGGCTAGGCCTGAGGTGGTCAGCGTTTTGGCTCATATCCTACCTCCTCCGAGGATTGCTGGATGTTTTCCTGCTACTATCCCAGTTCTATGACTCCCGTTAAAGCAAAGTTTCAGGTGATGAATGATGGATGAGGTGGTGGCAAAGGAGAAAGAGCAGGAGGAACAGGGACCATTCACATCAATATCAGGCCAGTCAACCACGTATGTCTTGTAGGATATGTTTCTGTACCAAAAGGAGTGGTTTAGCTACACAGTTATAGGGCATACAGTGAGTGCAATGCCTACCAAAAATTTCGAGGCACTCCAATGCCCCTTGGAAGTGACATGGAGGTCAGAGGACCGTAACTAAACCATTTTTTCCATTTATGGCAACTGGGTCTCCTGTGCACATTTGGCCTAAGCAGTGAATGGAAGGCTTTCCAAAAATTATGAGGAACTGCAATGCCCCTTGAAACAGACGTGGATTACAGCATACTAAAAACCTTCTACCCATTACTAGGGAGTGGGTCTCCCTTAGTGTTCGCCTATGCATTGAAAAGGAAAAGCTGACTAAAATTAGGAGGAAATGCAATGCCCGTTGGAAGAATGGTGGAGTTCGCAGTGGAATAAAAAGACAATATCAATGCCCCTTGAAAAAGAGTTGGAGGTCGCAGCAGCTTAACAAGACGGTTTAATGGCCCTGCGAAAAGTAGTAGAGGTCGCAGTAGCTTAACAAGACAGTTTTAATGCCCCTTGGAAGAGACGTGGAGGTCACAGTGGAACAAAAAGACAATATCAATGCCCCTGGGAAAAGTGGTGGAGGTCGCAGTAGCTTAACAAGACGGTTTTATTGCCCCTTGGAAGAGACGTGGAGGTCGCAGTAGCTTAATAAGATGGTTTTAATGCCCCTTGGAAGGGACGTGGAGGTCGCAGTGGAATAAAAAGACAATATCAATGCCCCTGGGAAAAGTGTTAGAGGTCGCAGTAGCTTAACAAGATGGTTTTAATGCCCCTTGGAAGAGACGTGGAGGTCGTAGTAGCTTAACAAGACAGTTTTAATGCCCCTTGGAAGAATGGTGGAGGTCGCATAGGATTAACAAGACAGTTTTAATGCCCCTTGGAAGAATGGTGGAGGTCGCAGTAGCTTAACAAGACAGTCTTAATGCCCCTTGGAAGAGACGTGGAGGTCGCAGTAGCTTAACAATATAGTTTTAATGGCCCTTGGAAGAGACGTGGAGGTCGCAGTAGCGTAACAAGATGGTTTTAATGCCCCTTGGAAGGATGGTGGAGGTTGCAGTAGCTTAACAAGACAGTTTTAATGCCCTTTGGAAGAATGGTGGAGGTCGCAGTAGCTTAACAAGACAGTTTTAATGCCACTGGGAAAAGTGGTGGAGGTCGCAGTGGAATAAAAAGACAATATCAATGCCCCTGGGAAAAGTGGTGGAGGTCTCAGTAGCTTAACAAGACCGTTTTAATGCCCCTTGAAAGAGACAGGGAGGTCTCAGTAGCTTAAAAAGACGGTTTTAATGCCCCTTGGAAGAGACGTGGAGGTTGCAGTAGCTTAACAAGACGGTTTTAATGCCCCTTGGAAGAGACGTGGAGGTCGCAGGAGCTTAATGACGGTTTTAATGCCCCTTGGAAGAGACGTGGAGGTCGCAGTGGAATAAAAAGACAATATCAATGCCCCTGGGAAAAGTGGTGGAGGTCTCAGTAGCTTAACAAGACCGTTTTAATGCCCCTTGAAAGAGACGTGGAGGTCGCAGTAGCTTAAAAAGACGGTTTTAATGCTCCTTGGAAGAGACGTGGAGGTTGCAGTAGCTTAACAAGATGGTTTTAATGCCCCTTGGAAGAGACGTGGAGGTCGCAGGAGCTTAATGACGGTTTTAATGCCCCTTGGAAGAGACGTGGAGGTCGCAGTGGAATAAAAAGACAATGTCAATGCCCCTGGGAAAAGTGGTGGAGGTCGCAGTAGCTTAACAAGACGGTTTTAATGCCCCTTGGAAGAGACTTGGATGTCGCAGCAGCTTAATAAGACGGTTTTAATGCCCCTTGGAAGAATGGTGGAGGTCGCAGTAGCTTAACAAGACGGTTTTAATGCCCCTTGGAAGAATGGTGGAGGTCGCAGTAGCTTAACAAGACGGTTTTATTGCCCCTTGGAAGAGACGTGGAGGTCGCAGTAGCTTAATAAGATGGTTTTAATGCCCCTTGGAAGAGACGTGGAGGTCGCAGTGGAATAAAAAGACAATATCAATGCCCCTGGGAAAAGTGTTAGAGGTCGCAGTAGCTTAACAAGATGGTTTTAATGCACCTTGGAAGAGACGTGGAGGTCGTATTAGCTTAACAAGACGGTTTTAATGCCCCTTGGAAGAATGGTGGAGGTCGCATAGGCTTAACAAGACAGTTTTAATGCCCCTTGGAAGAATGGTGGAGGTCGCAGTAGCTTAACAAGACAGTTTTAATGCCCCTTGGAAGAGACGTGGAGGTCGCAGTAGCTTAACAATATGGTTTTAATGCCCCTTGGAAGAGACGTGGAGGTCGCAGTAGCGTAACAAGATGGTTTTAATGCCCCTTGGAAGGATGGTGGAGGTTGCAGTAGCTTAACAAGACAGTTTTAATGCCCTTTGGAAGAATGGTGGAGGTCGCAGTAGCTTAACAAGACAGTTTTAATGCCACTGGGAAAAGTGGTGGAGGTCGCAGTGGAATAAAAAGACAATATCAATGCCCCTGGGAAAAGTGGTGGAGGTCTCAGTAGCTTAACAAGACCGTTTTAATGCCCCTTGAAAGAGACGTGGAGGTCGCAGTAGCTTAAAAAGACGGTTTTAATGCCCCTTGGAAGAGACGTGGAGGTTGCAGTAGCTTAACAAGATGGTTTTAATGCCCCTTGGAAGAGACGTGGAGGTCGCAGGAGCTTAATGACGGTTTTAATGCCCCTTGGAAGAGACGTGGAGGTCGCAGTGGAATAAAAAGACAATGTCAATGCCCCTGGGAAAAGTGGTGGAGGTTGCAGTAGCTTAACAAGACGGTTTTAATGCCCCTTGGAAGAGACGTGGATGTCGCAGCAGCTTAATAAGACGGTTTTAATGCCCCTTGGAAGAATGGTGGAGGTCGCAGTAGCTTAACAAGACGGTTTTAATGCCCCTTGGAAGAATGGTGGAGGTCGCAGTAGCTTAACAAGATGGTTTTAATGCCCCTTGGAAGAGACGTGGAGGTCGCAGTAGCTTAACAAGACGGTTTTAATGCCCCTTGGAAGAATGGTGGAGGTCGCAGTAGCTTAACAAGACGGTTTTAATGTCCCTTGGGAGAGACGTGGAGGTTGCAGTAGCTTAATAAGATGGTTTTAATGCCCCTTGGAAGAATGGTGGAGGTTGCAGTAGCTTAACAAGACGGTTTTAATGCCCCTTGGAAGAATGGTGGAGGTCGCAGTAGCTTATCAAAATGGTTTTAATGCCCATTGAAAGAGACGTGGAGGTCGCAGTAGCTTAACAAGACCGTTTTAATGCCCATTGAAAGAGACGTGGAGGTCGCAGTAGCTTAACAAGACAGTTTTAATGCCCCTTGGAAGAATGGTGGATGTCGCAGTAGCTTAACAAGATGGTTTTAATGCCCCTTGGAAGAATGGTGGAGGTCGCAGTAGCTTAACAAGACGGTTTTAATGCCCATTGGAAAATTGGTGGAGGTCGCAGTAGCTTAACAAGACGGTTTTACTACCCGTTGGAAGAATGGTGGAGGTCGCAGTAGCTTAATAGGACTGTTTTAATGCCCCTTGGAAAAGAGGTAGAGGTTGCAGTAGCTTAACAAGACGGTTTTAATGCCCCTGGGAAAAGTGGTGGAGGTTGCAGTGGAATAAAAAGACAATATCAATGTCCCTGGGAAAAGTGGTGGAGGTCGCAGTAGCTTAACAAGACGGTTTTAATGCCCCTTGGAAGAGACGTGGAGGTCGCAGTAGCTTAACAAGACGGTTTTAATGTCCCTTGGAAGAGACTTGGAGGTTGCAGTAGCTTAACAAGATGGTTTTAATGCCCCTTGGAAGAGACGTGGAGGTCGCAGTAGCTTAAAAAGACGGTTTTAATGCCCTTTGGAAGAGACGTGGAGGTTGCAGTGGAATAAAAAGACCATATCAATGCCCCTGGGAAAAGTGGTGGAGGTCGCAGTAGCTTAACAAGATGGTTTTAATGCCCCTTGGAAGAGACGTGAAGGTCGCAGTAGCTTAAGAAGACGGTTTTAATGCCGCTGGGAGAAGTGGTGCAGGTCGCAGTGAAATAAAAAGACAATATCAATGCTCTGGGAAAAGTGGTGGAGGTCAAAGTAGCTTAACAAGACAGTTTTAATGCCCCTTGGAAGAGACGTGGAGGTCGCAGTAGCTTAACAAGACTGTATTAATGCCCCTTGGAAGAGACGTGGAGGTCGCAGTGGAATAAAAAGACAATATCAATGCCCCTGGGAAAAGTGGTGGAGGTCGCAGTAGCTTAACAACACGGTTTTAATGCCCCTTGGAAGAGACCTGGAGGTCGCAGTAGCTTAACAAGACAGTTTTAATGCCCCTGGGAAGAGACGTGGAGGACGCAGTAGCTTAGCAAGACCGTTTTAATGCCCCTTGGAAGAGACTTGGAGGTCTCAGTAGCTTAACAAGACAGTTTTAATGCCCCTTGGAAGAGACATGGCGGTCGTAGTAGCTTAACAAGACAGTTTTAATGCCCCTTGGAAGAATGGTGGAGGTAACAGTAGCTTAACAAGATAGTTTTAATGCCCCTTGGAAGAGACGTGGAGGTCGCAGTAGCTTAACAAGACGGTTTTAATGCCCCTTGGAAGAGATGTGGAGGTCGCAGTGGAATAAAAAGACAATATCAATGTCCCTGGGAAAAGTGGTGGAGGTCGCTGTAGCTTTACAAGACGGTTTTAATGCCCCTTGGAAGAGACGTGGAGGTCGCAGTGGAATAAAAAGACAATATCAATGCCCCTGGGAAAAGTGGTGGAGGTCACAGTAGCTTAGCAAGACGGTTTTCATGCCCCTTACAAGAGCCATGCAGTACAGCATATTAAAAACATTATTCCCATTATTGGGGAGTGGGTCTCCCATAATCTTTGCCTATGTCTTCCAAGCAAAAGCTGGCAAAAATTAGGACGGAGGAACTTGCAATGCTGGCAACATGGACCACGGTCACCCTGGTGGTAGAGTGGTGGTGGAGGCTGAGGATAAGAAGAGCAAAATACAGCCGAAATGAGGAAGCGTATACCCATGTGTGGGTATGAAGCGGTGCATGGGAATACACCTCCCGAAATAACACAGTGGATTTGACTTTATGTTACTCTGCTGTCATTTGGTGGTGATGAGACATCTGGCCCAATTCAGCCCTTGTTCATTTTGATAAGGGTCACCTTGTCAGCATTGTCAGTTGACAGGCGAGTGCGCTTATCCGTTATAATTCCCCCAGCGGCACTAAAAACACGCTCCGATAACACGCTAGCGGCAGCGCAGGCCAGGACCTCCAAGGCGTACAGAGCGAGTTCATTCCAAGTGTCCAGCTTGGATACCCAATAATTAAAAGGCACAGGGGAATCACAGGGGACGCTGGTACGGTCGGCAAGGTACTCCACACCATCTTTTGAAACTTTCCACTCCTTGTGAGAGTACCCCGCGCCTCACGGCCTGTAAGCTGGGCGGGTCTCAGAAAATTGTCCCAGATGTTGACAGTGTTCCCCTGCCTCTCCTGGATTGGAGTTGCGTCTCTCTCACCTATACGCCTTGGTTGGTCTACGAACTGTGACCTCTGCCGCTAGCGTGTACAGATGGGAATTTTTTTAATAGTTCTGCAGCAAGGGCCTTCTGGTACTACCCCATTTTTGTAGACCTCTCCACCTCAGGAATAAGAGCGTGAAAGGTCTCCTTGTAGCGGGGGTCTAAAAGTGTCACCAACCAGTAATGACTGTCACCCAACATTTTGACAACGCGAGGGTCACGGTTAAGGCAGCGTAACCTAAAGTCAGCCATGCGTGCCAGACTAGTAATGGGCAAGACTTCCGTGTCCTCACCAAGATGACGACTGACCATGCTCTCTCCCCCCCCCCCCCTGTCCTCAGGCCACCCACGCTGAACCGACTGTATGACAGTTGTACAGGTACTACTGTCTACAGCGCATGATACCAGCTCCTCTTCTTCCTCCTCCTCCACTCCCTCATTGTCCCCCAATGCACGTTGGGATGAGATGAGGCTAGGCTGTGTGTAATCGCCCATTATGGGTTCTTGATCCATCTCATCATAGTCTAGCTGCAATGCCTCCTCTTTAATTCTCTGCAGAGAGCATTGCAAAAGACAGACAAGTGGGATGCTGACGCTAATGATGGCGACATCGCCACTCACCATCTTGGTGGACTCCTAAAAGTTTGTCAGGATGGTACATATGTCAAACATCCAGTTCCACTCTTGAGGTCTTATGTGTGGAGTCTGACCTGAATATTGACGGCCTTGTTGCAGCTGGTACTCCACAACTGCTCTCTTCTGCTCACAAATCCTTTGCAACGTGTGGAGGGTAGAGTTCCAATATGTGCGGACATGACACACCAGTCGGTGTGCCGGAAGCTGCAAACGCTGCTGCAACACAGCAAGGGCGGCGGAAGCTGTAGCCGACTTGCGAAAATGAGCTGACAGGCGGCGTATTTTCACGAGCAGATCTCGGGGTACGATTTAAGAAACCGCTGAACCACGAGGTTAAGCACATGAGCCAGGCATGGTACGTGTGTGATCTCGCCTTGCCTCAGAGCCGCCACCAGGTTACAGCCATTGTCAGACACGACCATGCCTGGATGTAGGTTCAGCGGTCTCAGCCACAGATCTGCCTGCTCTTTCACAGCTGTCCACAACTCACAAGCAGTGTGAGGTTTATCACCTAAGCTTATGAGTTTCAGCACAGCCTGTTGACGCATGGCTGAGGCAGTACTGCAGTGCTTCCAGCTTGTAACTGATGTGGTGATATCTGAGATGGAGGGTGAACATGAGGAGGAGGAGGAGGATGATGCGTAGGAGCTGTACACTGTGGGGGCAACTCTGACTGACATAGTGCCCGCAATCCTCGGGGTGTGGAAAATATGTTCTGTCCCAAGGTCCGACTGGGTCCCGGCTTCCACTATGTTTACCCAGTGTGCCATCAGGGAGATGTACCGTCCCTGGCCACAAGCACTTGTCCACGTGTCCGTTGTCAGGTGGACTCTCCCAGTAACTGCATTGTTGAGGGCACGGCAGATGTTTTGGGACACGTGCTTGTGTAGTGCGGGGATGGCACACCGGGCAAAATAGTGTAGGCTGGGGACCGAGTACCGAGGGACGGCCACCGCCATAAGGTTGCGGAAGGATTGCGTCTCCACCAGCCTAAAAGGCAGCATTTCCAACGCAAGCAGTCATGAAATGTACGAATTTAGGACTATGGCCTGTGGGGCATTGGCTGCGAATTTGCTCTTTCGTTCAAACCTCTGGGATATGGACAATTGAACACTGCGGTGGGACGTGGACGTTGATGCTGTTTCTTGAGAAACTGCCATAACAAGTGAAGACTGAGAGGAGGGGGCATTTTTCCATGCAGTATAGACAGGGGATTGCCTTGCACGCTCAACAGGGGGTTCCATTACACGCACAACAACGTAAGAAGCAGTGGTGACACCCCGCTGACACTGGTCGTGGACCCTGGAGTTCGCCCCATAAAGTCGGGTGCTTTGCTGCTGACGCGCCTCCTGGGCCAGTGTTGTTTGGGGGATACCCGGAGCCGGATCAGATGGGGGTTGTAGTCTCCGAGTGGCGGTGACCCGGTCCGTGCCCAGGGTGTCAAGCTCAGTGTGTGGCAGTCCTTACAGATGTTATTAGTGTTCTTTGTGTCGACTACGCCACCCGTTGATTTGCGGTCAATACGGCCGCCGCTGCAGCAGGGTCCGCTGAGGCTGGTGGTGCTTGTGCAGCTCTGGTAGTATAACCCCCAACGGGAGGGGTATAGCCTCAGGGGGTCAGGTGTAGAGGATGGTGGTAGTGGTGGTGCAGTGTGGATGTTAAGAAGACTCCGAGCCGGGCTGTGCAGTTCAGGGTTTTTACTTACTGCTGTTCTTGTGGTCACTCTGGCCTTAAGTGACCGCCCGAGCCGTGCTGCGTCCACCAGGTCTTGGACTCGGCCAACTCCCAGGTGATTCTGGAGCGTGGTCCTGAGCTCCCTTTCTGACTTGTCCTTCTCTCTGGCCTTCCCCACCAGGGATCCACCTAAGTCCGGCTCCCTCGGGCCTCTTGTTGGTAAACCCTTGTCTCTGGGTTCCCTGACCCTATTCTTGGTTTGCCTTCCGGGTGGATTTAGTGGGTGGTCGTGGCAGATCCTGCCCACGACCTCCGGTCTCTGGCTAAGGTGTGCTGTAGCCTCCACCAGCTTGGGATCCGGTACCCTGTTGCCAACTCTTCACCCTCTGATCTAATTTTGGGTTCTTGGAGTTCCCTCTTCTCCCCATTCTGGGTCCTTCTTTCTCCTCTCTCTCTGCTTCTCAGGCTCTCTCAGACTGACCAAACCTCTACAAAAGACTGACGTCTCACAGACTGACCCTGATCTAAGATGGTTCCCACCTTATATACTCCCTCTATGTGTGAGCTCAGGTGACCAGCACCCAATGAGCTCCTAGCTTTACCCAGGCTGCTCCCCCTATCTGCCCCTACACTACTGGGATGTTCCACCCCCCTCCCACTCCAGCCAGGAACAGACACTGTCGTACCTGCACATTTCTCTAGTGGGAGTACCATCGGTCTGTCCCTCGGAAATGGGATGTGTGTAGTGCATGCAGCTAACTGAGCTCAGTTCCACACTCCATCCTTACCCGGGAGTGGAATATCACACCTCTGGGTTGAGGTGCAATACCCCTGTAGCAGCCGAATCCTCAGGGTGCTACACTGCCATGTGCCTGATCATGCTGGTGGTGGTCAGGCTGATAGTTTTGTCACCCCTGCTGATGCTGGCATGGCAGGTGGTACAAATGGCCTTTTTGGGGTTATCAGCCGAGTCTTTAAAAAAATTCCAGACTCTGGAAGACCTACCGGTTGTACTGGCAACGTCCCTCGTGTTGGTGTTGCGGGAAACTGTTGCCCGTCTTCTGTGTGCGGCCACCACACTGCTTCTTCCTCCCTGTTGGGGTACTCTGCCTCCCTCCCCCTGTGTGCTGCTGGCCTCGCACTGCGAGTCCTCCTGCCTCGTAGGGCCAGTTACTAGATCATGCACCACCTCCTCCTCTTCCACTTGCGCACCACGATCCTCCTCCTTACTTCCTGGCAATTGTGTCTCGTCATCATCCACCTCTTGTGACAAATTGCCAGCGTCGACTTCCTGTGGCCGTGGCTGTTCAAATATTTGGGCATCGCTACATGTGATCTCCTCTTCCACCACTTCAAGCAGAGCAGGCGAGGGGCACAATTATGGAAATGGACTAGTAAACAGCTCTTCAGAGTGTCCAAGTGTGGGATCAGTTGCTGTCTGATGACACTCGGGATGGTGGGAGGAAGGAGTATCAGGGTGAGGAGGAGTATGCGGTCGAGACTCATGGCTACTAAAACTTGACCGTGTTGAAAACAGACCGGAGGTGGTGTTGCCCAGGTGACTGGAAGTATTATCTGCTATCCAATTAATAACCTGTTCACACTGATCAGTTCGCAATACTGGTGTTGTAGTGTGGTTCCCTAGTAATTCGGTCAAGAAGTGGGAGCGAGAAGATGTGGCTGTTGATTGTGGCACATTTTCACCTTGGCCACGGCCCCGTCCTCTACACGCACCATCACCAGAACGTCCAGTTCCATGTCCGTTGCCACGCACCTTGCCCATTGTAAATGAAGTAAAATAGCTTACACTCGCAATATCAATGGAAAAAGGGTAATAGAAAGGAGATTAGAACAGTGGAAGAGGAAAACCACAGTTCTATTTCTCTGGCCTACACCCGACTCTTTTAAACAGATATATTGGAGTCTGACCAGTCAGGGAGACACTATTACAGTTTTTTTTTATGGCAAAAAATGCCCAAAACAGGATAATACAGAGATTTCACCCGTGGAACTGCAAAACCACAATTCTATTTCTCTGGCCTACACCAGACTCTTTTAAACAGATATATTGTTGTCTGACCAGTCAGGGAGGCACTTTTACAGGTTTTTTTTTATGGCAAAAAATGCCAAAAACAGGATAATACAGAGATTTGACCCGTGCAAATGCAAAACCACAGTTCTATTTTTCTGGCATACACCAGAATCTTTTAAACAGATATATTGGTGTCTGACCAGTCAGGGAGACACTATTACAGTTTTCTTTTATGGCAAAAAATGCCCAAAACAGGATAATACAGAGATTTGACCCGTGGAAATGCAAAACCACAGTTCTATTTCTCTGGCCTACACCAGACTCTTTTAAACAGATATATTGATGTCTGACTAGTCAGGGAGACACTATTACAGTTTAGTTTTTTTTTACGGCAAAAAATGCCAAAAACAGGATAATACAGAGATTTGACCTGTGGAACTGCAAAATCACAGTTATAGTTATGTGGCGTACACCAGAATCTTTTAAACAGATATATTGGTGTCTGACCAGTCAGGGAGACACTATTACAGGTTTTTTTTCATGGCAAAAAATGCCAAAAACAGGATAATACAGAGATTTGACCCTTGGAACTGCAAAACCACAGTTCTATTTCTCTGGCCTACAACAGACTCTTTTAAACAGATATATTGATGTCTGACTAGTCAGGGAGACACTATTACAGTTTTTTTTTTACAGCAAAAAATGCCAAAAGCAGGATAATACAGAATTTGACCCGTGCAACTGCAAAACCACACTTTAAGTTATATGGCGTACACCAGACTCTTTTAAACAGATATATTGGTGTCTGAACAGTCAGGGAGGCACTATTACAGGTTATTTTTTTATGGCAAAAAACGCCAAAAACAGGATAATACAGAGATTTGACCCGTGGAAATGCAAAACCACAGTTCTATTTTTCTGGCGTACACCAGAATCTTTTAAACAGATATATTGGTGTCTGACCAGTCAGGGAGACACTATTACAGGGTTTTTTTACGGCAAAAAATGCCAAAAACAGGATAATACAGAGATTTGACCCGTGGAAATGTAAAACCACAGTTCTATTTATCTGGCCTACCCCAGACTCTTTTAAACAGATATATTGGTGTCTGACCAGTCAGGGAGACACTATTACAGTTTTTTTTACGGCAAAACATGCCAAAAACAGGATAATACAGAGATTTGACCCGTGGAACTGTAAAACCACAGTTCTATTTCTCTGGCCTACACCACACTCTTTTAAACAGATATATTGATGTCTGACTAGTCAGGGAGACACTATTACAGTTTTTTTTTTACAGCAAAAAATGCCAAAAGCAGGATAAATACAGAATTTGACCCGTGGAACTGCAAAACCACAGTTAGAGTAATGTGGTCTACACCAGACTCTTTTAAACAGATATATTGATGTCTGACCAGTCAGGGAGACACTATTACAGTTTTTTTTTTATGGCAAAAAATGCCCAAAACAGGATAATACAGAGATTTGACCCGTGGAACTGCAAAACCACAGTTATAGTTCTGTGGCGTACACCAGACTATTTTAAACAGATATATTGGTGTCTGAACAGTCAGGGAGACACTATTACAGTTTTTTTTACGGCAAAAAATGCCAAAAACAGGATAGTACAGAGATTTGACCTGTGGAACTGCAAAACCACAGTTATAGTTATGTGGCGTACACCAGACTCTTTTAAACAGATATATTGGTGTCTGACTAGTCAGGGAGACACTATTACAGTTTTGGTGCTGGTAAAGTGGGAAATTTGTGCAAGGTAAATGGGATTTTGAATAAGGAAGGCTATCACTCCATTTTGCAGTGCCATGCCATACCCTATGGACAGCGCTTGATTGGAGCCAATTTCATCCTACAACAGGACAATGACCCAAAGCACACCTCCAAATTATGCTTGAACTATTTAGGGAAGAAGCAGGCAGCTGGTATTCTATCTGTAATGGAGTGGCCAGCGCAGTCACCAGATCTCAACCCCATTGAGCTGTTGTGGGAGCAGCTTGACCGTATGGTACGCAAAAAGTGCCCATCAAGCCAATCCGATTTGTGTGAGGGGCTTCAGGAAGGATGGGGTGAAATTTCTGAAGATTACCTCAGCAAATTAACAGCTAGAATGCCAAAGGTCTGCAATGCTGTAATTGCTGCAAAGGGAGCATTCTGTGACGAAAGCAAAGTGTTATGTTCTGCTACCAGAGCTAAGGAAAGAGAGGAGATCTGTCCCTACGATAGAACTCAGCTTAATCCCTACGATGTAACAGGGGACCTGATCCTGTGATCAGACCTGCTAAAGTCCTAAGCTAGTCTGTACGGAGACCTATAGATGTGGGGAAGGAATCCCTACAAGTACTAAGGACTGGGAGGAATATGGGACACCTCCTAACAGAAATAGTAGCAGACAGACGAACAAACAAAATATATAGAACATAGAGGTCAGTAGACCAAGCAAGCTAACAGAGCAAGACACAGAGCACAGGCTAGCTAGAAAGTAGATATACAATGAAGTCCAGCAAAGCCAGAAGGGCGGAGCAGGATTAAATAGGCCAATAAGGTCAAGTGACCAGCAAAGGAAAAAAAACCTAAGAGCAAGGTTCTAACAGTACCCCCCCTTCTAAGAGGATCCTCCGGATCCCCTAGGACCAGGCTTATCAGGAAATCTCCTGTGAAACGCTCTGATAAGTCTGGACGCGGAAACATCATCCGACCTCACCCAAGAGTTATCCTCGGGACCGAAACCTTTCCAGGCCACAAGATACTGCAAACTACCTCTATACCGTCTAGAGTTAAGGATGCGAGAAATTTCATATTCCCCGTCCTCCACCACCGGAGGAACAGAGGCAGAGGCGTCACAATCCGATACAACAGCTTTTTTCAACAGAGAGACATGAAATACCGGATTAATTCTCCAGGAGGTAGGAACCTCCAACCTAACAGCAGATTGGTTGACAACCTGAAGCACCTTAAAGGGCCCTACAAACTTGGGACCCAATTTCTTTGAAGGAATCCTCAACCGCAGATTCCTAGAGGACAACCAAACCATGTCACCAACAGCGAACAAAACCTCCTGTCGTTTCCTATCAAAGTAGTCTTTAGATTTTCTGTTGGCCTCCTGAAGATTACCACGCACATCCGTCCAAACTCTCCAAAAATCCTGAATAGGAACAGGCAATTCTCCCCTATCCAAAGCTGCAATACGCCCGTTACAACACTTGTCATAACATTTATGGCTCCAGGATTTAATTTCACTGGTAGACCAATCCAGTACAGGATTGTGAAATTTTAACCAGGGCAATCCCAATATTACTGGAGAAGGCAAGTTATTCAACACTACCAAATCCAATTTCTCATGGTGAACACCATTAATAGTGAGAGGAAATTCACAGACCTTGAGAGTAATATTCTTCAAAGGGGAACCATCCACAGAAACCACAGCAATGGGGGATGATAAAGGTTCAGGTTTTAAATTGAGTCTTTCCACGAATCCCCCATCAATTACATTCAGGGTAGACCCGCAATCAACAAACACCCGAAATTCCATTAATTTTTTCTGAGCAATCGTGGAAGCAGCTAAAAATACACCCTTGGAATTTAAACAGGCAATACGGGCGTGACTGACCATTTTTTTTTCTTTCTTCATACGAAGCTCACAACCTTTAATCAAATGACCAGATTTTCCGCAATAGAAACACAAGCCTTCAGAAAATCGACGGTCTTTTTCTTGAGAGCGAGGTGCCACCAATCCAATCTCCATCGGTTCACCACTGTTAGTACACACATTCTCATAACCAGAAACTGACATAGCAGAGGATTTGCTCTCATTAACCCTAGCACGCAGTCTCCTATCCACCCGTATAGCTAATTGCATAGCCTGTTGCAAATCTTCAGGTGTAGGATAAGCAATTAGCAGGTCTTTAACCCTTTCACTGAGCCCAGCAAGAAATAGACTTTTCAGAGCAGAATCGTTCCACCCTGTTTGAGTAGACCAACGACGGAAATGAGTACAATATTTTTCCACATTACCTGATCCCTGTTTTAAACATCTCAACTCAGTCTCAGCTGATGCGACACGGTCAGGATCATCATATAATAGTCCCAAAGCAGAAAAAAAACTATCCACTGATCTGAAGCATGTATCACTAGGTTGCAAAGAAAAGGCCCACTCCTGAGGCTCTTTGCGCAAAAGTGACATTATGAACCCTACGCGCTGGGATTCATCCCCAGAGGACTTAGGTCTCAAACGAAAATACAATAAGCACGCATTTTTGAATGAAAAAAATTCTCGGTGTTCACCAAAAAATAAATCCGGCAAACATACCTTAGGCTCCAAGAAATGTGCTACAGGACAGTTACTCACGTGCTGACGGAGCTTGGCCACCTCCAGAGAGAGTCCCTGCAGGCGATGAACCAAATCCTGAACCGACACCATGATGGAACAGAAAAATCTTTCCTTAGAGAATTTGCAGGCTGGACTTACTGTTATGTTCTGCTACCAGAGCTAAGGAAAGAGAGGAGATCTGTCCCTACGATAGAACTCAGCTTAATCCCTACGATGTAACAGGGGACCTGATCCTGTGATCAGACCTGCTAAAGTCCTAAGCTAGTCTGTACGGAGACCTATAGATGTGGGGAAGGAATCCCTACAAGTACTAAGGACTGGGAGGAATATGGGACACCTCCTAACAGAAATAGTAGCAGACAGATGAGCAAACAAAATATATAGAACATAGAGGTCAGTAGACCAAGCAAGCTAACAGAGCAAGACACAGAGCACAGGCTAGCTAGAAAGTAGATATACAATGAAGTCCAGCAAAGCCAGAAGGGCGGAGCAGGATTAAATAGGCCAACAAGGTCAAGTGACCAGCAAAGGAAAAAAAACCTAAGAGCAAGGTTCTAACACAAAGTTTGAAGGAGAAAATTATTCTTTCTAATAAAAATCATTATTTCTAACCTTGTCAATGTCTGGACTATATTTTCTAATCATTTTGCAACTCATTTGATAAATAAAAGTATGAGTTTTCATGGAAAACACAAAATTGTCTGGGTGACCCCAAACTTTTGAACGGTAGTGTATCTCTCCCTAACTCAGCTGCACTGACCCTACACTGGCTGATCCGGAGCGACTGTGTCCAAGATGGCGGCGCCCGGTTTTAAATACTCGAGGTGACGCTGTGCGGCCAGCCAATCACTGTAATGCCCACAACCAACATGGCTGCGGCATTACAGTGACTGGCTGGCAATCCCTGCACGTTCATTGGCTCTGTAAAGAGCGCCAAATGTGCAGGGCGGAGACCCGTGCTCCCGCCCGAGTAACCCGGAAATGCTCGGTGCTCGCCGAACATCCCGAGTAGTGAGATGCTCGGGCGAGTACCGAGCAGTGTCGAGCATGCTCGCTCAACACTAATTCTTATACATAGGGGCAGTATTGTAGTAGTTATATTCTTGTACATAGAGGGCAGTATTGTAGTAGTTATATTCTTGTACATAGGGGGCAGTATTATAGTAGTTATATTCTTGTACATAGGGGCAGTATTATAGTAGTTATATTCTTGTTCATAGGGGGCAGTATTATAGCAGTTATATTCTTGTACATAGAGGGCAGTATTATAATAGTTATATTCTTGTTCATAGGGGGTAGTATTATAGTAGTTATATTCTTGTACATAGAGGTCAGTATTATAGTAGTTATATTCTCGCACATAGGGGCAGTATTGTAGTAGTTATATTCTTGTACATAGAGGGCAGTATTATAATAGTTACTTTCTTGTACAGTCATGGCCAAAAGTATTGAGACTGAGACAAATAGTAATTTTTCCAAAGTTTACGGCTTCATTTTTTGTAATGGCAATTTGCATATACTCCTGAATGTCAAAGAGTGATCAGCTTAACAGCAATTACTGTACTTGCAAAGTCAATATTTGCCCAGAAAATGAACTTTAACCCCCAAAACACATTTCAACATCATTGCAGTCCTGCCTTAAAAGGAGCAGCTAACATCGTTTTTATTGATTGATCCATTAACACAGGTGTGGGTGTTGATGAGGACAGGGCTGGCGATCAATCAGTCATGATTAAGTAAGAATGACATCACTGGACACTTTAAAAGGAGGCTGGTTCTTGGTATCATTGTTTCTCTTCAGTTAACCATGGTTATCTCTAAAGAAACACGTGCAGCCATCATTGCACTGCACATAAATGGCCTAACTGGGAAGAGTATCGCAGCTACAAAGATTGCACCTCTGTCAACAATCTATCGCATCATCAAGAACTTCAAGGAGAGAGCTTCCATTGTTGTCAAAAAGGCTCCAGGGCGCCCAAGAAAGACCAGCAAGCGCCAGGACCGTATCTTAAAACTGTTTCAGCTACGGGATCGGACTACCAGCAGTGCCGAGCTTGCTCAGGAATGGCAGCAGGCTGGTGTGAGTGCTTCTGCACGCACTGTGAGGCGGAGACTCTTTGAGCAAGGGCTGGTTTCAAGGAGGGCAGCAAAGAAGCCACTTCTCTCCAGAAAAAACATCAGGGACCGACTGATATTCTGCAAAAGGTACAGGGAGTGGACTGCTGAGGACTGGGGCAAAGTCATTTTCTCTGATGAATCCCCTTTTCGATTGTTTGGGACATCTGGAAAACAGCTTATTCATCTTGTACATAGGGGCAGTATTATAGTAGTTATATTCTTGTACATAGGAGCAGTATTATAGTAGTTATATTCTTGTACATAGAGGGCAGTATTATAGTAGTTATATTCCTGTACATAGGGGCAGTATTATAGTAGTTATATTCTTGTACATACAGGAGCAGTATTATAGTAGTTATGTTCTTGTACATAGGGGGCAGTATTATAGTAGTTATATTCTTGTACATAGGGGCAGTATTATAGTAGTTATATTCTTGTACATATAGGAGCAGTATTATAGTAGTTATATTCTTGTACATAGGGGGCAGTATTATAGTAGTTATATTCTTGTACATAGGGGCAGTATTATAGTAGTTATATTCTTGTACATAGGGAGCAGTATTATAGTAGTTATATTCTTGTACATATAGGAGCAGTATTATAGTAGTTATATTCTTGTACATAGGGGGCAGTATTATAGTAGTTATATTCTTGTACATAAGTACAGTATTATAGTAGTTATATTCTTGTACATACAGGGCAGTATTATAATAGTTATATTCTTGTACATAGAAGCAGTAATATAGTAGTTATATTCTTATACATAGGGGCAGTATTGTAGTAGTTATATTCATGTACATAGAGGGCAGTATTATAGTAGTTATATTCTTGTACATAGGGGCAGTATTATAGTAGTTATATTCTTGTACATAGGGAGCAGTATTATACTAGTTATATTCTTGCACATAGGAGCAGTATTATAGTAGTTATATTCTTGTACATAGCAGCAGTATTATAGTAGTTATATTCTTGTACATAGGAGCAGTATTATACTAGTTATATTCTTGTACATAGGGACACTATTATAGTAGTTATATTCTTGTACATAGGGGCAGTATTATAGTAGCTATATTATTGTACATAGGGGCAGTATTATAGTAGTTATATTCTTGTACATAGGGAGCAGTATTATACTAGTTATATTCTTGTACATAGGAGCAGTATTATACTAGTTATATTCTTGTACATAGGGACACTATTATAGTAGTTATATTCTTGTACATAGGGGGCAGTATTATAGTAGTTATATTCTTGTACACAGGAGCAGTATTATAGTAGTTATATTCTTGTACATAGGAGCAGTGTTATAGTAGTTATATTCTTATACATAGGAGAAGTATTATTGTAGTTATATTCTTGTACATAGGGGGCAGTATTATAGCAGTTATATTCTTGTACGTAGAGGGCAATATTATAGTAGTTATATTCTTGTACATAGGGGCAGTATTATAGTAGTTATATTCTTGTACATAGGGGCAGTATTATAGTACTTATATTCTTGTACATAGGGGCAGTATTATAGTAGTTATATTCTTGTACATAGGAGCAGTGTTATAGTAGTTATATTCTTGTACATAGGGGCAGTATTATAGTAGTTATATTGTTGTACATAGGGGGCAGTATTATAGTAATATTCGTATATATAGGAGCAGTATTGTAGCAGTTATATTGTTGTACACAGAGCAGTATGATAGTTGTATTTACTTGGATAGGGTTAGCAAAGTTATCTGAATGTAATTAAATATGAATCTTAAAAGGGGTTGTCCACTACTGTATATTCCCACCCCCATGTGTCCCCCTGGGGCCCCTGTTGTTGCTAATGCCTGTGAGTGGCGCTATCACTGGCTGCTCACAGATATCACGTGACCCCCGGCTGCAGCCGGCTCTGACATCCGCTGATGTCACGACAAGTGCTGGCAGCAGCCGGGGGTCACAATCTTCCTGGTTCCACGGTGGATGCCAGGCTGTGGGCGGGGTTACCCCGCACGTCACTCCCGGCATCCACCGCGTGCTCTGCCTCTCCCCATTCATTGGGAAAGCACGCGGTGGATGCTGGGTGTGACGCGGGGGGTAACTCCGCCCACAACCCAGCAGCCACCGCGGGGACCCCAGTGACGTCATTTGTCGTGACGTCAGCGCGGGGTCACGTGATGCCTGTGAGCGGCCACCGATAGCACCGCTCACTGTCATTATCAGCATCATAAGGTATTTACAGTAAGTCTTAAGGGCCCCGGGGGGGATACATTGGGGGGGGGGGAATAAAGTAGTGGACAACTTCTTTAATGAAAGATGACAGGTTTATTGTACTGCTGGATGCTTTCGTGAGACAGGATTTTAATACACAGCAATTTAGCTTTTTTTTGCCATTCTTTCGTCTTCGGGGGCACTGTTCTTCATTTCTTCCTGGATACTCTGTTAAAGACTCTTATGCCATAGACTCCCATGTATGTGCCTTATGTGCTCTTATAAGTTCACCACTTGGGAAGTTGCATTAAAACTGTAGCTATTCATCTGATTGTTTTGTCTCACAGTTTATAGGTAAAAATGGGATAATGCTTCATGGACAAATAACAATTATAGTGGATGAAAATGACCGTAAGTGCATATAGTATATAAGATAGGGCACTGTATGTAATAAGAGATGACATTATACATAATAAGAAGAAAACTGTATGTTACTAGAGATGGTGTTATACATAATAATCGTTGATACTGTATACTGCTTTTATAGCATATAATATTAATGGAGAACCCTGTATACGATAAGGGACATACATAATAAGGGAGGATAGTATTTGAAACAAGAGAGGGCACTATTGGTAATGAGTGGGACACTTTGTGCAAGACATAGTGCCATACAACATAAGGGAGGATACTGTATATAATAAAGGAAATGCTATACTAAATATAATAAGTAATGACCTTAAAAATAATAAGTGAGGATACTGTATGTAATAAGGGACAGCACAGTATATATTAAGAGACATGCCCTACAAAACAAAGGAGGTAACTCTGTGTAATAGGAGATTATCCTATTCATAATAAGGCAGGGCATTGTATGCATTAAGGGATATGCATAACAGTAATTAATAAGGAAAATATTATGTATAATAAAAGAGGACACTGTATGTAATAAGGGACAGAACTTTACGTAATACGAGACAATACTGTGTATGGGACAATGCTATACCTAACAAGGAAAGACACTGGGTGTAATTACAGATGGTGTGACGCGTAATAATAGTGGATACTCTATATAATGGACAACATAGTATATGATATTAATGGAGGACAATGAATGTAATAAAAGATATGCATTATAAGGCTATAGCCCCACTATTAGTATTTGGTCAGTATTTTTTCTGAGGAGTGGGAGCCAAAACCAGATGAGGAACAATCAGAGAAAAGGTGTAATAGAAACAAGTCACCATTCTGCATGTATCACTCACTCCTTATTTTGGTCCCCACTCCTGAGAAAAAATACTGACCAAATACTGATAGTGGGGCCTTGGCCTAAGGGATGAAATTGTAACCAACAAGGGAGGGCACTATAGATAATGAGGGGGACACTTTATGCAAGAGATGGTGCTATATATAAGGGAGGATACTGTATATAATAGTGGAAATCCTATACTAAATGTAATAAGGGAGGACACTATATGTTACCAGGGACAGCACTTTATATAATAAGGGACAGCATAGTATATATGGGACAATGATGCTACAAATAAATAAGATCACTGTATGCAATACGAGATGGTCCTGTCCATAATAAGGTGCAACATTGTACAGTACAGACCAAAAGTTTGGACACACCTTCTCATTTAAAGATTTTTCTGTATTTTCATGACTTTGAAAATTGTACATTCACACTGAAGGCATCAAAACTATGAATTAACACATGTGGAATTATATACTTAACAAAAACGTATGAAACAACTGAAATATGTCTTATATTCTAGGTTCTTCAAAGTAGCCACCTTTTGCTTTGATGACTGCTTTGCACACTCTTGGCATTCTCTTGATGAGCTTCAAGAGGTAGTCACCGGTAATGGTCTTCCAACAATCTTGAAGGAGTTCCCAGAGATGCTTAGCACTTGTTGGCCCTTTTGCCTTCACTCTGCAGTCCAGCTCACCCCAAACCATCTCGATTGGGTTCAGGTGTGGTGACTGTGGAGGCCAGGTCATCTGGCATAGCACCCCATCACTCTCATTCTTGGTTAAATAGCCCTTACACAGCCTGGAGGTGTGTTTGAGGTCATTGTCCTGTTGAAAAATAAATGATGGTCCAACTAAACGCAAACCGGATGGAATAGCATGCCGCTGCAAGATGCTGTGATAGCCATGCTGGTTCAGTATGCCTTCAATTTTGAATAAATCCCCAACAGTGTCACCAGCAAAACATGCCCACACCATCACACCTCCTCCTCCATGCTTCACGGTGGGAACCAGGCATGTAGAGTCCTTCCGTTCACCTTTTCTGCGTCCCACAAAGACAAGGTGGTTGGAACCAAAGATCTCAAATTTGGACTCATCAGACCAAAGCACAGATTTCCATTGGTCTAATGTCCATTCCTTGTGTTCTTTAGCACAAACAAGTCTCTTCTGCTTGTTGCCTGTCCTTAGCAGTGGTTTCCTAGCAGCTATTTTTACCACGAAGGCCTGCTGCACAAAGTCTCCTCTTAACAGTTGTTGTAGAGATGTGTCTGCTGCTAGAACTCTGTGTGGCATTGACCTGGTCTCTAATCTGAGCTGCTGTTAACCTGCATTTTCTGAGGCTTGTGACTCGGATAAACTTATCCTCAGAAGCAGAGGTGACTCTTGGTCTTCCTTTCCTGGGGCGGTCCTCATGTGAGCCAGTTTCTTTGTAGCACTTGATGGTTTTTGCAACTGTACTTGGGGACACATTTAAAGTTTTCCCAATTTTTCGCACTGACTGACCTTCATTTCTTAAAGTAATGATGGCCACTTGTTTTTCTTTACTTAGCTGCTTTTTTGTGCTATAATACAAATTCTAACAGTCTATTCAGTTGGACTATCAGCTGTGTATCCACCTGACCTCTGCACAACACAACTGATGGTCCCAACCCCATTTATAAGGCAAGAAATCCCACTTATTAAACCTGACAGGGCACACCTGTGAAGTGAAAACCATTTCTGGTGACTACCTCTTGAAGCTCATCAAGAGAATGCCAAGAGTGTGCAAAGCAGTCATCAAAGCAAAAGGTGGCTACTTTGAAGAACCTAGAATATAAGACATATTTTCAGTTGTTCCACACTTTTTTGTTAAGTATATAATTCCATATGTGTTAATTCATAGTTTTGATGCCTTCAGTGTGAATGTACAATTTTCAAAGTCATGAAAATACAGAAAAATCTTTAAATGAGAAGGTGTGTTCAAACTTTTGGTCTGTACTGTATGTAATAAGGGATGGTTCTATATACAATAAGGAGGGACACTATTTAATAAGGAACAATGCTATGCATAATAAATAAGGACACTGAATATAATAAGGGATGGCAAAACATATAACAAAGGAGAATATTGTATGTAATAAGGGATGGTCCTATAGATAATAAAATAGAACATTGCATGTAATAAGGGATAGCAGTTTACATAATTAGGCAAGACACTGTTTTTAACAAGGAACAATGCTATACATAATGTGGAAGACGCACTATACTGTATGTAATAAGCGATGGCTCTATAAATAATAATTTGAGACATCACTACAGTATCTGTATGAACATTTTGACTATTATTTTGCGTTGCTGATTTTTTTGATAGCATTACCCTATCTTCAGCAATACGTGACTTGTGTCTTCTGTTTAGCATCTGGTAGAGAGGGTTCATTGCTTACCTTATAGAGAATTGGGCCAGTTGTATTTGTACATTTTATTCAACTGATATTCATATTCACCTATCTTTGTGCTTCTGTATTCACATAATCTAAAATCTGGCTGATCAGGAGTAGCTGACAATGCAATTAAATTTAATGTATGATTTATTTTGGTGCTTTTCTTTGTGTATTTCTCCCAATATTATGTGATGGTTTTTATTATTATTATTATTATTATTATTATTATTATTTTTATTGTTCATTATCAAAGATATGATTAAGGAGGTTGTCCACTACTAGGACAACCCCTTCTCATTCCTCATGTTTGGCCCTGTTAAAATAAAAACACTTATATTCACCTCCCGTGCCGACGCCGTTCCAGCGGTGTCGGGATTCGCATTCCTGGGGCTCACTTGCGGTTGTTATGTCACATGAACCAATCATCGCTGGCGTCACTGTCCCCGCCTTCAGACGTATACGTAATCAAGAGGAAGTGAGGGGCCAGCTATTTCCTGTGAAACGCTCCATACATGTTAACCCCTATAAATAGTTACAAAAACTAAGCCCCCAGTAAAAAGCTCCATAAAATGTGCTCCCTGCAAAAAGCCCTGCACTATGTCCCCTTAATGAACAAGCTGTGCTGTCAGCACCGCACAAATAGCTTCACAAACCAGGCCCCCTAAATGTAACGATGTGACAAGCTGTGTATTATCGACCACACACTGTGTCACTTAAGTTATTAATCTACTGTATCCTCCAAAATAAATAATACACACCTTGCCCCCCAAAATAAATTATAGTATGCACTATACCCTGTATCCCTCTAAATAGTTAATTAGCCACTTTCCTTAACTATATACTTAGCTACCCTGCCGCAATAAATATACAACGACAATTCCCAAAAAAGTTGGTATACTTTGTAAAATGTAAAGAAAACAATAATGCAATGATTTGGAATTCTCTTATACTTTACTCACACAGAACATAGAACAGATCAGAAGTTGAACGTTACATATTTTTCCATTTAATTTGAAAAAATTCACTTATTTAGAAATTAATGGCAGCGACACATCTCAAAAAAGTTGGGTCGGGATTAACAAAGGGCTGGAAAAGTAAGTGATAGTAAAGGAAAAACAGCTGCAGGGTCAATTGTATAAAAAGAGTATGGCAGAGAGGCAAAGTCTCTCAGAAGCAAAGATGGTCGGAGGCCACCAATCTGTGAATGACTGTGTCTAAAAATTGTGGACCAATTTTAGAAAAATGTTCTAAAATTGCAAAGGCTTTGAATATCCTTCTACAGCCAATAACATCATCAAAAGATGAAGAGATTCTGGAGAATTGTTCCATAAACTGGAAAAACATTCAACTTCTCATCCGCGATCTACGTTCTGTAGTGAATAAAATATGGCGATAAGAGATTTCCACATCATTGCATTCTTGTTTTCTTTACATTTTACACAGTGGTTCAACTTTTTTTTTTTGGAATTGGGGTTGTGTAAATAACCATTCTGCCCCCCACCTAAATGTATAATTAGCCAATGTGCCCCCTAACTAAATATTTGCCCACTATGCTTCCTGAATAAATATCTAGTCACTGAGCCACCTTAACAATTATTTAGCCACTGTGCTCCTTGAATAAATATTTGCCCCCTGTGTTCCAGCATTAAAACAAATATATAACTCACATTCCATCCAACTTTCCGTTAGAAGGAAGATATCAGCGAGGCTGCAGGAAGTCATTGTCGCTCCCTGTCTCATCGATCTGCAATAAGACAAATAAAAGAAAAAATTGAAGCCAGGTTTTCAGGGAAAGGGATAGTCAAACCGATCGGACCTACTGTGGGTGTTCTCTGCAGACATGTATGATCACCGACCGTTGTGGATAAGGAAAACTCCATCAATGAATTGCGTAATAAAATGTGGATCTATAGTTACAACCCATTGTTACTTACAAGAGCTCCTTCACACCTGATCTCCACCCTTACACCAAAATATTACATTTACCATCCCAGAATATCAAGCAATGGTCCCCAACTAATGTAAAATACTCGTCATATTACTTTCTGATATTTAGATGACTCTTCTAACATCGTCCCTCCACTTCCTCTCCAGCCCATAATGGATGTATCACAGTCCCAATTATTTTCACATCTGAGTTTGGACCTGCTCCCAAAATGGTGGGCTTCCTTCTGCTGAGAGATGGATTAGTGATTGCTGACAGACTGCTCTTCACTGTGGAAAAGTGTTTCCCAAATTGGGTGAGACCTTATCTATGACTGCCTTAGATTTAGGCGTATAAAGCAATCTCATTTTCTTTAGATCTAGGATTTTGAGGGATTTTTTTGGCTTGGTTCATGGGGTCAAATAAGAAACAGTGTGTGGAAAACTCCTTTCACCATCTTGGAAATGTATTGAGAAATGTGTCATGTCCCGAATCTTAAAGAAGTTCTAATTTCCCAATCCAAATCCATTATACCAATGATAATATTTTATATTTGTGTATTATAACGCTATTAGGTTCTCATTTAAATGTAGAAATTTCATTCACAGCAGGGGGGAATTAAAGGGATTATTTAAGACTTGTATATCAATGACTTATCCCTAGGATCAGATCTTTGGAGGTCCAACCCCTAGCAACATCACTGACCAATGGTTTCCAGCTTCTACTGTGACTGGATATTGAGAATGTATGGATTCTTGAATGGAGCATTGGTCCTACATGGGCACTACCACTTCATATTGCTCATCATAACCAAGAAACATATTATTTTGGTTCCAATAGCTGTCATTGATTATAATTGTTGGATTTTTCAATCCAAGTTGAGTTTCTGGATCCAGTCTTGAACTTTTCTCCATGACGGTTCTGCTGACTACAAAATTCTTGAAGTCAGAAATTTTTGAAAATCCCCTCAGAGAATGACTATTCAAAAGCTTTTATATAATTGGGTTATATTTATAATTTTGGGAGTAATTTTTCTTCATACTTTTGCAGACAGTTATAACTGGGCTGAGACCTCCACCGGTCACTAGAGATGAGCGTTGTTCTACTCGAACTGTTCGCCAATCTCAAATTTGAGCTGTTTTGGGCGGTGTTCGAGCCGTTCGGCGAACACGAACAATTTGAGAAAAATTCGGCTGTTCGAGGTTATGTTCGATAACTGTTCATGCACCAAAATCATAACTGGATTTTTTCTCAGTAATGATGAAAATTAATGTTAATACGCAGTTTGAGTGTACAGCGGGGTGGGGGGAGGGGCAGGAGATGGATCTCTGCAAGAACAATGAAGATCTCCATTTTTTTTTCTCTTTCCCGCATTTACAGTGGGGAGGTGCAATCTGTCAGCCTATCAGCAGCGCACACACGGAGCGAAGTGCTTTTTTTCACACAAGCAAGGGCATGTGTCATTGGCAGTGTATGTCACATGTCCTTGCCCTATAAGACCAAGCCATTTTCCCCGTCGCCACCATTTTCTCACTGCTGCAGCTGCGTGTTAGACGGCACCGCTGTTGCTGTGTGCGCTATACCTTGTTAATTTCAAGCCAATTTTCGCACAAATATACAGATAGCTTGGGAGTAGGGAATAGTTGTGATTGCAGTCCTTTTAAGGACTAGGTTACAGCATTTCCTACGACTTTTATCAGGCAGGTCTGTGCTCTTAAATAGATAGGTTGTGGGAGTAAAGACTAATTGTAATTGGAGTCCTTTTCAGGACTAGGTTACATCAGTTCCTATCAGTTTTTGCCAGGCAGGTCTGTGCCAGTGCTGTGCAAGTTTTTTTCACAGCATTTGGCTGAATCTAGCAAAGCTAATCCTTTTTGGCCTATTGCAGAGTGTGTTAGTCAGTGGAGTAGCCTATCTGTGTTGCAAGATATACCACCTGTGTATAGAATACCAATTTTTTTACTGCACCTAGTGAAGTAAAATCTTTTGGGCATAGCATCATTCTATTAGTCCATCTATACTGACCTCCATCAGGTTGCAAACTGAATCTAATTTTTTTCTGCATCTAGCTCTGAAAAATATTTGGCCTTCTAGCAGTGTGTGGGACTTGTTCTATTAGTCCACCTATACTGACCTCCATCAGGTTGCAAACTGAATATATTTTTTTCTGCATCTACCTCTGAAAAAATATTGGGCTTCTAGCTGTGTGTGGGACTTGTTGTATTAGTCCATCTATACTGACCTCCATCAGGTTGCAAACTGAATATATTTTTTTCTGCATCTACCTCTGAAAAAATATTGGGCTTCTAGCTGTGTGTGGGTCTTGTTCTATTAATCCATCTATACAGACCTCCATCAGGTTGCAAACTGAATATAATTTTTTTCTGCATCTAGCTCTGAAAAAATATTTGGCCTTCTAGTAGTGTGTGGGACTTTCTCTGTTAGTCCATCTATACTGACCTCCATCAGGTTGCAAACTGAATATATTTTTTTCTGCATCTACCTCTGAAAAAATATTGGGCTTCTAGCTGTGTGTGGGTCTTGTTCTATTAATCCATCTATACTGACCTCCATCAGGTTGCAAACTGAATATAATTTTTTTCTGCATCTAGCTCTGAAAAAATATTTGGCCTTCTAGTAGTGTGTCGGACTTTCTCTATTAGTCCATCTATACTGACCTCCATCAGGTTGCAAATTAAAAATAATTTTTATCTGCATCTACAGTACCTCTGAAAAAATATTTGGCCTTCTAGTAGTGTGTGGGACTTTCTCTGTTAGTCCATCTATACTGACCTCCATCAGGTTGCAAACTGAATATATTTTTTTCTGCATCTACCTCTGAAAAAATATTGGGCTTCTAGCTGTGTGTGGGACTTGTTGTATTAGTCCATCTATACTGACCTCCATCAGGTTGCAAACTGAATATATTTTTTTCTGCATCTACCTCTGAAAAAATATTGGGCTTCTAGCTGTGTGTGGGTCTTGTTCTATTAATCCATCTATACAGACCTCCATCAGGTTGCAAACTGAATATAATTTTTTTCTGCATCTAGCTCTGAAAAAATATTTGGCCTTCTAGCAGTGTGTGGGACTTGTTCTATTAGTCCACCTATACTGACCTCCATCAGGTTGCAAATTCAAAATAATTTTTTGTATGCATCTAGCTCTGAAAAAATATTTGGCCTTCTAGCAGTGTGTGGGACTTTCTCTGTTAGTCCATCTATACTGACCTCCATCAGGTTGCAAACTAAATATAATTTTTTTCTGCATCTAGCTCTGAAAAAATATTTGGCCTTCTAGCAGTGTGTCGGACTTTCTCTATTAGTCCATCTATACTGACCTCCATCAGGTTGCAAATTAAAAATAATTTTTATCTGCATCTACAGTACCTCTGAAAAAATATTTGGGCTTCTAGCTGTGTGTGGGACTTGTTGTATTAGTCCATTATTATTATTATTATTATTTATTATTATAGCGCCATTTATTCCATGGCGCTTTACATGTGATAGGGATATACATAACAAAAGCATTTACATAATCTTAACAAAACGAGTCAGCGACTGGTACAGGAGGAGCGAGGACCCTGCCCGCGAGGGCTCACAGTCTACGAGGGATGGGTGAGGATACAGTAGGTGAGGGTAGAGCTGGTCGTGCAGTGGTGTTTACTGCAGGTTGTAGGCTTGTCGGAAGAGGTGGGTCTTCAGGTTCCTTTTGAAGGTTTCCACGGTCGGCGAGAGTCTGATATGTTGGGGTAGAGAGTTCCAGAGTAGGGGGGAAGCACGGGAGAAATCTTGTATACGAGTGTGGGAGGAGGAGATAAGAGGGGAGTAGAGCAGGAGGTCTTGTGAGGATCGGAGGTTGCGTGCAGGTAAGTACCGGGAGACTAGGTCACAGATGTATGGGGGAGACAGGTTGTGGATGGCTTTGTATGCCATGGTTAGAGTTTTGAACTGAATTCTCTGGGCAATAGGGAGCCAGTGAAGGGATTGACAGAGAGGAGAGGCCGGGGAATAGCGGGGGGACAGGTGGATTAGTCGAGCAGCAGAGTTTAGGATAGATTGAAGAGGTGGGTTAGGGTTGGGATGAAGACTGAGGTGAGGTTAGTGATGAGGTGGGATGGGATTGGGTCAAGTTCGCAGGTGGTGAGGTGTGATTTGGAGAGTAAAGAGGAGACTTGACCTTCTGTAATGGTGGAGAAGTGGGGTTTGGAGGAGGATGGTTGAGAAGATATGAGGAGGGGTTGTGTGGACTTTAGGCCAAAGTTTTGTCTGATGGTGTCAATCTTCTGTTTGAAGAATGAGGCAAAGTCGTCGGCTGAGATGAGAGAAGAGGGAGGAGGTGCTGGGGGACGAAGGAGAGAGTTGAAAGTGTTAAATAGCTGTTTAGGGTTGTGAGATAGGGAGGATATGAGAGATAAGAAGTAGGTTTGTTTTGCTGTAGTGAGTGCGGACTTGAAATTAGTGAGGGATTGCTTGAATGCGATGAAGTGCTCGATGGAGTGAGACCTTTTCCATCTCCGCTCCGCAACCCTGGAGGCCCGGCGCAGTTCTTTGGTAAGTTTAGTGTGCCAGGGTTGCCTGTTGAATGTGCGAGGTGTGGTGTGTGTGAGAGGGGCGATCGAGTCTAGAGCTGCAGCTATTGTGGTGTTATATGAAGCAGCAGCAACGTCTGCATCGTGCAAGGAATTTATGTCTGTGAGAGGAAGGAGGGATTCAGAGAGAGAGTGTAGGTCAAGGTGTTTGAGATTTCTGCGAGGGTGTGTGAGTTTGTGGAGTGGGGATTGTGCACCCGGAGAGGAGAGGGTAGAGAATGTGAGGAGGTTATGGTCAGAGAGAGGGAGTGGTGAGTTAGAGAGGTTAGATAGGGAACAGAGGCGGGTGAAGATGAGGTCCAGTGTGTGGCCATCTTTGTGGGTGGGTGTGGAAGACCATTGAGTGAGTCCAAAGGAGGAGGTGAGGGATAGGAGCTTAGAGACAGACGAGTGGGGAGTGTCAATGGGGATGTTGAAGTCACCCATTATGATAGTGGGGATGTCAGTGGAAAGGAAGTGAAGCAGCCAGGTAGTGAAATGGTCTAAGAAGGTGGTGGCTTGCCCTGGGGGTCGGTAAACGACGGCCAGTTGGAGGTTGGAGGGGGAATAGATGCGCACACAGTGCACTTCAAAAGAGGGGAGTGTAACGGAGGGTGGCAGTGGGATTTTGGTGAAAGCGCAGAGTTCCGATAGGAGGAAACCTACGCCTCCACCATGTTTGCCATTGGGGCGGGGGGTGTGGGAAAGGTGGAATCCGCCATATGAAAGGGTAGCTGGGGAGGCTGTGTCAGAGGGGGTGAGCCAGGTTTCAGTGATGGCGAGGAAGGAGAGTTTGTTTGTAATGAAAAGATCGTGGATGAAGGAAAGTTTGTTGCAGACAGAGCGAGCGTTCCATAGAGCTCCTGTTAGTATAGCTGAGGAGGTGGGTATTAGTTGGATGGGTATGAGGTTAGAAGGGTTGCGACAGTTTGAGGAAGGTCGTGGATAGGAGGTAGAAGTGACTGTGGGGATATGGCGAGGAGGACCAGGATTTGGAGAGATATCTCCAGCAGTGAGGAGCAGCAGAGAAAGTGTTAGCAGGTGGGAGCAAGAGAGAGCATGAGGTGGCTGTCTGTGTTTGGAGATCCAGGATTGAATGCTGAGGAATAATTTGGAGGAGGAGGTGAGATGAATGGGGAGAATAGAGGGAGAGATGAAGAGTTTCTTACTTGGTGTAGGGATTTGAGGGGTTATTAGAAAGTGGAGGACTATAGAGGAAAAAGTGAGAGCTAACAGAAACATAGTTAAAAGAGACTAAGTGGTCAAAGTGTGGGTTACCTGACTCCTGCCCTGACTAACTGCCTCTGAAATAACTGCCACTTCTCTCCGAAGCCACTTTGCACAAGAAGACGCGTGCACACCCCAGCACGCGTGCACCCCTTACAGAGCTCGGCTCAAGCCAAAACGCTACCCAGGGTTGGTTCCTGACCCGATATAGGCCCATTCACGGACTGGGCGTATATCTAAAATAGGGACTGGTGGCAGCATACCAACTGGGGATTGGGGAAGGCTGGTAGTGACGGTCGGAGGTTCAGATATATATATTCCTGGCGCGGCCAAGGAAGATATATATACCGCCCTCACTACAGAGGGCCCCGATACCCAGTAGGTTACAGGACAGTCTCCCTGGCGACCGCTTATCCTAGGTGCAGTTCCTTGACTGACCTGAGGCTAAGAGGGCGCTAGCGAGTTGTGCTGTGTAGTGACGTTACGGTTTAGTGACGTTGAAGGGATAACACACTACCGTGTTCCCTGCGCGGGTTGCAGCTACCTGGCACTACTTTCTCTAGGTGCAGTACCTTGACTGACCTGAGAGGTAAGGGGGCGCCAGAGAGCTGCACCCACCGGCCGGCTTTCATCACATTAGTCCATCTATACTGACCTCCATCAGGTTGCAAACTGAATATATTTTTTTCTGCATCTACCTCTGAAAAAATATTGGGCTTCTAGCTGTGTGTGGGTCTTGTTCTATTAATCCATCTATACTGACCTCCATCAGGTTGCAAACTGAATATAATTTTTTTCTGCATCTACCTCTGAAAAAATATTGGGCTTCTAGCTGTGTGTGGGACTTGTTGTATTAGTCCATCTATACTGACCTCCATCAGGTTGCAAACTGAATATATTTTTTTCTGCATCTACCTCTGAAAAAATATTGGGCTTCTAGCTGTGTGTGGGACTTGTTCTATTAATCCATCTATACAGACCTCCATCAGGTTGCAAACTGAATATATTTTTTTCTGCATCTACCTCTGAAAAAATATTGGGCTTCTAGCTGTGTGTGGGACTTGTTGTATTAGTCCATCTATACTGACCTCCATCAGGTTGCAAACTGAATATATTTTTTTCTGCATCTACCTCTGAAAAAATATTGGGCTTCTAGCTGTGTGTGGGACTTGTTGTATTAGTCCATCTATACTGACCTCCATCAGGTTGCAAATTGAATATAATTTTTTTCTGCATATAACCCAGCCAATAGTTTTGGCCTAATACCACAGTTTGGCCACTCAGCTCTGCTCGGTTACCATCCATTGTTTTTTTGTGGAAACAACTCCAGAGTTGTGAATTAGTTAACCACCAAAATGAGTGGAAAAAGGCCTGCTGCTGGTGGAAAGGGGAATAGGCGTGTTGGGAAGGGGAAAAAAGGTTGTGTCCGTGGGGTAGGTGTTAAAGCAACAGTAACATCTGCAGAAGAAAGACCATCTTCCAGCCAAACTAAAATGTCTACTTCTTTTAGCGGACAATGTGATAAGATCCCTTTCTTACGGCCACGCCAATCGCTACAAATTCCAGATGAGGCACAAAAACAGCAGGTGCTTCAACGGATATCAAGTGCTCCTTTAAGTGGGCTCTCCTCCACATCAACTTCAACATCACAAATACTCCAGTCCTCAAAGGTGTCACCCAAATCGCACTTGCTTCCTCACAGCTCCCAAATCTCCAGCTGCCCGTCTGAGTATGAGGTAGAACAGATGGTTGAGTCTGCAGAGCTGTTTACTCATACTATAGCCTGGGAATCAGAGGTCGACTCCAGCGCTTCTGTGAATCCAGACGAGGAAATGATCTGCACTGATGCCCAGAATCTTTATGAGTCGGATCCAGGACCAGACGCAGAAGGTTCTGACCATAATGTAGACCCTCATTCCCAAACTGTAACTCCTGTTGGTGGAGACAATGAGGAAGACGATGATAAGACTCAAATACCTGATTGGAGCGACAACTTTAGTTTTTTGTCAGGGCAGGAACAGGTTGGCTCTGAGGACGACGGGTGTGATAACACACAGGGTGATGATGATGAGGTTGGAGATCCCACTTACTGTCAACCCACAGTCAGCCAAGAGATGAGGTCAGCAGAGGAGGTGGAGGAAGATGCTAGTGACGACGAGGTCAGGCTGCGCCTTCCTGGACAGAGACGTAGTACTGGAAGCATGTCAACAACTGCATCCTCAAACACAACTCTGCCTCTCACCACAAGTCGTGGTGGCTCTTCAGGTCGCATGGGTGCTAAGCCTTGCATAGCCTGGGCATTTTTTCAGATCGATAAAGATGACCCAACTCGTGTTATCTGTAACATTTGTCAGCAACAGCTAAGTAGAGGCCAAAAAATACATAGTTTGAGTACTTCATGCATGAACCGGCACATGGACATGAAGCATAAGTTGCAGTGGGAAGCTCAGTGTGCTACAATGCGACCTAGCCGGCCGGGCCAACCACCGTCTGCCATATCTTGTGCATCCGCGGCCTCTTCATCCTCTGTGACTGGGGGGACAGCAATCACACCTGTTTTGGGGCGCAGACCTGCCACCTCTTTACCCGCAACAGCCAGCGTGATTGGCAGGTCATCATTTTCTTTGGAGGTGGTAACACCAGCTGGTGTTGAGCGCTGTCCGACATCGATAGCACCACCTTTGGATCAAGGCAACCTAACATGTCCGCCTGCATCTTCCTCACAGACCGGCAGTTTGCCGGGGACACCCTTATCAACCCCGTCTAAGCACAATAGCCAGCCCTCGGTCCCTCAGATGTGGACAAGTAAAAGACCATTTCCTCCTAGCCATGAGAAAGCTAAGAGGTTGAATTTCACCATCTGCAAGCTCTTGGCTACAGAAATGCTGCCTTTCCGCCTGGTGGACACAGAGGATTTTCGAGACCTTATGTCCGTCGCAGTGCCCCAGTACCAGATGCCCAGTTGGCACTACTTCTCAAAGAAAGGTGTGCCTGCGCTCCACCAGCATGTCGCACACAACATCACCGCTTCTTTGAGAAACTCTGTGTGTGACAGGGTGCATTTCACCACAGACACTTGGACGAGTAGGCATGGACAGGGGCGTTACATGTCGCTGACTGGGCACTGGGTAACTATGGTGACAGCAGGACAAGGGGCTGCTGTCCAAGTCTTGCCGTCCCCATGAGTTGTGCGTCAATCCTCTTTATGTCAAAGTTCCTCCACTGCTTCTGCCTCCTCAACCTCCTCTCGGTCTTCCACCTGCACCCAAAGCCTGTCTGGTCATGCCACAAGCTTTCTAACTGCGCAGAAGGGATCCTGCACACCTCCTTACTATGCTGGCAGTAGGGCTCAACGTCATCAGGCGGTTTTTACTTTGAAATGTCTGGGAAATGTGAGTCACACAGCTGAGGAGTTGTGGTCAGCTCTGGAGAACCAATTTCATGAATGGCTGTCTCCACTGGACCTGAAACCAGGGAAGGCCGTGTGCGACAATGCTGCAAACCTGGGTGCGGCCCTTCGCCGGGGCAATGTCACACACGTGCCTTGTATGGCTCACGTGTTGAACCTGGTTGTCCAGCAATTTTTAGCCCACTATCCCAGACTAGATGGCCTTCTGCAGAGGGCACGGTCGCTGTGTGCTCACTTCCGCCGTTCGCATCCCGCAGCTCAGCGACTTACATCTCTACAGAAGTCGTTGGGCCTGCCACTTCACCGGCTAAAATGCGATGTGCCTACCCGGTGGAATTCAACTCTGCACATGTTGCAGCGACTGTGGCAGCACCGACAAGCCCTGGTGCAATACGTTCTGACGTATAGCCTGGGCCAACGAGATCCAGAGGTGGGGCAAATCACGCTGGAGGAGTGGTCTCAGATCAGGGACCTATGCACCCATCTGCACAGTTTTGAAATGGCGACGAAGATATTTATTGCTGATGATGCCATTATCAGCATGACTATTCCGGTGATTTACATGCTGGAGCACATGTTAAACAGAATTCGGAGTCAGGTGGTGGCACAAGAGGAGGTGGAGGAAGTAGAGGAGGAGGAGTTGTATGCGGAAGGGCTAACATCTGCAAGGTCCAGACGGTCGGCAGCACCAAGGCGGCAGGCATGTGAGGGTGGGGGAGATGGTTTTACCAGGGCGCATGGTAGCAGCCAAACTAGTGAGGAAGGTGCAGGAGCCCAGGAAGAAGTGGAGGACGAACTGATGGAAGACTCATCAGATGAGGGAGACCTTGATCACATTTCTGTTGTGCGAGGTTGGGGGGAGAGGACAGAGGAAGGAAGCATGATTGTTACCTCGCCACCAACACAACAGGGACTTGGTGCTCCTGGATGCGCAACACACATGAGTGCCTTCTTGCTGCACAACCTGCAACATGACCCTCGAATTGTGAGAATTAGAAATAATCCTGACTACTGGGTTGCCACACTGTTAGATCCCCGGTACAAAAGTAAATTTGCCGAAATTATTCCTGCCATAGAAAGGGATGCACGCATGCAGGAGTATCAGCAGAGACTGTTGCAGAATCTTACATGTGCTTTTCCACAAAACACCAGTGGTGCACGTAGTGAATCTCACAGTTCCAACTTGCCAACCGTGGGACCGTCAAGTGTTCAGCACTCAAACCGTAACAGAACCACAGTATCTGCTGGTAACATCAATTTTGCGGAATCATTTCACCACTTTTTTAGCCCATCCTTTGCAAGGCCACAGGAGACAAGAAGTCTGACACATAGTCAACGCCTAGAGACGATGGTACAGGAGTATCTCCAAGTAAACATTGAAGCCACGACTGTGTCACTGGACCCTTGCTCTTTTTGGGCTTCCAATCTGGATAAATGGCCGGAGCTAGTCATTTACGCCTTGGAGATCTTGTCATGCCCCGCAGCCAGCGTTCTGTCTGAACGTGTGTTCAGCGCTGCTGGTGGTGTGCTGACAGATAAGCGCACGCGGCTCTCCACTGATAATGTAGACAGACTCACGTTCATAAAGATGAACAAATCATGGATCCGAAACGACTTTTCTACCCCTGTGTCATCCTGGGGAGAGTAAAAGCTTGATGATTGGTTAAAATCACCCTACCAACCGTTTTAAGCTTTCAAATTACTAATCATGTTTGTCTGTATCTTGACTGGAAAATAATTTGGGCTTTGTAGCAGTGTGCAGCACTGATCCTATTAGGCCATCTATAATAAGCTCCACCAGATTTAAAATTAAAAATAATTTTTAGCTGCATCTAGCCCGGAAAATAATTTTGGGGCTCCGAGATGCGCAAGACACATAAGTGCCTTCTTGCTGCACTACCTGCAGCATGACCCTCATATTGTCAGAATTCGAAGTAATCATGACTACTGGGTTGCCACACTCTTAGATCCCCCAAACTTTTCGATCAACCTTTTCATTTTAATAAAGACCAAAAAAATGGTCATTTTTGAAATTATAAGCATTAGCAGGTTGTTAGAAACTGAAATCAAACAGTTTTCAACTCAAAACTTTATTCTAGGTGATGTTACATTTTCACATAGGAGCCCTTGTTCGAAAGGAGCTTCTGAACTCTCTCGTCCATTGAATTTGTCAGGTTTTGGATGTTTCTGCTTCAATTGTTTTGCATGAGGACAGAATACCCTCCCAGAGCTGTTGCTTAGATGTGAACTGCCTCCCGCCATCATAGACACTTCTTTTAATGATGCTCCAAAGGTTCTGAATGGGGTAGAGGTCAGGGGAGCATGGGGGTCACACCATAAGTTTGTCCCCTTTTATGCCCATATCAGCCAGAGATGCAGATGTTTTATGTGCAGCATGAGATGGTGCATTATCATGCAGAAAAATGATCTTGCTGTGAAATACACGGTTCTTCTTCTTGAACCATGGCAGGAAGTGCTGTTTGAGAAAATCCACATACATTATGGAGTTCATCTTTAGCGCCTTCAGGGATCCTAAAGGGGCCGACAATCTCTCTCCCCATGATTCCAGCCCAAAACATTACTCCACCTCCTCCTTGTTGGCGCTGTAGCCGTGTTTGCGTGGGGTGTCCATCAACCAGCCATCCTCCACTCCATCCATCTGGACCATCGAGCGCTGCACGGCACTCATCCGTGAACAAAACAGTTTTGAAATCAGTCTTCATGTAATGTTTGGCCCACTGGAGCCGTTTCTGCTTGTGTGAAGTGGATAGAGGAGGTCGACAGGATGGCGTATGCACAGCTGCAAACCTCTGAAGGACCCTGCATCTTGTTGTTCGGGGGACGTTGGAGGCACAAGCAGCTTCAAAAACTTGTCTGCTGCTATGACAAGGCTTTTTTGCCGCTGCTCTTTCAACCTGACGTAATTGCCTGTAGGAAAGAGTCCTCAATTTGCCCTTATCAGCACGCACACGTGTGTACTGTGAATCAGCTACATACTTCTTGATTGCCAAGACACTTCATCCTGATCATCGCACAATGTTGATTGTAGTCATGCCTTGACCTAAACACTCCACAATTTGTTGCTTCTCAGCAGCCGACACATCCTTTTTCTTTCCCATTTTGGCAGAAAATGTAGGCTGCTTAATAATGTGAGAGAGCCTTCTTAAGTAGTCTTGCCTTTCATTGGACACACCTGCCAAACTAATTAGCACAGGTGTCTGCAATTGCTTACAGTGATATAAAGAGCCCTGACACACATCACCATCAATGAGTTTAACTGACAAACAAACAAATTCTTCCCTTATCACTCCTAAACACTTTTTGTATAATAATTTGGAACGCAGTGTACATGTGCTTTTCCACAAAACACCAGTGGTTCACGTAGTGAATCTTACAGTTCTAACTTGCCAACCGTGGTCTGTATGGAGTTGTTCAATAAAGGGCCCAAAATTAAGATAACATAGATGGGAGAGGTCTCTATGAATAGGAATTCCTAAGTATTTGATACCCTGTGAGGGCCAGGCAAAGGGAAAGTTGGACTGGATGGAATCCTATATGGATTTGGGGAGGGAGACATCGAGGGCCTCAGACTTCGCTGCATTGATTTTAAAATTTTACCATGTAACAAAGTGATCTATTTCAGCCATAACAGCATGGATGGATATATGTGATTGAGTGATATATACTAGGACATCATCAGCAAATAGAGAGCACTTGTACTCGGTGCCTCCCACCTCAATCCACCTAATATTGGGGTTATGGAGAATTGATGAGAGCAGGTGCTCCGTCACTAGGATGTATAAGAGAGGGGACAGAGGACATCCCTGCCTTGTCCCATTGGTGATTGTGAAAGGTGATGAAAATGTTCTGACGCACCCCCTGGGCCTTGGGACACCCGGAGCCGGACCCTTTTTGGTGGATGCTGGTGGTTGTATTCTTCGTGGCGGCGACCCGGTTCCGTGGCTCAGGGCGGTCAAACCAGTGGCGGAACTATTTATGTGGTTTTGATGTTTAAATGTCCGACTACGCCACCCGTGGATTGCGGTCAGAGTGAACCGCCGCTACAGGGCAGACCGCTGAGACTGGTGTTGTGGGTGCAGCAGAGCGTAGCATAACTCCCCACGGGAGGAGTATAGCCTCAGGGCAGTGTATGCGGAGGATGGGGGTGATGGTGCAGGGCAGCAGCAGCAGTAACGACACAGAGTCAGTGATGCAGTCCAGGGCCTTTACTCACAGTTCTTATTATCCAGACCACGTCTGCAGGTAACTGCTGCCCACGTCGTACTGTGCTCACCAGGTGAGGGGCTCAGACAACTCCCAGATAACTTTGGAGCACTTCACAGGACCCCCTTTGTGTGTCCTTTGTCTGGCCTTTCTTACCAACACTTCTGTCCGGCTGCCTCGGGCCTCCTCTTGGTAAACTTGGCGCCAGTTTCCCTGACCCTATGTGGTGCCTTCCTAGCGGGTGGAGCAAGGGGCTGCGCCACATAAAATGTCAGAGCCTCCGGTTTCTAGCTGAGGGTCGTTTCCTGCCTCCACTAGTTCGGGGACCGGTCTCCCCCTTTGGCCTGACCCCTCCACGCAGGTGGATTCGGGCGTGCGGTGGCGACTCGCCCGTCCGCACCCCTGGGATCCCTTCATTCCTCGTTCCTGGAGCCTTCTCCGCTCCTCTTCCTTCCTTCTCCCTCTTCCAGGCCTGGGCCTCTGTTACTAGGCCCGCCTCCGGAGCAGAGCTCATGCAGAGCCCCTGCTCCCTGCCACTTCTGCTCAGACTTCTCTGCACTGAACTAAGATGGTGCCCACCTTTTATACTCCCTTCTCAATGCACCCAGGAACTGCTTCCTCCCTGCTCCTGCACTACAGGGTTCCCCTTCCTCAGTGTTCCCTCCCCCCACTCCAGCCAGGGACAGGGACTGTCGTGCCCATCTCAGGGGCATATTGGTCGCCCTACCCCACGGCAATGTGGTGTAATGCATGCAGGTGTCGGGTCCTGATCCACACTCCATCCTTACCTGAGAGTGAGATATCACACCTCTGGGTGAGGTGCAATACGTCTGTAGCAACCGAGCCCTCAGGGTGCTACAGTTCCATTTATCTTCAGCCTAGGTGACGTATTGCGATACAGGGCCGTGATTTTGGCTATAAAAGGGTCCCCTAGACCCCTACCCCAAGCTTTTTAAGAGAATCATATATGGCGTGCCAGGAGACTCTATGGAATGCTTTCTCAGCATCCAACGAGAGTATCTAATTACAAATTTTTAACTGCAGCTAGCCCAGGAAATACTTTGTGCCTAGTAGCAGTGTCTGCTAGTCAGCGGATTATCCCGGCTGTTAAGCAAGCTACACCACCTGTAGTTTAGACACTTAATTTTTTGAAAGGAAATGCTTCGGGACCATGGGATACTTAGTGAAGAGCATCAGGAGGCACCCCAAGGCATAGGGGCTGGGACTGGCAGTAGGATGCCTTGCGGTGGACAGCCGAGCTCGATCCTTATAAAAGCTTTTTAACTGCAGCAGCTTTAGTGGACGCTACTGGAGCTGGAATTACCGCGGCTGCTGGCATGAGACTTGCCCTCCAATAGATCCTTGTAAATGGATTTAAAGTGTATTCATTCAAATTAGAGAGACAATTTAAATTAAAAAGCTTAGAGCTGCCTCCACCACAGGGGAGCTCGCTCGACCCACCAGCGGACAGGCACCAGTATTGGGAGAGGGGGGCTGGCCGTCAGGGTTCACCGCGGCTCTGGTACAAACCCGGCGACACGGAGGTGGCACGGGCAGGAGCGGACTGGCCGTGTCGGCTTCTCACTTTTTGGATTTTAGAAGGGCATGACATGCCTATATCTGTGTCTCCCCCTCCTTTTACTCCTCCACCTCTTTTCTTTTCGCATGACTATATGTACTTGTCACTTTTCCATGTGTTAGTTGTGTCTTCTGAGCAGTTTGTCAGCTTTTGGACACCTTTGAAGGTGTTTTCTATGTGTTTCTATGTGTTTTTGTTTGCCTGCCATTGGTTTTAATGGTGTTCGAAGGTGTTCGACGAACAGTTCGACGAACAGTTCGGCGAACACACGGGTGTTCGACGAACCGAACCGAACTCGAACACTACGGGGGTGGCTCAACACTACCGGTCACTAAAATGAAAGAGCAGGAACCTTCACTCTACCGCTGCTCTCCTCCATCTCTGAAGATGGGCTCGTAGACTTACTTATGGAAGGAGATTAGAGCTCTGATTTTTATTTTTTTTTAACATGATCCCCAACGATCCAAATTTCTGACAAGTTATGTCAAAGTTACACTGTTTTATAAGTGGTAAATCTACATTGATTTTCAGCTATTTTATTTAATATACGTAAAGTTGTAAACCTCTACTACAGTCTGAGAATTCATGATGGGTTTCTTAATCCTTCGGGCATATGGTCTGTTTGTTTGACAGGCTTCGTTAAAATTTTCACGGAAAGTTGCCCTGCCGAAAGATAAGCTGGAGCTCAAGATATTTTCCTCAGCTGGATCTGTGTGTTCAATCCGAGCCGTGGAGAAAAGCTTTCAGATCAACAATGAAGACAAGGAGTTAACTCCAGAAAAGGTAAGAAATAGTTGGAAAGCTGAACGCTATGGCTTCTGGCTCATCCCTATATTACTGGGTGGTGAACACCTGTGCAGGACTCACCTGTCCAAGTTGGTTGGGATTAGCCCTAGAATTGTGGAAAAAAAACATTGTGGGGAAACTAATATCAGGCCCCACTATCTGCAAGAGAGAACTTATTATTTACAACTTTCCTCAACTCTCTGCTGAAAGGATTGTCTGTATCCATTCCTAGCTCCTTATAGACTTATACCGCTCATTTCATCCATAGAGGGTACCGAGGACCATCAGACAGAAATTGGGAATGCACTCACTGATTGTATAGACTTAAACATGGGTGTCTGTCAATCAATGATTAGGACCCCCTAAGCCAAGAACGAGTGGGTATTAAAAAGAAAAAAAAAAACTACAATTTAGGTTTCATTCAGAGGTCAGTGATTTTTCTTGTACAGCAAAAAAAAAACAACTGATTTTCATCAGTGTTTTGGGTCAGATTTTCATCAGTGTTTTGGGTCAGATTTTCATCAGTGTTTGCTCACTTTTTACCATCAGTGTGTAATCAGTGATTTTCTGAAATGCTAAAAAATTGCAAAGCTTTTCTTCTGCATGGCAATATTAAGAACAGACCACATGCTGATTGCACATGGATGGACCCATAGACTTGGATCAAAAAAGAACGGTCTTTTTTTCAGACCACTCAGTCCGCAAAAAAAACATGGATATGAGAACAGCCCAATACACTGTAATGGGTACTTGTCCTATCCGTGAAAAATACAGACAGAAGATCTCTAAATGAGAATTTATGCTGGATGATTTTTTTTTCCACAAGCTTATACAAATTTGCTCAGCTACTCCTGCCTTCCTATACATCATGCTGCCTGCAGAATGGACCGATACATCATGCTGCCTGCAGAATGGACCGTTTGTTCAATGTTTCAGGGTCCCTTTAATGAAAAACAATTAATTTTATATGTCACCCTTTCAGTTGTTTGATATGTTTTGCCAAGATTCAATAAGAGGTGGATATCCGGATATCGTAGAGGAGGACCTATACCCATTCTTCAAATGCAGATGTCCTTGGTATATCTCCAAGTCTTTTATCCGAGATTGGGGAAAGGATTATGTGGACGTGCGCAGCTTATTTAAGGTATGTAAAAAAATTTGTCTACATCAACCTTCTGCTCTTCCGTGAGCGGCATCTTGTATTTCTGTTTTGTTTGTCCACTTTTGCATTCATTAATTGGTCTTCTTCTTACGCTTGCCTTTGCACTAAAGATGAGTGAAATTTGAGATTTGTTAAATCAAAAGTATTACAAAGCCTCCAATTGCCCTGTAAAACATATATGACATTATTCTCTTTTACGCAAACACTAATCCTCTTCACTTTTGTCCTTTACAAACTATCTGTACCGTTTCTTCAGTGTTTTATGGCTTTCTCCTCTCTATCTCTATGGCTAAACGATGCCGTCTTCTCACTGTCCAGATTCACCATAAAGTGGCTGCTGCATTCTCTGCCTCGGCTTTTATACAGGCTATGATAGTCCTTACTGATTAGTTGTGCTATACTATGCGATGTAATAACTGCAAGACATTATGGGGAATCCTGCCTTCGGTCATGTGATTATTTTCAGGCTGATGTGAAAAATAATGGCTGGCTATTTTAGGTAATTCGTGCAAATTTGTTTAAAGAAGCCCTCTCATCAAAGTTTTTATCCTCTTAATATATTGAAGTCGTCATATTCTATAGCACTATGTACTTACAATTGCAATTGCTCATTTTGTCCTTCTACCCATTTAATTCTTCCCTTTTCCATTAAGTCTATGACATCACGTGAATAAGAACTGGCTAGTTGAATCCTTCTAACCTCTATGTAGAAACAAGAGGTCAATTTTCTCTGCACAAGTCATGGGTCAGTGCAAAAGTCTATGGCAGGGGGAGGAGTGGAGCAGCTGGGTCAGGAGTTGAAGAGGGAATGATAAATGCAGGGACAATACACCTCCTTTTTCTACGTAGAGCAGAGAAAAGAGAAGAATTAAATGAGTAGAAAGGCAAAATGAGCAATAGTAAGTACATAGTGCTGTATAACATGATAACTGCAATATATTAAGAGGATAAAAACTTTGATGGGAGGAGGAGAAGAAGTGCTTCTTTAATTTCACCGGCTCTAGAGAATTCCCAAAAAATGAAAATTGGAATTGATTCACACATATCTGCTTCTACATATTTATTTTATTTATTTAACTGTCTTTGGCTTGGTCTCAAGCCGTGACGAATTGATGGATGAACGCTCTACGGGAAGATCGATCTTGTGCAAGCCTAGATAGAGAAATGTAATTAATGAAATGATACTCAGGTCACACGTTATGCTTTTTCAGGTGGGGTGTTTTTTTTCTTTTTGCAGTATACTCTAGGTTTTTTCTTCTAATTGATGCATTTTTTATCCCATAGACCTGTATAGTTTTTCTTTTTCTTAACTAGTTTAAAAAAAAGCGATTGTTAATGTGATTGTCTGTTACAAGCCTTAGACTTACACGTAACATAAGCTTTCATATTAGAATCATCGTTCTTTATATCTTATAACAGGACGCTGGAGTGAAAGTGCTGACAAATTGTGAAATCGTGCAACCGCAGAAGAGGCTGAAATGCTGCACTTTTCCTGAAGTTTTTGTTCCTGACGGTTAGAGAAGTATTTTGACAATGATTTTGGTTGATATGCGGAGATGGGTTTACATCATTATGATTTTGCATTAAGCACTGGAAAGGGTAAAATCCACAGAGATTTCTGCATCATAAAGTGACACCATGTGAATGAGATTTCCTCAAGCCTCATTCCCAATTTTTACTCATTTTTGGTGCAGCGCTTTTTAATGCATTTTTTTTTTATAGAAAAGCTTTGCATTTATAAAATACAACTGCGTTTTTTCAGGCATTACATAAAAGCCTATAGAGAAAAAAATGCACCAAAAATGCGCACAGTTCAAAAGCGTCTGTAAATGCACAGTGGGCAGGAGTTTCATGAAGTTACATCTAGGGATGAGCGGAGGCATGGACGTTCATGTTCGTTGGGTTCAACCGAAACTTTAGTACAAAGTTTGGTTCTGGTATCAGAACTCTACCCGAACTTTACACAGACCCCCAAACCCAACTTTGGTGATGGAAAATGGTTGTAGTAAAGGCCAGGGGACTGCCAAACCTCTCTCATATGTGTTCGGAGTTCAGCACTGTATTCCGGTTCGCTCATCTCTAGTCACATCCACTTTCATGGATAAAGTTGAGCGAACACGAACTGTAAAGTTCGGGGTTCGTACCGGACACCTAGTGCTTGGTGATGAACTCCGAACATGGACTTCTCCTCGAATTCCGTTTTAGTGTTCGTAGTTGCGGGAGAAGTCTGGAGAGAAAGTCACCATTGACTTCTATGGGGTTCGGATTCTGGTTAAAGTTCAGTACAAATTCTGGTACCCGAACTGAACTTTAGGCTAAAGTTCGGTTGAGCCCAATGAACCTGAACTTCCACGGTTCCGCTCATCCCTCTCTCTCATCTGTGTTCGGAGTTCACCACTAGACATCTAGTGTTTGGTTCTGAACTCCGAACATGGACTTCTCCTCGAATTCCGTTTTAGCGTTCATAGTTGTGTGAGAAGTCTGGAGAGAAAGTCACCATTGACTTCTATGGGATTCGGATTCTGGTTAAAGTTCAGTACAAATTCTGGTACCTGAACTGAACTTTAGGCTAAAGTTTGATTGAGCCCAATGAACCTGAACTTCCACAGGTCCGCTCATCCCTACATGGACAATTAAATAAAATACTGCATAAAAAAATTCAACATTTGTCCTATTTTGGAACATGAGCTTTAGAATTGTCTTCATTGACTAACTTGTTGACTGTTTCCAATCACAATCAGCAGAATTGTGCATGCAGCCTATTTAGATAAATGCTTTAAAGAAGGGCTGTCAAACTCAAACATACACAAGGCAAAAATGAAATACTTGGACAAAGTCATGGGCCAATCAGTATACAGTATAATGGCCCCACATACAGCTCTTGCATTGCACGGCGAATAAGCCTTCTTACCTTGCCATGCCAGAGCTGGTATGTCACTCTCCACAATGAGAAACCTTACCCCCCTTAGACCTCAGTCCAGAGCCTCTCATCTAGCCAAATCAGTTCTCATACTTTGCACTGACGAGGAGCAACAGCCCGAAACACCGTGTCTGCAAATTAAGATTCTGATTTGGATTTTATCCTAAGTCATATTGCAAGGCTCGTTAAAGGATTGATTATGACTTGTAGGATTGCTGCTTCCGATAGGTGGCGCTATAGAGTTCAAGTCCTCTTTTTCTCTGAAGAGGCAATTTAAACTATAAATTAGAAAAATTTTAGATAAAGAATTTGAGATTTTCAAATTTAGAAACTTAAAATTACAAAGCTGTTTTAAATTGATCAAATTTTATGAACTTAAGTTCAACTTTCAATGTTTTTTTTTTGCAATTTTCCACTGCAGAAAAAGAGCCGGTGAAGGCACCTGAAAGTTTTCTACCTGGCAGGACTGATTTGGGCAGGAAATCGTTCTCTGAAACCTGGCTCTTTGACCTTGTCTCCATTGGGTAAGAACCATTAGGAAAATAAGGCTTCAGCTACTAAAGTTTTACCATTTTTCTCCATACTGGGAACACCGTCTCCTGTAGGACAAGGGGAACATTTATCATATTTTCATGATGGTTAAATTTAAAAATAGTAGTTTCCCTGCTTCTTATAGGAGACATATTGCATAATTTGCATACTTTTTCCTTGCCTGTAAAGCTCCAGTGGGATCTCCCCAAAAAATAATCCTGTTGAAAGGACTTGATTTTGAAAATAATGGTAGTACGCATTCTTGACCATTGCATTCAAATGGAGGACTCCCTACCCCCATTCCCATGAATGGTGGAGATCCCAGCTCTGAGACCCCCAATGATCAAGGAGTCCTCACCTATACTTTGCATACCAGCCCCTTTCTGCTCCCTCTGGATTTCTTGGTTTGTTGTTCAGACTTAATGGACATACTGTCTTTTTCTTTTCTCTTTGATGACTTTTTTTTCAGTGACTCTAGTGAATCCAGCATATCAGTCATCGCTCCAGACACCATCACACAATTCAGTGCCAGAGTCTTCTGCGTCGGAGACATTGGCTTTGGCTTCTCCCCAGAAGTTTGTATGACGGTCTTCAAACCCTTCGCTGTAGACATTGCCCTACCCTGTTCCATCGTCCTAGGAGAGATGCTCGTTCTCCAAGTCGTTGTCTTTAATCTTCTTGATTACTGCATAAAGGTGAGTTATGGATTCCTGAAAAATACAGCTACAATTTTCCACTGCAGATTTTGCCATAAATCTAGATCAAAAATTTGCCATCAATTTCGGCTTGGATTTGCTGCAGATTTTACTCTACGTGTTGGAAAGAGTGAAATCTGTGATGAAAATCTGCATCACATCTTGATATGTTGTGGACTTAAAATGTGCACATTTCTGCTGCAGATTTTGTTAAAATCTCATCCCCTTTCATTGCTACAATAATTTATTGCCAATTTTCTACCCACATACCGAGATGCAAAATCTGCAGCATGCCCGCCACAGGTGGACATACCGGACATTCCCTTATACCACGGCCCCCCTATCAGTATTCGGTCAGTATTTTTTCTCAGGAGTGGGTGATAAATGCAGAATTGGCGACTTGTTTCTATTCTACCTTTTCTCGGATTGTTTCTCACTCGGTTTTGGCTCCCACTCCTGAGAAACAATACTGACCGAATACTGACCGAATACTGATAGTGGGGCCGTGGCCTTATAGATAAAATTTGGATATGTTTTGTTAACACATAAAAATATTTCTCGGTGGATTTTTCTGCAAATCCGCTTTAAAATCCATAACATAATGTCTTCCATACAGCCATGGATTAACTACAGATTCCGATTTTTTCATACAAAATTTGCAGCATAAATTGGTCAATGTCCAATACACTTTGCTGATACAGTTAAAGGTTATGTTCACCTGTGACAAAACCTTCTTTCAGATTTTGGAACACATTTCCTATATTAAGTGACATTCCCACAATGAGTTTTTGATGAGTTTTTGATGAGTTTTTGATTCTGTGTTTTTTCACGGAGTCTTACAATTCTAACAGTGCAGAAAGGATTAATAGAAATCTCATTACCACTATGCTTTTTTTTTTACGCTGCAAAAAAAAAACAGACCTGTGGTGTATTTTTGAAATTCGCATGTCAATCTCTTCTGCAGGTATTTAAGTTTGCATTTTTAGTGCATTTACGGTGCGGAAACACTCTAAAAATGCATTTAATTTGCGTATGACTATCAATAAAGTTTTGTCAACGTCAAATACCAGCAAGTATCAAAAATAAAGCAGCTTAATTTAAAGCATTACATGGCAAAAAAAAAAGAGAGAGAAAAATGCAAAGGAAAAAACATGATAAAAAAGCATGTAAAAAAATGCAATAAAAAAACGCTATGAAAAAAAAAGCAAGTAACCTAATTTAGCCAAAAAGGTGCAGAAATGCTGGAGAAATAACTGCAACATCAAAAATTCACCAAATTCTCATCCTGGAGGTTGTGTTGCAGATTTGATGCGATTTTCACCCATGCAGCATATTTAAAGTCCACAGCGCAGATCAATTTCCATACATTTATATTATCCTCAGTGAATTTTTGAAAGCTAATTCACTTTACTGTTAGGCTGTGTGCCCACTATGCGTTTTTTAAGCGTTTCCGCAGCGGCAATTCCACAGCGGAAACGTTTAAAAAACGCTTGGTAGAAGGTCTGCCATGTTCCCCAATGATAATCCGCATGTGCTGTGCACATGCTGCGGAAATTTTCGCTGCGGGTTATCATTGCGGAAAAATCCGCAGCATTACCAATTATTTTGCGGAATCGCAGCGTTTTTGCCGCCATTGACTTGCATTGAATCGCTTAATATCCACAAGAGCACATTTGCACATGCGGTTATTAAGCGTTTCAATGTGCGGATGGTACCCGGGTCTGGAGAAGAGGAGACTCTCATCCAGACCCGGGTACCATAGAACCTGTGAAAAAAAAGAATAAAAACAAATATACATTATACTCACCTTCTGATGGCCCGCGGTTTTCATAGCGATCCGTCCGGTGTCCCCGGCAGCTCGCGATGATCTAAAAGGACCTGCAATGATGTCATTTAGTCATGTGACTGAATCATTCCAAATTCCAAAACATAAAAAAATAAATGTAATAAACTTCTGTTCTCCAGAACTGTGTAGAAATTGATTAATATGAATCAAATCTATAATTTCATCAATTAAACATTTTTCATTCATTATTCAAAATATTAATCTAATATTTATTTGCTTGTTTAACCCATTTGCTGGCGCGCTTTAAGGGCAATTTTGAAATGGAAAAATTGACTTATGAAAATTAAATAAATATATATTTTATCTACGTAGTTTGTTGGAAAAATAGACATTTGGTTGATTGGGAACAAACCGCCAGCACTTTACTCTCCTGGGAACCTTTATGCAATTTTATATTAATATTTTGTTTAAAAAAAAAAAACTGCTTCAAAATTCAGGTTTATGGCTAAAAAAATTAAGATACACGACATCTAAAAATAAAATGCTTAGGATGAACAGTGTTATTACTTGTCATTTATGCCTTTCTGAACATGCATGTATCTTCACAATGTCGTCCATGACAGCGTGTTTAGTTTGTTGTTGCACAACCTTTTTTGGTGGATGCGAAACACAATGAATACCAACATTATTTATGTCCTTAAAGAAGCACTCCTCCTCCTTCGCCTCCCATCAAAGTTTTTATCCTCTTAATATATTGCAGCCATCATATTACCTAACACTGTGTACTTACAATTGCTCATTTTGCCTTTCTACCCACTTCATTCTTCTCTTTTCCATTAGGTCTATGACATCACGGGATTAAAGACTGACTAGCTGAATCCTTCTAAGATCTATGTAGAAACAGGAGATCAATTTTCTCTGCAAAAGTCATGAGTCAATGCAAAAGTCCTTGGCAGGGATGAAGGGGAGCAGCTGGGTCAGGAGTTGAAGAGGGGAATGATGAATGTCGGGAAAAGAGTCTTCCTGTTTCTACATGGAGCAGAGAAAAGAGAAGAATTAGCTGGTAGAATGGCAAAATGAGCAATTGCAAGTACACAGTGTAAAGTAATATGATGACTGCAATATATTAAGGGGATAAAAAATTTGATGGGAGGAGGAGAGTTTCTTTAAAATATCAAGTCAGACCCCCACCAATTTGACATTGATGTCCTATCCTATCCATATCTTGGTTCTGAAAATCCCCTTTATGTGACTATATCCATTCCCTGCTCTGCTTTATATTTTCTTTTCTGTAAAGTAACATTCTGTAATTTACTGATGCTTATGTTACATAGATTCTGGTAACCCTGATCAGTTCTACAAATTTCATGGTGGAAGGATGCCAGCAGCAATGTGTACAATCTAGTTGTATCTCTGCCAATGGAAAAGTGACCTTCAGCTGGAATATCACCGCCATCACCGCAGGTAAATGCACCGGGCACCTGTCTGGCCCATGCTACAGGTTTATTCTATTTATAATGCTTTACTTATTTTGCAAAGACTTTGATGTAAATCATATTTTATTCTCTGCTTCCATCCATACCCATGTATTCAGCATTCGTCTGGCTTTTGGTTAGCATTGATCTGACATCTACACTACTTCTTTACCATTTCTCCTGGCTCAACATATCCTGAGATGAGTGGTGCAAGCGAACCAGTTTTTAATAATAACAAACCTGATTTTGCGATACTCTGTCGGGAGATGTTTATGCTACATGTGCCCATATCTGGCACCCACCAGCCTGAAATATAGTCATTTTTCGTATGTTTCGGACTCATTCAGACGTCAGGGAATTTTCTCATACACCAAAAGATTCTGATTTTCAGCAGTGTTTGGTCAGTGTGTCCATTTTTACTGTCAGGTGTAGAAAGAGATTTTGGCAATGGTGTCCAGGCGTTACCAAGGAAGAACGGTGGACCTGGTGTAGAAGAATAGATTTATTTTACAAAAACTGTTTAAAAAACAACGCTTTTCGGAGTTGGACCAACTCCTTCTTCGGGGTGAGTTGGGTGCGGCACAACGTCTGATAGGAGTTTGGAACCAAATGAACCAAAGGCTGCTGCTCCAGCCGCAACACTCAAACCCAAAGACAGTGGAGAGGAGGTGTTGAATTAAATTGCGGCGTTGGTGTCTGGGCTATTCAGGTTTACCAAACAATGTGCATGTAGACTCCTGGTAGGATTTCCAATAAGTAGAGCTTCCATATCGGAGTTGTGCCACACACAACTCACCCCAAAGAAGGAACTGATCCGACTCTGAAATGCGTTGTTTTTCAAACAGTTTTTTTTAAATAAATTGGTTCCTCTGGTCCACTGTTCCTCCTTGGCAGTACACAGCCACCACCACCACCGCAATTTTTCTGCAACCGATCTTCCTCTCCACCTGCTAGGTGTGAGTGTAATGGCTGGAGCAGCAGCCCTCTATCATTTGCTTCTATGCTCATATCGGAGTTGTGCGTCAAACACCTCACCCAGGTGAGCGATATCTATCCCACCATGTTCTCGAATACCCTGCGGTATTACACAGGGAGCGCTCCCTCTTTCTCTTTTTTTTCTTTGCAATTTTTATGGTCACATTTTTAATTTTTCTCAAGCTACTCCTACCAAACTTGAAAATTGGATAGGACACAGATGGCGTCTGTGAGCTGTCCGAATTTTTTCTTTTTCCCACAAACCCACAGACTTGCATTGTCCAGTTTGATCTGTGACACATATGGAAATCAGACGTCTCCTGTTTTTTTTTGGATCCGCAAAAAATAATATGTAAAAAAAAAAAAACGTGTAAAATGAGAACGGCCAGAAATACTATAAGTGATACGAGTTCAAAAACTTTAGTCTTATAGAAATCCTGCAGAGAAGAAAGGGATTAATCTCCTGCTGATCACTTCCATCATGCACTGGGGATTGGCAGAAGGCCTCTCTTATTAGCCAAAGAGGCATGACTTAAATATCCTTTATCCAGCTGCAGTCAGGTAAGTAGGGGGGAGACTGCTGCCTCAGTAAGTTGTATTACTGCCAGACACAGGACAGTGAGGAGGAGGAGGATATGACTGAGCTCCTGCGAAGATTTCTTTATACATTTCTCAATTTTACTTGTAATATGAGATGAAATAGGATCAAAGAAAAACATGAAAGTTTGGAAAATAATTATTGGGGTGTTTTTTTCCATTCTTTTTTACAGTGTTTACTAAAACGATATTGTTGGGTGTTACCATTTTAATGGACGCGTCTTAACACAGTCTGCTAATGGCAGCACTGATTGGAAACTGTCAGTGTGCAGAGGGACAACCCCCCCAACTGGTAACACCCAGGTGTCCATTTACTCAAAAATTTCCAGGAGGAGTGAGAGAGGCACAGATCTAATAAACTAAGTGTGCCCTCAATTCTCATTTCACATGAAATAGAGTTATTTACTAAAATCGATGGGGCAGGGGTGGCGATAGGGCCCTTTGTTAACCACTTCGCACCAGAGCCTGTTTTTGCCTTCGTGACGGGCCAATTTTTTCAATTCTGACCACTGTCACTTTATGAAGTAATTACTCTGGAACGCTTCAACGTATTCCCCTGATTCTGAGACTGTTTTTTCGTGACATATTGTACTTCATGATAGTGGTAAAATTTCTTCGATATAACTTGCGTTTATTTGTGAAAAAATCGGAAATTTGGTGAAAATTTTGAAAATTTTGCAATTTTCTAAATTTGAATTTTCATGCCCTTAAATCAGAGAGATGTGTCACACAAAATAGTTAATAAGTAACATTTCCCACATGTCTACTTTACATCAGCACAATTTTGGAACAAAATTTTTTTTTGTTAGGGAGCTATAAGGGTTAAAAGTTGACCAGCGATTTCTCATTTTTCCAACAAAATTTACAAAAACATTTTTTTAGGGACCACATCATATTTGAAGTCACTTTGAGGGGTCTTTATGACAGAAAATACCAAAAAGTGACACCATTCTAAAAACTGCACCCCTCAAGGTACTCAAAACCACATTCAAGAACTTTATTAATCCTTCAGGTGCTTCACAGGAATTTTTGGAATGTGGAAGAAAAAAATTAACATTTAACTTTTTTCACAAAAATGTTACTTTAGACCCAATTTTTTCTATTTTCACAGGGGTAACAGGAAAAAATGGACCCCAATTTTTTTTGTGCAATTTCTCTTGAGCGTGCTGATACCCCATATGTGAGGGAAAACCACTGTTTGGGCGCACTGCAGGGTTCAGAAGGGAAGGAGCGCCATTACACTTTTTGAATATAAAATTTGTCTGAATAATTAGCAGACGCCATGTTGCGTTTGGAGAGCTCCTGATGTGCCTAAACAGTGGAAACCCCCCACAAGTGACACCATTTTGGAAACTAGACCCCTTAGGGAACTTATCTAGATGTGTGGTGAGCACCTTGAACCCCAAGGTGCTTCACAGAAGTTTATAATATTGAGCTGTAAAAATAACATTTTCACATTTTTCCCACAAAAACGTTTTTCATCCCTAAATTTTGCATTATCATAAGGGTAATAGGAAAAATTGCACCATGAAATTTGTTGTGCAATTTCTCCTGAACACGCTGATACCCCATATGTGGAGGCAAACCACTGTTTGGGCGCACGGCAGGGTTCGGAAGGGAAGGAGCGCCATTTGACTTTTTGAATGTAAAATTTGTCTGAATAATTAGCGGACGCCATGTTGCGTTTGGAGAGCTCCTGAAGTGCCTAAACAGTGGAAACCCCCCACAAGTGACACCATTTTGGAAACTAGACCCCTTAGGGAACTTATCTAGATGTGTGGTGAGCACCTTGAACCCCAAGGTGCTTCACAGAAGTTTATAATATTGAGCTGTAAAAATAACATTTTCACATTTTTCCCACAAAAACGTTTTTCATCCCTTAATTTTGCATTATCATAAGGGTAATAGGAAAAATTGCACCATGAAATTTGTTGTGCAATTTCTCCTGAACACGCGGATACCCCATATGTGGAGGCAAACCACTGTTTGGGCGCACGGCAGGGTTTGAAAGGGAAGGAGCGCCATTTGACTTTTTGAATGTAAAATTTGTCTGAATAATTAGCAGACGCCATGTTGCATTTGGGGAGCCCCTGATGTGCCTAAACAGTGGAAACCCCCCACAAGTGACACCATTTTGGAAACTAGACCCCTTAGGGAACTTATCTAGATGTGTGGTGAGCACCTTGAACCCCAAGGTGCTTCACAGAAGATTATAATATTGAGCCGTAAAAATAAAATTTCCACATTTTTCCCACAAAACCGTTTTTGATCCCTTAATTTTGCATTATCATAAGGGTAATAGGATAAATTGCACCATGAAATTTGTTGTGCAATTTCTCCTGAGTACGCCGATACCCCATATGTGGGGGAAAACCACTGCTTTGGTGTACGGCAGGGTTCGGAAGAGAAAGGAGCGCTATGTTGGCTGGGATAGGTTGCAGACACCATGTCACATTTGAAGAGTCGCTGACATGCCGAAACAGCAGATACCCCCACAAGTGACCCCATTTTGTAAACTACACCTCTCAAGGAATTCATCTAGGGAAGTAGTGAGTATTTTTTAATTTTTAAATTTATACCATTGGACAGTGAAAAAAGCATAATTATATTTTTACCACAAAAAAATGTTTTAACCTCAGATTTTACATTTTCACACAGGGCAATGGGTAAAAATGGTGCCGAAATGTGTCACACAATTTCTTCTAAAAGTGGCAATACCCCATATGTGGCAGTATCGTACCGCTCAGCCATACGACGAGATCTGTGGGGGACGGAGTGCTATTTGACAATTGGAGAACAAATTATTGTAGAATAGGCATTTGGATTTGGGAGCACAAAATTTTCTGAATTTCTTTTGGGGGGCAAGAGCCATTTCGCTTTTCCAGAGCCTTTCTGCTACCAGTAACTTGGAAGTCCCTTATATTTTTAACAGATGACGGACCTGAGTGGGGACTAGCTTTTTTTGAGGACTGAGTTGAAGCTTTTATTGGGAACATTTTACGTAACATTTATCCGGCGCTCTAGGCTGAGCACTTACATCGGGGTTTCCATCTAAATTTCCAAGTGATGTAATTCAGATGAAACCCCTGTGGGATCCATTCACTGTAATGAGGCAGCAGAGTTACTCTGGACTCCGTCTGGCCTCTGTTTAGCGGTGTCCTTTTTTTCAGAAGTGCACAAAACTGGCCAACCGCACTTTTATGCACGCCTAAAACAAATGACACCGTGGGATCACAGGCCAGATGGCATCCACAGTGGCCTATATCTGCCTCATTACAGGGAATCTTCCGTCATGGGTTCTGGCTGAATCACGTATTTCAGAGATTTACACGGAAACCCTGGTGTAAGTGCTCAGCGCAGAGCGCAGGATAAATGTGAGCAGAGCCTTACTGGGATCTTTGGGAGACATAATAAACAAATCAGTAGCAGGTGAAGAATTGGTTTTATTTATTTTTTACGCCGTTCCTCGTGCGGTATAAGTGATGAGATAACTTTATTCTTCGGGTCGGTGCGATTACAGAGATACCAGATTTATATCGGGTTTTTTTGACTGACAGCTGTCACACACTAAGAGACGCTTTTTTTAGCAAAATCTAGTTTTTGCATCACCATATTTTGAGAGCTATAATTTTTCCATATTTCGGCCGACAGTCATGTGATGGCTTGTTTTTTGCGGGACGAGTTGACATTTTTATTGGTACCATTTTTGGGTACGTGACATTTTTTGATCGCTTTCTATTCCGTTTTTTGGGAGGTAAAATTAACAAAAACCAATTCAGGAATTGTTCTTTGAGGTTTTTTTTATGCCGTTCTGCGTGTGGTAAAAGTGATCAGGCAGCGTTATTCTTCGGGTCAGTACGTTTACAGCGATACTACACTTACTGTATTTTTTTTTATGTTTTGGCGATTTTACACAATAAAACAAATTTATAGAAAAAAATATTTTTTTTGCATCGCTTTATTCTGAGCACTATAACTTTTTTATTTTTCGACTGATGGAGCTGTATGGTGGCTTGTTTTTTGCGGAACAAGATGATGTTTTCAGCGGTACCATTTTTATTTCTATTTTGCTTTTTGATCACATTTTTTTCCACTTTTTGTTTGGCGATATGATGAAAAAGCATATTTTTTTGCTCCGTTTTTTTATTTATTTTTATTACGGTGTGCACAGAAGGAGTTAATTAGTGTGACAGTTTTATAGCTCGGGTTGTTTTGGGCGCAGCGATACCAAATATGTGTTCTTTTTTTGGTTTTGTAAAAATATACGGATTTATTGGTTTAATATTTTATTTATTTATTTTTATTTATTTTGTGATTTTTTTTAACACTTTAAAAACTTTTTTTTTTACTTTTTTTTACATTTTTACTTAGTCCCTGTATGGGACACTAATTTTTATTTTTCTGATCACTGATCTCATGTAATGTAATAGACATATATTACATTACATTACATGAGATCTTCCCTGTTTCAGTCAGAGTCTCCTGTCTGGCTCAGCTTGCAGGCTGAGCCAGACAGGACACCATATATGGCAGAGCTGGAGGCGGTCATGTGACCTCCAGCTGCCATAGCAACCCCAGGTCCTGGAAGGAATCGGAGGTCTTCGGAGGTAAGTAAGACGACCCCCTCTCCTCCTGCTGTCTCCTATATGCCGCGATCACTATAGATCGCAGCATATAGAAGACAGCAAAGGGTTAACATCACTGGGACCTGATCCAATCAGGTCCCGATGATGTTCCCTGTCAGAGCTAACGCTCTGCACCGGAATCGCAGCGCTTGCAGGACCCTGGGGGTCCTGAGCGCTCCGAGACCACCCACCGTTTTTAAACGTCCGCGCTGCACAGAGCCCAGGCAGCGCGGACGTTTATGTACAGTGGGCGTTCGGGAACCGGTTAACATATGGGAGATGTTTTTATTATGTATTTTATGGGTTTTTATGTTTTTGTAGAATTGATGGACATCAATGTGAGAGTTGAGGTAGTGGCCAGCGATGAATGCTGTGAGGAGAGGCCAATATCTGTGCCCCATGAGGGAAATATAGACATGCTGGAAAGAAAACTTCTGGTCAAAGTAAGTTCTTAGGAGCCGTATATGTATGAAGTTTTACATGTCACAGCGGGAAGGATTAGAACATTATTCACATATATATGTTTTATTCTTCTTCTCTTTCATCTAGGACCGAGGCATCACAAAAGAAGATACTGTAAATGGCTACATATGTCTGAACGGTAACACTCAGATCATTATATATTTATATATATAAATATATCTATCTATATATATATATATATTTATATATATATTTATTTATATTATATATATATATATATATATATATATATATATTTTTTTAAGGCTTGTTTGTGGGTTTTTATTATCGTAAACTTTATCAAGAGGGAAATTAAAAAAAAAAAAATGTTACAAACTGCATTTTTGTGGTGGATTAATAATGTAGTAATGAGCGAGCATGCTCGCTACTGCTTGGTGCTCAACCGAGCATCTCACTGCTCGAGATGCTTGGCGCTCGCCGAATATTTCCGGGTTGCTCGGGCGGGAACTCGGGTCCCCTCCCTGCATGTTTGGCGCTCTTTAGAGAGCCAATGAACATGCAGGGATTGCCTGCCATGCACTGTCATGCCGCAGCCATGTTGGTTGTGGGCATTATAGTGATTGGCTGGCCGCACAGCGTTATCAGGTCTATATCAGACCTGGCGCCTCCATGCTCGTCACAGTCACTCCGGATCAGACAGTGTAGGGAGAGCAGCTGCTGAGCTAGGGAGAGATTTGATCATGTATTAGATAGTGTAGGGAGAAAAACCGTACATTACACATATCCATCTTAACAAACAGTCCTTCTGAGTACTGATCCATCTGCAGAGATATCAGGCAGGCAGTGTATATAGGCAGGCAGGGTATATAGCAGACTGCAGTGCATATAGCACAAGACGCTCCATTCCAATTCTGCCTTCTGCTGCTGTTAGATATTTCTATACAAAGGCCCAGGTCTCAGGGGCCAGGAATACTTTTCTTTGGATCTTAATCCTCATTATTTGCTTAAAAAGCAATCCAGAGAACACCATTTTTCTGCGCCATTTGCTTGTTGGCACTGCAGAATACAGCCAGGTCCTTTCCATATTACAGCGCTAGAAATCCAGCTATTTAAAACCGTGTTTTCTCCGTCACACGGATCACATATACGTTGTCAGAAAATACTGCCATTTCTGGCCTCCATTAAAAATTTCTTTCAGTGTGTCAGTGAAGCAATTCACACCAGTTTGCTGTTCAAACTACTTACCTACAGGCCAGGTATTTAAAATTGTGTTTTCTCCGTCACACGGCTCACATATAAATTCGCTCCAAACTCAGTCATTTGTAGTGAGCGTGGAAGATACTGTCCTCCATTTAAAATGGGCAAAGCACATGGCAAGAGATGGGGAACTGGACGTGATGGTAATGGTGCATGCAGAGGCCGAGGACAAGACTGTGGGCAAGCCGAAATTGTGCCACAACAAACAACCACATCTTCTCGCTTGACCTACCTGTCCCAATTTTTAGGGGACTGCAGCACACCACTATTGAACCCAGAGCAGTGTCAAAAGGTTGTTGGTTGGATAGCAGATAATGCTTCCAGTCACTTAGCCACCACCACCACCCTGTCTTCCACACGGTCAAGTCTCAGTAGCCGTGAGTCTGGACCGCATATTCCTCACCCTGATCCTCCTTCCTCCCACCATGCCGAGAACCCAGAGACAACTGATCCCAGACTTGGACACTCTGAATAGCTGTTCACTTTTCCATTTATAGATTCGGGCCTCTCGCCCGGTCCACTTGAAGTGGGGCAAATGGAGATCGCGTGTAGCGATGCCCAAATATTTGAGCAGCCACGGTCACACGAAGGCGACAGTGGGAAAGTGTCACAAGAGGTGGACGATGATGAGACACAATTGCCAGAAAGTCAGGAGGAGGACCAGGGTGCGGAAGTGGAAGACGAGGTGGTGGATGATATGGTAACTGACCCAACCTGGCAGGAGGACATGCAGAGCGAGGACAGCAGCACACAGGGGGAGGAAGGCAGAGCACCCCAACAGGCAGGAAGAAGCATTGTGGTTGCCACAAACAGAAGGCAGGCAACCGTTCCCCGTAACACCAACACGAAGGAAGTTGCCAGTACAACTGTTAGGTCTTCCCGAGTCTGGTTGTTTTTTAAAGACTCTGCCGATAACCCCAAAAAGGCCATTTGCACCACCTGCCAGGCCAGCATCAGCAGGGGTGACAAAACGACCAGCCTGACCACCACCAGCATGATCAGGCACATGGCAGCAAAGCACCCGATTTTGTGGGCCAAACCCCAGGGTCCAGGAACAGTGTCTGCGGGTGGCACCATTGCTTCTTCCGCTGTTGTGCATGCCAATCCCCTGTCCACAGTGCATGCGAAGACGCCTCCTGCCCTGCACCTGCCGTTGCACACTCTCAAGTAGCAGCATCAGGAAGCACGTCCATGTCCTTGTCCCAGCGCAACATTCAGTTGTCCATACCGTAGTCCTTGGAACGCAAGCGCAAATATGCAGCCAATGCCCCACAGGCCACACTACTAAATTCTCACATTTCACGACTACTTGCGCTCGAAATGTTGCCTTTTAGGCTCGTGGAGACGGAAGCATTCCACAACCTGATGGCTGCGGCCGTCCCTCGGTACTCGGTCCCTAGCCGCCACTATTTCTTCCGGTGTGCCGTACCCGCATTACACAAGCACGTGTCCCAAAACATTAGCCGTGCTCTCAATAACGCAGTTACTGGTAAAGTCCACCTAACCATGGACACGTGGACAAGTGCTTGTGGTCAGGGACGATACATCTTGCTGACGGCACACTGGGTTAACATAGTGGAAGCCGGGACCCAGTCAGACCTTGGGATGGAACACGTCCTCCCGACTCCAAGGATTGCGGGATCTAGGTCAATCAGGGTTGCCGCATGGTCTACAGCTCCTGTACCTCATCCTCCTCAGCCTCCTCCTCCTCTGCAGCCTCCATCTCCGAAATGACCACATCATTCACAAGCTGGAAGCACTGCAGCACTCTCTCGGCCAAGCGGCAACAGGCTGTGCTGAAGCTAATAAGCTTGGGTGAAAAAACACACAATGCTGAAAAGTTGTGGACAGTTCTGAAAGAGCAGGCAGATCTGTGGCTCACACCGCTGAACCTACAGCCAGGCATGGTCGTGTGTGACAATGGCCAGAACCTGGTGGCGGCTCTGAGTCGAGTCGAGCTCACACATGTACCATGCCTGGCCCATGTGCTTAACCTCATGGTTCAGCAGTTTCTCAAATCCTACCCGGAGCTGCCGGATCTGCTTGTTAAAGTTTGCTGCCTGTGTGCCCATTTTAGAAAGTCAGCTACAGCTTCCGCCGCCCTTGCAGTGTTTCAGCAGCGTTTGCAGCTTCCGGCTCACAGACTGGTGTGTGATGTCCCCACGCGTTGGAACTCTACACTGAAGATGTTGGGAAGGATTTGCGAGCAGAAGAGGGCAGTTGTTGATTACCAGCATCAACAAGGCTGTCGGTATTCAATTCAGACTCCACACATAAGACCTCAGGAGTGGACATGGATGTCAGACATATGTACCATCCTCCAAAACTTTGAGGATTCCACTAAGATGGTGAGCGGCGATGACGCCATAATTAGCGCCACCATCCCGCTTCTCTGTCTTCTGAAACACTCTCTGCTCACAAAGAGGATTCATTGCAGGCGGAGCACGGTGAGATGGAGCAAGGAACCATACAGGGTGATTACACACAGCCAAGCCTCATCTCATCCCAACGTGGATTGGGTGACAATGAGGAAGAGGAGGAGGAGGAAGGACAGGAGCTAGTTTCATGCACTATAAACGGTACTACCTGCACATACCGTCTGTTCAGCGTGGATGGCCAGAGGACAGAGAGGAGGACGAGGAGGAGGAGAGCATGGTCAGTCATCCTGTTGGTGAGGACACGGAAGTCTTGCCTGTTAGTAGTCTGGCACGCATGGCTGAATTTATGTTACACTGCCTTTCCCATGACCCTTGCGTTCTCAAAATTTCGGGTGACAGTCAGTACTGGTTGGTGACACTTCTAGACCCACGCTACAAGGAGAACTTTATATCTCTTATTCCTGAGGCGGACAGGTCTACAAAAATGGGGCAGTACCAGAAGGCCCTTGTTGCGGAACTATTAAAAAAATTTCCATCTGAAAATGCTGGCGGCAGAGGGCACACTTCGTTAGACAACCAAAGAGTACAGGCGATAGAGACACAACTTTAATCCAGCAGAGGCAGGGGAACACTGTCAAAGTTCTGGGAGAGTTTTCTCAGACCCTCCCATCACACAGGCCCTGAGGCGCGGGGTACTCTCACAAGGAGTGCAAAGTTTGGGAAGATGCTGAGGGAGTACCTTGCTGACCGTACCAACGTCCTCCGTGATTCCTCTGTGCCTTATAATTATTGGGTATCCAAGCTGGATACGTGGAATGAACTGGCTCTCTACGCCTTGGAGGTCCTGGCCTGCCCTGCCGCCAGCGTTTTATCAGAGCGGGTTTTTAGTGCCGCTGGTGGAATTATAACTGATAAGCGCATCCGACTGTCAACTGCAAATGCTGACAGGCTGACTCTTATAAAAATGAACAAGGGCTGGATTGGGCCAGACTTCTCAACACCACCGAATGATAGCAGCGTAACATAAACTCAAATCCAGTGTCTTTTCTTGGGAGATGTATTCCCATGCACTTTTTCACACCCACACATGGGTATACGCTTCCTGATTTTGTCTATTTGCTCTTGTCCTCCTCCTTCTCCTCATCCTCCACCACCATATCACCAGGGTGACCGTGGTCCGTGATGAACACCCACATAAATTTTTTAAAGGGTGTTTATGATGCCCGTGAAAATTTTTTTTGATACAGTATGTTCATGTATACCCACCAGGGGTAAATGTTTGTCAGCCCATACACTTAGTGCATGGTCATTACAAGTATAGGAGGCCCGCTCCTTTCTAATGGGAACATTTTTTTTATGAGGCCCTCCTCCACATCTCTTCCAAGGGGCATTGAAGTGCCTCCAAATTTTTGGCAGCCCTTGCATTCACTGCATAGGCCAACACTATGGGAGACTCTCTCCTTTCTAATGGGAATTTGTCGTTACTGTGGCCCTACTCTGTGTGTCTTTAAATTCTTAGTGGGGTTTTTCCTAAAATTGTCAGCTGTTGGACTCACTGCATACCCTATAACTGTATAGCAGACTCTCTCCTTTCTAATGGGAACATGTCGTACCTTGTTACTGTGGCCCTGCTCTATGTGTTCTTAATTCTTAGTGGGATTTTTCCCAAATTTTGGCAGCCCTTGCAGTTACAGCATGGGCATTACCACTATAGGAGACCCGCTCCTTTATAATGGGAACATTTTTTTTACTGAGACCCTCCTCTATGTCTCTTCAAAGGGGTATTGGGTTGCGTCCAAATTTTTGGCAGCCCTTGCAGTCACTGGATATACAATAACAGTATAGGAGACCCACTTGTTAATAATGGGAACAACAAAGCATAGCCGGCTGATGGCTCTTTAACAATAGCTAGGGCCGACTGCTGGCCTTTTAAGAATAGTAAGGGCCGTCTGATGTCCCTGTAAAAATAGGCTTTATGACTTTCAGAGTCCCTCCATCATAAATAAAAAAGGATGTATCTGATGATGTGTCACACACCAAATTGCCAGATAAGGTTGTAAAATGTTAAAATGACATTTCCCGGTGAATGCATTTGTCTTAAAAAATAACACAAAGAAAACAAAACAATAGGATCTTTCTTTAGTATAAAAAACAGTGTCACCAATTTAACCTCAATGTAATCACATTGTTCAACTCATGCACCTCCTCCTCCATCTCCGAAAAGATCATGTGGCGCCCAGCTGCGCTTGGTACCACAGATCCTAGAAGGGTGTATTACTGGAATCCTCCACAAGAGGCCCCCATAAACATTCACACATCTCCACCTTCCACCTCAGACCAGCAGAGGGAGCCCGTTAGGGATATAAATAGGGAAGGTGGAGCTAGGCAGTGCAGTCTAGCCAGAACAGAGTTCCTGCTCACAGCCAGAGAGGGACAGAGTTCTCAGTTCGGTTCCTGCAGAAGTCTGTCTGCAGAGGTAAGCCCAGTCTAGACTCAGGAGCTCAAGTAAGTGAGCCCAAGGTGTGCTGACGCCTGTAAGAGCGGTGAAGAGCGGCAAGCTGCCGTTAGTGTGAGTAGCCTAGTGAGGGCCCGAGCGTGGCCGAAGGCGAGTGGAAAATGAGTAGCAGTGGGGGCAGAGGAGCTTACCCAGCTCACCCCGAAACACATACCGGACACCGGGTCCGAGCTTACCGGGATCTCTACGACCCAGTAAGGCAAACCAGATACCCTGTCTGGATTCAAACGGAAGATATGCGGTATCTTGGACATGTACTCTATGACAGGCAAGCAGAGGGCCGCTGTTGTATTGGGACAACTGACTGGTGCTGCGGAACGGGAAGTGGAAACATGGTCAGCCGCAGACCAGGAGTCAGTGTCCGCAATCTTTTAAAAGCTACAGACTGTTTTTGAGGATCATACTGAGGCGGACCTCTGGATGAGGTTCTACAACTGTTCCCAACAGCCGGAGGACAATGTTCGAGACTATGCTTGGCGTCTACAAGGAGCCCTGCGGGCTCTGAAAACAGGTTAGTCTGACCAGCATCGAAAATGAAAACAAAATGCTAAAGGAACAGTTTGTCCGGGGACTGAAGTCTCCAGAAGAGAGCAGGACTGTGCGTTGGTGGTCCTTAGATCATCCAGATGCTACCTTTGACTATCTTAAGGACATGGCTATAAAAGGACTGCAGCCCCTGGAAACAAATGCCATCCAATGTTACCAGGGTGGGGCTAGCCCAGTGCCTGCTACACCCACCTTTTCCCCAGTGGCTGCTGAAGCCAAGGTTCCAGCAACGTCCCCTAGAGAGCTGGACAGTCTGCGCTCTGAAGTGCGCCAGTTGAGCAAAACCCTGACCACTGTGCTGAGTGCTCTGCAGCTGCGGACGGAGCCCGAGGAAGGAGGGAAAATCCTGTTAGCCGATAGCCCTGAGGATGTCCCCTGGATGCGAAGGAGGAAGAGGACAATACCACCCTCTACGAGGATCAGTGACCAGCGCCGTCCACAGAAGGACCCTACCTGCTACCGCTGCCACAAGACTGGACAAACCGCCCAGAATTGTCCTTTGAACGAGAAAACCCTGGGGCCGAGGGCCGACACCCAGGAGTAAATTCCCCAGGCCCCTCAGACTGGTACAACTGGTTCGTCGGAGGAAGACCTTTCCTGTCCATTGTGCTGGACGGCATCCCAATGCACGCTCTGCTGGACACAGGATCTCAGGTAACCATAATGCCTGACGTCCTCTAGAAGAGGTTCTTTGTCCAGGGACGACCTACGTCCGCCAGCTCCAAATCTTTCTTTTTATGCCTCAAATGGACTCCCCCTTAACCTAATCGGGGTTAAGAATGTGACAGTAAAGGTGGGGAGAGTGGAGCTGAAGGACCAGGGACTAATTGTAGTAGAGACTAATCCTGATGATACCAATCCGTATATGGTACTAGGCACTAACATTGTTGGTAACTTTTTGGGAGAAGTTGTGTTCTTGCTCCAACAGCTAGCTGACACTGCCAGACCAGGACAGAGGAGGGCGCTGCAGAAGGAAAAATCCGAGTTCTGATGTACCAACAGCAAGTAAGGTTAACAGATGGTGAAATCGGTAATGTGCGGGTGACAGACCCCATACCCATTGTGATCCCCCAAATGAGTGAAATGCTTATCTGGTGAAGAGCTGCGATAGGTCTTAGAGGACAGAGCTACCAGGCGATAGTAGAACCCCTTTGCTCCGAGCACAGACCCACACTCTTAACCGCCAGAGGAGTGGTAGATGTCCGCAATGGGAGGGTGCCCGTCCATCTTCTCAACTGTGGGGAAGGTGAGATTGCCACATTATGCCACTGTTGCCAAATTACATGCTGTAAATAACAACTGCATTCACAAGGCGGAGTCCTTAACCTCACCAGACGAAGTGGAGGATGATGACCCTGCAACCCGGGTGGAGGATTAGTGTCAACTACTCCATGTTGGGACAGACACCACTCCTGCCCATCAGAAACAGGGTGTACACCGGGTGGTTCAAGAATACGCGCAGGTTTTCAGTAAACATCCACTTGACTTCGGGAGGATTAAGGGGGTTCAACACCATATCCCCACAGGTGACCATCCACCCATCAAAGAACGTTACAGGCCTATATCACCAGCTCACTACCAGAAGGCAAAGGAGATGCTGCACAACATGAGAAAGGCGGGGGTAGTAAGGGATAGTTGTAGTCCCTGAGCAGCTCCCCTAGTGCTAGTTAGGGAAAAGGACGGGAGTAGAGATGAGCGTTGTTCTACTCGAACTGTTCGCCAATCTCAAATTCAAGCTGTTTTGGGCGGTGTTCGAGCCGTTCGGCGAACACGAACGATTTGAGAAAAATTCGGCTGTTTGAGGTTATGTTCGATAACTGTTCGTGCACCAAAATCATAACTGGATTTTTTCTCAGTAATGATGAAAATTAATGTTAATACGCAGTTTGAGTGTACAGCGGGGCGGGGGGAGGGGCAGGGGATGGATCTCTGCAGGAATAATGAAGATCTCCATTTTTTTTTCTCTTTCCCGCATTTACAGTGGGGAGGTGCAATCTGTCAGCCTATCAGCAGTGCACACACGGAGCGAAGTGCTTTTTTTCACACAAGCAAGGGCATTTGTCATTGGCAGTGTATGTCACATGTCCTTGCCCTATAAGACCAAGCCATTTTCGCCGTCGCCACCATTTTCTCACTGCTGCAGCTGCGTGTTAGACGGCACCGCTGTTGCTGTGTGCGCTATACCTTGTTAATTTCAAGCCAATTTTCGCACAAATCTACAGATAGCTTGGGAGTAGGGAATAGTTGTGATTGCAGTCCTTTTAAGGACTAGGTTACAGCATTTCCTACGACTTTTATCAGGCAGGTCTGTGCTCTTAAATAGATAGATTGTGGGAGTAAAGACTAATTGTAATTGCAGTCCTTTTCAGGACTAGGTTACATCAGTTCCTATCAGTTTTTGCCAGGCAGGTCTGTGCCAGTGCTGTGCAAGTTTTTTTCACAGCATTTGGCTGAATCCAGCAAAGCTAATCCTTTTTGGCCTATTGCAGAGTGTGTTAGTCAGTGGAGTAGCCTATCTGTGTTGCAAGATATACCACCTGTGTATAGAATACCAATTTTTTTACTGCACCTAGTGAAGTAAAATCTTTTGGGCATAGCATCATTCTATTAGTCCATCTATACTGACCTCCATCAGGTTGCAAATTGAATATAATTTTTTCTGCATCTAGCTCTGAAAAAATATTTGGGCTTCTAGCAGTGTGTGGGACTTGTTCTATTAGTCCATCTATACTGACCTCCATCAGGTTGCAAACTGAATATAATTTTTTTCTGCATCTACCTCTGAAAAAATATTTGGGCTTATAGCTGTGTGTAGGACTTGTTCTATTAGTCCATCTATACTGACCTCCATCAGGTTGCAAACTGAATACAATTTTTTTCTGCATCTACCTCTGAAAAAATATTTGGGCTTCTAGCTGTGTGTGGGACTTGTTCTATTAGTCCATCTATACTGACCTCCATCAGGTTGCAAATTGAATATAATTTTTTTCTGCATCTAACCCAGCCAATAGTTTTGGCCTAATACCACAGTTTGGCCACTCAGCTCTGCTCGGTTCCCATCCATTGTTTTTTTGTGCAAACAACTCCAGAGTTGTGAATTAGTTAACCACCAAAATGAGTGGAAAAAGGCCTGCTGCTGGTGGAAAGGGGAATAGGCGTGTTGGGAAGGGGAAAAAAGGTTGTGTCCGTGGGGTAGGTGTTAAAGCAACAGTAACATCTGCAGAAGAAAGACCATCTTCCAGCCAAACTAAAATGTCTACTTCTTTTAGCGGACAATGTGATAAGATCCCTTTCTTACGGCCACGCCAATCGCTACAAATTCCAGATGAGGCACAAAAACAGCAGGTGCTTCAACGGATATCAAGTGCTCCTTTAAGTGGGCTCTCCGCCACATAAACTTCAACATCACAAATACTCCAGTCCTCAAAGGTGTCACCCCAATCGCACTTGCTTCCTCACAGCTCCCAAATCTCCAGCTGCCCGTCTGAGTATGAGGTAGAACAGATGGTTGAGTCTGCAGAGCTGTTTACTCATACTATAGCCTGGGAATCAGAGGTCGACTCCAGCGCTTCTGTGAATCCAGACGAGGAAATGATCTGCACTGATGCCCAGAATCTTTATGAGTCGGATCCAGGACCAGACGCAGAAGGTTCTGACCATAATGTAGACCCTCATTCCCAAACTGTAACTCCTGTTGGTGGAGACAATGAGGAAGACGATGATGAGACTCAAATACCTGATTGGAGCGACAACTTTAGTTTTTTGTCAGGGCAGGAACAGGTTGGCTCTGAGGACGACGGGTGTGATAACGCACAGGGTGATGATGATGAGGTTGGAGATCCCACTTACTGTCAACCCACAGTCAGCCAAGAGATGAGGTCAGCAGAGGAGGTGGAGGAAGATGCTAGTGACGACGAGGTCAGGTTGCGCCTTCCTGGACAGAGACGTAGTACTGGAAGCACGTCAACAACTGCATCCTCAAACACAACTCTGCCTCTCACCACAAGTCATGGTGGCTCTTCAGGTCGCATGGGTGCTAAGCCTTGCATAGCCTGGGCATTTTTTCAGATCGATAAAGATGACCCAACTCGTGTTATCTGTAACATTTGTCAGCAAAAGCTAAGTAGAGGCCAAAAAATACATAGTTTGAGTACTTCATGCATGAACCGGCACATGGACATGAAGCATAAGTTGCAGTGGGAAGCTCAGTGTGCTACAATGCGGCCTAGCCGGCCGGACCAACCACCGTCTGCCATATCTTGTGCATCCGCGGCCTCTTCATCCTCTGTGACTGGGGGGACAGCAGTCACACCTGTTTTGGGGCGCAGACCTGCCACCTCTTTACCCGCAACAGCCAGCGTGATTGGCAGGTCATCATTTTCTTTGGAGGTGGTAACACCAGCTGGTGTTGAGCGCTGTCCGACATCGATAGCACCACCTTTGGATCAAGGCAACCTAACATGTCTGCCTGCATCTTCCTCACAGACCGGCAGTTTGCCGGGGACACCCTTATCAACCCCGTCTAAGCACAATAGCCAGCCCTCGGTCCCTCAGATGTGGACAAGTAAAAGACCAATTCCTCCTAGCCATGAGAAAGCTAAGAGGTTGAATTTCACCATCTGCAAGCTCTTGGCTACAGAAATGCTGCCTTTCCGCCTGGTGGACATAGAGGATTTTCGAGACCTTATGTCCGTCGCACTGCCCCAGTACCAGATGCCCAGTCGGCACTACTTCTCAAAGAAAGGTGTGCCTGCGCTCCACCAGCATGTCGCACACAACATCACCGCTTCTTTGAGAAACTCTGTGTGTGACAGGGTGCATTTCAACACAGACATTTGGACGAGTAGGCATGGACAGGGGCGTTACATGTCGCTGACTGGGCACTGGGTAACTATGGTGACAGCAGGACAAGGGGCTGCTGTCCAAGTCTTGCCGTCCCCACGAGTTGTGCGTCAATCCTCTTTATCTCAAAGTTCCTCCACTGCTTCTGCCTCCTCAACCTCCTCTCGGTCTTCCACCTGCACCCAAAGCCTGTCTGGTCATGCCACAAGCTTTCTAACTGCGCAGAAGGGATCCTGCACACCTCCTTACTATGCTGGCAGTAGGGCTCAACGTCATCAGGCTTTTTTTACTTTGAAATGTCTGGGAAATGTGAGTCACACAGCTGAGGAGTTGTGGTCAGCTCTGGAGAACCAATTTCATGAATGGTTGTCTCCACTGGACCTGAAACCAGGGAAGGCCGTGTGCGACAATGCTGCAAACCTGGGTGCGGCCCTTCGCCGGGGCAATGTCACACACGTGCCTTGTATGGCTCACGTGTTGAACCTGGTTGTCCAGCAATTTTTAGCCCACTATCCCAGACTAGATGGCCTTCTGCAGAGGGCACGGTCGCTGTGTGCTCACTTCCACCGTTCGCATCCCGCAGCTCAGCGACTTACATCTCTACAGAAGTCGTTGGGCCTGCCACTTCACCGGCTAAAATGCGATGTGCCTACCCGGTGGAATTCAACTCTGCACATGTTGCAGCGACTGTGGCAGCACCGACAAGCCCTGGTGCAATACGTTCTGACGTATAGCCTGGGCCAACGAGATCCAGAGGTGGGGCAAATCACGCTGGAGGAGTGGTCTCAGATCAGGGACCTATGCACCCTTCTGCACAGTTTTGAAATGGCGACGAAGATGTTTAGTGCTGACGATGCCATTATCAGCATGACTATTCCGGTGATTTACATGCTGGAGCACATGTTAAACAGAATTCGGAGTCAGGTGGTGGCAAAAGAGGAGTTGGAGGAAGTAGAGGAGGAGTTGTATGCGGAAGGGCTAACATCTGCAAGGTCCAGACGGTCGGCAGCACCAAGGCGGCAGGCATGTGAGGGTGGGGGAGATGGTTTTACCAGGGCGCATGGTAGCAGCCAAACTAGTGAGGAAGGTGCAGGAGCCCAGGAAGAAGTGGAGGACGAACTGATGGAAGACTCATCAGATGAGGGAGACCTTGATCACATTTCTGTTGTGCAAGGTTGGGGGGAGAGGACAGAGGAAGGAAGCATGATTGTTACCTCGCCACCAACACAACAGGGACTTGGTGCTCCTGGATGCGCAACACACATGAGTGCCTTCTTGCTGCACTACCTGCAACATGACCCTCGAATTTTGAGAATTAGAAATAATCCTGACTACTGGGTTGCCACACTGTTAGATCCCCGGTACAAAAGTAAATTTGCAGAAATTATTCCTGCCATAGAAAGGGATGCACGCATGCAGGAGTATCAGCAGAGACTGTTGCAGAATCTTACATGTGCTTTTCCACAAAACACCAGTGGTGCACGTAGTGAATCTCACAGTTCCAACTTGCCAACCGTGGGACCGTCAAGTGTTCTGCACTCAAACCGTAACAGAACCACAGTATCTGCTGGTAACATCAATTTTGCGGAATCATTTCACCACTTTTTTAGCCCATCCTTTGCAAGGCCACAGGAGACATGAAGTCTGACACATAGTCAACACCTAGAGACGATGGTACAGGAGTATCTCCAAGTAAACATTGAAGCCATGACTGTGTCACTGGACCCTTGCTCTTTTTGGGCTTCCAATCTGGATAAATGGCCGGAGCTAGCCACTTACGCCTTGGAGATCTTGTCATGCCCCGCAGCCAGCGTTCTGTCTGAACGTGTGTTCAGCGCTGCTGGTGGTGTGCTGACAGATAAGCGCACGCGGCTCTCCACTGATAATGTAGACAGACTCACGTTCATATAGATGAACAAATCATGGATCCGAAACGACTTTTCTACCCCTGTGTCATCCTGGGGAGAGTAAAAGCTTGATGATTGGTTAAAATCACCCTACCAACCGTTTTAAGCTTTCAAATTACTAATCATGTTTATCTGTATCTTGGCTGGAAAATAATTTGGGCTTTGTAGCAGTGTGCAGCACTGATTCTATTAGGCCATCTATAATAAGCTCCACCAGATTTAAAATTACTAATCATGTTTATCTGTATCTCGACTGGAAAATAATTTGGGCTTTGTAGCAGTGTGCAGCACTGATCCTATTAGGCCATCTATACTAAGCTCCACCAGATTTTAAATTAATAATAATTTTTAGCTGCATCTAGCCCGGAAAATAATTTTGGGGCTCCGAGATGCCAAGATACATGAGTGCCTTCTTGCTGCACTACCTGCAACATGACCCTCATATTGTCAGAATTCGAAGTAATCATGACTACTGGGTTGCCACACTCTTAGATCCTCCAAACTTTTCGATCAACCTTTTCATTTTAATAAAGACCAAAAAAATGGTCATTTTTGAAATTATAAGCATTAGCAGGTTATTAGAAACTGAAATCAAACAGTTTTCAACTCAAAACTTTATTCTAGGTGATGTTACATTTTCACATAGGACCCCTTGTTCGAAAGGAGCATCTGAACTCTCTCGTCCATTGAATTTGTCAGGTTTTGGATGGTTTCTGCTTCAATTGTTTTGCATGAGGACAGAATACCCTCCCAGAGCTGTTGCTTAGATGTGAACTGCCTCCCGCCATCATAGACACTCCTTTTGATGATGCTCCAGAGGTTCTGAATGGGGTAGAGGTCAGGGGAGCATGGGGGTCACACCATAAGTTTGTCCCCTTTTATGCCCATATCAGCCAGAGATGCAGATGTTTTATGTGCAGCATGAGATGGCGCATTATCATGCAAAAAAATGATCTTGCTGTGAAATACACGGTTCTTCTTCTTGAACCATGGCAGGAAGTGCTGTTTGAGAAAATCCACATACATTATGGAGTTCATCTTTAGCGCCTTCAGGGATCCTAAAGGGGCCGACAATCTCTCTCCCCATGATTCCAGCCCAAAACATTACTCCACCTCCTCCTTGTTGGCGCTGTAGCCGTGTTTGCGTGGGGTGTCCATCAACCAGCCATCCTCCACTCCATCCATCTGGACCATCGAGCGCTGCACGGCACTCATCCGTGAACAAAACAGTTTTGAAATCAGTCTTCATGTAATGTTTGGCCCACTGGAGCCGTTTCTGCTTGTGTGAAGTGGATAGAGGAGGTCGACAGGATGGCATATGCACAGCTGCAAACCTCTGAAGGACCCTGCATCTTGTTGTTCGGGGGACGTTGGAGGCACCAGCAGCTTCAAAAACTTGTCTGCTGCTATGACAAGGCTTTTTTGCCGCTGCTCTTTTAACCTGACGTAATTGCCTGTAGGAAAGAGTCCTCATTTTGCCCTTATCAGCACGCACACGTGTGTACTGTGAATCAGCTACATACTTCTTGATTGCCAAGACACTTCATCCTGATCATCGCACAATGTTGATTGTAGTCATGCCTTGACCTAAACACTCCACAATTTGTTGCTTCTCAGCAGCCGACACATCCTTTTTCTTTCCCATTTTGGCAGAAAATGTAGGCTGCTTAATAATGTGAGACAGCCTTCTTAAGTAGTCTTGCCTTTCATTGGACACACCTGCCAAACTAATTAGCACAGGTGTCTGCAATTGCTTACAGTGATATAAAGAGCCCTGACACACATCACCATCAATGAGTTTAACTGACAAACAAACAAATTCTTCCCTTATCACTCCTAAACACTTTTTGCATAATAATTTGGAACACAGTGTACATGTGCTTTTCCACAAAACACCAGTGGTTCACGTAGTGAATCTTACAGTTCTAACTTGCCAACCGTGGTCTGTATGGAGTTGTTCAATAAAGGGCCCAAAATTAAGATAACATAGATGGGAGAGGTCTCTATGAATAGGAATTCCTAAGTATTTGATGCCCTGTGAGGGCCAGGCAAAGGGAAAGTTGGACTGGATGGAATCCTATATGGATTTGGGGAGGGAGACATCGAGGGCCTCAGACTTCGCTGCATTGATTTTAAAATTTTACCATGTAACAAAGTGATCTATTTCAGCCATAACAGCATGGATGGATATATGTGATTGAGTGATATATACTAGGACATCATCAGCAAATAGAGAGCACTTGTACTCGGTGCCTCCCACCTCAATCCACCTAATATTGGGGTTATGGCGAATTGATGAGAGCAGGTGCTCCGTCACTAGGATGTATAAGAGAGGGGACAGAGGACATCCCTGCCTTGTCCCATTGGTGATTGTGAAAGGTGATGAAAATGTTCTGATGCACCCCCTGGGCCTTGGGACACCCGGAGCCGGACCCTTTTTGGTGGATGCTGGTGGTTGTAGTCTTCGTGGCGGCGACCCGGTTCCGTGGCTCAGGGTGGTCAAACCAGTGGCGGAACTATTTATGTGGTTTTGATGTTTAAATGTCCGACTACGCCACCCGTGGATTGCGGTCAGAGTGAACCGCCGCTGCAGGGCAGACCGCTGAGGCTGGTGTTGTGGGTGCAGCAGAGCGTAGCATAACTCCCCACGGGAGGAGTATAGCCTCATTGCAGTGTATGCGGAGGATGGGGGTGATGGTGCAGGGCAGCAGCAGTAACGACACGGAGTCAGTGATGCAGTCCAGGGCCTTTACTCACAGTTCTTATTATCCAGACCACGTCTGCAGGTAACGGCTGCCCACGTCGTACTGTGCTCACCAGGTGAGGGGCTCAGACAACTCCCACATAACTTTGGAGCGCTTCACAGGACCCCCTTTGTGTGTCCTTTGTCTGGCCTTTCTTACCAACCCTTCTGTCCGGCTGCCTCGGGCCTCCTCTTGGTAAATTTGGCGCCAGTTTCCCTGACCCTATGTGGTGCCTTCCTAGCGGGTGTAGCGAGGGGCTGCGCCACATAAAATGTCACAGCCTCCGGTTTCTAGCTGAGGGTCGTTTCCTGCCTCCACTAGTTTCGGGGACCGGTCTCCCCCTTTGGCCTGACCCCTCCACGCAGGTGGATTCGGGCATGCGGTGGCGACTCGCCCGTCCGCACCCCTGGGATCCCTTCATTCCTCGTTCCTGGAGCCTTCTCCGCTTCTCTTCCTTCCTTCTCCCTCTTCCAGGCCTGGGCCTCTGTTACTAGGCCCGCCTCCGGAGCAGAGCTCATGCAGAGCCCCTGCTCCCTGCCACTTCTGCTCAGACTTCTCTGCACTGAACTAAGATGGTGCCCACCTTTTATACTCCCTTCTCAATGCACCCAGGAACTGCTTCCTCCCTGCTCCTGCACTACAGGGTTCCCCTTCCTCAGTGTTCCCTCCCCCCACTCCAGCCAGGGACAGGGACTGTCGTGCCCATCTCAGAGGCATATTGGTCGCCCTGCCCCACGGCAATGTGGTGTAATGCATGCAGGTGTGGGGTCCTGATCCACACTCCATCCTTACCTGAGAGTGAGATATCACACCTCTGGGTGAGGTGCAATACCTCTGTAGCAACCGAGCCCTCAGGGTGCTACAGTTCCATGTATCTTCAGCCTAGGTGACGTATTGTGATACAGGGCCGTGATTTTGGCTATAAAAGGGTCCCCTAGACCCCTACCCCAAGCTTTTTAAGAGAATCATATATGGCGTGCCAGGAGACTCTATGGAATGCTTTCTCAGCATCCAACGAGAGTATCTAATTACAAATTTTTAACTGCATCTAGCCCAGGAAATACTTTGTGCCTAGTAGCAGTGTCTGCTAGTCAGCGGATTATCCCGGCTGTTAAGCAAGCTACACCACCTGTAGTTTAGACACTTAATTTTTTCAAAGGAAATGCTTCGGGACAAGGGATACTCAGTGAAGAGCATCAGGAGGCACCCCAAGGCATAGGGGCTGGGACTGGCAGTAGGATGCCTTGCGGTGGACAGCCGAGCTCGATCCTTATAAAAGCTTTTTAACTGCAGCAGCTTTAGTGGACGCTACTGGAGCTGGAATTACGCGGCTGCTGGCATGAGACTTGCCCTCCAATAGATCCTTGTAAACGGATTTAAAGTGTATTCATTCAAATTAGAGAGACAATTTAAATTAAAAAGCTTAGAGCTGCCTCCACCACAGGGGGGCTCGCTCGACCCACCAGCGGACAGGCACCAGTATTGGGAGAGGGGGGCTGGCCGTCAGGGTTCACCGCGGCTCTGGCACAAACCTGGCGACACGGAGGTGGCACGGGCAGGAGCGGACTGAACGTGTCGGCTTCTCACTTTTTGGATTTTAGAAGGGCATGACATGCCTATATCTGTGTCTCCCCCTCCTTTTACTCCTCCACCTCTTTTCTTTTCGCATGACTATATGTACTTGGCACTTTTCCATGTGTTAGTTGTGTCTTCTGAGCAGTTTGTCAGCTTTTGGACACCTTTGAAGGTGTTTTCTATGTGTTTCTATGTGTTTTTGTTTGCCTGCCATTGGTTTTAACGGTGTTCGAAGGTGTTCGACGAACAGTTCGACGAACAGTTCGGCGAACACACGGGTGTTCGACGAACCGAACCGAACTCAAACACTACGGGGGTGGCTCAACACTAGACGGGAGCATGAGAATGTGTGTAGATTACCGACAAGTAAATCGCATTACATATAAAGATGCATACCCTTTACCACGCATAGAGTAGTCCCTAGCTGCCTTAATGTCTGCAAATTACTTTTCCACCCTTGACCTCACTAGTGGGTACTGGCAAGTAGCTGTGGCTGAGGAAGATCGGGAGAAGACGGCCTTCACTACCCCGATGGGACTCTGCGAGTTCAACAGTATGCCGTTTGGACTCTGCAATGCCCCTGGAACGTTCCAGAGATTGATGGAGTGCTGCCTGGGACACCGCAACTTCGAGACTGTGTTACTATACCTGGATGACGTGATAGTGTACTCCAAAATGTATGAGGACCACTTGAAGCACCTGGCAGAGGTATTTGAGTCACTGTCCCGGTACGGAATGAAGTTGAAGCCCTTAAAGTGCCACCTGCTCAAGAAAAAGGTACAGTACCTGGGGCACATTGTCAGTCCGGAAGGGGTAGCACCAGACCCGGAGAAGATCACTGCCATCCAGAAGTGGCCGGAGTCGAAGAACCTCAAGGAGGTGCGTCAGTTCTTGGGACTAGTAGGATACTACCGGAGGTTTGTAAAAGACTACACCAAGAAAGCAGCTCCTCTGCAAGACCTCCTGGTAGGGCAGTCCCCCAAAGTCAGAAATCCCCCATTCCACTGGGGTAAGGAGCAAGCCTAGTCGTTTCAGGAGATGAAGGAGATCCTGACAGGCGATGAGATCCTAGCCTACCCTGACTACAGGCAACCATTCCTGCTGTATACTGATGCCAGCAACGAAGGACTTGGAGCTGTCTTAAGTCAGAAGCAAAATGGCCAAGAGAAAGTGATCGCATATGCAAGCAGGAAGCTACGCCCGACCGAGAGAAACCCAGAGAACTATAGCAGCTTTAAGTTGGAGTTCCTGGCCTTGGTCTGGGCCATCACTGAAAGGTTCAAGCACTATCTGGCCTCCAGTAAGTTCACTGCCTTCACTGATAACAACCCCTTGACCCATCTTGAAACAGCTAAGCTAGGGGCACTGGAACAGCGGTGGATGGCTCGGCTGTCAAATTATCAATTCACAATTAAATACCTGGCGGGCCGCAAGAACGCCAATGCTGATACCCTGTCCAGGATGCCTCATCAGTCAGACACAGAAGAAGAAGTGGATGACCTGGAAGAGATTGAGCTACCTGCCTTTCACCGGAATGGGATGATCCACGAGCAACGAGCCTCCAGGAGGCAGTGTGGAAAGACGTTAAACCCCCTGCCTCACCACAGCTGGAAAGAGACCCAGGACAGTGACCCGGTTGTCAGCCGCATCAAGGAGCTGATAACCCAAGAGGGTGCCTCCCTGGAGAAGGAAGCGTCTCTGCAAGCAAAGCAGCTGTGGAACGAGAGAAGCCGGCTGTTTATCTACCGTGAGAAGCTGTGCCGGAGGTACGTCAATCCAAAAACCCATGAGATGGTATGGCAGATAGTGGTCCCCAAGACAGACATCCAAATGGTGTTGGAGGCCTACCACGATCAGGCGGGGCACTTTGGCTGGAAAAAGCTAGAGACCCTGCTGAAATGTCGATTCTACTGGGTAGGAATGCGCAGCTCCATTGAGCGGTGGTGCCGGGACTGTGGACCCTGTGGCCTCAGAAGAAAAGACTACAGCAGCCAGAAGGCACCCCTGCAACCCATCAAGACGACTCGACCCCTGGAGATCGTGGCCCTGGACCATGTCAAGATGTCCCCCAGCAGGTCAGGGTACTCTTATGCTCTGACCATGGTGGATCACTACTCACATTTCCTGGTGGTCGCCCCCGTCAAAGACCTGACGGCAGAGACAGCAGCAAAGACGTTCCAAGCGTATTTCTGTAGACCCCATGGTTATCCTGAGCAGGTGCTGATGGACCAAGGCCCGGCCTTTGAGGCTGAGTTGTTCAAGAGTTCTGCCATCTATATGGGTGTAAGAAGATAAGAACTACACCGTACCACCCACAAACCAATGGTCTCTGTGAGAAGATGAATAACATCATCATCGACCTGCTAAAGACCATACCACTTGAGGAGAGAAATCAGTGGCCAGACCTACTACCAGACCTAGTAGATCTGTACAATCACATACCACTAAGTTCCACCAACTGTACTCCGGCATATCTCATGCGAGCAAGGCCAGGAAAGCTGCCCATGGACCTGGAGCTTGGTGTTGTAGAACCAGAAGTGGATGTGACCACTGAGGACTGGGACACGGCCAGACAGGAGCAGTACAGAAGAGTACAAGCCTTTGTTGAAGATAGTCTCACTCGGATGAGGGACAAGCAGGAAGCTCAATACAAAAGAGGTGTCTAAGCAGAACCTTTCACACCTGGTGAAGTAGTACTGAAAAGGAAAAGAAGAAACCACAAACTTGATGACCAGTGGGAGAGGGAACCCTACACTGTGTTGAATTCAAGATTTGATAATAAGAAGACCTGCATAATTAGTAGAGACGGAGGAAGGACGACTGCAACAGTATCCAGGGATCACCTAAAGTTGTGTCCAGATCTGCTAAAACCCCAAGAGGAAGTGCCTCTCGTTATCCCGGAGGAGCCTAAAGAAGCAGTAATACACAGTGATTTAGGAGATTTCCCGGCAGATTGGCCTCAACTAGGAGGAGCTGTAATTGTGGCACCCCAGGGGTCTGGTTTTCCACAGTAATGTAATGTTATGTCTGAGAGCAGGTGGGAGGTCCTTTGGTCAGGGATCCTGTGCATGCCACACCTCCTGCCCAGTCTTGGGAGGGGAAGAACTTCCCCTGTATAAACCCTGGGCTGAGGCAGGGTTAGTCAGTCAAGGAGAGTAGAGACAAGAAATAGTCACAGGAAGAAACAGCAGAAGCTCAGTGGGAGCAATACTACTACAAGTCAGGGGCTGGCAGCTGCAGAGCTCGCCCTGACTGAGAAGCTTTCTTACCGGACCCGGCGTCCGAGGCTGTGGGGACTAACTCTTACCCAGCAGCAGAAGCCGACCGGCAGGGGATTTCAGGTCCTCAGGCCCAGAAACCCGAAGGCCTCGAGTCACCGGCCATACGGGTGAGCACCACACGGTACACTCAGGGACGTGGGCTACTTATATCCGCTTCCAGCAAGGTAGCCAGAAGAGTACAGTCAGTTTGGGAGGCCTACAACTCCGCCTGGCCAGGGGAGATCCCATCTGCTCAAGGACTGACCAGGCCCCGTTCACTAGCAAGTACTCCGGGAGGGTCTATCGTTGTTACCAGTAAAGACCCTGAATTACACCGCACCGTCTCTGAGTGGTTCCTGCTACCCCCATCATCCACATCTGCTGCCCTGAGGCCATACCCCTCCCGTTGGGGGTTATACCATCTACGCTGCACCATCCATCCACCGGCCTCAGCGGACTGTCCTGTAGCGGCAGCTCCATAGCTGCATTCAACGGGTGGCGTAGTCGTACAACATCTACCGCTGATACGTCGCCGCTCAGTTTGACTCCCTGGGCACGGACCGGGTCACCGCCACGAGACTACAACCCTCAAGAGATCCGGCTCCGGGTAAGCTCCCGCGTGCGCAACGCAGCGCGACACAGGCCCAGGGGCGCGTCAACTTTGGCGTAGTCGGCAGGATTTTGTGCCCGCAACCACCGGGTACTGCGTGCCTGAAAAAGAGACTTTTCAAACTTACCTGTGGTGAAGATTCCCGCCATCCGGCGCCATCTTCAGCCTTCTTCCCGCCATCGGTGAAGTTTCCCGCCATCCGGCGCCATCTTCTGCCTTCTTCCCGCCATCCGTGGATTTTTCCCGCCATTGGACGCCATCTTGAGGACGCCGGGCGGGAAGAAGAGGGGCGTGGACTCCGAAAGCGCGCGAGAACTGAAGCCCCGCCTCACGTCCGGACGTTGCGTAAGGTCCTGGAAGGAGCCCAGCAGACGCCGACGTCACAGGAGCGCGACGGAAGGTCCTCAACCCTGACGATCCACTGCGGAGCCGCGGCCTACGGAACAGGATCATCGCAAGGTAGGCCACGGTCCACTAGGGGGGAGGAAGATGTCGGATACGGAGGAGAGCTTCACTGCCTCAACCCCCGCCAGCGCTACCGCTGCTGCAGTTATGCCCTTCACCATGCCCTATATCCCGGGAGCAGCTTGGCTACCCCAGTACTCAGGGGAGTCACATACCCTGCATGACTTTAGAGAAAAGCTGGATAGCCTCTTCCAGGTGTACCCCCTCACAGAAGAGCAAAAAGTGAGCATCCTGGTGGCCCAACTAACCGGGGCAGCCAAAAGGGAAGTAAAATCCTGGCCACCTGGGAGGAAGACTGTCGCAGGGATACTAACCCGGCTGAAGGACACCTTTGATACCCGCACCTCAGCCGAGATTAAGCTTAGATTCTACGGGTGCAAGCAGCAAGCGCATGAGAGTATAAGGGACTATGCACTAAACCTACAAGAGGCCCTGAGGGCCATTAAGCAGACCGACCCTGATGGAGTGGGAAACGAGGACAGGCTGTTGACCGAACAGTTTATAGAGGGACTGTATTGTAATACCCACCGAACCCAGTTGCGGGCAATGGCCTTACAGGATCCCCATCTGGGCTTTGCACAGTTCAAGGACAGAGCCATCCGGGTGCTCCGAGAACCGGCACCGGGTGGCGTTGTGACCCACAAGCGCCCTGCTATCACTTACCACCAGGAGGCGGCGCCCTTGTCGGCAGGGCCTGTGGGAGCTGATGCGCAGGCTTTGGACAATGACCCGGCTCCAGACCTACACCATCAGGTCCAAGAGCTAGCTAAGAGCGTTGCTGCGCTAACCCGAACTGTGCAGTCTTTACAGGCTTCCACCCCAGGGAAGATCCAGCTGGCATCCGGACCGGAGGACATCCCGTGGCGTCGACCAAGGAGGACCCCACCGGCCAGAGGAAGACCCAGTGACCGATACAGCGAGGACGGACGACCCATCTGCCGCCGCTGCAATCAACCTGGACATATGGCAAGGTACTGTTCTTTAAACGGGCACAACCTGGGGTAGAGGGCCAACCCCCAGGAAAAAGATCACCAGGCCCATCGAACTGGCGCGACAGATATGTGGGAGGACGTCCAGTCTTGCCTGTGGTACTGGATGGCATTCCCATGAGTGCCCTACTGGACACCGGGTCACAGGTCACCACCATCCCGTACGTGCTCTTTAAGCAGTACTGGAATGACTCGGATATTACCCGCTACCCTGACGACGACTTGAGTATCATCGCCAGCAATGGCCAGCCCGTGCCACAGATCGGATTTAAAGAGGTGACCATCAAAATCGGTAGAGTCGAACTGGCAGCACAGGGACTGATCATTGTAGATATTGACAAACATGAGAGTCACCCAAAAATAACTCTAGGAACTAATGTAATTGAAAATTGTCTTGCAGAGGTGATTTTCCTTTTACAGCAGGTTGCCAAGAACGCCAGCTCCGGCGAGCAGCGGGTGCTCCAGAAAGAGATCCGGGCACTGATGCGACGGCAACAGGTGGAACTCTCCGGCGGTGAGATTGGTAGCGTAAGAATGTGTGACCCTTTTCCTATTGCCATGCCCCCAAAAAGTGAAATGATGATTTGGTGCCGGGCAGCTATTGGTCTGAGAGGTAGAGATTACCAGGCAATGGTAGAACCAGTTTACTCAGACAGTAGGCCCACCATTTTGACAGCACGGGGGGTGGTCAATGTACGCCATGGGAGGGTGCCCGTTCGCATAATCAATATCGGGGAGAGGGAAGTGTACCTGCCCCGGTATGCCACGCTAGCCAAATTATATACCATTAACCAAAATGCTATACAATCTGTGGAACCCTTGCCTCCATCTCACCCGGAGGAAGGTAACGGCTCTAAGAAAACAAAGGAGGACTGGTGTCAGCAACTACATTTGGGTACTGACTCCACTCCCTCACATCAGAAACAGGGAGTCTATCGGGTGGTTCAAGAGTACGAGAGAGTGTTTAGTAAACACCCGTTAGACTTCGGGCGAGTCAAGGGGGTAGAACACCACATCCCCACGGGAGACCATCCTCCCATAAAAGAGAGGTATCGACCCGTACCCCCTGCACACTACCAACACGCCAAGGGGATGCTTAGAGACATGAAGGAGGCTGGGGTGATCAGGGATAGCTGTAGCCCCTGGGCAGCTCCACTAGTCTTAGTCCGAAAGAAAGACAACACCATGAGGATGTGTGTAGATTACCGGAAAATCAATCGTATCACACACAAGGTTGGGTACCCCTTACCAAGGATAGAGGAGTCATTGGCTGCTTTAAGATCTGCTAACTTCTTCTCTACCTTGGATCTCACTAGCGGGTACTGGCAGGTTCCTGTAGCAGAGGCGGACCGGGAGAAGACCGCATTCACCACCCCGATGGGACTTAGCGAGTTCACCTGCATGCCGTTCGGATTCTGCAACGCACCGGGAACCTTCCAACGACTAATGGAGTGTTGTCTGGGCCACAGAAACTTCGAGACGGTCCTGTTGTACCTGGACGATGTCATCGTATATTCCAAGACGTATGAGGACCACCTGAAACACCTGGCGGAAGTGTTCGAAGCTCTGGCGAGTTACGGCCTAAAGGTGAAACCCTCCAAGTGTCACCTCCTGAAACCAAAGGTGCAGTACCTGGGACACGTGGTGAGCGCTGACGGAGTGGCTCCCGACCCTGATAAGATCACCGCAATTAAGGAATGGCCAAGCCCCTCCAGCGTAAAAGAAGTGCGGCAGTTCCTCGGGTTGGTAGGCTACTACCGAAGGTTTATTCCCGGTTTCACCAAAAAGGCAGCACCTATGCAGGACCTCCTGATAGGCCAGTCCCGGAAGGCCAAGAACCAGAAGCCGCCCTTCAAATGGGAGGAGCTGGAAGAAGAGTCCTTCCGCCAGCTGAAGATGGCCCTCACGGGGGACGAAATCCTGGCGTACCCGGATTATAGCCAGCCCTTTATCCTCTACACCGACGCCAGTAACATCGGGCTAGGAGCCGTACTGTCCCAGATCCAGCAGGGGAAGGAACGAGTAATCGCCTACGCCAGCCGAAAACTGCGACCCACCGAAAGGAACCCCGAGAATTACAGCTCATTTAAGCTAGAGTTCCTGGCCGTAGTATGGGCAGTCACCGAGCGCTTTAAGCATTACCTCGCTTCTTCCCGGTTCACCGTGTACACGGATAACAACCCGTTGACACACCTGGACACGGCAAGACTCGGTGCCCTGGAGCAGAGGTGGATGGCCCGTCTGTCCAACTACGAGTTCACAATCAAATACCGGGCAGGACGCTCCAATACCAACGCGGACGCCCTGTCCAGGATGCCCAACCTGCCGGACGGAGGAGAAGATCCGGAGGGACTGGAAGAAGTTGAACTCCCTGCGTTCCACCGTCATGGGACTATCCAGTATTCCCACCGGGTAAGGAGTAAGCAGGCTGCTACGTTGAACCCCTTACCCCACTACAACTGGGCGGAAACGCAAGACAGCGACCCTGCCGTCCGACTGGTGAAGGAGATGCTGACTCGGCCGGAGGCTCGCCTTGAACCAGACGCTCCGGAGGAAGCCAAACAACTATGGGCAGAGAAGAGTCGACTGTTCCTTTACAAAGGGAAGTTGTGCCGCAGAATGGTTAACTCCCGGACGCATGAATTACTCTGGCAAGTAGTGGTGCCACGAAGAGACGCAGCCATGGTGATGGAGGCATACCACGACGGAGCTGGACACTTCGGGTGGAAGAAGCTGGAGTTCCTGCTGCGCGAGCGGTTCCACTGGGTAGGCATGAGGGGAACCATCGAGAAGTGGTGCAGAGACTGTGGCCCGTGCAACCTGAGAAGGAAGGACCGTGCCAGCCAGAAGACTCCCCTGCAGTCCATCGTCACCCGGCAACCGTTGGAACTGGTAGCCTTGGATCATGTAAAACTGACCCCAAGCAGAAGTGGATACGTCTACGCGTTAACCATCGTGGATCATTACTCCCGGTTTCTGGTTGTCGTCCCCGTCAAGGACTTAACGGCTCAAACAGCAGCTAGAGCCTTCCAGCAGCACTTTTGCCGTCCACACGGGTACCCGGACCAAGTGCTGACGGACCAGGGACCTGCCTTTGAAGCGGAGGTCTTCCAGGAATTCTGCAATCTGTATGGCTGCCGGAAGATAAGGACGACACCCTACCATCCGCAAACTAATGGACTTTGTGAGAAAATGAACCAGGTGGTAATGGATCTTCTAAAAACGTTGCCCCTGGAAGAACGCAGTCTGTGGCCTGAGAAGTTGCCCGATCTGGTGGACCTATACAACCACATCCCGGTAGGTTCCACCAACTGTACCCCGGCTTACCTAATGAGTGCAAGACCTGGTAAGTTACCTGTTGACCTGGAAATGGGAGTCCTGACACCCAAGGACACTTCACCAGAAACAGACTGGGACACAGAGAGGCAGCAGCAGTACCGGAGAGTACAGGAGAGCGTGGAGCGAAGTCTCTGTCAGGCTAGGGAAAGACAAGAGAAAACTTACAACCAGTATGCTCCCGCTGTTCCCCTGGTACCCGGAGAGCAGGTCTTGAAGAGGAAGAGACGGCTCCACAAGTTGGATGACCAGTGGGAGAAGGACCCGTACACCGTACTGCCCTCAAGCCACAAGAACCCGAAGGTTTGTACCATCAGTAAAGACGGAGGGGAAACCACAGCCATTGTATCCCGGGACCACCTGAAGAAGTGTCCCGAACAACTGAGGAACCCTGAAGAGGAACAAGAAGACCATCGACCCGTAGAGGAAAGGGAAGATATGGTTAGTACTGTGCTCGGGGACTTCCCTCGGTCTTGGACTCAAGTCAATGGTGCAGTTGTGGTACCCGTACTCACCTTCCTCCAACCAGCATCCCAAGCACCTACGGAGCAACAGGTAGAGCTGGAAGAACAGCCGGTCCAGGAGGCAGAAGACTCCACACAAGCAGAACAGGAGGATCAACCCTCTGCTTATAGTGAGCCTGCCGTACCCCTAGTGAGACAAAGAGCCGGTAGACAACTGCCCAGTTTACCCTTGACAGCTCCTACACCCTGTAGTTCAGGGCTAGACAGTCAGCTCCGTAGGTCCACTAGGGCCACTAGAGGCCAGTTACCCGCACGCTGGAGGATTTGAAGTGTATAAATTGTTTTATTTATGTTTATCTGTGTATTGTTGCTTGTGTATAATTTTGTGTTTCCAGTTATTTTTAGGAATCCTTGGTGGATTTACCGGGAATCCTTGTACATAGTTGGAGCGTAACCCAGGATGGACTAGAGACTGTTAAGGACTCGGGGTAGGACAGACCCCTACCTGGTTACGTCTCCCTGTTTTGGTGAAATGGACACCTTGCTTTCTTCAAAGACTGCACCCGGTTACGGACACGCCGTGACCAGCTTTATGTGTTTCCTTATTGTAATGTTATTGTTTATACTTTGTTATGTTACAAAAATATGTTTAGTCCCGGAGTACTAAATTTCACTAGGGGGGAATGTGGCACCCCAGGGGTCTGGTTTTCCACAGTAATGTAATGTTATGTCTGAGAGCAGGTGGGAGGTCCTTTGGTCAGGGATCCTGTGCATGCCACACCTCCTGCCCAGTCTTGGGAGGGGAAGAACTTCCCCTGTATAAACCCTGGGCTGAGGCAGGGTTAGTCAGTCAAGGAGAGTAGAGACAAGAAACAGTCACAGGAAGAAACAGCAGAAGCTCAGTGGGAGCAATACTACTACAAGTCAGGGGCTGGCAGCTGCAGAGCTCGCCCTGACTGAGAAGCTTTCTTACCGGACCCGGCGTCCGAGGCTGTGGGGACTAACTCTTACCCAGCAGCAGAAGCCGACCGGCAGGGGATTTCAGGTCCTCAGGCCCAGAAACCCGAAGGCCTCGAGTCACCGGCCATACGGGTGAGCACCACACGGTACACTCAGGGACGTGGGCTACTTATATCCGCTTCCAGCAAGGTAGCCAGAAGAGTACAGTCAGTTTGGGAGGCCTACAACTCCGCCTGGCCAGGGGAGATCCCATCTGCTCAAGGACTGACCAGGCCCCGTTCACTAGCAAGTACTCCGGGAGGGTCTATCGTTGTTACCAGTAAAGACCCTGAATTACACCGCACCGTCTCTGAGTGGTTCCTGCTACCCCCATCATCCACATCTGCTGCCCTGAGGCCATACCCCTCCCGTTGGGGGTTATACCATCTACGCTGCACCATCCATCCACCGGCCTCAGCGGACTGTCCTGTAGCGGCAGCTCCATAGCTGCATTCAACGGGTGGCGTAGTCGTACAACATCTACCGCTGATACGTCGCCGCTCAGTTTGACTCCCTGGGCACGGACCGGGTCACCGCCACGAGACTACAACCCTCAAGAGATCCGGCTCCGGGTAAGCTCCCGCGTGCGCAACGCAGCGCGACACAGGCCCAGGGGCGCGTCATAATCATCCCTGTAATCACCTTCTACCCAAAGCAAGAAGAGCCTGTAAGTGCTGAAGAGGAGCCAGCTCAAGAAGAATCCCCGGACGAAGGATTCCCGGTAGGAGAAGAGCAAGAAGGCCCAGCCAATGGTGAACTTGTCAGTCCTGTAGAGAGGTCAATGCAGCCTTGTAGCCCCTCCACACCTAGTACTGACACATTGGGAGGTAGAGCACCTATTAGTGCCTCACGCATTCCAGTACCACGCAGATCAATGCGCAGTACTAAAGGTCAACCCCCTGTCAGGTATAATCAGTAAGATAGCTAAACTCTGAAAAGTGTAGATAGTTACCCCTTGGGGTATTATATAGCATTGAATTAAATTGAATTATATTGTGTGTTTTCATGCATATGTATATTATTTTGTGGTCTGCTTTATTACTGAACAGTTCAAGTTATATGGACACTTTGCTTAATGACTCCCTTATTTATCTAAGAACTCCATGGCTGAGGACTGTGTGCAGCAAAAAAACTATTTATTGTATATAATTGCGCTCCCTGGAGTGCCCCTTTTAGGTGACCTCAGAAGTAAAACCTGTCTGGAGTGGCTCTACTGGAGGTCCAACTCGGGATCTTCATGCCCTGCAGCCACCCCAGGGCCTACGTTGAGGGTTTGGGACAGGTCCCTCAAACCACCAAGTACTCTGCCTTGTGAGATGGACATCCTTTCGGGGAACCTCACCAAAGGAGACTTAAATTCTGAGGACGCTTTGTACCTGTTTATGTTATTATGCAACGCTTAAGAAATGTGCCTCCCATAAAGGGAAGAGTTATTGCATTGTTAATATTTACTATTATTGTTTTAAAATGTACTTCAGCCCGGGAGTGCTGAGCTTTGCTAGGGGGGAATGTGGCGCCCAGCTGTGCTTGGTACCACAGATCCTAGAAGGGTGTATTACTGGAATCCTCCACAAGAGGCCCCCATAAACATTCACACATCTCCACCTTCCACCTCAGACCAGCAGAGGGAGCCCGTTAGGGATATAAATAGGGAAGGTGGAGCTAGGCAGTGCAGTCTAGCCAGAACAGAGTTTCTGCTCACAGCCAGAGAGGGACAGAGTTCTCAGTTCGGTTCCTGCAGAAGTCTGTCTGCAGAGGTAAGCCCAGTCTAGACTCAGGAGCTCAAGTAAGTGAGCCCAAGGTGTGCCGACGCCTGTAAGAGCGGTGAAGAGCGGCAAGCTGCCGTTAGTGTGAGTAGCCTAGTGAGGGCCCGAGCGTGGCCGAAGGCGAGTGGAAAGTGAGTAGCAGTGGGGGCAGAGGAGCTTACCCAGCTCACCCCAAAACACATACCGGACACCGGGTCCGAGCTTACCGGGATCTCTACGACCCAGTAAGGCATAACCGGAATCCCTGGAGAACTACAGGTCCCAGGTTCACCAAAGAGCTGATACATAACAGAGCCAGGAGACACATAGGCCCCGTAAGCTGGGACCGTGCACTCCAAGAGAAGGCCCTACCACAACGTCAGCCGGTGCAGGACAGAGATAAAGTTAGGCCTAGCTCCAGGCAGGTCAGAAACTTTACTACGCAGAGGCAAGAAACAGGAGGCCCTGCACTCACTCATTGGGGAGGATCCTGATATACACCCTTCACCCTACAGTGCTCCGGGACGTGTCTGAATTTCCATCAGTAAAAGGTACTGAAGTAACTACCGTGTCCGTCGCCGTTCTTGCTCTGACCCGGCTGGGTCTCGCCTGTCCTGCATCCCCCTCTCCGTACGCTGCCCTGAGGCCTAGTTCCACCTGTGGAGCTGCCTTATCACCGGCCTCAGTGGACTGCCGCAGCGCTGGTGATTCTCACCAGAAACCACAGGTGGCGTCACGAACTTTCATAGAGTTAACAAATAAGCCTCTTTTAAAAGCTGACCCCAGGGTACGGGCCCGGGAGCCGACCACCGCGACATCCCCAAAGGCCAGGCAAAGGTTCGGGTACCGAGTCGTCCCCATCCCCCTGGGCGAGTCAATCACATCAGTCAGAAGCTGACAGCACTGCAGCACTGCCTTGGCCAAGCGGCAACAGGCTGTGCTGAAGATAACATGCTTAATGCTTAATTGACAAACCGTCCAGCGCTGCAGAGTTGTTGAAAGCTGTAACACAGCAGCCTGATCTGTGGCTCTCACCACTGAACATACAGCCAGGCATGGTCGTGTGTGACAATGGGCGGAACCTGGTGACAGCCGGGGTAGATACGGTTTCCCTCTATGCCAGTCATTTCACCGAGCTAAAGAATATGGCTGTGGTGAAATACAACTCCCACTGAGAAGCTGTTTCAGATTGAAAAACATTGTGCCCACCAGAGGATTTGATTCTGAGGGCTAACCTTTCTCATCCGCTCAAGAACCCCCTAGCAGCTGCAAAGTTAGCGCTATCATGAACTCTCCTGAGGTAGAAGCCAAGGCACACCAGAGGATTCTCTGGTGGGACCGTCCAACCCTGCCGAGAAGCACTCCTGGCTAAGAAAAGTGTGTGGGAAGGTTCCTGGACACTCTATGGCTGCTTTTTTACTGAGGAGGAAACACACGCAAACACAGGGAGAATAACTCGCCCAGGGGGATATGGGGGACTCGGTACCCGGGCCTTTACCTTCTTGGGGTCACTCTTTAAAAAGGGGTTTGTTAGCAGTTTTTGTCTCGTGACGCCACCTGTGGTTCCCGGTAATGAGTACCAGCGCTGCTGCTGAACTCCGGGGGTGATGGGATGGCAGCTGGGATATTTCTGCTCCCCACAGGCGGAGCGGGCCCCTGGGGCAGGGTTGATGGAAGGGATGCAGGTGAGAGGTGGCCCGGTCAGGTCAGGGGGAATGACGGACACGCACACAGGGGATTTGCTTCAGTACCTTTACTGGTGTAACGGCAGGTATGGTCCAGGGTACCTAGTAGGAAGGGTGCACTTCTGGACTATCCCCAGTGAGCGGGTAATAGGCCTCCTGGTCCGTTTCTTCCTCTCTAAAGCTTCTGGCCAGCCTGGAACTGGGCCTAACTTCTATGCTGTTTCACTCTCACACCTGTCCGCTTGGTAATAGAACTTTTCTTCGGCTACCACTATCCCTGGACGCTGGGGCCTTTGTGGTTCCTAGTTCTGTAAAATGATGGTAGCTTCAGGTTGACCAGGGGTTTGGAATCCTCCTGGTATGCCAGTTGTCCCTCCTGGGTGTAGAGGACCCTGTAGGCGCGGACCTGGTGTCCGGCTTGTGTCCTGGGGTGAGCTTCAGATGCTCCTCTGCCCCCTTAACTCCTCTCTCCTTTCTCCTTGCCTCGGCCACACTCGGGGCCCTCAGCTCAGCAGCAGAAGTGCTGGTCCTTCACTTATCTAAAGTGTCAGCACACTCTCCCTCTATCTAACTCCACCCTCCGTATATATATCCCTAACAGGGCTCCCTCTGTGGTATGAGGTGGAAGGGTGGAGGTGTCTGTTATGTAATGAGGGCCTCTTGTGGAGGAGTCCGTCCATGCACCCTTTTGGGTCATGTGGTACCTGTGGGTAGCAAGGTGCCACAAGAACATACAAAGTCCTTGCAGATGTCGTCCTTGCTGATTCCAGGACACTCTATTTTTACTGAGGAGGAAACACATGCAAACATGGGGAGAACATACAAATTTCTTGCAGATGTTGTCCTTGCTGGGATTTGAACATTCCCCCCCTAGTACAACTCCTGGACTGAAGCATTTTTTTTAAACAGGTAACAACAATTACAATAACACATATCAAAGTTACAGCGAGTCCCATAACCAGGTGTCCATCTCACTGGTGAAGATGCAACATGAGTAGCATGAGGGACCCGTCTGAAAACCCTCAACGTAGGCCCTGGGCGTGGCTACAGGACATAAGTGATCCAGGTGTTGGACCACATCTTCGGCCACGCCAAACGGGTTTTTGTTCAGTGGTCTTTTGATATAAAACCAATAGCGGGCACTTTAATAAGTGCAACTATTTACAGGGGACAGTTTTTCGGTTATTCACCGTCCATAGCCTACAGTCTTTATACCCTCACGGGTAACTAAATAAGCACACAATTTTTCAGTTCACACAAAAACAAATTTTCAACTTTCCTTCTGTACCCTTACGGGTTACTATTTTACAGAGTGTCCACTCACTTTGACTTAGTGGTGGTGTCCCCGCCGGGGGTATGCCTGGTTTTTGCTGACTGAACCGGCCGGGTCATCAGCCTCAGGCTGAAGGGGCATGTCCTCCTCCTCCTCAACCACACGATACACATGGAGGGCATACCACCCGCGTTCCCCATGGTGCCTGGTGTAGGTGACACGGTCACCAGGGTACAGGTTTCAGTCGGGATGGCCCTGTTCCAGGTGGGGCTCGACATCCCGCCGATTAACAAATATGTCTGTCAAATTGCGGATCACGTATAAAGCCCCATCTGGCATCTAGGTCAAACTTTACTATTAGTCCATCCGCACGGGGACTAGGCCGGATGGACTCTGTTTGACGGACTTGGGCTTTGGCGGCCTTGTTCCTGGCCTCCGTTTGTTCCCAGCGCACCCGCCGGGGGCGCCGTTCTTTTGCTAGCTGCAGGAGCTCCTGTCTGCAGAACTCCTCTCTCTGCAGAGCTTGAGCTTGGGTCTCCTGCGGGAACCCCATCAGGTCCCCCCCCCCCCCCGGTTTTCCCACCTAAATTCTTCTCCTGCTTGACGGGCAGCCGGGGGTGTTGGTGCAGGGAGTAAAGGAAGCTGTTGCTGGTCCTCATACTTTGCGGACCAGTTAAAAGAGGGAGCTCCGTACACCCACTCGGGTGCCGGGGCTGGTGGTTCCGGGGGGGAGCCAAGCAGCAGGTCCGCGGATTCGGCGCCCGGGGTGGAGGTTCCGGGCTCTGGAGTTGCTCCAGAGTGTACGCGGCCGGGGACGGAGGGTGCTGCAGGAGGCCCAGGAGCAGGTCGGCGCTTTCAGCGCCCGGGACAGGGGAACTTTTCCTACCTGCTCCTGTGCTGCACGCGGCCTCCTGGTGCTCATCAGGCTCCACTGGGGCTGGGGTGCCGCTGGTGGCACGCAGCGCTGACTGACGCCGGGCTGTGTTCTTTGCCAGCAGCTCCTCCTTCCACCGTGCGACCGCTGCTTGCTGGGCCTTCTCTACATGCTGGCTCAGCTCTTGCACCTCAGCCTGGAGGAATTCGGCATCCTCTGGGGACAGCTTGGTTGTCGCTCCCTCCAGGGTGAGGGGGGGCACTTGCTGCTGCTGGCCAGAGGCGGAGGCTTGGTCCTGGCTTCCGTCCATGCTGGCTGCCGGGTGCGGTCTGTCTAGACTGGTTAAGACCACACCCTGTCTCCACTGCTTTTCTCCTCCTCCTCTCCCCTTTCAGGGGTGGTTCTATGGCAGCCTGTTGTCGGTCACTCCTAGGAGCGCCCCCCCACTTTGACAGACACATCTACATTCATGGTCACTGTTGCTTGGGGTGGGCCTCGCTTTTGGCGCCATTCTGTGAGCTGGCCCACGATGGGAGGTGATTCTTTGTTGTCTTTGAGTATGCACATAATGGCGCCAGTTCTTCTGGGGTGGGCGCCACATTCAGTAAAGAAAAACAGTTCAAATATGGCACACAGTACCCGGTGGCAACGGGCACGAAATCCTGTTTGTGATGCCAGGAAAAGCTGACTCACCCAGGGGGAGATATGGGGGGAGACTCGGTACCCGGGCCTTTACCTTCTCGGGAGGTCACGGCAGTCGGCTCCCGGGCCCGTACTCTGGGGACACTCTTTAAAAAAGGGTTTATTAGCAGTTTTTGTCTCGTGACGCCACCTGTGGTTCCCGGTAATGAGTACCGGCGCTGCTGCAGACCTCCGGGGATGATGGGATGGCAGCTGGGATGTTTCTGCTCCCCACAGGCAGAGCGGGCCCCCGGGGCAGGGTTTATGGAAGGGATGCAGGTGAGAGGTGGCCCGGTCGGGTCAGGGGGAATGACGGACACGCACACAGGGGATTCACTTCAGTATCTTTACTGGTGTAATGGCAGGTATGGTCCAGGGTACCTAGTAGGAAGGGTGCACTTCTGGACTCTCCCCAATGAGCGGTTAATAGGCCTCCTGGTCCGTTTCTTCCTCTCTAAAGCTTCTGGCCAGCCTGGAACTGGGCCTAGCTTCTATGCTGTTTCACTCTCACACCTGTCCGCTTAGTAATAGAACTTTTCTTTGGCTACCACTATCCCTGGATGCTGGGGCCTTCGTGGTTCCTAGTTCTGTAAAATGATGGTAGCTTCAGGTTGACCAGGGGTCTGGAATCCTCCTGGTATGCCAGTTGTCCCTCCTGGGTGTAGAGGACAATGTAGGCGCGGACCTGGTGTCCGGCTTGTGTCCTGGGGTGAGCTTCAGATGCTCCTCTGCCCCCTTAACTCCTCTCTCCTCTCTCCTTGCCTCAGCCACCCTCGGGGCCCTCAGCTCAGCAGCAGACGTGCTGCTCCTTCACTGATCTAAAGTGTCAGCACACTCTCCCTCTACCTAACTCCACCCTCCGTATATATATCCTTAACAGGGCTCCCTCTGTGGTATGAGGTGGAAGGGTGAAGGTGTCTGTTATGTAATGAGGGCCTCTTGTGGAGGAGTCCATCCATGCACCCTTTTGGGTCATGTGGTACCTGTGGGTAGCAGGGTGCCACAAGAACATACAAAGTCCTTGCAGATGTCGTCCTTGCTGATTCCAGGACACTCTATTTTTACTGAGGAGGAAACACATGCAAACATGGGGAGAACATACAAATTTCTTGCAGATGTTGTCCTTGCTGGGATTTGAACCCAGGATCCCAGTGCTGCAAGACTTCAGTGCTAACCACTGATCCAATGTGCTGCTGTTCACCCTCTAATATCTAACAGGCTGGAGAAATTTGCACCTACTGCCACTCAATCTTCAGCTCTTTTGTGAGAAAATGTATTTGGGCAGCCACTCAGTCTACCAAATAAAATTCCTGAGAAGGAAATTGGGGATGGCTTCGCTACTGGTACTGAGGGCAGTGCTAATACCATGGCGTCATACCATAGTTTGCTGGAAATATTCCAGGCTGGTAGGAGGCAATCAAATTCCCACAGAAAAGTACCAGCAGTAATGTTCAGGCCACATTTCAAGTGCAAGCAGCTTTAGAGGACTTGCTGGGAGAAATGACACGCAGGGTAGATATGGTTTCCCTCTATGTGAGTCCTTTCACCGAGCTAAATACAACTCTCAGCCAAAAAAGTTGTGGACTGGCTCCGTACAGTCCCTGGCCACATTCACCTGTCCACGTGTTTGTGGTTAGGCGGTCCTTCCCAGTAAGTACACTGGGGAGGGCACGGGTAATGTTGTGGGACCCATGCTTGTGGAAGGCGGAGGCGATACCGGGAAATATAGTGGCGGCTGGGGACCGAGTATGGACACCCGGCCGCCACCGGCATGATGTTGTGAAAAGCTTCCACCTCCACAAGCTTAAAAGGCCATATTTCAAGTGCAAAGAGCTGCCCAGAAATCTGGCAGTTTAGTGTTGCGGCCTGTGGGTGGGTGGGTGGCTGGCTGCATACTTGCACTTGCATACCAAGTAACAGAAAACTAAGCAGATGGTGTGGCCTCTATCATCATCATGGCCTCAATTCGGCACTATGAACTCTCCTGAAGGAGAAGTCAGGGCCCGCCAGAGGAGTCTCCGGTTCTCTGGTGAGCCCGTCCAACCCTGCTGAAAAGCAGCCCTGGCTAAGAAAAGTGTGGGGGAAGGTTCCCGGACACTCTATGGCTGCTTTTTTAATGTGGATCGGCCATGCTTATGCATGTTATTTCTCAAAACGCATTACAGATCAGGCCGTTGTCCAACTCTGTATTCAAGAAATTAAATGCACAAAGAAAGATCTGTGTGTGTCAAAGCACCACCGACAAGTGCGAGTTGATGTTGGACGGGCTGCCATTGCTTCTGCAACAAGCTCAATTACAGGTCTTCCTAGAAGAAATGACACGCAGGGTACATACGGTTTCCCTCTATGCCAGTCCTATCACCGAGCTAAATACAACTCTTAGCAAAAAAAGTTGTGGACTGGCTCTGTACCGTCCCTGGCCACATTCACCTGTCCACATGTTTGTGGTTAGGCTTTCCTTCCCAGTAAGTGCACTGGTAATGTTGTGGGACCCATGCTTGTGGAAGGTGGAGGCGATACCGGGAAATATAGTGGTGGCTGGGGACCGAGTATGGACACACGGCCGCCGCCGGCATGAGGTTGTGAAAAGCTTCCTCCTCCATGAGAATAAAAGGCCACATTTCAAGTGCAAGCAGCTGTTAAAAATTTGGCAGTATAGTATTGCAGCCTGTGGGTGGGTGGCTGGCTGCATACTTGCGCTTACATTCCAAGGAATGGGGTAGGGACAACTGAACGCTGCAGTGGGACAAGGACGTGGATGGTGATTGTTGCAATTCTGCAACGACAGGTGCATGGCGGGAGGCATCTTCGCATGCGCCAAGGATCACTTCTGATGGGCACACTTTTAGGCAGTGACCTGGGAGTCAGAAATGCTTCCAGACGTCTTCCCCATGCTGTTCCCATGACTTTTCAGCACTGTATGCATGTGTCTGATGATGTGTCACACACCACATGGCCAGATAAGGTTGTAAAATGTTAAAATGAAATTTCCTGGTGAATGCATTTGTCTTGGTTGAAAGCAATGCAAAAGTGCAAAAATGCATCAAAAACGCTACGTGTGAACATAATAATTTAAATTACTTTTTTTCATGCACAAAAAAAACCAATGGTAAAAACTGTGTTGAGTTCAATATAGGTGTGTTTTTCCATTTCAGTTTTCAGTTTTTTTTTTTTTCTAAATGCCCTTTTGAAGATTTTTTTTTTCTTTTCTTTATAAAGAAAACACATGGAAAAAAAATCTATGCGTAGAGCGTGCTGCGTTGTGTAAAAAAAGGGGCAAAAGTGTAAAAGAAAAAAAAAGCACAAAAAAATACTGCAAAAATGAAGGAAAAAGTGCTACATATAAAACACTCCATTTTTGCCAAAAATGGAACATTGGAAATTACTTTTGTAGTTAAGGCTGTGTGCCCACTATGCGTTTTTTAAGCATTTCTGCAGCGGCAATTCCACTGCAGAAACGTTTAAAAAACGCTTGGTAGAAGGTCTGCCATGTTCCCCAATGATAATCCGCATGTGCTGTGCACATGCTGCGGAAATTTCCCCTGCGGATTATCATTGTGGAAAAATCTGCAGCACTACCAATTATTTTGCGTAAACGTGGCTTTTTCGCCGCCATTGACTTGCATTAAATCGCTTAATATCTTCATCACTACATGTGCACATGCAGATATTAAGTGATTCAATGTGCGGATGGTACCCGGGTCTGGAGAAGAGGAGACTCTCATCCTGACCCGGGTACCATAGAACCTGTTAAAAAAAGAATTTAAAGTAAAAAATAAACATTATACTTACCTTCTGATGGCCCCCGGTCTTTTCTCTGGCTCGCGATTGTCTAAAAGGACCTGCCATGACGTCATTTAGTCATGTGACGTCAGCAACGTCACATGACTAAATGACGTCATGGCAGGTCCTTTCAGACCACCGCGAGCCGTAGAAGAGACTGGACGCAGCGGAGAAAAGACTGGGGGCCATCAGAAGGTAAATATAATGGGTTTTTTTTTACGATTTTTAATCTTTTTTTCAACTATTAACTTGGTCACACTATATAAAGCCATGCCGGTTGTCAAGCACTTTTCAAGTGATGCTAAAATCGCTTGGAAAGCGCTTGACAACCCGCATGCGAAATGTGTTTTTTCTGCCAGAGAAATGCAGAAACGCTCAGGAAAAATCCGGAGCATTTCTGCATCGTGGGCACTTAGCCTAAAAGTTTCTCGGTGCAGGGGGTACATCATAGACTGGAGTGGAATTCGCAATACAAATTGTGTACATTATGAAATCGATCTGTGACCTGTTGGGTTTGTGGACTTACTGTGACAATCTATGTCAGACGGTCCTGCTATAGAGAGAGAGCTCATGAGTCCAAGTGAATTCAGTCTCCACTCGTCCTTTCTGACTGGCAGGTGCAGCCTGTATTGAGCAGTGTGAGAGAGTGGCAGGGAGGAGGGACACTGGGGAGCTGTTAATCAGGCTAGGTGGGCTGAGATTCGGCAGCAGGGAGGAAGGAGGGACACTGGTGAGCTGGTAATTAGATGAGGTGGGTTTAAATTTAGCAGCAGAATGGCCACCGAGGAGCTGCCATTCAGGCTGGATAAACGGAGATGCAGTAGCAGAAGGAGGGATATTGAGGAGTTGTCCATCAAACCAGGTGGGTGGAGATTCAGCAGCACAGAAGAATTGAGATGTTAATCAGGCACAGTGGTTGGAGATTCAGCACAGTGAGGAGGTACCTAGAGGAGCTCTCAATCAGGTTAGATGGGCGGAGATTCAACCACAGAAGGAGGAACATCGATGAGTTGTCAATCAGGCTAAGTTGGCAGAGATTCAGCAGCAGAAGGAAGGAGGGACACTGAGGAGCTGTCAAATCAAACTAGGTGCGTGGAAATTTAGCAGTAGGGAGGATAAGCACTGAAGAGAGGTCAATGAGGCACAGTGGTTGGAGATTCACCAGCAGGAAGGAGGTACCTTGAGGAACTCTCAATCAGATTAGGTGAGTGAAGATTCAACCACATAAGGAGGAACATCAAGAAGTTGTCAATCAGGCTAGGTGGGCAAAGATTCAACCACATAAGGAGGAACATCGAGGAGTTGTCAATCAGGCTAGGTGAGTGAAGATTCAACCACATAAGGAGGAACATCGAGGAGTTGTCAATCAGGCTAGGTGGGCGAAGATTCAACCACATAATGAGGAACATAGAGGAGTTGTCAATTAGGCTAGGTGGGCAAGATTCAACCACATAATGAGGAACATAGAGGAGTTGTCAATTAGGTTAGGTTGGCAAAGATTCAACCACATAATGAGGAACATAGAGGAGTTGTCAATCAGGCTAGGTGGGTGAAGATTCAACCACATAAGGAGGAACATAGAGGAGTTGTCAATCAGGCTAGGTGGGCGAAGATTCAACCACAGAAGGAGGAACATAGAGGAGTTGTCAATCAGGCTAGGTGGGCGAAGATTCAACCACATAATGAGGAACATAGAGGAGTTGTCAATCAGGCTAGGTGGGTGGAGATTCAACCACATAAAGAGGAACATCGAGGAGTTGTCAATCAGGCTAGGTGGGCTAAGATTCAACCACATAAGGAGGAACATAGAGGAGTTGTCAATCAGGCTAGGTGGACGAAGATTCAACCACATAAGGAGGAACATTGAGGAGTTGTCAATCAGGCTAGGTGGGCAGAGATTCAGCAGCAAAAGGAAGGAGGGACACTGAGGAGCTGTCAAATCAAACTAGATGGTTGGAGATTCAGCTGCAGGAAGGAGGTACCTTGAGGTGTTAGCACTCAGGTTAGGTTGGTGGAGATTGAATTTAACAAACAGTATTTTCCCTGCAAGTACATACACCATTCACATCAGGTCTAAGAGATCTATTTAATTATGTATAACTTTCCATACATAGATAGAAAACTATTAAATAAGAATTCAACTTTAGTTTTAATTTAATTTTTTTTTTTTTTTTAAACATTACTTTTGGGAGATGTAGTAAATAGATCTGTTCTTCTTTTTCTAGCTACTGTTTCCAGAATAGAGAAATCATTCGGCGTTGTTCCTCCAAAAGCATGGGTGGAGAATTCTCTGAGCGCGTATATTGCCGTGATGGGTAAGATCAAAAATATCAAAGATCTAAATTGATGAGTTATGTGTTAAATATATGAACTGACCAGAGTGAAGCTTACAACTGAAATCTACCTACAAACTTAGCAAAAACTTAGCAAAAACTTTCTATATCCTGCGCTGATCTTGACTTACATTGTGCTGTATACTCAGGTTGCAGACTTTTAGGGTTTTGTGACTGTAATGAATGTAATCAAGCTCATTGATCGATCAAAGCGTCTAAATATTTTATTTCAGGTGATGGTTTAGGGTTATCGCTGGAAAACCTTGGCAATCTAATAACAATGCCCTATGGCTGCGGAGAGCAAAATATGATAACCATGGGGCCTATGGTAGCTGCGCTCCAGTATCTGGACACCACCGGACAGTTGACTACTACACAAAGAGATACCGCCATATCCTACATGCGAGATGGTGAGTTATTTCTATTCTCAGACATTCTCTATAACAAAGTCCTTCCAGATATTGTACCATCCCCTAACTACTAACACAATGTCGCCCATCACCAGGATATACACGACAGCTCCAATACAAACACACCGATGGCTCATTCAGTGCATTTGGGATGAGTGATCCAGAAGGAAGTACTTGGTGAATATAATTCCTCTCCTCTCACTTGACTTTATCTGTCTCGCAACTTTCTTTTCTCCAGGATATATAATGAAAAATAACAAAAAAAAAACCTAATTTTTTAAATTTTGCAAAATGCAACCCGAATCCCCCTCCTTCCCACCTTACCTGACTTCTTTAATTTATTACCCTACACATAGCTTTGGCTAATATGTCCCTGATCCATCAAGATTGCCATTTTCTTTGTTGGTCTATGCACTGGAATAAGATGCACCAATTCCATCAGGAGTGTGTACCTCTTAAAGAAATTGACGCATCTTTACCTGCTGTTTGGAACTGCCATATGTTTCTGTTGCAATTTATGTCACTCTTAGGTTATGTTCACACATATCACGGTTTTCTTCAGCGTTTTTTGATGCAAATTTTCAGCTGCGTTTTCCCAGTACCAGCAAAGTCTATGAGATTCCAAAAATCCCATGCACACATCATGGTTTTTTTTTTGGTTCAGGATTTTGTGCTTTGCGTGTTTTTTTTTGCAAAATAGAGCATGTCACTACTTATTTTTCACCCATTGGAAGTAATGGGTGGTGAAAAAAACGCAGGTGTCAAGTTTTCAGCGTTTTTTGTGCCAGAATGAGATTTCTTTTTTTCCACCGAACTATATGTACATGCATAACAGAGACAAAAGGACTGTGAAAAAAAAAAACACATTGAAAAACCAAAAAACGCAAGAAAACAGCAACAAAAATCCTGAACAACCTCCTGGAAAGAGATCAGGTTTTGTTGCAGAAAAAAAACACTGAAAATAACCATGATGTGTGAACATAGCCTTATGATGTAAATGATGAAGAATTTGTTGGGCTTGTTTGGCCACCTAACTTTCCGTGAGTTTGCGGAGTTTGCTGTCACTTGTGAAAATGGCAAAAGCAGAAAAAAAGTTTTGCACAACTACGAGAAGAGCAAACATTTTGCAACATTTCAAGCAATTGTACACCCCAAAACTGGCGTAAACTGCTTGATTAATCAGCCCTCTATGCTTGTAAAATGAACAGAAAGGGAACATCATCATCCACCGGCAGACTTCCTCCACCCCAGGATCTGTGGCTTCCTACTTATGCGGCTTTATATTCGATTTCTACATTGTCGATGTTTTCCATTCTACTTTGATTTACTCTATGGATTTTCATCCTACTTGTAACTTACAGAACTGTCTGTCCCTAGGCTCACCGCATACACGATCAAGTGTTTCTGGCAGGCTTTGCTCTACATTTTTATTGATATTAACGTGATAAACTCGGGTTTGGTATGGCTTGGACAACAGCAACAACCTGATGGCTGCTTTATCGTTCGAGGCACAGTGATTCACACAAACATGAAGGTAACATTGATAAGAGAATACAAACGTCTCATTATGTGGCCAAAGTCTTGTTTCTAAAGCTACACAATAAGACAGCTGTAATCAAGGTCTAATTATTCACAGGATCGCAGTCAGCTCAACTGATTTTGTACATCACGGACAACAGCACAATTGTATTTTTTCCATTATGAGCAAGAATTTATCTAAGATTATATTGCTTCATATGAACGTGCATAAGACTGCTATAATACTGCTCCTATGTACAAGAATATAACTACTATAATACTGCCCCCTATGTACAATAATATAACTACTATAATACTGCTCCTATGTACAAGAATATAACTACTATAATACTGCTCCTATGTACAAGAATATAACTATTATAATACTGCCACCTAGGTACAAGAATATAACTACTACAATACTGCTCCTATGTACAAGAATATAACTACTATAATACTGCCACCTATGTACAAGAATATAACTACTATAATACTGCTCCCTATGTACAAGAATATAACTACTATAATACTGCCCCCTATGTACAAGAATATAACTACTATAATACTGCTCCCTATGTACAAGAATATAACTACTATAATACTTCCCCCTATTTACAAGAATATAACTACTATAATACTGCTCCTATGTACAAGAATATAACTACTATAATACTGCCACCTATGTACAAGAATATAACTACTATAACACTGCTCCCTATGTACAAGAATATAACTACTATAATACTGCCCCCTATGAACAATAATATAACTACTATAATACTGTTCCTATGTACAAGAATATAACTACTATAATACTGCTCATATGTACAAGAATATAACTACTATAATACTGCTCCTATGTACAACAATATAACTACTATAACACTGCTCCCTATGTACAAGAATATAACTACTATAATACTGCCCCCTATGAACAATAATATAACTACTATAATACTGTTCCTATGTACAAGAATATAACTACTATAATACTTCCACCTATGTACAAGAATATAACTACTATAATACTGCTCCTATGTACAAGAATATAACTACTATACTACTGCTCCTATGTACAAGAATATAACTACTATAATACTGCCCACTATGTACAAGAATATAACTACTATAATACTGCACCTATGTACAAGAATATACCTACTATAATACTGCTCCTATGTACAAGAATATAACTACTATAATACTGCTCCTATGTACAGGAATATAACTACTATAATACTGCCCCCTATGTACAGGAATATAACTACTATAATACTGCTCCTATGTACAAGAATATATCTACTATAATACTGTCCCTATGTACAAGAATATAAGTACTATAATACTTCTCCTGTGTACAAGAATATAACTACTATAATACTGCTCCTATGTACAAGAATATAACTACTATAATACTGCCCCCTATGTACAAGAATATAACTAATATAATACTGCCCCCTATGTACAAGAATATAACTACTATAATACTGCTCCTATGTACAAGAATATAACTACTATAATACTGCCCCTATGTACAAGAATATAACTACTATAATACTGCCCATATTTACAAGAATATAACTACTATACTACTGCTCTTATGTACAAGAATATAACTACTATAATACTGCTCCTATGTACAAGAATATAACTACTCTAATACTGCTCCTATGTACAAGAATATAACTACTATAATACTGCTCCTATGTACAAGAATATAACTACTATAATACTGCTCCTATGTACAGGAATATAACTACTATAATACTGCCCCCTATGTACAAGAATATAACTAATATAATACTGCCCCCTATGTACAAGAATATAACTACTATAATACTGCTCCTATGAACAAGAATATAACTACTATACTACTGCTCCTATGTACAAGAATATAACTACTATAATACTGCCCCCTATGTACAAGAATATAACTACTATAATACTGCACCTATGTACAAGAATATAACTACTATAATACTGCTCCTATGTACAAGAATATAACTACTATAATACTGCTCCTATGTACAGGAATATAACTACTATAATACTGCCCCCTATGTACAAGAATATAACTAATATAATACTGCCCCCTATGTACAAGAATATAATTACTATAATACTGCTCCTATGTACAAGAATATAACTACTATACTACTGCTCCTATGTACAAGAATATAACTACTATAATACTGCCCCCTATGTACAAGAATATAACTAATATAATACTGCACCTATGTACAAGAATATAACTACTATAATACTGCTCCTATGTACAGGAATATAACTACTATAATACTGCTCCCTATGTACAAGAATATAACTAATATAATACTGCCCCCTATGTACAAGTATATAACTACTATAATACTGCTCATATGTACAAGAATAAAATTACTATAATACTGCCCCCTATGTACAAGAATATAACTAATATAATACTGGCCCCTATGTACAAGAATATAACTACTATAATACTGCTCCTATGTACAAGAATATAACTACTATAATACTGCTCCTATGTACAAGAATATAACTACTATAATACTGCCCCTATGTACAAGAATATAACTACTATACTACTGCTCCTATGTACAAGAATATAACGACTATAATACTGTACCTATGTACAAGAATATAATTACTATAATACTGCCCCTCTGTACAAGAATATAGCTACTGTAATACTGCCTCTTATGTACAAGAATATAACTACTATAATACTGCCCCCTACGTACAAGAATATAACTACTATAATACTGCCCCTCTGTGCAAGAATATAGCTACTATAATACTGCTCCTATGTACAAGAAGATATCCACTATAATACTGCCCCCTATGTACAAGAATATAACTACTATAATACTGCTTCCTATGTACAAGAATATAACCACTATAATACTGCTCCTATGTACAAGACTATAACTACTATAATACTGCCCCTATGTACAAGAATATAACTACTATAATACTGCTCCCTATGTACAAGAATATAGCTACTATAATACTGCCCCCTATGTACAAGAATATAACTACTATAATACTGTCCCTATGTACAAGAATATAAGTACTATAATATTTCTCCTGTGTACAAGAATATAACTACTATAATACTGCTCCTATGTACAAGAATATAACTACTATAATACTGCTCCTATGTACAAGAATATAACTACTATAATACTGCCCCTATGTACAAGAATATACCTAATATAATACTGCCCATATGTACAAGAATATAACTACTATACTACTGCTCCTATGTACAAGAATATAACTACTATAATACTGCCCCCTATGTACAAGAATATAATTACTATAATACTGCTCCTATGTACAAGAAAATAACTACAGTAATACTGCCCCTATGTACAAGAATATAACTACTATAATACTGCTCCTATGAACAAGAATATAACTACTATACTACTGCTCCTATGTACAAGAATATAACTACTATAATACTGCCCCCTATGTACAAGAATATAACTACTATAATACTGCACCTATGTACAAGAATATAACTACTATAATACTGCTCCTATGTACAAGAATATAACTACTATAATACTGCTCCTATGTACAGGAATATAACTACTATAATACTGCCCCCTATGTACAAGAATATAACTAATATAATACTGCCCCCTATGTACAAGAATATAACTACTATAATACTGCTCCTATGTACAAGAATATAACTACTATACTACTGCTACTATGTACAAGAATATAACTACTATAATACTGCCCCCTATGTACAAGAATATAACTACTATAATACTGCACCTATGTACAAGAATATAACTACTATAATACTGCTCCTATGTACAGGAATATAACTACTATAATACTGCTCCCTATGTACAAGAATATAACTAATATAATACTGCCCCCTATGTACAAGTATATAACTACTATAATACTGCTCATATGTACAAGAATAAAATTACTATAATACTGCCCCCTATGTACAAGAATATAACTAATATAATACTGCTCCTATGAACAAGAATATAACTACTATACTACTGCTCATATGTACAAGAATAAAATTACTATAATACTGCTCCCTATGTACAAGAATATAACTACTATAATACTGCTCCTATGAACAAGAATATAACTACTATACTACTGCTCCTATGTACAAGAATATAACTACTATAATACTGCCCCCTATGTACAAGAATATAACTACTATAATACTGCCCCCTATGTACAAGAATATAACTACTATAATACTGCTCCCTATGTACAAGAATATAACTACTATAATACTTCCCCCTATTTACAAGAATATAACTACTATAATACTGCTCCTATGTACAAGAATATAACTACTATAATACTGCCACCTATGTACAAGAATATAACTACTATAACACTGCTCCCTATGTACAAGAATATAACTACTATAATACTGCCCCCTATGAACAATAATATAACTACTATAATACTGTTCCTATGTACAAGAATATAACTACTATAATACTGCTCATATGTACAAGAATATAACTACTATAATACTGCTCCTATGTACAACAATATAACTACTATAACACTGCTCCCTATGTACAAGAATATAACTACTATAATACTGCCCCCTATGAACAATAATATAACTACTATAATACTGTTCCTATGTACAAGAATATAACTACTATAATACTTCCACCTATGTACAAGAATATAACTACTATAATACTGCTCCTATGTACAAGAATATAACTACTATACTACTGCTCCTATGTACAAGAATATAACTACTATAATACTGCCCACTATGTACAAGAATATAACTACTATAATACTGCACCTATGTACAAGAATATACCTACTATAATACTGCTCCTATGTACAAGAATATAACTACTATAATACTGCTCCTATGTACAGGAATATAACTACTATAATACTGCCCCCTATGTACAGGAATATAACTACTATAATACTGCTCCTATGTACAAGAATATATCTACTATAATACTGTCCCTATGTACAAGAATATAAGTACTATAATACTTCTCCTGTGTACAAGAATATAACTACTATAATACTGCTCCTATGTACAAGAATATAACTACTATAATACTGCCCCCTATGTACAAGAATATAACTAATATAATACTGCCCCCTATGTACAAGAATATAACTACTATAATACTGCTCCTATGTACAAGAATATAACTACTATAATACTGCCCCTATGTACAAGAATATAACTACTATAATACTGCCCATATTTACAAGAATATAACTACTATACTACTGCTCTTATGTACAAGAATATAACTACTATAATACTGCTCCTATGTACAAGAATATAACTACTCTAATACTGCTCCTATGTACAAGAATATAACTACTATAATACTGCTCCTATGTACAAGAATATAACTACTATAATACTGCTCCTATGTACAGGAATATAACTACTATAATACTGCCCCCTATGTACAAGAATATAACTAATATAATACTGCCCCCTATGTACAAGAATATAACTACTATAATACTGCTCCTATGAACAAGAATATAACTACTATACTACTGCTCCTATGTACAAGAATATAACTACTATAATACTGCCCCCTATGTACAAGAATATAACTACTATAATACTGCACCTATGTACAAGAATATAACTACTATAATACTGCTCCTATGTACAAGAATATAACTACTATAATACTGCTCCTATGTACAGGAATATAACTACTATAATACTGCCCCCTATGTACAAGAATATAACTAATATAATACTGCCCCCTATGTACAAGAATATAATTACTATAATACTGCTCCTATGTACAAGAATATAACTACTATACTACTGCTCCTATGTACAAGAATATAACTACTATAATACTGCCCCCTATGTACAAGAATATAACTAATATAATACTGCACCTATGTACAAGAATATAACTACTATAATACTGCTCCTATGTACAGGAATATAACTACTATAATACTGCTCCCTATGTACAAGAATATAACTAATATAATACTGCCCCCTATGTACAAGTATATAACTACTATAATACTGCTCATATGTACAAGAATAAAATTACTATAATACTGCCCCCTATGTACAAGAATATAACTAATATAATACTGGCCCCTATGTACAAGAATATAACTACTATAATACTGCTCCTATGTACAAGAATATAACTACTATAATACTGCTCCTATGTACAAGAATATAACTACTATAATACTGCCCCTATGTACAAGAATATAACTACTATACTACTGCTCCTATGTACAAGAATATAACGACTATAATACTGTACCTATGTACAAGAATATAATTACTATAATACTGCCCCTCTGTACAAGAATATAGCTACTGTAATACTGCCTCTTATGTACAAGAATATAACTACTATAATACTGCCCCCTACGTACAAGAATATAACTACTATAATACTGCCCCTCTGTGCAAGAATATAGCTACTATAATACTGCTCCTATGTACAAGAAGATATCCACTATAATACTGCCCCCTATGTACAAGAATATAACTACTATAATACTGCTTCCTATGTACAAGAATATAACCACTATAATACTGCTCCTATGTACAAGACTATAACTACTATAATACTGCCCCTATGTACAAGAATATAACTACTATAATACTGCTCCCTATGTACAAGAATATAGCTACTATAATACTGCCCCCTATGTACAAGAATATAACTACTATAATACTGTCCCTATGTACAAGAATATAAGTACTATAATATTTCTCCTGTGTACAAGAATATAACTACTATAATACTGCTCCTATGTACAAGAATATAACTACTATAATACTGCTCCTATGTACAAGAATATAACTACTATAATACTGCCCCTATGTACAAGAATATACCTAATATAATACTGCCCATATGTACAAGAATATAACTACTATACTACTGCTCCTATGTACAAGAATATAACTACTATAATACTGCCCCCTATGTACAAGAATATAATTACTATAATACTGCTCCTATGTACAAGAAAATAACTACAGTAATACTGCCCCTATGTACAAGAATATAACTACTATAATACTGCTCCTATGAACAAGAATATAACTACTATACTACTGCTCCTATGTACAAGAATATAACTACTATAATACTGCCCCCTATGTACAAGAATATAACTACTATAATACTGCACCTATGTACAAGAATATAACTACTATAATACTGCTCCTATGTACAAGAATATAACTACTATAATACTGCTCCTATGTACAGGAATATAACTACTATAATACTGCCCCCTATGTACAAGAATATAACTAATATAATACTGCCCCCTATGTACAAGAATATAACTACTATAATACTGCTCCTATGTACAAGAATATAACTACTATACTACTGCTACTATGTACAAGAATATAACTACTATAATACTGCCCCCTATGTACAAGAATATAACTACTATAATACTGCACCTATGTACAAGAATATAACTACTATAATACTGCTCCTATGTACAGGAATATAACTACTATAATACTGCTCCCTATGTACAAGAATATAACTAATATAATACTGCCCCCTATGTACAAGTATATAACTACTATAATACTGCTCATATGTACAAGAATAAAATTACTATAATACTGCCCCCTATGTACAAGAATATAACTAATATAATACTGCTCCTATGAACAAGAATATAACTACTATACTACTGCTCATATGTACAAGAATAAAATTACTATAATACTGCTCCCTATGTACAAGAATATAACTACTATAATACTGCTCCTATGAACAAGAATATAACTACTATACTACTGCTCCTATGTACAAGAATATAACTACTATAATACTGCCCCCTATGTACAAGAATATAACTACTATAATACTGCACCTATGTACAAGAATATAACTACTATAATACTGCTCCTATGTACAAGAATATAACTACTATAATACTGCTCCTATGAACAAGAATATAACTACTATAATACTGCTCCTATGTACAGGAATATAACTACTATAATACTGCCCCCTATGTACAAGAATATAACTAATATAATACTGCCCCCTATGTACAAGAATATAACTACTATAATACTGCTCCTATGTACAAGAATATAACTACTATACTACTGCTACTATGTACAAGAATATAACTACTATAATACTGCCCCCTATGTACAAGAATATAACTACTATAATACTGCACCTATGTACAAGAATATAACTACTATAATACTGCTCCTATGTACAGGAATATAACTACTATAATACTGCTCCCTATGTACAAGAATATAACTAATATAATACTGCCCCCTATGTACAAGTATATAACTACTATAATACTGCTCATATGTACAAGAATAAAATTACTATAATACTGCCCCCTATGTACAAGAATATAACTAATATAATACTGGCCCCTATGTACAAGAATATAACTACTATAATACTGCTCCTATGTACAAGAATATAACTACTATAATACTGCTCCTATGTACAAGAATATAACTACTATAATACTGCCCCTATGAACAAGAATATAACTACTATACTACTGCTCCTATGTACAAGAATATAACTACTATAATACTGTACCTATGTACAAGAATATAATTACTATAATACTGCCCCTCTGTACAAGAATATAGCTACTGTAATACTGCCTCTTATGTACAAGAATATAACTACTATAATACTGCCCCCTACGTACAAGAATATAACTACTATAATACTGCCCCTCTGTGCAAGAATATAGCTACTATAATACTGCTCCTATGTACAAGAAGATATCCACTATAATACTGCCCCCTATGTACAAGAATATAACTACTATAATACTGCTTCCTATGTACAAGAATATAACCACTATAATACTGCTCCTATGTACAAGACTATAACTACTATAATACTGCCCCTATGTACAAGAATATAACTACTATAATACTGCTCCCTATGTACAAGAATATAGCTACTATAATACTGCCCCCTATGTACAAGAATATAACTACTATAATACTGTCCCTATGTACAAGAATATAAGTACTATAATATTTCTCCTGTGTACAAGAATATAACTACTATAATACTGCTCCTATGTACAAGAATATAACTACTATAATACTGCCCCCTATGTACAAGAATATAACTAATATAATACTGCCCCCTATGTACAAGAATATAACTACTATAATACTGCTCCTATGTACAAGAATATAACTACTATAATACTGCTCCTATGTACAAGAATATAACTACTATAATACTGCCCCTATGTACAAGAATATACCTAATATAATACTGCCCATATGTACAAGAATATAACTACTATACTACTGCTCCTATGTACAAGAATATAACTACTATAATACTGCCCCCTATGTGCAAGAATATAATTACTATAATACTGCTCCTATGTACAAGAAAATAACTACTGTAATACTGCCCCTATGTACAAGAATATAACTACTATAATACGGCTCCCTATGTACAAGAATATAACTACTATAATACTGCTCCTATGAACAAGAATATAACTACTATACTACTGCTCCTATGTACAAGAATATAACTACTATAATACTGCCCCCTATGTACAAGAATATAACTACTATAATACTGCACCTATGTACAAGAATATAACTACTATAATACTGCTCCTATGTACAAGAATATAACTACTATAATACTGCTCCTATGTACAGGAATATAACTACTATAATACTGCCCCCTATGTACAAGAATATAACTAATATAATACTGCCCCCTATGTACAAGAATATAACTACTATAATACTGCTCCTATGTACAAGAATATAACTACTATACTACTGCTACTATGTACAAGAATATAACTACTATAATACTGCCCCCTATGTACAAGAATATAACTACTATAATACTGCACCTATGTACAAGAATATAACTACTATAATACTGCTCCTATGTACAGGAATATAACTACTATAATACTGCTCCCTATGTACAAGAATATAACTAATATAATACTGCCCCCTATGTACAAGTATATAACTACTATAATACTGCTCATATGTACAAGAATAAAATTACTATAATACTGCCCCCTATGTACAAGAATATAACTAATATAATACTGGCCCCTATGTACAAGAATATAACTACTATAATACTGCTCCTATGTACAAGAATATAACTACTATAATACTGCTCCTATGTACAAGAATATAACTACTATAATACTGCCCCTATGAACAAGAATATAACTACTATACTACTGCTCCTATGTACAAGAATATAACTACTATAATACTGCCCCAAATGTACAAGAATATAACTACTATAATACTGTACCTATGTACAAGAATATAATTACTATAATACTGCCCCTCTGTACAAGAATATAGCTACTGTAATACTGCCTCTTATGTACAAGAATATAACTACTATAATACTGCCCCCTATGTACAAGAATATAACTACTATAATACTGCCCCTCTGTGCAAGAATATAGCTACTATAATACTGCTCCTATGTACAAGAAGATATCCACTATAATACTGCCCCCTATGTACAAGAATATAACTACTATAATACTGCTTCCTATGTACAAGAATATAACCACTATAATACTGCTCCTATGTACAAGACTATAACTACTATAATACTGCCCCTATGTACAAGAATATAACTACTATAATACTGCTCCCTATGTACAAGAATATAGCTACTATAATACTGCCCCCTATGTACAAGAATATAACTACTATAATACTGTCCCTATGTACAAGAATATAAGTACTATAATATTTCTCCTGTGTACAAGAATATAACTACTATAATACTGCTCCTATGTACAAGAATATAACTACTATAATACTGCCCCCTATGTACAAGAATATAACTAATATAATACTGCCCCCTATGTACAAGAATATAACTACTATAATACTGATCCTATGTACAAGAATATAACTACTATAATACTGCTCCTATGTACAAGAATATAACTACTATAATACTGCCCCTATGTACAAGAATATAACTAATATAATACTGCCCATATGTACAAGAATATAACTACTATACTACTGCTCCTATGTACAAGAATATAACTACTATAATACTGCCCCCTATGTACAAGAATATAATTACTATAATACTGCTCCTATGTACAAGAATATAACTACTGTAATACTGCCCCTATGTACAAGAATATAACTAGTATAATACTGCTCCCTATGTACAAGAATATAGCTACTATAATACTGCCCCCTATGTACAAGAATATAACTACTATAATACTGCCCCTATGTACAAGAATATAGCTACTATAATACTGCCCCCTATGTACAAGAATATAACTACTATAATACTGCTCCTATGTACAAGAATATAACTACTATAATACTGCTCCTATGTACAAGAATATAACTAGAATAATACTGCCCACTATGTACAAGAATATAACTACTATAATACTGCCCCCTATGTACAAGAATATAACAACTATAATACTGCACCTATGTATAAGAATATAACTACTATAAAACTGCTCCTATGTACAAGAATATAACTACTATAATACTGCTCCTATGTACAGGAATATAACTACTATAATACTGCCCCCTATGTACAAGAATATAACTAATATAATACTGCCCCCTATGTACAAGAATATAACTACTATAATACTGCCCCTTATGTACAGGAATATAACTACTATAATACTGCTCCTATGTACAAGAATATATCTACTATAATACTGTCCCTATGTACAAGAATATAAGTACTATAATACTTCTCCTGTGTAGAAGAATATAACTACTATAATACTGCTCCTATGTACAAGAATATAACTACTATAATACTGCCCCCTATGTACAAGAATATAACTAATATAATACTGCCCCCTATGTACAAGAATATAACTACTATAATACTGCTCCTATGTACAAGAATATAACTACTATAATACTGCTACTATGTACAAGAATATAACTACTATAATACTGCCCCTATGTACAAGAATATAACTACTATAATACTGCCCCAAATGTAAAAGAATATAACTACTATAAAACTGCACCTATGTACAAGAATATAATTACTATAATACTGCCCCTCTGTACAAGAATATAGCTACTGTAATACTGCCTCCTATGTACAAGAATATAACTACTATAATACTGCCCCCTATGTACAAGAATATAACTACTATAATACTGCCCCTCTGTGCAAGAATATAGCTACTATAATACTGCTCCTATGTACAAGAATATATCTACTATAGTACTGCCCCCTATGTACAAGAATATAACTACTATAATACTGCTTCCTATGTACAAGAATATAACCACTATAATACTGCTCCTATGTACAAGAATATAACTACTATAATACTGCCCCTATGTACAAGAATATAACTACTATAATACTGCTCCCTATGTACAAGAATATAGCTACTATAATACTGCCCCCTATGTACAAGAATATAACTACTATAATACTGCCCCTATGTACAAGAATATAACTACTATAATACTGCCCCCTATGTTCAAGAATATAACTACTATAATACTGCTCCTATGTACAAGAATATAACTACTATAATACTGCTCCTATGTACAAGATTATAACTAGTATAATACTGCCCACTATGTACAAGAATATAACTACTATAATACTGCCCCCTATGTACAAGAATATAACAACTATAATACTGCACCTATGTACAAGAATATAACTACTATAATACTGCACCTATGTACAAGAATATAACTACTATAATACTGCTCCTATGTACAAGAATATAACTACTATAATACTGCTCCTATGTACAGGAATATAACTACTATAATACTGCCCCCTTATGTACAAGAATGTAACTAATATAATACTGCCCCTATGTACAAGTATATAACTACTATAATACTGCTCCTATGAACAAGAATAAAATTACTATAATACTGCCCCTATGTACAAGAATATAACTAATATAATACTGCCCCCTATGTACAAGAATATAACTAATATAATACTGCCCCCTATGTACAAGAATATAACTAATATAATACTGCCCCCTATGTACAAGAATATAACTACTATAATACTGCACCTATGTACAAGAATATAACTACTATAATACTGCTCCTATGTACAAGAATATAACTACTATAATACTGCTCCTATGTACAGGAATATAACTACTATAATACTGCCCCCTATGTACAAGAATAAAACTAATATAATACTGCCCCCTATGTACAAGAATATAACTACTATAATGCTGCTCATATGTACAAGAATATAACTACTATACTACTGCTCCTATGTGCAAGAATATAACTACTATAATACTGCCCCCTATGTACAAGAATATAACTACTATAATACTGCACCTATGTACAAGAATATAACTACTATAATACTGCTCCTATGTACAAGAATATAACTACTATAATACTGCTCCTATGTACAGGAATATAACTACTATAATACTGCCCCCTTATGTACAAGAATGTAACTAATATAATACTGCCCCTATGTACAAGTATATAACTACTATAATACTGCTCCTATGTACAAGAATAAAATTACTATAATACTGCCCCCTATGTACAAGAATATAACTAATATAATACTGCCCCCTATGTACAAGAATATAACTACTATAATACTGCCCCTTATGTACAGGAATATAACTACTATAATACTGCTCCTATGTACAAGAATATATCTACTATAATACTGTCCCTATGTACAAGAATATAAGTACTATAATACTTCTCCTGTGTACAAGAATATAACTACTATAATACTACTCCTATGTACAAGAATATAACTACTATAATACTGCCCCCTATGTACAAGAATATAACTAGTATAATACTGCCCCCTATGTACAAGAATATAACTACTATAATACTGCTCCTATGTACAAGAATATAACTACTATAATACTGCTCCTATGTACAAGAATATAACTACTATAATACTGCCCCTATGTACAAGAATATAACTTCTATAATACTGCCCATATGTACAAGAATATAACTACTATACTACTGCTCCTATGTACAAGAATATAACTACTATAATACTGCCCCCTATGTACAAGAATATAATTACTATAATACTGCTCCTATGTACAAGAATATAACTACTGTAATACTGCCCCTATGTACAAGAATATAACTACTATAATACTGCTCCCTATGTACAAGAATATAGCTACTATAATACTGCCCCCTATGTACAAGAATATAACTACTATAATACTGCCCCTATGTACAAGAATATAGCTACTATAATACTGCCCCCTATGTACAAGAATATAACTACTATAATACTGCTCCTATGTACAAGAATATAACTACTATAATACTGCTGATATGTACAAGAATATAACTAGAATAATACTGCCCACTATGTACAAGAATATAACTACTATAATACTGCCCCCTATGTACAAGAATATAACAACTATAATACTGCACCTATGTACAAGAATATAACTACTATAAAACTGCTCCTATGTACAAGAATATAACTACTATAATACTGCTCCTATGTACAGGAATATAACTACTATAATACTGCCCCCTATGTACAAGAATATAACTAATATAATACTGCCCCCTATGTACAAGAATATAACTACTATAATACTGCCCCTTATGTACAGGAATATAACTAATATAATACTGCTCCTATGTACAAGAATATATCTACTATAATACTGTCCCTATGTACAACAATATAAGTACTATAATACTTCTCCTGTGTAGAAGAATATAACTACTATAATACTGCTCCTATGTACAAGAATATAACTACTATAATACTGCCCCCTATGTACAACAATATAACTAATATAATACTGCCCCCTATGTACAAGAATATAACTACTATAATACTGCTCCTATGTACAAGAATATAACTACTATAATACTGCTCCTATGTACAAGAATATAACTACTATAATACTGCCCCTATGTACAAGAATATAACTACTATAATACTGCCCCAAATGTACAAGAATATAACTACTATAATACTGCACCTATGTACAAGAATATAATTACTATAATACTGCCCCTCTGTACAAGAATATAGCTACTGTAATACTGCCTCCTATGTACAAGAATATAACTACTATAATACTGCCCCCTATGTACAAGAATATAACTACTATAATACTGCCCCTCTGTGCAAGAATATAGCTACTATAATACTGCTCCTATGTACAAGAATATATCTACTATAATACTGCCCCCTATGTACAAGAATATAACTACTATAATACTGCTTCCTATGTACAAGAATATAACCACTATAATACTGCTCCTATGTACAAGAATATAACTACTATAATACTGCCCCTATGTACAAGAATATAACTACTATAATACTGCTCCCTATGTACAAGAATATAGCTACTATAATACTGCCCCCTATGTACAAGAATATAATTACTATAATACTGCCCCTATGTACAAGAATATAACTACTATAATACTGCCCCCTATGTTCAAGAATATAACTACTATAATACTGCTCCTATGTACAAGAATATAACTACTATAATACTGCTCCTATGTACAAGAATATAACTAGTATAATACTGCCCACTATGTACAAGAATATAACTACTATAATACTGCCCCCTATGTACAAGAATATAACAACTATAATACTGCACCTATGTACAAGAATATAACTACTATAATACTGCACCTATGTACAAGAATATAACTACTATAATACTGCTCCTATGTACAAGAATATAACTACTATAATACTGCTCCTATGTGCAGGAATATAACTACTATAATACTGCCCCCTTATGTACAAGAATGTAACTAATATAATACTGCCCCTATGTACAAGTATATAACTACTATAATACTGCTCCTATGTACAAGAATAAAATTACTATAATACTGCCCCCTATGTACAAGAATATAACTAATATAATACTGCCCCCTATGTACAAGAATATAACTAATATAATACTGCCCCCTATGTACAAGAATATAACTACTATAATACTGCTCCTATGTACAAGAATATAACTACTATAATACTGCTCTTATGTACAAGAATATAACTACTATAATACTGCCCCAAATGTACAAGAATATAACTACTATAATACTGCACCTATGTACAAGAATATAACTACTATAATACTGCTCCTATGTACAAGAATATAACTACTATAATACTGCTCCTATGTACAGGAATATAGCTACTATAATACTGCCCCCTATGTACAAGAATAAAACTAATATAATACTGCCCCCTATGTACAAGAATATAACTACTATAATGCTGCTTATATGTACAAGAATATAACTACTATACTACTGCTCCTATGTGCAAGAATATAACTACAATAATACTGCCCCCTATGTACAAGAATATAACTACTATAATACTGCACCTATGTACAAGAATATAACTACTATAATACTGCTCCTATGTACAAGAATATAACTACTATAATACTGCTCCTATGTACAGGAATATAACTACTATAACACTGCCCCCTTATGTACAAGAATGTAACTAATATAATACTGCCCCTTTGTACAAGTATATAACTACTATAATACTGCTCCTATGTACAAGAATAAAATTACTATAATACTGCCCCCTATGTACAAGAATATAACTAATATAATACTGCCCCCTATGTACAAGAATATAACTACTATAATACTGCCCCTTATGTACAGGAATATAACTACTATAATACTGCTCCTATGTACAAGAATATATCTACTATAATACTGTCCCTATGTACAAGAATATAAGTACTATAATACTTCTCCTGTGTACAAGAATATAACTACTATAATACTGCTCCTATGTACAAGAATATAACTACTATAATACTGCCCCCTATGTACAAGAATATAACTAATATAATACTGCCCATATGTACAAGAATATAACTACTATACTACTGCTCCTATGTACAAGAATATAACTACTATAATACTGCCCCCTATGTACAAGAATAAAATTACTAAATAATGCTCCTATGTACAAGAATATAACTACTATAATGCTGCCCCTATGTACAAGAATATAACTACTATAATACTGCTCCCTATGTACAAGAATATAACTACTATAATACTGCCCCTATATACAAGAATATAACTACTATAATACTGCCCCCTATGTACAAGAATATAACTACTATAATACTGCTCCTATGTACAAGAATATAACTACTATAATACTGCTCCTATGTACAAGAATATAACTAGTATAATACTGCCACTATGTACAAGAATATAACTACTATAATACTGCCCCCTATGTACAAGAATATAACAACTATAATACTGCACCTATGTACAAGAATATAACTACTATAAAACTGCTCCTATGTACAAGAATATAACTACTATAATACTGCTCCTATGTACAGGAATATAACTACTATAATACTGCCCCCTATGTACAAGAATATAACTAATATAATACTGCCCCCTATGTACAAGAATATAACTACTATAATACTGCCCCTTATGTACAGGAATATAACTACTATAATACTGCTCCTATGTACAAGAATATATCTACTATAATACTGTCCCTATGTACAAGAATATAAGTACTATAATACTTCTCCTGTGTAGAAGAATATAACTACTATAATACTGCTCCTATGTACAAGAATATAACTACTATAATACTGCCCCCTATGTACAAGAATATAACTAATATAATACTGCCCCTATGTACAAGAATATAACTACTATAATACTGCCCCTATGTACAAGAATATAACTACTATAATACTGCCCCTATGTACAAGAATATAACTACTATAATACTGCCCCCTATGTACAAGAATATAACTACTATAATACTGCTCCTATGTACAAGAATATAACTACTATAATACTGCTCCTATGTACAAGAATATAACTACTATAATACTGCCCCCTATGTACAAGAATATAACTACTATAATACTGCCCATATGTACAAGAATATAACTACTATACTACTGCTCCTATGTACAAGAATATAACTACCATAATAATGCCCCCTATGTACAAGAATATAATTACTATAATTCTGCACCTATGTACAAGAATATAACTACTATAATACTGCTCCTATGTACAAGAATATAACTACTATAATACTGCTCCTATGTACAAGAATATAACTGCTATAATACTGCTCCTATGTACAAGAATATAACTACTATAATACTGCTCCTATGTACAAGAATATAACTACTATAATACTGCTCCTTTGTACAGGAATATAACTACTATAATACTGCCCCCTATGTGCAAGAATATAACTAATATAATACTGCCCCCTATGTACAAGAATATATCTACTATAATACTGCTCCCATGTACAAGAATATAACTACTATACTACTGCTCCTATGTACAAGAATATAACTACTATAATACTGCCCCCTATGTACAAGAATATAACTACTATAATACTGCACCTATGTACAAGAATATAACTACTATAATACTGCTCATATGTACAAGAATATAACTACTATAATACTGCTCCTATGTACAGGAATATAACTACTATAATACTGCCCCCTATGTACAAGAATATAACTAATATAATACTGCCCCCTATGTACAAGTATATAACTACTATAATACTGCTCCTATGTACAAGAATATAATTACTATAATACTGCCCCCTATGTACAAGAATATAACTATTATAATACTGGCCCCTATGTACAAGAATATATCTACTATAATACTGCTCCTATGTACAAGAATATAACTACTATAATACTGCTCCTATGTACAAGAATATAACTACTATAATACTGCCCCTATGTACAAGAATATAACTACTATAATACTGCCCCTATGTACAAGAATATAACTACTATAATACTGCTCTTATGTACAAGAATATAACTACTATAATACTGCCCCAAATGTACAAGAATATAACTACTATAATACTGCACCTATGTACAAGAATATAACTACTATAATACTGCCCCTATGTACAAGAATATAACTTCTATAATACTGCTCCTATGTACAAGAATATAACTACTATACTACTGCTCCTATGTACAAGAATATAACTACTATAATACTGCCCCCTATGTACAAGAATATAACTACTATAATACTGCACCTATGTACAAGAATATAACTACTATAATACTGCTCATATGTACAAGAATATAACTACTATAATACTGCTCCTATGTACAGGAATATAACTACTATAATACTGCCCCCTATGTACAAGAAAATAACTAATATAATACTGCCCCCTATGTACAAGTATATAACTACTATAATACTGCTCCTATGTACAAGAATATAATTACTATAATACTGCCCCCTATGTACAAGAATATAACTAATATAATACTGGCCCCTATGTACAAAAATATAACTACTATAATACTGCTCCTATGTACAAGAATATAACTACTATAATACTGCTCCTATGTACAAGAATATAACTACTATAATACTGCCCCTATGTACAAGAATATAACTTCTATAATACTGCCCCTATGTACAAGAATATAACTACTATAATACTGCTCTTATGTACAAGAATATAACTACTATAATACTGCCCCAAATGTACAAGAATATAACTACTATAATACTGCACCTATGTACAAGAATATAACTGCTATAATACTGCTTCTATGTACAAGAATATAACTACAATAATACTGCTCCCTGTATACAAGAATATAACTAGTATAATACTACCCCCTATGTATAAGAATATAACTACTATAATACTGCCCCTATATACAAGAATATGACTACTATAATACTACCCCTATGTACAAGGATATAACTACTATAATACTACCCCTATGTACAAGAATATAACTACTATAATACTGCACCTATGTAGAAAAATATAACTACTATAATACTTCTCCTATGTACAAGAATATAACTACTATAATACTGCACCTATGTAGAAAAATATAACTACTATAATACTTCTCCTATGTACAAGAATATAACTACTATAATACTGCACCTATGTAGAAAAATATAACTACTATAATACTTCTCCTATGTACAAGAATATAACTACTATAATACTGCTCCTATGTACAAGAATATAACTACTATAATACTGCCACTATGTACAAGAATATAACTACTACAATACTGCTCCTATGTACAAGAATATAACTACTATAATACTGCTTCTACAGTCATTTAAAAAAGTTTGGGCACCCCTATTAATCTTAAGCTTAATGTTCTATAAAAATTGGTGTTTTTGCAACAGCTATTTCAGTTTGATATATGTGATAACTGTTGGATACAGTAGTGTTTCTGCCTTGAAATGAGGTTCATTGTACTAACAGAAAATGTGCAATCTGCATTCAAACAAAATTTGACAGGTGCATAAGTATGGGCACCACACCAGAAAAGTGACATTAATAGTTAGTAGATCCTCCTTTTGCAAAAATAACAGCCTCTAGTCGCTTCCTGTAGCTTTTAATGAGTTCCTGGATCCTGGATGAAGGTATTTTTAACTATTCCTCTTTACAAAACAATTCCAGTTCAGTTAAGTTTGATGTTTGCCGAGCATGGACAGCCCTCTTCAAATGATCCCACAGATGTTCAATGATATTCAGGTCTGGGGACTGGGATGGCCATTCCAGAACATTGTAGTTGTTCCTCTGCATGAATGCCTGAGTAGATTTGGAGCGGTGTTTTGGATCATTGTCTTGCTGAAAGATCCATCCACTTTGTAACTTCATATTTATCACTGATTCTTGAACACTATTGTCAAGAATCTGCTGATACTGAGTGGAATCCATGCGTCCCTCAACTTTAACAAGATTCCCAGTGCCAGCATTGACCACACAGCCCCAAAGCATGATGGAACCTCCACCAAATTTTACTGTGGGTAGCAAGTGTTTTTCTTGGAATGCTGTGTTTTTTTGCCACCATGCATAACGCCTTTTTGTCTGACCAAATAACTCAATCTTGATTTCATCAGTCCACAGGACCTTCTTCCAAAAAGAAATTGGCTTCTCCAAATGTGCTTTTGCATACCTCAGCCAACTCTGTTTGTGGCGTGCTTGCAGAAACGGCTTCTTTCGCATCACTCTCCCATACAGCTTCTCCTTGTGCAAAGTGCGTTGTATAGTTGACCGATGCACAGTGACACCATCTGCAGCAAGTTGATGCTGCAGCTCTCTGGAGGTGGTGTGAGGATTGTCCTTGACTGATCTCACCATTCTTCTTCTCTGCCTTTCTGATGTTTTTCTTGGCCTGTCACTTCTGGCCTTAACAAGAACTGTCCCTGTGTTCTTCCATTTCCTTACTATGTTCCTCACAGTGGAAACTGACAGGTTAAATCTCTGAGACAGCTTTTTGTATGCTTCCCCTGAACAACTATGTTGAATAATCTTTGTTTTCAGATCATTTGACAGTTGTTTTGAGGAGCACATGATGCCACTCTTCAGAGGAGATTCAAACAGGAGAACAACTTGCAAGTGGCCACTTTAAGTAGCTTTTCTCATGATTGCATACACCTGGCTATAAAGTTCAAAGCTCCATGAGGTTACAAAACCAAAAAAAGTGCTTTAGTAAGTCAGTAAAAAGTAGGTAGGAGTATTTAAAACAAGAAAATGATAAGGGTGCCCATACTTATGCACCTTTCAAATTTTGTTTGAATGCAGATTGCACATTTTCTGTTAGTACAATAAACCTCATTTCAAGGCAGAAACATTACTGTGTCCAACAGTTATTACATATATCAAACTGAAATAGCTGTTGCAAAAACACCAATTTTTATAAAACATTAAGCTTAAGATTAATAGGGGTGCCCAAACTTTTTCATATGACTGTATGTACAAGAATATAACTACTATAATACTGCTCCCTGTATACAAGAATATAACTAGTATAATACTACCCCCTATGTATAAGAATATAACTACTATAATACTGCCCCTATATACAAGAATATGACTACTATAATACTACCCCTATGTACAAGAATATGACTACTATAATACTACCCCTATGTACAAGAATATAACTACTATAATACTGCTCCTATGTAGAAAAATCTAACTACAATAATACTTCTCCTATGTACAAGAATATAACTACTATAATACTGCTCTTATGTACAAGAATATAACTACTTTAATACTGCCCCAAATGTACAAGAATATAACTACTATAATACTGCACCTATGTACAAGAATATAACTACTATAATACTGCTCCTATGTAGAAAAATCTAACTACAATAATACTTCTCCTATGTACAAGAATATAGCTACTATAATACTGCCCCCTATGTACAAGAATATAACTACTATAATACTGCCCCTATGTACAAGAATATAACTACTATAATACTGCCCCTATGTACAAGAATATAACTACTATAATACTGCCCATATGTACAAGAATTTAACTACTATACTACTGCTCCTATGTACAAGAATATAACTACTATAATAATGCCCCCTATGTACAAGAATATAATTACTATAATACTGCACCTATGTACGAGAATATAACTACTATAATACTGCTCCTATGTACAAGAATATAACTACTATAATACTGCTCCTATGTACAGGAATATAACTACTATAATACTGCCCCCTATGTACAAGAATATAACTAATATAATACTGCCCCCTATGTACAAGTATATAACTACTATAATACTGCTCCTATGTACAAGAATATAATTACTATAATACTGCCCCCTATGTACAAGAATATAACTAATATAATACTGGCCCCTATGTACAAGAATATAACTACTATAATACTGCCCCTATGTACAAGAATATAACTACTATAATACTGCCCCTATGTACAAGAATATAACTACTATAATACTGCTCTTATGTACAAGAATATAACTACTATAATACTGCCCCAAATGTACAAGAATATAACTACTATAATACTGGACCTATGTACAAGAATATAACTACTATAATACTGCTCCTATGTACAAGAATATAATTACTATAATACTGCCCCTATGTACAAGAATATAACTACTATAATACTGCCCCATATGTACAAGAATATAACTACTATAATACTGCTCCTTTGTACAAGAATATAACTACTATAATACTACTCCTATGTACAAGACTATAACTACTATAATACTGCCCCTATATACAAGAATATAACTACTATAATACTACCCCTATTTGTACAAGGATATAACTACTATATTACTGCCCCTATGTACAACAATATAACTACTATAATACTTCCCCTATGTACAAGAATATAACTACTATAATACTGCTCCTATGTAGAAAAATATAACTACTATAATACTTCTCCGATGTACAAGAATATAACTACTATAATACTGCCACTATGTACAAGAATATAACTACTACAATACTGCTCCTATGTACAAGAATATAACTACTATAATACTGCTTCTATGTACAAGAATATAACTACTATAATACTGCTCCCTGTATACAAGAATATAACTAGTATAATTCTACCCCCTATGTATAAGAATATAACTACTATAATACTGCCCCTATATACAAGAATATGACTACTATAATACTACCCCTATGTACAAGGATATAACTACTATAATACTACCCCTATGTACAAGAATATAACTACTATAATACTGCTCCTATGTAGAAAAATATAACTACTATAATACTTCTCCTATGTACAAGAATATAACTACTATAATACTGCTCCCTATGTACAAGAATATAGCTACTATAATACTGCCCCCTATGTACAAGAATATAACTACTATAATACTGCCCCTATGTACAAGAATATAATTACTATAATACTGCCCCCTATGTACAAGAATATAACTAATATAATACTGGCCCCTATGTACAAGAATATAACTACTATAATACTGCTCCTATGTACAAGAATATAACTACTATAATACTGCTCCTATGTACAAGAATATAACTACTATAATACTGCCCCTATGTACAATAATATAACTACTATAATACTGCCCCTATGTACAAGAATATAACTACTATAATACTGCTCTTACGTACAAGAATATAACTACTATAATACTGCCCCAAATGTACAAGAATATAACTACTATAATACTGCACCTATGTACAAGAATATAACTACTATAATACTGCTCCTATGTACAAGAATATAACTACTATAATACTGCCCCTATGTACAAGAATATAATTACTATAATACTGCCCCATATGTACAAGAATATAACTACTATAATACTGCTCCTATGTACAAGAATATAACTACTATAATACTACTCCTATGTACAAGACTATAACTACTATAATACTGCCCCTATATACAAGAATATAACTACTATAATACTACACCTATTTGTACAAGGATATAACTACTATAATACTGCCCCTATGTACAACAATATAACTACTATAATACTACCCCTATGTACAAGAATATAACTACTATAATACTGCTCCTATGTAGAAAAATATAACTGCTATAATAATTCTCCTATGTACAAGAATATAACTACTACAATACTGCTCCTATGTACAAGAATATAACTACTATAATACTGCTTCTATGTACAAGAATATAACTACTATAATGCTGCCCCCTATGTACAAGAATATAACTACTATAATACTGCTCCTTTGTACAAGAATATAACTACTATAATACAGCTCCTATGTACAAGAATATAACTACTATAATACTGCCCCCTATGTAAAAGAATATAACTAATATAATACTGCTCCTATGTACAAGAATATATCTACTATAATACTGTCCCTATCCACAAGAATATAAGTACTATAATACTTCTAATGTGTAGAAGAATATAACTACTATAATACTGCTCCTATGTACAAGAATATAACTACTATAATACTGCTCCTATGTACAAGAATATAACTACTATAATACTGCCCCTATGTACAAGAATATAACTACTATAATACTGCCCATATGTACAAGAATATAACTACTACACTACTGCTCCTATGTACAAGAATATAACTACTATAATAATGCCCCCTATGTACAAGAATATAATTACTATAATACTGCACCTATGTACAAGAATATAACTACTATAATACTGCTCCTATGTACAAGAATATAACTACTATAATACTGCTCCTATGTACAAGAATATAACTGCTATAATACTGCTCCTATGTACAAGAATATAACTACTATAATACTGCTCCTATGTACAAGAATATAACTACTATAATACTGCTCCTATGTACAGGAATATAACTACTATAATACTGCCCCCTATGTACAAGAATATAACTAATATAATACTGCCCCCTATGTACAAGTATATAACTACTATAATACTGCTCCTATGTACAAGAATATAATTACTATAATACTGCCCCCTATGTACAAGAATATAACTAATATAATACTGGCCCCTATGTACAAGAATATAACTACTATAATACTGCTCCTATGTACAAGAATATAACTACTATAATACTGCTCCTATGTACAAGAATATAACTACTATAATACTGCCCCTATGTACAAGAATATAACTACTATAATACTGCCCCTATGTACAAGAATATAACTACTATAATACTGCTCTTATGTACAAGAATATAACTACTTTAATACTGCCCCAAATGTACAAGAATATAACTACTATAATACTGCACCTATGTACAAGAATATAACTACTATAATACTGCTCCGTTGTACAAGAATATAACTACTATAATACTGCCCCTATGTACAAGAATATAACTACTATAATACTGCCCCATATGTACAAGAATATAACTACTATAATACTGCTCCTATGTACAAGAATATAACTACTATAATACTACTCCTATGTACAAGACTATAACTACTATAATACTGCCCCTATATACAAGAATATAACTACTATAATACTACCCCTATTTGTACAAGGATATAACTACTATAATACTGCCCCTATGTACAACAATATAACTACTATAATACTTCCCCTATGTACAAGAATATAACTACTATAATACTGCTCCTATGTAGAAAAATATAACTACTATAATACTTCTCCTATGTACAAGAATATAACTACTATAATACTGCTCCTATGTACAAGAATATAACTACTATAATACTGCCACTATGTACAAGAATATAACTACTACAATACTGCTCCTATGTACAAGAATATAACTACTATAATACTGCTTCTATGTACAAGAATATAACTACTATAATACTGCTCCCTGTATACAAGAATATAACTAGTATAATACTACCCCTTATGTATAAGAATATAACTACTATAATACTGCCCCTATATACAAGAATATGACTACTATAATACTACCCCTATGTACAAGGATATAACTACTATAATACTACCCCTATGTACAAGAATATAACTACTATAATTCTGCTCCTATGTAGAAAAACATAACTACTATAATACTTCTCCTATGTACAAGAATATAACTACTATAATACTGCTCCTATGTACAAGAATATAACTACTATACTACTGCTCCTATGTACAAGAATATAACTACTATAATACTGCCCCCTATGTACAAGAATATAACTACTATAATACTGCACCTATGTACAAGAATATAACTACTATAATACTGCTCCTATGTACAAGAATATAACTACTATAATACTGCTCCTATGTACAGGAATATAACTACTATAATACTGCCCCCTATTTTCAAGAATATAACTAATATAATACTGCCCCCTATGTACAAGTATATAACTACTATAATACTGCTCCTATGTACAAGAATATAATTACTATAATACTGCCCCCTATGTACAAGAATATAACTAATATAATACTGGCCCCTATGTACAAGAATATAACTACTATAATACTGCTCCTATGTACAAGAATATAACTACTATAATACTGCCCCTATGTACAAGAATATAACTACTATAATACTGCCCCATATGTACAAGAATATAACTACTATAATACTGCTCCTATGTACAAGAATATAACTACTATAATACTACTCCTATGTACAAGACTATAACTACTATAATACTGCCCCTATATACAAGAATATAGCTACTATAATACTACCCCTATTTGTACAAGGATATAACTACTATAATACTGCCCCTATGTACAACAATATAACTACTATAATACTACCCCTATGTACAAGAATATAACTACTATAATACTGCTCCTATGTAGGAAAATATAACTACTATAATACTTCTCCTATGTACAAGATTATAACTACTAGAAATACTGCTCCTATGTACAAGAATATAACTACTATAATACTGCCACTATGTACAAGAATATAACTACTACAATACTGCTCCTATGTACAAGAATATAACTACTATAATACTGCTTCTATGTACAAGAATATAACTACTATAATACTGCTCCCTGTATACAAGAATATAACTAGTATAATACTACCCCCTTTGTATAAGAATATAACTACTATAATACTGCCCCTATATCAAGAATATGACTAGTATAATACTACCCCTATGTACAAGGATATAACTACTATAATACTGCCCCTATGTACAAGAATATAACTACTATAATACTACCACTACGTACAAGAATATAACTACTATAATACTGCTCCTATGTGCAAGAATATAACTACTATAATACTGCTACTATATACAAGAATATAATTACTGTAATACTACCCCTTATGTACAAGGATATAACTACTATATTACTGCCCCTATGTACAAGAATATAACTACTATAATACTGCCCCCTATGTACAGCAATATAACTACTATAATACTGCTCCTATGTACAAAAATATAACTGCTATAATACTGCTCCTATGTACAAGATTGTAACTACTATAATACTGCTCCTATGTACAAGAATATAACTACTATAATACTGCCACTATGTACAAGACTATAACTACTACAATACTGCTCCAATATACAAGAATATAACTACTATAATACTGCTTCTATGTACAGGAATATAACTACTATAATACTGCTCCCTGTATACAAGAATATAACTAGTATAATACTGCTCCTATGTACAAGAATATAACTACTATAATACTGCTCCTATGTGCAAGAATATAACTACTATAATACTGCTCCTATGTGCAAGAATATAACTACTATAATACTGCTCCTATATACAAAATATAATTACTATAATACTACCCCTTATGTACAAGGATATATCTACTATATTACTGCCCCTATGTACAAGAATATAACTACTATAATACTGCCCCCTATGTACAGGAATATAACTACTATAATACTGCTCCTATGTACAAAAATATAACTACTATAATACTGCTCCTATGTTCAAGAATGTAACTACTATAATACTGCTCCTATCTACAAGAATATAACTACTATAATACTGCCACTATGTACAAGACTATAACTACTACAATACTGCTTCTATGTACAAGAATATAACTACTATAATACTGCTTCTATGTACAGGAATATAACTACTATAATACTTCTCCCTGTATACAAGAATATAACTAGTATAATACTGCTCCTATGTACAAGAATATAACTACTATAATACTGCTCCTATGTGCAAGAATATAACTACTTTAATACTGTCCCTATGTACAAGAATATAACTACTATAACACTGCCCCCTATGTACAAGAATATAACTACTATAATACTGTCCTCTATGTCCAAGAATATAACTACTATAAAACTGCCCTCTATGTCCAAGAATATAACCACTGTAATACTGCCCCTATATACAAGAATATAGCTACTATAATACTGCCCCTATATACAAGATTATAACTACTATTATACTGCTCTCTATGTACAAGAATATAACTACTATAATACTGCCCGTATGTACAAGAATATAACTACTATAATACTGCTCCTATGTACAAAAATATAACTACTATAATACTGCTCCTATGTACAAGAATATAACTACTATAATACTGCTCCTATGTACAAGAATATAACTACTATAATACTGATCTCGTGTACAAGAATATAACTGCTATAATACTGCCCCCTATGTACAAGAATACAACTACTATAATGCTGCCCCCTATATAGAAGAATATAACTACTATAATACCCCTATGTACAAGAAAATAGCTACTATAATACTGCCCCTATGTACAAGAATATAAAACTGTAATACTACCCCCTGTGTACAAGAATATAATTACTATAATACTGTCCCTATGTACAAGAATATAACTACTATAATACTGCTCCTATGTGCAAGAATATAACTACTATAATTGTCAGGCAAAATTTATTTTTGTCCTAGTTTGAGAAAAGAGAGATGTCTTAAATCTTCACCCCCGGTCCATTTGTAAGAGTTTTACATAGAACTCACTGTTGCTTTTCCCCAAACCTCAGGAATTTTTATGAGCGCCATAAAGCCTCAGCCCAGAGCAAGCCTTCTGATACCCTGGATTTTTCTCTCCAATCCTATTGTTTAAGTGTACAAACGTTTAATGTCGATTTTAATAATGCACATGACGGTCACAAACACAGGGACCACATTTTTGGAATGCTCACCTTTTTCCAATTATAATAGTATATCTTGCATAACTGAGAAACCACCGGAAGCCCGGGAAATGGATTCTGAGCTTCTGAGCGTCATAGAGATATCATATTTAATATCCATCTTCATGAATATTGATGACGGCAAACATGATGTCTCCATCTTGGATATGGGACCCCCCCACACCAAGATATGAAATCTGAAGGATTTCTATGTCCTATGCGGCTGGGTGGGTTCACAAAACCGAGCCCCCGTGTGAGGTAAACACCATGGGTGTCTCCTAATGTTTTGGCCCCGTACTAAAAACCAGAAAGGCCATTTTTTAAGTCATTCTTGCCAGGGACGTCAGACGCATGCTCCTCGCTGCGTGGAAGAATCACATCTAATTTCCGGGGAGCCTCCCCCTCCCCCACAGAATCTGAGACCATCGCCTTTTGAAGCAGGTTTTGCTATTACTTATCCCTTTTATTTTAATAACTGTTTATGCATATATGTACATTTTCTCTTTTATAATATCTTGTATATCTTTTGTAAACACTGCCCACTTTCGGGAGTAAATCATTATTATTTACCAGCTTCGTCCTATGTCGAGCAAACACGTTCCTCACCCGCTGATTCACGTTACCTAACGGGTACCCGATCCACCTGTTAAGCGATAGGTGGTGGCAGTATACCAGTATTTATGTGATATTGTGGTTTGAGGGTGGCTGGTCGGAGGTATATATACATTCCTGGAAGGAACTGGTGGTATATATACGTCCTGTCACATCACGTGCCGCAATAGTCGACATAAATTAGAGCAGCTGCGCCCGTGCTTATCCTCGGTCAATACCGTGTTTGACCAGCAGGATAAGGGGGCGCCAGAGAGCTGCAAGGTCTGACCAAGTGTGTTTTCATGACAATTGGTGGCAAGCTGTGGGATCATAGGACATTAGTGATCTGGTTTGAGCAATCATTCCTCTCACTAAAAACTTGCACGGTTCGTACCTGGACTCTGCACAAAAGTTTTGAAGATCGAACTCAGTGTTTATTAGATCTGAAACAATACTGTATGTGTAGCAGTTACCCCTACCCTTCTTCGTTTTTTCTTTTCTATCTTTATTTTGGTGATCATGGTCATTGTTGGGGAGCACTGGTACAGCCAGCAGAAAAAGGACACTCTTATTGGAATAAGTATAACCAAAGTCATTGACCTCCTCGGCAAAAACAAAGAACAAATGGCTGCTGCACTGGCTCAACTGGAGACCGAGCAAGCCCGTCTCCAGACCTCAGCAGGGCCAGGGGTCAGCCGAGATATGGACAGTACTGTTGCAAGGGTCCCACCTGTAGACGTACACCGCGTCAGCGACCAGGGCAGCGTCGACCCCTATCTGCAGATGGCTCTACAGCAACTTCCTGCAGAGGATCATGAAGGACGGCTGAAAGTAATTCAGCAGCACCAGGAGGCCGAGAGAGCCCAGCGAGAAACCAAGAGAGTCGAGAGAGCCGAGCGAGCCGAGCGAGAGGCCCAAGCCCAGAGGGCCCACAAACTGCAGATGGCCCAACTCGGGATCCCTGCATCCACCTCACGGAACGGTGAGACCAACAATGCGACCCTGTTTAAGCCCCATCCAGAGCATTTTCCTGTGATGGAAAAGGACGGCGACCTCGACACCTTTCTGAGGGGTTTTGAAAAGACTTGCAGACAGTACCATCTGCCTGAGGAACAGTGGGCGCGATACTTAACTGCAGGGCTGCGAGGCAAAGCTCTGGATGTGTTTGTGGCTCTTCCTCCGAGCCTCGATGGGAACTATGATGCCATTAAGCAGGCCCTAATCAAGAGGTTCCAACTGACTCCTGAGGTGTACCGTAAAAAGTTCCAGAACCTCCAACGTGGACCCCACGACAGTTACAGCGATGTGGTGCATGGGCTCCGAACCAACTTTGAGCAGTGGATCCAAGGACTGTCAGCGACCACCTTTGAGCAGCTAAAGGACCTGATGGTGAAAGACCAGTTCCTGCATCTGTGTCCGACTGAGGTACAGCAGTTCGTGATGGATAGGGAGCCACCAGATGCCAATAAAGCACCGCAGATCGCCGACACCTACGAGGCCAACCGGAGACCAGAGGTGCGGAAGCCGGTCGTCACCAGCTGGAAAGGGGGTAAGCCATCAACCACCATCCCTGCCCCTGCCAGCCGACCTTCCGGAGGCCTTTTTCCCGTTACCAATGCCCGGCCTGCATCTGATGCCCGCTGGTGTTATTTCTGCAACCGGACTGGTCATCTCAGCGCCACTTGCTCAGAGAAGCAGAGGAAGAACCCCCATCTAAGGCCCCAGGGCCTAATGCCTCTGTTATTTTGGTGGGTGGGCCGGTTGGGAGGGCCTGTGAAAACTTGCAGTCTGTCAGGGTGGGGGACACTGTCACTGTAGGCCTCAAGGATACTGGGGCCGAGCGAACCCTCACCCGACCCGAACTGGTGTCCACTGAAGAGCTTATTCCGGGAAAGACCCTGACTGTCACCGGGATTGGGGGCGTCCGATACCCCTTGCCCATGGCCCGGGTTTTTATTGATTGGGGTGCGGGGAGTGGGGTGAAGGAAGTGGGAGTATCCAAAAACCTACCTGCAAATGTTTTGTTGGGGACTGATTTGGGGAGGATGTTTGCTTATTATGTCCCTGACACCCCTCCCCGATCTGATACGGTTGGTAAGGTTAATGCTGATACTGTGAATGTCAATTCTTTACCTGCTGATAATGATGATGATGATGATGTACTGGAAGGTACAGGAGAACTCAGCCATGTCACGCTGCGGGGTGATATTGCTGAGGATCCCCTAGCAGGAACAAATGTCAGTGCTAAGGGTAATGGGGAGAGGCAAGGGGACCATGAAGCAGGTGGTGCTGTGCCAGCGACCAGTGTCACAACAGATGGTGACCTGGCTGATGGTAGCTGCCCCATACGTAGCACTGTGCCTGAGCTAATGGGGGAGGATGGGGAAGTAGTACGCATAGCCGCACAGGCTGATGGGACGGTGTTATTCCCCGGGGAGACGGCCTATATAGCCGCTGTTACCCGCAGTCAGAGTGCCCAGAACGCAAGTAACGCCCTGCCTTCTGGACCCTCCTCGGACAGAGGAATAACAGAATCAGGTATGGACCCAGAGCCGGTCCCAGAGGGTCCCAGTGAGGACGTGGCCTTAACCTCACTTCTGGCTTCCTCCAGCCCGGAGTTTCAGGCAGCTCTGCACTCAGATGCTAGCCTAGGGACGTTAAGGAGCCTCGCTGAGAAGCCCACCTCCGAGTCTGATAAGGAGAGGGTATTCTGGGACCAAGGAAGGTTGTACCGGGAGACAGTTCCCTGTACACCCCAACAGGAGTGGCTGAGGGAAAGACAGCTGGTCGTCCCCTACCAATTCTGGGATGAGTTGTTGCGGATCGCCCATGAAATTCCACTCGCTGGACACTTGGGGGTCAGCAAAACCAAGGCCCGGCTGTCTCACCACTTTTATTGGCCCAAAATGAGGACGGATGTGGTGAACTACTGTCGCTCCTGTACCACATGTCAAAGAGTGGGAAAGTCAGGGCCGGCTCCCAAAGCCCCCCTGATCTCTTTGCCAGTGATAGAGGAGCCTTTCCAGAGGATTGCTGTGGACATTGTAGGACCACTGGCCATACCCAGCAGCTCTGGAAAACGTTTCATCCTTACTGTAGTAGACTATGCTACCCGGTATCCGGAGGCAGTAGCCCTGTCCTCAATTAGGGCGGATAAGGTGACGGACGCCCTCTTGGCCATCTTTTCGCGAATAGGCTTTCCCAGGGAGATGCTTACCGACCAGGGGACCCAGTTCATGTCACGCTTAATGGAGGCTCTATGTAAGAAAATGCAGGTGCAGCATCTGGTATCGAGCGCGTATCATCCCCAAACCAATGGTTTGTGTGAGCGATTCAACGGTACCCTCAAACAGATGTTAAAAATGCTGGTTGAGACCCAGGGACGCGACTGGGAGCGTTACCTCCCACACCTGCTATTTGCTTACAGAGAGGTTCCACAGGCCTCGACGGGGTTCTCCCCCTTTGAGCTCCTGTATGGCAGGCGTGTCCGAGGACCCCTTGGGTTGATAAGGGAATTCTGGGAAGAAGAGCCGAACTCCCCAGGAGTGTCCATCGTGGAGTATGTCATGCGCTTCCGTGACAAGATGCAGACCTTGACGCAGTTGGTGCATGACAACATGGCGCAAGCCCAGGCTAACCAGAAACATTGGTACGACCAGGACACCCGAGAGCAGACCTACCAGGTGGGTCAGAAGGTGTGGGTGCTGGTCCCCGTAGCAATGGACAAGCTTCAGACGGCCTGGGAAGGCCCGTACGTCATTCACCAACAGCTCAACCCAGTCACCTACGTGATCACTCTTGACCACGCGCGGGGTAGGCGGAAGGCTTTCCATGTTAATATGATGAAGGCTCATCAAGAACGTGGAGCCTGCATCCTACCGGTCTGCAGCCTGCCCGAGGATGGGGAGGACGACCCCCTCTTGGACATGCTGGCCCAAGCGAAGGCCAGCGGGTCCCTAGAGGATGTAGAGATAAGCGCCTTGCTATCCGCAGACCAGAGGTCTCAGCTGTGAGCAGTGCTGAAACCCTTCCAAGCAGTGTTCACAAACATGCCTGGCAGGACTGAGGCGGTGGTCCATGAAGTGGGCACCGGGAATCATGCCCCACTCCGGCGGACAGCCTATCGAATCTCCGACGAGGTGCAGCATGTCATGCGCCAGGAGGTCGAGGAGATGCTGAAGTTGGGGGTGATTAAGCGGTCAAAAAGCGCGTGGGCCTCACCTGTAGTCCTGGTGCCAAAGAAGCACCCGACCACCCGGTTCTGTGTGGACTACAGGGGGCTCAACGCTATTACAGCCTCTGACGCACAATCAATGCCACGCATTGAGGAGCTGCTGGAGCGGTTAGCCAGCGCGAGCTATCTCTCCATTATGGATCTGAGTCGGGGATATTGGCAGATTCCCTTGAGCCCCGGGGCCCAGGAGAAGTCCGCCTTTATCACCCCCTTCGGATTGTATGAATCCACGGTCATGCCTTTTGGCATGACAAATGCCCCTGCCACGTTCCAGCGAATGGTCAACCACCTGCTCCAGGGACTGGAGAGGCACGCAGTGGCATACCTGGATGATATTGCCGTCTTCAGTCCCATCTGGGAGGATCACCTCGAGCATCTGCAGCAGGTGCTCAGGCGCATTCACCAGGCGGGCTTGACCATTAACTCAGGAAAGTGCCAGATGGGCATGAACGAGGTCCACTACCTGGGGCACCGGGTAGGTGGGGGTACTCTGAAGCCGGAGCCTGGGAAAGTGGATGCTATCGTGTCCTGGCCCACCCCCAGGACCAAGAAGCAGGTGCAGTCCTTCTTGGGCACCGCAGGGTACTATAGACGCTTTGAACAAGACTATAGTAGCCTTGCGAAGCCCTTGACAGACCTCACCAGGAGGAGCCTACCCCATTCAGTCAAATGGACAGATGAATGCGAGGTGGCCTTTCGGGCTTTGAAGACTGCCTTGAGCAGATATCCTGTGCTAAAGGCGGTCGATGGCACACGGCCCCTCTTCATACAGACCGACGCCTGTGAGTTTGGCCTCGGTGCTGTACTCAGCCAGGTCGACTCGGGGAACCAAGAACACCCTGTGTTGTACCTAAGTCGGAAACTGCTGCCGAGGGAAGTGGCCTATTCCACCATAGAGGAGTGCCTGGCCATTGTATGGGCCCTCAACCGTTTACAGCCTTACTTGTACGGGCGCCCCTTCACTGTCGTGACTGACCACAACCCCCTGAGTTGGCTGCACACCATGTCCGGTGCCAACGGAAGGTTGTTATGCTGGAGCCTCATCCTCCAGCAGTACGACTTTACCGTTCAACACCGCAAAGGCAGTGAGCATGGCAATGCCGATGGGTTGTCCCGGCGAGGGGAGCCTCCAGAGATACGCTTGGAGGAGTACCAGAAGGTCCTACCTCCATAGCGCAGTCTAAAAGGGGGAGGTGTCAGGCAAAATGTATTTTTGTCCTAGTTTGAAAAATGAGAGAGGTCTTAAATCTCCACCCCCGGTCCATTTGTAAGAGTTTTACATAGAACTCACTGTTGCTTTCCCCCAAACCTCAGGAAATTTTATGAGCGCCATAAAGCCTCAGCCCAGAGCAAGCCTTCTAATACCCTGGATTTTTCCCTCCAATCCTATTGTTTAAGTGTACAAACGTTTAATGTCGATTTTAATAATGCACATGACGGTCACAAACACAGGGACCACATTTTTGGAATGCTCACCTTTTTCCAATTATACTAGTATATCTTGCATAACTGAGAAACAACCGGAAGCCCGGGAAATGGATTCTGAGCTTCTGAGCGTCATAGAGATATCATATTTAATATCCATCTTCATGAATATTGATGACGGCAAACATGATGTCTCCATCTTGGATGTGGGACCCCACCACACCAAGATATTAAATCTGAAGGATTTCTATGTACTATGCAGCTGGGTGAGTTCACAAAACCGAGCCCCAATGTGAGGTAAACACCATGGGTGTCTCCTAATGTTTTGGCCCCGTACTAAAAACCAGAACGGCCATTTTTTAAGTCATTCTTGCCAGGGACATCAGACGCATGTTCCTCGCTGCGTGGAAGAATCACATCTAATTTCCGGGGAGCCGTCCCCCCCACAGAATCTGAGACCATCACCTTGTGAAGCAGGTTTTGCTATTACTTATCCCTTTTATTTTAATAACTGTTTATGCATATACAGTACAGACCAAAAGTTTGGACACACCTTCTCATTTAAAGATTTTTCTGTATTTTCATGACTAGGAAAATTGTACATTCACACTGAAGGCATCAAAACTATGAATTAACACATGTGGAATTATATACTTAACAAAAAAGTGTGAAACAACTAAAATATGTCTTATATTCTAGGTTCTTCAAAGTAGCCACTTTTTGCTTTGATGATTGCTTTGCACACTCTTTGCATTCTCTTAATGAGCTTCAAGAGGTAGTCACCGGAAATGGTTTTCACTTCACAGATGTGCCCTGTCAGGTTTAATAAGTGGGATTTCTTGCCTTATAAATGGGGTTGGGACCATCAGTTGTGTTGTGCAGAAGTCAAGTGGATACACAGCTGCTAGTCCTACTTAATAGAATGTTAGAATTTGTATTATGGCAATAAAAAAGCAGCTGAGTGAAGAAAAACGAGTGGCCATCATTACTTTAAGAAATGAAGGTCAGTCAGTGCGAAAAATTGGGAAAACTTTGAAAGTGTCCCCAAGTGCAGTTGCAAAAACCATCAAGCGCTACAAAGAAATTGGCTCACATGAGGACCCCCCCAGAAAAGGAAGACCAAGAGTCACTTCTGCTTCTGAGGATAAGTTTATCCGAGTCACCAGCCTCAGAAATCGCAGGTTAACAGCAGCTCAGATTAGAGACCAGGTCAATGCCACAGAGCGTTCTAGCAGCAGACACATCTCTTCAACAACTGTTAAGTGGAGCTGGACCGCAGAGTGAAGGCAAAAGGGCCAACAAGTGCTAAGCATCTCTGGGAACTCCTTCAAGATTGTTGGAAGACCATTTCCGGTGACTACCTCTTGAAGCTCATCAAGAGAATGCCAAGAGTGTGCAAAGCAGTCATCAAAGCAAAAGGTGGCTACTTTGAAGAACCTAGAATATAAGACATATTTTCAGTTGTTTCACAATTTTTTGTTAAGTATATAATTCCACATGTGTTAATTCATAGTTTTGATGCCTTCAGTGTGAATGTACAATTTTCATAGTTATGAAAATACAGAAAAATCTTTAAATGAGAAGGTGTGTCCAAACTTTTGGTCTATACTGTATGTACATTGTCTCTTTTATAATATCTTGTATATCTTTTGTAAACACTGTAAATCATTATTATTTACCAGCTTCGTTCTTCTTGTCCTATGTCGAGCAAACACGTTCCTCACCCGCTAATTCACGTTACCTAACTGGTACCCGATCCACCTGTTAAGCGATCGGCGGTGGCAGTATACCAGTATTTATGTGATATTGTGGTTTGAGGGTGGCTGGTCGGAGGTATATATACGTTCCTGGAAGGAACTGGTGGTATATATACGTCCTGTCACATCACGTGCCGCAATAGTCGACATAAATTAGAGCAGCTGCACCCGTGCTTATCCTCGGTCAATACAGTGTTTGACCAGCAGCATAAGGGGGCGCCAGAGAGCTGCAAGGTCTGACCAAGTTTGTTTTTGTGACTATAATACTGTCCCTATGTACAAGAATATAACTACTATAACACTGCCCCCTATGTACAAGAATATAACTACTATAATACTGACCTCTATGTCCAAGAATATAACTACTATAAAACTGCCCTCTATGTCCAAGAATATAACCACTTTAATACTGCCCCTATATACAAGAATATAACTACTATAATACTGCCCCTATGTACAAGAATATAACCACTATTATACTGCTCCTATGTACAAGATTATAACAACTATAATACTGCCCCTATATACAAGAATATAACTAGTATAATACTATCCCTATATACTAGGATATAACTACTATAATACTGCTCCTATGTACAAGAATATAACTACTAAAATACTGCTCCTATGTACAAGAATATAACTACTATAATACTGCTCCTATGTACAAGAATATAACTACTATAACACTGCACCCTATGTACTAGAATATAACTACTATAATACTGTCCTCTATGTCCAAGGATATAACTACTATAAAACTGCCCTCTATGTCCAAGAATATAACCACTGTAATACTGCCCCTATATACAAGAATATAACTACTATAATACTGCCCCTATGTACAAGAATATAACCACTATAATACTGCTCCTATATACAAGAATATAACTACTATAATACTGCCCCTATGTACAAGATTATAACTACTATTATACTGCTCTCTATGTACAAAAATAAAACTACTATAATACTGCCACTATGTAAAAGAATATAACTACTGTAATGCTGCTCCTATGTACAAAAATATAACTACTATAATACTGCTCCTATGTACAAGAATATAACTACTATAATACTGCTCCTATGTACAAGAATATAACTACTATAATACTGCTCCTATGTACAAGAATACAACTACTATAATACTGCCCCCTATGTACAAGAATATAACTACTATAATACTACCCCTATGTACAAGAAAATAACTACTATAATACTGCCCCTATGTGCAACAATGTAAAATCTATAATACTACCCCCTATGTACAAGAATATAACTACTATACTACTGCTCCCTATGTACAAGAATCTAACTACTGTAATACTGCTCCTATGTGAAAGAATATAACTACTATAATACTGCTCATATGTACAAGAATATAACTACTATAATACTGCTCCCTATGTACAAGAATATAACTACTATAATACTGCTCCTATGTACAAGAAAATAACTACTATAATACTGCTCCTATGTACAAGAATATAACTACTATAATACTGCTCCCTGTGTGCAAGAATATAAATACTATAATACTGCTCCTATGTACAAGAATATAACTACTATAATACTGCTCCCCGTGTGCAAGAATATAACTACTATAATACTGCTCCTATGTACAAGAATATAACTACTACAATACTGCTCCTATGTACAAGAATATAGCTACTATAATACTGCTCCTATGTACAAGAATTTAACTACTACAATACTGCTCCTATGTACAAGAATATAACTACTACAGTACTGCTCCCTATGTGCAAGAATATAACTACTATAATACTGCCCCCTATGTACAAGAATATAAGTACTATAATACTGCCCCTATGTACAAGAATATAACTACTATAATACTACCCCCTATGTACAAGAATATAACTACTATAATACTACCCCTATGTACAAGAAAATAACTACTATAATACTGCCCCTATGTGCAACAATATAAAATCTATAATACTACCCCCTATGTACAAGAATATAACTACTATACTACTGCTCCCTATGTACAAGAATATAACTACTATAATACTGCTCCCTATGTACAAGAATCTAACTACTGTAATACTGCTCCTATGTGAAAGAATATAACTACTATAATACTGCTCATATGTACAAGAATATAACTACTATAATACTGCTCCCTATGTACAAGAATATAACTACTATAATACTGCTCCTATGTACAAGAAAATAACTACTATAATACTGCTCCTATGTACAAGAATATAACTACTATAATACTGCTCCCTGTGTGCAAGAATATAAATACTATAATACTGCTCCTATGTACAAGAATATAACTACTATAATACTGCTCCCCGTGTGCAAGAATATAACTACTATAATACTGCTCCTATGTACAAGAATATAACTACTACAATACTGCTCCTATGTACAAGAATATAGCTACTATAATACTGCTCCTATGTACAAGAATATAACTACTATAATACTGCTCCTATGTACAAGAATATAACTACTACAATACTGCTCCCTATGTGCAAGAATATAACTACTATAATACTGCCCCCTATGTACAAGAATATAACGACTATAATACTGCCCCTATGTACAAGAATATAACTACTATAATAATACCCCCTATGTACAAGAATATAACTACTATAATACTGCTCCTATGTACAAGAATATAACTACTATAACACTGCTCCCTATATACAAGAATATAACTACTATAATACTGCTCCTATGTACAAGAATATAACTACTATAATACTGCTCCTATGTACAAGAAAATAACTACTATAATACTGCTCATATGTACAAGAATATAACTACTATAATACTGCTCCCTATGTACAAGAATATAACTACTATAATACTGCTCCTATGTACAAGAAAATAACTACTATAATACTGCTCCTATGTACAAGAATATAACTACTATAATACTGCTCCCCGTGTGCAAGAATATAACCACTGTAATACTGCTCCTATGTACAAGAATATAACTACTATAATACTGCCCCCTATGTACAAGAATATAACTACTATAATACTGCCCCTATGTATAAAAATATAACTACTATAATACTGCCACTATGTACAAGAATATAACTACTATAATACTGCTCCTATGTACAAGAATATAACTACTATAATACTGCTCCTATGTACAAGAATATATTTTCCAGTACTATTGATTCTACAAATCTACGGGTTTATTGATGAGATTGATGAAAATTTTTACATTCTTTTATTTCTTCATTCATCTATATTTCTAACTTTATTATTACAGTAATTCAATACCTTTAGATGCAACAAGATTTTCCTAAATCCTTTTTTTTTTGCTCCATCAATAACCATAGATTTTTAATAAACTTATAGTGAAGCGAGTGCCCGTTATACAGTTCGCCTTGACTGTGATACGAATATATTTCATTCATTCCAGGGTGGAGTGGACGACCACTTCTCGCACAGCTGTTACATCGTCATGGCTTTCTTGGAAATTGGCAAACCGACGACTGTGAGTGAAATCAAGGGCATGTGCCCCAGATACCTGATGTTGTGCTGAATTAGGGAGCATGGGCATACATCCACATAATGGGCCATCGTGAAGACATTGGAGTTGTAATCCTGCTAAAAAAAGACAACGATTGAGCCCCTTTTTTTTTTGTACAAAATGTCACTATTATTAATATCATCCAATTTCCCCCATGTCCCAGAATGTTAGAGGATGCAGAAAGCATGGGATATAATAATAATAATAATAATAATAATAATAATAATAATGTGTCTCCTAAATCCACCAGGACCCTATAGTGGCTCAGGGGCTCTCATGTTTGAGAAACCAAATGCCGATGATTACTAATCCATACACTATGGCGATGATGGCGTACACCTTTGCCCTGGCCAATGAACTGCCAACCAAGCAGGTGCTTCTGAACAACCTTCTTCAAGTGGCCGTGTCCTCAGGTAATGTCATCCGGGTCTGTGGGCAAAGGGTTATAATAATGTATGAAGGCAATCGTGGATTCTTAGAGTAAATGGCACTATAGGGTCACCGCCCAGATAATTTCGACTTTCCCATCCATGTTGTGATGGAAAGGGTATTTCTTCTTCTTCTTCCTCGAGTTATGGAACTGTTAGTAAGGAAGAACAGCGGACTGGTCCTCCTTAAAGAACTTGGGATATTGGTAACAATTTTGAAATAGCATTTTATACGCCCCCCTATACCTAATGTGCAACAGTCGTGGCACAAAGTATTGCCATAGAGCCTTCCGTGTTTTTAGGACATGTTCACATAGGGCAGATACAATGTGGAATTTCTGATAACGTGTTGTACTATCTGTACTCTCTTTTGCGTCCTCCCCTGCCCAGGAGATGCGATATATCTGACCTGTTCCTGCACGGTCAGACACAGCCATTACACAGTACACAGGGGAACATTTATAAGATTATCTCAGCACAGGAACATTTTTTTTTTTAAACACATCCAATTGTAGAAATTATTATTATTCCAAGATCTGTTGATTAAAATATACTTTTGTTTGTGGCGCAACCCCTTTAAATCTGCAGAATATTAACTAATGTTGCGAATTTGTTGAGAATTTTCTCTGCAAAAAAAAAAAAACCAAATGCTGTGGTCATTGGAAAGTCTAGAAAAAAATTAGTCAAAAAATTTAAAGTGAGAAAAACCAAACAAAATACATTTGGAATTTGGATTCGGGAAAACCTTTATCTCCAGGCTGCAGTTTGTTTTAAAAAATGCAAAAAAAAATCCTCTGTACTTGACTTCCCCTACCTGGGTCCAACGCTGCGTCTCCAACGCTGCTCCCGGCATCTTTAATTGTCTGGAGCGCTTACAACATATCAACAGCGCTGCAGCCAATAACTAAACTCAGCGGCTCTGCCTGAGATGACGGCGCGAGCCACTGAGCTCAGTTATTGTCTGCAGCGCTGACAGCGCTGCAGACAATAGTCACTTGGAGCAACAGTAGAAACTCAGCGCTGGACTTCCTTTGACTGACCCCCTGCTAGTCTTTGTGTGTCAAAGGTGACCAGGCAAAGCTTTCATGGAAGGGCCAGGACAGGGTTGTATAGTTTTTTTTGTATTTTACTGATCTACAGTAGCAAAATTTGTAAGAAAGTTCTGCCACATGGGAACATATTTTTTTTACAATGAAATTGACTTTTTGTTACACCTACAGTTGCAATGGAAATGATTCAACCCTTATTGCCAATTCTTTTTATAAGCAAAATTTGCAAACTTTCTGCTTTTGAAAATGAACAAGGAAAATGGAAAATGTACAATGTTCAGCATAAATCTGTACACCCCCTTTGAAAAGTTAGATGACAACTTGTCTCTTCAGAATCCCCCATAGGTGTTCCGTTGGAGTCCGATCAGGAGACACTTGGCCACTGAATCGCTATCACCCTGTGCGTTTTAAATCATTGTCGTGCTGGAAAAGTGCACGTCTGCCAAGGGCACGGAGTGATAGCGACATCTTCTCTTTCACTATAGAGAAACACGTGTGAATTCATGATGCCATCAATGACATGTAGCCCCCCGACACCAGCAGCTCATGAGGTCACTGCCACCACCAGGCCTCACTGTAGGCACCAGGCATTTTTATTTGTACTCCTCATCTTTACGCTGGTCATGAAGGGTGTGCATTAGGACTCGACCCCACTATCAGTATTTGGTCAGCATTTTTTCTCAGGAGTGGGAGCCAAAACCAGGAGTGGGTGATAAATGCAGAATTGGTGACTTGTTTCTATTATACCTTTTCTCTTATTCCTCACATGGTTTTGGCTCCCACTCCTGAGAAAAAATACTGACCGAATACTGATAATGGGGTCGAGTCCTAATGCACACCCTTCATGACCAGCGTAAAGGTGAGGAGTACAAAGTAAAATGCCTGGTGCCTACAGTGAGGCCTGGTGGTGGCAGTGACCTCATGAGCTGCTGGTGTCGGGGGGCTACATGTCATTGATGGCATCATGAATTCACACGTGTTTCTCTATAGTGAAAGAGAAGATGTCGCTATCACTCCGTGCCCTTGGTAGACGTGCACTTGGCCTAATACTGAGACTATAGTAATCAGTTAAAGTGGCATTTCGTGCTGAATTTGGAGAAACCACTTGTTATAGTAGTCGTGTTGATCTACTGTATTTGCATTGTTCTTGCTTCATTCGTTTATTGCAAACAGCAGAAAGTTTTGTAAATTTTGCTAATAAATCGAATTTTAGGGTGGTTAGAGGGGATAATTTCGATGGCAACTGTAGGTTAAAATTCATGCCGATACTTGCAGTAAAACCACTGTAAATTCTATATAACAGATGTGGGAATTCACTAGTCCCAGTGGTTGTTTTTTTTTTGGCCATTTGAGAAAATGTAGGAGATCTTTCTTTTTTGCAGCGGTGGTTGGATAAAGTATTTTTTTTTTTCCCCATGACGTCAAATATATAATTCCTTTTGTTGACGTCCACGTGGCATGTCTCTCACTCAGGAGACGACTTGTATTGGATGAACGCTCAAGGCACCGCCACCAGCGTGGAGTTAACCGCGTACGTTCTGGAAGCGTTAATTACGGGTCCCGGAGTTACGGCTAGTGACATGCATAAGGCCTCTCAAATTGCCGGCTGGTTGATCAAACAGCAGAGTCCCCAGGGGGGTTATGGCAGCACGCAGGTAAAGCTTACGGAATGATTCTTGTTTTTTTGCGCCGTCTTCTACTTGTGTCTTATTCATTTCTGCCTCTCATAGGACACAGTTGTAGGCATTGAGGCATTGGCCAAGTACATGGCTTTAACGTTCAATCATATAAGTTCTTTGGCCATTACGGTTTTTAACGGCAGACCAGTTGTGGTATCGTTCATGGTGAATCAAACCAATCGTCTTGACGTCCAGAAGTCGCCACTGCCAAGCATCCCCGGGAAATACAGACTGGTTGTCGAAGGAAATGGATGCGTGCATATTCAGGTGATTCACTAAGGGCTTAGTATACGCATTTGTGGGTCCTAAGCACTGACCCCCTGAGGGGCCGACGTATCAAAACCGTCTATAAGAAAAATTGCGACAGCAACCAATCACAGCGCAGCCTATATTTTACCAGAACTGATTAAAAAAATTGAAGCCGGGCTCAGTTTTGATAAATGAGGCCTAAAATATTCTTAAAGCTCATCGGGCCTCATTCATCACAACTGTCTCACAGTAAACCAGTCATCTATGGCAACCAATCACAGCGCTGCTTTTATTTTACCAGAGCAGTTTAAAAAATGAAACCTGAACTGTGATTGGTTACTCTGTCAAAATGAAAGATTAACACGGATTGGTTACTATGAGAAATAAAGACCGTTTTCCTTTTACACCGTTTTGATGGGGCCTATTTTTCTTGTGAAGTTTGCACAGGATGACGCTTATAGGGAGTCATTTATCAGTACTGTTCTACAGTAAAAGTTTCCTTGTTGCTAATAGTAACCAATCTGAGCTCAATTTTCATTTTACCACAACACAGAGGTCAACTTTTATTTTACCTGCCCTGTGCCCGCAGCTCACCTGCCCTGTGCCCACAATTCTCAACCGTCCTTGGCCCACAGCTCATCCATCCTGGGCCCACAGCTCACCTGCTCTGTGCCCACAATTCTCACACCCTGGGCCCGCAGCTCACCCATTCTGGGCCCGCAGCTCACCTGCTCTGTGCCTGCAGTTCTCACACCCTGGACCCACAGGTCCCCCATCCTGGACCCACCCATTCACCCATCCTAGGCCTGCAGCTCACCCGTCCTGGACCCACAGATCTCCTAACCTGAGCCGGCAGCTCACCTGTCTTGGGCCCGCAGCTCACCCATCCTGGGTCTGGAGCTCACCTGTCCAGGGCCCACAGGTCTTCCAAGCTAGGCCTGCAGCTCACCCGTCCTGGTCCCGCTGCTCACCCGTCCTGGGCCCGCTGCTCACCCGTCCTGGGCCTGCAGCTCACCCATCCTGGGCCCACATCTCACCCGTCCTGTGCTTGCAGTTCTCCCACCCTGGGCTCGCAGATTTCCCATCCTGGGCCCACAGCTCACCCGTCCTGGGCCCACAGCTCACCAGTCCTGGGCCTGCAGTTCTTACACCCTAAGCTCGCAGATTTCCCATCCTGGGCCCGCTGCTCACCCGTCCTGGGCCTGCAGCTCACCCGTCCTGGTCCCACTGCTCACCCATCCTGGGCCCGCTGCTCACCCGTCCTGGGCCTGCAGCTCACCCATCCTAGGCCCGTAGCTCAGCCGTCCTGGGCCCGTAGCTCACCCATCCTGGACCCGCTGCTCACCCTTCCTGGGCCCGCTGCTCACCCATCCTGGGCCTGCAGCTCACCTGTCCTGGTCCCGCTGCTCACCCATCCTGGGCCCGCTGCTCACCCGTCCTGGGCCTGCAGCTCACCCATCCTAGGCCCGTAGCTCACCCATCCTGGGCCCGTAGCTCACCCATCCTGGACCCGCAGCTCACCCATCCTGGACCCGCAGCTCACCCTTCCTGGGCCTGCAGCTCACCTGTCCTGCACCACAGCTCCCAGCCTTATCTGTTAGAACCTTGCTCTTAGTTTTTTTTCCTTTGCTGGTCACATGACCTTGTTGGCCTATTTAATCCTGCTCCGCCCTTCTGGCTTTGCTGGACTTCATTGTATATCTACTTTCTAGCTAGCCTGTGCTCTGTGTCTTGCTCTGTTAGTTTGCTTGGTCTACTGACCTCTATGTTCTATATATTTTGTTTGTTCGTCTGTCTGCTACTATTTCTGTTAGGAGGTGTCCCATATTCCTCCCAGTCCTTAGTACTTGTAGGGATTCCTTCCCCACATCTATAGGTCTCCGTACAGACTAGCTTAGGACTTTAGCAGGTCTGATCGCAGGATCAGGTTCCCTGTTACATCGTAGGGATTAAGCTGAGTTCTATCGTAGGGACAGATCTCCTCTCTTTCTTTAGCTCTGGTAGCAGAACATAACAGTAAGTCCAGCCAGCAAATTCTCTAAGGAAAGATTTTTCTGTTCCATCATGGTGTCGGTTCAGGATTTGGTTCATCGCCTGCAGGGACTCTCTCTGGAGGTGGCCGAGCTCCGTCAGCACGTGAGTAACTGTCCTGGAGCACATTTCTTGGAGCCTAAGGTATGTTTGCCGGATTTATTTTTTGGTGAACACCGAGAATTTTTTTTCATTCAAAAATGCTTGCTTATTGTATTTTCGTTTGAGACCTAAGTCCTCTGGGGATGAATCCCAGCGCGTAGGGTTCATAATGTCACTTTTGCGCAAAGAGCCTCAGGAGTGGGCCTTTTCTTTGCAACCTAGTGATACATGCTTCAGATCAGTGGATAGTTTTTTTTCTGCTTTGGGACTATTATATGATGATCCTGACCGTGTCGCATCAGCTGAGACTGAGTTGAGACGTTTAAAACAAGGATCAGGTAATGTGGAAAAATATTGTACTCATTTCCGTCGTTGGTCTACTCAAACAGGGTGGAACGATTCTGCTCTGAAAAGTCTATTTCTTGCTGGGCTCAGTGAAAGGGTTAAAGACCTGCTAATTGCTTATCCTACACCTGAAGATTTGCAACAGGCTATGCAATTAGCTATACGGGTGGATAGAAGACTGCGTGCAAGGGTTAATGAGAGCAAATCCTCTGCTATGTCTGTTTCTGGTTATGAGAATGTGTGTACTAACAGTGGTGAACCGATGGAGATTGGATCGGTGGCACCTCGCTCTCAAGAAAAAGACCGTCGATTTTTTGAAGGCTTGTGTTTCTATTGCGGAAAATCTGGTCATTTGATTAAAGGCTGTGAGCTTCGTATGAAGAAAGAAAAAAAAATGGTCAGTCATGCCCGTATTGCCTGTTTAAATTCCAAGGGTGTATTTTTAGCTGCTTCCACGATTGCTCAGGAAAAATTAATGGAATTTCGGGTGTTTGTCGATTGTGGGTCTACTCTGAATGTTATTGATGGGGGATTCGTGGAAAGACTCAATTTAAAACCTGAACCTTTATCATCCCCCATTGCTGTGGTTTCTGTGGATGGTTCCCCTTTGAAGAATATTACTCTCAAGGTCTGTGAATTTCCTCTCACTATTAATGGTGTTCACCATGAGAAATTGGATTTGGTAGTGTTGAATAACTTACCTTCTCCAGTAATATTGGGATTGCCCTGGTTAAAATTTCACAATCCTGTACTGGATTGGTCTACCAGTGAAATTAAATCCTGGAGCCATAAATGTTATGACAAGTGTTGTAATGGGCGTATTACAGCTTTGGATAGGGGAGAATTGCCTGTTCCTATTCAGGATTTTTGGAGAGTTTTTTCTGAGAAGGAATCGCAGGTTTTGCCTCCCCATAGAGACTACGATTGTTCTATTGAATTTGTCCCTGGAGCGACTCTTCCTAAAAGTCGTTTATTTAACCTTACTATTCCTGAGAGGAAGGCTTTGGAGGAATACATACAGACAAGTTTGGCCGCCGGTCACATTAGGCCCTCTAAGTCTCCTGTGGCGGTTGGATTTTTCTTTGTAAAAAAAAAGGACGGCGGTTTACGTCCTTGTCTGGATTTTCGTGAGATTAACAAAATTACCCACTGCCATTGATTCCTGATCTGTTTAACCAGTTAATGGGGGCCAAGTGGTTCTCTAAAATTGACCTTAAGGGGGCATACAATCTGTTGCGCATGAAGGAGGGTGACGAATGGAAGACTGCTTTTAACACTCCTGTGGGTCATTTTGAGAATCTGGTTATGCCTTTTGGTCTTACTAATGCTCCTGCATTTTTTCAGAATCTGATTAATGACATCCTTAGACCTTTGATCGGTAAAAATGTGGTTGTGTATTTGGATGACATTTTGATTTATTCGCCGGATCTGGAGTCTCATTGGCGGAGCGTGCGTGAGGTATTACAGTTATTAATGGACAATTCGCTTTTTGCTAAGCTGGAGAAATGTGAGTTCGCTGTACAGAGAATTAGTTTTTTGGGCTACATTATCTCCAGCAAAGGTTTTGAGATGGATCCGGTTAAGGTTCAGGCTGTGCAGGAATGGCCTAGGCCTATTGGTTTGAAATCGATACAGAGGTTTTTGGGTTTCGCCAATTACTATAGAAAATTCATAAAAAAATTTTCTAGTATTGTCAAACCTCTGACTGATCTCACCAGGAAAGGTGCTGATGCGGTTCAGTGGTCTTCTGAGGCCATTGAAGCTTTTGTGTATCTCAAGGAGAGGTTCACCTCTGCTCCCATCCTTATGCAGCCTGATGTTACTAGGCCGTTTTTGGTTGAGGTTGATGCTTCCTCTGTGGGGGTTGGCGCAGTATTGTCTCAGGATAACGGGGATGGATTACATCCCTGTGCCTTTTTTTCAAAAAAATTTTCGGAGACTGAACTGAATTACGATATTGGTAATCAGGAATTATTGGCTATTAAACTCGCATTTGAACACTGGCGCCACTTCTTGGAAGGTGCGGAATTTCCCGTTCAGGTTCTTACGGATCATAAAAATCTGATATATCTTGATGCTGCCAAGCGCCTGAATGCCCGTCAGGCTAGGTGGGCACTGTTTTTCTCGCGGTTTAATTTCTCCTTTACTTACATCCCTGGTACTAAGAATGTTATGGCGGATGCCTTGTCTCGCAGTTTTTCTCCCATAGTCGGTGCTGAGAAAGAGGAGAACATTTTACAAGAAGGTGTTGTGATAGCTGCTTTGGACTCCGTTTTGGAAAATGAGATTCTTAAAGCACAGGAGAATGCCCCTTCTAACACTCCTCATGGGAGGTTGTTTGTGCCTGGGACCTTTAGGAGAGATTTGTTTGTTGAGTGTCACGAATCTCGGTTGGCAGGTCATCCCGGAATCTCTGAGACCAAGAGACTGGTGGGTCGCAGTTTTTGGTGGCCTGGATGGCAGAAGGAAGTCATTAAGTGGGTGCGTCAATGTACTATATGTGCTAGATCTAAGTCCTCACATACTCCTGCTGCGGGGTTGCTTTGTCCTTTGGAGGTTCCCAGTGCTCCTTGGACACATTTGGATATGGACTTTATAACTGACCTTCCCCCCTCTGAGGGTTTTACTGTCATCTGGGTGGTGGTGGACCGTTTTAGCAAGATGTGTCACTTGGTTCCTTTCGTCAAACTGCCCTGCGCTAAAACTCTCGCTAAGGCCTTTGTCAAGGAAATTGTCAGACTTCATGGCGTTCCTACTGACATTGTTTCTGATAGGGGTCCTCAGTTCGTGGCTCGTTTTGGCGTGCCTTTTGTGATAGGTTGGGAGTTCATTTGTCGTTCTCGTCCGGATATCATCCTGAAAAACCAGGATGTTGAGCAGTTCTTGCGTTGTTTTGTGGCAGACAATCAAGAGGAGTGGTCTGAGTTTCTGCCACTTGCTGAATTTGCTCTGAACAATCATACATCTTCTTCTGCTGGTTGTTCGCCTTTTTTTTGTTGTTCTGGGAGACATCCGTCGTTTGGGTCGTTCTCCAAGTTGGGATCTGCCGTGCCTGAGGAGGAGAATTTTTCCGGTGATTTGGAGAGAGTTTGGACGGATGTGCGTGGTAATCTTCAGGAGGCCAACAGAAAATCTAAAGACTACTTTGATAGGAAACGACAGGAGGTTTTGTTCGCTGTTGGTGACATGGTTTGGTTGTCCTCTAGGAATCTGCGGTTGAGGATTCCTTCAAAGAAATTGGGTCCCAAGTTTGTAGGGCCCTTTAAGGTGCTTCAGGTTGTCAACCAATCTGCTGTTAGGTTGGAGGTTCCTACCTCCTGGAGAATTAATCCGGTATTTCATGTCTCTCTGTTGAAAAAAGCTGTTGTATCGGATTGTGACGCCTCTGCCTCTGTTCCTCCGGTGGTGGAGGACGGGGAATATGAAATTTCTCGCATCCTTAACTCTAGACGGTATAGAGGTAGTTTGCAGTATCTTGTGGCCTGGAAAGGTTTCGGACCCGAGGATAACTCTTGGGTGAGGTCGGATGATGTTTCCGCGTCCAGACTTATCAGAGCGTTTCACAGGAGATTTCCTGATAAGCCTGGTCCTAGGGGATCCAGAGGATCCTCTTAGAAGGGGGGGTACTGTTAGAACCTTGCTCTTAGTTTTTTTTCCTTTGCTGGTCACATGACCTTGTTGGCCTATTTAATCCTGCTCCGCCCTTCTGGCTTTGCTGGACTTCATTGTATATCTACTTTCTAGCTAGCCTGTGCTCTGTGTCTTGCTCTGTTAGTTTGCTTGGTCTACTGACTAGAGATGAGCGTTGTTCTACTCGAACTGTTCGCCAATCTCAAATTCGAGCTGTTTTGGGCGGTGTTCGAGCCGGTCGGCGAACACGAACAATTTGAGAAAAATTCGGCTGTTCGAGGTTATGTTCGATAACTGTTCGTGCACCAAAATCATAACTGGATTTTTTCTCAGTAATGATGAAAATTAATGTTAATACGCAGTTTGAGTGTACAGCGGGGCGGGGGGAGGGTCAGGGGATGGATCTCTGCAGGAACAATGAAGATCTCCATTTTTTTTTCTCTTTCCCGCATTTGCAGTGGGGAGGTGCAATCTGTCAGCCTATCAGCAGCGCACACACGGAGCGAAGTGCTTTTTTTCACACAAGCAAGGGCATGTGTGATTGGCAGTGTATGTCACATGTCCTTGCCCTATAAGACCAAGCCATTTTCCCCGTCGCCACCATTTTCTCACTGCTGCAGCTGCGTGTTAGACGGCACCGCTGTTGCTGTGTGCGCTATACCTTGTTAATTTCAAGCCAATTTTCGCACAAATATACAGATAGCTTGGGAGTAGGGAATAGTTGTGATTGCAGTCCTTTTAAGGACTAGGTTACAGCATTTCCTACGACTTTTATCAAGCAGGTCTGTGCTCTTAAATAGATAGATTGTGGGAGTAAAGACTAATTGTAATTGGAGTCCTTTTCAGGACTAGGTTACATCAGTTCCTATCAGTTTTTGCCAGGCAGGTCTGTGCCAGTGCTGTGCAAGTTTTTTTCACAGCATTTGGCTGAATCTAGCAAAGCTAATCCTTTTTGGCCTATTGCAGAGTGTGTTAGTCAGTGGAGTAGCCTATCTGTGTTGCAAGATATACCACCTGTGTATAGAATACCAATTTTTTTACTGCACCTAGTGAAGTAAAATCTTTTGGGCATAGCATCATTCTATTAGTCCATCTATACTGACCTCCATCAGGTTGCAAATTAAAAATAATTTTTTTCTGCATCTAGCTCTGAAAAAATATTTGGGCTTCTAGCAGTGTGTGGGACTTGGTCTATTAGTCCATCTATACTGACCTCCATCAGGTTGCAAATTAAAAATAATTTTTTTCTGCATCTAGCTCTGAAAAAATATTTGGGCTTCTAGCAGTGTGTGGGACTTGGTCTATTAGTCCATCTATACTGACCTCCATCAGGTTGCAAATTGAATAAAAAAAATTTCTGCATCTAGCTCTGAAAAAATATTTGGGCTTCTAGCGGTGTGTGGGACTTGGTCTATTAGTCCATCTATACTGACCTCCATCAGGTTGCAAATTAAAAATAATTTTTTTCTGCATCTAGCTCTGAAAAAATATTTGGGCTTCTAGGAGTGTGTGGGACTTGGTCTATTAGTCCATCTATACTGACCTCCATCAGGTTGCAAATTAAAAATATTTTTTTTCTTCATTTAGCTCTGAAAAAATATTTGGGCTTCTAGCAGTGTGTGGGACTTGGTCTATTAGTCCATCTATACTGACCTCCATCAGGTTGCAAATTAAAAATAATTTTTTTCTTCATTTATCTCTGAAAAAATATTTGGGCTTCTAGCAGCGTGTGGGACTTGTTCTATTAGTCCATCTATACTGACCTCCATCAGGTTGCAAATTAAAAATAATTTTTTTCTGCATCTAGCTCTGAAAAAATATTTGGGCTTCTAGCAGTGTGTGGGACTTGGTCTATTAGTCCATCTATACTGACCTCCATCAGGTTGCAAATTAAAAATAATTTTTTTCTTCATTTAGCTCTGAAAAAATATTTGGGCTTCTAGCAGTGTGTGGGACTTGTTCTATTAATCCTTCTATACTGACCTCCAGCAGGTTGCAAATTGAATATAATTTTTTTCTGCATCTAGCTCTGAAAAAATATTTGGGCTTCTAGCGGTGTGTGGGACTTGGTCTATTAGTCCATCTATACTGACCTCCATCAGGTTGCAAATTAAAAATAATTTTTTTCTGCATCTAGCTCTGAAAAAATATTTGGGCTTCTAGCAGTGTGTGGGACTTGGTCTATTAGTCCATCTATACTGACCTCCATCAGGTTGCAAATTGAATAAAAAAATTTTCTGCATCTAGCTCTGAAAAAATATTTGGGCTTCTAGCGGTGTGTGGGACTTGGTCTATTAGTCCATCTATACTGACCTCCATCAGGTTGCAAATTAAAAATAATTTTTTTCTGCATCTAACCCAGCCAATAGTTTTGGCCTAATACCACAGTTTGGCCACTCAGCTCTGCTCGGTTACCATCCATTGTTTTTTTGTGCAAACAACTCCAGAGTTGTGAATTAGTTAACCACCAAAATGAGTGGAAAAAGGCCTGCTGCTGGTGGAAAGGGGAATAGGCGTGTTGGGAAGGGGAAAAAAGGTTGTGTCCGTGGGGTAGGTGCAGAAGAAAGACCATCTTCCAGCCAAACTAAAATGTCTACTTCTTTTAGCGGACAATGTGATAAGATCCCTTTCTTACGGCCACGCCAATCGCTACAAATTCCAGATGAGGCACAAAAACAGCAGGTGCTTCAATGGATATCAAGTGCTCCTTTAAGTGGGCTCTCCTCCACATCAACTTCAACATCACAAATACTCCAGTCCTCAATGGTGTCACCCAAATCGCACTTGCTTCCTCACAGCTCCCAAATCTCCAGCTGCCCGTCTGAATATGAGGTAGAACAGATGGTTGAGTCTGCAGAGCTGTTTACTCATACTATAGCCTGGGAATCAGAGGTCGACTCCAGCGCTTCTGTGAATCCAGACGAGGAAATGATCTGCACTGATGCCCAGAATCTTTATGAGTCGGATCCAGACCAGACGCAGAAGGTTCTGACCATAATGTAGACCCTCATTCCCAAACTGTAACTCCTGTTGGTGGAGACAATGAGGAAGACGATGATAAGACTCAAATACCTGATTGGAGCGACAACTTTAGTTTTTTGTCAGGGCAGGAACAGGTTGGCTCTGAGGACGACGGGTGTGATAACGCACAGGGTGATGATGATGAGGTCGGAGATCCCACTTACTGTCAACCCACAGTCAGCCAAGAGATGAGGTCAGCAGAGGAGGTGGAGGAAGATGCTAGTGACGACGAGGTCAGGTTGCGCCTTCCTGGACAGAGACGTAGTACTGGAAGCACGTCAACAACTGCATCCTCAAACACAACTCTGCCTCTCACCACAAGTCGTGGTGGCTCTTCAGGTCGCATGGGTGCTAAGCCTTGCATAGCCTGGGCATTTTTTCAGATCGATAAAGATGACCCAACTCGTGTTATCTGTAACATTTGTCAGCAAAAGCTAAGTAGAGGCCAAAAAATACATAGTTTGAGTACTTCATGCTTGAACCGGCACATGGACATGAAGCATAAGTTGCAGTGGGAAGCTCAGTGTGCTACAATGCGGCCTAGCCGGCCGGGCCAACCACCGTCTGCCATATCTTGTGCATCCGCGGCCTCTTCATCCTCTGTGACTGGGGGGACAGCAGTCACACCTGTTTTGGGGCGCAGACCTGACACCTCTTTACCCGCAACAGCCAGCGTGATTGGCAGGTCATCATTTTCTTTGGAGGTGGTAACACCAGCTGGTCTTGAGCGCTGTCCGACATCGATAGCACCACCTTTGGATCAAGGCAACCTAACATGTCCGCCTGCATCTTCCTCACAGACCGGCAGTTTGCCGGGGACACCCTTATCAACCCCGTCTAAGCACAATAGCCAGCCCTCGGTCCCTCAGATGTGGACAAGTAAAAGACCATTTCCTCCTAGCCATGAGAAAGCTAAGAGGTTGAATTTCACCATCTGCAAGCTCTTGGCTACAGAAATGCTGCCTTTCCGCCTGGTGGACACAGAGGATTTTCGAGACCTTATGTCCGTCGCAGTGCCCCAGTACCAGATGCCCAGTCGGCACTACTTCTCAAAGAAAGGTGTGCCTGCGCTCCACCAGCATGTCGCACACAACATCACCGCTTCTTTGAGAAACTCTGTGTGTGACAGGGTGCATTTCACCACAGACACTTGGACGAGTAGGCATGGACAGGGGCGTTACATGTCGCTGACTGGGCACTGGGTAACTATGGTGACAGCAGGACAAGGGGCTGCTGTCCAAGTCTTGCCGTCCCCACGAGTTGTGCGTCAATCCTCTTTATGTCAAAGTTCCTCCACTGCTTCTGCCTCCTCAACCTCCTCTCAGTCTTCCACCTGCACCCAAAGCCTGTCTGGTCATGCCACAAGCTTTCTAACTGCGCAGAAGGGATCCTGCACACCTCCTTACTATGCTGGCAGTAGGGCTCAACGTCATCAGGCGGTTTTTACATTGAAATGTCTGGGAAATGTGAGTCACACAGCTGAGGAGTTGTGGTCAGCTCTGGAGAACCAATTTCATGAATGGTTGTCTCCACTGGACCTGAAACCAGGGAAGGCCGTGTGCGACAATGCTGCAAACCTGGGTGCGGCCCTTCGCCGGGGCAATGTCACACACGTGCCTTGTATGGCTCACGTGTTGAACCTGGTTGTCCAGCAATTTTTAGCCCACTATCCCAGACTAGATGGCCTTCTGCAGAGGGCACGGTCGCTGTGTGCTTACTTCCGCCGTTCGCATCCCGCAGCTCAGCGACTTACATCTCTACAGAAGTCGTTGGGCCTGCCACTTCACCGGCTAAAATGCGATGTGCCTACCCGGTGGAATTCAACTCTGCACATGTTGCAGCGACTGTGGCAGCACCGACAAGCCCTGGTGCAATACGTTCTGACGTATAGCCTGGGCCAACGAGATTCAGAGGTGGGGCAAATCACGCTGGAGGAGCGGTCTCAGATCAGGGACCTATGCACCCTTCTGCACAGTTTTGAAATGGCGACAAAGATGTTTAGTGCTGACGATGCCATTATCAGCATGACTATTCCGTTGATTTACATGCTGGAGCACATGTTAAACAGAATTCGGAGTCAGGTGGTGGCACAAGAGGAGGTGGAGGAAGTAGAGGAGGAGGAGTTGTATGCGGAAGGGCTAACATCTGCAAGGTCCAGACGGTCGGCAGCACCAAGGCGGCAGGCATGTGAGGGTGGGGGAGATGATTTTACCAGGGCGCATGGTAGCAGCCAAACTAGTGAGGAAGGTGCAGGAGCCCAGGAAGAAGTGGAGGACGAACTGATGGAAGACTCATCAGATGAGGGAGACCTTGATCACATTTCTGTTGTGCGAGGTTGGGGGGAGAGGACAGAGGAAGGAAGCATGATTGTTACCTCGCCATCAACACAACAGGGACTTGGTGCTCCTGGATGCGCAACACACATGAGTGCCTTCTTGCTGCACTACCTGCAACATGACCCTCGAATTGTGAGAATTAGAAATAATCCTGACTACTGGGTTGCCACACTGTTAGATCCCCGGTACAAAAGTAAATTTGCAGAAATTATTCCTGCCATAGAAAGGGATGCACGCATGCAGGAGTATCAGCAGAGACTGTTGCAGAATCTTACATGTGCTTTTCCACAAAATACCAGTGGTGCACGTAGTGAATCTCACAGTTCCAACTTGCCAACCGTGGGACCGTCAAGTGTTCAGCACTCAAACCGTAACAGAACCACAGTATCTGCTGGTAACATCAATTTTGCGGAATCATTTCACCACTTTTTTAGCCCATCCTTTGCAAGGCCACAGGAGACAAGAAGTCTGACACATAGTCAACGCCTAGAGACGATGGTACAGGAGTATCTCCAAGTAAACATTGAAGCCACGACTGTGTCACTGGACCCTTGCTCTTTTTGGGCTTCCAATCTGGATAAATGGCCGGAGCTAGCCACTTACGCCTTGGAGATCTTGTCATGCCCCGCAGCCAGCGTTCTGTCTGAACGTGTGTTCAGCGCTGCTGGTGGTGTGCTGACAGATAAGCGCACGCGGCTCTCCACTGATAATGTAGACAGACTCACGTTCATAAAGATGAACAAATCATGGATCCGAAACGACTTTTCTACCCCTGTGTCATCCTGGGGAGAGTAAAAGCTTGATGATTGGTTAAAATCACCCTACCAACCGTTTTAAGCTTTCAAATTACTAATCATGTTTATCTGTATCTTGACTGGAAAATAATTTGGGCTTTGTAGCAGTGTGCAGCACTGATCCTATTAGGCCATCTATAATAAGCTTCACCAGATTTAAAATTAAAAATAATTTTTAGCTGCATCTAGCCCGGAAAATAATTTTGGGGCTCCGAGATGCGCAAGACACATAAGTGCCTTCTTGCTGCACTACCTGCAGCATGACCCTCATATTGTCAGAATTCGAAGTAATCATGACTACTGGGTTGCCACACTCTTAGATCCCCCAAACTTTTCGATCAACCTTTTCATTTTAATAAAGACCAAAAAAATGGTCATTTTTGAAATTATAAGCATTAGCAGGTTGTTAGAAACTGAAATCAAACAGTTTTCAACTCAAAACTTTATTCTAGGTGATGTTACATTTTCACATAGGACCCCTTGTTCGAAAGGAGCTTCTGAACTCTCTCGTCCATTGAATTTGTCAGGTTTTGGATGGTTTCTGCTTCAATTGTTTTGCATGAGGACAGAATACCCTCCCAGAGCTGTTGCTTAGATGTGAACTGCCTCCCGCCATCATAGACACTCCTTTTAATGATGCTCCAAAGGTTCTGAATGGGGTAGAGGTCAGGGGAGCATGGGGGTCACACCATAAGTTTGTCCCCTTTTATGCCCATATCAGCCAGAGATGCAGATGTTTTATGTGCAGCATGAGATGGTGCATTATCATGCAGAAAAATGATCTTGCTGTGAAATACACGGTTCTTCTTCTTGAACCATGGCAGGAAGTGCTGTTTGAGAAAATCCACATACATTATGGAGTTCATCTTTAGCGCCTTCAGGGATCCTAAAGGGGCCGACAATCTCTCTCCACATGATTCCAGCCCAAAACATTACTCCACCTCCTCCTTGTTGGCGCTGTAGCCGTGTTTGCGTGGGGTGTCCATCAACCAGCCATCCTCCACTCCATTCATCTGGACCATCGAGCGCTGCACGGCACTCATCCGTGAACAAAACAGTTTTGAAATCAGTCTTCATGTAATGTTTGGCCCACTGGAGCCGTTTCTGCTTGTGTGAAGTGGATAGAGGAGGTCGACAGGATGGCGTATGCACAGCTGCAAACCTCTGAAGGACCCTGCATCTTGTTGTTCGGGGGACGTTGGAGGCACAAGCAGCTTCAAAAACTTGTCTGCTGCTATGACAAGGCTTTTTTGCCGCTGCTCTTTCAACCTGACGTAATTGCCTGTAGGAAAGAGTCCTCAATTTGCCCTTATCAGCACGCACACGTGTGTACTGTGAATCAGCTACATACTTCTTGATTGCCAAGACACTTCATCCTGATCATCGCACAATGTTGATTGTAGTCATGCCTTGACCTAAACACTCCACAATTTGTTGCTTCTCAGCAGCCGACACATCCTTTTTCTTTCCCATTTTGGCAGAAAATGTAGGCTGCTTAATAATGTGAGAGAGCCTTCTTAAGTAGTCTTGCCTTTCATTGGACACACCTGCCAAACTAATTAGCACAGGTGTCTGCAATTGCTTACAGTGATATAAAGAGCCCTGACACACATCACCATCAATGAGTTTAACTGACAAACAAACAAATTCTTCCCTTATCACTCCTAAACACTTTTTGCATAATAATTTGGAACGCGGTGTACATGTGCTTTTCCACAAAACACCAGTGGTTCACGTAGTGAATCTTACAGTTCTAACTTGCCAACCGTGGTCTGTATGGAATTGTTCAATAAAGGGCCCAAAATTAAGATAACATAGATGGGAGAGGTCTCTATGAATAGGAATTCCTAAGTATTTGATACGCTGTGAGGGCCAGGCAAAGGGAAAGTTGGACTGGATGGAATCCTATATGGATTTAGGGAGGGAGACATCGAGGGCCTCAGACTTCGCTGCATTGATTTTAAAATTTTACCATGTAACAAAGTGATCTATTTCAGCCATAACAGCAGGGATGGATATATGTGATTGAGTGATATATACTAGGACATCATCAGCAAATAGAGAGCACTTGTACTCGGTGCCTCCCACCTCAATCCACCTAATATTGGGGTTATGGCGAATTGATGAGAGCAGGTGCTCCGTCACTAGGATGTATAAGAGAGGGGACAGAGGACATCCCTGCCTTGTCCCATTGGTGATTGTGAAAGGTGATGAAAATGTTCTGACGCACCCCCTGGGCCTTGGGACACCCGGAGCCGGACCCTTTTTGGTGGATGCTGGTGGTTGTAGTCTTCGTGGCGGCGATCCGGTTCCGTGGCTCAGGGCGGTCAAACCAGTGGCGGAACTATTTATGTGGTTTTGATGTTTAAATGTCCGACTACGCCACCCGTGGATTGCGGTCAGAGTGAACCGCCGCTACAGGGCAGACCGCTAAGGCTGGTGTTGTGGGTGCAGCAGAGCGTAGCATAACTCCCCACGGGAGGAGTATAGCCTCAGGGCAGTGTATGCGGAGGATGGGGGTGATGGTGCAGGGCAGCAGCAGTAATGACACGGAGTCAGTGATGCAGTTCAGGGCCTTTACTCACAGTTCTTATTATCCAGACCACGTCTGCAGGTAACGGCTGCCCACGTCGTACTGTGCTCACCAGGTGAGGGGCTCAGACAACTCCCAGATAACTTTGGAGCGCTTCACAGGACCCCCTTTGTGTGTCCTTTGTCTGGCCTTTCTTACCAACACTTCTGTCCGGCTGCCTCGGGCCTCCTCTTGGTAAACTTGGCGCCAGTTTCCCTGACCCTATGTGGTGCCTTCCTAGCGGGTGGAGCAAGGGGCTGCGCCACATAAAATGTCAGAGCCTCCGGTTTCTAGCTGAGGGTCGTTTCCTGCCTCCACTAGTTCGGGGACCGGTCTCCCCCTTTGGCCTGACCCCTCCACGCAGGTGGATTCGGGCGTGCGGTGGCGACTCGCCCGTCCGCACCCCTGGGATCCCTTCATTCCTCGTTCCTGGAGCCTTCTCCGCTCCTCTTCCTTCCTTCTCCCTCTTGCAGGCCTGGGCCTCTGTTACTAGGCCCGCCTCCGGAGCAGAGCTCATGCAGAGCCCCTGCTCCCTGCCACTTCTGCTCAGACTTCTCTGCACTGAACTAAGATGGTGCCCACCTTTTATACTCCCTTCTCAATGCACCCAGGAACTGCTTCCTCCCTGCTCCTGCACTGCAGGGTTCCCCTTCCTCAGTGTTCCCTCCCCCCACTCCAGCCAGGGACAGGGACTGTCGTGCCCATCTCAGGGGCATATTGGTCGCCCTGCCCCACGGCAATGTGGTGTAATGCATGCAGGTGTCGGGTCCTGATCCACACTCCATCCTTATCTGAGAGTGAGATATCACACCTCTGGGTGAGGTGCAATACGTCTGTAGCAACCGAGCCCTCGGTGCTACAGTTCCATTTATCTTCAGCCTAGGTGACGTATTGTGATACAGGGCCGTGATTTTGGCTATAAAAGGGTCCCCTAGACCCCTACCCCAAGCTTTTTAAGAGAATCATATATGGCGTGCCAGGAGACTCTATGGAATGCTTTCTCAGCATCCAACGAGAGTATCTACTTACAAATTTTTAACTGCATCTAGCCCAGGAAATACTTTGTGCCTAGTAGCAGTGTCTGCTAGTCAGCGGATTATCCCGGCTGTTAAGCAAGCTACACCACCTGTAGTTTGGACACTTAATTTTTTCAAAGGAAATGCTTCGGGACCACGGGATACTCAGTGAAGAGCATCAGGAGGCACCCCAAGGCATAGGGGCTGGGACTGGCACTAGGATGCCTTGCGGTGGACAGCCGAGCTCGATCCTTATAAAAGCTTTTTAACTGCAGCAGCTTTAGTGGACGCTACTGGAGCTGGAATTACGCGGCTGCTGGCATGAGACTTGCCCTCCAATAGATCCTTGTAAATGGATTTAAAGTGTATTCATTCAAATTAGAGGGACAATTTAAATTAAAAAGCTTAGAGCTGCCTCCACCACAGGGCGGCTCTCTCGACCCACCAGCGGACAGGCACCAGTATTGGGAGAGGGGGGCTGGCCGTCAGGGTTCACCGCGGCTCTGGCACAAACCCGGCGACACGGAGGTGGCACGGGCAGGAGCGGACTGGCCATCTCGGCTTCTCACTTTTTGGATTTTAGAAGGGCATGACATGCCTATATCTGTGTCTCCCCCTCCTTTTACTCCTCCACCTCTTTTCTTTTCGCATGACTATATGTACTTGTCACTTTTCCATGTGTTAGTTGTGTCTTCTGAGCAGTTTGTCAGCTTTTGGACACCTTTGAAGGTGTTTTCTATGTGTTTCTATGTGTTTTTGTTTGCCTGCCATTGGTTTTAACGGTGTTCGAAGGTGTTCGACGAACAGTTTGACGAACAGTTCGGCGAACACACGGGTGTTCGACGAACCGAACCGAACTCGAACACTACGGGGGTGGCTCAACACTACTACTGACCTCTATGTTCTATATATTTTGTTTGTTCGTCTGTCTGCTACTATTTCTGTTAGGAGGTGTCCCATATTCCTCCCAGTCCTTAGTACTTGTAGGGATTCCTTCCCCACATCTATAGGTCTCCGTACAGACTAGCTTAGGACTTTAGCAGGTCTGATCGCAGGATCAGGTTCCCTGTTACATCGTAGGGATTAAGCTGAGTTCTATCGTAGGGACAGATCTCCTCTCTTTCTTTAGCTCTGGTAGCAGAACATAACATTATCCTCCACTCGCTTCATATTGGTTTCAGTCTTGGTCTTATGGCACTTACTAGATTTCATGTAGTTACAAGTCAAAAGATCCAGACTGAAACTAATCCGAAGTGGACCGAGGACTAGTGCGGGAGCTGCGGCAGCAGGACTAGTGAGAGGTGGGGCTAGCATGGGTGATCATAATCCTGTTTACAATTATTTTTCATTCCTTCACGTCCCTCAAAAAAATAAAGAAAAATTACACCCAGCAGGCTATCCATCAATTTTCTGTATTCATGTGAAAGGGAATCTCTTAAATGGTGGATTCCGACTAATCTAAAGAGATGAGAGAGGACAGAGCTAAAGACAAAGTCAGGACAGATCTAGACAGGGAACAGAAGGATTAATGTTGGGTCCAAAACCCATATTGGAAGGTAACATCAGAAGGTCGTGAAGGGGATGGTATAAGTGAAATTGGTCCAGGTGAGTCAGCCCAGGGGCAGATAACCAAGCACTGCAGTATTGGAGCGGGTTACCCTTAAGGTCCAGGTTTTGAGCACTTTGCAAGCAGAGGTGATACATGGTGGCTGCAATGTTTGGGAGACTCTTGCTATTCTTGTTGATTTTCCTTTTAGTTTAACATTTTTTTTTCCATTTCTATTACATCACTCACCTCCTGACCCTTATTTCTTACAGAGCGTCACAAAATACAATTTGGAACCAGTGAAAGATTCATCGTCATTTATTATTAATGTCAGCGTTTTTGGTGACTGGGAATCTTGTATCTTTACTATTGTTATAACAGTCAGGTAATCATTATATTAGAATGGAAACAAACCACAGAAATATAAATGAATCCACTGCGCTAAAAGATGAACAAAATCCTAATTACTGCGGAAGTAGAAACCAGCGACAGCGGGCAACTAATGACAGGAGATATGTAGACAAGAGTGAGAATTGGTGAACTTAGTTGTGATCGCTCACTCCGTTTGCTGCAGATCGCAGTAAGGTAAAAAGTACATATTCATGAAATACGTATAACAGTCTGTGCAAAGACCGCAAAATAACATATAGTATAAATTATGCAAATAGAAAACCATCCAGGCTCAATAGAATTAATCAATTCATGTGATAAAAAAAATGCTTTATTATAAAGAAGCAGCCTGAATAGTGCACATAATGATGATGGTGATACAGAACCGCTGCTGTTTAGGCAGAACAAGCCGCAGATACATCGTGTTCATCTTTTAGCGCAGTGGATTCATTTATATTTCTGTGGTTTTTACTAAATTTAATACACTCAAGAAAGGGGTGTACGGTCCATTTGCTGCTTAAAAACTTTCCATCTCCTAATATTTTGAGTGGACGCGGGTGTAATATTATATACATACACAATCTTTATATTGTATCATTTCTGACTTCATCTATCATTCTATTGTCTATCTATCTATCTATCTATCTATCTATCTATTATCTATCTATTATCTATCATCTATCTATCTATTATCTATCTATTATCTATCTATTATCTATTATCTATCTATTATCTATCAATCTATCTATCTATCATCTATCTATTGTCTATCTATCTATCTATCTATCTATCTATATACACAGGTGCATCTCACTAAATTAGAATATCATCATAAAGTTAATTTATTTCAGTTCTTCAATACAAAAAGTGAAACTCCTATATTATATAGAGTCATTACACACAGAGGGATCTATTCCACGTGTTTATTTCTGTTAATGTTAATGATCATGGCTTACAGCCAATGAAATCACAAAAGTCATTATCTCAGTAAATTAGAATAATTAACAAAAAACACCTGCAAAGGCTTCCTAAGCGTTTATCCCCTTTACCCCCGAGGGTGGTTTGCACGTTAATGACCGGTCCAATTTTTACAATTCTGACCACTGTCACTTTATGAGGTAATTACTCTGGAACGCTTCAACGGATCCCCCTGATTCTGAGATTGTTTATTTTCATGACATATTGTACTTCATGATAGTGGTAAAATTTCTTCTATATCACTTGCGTTTATTTGTGAAAAAATTGGAAATTTGGCAAAATTTTTTAAAATTTAGCAATTTTCAAATTTTGAATTTTTATGCCCTTAAATCAGAGAGATATATCACAAAAAATAGTTAATAAATTTCCCACATGTCTACTTTACATCAGCACCATTTTGGGACCCACATTTTTTTTTTATTAGGGAGCTATAAGGGTTAAAATTTGACCAGCAATTTCTCATTTTTACAACAAAATTGACAAAACCATTTTTTTAGGGACCACATCACATTTGAAGTGACTTTGAGGGGCCTTTATGACAGAAAATACCCAAAAGTGACACCATTCTAAAAACTGCACCCCTCAAGGTGCTCAAAACCACATTCAAGAAGTTTATTAACCCTTCAGGTGCTTCACAGGAATTTTTGGAATAGGGAAGAAAAACATTTAACCTTTTTCACTTTCACTTTGTTACTTTAGCCCAAATTTTTTTATTTTTGCAGGGGTAACAGGAAAAAATGGACCCCAAAATTTGTTGTGCGATTTCCCCTGAGCACGCAGATACCCCATATGTGGGGAAAAACCACTGTTTGGGTGCACTGCAGTGCTCGGAAGGGAAGGAGTGCCATTTGACTTTTTGAATGTAAAATTTGCTTGAATAATTAGCGGACGCCATGTTGCGTTTGGAGAGCCCCTGATGTGCCTAAACAGTGGAAACCCCCCACAATTGACACCATTTTGGAAAATAGACCCCTCAGGGAACTTAGCTAGATGTGTGGTGAGCACCTTGAACCCCAAGGTGCTTCACAGAAGTTTATAACGTACAGCGTTGAAAATAACATTTTCACATTTTTCCCACAAAAATGTTTTTCAGCCCCCAGTTTTGCATTTTCATAAGGGTAACAAGAGAAATTGCACCATGCAACTTGTTGTGCAATCTCTCCTGAGTAAGCTGATACCCCATATGTGGGGTAAAACCACTGTTTGGCCTCACGGCAGGGTTCGAAAGGGAAGGAGCGCCATTTGACTTTTTGAATGTAAAATTTGCTTGAATAATTAGTGGACGCCATGTTGCGTTTGGAGAGCTCCTGATGTGCCTAAACAGTGGAAACCCACCACAAGTGACACCATTTTGGAAACTAGACCCCTCAGGGAACTTATCTAGATGTGTGGTGAGCACCCTGAACCCCCAGGTGCTTCACAGAAGTTTGTAACATGGAGCTGTGAAAATAAAAAAATCAAACTTTTTCCACAAAAATGATCTTTTAGCCCCATTTTTTTTATTTTCACAAGGGTAAGAGGAGAAAATTGACCCCATAAACTGTTGGGCAATTTTTCCTGAGTACGCCAATACCCCATATGTGGGGAAAATACACTGTTTGGGCGCATGTCAGGGTTCAGAAGGGAAGGAGCACTGTGTGACTTTTTGAACACAAAGTTGGCTGGAATCAAGAGCTGATGTCATGTCGCATTTCAGCAGCTCCTGATGTACCTAAATAGTGGAAACCCCCCACAATTGACTCTATTTTGGATACTAGGCCCCTCAAGGATTTTATCAAGGGGTGTAATGAACATTTTGAACCCAGAGGTACGACAGAATTTGATAACATTAGGTCATCATATTGAATAACTTGTCATTAGTCTTGAGCGCAAGTGCTCGCTACTTGAGTTTGCATCGGGTACTCGGGTATACACCCTGTATCGCGGGTGCTCGAGTGACATGCTAGCCCAACCCTAACTCTAGCCCAACCCTAAGCCCAACCCTAATACAACCCTAACCCTAGCACAACCCTAACCCTATAGTTTATTTTTTTACGCCGTTCCTCGTGCGGTATAAGTGATTAGACGACTTTATTCTTCGGGTCGGTGCAATTACAGCGATACCAGAATCATATTGGGTTTTTATGATTGACAGCTGTCATACACTAAAGACACTATTTTTTTGCAAAGACTAGTTTATGCATCACCATATTTTGAGAGCTATAATTTTTCCATATTTTGGCCGACAGAGTCATGTGATGGCTTGTTTTTTGCAGGACAAGTTGACATTTTTATTGGTACCACTTTCGGGCATGTGACATTTTTTGATCGCTTTCTATTCCGATTTTTGGGAGGCAGAATAAACAAAAAACAGCAAATTCGGAATTGTTTTTTTTAATTTTTTTTATGTCGCTCCGCGTGTGGTAAAATTGATAAGGCAGCATTATTCTTCGGGTCAGTACGTTTACAACGGTACCACATTTATATCATTTTTTATGCTTTGCCGCTTTTACACAATAAAAACTATTTTCTAGAAAAAATAATTTATTTGCATCGCTTTATTCTGAGAGCTATAACTTTTTTATTTTTTGGATGATGGAGCTGTATGGCAGCTTGATTTTTGCAGAACAAGATGACGTTTTCAGCGGTACCATTTTTATTTACATTCATCTTTTTGATCGCGTGTTGTACCATTTTTTTTTTTTTTTTACCGTGTTCACTAAAGCGGTAAACTAGTGGGAACATTTTATAGGTCAGGTCGTTCCGGACGCGGCGATACCAAATATGTGTACTTTTATTGGGTTTTTTTTTTCATAATAAATAAATAAATATTATGGGTACAATCTATTTTTATTTTTTGGGGATTATTTTTTTCATTTTTTAAAATATTTTTACAATTTTTTTTTTTTTTTTTTACTTTCCTGCCCTTTTTTTTACTTTTACACATTGTCCCACTATGGGACTTTCACTTTTTGGAGCCTGATCGGCGGTATAGCATAGAGAGCACCAGCTCCCTTTGTCATGCAGCCTGTCAGCGCTGCACACAAGGAGACATTACTTTGGTCATGCACTGCGCATCCGGGAGCCGCCGAAGACACCGCTGGAGGCTGGAGAGGAGTTGAGTACCGGCGCTTACCTCCCCCCTTACCCCCACAATGCTGCGATCTACTTCGATTGCAGCATTGTGGGGGTTAATGTGCAGGGAGCGTGACAGCTCCGTGCACATAGCACCGGGTGTCAGCTGTGACAATCAGCTGACACCCGGCAGTGATCGCCCCGCACCGCTTGTGTGCGGGCGCGATCGCCGCACGTGTAATAGTACGTAGCTGGTCCATAAGTCCCAGGGCGCAGCTATGTACTATTACTTTCGTCATCGGAAAGGGGTTAAAAAGGTCCCTTAGTCTGTCAGTGGGCTCCACAATCATGGGGAAGACTGCTGACTTGACAGATGTCCAGTAGGCAGTCACTGACACATTCCACAAGGTCCCAGAGTCTGGAGGAAGAATGGAGAGGCCACAATCCAAGCTGCTTCAGGTATGGTGTGAAGCTTCCACAATCTGTGATGGTTTGGGGAGCCATGTCATCTGCTGGTGTAGGTCCACTGTGTTTTATCAAGACCAAAGTCAGCACAGCCGTCTACTAGGACATTTTAGAGCACTTCATGCTTCCCTCTGCCGACAAGCTTTTTAGAGATAGAAATGTCATTCTCCAGCAGGACTTGGCCCCTGTCCACACGGTCAAAAGTACTAATACCTGGTTTACAAACAACAGTATCACTGTGCTTGATTGGCAGCAAACTCGCCTGACCTTAACCCCATAGAGAATCTATTATAGAGAATCTATGGGGTATTGTCAAGAGGAAGATGAGAGACCCCAGACCCAACAATGCAGACGAGCTGAAGGCTGCTATCAAAGCCACCAGGGCTTCCATAACACCTCAGCAGGGCCACAGGCTGATCGCATCCATGCCACATTGCTGCATTGATGCAGTAATTGATGCAAAAGGAGCCCGACCAAGTATTGAGGGCATTTACTGAACATACATTTCAGTAGGACATTTTGGATTTTAAAAACATTTTTCAAGCTGTTATAAAGTATTCTAATTTACTGAGATAATGACTTGTGTGTTTTCATTGGCTGTAAGCCATAATCATCAACATTAACAGAATTTTTTGTATTCAAGAACTGAAATAAATTAACTTTCACTGATATTCTAATTTAGTGAGATGCACCTGTACTATCTATCTTTGCTGTTGCTCCCTCACAGTATTCCCTTTGCACAGCGGTGCTCCCGACCACCCAATGCTGCGCTCCTCCATTCTCGTACATGGGACCTGCTGCAGTTCCCTGCACAGTCAGATGGCCGGGAGCGCCGCTGTGAAGGAAAACCTTGAATCATAACAAGACCCCTTCATTCTCATGATCAGAAGGTTGTCCCTGATGTCAGAGGACTGTCATATCATTAATATGATCCCTAATTTATTTTGCCACAGTTACATTGGACAAAGAAAAGTGACTAATATGGTCCTTATTGAAATGGGAATGCAATCAGGATTCACAATATGGGGCCAACCAGAAAAAAAGGTAATACAATAGATCTGTTACCTTAATTTGCTTACATAATTAGTAAGATTAGGAAAGATTAGGGCAGAGATGTAAGGACAGGACAGGTTATACACTGGAGATTATGTGGGGAGATATCAGGAGATTAGGGCAGAGATATATGGAGAGGACAGGTTATATACTGGAGATTATGTGTGGGGGTATCAGGAGATTAGGGCAGAGATGTATGGAGAGGACAGGTTATATACTGGAGATTATGTGTGTGGAGGTATCAGGAGATTAGAGCAGAGATGTATGGAGAGGACAGGTTATATACTGGAGATTATGTGTGTGGAGGTATCAGGAGATTAGAGCAGAGATGTATGGAGAGGACAGGTTATATACTGGAGATTATGTGTGTGGAGGTATCAGGAGATTATAGCAGAGATGTATGGAGAGGACAGGTTATACAATGGAGATTATGAATGAGGAGGTATCAGGAGATTAAGGCAGAGATGTATGGAGAGGACAGGTTATATACTGGAGATTAAGTGTGTGGAGGTATCAGTAGATTAGAGCAGAGATTTATGGAGAGGACAGGTTATATACTGGAGATTATGTGTGGGGAGATATCAGGAGATTAGAGCAGAGATGTATGGAGAGGACAGGTTATATACTGGAGATTATGTGTGGGGAGATATCAGGAGATTAGAGCAGAGATGTATGGAGAGGACAGGTTATATACTGGAGATTGTGTGGGGAGGTATCAGGAGATTAGAGCAGAGATGTATGGAGAGGACAGGTTATATACTGGAGATTATGTGTGGGGAGATATCAGGAGATTAGAGCAGAGATGTATGGAGAGGACAGGTTATATACTGGAGATTATGTGTGGGGAGATATCAGGAGATTAGAGCAGAGATGTATGGAGAGGACAGGATATATACTGGTGATTATGTGTGGGGAGATATCAGGAGATTAGAGCAGAGATGTATGGAGAGGACAGGTTATATACTGGAGATTGTGTGGGGAGGTATCAGGAGATTAGAGCAGAGATGTATGGAGAGGACAGGTTATATACTGGAGATTATGTGTGGGGAGGTATCAGGAGATTAGGGCAGAGATGTATGGAGAGGACAGGTTATATACTGGAGATTATGTATGGGAGGTATCAGGAGATTAGGGCAGAGATGTATGGAGAGGACAGGTTATATACTGGAGATTATGTGTGGGGAGGTATCAGGAGATTAGAGCAGAGATGTATGGAGAGGACAAGTTATATACTGGAGATTATGTGTGTGGAGGTATCAGGAGATTAGAGCAGAGATGTATGAAGAGGACAGGTTATATACTGGAGATTAAGTGTGGGGAGGTATCAGGAGATTAGGGTAGAGATGTATGGAGAGGACAAGTTATATACTGGAGATTATGTGTCGGGAGGTATCAGGAGATTAGGGTAGAGATGTATGGAGAGGACTGGTTATATACTGGAGATTATGTGTGTGGAGGTATCAGGAGATTAGAGCAGAGATGTATGGAGAGGACAGGTTATATACTGGAGATTATGTGTGGATATATCAGGAGATTAGGGCAGAGATGTATGGAGAGAACAGGTTATATACTGGAAATTATGTGGGGAGATATCAGGAGATTAGGGCAGAAATCTATGGAGAGGACAGGTTATATACTGGAGATTATGTGTGGGAGGTATCAGGAGATTAGGGCAGAGATGTATGGAGAGGACAGGTTATATACTGGAGATTATGTGTGGGGAGGTATCAGGAGATTAGGGCAGAGATGTGTGGAGAGGACAGGGTATATACTGGAGATTATGTGTGGAGGTATCAGAAGATTATAACAGAGATTTATGGAGAGGACAGGTTATATACTGGAGATTATGTGTGGGAGGTATCAGGAGATTAGGGCAGAGATGTATGGAGAGGACAGGTTATATACTGGAGATTAAGTGTGTGGAGGTATCAAGAGATTAGGGCAGAGATGTATGGAGAGGACAGGTTATATAATGGAGATTCTGAATGAGGAGGTATCAGGAGATTAGAGCAGAGATGTATGGAGGGGACAGGTTATATACTGGGGATTATGTGTGGGGAGGTATCAGGAGATTAGGGCAGAGATGTATGGAGAGGACAGGTTATATAATGGAGATTATGAATGAGGAGGTATCAGGAGATTAGGGCAGAGATGTATGGAGAGGACAGGTTATATACTGGAGATTATGTGTGGGGAGGTGTCAGGAGATTAGGGCAGAGATGTATGGAGAGGACAGGTTATATAATGGAGATTATGAATAAGGAGGTATCAGGAGATTAGGGCAGAGATGTATGGAGAGGACAGGATATATAATGGATATTATGAATGAGGAGGTATCAGGAGATTAGGGCAGAGATGTATGGAGAGGACAGGTTATATACTGGAGATTATGTGTGGGGAGGTATCAGGAGATTAGGGCAGAGATGTATGGAGAGGACAGGTTATATAATGGAGATTATGAATGAGGAGGTATCAGGAGATTAGGGCAGAGATGTATGGAGAGGACAGGTTATATACTGGAGATTATGTGTGGGGAGGTGTCAGGAGATTAGGGCAGAGATGTATGGAGAGGACAGGTTATATACTGGAGATTATGAATAAGGAGGTATCAGGAGATTAGGGCAGAGATGTATGGAGAGGACAGGATATATAATGGATATTATGAATGAGGAGGTATCAGGAGATTAGGGCAGAGATGTATGGAGAGGACAGGTTATATACTGGAGATTATGTGTGGGGAGGTGTCAGGAGATTAGGGCAGAGATGTATGGAGAGGACAGGTTATATACTGGAGATTATGTGTGTGGAGGTATCAGGAGATTAGAGCAGAGATGTATGGAAAGGCCAGGTTATATACTGGAGATTATGTGTGGGGAGGTATCAGGAGATAAGAGCAGAGCTGAATGGAGAGGACAGGTTATATACTGGAGATTATGTGGGGAGATATCAGGAGATTAGGGCAGAGATGTATGGAGAGGACAGGTTATATACTGGAGATTATGTGTGAGGAGTTATCAGGAGATTATGGCAGAGATGTATGGAGAGGACAGGTTATATACTGGAGATTATGTGTGGGGAGATATCAGGAGATTAGAGTAGAGATGTATGGAGAGGACAAGTTATATACTGGAGATTATGTGTGTGGAGGTATCAGGAGATTATAGCAGAGATGTATGGAGAGGACAGGCTATATACTGGAGATTATGTGTGGGGAGGTATCAGGAGACTAGAGCAGAGATGAATGGAGAGGACAGGTTATATACTGGAGATTATGTGGGGAGGTATCAGGAAATTATGGCAGAGATGTATGGAGAGGACAGGTTATATACTGGAGATTATGTGTGAGGAGTTATCAGGAGATTATGGCAGAGATGTATGGAGAGGACAGGTTATATACTGGAGATTATGTGTGGGGAGATATCAGGAGATTAGAGTAGAGATGTATGAAGAGGACAGGTTATATACTGGATATTATGTGTGGGGAGATATCAGGAGATAAGGGCAGAGATGTATGGAGAGAACAAGTTATATACTGGAGATTATGTGCGGAGATATCAGGAGATTAGGGCAGAAATGTATGGAGAGGACAGGTTATATAATGGAGATTATGTGTGGGAGGAATCAGGTGATTAGGGTAGAGATGTATGGAGAGGACAGGTTATATACTGGAGATTATGTGTGGGGAGGTATCAGCAGATTAGGGCAGAGATGTGTGGAGAGGACAGGGTATATACTGGAGATTATGTGTGGAAGTATCAGAAGATTATAACAGAGATGTATGGAGAGGACAGGTTATATACTGGAGATTATGTGTGGGAGGTATCAGGAGATTAGGGCAGAGATATATGGAGAGGACGGGCAATATACTGGAGATTATGTGGGGAGATATCAGGAGATTAGGGCCGAGATGTATGGAGAGGACAGGTTATATACTGGAGATTATGTGTGGGAGGTATCAGGAGATTAGGGCAAAGATGTGTGGAGAGGACAGGGTATATACTGGAGATTGTGTGTGGAGGTATCAGAAGATTATAACAGATATGTATGGAGAGGACAGGTTATATACAGGAGACTGTGTGTGGGGAGGTATCAGGAGATTAGGACAGAGATGAATGGATAGGACAGGTTATATACTGGAGATTATGTGGAGAGATATCAGGAGATTAGGGCAGAGATGTATGGAGAGGACAGGTTATAAACTGGAGATTATGAATGAGGAGGTATCAGGAGATTAGGGCAGAGATGTATGGAGAGGACAGGTATATACTGGAGATAATGTGTGGGGAGGTGTCAGGAGATTAGGGCAGAGATGTATGGAGAGGATAGGTTATATATTGGAGATTATGTGTGTGGAGGTATCAGGAGATTAGAGCAGAGATGTATGGAAAGGACAGGTTATATACTGGAGATTATGTGTGGGGAGGTATCAGGAGATAAGAGCAGAGATGAATGGAGAGGACAGGTTATATACTGGAGATTATGTGGGGAGATATCAGGAGATTAGGGCAGAGATGTATGGAGAGGACAGGTTATATACTGGAGATTATGTGTGGGAGGTATCAGGAGATTATAGCAGAGATGTATGGAGAGGACAGGCTATATACTGGAGATTATGTGTGGGGAGGTATCAGGAGACTAGAGCAGAGATGAATGGAGAGGACAGGTTATATACTGGAGATTATGTTGGGAGGTATCAGGAAATTATGGCAGAGATGTATGGAGAGGACAGGTTATATACTGGAGATTATGTGTGAGGAGTTATCAGGAGATTATGGCAGAGATGTATGGAGAGGACAGGTTATATACTGGAGATTATGTGTGGGGAGATATCAGGAGATTATGGCAGAGATGTATGGAGAGGACAAGTTATATACTGGAGATTATGTGTGGGAGGAATCAGGTGATTAGGGTAGAGATGTATGGAGAGGACAGGTTATATACTGGAGATTATGTGTGGGGAGGTATCAGGAGATTAGGGCAGAGATGTGTGGAGAGGACAGGGTATATACTGGAGATTATGTGTGGAAGTATCAGAAGATTATAACAGAGATGTATGGAGAGGACAGGTTATATACTGGAGATTATGTGTGGGAGGTATCAGGAGATTAGGGCAGAGATATATGGAGAGGACGGGCAATATACTGGAGATTATGTGGGGAGATATCAGGAGATTAGGGCCGAGATGTATGGAGAGGACAGGTTATATAGTGGAGATTATGTGTGGGAGGTATCAGAAGATTAGGGCAGAGATGTGTGGAGAGGACAGGGTATATACTGGAGATTGTGTGTGGAGATATCAGAAGATTATAACAGATATGTATGGAGAGGACAGGTTATATACAGGAGATTGTGAGTGGGGAGGTATCATGAGATTAGGACAGAATGAATGGATAGGACAGGTTATATACTGGAGATTATGTGGAGAGATATCAGGAGATTAGGGCAGAGATGTATGGAGAGGACAGGTTATATACTGGAGATTATGAATGAGGAGGTATCAGGAGATTAGGGCAGAGATGTATGGAGAGGACAGGTTATATAATGGAGATTCTGAATGAGGAGGTATCAGGAGATTATGGCAGAGATGTATGGAGAGGACAGGTTATATACTGGAGATTAAGTGTGTGGAGGTATCAGGAGATTAGAGCAGAGATGTATGGAGAGGACAGGTTATATACTGGGGATTATGTGTGGGGAGGTATCAGGAGATTAGAGCAGAGATGTGTGGAAAGGACAGGTTATATACTGGAGATTATGTGTGGGGAGGTATCAGGAGATAAGAGCAGAGATGTATGGAGAGGACAGGTTATATACTGGAGATTATTTGTGGGGAGATATCAGGAGATTAGGGCAGAGATGTATGGAGAGGACAGGTTATATACTGGAGATTATGTGTGGGAGGTATCAAGAGATTATGGCAGAGATGTATGGAGAGAACAGGCTATATACTGGAGATTATGTGTGGGGAGGTATCAGGAGATTAGAGCAGAGATGAATGGAGAGGACAGGTTATATACTGGAGATTATGTGGGAGATATCAGGAGATTAGGGCAGAGATGTACGGAGAGGACAGGTTATATACTGGAGATTATGTGTGGGAGGTATCAGGAAATTATGGCAGAGATGTATGGAGAGGACAGGTTATATACTGGAGATTATGTGTGGGGAGATATCAGGAGATTAGAGTAGAGATGTATGGAGAGGACAAGTTATATACTGGAGATTATGTGTGTGGAGGTATCAGGAGATTAGAGCAGAGATGTATGAAGAGGACAGGTTATATACTGGAGATTATGTGTGGGGAGATATCAGGAGATAAGGGCAGAGATGTATGGAGAGAACAAGTTATATACTGGAGATTATGTGTGGGAGGAATCAGGTGATTAGGGTAGAGATGTATGGAGAGGACAGGTTATATACTGGAGATTATGTGTGGGGAGGTATCAGGAGATTAGGGTAGAGATGTGTGGAGAGGACAGGGTATATACTGGAGATTATGTGTGGAAGTATCAGAAGATTATAACAGATGTATGGAGAGGACAGGTTATATACTGGAGATTATGTGTGGGAGGTATCAGGAGATTAGGGCAGAGATATATGGAGAGGACAGGTAATATACTGGAGATTATGTGGGGAGATATCAGGAGATTAGGGCTGAGATGTATGGAGAGAACAGGTTATATACTGGAGATTATGTGTGGGAGGTATCAGGAAATTATGGCAGAGATGTATGGAGAGGACAGGTTATATACTGGAGATTATGTGTGAGGAGTTATCAGGAGATTATGGCAGAGATGTATGGAGAGGACAGGTTATATACTGGAGATTATGTGTGGGGAGATATCAGGAGATTAGAGTAGAGATGTATGGAGAGGACAAGTTATATACTGGAGATTATGTGTGTTGAGGTATCAGGAGATTAGAGCAGAGATGTATGAAGAGGACAGGTTATATACTGGAGATTATGTGTGGGGAGATATCAGGAGATAAGGGCAGAGATGTATGGAGAGAACAAGTTATATTCTGGAGATTATGTGGGGAGATATCAGGAGATTAGGGCAGAAATGTACGGAGAGGACAGGTTATATACTGGAGATTATGTGTGGGAGGTATCAGGTGATTAGAGTAGAGATGTGTGGAGAGGACAGGTTATATACAGGAGATTATGTGTGGGGAGGTATCAGGAGATTAGGGCAGAGATGTATGGAGAGGACAGGTTATATCCTGGAGATTATGTGTGGGGAGGTATCAGGAGATTAGGGTAGAGATGTGTGGAGAGGACAGGGTATATACTGGAGATTATGTGTGGAAGTATCAGAAGATTATAACAGATGTATGGAGAGGACAGGTTACTGGAGATTATGTGTGGGAGGTATCAGGAGATTAGGGCAGAGATATATGGAGAGGACGGGTAATATACTGGAGATTATGTGGGGAGATATCAGGAGATTAGGGCTGAGATGTATGGAGAGGACAGGTTATATACTGGAGATTATGTGTGGGAGGTATCAGGAGATTAGGGCAGAGATGTGTGGAGAGGACAGGGTATATACTGGAGATTGTGTGTGGAGGTATCAGAAGATTATAACAGATGTATGGAGAGGACAGGTTACTGGAGATTATGTGTGGGAGGTATCAGGAGATTAGGGCAGAGATATATGGAGAGGACGGGTAATATACTGGAGATTATGTGGGGAGATATCAGGAGATTAGGGCTGAGATGTATGGAGAGGACAGGTTATATACTGGAGATTATGTGTGGGAGGTATCAGGAGATTAGGGCAGAGATGTGTGGAGAGGACAGGGTATATACTGGAGATTGTGTGTGGAGGTATCAGAAGATTTTAACAGAGATGTATGGAGAGGACAGGTTATATATAGGAGATTGTGTGTGGGGAGGTATCAGGAGATTAGGGCAGAGATGTATGGAGAGGACAGGTTATATACTGGAGATTATGTGTGGGGATATATCAGGAGATAGGACAGAGATGAATGGATAGGACAGGTTATATACTGGAGATTATGTGGAGAGATATCAGGAGATTAGGGCAGAGATGTATGGAGAGGACAGGTTATATACTGGAGATTATGTGCGGGGAGATATCAGGAGATTAGGACAGAGATGAATGGAGTGGACAGGTTGTGTACTGGAGATTGTGTGGGGAGATATCAAGAGATTAGGGCAGAGATGTGTGGAGAGGACAGGATATATACTGGAGATTATACGTGCGGAGGTATCAGGAGATTAGGGCAGAGATGTGTGGAGAGGACAGGTTATATACTGGAGATTATGTGTGGAAAGTATCAGGAGATTATGGCAGAGATGTATAGCGCGGACAGGTTATATACTGGAGATTATGTGTGGGAGGTATCAGGAGATTAGGGCAGTGATGTGTGGAGAGGACCTTTTATATTCTGGAGATTATGTGTGGAGGTATCAGGAGTAGTGTTGAGCCACCCCTGTAGTGTTCGAGTTCGGTTCGGTTCGTCGAACACCCGTGTGTTCGCCGAACTGTTCGTCGAACTGTTCGTCGGACACCTTCGAACACCGTTAAAACCAATGGCAGGCAAACAAAAAACGTAGAAACACATAGAAAACACCTTCAAAGGTGTCCAAAAGCTGACAAACTGCTCAGAAGACATAACTAACACATGGAAAAGTGACAAGTACATATAGTCATGCGAAAATAAAAGAGGTGGAGGAGTAAAAGGAGGGGGAGACACAGATATAGGCATGTCATGCCCTTCTAAAATCCAAAAAGTGAGAAGCCGACACGGCCAGTCCGCTCCTGCCCGTGCCACCTCCGTGTCGCCGGGTTTGTGCCAGAGCCGCGGTGAACCCTGACGGCCAGCCCCCCTCTCCCAATACTGGTGCCTGTCCGCTGGTGGGTCGAGCGAGCCCCCCTGTGGTGGAGGCAGCTCTAAGCTTTTTAATTTAAATTGTCTCTCTAATTTGAATGAATACACTTTAAATCCATTTACAAGGATCTATTGGAGGGCAAGTCTCATGCCAGCAGCCGCGGTAATTCCAGCTCCAGTAGCGTCCACTAAAGCTGCTGCAGTTAAAAAGCTTTTATAAGGATCGAGCTCGGCTGTCCACCGCAAGGCATCCTACTGCCAGTCCCAGCCCCTATGCCTTGGGGTGCCTCCTGATGCTCTTCACTAAGTATCCCATGGTCCCGAAGCATTTCCTTTGAAAAAATTAAGTGTCTAAACTACAGGTGGTGTAGCTTGCTTAACAGCCGGGATAATCCGCTGACTAGCAGACACTGCTACTAGGCACAAAGTATTTCCTGGGCTAGATGCAGTTAAAAATTTGTAATTAGTTACTCTCGTTGGATGCTGAGAAAGCATTCCATAGAGTCTCCTGGCACGCCATATATGATTCTCTTAAAAAGCTTGGGGTAGGGGTCTAGGGGACCCTTTTATAGCCAAAATCACGGCCCTGTATCGCAATACGTCACCTAGGCTGAAGATAAATGGAACTGTAGCACCCTGAGGGCTCAGTTGCTACAGACGTATTGCACCTCACCCAGAGGTGTGATATCTCACTCTCAGGTAAGGATGGAGTGTGGATCAGGACCCGACACCTGCATGCATTACACCACATTGCCGTGGGGCAGGGCGACCAATATGCCCCTGAGATGGGCACGACAGTCCCTGTCCCTGGCTGGAGTGGGGGGAGGGAACACTGAGGAAGGGGAACCCTGTAGTGCAGGAGCAGGGAGGAAGCAGTTCCTGGGTGCATTGAGAAGGGAGTATAAAAGGTGGGCACCATCTTAGTTCAGTGCAGAGAAGTCTGAGCAGAAGTGGCAGGGAGCAGGGGCTCTGCATGAGCTCTGCTCCGGAGGCGGGCCTAGTAACAGAGGCCCAGGCCTGGAAGAGGGAGAAGGAAGGAAGAGAAGCGGAGAAGGCTCCAGGAACGAGGAATGAAGGGATCCCAGGGGTGCGGACGGGCGAGTCGCCACCGCACGCCCGAATCCACCTGCGTGGAGGGGTCAGGCCAAAGGGGGAGACCGGTCCCCGAACTAGTGGAGGCAGGAAACGACCCTCAGCTAGAAACCGGAGGCTCTGACATTTTATGTGGCGCAGCCCCTCGCTACACCCGCTAGGAAGGCACCACATAGGGTCAGGGAAACTGGCGCCAAGTTTACCAAGAGGAGGCCCGAGGCAGCCGGACAGAAGTGTTGGTAAGAAAGGCCAGACAAAGGACACACAAAGGGGGTCCTGTGAAGTGCTCCAAAGTTATCTGGGAGTTGTCTGAGCCCCTCACCTGGTGAGCACAGTACGATGTGGGCAGCCGTTACCTGCAGACGTGGTCTGGATAATAAGAACTGTGAGTAAAGACCCTGGACTGCATCACTGACTCCGTGTCGTTACTGCTGCTGCCCTGCACCATCACCCCCATCCTCCGCATACACTGCCCTGAGGCTATACTCCTCCCGTGGGGAGTTATGCTACGCTCTGCTGCACCCACAACACCAGCCTCAGCGGTCTGCCCTGTAGCGGCGGTTCACTCTGACCGCAATCCACGGGTGGCGTAGCCGGACATTTAAACATCAAAACCACATAAATAGTTCCGCCACTGGTTTGACCGCCCTGAGCCACGGAACCGGGTCGCCGCCACGAAGACTACAACCACCAGCATCCACCAAAAAGGGTCCGGCTCCGGGTGTCCCAAGGCCCAGGGGGTGCGTCAGAACATTTTCATCACCTTTCACAATCACCAATGGGACAAGGCAGGGATGTCCTCTGTCCCCTCTCTTATACATCCTAGTGACGGAGCACCTGCTCTCATCAATTCGCCCTAACCCCAATATTAGGTGGATTGAGGTGGGAGGCACTGAGTACAAGTGCTCTCTATTTGCTGATGATGTCCTAGTATATATCACTCAATCACATATATCCATCCCTGCTGTTATGGCTGAAATAGATCACTTTGTTACATGGTAAAATTTTAAAATCAATGCAGCGAAGTCTGAGGCCCTCGATGTCTCCCTCCCCAAATCCATATAGGATTCCATCCAGTCCAACTTTCCCTTTGCCTGGCCCTCACAGGGTATCAAATACTTAGGAATTCCTATTCATAGAGACCTCTCCCATCTATGTTATCTTAATTTTGGGCCCTTTATTGAACAATTCCATACAGACCACGGTTGGCAAGTTAGAACTGTAAGATTCACTACGTGAACCACTGGTGTTTTGTGGAAAAGCACATGTACACTGCGTTCCAAATTATTATGCAAAAAGTGTTTAGGAGTGATAAGGGAAGAATTTGTTTGTTTGTCAGTTAAACTCATTGATGGTGATGTGTGTCAGGGCTCTTTATATCACTGTAAGCAATTGCAGACACCTGTGCTAATTAGTTTGGCAGGTGTGTCCAATGAAAGGCAAGACTACTTAAGAAGGCTCTCTCACATTATTAAGCAGCCTACATTTTCTGCCAAAATGGGAAAGAAAAAGGATGTGTCGGCTGCTGAGAAGCAACAAATTGTGGAGTGTTTAGGTCAAGGCATGACTACAATCAACATTGTGCGATGATCAGGATGAAGTGTCTTGGCAATCAAGAAGTATGTAGCTGATTCACAGTACACACGTGTGCGTGCTGATAAGGGCAAATTGAGGACTCTTTCCTACAGGCAATTACGTCAGGTTGAAAGAGCAGCGGCAAAAAAGCCTTGTCATAGCAGCAGACAAGTTTTTGAAGCTGCTTGTGCCTCCAACGTCCCCCGAACAACAAGATGCAGGGTCCTTCAGAGGTTTGCAGCTGTGCATACGCCATCCTGTCGACCTCCTCTATCCACTTCAAACAAGCAGAAACGGCTCCAGTGAGCCAAACATTACATGAAGACTGATTTCAAAACTGTTTTGTTCACGGATGAGTGCCGTGCAGCGCTCGATGGTCCAGATGGATGGAGTGGAGGATGGCTGGTTGATGGACACCCCACGCAAACACGGCTACAGCGCCAACAAGGAGGAGATGGAGTAATGTTTTGGGCTGGAATCATGGGGAGAGAGATTGTCGGCCCCTTTAGGATCCCTGAAGGTGCTAAAGATGAACTCCATAATGTATGTGGATTTTCTCAAACAGCACTTCCTGCCATGGTTCAAGAAGAAGAACCGTGTATTTCACAGCAAGATCATTTTTCTGCATGATAATGCACCATCTCATGCTGCACATAAAACATCTGCATCTCTGGCTGATATGGGCATAAAAGGGGACAAACTTATGGTGTGACCCCCATGCTCCCCTGACCTCTACCCCATTCAGAACCTTTGGAGCATCATTAAAAGGAGTGTCTATGATGGCGGGAGGCAGTTCACATCTAAGCAACAGCTCTGGGAGGGTATTCTGTCCTCATGCAAAACAATTGAAGCAGAAACCATCCAAAACCTGACAAATTCAATGGACGAGAGAGTTCAGAAGCTCCTTTCGAACAAGGGGTCCTATGTGAAAATGTAACATCACCTAGAATAAAGTTTTGAGTTGAAAACGGTTTGATTTCAGTTTCTAACAACCTGCTAATGCTTATAATTTCAAAAATGACCATTTTTTTGGTCTTTATTAAAATGAAAAGGTTGATCGAAAAGTTTGGGGAATCTAAGAGTGTGGCAACCCAGTAGTCATGATTACTTCGAATTCTGACAATATGAGGGTCATGCTGCAGGTAGTGCAGCAAGAAGGCACTTATGTGTCTTGCGCATCTCGGAGCCCCAAAATTATTTTCCGGGCTAGATGCAGCTAAAAATTATTTTTAATTTTAAATCTGGTGGAGCTTATTATAGATGGCCTAATAGGATCAGTGCTGCACACTGCTACAAAGCCCAAATTATTTTCCAGTCAAGATACAGATAAACATGATTAGTAATTTGAAAGCTTAAAACGGTTGGTAGGGTGATTTTAACCAATCATCAAGCTTTTACTCTCCCCAGGATGACACAGGGGTAGAAAAGTCGTTTCGGATCCATGATTTGTTCATCTTTATGAACGTGAGTCTGTCTACATTATCAGTGGAGAGCCGCGTGCGCTTATCTGTCAGCACACCACCAGCAGCGCTGAACACACGTTCAGACAGAACGCTGGCTGCGGGGCATGACAAGATCTCCAAGGCGTAAGTGGCTAGCTCCGGCCATTTATCCAGATTGGAAGCCCAAAAAGAGCAAGGGTCCAGTGACACAGTCGTGGCTTCAATGTTTACTTGGAGATACTCCTGTACCATCATCTCTAGGCGTTGACTATGTGTCAGACTTCTTGTCTCCTGTGGCCTTGCAAAGGATGGGCTAAAAAAGTGGTGAAATGATTCCGCAAAATTGATGTTACCAGCAGATACTGTGGTTCTGTTACGGTTTGAGTGCTGAACACTTGACGGTCCCACGGTTGGCAAGTTTGAACTGTGAGATTCACTACATGCACCACTGGTGTTTTGTGGAAAAGCACATGTAAGATTCTGCAACAGTCTCTGCTGATACTCCTGCATGCGTGCATCCCTTTCTATGGCAGGAATAATTTCTGCAAATTTACTTTTGTACCGGGGATCTAACACTGTGGCAACCCAGTAGTCAGGATTATTTCTAATTCTCACAATTCGAGGGTCATGTTGCAGGTAGTGCAGCAAGAAGGCACTCATGTGTGTTGCGCATCCAGGAGCACCAAGTCCCTGTTGTGTTGGTGGCGAGGTAACAATCATGCTTCCTTCCTCTGTCCTCTCCCCCCAACCTCGCACAACAGAAATGTGATCAAGGTCTCCCTCATCTGATGAGTCTTCCATCAGTTCGTCCTCCACTTCTTCCTGGGCTCCTGCACCTTCCTCACTAGTTTGGCTGCTACCATGCGCCCTGGTAAAACCATCTCCCCCACCCTCACATGCCTGCCGCCTTGGTGCTGCCGACCGTCTGGACCTTGCAGATGTTAGCCCTTCCGCATACAACTCCTCCTCCTCTACTTCCTCCACCTCCTCTTGTGCCACCACCTGACTCCGAATTCTGTTTAACATGTGCTCCAGCATGTAAATCACCGGAATAGTCATGCTGATAATGGCATCATCAGCACTAAACATCTTCGTCGCCATTTCAAAACTGTGCAGAAGGGTGCATAGGTCCCTGATCTGAGACCACTCCTCCAGCGTGATTTGCCCCACCTCTGGATCTCGTTGGCCCAGGCTATACGTCAGAACGTATTGCACCAGGGCTTGTCGGTGCTGCCACAGTCGCTGCAACATGTGCAGAGTTGAATTCCACCGGGTAGGCACATCGCATTTTAGCCGGTGAAGTGGCAGGCCCAACGACTTCTGTAGAGATGTAAGTCGCTGAGCTGCGGGATGCGAACGGCGGAAGTGAGCACACAGCGACCGTGCCCTCTGCAGAAGGCCATCTAGTCTGGGATAGTGGGCTAAAAATTGCTGGACAACCAGGTTCAACACGTGAGCCATACAAGGCACGTGTGTGACATTGCCCCGGCGAAGGGCCGCACCCAGGTTTGCAGCATTGTCGCACACGGCCTTCCCTGGTTTCAGGTCCAGTGGAGACAGCCATTCATGAGATAAAGAGGATTGACGCACAACTCGTGGGGACGGCAAGACTTGGACAGCAGCCCCTTGTCCTGCTGTCACCATAGTTACCCAGTGCCCAGTCAGTGACATGTAACGCCCCTGTCCATGCCTACTCGTCCAAGTGTCTGTGGTGAAATGCACCCTGTCACACACAGAGTTTCTCAAAGAAGCGGTGATGTTGTGTGCGACATGCTGGTGGAGCGCAGGCACACCTTTCTTTGAGAAGTAGTGCCGACTGGGCATCTGGTACTGGGGCACTGCGACGGACATAAGGTCTCGAAAATCCTCTGTGTCCACCAGGCGGAAAGGCAGCATTTCTGTAGCCAAGAGCTTGCAGATGGTGAAATTCAACCTCTTAGCTTTCTCATGGCTAGGAGGAAATGGTCTTTTACTTGTCCACATCTGAGGGACCGAGGGCTGGCTATTGTGCTTAGACGGGGTTGATAAGGGTGTCCCCGGCAAACTGCCGGTCTGTGAGGAAGATGCAGGCGGACATGTTAGGTTGCCTTGATCCAAAGGTGGTGCTATCGATGTCGGACAGCGCTCAACACCAGCTGGTGTTACCACCTCCAAAGAAAATGATGACCTGCCAAACACGCTGGCTGTTGCGGGTAAAAAGGTGGCAGGTCTGCGCCCCAAAACAGGTGTGACTGCTGTCCCCCCAGTCACAGAGGATGAAGAGGCCGCGGATGCAGAAGATATGGCAGACGGTGGTTGGCCCGGCCGGCTAGGCCGCATTGTAGCACACTGAGCTTCCCACTGCAACTTATGCTTCATGTCCATGTGCCGGTTCATGCATGAAGTACTCAAACTATGTATTTTTTGGCCTCTACTTAGCTTTTGCTGACAAATGTTACAGATAACACGAGTTGGGTCATCTTTATCGATCTGAAAAAATGCCCAGGCTATGCAAGGCTTAGCACCCATGCGACCTGAAGAGCCACCACGACTTGTGGTGAGAGGCAGAGTTGTGTTTGAGGATGCAGTTGTTGACGTGCTTCCAGTACTACGTCTCTGTCCAGGAAGGCGCAACCTGACCTCGTCGTCACTAGCATCTTCCTCCACCTCCTCTGCTGACCTCATCTCTTGGCTGACTGTGGGTTGACAGTAAGTGGGATCTCCAACCTCATCATCATCACCCTGTGTGTTATCACACCCGTCGTCCTCAGAGCCAACCTGTTCCTGCCCTGACAAAAAACTAAAGTTGTCGCTCCAATCAGGTATTTGAGTCTTATCATCGTCTTCCTCATTGTCTCCACCAACAGGAGTTACAGTTTGGGAATGAGGGTCTACATTATGGTCAGAACCTTCTGCGTCTGGTCCTGGATCCGACTCATAAAGATTCTGGGCATCAGTGCAGATCATTTCCTCGTCTGGATTCACAGAAGCGCTGGAGTCGACCTCTGATTCCCAGGCTATAGTATGAGTAAACAGCTCTGCAGACTCAACCATCTGTTCTACCTCATACTCAGACGGGCAGCTGGAGATTTGGGAGCTGTGAGGAAGCAAGTGCGATTTGGGTGACACCTTTGAGGACTGGAGTATTTGTGATGTTGAAGTTGATGTGGAGGAGAGCCCACTTAAAGGAGCACTTGATATCCGTTGAAGCACCTGCTGTTTTTGTGCCTCATCTGGAATTTGTAGCGATTGGCGTGGCCGTAAGAAAGGGATCTTATCACATTGTCCGCTAAAAGAAGTAGACATTTTAGTTTGGCTGGAAGATGGTCTTTCTTCTGCAGATGTTACTGTTGCTTTAACACCTACCCCACGGACACAACCTTTTTTCCCCTTCCCAACACGCCTATTCCCCTTTCCACCAGCAGCAGGCCTTTTCCACTCATTTTGGTGGTTAAATAATTCACAACTCTGGAGTTGTTTGCACAAAAAAACAATGGATGGTAACCGAGCAGAGCTGAGTGGCCAAACTGTGGTATTAGGCCAAAACTATTGGCTGGGTTAGATGCAGAAAAAAATTATATTCAATTTGCAACCTGATGGAGGTCAGTATAGATGGACTAATACAACAAGTCCCACACACAGCTAGAAGCCCAATATTTTTTCAGAGGTAGATGCAGAAAAAAATATATTCAGTTTGCAACCTGATGGAGGTCAGTATAGATGGACTAATACAACAAGTCCCAGACACAGCTAGAAGCCCAATATTTTCTCAGAGGTAGATGCAGAAAAAAATATATTCAGTTTGCAACCTGATGGAGGTCTGTATAGATGGATTAATAGAACAAGTCCCACACACAGCTAGAAGCCCAATATTTTTTCAGAGGTAGATGCAGAAAAAAATATATTCAGTTTGCAACCTGATGGAGGTCTGTATAGATGGATTAATAGAACAAGACCCACACACAGCTAGAAGCCCAATATTTTTTCAGAGGTAGATGCAGAAAAAAATATATTCAGTTTGCAACCTGATGGAGGTCAGTATAGATGGACTAATACAACAAGTCCCACACACAGCTAGAAGCCCAAATATTTTTTCAGAGGTACTGTAGATGCAGATAAAAATTATTTTTAATTTGCAACCTGATGGAGGTCAGTATAGATGGACTAACAGAGAAAGTCCCACACACTGCTAGAAGGCCAAATATTTTTTCAGAGCTAGATGCATACAAAAAATTATTTTGAATTTGCAACCTGATGGAGGTCAGTATAGGTGGACTAATAGAACAAGTCCCACACACTGCTAGAAGGCCAAATATTTTTTCAGAGCTAGATGCAGAAAAAAATTATATTCAATTTGCAACCTGATGGAGGTCTGTATAGATGGATTAATAGAACAAGACCCACACACAGCTAGAAGCCCAATATTTTTTCAGAGGTAGATGCAGAAAAAAATATATTCAGTTTGCAACCTGATGGAGGTCAGTATAGATGGACTAATACAACAAGTCCCACACACAGCTAGAAGCCCAATATTTTTTCAGAGGTAGATGCAGAAAAAAATATATTCAGTTTGCAACCTGATGGAGGTCAGTATAGATGGACTAATACAACAAGTCCCACACACAGCTAGAAGCCCAAATATTTTTTTCAGAGGTACTGTAGATGCAGATAAAAATTATTTTTAATTTGCAACCTGATGGAGGTCAGTATAGATGGACTAATAGAGAAAGTCCGACACACTACTAGAAGGCCAAATATTTTTTCTGAGCTAGATGCAGAAAAAAATTATATTCAGTTTGCAACCTGATGTAGGTCAGTATAGATGGATTAATAGAACAAGACCCACACACAGCTAGAAGCCCAATATTTTTTCAGAGGTAGATGCAGAAAAAAATATATTCAGTTTGCAACCTGATGGAGGTCAGTATAGGTGGACTAACAGAGAAAGTCCCACACACTACTAGAAGGCCAAATATTTTTTCAGAGCTAGATGCAGAAAAAAATTATATTCAGTTTGCAACCTGATGGAGGTCTGTATAGATGGATTAATAGAACAAGACCCACACACAGCTAGAAGCCCAATATTTTTTCAGAGGTAGATGCAGAAAAAAATATATTCAGTTTGCAACCTGATGGAGGTCAGTATAGATGGACTAATACAACAAGTCCCACACACAGCTAGAAGCCCAATATTTTTTCAGAGGTAGATGCAGAAAAAAATATATTCAGTTTGCAACCTGATGGAGGTCAGTATAGGTGGACTAATAGAACAAGTCCCACACACTGCTAGAAGGCCAAATATTTTTTCAGAGCTAGATGCAGAAAAAAATTAGATTCAGTTTGCAACCTGATGGAGGTCAGTATAGATGGACTAATAGAATGATGCTATGCCCAAAAGATTTTACTTCACTAGGTGCAGTAACAAAATTGGTATTCTATACACAGGTGGTATATCTTGCAACACAGATAGGCTACTCCACTGACTAACACACTCTGCAATAGGCCAAAAAGGATTAGCCTTGCTAGATTCAGCCAAATGCTGTGAAAAAAACTTGCACAGCACTGGCACAGACCTGCCTGGCAAAAACTGATAGGAACTGATGTAACCTAGTCCTGAAAAGGACTCCAATTACAATTAGTCTTTACTCCCACAACCTATCTATTTAAGAGCACAGACCTGCCTGATAAAAGTCGTAGGAAATGCTGTAACCTAGTCCTTAAAAGGACTGCAATCACAACTATTCCCTTCTCCCAAGCTATCTGTATATTTGTGCGAAAATTGGCTTGAAATTAACAAGGTATAGCGCACACAGCAACAGCGGTGCCGTCTAACACGCAGCTGCAGCAGTGAGAAAATGGTGGCGACGGGGAAAATGGCTTGGTCTTATAGGGCAAGGACATGTGACATACACTGCCAATGACACATGCCCTTGCTTGTGTGAAAAAAAGCACTTCGCTCCGTGTGTGCGCTGCTGATAGGCTGACAGATTGCACCTCCCCACTGTAAATGCGGGAAAGAGAAAAAAAAATGGAGATCTTCATTGTTCCTGCAGAGATCCATCCCCTGCCCCTCCCCCCGCCCCGCTGTACACTCAAACTGCGTATTAACATTAATTTTCATCATTACTGAGAAAAAATCCAGTTATGATTTTGGTGCACGAACAGTTATCGAACATAACCTCGAACAGCCGAATTTTTCTCAAATTGTTCGTGTTCGCCGAACGGCTCGAACACCGCCCAAAACAGCTCGAATTTGAGATTGGCGAACAGTTCGAGTAGAACAACGCTCATCTCTAATCAGGAGATTAGGACAGAGATGTATGGAGAGGACAGGTTATATACTGGAGATTATGTAAGGAGGTATCAGGAGATTAGGGCAGAGATGTATGGAGAGGACAGGTTATATACTGGAGATTATGTTTGGGGGGTATCAGGAGATTAGGGCAGAGATGTATGGAGAGGATAGGTTATATACTGGAGATTATGTGTGGGGAGGTACCAGGAGATTAGGGCAGAGATGTATGGAGAGGACAAGTTATATATTCTAGATTATGTGTGGGGAGGTACCAGGAGATTAGGGCAGAGATGTATGGAGAGGACAAGTTATATACTGGAGATTATATGTGGGGAGGTACCATGAGATTAGGGCAGAGATGTATGGAGGGGACAAGTTATATACTGGAGATTATGTGTGGAGGTATCAGGAGATTAGGACAGAGATGTATGGAGAGAACAGGTTATATACTGGAGATTATGTGTGGGGAGGTATCAGGAGATGAGGGCAGAGATGTATGGAGAGGACAAGTTATATACTGGAGATTATGTGTGGGGAGGTATTAGGGGATTAGGGCAGAGATGTATGGAGAGGACAGGTTATATACTGGAGATTATGTGTGGGGAGGTACCAGGAGATTAGGGCAGAGATGTGTGGAGAGGGCAGGTTATATACTGGAGATTATGTGTGGAGGTATCAGGAGATTAGGGCAGAGATGTATAGATGCTACAGGTTATATACTGGATTTTATGTGTGGGGAGGTATCAGGAGATTAGGGCAGAGATGTATGGAGAGGACAAGTTATATACTGGAGAATATGTGAGGAGGTATCAGGAGATTAGGACAGAGATGTATGGAGAGGACAGGTTATATACTGGAGATTATGTGTGTGGAGGTATCAGTAGATTAGGGCAGAGATGTATGGAGAGGACAAGGTATATTCTGGAGATTATGTGTGGGGAGGTATCAGGAGATTAGGGCAGAGATGTATGGAGAGGACAAGTTATATACTGGAGATTATGTGTGGGGAGGTATCAGGAGATTAGGGCAGAGATGTATGGAGAGAACAGTTTATATACTGGAGATTATGTGTGGGGAGGTATCAGGAGATTAGGGCAGAGATGTATGGAGAGGACAAGTTATATACTGGAGATTATATGTGGGGAGGTTATCAGGAGATTAGGGCAGAGATGTGTGGAGAGGACAGGTTATATATTGGAGATTATGTGTGGGAGGTATCCGGAGATTAGGACAGAGATGTATGGAGAGGACAGGTTATATACTGGAGATTATGTGCGTGGAGGTACCAGGAGATTAGGGCAGAGATGTATGGAGAGGACAAGTTATATACTGGAGATTATGTGTTGAGGTATCAGGAGATTAGGGCAGAGATGTATGGAGAGAACAGGTTATATACTGGAGATTATGTGTGGGGAGGTATCAGGAGATTAGGGCAGAAATGTGTGGAGAGGACAGGTTATATACTGGAGATTATGTGTGGGAGGTATCAGGAAATTAGGGCAGGGATGTGTGGAGAGGACAGGTTATATTCTGGAGATTATGTGTGGAGGTATCAGGAGATTAGGGCAGAGATGTGTGGAGAGGACAGGTTATATACTGGAGATTATGTGTGAGAGGTATCAGGAGATTAGGGCAGAGATGTGTGGAAAGGACAGGTTATATACTGGAGATTATGTGTGGAGGTATCAGGAGATTAGGGCAGAGATGTATGAATGGGACAGGTTATATACTGGAGATTATGTGTGGGAGGTATCATCAGATTTGCGCAGAGATGTGTGGAGAGGACAGGTTATATACTGGAGATTATGTGTGGAGGTATCAGGAGATTACGGCAGAGATGTGTGGAAAGGACAGGTTATATACTGGATATTATGTGTGGGGAGGTATCAGGAGATTAGGGCAGAGATGTGTGGAGAGGACAGGTTATATACTGGAGATTATGTGTGGAGGTATCAGGAGATTAGGGCAGAGATGTTTGGATGGGACAGGTTATATACTGGAGATTATGTGTGGGGAGGTATCAGGATATTCGGGCAAAGATGTATGGAGAGGACAGGTTATATACTGGAGATTATGTGTGGGGAGGTATCAGTAGATTAGGGCAGAAATGTATGGAGAGGACAAGTTATATTCTGGAGATTATGTGTGGGGAGGTATCAGGAGATTAGGGCAGAGATGTATGGAGAGGACCGTTTATATACTGGAGATTATGTGTGGGGAGGTATCAGGAGATTAGGGCAGAGATGTATGGAGAGGACAGGTTATATACTGGAGATTATGTGTGAGGAGTTATCAGGAGATTAGGGCAGAGATGTATGGAGAGGACAGGTTATATCCTGGAGATTATGTGTGGGGAGGTATCAGGAGATTAGGGCAGAGATGTATGGAGTGGACAGGTTATATACTGGAGATTATGTGTGGGGAGGTATCGGGAGATTAGGGCAGAGATCTGTGGAGAGGACAGGTTATATACTGTAGATTATGTGTGGGGAGGTATCAGGAGATTAGGGCAGAGATGTGTGGAGAGGACAGGTTATGTACTGGAGATTATGTGTGGGGAGGTATCAGGAGATTAGGGCAGAGATGTGTGGAGACGAGAGGTTATATACTGGAGATTATGTGTGGAAGTATCAGGAGATTATGGCAGAGATGTATGGAGAGGACAGGTTATATACAGGAGATTATGTGTGGGGAGGTATCAGGAGATTAGAACAGAGATGTATGGAGAGGACAGGTTATATATTGGAGATTATGTGTGGGAAGTATCAGGAGATTAGGGCAGAGATGTGTGGAGAGGACAGGTTATATACTGGAGATTATGTGTGGGGGTATCAGGAGATTAGGGCAGAGATGTATGGAGAGGACAGGTTATATACTGGAGATTATGTTTGGAGGTATCAGGAGATTAGAACAGAGATGTATGGAGAGGACAGGTTATATACTGGAGATTATGTTTGGAGGTATCAGGAGATTAGAACAGAGATGTATGAAGAGGACAGGTTATATACTGGAGATTATGTGTGGGGAGGTATCAGGAGATTAGGGCAGAGATGTGTGGAGTGGACAGTTATAGCCGTAGATAGTTGACAGGATGGTGGTCTAAAAAACTGTTAGTGCGGAGCCCCCAGATGGGTATATTTCAGTATGGACGTGATGAGGACATGTACAAGATTTTTGGTTGTGCTTAGTGTTGAGCCACCCCCGTAGTGTTCGAGTTCGGTTCGGTTCGTCGAACACCCGTGTGTTCGCCGAATTGTTCGTCGAACTGTTCGTCGAACACCTTCGAACACCGTTAAAACCAATGGCAGGCAAACAAAAACACATAGAAACACATAGAAAACACCTTCAAAGGTGTCCAAAAGCTGACAAACTGCTCAGAAGACACAACTAACACATGGAAAAGTGACAAGTACATATAGTCATGCGAAAAGAAAAGAGGTGGAGGAGTAAAAGGAGGGGGAGACACAGATATAGGCATGTCATGCCCTTCTAAAATCCAAAAAGTGAGAAGCCGAGACGGCCAGTCCGCTCCTGCCCGTGCCACCTCCGTGTCGCCGGGTTTGTGCCAGAGCCGCGGTGAACCCTGACGGCCAGCCCCCCTCTCCCAATACTGGTGCCTGTCCGCTGGTGGGTCGAGAGAGCCCCCCTGTGGTGGAGGCAGCTCTAAGCTTTTTAATTTAAATTGTCCCTCTAATTTGAATGAATACACTTTAAATCCATTTACAAGGATCTATTGGAGGGCAAGTCTCATGCCAGCAGCCGCGTAATTCCAGCTCCAGTAGCGTCCACTAAAGCTGCTGCAGTTAAAAAGCTTTTATAAGGATCGAGCTCGGCTGTCCACCGCAAGGCATCCTAGTGCCAGTCCCAGCCCCTATGCCTTGGGGTGCCTCCTGATGCTCTTCACTAAGTATCCCGTGGTCCCGAAGCATTTCCTTTGAAAAAATTAAGTGTCCAAACTACAGGTGGTGTAGCTTGCTTAACAGCCGGGATAATCCGCTGACTAGCAGACACTGCTACTAGGCACAAAGTATTTCCTGGGCTAGATGCAGTTAAAAATTTGTAAGTAGATACTCTCGTTGGATGCTGAGAAAGCATTCCATAGAGTCTCCTGGCACGCCATATATGATTCTCTTAAAAAGCTTGGGGTAGGGGTCTAGGGGACCCTTTTATAGCCAAAATCACGGCCCTGTATCACAATACGTCACCTAGGCTGAAGATAAATGGAACTGTAGCACCGAGGGCTCGGTTGCTACAGACGTATTGCACCTCACCCAGAGGTGTGATATCTCACTCTCAGATAAGGATGGAGTGTGGATCAGGACCCGACACCTGCATGCATTACACCACATTGCCGTGGGGCAGGGCGACCAATATGCCCCTGAGATGGGCACGACAGTCCCTGTCCCTGGCTGGAGTGGGGGGAGGGAACACTGAGGAAGGGGAACCCTGCAGTGCAGGAGCAGAGAGGAAGCAGTTCCTGGGTGCATTGAGAAGGGAGTATAAAAGATGGGCACCATCTTAGTTCAGTGCAGAGAAGTCTGAGCAGAAGTGGCAGGGAGCAGGGGCTCTGCATGAGCTCTGCTCCGGAGGCGGGCCTAGTAACAGAGGCCCAGGCCTGCAAGAGGGAGAAGGAAGGAAGAGGAGCGGAGAAGGCTCCAGGAACGAGGAATGAAGGGATCCCAGGGGTGCGGACGGGCGAGTCGCCCCCACACGCCCGAATCCACCTGCGTGGAGGGGTCAGGCCAAAGGGGGAGACCGGTCCCCGAACTAGTGGAGGCAGGAAACGACCCTCAGCTAGAAACCGGAGGCTCTGACATTTTATGTGGCGCAGCCCCTTGCTCCACCCGCTAGGAAGGCACCACATAGGGTCAGGGAAACTGGCGCCAAGTTTACCAAGAGGAGGCCCGAGGCAGCCGGACAGAAGTGTTGGTAAGAAAGGCCAGACAAAGGACACACAAAGGGGGTCCTGTGAAGCGCTCCAAAGTTATCTGGGAGTTGTCTGAGCCCCTCACCTGGTGAGCACAGTACGACGTGGGCAGCCGTTACCTGCAGACGTGGTCTGGATAATAAGAACTGTGAGTAAAGGCCCTGAACTGCATCACTGACTCCGTGTCGTTACTGCTGCTGCCCTGCACCATCACCCCCATCCTCCGCATACACTGCCCTGAGGCTATACTCCTCCCGTGGGGAGTTATGCTACGCTCTGCTGCACCCACAACACCAGCCTTAGCGGTCTGCCCTGTAGCGGCGGTTCACTCTGACCGCAATCCACGGGTGGCGTAGTCGGACATTTAAACATCAAAACCACATAAATAGTTCCGCCACTGGTTTGACCGCCCTGAGCCACGGAACCGGATCGCCGCCACGAAGACTACAACCACCAGCATCCACCAAAAAGGGTCCGGCTCCGGGTGTCCCAAGGCCCAGGGGGTGCGTCAGAACATTTTCATCACCTTTCACAATCACCAATGGGACAAGGCAGGGATGTCCTCTGTCCCCTCTCTTATACATCCTAGTGACGGAGCACCTGCTCTCATCAATTCGCCATAACCCCAATATTAGGTGGATTGAGGTGGGAGGCACCGAGTACAAGTGCTCTCTATTTGCTGATGATGTCCTAGTATATATCACTCAATCACATATATCCATCCCTGCTGTTATGGCTGAAATAGATCACTTTGTTACATGGTAAAATTTTAAAATCAATGCAGCGAAGTCTGAGGCCCTCGATGTCTCCCTCCCTAAATCCATATAGGATTCCATCCAGTCCAACTTTCCCTTTGCCAGGCCCTCACAGGGTATCAAATACTTAGGAATTCCTATTCATAGAGACCTCTCCCATCTATGTTATCTTAATTTTGGGCCCTTTATTGAACAATTCCATACAGACCACGGTTGGCAAGTTAGAACTGTAAGATTCACTACGTGAACCACTGGTGTTTTGTGGAAAAGCACATGTACACCGCGTTCCAAATTATTATGCAAAAAGTGTTTAGGAGTGATAAGGGAAGAATTTGTTTGTTTGTCAGTTAAACTCATTGATGGTGACGTGTGTCAGGGCTCTTTATATCACTGTAAGCAATTGCAGACACCTGTGCTAATTAGTTTGGCAGGTGTGTCCAATGAAAGGCAAGACTACTTAAGAAGGCTCTCTCACATTATTAAGCAGCCTACATTTTCTGCCAAAATGGGAAAGAAAAAGGATGTGTCGGCTGCTGAGAAGCAACAAATTGTGGAGTGTTTAGGTCAAGGCATGACTACAATCAACATTGTGCGATGATCAGGATGAAGTGTCTTGGCAATCAAGAAGTATGTAGCTGATTCACAGTACACACGTGTGCGTGCTGATAAGGGCAAATTGAGGACTCTTTCCTACAGGCAATTACGTCAGGTTGAAAGAGCAGCGGCAAAAAAGCCTTGTCATAGCAGCAGACAAGTTTTTGAAGCTGCTTGTGCCTCCAACGTCCCCCGAACAACAAGATGCAGGGTCCTTCAGAGGTTTGCAGCTGTGCATACGCCATCCTGTCGACCTCCTCTATCCACTTCACACAAGCAGAAACGGCTCCAGTGGGCCAAACATTACATGAAGACTGATTTCAAAACTGTTTTGTTCACGGATGAGTGCCGTGCAGCGCTCGATGGTCCAGATGAATGGAGTGGAGGATGGCTGGTTGATGGACACCCCACGCAAACACGGCTACAGCGCCAACAAGGAGGAGGTGGAGTAATGTTTTGGGCTGGAATCATGGGGAGAGAGATTGTCGGCCCCTTTAGGATCCCTGAAGGCGCTAAAGATGAACTCCATAATGTATGTGGATTTTCTCAAACAGCACTTCCTGCCATGGTTCAAGAAGAAGAACCGTGTATTTCACAGCAAGATCATTTTTCTGCATGATAATGCACCATCTCATGCTGCACATAAAACATCTGCATCTCTGGCTGATATGGGCATAAAAGGGGACAAACTTATGGTGTGACCCCCATGCTCCCCTGACCTCTACCCCATTCAGAACCTTTGGAGCATCATTAAAAGGAGTGTCTATGATGGCGGGAGGCAGTTCACATCTAAGCAACAGCTCTGGGAGGGTATTCTGTCCTCATGCAAAACAATTGAAGCAGAAACCATCCAAAACCTGACAAATTCAATGGACGAGAGAGTTCAGAAGCTCCTTTCGAACAAGGGGTCCTATGTGAAAATGTAACATCACCTAGAATAAAGTTTTGAGTTGAAAACTGTTTGATTTCAGTTTCTAACAACCTGCTAATGCTTATAATTTCAAAAATGACCATTTTTTTGGTCTTTATTAAAATGAAACGGTTGATCGAAAAGTTTGGGGGATCTAAGAGTGTGGCAACCCAGTAGTCATGATTACTTCGAATTCTGACAATATGAGGGTCATGCTGCAGGTAGTGCAGCAAGAAGGCACTTATGTGTCTTGCGCATCTCGGAGCCCCAAAATTATTTTCCGGGCTAGATGCAGCTAAAAATTATTTTTAATTTTAAATCTGGTGAAGCTTATTATAGATGGCCTAATAGGATCAGTGCTGCACACTGCTACAAAGCCCAAATTATTTTCCAGTCAAGATACAGATAAACATGATTAGTAATTTGAAAGCTTAAAACGGTTGGTAGGGTGATTTTAACCAATCATCAAGCTTTTACTCTCCCCAGGATGACACAGGGGTAGTAAAGTCGTTTCGGATCCATGATTTGTTCATCTTTATGAACGTGAGTCTGTCTACATTATCAGTGGAGAGCCGCGTGCGCTTATCTGTCAGCACACCACCAGCAGCGCTGAACACACGTTCAGACAGAACGCTGGCTGCGGGGCATGACAAGATCTCCAAGGCGTAAGTGGCTAGCTCCGGCCATTTATCCAGATTGGAAGCCCAAAAAGAGCAAGGGTCCAGTGACACAGTCGTGGCTTCAATGTTTACTTGGAGATACTCCTGTACCATCGTCTCTAGGCGTTGACTATGTGTCAGACTTCTTGTCTCCTGTGGCCTTGCAAACGATGGGCTAAAAAAGTGGTGAAATGATTCCGCAAAATTGATGTTACCAGCAGATACTGTGGTTCTGTTACGGTTTGAGTGCTGAACACTTGACGGTCCCACGGTTGGCAAGTTGGAACTGTGAGATTCACTACGTGCACCACTGGTATTTTGTGGAAAAGCACATGTAAGATTCTGCAACAGTCTCTGCTGATACTCCTGCATGCGTGCATCCCTTTCTATGGCAGGAATAATTTCTGCAAATTTACTTTTGTACCGGGGATCTAACAGTGTGGCAACCCAGTAGTCAGGATTATTTCTAATTCTCACAATTCGAGGGTCATGTTGCAGGTAGTGCAGCAAGAAGGCACTCATGTGTGTTGCGCATCCAGGAGCACCAAGTCCCTGTTGTGTTGGTGGCGAGGTAACAATCATGCTTCCTTCCTCTGTCCTCTCCCCCCAACCTCGCACAACAGAAATGTGATCAAGGTCTCCCTCATCTGATGAGTCTTCCATCAGTTCGTCCTCCACTTTTTCCTGGGCTCCTGCACCTTCCTCACTAGTTTGGCTGCTACCATGCGCCCTGGTTAAACCATCTCCCCCACCCTCACATGCCTGCCGCCTTGGTGCTGCCGACCGTCTGGACCTTGCAGATGTTAGCCCTTCCGCATACAACTCCTCCTCCTCTACTTCCTCCACCTCCTCTTGTGCCACCACCTGACTCCGAATTCTGTTTAACATGTGCTCCAGCATGTAAATCACCGGAATAGTCATGCTGATAATGGCATCGTCAGCACTAAACATCTTCGTCGCCATTTCAAAACTGTGCAGAAGGGTGCATAGGTCCCTGATCTGAGACCACTCCTCCAGCGTGATTTGCCCCACCTCTGAATCTCGTTGGCCCAGGCTATACGTCAGAACGTATTGCACCAGGGCTTGTCGGTGCTGCCACAGTCGCTGCAACATGTGCAGAGTTGAATTCCACCGGGTAGGCACATCGCATTTTAGCCGGTGAAGTGGCAGGCCCAACGACTTCTGTAGAGATGTAAGTCGCTGAGCTGCGGGATGCGAACGGCGGAAGTGAGCACACAGCGACCGTGCCCTCTGCAGAAGGCCATCTAGTCTGGGATAGTGGGCTAAAAATTGCTGGACAACCAGGTTCAACACGTGAGCCATACAAGGCACGTGTGTGACATTGCCCCGGCGAAGGGCCGCACCCAGGTTTGCAGCATTGTCGCACACGGCCTTCCCTGGTTTCAGGTCCAGTGGAGACAACCATTCATGAAATTGGTTCTCCAGAGCTGACCACAACTCCTCAGCTGTGTGACTCACATTTCCCAGACATTTCAATGTAAAAACCGCCTGATGACGTTGAGCCCTACTGCCAGAATAGTAAGGAGGTGTGCAGGATCCCTTCTGCGCAGTTAGAAAGCTTGTGGCATGACCAGACAGGCTTTGGGTGCAGGTGGAAGACCGAGAGGAGGTTGAGGAGGCAGAAGCAGTGGAGGAAAAATGACATAAAGAGGATTGACGCACAACTCGTGGGGACGGCAAGACTTGGACAGCAGCCCCTTGTCCTGCTGTCACCATAGTTACCCAGTGCCCAGTCAGCGACATGTAATGCCCCTGTCCATGCCTACTCGTCCAAGTGTCTGTGGTGAAATGCACCCTGTCACACACAGAGTTTCTCAAAGAAGCGGTGATGTTGTGTGCGACATGCTGGTGGAGCGCAGGCACACCTTTCTTTGAGAAGTAGTGCCGACTGGGCATCTGGTACTGGGGCACTGCGACGGACATAAGGTCTCGAAAATCCTCTGTGTCCACCAGGCGGAAAGGCAGCATTTCTGTAGCCAAGAGCTTGCAGATGGTGAAATTCAACCTCTTAGCTTTCTCATGGCTAGGAGGAAATGGTCTTTTACTTGTCCACATCTGAGGGACCGAGGGCTGGCTATTGTGCTTAGACGGGGTTGATAAGGGTGTCCCCGGCAAACTGCCGGTCTGTGAGGAAGATGCAGGCGGACATGTTAGGTTGCCTTGATCCAAAGGTGGTGCTATCGATGTCGGACAGCGCTCAAGACCAGCTGGTGTTACCACCTCCAAAGAAAATGATGACCTGCCAATCACGCTGGCTGTTGCGGGTAAAGAGGTGGCAGGTCTGCGCCCCAAAACAGGTGTGACTGCTGTCCCCCCAGTCACAGAGGATGAAGAGGCCGCGGATGCACAAGATATGGCAGACGGTGGTTGGCCCGGCCGGCTAGACCGCATTGTAGCACACTGAGCTTCCCACTGCAACTTATGCTTCATGTCCATGTGCCGGTTCATGCATGAAGTACTCAAACTATGTATTTTTTGGCCTCTACTTAGCTTTTGCTGACAAATGTTACAGATAACACGAGTTGGGTCATCTTTATCGATCTGAAAAAATGCCCAGGCTATGCAAGGCTTAGCACCCATGCGACCTGAAGAGCCACCACGACTTGTGGTGAGAGGCAGAGTTGTGTTTGAGGATGCAGTTGTTGACGTGCTTCCAGTACTACGTCTCTGTCCAGGAAGGCGCAACCTGACCTCGTCGTCACTAGCATCTTCCTCCACCTCCTCTGCTGACCTCATCTCTTGGCTGACTGTGGGTTGACAGTAAGTGGGATCTCCGACCTCATCATCATCACCCTGTGCGTTATCACACCCGTCGTCCTCAGAGCCAACCTGTTCCTGCCCTGACAAAAAACTAAAGTTGTCGCTCCAATCAGGTATTTGAGTCTTATCATCGTCTTCCTCATTGTCTCCACCAACAGGAGTTACAGTTTGGGAATGAGGGTCTACATTATGGTCAGAACCTTCTGCGTCTGGTCCTGGATCCGACTCATAAAGATTCTGGGCATCAGTGCAGATCATTTCCTCGTCTGGATTCACAGAAGCGCTGGAGTCGACCTCTGATTCCCAGGCTATAGTATGAGTAAACAGCTCTGCAGACTCAACCATCTGTTCTACCTCATACTCAGACGGGCAGCTGGAGATTTGGGAGCTGTGAGGAAGCAAGTGCGATTTGGGTGACACCTTTGAGGACTGGAGTATTTGTGATGTTGAAGTTGATGTGGAGGAGAGCCCACTTAAAGGAGCACTTGATATCCGTTGAAGCACCTGCTGTTTTTGTGCCTCATCTGGAATTTGTAGCGATTGGCGTGGCCGTAAGAAAGGGATCTTATCACATTGTCCGCTAAAAGAAGTAGACATTTTAGTTTGGCTGGAAGATGGTCTTTCTTCTGCACCTACCCCACGGACACAACCTTTTTTCCCCTTCCCAACACGCCTATTCCCCTTTCCACCAGCAGCAGGCCTTTTTCCACTCATTTTGGTGGTTAACTAATTCACAACTCTGGAGTTGTTTGCACAAAAAAACAATGGATGGTAACCGAGCAGAGCTGAGTGGCCAAACTGTGGTATTAGGCCAAAACTATTGGCTGGGTTAGATGCAGAAAAAAATTATTTTTAATTTGCAACCTGATGGAGGTCAGTATAGATGGACTAATAGACCAAGTCCCACACACCGCTAGAAGCCCAAATATTTTTTCAGAGCTAGATGCAGAAATTTTTTTTATTCAATTTGCAACCTGATGGAGGTCAGTATAGATGGACTAATAGACCAAGTCCCACACACTGCTAGAAGCCCAAATATTTTTTCAGAGCTAGATGCAGAAAAAAATTATTTTTAATTTGCAACCTGATGGAGGTCAGTATAGATGGACTAATAGACCAAGTCCCACACACTGCTAGAAGCCCAAATATTTTTTCAGAGCTAGATGCAGAAAAAAATTATTTTTAATTTGCAACCTGATGGAGGTCAGTATAGATGGACTAATAGACCAAGTCCCACACACTGCTAGAAGCCCAAATATTTTTTCAGAGCTAGATGCAGAAAAAAATAATTTTTAATTTGCAACCTGATGGAGGTCAGTATAGATGGACTAATAGACCAAGTCCCACACACTGCTAGAAGCCCAAATATTTTTTCAGAGCTAGATGCAGAAAAAAATTATATTCAATTTGCAACCTGCTGGACGTCAGTACAGAAGGACTAATAGAACAAGTCCCACACACTGCTAGAAGCCCAAATATTTTTTCAGAGCTAAATGAAGAAAAAAATTATTTTTAATTTGCAACCTGATGGAGGTCAGTATAGATGGACTAATAGACCAAGTCCCACACACTGCTAGAAGCCCAAATATTTTTTCAGAGCTAGATGCAGAAAAAAATTATTTTTAATTTGCAACCTGATGGAGGTCAGTATAGATGGACTAATAGACCAAGTCCCACACACCGCTAGAAGCCCAAATATTTTTTCAGAGCTAGATGCAGAAATTTTTTTTATTCAATTTGCAACCTGATGGAGGTCAGTATAGATGGACTAATAGACCAAGTCCCACACACTGCTAGAAGCCCAAATATTTTTTCAGAGCTAGATGCAGAAAAAAATTATTTTTAATTTGCAACCTGATGGAGGTCAGTATAGATGGACTCATAGACCAAGTCCCACACACCGCTAGAAGCCCAAATATTTTTTCAGAGCTAGATGCAGAAAAAAATTATATTCAATTTGCAACCTGCTGGACGTCAGTACAGAAGGACTAATAGAACAAGTCCCACACACTGCTAGAAGCCCAAATATTTTTTCAGAGCTAAATGAAGAAAAAAATTATTTTTAATTTGCAACCTGATGGAGGTCAGTATAGATGGACTAATAGACCAAGTCCCACACACTGCTAGAAGCCCAAATATTTTTTCAGAGCTAGATGCAGAAAAAAATTATTTTTAATTTGCAACCTGATGGAGGTCAGTATAGATGGACTAATAGACCAAGTCCCACACACCGCTAGAAGCCCAAATATTTTTTCAGAGCTAGATGCAGAAAATTTTTTTATTCAATTTGCAACCTGATGGAGGTCAGTATAGATGGACTAATAGACCAAGTCCCACACACTGCTAGAAGCCCAAATATTTTTTCAGAGCTAGATGCAGAAAAAAATTATTTTTAATTTGCAACCTGATGGAGGTCAGTATAGATGGACTAATAGACCAAGTCCCACACACTGCTAGAAGCCCAAATATTTTTTCAGAGCTAGATGCAGAAAAAAATTATTTTTAATTTGCAACCTGATGGAGGTCAGTATAGATGGACTAATAGACCAAGTCCCACACACCGCTAGAAGGCCAAATATTTTTTCAGAGCTAGATGCAGAAAAAAATTATATTCAATTTGCAACCTGCTGGACGTCAGTATAGAAGGACTAATAGAACAAGTCCCACACACTGCTAGAAGCCCAAATATTTTTTCAGAGCTAAATGAAGAAAAAAATTATTTTTAATTTGCAACCTGATGGAGGTCAGTATAGATGGACTAATAGACCAAGTCCCACACACTGCTAGAAGCCCAAATATTTTTTCAGAGCTAGATGTAGAAAAAAATTATTTTTAATTTGCAACCTGATGGAGGTCAGTATAGATGGACTAATAGACCAAGTCCCACACACCGCTAGAAGCCCAAATATTTTTTCAGAGCTAGATGCAGAAAATTTTTTTATTCAATTTGCAACCTGATGGAGGTCAGTATAGATGGACTAATAGACCAAGTCCCACACACTGCTAGAAGCCCAAATATTTTTTCAGAGGTAGATGCAGAAAAAAATATATTCAGTTTGCAACCTGATGGAGGTCAGTATAGATGGACTAATAGACCAAGTCCCACACACTGCTAGAAGCCCAAATATTTTTTCAGAGCTAGATGCAGAAAAAAATTATTTTTAATTTGCAACCTGATGGAGGTCAGTATAGATGGACTAATAGACCAAGTCCCACACACCGCTAGAAGCCCAAATATTTTTTCAGAGCTAGATGCAGAAAAAAATTATATTCAGTTTGCAACCTGATGGAGGTCAGTATAGATGGACTAATAGAATGATGCTATGCCCAAAAGATTTTACTTCACTAGGTGCAGTAAAAAAATTGGTATTCTATACACAGGTGGTATATCTTGCAACACAGATAGGCTACTCCACTGACTAACACACTCTGCAATAGGCCAAAAAGGATTAGCTTTGCTAGATTCAGCCAAATGCTGTGAAAAAAACTTGCACAGCACTGGCACAGACCTGCCTGGCAAAAACTGATAGGAACTGATGTAACCTAGTCCTGAAAAGGACTCCAATTACAATTAGTCTTTACTCCCACAATCTATCTATTTAAGAGCACAGACCTGCCTGATAAAAGTCGTAGGAAATGCTGTAACCTAGTCCTTAAAAGGACTGCAATCACAACTATTCCCTACTCCCAAGCTATCTGTATATTTGTGCGAAAATTGGCTTGAAATTAACAAGGTATAGCGCACACAGCAACAGCGGTGCCGTCTAACACGCAGCTGCAGCAGTGAGAAAATGGTGGCGACGGGGAAAATGGCTTGGTCTTATAGGGCAAGGACATGTGACATACACTGCCAATGACACATGCCCTTGCTTGTGTGAAAAAAAGCACTTCGCTCCGTGTGTGCGCTGCTGATAGGCTGACAGATTGCACCTCCCCACTGTAAATGCGGGAAAGAGAAAAAAAAATGGAGATCTTCATTGTTCCTGCAGAGATCCATCCCCTGCCCCTCCCCCCGCCCCGCTGTACACTCAAACTGCGTATTAACATTAATTTTCATCATTACTGAGAAAAAATCCAGTTATGATTTTGGTGCACGAACAGTTATCGAACATAACCTCGAACAGCCGAATTTTTCTCAAATTGTTCGTGTTCGCCGACCGGCTCGAACACCGCCCAAGACAGCTCGAATTTGAGATTGGCGAACAGTTCGAGTAGAACAACGCTCATCTCTAGTTGTGCTCTTTTGGAAGCAGTGAATTGGTGACATATTTTGGGCTGCAGGTGGTAGGTTGTAGGACGGTCTTATATTTGTGATTGAAAGCACAAGGCAAAATTGGATGTTGTATTTGTGGCTTTCCACTTCTCATAAATGCACTGACAGTTATAGAGCAGGGACTATTGCTAAATAAAATAGGAAGCAGCCAAATTCCTTAAAAAAAAAAATTTACCTTCCAACCTTTGTTGCTTTTACAGCTCCTGAAATTAGATGTGGTCAAGAAAGTTTCCTTCCAGGATTGCATTTTTATCATGTACCTAGACGAGGTCAGTGAATGTCCCATCAAGAACTGATTCCCATTATATGTACGGCTCATCTCTCCTACCGCACAGTGGCCAATCCAATGGGGTGATTGATTGGGTTCATTATGTTTCTTGCAGTACAGGTTTCCATTGAAATCAATATAGCAAATATAACGACAATTTAAAAGAATTCATCATAACGGCCACCGAGTTTTCGCTAACATCATTTTTTTTCGTTCAATAACTGGCGCTCCAAATGGGCTCACGTTTCTCACCACCCCTCGCTATTCTTTATGTAGCATGGTGGGAAGAAAATAACCCTTTCATATCTGACGTTTTTCGGGTACCGTCGCTGCGTAGATGACATCCTGATCCTATGGAGGGGTGACAAGGCGACCGAACCGAAATTCGTCAGATATTTGAAGAACAATGAACTAAATTGAAGGCTCACTTTCTCTTATTCAAATAAAAAAATAAATTTTTTGGATATTTTGATGGAAGGTGATATCATCATGTCTATATTAATGCTCAGTGCTACAGGTGTTTCCTAAATTAATTATACACATTATGTGGTTGTTGACATGCAATTGGTTCTTACTGGTTTTAACCCCTTCACCACCTTGCGATTTTCCATTTTAGCCGTTTCGTTTTTTGCGCCCCTTCTTCCCAGAGCCATAACTTTTTTATATTTCCATCAATATAGCCATAGGAGTTCTTGAGTCTCATTAGTCTCCTCAGGGGACTTGAAGCTGTGATCATCTGATCACTTGTGCTACACATAGCAGAGCTTCAGCCCTGCTGTGTATAGCAAAAATCATCATCTCCTGTGAATGCCGGCATTCATAGGAGTTTTACAATGACAGGCACGGGGGTCTTCTGCAGACCCCTGTCTGTCATGACAACCCGTCGGGATGTCCAACCTCATTTAAGGCTTTGGCCACATCCTCCCCCCCACCGTAATATGGGAACCACGCAATCGGACAAGTGATCATTCATTCGCCCCTATATAGTTTGAAACTATATAAGAGGGTTATAAAGAAGCACTAATCAATTATTAAGCATTAATTGGCATTTGTCATGAGCAAAAATCTGCCTGGTTAAAGGATACAGATACAATTCCTGGTCCATGTGCTGCTTGTCATACCATGGGATGATCAATTCATGTCTTCATTTATTGATCATCTCCATTTATTGAAAGTTGCCTTCCTTTTTACTGCTATTTGCATAACATCGATCTTCTTTAACTGTCTTAAGTTCATTCAAGGAGAACAATATGAATTCAGCATTTCAATAAAGAAGGAGATCATTGTCCGTGACTTGAAACCTGCATATATTAAAACATACGACTATTATCTGCCAGGTAAGAATTATCTGTCAAATCATCAAGAGATCTAAAGGGGTCTCTTCTTTGGATAATCACCACTTGTTAGATGAATTCCTTAGACAAAAAGCTATGTCTAAAGTTTTTAATCTGTTGGGATTCCTGGTAATATAAATATAGTTTCGCTGCAGTGCCACCTCAGGAGGAATTAAATATTACACCCGGTCCATTTACATCTATAGGAAGTCTGTGTAATGCAAGACAGGACAGGACAGGTCCTCCACATTTAGGCACTCTTTGTATTTAACCAAAAATGAAGGCCCGACTCATGTTCATGCTGGTGTTGAATGAGTGCGTCTGAAAAGTGGCGTGTGCCTCCTTTTGTGCCTCGTGTCAAATCTTATTCTACTCAGTGACTGGAGTTAGATTTCAAGAGTAAGGTACCCCACAGCTCATCCTGACTTAGATGAGCTGTGACGTCACTCCTCTATTCCGACTCTGTCGCACAACTCTTGCATCAAAATGACAAAAGTCACAACATTTTTGTGCAGCCTCGCGTTGCGTAAAAAATTTGCGTCTTAACAAAGTGTTTTATGAGAGATTTCTAACTAAAAGACTTTAGTGAATTGTGGCATAAGAGTCTTGAAAAGAGGATTTGCTGCTATGGATTTTTTCAGATTTGTTCCAAAAAATCCATTATGTAAGGGTTACAAAAAAATGTAAAAAGTTATACTCACCAATAGCTGATGGAATCTACCAAGAATGAAATTCGCCAAATCGTGTGGATCTTATAGAGAAGTTTGATTTGAGGCACAGTTATTTGATGCAAAATGAATGTTCTCCAGACCCCAGAGCATAATAAACGAAGATGTGAAAAAATAAGACATCAATACTTACCTCACATCTCACATGTCCGGATGTCCACACAGCCTGCCGGCAAGCCCTCCACTCCTCTTCTGCTCCCCTTCTCTTGTCGTGCTCATCTTCTTTAGCCTCTTCACTCCTGACTGTGGCTTCAGGCACATCTAGTCCTCTAATGTCACTCGGTGTCGTGTTGTGATGTCACTCAGGCTACGGGCACCGCGTCATCATTGTATCACGATCTGTGCAGTGATGTCAGAGGCTTAGTCACACCATAAGCCATGGCCTGGGGTGAAGCGGCCGAAGAGGATGCATGTTACGGGGGAAAGGGAGAAAAGGTGCAGAGGACCGGTTGGCGCACTGCTGGGGCAATGAGACAGGTGAGTGGTGAGAGGAGTGTTATTACTGCTTTTATAACCATGTTTCTTGTTCTCTATGGTTTAGCATAATGGCTGAACCACAATTTTTCTGAATTTGCGCAAAATTGGGGAGAATCCAAATTTTTGTAAAATTCAAGGAGACTTCAATTCCACTCTAATATATTCACCCATCTCTGCTCACCACTCCCCGGCCTTTACCGTATCTGTGCAGGCTCCTCACCTGGTTCTCACAATTCCAGTCCACTCCTCTCTTCTCATCACAGGTCTTTGGTCTCCATCCTTTCAGTTCTCGTCCAGTCTCCTGTGCCTCCGGCTCTGACTAGGCCTTGTAACGTCATGGCGTCACAGAATGACACACTTCATGACATTGAGTTAGGCCTAATCGGTGACAATGCCTCACTAGACATCACCATCCCGTGACATCATGACGTTGTGAGGCTTCATCAGGACTGGAGCCACCAAAGACCAGACTGGCCAGGGACTGCACAGAAGAGGTGAGTGTTGGGAACCGGTGAAAGGTGAATACAATATGCCCTACATATATTAAGCTCTGAGAGACCTGCAAATTATATTTCCCAGTTGAATTTAATGAATTTGCATTTCAGCAGGGTCGCCCATCCCTACTGGCATCAGGTAGACATCCTGTCTAGATGTGGAACTAGGGAAATGTGTCGGCTCTGCTGATTAGCTGAGAATCTCTGCAGAAGTTTTTGAGACTCATGTCCCTTTAAAATTGAAGCTTTTTAATATTCTGCCGCTGCTATATTGATGTATTGTCTTTTTTTTTCCCTCTTATTTTACTACAGAGGAAAATGCTGTAACTTCGTACAACGTTGCAGACGTTAATCAATAATATTTCCCTCCATGGATGTTATGGGACAATATTGTAGTGACTGGGACTGCAGTGATGATTCAAGCCTTGGCTCGGTCCGTGAGTGAATACTTGTAAAGTGACTATCCATATATGATGGATGGAATAAAACTGAATTTTTACTGCAAATGCTTGTGTCATTATTTAAGAACCACACTGACTGATAGGCAATGACTTAAAAAGTTAGCCAGAGGCAGGAGTTCCAATCGAACCTAAGTTATGGAGCCTTGGGCGGCCTAAAAGGTTCCTATGGTCAAGGAAAACCAATTCTATTAAAGACCCATAATAGTTGGAGATTTTGTAGTGGGACCCATGAGCTTTGGGTTATGCCACCGTTCCCTACTTGCTAAGTTATCATCTCTCCAGACAATAGAACATAGCTAGCTGGGGGTCTGCCCGATGGACCCCATTGATCCTGAGAACAGGACTCAAATGCCTTGATAGAATGAAGAAGTATGTAGGCCACAGCTCCATTCATTGGCTACATGTCATAGAGATAGCTAATCGCTATCATTTGACTGTCTCTGGCTGACCTATACACAATGTATAGAGTAGTGATGCCCATGCATGGCCCTGAGGTTGGACCCACAGTGATTAACAAGTTATCATATACAGAGTTGAAAGAATCAAATTCGCTATGAATTTCGCCAAAAAATGCTAATTGGGCACATTCCAAATTTTTTTTCTATTTTGATGGATTTTTTTTTTATAAGGCCCGGAAAGGGTTACAAAATACGAATGCCGAGATCCACAGCTCAGTTGGGAGAATCTGTCCAAAGGACAACTATTAGTTGTATACTCCACAAGTCTGGCTTTATGGAAGAGTGGCAAGAAGAAAGACATTTTTGAAGTAAGCTATAATTAGTCCCATTTGCAGTTTGCACAGTTATGTAGAGGGCACAGCGAGCATGTGAAAGAAGGGGCTCTGGTCAGATGAGATTAAGGGAGAACATTTTGGACTAAATGCAAAACACTATGTGTGGCAGAAAAGTAACACTGCACATCACCCTGAAAACACCATCCCCATCATCAAATATGGTGGTGGCAACATCATGCTGCTGGAGGCTTTTTTTCAGCAGGGACAGGGAAGCTGGTTAGAGTTGATGGGAAGATGGATGGAGCTAACTACAAGGAAATCCTGGTGGAAAACTTGCAGCAGGGCAAAAACTCTAAACATCCTTCCTGATCTACAATGAATGGTTTAGATCAAAGCATATTTATGTATGTATACGGCCAAGTCACAATCCAGACCGAAATTCCATTGAGAATCTGAGGCAAGATTTGAAAATTGCTGAGACGTCTCCATCCAATTTCACTGAACTAGAGTGAGTGCAAAGAACAAAGGGCAAAATGTTACCTCTAGATGTGCAAAGCTGGAGACAGATCCCCAAAAGACTTTCAGCAGTAATTGCCGCAAAAGGTGGTCCTAAAAGGAATTACTAAGAGGGGCTGAATACAAATTCACCTCACAATTGTCAGACTTATATTTTTTAAATAATTAGAAAATGATGCATCAGTTCCTTATTAATATAACTACTATAACACTGCCCCTATGTGCAAGAATATAACTACTACTAGATGGTGGCCCGATTCTAACGCATCGGGTATTCTAGAATATGTATGCGGCCGACCGGGCGCAATCAGCAGAACGCTGTTTAAATTTGGCGCCAAAATCGCTGATTGGTCACGGCTGGCAACCGCGATCAATCAGCAGAGCGGCGTTTAAATTTGCCGCCCATCTCACTCATTGGTCGCGGCCGGCCACCGCGACCAATCAGCAGAGCGGCGTTTAAATTTGCCGCCCATCTCGCTGATTGGTCGTGGTAGCCAGCCGCGACCAATCAGCAGAGCGGCTTTTAAATTTGCTGCCCATCTCGCTGATTGGTCGCGGCCGGCCACCGCGACCAATCAGTAGAGCGGCGTTTAAATTTGCCGCCCATCTCACTGATTGGTCGCGGCCGGCTTTGCGACCAATCAGCAGAGCGGCGTTTAAATTTGCCGCCCATCTCGCTCATTGGTCGCGGTGGCCGGCCGCGATTAATCAGCAGAGCGGCGTTTAAATTTGCCGCCCATCTCGCTGATTGGTCGTGGTCGGCCGTCCACCGCGACAAATCAGCAGAGCGGCGTTTAAATTTGCCGCCCATCTCGCTGATTGGTCGCGGTCGCCGGCCGCTACCAATCAGCAGAGTGGCGTTTAAATTTGCCGCCCATCTCGCTCATTGGTCGCGGTGGCCGGCCGCGATTAATCAGCAGAGCGGCGTTTAAATTTGCCGCCCATCTCGCTGATTGGTCACGGTCGGCCGTCCACCGCGACAAATCAGCAGAGTGGCGTTTAAATTTGCCGCCCATCTCGCTGATTGGTCACGGTCGCCAGCCGCTACCAATCAGCAGAGTGGCGTTTAAATTTGCCGCCCATCTCGCTGATTGGTCGCGGCCGGCCACCACGACCAATCAGCGTCGTATTAGTGTGGGCCCGGGAGCAGCGCTGCTTGTGCGGCTCCGTATTAGCAAGGACCGGGGAGCGGCGCTGCCTGTGCGGCTCCTTCTGCTGCGAGAAGCCGGGAGATGAGCGGCTGCTCGCAGCAGAAGCATCCCGACCGGCGGCGCCGCTCCCCGGTCCTCCGTTCACACTTGCTGTCGGGAGATCAGCGGGCCAAGCTGCTGTTGTTCCGACGTTAGCCGCATGGAGGTCAGCGGCGCCGGTCGGGGTAGTTGTGCTGCTAGCGCCGCTCATCTCCCCGCTGCATCGCCGCTGACCTCCGTCCGCCAGATGAGCCGCTAACGGCCGCCATCTTTTTTCAGAAATCCCGCGGCGCTGATTGGCCGCTGCCGGACCAATGAGCGACGCGGGATTTCCAGGACAGACAGACAGACAGACGGGATAAGACTATTATATATATAGATAATAATGCCCCTATGTACAAGAATATAACTACTATAATACTGCTCCTATGTACAAGAATATAACTACTATAATACTGCTCCTATGTACAAGAATATAACTACTATAATACTGCCCCTTTGTACAAGAATATAACTACTATAATACTGCCCTCTATGTACAAGAATATAACTACTATAATACTGCCCCTATGTACAAGAATATAACTACTATAATACTGCCCCTATGTACAAGAATATAACTACTATAATACTGCTCCTGTGTACACGAATATAACTACTATAATACTGCTCCTATGAACAAGAATATAACTACTATAATACTGCTCCCTGTGTACATGAATATAACTACTATGCTACTGCCCCTATGTACAAGAATATAACTACTATAATACTGCCCCCTATGTACAAGAATATAACTACTATAATACTGCTCCCCTATGTACAAGAATATAACTACTATAATACTGCTCCCCTATGTACAAGAATATAACTACTATAATACTGCCCCTATGTACAAGAATATAACTACTATAATACTGCTCCTATGTACAAGAATATAGCTACTATAATACAGGTCCTATGTACAAGAATATAACCACTATAATATTGCTCCTATGTACAAGAATATAACTACTATAATACTGCCCCCTATGTACAATAATATAACTACTATAATACTGTCCCCTATGTACAATAATATAGCTACTATAATACTGCCCCTATGTACAAGAATATAACTACTATATTACTGTCCCCTATGTACAAGAATATAACTACTATAATACTGCCCCTATGTACAAGAATATAACTACTATAATACTGCCCTTATGTACAAGAATATAACTACTATAATACTGTCCTCTATGTACAATAATATAACTACTATAATACTGCCCCTATGTACAGAATATAACTACTATAATACTGCCCCTATGTTCAAGAATATAACTACTATAATACTGCTTCTATGTACAAGAATATAACTACTATAATACTGCCCCTATGTGCAAGAATATAACTACTATAATACTGCCCTATGTACAAGAATATAACTACTATAATATTGGTCCTATGTACAAGAATATAACCACTATAATATTGCTCCTATGTACAAGAATATAACTACTATAATACTGCCCCCTATGTACAAGAATATAACTACTATAATACTGCTCCTGTGTACAAAAATATAACTACTATAATACTGCTCCTATGAACAAGAATATAACTACTATAATACTGCTCCTGTGTACAAGAATATAACTACTATAATACTGCTCCCTATGTACAAGAATATAACTACTATAATACTGCCCCTATATACAAGAATATAACTACTATAATACTGCTCCCTGTGTACATGAATATAACTACTATACTACTGCCCCTATATACAAGAACATAACTACTATAATACTGCCCCTATGTACAAGAATATAACTACTATAATACTGCCCCTATGTACAAGAATATAACTACTATAATACTGCCCCTATGTACAAAAATATAACTACTATAATACTGCCCCTATGTACAAGAATATAACTACTATAATACTGCCCCTATATACAATAATATAACTGTTATGATACTGCCCCTATGTACAAGAATATAACTACTTTAATACTGCCCCTATGTACAAGAATATAACTACTATAATACATCTCTTTATGTACAAGAATATAACTACTATAACACTGCTCCCTATGTATAAGAATATAACTACTATAATACTGCCCTCTATGTACAAGAATATAACTACTATAATACTGCCCCTATGTACAAGAATATAACTACTATAATACTGCCCCTATGTACAAGAATATAACTACTATAATACTGCTCCTGTGTACACGAATATAACTACTATAATACTGCTCCTATGAACAAGAATATAACTACTATAATACTGCTCCCTGTGTACATGAATATAACTACTATGCTACTGCCCCTATGTACAAGAATATAACTACTATAATACTGCCCCCTATGTACAAGAATATAACTACTATAATACTGCTCCCCTATGTACAAGAATATAACTACTATAATACTGCTCCCCTATGTACAAGAATATAACTACTATAATACTGCCCCTATGTACAAGAATATAACTACTATAATACTGCTCCTATGTACAAGAATATAGCTACTATAATACAGGTCCTATGTACAAGAATATAACCACTATAATATTGCTCCTATGTACAAGAATATAACTACTATAATACTGCCCCCTATGTACAATAATATAACTACTATAATACTGTCCCCTATGTACAATAATATAGCTACTATAATACTGCCCCTATGTACAAGAATATAACTACTATATTACTGTCCCCTATGTACAAGAATATAACTACTATAATACTGCCCCTATGTACAAGAATATAACTACTATAATACTGCCCTTATGTACAAGAATATAACTACTATAATACTGTCCTCTATGTACAATAATATAACTACTATAATACTGCCCCTATGTACAGAATATAACTACTATAATACTGCCCCTATGTTCAAGAATATAACTACTATAATACTGCTTCTATGTACAAGAATATAACTACTATAATACTGCCCCTATGTGCAAGAATATAACTACTATAATACTGCCCTATGTACAAGAATATAACTACTATATTATTGGTCCTATGTACAAGAATATAACCACTATAATATTGCTCCTATGTACAAGAATATAACTACTATAATACTGCCCCCTATGTACAAGAATATAACTACTATAATACTGCTCCTGTGTACAAAAATATAACTACTATAATACTGCTCCTATGAACAAGAATATAACTACTATAATACTGCTCCTGTGTACAAGAATATAACTACTATAATACTGCTCCCTATGTACAAGAATATAACTACTATAATACTGCCCCTATATACAAGAATATAACTACTATAATACTGCTCCCTGTGTACATGAATATAACTACTATACTACTGCCCCTATATACAAGAACATAACTACTATAATACTGCCCCTATGTACAAGAATATAACTACTATAATACTGCCCCTATGTACAAGAATATAACTACTATAATACTGCCCCTATGTACAAAAATATAACTACTATAATACTGCCCCTATGTACAAGAATATAACTACTATAATACTGCCCCTATATACAATAATATAACTGTTATGATACTGCCCCTATGTACAAGAATATAACTACTTTAATACTGCCCCTATGTACAAGAATATAACTACTATAATACATCTCTTTATGTACAAGAATATAACTACTATAACACTGCTCCCTATGTATAAGAATATAGCTACTGTAATACTGAAGGAAAAGGAAGGTACATCCAGCACTGGGTCCTCTTAAAAAAAATGTTCTTTATTGCAAATCCATAAAATCTCCAGACATAGAGTAATCGCAGACGCTTTTCAGACTTTTACGTCCTTAGTCATTGTATAGAATGTATGCAGTGACTAAGGATGTAACCGTCTGAAACGCGTCTGTGATTACTCTATGTCTGGAGTTTTTATGGATTAGCAATAAAGAATATAACTACTATAATACTGCTCCTGTTATGATCTGCAACATGTACTAAGGAAAGATGAGGGAAAACTGTCCCTACAGTAAAACTAAGCTGAATCCTAGCGAACAGACCCGCCTTAGTCCTCGGCTAGTCTGAACGAAGACCTATAGCATTACGGGAGGGGTCCCTAAAAGAACTAAGGACTGGAACAAAAAATGGGACACCTCCTAAACAAAAAAGTTATTGCAGAACACAAAAAGACAAACAGACAAAAAGGTACTAGACGTCCCAGAAGGACCAAACAAACTGGCAGAGAAAGGCACAGAAGCACCTGGCTAGAGAAACAGTCAAACAATGAAGTCCAGCACAGCCAAAAGAGCGGAGCTGGAATATAAAGGCAGATGGTCATGTGACCGCAAAACACAAGATGGAAAAAACAAACAGGAGGGTTCTAACAGTACCCCTTCTTTTATGAGGATCCTTTAGGCCTAGGCCTATCCGAAAACCTCTTGTGGAAAGCTTTAACAAGCCTAGGAGCAGAGACATCATCCGTCCTTACCCAGGAGGTGTCTTCTGGACCGAAACCCTTCCAGGAGACAAGATACTGTAATCTCCCTCTATGCTATCTTGGATTCAAAATACGAGAAATTTCATATTCGCCGTCTTCCACCACAGAAGGAACTGTGACAGTGGCATCCCTATCAGATACATCAGCCTTTTTCAACAAGGAAACATGAAACACAGAATTAATCTTCCAGGAAGTAGGGACATCCAACCTAACAGCAGACGGGTTAACAACCTGAAGCACTTTAAATGGACCCACAAACTTAGGACGCCGTTTTTTAGAGGGAATCCTCAACCACAGGTTCTTTGAGGACAACCAAACCATGTCACCCACAGTAAACAAAACCTCCTTACGTTTCCTGTCAAAATACTTCTTGGATTTCTTGTTAGCCTCTTGAAGGTTACAACGTACATTAGTCCAAACTCTCTCCAAATCACCGGAAAAATTCTCCTCCTCCGGCACCGCCGACCCCAATTTGGAGAACGAACCAAAAGACGGATGTCTCCCAGTACAAAAAAAAAAAGAAGAACACCCAGCAGAGGAGGATGTATGATTGTTAAGAGCAAATTCTGTGAGAGGCAGAAACTCAGACCACACCTCTTGATTGTCCGCCACAAAACAACGCAAAAACTGTTCAACATCCTGGTTCTTTCTTTCAGTCTGTCCATTAGACTCGGGATGATACCCAGACGAAAATGACAAATGGACTCCCAACCTGTCACCAAAAGCACGCCAAAAGCGAGCCACAAACTGAGGTCGTCTATCAGAAGCAATATCCGTGGGAACGCCATGGAGCTTGACAATCTCCTTAACAAACGCCTTAACGAGTGTCTTGGCGCAGGGCAACTTAATGCATGGAACCAAATGACACATCTTACTAAAACGGTCCACGACCACCCAGATAACAGTAAAACCCTCAGACACATGAAGATCAGTGATAAAATCCATTGTGAGATGCGTCCAAGGCGCACTGGGAACCTCCAGAGGGCAAAGCAACCTCGCAGCAGGAGTATGTGAAGCCTTTGACCTAGCACACACAGTACATTGACGCACCCACTTGATGACTTCCTTCTGCCATCCAGGCCACCAAAAACTGATAAGTCTTTTTGTCTCCGAAATTCCGGGATTACCTGCCAACCGAGACTCATGACACTCCACAAACAAATCACTCCTAAAGGCTCTAGGCACAAACAACCTCCCATGGGGAGTGTTAGATGGAGCATCATCTTGAGCTTTCAGAATCCCATTCTCCAACACGGAGTCCAATGCCGCCACCACAACTCCTTTCTGTAAAATGCTCTCCTCCTCCTCGGTACCGACCGTAGGAGAGAAGGTGCGAGATAAAGCATCGGCTTTAACATTCTTAGTACCAAGGATATAGGTAACAGAAAAATGAAACCGAGAAAAAAAAAGTGCCCACTTAGCTTGACGGGCATTCAAGCGCTTGGCAGCATCCAGATAGATCAAATTCTTTATGATCTGTGAAAACCTGAATAGGAAATCTAGTGCCTTCCAAATGATGCCAATGTTCAAACGCGAGTTTAATAGCCAGCAACCCCCGATTTCCAACATCATAATTCAGTTTACTGTACTCCATCCTTGTTCTCCTGAGACAAAACTTCTCCGACCCCCACCAATGAAGCATCGACCTCGACCAAAAAAGGCTTGGTCTCATCAGGCTGCGTAAGGATAGGGGCAGAACTGAACCTCTCTTTGAGATACTCAAATGCTTCAATGGCCTCAGTAGTCCACTGGACCGTATTCACACCTTTCCTGGTGAGATCGGTCAGAGGCTTAACAATTACAGAAAAATTCTTATGAATTTCCTGTAATAATTGGCAAAACCCAAAAATCTCTGTATAGATTTCAAACCAATAGGTCCATCTCAAAGCCCAAACTGGAGACAATGTAGCCCAAAAAACTAATTTTCTGCACAGCGAACTCACATTTCTCCAGCTTAGCAAAGAGTAAATTATCACTCAATAACTGCAAAACTTCACGTACACTCTGCCAATGGGACTCTAGATCTGGTGAATAAATCAAAATGTCATCCAAATACACAACCACATTCTTACCAATCAAAGGTCTCAGGATGTCATTAAGAAGGTTCTGAAAAAATGCAGGTGCATTGGTAAGACCAAAAGGCATCACCAGATTCTCAAAATGACCTACCGGAGTGTTAAAAGCAGTTTTCCATTCATCACCCTCCTTCACTCGTAACAAATTGTATGCCCCCCGGAGATCAATTTTGGAGAACCACTTGGCCCCCACCAACTGGTTAAACAAGTCAGGAATTAACAGCAATGGGTAGGAATTGCGTACGGTAATCTTATTAATTTCACGAAAAATCAAAAAAGGATGTAAACCCCCGTCCTTTTTTTTAACAGAGAAAAATCCAACTGCCACAGGCGACTTACAAGGTCTAATGTGACCAGTTGCCAGGCTAGTCTGCATGTACTCCTCCAAGGCCTTTCTTTCAGGGATAGTCAGATTAAACAAGCGACTCTTGGGAAGAGTAGCTCCAGGAACAAACTCAATGGTGCAATCATAATCCCTATGAGGAGGTAAAACTTGTGACTCCTCCTCTGAAAAAAACCTCCAAAAATCTTGAATAGGTACAGGTAATTCCCCTTTTTCCACAGCCGCAATGCGACCATTGCAACATTTATCATAGCACTTCGGACTCCAAGACTTAATCACATTAGTAGACCAGTCCAGCAAAGGATTGTGCAGTTTTAACCAAGGCAAACCTAAAACGACTGGAGAGGGTAAATTATCTAATACAACCAAGTCCAAAATTTCTTGGTGAACTCCATTGATAGTGAGGGGAAATGCAGCACAATCTACAAATACCTGAAATTCAATCAAATTTTCCTGCAAAGTAGTACTCCCTGAAAGAAATACTCCTGCAGAGTGTAAACAAGCTATACGAGCGTAACTGACTTAAACAAATGGTCAGCTTTACCACAATAAAGACACAATCTCTCGGCAAACCTCCTGTTTCTTTTCTGAGAGGTGAGCGACTTCGCCCCAACCTCCATCGGTTCTCCGCTATCAGAGTAGATTTTCTAGGGACTAGGACCAGGCATTACAGGAGTCTTTACCTCATTCTGTCTAAATCTCAGTCTCCTATCCACACGAACATCTAATTGCATGGCATCCTGCAGAGTCTCAGGTGCGGGGAATGCAATTAGAAAATCCTTAACCCTTTCACTCAGACCAGCAAGAAATAGACATTTCAGAGCAGGATCATTCCATTTCAACATCACCTGACCCCTGATTCAAACGCCTGAGTTCTGCCTCAGCAGATGAGATTCGATCAGTATCGTCATAATAGCCCCATAGCAGAAAAAAATTCTTCTACAGACCTTAAACATGGATCATTAGGTTGGAGAGAAAAGGCCCACCCCTGAGGTTCTTTGCGCAAAAGTGACATAATAAAACCAATGCACTGTGATTCATTCCCAGAGGACATGGGTCTCAAACGAAAATATAACAAACAAGCAATTTTAAAGGAAAAAAAATATTGCTGTTTACCATAAAAAATATCAGGCAGTCCTACCTTGGGTTCCACAAAATGCGCTTAAGAACAGCTACTCATGTGTTGCTGGAGCTCAGCCACCTCCAGAGACAATCCCTGCAGGCGTTGAGCCAAATTCTGGACGGAAACCATACTGATACCCGAATTTCTTTCGTTTTCGTTTTTTTTTTTTTGGGCTGCACTTACTGTTATGATCTGCAACATGTACTAAGGAAATATAAGGGAAAACTGTCCCTATAGTAAGACTAAGCTGAATCCCTACGATGTAGCAGGCTGCCTGTTCCTAGCGAACAGACCCGCCTTAGTCCTCGGCTAGTCTGAGCGAAGACCTATAGCATTAGGGGAGGGGTCCCTAAAAGAACTAAGGACTGGAACAAAAAAAGGGACAACTCCTAAAAAAAGAAGTTGTTGCAGAACACAAAAAGACAAACAGACAAACAGGTATTGGAGGTCCCAGAAGGACCAAGCGAACTGACAAAGAAAGGCACAGAAGCACCTGGCTAGAGAAGCAGTCAAACACTGAAGTCCAGCACAGCCAAAAGGGGGGAGCTGGAATATAAAGGCAGATGGTCACTGAACCGCAAAACACAAAATGGAAAAAACAAACAGGAGGGATCTAGCAGCTCCCTGTGTACAAGAATGTAACTACTAGAATACTGCTTCTATGTTCAAGAATGAAACTACTAGAATACTGCTCCTATGTATAAGAATTTAACTACTATAATACTGCCCCAATGTACAAGAATATACCTACTGTAATACTGCTCCAATGTACAAGAATAAAACTACTATAATACTGCCCCTATGTACAAGAATATAACTACTATAATACTACTCCCTGTATACAAGACTATAACTACTAGAATACTACTCCTATGTACAAGAATATAACTACTATAATACTGCTCATATGTACAAGAATATAACTACTCTAATACTGCTCCTATGTACAAGAAAATAACTACTATAATACTGCTCCTATGTACAAGAATATAACTACTATAATACTGCTCCTATGTACAAGAGTATAACTGCTATAATAATGCATCCGACGTACAAGAATATAACTACTATAATACTGCCCCTATGTAAAAGAATATAACTACTAGAATACTGCTCCTATGTACAATCATATAACTACTATAATACTGCTCCAATGTACAAGAATATAACTACTGTAATACTGCTCCTATGTACAAGAATAAAACAACTATAATACTGCCCCTATGTACAAGAATATAACTACTATAATACTACTCGCTGTGTACAAGACTAAAGCTACTATAATACTACTCCTATGTACAAGAATATAACTACTATAATACTGCTCCTATCTACAAAAATATAACTACTAAAATACTGCTCCTATGTACAAGAATATAACTACTACAATACTGCTCCTATGTACAAGAATATAACTACTATAGTACTGCTCTTATGTACAAGAATATAACTACTATAACACTACTCCTGTGTACAAGAATATAACTACTATAATACTGCTCCTATATTAAAGAATATAACTACTATAATACTGCTCCTATGTACAAGAATATAACTACTATAATACGGCTCCTATGTACAAGAATATAAATATTATAATACTGTTCTTATGTACAAGAATATAACTACTATAATACTGCACCTATGTACAAGAATATAACTACTATAATACTGCTCCGAGGTACAAGAATATAACTGCTATAATAATGCCTCCTATGTACAAGAATATAGCTACAAAAATACTGTCCCTATGTACAATAATATACCTACTATAATACGGCACCTATGTACAAGAATATAAATACCATAATACTGCTCCTATGTACAAGAATAAAACTACTATAATACTGATCCTATGTGCAAAAATATAACTAGTATAATACTGCCCCCTATGTACAAGAATATAACTACTATAATACTGCTCCTATGTATAAGAATATATCTACTATAATATTGCTCCCTGTGTACAAGAATATAACTACTATAATACTACTCCTATGTACAAGAATATAACTACTATAATACTGCTCCTATGTACAAGAATATAACTACTATAAGACTGCTCCTATATACAAGAATATAACTGCTATAATAATACCTCCTATGTACAAGAATATAACTACTATAATACTGCCCCTATGTACAAGAATATAACTACTATAATACTGCTCCTATTTACTAGAATATAACTACTATAATACTGCTCCTATGTACAAGAATATAAATATTCTAATACCGCTCCTATGTAAAAGAATATAACTACTATAATATTGTCCCTTATGTACAATAATATAACTACTATAATACTGTCCCTATGTACAAGAATATAACTACTATAATACTGCTCCTATGTACTAGAGATGAGCGTTGTTCTACTCGAACTGTTCGCCAATCTCAAATTCGAGCTGTTTTGGGCGGTGTTCGAGCCGGTCGGCGAACACGAACAATTTGAGAAAAATTCGGCTGTTCGAGGTTATGTTCGATAACTGTTCGTGCACCAAAATCATAACTGGATTTTTTCTCAGTAATGATGAAAATTAATGTTAATACGCAGTTTGAGTGTACAGCGGGGCGGGGGGAGGGGCAGGGGATGGATCTCTGCAGGAACAATGAAGATCTCCATTTTTTTTTCTCTTTCCCGCATTTGCAGTGGGGAGGTGCAATCTGTCAGCCTATCAGCAGCGCACACACGGAGCGAAGTGCTTTTTTTCACACAAGCAAGGGCATGTGTGATTGGCAGTGTATGTCACATGTCCTTGCCCTATAAGACCAAGCCATTTTCCCCGTCGCCACCATTTTCTCACTGCTGCAGCTGCGTGTTAGACGGCACCGCTGTTGCTGTGTGTGCTATACCTTGTTAATTTCAAGCCAATTTTCTCTGAAATCTACAGATAGCTTGGGAGTAGGGAATAGTTGTGATTGCAGTCCTTTTAAGGACTAGGTTACAGCATTTCCTACGACTTTTATCAGGGAGGTCTGTGCTCTTAAATAGATAGGTTGTGGGAGTAAAGACTAATTGTAATTGGAGTCCTTTTCAGGACTAGGTTACATCAGTTCCTATCAGTTTTTGCCAGGCAGGTCTGTGCCAGTGCTGTGCAAGTTTTTTTTCACAGCATTTGGCTGAATCTAGCAAAGCTAATCCTTTTTGGCCTATTGCAGAGTGTGTTAGTCAGTGGAGTAGCCTATCTGTGTTGCAAGATATACCACCTGTGTATAGAATACCAATTTTTTTACTGCACCTAGTGAAGTAAAATCTTTTGGGCATAGCATCATTCTATTAGTCCATCTATACTGACCTCCATCAGGTTGCAAACTGAATATAATTTTTTTCTGCATCTAGCTCTGAAAAAATATTTGGGCTTCTAGCAGTGTGTGGGACTTGGTCTATTAGTCCATCTATACTGACCTCCATCAGGTTGCAAATTAAAAATAATTTTTTTCTTCATTTAGCTCTGAAAAAATATTTGGGCTTCTAGCAGTGTGTGGGACTTGGTCTATTAGTCCATCTATACTGACCTCCATCAGGTTGCAAATTAAAAATAATTTTTTTCTGCATCTAGCTCTGAAAAAATATTTGGGCTTCTAGCAGTGTGTGGGACTTGGTCTATTAGTCCATCTATACTGACCTCCATCAGGTTGCAAATTGAATAAAAAAATTTTCTGCATCTAGCTCTGAAAAAATATTTGGGCTTCTAGCGGTGTGTGGGACTTGGTCTATTAGTCCATCTATACTGACCTCCATCAGGTTGCAAATTAAAAATAATTTTTTTCTGCATCTAGCTCTGAAAAAATATTGGGCTTCTAGCAGTGTGTGGGACTTGGTCTATTAGTCCATCTATACTGACCTCCATCAGGTTGCAAATTAAAAATACTTTTTTTCTTCATTTAGCTCTGAAAAAATATTTGGGCTTCTAGCAGTGTGTGGGACTTGTTCTATTAGTCCTTCTATACTGACCTCCAGCAGGTTGCAAATTGAATATAAATTTTTTCTGCATCTAGCTCTGAAAAAATATTTGGGCTTCTAGCGGTGTGTGGGACTTGGTCTATTAGTCCATCTATACTGACCTCCATCAGGTTGCAAATTAAAAATAATTTTTTTCTGCATCTAGCTCTGAAAAAATATTTGGGCTTCTAGCGGTGTGTGGGACTTGGTCTATTAGTCCATCTATACTGACCTCCATCAGGTTGCAAATTAAAAATAATTTTTTTCTGCATCTAGCTCTGAAAAAATATTTGGGCTTCTAGCAGTGTGTGAGACTTGGTCTATTAGTCCATCTATACTGACCTCCATCAGGTTGCAAATTGAATAAAAAAATTTTCTGCATCTAGCTCTGAAAAAATATTTGGGCTTCTAGCGGTGTGTGGGACTTGGTCTATTAGTCCATCTATACTGACCTCCATCAGGTTGCAAATTAAAAATAATTTTTTTCTGCATCTAACCCAGCCAATAGTTTTGGCCTAATACCACAGTTTGGCCACTCAGCTCTGCTCGGTTACCATCCATTGTTTTTTTGTGCAAACAACTCCAGAGTTGTGAATTAGTTAACCACCAAAATGAGTGGAAAAAGGCCTGCTGCTGGTGGAAAGGGGAATAGGCGTGTTGGGAAGGGGAAAAAAGGTTGTGTCCGTGGGGTAGGTGCAGAAGAAAGACCATCTTCCAGCCAAACTAAAATGTCTACTTCTTTTAGCGGACAATGTGATAAGATCCCTTTCTTACGGCCACGCCAATCGCTACAAATTCCAGATGAGGCACAAAAACAGCAGGTGCTTCAACGGATATCAAGTGCTCCTTTAAGTGGGCTCTCCTCCACATCAACTTCAACATCACAAATACTCCAGTCCTCAAAGGTGTCACCCAAATCGCACTTGCTTCCTCACAGCTCCCAAATCTCCAGCTGCCCGTCTGAGTATGAGGTAGAACAGATGGTTGAGTCTGCAGAGCTGTTTACTCATACTATAGCCTGGGAATCAGAGGTCGACTCCAGCGCTTCTGTGAATCCAGACGAGGAAATGATCTGCACTGATGCCCAGAATCTTTGAGTCGGATCCAGGACCAGACGCAGAAGGTTCTGACCATAATGTAGACCCTCATTCCCAAACTGTAACTCCTGTTGGTGGAGACAATGAGGAAGACGATGATAAGACTCAAATACCTGATTGGAGCGACAACTTTAGTTTTTTGTCAGGGCAGGAACAGGTTGGCTCTGAGGACGACGGGTGTGATAACGCACAGGGTGATGATGATGAGGTCGGAGATCCCACTTACTGTCAACCCACAGTCAGCCAAGAGATGAGGTCAGCAGAGGAGGTGGAGGAAGATGCTAGTGACGATGAGGTCAGGTTGCGCCTTCCTGGACAGAGACGTAGTACTGGAAGCACGTCAACAACTGCATCCTCAAACACAACTCTGCCTCTCACCACAAGTCGTGGTGGCTCTTCAGGTCGCATGGGTGCTAAGCCTTGCATAGCCTGGGCATTTTTTCAGATCGATAAAGATGACCCAACTCGTGTTATCTGTAACATTTGTCAGCAAAAGCTAAGTAGAGGCCAAAAAATACATAGTTTGAGTACTTCATGCATGAACCGGCACATGAAGCATAAGTTGCAGTGGGAAGCTCAGTGTGCTACAATGCGGTCTAGCCGGCCGGGCCAACCACCGTCTGCCATATCTTGTGCATCCGCGGCCTCTTCATCCTCTGTGACTGGGGGGACAGCAGTCACACCTGTTTTGGGGCGCAGACCTGCCACCTCTTTACCCGCAACAGCCAGCGTGATTGGCAGGTCATCATTTTCTTTGGAGGTGGTAACACCAGCTGGTCTTGAGCGCTGTCCGACATTGATAGCACCACCTTTGGATCAAGGCAACCTAACATGTCTGCCTGCATCTTCCTCACAGACCGGCAGTTTGCCGGGGACACCCTTATCAACCCCGTCTAAGCACAATAGCCAGCCCTCGGTCCCTCAGATGTGGACAAGTAAAAGACCATTTCCTCCTAGCCATGAGAAAGCTAAGAGGTTGAATTTCACCATCTGCAAGCTCTTGGCTACAGAAATGCTGCCTTTCCGCCTGGTGGACACAGAGGATTTTCGAGACCTTATGTCCGTCGCAGTGCCCCAGTACCAGATGCCCAGTCGGCACTACTTCTCAAAGAAAGGTGTGCCTGCGCTCCACCAGCATGTCGCACACAACATCACCGCTTCTTTGAGAAACTCTGTGTGTGACAGGGTGCATTTCACCACAGACACTTGGACGAGTAGGCATGGACAGGGGCGTTACATGTCGCTGACTGGGCACTGGGTAACTATGGTGACAGCAGGACAAGGGGCTGCTGTCCAAGTCTTGCCGTCCCCACGAGTTGTGCGTCAATCCTCTTTATGTCATTTTTCCTCCACTGCTTCTGCCTCCTCAACCTCCTCTCGGTCTTCCACCTGCACCCAAAGCCTGTCTGGTCATGCCACAAGCTTTCTAACTGCGCAGAAGGGATCCTGCACACCTCCTTACTATGCTGGCAGTAGGGCTCAACGTCATCAGGCGGTTTTTACATTGAAATGTCTGGGAAATGTGAGTCACACAGCTGAGGAGTTGTGGTCAGCTCTGGAGAACCAATTTCATGAATGGTTGTCTCCACTGGACCTGAAACCAGGGAAGGCCGTGTGCGACAATGCTGCAAACCTGGGTGCGGCCCTTCGCCGGGGCAATGTCACACACGTGCCTTGTATGGCTCACGTGTTGAACCTGGTTGTCCAGCAATTTTTAGCCCACTATCCCAGACTAGATGGCCTTCTGCAGAGGGCACGGTCGCTGTGTGCTCACTTCCGCCGTTCGCATCCCGCAGCTCAGCGACTTACATCTCTACAGAAGTCGTTGGGCCTGCCACTTCACCGGCTAAAATGCGATGTGCCTACCCGGTGGAATTCAACTCTGCACATGTTGCAGCGACTGTGGCAGCACCGACAAGCCCTGGTGCAATACGTTCTGACGTATAGCCTGGGCCAACGAGATTCAGAGGTGGGGCAAATCACGCTGGAGGAGTGGTCTCAGATCAGGGACCTATGCACCCTTCTGCACAGTTTTGAAATGGCGACGAAGATGTTTAGTGCTGACGATGCCATTATCAGCATGACTATTCCGGTGATTTACATGCTGGAGCACATGTTAAACAGAATTCGGAGTCAGGTGGTGGCACAAGAGGAGGTGGAGGAAGTAGAGGAGGAGGAGTTGTATGCGGAAGGGCTAACATCTGCAAGGTCCAGACGGTCGGCAGCACCAGGGCGGCAGGCATGTGAGGGTGGGGGAGATGATTTTACCAGGGCGCATGGTAGCAGCCAAACTAGTGAGGAAGGTGCAGGAGCCCAGGAAGAAGTGGAGGACGAACTGATGGAAGACTCATCAGATGAGGGAGACCTTGATCACATTTCTGTTGTGCGAGGTTGGGGGGAGAGGACAGAGGAAGGAAGCATGATTGTTACCTCGCCACCAACACAACAGGGACTTGGTGCTCCTGGATGCGCAACACACATGAGTGCCTTCTTGCTGCACTACCTGCAACATGACCCTCGAATTGTGAGAATTAGAAATAATCCTGACTACTGGGTTGCCACACTGTTAGATCCCCGGTACAAAAGTAAATTTGCAGAAATTATTCCTGCCATAGAAAGGGATGCACGCATGCAGGAGTATCAGCAGAGACTGTTGCAGAATCTTACATGTGCTTTTCCACAAAATACCAGTGGTGCACGTAGTGAATCTCACAGTTCCAACTTGCCAACCGTGGTCTGTATGGAATTGTTCAATAAAGGGCCCAAAATTAAGATAACATAGATGGGAGAGGTCTCTATGAATAGGAATTCCTAAGTATTTGATACCCTGTGAGGGCCAGGCAAAGGGAAAGTTGGACTGGATGGAATCCTATATGGATTTGGGGAGGGAGACATCGAAGGCCTCAGACTTCGCTGCATTGATTTTAAAATTTTACCATGTAACAAAGTGATCTATTTCAGCCATAACAGCAGGGATGGATATATGTGATTGAGTGATATATACTAGGACATCATCAGCAAATAGAGAGCACTTGTACTCGGTGCCTCCCACCTCAATCCACCTAATATTGGGGTTATGGCGAATTGATGAGAGCAGGTGCTCCGTCACTAGGATGTATAAGAGAGGGGACAGAGGACATCCCTGCCTTGTCCCATTGGTGATTGTGAAAGGTGATGAAAATGTTCTGACGCACCCCCTGGGCCTTGGGACACCCGGAGCCGGACCCTTTTTGGTGGATGCTGGTGGTTGTAGTCTTCGTGGCGGCGATCCGGTTCCGTGCCTCAGGGCGGTCAAACCAGTGGCGGAACTATTTATGTGGTTTTGATGTTTAAATGTCCGACTACGCCACCCGTGGATTGCGGTCAGAGTGAACCGCCGCTACAGGGCAGACCGCTAAGGCTGGTGTTGTGGGTGCAGCAGAGCGTAGCATAACTCCCCACGGGAGGAGTATAGCCTCAGGGCAGTGTATGCGGAGGATGGGGGTGATGGTGCAGGGCAGCAGCAGTAACGACACGGAGTCAGTGATGCAGTTCAGGGCCTTTACTCACAGTTCTTATTATCCAGACCACGTCTGCAGGTAACGGCTGCCCATGTCGTACTGTGCTCACCAGGTGAGGGGCTCAGACAACTCCCAGATAACTTTGGAGCGCTTCACAGGACCCCCTTTGTGTGTCCTTTGTCTGGCCTTTCTTACCAACACTTCTGTCCGGCTGCCTCGGGCCTCCTCTTGGTAAACTTGGCGCCAGTTTCCCTGACCCTATGTGGTGCCTTCCTAGCGGGTGGAGCAAGGGGCTGCGCCACATAAAATGTCAGAGCCTCCGGTTTCTAGCTGAGGGTCGTTTCCTGCCTCCACTAGTTCGGGGACCGGTCTCCCCCTTTGGCCTGACCCCTCCACGCAGGTGGATTCGGGCGTGCGATGGCGACTCGCCCGTCCGCACCCCTGGGATCCCTTCATTCCTCGTTCCTGGAGCCTTCTCCGCTCCTCTTCCTTCCTTCTCCCTCTTGCAGGCCTGGGCCTCTGTTACTAGGCCCGCCTCCGGAGCAGAGCTCATGCAGAGCCCCTGCTCCCTGCCACTTCTGCTCAGACTTCTCTGCACTGAACTAAGATGGTGCCCACCTTTTATACTCCCTTCTCAATGCACCCAGGAACTGCTTCCTCCCTGCTCCTGCACTGCAGGGTTCCCCTTCCTCAGTGTTCCCTCCCCCCACTCCAGCCAGGGACAGGGACTGTCGTGCCCATCTCAGGGGCATATTGGTCGCCCTGCCCCACGGCAATGTGGTGTAATGCATGCAGGTGTCGGGTCCTGATCCACACTCCATCCTTATCTGAGAGTGAGATATCACACCTCTGGGTGAGGTGCAATACGTCTGTAGCAACCGAGCCCTCGGTGCTACAGTTCCATTTATCTTCAGCCTAGGTGACGTATTGTGATACAGGGCCGTGATTTTGGCTATAAAAGGGTCCCCTAGACCCCTACCCCAAGCTTTTTAAGAGAATCATATATGGCGTGCCAGGAGACTCTATGGAATGCTTTCTCAGCATCCAACGAGAGTATCTACTTACAAATTTTTAACTGCATCTAGCCCAGGAAATACTTTGTGCCTAGTAGCAGTGTCTGCTAGTCAGCGGATTATCCCGGCTGTTAAGCAAGCTACACCACCTGTAGTTTGGACACTTAATTTTTTCAAAGGAAATGCTTCGGGACCACGGGATACTTAGTGAAGAGCATCAGGAGGCACCCCAAGGCATAGGGGCTGGGACTGGCACTAGGATGCCTTGCGGTGGACAGCCGAGCTCGATCCTTATAAAAGATTTTTAACTGCAGCAGCTTTAGTGGACGCTACTGGAGCTGGAATTACGCGGCTGCTGGCATGAGACTTGCCCTCCAATAGATCCTTGTAAATGGATTTAAAGTGTATTCATTCAAATTAGAGGGACAATTTAAATTAAAAAGCTTAGAGCTGCCTCCACCACAGGGGGGCTCTCTCGACCCACCAGCGGACAGGCACCAGTATTGGGAGAGGGGGGCTGGCCGTCAGGGTTCACCGCGGCTCTGGCACAAACCCGGCGACACGGAGGTGGCACGGGCAGGAGCGGACTGGCCGTCTCGGCTTCTCACTTTTTGGATTTTAGAAGGGCATGACATGCCTATATCTGTGTCTCCCCCTCCTTTTACTCCTCCACCTCTTTTCTTTTCGCATGACTATATGTACTTGTCACTTTTCCATGTGTTAGTTGTGTCTTCTGAGCAGTTTGTCAGCTTTTGGACACCTTTGAAGGTGTTTTCTATGTGTTTCTATGTGTTTTTGTTTGCCTGCCATTGGTTTTAACGGTGTTCGAAGGTGTTCGACGAACAGTTCGACGAACAGTTCGGCGAACACACGGGTGTTCGACGAACCGAACCGAACTCGAACACTACGGGGGTGGCTCAACACTACTATGTACGAGAATATAAATACCATAATACTGCTCCTATGTACAAGAATAAAACTACTATAATACAGCTCCTATGTACAAAAAAATAACTAGTATAATACTGCCCCCTATGTATAAGAATATAATTACTAAAATACTGCTCCTATATACAAGAATATAACTACTATAATACTGCTCCCTGTGTACAAGAAAATAACTACTATAATACTGCTCCTATGTACAAGAATATAACTACTATAATACTGCCCCCTATGTAAAAGAATATAGCTAGTATAATACTGCCCCCTATGTACAAGAATATAACTACTATAATACTGCCCCCTATGTACAAGAATATAACTACTATAATACTGCTCCTAGGTGCAAGAATATAACTGCTATAATAATGCCTCCTATGTACAAGAATATAGCTACTATAATACTGCCCCCTATGTACAAGAATATAGCTACTATATAATACTGCCCCCTATGTACAAGAATATAACTACTATAATACTGCTCCTAGGTGCAAGAATATAACTGCTATAATAATGCCTCCTATGTACAAGAATATAACTACTATAATACTGCCCCCTATGTACAAGAATATAACTACTATAATACATCTCTTTATGTACAAGAATATAACTACTATAATACTGCCCCATATGTACAAGAATATAACTACTATAATACTGCCCCCTATGTACAAGAATATAGCTACTATAATACTACTCCTAGGTACAAGAATATAACTGCTATAATAATGCCTCCTATGTACAAGAATATTACTACTATAATTCTGCCTCTATGTACAAGAATATAACTACTATAATACTGCTCCTATGTACAAGAATATAACTACTATAATACTGCCCCTATATACAATAATATTACTATTATAATACTGCTCCTATGGACAAGAATATAACTACTATAATACATCTCTTTATGAACAAGAACATAGGTACTATAATACTGCCCCTATATACAAGAATATAACTACTATAATACAACTCCTATACACAAGAATATAACTACTATAATACTGCTCCCTATGTACAAGAATATAACTACTATAATACAGCCCGCTATGTACAAGAATATAAATACTATAATACTGCCCCCTATGTACAAGAATATATCTACTGTAATACTGCTCCTATATACAAGAATATAACTACTATAATACTGCTCCTATGTACAAGAATATAACTACTATAATACTGCCCCGTATGTACAAGAATATAACTACTATAATACTGCTCCTATGTACAAGAATATAACTACTATAATACTGCCCCCTATATACTAGAATATATCTACTGTAATACTGCTCATATGTACAAGAATATAACTACTATAATACTGCTCCTATGTACAAAAATATAACTATTATAATACTCATCCTTTGTACAAGAATGTAACTACTATAATACATCTCTTTATGTACAAAAATATAACTACTATAATACTGCCCCGTATGTACAAGAATATAACTACTAGTGTTGAGCCACCAGCGTAGTGTTCGAGTTCGGTTCGTCGAACAACTGTGTGTTCGTCGAACTGTTCGTCGAACACCTTCGAACACCGTTAAAACCAATGGCAGGCAAACAAAAACACATAGAAACACATAGAAAACACCTTCAAAGGTGTCCAAAAGCTGACAAACTGCTCAGAAGACATAACTAACACATGGAAAAGTGACAAGTACATATAGTCATTTGAAAAGAAAAGAGGTGGAGGAGTAAAAGGAGGGGGAGACACAGATATAGGCATGTCATGCCCTTCTAAAATCCAAAAAGTGAGAAGCCGACACGGCCAGTCGGTTCCTGCCCATGCCACCTCCGTGTCGCCGGGTTTGTGCCAGAGCCGCGGTGGACCCTGACGGCCAGCCCCCCTCTCCCAATACTGGTGCCTGTCCGCTGGTGGGTCGAGCGAGCCCCCCTGTGGTGGAGGCAGCTCTAAGCTTTTTAATTTAAATTGTCTCTCTAATTTGAATGAATACACTTTAAATCCATTTACAAGGATCTATTGAAGGGCAAGTCTCATGCCAGCAGACGCGTAATTCCAGCTCCAGTAGCGTCCACTAAGGCTGCTGCAGTTAAAAAGCTTTTATAAGGATCGAGCTCGGCTGTCCACCGCAAGGCGTCCTACCGCCAGTCCCAGCCCCTATGCCTTGGGGTGCCTCCTGATGCTCTTCACTGAGTATCCCGTGGTCCCGAAGCATTTCCTTTGAAAAAATTAAGTGTCCAAACTACAGGTGGAGTAGCTTGCTTAACAGCCGGGATAATCCGCTGACTAGCAGACACTGCTACTAGGCACAAAGTATTTCCTGGGCTAGATGCAGTTAAAAATTTGTAATTAGATACTCTCGTTGGATGCTGAGAAAGCATTCCATAGAGTCTCCTGGCACGCCATATATTATTCTCTTAAAAAGCTTGGGGTAGGGGTCTAGGGGACCCTTTTATAGCCAAAATCACGGCCCTGTATCGCAATACGTCACCTAGGCTGAAGATAAATGGAACTGTAGCACCCTGAGGGCTCGGTTGCTACAGAGGTATTGCACCTCATCCAGAGGTGTGATATCTCACACTCAGGTAAGGATGGAGTGTGGATCAGGACCCGACACCTGCATGCATTACACCAAATTGCCGTGGGGCAGGGCGAACAATATGCCCCTGAGATGGGCACGACAGTCCCTGTCCCTGGCTGGAGTGGGGGGAGGGAACACTTAGGAAGGGGAACCCTGTAGTGCAGGAGCAGGGAGGAAGCAGTTCCTGGGTGCATTGAGAAGGGAGTATAAAAGGTGGGCACCATCTTAGTTCAGTGCAGAGAAGTCTGAGCAGAAGTGACAGGGAGCAGGGGCTCTGCATGAGCTCTGCTCCGGAGGCGGGCCTAGTAACAGAGGCCCAGGCCTGGAAGAGGGAGAAGGAAGGAAGAGGAGCGGAGAAGGCTCCAGGAACGAGGAACGAAGGGATCCCAGGGGTGTGGACGGGCCAGTCGCCACCGCACGCCCGCATCCACCAGCGTGGAGGGGTCAGGCCAAAGGGGGAGACCGGTCCCCGAAACTAGTGGAGGCGGGAAACGACCCTCAGCTAGAAACCGGAGGCTGTGACATTTTATGTGGCGCAGCCCCTTGCTACACCCGCTAGGAAGGCACCACATAGGGTCAGGGAAACTGGCGCCAAGTTTACCAAGAGGAGGCCCGAGTCAGCCGGACAGAAGGGTTGGTAAGAAAGGCCAGACAAAGGACACACAAAGGGGGTCCTGTGAAGCGCTCCAAAGTTATCTGGGAGTTGTCTGAGCCCCTCACCTGGTGAGCACAGTACGACGTGGGCAGCCGTTACCTGCAGACGTGGTCTGGATAATAAGAACTGTGAGTAAAGGCCCTGGACTGCATCACTGACTCCGTGTCGTTACTGCTGCTGCCCTGCACCATCACCCCCATCCTCCGCATACACTGCCCTGAGGCTATACTCCTCCCGTGGGGAGTTATGCTACGCTCTGCTGCACTCACAACACCAGCCTCAACGGTCTGCCCTGCAGCGGCGGTTCACTCTGACCGCAATCCAGGGATGGCGTAGTCGGACATTTAAACATCAAAACCACATAATTAATTCCGCCACTGGTTTGACTGCCCTGAGCCACGGAACCGGATCGCCGCCACGGAGACTACAACCACCAGCATCCACCAAAAAGGGTCCGGCTCCGGGTGTCCCAAGGCCCAGGGGGCGCGTCAGAACATTTTCATCACCTTTCATAATCACCAAGGGGACAAGGCAGGGATGTCCTCTGTCCCCTCTCTTATACATCCTAGTGACGGAGCACCTGCTCTCATCAATTCGCCATAACCCCAGTATTAGGTGGATTGAGGTGGGAGGCACCGAGTACAAGTGCTCTCTATTTGCCAATGATGTCCTAGTATATATCACTCAATCACATATATCCATCCCTGCTGTTATGGCTGAAATAGATCACTTTGTTACATGGTCAAATTTTAAAATCAATGCAGCGAAGTCTGAGGCCCTCGATGTCTCCCTCCCCAAATCCATACAGGATTCCATCCAGTCCAACTTTCTCTTTGCCTGGCCCTCACAGGGTATCAAATACTTAGGAATTCCTATTCATAGAGACCTCTCCCGTCTATGTTATCTTAATTTTGGGCCCTTTATTGAACAACTCCATACAGACCACGGTTGGCAAGTTAGAACTGTAAGATTCACTACGTGAACCACTGGTGTTTTGTGGAAAAGCACATGTACACTGTGTTCCAAATTATTATGCAAAAAGTGTTTAGGAGTGATAAGGGAAGAATTTGTTTGTTTGTCAGTTAAACTCATTGATGGTGATGTGTGTCAGGGCTCTTTATATCACTGTAAGCAATTGCAGACACCTGTGCTAATTAGTTTGGAAGGTGTGTCCAATGAAAGGCAAGACTACTTAAGAAGGCTGTCCCACATTATTAAGCAGCCTACATTTTCTGCCAAAATGGGAAAGAAAAAGGATGTGTCGGCTGCTGAGAAGCAACAAATTGTGGAGTGTTTAGGTCAAGGCATGACTACAATCAACATTGTGCGATGATCAGGATGAAGTGTCTTGGCAATCAAGAAGTATGTAGCTGATTCACAGTACACACGTGTGCGTGCTGATAAGGGCAAATTGAGGACTCTTTTCTACAGGCAATTACGTCAGGTTAAAAGAGCAACGGCAAAAAAGCCTTGTCATAGCAGCAGGCAAGTTTTTGAAGCTGCTGGTGCCTCCAACGTACTCCGAAACAACAAGATGCAGGGTCCTTCAGAGGTTTGCAGCTGTGCGTACGCCATCCTGTCAACCTCCTCTATCCACTTCACACAAGCAGAAATGGCTCCAGTGGGCCAAACATTACATGAAGACTGATTTCAAAACTGTTTTGTTCACGGATGAGTGCCGTGCAACGCTCGATGGTCCAGATGGATGGAGTGGAGGATGGCTGGTTGATGGACACCCCACGCAAACACGGCTACAGCGCCAACAAGGAGGAGGTGGAGTAATGTTTTGGGCTGGAATCATGGGGAGAGAGATTGTCGGCCCCTTTAGGATCCCTGAAGGGGTAAAGATGAACTCCATAATGTATGTGGAGTTTCTCAAACAGCACTTCCTGCCATGGTTCAAGAACAAGAACCGTGTATTCCACAGCAAGATCATTTTTATGCATGATAATGCACCGTCTCATGCTGCACATAACACATCTGCATCTCTGGCTGATATGGGCATAAAAGGGGACAAACTTATGTTGTGACCCCCATGCTCCCCTGACCTCTACCCCATTCAGAACCTCTGGAGCATCATGAAAAGGAGTGTCTATGATGGCGGGAGGCAGTTCACATCTAAGCAACAGCTCTGGGAGGGTATTCTGTCCTCATGCAAAACAATTGAAGCAGAAACCATCCAAAACCTGACAAATTCAATGGACGAGAGAGTTCAGAAGCTCCTTTCGAACAAGGGGTCCTATGTGCAAATGTAACATCACCTAGAATAAAGTTTTGAGTTGAAAACTGTTTGATTTCAGTTTCTAATAACCTGCTAATGCTTATAATTTCAAAAATGACCATTTTTTTGGTCTTTATTAAAATGAAAAGGTTGATCGAAGAGTGTGGGGGATCTAAGAGTGTGGCAACCCAGTAGTCAGGATTACTTCGAATTCTGACAATCTGAGGGTCATGTTGCAGGTAGTGCAGCAAGAAGGCACTTATGTGTCTTGCGCATCTCGGAGCCGCAAAATTATTTTCCGGGCTAGATGCAGCTAAAAATTATTATTAATTTTAAATCTGATGGAGCTTAGTATAGATGGCCTAATAGAATCAGTACTGCACACTGCTACAAAGCCCAAATTATTTTCCAGTCAAGATACAGATAAACATGATTAGTAATTTTCAATCTGGTGGAGCTTATTATAGATGGCCTATTAGAATCAGTGCTGCACACTGCTACAAAGCCCAAATTATTTTCCAGCCAAGATACAGATAAACATGATTAGTAATTTGAAAGCTTAAAACGGTTGGTGAGGTGATTTTAACCAATCATCAAGCTTTTACTCTCCCCAGGATGACACAGGGGTAGAAAAGTCATTTCAGATCCATGATTTGTTCATCTTTATGAACGTGAGTCTGTCTACATTATCAGTGGAGAGCCGCGTGCGCTTATCTGTCAGCACACCACCAGCAGCGCTGAAAACACGTTCAGACAGAAATCTGGCTGCGGGGCATGACAAGATCTCCAAGGCGTAAGTGGCTAGCTCCGGCCATTTATCCAGATTGGAAGCCCAAAAAGAGCAAGGGTCCAGTGACACAGTCATGGCTTCAATGTTTACTTGGAGATACTCCTGTACCATCGTCTCTAGGCGTTGACTATATGTCAGACTTCTTGTCTCCTGTGGCCTTGCAAAGGATGGGCTAAAAAAGTGGTGAAATGATTCCGCAAAATTGATGTTACCAGCAGATACTGTGTTTCTGTTACGGTTTGAGTGCTGAACACTCGACGGTCCCACGGTTGGCTAGTTGGAACTGTGAGATTCACTACGTGCACCACTAATGTTTTGGGGAAAAGCACATGTAAGATTCTGCAACAGTCTCTGCTGATACTCCTGCATGCGTGAATCCCTTTCTATGGCAGGAATAATTTCTGAAAATTTACTTTTGTACCGGGGATCTAACAGTGTGGCAACCCAGTAGTAGAGATGAGCGTTGTTCTACTCGAACTGTTCGCCAATCTCAAATTCGAGCTGTTTTGGGCGGTGTTCGAGCCGTTCGGCGAACACGAACAATTTGAGAAAAATTCGGCTGTTCGAGGTTATGTTCGATAACTGTTCGTGCACCAAAATCATAACTGGATTTTTTCTCAGTAATGATGAAAATTAATGTTAATACGCAGTTTGAGTGTACAGCGTGGTGGGGGGAGGGGCAGGGGATGGATCTCTGCAGGAACAATGAAGATCTCCATTTTTTTTTCTCTTTCCCGCATTTACAGTGGGGAGGTGCAATCTGTCAGCCTATCAGCAGCGCACACACGGAGCGAAGTGCTTTTTTTCACACAAGCAAGGGCATGTGTCATTGGCAGTGTATGTCACATGTCCTTGCCCTATAAGACCAAGCCATTTTCCCCGTCGCCACCATTTTCTCACTGCTGCAGCTGCGTGTTAGACGGCACCGCTGTTGCTGTGTGCGCTATACCTTGTTAATTTCAAGCCAATTTTCGCACAAATATACAGATAGCTTGGAAGTAGGGAATAGTTGTGATTGCAGTCCTTTTAAGGACTAGGTTACAGCATTTCCTACGACTTTTATCAGGCAGGTCTGTGCTCTTAAATAGATAGGTTGTGGGAGTAAAGACTAATTGTAATTGGAGTCCTTTTCAGGACTAGGTTACATCAGTTCCTATCAGTTTTTGCCAGGCAGGTCTGTGCCAGTTCTGTGCAAGTTTTTTTCACAGCATTTGGCTGAATCTAGCAAAGCTAATCCTTTTTGGCCTATTGCAGAGTGTGTTAGTCAGTGGAGTAGCCTATCTGTGTTGCAAGATATACCACCTGTGTATAGAATACCAATTTTTTTACTGCACCTAGTGAAGTAAAATCTTTTGGGCATAGCATCATTCTATTAGTCCATCTATACTGACCTCCATCAGGTTGCAAACTGAATCTAATTTTTTACTGCATCTAGCTCTGAAAAAATATTTGGCTTCTAGCTGTGTGTGGGTCTTGTTCTATTAATCCATCTATACTGACCTCCATCAGGTTGCAAACTGAATCTAATTTTTTTCTGCATCTAGCTCTGAAAAAATATTTGGCTTCTAGCTGTGTGTGGGTCTTGTTCTATTAATCCATCTATACTGACCTCCATCAGGTTGCAAACTGAATATAATTTTTTTCTGCATCTAGCTCTGAAAAAATATTTGGCCTTCTAGTAGTGTGTCGGACTTTCTCTATTAGTCCATCTATACTGACCTCCATCAGGTTGCAAATTAAAAATAATTTTTATCTGCATCTACAGTACCTCTGAAAAAATATTTGGGCTTCTAGCTGTGTGTGGGACTTGTTGTATTAGTCCATCTATACTGACCTCCATCAGGTTGCAAACTGAATATATTTTTTTCTGCATCTACCTCTGAAAAAATATTGGGCTTCTAGCTGTGTGTGGGACTTGTTGTATTAGTCCATCTATACTGACCTCCATCAGGTTGCAAACTGAATATATTTTTTTCTGCATCTACCTCTGAAAAAATATTGGGCTTCTAGCTGTGTGTGGGTCTTGTTCTATTAATCCATCTATACAGACCTCCATCAGGTTGCAAACTGAATATATTTTTTTTCTGCATCAAGCTCTGAAAAAATATTTGGCCTTCTAGCAGTGTGTGGGACTTGTTCTATTAGTCCACCTATACTGACCTCCATCAGGTTGCAAATTCAAAATAATTTTTTGTATGCATCTAGTTCTGAAAAAATATTTGGCCTTCTAGCACTGTGTCGGACTTTCTCTATTAGTCCATCTATACTGATCTCCATCAGGTTGCAAATTGAATATAATTTTTTTCTGCATCTAACCCAGCCAATAGTTTTGGCCTAATACCACAGTTTGGCCACTCAGCTCTGCTCGGTTACCATCCATTGTTTTTTTGTGCAAACAACTCCAGAGTTGTGAATTAGTTAACCACCAAAATGAGTGGAAAAAGGCCTGCTGCTGGTGGAAAGGGGAATAGGCGTGTTGGGAAGGGGAAAAAAGGTTGTGTCCGTGGGGTAGGTGTTAAAGCAACAGTAACATCTACAGAAGAAAGACCATCTTCCAGCCAAACTAAAATGTCTACTTCTTTTAGCGGACAATGTGATAAGATCCCTTTCTTACGGCCACGCCAATCGCTACAAATTCCAGATGAGGCACAAAAACAGCAGGTGCTTCAACGGATATCAAGTGCTCCTTTAAGTGGGCTCTCCTCCACATCAACTTCAACATCACAAATACTCCAGTCCTCAAAGGTGTCACCCAAATCGCACTTGCTTCCTCACAGCTCCCAAATCTCCAGCTGCCCGTCTGAGTATGAGGTAGAACAGATGGTTGAGTCTGCAGAGCTGTTTACTCATACTATAGCCTGGGAATCAGAGGTCGACTCCAGCGTTTCTGTGAATCCAGACGAGGAAATGATCTGCACTGATGCCCAGAATCTTTATGAGTCGGATCCAGGACCAGACGCAGAAGGTTCTGACCATAATGTAGACCCTCATTCCCAAACTGTAACTCCTGTTGGTGGAGACAATGAGGAAGACGATGATAAGACTCAAATACCTGATTGGAGCGACAACTTTAGTTTTTTGTCAGGGCAGGAACAGGTTGGCTCTGAGGACGACGGGTGTGATAACACACAGGGTGATGATGATGAGGTTGGAGATCCCACTTACTGTCAACCCACAGTCAGCCAAGAGATGAGGTCAGCAGAGGAGGTGGAGGAAGATGCTAGTGACGACGAGGTCAGGTTGCGCCTTCCTGGACAGAGACGTAGTACTGGAAACACGTCAACAACTGCATCCTCAAACACAACTCTGCCTCTCACCAAAAGTCGTGGTGGCTCTTCAGGTCGCATGGGTGCTAAGCCTTGCATAGCCTGGGCATTTTTTCAGATCGATAAAGATGACCCAACTCGTGTTATCTGTAACATTTGTCAGCAAAAGCTAAGTAGAGGCCAAAAAATACATAGTTTGAGTACTTCATGCATGAACCGGCACATGGACATGAAGCATAAGTTGCAGTGGGAAGCTCAGTGTGCTACAATGCGGCCTAGCCGGCCGGGCCAACCGCCGTCTGCCATATCTTGTGCATCCGCGGCCTCTTCATCCTCTGTGACTGGGGGGACAGCAGTCACACCTGTTTTGGGGCGCAGACCTGCCACCTCTTTACCCGCAACAGCCAGCGTGATTGGCAGGTCATCATTTTCTTTGGAGGTGGTAACACCAGCTGGTGTTGAGCGCTGTCCGACATCGATAGCACCACCTTTGGATCAAGGCAACCTAACATGTCCGCCTGCATCTTCCTCACAGACCGGCAGTTTGCCGGGGACACCCTTATCAACCCCGTCTAAGCACAATAGCCAGCCCTCGGTCCCTCAGATGTGGACAAGTAAAAGACCATTTCCTCCTAGCCATGAGAAAGCTAAGAGGTTGAATTTCACCATCTGCAAGCTCTTGGCTACAGAAATGCTGCCTTTCCGCCTGGTGGACACAGAGGATTTTCGAGACCTTATGTCCGTCGCAGTGCCCCAGTACCAGATGCCCAGTCGGCACTACTTCTCAAAGAAAGGTGTGCCTGCTCTCCACCAGCATGTCGCACACAACATCACCGCTTCTTTGAGAAACTCTGTGTGTGACAGGGTGCATTTCACCACAGACACTTGGACGAGTAGGCATGGACAGGGGCGTTACATGTCGCTGACTGGGCACTGGGTAACTATGGTGACAGCAGGACAAGGGGCTGCTGTCCAAGTCTTGCCGTCCCCCGAGTTGTGCGTCAATCCTCTTTATCTCAAAGTTCCTCCACTGCTTCTGCCTCCTCAACCTCCTCTCGGTCTTCCACCTGCACCCAAAGCCTGTCTGGTCATGCCACAAGCTTTCTAACTGCGCAGAAGGGATCCTGCACACCTCCTTACTATGCTGGCAGTAGGGCTCAACGTCATCAGGCGGTTTTTACTTTGAAATGTCTGGGAAATGTGAGTCACACAGCTGAGGAGTTGTGGTCAGCTCTGGAGAACCAATTTCATGAATGGTTGTCTCCACTGGACCTGAAACCAGGGAAGGCCGTGTGCGACAATGCTGCAAACCTGGGTGCGGCCCTTCGCCGGGGCAATGTCACACACGTGCCTTGTATGGGTCACGTGTTGAACCTGGTTGTCCAGCAATTTTTAGCCCACTATCCCAGACTAGATGGCCTTCTGCAGAGGGCATGGTCGCTGTGTGCTCACTTCCGCCGTTCGCATCCCGCAGCTCAGCGACTTACATCTCTACAGAAGTCGTTGGGCCTGCCACTTCACCGGCTAAAATGCGATGTGCCTACCCGGTGGAATTCAACTCTGAACATGTTGCAGCGATTGTGGCAGCACCGACAAGCCCTGGTGCAATATGTTCTGATGTATAGCCTGGGCCAACGAGATCCAGACGTGGGGCAAATCACGCTGGAGGAGTGGTCTCAGATCAGGGACCTATGCACCCTTCTGCACAGTTTTGAAATGGCGACGAAGATGTTTAGTGCTGACGATGCCATTATCAACATGACTATTCCGGTGATTTACATGCTGGAGCACATGTTAAACAGAATTCGGAGTCAGGTGGTGGTACAAGAGGAGGTGGAGGAAGTAGAGGAGGAGGAGTTGTATGCGGAAGGGCTAACATCTGCAAGGTCCAGACGGTCGGCAGCACCAAGGCGGCAGGCATGTGAGGGTGGGGGAGATGGTTTTACCAGGGCGCATGGTAGCAGCCAAACTAGTGAGGAAGGTGCAGGAGCCCAGGAAGAAGTGGAGGATGAACTGATGGAAGACTCATCAGATGAGGGAGACCTTGATCACATTTCTGTTGTGCGAGGTTGGAGGGAGAGGACAGAGGAAGGAAGCATGATTGTTACTAGAGATGAGCGGTGTTCGACTAGAACTGTTCGCCAATCTCAAATTCGAGCTGTTTTGGGCGGTGTTCGAGTTGTTCGACGAACCCGTACGATTTGCAAAAAATTCGGCTGTTCCAGGTTATGTTCGATAACTGTTCGTGCACCAAAAGCGTGTCCTGCATGTCTGGCGCTATTTAGAGCACCAATCATGCAGGGATTGTCTGCCACTCAGTGTAATGCCACAGCCATGGTGGTTGTGGCATTACAGTGATTGCCCAAATCGATGGGAACAGTGCCAACAGTGAAACATGAAAAGCCGGCAATTCAGCAGCGGCATACACCGGTACCCGACAATTTAGAACCGAAAGAATAGAGCTTCACACATAGATTAGATAGATATAAACATGTCAGCCACATATATACGAAGTACAGTGAAAGTGCTGCTTACTGTACTTGTCATTTAGCGTAAAGGATTTATCAAAAAAAATAATAGTGTTTTCATGCACCGTCTCTTTAAAAAAGCCGGCTGGCAATTCAGCAGCGGTACCCGACAATTTAGAACCGAAAGAATAGAGCTTCACACATAGATTAGATAGATATAAACATGTCAGCCACATATATACGAAGTACAGTGAAAGTGCTGCTTACTGTACTTGTCATTTAGCGTAAAGGATTTATCAAAAAAAATAATAGTGTTTTCATGCACCGTCTCTTTAAAAAAGCCGGCTGGCAATTCAGCAGCGGTACCCGACAATTTAGAACAGACAGAATAGAGCTTCACACATAGATTAGATAGATATAAACATGTCAGCCACATATATACGAAGTACAGTGAAAGTGCTGCTTACTGTACTTGTCATTTAGCGTAAAGGATTTATCAAAAAAAATAATAGTGTTTTCATGCACCGTCTCTTTAAAAAAGCCGGCCGGCAATTCAGCAGCGGTACCCGACAATTTAGAACAGACAGAATAGAGCTTCACACATAGATTAGATAGATAGAAACATGTCAGTCACATATATATGAAGTACTGTGACAGTGCTGGTTACTGTACTTGTCATTTAGTATTAAAATAAAGGATTTATTATTAAAAAAATTGCCGTGGGGTTCCCCTTAATTTTAGGCTCTAGCGGAGGTTAAGCAGACGGCTGGGGCAGATGTTTGAAGCCTGGGAAGGGGGTAATACCCACGGAGCTTCCCAGGCTACTAATATCAGCCCCCAGCTGAATACATAGCCTTTACTAGCTATTAAAATGGGGGACCCCCCAAAAAAAATGACGTGGGGTCCCTCCTAATTTAATAGCTAGCAAAGGCTAGGCAGACAGCTGGGGGCTGATATTAATAGCCCAGGAAGGGAGCCATGAATATTGGCCCCCTCCCAGGCTAGAAACACCAGCCGTCAGCCGCCCCAGAAATGGCGCATTCATAGGATGCGCCAATTCTGGCACTTAGCCTCGCTCTTCCACGCTGCCCTGGTGCGGTGGCAGGGGGTAATAGGGTTGGGGTTGATGTCAGCTTATAATGCCAGCTGACATCAAGCCCAGGTTAGTAATGGAGAGGCGTCTATAAGACACCCCCATTACTAACCCCATAGTCAAAGTTAAAAAAAACACAAACACCCAGAATAAAGTCCTTTAATTGAAATAAAGACACAATCCTTTATTGTTCTAAATTAAACCATACTTACCATCACGCCCATTCCAGCTGAAGCCAACGATCTCCTGCAATAAAAGAAAAATAACAAAGCAACCTCATCCTTACCTTTCCATGGTTCCCACGACAGCTTCAGCTCTGCTACATCGAGATGACAGGCTGGACCGCAGCAGAACGCTGCCATCCAGCCTCTCATCCCGCAGACACTGAGAAGCGCAGGCTTGCTTGCGCTGCTCAGCGTCTCTCTGTGACGACATCCAGATGAGCCGAGTTCATGTCCAATGAACTCGGCTCACCTCATGCACGTCACTGACAGCGTGGGAAAATTCTCACGCTGAAGCGGTGAGTGCAGGAGAATTCTCCCACGCTGTCAGTGACGTGCATAAGGTGAGCTCATGTCCAATGAACTCAGCTCACCTCCTGCACGTCACTGACAGCGTGGGAGAATTCTCCTGCACTCAGCGCTTCAGCGTGAGAATTCTCCCACGCTGAAGTGCTGAGTGCAGGAGAATTTTCCCACGCTGTCAGTGACGTGCATAAGGTGAGCTCATGTCCAATGAACTCAGCTCACCTCCTGCACGTCACTGACAGCGTGGGAGAATTCTCCTGCACTCAGCGCTTCAGTGTGAGAATTCTCCCACGCTGAAGCACTGAGTGCAGGAGAATTTTCCCACGCTGTCAGTGACGTGCATGAGGTGAGCCGAGTTCATTGGACATTAACTCGGCTCATCTGGATGCCCTCACAGAGAGACACTGTGGAGCGCAAGCAAGCCTGCGCTTCTCAGTGTCTGCGGGATGACAGGCTGGATGGCAGCGCTCTGCTGCGGTCCAGCCTGTCATCTCGATGTAGCAGAGCTGAAGCTGTCATGGGAACCATGGAAAGGTAAGGATGATGTTGCTTTATTATTTTTCTTTTATTTCAGGAGATCGTTCGCTTCAGCTGGAATGGGCGTGATGGTAAGTATGGTTTAATTTAGAACAATAAAGAATTGTGTGTTTATTTCAATTAAAGGACTTTTTTCTGGGTGTTGTGTTTTTTTTAAATACTTTACTAGAAATTCATGGTGGTCATGTCTAATATTGGCGTGACCCCATGAATTTCGGGCTTAGGGCCAGCTGATAATGCCAAGCTGGCCCTAACCCCTTTATTACCCAGTGAGCCACCGCATCAGGGCCCTGGATGAGTTGGGTACAGCGCCAGAAGATGGCGCTTCTATGAACGCGCCATTTTCCGGGGTGGCTGCGGACTGCAATTTGCAGCGGGGGTGGCCCAGAAAGCTTGGGCCTCCCTGCGCTGCGGATTCCAGCCCCCAGCTGCCTAGTTGTACCTGGCTGGACACAAAAACAGGGCGAAGCCCCACGTCAATTTTCTTTAAATTATTTCATGAAATAATTAAGAAAAAAAGGGCTTCCCTATATTGTTGTGTCCGGCCAGGTACAAATAGGCAGCTGGTGGTTGGGGGCAGCCCGTTCCTGCCTGCTGCACCTGACTGGACACATGCTATTATAGAATTTTGGATAACTAGAGGAGGAAGACATGTGAAGACTCAAACTTCAAGGTTAGATTTTAGAAAGGCAGATTTTAAGAGACTCAGAAAGAGAATAGGAGGGATCCAATGGCTGGATGTCCTTAAGGACAAAAATGTCCAGGAAGGATGGGAAATTTTTAAAAATGAGATTCTCAAAGCACAATCGTTAACAATCCCGAAAAGTAGGAAGAATGGGAAGCATTTAAGGAAACCAGGATGGATGAACACAGAACTTAAACACATGCTAAAAAGAAAGAAAGAAATGTTTATTAAATGGAAAGAGGGAGGCATATCTAAAGAAGATTATAATGCAGTCTGCAGATCCTGCAGGGCACGTATCAGATTAGCTAAAGCTGACAATGAATTAAGGCTTGCAAGAGATGTCAAAAGCAATAAAAAAGGATTTTGGGGGTATGTCAAAAGTAAAAGAAAAGTCAAAGATGCTATAGGATTTTTACAGGATGAAAATGGAGAAATGGTAAGAGAGGATGTTGAGAAGGCCAAACTTTTTAATTCCTATTTTGCATCTGTTTTCTCTCAGAAAGAAAATGTAACATCAACTGATCTTCACTGTCCTTTTAAAGGAATAGAAGAATCCAAGTTATCTGTAAACAGAAAGATTGTGAGGGAATATTTAGCTAACATAAATGAGTTCAAGTCTCCAGGTCCAGATGAATTACACCCCAGAGTACTGAAGGAGATCGTAGAAGAAATTTTAGAACCACTCTCCATAATCTTTGAAAATTCTTGGAGAACAGGAGAAGTCCCAGAAGACTGGAGAAGAGCAAATGTTGTTCCTATCTTCAAAAAGGGGAAGAAGGTGGACCCAGGGAACTATAGGCCGGTGAGTCTGACTTCTATACCAGGAAAGATCTTTGAACAAATTATTAAACAACATGTATGTAAGTACCTGGATAAGAATGAAGTGATTAACCAGAGTCAGCATGGGTTTGTAACTAACAAGTCATGTCAGACTAACTTAATTTCCTTCTATGACAGAATCACTGACTGGGTGGATCAGGGAAATGCTGTAGATATAGTATATCTTGACTTCAGCAAAGCATTTGACAAAGTACCTCACACCATCCTTATTGAAAAAATGACCAAGTATGCAATGGACCAGGCAACTGTTAGGTGGATTCATAACTGGCTTAGTGATCGGACTCAAAGGGTGGTTGTAAATGGCTTCACATCCAGCTGGATGAATGTCTCAAGTGGGGTACCACAGGGCTCCGTCCTGGGACCTGTATTGTTCAACATCTTTATCAATGATTTAGATGAAGGAATTGAGGGTAAACTGATTAAATTTGCTGATGACACAAAGCTAGGAGGGATAGCTAATACTAGAGAAGAGAGAGAGAGGATTCAAAAAGACCTAAATAAACTGGAGCAGTGGGCAGCAACCAACAGAATGATTTTTAACAGGGAAAAATGCAAAGTACTACATCTGGGCAATAAAAATGAAAAAAGCATATACAGAATGGGAGGAATAGAGCTAAGCAACAGTACATGTGAAAAAGACTTAGGTATACTAATAGATCATAGACTGAACATGAGTCAACAGTGTGATGCAGCAGCAAAAAAGGCAAATACAATTCTGGGATGTATTAACAGAAGCATACAGTCTAGATCACGTGAAGTCATTATCGGTCTTTACTCCTCTTTGGTCAGACCTCATCTGGAATACTGTGTACAGTTTTGGGCACCACATTTTAAAAAAGACATAGACAAACTAGAGCAAGTTCAGAGAAGAGCGACCAGAATGGTGACTGGTCTGCAAACCCTGTCCTATGAGGAACGGTTGCAGGATTTGGGAATGTTTAGCTTGCAAAAAAGAAGACTGAGAGGAGACTTAATAGCTGTCTACAAATATGTCAAGGGCTGTCACATTGTAGAAGGATCATCTTTATTCTCATTTGCACAAGGAAAGACTAGAAGCAATGGGATGAAACTAAATGGGAGGAGACACAGATTAGATATTAGAAAAAACTTTTTGACAGTTAGGGTGATTAATGAGTGGAACAGGCTGCCACGAGAGGTGGTGAGTTCCCCTTCAATGGACGTCTTCAAACAGAGGCTGGACAGACATCTGTCTGAGATGATTTAGTGAATCCTGCTTTGAGCAGGGGGTTGGACCAGATGACCCAGGAGGTCCCCTCCAACTCTACCATTCTATGATTCTATGATTCTATGATAGTGCGAAGCCCCACGTCAATTTTTTTTTAATTATTTCATGAATTTCCTGAAATAATTTAAAAAAATTGAAGTGGGGCTTCGCACTATATTTGTGTCCAGCCAGGTACAGCAGGCAGGAATGGGCTGCCCCCAACCACCAGCTGCCTATTTGTACCTGGCCGGACACAACAATATAGGGAAGGCCTTTTTTTCTTAATTATTTCATGAATTTCATGAAATAATTAAAAAAAATTGAAGTGGGGCTTCGCACTATATTTGTGTCCAGCCAGGTACAGCAGGCAGGAACGGGCTGCCCCCAACCACCAGCTGACTATTTGTACCTGGCCGGACACAACAATATAGGGAAGGCCTTTTTTTCTTAATTATTTCATGAATTTCATGAAATAATTAAAAAAAAATACGTGGGGCTTCGCCCTATTTTTGTGTCCAGCCAGGTACAACTAAGCAGCTGGGGGCTGGAATCTGCAGCGCAGGGAGGCCCAAGCTTTCTGGGCCCCCCCCGCTGCAAATTGCAGTCCGCAGCCACCCCGGAAAATGGCGCGTTCATAGAAGCGCCATCTTCTGGCGCTGTACCCAACTCATCCAGGGCCCTGGTGCGGTGGCTCACTGGGTAATAAAGGGGTTAGGGCCAGCTTGGTATTATCAGCTGGCCCCAAGCCCAAAATTCATGGGGTCACGCCAGTATTAGACATGACCGCCATGAATTTCTAGTAAAGTATTTAAAAAAAACACAACACCCAGAATAAAGTCCTTTAATTGAAATAAACACACAATTCTTTATTGTTCTAAATTAAACTATACTTACCATCACGCCCATTCCAGCTGAAGCCAACGATCTCCTGCAATAAAAGAAAAATAATAAACCAACCTCATCCTTACCTTTCCATGGTTCCCACGACAGCTTCAGCTCTGCTACATCGAGATGACAGGCTGGACCGCAGCAGAACGCTGCCATCCAGCCTGTCATGCCGCAGACACTGAGAAGAGCAGGCATGCTTGCGCTCCTCAGTGTCTCGCTGTGACGGCATCCAGATGAGCCGAGGTCATGTCCAATGAACTCGGCTCACCTCATGCACGTCACTGACAGCGTGGGAAAATTCTCACGCTGAAGTGCTGAGTGCAGGAGAATTCTCCCACGCTGTCAGTGACGTGCATGAGGTGAGCTCATGTCCAATGAACTCAGCTCACCTCATGCACCTCACTGACAGCGTGGGAAAATTCTCCTGCACTCAGCGCTTCAGCGTGAGAATTCTCCCACGCTGTAAGTGACGTGCATGAGGTGAGCCGAGTTCATTGGACATGACCTCGGCTCATCTTTATGCCGTCACAGAGAGACAATGTGGAGCGCAAGCAAGCCTGCTCTTCTCAGTGTCTGCGGGATGACAGGCTGGATGGCGGCGTTCTGCTGCGGTCCAGCCTGTCATCTCGATGTAGCAGAGCTGAAGCTGTCGTGGGAACCATGGAAAGGTAAGGATGAGGTTGCTTTATTATTTTATTTTTATTACAGGAGATCTTTGGCTTCAGCTGGAATGGGCGTGACTGTAAGTATGGTTTAATTTAGAACAATAAAGAATTGTGTCTTTATTTCAATTAAAGGACTTTATTCTGGGTGTTTGTGTTTTTTTTAACTTTGACTATGGGGTTAGTAATGGGGGTGTCTTATAGACGCCTCTCCATTACTAACCTGGGCTTGATGTCAGCTGGCATTATAAGCTGACATCAACCCCAGCCCTATTACCCCCTGCCACCGCACCAGGGCAGCGTGGAAGAGCGAGGCTAAGTGCCAGAATTGGCGCATCCTATGAATGCGCCATTTCTGGGGCAGCTGACGGCTGGTGTTTCTAGCCTGGGAGGGGGCCAATATTCATGGCTCCCTTCCTGGGCTATTAATATCAGCCCCCAGCTGTCTGCCTAGCCTTTGCTAGCTATTAAATTAGGGGGGACCCCACGTCATTTTTTTGGGGGGGTCCCCCATTTTAATAGCTAGTAAAGGCTATGTATTCAGCTGGGGGCTGATATTAGTAGCCTGGGAAGCTCCGTGGGTATTACCCCCTTCCCAGGCTTCAAACATCTGCCCCAGCTGTCTGCTTAACCTCCGCTAGAGCCTAAAATTAAGGGGAACCCCACGCCAATTTTTTTAATAATAAATCCTTTATTTTAATACTAAATGACAAGTACAGTAACCAACACTATCACTGTACTTCATATATATGTGACTGACATGTTTCTATCTATCTAATCTATGTGTGAAGCTCTATTCTGTCTGTTATAAATTGTCGGGTACAGATGCTGAATTGCCGGCCGGCTTTCTTAAAGAGACGGTGCATGAAAACACTATTATTTTTTTTAATAAATCCTTTACACTAAATGACAAGTACAGTAAGCAACACTGTCACTGTACTTCATATATATGTGACTGACATGTTTCTATCTATCTAATCTATGTGTGATTCTCTATTCCTTCTATTCTAAATTGTCGGGTACCGCTGCTGAATTGCCGGCCGGCTTTTTTAAAGAGACGGTGCATGAAAACACTATTATTTTTTTTGATAAATCCTTTACGCTAAATGACAAGTACAGTAAGCAGCACTTTCACTGTACTTCGTATATATGTGGCTGACATGTTTATATCTATCTAATCTATGTGTGAAGCTCTATTCTTTCGGTTCTAAATTGTCGGGTACCGGTGTATGCCGCTGCTGAATTGCCGGCTTTTCATGTTTCACTGTTGGCACTGTTCCCATCGATTTGGGCAATCACTGTAATGCCACAACCACCATGGCTGTGGCATTACAGTGAGTGGTAGACAATCCCTGCATGATTGGTGCTCTAAATAGCACCAGACATGCAAGACACGGTTTTGGTGCATGAACAGTTATCGAACATAACCTCGAACAGCCGAATTTTTTGCAAATCGTTCGGGTTCGTCGAACAACTCGAACACAGCCCAAAACAGCTCGAATTTGAGATTGGCGAACAGTTCTAGTCGAACACCGCTCATCTCTAGTTGCCACACTCTTAGATCCGCCAAACTTTTCGATCTACCTTTTCATTTTAATAAAGACCAAAAAAATGGTCATTTTTGAAATTATAAGCATTAGCTGTTAGAACCTTGCTCTTAGGTTTTTTCCTTTGCTGGTCACATGACCTTATTGGCCTATTTAATCCTGCTCCGCCCTTCTGGCTTTGCTGGACTTCATTGTATAACTACTTTCTAGCTAGCCTGTGCTCTGTATCTAACTCTGTTAGTTTGCTTGGTCTACGGACCTCTATGTTCTATATATTTTGTTTGTTCGTCTGTCTGCTACTATTTCTGTTAGGAGGTGTCCCATTTTCCTCCCAGTCCTTAGTACTTGTAGGGATTCCTTCCCCACATCTATAGGTCTCCGTACAGACTAGCTTAGGACTTTAGCAGGTCTGATCGCAGGATCAGGTTCCCTGTTACATCGTAGGGATTCAGCTGAGTTCTATTGTAGGGACAGATCTCCTCTCTTTCCTTAGCTCTGGTAGCAGAACATAACATTAGCAGGTTATTAGAAACTGAAATCAAACAGTTTTCAACTCAAAACTTTATTCTAGGTGATGTTACATTTTCACATAGGACCCCTTGTTCGAAAGGAGCTTCTGAACTCTCTCGTCCATTGAATTTGTCAGGTTTTGGATGGTTTCTGCTTCAATTGTTTTGCATGAGGACAGAATACCCTCCCAGAGCTGTTGCTTAGATGTGAACTGCCTCCTGCCATCATAGACACTCCTTTTGATGATGGTCCAGAGGTTCTGAATGGGGTAGAGGTCAGGGGAGCATGGGGGTCACACCATAAGTTTGTCCCCTTTTATGCCCATATCAGCCAGAGATGCAGATGTTTTATGTGCAGCATGAGATGGTGCATTATCATGCAAAAAAATGATCTTGCTGTGAAATACATGGTTCTTCTTCTTGAACCATGGCAGGAAGTGCCCTTTTTGGTGGATGCTGGCGGTTGTAGTCTTCGTGGCGGCGACCCGGTTCCGTGGCTCAGGGTGGTCAAACCAGTGGCGGAACTATTTATGTGGTTTTGATGTTTAAATGTCCGACTACGCCACCCGTGGATTGCGGTCAGAGTGAACCGCCGCTGCAGGGCAGACCGCTGAGGCTGGTGCTGTGGGTGCAGCAGAGCGTAGCATAACTCCCCACGGGAGGAGTATAGCCTCAGGGCAGTGTATGCGGAGGATGGGGGTGATGGTGCAGGGCAGCAGCAGTAACGACACGGAGTCAGTGATGCAGTCCAGGGCCTTTACTCACAGTTCTTATTATCCAGACCACGTCTGCAGGTAACGGCTGCCCACGTCGTACTGTGCTCACCAGGTGAACACCTTCGAACACCGTTAAAACCAATGGCAGGCAAACAAAAACACATAGAAACACATAGAAAACACCTTCAAAGGAGTCCAAAAGCTGACAAACTGCTCTGAAGACACAACTAACACATGGAAAATATGTCCTATGTGAAAATGTAACATCACCTAGAATAAAGTTTTGAGTTGAAAACTGTTTGATTTCAGTTTCTAATAACCTGCTAATGCTTATAATTTCAAAAATGACCATTTTTTTGGTCTTTATTAAAATGAAAAGGTTGATCGAAAAGTTTGGCGGATCTAAGAGTGTGGCAACCCAGTAGTCATGATTACTTCGAATTCTGACAATATGAGGGTCATGTTGCAGGTAGTGCAGCAAGAAGGCACTTATGTGTCTTGCGCATCTCGGAGCCCCAAAATTATTTTCCGGGCTAGATGCAGCTAAAAATTATTATTAATTTTAAATCTGGTGGAGCTTAGTATAGATGGCCTAATAGGATCAGTGCTGCACACTGCTACAAAGCCCAAATTATTTTCCAGTCAAGATACAGATAAACATGATTAGTAATTTTAAATCTGGTGGAGCTTATTATAGATGGCCTAATAGAATCAGTGCTGCACACTGCTACAAAGCCCAAATTATTTTCCAGCCAAGATACAGATAAACATGATTAGTAATTTGAAAGCTTAAAACGGTTGGTAGGGTGATTTTAACCAATCATCAAGCTTTTACTCTCCCCAGGATGACACAGGGGTAGAAAAGTCGTTTCGGATCCATGATTTGTTCATCTTTATGAACGTGAGTCTGTCTACATTATCAGTGGAGAGCCGCATGCGCTTATCTGTCAGCACACCACCAGCAGCGCTGAACACACGTTCAGACAGAACGCTGTTTGCGGGGCATGACAAGATCTCCAAGGCGTAAGGGGCTAGCTCCGGCCATTTATCCAGATTGGAAGCCCAAAAAGAGCAAGGGTCCAGTGACACAGTCATGGCTTCAATGTTTACTTGGAGATACTCCTGTACCATCGTCTCGTCGCGTTGACTATGTGTCAGAATTCTTGTCTCCTGTGGCCTTGCAAAGGATGGGCTAAAAAAGTGGTGAAATGATTCCGCAAAATTGATGTTACCAGCAGATACTGTGGTTCTGTTACGGTTTGAGTGCTGAACACTTGACGGTCCCACGGTTGGCAAGTTGGAACTGTGAGATTCACTACGTGCACCACTGGTGTTTTGTGGAAAAGCACATGTAAGATTCTGCAACAGTCTCTGCTGATACTCCTGCATGCGTGCATCCCTTTCTATGGCAGGAATAATTTCTGCAAATTTACTTTTCTACCGGGGATCTAACAGTGTGGCAACCCAGTAGTCAGGATTATTTCTAATTCTCCCAATTCGAGGGTCATGTTGCAGGTAGTGCAGCAAGAAGGCACTCATGCGTGTTGCGCATCCAGGAGCACCAAGTCCCTGTTGTGTTGGTGGCGAGGTAACAATCATGCTTCCTTCCTCTGTCCTCTCCCCCCAACCTCGCACAACAGAAATGTGATCAAGGTCTCCCTCATCTGATGAGTCTTCCATCAGTTCGTCCTCCACTTCTTCCTGGGCTCCTGCACCTTCCTCACTAGTTTGGCTGCTACCATGCGCCCTGGTAAAACCATCTCCCCCACCCTCACATGCCTGCCGCCTTGGTGCTGCTGACCGTCTGGACCTTGCAGATGTTAGCCCTTCTGCATACAACTCCTCCTCCTCTACTTCCTCCACCTCCTCTTGTGCCACCACCTGACTCCGAATTCTGTTTAACATGTGCTCCAGCATGTAAATCACCGGAATAGTCATGCTGATAATGGCATCGTCAGCACTAAACATCTTCGTCGCCATTTCAAAACTGTGCAGAAGGGTGCATAGGTCCCTGATCTGAGACCACTCCTCCAGCGTGATTTGCCCCACCTCTGGATCTCGTTGGCCCAGGCTATACGTCAGAACGTATTGCACCAGGGCTTGTCGGTGCTGCCACAGTCGTTGCAACATGTGCAGAGTTGAATTCCACCGGGTAGGCACATCGCATTTTAGCCGGTGAAGTGGCAGGCCCAACGACTTCTGTAGAAATGTAAGTCGCTGAGCTGCGGGATGCGAACGGCGGAAGTGAGCACACAGCGACCGTGCCCTCTGCAGAAGGCCATCTAGTCTGGGATAGTGGGCTAAAAATTGCTGGACAACCAGGTTCAACACGTGAGCCATACAAGGCACGTGTGTGACATTGCCCCGGCGAAGGGCTGCACCCAGGTTTGCAGCATTGTCGCACACGGCCTTCCCTGGTTTCAGGTCCAGTGGAGACAACCATTCATGAAATTGGTTCTCCAGAGCTGACCACAACTCCTCAGCTGTGTGACTCACATTTCCCAGACATTTCAAAGTAAAAACCGCCTGATGACGTTGAGCCTTACTGCCAGCATAGTAAGGAGGTGTGCAGGATCCCTTCTGCTCAGTTAGAAAGCTTGTGGCATGACCAGACAGGCTTTGGGTGCAGGTGGAAGACCGAGAGGAGGTTGAGGAGGCAGAAGCAGTGGAGGAACTTTGACATAAAGAGGATTGACGTACAACTCGTGGGGACGGCAAGACTTGGACAGCAGCCCCTTGTCCTGCTGTCACCATAGTTACCCAGTGCCCAGTCAGCGACATGTAACGCCCCTGTCCATGCCTACTCGTCCAAGCGTCTGTGGTGAAATGCACCCTGTCACACACAGAGTTTCTCAAAGAAGCGGTGATGTTGTGTGCGACATGCTGGTGGAGCGCTGGCACACCTTTCTTTGAGAAGTAGTGCCAACTGGGCATCTGGTACTGGGGCACTGCGACGGACATAAGGTCTCGAAAATCCTCTGTGTCCACCAGGCGGAAAGGCAGCATTTCTGTAGCCAAGAGCTTGCAGATGGTGAAATTCAACCTCTTAGCTTTCTCATGGCTAGGAGGAAATGGTCTTTTACTTGTCCACATCTGAGGGACCGAGGGCTGGCTATTGTGCTTAGACGGGGTTGATAAGGGTGTTCCCGGCAAACTGCTGGTCTGTGAGGAAGATGCAGGCGGACATGTTAGGTTGCCTTGATCCAAAGGTGGTGCTATCGATGTCGGACAGCGCTCAACACCAGCTGGTGTTACCACCTCCAAAGAAAATGATGACCTGCCAATCACGCTGGCTGTTGCGGGTAAAGAGTAGTGTTGAGCCACCCCCGTAGTGTTCGAGTTCGGTTCGGTTCGTCGAACACCCTTGTGTTCGCCGAACTGTTCGTCGAACTGTTCGTCGAACACCTTCAAACACCGTTAAAACCAATGGCAGGCAAACAAAAACACATAGAAACACATAGATAACACCTTCAAAGTTGTCCAAAAGCTGACAAACTGCTCAGAAGACACAACTAACACATGGAAAAGTGACAAGTACATATAGTCATGCGAAAAGAAAAGAGGTGGAGGAGTAAAAGGAGGGGGAGACACAGATATAGGCATGTCATGCCCTTCTAAAATCCAAAAAGTGAGAAGCCGAGACGGCCAGTCCGCTCCTGCCCGTGCCACCTCCGTGTCGCCGGGTTTGTGCCAGAGCCGCGGTGAACCCTGACGGCTAGCCCCCCTCTCCCAATACTGGTGCCTGTCCGCTGGTGGGTCGAGAGAGCCCCCCTGTGGTGGAGGCAGCTCTAAGCTTTTTAATTTAAATTGTCCCTCTAATTTGAATGAATACACTTTAAATCCATTTACAAGGATCTATTGGAGGGCAAGTCTCATGCCAGCAGTCGCGTAATTCCAGCTCCAGTAGCGTCCACTAAAACTGCTGCAGTTAAAAAGCTTTTATAAGGATCGAGCTCGGCTGTCCACCGCAAGGCATCCTAGTGCCAGTCCCAGCCCCTATGCCTTGGGGTGCCTCCTGATGCTCTTCACTAAGTATCCCGTGGTCCCGAAGCATTTCCTTTGAAAAAATTAAGTGTCCAAACTACAGGTGGTGTAGCTTGCTTAACAGCCGGGATAATCCGCTGACTAGCAGACACTGCTACTAGGCACAAAGTATTTCCTGGGCTAGATGCAGTTAAAAATTTGTAAGTAGATACTCTCGTTGGATGCTGAGAAAGCATTCCATAGAGTCTCCTGGCACGCCATATATGATTCTCTTAAAAAGCTTGGGGTAGGGGTCTAGGGGACCCTTTTATAGCCAAAATCACGGCCCTGTATCACAATACGTCACCTAGGCTGAAGATAAATGGAACTGTAGCACCGAGGGCTCGGTTGCTACAGACGTATTGCACCTCACCCAGAGGTGTGATATCTCACTCTCAGATAAGGATGGAGTGTGGATCAGGACCCGACACCTGCATGCATTACACCACATTGCCGTGGGGCAGGGCGACCAATATGCCCCTGAGATGGGCACGACAGTCCCTGTCCCTGGCTGGAGTGGGGGGAGGGAACACTGAGGAAGGGGAACCCTGCAGTGCAGGAGCAGGGAGGAAGCAGTTCCTGGGTGCATTGAGAAGGGAGTATAAAAGGTGGGCACCATCTTAGTTCAGTGCAGAGAAGTCTGAGCAGAAGTGGCAGGGAGCAGGGGCTCTGCATGAGCTCTGCTCCGGAGGCGGGCCTAGTAACAGAGGCCCAGGCCTGCAAGAGGGAGAAGGAAGGAAGAGGAGCGGAGAAGGCTCCAGGAACGAGGAATGAAGGGATCCCAGGGATGCAGACGGGCGAGTCGCCACCGCACGCCCGAATCCACCTGCGTGGAGGGGTCAGGCCAAAGGGGGAGACCGGTCCCCGAACTAGTGGAGGCAGGAAACGACCCTCAGCTAGAAACCGGAGGCTCTGACATTTTATGTGGCGCAGCCCCTTGCTCCACCCGCTAGGAAGGCACCACATAGGGTCAGGGAAACTGGCGCCAAGTTTACCAAGAGGAGGCCCGAGGCAGCCGGACAGAAGTGTTGGTAAGAAAGGCCAGACAAAGGACACACAAAGGGGGTCCTGTGAAGCGCTCCAAAGTTATCTGGGAGTTGTCTGAGCCCCTCACCTGGTGAGCACAGTACGACGTGGGCAGCCGTTACCTGCAGACGTGGTCTGGATAATAAGAACTGTGAGTAAAGGCCCTGAACTGCATCACTGACTCCGTGTCGTTACTGCTGCTGCCCTGCACCATCACCCCCATCCTCCGCATACACTGCCCTGAGGCTATACTCCTCCCGTGGGGAGTTATGCTACGCTCTGCTGCACCCACAACACCAGCCTTAGTGGTCTGCCCTGTAGCGGCGGTTCACTCTGACCGCAATCCACGGGTGGCGTAGTCGGACATTTAAACATCAAAACCACATAAATAGTTCCGCCACTGGTTTGACTGCCCTGAGCCACGGAACCGGATCGCCGCCACGAAGACTACAACCACCAGCATCCACCAAAAAGGGTCCGGCTCCGGGTGTCCCAAGGCACAGGGGGTGCGTCAGAACATTTTCATCACCTTTCACAATCACCAATGGGACAAGGCAGGGATGTCCTCTGTCCCCTCTCTTATACATCCTAGTGACGGAGCACCTGCTCTCATCAATTCGCCATAACCCCAATATTAGGTGGATTGAGGTGGGAGGCACCGAGTACAAGTGCTCTCTATTTGCTGATGATGTCCTAGTATATATCACTCAATCACATATATCCATCCCTGCTGTTATGGCTGAAATAGATCACTTTGTTACATGGTAAAATTTTAAAATCAATGCAGCGAAGTCTGAGGCCCTCGATGTCTCCCTCCCTAAATCCATATAGGATTCCATCCAGTCCAACTTTCCCTTTGCCTGGCCCTCACAGGGTATCAAATACTTAGGAATTCCTATTCATAGAGACCTCTCCCATCTATGTTATCTTAATTTTGGGCCCTTTATTGAACAATTCCATACAGACCACGGTTGGCAAGTTAGAACTGTGAGATTCACTACGTGAACCACTGGTGTTTTGTGGAAAAGCACATGTACACCGCGTTCCAAATTATTATGCAAAAAGTGTTTAGGAGTGATAAGGGAAGAATTTGTTTGTTTGTCAGTTAAACTCATTGATGGTGATGTGTGTCAGGGCTCTTTATATCACTGTAAGCAATTGCAGACACCTGTTCTAATTAGTTTGGCAGGTGTGTCCAATGAAAGGAAAGACTACTTAAGAAGGCTCTCTCACATTATTAAGCAGCCTACATTTTCTGCCAAAATGGGAAAGAAAAAGGATGTGTCGGCTGCTGAGAAGCAACAAATTGTGGAGTGTTTAGGTCAAGGCATGACTACAATCAACATTGTGCGATGATCAGGATGAAGTGTCTTGGCAATCAAGAAGTATGTAGCTGATTCACAGTACACACGTGTGCGTGCTGATAAGGGCAAATTGAGGACTCTTTCCTACAGGCAATTACGTCAGGTTGAAACAGCAGCGGCAAAAAAGCCTTGTCATAGCAGCAGACAAGTTTTTGAAGCTGCTTGTGCCTCCAACGTCCCCCGAACAACAAGATGCAGGGTCCTTCAGAGGTTTGCAGCTGTGCATATGCCATCCTGTCGACCTCCTCTATCCACTTCACACAAGCAGAAACGGCTCCAGTGGGCCAAACATTACATGAAGACTGATTTCAAAACTGTTTTGTTCACGGATGAGTGCCGTGCAGCGCTCGATGGTCCAGATGAATGGAGTGGAGGATGGCTGGTTGATGGACACCCCACGCAAACACGGCTACAGCGCCAACAAGGAGGAGGTGGAGTAATGTTTTGGGCTGGAATCATGGGGAGAGAGATTGTCGGCCCCTTTAGGATCCCTGAAGGCGCTAAAGATGAACTCCATAATGTATGTGGATTTTCTCAAACAGCACTTCCTGCCATGGTTCAAGAAGAAGAACCGTGTATTTCACAGCAAGATCATTTTTCTGCATGATAATGCACCATCTCATGCTGCACATAAAACATCTGCATCTCTGGCTGATATGGGCATAAAAGGGGACAAACTTATGGTGTGACCCCCATGCTCCCCTGACCTCTACCCCATTCAGAACCTTTGGAGCATCATTAAAAGGAGTGTCTATGATGGCGGGAGGCAGTTCACATCTAAGCAACAGCTCTGGGAGGGTATTCTGTCCTCATGCAAAACAATTGAAGCAGAAACCATCCAAAACCTGACAAATTCAATGGACGAGAGAGTTCAGAAGCTCCTTTCGAACAAGGGGTCCTATGTGAAAATGTAACATCACCTAGAATAAAGTTTTGAGTTGAAAACTGTTTGATTTCAGTTTCTAACAACCTGCTAATGCTTATAATTTCAAAAATGACCATTTTTTTGGTCTTTATTAAAATGAAAAGGTTGATCGAAAAGTTTGGGGGATCTAAGAGTGTGGCAACCCAGTAGTCATGATTACTTCGAATTCTGACAATATGAGGGTCATGCTGCAGGTAGTGCAGCAAGAAGGCACTTATGTGTCTTGCGCATCTCGGAGCCCCAAAATTATTTTCCGGGCTAGATGCAGCTAAAAATTATTTTTAATTTTAAATCTGGTGAAGCTTATTATAGATGGCCTAATAGGATCAGTGCTGCACACTGCTACAAAGCCCAAATTATTTTCCAGTCAAGATACAGATAAACATGATTAGTAATTTGAAAGCTTAAAACGGTTGGTAGGGTGATTTTAACCAATCATCAAGCTTTTACTCTCCCCAGGATGACACAGGGGTAGAAAAGTCGTTTCGGATCCATGATTTGTTCATCTTTATGAACGTGAGTCTGTCTACATTATCAGTGGAGAGCCGCGTGCGCTTATCTGTCAGCACACCACCAGCAGCGCTGAACACACGTTCAGACAGAACGCTGGCTGCGGGGCATGACAAGATCTCCAAGGCGTAAGTGGCTAGCTCCGGCCATTTATCCAGATTGGAAGCCCAAAAAGAGCAAGGGTCCAGTGACACAGTCGTGGCTTCAATGTTTACTTGGAGATACTCCTGTACCATCGTCTCTAGGCGTTGACTATGTGTCAGACTTCTTGTCTCCTGTGGCCTTGCAAAGGATGGGCTAAAAAAGTGGTGAAATGATTCCGCAAAATTGATGTTACCAGCAGATACTGTGGTTCTGTTACGGTTTGAGTGCTGAACACTTGACGGTCCCACGGTTGGCAAGTTGGAACTGTGAGATTCACTACGTGCACCACTGGTATTTTGTGGAAAAGCACATGTAAGATTCTGCAACAGTCTCTGCTGATACTCCTGCATGCGTGCATCCCTTTCTATGGCAGGAATAATTTCTGCAAATTTACTTTTGTACCGGGGATCTAACAGTGTGGCAACCCAGTAGTCAGGATTATTTCTAATTCTCACAATTCGAGGGTCATGTTGCAGGTAGTGCAGCAAGAAGGCACTCATGTGTGTTGCGCATCCAGGAGCACCAACTCCCTGTTGTGTTGGTGGCGAGGTAGCAATCATGCTTCCTTCCTCTGTCCTCTCCCCCCAACCTCGCACAACAGAAATGTGATCAAGGTCTCCCTCATCTGATGAGTCTTCCATCAGTTCGTCCTCCACTTCTTCCTGGGCTCCTGCACCTTCCTCACTAGTTTGGCTGCTACCATGCGCCCTGGTAAAATCATCTCCCCCACCCTCACATGCCTGCCGCCTTGGTGCTGCCGACCGTCTGGACCTTGCAGATGTTAGCCCTTCCGCATACAACTCCTCCTCCTCTACTTCCTCCACCTCCTCTTGTGCCACCACCTGACTCCGAATTCTGTTTAACATGTGCTCCAGCATGTAAATCACCGGAATAGTCATGCTGATAATGGCATCGTCAGCACTAAACATCTTCGTCGCCATTTCAAAACTGTGCAGAAGGGTGCATAGGTCCCTGATCTGAGACCACTCCTCCAGCGTGATTTGCCCCACCTCTGAATCTCGTTGGCCCAGGCTATACATCAGAACGTATTGCACCAGGGCTTGTCGGTGCTGCCACAGTCGCTGCAACATGTGCAGAGTTGAATTCCACCGGGTAGGCACATCGCATTTTAGCCGGTGAAGTGGCAGGCCCAACGACTTCTGTAGAGATGTAAGTCGCTGAGCTGCGGGATGCGAACGGCGGAAGTGAGCACACAGCGACCGTGCCCTCTGCAGAAGGCCATCTAGTCTGGGATAGTGGGCTAAAAATTGCTGGACAACCAGGTTCAACACGTGAGCCATACAAGGCACGTGTGTGACATTGCCCCGGCGAAGGGCCGCACCCAGGTTTGCAGCATTGTCGCACACGGCCTTCCCTGGTTTCAGGTCCAGTGGAGACAACCATTCATGAAATTGGTTCTCCAGAGCTGACCACAACTCCTCAGCTGTGTGACTCACATTTCCCAGACATTTCAATGTAAAAACCGCCTGATGACGTTGAGCCCTACTGCCAGCATAGTAAGGAGGTGTGCAGGATCCCTTCTGCGCAGTTAGAAAGCTTGTGGCATGACCAGACAGGCTTTGGGTGCAGGTGGAAGACCGAGAGGAGGTTGAGGAGGCAGAAGCAGTGGAGGAAAAATGACATAAAGAGGATTGACGCACAACTCGTGGGGACGGCAAGACTTGGACAGCAGCCCCTTGTCCTGCTGTCACCATAGTTACCCAGTGCCCAGTCAGCGACATGTAACGCCCCTGTCCATGCCTACTCGTCCAAGTGTCTGTGGTGAAATGCACCCTGTCACACACAGAGTTTCTCAAAGAAGCGGTGATGTTGTGTGCGACATGCTGGTGGAGCGCAGGCACACCTTTCTTTGAGAAGTAGTGCCGACTGGGCATCTGGTACTGGGGCACTGCGACGGACATAAGGTCTCGAAAATCCTCTGTGTCCACCAGGCGGAAAGGCAGCATTTCTGTAGCCAAGAGCTTGCAGATGGTGAAATTCAACCTCTTAGCTTTCTCATGGCTAGGAGGAAATGGTCTTTTACTTGTCCACATCTGAGGGACCGAGGGCTGGCTATTGTGCTTAGACGGGGTTGATAAGGGTGTCCCCGGCAAACTGCCGGTCTGTGAGGAAGATGCAGGCGGACATGTTAGGTTGCCTTGATCCAAAGGTGGTGCTATCGATGTCGGACAGCGCTCAAGACCAGCTGGTGTTACCACCTCCAAAGAAAATGATGACCTGCCAATCACGCTGGCTGTTGCGGGTAAAGAGGTGGCAGGTCTGCGCCCCAAAACAGGTGTGACTGCTGTCCCCCCAGTCACAGAGGATGAAGAGGCCGCGGATGCACAAGATATGGCAGACGGTGGTTGGCCCGGCCGGCTAGACCGCATTGTAGCACACTGAGCTTCCCACTGCAACTTACGCTTCATGTCCATGTGCCGGTTCATGCATGAAGTACTCAAACTATGTATTTTTTGGCCTCTACTTAGCTTTTGCTGACAAATGTTACAGATAACACGAGTTGGGTCATCTTTATCGATCTGAAAAAATGCCCAGGCTATGCAAGGCTTAGCACCAATGCGACCTGAAGAGCCACCACGACTTGTGGTGAGAGGCAGAGTTGTGTTTGAGGATGCAGTTGTTGACGTGCTTCCAGTACTACGTCTCTGTCCAGGAAGGCGCAACCTGACCTCGTCGTCACTAGCATCTTCCTCCACCTCCTCTGCTGACCTCATCTCTTGGCTGACTGTGGGTTGACAGTAAGTGGGATCTCCGACCTCATCATCATCACCCTGTGCGTTATCACACCCGTCGTCCTCAGAGCCAACCTGTTCCTGCCCTGACAAAAAACTAAAGTTGTCGCTCCAATCAGGTATTTGAGTCTTATCATCGTCTTCCTCATTGTCTCCACCAACAGGAGTTACAGTTTGGGAATGAGGGTCTACATTATGGTCAGAACCTTCTGCGTCTGGTCCTGGATCTGACTCATAAAGATTCTGGGCATCAGTGCAGATCATTTCCTCGTCTGGATTCACAGAAGCGCTGGAGTCGACCTCTGATTCCCAGGCTATAGTATGAGTAAACAGCTCTGCAGACTCAACCATCTGTTCTACCTCATACTCAGACGGGCAGCTGGAGATTTGGGAGCTGTGAGGAAGCAAGTGCGATTTGGGTGACACCTTTGAGGACTAGAGTATTTGTGATGTTGAAGTTGATGTGGAGGAGAGCCCACTTAAAGGAGCACTTGATATCCGTTGAAGCACCTGCTGTTTTTGTGCCTCATCTGGAATTTGTAGCGATTGGCGTGGCCGTAAGAAAGGGATCTTATCACATTGTCCGCTAAAAGAAGTAGACATTTTAGTTTGGCTGGAAGATGGTCTTTCTTCTGCACCTACCCCACGGACACAACCTTTTTTCCCCTTCCCAACACGCCTATTCCCCTTTCCACCAGCAGCAGGCCATTTTCCACTCATTTTGGTGGTTAACTAATTCACAACTCTGGAGTTGTTTGCACAAAAAAACAATGGATGGTAACCGAGCAGAGCTGAGTGGCCAAACTGTGGTATTAGGCCAAAACTATTGGCTGGGTTAGATGCAGAAAAAAATTATTTTTAATTTGCAACCTGATGGAGGTCAGTATAGATGGACTAATAGACCAAGTCCCACACACCGCTAGAAGCCCAAATATTTTTTCAGAGCTAGATGCAGAAAATTTTTTTATTCAATTTGCAACCTGATGGAGGTCAGTATAGATGGACTAATAGACCAAGTCCCACACACTGCTAGAAGCCCAAATATTTTTTCAGAGCTAGATGCAGAAAAAAATTATTTTTAATTTGCAACCTGATGGAGGTCAGTATAGATGGACTAATAGACCAAGTCCCACACACTGCTAGAAGCCCAAATATTTTTTCAGAGCTAGATGCAGAAAAAAATTATTTTTAATTTGCAACCTGATGGAGGTCAGTATAGATGGACTAATAGACCAAGTCCCACACACCGCTAGAAGTCCAAATATTTTTTCAGAGCTAGATGCAGAAAAAAATTATATTCAATTTGCACCCTGCTGGAGGTCAGTATAGAAGGACTAATAGAACAAGTCCCACACACTGCTAGAAGCCCAAATATTTTTTCAGAGCTAAATGAAGAAAAAAATTATTTTTAATTTGCAACCTGATGGAGGTCAGTATAGATGGACTAATAGACCAAGTCCCAAACACCGCTAGAAGCCCAAATATTTTTTCAGAGCTAGATGCAGAAAATTTTTTTATTCAATTTGCAACCTGATGGAGGTCAGTATAGATGGACTAATAGACCAAGTCCCACACACTGCTAGAAGCCCAAATATTTTTTCAGAGCTAGATGCAGAAAAAAATTATTTTTAATTTGCAACCTGATGGAGGTCAGTATAGATGGACTAATAGACCAAGTCCCACACACTGCTAGAAGCCCAAATATTTTTTCAGAGCTAGATGCAGAAAAAAATTATTTTTAATTTGCAACCTGTTGGAGGTCAGTATAGATGGACTAATAGAACAAGTCCCACACGCTGCTAGAAGCCCAAATATTTTTTCAGAGCTAAATGAAGAAAAAAATTATTTTTAATTTGCAACCTGATGGAGGTCAGTATAGATGGACTAATAGACCAAGTCCCACACACTGCTAGAAGCCCAAATATTTTTTCAGAGCTAGATGCAGAAAAAAATTATATTCAGTTTGCAACCTGATGGAGGTCAGTATAGATGGACTAATAGAATGATGCTATGCCCAAAAGATTTTACTTCACTAGGTGCAGTAAAAAAATTGGTATTCTATACACAGGTGGTATATCTTGCAACACAGATAGGCTACTCCACTGACTAACACACTCTGCAATAGGCCAAAAAGGATTAGCTTTGCTAGATTCAGCCAAATGCTGTGAAAAAAACTTGCACAGCACTGGCACAGACCTGCCTGGCAAAAACTGATAGGAACTGATGTAACCTAGTCCTGAAAAGGACTCCAATTACAATTAGTCTTTACTCCCACAATCTATCTATTTAAGAGCACAGACCTGCCTGATTAAAGTCGTAGGAAATGCTGTAACCTAGTCCTTAAAAGGACTGCAATCACAACTATTCCCTACTCCCAAGCTATGTGTATATTTGTGCGAAAATTGGCTTGAAATTAACAAGGTATAGCGCACACAGCAACAGCGGTGCCGTCTAACACGCAGCTGCAGCAGTGAGAAAATGGTGGCGACGGGGAAAATGGCTTGGTCTTATAGGGCAACTCTACCATTCTATGATTCTATGATTCTATGATTCTATGTGACATACACTGCCAATCACACATGCCCTTGCTTGTGTGAAAAAAAGCACTTCGCTCCGTGTGTGCGCTGCTGATAGGCTGACAGATTGCACCTCCCCACTGCAAATGCGGGAAAGAGAAAAAAAAATGGAGATCTTCATTGTTCCTGCAGAGATCCATCCCCTGACCCTCCCCCCGCCCCGCTGTACACTCAAACTGCGTATTAACATTAATTTTCATCATTACTGAGAAAAAATCCAGTTATGATTTTGGTGCACGAACAGTTATCGAACATAACCTCGAACAGCCGAATTTTTCTCAAATTGTTCGTGTTCGCCGACCGGCTCGAACACCGCCCAAAACAGCTCGAATTTGAGATTGGCGAACAGTTCGAGTAGAACAACGCTCATCTCTAGTAAAGAGGTGGCAGGTCTGCGCCCCAAAACAGGTGTGACTGCTGTCCCCCCAGTCACAGAGGATGAAGAGGCCGCGGATGCACAAGATATGGCAGACGGTGGTTGGCCCGGCCGGCTAGACCGCATTGTAGCACACTGAGCTTCCCACTGCAACTTATGCTTCATGTCCATGTGCCGGTTCATGCATGAAGTACTCAATCTATGTATTTTTTGGCCTCTACTTAGCTTTTGCTGACAAATGTTACAGATAACACGAGTTGGGTCATCTTTATCGATCTGAAAAAATGCCCAGGCTATGCAAGGCTTAGCACCCATGCGACCTGAAGAGCCACCACGACTTGTGGTGAGAGGCAGAGTTGTGTTTGAGGATGCAGTTGTTGACGTGCTTCCAGTACTACGTCTCTGTCCAGGAAGGCGCAACCTGACCTCGTCGTCACTAGCATCTTCCTCCACCTCCTCTGCTGACCTCATCTCTTGGCTGACTGTGGGTTGACAGTAAGTGGGATCTCCGACCTCATCATCATCACCCTGTGCGTTATCACACCCGTCGTCCTCAGAGCCAACCTGTTCCTGCCCTGATAAAAAACTAAAGTTGTCGCTCCAATCAGGTATTTGAGTCTTATCATCGTCTTTCTCATTGTCTCCACCAACAGGAGTTACAGTTTGGGAATGAGGGTCTACATTATGGTCAGAACCTTCTGCGTCTGGTCCTGGATCCGACTCATAAAGATTCTGGGCATCAGTGCAGATCATTTCCTCGTCTGGATTCACAGAAGCGCTGGAGTCGACCTCTGATTCCCAGGCTATAGTATGAGTAAACAGCTCTGCAGACTCAACCATCTGTTCTACCTCATACTCAGACGGGCAGCTGGAGATTTGGGAGCTGTGAGGAAGCAAGTGCGATTTGGGTGACACCTTTGAGGACTGGAGTATTTGTGATGTTGAAGTTGATGTGGAGGAGAGCCCACTTAAAGGAGCACTTGATATCCGTTGAAGCACCTGCTGTTTTTGTGCCTCATCTGGAATTTGTAGCGATTGGCGTGGCCGTAAGAAAGGGATCTTATCTCATTGTCCGCTAAAAGAAGTAGACATTTTAGTTTGGCTGGAAGATGGTCTTTCTTCTGCACCTACCCCACGGACACAACCTTTTTTCCCCTTCCCAACACGCCTATTCCCCTTTCCACCAGCAGCAGGCCATTTTCCACTCATTTTGGTGGTTAACTAATTCACAACTCTGGAGTTGTTTGCACAAAAAAACAATGGATGGTAACCGAGCAGAGCTGAGTGGCCAAACTGTGGTATTAGGCCAAAACTATTGGCTGGGTTAGATGCAGAAAAAAAATATTTTTAATTTGCAACCTGATGGAGGTCAGTATAGATGGGCTAATAGACCAAGTCCCACACACCGCTAGAAGCCCAAATATTTTTTCAGAGCTAGATGCAGAAAATTTTTTTATTCAATTTGCAACCTGATGGAGGTCAGTATAGATGGACTAATAGACCAAGTCCCACACACTGCTAGAAGCCCAAATATTTTTTCAGAGCTAGATGCAGAAAAAAAATATTTTTAATTTGCAACCTGATGGAGATCAGTATAGATGGACTAATAGACCAAGTCCCACACACTGCTAGAAGCCCAAATATTTTTTCAGAGCTAGATGCAGAAAAAAATTATTTTTAATTTGCAACCTGATGGAGGTCAGTATAGATGGACTAATAGACCAAGTCCCACACACCGCTAGAAGTCCAAATATTTTTTCAGAGCTAGATGCAGAAAAAAATTATATTCAATTTGCACCCTGCTGGAGGTCAGTATAGAAGGACTAATAGAACAAGTCCCACACACTGCTAGAAGCCCAAATATTTTTTCAGAGCTAAATGAAGAAAAAAATTATTTTTAATTTGCAACCTGATGGAGGTCAGTATAGATGGACTAATAGACCAAGTCCCACACACCGCTAGAAGCCCAAATATTTTTTCAGAGCTAGATGCAGAAAATTTTTTTATTCAATTTGCAACCTGATGGAGGTCAGTATAGATGGACTAATAGACCAAGTCCCACACACTGCTAGAAGCCCAAATATTTTTTCAGAGCTAGATGCAGAAAAAAATTATTTTTAATTTGCAACCTGATGGAGGTCAGTATAGATGGACTAATAGACCAAGTCCCACACACTGCTAGAAGCCCAAATATTTTTTCAGAGCTAGATGCAGAAAAAAATTATTTTTAATTTGCAACCTGTTGGAGGTCAGTATAGATGGACTAATAGAACAAGTCCCACACGCTGCTAGAAGCCCAAATATTTTTTCAGAGCTAAATGAAGAAAAAAATTATTTTTAATTTGCAACCTGATGGAGGTCAGTATAGATGGACTAATAGACCAAGTCCCACACACTGCTAGAAGCCCAAATATTTTTTCAGAGCTAGATGCAGAAAAAAATTATATTCAGTTTGCAACCTGATGGAGGTCAGTATAGATGGACTAATAGAATGATGCTATGCCCAAAAGATTTTACTTCACTAGGTGCAGTAAAAAAATTGGTATTCTATACACAGGTGGTATATCTTGCAACACAGATAGGCTACTCCACTGACTAACACACTCTGCAATAGGCCAAAAAGGATTAGCTTTGCTAGATTCAGCCAAATGCTGTGAAAAAAACTTGAACAGCACTGGCACAGACCTGCCTGGCAAAAACTGATAGGAACTGATGTAACCTAGTCCTGAAAAGGACTCCAATTACAATTAGTCTTTACTCCCACAATCTATCTATTTAAGAGCACAGACCTGCCTGATTAAAGTCGTAGGAAATGCTGTAACCTAGTCCTTAAAAGGACTGCAATAACAACTATTCCCTACTCCCAAGCTATCTGTATATTTGTGCGAAAATTGGCTTGAAATTAACAAGGTATAGCGCACACAGCAACAGCGGTGCCGTCTAACACGCAGCTGCAGCAGTGAGAAAATGGTGGCGACGGGGAAAATGGCTTGGTCTTATAGGGCAACTCTACCATTCTATGATTCTATGATTCTATGATTCTATGTGACATACACTGCCAATCACACATGCCCTTGCTTGTGTGAAAAATGCACTTCGCTCCGTGTGTGCGCTGCTGATAGGCTGACAGATTGCACCTCCCCACTGCAAATGCGGGAAAGAGAAAAAAAAATGGAGATCTTCATTGTTCCTGCAGAGATCCATCCCCTGCCCCTCCCCCCGCCCCGCTGTACACTCAAACTGCGTATTAACATTAATTTTCATCATTACTGAGAAAAAATCCAGTTATGATTTTGGTGCACGAACAGTTATGGAACATAACCTCGAACAGCCGAATTTTTCTCAAATTGTTCGTGTTCGCCGACCGGCTCGAACACCGCCCAAAACAGCTCGAATTTGAGATTGGCGAACAGTTCGAGTAGAACAACGCTCATCTCTAGTAAAGAGGTGGCAGGTCTGCGCCCCAAAACAGGTGTGACTGCTGTCCCCCCAGTCACAGAGGATGAAGAGGCCGCGGATGCACAAGATGTGGCAGACGGTGGTTGGCCCGGCCGGCTAGGCCGCATTGTAGCACACTGAGCTTCCCACTGCAACTTATGCTTCATGTCCATGTGCCGGTTCATGCATGAAGTACTCAAACTATGTATTTTTTGGCCTCTACTTAGCTTTTGCTGACAAATGTTACAGATAACACGAGTTGGGTCATCTTTATTGATCTGAAAAAATGCCCAGGCTATGCAAGGCTTAGCACCCATGCGACCTGAAGAGCCACCACGACTTGTGGTGAGAGGCAGAGTTGTGTTTGAGGATGCAGTTGTTGACGTGCTTCCAGTACTACGTCTCTGTCCAGGAAGGCACAACCTGACCTCGTCGTCACTAGCATCTTCCTCCACCTCCTCTGCTGACCTCATCTCTTGGCTGACTGTGGGTTGACAGTAAGTGGGATCTCCAACCTCATCATCATCACCCTGTGCGTTATCACACCCGTCGTCCTCAGAGCCAACCTGTTCCTGCCCTGACAAAAAACTAAAGTTGTCGCTCCAATCAGGTATTTGAGTCTTATCATCGTCTTCCTCATTGTCTCCACCAACAGGAGTTACAGTTTGGGAACGAGGGTCTACATTATGGTCAGAACCTTCTGCGTCTGGTCCTGGATCCGACTCATAAAGATTCTGGGCATCAGTGCAGATCATTTCCTCGTCTGGATTCACAGAAGCGCTGGAGTCGACCTCTGATTCCCAGGCTATAGTATGAGTAAACAGCTCTGCAGACTCAACCATCTGTTCTACCTCATACTCAGACGGGCAGCTGGAGATTTGGGAGCTGTGAGGAAGCAAGTGCGATTTGGGTGACACCTTTGAGGACTGGAGTATTTGTGATGTTGAAGTTGATGTGGAGGAGAGCCCACTTAAAGGAGCACTTGATATCCGTTGAAGCACCTGCTGTTTTTGTGCCTCATCTGGAATTTGTAGCGATTGGCGTGGCCGTAAGAAAGGGATCTTATCACATTGTCCGCTAAAAGAAGTAGACATTTTAGTTTGGCTGGAAGATGGTCTTTCTTCTGCAGATGTTACTGTTGCTTTAACACCTACCCCACGGACACAACCTTTTTTCCCCTTCCCAACACGCCTATTCCCCTTTCCACCAGCAGCAGGCCTTTTTCCACTCATTTTGGTGGTTAACTAATTCACAACTCTGGAGTTGTTTGCACAAAAAAACAATGGATGGTAACCGAGCAGAGCTGAGTGGCCAAACTGTGGTATTAGGCCAAAACTATTGGCTGGGTTAGATGCAGAAAAAAATTATATTCAATTTGCAACCTGATGGAGGTCAGTATAGATGGACTAATAGAACTGCCCCCTATGTACAAGAATATAACTACTATAATACTGCCCCTTTGTACAAGAATATAACTACTATAATACTGCTCCTATGTACAAGAATATAACTACTATAATACTGCCCCCTATGTACAAGAATATAACTACTATAATACTGCCCCTATGTACAAGAATATAACTACTATAATACTGCTCCTATGTACAAGATTATAACTACTATAATACTGCTCCTATGTACAAGAATATAACTACTATAATACTGCCCCCTATGTACAAGAATATAACTACTATAATACTGCTCCTATGTACAAGAATATAACTACTATAATATTGCCCCCTATGTACAAGAATATAACTACTATAATACTGCTCCTATGTACAAGAATATAACTACTATAATACTGCCCCTATGTACAAGAATATAACTGCTATAATACTGCCCCCTAGGTACAAGAATATAACTACTATAATACTGCCCCTATGTACAAGAATATAACTACTATAATACTGCTCCTATGTACAAGAATATAACTACTATAATACTGCCCCTATGTACAAGAATATAACTACTATAATACTGCTCCTATGTACAAGAATATAACTACTATAATACTGCCCCTATGTACAAGAATATAACTGCTATAATACTGCCCCCTAGGTACAAGAATATAACTACTATAATACTGCCCCTATGTACAAGAATATAACTACTATAATACTGCTCCTATGTACAAGAATATAACTACTATAATACTGCCCCCTATGTACAAGAATATAACTACTATAATACTGCCCCTGTGTACAAGAATATAACTACTATAATACTGCTCCTATATACAAGAATATAACTACTATAATACTGCTCCTATGTACAAGAATATAACTGCGATAATACTGCCCCCTATATACTAGAATATAACTACTATAATACTGCCCCTATGTACAAGAATATAACTACTATAATACTGCTCTTGCTTTCTAATAATAGATATAATTACTCTTTGCTCCTTATATTGACTGATTACTTGATAATAAAATGATGAAAAGTGTTTATTTTTCTAACTGCTGAATTCATTTTGTTAAAGCATCTGAGAAAAAAAAACACATATAAAAGCATATTTTTTCTTTGAAGGATGTTTTGTATTCAGATTTCTTAAATGTACTGGAATAATGTATTTGGAGGATCTTTTATTTTCCTTTTTGCTTATGATGATAACAATAATCAAAAAATACAAACTCCACAGGGTAAATAAATGCCATGATTGCCTCACTTACTTTTGAGCTTTCTACTCCTTTATAACCAGTAGTCAACTGCAGGTGGTGCTAGTAGGAAGAACATTGCTGAATTTTATGAGTGCCGAAAACAAATTATAGCATTCAATGTGATAAAAAGGAGAAACAAAATACCGGTAAATAAATTAATAGATATTACAACTGAAGCACTGGGGTCTAAGTGGTTGTCTGATGAAATCAAGTTGTCACATATTCACAGGATGCTGCCATAAAAGTTGAGCGCACCGCTCAGCACCCGCATAGGGAGTGAATAGAGCGGTGGTCAAACATGGACTATGCTGCTTTATTTAACTGAGAGAAAAGTGCCCTGTTCCGCCGATTTGTGCTGACCCCAGTGGATAAACCCCTACTGATTAATACTGTGCCTTGAAAAAGTATTCATATCCCTTGAACTTTTTCAAATTTTGTCATGTTTAACCCACAAACTTAAATTTATTCTAATGGGATTTTATGTGACACCAACACAAAGTAGCAAGTAATTTTGAAGTTTACAGAAAATGATACATTGTTTTCGAAATTTAAAAAAAAATTCTGTAAATTGTGAGGCGCATTTGTTTTCAGCCCCCTGTAGTCTAATACCCCTAAATAGACTCCTTAGTGACCAATCACCTCCAGAAGTCACATAATTAGTACATTTATTCCACCTGTGTGTATTTTATTCTCAGCATAACTACAGCTGTTTTGTGCAGGCCTCAGAGGTTTGTGTGACAACATTAGGGATCAAACAGCATCATGAAAACCAAAGAACACACCAGACATGTCAGGGATAAAGTTGTGGAGAAGAGTAAAGCAGGGTTAGGTTCTAAAAAAAAATAGCCAACGTTCTGAACATTACACAGAGTACTGTTCAAGCCATCATCCAAAAATGGAAGGAGTATTGCACTATTGCAAACCTAACAAGACATGGCCGTCCACCCAAACTGACAACCCAAGCAAGGAGAGCACTAATAAACACTAATAAGAGAAGCAGCCAAGAGGTCCATGGTCACTCTGGAGGAGCTGCCACGATCCACATCTCAGGTCGGAGAATCTGTTCACAGGACAACTAGTAGGTCATGGCTCTACTATCGGTATTTTGTCAGTATTTTTTCTCAAAAGTGGGAGCCAAAACTAGGTGGGTAACAATCAAAGAAAAGGTATAATAGAAACAAGTCACCAATTCTGCATTTATCACCCACTTCTGATTTTGGTTCCCACTTGTGACAAAAAATACTGACCGAATACTGACCAAATACTGATAGTGGGGTCGTAGCCTTAGTCGTATACTCCACAAATCTGGCTTTTATGGAAGAGTGGCTCTAGTCAGATGAAACCAAAGGAAAACTTTTTGCGCTAAATGCAAGACGCTTGTGTGGCGGAAAACTAACACTGCACCTCACCCTGAAAACACCATCCCCACCATTAAACATAGTGGTGGCAGCATCATGCTGTTGGGAGTCTTTTCTTCAGCAGGGGCAGGGAAGCTGGTCAGAATTGATGGAAGATGGTCAGAATTGATGGAAGATGGATGGAGCTAAATACAGGAAAATCCATGAGGAGAACCTGTTAGAGGCTGCAAAAGACTTGAGCCTGGGGGGTAGGTTCAGCTTCCAGCAGGACACCGACCCTAAACATCCTGCCAGAGCCACAATGGAGGTGTAACGGGTCTGGGAGGCGGAACCTCTGAGCTACTATACAAGGGGGCGGTCCTTGTAAGGGAGCCGGTGGCGACCAGGCAGGCAGTCACAGCAGGTGACCGGGACAGTCTCTAGAAGAACGGGCAGGAGGTCACGGCAAGTGACCGGGGCAGTCTCTGGATGAATGGGCAGATGGTCACGGCAAGTGACCGGGGCAGTCTCTGGATGAACGGGCAGATGGTCACGGCAAGTGACCGGGGCAGTCTCTGGGTGAACGGGCAGATGGTCACGGCAAGTGACCGGGGCAGTCTCTGGGTGAACGGGCAGATGGTCACGGCAAGTGACCGGGGCAGTCTCTGGGTAACGGGTTGGTACGACCTGTGGCGGCTGATGGTAGACGTGAGCTCCCAGGTGAGCAGGCGAGAGTCTCTGGATAAACGGGTGGTCACAGCATGTGACGGCGGAGCCTCCAGGAAGACCAACAGACAGGCGGCAGATGAGCGCTCCCAGGTGAGCGGGCAGACGTCTCTGGACAGGCGGGTGGTCACAGCACGTGACGGCAGAGCCTCCAGGTAGGCTAGCAGACAGGCAGCAGATGAGCGCTCCCAGGTGAGCGGGCAGGAGTCACTGGACAGGCAGGTGGTCACAGCACGTGACGGCAGAGCCTCCAGGTAGGCTAGCAGGCAGGTAGCAGATATGCGCTCCCAGGTGAGCGGGCAAGCTGGTCCTTAGACAGACTGACAGGAGTAGTAAGGCAGACCGTCGGACCTCAGGCTAGCAGGCAGGTAGCAGGATATCAGGCAGGAATTAGACAGCAGACTGGCAGGAATCTGGCAGGTATCTGGCAGGTAACTGGCAACGGGACCTGAGGGCTGAAGCAGAGTAGTGAACAGTGCTACAACATTGCTCGGGCACCTCCATTTTGGAGGAGGTGCCTTTTAAATGGGAGGTCCTCCGGCAATTGGCCGGGGACTCCTTAGGACGACGCGCGCGGTCCCTTTAAGAGAGGGGGAGCGCGCGCGCGCCCTAAGCACACTGCCGGGGAAGGAGCGCGTGCCAGAAGCAGCGGGGAGAGCAGCGCTGGAGGACGCCGCGCCAGGAGCGGGGAGGTGAGAGGGACGGCGTCTCTGCCTAGAACGGGGCAGAGACGCCGATGCTACAGTACCCCCCCCCCCTTTAGGCCCCCTCTTTTTTTGGCCAGAAAGAAATTTCTCAAGGAGAAGCGGGGCGTTGATGTTCTCCCTGGGTTCCCAAGTTCTCTCCTCAGGACCAAACCCCTTCCAATCTACCAGAAAAAAGGTTTTTCCTCTTACCCTCTTGGAGGCCAGAATACTCTCTACCTCAAAGATGTCATCAGCGGAAACCGGAGCAGGAGGGGCACCTGGATTTTTGGAAAAAAAGTTAAAGACAACGGGTTTGAGGAGAGATACGTGGAAGGAGTTGGGGATCCGTAGGGTGGCCGGGAGTTTTAATTTGTAGGCCACAGGGTTAATTTGCCTGAGGACTTTGAAGGGGCCGATGAATCGAGGACCCAACTTGTAGGAGGGTACTTTGAGCCGCACATGTTTGGATGAGAGCCAAACCTTGTCTCCCGGACGGAATTGGGGCGGATCCAGACGTCTCTTATCAGCATATCTCTTCATCCGCTCAGAGGAGAGAAGAAGAGCGGACCTGGTGCTCTCCCAAATAGTAGAAAATTCGCTGACAAGAGACTCCGCAGCAGGGTTGTCCACAGAAACGGAGACAGGAAGTGGAATCCGGGGATGTTGGCCACCGACTATAAAGAACGGGGATTTGGAAGAGGACTCGCTCTCATGGTTGTTATAAGAGAACTCGGCCCATGGTAGGAGATCCACCCAGTCCGAGTGGTGAGCATCAACGAAGTGCCGGAGGTAGCTGGACAAGATCTGATTGATCCGCTCCACTTGACCATTGGACTGAGGGTGGTAAGCGGAAGAGAAATCCAGGGTAATGTCCAGCAGCTTACATGTGGCTCTCCAGAAGCGAGAGGTGAACTGAACCCCACGATCCGACACGATGTGGAGGGGCAGACCATGGAGACGGAAGATGTGGCGGATAAAGTCTTTAGCCAGCTCGGGTGCAGACGGAAGACCAGGCAGGGGAATGAAGTGGGCCATCTTAGAAAAACGGTCAGCGACAACCCAAATGACAGTGCAACCGGCAGAAACTGGAAGGTCGGTGATAAAGTCCATAGCGATGTGTTGCCAAGGAGCAGCAGGTACGGAAAGGGGCAGGAGATGGCCGGCAGGTAGATGTCGGGGAACTTTGTTACGGGCACAGGATGAACAGGCCGCGATGAAGTCTACCACGTCCTTACGCAGGGTAGGCCACCAGTAATGCCGGGTAATAAGTTGGAAGGTCTTCTTTTGGCCAGCATGGCCAGCTAGTTTAGAAGAATGTCCCCAGCGAAGAACCCTCTCCCGATCTGGCACAGCTACGAACGTCTTACCGGGTGGAAGACGAGTCAGATCCACGGGGGCCACATTCATCACCTTGGAGGAGTTGATGATGTGCGTAGGTTCCTCCTCTTGATCGGAGGACAGGAAGGACCGGGACAAGGCATCAGCTTTGACGTTCTTGTCCGCCGGACGGAAATGAAGAATGAAGTCGAAGCGGGCAAAAAACAGCGACCACCGGGCCTGGCAAGGATTGAGTCTCTGGGCATTTTGGAGATATGCCAGGTTTTTGTGATCCGTGTAGATAATTACCGGGTAGAGAGCCCCTTCAAGCAGATAGCGCCACTCTCCCAGTGCCAATTTGATGGCTAGCAATTCCTGGTCTCCAATGGAGTAGTTGCGCTCCGACGAGGAGAAGATTTTGGAGAAGAAGCCGCACGTTACCATTCTCCCAGTAGAAGACTTCTGGGTGAGCACCGCTCCAGCTCCGGAAGAGGAGGCATCAACCTACAGGTAGAATTGTTTATTACAGTCCGGACGGTGCAGGACGGGAGCAGAGGCGAAGGCTTTCTTTAGGGAAAGGAAGGCCTCCTCGGCTTCAGGCGACCATGTTCTGGGGTTAGCCCCCTTACGGGTAAGTGCAGATATGGGAGCAGTCCGAGACGAGAAGTGTGGGATGAAAAGACGATAATAATTAGCGAAGCCCAGGAATCGCTGTATCGCCTTCAAACCTTCAGGACGAGGCCATTTTAGAACGGAAGAGAGCTTCTCGGGATCCATTTGCAGACCTGTTTGGGAGATGACATAGCCCAAGAACGGAAGGGAGGTCTGATCGAAGAGGCACTTCTCGTATTTGGCGTAAAGGTGGTTCTGCCGAAGCCTAAGCAGGACCTGACGAACATCCCTCCGGTGTGTGGGGAGATCCGGAGAGAAGACCAAGATATCGTCCAGGTATACCACTACGCAGGAGTACAGGAGGTCACGGAAGATGTCATTGACTAGTTCCTGAAAGACCGCGGGAGCATTACAGAGACCGAAGGGCATCACAAGGTACTCGTAGTGACCGTCCCGGGTATTGAATGCCGTCTTCCACTCGTCTCCTTGACGGATACGGACCAGATTATACGCTCCTCGTAGATCCAGCTTAGAGAAGATCCTGGCGCCCTTGAGACGGTCAAACAATTCGGAGATGAGTGGCAGGGGATATTTGTTTTTTACCGTGATGAGATTGAGTCCTCTGTAATCAATACAGGGACGTAGCGAGCCGTCTTTCTTTTTGACAAAGAAGAATCCGGCTCCAGCCGGGGAGGTAGATTTTCGGATAAATCCCCTAGCCAGATTCTCTTCAATGTACTCAGACATGGCTCGGGTCTCGGCTGCAGACAACGGGTAGATACGCCCACGGGGAGGAGTGGTGCCAGGTACCAGGTCGATCGGGTAATCGTATGGCCTATGGGGTGGCAACGTCTCAGCTTCCTTCTTACCGAAGACGTCCGCATAGGGCCAGTAGGGAGCCGGGAGACCAGGTAAGTTAGCTGGAGTAGGCTGAGGGCGAAGAGGACGGACCGGGACCAGGCAGGTCCTATGGCAGTCAGGACCCCATCGGAGTACTTCACCGGACCGCCAGTTCAATACGGGTTCATGTGTCTGGAGCCAAGGTAGACCTAGCAACAGGGAGTGAGAAAGTCCGGACAGCACATGGAATGAGATCTCCTCAGAGTGCAGCATTCCCACCTGCAGGGTTATGGGTTCGGTGACGAGCAGGATGGTCTCCGAGAGAAGTCTTCCATCCACGGAGGCGACTGACAATGGTTCAGCCAGGGACTTGGTGGGAATATGGTATCTCTCTACCAGAGACTGGGAGATGAGGTTTCCAGCAGCTCCAGAATCCAGATGGGCGAGTTCAAAGAGACGGTTTTCTCCCCAAGCAATAGAGACCGGTAAGGTCAGAGACGGAGAGGGCTTACTTTTGTCTAGGACGACCTCTCCGAGTGGTCCTAGACACTGGCGTTTCCCGGCTTTTCCGGGCAGGAACGGATGAAGTGCTTCATACTGCCACAATAGAAACAGCTTCCCTCGGCTCGGCGAGATTCTTGGCGAGAACCGACCATCTTGGTCTGGTCGACCTGCATAGGCTCAGGAGAGTGTAGCTGAGGAGAGACGGAGGGAGTGACGGGTTTCTGAAAAGTAGGAGCAAGACGTGGAAACCTCCTCTCACGGGTGACCTCTTTGGCACGCTCCTGGAACCGCAGGTCAATCCGGGTGGCAAGAGTTATTAGGTCATCGAGAGTGGTAGGAATATCCCGACCGGCAAGTTCATCTTTTATATGGCCGGACAGACCCTCCCAGAAGACAGAAACCAGAGCGTCATTATCCCAGGCTAGCTCCGAGGCAAGGGTACGGAACCGTATGGCATATTGGCCCACGGTGAGACTTCCCTGACGGAGGCGTAGCAGAGATGATGCGGATGAGGTCTTCCGTCCGGGTTCATCGAAGACTTTCCGGAAAGCCGTGAGAAAGGCAGGCAAGTCGGACACCAGGGGGTCTCCTCTCTCCCATAGAGGATTTAGCCAGGCCAGGGCCTCTCCGGTGAGATGAGATATGATGAAGGCAATTTTGGCCCTGTCGGAGTTAAACTGGTGAGACAGGAGTTCAAAGTGCAGGGTGCACTGATTTATGAAGCCCCGAGCCTGGGCGGAGTCTCCTCCGAAACGAGGAGGTGCAGAAAGCCAGGGTCCGGGGTAGGATACCATGTTATTAGTGGGCAGTGGAGCTGCCGAATTGCGAGTCATGGCACTGGCGGTGGTTGCAGGCAGAGCAGTCAGAGTGTCCAGGCGAGAATTGACATTCCGCAGGTGACCCAGGATGGACTCCTGTTGGGACCTCTGACGGGACAGTTCATGACACAGGTCCGAGAGCGAGGGAGCTTGGGGGCCACCGGGTTCCATGGCCCGAGCAAACTGTAACGGGTCTGGGAGGCGGAACCTCTGAGCTACTATACAAGGGGGCGGTCCTTGTAAGGGAGCGGGTGGCGACCAGGCAGGCAGTCACAGCAGGTGACCGGGACAGTCTCTAGAAGAACGGGCAGGAGGTCACGGCAAGTGACCGGGGCAGTCTCTGGATGAACGGGCAGATGGTCACGGCAAGTGACCGGGGCAGTCTCTGGGTGAACGGGCAGATTGTCACGGCAAGTGACCGGGGCAGTCTCTGGGTGAACGGGCAGATGGTCAGGGCAAGTGACCGGGGCAGTCTCTGGGTAACGGGTTGGTACGACCTGTGGCGGCTGATGGTAGACGTGAGCTCCCAGGTGAGCAGGCGAGAGTCTCTGGATAAACGGGTGGTCACAGCATGTGACGGCGGAGCCTCCAGGAAGACCAACAGACAGGCGGCAGATGAGCGCTCCCAGGTGAGCGGGCAGACGTCTCTGGACAGGCGGGTGGTCACAGCACGTGACGGCAGAGCCTCCAGGTAGGCTAGCAGACAGGCAGCAGATGAGCGCTCCCAGGTGAGCGGGCAGGAGTCACTGGACAGGCAGGTGGTCACAGCACGTGACGGCAGAGCCTCCAGGTAGGCTAGCAGGCAGGTAGCAGATATGCGCTCCCAGGTGAGCGGGCAAGCTGGTCCTTAGACAGACTGACAGGAGTAGTAAGGCAGACCGTCGGACCTCAGGCTAGCAGGCAGGTAGCAGGATATCAGGCAGGAATTAGACAGCAGACTGGCAGGAATCTGGCAGGTATCTGGCAGGTAACTGGCAACGGGACCTGAGGGCTGAAGCAGAGTAGTGAACAGTGCTACAACATTGCTCGGGCACCTCCATTTTGGAGGAGGTGCCTTTTAAATGGGAGGTCCTCCGGCAATTGGCCGGGGACTCCTTAGGACGACGCGCGCGGTCCCTTTAAGAGAGGGGGAGCGCGCGCGCGCGCGCCCTAAGCACACTGCCGGGGAAGGAGCGCGTGCCGGAAGCAGCGGGGAGAGCAGCGCTGGAGGACGCCGCGACAGGAGCGGGGAGGTGAGAGTGACGGCGTCTCTGCCTAGAACGGGGCAGAGACGCCGATGCTACAGGAGGGTTTAGATCAGAGCATATTCATGTGTGTGAACGGCGCAGTCACAGTCCAGACCGAAATCCCAGAGAATCTGTGACAAGACGTGAAAATTGCTGATCACAGACGTCTCCATCCAATCTCACTGAGCGAGAGCGAGTGTGCAAAGAAGACGGGCAATATGTCACCTCCAGATGTGCAAAGCTGGAGAGACATTCCCCAAAAGACTGCAGCAGCGATTGCAGTGAAAGGTGGTCCTACAAAGTATTGACGCAGCAGGGAAGAATACAAATGCAAGGAACAATATTCAGATTTATATTTTTCAAATAATTAGAAATCCATGTATCATTTCCTTTACACTTGACAAATACTCGCTACTAGTGTTGGTATCACATAAAATCCCAATAAAATACATTTAAGTTTGTGGGTAAAACATGAAAGATGTGGAAAAGTTCACTAGGTATGAATACTTGTAAGTTATCAGAGTGCTGTTTTTGATATATATATATATATATATATATATATATATATATATATATATATATATACACACATTACGGTCTTCCCATTAAAGCATACTAATAGGATTCTCCATACTGCAGCAGTGTTATCAAATTTAGGGCAGGTGGAGGCAAAGAAGGGTTCCAATAATAATATAGATACACCCATATCCTGATCCTACTACCATGATACATGATAGCTGGGTGCCAATTAAAGTGTTTTTCTACTTCTTACATATGTCAATGACTCATCAAAATGATGGGTCACCATTATCAGATTGGTGAGGGTCCGATACTGGGCATCCTCAAAAATCTGCTGTTCTCGGTCCTTGCGGGGGACGGATGTCAGCTGTTGTAGAGCTGAAGAGCACAGGTCCATCAATTCTGTAGTGGTCACTGCCAGATACTACAGATCAACTTCAATTCATTCAAATTAGGGTAGATCTTCGGTATTCGGCAACTGTCACTACGATGGAGCTGTGCCATTCAGCTCCATAACTGCTAACATCCAGCTGCCGCCACTGAGAAATGCTGATCAGTGGGGGTGCCAAGCGTCAGACCCCCACCAATCTGATATTGATGTCCTATCCAAAAATAGGTCATCAATATAAATCCCTTTAAGACCCTTACCATCCACTTGTGTAGGTAGATGAGGTCGTGTTTGCATGTGCATTTGGAACAGTGTGTCATCTTCTGTACATGACCCAAGTTCCCCAACAGGTCTCACCACATTCCTCCACATGATCTGGATAATAAACACTTTCCCCTCCCCTATCCCATCTCGAAAAATCTTCATCTGCTCAAACAGAACTAAGTCTTTGGTTCTAGAGGACGGGGAGGTCGGATCATGGTCGCCCACCACATGGATCAGCAGGATCCAAAGTAGCAATGTCTTCACAAAATCTAGAATTTACGACTCATTTGACAATGCAAGCGAAAGACAAAGCTGATGTAAAAGCAAATGGCATGTAAAATCAGACGAGTATTGAAAGGTGAGTAGAACAATAATTTTATTAGAATATATTCCAGAATTAAAAAAAATGAATGTGGCTATACCATCAATTGGGGTCATCATTTTGTGCAATTATGATTTATGATAGTACTAACCCTGAATGAATAACTAAATCACAACCAATGGATATAAAATGTACAGTTTTACATTTAGATATTATAAGTTATATAAATATATTTATATATCTGTTATCAATGTGGTGTTTTCAGCATCTCTTAATAAAAAATGTTTGTTCTGCTCTTTCTGAATATTTATAACTATTCAGTTGCCCTTTCCGCCTCATTAATAGTTGAGAATAATGAAAAACAAAAACTATTCATTCAAAATGTATTTCATGTAAATATTTAATAAAATATTTATAAGTTTTACTTAAATAATTACATTTATTGATTGATATGAAGATGTACCTGAAACTTGTAACCTCAAAATTTAGGCTTAAAATTAAAAATTACACTTATTATAAATCTTACTTTCTTGTGCGCTTGTAAAGCTGCGTTTCAGTTTTGATAATCATCTTAATCATCTTCAGAACAAGCAATAATTTGTCCCTATACATATTTATTTTTTATTTTTTTCAATTGTCGCACTTCAAGAATCATCTTGTTTTTTAATTTATTTAATTTATTTATTTTTTGTCTATGTGGCTATATGAAAACTTGTACTTTTTGGGGATAAGTTGTATTTGTCTGTACTTTTTGGGGATAAGTTGTATATGTCTGTGGTATGATTTTAGGGCATATATAACTTATTACCTAAATTTACCTAAATTTTATTAACCCTTTATAAAAAAAAACAACCCAATAATTTTACTAAAGGTCTTTGACAGTTTTAGAATTTTGCTACATATGTACAAATGAAGTGTGACCTTCTGCAGTTTATGGCAAATTTACATAGTTTTATTTTATTTTTTTTTTACTTTTGTACTAAATACACTCAAAGAAAATCATTTGTTTTTATGTCGCCATATTCTGTTAGCCATAATTTTAACATTTTTTCCATGACAAGATGTAGTTTTTATTGTTACCATTTTGTGGACTATTAGAGCAATTTTTATTGCATTTTTTGGGGGAGGTAGAATGATAACAAAAATCAGCAATTCTGGATGTTTTTTTTTTTTTTGCACACTGTTAACCATTCAGTACAGTAAACATGTTAACATAATTCTTTAGGTGGATATGATAATGAAAATACCAAATTTATGTAGTTTATGTAGGTTTTAGTACTTTTTGTTAAAAGTAAATCACATAATTGAAAAAAAATATTATTTTCTAAGATTCACAACTTTTTTTATTTTTCTTCCTGTCAAACTCCTCACATGCCGTTGTCACTATAGACATTGTCATCTGAGGGGGTTAGAATCCTGGGATAAAAGTTAGCCCTGGTCCCAGCACATAATTAGGGATCTCAGCTCCTGTTGCGGATAGTACGGGCACAACATCAGCTATCAGGATAATTCAATAGGTGACTGTGTAAATCTCAGGATGTATGTCCAAAGATTTACATAGGAAAATATATGCCAAAAATCTGTATTTTTAGTTTTTTTTTTTACCATAATACATTAATATAGCTGTATACATACATTTTCATCTTTAAAATTTTTCATTGGGAACACTGAAAATGTCCCACCAAATATGATCACTGAATGCAATTTGTGAATTTAGTCTGTTTTCATTATTTTTTTTTTACATTTTGTTAATGAATTTTGTAATTTATTTTTTTTTACTCTACGAAGGTAGGATTTTTTACATGTTATTATTAGTGTTGAGCGAACATGCTCGACACTGCTCGGTACTCGCTCGAGCATCACGCTACTCGGGATGTTCGGCGAGCACCGAGCATTTCCGGGTTACTCGGGCGGGAGCTCGGGTCTCCGCCCTGCATGTTTGGCGCTCTTTACAGAGCCAATGAACATGCAGGGATTGCCAGCCAGTCACTGTAATGCCGCAGCCATGTTGTTTGTGGGCATTACAGTGATTGGCTGGCCGCACAACGTCACCTCGAGTATTTAAAACCGGGCGCCGCCATCTTGGACACAGTCGCTCTGGATCAGACAGTGTAGGGACAGCGCTGCTGATTTAGGGAGAGATATATCCTGCAAAATAGTTAGTGTAGGGTCTGTAAAGGCTGCCAGATCAAACAAACAAGCCTTCTCAGGACTAATATCCATCCCAGGTATATCAGGCAGGCAGGCTGTATAGGAGACGCAGTGGTTATACCAGCAAACGCTGCATTACAGTCCTGTGTGCTGCTCCTGTTGCTGAAATTGCTGGACTTAGCTCCAGGTCCCGGGGGCCAGGAAAAATCCTTTTTTTTTTATCTAAATCCTCTTTTTTTTTTCCTCCTTTACAATGTACAAATACCCATCTTATTAACCTTTTGGTGCCCCCCCCCTTCCCAAAAAAAAGTGTGCCTCTGATTTTTCAGACACAAATATATCTGTTGAAAATAGTTTGGTGTAGGCCAGAGAAATAGAAGTGTGGTTTTGCAGTTCTATGGGCCATTTGTATCTAAAAAAAACTGTTTGAGTGTGTCGCTCACTGTTCAGCCGCAAATATATATATATTTTAAAAAGCCTGGTATACACCAGTAAATTATTACTGTGGTTTTGATGTTCCACGGTAAAACATCTCTATTATCCTGTATAAAAATAATAAGTGTCTCCCTGATTTTTCAGACACAAATATATCTGTTGAAAATAGTCTGGTGTAGGCCAGAGAGACAGAAATGTGCTTTTGCTGTTCCACGATAAAAAATCTCTATTATCCTGCTTTTTGCATTTTTGCTGTAAAAAAAAAATAGTGTCTCCCTGATTTTTCAGACACAAATATATCTGTTGAAAATAGTCTGGTGTAGGCCCGAGAAATACAAGTGTGGTTTTGCAGTTCCATGGTACAAACCTCTGTATTATCCACTTTTGGGCCATTTGTATCTAAAAAAAGCAGTTTGAGTGTGTCGCTCACTGTTCAGCCGCAAATATATATATATTTTAAAAAGCCTGGTATACACCAGTAAATTATAACTGTGGTTTTGCTGTTCCACGGTAAAAAATCTCTATTATTCAGCTTTTGGTAGTTTTTTCCGTAAAGAAAAACAGTAGTGTCTCCTGACTGTTGTGATACAAAAATATATCTGTTGAAAATAGTCTTGTGTAGGCCCGACATCCCAGTGTGGTTTCGCAGTTCCACGGGTCAAATCGCTGTACTATCCAGTTTTGGGCCTTTGGTATCTAAAAAAAAAGCAGTTTGAGTGTGTCGCTCACTGTTCAGCCGCAAATATCTCTATTTAAAAAAGTGTGGTATACCCCAGTAAACAATAACTGTGGTTTTCCTCTTCCACTGTTCTAATCTACTCTTTATTACCCTTTTTCCATTGATAGTGCAAGTGTAAGCTATTTTACTTCATTTACAATGGGCAAGGCGCGTGGCAAGGGACGTGGAAGTGGACGTTCTGGTGATGGTTCGTGCAGAGGACGGGGCCGTGGCCAAGGTGAAAATGTGCCACAACCAACAGCCACATCTTCTCGCTCCCACTTCTTGACCGAATTACTAGGGAAGCACAGAACAACACCAGTATTGAGAACTGATCAGTGTGAACAGGTTATTAATTGGATAGCAGACAATACTTCCAGTTACCTGGGCACCACCACCTCCGGTCTGTCTTCCACACGGTCAACTCTTAGTAGCCGGGAGTCTCGACCGCATACTCCTCCTCACCCTGATGCTCCTTCCTCCCACCATGCCGAATGACGTCAGACAGCAAGTGATCCCACACTTGGACACTCTGAAGAGCTGTTCACTGGTCCATTTCCATATTTGGGCCCCTCGCCTGATACGCTTGAAGTGGTGGAAGAGGAGATCCCATGTTGCGATGCCCAAATATTTGAACAGCCACGGCCACAGGAAGTCGACGTTGGCAATCTGTCACAAGAGGTGGACGATGATGAGACACAATTGCCAGGAAGTGAGGAGGAGGATCGTGGTGCGCAAGTGGAAGAGGAGGAGGTGGTGGATGATCTAGTAACTGACCCAACGTGGAAGGAGGACATGCAGAGTGAGGCCAGCAGCACACAGGGGGAGGGAGGCAGAGTACCCCAACAGGCAGGAAGAAGCAGTGTGGTGGCCGCAGACAGAAGGCAGGCAACCGTTCCCCGTAACACCAACACGAGGGACGTTGCCAGTACAAGCGGTAGGTCTTCCAGAGTCTGGAATTTTTTTAAAGACTCTGCTGATAACCCCAAAAAGGCCATATGTTCCACCAGCCATGCCAGCATCAGCAGGGGTGACAAAACTACCAGCCTGACCACCACCAGCATGATCAGGCACATGGCAGCAAAGCACCCGACTTTGTGGGGCGAAACCCAGGGTCCACGACCAGTGTCAGCGGGTGTCACCACTGCTTCTTCCACTGTTGTGCGTGCAATAGAACCCCCTGTCGTGTGTGCAAGGCAATCCCCTGTCCATACTGCATGTAAAGATGCCCCCTCCTCTCAGTCTTCACTTGTTATGGCAGTTTCTCAAGAAACAGCATCAACGTTCACGTCCACGTCCCACCGCAGCGTTCAATTGTCCATATCCCAGACCTTTGAACGAAAGCGGAAATTCGCAGCTAACACCCCACAGGCCACAGTCCTAAATTCGCACATTTCACGACTGCTTGCATTGGAAATGCTGCCTTTTAGGCTGATGGAGACGGAATCCTTCCACAATCTTATGGCAGTGGCCGTCCCTCGGTACTCGGTCCCCAGCCGACATTATTTTGCCCGGTGTGCCATCCCCGCACTACACAAGAACGTGTCCCAAAGCATCTGCCATGCCCTCAACAACGCAGTTACTGGGACAGTCCACCTGACAACGGACACGTGGACAAGTGCTTGTGGCCAGGGACGGTACATCTCTCTGACGGCATACTGGGTAAACATAGTGGAAGCCGGGACCCAGTCGGACCTTGGGACGGAACACATCCTCCCCACACCGAGGATTGCGGGCCCTATGTCAGTCAGAGTTGCCCCCACAGTGTACAGCTCCTGCGCATCCTCCTCCTCCTCCTTCTCCTCTTGTTCAGCCTCCATCTCAGATATCACCACATCAGTTACAAGCTGGAAGAATTGCAGTACTGCCTCCGCCAAGCGGCAACAGGCTGTGCTGAAACTCATAAGCTTAGGTGATAAACCTCACGCTGCTTGTGAGTTGTGGACAGCTGTGAAAGACCAGGCAGATCTGTGGCTGAGACCGCTGAACCTACATCCCGGCATGGTCGTGTGTGACAATGGCCGTAACCTGGTGGCGGCTCTGAGGCGAGGTGAGATCACACACGTACCATGCCTGGCTCATGTGCTTAACCTCGTGGTTCAGCGGTTTCTTAAATCGTACCCCGAGTTGCCAGATCTGCTCGTGAAAGTACGCCGCCTGTCAGCTCATTTTCGCAAATCGGCTACAGCTTCCGCCTCCCTTGCTGTGTTGCAGCAGCGTTTGCAGCTTCCGGCACACCGACTGGTGTGTGATGTCCCCACACGTTGGAACTCTACCCTCCACATGTTGCAAAGGATTTGTGAGCAGAAGAGAGCAGTTGTGGAGTACCAGCTGCAACAAGGCCGTCAATATTCAGGTCAGACTCCACACATAAGACCTCAGGAGTGGACCTGGATGTCTGACATATGTACCATCCTGACAAACTTTGAGGAGGCCACCAAGATGGTGAGTGGCGATGACACCATCATTAGTGTCAGCATCCCACTTGTCTGTCTTTTGCAATGCTCTCTGCAGAGAATTAAAGAGGAGGCATTGCAGCCAGAGTATGATGAGATGGATCAAGAAGCCGTAGCGGGCGATTACACACAGCCCAGCCTCATCTCATCCCAACGTGCATTGGGGGACAATGAGGGAGAGGAGGAGGAGGAGGAAGAACAGGAGCTGCTATCATGCGTTGTAGACGGTAGTACCTGTACAAGTGTCATACCGTCGGTTCAGCGTGGGTGGCCTGAGGACAGGGGGGAGGAGGAAGAGGAGGAGGAGGAGGAGAGCATGGTCAGTCGTCATCTTGGTGAGGACACGGAAATATTGCCCGTTACCAGTCTGGCACGCATGGCTGACTTTATGTTACGCTGCCTTAACTGTGACCCTCGCGTTGTCAAAATGTTGGGTGACAGTCATTACTGGTTGGTGACACTTGTAGACCCCCGCTACAAGGGGAACTTTCACTCTCTTATTCCTGAGGTGGAGAGGTCTACAAAAATGGGGCAATACCGGAAGGCCCTTGCTGCAGAAATCTTAAAAAAATTCCCATCTGAACACGCTAGCGGCAGAGGTCACAGTTCGTTGCCCAACCAAGGCGTACAGGCGAGAGAGATGCAACTCCAATCCAGCAGAGGCAGGGGAACACTGTCAACGTTCTGGGACAGTTTTCTGAGACCCGCCCAGCTTACAGGCCCGGAGGCGCGGGGTACTCTCACAAGGAGTGGAAAGTTTCAAAAGATGGTGAGGGAGTACCTTGCCGATCGTACCAGCATCCTCCGTGATTCCTCTGTGCCTTTTAATTATTGGGTATCCAAGCTGGACACTTGGAATGAACTCGCTCTGTACGCCTTGGAGGTCATGGCCTGCCCTGCCGCTAGCGTGTTATCGGATCGGGTTTTTAGTGCCGCTGGGGGAATTATAACTGATAAGCGCACTCGCCTGTCAACTGACAATGCTGACAAGCTGACCCTTATCAAAATGAACAAGGGCTGGATTGGGCCAAACTTCTCATCACCACCAAATGACAGCAGAGTAACATAAAGTCAAATCCACTGTGTTATTTCGGGAGGTGTATTCACATGCACCGCTTCACACCCACACATGGGTATACGCTTCCTTGTTTCGGCTGTTTAATCTTCTTCTCCTTATCCTCAGCCTCCACCACCACTATACCACCAGGGTGCCAACATTGCAAGCTCCTCCGTCCTTATTTTTGGCAGCTTTTGCTTGCAAGGCATAAGCAAATACTATGGGACACCCACTCCCCAATAATGGGACTTATGTTTGTAATATGCTGTACTGCATGGCTCTTGTAAGGGGCATTGCAAGTTGCTCCGTCCTAATTTTTGGCAGCTTTTGCTGGAAAAGCATAAGCAAATACTATGGGACACCCACTCCCCAATAATGGGACTTATGTTTGTAATATGCTGTACTGCATGGCTCTTGTAAGGGGCATTGCAAGTTGCTCCTTCCTAATTTTGGCAGCTTTTGCTGGGAAAGCATAAGCAAATACTATGGGACACCCACTCCCCAATAATGGGACTTATGTTTGTAATATGCTGTACTGCATGGCTCTTGTAAGGGGCATTGCAAGTTGCTCCGTCCTAATTTCTGGCAGCTTTTGCTGGAAAAGCATAAGCAAATACTATGGGACACCCACTCCCCAATAATGGGACTTATGTTTGTAATATGCTGTACTGCATGGCTCTTGTAAGGGGCATTGCAAGTTGCTCCATCCTAATTTTTGGCAGCTTTTGCTGGGAAAGCATAAGCAAATACTATGGGACACCCACTCCCCAATAATCGGACTTATGTTTGTAATATGCTGTACTGCATGGCTCTTGTAAGGGGCATTGCAAGTTGCTCCGTCCTAATTTTTGGCAACTTTTGCTTGGAAAGCATAAGCAAATACCATGGGACACCCACTCCCCAATAATGGGACTTATGTTTGTAATATGCTGTACTGCATGTGACGCGCCCCCTGGGCCATGTGTACACGTGTGTGGGATACCCGGTGCCGGGTCTCTGGGGTCTGTAGTCTCCGTGGCGGTGACCCGGTCCCGTGGCTCAGGCTGGTCAAACCAGTGGCAGTCTTTCTTAGGTTTTGAGGTTAATTGTCCGACTGCGCCACCCGTGGATTGCGTTCAGGGAGTACCACCGCTGCGAGGCAGACCGCTGAGGCTGGTGTTGTGTGCGCAGCATAGAATGGGATTACTCCCCTCGGGAGGAGTATAGCCTCAGGGCAGTGAGTGTGGATGATGGGGGTGATGGTGCACGAGCGCAGCAGGAATGACTCAGAGTTTTTGCAGTGCAGTTCAGGGTCTTTACTGATGATTATAAGGTAGACCCTCCCGGGAGTACTGGCTAGCATAAGAGGCCTGGTCAGTCTGTGAGCAAGCAGGAGTTCCCCTGGCCAGGTGGAGTTGTAGGCCTCCCCGTCTGTCTGCACTCGTCCTGGCTACCTTGCTGTAAGCGGGTAGAGGTAGCCCACGTCCCTGAGTGTACCGTGTAGTGCTCACCTGTATGGCTGGTGACTTGGGGCCTTCTGTTAGCCTCCGCTCCACGACGGCGGTGCTGGTCCCTTGCTTGTGACTGAGCCTCCGGGCTTCTATGGCCAGAGGACCTGAAATCCCCTGCCGGCTGGTTTCTGCTGCTGGATATATAAGTCCTCACAGCTTCGGACTCCTGTGTCCGGTTCCTATTGTCTTCTGCCAGGGCGAGCTCTGCTCAGCTTCCAGCCCCTGGTTTTTAGCTCCTAGCGCCTACAGAGCTCCTTGCTGTTACTTTCCCTTGCTCTCACTCTGACTCTGACTGTTCTCTGACTCACTCAACCCCGCCCCAGATCCAGTTTATAACGGCAGAATTCTCCCCTCCCAGGATTGGGGCAGGAGGATGTTGCATGTTTAAGGGATCCTGACCAGGAAACCTCCCACTTGCTCTCCGACGTAATATCTCTATTACTGTGGTGACCAGGCCCCTGGGGTGCCACACATGGCTCTTGTAAGGGGCATTGCAGTTCCTCATAATTTTTGGAAAGCCTTCCATTCACTGCTTAGGCCAACAGTGCACGGGAGACCCAGTTGCTATAAATGGAAAAAAAGGTTTAGTTAATGCCCTCTGGCCTCCATGTCATTTCCAAGGGGCATTGGAGTGGCTCGAAATTTTTGGTAGGCATTGCACTCACTGTATGCCCTATAACTGTGTAGCCGAACCGCTCCTTTTGTTACAGAAACATATCCTACAAGACATATCTGGTTGACTGGCCTGATATTGATGTGAATGGTCCCTGTTCCTCCTGCTCTTTCTCCTTTGCCACTACCTCATCCATCATTTATCACCTGAAGCTTTGTTTTAACGGGAGTCATAGAACTTGGATAGTAGCAGGAAAACATCCAGCAATCCTCGGAGGAGGTAGGATATGCGCCAAAACGCTGACCACCTCAGGCCTAGCCGCTACTACATACATGCGCTTGCATTACAACAAAACAAAGCAGATGCTAACTTCTATCATCCTCATCATGCTCCTCACCTTGGCACTCTCAACTCCCCTGATGGAGAAGCCAGGGCCCACCGGAGGAGTCTGATAGTCCGGTGGGCTCGGCCAATGCTGCCCTAAAGCAGGCCAGGCTAAGAAAAGTGTGGGAAAGGTTACCGGGACAAATAGGGGTGGCTGGGGACCGAGTATGGACACCCGGCCACCCCTGGAGGCTGGGGAGCAAGCGGGGACACCCGGCCACCAGGCGGCTGGGGACTGAGTATGGATACCAGGCCGCCGACACAGCCATGGCGTGGTGGCCAGATTCCGCCTCCACATGCCTAAAAGGCCCAATTTAAAGTGCAAGCAAGCAAGCAGTATGGTATTGCAGCCTGGGGGTGGGTGGGTGGCAGGCAGCATACTTGAGCTTGTATTGCAAGGAATGGGGGAGGTACAATTGAACACTGCCCTCTGACTAGAACTTGCATGGGGATAGTTGCAAGTCTGCATCTTCTGATGCGGTAAGGATCACTTATGATGGGCACACTTTTAGACAGTGACCTGGGAGTCAGAGATGCTTCCAGGGGTCTTCCCCATGCTGTTCCCTTGTCTTTTCAGCGCTTTATGCATGTGTCACACAGCACATGGCCAGATAAGGTTGTAAAATGTTAAAATGACATTTCCCGGTGAATGCATTTGTCATAGTTGAAAGCAATACAAAAGTGCAAAAACGCATAAAAAATGCTACTTGTGAACATAGCCGAAGGTGTGGAGGAGTATTTTTGTTTTTGGTCATTTATTTTAACTTATACACAAGTCTTTTCCCTGGAAAGGATGTTCCTTAACTAGTGTTGAGCATTCCGATACTGAAATATCGGGAATCGGCCGATATTCGCGGTATCGGAATTCCGATACTTAATTCCGATACTTTTACAATATCGAATACCGAAATCGGAAGTTCCCATAATGCCTGCGCTCTGCAGTGTCTCTGAAGTATGACAAGCTGGATGGCAGCGCTTGGCTGAGATCCAGCCTGTCATCAGAATGCCATCCCAGCGTGGGAGAATTCTCCTGATCGTTTAAAAGCCGTCGGGCGGTAAAAAGCCGCCGGCTTTTAAACAATCACACAGCCCCATACTGCTTCCCCGCAGCCTCCCACCCCGATCCTCCGCTCCCCTCGCCACCTCCCATCCCGATCGTAAGTTAGGACCGGGCAGGGAGCGCAGCACCAAGGAGCGGGGAGCGAAGGACCCGGGCGGGGAAGCCGGCAGTGAAAAGACTTCACCGCTGGCTTTCCCGTTCTGTGCTGCGCTTTCCCGCCGGTTATTTCAAATGAACAGCTGAGGTATCAGGTGATGCTGATCAGCTGTTCATTTGAAGTAGCCGCGGTGCCCTCAGAGGGTTCACGTGAGTTCATGCTTGACTGCATTGCATGAACTCACATGAACTTTCCCACGGCCGCACAGGTCAGCCTCACCTCCCAGACGATCAGCCCGTCATGATTGGTGTGTGTGGGTGTCTGTGCGTGTGTCTGCGAGTGTGTGCGGGGTGTCTGTGCGTGTGTCTGCGAGTGTGTGCGGGGTGTCTGTGCGATGTCTGCGGGTGTGTGCGATGTCTGCGGGTGTGTGCGGTGTCTGTGCGATGTGTGCGGGTGTGTGCGGGTGTGCGCGGTGTCTGTGCGATGTCTGCGGTGTCTGTGCGATGTCTGCGAGTGTGTGCGGTGTCTGTGCGATGTCTGCGGGTGTGTGCGGTGTCTGTGCGATGTCTGCGAGTGTGTGCGGTGTCTGTGCGATGTGTGCGGGTGTGTGCGATGTCTGTGCGATGTGTGCGGGATGTGTGCGGGTGTGTGCGTGCAGGCAGACATAGGCCGATGTGACACTACTACTCCCATCGGCCTATGTCTGTCCCCCGTCCACTCGTGCCAGCAGGATCAGCTCGATGGGAGCAGTAGTTCCCATCAGCCTGATCCTGCTATTTAAATTGCCCTACTGTGTCCCCAATAAATTTTAAATACATGTCATTGGTGGCCAGTGGTTGCCTACAATAAATTAGTTCATACATTACCTGTCCCCGCCGATCGCCACCTAAAATAAAGTAAAAAATAAAAAACTACACCTATACTCACCTAGACACCTAATTCCCCGAAGCCATCGATCTCCTGTAATAAAATATAAAATAATAAACCACAACCTTATCCTTACCCCTCCGTAGTAGTCCACGAGTGTCCCACGATGATCTCCAGTTTCGAGCAGCCACATAGAATGTGACCGCTCTGAACCGCTGCCGCCGCTAGAATGATGGGGCCGTAAAGCAGCCCCGTCATTGCATAAGCGGGTTCGCCGGAGTTCAGGCAGCGCTGCTCCGGTTAGCTCCTTTACGGCCCTGCTGTATCGTGAGAAATTCCCACGGTACAGCAGTGCCGTAAAGGAGGTCTCCGGAGCTGCGCTGCCTGAATGCACTCCGGTGACCTCAGTTAGTGGCTCCCGCTGCCGGGAGCGGACGTGTTCCCGGCAGTGTGAGCTTACAGCAGCCATGCACAGCTGTCACCATCTCCATATGTGACAGCTGTGCATGGGAGATCAGCGCAGGAACATGGACAGGTAACTATTTTTTTTTAGTAAACTAAGAATTAAATAAAATTGTGTGTTTTATTTCAAATAAATTATTTTTTTCTGGGTGTAGTGTGTGTTTTTTCTTTTTAACACTTTGTAGGTTAGTAATGGGGGTGTCTTATAGACGCCCATCATTACTAACCTGGGCTTCATGGCAGCTGGCGCTGACATGAACCCCAACCCTATTACCCCCTGCCACCGCACCAGGGCAGCGTGGAAGAGCGAGGCTAAGTGCCAGAGTTGGCGCATCCTATGGATGCGCCATTTCTGGGGCGACTGACGGCTGGTGTTTCTAGCCTGGGAGGGGGCCAATATTCATGGCACCCTTCCTGGGCTATTAATATCAGCCCCCAGCTGTCTGCCTAGCCTTTGCTAGCTATTAAATAGGGGGTACCCCACGTCATTTTTTGGGGGGGTCCCCCATTTTAATAGCTAGTAAAGGCTAGGTATTCAGCTGGGGGCTGATATTAGTAGTCTGGGAAGCTCCGTGGGTATTACCCACTTCCCAGGCTTCAAACATCAGCCCCAGCCGTCTGCTTAACCTCCGCTAGAGCCTAAAATTATGGGGGATCCCACGCCAATTTTTTTTTTAAATAAATCCTTTATTTTAACACTAAATGACATTTGAGGAGTTAATAAAGATGCAGTCCCTAAATTATTATTTATTTTTTAATTAATTTTTCCCAAAAATTTTAACGTGGGCTTTGCCATATTTTTGTATGCCAGCCAGGTACAGCATCCAGCTTCTATGAACGCGCCATTTTCCGGGGTGGCTGCGGACTGCAATTTGCACCGGGGGGGGGCAGAAAGCTTGGGCCTCCCTGCGCTGCAGATTCCATCCCCCAGCTGCCTAGTTGTACCTGGCTGGACACACAAATAGGGAGAAGCCCCACGTATTTTTTTTTTTAATTATTTCATGAAATTCATGAAATAATAAAGAAAAAAAGGGCTTCCCTATATTGTTGTGTCCGGCCAGGTACAAATAGGCAGCTGGTGGTTGGGCGCAGCCCGTTCCTGCCTGCTGTACCTGGCTGGACACAAATATAGTGCGAAGCCCCACGTCAATTTTTTTTTAATTATTTCAGGAAATTCATGAAATAATTAAAAAAAAATTGATGTGGGGCTTCGCCCTATATTTGTGTCCAGCCAGGTTCAGCAGGCAGGAACGGGCTGCGCCCAGCCACCAGCTGCCTATTTGTACCTGGCCGGACACAACAATATAGGGAAGCCCTTTTTTTAAAAAATTATTTCATGAAATAATTAAAAAAAAATTGACGTGGGACTTCGCACTATATTTGTGTCCAGCCAGGTACAGCAGGCAGGAACGGGCTGCCCCCAACCACCAGCTGCCTATTTGTACCTGGTTGGACACAACAATATAGGGAAGCCCTTTTTTTCTTAATTATTTCATGAATTTCATGAAATAATTTAAAAAAAAAATACGTGGGGCTTCGCCCTATTTTTGTGTCCAGCCAGGTACAACTAGGCAGCTGGGGGCTGGAATCCGCAGCGCAGGGAGGCCCAAGCTTTCTGGGCCCCACCCTCTGCAAATTGCAGTCCGCAGCCACCCCGGAAAATGCTGCGTTCATAGAAGCGCCATCTTCTGGCGCTGTACCCAACTCATCCAGGGCCCTGGTGCAGTGGCTCACTGGGTAATAAAGGGGTTAAGGCCAGCTTGGCATTATCAGCTGGCCCTAAGCCCGAAATTCATGGGGTCACGCCAATATTAGACATGACCACCATGAATTTCTAGTAAAGTATTTAAAAAAAACACAACACCCAGAAAAAAGTCCTTTAATTGAAATAAACACACAATTCTTTATTGTTCTAAATTAAACTATACTTACCATCACGCCCATTCCAGCTGAAGCCAACGATCTCCTGCAATAAAAGAAAAATAATAAAGCAACCTCATCCTTACCTTTCCATGGTTCCAAGGACAGCTTCAGCTCTGCTACATCGAGATGACAGGCTGGATCGCAGCAGAACGCTGCCATCCAGCCTGTCATCCCGCAGACACTGAGAAGCGCAGGCATGCTTGCGCTCCTCAGTGTCTCTCTGTGACGGCATAAAGATGAGCCGAGTTCATGTCCAATGAACTCGGCTCACCTCATGCACGTCACTGACAGCGTGGGAAAATTCTCCTGCACTCAGCGCTTCAGTGTGAGAATTTTCCCACGCTGTCAGTGACGTGAATGAGGTGAGGTCATGTCCAATGAACTCAGATCACCTCATGCACGTCACTGACAACGTGGGAAAATTCTCACGCTGAAGCGCTGAGTGCAGGAGAATTCTCCCACGCTGTCAGTGACGTGCATGAGGTGAGCTGAGTTCATTGGACATGAACTCGGCTCATCTGGATGCTGTCACAGAGAGACACTGAGGAGCGCAAGCATGCCTGCGCTTCTCAGTGTCTTCGGGATGACAGGCTGGATGGCAGCGTTCTGCTGCGGTCCAGCCTGTCATCTCGATGTAGCAGAGCTGAAGCTGTCCTGGGAACCATGGAAAGGTAAGGATGAGGTTTCTTTATTATTTTACTTTTATTGCAGGAGATCGTTGGCTTCAGCTGGAATGGGCGTGATGGTAAGTAGAGTTTAATTTAGAACAATAAAGAATTGTGTGTTTATTTCAATTAAAGGACTTTATTCTGGGTGTTTGTGTTTTTTATTTTAACTTTGACTATGGGGTTAGTAATGGGGGTGTCTTATAGACGCCTCTCCATCACTAACCTGGGCTTGATGTCAGCTGGCATTATAAGCTGACATCAACCCCAGCCCTATTACCCCACTGCCACCGCTACAGGGCAGTGGGAAGAGCGAGGCTAAGTGCCAGAATTGGTGCATCCTATGGATGCGCCATTTCTGGGGCATCTGACGGCTGGTGTTTCTAGCCTGGGAGGGGGCCAATATTCATGGCACCCTTCCTGGGCTATTAATATCAGCCCCCAGCTGTCTGCCTAGCCTTTGCTAGCTATTAAATTAGGGGGGACCCCACGTCATTTTTTTGAGGTGGTCCCCCATTTTAATAGCTAGTAAAGGCTAGGTATTCAGCTGGGGGCTCATATTAGTAGCCTGGGAAGCTCCTTGGGTATTACCCCCTTCCCAGGCTTCAAACATCTGCCCCAGCTATCTGCTTAACCTCCGCTAGAGACTAAAATTAAGGGGAACCCCACGCCAATTTATTTTAAAATAAATCCTTTATTTTAACACTAAATGACAAGTACAGTAATCAACACTGTCACTGTACTTCATATATATGTGACTGACATGTTTCTATCTATCTAATCTATGTATGATTCTCTATTCCTTCTATTCTAAATTGTCGGGTACAGATGCTGAATTGCCGGCCGGCTTTTTTAAAGAGACGGTGCATGAAAACACTGTTATATTTTTAAATAAATCCTTTACACTAAATGACAAGTACAGTAAGCAACACTGTCACTGTACTTATTATATATGTGACTGACATGTTTCTATCTATCTAATCTATGTGTGATGCTCTATTCTTTCTGTTGTAAATTGTCGGGTACCGGTGAATGCCGCTGATGAATTGCTGGCTTTTCGTGTAATACATTCTACATTATTGTTAGTTGTTTTCCTTCATGTAGAATTAACCTAAAAGGAAAGAAAGGGTTTATTTTCATTCCGATATTTGTGTCCCATTGACTTGCATTGGTTTCCGGTATCGGAATAGGCGATATCCGATACTTTTTGGGTATCGGTCCGATCCAATCCGATACGATATTTCCTGATATCGGAAGGTATCGCTCAACACTATCCTTAACATATTTCACAGGAAAAAAGTTTCACTTTCGTTTTTGAACGTTTTATTGTGAGCCCGTAAAAGTGGCTTAATACCTCTGACCACGTTGTTGACAGCAGTGACCTGGGGGTCAGAAATGCTTCCTGGGGCGATCCCCATGCTGTCCCCATGTCATTTGAGCACTGTCACTATCGTTTTGGGCACTTGTTAGGCTTATAAACGACTGCCGGGGGAGCCACCGCAAAAATGCTCGAGTCTCCCATAGACTAACATTGGGCTCGTTGCTCGGGTCGAGCACCCGAGTATCACGGCGAGCTCGGCCCGAGCTTCGAGCACCTGAGCATTTTAGTGCTCGCTCAACACTAGTTATTATATATATTTTTACATGTTTTATAATGTAATCATTGAGGCTTTTCATTTATAATTTATGATTTTTTTTTTTGCAATATTTCTCATATGATAGGAACATGAGAAAGAAGTCCAAACATGAACTTTGCTTCCATGCTTGCTGCTTAGACATGATGGAACTGGATATTAATACAGATCTGCTACAGCAAAGAAGGTAATCCTTCAAAGAAAGGGTTAGGTGCTTGTCATGATAGCGCGCACTGAATGGAAAATCTCCCCACAAGGAGGAAGATTTATTATTACTTTCCCAAATTCAAGTCACATCCCATTATACGGTGATACCACACTCTTTCCCCTGGCCATGTGCCTTTATACGATGATACTTCACCCTTTCCTCTAGCCACATGCCTTTACATGATGATACCTCACCCTTTTCTCTGGAGATGTGCCTTTATATGGTGATACCACACCCTTTCCCATAGCAACGTCCCTTTATACGGTGATGCCACACCATTCCCCTAGCCACATCCCTTTATATGGTGATGCCACACCCTTTAAATGGTGATGCCACACCCTTTCCCCTGGCCACATCCCTTTATACGGTGATGCCACATCCTTTCACCTGGCCACGTATTTTTATACAGTGATGCCACACCCTTTCACCTGGCCATGTCACTTTATACAGTGATGCCACACCCTTTCACCTGGCCATGTCCCTTTATACAGTCACACCACACCATTTCCCCTGGCCACATCCCTTTATATGGTGATGCCACACCCTTTCCCCTGGCCACATTCCTTTATACGGTGATGCCACACCCTTTCCCCTAGCCACATCCCTGTATATGGTGATACCACACCCTTTCCCCTAGCCACATCCCTTTATACAGTGATACTACACCCTTTCCCCTAGTCACATCCCTTTATACGATGATTCCACACCATTTCCTCTGGAAACGTCCATTTATACGGTGATGCCACACCCTTTCCCCTGGTCACATCCCTTTATACGTTGATACCACACTCTTTCCCTTGGCCACATCACTTTATACGGTGATACCACACCCTTTCCCCTGGCCACGTGCCTTTATACGATGATACTTCACCCTTTCCTCTGGAGACTTGCCTTTATATGGTGATCCCACACCCTTTCCCCTAACCACGTGCCTTTACATGATAATACCTCACCCTTTCTTCTGGAGACGTGCCTCCAGAAGGAAGGGTTATACAACAGACGGTTGTATACAACACCCTTTCCCCTAGCCACATCCCTATTTAGAGTGATGCCACACCCTTTCTCCTGGGCACGTCCCTTTATATGGTGGCGCCACACCCTTCCTCTAGACACGTCCCTTTATACGATGATGCCACACCCTTTATACGGTTATGACACACCCTTTCCCCTAGCCACGTCCCTTTATATGATGATACCACACCCTTTCCCCTGGCCACGTTTCTTTATACGGTGATGCCATACTCTTTCCCTTAGCCACGTCCCTTTATACGGTGATACCACACCCTTTCCCCTAGCCACGTCCCTTTATACAGTGATACCACACCTTTTCCCCTGGCCACATCCCTTTATGCGATGATACCACACCCTTTCCCCTAGCCATGTCCCTTTATACAGTGATATCACACGATTTCCTCTGGCCACATCCCTTTATGCAATGATACCACACCCCTTCCCTTAGCCACTTCCCTTTATATGATTGATGATACCACACCCTTTCCCTTGGCCAAGTCCCTTTATAGGGTGATGCCATGCCCTTTCCCCTAGCCATGTCCCTTTATACGATGATACCACACCCTTTCCCCTGGCCACGTCCCTTTATACGGTGATGCCATACCCTTTCCCTTAGCCACGTCCCTTTATACGGTGATACCACACCCTTTCCCCTAGCCGCATCCCTTTATACAGTGATACCACACCCTTTCCCTTAGCCACTTCCCTTTATATGGTGATGCCACACCCTTTCCCCTGGCCACATTCCTTTATATGGTGGTGTCACACCCTTTCACATGGCCACATCTTTTTATACGGTGATGCCACACCCTTTCACCTGGCCACATCCCTTTATATGGTGACATCACACCCTTTCCCATGGCCAAGTCCCTTTATGCGGTGATACCACACTCTTTCCCTTAGCCACGTCACTTTACATGGTTATACCACACCATTTCCCCTAGTCATATCCCTTTATACGGTGACATGACATCCTTTCCCCTGGCCAAGTCCCTTTATATGATGATACCACACCCTTTCCCCTAGCTACGTCCCTTTGTACAGTGACACCACACCATTTCCCTGGCCACGTCCCTTTATATGGTGATGCCACACTCTTCCCCCTAGCCACATCCCTTTGTATGGTGATACCACAACCTTTCCCCTAGCCACATCCCTTTATACAGTGATACCACACCCTTTCCCCTAGTCACATCCCTTTATACAATAATAGCACACCCTTTCCTCTGGAGACGTGCCTTTATACGCTGATACCACACCCTTTCCCCTTGCCATGGCCCTTTATAAAGTGATATCACACTCATTCCCCTGGCCACGTCCCTTTATATGGTGATACCACACCCTTTCCCCTGGCCACGTGCCTTTATGCGATGATACTTCACCCTTTCCTCTGGAGACATGCGTTTATACAGTAACACCACACCCTTTCCTCTAGCTACGTCCCTTTATATGGTGATGCCACAACCTTTCTCCTGGGCACGTCTCTTTATACGGTGGTGCCACACCCTTCCCCTAGCCACGTCCCTTTATATGGTGATGCTACACCTTTTATACGGTGATGCCACACCCTTTTCCCTAGCCACGTCCCTTTATATGGTGATTCCACACCCTTTCTCCTGGGCACGTCCCTTTATACGGTGGTGCCACACCCTTCCCCTAGCCTCGTCCCTTTATACGGTGATGCCACACCTTTTATACAGTGATGCCACACCCTTTCACCTGGCCACATCACTTTATACGGTGATACCACACCCTTTCCCCTAGTCATATCCCTTTATACGATGATACCACACCCTTTCCCCTTGCCACGGCCCTTTATACGGTGATACCACACTCTTTCCCTTGGCCACATCACTTTATACGGTGATACCACACCCTTTCCCCTGGCCACATGCCTTTATACGATGATACTTCACCCTTTCCTCTGGAGACGTGCCTTTATAAGGTGATCCCACACCCTTTCCCCTAGCCACGTTCCTTTACATGATAATACCTCACCCTTTCCTCTGTAGACGTGCCTTTATATGGTGATACCACACCCTTTCCCCTAGCCACGTCCCTTTATATGGTGATGCCACACCCTTTGCCCTGGTCATGTCCCTTTATATGGTGGTGCCTCACCCTTCCCATAGCCACGTCCCTTTATACGGTGATACCACACCCTTTCCCCTAGCCACGTCCCTTTATACAGTGATACCAGGCCATTTCCCCTGGCCACATCCCTTTCTATGATGATACCACACCCTTTCCCCTAGCCACATCCCTTTATACGGTGATACCGCACCCTTTCCCCTAGCCACGTCCCTTTATATGGTGATACCACACCCTTTCCCCTAGCCATGTGCCTTTATACAGTGATGCCACACCATTTCCCCTAGCCACATCCCTTTATATGGTGAAACCACACCCTTACCCCTAGCCATGTGCCTTTATATGGTGATACCACACCCTTTCCCCTAGCCACATCCCTTTATACGGTGATACCGCACCCTTTCCCCTAGCCACGTCCCTTTATATGGTGATACCACACCCTTTCCCCTAGCCATGTGCCTTTATACAGTGATGCCACATCATTTCCCCTAGCCACATCCCTTTATATGGCGATACCACATCCTTTCCCCTAGCCACGTCCCTTTATATGTTGATACCACACCCTTTCCCCTAGCCACGTCCCTTTATATTGTGATACCACACCCTTTCCCCTAGCCATGTGCCTTTATACTGTGATACTGCACTTTTTCCCCTAGCCACGTCCCTTTATATGGTGATGCCACACCCTTTGTCCTGGGCATGTCCCTTTATATGGTGGTGCCACACCCTTCCCATAGCCACGTCCCTTTATACGGTGATACCACACCCTTTCCCCTAGCCACGTCCCTTTATACAGTGATACCACACCATTTCCCCTGGCCACATCCCTTTATACGATGATACCACACCCTTTCCCCTAGCCACATCCCTTTATACGGTGATACCGCACCCTTTCCCCTAGCCACGTCCCTTTATATGGTGATACCACACCCTTTCCCCTAGCCATGTGCCTTTATACAGTGATGCCACATCATTTCCCCTAGCCACATCCCTTTATATGGTGATACCACATCCTTTCTCCTAGCCACGTCCCTTTATATGGTGATACCACACCCTTTCCCCTAGCCACGTCCCTTTATATGGTGATACCACACCCTTTCCCCTAGCCATGTGCCTTTATACTGTGATACTGCACTTTTTCCCCTAGCCACGTCCCTTTATATGGTGATACCACAACCTTTCCCCTAGTCACATCCCTTTACATGGTGATACCACAACCTTCCCCCTAGCCACGTCCCTTTATATGGTGATACCACACCCTTTCTCCTAGCCACTTCCCTTTACAGTAACACCACACCATTTTCAAAAGAAAAAATATATATTAATTTAAGCAATAAGTAGTTATATTTTACAATAAAATGGCTGCACTATATTAGGTCTCTTCAATTTTTTTTTTTACTGCAAATTATGGTTGTTCATGTAAACTAGAAATTAGATGGTGTAAGGAAGAGTAGGCCTCATTTACCAAAACTGTCTTTGTTGCTCATAACAACGAATCAGAGTCCAGCTTTCATTTTTAAAACAGCACTGATGAAATGATAGCTGCCTTGTGGTTGGTTGGTTGCTATGGGCAGCAAAGATAATATTGATAAATCTGGCCTGTCAGACCAAATAATAAAAAACGGTACATCAACCATTTTGACAAATTTTAGTGACCTGTCTAATTCATTCATTGATATCGTTGTTACCCCATTATCAAAAATTATCGATTTTGAAACTTCTTGACAATTTAGGACAAATTTGGGGGAAATGTTTATAGGGCGCAGCCATACAAATCTTGACAGGCATGTGGATCCGTCACACTAGGGGCCTGAAGGTTGCTTCCATGCCACATAAGAAGAAGAATATGTTGCCTACCCCTCTGCATGACTCCTTCATCACTTTGCTGCTTCATGTATTGTTTGTCACCATTTTAGGATAAAGGAGACGCCGATCCTTCGAGCTGCAAAAGAAAATAACGTGGAGCTTCTGAAGGAGATCCTGTCATCAGACAAATGTGATCCCTTCCAGAGAGGCAAGGAGATTCTGATATACTAACCCTATACTAACTTGGTCTTGTATGACAAAAATAAGTCCACCTCCTCCACCCCCTAAAAAAAGCAAAAAAAAGTCCCTGTAAATATAAGTAATGAGGTTGTCTTGCGTACAGATAAGCGAAACCGAACAGTTCGGGGTCCATACCGGACACATAGTGTACTGTACCGAACCCGAAACACTGACTTTTTACTTTACGTTCGGTTTCCTGTTCTGGTTCGCTAGTCTAATAAAGCTTGTTGAATGACTGCAGCACAGCCAATCAACAACTTTTAAGACTGTGGGCACTTCCAGAGCCATCACTGTGATCGACTGTGATCGGCTGTGATCGGCCGGCACACTACGTGACCCACGGTGTACAAAGGCCGGATCACGAGTGCTGCCACAATTCTGTTCTTATTTAGTGTAGGGACAGGAGGCAGTTGGAGTAAAGGACAGAATTAGCTACGCACTCTGTAAGAAAGCCACTGTGTGTACTCTGCACGTGTCTCAGTCCTTAAAAAGAACCAGGCTTGGATCCCACAGGTCTTGTCCGTACCTTTGGAGGACTAGACCCAATAATAGCCACACCCAGCCATTACTCTACTCTATTTGTCATTCATTTCATTTGGGTGCCTCCTCTTTGAATAAAAAAAACCCAAAACTGCGTTGGCCACCTCCTCCTCTACTTCTTTCATCTACACTGCCACATTCACCTCCTCCAGTTGGACCTCTGCTCCCTGGTTGTAGCTTGTTAGTTTATTTTGTGTTCATTCTATGTTCTTTGAAGTCAGTTCCCTAAAAAAAACGAAAAAGAAAGCAAAAAAACACGTATCCAAAAAAAAACAGTGTTGGATTTCTCCACTCTTGTCTTTTCCACCTATACTGCCACATCCATCGCTTTCTCCACTTGGAGCCATGCCTCCTGGTTCTATACTGCTAGTTTTAGTTTGGTTAATTATAGGTTATTTTAAGTCAGTTCCATAAAAAAGTACAAAAAAAGCAAAAAAAAGGGTTGGATTATTCCTCCCTTGCCTCTTTCACCTTCCCCGCCACGTTCACCTACTCCTTCACTTGGATCTGTTAAAGATTATTATTTTTTATTTCTGCTCTGCTTAGCGTAGGGACCGGACACAGCTTTAGTGAGGGACAGTATTATGTCTTGTGTGTACACAGTTTTCCAAAAACACTCTCTATTTTTTCTGTGCACTATGTTAGTACTGTGCGTACCTAAGTTTCTCTAATCCACAACAGTGTTGGTGGGAGTCATGTACGCCAAAATAAATTTTTCAACTCTGTCTGTCATAATACTCTGCATCCCAAAAAAATGTTCTACTCTTATGCAGCCATGTCTCTCATAATACTATTTGCAAAAACAATTTTTTCTACTGTTATGCACCTATGTCTCATAATAATACAAGCAAATGTTTCTACTCTTATGCAGCCATGTGTCTGATAGTATTGTGGGTACAAACAATTTTTTCTAACCTGAAACCGCATTTGTGGGAGTACTTTGCCTAAAAAACACTAAAAAAAAATGAGGCGAGCATCAAATAAGGGACATGGATATGGCCGTCAACTTCTGTTTTTTTGCTTCTGGTTGTGTTTCTTGCTGTGTCATATTGGTATCATCTGCTGGAAATGAGTGTTCATTCTGGTCACATGCATCTCTTCCACAGTCCACAACATGATAGCTGCTTTCCATGCATTGACTGACAGATTCAAAAATTACCTGGTGGGCTGTACTTCATTTTGAATCTCTCCCTCTTCTGGAACATGACCCCCATAATGGGCCGAACCTTGTCTTCAGCGCGTCCCCTCTTCTGGGCCAAACCTCCAATGGGCAGAGCACCTTTTCATGCCCTCGGCGCTGTACACTCCCATGATGAGCCTGACTTCTCCACCTCAGACCACAAGTCGCCGCCATGCTTTGAACAATAATTTTTTCAAGATAAACAGTTTGGGCTGGACTGGCGGTAGCAAGCCTTGCAGTGGACAGCCAGCTCTATCCAGACTCAAAGCATGAGCTTTTTATCTGCAGCTGCTCTACTGTACGCTACTGAAGATAAAAGTTTGGCTCTGTGGGTGAAATTATTAAGCTGCTCGTGTAGTCGTACTCTCCCCCATGCTCTGTGGGTGACATTTGTAAGCTGCTAATGTAGGGGTACCCTACCCCATGTTTTGTGGGTGAAATTTGTAAGCTGCTTCTGTGGGGGTACTCTAGTCCATGCTCTGTGGGTGAAATTTGTTATCAGCTTCTGTGGAGGTACTGTACTACTGTACCAAAAGCAGCTATGTGTATTCTTTAACCCATATCTGTGGGAGTACTGTGCCTTTAAGCCGCTGTGTGTACTGTGCCTCATTGTCTGGGTGTGAAATTTTTAATCAGCTTTCTCAGGGAAATTTGAAAACATGCTCTGTGGGTGAAATTTGTTTTTTGCTTCTGTGGGGGTACTTTGCCCAAAAGCCTCTGTGTATTTTGTAGCCGTGTCTATACGAGTAGTGGTTCGAAAAAATAATTTTACTCTACCTTTGTGGCTGGGCCTAATGCTCATTCCAATTACAGAGCCTTTAAATTGTCATGGATGTTTATTTTGTCGCGCAACATCGACTGCTGACTCAGTTGAGAAGTGGTTAATTTGCTTGACTGCTGCCTTCATTGGATGTGGTACTCATTTATCAGGCTGCCTCTCCGGAATAGAACCCTGATTGCCCATTACACAATATGTACTCTGCAACCCCATCTGTGGGAGTACTGTGGCAAAAGCTGCTGTGTGTACTCTGCAATCCCTCCTGTGGGGGTACTGTGCCCCATTGTCTGGGTGTGACATTTTTAATCAGCTTTCTAAGGGAAATTTGAAAACATGCTCTGAGGGTGAAATTTGTTTTTAGCTTCTGTGGGGGTACTGTGCCCAAAAGCCTCTGTGTACTTTGCAGCCGTGTCTATACGAGTAAAAATAATTTTACTCTACCTTTGTGGCCGGGCCTAATGCTCATTAAAGGATTAAACTACTCATTCCAATTACAGAGTCTTTAAATTGTCGCGGATGTCTATTTTGTCTCCCAACATCGACTGCTGACTCAGTTGAGAAGTGGTTAGTTTGCTTGACTGCTGCCTTCCTTGGATGTGGCACTCATTTATCAGGCTGCCTCTCCGGAATAGAACCTTGATTGTCCATTATCCATGTGCACTCTGCAACCCCATCTGTGGGAGTACTGTGGCAAAAGCTGCTGTGTGTACTCTGCAACCCTGCCTGTGGGGGTACTGTGCCCAGTTGTCTGGGTGGGAAATTTTTAATTAGCTTTCTCAGGGAAATGTGAAAACAAGCTATGTGGGTGAAATTTTTAATTGCACTGCTGGTAGCAAACCTCGCGGTGGACTGCCAGCTCAGACCATGGTCATACTACCAGCTTTTCATCGGCGGCATTTTGTAACGTACACTTCTAGAGCTGACATTTTGTAACTGTGGAGGTACTGAGCTCCATGCTCTGTGGGTGAAATTTTTAACTAGACTGGCAGTAGCAAGCCTCAGGGTCTGTGAAGGCACTGTTAAAATTTTAATGTTATTCATTTACTTCATATTTTACCATGATTGCTATGGCGGCAGAACCCCTTTAAGTCATTTCCCTATCCACATTTGTTTGCTGGGCAATTGTCCTGCATTTAGCCCCATTTTTCTTCCTTTTGCAGCCTCCTAGCCCTTAGTTCGACCATTTTACAGACATTTTACAGTACTGAAGTTCGGGTCAACATTGACTTATATAGGGTTCGGTGTCCAGGGTCAAGTTCGAGTCCCGAATCAGACTTTTTAAAAATTCTGGGCGAACCTGAACTTCAACGGGTTCGCTCATCACTAGTCCTGAGTCAGCTATTTCTTAATGCTGTTGTTGCATAAACATTTATCACCTATAAAAAGGATACTTAAATAATGTGTAATTGGTGTAACATACCTGGCGGCGTCCTTGCATAATGGTCCATCTCCCACTGTGCAAGAGCGTGCATTTGATCTCCAGTCCAGTCTGCTAGCCTGGCTTCCCTCCATGCTGTCTGCTTGCCTCTGTGTCTGCTGCTTAAGGGCGGTGCCTGATCACTTCCTGTTTCTTGTACCTGCTGCGGGCACACCCGTTGTGCGTCCTCAGCCTATTGCTGTCTGTCACCTGGTATTTAACCCAGCTGCTCCAATGAATCCCTGCCTGAGCATTGTGTTTCATTCAGTGTGCTCTTTCACTCTGAATGTGCCAGGTCCCTTTCTGTGTTTGCTTGTCTGCCTTTCCTAAAGGTTGTATTTCCAGGCCTGTCTGAACACGCTCCTAGCCTGTTCCTCCCGCCTTCTAGGGGCTGCATACCTAGACCCGCTCCTGTATCTTGTCTGTCCTGTCTGAACACGCTCCTAGCCTGTTCCTCCCACCTCCTAGGGGCTGCATACCTAGACCCGCTCCTGTATCTTGCTACTGTGTCTGTTCTTGTCTGTATACTCTTCTAGCCTGTTTCCTGTTTTTCTCTATGTCCGTACCTTCCCTTTTTCTGCAGAGTCTGAACTCGTACCTAACTCCTGCTTGTTGTCACTGTACTTCCGTTTGTGAGTTTGTGGTCCACTCGCTACTTCACTGCAAGTACACTGTAGGTATCTGGTTCTGCCTTTCCCTTCCTGTCTGTTCCGTGTGTACAGAGCCCTGTCCCCCCTGCTCTGCCTTGCTCACCGCTCCAGCGGTTCAAGCCTGCTCTGCCTTTGCTCACCGCTCCGGCGGTTCTGGCCTGCTCTGACCCTTTTCTCACTGCTCTGGCAGTCTTGCTCCGCTCTGACCCCTTGCTCACTGCTCCGGCAGTCTTGCTCCGCTCTGACCCTTTGCTCACTGCTCCAGCAGTCTCGCTCCGCTCTGACCCTTTGTTCACTGCTCCGGAAGTCTCGCTCCGCTCTGACCCTTTGCTCACTGCTCCGGCAGTCTTGCTCCGCTCTGACCCTTTGCTCACTGCTCCGGCAGTCTCGCTCCGCTCTGACCCTTTGCTCACTGCTCCGGCAGTCTCGCTCTGCTCTGACCCTTTGCTCACTGCCCCGGCAGCCTCGCTCTGCTCTGACTCCTTTGCTCAGTGCTCCGGCAGTCTCGCTCTGCTCTGACTCCTTTGCTCAGTGCTCCGGCAGTCTCGCTCTGCTCTGACTCCTTGCTCACTGCTCCGGCAGTCTCGCTCTGCTCTGACCCTTTGCTCACCGCTCCAGGCGGCCTTGTCCTGCTCTACTCTCGCTCACCGCTACTGGCGGTCTCGTCTTGCTCTGCTCTTGCTCGCCGCTCCGGGTGGTCTCACTCTGCTGTGTTTGTCCGCTGCATCTGCGGCTCTGTTCCTGAGTCCCAGTCTGAACTGGGTCCTATCCACTCTGTGCTCCAACCTGTCATACCAGCCAGTACCTCCCTGCCTGCAGACCAGTCGTGCTCGCCAGCATCCACCCGTCTGTATTCCAGCCGTGTCTGCCTATACCCACCAGTCTGTGTGCCAGCCTAACCTGCCTGTTCCAGTATTCCCCTGTGTGGGTCAACAGCCGTGTCCGGGGTCTGTCCTGGAGTAGCACCTGGTCCCTCTGCCCGGTTCCTCCCTGGTGCACTGGCGTCGTATGCCGTCGTGCGACCTTGGTCTGATCGGACAGATACTTAGTGCCTCCAGGCACTCTCCGGTTCATGGCACAGTGGAATCACTACATACACACGCACACGCCACTCAGCCCGGGCGTGTGCATTACAATTGGTTTGTGTCCTGCTGCCAAAACCCCCACGAATCCTAATACAGGGGAGGTCAAAGATCCTTGAGTGAATGGAGCAGTACTGAGCATGTGCGACTATTGATCCATTCACTGTCTATAGGACTGGTGGTCGCACATGCCCAGCAATGCTCTATTTACTGTCTATAAGAATGGTGGACTCACATACTCAATACTACTCCATTCTCTGTCTATAGAAGTGGTTGTCACACTGGTGATGATAAAGAATATGGCACCTCAGTGATTTTCTGTAGGTACTTAAAGACTTATTATCAACTTTGTCAGCTCCAGGTTTTTGTGGACACTTGGGCGGCAGAGACCTAGTGGGCCCCTCCTCGTTTTTCATTTTTTCTTCTTCCAAGAGCAAATTTATTTGTCTTAGTTAATAGAGGTCTATCAGGACTTATTTTTTTTTGTGATAAACGCTGAAGTTTTTCTCATTACCATTTTGGGGTCCATATGACTTTCTTTTGTTCCAATTTTTGCAAGGGTAGCGATTGTTAAAAAAACAGCAATTCTGTAATTTTGATTTGTTTTAGTTGTTTACTCTATTGGGAAAAATATAATATTTTATTTGTTTTGCCATACGCGCTGATCTCAAATACATTAAATGTTTTTATTTATATGTTGGGAAAAGGGGTGATGCGAACTTTTACATTTTAATTTTAATATTTTTCTTTTGCTTTATATTTTTATTAGTCCCCTAGAGGAGATGAACCTGCAGTCACTTGATCACCTGCACAATTCACTGCAATACTGTACTATTGCAGTGTATTATAAAATTACTGTTCAGCTGTGAATCCCAAACATAGTTGTTCAAACATGTTTCGACATGGAGGCCTATAGGAGGCGCCCTGGCTGCCATTACGATGTCATCAGCACCCCACAATGATATTGGAAGGGACCACCACTTATTTTCTGGCTCTTGCTAAAATTTTAAAAACAAAAATGTATGTACAATGTTTTTATCTTTTTTTTAGTACATTGTCTATGCAAATAAAATTTAACCCATTGCAACCCCCTGCACTGAGCAGAGGGTAGGACCAGATGACCCTAGAGGTCCCTTCCAACTCTACCTTTCTATGTTTCTAACCCTAATCCTGACCCTAACTACACTGTGTGCAGAATTATTAGGCAAGTTGTATTTTAGAGGATTATTTTTTTATTATTGATCAACAACTATGTTCTCAATCAACCCAAAAGACTCAGAAATATCCAAGCTTAATATTTTTGGAAGTTGGAGTGGTGTTTTTTAGATTTGGCTATCTTAGGAGGATATCTGTTTGTGCAGGTAACTATTACTGTGCAGAATTATTAGGCAACTTAATAAAAACCAAATATAATCCCATCTCACTTGTTTATTTTCACCAGGTAAACCAATATCAGTGCACAAAATTTAGAAATAAACATTTCTGACATGCAAAAACCAAAACCAAAAAAATTAGTGATGAATATAGCCACCTTTCTTTATGATGACACTCAGCAGCCTTCCATCCATAGATTCTGTCAGTTGCTTGATCTGTTTTCGATCAACATTGCGTGCAGCAGCCACCACAGCCTCCAGACACTGTTCCGAGAGGTGTAATGTTTTCCCTCCCTGTAGATCTCACATTTTATGATGGACCGCAGGTTCTCTATGGGGTTCAGATCAGGTGAACAAGGGGCCCATGTCATTATTTTTTTTTCTTTTAGACCTTTACTGGCCAGCCACGCTGTGGAGTAGTTGGTTGCATGTGATGGAGCATTGTCCTGCATGAAAATCATGTTTTTCTTGAACGATAGCGACTTCTTCCTGTACGACTGCTTGAAGAAGTTGTCTTCCAGAAACTGGCAGTAGGTCTGGGAGTTGAGCTTCACTCCCTCCTCAACCCGAAAAGGTCCCACAAGTTCATCTTTGATTATACCAGCCCATACCAGTACCCCACCTACACCTTACTGGCGTCTGAGTCGGAGTGGAGCTCTCTGCCCTTTACTGATCCAGCCTCTGGCCCATCAAGAGTCACTCTCATTTCATCAGTCCATAAAACCTTTGAAAAATCAGTCTTAAGATATTTCTTGGCCCATTCTTGACGTTTTATCTTATGTTTCTTGTTCAAAGGTGGTCGTTTTTCAGCCTTCCTTACCTTGGCCATGTCCCTGAGTATTGCACACCTTGTGCTTTTTGATACTCCAGTAACGTTGCAGCTCTGATATATGGCAAAACTGGTGACGAATGGCATCTTGGCAGCTTCACGCTTGATTTTCCTCAATTCATGGGCAGTTATTTTGCGCCTTTTTTGGCCAACCGGCATCTTGCGACCCTGTTGGCTATTTGCCATGAAACGCTTGATTGTTCGGTGATCACGCTTCAAAAGTTTGGAAATTTCAAGACTGCTGCATCCCTCTGCAAGACATCTCACAATTTTGGACTTGTCAGAGCCCGTCAAATCTCTCTTCTGACCCATTTTGCCAAAGGAAAGGAAGTTGCCTAATAATTAAGCACACCTTATATAGGGTGTTGATGTCATTAGTCAACACCCCTCCTCATTACAGAGATGCACATCACCAGATTTACTTAATTGGTAGTTGGCTCTCAAGCCTATGCAGCTTGGAGTAGGACAACATGTGTAAAAAGTATCATGTGATCAAAATACTCATTTACCTAATAATTCTGCACACAGTGTATAAATCTAAGACAATCCCTAGCAATACTCTTCTTGTATTGACTGATCTGCAGTGAGCAGAGGATCACTATTCAGAGTTAAACCCTTTAGATGCCGCTGTCAGTTGTGACAGCAGCATTTCAGAGGTTGGAAATGGGATAAAGTGTCTCTTCTGACTCCATCAACCCTACATCTGCAACAAGAGAATGAGGGAAGTCTCATGGCAGCCAATTATTTCCATTTCCAACCTCCTATATGCCACTGTCAAGATTGTAAGCAGCATCTAATAGGTTGAATTGCTGCACTTGGAGCCAGATGGCCCTCACCTGCGCTGTATGGATCCTGCAGTGCACACACCGACAGTTCATATTTTGTGGAGGTAATCAATGGAAACCTGGCACTTGCCCAGTTTAAATGTGTGCTGGCACTGACCCCGATTGCCAACATTGAAAGTTACTATCCATAGAAAGTAGTGCTGCCAAAATGGAGCAGCGGTCATGCGCACAAGAGTTCCATTAATTCTGGAGATAGCAGTACAACGCCGATTATCTCCGGCAGTCCTATAGACAATGAATGGAACGGTGACATGCATGCTCAGCTACTGCAATGCTCCAGCAAGACTTTTCAAAATCCCATTCTCGGGACTGGTTGGAGTCCCAGAAGATGAACACCGTCCCTCACCCATCAACAAGTTATTATAACCTATCTTGTGAAGAAGTGGTGACTTTCAGGGCTGGGAATAACCCTTCAACTTGGATTTATGCAGCCATTTGGAGCTTTCTAGTGATGAGCGAGTATGTTCGGTTAACCCTTTCGGCGAGTATGCTTGGGTGAGTACCGAGTATCTTGAGCGTGCTCGGTGATATGTTTGAATCACTCCCGTGTGCATGATTTGTGACTGTTTGACAGCTTTAATACATGTGAGGAATGCTTGTTTCTTAAGCATTCCTCAAATGTATTAAAGCTGTCAAACAGTCGCAAATTATGCACACGGGAGTGATTCAATCATATCACCGAGCGCGCTCAAGATACTCGGTACTCGCCCGAGCATACTCGCCGAAAGGGTTAACCGAACATACTCGCACATCACTAGAGCATTCCCATGTGCATGGGACTCTAATGATATCGGTCTCCAGTAAAGCTTCTTTCGACCAATGTGGTTAACCTAGCAGCTTTAACATCTAGTTATGCAGTGATAAACCCCCAACTTCAGGAGTTTAGAAAAGTTTAGTATATTTACCAGCAGGGGTGTAACTATAATAGGCAAAGGGGTTGCAATTGCACCCAGGCCCTGGAGCTTTGGTTGGCCCAAAAGGTCTCGTTTCTCCCATATAAAAAGACCATTATTAATAATTGGGAGAACCCTTTTGAAAGTTTTGCATTGGGGCTCACAAGTAGAGATGAGCGTTGTTCTACTCGAACTGTTCGCCAATCTCAAATTCGAGCTGTTTTGGGCGGTGTTCGAGCCGTTCGGCGAATACGAACAATTTGAGAAAAATTCGGCTGTTCGAGGTTATGTTCGATAACTGTTCGTGCACCAAAATCATAACTGGATTTTTTCTCAGTAACGATGAAAATTAATGTTAATACGCAGTTTGAGTGTACAGCGGGGTGGGGGGAGGGGCAGGGGATGGATCTCTGCAGGAACAATGAAGATCTCCATTTTTTTTTCTCTTTCCCGCATTTACAGTGGGGAGGTGCAATCTGTCAGCCTATCAGCAGCGCACACACGGAGCGAAGTGCTTTTTTTCACACAAGCAAGGGCATGTGTCATTGGCAGTGTATGTCACATGTCTTTGCCCTATAAGACCAAGCCATTTTCCCCGTCGCCACCATTTTCTCACTGCTGCAGCTGCGTGTTAGACGGCACCGCTGTTGCTGTGTGCGCTATACCTTGTTAATTTCAAGCCAATTTTCGCACAAATCTACAGATAGCTTGGGAGTAGGGAATAGTTGTGATTGCAGTCCTTTTAAGGACTAGGCTACTGCATTTCCTACGACTTTTATCAGGCAGGTCTGTGCTCTTAAATAGATAGGTTGTGGGAGTAAAGACTAATTGTAATTGGAGTCCTTTTCAGGACTAGGTTACATCAGCTCCTATCAGTTTTTGCCAGGCAGGTCTGTGCCAGTGCTGTGCAAGTTTTTTTCACAGCATTTGGCTGAATCTAGCAAAGCTAATCCTTTTTGGCCTATTGCAGAGTGTGTTAGTCAGTGGAGTAGCCTATCTGTGTTGCAAGATATACCACCTGTGTATAGAATACCAATTTTTTTACTGCACCTAGTGAAGTAAAATCTTTTGGGCATAGCATCATTCTATTAGTCCATCTATACTGACCTCCATCAGGTTGCAAATTGAATATAATTTTTTTCTGCATCTAGCTCTGAAAAAATATTGGGCTTCTAGCTGTGTGTGGGACTTGTTGTATTAGTCCATCTATACTGACCTCCATCAGGTTGCAAACTGAATATATTTTTTTCTGCATCTACCTCTGAAAAAATATTGGGCTTCTAGCTGTGTGTGGGACTTGTTCTATTAATCCATCTATACAGACCTCCATCAGGTTGCAAACTGAATATATTTTTTTCTGCATCTACCTCTGAAAAAATATTGGGCTTCTAGCTGTGTGTGGGACTTGTTGTATTAGTCCATCTATACTGACCTCCATCAGGTTGCAAACTGAATATATTTTTTTCTGCATCTACCTCTGAAAAAATATTGGGCTTCTAGCAGTGTGTGGGACTTTCTCTATTAGTCCATCTATACTGACCTCCATCAGGTTGCAAACTGAATATAATTTTTTTCTGCATCTAGCTCTGAAAAAATATTTGGCCTTCTAGCAGTGTGTGGGACTTTCTCTGTTAGTCCATCTATACTGACCTCCATCAGGTTGCAAATTAAACATCATTTTTATCTGCATCTACAGTACCTCTGAAAAAATATTTGGGCTTCTAGCTGTGTGTGGGACTTGTTCTATTAGTCCATCTATACTGACCTCCATCAGGTTGCAAATTGAATATAAATTTTATCTGCATCTAGCTCTGAAAAAATATTTGGCCTTCTAGCAGTGTGTGGGACTTTCTCTATTAGTCCATCTATACTGACCTCTATCAGGTTGCAAATTAAAAATAATTTTTATCTGCATCTACCTCTGAAAAAATATTTGGGCTTCTAGCTGTGTGTGGGACTTGTTCTATTACTCCATCTATACTGACCTCCACCAGGTTGCAAACTGAATATATTTTTTTCTGCATCTACCTCTGAAAAAATATTGGGCTTCTAGCTGTGTGTGGGACTTGTTGTATTAGTCCATCTATACTGACCTCCATCAGGTTGCAAATTAAAAATAATTTTTATCTCCATCTACAGTACCTCTGAAAAATATTTGGGCTTCTAGCTGTGTGTGGGACTTGTTCTATTAGTCCATCTATACTGACCTCCATCAGGTTGCAAATTGAATATAATTTTTATCTGCATCTAGCTCTGAAAAAATATTTGGGCTTCTAGCTGTGTGTGGGACTTGTTCTATTACTCCATCTATACTGACCTCCATCAGGTTGCAAACTGGATATATTTTTTTCTGCATCTACCTCTGAAAAAATATTGGGCTTCTAGCTGTGTGTGGGACTTGTTGTATTAGTCCATCTATACTGACCTCCATCAGGTTGCAAATTAAAAATAATTTTTATCTGCATCTACAGTACCTCTGAAAAAATATTTGGGCTTCTAGCTGTGTGTGGGACTTGTTCCATTAGTCCATCTATACTGACCTCCATCAGGTTGAAAATTGAATATAATTTTTATCTACATCTAGCTCTGAAAAAATATTTGGCCTTCTAGCAGTGTGTGGGACTTTCTCTATTAGTCCATCTATACTGACCTCCATCAGGTTGCAAATTAAAAATAATTTTTATCTGCATCTAGCTCTGAAAAAATATTTGGCCTTCTAGCAGTGTGTGGGACTTTCTCTATTAGTCCATCTATACTGACCTCCATCAGGTTGCAAATTAAAAATAATTTTTATCTGCATCTTCCTCTGAAAAAATATTTGGGCTTCTAGCTGTGAGTGGGACTTGTTCTATTAATCCATCTATACAGACCTCCATCAGGTTGCAAACTGAATATAATTTTTTTCTGCATCTAGCTCTGAAAAAATATTTGGCCTTCTAGCAGTGTGTGGGACTTGTTCTATTAGTCCACCTATACTGACCTCCATCAGGTTGCAAATTCAAAATAATTTTTTGTCTGCATCTAGCTCTGAAAAAATATTTGGCCTTCTAGCAGTGTGTGGGACTTTCTCTATTAGTCCATCTATACTGACCTCCATCAGGTTGCAAACTGAATATATTTTTTTTCTGCATCTACCTCTGAAAAAATATTGGGCTTGTAGCTGTGTGTGGGACTTCTTCTATTAATCCATCTATACAGACCTCCATCAGGTTGCAAATTGAATAAAAAAATTTTCTGCATCTACCTCTGAAAAAATATTTGGGCTTCTAGCTGTGTGTGGGACTTGTTCTATTAGTCCATCTATACTGACCTCCATCAGGTTGCAAATTGAATATAATTTTTTTCTGCATCTAACCCAGCCAATAGTTTTGGCCTAATACCACAGTTTGGCCACTCAGCTCTGCTCGGTTCCCATCCATTGTTTTTTTGTGCTAACAACTCCAGAGTTGTGAATTAGTTAACCACCAAAATGAGTGGAAAAAGGCCTGCTGCTGGTGGAAAGGGGAATAGGCGTGTTGGGAAGGGGAAAAAAGGTTGTGTCCGTGGGGTAGGTGTTAAAGCAACAGTAACATCTGCAGAAGAAAGACCATCTTCCAGCCAAACTAAAATGTCTACTTCTTTTAGCGGACAATGTGATAAGATCCCTTTCTTACGGCCACGCCAATCGCTACAAATTCCAGATGAGGCACAAAAACAGCAGGTGCTTCAACGGATATCAAGTGCTCCTTTAAGTGGGCTCTCCTCCACATCAACTTCAACATCACAAATACTCCAGTCCTCAAAGGTGTCACCCCAATCGCACTTGCTTCCTCACAGCTCCCAAATCTCCAGCTGCCCGTCTGAGTATGAGGTAGAACAGATGGTTGAGTCTGCAGAGCTGTTTACTCATACTATAGCCTGGGAATCAGAGGTCGACTCCAGCGCTTCTGTGAATCCAGACGAGGAAATGATCTGCACTGATGCCCAGAATCTTTATGAGTCGGATCCAGGACCAGACGCAGAAGGTTCTGACCATAATGTAGACCCTCATTCCCAAACTGTAACTCCTGTTGGTGGAGACAATGAGGAAGACGATGATAAGACTCAAATACCTGATTGGAGCGACAACTTTAGTTTTTTGTCAGGGCAGGAACAGGTTGGCTCTGAGGACGACGGGTGTGATAACGCACAGGGTGATGATGATGAGGTTGGAGATCCCACTTACTGTCAACCCACAGTCAGCCAAGAGATGAGGTCAGCAGAGGAGGTGGAGGAAGATGCTAGTGACGACGAGGTCAGGTTGCGCCTTCCTGGACAGAGACGTAGTACTGGAAGCACGTCAACAACTGCATCCTCAAACACAACTCTGCCTCTCACCACAAGTCGTGGTGGCTCTTCAGGTCGCATGGGTGCTAAGCCTTGCATAGCCTGGGCATTTTTTCAGATCGATAAAGATGACCCAACTCGTGTTATCAGTAACATTTGTCAGCAAAAGCTAAGTAGAGGCCAAAAAATACATAGTTTGAGTACTTCATGCATGAACCGGCACATGGACATGAAGCATAAGTTGCAGTGGGAAGCTCAGTGTGCTACAATGCGGCCTAGCCGGCCGGGCCAACCACCGTCTGCCATATCTTGTGCATCCGCGGCCTCTTCATCCTCTGTGACTGGGGGGACAGCAGTCACACCTGTTTTGGGGCGCAGACCTGCCACCTCTTTACCCGCAACAGCCAGCGTGATTGGCAGGTCATCATTTTCTTTGGAGGTGGTAACACCAGCTGGTGTTGAGCGCTGTCCGACATCGATAGCACCACCTTTGGATCAAGGCAACCTAACATGTCCGCCTGCATCTTCCTCACAGACCGGCAGTTTGCCGGGGACACCCTTATCAACCCCGTCTAAGCACAATAGCCAGCCCTCGGTCCCTCAGATGTGGACAAGTAAAAGACCATTTCCTCCTAGCCATGAGAAAGCAAAGAGGTTGAATTTCACCATCTGCAAGCTCTTGGCTACAGAAATGCTGCCTTTCCGCCTGGTGGACACTGAGGATTTTCGAGACCTTATGTCCGTCGCAGTGCCCCAGTACCAGATGCCCAGTCGTCACTACTTCTCAAAGAAAGGTGTGCCTGCGCTCCACCAGCATGTCGCACACAACATCACCGCTTCTTTGAGAAACTCTGTGTGTGACAGGGTGCATTTCACCACAGACACTTGGATGAGTAGGCATGGACAGGGGCGTTACATGTCGCTGACTGGGCACTGGGTAACTATGGTGACAGCAGGACAAGGGGCTGCTGTCCAAGTCTTGCCGTCCCCACGAGTTGTGCGTCAATCCTCTTTATGTCAAAGTTCCTCCACTGCTTCTGCCTCCTCAACCTCCTCTCGGTCTTCCACCTGCACCCAAAGCCTGTCTGGTCATGCCACAAGCTTTCTAACTGCGCAGAAGGGATCCTGCACACCTCCTTACTATGCTGGCAGTAGGGCTCAACGTCATCAGGCGGTTTTTACATTGAAATGTCTGGGAAATGTGAGTCACACAGCTGAGGAGTTGTGGTCAGCTCTGGAAAACCAATTTCATGAATGGTTGTCTCCACTGGACCTGAAACCAGGGAAGGCCGTGTGCGACAATGCTGCAAACCTGGGTGCGGCCCTTCGCTGGGGCAATGTCACACACGTGCCTTGTATGGCTCACGTGTTGAACCTGGTTGTCCAGCAATTTTTAGCCCACTATCCCAGACTAGATGGCCTTCTGCAGAGGGCACGGTCGCTGTGTGCTCACTTCCGACGTTCGCATCCCGCAGCTCAGCGACTTACATCCCTACAGAAGTCGTTGGGCCTGCCACTTCACCGGCTAAAATGCGATGTGCCTACCCGGTGGAATTCAACTCTGCACATGTTGCAGCGACTGTGGCAGCACCGACAAGCCCTGGTGCAATACGTTCTGACGTATAGCCTGGGCCAACGAGATCCAGAGGTGGGGCAAATCACGCTGGAGGAGTGGTCTCAGATCAGGGACCTATGCACCCTTCTGCACAGTTTTGAAATGGCGACGAAGATGTTTAGTGCTGACGATGCCATTATCAGCATGACTATTCCGGTGATTTACATGCTGGAGCACATGTTAAACAGAATTCGGAGTCAGGTGGTGGCACAAGAGGAGGTGGAGGAAGTAGAGGAGGAGGAGTTGTATGCGGAAGGGCTAACATCTGCAAGGTCCAGACGGTCGGCAGCACCAAGGCGGCAGGCATGTGAGGGTGGGGGAGATGGTTTTACCAGGGCGCATGGTAGCAGCCAAACTAGTGAGGAAGGTGCAGGAGCCCAGGAAGAAGTGGAGGACGAACTGATGGAAGACTCATCAGATGAGGGAGACCTTGATCACATTTCTGTTGTGCGAGGTTGGGGGGAGAGGACAGAGGAAGGAAGCATGATTGTTACCTCGCCACCAACACAACAGGGACTTGGTGCTCCTGGATGCGCAACACACATGAGTGCCTTCTTGCTGCACTACCTGCAACATGACCCTCGAATTGTGAGAATTAGAAATAATCCTGACTACTGGGTTGCCACACTGTTAGATCCCCGGTACAAAAGTAAATTTGCAGAAATTATTCCTGCCATAGAAAGGGATGCACGCATGCAGGAGTATCAGCAGATACTGTTGCAGAATCTTACATGTGCTTTTCCACAAAATACCAGTGGTGCACGTAGTGAATCTCACAGTTCCAACTTGCCAACCGTTGGACCGTCAAGTGTTCAGCACTCAAACCGTAACAGAACCACAGTATCTGGTGGTAACATCAATTTTGCGGAATCATTTCACCACTTTTTTAGCCCATCCTTTGCAAGGCCACAGGAGACAAGAAGTCTGACACATAGTCAACGCCTAGAGACGATGGTACAGGAGTATCTCCAAGTAAACATTGAAGCCACGACTGTGTCACTGGACCCTTGCTCTTTTTGGGCTTCCAATCTGGATAAATAGCCGGAGCTAGCCACTTACGCCTTGGAGATCTTGTCATGCCCCGCAGCCAGCGTTCTGTCTGAACGTGTGTTCAGCGCTGCTGGTGGTGTGCTGACAGATAAGCGCACGCGGCTCTCCACTGATAATGTAGACAGACTCACGTTCATAAAGATGAACAAATCATGGATCCAAAACGACTTTTCTACCCCTGTGTCATCCTGGGGAGAGTAAAAGCTTGATGATTGGTTAAAATCACCCTCTTAACCATTTTAAGCTTTCAAATTACTAATCATGTTTATCTGTATCTTGGCTGGAAAATAATTTGGGCTTTGTAGCAGTGTGCAGCACTGATTCTATTAGGCCATCTATAATAAGCTCCACCAGATTTTAAATTACTAATCATGTTTATCTGTATCTTGACTGGAAAATAATTTGGGCTTTGTAGCAGTGTGCAGCACTGATCCTATTAGGCCATCTATACTAAAGCTTCACCAGATTTAAAATTAATAATAATTTTTAGCTGCATCTAGCCCGGAAAATAATTTTGGGGCTCCTAGATGCGCAAGACACATAAGTGCCTTCTTGCTGCACTACCTGCAGCATGACCCTCATATTGTCAGAATTCGAAGTAAACATGACTACTGGGTTGCCACACTCTTAGATCCCCCAAACTTTTCGATCAACCTTTTCATTTTAATAAAGACCAAAAAAATGGTCATTTTTGAAATTATAAGCATTAGCAGGTTGTTAGAAACTGAAATCAAACAGTTTTCAACTCAAAACTTTATTCTAGGTGATGTTACATTTTCACATAGGACCCCTTGTTCGAAAGGAGCTTCTGAACTCTCTCGTCCATTGAATTTGTCAGGTTTTGGATGGTTTCTGCTTCAATTGTTTTGCATGAGGACAGAATACCCTCCCAGAGCTGTTGCTTAGATGTGAACTGCCTCCCGCCATCATAGACACTCCTTTTAATGATGCTCCAAAGGTTCTGAATGGGGTAGAGGTCAGGGGAGCATGGGGGTCACACCATAAGTTTGTCCCCTTTTATGCCCATATCAGCCAGAGATGCAGATGTTTTATGTGCAGCATGAGATGGTGCTTTATCATGCAAAAAAATGATCTTGCTGTGAAATACACGGTTCTTCTTCTTGAACCATGGCAGGAAGTGCTGTTTGAGAAAATCCACATACATTATGGAGTTCATCTTTAGCGCCTTCAGGGATCCTAAAGGGGCCGACAATCTCTCTCCCCATGATTCCAGCCCAAAACATTACTCCACCTCCTCCTTGTTGGCGCTATAGCCGTGTTTGCGTGGGGTGTCCATCAACCAGCCATCCTCCACTCCATCCATCTGGACCATCGAGCGCTGCACGGCACTCATCCGTGAACAAAACAGTTTTGAAATCAGTCTTCATGTAATGTTTGGCCCACTGGAGCCGTTTCTGCTTGTGTGAAGTGGATAGAGGAGGTCGACAGGATGGCGTATGCACAGCTGCAAAACTCTGAAGGACCCTGCATCTTGTTGTTCGGGGGACGTTGGAGGCACCAGCAGCTTCAAAAACTTGTCTGCTGCTATGACAAGGCTTTTTTGCCGCTGCTCTTTCAACCTGATGTAATTGCCTGTAGGAAAGAGTCCTCAATTTGCCCTCATCAGCACGCACACGTGTGTACTGTGAATCAGCTACATACTTCTTGATTGCCAAGACACTTCATCCTGATCATTGCACAATGTTGATTGTAGTCGTGCCTTGACCTAAACACTCCACAATTTGTTGCTTCTCAGCAGCCGACACATCCTTTTTCTTTCCCATTTTGGCAGAAAATGTAGGCTGCTTAATAATGTGGGACAGCCTTCTTAAGTAGTCTTGCCTTTCATTGGACACACCTGCCAAACTAATTAGCACAGGTGTCTGCAATTGCTTACAGTGATATAAAGAGCCCTGACACACATCGCCATCAATGAGTTTAACTGACAAACAAACAAATTCTTCCCTTATCACTCCTAAACACTTTTTGCATAATAATTTGGAAGACAGTGTACATGTGCTTTTTCACAAAACACCAGTGGTTCACGTAGTGAATCTTACAGTTCTAACTTGCCAACCGTGGTCTGTATGGAGTTGTTCAATAAAGGGCCCAAAATTAAGATAACATAGATGGGAGAGGTCTCTATGAATAGGAATTCCTAAGTATTTGATACCCTGTGAGGGCCAGGCAAAGGGAAAGTTGGACTGGATGGAATCCTATATGGATTTGGGGAGGGAGACATCGAGGGCCTCAGACTTCACTGCATTGATTTTAAAATTTGACCATGTAACAAAGTGATCTATTTCAGCCATAACAGCATGGATGGATATATGTGATTGAGTGATATATACTAGGACATCATCAGCAAATAGAGAGCACTTGTACTCGGTGCCTCCCACCTCAATCCACCTAATATTGGGGTTATGGCGAATTGATGAGAGCAGGTGCTCCGTCACTAGGATGTATAAGAGAGGGGACAGAGAACATCCCTGCCTTGTCCCATTGGTGATTGTGAAAGGTGATGAAAATGTTCTGACGCGCCCCCTGGGCCTTGGGACACCCGGAGCCGGACCCTTTTTGGTGGATGCTGGTGGTTGTAGTCTCCGTGGCGGCGACCCGGTTCCGTGGCTCAGGGCGGTCAAACCAGTGGCGGAACTATTTATGTGGTTTTGATGTTTAAATGTCCGACTACGCCACCCGTGGATTGCGGTCAGAGTGAACCGCCGCTCCAGGGCAGACCGCTGAGGCTGGTGTTGTGGGTGCAGCAGAGCGTAGCAAAACTCCCCACGGGAGGAGTATAGCCTCAGGGCAGTGTATGCGGAGGATGGGGGTGATGGTGCAGGGCAGCAGCAGTAATGACACAGAGTCAGTGATGCAGTCCAGGGCCTTTACTCACAGTTCTTATTATCCAGACCACGCCTGCAGGTAACGGCTGCCCACGTCGTACTGTGCTCACCAGGTGAGGGGCTCAGACAACTCCCAGATAACTTTGGAGCGCTTCACAGGACCCCCTTTGTGTGTCCTTTGTCTGGCCTTTCTTACCAACCCTTCTGTCCGGCTGCCTCGGGCCTCCTCTTGGTAAACTTGGCGCCAGTTTCCCTGACCCTATGTGGTGCCTTCCTAGCGGGTGTAGCGAGGGTCTGCACCACATAAAATGTCACAGCCTCCTGTTTCTAGCTGAGGGTCATTTCCTGCCTCCACTAGTTTCGGGGACCGGTCTCCCCCTTTGGCCTGACCCCTCCACGCAGGTGGATTCGGGCGTGCGGTGGCGACTGGCCCGTCCGCACCCCTGGGATCCCTTCGTTCCTCGTTCCTGGAGCCTTCTCCACTCCTCTTCCTTCCGTCTCCCTCTTCCAATCCTGGGCCTCTGTTACTAGGCCCGCCTCCGGAGCAGAGCTCATGCAGAGCCCCTGCTCCCTGCCACTTCTGCTCAGACTTCTCTGCACTGAACTAAGATGGTGCCCACCTTTTATACTCCCTTCTCAATGCACCCAGGAACTGCTTCCTCCCTGCTCCTGCACTACAGGGTTCCCCTTCCTCAGTGTTCCCTCCCCCCACTCCAGCCAGGGACAGGGACTGTCGTGCCCATCTCAGGGGCATATTGGTCGCCCTGCCCCACGGCAATGTGGTGTAATGCATGCAGGTGTCGGGTCCTGATCCACACTACATCCTTACCTGAGAGTGAGATATCACACCTCTGGGTGAGGTGCAATACCTCTGTAGCAACCGAGCCCTCAGGGTGCTACAGTTCCATTTATCTTCAGCCTAGGTGACGTATTGCGATACAGGGCCGTGATTTTGGCTATAAAAGGGTCCCCTAGACCCCTACCCCAAGCTTTTTAAGAGAATCATATATGGCGTGCCAGGAGACTCTATGGAATGCTTTCTCAGCATCCAACGAGAGTATCTAATTACAAATTTTTAACTGCATCTAGCCCAGGAAATACTTTGTGCCTAGTAGCAGTGTCTGCTAGTCAGCGGATTATCCCGGCTGTTAAGCAAGCTACACCACCTGTAGTTTGGACACTTAATTTTTTCAAAGGAAATGCTTCGGGACCACGGGATACTCAGTGAAGAGCATCAGGAGGCACCCCAAGGCATAGGGGCTGGGACTGGCAGTAGGATGCCTTGCGGTGGACAGCCGAGCTCGATCCTTATAAAAGCTTTTTAACTGCAGCAGCTTTAGTGGACGCTACTGGAGCTGGAATTACGCGGCTGCTGGCATGAGACTTGCCCTCCAATAGATCCTTGTAAATGGATTTAAAGTGTATTCATTCAAATTAGAGAGACAATTTAAATTAAAAAGCTTAGAGCTGCCTCCACCACAGGGGGGCTCGCTCGACCCACCAGCGGACAGGCACCAGTATTGGGAGAGGGGGGCTGGCCGTCAGGGATCACCGCGGCTCTGGCACAAACCCGGCGACGCGGAGGTGGCATGGGCAGGAGCGGACTGAACGTGTCGGCTTCTCACTTTTTGGATTTTAGAAGGGCATGACATGCCTATATCTGTGTCTCCCCCTCCTTTTACTCCTCCACCTCTTTTCTTTTCGCATGACTATATGTACTTGTCACTTTTCCATGTGTTAGTTGTGTCTTCTGAGCAGTTTGTCAGCTTTTGGACACCTTTGAAGGTGTTTTCTATGTGTTTCTATGTGTTTTTGCTTGCCTGCCATTGGTTTTAACGGTGTTCGAAGGTGTTCGACGAACAGTTCGACGAACAGTTCGGCGAACACACGGGTGTTCGACGAACCGAACCGAACTCGAACACTACGGGGGTGGCTCAACACTACTCACAAGCTTCAAGTTACACCATTGCTTACCAAAATTTCAAAAATGCATGGATGGAGGCCAAACTAAGGGACTGCTATGCTTTTTTGTATTTATGGGGAAAATAAATGTTCTGTTTGCTGCTGCTCTGTCCTTTTTGGGCTTTAGTTCTTATATTGATCCTTCAGCTCATATTAGTGTTTCAAACTAGAATATGGCACCATAAGGCAGACATATACGTAGACGTAGTGGAAATATGCAGTTCACACTAATGGATTATCATGACTTCACCAAATTATTTTGTCTCCTATTGTAATAGGTGCTTTAGGGGAAACAGCCCTGCACTTGGCGGCTTTATATGATAACCTGGAGGCAGCGGAAATTCTCCTTACCGAGGCTCCGTACCTGCTGAACCTTCCCATGACCGCTGAGATCTACCAAGGTCAATGCCGATGCTCAACAAAAATATTCACTATTTCTCTAAGAGGCCGATATAAGACCATTGAAAGTAAATATGTAGAGCAGATTATATGTGGAAGTTTGGTTACACATGAAACTATCAGCATTATAGGGATGTATGACAGCTGATGTTTAGCTGGGATTTGCAGCCTTAAAGGATTTGAAAAAAATGCATCTGGTTTACACTCGTGTGAAACCGAAAAATCCACAGTATTTAGAAAACTGACTCATTAACACATGGAGCTCGATTCATTATTGCATTTGCACCTTGTCTAGTTTTTGATGTTTTGTGTCTCTTTTTCATTTACAACTTATTTCTCTTTTAATTTGCACCTTTTTTAAAATTTATTTTAAATGTGTTTGCATTTTTATGTTGTTCATTGTGAGAGGTGCTTGGGGATTTACAGATGTTTTTGGCTGATTAATTAATTGAGACTTTTTAAAAAAGTTGCAATTTTTTTGCACAAATTTACACTAGTCCCCATCTTGGAGTAATTTTATGTACACCTGAAATTTTTTTGTGTGCAAATATGGCAACGTTTTAGGAGACTTTTTACACTGCAAAGTAAAAAAAAATGTCAGACGAAAATAAAGAGCATTTTTTATTAAGTGCAAAATTCATGAAACCCTTGCAACATTTAAAAGAATTTGGGGTAAAATTAGTCAATGAATAGCACAAGCCAAAAAAAAAGAAAAATGACTTAAAAAAATCCAACGCAAATGATGAATTGGACTACAAATGAATTTTTTTAACACTATAAACCCCTTAAAAAATCTTTCAAAGGGTTACTAAACTTTTAAAAAAAGTTTGATGTTATAGCCAATGTATAGTAGCTTTTATCGATGAAGGGCCCAGGTCTTAAGAATCCTTCTGAATGCTTAAACGTAAGGGCAGAAGTGGTTAGCTATTCCTTGGGGCAAGAAAAGAGTGGTATATAGACCTATAAAATTTCCAATCCCTGTTCAAAACGATGAGTAGTCATGGCAGTCTCAGATCTATTGACTATACACTAAAATACAGAGGTTTTTCAGTGCAAGCAAACACACAAATATGCAAATGTTCTGATCTTTAAAAAATTAAAGCAACAAGCACCTATCCTACAGACATTGAAGTTGCAGTATTTTGAGCTCCTAGTAATATTCTCATTCTAATCTCTCTTTGTTACTACTTTTTCTACAGGACAGACAGCTCTTCACATTGCCACTGTCAATCAGAACATGAATTTCATCAAGATGCTCCTAAACAGAGGGGCGGATGTGTCTTCTCCTAGAGCCATCGGCAGTTTCTTCACCCAGAAACCCCAGAGCCTCTTCTATTTTGGTATAATGACTTACCTACCTATACTCTAAACAATTCTGCTGGTTTCTTTTTAGCTCTGAGCTCACATTTCCAAGTATCCCCCCTGTTTCTTCATTATCTGCATAGAGCATGCCTAACCTATTGTTCATACCAAATATTGCACATAGTGTGATATAGACATTTTTATGAGCTCACCTGGTGAGGTGGATTCCCTAAGCCATAAGTCGGGGTTAGCAATACTGACTAGAAGCAATATCGCAGTGAAACTCGGGCATCAGCAGCACAAGACTCAACGAGGACCAGTATAGCAGGATATGCAGGATGGAGGATAGTCAAGCGGAGGTGGAAGCATTATATGCAGATGAACCACATGCCCAAATTGAACAAGAACAGCAGAGATATATATGCATACTAGTATCTTACTTGCAGAAGTGCAGTTACACACAAGAATAGCAGAGATGTATAGGCATACTGTCAACTTGTTTCCATAAGTACAATAAAACAAGGGGAAAGCAGAGATGTAAAGGCATACTTGTAACAAGCTTCCTGAAGTGCAATTACACACAGGAATACCAGAGATGTAAAAGCAAACTGGTAACTTGCTTGCAGAGATGCAGTTACACACAGAAATAGCAGATATGTTTAAGTGATGAGGTTACTTGCCTGCAGAGATACGGTTACTCACAGGTTTAGCAGAGTAGCATATATGAACGTAATCAGGATAGCAGATAGGTTGTTAATATAACTTGATACAGCAGAGCTGAGAGGTCAACTGCTCCAGGGATTAGTGGCCTGAGCTTGCAAGTAGTAGGTGGTTGCTGGATTGCAGGCAAGTATAGCTGGGAAGATAATGGCTAGCGAAGAGTCAAGAAGAAGATGAGGCTAACTCCATGAAAAGCATACGGTAGCAGGATGCTATACTTCGTGAATACTAAGGCAGTGGGTAGCCACTTATTAAAGCTGATCACCATTTGGGAAGAAAAAGTGGGAGCTGTATTAAAAATTGCCTAACACAAGAGAAAGACTCAAGGGGTGAATTTCTTGTTTTTAGGCTAGGGCTCCATGTAGATGTAAGAAGATGGAGGTGTTGACCACATTCCCCCTTGAAGACGTGTATATTGAATGCGCTATGCCGTTTGAATGCTTAATAATCTGTATTGATAGTGATAGGTTGTGTTTGCCAGCTTACAGGGTACAGGTAGCTTACAGGGTTAATAGTTGAGACTAGCCCAGAGTGGAAGGGGATAAAGTGAAGGGACAGCGGGGGAAGTTCCTGTCAGGAGTCAGGCAGGGCCTAGCTTCTAAATAGAGCAGACCTCTGGTCTGATTAATCAGCAGAGCCGCATGAAGTGGGTGTCCCTGAAGTGAGTGGAGACCAAGGCAACAGATAGTGTGATCCAGAATACAGACAAAGAAAAGTGTTGGAAGAAGTGAGTGGTTCTCGGAGAGCGAAGTGAGCTCAAGAAGGAACAGGAATGTGTTTGAAGATGTTACATGTTGTAGGAAAAACGTCCACAAAGTTTTGCGCATGCTATCTACTGTACAAAGTTTCTCATAAGTTATTATTTAGAAAAAGTTTATTTTTGAGTGGTGGTCTCCCTCATTGAACTCTACAACATCTGGTCCTGGCCAACCGAAGTGAATGGCATCATGCGGACTGCAACAGCATAGCGCCCCGACAGATAAAGCCCACACACTTGAGCTTGAGCTGTGGGGGTATAAAGAGTCGGATGAGGGTCTAGGACAGGTGAGTATGTGTTTTTTTTCTTATTTGTTAACCACTTTCTTCCCCTTCATTTATTATCCTCTGTATTCTGGAGAGATAACAAATTTAGACCAATTTTATTTGGACTGAATTGAATGGGATGGCTAATAAAAAAACAACTGCCCCAAAACTACTTTCTTGAGATTTGTTCATCTCTACAGGGGAATTTTTGTAAAATTACAACATATCTGTAGCCACTTTGGCCACAAATGACCTTATGCTAGATGCAAAAAATATCGACTACATGGTGATTTTTCCAACAGCCATGAGGATAATTGCTTATTTTTTTTGTATGGTAAATAGTGATGAGCGAGCATACTCGCAAGTACTCGGTACTTGCCCGAGCATCTCAGTACTCGAGATGCTCGGAGCTCGCCGAGTACTTGCGAGATGCTCGGGTGGATGCTCGGGTCCCCTCCCTGCATGTTTGGCGCTCTTTAGAGCGCTAATCAACATGCAGGGATTGTCTGCTACTCATTGTAATGCCGTAGCCATGGTGGTTGTGGGCATTACAGTGATTGACTGGCCGCACAGCATCATGAGGTCTATATCAGACCTGGCGCCGCCATGCTCATCACAGTCACTCCGGATCAGACAGTGTAGGGAGAGGTGCTGCTGAGTCAGGAGAGATTTTCTTGTGTATTAGGTAGTGTAAGGAAAAAAAAAGTACATTACACATATCCATCTTAACAAACAGTCCTTTTGAGGACTAACTAATCCATCTGCAGAGATATCAGGCAGGCAGTGTATATAGGCAGGCAGGCAGTGTATATAGCAGACTGCAGTACATATAGCACAAGAGGCTCCATTCCAGTTCTGCCTTCTGCTGCTGTTAGATATTTCTATACAAAGGCCCAGGTCTCAGGGGCCAGGAATACTTTTCTTTGGATCTTAATCCTCATTATTTGCTTAAAAAGCAATCCAGAGAACACAGTCTTTCTGCGCCATTCGCTTGTTGACACTGCAGAATACAGCCAGGTCCTTTCCATATTACATCGCTAAAAATCCAGCTATTTAAATCTCTGTTTTCTCCGTCACATGGATCATATATACGTTGTCAGAAAATACTGCCATTTCTGGCCTCCATTAAAAGTCTGGCATGCATGGCTGAGTTTATGTTACGCTGCCTTTCCCATGATCCCCGCGTTCTCAAAATTTTGGGTGACAGTCATTACTGGTTGGTGACACTTCTAGACCCACGCTACAAGGAGAACTTTATATCTCTTATTCCTGAGGCGGACAGGTCTACAAAAATGGGGCTGTACCAGAAGGCCCTTGTTGCGGAACTATTAAAAAAATTCCCATCTTAAAACGCTGGCGGCAGAGGGCACACTTCGTTGGATAACCAAGGAGTACAGGCGAGAGAGACACAACTTCAATCCAGCAGAGGCAGGGGAACACTGTCAAAGTTCTGGGAGAATTTTCTCAGGCCCTCCCATCGCACAGGCCCTGAGGCGCGGGGTACTCTCACAAGGAGTGCAAAGTTTGGGAAGATGCTGAGGGAGTACCTTGCCGACCGTACCAACGTCCTCCGTGATTCCTCTGTGCCTTGTAATTATTGGGTATCCAAGCTGGATACGTGGAATGAACTGGCTCTCTACGCCTTGGAGGTCCTGGCCTGCCCAGCCTCCAGCGTTTTATCAGAGCGGGTTTTTAGTGCCACTGGTGGAATTATAACTGATAAGCGCATCCGACTGTCAACTGAAAATGCTGACAGGCTGACTCTTATAAAAATGAACAAGGGCTGGATTGGGCCAGACTTCTCAACACCACCGAATTATAGCAGCGTAACATAAACTCAAATCCCGTGTCTTTTCTTGGGAGGTGTATTCCCATGCACCTTTTCACACCCACACATGGGTATACACTTCCTGATTTTGGCTATTTGCTCTTGTCCTCCTCCTTCTCCTCATCCTCCACTACCATATCACCAGGGTGACCGTGGTCCGTGATGCAACACGCACATAATTTTTTTGAAGGAGTGTTTATGATGCCCGTAAAAAATTTTTTTATACAGTATGTTCATGTATACCCCCCAGGGGTAAATGTTTGTCAGCCCATACACTTAGTGCATGGGCATTACAAGTATAGGAGGCCCGCTCCTTTCTAATGGGAACATTTTTTATGAGGCCCTCCTCCACGTCTCTTCCAAGGGGCATTGGAGTGTCTCCCAATTTTTGGCAGCCCTTGCATTCACTGCAGAGGCCAACACTATGGCAGACCCACTTCCTAATAATGGGAACATTGTTTTGAGGAGGCCCTCTGACCTCCATATCTCTTCCAAGGGGCATTGGAGTGCCTCCCAATTTTTGGCAGCCCTTGCATTCACTGCATAGGCCAGGACTATGGGAGACCCACTTCCTAATAATGGGAACATTGTTTGGAGGAGGCCCTCTGACCTCCATGTCTCTTCCAAGGGGCGTTCAAGTGCCTCCAAATTTTTGGCAACCCTTGCATTCACTGCATAGGTCAACACTATGGGAGACCCACTTCCTAATAATGGGAACATTGTTTTCAGGAGGCCCTCCTCTAAGTCTCTTCAAAGGGGTATTGGGGTGCATCCAAATTTTGGGCAGCCCTGCCACTCACTGCATACGCAATAACAGTATAGGAGACCCACTCTTTAGTAATGGGAACAATAAAACATAGCCGGCTGATGGCTCTCTAAGAATAGTGAGGGCCGACTGCTGGTCCTTTAAGAATAGTAAAGGCAGCCTGATGGCCCTATAAAAATAGGCTTTGTGACTTTCAGAGTCCCTTCTTCATAAATGAAACATGATGTGTCTGATGATATCTCACACACCACATGGCCAGATAAGGTTGTAAAATGTTAAAATGACATTTCCCGGGGAATGCATTTGTCACGGTTGAAAGCAATGCAAAAGTGAAAAAACACATCAAAAACGCTACGTGCGAACATAGCCCAAGGTGTGGAGGAGCATTTTTGTTTTTGGCTATTTATTTTGCTTTATATACAAGTCATTACCCTGGAAAGGATGTTCCTTAATATATTTCCCAGGAAAATCCATCTTGGTTTCGTTTTTGTATGTTTTGTGAGTCCGTAAAAGTGGCGTAATACCTCTGACAACGTTTTTGACAGAAGTGACCTGGGAGTCTGTCCCCAGGTCATTTGAGCACTGTTCCCATCGATTTGGGCAATTTTTAGGCCCTCTGCAGACCGCCGGGGGGAGCCGCCTGAAGAATGCTCGAGTTTCCCATAGACTAACATTGGGCTCATTGCTCAGGTTCAGCACCCGAGTATTCCAATGTGCTCGACCCGAGCAACGAGTACCCGAGCATTTTAGTGCTCGTTCATCACTAATGGTAAATCATTGAAGGTCACAGTTTTTATCACAATTTTTCTATACATTTTGGGTGTCCTTGCATGAGCTTGAAGCCCTAGATTCCAGAGGACAAGCTCTTTACATAGTTATAGATTCTGTACCTCTAGCATTACTGTTTATATGTTATATTATTTTCCTTAGGAGAACATATTTTAAGCTTCGCTGCTTGTGTTGGAAACACAGAAATAGTCAAGTTACTGGTAGAGAATGGGGCGAAAATACGCGCTCAGGACTGCTGGGGTGAGAGTCCAGCAAACGTCATACCTTTTATCCAAATATCAAACCTGTGTTGAAGTTCTCAGTAATGACCAGTTCCTTCTTGTAGGAAACACCGCCCTTCACATCCTGACCCTCCAGCCTAATAAGTCTATGTTCTGCCAGATGTATGATTTACTCCTCTCACTGGACTCTGAGCCAAGTGGCCCTCGTTTGGACCAAGTAATGAATAATCAGGGTCTCACCCCATTTAAGATGGCTGCAGCTGAAGGAAATGTTGTGGTAAGAGATTAGCTTGAAAGCAGTGGATCATTAAAATGAAAGACGCTGAGAGCAGTGACATAGGAAAGTAATGTCTACATCAACAGTACGTCATGGCTTCTGCTTGTAATGGAAGTCTTGACAAAGTGCCGAGTCCATCATTTGCCAAATTGTTCCAAAGAATCTCATTGACCTGCAATAGGATTTGTCAAAGTGGAGTTGTGGTGGCCATCATTTTACCGGCAAGAACAGTCCATCAGATCTAATAAAATTTGTGATGAAGCCTCCAAAGCAAATGTGAACTTGGATTAATTGTAAACCTTTGTTAACGATACCTCAAGAGGTTAGTTTGTAGACTCTGTTGGCTTTTTAGGCAGATTGGACCAAATAAATAGCTCAAAATACTTCTTTCAAAACAGCAGAAACTATGAACCAACCTGACTGACCACGTTAAGTCAATAGGGTCCTTCTGCCAACCGTAGTAGCCAATGCACTGAGATCTTCGGAGTAAAGTTTGTGATTTGTGTCAAAAGTGATCAATGTTATGCCAGCATTGGGGATATATTTCCATGAAATTTATCCAGTTTTGCTTACTACTTATCAACCTTCATCTATAGATGTTCCAGCATCTCCTCAAGAAAGGAGTCAGGACGGTGCAGTCAATGGGTCCAACAATGTACACCCTGTACGATCTGACTGAGATTGACTCCTGGGGAACTCCATGTTCTGTTCTTCACCTCATTGCCACCTCTCGTAAGGCTGAGGTAAGTTCTCTAAACAAAAAAGACAAAACTTTATTATATATTTATTATAAATATTTAATTTTACATTATGTTTTTGACATTTATCCCTTTTGCTCACAGGGGCGTTTTGATTTTGTTAGCATGAATTTGTAAAATATTTTGGTATCAATGTTTAAAAGGAAGATATTTAGGTATAAGAATCACTACATGGAGGAATTTTCTTTTGGGATTTTTTTCTTTAGGCACATCGAATTCTGCACCTTTCTCCAGTAAAGGAGCTTATCGATGAGAAGTGGCAGAGGTTTGGACGGCCATATTTCTGGCTTTTGGCCACAATCTATGTTTTGTATATGACCTGCGTCTCGTTGTGTTGTGCTAATCGACCTCTAAAGCCTTTACAAAACCGATCAACAAATCCTCGGGATATTACCCTTCTAGAACAGATGGACCTTCTGGTAAGAAATTCTCAATTTTTTTCCTTTTTTTTAAATTGAAACTTAGAGTTTTAGAATGTAAAAATAAACACCAAAGAGAGTAAAAAAAATAACAGGGTCCATCAGCAACTCGGCAGGGTGGGTGGAAAAATTTTATTTTTTCTTTTATTACACTTACTTTTTCTATTATTTTTAGGAATCTTACAACACACCCCTGGATGAGCTAAGATTATTTGGTGAAATTATCTCAGTTATTGGGGCACTAGTGATGTTACTCCTAGAGGTAATGACATGGAAGCTGAAATTGTAATTGTTTTCTTTAATCTGCAAATGATATTGATATAAATGGCTCAGAGTAACTCTCGGTAATTGCCATGGCAGGTTTAGGCATGAAATTCTGTGCTGATTTATTTTGTGAAATATATTTATATTTTCTAATACAGTGCTCCAAATCCCCTGCATAGCTAGAGAGGTGAAAGATGATATTCCTACTGCCTGCTGCCACCACTAGAGGGAGCAAACTACATATTGATAAAGACGTTTTTTGGTTTCAGAAAAAAATCCTGTCCTCTGGTTGTTTTAGAAAAACAAACTTTACTTTACTCACCCTCCTCGGGTCCAGCGCTCAATCTTCACTGCTGTCCCGGGTGACTGTTGTTGTCTGCAGTGCTGATGTCACATCAAAAAATAGGCCCAGCGCCTTCATCTCGCGGTGACAGCAAGAGCCGCTCAGATCATTGACTAGTTGCAACACTGTCGACATGACATCAGCACTGCAGACAATAAAGGTCACCGAGAGCACCGATGGTAACTCAATGGTAGACCTGGGGAGGGTGAGTAAAGCAAGTTTTGCTTTTCTAAAACAAACTTCAGCCAAGGGACAGTGGTTTTCCTAAACTGGAAAACCCATTTAATTATATAAAATGAGTGATTGTTAGATTAGATGACTAAACAACTATTTTGAAATTATGATTTTACTGTCTCTAGATCCCGGTGCTAATGCAAACACGAAGTATTGCCTTACTCCAGGACACAGTTTCAGGGGGATTATTTCATTTTATTCTGTAAGTTTGTATATTTAGTTTTGACTCTCTTTATAGTTTTTAGCAATCATGAATAATATGCAGTAAAAAATATGACACAAATTATCAGTTGTGAGATTTTTCTTATTATAATTTTACCCAGATATAGCGTTAAAGTACAAATTGTATGAAAATCTTTACTGTGCTTGCGTAAAACAGTTGAAATTTAGCACTATGGTGGTTGGTTATAATTGTACATATGTATGTATATACCGGAGCAATTACATCAGTCTGAGAGAGAGAGCGGAATACAAAAAGAAGGTTTACAGGGAACACCCACTGATCCCTGACACTGCAGCTCAAGCAAGGTGGAAAAATTACGGTAGTCAAAATATAGTGCAGCCTAAACCTCTCCAATATACAGATACACATCTAAGAACCACATATTTTTATTATTTGTTTCATCATCCTATTTTGTCACTGCAACATTTTCTTTTTATAGGGAAGGACAACTGGGCCTTGAACCTGCAGCTAAAGCAAATCAAAAAATTAGAAGAGATAGTAGAAAAATCACAAAAAATATTTAACAATCTAAACCGCTCTCTAACACTGAGCAGCACATTTACAAATCAAAATTTTTCTTATACTCTAAAACTATTAATTTATTTTCTTTTTGTTATTGCAGATTTTTCTTTTCCTGCTCGGTACTTTTTACACTGGCCCTGAGACTCACAAACTCAAACGGAGAAGTCATCCCCATGTCCCTGGCTTTGGTTTTTGGCTGGTGCTTTGCAATGTACTTTGCACGAGGATTTCAGATGCTTGGGCCTTTCACTGTCATGATATATAAGGTTGGTGGTTTTATTATTAGAAAAATTGGAAAAATTATGGCAAATAAATATATAATTATGTAACTAAAGTATGTGCAGGGGGCAGTGTTATGGTTCATTCATAAAGACTGGTTTTATACTAGTCCTATTCCTTTGAGGTCAATGGCTCCAGGGCCTGATAGATTGACAAAGGAAGTGAGGTCAGACTGATTGTCGCTGGATTTTATTTGTTTTGCCATCTTTTATGACTTGTTCCATACAGTAATGAATTAATACTAAAAATAGTAGATTTGGCGTTATATGTTTGTATGTTGCCTGTAGTCAATAAAGTTCAAAAATGATCTTATCATCTGATTTTCTTCACTTATAGATTGCATTTGGAGATCTCCTGAGGTTTTTCTGGCTTATGATGGTTGTCATTATAGGATTTGGATCAGGTATAACCAGAGCATCTTCTGCCCTCCATTAACAGATTATAGCAAAATAATAGACAGTTACTCTATATTTTAATGACTTAGATGTAGGTCTGAGATGGAAAATACCACGTGTAAGTGGTTAATGGTAATATTTTGACAAAAACCTTTTATATCTGCACATCTTCACTGACCTCTAAGGTTATCAAGGTTGGGGATTTCTTAACACAGGCAGTTACTTTGGATGCAATTTGTCTTGAAGCATTCCCGTACATTCATACAAAACTTGTAGAAACGGATTGTCTTGATGCACTCACTCATCCCCCACAAGTTAAAACAGTTGTTGGTGCACATTCCAGAACAATATGTCGAGCCACTATCCTGATTTTCCTGCTTGTCATTCACTCTTTCAGTGTCCTTTAATCAACATTCTTCCAGAACTTTAGGTGTTAGAACATTCTCTGTTATGCCAGTATGTAGTGTGACAGAGAAGAAAACAGGAGCCGAGAGACTAAGATCCAGCTGCACTTCCTGTAGACAAACAAAAATCCAACCGCACTTCCTGCAAAGAAATAAAGACCTACTTCCACTTCCTGTAGACAAAGACTTGCCTCCACTTTATGTAGAGAAACAAAAATCCACCCCTACTTTTTGTAGACACAATAATCCACACTTACAGTGATGAGCAAAAGGGTAACAATGTTTAGAACGTTTGACTTTCCGGCTCCATATCTCACATCCTCTACAGCTTGGAATGTGAGACTACCATCATTTTATAGACAATCATCTTGGCTATCTCATACATAAATTTGACTTGCGACTATTTAGCACATGATCAGTTCTGCAGATTCTTCTCATGTCACTGCATTGTTACTGTTTTGCTCCTAGTGGTAGAAAAATCTTTTTCTTCCTGTATACTACAAATTACAACCTGTTCTCACATTTCCTAAAAGCTCAGTTTGTTAGTAGGTTGATTCCCAAGTGAAAGGTCACTGGTACGAATCGAGGAGCCGCCATGAAGATGATTCCCCAAGAAAAGAGAAACCGCATCATCCAGCTCATCGATAGCGGTCTCTCAGCCAAGAAAATTGCCAAACTGCATCATGTGAGCGCCATGACAGCTGGAAGAATATGAAATGAAGTCCGTCCATCCATTCAGAAGCCAAGAGGTGAACGTCCTGGCAAAATATTGGAGTGAAGAAGTCGGGTCATCACAATGTCTATCAGTTCTGGCGCAACAAACACAGCAATGGAGGAGGCTCGTATGCATCGTAATAGTGAGATAACAGACATCCATTCAAGCACAGTGCGACGCACGTTACACAAGTCTGGAATGGTGGCCCGAAAAAAGGTGAAGAAACCTCAACTTCAATATCATCATAAGAAGCGTCGGCTGGAGTTTGCAAAAAAGGAGGAAAAGTGGACAGTAGAAGATTAGAAACGGGTGATTTGGAGCAATGAGATGAAAGTCAATACACGAGGCTCTGATGGGTGCAAATGGGTCTGGAAGAAACAAGGGAAAAAGGGGCTAAGGGATCGATACATTGAAGAAACTGTCAAGTTCTGTGGAGGAAACCTGATGATATGGGGTTGTTGCACAGTCAAAGGCATTGGATAATTGACCAGGATCAATGGTGGTCTAAGTGCTGAGCTATATGTGAGTATCCTATATGACTTTGTACACTTGAGTACTATGGGTATGAAATGGACGACATAGTGTTCCAGCAAGACAGCGGTCTGTAGCATACGTCGAGATTGTTTAAGAAATGGTTCAATGACAATTAAGTAGAAGTGCTGGATTGGCCCCCACAGTCCCTAGACCTCAAACCAATTGAACACTTGTGTATAGAGTTGAATAAAAAGCTGTATACATACCCAAGTGAGTCAAGCAATTTTCACCCACTTTGGAATGTGTAGCAGAGACCTGGGATCAGATTTTGGTCAAGACATGTTTGAATCTGATTGCAAGCATGCCCATATGGATTCAGGCAGTGTTGAAAGCCAAAGGTGGATTTATAAAATACTGACAAACTAATAAAAATAAAATTTAGATTTTTAGAAAGAAAACAGTAACCATGCAGTGACATGACAAGAATCTGCAGAAGTAATCATGTGCTAAATAGCTGGAAGTCAAATTTATGTATGATACAGCCACGATGATTGTCTATAAAATGATGGTAGTCTCACGTTTGGAGCAGTAGTGGATGGTGAGATATGGAGCCTGAAAGTCAAAAGCTCAAAACATTGTTACCCTTTTGCTCGTCACTGTATTTCCTGGAGAGAGACAAAGACCCCCCCCATTCCTGTAGAGCAACAAAGATCCGCCTCCACTTCCTGTGTACACAGACCCGCCCACACTTACTGTAGATAGACAGACCCGTCCACACTTCTTGTAGAGAGACAAAACCCATCCCCACTTCCTGTAGAGAGACAGACCTGCCCCCACTTCCTGTAGAGAGACAGACCTGCCCCCACTTCCTGTAGAGAGACAGACCCGCATTACTTCCTGTAGAGAGACAGAGACCCTCTCCCACTTCTTATGCAAAGGTACAACTATGCCTAGTCTCTGATATTTGAAGGGGTCCAAGTACACTCTTACACTTAACAAAACATCAGTATTAAAAAAAAAAATGGCACATCGTAGATAAGTGGCATTGATTTTCAATCGAAGCAAAGTAACTTCACCATTACACATCTCATTTGGTCAATTGATTAAGTTTTACGTTTAGGAGGAGGGTTATTGGAAGCAACAATATGGCATTCTTGCATTGGTTACCAAATTTCTTATCCCTATTACTGATCGTAATATTTTGCATCTCTTTTGTCATTGTAGCTTTCTATATAGCATTCCAGACGGAGGACCCGACTCAGTTGGGAACGTTTTTCAGTTATGCCATATCTCTTTACAGCACCTATCAACTTTTTATTAACACGATTAACTCTCCGGCCAACTATGCCGTTAACCTGCCACTCACTTTTAGCATTGTCTATTTTTTCTTCACTTTAATTTCCAACCTCTTAATGCTAAATCTATTGATCGCTATGATGGGAGACACCCATTGGAGGGTGGCACAGGAGAGAGACGAACTCTGGAGGGCTCAGGTCAGTGGAAATTGAAGATAATCTTTCAATTGATCAGTGCCAGTCAAATTCCAGGAGTCAGGTGGTCATTGTTTTTAAAAATTTGCTAGCAACTATACAGGCAGATTTTGTCCCTAGTCATTAAAGGGGTTGTCCACTAGTAGGGCAACCCCTTCTTAAACTAAATGTTCGGCCCTGATAAAATAAAAAAGCCAATACTCACTTCCGTTCCAGCGGAGTTAGCACTCGCGGTCCTGGGGCTGTGACGCGGTGGAATGACACATGATGACCGGTGCCCAATCACCACTGCCGTCACTGTCTCCGCCTTCGGACAAACTGAACATGAAGAGGAAGTCCGGGATGAGCTGTAGCCCTGACTTCCTCTTCATGTTCAGTTTGTTCAAAGGTGGGGACAGTGACGCCAGAGCTGATTGGGCGCCATGCATCATGTGTCATTCCACCGCATCACAGCCCCAGGACCGCGAGTGTTGACTCCACTGGGACGGAGGCAGCACGGGAGGCGAGTATAGGCTTTTTTATCTTATATGCGCCGAACATTTAGTTTAAGAAGGGGTTGTCCTAGTAGTTCGTTTTTATTCATTCCAGCTTGCAGCAACTACAGTTATGTTAGAAAGCAAGATACCCCGACGATTCTGGCCCCGACTCGGCGTTTGTGGATCTGAATATGGACTTGGAAACCAGTGGTATTTATGGTGAGTCTACTGCAAGGATAGTGAGGCTCACGTGAAATAGCATACGATGCGGCAGAAAAAGGTATGTACGAGCTTCGCTCCCATTTCCAATGCTGCCCAGTCCCTCACTGGCCACAATAGTTTTTCATGACAGTCAGTAATTGGCTGCAGAGATCTCATGTACCTTTGGCGGACTGTCATTACTTAAGCGAGAAAGAAAGACCAACGAGAGACCAGGCAGTATTGAAATGAGAGTCACAATTGAGCAATGACGTATAGTGTTTTTTTTTTATGTCTTTTTTAGACAATTTCCAGCATTATAAAAAAAAAAAAATCCTTTCCTTTCCCTAGATGACCCTCTTAAATATGCATTTACATTTTTCAATTCTTAAGGAACTGAGCAGTTTTCAGCAGTTCCAACTTCCTTTGCAAGTTACAGTCAGTTTTTTATTTGTGAGCGTGACTGTAAATCTTTTTGATTTCAGCATCAAAAAGGAAAACCAAGAAGAGTCAAGTCTACTGTCTATGTCACCACAGAGCTGTATACCCCAGGATCTACAGAACATAACGAAGAACTCCACATCTTCATCCAACAGGGATAATATAGAAAATGGAAACAATGTGGCAAAGAGGAAATCCAGTCAAGGATGGGAGATCGTCCGCAGGGCAACCATCGACCAGTTACAGGGCAATGCACATCAGAAGGTCTATTTAATTTAGTAGTGGACTATAACTTTTTCCAAAAATTTTACTTATTGTTATAAAAATTCACAGCACACCATATATGAATTGTTACGTCTCATCAGTACTATTGGTTAGTATGGCTAGAAGACATGGCTGATAGGGAACACGGGGTATACAAAACTAATGATATACAAGTAGTAACTGAAAAACTTGTGTCCGGTTCATTTTTAATAAAAATCCTATAAAACTGGACTCCTATTTATATACTGTGGTAGTTACAAAAGGATATTTCTGTTAAGGTGAGATTTTCCTTTATAGCTGTGTGTGATAGAGAAAAATGAAAAATCCATAATACATTTCTGGAGAGGGGACTTATCACCCTCACATTGAACATACAAAACTAATTATAACTGAAGAAGAGAGAAAACGAATTATAACAAGTGAAAGAGAGAGCTGACAACTCAATCTCCATTGAAGTAGTACAACCCCTGCAGTGACCAGGTAATTACAGCAGGAAGATTTACTAAGAAGAAGACATCAAGTTGGACATTCGTTTACGCATAGGCGGGGAAATACACTTCCAAACCATAGAGCTTCCTCTGTTCAATGGATTTTTCGTAGACCAGCCGGTTCCAGTGGTCAGTGATAATTAGAAGTTTTCATCGATCCGATATCTATGGTAGATAAATTTTCAGTGTCATAGTGAAGGGACAAACATAACGCATTCACTCTAATCACTGTAAGGTCATTCTAGTACCTCCAACTTAATAACCATCCGATGGATGATGCTATCCAAGTCATGTTCGATCACCATATAAATGTAAAATCGCAATAAGACACATGACGACAATATCTACCGCCTGGGACCTCCAGGGGCGAAGATATCCTGTAAGTTGGGGATCTTATAAAATGTGGGGACGTATGTGGGCTTAACTTTGAACTAATAAAAAGCAAAATTTGGTTTTGGTCATTTGTCAGTCCTTGGAAGGTACAGCTTGCTGTGGGTTCTGTCTGTTTCCCTAAGGAGTACCTACCTTTGCTATTGTGGCGCCCCGAGGGTTCGGTTGCCACAGGGGTATTGCACCTCAACCAGAGGTGTGATATTCCACTCCCAGGTAAGGATGGAGTGTGGACCAGGGCTCAGTTAGCTGCATACACACACTCACCCCATTTCCGGGGGACAGCTCGACGGTGCTCCCATTTATGCAGGCACAACTGACCATGTCCCTGGCTGGAGTGGGGAGGGGGGGAGAGAACCCAGTGATGTAGGAGCAGAAGGGGACAGTTTCTGGAGCATAGGAAGGAGCTCAATGGGTTCTGGTCACCTGAGCTCAGGCACAGAGAGGTAGATAAAATGTGGGAGCCATCTTAAGTCAGAGGAGAGTGGGAGAGTTCAGTTCTCAGAAGTAGTTTAGCCAGAGAGAGCTGACAGGGAGTTGTGGCTCAGCCTGAGCTCAGCTCCACGAGGCAGGCCTGGAGAGAAGGCCGGGGCCAGAGAGGAGAAGAGGAGAAGGAGAAGGAAGGAAAGAGGAGAGACAGAGGAGTAGAAAGGCTCCAGAAACAAGAAGGCAGAAGGGACCCTAAGAGAGCAGAACGGACAGCAACCGTTGCAAGCCCGTGTTATATCGGGTGAAGGGTCAGGCCGTGGAAGGGTACCGGATTCCCAAGTTGGTGGAGGTAAATCATCCCTCAGTCAAGAACCGGAGGTCGTGATCATTTATTGGTGCGACCCCTTGCTACACCCGCTAGGAAGGCACCACATAGGGTCAGGGAAACTGGTGCCAAGTTTTACCAGAGAAGGCCCGAGGCAGCCAGACAGAAGCGTGGTCACTGGTGGGGCACGAGAGGCCAGAGAAAGGATAGAAGGGGGTCCTGTGCCACACTCCTGAGTTGCCTGGGGGTTGACCGAGCCCCTCACCTGGTGGACGCAGCACGGCTTGGGCAGTCATTGTGTGGCACCCCAGGGGTCTGGTTTCCACAGTAACAGCAATGTTATGTCTGAGAGCAGGTGGAAGGTCTCTTGGTCAGGAATCCTATGCATGCCACACCTCCTGCCCAGTCCTGGGAGGGGAAGGACTTCCCCTATATAAACCTAGGGCTGAGGCAGGGTTAGTGAGTAGAGAAGAAGTAGAGACAGAGAAGAGAAGCAGATCTAGGAAAAGAACATCAGGAGCTCTGTGGGAGCAGTGCTATAAGGAGTCAGGGCTGGCAGCTGCAGAGCTCGCCCTGACTGAGAAGCTATCACCGGACCCGGAGTCCGAGGCTGTGGGGACTAATCTTTACCCAGCAGCAGAAACCGCCCGGCAGGGGATTTCAGGTCCTCTGGCCAAGAAACCCGAAGGCACGGTCACACGCGTGGGACCAGCACCTCCGTCGTGGAGCGGACGCCACTAGAAGGCCCCGAGTCACCGGCCATACGGGTGAGCACCACACGGTACACTCAGGGACGTGGGCTACTTATACCCGCCTCTAGCAAGGTAGCCAGAAGAGTACAGTCAGTTTGGGAGGCCTACAACTCCGCCTGGCCAGGGGAGATCCCATCTGCTCAAGGACTGACCAGGCCCCGATCGCTAGCCAGTACTCCGGGAGGGTTTATCTTTATCACCAGTAAAGACCCTGAATTACACCGCATCGTCTCTGAGTGATTCCTGCTACCCCCATCATCCACGTCGGCTGCCCTGAGGCCATACCCCTCCCGTTGGGGGTGATACTATCACGCTGCACAATCCTACCACCGGCCTCAGCGGTCTGCCCTGCAGCGGCAGCTCCTTCGCTGCATTCAACGGGTGGCGTAGTCATCCAACATCTACCGCTAATACATCGCTGCTCAGTTTGACTCCCTGGGCACGGACCGGGTCACCGCCACGAGACTACAACCCTCAACAGATCCGGCTCCGGGTAAGCTCCCGTGCGCGCGATGCCGCGCGACGAAGGCCCAGGGGTGCGTCAACTTTTGGCGTAGTCGGCAGGATCTCGTGCCCGCAACCACCGGGTACTGCGTGCCTGAAAAAGACTGTTCAAACTTACCAGTGGTGAAGATTCCCGCCATCCGGCGCCATCTTCTGTCTTCTTCCCGCCATCCGCGAAGTTTTCCCGCCATCCGGCGCCATCTTCTGCCTTCTTCCCGCCATCCGTGGAGTTTTCCCGCCGTTGGACGCCATCTTGAAGACGCCGCGCGGGAAGAAGAGGGGCGTGGACTCCGAAAGCGCGCGAGAACTGAAGCCCCGCCTCACGTCCGGACGTTGCGTAAGGTCCTGGAAGGAGCCCAGCAGACGCCGACGTCACAGGAGCGCGACGGAAGGTCCTCAACCCTGACGATCCACTGCGGAGCCGCGGCCTACGGAAGAGGATCATCGCAAGGTAGGCCACGGTCCACTAGGGGGGAGGAAGTTGTCGGATACGGAGGAGAGCTTCACTGCCTCAACCCCCGCCAGCGCCACCGCTGCTGCAGTAATGCCTTTCACCATGCCCTATATCCCGGGAGCGGCCTGGCTACCCCAGTACTCAGGGGAGTCACATACCCTGCATGACTTTAGAGAAAAGCTGGATAGCCTCTTCCAGGTGTATCCCCTCACAGAAGAGCAAAAAGTGAGCATCCTGGTGGCCCAATTAACCGGGGCAGCCCAAAGGGAGGTAAAGTCCTGGCCACCTGGGGGAAGGACTGTTGCAGGGATACTAACCCGGCTGAGGGACACCTTTGATACCCGCACCTCAGCCGAGATCAAGCTTAGATTCTACGGGTGCAAGCAGCGAGCACACGAGAGTATAAGGGACTATGCCCTGAACCTACAAGAGGCCCTGAGAGCCATTAAGCAGACCGACCCTGACGGCGTGGGAGACGAGGACAGGCTGTTGACTGAACAATTTATAGAGGGTTTATATTGCAATGCCCACCGAACCCAGTTGCGGGCAATGGCCTTACAGGACCCTCATCTGGGATTTGCACAGTTCAAGGACAGAGCCATCCGGGTGCTCCGAGAACCGGCACCAGGTGGCGTTGTGACCCACAGACGCCCCACTACCACTTACCACCAGGAGGCGGCACCCTTGTCGGCAGGGCCTGTGGGAGCTGATGCGCAGGCTTTGAACAATGACCCGGCTCCAGACCTGCACCATCAGGTCCAAGAGCTAGCTAAAAGCGTTGCCGCGCTAACCCGAACTGTGCAGTCTTTACAGGTTTCCACTCCAGGGAAGATCCAGCTGGCATCCGGACCGGAGGACATCCCGTGGCGTCGACCAAGGAGGACCCCACCGGCCAGAGGAAGACCCAGCGACCGATACAACGAGGACGGACAACCCATCTGCCGCCGCTGCAATCAACCCGGACATATGGCAAGGTACTGTCCTTTAAACTGGCACAACCTGGGGTAGAGGGCCAAACCCCAGGAAAAAGATCATCAGGCCCATCGAACTGGCGCGACAAATATGTGGGAGGACGTCCAGTCTTGCCCGTGGTACTGGATGGCATCCCCATGAGTGCCCTACTGGACACCGGGTCACAGGTTACCACTATCCCGTACGTGCTCTTCAAGCAGTACTGGAATGACTCGGATATCACCCGCTACCCTGACGACGACTTGAGTATCATCGCCAGCAATGGTCAGCCCGTGCCACAGATTGGATTTAAAGAGGTGACCATTAAAATCGGTAGAGTCGAATTGGCGGCACAGGGACTGATCATTGTAGACATTGACAAGCGCGAGAGTCACCCAAAGATAACTCTAGGAACAAATGTAATTGAAAATTGTCTTGCAGAGGTGATTTTCCTTTTACAGCAGGTTGCCAAGAACGCCAGCTCCGGCCAGCAGCGAGTGCTCCAGAAAGAGATCCGGGCACTGATGCGACGGCAACAGATAGAACTCTCCGGTGGTGAGATTGGTAGCGTAAGAATGTGTGACCCTTTTCCTATTGCCATGCCCCCAAAAAGTGAAATGATGATTTGGTGCCGGGCAGCTATTGGTCTGAGAGGTAGAGATTACCAGGCAATGGTAGAACCAGTTTACTCAGACAGTAGGCCCACCATTTTGACAGCACGGGGGGTGGTCAATGTACGCCATGGGAGGGTGCCCGTTCGCATAATAAATATCGGGAAGAGGGAAGTGTACCTGCCCCGGTATGCCACGCTAGCCAAATTGTATACCATCAATCAAAATTCCATACAGTCCGTAGAACCCTTGCCTCCATCTTCCTCGGAGGAAAGTAACGGCTCTAAGGAAAAAATGGAGGACTGGTGTCAGCAACTACATTTGGGTACTGACTCCACTCCCTCACACCAGAGACAGGGAGTCTATCGGGTGGTTCAAGAGTACGAGAGAGTGTTTAGTAAACACCCGTTAGACTTCGGGCGAGTCAAGGGGGTAGAACACCACATCCCCACGGGAGACCATCTTCCCATAAAAGAGAGGTATCGACCCGTACCCCCTGCACACTACCAACACACCAAGGGGATGCTTAGGGACATGAAGGAGGCTGGGGTGATCAGGGATAGCTGTAGCCCCTGGGCAGCTCCACTAGTCTTAGTCAAAAAGAAAGACAACACCATGAGGATCTGTGTAGATTACCGGAAAATCAACCGTATCACACACAAGGATGCGTACCCCTTACCAAGGAAAGAGGAGTCTTTGGCTGCTTTAAGATCTGCTAACTTCTTCTCTACCTTGGATCTCACTAGCGGGTACTGGCAGGTTCCTGTAGCAGAGGCGGACCGGGAGAAGACCGCATTCACCACCCCGATGGGACTTAGCGAGTTTACCTGCATGCCGTTCGGACTCTGTAACGCACCAGGAACCTTTCAACGATTAATGGAGTGCTGTCTGGGCCACAGAAACTTCCTGTTGTACCTGGACGATGTCATCGTATATTCCAAGACTTATGAGGACCACCTGAAACACCTGGCGGAAGTGTTCGAAGCTCTGGCAAACTACGGCCTAAAGGTAAAACCCTCCAAGTGTCACCTCCTAAAACCAAAGGTGCAGTACCTGGGACACGTGGTGAGCGCTGACGGAGTGGCTCCCGACCCTGATAAGATCACCGCAATTAAGGAATGGACTAAAGACTGTTAAGGACTCGGGGCAGGACAGACCCCTACCTGGTTACGTCTCCCTGTTTTGGTGAAATGGACACCTTGCTTTTCTTCAAAAACTGCACCCGGTTGCGGACACGCCGTGACCATCTTTATATGTTTTTCTTATTGCACTATTATTGTTTATACCTTGTTATGTTTAAAAATATGTTTAGTCCCGGAGTACTAAATTTCACTAGGGGGGAATGTGGCACCCCAGGGGTCTGGTTTCCACAGTAACAGCAATGTTATGTCTGAGAGCAGGTGGGAGGTCTCTTGGTCAGGACTCCTATGCATGCCACACCTCCTGCCCAGTCCTGGGAGGGGAAGGACTTCCCCTATATAAACCTAGGGCTGAGGCAGGGTTAGTGAGTAGAGAAGAAGTAGAGACAGAGAAGAGAAGCAGATCTAGGAAAAGAACATCAGGAGCTCTGTGGGAGCAGTGCTATAAGGAGTCAGGGCTGGCAGCTGCAGAGCTCGCCCTGACTGAGAAGCTATCACCGGACCCGGAGTCCGAGGCTGTGGGGACTAATCTTTACCCAGCAGCAGAAACCGCCCGGCAGGGGATTTCAGGTCCTCTGGCCAAGAAACCCGAAGGCACGGTCACACGCGTGGGACCAGCACCGCCGTCGTGGAGCGGACGCCACTAGAAGGCCCCGAGTCACCGGCCATACGGGTGAGCACCACACGGTACACTCAGGGACGTGGGCTACTTATACCAGCCTCTAGCAAGGTAGCCAGAAGAGTACAGTCAGTTTGGGAGGCCTACAACTCCGCCTGGCCAGGGGAGATCCCATCTGCTCAAGGACTGACCAGGCCCCGATCGCTAGCCAGTACTCCGGGAGGGTCTATCTTTATCACCAGTAAAGACCCTGAATTACACCGCATCGTCTCTGAGTGATTCCTGCTACCCCCATCATCCACGTCGGCTGCCCTGAGGCCATACCCCTCCCGTTGGGGGTGATACTATCACGCTGCACAATCCTACCACCGGCCTCAGCGGTCTGCCATGCAGCGGCAGCTCCTTCGCTGCATTCAACGGGTGGCGTAGTCGTCCAACATCTACCGCTAATACATCGCCGCTCAGTTTGACTCCCTGGGCACGGACCGGGTCACCGCCACGAGACTACAACCCTCAACAGATCCGGCTCCGGGTAAGCTCCCGTGCGCGCGATGCCGCGCGACGAAGGCCCAGGGGTGCGTCAATTGCTGACAGAGGTGACTTGGATATCAACTGTAAGTAAAAGGCCTGAACTGCACCATTGGACTCTGTGTGATTTATGCTGCGCCTGCACCATCACCCCAGCATCCACCTACATTGCCCTGAGGCTACACTCTTCCCGTGGGGAGTTATTCTATCCCTGTGCTGCATACCAACACCACCCTCAGCGGTCTGCCTTGCAGCGGCGGTCATCCCTGACCGCAATCCACGTGTGGCGTAGTCGGACATTCCAAAACACTGATAAATAGACTGCGCAGCATTTGGTCTGAGCACCCTAAGCCACGGGATTGGGTTGCCACTACTACTCCCAGCATCGTACAGAAGCCCGGTTCCGGGTACCCCATGGCCCAGGGGGCGAGTCACTATGCTCTGAGCCATTTCTGTGACATCAGGTTTAGTAATTCTCTTTCGTTAATCCTTTTTATGTTATGTAATTGTATATACCGTATTGTTTTGTTCCCATTTTGTATCATCTTTGTATATTTTTTATAAACACTGTCTACCTTTCTGGATTAAATATATAAAATTTAATAGCTCTGTTCCTTTTCCTGTTAAACCGCACCCCTGAAGCCATACGCTATCTTTAATTGGTGTCCAAGCGGCCTGTATAAATAATTGGTGGTGGCAACTAGCAGAGGTTCCTTTTCTTTTTACTGTGTAGCTCGCAGTGACCATACCAAGTTATTTATATATATATATATATATATATATATTCAATGCGCTGGAATCGGATGTGTATATACCAGACGCTCACTGTGAGTTCCCCAATATCTGTATCTAACATCAAAGAAAAATCCATTAAAAAATAATCTTTAATAGATAATAGTAAAATATTGCTTTGAGGCACACAACAAATCCTACATGACGCAGAAATAGACATCTAAATGATATTAGAAAAATGATCCAATGCTGTCAATGTAAATAGATACTCCAAATATTAATCAATAGGCTATAACGTCTAACAAGACGAAATGCAGACTAAGGAGAGACCCAAAGGTTAGATGTCTTTGAGAGAAGCCTATCCTAATATAACAGTCATGGATCACAATAGCAAGATAAACCACTAGTTCCAAAGAGATTCCCGGTAAAGATGGCGCTAGAAACATAAATAATGGTTCTTAAATCCCCTCATTCATCTCAACAGACCACCTAATACTGTCGTGTGGATATACCTACTCGTTTGCTGCATTTAGCAAGACAGTTCCCAGGCAGGAACAGTACTCCAAAATGACAATACAAATGAATAATTCCCCAAACTGAGGCACAACGGCAGGTACCCTCGCAAAATAAGTCATAAGATAAGAAGCATGTACTGATACCTCCTATCAATTTATATACTTTAGATAAATTGCATGAAGTGTTACTCATCTCAATGTGCAGGGATCCTACCTCCCCAGTATACTACAGGGGTTCCACATTCCTCGACGCGTTTCCTCGTATGTAGAGATGAGCGTTGTTCTACTCGAACTGTTCGCCAATCTCAAATTCGAGCTGTTTTGGGCGGTGTTCGAGCCGTTCGGCGAACACGAACAATTTGAGAAAAATTCGGCTGTTCGAGGTTATGTTCGATAACTGTTCGTGCACCAAAATCATAACTGGATTTTTTCTCAGTAATGATGAAAATTAATGTTAATACGCAGTTTGAGTGTACAGCGGGGTGGGGGGAGGGGCAGGGGATGGATCTCTGCAGGAACAATGAAGATCTCCATTTTTTTTTCTCTTTCCCGCATTTGCAGTGGGGAGGTGCAATCTGTCAGCCTATCAGCAGCGCACACACGGAGCGAAGTGCTTTTTTTCACACAAGCAAGGGCATGTGTCATTGGCAGTGTATGTCACATGTCCTTGCCCTATAAGACCAAGCCATTTTCCCCGTCGCCACCATTTTCTCACTGCTGCAGCTGTGTGTTAGACGGCACCGCTGTTGCTGTGTGCGCTATACCTTGTTAATTTCAAGCCAATTTTCGCACAAATATACAGATAGCTTGGGAGTAGGGAATAGTTGTGATTGCAGTCCTTTTAAGGACTAGGTTACAGCATTTCCTACGACTTTTATCAGGGAGGTCTGTGCTCTTAAATAGATAGGTTGTGGGAGTAAAGACTAATTGTAATTGGAGTCCTTTTCAGGACTAGGTTACATCAGTTCCTATCAGTTTTTGCCAGGCAGGTCTGTGCCAGTGCTGTGCAAGTTTTTTTCACAGCATTTGGCTGAATCTAGCAAAGCTAATCCTTTTTGGCCTATTGCAGAGTGTGTTAGTCAGTGGAGTAGCCTATCTGTGTTGCAAGATATACCACCTGTGTATAGAATACCAATTTTTTTACTGCACCTAGTGAAGTAAAATCTTTTGGGCATAGCATCATTCTATTAGTCCATCTATACTGACCTCCATCAGGTTGCAAATTAAAACTAATTTTTATCTGCATCTACAGTACCTCTGAAAAAATATTTGGGCTTCTAGCTGTGTGTGGGACTTGTTGTATTAGTCCATCTATACTGACCTCCATCAGGTTGCAAACTGAATATATTTTTTTCTGCATCTACCTCTGAAAAAATATTGGGCTTCTAGCTGTGTGTGGGACTTGTTCTATTAATCCATCTATACTGACCTCCATCAGGTTGCAAACTGAATATAATTTTTTTCTGCATCTAGCTCTGAAAAAATATTTGGCCTTCTAGCAGTGTGTCGGACTTTCTCTATTAGTCCATCTATACTGACCTCCATCAGGTTGCAAATTAAAACTAATTAAAACTAATTTTTATCTGCATCTACAGTACCTCTGAAAAAATATTTGGGCTTCTAGCTGTGTGTGGGACTTGTTGTATTAGTCCATCTATACTGACCTCCATCAGGTTGCAAACTGAATATATTTTTTTCTGCATCTACCTCTGAAAAAATATTTGGGCTTCTAGCTGTGTGTGGGACTTGTTGTATTAGTCCATCTATACTGACCTCCATCAGGTTGCAAACTGAATATATTTTTTTCTGCATCTACCTCTGAAAAAATATTGGGCTTCTAGCTGTGTGTGGGACTTGTTGTATTAGTCCATCTATACTGACCTCCATCAGGTTGCAAACTGAATATATTTTTTTCTGCATCTACCTCTGAAAAAATATTGGGCTTCTAGCTGTGTGTGGGTCTTGTTCTATTAATCCATCTATACTGACCTCCATCAGGTTGCAAACTGAATATCATTTTTTTCTGCATCTAGCTCTGAAAAAATATTTGGCCTTCTAGCAGTGTGTCGGACTTTCTCTATTAGTCCATCTATACTGACCTCCATCAGGTTGCAAATTAAAACTAATTTTTATCTGCATCTACAGTACCTCTGAAAAAATATTTGGGCTTCTAGCTGTGTGTGGGACTTGTTGTATTAGTCCATCTATACTGACCTCCATCAGGTTGCAAACTGAATATATTTTTTTCTGCATCAAACCCAGCCAATAGTTTGGCCACTCAGCTCTGCTCGGTTACCATCCATTGTTTTTTTGTGCAAACATCTCCAGAGTTGTGAATTAGTTAACCACCAAAATGAGTGGAAAAAGGCCTGCTGCTGGTGGAAAGGGGAATAGGCGTGTTGGGAAGGGGAAAAAAGGTTGTGTCCGTGGGGTAGGTGTTAAAGCAACAGTAACATCTGCAGAAGAAAGACCATCTTCCAGCCAAACTAAAATGTCTACTTCTTTTAGCGGACAATGTGATAAGATCCCTTTCTTACGGCCACGCCAATCGCTACAAATTCCAGATGAGGCACAAAAACAGCAGGTGCTTCAACGGATATCAAGTGCTCCTTTAAGTGGGCTCTCCTCCACATCAACTTCAACATCTCAAATACTCCAGTCCTCAAAGGTGTCACCCAAATCGCACTTGCTTCCTCACAGCTCCCAAATCTCCAGCTGCCCGTCTGAGTATGAGGTAGAACAGATGGTTGAGTCTGCAGAGCTGTTTACTCATACTATAGCCTGGGAATCAGAGGTCGACTCCAGCGCTTCTGTGAATCCAGACGAGGAAATGATCTGCACTGATGCCCAGAATCTTTATGAGTCGGATCCAGGACCAGACGCAGAAGGTTCTGACCATAATGTAGACCCTCATTCCCAAACTGTAACTCCTGTTGGTGGAGACAATGAGGAAGACGATGATAAGACTCAAATACCTGATTGGAGCGACAACTTTAGTTTTTTGTCAGGGCAGGAACAGGTTGGCTCTGAGGACGACGGGTGTGATAACACACAGGGTGATGATGATGAGGTTGGAGATCCCACTTACTGTCAACCCACAGTCAGCCAAGAGATGAGGTCAGCAGAGGAGGTGGAGGAAGATGCTAGTGACGACGAGGTCAGGTTGCGCCTTCCTGGACAGAGACGTAGTACTGGAAGCACGTCAACAACTGCATCCTCAAACACAACTCTGCCTCTCACCACAAGTCGTGGTGGCTCTTCAGGTCGCATGGGTGCTAAGCCTTGCATAGCCTGGGCATTTTTTCAGATCGATAAAGATGACCCAACTCGTGTTATCTGTAACATTTGTCAGCAAAAGCTAAGTAGAGGCCAAAAAATACATAGTTTGAGTACTTCATGCATGAACCGGCACATGGACATGAAGCATAAGTTGCAGTGGGAAGCTCAGTGTGCTACAATGCGGCCTAGCCGGCCGGGCCAACCACCGTCTGCCATATCTTGTGCATCCGCGGCCTCTTCATCCTCTGTGACTGGGGGGACAGCAGTCACACCTGTTTTGGGGCGCAGACCTGCCACCTCTTTACCCACAACAGCCAGCGTGATTGGCAGGTCATCATTTTCTTTGGAAGTGGTAACAGCAGCTGGTGTTGAGTGCTGTCCGACATCGATAGCACCACCTTTGGATCAAGGCAACCTAACATGTCCGCCTGCATCTTCCTCACAGACCGGCAGTTTGCCGGGGACACCCTTATCAACCCCGTCTAAGCACAATAGCCAGCCCTCGGTCCCTCAGATGTGGACAAGTAAAAGACCATTTCCTCCTAGCCATGAGAAAGCTAAGAGGTTGAATTTCACCATCTGCAAGCTCTTGGCTACAGAAATGCTGCCTTTCCGCCTGGTGGACACAGAGGATTTTCGAGACCTTATGTCCGTCGCAGTGCCCCAGTACCAGATGCCCAGTCGGCACTACTTCTCAAAGAAAGGTGTGCCTGCGCTCCACCAGCATGTCGCACACAACATCACCGCTTCTTTGAGAAACTCTGTGTGTGACAGGGTGCATTTCACCACAGACACTTGGACGAGTAGGCATGGACAGGGGCGTTACATGTCGCTGACTGGGCACTGGGTAACTATGGTGACAGCAGGACAAGGGGCTGCTGTCCAAGTCTTGCCGTCCCCACGAGTTGTGCGTCAATCCTCTTTATGTCAAAGTTCCTCCACTGCTTCTGCCTCCTCAACCTCCTCTCGGTCTTCCACCTGCACCCAAAGCCTGTCTGGTCATGCCACAAGCTTTCTAACTGCGCAGAAGGGATCCTGCACACCTCCTTACTATGCTGGCAGTAGGGCTCAACGTCATCAGGCGGTTTTTACATTGAAATGTCTGGGAAATGTGAGTCACACAGCTGAGGAGTTGTGGTCAGCTCTGGAGAACCAATTTCATGAATGGTTGTCTCCACTGGACCTGAAACCAGGGAAGGCCGTGTGCGACAATGCTGCAAACCTGGGTGCGGCCCTTCGCCGGGGCAATGTCACACACGTGCCTTGTATGGCTCACGTGTTGAACCTGGTTGTCCAGCAATTTTTAGCCCACTATCCCAGACTAGATGGCCTTCTTCAGAGGGCACGGTCGCTGTGTGCTCACTTCCGCCGTTCGCATCCCGCAGCTCAGCGACTTACATCTCTACAGAAGTCGTTGGGCCTGCCACTTCACCGGCTAAAATGCGATGTGCCTACCCGGTGGAATTCAACTCTGCACATGTTGCAGCGACTGTGGCAGCACCGACAAGCCCTGGTGCAATACGTTCTGACGTATAGCCTGGGCCAACGAGATTCAGAGGTGGGGAAAATCACGCTGGAGGAGTAGTCTCCGATCAGGGACCTATGCACCCTTCTGCACAGTTTTGAAATGGCGACGAAGATGTTTAGTGCTGACGATGCCATTATCAGCATGACTATTCCGGTGATTTACATGCTGGAGCACATGTTAAACAGAATTCGGAGTCAGGTGGTGGCACAAGAGGAGGTGGAGGAAGTAGAGGAGGAGGAGTTGTATGCGGAAGGGCTAACATCTGCAAGGTCCAGACGGTCGGCAGCACCAAGGCGGCAGGCATGTGAGGGTGGGGGAGATGGTTTTACCAGGGCGCATGGTAGCAGCCAAACTAGTGAGGAAGGTGCAGGAGCCCAGGAAGAAGTGGAGGACGAACTGATGGAAGACTCATCAGATGAGGGAGACCTTGATCACATTTCTGTTGTTCGAGGTTGGGGGGAGAGGACAGAGGAAGGAAGCATGATTGTTACCTCGCCACCAACACAACAGGGACTTGGTGCTCCTGGATGCGCAACACACATGAGTGCCTTCTTGCTGCACTACCTGCAACATGACCCTCGAATTGTGAGAATTAGAAATAATCCTGACTACTGGGTTGCCACACTGTTAGATCCCCGGTACAAAAGTAAATTTGCAGAAATTATTCCTGCCATAGAAAGGGATGCACGCATGCAGGAGTATCAGCAGAGACTGTTGCAGAATCTTACATGTGCTTTTCCACAAAATACCAGTGGTGCACGTAGTGAATCTCACAGTTCCAACTTGCCAACCGTGGGACCGTCAAGTGTTCAGCACTCAAACCGTAACAGAACCACAGTATCTGGTGGTAACATCAATTTTGCGGAATCATTTCACCACTTTTTTAGCCCATCCTTTGCAAGGCCACAGGAGACAAGAAGTCTGACACATAGTCAACGCCTAGAGACGATGGTACAGGAGTATCTCCAAGTAAACATTGAAGCCACGACTGTGTCACTGGACCCTTGCTCTTTTTGGGCTTCCAATCTGGATAAATGGCCGGAGCTAGCCACTTACGCCTTGGAGATCTTGTCATGCCCCGCAGCCAGCGTTCTGTCTGAACGTGTGTTCAGCGCTGCTGGTGGTGTGCTGACAGATAAGCGCACGCGGCTCTCCACTGATAATGTAGACAGACTCACGTTCATAAAGATGAACAAATCATGGATCCGAAACGACTTTTCTACCCCTGTGTCATCCTGGGGAGAGTAAAAGCTTGATGATTGTTTAAAATCACCCTACCAACCGTTTTAAGCTTTCAAATTACTAATCATGTTTATCTGTATCTTGACTGGAAAATAATTTGGGCTTTGTAGCAGTGTGCAGCACTGATCCTATTAGGCCATCTATAATAAGCTCCACCAGATTTAAAATTAAAAATAATTTTTAGCTGCATCTAGCCCGGAAAATAATTTTGGGGCTCCGAGATGCGCAAGACACATAAGTGCCTTCTTGCTGCACTACCTGCAGCATGACCCTCATATTGTCAGAATTCGAAGTAATCATGACTACTGGGTTGCCACACTCTTAGATCCCCCAAACTTTTCGATCAACCTTTTCATTTTAATAAAGACCAAAAAAATGGTCATTTTTGAAATTATAAGCATTAGCAGGTTGTTAGAAACTGAAATCAAACAGTTTTCAACTCAAAACTTTATTCTAGGTGATGTTACATTTTCACATAGGACCCCTTGTTCGAAAGGAGCTTCTGAACTCTCTCGTCCATTGAATTTGTCAGGTTTTGGATGGTTTCTGCTTCAATTGTTTTGCATGAGGACAGAATACCCTCCCAGAGCTGTTGCTTAGATGTGAACTGCCTCCCGCCATCATAGACACTCCTTTTAATGATGCTCCAAAGGTTCTGAATGGGGTAGAGGTCAGGGGAGCATGGGGGTCACACCATAAGTTTGTCCCCTTTTATGCCCATATCAGCCAGAGATGCAGATGTTTTATGTGCAGCATGAGATGGTGCATTATCATGCAGAAAAATGATCTTGCTGTGAAATACACGGTTCTTCTTCTTGAACCATGGCAGGAAGTGCTGTTTGAGAAAATCCACATACATTATGGAGTTCATCTTTAGCGCCTTCAGGGATCCTAAAGGGGCCGACAATCTCTCTCCCCATGATTCCAGCCCAAAACATTACTCCACCTCCTCCTTGTTGGCGCTGTAGCCGTGTTTGCGTGGGGCGTCCATCAACCAGCCATCCTCCACTCCATCCATCTGGACCATCGAGCGCTGCACGGCACTCATCCGTGAACAAAACAGTTTTGAAATCAGTCTTCATGTAATGTTTGGCCCACTGGAGCCGTTTCTGCTTGTGTGAAGTGGATAGAGGAGGTCGACAGGATGGCGTATGCACAGCTGCAAACCTCTGAAGGACCCTGCATCTTGTTGTTCGGGGGACGTTGGAGGCACAAGCAGCTTCAAAAACTTGTCTGCTGCTATGACAAGGCTTTTTTGCCGCTGCTCTTTCAACCTGACGTAATTGCCTGTAGGAAAGAGTCCTCAATTTGCCCTTATCAGCACGCACACGTGTGTACTGTGAATCAGCTACATACTTCTTGATTGCCAAGACACTTCATCCTGATCATCGCACAATGTTGATTGTAGTCATGCCTTGACCTAAACACTCCACAATTTGTTGCTTCTCAGCAGCCGACACATCCTTTTTCTTTCCCATTTTGGCAGAAAATGTAGGCTGCTGAATAATGTGAGAGAGCCTTCTTAAGTAGTCTTGCCTTTCATTGGACACACCTGCCAAACTAATTAGCACTGGTGTCTGCAATTGCTTACAGTGATATAAAGAGCCCTGACACACATCACCATCAATGAGTTTAACTGACAAACAAACAAATTCTTCCCTTATCACTCCTAAACACTTTTTGCATAATAATTTGGAACACAGTGTACATGTGCTTTTCCACAAAACACCAGTGGTTCACGTAGTGAATCTTACAGTTCTAACTTGCCAACCGTGGTCTGTATGGAGTTGTTCAATAAAGGGCCCAAAATTAAGATAACATAGATGGGAGAGGTCTCTATGAATAGGAATTCCTAAGTATTTGATACCCTGTGAGGGCCACGCAAAGGGAAAGTTGGACTGGATGGAATCCTATATGGATTTGGGGAGGGAGACATCGAGGGCCTCAGACTTCGCTGCATTGATTTTAAAATTTGACCATGTAACAAAGTGATCTATTTCAGCCATAACAACATGCATGAATATATGTGATTGAGTGATATATACTAGGACATCATCAGCAAATAGAGAGCACTTGTACTCGGTGCCTCCCACCTCAATCCACCTAATATTGGGGTTATGGCGAATTGATGAGAGCAGGTGCTCCGTCACTAGGATGTATAAGAGAGGGGACAGAGAACATCCCTGCCTTGTCCCATTGGTGATTGTGAAAGGTGATGAAAATGTTCTGACTCGCCCCCTGGGCCTTGGGACACCCGGAGCCGGACCCTTTTTGGTGGATGCTGGTGGTTGTAGTCTCCGTGGCGGCAACCCGGTTCCGTGGCTCAGGGCGGTCAAACCAGTGGCAGAACTATTTATGTGGTTTTGATGTTTAAATGTCCGACTACGCCACCCGTGGATTGCGGTCAGAGTGAACCGCCGCTCCAGGGCAGACCACTGAGGCTGGTGTTGTGGGTGCAGCAGAGCGTACCATAACTCCCCACGGGAGGAGTATAGCCTCAGGGCAGTGTATGCGGAGGATGGGGGTGATGGTACAGGGCAGCAGCAGTAATGACACGGAGTCAGTGATGCAGTCCAGGGCCTTTACTCACAGTTCTTATTATCCAGACCACGTCTGCAGGTAACGGCTGCCCACGTCGTACTGTGCTCACCAGGTGAGGGGCTCAGACAACTCCCAGATAACTTTGGAGTGCTTCACAGGACCCCCTTTGTGTGTCCTTTGTCTGGCCTTTCTTACCAACCCTTCTGTCCGGCTGCCTCGGGCCTCCTCTTGGTAAACTTGGCGCCAGTTTCCCTGACCCTATGTGGTGCCTTCCTAGCGGGTGTAGCGAGGGGCTGCGCCACATAAAATGTCACAGCCTCCTGTTTCTAGCTGAGGGTCGTTTCCTGCCTCCACTAGTTTCGGGGACCGGTCTCCCCCTTTGGCCTGACCCCTCCACGCAGGTGGATTCTGGCGTGCGGTGGCGACTCGCCCGTCCGCACCCCTGAGATCCCTTCGTTCCTCGTTCCTGGAGCCTTCTCCGCTCCTCTTCCTTCCTTCTCCCTCTTCCAGGCCTGGGCCTCTGTTACTAGGCCCGCCTCCGGAGCAGAGCTCATGCAGAGCCCCTGCTCCCTGCCACTTCTGCTCAGACTTCTCTGCACTGAACTAAGATGGTGCCCACCTTTTATACTCCCTTCTCAATGCACCCAGGAACTGCTTCCTCCCTGCTCCTGCACTACAGGGTTCCCCTTCCTCAGTGTTCCCTCCCCCCACTCCAGCCAGGGACAGGGACTGTCGTGCACATCTCAGGGGCATATTGGTCGCCCTGCCCCACGGCAATGTGGTGTAATGCATGCAGGTGTCGGGTCCTGATCCACACTACATCCTTACCTGAGAGTGAGAAATCACACCTCTGGGTGAGGTGCAATACCTCTGTAGCAACCGAGCCCTCAGGGTGCTACAGTTCCATTTATCTTCAGCCTAGGTGACGTATTGCGATACAGGGCCGTGATTTTGGCTATAAAAGGGTCCCCTAGACCCCTACCCCAAGCTTTTTAAGAGAATCATATATGGCGTGCCAGGAGACTCTATGGAATGCTTTCTCAGCATCCAACGAGAGTATCTAATTACAAATTTTTAACTGCATCTAGCCCAGGAAATACTTTGTGCCTAGTAGCAGTGTCTGCTAGTCAGCGGATTATCCCGGCTGTTAAGCAAGCTACACCACCTGTAGTTTGGACACTTCATTTTTTCAAAGGAAATGCTTCGGGACCACGGGATACTCAGTGAAGAGCATCAGGAGGCACCCCAAGGCATAGGGGCTGGGACTGGCAGTAGGATGCCTTGCGGTGGACAGCCGAGCTCGATCCTTATAAAAGCTTTTTAACTGCAGCAGCTTTAGTGGACGCTACTGGAGCGGGAATTACGCGGCTGCTGGCATGAGACTTGCCCTCCAATAGATCCTTGTAAATGGATTTAAAGTGTATTCATTCAAATTAGAGAGACAATTTAAATTAAAAAGCTTAGAGCTGCCTCCACCACAGGGGGGCTCGCTCGACCCACCAGCGGACAGGCACCAGTATTGGGAGAGGGGGGCTGGCCATCAGGGTTCACCGCGGCTCTGGCACAAACCCGGCGACACGGAGGTGGCACGGGCAGGAGCGGACTGGCCGTGTCGGCTTCTCACTTTTTGGATTTTAGAAGGGCATGACATGCCTATATCTGTGTCTCCCCCTCCTTTTACTCCTCCACCTCTTTTATTTTCGCATGACTATATGTACTTGTCACTTTTCCATGTGTTAGTTATGTCTTCTGAGCAGTTTGTCAGCTTTTGGACACCTTTGAAGGTGTTTTCTATGTGTTTCCATGTGTTTTTGTTTGCCTGCCATTGGTTTTAACGGTGTTCGAAGGTGTTCGACGAACAGTTCGACGAACAGTTCGGCGAACACACGGGTGTTCGACGAACCGAACCGAACTCGAACACTACGGGGGTGGCTCAACACTACTCGTATGGTTCCAGGTTCATCAGGAGAAAAAATGGGATAAAAATATTGTTGGGTATCCTGCTGATGATTTGCAGTCTATCCTAAGCTGCCACTCGCCCTCTTTTATACCCCATCAAACATGATTGATCCATGCTTACTTCCCTATTCAAGTGGTAAAACCTCCATTGGTACAATCATGAAAAATTGTCTCCTCCTAGTGCAGCACGCATGTCTATCGGGCCCACATTCACTAGAGGTCTTAGGAGTGTACTGCGCAGGCGCGGGTCCCAGTACGGATGTCGGAGATCAAGCGGCGACCGCGCTTTCACTATAAACAGATACCAGGTGTGCTGCGTTCATCACGGAATCCGCGCATGCGCAGTCGACCAAGTCCATTGAATGGGCGGCGTAACTACAACGCTGCGCTATGTTTGCAGTCAAAGTGAGAGCTCTGCGCAGGCGCCACCCATCACAACCAGGGCATGTGTACCATGCTCATGGCAAATCACTGAGGCCCACAGTATATATATATATATATATATATATTTATATATATATATATATATATATATATATATATATATATATATATATGTATAATCATGACAACTCACTGCGGCCCGCAGTATGTACATATATCACAGAGATCACAGTCCACACTCATAGATTAACCACCTAATAAGTGACTGTTAGGATCAAAGTAACCACTTTAGAAGATACAGTCTGCACCTACAGTGGTGGCCAAAAGTATTGGCACCCCTGCAATTCTGTCAGATAATACTCAGTTTCTTCCTGAAAATGATTGCAATCACAAATTCTTTGGTCTTACTATCTTCATTTAATTTGCTTGCAAGGAAAAAACACAAAAAGAATTGTCCTAAAGCCAAAATGGAGATCCGGGTAGACGGACTGGCAGAAACCACAGGTACTGGCAGGAGCCTCCAGGTAGGCTGGCTGGTAGGCATGGCAGGTAACTGTTACGTTCTCTGGGTAGGCAGGCAAGCCTGGCCCATAGACAGACTGGCGGGTTTGGACCGTAGGCAGACCGTCGGGCTGGAGAGTGTACTTGGCTGGCGAAGACAGGTAGACAGGCTGGCGGACTGGACTGGTAGACAGGCTGGCGGACTGGACTGGTAGGCTGGCGGACTGGACTGGTAGTCAGGCTGGCGGACTGGACTGGTAGTCAGGCTGGCGGACTGGACTGGTAGTCAGGCTGGCAGGCTGGACTGATAGTCAGACTAGCAGCGGGACCTGAGGGCTGAAGCAGAGTTTAGAACACAGAGTTACAAACTTGCACTGGCACCTCCATTTTGGAGGAGGTGCCTTTTATTTGAGAAGTCCTCCGGCCATTTGCCGGGGACTCCTTAGGATGGCGCGCGGCCCCTGTAAGAGGGAGGGAGCGCGCGCGTGCCCTAAGCACAGTGCCCGGGAGACTGCGCGTGCCGGCAGCAGCAGGAGAGCCGGAAGACGCCGGGCCAGGAGCGCGGCGGTAAGGGGGACGGCGTCTCTGCCTGTCAGGGGACAGAGACGCTGATGCTACACTGCTTATATATCAAGTACCGATACATTGGCACAAGGTGAGGAGTGGGAGGAGGGAGAGAAGGGGGGGAAGGGGAGAGGGGGAAATTAAGGGGAGTACACATAGATCACTTGAGTGTCAACGATACTTCTGATAAAGATTTATATATATATATATATACAGTGCCTACAAGTAGTATTCAACCCCCTGCAGATTTAGCTGGTTTGATAAGATGCAAATAAGTTAGAGCCTTCAAACTGCAAACGAGAGTAGGTTTTATGAACAGAAGCATAAATCTTACAAACCAAAAAGTTATGTTGCTCAGTTGAATTTTATTAAATTTTAAACATAAAAGTGTGGGTCAATTATTATTCAACCCCTATGTTTAATATTTTGTGGAATAACCCTTGTTTGCAATTACAGCTAATAATCGTCTTTTATAAGACCTGATCAGGCCGGCACAGGTCTGTGGAGTTATCTTGGCCCACTCCTCCATGCAGATCTTCTCCAAGTTATCTAGGTTCTTTGGGTGTCTCATGTGGACTTTATTCTTGAGCTCCTTCCACAAGTTTTCAATTGGGTTAAGGTCAGGAGACTGACTAGGCCACTCCAACACCTTGACTTTTTCCCTCTTGAACCAGGCCTTGGTTTTCTTGGCTGTGTGCTTTGGGTCGTTGTCTTGTTGGAAGATCAAATTACGACCCATCTTAAGATCCTTGATGGAGGAGCGGAGGTTCTTGGCCAAAATCTCCAGGTAGGCCGTGCTATCCATCTTCCCATGGATGCGGACCAGATGGCCAGGCCCCTTGGCAGAGAAACAGCCCCACAGCATGATGCTGCCACCACCATGCTTGACTGTAGGGATGGTATTCTTGGGGTCGTATGCAGTGCCATCCAGTCTCCAAACGTCACCTGTGTGGTTGGCACCAAAGATCTCGATCTTGGTCTCATCAGACCATAGAACCTTGAACCAGTCTGTCTCAGAGTCCTCCAAGTGATCATGAGCAAACTGTAGATGAGCCTTGACATGATGCTTTGAAAGTAAAGATACCTTACGGGCTCGTCTGGAATGGAGACCATTGCGGTGGAGTACGTTACTTATGGTATAGACTGAAACCAATGTCCCCACTGCCATGAGATCTTCCCGGAGCTCCTTCCTTGTTTTCCTTGGGTTAGCCTTGACTCTTCGGACAAGCCTGGCCTCGGCACGGGAGGACACTTTCAAAGGCTGTCCTGGCCGTGGAAGGCTAACAGTAGTTCCATAAGCCTTCCACTTACGGATGATGCTCCCAACAGTGGAGACAGGTAGGCCCAACTCCTTGGAAAGGGTTTTGTACCTCTTGCCAGCCTTGTGACCCTCCACGATCTTGTCTCTGATGGCCTTGGAATGCTCCTTTGTCTTTCCCATGTTGACCATGTCTGAGTGCTGTTCACAAATTTGGGGAGGGTCTTAAATAGTCAGAAAAGGCTGGCAAAAGAGATCTTTAATCCACACATGTGAAGCTCATTATTCTTGGTGCCTGAACTACTTCGTAATACTTTAGGAGGACCAAACAGAATTCTTGTGGTTTGAGGGGTTGAATAATAAATGACACTCTGAATTAACTTTTAACGTTTTAAAAAAAAAACAAAAAAAAAACCCAAAACAAAATTTGCTGCAGTGCATTTCCCACTTCCAGGCTGATCTACAGTACAAATGTCACAATGCCAAGTTAATTCCGCATGTGTCAACCAGCTAAATCTGCAGGGGGTTGAATACTACTTGTAGGCACTGTATATATATATATATGTATAATCATGACAACTCACTGCGGCCCGCAGTATGTACATATATCACAGAGATCACAGTCCACACTCATAGATTAACCACCTAATAAGTGACTGTTAGGATCAAAGTAACCACTTTAGAAGATACAGTCTGCACCTACAGTGGTGGCCAAAAGTATTGGCACCCCTGCAATTCTGTCAGATAATACTCAGTTTCTTCCTGAAAATGATTGCAATCACAAATTCTTTGGTCTTACTATCTTCATTTAATTTGCTTGCAAGGAAAAAACACAAAAAGAATTGTCCTAAAGCCAAAATGGAGATCCGGGTAGACGGACTGGCAGAAACCACAGGTACTGGCAGGAGCCTCCAGGTAGGCTGGCTGGTAGGCACGGCAGGTAACTGTTACGTTCTCTGGGTAGGCAGGCAAGCCTGGCCCATAGACAGACTGGCGGGTTTGGACCGTAGGCAGACCGTCGGGCTGGAGAGTGTACTTGGCTGGCGAAGACAGGTAGACAGGCTGGCGGACTGGACTGGTAGACAGGCTGGCGGACTGGACTGGTAGGCTGGCGGACTGGACTGGTAGTCAGGCTGGCGGACTGGACTGGTAGTCAGGCTGGCGGACTGGACTGGTAGTCAGGCTGGCAGACTGGACTGATAGTCAGACTAGCAGCGGGACCTGAGGGCTGAAGCAGAGTTTAGAACACAGAGTTACAAACTTGCACTGGCACCTCCATTTTGGAGGAGGTGCCTTTTATTTGAGAAGTCCTCCGGCCATTTGCCGGGGACTCCTTAGGATGGCGCGCGGCCCCTGTAAGAGGGAGGGAGCGCGCGCGTGCCCTAAGCACAGTGCCCGGGAGACTGCGCGTGCCGGCAGCAGCAGGAGAGCCGGAAGACGCCGGGCCAGGAGCGCGGCGGTAAGGGGGACGGCGTCTCTGCCTGTCAGGGGACAGAGACGCTGATGCTACACTGCTTATATATCAAGTACCGATACATTGGCACAAGGTGAGGAGTGGGAGGAGGGAGAGAAGGGGGGGAAGGGGAGAGGGGGAAATTAAGGGGAGTACACATAGATCACTTGAGTGTCAACGATACTTCTGATAAAGATAATGATAGACAGAAAACCTATATATGATAGTTACAAAGACTTATTAAATAACCACACTGGCTAATAGTAGAAGTCCCTATTAATTAGATGAAACAACAATAATTTTGTTGTTCGTTGAGACCATTCGGAGTCAAAGTACATAATCTAAAAATCCACTGACATTTCTTTTGAAGTAATAACTTATTCCAATCGCCTCCCCTCTCATTTTTCCGGATCACCTCTACTACACAAAAGGAAACTGTGTTTGGGTTATTGGAATGAAAATCCCTAATGTGACGAGCAAGAGGCGTATCCCTCTTGTGTCGCATGTCACCAAGATATTCACCAATTCTTCTCCGCAATTCCCTTTTAGTCTTACCAATGTAATTCTTGGGGCAGGGGCATGTCACCATGTATATTACCCCTTCTGTCTTGCAATTTGCAAAATCCCTCATGAAAATTTTTTTCCCCCCAGTACTGCCAGAAAAGCAAGACTGTGGTGTTGCGGCAGGAAGCATGGTGGTTTCCATTCATTCTACTGTGGTCTAGGTTTATCGACGACGTTTTCCTCCTTTGGTCGGTTTCAGTGGATGACTTCCAGAAATTTATACAGTGTCTTAATACAAATGAAATCAATATGAGATTTACATATGAAATAAGGGGAGATGAGTTGACCTTTCTGGATTTAACGATTAGTAGAGATTAGTGTTGAGCCACCCCCGTAGTGTTCGAGTTCGGTTCGGTTCGTCGAACACCCGTGTGTTCGCCGAACTGTTCGTCGATCTGTTCATCGAACACCTTCGAACACCGTTAAAACCAATGGCAGGCAAACAAAAACACATAGAAATACATAGAAAACACCTTCAAAGGTGTCCAAAAGCTGACAAACTGCTCAGAAGACATAACTAACACATGGAAAAGTGACAAGTACATATAGTCATGCGAAAAGAAAAGAGGTGGAGGAGTAAAAGGAGGAGGAGACACAGATATAGGCATGTCATGCCCTTCTAAAATCCAAAAAGTGAGAAGCCGACATGGCCAGTCCGTTCCTGCCCGCGCCACCTCCGTCTCGCAGGGTTTGTGCCAGAGCTGCGGTGGACTCTGACGGCCAGCCCCCATCTCCCAATACTGGTACCTGTCCGCTGGTGGGTCGAGCGAGCCCCCCTGTGGTGGAGGCAGCTCTAAGCTTTTTAATTTAAAGTGTCTCTCTAATTTGAATGAATACACTTTAAATCCTTTTACAAGGATCTATTGGAGGGCAAGTCTCATGCCAGCAGCCGCGTAATTCCAGTTCCAGTAACGTCCACTAAAGCTGCTGCAGTTAAAAAGCTTTTATAAGGATCGAGCTCGGCTGTCCACCGCAAGGCATCCTACCGCCAGTCCCAGCCCCTATGCCTTGGGGTGCCTCCTGATGCTCTTCACTGAGTATCCCGGGGTCCCGAAGCATTTCCTTTGAAAAAATGAAGTGTCCAAACTACAGGTGGTGTAGCTTGCTTAACAGCCGGGAAAATCCGCTGACTAGCAGACACTGCTACTAGGCACAAAGTATTTCCTGGGCTAGATGCAGTTAAAAATTTGTAATTAGGTACTCTCATTGGATGCTGAGAAAGCATTCCATAGAGTCTCCTGGCACGCCATATATTATTCTCTTAAAAAGCTTGGGGTAGGGGTCTAGGGGAACCTTTTATAGCCAAAATCACGGCCCTGTATTGCAATACGTCACCTAGGCTGAAGATAAATGGAACTGTTGCTACAGAGGTATTGCACCTCACCCAGAGGTGTGATATCTCACACTCAGGTAAGGATGGAGTGAGGATCACGACCCGACACCTGCATGCATTACACCACATTGCCGTGGGGCAGGGCGACCAATATGCCCCTGAGATGGGCACGACAGTCCCTGTCCCTGGCTGGAGTGGGGGGAGGAAACACTGAGGAAGGGGAACCCTGTAGTGCAGGAGCAGGGAGGAAGCAGTTCCTGGGTGCATTGAGAAGGGAGTATAAAAGGTGGGCACCATCTTAGTTCAGTGCAGAGAAGTCTGAGCAGAAGTGACAGGGAGCAGGAGCTCTGCATGAGCTCTGCTCCAGAGGCGGGCCTAGTAACAGAGGCCCAGGCCTGGAAGAGGGAGAAGGAAGGAAGAGGAGCGGAGAAGGCTCCAGGAACGAGGAACGAAAGGATCCCAGGGGTGTGGAAGGGCGAGTTGCCACCGCACGCCCGAATCCACCTGCGTGGAGGGGTCAGGCCAAAGGGGGAGACCGGTCCCCGAAACTAGTGGAGGCGGGAAACGACCCTCAGCTAGAAACCAAAGGCTGTGACATTTTATGTGGCGCAGCCCCTCGCTACACCCGCTAGGAAGGCACCACATAGGGTCAGGGAAACTGGCGCCAAGTTTACCAAGAGGAGGCCCGAGGCAGCCGGACAGAAGGGTTGGTAAGAAAGGCCAGACAAAGGACACACAAAGGGGGTCCTGTGAAGCGCTCCAAAGTTATCTGGGAGTTGTCTGAGCCCCTCACCTGGTGAGCACAGTACGACGTGGGCAGCCGTTACCTGCAGACGTGGTCTGGATAATAAGAACTGTGAGTAAAGGCCCTGGACTGCATCACTGACTCCGTGTCGTTACTGCTGCTGCCCTGCACCATCACCCCCATCCTCCGCATACACTGCCCTGAGGCTATACTCCTCCCGTGGGGAGTTATGCTACGCTCTGCTGCACCCACAACACCAGCCTCAGCGGTCTGCCCTGCAGCGGCGGTTCACTCTGACCGCAATCCACGGGTGGCGTAGTCGGACATTTAAACATCAAAACCACATAAATAGTTCCGCCACTGGTTTGACCACCCTGAGCCACGGAACCGGGTCGCCGCCACGAAGACTACAACCACCAGCATCCACCAAAAAGGGTCCAGCTCCGGGTGTCCCAAGGCCCAGGGGGTGCATCAGAACATTTTCATCACCTTTCACAATCACCAATGGGACAAAGCAGGGATGTCCTCTGTCCCCTCTCTTATACATCCTAGTGACAGAGCACCTGCTCTCATCAATTCGCCATAACCCCAATATTAGGTGGATTGAGGTGGGAGGCACCGAGTACAAGTGCTCTCTATTTGCTGATGATGTCCTAGTATATATCACTCAATCACATATATCCATCCATGCTGTTATGGCTGAAATAGATCACTTTGTTACATGGTCAAATTTTAAAATCAGTGCAGCGAAGTCTGAGGCCCTCGATGTCTCCCTCCCCAAATCCATATAGGATTCCATCCAGTCCAACTTTCCCTTTGCCTGGCCCTCACAGGGTATCAAATACTTAGGAATTCCTATTCATAGAGACCTCTCCCATCTATGTTATCTTAATGTTGGGCCCTTTATTGAACAACTCCATACAGACCACGGTTGGCAAGTTAGAACTGTAAGATTCACTACGTGAACCACTGGTGTTTTGTGGAAAAGCACATGTACACTGTGTTCCAAATTATTATGCAAAAAGTGTTTAGGAGTGATAAGGGAAGAATTTGTTTGTTTGTCAGTTAAACTCATTGATGGTGATGTGTGTCAGGGCTCTTTATATCACTGTAAGCAATTGCAGACACCTGTGCTAATTAGTTTGGCAGGTGTGTCCAATGAAAGGCAAGACTACTTAAGAAGGCTGTCTCACATTATTAAGCAGCCTACATTTTCTGCCAAAATGGGAAAGAAAAAGGATGTGTCGGCTGCTGAGAAGCAACAAATTGTGGAGTGTTTAGGTCAAGGCATGACTACAATCAACATTGTGCGATGATCAGGATGAAGTGTCTTGGCAATCAAGAAGTATGTAGCTGATTCACAGTACACACGTGTGCGTGCTGATAAGGGCAAATTGAGGACTCTTTCCTACAGGCAATTACGTCAGGTTAAAAGAGCAGCGGCAGAAAAGCCTTGTCATAGCAGCAGACAAGTTTTTGAAGCTTTTGGTGCCTCCAACGTGCCCCGAACAACAAGATGCAGGGTCCTTCAGAGGTTTGCAGCTGTGCATACGCCATCCTGTCGACCTCCTCTATCCACTTCACAGAAGCAGAAACGGCTCCAGTGGGCTAAACGTTACATGAAGACAAGGAGGAGGTGGAGTAATATTTTGGGCTGGAATCATGGGGAGAGAGATTGTTGGCCCCTTTAGGATCCCTGAAGGCGCTAAAGATGAACTCCATAATGTATGTGGATTTTCTCAAACAGCACTTCCTGCCATGGTTCAAGAAGAAGAACCGTGTATTTCACAGCAAGATCATTTTTTTGCATGATAATGCACCATCTCATGCTGCACATAAAACATCTGCATCTCTGGCTGATATGGGCATAAAAGGGGACAAACTTATGTTGTGACCCCCATGCTCCCCTGACCTCTACCCCATTCAGAACCTCTGGACCATCATCAAAAGGAGTGTCTATGATGGCGGGAGGCAGTTCACATCTAAGCAACACCTCTGGGACAGTATTCTGTCCTCATGCAAAACAATTGAAGCAGAAACCATCCAAAACCTGACAAATTCAATGGACGAGAGAGTTCAGAAGCTCCTTTCGAACAAGGGGTCCTATGTGAAAATGTAACATCACCTAGAATAAAGTTTTGAGTTGAAAACTGTTTGATTTCAGTTTCTAACAACCTGCTAATGCTTATAATTTCAAAAATGACCATTTTTTTGGTCTTTATTAAAATGAAAAGGTTGATCGAAAAGTTTGGGGGATCTAAGAGTGTGGCAACCCAGTAGTCATGATTACTTCGAATTCTGACAATATGAGGGTCACGCTGCAGGTAGTGCAGCAAGAAGGCACTTATGTGTCTTGCGCATCTCGGAGCCCCAAAATTATTTTCCGGGCTAGATGCAGCTAAAAATTATTATTAATTTTAAATCTGGTGAAGCTTTAGTATAGATGGCCTAATAGGATCAGTGCTGCACACTGCTACAAAGCCCAAATTATTTTCCAGTCAAGATACAGATAAACATGATTAGTAATTTTAAATCTGGTGGAGCTTATTATAGATGGCCTAATAGAATCAGTGCTGCACACTGCTACAAAGCCCAAATTATTTTCCAGCCAAGATACAGATAAACATGATTAGTAATTTGAAAGCTTAAAACGGTTGGTAGGGTGATTTTAACCAATCATCAAGCTTTTACTCTTCCCAGCATGACACAGGGGTAGAAAAGTCGTTTCGGATCCATGATTTGTTCATCTTTATGAACGTGAGTCTGTCTACATTATCAGTGGAGAGCCGCGTGCGCTTATCTGTCAGCACACCACCAGCAGCGCTGAACACACGTTCAGACAGAACGTTGGCTGCGGGGCATGACAAGATCTCCAAGGCGTAAGTGGCTAGCTCCGGCTATTTATCCTGATTGGAAGCCCAAAAAGAGCAAGGGTCCAGTGACACAGTCATGTAAAGAGAGGAGAGAACAAGGCGCAATGGGTGACTCAGTATTGCAATTGTTAGAGGGGTGTGAGGATGGCTACTAACCTTATGAAGTTGTGCACCTCTGCACAACCCCAGTGTAAAGCTCCACAAGCTCCGCTCTGTTGGTGGCTGTCATCTATTTCCAGCGGCGTTCACAGATCCTGATCTCTCGGTGGTGGATCACGTGGTCAGGTTAGTTGCATGTAACGCCGAGATGGACGCCCAGCTTCACCAACACCCCCGGCAGCGTTCCGGAGGGGTTAGGGCAGCGCAGCTTGGAAAACCAGGGTAGTGATTCTAATTAAATTCCTCCCACAGGTGAAAGAACAATAAGTTAAAGGCAGCTCTACCGCACCCCAACAGGAGGAAAGGGACAATAAATGGATATGAATAGCGGTACCAGAGCGCCAATAACAGGGCAAAAATATTAAAAGGACTGATTTATTAATATACACACTTGTGTGTATATTAATAAATCAGTCCTTTTAATATTTTTGCCCTGTTATTGGCGCTCTGGTACCGCTATTCATATCCATTTACAGTGACACAGTCATGGCTTCAATGTTTACTTGGAGATACTCCTGTACCATCGTCTCTAGGCGTTGACTATGTGTCAGACTTCTTGTCTCCTGTGGCCTTGCAAAGGATGGGCTAAAAAAGTGGTGAAATGATTCCGCAAAATTGATGTTACCAGCAGATACTGTGGTTCTGTTACAGTTTGAGTGCTGAACACTTGACGGTCCCACGGTTGGCAAGTTGGAACTGTGAGATTCACTACGTGCACCACTGGTGTTTTGTGGAAAAGCACATGTAAGATTCTGCAACAGTCTCTGCTGATACTTCTGCATGCGTGCATCCCTTTCTATGGCAGGAATAATTTCGGCAAATTTACTTTTGTACCGGGGATCTAACAGTGTGGCAACCCAGTAGTCAGGATTATTTCTAATTCTCACAATTCGAGGGTCATGTTGCAGGTAGTGCAGCAAGAAGGCACTCATGTGTGTTGCGCATCCAGGAGCACCAAGTCCCTGTTGTGTTGGTGGCGAGGTAACAATCATGCTTCCTTCCTCTGTCCTCTCCCCCCAACCTCGCACAACAGAAATGTGATCAAGGTCTCCCTCATCTGATGAGTCTTCCATCAGTTCGTCCTCCACTTCTTCCTGGGCTCCTGCACCTTCCTCACTAGTTTGGCTGCTACCATGCGCCCTGGTAAAACCATCTCCCCCACCCTCACATGCCTGCCGCCTTGGTGCTGCCGACCGTCTGGACCTTGCAGATGTTAGCCCTTCCGCATACAACTCCTCCTCCTCTACTTCCTCCACCTCCTCTTGTGCCACCACCTGACTCCGAATTCTGTTTAACATGTGCTCCAGCATGTAAATCACCGGAATAGTCATGCTGATAAGGGCATCGTCAGCACTAAACATCTTCGTCGCCATTTCAAAACTGTGCAGAAGGGTGCATAGGTCCCTGATCTGAGACCACTCCTCCAGCGTGATTTGCCCCACCTCTGGATCTCGTTGGCCCAGGCTATACGTCAGAACGTATTGCACCAGGGCTTGTCGGTGCTGCCACAGTCGCTGCAACATGTGCAGAGTTGAATTCCACCGGGTAGGCACATCGCATTTTAGCCGGTGAAGTGGCAGGCCCAACGACTTCTGTAGAGATGTAAGTCGCTGAGCTGCGGGATGCGAACGGCGGAAGTGAGCACACAGCGACCGTGCCCTCTGCAGAAGGCCATCTAGTCTGGGATAGTGGGCTAAAAATTGCTGGACAACCAGGTTCAACACGTGAGCCATACAAGGCACGTGTGTGACATTGCCCCGGCGAAGGGCCGCACCCAGGTTTGCAGCATTGTCGCACACGGCCTTCCCTGGTTTCAGGTCCAGTGGAGACAACCATTCATGAAATTGGTTCTCCAGAGCTGACCACAACTCCTCAGCTGTGTGACTCACATTTCCCAGACATTTCAATGTAAAAACCGCCTGATGACGTTGAGCCCTACTCAGGGGCGGACACAGACTGTAGTGGGCCCCTGTGCAAGAAATTTTGGGGGGCCCCCCCTGCCCTTCATAAGGCAACAAAGTTATGTAAACATAACCCCCCATGTGCATCTCTCACCCCCCCATGTGCAGCTCTCATCCCCCCCATGTGCATCTCTCATCCCCCCCATGTGCATCTCTCATCCCCCCCATGTGCATCTCTCATCCCCCCCATGTGCATCTCTCATCCCCCCCATGTGCATCTCTCATCCCCCCCATGTGCATCTCTCACCCCCCCATGTGCATCTCTCACCCCCCCATGTGCATCTCTCACCCCCCCATGTGCATCTCTCACCCCCCCATGTGCATCTCTCACCCCCCCATGTGCATCTCTCATCCCCCCCCATGTGCATCTCTCATCCCCCCCCATGTGCATCTCTCATCCCCCCCCATGTGCATCTCTCATCCCCCCCGTGCATCTCTGATTCCCCCCACTCCTAGTTAATTAATTGTATTTAAAAAAAATAAAACTTGTTATACTTACCCCCATGCAATCCCTGCAGAATCCTGGCGCTCGTCCACGTCGCTGCCACCAGGTTCTCCTGACGTTCGGCCATGTGACGGCGCCACATACATAGCCATCAGCTTTTGTTTTGGCCAAAAGATTTTTAAAGCCGCCACCACGATAAGGTAGACTCTTCTGGGCGGGCCCTACTCTAACCTATTAAAATTTTCTTAAAATATCCAATACTCTTTTTAGATATATTTTTATTTAGTTTTCTTTAAGGGAATGTGTCATATACATTTTTTTTTTAAATGACCAATAATACCACATACAGGGAATACCGCCACACCATGACCAGACCACATATTACCACAACATAGTGACCGAATAATACCACACAGAAGGGAGAAAAACTGCCACACCATGACCAGACCACATATTACCACTACATTACTAATATTACCACCACATTACTAATATTACCATAAGTGTCATTATACACGGGAGCTCTATACATGGTATGTATAACGTAAGTGTCCAGGTAATCTAGTGATCACCAGTGAAATTATACACAGGAGCTCTGTATATAGTGTCAATGTACAGGTAATACAGTGACATTATACACAGGAGCTCTGTATATAGTGTACAGGTAATACAGTGATCATCAGTGACATTATACACAGGAGCTCTGTATATAGTGTCAGTGTACAGGTAATACAGGGATCACCAGTGACATTATACACAGGAGCTCTGTATATAGTGTCAGTGTACAGGTAATACAGTGATCACCAGTGAAATTATACACAGGAGCTCTGTATATAGTGTCAGTGTACAGGTAATACAGTGATCACCAGTGACATTATACACAGGAGCTCTGTATATAGTGTCAGTGTACAGGTAATACAGTGATCACCAGTGACATTATACACAGTGTACATGTAATAGACTAACTCACCGGTGACGTCTCTAGGTGAAGTCCTTCATCTTCGCTTTTCTCCTTCATCCAGCACAGACCGCCATCACGTCTTCCAGCCAGGACTCGTCTCTGCATAAAATAACACAGTTATCTAGAGCACATTCCCCAACTTCTACATTACGCAGCTGAATACAGACGTGCATCCACCATCAATATATGGTTAGTTATTAGGCAACCTACCATTCCAAATATAAATTGTAATCCACCACTGTGCCCCCATTAACTGTAAATAGGCACTTAATATATAATTTAATTAGAACCTCTACTCTTTCCGCCAATTTCTTACCAGTCACACTCCTGCATCCGCAACGCCCCCTACTCTATACTTCCTGCTCCCCGCATTCAATATTTACATGCACCCCCTGCCCCAATTCATTATATCATGTCCGTGCTCTCACCACCCCATCATCATTTATCATTTACTCTCCCCCACCCCACATTCGTTATGTGCAGCTCATTATCCCCCTACTCCCAATTCCCCCATGTGCAGCTCTCAAACCCCCCCATGTGCAGCTCTCATCCCCCTCCATGTGCCCCTCTCTCACCCCCTCCCCCCCACATGTGCCCCTCTCTCATCCCCCTCCCCCACATGTGCCCCTCTCTCATCCCCCTCCCCCACATGTGCCCCTCTCTCATCCCCCTCCACCACATGTGCACCTCTCTCATCTCCCCCCACATGTGCATCTCCCATCCCCCCCCACACATGTGCATCTCCCATCTCCCCCCCCCACACATGTGCATCTCCCATCTCCCCCCCACACATGTGCATCTCCCATCTCCCCCCCCACACACGTGCATTTCCCCCCCACACATGTGCATCTCCCATCTCCCCCCCCACACACGTGCATCTCCCATCTCCCCCCCCCACACACATGTGCATCTCCCATCCTCCCCCCCACATGTGCATCTCCCATCCCCCCCCACATGTGCATCTGCCACCCCCCCCCACACACACATGTGCATCTCCCATCCCCCCCACACACACATGTGCATCTCCCATCCCCCCCACACACACATGTGCATCTCCCATCCCCCCCACACACACATGTGCATCTCCCATCTCCCCCCCCTACACACATGTGCATCTCCCATCTCCCCCCCCTACACACATGTGCATCTCCCATCTCCCCCCCCTACACACATGTGCATCTCCCATCTCCCCCCCTACACACATGTGCATCTCCCATCTCCCCCCCCCACACACATGTGCATCTCCCATCTCCCCCCCCACATACATGTGCATCTTCCATCTCCCCCCCCACACACGTGCATCTCCCATCTCCCCCCCCCACACACATGTGCATCTCCCATCTCCCCCCCCACACACACACATGTGCATCTCCCATCTCCCCCCCCACACACACACATGTGCATCTCCCATCTCCCCCCCCACACACATGTGCATCTCCCATCTCCCCCCCCACACACACACACATGTGCATCTCCCATCTCCCCCCCCACACACACACATGTGCATCTCCCATCTCCCATCTCCCCCCCCCCCACACACACATACACACACACATGTGCTTCTCCCATCTCTCCACTCCTAGTTAATTGTATTTTAAAAAAAATAAAACTTGTTATACTTACCCCCATGCGATCCCTGCAGAATCCTGGCGCTCGTCCAAATCGCTGACAGCAGGTTCTCCTGACTTCCGGCCATGTGACGGCACCGTCACATGACCGGAAGTCAGGGGAATCATGAAGGCGCTGCTGCAACAGCGCAGCTCAGCGCTGAAAAGTCCCGGACCCGGCGCATAGCATGGGGCCGGGGGCCCCATGAGGAGAGAGACGCACAAGAGGGGGGCCCCCGAGGGGGCCCCTACCGGCCCGGCCCCATACTGGAGTCAGGGCAGTCATGCCCTGATGGCGGCCCTGCTGGAGGCTGGAGGGGCCCCCTCTCCCTCGGGGCCCCCGTTCAATGAACCGGCTGCACGTAGTTCCGCCCCTGGCCCTACTGCCAGCATAGTAAGGAGGTGTGCAGGATCCCTTCTGCGCAGTTAGAAAGCTTGTGGCATGACCAGACAGGCTTTGGGTGCAGGTGGAAGACCGAGAGGAGGTTGAGGAGGCAGAAGCAGTGGAGGAACTTTGACATAAAGAGGATTGACGCACAACTCGTGGGGACGGCAAGACTTGGACAGCAGCCCCTTGTCCTGCTGTCACCATAGTTACCCAGTGCCCAGTCAGCGACATGTAACGCCCCTGTCCATGCCTACTCGTCCAAGTGTCTGTGGTGAAATGCACCCTGTCACACACAGAGTTTCTCAAAGAAGCGGTGATGTTGTGTGCGACATGCTGGTGGAGCGCAGGCACACCTTTCTTTGAGAAGTAGTGCCGACTGGGCATCTGGTACTGGGGCACTGCGACGGACATAAGGTCTCGAAAATCCTCTGTGTCCACCAGGCGGAAAGGCAGCATTTCTGTAGCCAAGAGCTTGCAGATGGTGAAATTCAACCTCTTAGCTTTCTCATGGCTAGGAGGAAATGGTCTTTTACTTGTCCACATCTGAGGGACCGAGGGCTGGCTATTGTGCTTAGACGGGGTTGATAAGGGTGTCCCCGGCAAACTGCCGGTCTGTGAGGAAGATGCAGGCGGACATGTTAGGTTGCCTTGATCCAAAGGTGGTGCTATCGATGCCGGACAGCGCTCAACACCAGCTGGTGTTACCACCTCCAAAGAAAATGATGACCTGCCAATCACGCTGGCTGTTGCGGGTAAAGAGGTGGCAGGTCTGCGCCCCAAAACAGGTGTGACTGCTGTCCCCCCAGTCACAGAGGATGAAGAGGCCGCGGATGCACAAGATATGGCAGACGGTGGTTGGCCCGGCCGGCTAGGCTGCATTGTAGCACACTGAGCTTCCCACTGCAACTTATGCTTCATGTCCATGTGCCGGTTCATGCATGAAGTACTCAAACTATGTATTTTTTGGCCTCTACTTAGCTTTTGCTGACAAATGTTACAGATAACACGAGTTGGGTCATCTTTATCGAACTGAAAAAATGCCCAGGCTATGCAAGGCTTAGCACCCATGCGACCTGAAGAGCCACCACGACTTGTGGTGAGAGGCAGAGTTGTGTTTGAGGATGCAGTTGTTGACGTGCTTCCAGTACTACGTCTCTGTCCAGGAAGGCGCAACCTGACCTCGTCGTCACTAGCATCTTCCTCCACCTCCTCTGCTGACCTCATCTCTTGGCTGACTGTGGGTTGACAGTAAGTGGGATCTCCAACCTCATCATCATCACCCTGTGCGTTATCACACCCGTCGTCCTCAGAGCCAACCTGTTCCTGCCCTGACAAAAAACTAAAGTTCTCGCTCCAATCAGGTATTTGAGTCTCATCATCGTCTTCCTCATTGTCTCCACCAACAGGAGTTACAGTTTGGGAATGAGGGTCTACATTATGGTCAGAACCTTCTGCGTCTGGTCCTGGATCCGACTCATAAAGATTCTGGGCATCAGTGCAGATCATTTCCTCATCTGGATTCACAGAAGCGCTGGAGTCGACCTCTGATTCCCAGGCTATAGTATGAGTAAACAGCTCTGCAGACTCAACCATCTGTTCTACCTCATACTCAGACGGGCAGCTGGAGATTTGGGAGCTGTGAGGAAGCAAGTGCGATTGGGGTGACACCTTTGAGGACTGGAGTATTTGTGATGTTGAAGTTGATGTGGAGGAGAGCCCACTTAAAGGAGCACTTGATATCCATTGAAGCACCTGTTGTTTTTGTGCCTCATCTGGAATTTGTAGCGATTGGCGTGACCGTAAGAAAGGGATCTTATCACATTGTCCGCTAAAAGAAGTAGACATTTTAGTTTGGCTGGAAGATGGTCTTTCTTCTGCAGATGTTACTGTTGCTTTAACACCTACCCCACGGACACAACCTTTTTTCCCCTTCCCAACACGCCTATTCCCCTTTCCACCAGCAGCAGGCCTTTTTCCACTCATTTTGGTGGTTACCTAATTCACAACTCTGGAGTTGTTTGCACAAAAAAACAATGGATGGGAACCGAGCAGAGCTGAGTGGCCAAACTGTGGTATTAGGCCAAAACTATTGGCTGGGTTAGATGGAGAAAAAAATTACATTCGATTTGCAACCTGATGGAGGTCAGTATAGATGGATTAATAGAACAAGTCCCACACACAGCTAGAAGCCCAAATATTTTTTCAGAGGTAGATGCAGAAAAAATATATATTCAGTTTGCAACCTGATGGAGGTCAGTATAGATGGACTAATATAGAAAGTCCCACACACTGCTAGAAGGCAAAATATTTTTTCAGAACTAGATGCAGACAAAAAATTATTTTGAATTTGCAACCTGATGGAGGTCAGTATAGATGGACTAATAGACCAAGTCCCACACACTGCTAGAAGCCCAAATATTTTTTCAGAGCTAGATGCAGAAAAAAATTATATTCAGTTTGCAACCTGATGGAGATCAGTATAGATGGACTAATAGAACAAGTCCCACACACAGCTAGAAGCCCAAATATTTTTTCAGAGGTAGATGCAGAAAAAAATTATATTCAGTTTGCAACCTGGTGGAGGTCTGTATAGATGGACTAATAGAACAAGTCCCACACACAGCTAGAAGCCCAAATATTTTTTCAGAGGTAGATGCAGATAAAAATTATTTTTAATTTGCAACCTGATGGAGGTCAGTATAGATGGACTAATAGAGAAAGTCCCACACACTGCTAGAAGGCCAAATATTTTTTCAGAGCTAGATGCAGATAAAAATTATTTTTAATTTGCAACCTGATGGAGGTCAGTATAGATGGACTAATAGAGAAAGTCCCACACACTGCTAGAAGGCCAAATATTTTTTCAGAGCTAGATGCAGATAAAAATTATTTTTAATTTGCAACCTGATGGAGGTCAGTATAGATGGACTAATAGAGAAAGTCCCACACACTGCTAGAAGGCCAAATATTTTTTCAGAGCTAGATGCAGAAAAAAATTATATTCAGTTTGCAACCTGATGGAGGTCAGTATAGATGGGCTAATAGAACAAGTCCCACACACATCTAGAAGCCCAAATATTTTTTCAGAGGTAGATGCAGATAAAAATTATTTTTAATTTGCAACTTGATGGAGGTCAGTATAGATGGACTAATAGAGAAAGTCCCACACACTGCTAGAAGGCCAAATATTTTTTCAGAGATAGATGCAAATAAAAATTATTTTTAATTTGCAACCTGATGGAGGTCAGTATAGATGGACTAATAGAGAAAGTCCCACACACTGCTAGAAGGCCAAATATTTTTTCAGAGCTAGATGCAGAAAAAAATTATATTCAGTTTGAAACCTGATGGAGGTCAGTATAGATGGACTAATAGAACAAGTCCCACACACAGCTAGAAGCCCAAATATTTTTTCAGAGGTAGATGCAGATAAAAATTATTTTTAATTTGCAACCTGATGGAGGTCAGTATAGATGGACTAATAGAGAAAGTCCCACACACTGCTAGAAGGCCAAATATTTTTTCAGAGCTAGATGCAGATAAAAATTATTTTTAATTTGCAACCTGATGGAGGTCAGTATAGATGGACTAATAGAGAAAGTCCCACACACTGCTAGAAGGCCAACTATTTTTTCAGAGCTAGATGCAGAAAAAAATTATATTCAGTTTGCAACCTGATGGAGGTCTGTATAGATGGATTAATAGAACAAGTCCCACACACAGCTAGAAGCCCAATATTTTTTCAGAGGTAGATGCAGAAAAAAAATATATTCAGTTTGCAACCTGATGGAGGTCTGTATAGATGGATTAATAGAACAAGTCCACACACAGCTAGAAGCCCAATATTTTTTCAGAGGTAGATGCAGAAAAAAAATATATTCAGTTTGCAACCTGATGGAGGTCAGTATAGATGGACTAATAGAGAAAGTCCCACACACTGCTAGAAGGCCAAATATTTTTTCAGAGCTAGATGCAGAAAAAAATTATATTCAGTTTGCAACCTGATGGAGGTCAGTATAGATGGACTAATAGAACAAGTCCCACACACAGCTAGAAGCCCAAATATTTTTTCAGAGGTAGATGCAGATAAAAATTATTTTTAATTTGCAACCTGATGGAGGTCAGTATAGATGGACTAATAGAGAAAGTCCCACACACTGCTAGAAGGCCAAATATTTTTTCAGATCTAGATGCAGATAAAAATTATTTTTAATTTGCAACCTGATGGAGGTCAGTATAGATGGACTAATAGAGAAAGTCCCACACACTGCTAGAAGGCCAAATATTTTTTCAGAGCTAGATGCAGAAAAAAATTATATTCAGTTTGCAACCTGATGGAGGTCAGTATAGATGGACTAATAGAACAAGTCCCACACACTGCTAGAAGCCCAAATATTTTTTCAGAGCTAGATGCAGAAAAAAATTATATTCAATTTGCAACCTGATGGAGGTCTGTATAGATGGACTAATACAACAAGTCCCACACACTGCTAGAAGCCCAAATATTTTTTCAGAGCTAGATGCAGAAAAAAATTATATTCAATTTGCAACCTGATGGAGGTCAGTATAGATGGACTAATAGAATGATGCTATGCCCAAAAGATTTTACTTCACTAGGTGCAGTAAAAAAATTGGTATTCTATACACAGGTGGTATATCTTGCAACACAGATAGGCTACTCCACTGACTAACACACTCTACAATAGGCCAAAAAGGATTAGCTTTGCTAGATTCAGCCAAATGCTGTGAAAAAAACTTGCACAGCACTGGCACAGACCTGCCTGGCAAAAACTGATAGGAACTGATGTAACCTAGTCCTGAAAAGGACTGCAATTACAATTAGTCTTTACTCCCTCAATCTATCTATTTAAGAGCACAGACCTGCCTGATAAAAGTCGTAGGAAATGCTGTAACCTAGTCCTTAAAAGGACTGCAATCACAACTATTCCCTACTCCCAAGCTATCTGTAGATTTGTGCGAAAATTGGCTTGAAATTAACAAGGTATAGCGCACACAGCAACAGCGGTGCCGTCTAACCCGCAGCTGCAGCAGTGAGAAAATGGTGGCGACGGGGAAAATGGCTTGGTCTTATAGGGCAAGGACATGTGAAATACACTGCCAATGACACATGCCCTTGCTTGTGTGAAAAACAGCAGTTCGCTCCGTGTGCGCGCTGCTGATAGGCTGACAGACTGCACCTCCCCACTGCAAATGCGGGAAAGAGAAAAAAAAATGGAGATCTTCATTATTCCTGTAGAGATCCATCCCCTGCCCCTCCCCCCACCCCGCTGTACACTCAAACTGCGTATTAACATTAATTTTCATCATTACTGAGAAAAAATCCAGTTATGATTTTGGTGCACGAACAGTTATCGAACATAACCTCGAACAGCCGAATTTTTCTCAAATCGTTCGTGTTCGCTGAACGGCTCGAACACCGCCCAAAACAGCTCGAATTTGAGATTGGCGAACAGTTCGAGTCGAAGAACGCTGATCTCTAGTAGAGATCTGGAAGGATTTATTACAACACGAACTTTCCGTAAGCTGACCGCAGCCAACAGTCTACGTATTAGGAGAAACTGTTCCAACCAAGGGGTATTTATATCCCAGTCTCGTGAACTGAGAGACCGGTTTAAAAACAGGGGGTATCCTGACAAGGTTATTGAAACAGTCTTCCTCCATGCCAGTTGCCAAAATAGACAAAGATTACTTTGCCCGACAACCAATGACGATAAAAGTAATGGTCCACCTAGAATTATTGGCACGTATGACAACAGGGCAAATGATGTGTCCACAATTGTCCGCAAATACTGGGGGATCCTCAGAATGGACCATGATCTTAAGGGGTTTGTCTCTGAACATCCTAATACTACCTATAGGAAGGGACGATCTATTCGGGACCGTCTGGTTCATAGTTTTTACAGACGGCCAACAAGATCGGGTTCTTGGCTTGAACGTAGAACATGCGGTACCTTTAGATGAGGAAATTGTAAATTTTGCCCGTGGTTAAGACCATGTAAAAGCTTTTCTGGCAGTACTGAGGGAAAAAAAATTTTCATGAGGGATTCTGCAAATTGCAAGACAGAAGGGGTAATATACATGGCGACATGCCCCTGCCCCAAGAATTACATTGGTAAGACTAAAAGGGAATTGCGGAGAAGAATTGGTGAACATCTTGGTGATGTGCGACACGAGGGATACGCCTCTTGCTCGTCACATTAGGGATTATCATTCCAATAACCCAAATGCAGTTTCCTTTGGTGTAGTAGAGGTGATCCGGAAAAATGAGAGGGGAGGCGATTGGAATAAGTTATTACTTCAAAAGAAATGTCAGTGGATTTTTAGATTATGTACTTTGACTCCAAATGGTCTCAACGAACAACAAAATTATTGTTGTTTCAACTAATTAATAGGGACTTCTACTGTCAGCCAGCGTGGTTATTTAATAAGTCTTTGTAACTATCATATATAGGTTTTCTGTCTATCATTATCTTTATCAGAAGTATCGTTGACACTCAAGTGCTCTATGTGTACTCCCCTCAATTTCCCCCTCCCCCATTCCCCCCCTTTTCTCCCTCCTCCCACTCCTCACTTTGTGCCAATGTATCGGTACTTGATATATAAGCAGTATAATGATATAATAAGCATCCCTTCTTTAGGGCATAATCATATATATATGTGCAGACTGTATCTTCTAAAGTGGCTTTTTTGATCATAACAGTCACTTATTATGTGGTTAATCTATTAGTGTGGACTGTGATCTCTGTGATAGATATACATACTGTGGGCCCTGATTTGCCATGAGCATGGTACACATGCCCTGGTTGTGATGGGTGGCGCCTGCGCAGAGCTCTCACTTTGATGGCAAACATAGCGCAGCGTTGTAGTTACGCCGCCCATTCAATGGACTTGGTCGACTGCGCATGCGCGGATTCCGTGATGAACGCAGCACACCTGGTATCTGTTTATAGTGAAAGCGCGGTCGCTGCTTGATCTCCGACATCCGTACTGGGACCCATGCCTGCGCAGTACACTCCTAAGACCTCTAGTGAATGTGGGCCCGATAGACATGCGTGCTGCACTAGGAGGAGGCAATTTTTCATGATTGTACCAATGGAGGTTTTACCACTTGAATAGGGAAGTAAGTGTGACACCCCAGGGGTCTGGTTGCCACAGTGATAGAGATATTACGTCTGAGAGCAGGTGGGAGGTCTCTTGGTCAGGGATCCTATGCATGCCACACCTCCTGCCCAGTCCTGGGAGGGGAAGAACTTCCCCTATATAAACCTGGGGCTGAGGCAGGGTTAGTGAGTAGAGAAGAAGTAGAGACAGAGAAAAGAAGCAAATATAGGAACAGAACATCAGGAGCTCTGTGGGAGCAGTGTTACAAGGAGTCAGGGGCTGGCAGCTGCAGAGCTCGCCCTGACTGAGAAGATTTCTTACCGGACCCGGAGTCCGAGGCTGTGGGGACTAACTCCTACCCAGCAGCAGAATCCGTCAGGCAGGGGATTCCAGGTCCTCTGGCCAAGAAACCCGAAGGCACGGTCACACGCATGGGACCAGCACCGCCGTCGTGGAGCGGAAGCTACTAGAAGGCCCCGAGTCACCGGCCATACGGGTGAGCACCACACGGTACACTCAGGGACGTGGGCTACTTATACCTGCCTCTAGCAAGGTAGCCAGAAGAGTACAGTCAGTTTGGGAGGCCTACAACTCCGCCTGGCCAGGGGAGATCCCATCTGCTCAAGGACTGACCAGGCCCCAATCGCTAGCCAGTACTCCGGGAGGGTCTATCGTTGTCACCAGTAAAGACCCTGAACTACACCGTACCGTCTCTGAGTGGTTCCTGCTACCCCCATCATCCACGTCGGCTGCCCTGAGGCCATACCCCTCCCGTTGGGGGTTATACTATCACGCTGCACAATCCTACCACCGGCCTCAGCGGTCTGCCCTGCAGCAGCAGCTCCTTAGCTGCATTCAACGGGTGGCGTAGTCGTACAGCATCTACCGCTAATCCAGCGCCACTTAGTCTGACTCCCTGGGCACGGACCGGATCACCGCCACGAGACTACAACCCTCAAGAGATCCGGCTCCGGGTAAGCTCCCGCGTGCGCAACGCAGCGCGACACAGACCCAGGGGCGCGTCAACTTTTGGCGTAGTCGGCAGGATTTCGTGCCCGCAACCACCGGGTACTGCGTGCCTGAAAAAGACTGTTCAAACTTACCAGCGGTGAAGATTCCCGCCATCCGGCGCCATTTTCAGCCTTCTTCCCGCCTTCCGTGGAGTCTTCCCGCCGTTGGACGCCATCTTGAAGACGCCGCGCGGGAAGAAGAGGGGCGTGGACTCCAAAAGCGCGCGAGAACTGAAGCCCCGCCTCACGTCCAGACGTCGCGTAAGGTCCTGGAAGGAGCCCAGCAGACGCTGACGTCACAGGAGCGCGACGGAAGGTCCTCAACCCTGACGATCCACTGCGGAGCCGCGGCCTACGGAAGAGGATCATCGCAAGGTAGGCCACGGTCCACTAGGGGGGAGAAGGATGCTGGATACGGAGGAGAGCTTCACCGCTTCAACCCCCGCCAGCGCCACCGCTGTTGCGGTCATGCCTTTCACCATGCCCTATATCCCGGGGGCAGCCTGGCTACCCCAGTACTCAGGGGAATCGCATACCCTGCATGACTTTAGAGAAAAGCTGGATAGCCTCTTCCAGGTGTACCCCCTTACAGAAGAGCAAAAAGTGAGCATCCTGGTGGCCCAATTAACCGGGGCAGCCCAAAGGGAGGTAAAGTCCTGGCCACCTGGGGGGAGGACTGTCGCAGGGATACTGGCCCGGCTGAGGGACACCTTTGATACCCGCACCTCAGCCGAGATCAAGCTCAGATTCTACGGGTGCAAACAGCGGGCACATGAGAGTATAAGGGACTATGCATTAAACCTACAAGAAGCCCTGAGAGCCATTAAGCAGACCGACCCTGACGGCGTGGGAGACGAGGACAGGCTGTTGACTGAACAATTTATAGAGGGTTTATATTGCAATGCCCACCGAACCCAGTTGCGGGCAATGGCCTTACAGGACCCTCATCTGGGATTTGCACAGTTCAAGGACAGAGCCATCCGGGTGCTCCGAGAACCGGCACCAGGTGGCGTTGTGACCCACAGATGCCCCACTACCACTTACCACCAGGAGGCGGCGCCCTTGTCGGCAGGGCCTGTGGGAGCTGATGCGCAGGCTTTGAGCAATGACCCGGCTCCAGACCTGCACCATCAGGTCCAAGAGCTAGCTAAAAGCGTTGCTGCGCTAACCCGAACTGTGCAGTCTTTACAGGTTTCTACTCCAGGGAAGATCCAGCTGGCATCCGGACCGGAGGACATCCCGTGGCGTCGACCAAGGAGACCCCACCGGCCAGAGGAAGACCCAGCGACCGATACAACGAGGACGGACGACCCATCTGCCGCCGCTGTAATCAACCCGGACATATGGCAAGGTACTGTCCTTTAAACTGGCACAACCTAGGGTAGAGGGCCAACACCTAGGAAGAAGATCATCAGGCCCATCGAACTGGCGCGACAAATATGTGGGAGGACGTCCAGTCTTGCCTGTGGTACTGGATGGCATTCCTATGAGTGCCCTACTGGACACCGGGTCACAGGTCACCACCATCCCGTACGTGCTCTTCAAGCAGTACTGGAATGACTTGGATATTACCCGCTACCCTGACGACGACTTGAGTATCATCGCCAGCAATGGTCAGCCCGTGCCACAGATTGGATTTAAAGAGGTGACCATTAAAATTGGTAGAGTTGAACTGGCAGCACAGGGACTGATCATTGTAGACATTGACAAACACGAGAGTCACCCAAAGATAACTCTAGGAACTAATGTAATTGAAAATTGTCTTGCAGAGGTGATTTTCCTTTTACAGCAGGTTGCCAAGAACGCCAGCTCCGGCGAGCAGCGAGTGCTCCAAAAAGAGATCCGGGCACTGATGTGACGGCAACAGGTGGAACTCTCCGGCGGTGAGATTGGTAGCGTGAGAATGTGTGACCCTTTCCCTATTGCCATGCCCCCAAAAAGTGAAATGATGATTTGGTGCCGGGCAGCTATTGGTCTGAGAGGTAGAGATTACCAGGCAATGGTAGAACCAGTTTACTCAGACAGTAGGCCCACCATCTTGACAGCACGGGGGGTGGTTAATGTACGCCATGGGAGGGTGCCCGTTCGCATAATCAATATCGGGAAGAGGGAAGTGTACCTGCCCCGGTATGCCACGCTAGCCAAATTATATACCATTAACCAAAATGCTATACAATCTGTGGAACCCTTGCCTCCATCTCACCCGGAGGAAGGTAACGGCTCTAAGAAAACAATGGAGGACTGGTGTCAGCAACTACATTTGGGTACTGACTCCACTCCCTCACACCAGAAACAGGGAGTCTATCGGGTGGTTCAAGAGTACGAGAGAGTGTTTAGTAAACACCCGTTAAACTTCGGGCGAGTCAAGGGGGTAGAACACCACATCCCCACGGGAGACCATTCTCCCATAAAAGAGAGGTATCGACCCGTACCCCCTGCACACTACCAACACGCCAAGGGGATGCTTAGAGACATGAAGGAGGCTGGGGTGATCAGGGATAGCTGTAGCCCCTGGGCAGCTCCACTAGTCTTAGTCAAAAAGAAAGACAACACCATGAGGATGTGTGTAGATTACCGGAAAATCAACCGTATCACACACAAGGATGCGTACCCCTTACCAAGGATAGAGGAGTCTTTGGCTGCTTTAAGATCTGCTAACTTCTTCTCTACCTTGGATCTCACTAGTGGGTACTGGCAGGTTCCTGTAGCAGAGGCGGACCGGGAGAAGACCGCATTCACCACCCCGATGGGACTTAGCGAGTTTAACTGCATGCCGTTCGGACTCTGCAACGCACCAGGAACCTTCCAACGATTAATGGAGTGCTGTCTGGGCCACAGAAACTTCGAGACGGTCCTGTTGTACCTGGACGATGTCATCGTATATTCTAAGACTTATGAGGACCACCTGAAACACCTGGCGGAAGTGTTCGAAGCTCTGGCAAGCTACGGCCTAAAGGTGAAACCCTCCAAGTGTCACCTCCTGAAACCAAAGGTGCAGTACCTGGGACACGTGGTGAGCGCTGACGGAGTGGCTCCCGACCCTGATAAGATCACCGCAATTAAGGAATGGCCAAGTCCCTCCAGTGTAAAGGAAGTGCGGCAGTTCCTCGGGTTGGTAGGCTACTACCGCAGGTTCATCCCCGGTTTCACCAAAAAGGCAGCTCCTATGCAGGACCTCCTGATAGGCCAGTCCCGGAAGGCCAAGAACTAGAAGCCGCCCTTCAGATGGGAGAAGTTGGAAGAAGAGTCCTTCCGCCAGCTGCAGATGGCCCTCACGGGGGATGAAATCCTGGCGTACCCGGATTACAGCCAGCCCTTTATCCTCTACACCGACGCAAGTAACATCGGGCTAGGAGCCGTGCTGTCCCAAATCCAGCAGGGGAAAGAGCGAGTAATCGCTTACGCCAGCCGAAAACTGCGACCCACCGAAAGAAACCCTGAGAATTACAGCTCATTTAAGCTAGAGTTCCTGGCAGTGGTGTGGGCAGTCACCGAACGCTTTAAGCACTACCTTGCTTCTTCCCGGTTCGTCGTGTACACGGATAACAACCCGTTGACACATCTGGACACGGCAAGACTCGGTGCCCTAGAGCAGAGATGGATGGCCCCCCTGTCCAACTACGAGTTCACCATCAAATACCGGGCAGGACGCTCCAATACCAACGCGGACGCCCTGTCCAGGATGCCAAACCTACCGGACGTAGGAGAGGATCCAGAGGGACTGGAAGAAGTCGAACTCCCCGCGTTTCACCGTCATGGGACTATCCAGTATTCCTATCGGGTAAGGAGTAAGCAAGGCGCTACGCTTAACCCCTTACCTCACTACAACTGGGCGGAAACGCAAGACAGTGACCCTGCTGTCCGGCTGGTGAAGGAGATGCTGACTCAGCCAGAGGCTCGCCTTGACCCAGACGCTCCGGAGGAAGCCAAGCAACTGTGGCAGAAAAGAGTAGACTGTTCCTTTACAAGGGGAAGTTGTGCCGCAGGATGGTTAACTCCCGGACGCATGAACTAATCTGGCAAGTAGTGGTGCCACGACGAGACGCAGCCATGGTGATGGAGGCATACCACGATGGAGCTGGGCATTTCGGATGGAAGAAGCTGGAGTTCCTGCTGCGTGGGCGGTTCCATTGGGTAGGCATGAGGGGAATCATCGAGAGGTGGTGCAGAGACTGTGGCCCGTGCAACCTGAGGAGGAAGGACCGTGCCAGCCAGAAGACTCCCCTGCAGTCCATCGTCACCCGGCAGCCGTTGGAACTGGTAGCCTTGGATCATGTAAAACTGACCCCAAGCAGAAGTGGCTACGTCTACGCGTTAACCATCGTGGATCATTACTCCCGGTTCTTGGTTGTCGTCCCCGTCAAGGACTTAACGGCTCAAACAGCAGCTAGAGCCTTCCAGCAGCACTTCTGCCGTCCACACGGGTACCCGGACCAAGTGCTGACGGACCAGGGACCTGCCTTTGAAGCGGAGGTCTTCCAGGAATTCTGCAATCTGTATGGCTGCCGGAAGATAAGGACGACACCCTATCATCCGCAAACTAATGGACTTTGTGAGAAAATGAACCAGGTGATAATGGATCTTCTGAAAACGTTGCCCCTGGAAGAACGCAGTCTGTGGCCTGAGAAGCTGCCCGATCTGGTGGACCTATACAACCACATCCCGGTAGGTTCCACCAACTGTACCCCGGCTTACCTAATGAGGGCGAGACCTGGTAAGTTACCTGTTGACCTGGAAATGGGAGTCCTGACACCCGAAGACACTTCACCAGAAGCAGACTGGGACACAGAGAGGCAGCAGCAGTACCGGAAAGTACAGGAGAGCGTGGAGCGAAGTCTCTGTCAGGCTAGGGAGAGACAAGAGAAAACTTACAACCAGTATGCTCCCGCTGTTCCCCTGGTGCCCGGAGAGCAGGTCTTGAAGAGGAAAAGACGGCTCCACAAGTTGAACGACCAGTGGGAGAAGGACCCGTACACCGTACTGCCCTCAAGCCACGAGAACCCGAAGGTCTGTACCATCAGTAAAGACGGAGGGGAGACCACAGCCATTGTATCCCGGGATCACCTGAAGAAGTGTCCTGAACAGCTACGGAACCCTGAAGAGGAACAAGAAGACCATCGACCCGTAGAGGAAAGGGAAGATATGGTTAGTACTGTGCTCGGAGACTTCCCTCGGTCTTGGACTCAAGTCAATGGTGCAGTTGTGGTACCCGTACTCACCTTCCTCCAACCAGCATCCCAAGCACCTACGGAGCAACAGGTAGAGCTGGAAGAACAGCCGGTCCAGGAGGCAGAAGACCCCACACCAGCAGACCAGGAGGATCAACCCTCTGCTTGCAGTGAGCCTGCCATATCCCTAGTGAGCCAAAGGCCCGTAGACCGCTGCCCAGTTTACCCTTAACAGCTCCTACACCCTGTAGTTCAGGGCCAGACAGTCAGCTCCGTAGGTCCACTAGGGCCACTAGAGGCCAGTTACCCGCACGTTGGAGGATTTGAAGTGTATAAATTGTTTTATTTGTGGTTACCTGTTTTTCTTGTTGCTTGTGTATAATTATGTGTTTCTAGTTGTTTATAGGAGTCTTTGGTGGATTTACCGGGAATCCTGTGTACATAGTTGGAGCGTAACCCAGGACGGACTAAAGACTGTTAAGGACTCGGGGCAGGACAGACCCCTACCTGGTTACGTCTCCCTGTTTTGGTGAAATGGACACCTTGCTTTCTTCAAAGACTGCACCCGGTTACGGACATGCCGTGACCACCTTTATGTGTTTCTTTATTGTATTGTTATTGTTATATCTTGTTATGTTTTTCTAAAATATGTTTAGTCCCGGAGTACTAAATTTCACTAGGGGGGAATGTGACACCCCAGGGGTCTGGTTGCCACAGTGATAGAGATATTACGTCTGAGAGCAGGTGGGAGGTCTCTTGGTCAGGGATCCTATGCATGCCACACCTCCTGCCCAGTCCTGGGAGGGGAAGAACTTCCCCTATATAAACCTGGGGCTGAGGCAGGGTTAGTGAGTAGAGAAGAAGTAGAGACAGAGAAAAGAAGCAAATATAGGAACAGAACATCAGGAGCTCTGTGGGAGCAGTGTTACAAGGAGTCAGGGGCTGGCAGCTGCAGAGCTCGCCCTGACTGAGAAGATTTCTTACCGGACCCGGAGTCCGAGGCTGTGGGGACTAACTCCTACCCAGCAGCAGAATCCGTCAGGCAGGGGATTCCAGGTCCTCTGGCCAAGAAACCCGAAGGCACGGTCACACGCATGGGACCAGCACCGCCGTCGTGGAGGGGAAGCTACTAGAAGGCCCCAAGTCACCGGCCATACGGGTGAGCACCACACGGTACACTCAGGGACGTGGGCTACTTATACCCGCCTCTAGCAAGGTAGCCAGAAGAGTACAGTCAGTTTGGGAGGCCTACAACTCCGCCTGGCCAGGGGAGATCCCATCTGCTCAAGGACTGACCAGGCCCCAATCGCTAGCCAGTACTCCGGGAGGGTCTATCGTTGTCACCAGTAAAGACCCTGAACTACACCGTACCGTCTCTGAGTGGTTCCTGCTACCCCCATCATCCACGTCGGCTGCCCTGAGGCCATACCCCTCCCGTTGGGGGTTATACTATCACGCTGCACAATCCTACCACCGGCCTCAGCGGTCTGCCCTGCAGCAGCAGCTCCTTAGCTGCATTCAACGGGTGGCGTAGTCGTACAACATCTACCGCTAATCCAGCGCCACTTAGTCTGACTCCCTGGGCACGGACCGGATCACCGCCACGAGACTACAACCCTCAAGAGATCCGGCTCCGGGTAAGCTCCCGCGTGCGCAACGCAGCGCGACACAGACCCAGGGGCGCGTCATAAGCATGGATCAATCATGTTTGATGGGGTATATAAAGAGGGTGAGTGGCAGCTTAGGATAGACTGCAAATCATCAGCAGGATACCCAACAATATTTTTATCCCATTTTTTCTCCTGATAAACCTGGAACCATACGGGGAAACGCGTCGAGGAATGTGGAACCCCTGTAGTATACTGGGGAGGTAGGATCCCTGCACATTGAGATGAGTAACACTTCATGCAATTTATCTAAAGTATATAAATTGATAGGAGGTATTGCGTTATCTGTACATGCTTCTTATCTTATGACTTATTTTGCGAGGGTACCTGCCGTTGTGCCTCAGTTTGGGGAATTATTAATTTGCATTGTCATTTTGGAGTACTGTTCCTGCCTGGTAACTGTCTTGCTAAATGCAGCAAACGAGTAGGTGTATCCACACGACGGTATTAGGTGGTCTGTTGAGATGAATGAGGGGATTTAAGAACCATTATTTATGTTTCTAGCGCCATCTTTACCGGGAATCTCTTTGGAACTACAGTAGACGAGCAATATCTATTAGTTGTGCTCCTAGTGGTTTGTCTTGCTATTGTGATCCATGACTGTTATATTAGGATAGGCTTCTCTCAGAGACATCTAACCTTTGGGTCTCTCCTTAGTCTGCATTTCGTCTTGTTAGACGTTGTAGCCTATTGCTTAATATTTGGAGTATCTATTTACATTGACAGCATTGGATCATTTTTCTAATATCATTTAGATGTCTATTTCTGCGTCATGTAGGATTTGTTGTGTGCCTCAAAGCAATATTTTACTATTATCTATTAAAGGTTATTTTTTAATGAGTTTTTCTTTGATGTTAGATATTGGTATATACCCATGAAGTTATTCCATTTCTGTGATCTGATTCCCCAATATCTGGCCTAGTAGTGGAAGCAGCTGCTGCGTCGCCCATCACTGGTCAGTCAATTGAATAATTATCCTGATGATTGGAAGCAGCGGAGTTGCATTCCCCTGAAAAACTGATGGCAGTGGTGAGACTTTTGTGATCTCTCTGGTGTCATCTGTGACAAAGTGGTGACAGTGGTGGGATCTGTGTGACTTCCCTGACTGTTATCTCTGACACCGTGGTTATGACTAATTTGATTGACTGATTTAAAACTTTTCAACCCCTTAGGCTATGTTCAGAAGACATTTTTAGAGAAGTTTTTTTTTAATGGATTCGATTCAAAATCCTTTCAGAAAATGGCTCCAAAAGCACATGGAAAACTCTTTATATTCATTTGTATGGGAAATACATTTTGCTGTTCATACAAAGAGTTTTGGAATTTTTTGTTTCTTCATGTAGCATGAAATATATTTGGTGGCAAAAAGAAAGTGCAGGTTAGTTTTTTTTTCCTGCAGCTCCTATCAGAAACTCCTGCAAAATAGACACTGTCCAATCATAAGTGTGGGGCAAGGGGCAGCACAGCAGATCTGAAAGTGCTAATGGAGGAGGAGAGCTGATAGAGGGGTTTGTAATGTGACACAGCTCAACTCAGTTGTGCTGTTCCTCCCCCTACATTGACCTTATCTGAAAGGTATGAGTCTCTGTGTTCTAATCTCCCAGCATTTTCTAATCATGCTGTAGGTTAGACGAGGAGATCCAAGCTGTTTCATTACATTTCACACACTGAGATCCTGGTTTAAATTATGTTGGGGGAGTGTTTTTTTTCTCCTATGTTGCTACCTGCTTTTAATTGGTCAGCATTAGTGTTGAGCGAGCACTAAAATGCTCGGGTGCTCGAAGCTCGGGCAGAGCTCGCCGTGATACTCGGGTGCTCGACCCGAGCAACGAGCCCAATGTTAGTCTATGGGAGACTCGAGCATTTTTGCGGTGGCACCCCCGGCAGTCTTTTAAAAGCCTAACAAGTGCCCAAAACGATAGTGACAGTGCTCAAATGACATGGGGACAGCATGGGGATCGCCCCAGGAAGCATTTCTGACCCCCAGGTCACTGCTGTCAACAACGTGGTCAGAGGTATTAAGCCACTTTTACAGGCTCACAATAAAACGTTCAAAAACGAAAGTGAAACTTTTTTCCTGTGAAATATGTTAAGGAACATCCTTTCCAGGGTAAAGACTTGTGTATAAGTTAAAATAAATGACCAAAAACAAAAATACTCCTCCACACCTTGGGCTATGTTCACAAGTAGCATTTTTTATGCGTTTTTGCACTTTTGCATTGCTTTCAACTATGACAAATGCATTCACCGTGAAATGTCATTTTAACATTTTACAACCTTATCTGGCCATGTGCTGTGTGACACATGCATAAAGTGCTGAAAAGACAAGGGAACAGCATGGGGAAGACCCCTGGAAGCATCTCTGACTCCCAGGTCACTGTCTAAAAGTGTGCCCATCATTAGTGATCCTTACCGCATCAGAAGATGCAGACTTGCAACTATCCCCATGCAAGTTCTAGTCCCAGGGCAGTGTTCAATTGCACCTCCCCCATTCCTTGCAATACAAGCTCAAGTATGCAGCCTGCCACCCACCCACCCCAAGGCTGCAATACCATACTGCTTGCTTGCTTGAACTTGAAATTGGCCCTTTTAGGCATGTGGAGGCGGAATCTGGCCTCCACGTCATGGCTATGTTGGCGGCCTGGAATCCATACTCAGTCCCCAGCCGCCCGGCGGCCGGGTGTCCATACTCGGTCCCCAGCCTCCCCGCGGCCGGGTGTCCACACACGGTCCCCAGCCGCCTGGGGGCGGCCGGGTGTCCATAAACGGTCCCCAGCCGCCCCTATTTCTCCTTGGAACATCCCCCCACACACTTTTCTTAGCCCGGCCTGCTTTAGGCAGCATTGGACGAGCCCACCAGAGAACCAGACTCCTCCGGTGGGCCCTGACTTCTCCATCGGTGGAGTTGAGAGTGCCAAGGTGAGGAGCATGATGATGATGACAGAAGTTAGCATCTGCTATGTTTTCTTTTAATGCAAGTGTCAGTGTGCAGCCTGCCACCCATCCACCTCCAGACTGCAATTCCATACTGCTAGCTTGCACTTGAAATGGGGCCTTTTAGTTTGGAGGAGGCCGAAGCTGGCCACTACCTCATGGCTGCTTCGGCAGCGAGGTATCCATACTCAGTCCCCAGCCGCCCATATTTGTCCTGGTGTGCCTTACACATAGATTACCTGTGCCCTCCCCAGTGCATTTAGTGGGAAAGAGAGCCTATTCCGCTGTAGTGTGTGCATGCCAAACCCCTGTTCATGGTACATGCGAAGATGCCTCCCACCTTGCACCTGTCATTGCAGACTTGCAACTATCCCCATTCAAGTCCTTGTCCCAGGGCAGTGTTCAATTGTACCTCTCCCATTCCTTGCAATGCAAGCGCAAGTATGCAGCCTGCCACCCACCCACCCCCAGGCTGCAATAGCATACTGCTTGCTTGCTTGCACTTTAAATTGGGCCTTTTAGGCATGTGGAGGCGGAATTTGGCCACCATGCCATGGCTGTGTCGGCGGCCTGGTATCCATACTCAGTCCCCAGCAGCCTGGTGGCCGGGTGTCCCCGCTTGCTCCCCAGCCTCCAGGGGGCGGCCGGGTGTCCATACTCGGTCCCCAGCCACCCCTTTGTCCCGGTAACCTTTCCCACACTTTTCTTAGCCTGGCCTGCTTTAGGGCAGCATTGGCCGAGCCCACCGGACTATCAGACTCCTCCGGTGGGCCCTGGCTTCTCCATCAGGGGAGTTGAGAGTGCCAAGGTGAGGAGCATGATGAGGATGATAGAAGTTAGCATCTGCTTTGTTTTGTTGTAATGCAAGCGCATGTATGTAGTAGCGGCTAGGTCTGAGGTGGTCAGCGTTTTGGCGCATATCCTACCTCCTCCGAGGATTGCTGGATGTTTTCCTGCTACTATCCAAGTTCTATGACTCCCGTTAAAACAAAGCTTCAGGTGATAAATGATGGATGAGGTAGTGGCAAAGGAGAAAGAGCAGGAGGAACAGGGACCATTCACATCAATATCAGGCCAGTCAACCAGATATGTCTTGTAGGATATGTTTCTGTAACAAAAGGAGCGGTTCGGCTACACAGTTAGAGGGCATACAGTGAGTGCAATGCCTACCAAAAATTTCGAGCCACTCCAATGCCCCTTGGAAATGACATGGAGGTCAGAGGGCGTTAACTAAACCTTTTTTTCCATTTATACCAACTGGGTCTCCCGTGCACTGTTGGCCTAAGCAGTGAATGGAAGGCTTTCCAAAAATTATGAGGAACTGCAATGCCCCTTACAAGAGCCATGTGTGGCACCCCAGGGGTCTGGTCACCACAGTAATAGAGATATTACGTCGGAGAGCAAGTGGGAGGTTTCCTGGTCAGGATCCCTTAAACATGCAACATCCTCCTGCCCCAATCCTGGGAGGGGAGAATTCTGCCCTTATAAACTGGATCTGGGGCGGGGTTGAGTGAGTCAGAGAACAGTCAGAGTCAGAGTGAGAGCAAGGGAAAGTAACAGCAAGGAGCTCTGTAGGAGCTAGGAGCTAAAGACCAGGGGCTGGAATCTGAGCAGAGCTCGCCCTGGCAGAAGACAATAGGAACCAGACACAGGAGTCCGAAGCTGTGAGGACTTATATATCCAGCAGCAGAAACCAGCCGGCAGGGGATTTCAGGTCCTCTGGCCATAGAAGCCCGGAGGCTCAGTCACAAGCAAGGGACCAGCACAGCTGTCGTGGAGCGGAGGCTAACAGAAGGCCCCAAGTCACCAGCCATATGGGTGAGCACTACACGGTACACTCAGGGACGTGGGCTACTTCTACCCGCTTACAGCAAGGTAGCCAGGAAGAGTGCAGACAGACGGGGAGGCCTACAACTCCACCTGGCCAGAGGAACTCCTGCTTGCTCACAGACTGACCAGGCCTCTTATGCTAGCCAGTACTCCCGGGAGGGTCTACCTTATAATCATCAGTAAAGACCCTGAACTGCACTGCAAAGACTCTGAGTCATTCCTGCTGCGCTCGTGCAACATCACCCCCATCATCCACACTCACTGCCCTGAGGCTATACTCCTCCCGAGGGGAGTTATCCCATTCTATGCTGCGCACACAACACCAGCCTCAGTGGTCTGCCTCGCAGCGGTGGTACTCCCTGACCGCAATCCACGGGTGGCGCAGTCGGACAATTAACCACAAAACCTAAGAAAGACTGCCACTGGTTTGACCAGCCTGAGCCACGGGACCGGGTCACCGCCACGGAGACTACAGACCCCAGAGACCCGGCACCGGGTATCCCACACACGTGTACACACGGCCCAGGGGGCGCGTCACATGCAGTACAGCATATTACAAACATAAGTCCCATTATTGGGGAGCGGGTGTCCCATAGTATTTGCTTATGCTTTCCCAGCAAAAGCTGCCAAAAATTAGGACGGAGCAACTTGCAATGCCCCTTACAAGAGCCATGCAGTACAGCATATTACAAATATAAGTCCCATTATTGGGGAGTGGGTGTCCCATAGTATTTGCTTATGCTTTCCCAGCAAAAGCTGCCAAAAATTAGGACGGAGCAACTTGCAATTAGTGTTGAGCCACCCCCGTAGTGTTCGAGTTCGGTTCGGTTCGTCGAACACCCGTGTGTTTGCCGAACTGTTCGTCGAACTGTTAGTCGAACACCTTCGAACACCGTTAAAACCAATGGCAGGCAAACAAAAACACATATAAACACATAGAAAACACCTTCAAAGGTGTCCAAAAGCTGACAAACTGCTCAGAAGACATAACTAACACATGGAAAAGTGACAAGTACATATAGTCATGCGAAAATAAAAGAGGTGGAGGAGTAAAAGGAGGGGGAGACACAGATATAGGCATGTCATGCCCTTCTAAAATCCAAAAAGTGAGAAGCCGACACTGCCAGTCCGCTCCTGCCCGTGCCACCTCCGTGTCGCCGGGTTTGTGCCAGAGCCGCGGTGAACCCTGATGGCCAGCCCCCCTCTCCCAATACTGGTGCCTGTCCGCTGGTGGGTCGAGCGAGCCCCCCTGTGGTGGAGGCAGCTCTAAGCTTTTTAATTTAAATTGTCTCTCTAATTTGAATGAATACACTTTAAATCCATTTACAAGGATCTATTGGAGGGCAAGTCTCATGCCAGCAGCCGCGTAATTCCAGCTCCAGTAGCGTCCACTAAAGCTGCTGCAGTTAAAAAGCTTTTATAAGGATCGAGCTCGGCTGTCCACCGCAAGGCATCCTACTGCCAGTCCCAGCCCCTATGCCTTGGGGTGCCTCCTGATGCTCTTCACTGAGTATCCCATGGTCCCGAAGCATTTCCTTTGAAAAAATTAAGTGTCTAAACTACAGGTGGTGTAGCTTGCTTAACAGCCGGGATAATCCGCTGACTAGCAGACACTGCTACTAGGCACAAAGTATTTCCTGGGCTAGATGCAGTTAAAAATTTGTAATTAGATACTCTCGTTGGATGCTGAGAAAGCATTCCATAGAGTCTCCTGGCACGCCATATATGATTCTCTTAAAAAGCTTGGGGTAGGGGTCTAGGGGACCCTTTTATAGAAAAAATCACGGCCCTGTATCACAATACGTCACCTAGGCTGAAGATAAATGGAGCTGTAGCACCCTGAGGGCTCGGTTGCTACAGAGGTATTGCACCTCACCCAGAGGTGTGATATCTCACTCTCAGGTAAGGATGGAGTGTGGATCAGGACCCGACACCTGCATGCATTACACCACATTGCCGTGGGGCAGGGCGACCAATATGCCTCTGAGATGGGCACGACAGTCCCTGTCCCTGGCTGGAGTGGGGGGAGGGAACACTGAGGAAGGGGAACCCTGTAGTGCAGGAGCAGGGAGGAAGCAGTTCCTGGGTGCATTGAGAAGGGAGTATAAAAGGTGGGCACCATCTTAGTTCAGTGCAGAGAAGTCTGAGCAGAAGTGGCAGGGAGCAGGGGCTCTGCATGAGCTCTGCTCCGGAGGCGGGCCTAGTAACAGAGGCCCAGGCCTGGAAGAGGGAGAAGGAAGGAAGAGGAGCGGAGAAGGCTCCAGGAACGAGGAATGAAGGGATCCCAGGGGTGCGGACGGGCGAGTCGCCACCGCACGCCCGAATCCACCTGCGTGGAGGGGTCAGGCCAAAGGGGGAGACCGGTCCCCGTAACTAGTGGAGGCAGGAAACGACCCTCAGCTAGAAACCAAAGGCTGTGACATTTTACGTGGCGCAGCCCCTCGCTACACCTGCTAGGAAGGCACCACATAGGGTCAGGGAAACTGGCGCCAAGTTTACCAAGAGGAGGCCAGAGGCAGCCGGACAGAAGGGTTGGTAAGAAAGGCCAGACAAAGGACACACAAAGGGGGTCCTGTGAAGCGCTCCAAAGTTATCTGGGAGTTGTCTGAGCCCCTCACCTGGTGAGCACAGTACGACGTGGGCAGCCGTTACCTGCAGACGTGGTCTGGATAATAAGAACTGTGAGTAAAGGCCCTGGACTGCATCACTGACTCCGTGTCGTTACTGCTGCTGCCCTGCACCATCACCCCCATCCTCCGCATACACTGCCCTGAGGCTATACTCCTCCCGTGGGGAGTTATGCTACGCTCTGCTGCACCCACAACACCAGCCTCAGCGGTCTGCCCTGCAGCGGCGGTTCACTCTGACCGCAATCCACGGGTGGCGTAGTCGGACATTTAAACATCAAAACCACATAAATAGTTCCGCCACTGGTTTGACCACCCTGAGCCACGGAACCGGGTCGCCGCCACGAAGACTACAACCACCAGCATCCACCAAAAAGGGTCCGGCTCCGGGTGTCCCAAGGCCCAGGGGGTGCATCAGAACATTTTCATCACCTTTCACAATCACCAATGGGACAAGGCAGGGATGTCCTCTGTCCCCTCTCTTATACATCCTAGTGACGGAGCACCTGCTCTCATCAATTCGCCATAACCCCAATATTAGGTGGATTGAGGTGGGAGGCACCGAGTACAAGTGCTCTCTATTTGCTGATGATGTCCTAGTATATATCACTCAATCACATATATCCATCCATGCTGTTATGGCTGAAATAGATCACTTTGTTACATGGTCAAATTTTAAAATCAATGCAGCGAAGTCTGAGGCCCTCGATGTCTCCCTCCCCAAATCCATATAGGATTCCATCCAGTCCAACTTTCCCTTTGCCTGGCCCTCACAGGGTATCAAATACTTAGGAATTCCTATTCATAGAGACCTCTCCCATCTATGTTATCTTAATTTTGGGCCCTTTATTGAACAACTCCATACAGACCACGGTTGGCAAGTTAGAACTGTAAGATTCAGTACGTGAACCACTGGTGTTTTGTGGAAAAGCACATGTACACTGCGTTCCAAATTATTATGCAAAAAGTGTTTAGGAGTGATAAGGGAAGAATTTGTTTGTTTGTCAGTTAAACTCATTGATGGTGATGTGTGTCAGGGCTCTTTATATCACTGTAAGCAATTGCAGACACCTGTGCTAATTAGTTTGGCAGGTGTGTCCAATGAAAGGCAAGACTACTTAAGAAGGCTGTCTCACATTATTAAGCAGCCTACATTTTCTGCCAAAATGGGAAAGAAAAAAGATGTGTCGGCTGCTGAGAAGCAACAAATTGTGGAGTGTTTAGGTCAAGGCATGACTACAATCAACATTGTGCGATGATCAGGATGAAGTGTCTTGGCAATCAAGAAGTATGTAGCTGATTCACAGTACACACGTGTGCGTGCTGATAAGGGCAAATTGAGGACTCTTTCCTACAGGCAATTACGTCAGGTTGAAAGAGCAGCGGCAAAAAAGCCTTGTTATAGCAGCAGACAAGTTTTTGAAGCTGCTTGTGCCTCCAACGTCCCCCGAACAACAAGATGCAGGGTCCTTCAGAGGTTTGCAGCTGTGCATACGCCATCCTGTCGACCTCCTCTATCCACTTCACAGAAGCAGAAACGGCTCGAGTGGGCCAAACATTACATGAAGACTGATTTCAAAACTGTTTTGTTCACGGATGAGTGCCGTGCAGCGCTCGATGGTCCAGATGGATGGAGTGGAGGATGGCTGGTTGATGGACACCCCACGCAAACACGGCTACAGCGCCAACAAGGAGGAGGTGGAGTAATGTTTTGGGCTGGAATCATGGGGAGAGAGATTGTCGGCCCCTTTAGGATCCCTGAAGGCGCTAAAGATGAACTCCATAATGTATGTGGATTTTCTCAAACAGCACTTCCTGCCATGGTTCAAGAAGAAGAACCGTGTATTTCACAGCAAGATCATTTTTCTGCATGATAATGCACCATCTCATGCTGCACATAAAACATCTGCATCTCTGGCTGATATGGGCATAAAAGGGGACAAACTTATGGTGTGACCCCCATGCTCCCCTGACCTGTACCCCATTCAGAACCTTTGGAGCATCATTAAAAGGAGTATCTATGATGGCGGGAGGCAGTTCACATCTAAGCAACAGCTCTGGGAGGGTATTCTGTCCTCATGCAAAACAATTGAAGCAGAAACCATCCAAAACCTGACAAATTCAATGGACGAGAGAGTTCAGAAGCTCCTTTCGAACAAGGGGTCCTATGTGAAAATGTAACATCACCTAGAATAAAGTTTTGAGTTGAAAACTGTTTGATTTCAGTTTCTAACAACCTGCTAATGCTTATAATTTCAAAAATGACCATTTTTTTGGTCTTTATTAAAATGAAAAGGTTGATCGAAAAGTTTGGGGAATCTAAGAGTGTGGCAACCCAGTAGTCATGATTACTTCGAATTCTGACAATATGAGGGTCATGATGCAGGTAGTGCAGCAAGAAGGCACTTATGTGTCTTGCGCATCTCGGAGCCCCAAAATTATTTTCCGGGCTAGATGCAGCTAAAAATTATTATTAATTTTAAATCTGGTGAAGCTTTAGTATAGATGGCCTAATAGGATCATTGCTGCACACTGCTACAAAGCCCAAATTATTTTCCAGTCAAGATACAGATAAACATGATTAGTAATTTTAAATCTGGTGGAGCTTATTATAGATGGCCTAATAGAATCAGTGCTGCACACTGCTACAAAGCCCAAATTATTTTCCAGCCAAGATACAGATAAACATGATTAGTAATTTGAAAGCTTAAAACGGTTGGTAGGGTGATTTTAACCAATCATCAAGCTTTTACTCTCCCCAGGATGACACAGGGGTAGAAAAGTCGTTTCGGATCCATGATTTGTTCATCTTTATGAACGTGAGTCTGTCTACATTATCAGTGGAGAGCCGCGTGCGCTTATCTGTCAGCACACCACCAGCAGCGCTGAACAAACGTTCAGACAGAACGCTGGCTGCGGGGCATGACAAGATCTCCAAGGCGTAAGTGGCTAGCTCCGGCCATTTATCCAGATTGGAAGCCCAAAAAGAGCAAGGGTCCAGTGACACAGTCGTGGCTTCAATGTTTACTTGGAGATACTCCTGTACCATCGTCTCTAGGCGTTGACTATGTGTCAGACTTCTTGTCTCCTGTGGCCTTGCAAAGGATGGGCTAAAAAAGTGGTGAAATGATTCCGCAAAATTGATGTTACCAGCAGATACTGTGGTTCTGTTACGGTTTGAGTGCTGAACACTTGACGGTCCCACGGTTGGCAAGTTGGAACTATGAGATTCACTACGTGCACCACTGGTATTTTGTGGAAAAGCACATGTAAGATTCTGCAACAGTCTCTGCTGATACTCCTGCATGCGTGCATCCCTTTCTATGGCAGGAATAATTTCTGCAAATTTACTTTTGTACCGGGGATCTAACAGTGTGGCAACCCAGTAGTCAGGATTATTTCTAATTCTCACAATTCGAGGGTCATGTTGCAGGTAGTGCAGCAAGAAGGCACTCATGTGTGTTGCGCATCCAGGAGCACCAAGTCCCTGTTGTGTTGGTGGCGAGGTAACAATCATGCTTCCTTCCTCTGTCCTCTCCCCCCAACCTCGCACAACAGAAATGTGATCAAGGTCTCCCTCATCTGATGAGTCTTCCATCAGTTCGTCCTCCACTTCTTCCTGGGCTCCTGCACCTTCCTCACTAGTTTGGCTGCTACCATGCGCCCTGGTAAAACCATCTCCCCCACCCTCACATGCCTGCCGCCTTGGTGCTGCCGACCGTCTGGACCTTGCAGATGTTAGCCCTTCCGCATACAACTCCTCCTCCTCTACTTCCTCCACCTCCTCTTGTGCCACCACCTGACTCCGAATTCTGTTTAACATGTGCTCCAGCATGTAAATCACCGGAATAGTCATGCTGATAATGGCATCGTCAGCACTAAACATCTTCGTCGCCATTTCAAAACTGTGCAGAAGGGTGCATAGGTCCCTGATCTGAGACCACTCCTCCAGCGTGATTTGCCCCACCTCTGAATCTCGTTGGCCCAGGCTATACGTCAGAACGTATTGCACCAGGGCTTGTCGGTGCTGCCACAGTCGCTGCAACATGTGCAGAGTTGAATTCCACCGGGTAGGCACATCGCATTTTAGCCGGTGAAGTGGCAGGCCCAACGACTTCTGTAGAGATGTAAGTCACTGAGCTGCGGGATGCGAACGGCGGAAGTGAGCACACAGCGACCGTGCCCTCTGCAGAAGGCCATCTAGTCTGGGATAGTGGGCTAAAAATTGCTGGACAACCAGGTTCAACACGTGAGCCATACAAGGCACGTGTGTGACATTGCCCCGGCGAAGGGCCGCACCCAGGTTTGCAGCATTGTCGCACACGGCCTTCCCTGGTTTCAGGTCCAGTGGAGACAACCATTCATGAAATTGGTTCTCCAGAGCTGACCACAACTCCTCAGCTGTGTGACTCACATTTCCCAGACATTTCAATGTAAAAACCGCCTGATGACGTTGAGCCCTACTGCCAGCATAGTAAGGAGGTGTGCAGGATCCCTTCTGCGCAGTTAGAAAGCTTGTGGCATGACCAGACAGGCTTTGGGTGCAGGTGGAAGACCGAGAGGAGGTTGAGGAGGCAGAAGCAGTGGAGGAACTTTGACATAAAGAGGATTGACGCACAACTCGTGGGGACGGCAAGACTTGGACAGCAGCCCCTTGTCCTGCTGTCACCATAGTTACCCAGTGCCCAGTCAGCGACATGTAACGCCCCTGTCCATGCCTACTCGTCCAAGTGTCTGTGGTGAAATGCACCCTGTCACACACAGAGTTTCTCAATGAAGCGGTGATGTTGTGTGCGACATGCTGGTGAAGCGCAGGCACACCTTTCTTTGAGAAGTAGTGCCGACTGGGCATCTGGTACTGGGGCACTGCGACGGACATAAGGTCTCGAAAATCCTCTGTGTCCACCAGGCGGAAAGGCAGCATTTCTGTAGCCAAGAGCTTGCAGATGGTGAAATTCAACCTCTTAGCTTTCTCATGGCTAGGAGGAAATGGTCTTTTACTTGTCCACATCTGAGGGACCGAGGGCTGGCTATTGTGCTTAGAAGGGGTTGATAAGGGTGTCCCCGGCAAACTGCCGGTCTGTGAGGAAGATGCAGGCGGACATGTTAGGTTGCCTTGATCCAAAGGTGGTGCTATCGATGTCGGACAGCGCTCAACACCAGCTGGTGTTACCACCTCCAAAGAAAATGATGACGCCAATCACGCTGGCTGTTGCGGGTAAAGAGGTGGCAGGTCTGCGCCCCAAAACAGGTGTGACTGCTGTCCCCCCAGTCACAGAGGATGAAGAGGCCGCGGATGCACAAGATATGGCAGACGGTGGTTGGCCCGGCCGGCTAGGCCGCATTGTAGCACACTGAGCTTCCCACTGCAACTTATGCTTCATGTCCATGTGCCGGTTCATGCATGAAGTACTCAAACTATGTATTTTTTGGCCTCTACTTAGCTTTTGCTGACAAATGTTACAGATAACACGAGTTGGGTCATCTTTATCGATCTGAAAAAATGCCCAGGCTATGCAAGGCTTAGCAACCATGCGACCTGAAGAGCCACCACGACTTGTGGTGAGAGGCAGAGTTGTGTTTGAGGATGCAGTTGTTGACGTGCTTCCAGTACTACGTCTCTGTCCAGGAAGGCGCAACCTGACCTCGTCGTCACTAGCATCTTCCTCCACCTCCTCTGCTGACCTCATCTCTTGGCTGACTGTGGGTTGACAGTAAGTGGGATCTCCAACCTCATCATCATCACCCTGTGCGTTATCACACCCGTTGTCCTCAGAGCCAACCTGTTACTGCCCTGACAAAAAACTAAAGTTGTCGCTCCAATCAGGTATTTGAGTCTTATCATCGTCTTCCTCATTGTCTCCACCAACAGGAGTTACAGTTTGGGAATGAGGGTCTACATTATGGTCAGAACCTTCTGCGTCTGGTCCTGGATCCGTCTCATAAAGATTCTGGGCATCAGTGCAGATCATTTCCTCGTCTGGATTCACAGAAGCGCTGGAGTCGACCTCTGATTCCCAGGCTATAGTATGAGTAAACAGCTCTGCAGACTCAACCATCTGTTCTACCTCATACTCAGACGGGCAGCTGGAGATTTGGGAGCTGTGAGGAAGCAAGTGCGATTTGGGTGACACCTTTGAGGACTGGAGTATTTGTGATGTTGAAGTTGATGTGGAGGAGAGCCCACTTAAAGGAGCACTTGATATCCGTTGAAGCACCTGCTGTTTTTGTGCCTCATCTGGAATTTGTAGCGATTGGCGTGGCCGTAAGAAAGGGATCTTATCACATTGTCCGCTAAAAGAAGTAGACATTTTAGTTTGGCTGGAAGATGGTCTTTCTTCTGCAGATGTTACTGTTGCTTTAACACCTACCCCACGGACACAACCTTTTTTCCCCTTCCCAACACGCCTATTCCCCTTTCCACCAGCAGCAGGCCTTTTTCCACTCATTTTGGTGGTTAACTAATTCACAACTCTGGAGTTGATTGCACAAAAAAACAATGGATGGGAACCGAGCAGAGCTGAGTGGCCAAACTGTGGTATTAGGCCAAAACTATTGGCTGGGTTAGATGCAGAAAAAAATTATATTCAATTTGCAACCTGATGGAGGTCAGTATAGATGGACTAATAGAGAAAGTCCCACAAACTGCTAGAAGGCCAAATATTTTTTCAGAGCTAGATGCAGATAAAAATTATTTTTAATTTGCAACCTGATGGAGGTCAGTATAGATGGACTAATAGAGAAAGTCCCACACAATGCTAGAAGGCCAAATATTTTTTCAGAGCTAGATGCAGATAAAAATTATTTTTAATTTGCAACCTGATGGAGGTCAGTATAGATGGACTAATAGAGAAAGTCCCACACACTGCTAGCAGGCCAAATATTTTTTCAGAGCTAGATGCAGATAAAAATTATATTCAATTTGCAAACTGATGGAGGTCAGTATAGATGGACTAATAGAACAAGTCCCACACACAGCTAGAAGCCCAAATATTTTTTCAGAGGTAGATGCAGAAAAAAATATATTCAGTTTGCAACCTGATGGAGGTCAGTTTAGATGGAGTAATAGAACAAGTCCCACACACAGCTAGAAGCCCAAATATTTTTTCAGAGGTAGATGCAGATAAAAATTATTTTTAATTTTCAACCTGATGGAGGTCAGTATAGATGGACTAATAGAGAAAGTCCCACACAATGCTAGAAGGCCAAATATTTTTTCAGAGCTAGATGCAGATAAAAATTATTTTTAATTTGCAATCTGATGGAGGTCAGTATAGATGGACTAATAGAGAAAGTCCCACACACTGCTAGAAGGCCAAATATTTTTTCAGAGCTACATGCAGATAAAAATTATATTCAATTTGCAACCTGATGGAGGTCAGTATAGATGGACTAATAGAACAAGTCCCACACACAGCTAGAAGCCCAAATATTTTTTCAGAGGTACTGTAGATGCAGATAAAAATTATTTTTAATTTTCAACCTGATGGAGGTAAGTATAGATGGACTAATACAACAAGTCCCACACACAGCTAGAAGCCCAATATTTTTTCAGAGGTAGATGCAGAAAAAAATATATTCAGTTTGCAACCTGATGGAGGTCAGTATAGATGGACTAATAGAACAAGTCCCACACACAGCTAGAAGCCCAAATATTTTTTCAGAGGTAGATGCAGATAAAAATTATTTTTAACTTGCAACCTGATGGAGGTCGGTATAGATGGACTAATAGAGGAAGTCCCACACACTGCTAGAAGGCCAAATATTTTTTCAGAGCTAGATGCAGATAAAAATTATATTCAATTTGCAACCTGATGGAGGTCAGTATAGATGGACTAATAGAGAAAGTCCCACACACTGCTAGAAGGCCAAATATTTTTTCAGAGCTAGATGCAGATAAAAATTATATTCAATTTGCAACCTGATGGAGGTCAGTATAGATGGACTAATAGAACAAGTCCCACACACAGCTAGAAGCTCAAATATTTTTTCAGAGGTACTGTAGATGCAGATAAAAATTATTTTTAATTTGCAACCTGATGGAGGTCAGTATAGATGGACTAATAGAGAAAGTCCCACACACTGCTAGAAGCCCAAATATTTTTTCATAGCTAGATGCAGAAAAAAATTATATTCAGTTTGCAACCTGATGGAGGTCAGTATAGATGGACTAATAGAGAAAGTCCCACACACTGCTAGAAGGCCACATATTTTTTCAGAGGTAGATGCAGAAAAAAATATATTCAGTTTGCAACCTGATGGAGGTCTGTATAGATGGATTAATAGAACAAGTCCCACACACAGCTAGAAGCCCAATATTTTTTCAGAGGTAGATGCAGAAAAAAATATATTCAGTTTGCAACCTGATGGAGGTCAGTATAGATGGACTAAAACAACAAGTCCCACACACAGCTAGAAGCCCAATATTTTTTCAGAGGTAGATGCAGAAAAAAATATATTCAGTTTGCAACCTGATGGAGGTCTGTATAGATGGATTAATAGAACAAGTCCCACACACAGCTAGAAGCCCAATATTTTTTCAGAGGTAGATGCAGAAAAAAATATATTCAGTTTGCAACCTGATGGAGGTCAGTATAGATGGACTAATACAACAAGTCCCACACACAGCTAGAAGCCCAATATTTTTTCAAAGCTAGATGCAGAAAAAAATTATATTCAATTTGCAACCTGATGGAGGTCAGTATAGATGGACTAATAGAATGATGCTATGCCCAAAAGATTTTACTTCACTAGGTGCAGTAAAAAAATTGGTATTCTATACACAGGTGGTATATCTTGCAACACAGATAGGCTACTCCACTGACTAACACACTCTGCAATAGGCCAAAAAGGATTAGCTTTGCTAGATTCAGCCAAATGCTGTGAAAAAAACTTGCACAGCACTGGCACAGACCTGCCTGGCAAAAACTGATAGGAACTGATGTAACCTAGTCCTGAAAAGGACTCCAATTACAATTAATCTTTACTCCCACAATCTATCTATTTAAGAGCACAGACCTGCCTGATAAAAGTCGTAGGAAATGCTGTAACCTAGTCCTTAAAAGGACTGCAATCACAACTATTCCCTACTCCCAAGCTATCTGTAGATTTGTGCGAAAATTGGCTTGAAATTAACAAGGTATAGCGCACACAGCAACAGCGGTGCCGTCTAACACGGAGCTGCAGCAGTGAGAAAATGGTGGCGACGGGGAAAATGGCTTGGTCTTATAGGGCAAGGACATGTGACATACACTGCCAATGACACATGCCCTTGCTTGTGTGAAAAAAAGCAGTTCGCTCCGTGTGTGCGCTGCTGATAGGCTGACAGATTGCACCTCCCCACTGTAAATGCGGGAAAGAGAAAAAAAAAATGGGGATCTTCATTGTTCCTGCAGAGATCCATCCCCTGCCCCTCCCCCCACCCCGCTGTACACTCAAACTGCGTATTAACATTAATTTTCATCATTACTGAGAAAAAATCCAGTTATGATTTTGGTGCACGAACAGTTATCGAACATAACCTCGAACAGCCGAATTTTTCTCAAATTGTTCGTGCTCGCCGAATGGCTCGAACACCGCCCAAAACAGCTCGAATTTGAGATTGGCGAACAGTTCGAGTAGAACAACGCTCATCTCTAGTCACAACAGTCAGGAGACACTACTGTTTTTCTTTACGGAAAAAACTACCAAAAGCTGAATAATAGAGATTTTTACCGTGGGATGGCAAAACCACAGTTATTGTTTACTGGGGTATACCACACTTTTTTAAATAGAGATATTTGCGGCTGAACAGTGAGCGACACACTGAAACTGCTTCTTTTTTTAGATACCAAAGGCCCAAAACTGGATAGTACAGAGATTTGACCCGAGGAACTGCGAAACCACACTGGGATGTTGGGTCTACACAAGACTATTTTCAACAGATATATTTTTGTGTCACAACAGTCAGGAGACACTACTGTTTTTCTTTACGGAAAAAACTACCAAAAGCTGAATAATAGAGATTTTTTACCGTGGGATGGCAAAACCACAGTTATTGTTTACTGGGGTATACCACACTTTTTTAAATAGAGATATTTGCGGCTGAACAGTGAGCAACACACTCAAACTGCTTTTTTTTAGATACCAAAGGCCCAAAACTGGATAGTACAGCGATTTGACCCGTGGAACTGCGAAACCACACTGGGATGTCGGGCCTACACAAGACTATTTTCAACAGATATATTTTTGTGTCACAACAGTCAGGAGACACTACTGTTTTTCTTTACGGAAAAAACTACCGAAAGCTGAATAATAGAGATTTTTACCGTGGGATGGCAAAACCACAGTTATTGTTTACTGGGGTATACCACACTTTTTTAAATAGAGATATTTGCGGCTGAACAGTGAGCAACACACTCAAACTGCTTTTTTTTTAGATACCAAAGGCCCAAAACTGGATAGTACAGCGATTTGACCCGTGGAACTGCGAAACCACACTGGGATGTCGGTCCTACACAAGACTATTTTCAAAAGATATATTTTTGTGTCACAACAGTCAGGAGACACTACTGTTTTTCTTTACGGAAAAAACTACCAAAAGCTGAATAATAGAGATTTTTACCGTGGGATGGCAAAACCACAGTTATTGTTTACTGGGGTATACCACACTTTTTTAAATAGAGATATTTGCGGCTGAACAGTGAGCAACACACTCAAACTGCTTTTTTTTTAGATACCAAAGGCCCAAAACTGGATAGTACAGGGATTTGACCCGTGGAACTGCGAAACCACACTGGGATGTCGGGCCTACACAAGACTATTTTCAACAGATATATTTTTGTGTCACAACAGTCAGGAGACACTACTGTTTTTCATTACGGAAAATATACCAAAACCTGAATAATAGAGATTTTTTACCGTGGGATGGCAAAACCACAGTTATTGTTTACTGGGGTATACCACACTTTTTTAAATAGAGATATTTGCGGCTGAACAGTGAGCGACACACTCAAACTGCTTTTTTTTTTAGATACTAAAGGCCCAAAACTGGATAGTACAGTGATTTGACCCGTGGAACTGCGAAACCACACTGGGATGTCGGGCCTACACAAGACTATCTTCAACAGATATATTTTTGTGTCACAACAGTCAGGAGACACTACTGTTTTTCTTTATGGAAAAAACTACCAAAAGCTGAATAATAGAGATTTTTACCGTGGGATGGCAAAACCACAGTTATTGTTTACTGGGGTATACCACACTTTTTTAAATAGAGATATTTGCGGCTGAACAGGGAGCAACACACTCAAACTGCTTTTTTTTTAGATACCAAAGGCCCAAAACTGGATAGTACAGGGATTTGACCCGTGGAACTGCGAAACCACACTGGGATGTCGGGCCTACACAAGACTATTTTCAACAGATATATTTTTGTGTCACAACAGTCAGGAGACACTACTGTTTTTCATTACGGAAAATATACCAAAACCTGAATAATAGAGATTTTTTACCGTGGGATGGCAAAACCACAGTTATTGTTTACTGGGGTATACCACACTTTTTTAAATAGAGATATTTGCGGCTGAACAGTGAGCGACACACTCAAACTGCTTTTTTTTAAGATACCATAGGCTCAAAACTGGATAGTACAGGGATTTGACCCGTGGAACTGCGAAACCACACTGAGATGTCGGGCCTACACAAGACTATTTTCAACAGATATATTTTTGTGTCACAACAGTCAGGAGACACTACTGTTTTTCATTACGGAAAATATACCAAAACCTGAATAACAGAGATTTTTTACCGTGGGATGGCAAAACCACAGTTATTGTTTACTGGGGTATACCACACTTTTTTAAATAGAGATATTTGCGGCTGAACAGTGAGCGACACACTCAAACTGCTTTTTTTTTTAGATACTAAAGGCCCAAAACTGGATAGTACAGCGATTTGACCCGTGGAACTGCGAAACCACACTGGGATGTCGGGCCTACACAAGACTATCTTCAACAGATATATTTTTGTGTCACAACAGTCAGGAGACACTACTGTTTTTCTTTATGGAAAAAACTACCAAAAGCTGAATAATAGAGATTTTTTACCATGGGATGGCAAAACCACAGTTATTGTTTACCGGGGTATACCACACTTTTTTAAATAGAGATATTTGCGGCTGAACAGTGAGCGACACACTCAAACTGCTTTTTTTTTTAGATACTAAAGGCCCAAAACTGGATAGTACAGCGATTTCACCCTTGGAACTGCAAAACCACACTGGGATGTCGGGCCTACACAAGACTATTTTCAACAGATATATTTTTGTGTCACAACAGTCAGGAGACACTATTGTTTTTCTTTACGGAAAAAACTACCAAAAGCTGAATAGTAGAGATTTTTTATCGTGGGATGGCAAAACCACAGTTATTGTTTACTGGGGTATACCACAGTTTTTTAAATAGAGATATTTGCGGCTGAACAGTGATCTACACACTCAAACTGCTTTTTTTTTAGATACCCAAGGCCCAAAACTGGATAGTACAGCGATTTGACCCGTGGAAATTCGAAACCACACTGGGATGTCGGGCCTACACAAGACTATTTTCAGCAGATATATTTTTGTGTCACAACAGTCAGGAGACACTACTGTTTTTCTTTACGGAAAATATACCAAAACCTGAATAATAGAGATTTTTTACCGTGGGATGGCAAAACCACAGTTATTGTTTACTGGGGTATACCACACTTTTTTAAATAGAGATATTTGCGGCTGAACAGTGAGCGACACACTCAAACTGCTTTTTTTTTAGATACCAAAGGCCCAAAACTGGATAGTACAGCGATTTGACCCGTGGAACAGCGAAACCACACTGGGATGTCGGGCCTACACAAGACTATTTTTAACAGATATATTTTTGTGTCACAACAGTCAGGAGAAACTACTGTTTTTCTCTACGGAAAAAACTACCAAAAGCTGAATAATATAGATTTTTTAACGTGTAATGGCAAAACCACAGTTATTGTTTACTGGGGTATACCACACTTTTTTAAATAGAGATATTTGCGGCTGAACAGTGATCGACACACTCAAACTGCTTTTTTTTTTAGATACCAAAGGCCCAAAACTGGATAGTACAGCGATTTGACCCGTGGAACTGCGAAACCACACTGGGATGTCGGGCCTACACAAGACTATTTTCAACAGATATATTTTTGCGTCACAACAGTCAGGAGACACTACTGTTTTTCTTTACGGAAAAAACTACCAAAAGCTGAATAATAGAGATTTTTTACCGTGGGAAGGCAAAACCACAGTTATTGTTTACTGGGGTATACCACAGTTTTTTAAATAGAGATATTTGCGACTGAACAGTGAGCGACACACTCACACTGCTTTTTTTTTTAGATACCAAAGGCCCAAAACTGGATAGTACAGCGATTTCACCCGTGGAACTGCGAAACCACACTGGGATGTCGGGCCTACACAAGACTATTTTCAACAGATATATTTTTGTGTCACAGCAGTCAGGAGACACTACTGTTTTTCTTTACGGAAAAAACTACCAAAAGCTGAATAATAGAGATTTTTACCGTGGGATGGCAAAACCAAAGTTATTGTTTACTGGGGTACACCAACCTTTTTTAAATAGAGATATTTGCGGCTGAACAGTGAGCGACACACTCAAACTGCTTTTTTTTTTAGATACTAAAGGCCCAAAACTGGATAGTACAGCGATTTGACCCGTGGAACTGCAAAACCACACTGGGATGTCGGGCCTACACAAGACTATTTTCAACAGATATATTTTTGTGTCACAACAGTCAGGAGACTCTTCTGTTTTTCTTTACGGAAAAAACTACCAAAAGCTGAATAATAGAGATTTTTTTTCCGTGGGATGGCAAAACCACAGTTATTGTTTACTGGGGTATACCACACTTTTTTAAATAGAGATATTTGCGGCTGAACAGTGAGCGACACACTCAAACTTCTTCTTTTTTTAGATACCAAAGACCCAAAACTAGATAGTACAGAGATTTGACCCGAGGAAGTGCGAAACCACACTGGGATGTTGGGCCTACACAAGACTATTTTCAACAGATATATTTTTGTGTCACAACAGTCAGGAGACACTACTGTTTTTCTTTACGGAAAAAACTACCAAAAGCTGAATAATAGAGATTTTTTACCGTGGGATGGCAAAACCACAGTTATTGTTTACTGGGGTATACCATAGTTTTTTAAATAGAGATATTTGCGGCTGAACAGTGAGCGACACACTCAAACTGCTTTTTTTTTAGATACCAAAGGCCCAAAACTGGATAGTACAGCGATTTGACCCATGGAACTGCGAAACCACACTGGGATGTTGGGCCTACACAAGACTATTTTCAACAGATATATTTTTGTGTCACAACAGTCAGGAGACACTACTGTTTTTCTTTACGGAAAAAACTACCAAAAGCTGAATAATAGAGATTTTTACCGTGGGATGGCAAAACCACAGTTATTGTTTACTGGGGTATACCACACTTTTTTAAATAGAGATATTTGCGGCTGAACAGTGAGCGACACACTAAAACTGCTTTTTTTTTTAGATACTAAAGGCCCAAAACTGGATAGTACAGCGATTTCACCCGTGGAACTGCAAAACCACACTGGGATGTCGGGCCTACACAAGACTATTTTCAACAGATATATTTTTGTGTCACAACAGTCAGGAGACACTACTGTTTTTCTTTACGGAAAAAACTACCAAAAGCTGAATAATAGAGATTTTTTGCCGTGGGATGGCAAAACCACAGTTATTGTTTACTGGGGTATACCACACTTTTTTAAATAGAGATATTTGCGGCTGAACAGTGAGCAACACACTCACACTGCTTTTTTTTTAGATACCAAAGGCCCAAAACTGGATAGTACAGCGATTTCACCCGTGGAACTGCGAAACCACACTGGGATGTCGGGCCTACACAAGACTATTTTCAACAGATATATTTTTGTGTCACAACAGTCAGGAGACACTACTGTTTTTCTTTACGGAAAAAACTACCAAAATCTGAATAATAGAGATTTTTACCGTGGGATGGCAAAACCACAGTTATTGTTTACTGGGGTACACCAACCATTTTTAAATAGAGATATTTGCGGCTGAACAGTGAGCAACACACTCAAACTGCTTCTTTTTTTAGATACCAAAGGCCCAAAACTGGATAGTACAGAGATTTGACCCGAGGAACTGCGAAACCACACTGGGATGTTGGGCCTACACAAGACTATCTTCAAAAGATATATTTTTGTGTCACAACAGTCAGGAGACACTACTGTTTTTCTTTACGGAAAAAACTACCAAAAGCTGAATAATAGAGATTTTTTACCGTGGGATGGCAAAACCACAGTTATTGTTTACTGGGGTATACCACACTTTTTTAAATAGAGATATTTGCGGCTGAACAGTGAGCGACACACTCAAACTGCTTCTTTTTTTAGATACCAAAGGCCCAAAACTGGATAGTACAGAGATTTGACCCGAGGAAATGCGAAACCACACTGGGATGTTGGGCCTACACAAGACTATTTTCAACAGATATATTTTTGTGTCACAACAGTCAGGAGACACTACTGTTTTTCTTTACGGAAAAAACTACCAAAAGCTGAATAGTAGAGATTTTTTATCGTGGGATGGCAAAACCACAGTTATTGTTTACTGGGGTATACCACAGTTTTTTAAATAGAGATATTTGCGGCTGAACAGTGATCTACACACTCAAACTGCTTTTTTTTTAGATACCAAAGGCCCAAAACTGGATAGTACAGCGATTTGACCCGTGGAAATTCGAAACCACACTGGGATGTCGGGCCTACACAAGACTATTTTCAGCAGATATATTTTTGTGTCACAACAGTCAGGAGACACTACTGTTTTTCTTTACGGAAAATATACCAAAACCTGAATAATAGAGATTTTTTACCGTGGGATGGCAAAACCACAGTTATTGTTTACTGGGGTATACCACACTTTTTTAAATAGAGATATTTGCGGCTGAACAGTGAGCGACACACTCAAACTGCTTTTTTTTTAGATACCAAAGGCCCAAAACTGGATAGTACAGCGATTTGACCCGTGGAACAGCGAAACCACACTGGGATGTCGGGCCTACACAAGACTATTTTTAACAGATATATTTTTGTGTCACAACAGTCAGGAGAAACTACTGTTTTTCTCTACGGAAAAAACTACCAAAAGCTGAATAATATAGATTTTTTAACGTGTAATGGCAAAACCACAGTTATTGTTTACTGGGGTATACCACACTTTTTTAAATAGAGATATTTGCGGCTGAACAGTGATCGACACACTCAAACTGCTTTTTTTTTTAGATACCAAAGGCCCAAAACTGGATAGTACAGCGATTTGACCCGTGGAACTGCGAAACCACACTGGGATGTCGGGCCTACACAAGACTATTTTCAACAGATATATTTTTGCGTCACAACAGTCAGGAGACACTACTGTTTTTCTTTACGGAAAAAACTACCAAAAGCTGAATAATAGAGATTTTTTACCGTGGGAAGGCAAAACCACAGTTATTGTTTACTGGGGTATACCACAGTTTTTTAAATAGAGATATTTGCGACTGAACAGTGAGCGACACACTCACACTGCTTTTTTTTTTAGATACCAAAGGCCCAAAACTGGATAGTACAGCGATTTGACCCGTGGAACTGCGAAACCACACTGGGATGTCGGGCCTACACAAGACTATTTTCAACGGATATATTTTTGTGTCACAGCAGTCAGGAGACACTACTGTTTTTCTTTACGGAAAAAACTACCAAAAGCTGAATAATAGAGATTTTTACCGTGGGATGGCAAAACCAAAGTTATTGTTTACTGGGGTACACCAACCTTTTTTAAATAGAGATATTTGCGGCTGAACAGTGAGCGACACACTCAAACTGCTTTTTTTTTTAGATACTAAAGGCCCAAAACTGGATAGTACAGCGATTTGACCCGTGGAACTGCAAAACCACACTGGGATGTCGGGCCTACACAAGACTATTTTCAACAGATATATTTTTGTGTCACAACAGTCAGGAGACTCTTCTGTTTTTCTTTACGGAAAAAACTACCAAAAGCTGAATAATAGAGATTTTTTTTCCGTGGGATGGCAAAACCACAGTTATTATTTACTGGGGTATACCACACTTTTTTAAATAGAGATATTTGCGGCTGAACAGTGAGCGACACACTCAAACTTCTTCTTTTTTTAGATACCAAAGACCCAAAACTAGATAGTACAGAGATTTGACCCGAGGAAGTGCGAAACCACACTGGGATGTTGGGCCTACACAAGACTATTTTCAACAGATATATTTTTGTGTCACAACAGTCAGGAGACACTACTGTTTTTCTTTACGGAAAAAACTACCAAAAGCTGAATAATAGAGATTTTTTACCGTGGGATGGCAAAACCACAGTTATTGTTTACTGGGGTATACCATAGTTTTTTAAATAGAGATATTTGCGGCTGAACAGTGAGCGACACACTCAAACTGCTTTTTTTTTAGATACCAAAGGCCCAAAACTGGATAGTACAGCGATTTGACCCATGGAACTGCGAAACCACACTGGGATGTTGGGCCTACACAAGACTATTTTCAACAGACATATTTTTGTGTCACAACAGTCAGGAGACACTACTGTTTTTCTTTATGGAAAAAACTACCAAAAGCTGAATAATAGAGATTTTTACCGTGGGATGGCAAAACCACAGTTATTGTTTACTGGGGTATACCACACGTTTTAAATAGAGATATTTGCGGCTGAACAGTGAGTGACACACTAAAACTGCTTTTTTTTTTAGATACTAAAGGCCCAAAACTGGATAGTACAGCGATTTCACCCGTGGAACTGCAAAACCACACTGGGATGTCGGGCCTACACAAGACTATTTTCAACAGATATATTTTTGTGTCACAACAGTCAGGAGACACTACTGTTTTTCTTTACGGAAAAAACTACCAAAAGCTGAATAATAGAGATTTTATACCGTGGGATGGCAAAACCACAGTTATTGTTTACTGGGGTATACCACACTTTTTTAAATAGAGATATTTGCGGCTGAACAGTGAGCAACACACTCACACTGCTTTTTTTTTAGATACCAAAGGCCCAAAACTGGATAGTACAGCGATTTCACCCGTGGAACTGCGAAACCACACTGGGATGTCGGGCCTACACAAGACTATTTTCAACAGATATATTTTTGTGTCACAACAGTCAGGAGACACTACTGTTTTTCTTTACGGAAAAAACTACCAAAATCTGAATAATAGAGATTTTTACCGTGGGATGGCAAAACCACAGTTATTGTTTACTGGGGTACACCAACCATTTTTAAATAGAGATATTTGCGGCTGAACAGTGAGCAACACACTCAAACTGCTTCTTTTTTTAGATACCAAAGGCCCAAAACTGGATAGTACAGAGATTTGACCCGAGGAACTGCGAAACCACACTGGGATGTTGGGCCTACACAAGACTATCTTCAAAAGATATATTTTTGTGTCACAACAGTCAGGAGACACTACTGTTTTTCTTTACGGAAAAAACTACCAAAAGCTGAATAATAGAGATTTTTTACCGTGGGATGGCAAAACCACAGTTATTGTTTACTGGGGTATACCACACTTTTTTAAATAGAGATATTTGCGGCTGAACAGTGAGCGACACACTCAAACTGCTTCTTTTTTTAGATACCAAAGGCCCAAAACTGGATAGTACAGAGATTTGACCCGAGGAAATGCGAAACCACACTGGGATGTTGGGCCTACACAAGACTATTTTCAACAGATATATTTTTGTGTCACAACAGTCAGGAGACACTACTGTTTTTCTTTACGGAAAAAACTACCAAAAGCTGAATAATAGAGATTTTTTACCGTGGGATGGCAAAACCACAGTTATTGTTTACTGGGGTATACCACAGTTTTTTAAATAGAGATATTTGCGGCTGAACAGTGAGCGACACACTCAAACTGCTTTTTTTTTTAGATACCAAAGGCCCAAAACTGGATAGTACAGCGATTTGACCCGTGGAACTGCGAAACCACACTGGGATGTTGGGCCTACACAAGACTATTTTCAACAGATAAATTTTTGTGTCACAACAGTCAGGAGACACTACTGTTTTTCTTTACGGAAAAAACTACCAAAAGCTGAATAATAGAGATTTTTTACCGTGGGATGGCAAAACCACAGTTATTGTTTACTGGGGTATACAACACTTTTTTAAATAGAGATATTTGCGGCTGAACAGTGAGCAACACACTCAAACTGCTTTTTTTTTAGATACCAAAGGCCCAAAACTGGATAGTACAGCGATTTCACCCGTGGAACTGCGAAACCACACTGGGATGTCGGGCCTACACAAGACTATTTTCAACAGATATATTTTTGTGTCACAACAGTCAGGAGACACTACTGTTTTTCTTTACGGAAAAAACTACCAAAAGCTGAATAATAGAGATTTTTACCGTGGGATGGCAAAACCACAGTTATTGTTTACTGGGGTATACCACACTTTTTTAAATAGAGATATTTGCGGCTGAACAGGGAGCAACACACTCAAACTGCTTTTTTTTTAGATACCAAAGGCCCAAAACTGGATAGTACAGGGATTTGACCCGTGGAACTGCGAAACCACACTGGGATGTCGGGCCTACACAAGACTATTTTCAACAGATATATTTTTGTGTCACAACAGTCAGGAGACACTACTGTTTTTCATTACGGAAAATATACCAAAACCTGAATAATAGAGATTTTTTACCGTGGGATGGCAAAACCACAGTTATTGTTTACTGGGGTATACCACACTTTTTTAAATAGAGATATTTGCGGCTGAACAGTGAGCGACACACTCAAACTGCTTTTTTTTAAGATACCATAGGCTCAAAACTGGATAGTACAGGGATTTGACCCGTGGAACTGCGAAACCACACTGGGATGTCGGGCCTACACAAGACTATTTTCAACAGATATATTTTTGTGTCACAACAGTCAGGAGACACTACTGTTTTTCATTACGGAAAATATACCAAAACCTGAATAATAGAGATTTTTTACCGTGGGATGGCAAAACCACAGTTATTGTTTACTGGGGTATACCACACTTTTTTAAATAGAGATATTTGCGGCTGAACAGTGAGCGACACACTCAAACTGCTTTTTTTTTTAGATACTAAAGGCCCAAAACTGGATAGTACAGCGATTTGACCCGTGGAACTGCGAAACCACACTGGGATGTCGGGCCTACACAAGACTATCTTCAACAGATATATTTTTCTGTCACAACAGTCAGGAGACACTACTGTTTTTCTTTATGGAAAAAACTACCAAAAGCTGAATAATAGAGATTTTCTACCGTGGGATGGCAAAACCACAGTTATTGTTTACTGGGGTATACCACACTTTTTTAAATAGAGATTTTTGCGGCTGAACAGTGAGCGACACACTCAAACTGCTTTTTTTTTTAGATACTAAAGGCCCAAAACTGGATAGTACAGCGATTTGACCCGTGGAACTGCAAAACCACACTGGGATGTCGGGCCTACACAAGACTATTTTCAACAGATATATTTTTGTGTCACAACAGTCAGGAGACACTACTGTTTTTCTTTACGGAAAAAACTACCAAAAGCTGAATAGTAGAGATTTTTTACCGTGGGATGGCAAAACCACAGTTATTGTTTACTGGGGTATACCACAGTTTTTTAAATAGAGATATTTGCGGCTGAACAGTGAGCGACACACTCAAACTGCTTTTTTTATTAGATACCAAAGGCCCAAAACTGGATACTACAGCGATTTGACCCGTGGAACTGCGAAACCACACTGGGATGTCGGGCCTACACAAGACTATTTTCAACAGATATATTTTTGTGTCACAACAGTCAGGAGACACTACTGTTTTTCTTTACGGAAAAAACTACCAAAAGCTGAATAATAGAGATTTTTACCGTGGGATGGCAAAACCACAGTTATTGTTTACTGGGGTATACCACACTTTTTTAAATAGAGATATTTGCGGCTGAACAGGGAGCAACACACTCAAACTGCTTTTTTTTTAGATACCAAAGGCCCAAAACTGGATAGTACAGGGATTTGACCCGTGGAACTGCGAAACCACACTGGGATGTCGGGCCTACACAATACTATTTTCAACAGATATATTTTTGTGTCACAACAGTCAGGAGACACTACTGTTTTTCATTACGGAAAATATACCAAAACCTGAATAATAGAGATTTTTTACCGTGGGATGGCAAAACCACAGTTATTGTTTACTCGGGTATACCACACTTTTTTAAATAGAGATATTTGCGGCTGAACAGTGAGCGACACACTCAAACTGCTTTTTTTTAAGATACCATAGGCTCAAAACTGGATAGTACAGGGATTTGACCCGTGGAACTACGAAACCACACTGGGATGTCGGGCCTACACAAGACTATTTTCAACAGATAAATTTTTGTGTCACAACAGTCAGGAGACACTACTGTTTTTCTTTACGGAAAAAACTACCAAAAGCTGAATAATAGAGATTTTTTACCGTGGGATGGCAAAACCACAGTTATTGTTTACTGGGGTATACAACACTTTTTTAAATAGAGATATTTGCGGCTGAACAGTGAGCAACACACTCAAACTGCTTTTTTTTTAGATACCAAAGGCCCAAAACTGGATAGTACAGCGATTTCACCCGTGGAACTGCGAAACCACACTGGGATGTCGGGCCTACACAAGACTATTTTCAACAGATATATTTTTCTGTCACAACAGTCAGGAGACACTACTGTTTTTCTTTATGGAAAAAACTACCAAAAGCTGAATAATAGAGATTTTCTACCGTGGGATGGCAAAACCACAGTTATTGTTTACTGGGGTATACCACACTTTTTTAAATAGAGATTTTTGCGGCTGAACAGTGAGCGACACACTCAAACTGCTTTTTTTTTTAGATACTAAAGGCCCAAAACTGGATAGTACAGCGATTTGACCCGTGGAACTGCAAAACCACACTGGGATGTCGGGCCTACACAAGACTATTTTCAACAGATATATTTTTGTGTCACAACAGTCAGGAGACACTACTGTTTTTCTTTACGGAAAAAACTACCAAAAGCTGAATAGTAGAGATTTTTTACCGTGGGATGGCAAAACCACAGTTATTGTTTACTGGGGTATACCACAGTTTTTTAAATAGAGATATTTGCGGCTGAACAGTGAGCGACACACTCAAACTGCTTTTTTTATTAGATACCAAAGGCCCAAAACTGGATACTACAGCGATTTGACCCGTGGAACTGCGAAACCACACTGGGATGTCGGGCCTACACAAGACTATTTTCAACAGATATATTTTTGTGTCACAACAGTCAGGAGACACTACTGTTTTTCTTTACGGAAAAAACTACCAAAAGCTGAATAATAGAGATTTTTACCGTGGGATGGCAAAACCACAGTTATTGTTTACTGGGGTATACCACACTTTTTTAAATAGAGATATTTGCGGCTGAACAGGGAGCAACACACTCAAACTGCTTTTTTTTTAGATACCAAAGGCCCAAAACTGGATAGTACAGGGATTTGACCCGTGGAACTGCGAAACCACACTGGGATGTCGGGCCTACACAAGACTATTTTCAACAGATATATTTTTGTGTCACAACAGTCAGGAGACACTACTGTTTTTCATTACGGAAAATATACCAAAAGCTGAATAATAGAGATTTTTTACCGTGGGATGGCAAAACCACAGTTATTGTTTACTGGGGTATACCACACTTTTTTAAATAGAGATATTTGCGGCTGAACAGTGAGCGACACACTCAAACTGCTTTTTTTTTTAGATACTAAAGGCCCAAAACTGGATAGTACAGCGATTTGACCCGTGGAACTGCGAAACCACACTGGGATGTCGGGCCTACACAAGACTATCTTCAACAGATATATTTTTGTGTCACAACAGTCAGGAGACACTACTGTTTTTCTTTATGGAAAAAACTACCAAAAGCTGAATAATAGAGATTTTCTACCGTGGGATGGCAAAACCACAGTTATTGTTTACTGGGGTATACCACACTTTTTTAAATAGAGATTTTTGCGGCTGAACAGTGAGCGACACACTCAAACTGCTTTTTTTTTTAGATACTAAAGGCCCAAAACTGGATAGTACAGCGATTTGACCCGTGGAACTGCAAAACCACACTGGGATGTCGGGCCTACACAAGACTATTTTCAACAGATATATTTTTGTGTCACAACAGTCAGGAGACACTACTGTTTTTCTTTACGGAAAAAACTACCAAAAGCTGAATAGTAGAGATTTTTTACCGTGGGATGGCAAAACCACAGTTATTGTTTACTGGGGTATACCACAGTTTTTTAAATAGAGATATTTGCGGCTGAACAGTGATCTACGCACTCAAACTGCTTTTTTTTTAGATACCAAAGGCCCAAAACTGGATAGTACAGCGATTTGACCCGTGGAACAGCGAAACCACACTGGGATGTCGGGCCTACACAAGACTATTTTTAACAGATATATTTTTGTGTCACAACAGTCAGGAGAAACTACTGTTTTTCTCTACGGAAAAAACTACCAAAAGCTGAATAATATAGATTTTTTAACGTGTAATGGCAAAACCACAGTTATTGTTTACTGGGGTATACCACACTTTTTTAAATAGAGATATTTGCGGCTGAACAGTGATCGACACACTCAAACTGCTTTTTTTTTTAGATACCAAAGGCCCAAAACTGGATAGTACAGCGATTTGACCCGTGGAACTGCGAAACCACACTGGGATGTCGGGCCTACACAAGACTATTTTCAACAGATATATTTTTGCGTCACAACAGTCAGGAGACACTACTGTTTTTCTTTACGGAAAAAACTACCAAAAGCTGAATAATAGAGATTTTTTACCGTGGGAAGGCAAAACCACAGTTATTGTTTACTGGGGTATACCACAGTTTTTTAAATAGAGATATTTGCGACTGAACAGTGAGCGACACACTCACACTGCTTTTTTTTTTAGATACCAAAGGCCCAAAACTGGATAGTACAGCGATTTGACCCGTGGAACTGCGAAACCACACTGGGATGTCGGGCCTACACAAGACTATTTTCAACGGATATATTTTTGTGTCACAGCAGTCAGGAGACACTACTGTTTTTCTTTACGGAAAAAACTACCAAAAGCTGAATAATAGAGATTTTTACCGTGGGATGGCAAAACCAAAGTTATTGTTTACTGGGGTACACCAACCTTTTTTAAATAGAGATATTTGCGGCTGAACAGTGAGCGACACACTCAAACTGCTTTTTTTTTTAGATACTAAAGGCCCAAAACTGGATAGTACAGCGATTTGACCCGTGGAACTGCAAAACCACACTGGGATGTCGGGCCTACACAAGACTATTTTCAACAGATATATTTTTGTGTCACAACAGTCAGGAGACTCTTCTGTTTTTCTTTACGGAAAAAACTACCAAAAGCTGAATAATAGAGATTTTTTTTCCGTGGGATGGCAAAACCACAGTTATTATTTACTGGGGTATACCACACTTTTTTAAATAGAGATATTTGCGGCTGAACAGTGAGCGACACACTCAAACTTCTTCTTTTTTTAGATACCAAAGACCCAAAACTAGATAGTACAGAGATTTGACCCGAGGAAGTGCGAAACCACACTGGGATGTTGGGCCTACACAAGACTATTTTCAACAGATATATTTTTGTGTCACAACAGTCAGGAGACACTACTGTTTTTCTTTACGGAAAAAACTACCAAAAGCTGAATAATAGAGATTTTTTACCGTGGGATGGCAAAACCACAGTTATTGTTTACTGGGGTATACCATAGTTTTTTAAATAGAGATATTTGCGGCTGAACAGTGAGCGACACACTCAAACTGCTTTTTTTTTAGATACCAAAGGCCCAAAACTGGATAGTACAGCGATTTGACCCATGGAACTGCGAAACCACACTGGGATGTTGGGCCTACACAAGACTATTTTCAACAGACATATTTTTGTGTCACAACAGTCAGGAGACACTACTGTTTTTCTTTATGGAAAAAACTACCAAAAGCTGAATAATAGAGATTTTTACCGTGGGATGGCAAAACCACAGTTATTGTTTACTGGGGTATACCACACGTTTTAAATAGAGATATTTGCGGCTGAACAGTGAGTGACACACTAAAACTGCTTTTTTTTTTAGATACTAAAGGCCCAAAACTGGATAGTACAGCGATTTCACCCGTGGAACTGCAAAACCACACTGGGATGTCGGGCCTACACAAGACTATTTTCAACAGATATATTTTTGTGTCACAACAGTCAGGAGACACTACTGTTTTTCTTTACGGAAAAAACTACCAAAAGCTGAATAATAGAGATTTTATACCGTGGGATGGCAAAACCACAGTTATTGTTTACTGGGGTATACCACACTTTTTTAAATAGAGATATTTGCGGCTGAACAGTGAGCAACACACTCACACTGCTTTTTTTTTAGATACCAAAGGCCCAAAACTGGATAGTACAGCGATTTCACCCGTGGAACTGCGAAACCACACTGGGATGTCGGGCCTACACAAGACTATTTTCAACAGATATATTTTTGTGTCACAACAGTCAGGAGACACTACTGTTTTTCTTTACGGAAAAAACTACCAAAATCTGAATAATAGAGATTTTTACCGTGGGATGGCAAAACCACAGTTATTGTTTACTGGGGTACACCAACCATTTTTAAATAGAGATATTTGCGGCTGAACAGTGAGCAACACACTCAAACTGCTTCTTTTTTTAGATACCAAAGGCCCAAAACTGGATAGTACAGAGATTTGACCCGAGGAACTGCGAAACCACACTGGGATGTTGGGCCTACACAAGACTATCTTCAAAAGATATATTTTTGTGTCACAACAGTCAGGAGACACTACTGTTTTTCTTTACGGAAAAAACTACCAAAAGCTGAATAATAGAGATTTTTTACCGTGGGATGGCAAAACCACAGTTATTGTTTACTGGGGTATACCACACTTTTTTAAATAGAGATATTTGCGGCTGAACAGTGAGCGACACACTCAAACTGCTTCTTTTTTTAGATACCAAAGGCCCAAAACTGGATAGTACAGAGATTTGACCCGAGGAAATGCGAAACCACACTGGGATGTTGGGCCTACACAAGACTATTTTCAACAGATATATTTTTGTGTCACAACAGTCAGGAGACACTACTGTTTTTCTTTACGGAAAAAACTACCAAAAGCTGAATAATAGAGATTTTTTACCGTGGGATGGCAAAACCACAGTTATTGTTTACTGGGGTATACCACAGTTTTTTAAATAGAGATATTTGCGGCTGAACAGTGAGCGACACACTCAAACTGCTTTTTTTTTTAGATACCAAAGGCCCAAAACTGGATAGTACAGCGATTTGACCCGTGGAACTGCGAAACCACACTGGGATGTTGGGCCTACACAAGACTATTTTCAACAGATAAATTTTTGTGTCACAACAGTCAGGAGACACTACTGTTTTTCTTTACGGAAAAAACTACCAAAAGCTGAATAATAGAGATTTTTTACCGTGGGATGGCAAAACCACAGTTATTGTTTACTGGGGTATACAACACTTTTTTAAATAGAGATATTTGCGGCTGAACAGTGAGCAACACACTCAAACTGCTTTTTTTTTAGATACCAAAGGCCCAAAACTGGATAGTACAGCGATTTCACCCGTGGAACTGCGAAACCACACTGGGATGTCGGGCCTACACAAGACTATTTTCAACAGATATATTTTTGTGTCACAACAGTCAGGAGACACTACTGTTTTTCTTTACGGAAAAAACTACCAAAAGCTGAATAATAGAGATTTTTACCGTGGGATGGCAAAACCACAGTTATTGTTTACTGGGGTATACCACACTTTTTTAAATAGAGATATTTGCGGCTGAACAGGGAGCAACACACTCAAACTGCTTTTTTTTTAGATACCAAAGGCCCAAAACTGGATAGTACAGGGATTTGACCCGTGGAACTGCGAAACCACACTGGGATGTCGGGCCTACACAAGACTATTTTCAACAGATATATTTTTGTGTCACAACAGTCAGGAGACACTACTGTTTTTCATTACGGAAAATATACCAAAACCTGAATAATAGAGATTTTTTACCGTGGGATGGCAAAACCACAGTTATTGTTTACTGGGGTATACCACACTTTTTTAAATAGAGATATTTGCGGCTGAACAGTGAGCGACACACTCAAACTGCTTTTTTTTAAGATACCATAGGCTCAAAACTGGATAGTACAGGGATTTGACCCGTGGAACTGCGAAACCACACTGGGATGTCGGGCCTACACAAGACTATTTTCAACAGATATATTTTTGTGTCACAACAGTCAGGAGACACTACTGTTTTTCATTACGGAAAATATACCAAAACCTGAATAATAGAGATTTTTTACCGTGGGATGGCAAAACCACAGTTATTGTTTACTGGGGTATACCACACTTTTTTAAATAGAGATATTTGCGGCTGAACAGTGAGCGACACACTCAAACTGCTTTTTTTTTTAGATACTAAAGGCCCAAAACTGGATAGTACAGCGATTTGACCCGTGGAACTGCGAAACCACACTGGGATGTCGGGCCTACACAAGACTATCTTCAACAGATATATTTTTCTGTCACAACAGTCAGGAGACACTACTGTTTTTCTTTATGGAAAAAACTACCAAAAGCTGAATAATAGAGATTTTCTACCGTGGGATGGCAAAACCACAGTTATTGTTTACTGGGGTATACCACACTTTTTTAAATAGAGATTTTTGCGGCTGAACAGTGAGCGACACACTCAAACTGCTTTTTTTTTTAGATACTAAAGGCCCAAAACTGGATAGTACAGCGATTTGACCCGTGGAACTGCAAAACCACACTGGGATGTCGGGCCTACACAAGACTATTTTCAACAGATATATTTTTGTGTCACAACAGTCAGGAGACACTACTGTTTTTCTTTACGGAAAAAACTACCAAAAGCTGAATAGTAGAGATTTTTTACCGTGGGATGGCAAAACCACAGTTATTGTTTACTGGGGTATACCACAGTTTTTTAAATAGAGATATTTGCGGCTGAACAGTGAGCGACACACTCAAACTGCTTTTTTTATTAGATACCAAAGGCCCAAAACTGGATACTACAGCGATTTGACCCGTGGAACTGCGAAACCACACTGGGATGTCGGGCCTACACAAGACTATTTTCAACAGATATATTTTTGTGTCACAACAGTCAGGAGACACTACTGTTTTTCTTTACGGAAAAAACTACCAAAAGCTGAATAATAGAGATTTTTACCGTGGGATGGCAAAACCACAGTTATTGTTTACTGAGGTATACCACACTTTTTTAAATAGAGATATTTGCGGCTGAACAGGGAGCAACACACTCAAACTGCTTTTTTTTTAGATACCAAAGGCCCAAAACTGGATAGTACAGGGATTTGACCCGTGGAACTGCGAAACCACACTGGGATGTCGGGCCTACACAATACTATTTTCAACAGATATATTTTTGTGTCACAACAGTCAGGAGACACTACTGTTTTTCATTACGGAAAATATACCAAAACCTGAATAATAGAGATTTTTTACCGTGGGATGGCAAAACCACAGTTATTGTTTACTCGGGTATACCACACTTTTTTAAATAGAGATATTTGCGGCTGAACAGTGAGCGACACACTCAAACTGCTTTTTTTTAAGATACCATAGGCTCAAAACTGGATAGTACAGGGATTTGACCCGTGGAACTACGAAACCACACTGGGATGTCGGGCCTACACAAGACTATTTTCAACAGATATATTTTTGTGTCACAACAGTCAGGAGACACTACTGTTTTTCATTACGGAAAATATACCAAAAGCTGAATAATAGAGATTTTTTACCGTGGGATGGCAAAACCACAGTTATTGTTTACTGGGGTATACCACACTTTTTTAAATAGAGATATTTGCGGCTGAACAGTGAGCGACACACTCAAACTGCTTTTTTTTTTAGATACTAAAGGCCCAAAACTGGATAGTACAGCGATTTGACCCGTGGAACTGCGAAACCACACTGGGATGTCGGGCCTACACAAGACTATTTTCAACAGATATATTTTTGTGTCACAACAGTCAGGAGACACTACTGTTTTTCTTTACGGAAAAAACTACCAAAAGCTGAATAGTAGAGATTTTTTACCGTGGGATGGCAAAACCACAGTTATTGTTTACTGGGGTATACCACAGTTTTTTAAATAGAGATATTTGCGGCTGAACAGTGATCTACACACTCAAACTGCTTTTTTTTTAGATACCAAAGGCCCAAAACTGGATAGTACAGCGATTTGACCCGTGGAAATTCGAAACCACACTGGGATGTCGGGCCTACACAAGACTATTTTCAACAGATAAATTTTTGTGTCACAACAGTCAGGAGACACTACTGTTTTTCTTTACGGAAAAAACTACCAAAAGCTGAATAATAGAGATTTTTTACCGTGGGATGGCAAAACCACAGTTATTGTTTACTGGGGTATACAACACTTTTTTAAATAGAGATATTTGCGGCTGAACAGTGAGCAACACACTCAAACTGCTTTTTTTTTAGATACCAAAGGCCCAAAACTGGATAGTACAGCGATTTCACCCGTGGAACTGCGAAACCACACTGGGATGTCGGGCCTACACAAGACTATTTTCAACAGATATATTTTTCTGTCACAACAGTCAGGAGACACTACTGTTTTTCTTTATGGAAAAAACTACCAAAAGCTGAATAATAGAGATTTTCTACCGTGGGATGGCAAAACCACAGTTATTGTTTACTGGGGTATACCACACTTTTTTAAATAGAGATTTTTGCGGCTGAACAGTGAGCGACACACTCAAACTGCTTTTTTTTTTAGATACTAAAGGCCCAAAACTGGATAGTACAGCGATTTGACCCGTGGAACTGCAAAACCACACTGGGATGTCGGGCCTACACAAGACTATTTTCAACAGATATATTTTTGTGTCACAACAGTCAGGAGACACTACTGTTTTTCTTTACGGAAAAAACTACCAAAAGCTGAATAGTAGAGATTTTTTACCGTGGGATGGCAAAACCACAGTTATTGTTTACTGGGGTATACCACAGTTTTTTAAATAGAGATATTTGCGGCTGAACAGTGAGCGACACACTCAAACTGCTTTTTTTATTAGATACCAAAGGCCCAAAACTGGATACTACAGCGATTTGACCCGTGGAACTGCGAAACCACACTGGGATGTCGGGCCTACACAAGACTATTTTCAACAGATATATTTTTGTGTCACAACAGTCAGGAGACACTACTGTTTTTCTTTACGGAAAAAACTACCAAAAGCTGAATAATAGAGATTTTTACCGTGGGATGGCAAAACCACAGTTATTGTTTACTGGGGTATACCACACTTTTTTAAATAGAGATATTTGCGGCTGAACAGGGAGCAACACACTCAAACTGCTTTTTTTTTAGATACCAAAGGCCCAAAACTGGATAGTACAGGGATTTGACCCGTGGAACTGCGAAACCACACTGGGATGTCGGGCCTACACAAGACTATTTTCAACAGATATATTTTTGTGTCACAACAGTCAGGAGACACTACTGTTTTTCATTACGGAAAATATACCAAAAGCTGAATAATAGAGATTTTTTACCGTGGGATGGCAAAACCACAGTTATTGTTTACTGGGGTATACCACACTTTTTTAAATAGAGATATTTGCGGCTGAACAGTGAGCGACACACTCAAACTGCTTTTTTTTTTAGATACTAAAGGCCCAAAACTGGATAGTACAGCGATTTGACCCGTGGAACTGCGAAACCACACTGGGATGTCGGGCCTACACAAGACTATCTTCAACAGATATATTTTTGTGTCACAACAGTCAGGAGACACTACTGTTTTTCTTTATGGAAAAAACTACCAAAAGCTGAATAATAGAGATTTTCTACCGTGGGATGGCAAAACCACAGTTATTGTTTACTGGGGTATACCACACTTTTTTAAATAGAGATTTTTGCGGCTGAACAGTGAGCGACACACTCAAACTGCTTTTTTTTTTAGATACTAAAGGCCCAAAACTGGATAGTACAGCGATTTGACCCGTGGAACTGCAAAACCACACTGGGATGTCGGGCCTACACAAGACTATTTTCAACAGATATATTTTTGTGTCACAACAGTCAGGAGACACTACTGTTTTTCTTTACGGAAAAAACTACCAAAAGCTGAATAGTAGAGATTTTTTACCGTGGGATGGCAAAACCACAGTTATTGTTTACTGGGGTATACCACAGTTTTTTAAATAGAGATATTTGCGGCTGAACAGTGATCTACGCACTCAAACTGCTTTTTTTTTAGATACCAAAGGCCCAAAACTGGATAGTACAGCGATTTGACCCGTGGAAATTCGAAACCACACTGGGATGTCGGGCCTACACAAGACTATTTTCAGCAGATATATTTTTGTGTCACAACAGTCAGGAGACACTACTGTTTTTCTTTACGGAAAATATACCAAAACCTGAATAATAGAGATTTTTTACCGTGGGATGGCAAAACCACAGTTATTGTTTACTGGGGTATACCACACTTTTTTAAATAGAGATATTTGCGGCTGAACAGTGAGCGACACACTCAAACTGCTTTTTTTTAGATACCAAAGACCCAAAACTGGATAGTACAGCGATTTGACCCGTGGAACTGCGAAACCACACTGGGATGTTGGGCCTACACAAGACTATTTTCAACAGATATATTTTTGTGTCACAACAGTCAGGAGACACTACTGTTTTTCTTTACGGAAAAAACTACCAAAAGCTGAATAATAGAGATTTTTTACCGTGGGATGGCAAAACCACAGTTATTGTTTACTGGGGTATACCACACTTTTTTAAATAGAGATATTTGCGGCTGAACAGGGAGCAACACACTCAAACTGCTTTTTTTTTAGATACCAAAGGCCCAAAACTGGATAGTACAGGGATTTGACCCGTGGAACTACGAAACCACACTGGGATGTCGGGCCTACACAAGACTATTTTCAACAGATATATTTTTGTGTCACAACAGTCAGGAGACACTACTGTTTTTCATTACGGAAAATATACCAAAAGCTGAATAATAGAGATTTTTTACCGTGGGATGGCAAAACCACAGTTATTGTTTACTGGGGTATACCACACTTTTTTAAATAGAGATATTTGCGGCTGAACAGTGAGCGACACACTCAAACTGCTTTTTTTTTTAGATACTAAAGGCCCAAAACTGGATAGTACAGCGATTTGACCCGTGGAACTGCGAAACCACACTGGGATGTCGGGCCTACACAATACTATTTTCAACAGATATATTTTTGTGTCACAACAGTCAGGAGACACTACTGTTTTTCATTACGGAAAATATACCAAAACCTGAATAATAGAGATTTTTTACCGTGGGATGGCAAAACCACAGTTATTGTTTACTGGGGTATACCACACTTTTTTAAATAGAGATATTTGCGGCTGAACAGTGAGCAACACACTCAAACTGCTTTTTTTTAAGATACCATAGGCTCAAAACTGGATAGTACAGGGATTTGACCCGTGGAACTACGAAACCACACTGGGATGTCGGGCCTACACAAGACTATTTTCAACAGATATATTTTTGTGTCACAACAGTCAGGAGACACTACTGTTTTTCATTACGGAAAATATACCAAAAGCTGAATAATAGAGATTTTTTACCGTGGGATGGCAAAACCACAGTTATTGTTTACTGGGGTATACCACACTTTTTTAAATAGAGATATTTGCGGCTGAACAGTGAGCGACACACTCAAACTGCTTTTTTTTTTAGATACTAAAGGCCCAAAACTGGATAGTACAGCGATTTGACCCGTGGAACTGCGAAACCACACTGGGATGTCGGGCCTACACAAGACTATCTTCAACAGATATATTTTTGTGTCACAACAGTCAGGAGACACTACTGTTTTTCTTTATGGAAAAAACTACCAAAAGCTGAATAATAGAGATTTTCTACCGTGGGATGGCAAAACCACAGTTATTGTTTACTGGGGTATACCACACTTTTTTAAATAGAGATTTTTGCGGCTGAACAGTGAGCGACACACTCAAACTGCTTTTTTTTTTAGATACTAAAGGCCCAAAACTGGATAGTACAGCGATTTGACCCGTGGAACTGCAAAACCACACTGGGATGTCGGGCCTACACAAGACTATTTTCAACAGATATATTTTTGTGTCACAACAGTCAGGAGACACTACTGTTTTTCTTTGCGGAAAAAACTACCAAAAGCTGAATAGTAGAGATTTTTTACCGTGGGATGGCAAAACCACAGTTATTGTTTACTGGGGTATACCACAGTTTTTTAAATAGAGATATTTGCGGCTGAACAGTGATCTACACACTCAAACTGCTTTTTTTTTAGATACCAAAGGACCAAAACTGGATAGTACAGCGATTTGACCCGTGGAAATTCGAAACCACACTGGGATGTCGGGCCTACACAAGACTATTTTCAGCAGATATATTTTTGTGTCACAACAGTCAGGAGACACTACTGTTTTTCTTTACGGAAAATATACCAAAACCTGAATAATAGAGATTTTTTACCGTGGGATGGCAAAACCAGTTATTGTTTACTGGGGTATACCACACTTTTTTAAATAGAGATATTTGCGGCTGAACAGTGAGCGACACACTCAAACTGCTTTTTTTTAGATACCAAAGGCCCAAAACTAGATAGTACAGCGATTTGACCCGTGGAACTGCGAAACCACACTGGGATGTTGGGCCTACACAAGACTATTTTCAACAGATATATTTTTGTGTCAAAACAGTCAGGAGACACTACTGTTTTTCTCTACGGAAAAAACTACCAAAAGCTGAATAATAGAGATTTTTTACCGTGGGATGGCAAAACCACAGTTATTGTTTACTGGGGTATACCACACTTTTTTAAATAGAGATTTTTGCGGCTGAACAGTGAGCGACACACTCAAACTGCTTTTTTTTTTAGATACTAAAGGCCCAAAACTGGATAGTACAGCGATTTGACCCGTGGAACTGCAAAACCACACTGGGATGTCGGGCCTACACAAGACTATTTTCAACAGATATATTTTTGTGTCACAACAGTCAGGAGACACTACTGTTTTTCTTTACGGAAAAAACTACCAAAAGCTGAATAGTAGAGATTTTTTACCGTGGGATGGCAAAACCACAGTTATTGTTTACTGGGGTATACCACAGTTTTTTAAATAGAGATATTTGCGGCTGAACAGTGATCTACACACTCAAACTGCTTTTTTTTTAGATACCAAAGGCCCAAAACTGGATAGTACAGCGATTTGACCCGTGGAAATTCGAAACCACACTGGGATGTCGGGCCTACACAAGACTATTTTCAGCAGATATATTTTTGTGTCACAACAGTCAAGAGACACTACTGTTTTTCTTTACGGAAAATATACCAAAACCTGAATAATAGAGATTTTTTACCGTGGGATGGCAAAACCACAGTTATTGTTTACTGGGGTATACCACACTTTTTTAAATAGAGATATTTGCGGCTGAACAGTGAGCGACACACTCAAACTGCTTTTTTTTTAGATACCAAAGGCCCAAAACTGGATAGTACAGCGATTTGACCCGTGGAACTGCGAAACCACACTGGGATGTCGGGCCTACACAAGACTATTTTCAACAGATATATTTTTGTGTCACAACAGTTAGGAGACACTACTGTTTTTCTCTACGGAAAAAACTACCAAAAGCTGAATAATAGAGATTTTTTACCGTGGGATGGCAAAACCACAGTTATTGTTTACTGGGGTATACCACACTTTTTTAAATAGAGATTTTTGCGGCTGAACAGTGAGCGACACACTCAAACTGCTTTTTTTTTTAGATACTAAAGGCCCAAAACTGGATAGTACAGCGATTTGACCCGTGGATCTGCAAAACCACACTGGGATGTCGGGCCTACACAAGACTATTTTCAACAGATATATTTTTGTGTCACAACAGTCAGGAGACACTAGTGTTTTTCTTTACGGAAAAAACTACCAAAAGCTGAATAGTAGAGATTTTTTACCGTGGGATGGCAAAACCACAGTTATTGTTTACTGGGGTATACCACAGTTTTTTAAATAGAGATATTTGCGGCTGAACAGTGATCTACACACTCAAACTGCTTTTTTTTTAGATACCAAAGGCCCAAAACTGGATAGTACAGCGATTTGACCCGTGTAAATTCGAAACCACACTGGGATGTCGGGCCTACACAAGACTATTTTCAGCAGATATATTTTTGTGTCACAACAGTCAGGAGACACTACTGTTTTTCTTTACGGAAAATATACCAAAACCTGAATAATAGAGATTTTTTACCGTGGGATGGCAAAACCACAGTTATTGTTTACTGGGGTATACCACACTTTTTTAAATAGAGATATTTGCGGCTGAACAGTGAGCGACACACTCAAACTGCTTTTTTTTTAGATACCAAAGGCCCAAAACTGGATAGTACAGCGATTTGACCCGTGGAGCTGCGAAACCACACTGGGATGTCGGGCCTACAGAAGACTATTTTCAACAGATATATTTTTGTGTCACAACAGTTAGGAGACACTACTGTTTTTCTCTACAGAAAAAACTACCAAAAGCTGAATAATAGAGATTTTTTATCATGGGATGGCAAAACCACAGTTATTGTTTACTGGGGTATACCACACTTTTTTAAATAGAGATATTTGCGGCTGAACAGTGAGGGACACACTCAAACTGCTTTTTTTTAAGATACCATAGGCTCAAAACTGGATAGTACAGGGATTTGACCCGTGGAACTGCGAAACCACACTGGGATGTCGGGCCTACACAAGACTGTTTTCAACAGATATATTTGTGTGTCACAACAGTCAGGAGACACTACTGTTTTTCATTACGGAAAATATACCAAAACCTGTATAATAGAGATTTTTTACCGTGGGATGGCAAAACCACAGTTATTGTTTACTGGGGTATACCACACTTTTTTAAATAGAGATATTTGCGGCTGAACAGTGAGCGACACACTCAAACTGCTTTTTTTTTTAGATACTAAAGGCCCAAAACTGGATAGTACAGCGATTTGACCCGTGGAACTGCGAAACCACACTGGGATGTCGGGCCTACACAAGACTATTTTCAACAGATATATTTTTGTGTCAAAACAGTCAGGAGACACTACTGTTTTTCTTTACGGAAAAAGCTACCAAAAGCTGAATAATAGAGATTTTTTACCGTGGGATGGCAAAACCACAGTTATTGTTTACTGGGGTATACCACACTTTTTTAAATAGAGATATTTTCGGCTGAACAGTGAGCGACACACTCAAACTGCTTTTTTTTAAGATACCATAGGCTCAAAACTGGATAGTACAGCGATTTGACCCGTGGAACTGCGAAAACCACACTGGGATGTCGGGCCTACACAAGACTATTTTCAACAGATATATTTTTGTGTCACAACAGTCAGGAGACACTACTGTTTTTCTTTACGGAAAATATACCAAAACCTGAATAATAGAGATTTTTTACCGTGGGATGGCAAAACCACAGTTATTGTTTACTGGGGTATACCACACTTTTTTAAATAGAGATATTTGCGGCTGAACAGTGAGCGACACACTCAAACTGCTTTTTTTTTTAGATACTAAAGGCCCAAAACTGGATAGTACAGCGATTTGACCCGTGGAACTGCGAAACCACACTGGGATGTCGGGCCTACACAAGACTATTTTCAACAGATATATTTTTGTGTCACAACAGTCAGGAGACACTACTGTTTTTCTTTACGGAAAAAACTACTAAAAGCTGAATAATAGAGATTTTTTACCGTGGAATGGCAAAACCACAGTTATTGTTTACTGGGGTATACCACACTTTTTTAAATAGAGATATTTGCGGCTGAACAGTGAGCAACACACTCAAACTGCTTTTTTTTTAGATACCAAAGGCCCAAAACAGGATAGTACAGCGATTTGACCCGTGGAACTGCGAAACCACATTGGGATGTCGGGCCTACACAAGACTATTTTCAACAGATATATTTTTGTGTCAAAACAGTCAGGAGACACTACTGTTTTTCTTTACGGAAAAAGCTACCGAAAGCTGAATAATAGTGATTTTTTACCGTGGGATGGCAAAACCACAGTTATTGTTTACTGGGGTATACCACACTTTTTTAAATAGAGATATTTGCGGCTGAACAGTGAGCGACACACTCAAACTGCTTTTTTTTCAGATACCAGAGGCTCAAAACTGGATAGTACAGCGATTTGACCCGTGGAACTGCGAAACCACACTGGGATGTCGGGCCTACACAAGACTATTTTCAACAGATATATTTTTGTGTCACAACAGTCAGGAGACACTACTGTTTTTCTTTACGGGAAAAAAAAACAAAAGCTGAATAATAGAGATTTTTTACCGTGGGATGGCAAAACCACAGTTATTGTTTACTGGGGTATACCACACTTTTTTAAATAGAGATATTTGCGGCTGAACAGTGAGCGACACACTCAAACTGCTTTTTTTTTAGATACCAAAGGCACAAAACTGAATAGTACAGCGATTTGACCCGTGGAACTGCAAAACCACACTGGGATGTCGGGCCCACACAAGACTATTTTCAACAGATATATTTTTGTGTCACAACAGTCAGGAGACACTACTGTTTTTCATTACGGAAAATATACCAAAACCTGAATAATAGAGATTTTTTACCGTGGGATGGCAAAACCACAGTTATTGTTTACTGGGGTATACCACACTTTTTTAAATAGAGATATTTGCGGCTGAACAGTGAGCGACACACTCAAACTGCTTTTTTTTAGATACCAAAGGCCCAAAACTGGATAGTACAGCGATTTGACCCGTGGAACTGCGAAACCACACTGGGATGTTGGGCCTACACAAGACTATTTTCAACAGATATCATTTTATGTCACAACAGTCAGGAGACACTACTGTTTTTCTTTACGGAAAATATACCAAAACCGGTATAATAGAGATTTTTTACCGTGGGATGGCAAAACCACAGTTATTGTTTACTGGGGTATACCACACTTTTTTAAATAGAGATATTTGCGGCTGAACAGTGAGCGACTCACTCAAACTGCTTTTTTTTAGATAAAAAAGGGCCCAAAACTGGATAGTACAGCGATTTGACCCGTGGAACTGCGAAACCACACTGGGATGTCGGGCCTACACAAGACTATTTTCAACAGATATATTTTTGTGTCAAAACAGTCAGGAGACACTACTGTTTCTCTTTACGGAAAAAGCTACCGAAAGCTGAATAATAGTGATTTTTTACCGTGGGATGGCAAAACCACAGTTATTGTTTACTGGGGTATACCACACTTTTTTAAATAGAGATATTTGCGGCTGAACAGTGAGCGACACACTCAAACTGCTTTTTTTTTAGATACCAAAGGCCCAAAACTGGATAGTACAGCGATTTGACCCGTGGAACTGCGAAACCACACTGGGATGTCGGGCCTACACAAGACTATTTTCAACAGATATATTTTTGTGTCACAACAGTCAGGAGACACTACTGTTTTTCTCTACGGAAAAAACTACCAAAAGCTGAATAATAGAGATTTTTTAGCGTGGGATGGCAAAACCACAGTTATTGTTTACTGGGGTATACCACACTTTTTTAAATAGAGATATTTGCGGCTGAACAGTGATCGACACACTCAAACTGCTTTTTTTTTTAGATACCAAAGGCCCAAAACTGGATAGTACAGCGATTTGACCGGTGGAACTGCGAAACCACACTGGGATGTCGGGCCTACACAAGAATATTTTCAACAGATATATTTTTGCGTCACAACAGTCAGGAGACACTACTGTTTTTCTTTACGGAAAAAACAACCAAAAGCTGAATAATAGAGATTTTTTACCGTAGGATGGCAAAACCACAGTTATTGTTTACTGGGGTATACCACACTTTTTTAAATAGAGATATTTGCGACTGAACAGTGAGCGACACACTCAAACTGCTTTTTTTTAAGATACCATAGGCTCAAAACTGGATAGTACAGGGATTTGACCCGTGGAACTGCGAAACCACACTGGGATGTCGGGCCTACACAAGACTATTTTCAACAGATATATTTGTGTGTCACAACAGTCAGGAGACACTACTGTTTTTCATTACGGAAAATATACCAAAACCTGTATAATAGAGATTTTTTACCGTGGGATGGCAAAACCACAGTTATTGTTTACTGGGGTATACCACACTTTTTTAAATAGAGATATTTGCGGCTGAACAGTGAGCGACACACTCAAACTGCTTTTTTTTTTAGATACTAAAGGCCCAAAACTGGATAGTACAGCGATTTGACCCGTGGAACTGCGAAACCACACTGGGATGTCGGGCCTACACAAGACTATTTTCAACAGATATATTTTTGTGTCAAAACAGTCAGGAGACACTACTGTTTTTCTTTACGGAAAAAGCTACCAAAAGCTGAATAATAGAGATTTTTTACCGTGGGATGGCAAAACCACAGTTATTGTTTACTGGGGTATACCACACTTTTTTAAATAGAGATATTTTCGGCTGAACAGTGAGCGACACACTCAAACTGCTTTTTTTTAAGATACCATAGGCTCAAAACTGGATAGTACAGCGATTTGACCCGTGGAACTGCGAAAACCACACTGGGATGTCGGGCCTACACAAGACTATTTTCAACAGATATATTTTTGTGTCACAACAGTCAGGAGACACTACTGTTTTTCTTTACGGAAAATATACCAAAACCTGAATAATAGAGATTTTTTACCGTGGGATGGCAAAACCACAGTTATTGTTTACTGGGGTATACCACACTTTTTTAAATAGAGATATTTGCGGCTGAACAGTGAGCGACACACTCAAACTGCTTTTTTTTTTAGATACTAAAGGCCCAAAACTGGATAGTACAGCGATTTGACCCGTGGAACTGCGAAACCACACTGGGATGTCGGGCCTACACAAGACTATTTTCAACAGATATATTTTTGTGTCACAACAGTCAGGAGACACTACTGTTTTTCTTTACGGAAAAAACTACTAAAAGCTGAATAATAGAGATTTTTTACCGTGGAATGGCAAAACCACAGTTATTGTTTACTGGGGTATACCACACTTTTTTAAATAGAGATATTTGCGGCTGAACAGTGAGCAACACACTCAAACTGCTTTTTTTTTAGATACCAAAGGCCCAAAACAGGATAGTACAGCGATTTGACCCGTGGAACTGCGAAACCACATTGGGATGTCGGGCCTACACAAGACTATTTTCAACAGATATATTTTTGTGTCAAAACAGTCAGGAGACACTACTGTTTTTCTTTACGGAAAAAGCTACCGAAAGCTGAATAATAGTGATTTTTTACCGTGGGATGGCAAAACCACAGTTATTGTTTACTGGGGTATACCACACTTTTTTAAATAGAGATATTTGCGGCTGAACAGTGAGCGACACACTCAAACTGCTTTTTTTTCAGATACCAGAGGCTCAAAACTGGATAGTACAGCGATTTGACCCGTGGAACTGCGAAACCACACTGGGATGTCGGGCCTACACAAGACTATTTTCAACAGATATATTTTTGTGTCACAACAGTCAGGAGACACTACTGTTTTTCTTTACGGGAAAAAAAAACAAAAGCTGAATAATAGAGATTTTTTACCGTGGGATGGCAAAACCACAGTTATTGTTTACTGGGGTATACCACACTTTTTTAAATAGAGATATTTGCGGCTGAACAGTGAGCAACACACTCAAACTGCTTTTTTTTTAGATACCAAAGGCACAAAACTGAATAGTACAGCGATTTGACCCGTGGAACTGCAAAACCACACTGGGATGTCGGGCCCACACAAGACTATTTTCAACAGATATATTTTTGTGTCACAACAGTCAGGAGACACTACTGTTTTTCATTACGGAAAATATACCAAAACCTGAATAATAGAGATTTTTTACCGTGGGATGGCAAAACCACAGTTATTGTTTACTGGGGTATACCACACTTTTTTAAATAGAGATATTTGCGGCTGAACAGTGAGCGACACACTCAAACTGCTTTTTTTTAGATACCAAAGGCCCAAAACTGGATAGTACAGCGATTTGACCCGTGGAACTGCGAAACCACACTGGGATGTTGGGCCTACACAAGACTATTTTCAACAGATATCATTTTATGTCACAACAGTCAGGAGACACTACTGTTTTTCTTTACGGAAAATATACCAAAACCGGTATAATAGAGATTTTTTACCGTGGGATGGCAAAACCACAGTTATTGTTTACTGGGGTATACCACACTTTTTTAAATAGAGATATTTGCGGCTGAACAGTGAGCGACTCACTCAAACTGCTTTTTTTTAGATAAAAAAGGGCCCAAAACTGGATAGTACAGCGATTTGACCCGTGGAACTGCGAAACCACACTGGGATGTCGGGCCTACACAAGACTATTTTCAACAGATATATTTTTGTGTCAAAACAGTCAGGAGACACTACTGTTTCTCTTTACGGAAAAAGCTACCGAAAGCTGAATAATAGTGATTTTTTACCGTGGGATGGCAAAACCACAGTTATTGTTTACTGGGGTATACCACACTTTTTTAAATAGAGATATTTGCGGCTGAACAGTGAGCGACACACTCAAACTGCTTTTTTTTTAGATACCAAAGGCCCAAAACTGGATAGTACAGCGATTTGACCCGTGGAACTGCGAAACCACACTGGGATGTCGGGCCTACACAAGACTATTTTCAACAGATATATTTTTGTGTCACAACAGTCAGGAGACACTACTGTTTTTCTCTACGGAAAAAACTACCAAAAGCTGAATAATAGAGATTTTTTAGCGTGGGATGGCAAAACCACAGTTATTGTTTACTGGGGTATACCACACTTTTTTAAATAGAGATATTTGCGGCTGAACAGTGATCGACACACTCAAACTGCTTTTTTTTTTAGATACCAAAGGCCCAAAACTGGATAGTACAGCGATTTGACCGGTGGAACTGCGAAACCACACTGGGATGTCGGGCCTACACAAGAATATTTTCAACAGATATATTTTTGCGTCACAACAGTCAGGAGACACTACTGTTTTTCTTTACGGAAAAAACAACCAAAAGCTGAATAATAGAGATTTTTTACCGTAGGATGGCAAAACCACAGTTATTGTTTACTGGGGTATACCACACTTTTTTAAATAGAGATATTTGCGACTGAACAGTGAGCGACACACTCAAACTGCTTTTTTTTAAGATACCATAGGCTCAAAACTGGATAGTACAGGGATTTGACCCGTGGAACTGCGAAACCACACTGGGATGTCGGGCCTACACAAGACTATTTTCAACAGATATATTTGTGTGTCACAACAGTCAGGAGACACTACTGTTTTTCATTACGGAAAATATACCAAAACCTGTATAATAGAGATTTTTTACCGTGGGATGGCAAAACCACAGTTATTGTTTACTGGGGTATACCACACTTTTTTAAATAGAGATATTTGCGGCTGAACAGTGAGCGACACACTCAAACTGCTTTTTTTTTTAGATACTAAAGGCCCAAAACTGGATAGTACAGCGATTTGACCCGTGGAACTGCGAAACCACACTGGGATGTCGGGCCTACACAAGACTATTTTCAACAGATATATTTTTGTGTCAAAACAGTCAGGAGACACTACTGTTTTTCTTTACGGAAAAAGCTACCAAAAGCTGAATAATAGAGATTTTTTACCGTGGGATGGCAAAACCACAGTTATTGTTTACTGGGGTATACCACACTTTTTTAAATAGAGATATTTGCGGCTGAACAGTGAGCGACACACTCAAACTGCTTTTTTTTAAGATACCATAGGCTCAAAACTGGATAGTACAGGGATTTGACCCGTGGAACTGCGAAAACCACACTGGGATGTCGGGCCTACACAAGACTATTTTCAACAGATATATTTTAGTGTCACAACAGTCAGGAGACACTACTCTTTTTCTTTACGGAAAATATACCAAAACCTGAATAATAGAGATTTTTTACCGTGGGATGGCAAAACCACAGTTATTGTTTACTGGGGTATACCACACTTTTTTAAATAGAGATATTTGCGGCTGAACAGTGAGCGACACACTCAAACTGCTTTTTTTTTTAGATACTAAAGGCCCAAAACTGGATAGTACAGCGATTTGACCCGTGGAACTGCGAAACCACACTGGGATGTCGGGCCTACACAAGACTATTTTCAACAGATATATTTTTGTGTCACAACAGTCAGGAGACACTACTGTTTTTCTTTACGGAAAATATACCAAAACCTGAATAATAGAGATTTTTTATTGTGGGATGGCAAAACCACAGTTATTGTTTACTGGGGTATACCACACTTTTTTAAATAGAGATATTTGCGGCTGAACAGTGAGCGGCACACTCAAACTGCTTTTTTTTAGATACCAAAGGCCCAAAACTGGATAGTACAGCGATTTGACCCGTGGAACTGCAAAACCACACTGGGATGTTGGGCCTGCACAAGACTATTTTCAACAGATATCATTTTATGTCACAACAGTCAGGAGACACTACTGTTTTTCTTTACGGAAAAAACTACTAAAAGCTGAATAATAGAGATTTTTTACCGTGGGATGGCAAAACCACAGTTATTGTTTACTGGGGTATACCACACTTTTTTAAATAGAGATATTTGCGGCTGAACAGTGAGCAACACACTCAAACTGCTTTTTTTTTAGATACCAAAGGCCCAAAACTGGATAGTACAGCGATTTGACCCGTGGAACTGCGAAACCACACTGGGATGTCGGGCCTACACAAGACTATTTTCAACAGATATATTTTTGTGTCAAAACAGTCAGGAGACACTACTGTTTTTCTTTACGGAAAAAGCTACCGAAAGCTGAGTAATAGTGATTTTTTACCGTGGGATGGCAAAACCACAGTTATTGTTTACTGGGGTATACCACACTTTTTTAAATAGAGATATTTGCGGCTGAACAGTGAGCGACACACTCAAACTGCTTTTTTTTTAGATACCAAAGGCACAAAACTGAATAGTACAGCGATTTGACCCGTGGAACTGCAAAACCACACTGGGATGTCGGTCCTACACAAGACTATTTTCAACAGATATCATTTTATGTCACAACAGTCAGGAGACACTACTGTTTTTCTTTACGGAAAATATACCAAAACCGGTATAATAGAGATTTTTTACCGTGGGATGGCAAAACCACAGTTATTGTTTACTGTGGTATACCACACTTTTTTAAATAGAGATTTTTGCGGCTGAACAGTGAGCGACTCACTCAAACTGCTTTTTTTTAGATAAAAAAAGGCCCAAAACTGGATAGTACAGCGATTTGACCCGTGGAACTGCGAAACCACACTGGGATGTCGGGCCTACACAAGACTATTTTCAACAGATATATTTTTGTGTCACAACAGTCAGGAGACACTACTGTTTTTCTTTACGGAAAAAGCTACCGAAAGCTGAATAATAGTGATTTTTTACCGTGGGATGGCAAAACCACAGTTATTGTTTACTGGGGTATACCACACTTTTTTAAATAGAGATATTTGCGGCTGAACAGTGAGCGACACACTCAAACTGCTGTTTTTTTAGATACCAAAGGCACAAAACTGAATAGCACAGCGATTTGACCCGTGGAACTGCAAAACCACACTGGGATGTCGGACCCACACAAGACTATTTTCAACAGATATATTTTTGTGTCACAACAGTCAGGAGACACTACTGTTTTTCTTTACGGAAAATATACCAAAACCTGAATAATAGAGATTTTTTACCGTGGGATGGCAAAACCACAGTTATTGTTTACTGGGGTATACCACACTTTTTTAAATAGAGATATTTGCGGCTGAACAGTGAGCGACACACTCAAACTGCTTTTTTTTAGATAACAAAGGCCCAAAACTGGATAGTACAGCGATTTGACCCGTGGAACTGCAAAACCACACTGGGATGTTGGGCCTACACAAGACTATTTTCAACAGATATCATTTTATGTTACAACAGTCAGGAGACACTACTGTTTTTCTTTACGGAAAATATACCAAAACCGGCATAATAGAGATTTTTTACCGTGGGATGGCAAAACCACAGTTATTATTTACTGGGGTATACCACACTTTTTTAAATAGAGATATTTGCGGCTGAACAGTGAGCGACTCACTCAAACTGCTTTTTTTTAGATAAAAAAAGGCCCAAAACTGGATAGTACAGCGATTTGACCCGTGGAACTGCGAAACCACACTGGGATGTCGGGCCTACACAAGACTATTTTCAACAGATATATTTTTGTGTCACAACAGTCAGGAGACACTACTGTTTTTCTTTACGGAAAAAACTACCAAAAGCTGAATAATAGAGATTTTTTACCGTGGGATGGCAAAATCACAGTTATTGTTTACTGGGGTATACCACACTCTTTTAAATAGAGATATTTGCGGCTGAACAGTGAGCGACACACTCAAACTGCTTTTTTTTTAGATACCAAAGGCCCAAAACTGGATAGTACAGCGATTTGACCCGTGGAACTGCAAAACCACACTGGGATGTCGGGCCTACACAAGACTATTTTCAACAGATATATTTTTGTGTCACAACAGTCAGGAGACACTACTGTTTTTCTTTACGGAAAATATACCAAAACCTGAATAATAGAGATTTTTTACCGTGGGATGGCAAAACCACAGTTATTGTTTACTGGGGTATACCACACTTTTTTAAATAGAGATATTTGCGGCTGAACAGTGAGCGGCACACTCAAACTGCTTTTTTTTAGATACCAAAGGCCCAAAACTGGATAGTACAGCGATTTGACCCGTGGAACTGCAAAACCACACTGGGATGTCGGGCCTGCACAAGACTATTTTCAACAGATATCATTTTATGTCACAACAGTCAGGAGACACTACTGTTTTTCTTTACGGAAAAAACTACTAAAAGCTGAATAATAGAGATTTTTTACCGTGGGATGGCAAAACCACAGTTATTGTTTACTGGGGTATACCACACTTTTTTAAATAGAGATATTTGCGGCTGAACAGTGAGCAACACACTCAAACTGCTTTTTTTTTAGATACCAAAGGCCCAAAACTGGATAGTACAGCGATTTGACCCGTGGAACTGCGAAACCACACTGGGATGTCGGGCCTACACAAGACTATTTTCAACAGATATATTTTTGTGTCAAAACAGTCAGGAGACACTACTGTTTTTCTTTACGGAAAAAGCTACCGAAAGCTGAATAATAGAGATTTTTTACCGTGGGATGGCAAAACCACAGTTATTGTTTACTGGGGTATACCACACTTTTTTAAGTAGAGATATTTGCGGCTGAACAGTGAGCGACACTCTCAAACTGCTTTTTTTTCAGATACCAGAGGCTCAAAACTGGATAGTACAGCGATTTGACCCGTGGAACTGCGAAACCACACTGGGGTGTCGGGCCTACACAAGACTATTTTCAACAGATATATTTTTGTGTCACAACAGTCAGGAGACACTACTGTTTTTCTTTACGGGAAAAAAAAACAAAAGCTGAATAATAGAGATTTTTTACCGTGGGATGGCAAAACCACAGTTATTGTTTACTGGGGTATACCACACTTTTTTAAATAGAGATATTTGCGGCTGAACAGTGAGCGACACACTCAAACTGCTTTTTTTTTAGATACCAAAGGCACAAAACTGAATAGTACAGCGATTTGACCCGTGGAACTGCAAAACCACACTGGGATGTCGGGCGCACACAAGACTATTTTCAACAGATATATTTTTGTGTCACAACAGTCAGGAGACACTACTGTTTTTCTTTACGGAAAATATACCAAAACCTGAATAATAGAGATTTTTTACCATGGGATGGCAAAACCACAGTTATTGTTTACTGGGGTATACCACACTTTTTTAAATAGAGATATTTGCGGCTGAATAGTGAGCGACACACTCAAACTGCTTTTTTTTAGATACCAAAGGCCCAAAACTGGATAGTACAGCGATTTGACCCGTGGAACTGCGAAACCACACTGGGATGTTGGTCCTACACAAGACTATTTTCAACAGATATCATTTTATGTCACAACAGTCAGGAGACACTACTGTTTTTCTTTACGGAAAATATACCAAAACCGGTATAATAGAGATTTTTTACCGTGGGATGGCAAAACCACAGTTATTGTTTACTGGGGTATACCACACTTTTTTAAATAGAGATTTTTGCGGCTGAACAGTGAGCGACTCACTCAAACTGCTTTTTTTTAGATAAAAAAAGGCCCAAAACTGGATAGTACAGCGATTTGACCCGTGGAACTGCGAAACCACACTGGGATGTCGGGCCTACACAAGACTATTTTCAACAGATATATTTTTGTGTCACAACAGTCAGGAGACACTACTGCTTTTCTTTACGGGAAAAAAAAACAAAAGCTGAATAATAGAGATTTTTTACCGTGGGATGGCAAAACCACAGTTATTGTTTACTGGGGTATACCACACTCTTTTAAATAGAGATATTTGCGGCTGAACAGTGAGCGACACACTCAAACTGCTTTTTTTTTAGATACCAAAGGCCCAAAACTGGATAGTACAGCGATTTGACCCGTGGAACTGCAAAACCACACTGGGATGTCGGGCCTACACAAGACTATTTTCAACAGATATATTTTTGTGTCACAACAGTCAGGAGACACTACTGTTTTTCTTTACGGAAAATATACCAAAACCTGAATAATAGAGATTTTTTACCGTGGGATGGCAAAACCACAGTTATTGTTTACTGGGGTATACCACACTTTTTTAAATAGAGATATTTGCGGCTGAACAGTGAGCGGCACACTCAAACTGCTTTATTTTAGATACCAAAGGCCCAAAACTGGATAGTACAGCGATTTGACTCGTGGAACTGCGAAACCACACTGGGATGTCGGGCCTACACAAGATTATTTTCAACAGATATCATTTTATGTCACAACAGTCAGGAGACACTACTGTTTTTCTTTACGGAAAATATACCAAAACCGGTATAATAGAGATTTTTTACCGTGGGATGGCAAAACCACAGTTATTGTTTACTGGGGTATACCACACTTTTTTAAATAGAGATATTTGCGGCTGAACAGTGAGCGGCACACTCAAACTGCTTTTTTTTAGATACCAAAGGCCCAAAACTGGATAGTACAGCGATTTGACCCGTGGAACTGCAAAACCACACTGGGATGTCGGGCCTGCACAAGACTATTTTCAACAGATATCATTTTATGTCACAACAGTGAGGAGACACTACTGTTTTTCTTTACGGAAAATATACCAAAGCCGGTATAATAGAGATTTTTTACCGTGGGATGGCAAAACCACAGTTATTGTTTACTGGGGTATACCACACTTTTTTAAATAGAGATATTTGTGGCTGAACAGTGAGCGACTCACTCAAACTGCTTTTTTTTAGATAAAAAAAGGCCCAAAACTGGATAGTACAGCGATTTGACCCGTGGAACTGCGAAACCACACTGGGATGTCGGGCCTACACAAGACTATTTTCAACAGATATATTTTTGTGTCACAACAGTCAGGAGACACTACTGTTTTTCTTTACGGAAAAAACTACCAAAAGCTGAATAATAGAGATTTTTTTACCGTGGGATGGGAAAACCACAGTTATTGTTTACTGGGGTATACCACACTTTTTTAAATAGAGATATTTGCGGCTGAACAGTGAGCGACACACTCAAACTGTTTTTTTTTTAGATACCAAAGGCCCAAAACTGGATAGTACAGCGATTTGACCCGTGGAACTGCGAAACCACACTGGGATGTCGGGCCTACACAAGACTATTTTCAACAGATATATTTTTGTGTCACAACAGTCAGGAGACACTATTGTTTTTCTTTACGGAAAAAACTACCAAAAGCTGAATAATAGAGATTTTTTACCATGGGATGGCAAAACCACAGTTATTGTTTACTGGGGTATACCACACTTTTTTAAATAGAGATATTTGCGGCTGAACAGTGAGCGACACACTCAAACTGCTTTTTTTTTAGAAACCAAAGGCCCAAAACTGGATAGTACAGTGATTTGACCCGTGGAACTGCGAAACCACACTGGGATGTCGGGCCTACACAAGACTATTTTCAACAGATATATTTTTGTGTCACAACAGTCAGGAGACACTACTGTTTTTCTTTACGGAAAATATACCAAAACCTGAATAATAGAGATTTTTTACCGTGGGATGGCAAAACCACAGTTATTGTTTACTGGGGTATACCACACTTTTTTAAATAGAGATATTTGCGGCTGAACAGTGAGCGACACACTCAAACTGCTTTTTTTTTTTAGATACTAAAGGCCCAAAACTGGATAGTACAGCGATTTGACCCGTGGAACTGCGAAACCACACTGGGATGTCGGGCCTACACAAGACTATTTTCAACAGATATATTTTTGTGCCACAACAGTCAGGAGACACTACTGTTTTTCTTTACGGAAAAAACTACCAAAAGCTGAATAATAGAGATGTTTTACCGTGGGTTGGCAAAACCACAGTTATTGTTTACTGGGGTATACCACACTTTTTTAAATAGAGATATTTGCGGCTGAACAGTGAGCAACACACTCAAACTGCTTTTTTTTTAGATACCAAAGGCCCAAAACTGGATAGTACAGCGATTTGACCCGTGGAACTGCGAAACCACACTGGGATGTCGGGCCTACACAAGACTATTTTCAACAGATATATTTTTGGGTCAAAACAGTCAGGAGACACTACTGTTTTTCTTTACGGAAAAAGCTACCGAAAGCTGAATAATAGTGATTTTTTACCGTGGGATGGCAAAACCACAGTTATTGTTTACTGGGGTATACCACACTTTTTTAAATAGAGATATTTGCGGCTGAACATTGAGCGACACACTCAAACTGCTTTTTTTTTAGACACCAAAGGCCCAAAACTGGATAGTACAGCGATTTGACGCGTGGAACTGCAAAACCACACTGGGATGTCTGGCCTACACAAGACTATTTTCAACAGATATATTTTTGTGTCACAACAGTCAGGAGACACTACTGTTTTTCTTTACGGAAAAAACTACCAAAAGCTGAATAATAGAGATTTTTTACCGTGGGATGGCAAAACCACAGTTATTGTTTACTGGGGTATACCACACTTTTTTAAATAGAGATATTTGCGGCTGAACAGTGAGCGACACACTCAAACTGCTTTTTTTACAGATACCAAAGGCCCAAAACTGGATAGTACAGCGATTTGACCCATGGAACTGCGAAACCACACTGGGATGTTGGGCCTACACAAGACTATTTTCAACAGATATCATTTTATGTCACAACAGTCAGGAGACACTACTGTTTTTCTTTACGGAAAATATACCAAAACCGGTATAATAGAGATTTTTTACCGTGGGATGGCAAAACCACAGTTATTATTTACTGGGGTATACCACACTTTTTTAAATAGAGATATTTGCGGCTGAACAGTGAGCGACTCACTCAAACTGCTTTTTTTTAGATAAAAAAAGGCCCAAAACTGGATAGTACAGCGATTTGACCCGTGGAACTGCGAAACCACACTGGGATGTCGGGCCTACACAAGACTATTTTCAACAGATATATTTTTGTGTCACAACAGTCAGGAGACACTACTGTTTTTCTTTACGGAAAAAACTACCAAAAGCTGAATAATAGAGATTTTTTACCGTGGGATGGCAAAATCACAGTTATTGTTTACTGGGGTATACCACACTCTTTTAAATAGAGATATTTGCGGCTGTACAGTGAGCGACACACTCAAACTGCTTTTTTTTTAGATACCAAAGGCCCAAAACTGGATAGTACAGCGATTTGACCCGTGGAACTGCAAAACCACACTGGGATGTCGGGCCTACACAAGACTATTTTCAACAGATATATTTTTGTGTCACAACAGTCAGGAGACACTACTGTTTTTCTTTACGGAAAATATACCAAAACCTGAATAATAGAGATTTTTTACCGTGGGATGGCAAAACCACAGTTATTGTTTACTGGGGTATACCACACTTTTTTAAATAGAGATATTTGCGTCTGAACAGTGAGCGGCACACTCAAACTGCTTTTTTTTAGATACCAAAGGCCCAAAACTGGATAGTACAGCGATTTGACCCGTGGAACTGCAAAACCACACTGGGATGTCGGGCCTGCACAAGACTATTTTCAACAGATATCATTTTATGTCACAACAGTCAGGAGACACTACTGTTTTTCTTTACGGAAAAAACTACTAAAAGCTGAATAATAGAGATTTTTTACCGTGGGATGGCAAAACCACAGTTATTGTTTACTGGGGTATACCACACTTTTTTAAATAGAGATATTTGCGGCTGAACAGTGAGCGACACTCTCAAACTGCTTTTTTTTCAGATACCAGAGGCTCAAAACTGGATAGTACAGCGATTTGACCCGTGGAACTGCGAAACCACACTGGGATGTCGGGCCTACACAAGACTATTTTCAACAGATATATTTTTGTGTCACAACAGTCAGGAGACACTACTGTTTTTCTTTACGGGAAAAAAAAACAAAAGCTGAATAATAGAGATTTTTCACCGTGGGATGGCAAAACCACAGTTATTGTTTACTGGGGTATACCACACTTTTTTAAATAGAGATATTTGGGGCTGAACAGTGAGCGACACACTCAAACTGCTTTTTTTTTAGATACCAAAGGCACAAAACTGAATAGTACAGCGATTTTACCCGTGGAACTGCAAAACCACACTGGGATGTCGGGCCCACACAAGACTATTTTCAACAGATATATTTTTGTGTCACAACAGTCAGGAGACACTACTGTTTTTCTTTACGGAAAATATACCAAAACCTGAATAATAGAGATTTTTTACCGTGGGATGGCAAAACCACAGTTATTGTTTACGGGGTATACCACACTTTTTTAAATAGAGATATTTGCGGCTGAACAGTGAGCGACACACTCAAACTGCTTTTTTTTAGATACCAAAGGCCCAAAACTGGATAGTACAGTGATTTGACCCGTGGAACTGCGAAACCACACTGGGATGTCGGGCCTACACAAGACTATTTTCAACAGATATATTTTTGTGTCACAACAGTCAGGAGACACTACTGTTTTTCTTTACGGAAAAAAACTACCAAAAGCTGAATAATAGAGATTTTTTACCGTGGGGTGGCAAAACCACAGTTATTGTTTACTGAGGTATACCACACTTTTTTAAATAGAGATATTTGCGGCTGAACAGTGAGCGAAACACTCAAACTGCTTTTTTTTTAGATACCAAAGGCCCAAAACTGGATAGTACAGCGATTTGACCCGTGGAACTGCGAAACCACACTGGGATGTCGGGCCTACACAAGACTATTTTCAACAGATATATTTTTGTGTCACAACAGTCAGGAGACACTACTGTTTTTCTTTACGGAAAAAACTACCAAAAGCTGAATAATAGAGATTTTTTACCATGGGATGGCAAAACCACAGTTATTGTTTACTGGGGTATACCACACTTTTTTAAATAGAGATATTTGTGGCTGAACAGTGAGCGACACACTCAAACTGCTTTTTTTTTAGATACCAAAGGCCCAAAACTGGATAGTACAGCGATTTGACCCGTGGAACTGCGAAACCACACTGGGATGTCGGGCCTACACAAGACTATTTTCAACAGATATATTTTTGTGTCACAACAGTCAGGAGACACTACTGTTTTTCTTTACGGGAAAAAAAACCAAAAGCTGAATAATAGAGATTTTTTACCGTGGGATGGCAAAACCACAGTTATTGTTTACTGGGGTATACCACACTCTTTTAAATAGAGATATTTGCGGCTAAACAGTGAGCGACACACTCAAACTGCTTTTTTTTTAGATACCAAAGGCCCAAAACTGGATAGTACAGCGATTTGACCCGTGGAACTGCGAAACCACACTGGGATGTCGGGCCTACACAAGACTATTTTTAACAGATATATTTTTGTGTCACAACTGTCAGGAGACACTACTGTTTTTCTTTACGGAAAATATACCAAAACCTGAATAATAGAGATTTTTTACCGTGGGATGGCAAAACCACAGTTATTGTTTACTGGGGTATACCACACTTTTTTAAATAGAGATATTTGCGGCTGAACAGTGAGCGGCACACTCAAACTGCTTTATTTTAGATACCAAAGGCCCAAAACTGGATAGTACAGCGATTTGACCCGTGGAACTGCAAAACCACACTGGGATGTCGGGCCTGCACAAGACTATTTTCAACAGATATCATTTTATGTCACAACAGTCAGGAGACACTACTGTTTTTCTTTACGGAAAATATACCAAAACCGGTATAATAGAGATTTTTTACCGTGGGATGGCAAAACCACAGTTATTGTTTACTGGGGTATACCACACTTTTTTAAATAGAGATATTTGCGGCTGAACATTGAGCGACACACTCAAACTGCTTTTTTTTTAGACACCAAAGGCCCAAAACTGGATAGTACAGCGATTTGACCCGTGGAACTGCAAAACCACACTGGGATGTCTGGCCTACACAAGACTATTTTCAACAGATATATTTTTGTGTCACAACAGTCAGGAGACACTACTGTTTTTCTTTACGGAAAAAACTACCAAAAGCTGAATAATAGAGATTTTTTACCGTGGGATGGCAAAACCACAGTTATTGTTTACTGGGATATACCACACTTTTTTAAATAGAGATATTTGCGGCTGAACAGTGAGCGACACACTCAAACTGCTTTTTTTACAGATACCAAAGGCCCAAAACTGGATAGTACAGCGATTTGACCCGTGGAACTGCGAAACCACACTGGGATGTTGGGCCTACACAAGACTATTTTCAACAGATATCATTTTATATCACAACAGTCAGGAGAACTACTGTTTTTCATTACGGAAAATATACCAAAACCGGTATAATAGAGATTTTTTACCGTGGGATGGCAAAACCACAGTTATTATTTACTGGGGTATACCACACTTTTTTAAATAGAGATATTTGCGGCTGAACAGTGAGCGACTCACTCAAACTGCTTTTTTTTAGATAAAAAAAGGCCCAAAACTGGATAGTACAGCGATTTGACCCGTGGAACTGCGAAACCACACTGGGATGTCGGGCCTACACAAGACTATTTTCAACAGATATATTTTTGTGTCACAACAGTCAGGAGACACTACTGTTTTTCTTTACGGAAAAAACTACCAAAAGCTGAATAATAGAGATTTTTTACCATGGGATGGCAAAATCACAGTTATTGTTTACTGGGGTATACCACACTCTTTTAAATAGAGATATTTGCGGCTGAACAGTGAGCGACACACTCAAACTGCTTTTTTTTTAGATACCAAAGGCCCAAAACTGGATAGTACAGCGATTTGACCCGTGGAACTGCAAAACCACACTGGGATGTCGGGCCTACACAAGACTATTTTCAACAGATATATTTTTGTGTCACAACAGTCAGGAGACACTACTGTTTTTCTTTACGGAAAATATACCAAAACCTGAATAATAGAGATTTTTTACCGTGGGATGGCAAAACCACAGTTATTGTTTACTGGGGTATACCACACTTTTTTAAATAGAGATATTTGCGTCTGAACAGTGAGCGGCACACTCAAACTGCTTTTTTTTAGATACCAAAGGCCCAAAACTGGATAGTACAGCGATTTGACCCGTGGAACTGCAAAACCACACTGGGATGTCGGGCCTGCACAAGACTATTTTCAACAGATATCATTTTATGTCACAACAGTCAGGAGACACTTCTGTTTTTCTTTACGGAAAAAACTACTAAAAGCTGAATAATAGAGATTTTTTACCGTGGGATGGCAAAACCACAGTTATTGTTTACTGGGGTATACCTCACTTTTTTAAATAGAGATATTTGCGGCTGAACAGTGAGCGACACTCTCAAACTGCTTTTTTTTCAGATACCAGAGGCTCAAAACTGGATAGTACAGCGATTTGACCCGTGGAACTGCGAAACCACACTGGGATGTCGGGCCTACACAAGACTATTTTCAACAGATATATTTTTGTGTCACAACAGTCAGGAGACACTACTGTTTTTCTTTACGGGAAAAATAAATAAAAGCTGAATAATAGAGATTTTTTACCGTGGGATGGCAAAACCACAGTTATTGTTTACTGGGGTATACCACACTTTTTTAAATAGAGATATTTGCGGCTGAACAGTGAGCGACACACTCAAACTGCTTTTTTTTTTAGATACCAAAGGCACAAAACTGAATAGTACAGCGATTTGACCCGTGGAACTGCAAAACCACACTGGGATGTCGGGCCCACACAAGACTATTTTCAACAGATATATTTTTGTGTCACAACAGTCAGGAGACACTACTGTTTTTCTTTACGGAAAATATACCAAAACCTGAATAATAGAGATTTTTTACCGTGGGATGGCAAAACCACAGTTATTGTTTACTGGGGTATACCACACTTTTTTAAATAGAGATTTTTGCGGCTGAACAGTGAGCGACTCACTCAAACTGCTTTTTTTTAGATAAAAAAAGGCCCAAAACTGGATAGTACAGCGATTTGACCCGTGGAACTGCGAAACCACACTGGGATGTCGGGCCTACACAAGACTATTTTCAACAGATATATTTTTGTGTCACAACAGTCAGGAGACACTACTGTTTTTCTTTACGGAAAAAAACTACCAAAAGCTGAATAATAGAGATTTTTTACCGTGGGATGGCAAAACCACAGTTATTGTTTACTGAGGTATACCACACTTTTTAAATAGAGATATTTGCGGCTGAACAGTGAGCGAAACACTCAAACTTCTTTTTTTTTAGATACCAAAGGCCCAAAACTGGATAGTACAGCGATTTGACCCGTGGAACTGCGAAACCACACTGGGATGTCGGGCCTACACAAGACTATTTTCAACAGATATATTTTTGTGTCACAACAGTCAGGAGACACTACTGTTTTTCTTTACGGAAAAAAATACCAAAAGCTGAATAATAGAGATTTTTTACCATGGGATGGCAAAACCACAGTTATTGTTTACTGGGGTATACCACACTTTTTTAAATAGAGATATTTGTGGCTGAACAGTGAGCGACACACTCAAACTGCTTTTTTTTTAGATACCAAAGGCCCAAAACTGGATAGTACAGCGATTTGACCCGTGGAACTGCGAAACCACACTGGGATGTCGGGCCTACACAAGACTATTTTCAACAGATATATTTTTGTGTCACAACAGTCAGGAGACACTACTGTTTTTCTTTACGGGAAAAAAAAACAAAAGCTGAATAATAGAGATTTTTTACCGTGGGATGGCAAAACCACAGTTATTGTTTACTGGGGTATACCACACTCTTTTAAATAGAGATATTTGCGGCTGAACAGTGAGCGACACACTCAAACTGCTTTTTTTTTAGATACCAAAGGCCCAAAACTGGATAGTACAGCGATTTGACCCGTGGAACTGCAAAACCACACTGGGATGTCGGGCCTACACAAGACTATTTTCAACAGATATATTTTTGTGTCACAACTGTCAGGAGACACTACTGTTTTTCTTTACGGAAAATATACCAAAACCTGAATAATAGAGATTTTTTACCGTGGGATGGCAAAACCACAGTTATTGTTTACTGGGGTATACCACACTTTTTTAAATAGAGATATTTGCGGCTGAACAGTGAGCGGCACACTCAAACTGCTTTATTTTAGATACCAAAGGCCCAAAACTGGATAGTACAGCGATTTGACCCGTGGAACTGCAAAACCACACTGGGATGTCGGGCCTGCACAAGACTATTTTCAACAGATATCATTTTATGTCACAACAGTCAGGAGACACTACTGTTTTTCTTTACGGAAAATATACCAAAACCGGTATAATAGAGATTTTTTACCGTGGGATGGCAAAACCACAGTTATTGTTTACTGGGGTATACCACACTTTTTTAAATAGAGATATTTGTGGCTGAACAGTGAGCGACTCACTCAAACTGCTTTTTTTTAGATAAAAAAAGGCCCAAAACTGGATAGTACAGCGATTTGACCCGTGGAACTGCGAAACCACACTGGGATGTCGGGCCTACACAAGACTATTTTCAACAGATATATTTTTGTGTCACAACAGTCAGGAGACACTACTGTTTTTCTTTACGGAAAAAACTACCAAAAGCTGAATAATAGAGATTTTTTTACCGTGGGATGGCAAAACCACAGTTATTGTTTACTGGGGTATACCACACTTTTTTAAATAGAGATATTTGCGGCTGAACAGTGAGCGACACACTCAAACTGCTTTTTTTTTAGATACCAAAGGCCCAAAACTGGATAGTACAGCGATTTGACCCGTGGAACTGCGAAACCACACTGGGATGTCGGGCCTACACAAGACTATTTTCAACAGATATATTTTTGTGTCCCAACAGTCAGGAGACACTACTGTTTTTCTTTACGGAAAAAACTACCAAAAGCTGAATAATAGAGATTTTTTACCATGGGATGGCAAAACCACAGTTATTGTTTACTGGGGTATACCACACTTTTTTAAATAGAGATATTTGCGGCTGAACAGTGAGCGACACACTCAAACTGCTTTTTTTTTAGAAACCAAAGGCCCAAAACTGGATAGTACAGCGATTTGACCCGTGGAACTGCGAAACCACACTGGGATGTCGGGCCTACACAAGACTATTTTCAACAGATATATTTTTGTGTCACAACAGTCAGGAGACACTACTGTTTTTCTTTACGGAAAATATACCAAAACCTGAATAATAGAGATTTTTTACCGTGGGATGGCAAAACCACAGTTATTGTTTACTGGGGTATACCACACTTTTTTAAATAGAGATATTTGCGGCTGAACAGTGAGCGACACACTCAAACTGCTTTTTTTTTTTAGATACTAAAGCCCCAAAACTGGATAGTACAGCGATTTGACCCGTGGAACTGCGAAACCACACTGGGATGTCGGGCCTACACAAGACTATTTTCAACAGATATATTTTTGTGTCACAACAGTCAGGAGACACTACTATTTTTCTTTACGGGAAAAAAAAACAAAAGCTGAATAATAGAGATTTTTTACCGTGGGATGGCAAAACCACAGTTATTGTTTACTGGGGTATACCACACTTTTTTAAATAGAGATATTTGCGGCTGAACAGTGAGCGACACACTCAAACTGCTTTTTTTAAGATACCAAAGGCCCAAAACTGGATAGTTCAGCGATTTGACCCGTGGAACTGCGAAACCACACTGGGATGTCGGGCCTACACAAGACTATTTTCAACAGATATCATTTTATGTCACAACAGTCAGGAGACACTACTGTTTTTCTTTACGGAAAATATACCAAAACCGGTATATTAGAGATTTTTTACCGTGGGATGGCAAAACCACAGTTATTGTTTACTGGGGTATACCACACTTTTTTAAATAGAGATATTTGTGGCTGAACAGTGAGCGACTCACTCAAACTGCTTTTTTATAGATAAAAAAAGGCCCAAAACTGGATAGTACAGCGATTTGACCCGTGGAACTGCGAAACCACACTGGGATGTCGGGCCTACACAAGACTATTTTCAACAGATATATTTTTGTGTCACAACAGTCAGGTGACACTATTGTTTTTCTTTACGGAAAAAACTACCAAAAGCTGAATAATAGAGATTTTTTACCGTGGGATGGCAAAACCACAGTTATTGTTTACTGGGGTATACCACACTTTTTTAAATAGAGATATTTGCGGCTGAACAGTGAGCGACACACTCAATCTGCTTTTTTTTAGATACCAAAGGCCCAAAACTGGATAGTACAGCGATTTGACCCGTGGAACTGCGAAACCACACTGGGATGTCGGGCCTACACAAGACTATTTTCAACAGATATATTTTTGTGTCACAACAGTCAGGAGACACTACTATTTTTCTTTACGGGAAAAAAAAACAAAAGCTGAATAATAGAGATTTTTTACCGTGGGATGGCAAAGCCACAGTTATTGTTTACTGGGGTATACCACACTTTTTTAAATAGAGATATTTGCGGCTGAACAGTGAGCGACACACTCAAACTGCTTTTTTTAAGATACCAAAGGCCCAAAACTGGATAGTTCAGCGATTTGACCCGTGGAACTGCGAAACCACACTGGGATGTCGGGCCTACACAAGACTATATTCAACAGATATCATTTTATGTCACAACAGTCAGGAGACACTACTGTTTTTCTTTACGGAAAATATACCAAAACCGGTATATTAGAGATTTTTTATCGTGGGATGGCAAAACCACAGTTATTGTTTACTGGGGTATACCACACTTTTTTAAATAGAGATATTTGTGGCTGAACAGTGAGCGACTCACTCAAACTGCTTTTTTATAGATAAAAAAAGGCCCAAAACTGGATAGTACAGCGATTTGACCCGTGGAACTGCGAAACCACACTGGGATGTCGGGCCTACACAAGACTATTTTCAACAGATATATTTTTGTGTCACAACAGTCAGGTGACACTATTGTTTTTCTTTACGGAAAAAACTACCAAAAGCTGAATAATAGAGATTTTTTACCGTGGGATGGCAAAACCACAGTTATTGTTTACTGGGGTATACCACACTTTTTTAAATAGAGATATTTGCGGCTGAACAGTGAGCGAAACACTCAATCTGCTTTTTTTTAGATACCAAAGGCCCAAAACTGGATAGTACAGCGATTTGACCCGTGGAACTGCGAAACCACACTGGGATGTCGGGCCTACACAAGACTATTTTCAACAGATATATTTTTGTGTCACAATAGTCAGGAGACACTACTGTTTTTCTTTACGGAAAAAACTACCAAAAGCTGAATAATAGAGATTTTTTACCATGGGATGGCAAAACCACAGTTATTGTTTACTGGGGTATACCACACTTTTTTAAATAGAGATATTTGCGGCTGAACAGTGAGCGACACACTCAAACTGCTTTTTTTTTAGATACCAAAGGCCCAAAACTGGATAGTACAGCGATTTGACCCGTGGAACTGCAAAACCACACTGGGATGTCGGGCCTACACAAGACTATTTTCAACAGATATATTTTTGTGTCACAACAGTCAGGAGACACTACTGTTTTTCTTTACGGGAAAAAAAAACAAAAGCTGAATAATAGAGATTTTTTACCGTGGGATGGCAAAACCACAGTTATTGTTTACTGGGGTATACCACACTTTTTAAATAGAGATATTTGCGGCTGAACAGTGAGCGACACACTCAAACTGCTTTTTTTTCTAGATACTAAAGACCCAAAACTGGATAGTACAGCGATTTGACCCGTGGAACTGCGAAACCACACTGGGATGTCGGGCCTACACAAGACTATTCTCAACAGATATATTTCTGTGTCACAACAGTCAGGAGACACTACTGTTTTTCTTTACGGAAAAAACTAGAAAAAGCTGAATAATAGAGATTTTTTACCGTGGGATGGCAAAACCACAGTTATTGTTTACTGGGGTATACCACACTTTTTTAAATAGAGATATTTGCGGCTGAACAGTGAGCAACACACTCAAACTGCTTTTTTTTTAGATACCAAAGGCCCAAAACTGGATAGTACAGCGATTTGACCCATGGAACTGCGAAACCACACTGGGATGTCGGGCCTACACAAGACTATTTTCAACAGACATATTTTTGTGTCAAAACAGTCAGGAGACACTACTGTTTTTCTTTACGGAAAAAGCTACCGAAAGCTGAATAATAGTGATTTTTTACCGTGGGATGGCAAAACCACAGTTATTGTTTACTGGTGTATACCACACTTTTTTAAATAGAGATATTTGCGGCTGAACATTGAGCGACACACTCAAACTGCTTTTTTTTTAGACACCAAAGGCCCAAAACTGGATAGTACAGCGATTTGACCCGTGGAACTGCAAAACCACACTGGAATGTCGGGCCTACACAAGACTATTTTCAACAGATATATTTTTGTGTCACAACAGTCAGGAGACACTACTGTTTTTCTTTACGGAAAAAACTACCAAAAGCTGAATAATAGAGATTTTTTACCGTGGGATGGCAAAACCACAGTTATTGTTTACTGGGGTATACCACACTTTTTTAAATAGAGATATTTGCAGCTGAACAGTGAGCGACACACTCAAACTGCTTTTTTTACAGATACCAGAGGCTCAAACTGGTTAGTACAGCGATTTGACCCGTGGAACTGCGAAACCACACTGGGATGTCGGGCCTACACAAGACTATTTTCAACAGAAATATTTTTGTGTCACAACAGTCAGGAGACACTACTGTTTTTCTTTACGGAAAATATACCAAAACCTGAATAATAGAGATTTTTTACTGTGGGATGGCAAAACCACAGTTATTGTTTACTGGGGTATACCACACTTTTTTAAATAGAGATATTTGCGGGTGAACAGTGAGCGACACACTCAAACTGCTTTTTTTTTAGATACCAAAGGCCCAAAACTGGATAGTACAGCGATTTGACCCGTGGAACTGCGAAACTACACTGGGATGTCGGGCCTACACAAGACTATTTTCAACAGATATATTTTTGTGTCACAACAGTCAGGAGACACTACTGTTTTTCTTTACGGAAAATATACCAAAACCTGAATAATAGAGATTTTTTACCGTGGGATGGCAAAACCACAGTTATTGTTTACTGGGGTATACCACACTTTTTTAAATAGAGATATTTGCGGCTGAACAGTGAGCGACACACTCAAACTGCTTTTTTTTTCTAGATACTAAAGCCCCAAAACTGGATAGTACAGCGATTTGACCCGTGGAACTGCGAAACCACACTGGGATGTCGGGCCTACACAAGACTATTTTCAACAGATATATTTTTGTGTCACAACAGTCAGGAGACACTACTATTTTTCTTTACGGGAAAAAAAAACAAAAGCTGAATAATAGAGATTTTTTACCGTTGGATGGCAAAACCACAGTTATTGTTTACTGGGGTATACCACACTTTTTTAAATAGAGATATTTGCGGCTGAACAGTGAGCGACACACTCAAACTGCTTTTTTTAAGATACCAAAGGCCCAAAACTGGATAGTTCAGCGATTTGACCCGTGGAACTGCGAAACCACACTGGGATGTCGGGCCTACACAAGACTATTTTCAACAGATATCATTTTATGTCACAACAGTCAGGAGACACTACTGTTTTTCTTTACGGAAAATATACCAAAACCGGTATATTAGAGATTTTTTACCGTGGGATGGCAAAACCACAGTTATTGTTTACTGGGGTATACCACACTTTTTTAAATAGAGATATTTGTGGCTGAACAGTGAGCGACTCACTCAAACTGCTTTTTTATAGATAAAAAAAGGCCCAAAACTGGATAGTACAGCGATTTGACCCGTGGAACTGCGAAACCACACTGGGATGTCGGGCCTACACAAGACTATTTTCAACAGATATATTTTTGTGTCACAATAGTCAGGAGACACTACTGTTTTTCTTTACGGAAAATATACCAAAACCGGTATATTAGAGATTTTTTACCGTGGGATGGCAAAACCACAGTTATTGTTTACTGGGGTATACCACACTTTTTTAAATAGAGATATTTGTGGCTGAACAGTGAGCGACTCACTCAAACTGCTTTTTTATAGATATAAAAAGGCCCAAAACTGGATAGTACAGCGATTTGACCCGTGGAACTGCGAAACCACACTGGGATGTCGGGCCTACACAAGACTATTTTCAACAGATATATTTTTGTGTCACAACAGTCAGGTGACAATATTGTTTTTCTTTACGGAAAAAACTACCAAAAGCTGAATAATAGAGATTTTTTACCGTGGGATGGCAAAACCACAGTTATTGTTTACTGGGGTATACCACACTTTTTTAAATAGAGATATTTGCGGCTGAACAGTGAGCGACACACTCAAACTGCTTTTTTTTAGATACCAAAGTCCCAAAACTGGATAGTACAGCGATTTGACCCGTGGAACTGCGAAACCACACTGGGATGTCGGGCCTACACAAGACTATTTTCAACAGATATATTTTTGTGTCACAATAGTCAGGAGACACTACTGTTTTTCTTTACGGAAAAAACTACCAAAAGCTGAATAATAGAGATTTTTTACCATGGGATGGCAAAACCACAGTTATTGTTTACTGGGGTATACCACACTTTTTTAAATAGAGATATTTGCGGCTGAACAGTGAGCGACACACTCAAACTGCTTTTTTTTTAGATACCAAAGGCCCAAAACTGGATAGTACAGCGATTTGACCCGTGGAACTGCAAAACCACACTGGGATGTTGGGCCTACACAAAACTATTTTCAACAGATATATTTTTGTGTCACAACAGTCAGGAGACACTACTGTTTTTCTTTACGGGAAAAAAAAACAAAAGCTGAATAATAGAGATTTTTTACCGTGGGATGGCAAAACCACAGTTATTGTTTACTGGGATATACCACACTTTTTTAAATAGAGATATTTGCGGCTGAACAGTGAGCGACACACTCAAACTGCTTTTTTTACAGATACCAGAGGCTCAAACTGGTTAGTACAGCGATTTGACCCGTGGAACTGCGAAACCACACTGGGATGTCGGGCCTACACAAGACTATTTTCAACAGATATATTTTTGTGTCACAACAGTCAGGAGACACTACTGTTTTTCTTTACGGGAAAAAAAAACAAAAGCTGAATAATAGAGATTTTTTACCGTGGGATGGCAAAACCACAGTTATTGTTTACTGGGGTATACCACACTTTTTTAAATAGAGATATTTGCGGCTGAACAGTGAGCGACACACTCAAACTGCTTTTTTTTTAGATAAAAAAGGCCCAAAACTGGATAGTACAGCGATTTGACCCGTGGAACTGCAAAACCACACGGGGATGTCGGGCCTACACAAGACTATTTTCAACAGATATATTTTTGTGTCACAACAGTCAGGAGACACTACTGTTTTTCTTTACGGAAAACATACCAAAACCTGAATAATAGAGATTTTTTACCGTGGGATGGCAAAACCACAGTTATTGTTTACTGGGGTATACCACACTTTTTTAAATAGAAATATTTGCGGCTGAACAGTGAGCGACACACTCAAACTGCATTTTTTTAGATACCAAAGGCCCAAAACTGGATAGTACAGCGATTTGACCCGTGGAACTGCAAAACCACACTGGGATGTCGGGCCTACACAAGACTATTTTCAACAGATATCATTTTATGTCACAACAGTCAGGAGACACTACTGTTTTTCTTTACGGAAAATATACCAAAACCGGTATAATAGAGATTTTTTACCGTGGGATGGCAAAACCACAGTTATTGTTTACTGGGGTATACCACACTTTTTTAAATAGAGATATTTGCGGCTGAACAGTGAGCGACACACTCAAACTGCTTTTTTTTTTAGATACCAAAGGCCCAAAACTGGATAGTACAGCGATTTGACCCGTGGAACTGCAAAACCACACTGGGATGTCGGGCCTACACAAGACTATTTTCAACAGATATCATTTTATGTCACAACAGTCAGGAGACACTACTGATTTTCTTTACGGAAAATATACCAAAACCGGTATAATAGAGATTTTTTACCGTGGGATGGCAAAACCACAGTTATTGTTTACTGGGGTATACCACACTTTTTTAAATAGAGATATTTGCGGCTGAACAGTGAGCGACACACTCAAACTGCTTTTTTTTTAGATACCAAAGGCCCAAAACTGGATAGTACAGCGATTTGACCCGTGGAACTGCGAAACTACACTGGGATGTCGGGCCTACACAAGACTATTTTCAACAGATATATTTTTGTGTCACAACAGTCAGGAGACACTACTGTTTTTCTTTACGGAAAAAACTACCAAAAGCTGAATAATAGAGATTTTTTACCGTGGGATGGCAAAACCACAGTTATTGTTTACTGGGGTATACCACACTTTTTTAAATAGAGATATTTGCGGCTGAACAGTGAGCGACACACTCAAACTGCTTTTTTTACAGATACCAGAGGCTCAAACTGGTTAGTACAGCGATTTGACCCGTGGAACTGCGAAACCACACTGGGATGTCGGGCCTACACAAGACTATTTTCAACAGATATATTTTTGTGTCACAACAGTCAGGAGACACTACTGTTTTTCTTTACGGAAAATATACCAAAACCTGAATAATAGAGATTTTTTACTGTGGGATGGCAAAACCACAGTTATTGTTTACTGGGGTATACCACACTTTTTTAAATAGAGATATTTGCGGCTGAACAGTGAGCGACACACTCAAACTGCTTTTTTTTTAGATACCAAAGGCCCAAAACTGGATAGTACAGCGATTTGACCCGTGGAACTGCGAAACTACACTGGGATGTCGGGCCTACACAAGACTATTTTCAACAGATATATTTTTGTGTCACAACAGTCAGGAGACACTACTGTTTTTCTTTACGGGAAAAAAAAACAAAAGCTGAATAATAGAGATTTTTTACCGTGGGATGGCAAAACCACAGTTATTGTTTACTGGGGTATACCACACTTTTTTAAATAGAGATATTTGCGGCTGAACAGTGAGCGACACACTCAAACTGCTTTTTTTTTAGATAAAAAAGGCCCAAAACTGGATAGTACAGCGATTTGACCCGTGGAACTGCAAAACCACACGGGGATGTCGGGCCTACACAAGACTATTTTCAACAGATATATTTTTGTGTCACAACAGTCAGGAGACACTACTGTTTTTCTTTACGGAAAACATACCAAATCCTGAATAATAGAGATTTTTTACCGTGGGATGGCAAAACCACAGTTATTGTTTACTGGGGTATACCACACTTTTTTAAATAGAAATATTTGCGGCTGAACAGTGAGCGACACACTCAAACTGCATTTTTTTAGATACCAAAGGCCCAAAACTGGATAGTACAGCGATTTGACCCGTGGAACTGCAAAACCACACTGGGATGTCCGGCCTACACAAGACTATTTTCAACAGATATCATTTTATGTCACAACAGTCAGGAGACACTACTGTTTTTCTTTACGGAAAATATACCAAAACCGGTATAATAGAGATTTTTTACCGTGGGATGGCAAAACCACAGTTATTGTTTACTGGGGTATACCACACTTTTTTAAATAGAGATATTTGCGGCTGAACAGTGAGCGACACACTCAAACTGCTTTTTTTTTTAGATACCAAAGGCCCAAAACTGGATAGTACAGCGATTTGACCCGTGGAACTGCAAAACCACACTGGGATGTCGGGCCTACACAAGACTATTTTCAACAGATATCATTTTATGTCACAACAGTCAGGAGACACTACTGATTTTCTTTACGGAAAATATACCAAAACCGGTATAATAGAGATTTTTTACCGTTGGATGGCAAAACCACAGTTATTGTTTACTGGGGTATACCACACTTTTTTAAATAGAGATATTTGCGGCTGAACAGTGAGCGACACACTCAAACTGCTTTTTTATAGATATAAAAAGGCCCAAAACTGGATAGTACAGCGATTTGACCCGTGGAACTGCGAAACCACACTGGGATGTCGGGCCTACACAAGACTATTTTCAACAGATATATTTTTGTGTCACAACAGTCAGGTGACAATATTGTTTTTCTTTACGGAAAAAACTACCAAAAGCTGAATAATAGAGATTTTTTACCGTGGGATGGCAAAACCACAGTTATTGTTTACTGGGGTATACCACACTTTTTTAAATAGAGATATTTGCGGCTGAACAGTGAGCGACACACTCAAACTGCTTTTTTTTAGATACCAAAGTCCCAAAACTGGATAGTACAGCGATTTGACCCGTGGAACTGCGAAACCACACTGGGATGTCGGGCCTACACAAGACTATTTTCAACAGATATATTTTTGTGTCACAATAGTCAGGAGACACTACTGTTTTTCTTTACGGAAAAAACTACCAAAAGCTGAATAATAGAGATTTTTTACCATGGGATGGCAAAACCACAGTTATTGTTTACTGGGGTATACCACACTTTTTTAAATAGAGATATTTGCGGCTGAACAGTGAGCGACACACTCAAACTGCTTTTTTTTTAGATACCAAAGGCCCAAAACTGGATAGTACAGCGATTTGACCCGTGGAACTGCAAAACCACACTGGGATGTTGGGCCTACACAAAACTATTTTCAACAGATATATTTTTGTGTCACAACAGTCAGGAGACACTACTGTTTTTCTTTACGGGAAAAAAAAACAAAAGCTGAATAATAGAGATTTTTTACCGTGGGATGGCAAAACCACAGTTATTGTTTACTGGGATATACCACACTTTTTTAAATAGAGATATTTGCGGCTGAACAGTGAGCGACACACTCAAACTGCTTTTTTTACAGATACCAGAGGCTCAAACTGGTTAGTACAGCGATTTGACCCGTGGAACTGCGAAACCACACTGGGATGTCGGGCCTACACAAGACTATTTTCAACAGATATATTTTTGTGTCACAACAGTCAGGAGACACTACTGTTTTTCTTTACGGGAAAAAAAAACAAAAGCTGAATAATAGAGATTTTTTACCGTGGGATGGCAAAACCACAGTTATTGTTTACTGGGGTATACCACACTTTTTTAAATAGAGATATTTGCGGCTGAACAGTGAGCGACACACTCAAACTGCTTTTTTTTTAGATAAAAAAGGCCCAAAACTGGATAGTACAGCGATTTGACCCGTGGAACTGCAAAACCACACGGGGATGTCGGGCCTACACAAGACTATTTTCAACAGATATATTTTTGTGTCACAACAGTCAGGAGACACTACTGTTTTTCTTTACGGAAAACATACCAAAACCTGAATAATAGAGATTTTTTACCGTGGGATGGCAAAACCACAGTTATTGTTTACTGGGGTATACCACACTTTTTTAAATAGAAATATTTGCGGCTGAACAGTGAGCGACACACTCAAACTGCATTTTTTTAGATACCAAAGGCCCAAAACTGGATAGTACAGCGATTTGACCCGTGGAACTGCAAAACCACACTGGGATGTCGGGCCTACACAAGACTATTTTCAACAGATATCATTTTATGTCACAACAGTCAGGAGACACTACTGTTTTTCTTTACGGAAAATATACCAAAACCGGTATAATAGAGATTTTTTACCGTGGGATGGCAAAACCACAGTTATTGTTTACTGGGGTATACCACACTTTTTTAAATAGAGATATTTGCGGCTGAACAGTGAGCGACACACTCAAACTGCTTTTTTTTTTAGATACCAAAGGCCCAAAACTGGATAGTACAGCGATTTGACCCGTGGAACTGCAAAACCACACTGGGATGTCGGGCCTACACAAGACTATTTTCAACAGATATCATTTTATGTCACAACAGTCAGGAGACACTACTGATTTTCTTTACGGAAAATATACCAAAACCGGTATAATAGAGATTTTTTACCGTGGGATGGCAAAACCACAGTTATTGTTTACTGGGGTATACCACACTTTTTTAAATAGAGATATTTGCGGCTGAACAGTGAGCGACACACTCAAACTGCTTTTTTTTTAGATACCAAAGGCCCAAAACTGGATAGTACAGCGATTTGACCCGTGGAACTGCGAAACTACACTGGGATGTCGGGCCTACACAAGACTATTTTCAACAGATATATTTTTGTGTCACAACAGTCAGGAGACACTACTGTTTTTCTTTACGGAAAAAACTACCAAAAGCTGAATAATAGAGATTTTTTACCGTGGGATGGCAAAACCACAGTTATTGTTTACTGGGGTATACCACACTTTTTTAAATAGAGATATTTGCGGCTGAACAGTGAGCGACACACTCAAACTGCTTTTTTTACAGATACCAGAGGCTCAAACTGGTTAGTACAGCGATTTGACCCGTGGAACTGCGAAACCACACTGGGATGTCGGGCCTACACAAGACTATTTTCAACAGATATATTTTTGTGTCACAACAGTCAGGAGACACTACTGTTTTTCTTTACGGAAAATATACCAAAACCTGAATAATAGAGATTTTTTACTGTGGGATGGCAAAACCACAGTTATTGTTTACTGGGGTATACCACACTTTTTTAAATAGAGATATTTGCGGCTGAACAGTGAGCGACACACTCAAACTGCTTTTTTTTTAGATACCAAAGGCCCAAAACTGGATAGTACAGCGATTTGACCCGTGGAACTGCGAAACTACACTGGGATGTCGGGCCTACACAAGACTATTTTCAACAGATATATTTTTGTGTCACAACAGTCAGGAGACACTACTGTTTTTCTTTACGGGAAAAAAAAACAAAAGCTGAATAATAGAGATTTTTTACCGTGGGATGGCAAAACCACAGTTATTGTTTACTGGGGTATACCACACTTTTTTAAATAGAGATATTTGCGGCTGAACAGTGAGCGACACACTCAAACTGCTTTTTTTTTAGATAAAAAAGGCCCAAAACTGGATAGTACAGCGATTTGACCCGTGGAACTGCAAAACCACACGGGGATGTCGGGCCTACACAAGACTATTTTCAACAGATATATTTTTGTGTCACAACAGTCAGGAGACACTACTGTTTTTCTTTACGGAAAACATACCAAATCCTGAATAATAGAGATTTTTTACCGTGGGATGGCAAAACCACAGTTATTGTTTACTGGGGTATACCACACTTTTTTAAATAGAAATATTTGCGGCTGAACAGTGAGCGACACACTCAAACTGCATTTTTTTAGATACCAAAGGCCCAAAACTGGATAGTACAGCGATTTGACCCGTGGAACTGCAAAACCACACTGGGATGTCCGGCCTACACAAGACTATTTTCAACAGATATCATTTTATGTCACAACAGTCAGGAGACACTACTGTTTTTCTTTACGGAAAATATACCAAAACCGGTATAATAGAGATTTTTTACCGTGGGATGGCAAAACCACAGTTATTGTTTACTGGGGTATACCACACTTTTTTAAATAGAGATATTTGCGGCTGAACAGTGAGCGACACACTCAAACTGCTTTTTTTTTTAGATACCAAAGGCCCAAAACTGGATAGTACAGCGATTTGACCCGTGGAACTGCAAAACCACACTGGGATGTCGGGCCTACACAAGACTATTTTCAACAGATATCATTTTATGTCACAACAGTCAGGAGACACTACTGATTTTCTTTACGGAAAATATACCAAAACCGGTATAATAGAGATTTTTTACCGTTGGATGGCAAAACCACAGTTATTGTTTACTGGGGTATACCACACTTTTTTAAATAGAGATATTTGCGGCTGAACAGTGAGCGACACACTCAAACTGCTTTTTTTTTAGATACCAAAGGCCCAAAACTGGATAGTACAGCGATTTGACCCGTGGAACTGCGAAACTACACTGGGATGTCGGGCCTACACAAGACTATTTTCAACAGATATATTTTTGTGTCACAACAGTCAGGAGACACTACTGTTTTTCTTTACGGAAAATATACCAAAACCGGTATAATAGAGATTTTTTACCGTGGGATGGCAAAACCACAGTTATTGTTTACTGGGGTATACCACACTTTTTTAAATAGAGATATTTGCGGCTGAACAGTGAGCGACACACTCAAACTGCTTTTTTTTTAGATATCAAAGGCCCAAAACTGGATAGTACAGCGATTTGACCCGTGGAACTGCGAAACTACACTGGGATGTCGGGCCTACACAAGACTATTTTCAACAGATATATTTTTGTGTCACAACAGTCAGGAGACACTACTGTTTTTCTTTACGGGAAAAAAAACAAAAGCTGAATAATAGAGTTTTTTACCGTGGGATGGCAAAACCACAGTTATTGTTTACTGGGGTATACCACACTTTTTTAAATAGAGATATTTGCGGCTGAACAGTGAGCGACACACTCAAACTGCTTTTTTTTTAGATACCAAAGGCCCAAAACTGGATAGTACAGCGATTTGACCCATGGAACTGCAAAACCACACTGGGATGTCGGGCCTACACAAAACTATTTTCAACAGATATCATTTTATGTCACAACAGTCAGGAGACACTACTGTTTTTCTTTACGGAAAATATACCAAAACCTGAATAATAGAGATTTTTTACCGTGGGATGGCAAAACCACAGTTATTGTTTACTGGGGTATACCACACTTTTTTAAATAGAGATATTTGCGGCTGAACAGTGAGCGACACACTCAAACTGCTTTTTTTTAGATACCAAAGGCCCAAAACTGGATAGTATAGCGATTTGACCCGTGGAACTGCAAAACCACACTGGGATGTCGGGCCTACACAAGACTATTTTCAACAGATATCATTTTATCTCACAACAGTCAGGAGACACTACTGTTTTTCTTTACGTAAAATATATCAAAACCGGTATAATAGAGATTTTTTACCGTGGGATGGCAAAACCACAGTTATTGTTTACTGGGGTATACCACACTTTTTTAAATAGAGATATTTGCGGCTGAACAGTGAGCGACACACTCAAACTGCTTTTTTTTTAGATACCAAAGGCCCAAAACTGGATAGTACAGATATTTGACCCGTGGAACTGCGAAACCACACTGGGATGTCGGGCCTACACAAGACTATTTTCAACAGATATATTTTTGTGTCACAACAGTCAGGAGACACTACTGTTTTTCTTTACGGAAAATATCCCAAACCTGAATAATAGAGATTTTTTACCGTGGGATGGCAAAACCACAGTTATTGTTTACTGGGGTATACCACACTTTTTTAAATAGAGATATTTGCGGCTGAACAGTGAGCGACACACTCAAACTGCTTTTTTTTTTAGATACCAAAGGCCCAAAACTGGATAGTACAGCGATTTGACCCGTGGAACTGCAAAACCACACTGGGATGTCGGGCCTACACAAGACTATTTTCAACAGATATCATTTTATGTCACAACAGTCAGGAGACATTACTGTTTTTCTTTACGGAAAATATACCAAAACCGGTATAATAGAGATTTTTTACCGTGGGATGGCAAAACCACAGTTATTGTTTACTGGGGTATACCACACTTTTTTAAATAGAGATATTTGCGGCTGAACAGTGAGCGACACACTCAAACTGCTTTTTTTTTAGATACCAAAGGCCCAAAACTGGATAGTACAGCGATTTGACCCGTGGAACTGCAAAACCACACGGGGATGTCGGGCCCACACAAGACTATTTTCAACAGATATATTTTTGTGTCACAACAGTCAGGAAACACTACTGTTTTTCTTTACGGGAAAAAAAAACAAAAGCTGAATAATAGAGATTTTTTACCGTGGGATGGCAAAACCACAGTTATTGTTTACTGGGGTATACCACACTTTTTTAAATAGAGATATTTGCGGCTGAACAGTGAGCGACACACTCAAACTGCTTTTTTTTTAGATACCAAAGGCCCAAAACTGGATAGTACAGCTATTTGACCCGTGGAACTGCGAAACCACACTGGGATGTCGGGCCTACACAAGACTATTTTCAACAGATATATTTTTGTGTCACAACAGTCAGGAGACACTACTGTTTTTCTTTACGGAAAATATCCCAAACCTGAATAATAGAGATTTTTTACCGTGGGATGGCAAAACCACAGTTATTGTTTACTGGGGTATACCACACTTTTTTAAATAGAGATATTTGCGGCTGAACAGTGAGCGACACACTCAAACTGCTTTTTTTTTTAGATACCAAAGGCCCAAAACTGGATAGTACAGCGATTTGACCCGTGGAACTGCAAAACCACACTGGGATGTCGGGCCTACACAAGACTATTTTCAACAGATATCATTTTATGTCACAACAGTCAGGAGACATTACTGTTTTTCTTTACGGAAAATATACCAAAACCGGTATAATAGAGATTTTTTACTGTGGGATGGCAAAACCACAGTTATTGTTTACTGGGGTATACCACACTTTTTTAAATAGAGATATTTGCGGCTGAACAGTGAGCGACACACTCAAACTGCTTTTTTTTTAGATACCAAAGGCCCAAAACTGGATAGTACAGCGATTTGACCCGTGGAACTGCAAAACCACACGGGGATGTCGGGCCTACACAAGACTATTTTCAACAGATATATTTTTGTGTCACAACAGTCAGGAGACACTACTGTTTTTCTTTACGGGAAAAAAAAACAAAAGCTGAATAATAGAGATTTTTTACCGTGGGATGGCAAAACCACAGTTATTGTTTACTGGGGTATACCACACTTTTTTAAATAGAGATATTTGCGGCTGAACAGTGAGCGACACACTCAAACTGCTTTTTTTTTAGATACCAAAGGCCCAAAACTGGATAGTACAGCGATTTGACCCGTGGAACTGCAAAACCACACGGGGATGTCGGGCGTACACAAGACTATTTTCAACAGATATATTTTTGTGTCACAACAGTCAGGAGACACTACTGTTTTTCTTTACGGAAAATATACCAAAACCTGAATAATAGAGATTTTTTACCGTGGGATGGCAAAACCACAGTTATTGTTTACTGGGGTATACCACACTTTTTTAAATAGAGATATTTGCGGCTGAACAGTGAGCGACACACTCAAACTGCTTTTTTTTAGATACCAAAGGCCCAAAACTGGAGAGTACAGCGATTTGACCCGTGGAACTGCAAAACCACACTGGGATGTCGGGCCTACACAAGACTATTTTCAACAGATATCATTTTATGTCACAACAGTCAGGAGACACTACTGTTTTTCTTTACGGAAAATATACCAAAACCGGTATAATAGAGATTTTTTACCGTGGGATGGCAAAACCACAGTTATTGTTTACTGGGGTATACCACACTTTTTTAAATAGAGATATTTGCGGCTGAACAGTGAGCGACACACTCAAACTGCTTTTTTTTTAGATACCAAAGGCCCAAAACTGGATAGTACAGCGATTTGACCCGTGGAACTGCAAAACCACACTGGGATGTCGGGCCTACACAAGACTATTTTCAACAGATATATTTTTGTGTCACAACAGTCAGGAGACACTACTGTTTTTCTTTACGGAAAATATCCCAAACCTGAATAATAGAGATTTTTTACCGTGGGATGGCAAAACCACAGTTATTGTTTACTGGGGTATACCACACTTTTTTAAATAGAGATATTTGCGGCTGAACAGTGAGCGACACACTCAAACTGCTTTTTTTTTAGATACTAAAGGCCCAAAACTGGATAGTACAGCGATTTGACCCGGGGAACTGCGAAACCACACTGGGATGTCGGGCCTACACAAGACTATTTTCAACAGATATATTTTTGTGTCACAACAGTCAGGAGACACTACTGTTTTTCTTTACGGGAAAAAAAAACAAAAGCTGAATAATAGAGATTTTTTACCGTGGGATGGCAAAACCACAGTTATTGTTTACTGGGGTATGCCACACTTTTTTAAATAGAGATATTTGCGGCTGAACAGTGAGCGACACACTCAAACTGCTTTTTTTCTAGATACTAAAGGCCCAAAACTGGACAGTACAGCGATTTGACCCGTGGAACTGCGAAACCACACTGGGATGTCGGGCCTACACAAGACTATTTTCAACAGATATATTTTTGTGTCACAACAGTCAGGAGACACTACTGTTTTTCTTTACGGAAAAAACTAGCAAAAGCTGAATAATAGAGATTTTTTACCGTGGGATGGCAAAACCACAGTTATTGTTTACTGGGGTATACCACACTTTTTTAAATAGAGATATTTGCGGCTGAACAGTGAGCAACACACTCAAACTGCTTTTTTTTTAGATACCAAAGGCCCAAAACTGGATAGTACAGCGATTTGTCCCGTGGAACTGCGAAACCACACTGGGATGTTGGGCCTACACAAGACTATTTTCAACAGATATATTTTTGTGTCAAAACAGTCAGGAGACACTACTGTTTTTCTTTACGGAAAAAGCTACCGAAAGCTGAATAATAGTGATTTTTTACCGTGGGATGGCAAAACCACAGTTATTGTTTACTGGGGTACACCACACTTTTTTAAATAGAGATATTTGCGGCTGAACATTGAGCGACACACTCAAACTGCTTTTTTTTTAGACACCAAAGGCCCAAAACTGGATAGTACAGCGATTTGACCCGTGGAACTGCAAAACCACACTGGAATGTCGGGTCTACACAAGACTATTTTCAACAGATATATTTTTGTGTCACAACAGTCAGGAGACACTACTGTTATTCTTTACGGAAAAAACTACCAAAAGCTGAATAATAGAGATTTTTTACCGTGGGATGGCAAAACCACAGTTATTGTTTACTGGGGTATACCACACTTTTTTAAATAGAGATATTTGCGGCTGAACAGTGAGCGACACACTCAAACTGCTTTTTTTACAGATACCAGAGGCTCAAAACTGGATAGTACAGCGATTTGACCCATGGAACTGCGAAACCACACTGGGATGTCTTGCCTACACAAGACTATTTTCAACAGATATATTTTTGTGTCACAACAGTCAGGAGACACTACTGTTTTTCTTTACGGAAAATATACCAAAACCTGAATAATAGAGATTTTTTACCGTGGCATGGCAAAACCACAGTTATTGTTTACTGGGGTATACCACACTTTTTTAAATAGAGATATTTGCGGCTGAACAGTGAGCGACACACTCAAACTGCTTTTTTTTTAGATACCAAAGGCCCAAAACTGGATAGTACAGCGATTTGTCCCGTGGAACTGCGAAACCACACTGGGATGTTGGGCCTACACAAGACTATTTTCAACAGATATATTTTTGTGTCAAAACAGTCAGGAGACACTACTGTTTTTCTTTACGGAAAAAGCTACCGAAAGCTGAATAATAGTGATTTTTTACCGTGGGATGGCAAAACCACAGTTATTGTTTACTGGGGTACACCACACTTTTTTAAATAGAGATATTTGCGGCTGAACATTGAGCGACACACTCAAACTGCTTTTTTTTTAGACACCAAAGGCCCAAAACTGGATAGTACAGCGATTTGACCCGTGGAACTGCAAAACCACACTGGAATGTCGGGTCTACACAAGACTATTTTCAACAGATATATTTTTGTGTCACAACAGTCAGGAGACACTACTGTTATTCTTTACGGAAAAAACTACCAAAAGCCGAATAATAGAGATTTTTTACCGTGGGATGGCAAAACCACAGTTATTGTTTACTGGGGTATACCACACTTTTTTAAATAGAGATATTTGCGGCTGAACAGTGAGCGACACACTCAAACTGCTTTTTTTACAGATACCAGAGGCTCAAAACTGGATAGTACAGCGATTTGACCCATGGAACTGCGAAACCACACTGGGATGTCTTGCCTACACAAGACTATTTTCAACAGATATATTTTTGTGTCACAACAGTCAGGAGACACTACTGTTTTTCTTTACGGAAAATATACCAAAACCTGAATAATAGAGATTTTTTACCGTGGCATGGCAAAACCACAGTTATTGTTTACTGGGGTATGCCACACTTTTTTAAATAGAGATATTTGCGGCTGAACAGTGAGCGACACACTCAAACTGCTTTTTTTTTAGATACCAAAGGCCCAAAACTGGATAGTACAGCGATTTGACCCATGGAACTGCGAAACCACACTGGGATGTCGGGCCTACACAAGACTATTTTCAACAGATATATTTTTGTGTCACAACAGTCAGGAGACACTACTGTTTTTCTTTACGGGAAAAAAAACCAAAAGCTGAATAATAGAGATTTTTTACCGTGGGATGCAACACCACAGTTATTGTTTACTGGGGTATACCACACTTTTTTAAATAGAGATATTTGCGGCTGAACAGTGAGCGACACACTCAAACTGCTTTTTTTTAGATACCAAAGGCCCAAAACTGGATAGTACAGCGATTTGACCCGTGGAACTGCAAAACCACACTGGGATGTGGGGTCTACACAAGACTATTTTCAACAGATATCATTTTATGTCACAACAGTCAGGAGACACTACTGTTTTTCTTTACGGAAAAAACTACCAAAAGCTGAATAACAGAGATTTTTTACCGTGGGATGGCAAAACCACAGTTATTGTTTACTGGGGTATACCACAATTTTTTAAACAGAGATATTTGCGGCTGAACAGTGAGCGACACACTCAAACTGCTTTTTTTTTAGATACCAAAGGCCCAAAACTAGATAGTACAGCGATTTGACCCGTGGAACTGCGAAACCACACTGGGATGTCGGGCCTACACAAGACTATTTTCAACAGATATATTTTTGTGTCACAACAGTCAGGAGACACTACTGTTTTTCTTTACGGAAAAAACTACCAAAAGCTGAATAAAAGAGATTTTTTACCATGGGATGGCAAAACCACAGTTATTGATTACTGGGGTATACCACACTTTTTTAAATAGAGATATTTGCGGCTGAACAGTGAGCGACACACTCAAACTGTTTTTTTTTAGATACCAAAGGCCCAAAACTGGATAGTACAGCGATTTGACCCGTGGAACTGCGAAACCACACTGGGATGTCGGGCCTACACAAGACTATTTTCAACAGATATATTTTTGTGTCACAACAGTCAGGAGACACTACTGTTTTTCTTTACGGAAAATATACCAAAACCGGTATAATAGAGATTTTTTACCGTGGGATGGCAAAACCACAGTTATTGTTTACTGGGGTATACCACACTTTTTTAAATAGAGATATTTGCGGCTGAACAGTGAGCGACACACTCAAACTGCTTTTTTTTTAGATACCAAAGGCCCAAAACTGGATAGTACAGCAATTTGACCCGTGGAACTGCGAAACCACACTGGGATGTCGGGCCTACACAAGACTATTTTCAACAGATATATTTTTGTGTCACAACAGTCAGGAGACACTACTGTTTTTCTTTACGGAAAATATTCTAAACCTGAATAATAGAGATTTTTTACCGTGGGATGGCAAAACCACAGTTATTGTTTACTGGGGTATACCACACTTTTTTTAAATAGAGATATTTGCGGCTGAACATTGAGCGACACACTCAAACTGCTTTTTTTTTAGACACCAAAGGCCCAAAACTGGATAGTACAGCGATTTGACCCGTGGAACTGCAAAACCACACTGGAATGTCGGGTCTACACAAGACTATTTTCAACAGATATATTTTTGTGTCACAACAGTCAGGAGACACTACTGTTATTCTTTACGGAAAAAACTACCAAAAGCTGAATAATAGAGATTTTTTACCGTGGGATGGCAAAACCACAGTTATTGTTTACTGGGGTATACCACACTTTTTTAAATAGAGATATTTGCGGCTGAACAGTGAGCGACACACTCAAACTGCTTTTTTTACAGATACCAGAGGCTCAAAACTGGATAGTACAGCGATTTGACCCGTGGAACTGCGAAACCACACTGGGATGTCTGGCCTACACAAGACTATTTTCAACAGATATATTTTTGTGTCACAACAGTCAGGAGACACTACTGTTTTTCTTTACGGAAAATATACCAAAACCTGAATAATAGAGATTTTTTACCGTGGCATGGCAAAACCACAGTTATTGTTTACTGGGATATACCACACTTTTTTAAATAGAGATATTTGCGGCTGAACAGTGAGCGACACACTCAAACTGCTTTTTTTTAGATACCAAAGGCCCAAAACTGGATAGTACAGCGATTTGACCCATGGAACTGCGAAACCACACTGGGATGTCGGGCCTACACAAGACTATTTTCAACAGATATATTTTTGTGTCACAACAGTCAGGAGACACTACTGTTTTTCTTTACGGGAAAAAAAAACAAAAGCTGAATAATAGAGATTTTTTACCGTGGGATGGCAAAACCACAGTTATTGTTTACTGGGGTATACCACACTTTTTTAAATAGAGATATTTGCGGCTGAACAGTGAGCGACACACTCAAAATGCTTTTTTTTAGATACCAAAGGCCCAAAACTGGATAGTACAGCGATTTGACCCGTGGAACTGCAAAACCACACGGGGATGTCGGGCGTACACAAGACTATTTTCAACAGATATATTTTTGTGTCACAACAGTCAGGAGACACTACTGTTTTTCTTTACGGAAAATATACCAAAACCTGAATAATAGAGATTTTTTACCGTGGGATGGCAAAATCACAGTTATTGTTTACTGGGGTATACCACACTTTTTTAAATAGAGATATTTGCGGCTGAACAGTGAGCGACACACTCAAACTGCTTTTTTTTAGATACCAAAGGCCCAAAACTGGAGAGTACAGCGATTTGACCCGTGGAACTGCAAAACCACACTGGGATGTCGGGCCTACACAAGACTATTTTCAACAGATATCATTTTATGTCACAACAGTCAGGAGACACTACTGTTTTTCTTTACGGAAAATATACCAAAACCGGTATAATAGAGATTTTTTACCGTGGGATGGCAAAACCACAGTTATTGTTTACTGGGGTATACCACACTTTTTTAAATAGAGATATTTGCGGCTGAACAGTGAGCGACACACTCAAACTGCTTTTTTTTTAGATACCAAAGGCCCAAAACTGGATAGTACAGCGATTTGACCCGTGGAACTGCAAAACCACACTGGGATGTCGGGCCTACACAAGACTATTTTCAACAGATATATTTTTGTGTCACAACAGTCAGGAGACACTACTGTTTTTCTTTACGGAAAATATCCCAAACCTGAATAATAGAGATTTTTTACCGTGGGATGGCAAAACCACAGTTATTGTTTACTGGGGTATACCACACTTTTTTAAATAGAGATATTTGCGGCTGAACAGTGAGCGACACACTCAAACTGCTTTTTTTTTAGATACTAAAGGCCCAAAACTGGATAGTACAGCGATTTGACCCGGGGAACTGCGAAACCACACTGGGATGTCGGGCCTACACAAGACTATTTTCAACAGATATATTTTTGTGTCACAACAGTCAGGAGACACTACTGTTTTTCTTTACGGGAAAAAAAAACAAAAGCTGAATAATAGAGATTTTTTACCGTGGGATGGCAAAACCACAGTTATTGTTTACTGGGGTATGCCACACTTTTTTAAATAGAGATATTTGCGGCTGAACAGTGAGCGACACACTCAAACTGCTTTTTTTCTAGATACTAAAGGCCCAAAACTGGACAGTACAGCGATTTGACCCGTGGAACTGGGAAACCACACTGGGATGTCGGGCCTACACAAGACTATTTTCAACAGATATATTTTTGTGTCACAACAGTCAGGAGACACTACTGTTTTTCTTTACGGAAAAAGCTACCGAAAGCTGAATAATAGTGATTTTTTACCGTGGGATGGCAAAACCACAGTTATTGTTTACTGGGGTACACCACACTTTTTTAAATAGAGATATTTGCGGCTGAACATTGAGCGACACACTCAAACTGCTTTTTTTTTAGACACCAAAGGCCCAAAACTGGATAGTACAGCGATTTGACCCGTGGAACTGCAAAACCACACTGGAATGTTGGGTCTACACAAGACTATTTTCAACAGATATATTTTTGTGTCACAACAGTCAGGAGACACTACTGTTATTCTTTACGGAAAAAACTACCAAAAGCTGAATAATAGAGATTTTTTACCGTGGGATGGCAAAACCACAGTTATTGTTTACTGGGGTATACCACACTTTTTTAAATAGAGATATTTGCGGCTGAACAGTGAGCGACACACTCAAACTGCTTTTTTTACAGATACCAGAGGCTCAAAACTGGATAGTACAGCGATTTGACCCATGGAACTGCGAAACCACACTGGGATGTCTTGCCTACACAAGACTATTTTCAACAGATATATTTTTGTGTCACAACAGTCAGGAGACACTACTGTTTTTCTTTACGGAAAATATACCAAAACCTGAATAATAGAGATTTTTTACCGTGGCATGGCAAAACCACAGTTATTGTTTACTGGGGTATACCACACTTTTTTAAATAGAGATATTTGCGGCTGAACAGTGAGCGACACACTCAAACTGCTTTTTTTTTAGATACCAAAGGCCCAAAACTGGATAGTACAGCGATTTGTCCCGTGGAACTGCGAAACCACACTGGGATGTTGGGCCTACACAAGACTATTTTCAACAGATATATTTTTGTGTCAAAACAGTCAGGAGACACTACTGTTTTTCTTTACGGAAAAAGCTACCGAAAGCTGAATAATAGTGATTTTTTACCGTGGGATGGCAAAACCACAGTTATTGTTTACTGGGGTACACCACACTTTTTTAAATAGAGATATTTGCAGCTGAACATTGAGCGACACACTCAAACTGTTTTTTTTTAGACACCAAAGGCCCAAAACTGGATAGTACAGCGATTTGACCCGTGGAACTGCAAAACCACACTGGAATGTCGGGTCTACACAAGACTATTTTCAACAGATATATTTTTGTGTCACAACAGTCAGGAGACACTACTGTTATTCTTTACGGAAAAAACTACCAAAAGCCGAATAATAGAGATTTTTTACCGTGGGATGGCAAAACCACAGTTATTGTTTACTGGGGTATACCACACTTTTTTAAATAGAGATATTTGCGGCTGAACAGTGAGCGACACACTCAAACTGCTTTTTTTACAGATACCAGAGGCTCAAAACTGGATAGTACAGCGATTTGACCCATGGAACTGCGAAACCACACTGGGATGTCTTGCCTACACAAGACTATTTTCAACAGATATATTTTTGTGTCACAACAGTCAGGAGACACTACTGTTTTTCTTTACGGAAAATATACCAAAACCTGAATAATAGAGATTTTTTACCGTGGCATGGCAAAACCACAGTTATTGTTTACTGGGGTATGCCACACTTTTTTAAATAGAGATATTTGCGGCTGAACAGTGAGCGACACACTCAAACTGCTTTTTTTTTAGATACCAAAGGCCCAAAACTGGATAGTACAGCGATTTGACCCATGGAACTGCGAAACCACACTGGGATGTCGGGCCTACACAAGACTATTTTCAACAGATATATTTTTGTGTCACAACAGTCAGGAGACACTACTGTTTTTCTTTACGGGAAAAAAAACCAAAAGCTGAATAATAGAGATTTTTTACCGTGGGATGCAAAACCACAGTTATTGTTTACTGGGGTATACCACACTTTTTTAAATAGAGATATTTGCGGCTGAACAGTGAGCGACACACTCAAACTGCTTTTTTTTAGATACCAAAGGCCCAAAACTGGATAGTACAGCGATTTGACCCGTGGAACTGCAAAACCACACTGGGATGTGGGGCCTACACAAGACTATTTTCAACAGATATCATTTTATGTCACAACAGTCAGGAGACACTACTGTTTTTCTTTACGGAAAAAACTACCAAAAGCTGAATAACAGAGATTTTTTACCGTGGGATGGCAAAACCACAGTTATTGTTTACTGGGGTATACCACACTTTTTTAAACAGAGATATTTGCGGCTGAACAGTGAGCGACACACTCAAACTGCTTTTTTTTTAGATACCAAAGGCCCAAAACTAGATAGTACAGCGATTTGACCCGTGGAACTGCGAAACCACACTGGGATGTCGGGCCTACACAAGACTATTTTCAACAGATATATTTTTGTGTCACAACAGTCAGGAGACACTACTGTTTTTCTTTACGGAAAAAACTACCAAAAGCTGAATAAAAGAGATTTTTTACCATGGGATGGCAAAACCACAGTTATTGATTACTGGGGTATACCACACTTTTTTAAATAGAGATATTTGCGGCTGAACAGTGAGCGACACACTCAAACTGTTTTTTTTTAGATACCAAAGGCCCAAAACTGGATAGTACAGCGATTTGACCCGTGGAACTGCGAAACCACACTGGGATGTCGGGCCTACACAAGACTATTTTCAACAGATATATTTTTGTGTCACAACAGTCAGGAGACACTACTGTTTTTCTTTACGGAAAATATACCAAAACCGGTATAATAGAGATTTTTTACCGTGGGATGGCAAAACCACAGTTATTGTTTACTGGGGTATACCACACTTTTTTAAATAGAGATATTTGCGGCTGAACAGTGAGCGACACACTCAAACTGCTTTTTTTTTAGATACCAAAGGCCCAAAACTGGATAGTACAGCAATTTGACCCGTGGAACTGCGAAACCACACTGGGATGTCGGGCCTACACAAGACTATTTTCAACAGATATATTTTTGTGTCACAACAGTCAGGAGACACTACTGTTTTTCTTTACGGAAAATATTCTAAACCTGAATAATAGAGATTTTTTACCGTGGGATGGCAAAACCACAGTTATTGTTTACTGGGGTATACCACACTTTTTTTAAATAGAGATATTTGCGGCTGAACATTGAGCGACACACTCAAACTGCTTTTTTTTTAGACACCAAAGGCCCAAAACTGGATAGTACAGCGATTTGACCCGTGGAACTGCAAAACCACACTGGAATGTCGGGTCTACACAAGACTATTTTCAACAGATATATTTTTGTGTCACAACAGTCAGGAGACACTACTGTTATTCTTTACGGAAAAAACTACCAAAAGCTGAATAATAGAGATTTTTTACCGTGGGATGGCAAAACCACAGTTATTGTTTACTGGGGTATACCACACTTTTTTAAATAGAGATATTTGCGGCTGAACAGTGAGCGACACACTCAAACTGCTTTTTTTACAGATACCAGAGGCTCAAAACTGGATAGTACAGCGATTTGACCCGTGGAACTGCGAAACCACACTGGGATGTCTGGCCTACACAAGACTATTTTCAACAGATATATTTTTGTGTCACAACAGTCAGGAGACACTACTGTTTTTCTTTACGGAAAATATACCAAAACCTGAATAATAGAGATTTTTTACCGTGGCATGGCAAAACCACAGTTATTGTTTACTGGGATATACCACACTTTTTTAAATAGAGATATTTGCGGCTGAACAGTGAGCGACACACTCAAACTGCTTTTTTTTAGATACCAAAGGCCCAAAACTGGATAGTACAGCGATTTGACCCATGGAACTGCGAAACCACACTGGGATGTCGGGCCTACACAAGACTATTTTCAACAGATATATTTTTGTGTCACAACAGTCAGGAGACACTACTGTTTTTCTTTACGGGAAAAAAAAACAAAAGCTGAATAATAGAGATTTTTTACCGTGGGATGGCAAAACCACAGTTATTGTTTACTGGGGTATACCACACTTTTTTAAATAGAGATATTTGCGGCTGAACAGTGAGCGACACACTCAAACTGCTTTTTTTTAGATACCAAAGGCCCAAAACTGGATAGTACAGCGATTTGACCCGTGGAACTGCAAAACCACACGGGGATGTCGGGCCTACACAAGACTATTTTCAACAGATATCATTTTATGTCACAACAGTCAGGAGACACTACTGTTTTTCTTTACGGAAAATATACCAAAACCGGTATAATAGAGATTTTTTACCGTGGGATGGCAAAACCACAGTTATTGTTTACTGGGGTATACCACACTTTTTTAAATAGAGATATTTGCGGCTGAACAGTGAGCGACACACTCAAACTGCTTTTTTTTTAGATACCAAAGGCCCAAAACTGGATAGTACAGCGATTTGACCCGTGGAACTGCGAAACCACACTGGGATGTCGGGCCTACACAAGACTATTTTCAACAGATATATTTTTGTGTCACAACAGTCAGGAGACACTACTGTTTTTCTTTACGGAAAATATTCTAAACCTGAATAATAGAGATTTTTTACCGTGGGATGGCAAAACCACAGTTATTGTTTACTGGGGTATACCACACTTTTTTTAAATAGAGATATTTGCGGCTGAACATTGAGCGACACACTCAAACTGCTTTTTTTTTAGACACCAAAGGCCCAAAACTGGATAGTACAGCGATTTGACCCGTGGAACTGCAAAACCACACTGGAATGTCGGGTCTACACAAGACTATTTTCAACAGATATATTTTTGTGTCACAACAGTCAGGAGACACTACTGTTATTCTTTACGGAAAAAACTACCAAAAGCTGAATAATAGAGATTTTTTACCGTGGGATGGCAAAACCACAGTTATTGTTTACTGGGGTATACCACACTTTTTTAAATAGAGATATTTGCGGCTGAACAGTGAGCGACACACTCAAACTGCTTTTTTTACAGATACCAGAGGCTCAAAACTGGATAGTACAGCGATTTGACCCGTGGAACTGCGAAACCACACTGGGATGTCTGGCCTACACAAGACTATTTTCAACAGATATATTTTTGTGTCACAACAGTCAGGAGACACTACTGTTTTTCTTTACGGAAAATATACCAAAACCTGAATAATAGAGATTTTTTACCGTGGCATGGCAAAACCACAGTTATTGTTTACTGGGGTATACCACACTTTTTTAAATAGAGATATTTGCAGCTGAACAGTGAGCGACACACTCAAACTGCTTTTTTTTAGATACCAAAGGCCCAAAACTGGATAGTACAGCGATTTGACCCATGGAACTGCGAAACCACACTGGGATGTCGGGCCTACACAAGACTATTTTCAACAGATATATTTTTGTGTCACAACAGTCAGGAGACACTACTGTTTTTCTTTACGGGAAAAAAAAACAAAAGCTGAATAATAGAGATTTTTTACCGTGGGATGGCAAAACCACAGTTATTGTTTACTGGGGTATACCACACTTTTTTAAATAGAGATATTTGCGGCTGAACAGTGAGCGACACACTCAATCTGCTTTTTTTTAGATACCAAAGGCCCAAAACTGGATAGTACAGCGATTTGACCCGTGGAACTGCAAAACCACACGGGGATGTCGGGCCTACACAAGACTATTTTCAACAGATATCATTTTATGTCACAACAGTCAGGAGACACTACTGTTTTTCTTTACGGAAAATATACCAAAACCGGTATAATAGAGATTTTTTACCGTGGGATGGCAAAACCACAGTTATTGTTTACTGGGGTATACCACACTTTTTTAAATAGAGATATTTGTGGCTGAACAGTGAGCGACTCACTCAAACTGCTTTTTTTTAGATAAAAAAAGGCCCAAAACTGGATAGTACAGCGATTTGACCCGTGGAACTGCGAAACCACACTGGGATGTCGGGCCTACACAAGACTATTTTCAACAGATATATTTTTGTGTCACAACAGTCAGGAGACACTACTGTTTTTCTTTACGGAAAAAACTACCAAAAGCTGAATAACAGAGATTTTTTACCGTGGGATGGCAAAACCACAGTTATTGTTTACTGGGGTATACCACACTTTTTTAAACAGAGATATTTGCGGCTGAACAGTGAGCGACACACTCAAACTGCTTTTTTTTTAGATACCAAAGGCCCAAAACTGGATAGTACAGCGATTTGACCCGTGGAACTGCGAAACCACACTGGGATGTCGGGCCTACACAAGACTATTTTCAACAGATATATTTTTGTGTCACAACAGTCAGGAGACACTACTGTTTTTCTTTACGGAAAAAACTACCAAAAGCTGAATAATAGAGATTTTTTACCATGGGATGGCAAAACCACAGTTATTGATTACTGGGGTATACCACACTTTTTTAAATAGAGATATTTGCGGCTGAACAGTGAACGACACACTCAAACTGTTTTTTTTTAGATACCAAAGGCCCAAAACTGGATAGTACAGCGATTTGACCCGTGGAACTGCGAAACCACACTGGGATGTCGGGCCTACACAAGACTATTTTCAACAGATATATTTTTGTGTCACAACAGTCAGGAGACACTACTGTTTTTCTTTACGGAAAATATACCAAAAGCTGAATAATAGAGATTTTTTACCGTGGGATGACAAAACCACAGTTATTGTTTACTGGGGTATACCACACTTTTTTAAATAGAGATATTTGCGGCTGAACAGTGAGCGACACACTCAAACTGCTTTTTTTTTTAGATACCCAAGGCCCAAAACTGGATAGTATAGCGATTTGACCCGTGGAACTGCGAAACCACACTGGGATGTCGGGCCTACACAAGACTATTTTCAACAGATATATTTTTGTGTCACAACAGTCAGGAGACACTACTGTTTTTCTTTACGGAAAAAACTACCAAAAGCTGAATAATAGAGATTTTTACCGTGGGATGGCAAAACCACAGTTATTGTTTACTGGGGTATACCACACTTTTTTAAATAGAGATATTTGCGGCTGAACAGTGAGCGACACACTCAAACTGCTTCTTTTTTTTGATACCAAAGGCCCAAAACTGGATAGTACAGATATTTGACCCGAGGAACTGCGAAACCACACTGGGATGTTGGGCCTACACAAGACTATTTTCAACAGATATATTTTTGTGTCACAACAGTCAGGAGACACTACTGTTTTTCTTTACGGAAAAAACTACCAAAAGCTGAATAATAGAGATTTTTTACCGTGGGATGGCAAAACCACAGTTATTGTTTACTGGGGTATACCACACTTTTTTAAATAGAGATATTTGCGGCTGAACAGTGAGCGACACACTCAAACTGCTTATTTTTAGATACCAAAGGCCCAAAACTGGATAGTACAGCGATTTGACCCGTGGAACTGCGAAACCACACTGGGATGTCGGGCCTACACAAGACTATTTTCAACAGATATATTTTTGTGTTACAACAGTCAGGAGACACTACTGTTTTTCTTTACGGAAAATATCCCAAACCTGAATAATAGAGATTTTTTACCGTGGGATGGCAAAACCACAGTTATTGTTTACTGGGGTATAGCACACTTTTTTAAATAGAGATATTTGCGGCTGAACAGTGAGCGACACACTCAAACTGCTGTTTTTTTTAGATACCAAAGGCCCAAAACTGGATAGTACAGCGATTTGACCCGTGGAACTGCAAAACCACACTGGGATGTCGTGCCTACACAAGACTATTTTCAACAGATATCATTTTATGTCACAACAGTCAGGAGACACTACTGTTTTTCTTTACGGAAAATATACCAAAACCGGTATAATAGAGATTTTTTACCGTGGGATGGCAAAACCACAGTTATTGTTTACTGGGGTATACCACACTTTTTTAAATAGAGATATTTGCGGCTGAACAGTGAGCGACACACTCAAACTGCTTTTTTCTTAGATACCAAAGGCCCAAAACTGGATAGTACAGCGATTTGACCCGTGGAACTGCGAAACTACACTGGGATGTCGGGCCTACACAAGACTATTTTCAACAGATATATTTTTGTGTCACAACAGTCAGGAGACACTACTGTTTTTCTTTACGGGGAAAAAAAACAAAAGCTGAATAATAGAGATTTTTTACCGTGGGATGGCAAAACCACAGTTATTGTTTACTGGGGTATACCACACTTTTTTAAATAGAGATATTTGCGGCTGAACAGTGAGCGACACACTCAAACTGCTTTTTTTTAGATACCAAAGGCCCAAAACTGGATAGTACAGCGATTTGACCCGTGGAACTGCAAAACCACACGGGGATGTCGGGCCTACACAAGACTATTTTCAACAGATATATTTTTGTGTCACAACAGTCAGGAGACACTACTGTTTTTCTTTACGGAAAATATACCAAAACCTGAATAATAGAGATTTTTTACCGTGGGATGGCAAAACCACAGTTATTGTTTACTGGGGTATACCACACTTTTTTAAATAGAGATATTTGCGGCTGAACAGTGAGCGACACACTCAAACTGCTTTTTTTTAGATACCAAAGGCCCAAAACTGGATAGTACAGCGATTTGACCCGTGGAACTGCGAAACCACACTGGGATGTCGGGCCTACACAAGACTATTTTCAACAGATATCATTTTATGTCACAACAGTGAGGAGACACTACTGTTTTTCTTTACGGAAAATATACCAAAACCGGTATAATAGAGATTTTTTACCGTGGGATGGCAAAACCACAGTTATTGTTTACTGGGGTATACCACACTTTTTTAAATAGAGATATTTGCGGCTGAACAGTGAGCGACACACTCAAACTGCTTCTTTTTTTTGATACCAAAGGCCCAAAACTGGATAGTACAGATATTTGACCCGAGGAACTGCGAAACCACACTGGGATGTTGGGCCTACACAAGACTATTTTCAACAGATATATTTTTGTGTCACAACAGTCAGGAGACACTACTGTTTTTCTTTACGGAAAAAACTACCAAAAGCTGAATAATAGAGATTTTTTACCGTGGGATGGCAAAACCACAGTTATTGTTTACTGGGGTATACCACACTTTTTTAAATAGAGATATTTGCGGCTGAACAGTGAGCGACACACTCAAACTGCTTTTTTTTAGATACCAAAGGCCCAAAACTGGATAGTACAGCGATTTGACCCGTGGAACTGCGAAACCACACTGGGATGTCGGGCCTACACAAGACTATTTTCAACAGATATATTTTTGTGTTACAACAGTCAGGAGACACTACTGTTTTTCTTTACGGAAAATATCCCAAACCTGAATAATAGAGATTTTTTACCGTGGGATGGCAAAACCACAGTTATTGTTTACTGGGGTATAGCACACTTTTTTAAATAGAGATATTTGCGGCTGAACAGTGAGCGACACACTCAAACTGCTGTTTTTTTTAGATACCAAAGGCCCAAAACTGGATAGTACAGCGATTTGACCCGTGGAACTGCAAAACCACACTGGGATGTCGTGCCTACACAAGACTATTTTCAACAGATATCATTTTATGTCACAACAGTCAGGAGACACTACTGTTTTTCTTTACGGAAAATATACCAAAACCGGTATAATAGAGATTTTTTACCGTGGGATGGCAAAACCACAGTTATTGTTTACTGGGGTATACCACACTTTTTTAAATAGAGATATTTGCGGCTGAACAGTGAGCGACACACTCAAACTGCTTTTTTCTTAGATACCAAAGGCCCAAAACTGGATAGTACAGCGATTTGACCCGTGGAACTGCGAAACTACACTGGGATGTCGGGCCTACACAAGACTATTTTCAACAGATATATTTTTGTGTCACAACAGTCAGGAGACACTACTGTTTTTCTTTACGGGGAAAAAAAACAAAAGCTGAATAATAGAGATTTTTTACCGTGGGATGGCAAAACCACAGTTATTGTTTACTGGGGTATACCACACTTTTTTAAATAGAGATATTTGCGGCTGAACAGTGAGCGACACACTCAAACTGCTTTTTTTTAGATACCAAAGGCCCAAAACTGGATAGTACAGCGATTTGACCCGTGGAACTGCAAAACCACACGGGGATGTCGGGCCTACACAAGACTATTTTCAACAGATATATTTTTGTGTTACAACAGTCAGGAGACACTACTGTTTTTCTTTACGGAAAATATCCCAAACCTGAATAATAGAGATTTTTTACCGTGGGATGGCAAAACCACAGTTATTGTTTACTGGGGTATAGCACACTTTTTTAAATAGAGATATTTGCGGCTGAACAGTGAGCGACACACTCAAACTGCTGTTTTTTTTAGATACCAAAGGCCCAAAACTGGATAGTACAGCGATTTGACCCGTGGAACTGCAAAACCACACTGGGATGTCGTGCCTACACAAGACTATTTTCAACAGATATCATTTTATGTCACAACAGTCAGGAGACACTACTGTTTTTCTTTACGGAAAATATACCAAAACCGGTATAATAGAGATTTTTTACCGTGGGATGGCAAAACCACAGTTATTGTTTACTGGGGTATACCACACTTTTTTAAATAGAGATATTTGCGGCTGAACAGTGAGCGACACACTCAAACTGCTTTTTTCTTAGATACCAAAGGCCCAAAACTGGATAGTACAGCGATTTGACCCGTGGAACTGCGAAACTACACTGGGATGTCGGGCCTACACAAGACTATTTTCAACAGATATATTTTTGTGTCACAACAGTCAGGAGACACTACTGTTTTTCTTTACGGGGAAAAAAAACAAAAGCTGAATAATAGAGATTTTTTACCGTGGGATGGCAAAACCACAGTTATTGTTTACTGGGGTATACCACACTTTTTTAAATAGAGATATTTGCGGCTGAACAGTGAGCGACACACTCAAACTGCTTTTTTTTAGATACCAAAGGCCCAAAACTGGATAGTACAGCGATTTGACCCGTGGAACTGCAAAACCACACGGGGATGTCGGGCCTACACAAGACTATTTTCAACAGATATATTTTTGTGTCACAACAGTCAGGAGACACTACTGTTTTTCTTTACGGAAAATATACCAAAACCTGAATAATAGAGATTTTTTACCGTGGGATGGCAAAACCACAGTTATTGTTTACTGGGGTATACCACACTTTTTTAAATAGAGATATTTGCGGCTGAACAGTGAGCGACACACTCAAACTGCTTTTTTTTAGATACCAAAGGCCCAAAACTGGATAGTACAGCGATTTGACCCGTGGAACTGCGAAACCACACTGGGATGTCGGGCCTACACAAGACTATTTTCAACAGATATCATTTTATGTCACAACAGTGAGGAGACACTACTGTTTTTCTTTACGGAAAATATACCAAAACCGGTATAATAGAGATTTTTTACCGTGGGATGGCAAAACCACAGTTATTGTTTACTGGGGTATACCACACTTTTTTAAATAGAGATATTTGCGGCTGAACAGTGAGCGACACACTCAAACTGCTTCTTTTTTTTGATACCAAAGGCCCAAAACTGGATAGTACAGATATTTGACCCGAGGAACTGCGAAACCACACTGGGATGTTGGGCCTACACAAGACTATTTTCAACAGATATATTTTTGTGTCACAACAGTCAGGAGACACTACTGTTTTTCTTTACGGAAAAAACTACCAAAAGCTGAATAATAGAGATTTTTTACCGTGGGATGGCAAAACCACAGTTATTGTTTACTGGGGTATACCACACTTTTTTAAATAGAGATATTTGCGGCTGAACAGTGAGCGACACACTCAAACTGCTTTTTTTTAGATACCAAAGGCCCAAAACTGGATAGTACAGCGATTTGACCCGTGGAACTGCGAAACCACACTGGGATGTCGGGCCTACACAAGACTATTTTCAACAGATATATTTTTGTGTTACAACAGTCAGGAGACACTACTGTTTTTCTTTACGGAAAATATCCCAAACCTGAATAATAGAGATTTTTTACCGTGGGATGGCAAAACCACAGTTATTGTTTACTGGGGTATAGCACACTTTTTTAAATAGAGATATTTGCGGCTGAACAGTGAGCGACACACTCAAACTGCTGTTTTTTTTAGATACCAAAGGCCCAAAACTGGATAGTACAGCGATTTGACCCGTGGAACTGCAAAACCACACTGGGATGTCGTGCCTACACAAGACTATTTTCAACAGATATCATTTTATGTCACAACAGTCAGGAGACACTACTGTTTTTCTTTACGGAAAATATACCAAAACCGGTATAATAGAGATTTTTTACCGTGGGATGGCAAAACCACAGTTATTGTTTACTGGGGTATACCACACTTTTTTAAATAGAGATATTTGCGGCTGAACAGTGAGCGACACACTCAAACTGCTTTTTTCTTAGATACCAAAGGCCCAAAACTGGATAGTACAGCGATTTGACCCGTGGAACTGCGAAACTACACTGGGATGTCGGGCCTACACAAGACTATTTTCAACAGATATATTTTTGTGTCACAACAGTCAGGAGACACTACTGTTTTTCTTTACGGGGAAAAAAAACAAAAGCTGAATAATAGAGATTTTTTACCGTGGGATGGCAAAACCACAGTTATTGTTTACTGGGGTATACCACACTTTTTTAAATAGAGATATTTGCGGCTGAACAGTGAGCGACACACTCAAACTGCTTTTTTTTAGATACCAAAGGCCCAAAACTGGATAGTACAGCGATTTGACCCGTGGAACTGCAAAACCACACGGGGATGTCGGGCCTACACAAGACTATTTTCAACAGATATATTTTTGTGTCACAACAGTCAGGAGACACTACTGTTTTTCTTTACGGAAAATATACCAAAACCTGAATAATAGAGATTTTTTACCGTGGGATGGCAAAACCACAGTTATTGTTTACTGGGGTATACCACACTTTTTTAAATAGAGATATTTGCGGCTGAACAGTGAGCGACACACTCAAACTGCTTTTTTTTAGATACCAAAGGCCCAAAACTGGATAGTACAGCGATTTGACCCGTGGAACTGCGAAACCACACTGGGATGTCGGGCCTACACAAGACTATTTTCAACAGATATCATTTTATGTCACAACAGTGAGGAGACACTACTGTTTTTCTTTACGGAAAATATACCAAAACCGGTATAATAGAGATTTTTTACCGTGGGATGGCAAAACCACAGTTATTGTTTACTGGGGTATACCACACTTTTTTAAATAGAGATATTTGCGGCTGAACAGTGAGCGACTCACTGAAACTGCTTTTTTTTAGATAAAAAAAGGCCCAAAACTGGATAGTACAGCGATTTGACCCGTGGAACTGCGAAACCACACTGGGATGTCGGGCCTACACAAGACTATTTTCAACAGATATATTTTTGTGTCACAACAGTCAGGAGACACTACTGTTTTTCTTTACGGAAAAAACTACCAAAAGCTGAATAATAGAGATTTTTTACCGTGGGATGGCAAAACCACAGTTATTGTTTACTGGGGTATACCACACTTTTTTAAATAGAGATATTTGCGGCTGAACAGTGAGCGACACACTCAAACTGCTTTTTTTTTAGATATCAAAGGCCCAAAACTGGATAGTACAGCGATTTGACCCGTGGAACTGCAAAACCACACGGGGATGTCGGGCCTACACAAGACTATTTTCAACAGATATATTTTTGTGTCACAACAGTCAGGAGACACTACTGTTTTTCTTTACGGAAAAAACTACCAAAAGCTGAATAATAGAGATTTTTTACCATGGGATGGCAAAACCACAGTTATTGTTTACTGGGGTATACCACACTTTTTTAAATAGAGATATTTGCAGCTGAACAGTGAGCGACACACTCAAACTGCTTTTTTTTTAGATATCAAAGGCCCAAAACTGGATAGTACAGCGATTTGACCCGTGGAACTGCGAAACCACACTGGGATGTCGGGCCTACACAAGACTATTTTCAACAGATATATTTTTGTGTCACAACAGTCAGGAGACACTACTGTTTTTCTTTACGGAAAATATACCAAAAGCTGAATAATAGAGATTTTTTACCGTGGGATGACAAAACCACAGTTATTGTTTACTGGGGTATACCACACTTTTTTAAGTAGAGATATTTGCGGCTGAACAGTGAGCGACACACTCAAACTGCTTTTTTTTTTAGATACCCAAGGCCCAAAACTGGATAGTATAGCGATTTGACCCGTGGAACTGCGAAACCACACTGGGATGTCGGGCCTACACAAGACTATTTTCAACAGATATATTTTTGTGTCACAACAGTCAGGAGACACTACTGTTTTTCTTTACGGAAAAAACTACCAAAAGCTGAATAATAGAGATTTTTACCGTGGGATGGCAAAACCACAGTTATTGTTTACTGGGGTATACCACACTTTTTTAAATAGAGATATTTGCGGCTGAACAGTGAGCGACACACTCAAACTGTTTTTTTTTAGATACCAAAGGCCCAAAACTGGATAGTACAGCGATTTGACCCGTGGAACTGCGAAACCACACTGGGATGTCGGGCCTACACAAGACTATTTTCAACAGATATATTTTTGTGTCACAACAGTCAGGAGACACTACTGTTTTTCTTTACGGAAAATATACCAAAAGCTGAATAATAGAGATTTTTTACAATGGGATGACAAAACCACAGTTATTGTTTACTGGGGTATACCACACTTTTTTAAATAGAGATATTTGCGGCTGAACAGTGAGCGACACACTCAAACTGCTTTTTTTTTTAGATACCCAAGGCCCAAAACTGGATAGTATAGCGATTTGACCCGTGGAACTGCGAAACCACACTGGGATGTCGGGCCTACACAAGACTATTTTCAACAGATATATTTTTGTGTCACAACAGTCAGGAGACACTACTGTTTTTCTTTACGGAAAAAACTACCAAAAGCTGAATAATAGAGATTTTTACCGTGGGATGGCAAAACCACAGTTATTGTTTACTGGGGTATACCACACTTTTTTAAATAGAGATATTTGCGGCTGAACAGTGAGCGACACACTCAAACTGCTTCTTTTTTTTGATACCAAAGGCCCAAAACTGGATAGTACAGATATTTGACCCGAGGAACTGCGAAACCACACTGGGATGTTGGGCCTACACAAGACTATTTTCAACAGATATATTTTTGTGTCACAACAGTCAGGAGACACTACTGTTTTTCTTTACGGAAAAAACTACCAAAAGCTGAATAATAGAGATTTTTTACCGTGGGATGGCAAAACCACAGTTATTGTTTACTGGGGTATACCACACTTTTTTAAATAGAGATATTTGCGGCTGAACAGTGAGCGACACACTCAAACTGCTTTTTTTTAGATACCAAAGGCCCAAAACTGGATAGTACAGCGATTTGACCCGTGGAACTGCGAAACCACACTGGGATGTCGGGCCTACACAAGACTATTTTCAACAGATATATTTTTGTGTTACAACAGTCAGGAGACACTACTGTTTTTCTTTACGGAAAATATCCCAAACCTGAATAATAGAGATTTTTTACCGTGGGATGGCAAAACCACAGTTATTGTTTACTGGGGTATACCACACTTTTTTAAATAGAGATATTTGCGGCTGAACAGTGAGCGACACACTCAAACTGCTGTTTTTTTTAGATACCAAAGGCCCAAAACTGGATAGTACAGCGATTTGACCCGTGGAACTGCAAAACCACACTGGGATGTCGTGCCTACACAAGACTATTTTCAACAGATATCATTTTATGTCACAACAGTCAGGAGACACTACTGTTTTTCTTTACGGAAAATATACCAAAACCGGTATAATAGAGATTTTTTACCGTGGGATGGCAAAACCACAGTTATTGTTTACTGGGGTATACCACACTTTTTTAAATAGAGATATTTGCGGCTGAACAGTGAGCGACACACTCAAACTGCTTTTTTCTTAGATACCAAAGGCCCAAAACTGGATAGTACAGCGATTTGACCCGTGGAACTGCGAAACTACACTGGGATGTCGGGCCTACACAAGACTATTTTCAACAGATATATTTTTGTGTCACAACAGTCAGGAGACACTACTGTTTTTCTTTACGGGGAAAAAAAACAAAAGCTGAATAATAGAGATTTTTTACCGTGGGATGGCAAAACCACAGTTATTGTTTACTGGGGTATACCACACTTTTTTAAATAGAGATATTTGCGGCTGAACAGTGAGCGACACACTCAAACTGCTTTTTTTTAGATACCAAAGGCCCAAAACTGGATAGTACAGCGATTTGACCCGTGGAACTGCAAAACCACACGGGGATGTCGGGCCTACACAAGACTATTTTCAACAGATATATTTTTGTGTCACAACAGTCAGGAGACACTACTGTTTTTCTTTACGGAAAATATACCAAAACCTGAATAATAGAGATTTTTTACCGTGGGATGGCAAAACCACAGTTATTGTTTACTGGGGTATACCACACTTTTTTAAATAGAGATATTTGCGGCTGAACAGTGAGCGACACACTCAAACTGCTTTTTTTTAGATACCAAAGGCCCAAAACTGGATAGTACAGCGATTTGACCCGTGGAACTGCGAAACCACACTGGGATGTCGGGCCTACACAAGACTATTTTCAACAGATATCATTTTATGTCACAACAGTGAGGAGACACTACTGTTTTTCTTTACGGAAAATATACCAAAACCGGTATAATAGAGATTTTTTACCGTGGGATGGCAAAACCACAGTTATTGTTTACTGGGGTATACCACACTTTTTTAAATAGAGATATTTGCGGCTGAACAGTGAGCGACTCACTGAAACTGCTTTTTTTTAGATAAAAAAAGGCCCAAAACTGGATAGTACAGCGATTTGACCCGTGGAACTGCGAAACCACACTGGGATGTCGGGCCTACACAAGACTATTTTCAACAGATATATTTTTGTGTCACAACAGTCAGGAGACACTACTGTTTTTCTTTACGGAAAAAACTACCAAAAGCTGAATAATAGAGATTTTTTACCGTGGGATGGCAAAACCACAGTTATTGTTTACTGGGGTATACCACACTTTTTTAAATAGAGATATTTGCGGCTGAACAGTGAGCGACACACTCAAACTGCTTTTTTTTTAGATATCAAAGGCCCAAAACTGGATAGTACAGCGATTTGACCCGTGGAACTGCAAAACCACACGGGGATGTCGGGCCTACACAAGACTATTTTCAACAGATATATTTTTGTGTCACAACAGTCAGGAGACACTACTGTTTTTCTTTACGGAAAAAACTACCAAAAGCTGAATAATAGAGATTTTTTACCATGGGATGGCAAAACCACAGTTATTGTTTACTGGGGTATACCACACTTTTTTAAATAGAGATATTTGCAGCTGAACAGTGAGCGACACACTCAAACTGCTTTTTTTTTAGATATCAAAGGCCCAAAACTGGATAGTACAGCGATTTGACCCATGGAATTGCGAAACCACACTGGGATGTCGGGCCTACACAAGACTATTTTCAACAGATATATTTTTGTGTCACAACAGTCAGGAGACACTACTGTTTTTCTTTACGGAAAATATACCAAAAGCTGAATAATAGAGATTTTTTACCGTGGGATGACAAAACCACAGTTATTGTTTACTGGGGTATACCACACTTTTTTAAGTAGAGATATTTGCGGCTGAACAGTGAGCGACACACTCAAACTGCTTTTTTTTTTAGATACCCAAGGCCCAAAACTGGATAGTATAGCGATTTGACCCGTGGAACTGCGAAACCACACTGGGATGTCGGGCCTACCAAGACTATTTTCAACAGATATATTTTTGTGTCACAACAGTCAGGAGACACTACTGTTTTTCTTTACGGAAAAAACTACCAAAAGCTGAATAATAGAGATTTTTACCGTGGGATGGCAAAACCACAGTTATTGTTTACTGGGGTATACCACACTTTTTTAAATAGAGATATTTGCGGCTGAACAGTGAGCGACACACTCAAACTGCTTCTTTTTTTAGATACCAAAGGCCCAAAACTGGATAGTACAGAGATTTGACCCGAGGAACTGCGAAACCACACTGGGATGTTGGGCCTACACAAGACTATTTTCAACAGATATATTTTTGTTTCACAACAGTCAGGAGACACTACTGTTTTTCTTTACGGAAAAAACTACCAAAAGCTGAATAATAGAGATTTTTTACCGTGGGATGGCAAAACCACAGTTATTGTTTACTGGGGTATACCACACTTTTTTAAATAGAGATATTTGCGGCTGAACAGTGAGCGACACACTCAAACTGCTTTTTTTTTTAGATACCAAAGGCCCAAAACTGGATAGTACAGCGATTTGACCCGTGGAACTGCGAAACTACACTGGGATGTCGGGCCTACACAAGACTATTTTCAACAGATATATTTTTGTGTCACAACAGTCAGGAGACACTACTGTTTTTCTTTACGGGAAAAAAAAACAAAAGCTGAATAATAGAGATTTTTTACCGTGGGATGGCAAAACCACAGTTATTGTTTACTGGGGTATACCACACTTTTTTAAATAGAGATATTTGCGGCTGAACAGTGAGCGACACACTCAAACTGCTTTTTTTTTAGATACCAAAGGCCCAAAACTGGATAGTACAGCGATTTGACCCGTGGAACTGCAAAACCACACGGGGATGTCTGGCCTACACAAGACTATTTTCAACAGATATATTTTTGTGTCACAACAGTCAGGAGACACTACTGTTTTTCTTTACGGGAAAAAAAAACAAAAGCTGAATAATAGAGATTTTTTACCGTGGGATGGCAAAACCACAGTTATTGTTTACTGGGGTATACCACACTTTTTTAAATAGAGATATTTGCGGCTGAACAGTGAGCGACACACTCCAACTGCTTTTTTTTCTAGATACTAAAGGCCCAAAACTGGATAGTACAGCGATTTGACCCGTGGAACTGCGAAACCACACTGGGATGTCGGGCCTACACAAGACTATTTTCAACAGATATATTTTTGTGTCACAACAGTCAGGAGACACTACTGTTTTTCTTTACGGAAAAAACTAGCAAAAGCTGAATAATAGAGATTTTTTACCGTGGGATGGCAAAACCACAGTTATTGTTTACTGGGTTATACCACACTTTTTTAAATAGAGATATTTGCGGCTGAACAGTGAGCAACACACTCAAACTGCTTTTTTTTTAGATACCAAAGGCCCAAAACTGGATAGTACAGCGATTTGTCCCGTGGAACTGCGAAACCACACTGGAATGTTGGGCCTACACAAGACTATTTTCAACAGATATATTTTTGTGTCAAAACAGTCAGGAGACACTACTGTTTTTCTTTACGGAAAAAGCTACCGAAAGCTGAATAATAGTGATTTTTTACCGTGGGATGGCAAAACCACAGTTATTGTTTACTGGGGTACACCACACTTTTTTAAATAGAGATATTTGCGGCTGAACATTGAGCGACACACTCAAACTGCTTTTTTTTTAGACACCAAAGGCCCAAAACTGGATAGTACAGCGATTTGACCCATGGAACTGCAAAACCACACTGGAATGTCGGGTCTACACAAGACTATTTTCAACAGATATATTTTTGTGTCACAACAGTCAGGAGACACTACTGTTATTCTTTACAGAAAAAACTACCAAAAGCTGAATAATAGAGATTTTTTACCGTGGGATGGCAAAACCACAGTTATTGTTTACTGGGGTATACCACACTTTTTTAAATAGAGATATTTGCGGCTGAACAGTGAGCGACACACTCAAACTGCTTTTTTTACAGATACCAGAGGCTCAAAACTGGATAGTACAGCGATTTGACCCGTGGAACTGCGAAACCACACTGGGATGTCTGGCCTACACAAGACTATTTTCAACAGATATATTTTTGTGTCACAACAGTCAGGAGACACTACTGTTTTTCTTTACGGAAAATATACCAAAAGCTGAATAATAGAGATTTTTTACCGTTGGATGACAAAACCACAGTTATTGTTTACTGGGGTATACCACACTTTTTTAAATAGAGATATTTGCGGCTGAACAGTGAGCGACACACTCAAACTGCTTTTTTTTTTAGATACCCAAGGCCCAAAACTGGATAGTATAGCGATTTGACCCGTGGAACTGCGAAACCACACTGGGATGTCGGGCCTACACAAGACTATTTTCAACAGATATATTTTTGTGTCACAACAGTCAGGAGACACTACTGTTTTTCTTTACGGAAAAAACTACCAAAAGCTGAATAATAGAGATTTTTACCGTGGGATGGCAAAACCACAGTTATTGTTTACTGGGGTATACCACACTTTTTTAAATAGAGATATTTGCGGCTGAACAGTGAGCGACACACTCAAACTGCTTCTTTTTTTTGATACCAAAGGCCCAAAACTGGATAGTACAGATATTTGACCCGAGGAACTGCGAAACCACACTGGGATGTTGGGCCTACACAAGACTATTTTCAACAGATATATTTTTGTGTCACAACAGTCAGGAGACACTACTGTTTTTCTTTACGGAAAAAACTACCAAAAGCTGAATAATAGAGATTTTTTACCGTGGGATGGCAAAACCACAGTTATTGTTTACTGGGGTATACCACACTTTTTTAAATAGAGATATTTGCGGCAGAACAGTGAGCGACACACTCAAACTGCTTTTTTTTAGATACCAAAGGCCCAAAACTGGATAGTACAGCGATTTGACCCGTGGAACTGCAAAATCACACGGGGATGTCGGGCCTACACAAGACTATTTTCAACAGATATCATTTTATGTCACAACAGTCAGGAGACACTACTGTTTTTCTTTACGGAAAATATACCAAAACCGGTATAATAGAGATTTTTTACCGTGGGATGGCAAAACCACAGTTATTGTTTACTGGGGTATACCACACTTTTTTAAATAGAGATATTTGTGGCTGAACAGTGAGCGACTCACTCAAACTGCTTTTTTTTAGATAAAAAAAGGCCCAAAACTGGATAGTACAGCGATTTGACCCGTGGAACTGCGAAACCACACTGGGATGTCGGGCCTACACAAGACTATTTTCAACAGATATATTTTTGTGTCACAACAGTCAGGAGACACTACTGTTTTTCTTTACGGAAAAAACTACCAAAAGCTGAATAACAGAGATTTTTTACCGTGGGATGGCAAAACCACAGTTATTGTTTACTGGGGTATACCACACTTTTTTAAACAGAGATATTTGCGGCTGAACAGTGAGCGACACACTCAAACTGCTTTTTTTTTAGATACCAAAGGCCCAAAACTGGATAGTACAGCGATTTGACCCGTTAAACTGCGAAACCACACTGGGATGTCGGGCCTACACAAGACTATTTTCAACAGATATATTTTTGTGTCACAACAGTCAGGAGACACTACTGTTTTTCTTTACGGAAAAAACTACCAAAAGCTGAATAATAGAGATTTTTTACCATGGGATGGCAAAACCACAGTTATTGATTACTGGGGTATACCACACTTTTTTAAATAGAGATATTTGCGGCTGAACAGTGAACGACACACTCAAACTGTTTTTTTTTAGATACCAAAGGCCCAAAACTGGATAGTACAGCGATTTGACCCGTGGAACTGCGAAACCACACTGGGATGTCGGGCCTACACAAGACTATTTTCAACAGATATATTTTTGTGTCACAACAGTCAGGAGACACTACTGTTTTTCTTTACGGAAAAAACTACCAAAAGCTGAATAATAGAGATTTTTACCGTGGGATGGCAAAACCACAGTTATTGTTTACTGGGGTATACCACACTTTTTTAAATAGAGATATTTGCGGCTGAACAGTGAGCGACACACTCAAACTGCTTCTTTTTTTTGATACCAAAGGCCCAAAACTGGATAGTACAGATATTTGACCCGAGGAACTGCGAAACCACACTGGGATGTTGGGCCTACACAAGACTATTTTCAACAGATATATTTTTGTGTCACAACAGTCAGGAGACACTACTGTTTTTCTTTACGGAAAAAACTACCAAAAGCTGAATAATAGAGATTTTTTACCGTGGGATGGCAAAACCACAGTTATTGTTTACTGGGGTATACCACACTTTTTTAAATAGAGATATTTGCGGCTGAACAGTGAGCGACACACTCAAACTGCTTTTTTTTAGATACCAAAGGCCCAAAACTGGATAGTACAGCGATTTGACCCGTGGAACTGCGAAACCACACTGGGATGTCGGGCCTACACAAGACTATTTTCAACAGATATATTTTTGTGTTACAACAGTCAGGAGACACTACTGTTTTTCTTTACGGAAAATATCCCAAACCTGAATAATAGAGATTTTTTACCGTGGGATGGCAAAACCACAGTTATTGTTTACTGGGGTATACCACACTTTTTTAAATAGAAATATTTGCGGCTGAACAGTGAGCGACACACTCAAACTGCTTTTTTCTTAGATACCAAAGGCCCAAAACTGGATAGTACAGCGATTTGACCCGTGGAACTGCGAAACTAAACTGGGATGTCGGGCCTACACAAGACTATTTTCAACAGATATATTTTTGTGTCACAACAGTCAGGAGACACTACTGTTTTTCTTTACGGGGAAAAAAAACAAAAGCTGAATAATAGAGATTTTTTACCGTGGGATGGCAAAACCACAGTTATTGTTTACTGGGGTATACCACACTTTTTTAAATAGAGATATTTGCGGCTGAACAGTGAGCGACACACTCAAACTGCTTTTTTTACAGATACCAGAGGCTCAAAACTGGATAGTACAGCGATTTGACCCGTGGAACTGCGAAACCACACTGGGATGTCTGGCCTACACAAGACTATTTTCAACAGATATATTTTTGTGTCACAACAGTCAGGAGACACTACTGTTTTTCTTTACGGAAAATATACCAAAAGCTGAATAATAGAGATTTTTTACCGTGGGATGACAAAACCACAGTTATTGTTTACTGGGGTATACCACACTTTTTTAAATAGAGATATTTGCGGCTGAACAGTGAGCGACACACTCAAACTGCTTTTTTTTTTAGATACCCAAGGCCCAAAACTGGATAGTATAGCGATTTGACCCGTGGAACTGCGAAACCACACTGGGATGTCGGGCCTACACAAGACTATTTTCAACAGATATATTTTTGTGTCACAACAGTCAGGAGACACTACTGTTTTTCTTTACGGAAAAAACTACCAAAAGCTGAATAATAGAGATTTTTACCGTGGGATGGCAAAACCACAGTTATTGTTTACTGGGGTATACCACACTTTTTTAAATAGAGATATTTGCGGCTGAACAGTGAGCGACACACTCAAACTGCTTCTTTTTTTTGATACCAAAGGCCCAAAACTGGATAGTACAGATATTTGACCCGAGGAACTGCGAAACCACACTGGGATGTTGGGCCTACACAAGACTATTTTCAACAGATATATTTTTGTGTCACAACAGTCAGGAGACACTACTGTTTTTCTTTACGGAAAAAACTACCAAAAGCTGAATAATAGAGATTTTTTACCGTGGGATGGCAAAACCACAGTTATTGTTTACTGGGGTATACCACACTTTTTTAAATAGAGATATTTGCGGCTGAACAGTGAGCGACACACTCAAACTGCTTTTTTTTAGATACCAAAGGCCCAAAACTGGATAGTACAGCGATTTGACCCGTGGAACTGCGAAACCACACTGGGATGTCGGGCCTACACAAGACTATTTTCAACAGATATATTTTTGTGTTACAACAGTCAGGAGAAACTACTGTTTTTCTTTACGGAAAATATCCCAAACCTGAATAATAGAGATTTTTTACCGTGGGATGGCAAAACCACAGTTATTGTTTACTGGGGTATACCACACTTTTTTAAATAGAGATATTTGCGGCAGAACAGTGAGCGACACACTCAAACTGCTTTTTTTTAGATACCAAAGGCCCAAAACTGGATAGTACAGCGATTTGACCCGTGGAACTGCAAAACCACACGGGGATGTCAGGCCTACACAAGACTATTTTCAACAGATATCATTTTATGTCACAACAGTCAGGAGACACTACTGTTTTTCTTTACGGAAAATATACCAAAACCGGTATAATAGAGATTTTTTACCGTGGGATGGCAAAACCACAGTTATTGTTTACTGGGGTATACCACACTTTTTTAAATAGAGATATTTGTGGCTGAACAGTGAGCGACTCACTCAAACTGCTTTTTTTTAGATAAAAAAAGGCCCAAAACTGGATAGTACAGCGATTTGACCCGTGGAACTGCGAAACCACACTGGGATGTCGGGCCTACACAAGACTATTTTCAACAGATATATTTTTGTGTCACAACAGTCAGGAGACACTACTGTTTTTCTTTACGGAAAAAACTACCAAAAGCTGAATAACAGAGATTTTTTACCGTGGGATGGCAAAACCACAGTTATTGTTTACTGGGGTATACCACACTTTTTTAAACAGAGATATTTGCGGCTGAACAGTGAGCGACACACTCAAACTGCTTTTTTTTTAGATACCAAAGGCCCAAAACTGGATAGTACAACGATTTGACCCGTGGAACTGCGAAACCACACTGGGATGTCGGGCCTACACAAGACTATTTTCAACAGATATATTTTTGTGTCACAACAGTCAGGAGACACTACTGTTTTTCTTTACGGAAAAAACTACCAAAAGCTGAATAATAGAGATTTTTTACCATGGGATGGCAAAACCACAGTTATTGATTACTGGGGTATACCACACTTTTTTAAATAGAGATATTTGCGGCTGAACAGTGAACGACACACTCAAACTGTTTTTTTTTAGATACCAAAGGCCCAAAACTGGATAGTACAGCGATTTGACCCGTGGAACTGCGAAACCACACTGGGATGTCGGGCCTACACAAGACTATTTTCAACAGATATATTTTTGTGTCACAACAGTCAGGAGACACTACTGTTTTTCTTTACGGAAAATATACCAAAAGCTGAATAATAGAGATTTTTTACCGTGGGATGACAAAACCACAGTTATTGTTTACTGGGGTATACCACACTTTTTTAAATAGAGATATTTGCGGCTGAACAGTGAGCGACACACTCAAACTGCTTTTTTTTTTAGATACCCAAGGCCCAAAACTGGATAGTATAGCGATTTGACCCGTGGAACTGCGAAACCACACTGGGATGTCGGGCCTACACAAGACTATTTTCAACAGATATATTTTTGTCTCACAACAGTCAGGAGACACTACTGTTTTTCTTTACGGAAAAAACTACCAAAAGCTGAATAATAGAGATTTTTACCGTGGGATGGCAAAACCACAGTTATTGTTTACTGGGGTATACCACACTTTTTTAAATAGAGATATTTGCGGCTGAACAGTGAGCGACACACTCAAACTGCTTCTTTTTTTTGATACCAAAGGCCCAAAACTGGATAGTACAGATATTTGACCCGAGGAACTGCGAAACCACACTGGGATGTTGGGCCTACACAAGACTATTTTCAACAGATATATTTTTGTGTCACAACAGTCAGGAGACACTACTGTTTTTCTTTACGGAAAAAACTACCAAAAGCTGAATAATAGAGATTTTTTACCGTGGGATGGCAAAACCACAGTTATTGTTTACTGGGGTATACCACACTTTTTTAAATAGAGATATTTGCGGCTGAACAGTGAGCGACACACTCAAACTGCTTTTTTTTAGATACCAAAGGCCCAAAACTGGATAGTACAGCGATTTGACCCGTGGAACTGCGAAACCACACTGGGATGTCGGGCCTACACAAGACTATTTTCAACAGATATATTTTTGTGTTACAACAGTCAGGAGACACTACTGTTTTTCTTTACGGAAAATATCCCAAACCTGAATAATAGAGATTTTTTACCGTGGGATGGCAAAACCACAGTTATTGTTTACTGGGGTATACCACACTTTTTTAAATAGAGATATTTGCGGCTGAACAGTGAGCGACACACTCAAACTGCTGTTTTTTTTAGATACCAAAGGCCCAAGACTGGATAGTACAGCGATTTGACCCGTGGAACTGCAAAACCACACTGGGATGTCGTGCCTACACAAGACTATTTTCAACAGATATCATTTTATGTCACAACAGTCAGGAGACACTACTGTTTTTCTTTACGGAAAATATACCAAAACCGGTATAATAGAGATTTTTTACCGTGGGATGGCAAAACCACAGTTATTGTTTACTGGGGTATACCACACTTTTTTAAATAGAGATATTTGCAGCTGAACAGTGAGCGACACACTCAAACTGCTTTTTTCTTAGATACCAAAGGCCCAAAACTGGATAGTACAGCGATTTGACCCGTGGAACTGCGAAACTACACTGGGATGTCGGGCCTACACAAGACTATTTTCAACAGATATATTTTTGTGTCACAACAGTCAGGAGACACTACTGTTTTTCTTTACGGGGAAAAAAAACAAAAGCTGAATAATAGAGATTTTTTACCGTGGGATGGCAAAACCACAGTTATTGTTTACTGGGGTATACCACACTTTTTTAAATAGAGATATTTGCGGCTGAACAGTGAGCGACACACTCAAACTGCTTTTTTTTAGATACCAAAGGCCCAAAACTGGATAGTACAGCGATTTGACCCGTGGAACTGCAAAACCACACGGGGATGTCGGGCCTACACAAGACTATTTTCAACAGATATATTTTTGTGTCACAACAGTCAGGAGACACTACTGTTTTTCTTTACGGAAAATATACCAAAACCTGAATAATAGAGATTTTTTACCGTGGGATGGCAAAACCACAGTTATTGTTTACTGGGGTATACCACACTTTTTTAAATAGAGATATTTGCGGCTGAACAGTGAGCGACACACTCAAACTGCTTTTTTTTAGATACCAAAGGCCCAAAACTGGATAGTACAGCGATTTGACCCGTGGAACTGCGAAACCACACTGGGATGTCGGGCCTACACAAGACTATTTTCAACAGATATCATTTTATGTCACAACAGTGAGGAGACACTACTGTTTTTCTTTACGGAAAATATACCAAAACCGGTATAATAGAGATTTTTTACCGTGGGATGGCAAAACCACAGTTATTGTTTACTGGGGTATACCACACTTTTTTAAATAGAGATATTTGCGGCTGAACAGTGAGCGACTCACTGAAACTGCTTTTTTTTAGATAAAAAAAGGCCCAAAACTGGATAGTACAGCGATTTGACCCGTGGAACTGCGAAACCACACTGGGATGTCGGGCCTACACAAGACTATTTTCAACAGATATATTTTTGTGTCACAACAGTCAGGAGACACTACTGTTTTTCTTTACGGAAAAAACTACCAAAAGCTGAATAATAGAGATTTTTTACCGTGGGATGGCAAAACCACAGTTATTGTTTACTGGGGTATACCACACTTTTTTAAATAGAGATATTTGCGGCTGAACATTGAGCGACACACTCAAACTGCTTTTTTTTTAGACACCAAAGGCCCAAAACTGGATAGTACAGCGATTTGACCCATGGAACTGCAAAACCACACTGGAATGTCGGGTCTACACAAGACTATTTTCAACAGATATATTTTTGTGTCACAACAGTCAGGAGACACTACTGTTTTTCTTTACGGAAAATATACCAAAAGCTGAATAATAGAGATTTTTTACCGTGGGATGACAAAACCACAGTTATTGTTTACTGGGGTATACCACACTTTTTTAAATAGAGATATTTGCGGCTGAACAGTGAGCGACACACTCAAACTGCTTTTTTTTTTAGATACCCAAGGCCCAAAACTGGATAGTATAGCGATTTGACCCGTGGAACTGCGAAACCACACTGGGATGTCGGGCCTACACAAGACTATTTTCAACAGATATATTTTTGTGTCACAACAGTCAGGAGACACTACTGTTTTTCTTTACGGAAAAAACTACCAAAAGCTGAATAATAGAGATTTTTACCGTGGGATGGCAAAACCACAGTTATTGTTTACTGGGGTATACCACACTTTTTTAAATAGAGATATTTGCGGCTGAACAGTGAGCGACACACTCAAACTGCTTCTTTTTTTTGATACCAAAGGCCCAAAACTGGATAGTACAGATATTTGACCCGAGGAACTGCGAAACCACACTGGGATGTTGGGCCTACACAAGACTATTTTCAACAGATATATTTTTGTGTCACAACAGTCAGGAGACACTACTGTTTTTCTTTACGGAAAAAACTACCAAAAGCTGAATAATAGAGATTTTTTACCGTGGGATGGCAAAACCACAGTTATTGTTTACTGGGGTATACCACACTTTTTTAAATAGAGATATTTGCGGCTGAACAGTGAGCGACACACTCAAACTGCTTTTTTTTAGATACCAAAGGCCCAAAACTGGATAGTACAGCGATTTGACCCGTGGAACTGCGAAACCACACTGGGATGTCGGGCCTACACAAGACTATTTTCAACAGATATATTTTTGTGTTACAACAGTCAGGAGACACTACTGTTTTTCTTTACGGAAAATATCCCAAACCTGAATAATAGAGATTTTTTACCGTGGGATGGCAAAACCACAGTTATTGTTTACTGGGGTATACCACACTTTTTTAAATAGAGATATTTGCGGCAGAACAGTGAGCGACACACTCAAACTGCTTTTTTTTAGATACCAAAGGCCCAAAACTGGATAGTACAGCGATTTGACCCGTGGAACTGCAAAACCACACGGGGATGTCGGGCCTACACAAGACTATTTTCAACAGATATCATTTTATGTCACAACAGTCAGGAGACACTACTGTTTTTCTTTACGGAAAATATACCAAAACCGGTATAATAGAGATTTTTTACCGTGGGATGGCAAAACCACAGTTATTGTTTACTGGGGTATACCACACTTTTTTAAATAGAGATATTTGTGGCTGAACAGTGAGCGACTCACTCAAACTGCTTTTTTTTAGATAAAAAAAGGCCCAAAACTGGATAGTACAGCGATTTCACCCGTGGAACTGCGAAACCACACTGGGATGTCGGGCCTACACAAGACTATTTTCAACAGATATATTTTTGTGTCACAACAGTCAGGAGACACTACTGTTTTTCTTTACGGAAAAAACTACCAAAAGCTGAATAACAGAGATTTTTTACCGTGGGATGGCAAAACCACAGTTATTGTTTACTGGGGTATACCACACTTTTTTAAACAGAGATATTTGCGGCTGAACAGTGAGCGACACACTCAAACTGCTTTTTTTTTAGATACCAAAGGCCCAAAACTGGATAGTACAGCGATTTGACCCGTGGAACTGCGAAACCACACTGGGATGTCGGGCCTACACAAGACTATTTTCAACAGATATATTTTTGTGTCACAACAGTCAGGAGACACTACTGTTTTTCTTTACGGAAAAAACTACCAAAAGCTGAATAATAGAGATTTTTTACCATGGGATGGCAAAACCACAGTTATTGATTACTGGGGTATACCACACTTTTTTAAATAGAGATATTTGCGGCTGAACAGTGAACGACACACTCAAACTGTTTTTTTTTAGATACCAAAGGCCCAAAACTGGATAGTACAGCGATTTGACCCGTGGAACTGCGAAACCACACTGGGATGTCGGGCCTACACAAGACTATTTTCAACAGATATATTTTTGTGTCACAACAGTCAGGAGACACTACTGTTTTTCTTTACGGAAAATATACCAAAAGCTGAATAATAGAGATTTTTTACCGTGGGATGACAAAACCACAGTTATTGTTTACTGGGGTATACCACACTTTTTTAAATAGAGATATTTGCGGCTGAACAGTGAGCGACACACTCAAACTGCTTTTTTTTTTAGATACCCAAGGCCCAAAACTGGATAGTATAGCGATTTGACCCGTGGAACTGCGAAACCACACTGGGATGTCGGGCCTACACAAGACTATTTTCAACAGATATATTTTTGTGTCACAACAGTCAGGAGACACTACTGTTTTTCTTTACGGAAAAAACTACCAAAAGCTGAATAATAGAGATTTTTACCGTGGGATGGCAAAACCACAGTTATTGTTTACTGGGGTATACCACACTTTTTTAAATAGAGATATTTGCGGCTGAACAGTGAGCGACACACTCAAACTGCTTCTTTTTTTTGATACCAAAGGCCCAAAACTGGATAGTACAGATATTTGACCCGAGGAACTGCGAAACCACACTGGGATGTTGGGCCTACACAAGACTATTTTCAACAGATATATTTTTGTGTCACAACAGTCAGGAGACACTACTGTTTTTCTTTACGGAAAAAACTACCAAAAGCTGAATAATAGAGATTTTTTACCGTGGGATGGCAAAACCACAGTTATTGTTTACTGGGGTATACCACACTTTTTTAAATAGAGATATTTGCGGCTGAACAGTGAGCGACACACTCAAACTGCTTTTTTTTAGATACCAAAGGCCCAAAACTGGATAGTACAGCGATTTGACCCGTGGAACTGCGAAACCACACTGGGATGTCGGGCCTACACAAGACTATTTTCAACAGATATCATTTTATGTCACAACAGTCAGGAGACACTACTGTTTTTCTTTACGGAAAATATACCAAAACCGGTATAATAGAGATTTTTTACCGTGGGATGGCAAAACCACAGTTATTGTTTACTGGGGTATACCACACTTTTTTAAATAGAGATATTTGCGGCTGAACAGTGAGCGACACACTCAAACTGCTTTTTTCTTAGATACCAAAGGCCCAAAACTGGATAGTACAGCGATTTGACCCGTGGAACTGCGAAACTACACTGGGATGTCGGGCCTACACAAGACTATATTCAACAGATATATTTTTGTGTCACAACAGTCAGGAGACACTACTGTTTTTCTTTACGGGGAAAAAAAACAAAAGCTGAATAATAGAGATTTTTTACCGTGGGATGGCAAAACCACAGTTATTGTTTACTGGGGTATACCACACTTTTTTAAATAGAGATATTTGCGGCTGAACAGTGAGCGACACACTCAAACTGCTTTTTTTTAGATACCAAAGGCCCAAAACTGGATAGTACAGCGATTTGACCCGTGGAACTGCAAAACCACACGGGGATGTCGGGCCTACACAAAACTATTTTCAACAGATATATTTTTGTGTCACAACAGTCAGGAGACACTACTGTTTTTCTTTACGGAAAATATACCAAAACCTGAATAATAGAGATTTTTTACCGTGGGATGGCAAAACCACAGTTATTGTTTACTGGGGTATACCACACTTTTTTAAATAGAGATATTTGCGGCTGAACAGTGAGCGACACACTCAAACTGCTTTTTTTTAGATAAAAAAAGGCCCAAAACTGGATAGTACAGCGATTTGACCCGTGGAACTGCGAAACCACACTGGGATGTCGGGCCTACACAAGACTATTTTCAACAGATATCATTTTATGTCACAACAGTGAGGAGACACTACTGTTTTTCTTTACGGAAAATATACCAAAACCGGTATAATAGAGATTTTTTACCGTGGGATGGCAAAACCACAGTTATTGTTTACTGGGGTATACCACACTTTTTTAAATAGAGATATTTGCGGCTGAACAGTGAGCGACTCACTGAAACTGCTTTTTTTTAGATAAAAAAAGGCCCAAAACTGGATAGTACAGCGATTTGACCCGTGGAACTGCGAAACCACACTGGGATGTCGGGCCTACACAAGACTATTTTCAACAGATATATTTTTGTGTCACAACAGTCAGGAGACACTACTGTTTTTCTTTACGGAAAAAACTACCAAAAGCTGAATAATAGAGATTTTTTACCGTGGGATGGCAAAACCACAGTTATTGTTTACTGGGGTATACCACACTTTTTTAAATAGAGATATTTGCGGCTGAACAGTGAGCGACACACTCAAACTGCTTTTTTTTTAGATATCAAAGGCCCAAAACTGGATAGTACAGCGATTTGACCCGTGGAACTGCAAAACCACACGGGGATGTCGGGCCTACACAAGACTATTTTCAACAGATATATTTTTGTGTCACAACAGTCAGGAGACACTACTGTTTTTCTTTACGGAAAAAACTACCAAAAGCTGAATAATAGAGATTTTTTACCATGGGATGGCAAAACCACAGTTATTGTTTACTGGGGTATACCACACTTTTTTAAATAGAGATATTTGCAGCTGAACAGTGAGCGACACACTCAAACTGCTTTTTTTTTAGATATCAAAGGCCCAAAACTGGATAGTACAGCGATTTGACCCGTGGAACTGTGAAACAACACTGGGATGTCGGGCCTACACAAGACTATTTTCAACAGATATATTTTTGTGTCACAACAGTCAGGAGACACTACTGTTTTTCTTTACGGAAAATATACCAAAAGCTGAATAATAGAGATTTTTTACCGTGGGATGACAAAACCACAGTTATTGTTTACTGGGGTATACCACACTTTTTTAAGTAGAGATATTTGCGGCTGAACAGTGAGCGACACACTCAAACTGCTTTTTTTTTTAGATACCCAAGGCCCAAAACTGGATAGTATAGCGATTTGACCCGTGGAACTGCGAAACCACACTGGGATGTCGGGCCTACACAAGACTATTTTCAACAGATATATTTTTGTGTCACAACAGTCAGGAGACACTACTGTTTTTCTTTACGGAAAAAACTACCAAAAGCTGAATAATAGAGATTTTTACCGTGGGATGGCAAAACCACAGTTATTGTTTACTGGGGTATACCACACTTTTTTAAATAGAGATATTTGCGGCTGAACAGTGAGCGACACACTCAAACTGCTTCTTTTTTTAGATACCAAAGGCCCAAAACTGGATAGTACAGAGATTTGACCCGAGGAACTGCGAAACCACACTGGGATGTTGGGCCTACACAAGACTATTTTCAACAGATATATTTTTGTTTCACAACAGTCAGGAGACACTACTGTTTTTCTTTACGGAAAAAACTACCAAAAGCTGAATAATAGAGATTTTTTACCGTGGGATGGCAAAACCACAGTTATTGTTTACTGGGGTATACCACACCTTTTTAAATAGAGATATTTGCGGCTGAACAGTGAGCGACACACTCAAACTGCTTTTTTTTTTAGATACCAAAGGCCCAAAACTGGATAGTACAGCGATTTGACCCGTGGAACTGCGAAACTACACTGGGATGTCGGGCCTACACAAGACTATTTTCAACAGATATATTTTTGTGTCACAACAGTCAGGAGACACTACTGTTTTTCTTTACGGGAAAAAAAAACAAAAGCTGAATAATAGAGATTTTTTACCGTGGGATGGCAAAACCACAGTTATTGTTTACTGGGGTATACCACACTTTTTTAAATAGAGATATTTGCGGCTGAACAGTGAGCGACACACTCAAACTGCTTTTTTTTTAGATACCAAAGGCCCAAAACTGGATAGTACAGCGATTTGACCCGTGGAACTGCAAAACCACACGGGGATGTCGGGCCTACACAAGACTATTTTCAACAGATATATTTTTGTGTCACAACAGTCAGGAGACACTACTGTTTTTCTTTACGGAAAATATACCAAAACCTGAATAATAGAGATTTTTTACCGTGGGATGGCAAAACCACAGTTATTGTTTACTGGGGTATACCACACTTTTTTAAATAGAGATATTTGCGGCTGAACAGTGAGCGACACACTCAAACTGCTTTTTTTTAGATACCAAAGGCCCAAAACTGGATAGTACAGCGATTTGACCCGTGGAACTGCAAAACCACACTGGGATGTCGGGCCTACACAAGACTATTTTCAACAGATATCATTTTATGTCACAACAGTCAGGAGACACTACTGTTTTTCTTTACGGAAAATATACCAAAACCGGTATAATAGAGATTTTTTACCGTGGGATGGCAAAACCACAGTTATTGTTTACTGGGGTATACCACACTTTTTTAAATAGAGATATTTGCGGCTGAACAGTGAGCGACACACTCAAACTGCTTTTTTTTTAGATACCAAAGGCCCAAAACTGGATAGTACAGCGATTTGACCCGTGGAACTGCGAAACCACACCTGGATGTCGGGCCTACACAAGACTATTTTCAACAGATATATTTTTGTGTCACAACAGTCAGGAGACACTACTGTTTTTCTTTACGGAAAATATCCCAAACCTGAATAATAGAGATTTTTTACCGTGGGATGGCAAAACCACAGTTATTGTTTACTGGGGTATACCACACTTTTTTAAATAGAGATATTTGCGGCTGAACAGTGAGCGACACACTCAAACTGCTTTTTTTTTTAGATACTAAAGGCCCAAAACTGGATAGTACAGCGATTTGACCCGGGGAACTGCGAAACCACACTGGGATGTCGGGCCTAAACAAGACTATTTTCAACAGATATATTTTTGTATCACAACAGTCAGGAGACACTACTGTTTTTCTTTACGGGAAAAAAAAACAAAAGCTGAATAATAGAGATTTTTTACCGTGGGATGGCAAAACCACAGTTATTGTTTACTGGGGTATACCACACTTTTTTAAATAGAGATATTTGCGGCTGAACAGTGAGCGACACACTCAAACTGCTTTTTTTTCTAGATACTAAAGGCCCAAAACTGGATAGTACAGCGATTTGACCCGTGGAACTGCGAAACCACACTGGGATGTCGGGCCTACACAAGACTATTTTCAACAGATATATTTTTGTGTCACAACAGTCAGGAGACACTACTGTTTTTCTTTACGGAAAAAACTAGCAAAAGCTGAATAATAGAGATTTTTTACCGTGGGATGGCAAAACCACAGTTATTGTTTACTGGGGTATACCACACTTTTTTAAATAGAGATATTTGCGGCTGAACAGTGAGCAACACACTCAAACTGCTTTTTTTTTAGATACCAAAGGCCCAAAACTGGATAGTACAGCGATTTGTCCCGTGGAACTGCGAAACCACACTGGAATGTTGGGCCTACACAAGACTATTTTCAACAGATATATTTTTGTGTCAAAACAGTCAGGAGACACTACTGTTTTTCTTTACGGAAAAAGCTACCGAAAGCTGAATAATAGTGATTTTTTACCGTGGGATGGCAAAACCACAGTTATTGTTTACTGGGGTACACCACACTTTTTTAAATAGAGATATTTGCGGCTGAACATTGAGCGACACACTCAAACTGCTTTTTTTTTAGACACCAAAGGCCCAAAACTGGATAGTACAGCGATTTGACCCATGGAACTGCAAAACCACACTGGAATATCGGGTCTACACAAGACTATTTTCAACAGATATATTTTTGTGTCACAACAGTCAGGAGACACTACTGTTATTCTTTACGGAAAAAACTACCAAAAGCTGAATAATAGAGATTTTTTACCGTGGGATGGCAAAACCACAGTTATTGTTTACTGGGGTATACCACACTTTTTTAAATAGAGATATTTGCGGCTGAACAGTGAGCGACACACTCAAACTGCTTTTTTTACAGATACCAGAGGCTCAAAACTGGATAGTACAGCGATTTGACCCGTGGAACTGCGAAACCACACTGGGATGTCTGGCCTACACAAGACTATTTTCAACAGATATATTTTTGTGTCACAACAGTCAGGAGACACTACTGTTTTTCTTTACGGAAAATATACCAAAACCTGAATAATAGAGATTTTTTACCGTGGCATGGCAAAACCACAGTTATTGTTTACTGGGGTATACCACACTTTTTTAAATAGAGATATTTGCGGCTGAACAGTGAGCGACACACTCAAACTGCTTTTTTTTTAGATACCAAAGGCCCAAAACTGGATAGTACAGCGATTTGACCCGTGGAATTGCAAAACCACACGGGCATGTCGGGCCTACACAAGACTATTTTCAACAGATATATTTTTGTGTCACAACAGTCAGGAGACACTACTGTTTTTCTTTACGGAAAATATACCAAAACCTGAATAATAGAGATTTTTTACCGTGGGATGGCAAAACCACAGTTATTGTTTACTGGGGTATACCACACTTTTTAAAATAGAGATATTTGCGGCTGAACAGTGAGCGACACACTCAAACTGCTTTTTTTTAGATACCAAAGGCCCAAAACTGGATAGTACAGCGATTTGACCCGTGGAACTGCAAAACCACACTGGGATGTCGGGCCTACACAAGACTATTTTCAACAGATATCATTTTATGTCACAACAGTCAGGAGACACTACTGTTTTTCTTTACGGAAAATATCCCAAACCTGAATAATAGAGATTTTTTACCGTGGGATGGCAAAACCACAGTTATTGTTTACTGGGGTATACCACACTTTTTTAAATAGAGATATTTGCGGCTGAACAGTGAGCGACACACTCAAACTGCTTTTTTTTTTAGATACTAAAGGCCCAAAACTGGATAGTACAGCGATTTGACCCGGGGAACTGCGAAACCACACTGGGATGTCGGGCCTAAACAAGACTATTTTCAGCAGATATATTTTTGTGTCACAACAGTCAGGAGACACTACTGTTTTTCTTTACGGGAAAAAAAAACAAAAGCTGAATAATAGAGATTTTTTACCGTGGGATGGCAAAACCACAGTTATTGTTTACTGGGGTATGCCACACTTTTTTAAATAGAGATATTTGCGGCTGAACAGTGAGCGACACACTCAAACTGCTTTTTTTTCTAGATACTAAAGGCCCAAAACTGGATAGTACAGCGATTTGACCCGTGGAACTGCGAAACCACACTGGGATGTCGGGCCTACACAAGACTATTTTCAACAGATATATTTTTGTGTCACAACAGTCAGGAGACACTACTGTTTTTCTTTACGGAAAAAACTAGCAAAAGCTGAATAATAGAGATTTTTTACCGTGGGATGGCAAAACCACAGTTATTGTTTACTGGGGTATACCACACTTTTTTAAATAGAGATATTTGCGGCTGAACAGTGAGCAACACACTCAAACTGCTTTTTTTTTAGATACCAAAGGCCCAAAACTGGATAGTACAGCGATTTGTCCCGTGGAACTGCGAAACCACACTGGAATGTTGGGCCTACACAAGACTATTTTCAACAGATATATTTTTGTGTCAAAACAGTCAGGAGACACTACTGTTTTTCTTTACGGAAAAAGCTACCGAAAGCTGAATAATAGTGATTTTTTACCGTGGGATGGCAAAACCACAGTTATTGTTTACTGGGGTACACCACACTTTTTTAAATAGAGATATTTGCGGCTGAACATTGAGCGACACACTCAAACTGCTTTTTTTACAGATACCAGAGGCTCAAAACTGGATAGTACAGCGATTTGACCCGTGGAACTGCGAAACCACACTGGGATGTCTGGCCTACACAAGACTATTTTCAACAGATATATTTTTGTGTCACAACAGTCAGGAGACACTACTGTTTTTCTTTACGGAAAATATACCAAAACCTGAATAATAGAGATTTTTTACCGTGGCATGGCAAAACCACAGTTATTGTTTACTGGGGTATACCACACTTTTTTAAATAGAGATATTTGCGGCTGAACAGTGAGCGACACACTCAAACTGCTTTTTTTTTAGATACCAAAGGCCCAAAACTGGATAGTACAGCGATTTGACCCATGGAACTGCGAAACCACACTGGGATGTCGGGCCTACACAAGACTATTTTCAACAGATATATTTTTGTGTCACAACAGTCAGGAGACACTACTGTTTTTCTTTACGAAAAAAAAAAACAAAAGCTGAATAATAGAGATTTTTTACCGTGGGATGGCAAAACCACAGTTATTGTTTACTGGGGTATACCACACTTTTTTAAATAGAGATATTTGCGGCTGAACAGTGAGCGACACACTCAAACTGCTTTTTTTTAGATACCAAAGGCCCAAAACTGGAAAGTACAGCGATTTGACCCGTGGAACTGCAAAACCACACTGGGATGTCGGGCCTACACAAGACTATTTTCAACAGATATCATTTTATGTCACAACAGTCAGGAGACACTACTGTTTTTCTTTACGGAAAATATACCAAAACCGGTATAATAGAGATTTTTTACCGTGGGATGGCAAAACCACAGTTATTGTTTACTGGGGTATACCACACTTTTTTAAATAGAGATATTTGTGGCTGAACAGTGAGCGACTCACTCAAACTGCTTTTTTTTAGATAAAAAAAGGCCCAAAACTGGATAGTACAGCGATTTGACCCGTGGAACTGCGAAACCACACTGGGATGTCGGGCCTACACAAGACTATTTTCAACAGATATATTTTTGTGTCACAACAGTCAGGAGACACTACTGTTTTTCTTAACGGAAAAAACTACCAAAAGCTGAATAACAGAGATTTTTTACCGTGGGATGGCAAAACCACAGTTATTTTTTACTGGGGTATACCACACTTTTTTAAACAGAGATATTTGCGGCTGAACAGTGAGCGACACACTCAAACTGCTTTTTTTTTAGATACCAAAGGCCCAAAACTGGATAGTACAGCGATTTGACCCGTGGAACTGCGAAACCACACTGGGATGTCGTGCCTACACAAGACTATTTTCAACAGATATATTTTTGTGTCTCAACAGTCAGGAGACACTACTGTTTTTCTTTACGGAAAAAACTACCAAAAGCTGAATAATAGAGATTTTTTACCATGGGATGGCAAAACCACAGTTATTGATTACTGGGGTATACCACACTTTTTTAAATAGAGATATTTGCGGCTGAACAGTGAACGACACACTCAAACTGTTTTTTTTTAGATACCAAAGGCCCAAAACTGGATAGTACAGCGATTTGACCCGTGGAACTGCGAAACCACACTGGGATGTCGGGCCTACACAAGACTATTTTCAACAGATATATTTTTGTGTCACAACAGTCAGGAGACACTACTGTTTTTCTTTACGGAAAATATACCAAAACCTGAATAATAGATATTTTTTACCGTGGGATGACAAAACCACAGTTATTGTTTACTGGGGTATACCACACTTTTTTAAATAGAGATATTTGCGGCTGAACAGTGAGCGACACACTCAAAATGCTTTTTTTTTTAGATACCCAAGGCCCAAAACTGGATAGTATAGCGATTTGACCCGTGGAACTGCGAAACCACACTGGGATGTCGGGCCTACAGAAGACTATTTTCAACAGATATATTTTTGTGTCACAACAGTCAGGAGACACTACTGTTTTTCTTTACGGAAAAAACTACCAAAAGCTGAATAATAGAGATTTTTTACCGTGGGATGGCAAAACCACAGTTATTGTTTACTGGGGTATACCACACTTTTTTAAATAGAGATATTTGTGGCTGAACAGTGAGCGACTCACTCAAACTGCTTTTTTTTAGATAAAAAAAGGCCCAAAACTGGATAGTACAGCGATTTGACCCGTGCAACTGCGAAACCACACTGGGATGTCAGGCCTACACAAGACTATTTTCAACAGATATATTTTTGTATCACAACAGTCAGGAGACACTACTGTTTTTCTTAACGGAAAAAACTACCAAAAGCTGAATAACAGAGATTTTTTACCGTGGGATGGCAAAACCACAGTTATTTTTTACTGGGGTATACCACACTTTTTTAAACAGAGATATTTGCGGCTGAACAGTGAGCGACACACTCAAACTGCTTTTTTTTTAGATACCAAAGGCCCAAAACTGGATTGTACAGCGATTTGACCCGTGGAACTGCGAAACCACACTAGGATGTCGGGCCTACACAAGACTATTTTCAACAGATATATTTTTGTGTCTCAACAGTCAGGAGACACTACTGTTTTTCTTAACGGAAAAAACTACCAAAAGCTGAATAACAGAGATTTTTTACCGTGGGATGGCAAAACCACAGTTATTGTTTACTGGGGTATACCACACTTTTTTAAATAGAGATATTTGCGGCTGAACAGTGAGCGACACACTCAAACTGCTTTTTTTTAGATACCAAAGGCCCAAAACTGGATAGTACAGCGATTTGACCCGTGGAACTGCGAAACCACACTGGGATGTCGGGCCTACACAAGACTATTTTCAACAGATATCATTTTATGTCACAACAGTGAGGAGACACTACTGTTTTTCTTTACGGAAAATATACCAAAACCGGTATAATAGAGATTTTTTACCGTGGGATGGCAAAACCACAGTTATTGTTTACTGGGGTATACCACACTTTTTTAAATAGAGATATTTGCGGCTGAACAGTGAGCGACTCACTGAAACTGCTTTTTTTTAGATAAAAAAAGGCCCAAACTGGATAGTACAGCGATTTGACCCGTGGAACTGCGAAACCACACTGGGATGTCGGGCCTACACAAGACTATTTTCAACAGATATATTTTTGTGTCACAACAGTCAGGAGACACTACTGTTTTTCTTTACGGAAAAAACTACCAAAAGCTGAATAATAGAGATTTTTTACCGTGGGATGGCAAAACCACAGTTATTGTTTACTGGGTTATACCACACTTTTTTAAATAGAGATATTTGCGGCTGAACAGTGAGCGACACACTCAAAATGCTTTTTTTTCAGATACCAAAGGCCCAAAACTGGATAGTACAGCGATTTGACCCGTGGAACTGCAAAACCACACTGGGATGTCGGGCCTACACAAGACTATTTTCAACAGATATATTTTTGTGTCACAACAGTCAGGAGACACTACTGTTTTTCTTTACGGAAAAAACTACCAAAAGCTGAATAATAGAGATTTTTTACCATGGGATGGCAAAACCACAGTTATTGTTTACTGGGGTATACCACACTTTTTTAAATAGAGATATTTGCGGCTGAACAGTGAGCGACACACTCAAACTGCTCTTTTTTAGATACCAAAGGCCCAAAACTGGATAGTACAGCGATTTGACCCGTGGAACTGCGAAACCACACTGGGATGTCGGGCCTACACAAGACTATTTTCAACAGATATATTTTTGTGTCACAATAGTCAGGAGACACTACTGTTTTTCTTTACGGAAAATATACCAAAACATGAATAATAGAGATTTTTTACCGTGGGATGACAAAACCACAGTTATTGTTTACTGGGGTATACCACACTTTTTTAAATAGAGATATTTGCGGCTGAACAGTGAGCGACACACTCAAACTGCTTTTTTTTTTAGATACCCAAGGCCCAAAACTGGATAGAATAGCGATTTGACCCGTGGAACTGCGAAACCACACTGGGATGTCGGGCCTACAGAAGACTATTTTCAACAGATATATTTTTGTGTCACAACAGTCAGGAGACACTACTGTTTTTCTTTACGGAAAAAACTACCAAAAGCTGAATAATAGAGATTTTTTACCGTGGGATGGCAAAACCACAGTTATTGTTTACTGGGGTATACCACACTTTTTTAAATAGAGATATTTGCGGCTGAACAGTGAGCGACACACTCAAACTGCTTTTTTTTAGATACCAAAGGCCCAAAACTGGATAGTACAGCGATTTGACCCGTGGAACTGCGAAACCACACTGGGATGTCGGGCCTACACAAGACTATTTTCAACAGATATCATTTTATGTCACAACAGTCAGGAGACACTACTGTTTTTCTTTACGGAAAATATACCAAAACCGGTATAATAGAGATTTTTTACCGTGGGATGGCAAAACCACAGTTATTGTTTACTGGGGTATACCACACTTTTTTAAATAGAGATATTTGCGGCTGAACAGTGAGCGACACACTCAAATTGCTTTTTTTACAGATACCAGAGGCTCAAAACTGGATAGTACAGCGATTTGACCCGTGGAACTGCGAAACCACACTGGGATGTCTGGCCTACACAAGACTATTTTCAACAGATATATTTTTGTGTCACAACAGTCAGGAGACACTACTGTTTTTCTTTACGGAAAATATACCAAAACCTGAATAATAGAGATTTTTTACCGTGGCATGGCAAAACCACAGTTATTGTTTACTGGGGTATACCACACTTTTTTAAATAGAGATATTTGCGGCTGAACAGTGAGCGACACACTCAAACTGCTTTTTTTTTAGATACCAAAGGCCCAAAACTGGATAGTACAGCGATTTGACCCGTGGAACTGCAAAACCACACGGGCATGTCGGGCCTACACAAGACTATTTTCAACAGATATATTTTTGTGTCACAACAGTCAGGAGACACTACTGTTTTTCTTTACGGAAAATATACCAAAACCTGAATAATAGAGATTTTTTACCGTGGGATGGCAAAACCACAGTTATTGTTTACTGGGGTATACCACACTTTTTTAAATAGAGATATTTGCGGCTGAACAGTGAGCGACACACTCAAACTGCTTTTTTTTAGATACCAAAGGCCCAAAACTGGATAGTACAGCGATTTGACCCGTGGAACTGCAAAACCACACTGGGATGTCGGGCCTACACAAGACTATTTTCAACAGATATCATTTTATGTCACAACAGTCAGGAGACACTACTGTTTTTCTTTACGGAAAATATACCAAAACCGGTATAATAGAGATTTTTTACCGTGGGATGGCAAAACCACAGTTATTGTTTACTGGGGTATACCACACTTTTTTAAATAGAGATATTTGCGGCTGAACAGTGAGCGACACACTCAAACTGCTTTTTTTTTAGATACCAAAGGCCCAAAACTGGATAGTACAGCGATTTGACCCGTGGAACTGCGAAACCACACCTGGATGTCGGGCCTACACAAGACTATTTTCAACAGATATATTTTTGTGTCACAACAGTGAGGAGACACTACTGTTTTTCTTTACGGAAAATATCCCAAACCTGAATAATAGAGATTTTTTACCGTGGGATGGCAAAACCACAGTTATTGTTTACTGGGGTATACCACACTTTTTTAAATAGAGATATTTGCGGCTGAACAGTGAGCGACACACTCAAACTGCTTTTTTTTTTAGATACTAAAGGCCCAAAACTGGATAGTACAGCGATTTGACCCGGGGAACTGCGAAACCACACTGGGATGTCGGGCCTAAACAAGACTATTTTCAACAGATATATTTTTGTGTCACAACAGTCAGGAGACACTACTGTTTTTCTTTACGGGAAAAAAAAACAAAAGCTGAATAATAGAGATTTTTTACCGTGGGATGGCAAAACCACAGTTATTGTTTACTGGGGTATGCCACACTTTTTTAAATAGAGATATTTGCGGCTGAACAGTGAGCGACACACTCAAACTGCTTTTTTTTCTAGATACTAAAGGCCCAAAACTGGATAGTACAGCGATTTGACCCGTGGAACTGCGAAACCACACTGGGATGTCGGGCCTACACAAGACTATTTTCAACAGATATATTTTTGTGTCACAACAGTCAGGAGACACTACTGTTTTTCTTTACGGAAAAAACTAGCAAAAGCTGAATAATAGAGATTTTTTACCGTGGGATGGCAAAACCACAGTTATTGTTTACTGGGGTATACCACACTTTTTTAAATAGAGATATTTGCGGCTGAACAGTGAGCAACACACTCAAACTGCTTTTTTTTTAGATACCAAAGGCCCAAAACTGGATAGTACAGCGATTTGTCCCGTGGAACTGCGAAACCACACTGGAATGTTGGGCCTACACAAGACTATTTTCAACAGATATATTTTTGTGTCAAAACAGTCAGGAGACACTACTGTTTTTCTTTACGGAAAAAGCTACCGAAAGCTGAATAATAGTGATTTTTTACCGTGGGATGGCAAAACCACAGTTATTGTTTACTGGGGTACACCACACTTTTTTAAATAGAGATATTTGCGGCTGAACATTGAGCGACACACTCAAACTGCTTTTTTTACAGATACCAGAGGCTCAAAACTGGATAGTACAGCGATTTGACCCGTGGAACTGCGAAACCACACTGGGATGTCTGGCCTACACAAGACTATTTTCAACAGATATATTTTTGTGTCACAACAGTCAGGAGACACTACTGTTTTTCTTTACGGAAAATATACCAAAACCTGAATAATAGAGATTTTTTACCGTGGCATGGCAAAACCACAGTTATTGTTTACTGGGGTATACCACACTTTTTTAAATAGAGATATTTGCGGCTGAACAGTGAGCGACACACTCAAACTGCTTTTTTTTTAGATACCAAAGGCCCAAAACTGGATAGTACAGCGATTTGACCCATGGAACTGCGAAACCACACTGGGATGTCGGGCCTACACAAGACTATTTTCAACAGATATATTTTTGTGTCACAACAGTCAGGAGACACTACTGTTTTTCTTTACGAAAAAAAAAAACAAAAGCTGAATAATAGAGATTTTTTACCGTGGGATGGCAAAACCACAGTTATTGTTTACTGGGGTATACCACACTTTTTTAAATAGAGATATTTGCGGCTGAACAGTGAGCGACACACTCAAACTGCTTTTTTTAGATAAAAAAAGGCCCAAAACTGGATAGTACAGCGATTTGACCCGTGGAACTGCGAAACCACACTGGGATGTCGGGCCTACACAAGACTATTTTCAACAGATATATTTTTGTGTCACAACAGTCAGGAGACACTACTGTTTTTCTTAACGGAAAAAACTACCAAAAGCTGAATAACAGAGATTTTTTACCGTGGGATGGCAAAACCACAGTTATTTTTTACTGGGGTATACCACACTTTTTTAAACAGAGATATTTGCGGCTGAACAGTGAGCGACACACTCAAACTGCTTTTTTTTTAGATACCAAAGGCCCAAAACTGGATAGTACAGCGATTTGACCCGTGGAACTGCGAAACCACACTGGGATGTCTTGCCTACACAAGACTATTTTCAACAGATATATTTTTGTGTCTCAACAGTCAGGAGACACTACTGTTTTTCTTTACGGAAAAAACTACCAAAAGCTGAATAATAGAGATTTTTTACCATGGGTTGGCAAAACCACAGTTATTGATTACTGGGGTATACCACACTTTTTTAAATAGAGATATTTGCGGCTGAACAGTGAACGACACACTCAAACTGTTTTTTTTTAGATACCAAAGGCCCAAAACTGGATAGTACAGCGATTTGACCCGTGGAACTGCGAAACCACACTGGGATGTCGGGCCTACACAAGACTATTTTCAACAGATATATTTTTGTGTCACAACAGTCAGGAGACACTACTGTTTTTCTTTACGGAAAATATACCAAAACCTGAATAGTAGATATTTTTTACCATGGGATGACAAAACCACAGTTATTGTTTACTGGGGTATACCACACTTTTTTAAATAGAGATATTTGCGGCTGAACAGTGAGCGACACACTCAAACTGCTTTTTTTTTTAGATACCCAAGGCCCAAAACTGGATAGTATAGCGATTTGACCCGTGGAACTGCGAAACCACACTGGGATGTCGGGCCTACAGAAGACTATTTTCAACAGATATATTTTTGTGTCACAACAGTCAGGAGACACTACTGTTTTTCTTTACGGAAAAAACTACCAAAAGCTGAATAATAGAGATTTTTTACCGTGGGATGGCAAAACCACAGTTATTGTTTACTGGGGTATACCACACTTTTTTAAATAGAGATATTTGCGGCTGAACAGTGAGCGACACACTCAAACTGCTTTTTTTTAGATACCAAAGGCCCAAAACTGGATAGTACAGCGATTTGACCCGTGGAACTGCGAAACCACACTGGGATGTCGGGCCTACACAAGACTATTTTCAACAGATATCATTTTATGTCACAACAGTGAGGAGACACTACTGTTTTTCTTTACGTAAAATATACCAAAACCGGTATAATAGAGATTTTTTACCGTGGGATGGCAAAACCACAGTTATTGTTTACTGGGGTATACCACACTTTTTTAAATAGAGATATTTGTGGCTGAACAGTGAGCGACTCACTCAAACTGCTTTTTTTTAGATAAAAAAAGGCCCAAAACTGGATAGTACAGCGATTTGACCCGTGGAACTGCGAAACCACACTGGGATGTCGGGCCTACACAAGACTATTTTCAACAGATATATTTTTGTATCACAACAGTCAGGAGACACTACTGTTTTTCTTAACGGAAAAAACTACCAAAAGCTGAATAACAGAGATTTTTTACCGTGGGATGGCAAAACCACAGTTATTTTTTACTGGGGTATACCACACTTTTTTAAACAGAGATATTTGCGGCTGAACAGTGAGCGACACACTCAAACTGCTTTTTTTTTAGATACCAAAGGCCCAAAACTGGATTGTACAGCGATTTGACCCGTGGAACTGCGAAACCACACTAGGATGTCGGGCCTACACAAGACTATTTTCAACAGATATATTTTTGTGTCTCAACAGTCAGGAGACACTACTGTTTTTCTTAACGGAAAAAACTACCAAAAGCTGAATAACAGAGATTTTTTACCGTGGGATGGCAAAACCACAGTTATTGTTTACTGGGGTATACCACACTTTTTTAAATAGAGATATTTGCGGCTGAACAGTGAGCGACACACTCAAACTGCTTTTTTTTAGATACCAAAGGCCCAAAACTGGATAGTACAGCGATTTGACCCGTGGAACTGCGAAACCACACTGGGATGTCGGGCCTACACAAGACTATTTTCAACAGATATCATTTTATGTCACAACAGTGAGGAGACACTACTGTTTTTCTTTACGGAAAATATACCAAAACCGGTATAATAGAGATTTTTTACCGTGGGATGGCAAAACCACAGTTATTGTTTACTGGGGTATACCACACTTTTTTAAATAGAGATATTTGCGGCTGAACAGTGAGCGACTCACTGAAACTGCTTTTTTTTAGATAAAAAAAGGCCCAAACTGGATAGTACAGCGATTTGACCCGTGGAACTGCGAAACCACACTGGGATGTCGGGCCTACACAAGACTATTTTCAACAGATATATTTTTGTGTCACAACAGTCAGGAGACACTACTGTTTTTCTTTACGGAAAAAACTACCAAAAGCTGAATAATAGTGATTTTTTACCGTGGGATGGCAAAACCACAGTTATTGTTTACTGGGGTATACCACACTTTTTTAAATAGAGATATTTGCGGCTGAACAGTGAGCGACACACTCAAACTGCTTTTTTTTTAGATACCAAAGGCCCAAAACTGGATAGTACAGCGATTTGACCCGTGGAGCTGCAAAACCACACTGGGATGTCGGGCCTACACAAGACTATTTTCAACAGATATATTTTTGTGTCACAACAGTCAGGAGACACTACTGTTTTTCTTTACGGAAAAAACTACCAAAAGCTGAATAATAGAGATTTTTTACCATGGGATGGCGAAACCACAGTTATTGTTTACTGGGGTATACCACACTTTTTTAAATAGAGATATTTGTGGCTGAACAGTGAGCGACACACTCAAACTGCTCTTTTTTAGATACCAAAGGCCCAAAACTGGATAGTACAGCGATTTGACCCGTGGAACTGCGAAACCACACTGGGATGTCGGGCCTACACAAGACTATTTTCAACAGATATATTTTTGTGTCACAATAGTCAGGAGACACTACTGTTTTTCATTACGGAAAATATACCAAAACATGAATAATAGAGATTTTTTACCGTGGGATGACAAAACCACAGTTATTGTTTACTGGGGTATACCACACTTTTTTAAATAGAGATATTTGCGGCTGAACAGTGAGCGACACACTCAAACTGCTTTTTTTTTTAGATACCCAAGGCCCAAAACTGGATAGAATAGCGATTTGACCCGTGGAACTGCGAAACCACACTGGGATGTCGGGCCTACAGAAGACTATTTTCAACAGATATATTTTTGTGTCACAACAGTCAGGAGACACTACTGTTTTTCTTTACGGAAAAAACTACCAAAAGCTGAATAATAGAGATTTTTTACCGTGGGATGGCAAAACCACAGTTATTGTTTACTGGGGTATACCACACTTTTTTAAATAGAGATATTTGCGGCTGAACAGTGAGCGACACACTCAAACTGCTTTTTTTTAGATACCAAAGGCCCAAAACTGGATAGTACAGCGATTTAACCCGTGGAACTGCGAAACCACACTGGGATGTCGGGCCTACACAAGACTATTTTCAACAGATATCATTTTATGTCACAACAGTGAGGAGACACTACTGTTTTTCTTTACGGAAAATATACCAAAACCGGTATAATAGAGATTTTTTACCGTGGGATGGCAAAACCACAGTTATTGTTTACTGGGGTATACCACACTTTTTTAAATAGAGATATTTGTGGCTGAACAGTGAGCGACTCACTCAAACTGCTTTTTTTTAGATAAAAAAAGGCCCAAAACTGGATAGTACAGCGATTTGACCCGTGGAACTGCGAAACCACACTGGGATGTCGGGCCTACACAAGACTATTTTCAACAGATATATTTTTGTGTCACAACAGTCAGGAGACACTACTGTTTTTCTTAACGGAAAAAACTACCAAAAGCTGAATAACAGAGATTTTTTACCGTGGGATGGCAAAACCACAGTTATTTTTTACTGGGGTATACCACACTTTTTTAAACAGAGATATTTGCGGCTGAACAGTGAGCGACACACTCAAACTGCTTTTTTTTTAGATACCAAAGGCCCAAAACTGGATAGTACAGCGATTTGACCCGTGGAACTGCGAAACCACACTAGGATGTCGGGCCTACACAAGACTATTTTCAACAGATATATTTTTGTGTCTCAACAGTCAGGAGACACTACTGTTTTTCTTTACGGAAAAAACTACCAAAAGCTGAATAATAGAGATTTTTTACCATGGGATGGCAAAACCACAGTTATTGATTACTGGGGTATACCACACTTTTTTAAATAGAGATATTTGCGGCTGAACAGTGAACGACACACTCAAACTGTTTTTTTTTAGAAACCAAAGGCCCAAAACTGGATAGTACAGCGATTTGACCCGTGGAACTGCGAAACCACACTGGGATGTCGGGCCTACACAAGACTATTTTCAACAGATATATTTTTGTGTCACAACAGTCAGGAGACACTACTGTTTTTCTTTACGGAAAATATACCAAAACCTGAATAATAGATATTTTTTACCGTGGGATGACAAAACCACAGTTATTGTTTACTGGGGTATACCACACTTTTTTAAATAGAGATATTTGCGGCTGAACAGTGAGCGACACACTCAAACTGCTTTTTTTTTTAGATACCCAAGGCCCAAAACTGGATAGTATAGCGATTTGACCCGTGGAACTGCGAAACCACACTGGGATGTCGGGCCTACAGAAGACTATTTTCAACAGATATATTTTTGTGTCACAACAGTCAGGAGACACTACTGTTTTTCTTTACGGAAAAAACTACCAAAAGCTGAATAATAGAGATTTTTTACCGTGGGATGGCAAAACCACAGTTATTGTTTACTGGGGTATACCACACTTTTTTAAATAGAGATATTTGCGGCTGAACAGTGAGCGACACACTCAAACTGCTTTTTTTTAGATACCAAAGGCCCAAAACTGGATAGTACAGCGATTTGACCCGTGGAACTGCGAAACCACACTGGGATGTCGGGCCTACACAAGACTATTTTCAACAGATATCATTTTATGTCACAACAGTGAGGAGACACTACTGTTTTTCTTTACGGAAAATATACCAAAACCGGTATAATAGAGATTTTTTACCGTGGGATGGCAAAACCACAGTTATTGTTTACTGGGGTATACCACACTTTTTTAAATAGAGATATTTGCGGCTGAACAGTGAGCGACTCACTGAAACTGCTTTTTTTTAGATAAAAAAAGGCCCAAACTGGATAGTACAGCGATTTGACCCGTGGAACTGCGAAACCACACTGGGATGTCGGGCCTACACAAGACTATTTTCAACAGATATATTTTTGTGTCACAACAGTCAGGAGACACTACTGTTTTTCTTTACGGAAAATATACCAAAACCTGAATAATAGATATTTTTTACCGTGGGATGACAAAACCACAGTTATTGTTTACTGGGGTATACCACACTTTTTTAAATAGAGATATTTGCGGCTGAACAGTGAGCGACACACTCAAACTGCTTTTTTTTTTAGATACCCAAGGCCCAAAACTGGATAGTATAGCGATTTGACCCGTGGAACTGCGAAACCACACTGGGATGTCGGGCCTACAGAAGACTATTTTCAACAGATATATTTTTGTGTCACAACAGTCAGGAGACACTACTGTTTTTCTTTACGGAAAAAACTACCAAAAGCTGAATAATAGAGATTTTTTACCGTGGGATGGCAAAACCACAGTTATTGTTTACTGGGGTATACCACACTTTTTTAAATAGAGATATTTGCGGCTGAACAGTGAGCGACACACTCAAACTGCTTTTTTTTAGATACCAAAGGCCCAAAACTGGATAGTACAGCGATTTGACCCGTGGAACTGCGAAACCACACTGGGATGTCGGGTCTACACAAGACTATTTTCAACAGATATCATTTTATGTCACAACAGTGAGGAGACACTACTGTTTTTCTTTACGGAAAATATACCAAAACCGGTATAATAGAGATTTTTTACCGTGGGATGGCTAAACCACAGTTATTGTTTACTGGGGTATACCACACTTTTTTAAATAGAGATATTTGCGGCTGAACAGTGAGCGACTCACTGAAACTGCTTTTTTTTAGATAAAAAAAGGCCCAAAACTAGATAGTACAGCGATTTGACCCGTGGAACTGCGAAACCACACTGGGATGTCGGGCCTACACAAGACTATTTTCAACAGATATATTTTTGTGTCACAACAGTCAGGAGACACTACTGTTTTTCTTTACGGAAAAAACTACCAAAAGCTGAATAATAGAGATTTTTTACCGTGGGATGGCAAAACCACAGTTATTGTTTACTGGGGTATACCACACTTTTTTAAATAGAGATATTTGCGGCTGAACAGTGAACGACACACTCAAACTGTTTTTTTTTAGAAACCAAAGGCCCAAAACTGGATAGTACAGCGATTTGACCCGTGGAACTGCGAAACCACACTGGGATGTCGGGCCTACACAAGACTATTTTCAACAGATATATTTTTGTGTCACAACAGTCAGGAGACACTACTGTTTTTCTTTACGGAAAATATACCAAAACCTGAATAATAGATATTTTTTACCGTGGGATGACAAAACCACAGTTATTGTTTACTGGGGTATACCACACTTTTTTAAATAGAGATATTTGCGGCTGAACAGTGAGCGACACACTCAAACTGCTTTTTTTTTTAGATACCCAAGGCCCAAAACTGGATAGTATAGCGATTTGACCCGTGGAACTGCGAAACCACACTGGGATGTCGGGCCTACAGAAGACTATTTTCAACAGATATATTTTTGTGTCACAACAGTCAGGAGACACTACTGTTTTTCTTTACGGAAAAAACTACCAAAAGCTGAATAATAGAGATTTTTTACCGTGGGATGGCAAAACCACAGTTATTGTTTACTGGGGTATACCACACTTTTTTAAATAGAGATATTTGCGGCTGAACAGTGAGCGACACACTCAAACTGCTTTTTTTTAGATACCAAAGGCCCAAAACTGGATAGTACAGCGATTTGACCCGTGGAACTGCGAAACCACACTGGGATGTCGGGCCTACACAAGACTATTTTCAACAGATATCATTTTATGTCACAACAGTGAGGAGACACTACTGTTTTTCTTTACGGAAAATATACCAAAACCGGTATAATAGAGATTTTTTACCGTGGGATGGCAAAACCACAGTTATTGTTTACTGGGGTATACCACACTTTTTTAAATAGAGATATTTGCGGCTGAACAGTGAGCGACTCACTGAAACTGCTTTTTTTTAGATAAAAAAAGGCCCAAAACTGGATAGTACAGCGATTTGACCCGTGGAACTGCGAAACCACACTGGGATGTCGGGCCTACACAAGACTATTTTCAACAGATATATTTTTGTGTCACAACAGTCAGGAGACACTAATGTTTTTTCTGTACGGAAAAAACTACCAAAAGCTGAATAATAGAGATTTTTTACCGTGGGATGGCAAAACCACAGTTATTGTTTACTGGGGTATACCACACTTTTTTAAATAGAGATATTTGCGGCTGAACAGTGAGCGACACACTCAAACTGCTTTTTTTTTAGATACCAAAGGCCCAAAACTGGATAGTACAGCGATTTGACCCGTAGAACTGCGAAACCACACTGGGATGTCGGGCCTACACAAGACTATTTTCAACAGATATATTTTTGTGTCACAACAGTCAGGAGACACTACTGTTTTTCTTTACGGAAAAAACTACCAAAAGCTGAATAATAGAGATTTTTTACCATGGGATGGCAAAACCACAGTTATTGTTTACTGGGGTATACCACACTTTTTTAAATAGAGATATTTGCAGCTGAACAGTGAGCGACACACTCAAACTGCTTTTTTTTTAGATACCAAAGGCCCAAAACTGGATAGTACAGCGATTTGACCCGTGGAACTGCGAAACCACACTGGGATGTCGGGCCTACACAAGACTATTTTCAACAGATATATTTTTGTGTCACAACAGTCAGGAGACACTACTGTTTTTCTTTACGGGAAAAAAAAACAAAAGCTGAATAATAGAGATTTTTTACCGTGGGATGGCAAAACCACAGTTATTTTTTACTGGGGTATACCACACTTTTTTAAATAGAGATATTTGCGGCTGAACAGTGAGCGACACACTCAAACTGCTTTTTTTTTTAGATACCCAAGGCCCAAAATTGGATAGTATAGCGATTTGACCCGTGGAACTGCGAAACCACACTGGGATGTCGGGCCTACAGAAGACTATTTTCAACAGATATATTTTTGTGTCACAACAGTCAGGAGACACTACTGTTTTTCTTTACGGAAAAAACTACCAAAAGCTGAATAATAGAGATTTTTTACCGTGGGATGGCAAAACCACAGTTATTGTTTACTGGGGTATACCACACTTTTTTAAATAGAGATATTTGCGGCTGAACAGTGAGCGACACACTCAAACTGCTTTTTTTTAGATACCAAAGGCCCAAAACTGGATAGTACAGCGATTTGACCCGTGGAACTGCGAAACCACACTGGGATGTCGGGCCTACACAAGACTATTTTCAACAGATATCATTTTATGTCACAACAGTGAGGAGACACTACTGTTTTTCTTTACGGAAAATATACCAAAACCGGTATAATAGAGATTTTTTACCGTGGGATGGCAAAACCACAGTTATTGTTTACTGGGGTATACCACACTTTTTTAAATAGAGATATTTGCGGCTGAACAGTGAGCGACTCACTGAAACTGCTTTTTTTTAGATAAAAAAAGGCCCAAAACTAGATAGTACAGCGATTTGACCCGTGGAACTGCGAAACCACACTGGGATGTCGGGCCTACACAAGACTATTTTCAACAGATATATTTTTGTGTCACAACAGTCAGGAGACACTACTGTTTTTCTTTACGGAAAAAACTACCAAAAGCTGAATAATAGAGATTTTTTACCATGGGATGGCAAAACCACAGTTATTGTTTACTGGGGTATACCACACTTTTTTAAATAGAGATATTTGCGGCTGAACAGTGAGCGACACACTCAAACTGCTCTTTTTTAGATACCAAAGGCCCAAAACTGGATAGTACAGCGATTTGACCCGTGGAACTGCGAAACCACACTGGGATGTCGGGCCTACACAAGACTATTTTCAACAGATATATTTTTGTGTCACAATAGTCAGGAGACACTACTGTTTTTCTTTACGGAAAATATACCAAAACATGAATAATAGAGATTTTTTACCGTGGGATGACAAAACCACAGTTATTGTTTACTGGGGTATACCACACTTTTTTAAATAGAGATATTTGCGGCTGAACAGTGAGCGACACACTCAAACTGCTTTTTTTTTTAGATACCCAAGGCCCAAAACTGGATAGAATAGCGATTTGACCCGTGGAACTGCGAAACCACACTGGGATGTCGGGCCTACAGAAGACTATTTTCAACAGATATATTTTTGTGTCACAACAATCAGGAGACACTACTGTTTTACTTTACGGAAAAAACTACCAAAAGCTGAATAATAGAGATTTTTTACCGTGGGATGGCAAAACCACATTTATTGTTTACTGGGGTATACCACACTTTTTTAAATAGAGATATTTGCGGCTGAACAGTGAGCAACACACTCAAACTGCTTTTTTTTAGATACCAAAGGCCCAAAACTGGATAGTACAGCGATTTGACCCGTGGAACTGCGAAACCACACTGGGATGTCGGGCCTACACAAGTCTATTTTCAACAGATATCATTTTATGTCACAACAGTGAGGAGACACTACTGTTTTTCTTTACGGAAAATATACCAAAACCGGTATAATAGAGATTTTTTACCGTGGGATGGCAAAACCACAGTTATTGTTTACTGGGGTATACCACACTTTTTTAAATAGAGATATTTGCGGCTGAACAGTGAGCGACTCACTGAAACTGCTTTTTTTTAGATAAAAAAAGGCCCAAAACTGGATAGTACAGCGATTTGACCCGTGGAACTGCGAAACCACACTGGGATGTCGGGCCTACACAAGACTATTTTCAACAGATATATTTTTGTGTCACAACAGTCAGGAGACAATAATGTTTTTTCTTTACGGAAAAAACTACCAAAAGCTGAATAATAGAGATTTTTTACCGTGGGATGGCAAAACCACAGTTATTGTTTACTGGGGTATACCACACTTTTTTAAATAGAGATATTTGCGGCTGAACAGTGAGCGACACACTCAAACTGCTTTTTTTTTAGATACCAAAGGCCCAAAACTGGATAGTACAGCGATTTGACCCGTGGAACTGCGAAACCACACTGGGATGTCGGGCCTACACAAGACTATTTTCAACAGATATATTTTTGTGTCACAACAGTCAGGAGACACTACTGTTTTTCTTTACGGAAAAAACTACCAAAAGCTGAATAATAGAGATTTTTTACCATGGGATGGCAAAACCACAGTTATTGTTTACTGGGGTATACCACACTTTTTTAAATAGAGATATTTGCAGCTGAACAGTGAGCGACACACTCAAACTGCTTTTTTTTTAGATACCAAAGGCCCAAAACTGGATAGTACAGCGATTTGACCCGTGGAACTGCGAAACCACACTGGGATGTCGGGCCTACACAAGACTATTTTCAACAGATATATTTTTATGTCACAACAGTCAGGAGACACTACTGTTTTTCTTTACGGGAAAAAAAAACAAAAGCTGAATAATAGAGATTTTTTACCGTGGGATGGCAAAACCACAGTTATTGTTAACTGGGGTATACCACAATTTTTAAATAGAGATATTTGTGGCTGAACAGTGAGCGACACACTCAAACTGCTTTTTTTTTAGATACCAAAGGCCCAAAACTGGATAGTACAGCGATTTGACCCGTGGAACTGCAAAACCACACTGGGATGTCGGGCCTACACAAGACTATTTACAACAGATATATTTTTGTGTCACAACAGTCAGGAGACACTACTGTTTTTCTTTACGGAAAATATACCAAAACCTGAATAATAGAGATTTTTTACCGTGGGATGGCAAAACCACAGTTATTGTTTACTGGGGTATACCACACTTTTTTAAATAGAGATATTTGCGGCTGAACAGTGAGCGACACACTCAAACTGCTTTTTTTTAGATACCAAAGGCCCAAAACTGGATAGTACAGCGATTTGACCCGTGCAACTGCAAAACCACACTGGGATGTCGGGCCTACACAAGACTATTTTCAACAGATATCATTTTATGTCACAACAGTCAGGAGACACTACTGTTTTTCTTTACGGAAAATATACCAAAACCGGTAAAATAGAGATTTTTTACCGTGGGATGGCAAAACCACAGTTATTGTTTACTGGGGTATACCACACTTTTTTAAATAGAGATATTTGTGGCTGAACAGTGAGCGACTCACTCAAACTGCTTTTTTTTAGATAAAAAAAGGCCCAAAACTGGATAGTACAGCGATTTGACCCGTGGAACTACGAAACCACACTGGGATGTCGGGCCTACACAAGACTATTTTCAACAGATATATTTTTGTGTCACAACAGTCAGGAGATACTACTGTTTTTCTTTACGGAAAAAACTACCAAAAGCTGAATAATAGAGATTTTTTACCATGGGATGGCAAAACCACAGTTATTGTTTACTGGGGTATACCACATTTTTTTAAATAGAGATATTTGCGGCTGAACAGTGAGCGACACACTCAAACTGCTTTTTTTTTAGATACCAAAGGCCCAAAACTGGATAGTACAGCGATTTGACCCGTGGAACTGCGAAACCACACTGGGATGTCGGGCCTACACAAGACTATTTTCAACAGATATATTTTTGTGTCACAACAGTCAGGAGACACTACTGTTTTTTTTCTTTACGGAAAAAACTACCAAAAGCTGAATAATAGAGATTTTTACCGTGGGATGGCAAAACCACAGTTATTGTTTACTGGGGTATACCACACTTTTTTAAATAGAGATATTTGCGGCTGAACAGTGAGCGACACACTCAAACTGCTTCTTTTTTTAGATACCAAAGGCCCAAAACTGGATAGTACAGCGATTTGACCCGTGGAACTGCGAAACCACACTGGGATGTCGGGCCTACACAAGACTATTTTCAACAGATATATTTTTGTGTCACAACAGTCAGGAGACACTACTGTTTTTCTTTACGGAAAAAACTACCAAAAGCTGAATAATAGAGATTTTTTACCGTGGGATGGCAAAACCACAGTTATTGTTTACTGGGGTATACCACACTTTTTTAAATAGAGATATTTGCGGCTGAACAGTGAGCGACACACTCAAACTGCTTTTTTTTTAGATGCCAAAGGCCCAAAACTGGATAGTACAGCGATTTGACCCGTGGAACTGCGAAACCGCACTGGGATGTCGGGCCTACACAAGACTATTTTCAACAGATATATTTTTGTGTCACAACAGTCAGGAGACACTACTGTTTTTCTTTACGGAAAAAACTACCAAAAGCTGAATAATAGAGATTTTTTACCATGGGATGGCAAAACCACAGTTATTGTTTACTGGGGTATACCACACTTTTTTAAATAGAGATATTTGCGGCTGAACAGTGAGCGACACACTCAAACTGCTTTTTTTTTAGATACCAAAGGCTCAAAACTGGATAGTACAGCGATTTGACCCGTGGAACTGCGAAACCACACTGGGATGTGGGGCCTACACAAGACTATTTTCAACAGATATATTTTTGTGTCACAACATTCAGGAGACACTACTGTTTTTCTTTACGGAAAATATACCAAAACCTGAATAATAGAGATTTTTTACCGTGGGATGACAAAACCACAGTTATTGTTTACTGGGGTATACCACACTTTTTTAAATAGAGATATTTGCGGCTGAACAGTGAGCAACACACTCAAACTGCTTTTTTTTTTAGATACCCAAGGCCCAAAACTGGATAGTATAGCGATTTGACCCGTGGAACTGTGAAACCACACTGGGATGTCGGGCCTACAGAAGACTATTTTCAACAGATATATTTTTCTGTCACAACAGTCAGGAGACACTACTGTTTTTCTTTACGGAAAAAACTACCGAAAGCTGAATAATAGAGATTTTTACCGTGGGATGGCAAAACCACAGTTATTGTTTACTGGGGTATACCACACTTTTTTAAATAGAGATATTTGCGGCTGAACAGTGAGCGACACACTCAAACTGCTTCTTTTTTTAGATACCAAAGGCCCAAAACTGGATAGTACAGAGATTTGACCCGAGAACTGCGAAACCACACTGGGATGTTGGGCCTACACAAGACTATTTTCAACTGATATATTTTTGTGTCACAACAGTCAGGAGACACTACTGTTTTTCTTTACGGAAAAAACTACCAAAAGCTGAATAATAGAGATTTTTTACTGTGGGATGGCAAAACCACAGTTATTGTTTACTGGGGTATACCACACTTTTTTAAATAGAGATATTTGCGGCTGAACAGTGAGCGACACACTCAAACTGCTTTTTTTTTAGATACCAAAGGCCCAAAACTGGATAGTACAGCGATTTGACCAGTGGAACTGCGAAACCACACTGGGATGTCGGGCCTACACAAGACTATTTTCAACAGATATATTTTTGTGTCACAACAGTCAGGAGACACTACTGTTTTTCTTTACGGAAAAAACTACCAAAAGCTGAATAATAGAGATTTTTTACCATGGGATGGCAAAACCACAGTTATTGTTTACTGGGGTATACCACACATTTTTAAATAGAGATATTTGCGGCTGAACAGTGAGCGACACACTCAAACTGCTTTTTTTTTAGACACCAAAGGCCCAAAACTGGATAGTACAGCGATTTGACCAGTGGAACTGCGAAACCACACTGGGATGTCGGGCCTACACAAGACTATTTTCAACAGATATATTTTTGTGTCACAACAGTCAGGAGACACTACTGTTTTTCTTTACGGAAAATATACCAAAACCTGAATAATAGAGATTTTTTACCGTGGGATGACAAAACCACAGTTATTGTTTACTGGGGTATACCACACTTTTTTAAATAGAGATATTTGCGGCTGAACAGTGAGCGACACACTCAAACTGCTTTTTTTTTTAGATACCCAAGGCCCAAAACTGGATAGTACAGCGAATTGACCCGTGGAACTGCAAAACCACACTGGGATGTCGGGCCTACACAAGACTATTTTCAACAGATATCATTTTATGTCACAACAGTCAGGAGACACTACTGTTTTTCTTTACGGAAAATATACAAAAACCGGTATAATAGAGATTTTTTACCGTGGGATGGCAAAACCACAGTTATTGTTTACTGGGGTATACCACACTTTTTTAAATAGAGATATTTGTGGCTGAACAGTGAGCGACTCACTCAAACTGTTTTTTTTTAGATAAAAAAAGGCCCAAAACTGGATAGTACAGCGATTTGACCCGTGGAACTGCGAAACCACACTGGGATGTCGGGCCTACACAAGACTATTTTCAACAGATATATTTTTGTGTCACAACAGTCAGGAGACACTACTGTTTTTCTTTACGGAAAAAACTACCAAAAGCTGAGTAATAGAGATTTTTACCGTGGGATGGCAAAACCACAGTTATTGTTTACTGGGGTATACCACACTTTTTTAAATAGAGATATTTGCGGCTGAACAGTGAGTGACACACTCAAACTGCTTCTTTTTTTAGATACCAAAGGCCCAAAACTGGATAGTACAGAGATTTGACCCGAGGAACTGCGAAACCACACTGGGATGTTGGGCCTACACAAGACTATTTTCAACAGATATATTTTTGTGTCACAACAGTCAGGAGACACTACTGTTTTTCTTTACGGAAAAAACTACCAGAAGCTGAATAATAGAGATTTTTTACCGTGGGATGGCAAAACCACAGTTATTGTTTACTGGGGTATACCACACTTTTTTAAATAGAGATATTTGCGGCTGAACAGTGAGCGACACACTCAAACTGCTTTTTTTTTTAGATACCAAAGGCCCAAAACTGGATAGTACAGCGATTTGACCCGTGGAACTGCGAAACCACACTGGGATGTCGGGCCTACACAAGACTATTTTCAACAGATATATTTTTGTGTCACAACAGTCAGGAGACACTACTGTTTTTCTTTACGGAAAAAACTACCAAAAGCTGAATAATAGAGATTTTTTACCATGGGATGGCAAAACCACAGTTATTGTTTACTGGGGTATACCACACTTTTTTAAATAGAGATATTTGCAGCTGAACAGTGAGCGACACACTCAAACTGCTTTTTTTTTAGATACCAAAGGCCCAAAACTGGATAGTACAGCGATTTGACCCGTGGAACTGCGAAACCACACTGGGATGTCGGGCCTACACAAGACTATTTTCAACAGATATATTTTTGTGTCACAACAGTCAGGAGACACTACTGTTTTTCTTTACGGGAAAAAAAAACAAAAGCTGAATAATAGAGATTTTTTACCGTGGGATGGCAAAACCACAGTTATTGATAACTGGGGTATACCACAATTTTTAAATAGAGATATTTGTGGCTGAACAGTGAGCGACACACTCAAACTGCTTTTTTTTTAGATACCAAAGGCCCAAAACTGGATAGTACAGCGATTTGACCCGTGGAACTGCAAAACCACACTGGGATGTCGGGCCTACACAAGACTATTTACAACAGATATATTTTTGTGTCACAACAGTCAGGAGACACTACTGTTTTTCTTTACGGAAAATATACCAAAACCTGAATAATAGAGATTTTTTACCGTGGGATGGCAAAACCACAGTTATTGTTTACTGGGGTATACCACACTTTTTTAAATAGAGATATTTGCGGCTGAACAGTGAGCGACACACTCAAACTGCTTTTTTTTAGATACCAAAGGCCCAAAACTGGATAGTACAGCGATTTGACCCGTGCAACTGCAAAACCACACTGGGATGTCGGGCCTACACAAGACTATTTTCAACAGATATCATTTTATGTCACAACAGTCAGGAGACACTACTGTTTTTCTTTACGGAAAATATACCAAAACCGGTAAAATAGAGATTTTTTACCGTGGGATGGCAAAACCACAGTTATTGTTTACTGGGGTATACCACACTTTTTTAAATAGAGATATTTGTGGCTGAACAGTGAGCGACTCACTCAAACTGCTTTTTTTTAGATAAAAAAAGGCCCAAAACTGGATAGTACAGCGATTTGACCCGTGGAACTGCGAAACTACACTGGGATGTCGGGCCTACACAAGACTATTTTCAACAGATATATTTTTGTGTCACAACAGTCAGGAGATACTACTGTTTTTCTTTACGGAAAAAACTACCAAAAGCTGAATAATAGAGATTTTTTACCATGGGATGGCAAAACCACAGTTATTGTTTACTGGGGTATACCACATTTTTTTAAATAGAGATATTTGCGGCTGAACAGTGAGCGACACACTCAAACTGCTTTTTTTTTAGATACCAAAGGCCCAAAACTGGATAGTACAGCGATTTGACCCGTGGAACTGCGAAACCACACTGGGATGTCGGGCCTACACAAGACTATTTTCAACAGATATATTTTTGTGTCACAACAGTCAGGAGACACTACTGTTTTTTTTCTTTACGGAAAAAACTACCAAAAGCTGAATAATAGAGATTTTTACCGTGGGATGGCAAAACCACAGTTATTGTTTACTGGGGTATACCACACTTTTTTAAATAGAGATATTTGCGGCTGAACAGTGAGCGACACACTCAAACTGCTTCTTTTTTTAGATACCAAAGGCCCAAAACTGGATAGTACAGCGATTTGACCCGTGGAACTGCGAAACCACACTGGGATGTCGGGCCTACACAAGACTATTTTCAACAGATATATTTTTGTGTCACAACAGTCAGGAGACACTACTGTTTTTCTTTACGGAAAAAACTACCAAAAGCTGAATAATAGAGATTTTTTACCGTGGGATGGCAAAACCACAGTTATTGTTTACTGGGGTATACCACACTTTTTTAAATAGAGATATTTGCGGCTGAACAGTGAGCGACACACTCAAACTGCTTTTTTTTTAGATGCCAAAGGCCCAAAACTGGATAGTACAGCGATTTGACCCGTGGAACTGCGAAACCACACTGGGATGTCGGGCCTACACAAGACTATTTTCAACAGATATATTTTTGTGTCACAACAGTCAGGAGACACTACTGTTTTTCTTTACGGAAAAAACTACCAAAAGCTGAATAATAGAGATTTTTTACCATGGGATGGCAAAACCACAGTTATTGTTTACTGGGGTATACCACACTTTTTTAAATAGAGATATTTGCGGCTGAACAGTGAGCGACACACTCAAACTGCTTTTTTTTTAGATACCAAAGGCCCAAAACTGGATAGTACAGCGATTTGACCCGTGGAACTGCGAAACCACACTGGGATGTGGGGCCTACACAAGACTATTTTCAACAGATATATTTTTGTGTCACAACATTCAGGAGACACTACTGTTTTTCTTTACGGAAAATATACCAAAACCTGAATAATAGAGATTTTTTACCGTGGGATGACAAAACCACAGTTATTGTTTACTGGGGTATACCACACTTTTTTAAATAGAGATATTTGCGGCTGAACAGTGAGCAACACACTCAAACTGCTTTTTTTTTTAGATACCCAAGGCCCAAAACTGGATAGTATAGCGATTTGACCCGTGGAACTGTGAAACCACACTGGGATGTCGGGCCTACAGAAGACTATTTTCAACAGATATATTTTTCTGTCACAACAGTCAGGAGACACTACTGTTTTTCTTTACGGAAAAAACTACCGAAAGCTGAATAATAGAGATTTTTACCGTGGGATGGCAAAACCACAGTTATTGTTTACTGGGGTATACCACACTTTTTTAAATAGAGATATTTGCGGCTGAACAGTGAGCGACACACTCAAACTGCTTCTTTTTTTAGATACCAAAGGCCCAAAACTGGATAGTACAGAGATTTGACCCGAGAACTGCGAAACCACACTGGGATGTTGGGCCTACACAAGACTATTTTCAACTGATATATTTTTGTGTCACAACAGTCAGGAGACACTACTGTTTTTCTTTACGGAAAAAACTACCAAAAGCTGAATAATAGAGATTTTTTACTGTGGGATGGCAAAACCACAGTTATTGTTTACTGGGGTATACCACACTTTTTTAAATAGAGATATTTGCGGCTGAACAGTGAGCGACACACTCAAACTGCTTTTTTTTTAGATACCAAAGGCCCAAAACTGGATAGTACAGCGATTTGACCAGTGGAACTGCAAAACCACACTGGGATGTCGGGCCTACACAAGACTATTTTCAACAGATATATTTTTGTGTCACAACAGTCAGGAGACACTACTGTTTTTCTTTACGGAAAAAACTACCAAAAGCTGAATAATAGAGATTTTTTACCATGGGATGGCAAAACCACAGTTATTGTTTACTGGGATATATACCACACATTTTTAAATAGAGATATTTGCGGCTGAACAGTGAGCGACACACTCAAACTGCTTTTTTTTTAGACACCAAAGGCCCAAAACTGGATAGTACAGCGATTTGACCAGTGGAACTGCGAAACCACACTGGGATGTCGGGCCTACACAAGACTATTTTCAACAGATATATTTTTGTGTCACAACAGTCAGGAGACACTACTGTTTTTCTTTACGGAAAATATACCAAAACCTGAATAATAGAGATTTTTTACCGTGGGATGACAAAACCACAGTTATTGTTTACTGGGGTATACCACACTTTTTTAAATAGAGATATTTGCGGCTGAACAGTGAGCGACACACTCAAACTGCTTTTTTTTTTAGATACCCAAGGCCCAAAACTGGATAGTACAGCGAATTGACCCGTGGAACTGCAAAACCACACTGGGATGTCGGGCCTACACAAGACTATTTTCAACAGATATCATTTTATGTCACAACAGTCAGGAGACACTACTGTTTTTCTTTACGGAAAATATACAAAAACCGGTATAATAGAGATTTTTTACCGTGGGATGGCAAAACCACAGTTATTGTTTACTGGGGTATACCACACTTTTTTAAATAGAGATATTTGTGGCTGAACAGTGAGCGACTCACTCAAACTGTTTTTTTTTAGATAAAAAAAGGCCCAAAACTGGATAGTACAGCGATTTGACCCGTGGAACAGCGAAACCACACTGGGATGTCGGGCTTACACAAGACTATTTTCAACAGATATATTTTTGTGTCACAACAGTCAGGAGACACTACTGTTTTTCTTTACGGAAAAAACTACCAAAAGCTGAGTAATAGAGATTTTTACCGTGGGATGGCAAAACCACAGTTATTGTTTACTGGGGTATACCACACTTTTTTAAATAGAGATATTTGCGGCTGAACAGTGAGTGACACACTCAAACTGCTTCTTTTTTTAGATACCAAAGGCCCAAAACTGGATAGTACAGAGATTTGACCCGAGGAACTGCGAAACCACACTGGGATGTTGGGCCTACACAAGACTATTTTCAACAGATATATTTTTGTGTCACAACAGTCAGGAGACACTACTGTTTTTCTTTACGGAAAAAACTACCAGAAGCTGAATAATAGAGATTTTTTACCGTGGGATGGCAAAACCACAGTTATTGTTTACTGGGGTATACCACACTTTTTTAAATAGAGATATTTGCGGCTGAACAGTGAGCGACACACTCAAACTGCTTTTTTTTTTAGATACCAAAGGCCCAAAACTGGATAGTACAGCGATTTGACCCGTGGAACTGCGAAACCACACTGGGATGTCGGGCCTACAAAAGACTATTTTCAACAGATATATTTTTGTGTCACAACAGTCAGGAGACACTACTGTTTTTCTTTACGGAAAAAACAACCAAAAGCTGAATAATAGAGATTTTTTACCGTGGGATGGAAAAACCACAGTTATTGTTTACTGGGGTATACCACACTTTTTTAAATAGAGATATTTGCGGCTGAACAGTGAGCGACACACTCAAACTGCTTTTTTTTTAGATACCAAAGGCCCAAAACTGGATAGTACAGCGATTTGACCCGTGGAACTGCGAAACCACACTGGGATGTCGGGCCTACACAAGACTATTTTCAACAGATATATTTTTGTGTCACAACAGTCAGGAGACACTACTGTTTTTCTTTACGGAAAATATACCAAAACCGGTATAATAGAGATTTTTTACCGTGGGATGGCAAAACCACAGTTATTGTTTACTGGGGTATACCACACTTTTTTAAATAGAGATATTTGCGGCTGAACAGTGAGCGACACACTCAAACTGCTTTTTTTTTAGATACCAAAGGCCCAAAACTGGATAGTACAGCGATTTGACCCGTGGAACTGCGAAACCACACTGGGATGTCGGGCCTACACAAGACTATTTTCAACAGATATATTTTTGTGTCACAACAGTCAGGAGACACTACTGTTTTTCTTTACGGAAAATATCCCAAACCTGAATAATAGAGATTTTTTACCGTGGGATGGCAAAACCACAGTTATTGTTTACTGGGGTATACCACACTTTTTTAAATAGAGATATTTGCGGCTGAACAGTGAGCGACACACTCAAACTGCTTTTTTTTTTAGATACTAAAGGCCCAAAACTGGATAGTACAGCGATTTGACCCGAGGAACTGCGAAACCACACTGGGATGTCGGGCCTAAACAAGACTATTTTCAACAGATATATTTTTGTGTCACAACAGTCAGGCGACACTACTGTTTTTCTTTACGGGAAAAAAAACCACCAGAAGCTGAATAATAGAGATTTTTTTCCGTGGGATGGCAAAACCACAGTTATTGTTTACTGGGGTATGCCACACTTTTTTAAATAGAGATATTTGCGGCTGAACAGTGAGCGACACACTCAAACTGCTTTTTTTTCTAGATACTAAAGGCCCAAAACTGGATAGTACAGCGATTTCACCCGTGGAACTGCGAAACCACACTGGGATGTCGGGCCTACACAAGACTATTTTCAACAGATATATTTTTGTGTCACAACAGTCAGGAGACACTACTGTTTTTCTTTACGAAAAAAACTAGCAAAAGCTGAATAATAGAGATTTTTTACCGTGGGATGGCAAAACCACAGTTATTGTTTACTGGGGTATACCACACATTTTTAAATAGAGATATTTGCGGCTGAACAGTGAGCAACACACTCAAACTGCTTTTTGTTTAGATACCAAAGGCCCAAAACTGGATAGTACAGCGATTTGTGCCGTGGAACTGCGAAACCACACTGGAATGTTGGGCCTACACAAGAGTATTTTCAACAGATATATTTTTGTGTCAAAACAGTCAGGAGACACTACTGTTTTTCTTTACGGAAAAAGCTACCGAAAGCTGAATATTAGTGATTTTTTACCGTGGGATGGCAAAACCACAGTTATTGTTTACTGGGGTACACCACACTTTTTTAAATAGAGATATTTGCGGCTGAACATTGAGCGACACACTCAAACTGCTTTTTTTTTAGACACCAAAGGCCCAAAACTGGATAGTACAGCGATTTGACCCGTGGAACTGCAAAACCACACTGGAATGTCGGGTCTACACAAGACTATTTTCAACAGATATATTTTTGTGTCACAACAGTCAGGAGACACTACTGTTATTCTTCACGGAAAAAACTACCAAAAGCTGAATAATAGAGATTTTTTACCGTGGGATGGCAAAACCAAAGTTATTGTTTACTGGGGTATACCACACTTTTTTAAATAGAGATATTTGCGGCTGAACAGTGAGCGACACACTCAAACTGCTTTTTTTACAGATACCAGAGGCTCAAAACTGGATAGTACAGCGATTTGACCCGTGGAACTGCGAAACCACACTGGGATGTCTGGCCTACACAAGACAATTTTCAACAGATATATTTTTGTGTCACAACAGTCAGGAGACACTACTGTTTTTCTTTACGGAAAATATACCAAAACCTGAATAATAGAGATTTTTTACCGTGGCATGGCAAAACCACAGTTATTGTTTACTGGGGTATACCACACTTTTTTAAATAGAGATATTTGCGGCTGAACAGTGAGCGACACACTCAAACTGCTTTTTTTTTAGATACCAAAGGCCCAAAACTGGATAGTACAGCGATTTGACCCATGGAACTGCGAAACCACACTGGGATGTCGGGCCTACACAAGACTATTTTCAACAGATATATTTTTGTGTCACAACAGTCAGGAGACACTACTGTTTTTCTTTACGAAAAAACAAAACAAAAGCTGAATAATAGAGATTTTTTACCGTGGGATGGCAAAACCACAGTTATTGTTTACTGGGGTATACCACACTTTTTTAAATAGAGATATTTGCGGCTGAACAGTGAGCGACACACTCAAACTGCTTTTTTTTAGATACCAAAGGCCCAAAACTGGAAAGTACAGCGATTTGACCCGTGGAACTGCAAAACCACACTGGGATGTCGGGCCTACACAAGACTATTTTCAACAGATATCATTTTATGTCATAACAGTCAGGAGACACTACTGTTTTTCTTTACGGAAAATATACCAAAACCGGTATAATAGAGATTTTTTACCGTGGGATGGCAAAACCACAGTTATTGTTTACTGGGGTATACCACACTTTTTTAAATAGAGATATTTGTGGCTGAACAGTGAGCGACTCACTCAAACTGCTTTTTTTTAGATAAAAAAAGGCCCAAAACTGGATAGTACAGCGATTTGACCCGTGGAACTGCGAAACCACACTGGGATGTCGGGCCTACACAAGACTATTTTCAACAGATATATTTTTGTGTCACAACAGCCAGGAGACACTACTGTTTTTCTTAACGGAAAAAACTACCAAAAGCTGAATAACATAGATTTTTTACCGTGGGATGGCAAAACCACAGTTATTTTTTACTGGGGTATACCACACTTTTTTAAACAGAGATATTTGCGGCTGAACAGTGAGCGACACACTCAAACTGCTTTTTTTTTAGATACCAAAGGCCCAAAACTGGATAGTACAGCGATTTGACCCGTGGAACTGCGAAACCACACTGGGATGTCGGGCCTACACAAGACTATTTTCAACAGATATATTTTTGTGTCTCAACAGTCAGGAGACACTACTGTTTTTCTTTACGGAAAAAACTACCAAAAGCTGAATAATAGAGATTTTTTGCCATGGGATGGCAAAACCACAGTTATTGATTACTGGGGTATACCACACTTTTTTAAATAGAGATATTTGCGGCTGAACAGTGAACGACACACTCAAACTGTTTTTTTTTAGATACCAAATGCCCAAAACTGGATAGTACAGCGATTTGACCCGTGGAACTGCGAAACCACACTGGGATGTCGGGCCTACACAAGACTATTTTCAACAGATATATTTTTGTGTCACAACAGTCAGGAGACACTACTGTTTTTCTTTACGGAAAATATACCAAAACCTGAATAATAGATATTTTTTACCGTGGGATGACAAAACCACAGTTATTGTTTACTGGGGTATACCACACTTTTTTAAATAGAGATATTTGCGGCTGAACAGTGAGCGACACACTCAAACTGCTTTTTTTTTAGATACCCAAGGCCCAAAACTGGATAGTATAGCGATTTGACCCGTGGAACTGCGAAACCACACTGGGATGTCGGGCCTACAGAAGACTATTTTCAACAGATATATTTTTGTGTCACAACAGTCAGGAGACACTACTGTTTTTCTTTACGGAAAAAACTACCAAAAGCTGAATAATAGAGATTTTTTACCGTGGGATGGCAAAACCACAGTTATTGTTTACTGGGGTATACCACACATTTTTAAATAGAGATATTTGCGGCTGAACAGTGAGCGACACACTCAAACTGCTTTTTTTTTAGACACCAAAGGCCCAAAACTGGATAGTACAGCGATTTGACCAGTGGAACTGCGAAACCACACGGGGATGTCGGGCCTACACAAGACTATTTTCAACAGATATATTTTTGTGTCACAACAGTCAGGAGACACTACTGTTTTTCTTTACGGAAAATATACCAAAACCTGAATAATAGAGATTTTTTACCGTGGGATGACAAAACCACAGTTATTGTTTACTGGGGTATACCACACTTTTTTAAATAGAGATATTTGCGGCTGAACAGTGAGCGACACACTCAAACTGCTTTTTTTTTTAGATACCCAAGGCCCAAAACTGGATAGTACAGCGAATTGACCCGTGGAACTGCAAAACCACACTGGGATGTCGGGCCTACACAAGACTATTTTCAACAGATATCATTTTATGTCACAACAGTCAGGAGACACTACTGTTTTTCTTTACGGAAAATATACCAAAACCGGTATAATAGAGATTTTTTACCGTGGGATGGCAAAACCACAGTTATTGTTTACTGGGGTATACCACACTTTTTTAAATAGAGATATTTGTGGCTGAACAGTGAGCGACTCACTCAAACTGTTTTTTTTTAGATAAAAAAAGGCCCAAAACTGGATAGTACAGCGATTTGACCCGTGGAACTGCGAAACCACACTGGGATGTCGGGCCTACACAAGACTATTTTCAACAGATATATTTTTGTGTCACAACAGTCAGGAGACACTACTGTTTTTCTTTACGGAAAAAACTACCAAAAGCTGAGTAATAGAGATTTTTACCGTGGGATGGCAAAACCACAGTTATTGTTTACTGGGGTATACCACACTTTTTTAAATAGAGATATTTGCGGCTGAACAGTGAGTGACACACTCAAACTGCTTCTTTTTTTAGATACCAAAGGCCCAAAACTGGATAGTACAGAGATTTGACCCGAGGAACTGCGAAACCACACTGGGATGTTGGGCCTACACAAGACTATTTTCAACAGATATATTTTTGTGTCACAACAGTCAGGAGACACTACTGTTTTTCTTTACGGAAAAAACTACCAGAAGCTGAATAATAGAGATTTTTTACCGTGGGATGGCAAAACCACAGTTATTGTTTACTGGGGTATACCACACTTTTTTAAATAGAGATATTTGCGGCTGAACAGTGAGCGACACACTCAAACTGCTTTTTTTTTTAGATACCAAAGGCCCAAAACTGGATAGTACAGCGATTTGACCCGTGGAACTGCGAAACCACACTGGGATGTCGGGCCTACAAAAGACTATTTTCAACAGATATATTTTTGTGTCACAACAGTCAGGAGACACTACTGTTTTTCTTTACGGAAAAAACAACCAAAAGCTGAATAATAGAGATTTTTTACCGTGGGATGGCAAAACCACAGTTATTGTTTACTGGGGTATACCACACTTTTTTAAATAGAGATATTTGCGGCTGAACAGTGAGCGACACACTCAAACTGCTTTTTTTTTAGATACCAAAGGCCCAAAACTGGATAGTACAGCGATTTGACCCGTGGAACTGCGAAACCACACTGGGATGTCGGGCCTACACAAGACTATTTTCAACAGATATATTTTTGTGTCACAACAGTCAGGAGACACTACTGTTTTTCTTTACGGAAAATATACCAAAACCGGTATAATAGAGATTTTTTACCGTGGGATGGCAAAACCACAGTTATTGTTTACTGGGGTATACCACACTTTTTTAAATAGAGATATTTGCGGCTGAACAGTGAGCGACACACTCAAACTGCTTTTTTTTTAGATACCAAAGGCCCAAAACTGGATAGTACAGCGATTTGACCCGTGGAACTGCGAAACCACACTGGGATGTCGGGCCTACACAAGACTATTTTCAATAGATATATTTTTGTGTCACAACAGTCAGGAGACACTACTGTTTTTCTTTACGGAAAATATCCCAAACCTGAATAATAGAGATTTTTTACCGTGGGATGGCAAAACCACAGTTATTGTTTACTGGGGTATACCACACTTTTTTAAATAGAGATATTTGCGGCTGAACAGTGAGCGACACACTCAAACTGCTTTTTTTTTTAGATACTAAAGGCCCAAAACTGGATAGTACAGCGATTTGACCCGAGGAACTGCGAAACCACACTGGGATGTCGGGCCTAAACAAGACTATTTTCAACAGATATATTTTTGTGTCACAACAGTCAGGCGACACTACTGTTTTTCTTTACGGGAAAAAAAAACAAAAGCTGAATAATAGAGATTTTTTTCCGTGGGATGGCAAAACCACAGTTATTGTTTACTGGGGTATGCCACACTTTTTTAAATAGAGATATTTGCGGCTGAACAGTGAGCGACACACTCAAACTGCTTTTTTTTCTAGATACTAAAGGCCCAAAACTGGATAGTACAGCGATTTGACCCGTGGAACTGCGAAACCACACTGGGATGTCGGGCCTACACAAGACTATTTTCAACAGATATATTTTTGTGTCACAACAGTCAGGAGACACTACTGTTTTTCTTTACGAAAAAAACTAGCAAAAGCTGAATAATAGAGATTTTTTACCGTGGGATGGCAAAACCACAGTTATTGTTTACTGGGGTATACCACACTTTTTTAAATAGAGATATTTGCGGCTGAACAGTGAGCAACACACTCAAACTGCTTTTTTTTTAGATACCAAAGGCCCAAAACTGGATAGTACAGCGATTTGTCCCGTGGAACTGCGAAACCACACTGGAATGTTGGGCCTACACAAGAGTATTTTCAACAGATATATTTTTGTGTCAAAACAGTCAGGAGACACTACTGTTTTTCTTTACGGAAAAAGCTACCGAAAGCTGAATATTAGTGATTTTTTACCGTGGGATGGCAAAACCACAGTTATTGTTTACTGGGGTACACCACACTTTTTTAAATAGAGATATTTGCGGCTGAACATTGAGCGACACACTCAAACTGCTTTTTTTTTAGACACCAAAGGCCCAAAACTGGATAGTACAGCGATTTGACCCGTGGAACTGCAAAACCACACTGGAATGTCGGGTCTACACAAGACTATTTTCAACAGATATATTTTTGTGTCACAACAGTCAGGAGACACTACTGTTATTCTTCACGGAAAAAACTACCAAAAGCTGAATAATAGAGATTTTTTACCGTGGGATGGCAAAACCACAGTTATTGTTTACTGGGGTATACCACACTTTTTTAAATAGAGATATTTGCGGCTGAACAGTGAGCGACACACTCAAACTGCTTTTTTTTAGATACCAAAGGCCCAAAACTGGAAAGTACAGCGATTTGACCCGTGGAACTGCAAAACCACACTGGGATGTCGGGCCTACACAAGACTATTTTCAACAGATATCATTTTATGTCACAACAGTCAGGAGACACTACTGTTTTTCTTTACGGAAAATATACCAAAACCGGTATAATAGAGATTTTTTACCGTGGGATGGCAAAACCACAGTTATTGTTTACTGGGGTATACCACACTTTTTTAAATAGAGATATTTGTGGCTGAACAGTGAGCGACTCACTCAAACTGCTTTTTTTTAGATAAAAAAAGGCCCAAAACTGGATAGTACAGCGATTTGACGCGTGGAACTGCGAAACCACACTGGGATGTCGGGCCTACACAAGACTATTTTCAACAGATATATTTTTGTGTCACAACAGTCAGGAGACACTACTGTTTTTCTTAACGGAAAAAACTACCAAAAGCTGAATAACAGAGATTTTTACCGTGGGATGGCAAAACCACAGTTATTTTTTACTGGGGTATACCACACTTTTTTAAACAGAGATATTTGCGGCTGAACAGTGAGCGACACACTCAAACTGCTTTTTTTTTAGATACCAAAGGCCCAAAACTGGATAGTACAGCGATTTGACCCGTGGAACTGCGAAACCACACTGGGATGTCGGGCCTACACAAGACTATTTTCAACAGATATATTTTTGTGTCTCAACAGTCAGGAGACACTACTGTTTTTCTTTACGGAAAAAACTACCAAAAGCTGAATAATAGAGATTTTTTGCCATGGGATGGCAAAACCACAGTTATTGATTACTGGGGTATACCACACTTTTTTAAATAGAGATATTTGCGGCTGAACAGTGAACGACACACTCAAACTGTTTTTTTTTAGATACCAAAGGCCCAAAACTGGATAGTACAGCGATTTGACCCGTGGAACTGCGAAACCACACTGGGATGTCGGGCCTACACAAGACTATTTTCAACAGATATATTTTTGTGTCACAACAGTCAGGAGACACTACTGTTTTTCTTTACGGAAAATATACCAAAACCTGAATAATAGATATTTTTTACCGTGGGATGACAAAACCACAGTTATTGTTTACTGGGGTATACCACACTTTTTTAAATAGAGATATTTGCGGCTGAACAGTGAGCGACACACTCAAACTGCTTTTTTTTTTAGATACCCAAGGCCCAAAACTGGATAGTATAGCGATTTGACCCGTGGAACTGCGAAACCACACTGGGATGTCGGGCCTACAGAAGACTATTTTCAACAGATATATTTTTGTGTCACAACAGTCAGGAGACACTACTGTTTTTCTTTACGGAAAAAACTACCAAAAGCTGAATAATAGAGATTTTTTACCGTGGGATGGCAAAACCACAGTTATTGTTTACTGGGGTATACCACACTTTTTTAAATAGAGATATTTGCGGCTGAACAGTGAGCGACACACTCAAACTGCTTTTTTTTAGATACCAAAGGCCCAAAACTGGATAGTACAGCGATTTGACCCGTGGAACTGGGAAACCACACTGGGATGTCGGGCCTACACAAGACTATTTTCAACAGATATCATTTTATGTCACAACAGTGAGGAGACACTACTGTTTTTCTTTACGGAAAATATACCAAAACCGGTATAATAGAGATTTTTTACCGTGGGATGGCAAAACCACAGTTATTGTTTACTGGGGTATACCACACTTTTTTAAATAGAGATATTTGTGGCTGAACAGTGAGCGACTCACTCAAACTGCTTTTTTTTAGATAAAAAAAGGCCCAAAACTGGATAGTACAGCGATTTGACCCGTGGAACTGCGAAACCACACTGGGATGTCGGGCCTACACAAGACTATTTTCAACAGATATATTTTTGTGTCACAACAGTCAGGAGACACTACTGTTTTTCTTAACGGAAAAAACTACCAAAAGCTGAATAACAGAGATTTTTTACCGTGGGATGGCTAAACCACAGTTATTTTTTACTGGGGTATACCACACTTTTTTAAACAGAGATATTTGCGGCTGAACAGTGAGCGACACACTCAAACTGCTTTTTTTTTAGATACCAAAGGCCCAAAACTGGATAGTACAGCGATTTGACCCGTGGAACTGCGAAACCACACTGGGATGTCGGGCCTACACAAGACTATTTTCAACAGATATATTTTTGTGTCTCAACAGTCAGGAGACACTACTGTTTTTCTTTACGGAAAAAACTACCAAAAGCTGAATAATAGAGATTTTTTACCATGGGATGGCAAAACCACAGTTATTGATTACCGGGGTATACCACACTTTTTTAAATAGAGATATTTGCGGCTGAACAGTGAACGACACACTCAAACTGTTTTTTTTTAGATACCAAAGGCCCAAAACTGGATAGTACAGCGATTTGACCCGTGGAACTGCGAAACCACACTGGGATGTCGGGCCTACACAAGACTATTTTCAACAGATATATTTTTGTGTCACAACAGTCAGGAGACACTACTGTTTTTCTTTACGGAAAATATACCAAAACCTGAATAATAGATATTTTTTACCGTGGGATGACAAAACCACAGTTATTGTTTACTGGGGTATACCACACTTTTTTAAATAGAGATATTTGCGGCTGAACAGTGAGCGACACACTCAAACTGCTTTTTTTTTTAGATACCCAAGGCCCAAAACTGGATAGTATAGCGATTTGACCCGTGGAACTGCGAAACCACACTGGGATGTCGGGCCTACAGAAGACTATTTTCAACAGATATATTTTTGTGTCACAACAGTCAGGAGACACTACTGTTTTTCTTTACGGAAAAAACTACCAAAAGCTGAATAATAGAGATTTTTTACCGTGGGATGGCAAAACCACAGTTATTGTTTACTGGGGTATACCACACTTTTTTAAATAGAGATATTTGCGGCTGAACAGTGAGCGACACACTCAAACTGCTTTTTTTTAGATACCAAAGGCCCAAAACTGGATAGTACAGCGATTTGACCCGTGGAACTGCGAAACCACACTGGGATGTCGGGCCTACACAAGACTATTTTCAACAGATATCATTTTATGTCACAACAGTGAGGAGACACTACTGTTTTTCTTTACGGAAAATATACCAAAACCGGTATAATATAGATTTTTTACCGTGGGATGGCAAAACCACAGTTATTGTTTACTGGGGTATACCACACTTTTTTAAATAGAGATATTTGTGGCTGAACAGTGAGCGACTCACTCAAACTGCTTTTTTTTAGATAAAAAAAGGCCCAAAACTGGATAGTACAGCGATTTGACCCGTGGAACTGCGAAACCACACTGGGATGTCGGGCCTACACAAGACTATTTTCAACAGATATATTTTTGTGTCACAACAGTCAGGAGACACTACTGTTTTTCTTTACGGAAAATATACCAAAACCGGTATAATAGAGATTTTTTACCGTGGGATGGCAAAACCACAGTTATTGTTTACTGGGGTATACCACACTTTTTTAAATAGAGATATTTGTGGCTGAACAGTGAGCGACTCACTCAAACTGCTTTTTTTTAGATAAAAAAAGGCCCAAAACTGGATAGTACAGCGATTTGACGCGTGGAACTGCGAAACCACACTGGGATGTCGGGCCTACACAAGACTATTTTCAACAGATATATTTTTGTGTCACAACAGTCAGGAGACACTACTGTTTTTCTTAACGGAAAAAACTACCAAAAGCTGAATAACAGAGATTTTTACCGTGGGATGGCAAAACCACAGTTATTTTTTACTGGGGTATACCACACTTTTTTAAACAGAGATATTTGCGGCTGAACAGTGAGCGACACACTCAAACTGCTTTTTTTTTAGATACCAAAGGCCCAAAACTGGATAGTACAGCGATTTGACCCGTGGAACTGCGAAACCACACTGGGATGTCGGGCCTACACAAGACTATTTTCAACAGATATATTTTTGTGTCTCAACAGTCAGGAGACACTACTGTTTTTCTTTACGGAAAAAACTACCAAAAGCTGAATAATAGAGATTTTTTGCCATGGGATGGCAAAACCACAGTTATTGATTACTGGGGTATACCACACTTTTTTAAATAGAGATATTTGCGGCTGAACAGTGAACGACACACTCAAACTGTTTTTTTTTAGATACCAAAGGCCCAAAACTGGATAGTACAGCGATTTGACCCGTGGAACTGCGAAACCACACTGGGATGTCGGGCCTACACAAGACTATTTTCAACAGATATATTTTTGTGTCACAACAGTCAGGAGACACTACTGTTTTTCTTTACGGAAAAAACTACCAAAAGCTGAATAATAGAGATTTTTTACCGTGGGATGGCAAAACCACAGTTATTGTTTACTGGGGTATACCACACTTTTTTAAATAGAGATATTTGCGGCTGAACAGTGAGCGACACACTCAAACTGCTTTTTTTTAGATACCAAAGGCCCAAAACTGGATAGTACAGCGATTTGACCCGTGGAACTGGGAAACCACACTGGGATGTCGGGCCTACACAAGACTATTTTCAACAGATATCATTTTATGTCACAACAGTGAGGAGACACTACTGTTTTTCTTTACGGAAAATATACCAAAACCGGTATAATAGAGATTTTTTACCGTGGGATGGCAAAACCACAGTTATTGTTTACTGGGGTATACCACACTTTTTTAAATAGAGATATTTGTGGCTGAACAGTGAGCGACTCACTCAAACTGCTTTTTTTTAGATAAAAAAAGGCCCAAAACTGGATAGTACAGCGATTTGACCCGTGGAACTGCGAAACCACACTGGGATGTCGGGCCTACACAAGACTATTTTCAACAGATATATTTTTGTGTCACAACAGTCAGGAGACACTACTGTTTTTCTTAACGGAAAAAACTACCAAAAGCTGAATAACAGAGATTTTTTACCGTGGGATGGCTAAACCACAGTTATTTTTTACTGGGGTATACCACACTTTTTTAAACAGAGATATTTGCGGCTGAACAGTGAGCGACACACTCAAACTGCTTTTTTTTTAGATACCAAAGGCCCAAAACTGGATAGTACAGCGATTTGACCCGTGGAACTGCGAAACCACACTGGGATGTCGGGCCTACACAAGACTATTTTCAACAGATATATTTTTGTGTCTCAACAGTCAGGAGACACTACTGTTTTTCTTTACGGAAAAAACTACCAAAAGCTGAATAATAGAGATTTTTTACCATGGGATGGCAAAACCACAGTTATTGATTACTGGGGTATACCACACTTTTTTAAATAGAGATATTTGCGGCTGAACAGTGAACGACACACTCAAACTGTTTTTTTTTAGATACCAAAGGCCCAAAACTGGATAGTACAGCGATTTGACCCGTGGAACTGCGAAACCACACTGGGATGTCGGGCCTACACAAGACTATTTTCAACAGATATATTTTTGTGTCACAACAGTCAGGAGACACTACTGTTTTTCTTTACGGAAAATATACCAAAACCTGAATAATAGATATTTTTTACCGTGGGATGACAAAACCACAGTTATTGTTTACTGGGGTATACCACACTTTTTTAAATAGAGATATTTGCGGCTGAACAGTGAGCGACACACTCAAACTGCTTTTTTTTTTAGATACCCAAGGCCCAAAACTGGATAGTATAGCGATTTGACCCGTGGAACTGCGAAACCACACTGGGATGTCGGGCCTACAGAAGACTATTTTCAACAGATATATTTTTGTGTCACAACAGTCAGGAGACACTACTGTTTTTCTTTACGGAAAAAACTACCAAAAGCTGAATAATAGAGATTTTTTACCGTGGGATGGCAAAACCACAGTTATTGTTTACTGGGGTATACCACACTTTTTTAAATAGAGATATTTGCGGCTGAACAGTGAGCGACACACTCAAACTGCTTTTTTTTAGATACCAAAGGCCCAAAACTGGATAGTACAGCGATTTGACCCGTGGAACTGCGAAACCACACTGGGATGTCGGGCCTACACAAGACTATTTTCAACAGATATCATTTTATGTCACAACAGTGAGGAGACACTACTGTTTTTCTTTACGGAAAATATACCAAAACCGGTATAATATAGATTTTTTACCGTGGGATGGCAAAACCACAGTTATTGTTTACTGGGGTATACCACACTTTTTTAAATAGAGATATTTGTGGCTGAACAGTGAGCGACTCACTCAAACTGCTTTTTTTTAGATAAAAAAAGGCCCAAAACTGGATAGTACAGCGATTTGACCCGTGGAACTGCGAAACCACACTGGGATGTCGGGCCTACACAAGACTATTTTCAACAGATATATTTTTGTGTCACAACAGTCAGGAGACACTACTGTTTTTCTTAACGGAAAAAACTACCAAAAGCTGAATAACAGAGATTTTTTACCGTGGGATGGCAAAACCACAGTTATTTTTTACTGGGGTATACCACACTTTTTTAAACAGAGATATTTGCGGCTGAACAGTGAGCGACACACTCAAACTGCTTTTTTTTTAGATACCAAAGGCCCAAAACTGGATAGTACAGCGATTTGACCCGTGGAACTGCGAAACCACACTGGGATGTCGGGCCTACACAAGACTATTTTCAACAGATATATTTTTGTGTCTCAACAGTCAGGAGACACTACTGTTTTTCTTTACGGAAAAAACTACCAAAAGCTGAATAATAGAGATTTTTTGCCATGGGATGGCAAAACCACAGTTATTGATTACTGGGGTATACCACACTTTTTTAAATAGAGATATTTGCGGCTGAACAGTGAACGACACACTCAAACTGTTTTTTTTTAGATACCAAAGGCCCAAAACTGGATAGTACAGCGATTTGACCCGTGGAACTGCGAAACCACACTGGGATGTCGGGCCTACACAAGACTATTTTCAACAGATATATTTTTGTGTCACAACAGTCAGGAGACACTACTGTTTTTCTTTACGGAAAAAACTACCAAAAGCTGAATAATAGAGATTTTTTACCGTGGGATGGCAAAACCACAGTTATTGTTTACTGGGGTATACCACACTTTTTTAAATAGAGATATTTGCGGCTGAACAGTGAGCGACACACTCAAACTGCTTTTTTTTAGATACCAAAGGCCCAAAACTGGATAGTACAGCGATTTGACCCGTGGAACTGGGAAACCACACTGGGATGTCGGGCCTACACAAGACTATTTTCAACAGATATCATTTTATGTCACAACAGTGAGGAGACACTACTGTTTTTCTTTACGGAAAATATACCAAAACCGGTATAATAGAGATTTTTTACCGTGGGATGGCAAAACCACAGTTATTGTTTACTGGGGTATACCACACTTTTTTAAATAGAGATATTTGTGGCTGAACAGTGAGCGACTCACTCAAACTGCTTTTTTTTAGATAAAAAAAGGCCCAAAACTGGATAGTACAGCGATTTGACCCGTGGAACTGCGAAACCACACTGGGATGTCGGGCCTACACAAGACTATTTTCAACAGATATATTTTTGTGTCACAACAGTCAGGAGACACTACTGTTTTTCTTAACGGAAAAAACTACCAAAAGCTGAATAACAGAGATTTTTTACCGTGGGATGGCTAAACCACAGTTATTTTTTACTGGGGTATACCACACTTTTTTAAACAGAGATATTTGCGGCTGAACAGTGAGCGACACACTCAAACTGCTTTTTTTTTAGATACCAAAGGCCCAAAACTGGATAGTACAGCGATTTGACCCGTGGAACTGCGAAACCACACTGGGATGTCGGGCCTACACAAGACTATTTTCAACAGATATATTTTTGTGTCTCAACAGTCAGGAGACACTACTGTTTTTCTTTACGGAAAAAACTACCAAAAGCTGAATAATAGAGATTTTTTACCATGGGATGGCAAAACCACAGTTATTGATTACTGGGGTATACCACACTTTTTTAAATAGAGATATTTGCGGCTGAACAGTGAACGACACACTCAAACTGTTTTTTTTTAGATACCAAAGGCCCAAAACTGGATAGTACAGCGATTTGACCCGTGGAACTGCGAAACCACACTGGGATGTCGGGCCTACACAAGACTATTTTCAACAGATATATTTTTGTGTCACAACAGTCAGGAGACACTACTGTTTTTCTTTACGGAAAATATACCAAAACCTGAATAATAGATATTTTTTACCGTGGGATGACAAAACCACAGTTATTGTTTACTGGGGTATACCACACTTTTTTAAATAGAGATATTTGCGGCTGAACAGTGAGCGACACACTCAAACTGCTTTTTTTTTTAGATACCCAAGGCCCAAAACTGGATAGTATAGCGATTTGACCCGTGGAACTGCGAAACCACACTGGGATGTCGGGCCTACAGAAGACTATTTTCAACAGATATATTTTTGTGTCACAACAGTCAGGAGACACTACTGTTTTTCTTTACGGAAAAAACTACCAAAAGCTGAATAATAGAGATTTTTTACCGTGGGATGGCAAAACCACAGTTATTGTTTACTGGGGTATACCACACTTTTTTAAATAGAGATATTTGCGGCTGAACAGTGAGCGACACACTCAAACTGCTTTTTTTTAGATACCAAAGGCCCAAAACTGGATAGTACAGCGATTTGACCCGTGGAACTGCGAAACCACACTGGGATGTCGGGCCTACACAAGACTATTTTCAACAGATATCATTTTATGTCACAACAGTGAGGAGACACTACTGTTTTTCTTTACGGAAAATATACCAAAACCGGTATAATATAGATTTTTTACCGTGGGATGGCAAAACCACAGTTATTGTTTACTGGGGTATACCACACTTTTTTAAATAGAGATATTTGTGGCTGAACAGTGAGCGACTCACTCAAACTGCTTTTTTTTAGATAAAAAAAGGCCCAAAACTGGATAGTACAGCGATTTGACCCGTGGAACTGCGAAACCACACTGGGATGTCGGGCCTACACAAGACTATTTTCAACAGATATATTTTTGTGTCACAACAGTCAGGAGACACTACTGTTTTTCTTAACGGAAAAAACTACCAAAAGCTGAATAACAGAGATTTTTTACCGTGGGATGGCAAAACCACAGTTATTTTTTACTGGGGTATACCACACTTTTTTAAACAGAGATATTTGCGGCTGAACAGTGAGCGACACACTCAAACTGCTTTTTTTTTAGATACCAAAGGCCCAAAACTGGATAGTACAGCGATTTGACCCGTGGAACTGCGAAACCACACTGGGATGTCGGGCCTACACAAGACTATTTTCAACAGATATATTTTTGTGTCTCAACAGTCAGGAGACACTACTGTTTTTCTTTACGGAAAAAACTACCAAAAGCTGAATAATAGAGATTTTTTACCATGGGATGGCAAAACCACAGTTATTGATTACTGGGGTATACCACACTTTTTTAAATAGAGATATTTGCGGCTGAACAGTGAACGACACACTCAAACTGTTTTTTTTTAGATACCAAAGGCCCAAAACTGGATAGTACAGCGATTTGACCCGTGGAACTGCGAAACCACACTGGGATGTCGGGCCTACACAAGACTATTTTCAACAGATATATTTTTGTGTCACAACAGTCAGGAGACACTACTGTTTTTCTTTACGGAAAATATACCAAAACCTGAATAATAGATATTTTTTACCGTGGGATGACAAAACCACAGTTATTGTTTACTGGGGTATACCACACTTTTTTAAATAGAGATATTTGCGGCTGAACAGTGAGCGACACACTCAAACTGCTTTTTTTTTTTAGATACCCAAGGCCCAAAACTGGATAGTATAGCGATTTGACCCGTGGAACTGCGAAACCACACTGGGATGTCGGGCCTACACAAGACTATTTTCAACAGATATATTTTTGTGTCACAACAGTCAGGAGACACTACTGTTTTTCTTTACGGAAAAAACTACCAAAAGCTGAATAATAGAGATTTTTTACCGTGGGATGGCAAAACCACAGTTATTGTTTACTGGGGTATACCACACTTTTTTAAATAGAGATATTTGCGGCTGAACAGTGAGCGACACACTCAAACTGCTTTTTTTTAGATACCAAAGGCCCAAAACTGGATAGTACAGCGATTTGACCCGTGGAACTGCGAAACCACACTGGGATGTCGGGCCTACACAAGACTATTTTCAACAGATATCATTTTATGTCACAACAGTGAGGAGACACTACTGTTTTTCTTTACGGAAAATATACCAAAACCGGTATAATAGAGATTTTTTACCGTGGGATGGCAAAACCACAGTTATTGTTTACTGGGGTATACCACACTTTTTTAAATAGAGATATTTGCGGCTGAACAGTGAGCGACTCACTGAAACTGCTTTTTTTTAGATAAAAAAAGGCCCAAAACTGGATAGTACAGCGATTTGACCCGTGGAACTGCGAAACCACACTGGGATGTCGGGCCTACACAAGACTATTTTCAACAGATATATTTTTGTGTCACAACAGTCAGGAGACACTACTGTTTTTCTTTATGGAAAAAACTACCAAAAGCTGAATAATAGAGATTTTTTACCGTGGGATGGCAAAACCACAGTTATTGTTTACTGGGGTATACCACACTTTTTTAAATAGAGATATTTGCGGCTGAACAGTGAGCGACACACTCAAAATGCTTTTTTTTTAGATACCAAAGGCCCAAAACTGGATAGTACAGCGATTTGACCCGTGGAACTGCAAAACCACACTGGGATGTCGGGCCTACACAAGACTATTTTCAACAGATATATTTTTGTGTCACAACAGTCAGGAGACACTACTGTTTTTCTTTACGGAAAAAACTACCAAAAGCTGAATAATAGAGATTTTTTACCATGGGATGGCAAAACCACAGTTATTGTTTACTGGGGTATACCACACTTTTTTAAATAGAGATATTTGCGGCTGAACAGTGAGCGACACACTCAAACTGCTTTTTTTTAGATACCAAAGGCCCAAAACTGGATAGTACAGCGATTTGACCCGTGGAACTGCGAAACCACACTGGGATGTCGGGCCTACACAAGACTATTTTCAACAGATATATTTTTGTGTCACAATAGTCAGGAGACACTACTGTTTTTCTTTACGGAAAATATACCAAAACATGAATAATAGAGATTTTTTACCGTGGGATGACAAAACCACAGTTATTGTTTACTGGGGTATACCACACTTTTTTAAATAGAGATATTTGCGGCTGAACAGTGAGCGACACACTCAAACTGCTTTTTTTTTTGTATACCCAAGGCCCAAAACTGGATAGAATAGCGATTTGACCCGTGGAACTGCGAAACCACACTGGGATGTCGGGCCTACAGAAGACTATTTTCAACAGATATATTTTTGTGTCACAACAGTCAGGAGACACTACTGTTTTTCTTTACGGAAAAAACTACCAAAAGCTGAATAATAGAGATTTTTTACCGTGGGATGGCAAAACCACATTTATTGTTTACTGGGGTATACCACACTTTTTTAAATAGAGATATTTGCGGCTGAACAGTGAGCGACACACTAAAACTGCTTTTTTTTAGATACCAAAGGCCCAAAACTGGATAGTACAGCGATTTGACCCGTGGAACTGCAAAACCACACTGGGATGTCGGGCCTACACAAGACTATTTTCAACAGATATCATTTTATGTCACAACAGTGAGGAGACACTACTGTTTTTCTTTACGGAAAATATACCAAAACCGGTATAATAGAGATTTTTTACCGTGGGATGGCAAAACCACAGTTATTGTTTACTGGGGTATACCACACTTTTTTAAATAGAGATATTTGCGGCTGAACAGTGAGCGACTCACTGAAACTGCTTTTTTTTAGATAAAAAAAGGCCCAAAACTGGATAGTACAGCGATTTGACCCGTGGAACTGCGAAACCACACTGGGATGTCGGGCCTACACAAGACTATTTTCAACAGATATATTTTTGTGTCACAACAGTCAGGAGACACTAATGTTTTTTCTTTACGGAAAAAACTACCAAAAGCTGAATAATAGAGATTTTTTACCGTGGGATGGCAAAACCACAGTTATTGTTTACTGGGGTATACCACACTTTTTTAAATAGAGATATTTGTGGCTAAACAGTGAGCGACACACTCAAACTGCTTTTTTTTTAGATACCAAAGGCCCAAAACTGGATAGTACAGCGATTTGACCCGTGGAACTGCGAAACCACACTGGGATGTCGGGCCTACACAAGACTATTTTCAACAGATATATTTTTGTGTCACAACAGTCAGGAGACACTACTGTTTTTCTTTACGGAAAAAACTACCAAAAGCTGAATAATAGAGATTTTTTACCATGGGATGGCAAAACCACAGTTATTGTTTACTGGGGTATACCACACTTTTTTAAATAGAGATATTTGCAGCTGAACAGTGAGCGACACACTCAAACTGCTTTTTTTTTAGATACCAAAGTCCCAAAACTGGATAGTACAGCGATTTGACCAGTGGAACTGCGAAACCACACTGGGATGTCGGGCCTACACAAGACTATTTTCAACAGATATATTTTTGTGTCACAACAGTCAGGAGACACTACTGTTTTTCTTTACGGGAAAAAAAAACAAAAGCTGAATAATAGAGATTTTTTACCGTGGGATGGCAAAACCACAGTTATTGTTTACTGGGGTATACCACACTTTTTTAAATAGAGATATTTGCGGCTGAACAGTGAGCGACACACTCAAACTGCTTTTTTTTAGATACCAAAGGCCCAAAACTGGATAGTACAGCGATTTGACCCGTGCAACTGCAAAACCACACTGGGATGTCGGGCCTACACAAGACTATTTTCAACAGATATCATTTTATGTCACAACAGTCAGGAGACACTACTGTTTTTCTTTACGGAAAATATACCAAAACCGGTAAAATAGAGATTTTTTACCGTGGGATGGCAAAACCACAGTTATTGTTTACTGGGGTATACCACACTTTTTTAAATAGAGATATTTGTGGCTGAACAGTGAGCGACTCACTCAAACTGCTTTTTTTTAGATAAAAAAAGGCCCAAAACTGGATAGTACAGCGATTTGACCCGTGGAACTGCGAAACCACACTGGGATGTCGGGCCTACACAAGACTATTTTCAACAGATATATTTTTGTGTCACAACAGTCAGGAGACACTACTGTTTTTCTTTACGGAAAAAACTACCAAAAGCTGAATAATAGAGATTTTTTACCATGGGATGGCAAAACCACAGTTATTGTTTACTGGGGTATACCACACTTTTTTAAATAGAGATATTTGCGGCTGAACAGTGAGCGACACACTCAAACTGCTTTTTTTTTAGATACCAAAGGCCCAAAACTGGATAGTACAGCGATTTGACCCGTGGAACTGCGAAACCACACTGGGATGTCGGGCCTACACAAGACTATTTTCAACAGATATATTTTTGTGTCACAACAGTCAGGAGACACTACTGTTTTTATTTACGGAAAATATACCAAAAGCTGAATAATAGAGATTTTTTACCGTGGGATGACAAAACCACAGTTATTGTTTACTGGGGTATACCACACTTTTTTAAATAGAGATATTTGCGGCTGAACAGTGAGCAACACACTCAAACTCCTTTTTTTCTTAGATACCCACGGCCCAAAACTGGATAGTATAGCGATTTGACCCGTGGAACTGCGAAACCACACTGGGATGTCGGGCCTACACAAGACTATTTTTAACAGATATATTTTTGTGTCACAACAGTCAGGAGACACTACTGTTTTTCTTTACGGAAAAAACTACCAAAAGCTGAATAATAGAGATTTTTACCGTGGGATGGCAAAACCACAGTTATTGTTTACTGGGGTATACCACACTTTTTTAAATAGAGATATTTGCGGCTGAACAGTGAGCGACACACTCAAACTGCTTCTTTTTTTAGATACCAAAGGCCCAAAACTGGATAGTACAGCGATTTGACCCGTGGAACTGCGAAACCACACTGGGATGTCGGGCCTACACAAGACTATTTTCAACAGATATATTTTTGTGTCACAACAGTCAGGAGACACTACTGTTTTTCTTTACGGAAAAAACTACCAAAACCAGTATAATAGAGATTTTTTACCGTGGGATGGCAAAACCACAGTTATTGTTTACTGGGGTATACCACACTTTTTTAAATAGAGATATTTGCGGCTGAACAGTGAGCGACTCACTGAAACTGCTTTTTTTTAGATAAAAAAAGGCCCAAAACTGGATAGTACAGCGATTTGACCCGTGGAACTGCGAAACCACACTGGGATGTCGGGCCTACACAAGACTATTTTCAACAGATATATTTTTGTGTCACAACAGTCAGGAGACACTAATGTTTTTTCTTTACGGAAAAAACTACCAAAAGCTGAATAATAGAGATTTTTTACCGTGGGATGGCAAAACCACAGTTATTGTTTACTGGGGTATACCACACTTTTTTAAATAGAGATATTTGCGGCTAAACAGTGAGCGACACACTCAAACTGCTTTTTTTTTAGATACCAAAGGCCCAAAACTGGATAGTACAGCGATTTGACCCGTGGAACTGCGAAACCACACTGGGATGTCGGGCCTACACAAGACTATTTTCAACAGATATATTTTTGTGTCACAACAGTCAGGAGACACTACTGTTTTTCTTTACGGAAAAAACTACCAAAAGCTGAATAATAGAGATTTTTTACCATGGGATGGCAAAACCACAGTTATTGTTTACTGGGGTATACCACACTTTTTTAAATAGAGATATTTGCAGCTGAACAGTGAGCGACACACTCAAACTGCTTTTTTTTAGATACCAAAGTCCCAAAACTGGATAGTACAGCGATTTGACCCGTGGAACTGCGAAACCACACTGGGATGTCGGGCCTACACAAGACTATTTTCAACAGATATATTTTTGTGTCACAACAGTCAGGAGACACTACTGTTTTTCTTTACGGGAAAAAAAAACAAAAGCTGAATAATAGAGATTTTTTACCGTGGGATGGCAAAACCACAGTTATTGTTTACTGGGGTATACCACACTTTTTTAAATAGAGATATTTGCGGCTGAACAGTGAGCGACACACTCAAACTGCTTTTTTTTAGATACCAAAGGCCCAAAACTGGATAGTACAGCGATTTGACCCGTGCAACTGCAAAACCACACTGGGATGTCGGGCCTACACAAGACTATTTTCAACAGATATCATTTTATGTCACAACAGTCAGGAGACACTACTGTTTTTCTTTACGGAAAATATACCAAAACCGGTAAAATAGAGATTTTTTACCGTGGGATGGCAAAACCACAGTTATTGTTTACTGGGGTATACCACACTTTTTTAAATAGAGATATTTGTGGCTGAACAGTGAGCGACTCACTCAAACTGCTTTTTTTTAGATAAAAAAAGGCCCAAAACTGGATAGTACAGCGATTTGACCCGTGGAACTGCGAAACCACACTGGGATGTCGGGCCTACACAAGACTATTTTCAACAGATATATTTTTGTGTCACAACAGTCAGGAGACACTACTGTTTTTCTTTACGGAAAAAACTACCAAAAGCTGAATAATAGAGATTTTTTACCATGGGATGGCAAAACCACAGTTATTGTTTACTGGGGTATACCACACTTTTTTAAATAGAGATATTTGCGACTGAACAGTGAGCGACACACTCAAACTGCTTTTTTTTTAGATACCAAAGGCCCAAAACTGGATAGTACAGCGATTTGACCCGTGGAACTGCGAAACCACACTGGGATGTCGGGCCTACACAAGACTATTTTCAACAGATATATTTTTGTGTCACAACAGTCAGGAGACACTACTGTTTTTATTTACGGAAAATATACCAAAAGCTGAATAATAGAGATTTTTTACCGTGGGATGACAAAACCACAGTTATTGTTTAATGGGGTATACCACACTTTTTTAAATAGAGATATTTGCGGCTGAACAGTGAGCAACACACTCAAACTGCTTTTTTTTTTAGATACCCAAGGCCCAAAACTGGATAGTATAGCGATTTGACCCGTGGAACTGCGAAACCACACTGGGATGTCGGGCCTACACAAGACTATTTTTAACAGATATATTTTTGTGTCACAACAGTCAGGAGACACTACTGTTTTTCTTTACGGAAAAAACTACCAAAAGCTGAATAATAGAGATTTTTACCGTGGGATGGCAAAACCACAGTTATTGTTTACTGGGGTATACCACACTTTTTTAAATAGAGATATTTGCGGCTGAACAGTGAGCGACACACTCAAACTGCTTCTTTTTTTAGATACCAAAGGCCCAAAACTGGATAGTACAGCGATTTGACCCGTGGAACTGCGAAACCACACTGGGATGTCGGGCCTACACAAGACTATTTTCAACAGATATATTTTTGTGTCACAACAGTCAGGAGACACTACTGTTTTTCTTTACGGAAAAAACTACCAAAAGCTGAATAATAGAGATTTTTTACCGTGGGATGGCAAAACCACAGTTATTGTTTACTGGGGTATACCACACTTTTTTAAATAGAGATATTTGCGGCTGAACAGTGAGCGACACACTCAAACTGCTTTTTTTTAGATACCAAAGGCCCAAAACTGGAAAGTACAGCGATTTGACCCGTGGAACTGCAAAACCACACTGGGATGTCGGGCCTACACAAGACTATTTTCAACAGATATCATTTTATGTCACAACAGTCAGGAGACACTACTGTTTTTCTTTACGGAAAATATACCAAAACCGGTATAATAGAGATTTTTTACCGTGGGATGGCAAAACCACAGTTATTGTTTACTGGGGTATACCACACTTTTTTAAATAGAGATATTTGTGGCTGAACAGTGAGCGACTCACTCAAACTGCTTTTTTTTAGATAAAAAAAGGCCCAAAACTGGATAGTACAGCGATTTGACCCGTGGAACTGCGAAACCACACTGGGATGTCGGGCCTACACAAGACTATTTTCAACAGATATATTTTTGTGTCACAACAGTCAGGAGACACTACTGTTTTTCTTAACGGAATAAACTACCAAAAGCTGAATAACAGAGATTTTTTACCGTGGGATGGCAAAACCACAGTTATTTTTTACTGGGGTATACCACACTTTTTTAAACAGAGATATTTGCGGCTGAACAGTGAGCGACACACTCAAACTGCTTTTTTTTTAGATACCAAAGGCCCAAAACTGGATAGTACAGCGATTTGACCCGTGGAACTGCGAAACCACACTGGGATGTCGGGCCTACACAAGACTATTTTCAACAGATATATTTTTGTGTCTCAACAGTCAGGAGACACTACTGTTTTTCTTTACGGAAAAAACTACCAAAAGCTGAATAATAGAGATTTTTTACCATGGGATGGCAAAACCACAGTTATTGATTACTGGGGTATACCACACTTTTTTAAATAGAGATATTTGCGGCTGAACAGTGAACGACACACTCAAACTGTTTTTTTTTAGATACCAAAGGCCCAAAACTGGATAGTACAGCGATTTGACCCGTGGAACTGCGAAACCACACTGGGATGTCGGGCCTACACAAGGCTATTTTCAACAGATATATTTTTGTGTCACAACAGTCAGGAGACACTACTGTTTTTCTTTACGGAAAATATACCAAAACCTGAATAATAGATATTTTTTACCGTGGGATGACAAAACCACAGTTATTGTTTACTGGGGTATACCACACTTTTTTAAATAGAGATATTTGCGGCTGAACAGTGAGCGACACACTCAAACTGCTTTTTTTTTTAGATACCCAAGGCCCAAAACTGGATAGTATAGCGATTTGACCCGTGGAACTGCGAAACCACACTGGGATGTCGGGCCTACAGAAGACTATTTTCAACAGATATATTTTTGTGTCACAACAGTCAGGAGACACTACTGTTTTTCTTTACGGAAAAAACTACCAAAAGCTGAATAATAGAGATTTTTTACCGTGGGATGGCAAAACCACAGTTATTGTTTACTGGGGTATACCACACTTTTTTAAATAGAGATATTTGCGGCTGAACAGTGAGCGACACACTCAAACTGCTTTTTTTTAGATACCAAAGGCCCAAAACTGGATAGTACAGCGATTTGACCCGTGGAACTGCGAAACCACACTGGGATGTCGGGCCTACACAAGACTATTTTCAACAGATATCATTTTATGTCACAACAGTGAGGAGACACTACTGTTTTTCTTTACGGAAAATATGCCAAAACCGGTATAATAGAGATTTTTTACCGTGGGATGGCAAAACCACAGTTATTGTTTACTGGGGTATACCACACTTTTTTAAATAGAGATATTTGCGGCTGAACAGTGAGCGACTCACTGAAACTGCTTTTTTTTAGATAAAAAAAGGCCCAAAACTGGATAGTACAGCGATTTGACCCGTGGAACTGCGAAACCACACTGGGATGTCGGGCCTACACAAGACTATTTTCAACAGATATATTTTTGTGTCACAACAGTCAGGAGACACTACTGTTTTTCTTTACGGAAAAAACTACCAAAAGCTGAATAATAGAGATTTTTTACCGTGGGATGGCAAAACCACAGTTATTGTTTACTGGGGTATACCACACTTTTTTAAATAGAGATATTTGCGGCTGAACAGTGAGCGACACACTCAAACTGCTTTTTTTTTAGATACCAAAGGCCCAAAACTGGATAGTACAGCGATTTGACCCGTGGAACTGCAAAACCACACTGGGATGTCGGGCCTACACAAGACTATTTTCAACAGATATATTTTTGTGTCACAACAGTCAGGAGACACTACTGTTTTTCTTTACGGAAAAAACTACCAAAAGCTGAATAATAGAGATTTTTTACCATGGGATGGCAAAACCACAGTTATTGTTTACTGGGGTATACCACACTTTTTTAAATAGAGATATTTGCGGCTGAACAGTGAGCGACACACTCAAACTGCTTTTTTTTAGATACCAAAGGCCCAAAACTGGATAGTACAGCGATTTGACCCGTGGAACTGCGAAACCACACTGGGATGTCGGGCCTACACAAGACTATTTTCAACAGATATATTTTTGTGTCACAATAGTCAGGAGACACTACTGTTTTTCTTTACGGAAAATATACCAAAACATGAATAATAGAGATTTTTTACCGTGGGATGACAAAACCACAGTTATTGTTTACTGGGGTATACCACACTTTTTTAAATAGAGATATTTGCGGCTGAACAGTGAGCGACACACTCAAACTGCTTTTTTTTTTAGATACCCAAGGCCCAAAACTGGATAGAATAGCGATTTGACCCGTGGAACTGCGAAACCACACTGGGATGTCGGGCCTACAGAAGACTATTTTCAACAGATATATTTTTGTGTCACAACAGTCAGGAGACACTACTGTTTTTCTTTACGGAAAAAACTACCAAAAGCTGAATAATAGAGATTTTTTACCGTGGGATGGCAAAACCACATTTATTGTTTACTGGGGTATACCACACTTTTTTAAATAGAGATATTTGCGGCTGAACAGTGAGCGACACACTCAAACTGCTTTTTTTTAGATACCAAAGGCCCAAAACTGGATAGTACAGCGATTTGACCCGTGGAACTGCGAAACCACACTGGGATGTCGGGCCTACACAAGACTATTTTCAACAGATATCATTTTATGTCACAACAGTGAGGAGACACTACTGTTTTTCTTTACGGAAAATATACCAAAACCGGTATAATAGAGATTTTTTACCGTGGGATGGCAAAACCACAGTTATTGTTTACTGGGGTATACCACACTTTTTTAAATAGAGATATTTGTGGCTGAACAGTGAGCGACTCACTCAAACTGCTTTTTTTTAGATAAAAAAAGGCCCAAAACTGGATAGTACAGCGATTTGACCCGTGGAACTGCGAAACCACACTGGGATGTCGGGCCTACACAAGACTATTTTCAACAGATATATTTTTGTGTCACAACAGTCAGGAGACACTACTGTTTTTCTTAACGGAAAAAACTACCAAAAGCTGAATAACAGAGATTTTTTACCGTGGGATGGCAAAACCACAGTTATTTTTTACTGGGGTATACCACACTTTTTTAAACAGAGATATTTGCGGCTGAACAGTGAGCGACACACTCAAACTGCTTTTTTTTTAGATACCAAAGGCCCAAAACTGGATAGTACAGCGATTTGACCCGTGGAACTGCGAAACCACACTGGGATGTCGGGCCTACACAAGACTATTTTCAACAGATATATTTTTGTGTCTCAACAGTCAGGAGACACTACTGTTTTTCTTTACGGAAAAAACTACCAAAAGCTGAATAATAGAGATTTTTTACCATGGGATGGCAAAACCACAGTTATTGATTACTGGGGTATACCACACTTTTTTAAATAGAGATATTTGCGGCTGAACAGTGAACGACACACTCAAACTGTTTTTTTTTAGATACCAAAGGCCCAAAACTGGATAGTACAGCGATTTGACCCGTGGAACTGCGAAACCACACTGGGATGTCGGGCCTACACAAGACTATTTTCAACAGATATATTTTTGTGTCACAACAGTCAGGAGACACTACTGTTTTTCTTTACGGAAAAAACTACCAAAAGCTGAATAATAGAGATTTTTTACCGTGGGATGGCAAAACCACAGTTATTGTTTACTGGGGTATACCACACTTTTTTAAATAGAGATATTTGCGGCTGAACAGTGAGCGACACACTCAAACTGCTTTTTTTTAGATACCAAAGGCCCAAAACTGGATAGTACAGCGATTTGACCCGTGGAACTGCGAAACCACACTGGGATGTCGGGCCTACACAAGACTATTTTCAACAGATATCATTTTATGTCACAACAGTGAGGAGACACTACTGTTTTTCTTTACGGAAAATATGCCAAAACCGGTATAATAGAGATTTTTTACCGTGGGATGGCAAAACCACAGTTATTGTTTACTGGGGTATACCACACTTTTTTAAATAGAGATATTTGCGGCTGAACAGTGAGCGACTCACTGAAACTACTTTTTTTTAGATAAAAAAAGGCCCAAAACTGGATAGTACAGCGATTTGACCCGTGGAACTGCGAAACCACACTGGGATGTCGGGCCTACACAAGACTATTTTCAACAGATATATTTTTGTGTCACAACAGTCAGGAGACACTACTGTTTTTCTTTACGGAAAAAACTACCAAAAGCTGAATAATAGAGATTTTTTACCGTGGGATGGCAAAACCACAGTTATTGTTTACTGGGGTATACCACACTTTTTTAAATAGAGATATTTGCGGCTGAACAGTGAGCGACACACTCAAACTGCTTTTTTTTTAGATACCAAAGGCCCAAAACTGGATAGTACAGCGATTTGACCCGTGGAACTGCAAAACCACACTGGGATGTCGGGCCTACACAAGACTATTTTCAACAGATATACTTTTGTGTCACAACAGTCAGGAGACACTACTGTTTTTCTTTACGGAAAAAACTACCAAAAGCTGAATAATAGAGATTTTTTACCATGGGATGGCAAAACCACAGTTATTGTTTACTGGGGTATACCACACTTTTTTAAATAGAGATATTTGCGGCTGAACAGTGAGCGACACACTCAAACTGCTTTTTTTTAGATACCAAAGGCCCAAAACTGGATAGTACAGCGATTTGACCCGTGGAACTGCGAAACCACACTGGGATGTCGGGCCTACACAAGACTATTTTCAACAGATATATTTTTGTGTCACAATAGTCAGGAGACACTACTGTTTTTCTTTACGGAAAATATACCAAAACATGAATAATAGAGATTTTTTACCGTGGGATGACAAAACCACAGTTATTGTTTACTGGGGTATACCACACTTTTTTAAATAGAGATATTTGCGGCTGAACAGTGAGCGACACACTCAAACTGCTTTTTTTTTTAGATACCCAAGGCCCAAAACTGGATAGAATAGCGATTTGACCCGTGGAACTGCGAAACCACACTGGGATGTCGGGCCTACAGAAGACTATTTTCAACAGATATATTTTTGTGTCACAACAGTCAGGAGACACTACTGTTTTTCTTTACGGAAAAAACTACCAAAAGCTGAATAATAGAGATTTTTTACCGTGGGATGGCAAAACCACATTTATTGTTTACTGGGGTATACCACACTTTTTTAAATAGAGATATTTGCGGCTGAACAGTGAGCGACACACTCAAACTGCTTTTTTTTAGATACCAAAGGCCCAAAACTGGATAGTACAGCGATTTGACCCGTGGAACTGCGAAACCACACTGGGATGTCGGGCCTACACAAGACTATTTTCAACAGATATCATTTTATGTCACAACAGTGAGGAGACACTACTGTTTTTCTTTACGGAAAATATACCAAAACCGGTATAATAGAGATTTTTTACCGTGGGATGGCAAAACCACAGTTATTGTTTACTGGGGTATACCACACTTTTTTAAATAGAGATATTTGTGGCTGAACAGTGAGCGACTCACTCAAACTGCTTTTTTTTAGATAAAAAAAGGCCCAAAACTGGATAGTACAGCGATTTGACCCGTGGAACTGCGAAACCACACTGGGATGTCGGGCCTACACAAGACTATTTTCAACAGATATATTTTTGTGTCACAACAGTCAGGAGACACTACTGTTTTTCTTAACGGAAAAAACTACCAAAAGCTGAATAACAGAGATTTTTTACCGTGGGATGGCAAAACCACAGTTATTTTTTACTGGGGTATACCACACTTTTTTAAACAGAGATATTTGCGGCTGAACAGTGAGCGACACACTCAAACTGCTTTTTTTTTAGATACCAAAGGCCCAAAACTGGATAGTACAGCGATTTGACCCGTGGAACTGCGAAACCACACTGGGATGTCGGGCCTACACAAGACTATTTTCAACAGATATATTTTTGTGTCTCAACAGTCAGGAGACACTACTGTTTTTCTTTACGGAAAAAACTACCAAAAGCTGAATAATAGAGATTTTTTACCATGGGATGGCAAAACCACAGTTATTGATTACTGGGGTATACCACACTTTTTTAAATAGAGATATTTGCGGCTGAACAGTGAACGACACACTCAAACTGTTTTTTTTTAGATACCAAAGGCCCAAAACTGGATAGTACAGCGATTTGACCCGTGGAACTGCGAAACCACACTGGGATGTCGGGCCTACACAAGACTATTTTCAACAGATATATTTTTGTGTCACAACAGTCAGGAGACACTACTGTTTTTCTTTACGGAAAATATACCAAAACCTGAATAATAGATATTTTTTACCGTGGGATGACAAAACCACAGTTATTGTTTACTGGGGTATACCACACTTTTTTAAATAGAGATATTTGCGGCTGAACAGTGAGCGACACACTCAAACTGCTTTTTTTTTTAGATACCCAAGGCCCAAAACTGGATAGTATAGCGATTTGACCCGTGGAACTGCGAAACCACACTGGGATGTCGGGCCTACAGAAGACTATTTTCAACAGATATATTTTTGTGTCACAACAGTCAGGAGACACTACTGTTTTTCTTTACGGAAAAAACTACCAAAAGCTGAATAATAGAGATTTTTTACCGTGGGATGGCAAAACCACATTTATTGTTTACTGGGGTATACCACACTTTTTTAAATAGAGATATTTGCGGCTGAACAGTGAGCGACACACTCAAACTGCTTTTTTTTAGATACCAAAGGCCCAAAACTGGATAGTACAGCGATTTGACCCGTGGAACTGCGAAACCACACTGGGATGTCGGGCCTACACAAGACTATTTTCAACAGATATCATTTTATGTCACAACAGTGAGGAGACACTACTGTTTTTCTTTACGGAAAATATGCCAAAACCGGTATAATAGAGATTTTTTACCGTGGGATGGCAAAACCACAGTTATTGTTTACTGGGGTATACCACACTTTTTTAAATAGAGATATTTGCGGCTGAACAGTGAGCGACTCACTGAAACTGCTTTTTTTTAGATAAAAAAAGGCCCAAAACTGGATAGTACAGCGATTTGACAAGTGGAACTGCGAAACCACACTGGGATGTCGGGCCTACACAAGACTATTTTCAACAGATATATTTTTGTGTCACAACAGTCAGGAGACACTACTGTTTTTCTTTACGGAAAAAACTACCAAAAGCTGAATAATAGAGATTTTTTACCGTGGGATGGCAAAACCACAGTTATTGTTTACTGGGGTATACCACACTTTTTTAAATAGAGATATTTGCGGCTGAACAGTGAGCGACACACTCAAACTGCTTTTTTTTTAGATACCAAAGGCCCAAAACTGGATAGTACAGCGATTTGACCCGTGGAACTGCAAAACCACACTGGGATGTCGGGCCTACACAAGACTATTTTCAACAGATATATTTTTGTGTCACAACAGTCAGGAGACACTACTGTTTTTCTTTACGGAAAAAACTACCAAAAGCTGAATAATAGAGATTTTTTACCATGGGATGGCAAAACCACAGTTATTGTTTACTGGGGTATACCACACTTTTTTAAATAGAGATATTTGCGGCTGAACAGTGAGCGACACACTCAAACTGCTTTTTTTTAGATACCAAAGGCCCAAAACTGGATAGTACAGCGATTTGACCCGTGGAACTGCGAAATCACACTGGGATGTCGGGCCTACACAAGACTATTTTCAACAGATATATTTTTGTGTCACAATAGTCAGGAGACACTACTGTTTTTCTTTACGGAAAATATACCAAAACATGAATAATAGAGATTTTTTACCGTGGGATGACAAAACCACAGTTATTGTTTACTGGGGTATACCACACTTTTTTAAATAGAGATATTTGCGGCTGAACAGTGAGCGACACACTCAAACTGCTTTTTTTTTTAGATACCCAAGGCCCAAAACTGGATAGAATAGCGATTTGACCCGTGGAACTGCGAAACCACACTGGGATGTCGGGCCTACAGAAGACTATTTTCAACAGATATATTTTTGTGTCACAACAGTCAGGAGACACTACTGTTTTTCTTTACGGAAAAAACTACCAAAAGCTGAATAATAGAGATTTTTTACCGTGGGATGGCAAAACCACATTTATTGTTTACTGGGGTATACCACACTTTTTTAAATAGAGATATTTGCGGCTGAACAGTGAGCCACACACTCAAACTGCTTTTTTTTAGATACCAAAGGCCCAAAACTGGATAGTACAGCGATTTGACCCGTGGAACTGCGAAACCACACTGGGATGTCGGGCCTACACAAGACTATTTTCAACAGATATCATTTTATGTCACAACAGTGAGGAGACACTACTGTTTTTCTTTACGGAAAATATACCAAAACCGGTATAATAGAGATTTTTTACCGTGGGATGGCAAAACCACAGTTATTGTTTACTGGGGTATACCACACTTTTTTAAATAGAGATATTTGCGGCTGAACAGTGAGCGACTCACTGAAACTGCTTTTTTTTAGATAAAAAAAGGCCCAAAACTGGATAGTACAGCGATTTGACCCGTGGAACTGCGAAACCACACTGGGATGTCGGGCCTACACAAGACTATTTTCAACAGATATATTTTTGTGTCACAACAGTCAGGAGACACTAATGTTTTTTCTTTACGGAAAAAACTACCAAAAGCTGAATAATAGAGATTTTTTACCGTGGGATGGCAAAACCACAGTTATTGTTTACTGGGGTATACCACACTTTTTTAAATAGAGATATTTGCGGCTGAACAGTGAGCGACACACTCAAACTGCTTTTTTTTTAGATACCAAAGGCCCAAAACTGGATAGTACAGCGATTTGACCCGTGGAACTGCGAAACCACACTGGGATGTCGGGCCTACACAAGACTATTTTCAACAGATATATTTTTGTGTCACAACAGTCAGGAGACACTACTGTTTTTCTTTACGGAAAAAACTACCAAAAGCTGAATAATAGAGATTTTTTACCATGGGATGGCAAAACCACAGTTATTGTTTACTGGGGTATACCACACTTTTTTAAATAGAGATATTTGCAGCTGAACAGTGAGCGACACACTCAAACTGCTTTTTTTTTAGATACCAAAGTCCCAAAACTGGATAGTACAGCGATTTGACCCGTGGAACTGCGAAACCACACTGGGATGTCGGGCCTACACAAGACTATTTTCAACAGATATATTTTTGTGTCACAACAGTCAGGAGACACTACTGTTTTTCTTTACGGGAAAAAAAAACAAAAGCTGAATAATAGAGATTTTTTACCGTGGGATGGCAAAACCACAGTTATTGTTAACTGGGGTATACCACACTTTTTTAAATAGAGATATTTGTGGCTGAACAGTGAGCGACACACTCAAACTGCTTTTTTTTTTAGATACCAAAGGCCCAAAACTGGATAGTACAGCGATTTGACCCGTGGAACTGCAAAACCACACTGGGATGTCGGGCCTACACAAGACTATTTACAACAGATATATTTTTGTGTCACAACAGTCAGGAGACACTACTGTTTTTCTTTATGGAAAATATACCAAAACCTGAATAATAGAGATTTTTTACCGTGGGATGGCAAAACCACAGTTATTGTTTACTGGGGTATACCACACTTTTTTAAATAGAGATATTTGCGGCTGAACAGTGAGCGACACACTCAAACTGCTTTTTTTTAGATACCAAAGGCCCAAAACTGGATAGTACAGCGATTTGACCCGTGCAACTGCAAAACCACACTGGGATGTCGGGCCTACACAAGACTATTTTCAACAGATATCATTTTATGTCACAACAGTCAGGAGACACTACTGTTTTTCTTTACGGAAAATATACCAAAACCGGTAAAATAGAGATTTTTTACCGTGGGATGGCAAAACCACAGTTATTGTTTACTGGGGTATACCACACTTTTTTAAATAGAGATATTTGTGGCTGAACAGTGAGCGACTCACTCAAACTGCTTTTTTTTAGATAAAAAAAGGCCCAAAACTGGATAGTACAGCGATTTGACCCGTGGAACTGTGAAACCACACTGGGATGTCGGGCCTACACAAGACTATTTTCAACAGATATATTTTTGTGTCACAACAGTCAGGAGACACTACTGTTTTTCTTTACGGAAAAAACTACCAAAAGCTGAATAATAGAGATTTTTTACCATGGGATGGCAAAACCACAGTTATTGTTTACTGGGGTATACCACACTTTTTTAAATAGAGATATTTGCGGCTGAACAGTGAGCGACACACTCAAACTGCTTTTTTTTTTAGATACCAAAGGCCCAAAACTGGATAGTACAGCGATTTGACCCGTGGAACTGCGAAACCACACTGGGATGTCGGGCCTACACAAGACTATTTTCAACAGATATATTTTTGTGTCACAACAGTCAGGAGACACTACTGGTTTTCTTTACGGAAAAAACTACCAAAAGCTGAATAATAGAGATTTTTACCGTGGGATGGCAAAACCACAGTTATTGTTTACTGGGGTATACCACACTTTTTTAAATAGAGATATTTGCGGCTGAACAGTGAGCGACACACTCAAACTGCTTCTTTTTTTAGATACCAAAGGCCCAAAACTGGATAGTACAGCGATTTGACCCGTGGAACTGCAAAACCACACTGGGATGTCGGGCCTACACAAGACTATTTTCAACAGATATATTTTTGTGTCACAACAGTCAGGAGACACTACTGTTTTTCTTTACGGAAAAAACTACCAAAAGCTGAATAATAGAGATTTTTTACCGTGGGATGGCAAAACCACAGTTATTGTTTACTGGGGTATACCACACTTTTTTAAATAGAGATATTTGCGGCTGAACAGTGAGCGACACACTCAAACTGCTTTTTTTTTAGATGCCAAAGGCCCAAAACTGGATAGTACAGCGATTTGACCCGTGGAACTGCGAAACCACACTGGGATGTCGGGCCTACACAAGACTATTTTCAACAGATATATTTTTGTGTCACAACAGTCAGGAGACACTACTGTTTTTCTTTACGGAAAAAACTACCAAAAGCTGAATAATAGAGATTTTTTACCATGGGATGGCAAAACCACAGTTATTGTTTACTGGGGTATACCACACTTTTTTAAATAGAGATATTTGCGGCTGAACAGTGAGCGACACACTCAAACTGCTTTTCTTTTAGATACCAAAGGCCCAAAACTGGATAGTACAGCGATTTGACCCGTGGAACTGCGAAACCACACTGGGATGTGGGGCCTACACAAGACTATTTTCAACAGATATATTTTTGTGTCACAACAGTCAGGAGACACTACTGTTTTTCTTTACGGAAAATATACCAAAACCTGAATAATAGAGATTTTTTACCGTGGGATGACAAAACCACAGTTATTGTTTACTGGGGTATACCACACTTTTTTAAATAGAGATATTTGCGGCTGAACAGTGAGCAACACACTCAAACTGCTTTTTTTTTTAGATACCCAAGGCCCAAAACTGGATAGTATAGCGATTTCACCCGTGGAACTGTGAAACCACACTGGGATGTCGGGCCTACAGAAGACTATTTTCAACAGATATATTTTTCTGTCACAACAGTCAGGAGACACTACTGTTTTTCTTTACGGAAAAAACTACCGAAAGCTGAATAATAGAGATTTTTACCGTGGGATGGCAAAACCACAGTTATTGTTTACTGGGGTATACCACACTTTTTTAAATAGAGATATTTGCAGCTGAACAGTGAGCGACACACTCAAACTGCTTCTTTTTTTAGATACCAAAGGCCCAAAACTGGATAGTACAGAGATTTGACCCGTGGAACTGCGAAACCACACTGGGATGTTGGGCCTACACAAGACTATTTTCAACAGATATATTTTTGTGTCACAACAGTCAGGAGACACTACTGTTTTTCTTTACGGAAAAAACTACCAAAAGCTGAATAATAGAGATTTTTTACTGTGGGATGGCAAAACCACAGTTATTGTTTACTGGGGTATACCACACTTTTTTAAATAGAGATATTTGTGGCTGAACAGTGAGCGACACACTCAAACTGCTTTTTTTTTAGATACCAAAGGCCCAAAACTGGATAGTACAGCGATTTGACCAGTGGAACTGCGAAACCACACTGGGATGTCGGGCCTACACAAGACTATTTTCAACAGATATATTTTTGTGTCACAACAGTCAGGAGACACTACTGTTTTTCTTTACGGAAAAAACTACCAAAAGCTGAATAATAGAGATTTTTTACCGTGGGATGGCAAAACCACATTTATTGTTTACTGGGGTATACCACACTTTTTTAAATAGAGATATTTGCGGCTGAACAGTGAGCGACACACTCAAACTGCTTTTTTTTAGATACCAAAGGCCCAAAACTGGATAGTACAGCGATTTGACCCGTGGAACTGCGAAACCACACTGGGATGTCGGGCCTACACAAGACTATTTTCAACAGATATCATTTTATGTCACAACAGTGAGGAGACACTACTGTTTTTCTTTACGGAAAATATACCAAAACCGGTATAATAGAGATTTTTTACCATGGGATGGCAAAACCACAGTTATTGTTTACTGGGGTATACCACACTTTTTTAAATAGAGATATTTGCGGCTGAACAGTGAGCGACTCACTGAAACTGCTTTTTTTTAGATAAAAAAAGGCCCAAAACTGGATAGTACAGCGATTTGACCCGTGGAACTGCGAAACCACACTGGGATGTCGGGCCTACACAAGACTATTTTCAACAGATATATTTTTGTGTCACAACAGTCAGGAGATACTAATGTTTTTTCTTTACGGAAAAAACTACCAAAAGCTGAATAATAGAGATTTTTTACCGTGGGATGGCAAAACCACAGTTATTGTTTACTGGGGTATACCAAACTTTTATAAATAGAGATATTTGCGGCTGAACAGTGAGCGACACACTCAAACTGCTTTTTTTTTAGATACCAAAGGCCCAAAACTGGATAGTACAGCGATTTGACCCGTGGAACTGCAAAACCACACTGGGATGTCGGGCCTACACAAGACTATTTTCAACAGATATATTTTTGTGTCACAACAGTCAGGAGACACTACTGTTTTTCTTTACGGAAAAAACTACCAAAAGCTGAATAATAGAGATTTTTTACCATGGGATGGCAAAACCACAGTTATTGTTTACTGGGGTATACCACACTTTTTTAAATAGAGATATTTGCAGCTGAACAGTGAGCGACACACTCAAACTGCTTTTTTTTTAGATACCAAAGTCCCAAAACTGGATAGTACAGCGATTTGACCCGTGGAACTGCGAAACCACACTGGGATGTCGGGCCTACACAAGACTATTTTCAACAGATATATTTTTGTGTCACAACAGTCAGGAGACACTACTGTTTTTCTTTACGGGAAAAAAAAACAAAAGCTGAATAATAGAGATTTTGTACCGTGGGATGGCAAAACCACAGTTATTGTTAACTGGGGTATACCACACTTTTTTAAATAGAGATATTTGTGGCTGAACAGTGAGCGACACACTCAAACTGCTTTTTTTTTTAGATACCAAAGGCCCAAAACTGGATAGTACAGCGATTTGACCCGTGGAACTGCAAAACCACACTGGGATGTCGGGCCTACACAAGACTATTTACAACAGATATATTTTTGTGTCACAACAGTCAGGAGACACTACTGTTTTTCTTTATGGAAAATATACCAAAACCTGAATAATAGAGATTTTTTACCGTGGGATGGCAAAACCACAGTTATTGTTTACTGGGGTATACCACACTTTTTTAAATAGAGATATTTGCGGCTGAACAGTGAGCGACACACTCAAACTGCTTTTTTTTAGATACCAAAGGCCCAAAACTGGATAGTACAGCGATTTGACCCGTGCAACTGCAAAACCACACTGGGATGTCGGGCCTACACAAGACTATTTTCAACAGATATCATTTTATGTCACAACAGTCAGGAGACACTACTGTTTTTCTTTACGGAAAATATACCAAAACCGGTAAAATAGAGATTTTTTACCGTGGGATGGCAAAACCACAGTTATTGTTTACTGGGGTATACCACACTTTTTTAAATAGAGATATTTGTGGCTGAACAGTGAGCGACTCACTCAAACTGCTTTTTTTTAGATAAAAAAAGGCCCAAAACTGGATAGTACAGCGATTTGACCGGTGGAACTGTGAAACCACACTGGGATGTCGGGCCTACACAAGACTATTTTCAACAGATATATTTTTGTGTCACAACAGTCAGGAGACACTACTGTTTTTCTTTACGGAAAAAACTACCAAAAGCTGAATAATAGAGATTTTTTACCATGGGATGGCAAAACCACAGTTATTGTTTACTGGGGTATACCACACTTTTTTAAATAGAGATATTTGCGGCTGAACAGTGAGCGACACACTCAAACTGCTTTTTTTTTTAGATACCAAAGGCCCAAAACTGGATAGTACAGCGATTTGACCCGTGGAACTGCGAAACCACACTGGGATGTCGGGCCTACACAAGACTATTTTCAACAGATATATTTTTGTGTCACAACAGTCAGGAGACACTACTGTTTTTATTTACGGAAAATATACCAAAAGCTGAATAATAGAGATTTTTTACCATGGGATGACAAAACCACAGTTATTGTTTACTGGTGTATACCACACTTTTTTAAATAGAGATATTTGCGGCTGAACAGTGAGCAACACACTCAAACTGCTTTTTTTTTTAGATACCCAAGGCCCAAAACTGGATAGTATAGCGATTTGACCCGTGGAACTGCGAAACCACACTGGGATGTCGGGCCTACACAAGACTATTTTCAACAGATATATTTTTGTGTCACAACAGTCAGGAGACACTACTGTTTTTCTTTACGGAAAAAACTACCAAAAGCTGAATAATAGAGATTTTTACCGTGGGATGGCAAAACCACAGTTATTGTTTACTGGGGTATACCACACTTTTTTAAATAGAGATATTTGCGGCTGAACAGTGAGCGACACACTCAAACTGCTTCTTTTTTTAGATACCAAAGGCCCAAAACTGGATAGTACAGCGATTTGACCCGTGGAACTGCGAAACCACACTGGGATGTCGGGCCTACACAAGACTATTTTCAACAGATATATTTTTGTGTCACAACAGTCAGGAGACACTACTGTTTTTCTTTACGGAAAAAACTACCAAAAGCTGAATAATAGAGATTTTTTACCGTGGGATGGCAAAACCACAGTTATTGTTTACTGGGGTATACCACACTTTTTTAAATAGAGATATTTGCGGCTGAACAGTGAGCGACACACTCAAACTGCTTTTTTTTTAGATGCCAAAGGCCCAAAACTGGATAGTACAGCGATTTGACCCGTGGAACTGCGAAACCACACTGGGATGTCGGGCCTACACAAGACTATTTTCAACAGATATATTTTTGTGTCACAACAGTCAGGAGACACTACTGTTTTTCTTTACGGAAAAAACTACCAAAAGCTGAATAATAGAGATTTTTTACCATGGGATGGCAAAACCACAGTTATTGTTTACTGGGGTATACCACACTTTTTTAAATAGAGATATTTGCGGCTGAACAGTGAGCGACACACTCAAACTGCTTTTCTTTTAGATACCAGAGGCCCAAAACTGGATAGTACAGCGATTTGACCCGTGGAACTGCGAAACCACACTGGGATGTGGGGCCTACACAAGACTATTTTCAACAGATATATTTTTGTGTCACAACAGTCAGGAGACACTACTGTTTTTCTTTACGGAAAATATACCAAAACCTGAATAATAGAGATTTTTTACCGTGGGATGACAAAACCACAGTTATTGTTTACTGGGGTATACCACACTTTTTTAAATAGAGATATTTGCGGCTGAACTGTGAGCAACACACTCAAACTGCTTTTTTTTTTAGATACCCAAGGCCCAAAACTGGATAGTATAGCGATTTGACCCGTGGAACTGTGAAACCACACTGGGATGTCGGGCCTACAGAAGACTATTTTCAACAGATATATTTTTCTGTCACAACAGTCAGGAGACACTACTGTTTTTCTTTACGGAAAAAACTACCGAAAGCTGAATAATAGAGATTTTTACCGTGGGATGGCAAAACCACAGTTATTGTTTACTGGGGTATACCACACTTTTTTAAATAGAGATATTTGCGGCTGAACAGTGAGCGACACACTCAAACTGCTTCTTTTTTTAGATACCAAAGGCCCAAAACTGGATAGTACAGAGATTTGACCCGTGGAACTGCGAAACCACACTGGGATGTTGGGCCTACACAAGACTATTTTCAACAGATATATTTTTGTGTCACAACAGTCAGGAGACACTACTGTTTTTCTTTACGGAAAAAACTACCAAAAGCTGAATAATAGAGATTTTTTACTGTGGGATGGCAAAACCACAGTTATTGTTTACTGGGGTATACCACACTTTTTTAAATAGAGATATTTGTGGCTGAACAGTGAGCGACACACTCAAACTGCTTTTTTTTTAGATACCAAAGGCCCAAAACTGGATAGTACAGCGATTTGACCAGTGGAACTGCGAAACCACACTGGGATGTCGGGCCTACACAAGACTATTTTCAACAGATATATTTTTGTGTCACAACAGTCAGGAGACACTACTGTTTTTCTTTACGGAAAAAACTACCAAAAGCTGAATAATAGAGATTTTTTACCATGGGATGGCAAAACCACAGTTATTGTTTACTGGGGTATACCACACATTTTTAAATAGAGATATTTGCGGCTGAACAGTGAGCGACACACTCAAACTGCTTTTTTTTTAGATACCAAGGGCCCAAAACTGGATAGTACAGCGATTTGACCCGTGGAACTGCGAAACCACACTGGGATGTCGGGCCTACACAAGACTATTTTCAACAGATATATTTTTGTGTCACAACAGTCAGGAGACACTACTGTTTTTCTTTACGGAAAATATACTAAAACCTGAATAATAGAGATTTTTTACCGTGGGATGACAAAACCACAGTTATTGTTTACTGGGGTATACCACACTTTTTTAAATAGAGATATTTGCGGCTGAACAGTGAGCGACACACTCAAACTGCTTTTTTTTTTAGATACCCAAGGCCCAAAACTGGATAGTACAGCGATTTGACCCGTGGAACTGCAAAACCACACTGGGATGTCGGGCCTACACAAGACTATTTTCAACAGATATCATTTTATGTCACAACAGTCAGGAGACACTACTGTTTTTCTTTACGGAAAATATACCAAAACCGGTATAATAGAGATTTTTTACCGTGGGATGGCAAAACCACAGTTATTGTTTACTGGGGTATACCACACTTTTTTAAATAGAGATATTTGTGGCTGAACAGTGAGCGACTCACTCAAACTGTTTTTTTTTAGATAAAAAAAGGCCCAAAACTGGATAGTACAGCGATTTGACCCGTGGAACTGCGAAACCACACTGGGATGTCGGGCCTACACAAGACTATTTTCAACAGATATATTTTTGTGTCACAACAGTCAGGAGACACTACTGTTTTTCTTTACGGAAAAAACTACCAAAAGCTGAGTAATAGAGATTTTTACCGTGGGATGGCAAAACCACAGTTATTGTTTACTGGGGTATACCACACTTTTTTAAATAGAGATATTTGCGGCTGAACAGTGAGTGACACACTCAAACTGCTTCTTTTTTTAGATACCAAAGGCCCAAAACTGGATAGTACAGAGATTTGACCCGAGGAACTGCGAAACCACACTGGGATGTTGGGCCTACACAAGACTATTTTCAACAGATATATTTTTGTGTCACAACAGTCAGGAGACACTACTGTTTTTCTTTACGGAAAAAACTACCAGAAGCTGAATAATAGAGATTTTTTACCGTGGGATGGCAAAACCACAGTTATTGTTTACTGGGGTATACCACACTTTTTTAAATAGAGATATTTGCGGCTGAACAGTGAGCGACTCACTCAAACTGCTTTTTTTTTTAGATACCAAAGGCCCAAAACTGGATAGTATAGCGATTTGACCCGTGGAACTGCGAAACCACACTGGGATGTCGGGCCTACACAAGACTATTTTCAACAGATATATTTTTGTGTCACAACAGTCAGGAGACACTACTGTTTTTCTTTACGGAAAAAACTACCAAAAGCTGAATAATAGAGATTTTTACCGTGGGATGGCAAAACCACAGTTATTGTTTACTGGGGTATACCACACTTTTTTAAATAGAGATATTTGCGGCTGAACAGTGAGCGACACACTCAAACTGCTTCTTTTTTTAGATACCAAAGGCCCAAAACTGGATAGTACAGCGATTTGACCCGTGGAGCTGCGAAACCACACTGGGATGTCGGGCCTACACAAGACTATTTTCAACAGATATATTTTTGTGTCACAACAGTCAGGAGACACTACTGTTTTTCTTTACGGAAAAAACTACCAAAAGCTGAATAATAGAGATTTTTTACCGTGGGATGGCAAAACCACAGTTATTGTTTACTGGGGTATACCACACTTTTTTAAATAGAGATATTTGCGGCTGAACAGTGAGCGACACACTCAAACTGCTTTTTTTTTAGATACCAAAGGCCCAAAACTGGATAGTACAGCGATTTGACCCGTGGAACTGCGAAACCACACTGGGATGTCGGGCCTACACAAGACTATTTTCAACAGATATATTTTTGTGTCAGAATAGTCAGGAGACACTACTGTTTTTCTTTACGGAAAATATACCAAAACATGAATAATAGAGATTTTTTACCGTGGGATGACAAAACCACAGTTATTGTTTACTGGGGTATACCACACTTTTTTAAATAGAGATATTTGCGGCTGAACAGTGAGCGACACACTCAAACTGCTTTTTTTTTTAGATACCCAAGGCCCAAAACTGGATAGAATAGCGATTTGACCCGTGGAACTGCGAAACCACACTGGGATGTCGGGCCTACAGAAGACTATTTTCAACAGATATATTTTTGTGTCACAACAGTCAGGAGACACTACTGTTTTTCTTTACGGAAAAAACTACCAAAAGCTGAATAATAGAGATTTTTTACCGTGGGATGGCAAAACCACATTTATTGTTTACTGGGGTATACCACACTTTTTTAAATAGAGATATTTGCGGCTGAACAGTGAGCGACACACTCAAACTGCTTTTTTTTAGATACCAAAGGCCCAAAACTGGATAGTACAGCGATTTGACCCGTGGAACTGCGAAACCACACTGGGATGTCGGGCCTACACAAGACTATTTTCAACAGATATATTTTTGTGTCACAACAGTCAGGAGACACTACTGTTTTTCTTTACGGAAAAAACTACCAAAAGCTGAATAATAGAGATTTTTACCGTGGGATGGCAAAACCACAGTTATTGTTTACTGGGGTATACCACACTTTTTTAAATAGAGATATTTGCGGCTGAACAGTGAGCGACTCACTCAAACTGCTTCTTTTTTTAGATACCAAAGGCCCAAAACTGGATAGTACAGAGATTTGACCCGAGAACTGCGAAACCACACTGGGATGTTGGGCCTACACAAGACTATTTTCAACAGATATATTTTTGTGTCACAACAGTCAGGAGACACTACTGTTTTTCTTTACGGAAAAAACTACCAAAAGCTGAATAATAGAGATTTTTTACCGTGGGATGGCAAAACCACAGTTATTGTTTACTGGGGTATACCACACTTTTATAAATAGAGATATTTGCGGCTGAACAGTGAGCGACACACTCAAACTGCTTTTTTTTTAGATACCAAAGGCCCAAAACTGGATAGTACAGAGATTTGACCAGTGGAACTGCGAAACCACACTGGGATGTCGGGCCTACACAAGACTATTTTCAACAGATATATTTTTGTGTCACAACAGTCAGGAGACACTACTGTTTTTCTTTACGGAAAAAACTACCAAAAGCTGAATAATAGAGATTTTTTACCATGGGATGGCAAAACCACAGTTATTGTTTACTGGGGTATACCACACTTTTTTAAATAGAGATATTTGCGGCTGAACAGTGAGCGACACACTCAAACTGCTTTTTTTTTAGATACCAAAGGCCCAAAACTGGATAGTACAGCGATTTGACCCGTGGAACTGCGAAACCACACTGGGATGTGGGACCTACACAAGACTATTTTCAACAGATATATTTTTGTGTCACAACAGTCAGGAGACACTACTGTTTTTCTTTACGGAAAATATACCAAAACCTGAATAATAGAGATTTTTTACCGTGGGATGACAAAACCACAGTTATTGTTTACTGGGGTATACCACACTTTTTTAAATAGAGATATTTGCGGCTGAACAGTGAGCAACACACTCAAACTGCTTTTTTTTTTAGATACCCAAGGCCCAAAACTGGATAGTATAGCGATTTGACCCGTGGAACTGTGAAACCACACTGGGATGTCGGGCCTACAGAAGACTATTTTCAACAGATATATTTTTCTGTCACAACAGTCAGGAGACACTACTGTTTTTCTTTACGGAAAAAACTACCGAAAGCTGAATAATAGAGATTTTTACCGTGGGATGGCAAAACCACAGTTATTGTTTACTGGGGTATACCACACTTTTTTAAATAGAGATATTTGCGGCTGAACAGTGAGCGACACACTCAAACTGCTTCTTTTTTTAGATACCAAAGGCCCAAAACTGGATAGTACAGAGATTTGACCCGAGAACTGCGAAACCACACTGGGATGTTGGGCCTACACAAGACTATTTTCAACAGATATATTTTTGTGTCACAACAGTCAGGAGACACTACTGTTTTTCTTTACGGAAAAAACTACCAAAAGCTGAATAATAGAGATTTTTTACTGTGGGATGGCAAAACCACCGTTATTGTTTACTGGGGTATACCACACTTTTTTAAATAGAGATATTTGCGGCTGAACAGTGAGCGACACACTCAAACTGATTTTTTTTTAGATACCAAAGGCCCAAAACTGGATAGTACAGCGATTTGACCAGTGGAACTGCGAAACCACACTGGGATGTCGGGCCTACACAAGACTATTTTCAACAGATATATTTTTGTGTCACAACAGTCAGGAGACCCTACTGTTTTTCTTTACGGAAAAAACTACCAAAAGCTGAATAATAGAGATTTTTTACCATGGGATGGCAAAACCACAGTTATTGTTTACTGGGGTATACCACACATTTTTAAATAGAGATATTTGCGGCTGAACAGTGAGCGACACACTCAAACTGCTTTTTTTTTAGATACCAAAGGCCCAAAACTGGATAGTACAGCGATTTGACCCGTGGAACTGCGAAACCACACTGGGATGTCGGGCCTACACAAGACTATTTTCAACAGATATATTTTTGTGTCACAACAGTCAGGAGACACTACTTTTTTTCTTTACGGAAAAAACTACCAAAAGCTGAATAATAGAGATTTTTTACCGTGGGATGGCAAAACCACAGTTATTGTTTACTGGGGTATACCACACTTTTTTAAATAGAGATATTTGCGGCTGAACAGTGAGCGACACACTCAAACTGCTTTTTTTTTAGATACCTAAGGCCCAAAACTGGATAGTACAGCGATTTGACCAGTGGAACTGCGAAACCACACTGGGATGTCGGGCCTACACAAGACTATTTTCAACAGATATATTTTTGTGTCACAACAGTCAGGAGACACTACTGTTTTTCTTTACGGAAAAAACTACCAAAAGCTGAATAATAGAGATTTTTTACCGTGAGATGGCAAAACCACAGTTATTGTTTACTGGGGTATACCACACTTTTTTAAATAGAGATATTTGCGGCTGAACAGTGAGCGACACACTCAAATTGCTTTTTTTTTAGATACCAAAGGCCCAAAACTGGATAGTACAGCGATTTGACCCGTGGAACTGCAAAACCACACTGGGATGTCGGGCCTACACAAGACTATTTTCAACAGATATCATTTTATGTCACAACAGTCAGGAGACACTACTGTTTTTCTTTACGGAAAATATACCAAAACCGGTATAATAGAGATTTTTTACCGTGGGATGGCAAAACCACAGTTATTGTTTACTGGGGTATACCACACTTTTTTAAATAGAGATATTTCTGGCTGAACAGTGAGCGACTCACTCAAACTGTTTTTTTTTAGATAAAAAAAGGCCCAAAACTGGATAGTACAGCGATTTGACCCGTGGAACTGCGAAACCACACTGGGATGTCGGGCCTACACAAGACTATTTTCAACAGATATATTTTTGTGTCACAACAGTCAGGAGACACTACTGTTTTTCTTTACGGAAAAAACTACCAAAAGCTGAGTAATAGAGATTTTTACCGTGGGATGGCAAAACCACAGTTATTGTTTACTGGAGTATACCACACTTTTTTAAATAGAGATATTTGCGGCTGAACAGTGAGTGACACACTCAAACTGCTTCTTTTTTTAGATACCAAAGGCCCAAAACTGGATAGTACAGAGATTTGACCCGAGGAACTGCGAAACCACACTGGGATGTTGGGCCTACACAAGACTATTTTCAACAGATATATTTTTGTGTCACAACAGTCAGGAGACACTACTGTTTTTCTTTACGGAAAAAACTACCAAAAGCTGAATAATAGAGATTTTTACCGTGGGATGGCAAAACCACAGTTATTGTTTACTGGGGTATACCACACTTTTTTAAATAGAGATATTTGCGGCTGAACAGTGAGCGACTCACTCAAACTGCTTCTTTTTTTAGATACCAAAGGCCCAAAACTGGATAGTACAGAGATTTGACCCGAGAACTGCGAAACCACACTGGGATGTTGGGCCTACACAAGACTATTTTCAACAGATATATTTTTGTGTCACAACAGTCAGGAGACACTACTTTTTTTCTTTACGGAAAAAACTACCAAAAGCTGAATAATAGAGATTTTTTACCGTGGGATGGCAAAACCACAGTTATTGTTTACTGGGGTATACCACACTTTTTTAAATAGAGATATTTGCGGCTGAACAGTGAGCGACACACTCAAACTGCTTTTTTTTTAGATACCTAAGGCCCAAAACTGGATAGTACAGAGATTTGACCCGAGAACTGCGAAACCACACTGGGATGTTGGGCCTACACAAGACTATTTTCAACAGATATATTTTTGTGTCACAACAGTCAGGAGACACTACTGTTTTTCTTTACGGAAAAAACTACCAAAAGCTGAATAATAGAGATTTTTTACCGTGGGATGGCAAAACCACAGTTATTGTTTACTGGGGTATACCACACTTTTTTAAATAGAGATATTTGCGGCTGAACAGTGAGCGACACACTCAAACTGCTTTTTTTTTAGATACCAAAGGCCCAAAACTGGATAGTACAGCGATTTGACCAGTGGAACTGCGAAACCACACTGGGATGTCGGGCCTACACAAGACTATTTTCAACAGATATATTTTTGTGTCACAACAGTCAGGAGACACTACTGTTTTTCTTTACGGAAAAAACTACCAAAAGCTGAATAATAGAGATTTTTTACCGTGGGATGGCAAAACCACAGTTATTGTTTACTGGGGTATACCACACTTTTTTAAATAGAGATATTTGCGGCTGAACAGTGAGCGACACACTCAAACTGCTTTTTTTTTAGATACCAAAGGCCCAAAACTGGATAGTACAGCGATTTGACCCGTGGAACTGCGAAACCACACTGGGATGTCGGGCCTACACAAGACTATTTTCAACAGATATATTTTTGTGTCACAACAGTCAGGAGACACTACTGTTTTTCTTTACGGAAACTATACCAAAACCTGAATAATAGAGATTTTTTACCGTGGGATGACAAAATCACAGTTATTGTTTACTGGGGTATACCACACTTTTTTAAATAGAGATATTTGCGGCTGAACAGTGAGCAACACACTCAAACTGCTTTTTTTTTTAGATACCCAAGGCCCAAAACTGGATAGTATAGCGATTTGACCCGTGGAACTGTGAAACCACACTGGGATGTCGGGCCTACAGAAGACTATTTTCAACAGATATATTTTTGTGTCACAACAGTCAGGAGACACTACTGTTTTTCTTTACGGAAAAAACTACCAAAAGCTGAATAATAGAGATTTTTACCGTGGGATGGCAAAACCACAGTTATTGTTTACTGGGGTATACCACACTTTTTTAAATAGAGATATTTGCGGCTGAACAGTGAGCGACTCACTCAAACTGCTTCTTTTTTTAGATACCAAAGGCCCAAAACTGGATAGTACAGAGATTTGACCCGAGAACTGCGAAACCACACTGGGATGTTGGGCCTACACAAGACTATTTTCAACAGATATATTTTTGTGTCACAACAGTCAGGAGACACTACTGTTTTTCTTTACGGAAAAAACTACCAAAATCTGAATAATAGAGATTTTTTACCGTGGGATGGCAAAACCACAGTTATTGTTTACTGGGGTATACCACACTTTTTTAAATAGAGATATTTGCGGCTGAACAGTGAGCGACACACTCAAACTGCTTTTTTTTTAGATACCAAAGGCCCAAAACTGGATAGTACAGCGATTTGACCAGTGGAACTGCGAAACCACACTGGGATGTCGGGCCTACACAAGACTATTTTCAACAGATATAATTTTGTGTCACAACAGTCAGGAGACACTACTGTTTTTCTTTACGGAAAAAACTACCAAAAGCTGAATAATAGAGATTTTTTACCGTGGGATGGCAAAACCACAGTTATTGTTTACTGGGGTATACCACACTTTTTTAAATAGAGATATTTGCGGCTGAACAGTGAGCGACACACTCAAACTGCTTCTTTTTTAGATACCAAAGGCCCAAAACTGGATAGTACAGCGATTTGACCCGTGGAACTGCGAAACCACACTGGGATGTCGGGCCTACACAAGACTATTTTCAACAGATATATTTTTGTGTCACAACAGTCAGGAGACACTACTGTTTTTCTTTACGGAAAAAACTACCAAAAGCTGAATAATAGAGATTTTTTACCATGGGATGGCAAAACCACAGTTATTGTTTACTGGGGTATACCACACTTTTTTAAATAGAGATATTTGCGGCTGAACAGTGAGCGACACACTCAAACTGCTTCTTTTTTTAGATACCAAAGGCCCAAAACTGGATAGTACAGAGATTTGACCCGAGAACTGCGAAACCACACTGGGATGTTGGGCCTACACAAGACTATTTTCAACAGATATATTTTTGTGTCACAACAGTCAGGAGACACTACTGTTTTTCTTTACGGAAAAAACTACCAAAAGCTGAATAAAAGAGATTTTTTACCGTGGGATGGCAAAACCACAGTTATTGTTTACTGGGGTATACCACACTTTTTTAAATAGAGATATTTGCGGCTGAACAGTGAGCGACACACTCAAACTGCTTTTTTTTTAGATACCAAAGGCCCAAAACTGGATAGTACAGCGATTTGACCAGTGGAAGTGCGAAACCACACTGGGATGTCGGGCCTACACAAGACTATTTTCAACAGATATATTTTTGTGTCACAACAGTCAGGCGACACTACTGTTTTTCTTTACGGAAAATATACTAAAAACCTGAATAATAGAGATTTTTTACCGTGGGATGACAAAACCACAGTTATTGTTTACTGGGGTATACCACACTTTTTTAAATAGAGATATTTGCGGCTGAACAGTGAGCAACACACTCAAACTGCTTTTTTTTTTAGATACCCAAGGCCCAAAACTGGATAGTATAGCGATTTGACCCGTGGAACTGTGAAACCACACTGGGATGTCGGGCCTACAGAAGACTATTTTCAACAGATATATTTTTGTGTCACAACAGTCAGGAGACACTACTGTTTTTCTTTACGGAAAAAACTACCAAAAGCTGAATAATAGAGATTTTTACCGTGGGATTGCAAAACCACAGTTATTGTTTACTGGGGTATACAACACTTTTTTAAATAGAGATATTTGCATCTGAACAGTGAGCGACACACTCAAACTGCTTCTTTTTTTAGATACCAAAGGCCCAAAACTGGATAGTACAGAGATTGGACCCGAGAACTGCGAAACCACACTGGGATGTTGGGCCTACACAAGACTATTTTCAACAGATATATTTTTGTGTCACAACAGTCAGGAGACACTACTGTTTTTCTTTACGGAAAAAACTACCAAAAGTTGAATAATAGAGATTTTTTACCGTGGGATGGCATAACCACAGTTATTGTTTACTGGGGTATACCACACTTTTTTAAATAGAGATATTTGCGGCTGAACAGTGAGCGACACACTCAAACTGCTTTTTTTTTAGATACCAAAGGCCCAAAACTGGATAGTACAGCGATTTGACCAGTGGAACTGCGAAACCACACTGGGATGTCGGGCCTACACAAGACTATTTTCAACAGATATATTTTTGTGTCACAACAGTCAGGAGACACTACTGTTTTTCTTTACGGAAAAAACTACCAAAAGCTGAATAATAGAGATTTTTTACCATGGGATGGCAAAACCACAGTTATTGTTTACTGGGGTATACCACACTTTTTTAAATAGAGATATTTGCGGCTGAACAGTGAGCCACATACTCAAACTGCTTTTTTTTTTAGATACCCAAGGCCCAAAACTGGATAGTACAGCGATTTGACCCGTGGAACTGCAAAACCACACTGGGATGTCGGGCCTACACAAGACTATTTTCAACAGATATCATTTTATGTCACAACAGTCAGGAGACACTACTGTTTTTCTTTACGGAAAATATACCAAAACCGGTATAATAGAGATTTTTTACCGTGGGATGGCAAAACCACAGTTATTGTTTACTGGGGTATACCACACTTTTTTAAATAGAGATATTTGTGGCTGAACAGTGAGCGACTCACTCAAACTGCTTTTTTTTAGATAAAAAAGGGCCCAAAACTGGATAGTACAGCGATTTGACCCGTGGAACTGCGAAACCACACTGGGATGTCGGGCCTACACAAGACTATTTTCAACAGATATATTTTTGTGTCACAACAGTCAGGAGGCACTACTGTTTTTCTTTACGGAAAAACTACCAAAAGCTGAATAATAGAGATTTTTTACCTTGGGATGGCAAAACCACAGTTATTGTTTACTGGGGTATACCACACTTTTTTAAATAGAGATATTTGCGGCTGAACAGTGAGCGACACACTCAAACTGCTTTTTTTTTAGATACCAAAGGCCCAAAACTGGATAGTACAGCGATTTGACCCGTGGAACTGCGAAACCACACTGGGATGTCGGGCCTACCCAAGACTATTTTCAACAGATATATTTTTGTGTCACAACAGTGAGGATACACTACTGTTTTTCTTTACGGAAAATATACCAAAACGTGAATAATAGAGATTTTTTACCGTGGGATGACAAAACCACAGTTATTGTTTACTGGGGTATACCACACTTTTTTAAATAGAGATATTTGCGGCTGAACAGTGAGCAACACACTCAAACTGCTTTTTTTTTTTAGATACCCAAGGCCCAAAACTTGATAGTATAGCGATTTGACCCGTGGAACTGTGAAACGACACTGGGATGTCGGGCCTACAGAAGACTATTTTCAACAGATATATTTTTGTGTCACAACAGTCAGGAGACACTACTGTTTTTCTTTACGGAAAAAACTACCAAAAGCTGAATAATAGAGATTTTTACCGTGGGATGGCAAAACCACAGTTATTGTTTACTGGGGTATACCACACATTTTTAAATAGAGATATTTGCGGCTGAACAGTGAGCGACACACTCAAACTGCTTCTTTTTTTTAGATACCAAAGGCCCAAAACTGGATAGTACAGCGATTTGACCCGTGGAACTGCGAAACCACACTGGGATGTCGGGCCTACACGAGACTATTTTCAACAGATATATTTTTGTGTCACAACAGTCAGGAGACACTACTGTTTTTCTTTACGGAAAAAACTACCAAAAGCTGAATAATAGAGATTTTTTACCATGGGATGGCAAAACCACAGTTATTGTTTACTGGGGTATACCACACTTTTTTAAATAGAGATATTTGCGGCTGAACAGTGAGCGACACACTCAAACTGCTTTTTTTTTAGATACCAAAGGCCCAAAACTGGATAGTACAGAGATTTGACCCGTGGAACTGCGAAACCACACTGGGATGTCGGGCCTACACAAGACTATTTTCAACAGATATATTTTTGTGTCACAACAGTCAGGAGACACTACTGTTTTTCTTTACGGAAAATATACCAAAACCTGAATAATAGAGATTTTTTACCGTGGGATGACAAAACCACAGTTATTGTTTACTGGGGTATACCACACTTTTTTAAATAGAGATATTTGCGGCTGAACAGTGAGCGACACACTCAAACTGCTTTTTTTTATAGATACCCAAGGCCCAAAACTGGATAGTACAGCGATTTGACCCGTGGAACTGCAAAACCACACTGGGATGTCGGGCCTACACAAGACTATTTTCAACAGATATCATTTTATGTCACAACAGTCAGGAGACACTACTGTTTTTCTTTACGGAAAATATACCAAAACCGGTATAATAGAGATTTTTTACCGTGGGATGGCCAAACCACAGTTATTGTTTACTGGGGTATACCACACTTTTTTAAATAGAGATATTTGTGGCTGAACAGTGAGCGACTCACTCAAACTGCTTTTTTTTAGATAAAAAAAGACCCAAAACTGGATAGTACAGAGATTTGACCCGTGGAACTGCGAAACCATACTGGGATGTCGGGCCTACACAAGACTATTTTCAACAGATATATTTTTGTGTCACAACAGTCAGGAGACACTACTGTTTTTCTTTACGGAAAATATACCAAAACCTGAATAATAGAGATTTTTTACCGTGGGATGACAAAACCACAGTTATTGTTTACTGGGGTATACCACAGTTTTTTAAATAGAGATATTTGCGGCTGAACAGTGAGCGACACACTCAAACTGCTTTTTTTTTTAGATACCCAAGGCCCAAAACTGGATAGTACAGCGATTTGACCAGTGGAACTGCAAAATCACACTGGGATGTCGGGCCTACACAAGACTATTTTCAACAGATATCATTTTATGTCACAACAGTCAGGAGACACTACTGTTTTTCTTTACGGAAAAAACTACCAAAGGCTGAATAATAGAGATTTTTTTACCATGGGATGGCAAAACCACAGTTATTGTTTACTGGGGTATACCACACTTTTTTAAATAGAGATATTTGCGGCTGAACAGTGAGCGACACACTCAAACTGCATTTTTTTTTAGATACCAAAGGCCCAAAACTGGATAGTACAGCGATTTAACCCGTGGAACTGCGAAACCACACTGGGATGTCGGGCCTACACAAGACTATTTTCAACAGATATATTTTTGTGTCACAACAGTCAGGAGACACTACTGTTTTTCTTTACGGAAAATATACCAAAACCTGAATAATAGAGATTTTTTACCATGGGATGACAAAACCACAGTTATTGTTTACGGGGGTATACCACACTTTTTTAAATAGAGATATTTGCGGCTGAACAGTGAGCGACACACTCAAACTGCTTTTTTTTTTAGATACCCAAGGCCCAAAACTGGATAGTATAGCGATTTGACCCGTGGAACTGCGAAACCACACTTTGATGTCGGGCCTACAGAAGACTATTTTCAACAGATATATTTTTGTGTCACAACAGTCAGGAGACACTACTGTTTTTCTTTACGGAAAAAACTACCAAAAGCTGAATAATAGAGATTTTTACCGTGGGATGGCAAAACCACAGTTATTGTTTACTGGGGTATACCACACTTTTTTAAATAGAGATATTTGCGGCTGAACAGTGAGCGACACACTCAAACTGCTTCTTTTTTTAGATACCAAAGGCCCAAAACTGGATAGTACAGAGATTTGACCCGAGGATCTGCGAAACCACACTGGGATGTTGGGCCTACACAAGACTATTTTCAACAGATATATTTTTGTGTCACAACAGTCAGGAGACACTACTGTTTTTCTTTATGGAAAAAACTACCAAAAGCTGAATAATAGAGATTTTTTACCATGGGATGGCAAAACCACAGTTATTGTTTACTGGGGTATACCACACATTTTTAAATAGAGATATTTGCGGCTGAACAGTGAGCGACTCACTCAAACTGCTTTTTTTTAGATAAAAAAAGGCCCAAAACTGGATAGTACAGAGATTTGACCCGTGGAACTGCGAAACCACACTGGGATGTCGGGCCTACACAAGACTATTTTCAACAGATATATTTTTGTGTCACAACAGTCAGGAGACACTACTATTTTTCTTTACGGAAAATATACCAAAACCTGAATAATAGAGATTTTTTACCGTGGGATGACAAAACCACAGTTATTGTTTACTGGGGTATACCACACTTTTTTAAATAGAGATATTTGCGGCTGAACAGTGAGCGACACACTCAAACTGCTTTTTTTTTTAGATACCCAAGGCCCAAAACTGGATAGTACAGCGATTTGACCCGTGGAACTGCAAAACCACACTGGGATGTCGGGCCTACAGAAGACTATTTTCAACAGATATCATTTTATGTCACAACAGTCAGGAGACACTACTGTTTTTCTTTACGGAAAATATACCAAAACCGGTATAATAGAGATTTTTTACCGTGGGATGGCCAAACCACAGTTATTGTTTACTGGGGTATACCACACTTTTTTAAATAGAGATATTTGTGGCTGAACAGTGAGCGACTCACTCAAACTGCTTTTTTTTAGATAAAAAAAGGCCCAAAACTGGATAGTACAGAGATTTGACCCGTAGAACTGCGAAACCACACTGGGATGTCGGGCCTACACAAGACTATTTTCAACAGATATATTTTTGTGTCACAACAGTCAGGAGACACTACTGTTTTTCTTTACGTAAAAAACTACCAAAGGCTGAATAATAGAGATTTTTTACCATGGGATGGCAAAACCACAGTTATTGTTTACTGGGGTATACCACACTTTTTTAAATAGAGATATTTGCGGCTGAACAGTGAGCGACACACTCAAACTGCATTTTTTTTTAGATACCAAAGGCCCAAAACTGGATAGTACAGCGATTTAACCCGTGGAACTGCGAAACCACACTGGGATGTCGGGCCTACACAAGACTATTTTCAACAGATATATTTTTGTGTCACAACAGTCAGGAGACACTACTGTTTTTCTTTACGGAAAATATACCAAAACCTGAATAATAGAGATTTTTTACCATGGGATGACAAAACCACAGTTATTGTTTACGGGGGTATACCACACTTTTTTAAATAGAGATATTTGCGGCTGAACAGTGAGCGACACACTCAAACTGCTTTTTTTTTTAGATACCCAAGGCCCAAAACTGGATAGTATAGCGATTTGACCCGTGGAACTGCGAAACCACACTTTGATGTCGGGCCTACAGAAGACTATTTTCAACAGATATATTTTTGTGTCACAACAGTCAGGAGACACTACTGTTTTTCTTTACAGAAAAAACTACCAAAAGCTGAATAATAGAGATTTTTACCGTGGGATGGCAAAACCACAGTTATTGTTTACTGGGGTATACCACACTTTTTTAAATAGAGATATTTGCGGCTGAACAGTGAGCGACACACTCAAACTGCTTCTTTTTTTAGATACCAAAGGCCCAAAACTGGATAGTACAGAGATTTGACCCGAGGAACTGCGAAACCACACTGGGATGTTGGGCCTACACAAGACTATTTTCAACAGATATATTTTTGTGTCACAACAGTCAGGAGACACTACTGTTTTTCTTTACGGAAAAAACTACCAAAAGCTGAATAATAGAGATTTTTAACCGTGGGATGGCAAAACCACAGTTATTTTTTACTGGGGTATACCACACTTTTTTAAATAGAGATATTTGCGGCTGAACAGTGAGCGACACACTCAAACTGCTTTTTTTTTTAGATACCAAAGGCCCAAAACTGGATAGTACAGCGATTTGACCCATGGAACTGCGAAACCACACTGGGATGTCGGGCCTACACAAGACTATTTTCAACAGATATATTTTTGTGTCACAACAGTCAGGAGACACTACTGTTTTTCTTTACGGAGAAAACTACCAAAAGCTGAATAATAGAGATTTTTTACCATGGGATGGCAAAACCACAGTTATTGTTTACTGGGGTATACCACACTTTTTTAAATAGAGATATTTGCGGCTGAACAGTGAGCGACACACTCAAACTGCTTTTTTTTTAGATACCAAAGGCCCAAAACTGGATAGTACAGCGATTTGACCCGTGGAACTGCGAAACCACACTGGGATGTCGGGCCTACACAAGACTATTTTCAACAGATATATTTTTGTGTCACAACAGTCAGGAGACACTACTGTTTTTCTTTACGGAGAATATACCAAAACCTGAATAATAGAGATTTTTTACCGTGGGATGACAAAACCACAGTTATTGTTTACTGGGGTATACCACACTTTTTTAAATAGAGATATTTGCGGCTGAACAGTGAGCGACACACTCAAATTGCTTTTTTTTTTTAGATACCCAAGGCCCAAAACTGGATAGTATAGCGATTTGACCCGTGGAACTGCGAAACCACACTGGGATGTTGGGCCTACAGAAGACTATTTTCAACAGATATATTTTTGTGTCACAACAGTCAGTAGACACTACTGTTTTTCTTTACGGAAAAAACTACCAAAAGCTGAATAATAGAGATTTTTACCGTGGGATGGCAAAACCACAGTTATTGTTTACTGGGGTATACCACACTTTTTTAAATAGAGATATTTGCGGCTGAACAGTGAGCGACACACTCAAACTGCTTCTTTTTTTAGATACCAAAGGTCCAAAACTGGATAGTACAGAGATTTGACCCGAGGAACTGCGAAACCACACTGGGATGTTGGGCCTACACAAGACTATTTTCAACAGATATATTTTTGTGTCACAACAGTCAGGAGACAATACTGTTTTTCTTTACGGAAAAAACTACCAAAAGCTGAATAATAGAGATTTTTACCGTGGGATGGCAAAACCACAGTTATTGTTTACTGGGGTATACCACACTTTTTTAAATAGAGATATTTGCGGCTGAACAGTGAGCGACACACTCAAACTGCTTCTTTTTTTAGATACCAAAGGTCCAAAACTGGATAGTACAGAGATTTGACCCGAGGAACTGCGAAACCACACTGGGATGTTGGGCCTACACAAGACTATTTTCAACAGATATATTTTTGTGTCACAACAGTCAGGAGACAATACTGTTTTTCTTTACGGAAAAAACTACCAAAAGCTGAATAATAGAGATTTTTTACCGTGGGATGGCAAAACCACAGTTATTGTTTACTGGGGTATACCACACTTTTTTAAATAGAGATATTTGCGGCTGAACAGTGAGCGACACACTCAAACTGCTTTTTTTTTTAGATACCAAAGGCCCAAAACTGGATAGTACAGCGATTTGACCCGTGGAACTGCGAAACCACACTGGGATGTCGGGCCTACACAAGACTATTTTCAACAGATATATTTTTGTGTCACAACAGTCAGGAGACACTACTGTTTTTCTTTACGGAAAAAACTACCAAAAGCTGAATAATAGAGATTTTTTACCGTGGGATGGCAAAACCACAGTTATTGTTTACTGGGGTATACCACACTTTTTTAAATAGAGATATTTGCGGCTGAACAGTGAGCAACACACTCAAACTGCTTTTTTTTTAGATACCAAAGGCCCAAAACTGGATAGTACAGCGATTTGACCCGTGGAACTGCGAAACCACACTGGGATGTTGGGCCTACACAAGACTATTTTCAACAGATATATTTTTGTGTCACAACAGTCAGGAAACACTACTGTTTTTCTTTACGGAAAAAACTACAAAAAGCTGAATAATAGAGATTTTTTACCATGGGATGGCAAAACCACAGTTATTGTTTACTGGGGTATACCACACTTTTTTAAATAGAGATATTTGCGGCTGAACAGTGAGCAACACACTCAAACTGCTTTTTTTTTAGATACCAAAGGCCCAAAACTGGATAGTACAGCGATTTGACCCGTGGAACTGCGAAACCACACTGGGATGTCGGGCCTACAGAAGACTATTTTCAACAGATATATTTTTGTGTCACAACAGTCTGGAGACACTACTGTTTTTCTTTACGGAAAATATACCAAAACCTGAATAATAGAGATTTTTTACCGTGGGATGACAAAACCACAGTTATTGTTTACTGGGGTATACCACAATTTTTTAAATAGAGATATTTGCGGCTGAACAGTGAGCGACACACTCAAACTGCTTTTTTTTTTAGATACCCAAGGCCCAAAACTGGATAGTATAGCGATTTGACCCGTGGAACTGCGAAACCACACTGGGATGTCGGGCCTACAGAAGACTATTTTCAACAGATATATTTTTGTGTCACAACAGTCAGGAGACACTACTGTTTTTCTTTACGGAAAAAACTACCAAAAGCTGAATAATAGAGATTTTTACCGTGGGATGGCAAAACCACAGTTATTGTTTACTTGGGTATACCACACTTTTTTAAATAGAGATATTTGCGGCTGAACAGTGAGCGACACACTCAAACTGCTTCTTTTTTTAGATACCAAAGGCCCAAAACTGGATAGTACAGAGATTTGACCCGAGGAACTGCGAAACCACACTGGGATGTTGGGCCTACACAAGACTATTTTCAACAGATATATTTTTGTGTCACAACATTCAGGAGACACTACTGTTTTTCTTTACGGAAAAAACTACCAAAAGCTGAATAATAGAGATTTTTACCGTGGGATGGCAAAACCACAGTTATTGTTTACTGGGGTATACCACACTTTTTTAAATAGAGATATTTGCGGCTGAACAGTGAGCGACACACTCAAACTGCTTCTTTTTATAGATACCAAAGGCCCAAAACTGGATAGTACAGAGATTTGACCCGAGGAACTGCGAAACCACACTGGGATGTTGGGCCTACACAAGACTATTTTCAACAGATATATTTTTGTGTCACAACAGTCAGGAGACACTACTGTTTTTCTTTACGGAAAAAACTACCAAATGCTGAATAATAGAGATTTTTTACCGTGGGATGGCAACACCACAGTTATTGTTTACTGGGGTATACCACACTTTTTTAAACAGAGATATTTGCGGCTGAACAGTGAGCGACACACTCAAACTGCTTTTTTTTTTAGATACCAAAGGCCCAAAACTGGATAGTACAGCGATTTGACCCGTGGAACTGCGAAACCACACTGGGATGTTGGGCCTACACAAGACTATTTTCAACAGATATATTTTTCTGTCACAACAGTCAGGAGACACTACTGTTTTTCTTTACGGAAAAAACTATCAAAAGCTGAATAATAGAGATTTTTACCGTGGGATGGCAAAACCAGTTATTGTTTACTGGGGTATACCACACTTTTTTAAATAGAGATATTTGCGGCTGAACAGTGAGCGACACACTCAAACTGCTTCTTTTTTTAGATACCAAAGGCCCAAAACTGGATAGTACAGAGATTTGACCCGAGGAACTGCGAAACCACACTGGGATGTTGGGCCTACACAAGACTATTTTCAACAGATATATTTTTGTGTCACAACAGTCAGGAGACACTACTGTTTTTCTTTACGGAAAAAACTACCAAAAGCTGAATAATAGAGATTTTTTACCGTGGGATGGCAAAACCACAGTTATTGTTTACTGGGGTATACCACACTTTTTTAAATAGAGATTTTTGCGGCTGAACAGTGAGCGACACACTCAAACTGCTTTTTTTTTAGATACCAAAGGCCCAAAACTGGATAGTACAGCGATTTGACCCGTGGAACTGCGAAACCAAACTGGGATGTCGGGCCTACACAAGACTATTTTCAACAGATATATTTTTGTGTCACAACAGTCAGGAGACACTACTGTTTTTCTTTACGGAAAAACTACCAAAAGCTGAATAATAGAGATTTTTTACCGTGGGATGGCAAAACCACAGTTATTGCTTACTGGGGTATACCACACTTTTTTAAATAGAGATATTTGCGGCTGAACAGTGAGCGACACACTCAAACTGCTTTTTTTTTAGATACCAAAGGCCCAAAACTGGATAGTACAGCGATTTGACCCGTGGAACTGCGAAACCACACTGGGATGTCGGGCCTACACAAGACTATTTTCAACAGATATATTTTTGTGTCACAACAGTCAGGAGACACTACTGTTTTTCTTTACGGAAAATATACCAAAACCTGAATAATAGAGATTTTTTACCGTGGGATGACAAAACCACAGTTATTGTTTACTGGGGTATACCACACTTTTTTAAATAGAGATATTTGCGGCTGAACAGTGAGCGACACACTCAAACTGCTTTTTTTTTTAGATACCCAAGGCCCAAAACTGGATAGTATAGCGATTTGACCCGTGGAACTGCGAAACCACACTGGGATGTCGGGCCTACACAAGACTATTTTCAACAGATATATTTTTGTGTCACAACAGTCAGGAGACACTACTGTTTTTCTTCACGGAAAATATACCAAAACCTGAATAATAGAGATTTTTTACCGTGGGATGGCAAAACCACAGTTATTGCTTACTGGGGTATACCACACTTTTTTAAATAGAGATATTTGCGGCTGAACAGTGAGCGACACACTCAAACTGCTTTTTTTTTAAATACCAAAGGCCCAAAACTGGATAGTACAGCGATTTGACCCGTGGAACTGCGAAACCACACTGGGATGTGGGGCCTACACAAGACTATTTTCAACAGATATAATTTTGTGTCACAACAGTCAGGAGACACTACTGTTTTTCTTTACGGAAAATATACCAAAACCAGTATAATAGAGATTTTTTACCGTGGGATGGCAAAACCACAGTTATTGTTTACTGGGGTATACCACACTTTTTTTAATAGAGATATTTGCGGCTGAACAGTGAGCGACACACTCAAACTGCTTTTTTTTTTAGATACCAAAGGCCCAAAGCTGGATAGTACAGCGATTTGACCCGTGGAACTGCGAAACCACACTGGGATGTCGGGCCTACACAAGACTATTTTCAACAGATATAATTGTGTGTCACAACAGTCAGGAGACACTACTGTTTTTCTTTACGGAAAAAACTACCAAAAGCTGAATAATAGAGATTTTTACCGTGGGATGGCAAAACCACAGTTATTGTTTACTGGGGTATACCACACTTTTTTAAATAGAGATATTTGCGGCTGAACAGTGAGCGACACACTCAAACTGCTTCTTTTTATAGATACCAAAGGCCCAAAACTGGATAGTACAGAGATTTGACCCGAGGAACTGCGAAACCACACTGGGATGTCGGGCCTACACAAGACTATTTTCAACAGATATATTTTTGTGTCACAACAGTCAGGAGACACTACTGTTTTTCTTTACGGAAAAAACTACCAAAAGCTGATAAATAGAGATTTTTTACCGTGGGATGGCAAAACCACAGTTATTGTTTACTGGGGTATACCACACTTTTTTAAATAGAGATATTTGCGGCTAAACAGTGAGCGACACACTCAAACTGCTTTTTTTTTAGATACCAAAGGCCCAAAACTGGATAGTACAGCAATTTGACCCGTGGAACTGCGAAACCACACTGGGATGTCGGGCCTACACAAGACTATTTTCAACAGATATATTTTTGTGTCACAACAGTCAGGAGACACTACTGTTTTTCTTTACGGAAAAAACTACCAAAAGCTGAATAATAGAGATTTTTTACCGTGGGATGGCAAAACCACAGTTATTGTTTACTGGGGTATACCACACTTTTTTAAATAGAGATATTTGCGGCTGAACAGTGAGCGACACACTCAAACTGCTTTTTTTTTTAGATACCAAAGGCCCAAAACTGGATAGTACAGCGATTTGACCCGTGGAACTGCGAAACCACACTGGGATGTTGGGCCTACACAAGACTATTTTCAACAGATATATTTTTCTGTCACAACAGTCAGGAGACACTACTGTTTTTCTTTACGGAAAAAACTATCAAAAGCTGAATAATAGAGATTTTTACCGTGGGATGGCAAAACCACAGTTAATGTTTACTGGGGTATACCACACTTTTTTAAATAGAGATATTTTCGGCTGAACAGTGAGCGACACACTCAAACTGCTTCTTTTTTTAGATACCAAAGGCCCAAAACTGGATAGTACAGAGATTTGACCCGAGGAACTGCGAAACCACACTGGGATGTTGGGCCTACACAAGACTATTTTCAACAGATATATTTTTGTGTCACAACAGTCAGGAGACACTACTGTTTTTCTTTACGGAAAAAACTACCAAAAGCTGAATAATAGAGATTTTTTACCGTGGGATGGCAAAACCACAGTTATTATTTACTGGGGTATACCACACTTTTTTAAATAGAGATATTTGCGGCTGAACAGTGAGCGACACACTCAAACTGCTTTTTTTTAGATACCAAAGGCCCAAAACTGGATAGTACAGCGATTTGACCCGTGGAACTGCGAAACCAAACTGGGATGTCGGGCCTACACAAGACTATTTTCAACAGATATATTTTTGTGTCACAACAGTCAGGAGACACTACTGTTTTTCTTTACGGAAAAACTACCAAAAGCTGAATAATAGAGATTTTTTACCGTGGGATGGCAAAACCACAGTTATTGTTTACTGGGGTATACCACACTTTTTTAAATAGAGATATTTGCGGCTGAACAGTGAGCGACGCACTCAAACTGCTTTTTTTTAGATACCAAAGGCCCAAAACTGGATAGTACAGCGATTTGACCCGTGGAACTGCGAAACCACACTGGGATGTCGGGCCTACACAAGACTATTTTCAACAGATATATTTTTGTGTCACAACAGTCAGGAGACACTACTGTTTTTCTTTACGGAAAATATACCAAAACCTGAATAATAGAGATTTTTTACCGTGGGATGACAAAACCACAGTTATTGTTTACTGGGGTATACCACACTTTTTTAAATAGAGATATTTGCGGCTGAACAGTGAGCGACACACTCAAACTGCTTTTTTTTTTAGATACCCAAGGCCCAAAACTGGATAGTATAGCGATTTGACCCGTGGAACTGCGAAACCACACTGGGATGTCGGGCCTACACAAGACTATTTTCAACAGATATATTTTTGTGTCACAACAGTCAGGAGACACTACTGTTTTTCTTCACGGAAAATATACCAAAACCTGAATAATAGAGATTTTTTACCGTGGGATGGCAAAACCACAGTTATTGCTTACTGGGGTATACCACACTTTTTTAAATAGAGATATTTGCGGCTGAACAGTGAGCGACACACTCAAACTGCTTTTTTTTTAAATACCAAAGGCCCAAAACTGGATAGTACAGCGATTTGACCCGTGGAACTGCGAAACCACACTGGGATGTGGGGCCTACACAAGACTATTTTCAACAGATATAATTTTGTGTCACAACAGTCAGGAGACACTACTGTTTTTCTTTACGGAAAATATACCAAAACCAGTATAATAGAGATTTTTTACCGTGGGATGGCAAAACCTCAGTTATTGTTTACTGGGGTATACCACACTTTTTTAAATAGAGATATTTGCGGCTGAACAGTGAGCGAAACACTCAAACTGCTTTTTTTTTAGATACCAAAGGCCCAAAACTGGATAGTACAGCGATTTGACCCGTGGAACTGCGAAACCACACTGGGATGTCGGGCCTACACAAGACTATTTTCAACAGATATAATTTTGTGTCACAACAGTCAGGAGACACTACTGTTTTTCTCTACGTAAAATATACCAAAACCGGTATAATAGAGATTTTTTACCGTGGGATGGCAAAACCACCGTTATTGTTTACTGGGGTATACCACACTTTTTTAAATAGAGATATTTGCGGCTGAACAGTGAGCGACACACTCAAACTGCTTTTTTTTAGATACCAAAGGCCCAAAACTGGATAGTACAGCGATTTGACCCGTGGAACTGCGAAACCACACTGGGATGTCGGGCCTACACAAGACTATTTTCAACAGATATAATTGTGTGTCACAACAGTCAGGAGACACTACTGTTTTTCTTTACGGAAAAACTACCAAAAGCTGAATAATAGAGATTTTTTACCGTGGGATGGCAAAACCACAGTTATTGTTTACTGGGGTATACCACACTTTTTTAAATAGAGATATTTGCGGCTGAACAGTGAGCGACACACTCAAACTGCTTTTTTTTAGATACCAAAGGCCCAAAACTGGATAGTACAGCGATTTGACCCGTGGAACTGCGAAACCACACTGGGATGTCGGGCCTACACAAGACTATTTTCAACAGATATATTTTTGTGTCACAACAGTCAGGAGAAACTACTGTTTTTCTTTACGGAAAAAACTACCAAAAGCTGAATAATAGAGATTTTTTACCGTGGGATGGCAAAACCACAGTTATTGTTTACTGGGGTATACCACACCTTTTTTAATAGAGATATTTGCGGCTGAACAGTGAGCGACACACTCAAACTGCTTTTTTTTTTAGATACCAAAGGCCCAAAACTGGATAGTGCAGCGATTTGACCCGTGGAACTGCGAAACCACACTGGGATGTCGGGCCTACACAAGACTATTTTCAACAGATATAATTGTGTGTCACAACAGTCAGGAGACACTACTGTTTTTCTTTACGGAAAATATACCAAAACCGGTATAATAGAGATTTTTTACCGTGGGATGGCAAAACCACAGTTATTGTTTACTGGGGTATACCACACTTTTTTAAATAGAGATATTTGCGGTTGAACAGTGAGCGACACACTCAAACTGCTTTTTTTTTAGATACCAAAGGCCCAAAACTGGATAGTACAGCGATTTGACCCGTGGAACTGCGAAACCACACTGGGATGTCGGGCCTACACAAGACTATTTTCAACAGATATATTTTTGTGTCACAACAGTCAGGAGACACTACTGTTTTTCTTTACGGAAAAAACTACCAAAAGCTGAATAATAGAGATTTTTACCGTGGGATGGCAAAACCACAGTTATTGTTTACTGGGGTATACCACACTTTTTTAAATAGAGATATTTGCGGCTGAACAGTGAGCGACACACTCAAACTGCTTCTTTTTTTAGATACCAAAGGCCCAAAACTGGATAGTACAGAGATTTGACCCGAGGAACTGCGAAACCACACTGGGATGTTGGGCCTACACAAGACTATTTTCAACAGATATATTTTTGTGTCACAACAGTCAGGAGAAACTACTGTTTTTCTTTACGGAAAAAACTACCAAAAGCTGAATAATAGAGATTTTTTACCGTGGGATGGCAAAACCACAGTTATTGTTTACTGGGGTATACCACACTTTTCTAAATAGAGATATTTGCGGCTGAACAGTGAGCGACACACTCAAACTGCTTTTTTTTTAGATACCAAAGGCCCAAAACTGGATAGTACAGAGATTTGACCCGTGGAACTGCGAAACCACACTGGGATGTCGGGCCTACACAAGACAATTTTCATCAGATATATTTTTGTGTCACAACAGTCAGGAGACACTACTGTTTTTCTTTACGGAAAAAACTACCAAAAGCTGAATAATAGAGATTTTTTACCATGGGATGGCAAAACCACAGTTATTGTTTACTGGGGTATACCACACTTTTCTAAATAGAGATATTTGCGGCTGAACAGTGAGCGACACGCTCAAAATGCTTTTTTTTAGATACCAAAGGCCCAAAACTGGATAGTACAGCGATTTGACCCGTGGAACTGCGAAACCACACTGGGATGTCGGGCCTACACAAGACTATTTTCAACAGATATATTTTTGTGTCACAACAGTCAGGAGACACTACTGTTTTTCTTTACGGAAAATATACCAAAACCTGAATAATAGAGATTTTTTACCGTGGGATGACAAAAAAACAGTTATTGTTTACTGGGGTATACCACACTTTTTTAAATAGAGATATTTGCGGCTGAACAGTGAGCGACACACTCAAACTGCTTTTTTTTTTAGATACCCAAGGCCCAAAACTGGAAAGTATAGCGATTTGACCCGTGGAACTGCGAAACCACACTGGGATGTCTGGCCTACAGAAGACTATTTTCAACAGATATATTTTTGTGTCACAACAGTCAGGAGGCACTACTGTTTTTCTTTACGGAAAAAACTACCAAAAGCTGAATAATAGAGATTTTTTACCATGGGATGGCAAAACCACAGTTATTGTTCACTGGGGTATACCACACTTTTTTAAATAGAGATATTTGCGGCTGAACAGTGAGCGACACACTCAAACTGCTTTTTTTTTAGATACCAAAGGCCCAAAACTGGATAGTATAGCGATTTGACCGGTGGAACTGCGAAACCACACTGGGATGTCTGGCCTACAGAATACTATTTTCAACAGATATATTTTTGTTTCACAACAGTCAGGAGACACTACTGTTTTTCTTTATGGAAAAAACTACCAAAAGCTGAATAATAGAGATTTTTTACCGTGGGATGGCAAAACCACAGTTATTGTTTACTGGGGTATACCACACTTTTTTAAATAGTGATATTTGCGGCTGAACAGTGAGCGACACACTCAAACTGCTTTTTTTTTTAAATACCAAAGGCCCAAAACTGGATAGTACAGCGATTTGACCCGTGGAACTGCGAAACCACACTGGGATGTCGGGCCTACACAAGACTATTTTCAACAGATATATTTTTGTGTCACAACAGTCAGGAGACACTACTGTTTTTCTTTACGGAAAAAACTACCAAAAGCTGAATAATAGAGATTTTTACCGTGGGATGGCAAAACCACAGTTATTGTTTACTGGGGTATACCACACTTTTTTAAATAGAGATATTTGCGGCTGAACAGTGAGCGACACACTCAAACTGCTTCTTTTTTTAGATACCAAAGGCCCAAAACTGGATAGTACAGAGATTTGACCCGAGGAACTGCGAAACCACACTGGGATGTCGGGCCTACACAAGACTAATTTCAACAGATATATTTTTGTGTCACAACAGTCAGGAGACACTACTGTTTTTCTTTACGGAAAAAACTACCAAAAGCTGAATAATAGAGATTTTTTACCATGGGATGGCAAAACCACAGTTATTGCTTACTGGGGTATACCACACTTTTTTAAATAGAGATATTTGCGGCTGAACAGTGAGCGAAACACTCAAACTGCTTTTTTTTTAGATACCAAAGGCCCAAAACTGGATAGTACAGCGATTTGACCCGTGGAACTGCGAAACCACACTGGGATGTCGGGCCTACACAAGACTATTTTCAACAGATATATTTTTGTGTCACAACAGTCAGGAGACACTACTGTTTTTCTTTACGGAAAATATACCAAAACCGGTGTATTAGAGATTTTTTACCGTGGGATGGCAAAACCACAGTTATTGTTTACTGGGGTATACCACACTTTTTTACTTTTTTAAATAGAGATATTTGCGGCTGAACAGTGAGCGACACACTCAAACTGCTTTTTTTTAGATACCAAAGGCCCAAAACTGGATAGTACAGCGATTTGACCCGTGGAACTGCGAAACCACACTGGGATGTCGGGCCTACACAAGACTATTTTCAACAGATATAATTGTGTGTCACAACAGTCAGGAGACACTACTGTTTTTCTTTACGGAAAATATACCAAAACCGGTGTAATAGAGATTTTTTACCGTGGGATGGCAAAACCACAGTTATTGTTTACTGGGGTATACCACACTTTTTTAAATAGAGATATTTGCGGCTGAACAGTGAGCGACACACTCAAACTGCTTTTTTTTTAGATACCAAAGGCCCAAAACTGGATAGTACAGCGATTTGACCCGTGGAACTGCGAAACCACACTGGGATGTCGGGCCTACACAAGTCTATTTTCAACAGATATATTTTTGTGTCACAACAGTCAGGAGACACTACTGTTTTTCTTTACGGAAAAAACTACCAAAAGCTGAATAATAGAGATTTTTACCGTGTGATGGCAAAACCACAGTTATTGTTTACTGGGGTATACCACACTTTTTTAAATAGAGATATTTGCGGCTGAACAGTGAACGACACACTCAAACTGCTTCTTTTTTTAGATACCAAAGGCCCAAAACTGGATAGTACAGAGATTTGACCCGAGGAACTGCGAAACCACACTGGGATGTTGGGCCTACACAAGACTATTTTCAACAGATATATTTTTGTGTCACAACAGTCAGGAGAAACTACTGTTTTTCTTTACGGAAAAAACTACCAAAAGCTGAATAATAGAGATTTTTTACCGTGGGATGGCAAAACCACAGTTATTGTTTACTGGGGTATACCACACTTTTTTAAATAGAGATATTTGCGGCTGAACAGTGAGCGACACACTCAAACTGCTTTTTTTTTTAGATACCAAAGGCCCAAAACTGGATAGTACAGCGATTTGAACCGTGGAACTGCGAAACCACACTGGGATGTCGAGCCTACACAAGACTATTTTCAACAGATATATTTTTGTGTCACAACAGTCAGGAGACACTACTGTTTTTCTTTACGGAAAAAACTACCAAAAGCTGAATAATAGAGATTTTTTACCGTGGGATGGCAAAACCACAGTTATTGTTTACTGGGGTATACCACACTTTTTTAAATAGAGATATTTGCGGCTGAACAGTGAGCGACACACTCAAACTGCTTTTTTTTTAGATACCAAAGGCCCAAAACTGGATAGTACAGCGATTTGACCCGTGGAACTGCGAAACCACACTGGGATGTCGGGCCTACACAAGACTATTTTCATCAGATATATTTTTGTGTCACAACAGTCAGGAGACACTACTGTTTTTCTTTACAGAAAAAACTACCAAAAGCTGAATAATAGAGATTTTTTACCATGGGATGGCAAAACCACAGTTATTGTTTACTGGGGTATACCACAATTTTTTAAGTAGAGATATTTGCATCTGAACAGTGAGCGACACGCTCAAACTGCTTTTTTTTTAGATACCAAAGGCCCAAAACTGGATAGTACAGCGATTTGACCCGTGGAACTGCGAAACCACACTGGGATGTCGGGCCTACACAAGACTATTTTCAACAGATATATTTTTGTGTCACAACAGTCAGGAGACACTACTGTTTTTCTTTACGGAAAAAACTACCAAAAGCTGAATAATAGAGATTTTTACCGTGGGATGGCAAAACCACAGTTATTGTTTACTGGGGTATACCACACTTTTTTAAATAGAGATATATGCGGCTGAACAGTGAGCGACACACTCAAACTGCTTCTTTTTTTAGATACCAAAGGCCCAAAACTGGATAGCACAGAGATTTGACCTGAGGAACTGCGAAACCACACTGGGATGTTGGGCCTACACAAGACTATTTTCAACAGATATATTTTTGTGTCACAACAGTCAGGAGACACTACTGTTTTTCTTTACGGAAAAAACTACCAAAAGCTGAATAATAGAGATTTTTTACCGTGGGATGGCAAAACCACAGTTATTGTTTACTGGGGTATACCACACTTTTTTAAATAGAGATATTTGCGGCTGAACAGTGAGCGACACACTCAAACTGCTTTTTTTTTAGATACCAAAGGCCCAAAACTGGATAGTACAGCGATTTGACCCGTGGAACTGCGAAACCACACTGGGATGTCGGGCCTACACAAGACTATTTTCAACAGATATATTTTTGTGTCACAACAGTCAGGAGACACTACTGTTTTTCTTTACGGAAAATATACCAAAACCTGAATAATAGAGATTTTTTACCGTGGGATGACAAAACCACAGTTATTGTTTACTGGGGTATACCACACTTTTTTAAATAGAGATATTTGCGGCTGAACAGTGAGCGACACACTCAAACTGCTTTTTTTTTTAGATACCCAAGGCCCAAAACTGGATAGTATAGCGATTTGACCCGTGGAACTGCGAAACCACACTGGGATGTCTGGCCTACAGAAGACTATTTTCAACAGATATATTTTTGTTTCACAACAGTCAGGAGACACTACTGTTTTTCTTTATGGAAAAAACTACCAAAAGCTGAATAATAGAGATTTTTTACCATGGGATGGCAAAACCACAGTTATTGTTTACTGGGGTATACCACACTTTTTTAAATAGTGATATTTGCGGCTGAACAGTGAGCGACACACTCAAACTGCTTTTTTTTTTAGATACCAAAGGCCCAAAACTGGATAGTACAGCGATTTGACCCGTGGAACTGCGAAACCACACTGGGATGTCGGGCCTACACAAGACTATTTTCAACAGATATATTTTTGTGTCACAACAGTCAGGAGACACTACTGTTTTTCTTTACGGAAAAAACTACCAAAAGCTGAATAATAGATATTTTTACCGTGGGATGGCAAAACCACAGTTATTGTTTACTGGGGTATACCACAATTTTTTAAATAGAGATATTTGCGGCTGAACAGTGAGTGACACACTCAAACTGCTTCTTTTTTTAGATACCAAAGGCCCAAAACTGGATAGTACAGAGATTTGACCCGAGGAACTGCGAAACCACACTGGGATGTTGGGCCTACACAAGACTATTTTCAACAGATATATTTTTGTGTCACAACAGTCAGGAGACACTACTGTTTTTCTTTACGGAAAATATACCAAAACCGGTGTATTAGAGATTTTTTACCGTAGGATGGAAAACCACAGTTATTGTTTACTGGGGTATACCACACTTTTTTACTTTTTTAAATAGAGATATTTGCGGCTGAACAGTGAGCGACACACTCAACTGCTTTTTTTTAGATACCAAAGGCCCAAAACTGGATAGTACAGCGATTTGACCCGTGGAACTGCGAAACCACACTGGGATGTCGGGCCTACACAAGACTATTTTCAACAGATATAATTGTGTGTCACAACAGTCAGGAGACACTACTGTTTTTCTTTACGGAAAATATACCAAAACCGGTATAATAGAGATTTTTTACCGTGGGATGGCAAAACCACAGTTATTGTTTACTGGGGTATACCACACTTTTTTAAATAGAGATATTTGCGGCTGAACAGTGAGCGACACACTCAAACTGCTTTTTTTTTAGATACCAAAGGCCCAAAACTGGATAGTACAGCGATTTGACCCGTGGAACTGCGAAACCACACTGGGATGTCGGGCCTACACAAGTCTATTTTCAACAGATATATTTTTGTGTCACAACAGTCAGGAGACACTACTGTTTTTCTTTACGGAAAAAACTACCAAAAGCTGAATAATAGAGATTTTTACCGTGGGATGGCAAAACCACAGTTATTGTTTACTGGGGTATACCACACTTTTTTAAATAGAGATATTTGCGGCTGAACAGTGAGCGACACACTCAAACTGCTTCTTTTTTTAGATACCAAAGGCCCAAAACTGGATAGTACAGAGATTTGACCCGAGGAACTGCGAAACCACACTGGGATGTTGGGCCTACACAAGACTATTTTCAACAGATATATTTTTGTGTCACAACAGTCAGGAGAAACTACTGTTTTTCTTTACGTAAAAAACTACCAAAAGCTGAATAATAGAGATTTTTTACCGTGGGATGGCAAAACCACAGTTATTGTTTACTGGGGTATACCACACTTTTTTAAATAGAGATATTTGCGGCTGAACAGTGAGCGACACACTCAAACTGCTTTTTTTTTTAGATACCAAAGGCCCAAAACTGGATAGTACAGCGATTTGACCCGTGGAACTGCGAAACCACACTGGGATGTCGAGCCTACACAAGACTATTTTCAACAGATATATTTTTGTGTCACAACAGTCAGGAGACACTACTGTTTTTCTTTACGGAAAAAACTACCAAAAGCTGAATAATAGAGATTTTTTACCATGGGATGGCAAAACCACAGTTATTGTTTACTGGGGTATACCACACTTTTTTAAATAGAGATATTTGCGGCTGAACAGTGAGCGACACACTCAAACTGCTTTTTTTTTAGATACCAAAGGCCCAAAACTGGATAGTACAGAGATTTGACCCGTGGATCTGCGAAACCACACTGGGATGTCGGGCCTACACAAGACTATTTTCATCAGATATATTTTTGTGTCACAACAGTCAGGAGACACTACTGTTTTTCTTTACAGAAAAAACTACCAAAAGCTGAATAATAGAGATTTTTTACCATGGGATGGCAAAACCACAGTTATTGTTTACTGGGGTATACCACAATTTTTTAAGTAGAGATATTTGCATCTGAACAGTGAGCGACACGCACAAACTGCTTTTTTTTTAGATACCAAAGGCCCAAAACTGGATAGTACAGCGATTTGACCCGTGGAACTGCGAAACCACACTGGGATGTCGGGCCTACACAAGACTATTTTCAACAGATATATTTTTGTGTCACAACAGTCAGGAGACACTACTGTTTTTCTTTACGGAAAATATACCAAAACCTGAATAATAGAGATTTTTTACCGAGGGATGACAAAACCACAGTTATTGTTTACTGGGGTATACCACACTTTTTTAAATAGAGATATTTGCGGCTGAACAGTGAGCGACACACTCAAACTGCTTTTTTTTTTAGATACCCAAGGCCCAAAACTGGATAGTATAGCGATTTGACCCGTGGAACTGCGAAACCACACTGGGATGTCTGGCCTACAGAAGACTATTTTCAACAGATATATTTTTGTGTCACAACAGTCAGGAGACACTACTGTTTTTCTTTACGGAAAAAACTACCAAAAGCTGAATAATAGAGATTTTTTACCATGGGATGGCAAAACCACAGTTATTGTTTACTGGGGTATACCACACTTTTTTAAATAGAGATATTTGCGGCTGAACAGTGAGCGACACACTCAAACTGCTTTTTTTTTAGATACCAAAGGCCCAAAACTGGATAGTACAGCGATTTGACCCGTGGAACTGCGAAACCACACTGGGATGTCGGGCCTACACAAGACTATTTTCAACAGATATATTTTTGTGTCACAACAGTCAGGAGACACTACTGTTTTTCTTTACGGAAAATATACCAAAACCTGAATAATAGAGATTTTTTACCGTGGGATGACAAAACCACAGTTATTGTTTACTGGGGTATACCACACTTTTTTAAATAGAGATATTTGCGGCTGAACAGTGAGCGACACACTCAAACTGCTTTTTTTTTTAGATACCCAAGGCCCAAAACTGGATAGTATAGCGATTTGACCCGTGGAACTGCGAAACCACACTGGGATGTCTGGCCTACAGAAGACTATTTTCAACAGATATATTTTTGTTTAACAACAGTCAGGAGACACTACTGTTTTTCTTTATGGAAAAAACTACCAAAAGCTGAATAATAGAGATTTTTTACCGTGGGATGGCAAAACCACAGTTATTGTTTACTGGGGTATACCACACTTTTTTAAATAGTGATATTTGCGGCTGAACAGTGAGCGACACACTCAAACTGCTTTTTTTTTTAGATACCAAAGGCCCAAAACTGGATAGTACAGCGATTTGACCCGTGGAACTGCGAAACCACACTGGGATGTCGGGCCTACACAAGACTATTTTCAACAGATATATTTTTGTGTCACAACAGTCAGGAGACACTACTGTTTTTCTTTACGGAAAAAACTACCAAAAGCTGAATAATAGAGATTTTTACCGTGGGATGGCAAAACCACAGTTATTGTTTACTGGGGTATACCACACTTTTTTAAATAGAGATATTTGCGGCTGAACAGTGAGCGACACACTCAAACTGCTTCTTTTTTTAGAAACCAAAGGCCCAAAACTGGATAGTACAGAGATTTGACCCGAGGAACTGCGAAACCACACTGGGATGTTGGGCCTACACAAGACTATTTTCAACAGATATATTTTTGTGTCACAACAGTCAGGAGACACTACTGTTTTTCTTTACGGAAAAAACTACCAAAAGCTGAATAATAGAGATTTTTTACCGTGGGATGGCAAAACCACAGTTATTGTTTACTGGGGTATACCACACTTTTTTAAATAGAGATATTTGCGGCTGAACAGTGAGCGACACACTCAAACTGCTTTTTTTTTTAGATACCAAAGGCCCAAAACTGGATAGTACAGCGATTTGACCCGTGGAACTGCGAAACCACACTGGGATGTCGGGCCTACACAAGACTAATTTCAACAGATATATTTTTGTGTCACAACAGTCAGGAGACAATACTGTTTTTCTTTACGGAAAAAACTACCAAAAGCTGAATAATAGAGATTTTTTACCATGGGATGGCAAAACCACAGTTATTGTTTACTGGGGTATACCACACTTTTTTACTTTTTTAAATAGAGATATTTGCGGCTGAACAGTGAGCGACACACTCAAACTGCTTTTTTTTAGATACCAAAGGCCCAAAACTGGATAGTACAGCGATTTGACCCGTGGAACTGCGAAACCACACTGGGATGTCGGGCCTACACAAGACTATTTTCAACAGATATAATTTTGTGTCACAACAGTCAGGAGACACTACTGTTTTTCTTTACGGAAAATATACCAAAACCGGTATAATAGAGATTTTTTACCGTGGGATGGCAAAACCACAGTTATTGTTTACTGGGGTATACCACACTTTTTTAAATAGAGATATTTGCGGCTGAACAGTGAGCGACACACTCAAACTGCTTTTTTTTTAGATACCAAAGGCCCAAAACTGGATAGTACAGCGATTTGACCCGTGGAACTGCGAAACCACACTGGGATGTCGGGCCTACACAAGTCTATTTTCAACAGATATATATTTGTGTCACAACAGTCAGGAGACACTACTGTTTTTCTTTACGGAAAAAACTACCAAAAGCTGAATAACAGAGATTTTTTACCGTGGGATGGCAAAACCACAGTTATTGTTTACTGGGGTATACCACACTTTTTTAAATAGAGATATTTGCGGCTGAACAGTGAGCGACACACTCAAACTGCTTTTTTTTTAGATACCAAAGGCCCAAAACTGGATAGTACAGCGATTTGACCCATGGAACTGCGAAACCACACTGGGATGTCGGGCCTACACAAGACTATTTTCAACAGATATATTTTTGTGTCACAACAGTCAGGAGACACTACTGTTTTTCTTTACGGAAAATATACCAAAACCGGTGTATTAGAGATTTTTTACCGTGGGATGGCAAAACCACAGTTATTGTTTACTGGGGTATACCACACTTTTTTACTTTTTTAAATAGAGATATTTGCGGCTGAACAGTGAGCGACACACTCAAACTGCTTTTTTTTAGATACCAAAGGCCCAAAACTGGATAGTACAGCGATTTGACCCGTGGAACTGCGAAACCACACTGGGTTGTCGGGCCTACACAAGACTATTTTCAACAGATATATTTTTGTGTCACAACAGTCAGGAGACACTACTGTTTTTCTTTACGGAAAAAACTACCAAAAGCTGAATAATAGAGATTTTTACCGTGGGATGGCAAAACCACAGTTATTGTTTACTGGGGTATACCACACTTTTTTAAATAGAGATATTTGCGGCTGATCAGTGAGCGACACACTCAAACTGCTTCTTTTTTTAGATACCAAAGGCCCAAAACTGGATAGTACAGAGATTTGACCCGAGGAACTGCGAAACCACACTGGGATGTTGGGCCTACACAAGACTATTTTCAACAGATATATTTTTGTGTCACAACAGTCAGGAGAAACTACTGTTTTTCTTTAAGGAAAAAACTACCAAAAGCTGAATAATAGAGATTTTTTACCGTGGGATGGCAAAACCACAGTTATTGTTTACTGGGGTATACCACACTTTTTTAAATAGAGATATTTGCGGCTGAACAGTGAGCGACACACTCAAACTGCTTTTTTTTTTAGATACCAAAGGCCCAAAACTGGATAGTACAGCGATTTGACCCGTGGAACTGCGAAACCACACTGGGATGTCGGGCCTACACAAGACTATTTTCAACAGATATATTTTTGTGTCACAACAGTCAGGAGACACTACTGTTTTTCTTTACGGAAAAAACTACCAAAAGCTGAATAACAGAGATTTTTTACCGTGGGATGGCAAAACCACAGTTATTGTTTACTGGGGTATACCACACTTTTTTAAATAGAGATATTTGCGGCTGAACAGTGAGCGACACACTCAAACTGCTTTTTTTTTAGATACCAAAGGCCCAAAACTGGATAGTACAGCGATTTGACCCGTGGAACTGCGAAACCACACTGGGATGTCGGGCCTACACAAGACTATTTTCATCAGATATATTTTTGTGTCACAACAGTCAGGAGACACTACTGTTTTTCTTTACGGAAAAAACAACCAAAAGATGAATAATAGAGATTTTTTACCATGGGATGGCAAAACCACAGTTATTGTTTACTGGGGTATACCACGCTTTTTTAAATAGAGATATTTGCGGCTGAACAGTGAGCGACACGCTCAAACTGCTTTTTTTTTAGATACCAAAGGCCCAAAACTGGATAGTACAGCGATTTGACCCGTGGAACTGCGAAACCACACTGGGATGTCGGGCCTACACAAGACTATTTTCATCAGATATATTTTTGTGTCACAACAGTCAGGAGACACTACTGTTTTTCTTTACAGAAAAAACTACCAAAAGCTGAATAATAGAGATTTTTTACCATGGGATGGCAAAACCACAGTTATTGTTTACTGGGGTATACCACAATTTTTTAAGTAGAGATATTTGCATCTGAACAGTGAGCGACACGCACAAACTGCTTTTTTTTTAGATACCAAAGGCCCAAAACTGGATAGTACAGCGATTTGACCCGTGGAACTGCGAAACCACACTGGGATGTCGGGCCTACACAAGACTATTTTCAACAGATATATTTTTGTGTCACAACAGTCAGGAGACACTACTGTTTTTCTTTACGGAAAATATACCAAAACCTGAATAATAGAGATTTTTTACCGAGGGATGACAAAACCACAGTTATTGTTTACTGGGGTATACCACACTTTTTTAAATAGAGATATTTGCGGCTGAACAGTGAGCGACACACTCAAACTGCTTTTTTTTTTAGATACCCAAGGCCCAAAACTGGATAGTATAGCGATTTGACCCGTGGAACTGCGAAACCACACTGGGATGTCTGGCCTACAGAAGACTATTTTCAACAGATATATTTTTGTGTCACAACAGTCAGGAGACACTACTGTTTTTCTTTACGGAAAAAACTACCAAAAGCTGAATAATAGAGATTTTTTACCATGGGATGGCAAAACCACAGTTATTGTTTACTGGGGTATACCACACTTTTTTAAATAGAGATATTTGCGGCTGAACAGTGAGCGACACACTCAAACTGCTTTTTTTTTAGATACCAAAGGCCCAAAACTGGATAGTACAGCGATTTGACCCGTGGAACTGCGAAACCACACTGGGATGTCGGGCCTACACAAGACTATTTTCAACAGATATATTTTTGTGTCACAACAGTCAGGAGACACTACTGTTTTTCTTTACGGAAAATATACCAAAACCTGAATAATAGAGATTTTTTACCGTGGGATGACAAAACCACAGTTATTGTTTACTGGGGTATACCACACTTTTTTAAATAGAGATATTTGCGGCTGAACAGTGAGCGACACACTCAAACTGCTTTTTTTTTTAGATACCCAAGGCCCAAAACTGGATAGTATAGCGATTTGACCCGTGGAACTGCGAAACCACACTGGGATGTCTGGCCTACAGAAGACTATTTTCAACAGATATATTTTTGTTTAACAACAGTCAGGAGACACTACTGTTTTTCTTTATGGAAAAAACTACCAAAAGCTGAATAATAGAGATTTTTTACCGTGGGATGGCAAAACCACAGTTATTGTTTACTGGGGTATACCACACTTTTTTAAATAGTGATATTTGCGGCTGAACAGTGAGCGACACACTCAAACTGCTTTTTTTTTTAGATACCAAAGGCCCAAAACTGGATAGTACAGCGATTTGACCCGTGGAACTGCGAAACCACACTGGGATGTCGGGCCTACACAAGACTATTTTCAACAGATATATTTTTGTGTCACAACAGTCAGGAGACACTACTGTTTTTCTTTACGGAAAAAACTACCAAAAGCTGAATAATAGAGATTTTTACCGTGGGATGGCAAAACCACAGTTATTGTTTACTGGGGTATACCACACTTTTTTAAATAGAGATATTTGCGGCTGAACAGTGAGCGACACACTCAAACTGCTTCTTTTTTTAGAAACCAAAGGCCCAAAACTGGATAGTACAGAGATTTGACCCGAGGAACTGCGAAACCACACTGGGATGTTGGGCCTACACAAGACTATTTTCAACAGATATATTTTTGTGTCACAACAGTCAGGAGACACTACTGTTTTTCTTTACGGAAAAAACTACCAAAAGCTGAATAATAGAGATTTTTTACCGTGGGATGGCAAAACCACAGTTATTGTTTACTGGGGTATACCACACTTTTTTAAATAGAGATATTTGCGGCTGAACAGTGAGCGACACACTCAAACTGCTTTTTTTTTTAGATACCAAAGGCCCAAAACTGGATAGTACAGCGATTTGACCCGTGGAACTGCGAAACCACACTGGGATGTCGGGCCTACACAAGACTAATTTCAACAGATATATTTTTGTGTCACAACAGTCAGGAGACAATACTGTTTTTCTTTACGGAAAAAACTACCAAAAGCTGAATAATAGAGATTTTTTACCATGGGATGGCAAAACCACAGTTATTGTTTACTGGGGTATACCACACTTTTTTACTTTTTTAAATAGAGATATTTGCGGCTGAACAGTGAGCGACACACTCAAACTGCTTTTTTTTAGATACCAAAGGCCCAAAACTGGATAGTACAGCGATTTGACCCGTGGAACTGCGAAACCACACTGGGATGTCGGGCCTACACAAGACTATTTTCAACAGATATAATTTTGTGTCACAACAGTCAGGAGACACTACTGTTTTTCTTTACGGAAAATATACCAAAACCGGTATAATAGAGATTTTTTACCGTGGGATGGCAAAACCACAGTTATTGTTTACTGGGGTATACCACACTTTTTTAAATAGAGATATTTGCGGCTGAACAGTGAGCGACACACTCAAACTGCTTTTTTTTTAGATACCAAAGGCCCAAAACTGGATAGTACAGCGATTTGACCCGTGGAACTGCGAAACCACACTGGGATGTCGGGCCTACACAAGTCTATTTTCAACAGATATATATTTGTGTCACAACAGTCAGGAGACACTACTGTTTTTCTTTACGGAAAAAACTACCAAAAGCTGAATAACAGAGATTTTTTACCGTGGGATGGCAAAACCACAGTTATTGTTTACTGGGGTATACCACACTTTTTTAAATAGAGATATTTGCGGCTGAACAGTGAGCGACACACTCAAACTGCTTTTTTTTTAGATACCAAAGGCCCAAAACTGGATAGTACAGCGATTTGACCCATGGAACTGCGAAACCACACTGGGATGTCGGGCCTACACAAGACTATTTTCAACAGATATATTTTTGTGTCACAACAGTCAGGAGACACTACTGTTTTTCTTTACGGAAAATATACCAAAACCGGTGTATTAGAGATTTTTTACCGTGGGATGGCAAAACCACAGTTATTGTTTACTGGGGTATACCACACTTTTTTACTTTTTTAAATAGAGATATTTGCGGCTGAACAGTGAGCGACACACTCAAACTGCTTTTTTTTAGATACCAAAGGCCCAAAACTGGATAGTACAGCGATTTGACCCGTGGAACTGCGAAACCACACTGGGTTGTCGGGCCTACACAAGACTATTTTCAACAGATATATTTTTGTGTCACAACAGTCAGGAGACACTACTGTTTTTCTTTACGGAAAAAACTACCAAAAGCTGAATAATAGAGATTTTTACCGTGGGATGGCAAAACCACAGTTATTGTTTACTGGGGTATACCACACTTTTTTAAATAGAGATATTTGCGGCTGATCAGTGAGCGACACACTCAAACTGCTTCTTTTTTTAGATACCAAAGGCCCAAAACTGGATAGTACAGAGATTTGACCCGAGGAACTGCGAAACCACACTGGGATGTTGGGCCTACACAAGACTATTTTCAACAGATATATTTTTGTGTCACAACAGTCAGGAGAAACTACTGTTTTTCTTTAAGGAAAAAACTACCAAAAGCTGAATAATAGAGATTTTTTACCGTGGGATGGCAAAACCACAGTTATTGTTTACTGGGGTATACCACACTTTTTTAAATAGAGATATTTGCGGCTGAACAGTGAGCGACACACTCAAACTGCTTTTTTTTTTAGATACCAAAGGCCCAAAACTGGATAGTACAGCGATTTGACCCGTGGAACTGCGAAACCACACTGGGATGTCGGGCCTACACAAGACTATTTTCAACAGATATATTTTTGTGTCACAACAGTCAGGAGACACTACTGTTTTTCTTTACGGAAAAAACTACCAAAAGCTGAATAACAGAGATTTTTTACCGTGGGATGGCAAAACCACAGTTATTGTTTACTGGGGTATACCACACTTTTTTAAATAGAGATATTTGCGGCTGAACAGTGAGCGACACACTCAAACTGCTTTTTTTTTAGATACCAAAGGCCCAAAACTGGATAGTACAGCGATTTGACCCGTGGAACTGCGAAACCACACTGGGATGTCGGGCCTACACAAGACTATTTTCATCAGATATATTTTTGTGTCACAACAGTCAGGAGACACTACTGTTTTTCTTTACGGAAAAAACAACCAAAAGATGAATAATAGAGATTTTTTACCATGGGATGGCAAAACCACAGTTATTGTTTACTGGGGTATACCACGCTTTTTTAAATAGAGATATTTGCGGCTGAACAGTGAGCGACACGCTCAAACTGCTTTTTTTTTAGATACCAAAGGCCCAAAACTGGATAGTACAGCGATTTGACCCGTGGAACTGCGAAACCACACTGGGATGTCGGGCCTACACAAGACTATTTTCAACAGATATATTTTTGTGTCACAACAGTCAGGAGACACTACTGTTTTTCTTTACGGAAAATATACCAAAACCTGGATAATAGAGATTTTTTACCGTGGGATGACAAAACCACAGTTATTGTTTACTGGGGTATACCACACTTTTTTAAATAGAGATATTTGCGGCTGAACAGTGAGCGACACACTCAAACTGCTTTTTTTTTTAGATACCCAAGGCCCAAAACTGGATAGTATAGCGATTTGACCCGTGGAACTGCGAAACCACACTGGGATGTCTGGCCTACAGAAGACTATTTTCAACAGATATATTTTTGTTTCACAACAGTCAGGAGACACTACTGTTTTTCTTTATGGAAAAAACTACAAAAAGCTGAATAATAGAGATTTTTTACCGTGGGATGGCAAAACCACAGTTATTGTTTACTGGGGTATACCACACTTTTTTAAATAGTGATATTTGCGGCTGAACAGTGAGCGACACACTCAAACTGCTTTTTTTTTTAGATACCAAAGGCCCAAAACTGGATAGTACAGCGATTTGACCCGTGGAACTGCGAAACCACACTGGGATGTCGGGCCTACACAAGACTATTTTCAACAGATATATTTTTGTGTCACAACAGTCAGGAGACACTACTGTTTTTCTTTACGGAAAAAACTACCAAAAGCTGAATAATAGAGATTTTTACCGTGGGATGGCAAAACCACAGTTATTGTTTACTGGGGTATACCACACTTTTTTAAATAGAGATATTTGCGGCTGAACAGTGAGCGACACACTCAAACTGCTTCTTTTTTTAGATACCAAAGGCCCAAAACTGGATAGTACAGAGATTTGACCCGAGGAACTGCGAAACCACACTGGGATGTTGGGCCTACACAAGACTATTTTCAACAGATATATTTTTGTGTCACAACAGTCAGGAGAAACTACTGTTTTTCTTTACGGAAAAAACTACCAAAAGCTGAATAACAGAGATTTTTTACCGTGGGATGGCAAAACCACAGTTATTGTTTACTGGGGTATACCACACTTTTTTAAATAGAGATATTTGCGGCTGAACAGTGAGCGACACACTCAAACTGCTTTTTTTTTAGATACCAAAGGCCCAAAACTGGATAGTACAGCGATTTGACCCGTGGAACTGCGAAACCACACTGGGATGTCTGGCCTACAGAAGATTATTTTCAACAGATATATTTTTGTGTCACAACAGTCAGGAGACACTACTGTTTTTCTTTACGGAAAATATACCAAAACCTGAATAATAGAGATTATTTACCGTGGGATGACAAAACCACAGTTATTGTTTACTGGGGTATACCACACTTTTTTAAATAGAGATATTTGCGGCTGAACAGTGAGCGACACACTCAAACTGCTTTTTTTTTTAGATACCCAAGGCCCAAAACTGGATAGTATAGCGATTTGACCCGTGGAACTGCAAAACCACACTGGGATGTCTGGCCTACAGAAGAGTATTTTCAACAGATATATTTTTGTGTCACAACAGTCAGGAGACACTACTGTTTTTCTTTACGGAAAAAACTACCAAAAGCTGAATAATAGAGATTTTTACCGTGGAATGGCAAAACCACAGTTATTGTTTACTGGGGTATACCACACTTTTTTAAATAGAGATATTTGCGGCTGAACAGTGAGCGACACACTCAAACTGCTTCTTTTTTTAGATACCAAAGGCCCAAAACTGGATAGTACAGAGATTTGACCCGAGGAACTCCGAAACCACACTGGGATGTTGGGCCTACACAAGACTATTTTCAACAGATATATTTTTGTTTCACAACAGTCAGGAGACACTACTGTTTTTCTTTATGGAAAAAAATTCCAAAAGCTGAATAATAGAGATTTTTTACCGTGGGATGGCAAAACCACAGTTATTGTTTACTGGGGTATACCACACTTTTTTAAATAGTGATATTTGCGGCTGAACAGTGAGCGACACACTCAAACTGCTTTTTTTTTTAGATACCAAAGGCCCAAAACTGGATAGTACAGCGATTTGACCCGTGGAACTGCGAAACCACACTGGGATGTCGGGCCTACACAAGACTATTTTCAACAGATATATTTTTGTGTCACAACAGTCAGGAGACACTACTGTTTTTCTTTACGGAAAAAACTACCAAAAGCTGAATAATAGAGATTTTTACCGTGGGATGGCAAAACCACAGTTATTGTTTACTGGGGTATACCACACTTTTTTAAATAGAGATATTTGCGGCTGAACAGTGAGCGACACACTCAAACTGCTTCTTTTTTTAGATACCAAAGGCCCAAAACTGGATAGTACAGAGATTTGACCCGAGGAACTGCGAAACCACACTGGGATGTTGGGCCTACACAAGACTATTTTCAACAGATATATTTTTGTGTCACAACAGTCAGGAGACACTACTGTTTTTCTTTACGGAAAAAACTACCAAAAGCTGAATAATAGAGATTTTTTACCGTGGGATGGCAAAACCACAGTTATTGTTTACTGGGGTATACCACACTTTTTTAAATAGAGATATTTGCGGCTGAACAGTGAGCGACACACTCAAACTGCTTTTTTTTTTAGATACCAAAGGCCCAAAACTGGATAGTACAGAGATTTGACCCGTGGAACTGCGAAACCACACTGGGATGTCGGGCCTACACAAGACTAATTTCAACAGATATATTTTTGAGTCACAACAGTCAGGAGACACTACTGTTTTTCTTTACGGAAAAAACTACCAAAACCTGAATAATAGAGATTTTTTACCGTGGGATGACAAAACCACCGTTATTGTTTACTGGGGTATACCACACATTTTTAAATAGAGATATTTGCGGCTGAACAGTGAGCGACACACTCAAACTGCTTTTTTTTTTAGATACCCAAGGCCCAAAACTGGATAGTATAGCGATTTGACCCGTGGAACTGCGAAACCACACTGGGATGTCTGGCCTACAGAAGACTATTTTCAACAGATATATTTTTGTGTCACAACAGTCAGGAGACACTACTGTTTTTCTTTACGGAAAAAACTACCAAAAGCTGAATAATAGAGATTTTTACCGTGGAATGGCAAAACCACAGTTATTGTTTACTGGGGTATACCACACTTTTTTAAATAGAGATATTTGCGGCTGAACAGTGAGCGACACACTCAAACTGCTTCTTTTTTTAGATACCAAAGGCCCAAAACTGGATAGTACAGAGATTTGACCCGAGGAACTCCGAAACCACACTGGGATGTTGGGCCTACACAAGACTATTTTCAACAGATATATTTTTGTTTCACAACAGTCAGGAGACACTACTGTTTTTCTTTATGGAAAAAACTACCAAAAGCTGAATAATAGAGATTTTTTACCGTGGGATGGCAAAACCACAGTTATTGTTTACTGGGGTATACCACACTTTTTTAAATAGTGATATTTGCGGCTGAACAGTGAGCGACACACTCAAACTGCTTTTTTTTTTAGATACCAAAGGCCCAAAACTGGATAGTACAGTGATTTGACCCGTGGAACTGCGAAACCACACTGGGATGTCGGGCCTACACAAGACTATTTTCAACAGATATATTTTTGTGTCACAACAGTCAGGAGACACTACTGTTTTTCTTTACGGAAAAAACTACCAAAATCTGAATAATAGAGATTTTTACCGTGGGATGGCAAAACCACAGTTATTGTTTACTGGGGTATACCACACTTTTTTAAATAGAGATATTTGCGGCTGAACAGTGAGCGACACACTCAAACTGCTTCTTTTTTTAGATACCAAAGGCCCAAAACTGGATAGTACAGAGATTTGACCCGAGGAACTGCGAAACCACACTGGGATGTTGGGCCTACACAAGACTATTTTCAACAGATATATTTTTGTGTCACAACAGTCAGGAGACACTACTGTTTTTCTTTACGGAAAAACTACCAAAAGCTGAATAATAGAGATTTTTTACCGTGGGATGGCAAAACCACAGTTATTGTTTACTGGCGTATACCACACTTTTTTAAATAGAGATATTTGCGGCTGAACAGTGAGCGACACACTCAAACTGCTTTTTTTTTTAGATACCAAAGGCCCAAAACTGGATAGTACAGCGATTTGACCCGTGGAACTGCGAAACCACACTGGGATGTCGGGCCTACACAAGACTAATTTCAACAGATATATTTTTGTGTCACAACAGTCAGGAGACACTACTGTTTTTCTTTACGGAAAAAACTACCAAAAGCTGAATAATAGAGATTTTTTACCATGGGATGGCAAAACCACAGTTATTGTTTACTGGGGTATACCACACTTTTTTAAATAGAGATATTTGCGGCTGAACAGTGAGCGACACACTCAAACTGCTTTTTTTTTAGATACCAAAGGCCCAAAACTGGATAGTACAGCGATTTGACCCGTGGAACTGCGAAACCACACTGGGATGTCGGGCCTACACAAGACTATTTTCAACAGATATATTTTTGTGTCACAACAGTCAGGAGACACTACTGTTTTTCTTTACGGAAAAAACTACCAAAAGCTGAATAATAGAGATTTTTACCGTGGGATGGCAAAACCACAGTTATTGTTTACTGGGGTATACCACACTTTTTTAAATAGAGATATTTGCGTCTGAACAGTGAGCAACACACTCAAACTGCTTCTTTTTTTAGATACCAAAGGCCCAAAACTGGATAGTACAGCGATTTGACGCGTGGAACTGCGAAACCACACTGGAATGTCGGGCCTACACAAGACTATTTTCAACAGATATAATTTTGTGTCACAACAGTCAGGAGACACTACTGTTTTTCTTTACGGAAAATACAACAAAACCTGAATAATAGAGATTTTTTACCGTGGGATAGCAAAACCACAGTTATTGCTTACTGGGGTATACCACACTTTTTTAAATAGAGATATTTGCGGCTGAACAGTGAGCGACACACTCAAACTGCTTTTTTTTTTATACCAAAGGCCCAAAACTGGATAGTACAGCGATTTGACCCGTGGAACTGCGAAACCACACTGGGATGTCGGGCCTACACAAGACTATTTTCAACAGATATAATTTTGTGTCACAACAGTCAGGAGACACTACTGTTTTTCTTTACGGAAAATATACCAAAACCGGTATAATAGAGATTTTTTACCGTGGGATGGCAAAACCACAGTTATTGTTTACTGGGGTATACCACACTTTTTTAAATAGAGATATTTGCGGCTGAACAGTGAGTGACTCACTCAAACTGCTTTTTTTTTAGATACCAAAGGCCCAAAACTGGATAGTACAGCGATTTGACCCGTGGAACTGCGAAACCACACTGGGATGTCGGGCCTACACAAGACTATTTTCAACAGATATAATTTTGTGTCACAACAGTCAGGAGACACTACTGTTTTTCTTTACGGAAAATATACCAAAACCTGAATAATAGAGATTTTTTACCGTGGGATGGCAAAACCACAGTTATTGTTTACTGGGGTATACCACACTTTTTTAAATAGAGATATTTGCGGCTGAACAGTGAGCGACACACTCAAACTGCTTTTTTTTTTAGATACCAAAGGCCCAAAACTGGATAGTACAGCGATTTGACCCGTGGAACTGCGAAACCACACTGGGATGTCGGGCCTACACAAGACTATTTTCAACAGATATAATTGTGTGTCACAACAGTCAGGAGACACTACTGTTTTTCTTTACGGAAAATATACCAAAACCGGTGTAATAGAGATTTTTTACCGTGGGATGGCAAAACCACAGTTATTGTTTACTGGGGTATTCCACACTTTTTTACTTTTTTAAATAGAGATATTTGCGGCTGAACAGTGAGCGACACACTCAAACTGCTTTTTTTTAGATACCAAAGGCCCAAAACTGGATAGTACAGAGATTTGACCCGTGGAACTGCGAAACCACACTGGGATGTTGGGCCTACACAAGACTAATTTCAACAGATATATTTTTGTGTCACAACAGTCAGGAGACACTACTGTTTTTCTTTATGGAAAAAACTACCAAAAGCTGAATAATAGAGATTTTTTACCATGGGATGGCAAAACCACAGTTATTGTTTACTGGGGTATACCACACTTTTTTAAATAGAGATATTTGCGGCTGAACAGTGAGCGACACACTCAAACTGCTTTTTTTTTAGATACCAAAGGCCCAAAACTGGATAGTACAGCGATTTGACCCGTGGAACTGCGAAACCACACTGGGATGTCGGGCCTACACAAGACTATTTTCAACAGATATATTTTTGTGTCACAACAGTCAGGAGACACTACTGTTTTTCTTTACGGAAAAAACTACCAAAAGCTGAATAATAGAGATTTTTACCGTGGGATGGCAAAACCACAGTTATTGTTTACTGGGGTATACCACACTTTTTTAAATAGAGATATTTGCGTCTGAACAGTGAGCGACACACTCAAACTGCTTCTTTTTTTAGATACCAAAGGCCCAAAACTGGATAGTACAGAGATTTGACCCGAGGAACTGCGAAACCACACTGGGATGTTGGGCCTACACAAGACTATTTTCAACAGATATATTTTTGTGTCACAACAGTCAGGAGACACTACTGTTTTTCTTTACGGAAAAAACTACCAAAAGCTGAATAATAGAGATTTTTTACCGTGGGATGGCAAAACCACAGTTATTGTTTACTGGGGTATACCACACTTTTTTAAATAGAGATATTTGCGGCTGAACAGTGAGCGACACACTCAAACTGCTTTTTTTTTTAGATACCAAAGACCCAAAACTGGATAGTACAGCGATTTGACCCGTGGAACTGCGAAACCACACTGGGATGTCAGGCCTACACAAGACTAATTTCAGCAGATATATTTTTGTGTCACAACAGTCAGGAGACACTACTGTTTTTCTTTACGGAAAAAACTACCAAAAGCTGAATAATAGAGATTTTTTACCGTGGGATGGCAAAACCACAGTTATTGTTTACTGGGTTATACCACACTTTTTTAAATAGAGATATTTGCGGCTGAACAGTGAGCGACACACTCAAACTGCTTTTTTTTAGATACCAAAGGCCCAAAACTGGATAGTACAGCGATTTGACCCGTGGAACTGCGAAACCACACTGGGATGTCGGGCCTACACAAAACTATTTTCAACAGATATAATTTTGTGTCACAACAGTCAGGAGACACTACTGTTTTTCTTTACGGAAAATACAACAAAACCTGAATAATAGAGATTTTTTACCGTGGGATGGCAAAACCACAGTTATTGCTTACTGGGGTATACCACACTTTTTTAAATAGAGATATTTGCGGCTGAACAGTGAGCGACACACTCAAACTGCTTTTTTTTTTATACCAAAGGCCCAAAACTGGATAGTACAGCGATTTGACCCGTGGAACTGCGAAACCACACTGGGATGTCGGGCCTACACAAGACTATTTTCAACAGATATAATTTTGTGTCACAACAGTCAGGAGACACTACTGTTTTTCTTTACGGAAAATATACCAAAACCTGAATAATAGAGATTTTTTACCGTGGGATGGCAAAACCACAGTTATTGTATAATGGGGTATACCACACTTTTTTAAATAGAGATATTTGCGGCTGAACAGTGAGCGACACACTCAAACTGCTTTTTTTTTAGATACCAAAGGCCCAAAACTGGATAGTACAGCGATTTGACCCGTGGAACTGCGAAACCACACTGGGATGTCGGGCCTACACAAGACTATTTTCAACAGATATAATTGTGTGTCACAACAGTCAGGAGACACTACTGTTTTTCTTTACGGAAAATATGCCAAAACCGGTGTAATAGAGATTTTTTACCGTGGGATGGCAAAACTACAGTTATTGTTTACTGGGGTATACCACACTTTTTTACTTTTTTAAATAGAGATATTTGCGGCTGAACAGTGAGCGACACACTCAAACTGCTTTTTTTTAGATACCAAAGGCCCAAAACTGGATAGTACAGCGATTTGACCCGTGGAAATGCGAAACCACACTGGGATGTCGGGCCTACACAAGACTAATTTCAACAGATATATTTTTGTGTCACAACAGTCAGGAGACACTACTGTTTTTCTTTACGGAAAAAACTACCAAAAGCTGAATAATAGAGATTTTTTACCATGGGATGGCAAAACCACAGTTATTGTTTACTGGGGTATACCACACTTTTTTAAATAGAGATATTTGCGGCTGAACAGTGAGCGACACACTCAAACTGCTTCTTTTTTTAGATACCAAAGGCCCAAAACTGGATAGTACAGAGATTTGACCCGAGGAACTGCGAAACCACACTGGGATGTCGGGCCTACACAAGACTATTTTCAACAGATATATTTTTGTGTCACAACAGTCAGGAGAAACTACTGTTTTTCTTTACGGAAAAAACTACCAAAAGATGAATAACAGAGATTTTTTACCGTGGGATGGCAAAACCACAGTTATTTTTTACTGGGGTATACCACACTTTTTTAAATAGAGATATTTGCGGCTGAACAGTGAGCGACACACTCAAACTGCTTTTTTTTTAGATACCAAAGGCCCAAAACTGGATAGTACAGCGATTTGACCCGTGGAACTGCGAAACCACACTGGGATGTCGGGCCTACACAAGACTATTTTCATCAGATATATTTTTGTGTCACAACAGTCAGGAGACACTACTGTTTTTCTTTACGGAAAAAACTACCAAAAGCTGAATAATAGAGATTTTTTACCATGGGATGGCAAAACCACAGTTATTGTTTACTGGGGTATACCACGCTTTTTTAAATAGAGATATTTGCGGCTGAACAGTGAGCGACACGCTCAAACTGCTTTTTTTTTAGATACCAAAGGCCCAAAACTGGATAGTACAGCGATTTGACCCGTGGAACTGCGAAACCACACTGGGATGTCGGGCCTACACAAGACTATTTTCAACAGATATATTTTTGTGTCACAACAGTCAGGAGACACTACTGTTTTTCTTTACGGAAAATATACCAAAACCTGAATAATAGAGATTTTTTACCGTGGGATGACAAAACCACAGTTATTGTTTACTGGGGTATACCACACTTTTTTAAATAGAGATATTTGCGGCTGAACAGTGAGCGACACACTCAAACTGCTTTTTTTTTAGATACCCAAGGCCCAAAACTGGATAGTTTAGCGATTTGACCCGTGGAACTGCGAAACCACACTGGGATGTCTGGCCTACAGAAGATTATTTTCAACAGATATATTTTTGTGTCACAACAGTCAGGAGACAATACTGTTTTTCTTTACGGAAAAAACTACCAAAAGCTGAATAATAGAGATTTTTTACCATGGGATGGCAAAACCACAGTTATTGTTTACTGGGGTATACCACACTTTTTTAAATAGAGATATTTGCGGCTGAACAGTGAGCGACACACTCAAACTGCTTTTTTTTTTAGATACCAAAGGCCCAAAACTGGATAGTACAGCGATTTGACCCGTGGAACTGCGAAACCACACTGGGATGTCGGGCCTACACAAGACTATTTTCAACAGATATATTTTTGTGTCACAACAGTCAGGAGACACTACTGTTTTTCTTTACGGAAAATATACCAAAACCTGAATAATAGAGATTTTTTACCGTGGGATGACAAAACCACAGTTATTGTTTACTGGGGTATACCACACATTTTTAAATAGAGATATTTGCGGCTGAACAGTGAGCGACACACTCAAACTGCTTTTTTTTTTAGATACCCAAGGCCCAAAACTGGATAGTATAGCGATTTGACCCGTGAAACTGCGAAACCACACTGGAATGTCTGGCCTACAGAAGAGTATTTTCAACATATATATTTTTGTGTCACAACAGTCAGGAGACACTACTGTTTTTCTTTACGGAAAAAACTACCAAAAGCTGAATAATAGAGATTTTTACCATGGAATGGCAAAACCACAGTTATTGTTTACTGGGGTATACCACACTTTTTTAAATAGAGATATTTGCGGCTGAACAGTGAGCGACACACTCAAAATGCTTCTTTTTTTAGATACCAAAGGCCCAAAACTGGATAGTACAGAGATTTGACCCGAGGAACTCCGAAACCACACTGGGATGTTGGGCCTACACAAGACTATTTTCAACAGATATATTTTTGTTTCACAACAGTCAGGAGACACTACTGTTTTTCTTTACGGAAAAAACTACCAAAAGCTGAATAATAGAGATTTTTTACCGTGGGATGGCAAAACCACAGTTATTGTTTACTGGGGTATACCACACTTTTTTAAATAGAGATATTTGCGGCTGAACAGTGAGCGACACACTCAAACTGCTTTTTTTTTTAGATACCAAAGACCCAAAACTGGATAGTACAGCGATTTGACCCGTGGAACTGCGAAACCACACTGGGATGTCAGGCCTACACAAGACTAATTTCAGCAGATATATTTTTGTGTCACAACAGTCAGGAGACACTACTGTTTTTCTTTACGGAAAAAACTACCAAAAGCTGAATAATAGAGATTTTTTACCGTGGGATGGCAAAACCACAGTTATTGTTTACTGGGTTATACCACACTTTTTTAAATAGAGATATTTGCGGCTGAACAGTGAGCGACACACTCAAACTGCTTTTTTTTAGATACCAAAGGCCCAAAACTGGATAGTACAGCGATTTGACCCGTGGAACTGCGAAACCACACTGGGATGTCGGGCCTACACAAAACTATTTTCAACAGATATAATTTTGTGTCACAACAGTCAGGAGACACTACTGTTTTTCTTTACGGAAAATACAACAAAACCTGAATAATAGAGATTTTTTACCGTGGGATGGCAAAACCACAGTTATTGCTTACTGGGGTATACCACACTTTTTTAAATAGAGATATTTGCGGCTGAACAGTGAGCGACACACTCAAACTGCTTTTTTTTTTATACCAAAGGCCCAAAACTGGATAGTACAGCGATTTGACCCGTGGAACTGCGAAACCACACTGGGATGTCGGGCCTACACAAGACTATTTTCAACAGATATAATTTTGTGTCACAACAGTCAGGAGACACTACTGTTTTTCTTTACGGAAAATATACCAAAACCTGAATAATAGAGATTTTTTACCGTGGGATGGCAAAACCACAGTTATTGTATAATGGGGTATACCACACTTTTTTAAATAGAGATATTTGCGGCTGAACAGTGAGCGACACACTCAAACTGCTTTTTTTTTAGATACCAAAGGCCCAAAACTGGATAGTACAGCGATTTGACCCGTGGAACTGCGAAACCACACTGGGATGTCGGGCCTACACAAGACTATTTTCAACAGATATAATTGTGTGTCACAACAGTCAGGAGACACTACTGTTTTTCTTTACGGAAAATATGCCAAAACCGGTGTAATAGAGATTTTTTACCGTGGGATGGCAAAACTACAGTTATTGTTTACTGGGGTATACCACACTTTTTTACTTTTTTAAATAGAGATATTTGCGGCTGAACAGTGAGCGACACACTCAAACTGCTTTTTTTTAGATACCAAAGGCCCAAAACTGGATAGTACAGCGATTTGACCCGTGGAAATGCGAAACCACACTGGGATGTCGGGCCTACACAAGACTAATTTCAACAGATATATTTTTGTGTCACAACAGTCAGGAGACACTACTGTTTTTCTTTACGGAAAAAACTACCAAAAGCTGAATAATAGAGATTTTTTACCATGGGATGGCAAAACCACAGTTATTGTTTACTGGGGTATACCACACTTTTTTAAATAGAGATATTTGCGGCTGAACAGTGAGCGACACACTCAAACTGCTTCTTTTTTTAGATACCAAAGGCCCAAAACTGGATAGTACAGAGATTTGACCCGAGGAACTGCGAAACCACACTGGGATGTCGGGCCTACACAAGACTATTTTCAACAGATATATTTTTGTGTCACAACAGTCAGGAGAAACTACTGTTTTTCTTTACGGAAAAAACTACCAAAAGATGAATAACAGAGATTTTTTACCGTGGGATGGCAAAACCACAGTTATTTTTTACTGGGGTATACCACACTTTTTTAAATAGAGATATTTGCGGCTGAACAGTGAGCGACACACTCAAACTGCTTTTTTTTTAGATACCAAAGGCCCAAAACTGGATAGTACAGCGATTTGACCCGTGGAACTGCGAAACCACACTGGGATGTCGGGCCTACACAAGACTATTTTCATCAGATATATTTTTGTGTCACAACAGTCAGGAGACACTACTGTTTTTCTTTACGGAAAAAACTACCAAAAGCTGAATAATAGAGATTTTTTACCATGGGATGGCAAAACCACAGTTATTGTTTACTGGGGTATACCACGCTTTTTTAAATAGAGATATTTGCGGCTGAACAGTGAGCGACACGCTCAAACTGCTTTTTTTTTAGATACCAAAGGCCCAAAACTGGATAGTACAGCGATTTGACCCGTGGAACTGCGAAACCACACTGGGATGTCGGGCCTACACAAGACTATTTTCAACAGATATATTTTTGTGTCACAACAGTCAGGAGACACTACTGTTTTTCTTTACGGAAAATATACCAAAACCTGAATAATAGAGATTTTTTACCGTGGGATGACAAAACCACAGTTATTGTTTACTGGGGTATACCACACTTTTTTAAATAGAGATATTTGCGGCTGAACAGTGAGCGACACACTCAAACTGCTTTTTTTTTAGATACCCAAGGCCCAAAACTGGATAGTTTAGCGATTTGACCCGTGGAACTGCGAAACCACACTGGGATGTCTGGCCTACAGAAGATTATTTTCAACAGATATATTTTTGTGTCACAACAGTCAGGAGACAATACTGTTTTTCTTTACGGAAAAAACTACCAAAAGCTGAATAATAGAGATTTTTTACCATGGGATGGCAAAACCACAGTTATTGTTTACTGGGGTATACCACACTTTTTTAAATAGAGATATTTGCGGCTGAACAGTGAGCGACACACTCAAACTGCTTTTTTTTTTAGATACCAAAGGCCCAAAACTGGATAGTACAGCGATTTGACCCGTGGAACTGCGAAACCACACTGGGATGTCGGGCCTACACAAGACTATTTTCAACAGATATATTTTTGTGTCACAACAGTCAGGAGACACTACTGTTTTTCTTTACGGAAAATATACCAAAACCTGAATAATAGAGATTTTTTACCGTGGGATGACAAAACCACAGTTATTGTTTACTGGGGTATACCACACATTTTTAAATAGAGATATTTGCGGCTGAACAGTGAGCGACACACTCAAACTGCTTTTTTTTTTAGATACCCAAGGCCCAAAACTGGATAGTATAGCGATTTGACCCGTGAAACTGCGAAACCACACTGGAATGTCTGGCCTACAGAAGAGTATTTTCAACATATATATTTTTGTGTCACAACAGTCAGGAGACACTACTGTTTTTCTTTACGGAAAAAACTACCAAAAGCTGAATAATAGAGATTTTTACCATGGAATGGCAAAACCACAGTTATTGTTTACTGGGGTATACCACACTTTTTTAAATAGAGATATTTGCGGCTGAACAGTGAGCGACACACTCAAAATGCTTCTTTTTTTAGATACCAAAGGCCCAAAACTGGATAGTACAGAGATTTGACCCGAGGAACTCCGAAACCACACTGGGATGTTGGGCCTACACAAGACTATTTTCAACAGATATATTTTTGTTTCACAACAGTCAGGAGACACTACTGTTTTTCTTTATGGAAAAAACTACCAAAAGCTGAATAATAGAGATTTTTTACCGTGGGATGGCAAAACCACAGTTATTGTTTACTGGGGTATACCACACTTTTTTAAATAGTGATATTTGCGGCTGAACAGTGAGCGACACACTCAAACTGCTTTTTTTTTTAGATACCAAAGGCCCAAAACTGGATAGTACAGCGATTTGACCCGTGGAACTGCGAAACCACACTGGGATGTCGGGCCTACACAAGACTATTTTCAACAGATATATTTTTGTGTCACAACAGTCAGGAGACACTACTGTTTTTCTTTACGGAAAAAACTACCAAAAGCTGAATAATAGAGATTTTTACCGTGGGATGGCAAAACCACAGTTATTGTTTACTGGGGTATACCACACTTTTTTAAATAGAGATATTTGCGGCTGAACAGTGAGCGACACACTCAAACTGCTTCTTTTTTTAGATACCAAAGGCCCAAAACTGGATAGTACAGAGATTTGACCCGAGGAACTGCGAAACCACACTGGGATGTTGGGCCTACACAAGACTATTTTCAACAGATATATTTTTGTGTCACAACAGTCAGGAGACACTACTGTTTTTCTTTACGGAAAAAACTACCAAAAGCTGAATAATAGAGATTTTTTACTGTGGGATGGCAAAACCACAGTTATTGTTTACTGGGGTATACCACACTTTTTTAAATAGAGATATTTGCGGCTGAACAGTGAGCGACACACTCAAACTGCTTTTTTTTTTAGATACCAAAGGCCCAAAACTGGATAGTACAGAGATTTGACCCGTGGAACTGCGAAACCACACTGGGATGTCGGGCCTACACAGGACTAATTTCAACAGATATATTTTTGTGTCACAACAGTCAGGAGACACTACTGTTTTTCTTTACGGAAAAAACTACCAAAAGCTGAATAATAGAGATTTTTTACCATGGGATGGCAAAACCACAGTTATTGTTTACTGGGGTATACCACACTTTTTTAAATAGAGATATTTGCGGCTGAACAGTGAGCGACACACTCAAACTGCTTCTTTTTTTAGATACCAAAGGCCCAAAACTGGATAGTACAGAGATTTGACCCGAGGAACTGCGAAACCACACTGGGATGTTGGGCCTACACAAGACTATTTTCAACAGATATATTTTTGTGTCACAACAGTCAGGAGACACTACTGTTTTTCTTTACGGAAAAAACTACCAAAAGCTGAATAATACAGATTTTTACCGTGGAATGGCAAAACCACAGTTATTGTTTACTGGGGTATACCACACTTTTTTAAATAGAGATATTTGCGGCTGAACAGTGAGCGACACACTCAAACTGCTTCTTTTTTTAGATACCAAAGGCCCAAAACTGGATAGTACAGAGATTTGACCCGAGGAACTCCGAAACCACACTGGGATGTTGGGCCTACACAAGACTATTTTCAACAGATATATTTTTGTTTCACAACAGTCAGGAGACACTACTGTTTTTCTTTATGGAAAAAACTACCAAAAGCTGAATAATAGAGATTTTTTACCGTGGGATGGCAAAACCACAGTTATTGTTTACTGGGGTATACCACACTTTTTTAAATAGTGATATTTGCGGCTGAACAGTGAGCGACACACTCAAACTGCTTTTTTTTTTAGATACCAAAGGCCCAAAACTGGATAGTACAGCGATTTGACCCGTGGAACTGCGAAACCACACTGGGATGTCGGGCCTACACAAGACTATTTTCAACAGATATATTTTTGTGTCACAACAGTCAGGAGACACTACTGTTTTTCTTTACGGAAAAAACTACCAAAAGCTGAATAATAGAGATTTTTACCGTGGGATGGCAAAACCACAGTTATTGTTTACTGGGGTATACCACACTTTTTTAAATAGAGATATTTGCGGCTGAACAGTGAGCGACACACTCAAACTGCTTCTTTTTTTAGATACCAAAGGCCCAAAACTGGATAGTACAGAGATTTGACCCGAGGAACTGCGAAACCACACTGGGATGTCGGGCCTACACAGGACTAATTTCAACAGATATATTTTTGTGTCACAACAGTCAGGAGACACTACTGTTTTTCTTTACGGAAAAAACTACCAAAAGCTGAATAATAGAGATTTTTTACCATGGGATGGCAAAACCACAGTTATTGTTTACTGGGGTATACCACACTTTTTTAAATAGAGATATTTGCGGCTGAACAGTGAGCGACACACTCAAACTGCTTTTTTTTTAGATACCAAAGGCCCAAAACTGGATAGTACAGCGATTTGACCCGTGGAACTGCGAAACCACACTGGGATGTCGGGCCTACACAAGACTATTTTCAACAGATATATTTTTGTGTCACAACAGTCAGGAGACACTACTGTTTTTCTTTACGGAAAAAACTACCAAAAGCTGAATAATAGAGATTTTTACCGTGGGATGGCAAAACCTCAGTTATTGTTTACTGGGGTATACCACACTTTTTTAAATAGAGATATTTGCGTCTGAACAGTGAGCGACACACTCAAACTGCTTCTTTTTTTAGATACCAAAGGCCCAAAACTGGATAGTACAGAGATTTGACCCGAGGAACTGCGAAACCACACTGGGATGTTGGGCCTACACAAGACTATTTTCAACAGATATATTTTTGTGTCACAACAGCCAGGAGACACTACTGTTTTTCTTTACGGAAAAAACTACCAAAAGCTGAATAATAGAGATTTTTTACCGTGGGATGGCAAAACCACAGTTATTGTTTACTGGGGTATACCACACTTTTTTAAATAGAGATATTGGCGGCTGAACAGTGAGCGACACACTCAAACTGCTTTTTTTTTTAGATACCAAAGGCCCAAAACTGGATAGTACAGCGATTTGACCCGTGGAACTGCGAAACCACACTGGGATGTCGGCCTACACAAGATTAATTTCAACAGATATATTTTTGAGTCACAACAGTCAGGAGACACTACTGTTTTTCTTTACGGAAAAAACTACCAAAACCTGAATAATAGAGATTTTTTACCGTGGGATGACAAAACCACAGTTATTGTTTACTGGGGTATACCACACTTTTTTAAATAGAGATATTTGCGGCTGAACAGTGAGCGACACACTCAAACTGCTTTTTTTTTTAGATACCCAAGGCCCAAAACTGGATAGTATAGCGATTTGACCCGTGGAACTGCGAAACCACACTGGGATGTCTGGCCTACAGAAGACTATTTTCAACAGATATATTTTTGTGTCACAACAGTCAGGAGACACTAGTGTTTTTCTTTACGGAAAAAACTACCAAAAGCTGAATAATAGAGATTTTTACCGTGGAATGGCAAAACCACAGTTATTGTTTACTGGGGTATACCACACTTTTTTAAATAGAGATATTTGCGGCTGAACAGTGAGCGACACACTCAAACTGCTTTTTTTTTTAGATACCAAAGGCCCAAAACTGGATAGTACAGAGATTTGACCCGAGGAACTCCGAAACCACACTGGGATGTTGGGCCTACACAAGACTATTTTCAGCAGATATATTTTTGTTTCACAACAGTCAGGAGACACTACTGTTTTTCTTTATGGAAAAAAACTACCAAAAGCTGAATAATAGAGATTTTTTACCGTGGGATGGCAAAACCAGAGTTATTGTTTACTGGGGTATACCACACTTTTTTAAATAGTGATATTTGCGGCTGAACAGTGAGCGACACACTCAAACTGCTTTTTTTTTTAGATACCAAAGGCCCAAAACTGGATAGTACAGTGATTTGACCCGTGGAACTGCGAAACCACACTGGGATGTCGGGCCTACACAAGACTATTTTCAACAGATATATTTTTGTGTCACAACAGTCAGGAGACACTACTGTTTTTCTTTACGGAAAAAACTACCAAAAGCTGAATAATAGAGATTTTTACCGTGGGATGGCAAAACCACAGTTATTGTTTACTGGGGTATACCACACTTTTTTAAATAGAGATATTTGTGGCTGAACAGTGAGCGACACACTCAAACTGCTTCTTTTTTTAGATACCAAAGGCCCAAAACTGGATAGTACAGAGATTTGACCCGAGGAACTGCGAAACCACACTGGGATGTTGGGCCTACACAAGACTATTTTCAACAGATATATTATTGTGTCACAACAGTCAGGAGACACTACTGTTTTTCTTTACGGAAAAACTACCAAAAGCTGAATAATAGAGATTTTTTACCGTGGGATGGCAAAACCACAGTTATTGTTTACTGGGGTATACCACACTTTTTTAAATAGAGATATTTGCGGCTGAACAGTGAGCGACACACTCAAACTGCTTTTTTTTTTAGATACCAAAGGCCCAAAACTGGATAGTACAGCGATTTTGACCCGTGGAACTGCGAAACCACACTGGGATGTCGGGCCTACACAAGACTAATTTCAACAGATATATTTTTGTGTCACAACAGTCAGGAGACACTACTGTTTTTCTTTACGGAAAAAACTACCAAAAGCTGAATAATAGAGATTTTTTACCATGGGATGGCAAAACCACAGTTATTGTTTACTGGGGTATACCACACTTTTTTAAATAGAGATATTTGCGGCTGAACAGTGAGCGACACACTCAAACTGCTTTTTTTTTAGATACCAAAGGCCCAAAACTGGATAGTACAGCGATTTGACCCGTGGAACTGCGAAACCACACTGGGATGTCGGGCCTACACAAGACTATTTTCAACAGATATATTTTTGTGTCACAACAGTCAGGAGACACTACTGTTTTTCTTTACGGAAAAAACTACCAAAAGCTGAATAATAGAGATTTTTTACCGTGGGATGGCAAAACCACAGTTATTGTTTACTGGGGTATACCACACTTTTTTAAATAGAGATATTGGCGGCTGAACAGTGAGCGACACACTCAAACTGCTTTTTTTTTTAGATACCAAAGGCCCAAAACTGGATAGTACAGCGATTTGACCCGTGGAACTGCGAAACCACACTGGGATGTCGGCCTACACAAGATTAATTTCAACAGATATATTTTTGAGTCACAACAGTCAGGAGACACTACTGTTTTTCTTTACGGAAAAAACTACCAAAACCTGAATAATAGAGATTTTTTACCGTGGGATGACAAAACCACAGTTATTGTTTACTGGGGTATACCACACTTTTTTAAATAGAGATATTTGCGGCTGAACAGTGAGCGACACACTCAAACTGCTTTTTTTTTTAGATACCCAAGGCCCAAAACTGGATAGTATAGCGATTTGACCCGTGGAACTGCGAAACCACACTGGGATGTCTGGCCTACAGAAGACTATTTTCAACAGATATATTTTTGTGTCACAACAGTCAGGAGACACTACTGTTTTTCTTTACGGAAAAAACTACCAAAAGCTGAATAATAGAGATTTTTACCGTGGAATGGCAAAACCACAGTTATTGTTTACTGGGGTATACCACACTTTTTTAAATAGAGATATTTGCGGCTGAACAGTGAGCGACACACTCAAACTGCTTTTTTTTTTAGATACCAAAGGCCCAAAACTGGATAGTACAGAGATTTGACCCGAGGAACTCCGAAACCACACTGGGATGTTGGGCCTACACAAGACTATTTTCAGCAGATATATTTTTGTTTCACAACAGTCAGGAGACACTACTGTTTTTCTTTATGGAAAAAAACTACCAAAAGCTGAATAATAGAGATTTTTTACCGTGGGATGGCAAAACCAGAGTTATTGTTTACTGGGGTATACCACACTTTTTTAAATAGTGATATTTGCGGCTGAACAGTGAGCGACACACTCAAACTGCTTTTTTTTTTAGATACCAAAGGCCCAAAACTGGATAGTACAGTGATTTGACCCGTGGAACTGCGAAACCACACTGGGATGTCGGGCCTACACAAGACTATTTTCAACAGATATATTTTTGTGTCACAACAGTCAGGAGACACTACTGTTTTTCTTTACGGAAAAAACTACCAAAAGCTGAATAATAGAGATTTTTACCGTGGGATGGCAAAACCACAGTTATTGTTTACTGGGGTATACCACACTTTTTTAAATAGAGATATTTGTGGCTGAACAGTGAGCGACACACTCAAACTGCTTCTTTTTTTAGATACCAAAGGCCCAAAACTGGATAGTACAGAGATTTGACCCGAGGAACTGCGAAACCACACTGGGATGTTGGGCCTACACAAGACTATTTTCAACAGATATATTATTGTGTCACAACAGTCAGGAGACACTACTGTTTTTCTTTACGGAAAAACTACCAAAAGCTGAATAATAGAGATTTTTTACCGTGGGATGGCAAAACCACAGTTATTGTTTACTGGGGTATACCACACTTTTTTAAATAGAGATATTTGCGGCTGAACAGTGAGCGACACACTCAAACTGCTTTTTTTTTTAGATACCAAAGGCCCAAAACTGGATAGTACAGCGATTTGACCCGTGGAACTGCGAAACCACACTGGGATGTCGGGCCTACACAAGACTAATTTCAACAGATATATTTTTGTGTCACAACAGTCAGGAGACACTACTGTTTTTCTTTACGGAAAAAACTACCAAAAGCTGAATAATAGAGATTTTTTACCATGGGATGGCAAAACCACAGTTATTGTTTACTGGGGTATACCACACTTTTTTAAATAGAGATATTTGCGGCTGAACAGTGAGCGACACACTCAAACTGCTTTTTTTTTAGATACCAAAGGCCCAAAACTGGATAGTACAGCGATTTGACCCGTGGAACTGCGAAACCACACTGGGATGTCGGGCCTACACAAGACTATTTTCAACAGATATATTTTTGTGTCACAACAGTCAGAAGACACTACTGTTTTTCTTTACGGAAAAAACTACCAAAAGCTGAATAATAGAGATTTTTACCGTGGGATGGCAAAACCACAGTTATTGTTTACTGGGGTATACCACACTTTTTTAAATAGAGATATTTGCGGCTGAACAGTGAGCGACACACTCAAACTGCTTTTTTTTTAGATACCAAAGGCCCAAAACTGGATAGTACAGCGATTTGACCCGTGGAACTGCGAAACCACACTGGGATGTCGGGCCTATACAAGACTATTTTCAACAGATATATTTTTGTGTCACAACAGTCAGGAGACACTACTGTTTTTCTTTACGGAAAAAACTACCAAAAGCTGAATAATAGAGATTTTTTACCGTGGGATGGCAAAACCACAGTTATTGTTTACTGGGGTATACCACACTTTTTTAAATAGAGATATTGGCGGCTGAACAGTGAGCGACACACTCAAACTGCTTTTTTTTTTAGATACCAAAGGCCCAAAACTGGATAGTACAGCGATTTGACCCGTGGAACTGCGAAACCACACTGGGATGTCGGCCTACACAAGATTAATTTCAACAGATATATTTTTGAGTCACAACAGTCAGGAGACACTACTGTTTTTCTTTACGGAAAAAACTACCAAAACCTGAATAATAGAGATTTTTTACCGTGGGATGACAAAACCACAGTTATTGTTTACTGGGGTATACCACACTTTTTTAAATAGAGATATTTGCGGCTGAACAGTGAGCGACACACTCAAACTGCTTTTTTTTTTAGATACCCAAGGCCCAAAACTGGATAGTATAGCGATTTGACCTGTGGAACTGCGAAACCACACTGGGATGTCTGGCCTACAGAAGACTATTTTCAACAGATATATTTTTGTGTCACAACAGTCAGGAGACACTACTGTTTTTCTTTACGGAAAAAACTACCAAAAGCTGAATAATAGAGATTTTTACCGTGGAATGGCAAAACCACAGTTATTGTTTACTGGGGTATACCACACTTTTTTAAATAGAGATATTTGCGGCTGAACAGTGAGCGACACACTCAAACTGCTTTTTTTTTTAGATACCAAAGGCCCAAAACTGGATAGTACAGAGATTTGACCCGAGGAACTCCGAAACCACACTGGGATGTTGGGCCTACACAAGACTATTTTCAGCAGATATATTTTTGTTTCACAACAGTCAGGAGACACTACTGTTTTTCTTTATGGAAAAAAACTACCAAAAGCTGAATAATAGAGATTTTTTACCGTGGGATGGCAAAACCAGAGTTATTGTTTACTGGGGTATACCACACTTTTTTAAATAGTGATATTTGCGGCTGAACAGTGAGCGACACACTCAAACTGCTTTTTTTTTTAGATACCAAAGGCCCAAAACTGGATAGTACAGTGATTTGACCCGTGGAACTGCGAAACCACACTGGGATGTCGGGCCTACACAAGACTATTTTCAACAGATATATTTTTGTGTCACAACAGTCAGGAGACACTACTGTTTTTCTTTACAGAAAAAACTACCAAAAGCTGAATAATAGAGATTTTTACCGTGGGATGGCAAAACCACAGTTATTGTTTACTGGGGTATACCACACTTTTTTAAATAGAGATATTTGTGGCTGAACAGTGAGCGACACACTCAAACTGCTTCTTTTTTTAGATACCAAAGGCCCAAAACTGGATAGTACAGAGATTTGACCCGAGGAACTGCGAAACCACACTGGGATGTTGGGCCTACACAAGACTATTTTCAACAGATATATTATTGTGTCACAACAGTCAGGAGACACTACTGTTTTTCTTTACGGAAAAACTACCAAAAGCTGAATAATAGAGATTTTTTACCGTGGGATGGCAAAACCACAGTTATTGTTTACTGGGGTATACCACACTTTTTTAAATAGAGATATTTGCGGCTGAACAGTGAGCGACACACTCAAACTGCTTTTTTTTTTAGATACCAAAGGCCCAAAACTGGATAGTACAGCGATTTGACCCGTGGAACTGCGAAACCACACTGGGATGTCGGGCCTACACAAGACTAATTTCAACAGATATATTTTTGTGTCACAACAGTCAGGAGACACTACTGTTTTTCTTTACGGAAAAAACTACCAAAAGCTGAATAATAGAGATTTTTTACCATGGGATGGCAAAACCACAGTTATTGTTTACTGGGGTATACCACACTTTTTTAAATAGAGATATTTGCGGCTGAACAGTGAGCGACACACTCAAACTGCTTTTTTTTTAGATACCAAAGGCCCAAAACTGGATAGTACAGCGATTTGACCCGTGGAACTGCGAAACCACACTGGGATGTCGGGCCTACACAAGACTATTTTCAACAGATATATTTTTGTGTCACAACAGTCAGGAGACACTACTGTTTTTCTTTACGGAAAAAACTACCAAAAGCTGAATAATAGAGATTTTTACCGTGGGATGGCAAAACCACAGTTATTGTTTACTGGGGTATACCACACTTTTTTAAATAGAGATATTTGCGTCTGAACAGTGAGCAACACACTCAAACTGCTTCTTTTTTTAGATACCAAAGGCCCAAAACTGGATAGTACAGAGATTTGACCCGAGGAACTGCGAAACCACACTGGGATGTTGGGCCTACACAAGACTATTTTCAACAGATATATTTTTGTGTCACAACAGTCAGGAGACACTACTGTATTTCTTTACGGAAAAAACTACCAAAGGCTGAATAATAGAGATTTTTTACCGTGGGATGGCAAAACCACAGTTATTGTTTACTGGGGTATACCACACTTTTTTAAATAGAGATATTTGCGGCTGAACAGTGAGCGACACACTCAAACTGCTTTTTTTTTTAGATACCAAAGGCCCAAAACTGGATAGTACAGCGATTTGACCCGTGGAACTGCGAAACCACACTGGGATGTCGGGCCTACACAAGACTAATTTCAACAGATATATTTTTGTGTCACAACAGTCAGGAGACACTACTGTTTTTCTTTACGGAAAAAACTACCAAAAGCTGAATAATAGAGATTTTTTACCGTGGGATGGCAAAACCACAGTTATTGTTTACTGGGTTATACCACACTTTTTTAAATAGAGATATTTGCGGCTGAACAGTGAGCGACACACTCAAACTGCTTTTTTTTTAGATATAAAGGCCCAAAACTGGATAGTACAGCGATTTGACCCGTGGAACTGCGAAACCACACTGGGATGTCGGGCCTACACAAGACTATGTTCAACAGATATATTTTTGTGTCACAACAGTCAGGAGACACTACTGTTTTTCTTTACGGAAAAAACTACCAAAAGCTGAATAATAGAGATTTTTTACCGTGGGATGGCAAAACCACAGTTATTGTTTACTGGGGTATACCACACTTTTTTAAATAGAGATATTTGCGGCTGAACAGTGAGCGACACACTCAAACTGCTTTTTTTTTAGATACCAAAGGCCAAAAATTGGATAGTACAGCGATTTGACCCGTGGAACTGCGAAACCACACTGGGATGTCGGGCCTACACAAGACTATTTTCAACAGATATATTTTTGTGTCACAACAGTCAGGAGACACTACTGTTTTTCTTTACGGAAAATATACCAAAACCTGAATAATAGAGATTTTTTACCGTGGGATGACAAAACCACAGTTATTGTTTACTGGGGTATACCACACTTTTTAAATAGAGATATTTGCGGCTGAACAGTGAGCGACACACTCAAACTGCTTTTTTTTTTAGATACCCAAGGCCCAAAACTGGATGGTATAGCGATTTGACCCGTGGAACTGCGAAACCACACTGGGATGTCGGGCCTACACAAGACTATTTTCAACAGATATATTTTTGTGTCACAACAGTCAGGAGACACTACTGTTTTTCTTTACGGAAAATAAACCAAAACCTGAATAATAGAGATTTTTTACCGTGGGATGGCAAAACCACAGTTATTGTTTACTGTGGTATACCACACTTTTTTAAATAGAGATATTTGTGGCTGAACAGTGAGCGACACACTCAAACTGCTTTTTTTTTAGATATCAAAGGCCCAAAACTGGATAGTACAGCGATTTGACGCGTGGAACTGCGAAACCACACTGGGATGTCGGGCCTACACAAGACTATTTTCAACAGATATAATTTTGTGTCACAACAGTCAGGAGACACTACTGTTTTTCTTTACGGAAAATACAACAAAACCTGAATAATAGAGATTTTTTACCGTGGGATGGCAAAACCACAGTTATTGCTTACTGGGGTATACCACACTTTTTTAAATAGAGATATTTGCGGCTGAACAGTGAGCGACACACTCAAACTGCTTTTTTTTTTATACCAAAGGCCCAAAACTGGATAGTACAGCAATTTGACCCGTGGAACTGCGAAACCACACTGGGATGTCGGGCCTACACAAGACTATTTTCAACAGATATAATTTTGTGTCACAACAGTCAGGAGACACTACTGTTTTTCTTTACGGAAAATATACCAAAACCGGTATAATAGAGATTTTTTACCGTGGGATGGCAAAACCACAGTTATTGTTTACTGGGGTATACCACACTTTTTTAAATAGAGATATTTGCGGCTGAACAGTGAGCGACTCACTCAAACTGCTTTTTTTTTAGATACCAAAGGCCCAAAACTGGATAGTACAGCGATTTGACCCGTGGAACTGCGAAACCACACTGGGATGTCGGGCCTACACAAGACTATTTTCAACAGATATAATTTTGTGTCACAACAGTCAGGAGACACTACTGTTTTTCTTTACGGAAAATATACCAAAACCTGAATAATAGAGATTTTTTACCGTGGGATGGCAAAACCACAGTTATTGTTTACTGGGGTATACCACACTTTTTTAAATAGAGATATTTGCGGCTGAACAGTGAGCGACACACTCAAACTGCTTTTTTTTTTAGATACCAAAGGCCCAAAACTGGATAGTACAGCGATTTGACCCGTGGAACTGCGAAACCACACTGGGATGTCGGGCCTACACAAGACTATTTTCAACAGATATAATTGTGTGTCACAACAGTCAGGAGACACTACTGTTTTTCTTTACGGAAAATATACCAAAACCGGTGTAATAGAGATTTTTTATCGTGGGATGGCAAAACCACAGTTATTGTTTACTGGGGTATTCCACACTTTTTTACTTTTTTAAATAGAGATATTTGCGGCTGAACAGTGAGCGACACACTCAAACTGCTTTTTTTTAGATACCAAAGGCCCAAAACTGGATAGTACAGCGATTTGACCCGTGGAACTGCGAAACCACACTGGGATGTCGGGCCTACACAAGACTAATTTCAACAGATATATTTTTGTGTCACAACAGTCAGGAGACACTACTGTTTTTCTTTACGGAAAAAACTACCAAAAGCTGAATAATAGAGATTTTTTACCATGGGATGGCAAAACCACAGTTATTGTTTACTGGGGTATACCACACTTTTTTAAATAGAGATATTTGCGGCTGAACAGTGAGCGACACACTCAAACTGCTTTTTTTTTAGATACCAAAGGCCCAAAACTGGATAGTACAGCGATTTGACCCGTGGAACTGCGAAACCACACTGGGATGTCGGGCCTACACAAGACTATTTTCAACAGATATATTTTTGTGTCACAACAGTCAGGAGACACTACTGTTTTTCTTTACGGAAAAAACTACCAAAAGCTGAATAATAGAGATTTTTACCGTGGGATGGCAAAACCACAGTTATTGTTTACTGGGGTATACCACACTTTTTTAAATAGAGATATTTGCGTCTGAACAGTGAGCGACACACTCAAACTGCTTCTTTTTTTAGATACCAAAGGCCCAAAACTGGATAGTACAGAGATTTGACCCGAGGAACTGCGAAACCACACTGGGATGTTGGGCCTACACAAGACTATTTTCAACAGATATATTTTTGTGTCACAACAGTCAGGAGACACTACTGTTTTTCTTTACGGAAAAAACTACCAAAAGCTGAATAATAGAGATTTTTTACCGTGGGATGGCAAAACCACAGTTATTGTTTACTGGGGTATACCACACTTTTTTAAATAGAGATATTTGCGGCTGAACAGTGAGCGACACACTCAAACTGCATTTTTTTTTAGATACCAAAGGCCCAAAACTGGATAGTACAGCGATTTGACCCGTGGAACTGCGAAACCACACTGGGATGTCGGGCCTACACAAGACTAGTTTCAACAGATATTTTTTTGTGTCACAACAGTCAGGAGACACTACTGTTTTTCTTTACGGAAAATATACCAAAACCTGAATCATAGAGATTTTTTACCGTGGGATGACAAAACCACAGTTATTGTTTACTGGGGTATACCACACTTTTTAAATAGAGATATTTGCGGCTGAACAGTGAGCGACACACTCAAACTGCTTTTTTTTTTAGATACCCAAGGCCCAAAACTGGATAGTATAGCGATTTGACCCGTGGAACTGCGAAACCACACTGGGATGTCGGGCCTACACAAGACTATTTTCAACAGATATATTTTTGTGTCACAACAGTCAGGAGACAATACTGTTTTTCTTTACGGAAAATAAACCAAAACCTGAATAATAGAGATTTTTTACCGTGGGATGGCAAAACCACAGTTATTGTTTACTGGGGTATACCACACTTTTTTAAATAGAGATATTTGTGGCTGAACAGTGAGCGACACACTCAAACTGCTTTTTTTTTAGATATCAAAGGCCCAAAACTGGATAGTACAGCGATTTGACGCGTGGAACTGCGAAACCACACTGGGATGTCGGGCCTACACAAGACTATTTTCAACAGATATAATTTTGTGTCACAACAGTCAGGAGACACTACTGTTTTTCTTTACGGAAAATACAACAAAACCTGAATAATAGAGATTTTTTACCGTGGGATGGCAAAACCACAGTTATTGCTTACTGGGGTATACCACACTTTTTTAAATAGAGATATTTGCGGCTGAACAGTGAGCGACACACTCAAACTGCTTTTTTTTTGATACCAAAGGCCCAAAACTGGATAGTACAGCGATTTGACCCGTGGAACTGCGAAACCACACTGGGATGTCGGGCCTACACAAGACTATTTTCAACAGATATAATTTTGTGTCACAACAGTCAGGAGACACTACTGTTTTTCTTTACGGAAAATATACCAAAACCGGTATAATAGAGATTTTTTACCGTGGGATGGCAAAACCACAGTTATTGTTTACTGGGGTATTCCACACTTTTTTACTTTTTTAAATAGAGATATTTGCGGCTGAACAGTGAGCGACACACTCAAACTGCTTTTTTTTAGATACCAAAGGCCCAAAACTGGATAGTACAGCGATTTGACCCGTGGAACTGCGAAACCACACTGGGATGTCGGGCCTACACAAGACTAATTTCAACAGATATATTTTTGTGTCACAACAGTCAGGAGACACTACTGTTTTTCTTTACGGAAAAAACTACCAAAAGCTGAATAATAGAGATTTTTTACCATGGGATGGCAAAACCACAGTTATTGTTTACTGGGGTATACCACACTTTTTTAAATAGAGATATTTGCGGCTGAACAGTGAGCGACACACTCAAACTGCTTTTTTTTTTTAGATAACAAAGGCCCAAAACTGGATAGTACAGCGATTTGACCCGTGGAACTGCGAAACCACACTGGGATGTCGGGCCTACACAAGACTAATTTCAACAGATATATTTTTGTGTCACAACAGTCAGGAGACACTACTGTTTTTCTTTACGGAAAATATACCAAAACCTGAATAATAGAGATTTTTTACCGTGGGATGGCAAAACCACAGTTATTGTTTACTGGGGTATACCACACTTTTTTAAATAGAGATATTTGCGGCTGAACAGTGAGCGACACACTCAAACTGCTTTTTTTTTTAGATACCAAAGGCCCAAAACTGGATAGTACAGCGATTTGACCCGTGGAACTGCGAAACCACACTGGGATGTCGGGCCTACACAAGACTATTTTCAACAGATATAATTGTGTGTCACAACAGTCAGGAGACACTACTGTTTTTCTTTACGGAAAATCTACCAAAACCGGTGTAATAGAGATTTTTTACCGTGGGATGGCAAAACCACAGTTATTGTTTACTGGGGTATTCCACACTTTTTTACTTTTTTAAATAGAGATATTTGCGGCTGAACAGTGAGCGACACACTCAAACTGCTTTTTTTTAGATACCAAAGGCCCAAAACTGGATAGTACAGCGATTTGACCCGTGGAACTGCGAAACCACACTGGGATGTCGGGCCTACACAAGACTAATTTCAACAGATATATTTTTGTGTCACAACAGTCAGGAGACACTACTGTTTTTCTTTACGGAAAAAACTACCAAAAGCTGAATAATAGAGATTTTTTACCATGGGATGGCAAAACCACAGTTATTGTTTACTGGGGTATACCACACTTTTTTAAATAGAGATATTTGCGGCTGAACAGTGAGCGACACACTCAAACTGCTTTTTTTTTAGATACCAAAGGCCCAAAACTGGATAGTACAGCGATTTGACCCGTGGAACTGCGAAACCACACTGGGATGTCGGGCCTACACAAGACTATTTTCAACAGATATATTTTTGTGTCACAACAGTCAGGAGACACTACTGTTTTTCTTTACGGAAAAAACTACCAAAAGCTGAATAATAGAGATTTTTACCGTGGGATGGCAAAACCACAGTTATTGTTTACTGGGGTATACCACACTTTTTTAAATAGAGATATTTGCGTCTGAACAGTGAGCGACACACTCAAACTGCTTCTTTTTTTAGATACCAAAGGCCCAAAACTGGATAGTACAGAGATTTGACCCGAGGAACTGCGAAACCACACTGGGATGTTGGGCCTACACAAGACTATTTTCAACAGATATATTTTTGTGTCACAACAGTCAGGAGACACTACTGTTTTTCTTTACGGAAAAAACTACCAAAAGCTGAATAATAGAGATTTTTTACCGTGGGATGGCAAAACCACAGTTATTGTTTACTGGGGCATACCACACTTTTTTAAATAGAGATATTTGCGGCTGAACAGTGAGCGACACACTCAAACTGCTTTTTTTTTTTAGATACCAAAGGCCCAAAACTGGATAGTACAGCGATTTGACCCGTGGAACTGCGAAACCACACTGGGATGTCGGGCCTACACAAGACTAATTTCAACAGATATATTTTTGTGTCACAACAGTCAGGAGACACTACTGTTTTTCTTTACGGAAAAAACTACCAAAAGCTGAATAATAGAGATTTTTTACCGTGGGATGGCAAAACCACAGTTATTGTTTACTGGGTTATACCACACTTTTTTAAATAGAGATATTTGCGGCTGAACAGTGAGCGACACACTCAAACTGCTTTTTTTTTTAGATACCAAAGGCCCAAAACTGGATAGTACAGCGATTTGACCCGTGGAACTGCGAAACCACACTGGGATGTCGGGCCTACACAAGACTAATTTCAACAGATATAATTTTGTGTCACAACAGTCAGGAGACACTACTGTTTTTCTTTACGGAAAATATACCAAAACCTGAATAATAGAGATTTTTTACCGTGGGATGGCAAAACCACAGTTATTGTTTACTGGGGTATACCACACTTTTTTAAATAGAGATATTTGCGGCTGAACAGTGAGCGACACACTCAAACTGCTTTTTTTTTTAGATACCAAAGGCCCAAAACTGGATAGTACAGCGATTTGACCCGTGGAACTGCGAAACCACACTGGGATGTCGGGCCTACACAAGACTATTTTCAACAGATATAATTGTGTGTCACAACAGTCAGGAGACACTACTGTTTTTCTTTACGGAAAATATACCAAAACCAGTGTAATAGAGATTTTTTACCGTGGGATGGGAAAACCACAGTTATTGTTTACTGGGGTATTCCACACTTTTTAACTTTTTTAAATAGAGATATTTGCGGCTGAACAGTGAGCGACACACTCAAACTGCTTTTTTTTAGATACCAAAGGCCCAAAACTGGATAGTACAGCGATTTGACCCGTGGAACTGCGAAACCACACTGGGATGTCGGGCCTACACAAGACTAATTTCAACAGATATATTTTTGTGTCACAACAGTCAGGAGACACTACTGTTTTTCTTTACGGAAAAAACTACCAAAAGCTGAATAATAGAGATTTTTTACCATGGGATGGCAAAACCACAGTTATTGTTTACTGGGGTATACCACACTTTTTTAAATAGAGATATTTGCGGCTGAACAGTGAGCGACACACTCAAACTGCTTTTTTTTTAGATACCAAAGGCCCAAAACTGGATAGTACAGCGATTTGACCCGTGGAACTGCGAAACCACACTGGGATGTCGGGCCTACACAAGACTATTTTCAACAGATATATTTTTGTGTCACAACAGTCAGGAGACACTACTGTTTTTCTTTACGGAAAAAACTACCAAAAGCTGAATAATAGAGATTTTTACCGTGGGATGGCAAAACCACAGTTATTGTTTACTGGGGTATACCACACTTTTTTAAATAGAGATATTTGCGTCTGAACAGTGAGCGACACACTCAAACTGCTTCTTTTTTTAGATACCAAAGGCCCAAAACTGGATAGTACAGAGATTTGACCCGAGGAACTGCGAAACCACACTGGGATGTTGGGCCTACACAAGACTATTTTCAACAGATATATTTTTGTGTCACAACAGTCAGGAGACACTACTGTTTTTCTTTACGGAAAAAACTACCAAAAGCTGAATAATAGAGATTTTTTACCGTGGGATGGCAAAACCACAGTTATTGTTTACTGGGGTATACCACACTTTTTTAAATAGAGATATTTGCGGCTGAACAGTGAGCGACACACTCAAACTGCTTTTTTTTTTAGATACCAAAGGCCCAAAACTGGATAGTACAGCGATTTGACCCGTGGAACTGCGAAACCACACTGGGATGTCGGGCCTACACAAGACTAATTTCAACAGATATATTTTTGTGTCACAACAGTAAGGAGACACTACTGTTTTTCTTTACGGGAAAAAACTACCAAAAGCTGAATAATAGAGATTTTTTACCGTGGGATGGCAAAACCACAGTTATTGTTTACTGGGTTATACCACACTTTTTTAAATAGAGATATTTGCGGCTGAACAGTGAGCGACACACTCAAACTGCTTTTTTTTTAGATACCAAAGGCCCAAAACTGGATAGTACAGCGATTTGACCCGTGGAACTGCGAAACCACACTGGGATGTCGGGCCTACACAAGACTATTTTCAACAGATATATTTTTGTGTCACAACAGTCAGGAGACACTACTGTTTTTCTTTACGGAAAATATACCAAAACCTGAATCATAGAGATTTTTTACCGTGGGATGACAAAACCACAGTTATTGTTTACTGGGGTATACCACACTTTTTAAATAGAGATATTTGCGGCTGAACAGTGAGCGACACACTCAAACTGCTTTTTTTTTTAGATACCCAAGGCCCAAAACTGGATAGTATAGCGATTTGAGCCGTGGAACTGCGAAACCACACTGGGATGTCGGGCCTACACAAGACTATTTTCAACAGATATATTTTTTTGTCACAACAGTCAGGAGACAATACTGTTTTTCTTTACGGAAAATAAACCAAAACCTGAATAATAGAGATTTTTTACCGTGGGATGGCAAAACCACAGTTATTGTTTACTGGGGTATACCACACTTTTTTAAATAGAGATATTTGTGGCTGAACAGTGAGCGACACACTCAAACTGCTTTTTTTTTAGATATCAAAGGCCCAAAACTGGATAGTACAGCGATTTGACGCGTGGAACTGCGAAACCACACTGGGATGTCGGGCCTACACAAGACTATTTTCAACAGATATAATTTTGTGTCACAACAGTCAGGAGACACTACTGTTTTTCTTTACGGAAAATACAACAAAACCTGAATAATAGAGATTTTTTACCGTGGGATGGCAAAACCACAGTTATTGCTTACTGGGGTATACCACACTTTTTTAAATAGAGATATTTGCGGCTGAACAGTGAGCGACACACTCAAACTGCTTTTTTTTGATACCAAAGGCCCAAAACTGGATAGTACAGCGATTTGACCCGTGGAACTGCGAAACCACACTGGGATGTCGGGCCTACACAAGACTATTTTCAACAGATATAATTTTGTGTCACAACAGTCAGGAGACACTACTGTTTTTCTTTACGGAAAATACAACAAAACCTGAATAATAGAGATTTTTTACCGTGGGATGGCAAAACCACAGTTATTGCTTACTGGGGTATACCACACTTTTTTAAATAGAGATATTTGCGGCTGAACAGTGAGCGACACACTCAAACTGCTTTTTTTTTGATACCAAAGGCCCAAAACTGGATAGTACAGCGATTTGACCCGTGGAACTGCGAAACCACACTGGGATGTCGGGCCTACACAAGACTATTTTCAACAGATATAATTTTGTGTCACAACAGTCAGGAGACACTACTGTTTTTCTTTACGGAAAATATACCAAAACCGGTATAATAGAGATTTTTTACCGTGGGATGGCAAAACCACAGTTATTGTTTACTGGGGTATACCACACTTTTTTAAATAGAGATATTTGCGGCTGAACAGTGAGCGACACACTCAAACTGCTTTTTTTTTAGATACCAAAGGCCCAAAACTGGATAGTACAGCGATTTGACCCGTGGAAATGCGAAACCACACTGGGATGTCGGGCCTACACAAGACTATTTTCAACAGATATAATTTTGTGTCACAACAGTCAGGAGACACTACTGTTTTTCTTTACGGAAAATATACCAAAACCTGAATAATAGAGATTTTTTACCGTGGGATGGCAAAACCACAGTTATTGTTTACTGGGGTATACCACACTTTTTTACTTTTTTAAATAGAGATATTTGCGGCTGAACAGTGAGCGACACACTCAAACTGCTTTTTTTTAGATACCAAAGCCCAAAACTGGATAGTACAGCGATTTGACCCGTGGAACTGAGAAACCACACTGGGATGTCGGGCCTACACAAGACTAATTTCAACAGATATATTTTTGTGTCACAACAGTCAGGAGACACTACTATTTTTCTTTACGGAAAAAACTACCAAAAGCTGAATAATAGAGATTTTTTACCATGGGATGGCAAAACCACAGTTATTGTTTACTGGGGTATACCACACTTTTTTAAATAGAGATATTTGCGGCTGAACAGTGAGCGACACACTCAAACTGCTTTTTTTTTAGATACCAAAGGCCCAAAACTGGATAGTACAGCGATTTGACCCGTGGAACTGCGAAACCACACTGGGATGTCGGGCCTACACAAGACTATTTTCAACAGATATATTTTTGTGTCACAACAGTCAGGAGACACTACTGTTTTTCTTTACGGAAAAAACTACCAAAAGCTGAATAATAGAGATTTTTACCGTGGGATGGCAAAACCACAGTTATTGTTTACTGGGGTATACCACACTTTTTTAAATAGAGATATTTGCGTCTGAACAGTGAGCGACACACTCAAACTGCTTTTTTTTTTAGATACCAAAGGCCCAAAACTGGATAGTACAGCGATTTGACCCGTGGAACTGCGAAACCACACTGGAATGTCGGGCCTACACAAGACTAATTTCAACAGATATATTTTTGTGTCACAACAGTCAGGAGACACTACTGTTTTTCTTTACGGAAAATAAACCAAAACCTGAATAATAGAGATTTTTTACCGTGGGATGGCAAAACCACAGTTATTGTTTACTGGGGTATACCACACTTTTTTAAATAGAGATATTTGTGGCTGAACAGTGAGCGACACACTCAAACTGCTTTTTTTTTAGATATCAAAGGCCCAAAACTGGATAGTACAGCGATTTGACGCGTGGAACTGCGAAAGCACACTGGGATGTCGGGCCTACACAAGACTATTTTCAACAGATATAATTTTGTGTCACAACAGTCAGGAGACACTACTGTTTTTCTTTACGGAAAATACAACAAAACCTGAATAATAGAGATTTTTTACCGTGGGATGGCAAAACCACAGTTATTGCTTACTGGGGTATACCACACTTTTTTAAATAGAGATATTTGCGGCTGAACAGTGAGCGACACACTGAAACTGCTTTTTTTTTGATACCAAAGGCCCAAAACTGGATAGTACAGCGATTTGACCCGTGGAACTGCGAAACCACACTGGGATGTCGGGCCTACACAAGACTATTTTCAACAGATATAATTTTGTGTCACAACAGTCAGGAGACACTACTGTTTTTCTTTACGGAAAATATACCAAAACCGGTATAATAGAGATTTTTTACCGTGGGATGGCAAAACCACAGTTATTGTTTACTGGGGTATACCACACTTTTTTAAATAGAGATATTTGCGGCTGAGCAGTGAGCGACTCACTCAAACTGCTTATTTTTTAGATACCAAAGGCCCAAAACTGGATAGTACAGCGATTTGACCCGTGGAACTGCGAAACCACACTGGGATGTCGGGCCTACACAAGACTATTTTCAACAGATATAATTTTGTGTCACAACAGTCAGGAGACACTACTGTTTTTCTTTACGGAAAATATACCAAAACCTGAATAATAGAGATTTTTTACCGAGGGATGGCAAAACCACAGTTATTGTTTACTGGGGTATACCACACTTTTTTAAATAGAGATATTTGCGGCTGAACAGTGAGCGACACACTCAAACTGCTTTTTTTTTAGATACCAAAGGCCCAAAACTGGATAGTACAGCGATTTGACCCGTGGAACTGCGAAACCACACTGGGATGTCGGGCCTACACAAGACTATTTTCAACAGATATAATTGTGTGTCACAACAGTCAGGAGACACTACTGTTTTTCTTTACGGAAAATATACCAAAACCGGTGTAATAGAGATTTTTTACCGTGGGATGGCAAATCCACAGTTATTGTTTACTGGGGTATACCACACTTTTTTACTTTTTTAAATAGAGATATTTGCGGCTGAACAGTGAGCGACACACTCAAACTGCTTTTTTTTAGATACCAAAGGCCCAAAACTGGATAGTACAGCGATTTAACCCGTGGAACTGCGAAACCACACTGGGATGTCGGGCCTACACACGACTATTTTCAACAGATATGATTGTGTGTCACAACAGTCAGGAGACACTACTGTTTTTCTTTACGGAAAATATACCAAAACCGGTATAATAGAGATTTTTTACCGTGGGATGGCAAAACCACAGTTATTGTTTACTGGGGTATACCACTCTTTTTTAAATAGAGATATTTGCGGCTGAACAGTGAGCGACTCACTCAAACTGCTTTTTTTTTAGATACCAAAGGCCCAAAACTGGATAGTACAGCGATTTGACCCGTGGAACAGCGAAACCACACTGGGATGTCGGGCCTACACAAGACTATTTTCAACAGATATATTTTGTGTCACAACAGTCAGGAGACACTACTGTTTTTCTTTACGGAAAATATACCAAAAGCTGAATAATAGAGATTTTTTACCGTGGGATGGCAAAACCACAGTTATTGTTTACTGGGGTATACCACACTTTTTTAAATAGAGATATTTGCGGCTGAACAGTGAGCGACACACTCAAACTGCTTTTTTTTTTAGATACCAAAGGCCCAAAACTGGATAGTACAGCGATTTGACCCGTGGAACTGCGAAACCACACTGGGATTTTGGGCCTACACAAGACTATTTTCAACAGATATATTTTTGTGTCACTACAGTCAGGAGACACTACTGTTTTTCTTTACGGAAAAAACTACCAAAACCCGAATAATAGAGATTTTTTATCGTGGGATGGCAAAAACCACAGTTATTGTTTACTGGGGTATACCACACTTTTTTAAATAGAGATATTTGCGGCTGAACAGTGAGCGACACACTCAAACTGTTTTTTTTTTTTAGATACAAATGGCCCAAAATGGATAATACAGAGATTTGAACCGTGGAAGTGCAAAACAACAATTCTGTTTCTCTAGCCTACACCAGACTATTTTCAACAGTTATATTTGTGTCTGAAAAATCAGAGACACGCTCTTTTTTTGGGGGGTGGGGGGGACACACCAAAAGGTTAATAAGATGGGCATTTGTACAGTATGAAGGAGGAAAAAAAAGGAGGATTTAGATGAAAAAAAAGGGATTTTTCCTGGCCCCCGACACCTGGTGCTAAGTCCAGCAATTTCAGCAACAGGAGCAAACGGGACTGTAATGCAGCGTTTGCTGGTATAACAACTGTGTCTCCTATACAGCCTGCCTGCCTGGTATCTGGGATGGATATTAGTCCTGAAAAGGACTGTTTGTTTGTTCTGGCAGCCTTTACAGACCCTACACTAACTATTTCGCAGTTTATATCTCTCCCTAAATCAGCAGCGCTGTCCCTACACTGTCTAATCCGTAGCGACTGTGTCCAAGATGGCGGTGCCCTGTTTTAAATACTCGAGGTGACGCTGTGCGGCCATCCAATCACTGTAATGCCCACAACCAACATGGCTGCAGCATTACAGTGACTGGCTGGCAATCCCTGCATGTTCATTGGCTCTGTAAAGAGCGCCAAACATGCAGGGCGGAGACCCGAGCTCCCGCCCGAGTAACCCGGAAATGCTCGGTGCTCGCCGAACATCCCGAGTAGCGTGATGCTCGAGCGAGTAGCGTGATGCTTGAGCGAGTACCGAGCAGTGTCGAGCATGTTCGCTCAACACTAGTCAGCATCATATAGGGAGAAGAAGTACATGTTCCCCAGTGAAAATCATCTGATAACTTTTATTAAGTCCAAGTGGGTGTTAACTCAATAGATGACAACTACTTTTTAGCAATCAGAGAGGTGAAATAATAAAAAAAGAAACAGCGTTTTATTCCGCTCTGCAGCCAATTTTACATCATGTGTCCAGTTCAATATGAAAAATTTGGTGAAAATTCCTCTAAAATTTAACTCAACAAGAGTTACAAACTGTCCAGTCAGAATGAGCTCTCAGAAGGATTCATTCATTAGTCAGCCAGCAATAGGCAGTGCAAAACAAAACCTATACAAAGGAAAGATGCAAAATGTTTAAAGAAACCCAGTAGAAAGAAAATATTTTTTTTCTGAAATTCGTGCATTTAAAAAACACTCCCATCAAAGTTTTTATCCTCTTTATATATTGAAATCATCATATGACATAGCACTGTGTACTTACAATTACTCATTTTACTTTTCTACCCAGTTAATTTTTCTCTTTTCTCTGCTTTATATAGAAACCTGAAGTCTTTTGTCCTTGCATTTATCATGCTTAGCTGCTCGGCTCAAAAAACCCTGCCAGGAACTTTTGCAGTGATGACTCATGCAGGGAAAAATATACTTACTCTTCTTCACAGAGCTTAGAAGGATTCAGCTAGCCAGTTTTTAATCACGTGATGTCACAGACTTAAAAAAACAATAACATTCCGAGAACAATGGGAGAGTTCCAAAGCATTTTTAAACTTCAGCAGAATTCCGAGAACAATGGAAGAGTTCCAAAGAATTTTTAAACTTCAGCAGAATTCCGAGAACAATGGAAGAGTTCCAAAGCATTTTTAAACTTCAGCAGAATTCCGAGAACAATGGAAGAGTTCCAAAGCATTTTTAAACTTCAGCAGAATTCCGAGAACAATGGAAGAGTTCCAAAGCATTTTTAAACTTCATCAGAATTCTGCGAACAATGGAAGAGTTCCAAAGCATTTTTAAACTTCAGTAGAATTCCGAGAACAATAGGAGAGTTCTACAGACTGATTTAAAAAAACAATAACATTCCGAGAACAATGGGAGAGTTCCAAAGCATTTTTAAACTTCAGCAGAATTTCGAGAACAATGAAAGAGTTCCAAAGCATTTTTAAACTTCAGCAGAATTCCGAGAACAATGGAAGAGTTCCAAAGCATTTTTAAACTTCAGCAGAATTCCGAGAACAATGGTAGAGTTCCAAAGCATTTTTAAACTTCAGCAGAATTCCGAGAAAAATGGAAGAGTTCCAAAGCATTTTTAAACTTCAGCAGAATTCCGAGAACAATGGAAGAGTTCTACAGACCTATTTAAAAAACAATAACACTCCGAGAACAATCGGAGATTTCCAAAGCATTTTTAAACTTCTGCAGAAATCCGAGAACAATGGAAGACTTCCAAAGCATTTCTAAACTTCAGCAGAATTTCGAGAACAATGGGAGAGTTCCAAAGCATTTTTAAACTTCAGTAGAATTCCGAGAACAATGGGAGAGCTCTACAGACTGATTTAAAAGAAACAATAACATTCCAAGAACAATGGGAGAGTTCCAAAGCACTTTTAAACTTCTGGAGAATTCTGAGAACAATGGAAGAGTTCCAAAGCATTTTTAAATTTCAGCAGAATTCCTCGAACAATGGGAGAGTTCTAAAGACTTATTTAAAAAAACAATAACATTCTGAGAACAATGGGAAAGTTCCAAAGCATTTTTAAACTTCAGCAGAATTCAAGAACAATGGAAGAGTTCCAAAGCATTTTTAAACTTCAGCAGAATTCCGAAAACAATGGGAGAGTTCTAAAGACTTATTTCAAAAAACAATAACATTCCGAGAACAATGGGAGAGTTCCAAAGCAATTTAAACTTCAGCAGAATTCCGAGAACAATGGAAGAGTTCTAAAGCATTTTTAAACTTCAGCAGAATTCCGAGAACAATGGAAGAGTTCCAAAGCATTTTTAAACTTCAGCAGAATTCCGAGAACAATGGAAGAGTTCCAAAGCATGTAAAAATTTAAGCAGAATTTCGAGAACAATGGAAGAGTTCCAAAGCATTTTTAAACTTCAGCAGAATTCCGCAAACAATGGAAGAGTTCCAAAGCATTTTTAAACTTCAGTAGAATTCCGAGAACAATGGGAGAGTTCTACAGACTGATTTAGAAAAACGATAACATTCAAGAACAATGGGAAAGTTCCAAAGCATTTTTAAACTTCTGCAGAATTCCGAGAACAATGGAAGAGTTCCAAAGCATTTTTAAACTTCAGCAGATTTCCGAGATCAATGAAAGTGTTCCAAAGCATTTTTAAACTTCAGCAGAATTCCGAGAACAATAGAAGAGTTCCAAAGGATTTTTAAACTTCAGCAGAATTCCGAGAACAATGGTAGAGTTCCAAAGCATTTTTAAACTTCAGCAGAATTCCGAGAAAAATGGAAGAGTTCCAAAGCATTTTTAAACTTCAGCAGAATTCTGAGAACAATGGAAGAGTGATACAGACCTATTTAAAAAACAATAGCACTCCGAGAACAATCGGAGATTTCCAAAGCATTTCTAAACTTCAGCAGAATTCTGAGAACAATGGGAGAGTTCCAAAGCATTTCTAAACTTCAGCAGAATTCCAAGAACAATGAAAGAGTTCTGCAGACTGATTTAAAAAAAACAATAACATTCCAAGTACAATGGGAGAGTTCCAAAGCATTTTTAAACTTCAGCAGAATTCCAAGAACAATGGGAGAGTTCTGCAGACTGATTTAAAAAAAACAATAACATTCCGAGAACAATGGGAGAGTTCCAAAGCAATTTAAACTTCAGCAGAATTCCGAGAACAATGGAAGAGTTCCAAAGCATTTTTAAACTTCAGCAGAATTCCGAGAACAATGGAAGAGTTCCAAAGCATGTAAAAATTTAAGCAGAATTCCGAGAACAATGGAAGAGTTCCAAAGCATTTTTAAACTTCAGCAGAATTCTGAGAACAATGGGAGAGTTCTACAGACTTATTTAAAAAAAAATAACATTCCGAGAACAACGGAAGAGTTCCAAAGCATTTTTAAACTTCAGCAGAATTCCGCAACCAATGGAAGAGTTCCAAAGCATTTTTAAACTTCAGTAGAATTCCGAGAACAATGGGAGAGTTCTACAGACTGATTTAGAAAAACAATAACATTCCGAGAACAATGGGAGAGTTCCAAAGCATTTTTAAACTTCAGCAGAATTCCAAGAACAATGAAAGAGTTCCAAAGCATTTTTAAACTTCAGCAGAATTCCGAGAACAATGGAAGAGTTCCAAAGCATTTTTAAACTTCAGCAGAATTCTGAAAACAATGGTAGAGTTCCAAAGCATTTTTAAACTTCAGCAGAATTCCAAGAAAAATGGAAGAGTTCCAAAGCATTTTTAAACTTCAGCAGAATTCTGAGAACAATGGCAGAGTTCTACAGATATATTTAAAAAACAATAACACTCCGAGAACAATAGGAGATTTCCAAAGCATTTTTAAACTTCAGCAGAAATCCGAGAACAATGGAAGACTTCCAAAGCATTTCTAAACTTCAGCAGAATTCTGAGAACAATGGGAGAGTTCCAAAGCATTTTTAAACTTCAGTAGAATTCCGAGAACAATGGGAGAGTTCTACAGACTGATTTAAACAAAACAATAACATTCCAAGAACAATGGGAGAGTTCCAAAGCATTTTTAAACTTCAGCAGAATTCCGAGAACAATGGAAGAGTTCCAAAGCATTTTTAAACTTCAGCAGAATTCCGCGAACAATGGACGAGTTCCAAAGCATTTTTAAACTTCAGTAGAATTCCAAGAACAATGGGAGAGTTCTACAGACTGATTTAAAAAAACAATAACATTCCGAGAACAATGGGAAAGATCCAAAGCATTTTTAAACTTCAGCAGAATTCCGAGAACAATGGAAGAGTTCCAAAGCATTTTTAAACTTCAGCAGAATTCCGAGAAAAATGGGAGAGTTCTAAAGACTTATTTCAAAAAACAATAACATTCCGAGAACAATGGGAGAGTTGCAAAGCCATTTAAACTTCAGCAGAATTCTGAGAACAATGGAAGAGTTGCAAAGCATTTTTAAACTTCGGCAGAATTCCGAGAACAATGGAAGAGTTCCAAAGCACTTTAAAATTTCAGCAGAATTCCGAGAACAATGGAAGAGTTCCAAAGCATTTTTAAACTTCAGCAGAATTCCGAGAACAATGGAAGAGTGATACAGACCTATTTAAAAAACAATAGCACTCCGAGAACAATCGGAGATTTCCAAAGCATTTTTAAACTTCTGCAGAAATCCGAGAACAATGGAAGACTTCCAAAAGCATTTCTAAACTTCAGCAGAATTCCGAGAACAATGGGAGAGTTCTACAGACTGATTTAAAAAAAACAATAACATTCCAAGTACAATGGGAGAGTTCCAAAGCATTTTTAAACTTCAGCAGAATTCCGAGAACACTGGGAGAGTTCTAAAGACTTATTTCAAAAAACAATAACATTCCGAGAACAATGGGAGAGTTCCAAAGCACTTTAAAACTTCAGCAGAATTCCACGAACAATGGAAGAGTTCCAAAGCACTTTAAAACTTCAGCAGAATTCCGAGAACAATGGAAGAGTTCCAAAGCATTTTTAAACTTCAGCAGAATTCCGAGAACAATGGAAGAGTTCCAAAGCATGTAAAAATTTAAGCAGAATTCCGAGAACAATGGAAGAGTTCCAAAGCATTTTTAAACTTCAGCAGAATTCTGAGAACAATGGGAGAGTTCTACAGACTTATTTAAAAAAAAATAACATTCCGAGAACAACGGAAGAGTTCCAAAGCATTTTTAAACTTCAGCAGAATTCCACAAACAATGGAAGAGTTCCAAAGCATTTTTAAACTTCAGTAGAATTCCGAGAACAATGGGAGAGTTCTACAGACTGATTTAGAAAAACCATAACATTCCGAGAACAATGGGAGAGTTCCAAAGCATTTTTAAACTTCAGCAGAATTCCAAGAACAATGAAAGAGTTCCAAAGCATTTTTAAACTTCAGCAGAATTCCGAGAACAATGGAAGAGTACCAAAGCATTTTTAAACTTCAGCAGAATTCTGAAAACAATGGTAGAGTTCCAAAGCATTTTTAAACTTCAGCAGAATTCCGAGAACAATGGCAGAGTTCTACAGATATATTTAAAAAACAATAACACTCCGAGAACAATAGGAGATTTCCAAAGCATTTTTAAACTTCAGCAGAAATCCGAGAACAATGGAAGACTTCCAAAGCATTTCTAAACTTCAGCAGAATTCTGAGAACAATGGGAGAGTTCCAAAGCATTTTTAAACTTCAGTAGAATTCCGAGAACAATGGGAGAGTTCTACAGACTGATTTAAACAAAACAATAACATTCCAAGAACAATGGGAGAGTTCCAAAGCATTTTTAAACTTCTGCAGAATTCCGAGAACAATGGAAGAGTTCCAAAGCATTTTTAAACTTCAGTAGAATTCCGAGAACAATGGGAGAGTTCTACAGACTGATTTAAAAAAAACAATAACATTCCAAGAACAATGGGAGAGTTCCAAAGCATTTTTAAACTTCTGCAGAATTCTGAGTACAATGGAAGAGTTCCAAAGCATTTTTAAACTTCAACAGAATTCCGAGAACAATGGGAGAGTTCTAAAGACTTATTTCAAAAAACAATAACATTCCGAGAACAATGGGAGAGTTCCAAAGCAATTTAAACTTCAGCAGAATTCCGAGAACAATGGAAGAGATCCAAAGCATTTTTAAACTTCAGCAGAATTCCGAGAACAATGGAAGAGTTCTAAAGCATTTTTAAACTTCAGCAGAATTCCGAGAACAATGGAAGAGTTCCAAAGCATGTAAAAATTTAAGCAGAATTCCGAGAACAATGGAAGAGTTCCAAAGCATTTTTAAACTTCAGCAGAATTCTGAGAACAATGGGAGAGTTCTACAGACTTATTTAAAAAAAAATAACATTCCGAGAACAACAGAAGAGTTCCAAAGCATTTTTAAACTTCAGCAGAATTCCGCAAACAATGGAAGAGTTCCAAAGCATTTTTAAACTTCAGTAGAATTCTGAGAACAATGGGAGACTTCTACAGACTGATTTAGAAAAACAATAACATTCCGAGAACAATGGGAGAGTTCCAAAGCATTTTTAAACTTCAGCAGAATTCCGAGAACAATGGAAGAGTTCCAAAGCATTTTTAAACTTCAGCAGAAATCCGAGAACCATGGAAGACTTCCAAAGCATTTCTAAACTTCAGCAGAATTCTGAGAACAATGGGAGAGTTCCAAAGCATTTTTAAACTTCAGTAGAATTCCGAGAACAATGGGAGAGTTCTACAGACTGATTTAAAAAAAACAATAACATTCCGAGAACAATGGGAGAGTTCCAAAGCATTTTTAAGCTTCAGCAGAATTCCAAGAACAATGAAAGAGTTCCAAAGCATTTTTAAACTTCAGAAGAATTCCGAGAAAAATGGAAGAGTTCCAAAGCATTTTTAAACTTCAGCAGAAATCCGAGAACAATGGCAGAGTTCTACAGATATATTTAAAAAACAATAACACTCCAAGAACAATCGGAGATTTCCAAAGCATTTTTAAACTTCAGCAGAAATCCGAGAACAATGGAAGACTTCCAAAGCATTTCTAAACTTCAGCAGAATTCTGAGAACAATGGGAGAGTTCCAAAGCATTTTTAAACTTCAGTAGAATTCCGAGAGCAATGGGAGAGTTCTACAGACTGATTTAAACAAAACAATAACATTCCAAGAACAATGGGAGAGTTCCAAAGCATTTTTAAACTTCTGCAGAATTCCGAGAACAATGGAAGAGTTCCAAAGCATTTTTAAACTTCAGCAGAATTCCGCGAACAATAGACGAGTTCCAAAGCAGTTTTAAACTTCAGCAGAATTCTGAGAACAATGGGAGAGTTCTACAGACTTATTTAAAAAAAAATAACATTCCAAGAACAATTGGAGAGTTCCAAAGCATTTTTAAACTTCAGCAAAATTCCGAGAACAATGGAAGAGTTCCAAATCATTTTTAAACTTCAGTAGAACTCCGAGAACAATGGGAGAGTTCTACAGACTGATTTAAAAAAACAATAACATTCCGAGAACAATGGGAGAGTTCCAAAGCATTTTTAAACTTCTGCAGAATTCCGAGAACAATGGAAGAGTTCCAAAGCATTTTTAAACTTCAGCAGAATTCCGAGAACAATGGAAGAGTTCTAAAGCATTTTTAAACTTCAGCAGAATTCCGAGAACAATGGAAGAGTTCCAAAGCATGTAAAAATTTAAGCAGAATTCCGAGAACAATGGAAGAGTTCCAAAGCATTTTTAAACTTCAGCAGAATTCTGAGAACAATGGGAGAGTTCTACAGACTTATTTAAAAAAAAATAACATTCCGAGAACAACAGAAGAGTTCCAAAGCATTTTTAAACTTCTGCAGAATTCCGCAAACAATGGAAGAGTTCCAAAGCATTTTTAAACTTCAGTAGAATTCTGAGAACAATGGGAGACTTCTACAGACTGATTTAGAAAAACAATAACATTCCGAGAACAATGGGAGAGTTCCAAAGCATTTTTAAACTTCAGCAGAATTCCGAGAACAATGGAAGAGTTCCAAAGCATTTTTAAACTTCAGCAGAAATCCGAGAACCATGGAAGACTTCCAAAGCATTTCTAAACTTCAGCAGAATTCTGAGAACAATGGGAGAGTTCCAAAGCATTTTTAAACTTCAGTAGAATTCCGAGAACAATGGGAGAGTTCTACAGACTGATTTAAAAAAAACAATAACATTCCGAGAACAATGGGAGAGTTCCAAAGCATTTTTAAACTTCAGCAGAATTCCAAGAACAATGAAAGAGTTCCAAAGCATTTTTAAACTTCAGCAGAATTCCGAGAACAATGGAAGAGTTCCAAAGCATTTTTAAACTTCAGCAGAATTCTGAGAACAATGGTAGAGTTCCAAAGCATTTTTAAACTTCAGAAGAATTCCGAGAAAAATGGAAGAGTTCCAAAGCATTTTTAAACTTCAGCAGAATTCTGAGAACAATGGCAGAGTTCTACAGATATATTTAAAAAACAATAACACTCCAAGAACAATCGGAGATTTCCAAAGCATTTTTAAACTTCAGCAGAAATCCGAGAACAATGGAAGACTTCCAAAGCATTTCTAAACTTCAGCAGAATTCTGAGAACAATGGGAGAGTTCCAAAGCATTTTTAAACTTCAGTAGAATTCCGAGAGCAATGGGAGAGTTCTACAGACTGATTTAAACAAAACAAAAACATTCCAAGAACAATGGGAGAGTTCCAAAGCATTTTTAAACTTCTGCAGAATTCCGAGAACAATGGAAGAGTTCCAAAGCATTTTTAAACTTCAGCAGAATTCCGCGAACAATAGACGAGTTCCAAAGCAGTTTTAAACTTCAGCAGAATTCTGAGAACAATGGGAGAGTTCTACAGACTTATTTAAAAAAAAATAACATTCCAAGAACAATTGGAGAGTTCCAAAGCATTTTTAAACTTCAGCAAAATTCCGAGAACAATGGAAGAGTTCCAAATCATTTTTAAACTTCAGTAGAACTCCGAGAACAATGGGAGAGTTCTACAGACTGATTTAAAAAAACAATAACATTCCGAGAACAATGGGAGAGTTCCAAAGCATTTTTAAACTTCTGCAGAATTCCGAGAACAATGGAAGAGTTCCAAAGCATTTTTAAACTTCAGCAGAATTCCGAGAACAATGGAAGAGTTCTAAAGCATTTTTAAACTTCAGCAGAATTCCAAGAACAATGGAAGAGTTCCAAAGCATGTAAAAATTTCAGCAGAATTCCGAGAACAATGGAAGAGTTCCAAAGCATTTTTAAACTTCAGCAGAATTCTGAGAACAATGGGAGAGTTCTACAGACTTATTTAAAAAAAAATAACATTCCGAGAACAACAGAAGGGTTCCAAAGCATTTTTAAACTTCAGCAGAATTCCGCAAACAATGGAAGAGTTCCAAAGCATTTTTAAACTTCAGTAGAATTCTGAGAACAATGGGAGAATTCTACAGACTGATTTAGAAAAACAATAAAATTTCGAGAACAATGGGAGAGTTCCAAAGCATTTTTAAACTTCAGCAGAATTCCAAGAACAATGAAAGAGTTCCAAAGCATTTTTAAACTTCAGCAGAATTCCGAGAACAATGGAAGAGTTCCAAAGCATTTTTAAACTTCAGCAGAAATCCGAGAACAATGGCAGAGTTCTACAGATATATTTAAAAAACAATAACACTCCAAGAACAATCGGAGATTTCCAAAGCATTTTTAAACTTCAGCAGAAATCCGAGAACAATGGAAGACTTCCAAAGCATTTCTAAACTTCAGCAGAATTCTGAGAACAATGGGAGAGTTCCAAAGCATTTTTAAACTTCAGTAGAATTCCGAGAGCAATGGGAGAGTTCTACAGACTGATTTAAACAAAACAATAACATTCCAAGAACAATGGGAGAGTTCCAAAGCATTTTTAAACTTCTGCAGAATTCCGAGAACAATGGAAGAGTTCCAAAGCATTTTTAAACTTCAGCAGAATTCCGCGAACAATAGACGAGTTCCAAATCAGTTTTAAACTTCAGCAGAATTCTGAGAACAATGGGAGAGTTCTACAGACTTATTTAAAAAAAAATAACATTCCAAGAACAATTGGAGAGTTCCAAAGCATTTTTAAACTTCAGCAAAATTCCGAGAACAATGGAAGAGTTCCAAATCATTTTTAAACTTCAGTAGAACTCCGAGAACAATGGGAGAGTTCTACAGACTGATTTAAAAAAACAATAACATTCCGAGAACAATGGGAGAGTTCCAAAGCATTTTTAAACTTCTGCAGAATTCCGAGAACAATGGAAGAGTTCCAAAGCATTTTTAAACTTCAGCAGAATTCCGCGAACAATGGAAGAGTTCAAAAGCATTTTTAAACTTCAGCAGAACTCCGAGAACAATGGAAGAGGTCCAAAGCATTTTTAAACTTCAGCAGAATTCCGAAAACAATGGGAGAGTTCTACGGACATATTTAAAAAAACAATAACATTCCGAGAACAATGGGAGAGTTTCAAAGCATTTTTAAACTTCAGCAGAATTCCGAGAACCAGGGAAGAGTTCCAAAGCTTTTTTAAACTTCAGCAGAATTCCGAGAACAATGGTAGAATTCCAAAGCATTTTTAAACTTCAGCAGAATTCCGAGAAAAAATGGAAGAGTTCCAAAGCATTTTTAACCTTCAGCAGAATTCCGAGAACGATGGAAGAGTTCTACAGACCTATTTAAAAAACAATAACAATCCGAGAACAATCGGAGATTTCCAAAGCATTTTTAAGCTTCTGCAGAAATCCGAGAACAATGGAAGACTTCCAAAGCATTTCTAAACTTCAGCAGAATTCCGAGAACAATGGAAGAGTTCCAAAGCATTTTTAAACTTCAGTAGAATTCCGAGAACAATGGGAGAGTTCTACAGACTGATTTAAAAAGAACAATAACATTCCAAGAACAATGGGAGAGTTCCAAAGCATTTTTAAACTTCTGCAGAATTCTGAGAACAATGGAAGAGATCCAAAGCATTTTTAAACTTCAACAGAATTCCGAGAACAATGGGAGAGTTCTAAAGACTTATTTAAAAAAACAATAACATTCCGAGAACAATGGGAGAGTTCCAAAGCAATTTAAACTTCAGCAGAATTCCGAGAACAATGGAAGAGTTCCAAAGCATTTTTAAACTTCAGCAGAATTCCGAGAACAATGGAAGAGTTCTAAAGCATTTTTAAACTTCAGCAGAATTCCGAGAGCAATGGAAGAGTTCCAAAGCATGTAAAAATTTAAGCAGAATTCCGAGAACAATGGGAGAGTTCCAAAGCATTTTTAAACTTCAGTAGAATTCCGAGAACAATGGGAGAGTTCTACAGACTGATTTAAAAAAAACAATAACATTCCAAGAACAATGGGAGAGTTCCAAAGCATTTTTAAACTTCTGCAGAATTCTGAGAACAAAGGGAGAGTTCTATAGAGTGATTTAGAAAAACAATAACATTCCGAGAACAATGGGAGAGTTCCAAAGCATTTTTAAACTTCAGCAGAATTCCAAGAACAATGAAAGAGTTCCAAACATTTTTAAACTTCAGCAGAATTCCGAGAACAATGGAAGAGTTCCAAAACATTTTTAAACTTCAGCAGAATTCTGAGAACAATGGTAGAGTTCCAAAGCATTTTTAAACTTCAGCAGAATTCCGAGAAAAATGGAAGAGTTCCAAAGCATTTTTAAACTTCAGCAGAATTCCGAGAACAATGGCAGAGTTCTACAGATATATTTAAAAAACAATAACACTCCAAGAACAATCAGAGATTTCCAAAGCATTTTTAAACTTCAGCAGAAATCCGAGAACAATGGAAGACTTCCAAAGCATTTCTAAACTTCAGCAGAATTCTGAGAACAATGGGAGAGTTCCAAAGCATTTTTAAACTTCAGTAGAATTCCGAGAGCAATGGGAGAGTTCTACAGACTGATTTAAACAAAACAATAACATTCCAAGAACAATGGGAGAGTTCCAAAGCATTTTTAAACTTCTGCAGAATTCCGAGAACAATGGAAGAGTTCCAAAGCATTTTTAAACTTCAGCAGAATTCCGCGAACAATAGACGAGTTCCAAAGCATTTTTAAACTTCAGTAGAATTCCTAGAGCAATGGGAGAGTTCTACAGACTGATTTAAAAAAACAATAACATTCTGAGAACAATGGGAAAGATCCAAAGCATTTTTAAACTTCAGCAGAATTCCGAGAACAATGGAAAAGTTCCAAAGCATTTTTAAACTTCAGCAGAATTCCAAGAACAATGGGAAAGTTCTAAAGACTTATTTAAAAAAACAATAACATTCCGAGAACAATGGGAGAGTTCCAAAGCAATTTAAACTTCAGCAGAATTCCGAGAACAATGATATAGTTCCAATGCATTTTTAAACGTCAGCAGAATTCCGAGAACAATGGAAGAGTTCCAAAGCATTTTTAAACTTCAGCAGAATTCCGAGAACAATGGTAGAGTTCCAAAGCATTTTTAAACTTCAGCAGAAATCCTAGAACAATGAGAGAGTTCTACAGACCTATTTAAAAAACAATAACACTCCGAGAACAATCGGAGATTTCCAAAGCATTTTTAAACTTCAGCAGAAATCCGAGAACAATGGAAGACTTCCAAAGCATTTCTAAATTACAGCAGAATTCCGAGAACAATGGGAGAGTTCCAAAGCATTTTTAAACTTCAGTAGAATTCCGAGAACAATGGGAGAGTTCTACAGACTGATTTAAAAAAACAATAACATTCCGAGAACATTGGGAGAGTTCCAAAACAATTAAAACTTCAGCAGAATTCCGAGAACAATGGAAGAGTTCCAAAGCATTTTTAAACTTCAGCAGAATTCCGAGAAGAATGGAAGAGTTCCAAAGCACTTTAAAATTTCAGCAGAATTCTGAGAACAATGGAAGAGTTCCAAAGCATTTTTAAACTTCAGCAGAATTCTGAGAACAATGGGAGAGTTCTACAGACTTATTTAAAAAAAAATAACATTCCGAGAACAATTGGAGAGTTCCAAAGCATTTTTAAACTTCAGCAAAATTCCGAGAACAATGGAAGAGTTCCAAATCATTTTTAAACTTCAGTAGAACTCCGAGAACAATGGGAGAGTTCTACAGACTGATTTAAAAAAACAATAACATTCCGAGAACAATGGGAGAGTTCCAAAGCATTTTTAAACTTCTGCAGAATTCCGAGAACAATGGAAGAGTTCCAAAGCATTTTTAAACTTCAGCAGAATTCCGAGAAGAATAGAAGAGTTCCAAAGCATTTTTAAACTTCAGCAGAATTCCGAGAACAATGGGAGAGCTCTAAAGACTTATTTAAAAAAACAATAACATTCCGAGAACAATGGGAGAGTTTCAAAGCAATTTAAACTTCAGCAGAATTCCGAGAACAATGGAAGAGTTCCAAAGCATTTTTAAACTTCAGCAGAATTCCGAGAACAATGGAAGAGTTCCAAACCATTTTTAAACTTCAGTAAAATTCTGAGAACAATGGGAGAGTTCTACAGACTGATTTTAAAAAAAATAACATTCCGAGAACAATGGGAAAGTTCCAAAGCATTTTTAAACTTCAGCAGAATTCCGAGAAGAATAGAAGAGTTCCAAAGCATTTTTAAACTTCAGCAGAATTCCGAGAACAATGGGAGAGCTCTAAAGACTTATTTAAAAAAACAATAACATTCCGAGAACAATGGGAGAGTTTCAAAGCAATTTAAACTTCAGCAGAATTCCGAGAACAATGGAAGAGTTCCAAAGTATTTTTAAACTTCAGCAGAATTCCCAGAAGAATGGAAGAGTTCCATAGCACTTTAAAATTTCAGCAGAATTCCGAGAACAATGGAAGAGTTCCAAAGCATTTTTAAACTTCAGCAGAATTCTGAGAACAATGGGAGAGTTCTGCAGACTTATTTAAAAAAAAATAACATTCCGAGAACAATGGGAGAGTTCCAAAGCATTTTTAAACTTCAGCAGAATTCCGTGAACAATGGAACAGTTCCAAAGCATTTTTAAACTTCAGTAGAATTCCGAGAACAATGGGAGAGTTCTACAGACTGATTTAAAAAAAAACAATAACCTTCCGAGAACAATGGGAAAGTTTCAAAGCATTTTTAAACTTCAGCAGAATTACGAGAACAATGTAAAAGTTCCAAAGCATTTTTAAACTTCAGCAGAATTCCGAGAACAAAGGGAGAGTTGTAAAGCACTTTAAAATTTCAGCAGAATTCCGAGAACAATGGAAGTGTTCCAAAGTATTTTTAAACTTCAGCAGAATTCTGAGAACAATGGGAGAGTTCTGCAGACTTATTTTAAAAAAATAACATTCCGAGAACAATGGGAGAATTTCAAAGCATTTTTAAACTTCAGAAAAATTCCGAGAACAATGGAAGAGTTCCAAATCATTTTTAAACTTCAGTAGAACTCCGAGAACAATGGGAGAGTTCTACAGACTGATTTAAAAAAACAATAACATTCCGAGAACAATGGGAGAGTTCCAAAGCATTTTTAAACTTCTGCAGAATTCCGAGAACAATGGAAGAGTTCCAAAGCATTTTTAAACTTCAGCAGAATTCCGCGAACAATGGAAGAGTTCCAAAGCATTTTTAAACTTCAGTAGAATTCCGAGAACAATATGAGAGTACTACAGACTGATTTAAAAAAACAATAACATTCCGAGAACAATGGGAAAGTTTCAAAGCATTTTTAAACTTTAGCAGAATTCCGAGAACAATGGAAGAGTTGAAAAGCATTTTTAAACTTCAGCAGAATTCCGAGAACAACGGAAGAGTTCCAAAGCATTTTTAAACTTCAGCAAAATTCCGAGAACAATGGAAGAGTTCCAAAGCATTTTTAAACTTCAGCAGAACTCTGAGAACAATGGAAGAGATCCAAAGCATTTTTAAACTTCAGCAGAAATCTGAAAACAATGGGAGAGTTCTACAGACTTATTTAAAAAAACAATAACATTCCGAGAACAATGGGAGAGTTTCAAAGCATTTTTAAACATCAGCAGAATTCCGAGAACAAGGGAAGAGTTCCAAAGCTTTTTTAAACTTCAGCAGAATTCCGCGAACAATGGTAGAGTTCCAAAGCATTTTTAAACTTCAGCAGAATTCCGAGAAAAATGGAAGAGTTCCAAAGCATTTTTAACCTTCAGCAGAATTCCGAGAACAATGGAAGAGTTCTACAGACCTATTTAAAAAACAATAACAATCCGAGAACAATCGGAGATTTCCAAAGCATTTTTAAGCTTCTGCAGAAATCCGAGAACAATGGAAGACTTCCAAAGCATTTCTAAACTTCAGCAGAATTCCGAGAACAATGGGAGAGTTCCAAAGCATTTTTAAACTTCAGCAGAATTCCGTGAACAATGGGAGAGTTCTACAAACTGATTTAAAAAAAACAATAACATTCCAAGAACAATGGGAGAGTTCCAAAGCATTTTTAAACTTCTGCAGAATTCCGAGAACAATGGAAGAGTTCCAAAGCATTTTTAAACTTCAGCAGAACTCTGAGAACAATGGAAGAGGTCCAAAGCATTTTTAAACATCAGCAGAATTCCGAAAACAATGGGAGAGTTCTACAGACTTATTTAAAAAAACAATAACATTCCGAGAAGAATGGGAGAGTTTCAAAGCATTTTTAAACTTCAGCAGAATTCCGAGAACCAGGGAAGAGTTCCAAAGCTTTTTTAAACTTCAGAAGAATTCCGAGAACAATGGTAGAGTTCTACAGACTTATTTAAAAAAACAATAACATTCCGAGAACAATGGGAGAGTTTCAAAGCATTTTTAAACTTCAGCAGAATTCAGAGAAAAATGGAAGAGTTCCAAAGCATTTTTAACCTTCAGCAGAATTCTGAGAACAGTGGAAGAGTTCTACAGACCTATTTAAAAAACAATAACAATCCGAGAACAATCGGAGATTTCCAAAGCATTTTTAAGCTTCTGCAGAAATCAAAGAACAATGGAAGACTTCCAAAGCATTTCTAAACTTCAGAATTCCGAGAACAATGGGAGAGTTCCAAAGCATTTTTAAACTTCAGCAGAATTCCGAGAACAATGGGAGAGTTCTACAGACTGATTTAAAAAAAACAATAACATTCCAAGAACAATGGGAGAGTTCCAAAGCATTTTTAAACTTCTGCAGAATTCCGAGAACAATGGAAGAGTTCCAAAGCATTTTTAAACTTCAGCAGAATTCCGCGAACAATGGACGAGTTCCAAAGCATTTTTAAACTTCATCTGAATTCTGAGAACAATGGGAGAGTTCTACAGACGTATTTCAAAAAAATAACATACCGAGAACAATGGGAGAGCTCCAAAGCATTTTTAAACTTCAGCAACATTCCGAGAACAATGGAAGAGTTCCAAATCATTTTTAAACTTCAGTAGAACTCCGAGAACAATGGGAAAGTTCTACAGATTGATTTTAAAAAACAATAATATTCCGAGAACACTGGGAGAGTTCCAAAGCATTTTTAAACTTCAGCAGAATTCCGAGAACAACGGAAGAGTTCCAAAGCATTTTTAAACTTCAGCAAAATTCCGAGAACAATGGAAGAGTTCCAAAGCATTTTTAAACTTCAGCAGAACTCCGAGAACAATGGAAGAGGTCCAAAGCATTTTTAAACTTCAGCAGAATTCCGAAAACAATGGGAGAGTTATACAGACTTATTTAAAAAAACAATAACATTCCGAGAACAATGGGAGAGTTTCAAAGCATTTTTAAACTTCAGCAGAATTCCGAGAACCAGGGAAGAGTTCCAAAGCTTTTTTAAACTTCAGCAGAATTCCGAGAACAATGGTAGCGTTCCAAAGCATTTTTAAACTTCAGCAGAATTCCGAGAAAAATGGAAGAGTTACAAAGCATTTTTAACCTTCAGCAGAATTCCGAGAACAATGGAAGAGTTCTACAGACCTATTTAAAAAACAATAACAATCCGAGAACAATCGGAGATTTCCAAAGCATTTTTAAGCTTCTGCAGAAATCCGAGAACAATGGAAGACTTACAAAGCATTTCTAAACTTCAGCAGAATTCCGAGAACAATGGGAGAGTTCCAAATCATTTTTAAACTTCAGTAGAATTCCGAGAACAATGGGAGAGTTCTACAGACTGATTTAAAAAAAACAATAACATTCCAAGAACAATGGGAGAGTTCCAAAGCATTTTTAAACTTCTGCAGAATTCCGAGAACAACGGAAGAGTTCCAAAGCATTTTTAAAATTCAGAAGAATTCCGCGAACAATGGACGAGTTCCAAAGCATTTTTAAACTTCAGTAGAATTCCGAGAACAATGGGAGAGTTCTACAGACTGATTTAAAAAAACAATAACATTCCGAGAACAATGGGAAAGATCCAAAGCATTTTTAAACTTCAGCAGAATTCCGAGAACAATGGAAGACTTCCAAAGCATTTTTAAACTTCAGCAGAATTCCGAGAACAATGGGAGAGTTCTAAAGACTTATTTAAAAAAACAATAACATTCCGAGAACAATGGGAGAGTTCCAAAGCAATTTAAACTTCAGCAGAATTTCGAGAACAATGGAAGGGTTGCAAAGCATTTTTAAACTTCAGCAGAATTCCGAGAACAATGGAAGTGTTCCAAAGCACTTTAAAATTTCAGCAGAATTTTGAGAACAATGGAAGAGTTCCAAAGCATTTTTAAACTTCAGCAAAATTCCGAGAACAATGGAAGAGTTCCAAAGCATTTTTAAACTTCAGCAGAACTCCGAGAACAATGGAAGAGGTCCAAAGCATTTTTAAACTTCAGCAGAATTCCGAAAACAATGGGAGAGTTCTACAGACTTATTTAAAAAAACAATAACATTCCGAGAACAATGGGAGAGTTTCAAAGCATTTTTAAACTTCAGCAGAATTCCGAGAACCAGGGAAGAGTTCCAAAGCATTTTTAACCTTCAGCAGAATTCCGAGAACAATGGAAGAGTTCTACAGACCTATTTAAAAAACAATAACAATCCGAGAACAATCGGAGATTTCCAAAGCATTTTTAAGCTTCTGCAGAAAACCGAGAACAATGGAAGACTTACAAAGCATTTCTAAACTTCAGCAGAATTCCGAGAACAATGGGAGAGTTCTAAAGCATTTTTAAACTTCAGTAGAATTCCGAGAACAATGGGAGAGTTCTACAGACTGATTTAAAAAAAACAATAACATTCCAAGAACAATGGGAGAGTTCCAAAGCATTTTTAAACTTCTGCAGAGTTCCGAGAACAATGGAAGAGTTCCAAAGCATTTTTAAACTTCAACAGAATTCCGAGAACAATGGGAGAGTTGTAAAGACTTATTTCAAAAAACAATAACATTCCGAGAACAATGGGAGAGTTCCAAAGCAATTTAAACTTCAGCAGAATTCCGAGAACAATGGAAGAGTTCAAAAGCATTTTTAAACTTCAGCAGAATTCCGAGAACAATGGAAGAGTTCCAAAGCATTTTTAAACTTCAGCAGAATTCCGAGAACAATGGAAGAGTTCTAAAGCATTTTTAAACTTCAGCAGAATTCCGAGAACAATGGAAGAGTTCCAAAGCATGTAAAAATTTAAGCAGAATTCTGAGAACAATGGAAGAGTTCCAAAGCATTTTTAAACTTCAGCAGAATTCTGAGAACATTGGGAGAGTTCTACAGACTTATTTAAAAAAAAATAACATTCCGAGAACAACGGAAGAGTTCCAAAGCATTTTTAAACTTCAGTAGAATTCCGAGAACAATGGGAGACTTCTACAGACTGATTTAGAAAAACAATAACATTCCGAGAACAATGGGAGAGTTCCAAAGTATTTTTAAACTTCAGCAGAAATCCGAGAACCATGGAAGACTTCCAAAGCATTTCTAAACTTCAGCAGAATTCTGAGAACAATGGGAGAGTTCCAAAGCATTTTTAAACTTCAGTAGAATTCCGAGAAAATGGGAGAGTTTTACAGACTGATTTAAAAAAAACAATAACATTCCAAGAACAATGGGAGAGTTCCAAAGCATTTTTAAACTTCTGCAGAATTCCGAGAACAATGGAAGAGTTCCAAAGCATTTTTAAACTTCAACAGAATTCCGAGAACAATGGGAGAGTTGTAAAGACTTATTTCAAAAAACAATAACATTCCGAGAACAATGGGAGAGTTCCAAAGCAATTTAAACTTCAGCAGAATTCCGAGAACAATGGAAGAGTTCAAAAGCATTTTTAAACATCACAGAATTCCGAGAACAATGGAAGAGTTCTAAAGCATTTTTAAACTTCAACAGAATTCCGAGAACAATGGGAGAGTTCTAAAGACTTATTTAAAAAAACAATAACATTCCGAGAACAATGGGAGAGTTCCAAAGCAATTTAAACTTCAGCAGAATTCTGAGAAAAATGGAAGAGTTCCAAAGCATTTTTAAACTTCAGCAGAATTCCGAGAACAATGGAAGAGTTCTAAAGCATTTTTAAACTTCAGCAGAATTCCGAGAACAATGGAAGAGTTCCAAAGCATGTAAAAATTTAAGCAGAATTCCGAGAACAATGGAAGAGTTCCAAAGCATTTTTAAACTTCAGCAGAATTCTGAGAACATTGGGAGAGTTCTACAGACTTATTTAAAAAAAAATAACATTCCGAGAACAACGGAAGAGATCCAAAGCATTTTTAAACTTTAGTAGAATTCCGAGAACAATGGGAGACTTCTACAGACTGATTTAGAAAAACAATAACATTCCGAGAACAATGGGAGAGTTCCAAAGCATTTTTAAACTTCAGCAGAAATCCGAGAACCATGGAAGACTTCCAAAGCATTTCTAAACTTCAGCAGAATTCTGAGAACAATGGGAGAGTTCCAAAGCATTTTTAAACTTCAGTAGAATTCTGAGAAAATGGGAGAGTTTTACAGACTGATTTAAAAAAAACAATAACATTCCAAGAACAATGGGAGAGTTCCAAAGCATTTTTAAACTTCTGCAGAATTCCGAGAACAACGGAAGAGTTCCAAAGCATTTTTAAAATTCAGAAGAATTCCGCGAACAATGGACGAGTTCCAAAGCATTTTTAAACTTCAGTAGAATTCCGAGAACAATGGGAGAGTTCTACAGACTGATTAAAAAAAACAATAACATTCCGAGAACAATGGGAAAGATCCAAAGCATTTTTAAACTTCAGCAGAATTCCGAGAACAATGGAAGAGTTCCAAAGCATTTTTAAACTTCAGCAGAATTCCGAGAACAATGGGAGAGTTCTAAAGACTTATTTAAAAAAACAATAACATTCCGAGAACAATGGGAGAGTTCCAAAGCAATTTAAACTTCAGCAGAATTTCGAGAACAATGGAAGAGTTGCAAAGCATTTTTAAACTTCAGCAGAATTCCGAGAGCAATGGAAGTGTTCCAAAGCACTTTAAAATTTCAGCAGAATTTTGAGAACAATGGAAGAGTTCCAAAGCATTTTTAAACTTCAGCAGAATTCTGAGAACAATGGGAGAGTTGTACAGACTTATTTAAAAAAAAAATAACATTCCGAGAACAATCGGAGAGTTCCAAAGCATTTTTAAACTTCAGCAAAATTCCGAGAACAATGGAAGAGTTCCAAATCATTTTTAAACTTCAGTAGAACTCTGAGAACAATGGGAGAGTTCTACAGACTGATTTAAAAAAACAATAACATTCCGTGAACAATGGAAGAGTTCCAAAGCATTTTTAAACTTCAGCAGAATTCTGCAAACAATGGAAGAGTTCCAAAGCATTTTTAAACTTCAGTAGAATTCCGAGAACAATGGGAGACTTCTACAGACTGATTTAGGAAAACAAAAACATTCCGAGAACAATGGGAGAGTTCCAAAGCATTTTTAAACTTCAGCAGAAATCCGAGAACCATGGAAGACTTCCAAAGCATTTCTAAACCTCAGCAGAATTCTGAGAACAATGGGAGAGTTCCAAAGCATTTTTAAACTTCAGTAGAATTCCGAGAAAATGGGAGAGTTTTACAGACTGATTTAAAAAAAACAATAACATTCCAAGAACAATGGGAGAGTTCCAAAGCATTTTTAAACTTCTGCAGAATTCCGAGAACAACGGAAGAGTTCCAAAGCATTTTTAAAATTCAGAAGAATTCCGCGAACAATGGACGAGTTCCAAAGCATTTTTAAACTTCAGTAGAATTCCGAGAACAATGGGAGAGTTCTACAGACTGATTAAAAAAAACAATAACATTCCGAGAACAATGGGAAAGATCCAAAGCATTTTTAAACTTCAGCAGAATTCCGAGAACAATGGAAGAGTTCCAAAGCATTTTTAAACTTCAGCAGAATTCCGAGAACAATGGGAGAGTTCTAAAGACTTATTTAAAAAAACAATAACATTCCTAGAACAATGGGAGAGTTCCAAAGCAATTTAAACTTCAGCAGAATTTCGAGAACAATGGAAGAGTTGCAAAGCATTTTTAAACTTCAGCAGAATTCCGAGAACAATGGAAGTGTTTCAAAGCACTTTAAAATTTCAGCAGAATTTTGAGAACAATGGAAGAGTTCCAAAGCATTTTTAAACTTCAGCAGAATTCTGAGAACAATGGGAGAGTTGTACAGACTTATTTAAAAAAAAAATAACATTCCGAGAACAATCGGAGAGTTCCAAAGCATTTTTAAACTTCAGCAAAATTCCGAGAACAATGGAAGAGTTCCAAATCATTTTTAAACTTCAGTAGAACTCTGAGAACAATGGGAGAGTTCTACAGACTGATTTAAAAAATCAATAACATTCCGTGAACAATGGAAGAGTTCCAAAGCATTTTTAAACTTCAGCAGAATTCCGAGAACAATGGAAGAGTTCCAAAGCATTTTTAAACTTCAGCAGAATTCCGAGAACAATGGGAGAGTTCTAAAGACTTATTTAAAAAAACAATAACATTCCGAGAACAATGGGAGAGTTCCAAAGCAATTTAAACTTCAGCAGAATTCCGAGAACAATGGAAGAGTTCCAAAGCACTTTAAAATTTCAGCAGAATTCCGAGAACAATGGAAGAGTTCCAATGCATTTTGAAACTTCAGCAGAATTATGAGAACAATGGGAGAGTTCTGCAGACTTATTTTAAAAAAAATAACATTCCGAGAACAATGGGAGAGTTTCAAAGCATTTTTAAACTTCAGCAGAATTCCGAGAACAATGGAAGAGTTCCAAAGCATTTTTAAACTTCAGCAGAATTCCCAGAACAATGGGAGAGTTCTAAAGCACTTTAAAATTTCAGCAGAATTCCGAGAACAATGGAAGAGTTCCAAAGTATTTTTAAACTTCAGCAGAATTCTGAGAACAATGGGAGAGTTCTGCAGACTTATTTAAAAAAAAATAACATTCCGAGAACAATGGGAGAGTTTCAAAACATTTTTAAATTTCAGCAAAATTCCGAGAACAATGGGAGAGTTCCAAAGCATTTTTAAACTTCAGTAGAATTCCGAGAACAATGGGAGAGTTCTACAGACTGATTTAAAAAAACAGTAACATTCCGAGAACAATGGGAGAGTTCCAAAGCATTTTTAAACTTCTGCAGAATTCCGAGAACAATGGAAGGGTTGCAAATCATTTTTAAACTTCAGTAGAACTCCGAGAACAATGGGAGGGTTCTACAGACTGATTTAAAAAAACAATAAAATTCCGAGAACAATGGGAGAGTTCCAAAGCATTTTTAAACTTCTGCAGAAATTCGAGAACAATGGAAGAGTTCCAAAGCATTTTTAAACTTCAGCAGAATTCCGAGAACAATGGAAGTGTTCCAAAGCACTTTAAAATTTCAGCAGAATTCCGAGAACAATGGAAGAGTTCCAAAGCATTTTCAAACTTCAGCAGAATTATGAGAACAATGGGAGAGTTCTGCAGACTTATTTAAAAAAAAATAACATTCCGAGAACAATGGGAGAGTTCCAAAGCATTTTTAAACTTCAGTAAAAGTCTGAGAACAATGGAAGAGTTCCAAATCATTTTTAAACTTCAGTAGAACTCTGAGAACAATGGGAGAGTTCTACAGACTGATTTAAAAAAACAATAACATTCCGAGAACAATGGGAGGTTTCCAAAGCATTTTTAAGCTTCTGCAGAAATCCCAGAACAATGGAAGACTTCAAAAGCATTTCTAAACTTCAGCAGAATTCCGAGAACAATGGGAGAGTTCCAAAGCATTTTTAAACTTCAGTAGAATTCCGAGAACAATGGGAGAGTTCCAAATCATTTTTAAACTTCAGTAGAACTCCGAGAACAATGGAAGAGTTCTACAGACTGATTTTAAAAAACAATAACCTTCCGAGAACAATGGGAAAGTTTCAAAGCATTTTTAAACTTCAGCAGAATTACGAGAACACTGGAAGGGTTCCAAAGCATTTTTAAACTTCAGTAGAACTCCGAGAACAATGGGAGAATTCTACAGACTGATTTAAAAAAACAATAACATTCCGAGAACAATGGGAGAGTTCCAAAGCATTTTTAAACTTCTGCAGAAATTCGAGAACAATGGAAGAGTTCCAAAGCATTCTTAAACTTCAGCAGAATTCCGAGAGCAATGGAAGAGTTCCAAAGCATTTTTAAACTTTAGCAGAATTCCGAGAACAATGGAAGAGTTCCAAAGTACTTTAAAATTTCAGCAAAATTCCGAGAACAATGGAAGAGTTCCAAAGCATTTTGAAACTTCAGCAGAATTCTGGGAACAATGGAAGAGTTCTGCAGACTTATTTTAAAAAAAATAACATTCCGAGAACAATGGGAGAGTTCCAAAGAATTTTTAAACTTCAGTAAAATTCCGAGAACAATGGAAGAGTTCAAAATCATTTTTAAACTTCAGTAGAACTCCGAGAATAATGGGAGAGTTCTACAGACTGATTTAAAAAAACAATAACATTCCGTGAACAATGGAAGAGTTCCAAAGCATTTTTAAACTTCTGCAGAATTCCGAGAACAACGGAAGAGTTCCAAAGCATTTTTAAACTTCAGCAGAATTCCGCGAACAATGGAAGAGTTCCAAAGCATTGTAAAACTTCAGTAGAATTCCGAGAACAAAGGGAGAGTTCTACAGACTGATTTAAAAGAACAATAACATTCCGAGAACAATGGGAAAGTTCCAAAGCATTTTTAAACTTCAGAAGAATTACGAGAACAATGATAAAGTTCCAAAGCATTTTTAAACTTCAGCAGAATTCCGAGAACAATGGAAGAGTTCCAAAGCATTTTTAAACTTCAGCAGAATTCCGAGAACAATGGTAGAGTTCCAATGAATTTTTAAACTTCAGCAGACTTTCGTGAAAAATGGAAGAGTTCCAAAGCTTTTTTAAACTTCAGCAGATTTCCGAGAACAATGAGGGAGTTCTACAGACTGATTTAAAAAACAATAACACTACGAGAACAATCGGAGATTTCCAAAGCATTTTTAAACTTCAGGAGAAATCCGAGAACAATGCAAGAATTCCAAAGCATTTCTAAATTTCAGCAGAATTCCGAGAACAATGGGAGAGTTCCAAAGCATTTTTAAACTTCAGTAGAATTCCGAGAACAATGGGAGAGTTCTACAGACTGATTTTAAAAAACAATAACATTCCGAGAACAATGGGAGAGTTCCAAAGCATTTTTAAACTTCTGCAGAATTCCGAGAACAATGGAAGGGTTCCAAATCATTTTTAAACTTCAGTAGAACTCCGAGAACAATGGGAGAGTTCTACAGACTGATTTGGAAAAACAATAACATTCCGAGAACAATGGGAGAGTTCCAAAGCATTTTTAAACTTCTGCAGAAATTCGAGAACAATGGAAGAGTTCCAAAGCATTTTTAAACTTCAGCAGAATTCTGAGAACAATGGGAGAGTTCTAAAGACTTATTTAAAAAAACAATGACATTCCGAGAACAATGGGCGAGTTCCAAAGTAATTTCAACTTCAGCAAAATTCCGAGAACAATGGAAGAGTTCCAAAGCATTTAGAAACTTCAGCAGAATTCCGAGAACAATGGAAGAGTTCCAAAGCATTTTTAAACTTCAGCAGAATTCCGAGAACAATGGAAGAGTTCCCAACCATGTTACAATTTCAGCAGAATTCGCAGAACAATGGATGAGTTCCAAAGCATTTTTAAACTTCAGCAGAATTCTGAGAACAATGGGAGAGTTTTTCAGACACATTTAAAAAAAAATAACATTCCGACAACAACGGAAGAGTTCCAAAGCATTTTTAAACTTAAGCAGAATTCCGCGAACAATGGAAGAGTTCCAAAGCATTTTTAAACTTCAGTAGAATTCCGAGAACAATGGGAGAGTTCTACAGACTGATTTAAAAAAACAATAACATTCCGAGAATAATGGGAGAATTCCAAAGCATTTTTAAACTTCAGCAGAATTCCAAGAACAATGGAAGAGTTCTAAATCATTTTTAAACTTCAGTAGAACTCTGAGAACAAGGGGAGAGTTCTACAGACTTATTTAATAAAACAATAACATTCCGAGAACAATGGGAGAGTTCCAAAGCATTTTTAAACTTCTGCAGAATTCCGAGAACAATGGAAGGGTTCCAAATCATTTTTAAACTTCAGTAGAACTCCGAGAACAATGGGAGAGTTCTACAGACTGATTTGGAAAAACAATAACATTCCGAGAACAATGGGAGAGTTCCAAAGCATTTTTAAACTTCTGCAGAAATTCGAGAACAATGGAAGAGTTCCAAAGCCTTTTTAAACTTCAGCAGAATTCTGAGAACAATGGGAGAGTTCTAAAGACTTATTTAAAAAAACAATGACATTCCGAGAACAATGGGCGAGTTCCAAAGTAATTTCAACTTCAGCAAAATTCCGAGAACAATGGAAGAGTTCCAAAGCATTTATAAACTTCAGCAGAATTCCGAGAACAATGGAAGAGTTCCAAAGCATTTTTAAACTTCAGCAGAATTCCGAGAACAATGGAAGAGTTCCCAACCATGTTACAATTTCAGCAGAATTCGCAGAACAATGGATGAGTTCCAAAGCATTTTTAAACTTCAGCAGAATTCTGAGAACAATGGGAGAGTTTTTCAGACACATTTAAAAAAAAATAACATTCCGACAACAACGGAAGAGTTCCAAAGCATTTTTAAACTTAAGCAGAATTCCGCGAACAATGGAAGAGTTCCAAAGCATTTTTAAACTTCAGTAGAATTCCGAGAACAATGGGAGAGTTCTACAGACTGATTTAAAAAAACAATAACATTCCGAGAATAATGGGAGAGTTCCAAAGCATTTTTAAACTTCAGCAGAATTCCAAGAACAATGGAAGAGTTCTAAATCATTTTTAAACTTCAGTAGAACTCTGAGAACAGGGGGAGAGTTCTACAGACTTATTTAATAAAACAATAACATTCCGAGAACAATGGGAGAGTTTCAAAGCATTTTTAAACTTCAGCAGAATTTCGAGAACCATGGAAGAGTTCAAAAGCATTTTAAACTTCAGCAGAATTCCGAGAACAATGGTAGAGTTCCAAAGTATTTTTAAACTTCAGCAGAATTCCGAGAAAAATGGAAGAGTTCCAAAGCATTTTTAAACTTCAGCAGAATTCCGAGAACAATGGAAGTGTTCTACAGACCTATTTAAAAAACCATAACAATCCGAGAACAATCGGAGATTTCCAAAGCATTTTTAAGCTTCTGCAGAAATCCGAGAACAATGGAAGTCTTCCAAAGCATTTCTAAACTTCAGCAGAATTCCGAGAACAATGGGAGAGTTCCAAAGCATTTTTAAACTTCAGCAGAATTCCGAGAAAAATGGAAGAGTTCCAAAGCATTTTTAAACTTCAGCAGAATTCCGAGAACAATGGAAGTGTTCTACAGACCTATTTAAAAAACCATAACAATCCGAGAACAATCGGAGATTTCCAAAGCATTTTTAAGGTTCTGCAGAAATCCGAGAACAATGGAAGTCTTCCAAAGCATTTCTAAACTTCAGCAGAATTCCGAGAACAATGGGAGAGTTCCAAAGCATTTTTAAACTTCAGCAGAATTCCGCGAAAAATGGGAGAGTTCTAAAGACTTATTTCAAAAAACAATAACATTCCGAGAACAATGGGAAAGTTACAAAGCATTTTTAAACTTCAGCAGAATTCCGAGAACAATGGAAGAGTTCCAAAGCATTTTTAAAGTTCAGCAGAATTCCGAGAACAATGGGAGAGTTCTAAAGACTTATTTAAAAAAACAATAACATTCCGAGAACAATGGGAGAGTACCAAAGTAATTTAAACTTCAGCAGAATTCCGAGAACAATGGAAGAGTTCCAAAGCATTTATAAACTTCAGCAGAATTCCGAGAACAATGGAAGAGTTCCAAAGCACTTTAAAATTTCAGCAGAATTCCGAGAACAATGGAAGAGTACCAAAGCATTTTTAAACTTCAGCAGAATTCTGAGAACAATGGGAGAGTTCTGCAGACTTATTTAAAAAAAAATAACATTCCGAGAACAATGGGAGAGTTCCAAAACATTTTTAAATTTCAGCAAAATTCCGAGAACAATGGAAGAGTTCCAAATCATTTTTAAACTTCAGTAGAACTCCGAGAACAATGGGAGAGTTCTACAGACTGATTTAAAAAAACAATAACATTCCGAGAACAATGGGAGAGTTCCAAAGCATTTTTAAACTTCTGCAGAATTCCGAGAAAAATGGAAGAGATCCAAAACATTTTTAAACTTCAGCAGAATTCCGTGAACAATGGAAGAGTTCCAAAGCATTTTTAAACTTCAGTAGAATTCCGAGAACAATGGGAGAGTTCTACAGACTGATTTAAAAAAAACAATAACCTTCCGAGAACAATGGGAAAGTTTCAAAGCATTTTTAAACTTTAGCAGAATTCCGAGAACAATGGAAGAGTTCTAAAGCATTTTTAAACTTCAGCAGAATTCCGAGAACAATGGGAGAGTTCTAAAGCACTTTAAAATTTCAGCAGAATTCCGAGAACAATGGAAGAGTTCCAAAGCATTTTTAAAGTTCAGCAGAATTCTGAGAACAATGGGAGAGTTCTGCGGACTTATTATAAAAAAATAACATTCCGAGAACAAGGGGAGAGTTCCAAAGCATTTTTAAACTTCAGCAAAATTCCGAGAACAATGGAAGAGTTCCAAATCATTTTTAAACTTCAGTAGAACTCCGAGAACAATGGAAGAGTTCTACAGACTGATTTTAAAAAACAATAACCTTCCGAGAACAATGGGAAAGTTTCAAAGCATTTTTAAACTTCAGCAGAATTACGAGAACACTGGAAGGGTTCCAAAGCATTTTTAAACTTCAGCAGAATTCCGAGAACAATGGGAGATTTCTAAAGCACTTTAAAATTTCAGCAGAATTCCGAGAAGAATGGAAGAGTTCCAAACCAATTTTAAACTTCGGCAGAATTCTGAGAACAATGGGAGAGTTCTGCAGACTTATTTTAAAAAAAATAACATTCCGAGAACAATGGGAGAGTTCCAAAGAATTTTTAAACTTCAGTAAAATTCCGAGAACAATGGAAGAGTTCAAAATCATTTTTAAACTTCAGTAGAACTCCGAGAATAATGGGAGAGTTCTACAGACTGATTTAAAAAAACAATAACATTCCGTGAACAATGGAAGAGTTCCAAAGCATTTTTAAACTTCTGCAGAATTCCGAGAACAACGGAAGAGTTCCAAAGCATTTTTAAACTTCAGCAGAATTCCGCGAACAATGGAAGAGTTCCAAAGCATTGTAAAACTTCAGTAGAATTCCGAGAACAAAGGGAGAGTTCTACAGACTGATTTAAAAGAACAATAACATTCCGAGAACAATGGGAAAGTTCCAAAGCATTTTTAAACTTCAGAAGAATTACGAGAACAATGATAAAGTTCCAAAGCATTTTTAAACTTCAGCAGAATTCCGAGAACAATGGAAGAGTTCCAAAGCATTTTTAAACTTCAGCAGAATTCCGAGAACAATGGTAGAGTTCCAATGAATTTTTAAACTTCAGCAGACTTTCGTGAAAAATGGAAGAGTTCCAAAGCTTTTTTAAACTTCAGCAGATTTCCGAGAACAATGAGGGAGTTCTACAGACTGATTTAAAAAACAATAACACTACGAGAACAATCGGAGATTTCCAAAGCATTTTTAAACTTCAGGAGAAATCCGAGAACAATGCAAGAATTCCAAAGCATTTCTAAATTTCAGCAGAATTCCGAGAACAATGGGAGAGTTCCAAAGCATTTTTAAACTTCAGTAGAATTCCGAGAACAATGGGAGAGTTCTACAGACTGATTTTAAAAAACAATAACATTCCGAGAACAATGGGAGAGTTCCAAAGCATTTTTAAACTTCTGCAGAATTCCGAGAACAATGGAAGGGTTCCAAATCATTTTTAAACTTCAGTAGAACTCCGAGAACAATGGGAGAGTTCTACAGACTGATTTGGAAAAACAATAACATTCCGAGAACAATGGGAGAGTTCCAAAGCATTTTTAAACTTCTGCAGAAATTCGAGAACAATGGAAGAGTTCCAAAGCATTTTTAAACTTCAGCAGAATTCTGAGAACAATGGGAGAGTTCTAAAGACTTATTTAAAAAAACAATGACATTCCGAGAACAATGGGCGAGTTCCAAAGTAATTTCAACTTCAGCAAAATTCCGAGAACAATGGAAGAGTTCCAAAGCATTTAGAAACTTCAGCAGAATTCCGAGAACAATGGAAGAGTTCCAAAGCATTTTTAAACTTCAGCAGAATTCCGAGAACAATGGAAGAGTTCCCAACCATGTTACAATTTCAGCAGAATTCGCAGAACAATGGATGAGTTCCAAAGCATTTTTAAACTTCAGCAGAATTCTGAGAACAATGGGAGAGTTTTTCAGACACATTTAAAAAAAAATAACATTCCGACAACAACGGATGAGTTCCAAAGCATTTTTAAACTTAAGCAGAATTCCGCGAACAATGGAAGAGTTCCAAAGCATTTTTAAACTTCAGTAGAATTCCGAGAACAATGGGAGAGTTCTACAGACTGATTTAAAAAAACAATAACATTCCGAGAATAATGGGAGAATTCCAAAGCATTTTTAAACTTCAGCAGAATTCCAAGAACAATGGAAGAGTTCTAAATCATTTTTAAACTTCAGTAGAACTCTGAGAACAAGGGGAGAGTTCTACAGACTTATTTAATAAAACAATAACATTCCGAGAACAATGGGAGAGTTCCAAAGCATTTTTAAACTTCTGCAGAATTCGGAGAACAATGGAAGGGTTCCAAATCATTTTTAAACTTCAGTAGAACTCCGAGAACAATGGGAGAGTTCTACAGACTGATTTGGAAAAACAATAACATTCCGAGAACAATGGGAGAGTTCCAAAGCATTTTTAAACTTCTGCAGAAATTCGAGAACAATGGAAGAGTTCCAAAGCCTTTTTAAACTTCAGCAGAATTCTGAGAACAATGGGAGAGTTCTAAATACTTATTTAAAAAAACAATGACATTCCGAGAACAATGGGCGAGTTCCAAAGTAATTTCAACTTCAGCAAAATTCCGAGAACAATGGAAGAGTTCCAAAGCATTTATAAACTTCAGCAGAATTCCGAGAACAATGGAAGAGTTCCAAAGCATTTTTAAACTTCAGCAGAATTCCGAGAACAATGGAAGAGTTCCCAACCATGTTACAATTTCAGCAGAATTCGCAGAACAATGGATGAGTTCCAAAGCATTTTTAAACTTCAGCAGAATTCAGAGAACAATGGGAGAGTTTTTAAGACACATTTAAAAAAAAATAACATTCCGACAACAACGGAAGAGTTCCAAAGCATTTTTAAACTTAAGCAGAATTCCGCGAACAATGGAAGAGTTCCAAAGCATTTTTAAACTTCAGTAGAATTCCGAGAACAATGGGAGAGTTCTACAGACTGATTTAAAAAAGCAATAACATTCCGAGAATAATGGGAGAGTTCCAAAGCATTTTTAAACTTCAGCAGAATTCCAAGAACAATGGAAGAGTTCTAAATCATTTTTAAACTTCAGTAGAACTCTGAGAACAGGGGGAGAGTTCTACAGACTTATTTAATAAAACAATAACATTCCGAGAACAATGGGAGAGTTTCAAAGCATTTTTAAACTTCAGCAGAATTTCGAGAACCATGGAAGAGTTCAAAAGCATTTTAAACTTCAGCAGAATTCCGAGAACAATGGTAGAGTTCCAAAGTATTTTTAAACTTCAGCAGAATTCCGAGAAAAATGGAAGAGTTCCAAAGCATTTTTAAACTTCAGCAGAATTCCGAGAACAATGGAAGTGTTCTACAGACCTATTTAAAAAACCATAACAATCCGAGAACAATCGGAGATTTCCAAAGCATTTTTAAGCTTCTGCAGAAATCCGAGAACAATGGAAGTCTTCCAAAGCATTTCTAAACTTCAGCAGAATTCCGAGAACAATGGGAGAGTTCCAAAGCATTTTTAAACTTCAGCAGAATTCCGCGAAAAATGGGAGAGTTCTAAAGACTTATTTCAAAAAACAATAACATTCCGAGAACAATGGGAAAGTTACAAAGCATTTTTAAACTTCAGCAGAATTCCGAGAACAATGGAAGAGTTCCAAAGCATTTTTAAAGTTCAGCAGAATTGCGAGAACAATGGGAGAGTTCTAAAGACTTATTTAAAAAAACAATAACATTCCGAGAACAATGGGAGAGTACCAAAGTAATTTAAACTTCAGCAGAATTCCGAGAACAATGGAAGAGTTCCAAAGCATTTATAAACTTCAGCAGAATTCCGAGAACAATGGAAGAGTTCCAAAGCACTTTAAAATTTCAGCAGAATTCCGAGAACAATGGAAGAGTACCAAAGCATTTTTAAACTTCAGCAGAATTCTGAGAACAATGGGAGAGTTCTGCAGACTTATTTAAAAAAAAATAACATTCCGAGAACAATGGGAGAGTTCCAAAACATTTTTAAATTTCAGCAAAATTCCGAGAACAATGGAAGAGTTCCAAATCATTTTTAAACTTCAGTAGAACTCCGAGAACAATGGGAGAGTTCTACAGACTGATTTAAAAAAACAATAACATTCCGAGAACAATGGAAGAGTTCCAAAGCATTTTTAAACTTCAGTAGAATTCCGAGAACAATGGGAGAGTTCTACAGACTGATTTAAAAAAAACAATAACCTTCCGAGAACAATGGGAAAGTTTCAAAGCATTTTTAAACTTTAGCAGAATTCCGAGAACAATGGAAGAGTTCTAAAGCATTTTTAAACTTCAGCAGAATTCCGAGAACAATGGGAGAGTTCTAAAGCACTTTAAAATTTCAGCAGAATTCCGAGAAAAATGGAAGAGTTCCAAAGCATTTTTAAAGTTCAGCAGAATTCTGAGAACAATGGGAGAGTTCTGCGGACTTATTATAAAAAAATAACATTCCGAGAACAAGGGGAGAGTTCCAAAGCATTTTTAAACTTCAGCAAAATTCCGAGAACAATGGAAGAGTTCCAAATCATTTTTAAACTTCAGTAGAACTCCGAGAACAATGGAAGAGTTCTACAGACTGATTTTAAAAAACAATAACCTTCCGAGAACAATGGGAAAGTTTCAAAGCATTTTTAAACTTCAGCAGAATTACGAGAACACTGGAAGGGTTCCAAAGCATTTTTAAACTTCAGCAGAATTCCGAGAACAATGGGAGATTTCTAAAGCACTTTAAAATTTCAGCAGAATTCCGAGAAGAATGGAAGAGTTCCAAACCAATTTTAAACTTCGGCAGAATTCTGAGAACAATGGGAGAGTTCTGCAGACTTATTTAAAAAAAATAACATTCCGAGAACAATGGGAGAGTTCCAAAGCATTTTTAAACTTCAGAAAAATTCCGAGAACAATGGAAGAGTTCCAAATCATTTTTAAACTTCAGTAGAACTCCGAGAACAATGAGAGAGTTCTGCAGACTGATTTAAAAAAACAATAACATTCCGAGAACAATGGTAGAGTTCCAAAGCACATTTAAACTTCTGCAGAATTCCAAGAACAATGGAAGAGTTCCAAATCATTTTTAAACTTCAGCAGAATTTCGCGAACAATGGAAGAGTTCCAAAGCATTTTTAAACTTCCTTAGAATTCCGAGAACAATGGGAGATTTCTACAGACTGATTTAAAAAAACAATAACATTCCGAGAACAATGGGAGAGTTCCAAAGCAATTTAAACTTCAGCAGAATTCCGAGAACAATGGAAGAGTTCCAAAGCATTTTTAAACTTCAGCAGAATTCCGAGAACAATGGCAGAGTTCCAAAGCACTTTAAAATTTCAGCAGAATTCCCAAAACAATGGAAGAATTTCAAAACATTTTTAAACTTCAGCAGAATTCTGTGAACAATGGGAGAGTTCTACAGACTTATTTTAAAAAAATAACATTCCGAGAACAATGGGAGATCTCCAAACCATTTTTAAATTTCAACAACATTCCTAGAACAATGGAAGAGGTCCAAATCATTTTTAAACTTCAGTAGAACTCCGAGAACAATGGGAGAGTTCCAAAGCATTTTTAAACTTCAGCAGAATTCCGAAAACAATGGAAGAGTTCCAAAGCATTTTTAAACTTCTGCAGAATTCCGAGAACAACGGAAGAGTTCCAAAGCATTTTTAAACTTCAGCAAAATTCCGAGAACAATGGGAGAGTTCTACAGACTGATTTAAAAAAAAACAAAAACATTCCAAGAACAATGGGAGAGCTCCAAAGCATTTTTAAACTTCTGCAGAAATCCGAGAACAATGGAAGAGTTCCAAAGCATTTTTAAACTTCAACCGAATTCCGCGAACAATGGGAGAGTTCTAAAGACTTATTTCCAAAAAAATAACATTCCGAGAACAATGGGAAAGTTCCAAAGCATTTTTAAACTTCAGCAGAATTCTAAGAACAATGGAAGTGTTCCAAAGCATTTTTAAACTTCAGCAGAATTCTGAGAACAATGGGAGAGTTCTACAGACACATTTTAAAAAAAATAACACTCCGAGAACAACGGAAGAGTTCCAAAGCATTTTTAAACTTCAGCAGAATTCCGAGAACAATGGAAGAGTTCTAAAGACTTATTTAAAAAAACAATAACATTCCGAGAACAATGGGAGAGTTCCAAAGCAATTTAAACTTCAGTAAAATTAGGAGAACAATGGAAGAGTTCCAAAGCATTTAAAATTTCAGCAGAATTCCGAGAACAATGGAAGAGTTCCAAAGCACTCTAAAATTTCAGCAGAATTCCGAAAATAATGGAAGAGTTCCAAAGCATTTTTAAACTTCAGCAGAATTCCGAGAACAACGGAAGAGTTCCAAAGCATTTTTAAACTTCAGCAAAATTCCGAGAACAATGGAAGTGTTCCAAAGCATTTTTAAACTTCAGCAGAATTCCAAGAACAATGGAAGAGGTCCAAAGCATTTTTAAACTTCAGCAGAATTCCGAAAACAATGGGAGAGTTCTACAGACTTATTTAAAAAACAATAACATTCCGAGAACAATGGGAGTGTTTCAAAGCATTTTTAAACTTCAGCAGAATTCCGAGAACCATGGAAGAGTTCCAAAGCATTTTTAAACTTCAGCAGAATTCCGAGAACAATGGTAGAGTTCCAAAGCATTTTTAAACTTCAGCAGAATTCCGAGAAAAATGGAATAATTCCAAAGCATTTTTAAACTTCAGCAGAATTCCGAGAACAATGCAAGAGTTCTACAGACCTATTTAAAAAACAATAACAATCCGAGAACAATCAGAGATTTCCAAAGCATTTTTAAGCTTCTGCAGAAATCCGAGAACAATGGAAGACTTCCAAAGCATTTCTAAACTTCAGCAGAATTCCGAGAACAATGGGAGAGTTCCAAAGCATTTTTAAACTTCAGTAGAATTCTGAGAACAATGGGAGAGTTCTACAGACTGATGTAAAAAAAACAATAACGTTCCAGGAACAATGGGAGAGTTCCAAAGCATTTTTAAACTTCTGCAGAATTCCGAGAACAATGGGAGAGTTCTAAAGACTTGTTTCAAAAAACAATAACATTCCGAGAACAATGGAAAAGTTCCAAAGCATTTTTAAACTTCAGCAGAATTCCGAGAGCAATGGAAGAGTTCCAAAGCATTTTTAAACTTCAGCAGAATTCCGAGAACTATGGAAGAGTTCCAAAGCATTTAAAATTTCAGCATAATTCTCAGAACAATGGAAGAGTTCCAAAGGACTTTAAAATTTCAGCAGAATTCCGAGAACAATGGAAGAGTTCCAAAGCATTTTTAAACTTCAGCAGAATTCTGAAAACAATGGAAGAGTTCCAAAGCATTTTTAAACTTCAGCAGAATTCTGAAAACAATGGAAGAGTTCCAAAGCATTTTTAAACTTCAGCAGAATTCGGAGAACAACGGAAGAGTTCCAAAGCATTTTTAAACTTCAGCAAAATTCCGAGAACAATGGAAGAGTTCCAAAGCATTTTTAAACTTCAGCAGAATTCCGAGAACAATGGAAGAGGTCCAAAGCATTTTTAAACTTCAGCAGAATTCCGAAAACAATGGGAGAGTTCTACAGACTTATTGAAAAAAACAATAACATTCCGAGAACAATGGGAGAGTTTCAAAGCATTTTTAAACTTCAGCAGAATTCTGAGAACCATGGAAGAGTTCCAAAGCATTTTTAAATTTCAGCAGAATTCCGAGAAAAATGGAAGAATTTCAGAGCATTTTTAAACTTCAGCAGAATTCCGAGAACAAGGGAAGAGTTCTACAGACCTATTTAAAAAACAATAACAATCCGAGTACAATCAGAGATTTCCAAAGCATTTTTAAGCTTCTGCAGAAATCCGAGAACAATGGAAGACTTCCAAAGCATTTCTAAACTTCAGCAGAATTCCGAGAACAGTGGGAGAGTTCCAAAGCATTTTTAAACTTCAGTAGAATTCCGAGAACAATGGGAGAGTTCTACAGACTGATTTAAAAAAACAATAACATTCCGAGAATAATGGGAGAGTTCCAAAGCATTTTTAAACTTCAGCAGAATTCCAAGAACAATGAAAGTGTTCCAAAGCATTTTTAAACTTCAACAGAATTCCGAAAACAATGGAAGAGCTTCAAAGCATTTTTAAACTTCAGCAGAATTCCGAGAACAATGGGAGAGTTCTACAGACTGATTTAAAAAAACAATAACATTCCGAGAATAATGGGAGAGTTCCAAAGCATTTTTAAACTTCAGCAGAATTCCAAGAACAATGAAAGAGTTCCAAAGCATTTTTAAACTTCAACAGAATTCCGAGAACAATGGAAGAGCTTCAAAGCATTTTTAAACTTCAGCAGAATTCCGAGAACAATGGTAGAGTTCCAAACCATTTTTAATCTTCATCAGAATTCCGAGAAAAATGGAAGTGTTCCCAACTATGTTACAATTTCACCAGAATTCGCAGAACAATGGAAGAGTTCCAAAGCATTTTTAAACTTCAGCAGAATTCTGAGAACAATGGGAGAGTTCTACAGACACATTTAAAAAAAAATAACATTCCGAGAACAACGGAAGAGTTCCAAAGCAATTTTAAACTTCAGCAGAATTCCGTGAACAATGGAAGAGTTCCAAAGCATTTTTAAACTTCAGTAGATTTCCGAGAACAATAGGAGAGTTCTACAGACTGATTTAAAAAAACAATAACATTCCGAGAATAATGGGAGAGTTCCAAAGCATTTTTAAACTTCAGCAGAATTCCAAGAACAATGGAAGAGTTTCAAAGCATTTTTAAACTTCAGCAGAATTCCGCGAACAATGGAAGAGTTCCAAAGCATTTCTAAACTTCAGCAGAATTCAAAGAACAATGGGAGAGTTCCAAAGCATTTTTAAACTTCAGTAGAATTCCGAGAACAATGGGAGAGTTCTACAGACTGATGTAAAAAAACAATAACATTCCAGGAACAATGGGAGAGTTCCAAAGCATTTTTAAACTTCTGCAGAATTCCGAGAACAATGGAAGAGTTCCAAAGCATTTTTAAACTTCAGCAAAATTCCGAGAAAAATGGAAGAGTTCCAAAGCATTTTTAAACTTCAGCAGAATTCCGAGAACAATGGAAGAGGTCCAAAGCATTTTTAAACTTCAGCAGAATTCCGAAAACAATGGGAGAGTTCTACAGACTTATTTAAAAAAACAATAACATTCCGAGAACAATGGGAGAGTTTCAAAGCATTTTTAAACTTCAGCAGAATTCTGAGAACCATGGAAGAGTTCCAAAGCATTTTTAAACTTCAGCAGAATTCCGAGAACAATGGTAGAGTTCCGAAGCATTTTTAAACTTCAGCAGAATTCCGAGAAAAATGGAAGAATTTCAAAGCATTTTTAAACTTCAGCAGAATTCCGAGAACAAGGGAAGAGTTCTACAGACGTATTTAAAAAACAATACCAATCCGAGAACAATCAGAGATTTCCAAAGCATTTTTAAGCTTCTGCAGAAATCCGAGAACAATGGAAGACTTCCAAAGCATTTCTAAACTTCAGCAGAATTCCGAGAACAATGGGAGAGTTCCAAAGCATTTTTAAACTTCAGTAGAATTCCGAGAACAATGGGAGAGTTCTACAGACTGATTTAAAAAAAAACAATAACATTCCAAGAACAATCGGAGAGTTCCAAAGCATTTTTAAACTTCTGCAGAATTCCGAGAACAATGGAAGAGTTCCAAAGCATTTTTAAACTTCAGCAGAATTCCAAGAACAATGGGAGAGTTCTAAAGACTTATTTCAAAAAACAATAACATTCCGAGAACAATGGGAAAGTTCCAAAGCATTTTTAAACTTCTGCAGAATTCCGAGAACAATGGAAGAGTTCCAAAGCATTTTTAAACTTCAGCAGAATTCCGAGAACAATGGGAGAGTTCTAAAGACTTGTTTCAAAAAACAATAACATTCCGAGAACAATGGAAAAGTTCCAAAGCATTTTTAAACTTCAGCAGAATTCCGAGAACAATGGAATAGTTCCAAAGCATTTTTAAACTTCAGCAGAATTCCGAGAACTATGGAAGAGTTCCAAAGCATTTAAAATTTCAGCAGAATTCTCAGAACAATGGAAGAGTTCCAAAGCACTTTAAAATTTCAGCAGAATTCCGAGAACAATGGAAGAGTTCCAAAGCATTTTTAAACTTCAGCAGAATTCCGAGAACAATGGAAGAGTTGCAAAGCATTTTTAAACTTCAGCAGAATTCTGAAAACAATGGAAGAGTTCCAAAGCATTTTTAAACTTCAGCAGAATTCAGAGAACAACGGAAGAGTTCCAAAGCATTTTTAAACTTCAGCAAAATTCCGACAAAAATGGAAGAGTTCCAAAGCATTTTTAAACTTCAGCAGAATTCTGAGAACAATGGAAGAGGTCCAAAGCATTTTTAAACTTCAGCAGAATTCCGAAAACAATGGGAGAGTTCTACAGACTTATTTAAAAAAACAATAACATTCCGAGAACAATGTGAGAGTTTCAAAGCATTTTTAAACTTCAGCAGAATTCTGAGAACCATGGAAGAGTTCCAAAGCATTTTTAAACTTCAGCAGAATTCCGAGAACAATGGAAGAGTTCCAAAGCATTTTTAAACTTCAGCAGAATTCCGAGAACAATGGGAGAGTTCGAAAGACTTATTTCAAAAAACAATAACATTCCAAGAACAATGGGAGAGTTCCAAAGCAATTTAAACTTCAGTAGAATTCCGAAAACAATGGAAGAGTTCCAAAGCATTTATAAACTTCAGCGAAATTCCAAGAACAATGCAAGAGTTCCAAAGCATTTTTAAACTTCAGCAGAATTCTGAGAACAATGGGAGAGTTCTACAGAAACATTTAAAAAAAAATAACATTCCGAGAACAACAGAAGAGTTCCAAAGCAATTTTAAAATTCCACAGAATTCCGCGAACAATGGAAGAGATCCAAAGCATTTTTAAACTTCAGTAGAATTCTGAAAACAATGGGAGAGTTCTACAGACTGATTTAAAAAAACAATAACATTCCGAGAATAATGGGAGAGTTCCAAAGCATTTTTAAACTTCAGCAGAATTCCAAGAACAATGAAAGTGTTCCAAAGCATTTTTAAACTTCAACAGAATTCCGAGAACAATGGAAGAGCTTCAAAGCATTTTTAAACTTCAGCAGAATTCCGAGAACAATGGGAGAGTTCTACAGACTGATTTAAAAAAACAATAACATTCCGAGAATAATGGGAGAGTTCCAAATCATTTTTAAACTTCAGCAGAATTCCAAGAACAATGAAAGAGTTCCAAAGCATTTTTAAACTTCAACAGAATTCCGAGAACAATGGAAGAGCTTCAAAGCATTTTTAAACTTCAGCAGAATTCCGAGAACAATGGTAGAGTTCCAAACCATTTTTAATCTTCATCAGAATTCCGAGAAAAATGGAAGTGTTCCCAACTATGTTACAATTTCACCAGAATTCGCAGAACAATGGAAGAGTTCCAAAGCATTTTTAAACTTCAGCAGAATTCTGAGAACAATGGGAGAGTTCTACAGACACATTTAAAAAAAAATAACATTCCGAGAACAACGGAAGAGTTCCAAAGCAATTTTAAAATTCAGCAGAATTCCGAGATCAATGGTAGAGTTCCAAACCATTTTTAAACTTCAGCAGAATTCCGAGAAAAATGGAAGAGTTCCAAAGCATTTTTAAACTTCAGCAGAATTCCAAGAACAATGGGTGAGATCTACAGACCTATTTAAAAAACCATAACACTCCGAGAACAATCGGAGATTTCCAAAGCATTTTTAAACTTCAGCAGATATCCGAGAACAATGGAAGACTTCCAAAGCATTTCTAGACTTCAGCAGAATTCAGAGAACAATGGGAGAGTTCCAAAGCATTTTTAAACTTCAGTAGAATTCCGAGAACAATGGTAGAGTTCTACAGACTGATTTAAAAAAAACAATAACATTCCAAGAACAATGGGAGAGTTCCAAAGCATTTTTAAACTTCTGCAGAATTCCGAGAACAATGGAAGAGTTCCAAAGCATTTTTAAACTTCAGCAGAATTCCAAGAACAATGGGAGAGTTCGAAAGACTTATTTCAAAAAACAATAACATTCCAAGAACAATGGGAGAGTTCCAAAGCAATTTAAACTTCAGTAGAATTCCGAAAACAATGGAAGAGTTCCAAAGCATTTATAAACTTCAGCGGAATTCCAAGAACAATGCAAGAGTTCCAAAGCATTTTTAAACTTCAGCAGAATTCCGAGAACAATGGAAGAGTTCCAAAGCATTTTTAAACTTCAGCAGAATTCCGAGAACAATGGGAGAGTTCGAAAGACTTATTTCAAAAAACAATAACATTCCAAGAACAATGGGAGAGTTCCAAAGCAATTTAAACTTCAGTAGAATTCCGAAAACAATGGAAGAGTTCCAAAGCATTTATAAACTTCAGCGGAATTCCAAGAACAATGCAAGAGTTCCAAACATTTTTAAACTTCAGCAGAATTCTGAGAACAATGGGAGAGTTCTACAGAAACATTTAAAAAAAAATAACATTCCGAGAACAACAGAAGAGTTCCAAAGCAATTTTAAAATTCCACAGAATTCCGCGAACAATGGAAGAGATCCAAAGCATTTTTAAACTTCAGTAGAATTCTGAAAACAATGGGAGAGTTCTACAGACTGATTTAAAAAAACAATAACATTCCGAGAATAATGGGAGAGTTCCAAAGCATTTTTAAACTTCAGCAGAATTCCAAGAACAATGAAAGTGTTCCAAAGCATTTTTAAACTTCAACAGAATTCCGAGAACAATGGAAGAGCTTCAAAGCATTTTTAAACTTCAGCAGAATTCCGAGAACAATGGGAGAGTTCTACAGACTGATTTAAAAAAACAATAACATTCCGAGAATAATGGGAGAGTTCCAAATCATTTTTAAACTTCAGCAGAATTCCAAGAACAATGAAAGAGTTCCAAAGCATTTTTAAACTTCAACAGAATTCCGAGAACAATGGAAGAGCTTCAAAGCATTTTTAAACTTCAGCAGAATTCCGAGAACAATGGTAGAGTTCCAAACCATTTTTAATCTTCATCAGAATTCCGAGAAAAATGGAAGTGTTCCCAACTATGTTACAATTTCACCAGAATTCGCAGAACAATGGAAGAGTTCCAAAGCATTTTTAAACTTCAGTAGAATTCTGAGAACAATGGGAGAGTTCTACAGACACATTTAAAAAAAAATAACATTCCGAGAACAACGGAAGAGTTCCAAAGCAATTTTAAAATTCAGCAGAATTCCGAGATCAATGGTAGAGTTCCAAACCATTTTTAAACTTCAGCAGAATTCCAAGAACAATGGGTGAGATCTACAGACCTATTTAAAAAACCATAACACTCCGAGAACAATCGGAGATTTCCAAAGCATTTTTAAACTTCAGCAGATATCCGAGAACAATGGAAGACTTCCAAAGCATTTCTAGACTTCAGCAGAATTCAGAGAACAATGGGAGAGTTCCAAAGCATTTTTAAACTTCAGTAGAATTCCGAGAACAATGGTAGAGTTCTACAGACTGATTTAAAAAAAACAATAACATTCCAAGAACAATGGGAGAGTTCCAAAGCATTTTTAAACTTCTGCAGAATTCCGAGAACAATGGAAGAGTTCCAAAGCATTTTTAAACTTCAGCAGAATTCCGCGAACAATGGAAGAGTTCCAAAGCATTTTTAAACTTCAGTAGAATTCCGAGAACAATGGGAGAGTTCTACATACTGATTTAAAAAAAAATAACATTCCGAGAACAATGGGAAAGTTCCAAAGCATTTTTAAACTTCAGCAGAATTCCGAGAACAATGAAAGAGTTCCAAAGCATTTTTAAAATTCAGCAGAATTCCGAGAATAATGGAAGAGTTCCAAAGCATTTTTAAACTTCAGCAGAATTCCGAGAACAATGGTAGAGTTCCAAAGCATTTTTAAACTTCAGCAGAGTTTCGAGAAAAATGGAAGAGTTCCAAAGCATTTTTAAACTTCAGCAGAATTCCGAGAACAATGGTAGAGTTCCAAAGCATTTTTAAACTTCAGCAGAGTTTCGAGAAAAATGGAAGAGTTCCAAAGCATTTTTAAACTTCAGTAGAATTCTGAGAACAATGGGAGAGTTCTACAAACTTATTTAAAAAAAATAACATTCCGAGAACAATGGGAGAGTTCCAAAGCATTTTTAAACTTCAGCAGAATTCTGAGAACAATGGGAGAGTTCTACAAACTTATTTAAAAAAAATAACATTCCGAGAACAATGGGAGAGTTCCAAAGCATTTTTAAACTTCAGCAAAATTCCGAGAACAATGGAAGAGTTCCAAATCATTTTTAAACTTCTGTAGAATTCCGAGAACAACGGAAGAGTTCCAAAGCATTTTTAAACATCAGCAAAATTCCGAGAACAATGGAAGAGTTCCAAAGCATTTTTAAACTTCAGCAGAATTCCGAGAACAATGGGAGAGTTCTACAGACTTATTTAAAAAAACAATAACATTCTGAGAACAATGGGAGAGTTCCAAAGCATTTTTAAACTTCAGCAGAATTCCGAGAACAATGGAAGAGTTACAAAGCATTTTTAAACTTCAGTAGAAATCCAAGAACAATGGGAGAGTTCTACAGACTGATTTAAAAAAACAATAACATTCTGAGAACAATGGGAGAGCTCCAAAACATTTTTAATCTTCTGCAGAATTCCTAGAACAATGGAAGAGTTCCAAAGCATTTTTAAACTTCAGCAGAATTCCGCGAACAATGGAAGAGTTCCAAAGCATTTTTAAACTTCAGTAGATTTCAAAAAACAATGGGAGAGTTCTACAGACTGAGTTAAAAAAACAATAACATTCCGAGAACAATGGGAAAGTTTCAAAGCATTTTTAAACTACAGCAGAATTCCGAGAACAATGGAAGAGTTCCAAAGCATTTTTAAACTTCAGCAGAATTCCGAGAACAATGGGAGAGTTCTAAAGACATATTTCAAAAAACAATAACATTCCGAGAACAATGGGAGAGTTCCAAAGCAATTTAAACTATAGCAGAATTCCGAGAACAATGGAAGAGTTCCAAAGCACTTTAAAATTTCAGCAGAATTCCGAGAACAATGGAAGTGTTCCAAAGCATTTTTAAACTTCAGCAGAATTCTGAGAACAATGGGAGAGTTCTACAGACTTATTTAAAAAAAAATAACATTCCGAGAACAATGGGAGAGTTCCAAAGCATTTTTAAACTTCAGCAAAATTCCGAGAACAATTTAAGAGTTCCAAAGCATTTTTAAACTTCTGTAGAATTCCGAGAACAACGGAAGAGTTTCAAAGCATTTTTAAACTTCAGTAGAATTCCGAGAACAATGGAAGAGGTCCAAAGCATTTTTAAACTTCAGTAGAATTCCGAGAACAATGGGAGAGTTCTACAGACTTATTTAAAAAAACAATAACATCCCGAGAACAATGGGAGAGTTCCAAAGCATTTTTAAACTTCAGCAGAATTCCGAGAACAATGGAAGATTTCCAAAGCACTTTAAAATTTCAGCAGAATTCCGAGAACAATGGAAGTGTTCCAAAGCATTTTAAAACTTCAGCAGAATTCTGAGAACAATGGGAGAGTTCTACAGACTTATTTAAAAAAAAATAACATTCCGAGAACAATGGGAGAGTTCCAAAGCATTTTTAAACTTCAGCAAAATTCCGAGAACAATGGAAGAGTTCCAAATCATTTTTAAACTTCAGTAGAATTCCGAGAACAATGGAAGAGTTCCAAAGCATTTTTAAACATCAGCAAAATTCCGAGAACAATGGAAGAGTTCCAAAGCATTTGTAAACTTCAGCAGAATTCCGAGAAGAATCGAAGAGGTCCAAAGCATTTTTAAACTTCAGCAGACTTCCGAGAACAATGGGAGAGTTCTACAGACTTATTTAAAAAAACAATAACATTCTGAGAACAATGGGAGAGTTCCAAAGCATTTTTAAAAATCAGCAGAATTCCGAGAACAACGGAAGAGTTTCAAAGCATTTTTAAACTTCAGTAGAATTCCGAGAACAATGAGAGATTTCTACAGACTTATTTAAAAAAACAATAACATCCCGAGAACAATGGGAGAGTTCCAAAGCATTTTTAAACTTCAGCAGAATTCCGAGAACAATGGAAGAGTTCCAAAGCATTTTTAAACTTCACCAGAATTCTGAGAACAATGGGAGAGTTCTACAGACTGATTTAAAAAAACAATAACATTCCGAGAACAATGGGAAAGTTCCAAAGCATTTTTAAACTTCAGAAGAATTCTGAGAACAATGGAAGAGTTCCAAAGCATTTTTAAACTTCAGCAGCATTCTGAGAACAATGGGAGAGTTCTAAAGACTTATTTAAAAAAACAATAACATTCCGAGAACAATGGGAGAGTTCCAAAGCAATTTAAACTTCAGCAGAATTCCGAGAACAATGGAAGAGTTCCGACGCATTTTTAAACTTCAGCAGAATTCCGAGAACAATGGAAGAGTTCTAAAGCACTTTAAAATTTCAGCAGAATTCCGAGAACAATGGGAGAGTTCTACAGACTTATTTAAAAAAAAATAACATTCCGAGAACAATGGGAGAGTTCCAAAGCATTTTTAAACTTCAGCAGATATCCGAGAACAATGGAAGACTTCCAAAGCATTTCTAGACTTCAGCAGAATTCAGAGAACAATGGGAGAGTTCCAAAGCATTTTTAAACTTCAGTAGAATTCCGAGAACAATGGTAGAGTTCTACAGACTGATTTAAAAAAAACAATAACATTCCAAGAACAATGGGAGAGTTCCAAAGCATTTTTAAACTTCTGCAGAATTCCGAGAACAATGGAAGAGTTCCAAAGCATTTTTAAACTTCAGCAGAATTCCGCGAACAATGGAAGAGTTCCAAAGCATTTTTAAACTTCAGTAGAATTCCGAGAACAATGGGAGAGTTCTACATACTGATTTAAAAAAAAATAACATTCCGAGAACAATGGGAAAGTTCCAAAGCATTTTTAAACTTCAGCAGAATTCCGAGAACAATGAAAGAGTTCCAAAGCATTTTTAAAATTCAGCAGAATTCCGAGAATAATGGAAGAGTTCCAAAGCATTTTTAAACTTCAGCAGAATTCCGAGAACAATGGTAGAGTTCCAAAGCATTTTTAAACTTCAGCAGAGTTTCGAGAAAAATGGAAGAGTTCCAAAGCATTTTTAAACTTCAGCAGAATTCCGAGAACAATGGTAGAGTTCCAAAGCATTTTTAAACTTCAGCAGAGTTTCGAGAAAAATGGAAGAGTTCCAAAGCATTTTTAAACTTCAGTAGAATTCTGAGAACAATGGGAGAGTTCTACAAACTTATTTAAAAAAAATAACATTCCGAGAACAATGGGAGAGTTCCAAAGCATTTTTAAACTTCAGCAGAATTCTGAGAACAATGGGAGAGTTCTACAAACTTATTTAAAAAAAATAACATTCCGAGAACAATGGGAGAGTTCCAAAGCATTTTTAAACTTCAGCAAAATTCCGAGAACAATGGAAGAGTTCCAAATCATTTTTAAACTTCTGTAGAATTCCGAGAACAACGGAAGAGTTCCAAAGCATTTTTAAACATCAGCAAAATTCCGAGAACAATGGAAGAGTTCCAAAGCATTTTTAAACTTCAGCAGAATTCCGAGAACAATGGGAGAGTTCTACAGACTTATTTAAAAAAACAATAACATTCTGAGAACAATGGGAGAGTTCCAAAGCATTTTTAAACTTCAGCAGAATTCCGAGAACAATGGAAGAGTTACAAAGCATTTTTAAACTTCAGTAGAAATCCAAGAACAATGGGAGAGTTCTACAGACTGATTTAAAAAAACAATAACATTCTGAGAACAATGGGAGAGCTCCAAAACATTTTTAATCTTCTGCAGAATTCCTAGAACAATGGAAGAGTTCCAAAGCATTTTTAAACTTCAGCAGAATTCCGCGAACAATGGAAGAGTTCCAAAGCATTTTTAAACTTCAGTAGATTTCAAAAAACAATGGGAGAGTTCTACAGACTGAGTTAAAAAAACAATAACATTCCGAGAACAATGGGAAAGTTTCAAAGCATTTTTAAACTACAGCAGAATTCCGAGAACAATGGAAGAGTTCCAAAGCATTTTTAAACTTCAGCAGAATTCCGAGAACAATGGGAGAGTTCTAAAGACATATTTCAAAAAACAATAACATTCCGAGAACAATGGGAGAGTTCCAAAGCAATTTAAACTATAGCAGAATTCCGAGAACAATGGAAGAGTTCCAAAGCACTTTAAAATTTCAGCAGAATTCCGAGAACAATGGAAGTGTTCCAAAGCATTTTTAAACTTCAGCAGAATTCTGAGAACAATGGGAGAGTTCTACAGACTTATTTAAAAAAAAATAACATTCCGAGAACAATGGGAGAGTTCCAAAGCATTTTTAAACTTCAGCAAAATTCCGAGAACAATTTAAGAGTTCCAAAGCATTTTTAAACTTCTGTAGAATTCCGAGAACAACGGAAGAGTTTCAAAGCATTTTTAAACTTCAGTAGAATTCCGAGAACAATGGAAGAGGTCCAAAGCATTTTTAAACTTCAGTAGAATTCCGAGAACAATGGGAGAGTTCTACAGACTTATTTAAAAAAACAATAACATCCCGAGAACAATGGGAGAGTTCCAAAGCATTTTTAAACTTCAGCAGAATTCCGAGAACAATGGAAGATTTCCAAAGCACTTTAAAATTTCAGCAGAATTCCGAGAACAATGGAAGTGTTCCAAAGCATTTTAAAACTTCAGCAGAATTCTGAGAACAATGGGAGAGTTCTACAGACTTATTTAAAAAAAAATAACATTCCGAGAACAATGGGAGAGTTCCAAAGCATTTTTAAACTTCAGCAAAATTCCGAGAACAATGGAAGAGTTCCAAATCATTTTTAAACTTCAGTAGAATTCCGAGAACAATGGAAGAGTTCCAAAGCATTTTTAAACATCAGCAAAATTCCGAGAACAATGGAAGAGTTCCAAAGCATTTGTAAACTTCAGCAGAATTCCGAGAAGAATCGAAGAGGTCCAAAGCATTTTTAAACTTCAGCAGACTTCCGAGAACAATGGGAGAGTTCTACAGACTTATTTAAAAAAACAATAACATTCTGAGAACAATGGGAGAGTTCCAAAGCATTTTTAAAATTCAGCAGAATTCCGAGAACAACGGAAGAGTTTCAAAGCATTTTTAAACTTCAGTAGAATTCCGAGAACAATGAGAGATTTCTACAGACTTATTTAAAAAAACAATAACATCCCGAGAACAATGGGAGAGTTCCAAAGCATTTTTAAACTTCAGCAGAATTCCGAGAACAATGGAAGAGTTCCAAAGCATTTTTAAACTTCACCAGAATTCTGAGAACAATGGGAGAGTTCTACAGACTGATTTAAAAAAACAATAACATTCCGAGAACAATGGGAAAGTTCCAAAGCATTTTTAAACTTCAGAAGAATTCTGAGAACAATGGAAGAGTTCCAAAGCATTTTTAAACTTCAGCAGCATTCTGAGAACAATGGGAGAGTTCTAAAGACTTATTTAAAAAAACAATAACATTCCGAGAACAATGGGAGAGTTCCAAAGCAATTTAAACTTCAGCAGAATTCCGAGAACAATGGAAGAGTTCCGACGCATTTTTAAACTTCAGCAGAATTCCGAGAACAATGGAAGAGTTCTAAAGCACTTTAAAATTTCAGCAGAATTCCGAGAACAATGGGAGAGTTCTACAGACTTATTTAAAAAAAAATAACATTCCGAGAACAATGGGAGAGTTCCAAAGCATTTTTAAACTTCAGCAAAATTCCGAGAACAATGGAAGAGTTCCAAATCATTTTTAAACTTCTGTAGAATTCCGAGAACAATGGAAGAGTTCCAAAGCATTTTTAAACATCAGCAAAATTCCGAGAACAATGGAAGAGTTCCAAAGCATTTGTAAACTTCAGCAGAATTCCGAGAACAATGGAAGAGGTCCAAAGCATTTTTAAACTTCAGCAGACTTCCGAGAACAATGGGAGAGTTCTACAGACTTATTTAAAAAAACAATAACATTCTGAGAACAATGGGAGAGTTCCAAAGCATTTTTAAAATTCAGCAGAATTCCGAGAACAATGGAAGAGTTCCAAAGCATTTTTAAACTTCAGCAGAATTCCGAGAACAATGGAAGAGTTCCAAACCATTTTTAAACTTCAGTAGAATTCTGAGAACAATGGGAGAGTTCTAAAGACTGATTTAAAAAAAAATAACATTCCGAGAACAATGGGAAAGTTCCAAAGCATTTTTAATCTTCAGCAGAATTCCGAGAACAATGGAAGAGTTCCAAATCATTTTTAAACTTCTGTAGAATTCCGAGAACAATGGAAGAGTTCCAAAGCATTTTTAAACATCAGCAAAATTCCGAGAACAATGGAAGAGTTCCAAAGCATTTGTAAACTTCAGCAGAATTCCGAGAACAATGGAAGAGGTCCAAAGCATTTTTAAACTTCAGCAGACTTCCGAGAACAATGGGAGAGTTCTACAGACTTATTTAAAAAAACAATAACATTCTGAGAACAATGGGAGAGTTCCAAAGCATTTTTAAAATTCAGCAGAATTCCGAGAACAATGGAAGAGTTCCAAAGCATTTTTAAACTTCAGCAGAATTCCGAGAACAATGGAAGAGTTCCAAACCATTTTTAAACTTCAGTAGAATTCTGAGAACAATGGGAGAGTTCTAAAGACTGATTTAAAAAAAAATAACATTCCGAGAACAATGGGAAAGTTCCAAAGCATTTTTAAACTTCAGCAGAATTCCGAGAACAACGGAAGAGTTTCGAAGCATTTTTAAACTTCAGTAGAATTCCGAGAACAATGGAAGAGGTCCAAAACATTTTTAAACTTCAGTAGAATTCCGAGAACAATGGGAGAGTTCTACAGACTTATTTAAAAAAACAATAACATCCCGAGAACAATGGGAGAGTTCCAAAGCATTTTTAAACTTCAGCAGAATTCCGAGAACAATGGAAGAGTTCCAAAGCATTTTTAAACTTCACCAGAATTCTGAGAACAATGGGACAGTTCTACAGACTGATTTAAAAAAACAATAACATTCCGAGAACAATGGGAAAGTTCCAAAGCATTTTTAAACTTCAGAAGAATTCTGAGAACAATGGAAGAGTTCCAAAGCATTTTTAAACTTCAGCAGAATTCTGAGAACAATGGGAGAGTTCTAAAGACTTATTTAAAAAAACAATAACATTCTGAGAACAATGGGAGAGTTCCAAAGCAATTTAAACTTCAGCAGAATTCCGAGAACAATGGAAGAGTTCCAACGCATTTTTAAACTTCAGCAGAATTCCGAGAACAATGGAAGAGTTCTAAAGCACTTTAAAATTTCAGCAGAATTCCGAGAACAATGGAAGAGTTCCAAAGCATTTTTAAACTTCAGCAGAATTCTGAGAACAATATGAGAGTTCTACAGCACTTTAAAATTTCAGCAGAATTCCGAGAACAATGGAAGAGTTCCAAAGCATTTTTAAACTTCAGCAGTATTCTGAGAACAATGAGAGAGTTCTACAGACTTATTTTAAAAAAAATAACATTCTGAGAACAATGGGAGAGTTCCAAAGCATTTTTAAACTTCAGCAAAATTCCAAGAACAATGGAAGAGTTCCAAATCATTTTTAAACTTCAATAGAACTCAGAGAACAATGGGAGAGTTCTACAGACTGATTTAAAAAAAAAATAACATTCCGAGAACAATGGGAGAGTTCCAAAGCATTTTTAAACTTCTGCAGAATTCCGAGAACAATGGAAGAGTTCCAAAGCATTTTTAAACTTTAGCAGAATTTCGCGAACAATGGAAGAGTTCCAAAGCATTTTTAAACTTCAGTAGAATTCCGAGAACAATGGGAAATTCTACAGACTGATTTAAAAAAACAATAACATTCTGAGAACAATGGGAAAGTTTGAAAGCATTTTTAAACTTCAGCAGAATTCCGAGAAAAATTTGAGAGTTCTACAGACTGATTTAAAAAAGCAATAACATTCCGAGAACAATTGGAAAGTTTCAAAGCATTTTTAAACTACAGCAGAATTCCTACAACAATGGAAGAGTTCCAAAGCATTTTTAAACTTCAGTAGAACTCCGAGAACAATGGGAGAGTTCTACAGACTGATTTAAAAAAACAATAACATTCCGAGAACAATGGGAGAGTTCCAAAGCATTTTTAATCTTCTGCAGAATTCCGAGAACAATGGAAGAGTTCCAAAGCATTTTTAAACTTCAGCAGAATTCTGCGAACAATGGAAGAGTTCCAAAGCATTTTTAAACTTCAGTAGAATTCCGAGAACAATGGGAAAGTTCTACAGACTGATTTAAAAAAACAATAACATTCAGAGAACAATGGGAAAGTTTCAAAGCATTTTTAAACTACAGCAGAATTCCGAGAACATTGGAAGAGTTCCAAAGCATTTTTAAACTTCAGCAGAATTCCGAGAACAAAGGGAGAGTTCTAAAGACTTATTTTAAAAAAAATAACATTCCGAGAACAATGGGAGAGTTCCAAAGCATTTTTAAACTTCAGCAAAATTCCGAGAACAATCGAAGTGTTCCAAAGCATTTTTCAACTTCTGTAGAATTCCGAGAACAAAGGAAGAGTTCCAAAGCATTTTTAAACATCAGCAAAATTCCGAGAACAATGGAAGAGTTCCAAAGCATTTTTAAACTTCAGTAGAATTCCGAGAACAACAGAAGAGGTCCAAAGCATTTTTAAACTTCAGTAGAATTCCGAGAACAATGGGAGAGTTCTACAGACTTATTTAAAAAAACAATAACATCCCGAGAACAATGGGAGAGTTCCAATGCATTTTTAAACTTCAGCAGAATTCCGAGAACAATGGAAGAGTTCCAAAGCATTTTTAAACTTCAGCAGAATTCCGAGAACAATGGGAGGGTTCTACAGACTGACTTAAAAAAACAATAACATTCCGAGAACAATGGGAAAGTTCCAAAGCATTTTTAAACTTCAGAAGAATTCTGAGAACAATGGAAGAGTTCCAAAGCATTTTTAAACTTCAGAAGAATTCCGAGAACAATGGGAGAGTTCTAAAGACTTATTTAAAAAAACAATAACATTCCGAGAACAATGGGAGAGTTCCAAAGCAATTTAAACTTCAGCAGAATTCCGAGAACAATGGAAGAGTTCCAAAGCATTTTTAAACTTCAGCAGAATTCCGAGAACAATGGAAGAGTTCTAAAGCACTTTAAAATTTCAGCAGAATTCCGAGAACAATGGAAGAGTTCCAAAGCATTTTTAAACTTCAGCAGAATTCTGAGAACAATGGGAGAGTTCTACAGACTTATTTAAAAAAAAATAATATCCCGAGAACAATGGGAGAGTTCCAAAGCATTTTTAAACTTCAGCAAAATTCCGAGAACAATGGAAGAGTGCCAAATCATTTTTAAACTTCAGTAGAACTCAGAGAACAATGGGAGAGTTCTACAGACTGATTTAAAAAAACAATAACATTCCGAGAATAATTGGAGAGTTCCAAAGCATTTCTAAACTTCTGTAGAATCCCGAGAACAATGGAAGAGTTCCAAAGCATTTTTAAACTTCAGCAGAATTCCGCGAACAATGGAAGAGTTCCAAAGCATTTTTAAACTTCAGTAGAATTCCGAGAAAAATGGAAGAGTTCCAAAGCATTTTTGAACTTCACCAGATATCCGAGAACAATGGAAGACTTCCAAAGCATTTCTAAACTTCAGCAGTATTCAGAGAACAATGGGAGAGTTCCAAAGCATTTTTAAACTTCAGTAGAATTCCGACAACAATGGTAGAGTTCTACAGACTGATTTAAAAAGAACAATAACATTCCAAGAACAATGGGAGAGTTCCAAAGCATTTTTAAACTTCTGCAGAATTCCGAGAACTATGGAAGAGTTCCAAAGCATTTTTAAACATCAGCAGAATTCCGCGAACAATGGAAGAGTTCCAAAGCATTTTTAAACTTCAGTAGAATTCCGAGAACAATGGGAGAGTTCTACATACTGATTTAAAAAAACAATAACATTCCGAGAACAATGGGAAAGTTCCAAAGCATTTTTCAACTTCAGCAGAATTCCGAGAACAGTGAAAGAGTTCCAAAGCATTTTTAAACTTCAGCAGAATTCCGAGAACAATGGAAGAGTTCCAAAGCATTTTTAAACTTCAGCAGAATTACGAGAACAATGGTAGAGTCCCAAAGCATTTTTAAACTTCAGCAGAATTCCGAGAACAATGAGAGAGTTCTACAGACCTATTTAAAAAACAATAACACTCCGAGAAAAATCGGAGATTTCCAAAGCATTTTTAAACTTCAGCAGAAATCCGAGAACAATGGAAGGCTTCCAAAGCATTTCTAAACTTCAGCAGAATTCCGAGAACAATGGTAGAGTTCCAAAGCATTTTTAAACTTCAGTAGAATTCTGAGAACAATGGGAGAGTTCTACAGACTGATTTAATAAAACAATAACATTCCGAGAACAATGGTAGAGTTCCAAAGCATTTTTAAACTTCAGTAGAATTTCGAGAACAATGGAAGAGTTCTAAAGACTTATTTAAAAAAACAATAACATTCCGAGAACAAAGGGAGAGTTCCAAAGCAATTTAAACTTCAGCAGAATTCTGAGAACAATGGAAGAGTTCCAAAGCATTTTTAAACTTCAGCAGAATTCCGAGAACAATGGAAGAGTTCCAAAGCACTTTAAAATTTCAGCAGAATTCCGAGAACAATGGAAGTGTTCCAAAGCATTTTTAAACTTCAGCAGAAGTCTGAGAACAATGGGAGAGTTCTACAGACTTATTTAAAAAAAATAACATTCCGATAACAATGGGAGAGTTCCAAAGCATTTTTAAACTTCAGCAAAATTCCGAGAACAATGGAAGAGTTCCAAATCATTTTTAAACTTCTGTAGAATTCCGAGAACAACGGAAGAGTTCCAAAGCATTTTTAAACATCAGCAAAATTCCGAGAACAATGGAAGAGTTCCAAAGCATTTTTAAACTTCAGCAGAATTCCGAGAACAATGGAAGAGTTCCAAAGCACTTTAAAATTTCAGCAGAATTCCGAGAACAATGGAAGTGTTTCAAAGCATTTTTAAACTTCAGCAGAATTCTGAGAACAATGAGAGAGTTGTACAGACTTATTTAAAAAAAAATAACATTCCGAGAACAATGGGAGAGTTCCAAAGCATTTTTAAACTTCAGCAAAATTCCGAGAACAATGGCAGAGGTCCAAATCATTTTTAAACTTCTGTAGAATTCCGAGAACAACGGAAGAGTTCCAAAGCATTTTTAAACATCAGCAAAATTACGAGAACAATGGAAGAGTTCCAAAGCATTTTTAAACTTCAGCAGAATTCCGAGAACAATGGAAGAGGTCCAAAGCATTTTTAAACTTCAGCAGAATTCCGAGAACAATGGGAGAGTTCTACAGACTTATTTAAAAAGACAGTAACATTCTGAGAACAATGGGAGAGTTCCAAAGCATTTTTAAACTTCAGCAGAATTCCGAGAACAATGGAAGAGTTCCAAAGCATTTTTAAACTTCAGCAGAATTCCGAGAACAATGGAAGAGTTCCAAACCATTTTTAAACTTCAGTAAAATTCTGAGAACAATGGGAGAGTTCTACAGACTGATTTTAAAAAAAATAACATTCCGAGAACAATGGGAAAGTTCCAAAGCATTTTTAAACTTCAGCAGAATTCCGAGAACAATGGAAGAGTTCCAAAGCATTTTTAAACTTCAGCAGAATTCCGAGAACAATGGGAGAGTTCTAAAGACTTATTTAAAAAAACAATGACATTCTGAGAACAATGGGAGAGTACCAAAGCAATTTAAACTTCAGCAGAATTCCGAGAACAATGGGAGAGTTCTAAAGACTTATTTAAAAAAAAATAACATTCCGAGAACAATGGGAGAGTTCCAAAGCATTTTTAAACTTCAGCAAAATTCCGAGAACAATTGAAGAGTTCCCAAGCATTTTTAAACTTCTGTAGAATTCCGAGAACAACGGAAGAGTTTCAAAGCATTTTTAAACTTCAGTTGAATTCCGAGAACAATGGAAGAGGTCCAAAGCATTTTTAAACTTCAGTAGAATTCCTAGAACAATGGGAGAGTTCTACAGACTTATTTAAAAAAACAATAACATCCCGAGAACAATGTGAGAGTTCCAAAGCATTTTTAAACTTCAGCAGAATTCCGAGAACAATGGAAGAGTTCCAAAGCATTTTTAAACTTCAGCAGAATTCCGAGAACAATGGGAGAGTTCTAAAGACTTATTTAAAAAAACAATAACATTCTGAGAACAATGGGAGAGTTCCAAAGCAATTTAAACTTCAGCAGAATTCCGAGAACAATAGGAGAGTTCTAAAGACTTATTTTAAAAAAAATAACATTCCGAGAACAATGGGAGAGTTCCAAAGCATTTTTAAACTTCAGCAAAATTCCGAGAACAATTGAAGAGTTCCAAAGCATTTTTAAACTTCTGTAGAATTCCGAGAACAACGGAAGAGTTTCAAAGCATTTTTAAACTTCAGTAGAATTCCGAGAACAATGGAAGAGGTCCAAAGCATTTTTAAACTTCAGTAGAATTCCGAGAACAATGGGAGAGTTCTACAGACTTATTTAAAAAAACAATAACATCCCGAGAACAATGGGAGAGTTCCAAAGCATTTTTAAACTTCAGCAGATTTCCGAGAACAATGGAAGAGTTCCAAAGAATTTTTAAACTTCAGCAGAATTCCGAGTACAATGGGAGAGTTCTAAAGACATATTTCAAAAAGAAATAACATTCCGAGAACAATAGGAGAGTTCCAAAGCAATTTAAACTATAGCAGAATTCCGAGCACTTTGGAAGAGTTCTAAAGCATTTTTAAACTTCAGCAGAATTCCGAGAACAATGGAAGAGTTCCAAAGCACTTTAAAATTTCAGCAGAATTCCGAGAACAATGGAAGTGTTTCAAAGCATTTTTAAACTTCAGCAGAATTCTGAGAACAATGGGAGAGTTGTACAGACTTATTTAAAAAAAAATAACATTCCGAGAACAATGGGAGAGTTCCAAAGCATTTTTAAACTTCAGCAAAATTCCGAGAACAATGGCAGAGGTCCAAATCATTTTTAAACTTCTGTAGAATTCCGAGAACAACGGAAGAGTTCCAAAGCATTTTTAAACATCAGCAAAATTCCGAGAACAATGGAAGAGTTCCAAAGCATTTTTAAACTTCAGCAGAATTCCGAGAACAATGGAAGAGGTCCAAAGCATTTTTAAACTTCAGCAGAATTCCGAGAACAATGGGAGAGTTCTACAGACTTATTTAAAAAAACAGTAACATTCTGAGAACAATGGGAGAGTTCCAAAGCATTTTTAAACTTCAGCAGAATTCCGAGAACAATGGAAGAGTTCCAAAGCATTTTTAAACTTCAGCAGAATTCCGAGAACAATGGAAGAGTTCCAAACCATTTTTAAACTTCAGTAAAATTCTGAGAACAATGGGAGAGTTCTACAGACTGATTTAAAAAAAAATAACATTCCGAGAACAATGGGAAAGTTCCAAAGCATTTTTAAACTTCAGCAGAATTCCGAGAACAATGGAAGAGTTCCAAAGCATTTTTAAACTTCAGCAGAATTCCGAGAACAATGGGAGAGTTCTAAAGACTTATTTAAAAAAACAATGACATTCTGAGAACAATGGGAGAGTACCAAAGCAATTTAAACTTCAGCAGAATTCCGAGAACAATGGGAGAGTTCTAAAGACTTATTTAAAAAAAAATAACATTCCGAGAACAATGGGAGAGTTCCAAAGCATTTTTAAACTTCAGCAAAATTCCGAGAACAATTGAAGAGTTCCAAAGCATTTTTAAACTTCTGTAGAATTCCGAGAACAACGGAAGAGTTTCAAAGCATTTTTAAACTTCAGTTGAATTCCGAGAACAATGGAAGAGGTCCAAAGCATTTTTAAACTTCAGTAGAATTCCTAGAACAATGGGAGAGTTCTACAGACTTATTTAAAAAAACAATAACATCCCGAGAACAATGTGAGAGTTCCAAAGCATTTTTAAACTTCAGCAGAATTCCGAGAACAATGGAAGAGTTCCAAAGCATTTTTAAACTTCAGCAGAATTCCGAGAACAATGGGAGAGTTCTAAAGACTTATTTAAAAAAACAATAACATTCTGAGAACAATGGGAGAGTTCCAAAGCAATTTAAACTTCAGCAGAATTCCGAGAACAATAGGAGAGTTCTAAAGACTTATTTTAAAAAAAATAACATTCCGAGAACAATGGGAGAGTTCCAAAGCATTTTTAAACTTCAGCAAAATTCCGAGAACAATTGAAGAGTTCCAAAGCATTTTTAAACTTCTGTAGAATTCCGAGAACAACGGAAGAGTTTCAAAGCATTTTTAAACTTCAGTAGAATTCCCAGAACAATGGAAGAGGTCCAAAGCATTTTTAAACTTCAGTAGAATTCCGAGAACAATGGGAGAGTTCTACAGACTTATTTAAAAAAACAATAACATCCCGAGAACAATGGGAGAGTTCCAAAGCAGTTTTAAACTTCAGCAGATTTCCGAGAACAATGGAAGAGTTCCAAAGCATTTTTAAACTTCAGCAGAATTTCGAGTACAATGGGAGAGTTCTAAAGACATATTTCAAAAAGAAATAACATTCCGAGAACAATAGGAGAGTTCCAAAGCAATTTAAACTATAGCAGAATTCCGAGCACTTTGGAAGAGTTCTAAAGTATTTTTAAACTTCAGCAGAATTCCGAGAACAATGGAAGAGTTCCAAAGCACTTTAAAATTTCAGCAGAATTCCGAGAACAATGGAAGTGTTCCAAAGCATTTGTAAACTTCTGCAGAATTCTGAGAACAATGGGAGAGTTCTACAGACTTATTTAAAAAAAAATAACATTCCGAGAACAATGGGAGAGTTCCAAAGCATTTTTAAACTTCAGCAAAATTCCGAGAACAATGGAAGAGTTCCAAAGCATTTTTAAACTTCAGCAGAATTCCGAGAACAATGGAAGAGGTCCAAAGCATTTTTAAACTTCAGCAGACTTCCGAGAACAATGGGAGAGTTCTACAGACTTATTTAAAAAACAATAACATTCTGAGAACAATGGGAGAGTTCCAAAGCATTTTTAAACTTCAGCAGAATTCCGAGAACAATGGAAGAGTTCCAAAGCATTTTTAAACTTCAGCAGAATTCCGAGAACAATGGAAGAGTTCCAAACCATTTTTAAACTTCAGTAGAATTCTGAGAACAATGGGAGAGTTCTACAGACTGATTAAAAAAAAAATAACATTCCGAGAACAATGGGAAAGTTCCAAAGCATTTTTAAACTTCAGCAGAATTCCGAGAACAATGGAAGAGTTCCAAAGCATTTTTAAACTTCAGCAGAATTCCGAGAACAATGGGAGAGTTCTAAAGACTTATTTAAAAAAACAATAACATTCTGAGATCAATGGGAGAGTTCCAAAGCAATTTAAACTTCAGCAGAATTCCGAGTACAATGGGAGAGTTCTACAGACTTATTTAAAAAAACAATAACATCCCGAGAACAATGGGAGAGTTCCAAAGCATTTTTAAACTTCAGCAGAATTCCGAGAACAATGGAAGAGTTCCAAAGCATTTTTAAACTACACCAGAATTCCGAGAACAATGGGAGATTTCTACAGACTGATTTAAAAAAACAATAACATTCCGAGAACAATGGGAAAGTTCCAAAGCATTTTTAAACTTCAGAAGAATTCTGAGAACAATGGAAGTGTTCCAAAGCATTTTTAAACTTCAGCAGAATTCTGCGAACAATGGGAGAGTTCTAAAGACTTATTTAAAAAAACAATAACATTCCAAGAACAATGGGAGAGTTCCAAAGCAATTTAAACTTCAGCAGAATTCCGAGAACAATGGAAGAGTTCCAAAGCATTTTTAAACTTCAGCAGAATTCCGAGAACAATGGAAGAGTTCCAAAGCATTTTTAAACTTCAGCAGAATTCTGAGAACAATGGGAGAGTTCTACAGCACTTTAAAATTTCAGCAGAATTCCGAGAACAATGGAAGAGTTCCAAAGCATTTTTAAACTTCAGCAGAATTCGGAGAACAATGGGAGAGTTCTACAGACTTATTTAAAAAAAAATAACATTCTGAGAACAATGGGAGAGTTCCAAAGCATTTTTAAACTTCAGCAAAATTCCGAGAACAATGGAAGAGTTCCAAATCATTTTTAAACTTCAGTAGAACTCAGAGAACAATGTGAGAGTTCTACAGACTGATTTAAAAAAACAATAACATTCCGAGAACAATGGGAGAGTTCCAAAGCATTTTTAAACTTCTGCAGAATTCCGAGAACAATGGAAGAGTTCCAAAGCATTTTTAAACTTTAGCAGAATTTCGCGAACAATGGAAGAGTTCCAAAGCATTTTTAAACTTCAGTAGAAGTCCGAGAACAATGGGAAAGTTCTACAGACTGATTTAAAAAAACAATAACATTCCGAGAACAATGGGAAAGTTTCAAAGCATTTTTAAACTACAGCAGAATTCCTAGAACAATGGAAGAGTTCCAAAGCATTTTTAAACTTCAGCAGAATTCCGAGAACAATGGAAGAGTTCCAAAGCACTTTAAAATTTCAGCAGAATTCCGAGAACAATGGAAGTGTTTCAAAGCATTTTTAAACTTCAGCAGAATTCTGAGAACAATGGGAGAGTTGTACAGACTTATTTAAAAAAAAATAACATTCCGAGAACAATGGGAGAGTTCCAAAGCATTTTTAAACTTCAGCAAAATTCCGAGAACAATGGCAGAGGTCCAAATCATTTTTAAACTTCTGTAGAATTCCGAGAACAACGGAAGAGTTCCAAAGCATTTTTAAACATCAGCAAAATTCCGAGAACAATGGAAGAGTTCCAAAGCATTTTTAAACTTCAGCAGAATTCCGAGAACAATGGAAGAGGTCCAAAGCATTTTTAAACTTCAGCAGAATTCCGAGAACAATGGGAGAGTTCTACAGACTTATTTAAAAAAACAGTAACATTCTGAGAACAATGGGAGAGTTCCAAAGCATTTTTAAACTTCAGCAGAATTCCGAGAACAATGGAAGAGTTCCAAAGCATTTTTAAACTTCAGCAGAATTCCGAGAACAATGGAAGAATTCCAAACCATTTTTAAACTTCAGTAAAATTCTGAGAACAATGGGAGAGTTCTACAGACTGATTTAAAAAAAAATAACATTCCGAGAACAATGGGAAAGTTCCAAAGCATTTTTAAACTTCAGCAGAATTCCGAGAACAATGGAAGAGTTCCAAAGCATTTTTAAACTTCAGCAGAATTCCGAGAACAATGGGAGAGTTCTAAAGACTTATTTAAAAAAACAATGACATTCTGATAACAATGGGAGAGTACCAAAGCAATTTAAACTTCAGCAGAATTCCGAGAACAATGGGAGAGTTCTAAAGACTTATTTAAAAAAAAATAACATTCCGAGAACAATGGGAGAGTTCCAAAGCATTATTAAACTTCAGCAAAATTCCGAGAACAATTGAAGAGTTCCAAAGCATTTTTAAACTTCTGTAGAATTCCGAGAACAACGGAAGAGTTTCAAAGCATTTTTAAACTTCAGTTGAATTCCGAGAACAATGGAAGAGGTCCAAAGCATTTTTAAACTTCAGTAGAATTCCTAGAACAATGGGAGAGTTCTACAGACTTATTTAAAAAAACAATAACATCCCGAGAACAATGTGAGAGTTCCAAAGCATTTTTAAACTTCAGCAGAATTCCGAGAACAATGGAAGAGTTCCAAAGCATTTTTAAACTTCAGCAGAATTCCGAGAACAATGGGAGAGTTCTAAAGACTTATTTAAAAAAACAATAACATTCTGAGAACAATGGGAGAGTTCCAAAGCAATTTAAACTTCAGCAGAATTCCGAGAACAATAGGAGAGTACTAAAGACTTATTTAAAAAAAAATAACATTCCGAGAACAATGGGAGAGTTCCAAAGCATTTTTAAACTTCAGCAAAATTCCGAGAACAATTGAAGAGTTCCAAAGCATTTTTAAACTTCTGTAGAATTCCGAGAACAACGGAAGAGTTTCAAAGCATTTTTAAACTTCAGTAGAATTCCGAGAACAATGGAAGAGGTCCAAAGCATTTTTAAACTTCAGTAGAATTCCGAGAACAATGGGAGAGTTCTACAGAATTATTTAAAAAAACAATAACATCCCGAGAACAATGGGAGAGTTCCAAAGCATTTTTAAACTTCAGCAGATTTCCGAGAACAATGGAAGAGTTCCAAAGCATTTTTAAACTTCAGCAGAATTCCGAGTACGATGGGAGAGTTCTAAAGACATATTTCAAAAAGAAATAACATTCCGAGAACAATAGGAGAGTTCCAAAGCAATTTAAACTATAGCAGAATTCCGAGCACTTTGGAAGAGTTCTAAAGCATTTTTAAACTTCAGCAGAATTCCGAGAACAATGGAAGAGTTCCAAAGCACTTTAAAATTTCAGCAGAATTCCGAGAACAATGGAAGTGTTCCAAAGCATTTGTAAACTTCTGCAGAATTCTGAGAACAATGGGAGAGTTCTACAGACTTATTTAAAAAAAAATAACATTCCGAGAACAATGGGAGAGTTCCAAAGCATTTTTAAACTTCAGCAAAATTCCGAGAACAATGGAAGAGTTCCAAATCATTTTTAAACTTCTGTAGAATTCCGAGAACAATGGAAGAGTTCCAAAACATTTTTAAACATCAGCAAAATTCCGAGAACAATGGAAGAGTTCCAAAGCATTTTTAAACTTCAGCAGAATTCCGAGAACAATGGAAGAGTTCCAAACCATTTTTAAACTTCAGTAGAATTCTGAGAACAATGGGAGAGTTCTACAGACTGATTAAAAAAAAAATAACATTCCGAGAACAATGGGAAAGTTCCAAAGCATTTTTAAACTTCAGCAGAATTCCGAGAACAATGGAAGAGTTCCAAAGCATTTTTAAACTTCAGCAGAATTCCGAGAACAATGGGAGAGTTCTAAAGACTTATTTAAAAAAACAATAACATTCTGAGATCAATGGGAGAGTTCCAAAGCAATTTAAACTTCAGCAGAATTCCGAGAACAATGGGAGAGTTCTACAGACTTATTTAAAAAAACAATAACATCCCGAGAACAATGGGAGAGTTCCAAAGCATTTTTAAACTTCAGCAGAATTCCGAGAACAATGGAAGAGTTCCAAAGCATTTTTAAACTACACCAGAATTCCGAGAACAATGGGAGAGTTCTACAGACTGATTTAAAAAAACAATAACATTCCGAGAACAATGGGAAAGTTCCAAAGCATTTTTAAACTTCAGAAGAATTCTGAGAACAATGGAAGTGTTCCAAAGCATTTTTAAACTTCAGCAGAATTCTGAGAACAATGGGAGAGTTCTAAAGACTTATTTAAAAAAACAATAACATTCCAAGAACAATGGGAGAGTTCCAAAGCAATTTAAACTTCAGCAGAATTCCGAGAACAATGGAAGAGTTCCAATGCATTTTTAAACTTCAGCAGAATTCCGAGAACAATGGAAGAGTTCTAAAGCACTTTAAAATTTCAGCAGAATTCCGAGAACAATGGAAGAGTTCCAAAGCATTTTTAAACTTCAGCAGAATTCTGAGAACAATGGGAGAGTTCTACAGCACTTTAAAATTTCAGCAGAATTCCGAGAACAATGGAAGAGTTCCAAAGCATTTTTAAACTTCAGCAGAATTCGGAGAACAATGGGAGAGTTCTACAGACTTATTTAAAAAAAAATAACATTCTGAGAACAATGGGAGAGTTCCAAAGCATTTTTAAACTTCAGCAAAATTCCGAGAACAATGGAAGAGTTCCAAATCATTTTTAAACTTCAGTAGAACTCAGAGAACAATGTGAGAGTTCTACAGACTGATTTAAAAAAACAATAACATTCCGAGAACAATGGGAGAGTTCCAAAGCATTTTTAAAATTCTGCAGAATTCCGAGAACAATGGAAGAGTTCCAAAGCATTTTTAAACTTTAGCAGAATTTCGCGAACAATGGAAGAGTTCCAAAGCATTTTTAAACTTCAGTAGAATTCCGAGAACAATGGGAAAGTTCTACAGACTGATTTAAAAAAACAATAACATTCCGAGAACAATGGGAAAGTTTCAAAGCATTTTTAAACTACAGCAGAATTCCTAGAACAATGGAAGAGTTCCAAAGCATTTTTAAACTTCAGCAGAATTCCGAGAACAATGGAAGAGTTCCAAAGCACTTTAAAATTTCAGCAGAATTCCGAGAACAATGGAAGTGTTTCAAAGCATTTTTAAACTTCAGCAGAATTCTGAGAACAATGGGAGAGTTGTACAGACTTATTTAAAAAAAAATAACATCCCGAGAACAATGGGAGAGTTCCAAAGCATTTTTAAACTTCAGCAAAATTCCGAGAACAATGGCAGAGGTCCAAATCATTTTTAAACTTCTGTAGAATTCTGAGAACAACGGAAGAGTTCCAAAGCATTTTTAAACATCAGCAAAATTCCGAGAACAATGGAAGAGTTCCAAAGCATTTTTAAACTTCAGCAGAATTCCGAGAACAATGGAAGAGGTCCAAAGCATTTTTAAACTTCAGCAGAATTCCAAGAACAATGGGAGAGTTCTACAGACTTATTTAAAAAAACAGTAACATTCTGAGAACAATGGGAGAGTTCCAAAGCATTTTTAAACTTCAGCAGAATTCCGAGAACAATGGAAGAGTTCCAAAGCATTTTTAAACTTCAGCAGAATTCCGAGAACAATGGAAGAGTTCCAAACCATTTTTAAACTTCAGTAAAATTCTGAGAACAATGGGAGAGTTCTACAGACTGATTTAAAAAAAAATAACATTCCGAGAACAATGGGAAAGTTCCAAAGCATTTTTAAACTTCAGCAGAATTCCGAGAACAATGGAAGAGTTCCAAAGCATTTTTAAACTTCAGCAGAATTCCGAGAACAATGGGAGAGTTCTAAAGACTTATTTAAAAAAACAATGACATTCTGAGAACAATGGGAGAGTACCAAAGCAATTTAAACTTCAGCAGAATTCCGAGAACAATGGGAGAGTTCTAAAGACTTATTTAAAAAAAAGTAACATTCCGAGAACAATGGGAGAGTTCCAAAGCATTTTTAAACTTCAGCAAAATTCCGAGAACAATTGAAGAGTTCCAAAGCATTTTTAAACTTCTGTAGAATTCCGAGAACAACGGAAGAGTTTCAAAGCATTTTTAAACTTCAGTAGAATTCCGAGAACAATGGAAGAGGTCCAAAGCATTTTTAAACTTCAGTAGAATTCCTAGAACAATGGGAGAGTTCTACAGACTTATTTAAAAAAACAATAACATCCCGAGAACAATGTGAGAGTTCCAAAGCATTTTTAAACTTCAGCAGAATTCCGAGAACAATGGAAGAGTTCCAAAGCATTTTTAAACTTCAGCAGAATTCCGAGAACAATGGGAGAGTTCTAAAGACTTATTTAAAAAAACAATAACATTCTGAGAACAATGGGAGTGTTCCAAAGCAATTTAAACTTCAGCAGAATTCCGAGAACAATAGGAGAGTTCTAAAGACTTATTTAAAAAAAAATAACATTCCGAGAACAATGGGAGAGTTCCAAAGCATTTTTAAACTTCAGCAAAATTCCGAGAACAATTGAAGAGTTCCAAAGCATTTTTAAACTTCTGTAGAATTCCGAGAACAACGGAAGAGTTTCAAAGCATTTTTAAACTTCAGTAGAATTCCGAGAACAATGGAAGAGGTCCAAAGCATTTTTAAACTTCAGTAGAATTCCGAGAACAATGGGAGAGTTCTACAGACTTATTTAAATAAACAATAACATCCCGAGAACAATGGGAGAGTTCCAAAGCATTTTTAAACTTCAGCAGATTTCCGAGAACAATGGAAGAGTTCCAAAGCATTTTTAAACTTCAGCAGAATTCCGAGTACAATGGGAGAGTTCTAAAGACATATTTCAAAAAGAAATAACATTCCGAGAACAATAGGAGAGTTCCAAAGCAATTTAAACTATAGCAGAATTCCGAGCACTTTGGAAGAGTTCTAAAGCATTTTTAAACTTCAGCAGAATTCCGAGAACAATGGAAGAGTTCCAAAGCACTTTAAAATTTCAGCAGAATTCCGAGAACAATGGAAGTGTTCCAAAGCATTTGTAAACTTCTGGAGAATTCTGAGAACAATGGGAGAGTTCTACAGACTTATTTAAAAAAAAATAACATTCCGAGAACAATGGGAGAGTTCCAAAGCATTTTTAAACTTCAGCAAAATTCCGAGAACAATGGAAGAGTTCCAAATCATTTTTAAACTTCTGTAGAATTCCGAGAACAATGGAAGAGTTCCAAAGCATTTTTAAACATCAGCAAAATTCCGAGAACAATGGAAGAGGTCCAAAGCATTTTTAAACTTCAGCAGACTTCCGAGAACAATGGGAGAGTTCTACAGACTTATTTAAAAAAACAATAACATTCTGAGAACAATGGGAGAGTTCCAAAGCATTTTTAAACTTCAGCAGAATTCCGAGAACAATGAAAGAGTTCCAAAGCATTTTTAAACTTCAGCAGAATTCCGAGAACAATGGAAGAGTTCCAAACCATTTTTAAACTTCAGTAGAATTCTGAGAACAATGGGAGAGTTCTACAGACTGATTAAAAAAAAAATAACATTCCGAGAACAATGGGAAAGTTCCAAAGCATTTTTAAACTTCAGCAGAATTCCGAGAACAATGGAAGAGTTCCAAAGCATTTTTAAACTTCAGCAGAATTCCGAGAACAATGGGAGAGTTCTAAAGACTTATTTAAAAAAACAATAACATTCTGAGATCAATGGGAGAGTTCCAAAGCAATTTAAGCTTCAGCAGAATTCCGAGAACAATGGGAGAGTTCTACAGACTTATTTAAAAAAACAATAACATCCCGAGAACAATGGGAGAGTTCCAAAGCATTTTTAAACTTCAGCAGAATTCCGAGAACAATGGAAGAGTTCCAAAGCATTTTTAAACTACACCAGAATTCCGAGAACAATGGGAGAGTTCTACAGACTGATTTAAAAAAACAATAACATTCCGAGAACAATGGGAAAGTTCCAAAGCATTTTTAAACTTCAGAAGAATTCTGAGAACAATGGAAGTGTTCCAAAGCATTTTTAAACTTCAGCAGAATTCTGAGAACAATGGGAGAGTTCTAAAGACTTATTTAAAAAAACAATAACATTCCAAGAACAATGGGAGAGTTCCAAAGCAATTTAAACTTCAGCAGAATTCCGAGAACAATGGAAGAGTTCCAACGCATTTTTAAACTTCAGCAGAATTCCGAGAACAATGGAAGAGTTCTAAAGCACTTTAAAGTTTCAGCAGAATTCCGAGAACAATGGAAGAGTTCCAAAGCATTTTTAAACGTCAGCAGAATTCTGAGAACAATGGGAGAGTTCTACAGCACTTTAAAATTTCAGCAGAATTCCGAGAACAATGGAAGAGTTCCAAAGCATTTTTAAACTTCAGCAGAATTCGGAGAACAATGGGAGAGTTCTACAGACTTATTTTAAAAAAAATAACATTCTGAGAACAATGGGAGAGTTCCAAAGCATTTTTAAACTTCAGCAAAATTCCGAGAACAATGGAAGAGTTCCAAATCATTTTTAAACTTCAGTAGAACTCAGAGAACAATGTGAGAGTTCTACAGACTGATTTAAAAAAACAATAACATTCCGAGAACAATGGGAGAGTTCCAAAGCATTTTTAAACTTCTGCAGAATTCCGAGAACAATGGAAGAGTTCCAAAGCATTTTTAAACTTTAGCAGAATTTCGCGAACAATGGAAGAGTTCCAAAGCATTTTTAAACTTCAGTAGAATTCCGAGAACAATGGGAAAGTTCTACAGACTGATTTAAAAAAACAATAACATTCCGAGAACAATGGGAAAGTTTCAAAGCATTTTTAAACTACAGCAGAATTCCTAGAACAATGGAAGAGTTCCAAATCATTTTTAAACTTCAGTAGAACTCCGAGAACAATGGGAGAGTTCTATAGACTGATTTAAAAAAACAGTAACAGTCCGAGAACAATGGAAGAGTTCCAAAGTATTTTTAATCTTCTGCAGAATTCCGAGAACAATGGAAGAGTTCCAAAGCATTTTTAAACTTCAGCAGAATTCCGCGAACAATGGAAGAGTTCCAAGCATTTTTAAACTTCAGTAGAATTCTGAGAACAATGGGAAAGTTCTACAGACTGATTTAAAAAAACAATAACATTCAGAGAACAATGGGAAAGTTTCAAAGCATTTTTAAACTACAGCAGAATTCCGAGAACAATGGAAGAGTTCCAAAGCATTTTTAAACTTCAGCAGAATTCCGAGAACAATGGGAGAGTTCTAAATACTTATTTTAAAAAAAATAACATTCCGAGAACAATGGGAGAGTTCCAAAGCATTTTTAAACTTCAGCAAAATTCCGAGAACAATTGAAGAGTTCCAAAGCATTTTTCAACTTCTGTAGAATTCCGAGAACAACGGAAGAGTTCCAAAGCATTTTTAAACATCAGCAAAATTCCGAGAACAATGGAAGAGTTCCAAAGCATTTTTAAACTTCAGTAGAATTCCGTGAACAATAGAAGAGGTCCAAAGCATTTTTAAACTTCAGTAGAATTCCGAGAACAATGGGAGAGTTCTACAGACTTATTTAAAAAACAATAACATCCCGAGAACAATGGGAGTGTTCCAAAGCATTTTTAAACTTCAGCAGAATTCCGAGAACAATGGAAGCATTCCAAAGCATTTTTAAACTTCAGCAGAATTCCGAGAACAATGGGAGAGTTCTAAAGCACTTTAAAATTTCAGCAGAATTCCGAGAACAATGGAAGAGTTCCAAAGCATTTTTAAACTTCAGCAGAATTCTGAGAACAATGGGAGAGTTCTACAGACTGATTTAAAAAAACAATAACATTCCGAGAATAATGGGAGAGTTCCAAAGCATTTCTAAACTTCTGTAGAATCCCGAGAACAATGGAAGAGTTCCAAAGCATTTTTAAACTTCAGCAGAATTCCGCGAACAATGGAAGAGTTCCAAAGCATTTTTAAACTTCAGTAGAATTCCGAGAACAATGGGAGAGTTCTACAGACTTATTTAAAAAAAAATAACATTCCGAGAACAATGGGAGAGTTCCAAAGCATTTTTAAACTTCAGCAAAATTCCGAGAACAATGGAAAAGTTCCAAAGCATTTTTAAACTTCTGTAGAATTCCGAGAACAACGGAAGAGTTCCAAAGCATTTTTAAACATCAGCAAAATTCCGAGAACAATGGGAGAGTTCCAAAGCATTTTTAAACTTCAGCAGAATTCCGAGAACAACGGAAGAGTTCCAAAGCATTTTTAAACTTCAGCAGAATTCCGAGAACAATGGGAGAGTTCTACAGACTGATTTAAAAAAACAATAACATTCCGAGAACAATGGGAAAGTTCCAAAGCATTTTTAAACTTCAGAAGAATTCCGAGAACAATGGAAGATTTCCAAAGCATTTTTAAACTTCAGCAGAATTCCGAGAACAATGGGAGAGTTCTAAAGACTTATTTAAAAAAACAATAACATTCCGAGAACAATGGGAGAGTTCCAAAGCAATTTAAACTTCAGCAGAATTCCGAGAACAATGGAAGAGTTCCAAAGCATTTTTAAACTTCAGCAGAATTCCGAGAACAATGGAAGAGTTCTAAAGCACTTTAAAATTTCAGCAGAATTCCGAGAACAATGGAAGAGTTCCAAAGCATTTTTAAACTTCAGCAGAATTCTGAGAACAATGGGAGAGTTCTACAGACTTATTTAAAAAAAAATAACATTCCGAGAACAATGGGAGAGTTCGAAAGCATTTTTAAACTTCAGCAAAATTCCGAGAACAATGGAAGAGTGCCAAATCATTTTTAAACTTCAGTAGAACTCAGAGAACAATGGGAGAGTTCTACAGACTGATTTAAAAAAACAATAACATTCCGAGAATAATGGGAGAGTTCCATAGCATTTCTAAACTTCTGCAGAATTCCGAGAACAATGGAAGAGTTCCAAAGCATTTTTAAACTTCAGCAGAATTCCGAGAACAATGGAAGAGTTCCAAAGCATTTTTAAACTTCAGCAGAATTCCGAGAACAATGGAAGAGTTTCAAAGCATTTTTAAACTTCAGCAGAATTCCGAGAACAATAGGAGAGTTCTAAATAGAGATGAGCTTTGTTCTACTCGAACTGTTCGCCAATCTCAAATTCGAGCTGTTTTGTGCGGTGTTCGAGCCGTTCGGCGAACTCGAACGATTTGAGAAAAATTCGGCTGTTCGAGGTTATGTTCGATAACTGTTCGTGCACCAAAATCATAACTGGATTTTTTCTCAGTAATGATGAAAATTAATGTTAATACGCAGTTTGAGTGTACAGCGGGGTGGGGGGAGGGGCAGGGGATGGATCTCTGCAGGAATAATGGAGATCTCCATTTTTTTTCTCTTTCCCGCATTTACAGTGGGGAGGTGCAATCTGTCAGCCTATCAGCAGCGCACACACGGAGCGAAGTGCTTTTTTCACACAATCAAGGGCATGTGTCATTGGCAGTGTATGTCACATGTCCTTGCCCTATAAGACCAAGCCATTTTCCCCGTCGCCACCATTTTCTCACTGCTGCTGCTGCGTGTTAGACGGCACCGCTGTTGCTGTGTGCGCTATACCTTGTTAATTTCAAGCCAATTTTCGCACAAATCTACAGATAGCTTGGGAGTAGGGAATAGTTGTGATTGCAGTCCTTTTAAGGACTAGGTTACAGCATTTCCTACGACTTTTATCAGGCAGGTCTGTGCTCTTAAATAGATAGATTGTGGGAGTAAAGACTAATTGTAATTGCAGTCCTTTTCAGGACTAGGTTACATCAGTTCCTATCAGTTTTTGCCAGGCAGGTCTGTGCCAGTGCTGTGCAAGTTTTTTTCACAGCATTTGGCTGAATCTAGCAGAGCTAATCCTTTTTGGCCTATTGCAGAGTGTGTTAGTCAGTGGAGTAGCCTATCTGTGTTGCAAGATATACCACCTGTGTATAGAATACCAATTTTTTTACTGCACCTAGTGAAGTAAAATCTTTTGGGCATAGCATCATTCTATTAGTCCATCTATACTGACCTCCATCAGGTTGCAAATTGAATATAATTTTTTTCTGCATCTAGCTCTGAAAAAATATTTGGGCTTCTAGCAGTGTTTGGGACTTGTTCTATTAGTCCATCTATACTGACCTCCATCAGGTTGCAAACTGAATATAATTTTTTTCTGCATCTAGCTCTGAAAAAATATTTGGCCTTCTAGCAGTGTGTGGGACTTTCTCTATTAGTCCATCTATACTGACCTCCATCAGGTTGCAAACTGAATATATTTTTTTTCTGCATCTACCTCTGAAAAAATATTGGGCTTCTAGCTGTGTGTGGGACTTGTTCTATTAATCCATCTATACAGACCTCCATCAGGTTGCAAACTGAATATAATTTTTTTCTGCATCTACCTCTGAAAAAATATTAGGGCTTCTAGCTGTGTGTGGGACTTGTTCTATTAGTCCATCTATACTGACCTCCATCAGGTTGCAAACTGAATATAATTTTTTTCTGCATCTAGCTCTGAAAAAATATTTGGCCTTCTAGCAGTGTGTGGGACTTTCTCTATTAGTCCATCTATACTGACCTCCATCAGGTTGCAAATTAAAAATATTTTTTATCTGCATCCAGCTCTGAAAAAATATTTGGCCTTCTAGCAGTGTGTGGGACTTTCTCTATTAGTCCATCTATACTGACCTCCATCAGGTTGCAAATTAAAAATAATTTTTATCTGCATCCAGCTCTGAAAAAATATTTGGCCTTCTAGCAGTGTGTGGGACTTTCTCTATTAGTCCATCTATACTGACCTCCATCAGGTTGCAAATTAAAAATATTTTTTTGTCTGCATCTAGCTCTGAAAAAATATTTGGCCTTCTAGCAGTGTGTGGGACTTTCTCTAGTAGTCCATCTATACTGACCTCCATCAGGTTGAAACTGAATATATTTTTTTCTGCATCTACCTCTGAAAAAATATTGGGCTTCTAGCTGTGTGTGGGACTTGTTCTATTAATCCATCTATACAGACCTCCATCAGGTTGCAAACTGAATATAATTTTTTTCTGCATCTACCTCTGAAAAAATATTTGGGCTTCTAGCTGTGTGTGGGACTTGTTCTATTAGTCCATCTATACTGACCTCCATCAGGTTGCAAACTGAAAATAATTTTTTGTCTGCATCTAGCTCTGAAAAAATATTTGGCCTTCTAGCAGTGTGTGGGACTTTCTCTATTAGTCCATCTATACTGACCTCCATCAGGTTGCAAATTAAAAATAATTTTTATCTGCATCCAGCTCTGAAAAAATATTTGGCCTTCTAGCAGTGTGTGGGACTTTCTCTATTAGTCCATCTATACTGACCTCCATCAGGTTGCAAATTAAAAATAATTTTTATCTGCATCCAGCTCTGAAAACATATTTGGCCTTCTAGCAGTGTGTGGGACTTTCTCTATTAGTCCATCTATACTGACCTCCATCAGGTTGCAAATTAAAAATAATTTTTTGTCTGCATCTAGCTCTGAAAAAATATTTGGCCTTCTAGCAGTGTGTGGGACTTTCTCTATTAGTGTTAGAACCTTGCTCTTAGTTTTTTTTCCTTTGCTGGTCACATGACCTTGTTGGCCTATTTAATCCTGCTCCACCCTTCTGGCTTTGCTGGACTTCATTGTATATCTACTTTCTAGCTAGCCTGTGCTCTGTGTCTTGCTCTGTTAGTTTGCTTGGTCTACTGACCTCTATGTTCTATATATTTTGTTTGTTCGTCTGTCTGCTACTATTTCTGTTAGGAGGTGTCCCATATTCCTCCCAGTCCTTAGTACTTGTAGGGATTCCTTCCTCACATCTATAGGTCTCCGTACAGACTAGCTTAGGACTTTAGCAGGTCTGATCGCAGGATCAGGTTCCCTGTTACATCGTAGGGATTAAGCTGAGTTCTATCGTAGGGACAGATCTCCTCTCTTTCCTTAGCTCTGGTAGCAGAACATAACAGTAAGTCCAGCCAGCAAATTCTCTAAGGAAAGATTTTTCTGTTCCATCATGGTGTCGGTTCAGGATTTGGTTCATCGCCTGCAGGGACTCTCTCTGGAGGTGATCGAGCTCCGTCAGCACGTGAGTAACTGTCCTGGAGCACATTTCTTGGAGCCTAAGGTATGTTTGCCGGATTTATTTTTTGGTGAACACCGAGAATTTTTTTCATTCAAAAATGCTTGCTTATTGTATTTTCTTTTGAGACCTAAGTCCTCTGGGGATGAATCCCAGCGCGTAGGGTTCATAATGTCACTTTTGCGCAAAGAGCCTCAGGAGTGGGCCTTTTCTTTGCAACCTAGTGATACATGCTTCAGATCAGTGGATAGTTTTTTTTCTGCTTTGGGACTTTTATATGATGATCCTGACCGTGTCGCATCAGCTGAGACTGAGTTGAGACGTTTAAAACAAGGATCAGGTAATGTGGAAAAATATTGTACTCATTTCCGTCGTTGGTCTACTCAAACAGGGTGGAACGATTTTGCTCTGAAAAGTCTATTTCTTGCTGGGCTCAGTGAAAGGGTTAAAGAACTGCTAATTGCTTATCCTACACCTGAAGATTTGCAACAGGCTATGCAATTAGCTATACGGGTGAATAGAAGACTGCGTGCAAGGGTTAATGAGAGCAAATCCTCTGATATGTCAGTTTCTGGTTATGAGAATGTGTGTACTAACAGTGGTGAACCGATGGAGATTGGATCGGTGGCACCTCGCTCTCAAGAAAAAGACCGTCGATTTTTTGAAGGCTTGTGTTTCTATTGCGGAAAATCTGGTCATTTGATTAAAGGTTGTGAGCTTCATATGAAGAAAGAAAAAAAAATGGTCAGTCATGCCCGTATTGCCTGTTTAAATTCCAAGGGTGTATTTTTAGCTGCTTCCACGATTGCTCAGGAAAAATTAATGGAATTTCGGGTGTTTGTCAATTGTGGGTCTACTCTGAATGTTATTGATGGGGGATTCGTGGAAAGACTCAATTTAAAACCTGAACCTTTATCATCCCCCATTGCTGTGGTTTCTGTGGATGGTTCCCCTTTGAAGAATATTACTCTCAAGGTCTGTGAATTTCCTCTCACTATTAATGGTGTTCACCATGAGAAATTGGATTTGGTAGTGTTGAATAACTTGCCTTCTCCAGTAATATTGGGATTGCCCTGGTTAAAATTTCACAATCCTGTACTGGATTGGTCTACCAGTGAAATTAAATCCTGGAGCCATAAATGTTATGACAAGTGTTGTAATGGGCGTATTGCAGCTTTAGATAGGGGAGAATTGCCTGTTCCTATTCAGGATTTTTGGAGAGTTTTTTCTGAGAAGGAATCGCAGGTTTTGCCTCCCCATAGAGACTATGATTGTTCTATTGAATTTGTCCCTGGAGCGACTCTTCCTAAAAGTCGTTTATTTAACCTTACTATTCCTGAGAGGAAGGATTTGGAGGAATACATACAGACAAGTTTGGCCGCCGGTCACATTAGGCCCTCTAAGTCTCCTGTGGCGGTTGGATTTTTTTTTGTAAAAAAAAAGGACGGCGGTTTACGTCCTTGTCTGGATTTTCGTGAGATTAACAAAATTACTGTACGCAATCCTTACCCACTGCCATTGATTCCTGATCTGTTTAACCAGTTAATGGGGGCCAAGTGGTTCTCTACAATTGACCTTAAGGGGGCATACAATCTGTTGCGCATGAAGGAGGGTGACGAATGGAAGACTGCTTTTAACACTCCTGTGGGTCATTTTGAGAATCTGGTTATGCCTTTTGGTCTTACTAATGCTCCTGCATTTTTTCAGAATCTGATTAATGACATCCTTAGACCTTTGATCGGTAAAAATGTGGTTGTGTATTTGGATGACATTTTGATTTATTCGCCGGATCTGGAGTCTCATTGGCGGAGCGTGCGTGAGGTATTACAGTTATTAATGGACAATTCGCTTTTTGCTAAGCTGGAGAAATGTGAGTTCGCTGTACAGAGAATTAGTTTTTTGGGCTACATTATCTCCAGCAAAAGTTTTGAGATGGATCCGGTTAAGGTTCAGGCTGTGCAGGAATGGCCTAGGCCTATTGGTTTGAAATCGATACAGAGGTTTTTGGGTTTCGCCAATTACTATAGAAAATTCATAAAAAAATTTTCTAGTATTGTCAAACCTCTGACTGATCTCACCAGGAAAGGTGCTGATGCGGTTCAGTGGTCTTCTGAGGCCATTGAAGCTTTTGTGTATCTCAAGGAGAGGTTCACCTCTGCTCCCATCCTTATGCAGCCTGATGTTACTAGGCCGTTTTTGGTTGAGGTTGATGCTTCCTCTGTGGGGGTTGGCGCAGTATTGTCTCAGGATAACGGGGATGGATTACATCCCTGTGCCTTTTTTTCAAAAAATTTTTCGGAGACTGAACTGAATTACGATATTGGTAATCGGGAATTATTGGCTATTAAACTCGCAATTGAACACTGGCGCCACTTCTTGGAAGATGCGGAATTTCCCATTCAGGTTCTTACGGATCATAAAAATCTGATATATCTTGATGCTGCCAAGCGCCTGAATGCCCGTCAGGCTAGGTGGGCACTGTTTTTCTCGCGGTTTAATTTCTCCGTTACTTACATCCCTGGTACTAAGAATGTTAAGGCGGATGCCTTGTCTCGCAGTTTTTCTCCCATAGTCGGTGCTGAGAAAGAGGAGAACATTTTACAAGAAGGTGTTGTGATAGCTGCTTTGGACTCCGTTTTGGAAAATGAGATTCTTAAAGCACAGGAGATTGCCCCTTCTAACACTCCTCATGGGAGGTTGTTTGTGCCTGGGACCTTTAGGAGAGATTTGTTTGTTGAGTGTCACGAATCTCGGTTGGCAGGTCATCCCGGAATCTCTGAGACCAAGAGACTGGTGGGTCGCAGTTTTTGGTGGCCTGGATGGCAGAAGGAAGTCATTAAGTGGGTGCGTCAATGTACTATATGTGCTAGATCTAAGTCCTCACATACTCCTGCTGCGGGGTTGCTTTGTCCTTTGGAGGTTCCCAGTGCTCCTTGGACACATTTGGCTATGGACTTTATAACTGACCTTCCCCCCTCTGAGGGTTTTACTGTCATCTGGGTGGTCGTGGACCGTTTTAGCAAGATGTGTCACTTGGTTCCTTTCGTCAAACTGCCCTGCGCTAAAACTCTCGCTAAGGCCTTTGTCAAGGAAATTGTCAGACTTCATGGCGTTCCTACTGACATTGTTTCTGATAGGGGTCCTCAGTTCGTGGCTCGTTTTTGGCGTGCCTTTTGTGATAGGTTGGGAGTTCATTTGTCGTTCTCGTCCGGATATCATCCTGAATCTAATGGCCAGACAGAAAGGAAAAACCAGGATGTTGAGCAGTTCTTGCGTTGTTTTGTGGCAGACAATCAAGAGGGGTGGTCTGAGTTTCTGCCACTTGCTGAATTTGCTCTGAACAATCATACATCTTCTTCTGCTGGTTGTTCGCCTTTTTTTTGTTGTTCTGGGAGACATCCGTCGTTTGGGTCGTTCTCCAAGTTGGGATCTGCCGTGCCTGAGGAGGAGAATTTTTCCGGTGATTTGGAGAGAGTTTGGACGGATGTGCGTGGTAATCTTCAGGAGGCCAACAGAAAATCTAAAGACTACTTTGATAGGAAACGACAGGAGGTTTTGTTCGCTGTTGGTGACATGGTTTGGTTGTCCTCTAGGAATCTGCGGTTGAGGATTCCTTCAAAGAAATTGGGTCCCAAGTTTGTAGGGCCCTTTAACTTGCTTCAGGTTGTCAACCAATCTGCTGTTAGGTTGGAGGTTCCTACCTCCTGGAGAATTAATCCGGTATTTCATGTCTCTCTGTTGAAAAAAGCTGTTGTATCGGATTGTGACGCCTCTGCCTCTGTTCCTCCGGTGGTGGAGGACGGGGAATATGAAATTTCTCGCATCCTTAACTCTAGACGGTATAGAGGTAGTTTGCAGTATCTTGTGGCCTGGAAAGGTTTCGGTCCCGAGGATAACTCTTGGGTGAGGTCGGATGATGTTTCCGCGTCCAGACTTATCAGAGCGTTTCACAGGAGATTTCCTGATAAGCCTGGTCCTAGGGGATCCGGAGGATCCTCTTAGAAGGGGGGGTACTGTTAGAACCTTGCTCTTAGTTTTTTTTCCTTTGCTGGTCACATGACCTTGTTGGCCTATTTAATCCTGCTCCGCCCTTCTGGCTTTGCTGGACTTCATTGTATATCTACTTTCTAGCTAGCCTGTGCTCTGTGTCTTGCTCTGTTAGTTTGCTTGGTCTACTAACCTCTATGTTCTATATATTTTGTTTGTTCCTCTGTCTGCTACTATTTCTGTTAGGAGGTGTCCCATATTCCTCCCAGTCCTTAGTACTTGTAGGGATTCCTTCCTCACATCTATAGGTCTCCGTACAGACTAGCTTAGGACTTTAGCAGGTCTGATCGCAGGATCAGGTTCCCTGTTACATCGTAGGGATTAAGCTGAGTTCTATCGTAGGGACAGATCTCCTCTCTTTCCTTAGCTCTGGTAGCAGAACATAACAATTAACAAAAGAAGAAAAGGGAGGGCACCATCCGATAATAGGGATCCACCTGCCACACGCACAAAATAACATAAACTAAATAGACAGAAAAAGAGCGTGTATAAGTGCAGTGATCACCAAAATGATAAACAAAAGAAAAATATATGTGAATAAATGATAATAAATAACCTGGGTATAAAGTACATCAACTCATTTTATTGAAATATAATCAGACACAAGGAAAAGACATACCAAATTTAAAACACCATTAAAAAGTGGAATGAACCACTATATAAGGAACCAGCTACCAAATAACCCTTCCCATGGTATTGAAGAGTACAATGAAAAAAGTGCACATGATAAAGTCAAAGAGCGCACAAGCTATATAGAGTATCTGTGGTGGTCAATAATTGCACAAGCCCTATATTGCACACAACTAGAATAAGAAATGGTATATAGCACACTATGTTTGCATACCTAAATACTGAGCCAATGGTATACTGCACATATATAGAGTATAATAGGTGATTATCCAGCTAACCAAAAATATACACAAAATGTGTCTGAGATGGACACCAATTGCACAAGCCCTCTATTGCAGATATCCAAGACAGAGAGTGGTAAATAGCACACTATTTATAAAAAAAAAAGATTTCTGGCTCTCTCCCCACATGATATAATACGCAACTATATATAGTTGAAGTAGTCAGGATACGAACAATAAGTGTTCCAATAAACCAACAGTGTGCCTGAGAGTAAATATCTGCAAGCAATTAGTAAGTCACCATAACTATAGAGGCAGAGAAAATAGCTCCCCGCATAGTATGGCAATCTGGACCCACAACATGACCCAAATAAATATACTTAAATCAGCATGCGCTCTGGAAGGTGAAGCTGGGACCTCAGTGCCCAACGCGTGTCGCCACACAAGGTGGCTTCATCAGGGGCATGTATAGTCCTATACCATGTGTCGATATATATAAAGCCTAAAGCAATCAATAATTTACCTAAGGCTTTATATATATCGACACATGGTATAGGACTATACATGCCCCTGATGAAGCCACCTTGTGTGGCGACACGCGTTGGGCACTGAGGTCCCAGCTTCACCTTCCAGAGCGCATGCTGATTTAAGTATATTTATTTGGGTCATGTTGTGGGTCCAGATTGCCATACTATGCGGGGAGCTATTTTCTCTGCCTCTATAGTTATGGTGACTTACTAATTGCTTGCAGATATTTACTCTCAGGCACACTGTTGGTTTATTGGAACACTTATTGTTCGTATCCTGACTACTTCAACTATATATAGTTGCGTATTATATCATGTGGGGAGAGAGCCAGAAATCTTTTTTTATAAATAGTGTGCTATTTACCACTCTCTGTCTTGGATATCTGCAATAGAGGGCTTGTGCAATTGGTGTCCATCTCAGACACATTTTGTGTATATTTTTGGTTAGCTGGATAATCACCTATTATACTCTATATATGTGCAGTATACCATTGGCTCAGTATTTAGGTATGCAAACATAGTGTGCTATATACCATTTCTTATTCTAGTTGTGTGCAATATAGGGCTTGTGCAATTATTGACCACCACAGATACTCTATATAGCTTGTGCGCTCTTTGACTTTATCATGTGCACTTTTTTCATTGTACTCTTCAATACCATGGGAAGGGTTATTTGGTAGCTGGTTCCTTATATAGTGGTTCATTCCACTTTTTAATGGTGTTTTAAATTTGGTATGTCTTTTCCTTGTGTCTGATTATATTTCAATAAAATGAGTTGATGTACTTTATACCCAGGTTATTTATTATCATTTATTCACATATATTTTTCTTTTGTTTATCATTTTGGTGATCACTGCACTTATACACGCTCTTTTTCTGTCTATTTAGAACATAACAATTAGTCCATCTATACTGACCTCCATCAGGTTGCAAACTGAATATATTTTTTTTCTGCATCTACCTCTGAAAAAATATTGGGCTTCTAGCTGTGTGTGGGACTTGTTCTTTTAATCCATCTTTACAGACCTCCATCAGGTTGCAAACTGAATATAATTTTTTTCTGCATCTACCTCTGAAAAAATATTTGGGCTTCTAGCTGTGTGTGGGACTTTCTCTATTAGTCCATCTATACTGACCTCCATCAGGTTGCAAACTGAAAATAATTTTTTGTCTGCATCTAGCTCTGAAAAAATATTTGGCCTTGTAGCAGTGTGTGGGACTTTCTCTATTAGTCCATCTATACTGACCTCCATCAGGTTGCAAATTAAAAATAATTTTTATCTGCATCCAGCTCTGAAAAAATATTTGGCCTTCTAGCAGTGTGTGGGACTTTCTCTATTAGTCCATCTATACTGACCTCCATCAGGTTGCAAATTAAAAATAATTTTTATCTGCATCCAGCTCTGAAAAAATATTTGGCCTTCTAGCAGTGTGTGGGACTTTCTCTATTAGTCCATCTTTACTGACCTCCATCAGGTTGCAAATTAAAAATAATTTTTTGTCTGCATCTAGCTCTGAAAAAATATTTGGCCTTCTAGCAGTGTGTGGGACTTTCTCTATTAGTCCATCTATACTGACCTCCATCAGGTTGCAAACTGAATATATATTTTTTCTGCATCTACCTCTGAAAAAATATTGGGCTTCTAGCTGTGTGTGGGACTTTTTCTATTAATCCATCTATACAGACCTCCATCAGGTTGCAAACTGAATATAATTTTTTTCTGCATCTACCTCTGAAAAAATATTTGGGCTTCTAGCTGTGTGTGGGACTTGTTCTATTAGTCCATCTATACTGACCTCCATCAGGTTGCAAACTGAAAATAATTTTTTGTCTGCATCTAGCTCTGAAAAAATATTTGGCCTTCTAGCAGTGTGTGGGACTTTCTCTATTAGTCCATCTATACTGACCTCCATCATGTTGCAAATTAAAAATAATTTTTATCTGCATCCAGCTCTGAAAAAATATTTGGCCTTCTAGCAGTGTGTGGGACTTTCTCTATTAGTAAATCTATACTGACCTCCATCAGGTTGCAAATTAAAAATAATTTTTATCTGCATCCAGCTCTGAAAAAATATTTGGCCTTCTAGCAGTGTGTGGGACTTTCTCTATTAGTCCATCTATACTGACCTCCATCAGGTTGCAAATTAAAAATAATTTTTTGTCTGCATCTAGCTCTGAAAAAATATTTGGCCTTCTAGCAGTGTGTGGGACTTTCTCTATTAGTCCATCTATACTGACCTCCATCAGGTTGCAAATTAAAAATAATTTTTATCTGCATCTACTAGAGATGAGCGTTGTTCTACTCGAACTGTTCGCCAATCTCAAATTCGAGCTGTTTTGGGCGGTGTTCGAGCCGGTCGGCGAACACGAACAATTTGAGAAAAATTCGGCTGTTCGAGGTTATGTTCGATAACTGTTCGTGCACCAAAATCATAACTGGATTTTTTCTCAGTAATGATGAAAATTAATGTTAATACGCAGTTTGAGTGTACAGCGGGGCGGGGGGAGGGGCAGGGGATGGATCTCTGCAGGAACAATGAAGATCTCCATTTTTTTTTCTCTTTCCCGCATTTGCAGTGGGGAGGTGCAATCTGTCAGCCTATCAGCAGCGCACACACGGAGCGAAGTGCTTTTTTTCACACAAGCAAGGGCATGTGTGATTGGCAGTGTATGTCACATGTCCTTGCCCTATAAGACCAAGCCATTTTCCCCGTCGCCACCATTTTCTCACTGCTGCAGCTGCGTGTTAGACGGCACCGCAGTTGCTGTGTGCGCTATACCTTGTTAATTTCAAGCCAATTTTCGCACAAATATACAGATAGCTTGGGAGTAGGGAATAGTTGTGATTGCAGTCCTTTTAAGGACTAGGTTACAGCATTTCCTACGACTTTTATCAGGCAGGTCTGTGCTCTTAAATAGATAGATTGTGGGAGTAAAGACTAATTGTAATTGGAGTCCTTTTCAGGACTAGGTTACATGAGTTCCTATCAGTTTTTGCCAGGCAGGTCTGTGCCAGTGCTGTGCAAGTTTTTTTCACAGCATTTGGCTGAATCTAGCAAAGCTAATCCTTTTTGGCCTATTGCAGAGTGTGTTAGTCAGTGGAGTAGCCTATCTGTGTTGCAAGATATACCACCTGTGTATAGAATACCAATTTTTTTACTGCACCTAGTGAAGTAAAATCTTTTGGGCATAGCATCATTCTATTAGTCCATCTATACTGACCTCCATCAGGTTGCAAACTGAATATAATTTTTTTCTGCATCTAGCTCTGAAAAAATATTTGGGCTTCTAGCAGTGTGTGGGACTTGGTCTATTAGTCCATCTATACTGACCTCCATCAGGTTGCAAATTAAAAATAATTTTTTTCTTCATTTAGCTCTGAAAAAATATTTGGGCTTCTAGCAGTGTGTGGGACTTGTTCTATTAGTCCTTCTATACTGACCTCCAGCAGGTTGCAAATTGAATATAATTTTTTTCTGCATCTAGCTCTGAATAAATATTTGGGCTTCTAGCGGTGTGCGGGACTTGGTCTATTAGTCCATCTATACTGACCTCCATCAGGTTGCAAATTAAAAATAATTTTTTTCTGCATCTAGCTCTGAAAAAATATTTGGGCTTCTAGCAGTGTGTGGGACTTGGTCTATTAGTCCATCTATACTGACCTCCATCAGGTTGCAAATTAAAAATAATTTTTTTCTTCATTTATCTCTGAAAAAATATTTGGGCTTCTAGCAGCGTGTGAGACTTGTTCTATTAGTCCATCTATACTGACCTCCATCAGGTTGCAAATTAAAAATAATTTTTTTCTGCATCTAGCTCTGAAAAAATATTTGGGCTTCTAGCAGTGTGTGGGACTTGTTCTATTAGTCCTTCTATACTGACCTCCAGCAGGTTGCAAATTGAATATAATTTTTTTCTGCATCTAGCTCTGAAAAAATATTTGGGCTTCTAGCGGTGTGTGGGACTTGGTGTATTAGTCCATCTATACTGACCTCCATCAGGTTGCAAATTGAATAAAAAAAATTTCTGCATCTAGCTCTGAAAAAATATTTGGGCTTCTAGCGGTGTGTGGGACTTGGTCTATTAGTCCATCTATACTGACCTCCATCAGGTTGCAAATTAAAAATAATTTTTTTCTGCATCTAGCTCTGAAAAAATATTTGGGCTTCTAGCAGTGTGTGGGACTTGGTCTATTAGTCCATCTATACTGACCTCCATCAGGTTGCAAATTAAAAATAATTTTTTTCTTCATTTAGCTCTGAAAAAATATTTGGGCTTCTAGCAGTGTGTGGGACTTGTTCTATTAGTCCTTCTATACTGACCTCCAGCAGGTTGCAAATTGAATATAATTTTTTTCTGCATCTAGCTCTGAAAAAATATTTGGGCTTCTAGCGGTGTGTGGGACTTGGTCTATTAGTCCATCTATACTGACCTCCATCAGGTTGCAAATTAAAAATAATTTTTTTCTGCATCTAGCTCTGAAAAAATATTTGGGCTTCTAGCGGTGTGTGGGACTTGGTCTATTAGTCCATCTATACTGACCTCCATCAGGTTGCAAATTAAAAATAATTTTTTTCTGCATCTAGCTCTGAAAAAATATTTGGGCTTCTAGAAGTGTGTGGGACTTGGTCTATTAGTCCATCTATACTGACCTCCATCAGGTTGCAAATTAAAAATAATTTTTTTCTTCATTTAGCTCTAAAAAAATATTTGGGCTTCTAGCAGTGTGTGGGACTTGTTCTATTAGTCCTTCTATACTGACCTCCAGCAGGTTGCAAATTGAATATAATTTTTTTCTGCATCTAGCTCTGAAAAAATATTTGGGCTTCTAGCGGTGTGTGGGACTTGGTCTATTAGTCCATCTATACTGACCTCCATCAGGTTGCAAATTAAAAATAATTTTTTTCTGCATCTACCTCTGAAAAAATATTTGGCCTTCTAGCGGTGTGTGGGACTTGGTCTATTAGTCCATCTATACTGACCTCCATCAGGTTGCAAATTAAAAATATTTTTTTTCTGCATCTAGCTCTGTAAAAATATTTGGGCTTCTAGCAGTGTGTGGGACTTGGTCTATTAGTCCATCTATACTGACCTCCATCAGGTTGCAAATTGAATAAAAAAATTTTCTGCATCTAGCTCTGAAAAAATATTTGGGCTTCTAGCGGTGTGTGGGACTTGGTCTATTAGTCCATCTATACTGACCTCCATCAGGTTGCAAATTAAAAATAATTTTTTTCTGCATCTAACCCAGCCAATAGTTTTGGCCTAATACCACAGTTTGGCCACTCAGCTCTGCTCGGTTACCATCCATTGTTTTTTTGTGCAAACAACTCCAGAGTTGTGAATTAGTTAACCACCAAAATGAGTGGAAAAAGGCCTGCTGCTGGTGGAAAGGGGAATAGGCGTGTTGGGAAGGGGAAAAAAGGTTGTGTCCGTGGGGTAGGTGCAGAAGAAAGACCATCTTCCAGCCAAACTAAAATGTCTACTTCTTTTAGCGGACAATGTGATAAGATCCCTTTCTTACGGCCACGCCAATCGCTACAAATTCCAGATGAGGCACAAAAACAGCAGGTGCTTCAACGGATATCAAGTGCTCCTTTAAGTGGGCTCTCCTCCACATCAACTTCAACATCACAAATACTCCAGTCCTCAAAGGTGTCACCCAAATCGCACTTGCTTCCTCACAGCTCCCAAATCTCCAGCTGCCCGTCTGAGTATGAGGTAGAACAGATGGTTGAGTCTGCAGAGCTGTTTACTCATACTATAGCCTGGGAATCAGAGGTCGACTCCAGCGCTTCTGTGAATCCAGACGAGGAAATGATCTGCACTGATGCCCAGAATCTTTATGAGTCGGATCCAGGACCAGACGCAGAAGGTTCTGACCATAATGTAGACCCTCATTCCCAAACTGTAACTCCTGTTGGTGGAGACAATGAGGAAGACGATGATAAGACTCAAATACCTGATTGGAGCGACAACTTTAGTTTTTTGTCAGGGCAGGAACAGGTTGGCTCTGAGGACGACGGGTGTGATAACGCACAGGGTGATGATGATGAGGTCGGAGATCCCACTTACTGTCAACCCACAGTCAGCCAAGAGATGAGGTCAGCAGAGGAGGTGGAGGAAGATGCTAGTGACGACGAGGTCAGGTTGCGCCTTCCTGGACAGAGACGTAGTACTGGAAGCACGTCAACAACTGCATCCTCAAACACAACTCTGCCTCTCACCACAAGTCGTGGTGGCTCTTCAGGTCGCATGGGTGCTAAGCCTTGCATAGCCTGGGCATTTTTTCAGATCGATAAAGATGACCCAACTCGTGTTATCTGTAACATTTGTCAGCAAAAGCTAAGTAGAGGCCAAAAAATACATAGTTTGAGTACTTCATGCATGAACCGGCACATGGACATGAAGCATAAGTTGCAGTGGGAAGCTCAGTGTGCTACAATGCGGTCTAGCCGGCCGGGCCAACCACCGTCTGCCATATCTTGTGCATCCGCGGCCTCTTCATCCTCTGTGACTGGGGGGACAGCAGTCACACCTGTTTTGGGGCGCAGACCTGTCACCTCTTTACCCGCAACAGCCAGCGTGATTGGCAGGTCATCATTTTCTTTGGAGGTGGTAACACCAGCTGGTCTTGAGCGCTGTCCGACATCGATAGCACCACCTTTGGATCAAGGCAACCTAACATGTCCGCCTGCATCTTCCTCACAGACCGGCAGTTTGCCGGGGACACCCTTATCAACCCCGTCTAAGCACAATAGCCAGCCCTCGGTCCCTCAGATGTGGACAAGTAAAAGACCATTTCCTCCTAGCCATGAGAAAGCTAAGAGGTTGAATTTCACCATCTGCAAGCTCTTGGCTACAGAAATGCTGCCTTTCCGCCTGGTGGACACAGAGGATTTTCGAGATCTTATGTCCGTCGCAGTGCCCCAGTACCAGATGCCCAGTCGGCACTACTTCTCAAAGAAAGGTGTGCCTGCGCTCCACCAGCATGTCGCACACAACATCACCGCTTCTTTGAGAAACTCTGTGTGTGACAGGGTGCATTTCACCACAGACACTTGGACGAGTAGGCATGGACAGGGGCGTTACATGTCGCTGACTGGGCACTGGGTAACTATGGTGACAGCAGGACAAGGGGCTGCTGTCCAAGTCTTGCCGTCCCCACGAGTTGTGCGTCAATCCTCTTTATGTCATTTTTCCTCCACTGCTTCTGCCTCCTCAACCTCCTCTCGGTCTTCCACCTGCACCCAAAGCCTGTCTGGTCATGCCACAAGCTTTCTAACTGCGCAGAAGGGATCCTGCACACCTCCTTACTATGCTGGCAGTAGGGCTCAACGTCATCAGGCGGTTTTTACATTGAAATGTCTGGGAAATGTGAGTCACACAGCTGAGGAGTTGTGGTCAGCTCTGGAGAACCAATTTCATGAATGGTTGTCTCCACTGGACCTGAAACCAGGGAAGGCCGTGTGCGACAATGCTGCAAACCTGGGTGCGGCCCTTCGCCGGGGCAATGTCACACACGTGCCTTGTATGGCTCACGTGTTGAACCTGGTTGTCCAGCAATTTTTAGCCCACTATCCCAGACTAGATGGCCTTCTGCAGAGGGCACGGTCGCTGTGTGCTCACTTCCGCCGTTCGCATCCCGCAGCTCAGCGACTTACATCTCTACAGAAGTCGTTGGGCCTGCCACTTCACTGGCTAAAATGCGATGTGCCTACCCGGTGGAATTCAACTCTGCACATGTTGCAGCGACTGTGGCAGCACCGACAAGCCCTGGTGCAATACGTTCTGACGTATAGCCTGGGCCAACGAGATTCAGAGGTGGGGCAAATCACGCTGGAGGAGTGGTCTCAGATCAGGGACCTATGCACCCTTCTGCACAGTTTTGAAATGGCGACGAAGATGTTTAGTGCTGACGATGCCATTATCAGCATGACTATTCCGGTGATTTACATGCTGGAGCACATGTTAAACAGAATTCGGAGTCAGGTGGTGGCACAAGAGGAGGTGGAGGAAGTAGAGGAGGAGGAGTTGTATGCGGAAGGGCTAACATCTGCAAGGTCCAGACGGTCGGCAGCACCAGGGCGGCAGACATGTGAGGGTGGGGGAGATGATTTTACCAGGGCGCATGGTAGCAGCCAAACTAGTGAGGAAGGTGCAGGAGCCCAGGAAGAAGTGGAGGACGAACTGATGGAAGACTCATCAGATGAGGGAGACCTTGATCACATTTCTGTTGTGCGAGGTTGGGGGGAGAGGACAGAGGAAGGAAGCATGATTGTTACCTCGCCACCAACACAACAGGGACTTGGTGCTCCTGGATGCGCAACACACATGAGTGCCTTCTTGCTGCACTACCTGCAACATGACCCTCGAATTGTGAGAATTAGAAATAATCCTGACTACTGGGTTGCCACACTGTTAGATCCCCGGTACAAAAGTAAATTTGCAGAAATTATTCCTGCCATAGAAAGGGATGCACGCATGCAGGAGTATCAGCAGAGACTGTTGCAGAATCTTACATGTGCTTTTCCACAAAATACCAGTGGTGCACGTAGTGAATCTCACAGTTCCAACTTGCAACCGTGGTCTGTATGGAATTGTTCAATAAAGGGCCCAAAATTAAGATAACATAGATGGGAGAGGTCTCTATGAATAGGAATTCCTAAGTATTTGATACCCTGTGAGGGCCAGGCAAAGGGAAAGTTGGACTGGATGGAATCCTATATGGATTTAGGGAGGGAGACATCGAGGGCCTCAGACTTCGCTGCATTGATTTTAAAATTTTACCATGTAACAAAGTGATCTATTTCAGCCATAACAGCAGGGATGGATATATGTGATTGAGTGATATATACTAGGACATCATCAGCAAATAGAGAGCACTTGTACTCGGTGCCTCCCACCTCAATCCACCTAATATTGGGGTTATGGCGAATTGATGAGAGCAGGTGCTCCGTCACTAGGATGTATAAGAGAGGGGACAGAGGACATCCCTGCCTTGTCCCATTGGTGATTGTGAAAGGTGATGAAAATGTTCTGACGCACCCCCTGGGCCTTGGGACACCCGGAGCCGGACCCTTTTTGGTGGATGCTGGTGGTTGTAGTCTTCGTGGCGGCGATCCGGTTCCGTGGCTCAGGGCGGTCAAACCAGTGGCGGAACTATTTATGTGGTTTTGATGTTTAAATGTCCGACTACGCCACCCGTGGATTGCGGTCAGAGTGAACCGCCGCTACAGGGCAGACCGCTAAGGCTGGTGTTGTGGGTGCAGCAGAGCGTAGCATAACTCCCCACGGGAGGAGTATAGCCTCAGGGCAGTGTATGCGGAGGATGGGGGTGATGGTGCAGGGCAGCAGCAGTAACGACACGGAGTCAGTGATGCAGTTCAGGGCCTTTACTCACAGTTCTTATTATCCAGACCACGTCTGCAGGTAACGGCTGCCCACGTCGTACTGTGCTCACCAGGTGAGGGGCTCAGACAACTCCCAGATAACTTTGGAGCGCTTCACAGGACCCCATTTGTGTGTCCTTTGTCTGGCCTTTCTTACCAACACTTCTGTCCGGCTGCCTCGGGCCTCCTCTTGGTAAACTTGGCGCCAGTTTCCCTGACCCTATGTGGTGCCTTCCTAGCGGGTGGAGCAAGGGGCTGCGCCACATAAAATGTCAGAGCCTCCGGTTTCTAGCTGAGGGTCGTTTCCTGCCTCCACTAGTTCGGGGACCGGTCTCCCCCTTTGGCCTGACCCCTCCACGCAGGTGGATTCGGGCGTGCGGTGGCGACTCGCCCGTCCGCACCCCTGGGATCCCTTCATTCCTCGTTCCTGGAGCCTTCTCCGCTCCTCTTCCTTCCTTCTCCCTCTTGCAGGCCTGGGCCTGGGCCTCTGTTACTAGGCCCGCCTCCGGAGCAGAGCCCCTGCTCCCTGCCACTTCTGCTCAGACTTCTCTGCACTGAACTAAGATGGTGCCCACCTTTTATACTCCCTTCTCAATGCACCCAGGAACTGCTTCCTCCCTGCTCCTGCACTGCAGGGTTCCCCTTCCTCAGTGTTCCCTCCCCCCACTCCAGCCAGGGACAGGGACTGTCGTGCCCATCTCAGGGGCATATTGGTCGCCCTGCCCCACGGCAATGTGGTGTAATGCATGCAGGTGTCGGGTCCTGATCCACACTCCATCCTTATCTGAGAGTGAGATATCACACCTCTGGGTGAGGTGCAATACGTCTGTAGCAACCGAGCCCTCGGTGCTACAGTTCCATTTATCTTCAGCCTAGGTGACGTATTGTGATACAGGGCCGTGATTTTGGCTATAAAAGGGTCCCCTAGACCCCTACCCCAAGCTTTTTAAGAGAATCATATGGAATGCTTTCTCAGCATCCAACGAGAGTATCTACTTACAAATTTTTAACTGCATCTAGCCCAGGAAATACTTTGTGCCTAGTAGCAGTGTCTGCTAGTCAGCGGATTATCCCGGCTGTTAAGCAAGCTACACCACCTGTAGTTTGGACACTTAATTTTTTCAAAGGAAATGCTTCGGGACCACGGGATACTTAGTGAAGAGCATCAGGAGGCACCCCAAGGCATAGGGGCTGGGACTGGCACTAGGATGCCTTGCGGTGGATAGCCGAGCTCGATCCTTATAAAAGCTTTTTAACTGCAGCAGCTTTAGTGGACGCTACTGGAGCTGGAATTACGCGGCTGCTGGCATGAGACTTGCCCTCCAATAGATCCTTGTAAATGGATTTAAAGTGTATTCATTCAAATTAGAGGGACAATTTAAATTAAAAAGCTTAGAGCTGCCTCCACCACAGGGGGGCTCTCTCGACCCACCAGCGGACAGGCACCAGTATTGGGAGAGGGGGGCTGGCCGTCAGGGTTCACCGCGGCTCTGGCACAAACCCGGCGACACGGAGGTGGCACGGGCAGGAGCGGACTGGCCGTCTCGGCTTCTCACTTTTTGGATTTTAGAAGGGCATGACATGCCTATATCTGTGTCTCCCCCTCCTTTTACTCCTCCACCTCTTTTCTTTTCGCATGACTATATGTACTTGTCACTTTTCCATGTGTTAGTTGTGTCTTCTGAGCAGTTTGTCAGCTTTTGGACACCTTTGAAGGTGTTTTCTATGTGTTTCTATGTGTTTTTGTTTGCCTGCCATTGGTTTTAACGGTGTTCGAAGGTGTTCGACGAACAGTTCGACGAACAGTTCGGCGAACACACGGGTGTTCGACGAACCGAACCGAACTCGAACACTACGGGGGTGGCTCAACACTAGCATCTACCTCTGAAAAAATATTTGGGCTTCTAGCTGTGTGTGTGACTTGTTCTATTAGTCCATCTATACTGACCTCCATCAGGTTGCAAACTGAATATAATTTTTTTCTGCATCTAGCTCTGAAAAATTATTTGGCCTTCTAGCAGTGTGTGGGACTTTCTCTATTAGTCCATCTATACTGACCTCCATCAGGTTGCAAATTAAAAATAATTTTTATCTGCATCCAGCTCTTAAAAAATATTTGGCCTTCTAGCAGTGTGTGGGACTTTCTCTATTAGTCCATCTATACTGACCTCCATCAGGTTGCAAATTAAAAATAATTTTTTGTCTGCATCTAGCTCTGAAAAAATATTTGGCCTTCTTGCAGTGTGTGGGACTTTCTCTATTAGTCCATCTATACTGACCTCCATCAGGTTGCAAACTGAATATATTTTTTTTCTGTATCTACCTCTGAAAAAATATTTGGGCTTCTAGCTGTGTGTGGGACTTTTTCTATTAGTCCATCTATACTGACCTCCATCAGGTTGCAAATTGAATATAATTTTTTTCTGCATCTAACCCAGTCAATAGTTTTGGCCTAATACCACAGTTTGGCCACTCAGCTCTGCTCGGTTCCCATCCATTGTTTTTTTGTGCAAACAACTCCAGAGTTGTGAATTAGTTAACCACCAAAATGAGTGGAAAAAGGCCGGCTGCTGGTGGAAAGGGGAATAGGCGTGTTGGGAAGGGGAAAAAAGGTTGTGTTCGTGGGGTAGGTGTTAAAGCAACAGTAACATCTGCAGAAGAAAGACCATCTTCCAGCCAAACTAAAATGTCTACTTCTTTTAGCGGACAATGTGATAAGATCCCTTTCTTACGGCCACGCCAATCGCTACAAATTCCAGATGAGGCACAAAAACAGCAGGTGCTTCAACGGATATCAAGTGCTCCTTTAAGTGGGCTCTCCTCCACATCAACTTCAACATCACAAATACTCCAGTCCTCAAAGGTGTCACCCCAATCGCACTTGCTTCTTCACAGCTCCCAAATCTCCAGCTGCCCGTCTGAGTATGAGGTAGAACAGATGGTTGAGTCTGCAGAGCTGTTTACTCATACTATAGCCTGGGAATCAGAGGTCGACTCCAGCGCTTCTGTGAATCCAGACGAGGAAATGATCTGCACTGATGCCCAGAATCTTTATGAATCGGATCCAGGACCAAACGCAGAAGGTTCTGACCATAATGTAGACCCTCATTCCCAAACTGTAACTCCTGTTGGTGGAGACAATGAGGAAGACGATGATGAGACTCAAATACCTGATTGGAGCGACAACTTTAGTTTTTTGTCAGGGCAGGAACAGGTTGGCTCTGAGGACGACGGGTGTGATAACGCACAGGGTGATGATGATGAGGTTGGAGATCCCACTTACTGTCAACCCACAGTCAGCCAAGAGATGAGGTCAGCAGAGGAGGTGGAGGAAGATGCTAGTGACGACTAGAGATGAGCGTTGTTCTACTCGAACTGTTCGCCAATCTCAAATTCGAGCTGTTTTGGGCGGTGTTCGAGCCGGTCGGCGAACACGAACAATTTGAGAAAAATTCGGCTGTTCGAGGTTATGTTCGATAACTGTTCGTGCACCAAAATCATAACTGGATTTTTTCTCAGTAATGATGAAAATTAATGTTAATACGCAGTTTGAGTGTACAGCGGGGTGGGGGTAGGGGCAGGGGATGGATCTCTGCAGGAACAATGAAGATCTCCATTTTTTTTTCTCTTTCCCGCATTTGCAGTGGGGAGGTGCAATCTGTCAGCCTATCAGCAGCGCACACACGGAGCGAAGTGCTTTTTTTCACACAAGCAAGGGCATGTGTGATTGGCAGTGTATGTCACATGTCCTTGCCCTATAAGACCAAGCCATTTTCCCCGTCGCCACCATTTTCTCACTGCTGCAGCTGCGTGTTAGACGGCACCGCTGTTGCTGTGTGTGCTATACCTTGTTAATTTCAAGCCAATTTTCGCACAAATATACAGATAGCTTGGGAGTAGGGAATAGTTGTGATTGCAGTCCTTTTAAGGACTAGGTTACAGCATTTCCTACGACTTTTATCAGGCAGGTCTGTGCTCTTAAATAGATAGATTGTGGGAGTAAAGACTAATTGTAATTGGAGTCCTTTTCAGGACTAGGTTACATGAGTTCCTATCAGTTTTTGCCAGGCAGGTCTGTGCCAGTGCTGTGCAAGTTTTTTTCACAGCATTTGGCTGAATCTAGCAAAGCTAATCCTTTTTGGCCTATTGCAGAGTGTGTTAGTCAGTGGAGTAGCCTATCTGTGTTGCAAGATATACCACCTGTGTATAGAATACCAATTTTTTTACTGCACCTAGTGAAGTAAAATCTTTTGGACATAGCATCATTCTATTAGTCCATCTATACTGACCTCCATCAGGTTGCAAACTGAATATAATTTTTTTCTGCATCTAGCTCTGAAAAAATATTTGGGCTTCTAGCAGTGTGTGGGACTTGGTCTATTAGTCCATCTATACTGACCTCCATCAGGTTGCAAATTAAAAATAATTTTTTTCTTCATTTAGCTCTGAAAAAATATTTGGGCTTCTAGCAGTGTGTGGGACTTGTTCTATTAGTCCTTCTATACTGACCTCCAGCAGGTTGCAAATTGAATATAATTTTTTTCTGCATCTAGCTCTGAAAAAATATTTGGGCTTCTAGCGGTGTGTGGGACTTGGTCTATTAGTCCATCTATACTGACCTCCATCAGGTTGCAAATTAAAAATAATTTTTTTCTGCATCTAGCTCTGAAAAAATATTTGGGCTTCTAGCAGTGTGTGGGACTTGGTCTATTAGTCCATCTATACTGACCTCCATCAGGTTGCAAATTAAAAATAATTTTTTTCTTCATTTATCTCTGAAAAAATATTTGGGCTTCTAGCAGCGTGTGGGACTTGGTCTATTAGTCCATCTATACTGACCTCCATCAGGTTGCAAATTAAAAATAATTTTTTTCTGCATCTAGCTCTGAAAAAATATTTGGGCTTCTAGCAGTGTGTGGGACTTGGTCTATTAGTCCTTCTATACTGACCTCCAGCAGGTTGCAAATTGAATATAATTTTTTTCTGCATCTAGCTCTGAAAAAATATTTGGGCTTCTAGCGGTGTGTGGGACTTGGTCTATTAGTCCATCTATACTGACCTCCATCAGGTTGCAAATTAAAAATAATTTTTTTCTTCATTTATCTCTGAAAAAATATTTGGGCTTCTAGCAGCGTGTGGGACTTGTTCTATTAGTCCATCTATACTGACCTCCATCAGGTTGCAAATTAAAAATAATTTTTTTCTGCATCTAGCTCTGAAAAAATATTTGGGCTTCTAGCAGTGTGTGGGACTTGGTCTATTAGTCCATCTATACTGACCTCCATCAGGTTGCAAATTAAAAATAATTTTTTTCTGCATCTAGCTCTGAAAAAATATTTGGGCTTCTAGCAGTGTGTGGGACTTGGTCTATTAGTCCATCTATACTGACCTCCATCAGGTTGCAAATTGAATAAAAAAATTTTCTGCATCTAGCTCTGAAAAAATATTTGGGCTCCTAGCGGTGTGTGGGACTTGGTCTATTAGTCCATCTATACTGACCTCCATCAGGTTGCAAATTAAAAATAATTTTTTTCTGCATCTAACCCAGCCAATAGTTTTGGCCTAATACCACAGTTTGGCCACTCAGCTCTGCTCGGTTACCATCCATTGTTTTTTTGTGCAAACAACTCCAGAGTTGTGAATTAGTTAACCACCAAAATGAGTGGAAAAAGGCCTGCTGCTGGTGGAAAGGGGAATAGGCGTGTTGGGAAGGGGAAAAAAGGTTGTGTCCGTGGGGTAGGTGCAGAAGAAAGACCATCTTCCAGCCAAACTAAGATGTCTACTTCTTTTAGCGGACAATGTGATAAGATCCCTTTCTTACGGCCACGCCAATCGCTACAAATTCCAGATGAGGCACAAAAACAGCAGGTGCTTCAACGGATATCAAGTGCTCCTTTAAGTGGGCTCTCCTCCACATCAACTTCAACATCACAAATACTCCAGTCCTCAAAGGTGTCACCCAAATCGCACTTGCTTCCTCACAGCTCCCAAATCTCCAGCTGCCCGTCTGAGTATGAGGTAGAACAGATGGTTGAGTCTGCAGAGCTGTTTACTCATACTATAGCCTGGGAATCAGAGGTCGACTCCAGCGCTTCTGTGAATCCAGACGAGGAAATGATCTGCACTGATGCCCAGAATCTTTATGAGTCGGATCCAGGACCAGACGCAGAAGGTTCTGACCATAATGTAGACCCTCATTCCCAAACTGTAACTCCTGTTGGTGGAGACAATGAGGAAGACGATGATAAGACTCAAATACCTGATTGGAGCGACAACTTTAGTTTTTTGTCAGGGCAGGAACAGGTTGGCTCTGAGGACGACGGGTGTGATAACGCACAGGGTGATGATGATGAGGTCGGAGATCCCACTTACTGTCAACCCACAGTCAGCCAAGAGATGAGGTCAGCAGAGGAGGTGGAGGAAGATGCTAGTGACGACGAGGTCAGGTTGCGCCTTCCTGGACAGAGACGTAGTACTGGAAGCACGTCAACAACTGCATCCTCAAACACAACTCTGCCTCTCACCACAAGTCGTGGTGGCTCTTCAGGTCGCATGGGTGCTAAGCCTTGCATAGCCTGGGCATTTTTTCAGATCGATAAAGATGACCCAACTCGTGTTATCTGTAACATTTGTCAGCAAAAGCTAAGTAGAGGCCAAAAAATACATAGTTTGAGTACTTCATGCATGAACCGGCACATGGACATGAAGCATAAGTTGCAGTGGGAAGCTCAGTGTGCTACAATGCGGTCTAGCCGGCCGGGCCAACCACCGTCTGCCATATCTTGTGCATCCGCGGCCTCTTCATCCTCTGTGACTGGGGGGACAGCAGTCACACCTGTTTTGGGGCGCAGACCTGCCACCTCTTTACCCGCAACAGCCAGCGTGATTGGCAGGTCATCATTTTCTTTGGAGGTGGTAACACCAGCTGGTCTTGAGCGCTGTCCGACATCGATAGCACCACCTTTGGATCAAGGCAACCTAACATGTCCGCCTGCATCTTCCTCACAGACCGGCAGTTTGCCGGGGACACCCTTATCAACCCCGTCTAAGCACAATAGCCAGCCCTCGGTCCCTCAGATGTGGACAAGTAAAAGACCATTTCCTCCTAGCCATAAGAAAGCTAAGAGGTTGAATTTCACCATCTGCAAGCTCTTGGCTACAGAAATGCTGCCTTTCCGCCTGGTGGACACAGAGGATTTTCGAGACCTTATGTCCGTCGCAGTGCCCCAGTACCAGATGCCCAGTCGGCACTACTTCTCAAAGAAAGGTGTGCCTGCGCTCCACCAGCATGTCGCACACAACATCACCGCTTCTTTGAGAAACTCTGTGTGTGACAGGGTGCATTTCACCACAGACACTTGGACGAGTAGGCATGGACAGGGGCGTTACATGTCGCTGACTGGGCACTGGGTAACTATGGTGACAGCAGGACAAGGGGCTGCTGTCCAAGTCTTGCCGTCCCCACGAGTTGTGCGTCAATCCTCTTTATGTCAAAGTTCCACCACTGCTTCTGCCTCCTCAACCTCCTCTCGGTCTTCCACCTGCACCCAAAGCCTGTCTGGTCATGCCACAAGCTTTCTAACTGCGCAGAAGGGATCCTGCACACCTCCTTACTATGCTGGCAGTAGGGCTCAACGTCATCAGGCGGTTTTTACATTGAAATGTCTGGGAAAAGTGAGTCACACAGCTGAGGAGTTGTGGTCAGCTCTGGAGAACCAATTTCATGAATGGTTGTCTCCACTGTACCTGAAACCAGGGAAGGCCGTGTGCGACAATGCTGCAAACCTGGGTGCGGCCCTTCGCCGGGGCAATGTCACACACGTGCCTTGTATGGCTCACGTGTTGAACCTGGTTGTCCAGCAATTTTTAGCCCACTATCCCAGACTAGATGGCCTTCTGCAGAGGGCACGGTCGCTGTGTGCTCACTTCCGCCGTTCGCATCCCGCAGCTCAGCGACTTACATCTCTACAGAAGTCGTTGGGCCTGCCACTTCACCGGCTAAAATGCGATGTGCCTACCCGGTGGAATTCAACTCTGCACATGTTGCAGCGACTGTGGCAGCACCGACAAGCCCTGGTGCAATACGTTCTGACGTATAGCCTGGGCCAACGAGATTCAGAGGTGGGGCAAATCACGCTGGAGGAGTGGTCTCAGATCAGGGACCTATGCACCCTTCTGCACAGTTTTGAAATGGCGACGAAGATGTTTAGTGCTGACGATGCCATTATCAGCATGACTATTCCGGTGATTTACATGCTGGAGCACATGTTAAACAGAATTCGGAGTCAGGTGGTGGCACAAGAGGAGGTGGAGGAAGTAGAGGAGGAGGAGTTGTATGCGGAAGGGCTAACATCTGCAAGGTCCAGACGGTCGGCAGCACCAAGGCGGCAGGCATGTGAGGGTGGGGGAGATGGTTTTACCAGGGCGCATGGTAGCAGCCAAACTAGTGAGGAAGGTGCAGGAGCCCAGGAAGAAGTGGAGGACGAACTGATGGAAGACTCATCAGATGAGGGAGACCTTGATCACATTTCTGTTGTGCGAGGTTGGGGGGAGAGGACAGAGGAAGGAAGCATGATTGTTACCTCGCCACCAACACAACAGGGACTTGGTGCTCCTGGATGCGCAACACACATGAGTGCCTTCTTGCTGCACTACCTGCAACATGACCCTCGAATTGTGAGAATTAGAAATAATCCTGACTACTGGGTTGCCACACTGTTAGATCCCCAGTACAAAAGTAAATTTGCAGAAATTATTCCTGCCATAGAAAGGGATGCACGCATGCAGGAGTATCAGCAGAGCTTTTCCACAAAATACCAGTGGTGCACGTAGTGAATCTCACAGTTCCAACTTGCCAACCGTGGGACCGTCAAGTGTTCAGCACTCAAACCGTGACAGAACCACAGTATCTGCTGGTAACATCAATTTTGCGGAATCATTTCACCACTTTTTTAGCCCATCCTTTGCAAGGCCACAGGAGACAAGAAGTCTGACACATAGTCAACGCCTAGAGACGATGGTACAGGAGTATCTCCAAGTAAACATTGAAGCCACGACTGTGTCACTGGACCCTTGCTCTTTTTGGGCTTCCAATCTGGATAAATGGCCGGAGCTAGCCACTTACGCCTTGGAGATCTTGTCATGCCCCGCAGCCAGCGTTCTGTCTGAACGTGTGTTCAGCGCTGCTGCTGGTGTGCTGACAGATAAGCGCATGCGGCTCTCCACTGATAATGTAGACAGACTCACGTTCATAAAGATGAACAAATCATGGATCCGAAACGACTTTTCTACCCCTGTGTCATCCTGGGGAGAGTAAAAGCTTGATGATTGGTTAAAATCACCCTACCAACCGTTTTAAGCTTTCAAATTACTAATCATGTTTATCTGTATCTTGACTGGAAAATAATTTGGGCTTTGTAGCAGTGTGCAGCACTGATCCTATTAGGCCATCTATACTAAAGCTTCACCAGATTTAAAATTAAAAATAATTTTTAGCTGCATCTAGCCCGGAAAATAATTTTGGGGCTCCGAGATGCGCAAGGCACATAAGTGCCTTCTTGCTGCACTACCTGCAGCATGACCCTCATATTGTCAGAATTCGAAGTAATCATGACTACTGGGTTGCCACACTCTTAGATCCCCCAAACTTTTCGATCAACCTTTTCATTTTAATAAAGACCAAAAAAATGGTCATTTTTGAAATTATAAGCATTAGCAGGTTGTTAGAAACTGAAATCAAACAGTTTTCAACTCAAAACTTTATTCTAGGTGATGTTACATTTTCACATAGGACCCCTTGTTCGAAAGGAGTTTCTGAACTCTCTCGTCCATTGAATTTGTCAGGTTTTGGATGGTTTCTGCTTCAATTGTTTTGCATGAGGACAGAATACCCTCCCAGAGCTGTTGCTTAGATGTGAACTGCCTCCCGCCATCATAGACACTCCTTTTAATGATGCTCCAAAGGTTCTGAATGGGGTAGAGGTCAGGGGAGCATGGGGGTCACACCATAAGTTTGTCCCCTTTTATGCCCATATCAGCCAGAGATGCAGATGTTTTATGTGCAGCATGAGATGGTGCATTATCATGCAGAAAAATGATCTTGCTGTGAAATACACGGTTCTTCTTCTTGAACCATGGCAGGAAGTGCTGTTTGAGAAAATCCACATACATTATGGAGTTCATCTTTAGCGCCTTCAGGGATCCTAAAGGGGCCGACAATCTCTCTCCCCATGATTCCAGCCCAAAACATTACTCCACCTCCTCCTTGTTGGCGCTGTAGCTGTGTTTGCGTGGGGTGTCCATCAACCAGCCATCCTCCACTCCATCCATCTGGACCATCGAGCGCTGCACGGCACTCATCCGTGAACAAAACAGTTTTGAAATCAGTCTTCATGTAATGTTTGGCCCACTGGAGCCGTTTCTGCTTGTGTGAAGTGGATAGAGGAGGTCGACAGGATGGCGCATGCACAGCTGCAAACCTCTGAAGGACCCTGCATCTTGTTGTTCGGGGGACGTTGGAGGCACAAGCAGCTTCAAAAACTTGTCTGCTGCTATGACAAGGCTTTTTTGCCGCTGCTCTTTCAACCTGATGTAATTGCCTGTAGGAAAGAGTCCTCAATTTGCCCTTATCAGCACGCACACGTGTGTACTGTGAATCAGCTACATACTTCTTGATTGCCAAGACACTTCATCCTGATCATCGCACAATGTTGATTGTAGTCATGCCTTGACCTAAACACTCCACAATTTGTTGCTTCTCAGCAGCCGACACATCCTTTTTCTTTCCCATTTTGGCAGAAAATGTAGGCTGCTTAATAATGTGAGAGAGCCTTCTTAAGTAGTCTTGCCTTTCATTGGACACACCTGCCAAACTAATTAGCACAGGTGTCTGCAATTGCTTACAGTGATATAAAGAGCCCTGACACACATCACCATCAATGAGTTTAACTGACAAACAAACAAATTCTTCCCTTATCACTCCTAAACACTTTTTGTATAATAATTTGGAACGCAGTGTACATGTGCTTTTCCACAAAACACCAGTGGTTCACGTAGTGAATCTTACAGTTCTAACTTGCCAACCGTGGTCTGTATGGAGTTGTTCAATAAAGGGCCCAAAATTAAGATAACATAGATGGGAGAGGTCTCTATGAATAGGAATTCCTAAGTATTTGATACCCTGTGAGGGCCAGGCAAAGGGAAAGTTGGACTGGATGGAATCCTATATGGATTTGGGGAGGGAGACATCGAGGGCCTCAGACTTCGCTGCATTGATTTTAAAATTTGACCATGTAACAAAGTGATCTATTTCAGCCATAACAGCATGGATGGATATATGTGATTGAGTGATATATACTAGGACATCATCAGCAAATAGAGAGCACTTGTACTCGGTGCCTCCCACCTCAATCCACCTAATATTGGGGTTATGGCGAATTGATGAGAGCAGGTGCTCCGTCACTAGGATGTATAAGAGAGGGGACAGAGGACATCACTGCCTTGTCCCATTGGTGATTGTGAAAGGTGATGAAAATGTTCTGACGCACCCCCTGGGCCTTGGGACACCCGGAGCCGGACCCTTTTTGGTGGATGCTGGTGGTTGTAGTCTTCGTGGCGGCGACCCAGTTCCGTGGCTCAGGGCGGTCAAACCAGTGGCGGAACTATTTATGTGGTTTTCATGTTTAAATGTCAGACTACGCCACCCGTGGATTGCGGTCAGAGTGAACCGCCGCTACAGGGCAGACCACTGAGGCTGGTGTTGTGGGTGCAGCAGAGCGTAGCATAACTCCCCACGGGAGGAGTATAGCCTCAGGGCAGTGTATGCGGAGGATGGGGGTGATGGTGCAGGGCAGCAGCAGTAACGACACGGAGTCAGTGATGCAGTTCAGGGCCTTTACTCACAGTTCTTATTATCCAGACCACGTCTGCAGGTAACGGCTGCCCACGTCGTACTGTGCTCACCAGGTGAGGAGCTCAGACAACTCCCAGATAACTTTGGAGCACTTCACAGGACCCCCTTTGTGTGTCCTTTGTCTGGCCTTTCTTACCAACACTTCTGTCCGGCTGCCTCGGGCCTCCTCTTGGTAAACTTGGCGCCAGTTTCCCTGACCCTATGTGGTGCCTTCCTAGCGGGTGTAGCGAGGGGCTGCGCCACATAAAATGTTATAGCCTCCGGTTTCTAGCTGAGGGTCGTTTCCTGCCTCCACTAGTTCGGGGACCGGTCTCCCCCTTTGGCCTGACCCCTCCACGCAGGTGGATTCGGGCGTGCGGTGGCGACTCGCCCGTCCGCACCCCTGGGATCCCTTCATTCCTCGTTCCTGGAGCCTTCTCCGCTCCTCTTCCTTTCTTCTCCCTCTTCCAGGCCTGGGCCTCTGTTACTAGGCCCGCCTCCGGAGCAGAGCTCATGCAGAGCCCCTGCTCCCTGCCACTTCTGCTCAGACTTCTCTGCACTGAACTAAGATGGTGCCCACCTTTTATACTCCCTTCTCAATGCACCCAGGAACTGCTTCCTCCCTGCTCCTGCACTACAGGGTTCCCCTTCCTCAGTGTTCCCTCCCCCCACTCCAGCCAGGGACAGGGACTGTCGTGCCCATCTCAGGGGCATATTGGTCGCCCTGCCCCACGGCAATGTGGTGTAATGCATGCAGGTGTCGGGTCCTGATCCACACTCCATCCTTACCTGAGAGTGAGATATCACATCTCTGGGTGAGGTGCAATACGTCTTTAGCAACCGAGCCCTCAGGGTGCTACAGTTCCATTTATCTTCAGCCTAGGTGACGTATTGCGATACAGGGCCGTGATTTTGGCTATAAAAGGGTCCCCTAGACCCCTACCCCAAGCTTTTTAAGAGAATCATATATGGCGTGCCAGGAGACTCTATGGAATGCTTTCTCAGCATCCAACGAGAGTATCTAATTACAAATTTTTAACTGCATCTAGCCCAGGAAATACTTTGTGCCTAGTAGCAGTGTCTGCTAGTAAGCGGATTATCCCGGCTGTTAAGCAAGCTGCACCACCTGTAGTTTAGACACTTAATTTTTTCAAAGGAAATGCTTCGGGACCATGGGATACTTAGTGAAGAGCATCAGGAGGCAGCCCAAGGCATAGGGGCTGGGACTGGCAGTAGGATGCCTTGCGGTGGACAGCCGAGCTCGATCCTTATAAAAGCTTTTTAACTGCAGCAGCTTTAGTGGACGCTACTGGAGCTGGAATTACCGCGGCTGCTGGCATGAGACTTGCCCTCCAATAGATCCTTGTAAATGGATTTAAAGTGTATTCATTCAAATTAGAGAGACAATTTAAATTAAAAAGCTTAGAGCTGCCTCCACCACAGGGGGGCTCGCTCGACCCACCAGCGGACAGGCACCAGTATTGGGAGAGGGGGGCTGGCCGTCAGGGTTCACCGCGGCTCTGGCACAAACCCGGCGACACGGAGGTGGCACGGGCAGGAGCGGACTGGCCGTGTCGGCTTCTCACTTTTTGGATTTTAGAAGGGCATGACATGCCTATATCTGTGTCTCCCCCTCCTTTTACTCCTCCACCTCTTTTATTTTCGCATGACTATATGTACTTGTCACTTTTCCATGTGTTAGTTATGTCTTCTGAGCAGTTTGTCAGCTTTTGGACACCTTTGAAGGTGTTTTCTATGTGTTTCTATGTGTTTTTGTTTGCCTGCCATTGGTTTTAACGGTGTTCGAAGGTGTTCGACGAACAGTTCGACGAACAGTTCGGCGAACACACGGGTGTTCGACGAACCGAACCGAACTCGAACACTACGGGGGTGGCTCAACACTAGTGACGACGAGGTCAGGTTGTGCCTTCCTGGACCGAGACGTAGTACTGGAAGCACGTCAACAACTGCATCCTCAAACACAACTCTGCCTCTCACCACAAGTCGTGGTGGCTCTTCAGGTCGCATGGGTGCTAAGCCTTGCATATCCTGGGCATTTTTTCAGATCGATAAAGATGACCCAACTCGTGTTATCTGTAACATTTGTCAGCAAAAGCTAAGTAGAGGCCAAAAACTACATAGTTTGAGTTCTTCATGCATGAAGCGGCACATGGACATGAAGCATAAGTTGCAGTGGGAAGCTCAGTGTGCTACAATGCGGCCTAGCCGGCCGGGCCAACCACCGTCTGCCATATCTTGTGCATCCGCGGCCTCTTCATCCTCTGTGACTGGGGGGACAGCAGTCACACCTGTTTTGGGGCGCAGACCTGCCACCTCTTTACCCGCAACAGCCAGCGTGATTGGCAGGTCATCATTTTCTTTGGAGGTGGTAACACCAGCTGGTGTTGAGCGCTGTCTGACATCGATAGCACCACCTTTGGATCAAGGCAACCTAACATGTCCGCCTGCATCTTCCTCACAGACCGGCAGTTTGCCGAGGACACCCTTATCAACCCCGTCTAAGCACAATAGCTAGCCCTCGGTCCCTCAGATGTGGACAAGTAAAAGACCATTTCCTCCTAGCCATGAGAAAGCTAAGAGGTTGAATTTCATCATCTGCAAGCTCTTGGCTACAGAAATGCTGCCTTTCCGCCTGGTGGACACAGAAGATTTTCGAGACCTTATGTCCGTCGCAGTGCCCCAGTACCAGATGCCCAGTCGGCACTACTTCTCAAAGAAAGGTGTGCCTGCGCTCCACCAGCATGTCGCACACAACATCACCGCTTCTTTGAGAAACTCTGTGCGTGACAGGGTGTATTTCACCACAGACACTTGGACGAGTAGGCATGGACAGGGGCGTTACATGTCGCTGACTGGGCACTGGGTAACTATGGTGACAGCAGGACAAGGGGCTGCTGTCCAAGTCTTGCCGTCCCCACGAGTTGTGCGTCAATCCTCTTTATGTCAAAGTTCCTCCACTGCTTCTGCCTCCTCAACCTCCTCTCGGTCTTCCACCTGCACCCAAAGCCTGTCTGGTCATGCCACAAGCTTTCTAACTGCGCAGAAGGGATCCTGCACACCTCCTTACTATGCTGGCAGTAGGGCTCAACGTCATCAGGCGGTTTTTACTTTGAAATGTCTGGGAAATGTGAGTCACACAGCTGAGGAGTTGTGGTCAGCTCTGGAGAACCAATTTCATGAATGGTTGTCTCCACTGGACCTGAAACCAGGGAAGGCCGTGTGCGACAATGCTGCAAACCTGGATGCGGCCCTTCGCCGGGGCAATGTCACACACGTGCCTTGTATGGCTCACGTGTTGAACCTGGTTGTCCAGCAATTTTTAGCCCACTATCCCAGACTAGATGGCCTTCTGCAGAGGGCACGGTCGCTGTGTGCTCACTTCCGCCGTTCGCATCCCGCAGCTCAGCGACTTACATCTCTACAGAAGTCGTTGGGCCTGCCACTTCACCGGCTAAAATGCGATGTGCCCACCCGGTGGAATTCAACTCTGCACATGTTGCAGCGACTGTGGCAGCACCGACAAGCCCTGGTGCAATACGTTCTGACGTATAGCCTGGGCCAACGAGATCCAGAGGTGGGGCAAATCACGCTGGAGGAGTGGTCTCAGATCAGGGACCTATGCACCCTTCTGCACAGTTTTGAAATGGCGACGAAGATGTTTAGTGCTGACGATGCCATTATCAGCATGACTATTCCGGTGATTTACATGCTGGAGCACATGTTAAACAGAATTCGGAGTCAGGTGGTGGCACAAGAGGAGGTGGAGGAAGTAGAGGAGGAGGAGTTGTATGCGGAAGGGCTAACATCTGCAAGGTCCAGACGGTCGGCAGCACCAAGGCGGCAGGCATGTGAGGGTGGGGGAGATGGTTTTACCAGGGCGCATGGTAGCAGCCAAACTAGTGAGGAAGGTGCAGGAGCCCAGGAAGAAGTGGAGGACGAACTGATGGAAGACTCATCAGATGAGGGAGACCTTGATCACATTTCTGTTGTGCGAGGTTGGGGGGAGAGGACAGAGGAAGGAAGCATGATTGTTACCTCGCCACCAACACAACAGGGACTTGGTGCTCCTGGATGCGCAACACACATGAGTGCCTTCTTGCTGCACTACCTGCAACATGACCCTCGAATTGTGAGAATTAGAAATAATCCTGACTACTGGGTTGCCACACTGTTAGATCGCCGGTACAAAAGTAAATTTGCAGAAATTATTCCTGCCATAGAAAGGGATGCACGCATGCAGGAGTATCAGCAGAGACTGTTGCAGAATCTTACATGTGCTTTTCCACAAAACACCAGTGGTGCACGTAGTGAATCTCACAGTTCCAACTTGCCAACCGTGGGACCGTCAAGTGTTTAGCACTCAAACCGTAACAGAACCACAGGAGCTGCTGGTAACATCAATTTTGCGGAATCATTTCACCACTTTTTTAGCCCATCCTTTGCAAGGCCACAGGAGACAAGAAGTCTGACACATAGTCAACGCCTAGAGACGATGGTACAGGAGTATCTCCAAGTAAACATTGAAGCCATGACTGTGTCACTGGACCCTTGTTCTTTTTGGGCTTCCAATCTGGATAAATGGTCGGAGCTAGCCACTTACGCCTTGGAGATCTTGTCATGCCCCGCAGCCAGCGTTCTGTCTGAACGTGTGTTCAGCGCTGCTGGTGGTGTGCTGACAGATAAGCGCACGCGGCTCTCCACTGATAATGTAGACAGACTCACGTTCATAAAGATGAACAAATCATGGATCCGAAACGACTTTTCTACCCCTGTGTCATCCTGGGGAGAGTAAAAGCTTGATGATTGGTTAAAATCACCCTACCAACCGTTTTAAGCTTTCAAATTAGTAATCATGTTTATCTGTATCTTGACTGGAAAATAATTTGGGCTTTGTAGCAGTGTGCAGCACTCATCCTATTAGCCCATCTATAATAAGCTCCACCAGATTTAAAATTAATAATAATTTTTAGCTGCATCTAGCCCGGAAAATAATTTTGGGGCTCCGAGATGCGCAAGACACATAAGTGCCTTCTTGCTGCACTACCTGCAACATGACCCTCATATTGTCAGAATTCGAAGTAATCATGACTACTGGGTTGCCACACTCTTAGATCCCCCAAACTTTTCGATCAACCTTTTCATTTTAATAAAGACCAAAAAAATGGTCATTTTTGAAATTATAAGCATTAGCAAGTTATTAGAAACTGAAATCAAACAGTTTTCAACTCAAAACTTTATTCTAGGTGATGTTACATTTTCACATAGGACCCCTTGTTCGAAAGGAGCTTCTGAACTCTCTCGTCCATTGAATTTGTCAGGTTTTGGATGGTTTCTGCTTCAATTGTTTTGCATGAGGACAGAATACCCTCCCAGAGCTGTTGCTTAGATGTGAACTGCCTCCCGCCATCATAGACACTCCTTTTGATGATGCTCCAGAGGATCTGAATGGGGTAGAGGTTAGGGGAGCATGGGGGTCACACCATAAGTTTGTCCCCTTTTATGCCCATATCAGCCAGAGATGCAGATGTTTTATGTGCAGCATGAGATGGTGCATTATCATGCAAAAAAATGATCTTGCTGTGAAATACATGGTTCTTCTTCTTGAACCATGGCAGGAAGTGCTGTTTGAGAAAATCCACATACATTATGGAGTTCATCTTTAGCGCCTTCAGGGATCCTAAAGGGGCCGACAATCTCTCTCCCCATGATTCCAGCCCAAAACATTACTCCACCTCCTCCTTGTTGGCGCTGTAGCCGTGTTTGCGTGGGGTGTCCATCAACCAGCGATCCTCCACTCCATCCATCTGGACCATCGAGCGCTGCACGGCACTCATCCGTGACCAAAACAGTTTTGAAATCAGTCTTCATGTAATGTTTGGCCCACTGGAGCCGTTTCTGCTTGTGTGAAGTGGATAGAGGAGGTCGACAGGATGGCATATGCACAGCTGCAAACCTCTGAAGGACCCTGCATCTTGTTGTTCGGGGGACGCTGGAGGCACCAGCAGCTTCAAAAACTTGTCTGCTGCTATGACAAGGCTTTTTTGCCGCTGCTCTTTTAACCTGACGTAATTGCCTGTAGGAAAGAGTCCTCAATTTGCCCTTATCAGCACGCACACGTGTGTACTGTGAATCAGCTACTTACTTCTTGATTGCCAAGACACTTCATCCTGATCATCGCACAATGTTGATTGTAGTCATGCCTTGACCTAAACACTCCACAATTTGTTGCTTCTCAGCAGCCGACACATCCCTTTTCTTTCCCATTTTGGCAGAAAATGTAGGCTGCTTAATAATGTGAGACAGCCTTCTTAAGTAGTCTTGCCTTTCACTGGACACACCTGCCAAACTAATTAGCACAGGTGTCTGCAATTGCTTACAGTGATATAAAGAGCCCTGACACACATCACCATCAATGAGTTTAACTGACAAACAAACAAATTCTTCCCTTATCACTCCTAAACACTTTTTGCATAATAATTTGGAACACAGTGTACATGTGCTTTTCCACAAAACACCAGTGGTTCACGTAGTGAATCTTACAGTTCTAACTTGCCAACCGTGGTCTGTATGGAGTTGTTCAATAAAGGGCCCAAAATTAAGATAACATAGATGGGAGAGGTCTCTATGAATAGGAATTCCTTAGTATTTGATACCCTGTGAGGGCCAGGCAAAGGGAAAGTTGGACTGGATGGAATCCTATATGGATTTGGGGAGGGAGACATCGAGGGCCTCAGACTTCGCTGCATTGATTTTAAAATTTGACCATGTAACAAAGTGATCTATTTCAGCCATAACAGCATGGATGGATATATGTGATTGAGTGATATATACTAGTACATCATCAGCAAATAGAGAGCACTTGTACTCGGTGCCTCCCACCTCAATCCACCTAATATTGGGGTTATGGCGAATTGATGAGAGCAGGTGCTCCGTCACTAGGATGTATAAGAGAGGGGACAGAGGACATCCCTGCCTTGTCCCATTGGTGATTGTGAAAGGTGATGAAAATGTTCTGATGCACCCCCTGGGCCTTGGGACACCCGGAGCCGGACCCTTTTTGGTTGATGCTGGTGGTTGTAGTCTTCGTGGCGGCGACCCGGTTCCGTGGCTCAGGGTGGTCAAACCAGTGGCGGAACTATTTATGTGGTTTTGATGTTTAAATGTCCGACTACGCCACCCGTGGATTGCGGTCAGAGTGAACCACTGCTGCAGGGCAGACCGCTGAGGCTGGTGTTGTGGGTGCAGCAGAGCGTAGCATAACTCCCCACGGGAGGAGTATAGCCTTAGGGCAGTGTATGCGGAGGATGGGGGTGATGGTGCAGGACAGTAGCAGTAATGACACGGAGTCAGTGATGCAGTCCAGGGCCTTTACTCACAGTTCTTATTATCCAGACCACGTCTGCAGGTAACGGCTGCCCACGTCGTACTGTGCTCACCAGGTGAGGGGCTCAGACAACTCCCAGATAACTTTGGAGCGCTTCACAGGACCCCATTTGTGTGTCCTTTGTCTGGCCTTTCTTACCAACCCTTCTGTCCGGCTGCCTCGGGCCTCCTCTTGGTAAACTTGGCGCCAGTTTCCCTGACCCTATGTGCTGCCCTCCTACCGGGTGTAGCGAGGGGCTGCGCCACATAAAATGTCACAGCCTCCGGTTTCTAGCTGAGGGTCGTTTCCTGCCTCCACTAGTTTCGGGGACCGGTCTCCCCCTTTGGCCTGACCCCTCCATGCAGGTGGATTCGGGCGTGCGGTGGCGACTCGCCCGTCCGCACCCCTGGGATCCCTTCGTTCCTCGTTCCTGGAGCCTTCTCCGCTCCTCTTCCTTCCTTCTCCCTCTTCCAGGCCTGGGCCTCTGTTACTAAGCCCGCCTCCGGAGCAGAGCTCATGCAGAGCCCCTGCTCCCTGCCACTTCTGCTCAGACTTCTCTGCACTGAACTAAGATGGTGCCCACCTTTTATACTCCCTTCTCAATGCACCCAGGAACTGCTTCCTCCCTGCTCCTGCACTACAGGGTTCCCCTTCCTCAGTGTTCCCTCACCCCACTCCAGCCAGGGACAGGGACCGTCGTGCCCATCTCAGGGGCATATTGGTCGCCCTGCCCCACGGCAATGTGGTGTAATGCATGCAGGTGTCGGGTCCTGATCCACACTCCATTCTTACCTGAGAGTGAGATATCACACCTCTGGGTGACGTGCAATACCTCTGTAGCAACCGAGCCCTCAGGGTGCTACAGTTCCATTTATCTTCAGCCTAGGTGACGTATTGCGATACAGGGCCATGATTTTGGCTATAAAAGGGTCCCCTAGACCCCTACCCCAAGCTTTTTAAGAGAATCATATATGGCGTGCCAGGAGACTCTATGGAATGCTTTCTCAGCATCCAACAAGAGTATCTAATTACAAATTTTTAACTGCATCTAGCCCAGGAAATACTTTGTGCCTAGTAGCAGTGTCTGCTAGTCAGCGGATTATCCCGGCTGTTAAGCAAGCTACACCACCTGTAGTTTGGACACTTAATTTTTTCAAAGGAAATGCTTCGGGACCACGGGATACTCAGTGAAGAGCATCAGGAGGCACCCCAAGGCATAGGGGCTGGGACTGGCAGTAGGATGCCTTGCGGTGGACAGCCGAGCTCGATCCTTATAAAAGCTTTTTAACTGCAGCAGCTTTAGTGGACGCTACTGGAGCTGGAATTACGCGGCTGCTGGCATGAGACTTGCCCTCCAATAGATCCTTGTAAATGGATTTTAAAGTGTATTCATTCAAATTAGAGAGACAATTTAAATTAAAAAGCTTAGAGCTGCCTCCACCACAGGGGGGCTCGCTCGACCCACCAGCGGACAGGCACCAGTATTGGGAGAGGGGGGCTGGCCGTCAGGGTTCACCGCGGCTCTGGCACAAACCCGGCGACACGGAGGTGGCACGGGCAGGAGCGGACTGAACGTGTCGGCTTCTCACTTTTTGGACTTTAGAAGGGCATGACATGCCTATATCTGTGTCTCCCCCTCCTTTTACTCCTCCACCTCTTTTCTTTTCTCATGACTATATGTACTTGTCACTTTTCCATGTGTTAGTTGTGTCTTCTGAGCAGTTTGTCAGCTTTTGGACACCTTTGAAGGTGTTTTCTATGTGTTTCTATGTGTTTTTGTTTGCCTGCCATTGGTTTTAATGGTGTTCGAAGGTGTTCGACGAACAGTTCGACGAACAGTTCGGCGAACACACGGGTGTTCGACGAACCGAACTGAACTCGAACACTATGGGGGTGGCTCAACACTAGTTCTAAAGACTTATTTCAAAAAACAATAACATTCCGAGAACAATGGGAGAGTTCCCAAGCAATTTAAACTTCAGCAGAATTCCGAGAACAATGGAAGAGTTCCAAAGCATTTTTAAACTTCAGCAGAATTCCAAGAACAATGGAAGAGTTCCAAAGCAATTTAAAATTTCAGCAGAATTCCGAGAACAATGGAAGAGTTCCAAAGCATTTTTAAACTTCAGCAGAATTCTGAGAACAATGCGAGAGTTCTACAGACTTATTTAAAAAAAAATAACATTCCGAGAACAATGGGAGAGTTCCAAAGCATTTTTAAACTTCAGAAAAATTCCGAGAACAAAGGAAGAGTTCCAAAGCATTTTTAAACTTCAGCAGAATTCAGAAAACAATGGAAGAGCTCCAAAGCATTTTTAAACTTCAGCAGATTTCCGAGAACAATGGGAGAGTTCCAAAGCATTTTTAAACTTCAGCAGAATTCTGAGAACAATGGAAGAGTTCCTAAGCATTTTGAAACTTCAGCAGAATTCCGAGAACAATGGAAGAGTTCCAAAGCATTTTTAAACTTCAGTAGAATTCCGAGAACAATGGGAGAGTACTACAGACTTATTTAAATAAACAATAACACTCCGAGAAATATGGGAGATTTCCAAAGCATTTCTAAACTTCAGCAGAATTCCGAGAACAATGGAAGAGTTCCAAAGCATTTTTAAACTTCAGCAGAATTCCGAGAACAATGGAAGAGTTCCAAAGCAATTTTAAGCTACAGCAGAATTCCGCGAACAATGGAAGAGTTCCAAAGCATTTTTAAACTTCAGTAGAATTCGGAAAACAATGGGAGAGTTCGACAAACTGATTTAAAAAAACAATAACATTCCAAGAGCAATGGGAGAGTTCCAAAGCATTTTTAACTTCAGAAGAATTCCGAGAACAATGGAAGAGTTCCAAAGCATTTTTAATCTTCAGCAGAATTCCGAGAACAATGGAAGAGTTCCAAAGCATTTTTAAACTTCAGCAGAATTCCGAGAACAATGGAAGAGTTCCAAAGCATTTTGAAACTTCAGCAGAATTCTGAGAACAATGGAAGAGTTCCAAAGCATTTTTAAACTTCAGTAGAATTCCGAGAACAATGAGAGAGTACTACAGACTTATTTAAATAAACAATAACACTCCGAGAACAATCAGAGTTTTCCAAAGCATTTTTAAACTTCAGCAGAAATCCGAGAACAATGGGAGAGTTCCAAAGCATTTTTAAACTTCAGCAGAATTCCGAGATCAATGGAAGAGTTCCAAAGCATTTTGAAACTTCAGCAGAATTCCGAGAACAATGGAAGAGTTCCAAAGCATTTTTAAACTTCAGTAGAATTCCGAGAACAATGGGAGAGTACTACAGACTTATTTAAATAAACAATAACACTCCGAGAACAATCGGAGTTTTCCAAAGCATTTTTAAACTTCAGCAGAAATCCGAGAACAATGGAAGAGTTCCAAAGCATTTTTAAACTTCAGTAGAATTCCGAGAACAATGGGAGAGTTCTACAGACTGATTTAAAAAAACAATAACATTCCAAGAAGAATGGGAGAGTTTCAAAGAATTTTTAAACTTCTGCAGAATTCCGAGAACAATGGAAGAGTTCCAAAGCATTTTTAAACTTCAGCAGAATTCCGAGAACAATGGAAGAGTTCCAAAGCATTTTTAAATTTCAGCAGAATTTCGAGAACAATGGAAGAGTTGCAAAGCATTTTTAAACTTCAGCAGAATTCTGAGAACAATGGGAGAGTTCTACAGACTTATTTGAAAAAACAATAACATTCCAAGAACAATGGGAGAGTTCCAAAGCATTTTGAAACTTCAGCAGAATTCCGAGAACAATGGAAGAGTTCCAAATCATTTTTAAACTTCAGTAGAACTCCGAGAACAATGGGAGAGTTCTACAGACTGATTTAAAAAAACAATAACATTCCAAGAACAATGGGAGAGTTCCAAAGCATTTTTAAACGTCTGCAGAATTCCGAGAACAATGGAAGAGTTCCAAAGCGTTTTTAAACTTCAGCAGAATTCCGAGAACAATGGAAGAGTTCCAAAGCATTTTTAAACTTCAGTAGAATTCTGAGAACAATGGGAGAGTTCTACAGACTGATTTAATGGAAAAGAGAAGAATTAGCTGGGTAGAAAGGCAAAATGAGCAATTGTACGTACACAGTGTTATGTAATATGATGATTGTGCTATATTAAGAGGACAAAAACTTTGATGGGAGGAGCAGGAGTGCTTCTTTAAAGAATGACCAGTTTCTGCTATTTTATTCCTGCTTCTCCTTTGAAAAATATGTTTTTTTTAATCATAAGTATGGGCCTTTTACCTGTATCACAGGATACTCTGGAGAATGTCTTTAGTATGTTCTGCATTATTACAGTGTGAGCACCACTCCCTTGTAAGGACCATGAAAATTAGCACTAAATAAAAAAAATAAAAAAACATATCTCTGTGACTTTTTTAACTTAAAAAACAAGCAAAAAAGCAAAAAACAAACCCGGAATATTCAGGGGAGCAGCAAAAATAGCATAAGAGCGAAAATGGCTACTTTTGGTCTGGTGTCAGGTCCTCTTTATAAAAAAATGTTTTTGAAAGTTTCCATATACTGTAAAATGCAGTATACAGTATCCAGTGGGCGAAATAAGTATTTGATCCCTTGCTGTTTTTGTAAGTTTGCCTACTGATAAAGACATGAACAGTCTATAATTTTAAGGGTAGGTTAATTTTAACATTGAGGAGTGCAATTTCACATGGATGGTTTAGACTTGACTGTAAAAGGTATGAGGTTTAATATTCACATACCTGCACCAAAATATTAAATGAGTGTTAATTTGCAGTAAAACCATTGGCTAGAGTGGAATCAGTTGCACCAAGAGCACATATTGTTCTAATCATGACCTTACCCTAATACTTTCTATATTTTGTAATCACAGTGACACAGCTATAGTGGGTTCACAGTTTTATGAGCACCTTAACATTGGTGCTTTTTGCAATTCATAGGCCTCACTGCCACAAAACCAGACTGAAAGGGGCGCTGGAGTAAAATTTAAGCACGCAATAAGATATTCAACATTTTTGCCAACAGTCCAGATTTTACATCAACAATACCTGGACCCAGACAGCAAAGAGTCACGTTGTTTAGCGAAGCCTTGGGGATTGTTTGGGTTGGTTGTTCTCTAGTGTTTTGGGAGTTGGAGTTTCAATCTCAGAATTTTGTCTTTTAAATGTTTTTGAAGAATGCTGAAGATTCTTTTCTGGAAACATCGGAATTTTTTTTTTACAAATTTTATTAAAAATATATATTTTTATTAGGCGGCATTACAGAAAATTAATGCAACTATCTGGTAGGAAGACAAAGGAAATGGGATTGTGTCATATGTTATCGGTCCATATACTGATCACCTCTTGTAGTATATTCTATACAAAGTAAGTCCTTAGGTATCACTATACAACTTTATCACAGGACAATGTCTTTATCACATCACCGCTTTCTCAAGATTCTACCAGCCGTAGTTAAAAACGATATAATACTGCATCTTTTGGGACAACGACTGTGACAATACAGCCTATAATCTTAATAAGCCAGACATTTAGATTTGTTAATCCAAGAGAAATACACTATTATCTTTGTGTTGACTTGTAGATGTATGTATATTTATGTGACTGGTCATGAAGAACAGACCAGTATTTGTATAACCCTGATTGTTGTCTCCTCTTTGATTCTGGAACAATGAATGTTTGCTAATTTTGTTGATTAACCTTTGATGACCCTGTGGCTTATTGATTCACAAGACAGGAGGAAAAACTAAGAAAATTCATTAAATGGTCAAACAATGAGACATGAGGCTGCCCTTTCCTCCCAACCTGTGGATGTATACTTAAAAAGGACATGTGCTTCTCTAGCAAGGGAGACTTAAAACAGAGAATCAAGGAGAAGCAAGAGGACACACAGGCTCTCTGAAACCATCAGCTTGGAAGCATGGATTTAACCAAAGAGACACAGATTCTACATGATTCTAGTCTAAGGGTATATAGCCCTGACTGGAAAGAAACAGATCTGCTCCATTGACCATCAGAGAGCTCATGGATACATTTGGGGAGACCAGGTTGGGACTATGAAGTCACCTGGCCCCATGGATATGTTGCTTGGGGATGCCAGGAGGGACCCACTGGTCACCTGGAATCCAAGGAGACATTTGGAGAAGCCATATTGGGACCAGTCAGTCGTCTAGCCCCATGAAAACTCTCGGAGAGGCCAGGGTGGGACCCTTGGGTCTCTTGGCCTTGTATCTCGATGGACTGCTAGCTTCCTAAGCTTGCTGCTACCTTCACCCTGTGGGGGCCCGCCAGAAGCGGGGGGCCACTGGTTGAGGTAGTTGGCCCTGGAAGTCTCAAAATCGCAGCTGCTCTATCACAGGCGGGCAGAGCGGAAGGATGAGAATGTATAATGTTGTACCATCTTGGGCATTTGCTGAGACTGTTCTATGTGTTTATTGTCCACTTTGTGGTTCAATAAAGTATTGCCACAATGTTTTACCATCACCCTGTGCTGTCTGAGTAGTGTTACGCCCACGGAAAACCCTGGGTCTTCACAATGACCATTTATTTAAACTTGACTGTGTCTTATGTTTCGCAGGCCCTTTAGACATCAATAGCTACAATACTTGTAGAAAGCCAACAAATGATTTTGAGTTAAGACCAGATTTTATCTCATCGAGTTAATTATTCTCCTTATGGAGAAATGTGGCACCCCAGGTCTGGTCGCCACAGTGGCAGCAATGTCATGTCTGAGAGCAGGTGGGAGGTTCCCTGGTTGGGGACAATTAGCAGCAGCACCTCCTGCCTCAGTCCAGGGAGGGGAGAAACCTGCCCTTTATAAACTGGGTCTGGGGCGGGGTTAGAGAGACCAGTTAGAGTCCAGCCAGAGAGAAGTTCCAGACAAGTCGCAGATAGGGACAGGTCAGCAGCAGGCTGAGGAGTCCCTGTAGGCAGAGGAGGAACACGAGGCCAGGAGGGGAGCTAGAAGAGCTCATCCTGACTAGAGACTTGAAAAGCCGGACACTGGAGTCCGAGGCTATGAGGGTTATAAGCCCAGCAGCAGCAAACCACCACGCAGGGGACTTCAAGTCCTCTGGCCCAAGGAAGCCCGGAGGCTCTGCCACACGAGAGGGACCACTACTGCCCTGGAGGGGTGAGAAGCACGGAAGGCCCGAGTCGCCAGTCATACGGGTGAGAACAACACGGTACACTCAGAGACGTGGGCTACCACTACACTACAGCAGGATAGCCAAGAAAGAGTGAAGTCAGCACGGTAGGACTACAAACTCCCCCTGACCAGCGGGATTTCCCAGTTGCTCTCAGACTGACCAGGCCTCTATTGTTAACCTGTATTCTGGACGGGTCCCTTAATACCACCACCAGTAAAGACCCTGACTTGCATTACAGACTCCGTGTGGTTACTGCTGCTCCAGCGCACCATCACCACCAACATCCCTACTTTCTGCCCTGAGGCTATACTCCTCCCGTGGGGAGTTATACTATCCTCTGCTGCATTCCCAATACCAGCCTCAACGGTCTGCCCTGCAGCAGCGGTACACTCTGACCGCAATCCACGGGTGGCGTAGTCGGACATTCAGCTTATAGACTGCCATTTAGTTTGACCACCCTGAGCCACGGGACCGGGTCACCGCCACGCAAGGACTACAACCCCCAGCATCTACAACGGGTCCGGTTCCGGGTATCCCCAAACACACACGGCCCAGGGGGCAAGTCAACTTTGGGGTAGTCGGCAGGATTTCATGCCCGCCACCAACGGGAGTTTCCCGCCATCCGCAGCCGTTTCCCGCCATCCGTGGCCATTTTCCCGCCGTCGGGCGCCATCTCTGGGACACCGCGCGGGAAGAAGAGGGGCGTGGACGACGAAAGCGCGCGAGAACTGGAGCCCCGCTTTACGCACGGACGCTGCGCAAGGTCCTGAAAGGAGCCGAGCAGACGCTGATGTCACCTGGACGCGACGCAAGGTCTTCAACCCAGACGGTCGCCTGCGGAGCCGCTGCCTACAGAAGAAAAGCAACGGAAGGTAGGCCACGGTTTTCTAGGGGGTAAGAGGATGACGGAAGTGGAGGGAACTGTCACTGCCAGTGTGGCCGCTGCCGCAGTAATGCCGTTCACGATGCCTTATATCCCCAGATCGGCCTGGTTGCCCCAGTACTCAGGGGAGTCGCATACCCTGAGCGACTTTAAAGAGAGACTGTATAGCCTATTCAAGGTGTACCCCCTGACGGAAGAACAAAAAGTGACCATACTGATAGGCCAGTTAACCGGCGCGGCCCAACGAGAAGTAAAGTCCTGATTAGTCAGGGACAAGGGGACCGTGAAGGAGATTTTAGCCTGTCTAAAGGATACTTTTGATACCCGCACCTCAGCAGAGATCAAAATGAGATTTTTTGGGTGCAAGCAGCGGGCCCAAGACAGTATAAGAGACTATGCTTTGAATTTGCAAGAGGTCCTGAGAGCCATTAAGCAGGCAGACCCTGACAGTGTGCGGAATGCAGATAAACTGCTGACTGAAAAATTCATTGAGGGGCTGCTGTCTAGCGCCCACCGAACCCAGTTATGCCTAATGGCCCTGCAGAACCCTGAGTTAGACTTTGCGCAGTTTAAGGACAGAGCCATCCGGGTACTCCGAGAACCCGCACCCGGTGGCGTTGCAGCCCCCAGGCACCCTGCTATCACTTATCACCAGGAGGCGGTGCCCCAGTCTACAGAATCTGCAGGAGCCAATGCACAGACTATGAATAGTACCCCATCTGCAGACCTGCACCATCAGGTCCAAGAACTGACCAAAAGCGTTGCCGCACTAACCAGGACTGTGCAGTCATTACAGGTATCCTCTCCAGGAAAGATCCAGCTGGCTACCAGTCCGGAGGACGTCCAGTGGCGCCGACAGAAGAGGATCCCACCGTCCAGAGGGAAGCCAACGGACCGCTACGACCAGGATGGACAACCCATCTGCCGCCGCTGCAGCCAGTCAGGACATATTGCGAGGTACTGTAATTTAAACGAGACCAATCTGGGGCAGAGGGCCAACCCCCAGGCATAAGATCATCAGGCCCGTCAAACTGGCGTGACAAGTATGTGGGGGGACGACCGGTCTTGCCTGTGGTACTGGATGGCATTCCCATGAGTGCACTATTGGACACCGGGTCACAGGTAACCACCATCCCCTATGTACTTTTCAAGCGGTACTGGGATGACACGGATATTACCCGCTACCCAGATAATGACTTAAGCATCATCGCCAGCAATGGTCAGCCCGTGCCGCAGGTGGGGTTCAAGGAGGTGACCATCAAAATAGGTAAAGTTGAACTGCCGGCGCAAGGACTGATTATTGTGGACATTGACCGTTGTGAAAGTCACCCTACAATAACCTTGGGTACTAACGTAATTGAAAATTGTCTTTCAGAGATAATTGTTATATTACAGCAGGTCGCAATGAATGCCAGCTCCAGCCAGCAGCGTGTCTTACAAAAGGAGATCAGAGCCCTGATGAAGCGGCAACAGGTAGAACTGTCTGGTGGTGAGATTGGTAGCGTTAGGATGAATGACCCATTCCCTATCGCCATGCCCACAAAAAGCGAAATGATGATCTGGTGCCGGACTGCAATCGGGTTAAGAGGTAGAGACTACCAAGCTATGGTAGAACCCGTCTACTCAGACAGTAGGCCCACCATTTTGACAGCACGGGGGGTGGTTGATGTCCGCCATGGGAGGGTACCAGTCTGCCTCCTAAATATTGGGGAAAGAGAAGTACACTTGCCCGGTATGCTACTCTAGCCAAATTGTTAACCATTAACCAGAGCTCTGTAAAGGCCGTGGAACCATTGCCTCCATCTCAACCAGAGGAGGGTAACGGCTCCAAGAAACAAATGGAGGACTGGTGTCAGAAACTGCATGTGGGCACCGACTCCACTCCCTCACACCAAAAACAGGGAGTCTACCAGGTGGTTCAGAAGTACGAAAGAGTCTTTAGCAAACACCCGCTAGACTTTGGGCAAGTAAAGGGGGTAGAACACCAAATCCCCACAGGAGACCATCCACCCATAAAAGAGAGATACCGACCTGTACCCCCTGCACACTATCAGATTGCCAAGGGTATGTTACCGGAGATGAAGGAGGCTGGGGGGATCAGGGATAGCTGTAGCCCCTGGGCAGCTCCTCTAGTTCTTGTAAAATAGAAAGATGGCACGATGAGGATGTGTGTAGATTATAGAAAGGTCAACAGAATAACACACAAAGATGTGTACCCGTTACCTAGGATAGAGGAGTCTTTGGCTGCACTAAAATCTGCTAACTTCTTCTCTACTTTGAATCTCACTAGCAGGTACTGGCAGGTTCCTGTAGCAGAGTCAGACAAGGAGAAGGCCGCCTTCACCACCCCGATGGGTCTCAGTGAATTAAACTGTATGCCGTTCGGACTCTGCAACGCACCAGGGACCTTCCAGAGGCTGATGGAGTGCTGTCTGGGGCACAGGAATTTCGAGACGGTCCTACTCTACATGGACGATGTCATCGTATATTCCAAGACCTATGAGGACCATCTAAAGCACCTGGCAGAGGTGTTCGATGCCCTGGCAGGCTTCGGCCTAAAGGTGAAACCCTCCAAGTGTCATCTACTGAAGCCAAAAGTACAGTACCTGGGACACGTGGTGAGTGCTGACGGAGTAGCCCCAGACCCTGGCAAGATCACGGTGATTAAGGACTGGCCAAGACCCTCCAGCATAAAGGAAGTGCGGCAGTTCCTCGGGTTGGTAGGCTACTACCGAAGATTCATCTCCGGGTTCACCAAGATGGCAGCCCCTATGCAGAACCTCCTGTTAGGTCAGTCAAAGACTAAAAGTCAGAAGCCGCCCTTTAAGTGGGACAAGCGGGAGGAGGAGTCTTTCCGCCAGCTGAAGATGGCCCTTACGGGGGATGAGATCCTGGCCTACCCTGATTACGGCCAGCCTTTTATCCTCCACACCGACGCCAGTAACGTGGGGCTAGGAGCCGTACTGTCACAGATCCAGCAGGGCAGAGAACGGGTAATTGCTTATGCTAGCAGAAAGCTGAGACCCACAGAGAGAAACCTTGAGAATTATAGCTCCTTCAAGCTAGAGTTCCTGGCAGTGGTGTGGGCAGTCACCAAACGCTTCAAGCATTACCTGGCTTCTTCTAAGTTCACTCTGAACGCCGACAACAACCCGCTGACACACCTGGACACTGCAAGACTTGGTGCCCTAGAGCAGAGATGGATGGCCCGGCTGTCCAATTTTGAATTTACCATCAAATACCGGACAGGGCGCGCAAATGCCAATGCAGATGCATTGTCCAGAATGCCTCACTTGCAGGACGGGGGAGAGGATCCAGAAGAACTGGAGGAAATTGAACTCCCTGCATTCCACCTTCATGGGATCGCCCAGTGTTCCCACTGCGTAAAGGAGAGGTGCTCTGCCACCGCTATGTTCAATCCCTTACCCCACCACGGCTGGGCAGAGACACAGGATAGTGACCCCGCAGTCCGCCTGGTAAAAGAGATGCTGACACAGGCTGATGCCCACCTTGATCCGGATGCTCCAGAAGAAGCCAAGCAGCTGTGGAAGGAGAGGAGCAAGCTGTTTCTCTACGAGGGGAGGCTGTGCCGCAGGACCGTCAACTCTAGAATAGTGTTGAACCACCCCCGTAGTGTTCGAGTTCGGTTCGGTTAGTCGAACACCCGTGTGTTCGCCGAACTGTTCGTTGAACTGTTCGTCGAACACCTTCGAACACCGTTAAAACCAATGGCAGGCAAACAAAAACACATAGAAACACATAGAAAACACCTTCAAAGGTGTCCAAAAGCTGACAAACTGCTCAGAAGACACAACTAACACATGGAAAAGTGACAAGTACATATAGTCATGCGAAAAGAAAAGAGGTGGAGGAGTAAAAGGAGGGGGAGACACAGATATAGGCATGTCATGCCCTTCTAAAATCCAAAAAGTGAGAAGCCGACACGTTCAGTCCGCTCCTGCCCGTGCCACCTCCGCGTCGCCGGGTTTGTGCCAGAGCCGCGGTGAACCCTGACGGCCAGCCCCCCTCTCCCAATACTGGTGCCTGTACGCTGGTGGGTCGAGCGAGCCCCCCTGTGGTGGAGGCAGCTCTAAGCTTTTTAATTTAAATTGTCTCTCTAATTTGAATGAATACACTTTAAATCCATTTACAAGGATCTATTGGAGGGCAAGTCTCATGCCAGCAGCCGCGTAATTCCAGCTCCAGTAGCGTCCACTAAAGCTGCTGCAGTTAAAAAGCTTTTATAAGGATCGAGCTCGGCTGTCCACCGCAAGGCATCCTACTGCCAGTCCCAGCCCCTATGCCTTGGGGTGCCTCCTGATGCTCTTCACTGAGTATCCCGTGGTCCCGAAGCATTTCCTTTGAAAAAATTAAGTGTCCAAACTACAGGTGGTGTAGCTTGCTTAACAGCCGGGATAATCCACTGACTAGCAGACACTGCTACTAGGCACAAAGTATTTCCTGGGCTAGATGCAGTTAAAAATTTGTAATTAGATACTCTCGTTGGATACTGAGAAAGCATTCCATAGAGTCTCCTGGCACGCCATATATGATTCTCTTAAAAAGCTTGGGGTAGGGGTCTAGGGGACCCTTTTATAGCCAAAATCACGGCCCTGTATCGCAATACGTCACCTAGGCTGAAGATAAATGGAACTGTAGCACCCTGAGGGCTCGGTTGCTACAGAGGTATTGCATCTCACCCAGGTAAGGATGTAGTGTGGATCAGGACCCGACACCTGCATGCATTACACCACATTGCCGTGGGGCAGGGCGACCAATATGCCCCTGAGATGGGCACGACAGTCCCTGTCCCTGGCTGGAGTGGGGGGAGGGAACACTGAGGAAGGGGAACCCTGTAGTGCAGGAGCAGGGAGGAAGCAGTTCCTGGGTGCATTGAGAAGGGAGTATAAAAGGTGGGCACCATCTTAGTTCAGTGCAGAGAAGTCTGAGCAGAAGTGGCAGGGAGCAGGGGCTCTGCATGAGCTCTGCTCCGGAGGCGGGCCTAGTAACAGAGGCCCAGGCCTGGAAGAGGGAGAAGGAAGGAAGAGGAGTGGAGAAGGCTCCAGGAACGAGGAACGAAGGGATCCCAGGGGTGCGGACGGGCGAGTCGCCACCGCACGCCCGAATCCACCTGCGTGGAGGGGTCAGGCCAAAGGGGGAGACCGGTCCCCGAAACTAGTGGAGGCAGGAAACGACCCTCAGCTAGAAACAGGAGGCTGTGACATTTTATGTGGCGCAGCCCCTCGCTACACCCGCTAGGAAGGCACCACATAGGGTCAGGGAAACTGGCGCCAAGTTTACCAAGAGGAGGCCCGAGGCAGCCGGACAGAAGGGTTGGTAAGAAAGGCCAGACAAAGGACACACAAAGGGGGTCCTGTGAAGCGCTCCAAAGTTATCTGGGAGTTGTCTGAGCCCCTCACCTGGTGAGCACAGTACGACGTGGGCAGCCGTTACCTGCAGACGTGGTCTGGATAATAAGAACTGTGAGTAAAGGCCCTGGACTGCATCACTGACTCCGTGTCATTACTGCTGCTGCCCTGCACCATCACCCCCATCCTCCGCATACACTGCCCTGAGGCTATACTCCTCCCGTGGGGAGTTATGCTACGCTCTGCTGCACCCGCAACACCAGCCTTAGCGGTCTGCCCTGGAGCGGCGGTTCACTCTGACCGCAATCCACGGGTGGCGTAGTCGGACATTTAAACATCAAAACCACATAAATAGTTCCGCCACTGGTTTGACCGCCCTGAGCCACGGAACCGGGTCGCCGCCACGGAGACTACAACCACCAGCATTGACAAAAAGGGTCTGGCTCCGGGTGTCCCAAGGCCCAGGGGGCGCGTCAGAACATTTTCATCACCTTTCACAATCACCAATGGGACAAGGCAGGGATGTTCTCTGTCCCCTCTATTATACATCCTAGTGATGGAGCATCTGCTCTCATCAATTCGCCATAACCCCAATATTAGGTGGATTGAGGTGGGAGGCACCGAGTACAAGTGCTCTCTATTTGCTGATGATGTCCTAGTATATATCACTCAATCACATATATCCATCCATGCTGTTATGGCTGAAATAGATCACTTTGTTACATGGTCAAATTTTAAAATCAATGCAGCGAAGTCTGAGGCCCTCGATGTCTCCCTCCCCAAATCCATATAGGATTCCATCCAGTCCAACTTTCCCTTTGCCTGGCCCTCACAGGGTATCAAATACTTAGGAATTCCTATTCATAGAGACCTCTCCCATCTATGTTATCTTAATTTTGGGCCCTTTATTGAACAACTCCATACAGACCACGGTTGGCAAGTTAGAACTGTAAGATTCACTACGTGAACCACTGGTGTTTTGTGGAAAAGCACACGTACACTGTGTTCCAAATTATTATGCAAAAAGTGTTTAGGAGTGATAAGGGAAGAATTTGTTTGTTTGTCAGTTAAACTCATTGATGGTGATGTGTGTCAGGGCTCTTTATATCACTGTAAGCAATTGCAGACACCTGTGCTAATTAGTTTGGCAGGTGTGTCCAATGAAAGGCAAGACTACTTAAGAAGGCTGTCTCACATTATTAAGCAGCCTACATTTTCTGCCAAAATGGGAAAGAAAAAGGATGTGTCGGCTGCTGAGAAGCAACAAATTGTGGAGTGTTTAGGTCAAGGCATGACTACAATCAACATTGTGCGATGATCAGGATGAAGTGTCTTGGCAATCAAGAAGTATGTAGCTGATTCACAGTACACACGTGTGCGTGCTGATAAGGGCAAATTGAGGACTCTTTCCTACAGGCAATTACGTCAGGTTGAAAGAGCAGCGGCAAAAAAGCCTTGTCATAGCAGCAGACAAGTTTTTGAAGCTGCTGGTGCCTCCAACGTCCCCCGAACAACAAGATGCAGGGTCCTTCAGAGGTTTGCAGCTGTGCATACGCCATCCTGTCGACCTCCTCTATCCACTTCACACAAGCAGAAACGGCTCCAGTGGGCCAAACATTACATGAAGACTGATTTCAAAACTGTTTTGTTCACGGATGAGTGCCGTGCAGCGCTCGATGGTCCAGATGGATGGAGCGGAGGATGGCTGGTTGATGGACACCCCACGCAAACACGGCTACAGCGCCAACAAGGAGGAGGTGGAGTAATGTTTTGGGCTGGAATCATGGGGAGAGAGATTGTCGGCCCCTTTAGGATCCCTGAAGGCGCTAAAGATGAACTCCATAATGTATGTGGATTTTCTCAAACAGCACTTCCTGCCATGGTTCAAGAAGAAGAACCGTGTATTTCACAGCAAGATCATTTTTTTGCATGATAATGCACCATCTCATGCTGCACATAAAACATCTGCATCTCTGGCTGATATGGGCATAAAAGGGGACAAACTTATGGTGTGACCCCCATGCTCCCCTGACCTCTACCCCATTCAGAACCTTTGGAGCATCATTAAAAGGAGTGTCTATGATGGCGGGAGGCAGTTCACATCTAAGCAACAGCTCTGGGAGGGTATTCTGTCCTCATGCAAAACAATTGAAGCAGAAACCATCCAAAACCTGACAAATTCAATGGACGAGAGAGTTCAGAAGCTCCTTTCGAACAAGGGGTCCTATGTGAAAATGTAACATCACCTAGAATAAAGTTTTGAGTTGAAAACTGTTTGATTTCAGTTTCTAACAACCTGCTAATGCTTATAATTTCAAAAATGACCATTTTTTTGGTCTTTATTAAAATGAAAAGGTTGATCGAAAAGTTTGGGGGATCTAAGAGTGTGGCAACCCAGTAGTCATGATTACTTCGAATTCTGACAATATGAGGGTCATGCTGCAGGTAGTGCAGCAAGAAGGCACTTATGTGTCTTGCGCATCTCGGAGCCCCAAAATTATTTTCCGGGCTAGATGCAGCTAAAAATTATTATTAATTTTAAATCTGGTGAAGCTTTAGTATAGATGGCCTAATAGGATCAGTGCTGCACACTGCTACAAAGCCCAAATTATTTTCCAGTCAAGATACAGATAAACATGATTAGTAATTTTAAATCTGGTGGAGCTTATTATAGATAGCCTAATAGAATCAGTGCTGCACACTGCTACAAAGCCCAAATTATTTTCCAGCCAAGATACAGATAAACATGATTAGTAATTTGAAAGCTTAAAACGGTTGGTAGGGTGATTTTAACCAATCATCAAGCTTTTACTCTCCCCAGGATGACACAGGGGTAGAAAAGTCGTTTCGGATCCATGATTTGTTCATCTTTATGAACGTGAGTCTGTCTACATTATCAGTGGAGAGCCGCGTACGCTTATCTGTCAGCACACCACCAGCAGCGCTGAACACACGTTCAGACAGAACGCTGGCTGCGGGGCATGACAAGATCTCCAAGGCGTAAGTGGCTAGCTCCGGCCATTTATCCAGATTGGAAGCCCAAAAAGAGCAAGGGTCCAGTGACACAGTCATGGCTTCAATGTTTACTTGGAGATACTCTTGTACCATCGTCTCTAGGCGTTGACTATGTGTCAGACTTCTTGTCTCCTGTGGCCTTGCAAAGGATGGGCTAAAAAAGTGGTGAAATGATTCCGCAAAATTGATGTTACCAGCAGATACTGTGGTTCTGTTACGGTTTGAGTGCTGAACACTTGACGGTCCCACGGTTGGCAAGTTGGAACTGTGAGATTCACTACGTGCACCACTGGTATTTTGTGGAAAAGCACATGTAAGATTCTGCAACAGTCTCTGCTGATACTCCTGCATGCGTGCATCCCTTTCTATGGCAGGAATAATTTCTGCAAATTTACTTTTGTACCGGGGATCTAACAGTGTGGCAACCCAGTAGTCAGGATTATTTCTAATTCTCACAATTCGAGGGTCATGTTGCAGGTAGTGCAGCAAGAAGGCACTCATGTGTGTTGCGCATCCAGGAGCACCAAGTCCCTGTTGTGTTGGTGGCGAGGTAACAATTATGCTTCCTTCCTCTGTCCTCTCCCCCCAACCTCGCACAACAGAAATGTGATCAAGGTCTCCCTCATCTGATGAGTCTTCCATCAGTTCGTCCTCCACTTCTTCCTGGGCTCCTGCACCTTCCTCACTAGTTTGGCTGCTACCATGCGCCCTGGTAAAACCATCTCCCCCACCCTCACATGCCTGCCGCCTTGGTGCTGCCGACCGTCTGGACCTTGCAGATGTTAGCCCTTCCGCATACAACTCCTCCTCCTCTACTTCCTCCACCTCCTCTTGTGCCACCACCTGACTCCGAATTCTGTTTAACATGTGCTCCAGCATGTAAATCACCGGAATAGTCATGCTGATAATGGCATCGTCAGCACTAAACATCTTCGTCGCCATTTCAAAACTGTGCAGAAGGGTGCATAGGTCCCTGATCTGAGACCACTCCTCCAGCGTGATTTGCCCCACCTCTGGATCTCGTTGGCCCAGGCTATACGTCAGAACGTATTGCACCAGGGCTTGTCGGTGCTGCCACAGTCGCTGCAACATGTGCAGAGTTGAATTCCACCGGGTAGGCACATCGCATTTTAGCCGGTGAAGTGGCAGGCCCAACGACTTCTGTAGAGATGTAAGTCGCTGAGCTGCGGGATGCGAACGGCGGAAGTGAGCACACAGCGACCGTGCCCTCTGCAGAAGGCCATCTAGTCTGGGATAGTGGGCTAAAAATTGCTGGACAACCAGGTTCAACACGTGAGCCATACAAGGCACGTGTGTGACATTGCCCCGGCGAAGGGCCGCACCCAGGTTTGCAGCATTGTCGCACACGGCCTTCCCTGGTTTCAGGTCCAGTGGAGACAACCATTCATGAAATTGGTTCTCCAGAGCTGACCACAACTCCTCAGCTGTGTGACTCACATTTCCCAGACATTTCAATGTAAAAACCGCCTGATGACGTTGAGCCCTACTGCCAGCATAGTAAGGAGGTGTGCAGGATCCCTTCTGCGCAGTTAGAAAGCTTGTGGCATGACCAGACAGGCTTTGGGTGCAGGTGGAAGACCGAGAGGAGGTTGAGGAGGCAGAAGCAGTGGAGGAACTTTGACATAAAGAGGATTGACGCACAACTCGTGGGGACGGCAAGACTTGGACAGCAGCCCCTTGTCCTGCTGTCACCATAGTTACCCAGTGCCCAGTCAGCGACATGTAACGCCCCTGTCCATGCCTACTCGTCCAAGTGTCTGTGGTGAAATGCACCCTGTCACACACAGAGTTTCTCAAAGAAGCGGTGATGTTGTGTGCGACATGCTGGTGGAGCGCAGGCACACCTTTCTTTGAGAAGTAGTGCCGACTGGGCATCTGGTACTGGGGCACTGCGACGGACATAAGGTCTCGAAAATCCTCTGTGTCCACCAGGCGGAAAGGCAGCATTTCTGTAGCCAAGAGCTTGCAGATGGTGAAATTCAACCTCTTAGCTTTCTCATGGCTAGGAGGAAATGGTCTTTTACTTGTCCACATCTGAGGGACTGAGGGCTGGCTATTGTGCTTAGACGGGGTTGATAAGGGTGTCACCGGCAAACTGCCGGTCTGTGAGGAAGATGCAGGCGGACTTGTTAGGTTGCCTTGATCCAAAGGTGGTGCTATCGATGTCGGACAGCGCTCAACACCAGCTGGTGTTACCACCTCCAAAGAAAATGATGACCTGCCAATCACGCTGGCTGTTGCGGGTAAAGAGGTGGCAGGTCTGCGCCCCAAAACAGGTGTGACTGCTGTCCCCCCAGTCACAGAGGATGAAGAGGCCGCGGATGCACAAGATATGGCAGACGGTGGTTGGCCCGGCCGGCTAGGCCGCATTGTAGCACACTGAGCTTCCCACTGCAACTTATGCTACATGTCCATGTGCCGGTTCATGCATGAAGTACTCAAACTATGTATTTTTTGGCCTATACTTAGCTTTTGCTGACAAATGTTACAGATAACACGAGTTGGGTCATCTTTATCGATCTGAAAAAATGCCCAGGCTATGCAAGGCTTAGCACCCATGCGACCTGAAGAGCCACCACGACTTGTGGTGAGAGGCAGAGTTGTGTTTGAGGATGCAGTTGTTGACGTGCTTCCAGTACTACGTCTCTGTCCAGGAAGGCGCAACCTGACCTCGTCGTCACTAGCATCTTCCTCCACCTCCTCTGCTGACCTCATCTCTTGGCTGACTGTAGGTTGACAGTAAATGGGATCTCCAACCTCATCATCATCACCCTGTGCGTTATCACACCCGTCGTCCTCAGAGCCAACCTGTTCCTGCCCTGACAAAAAACTAAAGTTGTCGCTCCAATCAGGTATTTGAGTCTCATCATCGTCTTCCTCATTGTCTCCACCAACAGGAGTTACAGTTTGGGAATGAGGGTCTACATTATGGTCAGAACCTTCTGCGTCTGGTCCTGGATCCGATTCATAAAGATTCTGGGCATCAGTGCAGATCATTTCCTCGTCTGGATTCACAGAAGCGCTGGAGTCGACCTCTGATTCCCAGGCTATAGTATGAGTAAACAGCTCTGCAGACTCAACCATCTGTTCTACCTCATACTCAGACGGGCAGCTGGAGATTTGGGAGCTGTGAGGAAGCAAGTGCGATTGGGCTGACACCTTTGAGGACTGGAGTATTTGTGATGTTGAAGTTGATGTGGAGGAGAGCCCACTTAAAGGAGCACTTGATATCCGTTGAAGCACCTGCTGTTTTTGTGCCTCATCTGGAATTTGTAGCGATTGGCGTGGCCGTAAGAAAGGGATCTTATCACATTGTCCGCTAAAAGAAGTAGACATTTTAGTTTGGCTGGAAGATGGTCTTTCTTCTGCAGATGTTACTGTTGCTTTAACACCTACCCCACGGACACAACCTTTTTTCCCCTTCCCAACACGCCTATTCCCCTTTCCACCAGCAGCAGGCCTTTTTCCACTCATTTTGGTGGTTAACTAATTCACAACTCTGGAGTTGTTTGCACAAAAAAACAATGGATGGGAACCGAGCAGAGCTGAGTGGCCAAACTGTGGTATTAGGCCAAAACTATTGGCTGGGTTAGATGCAGAAAAAAATTATATTCAATTTGCAACCTGATGGAGGTCAGTATAGATGGACTAATAGAACAAGTCCCACACACAGCTAGAAGCCCAAATAATTTTTCAGAGGTACTGTAGATGCAGATAAAAATTATTTTTAATTTGCAACCTGATGGAGGTCAGTATAGATGGACTAATACAACAAGTCCCACACACAGCTAGAAGCCCAATATTTTTTCAGAGGTAGATGCTGAAAAAAATATATTCAGTTTGCAACCTGATGGAGGTCAGTATAGATGGAGTAATAGAACAAGTCCCACACACAGCTAGAAGCCCAAATATTTTTTCAGAGGTAGATGCAGATAAAAATTATTTTTAATTTGCAACCTGATGGAGGTCAGTATAGATGGACTAATAGAGAAAGTCCCACACACTGCTAGAAGGCCAAATATTTTTTCAGAGCTAGATGCAGATAAAAATTATATTCAATTTGCAACCTGATGGAGGTCAGTGTAGATGGACTAATAGAGAAAGTCCCACACACTGCTAGAAGGCCAAATATTTTTTCAGAGCTAGATGCAGATAAAAATTATATTCAATTTGCAACCTGATGGAGGTCAGTATAGATGGACTAATAGAACAAGTCCCACACACAGCTAGAAGCCCAAATATTTTTTCAGAGGTACTGTAGATGCAGATAAAAATTATTTTTAATTTGCAACCTGATGGAGGTCAGTATAGATGGACTAATAGAGAAAGTCCCACACACTGCTAGAAGGCCAAATATTTTTTCAGAGCTAGATGCAGATAAAAATTATATTCAATTTGCAACCTGATGGAGGTCAGTATAGATGGACTAATAGAACAAGTCCCACACACAGCTAGAAGCCCAAATATTTTTTCAGAGGTACTGTAGATGCAGATAAAAATTATTTTTAATTTGCAACCTGATGGAGGTCAGTATAGATGGACTAATACAACAAGTCTCACACACAGCTAGAAGCCCAATATTTTTTCAGAGGTAGATGCAGAAAAAAATATATTCAGTTTGCAACCTGATGGAGGTCAGTATAGATGGAGTAATAGAACAAGTCCCACACACAGCTAGAAGCCCAAATATTTTTTCAGAGGTAGATGCAGATAAAAATTATTTTTAATTTGCAACCTGATGGAGGTCAGTATAGATGGACTAATAGAGAAAGTCCCACACACTGCTAGAAGGCCAAATATTTTTTCAGACCTAGATGCAGATAAAAATTATATTCAATTTGCAACCTGATGGAGGTCAGTATAGATGGACTAATAGAGAAAGTCCCACACACTGCTAGAAGGCCAAATATTTTTTCAGAGCTAGATGCAGATAAAAATTATATTCAATTTGCAACCTGATGGAGGTCAGTATAGATGGACTAATAGAACAAGTTCCACACACAGCTAGAAGCCCAAATATTTTTTCAGAGGTACTGTAGATGCAGATAAAAATTATTTTTAATTTGCAACCTGATGGAGGTCAGTATAGATGGACTAATAGAGAAAGTCCCACACACTGCTAGAAGGCCAAATATTTTTTCAGAGCTAGATGCAGAAAAAAATTATATTCAGTTTGCAACCTGATGGAGGTCAGTATAGATGGACTAATAGAGAAAGTCCCACACACTGCTAGAAGGCCACATATTTTTTCGGAGGTAGATGCAGAAAAAAATATATTCAGTTTGCAACCTGATGGAGGTCTGTATAGATGGATTAATAGAACAAGTCCCACACACAGCTAGAAGCCCAATATTTTTTCAGAGGTAGATGCAGAAAAAAATATATTCAGTTTGCAACCTGATGGAGGTCAGTATAGATGGACTAATACAACAAGTCCCACACACAGCTAGAAGCCCAATATTTTTTCAGAGGTAGATGCAGAAAAAAATAAATTCAGTTTGCAACCTGATGGAGGTCTGTATAGATGGATTAATAGAACAAGTCCCACAGACAGCTAGAAGCCCAATATTTTTTAAGAGGTAGATGCAGAAAAAAATATATTCAGTTTGCAACCTGATGGAGGTCAGTATAGATGGACTAATACAACAAGTCCCACACACAGCTAGAAGCCCAATATTTTTTCAGAGGTAGATGCAGAAAAAAATATATTCAGTTTGCAACCTGATGGAGGTCTGTATAGATGGATTAATAGAACAAGTCCCACACACAGCTAGAAGCCCAATATTTTTTCAGAGGTAGATGCAGAAAAAATATATTCAGTTTGCAACCTGATGGAGGTCAGTATAGATGGACTAATACAACAAGTCCCACACACAGCTAGAAGCCCAATATTTTTTCAGAGCTAGATGCAGAAAAAAATTATATTCAATTTGCAACCTGATGGAGGTCAGTATAGATGGACTAATAGAATGATGCTATGCCCAAAAGATTTTACTTCACTAGGTGCAGTAAAAAAATTGGTATTCTATACACAGGTGGTATATCTTGCAACACAGATAGGCTACTCCACTGACTAACACACTCTGCAATAGGCCAAAAAGGATTAGCTTTGCTAGATTCAGCCAAATGCTGTGAAAAAAACTTGCACAGCACTGGCACAGACCTGCCTGGAAAAAACTGATAGGAACTGATGTAACCTAGTCCTGAAAAGGACTCCAATTACAATTAGTCTTTACTCCCACAATCTATCTATTTAAGAGCACAGACCTGCCTGATAAAAGTCGTAGGAAATGCTGTAACCTAGTCCTTAAAAGGACTGCAATCACAACTATTCCCTACTCCCAAGCTATCTGTAGATTTGTGCGAAAATTGGCTTGAAATTAACAAGGTATAGCGCACACAGCAACAGCGGTGCCGTCTAACACGCAGCTGCAGCAGTGAGAAAAAGGTGGCGACGGGGAAAATGGCTTGGTCTTATAGGGCAAGGACATGTGACATACACTGCCAATGACACATGCCCTTGCTTGTGTGAAAAAAAGCACTTCGCTCCGTGTGTGCGCTGCTGATAGGCTGACAGATTGCACCTCCCCACTGTAAATGCGGGAAAGAGAAAAAAAAAATGGAGATCTTCATTGTTCCTGCAGAGATCCATCCCCTGCCCCTCCCCCCACCCCGCTGTACACTCAAACTGCGTATTAACATTAATTTTCATTGTTACTGAGAAAAAATCCAGTTATGATTTTGGTGCACGAACAGTTATCGAACATAACCTCGAACAGCCGAATTTTTCTCAAATTGTTCGTGTTCGCCGAACGGCTCGAACACCGCCCAAAACAGCTCGAATTTGAGATTGGCGAACAGTTCGAGTAGAACAACGCTCATCTCTACTCTTGAACACATGAGCTGATCTGGCAGGTCCCAAGGCGGGATGCGGCTATGGTCCTAGAAGCATACAATGACGGCGCAGGGCACTTTGGATGGAAGAAGCTGGAGTTCCTGTTGCGTGAGCGGTTATTCTGGGTAGGCATGAGAGGGGCTATAGAGAGATGGTTCAGAGACTGTGGCCCGTGCAACCTAAGGAGGAAGGACCGCTCCAGCCAGAAGACTCCCCTGCGGCCCATCATCACAAAACAGCCCCTTGAGCTGGTGGCCCTGGACCACGTAAAGCTGGCTCCGAGCAGATCGGGATAAGTCTACGCCCTCACAATCGTAGATCACTACTCCCGGTTCTTAGTGGTGGTCCCTGTCAAAGACTTAACAGCTCAGACGGCCGCCAGAGCCTTTCAGCAGCATTTCTGCCGCCCACACGGGTATCCGGAGCAAGTGTTGACTGATCAAGGTCCAGCGTTCGAGGCTGAAGTCTTCCAGGAATTCTGCAACCTGTATGGCTGCAAGAAGATTAGGACAACGCCTTACCACCCCCAAACCAACGGGATGTGTGTGAAAATGAACCAGGTAGTAATAGACCTGCTCAAGACGTTGCCCCTGGAAGAACGCAGCCTGTGACCTGAGAAGCTGCCGGATCTGGTGGACTTGTATAACCATATCCCAGTGGGTTCTACCAACTGCACCCCGGCTTACCTAATGAGAGCAAGACCTGGTAAGCTGCCAATTGACCTGGAGATGGGAGGCCTGACACCTGAGGACACCTCACCAGAAGCCGACTGGGACACAGAACGACAGCAGCAGTACCGAAAAGTACAGGAGAGTGTGGAGCGAAGTCTGTCTCAAGCAAGAGAGAGGCAAGAGAGGAACTACAACCAGCATGCTCCAGCTGCTCCCCTGGCACCTGGAGAGCGGGTCTTGAAGAGGAAGAGATGGCTCCACAAATTGTATGACCAGTGGGAGAAAGACCCGTACACCGTACTGCCGTCAAGCCATGAAAACCCAAAGGTGTGTGTCATCAGTAAGGATGGAGGAAAGACCACAGCCACTGTCTCCAGAGACCACCTGAAGAGGTGTCCCGAGCAGCTGCAAAGTGCTGAAGAAGACCAAGATAGCCCTCAACCCGCAGAGGAAAGGGAAGAAATGGTCAGTACAGTGCTCGGAGAATTTCCCCGGTCCTGGACACAAATCAACAACGCTATAGTGGTACCCATCCTTACATTCCTCCAGCCAGCCCCTAAAGGGCCTGCAGAAGAGCAAGTAGTATTGGAAGAGCAAGTGGCCCCGGAGGCAGAAGATTCCATACCAGCAGCTCAGGAGAATCAACCCTCTGCTAGTAGTGAACCTGCCATGCCCGTGGTGAGCCAAAGAGTACGCAAAAAGCTTCCCAACCCACCCGTAACATCTGCAAACACCTCTAGTGCAGACACAAGCACACCCAGTACACAGGGGGTGGAAACAGGGGACACAAACAGAGTACCACCAGACAGTGGGTTACGTAGGTCCACCAGGAGCACTAGGGGTCAAATACCAGCTCGCTGGAGAATTTGAAATGTAATATATCTACCTGTATATTGCAAATGTTAAAATGTTTGTTGCCTGAATACTAATTATGTCTTTCTAGTTACCCGACAGGGTTCATGGACTAACAGGTTATGGACAGTGAATAACCGGAACTGTACCTTGTACATAGTTGCACCTGGTAAGGTGCCCTCTTTTGAAGACGACCACAGAACACAAAACCCGTGGAGGTGGCTGAAGGCGTGGTCCAACTCTGGATCATCAAAGCCCTGTAGCCACCCCAGGGCCCATGTGGAGGGTTTGGGACGGGTCCCTCAAACTGCATCATGGGTGACAAGGACACCTGGTTACGGGAGCGCCGTGACCTAAAAGAGTAAACTTCTTGTATATATGTTACTGTATTGTTATTACCTGTAACTAAGTGCCAGAATTGGCTCATCTAATGGATACGCTGAGGGCTGATGTTATTAGTCTGGGAGGGGGCCAATATCCATTGCCCCTTCCTAGGCTATTAAAATCAGCCCGCATCTGTCTGCCTAGCCTTCACTGGTTATTAAAAATAGGGGGACCCCGCATCATTTTTTTGGGGTCACCCCTTGATAACAGCCAGTAAAGTCTAAGTAGGCAGCTGCAAGGTGATATTAATAGCCTGGGAATCTCCATGTTTATTACCCCCGTTCCTATACTATTAACATCAGCCCCCAGCTGTCTGCTTTCCCTCAGCTGGTTAATTATAATATGGGGGACCCCACATCATTTTTTTCTTTAATTTATTAAATTAATGTACATGTACATCTAGCAAGGGAGACTTAAAACAGAGAATCAAGGAGAAGCAAGAGGACACACAGGCTCTCTGAAACCATCAGCTTGGAAGCATGGATTTAACCAAAGAGACACAGATTCTACATGATTCTAGTGTAAGGGTATATAGCCCTGACTGGAAAGAAACAGATCTGCTCTATTGACCATCAGAGAGCTCATGGATACATTTGGGGAGACCAGGTTGGGACTATGAAGTCACCTGGCCCCATGGATATGTTGCTTGGGGATGCCAGGAGGGACCCACTGGTCACCTGGAATCCAAGGAGACATTTGGAGAAGCCAGATTGGGACCAGCCAGTCGTCTAGCCCCATGAAAACTCTTGGAGAGGCCAGGGTGGGACCCTTGGGTCTCCTGGCCTTGTATCTCGATGGACTGCTAGCTTCCTAAGCTTGCTGCTACCTTCTCCCTGTGGGGGCCCGCCAGAAGCGGGGGGCCACTGGTTGAGGTAGTTGGCCCTGGAAGTCTCAAAATCGCAGCTGCTCTATCACAGGCGGGCAGAGCGGAAGGATGAGACTGTATAATGTTGTACCATCTTGGGCATTTGCTGAGACTGTTCTATGTGTTTATTGTCCACTTTGTGGTTCAATAAAGTATTGCCACAATGTTTTACCATCACCCTGTGCTGTCTGAGTAGTGTTACGCCCACGGAAGACCCTGGGTCTTCACAATGACGATTTATTTAAACTTGACTGTGTCTTATGTTTCGCAGGCCCTTTAGACATCAATAGCTACAATACTTGTAGAAAGCCAACAAATGATTTCGAGTTAAGACCAGATTTTATCTCATCGAGTTAATTATTCTCCTTATGGAGAAATGTGGCACCCCAGGTCTGGTCGCCACAGTGGCAGCAATGTCATGTCTGAGAGCAGGTGGGAGGTTCCCTGGTTGGGGAGAATTAGCAGCAGCACCTCCTGCCTCAGTCCAGGGAGGGGAGAAACCTGCACTTTATAAACTGGATCTGGGGCGGGGTTAGAGAGACCAGTTAGAGTCCAGCCAGAGAGAAGTTCCAGACAAGTCGCAGATAGGGACAGGTCAGCAGCAGGCTGAGGAGTCCCTGTAGGCAGAGGAGGAACACGAGGCCAGGAGGGGAGCTAGAAGAGCTCATCCTGACTAGAGACTTGAAAAGCCGGACACTGGAGTCCGAGGCTATGAGGGTTATAAGCCCAGCAGCAGAAAACCACCACGCAGGGGACTTCAAGTCCTCTGGCCCAAGGAAGCCCGGAGGCTCTGCCACACGAGAGGGACCACTACTGCCCTGGAGGGGTGAGAAGCACGGAAGGCCCGAGTCGCCAGTCATACGGGTGAGAACAACACGGTACACTCAGAGACGTGGGCTACCACTGCACTACAGCAGGATAGCCAAGAAAGAGTGAAGTCAGCACGGTAGGCCTACAAACTCCCCCTGACCAGCGGGATTTCCCAGTTGCTCTCAGACTGACCAGGCCTCTATTGTTAACCTGTATTCTGGACGGGTCCCTTAATACCACCATCAGTAAAGACCCTGACTTCCATGACAGACTCCGTGTGGTTACTGCTGCTCCAGTGCACCATCACCACCAACATCCCTACTTTCTGCCCTGAGGCTATACTCCTCCCGTGGGGAGTTATACTATCCTCTGCTGCATTCCCAATACGAGCCTCAGCGGTCTGCCCTGCAGCAGCGGTACACTCTGACCGCAATCCACGGGTGGCGTAGTCGGACATTCAGCTTATAGACTGCCATTTAGTTTGACCACCCTGACCCACGGGACCGGGTCACCGCCACGCAAGGACTACAACCCCCAGCATCTACAACAGGTCCGGTTCCGGGTATCCTCACACACACACGGCCCAGGGGGCATGTCAACTTTGGGGTAGTCGGCAGGATTTCGTGCCCGCCACCAACGGGAGTTTCCCGCCATCCGCAGCCGTTTCCCGCCATCCGTGGCCATTTTCCCGCCATCAAGCGCCATCTCTGGGACGCCGCGTGGGAAGAAGAGGGGCGTGGACGACGAAAGCGCGCGAGAACTGGAGCCCCACTTTACGCACGGATGCTGTGCAAGGTCCTGAAATGAGCCGAGCAGACGCTGATGTCACCTGGACGCGACGCAAGGTCTTCAACCCAGACGGTCGCCTGCGGAGCCGCGGCCTACAGAAGAAAAGCAACCGAAGGTAGGCCATGGTTATCTAGGGAGTAAGAGGATGACGGAAGTGGAGGGAACTGTCACTGCCAGTGTGGCCGCTGCCGCAGTAATGCCGTTGACGATGCCTTATATCCCCAGAGCGGCCTGGTTGCCCCAGTACTCAGGGGAGTCGCATACCCTGAGCGACTTTAAAGAGAGACTGTATAGCCTATTCAAGGTGTACCCCCTGACGGAAGAACAAAAAGTGACCATACTGATAGGCCAGTTAACCGGCGCGGCCCAACGAGAAGTAAAGTCCTGGTCAGTCAGGGACAAGGGGACCGTGAAGGAGATTTTAGCCTGTCTAAAGGACACTTTTGATACCCGCACCTCAGCAGAGATCAAAATGAGATTTTATGGGTGCAAGCAGCGGGCCCAAGACAGTATAAGAGACTATGCTTTGAATTTGCAAGAGGTCCTGAGAGCCATTAAGCAGGCAGACCCTGACAGTGTGCGGAATGCAGATAAACTGCTGACTGAACAATTCATTGAGGGTCTGCTGTCCAGCGCCCACCGAACCGAGTTACGCCTAATGGCCCTGCAGAACCCTGAGTTAGACTTTGCGCAGTTTAAGGACAGAGCCATCCGGGTACTCCGAGAACCCGCACCCGGTGGCGTTGCAGCCCCCAGGCGCCCTGCTATCACTTATCACCAGGAGGCGGTGCCCCAGTCTACAGAATCTGCAGGAGCCAATGCACAGACTATGAATAGTACCCCATCTGCAGACCTGCACCATCAGGTCCAAGAACTGACCAAAAGCGTTGCCGCACTAACCAGGACTGTGCAGTCATTACAGGTATCCTCTCCAGGAAAGATCCAGTTGGCTACCAGTCCGGAGGACGTCCAGTGGCGCCGACAGAAGAGGATCCCACCGTCCAGAGGGAAGCCAACGGACCGCTACGACCAGGATGGACAACCCATCTGCCGCCGCTGCAGCCAGTCAGGACATATTGCGAGGTACTGTATTTTAAACGAGACCAATCTGGGGCAGAGGGCCAACCCCCAGGCATAAGATCATCAGGCCCGTCAAACTGGCGTGACAAGTATGTGGGGGGACGACCGGTCTTGCCTGTGGTACTGGATGGCATTCCCATGAGTGCACTGTTGGACACCGGGTCACAGGTAACCACCATCCCCTATGTACTTTTCAAGCGGTACTGGGATGACACGGATATTACCCGCTACCCAGATAATGACTTGAGCATCATCGCCAGCAATGGTCAGCCCGTGCCGCAGGTGGGGTTCAAGGAGGTGACCATCAAAATAGGTAAAGTTGAACTGCCGGCGCAAGGACTGATTATTGTGGACATTGACCGTTGTGAAAGTCACCCTACAATAACCTTGGGTACTAACGTAATTGAAAATTGTCTTTCAGAGATAATTGTTATATTACAGCAGGTCGCAATGAATGCCAGCTCCAGCCAGCAGCGTGTCTTACAAAAGGAGATCAGAGCCCTGATGAAGCGGCAACAGGTAGAACTGTCTGGTGGTGAGATTGGTAGCGTTAGGATGAGTGACCCATTCCTTATCGCCATGCCCCCAAAAAGCGAAATGATGATCTGGTGCCGGACTGCAATCGGGTTAAGAGGTAGAGACTACCAAGCTATGGTAGAACCCGTTTACTCAGACAGTAGGCCCACCATTTTGACAGCACGGGGGTGGTTGATGTCCGCCATGGGAAGGTACCAGTCTGCCTCCTAAATATTGGGGAAAGAGAAGTACACTTGCCCCGGTATGCCACTTTAGCCAAATTGTTCACCATTAACCAGAACTCTGTAAAGGCCGTGGAACCCTTGCCTCCATCTCAACCAGAGGAGGGTAACGGCTCCAAGAAACAAATGGAGGACTGGTGTCAGAAACTGCATGTGGGCACCGACTCCACTCCCTCACACCAAAAACAGGGAGTCTACCAGGTGGTTCAGAAGTACGAAAGAGTCTTTAGCAAACACCCGCTAGACTTTGGGCAAGTAAAGGGGGTAGAACACCAAATCCCCACAGGAGACCATCCACCCATAAAAGAGAGATACCGACCTGTACCCCCTGCACACTATCAGATTGCCAAGGGTATGTTACCGGAGATGAAGGAGGCTGGGGGGATCAGGGATAGCTGTAGCCCCTGGGCAGCTCCTCTAGTTCTTGTAAAATAGAAAGATGGCACGATGAGGATGTGTGTAGATTATAGAAAGGTCAACAGAATAACACACAAAGATGTGTACCCGTTACCTAGGATAGAGGAGTCTTTGGCTGCACTAAAATCTGCTAACTTCTTCTCTACTTTGGATCTCACTAGCAGGTACTGGCAGGTTCCTGTAGCAGAGTCAGACAAGGAGAAGACCGCCTTCACCACCCCGATGGGTCTCAGTGAATTCAACTGTATGCCGTTCGGACTCTGCAACGCACCAGGGACCTTCCAGAGGCTGATGGAGTGCTGTCTGGGGCACAGGAATTTCGAGACGGTCCTACTCTACCTGGACGATGTCATCGTATATTCCAAGACCTATGAGGACCATCTAAAGCACCTGGCAGAGGTGTTCGATGCCCTGGCAGGCTTCGGCCTAAAGGTGAAACCCTCCAAGTGTCATCTACTGAAGCCAAAAGTACAGTACCTGGGACACGTGGTGAGTGCTGACGGAGTAGCCCCAGACCCTGGCAAGATCACGGTGATTAAGGACTGGCCAAGACCCTCCAGCATAAAGGAAGTGCGGCAGTTCCTCGTTTTGGTAGGCTACTACCGAAGATTCATCTCCGGGTTCACCAAGATGGCAGCCCCTATGCAGGACCTCCTGTTAGGTCAGTCAAAGACTAAAAGTCAGAAGCCGCCCTTTAAGTGGGACAAGCGGGAGGAGGAGTCTTTCCGCCAGCTGAAGATGGCCCTCACGGGGGATGAGATCCTGGCCTACCCTGATTACGGCCAGCCTTTTATCCTCCACACCGACGCCAGTAACGTGGGGCTAGGAGCCGTACTGTCCCAGATCCAGCAGGGCAGAGAACGGGTAATTGCTGATGCAAGCAGAAAGCTGAGACCCACAGAGAGAAACCTTGAGAATTATAGCTCCTTCAAGCTAGAGTTCCTGGCAGTGGTGTGGGCAGTCACCGAACGCTTCAAGCATTACGTGGCTTCTTCTAAGTTCCCTGTGTACGAGGACAACAACCCACTGACACACCTGGACACTGCAAGACTTGGTGCCCTAGAGCAGAGATGGATGGCCCGGCTGTCCAATTATGAATTTACCATCAAATACCGGACAGGGCGCGCAAATGCCAATGCAGATGCATTGTCCAGAATGCCTCACTTGCAGGACGGGGGAGAGGATCCAGAAGAACTGGAAGAAATTGAACTCCCTGCATTCCACCTTCATGGGATCGCCCAGTGTTCCCACTGCGTAAAGGAGAGGTGCTCTGCCACCGCTATGTTCAATCCCTTACCCCACCACGGCTGGGCAGAGACACAGGATTTTGACCCCGCAGTCCGCCTGGTAAAAGAGATGCTGACCCAGGCTGATGCCCACCTTGATCCGGATGCTCCAGAAGAAGCCAAGCAGCTGTGGAAGGAGAGGAGCAAGCTGTTTCTCTACGAGGGGAGGCTGTGCCGCAGGACCGTCAACTCTCGAACACATAAGCTGATCTGGCAGGTCCCAAGGCGGGATGCGGCTATGGTCCTAGAAGCATATCATGACGGCGCAGGGCACTTTGGATGGAAGAAGCTGGAGTTCCTGTTGCGTGAGCGGTTATTCTGGGTAGGCATGAGAGGGGCTATAGAGAGATGGTGCAGAGACTGTGGCCCGTGCAACCTAAGGAGGAAGGACCGCTCCAGCCAGAAGACTCCCCTGCGGCCCATCATCACAAAACAGCCCCTTGAGCTGGTGGCCCTGGACCACGTAAAGCTGGCTCCGAGCAGATCGGGATACGTCTACGCCCTCACAATCGTAGATCACTACTCCCGGTTCCTAGTGGTGGTCCCTGTCAAAGACTTAACAGCTCAGACGGCCACCAGAACCTTTCAGCAGCATTTCTGCCGCCCACACGGGTATCCGGAGCAAGTGTTGACTGATCAAGGTCCAGCGTTCGAGGCTGAAGTCTTCCAGGAATTCTGCAACCTGTATGGCTGCAAGAAGATTAGGACAACGCCTTACCACCCCCAAACCAACGGGATGTGTGTGAAAATGAACCAGGTAGTAATAGACCTGCTCAAGACGTTGCGCCTGGAAGAACGCAGCCTGTGACCTGAGAAACTGCCGGATCTGGTGGACTTGTATAACCATATCCCAGTGGGTTCTACCAACTACATCCCGGCTTACCTAATGAGAGCAAGACCTGGTAAGCTGCCAATTGACCTGGAGATGGGAGGCCTGACACCTGAGGACACCTCACCAGAAGCAGACTGGGACACAGAACGACAGCAGCAGTACCGAAAAGTACAGGAGAGTGTGGAGCGAAGTCTGTCTCAAGCAAGAGAGAGGCAAGAGAGGAACTACAACCAGCATGCTCCAGCTGCTCCCCTGGCACCTGGAGAGCGGGTCTTGAAGAGGAAGAGATGGCTCCACAAGTTGTATGACCAGTGGGAGAAAGACCCGTACACCGTACTGCCGTCAAGCCATGAAAACCCAAAGGTGTGTGTCATCAGTAAGGATGGAGGAAAGACCACAGCCACTGTCTCCAGAGACCACCTGAAGAGGTGTCCCGAGCAGCTGCAAAGTGCTGATGAAGACCAAGATAGCCCTCAACCCGCAGAGGAAATGGAAGAAATGGTCAGTACAGTGCTCGGAGAATTTCCCCGGTCCTGGACACAAATCAACAACGCTATAGTGGTACCCATCCTTACATTCCTCCAGCCAGCCCCTCAAGGGCCTGCAGAAGAGCAAGTAGTATTGGAAGAGCAAGTGGCCCCGGAGGCAGAAGATTCCATACCAGCAGCTCAGGAGAATCAACCCTCTGCTAGTAGTGAACCTGCCATGCCCGTGGTGAGCCAAAGAGTACGCAAAAAGCTTCCCAACCCACCCGTAACATCTGCAAACACCTCTAGTGCAGACACAAGCACACCCAGTACACAGGGGGTGGAAACAGGGGACACAAACAGAGTACCACCAGACAGTGGGTTACGTAGGTCCACCAGGAGCACTAGGGGTCAAATACCAGCTCGCTGGAGAATTTGAAATGTAATATATCTACCTGTATATTGCAAATGTTAAAATGTTTGTTGCCTGAATACTAATTATGTCTTTCTAGTTACCCGACAGGGTTCATGGACTAACAGGTTATGGACAGTGAATAACCGGAACTGTACCTTGTACATAGTTGCACCTGGTAAGGTGCCCTCTTTTGAAGACGACCACAGAACACAAAACCCGTGGAGGTGGATGAAGACGTGGTCCAACTCTGGATCATCAAAGCCCTGTAGCCACCCCAGGGCCTACGTGGAGGGTTTGGGACGGGTCCCTCAAACTGCATCATGGGTGACAAGGACACCTAGTTACGGGAGCGTCGTGACCTAAAAGAGTAAACTTCTTGTATACATGTTACTGTATTGTTATTACCTGTTGTGTTTTTGCTAAATGTGTTTAGTCCCGGAGTACTAAATTTCACTAGGGGGGAATGTGGCACCCCAGGTCTGGTTGCCACAGTGGCAGCAATGTCATGTCTGAGAGCAGGTGGGAGGTTCCCTGGTTGGGGACAAATAGCATGCAGCACCTCCTGCCTCAGTCCAGGGAGGGGAGAAACCTGCCCTTTATAAACTGGATCTGGGGCGGGGTTAGAGAGACCAGTTAGAGTCCAGCCAGAGAGAAGTTCCAGACAAGTCGCAGATAGGGACAGGTCAGCAGCAGGCTGAGGAGTCCCTGTAGGCAGAGGAGGAACACGAGGCCAGGAGGGGAGCTAGAAGAGCTCATCCTGACTAGAGACTTGAAAAGCCGGACACTGGGGTCCGAGGCTGTGAGGGTTATAAGCCCAGCAGCAGGAAACCACCATGCAGGGGACTTCAAGTCTTCTGGCCCAAGGAAGCCCGGAGGCTCAGCCACACGAGAGGGACCACTACTGCCCTGGAGGGGTGAGAAGCACGGAAGGCCCGAGTCGCCAGTCATACGGGTGAGAACAACACGGTACACTCAGAGACGTGGGCTACCACTACACTACAGCAGGATAGCCAAGAAAGAGTGAAGTCAGCACGGTAGGCCTACAAATTCCCTCTGACCAGCGGGATTTCCCAGTTGAGCTCAGACTGACCAGGCCTCTATTGTTAATCTGTATTCCGGACGGGTCCCTTAATACCACCAACAGTAAAGACCCTGACTTGCATGACAGACTCCGTGTGGTTACTCCTGCTCCAGCGCACCATCACCACCAACATCCCTACTTTGTGCCCTGAGGCTATACTCCTCCCGTGGGGAGTTATACTATCCTCTGCTGCATTCCCAATACCAGCCTCAGCGGTCTGCCCTGCAGCGGCGGTACACTCTGACCGCAATCCACGGGTGGCGTAGTCGGACATTCAGCTTATAGACTGCCATTTAGTTTGACCACCCTGAGCCACGGGACCGGGTCACCGCCACGCAAGGACTACAACCCCCAGCATCCACAACGGGTCCGGTTCCGGGTATCCCCACACACACACACACACGGCCCAGGGGGCGCGTCAGAAACAATTCACTTTGTCTCCACCATTGCAGCTTTTCATCAAACATGGTGGATTTCTTCCTCAGCTTCACTACTGCCATCTTATGGTAATGGCGCTCGTAGTTTTTGCATAGTAATTGAACTCAATATCTGACACCAATGACTGCTACCTTTCCGTGATACTGATGACATTACATAATTTTCACATGACAATTCCCTTCTTTGCGGTTCTACGTATACGTATGGCAGCTCAAGATAGGTCTTGTGTGTATTATATATACCTTTTGTGTCATCATGCAATTGTCTATGTTGAGTTTATGACGTCCTTGGTGGCTAATGGGAATCCACCTCTGTGACTTTCAGGGTGGGAAGATTGAATTTTATGGTTAAGGAAAAAGTTCTGTCTGATTTGAGGATATCGTGGGCTGGTTTATCGAGGTTTTCTCCTTCAAGTTCTTGGAATGCCTCAACATAACAGCAGATCTTCTCTTGACTTGGGTCTTTACTCACACTTAGCTGTATCAGCATGCACAGCACGCAGATCCAGATAAACTCTGCAGTAGAGCAGGGAGAGACTATTTTCCTGCACTACCGCTCTCAGCCATGGAGGATAATGCAATGACTAAGGCACCGACACACGCACAGGAAGGTCAGAGTCCCCGCGCAGTGACGTGATTGCGCAGCGTTGGGACTCTGATATCCTGTGAGTGCACCGGCGCCTCAGCCATTGCATTATCCTACTGTGGCTGAGAGCAGTTTCGCAGGGACATCAATGCATTGGTCTGCCCGGTGGACTCGTCAGGATCCTGGATTAGGCGAGTATATGACGTTTTTTTACTTTAAAACTTGTGTGACTGTGGGTGCATCATACATTGAGGGGGACCCTCATACAGTGGGGAGTGGGTCTCGTACATTTTAGGGGCTACTGTGGGGGGCCCTCAAAGTGTGAGGGCCATTATACAAAGAGGGAGCTAATGTGGGGGGCCATCTTGCAGTATGGGGGCTAATGTGAGGACATTCATAAAATGAGGGGTCTACTGAGGGGGTCATCATACTATGTATAAGGAACTGTGGGCCCATCATACTATGTATGAGGGAGCTGTGGGCCCAACATACTATGTACAGGGGAGCTGTGGGCCCATCATAGTATATATAGGGGAGCTGTGGGCCCATCATACTGTATATAGGGGAACTGTGGGCCCATAATACTGTGACATAAAATGCCACTGCTCAGACCGGCACCCAGGAGACACTGAGCTCTCACGCAGGAAGTTCTCACGCAGCAAGTGCTGACGTTCTTGAGGTGACCTGAGATTATTGGCTATGAACTCCAGTCATCTTACTGACATCAGCACTCGGCACTGAAGTTACGTTCTCACACCCAGCTCATTGTCTCCTGGATGTTGGGCTGAATGGTGGTATTGTATGTCTCCGCTCAGCAATACATCCAGATGTATTTGAGTTGGAGCTCGTCATGGGACATATGGATTATTGGTGGACAGGTGAGGACTACTGTGATTTTTTATTTTTACATAAATAAATGGAGAAAAGAGGGAGGGGAGTGTTTATTTCAAATGAAGGACTTTTTTCAGCATGTTTTGTTCAATTAAAGGATTTTTTTCTGTGTGTGTGTCTTTATTTATTTTTCACAACAGAGTTAGTAATGGGGGTGTCTTATAGACTCCTCTCCATTACTAACTCCTGGGCTTGAAGTTAGCTGACATTACAAAGCTGACATCAGCCGCAACACTATTACTCCACTTGCAACAGAACCAGGGCAAGTGGTTAGAGCCAAGGCTAAGTGCCAGAATTGGCTCATCTAATGGATACGCTGAGGGCTGATGTTATTAGTCTGGGAGGGGGCCAATATCCATGGCCCCTTCCTAGGCTATTAAAATCAGCCCGCATCTGTCTGCCTAGCCTTCACTGGTTATTAAAAATAGGGGGACCCCGCATCATTTTTTTGGGGTCACCCCTTGATAACAGCCAGTAAAGTCTAAGTAGGCAGCTGTAAGGTGATATTAATAGCCTGGGAATCTCCATGTTTATTACCCCCTTTCTTATACTATTAACATCAGCCCCCAGATGTCTGCTTTCCCTCAGCTGGTTAATTATAATATGGGGGACCCCACATCATTTTTTTCTTTAATTTATTTAATTAATGTACATGTACAGTAAGCTACACATGCACTGCACTAATTATATACAGTGGTGAAAATAAGTATTTGATACACTGCCGATTTTGCAAGTTTTTCCACCTACAAAGAATGGAGAGGTCTGTAATTTTTATTGTAGGTACAATTCAACTGTGAGAGACAGAATCTAAAAAAAAATCCAGAAAATCACATTGTATAATTTTTACATAATTAATTAGCATTCTATTGCATTTAATAAGTATTTGATACAATAGAAAAACAGAACTTAATATTTGGTACAGAAACCTTTGTTTGCAATTACAGAGGTTAGACGTTTCCTGTAGTTTTTGACCAAATTTTCACACACTGCAGCAGGGATTTTGGCTCACTTCTCCATACAGATCTTCTCCAGATTTTTCAGGTTTCGGGGCTGTTGCTGGGCAGCATTGAGTTACAGCTCCTTCCAAAGATTTTCTATTGGGTTCAAGGCTGGAGACTGCTAGGCCACTTCAGGACCTTGAAATGCTTCTTATGGGCCCACTCTTTAGTTGCCCTGGCTGTGTGTTACTGAGGGAAGGAGGTTGTTGGCCAAAATATCATGATACATGACCCCATCCATCTTATCTTCAATACGGTACAATCATCCTGTACCCTTTGCAGTAAAGCACCCCTAAAGTATGATGTCCCCCACCATGCTTCACGGTTGGGACGGTGTTCTTGGGGTTGTACTCATCTTTCTTCTTCCTCCAAACACGGCAAATGGAGTTGATACCAAAAAGTTCTATTTTGTTCTCATCTGACCACATGACCTTCTCCCATGCCTCCTCTGGATCATCCAGATGGTCATTGGTGGACCTTGCGTGCCCTGCAGGATTTTAATCCATAACAAGGTCGAATGGATCAAAGAATAGGCAGAATGGCAAAGGCTCAGCCAATGATCAGCTCCAGGATGATCAAAGACAGCTAATCTCTTAGCAAGAAGTCCCCGCAAAGTCCCACTGTTAAAAAAAAGGCATGTACTGAAGCGGATACAATTTTCAACAGAACATATCAACTGGCCTAAAGAGAAATGGAGAAACATTTTGTGGACTGATGAAAGTAAAATGGTTCTTTTTGGGTTCAAGGGCCGCAGACAATTCATCAGACAACCCTCAAGCTCTGCATTCAAGCCACTGTACAAGCCAGTGAAGCATTGTGGTGAAGCATCATGATATGGGCATGTTTCTCATACTATAGTGCCGGACCTATTTACCGCATAGGATTTACCGCAGGGATCACGGACCAGTTTGCATAAATTAAAATACTTAAAGAGGTCATGTTGCCTTACACTGAAGAGGATATGCCCTTGAAATGGGTGTTTCAACAAGACAACGACCCTAAACACACCAGTAAACAAGCAAAATCTTGGTTCCAGTCCAGCAAAATTGAGGTTATGGAGTGGCTAGCCCAATCCCTGGACCTTAATCCGATAGAATACTTGTGGGGTGATATCAAAAAGGACGTTTCTGAGGGAAAGTCAACAAATGCCAAAAAATTGTGGGATGTAGTCAAAGCATCCTGGGCTGGAATAACAGCTGACAGGTGACAGAAGTTGGTTGACTCTATGCAACATAGATGTGAAGCAGTTCTAAAAAACTGTGGGTATACAACTAAATATTAGGTTAGTGATTCACAGGAATGCTAAATCCTCAAAAAAAAGAGACATATTGTAAAGACAAATGCAGACACTGCTATTTTTTAGAACAGCCCAATGTTCATTTTTTGTTATTTTCTGTAAAGTAGTTAAAAATTATATACATTTCTCTTCATATTTTGAATTAGAAAACAGCGTGCAATGTTCCCAATGCTGGAAATAGAAACTAGTACAAAGATTTTATGCTTAACTCATGTTTTTGAACACCCTGCTATTATTTTGAACACTACTGTGTAACATTAGAAAAACGTAAAAATCCAAGACAGGTGAAGATTTGAAAAAAAAAAAAAATCCACACAGCCTTCCCTGACTCATTATGCATTTTGAACACAGCAAGAACCAGTGGACTAGAGTCTGATGGGCCCTGGTGCAAAATTTGGACCTTGGCCCCCACCTGCATGTTAGTCAGACGAATGGTCCCTTGTAGCATTCTAGACAGTTTAAAAACATTCGTGTTCGCCCCTTTTGTAATAATGTCACCAGTCCTGGCTCCTTCTTGTAATAATCTCCCCCATAGATAATGGTATAAAATATGTAGTTGACCACTAGGGAATGTACTGCAACAGATATCTGGGCATAGTAACTATATACTGCTTATAGCCTTGGTAGATTTTTTGTCAGCCCTCAGTTGAGTTACTCTTATTTTTAACAAAATCAGTTATAATATTTTATATTTAATAAAGTTGATATAATTGTGAGATATTTTGTTGCCCCATTTTTCTTTTGTTTTGTCTTGTAATATTTAGGTGTATGCCTCTTATTCAGCCAGATACTTTCGGTTATAGAAATATTGGTTGGTTCCCAAATATATGACTTTTCTGTAAAAGAAGGTAAAATGACAACTCTAACAATGAAAGGGTCTCCCTCATGGCAAAGTGTATGGAAGTTTTTATAGAACGTTTCAACCAAATCCTAAAAAATAAAAAGTGGACAGATCAACAAAGTAGTTATTTTATACTCTTGTCTCTTCTTCAATACAAAAAAAAAATAATGTCACTTGTGACAAAAATTAACATATTCGATTGTCACTTATTTGACCATGGAAAAAGAAAAACAAAAAAAAATAGAATAAAAAAATTCTAGTAAATATAAATGAGTCTGTGGTCAAATTAGTTATCACTCTGTGTTACTAGAAAAAAATATATAGCTAAGAAATGGCCTGACACCTTGACAGACAAGGACACCTCAAGGAATTAAATTTATTAACTAGATGGTGGCCCAATTCTAACGCATCGGGTATTCTAGAATATGTATGTGGCCGAGAGGGCGCAATCAGCAGAACGTTGTTTAAATTTGGCGCCAAAATCGCTGATTGGTCGCGGCCGGCCACCGCGACTAATCAGCAAAACGGTGTTTAAATTTGGCGGCAATATCGGTGATTGGTCACTGGTGGCGGCCGCGACCAATCAGCGAACTGTGTTAGTGAGGACCGGAGAGCTTGTTTAAATTTGGCGATAAAATCGACCAATCAGCAGAGCGTTGTTTAAATTTGGCGGCAATCTCGCAGATTGGTCTCGGCCGGCGGCCAGGACCAATGAGCAGAGCGTTGTTTAAATTTGGCGCCAAAATCGCTGATTGGTCGCGGTCGCTGGCGGCCGCGACCAATCAGCACAGCGGTGTTTACATTTGGCGCCAATCAGCAGAGAGGTGTTTAAATTTAGCGCCAATCTCGCTGATTGGTCGCGATTGGCCACCGCGACTAATCAGCAAAGTGGCGTTTAAATTTGCAGCCTATATCGCTGATTGGTCGCGGCCGGCCACCGCGACCAATCAGCAGAGCGGCGTTTAGATTTGCCGCCCATCTCGCTGATTGGTCGTGGCCGGCCACCGCGACCAATCAGCACAGCGGTGTTTAAATTTTGCGCCAATCTCGCTGATTGGTCGTGGTCGGCCACCGCGACCAATCAGCAGAGCGGCGTTTAAATTTGCCGCCGATATCGTGATAGGTTGCGGTGGCTGGCCGCGACCAATCAGCAGAGCGGCGTTTAAATTTGCCGCCCATCTCGCTGATTGGTCGCGGTAGGCGGCCGCGATTAATCAGCAGAGCGGCGTTTAAATTTGCCGCCCATCTCGCTGATTGGTCACGGCCGGCCACCGCGACCAATCAGCAGAGCGGCGTTTAAATTTGCCGCCCATCTCGCTGATTGGTCGCGGTGGCCGGCCGCGACCAATCAGCGTCGTATTAGTGTGGGCTCGGGAGCGGCGCTGCTTGTGCAGCTCCATATTAGCGAGGACCGGGGAGCGGCGCTGCCTGTGCGGCTCCTTCTGCTGCGAGATGCCGGGAGATGAGCGGCTGCTCGCAGCAGAAGCATCCCGACCGGCGGCGCCGCTCCCCGATTCTCCGTTCACACTTGCTGTCGGGAGATCAGCGGGCCAAGCCGCTGATCTTCCGACGTTAGCCACATGGAGGTCAGCGGCGCCGGTCGGGGTAGTTGTGCTTCTAGCGCCGCTCATCTCCCCGCTGCATCGCCGCTGACCTCCGTCCGCCAGATGAGCCGCTAACGGCCGCCATCTTTTTTCAGAAATCCCGCGGCGCTGATTGGCCACTTCCGGACCAATGAGCGACGCGGGATTTCCAGGACAGACAGAAAGACAGACAGACAGACAGATGGGATAAGACGATTATATATATAGATGTTTTATGGTATTTAGGGGGAAATACAAAAATGATAACAGCACAAATATGACAACTGGCAATAAAACAGCACATAATGGTGCAATGCTTTTAGATGACCAGACACATGTATAGAATACACTTAAAATCGATCATTGTAAAAAAAAAAAAAGAAAAGGAAGAAAATCTACATTTTGTTTTTTTGTTGCCTACAGTCAACATGTCAATCACCAAGGAATTTCTATATAAACTCTCTATTTACTTGTGACCAGCACTGAAGTCACAAGAAACTCAACAACCCTTATGTATGATCCTCCCTCCTGGGCAGGAAATCTGCATTGTGACCTCAACACTGGGTGAGAAAAGCAACCAGAACTAGTAACTTTTCACATACTGTCTCTATGTCCTGTCATGCATATGACGCGTATGACGCGCCCCCAGGGTCGTTGGGTACTCGGCAGCCGGGCCTCTGGTTGCTGGGGGATATCACGGTAGCTGGCCCGGTCCGTGACCCAGGGCGGTCAGTGAAAAGGGGGGGATTATATATAGGGGATTTGTCGTGACGCCACCTGTGGTGTCTGGTGAGGATCACCAGCGCTGCAACAGTCCTCTGAGGCAGATGTTAGGGCAGCTTGGGATGGGACAGCTCCCCACAGCTGGAGCAGGCCTCAGGGCAGTGTAGTTGAGGAGAGTGGGTTGCGCTGGGCGTTGTAGTGCATGGGGGGGGAACAATGGCGTCGGTGAAAGAATGGACGGAGGCAATTCAGTGCAGTCATCCAGGATTTTACTCACAGTTCCTTAAGCAATCCACAAGTGCACTTTACAGGTGAAGGCCTCCCACGTCGCGCTGCGTTCACCGGGCAGGGGTTCAATCCTTCCTCAGGCAGCCTGGGGATGCCTGGCAGAACCCCACTTTCTCGTGTTCCTATTTTGACCGTCTTTACTCTGGTCTCTTTCCCTCCTGCTCTGCGCTGCCCACTCTCAATCCCGCTCGGGTGCTCTGAAGTACTTCCTGTACATCGGATCCGGGACCTACTTGACCCTCCTGGGGGATTAGAATGCCGCAGCGATCCCTCTGTCTTCTGACAGATGCGGGGTGTACGGGTGCCGTCCTGCATGCGCCGTACCCCCTGGGATCCTTTCTTAGAATGGAGCCTACTCCCTGCTCCCCTCCTGGGCCTTCTGACCTTGCCCTAACTGTGGAGCAGATCTCCTACTGAGACTCTGCTCCCGGACTGTTCTTCTGAACTGTCCTGACTGACTAACCTGCCACCCTAAGATGGCTTCCCTATTTATATCTCCTATGATGGTGCTTTCTCTAACTACTTCCTCCCTTCCTCCACCCACACCCACTACTGGTTCCCCCTACCTTTGGGTTCCCCCCACTCCAGGGTCAGGGCTCAGCAGCTGCGCTCTGCATGTTGCCCCTCCAGCCGGCCTGGAGCAGTGTAGTGTTGGATGCAGGTGTTTGGGGTTCCGTGCAGCACTCCCATCTTACCTGAGAGAAGGGAGACACCACACCTCTGGGAGAGGTGCAGTACTTCTGTGGCGACTGAACCCTCAGGGGCGCCACACATAGCAATAAGAAAACAATACATTTTTTCCACAATGTAAATTATTAGTTAAATTATAAATGCTTTACTTGATTTATTTTATTAGGATTTTGAGTTTTCTGATCTTTCTGCTCCATTCACATTTAAAGCAAATGTAAAAAAAAAAGAAAAAATGATATTATAAGAAAAAAAATATGTATATATATATATAGATATACACCATTGTTTTACTATGCACTTTCTTACCCCAAAATTTGGGAAGAAAAGGGGGTGTGTTATATAATCCAAAGGTATGATACCTGGGGGGGCTGTGGCAGTGGAGTGGGGTCACAGGAGCCAGCGTCGCTGATTCAGGAGGGTGGCAGTGGCTGCAGGAGTAGTGGGGCGATGCTGCAGGCCCCGTTCTCTGGCAAGACGTCAGTGCCAGTGAGTGGAGGTTTCCGCTTCCGTACATATCCCTGTGGTGGACTTTGGAAAAATGGCCACCGGAGGCGGCGCATGTGCAGATTGAGATCTCTAGAGATGAGATCTCATCCGAGATCTCAGAGGTCTATGAATTTTTTCAATCCCCATACATTTTAAACTTATAACACTGCCTTTGTGAACATTGGCAAAATGCATTGAGACTGCAGAGGGAGAGATCGCTGAGGGGTTAACCTCATCTTATAAATGATGCCTAATCCGTGCTTTAAGAGGACATGTTGTGCATCCTGTGTATTGCAATTGACATATTGTACATTCTATTAAATAAACCAGATGTGTTGTATTACAATTAAGAAAATTTTTAACCCCTTTCTGAAGTGCTCAGTAATAACATGTTGTACTGACATGGGCCTATTGGACCAGGTATATACTATTACGTGCACTACAATTGCGCCCGCACACAAGCGGTGCGGGGCAATCGCCGCCAGGTGTCAGCTGATTCTCACAGCTGACACCCAGTGCTATGTGCCAGGAGCGGTGCCACACCGCATTTCGGCACATTAACCCCTGAAATGCTGCGATCTAAGTCGATCGCAGCATTTCGAGAGCAAGTGGTGGTAAGCGCCGTTACTTACCTCCTCTCCGGCATCCCGTGTTGTCTGTGCCGGGTCACGGTAGTTGTCATGGTGACCCAATGTCGTCATGACAACATCCGGGTCACCAGACAGCAGGAAATTACTTTGATCATGCGAAGTGCGCGATCAAAGTAACTTCTGCCTGTGCAGCGCTGACACGCAGCATAGCATAGAGATGCTGCTGCATCTCTATGATATGCAAGTGGTCAGCCTGCAAAAAATGAAAGTCCCATAGTGGGACAAAGTGTAAAAGTAAAAAAAAATGTCAAAGTGAAAAAAATATATAAAAAAATAAAAATATACTGTTTCCATAAATAAATATTATTATGAAAAAAAAACAATAAAACTACACATATTTGTATACTGTTCCACTAGTTAACCCCTTTAGTGAACACGGTAAAAAAATAAAAATAAAAAATTAAGCAAAAAATGAAGCTTTATCATCATACCGCTAAACAAAAAATGGAATAAAACGCAATCAAAAAGAAGAATGTAAATAGAAATGGTACCGCTGAAAATGTCATCTTGTCCTGCAAAAAGCAAGCCACCATACAGCTCTATCAGCCGAAAAATAAAAAAAGTTATAGCTATCAGAATAAAGCGATACAAAAAAAATATTTTTTCTATAAAATAGTTTTTATTGTGTAAAAGCACAAAAACATAAAAAAAGATAAAATGTGGTACCGCTGTTATCGTACTGACCCGAAGAATAAAGCTACCTTATCAATTTTACCACACGGGGAACGGCATTAAAAAAAACAAAGAAAAAACAATTTCTGAATTGTTGGGTTTTGTTTATTGCGCCTCCCAAAAATCGGAATAAAAAGCGATCAAAAAATGTCTCATGCCGGAAAATGATACCAATAAAAACGTCAACTTGTCTCACAAAAAACAAACACTTATATGACTCTGTCGGTCGAAATATGGGAAAATGATTGCAAAAACTAGTCTTTGCAAAAAAAAGTCTTTTAGTGTATGACAGCTGCCAAACATAAAAACCCAATATATGAATCTGGTATCACTGTAATCGCACTGACCCAAAGAATAAAATCGTCGAATCACTTATACCGCATGAGGAACGGCGTAAAAAATAAACTCTAGGGTTAGGGTTGTGTTAGAGTAAGGGTTGTGTTTGGGTTAGGGTTGTGCTAGGGATAGGGTTGTGCTAGGGTTAGGGTTGTGCTAGAGTTAGGGTTGTGCTAGAGTTAGGGTTGTGCTAGAGTTAGGGTTGTGCTAGAGTTAGGGTTGTGGTTGTGCAAGGGTTAGGATTGTGCTAGGGTTAGGTTTAAGGTTGTGCTAGGGTTTCGGTTAGGATTGTGCTAGGGTTAGGGTTAGAGCTGTGCCAGGGTTAGGATTGTGTTGAGGTTGGAATTTTTTCAAAAGTAAACTTATTCAATATGATGACCTAATGTTATCAAATTCTGTCATACCTCTGGGTTCAAAATGTTCACTATACCCCTTGATAAAATCTTTGAGGGGTCTAGTTTCCAAAATGGGGTCACTTGTGGGGGTTTCCACTGTTTAGGTGCATCAGGTGCTCTCCAAACGCGACATGGCGTCCGCTCTTGATTCCAGCCAGTTTTGCATTCAAAAAGTCACACAGTGCTCCTTCCTTTCTGGACCCTGCCATGTGCCCAAACAGTGTATTTTCCCCACATATGGGGTATCGGCGTACTAAGGAGAATTTGCACAACAATTTATGGTGTCCATTTTCTCCTCTTACCCTTGTGAAAAGAAAAAAATTGGAGCTAAAAAATCATTTTTGTGGAAAAAGTTAGATTTTTTATTTTCACGGTTATAAACTTCTATGAAGCACCTGGGGTTCAGGGTGCTCACCACACATCTAGCTTCCTGAGGGGTCTAGTTTCCAAAATTGTGTCACTTGTGGTGGGTTTCCGCTGTTTAGACACATCAGGGGCTCTACAAACGCAACATGGCGTTCCCTAATTATTCAAGCAAATTTTGCATTCAAAAAGTCAAATGGCGCTCCTTCCCTTCCAAGCCCTGCCGTGCGCCTAAACAGTGGTTTTCTCCCACACATGGGGTTTTTGCATGCTCAGGAGAAATTTCACAACAAATTTTGGGGTCAATATTTCCTGTTACCCTTGCAAAAATAAAAAAAATGGGGTCTAAAGTAACATTTTTGTGAAAAAAGTTTATTGTTCATTGTTTTCTTTCACATTCCAAAAATTCCTGTAAAGCACCTGAAGGGTTAATAAACTTCTTGAATGTGGTTTTGAGCACCTTGAGGGGTGCAGTTTTTAGAATGGTGTCACTCTTGGGTACTTTCTGTCATAAAGGCCCCTCAAAGTCATTTCAAATATGATGTGGTCCCTAAAAAAATGGTTTTGTAAATTTTGTTGGAAAATGAGAAATCTCTAGTCAACTTTTAACCGTTATAATTTCCTAAAAAAAAATGTTGGTTCTAAAATTGTGCTGATGTAAAGTTGACATGTGGGAAATGTTATTTATTAACTATTTTGTGTGACATATCTCTCTGATTTAAGGGCATGAAAATTCAAAGTTTAAAAATTGAGAAATTTTCAAAATTTTCGCCAAATTTCCGATTGTTTCACAAATAAACGCAAGTGATATCGAAGAAATTTTACCACTATCATGAAGTACAATATGTCACAAAAAACAGTCTCAGAATCAGTGGGATCCGTTGAAGCGTTCCAGAGTTATTATCTCATAAACTGGCAGTGGTCAGAATTGTAAAAATTGGCCTGGTCATTAACGTGCAAACCACCTTTGGGGGTAAAGGGGTTAATCATAAAAATTTGTTGGTTGTTAATTGAATGGAAAGTAGTGTTTTTTTGCGCATAATGACAGGATTTACATTTGCTAGCTCCACATTTTTAAAAGCCAGAAAAATTAAGCCATGTTTTTTCTTGCAAATTTCTCACTAAGAAAGAGACTAAGTGAAAGAATCATTTTCGATGTTGGGGCTTTTCTGGCAACATACAATGCGGCTCACTATTATTGGCACCCCTTTATTTTTTTCATTGACTGTACAATATCTTCAGACATAAATGGAAATGTACCAAAGTTATATCCTCAGGATTTTTTAATTAGTGGTGCAAAGTAATACAACAATAAAACATTGTTTTTCAACTTCTATGTTGCAATTTCAAGGAAAAAACAGAATAAACAGCATGTGCAGCAATAAAGGCACCCCTTAATACTTGGTTGCACTCCTTTTGGCATTGCTGAGAACCTCCAGATGTTTCTTGTAGCCATCTATAAGCTCTCCCACTTTTCCTTTGCAGTTTGTTCAAGCTCTTGAATGTTTGCAGGGTTTTTTTTTCCAATGGCAGATTTCAGCTCACCCCAAAGATTTTCAATGGGATTGAGGTCAGGACTCATTGCTGGCCATTTTAAAACAGTCCATTTTTTATTTTTCAACCATTCCTATGTACTTTTGGATGTGTGCTTTGGGTCATTGTCTTGCTGGAGGACCCATGATCTTTGACTGAAACTAAGTTTTCTTACACTGGATAGGACATTTTGCTCTAAAATCTCTTGATAATTCTCTGATTTCATGATTCCTGTGATACAGTTCAGGCCTCCAGTACCAGAGGCAGCAAAGCAACCCCATAGTATTATGGAGCCTCCACTATGCTTAACCTGTTGGTAAGGTGTTCTTTTCCTTATAAGTCTCATTGCGCCGTCTGTAAACAAACTGTTGCTTTGCATTGCCAAAAAGCTCTATTTTTGTTTCATCTGTCCCAGAACATTTTCCCATAAAAATTGTGGTTTGTCAAGGTACTCTTCGGCAAAGATCAGTTATTCCTTTTTTTATCTTTTCTTCAGCAATGGTTTCCTCCTTGGCCTTCGCCCATAAAGCTTTGCTTGGTTTCATGAGCGGTGTGTGGTACTTGTTGAAATCATGTCCCCAGACTATTTCAGGTAGGCCTTCAGGTATTTGGATGTTTAACATGGTGTTTTTTCCACCATTTGCATCAAACTATGAAGACATCTCTTGTCAATTTTCCTCTTTACTCCATGTCCAGGGAGGTTTTTGACGGTTCCATGCCTGGCAAACTTTTTAATAAAATTGCGTATTGTTGAAACTGGGATACCAAAGTCTTTAGAGATGACCTTATACCCTTTGTAAGTCTTGTGTTTGCTAATAATAGCAGTTCGGATGTCCTCAGACAGCTCCTTTGTCTTCACCATTATGACAAAGGAACCGGACCTACCATGTGGCTTTTTAAAACACTGAAGTCATCATTCATTGGCTAACTCATGTCACAAGGGCACCGACAATTAATCACAGGTGAATCTCTTTTGTGATTTACCACAGGTGAGTCAAAATGTGCTTCCATAATGAATTAATTTAAAGGGTGCCAATACCAGTGTCACCTCAGGGCTTAGGTTTTTCTCTTTTTCCCTCCCATTGTTTTTTGTTTTAAATTATTGTTTATCGTTTGCTCTTTTTATTTAACACAAGGGCTTTATACAAAAAAACTGTTTCACTTTATTCATTTTTTTCAGCAGATATTCCACATTATGTACTTTAAGTGCACATGTCAGCAGGATTGTGCTCAGTAAACTACATACACTGTCAGGTGGGCAACATTATACTGACTATAATGATACTGTTAAGAGGGCGGTTGCAGACAACTTTATTTTAATGGAACGCAACCGACCCCAGGGTCCGCGATGCAGCCTGGAGGACTGCTGCCGAACACTTTCCGGGTGGAAAGGCAAGCGACAACTTAAATGTTAAACCCGTGTTTCTTCACACAGGAACGGGTAAAGCGGTACGCTCTATCTCCGTTAACTGCACGGAGGGAGAGCGACCGGCGACGCACCTATCAACTATCTTAGCCCTTCGTGTTAATGCACACGGAAAGGGTAAGACGGTTCGCACAATCTCCAAGAACCGCAGGGAGACGTGCGACCGTGGGAGAAGCAGTAGCCCTGTCTTTGATACAGGCGCTACGCTATGGGGAATGGCGCTAAAGCGGTTCACACCATCTCCAAGAACCGCAGGGAGACGTGTGACCGGACTGGGAGCAGTAGCCCTGTCTTCGATACAGGCGCTACGCTAAGGAGAAGGCACTAGTGTGCGGGAGTGATTTCCGCCAGGTACTCGAGCACTCAGCCGGCGTGCTACCGGACTGAGCCGACCCGCTCAATATGGCTCTTATAGGAGCTCTGGAGATATGCGTGCACAACCAAACAACTAACTCAAATGATCTGAGCGTGTCGCCATCTTTGTGGGCGAGCCTTTTAAAGATTAAGCCCTGCCCACCGACGCGCTATTGGTGACATTACCCGTGAACCAATCAGGCGGTGTCAGGTCACCGGGTCAGGTGGGTGCCAACCCACCAATCATGATCCGCCAGGTCACGGACATGCTCAGTACAGCAAAACCTGGACTTAGATTCCACAAGCCCTGTCTCACTCTTCAACCCAGGCTTAACATTGCTAGGCACAACTACCTGGGAGACAAACAGGGCTCGCGGACCAGCTAGGCGTTGGGGCTGACGGTGAGGCTGAGCAGCAACAGCCCTGGCTGGACTGAAATGGGAGACCTCAGAAGGTCCTGGACCAATTTCGAATCCAGCACCAGACCGACACCTAATAGATACCTTGGTTGATGAAATTCATGCTGTGGTTCTTGTGTAATCGTTACTTTCTGTTTGGAGATAATGATGTGATCCGGGGTGGCCTGTGGGGGTGCTCTATGTGGTGGTCTGCTAACATATTCATCTGTATGCTCTTATGACAGCTCACTGACCTGCCTCCTATTTTACAAAAATAATCTAGTAGTGCGGGGCTAGGTAAAATAGGAGGCAGGTCAGGGAAGGCACAGTGAGCTGTCGTAAGAGCATACAGATGAATATATAAGCTGAGCACCAAATAGAGCGCCTCACACAGGCCGCCCCGGAGCATGAGCATATCATTATCTCCAAACTAAAAGTAAAGATTACACAAGAACCACAGGACAGATTTCATCAACCAAGGTATCACATTAATCAGTGTAATGTCACCCACCTGACAGTGTATGTGATTTACTGAGCACAATCCTGCTGACAAGTGCACTTTAAACTTAATTTCGGATCCTGGTTTAACAATGGAATGAATTTCTTAATAATCAAACTAATTTTATTAAACTGTGGGCTATATTCTGATGAAAATGTAGGTATATGGTTATTATACATTAATGCTTAATGTTATTTTTCATTTTTCTGTCCATCTTTTACCATTTGACCATCATCCACCACAGTTTTGGCTCTATTCAGAGACCAAGTAGGAAAGCCTCTCTGAGATAATCTGGCAGATGTTTTGTCTGCTTCCTACTGATAAGTGGTTGCTCCAGAGTGATTATGTTTTATTCAGATTAATTCACCAATAAGAATGTTTTTTTTTACATGTGGTGGGTGACAAGATGTAGCATTTAGAATGGTATTGCTAGATGTGGGTTTTCTGTATGGAGATATCTGTACTTTTTGATTCTCCTTATCCCCCAGTAAGGTGATGTCCAAAAAATTAATAGTCTCATGAAAAAAAATAGTAAATCTCAAATTAAAACCATTGTTATTCATATACTGTATGTTAGAAACTTGTGGGCTTATAAAGATGTACCTCTCCATACAAACAGCAGGTTGTCATAAAAGCGCCCATGGTAGACAATATTAGAATGAAATGGATACTATATAGAAAAAGTTGTTCCCATCTAGACATAACAATGTTTGCTAGAGGGCCAAAATTTTGCGCCCATACTCGCTCCCTGTCGCTGCAAAAAAAATTGTTGGAAAGTCTCAGAATTAGTATCACCAGAATCAAACATGGGAAGGAAGTGCTGTGGGGTTACAGAACACATTAGGAGTTAAATGTATATGGACAAAGTTGAAAATCGACACGAGACCTCCTCTTAATTGGGAGAATAGAAAAGTGTAATGGAAATGTCAGCTCACCTTCATGGTGCATGCTCCAGTACGGCCACCAGAACAATAAAGAAAAATATCCTGCACTCGTAGGTGAAATTCTAGCAATCTTTAGCTTTATAACTTTAGAAAAGCGTAAAAACCCAAGACAGGTCAAGATTTGAAAAAAAATCCACACAACCACCCCTGACGCATTTGTAATGCCCCAAAGTTGTATGTATATGCCCCTTTAAGATGTAGCAGAGCCAGCAGCTACCTTATTATGTTTTCACACTGTTCATATTCCCTTTTGCAGATAATGTACAGAATGGTTTATATATGCATAGAGTGATGTACTTATTGTGTTCTGCTACCAGATTACTAAGAGTTAATGAATCAGCCCTGCTTTCCATATATGGCAATAATGTCACATGGTTAGACCACATGACAAGGTCCTGAGCTTAGTTCAGTGTATGCCTGAGGAGAAGGAGAGAGGAGGAGATTGGGAGTGGGGGGGAGAATGAGCTGCACATGGAGAATTGGAAGTGAGGGGGGAGAATGAGCTGCACATGGGGAATTAGGAGGGAGGGGGGATGAGCTGCACATGGGGGAGTGGTGGTGAGAATGAGCTGCACATGGGGAATTGGGAGTGAGGGGGGATGAGCTGCACATGGGGAATTAGGAGGGAGGGGGGATGAGCTGCACATGGGGGAGTGGTGGTGAGAATGAGCTGCACATGGGGAATTGGGAGTGAGGGGGGATGAGCTGCACATGGGGAATTGGAAGTGGGGGGTGAGCTGCACATGGGGAATTGGAAGAGGGGGGAGGGTGAGCTGCACATGGGGAATTGGGAGTGGGGGTGAGAATGTGCTGCACATGGGGAATTGGGAGTGAGGGGGGAGAATGAGCTGCACATGGGGAATTAGGAGGGAGGGGGGATGAGCTGCACATGGGGGAGTGGTGGTGAGAATGAGCTGCACATGGGGAATTGGGAGTGAGGGGGGATGAGCTGCACATGGGGAATTGGAAGTGGGGGGTGAGCTGCACATGGGGAATTGGAAGAGGGGGGAGGGTGAGCTGCACATGGGGAATTGGGAGTGGGGGTGAGAATGTGCTGCACATGGGGAATTGGGAGTGAGGGGGGATGAGCTGCACATGGGGAATTGGGAGTGGGGGTGAGAATGTGCTGCACATGGGGAATTGGGAGTGAGGGGGGATGAGCTGCACATGGGGAATTGGAAGTGGGGGGAGAAAGGGCTGCACATGGGGAATTGGAAGTAAGGGGGGAGAAGGGGCTGCACATGGGGAATTGGAAGTGAGGGGGAGAATGAGCTGCACATGGGGAATTGGAAGTGAGGGGGAGAATGAGCTGCACATGGGGAATTGGAAGTGAGGGGGAGAATGAGCTGCACATGGGGAATTGGAAGTGAGGGTGGAGAATGAGCTGCACATGGGGAATTGGAAGTGGGGGGGAGAATGAGCTGCACATGGGGAATTGGAAGTTGGGGGGGGAATGGGCTGCACATGGGGAATTGGAAGTGAGGGTGGAGAATGAGCTGCACATGGGGAATTGGAAGTGAGGGGGGAGAATGAGCTGCACATGGGGAATTGGAAGTTGGGGGGGGAATGGGCTGCACATGGGGAATTGGAAGTTGGGGGGGAGAATGAGCTGCACATGGGGAATTGGAAGTTGGGGGGGGAATGGGCTGCACATGGGGAATTGGAAGTGGGGGGGAGAATGAGCTGCACATGGGGAATTGGAAGTGAGGGGGGAGAATGAGCTGCACATGGGGAATTGGAAGTAAGGGGGGAGAATGAGCTGCACATGGGGAATTGGAAGTAAGGGGGGAGAATGAGCTGCACATGGGGAATTGGAAGTGGGGGAGAATGAGCTTCACATGGGGAATTGGAAGTGGGGGAGAATGAGCTGCACATGGGGAATTGGAAGTGAGGGGGGAGAATGAGCTGCACATGGGGAATTGGAAGTGAGGGTGGAGAATGAGCTGCACATGGGGAATTGGAAGTGAGGGGGGAGAATGAGCTGCGCATGGGGAATTGGAAGTGAGGGGGGAGAATGAGCTGCACATGGGGAATTGGAATTGAGGGGGGGAGAATGAGCTTCACATGGGGAATTGGAAGTGGGGGGGAATGAGCTGCACATGGGGAATTGGAAGTGAGGGGGGAGAATGAGCTGCACATGGGGAATTGGAAGTGAGGGTGGAGAATGAGCTGCACATGGGGAATTGGAAGTGAGGGGGGAGAATGAGCTGCGCATGGGGAATTGGAATTGAGGGGGGGAGAATGAGCTTCACATGGGGAATTGGAAGTGGGGGGGAATGAGCTGCACATGGGGAATTGGAAGTGGGGGGGGGAGAATGAGCTGCGCATGGGGAATTGGAAGTGAGGGGGGAGAATGAGCTGCACATGGGGAATTGGAAGTGAGGGGGAGAATGAGCTGCACATGGGGAATTGGAAGTGAGGGGGGGAGAATGAGCTGCGCATGGGAAATTGGAAGTGAGGGGGGAGAATGAGCTGCACATGGGGAATTGGAAATGGGGGGGAATGAGCTGCACATGGGGAATTGGAAGTGAGGGGGGGAGAATGAGCTGCGCATGGGGAATTGGAAGTGAGGGGGGAGAATGAGCTGCACATGGGGAATTGGAAGTGAGGGGGGAGAATGAGCTGCACATGGGGAATTGGAAGTAAGGGGGGAGAATGAGATGCACATGGGGAATTGGAAGTAAGGGGGGAGAATGAGCTGCACATGGGGAATTGGAAGTGAGGGGGGAGAATGTGCTGCACATGAGGAATTGGAAGTGAGGGGGGAGAATGTGCTGCACATGAGGAATTGGGAGTGGGGGGAAAATAGGCTGCACATGGGGAATTGGAAGTGGGGGGAGAATGGGCTGCATATGGGGAATTGGAAGTAGGGGGGAGAATGAGCTGCACATGGGGAATTGGAAGTGAGGGGGGAGAATGTGCTGCACATGGGGAATTGGAAGTGGGGGGGTGAGCTGCTCATGGGGAATTGGAAGTGGGGGGGAGAATGGGCTGCATATGGAGAATTGGAAGTGAGGGGGGAGAATGAGCTGCACATGGGGAATTGGAAGTGGGGGGAGAATGGGCTGCATATGGGGAATTGGAAGTGAGGGGGGAGAATGAGCTGCACATGGGGAATTGGAAGTGGGGGGGGGAGAATGAGCTGCGCATGGGGAATTGGAAGTGAGGGGGGAGAATGAGCTGCACATGGGGAATTGGAAGTGAGGGGGAGAATGAGCTGCACATGGGGAATTGGAAGTGAGGGGGGGAGAATGAGCTGCGCATGGGAAATTGGAAGTGAGGGGGGAGAATGAGCTGCACATGGGGAATTGGAAGTGGGGGGGAATGAGCTGCACATGGGGAATTGGAAGTGAGGGGGGGAGAATGAGCTGCGCATGGGGAATTGGAAGTGAGGGGGGAGAATGAGCTGCACATGGGGAATTGGAAGTGAGGGGGGAGAATGAGCTGCACATGGGGAATTGGAAGTAAGGGGGGAGAATGAGATGCACATGGGGAATTGGAAGTAAGGGGGGAGAATGAGCTGCACATGGGGAATTGGAAGTGAGGGGGGAGAATGTGCTGCACATGAGGAATTGGAAGTGAGGGGGGAGAATGTGCTGCACATGAGGAATTGGGAGTGGGGGGAAAATAGGCTGCACATGGGGAATTGGAAGTGGGGGGAGAATGGGCTGCATATGGGGAATTGGAAGTAGGGGGGAGAATGAGCTGCACATGGGGAATTGGAAGTGAGGGGGGAGAATGTGCTGCACATGGGGAATTGGAAGTGGGGGGGTGAGCTGCTCATGGGGAATTGGAAGTGGGGGGGAGAATGGGCTGCATATGGAGAATTGGAAGTGAGGGGGGAGAATGAGCTGCACATGGGGAATTGGAAGTGGGGGGAGAATGGGCTGCATATGGGGAATTGGAAGTGAGGGGGGAGAATGAGCTGCACATGAGGAATTGGGAGTGGGGGGAAAATAGGCTGCACATGGGGAATTGGAAGTGGGGGGAGAATGGGCTGCATATGGGGAATTGGAAGTAGGAGGGAGAATGAGCTGCACATGAGGAATTGGGAGTGAGGGGGGAGAAGGGGCTGCACATTGGGAAATGGGGGGGGGAATGGGCTGCACATGTGGAATTGGAAGTAGGGGGGACAATCAGCTGCACATGGGGAATTGAAAGCGGGGGGGGAATGGGCTGCACATGGGGAATTGGGAGTGAGGGGGGAGAAGGGGCTGCACATTGGGAAATGGGTGGAATGGGCTGCACATGGGGAATTGGAAGTAGGGGGGAGAATCAGCTGCACATGGGGAATTGGAAGTGGGGGGGAATGGGTTGCACATGGGGAATTGTAAGTGGGGGGGGGAATGGGCTGCACATGGGGAATTGGGAGTGAGGGGGGAGAAGGGGCTGCACATTGGGAAATGGGGGGAATGGGCTGCACATGGGGAATTGGAAGTAGGGGGGAGAATCAGCTGCACATGGGGAATTGGAAGTGGGGGGGAATGGGTTGCACATGGGGAATTGTAAGTGGGGGGGGGAATGGGCTGCATATGGGGAATTGGAAGTAGAGGGGAGAATGAGCTGCACATGGGGAATTGGGAGTGAGGGGGAAGAATGAGCTGCACATGGGGAATTGGAAGTGAGGGTGGAGAATGAGCTGCACATGGGGAATTGGGAGTGGGGGGGGATAATGATCTGCACATGGGGAATTGGGAGTGGGGGGGGATAAGGGCATGGTTAATTGGGAGATGGGAGTGGGGAAAGCACATGATGAATTGGGAGTAGGTGGGATGGGGAGAGTACATGATGAATTGGGAGTGGAGGAGAGTAAATGATGAATAAAGGGTGGAGGTGGGGAGAGCACGGACATGACATAATGAATTGCGGCAGAGGGTGCATGTAAATATAATGAATTGGTGGAGCAGGAGGTACAGAGTGGGGGGCGTTGCGGATGCAGGAGTGTGACTGGTAATAAATTGGAATGAGTACAGGTTCTAATTAATTTATATATTTACTAGATGGTGGCCCGATTCTAACGCATCGGGTATTCTAGAATAGGTATGCGGCCGACCGGGCGCAATCAGCAGAACGTTGTTTAAATTTGACGCCGGCAACCGCGACTAATCAGCAAAACGGTGTTTAAATTTGGCGGCAATATCGGTGATTGGTCACGGGTGGCGACCGCGACCAATCAGCGAACTGTGTTAATGAGGACCGGAGAGCTTGTTTAAATTTGGCGATAAAATCGACAATCAGCAGAGCATTGTTTACATTTGCCGGCAACCTCACCGATTGGTCTCGGCCGGCCACCGGCCTCGACCAATGAGCAGAGCGGTGTTTAAATTTGGCGCCAAAATCGCTGATTGGTAGCGGTCGCCGGCGGCCGCGACCCATCAGCAGAGCGGTGTTTAAATTTGGCGCCTATCTCGCTGATTGGTTGCGGCCGCCAGCCGCGACCAATCAGCACAGCGTTGTTTACATTTGGCGCCAATCTCGCTGATTGGTCGCGGTCGGCCACAGCGACCAATCAGCAGAGCGGCGTTTAAATTTGCAGCCCATCTCGCTGATTGGTCGCGGCGGCCACCGCGACCAATCAGCGTCGTATTAGTGTGGGTCCGGGAGCGGTGCTGCTTGTGCGGCTCCGTATTAGCGAGGACCGGGGAGCGGCGCTGCCTGTGCGGCTCCTTCTGCTGCGAGAAGCCGGGAGATGAGCGGCTGCTCGCAGCAGAAGCATCCCGACCGGCGGCCCCGCTCCCCGGTCCTCCGTTCACACTTGCTGTCGGGAGATCAGCGGGCCATGCCGCTGATCTTCCGACGTTAGCCGCATGGAGGTCAGCGGCGCCGGTCGGGGTAGTTGTGCTGCTAGCGCCGCTCATCTCTCCGCTGCATCGCCGCTGACCTCCGTCCGCCAGATGAGCCGGTAACGGCCGCCATCTTTTTTCAGAAATCCCGCGGCGCTGATTGGCCGCTGCCGGACCAATGAGCGACGCGGGATTTCCAGGACAGAAAGACAGACAGACAGACAGGATAAGACAATTATATAGTAGATTAGGTGGAGAAGTGGCTATTTACAGTTAGTGGGGGCTCAGTGGTGCATTACAATTTATATTTGGATTGGTGGGTTGTATAATAACTAATTACATATTAATGATGGATGAACGTCTGTATACAGCTGCGTAATGTAGAAGTTGGGGAATGTGCTCTAGATAACTGTGTTATTTTATGCAGAGACAAGTCCTGGCTGGAAGAAGTGATGGCAGTCTGTGCTTGATGAAGGAGAGAAGCGAAGATGAAGGACTTCACCTAGGCAGTGACGTCACCGGTGAGTCAGTGTATTACATGTACACTGACACTATACATTATATACTATGTACAGGGCTCCTGTGTATAATGTCACTGGTGATCACTGTATTACCTGTACACTATATACAGAGCTCATGTATAATGTCACTGGTGATCACTAGATTACCTGTACACTTACATTATACACTGTATACCATGTACAGAGATGTTGTGTATAATGGCACTTATGGTAATATTAGTATTGTGTTCTTTTATTAATGATCAGTATTGTAGTATTCGGTGGCAATGTTGCGGTAATATGTGATCGGTTTTTGTCCCTTCATATTTGATCGGTGGCGGTTTTTGTCCCTTCTGTGTGGTATTATTCAGTCACTATGAGGTGGTAATATGTGGTATAGTCATGGTGTGACAGTATTTGTCCCTTGTATGTGGTATTATTCAGTCACTATGAGGTGGTAATATGTGGTCTGGTCATGTTGTGACGATATTTGTCCCTTGTATCTGGTATTATTCGGTCACCATGTGGTGGTAATATGTGGTCTGGTCATGGTGTGACAGTATTTATCCCTTGTATGTGGTGTTATTCGGTCACTACGAGGTGGTAATATGTGGTCTGGTCATGGTGTGACGGTATTTCTCCCATGTATGTGGTATTATTTTGTCACTATGTGGTGGTAATATGTGGTCTGGTCATGGTGTGACAGTATTTGTCCCTTGTATATGGTATTTTTCAGTCACTATGTGGGGGCAATATGTGGTCTGGTCATGGTGTGAAGGTATTCGTTGTATGTGGTATTATTGATCATTTTAAAAAATGTACACTACCATTCAAAAGTTTGAGGTCATCTAGAAATTTCATTATTTTTGAAAGAAAAACACATTTTTTTTCAATGAAGCCAACATTAAATGAATCAGAAATATTCTCTATACATTGTTAATGTGGTAAATGGCTATTCTACTGCAAGCGTCTTGTTTTTATTGCAATATCTACATAGGTATATAGAGGCCCATTTCCAACAACCACCACTCCAGTGTTTTAATGGTACATTGTGTTTGCTAACTGTGTAAGAAGGCTAATGGATGTTTAGAAAACCATAGAAAACCATTGCACAAGTATGTTAGCCCAGCTGAAAACGGTTTGGCTGATTTGAGAAGCTATAAAATTGACCTTCCATTGAGCTAGTTGAGAATCTGGAGCATTACATTTGCTTGTTCTATGAAACTCTCAAAATGGCCAGAAAAAGAGAACTTTCATGTGAAACTCGACAGTCTATTCTTGTTCTTAGAAATGAAGGCTATTCCATGCGAGAAATCGCCAAGAAACTGAAGATTTCCTACAACGTTGTGTACTACTCCCTTCAGAGGAGAGCACAAACAGGCTCTAACCAGAGTAGAAAGAGAAGTGGGAGGCCCCGCTGCACAACTGAGCAACAAGACAAGGACATTAGAGTCTCTAGTTTGAGAAATCGACGCCTCACAGCTCCTCAACTGGCAGCTTCATTAAATAGTACACGCAAAACGCCAGTGTCAACGTCTACAGTGAAGAGGCGACTCCGGGATGCTGGCCTTCAGGGCAAAGTGGCAAAGAAAAAGCCATATCTGAGACTGGCTAATAAAAGGAAAAGATTAATATGGGCAAAAGAACACAGACATTGGACAGAGGAAGATTGGAAAAAAGTTTTATGGACAGACGAATTAAAGTTTGAGGTGTTTGGATCACACAGAAGAACATTTGTGAGATGCAGAACAACTGAAAAGATGCTGGAAGAGTGCCTGACGCCATCTGTCAAGCATGGTGGAGGTAATGTGATGGTCTGGGGTTGCTTTGGTGCTGGTAAAGTGGGAGATTTGTACAAGGTAAATGGGATTTTGAATAAGGAAGGCTATCACTCCATTTTGCAACGCCATGCCATACCCTGAGGACAGCGCTTGATTGGAGCCAACTTCATCCTACAACAGGACAATGACCCAAAGCACACCTCCAAATTATGCATGAACTATTTAGGGAAGAAGCAGGCAGCTGGTATTCTATCTGTAATGGAGTGGCCAGCGCAGTCACCAGATCTCAACCCCATTGAGATGTTGTGGGAGCAGCTTGACCGTATGGTACGCAAAAAGTGCCCATCAAGCCAATCAAACTTGTGTGAGGGGCTTCAGGAAGCATGGGGGGAAATTTCTCAAGATTACCTCAGCAAATTAACCGCTAGAATACCAAAGGTCTGCAATGCTGGAATTGCTGCAAAGGGAGCATTCTGTGACGAAAGCAAAATTTGAAGGAGAAAATTATTATTTCTAATAAAAATCATTATTTCTAACCTTGTCAATGTCTGGACTATATTTTCTATTCATTTTGCAACTCATTTGATAAATAAAAGTATGAGTTTTCATGGAAAACACAAAATTGTCTGGGTGACCCCAAACTTTTGAATGGTAGTGTATATGACACATTCCCTTAAAGAAAAATAAATAAAAATATACCTAAAAAGAGTATTGGATATTTTAAGAAATTTTTAATAGGTTAGAGTAAGGCCCGGTCAGAAGAGTCTACCTTATCGTGGTGGCGACTTTAAAAATCTTTTGGCCAAAACAAAAGCTGCTGGCTATGTATGTGATCTGGTGTTCACTGGGAACTGGTAATGTGTTATTGGTGAGCATGGGGTGCAGAAGTGGAGTTTTTCCAAGAGTGGGCAGTGGAACTGGAGAAGGTTCGAGGGAGGGAGGCCCGAACCTTCTCCAGTCCCATTTTCGGGGCCCAAAAATTTTGCCAGTATGGGGCCCCGAAATTCCTGGTGGCAGCCCTGAGTACACCACCTGTGTGTGATCTATGGCAGAGTAGTGCATCACTGACACTACACATTATGCGCAAGAACCAGTGGTGTATCTAGAGTCCAATGAGCCCCGGTGCAAAATTTGGACCTTGGCCCCCACCTGCATATTGGTTAGATGAATGGTCCCTTGTAGCATTCTAGACAGTTTAAAAACATTTGTGTTCTCTCCTTTTGTAATAATGTCACCAGTCCTGGCTCCTTCTTGTAATAATCTCCCCCATAAATGATGCTTTAAAATATGTAGTTGACCACTAGGGAATATACTGCAACAGATATCTGGACATAGTAACTATATACTGCTTATAGCCTTGGTAGATTTGTTGTCAGGCCTCAATTGAGTTACTCTTATTTTTAACAAAATCAGTTATAATATTTAATAAAGTTGATATAATTGTGAGATATTTTGTTGCCCCATTTTTCTTTTGTTTTGTCTTGTAATATTTAGGTGTATCCCTCTTATTCAGCCAGATACTTTCGGTTATAGAAATATTGGTTGGTCTGAAGTTCCCAAAAATATGACTTTTCTGTAAAAGAAGGTAAAATGACAACTCTAACAATTAAAGTGTCTCCCTCAAGGCAAAGTGTATGGAAGTTTTTATAAAACTTTCTAACCAAGGTCTAAAAAAATAAAAAATGGACAGATCAACCATGTAGCTATATGATACTCCTTGTATCTGCTTCAATACAAAAAAATGTCACTTGTGACAAATATTACCATATTTGATTGTCACTTATTTGACCAATACATGATGGGAGCATTTTAAAATTATTTTCCCCATGGAAAAAAAAACAAAAAAATGGAATTAAAAAAATTCTAATAAATATAAATGAGTCTGAAAACACCTTAACAGACAAGAACAACTCAAGGAGTTATAGTTCTGAATGTTTTATGGTATTTAGGAGGAAATACAAAAATTATGACAACACATTTAACTGGCAATAAAACAGCACATAATGGTGCACTACCAATGCTCTTGACATGGCCAGACACATGTATAGAATACACTTAAAATCTGTTATTGTAAAAAAAAAAAGAAAAGGAAGAAAAACTGCATTCTATTCTCTTGTTGTCTACAGTCTACAAGTCAATCATCAAGGAATTTCTATATAAACTCTCTATTTACTTGCGACCAGCACTGAAGTCACAAGAAACTCAACAACCCTTATGTATGATCCTCCCTCCTGGGCAGGAAATCTGCATTGTGACCTCAATACTGGGTGAGAAAAGCAACCAGAACTAGTAACTTTTCATATACTGTCACCATGTCTTGTCATGCCTAGTAATAAGACAATAATACAGTTTTCCCACAATGTAAATTATAAATTAATTTATAAATGCTTTACTTGATTTATTTTATAATGATTTTGCGTTTTCTGACCTTTCTGCTCCATTCACATTTAAAGCAAACGTAAAAAGAAGAAATTATATTAAAAAAAACATATATATATATATATATATATATATATATATATATATATATATATATATATATATATATATATATATGAAGATAAAGTAATAACATAAGGTTGCAAAAATAAATCAATATAGTGGGATAAATTTGCTGTTATTAGTAACACTTTTATGCACTTTGGGTAAAAAAATAAAAATACACTGCTCAAAAAAATAAAGGGAACACTGAAATAACACATCCTAGATCTAAATGAATGAAATATTCTCATTGAATACTTTGTTCTGTACAAAGTTGAATGTGCTGACAACAAAATCACACAAAAATCATCAATGGAAATCACATTTATTAACCAATGGAGGCCTGGATTTGGAGTCACCCCCCAAATTAAAGTGGAAAAACACACTACAGGCTGATCCAACTTTGATGTAATGTCCTTAAAACAAGTCACAATGAGGCTGAGTATTGTGTGTGGCCTCCACGTGCCTGTATGACCTCCCTACAACGCCTGGGCATGCTCCTGATGAGGCTGAGTATTGTGTGTGGCCTCCACATGCCTGTATGACCTCCCTACAACGCCTGGGCATGCTCCTGATGAGGTTGCGGATGGTCTCCTGTGGGATCTCCTCCCAGACCTGGACTAAAGCATCCGCCCACTCCTGGACAGTCTGTGGTGCAACGTGACGTTGGTGGATGGAGCGAGACATGATGTCCCAGATGTGCTCAATCGGATTCAGGTCTGGGGAACGGGCGGGCCAGTCCATAGCTTCAATGCCTTCATCTTGCAGGAACTGCTGACACACTCCAGCCACATGAGGTCTGGCATTGTCCTGCATTAGGAGGAACCCAGGGCCAACTGCACCAGCATATGGTCTCACAAGGGGTCTGAGGATCTCATCTTGGTACCTAATGGCAGTCAGGCTACCTCCGGCGAGCACATGGAGGGCTGTGTGGCCCTCCAAAGAAATGCCACCCCACACCATTACTGACCCACTGCCAAACTGGTCATGCTGAAGAATGTTGCAGGCAGCAGATCGCTCTCCACAGCGTCTCCAGACTCTGTCACGTTTGTCACATGTGCTCAGTGTGAACCTGCTTTCATCTGTGAAGAACACAGGGCGCCAGTGGCGACTTTGCCAATCCTGGTGTTCTGTGGCAAATGCCAAGCGTCCTGCACTGTGTTGGGCTGTGAGCACAACCCCCATCTGTGGACGTCGGGCCCTCATACCACCCTCATGGGGTCGGTTTCTAACCGTTTGTGCAGAAACATGCACATTTGTGACCTGCTGGAGGTCATTTTGCAGAGCTCTGGCAGTGCTCCTCCTGTTCCTCCTTGCACAAAGACAGAGGTAGCAGTCCTGCTGCTGGGTTGTTGCCCTCCTACAGCCCCCTCCATATCTCCTGCTGTACTGGCCTGTCTCCTGGTAGCCCCTCCAGCCTCTGGCCACTAAGCTGACAGACACAGCAAACCTTCTTGCCACAGGTCGCATTGATGTGCCATCCTGGATGAGCTGCACTACCTGAGCAACTTCTGTGGGTTGTAGAGTCCGTCTCATGCTACCACAAGTGTGAAAGCACAACCAACATTCAAAAGAGACCAAAACATCAGCCAGAAAGCATTGGTACTGAGATGTGGTCTGTGGTCCCCACCTGCAGAACCACTCCTTTATTGAGGGTGTCTTGATAATTGCCAATAATTTCCATCTATTGTCTATTCCATTTGCACACCAGCATGTGAAATTTATTGTCAATCAGTGTTGCTTCCTAAGTGGACAGTTTGATTTCACAGAAGTTTGATTTACTTGGAGTTATATTCTGTTGTTTAAGTGTTCCCTTTATTTTTTTGAGCAGTGTATGATAGTTGGAAGTGTTTAACCCCTTTACCCCCGAGGGTGCTTTGCACGTTAATGACCGGGCCAATTTTTACAATTCTGACCACTGTCACTTTATGAGGTAATAACTCTGGAACGCTTCAACGGATTCACGATTCTGAGATAGTTTTTTCGTTACATATTGTACTTCATGATAGTGGTAAAATTTTTTCGATATGACTTGAGTTTGTGAAAAAAAATCTGAAATTTGGCGAAAATTTCACAATTTTCAAACTTTGAATTTTCATGCCCTTAAATCAGAGAGATATGTCACTCAAAATAGTTAATAAATAACATTTCCCACATGTCTACTTTACATCAGCACAATTTTGGAACCAAAATTTTTTTTTGTTAGGAAGTTATAAGGGTTAAAAGTTGACTAGAGATTTCTCATTTTTCCAACAAAATTTACAAAAACATTTTTTTAGGGACCACATCACATTTGAAGTGACTTTGAGGGGCCTTTATGACAGAAAATACCTAAAAGTGACACCATTCTAAAAACTGCACCCCTCAAGATGCTCAAAACCACATTCCAGAAGTTTATTAACCTTTCAGGTGCTTCACAGAAATTTTTGTAATGTGGAAGAAAACAATGAACATTTAACTTTTTTCACAAAAATTTTACTTTAGACCCCAATTTTTTTATTTTCGCAAGGGTAACAGGAAAAAATGGACCCCAATATATGTTGTGCAATTTCTCCTGGGCATGCCAATACCCCATATGTGGGGGAAAACCACTGTTTGGGCGCACAGCAGGGTTCAGAAGGGAAGGAGCGCCATTTGATTTTTTGAATGTAAAATTTGCTTGAATAATTAGCGGATGTGCCCCTGATGTGCCTAAACAGTGGAAACCCCCCACAAGTGACATTTTAGAAACTAGACCCCTCAGAGAACTTATCTAGATATGTGGCGAGCACCCTGATGGTGCTTCACAGAAGTTTATAACATGGAGCCGTGAAAATAAAAAAATCAAACTTTTTCCACAAAAATTATCTTTTAGCCCCAAATTTTTTATTTTCATAAGGGTAAGAGGAGAAAATGGACCCCAAAAACTGTTACTTTACATTCAAGGAAAGATAAATATAATTCTCTGTCCGAGATGTTAGATATTGCGATGTTGTTTTTGAATGTCGTTCCCTTTTCAATAGTGATGTGGGAAGCCGCCTCAGTAAGGGATAATATAAATTCTCTATTTGGTTGATGACTATTGATTTTACCAGCATGTGATTTGTTACGGGAATTAACAAATGTTCTGGTAGAATAACCATTAGACCACGGCCCGACTATCAGTATTTGGTCAGTATTTTTTCTCAGGAGTGGGAGACAAAACCAGAAGTGGGTGATAAATACATAATTGGTGACTTGTTTCTATTATACCTTTTCTCTGATTGTTCCTCATCTGGTTTTGATTCCCACTCCTGAGAAAAAATACTGACCGAATACTGATAGTGGGGCCGTGGCCTTATTGTGAATTACAAAGGGAGCACCATCATTAGTTGTTAAAGATGGTGAAAATTCTATTTGTGCCCGTTTTAGTCTCCATTTTGGGCACAGACAAATAATTTTTGAGTTATGGTAAACGGACTCATGTTTTTTTTTATTTTTGTGACATTTCAAAATACTTGAAGTCGTCCGAGCTCTAAAAGACACTCTAAGGGGTCAGTTACAACCTCCCTGGTCTCAGAGAGCCTGAATTTCCGAGTATCTTGCCTGGACAATAGTTGCCCTGATTTGAAATCCTCCTGATCCCTAAAAAGTTTTTTAACTTTCTTATTGATGGTCTCTTGTTCTAATTTGGTTAGTCTTAAGGTGACATTATTATCCAGATGTTTGAATTCGAGCGATTCACTGTACAGGAATAACTCTTTAATGTCTCTAATTTTCATTGCAGTCTGTGCTGATATACTGTACTTTCATGTTTGGTAATGAGTAGGGATGAGCAAATCCGAACTGTAAACTTCAGGGTTCGTACCGTACTCCTAGTGTCCGTTACCAAACTTCAAACACAGACTTTTTACTGGATGTCTGGTTTACTATTTGGGTTCGGATGCCTAATAAAGTTTGCTGAAAAGCTACAACGCAGCCAATCATCAAGCTTTTGAGCTGTAGACACTTCCTGAGCCATCACAGCCATGGCAAGTATTGGCCGGCTCACCACATAACCTGGCCTGTATAAATACCAGATCACGTGTGCCTTCATTATTCTGCTCTGATTAGTGTAGGGAAAGGACGCATTTTGAGTGAGGGAGAGAATTAGACTGCCCACTCTGCAAAAAAGCTTCTGTGTATACTCTGCATGCGTTTCAGTGGCAGTACTGTGCCAAAAAGCCGCTGAGTGTACTCTGCACCCATATCTGTAGGAGTACTGTGCCAAAAAGCCGCTGTGTGTACAATGCTTCCATAACTGTGGAAGTACTGTGCCTTTATGCTTCTGTGTGTATTGTGTAATCCAGGCTGTGGGAGTACTGTGCTTTTAAGCCTCTGTATGTACTCTGCAACCCCGCTTGTGAGAGTACTGTGCTTTTAAGCCTCTGTATGTACTCTGCACCCCCCTGCCTGTGGGAGTATTGTGCAGTTAAGCCTTTGGGTACTCTGAAGCCATGTTTGTATGAGTAGTGTGACAAAAAATAATTCTACTCTGCAGTGGTGATGGGCGAACCCGTGGATTTTCGGGCCCGGCGGGTTCAACCGAACATTAAAAAAAGTTTGGTTTGAGTACCAGAACGGTATCTGAACTAGAACCCAAGTCAAATGAATGGGGGGCCCGAACAGCCATTGTTTCCCATGATGTCATCTGTGTGACAGTGAAAGAAACACCGTCTCTGATTTATAATGTTTTATTATTTTTAATTTTACATTAATAAATGGATAAAAGAGGGTGGGGAGTATTTATTTCAAATAAAGAACTTTTCTCTGTGTCTGTGTTTTTATTACATTTCACTCTGGGGTTAGTAATGGAGGCGTCTTATAGATGTCTCTCCATTACTAACCTGTGAGCTTGATGTCAGCTGACACTACAAAGCTGGCATCAAACCCACAAATATTATCCCACTTGTCACCGCACCAGGGCAAGAGGGAAGAGCTGAGGCTAAACGCCAGAATTTGCACATCCAATGGATGAGCCATTTCTGGGGCAACTGAAGGCTGATGTAACTCTTATTAATCTGGGAGTTGGCCAATATACATGGCCCTTTCCTAGGCTATAAATATCAGCCCACAGCTGTCTGTTTAGCCTTTGTTGGTGATTGAACATAGGGGGATCCCACATTTTTTTTTTTGGGGGGGGGTTCTCCCCTATAATAAACAGTAAAGGCTAAGCAAACAGCTGTTAGCTGATATTAATAGCCTGGGAACCTATATGGCTATTGGCCCGTTCCTAGAATATTAACATCAGCCCCCAGCCGTTGGCTTTCCCTCAGCTGGTTATTAAAATTATGGGGGACCCAATTCCATGTTTTTTTAATTTATTAACAAGTACAATAAAATATACACCCAAGGTAACCTTAGCCTCCAGGTGCTCCAGCAGCTGAAAACTCCAGTAACCTTGAAATGTTCCTCAAAGTTTCCCATGAGGTTTCCGGGCCTCGCAGCTGCTGGGAGACCCAGTGGCTTCAAACTCTGGTAGCCTGAGAGGTTTCCCGAGTTCACAGCCACCAGATCTCATGGTAACTCGAGTGCTGGACTGATGAATGTTGGAGTGCTGAATGTCGGACTTGCGATCGTTCATCAGTCAGGCACTGACATTTGCAAAGCAAGAGAAATAGCTGCTATGAACTCAGGTGACCTTACTGTACTTATTAATAAATAAAAAAAATAAATAAAAAAAACGACTTGGGGTCCCCTGTAATTTTTATAACCAGCTGAGGGAAAGCAGACAGCTGGGGGCTGAAGTTAATATTCTGGGAGCGGGTCAATTGCCAGGGAAAAAGGGTATAACAATGGCTGGGAGGAACTTGTCAGCCAAAAGGTACGGGCAAGTCCTGTGTGATCCAAGCCTGGTTCATCTTAATGAATGTTAGCTTCAAGTCTCCACATTGACTGTGGACAGGCAGATGCACCAGTCTGTGTTTTAAATTTGTTAGTCTTAAGGTGACACTATTATTCAGACGTTTGAATTCGAGCAATTCACTATACTGGGACAACAATTTTTTAATGTCTCTAATTTTCATTGCAGTCTCTGCTGATATACCTCCTGCCATGCTAAACTCACCTTCTGACAGTACACTTGTCGCAGGGAAGGCGAGCACCTCCAAGGCATAAAGTGCAAGCTCAGTCCTTGTGTCCAATTTGGAGACCCAGAAGTTAAATGGGCAGACCCATCACTTAGTATGTGGCTACATGTGGATAAGTACTCTTCCACAATGTTGTTGAAATGTTGCATACTGGTAATACAGACAGTAACAGATGGTGGTGACATATGTTGTGGTGTGCCGAGAAAATTTTGCCACATTTCAGCCATGCTAACTCTGCCTTCCGATGTGGTGCTGGTGCCCCAGCTGTGTTGGGGACTTCCTCCTTCTCTTCTGCTTTGTTCTTCCACCGAGCCCCCACTGTCAGGTGGGAATGCCGTCAGTAGTGCCTCTACCAGCGTACGCTTGTATTCACGCATTTTGCGATCCAGCTCCAGCGACAGAAGCAAGGATGTTACATTGTCGTTGTAGTGGAAATCTTGCAGGGTGGCCATCCAGTAATCAGCACTGGCTACAATACGGGTAACTCAGTGGTCGTTGCGTAGGCATAGCAGCATGTATTGGTTTGTGTGTGTCAGACTGCCCAGAAGAATTGACAAGCTGTCCTCAGTAGGAGGTATATGGTCTTGGTCCTCTGTATCACCCCAGCCATGTTCCAGTGATGTTCATGAGCTTCTTTGAGTGCCACCCTACCAAGAACACTGTTCCTCCTCCTCATCCTCCAAAACGGTCCCCTGGCTGGACAGTTATGTACCTGGCTGCTGTTGCTACAGGAACCCACCCTCCAAGCCATTTGTGGACGACAGGCCTGATAAAGGTGTGGAGTCTCTGTTCCTCCTGTGCCACCACCTCATCCATCATTGCCTGAGGCATTTTTCAAGCAGGCATAGGAGTGCTATAGTAATGCTCATCATAGTATCATCAGTGCTGGCCATGTTGGTGGATTATTCGAGCAGCACAAAAAGGCACACGTCCTGCATAGAGGCACACTCATTGGTGGTGAAGTGGTGTTGTTCCACAGAGCGGCTAAACTGGGCATGATGCAGCTTAAACTCCATTAATGACTACTTCTCGCCCAGTCTCCCCAGCATATGCAAGGTGGAGTTCCACCTTGTTGGTACGTCCATATGAGTCGGTGAGCAGGAAGGCACAAGTGTCACTGCAATGCAGACAGGCGAGCAGAAGCAGGGTGTGAATGCGAAAACACGCTCACACTGCCCGCGCTTTCAGCAGCAGCTCTGACATATGCGGGTCATTTTTTAAGGAAGCCCTGCACCACCAAATTCAGCTCATGTGCCAGGCCAGGGATGTGCATCAAACCATCTAGGCCCAGAGCTGCTATGAGATTTTGCCTGTTATCATACACCACCAGGTCGGGCTTGAGGTTCACCAGCACCAAGCACTCTCCTGTCTGCGGTTTGATCCTCTTCCGCAGCTACTGCATAATGTGAGATTTGTCAACCAAACAGATGAGTTTCAGTAAAGCTTGCTGTTATTTCACCCTGACTGTGCTGAAGTTGGTGGTGCAGGTCTTACTGTGACTGGACGATGAGGTGGTGAAGGAAGCAGAGTAGGAGGAGGAAGTAACATTGACAGAGAAATGTCCAGCACTCCCAGGTGGTGGTAGGACATGAGCTAGAATGCCTTTTGCCTCTGGCCCAGCCACCATTACTTTTCTCCAGTGGGCAGTTAGGGAGATGTAACATCCCTGGCAGTGGTTACTGGTCCACGCAGCAGTGAGTATATGGACCTTGCCACGGATGTCGCTGCGCAGTGCACACCTGATTTGGTCCGCAAGATGTGTGTGCAGGGCAGGGATAGCCAACCTGAAAAAGTAGTGGCGGCCATGAACAAAGTACACTCCTCAAAAAAATAAAGGGAACACTTAAACAACAGAATATAACTCCAAGTAAATCAAACTTCTGTGAAATCAAACTGTCCACTTAGGAAGCAACACTGATTGACAATAAATTTCACATGCTGGTGTGCAAATGGAATAGACAATAGATGGAAATTATTGGCAATTATCAAGACACCCTCAATAAAGGAGTGGTTCTGCAGGTGGGGACCACAGACCATATCTCAGTACCAATGCTTTCTGGCTGATGTTTTAGTCACTTTAATGTTGGTTGTGCTTTCACAATACTAATGGTAGCATGAGACGGACTCTACAGCACACAGAAGTTTCTCAGGTACTGCAGCTCATCCAGGATGGCACATCAATGTGAGCTGTGGCAAGAAGGTTTGCTGTGTCTGTCAGCGTAGTGTCCAGAGGCTGGAGGGGCTACCAGGAGACAGGCCAGTACACCAGGAGACGTGGAGGGGGCCGTAGGAGGGCAACAACCCAGCAGCAGGACTGCTACCTCCACCTTTGTGCAAGGAAGAACAGGAGGAGCACTGCCAGAGCCCTGCAAAATGACCTCCAGCAGGCCACAAATGTGCATGTGTCTGCACAAACGATTAGAAACCGACTCCATGAGGGGGGTATGAGGGCCCGATGTCCACAGATGGGGGTTGTGCTCACAGCCCAACACCGTGCAGGACGCTTGGCATTTGCCACAGAACACCAGGATTGGCAAAGTCGCCACTGGCGCCCTGTGCTCTTCACAGATGAAAGCAGGTTCACCCTGAGCACATGTGACAGACGTGACAGAGTCTGGAGATGCCGTGGAGAGCGATCTGCTGCCTGCAACATCCTTCAGCATAACCAGTTTGGCAGTGGGTCAGTAATGGTGTAGGGTGGCATTTCTTTGGAGGGCGCACAGCCCTCTATGTGCTCGCCAGAGGTAGCCTGACTGCCATTAGGTACCGAGATGAGATCCTCAGACCCCTGGTGAGACCATATGATGGTGCGGTTGGCCTTGGGTTCCTCCTAATGCAGGACAATGCCAGACCTCATGTGGCTGGAGTGTCAGCAGTTCCTGCAAGATGAAGGCATTGAAGCTATGGACTGGCCCGCCCGTTCCCCAGACCTGAATCCGATTGAGCACATCTGGGACATCATGTCTCGCTCCATCCACCAACACCACACCACAGACTGTCCAGGAGTTGGCGGATGCTTTAGTCCAGGTCTGGGAGGAGATCCCACAGGAGACCATCCGCAACCTCATCAGGAGCATGCCCAGGCGTTGTAGGGAGGTCATACAGGCACATGGAGGCCACACACAATACGGAGCCTCATTTTGACTTGTTTTAAGGACATTACATCACAGTTGGATCAGCCTGTAGTGTGTTTTTCCACTTTAATTTTGGGGGTGACTCCAAATCCAGGCCTCCATTGGTTAATAAATTTGATTTACATTGATGATTTTTGTGTGATTTTGTTGTCAGCACATTCAACTTTGTACAGAACAAAGTATTCAATGAGACTATTTCATTCAGATCTAAGATGTGTTATTTGAGTGTTCTCTTTATTTTTTTGAGCAGTGTATTATGGAACAGCCACAGTCATCCATTTTTTAAAACTGTCTGTCTCCTCCAGCTGGAATGGCAGCATTTCAAAGACTAGGAATTTGGAAATGCTGTCATTCATGACCATGGCTCATGGGTGGGTAAGGGTGTATTACTTCCTCTTTCTCTCGAGGCTTTGGGGGATTGAGAGCTGAACACTTGCATGGGACAGTGTTGAGATGCTCAGTGACATTGCTGGTGGTGCTGTCACAATCTCTTTGCAGGGAGGCAGTGGCACTGTTGATCATGAGCGGGAGGAAGAGGCAGAGACCGCAGCAGAAGAGGGAGCAGGAGGAGGCTCAAATCTGGAATGCTTTTAAAGGTGGGTACTCCACTACACCTCATTTTTGGAATTCAGATGACTCGTTATACAGGTGGTGCTCAGGGGTTCAGAACATTTATGCCTCGCTTTAGACTGACGGCACAGCGTGCAAACCACCCGTGTCTTGTCATCAGAACATTGCCTGAAGAAATGCCACGCCAGAGAGCTTTTTTGAGCTGGCTTTGGTTTGCTCATTTCCTCGGCACAGTGGGTAGTATCCGCTGACGTACTGGTTTTGGGCTGGCTGCTGTGCTTTTGCACCCTGCTCCCTCTTTTGCTGTGCTTTTGGGGCAACATGACCACCCCCTCTTCTTCCGAACTGTGCACGTCACACGGATGGCCTTCGGTCCATGTGGGGTCTATGACCTCATCATCCCCTGCATCATCTTTCACCCAGTCCTCACCCCTGCCCTCCTTGGCGGTCTGCACACTGTACAAAGTCGCAACAGTTGGCACCTGTGTTTCATCATCCTCTGATATGTGCTACTGTGGTCCACTGACCAAATGCACTAGCCCTCCCACGTACTCATCCTCCAACGTAGCAAGTGGTTTGGTATCAGTGCACTCAGTCTCTTCCACTTCTGGGGCAGGGACAGGTCATCAAAAAGTAGAAGAGACTGCTGCATGACTTTGGGCTTAGACTGCTTGGCTGATTTGCAAGGAGGTGAGGTGGAAGAAGATGCCCATGGTCCTCAGGTGCCTACTCTGCGCTTTCTGCAGGGGACTGGATGGAAGACAATAAAAAAGAACTGGAAGCACTCTCAGCCATCCAATCTAACCACCTCAACATGTCCTAGCCTCACCATTCAGCCAGCAGTACTAGGCCCCACCACATGACGCAGAACTTCCTTTCGCATGTGTGCACCAGAGGAAGGTGTTTCACTTAGGCACCGATCGACTACATCCTCTCCCTGCAGCAGCAATATGATCACCACAACCACCACCACATCCCATAATCGATCCTTTGTTAAATGTTTTTCCCCCTAAAAAATTTCCCAGTAGAGAAAAGGCTGGATTAGGGCACTCTGTACCAGGCAGGTTAGGGCAGTATCTACCAACATGTATTACGGGCACACCACACAAGGCTGGTAGGGCATGCTGCACCAGGCTCTCATGGGACCGTACACCAGGTGACAGAATGGCGGCGCAACACGTGATCCAGCCTTTATACAAGGTGGATCACATGGTGCGTCGGCTAATCATAGCCATGCCAATACTTGGCATGGCTGTGATTGGCTGGAAGTGCCCACAGTCTTAGAGTTTGTTGATGGGCTGTGCTGCAGCCTTTCAACAAGATTTATTAGAATGTCGAATACGAACAGTAACATGAACCTCCGTTTGAAAGTCTGTGTACCGGTAGCCAACAGTCCAGATTTCGACAAATCAATAACGGGACCCAACAGCAAAAAGTAACGTTTAGCGAAGCCATGCTCAATGGGGATAGTTTGGGGTGGTTGTTCTCTAGTTTTTTGGGATCTGGGGCTCCAAATTTTGTGTTTTAAATGCCTTTGAGTATGCTGCAAGTTCTTTTCTGGAAATATCAATTTTTTTTTACAAATTTTATTAAATATATTTGTTAGGCATTACAGAAAATGAATGCAACTATCTGGTAGGAAGACAGTGGAAACATGATTGCATCATAGGTTATCGGTCCATATACTGATCACGTCTTGTAGTATATCCTATACAAAGTAATCCTTAGGTATCGCTATACAACTTTATCACAGGGCAAGGTCTTTCTCACATCACCGTTTCCTCAAGGTTTTGGAAGTCTTAAAAACAATATAATACTGTATCTTCTGAGACAACGACCCATTTATTAAAACTTGACTTTATGTCCTATGTTTCGCAGGCCCTTTAGACATCTATAGCTACAATACTTTTAGAAAGTCAAAAATGTTTTCTGGTTAAGACCAGATTTTAACTCATTGAGTTATTTTTTTTTTCCTTACGGAGAAACAATTTCACTTTGTCTCCACCATTCCAGCTTTTTATCAAACATGGTAGATTTCTTCCTCAGCTTCACTACTGGCATCTTGTGGTAACGGCGCTTGTAGTTTTTGTACGGGAGCCGATCTCAATATCTGGCACCCACGACTGCTACCTTTCTGTATTTCTGATGACACCAAATTATTTTCACCTGTCAATTCCCTTCTTTGCGGTTCTATGTATACTTCTGGCAGCTCAAGATAGGTCTTGTGTATACTTGTTGTGGGACCATGTAATTGACTATGTTGAGTTTCTGACGTCCTTGGTAGCTCATGTGAATCCACCTCTGTGACCTTCAGGGTGGGAAGATTGGACTTTATGGTGGAGGAAAAGGTTTTGTTCGATTTGAGGATATCGTTGGCTTGTTTATCGAGCTGGTCTCCTTCAGGTCCTTGAAATGCTTCAACATAACGGCGGATCTTCTGTTTACTTAGGTCTTTCCTCACCACCACACTGGAATACAAACATATGTTAATTCCATGGAATTGCTTGAATTAAACATTTTTCCCCCCAAATTATGCCATGGTATTTCAACAGGCCTTCTACACAGTAGCATAGCTACCGGGGGATAAGGCGGCGCAGTCGCCTCAGGCCCCGTGCTCATAGGGGCCCACTTGGAGCTATGCTACACTTAACTGTTTCGGCGTGCACAGCACTCACTGAGACATGGCCCCGCTCCCACCAGTGACATATCCTGCTCTGTTTGGTCGATTCCGCATCCCAGATCAGAAGGTGCAGAGCCAGAATCAAAACAAAAGGATATCTGACGCACAGATGAGCTTAAGTGAGCAGGGAAGGTAATAAAAATGTATTAGAAAAGGGGGTTAAATTAGTAGTGGAAATCCAAAAAGTGGACACTGTTTTCTAGGACACTTGCACAGGGCAGTCATTTTCTAGGGGGTAATTTTACCATCTAGAGAGCATTTTACTATAAGGGGCACAGTGGTGTCATCATTATGTGGGGCACTTAGAGGAGCAGTTATTGTACCACACAGTTGGTGCAGTTATAGGGACACATGGCAGCGGCGGCTCAGTACTGAGGTATCAGCAGGTTAAGGAGTTTGGGCAGGTTGGGATTACATGGGGACAGGGCTGGAAATTTGATTAGTGAAATGTGTCTTCATGGTCATCATATGGTCAGTGTTGGCCTTTGTATAGTGATTTATTTTTAGCAGCAGCACAGTCATCTGCTGAGGTTCCCCTATACCCACTATTAGGCTGCACCACCGTAGTTGTACTCAGATTTACCTTGTTAGGAGCCCACTCAGAGGGTTTTACACCCCTGAGCTGAACCTCTAGCTATGCCTCTGCAATATTCCATTTTTACCCAAATATACATTAAATTGATAATATACCATTTACGATCAGATTATAATACATTTTTATTTTTATAGCGCCAACATATTCCACAGCACATTACAATTTTAGGGGGGACTTATACAAACAATACAGAATAAGCATCTCTCAAATCAAAAGGAGTGAGGGCCCTGCTCGCAAGCTTACAGTCTTTGAGGAAATGGGGGAGACACAAAAGGTAAAATGTACATATATTGTATAATGCAGCCTTGATATACTAAATAGGATAAATAATACATGGACTGGTCGCCTGCCAGTAGGTGTGCAGTCCTGACTGAGGCTATTATGTGCATGGTTGGTATGAACCTGAAATTGAAGATGATTTTAATATGGGGGAAAACCGGGACGGACAGTGTGTGGAGGCGATACGCCAGTCTAAAGAAATGGGTTTTTAGAGTCCGCTTGAAACTGTGGGTATTTGGAATGCACTATCCAGGACAGTTCGATTAATTCCCAAGAATTGGCGCAGCACGCGAGAAATCTTTGAGACGGGAGTGGGAAGTTCGGATTATGGAGGATTTTAGTTTTAAGTCATAGGCAGAACAGAGGTCACGGGTAGGGTGGTAGACAGACAAGGGAGGAGATGTAGGGGGGTACTGAAGCATGTAGAGATTTGTGGGTAAGAGTGATAAGTTTAAATTGAACTCTATATTGGATGGGCAACCAATGCAATGACTGGCACAGGGAAGAGGCATCGGTGTAGCGGTTGGCGAGGAATATGGTCCTGGCTGCTGTGTTAAGAACGGATTGGAGAGGGGAGAGTTTAGTAAGAGGGAGACCGATTAGTAGAGAGTTGCAATAGTCGAGACGAGAATGAATAAGCTACAGTAAGAGTTTTTGCCGAGTCAAAGGTGAGAAAAGTCCTGATTCTTGAGATGATTTTGAGGTGTAGATGACATGAACGAGCGAGTGATTTGATGTGAGGAGTGAAGGAAAGATCTGAGTCAAAAATGACCCCAAGACAACGGGCTTGTTGCTGGGGAGTAATGGTTGAGCCACAAACGGAAATGGCAATATCGGGCACAGGTAGGTTAGTGGAGGGAGGAAAGACGAGTAGTTCCGTTTTTGACAGATTCAGTTGTAGACAGAGGGAGGACATAATGTTAGACACAGCAGAAAGACAATCACTGGTATTTTGTAGTAATGCAGGGGTGATGTCCGGAGCAGAGGTGTATAATTGGGTGTCATCAGCATAGAGATGGTACTGGAAACCGAATCTGCTGATTGTTTGTCCAATAGAAGCAGTGCATAAGGAGAAAAGAAGGGGGCCTAGGACTGATCCTTGAGGAAGGCCAACAGTAAGGGGAAGTAGGGAGGAGGAGGAGCCGGCGAAAGACACAGAAGGAGCGGTCAGAGAGATAGGAGGAGAACCAGGAGAGAACAGAGTCCTTGAGGCCAATAGTGCGGAGCATAGTGAGGAGGAGCTGGTGATCCACAGTGTCGAATGCTGCAGAGAGATCCAGGAGAATCAGCAGGGAGTAGTGACCATTAGATTTAGCTGTTAGTAGATCATTAGAGACTTTAGTGAGGGAAGTTTCAGTAGAATATAAAGAGAGGAAACCAGATTGTAGAGGGTCAAGAAGAGAGTTATCTCAGATAGCTTATTAGACGGGAATGGACCAGGCGTTCCAAGAGTTTAGAGATAAAGGGAAGATTTATCTCTAGGCATTTACTTGAACTTACCGGAGATACCATCGATCCCCTAAGCCATACTCAGTGCCACACACTCCAGTTCGTGGCCAGAGACATCGAGGGAGCCTCCTTTCTAACATAACAGTGGTAGCAGCTACCTGTGGTAGCAAAAGAAAGGTAGGTGATGAAGTAATATTCCACAACCACATGCCAATCGGGCAAGAGCCAGATTCATACAAGATGACCTGGCCACAACAGAGTTCATGAGGTTCATCTGAAATTTAATCTTGTGCAGAATGTCTAATATTACTAGATTGGGTTAATTTAAAATCATATTATATTTATATATTCCATGATAATATAATAAATTTGTCCATTAGTGCAATAAAGTTAGCAGATTTTATGAGACAGTTTGCTGATGATATGTAGATCCCATGGGAAGACTGCATACAGTGGGGAAAATAACTATTTGATACACTGCCAATTTAGCAATTTTTCCCACCTACAAAGAATGGAGAGGTCTGTAATTTTTATCGTAGGTACACTTCAACTGTGAAAGTCAGAATCTATAAATAAAAATTAGAAAGTCACATTGTATGATTTTTACATAATTAATTAGCATTTTATTGCATGAAATAAGTATTTGATCACCTACCAACCAGCAAGAATTCTGGCTCGCACAGAGCTGTACTTTTTCTTTAAGAAGCCCTTCTACTCTGCACTCATTACCTGTATTAATTGCACCTGTTTTATACAGGTAATGAGCTCAAAGACACCTGTCCACACACTCAATCATACGCCAACCTCTCCACCATGGTCAAGACCAAAACAGCTGTCTAAGGACACCAGGGACAAAATTGTAGACCTGCACAAGGCTGGAAATGGACTACAGGACAGTAAGCAAGCAGCTTGGTGAGAAGGCAACAACTGTTGGCACAATTATTAGAAAATGGAAGAAACACAAGATGACTGTCAATCTTCCTCGGTCTGGGGCTCCATGTAAGTTCTCGCCTCGTGTGGCAAGGATGATTCTGAGAAAGGTCAGGAATCAGCCCAGAATCCACAGGAGAACCTGGTCAATGACGTGAAGAGAGCTGGGACCACAGTCTCAAGCATTAAAGTTAGTAACACACTAAGCTGTCATGGATTAAAATCCTGCAGGGCACGCAAGGTCCCCCTGCTGACACCAGCACATGTCCAGGCCCATTTGAAGTTCACCAATGACCATCTGGATGATCCAGAGGAGGCATGGGAGAAGGTTATGTGGTCAGATGAGAGCAAAAGTCTTAGTTGCTTACTGGTAACGAGATTTTACAGAGCCCATGACCACCACCTGAGAGACGGTATCCTCCCACCAAGGACAGGAAACCTACTGAATAAAAAGGCAGTACAGTACCTCTCTTCAGCTTCAGTTTTGTTTCAGAGCATGAGAGGACCTCCAGACAGTATGTTAGTACACAACTACCACCAATAAAACATTTCTTGGTATACACGCATATATAGTGCACACCACATGTGATAAAAGGGAGGGAATATAAGGATGCTGTTATGGGTTCTGTAAAATCCCGTTACCGGTAAGTAACTAAGACTTTTCCACTTCTCCCATGACAGCACCACCTGAGAGATTTATATAGAACAGACACCTTAGGGAGGGATCACCGCTTGTAACACCTTCCTCCCAAAGGATAGATCAGCAGATGAAGGGAGGCATTCTCGCGGTAGCAATAGGTCTGGATCTATCGCACGCCTTTCATAAACCTGATGACCCATCTATCCGCTGGTAAATTATAGTTTTACTGCGAACAAGAGCTGATATTTGCACCTTAAGGGTACTGGTAGCCAACCCCATATCTAAGCCGCTTTAAAGAAATTCCAGGATAGTTCTATTAGGAATTTTACCCTTAGCTGACTGCCCGAAAGTAGATAGGAATTTTGCCCAAGTCCTATCATAGATTTTAGTAGTCACAGGCTTCCTGATTTTGAGCAGGGTAGTGACTAGACCCAGGGAGAAACTTTCCTGGATTAGTAATGACCTTTCAAACTCCAAGCCATCAAAAGCAAACCTGACCTCTGAGGGTGGAAGACTGGGCCCTACTTGAAGAGACCTGGAGTGTCCGGAAGGAACCATGGTTCCGATTGGGACATCCTCCTTATCCAGGTGAACCATGGCCTCTTGGGCCAGAATGGGGTGATTAGTATGACTCTCGCCTGTTCTTCTCGGATCTTCCTCAAGATCGTTGGAATAAACATTAGCGGGGGAAACACATAGGCTAGGCAAAAGTTCCAGGGAATTTGTAGTGCATCCACTGCATAGGGATTCCTTTGGATTTAAAGAGCAGAAGACCATTGTTTTTTGGTTGCATCAGTTGTGATTATGTCCCTGATCCAGTATGACCAAGGAACTCTTTGTGACAGGTTCTCCGGATTTAGCCACCATCTGATTGAGCTGATGACTGAACTGGAAAGTATCATCTTCCCAAGTGTCCGCTGAGCAGTTTCTCCGCTGCCAGGATCTCTTGCTGTAGAAGTCTGGAGTGTATGTGAGCCCACTGAACTGCTGGGATACATGATGTCATTGTCCCTAAAAGAGACATTGCTTTCCTTAGGGTCATGGACGGATTCCTGATCACTTCTGAGACTAGGGAGGTAATTTTGACTTTCTTATCCTCTGGAAGTAGACAAGACTGTCCCTCCGAGTCCAAGATAAGTCCTAAAAAAGACTGAACCTTCTGAAGTACCAGCTTTGACTTCTTTAGATTCAGTATCCATCCAAGACTGACCAATACTGGCTCTGACCCTTGTCAATGCAAGTTCACAATGCTCTCTTGATCTGCCTACTACCAAGAAGTCGTCCAAGTAAGGTATAATTAGAGTATCCTGCTCTCTCAAAATGTGCTGTGACCTCCAGAATGATCTTTGTAAAAATTCTCTGAGCCATGGAGAGGCCGAACAGCAGGCAGAGCTGTGAACTGAAAATGTTTTACATGCTTGTTGATATATACAGCTACCCTCAGATACTGCTGGTGTTCTGTATGGATTGGACGTGGTAGTAGGAGGCCTTCAGGTCGAGGGCGCTTATATAACACCCTGGGAACAACACCTTTATGGCTGATCTTATAGATTCCATCTTGAAGGGTCTGTAGATTAGAAAGTTGCTTAGACCCTTCAAGTGGATTATGGTTCTGAAGGAGCCGTCCGGCTTCTTTATCAGAAACGGGGGGAATAGAATCCTTTCCCCTGTTCGATTAATGGTGTCTCTACCAGAACCTTCTTTTCCACTAGGCCTAGTACCTCCTGGTCCAAAGCTGTTTGTTCTCTGGGACTACAGGGGGCAGACATCCTGGAGGTCTGCTGGGGAATTGTAATGCAGGTACCGGAATGCAACGCACAGAGACACAATCTCGATTAGAGAATAGAGATAGTACTCGGAACAAGGGATTGCCAAAAAGGGTAATGAACAGTAATTTGAAATATTAGCAAAATACGAAGTCTCTCAAAGTAATGTGGTGCCCTCAATCATGGGAGACACCACGTGAGTTCTTTAACTCTGCATATGGCCCTAGCGGGGATCACCGGTTATTCCCGCTAGGCCGAAAGTCTTTTCCGGACAAATTCAATTAGATCACGTTGAGCTTCTTTAGCCCCAACCGTTCACCTCCCAACCTGAGTACCTAAACCCAATTGGCCCCAGTACAGTGAGTGAACAGTAGAAGTGACGGCCCTGTTCACGTATGCAGCTCCTCTGCTTTCATTGGCGTGACTTTCCTGGGACAGTCGTCTCTCAACTCTTCTCTGCTTAGCTGTTGGAGGCAATCTCTCAAGCCTTGGGTAGGGGGGTCCAGACCTGGTCTGTCGGCGGGCGACGTCGGGTTCCGCAAACTCACTCAGCATCGCAAGTAGAGATGAGCGTTGTTCTACTCGAACTGTTAGCCAATCTCAAATTCGAGCTGTTTTGGGCGGTGTTCGAGCCGTTCGGCGAACACGAACAATTTGAGAAAAATTCGGCTGTTCGAGGTTATGTTCGATAACTGTTCGTGCACCAAAATCATAACTGGATTTTTTCTCAGTAATGATGAAAATTAATGTTAATACGCAGTTTGAGTGTACAGCGGGGTGGGGGGATCTCTGCAGGAACAATGAAGATCTCCATTTTTTTTCCTCTTTCCCGCATTTACAGTGGGGAGGTGCAATCTGTCAGCCTATCAGCAGCGCACACACGGAGCGAAGTGCTTTTTTTCACACAAGCAAGGGCATGTGTCATTGGCAGTGTATGTCACATGTCCTTGCCCTATAAGACCAAGCCATTTTCCCATTCGCCACCATTTTCTCACTGCTGCAGCTGCGTGTTAGACGGCACCGCTGTTGCTGTGTGCGCTATACCTTGTTAATTTCAAGCCAATTTTCGCACAAATCTACAGATAGCTTGGGAGTAGGGAATAGTTGTGATTGCAGTCCTTTTAAGGACTAGGTTACAGCATTTCCTACGACTTTTATCAGGCAGGTCTGTGCTCTTAAATAGATAGATTGTGGGAGTAAAGACTAATTGTAATTGGAGTCCTTTTCAGGACTAGGTTACATCAGTTCCTATCAGTTCTTGCCAGGCAGGTCTGTGCCAGTGCTGTGCAAGTTTTTTTCACAGCATTTGGCTGAATCTAGCAAAGCTAATCCTTTTTGGCCTATTGCAGAGTGTGTTAGTCAGTGGAGTAGCCTATCTGTGTTGCAAGATATACCACCTGTGTATAGAATACCAATTTTTTTACTGCACCTAGTGAAGTAAAATCTTTTGGGCATAGCATCATTCTATTAGTCCATCTATACTGACCTACATCAGGTTGCAAATTGAATATAATTTTTTTCTGCATCTAGCTCTGAAAAAATATTGGGCTTCTAGCTGTGTGTGGGACTTGTTCTATTAATCCATCTATACAGACCTCCATCAGGTTGCAAACTGAATATATTTTTTTCTGCATCTGCCTCTGAAAAAATATTGGGCTTCTAGCTGTGTGTGGGACTTGTTCTATTAATCCATCTATACAGACCTCCATCAGGTTGCAAACTGAATATATTTTTTTCTGCATCTACCTCTGAAAAAATATTGGGCCTCTAGCTGTGTGTGGGACTTGTTCTATTAATCCATCTATACAGACCTCCATCAGGTTGCAAATTGAATATAATTTTTTTCTGCATCTAACCCAGCCAATAGTTTTGGCCTAATACCACAGTTTAGCCACTCAGCTCTGCTCGGTTACCATCCATTGTTTTTTTGTGCAAACAACTCCAGAGTTGTGAATTAGTTAACCACCAAAATGAGTGGAAAAAGGCCTGCTGCTGGTGGAAAGGGGAATAGGCGTGTTGGGAAGGGGAAAAAAGGTTGTGTCCGTGGGGTAGGTGTTAAAGCAACAGTAACATCTGCAGAAGAAAGACCATCTTCCAGCCAAACTAAAATGTCTACTTCTTTTAGCGGACAATGTGATAAGATCCCTTTCTTACGGCCACGCCAATCGCTACAAATTTCAGATGAGGCACAAAAACAGCAGGTGCTTCAACGGATATCAAGTGCTCCTTTAAGTGGGCTCTCCTCCACATCAACTTCAACATCACAAATACTCCAGTCCTCAAAGGTGTCACCCCAATCGCACTTGCTTCCTCACAGCTCCCAAATCTCCAGCTGCCCGTCTGAGTATGAGGTAGAACAGATGGTTGAGTCTGCAGAGCTGTTTACTCATACTATAGCCTGGGAATCAGAGGTCGACTCCAGCGCTTCTGTGAATCCAGACGAGGAAATGATCTGCACTGATGCCTAGAATCTTTAGGAGTCGGATCCAGGACCAGACGCAGAAGGTTCTGACCATAATGTAGACCCTCATTCCCAAACTGTAACTCCTGTTGGTGGAGACAATGAGGAAGACGATGATAAGACTCAAATACCTGATTGGAGCGACAACTTTAGTTTTTTGTCAGGGCAGGAACAGGTTGGCTCTGAGGACGACGGGTGTGATAACGCACAGGGTGATGATGATGAGGTTGGAGATCCCACTTACTGTCAACCCAGTGTCAGCCAAGAGATGTGGTCAGCAGAGGAGGTGGAGGAAGATTCTAGTGACGACGAGGTCAGGGTGCGCCTTCCTGGACAGAGACGTAGTACTGGAAGCACGTCAACAACTGCATCCTCAAACACAACTCTGCCTCTCACCACAAGTCGTAGTGGCTTTTCAGGTCGCATTGGTGCTAAACCTTGCATAGCCTGGGCATTTTTTCAGATCGATAAAGATGACCCAACTCGTGTTATCTGTAACATTTGTCAGCAAAAGCTAAGTAGAGGCCAAAAAATACATAGTTTGAGTGCTTCATGCATGAACCGGCACATGGACATGAAGCATAAGTTGCAGTGGGAAGCTCAGTGTGCTACAATGCGGCCTAGCCGGCCGGGCCAACCACCGTCTGCCATATCTTGTGCATCCGCGGCCTCTTCATCCTCTGACTGGGGGGACAGCAGTCACACCTGTTTTGGGGTGCAGACCTGCCACCTCTTTACCCGCAACAGCCAGCGTGATTGGCAGGTCATCATTTTCTTTGGAGGTGGTAACACCAGCTGGTGTTGAGCGCTGTCCGACATAGATAGCACCACCTTTGGATCAAGGCAACCTAACATGTCTGCCTGCATCTTCCTCACAGACCGGCAGTTTGCCGGGGACACCCTTATCAACACCGTCTAAGCACAATAGCCAGCCCTCGGTCCCTCAGATGTGGACAAGTAAAAGACCATTTCCTCCTAGCCATGAGAAAGCCAAGAGGTTGAATTTCACCATCTGCAAGTTCTTGGCTACAGAAATGCTGCCTTTCCGCCTGGTGGACACAGAGGATTTTCGAGACCTTATGTCCGTCGCAGTGCCCCAGTACCAGATGCCCAGTCGGCACTACTTCTCAAAGAAAGGTGTGCCTGCGCTCCACCAGCATGTCGCACACAACATCACCGCTTCTTTGAGAAACTGTGTGTGACAGGGTGCATTTCACCACAGACACTTGGACGAGTAGGCATGGACAGGGGCGTTACATGTCGCTGACTGGGCACTGGGTAACTATGGTGACAGCAGGACAAGGGGCTGCTGTCCATGTCTTGCCGTCCCCACGAGTTGTGCGTCAATCCTCTTTATGTCAAAGTTCCTCCACTGCTTCTGCCTCCTCAACCTCCTCTTGGTCTTCCACCTGCACCCAAAGCCTGTCTGGTCATGCCACAAACTTTCTAACTGCGCAGAAGGGATCCAGCACACCTCCTTACTATGCTGGCAGTAGGGCTCAATGTCATCAGGCGGTTTTTACATTGAAATGTCTCGGAAATGTGAGTCACACAGCTGAGGAGTTGTGGTCAGCTCTGGAGAACCAGTTTCATGAATTGTTGTCTCCAATGGACCTGAAACCAGGGAAGGCCGTGTGCGACAATGCTGCAAACCTGGGTGCGGCCCTTCGCCGGGGCAATGTCACACACGTGCCTTGTATGGCTCACGTGTTGAACCTGGTTGTCCAGCAATTTTTAGCCCACTATCCCAGACAAGATGGCCTTCTGCAGAGGGCACGGTCGCTGTGTGCTCACTTCCGCCATTCGCATCCCGCAGCTCAGCGACTTACATCTCTACAGAAGTCGTTGGGCCTGCCACTTCACCGGCTAAAATGCGATGTGCCTACCCGGTGGAATTCAACTCTGCACATGTTGCAGCGACTGTGGCAGCACCGACAAGCCCTGGTGCAATACGTTCTGACGCCAACGAGATCCAGAGGTGGGGCAAATCACGCTGGAGGAGTGGTCTCAGATCAGGGACCTATGCACCCTTCTGCACAGTTTTGAAATGGCGACGAAGATGTTTAGTGCTGATGATGCCATTATCAGCATGACTATTCCGGTGATTTACATGCTGGAGCACATGTTAAACAGAATTCGGAGTCAGGTGGTGGCACAAGAGGAGGTGGAGGAAGTAGAGGAGGAGGAGTTGTATGCGGAAGGGCTAACATCTGCAAGGTCCAGACGGTCGGCAGCACCAAGGCGGCTGGCATGTGAGGGTGGGGGAGATGGTTTTACCAGGGCGCATGGTAGCAGCCAAACTAGTGAGGAAGGTGCAGGAGCCCAGGAAGAAGTGGAGGACGAACTGATGGAAGACTCATCAGATGAGGGAGACCTTGATCACATTTCTGTTGTGCGAGGTTGGGGGGAGAGGACAGAGGAAGGAAGCATGATTGTTACCTCGCCACCAACACAACAGGGACTTGGTGCTCCTGGATGCGCAAGACACATAAGTGCCTTCTTGCTGCACTACCTGCAGCATGACCCTCATATTGTCAGAATTCGAAGTAATCATGACTACTGGGTTGCCACACTCTTAGATCCCCCAAACTTTTCGATCAACCTTTTCATTTTAATAAAGACCAAAAAAATGGTCATTTTTGAAATTATAAGCATTAGCAGGTTGTTAGAAACTGAAATCAAACCGTTTTCAACTCAAAACTTTATTCTAGGTGATGTTACATTTTCACATAGGACGGTTTCTGCTTCAATTGTTTTGCATGAGGACAGAATACCCTCCCAGAGCTGTTGCTTAGATGTGAACTGCCTCCCGCCATCATAGACACTCCTTTTAATGATGCTCCAAAGGTTCTGAATGGGGTAGAGATCAGGGGAGCATGGGGGTCACACCATAAGTTTGTCCCCTTTTATGCCCATATCAGCCAGAGATGCAGATGTTTTATGTGCAGCATGAGATGGTGCATTATCATGCAGAAAAATGATCTTGCTGTGAAATACACGGTTCTTCTTCTTGAACCATGGCAGGAAGTGCTGTTTGAGAAAATCCACATACATTATGGAGTTCATCTTTAGCGCCTTCAGGGATCCTAAAGGGGCCGACAATCTCTCTCCCCATGATTCCAGCCCAAAACATTACTCCACCTCCTCCTTGTTGGCGCTGTAGCCGTGTTTGCGTGGGGTGTCCATCAACCAGCCATCCTCCACTCCATCCATCTGGACCATCGAGCGCTGCACGGCACTCATCCGTGAACAAAACAGTTTTGAAATCAGTCTTCATGTAATGTTTGGCCCACTGGAGCCGTTTCTGCTTGTGTGAAGTGGATAGAGGAGGTCGACAGGATGGCGCATGCACAGCTGCAAACCTCTGAAGGACCCTGCATCTTGTTGTTCGGGGGATGTTGGAGGCAAAAGCAGCTTCAAAAACTTGTCTGCTGCTATGACAAGGCTTTTTTGCCGCTGCTCTTTCAACCTGACGTAATTGCCTGTAGGAAAGAGTCCTCAATTTGCCCTTATCAGCACGCACACGTGTGTACTGTGAATCAGCTACATACTTCTTGATTGCCAAGACACTTCATCCTGATCATCGCACAATGTTGATTGTAGTCATGCCTTGACCTAAACACTCCACAATTTGTTGCTTCTCAGCAGCCGACACATCCTTTTTCTTTCCCATTTTGGCAGAAAATGTAGGCTGCTTAATAATGTGAGACAGCCTTCTTAAGTAGTCTTGCCTTTCATTGGACACACCTGCCAAACTAATTAGCACAGGTGTCTGCAATTGCTTACAGTGATATAAAGAGCCCTGACACACATCACCATCAATGAGTTTAACTGACAAACAAACAAATTCTTCCCTTATCACTCCTAAACACTTTTTGCATAATAATTTGGAACACAGTGTACATGTGCTTTTCCACAAAACACCAGTGGTTCACGTAGTGAATCTTACAGTTCTAACTTGCCAACCGTGGTCTGTATGGAATTGTTCAATAAAGGGCCCAAAATTAAGATAACATAGATGGGAGAGGTCTCTATGAATAGGAATTCCTAAGTATTTGATACCCTGTGAGGGCCAGGCAAAGGGAAAGTTGGACTGGATGGATTTGGGGAGGGAGACATCGAGGGCCTCAGACTTCGCTGCATTGATTTTAAAATTTGACCATGTAACAAAGTGATCTATTTCAGCCATAACAGCATGGATGGATATATGTGATTGAGTGATATATACTAGGACATCATCAGCAAATAGAGAGCACTTGTACTCGGTGCCTCCCACCTCAATCCACCTAATATTGGGGTTATGGCGAATTGATGAGAGCAGGTGCTCCGTCACTAGGATGTATAAGAGAGGGGACAGAGAACATCCCTGCCTTGTCCCATTGGTGATTGTGAAAGGTGATGAAAATGTTCTGACGCGCCCCCTGGGCCTTGGGACACCCGGAGCCGGACCCTTTTTGGTGGATGCTGGTGGTTGTAGTCTCCGTGGCGGCGACCCGGTTCCGTGGCTCAGGGCGGTCAAACCAGTGGCGGAACTATTTATGTGGTTTTGATGTTTAAAATGTCCGACTACGCCACCCGTGGATTGCGGTCAGAGTGAACCGCCGCTCCAGGGCAGACCGCTGAGGCTGGTGTTGTGGGTGCAGCAGAGCGTAGCATAACTCCCCACGGGAGGAGTATAGCCTCAGGGCAGTGTATGCGGAGGATGGGGGTGATGGTGCAGGGCAGCAGCAGTAATGACACGGAGTCAGTGATGCAGTCCAGGGCCTTTACTCACAGTTCTTATTATCCAGACCACGTCTGCAGGTAACGGCTGCCCACGTCGTACTGTGCTCACCAGGTGAGGGGCTCAGACAACTCCCAGATAACTTTGGAGTGCTTCACAGGACCCCATTTGTGTGTCCTTTGTCTGGCCTTTCTTACCAACCCTTCTGTCCGGCTGCCTCGGGCCTCCTCTTGGTAAACTTGACGCCAGTTTCCCTGACCCTATGTGGTGCCTTCCTAGCGGGTGTAGCGAGGGGCTGCGCCACATAAAATGTCACAGCCTCCTGTTTCTAGCTGAGGGTCGTTTCCTGCCTCCACTAGTTTCGGGGACCGGTCTCCCCCTTTGGCCTGACCCCTCCACGCAGGTGGATTCGGGCGTGCGGTGGCGACTCGCCCCTCCGCACCCCTGAGATCCCTTCGTTCCTCGTTCCTGGAGCCTTCTCCGCTCCTCTTCCTTCCTTCTCCCTCTTCCAGGCCTGGGCCTCTGTTACTAGGCCCGCCTCCGGAGCAGAGCTCATGCAGAGCCCCTGCTCCCTGCCACTTCTGCTCAGACTTCTCTGCACTGAACTAAGATGGTGCCCACCTTTTATACTCCCTTCTCAATGCACCCAGGAACTGCTTCTTCCCTGCTCCTGCACTACAGGGTTCCCCTTCCTCAGTGTTCCCTCCCCCCACTCCAGCCAGGGACAGGGACTGTCGTGCCCATCTCAGGGGCATATTGGTCGCCCTGCCCCACGGCAATGTGGTGTAATGCATGCAGGTGTCAGGTCCTGATCCACACTACATCCTTACCTGAGAGTGAGATATCACACCTCTGGGTGAGGTGCAATACCTCTGTAGCAACCGAGCCCTCAGGGTGCTACAGTTCCATTTATCTTCAGCCTAGGTGACGTATTGCGATACAGGGCCATGATTTTGGCTATGAAAGGGTCCCCTAGACCCCTACCCCAAGCTTTTTAAGAGAATCATATATGGCGTGCCAGAAGACTCTATGGAATGCTTTCTCAGCATCCAACGAGAGTATCTAATTACAAATTTTTAACTGCATCTAGCCCAGGAAATACTTTGTGCCTAGTAGCAGTGTCTGCTAGTCAGCGGATTATCCCGGCTGTTAAGCAAGCTACACCACCTGTAGTTTAGACACTTAATTTTTTCAAAGGAAATGCTTCGGGACCACGGGATACTCAGTGAAGAGCATCAGGAGGCACCCCAAGGCATAGGGGCTCGGACTGGCAGTAGGATGCCTTGCGGTGGACAGCCGAGCTCGATCCTTATAAAAGCTTTTTAACTGCAGCAGCTTTAGTGGACGCTACTGGAGCTGGAATTACGCGGCTGCTGGCATGAGACTTGCCCTCCAATAGATCCTTGTAAATGGATTTAAAGTGTATTTATTCAAATTAGAGAGACAATTTAAATTAAAAAGCTTAGAGCTGCCTCCACCACAGGGGGGCTCGCTCAACCCACCAGCAGACAGGCACCAGTATTGGGAGAGGGGGGCTGGCCGTCAGGGTTCACCGCGGCTCTGGCACAAACCCGGCGACACGGAGGTGGCACGGGCAGGAGCGGACTGAACGTGTCGGCTTCTCACTTTTTGGATTTTAGAAGGGCATGACATGCCTATATCTGTGTCTCCCCCTCCTTTTACTCCTCCACCTCTTTTCTTTTCGCATGACTATATGTACTTGTCACTTTTCCATGTGTTAGTTGTGTCTTCTGAGCAGTTTGTCAGCTTTTAGAAAACACCTTCAAAAGGTGTCCATGTGTTTCTATGTGTTTTTGTTTGCCTGCCATTGGTTTTAACGGTGTTCGAAGGTGTTCGACGAACAGTTCGACGAACACACGGGTGTTCGACGAACCGAACTCGAACACTACGGGGGTGGCTCAACACTAATCGCAAGCAGGTTCCGAGTCTCCTCAGCAGGCACACCACTCGGGTCACATCTGTCAGGGATCCGGAGCTCTTCCACCGGCGCCCGGCTGTGGCACCTCACAGGCCTCTGGCTTAGGCCCGCCACGCGGGGCTTCTCCGCACGCAAAGAACACGTCTGATAATCTCTGCTGCTTGGTGCCAAAAACTCATCAGGCTTGGCGCGCTGGCCTCTTATCTCCAGGAACTCCTTCCTGGAAGTCACCTGATCAGGTCCAGTGTCTAAATCTGCTCTCTCTTCAACTTCCCTTGTATATCCTGGTTCCCCCTGACTGTGTCTGGCCAGCAGATGGCAGTCTCTCTCCATCTTTGAAGCATCATGTAATAGTTGTCTTAAAGGCTCTCTCGTCTCTACTACAGAATGGCTCTGCATTCCAGTCTCAGCTCTCGCTTTATTATGCTTAATATCCAGGCGCTGGATGTAATTTTCTCCCAGGCAGGCAGGAGAAGGCCCGTCACTTAGGAGTTTTTCTATTCTCGGAGGAAGGACCTCCGAACATGAAGTCTCCACTTCTTGGCTTCTTGTCCTTCCATCTGCCCTGGTCTCTGGAAAATTTAGCTCTGCTATACTTTTTACGAAAGGACGTCTTGTATTGGTGGCACAGACACACTGGGAAACCCATGATTTTTATCCGTGGCTTTGCCCAGTATGTCACCCAGAGCCTTGCCACAAAGAAACTCTCCTTCACACGGGACCGAGCAGAGTTTCATCTTGGACTGCACGTCACCTGACCAGCTCTTGAGCCACAAAACGGTGCGAGCCACATTGGACAGATTTTCTGATCTGGCAGCTAGCCTTAATGAATCTGCCGACATGTCCGCTAGGAAGGCAGCTGCCCCCTGCATTAGCGGAAGACCGGCCAGGATCTTCTCCCTGGGAACGTCCCCTTTAATTTGTTCTTCTAGCTGTTGCAACCAGACTATCATTGACCTGGCAGTGCAAGTGGCTGCAATTGCTGGTTTCAATGCTCCCGCTAAGGACTCCCAGGTCTGCTTTAGGAAGGTCTTTGCTATCTTATCAAGAGCATCTTTGAGAGCTCCTAATTCCTCAAACGGTAGGGTGGATTTTTTAGAGGATTTTGATACTGCCACATCAATTTTTGGGGTTTTATCCCACTTGGCTGCATCCTCTTCCTCAAATGGGTAGCTTCTTTTTGAAGATGATGGTAACTGCCCTTTTCTATTGGGCCTTTTCCATTCCCTGTCAATAAGGGTCTTGATCCTCTCATTGACCGGAAATGTATGCCTCCTCTTCTTATCCAGACCCCCAAAAATGATGTCCTTAACAGTTTTAGGGGTCTTGGTATCAGCTATGCCCATAGTCGTTCTGATGGCTTAAATCAGCTTATCCGCTGGAAAACATGGCCTACTCCCTGCATCGCCATCTGAGGAAGATGATAAGGACGAGGAGGTAGGAGAGGAAATAGACTCCCCTCTGTCGTGGAACTCTACAGATTCTGAGTGTGATGTATGATGTTTCAGCTTTCTACTTCTTTTATGTGTAGCCAACGTCTTCAGGGAGTCCCCAACCTCCGCCTGGATTAAGGATTTTAAATCCATAGCAAATCTAGGAGTTTCCTCTGCTATAGTTTGGATACAAGCCGGGAAAAGCTTCTTAGCATAAAGTGCTGGGAAGGTTAACCCCGCACAGCGTACACTCCTTGTTATTGCTCTTGGCGCTAGACTTTTTGGGCCTTTCCTAGCAGAAAAAAAATAGAAAAAAAAGGGACCCATTTACTATGGTGAATTATCTCGGAGATCACTCACCACTCTGCCATTCAGTCTAGGGTACCGGAGATGGAGGCTGGATCCGTTCACATGATTACTCCAGTCTGAACTCTCTACCTGCCTTGTTCCTCTGGCTGGTCTTGCTGGTGGTCGTTAGACTGCCACTGCTGCGGCCCTGATGACGGCGCTGCTGTTGCCTCTGAGGCGGTTTTGGTGGCCGCTGCTCAGGTGACTCTGGCTCTTGGTCCACAGTGGAGAAGATTGCAGACACCGCCATCTTGCAGCCCTCCCACTCTTAAATAGCTGAGGGATGCCATCCACCTCCGATCCGGCCCCTCCCCCGGAAATCCGGGCAGACAAGGCTGATTTAATTGATTGAATGATTTTTTTTTTTTTTTTTTTTTTTACTAAAGCCTACTGGCGCACTCAGGCCACAGGGCGCGTCACTTCCTGACCCTGCTCGTGTGCAGTCCCGGCCCAGAAACTCCCAACACGAGCCCTGCACATGTGCAGCCTGGAAGTCCTCCTTGCTGGCGCGCTCAGCCACGGGGCACATCACCGTAGCATCCCGCGCATGCGCAGCCCCGGCAGCAGGTCCCGACGCACTCCAGAGGCCCACCCGCCCAGAGCAACACAGGCCCAGCTGGAAACTGATGCAGTATCCAGGCCAGGCGGACCCCTTCAATGAATGCAGAACCAGGATGAGTGCAGGTTAGGGACGTGCCTGACATGACCCCCACCTGCACGCCTACTCGCCGCTGACCTCCAGGCTGCAGTAGGACCCTGATCAAGAGTGTCCAAAGTCCCGGACACCCTCAGCCAGGTAAGCACAAGGTACCACCGAGAGGTTCCCATCAAGGACAGGAAACCAAACTCATGCGGAGGAGAGGTACTGCCTTTTTATTCAGTAGGTTTCCTGTCCTTGGTGGGCGAATACCCTCTCTCAGGTGGTGCTGTCATGGGAGAAGGGGAAAATAGAACTTTTTGATATCAACTCCACTTGCCGTGATTGGAGGAAGAAGAAGGATGAGTACAATCCCAAGAACACCATCCCAACAGTGAAGCATGGTTGGGAAAACATCATACTTTGGGGGTGCTTTTCTGCAAAGGGGACAGGACGACTGCATCGTATTGAAGGGAGGATGGATGGAGTCATGAATCGCAAGATTTTGGCCAACAACCTTCTTCCCTCAGTAAGAGCATCTGAAGACTATTCGTGGCTGGGTCTTCCAGCATGACTAGGACCTGAAACACACAGCCAGGGCAACTAAGGCGTGGCTCCTTAAGATGCATTTCAAGGTCCTGGAATAGCCTTGCCAGTCTCCGGACCTGAAACCAATAGAAAATCTTTGGAGGGAACTGAAACTCAATGTTGCCCAGCGAAAGCCCGGGAACTTGAAAGATCCGGAGAAGATCTGTATGGAGGAGGGGGCCAAAATCCCTGCTGCAGTGTGTGCAAACCTGGTCAAGAAGTACAGGAAACATCTGACCTCTGTAATTACAAACAAAGATTTCTGCACCAAATATTAAGTTCTGTTTTTCTATTGTATCAAACACTTATTTCATGCAATAAAATACAAATGAATTACGTAAAAATCATACAATGTGATTTTCTGGATTTTATTTTTAGATTCTCTCTCTCACAGGTGAAGTGCACCTACCATAAAAATTAGAGACCTCTCCATTCTGTGTAGGTGGGAAAACTTTTAAAATCGGCAGCATATCAAATACTTATTTTCCCTACTGTATCTCCAACTCTGGAGCATCTTTATTCATTTTGGAGGCCCCTTGCTAGACAACTTTACAAATATTGAAGAAAAGTCGCATATGCTTTTCTCCTGTGATTTTTAGAGGGATTGTCTGGCGAGATAAAAAAGTTGTTTAGATAGCATTATGTCAATTCTCTTTAGTCAATGACATGGTGTAGGAGCTGAATTCCAGGTGCATTAGTTCACTAGCTACTCCAGCCTCCAACATCTGCCATGCTGGGAAAAGATGCTGGCTAAGTTAATAAATGCAGCCTGACCAGAAGCCCTATATGATATCATTGACACACCGAGGGATGGAAACTGTCCAAGTGTACCAAACCCAACAAAGAAGTGTGCATGCCAGGGTAATTGGAGGGGGTGCAAAACTTAGTCCAGTTACACTTTTATCATTAAAGTTCGATTTTACAGCCGCTACATAATGCTACTATTTTTGCCTCAAAGTTTTTTTTTGAAACATGCAAATCCCCCAAACTTTTGGAGTTACTATACCTGAGCTCTCCACAGCTCATCCCTGTCCTGTGCCACCCTCCAGTGTGTGTCCCCCATCATGGCTATCAGAAGGTTTAACATGAGGAGATTGGCAATGATGGTGAAGTTAAAATACACAACGTGGAAGATATAGGGAAGGTCAACAGCATAGTTTGTTGGAGAGTTGATGACGTTGAGGAAAAGTTCAAAGGTGCTGAACAGGGCCATAGGATAATTGTAGAAATGTCCAAGCTGGCTGTTGTCCTCTGTCTGGAATATGACGTAGAAAGCTGCAGAAATTAATACAAAGTTCTATTGTAAAACATCTAATTTTTTTGGGGAAAATTTTTTACTTTAAATGATAAAAGAAAAAAATTACAAAGTTATCCTTTTTTACTATATTTAGTTTTAAATAAATGCCTTTCTAGTCTGTACTAAGATTGCAAAAGAGGTCATTAAATGTTACTTACTGGTAGCAAATCCAAAAATGACCACAACCATCAGCCAGCAGAACCGAAGCAAATCCCCAAAAATCATCTGGACAAAGACAAGTACACTTTACTATTTTGATGATGGCATATGCACCAAATTGAGTTTAAGCCAAATCTAGACATCGATCATGCGTGCATTGACAGACTTGCAGTGTGACATAATTATTAGTGATGTCTTAAAAGGCAAAAGTGTTTGAAGGGTCTTTCTTTTGGGACTACTCAGTCCATTGATCTGAAGTTGACATTATGGTGAGGCTTAGATCAGGATATCTGCCTACCTTATGAATCATGATGGTAAATGGTCCAAGCATCTGAAATCCACGTGCAAAATACATGACATAGCACCAGCCCAGAACTAGCAGCATAGACATCGGGATGACCTCTCCTTCGGTGTTGGTAAGTCTCAGAATTAGTATCACCAGAACCAGACATGGGCAGGAAGTGCTGTGGGGGGGGGGTCACAGAACACATTAGGAATTAAATGCATATGGGCAAAGTTTAAAATTTACACAAGACCTCCTCTTATCGGGAGAATAGAAAAGTGTAAAAGAGACGTCAGCTCATCATGGTGCATGCTCCAGTACGGCCACCAGAACTATAAAGAAAAAAATCCTGCACTCGTAGGTGAAATAATAGCAATCTGTAGCATAATATATATATATATATATATATATATATATATATATATATATATATATATATATATATATATATATATATATATATATATATATATATATATATATATATATACATATACATACATATATATATATACATATACACACATATACATATATATATACATATACACACATATACATACATACATACATACATATATATACACATATACACACATACATATATACATACACCTACACATTTTTTTTTTTTTTTTTTTCATAAAAATGTAAAAATCCAAGAGAGGTCAAGATCTGAACCACCCAGTTTGTGTTATGCTTTTTGAACACAGAGAACCAGTGGCGTATCTAGAGTCCGATGGGACCAGGTGAAAAATTTGGACCCGAGCCCCCACCGGCATGTTGGGCAGCAGTATGGGCCCATGTAGAGTTCTAGATAGTGATGAGCGAGCATGTTCGCTACTGCTCGGTACTCGCCCGAGCATCTCACTGCTGAAGATGCTCGGCACTCGCCAAGTATTTCCAGGTTGCTCTGCGGGAGCTCGGGTCCCCTCCCTGAATGTTTGGTGAGCTTTAGAGAGCCAATGAACATGCAGGGATTGTCTGCCACTTACTGTAACGCCGCAGCCATGTTGTTTGTGGCATTACAGCGATTGGCTGGCTGCACAGCGTCAGGAGTATATAAGACCGGGCGCCGCCATGCTCGTCACAGTCACTCCGGAATCAAACAGTGTAGGGAGAGCTGCTGCTGAGCTACTGAGAGATTCACTTGTTTATTAGAGATTGGCGAACAGTTCGAGTCGAACACCGCTCATCTCTAATTCGAGCTGTTTTGGGCGGTGTTCGAGCCGTTCGGCGAACACAAACGATTTGAAAAAAATTGTGCTGTTCGAGGTTATGTTCGATAACTGTTCGTGCACCAAAATCATAACTGGATTTTTTCTCAGTAATGCTGAAAATTAATGTTAATACGCAGTTTGAGTGTACAGCGGGGTGGGGGGAGGGGCAGGGGATGGATCTCTGCAGGAACAATGAAGATCTCCATTTTTTTTTCTCTTTCCCGCATTTACAGTGGGGAGGTGCAATCTGTCAGCCTATCAGCAGCGCACACACGGAGCGAAGTGCTTTTTTTCACACAAGCAAGGGCATGTGTCATTGGCAGTGTATGTCACATGTCCTTGCCCTATAAGACCAAGCCATTTTCCCCGTCGCCACCATTTTCTCACTGCTGCAGCTGCGTGTTAGACGGCACCGCTGTTGCTGTGTGCGCTATACCTTGTTAATTTCAAGCCAATTTTCGCACAAATCTACAGATAGCTTGGGAGTAGGGAAGAGTTGTAATTGCAGTCCTTTTAAGGACTAGGTTACCGCATTTCCTACGACTTTAATCAGGCAGGTCTGTGCTCTTAAATAGATAGATTGTGGGAGTAAAGACTAATTGTAATTGCAGTCCTTTTCAGGACTAAGTTACATCAGTTCCTATCACTTTATGCCAGGCACGTCTGTGCCAGTGCTGTGCAAGTTTTTTTTCACAGCATTTGGCTAAATCTAGCAAAGCAAATCTTTTGGCCTCTTGCAGTGTGTGTTAGTCAGTGGAGAAGCCTATCTGTGTGCAAGCTACACCACCTGTGTATAGAATACAATTTTTTTTACTGCACCTAGTGAAAAACCTTTTGGGCATAGCATCATTCTATTAGTCCATCTATACTGACCTCCACCCGGTTGCAAATTCAATATAATTTTTATCTGCATCTAACTCTGAAAAAATATTTGGGCTTCGGCTTGTAGCAGTGTGTGGGACTTGTTCTATTAGTCCATCTATACTAACCTCCACCAGGTTGCAAATTCAAAATAATTTTTAGCTGCATCTAGCCCGGAAAAAAATTTTTCTTCCCAATAGTGGTAGCAATAGAAATATGGGGCGCGCTCCTGGCTAACAAAAATATACGCTTCATAACAAAAAATACCAGCCTAGCGCACTGCATTAATAAGATGGCATCATAGTCTCTCCCATCTACGCCGGCTAGCATTCCTGTGCATTGGGTCCGCACTAGTCACGATGCTGAGGGGTCTAAAGCTGCTGCTGCTGCTGACGCTTTATCACAATTCAATAGGCAGATTTACACAGAGCTCCTCCCCAACGCCCACCCATCGGGCAACAGTTGCCCACTCTCCCTATGGGATCTAGTGGCGAATAGTTGATGCCATTAATCTGAACGTCCGTTGCCCCGTCGACGTGGCAAGCATACGGTAAGGCATGGGAAGAGTGGACACGACTAGTAGCAGGCAGATGGGTTGACCAATGTGAACAAGCCAGATTACAAGTGACCATAGAATTTCTCCACAAGCTAATGATGAGGGGCATATCAGGGGCGTCAGCGCAGCGGTATCTGACCGGAGTAGCATTTCACTTCCAACTACTGAATTGGGGAGATGTGACAAAGATTCATCATCAGACAATCCATAAAAGGGTGGAAAAGCGGTCAGCCAAGTCAGGAGTGTAGACTTCCTGTCCCGTGTCACTAAAACTGATTTCTCACATCATATCCCTAACACCATTAACATGACACTCACAATTTGAAGCAACACTACTGTCTACTGCATTTGCGATCGCCTTCTTCGGGGCGCTATGCATAAGCGAATTAGTCCCTCAATCCAAAATTACCACCAGTGGAGGCTTATTAGACCAGGACGTAGTCATAGCCAATAATGCAATACGTCTACGCATACGCCAATTGAAAACGGTTCCAGAGGGCAGGGGCACTTAGTGTACCGTTTGTGGGTTGTAGAAGTACCCGAGTCGGGTAACTATAGTAAAAACATATATAACCATCAGATCACAAAGTAATTTCTTCCTATCACACATTGATGGAACGCCATCATCAAGATACCAGTTCCAAGCTATATTTAATAAATGCATAACATTGGCAGGGAACCACCCCAAAGATTACGGGACACACTCATTCTGCATAGGCGCGGCCACAGAAGCAGCCAGAGCAGGACTGTCAGAAACGGAAGTTCAGAGGATAGGGAGATGACTATCCACGTGTTTGGCGAGATACATAAGACCGGACTTGTTATCCTAACATGGTTTGTTTCTTTTACAGGTGACGCTAAGCCAACAGTGTGGGTGATAGGCCACTCGTATATATATTGGGCAGAAAAAAGGGCGAAAGTCCGCCCAGGTGGGAGGAAATTAGAGTTTCATAACACATTTCAACTGGAGAGGTATTAGAGGCCTGCTATGGCCACAGGTACTAATGGAGGTAATCAAGGTAGGGAGAGAGGCAAGAGGTCCGGTCATCTTAGTTATACAGGCCCGGGGAAAAGACCAAGGTCATCACTAGAGCGCATAACTAATGGCAATAATGAAACTAGACACTGAGCGCTTCAGAGAATTTTTCACAAAACTAACTATAGTATGGTCAGAGATTGTGCCGATAGCGGTATGGCAAGGTGTGCGAGACATCACGGCCATCGAACGGACAAGGCGGGTAATAAATATTCGGATGGCAAAATTTAGAAGAGAGAGGCGGTGTAGTGATACAACACCGACAACTGGAAGGAGATAAAGCAGGCCTCATACGGCCCGACGGTGTTCACTTAATGGATATTGGACTGGACATATTCCTGTCAGTACTCCAGGACGGAGTGGAACAAGCGTTAAGAGTGATGGATGGGGGTCAGAGTCCTGCATACGAGTACGCAGGATCCTCCGTGGCCTGGAAATAGAAAGGACATGTTGGAGAGTTACACTTGTTGGCCAACTTGGCGGTGTGGAGACCCAGGGCATGCTGCAATAAGCGGAATTATTTTAGAAATAAAATGCCTTTCTAATGGAATGAGTATAAAGAGTTAATAAAGCTGTGACCGATCCTCACCCATCCAGTTGTAAGAGTTACATTATTGTATTGTCAAGGACAGGGGGGCGGTAGGGGGTGGCTGACCGTCTGGGTTTGGTTGGGGGTCCCCACAGTCTGCCTAGGCTAGATGCAGTTAAAAATTCTACGCCGACTAGCAGACACTGAAGCTTTGGAGCAGACCTCTGAGTAAACAGCTCTTCAGACTTAACCATCTGTGTTATCCCAAGCCATAGTGTATGTAGTTTCTTACAGTCAAAAGAGGGGGGGGAGCAACCCAACCCACCTGGAATTGACAATGCCAACGTCACGTAAAACACAGCAAGGGGACTCCAAAAAGAGTCTCCATTTTTTCCAAAAATTGTGGCACAGACACCACTTAAGTGGCATCAATTGCCCCAGAGTTGCTAAAAAGGGTTGGTGAGGTAATTTTACCAAATCCTCAAGCTTTTAGTCTCCCCAGGATGACACAGGGTTAGAAAAGTCCTTGCGGATCCATGATTTGTTCATCTTTATGAACGTGAGTGTCTACATTCTCAGTGGACAGCCGAGTGCGCTTATCTGTCAGCACACCACCAGCAGCGCTGAACACACGTTCAGAGAGAACGCTGGCTGCGGGGCATGACAAGATCTCCAAGGCGTGAGTGGCGAGCTCCAGCCATTTTTCCAGATTGGAAGCCCAAAATCAGCAAGGGTCCAGTGACACAGTCATAGCTTCGATGTTCACTTGGAGATACTCCTGTACCATCCTCTCTAGGCGTTGACTATGTGTCAGACTTCTGGTCTCCTGAGGCCTTACAAAGGATGGTCTACACTGTGCTCCAAATTATTATGCAAATAATATTTTCTCAGATTTTCCCAAATTACCTATATGAATTGCAGTCATTGTAATTTTCCAGTCAAATAACTATTAGAGTACAATTGAAAGGTTTTTGTACAAACTGCCTATGATAACAGTACATTTTAAAAAAAATAAAAAACTCAAAATGCACTCAAAATGCATGTTCCAAATTATTATGCACAGCAGAGTTTTCAACCTTTTCATTTTAATAAAGAACAAAAAAATGGTCATTTTTGAAATTATAAGCATTAGCAGGTTATTACAAACTGAAATCAAACAGTTTTCAACTCAAAACTTTATTCTAGGTGTTACATTTGCACATAGGACCCCTTGTTCGAAAGGAGCTTCTGAACTCTCTCGTCCATTGAATTTGTCAGGTTTTGGATGGTTTCTGCTTCAATTGTTTTGCATGAGGACAGAATACCCTCCCAGAGATGTTGCTTAGATGTGAACTGCCTCCCTCCATCATAGACACTCCTTTTGATGATGCTTCAGAGGTTCTCAATGGGGTTGAGGTCAGGGGAGCATGGGTGCCACACCATAAGTTTGTCCCCCTTTTATGCCCATAGCAGCCAGAGATGCAGATGTGTTATGTGCAGCATGAGACGGGGCCTTCCCGACCTGGTGCGTACTATTACTGACCAGGTCGGAAAGGGGTTAAGGAACATCCTTTTCCAGGGTAAAAACTTGTGTATAAGGTAAAATAAATAACCAAAAACAAAAATACTCCTCCACACCTTGGGCTATGTTCACAAGTAGGATTTTTTATGCGTTTTTGCACGTTTGTATTGCTTTCAACCGTGACAAATGCGTTCACCGGGAAATGTCATTTTAACATTTTACAACCTTATCTGGCCATGTGCTGTGTGACACATGCATTCATTGCTGAAAAGACAAGGGATCAGCATGGGGAAGACCCCTGGAAGCATCTATGACCCCCAGGTCACTGTCTAAAAGTGTGCTTATCAGAAGTGATCCTTGCCGCATCAGAAGATGCAGACTTGGAACTATCCCCGTGCAAGTCCTTGTCCCAGGGCAGTGTTCAATTGTACCTCCCCCATTCCTTGCAATGCAAGTGAAAATATGCAGCCAACCACCCACCCACCCGCAGGCTGCAATACCATACTGCTAGCTTTCACTTGAAATGGGGCCTTTTAGTTTGGAGGAGGCCGAAGCTGGCCACTACCTCATGGCCGCTTCGGCAGCGAGGTATCCATACTCCGTCCCCAGCCGCCCGGCGGCCGGGTGTCCACGCTCGGTCCCCAGCCGCCCAGGTGTCCACGCTCGGTCCCCAGCCACCCTGATTTCTCATGTCACCTTCCCCCACACTTTTCTTAGCCTGGCCTGCTTAAGGGCAGCATTGGACGAGCCCACCAGAGAACCAGACTTCTCCGGAGGGCCCTGGCTTCTCCATCAGGGGAGTTGAGAGTGCCTAGGTGAGGAGCATGATGAGGATGATAGAAATTAGCATCTGCTTTGTTTTCTTGGAATGCAAGCGCATGTATGTAGTAGCGGCTAGGCCTGAGGTGGTCCGCGTTTTGGCGCATATCCTACCTCCTCCGAGGATTGCTGGATATTTTCCTGCTACTATCCCAGTTCTATGACTCCCGTTAAAACAAAGCTTCAGGTGATAAATGATGGATGAGGTGGTGGCAAAGGAGAAAGAGCAGGAGGAACAGGGACCATTCACATCAATATCAGGCCAGTCAACCAGATATGTCTTGTAGGATATGTTTCTGTAACAAAAGGAGCGGTTCGGCTACACAGTTATAGGGCATACAGTGAGTGCAATGCCTACCAAAAATTTCGAGCCACTCCAATGCCCCTTGGAAATGACATGGAGGTCAGAGGGCGTTAACTAAACCTTTTTTTTGATTTATAGCAGCTGGGTCTCCCGTGCACTGTTGGCCTAAGCAGTGAATGGAAGGCTTTCCAAAAATGAGGAACTGCAATGCCCCTTACAAGAGCCATGTGTGGCAACCCAGTGGTCTGGTCACCACAGTAATAGAGATATTACGTCGGAGAGCAAGTGGGAGGTTTCCTGGTCAGGATCCCTTAAACATGCAACATCCTCCTGCCCCAGTCCTGGGAGGGGAGAATTCGGTCCTTATAAACTGGATCTGGGGCGGGGTTGAGTGAGTCAGAGAACAGTCAGTCAGTGTGAGAGCAAGGGAAAGTAACAGCAAGGAGCTCTGTAGGAGCTAGGAGCTAAAGACCAGGGGCTGGAAGCTGAGCAGAGCTCGCCCTGGCAGAAGACAATAGGAACCGGACACAGGAGTCCGAAGCTGTGAGGACTTATATATCCAGCAGCAGAAACCAGCCGGCAGGGGATTTCAGGTCCTCTGGCCATAGAAGCCCGGAGGCTCAGTCACAAGCAAGGGACCAGCACCGCCGTCGTGGAGCGGAGGCTAACAGAAGGCCCCAAGTCACCAGCCATACGGGTGAGCACTACACGGTACACTCAGGGACGTGGGCTACTTCTACCCGCTTACAGCAAGGTAGCCAGGAAGAGTGCAGACAGACGGGGAGGCCTACAACTCCACCTGGCCAGGGGAACTCCTGCTTGCTCACAGACTGACCAGGCCTCTTATGCTAGCCAGTACTCCCGGGAGGGTCTACCTTATAATCATCAGTAAAGACCCTGAACTGCACTGCAAAGACTCTGAGTCATTCCTGCTGCGCTCGTGCACCATCACCCCCATCATCCACACTCACTGCCCTGAGGCTATACTCCTCCCGAGGGGAGTTATCCCATTCTATGCTGCGCACACAACACCAGCCTCAGCGGTCTGCCTCGCAGCGGTGGTACTCCCTGACCGCAATCCATGGGTGGCGCAGTCGGACAATTAACCTCAAAACCTAAGAAAGACTGCCACTGGTTTGACCAGCCTGAGCCACGGGACCGGGTCACCGCCACGGAGACTACAGACCCCAGAGACCCGGCACCGGGTATCCCACACACGTGTACACATGGCCCAGGGGGCGCGTCACATGCAGTACAGCATATTACAAACATAAGTCCCATTATTGGGGAGTGGGTGTCCCATAGTATTTGCTTATGCCTTGCAAGCAAAACCTGCCAAAAATTAGGACGGAGCAACTTGCAATGCTGGCACCCTGGTGGTATAGTGGTGGTGGAGGCTGAGGATAAGGAGAAGAAGATTAAACAGCCGAAAAGAGGAAGCGTATACCCATGTGTGAGTGTGAAGCGGTGCATGTGAATACACCTCCCGAAATAACACAGTGGATTTGACTTTATGTTACTCTGCTGTCATTTGGTGGTGATGAGAAGTCTGGCCCAATCCAGCCCTTGTTCATTTTGATAAGGGTCAGCTTGTCAGCATTGTCAGTTGACAGGCGAGTGCGCTTATCAGTTATAATTCCCCCAGCGGCACTAAAAACACGCTCCGATAACACGCTAGCGGCAGGGCAGGCCAGGACCTCCAAGGCGTACAGAGCGAGTTCATTCCAAGTGTCCAGCTTGGATACCCAATAATTAAAAGGCACAGAGGAATCACGGAGGACGCTGGTACGATCGGCAAGGTACTCCCTCACCATCTTTTGAAACTTTCTACTCCTTGTGAGCTGTAAGCTGGGCGGGTGTCAGAAAACTGTCCCAGAACGTTGACAGTGTTCCCCTGCCTCTGCTGGATTGGAGGAGTTGTCACCCAACATTTTGACAATGCGAGGGTCACGGTTAAGGCAGCGTAACAAAGTCAGCCATGCGTGCCAGACTGGTAACGGCCAAGATTTCCGTGTCCTCACCAAGATGACGACTGACCATGCTCTCCTCCTCCTCTTCCTCCTCCCCCCTGTCCTCAGGCCACCCATGCTGAACCGACGGTATGACACTTGTACAGGTACTACCGTCTACAAGCTCCTGTTCTTCCTCCTCCTCCTCCTCTCCCTCAATGCATGTTGAGATGAGATGAGGCTGGGCTGTGTGTAATCGCCCGCTGCGGCTTCCTGATCCATCTCATCATACTCTGGCTGCAATGCCTCCTCTTTAATTCTCTGCAGAGAGCGTTGCAAAAGACAGACAAGTGGGATGCTGACACTAATGATGGCGTCATCGCCACTCACCATCTTGGTGGCCTCCTCAAAGTTTGTCAGAATGGTACATATGTCAGACATCCAGGTCCACTCCTGAGGTCTTATGTGTGGAGTCTGACCTGAATATCGACGGCCTTGTTGCAGCTGGTACTCCACAACTGCTCTCTTCTGCTCACAAATCCTTTGCAACATGTGGAGGGTAGAGTTCCAACGTGCGGTGACATCACACACCAGTCGGTGTGCCGGAAGCTGCAAACGCTGCAACACAGCAAGGGCGGCGGAAGCTGTAGCCGATTTGCGAAAATGAGCTGACAGGCGGCGTACTTTCACGAGCAGATCTGGCAACTCGGGGTATGATTTAAGAAACCGCTGAACCACGAGGTTAAGCACATGAGCCAGGCATGGTACGTGTGTGATCTCACCTCGCCTCAGAGCCGCCACCAGGTTACGGCCATTGTCACACACGACCATGCCGGGATGTAGGTTCAGCGGTCTCAGCCACAGATCTGCCTGCTCTTTCACAGCTGTCCACAACTCACAACAAGCAGTGTGAGGTTTATCACCTAAGCTTATGAGTTTCAGCACAGCCTGTTGCCGCTTGGCGGAGGCAGTACTGCAATGCTTCCAGCTTGTAACTGATGAGGTGGAGGTGGAGGTGGAGGAGGAGGAGGATGCGCAGGAGCTGTTCACTGTGGGGGCAACTCTGACTGACATAGGGCCCGCAATCCTCGGTGTGGGGAGGATGTGTTCCGTCCAGAGGTCCGACTGGGTCCCGGCTTCCACTAGGTTTACCCAGTGTGCAGTCAGAGAGATGTACCGTCCCTGGCCACAAGCACTTGTCCACGTGTCCGTTGTCAGGTGGACTCTCCCAGTAACTGCATTGTTGAGGGCACGGCAGATGCTTTGGGACACGTGCTTGTGTAGTGCGGGGATTGGACACCGGGCAAAATAGTGTCGGCTGGGGACCGAGTACCGAGGGACGGCCACCGCCATAAGATTGCGGAAGGATTCAGTCTCCACCAGCCTAAAAGGCAGCATTTCCAATGCAAACAGTCGTGAAATGTGCGAATTTAGGACTGTGGCCTGTGGGGCGTTAGCTGCGAATTTCCGCTTTCGTTCAATGGTCTGGGATATGGACAATTGAACGCTGCGGTGGGACGTGGACGTTGATGCTGTTTCTTGAGAAACTGACATAACAAGTGAAGACTGAGAGGAGGGGGCATCTTTACATGCAGTATGGACAGGGGATTGCCTTGCACACACAACAGGGGGTTCTATTGCACGCACAACAGTGGAAGAAGCAGTGGTGACACCCGCTGACACTGGTCGTGGACTCTGGGTTTCACCCCACAAAGTCGGGTGCTTTGCTGCCATGTGCCTGATCATGCTGGTGGTGGTCAGGCTGGTAGTTTTGTCACCCCTGCTGATGCTGGCATGGCAGGTGGAACATATGGCCTTTTTGGGGTTATCAGCAGAGTCTTTAAAAAAAATTCCAGACTCTGGAAGACCTACCGCTTGTACTGGCAATGTCCCTCGTGTTGGTGTTACGGGGAACGGTTGCCTGCCTTCTGTCTGCGGCCACCACACTGCTTCTTCCTGCCTGTTGGGGTACTCTGCCTCCCTCCCCGTGTGCTGCTGGCCTCACTCTGCATGTCCTCCTTCCACGTTGGGTCAGTTACTAGATCATCCACCACCACCTCCTCTTCCACTTGCGCACCACGATCCTCCTCCTCACTTCCTGGCATTTGTGTCTCGTCATCGTCCACCTCTTGTGACAGATTGCCAACGTCGACTTCCTGTGGCCGTGGCTGTTCAAATATTTGGGCATCGCAACATGGGATCTCCTCTTCCACCACTTCAAGCGCATCAGACGAGGGGCCCAAATATGGAAATGGACTAGTGAACAGCTCTTCAGAGTGTCCAAGTGTGGGATCACTTGCTGTCTGACGACACTCGGCATGGTGGGAGGAAGGAGCATCAGGGTGAGGAGGAGTATGCGGTCGAGACTCACGGCTACTAAGAGTTGACCGTGTGGAAGACAGACCGGAGGTGGTGGTGCCCAGGTAACTGGAAGTATTGTCTGCTATCCAATTAATAACCTGTTCACACTGATCACTTCTCAATACTGGTGTTGTTCTGTGCTTCCCTAGTAATTTCGGTCAAGAAGTGGGAGCGAGAAGATGTGGCTGTTGGTTGTGGCACATTTTCACCATGGCCACAGCCCCATCCTCTGCACGAACCATCACCAGAACGTCCACTTCCACATCCCTTGCCACGCGCCTTGCCCATTGTAAATGAAGTAAAATAGCTTACACTTGCACTATCAATGGAAAAAGGGTAATAAAGAGTAGATTAGAACCGTGGAAGAGGAAAACCACAGTTATTGTTTACTGGGGTATACCACACTTTTTTAAATAGAGATATTTGCGGCTGAACAGTGAGCGACTCACTCAAATTGTTTGTTTTAGATACAAATGGCCCATAGAACTGCAAAACCACACTTGTATTTCTCTGGCCTACACCAGACTATTTTCAACAGATATATTTGTGTCTGAAAAATCAGAGGCACACTTTTTTTTGGGGGGGGGCACCAAAAGGTTAATAAGATGGGTATTTGTACATTGTGAAGGAGGAAAAAAAAAAAGAGGATTTAGATTAAAAAGGATTTTTCCTGGCCCCCGGGACCTGGAGCTAAGTCCAGCAATTTCAGCAACAGGAGCAGCACACAAGACTGTAATGCAGCGTTTGCTGGTATAACCACTGCGTCTCCTATACAGCCTGCCTGCCTGATATACCTGGGATGGATATTAGTCCTGAGAAGGACTGTTTGTTTGATCTGGCAGCCGTTACAGACCCTACACTAACTATTTTGCAGGATATATCTCTCCCTAATTCAGCAGCGCTGTCCCTACACTGTCTGATCCGGAGCGACTGTGTCCAAGATGGCGGCGCCCGGTTTTAAATACTCGAGGTGACACTGTGCAGCCAGCCAATCACTGTAATGCCCACAAACAACATGGCTGCGGCATTACAGTGACTGGCTGGCAATCCCTGCATGTTCATTGGCTCTGTAAAGAGCGCCAAACATGCACTGCGGAGACCCGAGCTCCCGCCCGAGTAACCCGGAAATGCTCGGTGCTCGCCGAACATCCCGAGTAGCGTGATGCTCGGGCGAGTACCGAGCAGTGTCGAGCATGTTCGCTCAACAATAGTTGGTAGCGAGGTAAGAATCATGCTTCCTTCCTCTGCCCTCTCCCCCCAACCTCGCACAACAGAAATGTGATCAAGGTCTCCCTCATCTGATGAGTCTTCCATGCCCATCGCCAGTTCATCCTGCACTTCTTCCTCGGCTCCTGCACCTTCCTCAACAGTTTGGCTGCTACCATGCGCCCTGGTTAATCCCTCTCCCCCACCATCCCATGCCTGCCGCCTTGGTGCTGCCGGCAGCCTGGACCTTGGAGATGTTATCCCTTCCGCAAACGACTCCTCCTCTCCTTCCTCCACCTCCTCTTGTCCCACCACCTGACTCTGAGTTCTGTTTAACGTGTGCTCCAGCATGTAAATCACCAGAATAGTCATGCTGATAATGGCATCCTCGTCAGCATTAAACATCTTCGTCACCATTTCAAAACTGTGCAGAAGGGTGTGTGGCGCCCCTGAGGGTTCAGTCGCCACTGAGGTACTGCATCTCACCCAGAGGTGTGGTATCTCACCCTCAGGTAAGGAAGGAGTATGGCTCGGGACCCTAACACCTGCATCCAACACATACCCGCAGTGGGGGTAGGGCGAGATTGCTCCTAAGGGAGAGCACAGTCCCAGATCCCTAGCTGGTGGGAGGGTCCTATGTAGTGGGTGTGGGTGGAGAAAGCAGCTTAGGGGAGCACATGACAGGGAGAGTATAAATAGTAAGCCATCTCAGAAAGAGCAAGCCAGTCAGAGGAGGAAAAGTGACAGGAGCAGAGGCTCTGCATGATCTCTGCTCCGGAGGCGGGCCTAGCCTGGGAGGTCAAGGACTGAAGGAGAGAAGAGAGGAGTGGGAGCAGGAAGGCTCCAGGAACCGAAGGGACCCTAGGGGTACAGGCAGTGCAGAAGGCCACCCGTACGCCCGCTGCTATCAGGAGGTAGAGGGGTCAGGCCACATAAGGGGAACCGGTCCCTCAACTAGCGGAGAAACAGCAAGGCTCAACTAGAAACCAGAGGCTGCAGCATTTCATGTACTGCAGGCCAAAGTCCACACCAGTCTCACTAAGAAGGTAGCCACTTAGGACCCAGGGGACGGAACACACATCGCCCGCCAAGGCCAGAGGATACCGGATAGAAGTATCACTGGGTGTGAGGTGCAGGGAGAAGGCCAGAGAAAGGACACACAGAAGGGGGTCCTGCTAAGTTCTCCGGAGCTATCTGGGGGTGGACTCAGCCCCTCACTGAGTACGCAAAGCACGACGGGGGAGATTGCTCTGGTACCTGTAATCTGGACTGCAACAACTGTGAGTAAAGATCTTGGGACTGCATCACACGGACTCTGTGTTCATTACTGACTCCCTGCACTACAACCACCATCATCCACCCACACTGCCCTGAAGCTACACTCTTCCTGTGGGGAGTAATAATACCATTGCTGCAAAACCACCAGCTTCAGAGGACTGTTCCGCAGCGGCGGCCCCTTTTGTCCGCACTCCACAGGTGGCGTAGTCGGACACTATAAAACCGATATATACAAATTACCCTTGGATTGACCGCCCTGGGTCACGGACCGGGTCGCCGCCACAGTGACTACAACCCCCAGCGTCAACCGGCCCGGCTCCGGGTACCTCACGGCCCAGGGGGTGCGTCAACTTCATAGGTCCCTGATCTGAGACCACTCCTGCAGCGTGATTTTCCCCACCTCTGGATCTCGTTGGCCCAGGCTATACGTCAGAACGTATTGCACCAGGGCTTGTCTGTGCTGCCACAGTCACTGCAACATGTGCACAGTTGAATTCCACCATGTCGGCACGTTGCATTTCAGCCGGTGAACTGGCAGGCCCAACGACTTCTGTAGAGATGTAAGTCGTTGAACTGCGGGATGCGAACGGCGGAAGTGAGCACACAGCGACCGTGCCCTCAGCAGGCGGCCATCTAGTCCGGGATAGTGGGCTAAAAATTGCTGGACAACCAGGTTCAACACGTGAGCCATACAAGGCACGTGTGTGACATTGCCCCGGCTAAGGGCCGCACCCAGGTTTGCAGCATTGTCGCACACGGCCTTCCCTGGTTGCAGGTCCAGTGGAGACAACCATTCATGAAACTGGGTCTCCAGAGCTGACCACAACTTCTCAGCTATGTGACTCACATTTCCCAGACATTTCAAAGTAAACACCGCCTGATGCAGTTGAGCCCTGCTGCCAGCATAGTGAGGTGGTGTGCAGGATTCCTTCTGCGCAGTTAGAAAGCGGGTGGCATTACCAGACAGGCTTTGGGTGCAGGTGGAGGACAGAGAGGAGGTTGAGGAGGCAGAAGCAGTGGAGGAACTTCTAGATAAAGAGGATTGACGTACAACTCATGGGGACGGCAAGACTTGGACAGCAGCCCCTTGTCCTGCTGTCACCATAGTTAGCCAATGCCCAGTCAGCGACATGTAACGCCCCTGTCCATGCCTACTCGTCCAAGTGTCTGTGGTGAAATGCACCCTGTCACACACAGTTTCTCAAAGAAGCGGTGATGTTGTGTGCGACATGCTGGTGTAGCGCAGGCACACCTTTCTTTGAGAAGTAGTGCCAACTGGGCATCTGGTACTGGGGCACTGCGACGGACATAAGGTCTCGAAAATCCTCTGTGTCCACCAGGCGGAAAGGCAGCATTTCTGTAGCCAAGAGCTTGCAGATGGTGAAATTCAACCTCTTACCATTTCCTCCTAGCCATGAGAAAGCTCTTTTACTTGTCCACATCTGAGGGACCGAGGGCTGGCTGTTGTGCTTAGACGGGGTTGAGTAGGGTGTCCCCGGCAAACTTGCCGGTCTGTGAGGAAGATGCAGGCGGAAAAGTTAGGTTGCCTTGATCCAAAGGTGGTGCTCTCGATGTCGGAAAGCGCTCAACACCAGCTGGTGTTTCCACTTCCAAATGAAATGATGACCTGCCAATCACACTGGCTGTTGCGGGTAAAGAGGAGGCAGGTCTGCGCCCAAAAACATGCGAGACTGCTGTCCCCCCAGTCACAGAGGATGAAGAGGCCGCGGATGCACAAGATGGGGCAGACGGTGGTTGGCCCGGCCCGCTAGGCCGCATTGTAGCACAGTGAGCTTCCCACTGCAACTTATGCTTCATATCCATGTGACGGTTCATGCATGAAGTACTCAAACTATGGATTTTTTGGCCTCTACTTAGCTTTTGGTGACAAATATTACAGATAACATGAGTTAGGTCATCCTTATCGATTTGAAAAAATGCCCAGGCTATGCAAGGCTTAGAGCCCATGCGACCTGAAGAGCCACTACGACTTGTGGTCAGAGGCAGAGTTGTGGTTGAAGATGCAGTTGTTGACGTGCTTCCAGTACTCCGTCTCTGTCCAGGAAGGTGCAACCTTAACTCGTCGTCAATAGCATCTGTGACGCCCAGCTGCGCTTGATATCACAGATCCTACAAGAGTGCATTGATGGAATCCTCCACAAGAGGCCCCCATAAACATTCACACATCTCCACCTTCCACCTCAGACCAGCAGAGGTAGCCCGTTAGGGATATAACTAGTGAAAGTGGAGCTAGGCAGTTCAGTTCCTCTGAAGAGTTCCTGCAGTAGAGAAGCCTAAGAGGTCAATCTGCAGTGGAGCTCAGTCTAGTCTAGAGAACTAGTGGAGCACGAGGCTGTTAGCTAGATTCAGGGAGCCCAGTTAGAGCTTAAGGTGTGCCGGCGCCATAAGATCGGTGAAGCGCGGCAAGTTGCCGTTAGTGTGTTTAGCCTAGTGAGGGCCCGAGTAGGCCGAAGGCGAGTGGAGAGTTAGTACATAGGGGGCAGAGGAGCTTAAAAAGCTCACCTGAAGAATTTACCGGACACCGGATCCGAGCTAACCGGGATCTCTATTACCCAGTAAGGGATAACTGGAATCCCTGGAGAACTACAAGTCCCAGGATCGCTAAGGTGCTGATACGTAACAGAGCCAGGAGACGCTTAGGCCCGCATACTGGGAGCGTGAACTCCAAGACAAGGCCCTACCACAAGGTCAGCCAGCGCAGGACAGAGACAAAGTTAGGCCTAGCTCCAGGCAGGTCAGAAACTTACTACACAGAGGCAAGAAACAGGAGGCCCTACACCCGCTCATTGGGGAGGATCCTGATATGCACCATTCATCCTACAGTGCTCCGGGATTTGCCTGAATTTCCACCAGTAAAAGGTACCGAAGTGACTACCGTGTCCGTTCCCGTTCTTGCTCTGACCCAGCTGGGTCTCACCTGTTCTGCATTCCCCCTCCATACGCTTTTCTGAGGCCTAGCTCCACCTGTGGGGAGCTATACAATCGAGCTGCCTTATCACCGGCCTCAGTGGACTACTGCAGCGCTGGTGCTTCTCACCAGATACCACAGGTGGCGTCACGAACTCTTATAAAATTAACAATTATCCACCCTTTTAAAGACTGTCCCCAGGGTACGGGCCCAGGAGCCGACCACCGCGACATCCGCAAGGCCAGGCAAAGGCCTGGGTACCGAGTCATCTCCATCCCCTGGGCTAGTCACATCCTCCTCCACCTCCTCTGCGGACCTCATCGACTGGCTGACTGTGGGTTGACAGTAAGTGGGATCTCCAACCTCGTCATCATCACCCTGTGTGTTCTCACACCCGTCGTCCTCAGAGCCAACCTCTTCCTGCCCTGACCGAAAAGTCAAGTTGTCGCTCCAATCAGGTATTTGAGTCTCATCATCATCTTCATCATTGTCTCCACCAACAGGAGTTACAGTTTGGGAACGAGGGTCTACATTATGCTCAGAACCTTCTGGTCCTGGATCAGACTCAAAGATTCTGGGCATCAGTGCAGATCATTTCCTCATCTGGATTAACAGAAGCTCTGGAGCAGACCTCCGTTTCCCAGGCTATAGTATGAGTAAACAGCTGTGTAGACTCAACCATCTGTGTTACCCCATACTCAGACGGGCAGCTGGAGACTTGGGAGCTGTGAGGAAGCAAGTGCGATTTGGGTGACACCTCTGAGGACTGGAGTATTTGTGATGTTGAAATTGAGGTGGAGGAGAGCCCACTTGAAGGAGCACTTGATATCCGTTGAAGCACCAGCTGTTTTTGTGCCTCATCTGGAATTTGTAGCGATGGGCGTGTCCGTAAGAAAGGGATCGTATCACATTGTCCACGAAAAGAAGTAGACATCTTAGTTTGGCTGTTAGATGGTCTTTCTTCTGCAGATGTTACTTCCCCCCCCCCCCCCACCCCACCGCGGGGGGGCTCGACCCACCAGCGGACAAGCACCAGTATTGGGAGAAGGGGGCTGGCCGTCAGGGTCCACCGCAGCTCTGGCACAAACCCGGCGACACGGAGGTCGCACGGTCAGGAGCGGACTGAACGTGTCGGCTTCTCACTTTTTGGATTTTATAAGGGCATGACATGCCTATATCTGTGTCTCCCCCTCCTTTTACTCCTCCACCTCTTTTCTTTTCGCATGACTATATGTAACTTGTCACTTTTCCTTGTGTTAGTTGTGTCTTCTGAGCAGTTTGTCAGCTTTTGGACACATTTGAAGGTGTTTTCTATGTGTTTCTATGTGTTTTTGTTTGCCTGCCATTGGTTTTAACGGTGTTCGAAGGTGTTCGACGAACATAAGGGTGTTCGACGAACCGAACTCGAACACTACGGGGATGGCTCAACACTATTGTTTATTAGGTAGTGTAGATGTACCAAACTATATTAGAGACACATATCCATCTCAACTAACAGTCCTTCTAAGGACTAAGCCATCTACAGAGATATTGTTAGGAAGGCAGGCAGTGTATACAGGCAGGCAGTGTATATAGCAGACTGCAGTGCACATAGCAAGAGGGTCCATTCCAGTTCTGTCTGCTGGTTCTTTTACAGATATTTGTAGAAATAGCCCCAGGTATCAGGGGCCAGGAATATTTTTTTTTGGGGATCTTAATAGTGTTGAGCGAGTATGTTCTAGTAACCCTTTCGCCAAGTATGCTCGGGCCGAGCTCCGAGTATTTGCAGCTGCTCGGTGATAAGGTTAAATCGCTCCTGTGTGCATGATTTGCAACTGTTTGACAGCTTTATTACATGTGAGGAATGTCTATTTCTTACACATTCCTCACATGTAATAAAACTGTCAAACAGTTGCAAATCATGCACACGGGAGCGATTTAACCTCATCACCGAGCAGCTGTAAATACTCGGAGCTCGGCCCGAGAATACTCTGACAGAACATACTCGCTCAACCCTAGATCTTAATCCTGATTATTTACTTTAAAAAGCAATCCAGATTACACCATTGTTCTGCGCCATTTGCTTGTTGGCACTGCAGAATACAGCCAGGTCCTTTCCATATTACAATCCTAAAAATCCAGCTATTTAAAACTGTGGTTTGTCCAACACATGGATCACATAATAGCGCTGAAAATTCTGCCATTTCTGGCCTCCATTAAAATTTTTCTTCAGTGTCAGTGAAGTTATTGACACCAGTTTGCAGTTAAAAATAGTTACCTACAGGCCAGGTATTTAAAACTGTGGTTTGTCCGTCACACGGATCACACATAAGTTCACTCCAAATTCAGCCATTTGTAGTGAGCGTGGAAGATATTGTCCTCCATTTAAAATGGGCAAGGCACGTGGCAAGGACAGGGAACTGGACATGATGGTAATGGTGCATGCAGAGGCCGAGGCTGTGGGCAAGCTGAAATTGTGCCACAACAAACACCCACATCTTCTCGCTCGACCTTCCTGTCCCAATTAATAGAGGACAGCAGAACACCACTATTGAACACAGAGCAGTGTGAAAAGGTTATTGGTTGGATAGCAGATAACGCTTCCAGTCACTTAGCCACCACCATGTCTCAGTAGCCATAAGTCTGGACCGCATATTCCTCACTCTGAACCGCCTTCCTCCCACTATGCCAAGTGCCCAGAGACAACTTATCCAACACTTGAACACTTCGAAGAGCTGTTCATTTTTCCATTTATAGATTCGGGGCTCTCGCCTGTTCCACTTGAAGCGGGGCAAGAGGAGATCGCATGTAGCGATGCCCAAATATTTGAGCAGCCACGGTCACACGAAGGCGACGGTGGGAAAGTGTCACAAGAGGTGGACAATGATGAGACACAATTACCAGAAAGTCAGAAGGAGACCAGGCTCTGGAAGTGGAAGACGAGGTGGTGGATGATATAGTAACTGACCCAACCAGGCAGGAGGACATGCAGAGCGAGGACTGCAGCACACAGGGGGAGGGAGGCAGAGCACCCCAATAGGCAGGAAGAAGCAGCATGGTGGCCGCAGACAGAAGGCAGGCAACCGTTGCCCTTAACACCAACACGACGGAAGTTGCCAGTACCACTGTTAGGTCTTCCAGAGTCTGGTTGTTTTTTTAAAGACTCCGCAAATAACCCCAAAAAGGCCATTTGCACCACCTGCCAGGCCAGCATCAGTAGGGGTAGCAAGCTACTAGCCTGACCACCACCAGCATGATCAGGCACATGGCAGCAGAGCACCCGACTTTGTGGGCCAAACCCCAAGCTCCAGGAACAGTGTCTGCGGGTGACACCACTACTTCTTCCGCTGTTGTGCATGCCAAGATGCATCCTGTCCTGCCTCTGTTATTGCACACTCAACTAGCACCATCAGGAAGCACGTTCACATCCTTGTCCCAGCGCAGCATTCAGTATTCCATACCCCAGTCCTTGGAACGCAAGCGCAAATACGCAGCTAATGCCCCACAGGCCACACTACTAAATGCACACATTTCACGACCGCTTGTGCTAGAAATGTTGCCTTTTAGGCTCGTGGAGACGGAAGCATTCCGCAACCTGATGGCGGCGGGCGTCCCTCGATACTCGGTCCCCAGCCACCACTATTTCTCGCGGTGTGTGCTGTCCCCGCATTACACAAGCACTTGTCCCACAACATTAGCCATGCCCTCAACAATTCAGTTACTTGGAAAGTCCACCTAACCACACATGGACAAGTGCTTGTGGGCAGGAACGGTACATCTCGCTGATGGCGGACCTTGGGATGGAACACATCCTCCCGATGCCGAGGATTACGGGCCCTAGGTCAATCAGGGTTGCCCCCGCAGTCTACAGCTCCTGCACCTCATCCTCCATCTCCGAAATGACCACATCAGTCACAAGCTGCAAGCACTGCCTCGGCCAAACAGCAACAGGCTGTGCTGAAGCTAATATGCTTAGGTGACAAACCGCACAATGCTGAAGAGTTGTGGACAGCTCTGAAAGAGCAGGCAGATCTGTGGCTCACACCGCTGAACCTACAGACATGCATGGTCGTGTGTGACAATGGCCGGAACCTGGTGCCGGCTGTGAGGCGAGGCAAGCTCACACATGTACCATGCCTGGCCCATGTGCTTAACCTCGTGGTTCAGCGGTTTCTCAAATCCTACCTGGAGCTGCCAGATCTGTTTGTCAAAGTACGCTGCCTTTGTGCCCATTTTAGAAAGTCAGCTACAGCTTTCACCACCCTTGCCGTGCTTCAGCAGTGTTTGCAGCTTCTGGCTCACCGACTGGTGTGTGATGTCCAAACGCGTTGTAACTCTACACTGCAGATGTAGGGAAGGATTTGTGAGCAGAAGAGGGCAGTTGTTGAGTACCAGCATCAACAAGGCCGTCGGTATTCAGTTCAGACTCCACACATAAGACCTCAGGAGTGGACATGGATGTCAGACATATGTACCATCCTCAAAAATTTTGAGGACTCCACCAAGATAGTGAGCGGCGATGAAGCCATAATTAGCGTCACCATCCCGCTTCTCTGTCTTCTGAAAATCTCTCTGCTCACAATCAAAGAGGATGCATTGCAGGCAGAGCACAATGAGATGGAGCAAGGAACCATACAGTGTGATTACACACAGCCCAGCCTCCTCTCATCCCAACATGGATTGGGTGACAATGAGGAGGAAGAACAAAAGCTAGTTTCATGAGTTATAGACGAAACTTCCGCACAACTGTCATACCGTCTGTTCAGCGTGGATGGCCTGAGGACCGGGAGGAGGAGGAGAGCATGGTCAGTCATCCTCTTGGTGAGGACACGGAAGTCTTGCCTGTTAGCAGTCTGGCACGCATGGCTGAGTTTGTTACTCTGCCTTTCTCATGACCCTCGCGTTCTCAATTTTGGGTGACAGTCATTACTGGTTGGTTACACTTCTAGACCCACGCTACAAGGGGAACTTTATATCTTATATTCCTCAGGCGGACAGATCTACAAAACTGGGGCAGTACCAGAAGGCCCTTGTAGCGGAACTATAAAAAAAATTCCCATCTAAACGCTGGCAGCAGAAGTCACAGTTCGTTGGACAACCAAGGAGTACAGGCGAGAGACAACTCCAATCCAGCAGAGGCAGGGGAACACTGTCAAAGTTCTGGGAGAGTTTTCTCAGCCCCTCCTATCGCACAGGCCCTGAGGCGTGGGGTACTCTCACAAGGAGTGCAAAGTTTAGGAAGATGCTGAGGGAGTACCTTGATGACTGTACCAACGTCCGCCGCAATTCCTCTGTGCCATATAATTATTGGGTATCCAAGCTGGACACGTGAAATGAACTGGCTCTCTAAGACTTGGAGGTCCTGGCCTGCCCTGCCGCCAGCATTTTATCAGAGTGGGTTTTTAGTGCCGCTGGTGGAATTAAAACTGATAAGCGCATCCGCCTGTCAACTGAAAATGCTGACAGGCTGACTCTTATAAAAAAAGAAGGACTGGATTTGGCCAGACTTCTCAACACCACCGAATGATAGCAGCGTAACAAACTCCAATCCAGTGTCTTTTCTTGGGAGGTGTATTCCCATGCACCTTTTCACACCCACTCATGGGTATACACTTCCTGATTTTGTCTATTTGCTCTTGTCATCCTCCTTCTCCTCATCCTCTACCACCATATCACCAGGGTGACCGTGGTCTGTGATGCAACACCCACATAATTTTTTTAAAGGGTGTTTATGATGCCCTTAAAAAATTTTTTATACAGTATGTTCATGTATACCCCCCAGGGGTAAATATTTGTCAGCCCATACACTAAGTGCATGGGCATTACAAGTATAGGAGACCCGCTCCTTTCTAATGGGAACATTTTTTTTTATGAGGCCCTCCTCCACGTCTTTTCCAAGGTGCATTGGAGTGCCTCCCAATTTTTGGCAGCCCTTGCATTCACTGCATAGGCCAACACTATGGAAGACCCACTTCCTAATAATGGGAACAATTTCTCATGAGGCCCTCTACGTCTCTTCCAAGAGGCATTGGAGTGCCTCCCAATTTTTTTTTTCAGCCCTTGCATGCAGTGCATAGGCAAACAGTATGGGAGACCCACTTCCTAATAATGGGAACATTGTTTTCAGGAGGCCCTCCTCTAAGTCTCTTCAAAGGGGTATTTGGGTGCATTCAAATTTTGAGCAGCTCTGCCACTCACTGCATACACAATAGCAGTATAGGAGAACCACTCTTTAGTAATGGGAACAATAAAACATAGCCGGCTGATGGCTCTCTAAGAATAGTGAGGGTCGACTGCTGGCCCTTTAAGTATAGTAAATGCCGCCTGACGGCCCTATAAAAGTAGTCTTTGTGACTTTCAGAGTCCTGTTTCATTTATGAAGGAGGGATGTGTCTGATCAGGTCTCACACGCCACATGGCCAGATATGGTTGTAAAATGTTAAAATTACATTTCCTGGTGAATGCATTTGTCATGGTTGATAGCAATGCCAAAGTGCAAAAACGCATAAAAAACGCTACTTGTGAACATAACCAAAAACAAAAATACTCCACACCTTGGGCTATTTGTTTTGCCTTATATACAAGTCATTACCCTGAAAAGGATGTTCCTTAGCATATTTCCAGGAAAATCCATTTTGGTTTTTTATGTTTTATTGTGAGTCCGTAAAAGTGGCGTAATACCTCTGACAACGTTGTTGACAGCAGTGACCTGGGAGTCAGAAATGCTTCCAGGGGTCTTCCCCATGCTGTTCCCATGTCATTTGAGCACTGTTCCCATCGATTTGGACAATTTTTAGGCTCTCTGCAGACCCCCGGGGGGAGCCGCCTGAAAAATGCTCGAATTTCCCATAGACTTACATTGGGCTTGTTGCTCGGGTCGAGCACCAGAGTATTCCAATGTGCTTGACCAGAGCATCGAGCACCCGAGCATTTTAGTTCTCACGCATCACTAGTTCTAGATTGTTTAAAGACATACAGGTGCATCTCACCAAGTTAGAATATAAAAAAGTTAAATTTCAGTCCTTCAATACAAAAAGTGAAACTCATATTATATAGAGTCATTACAGAGTGATCTATTTCAAGTGTTTATTTCTGTTCATGTTGATGATTATGGATTACAGCCAATGAAAATACAAAAGTCATTATCTCAGTAAATTAAAATAATTAACAAAAAACACCTGCAAAGGCTTCCTAAGCGTTTAAAAAGTCCCTTAGTCAATTTCAGTAGGCTGCACAATCAAGGGGAAGACTGCTGACTTGACAGATGTCCAGAAAGCAGTCACTGACCCACTCCACAAGGTCCCAGAGTCTGGAGGAAGAGTGGAGAGGCCACAATCCAAGCTGCTTGAGGTCTAGTGTGAAGTCTCCACAATCAGTGATGGTTTGGGGGCCATGTCATCTGCTGGTGTAGGTCCACTGTGTTTTATCAAGACCAAAGTCAGCGCAGCCGTCTACCAGGAAATTTTAGAGCACTTCATGCTTCCCTCTGCCGACAAGCTTTTTGGAGATGTTAATTTCATTCTCCAGCAGGACTTGGCCCCTGTACACACTGCCAAAAGTACCAATACCTGGTTTACACACAACAGTATCACTGCTTGATTGGCCAGCAAACTCGCCTGACCTTAACCCCATAAAGAATCTATGGGGTATTGTCAGGAGGAAGAGGAGAGACACCAGACCCAACAATGCAGACGAGCTGAAGGCTGCTATCAAAGCCACCTGGGCTTCCATAACACCTCCGCAGTGCCACAGGCTGATCGCCTCCATGCCATGCCGCATTGATGAAATAATTGATGCAAAAGGAGCCTCGACAAAGTATTGAGGGCATTTACTGAACATACATTTCAGTAGGACAACATTTTGGATTTTAAAAACATTTTTCAAGCTGTTATAAAGTATTCTAATTTACTGAGATAATGACTTTTGGGTTTTCATTGGCTGTAAACCATAATCATCAACATTAACAGAAATAAACACTAGAAATAGATCACTCTGTTTGTAACGACTCTATATAATATGAGTTTCACTTTTTGTATTGAAGAGCTGAAATAAATTAACTTTTTGATGATATTTTAATTTAGTGAGATGCACCTGTATGCGTTTGCCCCCATGCAGTGATGTCCCCTGCCCTGGCTCCTCCTTGTAATAATCTCCCCCCTCATGGGCTCCATAATATTAAATTTTCCCCATCCTGGTACAATGGCCCCCATTCTGTGCCCTCTGTTCTTCTCCAGGACTTTTTAAGAAAAAAAAATTCTGCTCTCCTTCCTCCGCTCCCACGACGCGAGTCATCCTCTTTAGCCACCTCAGGAGTCGTCAGCTGACTTCAGTGTCCACGTTATGGGCAGCGTATAACGTCACTCACTGGCATGCCGACATCAGCTGCTGGTTTCTGATTGGCCAGCAGCATGTATTGCAGCCCAGGGAGACAGCGGGTGTCTGCGCGGCAATACATTTCATCTGAATGTGTGTCCTCAGAAGCACAGCCTGGTGAAATTGTTGTCTGCGGATCCCCCTCCCACACAAGCTCTGTTGCTGTCGCACCCTCTGCGGCTTCCATCATTACGCCCATGTTTTAAAATTTTGTTCATGAAGAAATAAAGCTAGCGATTGCCTTTATTCCACCTACGAGTGCAGGATATTTTTTTATGCAGTTTGAGGGGGGGGGGGGGCTGTATTTTTTTTCTTCACCCTATGCTTATGCTCTGGAGTTTGCAGTAGTTGAGGACACCCCATTAGTGCAACCGATGCAGCTGCACAAGGGCCCAATAGGTTGGGGGCCAACTGTCATCTGAAAAGTAGTTTCTTACCATTAATTAGATAGCATGTAAGGGCGTGAACTAAAATCTTTATAGCTCATAATTACCGGTGGATTGTTAGGGAGAAAAAAATTAGGTGCTTTATAATTGGAGGAGATAAAAGGGAGCCACTAGAAAAGATCCCGGAGCATAGTAAGGAACATTACTTCCACCGCCTAAGGTGAAACCACTTTATTTTAACATTCGTGAGCTAAAGATTAGTGTTGAGCCACCCCCGTAGTGTTCGAGTTCGGTTCGGTTCGTCGAACACCCGTGTGTTCGCCGAACTGTTCGTCGAACACCTTCGAACACCGTTAAAACCAATGGCAGGCAAACAAAAACACATAGAAACACATAGAAAACACCTTCAAAGGTGTCCAAAAGCTGACAAACTGCTCAGAAGACATAACTAACACATGGAAAAGTGACAAGTACATATAGTCATGCGAAAATAAAAGAGGTGGAGGAGTAAAAGGAGGGGGAGACACAGATATAGGCATGTCATGCCCTTCTAAAATCCAAAAAGTGAGAAGCCGACACGGCCAGTCCGCTCCTGCCCGTGCCACCTCCGTGTCGCCGGGTTTGTGCCAGAGCCGCGGTGAACCCTGACGGCCAGCCCCCCTCTCCCAATACTGGTGCCTGTCCGCTGGTGGGTCGAGCGAGCCCCCCTGTGGTGGAGGCAGCTCTAAGCTTTTTAATTTAAATTGTCTCTCTAATTTGAATGAATACACTTTAAATCCATTTACAAGGATCTATTGGAGGGCAGGTCTCATGCCAGCAGCCGCGGTAATTCCAGCTCCAGTAGCGTCCACTAAAGCTGCTGCAGTTAAAAAGCTTTTATAAGGATCGAGCTCGGCTGTCCACCCCAAGGCATCCTACTGCCAGTCCCAGCCCCTATGCCTTGGGGTGCCTCCTGATGCTCTTCACTAAGTATCCCATGGTCCCGAAGCATTTCCTTTGAAAAAATTAAGTGTCTAAACTACAGGTGGTGCAGCTTGCTTAACAACCGGGATAATCCGCTCACTAGCAGACACTGCTACTAGGCACAAAGTATTTCCTGGGCTAGATGCAGTTAAAAATTTGTAATTAGATACTCTCGTTGGATGCTGAGAAAGCATTCCATAGAGTCTCCTGGCACGCCATATATGATTCTCTTAAAAAGCTTGGGGTAGGGGTCTAGGGGACCCTTTTATAGCCAAAATCACGGCCCTGTATCGCAATACGTCACCTAGGCTGAAGATAAATGGAACTGTAGCACCCTGAGGGCTCGGTTGCTACAGACGTATTGCACCTCACCCAGAGGTGTGATATCTCACTCTCAGGTAAGGATGGAGTGTGGATCAGGACCCGACACCTGCATGCATTACACCACATTGCCGTGGGGCAGGGCGACCAATATGCCCCTGAGATGGGCACGACAGTCCCTGTCCCTGGCTGGAGTGGGGGGAGGGAACACTGAGGAAGGGGAACCCTGTAGTGCAGGAGCAGGGAGGAAGCAGTTCCTGGGTGCATTGAGAAGGGAGTATAAAAGGTGGGCACCATCTTAGTTCAGTGCAGAGAAGTCTGAGCAGAAGTGGCAGGGAGCAGGGGCTCTGCATGAGCTCTGCTCCGGAGGCGGGCCTAGTAACAGAGGCCCAGGCCTGGAAGAGGGAGAAGGAAGGAAGAGGGAGAAGGAAGGAAGAGGGAGAAGGAAGGAAGAGGGAGAAGGAAGGAAGAGGGAGAAGGAAGGAAGAGGAGCGGAGAAGGCTCCAGGAACGAGGAATGAAGGGATCCCAGGGGTGCGGACAGGCGAGTCGCCACCGCACGCCCGAATCCACCTGCGTGGAGGGGTCAGGCCAAAGGAGGAGACGGGTCCCCAAACTAGTGGAGGCAGGAAACGACCCTCAGCTAGAAACCGGAGGCTCTGACATTTTATGTGGCGCAGCCCCTCGCTACACCCGCTAGGAAGGCACCACATAGGGTCAGGGAAACTGGCGCCAAGTTTACCAAGAGGAGGCCCGAGGCAGCCGGACAGAAGTGTTGGTAAGAAAGGCCAGACAAAGGACACACAAAGGGGGTCCTGTGAAGTGCTCCAAAGTTATCTGGGAGTTGTCTGAGCCCCTCACCTGGTGAGCACAGTACGACGTGGGCAGCCGTTACCTGCAGACGTGGTCTGGATAATAAGAACTGTGAGTAAAGGCCCTGAACTGCATCACTGACTCCGTGTCGTTACTGCTGCTGCCCTGCACCATCACCCCCATCCTCCGCATACACTGCCCTGAGGCTATACTCCTCCCGTGGGGAGTTATGCTACGCTCTGCTGCACCCACAACACCAGCCTCAGCGGTCTGCCCTGTAGCGGCGGTTCACTCTGACCGCAATCCACGGGTGGCGTAGTCGGACATTTAAACATGAAAGCCACATAAATAGTTCCGCCACTGGTTTGACCGCCCTGAGCCACGGAACTGGGTCGCCGCCACGAAGACTACAACCACCAGCATCCACCAAAAAGGGTCCGGCTCCGGGTGTCCCAAGGCCCAGGGGGTGCGTCAGAACATTTTCATCACCTTTCACAATCACCAATGGGACAAGGCAGTGATGTCCTCTGTCCCCTCTCTTATACATCCTAGTGACGGAGCACCTGCTCTCATCAATTCGCCATAACCCCAATATTAGGTGGATTGAGGTGGGAGGCACCGAGTACAAGTGCTCTCTATTTGCTGATGATGTCCTAGTATATATCACTCAATCACATATATCCATCCATGCTGTTATGGCTGAAATAGATCACTTTGTTACATGGTCAAATTTTAAAATCAATGCAGCGAAGTCTGAGGCCCTCGATGTCTCCCTCCCCAAATCCATATAGGATTCCATCCAGTCCAACTTTCCCTTTGCCTGGCCCTCACAGGGTATCAAATACTTAGGAATTCCTATTCATAGAGACCTCTCCCATCTATGTTATCTTAATTTTGGGCCCTTTATTGAACAACTCCATACAGACCACGGTTGGCAAGTTAGAACTGTAAGATTCACTACGTGAACCGCTGGTGTTTTGTGGAAAAGCACATGTACACTGTGTTCCAAATTATTATACAAAAAGTGTTTAGGAGTGATAAGGGAAGAATTTGTTTGTTTGTCAGTTAAACTCATTGATGGTGATGTGTGTCAGGGCTCTTTATATCACTGTAAGCAATTGCAGACACCTGTGCTAATTAGTTTGGCAGGTGTGTCCAATGAAAGGCAAGACTACTTAAGAAGGCTCTCTCACATTATTAAGCAGCCTACATTTTCTGCCAAAATGGGAAAGAAAAAGGATGTGTCGGCTGCTGAGAAGCAACAAATTGTGGAGTGTTTAGGTCAAGGCATGACTACAATCAACATTGTGCGATGATCAGGATGAAGTGTCTTGGCAATCAAGAAGTATGTAGCTGATTCACAGTACACACGTGTGCGTGCTGATAAGGGCAAATTGAGGACTCTTTCCTACAGGCAATTACGTCAGGTTGAAAGAGCAGCGGCAAAAAAGCCTTGTCATAGCAGCAGACAAGTTTTTGAAGCTGCTTTTGCCTCCAACATCCCCCGAACAACAAGATGCAGGGTCCTTCAGAGGTTTGCAGCTGTGCATGCGCCATCCTGTCGACCTCCTCTATCCACTTCACACAAGCAGAAACGGCTCCAGTGGGCCAAACATTACATGAAGACTGATTTCAAAACTGTTTTGTTCACGGATGAGTGCCGTGCAGCGCTCGATGGTCCAGATGGATGGAGTGGAGGATGGCTGGTTGATGGACACCCCACGCAAACACGGCTACAGCGCCAACAAGGAGGAGGTGGAGTAATGTTTTGGGCTGGAATCATGGGGAGAGAGATTGTCGGCCCCTTTAGGATCCCTGAAGGCGCTAAAGATGAACTCCATAATGTATGTGGATTTTCTCAAACAGCACTTCCTGCCATGGTTCAAGAAGAAGAACCGTGTATTTCACAGCAAGATCATTTTTCTGCATGATAATGCACCATCTCATGCTGCACATAAAACATCTGCATCTCTGGCTGATATGGGCATAAAAGGGGACAAACTTATGGTGTGACCCCCATGCTCCCCTGACCTCAACCCCATTCAGAACCTTTGGAGCATCATTAAAAGGAGTGTCTATGATGGCGGGAGGCAGGTCACATCTAAGCAACAGCTCTGGGAGGGTATTCTGTCCTCATGCAAAACAATTGAAGCAGAAACCATCCAAAACCTGACAAATTCAATGGACGAGAGAGTTCAGAAGCTCCTTTCGAACAAGGGGTCCTATGTGAAAATGTAACATCACCTAGAATAAAGTTTTGAGTTGAAAACTGTTTGATTTCAGTTTCTAACAACCTGCTAATGCTTATAATTTCAAAAATGACCATTTTTTTGGTCTTTATTAAAATGAAAAGGTTGATCGAAAAGTTTGGGGGATCTAAGAGTGTGGCAACCCAGTAGTCATGATTACTTCGAATTCTGACAATATGAGGGTCATGCTGCAGGTAGTGCAGCAAGAAGGCACTTATGTGTCTTGCGCATCTCGGAGCCCCAAAATTATTTTCCGGGCTAGATGCAGCTAAAAATTATTTTTAATTTTAAATCTGGTGAAGCTTTAGTATAGATGGCCTAATAGGATCAGTGCTGCACACTGCTACAAAGCCCAAATTATTTTCCAGTCAAGATACAGATAAACATGATTAGTAATTTGAAAGCTTAAAACGGTTGGTAGGGTGATTTTAACCAATCATCAAGCTTTTACTCTCCCCAGGATGACACAGGGGTAGAAAAGTCGTTTCGGATCCATGATTTGTTCATCTTTATGAACGTGAGTCTGTCTACATTATCAGTGGAGAGCCGCGTGCGCTTATCTGTCAGCACACCACCAGCAGCGCTGAACACACGTTCAGACAGAACGCTGGCTGCGGGGCATGACAAGATCTCCAAGGCGTAAGTGGCTAGCTCCGGCCATTTATCCAGATTGGAAGCCCAAAAAGAGCAAGGGTCCAGTGACACAGTCGTGGCTTCAATGTTTACTTGGAGATACTCCTGTACCATCGTCTCTAGGCGTTGACTATGTGTCAGACTTCTTGTCTCCTGTGGCCTTGCAAAGGATGGGCTAAAAAAGTGGTGAAATGATTCCGCAAAATTGATGTTACCAGCAGATACTGTGGTTCTGTTACGGTTTGAGTGCTGAACACTTGACGGTCCCACGGTTGGCAAGTTGGAACTGTGAGATTCACTACGTGCACCACTGGTATTTTGTGGAAAAGCACATGTAAGATTCTGCAACAGTCTCTGCTGATACTCCTGCATGCGTGCATCCCTTTCTATGGCAGGAATAATTTCTGCAAATTTACTTTTGTACCGGGGATCTAACAGTGTGGCAACCCAGTAGTCAGGATTATTTCTAATTCTCACAATTCGAGGGTCATGTTGCAGGTAGTGCAGCAAGAAGGCACTCATGTGTGTTGCGCATCCAGGAGCACCAAGTCCCTGTTGTGTTGGTGGCGAGGTAACAATCATGCTTCCTTCCTCTGTCCTCTCCCCCCAACCTCGCACAACAGAAATGTGATCAAGGTCTCCCTCATCTGAGGAGTCTTCCATCAGTTCGTCCTCCACTTCTTCCTGGGCTCCTGCACCTTCCTCACTAGTTTGGCTGCTACCATGCGCCCTGGTAAAACCATCTCCCCCACCCTCACATGCCTGCCGCCTTGGTGCTGCCGACCGTCTGGACCTTGCAGATGTTAGCCCTTCCGCATACAACTCCTCCTCCTCTACTTCCTCCACCTCCTCTTGTGCCACCACCTGACTCCGAATTCTGTTTAACATGTGCTCCAGCATGTAAATCACCGGAATAGTCATGCTGATAATGGCATCGTCAGCACTAAACATCTTCGTCGCCATTTCAAAACTGTGCAGAAGGGTGCATAGGTCCCTGATCTGAGACCACTCCTCCAGCGTGATTTGCCCCACCTCTGAATCTCGTTGGCCCAGGCTATACGTCAGAACGTATTGCACCAGGGCTTGTCGGTGCTGCCACAGTCGCTGCAACATGTGCAGAGTTGAATTCCACTGGGTAGGCACATCGCATTTTAGCCGGTGAAGTGGCAGGCCCAACGACTTCTGTAGAGATGTAAGTCGCTGAGCTGCGGGATGCAAACGGCGGAAGTGAGCACACAGCGACCGTGCCCTCTGCAGAAGGCCATCTAGTCTGGGATAGTGGGCTAAAAATTGCTGGACAACCAGGTTCAACACGTGAGCCATACAAGGCACGTGTGTGACATTGCCCCGGCGAAGGGCCGCACCCAGGTTTGCAGCATTGTCGCACACGGCCTTCCCTGGTTTCAGGTCCAGTGGAGACAACCATTCATGAAATTGGTTCTCCAGAGCTGACCACAACTCCTCAGCTGTGTGACTCACATTTCCCAGACATTTCAATGTAAAAACCGCCTGATGACGTTGAGCCCTACTGCCAGCATAGTAAGGAGGTGTGCAGGATCCCTTCTGCGCAGTTAGAAAGCTTGTGGCATGACCAGACAGGCTTTGGGTGCAGGTGGAAGACCGAGAGGAGGTTGAGGAGGCAGAAGCAGTGGAGGAACTTTGACATAAAGAGGATTGACGCACAACTCGTGGGGACGGCAAGACTTGGACAGCAGCCCCTTGTCCTGCTGTCACCATAGTTACCCAGTGCCCAGTCAGCGACATGTAACGCCCCTGTCCATGCCTACTCGTCCAAGTGTCTGTGGTGAAATGCACCCTGTCACACACAGTTTCTCAAAGAAGCAGTGATGTTGTGTGCGACATGCTGGTGGAGCGCAGGCACACCTTTCTTTGAGAAGTAGTGCCGACTGGGCATCTGGTACTGGGGCACTGCGACGGACATAAGGTCTCGAAAATCCTCTGTGTCCACCAGGCGGAAAGGCAGCATTTCTGTAGCCAAGAGCTTGCAGATGGTGAAATTCAACCTCTTAGCTTTCTCATGGCTAGGAGGAAATGGTCTTTTACTTGTCCACATCTGAGGGACCGAGGGCTGGCTATTGTGCTTAGACGGGGTTGATAAGGGTGTCCCCGGCAAACTGCCGGTCTGTGAGGAAGATGCAGGCGGACATGTTAGGTTGCCTTGATCCAAAGGTGGTGCTATCGATGTCGGACAGCGCTCAACACCAGCTGGTGTTACCACCTCCAAAGAAAATGATGACCTGCCAATCACGCTGGCTGTTGCGGGTAAAGAGGTGGCAGGTCTGCGCCCCAAAACAGGTGTGACTGCTGTCCCCCCAGTCACAGAGGATGAAGAGGCCGCGGATGCACAAGATATGGCAGACTGTGATTGGCCCGGCCGGCTAGGCCGCATTGTAGCACACTGAGCTTCCCACTGCAACTTATGCTTCATGTCCATGTGCCGGTTCATGCATGAAGTACTCAAACTATGTATTTTTTGGCCTCTACTTAGCTTTTGCTGACAAATGTTACAGATAACACGAGTTGGGTCATCTTTATCGATCTGAAAAAATGCCCAGGCTATGCAAGGCTTAGCACCCATGCGACCTGAAGAGCCACCACGACTTGTGGCGAGAGGCAGAGTTGTGTTTGAGGATGCAGTTGTTGACGTGCTTCCAGTACTACGTCTCTGTCCAGGAAGGAGCAACCTGACCTCGTCGTCACTAGCATCTTCCTCCACCTCCTCTGCTGACCTCATCTCTTGGCTGACTGTGGGTTGACAGTAAGTGGGATCTCAGACCTCATCATCATCACCCTGTGCGTTATCACACCCGTCGTCCTCAGAGCCAACCTGTTCCTGCCCTGACAAAAAACTAAAGTTGTCGCTCCAATCAGGTATTTGAGTCTTATCATCGTCTTCCTCATTGTCTCCACCAACAGGAGTTACAGTTTGGGAATGAGGGTCTACATTATGGTCAGAACCTTCTGCGTCTGGTCCTGGATCCGACTCAAAGATTCTGGGCATCAGTGCAGATCATTTCCTCGTCTGGATTCACATTAGCGCTGGAGTCGACCTCTGATTCCCAGGCTATAGTATGAGTAAACAGCTCTGCAGACTCAACCATCTGTTCTACCTCATACTCAGACGGGCAGCTGGAGATTTGGGAGCTGTGAGGAAGCAAGTGCGATTTGGGTGACACCTTTGAGGACTGGAGTATTTGTGATGTTGAAGTTGATGTGGAGGAGAGCCCACTTAAAGGAGCACTTGATATCCGTTGAAGCACCTGCTGTTTTTGTGCCTCATCTGGAATTTGTAGCGATTGGCGTGGCCGTAAGAAAGGGATCTTATCACATTGTCCGCTAAAAGAAGTAGACATTTTAGTTTGGCTGGAAGATGGTCTTTCTTCTGCAGATGTTACTGTTGCTTTAACACCTACCCCACGGACACAACCTTTTTTCCCCTTCCCAACACGCCTATTCCCCTTTCCACCAGCAGCAGGCCTTTTTCCACTCATTTTGGTGGTTAACTAATTCACAACTCTGGAGTTGTTTGCACAAAAAAACAATGGATGGTAACCGAGCAGAGCTGAGTGGCCAAACTGTGGTATTAGGCCAAAACTATTGGCTGGGTTAGATGCAGAAAAAAATTATTTTTAATTTGCAACCTGATGGAGGTCAGTATAGATGGACTAATAGACCAAGTCCCACACACCGCTAGAAGCCCAACTATTTTTTCAGAGCTAGATGCAGAAAAAAATTATATTCAATTTGCAACCTGCTGGAGGTCAGTATAGATGGACTAATAGAATGATGCTATGCCCAAAAGATTTTACTTCACTAGGTGCAGTAAAAAAATTGGTGTTCTATACACAGGTGTTATATCTTGCAACACAGATGGGCTACTCCACTGACTAACACACTCTGCAATAGGCCAAAAAGGATTAGCTTTGCTAGATTCAGCCAAATGCTGTGAAAAAAACTTGCACAGCACTGGCACAGACCTGCCTGGCAAAAACTGATAGGAACTCATGTAACCTAGTCCTGAAAAGGACTCCAATTACAATTAGTCTTTACTCCCACAACCTATCTATTTAAGAGCACAGACCTCCCTGATAAAAGTCGTAGGAAATGCTGTAACCTAGTCCTTAAAAGGACTGCAATCACAACTATTGCCTACTCCCAAGCTATCTGTATATTTGTGCGAAAATTGGCTTGAAATTAACAAGGTATAGCGCACACAGCAACAGCGGTGCCGTCTAACACGCAGCTGCAGCAGTGAGAAAATGGTGGCGACGGGGAAAATGGCTTGGTCTTATAGGGCAAGGACATGTGACATACACTGCCAATGACACATGCCCTTGCTTGTGTGATAAAAAGCACTTCGCTCCGTGTGTGCGTTGCTGATAGGCTGACAGATTGCACCTCCCCACTGCAAATGCGGGAAAGAGAAAAAAAAAATGGAGATCTTCATTGTTCCTGCAGAGATCCATCCCCTGCCCCTCCCCCCACCCCGCTGTACACTCAAACTGCGTATTAACATTAATTTTCATCATTACTGAGAAAAAATCCAGTTATGATTTTGGTGCACGAACAGTTATCGAACATAACCTCGAACAGCCGAATTTTTCTCAAATTGTTCGTGTTCACCGAACGGCTCGAACACCGCCCAAAACAGCTCGAATTTGAGATTGGCGAACAGTTCGAGTAGAACAACGCTCATCTCTACTAAAGATGACTAATTAAACATATCTGTGATACCATTGGGCTTCTTACATAATAAGGGTAAATGGTCCTCCTTGTACTGCTCGAGTCAGATATCTTGCCTCACGAATCTGAAACAGGTCCGGAATCTACAGAGATATTTTTTTGTTAAAATTAGCTACATTGTTTAAATAAGTGGCGATACACAAATTACTATGAAGAATGATGTTATAGTGACTATGTAACCAAGTCCAGTCCTTACCTTTAGTAAAAAGATTAGAAAGGCTCCTATGACACTAATAATTTCTCCAGCCAGACGTAGGTAATCTTCAGACGTGACATAAGATTCCTGGAATAAAAAAATTATACATGCATCAGTAAAGGGAGGTTGAAACCTCTACTTTCATCACATGTGTCAACATAGTCATACCTGTATTCTATTATGTCTGAATTAGTTAAAAGAATAGAATAGTGAAAGTGTAAGGATGGTGGAAAGTGCTGCAGCACTCCTACCCCTGAAGACCCCAATTGCGTCAAGTGTACTGTGCATTATATCATGCGTGTATGTGTGTATGTGTGTGTGTGTGTGTGTGTGTGTATGTATGTATGTATGTATGCATGTATGTATGCACACACCTCTATATCTATATGTGAATTGTGTTGTCATGTATAGTACAAGATAAGCAATGTTAATAATGTACAGTGTAGGACAGTTGATAAGGTAGGTAATATAGGGACCGATAAGTAGTTGACTGAACTTTAACATTAGGGTAAGATAGAGTTAATGTTTGGGACTAGCCTAGTGGCTTAGTGTTAGGGAAAGTGACTGCTTCTTACAGATAGTTCGAGTTTGGCGTGATAAATGAGCAGTGCTGCCAAAGGGTGATCCATGGTAAGAGGAGACCAAATGCGAGGAATAGCGAGATCCTGAAGTGAAGGGACTGACAAGACAGTGACCTTCTGGAAAAGCGTTCTTGCAGAGGACACAGATTACGCACCCTATAACTTGTAACACAAAGGTTATAGACTGAAGCAGGACTGAAAACGACAGACTATTGGGGTTCCAAACTGTAAGGGTTTCAGGGCACCAGTTGTGGACGAAAGGTAAAGGAAGAAAGGATGTGGAACCCCAGAGCAAGTAAGGAGACTTGCTGATTTGGAATGTAGCGTTATAGATGGGTGTTGGTGAAGTAAGGAGAAAGCAGTGTGCCTCACTAGCCTTGGAGTAACCTACAAAAGGAAGGATAGTAGGAAGAACACTGTGTGCCTGCAAAGCCCTAGATTAACCTACAAAAGGTAGGATGGTATGTGGTATGTGGAAAATTCTTTGTACTGAAAAGGAAATGGCCATAAGACTTTGTACCCATTATCCCTTGTACATATTCTTTGCCAAGTTATCGCTCAAAAAGTATCGTAAAATCCTAGAACAGTGATGGCGAACCTTTTAGAGTTGAGTGCCCTCACTGCAACCCAAAACCAAATTATTTATCATCAAGTGCCAACATGGCAATTTAAACTAAATACTGCGGTTTTAGTTCTGAAAAAAAAACTCATACGGAGAGCAGGCGGAGGCAGCATAGAGCAGCCACAGACAGGAGCAGGGGTATGAGACTGCAGATGTAAAGAACATGCTCACCCCCATCCTGGTATATACGTTACCCCCAATCCTTGTATATGCCCCCCCAGGTATATCACCCATCCTGGTATATGCCCCAATTCATGAATATGGCCCCCATGCTTGTATATGCTCCCACCAATCCTGGTATATCCGCCATCCTTTTATATGCCCTCCATCCTGATATATTCTCCCCAATCCTTGTATATGCTGCCCCTATCAATATATATGCACCTCCATCTTGGTACTGTATATCCCCCATCAGTGTATATGTGCCCCCATCCTGTTATATCCCCCAACTGTGTATATGGGCCCCTATCCTGGTATATTCCCCATCAGTGTATATAAGCCCCCATCCTGGTATATCCCCCATCATTGTATATGCGCCCTCATCGTGGTATATCCCCCATCCTGCCGGTGCCGCTGTTCATTGCATAGAAAAAAAAAAAAAAAAAACAATAAACACTCCTACTTCCCTCCCTTCCTCTCCCGCTCTGCGTCGTGTTCTGAAGTTGGCAGCTGACTTTAGCGTCCAAACAATGGGGCGCATGACATCACTGCAATGCGCCCAGTCGCGTGTACGCTGACATCAGCTGCTGGACAGCAGCGTGTATTGCGGCGCATCGGCCTGGCAAGTTTGTACGCTGCAATACACTTCAGCTAGTAATCCGATTCCTCACCCACCGGGTCCGGTCCAGGAGCGCTAGTGCTGAGGCGATGGCATGTGTATCCTTTGGGAGGGCGCTGCGTGCCCCCTCTGGCACGCGTGCCATAGGTTCGCCAGCACGGTCCTAGAATGTTACAGTTGGAAGAGACCTCCAGGGTCATCATGTCCAATGCCCTGCTCAATACAGGATTCACTAAACCATCTCAGACAGATGCCTGTCCAGCCTCTGTTGAAGACTTCCATTGAAGGAGAACTCACCACCTTTTGTGGCCACTTGTTTCACGTATTGATCACCCTCACTGTCAAATAAAGACTGTTTAAATGGCAGGCTCCTTTATTAAACTGTGGAACCTATGGTCCTGGCCAGCCAACACCATCGACTACAGGCAGCCTGCACGGGCGTGGTGCCTACACAGCACAAGTCCACATGCCCAGTCAGGGCCCATACTTTCATGCAGCACGCTGTGGTGTAAAAAGAGAGGAGTGCCTCGCCTGCGGCTACCGCCCCGCGCTACAAAAGCATCCGACATTTTTGAATGCAGCAATACCAAATGTATATTTTTGTTGGTTTTATTTTTAAGGGGAATGATTTTTCTTCCCACAATTTTTACTAACTTCAATAGTTTCAATATCACGTTGATCTCCTATGAACGCTGGCTACGAACGTTCAAGATATTCACAATGACCGGCACGGTGGTCTTCTACAAATCCCCGGCTTTCAAGAAAACCCATTGGCACCCCGTGATCATGTGACAGGGGCGACTATGGGCGGGATTTGTGACGCGCTTTCGGCCAGTGTGTGTTAAATGTCAGTGACTGGCAATGGGATTTAATAACCGGATTAGGCCATGTGTGGAGCGCCACTCTACCCGCGGCTGTTAAAGGCAAATGACAGCTGATTAAATCAGCCATTAAGTGAGGGGGAAGATGTGTAACTAAACTACAGCGCCGGCAAAAAATCTTTACATTTGTGCAGTAAAAAAAAAAAACTTTACGTGCACACAATGAAGGAGGATAATCAAAAACTATATAATAGCAAAACTGGCTTAGTAAAATGAAAATATCAATACTAATTAATTAAAATACTAATTGTAACGAAATATCCGCAATAAAACACTTGAACGTTAAGATTTTGTGGTTTTGTTGAATTTGTAAAGATTTTTTTTGCCGGCACTGTAAAATATACGTCAAAAGTCATTAAGAGGTTAAGAAAATCAGTTATAATATTTTAGATTTAATAAAGTTGAACTACTTGTGAGATATTTTGTTGCACCATTTTTCTTTGTCTGTCGTGTAATATTTAGGTGCATCTCTTATTCAACCAGATACTTTTGGTTATAGGAATATTGGTCCCAAGTTCCCATATACATGACTAATCTGCAAAAAGGTAAAATGACAATGAAAGGGTCTCCTTCATAGCAAAGTGCTATGGTGCACTATTCTTACTTTTATCAGTCGACCATAACAGCACCATGAGAGAGGGAATCCGCCACCAAGGACAGGAAACCTACAGGCTTAAAAGGGGACGGCCCTCCCTCTCGCCTCAGTTTGGATTACAGAGCATTGAGAGTAGTGTTGAGCCACCCCCGTAGTGTTCGAGTTCGGTTCGGTTCGTCGAACACCCGTGTGTTCGTCGAACACCCGTGTGTTCGCCGAACTGTTCGTCGAACACCTTCGAACACCATTAAAACCAATGGCAGGCAAACAAAAACACATAGAAACACATAGAAAACACCTTCAAAGGTGTCCAAAAGCTGACAAACTGCTCAGAAGACATAACTAACACATGGAAAAGTGACAAGTTCATATAGTCATGCGAAAATAAAAGAGGTGGAGGAGTAAAAGGAGGGGGGAGACAGATATAGGCATGTCATGCCCTTCTAAAATCCAAAAAGTGAGAAGCCGACACGTTCAGTCCGCTCCTGCCCGTGCCACCTCCGTGTCGCCGGGTTTGTGCCAGAGCCACGGTGAACCCTGACGGCCAGCCCACCTCTCCCATTACTGGTGCCTGTCCGCTGGTGGGTCGAGCGAGCCCCCCTGTGGTGGAGGCAGCTCTAAGCTTTTTAATTTAAATTGTCTCTCTAATTTGAATGAATACACTTTAAATCCATTTACAAGGATCTATTGGAGGGCAAGTCTCATGCCAGCAGCCGCGTAATTCCAGCTCCCGTAGCGTCCACTAAAGCTGCTGCAGTTAAAAAGCTTTTATAAGGATCGAGCTCGGCTGTCCACCGCAAGGCATCCTACTGCCAGTCCCAGCCCCTATGCCTTGGGGTGCCTCCTGATGCTCTTCACTAAGTATCCCATGGTCCCGAATCATTTCCTTTGAAAAAATTAAGTGTCTAAACTACAGGTGGTGTAGCTTGCTTAACAGCCGGGATAATCCGCTGACTAGCAGACACTGCTACTAGGCACAAAGTATTTCCTGGGCTAGATGCAGTTAAAAATTTGTAATTAGATACTCTCGTTGGATGCTGAGAAAGCATTCCATAGAGTCTTCTGGCACGCCATATATGATTCTCTTAAAAAGCTTGGGGTAGAGGTCTAGGGGACCCTTTTATAGCCAAAATCACGGCCCTGTATCGCAATACGTCACCTAGGCTGAAGATAAATGGAACTGTAGCACCCTGAGGGCTCGGTTGCTACAGACGTATTGCACCTCACCCAGAGGTGTGATATCTCACTCTCAGGTAAGGATGGAGTGTGGATCAGGACCCGACACCTGCATGCATTACACCACATTGCCGTGGGGCAGGGCGACCGATATGCCCCTGAGATGGGCACGACAGTCCCTGTCCCTGGCTGGAGTGGGGGGAGGGATCACTGAGGAAGGGGAACCCTGTAGTGCAGGAGCAGGGAGGAAGCAGTTCCTGGGTGCATTGAGAAGGAAGTATAAAAGGTGGGCACCATCTTAGTTCAGTGCAGAGAAGTCTGAGCAGAAGTGGCAGGGAGCAGGGGCTCTGCATGAGCTCTGCTCCGGAGGCGGGCCTAGTAACAGAGGCCCAGGCCTGGAAGAGGGAGAAGGAAGGAAGAGGAGCGGAGAAGGCTCCAGGAATGAGGAATGAAGGGATCCCAGGGGTGCGGACGGGCGAGTCGCCACCGCACGCCCGAATCCACCTGCGTGGAGGGGTCAGGCCAAAGGGGGAGACCGGTCCCCGAACTAGTGGAGGCAGGAAACGACCCTCAGCTAGAAACCGGAGGCTCTGACATTTTATGTGGCGCAGCCCCTCGCTACACCCGCTAGGAAGGCACCACATAGGGTCAGGGATACTGGCGCCAAGTTTACCAAGAGGAGGCCCGAGGCTGCCGGACAGAAGGGTTGGTAAGAAAGGCCAGACAAAGGACACACAAAGGGGGTCATGTGAAGTGCTCCAAAGTTATCTGGGAGTTGTCTGAGCCCCTCACCTGGTGAGCACAGTACGACGTGGGCAGCCGTTACCTGCAGACGTGGTCTGGATAATAAGAACTGTGAGTAAAGGCCCTGGACTGCATCACTGACTCCGTGTCGTTACTGCTGCTGCCCTGCACCATCACCCCCATCCTCCGCATACACTGCCCTGAGGCTATACTCCTCCCATGGGGAGTTATGCTACGCTCTGCTGCACCCACAACACCAGCCTCAGCGGTCTGCCCTGTAGCAGCGGTTCACTCTGACCGCAATCCACGGGTGGCGTAGTCGGACATTTAAACATCAAAACCACATAAATAGTTCCGCCACTGGTTTGACCGCCCTGAGCCACGGAACCGGGTCGCCGCCACGAAGACTACAACCACCAGCATCCACCAAAAAGGGTCCGGCTCCGGGTGTCCCAAGGCCCAGGGGGTGCGTCAGAACATTTTCATCACGTTTCACAATCACCAATGGGACAAGGCAGGGATGTCCTCTGTCCCCTCTCTTATACATCCTAGTGACGGAGCACCTGCTCTCATCAATTCGCCATAACCCCAATATTAGGTGGATTGAGGTGGGAGGCACCGAGTACAAGTGCTCTCTATTTGCTGATGATGTCCTAGTATATATCACTCAATCACATATATCCATCCCTGCTGTTATGGCTGAAATAGATCACTTTGTTACATGGTCAAATTTTAAAATCAATGCAGCGAAGTCTGAGGCCCTCGATGTCTCCCTCCCCAAATCCATATAGGATTCCATCCAGTCCAACTTTCCCTTTGCCTGTCCCTCACAGGGTATCAAATACTTAGGAATTCCTATTCATAGAGACCTCTCCCATCTATGTTATCTTAATTTTGGGCCCTTTATTGAACAACTCCATACAGACCACGGTTGGCAAGTTAGAACTGTAAGATTCACTACGTGAACCGCTGGTGTTTTGTGGAAAAGCACATGTACACTGCGTTCCAAATTATTATGCAAAAAGTGTTTAGGAGTGATAAGGGAAGAATTTGTTTGTTTGTCAGTTAAACTCATTGATGGTGATGTGTGTCAGGGCTCTTTATATCACTGTAAGCAATTGCAGACACCTGTGCTAATTAGTTTGGCAGGTGTGTCCAATGAAAGGCAAGACTACTTAAGAAGGCTCTCTCACATTATTAAGCAGCCTACATTTTCTGCCAAAATGGGAAAGAAAAAGGATGTGTCGGCTGCTGAGAAGCAACAAATTGTGGAGTGTTTAGGTCAAGGCATGACTACAATCAACATTGTGCGATGATCAGGATGAAGTGTCTTGGCAATCAAGAAGTATGTAGCTGATTCACAGTACACACGTGTGCGTGCTGATAAGGGCTAATTGAGGACTCTTTCCTACAGGCAATTACGTCAGGTTGAAAGAGCAGCGGCAAAAAAGCCTTGTCATAGCAGCAGACAAGTTTTTGAAGCTGCTTGTGCCTCCAACATCCCCCGAACAACAAGATGCAGGGTCCTTCAGAGGTTTGCAGCTGTGCATATGCCATCCTGTCGACCTCCTCTATCCACTTCACACAAGCAGAAACGGCTCCAGTGGGCCAAACATTACATGAAGACTGATTTCAAAACTGTTTTGTTCACGGATGAGTGCCGTGCAGCGCTCGATGGTCCAGATGGATGGAGTGGAGGATGGCTGGTTGATGGACACCCCACGCAAACACGGCTACAGCGCCAACAAGGAGGAGGTGGAGTAATGTTTTGGGCTGGAATCATGGGGAGAGAGATTGTCGGCCCCTTTAGGATCCCTGAAGGTGCTAAAGATGAACTCCATAATGTATGTGGATTTTCTCAAACAGCACTTCCTGCCATGGTTCAAGAAGAAGAACCGTGTATTTCACAGCAAGATCATTTTTCTGCATGATAATGCACCATCTCATGCTGCACATAAAACATCTGCATCTCTGGCTGATATGGGCATAAAAGGGGACAAACTTATGGTGTGACCCCCATGCTCCCCTGACCTCTACCCCATTCAGAACCTTTGGAGCATCATTAAAAGGAGTGTCTATGATGGCGGGAAGCAGTTCACATCTAAGCAACAGCTCTGGGAGGGTATTCTGTCCTCATGCAAAACAATTGAAGCAGAAACCATCAAAAACCTGACAAATTCAATGGACGAGAGAGTTCAGAAGCTCCTTTCGAACAAGGGGTCCTATGTGAAAATGTAACATCACCTAGAATAAAGTTTTGAGTTGAAAACTGTTTGATTTCAGTTTCTAACAACCTGCTAATGCTTATAGTTTCAAAAATGACCATTTTTTTGGTCTTTATTAAAATGAAAAGTTTGATCGAAAAGTTTGGGGGATCTAAGAGTGTGGCAACCCAGTAGTCATGATTACTTCGAATTCTGACAATATGAGGGTCATGCTGCAGGTAGTGCAGCAAGAAGGCACTTATGTGTCTTGCGCATCTCGGAGCCCCAAAATTATTTTCCGGGCTAGATGCAGCTAAAAATTATTTTTAATTTTAAATCTGGTGAAGCTTTAGTATAGATGGCCTAATAGGATCAGTGCTGCACACTGCTACAAAGCCCAAATTATTTTCCAGTCAAGATACAGATAAACATGATTAGTAATTTGAAAGCTTAAAACAGTTGGTAGGGTGATTTTAACCAATCATCAAGCTTTTACTCTCCCCAGGATGACACAGGGGTAGAAAAGTCGTTTCGGATCCATGATTTGTTCATCTTTATGAACGTGAGTCTGTCTACATTATCAGTGGAGAGCCGCGTGCGCTTATCTGTCAGCACACCACCAGCAGCGCTGAACACACGTTCAGACAGAATGCTGGCTGCGGGGCATGACAAGATCTCCAAGGCGTAAGTGGCTAGCTCCGGCCATTTATCCAGATTGGAAGCCCAAAAAGAGCAAGGGTCCAGTGACACAGTCGTGGCTTCAATGTTTACTTGGAGATACTCCTGTACCATCGTCTCTAGGCGTTGACTATGTGTCAGACTTCTTGTCTCCTGTGGCCTTGCAAAGGATGGGCTAAAAAAGTGGTGAAATGATTCCGCAAAATTGATGTTACCAGCAGATACTGTGGTTCTGTTACGGTTTGAGTGCTGAACACTTGACGGTCCCACGGTTGGCAAGTTGGAACTGTGAGATTCACTACGTGCACCACTGGTATTTTGTGGAAAAGCACATGTAAGATTCTGCAACAGTCTCTGCTGATACTCCTGCATGCGTGCATCCCTTTCTATGGCAGGAATAATTTCTGCAAATTTACTTTTGTACCGGGGATCTAACAGTGTGGCAACCCAGTAGTCAGGATTATTTCTAATTCTCACAATTCGAGGGTCATGTTGCAGGTAGTGCAGCAAGAAGGCACTCATGTGTGTTGCGCATCCAGGAGCACCAAGTCCCTGTTGTGTTGGTGGCGAGGTAACAATCATGCTTCCTTCCTCTGTCCTCTCCCCCCAACCTCGCACAACAGAAATGTGATCAAGGTCTCCCTCATCTGAGGAGTCTTCCATCAGTTCGTCCTCCACTTCTTCCTGGGCTCCTGCACCTTCCTCACTAGTTTGGCTGCTACCATGCGCCCTGGTAAAACCATCTCCCCCACCCTCACATGCCTGCCGCCTTGGTGCTGCCGACCGTCTGGACCTTGCAGATGTTAGCCCTTCCGCATACAACTCCTCCTCCTCTACTTCCTCCACCTCCTCTTGTGCCACCACCTGACTCCGAATTCTGTTTAACATGTGCTCCAGCATGTAAATCACCGGAATAGTCATGCTGATAATGGCATCGTCAGCACTAAACATCTTCGTCGCCATTTCAAAACTGTGCAGAAGGGTGCATAGGTCCCTGATCTGAGACCACTCCTCCAGCGTGATTTGCCCCACCTCTGAATCTCGTTGGCCCAGGCTATACGTCAGAACGTATTGCACCAGGGCTTGTCGGTGCTGCCACAGTCGCTGCAACATGTGCAGAGTTGAATTCCACTGGGTAGGCACATCGCATTTTAGCCGGTGAAGTGGCAGGCCCAACGACTTCTGTAGAGATGTAAGTCGCTGAGCTGCGGGATGCAAACGGCGGAAGTGAGCACACAGCGACCGTGCCCTCTGCAGAAGGCCATCTAGTCTGGGATAGTGGGCTAAAAATTGCTGGACAACCAGGTTCAACACGTGAGCCATACAAGGCACGTGTGTGACATTGCCCCGGCGAAGGGCCGCACCCAGGTTTGCAGCATTGTCGCACACGGCCTTCCCTGGTTTCAGGTCCAGTGGAGACAACCATTCATGAAATTGGTTCTCCAGAGCTGACCACAACTCCTCAGCTGTGTGACTCACATTTCCCAGACATTTCAATGTAAAAACCGCCTGATGACGTTGAGCCCTACTGCCAGCATAGTAAGGAGGTGTGCAGGATCCCGTCTGCGCAGTTAGAAAGCTTGTGGCATGACCAGACAGGCTTTGGGTGCAGGTGGAAGACCGAGAGGAGGTTGAGGAGGCAGAAGCAGTGGAGGAACTTTGACATAAAGAGGATTGACGCACAACTCGTGGGGATGGCAAGACTTGGACAGCAGCCCCTTGTCCTGCTGTCACCATAGTTACCCAGTGCCCAGTCAGCGACATGTAACGCCCCTGTCCATGCCTACTCGTCCAAGTGTCTGTGGTGAAATGCACCCTGTCACACACACAGTTTCTCAAAGAAGCGGTGATGTTGTGTGCGACATGCTGGTGGAGCGCAGGCACACCTTTCTTTGAGAAGTAGTGCCGACTGGGCATCTGGTACTGGGGCACTGCGACGGACATAAGGTCTCGAAAATCCTCTGTGTCCACCAGGCGGAAAGGCAGCATTTCTGTAGCCAAGAGCTTGCAGATGGTGAAATTCAACCTCTTAGCTTTCTCATGGCTAGGAGGAAATGGTCTTTTACTTGTCCACATCTGAGGGACCGAGGGCTGGCTATTGTGCTTAGACGGGGTTGATAAGGGTGTCCCCGGCAAACTGCCGGTCTGTGAGGAAGATGCAGGCGGACATGTTAGGTTGCCTTGATCCAAAGGTGGTGCTATCGATGTCGGACAGCGCTCAACACCAGCTGGTGTTCCCACCTCCAAAGAAAATGATGACCTGCCAATCACGCTGGCTGTTGCGGGTAAAGAGGTGGCAGGTCTGCGCCCCAAAACAGGTGTGACTGCTGTCCCCCCAGTCACAGAGGATGAAGAGGCCGCAGATGCACAAGATATGGCAGACGGTGGTTGGCCCGGCCGGCTAGGCCGCATTGTAGCACACTGAGCTTCCCACTGCAACTTATGCTTCATGTCCATGTGCCGGTTCATGCATGAAGTACTCAAACTATGTATTTTTTGGCCTCTACTTAGCTTTTGCTGACAAATGTTACAGATAACACGAGTTGGGTCATCTTTATCGATCTGAAAAAATGCCCAGGCTATGCAAGGCTTAGCACCCATGCGACCTGAAGAGCCACCACGACTTGTGGTGAGAGGCAGAGTTGTGTTTGAGGATGCAGTTGTTGACGTGCTTCCAGTACTACGTCTCTGTCCAGGAAGGCGCAACCTGACCTCGTCGTCACTAGCATCTTCCTCCACCTCCTCTGCTGACCTCATCTCTTGGCTGACTGTGGGTTGACAGTAAGTGGGATCTCCAACCTCATCATCATCACCCTGTGTGTTATCACACCCGTCGTCCTCAGAGCCAACCTGTTCCTGCCCTGACAAAAAACTAAAGTTGTCGCTCCAATCAGGTATTTGAGTCTTATCATCGTCTTCCTCATTGTCTCCACCAACAGGAGTTACAGTTTGGGAATGAGGGTCTACATTATGGTCAGAACCTTCTGCGTCTGGTCCTGGATCCGACTCATAAAGATTCTGGGCATCAGTGCAGATCATTTCCTCGTCTGGATTCACAGAAGCGCTGGAGTCGACCTCTGATTCCCAGGCTATAGTATGAGTAAACAGCTCTGCAGACTCAACCATCTGTTCTACCTCATACTCAGACGGGCAGCTGGAGATTTGGGAGCTGTGAGGAAGCAAGTGCGATTTGGGTGACACCTTTGAGGACTGGAGTATTTGTGATGTTGAAGTTGATGTGGAGGAGAGCCCACTTAAAGGAGCACTTGATATCCGTTGAAGCACCTGCTGTTTTTGTGCCTCATCTGGAATTTGTAGCGATTGGCGTGGCCGTAAGAAAGGGATCTTATCACATTGTCTGCTAAAAGAAGTAGACATTTTAGTTTGGCTGGAAGATGGTCTTTCTTCTGCAGATGTTACTGTTGCTTTAACACCTACCCCACGGACACAACCTTTTTTCCCCTTCCCAACACGCCTATTCCCCTTTCCACCAGCAGCAGGCCTTTTTCCACTCATTTTGGTGGTTAACTAATTCACAACTCTGGAGTTGTTTGCACAAAAAAACAATGGATGGTAACCGAGCAGAGCTGAGTGACCAAACTGTGGTATTAGGCCAAAACTATTGGCTGGGTTAGATGCAGAAAAAAATTATTTTGAATTTGCAACCTGATGGAGGTCAGTATAGATGGACTAATACAACAAGTCCCACACACAGCTAGAAGCCCAATATTTTTTCAGAGGTAGATGCAGAAAAAAATACATTTAGTTTGCAACCTGATGGATGTCAGTATAGATGGACTAATACAACAAGTCCCACACACAGCTGGAAGCCCAATATTTTTTCAGAGGTACTGTAGATGCAGATAAAAATTATTTTTAATTTGCAACCTGATGGAGGTCAGTATAGATGGACTAATTGAGAAAGTCCGACACACTACTAGAAGGCCAAATATTTTTTCAGAGCTAGATGCAGAAAAAAATTATATTCAGTTTGCAACCTGATGGAGGTCAGTATAGATGGATTAATAGAACAAGACCCACACACAGCTAGAAGCCCAATATTTTTTCAGAGGTAGATGCAGAAAAAATATATTCAGTTTGCAACCTGATGGAGGTCAGTATAGATGGATTAATAGAACAAGACCCACACACAGCTAGAAGCCCAATATTTTTTCAGAGCTAGATGCAGAAAAAAATTATATTCAGTTTGCAACCTGATGGAGGTCAGTATAGATGGATTAATAGAATGATGCTATGCCCAAAAGATTTTACTTCACTAGGTGCAGTAAAAAAATTGGTATTCTATACACAGGTGGTATATCTTGCAACACAGATAGGCTACTCCACTGACTAACACACTCTGCAATAGGCCAAAAAGGATTAGCTTTGCTAGATTCAGCCAAATGCTGTGAAAAAAACTTGCACAGCACTGGCACAGACCTGCCTGGCAAAAACTGATAGGAACTCATGTAACCTAGTCCTGAAAAGGACTCCAATTACAATTAGTCTTTACTCCCACAACCTATCTATTTAAGAGCACAGACCTCCCTGATAAAAGTCGTAGGAAATGCTGTAACCTAGTCCTTAAAAGGACTGCAATCACAACTATTCCCTACTCCCAAGCTATCTGTAGATTTGTGCGAAAATTGGCTTGAAATTAACAAGGTATAGCGCACACAGCAACAGCGCTGCCGTCTAACACGCAGCTGCAGCAGTGAGAAAATGGTGGCGACGGGGAAAATGGCTTGGTCTTATAGGGCAAGGACATGTGACATACACTGCCAATGACACATGCCCTTGCTTGTGTGAAAAAAAGCACTTCGCTCCGTGTGTGCGCTGCTGATAGGCTGACAGATTGCACCTCCCCACTGTAAATGCGGGAAAGAGAAAAAAAAATGGAAATTGTTCGTGTTCGCCGAACGGCTCGAACACCGCCCAAAACAGCTCGAATTTGAGATTGGCGAACAGTTCGAGTAGAACAACGCTCATCTCTAATTGAGAGGACTTCGTCTGACCTCACATTTGGGAGAAGGGTGCTCCAAGCCGTGGTCCCTCCCTAGAATCTTCATCTCTGCAATTCTCTCGTGGTCCTGTCATGGTCGACGAATAAAGAGATTTGTTACTTACCGGTAACGGGATCTCTCGGAGACCATGACAGCACCCTTATATTCCCTCCCTTCACCCCTTTTGGGAGGACTTCTTATCTGTTTTCAATCTTTATTCTCACACATTGGTGTTGTAAGAAAATGTGTATACTGTTTGTTTCATTATTATGTTGCTATGTCTACTAACCGGGCGGTCCTCTCAATGCTCTGTAATCCAAACTGAGGCGAGAGGGAGGGCCGCCCCCTTTTAAGCCTGTAGGTTTCCTGTCCTTGGTGGGCGGATTCCCTCTCCTGTGGTGCTGTCATGGTCTCTGAGAAATCCCGTTACCGGTAAGTAACTAATCTCTTTTACAAAGCCAGATTTGACATGTATAGAATACACTTAAAATCTGTTAATGTTAATCTACATTTTGTTGCCTACAGTCAACATGTCAATCACCAAGGAATTTCTGTATAGAAATATTTACATGTGACCAGCACTGAAGTCACAAGAAACTCAACAACCCTTATGTATGATCCTCCCTCCTGGGCAGGAAATCTGCATTGTGACCTCAACACTGGGTGAGAAAAGCAACCAGAATTAGCAACTTTTCATATATTGTCACCATGTCCTATCATGCATAGTAATAAGACAACAATACATTTTTCCCACAATGTAAGTTATAAATTAAATTATAAATCCTTTACTTTATTTCTTTTAGAATGATTTTGCATATTCTGATTTTTCTGCTCTATCCACATTTATAGCAAATGTAAATAAAAAGGAATAATTATATATTGAGATATATATTTTTTTCACTTTTTTTTTATACACATACACGTATGTGTATATATGTATGCATGTACAAAACATATAATGGTTTCTAATTGGAGTTTGTGGAAAAACAATAATAACTGTATGTAGGAGTCTCACATTTAGGGTCTTCTGCACCATAATAGTGATGTCCCTGGGATCGGTACTGTTGTCTGGTCTTGGTTTAAGAGGTCTGTTAGCACAACTTAGAGACACAATGGTCATGTACAGAATGTAAAGAACAGTCAAACTCCAGAAATACGGCCGTCCGAACCTCCGCCACTTTGTGTTGACTAGTTCTTTTACTGGAGACAAGTCCAATATCCGTTGTGCCTGAAAAGAAAAAAAGTTTTTAATGAAGACTATGCTATAAGGGTTCCAGCTAATCAAGTATGAAGCTTCAAAAAGTTTAATCTCTTTGAAACATCTATTTCATTACTTAAAAAGGTAAAGATGAGTGAATGTTTTGAAATTAAAATTTGCCAGATTTGTTGAGTTTTCCCAAAATATTAGATGCAAAATTCCTACAATGTCTCCAATTGCCCTGAAATGATATGAGTGACAATTCTTACATCTCCCTACTACTGTATCCAACCCCTTTCAAGTTCTTTGACATTATTAAAGCTGTGTTGGAGTTAAAGTGACATCAACCTTTATGATTATGGGTAATCATCTGCCAGTGGTTTATTTCCCGGCCGAACGAAAGGATTGAGCAATTGAATTCCAACAGCCTTATTCCTTATGTTCCCCAATGGTTGGGAGAATCACATACACATTAGATGCTTGAGCATTACTGCTGAAATTGTCAGGTTTGGCCGACTTTTATCCAAGGTGTGTGAGGTCTTTACACATAGGTTTTGTGTAATTCTTAATATTAACCTGTAGAGATATTGCACAGACTTTAGGACTTCTCGTGTGGCACCAATCCTTTGGAAACCAGGCACCACAATACACTTTAATTTCTACTTATAGATTACATTATCTACACACACACACCTCTCTTTTTTTCCCAGAAACCACCAAATCCAGTACAGAGTGATGATCTTCCCACGTGTCTATCTCAGTTAGGTCATAGAGATAACAACTAATAGGGCCAAACGTCCACTGTAGTTGTCTTCTTTTTTGTACCAAGTGCTGGAACATCTGATGAAATTGAGGAGCATAGAAAATGAATGCATTGTGTAAAAGTGGAAAATAATTTGAACACAGCACAATTCACTTTTAATTCTAAGTCGCATGATCCAACGGGAGTCTAATATGGACAATTTGACAATTTCCTAAAATATACCAACTGGATGTAATCTCTTTTGCATACATACCACAGTGTTACCTTCCACAGCTGCCATTTTTAATGGGGTTAGATCATCATTATTGTGTATCTCCTCAAGCCCTGGACCATAGTTCTCCTTGTGATGGCTCACGATAAGATCATACATCTGACAGGCAGACATCTTGTTTGACTGTAGTGTCAGGATGTGGAGGATGGTATTTCCTGGAGAGAAGAAGAATATATGAAAATGGTGCCAACCTCACAACTAATGAATTTTCTTGGTTACAGTCAAAAATAATTTTAAAAATCGAGCAATTTTCTGATGCAATAAATGCAGAAAAAAGTCAGTCCCCAAAACAGTGTCTGAGGCATCTCATTCGGGCAGCCCAACCATGTTCTACACTACTGAGGGGGAAGAACTCATAACAGCTGTCTGTATATAGGTTTCTGGCTTGGCTAATAGCGTGCTAACTTCAATAGATTGCACTAGCAATATTCTAATTGGGAGGTAGCTAATTTGCCATGAAACACTACTAATACTTAGGTGATCTCCATTAGTTGAGAAGACCTCAACCCAAAGTTGCTTGATGGGCTAATTAATCATCTAGCAAAATCCTGTTACACACTAATGATGGAAAGGACTCAAACTGTTATCTGAAGATGAATGCTTCACTTTGTTAATGATCGGGTCACAAGCCTCAGTAAAGGGCTGGAAACTGGCTTACAAGTTGTTATTCTTTCTTGAAGCCCCCCCCAAAAGATCATTGCCAACAACATTCCATACATGGATGGTCTTCTTAAGAAGAGCCAAACATCTACATACATGTAAACTTGTTTTTATGTGTAAATTACTCACCGTGGGAATCCTTGGCCTCAGCATTAGCTCCATGTAGCAATATCAGCCGCACCAGCTCCGCATTACCCACACATGCGGCAAACGAAAGAATGTGCTCTCCTGCAATGAGAAAAGCAGCTAGATCTTACATCAGATCCAGTGGACTTATCTTCATGAGCCAGAGCTAACTGGCTTTGTACAAGACCAGTCTCCACTTTGGAGGACTCAATCTGTCCATGTATTACATGAACCGTGTGTATTTGTGTAAAGTGGCCATGAGCGGTAGTCATGATGGTAGCTACTGTCCGGTTATGCTCTGGCACTTTACAGGAAAACAGTGTCCCAGTCCCAGTGTCATGTCAGGTGTGGGGTGCATTACACTCACTTGTAGGCCGCAGGTCTCCACTGCCTCCAGGCTTCCATCCTCAGGAGCCACGACACACAATTCAAGGGACACCAAGTTCATTGCAACAAGCAAACGTTTAAGTCCATCATGTTGTGACATGTGGGATAGGGCGCATCATTTCATGTTTCTTACCTCCTTAGTACAAAGCATCATCAGCTATACCACTCGTTCATCCTGGACTATCCCCAAGCCCACTGGCTCAGTCAGCCTCTGGAATTTCCTGTCCACTTCAGTATTGCACCCAGGATCGAACACCTGGCCTTCAAGCGGTTCCACATCCACAAAACTTTTATCAGTCAGAAAACTTGATCCTTTCCTTGGCACCTGACCCAAACCCTAGGCTCTGAATGTTGCAGGAATGTCCACAGGGATTTCAGTACGGCCTCCCACTGCCTTGAACGACTGGTACCTGCTGCCCCTAGCAGCCCACTGCATCTGTGTCACCCTGACCTGGATGCCACAAAGTGTAATAAAGCTGTGTCTGAGACCAAGGGGGAGGTTCTCTGGTCAGGGGAACATTAGCATGCAATGCCTCCTGTCTCAGGCCAGTAGGGGGAGCTGGCTGCCCCTATAAAAGCTGGTACTGAGGGCAGGGTTAGAGAGAACTGGATTGCCTGTCTCAGCTCTGAGACGTGTCCCAGAGTGGAGCAGGGACAGAAAGTTGCATTGTAACCTAAGAGGAAGTGTGGCAGGAGGAGAGCCACAAGCCAGAGACAAGAGGCGAAGAGAGCCTGTCTTGGCAGAGAAAAGACTTAATTCTACCAGACTTTGGTGTCTGAGGCTGGAAGGATTCCACATCCCCAGCAGAGAACCAGTCCGCAAGGGACTGTACATTCCTTGGCCTAAGAAGCCTGGAGGCCCTGCCACAACCGAAGGGACCAGTAAAGCCGTACAAGGCTGGGAGCAGAAAGGAACCCACGTCGCAGGCCATACAGGCGAGAATACACAGAAAGCTTGGAAACGTGGGCTGTTACCCTATAAAGAGGAGATAGCCAGAAGGAGCGCAGAAAGCACGATAGGCCTACACCCTCACCCTGACCAGGGCCAATTTCCCCGTTGCTCTCAGACATCCAGGTCCCCTCCTAGCTGGGACTGTTTGTGGGTCAGTTTTCTTGTTTAGTAAAGACCCTGGACTGCAACCTGTTGTCTGTGTGCTCCTTGCTCCTCCAGCACTATCAGCACTGGGACTCTCACTACCATCACTCCCAACATCCACTATACTGCCCTGGGGCCGCACTCTTCCCGTGGGGAGTCACACTACCCTAGCTGCACACCTCATCAGCCCCAGCGGTCTGCATGCAGTGGCGGTTCCTAATAACCGCAAATCCACGGGTGGCGTAGTCGGACATTATCAGCAGAACATAGCAGACTACCATTGGCCTGACCACCCTGAGCCACGGAACCGGGTCGCCACTACTACCCCCATCGTCTCCCTATTGCCCGGATCCGAGTGCCCCACGGCCCAGGGGGCGAGTCACATCTGAACTTGATCTTGTGACTGCACTTCCCCATCTCTCTCTCACTACCAGGAAGTGCCCACTTTTCATTAACACTAGTCGCCACTGGGCTAGTTCTATCATTAACTATATCATATCCTGTAGACTAAACCTATTGTCCTTATATAATGTCCTATACCATAGCTAAGCCACTTTACTATATGAACCTCATGCATGTGACGCACCCCCTGGGCCGTGGGGTACTCGGTGCCGGGCCGGTCGTTGCTAGGGGAGATGTCACAGTGGCGGTGACCCGGTCTGTGAACCAGGGCGGTCAGTAAAAAAGGGATATTTACAGGGGAATTAAAGTTCTTATGTACTGTTCGTGACACCACCTGTGTCACGAACAGTACATAAGAACTTTAATTCCCCTGTAAATATCCCTTTTTTACTGTTCGTGACACCACCTGTGGTATGCGGCTATATGGAGCAGCTGCTGGGGAGCAGGTCCTCTGGAGCTGGTGTAAATGCAGCAGAGTTGGTTCAGCTCTCCACAGGTAGAGCTTAGCTCCAGGGCAGTGTAGATGTTGCGGTTATGGAAGTAGCACTCGTGGTGCAGTGTAGTTCAGGGTGTGATGGCGCAGCAGCAATAATTGACAGACAGTGGGGTGCAGTCTTCCGGATTTACTCACAGTTCTTACTTGGCTCCTGGTTACAACTGCAGATCATAACTTCCCACGTCGTGCTGTGTTCACCGGGCAGGGGCTCAGCCAACCCTCAGGTACCTCCGGAGTACATAACGGGACCCCCTTCTGTGTGTTCCTTCTGGCCGTCTCCCTACACCTCACACCTAGTTTCCCAATCCAGTGACCGCGGACCTTGCCGGGCGACATCTTCTGTCCCCTGGGTCCTCTATGGCCACTTTCTTTGTGAGACAGATGTGACTTGTGGCTGCAGTACCTGAAATACTGCAGCCTCTGGTTTCCTAGCTGAATATTTGTAATTCTCACTAGTTAGGGGCCGGTCCCCTCTGCGACCCGATCCCTCCACCGCCTGGTAGACTTGGGCGTACGGGTGGCCTCCAGCACTGCCCGTACACCTGGGATCCTTTCTTCACTCCTGGAGCCTTTCTCCTGCTCTTCTCTTTCAGTCTTGGGCCTCTCTGGCTAGGTTCTCCTCCTGAGCAGAGCTCCTACAGAGCTCCTGCTCCTCTCACTGTCCTCCTCAGAACTCCCTCTAGAATGTTCCACCCTCTCTTTAATATCACTTCTTTCAATGCTCCCCTGAACTTCTTCCTCCACCCACACCCACTACATGGTTCTTCCTACTTTGATTCCCCCCACTCCAGCCAGGTACAGGGCTCAGCAGGGAAGCGACGCATCTTGCCCCTCCTGCTGGTCTGGAGCAGTGTAGTGTTGGATGCAGGTGTTAGGGTCCCAGGCAGTACTCCTTCCTTACCTGAGAGAAGGAGATACCACACCTCTGGGTGAGATGCAGTACCTCTGTGGCAACTGAACCCTCGGAGGCGCCACACATGCAATTCCAAGTCTAATTCTATGCACATTATACATTAATACTTTACATTCCTTATATAATGTGTTATAGTCATGTACAGCATATAAGATGTACTGTACATGTAAAACCAAATGACACTGTGCACATAGCGCGATTGCCCTCATCAGGGGTAGGAACACAGCTTAACAGTCCATTATTACATCTGTGTAAGAGAAACGTCTGGCTGGCCATGGCTACCCCCAGAAAAATCATCTGTTTGCTGGGAAAGTCAAAAGATGAAAGACCAGCGATGAGCTGAAACTTCTGAGTTAATTGTTATGAAATAACCAATTTAAAGGGTTTTTCCTGGAGGATAAAAATATTTTTTTTAAGGGATCAAACTGGTTAAAATATAAGAAGCAAAATTCATCTTGAGAAATCTCCAACATCTCCCCATTCCCATTCTTACTGTTCTTGATCTCATCTCACACTGGAAATGACTGGAATAAAGGCTCAGCAAAACCGTGACCAGAGGGAAGACTGGATTAGTAAGAGGAGCTCTGACATTTCTAGTGTGTCAAGATGGGACCCGATAGGTGCAAGAGCTGGGAAAAGGGGATCGGCCAGGATGAGTATAGCATCTTTTTTATTTTTTTTTTTAGGCCATTTTGAATTATGTTTGGGGAAAAATAAAGGCCAATTGAATAGAAATATTGCTTATGGTGCATGTAGTTTGGGATTTTAAAGTGTAGTGTTTTAGGTTTAAAGCTTCTATGCAGATCAATGCCCCCTGTAGTCTGATTCCGCAATCTTACTCCATTCCATCTACCCCCTACTTCTTGGTAACATTCATTTAGCAAGTGGGGATAAATGGTATGAACTAATAACACAAAATGGGAGAATTTTTTTGGAGTAGGTGATAAGTAGTTTCCTTACTCACCATAATAGAAGGAATTGGGCTTGAGTTGGAAATAAGTGCCGACAGCCCGGGGAGTTCTCATGATGGCTTTGTACTTAATCAGCTCCTGAACAATCGCCACATTCTGTCGCATGACAGCGAGATGCAAAGCTGTCTGACCTATTAGACAAAGAGCAAGAATATTGTTTTAGGGAATTTATTGCAGGTACATATCTAGCATATAAGTTTAATATTGCTTAACGTGAGCTGAGGAGCGTCTACAGTGAGACAATTGGAAGGAAAATTGAAAATTTCCTAACGCAATCAGCTTCATCTTACAGGGATTTATCAAGGTGCGCAACTATAATAGGGGAAGAGGTTGCATTCATAGCCAGGCCCTGAAGCCTAGGGAGGCAAACAAGGTTTCTTTGGCCATAGGAGAAGAACAAATACTAGCAAAGACCTGTGATAGTTAGAGACTCTCTTGGAAATTTTGCATTGTGGCCCAGAAGCTTCAAATTACCCCACTGTATATATGACAATGCTACTAAACTGCTCAAACATTCTATGCAACTTACATCCAAAAGCACATGGCAAACTAGTATAAGACAAGAGAGTAGGTGCCGTAAATGCTTCCAGTGTCCTAAGGAAAGGAGGTACAGATTAGATTGGATCCTTCTGCAATCTTTTGCTGCCAGCATATGGCTCCTGATTTCTACTGCTATCATTCTTTTGTTACAAGTAAAAGGTGGAATCCTCTTGAGGGTCCTGATTTTATTGTGTCTTTCAAAAAATAAAAACTGGGAAGGGACTTAAAGCATACCCATCCTGTACCCCAGGTGAAACCATGATCTTGGGCTTTCCTTACCCTCGACAATGTGCAAAACTGAATTAAGTGCACATACTGTACGTAATGTATACATAATGTCCCAATTGCTCTGGTCTGTAATTCGACGTCCATTCTTTTTTTGAGCAGGTGGTTCCTTTTCATTAGCATTCTACAAGTACTATACAGTGGTGTGAAAAAGCGTTTGCCCCCTTCCTGATTTCTTATCCTTTTGCATGTTTGCCATACTTTAATATGAGGTCTAGCTTTTCAGGATCTTTTGGTCTACTTCACTTTGTCAGGCAAGTCCTATTTAAGGGATTTCTTGATTGAGGACAGGTGTGGCAGTAATCAGGCCTGTGTGTGGCTGGGGAAACTGAACTCTGCTTCCCAAAGATGTGATAAACCACAGCTAATTTATGTTTTACAGAGGGTGGGGCAATCACTTTCACACAGGACCCTGTAGGTTTGGATTTAAATTTTTCCTTTAATAATAAAAGACCTTCATTTAAAAACGGCATTTTGTGGTTACTTGTGTTATCTTTGTCTAATATTTATATTTGTTTTGTGATCTGAAACATTTAAAGTGTGAGAAACATACAAAGGAATAAGAAATCAAGAAGAGGGCAAATACTTTTTTACACCACTGTAGATACAGTATCTTAACTTCCTTTGCCATACATCCTAGGATGTGTTACCTGCCATGAAATGAAAGCCCTGCCACTCTTATTTCTGTATGTAGTTTGACGACAAACAGCAGAGCGGGGGCAGAGGGACAAAGACCTGACCCCCCCACTTCCTGCAGAGGGACAAAGACCCGACCCCCCACTTCCTGCAGAGGGACAAAGACCCGACAGCAATTTACACAGAAGGCAAGCATCTAGTGGCCAGAACTTTAAAGTGATTTTTTTGGGGTAAAATACAAAAAAAAAAATTGTATATAAATTGATTTGCAGATTTCCCATTTTCCCATTATCATATATGAGACCAAGTTATCTGAAAGAACAATGACCATTTAAATATTGATGGTCCATATGCCTTGAGATTAGATAGTTAGCCATGTGATCCATTCTTAGAAGAATATCTGAGATAAACCAACTGAGATATGAACCATCCTTACAAATGGTTTACATGTTCAACTTGCTATTATGTGGGTTACTCGAGAGAACCAAATCACATTCATACATATTGGACTATCTTTTTTACCTAAAAGAATTCCTGGATGGTAATTAGTATAGATTTTTTGCTATTGGAACCTCCATAGTGATCAACCATTATCTTCAGGACACCTGGCAGTAAATATTCAATTTCTTGCAGGGCCACCACAAAAGAGAAATAAGGAATTTAAAGTTCCTTTTGAAACTATGAATTGATTCCTTTTGAATTATTGTGGTTGCATTCTAAACTTATAGGTAACGGTTATAAGCAGCAAAACCACCCTAATATAATCGTAGGGATGTCTACGTACTAAATTAATCAAGTCCTCCAGATGCTCCTCGTAGCCACTTTTGGGTTTAGCTTTTTGATGAGGTTCTAAAGAGAGGACATCCCTTTCTATTAACATTGTTATGGAATAGGTTAGTACTTTGGAAATAGACAATGAGAACAATTTACTACGCACCTTTGTAAAGGTCGGAGGTCATGGGCATATTTACAAGCTCAGGAGCGCGTTGAAGCAGAACCTTCACAGACTCCAAATTATCGTGTAGCACGGCCAGATGTAGCGCGGTTTCACCAACAGCTCCTAGCGAAAGGTTTATCATTGTTAGGACATAGAAGGTGGAACGAGTTATAGAGGGATTTAACAGAGCAGGCTTTATAAATGCCGAGAGCTTGACATTCCTGGTAGTCTACCAGCTGAGAAGTTTATTCAAGGATACAACTTGTGTTAGATCATTTTTCATTCTTCGATCATTTTTCTATTTTATAATAGATTTAAAGATCACTGGAGTGAAGATGCAAATAAAAAAATAGCGAACTTTCAAAATTGTTCTACAATTGGTCAAAGAAAAAACAAAAACAAAAACAGTAGAACATAATACACAGAAGTAACATAAAAGCTAAAACAATAACTCAGCTGTGGTGGACCTGAGGAGCCCCCGATTGTATGAATCAGCATCCAGTATTTCTCGGAGACCAGATTCTGGACACTTATCTCATTCGAGATGCGCTCATCTCCTAATATCAGATCTCCCTTTATATACCCAACTTGTTTACAGTTTCAAATGAAAGCCAGTAGAAAAAAAAAAAAAAAAAAAATCACCAGATTCATGAAGTCTTGATCCCATATCTGATTATATTGTAATTTCTTTCTTATCTTCTATGAATAGGGGTAGGAACCAGCCGGTCCTCGCTGGTTCTGCTTAAGGTTGGGATTCAGACAGGTCTTCCTGGTCCTCCTAAACCAGCTGGTTCTTAAAACTGGGGCGAAGCAGATCTGAGACTCGATAACGAGGCTGCATTGGCCACCTATGTTCTCACATAAAGAGTATTCAACACTCAATCAACACTGAAGACTCAATTACTAAATACACCTATGCTGCTACCTGTATCTGTACCGGCATCAGGTTGGTGGCCTGTGTTAAAAGGCAGGATAAGCCTGTGAGTTATAAGGCAGGACTAATCTATCGGGGAGGATGGTGTCTCTTATTTGCAGTGACTTTAGTGTAGCACTGTTATCTGGGGACAAAGTATAGGGGCACAATTGTATTTGCATGGCCCTGTTGTGTTAGAGCAAAGTTATGACGTTACTTCAATTTTTTTTTTTGCACATGGTGTGTGGCCCATGTAAGTAGAATTCAGTGACTGCTTTGGTTTAATTACAAGCTCAATGTTTGGTGCTGGGACCCCTAAAGTCTAGGACTCTAAAGAAGTTTTTGGGTGCCTAATTAATGCTCTTAACACAGTTTAAAGTTGATGTGGAGCTACTGTATAATGTGACCATGCGTATGAGCCCTTACATGTTACGTCCAAGATTTATGGTTCTTTTATCTGATCAATTTCGGTCCAGTTGGACCAACACTAATGTAATTTGGTCCAGCTAAAATGGTCATATGATCTGCTTTGCAACCTACCAGAAGAAGAGCCTAAAATTTGTTTGCCAATCACAATAAATTTTAGCATGTACAACAACTAAACAGGCGTAGAGCTGGTGGAGATCTAGGAGATGACCACCACCAGTGTCTTACCTGTCTGTAGCGCATTAATGGCTTTACAGGACAAAAGCTTCTTAAGAGCTCGAACGCGATTCCTCTGTGCACAGAACAAAAGAGGCAATTCCTGAATCCTGCAACACAAGCAGTCCATTGTTATACATCTGCCGGCGATAATTCTATGGACATAGTGAAACGATGTGGCTCAGATTAAAGAATTAGCCCATTTCCAGGATTTAATTTTCTCCAGATTTATTTTAAGTTTACATACTCTATATAAAAAAGACATCTGCATGTTTTTCTCCATATCCGACATGAAATCAGAATAAACCTTTCCCGTTTTAGGTCAATTAGGATTACCATAATTTTTAATATTTGCCAAATGCCAGAATAATGAGAGAATGCAGTAAGTAATACAAATGCCTTAAAGCAAAGTCAAAAGTTTACACTAAGATTAATATGCCTTTAAACAGTTCTGGACTACCCATATGATGATGTCATGTGTTTGGAAGCTTCTGATAGATGTTGCCAAAAAACCCGAGTTAGAGACACCCCTGAAACACACAGCTTCTTTGTGTAGTATCATGGGAAAGGTTAAAGAAATCAGTCAAGATATCCGGAAGAGAATTGTGGACTTGCAAAAGTCTGGCTCATCCCTGGGTACAATTTTAAGATGCCTGAAGGTGCCTCGTTCATCTGTACAAACAATTCTATGCAAGTACAAACAAGATGAGAATGTCCAGCCATCATACCGCTCAGGAAGGAGACAGGCTCTGTGACCCAGAGATGAACGCGCTTTGGTCCGACGTGTGCATAGCAACCCAAGGACAAAAGCAAAAGACCTTGTGAAGATGATGGCGGAAGCTGGTAAGATTGTGTCAATATCCACAGTGAAACGAGTACACTATCAACATGGGCTGAAAGGCCACTCTGCCAGGAAGAAGCCATTACTCCAAAAGAAACATAAAAAGCCAGATTAATGTTTGCAAATACACACAGGAACAAAGACCTTAATTTTTAGAGGCATGTCCTGTGGTCTGATGAAACTAAAATTGAACTTTTTTGGCATAATGACCATCCTTACGTTTGGAGGAAAAAGGAAAAAGCTTGGAAGCCCAAGAACTAAAGCACGTTCATCTCTGGGACACAGAACCCGTCTCCTTCCTGAGCGGTATGATGGCTAACAATTCCCATCTTGTTTGTACTTGCGTATAATTGTTTGTAGAGATGAAAAAGGCACCTTCGGGTATCTTGAAATTGTACCCAAGGATGAGCCTGACTTGTGCAAGCCCACAATTCTCTTCCCGATTTCTTTAGACTTTCCCATGATGCTACAGAAAGAAGCAGTGTGTTTCAGGTGTGCATTAAAATACATCCACAGGAGTGTCTTTAACTCAGATGTTGCCAAAAAAAAACAAAAAAAATCAGAAGCTTCCAACATGCTACACATGACCTCATCATATGGGCAGTCCAGAATTGTTTAAAGGCAGTGATCTTAGTGTATGTAAACTTTTGACTTTGCAGTAAGTAATAAAAATGCCTTAAATCATTCTCTCTCATTATTCTGACATTTGGCAATTATAAATTATGGTAATCCTAATTGACCTAAAACGGGAAAGGTTTATTCTGATTTCATGTCAGATATTGAAAAAAAACATGCAGATGTGTCTTTTTATATAGTGTATGGAAACTTCTGGTTTCAACTGTATGTATTGTGAAGACACAAGGGTCAGTGGTTGCTCTCGTCTGCTGGCCTGACTGTCTATAGAAAGAGTATGGACCAGGGCTCATCCCACTGAATGCCCGCTCTCCTTTTCTATATATTTGTATAGAGGTGTGAAATATGTAATTTCTAGAGCTGAAGTGCCACATGTAAACATACAGGTGAATAAATACATTTCATGAAGTCTGTGGTGCGGCTGTTTTTTTGTTTCCTCTGGAGAATCTGTCCTTATTCTGTACCACCTGTGATGTAGAGCGCGGCCTAAAGTGAACCTGACATGATATACGCTGCTCCACTGGCGGAGGTTCAGATAAACCCATACTTTAAAATCTGCCATGGAACTAGTCGCACGTTGGACTAGTTGGACAGATGTGACTCGATGGCTTCTCCCACCCGCTGCCAGTGACTGACAGGTCTCTCTAATCACACATGCAGTAATACTGTAGACCTGTCAGTCACTGGCAGTAGGTGGGAGAAGCCGCCGGGTCATGTCTCTCTGATTTACCCACTGTGTAGCTCCGTCCCCAGCAGCTTTAAAGTACATTCTTCTCTGAAATGCTCTAGCGTCTCAGTCATGCATTTCTGGCTGAGACCCCACAGCCAGTGCCTGATTCTTGCTGCCCTGGATGATGGGCATCGGCTGCCCCAGCAGTAATACATGTACATTAAAGAGATTATCTGGTAAAGGGTTCTCATGGGGGTTTAGATCTTGTAAAAATAAAAACACAATTGGCCATATTCACCTGTAGTCGCCCTCCTGGATCCAGTGCAGACTGATCTGTGATCTGCACCAGCAGCAGCAATGTCACCGTTCTACCAGACACTGGAGCAAATTGGGGGGGGGGGGGGGGGATGCATCTTATGGTTCGAAATATACGGTATGTCACCGCTCTACCAGACAACTTCTGCAGCTTGTGATGCATGCAGTTCAAGTCGTCTGACTGCTGCAGCCTATCACAAGCTGCAGCAGTCATGTGTCTGGTAGAGCGCTGACATACCTTACTTTTCGGACCATAAAGGCCACGGCCCCACTATCAGTATTCGGTCAGTATTTTTTCTCAGGAGTGGGAGCCAAAACCAGGTGAGGAACAATCAGAGAAAAGGTATAATAGAAACAAGTCACCAATTCTGCATTTATCACCCACTCATGGTTTTGGCTCCCACTCCTGAGAGAAAATACTGACCAAGTACTGATAGTAGGGTTGTGGGCTTAGACTCACTTTTTTCTCCCCAAATTTGGGAGGAAAATTGGGGGTGCGTTTTATGGTCCAAATGTAGCTTACTGGGAAGTTACGGTGGTGGTGGAGTGGGATCGCAGGAAGCAGGGTCCCCTTACCTCAGGAACTTTGCGGCGGCAGAAGCGGTGCGATGCTGCGGGACCGGTATCGGGGATCAGGCAGAGCTTTCCCGACGGCCTTTTTCCTGAAGCCATGGGCCACACGCACAGACTTGGATCTAGGTCCAGCCGATATATCAACCTCGCCTGCGCCGGCCATCTTCCTGAGCCGTGGGCCATTTCCCTGTAGACCATGGTTTCAGGAAGACGGCCGCTGGAAAAGCAATACACTCTGCTCTGCCTCCCCACAGACCACGGCACCGCAGCATCTCACATTCCCTGATGCTTTTGTTTCCCAGAGCCTCAGTCCACACAGAGTGGAGCAACACAACAGTGGAATGTGGGTAGGCGAGTGGTATTTTTGCTTTCTTTTATCAGTCAGTACTTATATGGCCATCTTTCTCTGTGCTGATGGGGACCATTGTGTGAGCGTTCATACCATGTTTGAGGGATTTGTACTGGTGGGACCATTATACTGTATTAGGTGATATGTCTTTGTGTGATATGTAGGGTGTGGGGGAGGGGGGGATCATGCTATGCAGGGGAATGTACTGTGGGTTCATAATACCGTGCGTGTGGGTATAATGCAGTGTATTAGATGCATTATACAGAATGTGACCACAAAAGGTGCATTGTAGTGAGTGAAAATAGTAAAGGGCTTAAGAAGGAGCAAAATAACTTTTAAAGATAGGGAGACCTGTATTGCATCACATACACAGTAATGATGTATGCCATTTTGTGACTCTTCCGGTGTGCAGTGACCCCATCTACTCCACCGAGAGGGAAGGGCCCCCCCCCAATTAGGACTTTTGCTATGGGGGCTTCATGGTTTCTATATGTCGCTGGACAGATCCCCTTTTATAGTTCACAACAGTCCTTCAGGCCGTCATCAACAGGTTAGAGGGAAGATAGGATGAGGTCATCTCTCATTGCTCAGGTATTCAATCAATCTGCATAGTTTGTTCTTTGTGTTTGTAGGTCAACAAGCTACATGGACTGATACAATGAGTAATCAACATATTAGCAAACATAGATTGTTAAATTTTTCCCCCCAAGGATAGCAGAACAATGAACTGTAACAAACAAAGAGCCAACGTTCAGGCCCATATGAACAATGGCCTATGTTTCCTGAAAAATTGGTCTGGTCTAATTAAGAATAAATGCTGTATCTAGCTGTATCTAGTGTTGAGCCACCCCCGTAGTGTTCGCCGAACACCCGTATGTTAGCCGACCTGTTCGCCGAACACCCGTATGTTAGCCGACCTGTTCGCCGAACACCCGTATGTTAGCCGACCTGTTCGCCGAACACCCGTATGTTAGCCGACCTGTTCGCCGAACACCCGTATGTTAGCCGACCTGTTCGCCGAACACCCGTATGTTAGCCGACCTGTTCGCCGAACACCCGTATGTTAGCCGACCTGTTCGCCGAACACCGTTAAAACCAATGGCAGGCAAAAGAAAACACATAGAAAACACATAGAAAACACATAGAAAACACATAGAAAACACATAGAAAACACATAGAAAACACATAGAAAACACATAGAAAACACATAGAAAACACATAGAAAACACATAGAAAACACATAGAAAACACATAGAAAACACATAGAAAACACATAGAAAACACCTTCAAAGGTGTCCAAAAGCTGACAAACTGCTCAGAAGACACAACTAACACATGGAAAAATGACAAGTACATGCAGTCATGCGAAAAGAAAAGAGGTGGAGGAGTAAAAGGAGGGGGAGACAGATATAGGCATGTCATGCACTTCTAAAACCAAAAAAGTTCGAAGCCGACACGGCCAGTCCGTTCCTGCCCGTGCGACCTCCGTGTCGCCGGGTTTGTGCCAGAGCTGCGGTGGACCCCGACGGCCAGCCCCCCTCTCCCAATACTGGTGCCTGTCCGCTGGTGGGTCGAGCGGTGGAGGCAGGTCTAATCTTTTTAATTTAAAATTGTCTCTCTAATTTGAATGAATACACTTTAAATCCATTTACAAGGATCTATTGGAGGGCAAGTCTCATGCCAGCAGCCACGGTAATTCCAGCTCCAGTAGCGTCCACTAAAGCTGCTGCAGTTAAAAAGCTTTTATAAGGATCGAGCTCGGCTGTCCACCGCAAGGCATCCTACCGCCTGTCCCAGCCCCTGTGCCTTGGGGTGCCTCCCCGATGCTCTTCACTGAGTGTCCCGGGGGCCCGAACCATTTCCTTTGAAAAAATTAAGTGTCCAAACTACAGGTGGTGTAGCTTAACAGCTGGGTTAATCCACTGACTAGCAGACACTGCTACTAGGCCCAAAGTATTGCTTGGGCTAGATGCAGTTAAAAATTTGTAATTAGATACTCTTGTTGGATGCTGAGAAAGCATTCCATAGAGTCTCCTGACACGCCATATATTATTCTCTTAAAAAGCTTGGGGTAGGGGACCCTTTTCTAGCCAAAATCATGGCCCTGTATCGCAATCAGTCAGCTAGACTGAAGATAAATGGAACATCATCATCACCTTTCATAATCACCAATGGGACAAGGCAGGGATTTCCTCTGTCCCCTCTCTTATACATCCTAGTGATGGAGCACCAGCTCTCATCAATTCACGATAACCCCAATATTAGGGGGATTGAGGTGGGAGGCACCGAGTACAAGTGCTCTGCATTTGCTGATGATGTCCTAGTATATATCACTCAACCACATATATCCATACCTGCTGTTATGGCCAAAATAGATCACTTTGTTACATGGTCAAATTTTAAAATCAATGCAGCGAAGTCTGAGGCCCTCGATGTCTCCCTCCCCAAATCCATACAGGATTCCATCCAGTCCAACTTTCCCTTTGCCTGGCTCTCGCAGGGTATCAAATTCGTATTCATAGAGACCTGTCGTCTATTTTATCTTAATTTTGGGCCCTTTATTGAACAACTCCATAGAGATCTTACTTCTTGGACGGTGAAGGATTTTTCCTGGTTCGGCAGAATAAATATACTAAAAATGAACGTCCTACCTAAACTCTTATACCTCTTCCAAACCATTCCCGTGGTAATTCACTCAAATTTTTGGAAAAGACTACGCAGTAGCTTTTGCAGATTTATATGGGCAAGTGGGCGTCCACGCATTCGGGGGGACGTTCTGATCAGACACAAACAAAAGGGGGGCCTTAGCCTTCCGGATTGTAGAAGGTATTACATGGCAGCAGTACACGCTAGAATCCTGGACTTCTTCCATCATTTGGAGGGGAAATTGTGGGTCAAAATAGCTCAATCCATTTGTCCTAAAGCTCTTACCACTCTCCCATGGTGCGCCCATTTAATTGTCCCCTCTCTTGGCTTCATGTCATATAGTACTTATGCCACTGCTTTGGCTTTGAGATCCCAAAAAAAAGCTTATCCTCAAATCGACCCCCAGGGCCCCTTGCTCCTGATTTCAGATAATCCAGATTTCCCACCAGGACTATCTGCAAATAGATTTCTCGGTTCAAATAAATCCCATCCGATATTATTTTCTCATGTCATCTCCAATGCTTTGCTGCTCCCCCTCAATGACTTGTTACAGGGAAGAGCCACTTCCCCGAATGCTAATTTTGAATATAGCCAGTTACAACACTTCTATTCAACTGTGAAGAAGCGCACACATCTTCATAGAGATCTCACAAACTTTGAATAATTGAGCCTATCATTGTCACCCCCTACACACTCCATCTCCCTACTGTATAATCTCCTCATTGCCCAGGTAACTGACAATAGGCCAGGATTCTGCGGTGCATGGGAAAGGGAACTGGGGGAAGTCCTTCTCTGACTCACAAAATTATCTCGAGATGGTACCGGGTGCCAGCAGTCCTTCATAGATAGTATCCAGTGGTCTCAGATAGATGTTGGAGATGTGGGGAGGGGGAAGGGACAATGTCACACATATGGTTGGCATGCCCTATAATAAATGCATTTTGGGCAAAGGTGGTTCCCATGATTGAGAAAATAACTGGTTTGACTATCCCTAATACGCCAGAAGCCCTCCTTTTATCAATGTTGCCAATAAGTAAACGTAGTTATAAAACGTCATCAATAGGCTACCTAATACAGGCGGCTAAGAATGTCATTCCACGACACTGGAAAAGCAGAGACCCACCCACTGTGGAGGAATGGTTTGCGGAGATCTCCCTCCTTAATAGGATGGAGCATCTGATTGCCATCTCACCGGCTGATGTTGATAGATACTGTGTGATTTGGAGGGATTGGATTGATTTGCAAAACTCTGACGCCTACCATCTAGCCCCAAACTAAAGTTATCCGTGATGTCGGCACAACAATGATCATAATCACACTATTGATTGGTGGTCTGCCGTGGTCCGCTCCCTCTCTATCTTTCATATGGAAAAATACATGCTTGATCTGGATATTGATGGAAAACCCTCCCTGTACCCCCCAATGTACTGTCGTTATGCATAGATTTATAGTTATACTACCCCTTTTACTATGTATATTGTATTTTCTTGTACTTTTTCAACACAAAAATAAAAAAAACTTGAGTTTGAAAAAAAAAAATTGTAATTAGATCTACAGGCGGTGGCTACTCCGCTGACTAGCAGACACTGAAGCTTTGGAGCAGACCTCTGATTCCCAGGCTATAGTATGAGTAAACAGCTCTTCAGACTCAACCATCTGTGTTACCCAAAGCTATAGTGTATGTAGTTTCTTACGGTTAAAAGAAAGGGGGGGGTGAGACCCGACCCACCTGGAATGGACGATGGCAACGTCATGTAAAACACAGCAAGGGGACTCCAAAAAGAGTCTCCATTTTTTCCCAAAATTGTGGCACAGACACCACTTAAGTGGCATCAATTGTCCCAGAGTTGCTTAAAATGGTTGGTGAGTAGTGTTGAGCGATACCTTCCGATATCGGGAAATATCGGATCGGATTGGATCGGACAGATACCGAAAAAGTATCGGATATTGCCAATTCAGATACCGGAAACCAATGCAAGTCAATGGGACAGAAATATCGGAATGAAAATAAACCCTTTCTTTCCTTGTAGCTTAATTCTACATGAAGGAAAACAACTAAGAATAATGTAGAATGTATTGGGGGAGACAATAAAGGCATAGAGGTTTAGCCCAATCAAATGGAATAGCAGGAATTAATATTTTTTTTTAAGACGCTCTGAGTTACGGAAATATTGACTATGTTAAGTTTTTTTATATTTTGTCAGATATTTATGTTTCACTACTTCCATGCTCTTCACCTTTTTTACTTCTCCCACACTTTCTCCTTCATCATCCTCCGCATCTTTTTCATCCTCTTCTTCACCTTCTTCATCTTCACCTTCTTCGTATTATTCTTTTTTTTACATTCTTCATATTCTACTTCTTCTTCTTCATCATATTCTTATTTGTGACAGGCATTCCTGTAATTGTTATCTATAAAAGGTTGGACATTACACCTTTCGTTCTGCCCGTCACAAAAGATTTACAACAGGATTTGTCCGCGTTCAGTTTGGCCTGCAGCAGCAGGTCTTTTCCAGGGGCACCACGAGGAGGAACGGACTCACCCCCATACACTGCTTAGTCATCTTCTGCTTATAATTTAGATAATACCTTTGCCTCTGATTTTTAGTCTTATGCTTAATGTTCTTCCGCTTTTTGTTCTGCAGCTTCTTGGTGCTTGTCTTCAGGGTCCTTGTCCTCTTGGTCAACTTCTTCAGGGTCATCTTCTTGGTCTTCTTCGGGGGTGGTCTTCAGGGTCCTTGTCCTCTTGGTCATCTTCTTGGTCTTCTTCGGGGGTGGTCTTCAGGGTCCTTGTCCTCTTGGTCAACTTCTTGGTCTTCTGCGGGGGTGGTCTTCAGGGTCCTTGTCCTCTTGGTCAACTTCTTCAGGGTCACCTTCTTGGTCTTCTTCGGGGGTGGTCTTCAGGGTCCTTGTCCTCTTGGTCAACTTCTTCAGGGTCACCTTCTTGGTCTTCTTCGGGGGTGGTCTTCAGGGTCCTTGTCCTCTTGGTCAACTTCTTCAGGGTCATCTTCTTGGTCTTCTTCGGGGGTGGTCTTCAGGGTCCTCGTCTTCTTCGGGGGTGGTCTTCAGGGTCCTCGTCTTCTTCGGGGGTGGTCTTCAGGGTCCTCGTCTTCTTCGGGGGTGGTCTTCAGGGTCCTCGTCTTCTTCGGGGGTGGTCTTCAGGGTCCTCGTCTTCTTCGGGGTGGTCTTCAGGGTCCTCGTCTTCTTCGGGGTGGTCTTCAGGGTCCTCGTCTTCTTCGGGGTGGTCTTCAGGGTCCTCGTCTTCTTCGGGGTGGTCTTCAGGGTCCTCGTCTTCTTCGGGGTGGTCTTCAGGGTCCTCGTCTTCTTCGGGGTGGTCTTCAGGGTCCTCGTCTTCTTCGGGGTGGTCTTCAGGGTCCTCGTCAGGGAGATCTAGAGTGATTACCAAGAACCATTTCAAAAAGCTTGAACTTGTAAATGTAGCAGAAGGTACAAGAAAGCTGAGGAACTACCGAGGACCAGCTGACGGTACTGGAACCCGGATGGGTAGCAGAAGGTACAAGAGCCAATGGAACTGCCGAAGACCAGCTGACGGTACTGGAACCCGGATGGGTAGCAGAAGGTACAAGAGCCAATGGAACTGCCGAAGACCAGCTGACGGTACTGGAACTCTGTTACTAAGCAGGAGGTACCTGTGCCAGAAAGCACTACCAAGGACCAGCAGACGTTGGTGGAACTCGGATACCGAGAAGGAGGCACCTAATCCAAAGGCACTGCCGAGAACCAGCTGACGGTACTGGAACCCGGATGGGTAGCAGAAGGTACCCATGTAAAAAAAAAGTTCAAGGCCGCGAGCCGGCCGCAGTTACCAAAACCCACAGTCCTACAGGGGGTGCTTGTCCTATTGGCACTATGGAACCAGCCTTCATTGCCAGATCCCGCAGCCCACATAGGAGTCACCTAAACTGCAGGCACCATAGAGTCGGCTAACCTGACCGCAACACGACAGGACAACGCATTGGAGGCAAAGTGACGTTGACACTACCCGGAAACAGCTGGCGTGCTGGAACCAGGCTGGGCAGGAGGGAGTACCCGTGCCAAAGTCACTGCCGAGAACCAGCTGACGGTACTGGAACCCGGATGGGTAGTAGAAGGTACAAGAGCAAATGGAACTACCGAGAACCAGCTGGCGGTGCTGGAACCCAGGGTAAATACTAAAAACAGAGTGGAGCCAGAGGTGTAATTGGAGCAAGTTTTAAATCCGTAGTACAGTGGATGTGGACAAAGCAGGAGAATTTGCCGGACACACAGCTGGGGATCAGCTGACGTTACTGAACCCAAATAACACTGGAGCAAGCGTTGACTGTGCAGACGGCACTTCTGAGCAGCAACTAGCGGTATTGGAGCCCAGGGTAAATACTAAAAACAGAGGAGCCAGAGGTGTATTTGGAGGAGGTTTTAAATCAGTAGTACAGTGGATGTGGACAAAGCTGGAGAATTTGCCAGACACACAGCTGGGGATCAGCTGACTTTACTGAACCCCAATAACACGGCAGCAAGTGTTGACTGTGCAGACGGCACTTCCGAGCGCCAACTGGCGGTGTTGGAGCTCAGAGATAATACTGAAAACAGAGGAGCCAGAGGTGTAATTGGAGCAACTTTAAAATCTGTAGTAGTGAGAATGTGGACAGAGCAGGAGAAATTGCCGTCCGCACAGCAGGGGAACAGCTGACGTTACTGAACCCCAATAACACGGCAGCAAGTGTTGACTGTGCAGATGGCACTTCCGAGCGCCAACTGGCGGTGTTGGAGCTCAGGGATTACAGTTCAGGTGGTAGAAACATGAACAGAACAGGAGACCTGGATACTGTTGCCAACCAATTATTTATTCTGGAAGAGGACTGGCAAATTCATGAGAGATCCAGGCCTTGTTCATTTTGAGAAAAGTAAGCCGGTCAACGTTATCGGAGGATAGTCGCATGCGACGGTCTGTTAGTACACCACCTGCGGCACTAAAGACGTGTTCCGATAATACACTAGCAGCAGGGCAAGCTAGCACCTCCAATGCATACTGACTAAGCTCTGGCCATGTATCCAGCTTACAGACCCAAAACTTTAAGGGAGAAGAGTCGTCTGGGAGTACACTAAGAGGGCAAGACATGTAGTCTGTCACCATCTGACGGAAACGTTGCCTCCTGCTGACTGGAGCCATCTGTGATGGTGTAGACATTTGTGGCGGCGGGGACACAAAACTTTGCCACATTTCGGCCATACTGGTCTTGCCTTGTGCTGAGGCGCTGCTTCTGCTCCCTCTTTGTGCAGAGCTTCCTCCACTGCCTCGACGCACTGAGCTGCTTTGTAAAGCACTAGCAGCACTGCTCTCGGTTGGAATGGAGAACATGATGGAATGCACCAGTGCGTCTTGGTACTCCCGCATTTTACGCTCCCGGTTCAACGGTGTTATGAGGCTTTGTAAGTTGTCCCGGTAGCGAGGATCTAGGAGGGTGGACACCCAATAATCAGCTGTGTTGAGAATGTGGGCGATGCGGCGGTCGTTTCTCAGGCACTGCAGCATGAAATCAACCATGTGCTGCAGACTGCCAACTGGCCAAGAAACGCTGTCCCCTGCTTGAGGCGTGATCTCTGCCTGCTCTGCATCACCCCACCCTCGCTCTAGATACTGACTACTAGAGCATTGTGTACCTCCCTCCTCTGGACAGATGTCTTCCTCATCCATTGACTCCTCCTCATCCTCCTCACAAAGTGTCCCCTGCCTAGGCCTTTGTGAGGAACCACGTTGCGCAGACTGTAGAGAAGCAGATGGCATTTGTGACTCCTCATCCTCCACCTCTTCCAAAACCTCGTCCCTTAGTGCTTGCAGTGTTTTTTCAAGCAGGCAGATAAGGGGGATAGTCATGCTGACTAGTGCATCATCTGCACTCGCCATCCGCGTGGAATAATCGAAGGCACGCAAAACGTGGCAAATGTCCTTCATAGAGGCCCACTCAGTGGTGGTGAAGTGTGAACGGCGCGCACTGCGACTTGTTTGCGCCTGCTGCAGCTGGTACTCCATTACAGCTGCCTGCTGCTCACACAACCTCTCCAACATATGCAACGTTGAATTACACCTGGTGGGTAGGTCACATATGATGCGATGTTCCGGAAGACGTAATCGGCGCTGCAGAGCTGCAATGCGTGATCTTGCATTGCTGGAACACCGCAAGTGAGCGCACTCTATGCGGACCTTGTGAAGCAGTGCATCAAGATCCGGATAGTCCCTCAAAAAACTCTGCACGACCAAGTTGAGCACATGTGCCAGACATGGGATGTGAGTGAGGTTGCCTAGGCCCAGAGCTGCCACCAGATTTCGGCCATTGTCACACACTACCATGCCTGGCTGGAGATTCGCTGGCACAAACCACACGTCGCTCTGCTGCTTGATGGCATTCCAGAGCTCCTGCGCTGTGTGGCTTCGATTCCCCAAAGAAATTAATTTTAATACGGCCTGTTGACGTTTGGCCACGGCTGTGCTCATATTGGTCACCATAACAGGTAACCGTTCACGGGACGATGTGGAGGTAGACCGTGACAGCTCCTGCAGCGCTGATTCAGAGGAACTGGAGTATGAGGAGGAGTCAATGTGTACAGACTGGATTCCTGCAATCCTTGGAGTTGGCAGAACACGTACAGCGCCACTCTCAAGATCTGTACCCGGCTCCACAACATTTACCCAATGGGCAGTGAGGGAAAGGTATCGTCCCTGTCCTTGCTTACTGGTCCACGCATCAGTGGTCAGGTGCACCTTGCTACTGACGGCATTTTGTAGCGCATGTTTAATTTTTCCCTCCACATGATGTTGCAGGGCAGGGACGGCTTGCCTGCTGAAATAAAATCGGCTGGGCACGTTGTATTGTGGGACTGCCAATGCCATAAAGTTACGGAATGTGTCAGTCTCCACCAGCCTGAATGATAGCATTTCAAGGGCCAGTAGTTTAGCAATGCCAGCATTCAGAGCCTGCGCTCAGGGGTGGTTTGCCGAGTATGGGCGCCTTTTCTCCCATGCCTGTGCTAACGATGGCTGTAGACTGGCCTGGGAGTGTGAGGATGACTGGGAAAGTGGTGCTGTGGGTGGAATTACACTGTGTCTCTGTACAACAGTGCCAGAGATTCTTCCATGGCGATCCTTTGAGGAAGCCGAACCAGCTGTGTGTGAGCTGGAGGAAGAGGCTACAACACGAGCTGAAGAGGTGGTAGGTGGCGCTGTAGTTTGGCCTAGGTCTTCAGTGTGTTTTTGTAACTCCACCACGTGCTTGGTCCGCACATGTTTCCACATATTTGTGGTATTGAGGTTGCTGACACTTTTCCCTCTTTTCACCTTCTGATTACACAGCTTGCATTTGACAAAGCAAATGTCATCTGCAACTGTGTCAAAAAAGGACCAGGCACTGCAAGTCTTGGGAGCGCCCGCTTTGGATTTTGGAAGAGCCATGCTCCTAATGGGTGCCGAAGTGGAGGCTACAGGCAACCAAGTCTGCCCCCTCCCTCTCCCTCCTTTTTGGGCCGTTCGGGGAATCTCTTCCTCAGAGCTGCTCCCACCACCTTCCTGTCCCTCACGCCATGATGGGTCAAGGACCTCATCATCTACACCACCCTCTTCAAACAACTGCTTCTCCTGGGTAGTCTCGACAGCACAGTACGCACCAGAAAGTTGCACCTGAGTCTCATCATCAGATGCGTACTGAGGTGTGCTGCTGACCATAGGCACTGGCCCACCCGCCTCTTCAGATTCAGAGAGACAAAACGGTTGCGCATCACTGCATACTACCTCTTCTTCAAATTCTCGAATTCTGCTTGGCTGGCCCCCTCTTTCCAAGCCAAGAGATTCAGAGAACAGAAGTAGAGATGGCTCCTGTCCAGGGCTCTCTGACTGCCTGGGCAATTTGGCAGGTGGTGAAGAGACAGATGGCTGCTCTTCAGTGCTCAGGACCTGAGAGGATCTGGAAATAATTGAAGTCGATGCGTTAGCTGCCATCCATCCGACAACGGCTTCAATTTGGTCCTCGCGCAGCAGTGGGGTACGGCTAGCTCCTACAAAGCTGCGCATAAAGGACTGTTCCCTGGTAAAACTGGGGGATGCTGAGTCACTGGTGCCCACAGCAGGCACAGAATCCCCACGTCCTCTCCCTGCAGGCACAGAATCCTCACGTCCTCTCCCTGCAGAAACTCCACGCCCACATGCCTTACTCCCTGCCTTCATCTTGGTAGACTGATAAAGATAGGCAGAAAAATACTAAGGGCTTAGTGTGCTTATTCCTGAACAGCTGCTAACAGGTATAAGAAACACTAATTTTATAAAGTGTGGACTAGACTTTAATATGAGCTAATGTGGCCTACACAACTGTAAAGTGGAGTGTTTGGTGAACTTTATTTAGGTTTTTTTGTCACAAAAAGACACTGGATGTGCCTAAAGATGTAATAACGATAGTATCACAAACTTTTTGTAGCTATTACAATGTAGGAAGGTAACCTACAATGCAATAGATGAGGCTGCAAAAAATAGGCTAATACTAATCTGGCTGGGGCTGCAGGGCCCAATGCTGCAGAAAGGCTCCTCTAACTACTCCTATATAGTGTGTTTGGAACCAATTTAGCTGAATACGGATGGAACCACCACACTAATAGGAGATATCAGGAAAAATTGTGAATTGGCAAAAAAGGACAATGTATGAGGCAGTGACACACACTGAGTGCACTACAACCAGACGTGGCTGAAGCACACACTACAGGGTGAGCTGCACTCACACACAGAGACCTTGCAGAAAGCGGTGAACAGCACAGAGAACTGTGCACTAGCACTACAAGGCACAGCGATTTATAAAGTAGCTTGGGTAAAGCAGAATCGACCAAATAGGTAGCTAAAACTGTCCCTCAGAACAACAGCGTCCTATCCCTAACTGAATTCACAGCAGAGTGAGCTCAAAATGGCGGCGGCGGCTTTTATAGTGCATCATGACATCATTTCAGCAGCCAATCACAGCCATGCCATTAGTTAAGATGCCTACATGCCTAACAGGATGTGCCCACACTTAGGATCCTCCTTGGCTGAATAAAATGAAAATGGCTCATTGCATTATGGGAACTTCCGATTCCGGTATACGATATTGCAAAAGTATCGGAATTTCGATACCGCGAATATCGGCCGATACCAGATATTTCAGTATCGGAATGCTCAACACTATTGGTGAGGTGATTTTCCAAAATCCTGAAGCTTTTAGTCTCCCCAGAATGACACAGATGGGGCAGATGGTGGTTGTCCCGGCCCGCTTGGCCGCATTGTAGCACAGTGAGCTTCGCACTACAACTTATGCTTCATATCCATGTGACGATTCATTCATGAAGTACTCAAACTATGGATTTTTTGGCTTCTACTTAGCTTTTGGTGACAAATGTTACAGATAACACGAGTTGGGTCATCCTTATCGATCTGAAAAAATGCACAGGCTATGCTACTAGCAATACTATCAAATGATTGGCTGGGTTAGATGCAGAGCGTCTGGGTTTGGTTGGGGGTCCCCACAGTCTGCCTAGGATAGATGCAGTTAAAAATTATTATTAGATACACAGGCGGTGCAGCTTGCTTCGCAGCTGGGCTAATACGCCCAAAGTATTGGTAGACTCTATACCAGATAAGGAAGGATTCACTGACTGTGGTGGCCCCTCCGTGGGCCATGGCGAATTGGTGGATGATTATAGGAGAAAGCTCCTTAATAGAGAAAGTTGGTGGATTTATACTTTAAATACACATGTACCAGCGGGTTTAAAACATCAGACATGATTTGATGCATCATTATGAATGATCATATATATATTATATTATATTATATTATAATATATATATATATATATATATATATATATATATATATATATATATATATATATATATATATATATATATATATATTCCCTTTTTCCTCTTTTCTTTTTCTTTTACATTTATATGCATTGTTTCTATACTATACGATTTTAACATGGTATGCGTGTTTAAATTTCTGATTAACTCAGCCTTGAACAGGTGCATAGCAGGACATGACACATAAATATCACGTTTTTTTTGCTATGCAATGATTAAGAACCCTTAGTTCGAAACGCGTTTGCTGTTCTTCTCCAAGGTGGACTTTTAAAATATTTTTTTGTATGACCCAAGAAAGAGTGGATTTTAGAAGATTTGTTCAGCTGGATCTTCCTGGTTCCTCATGTTCGTCTGGTAGCACTCCTGGCTCCGTGCTATTGATCTTCTAGGTGGGTAAGCTGATTTTTTCCTTTCTTTTTCTGCCATGTGGCGATTGGTCATCCACTTTCGCTGCCCCTTACTCAACGAATTCACAAACATCTCCCGTCGGTTTGGAGTCCCATTATGCCCAACCAAAAACATAGGCCCCACAACTAAACAAAATTGTTCTTAGGCATCGAAATCGACACCACAGCAAGGTTGTTCCGTCTCCCATGGGAAAAAATACCAAAACATTACACCTGATCTAGGTTTTTTGCGCAGTATGGAAAGTAACACTACAGCAGATGCAAGTATTACTAGGTCTCCTCGTGTTTGCGAGCTGGGTGATGCCCCTTTTGTTGCGGGTGATAAATGAAGAGAAAAAACCCTTCCGACTGGCATCTAAACCGAGTCATACAATCAGAATCAGCAGGCAGCTACGGGCGGACTTAGAGGTGTGGAAAACCTTCTTATAATCATTCAACGGTCACACGTTATTTATGTCAGCAGAACAGTCCAACATTGAACTAAGATTATTCACCGGGGCGGCAGAATCAGGCGGATATGCAGCGATACTAAATAACCAATGGTGCACAAGCTTATGGCCTCTGTATTGGGCACAACAAGTGCTGACAAAAAAACAGACAGTCCTGGAACTGTTTCCAATAGTGGTAGCAATAGAAATATGGGGCGCGCGCCTGGCTAACAAAAATATACTCTTCATAACAAAAAAACACCAGCCTAACGCATTGCATTAATAATATGGCATCATCGTCTCTCCCAGTGCTAGGCCTACTACGCCGGCTAGCATTCCTGTGCCTAAAACACAATGTATGGGTCCGCGCTAGCCTTGATGCTGAGGGGTCTAATGCTGCTAACGCTTTATCACAATTCAATTGGCAGATTTTCACAGAGCTCCTCCCCAACGCCCACCAATCGGACAACAGTTGCCCAGCCTCCCTATGGGATCTAGTGGCGAATAGTTGATGCCATTAATCAGAGCGTCCGTTGCCCCGTCGATGTGGCAAGCATACGGTAAGGCATGGGAACAGTGGACACGACTAGTAGCAGGCAGACGGGTTGACCAATACTACAGAATTGGGGAGATGTGACAAAGATTCATCATCAGACAATCCATAAAAGGGTGGAAAAGGGGTCAGCCAAGTCAGGAGTGTAGACGTCCCGTCCCGTGTCACTAAAACTGATTTCTCACATCATATCCCTAACACCATTAACATGACACTCACAATTTGAAGCAACACTACTGTCTACTGCATTTGCGATCGCCTTCTTCGGGGCACTATGCATAAGCGAATTAGTCCCTCAATCCAAAATTAACACCAGTGGAGGCTTATTACACCAGGACGTAGTCATAGCCAATAATGCAATACGTCTACGCATACGCCAATCGAAAATGGTTCCAGCGGGCAGGGACACTTAGGTACTTCTACAACCCACAAGTGGTATGCTGAGTCGGGTAACAATAGTAAAAACATATATAACCATCAGATCACAAAGTAATTTCTTCCTATCACACATTGATGGAACGCCATTATCAAGATACCAGTTCCAAGCTATATTTAATAAATGCATAACATCGGCAGGGAACCACCCCAAAGATTATGGGTCACACTCATTCCGCATAGGCGCGGCTACGGAAGCAGCAAGAGCAGGACTGTCAGAAACGGAAGATCAGAGGATAGGGAGATGGCGATCCACGTGTTTGGCGAGATACATAAGACCGGACTTGTTATCCTAACGTGGTTTGTTTCTTTTACAGGTGACGCTAAGCCAACAGTGTGGGTGATAGGCCACTCGTATATATATTGGGCAGAAAAAAGGGCGAAAGTCCGCCCAGGCGGGAGGAAATTAGAGTTTCATAACACATTTCAACTGGAGAGGTATTAAAGGCCTGCTATGGCCACAGGTACTAATGGAGGTAATCAACGTAGGGAGAGAGGCAAGAGATCCGGTCATCTTAGTTATACAGGCCAGGGGAAACGACCTAGGTTATCACAAGAGCGCATAACTAATGGCAATAATGAAACTAGACACTGAGCGCTTCAGAGAGTTTTTCACAAAAATAGTCAGAGATTGTGCCGAGCGCGGTATTGCAAGGTGCCCGAGACATCACGGCCATCGAACTGATAAGGCGGCTAATAAATATTTGGATGCCAAAATTTATAAGAGACAGAGGCGGACAACTGGAAGGAGATAAAGCAGGCCTCATACGGCCCGACTGTGTTCACTTAATGGATATTGGACTGGACATATTCCTGTCAGGACTCCAGGACAGAGTGGAACAAGCGATAAGAGTGATGGGTGGGGGTCAGAGTCCTGCATACGAGTACGCAGGATCCTCCGTGGCCTGGAAATAGAAATGACATGTTGGAGAGTTACACTTGTTGGCCAACTTGCCATTGTGGAGACTGGAGATGCAGGGCATGCTGCAACAAGCTGAATTATTTTAGAAATAAAATGCCTTTGTAATGGAATGAGTATAAAGAGTTGTTAAAGCTGTGACCGATCCTCACCCATCCAATTGTAAGAGTTACATGATTGTATTGTCAATGAAAGGGGGGGTGGTAGGGGGCTGAGCGTCTGGGTTTGGTTGGGGGTCACCAGTCTGCCTAGGCTAGATGCAGTTAAAAATCATTATTAGATACACAGACGGTGCAGCTTGCTTCGCAGCTGGGCTACTCCGCTGACTAGCAGACACTGAAGCTTTGGAGCAGACCTCTGATTCCCAGGCTATAGTATGAGTAAACAGCTCTTCAGACTCAACCATCTGTGTTACCCCAAGCCATAGTGTATGTAGTTTCTTACGGTTAAATGGGGTGGGGGGGGGCAACCCACCTGTAATTGACGATGCCAACGTCACATAAAACACAGCAAGTGGACTACAAAAAGAGTCTCCATTTTTTCCAAAAATTTGGGGCACAGACACCACTTAAGTGGCATCAATTGCCCCAGAGTTGCTTAAAATGGTTGGTGAGGCGATTTTAACAAAACCTCAAGCTTTTACTCTCCCCAGGATGACACAGGGGTAGAAAAGTCCTTGCGGAGATTTGTTCATCTTTTTGAACGCGAGTCTGTCTACATTGTCAGTGGACAGCCGTGTGCACTTATCTGTCAGCACACCACCAGCAGCGCTGAACACACGGTCAGAGAGAATGCTGGCTCCGGGGCATGACAAGATCTCCAAGGCGTGAGTGGCTAGCTCCGGCCATTTATCCAGATTGGAAGCCGAAAAAGAGCAAGGGTCCAGTGACACAGTCATGGCTTTGATGTTCACTTGGAGATACTCCTGTACCATCGTCTCTAGGCGTTGACTATGTGTCAGACTTCTTGTCTCCTGTGGCCTTGCAAAGGATGGGCTAAAAAAGTGGTGAAAGGATTCCACAAAATTGCTGTTACCAGCAGATACTGTGTTTCTGTTATGGTTTGAGTGCTGAAGACTCGACATTCCCACGGTTGGCAAGTTGGAACTGTGAGATTCACTACGTGCACCACTGGTATTTTGTGGAAAAGCACATGTAAGATTCTGCAACTGTCTCTGCTGATACTCCTGCATGCGTGCATCCCTTTCTATGGCAGGAATTATTTTGGCAAATTAACTTTTGTACCGGGGATCTAAGAGTGTGGCAACCCAGTAGTCAGGATTATTTCTAATTCTCACAATTCGAGGGTCATGTTGCAGGTAGTGCAGCAAGAAGGCACACATGTGTCTTGCGCATCCAGGAGCACCAATTCCCTGTTGTGTTGGTGGCGAGGTAAGAATCATGCTTCCTTCCTCTGCCCTGGGAAGTGGCCGTGATGCTGATTGTGCATGCAGAGGCCAAGGCTGTGGGCCAGGTGAAACTGTGCCTGCTGCGGGAGCACAACAAACATGCTCATCCATGAGACCTTGCTTTCTGTCCCACTTTGCATGGGGGCACGGGACACCACTCTTGAAGTCAGAACAGTGCGAGCAGGTAGTTGGTTGGATGGCAGATAATGCTTCCAGTCTGTTTCCCAGCACCACCCTGTCTTCCACACGGTCCAATCTCACTAGACAAGAGTCTGGACCACATAATCCTCACCCTGATCCTCCTTCCTCCCATCATGACAGGTCCCAGTTAACAAGTGATTCCACACTGTCACTCTGAGGAGCTTTTTACATTTCCATTTATTGACTCTGGTCTCTTGCCCTGCACGCTTCAAGGAGGGACATGAGGAGATTGTGTGTAGTGATGCCCAAATATTTGAGCAGCCACGGTCAGAAGAGGATGGTGGGGAATAGCAATTAGTGTCACAATAATGTCATGCATGCAGGTGGCGCACGTGGTTCGTGGACCGGCTGTGACACGAGGCCAGTCTAGCCTAGGAGGAGCATAGCTAAGCGTCTACCTGGTCTTCACTAGAGATGAGCGTTGTTCTACTCGAACTGTTCGCCAATCTCAAATTCGAGCTGTTTTGGGCGGTGTTCGAGCCGTTCGGCGAACACGAACAATTTGAGAAAAATTCGGCTGTTCGAGGTTATGTTCGATAACTGTTCGTGCACCAAAATCATAGCTGGATTTTTTCTCAGTAATGATGAAAATTAATGTTAATACGCAGTTTGAGTGTACAGCGGGGTGGGGGGAGGGGCAGGGGATGGATCTCTGCAGGAACAATGAAGATCTCCATTTTTTTTTTCTCTTTCCCGCATTTGCAGTGGGGAGGTGCAATCTGTCAGCCTATCAGCAGCGCACACACGGAGCGAAGTGCTTTTTTTCACACAAGCAAGGGCATGTGTCATTGGCAGTGTATGTCACATGTCCTTGCCCTATAAGACCAAGCCATTTTCCCCATCGCCACCATTTTCTCACTGCTGCAGCTGCGTGTTAGACGGCACCGCTGGTGCTGTGTGCGCTATACCTTGTTAATTTCAAGCCAATTTTCGCACAAATCTACAGATAGCTTGGGAGTAGGGAATAGTTGTGATTGCAGTCCTTTTCAGGACTAGGTTACATCAGTTCCTATCAGTTTTTGCCAGGCAGGTCTGTGCCAGTGCTGTGCAAGTTTTTTTCACAGCATTTGGCTGAATCTAGCAAAGCTAATCCTTTTTGGCCTATTGCAGAGTGTGTTAGTCAGTGGAGTAGCCTATCTGTGTTGCCAGATATACCACCTCTGTATAGAATACCAATTTTTTTACTGCACCTAGTGAAGTAAAATCTTTTGGGCATAGCATCATTCTATTAGTCCATCTATACTGACCTCCATCAGGTTGCAAACTGAATATATTTTTTTCTGCATCTACCTCTGAAAAAATATTGGGCTTCTAGCTGTGTGTGGGACTTGTTCTATTAATCCATCTATACAGACCTCCATCAGGTTGCAAATTCAAAATAATTTTTTGTCTGCATCTACCTCTGAAAAAATATTTGGCCTTCTAGCAGTGTGTGGGTCTCATTGTATTAGGCCATCTATACCAAGCTCCACCAGCTTTTCAATTAATAATAATTTTTCGCTGCATCTAGCCCTGAAAATAATTTTTCTTCCCAATAGTGGTAGCAATAGAAATATGGGGCGCGCGCCTGGCTTACAAAAATATACGCTTCATAACAAAAAACACCAGCTTAGCGCACTGCATTAATAAGATGGCATCATCGTCTCTCCCAGTGCTAGGCCTACTACCCAGGCTAGCATTCCTGTGCCTAAAACACAATGTATGGGTCCGCGCTAGCCACTATGCTGAGGGGTCTAAAGCTGCTGCTAACGCTTTATAACAATTCAATTGGCAGATTTTCACAGAGCTCTTCCACAACGCCCACCCATCGGGCAACAGTTGCTCACCTTCCCTATGGGATCTAGTGGCGAATAGTTGATGCCATTAATCTGAACGTCCGTTGCCCCGTCGACGTGGCAAGCATACGGTAAGGCATGGGAAGAGTGGACACGACTAGTAGCAGGCAGACGGGTTGACCAATGTGAACAAGCCAGATCACAAGTCACCATAGAATTTCTCCACCAGCTAATGATGAGGGGCATATCAGGGGCGTCAGCGCAGCGGTGTCTGACCGGAGTAGCATTTCACTTCCAACTACTGAATTGGGGAGATGTGACAAAGATTCATCATCAGACAATCCATAAAAGGGTGGAAAAGGGGTCAGCCAAGTCAGGAATGTAGACGTCCCGTCCCGTGTCACTAAAACTGATTTCTCACATCATATCCCTAACACCATTAACATGACACTCACAATTTGAAGCAACACTACTGTCTACTGCATTTGCGATCGCCTTCTTCGGGGCGCTATGCATAAGCGAATTAGTCCCTCAATCCAAAATTAGCACCAGTGGAGGCTTATTACACCAGGACGTAGTCATAGGCAATAATGCAATACGTCTACGCATACACAAATCGAAAATGGTTCCAGCGGGCAGGGGCACTTGGGTACTTCTACAACCCACAAACGGTACACTGAGTTGGGTAACAATAGTAAAAACATATCTAACCATCAGATCACAAAGTGATTTGTTCCTATCACACATTGATGGGACGCCATTATCAAGATACCAGTTCCAAGCTATATTTAATAAATGCATAACATCGGCAGGGAACCACCCCAAAGATTACGGGACACACTCATTCCGCATAGGCGCGGCCACAGAAGCAGCAAGAGCAGGACTGTCAGAAACGGAAGTTCAGAGGATAGAGAGATGGTGATCCACGTGTTTGGCAAGATACATAAGACCGGACTTGTTATCCTAACGTGGTTTGTTTCTTTTACAGGTGACGCTAAGCCAACAGTGTGGGTGATAGGCCACTCGTATATATATTGGGCAGAAAAAAGGGCGAAAGTCCGCCCAGGCGGGAGGAAATTAGAGTTTCATAACACATATTTCAACTGGAGAGGTATTAAAGGCCTGCTATGGCCACAGGTACTAATGGAGGTAATCAAGGTAGGGAGAGAGGCAAGATGTCTGGTCATCTTAGTTATACAGGCCGGGGGAAACAACCTAGGTCATCACAAGAGCGCATAACTAATGGCAATAATGAAACTAGACACTGAGCGCTTCACAGAATTTTTCACAAAACTAGCTATAGTTTGGTCAGATTGTGCCGATAGCGGTATGGCAAGGTGCGCGAGACATCACGGCCATCGAACGGACAAGGCGGCTAATAAATATTCGGATGGCAAAATTTAGAAGAGACAGAGGCGGCGTAGTGGTACGACACAGACAACTGGAAGAAGATAAAGCAGGCCTCATACGGCCCGACGGTGTTCACTTAATGGATATTGGACTGGACATATTCCTGTCAAGACTCCAGGACGGAGTGGAACAAGCGATAAGAGTGATGGGTGGGGGTCAGAGTCCTGCATACGAGTACGCAGGATCCTCCGTGGCCTGGAAATAGAAAGGACATGTTGGAGAGTTACACTTGTTGGCCAAGTTGCCGGAGTGGAGACCCAGGGCATGCTGCAACAAGCTGAATTATTTTAGAAATAAAATGTCTTTCTAATGGAATGAGTATAAAGAGTTAATAAAGCTGTGACCGATCCTCACCCATCCAGTTGTAAGAGTTACATTATTGTATTGTCAAGGAAAGGGGGGCGGTAGGGGGGCTGAGCGTCTGGGTTTGGTTGGGGGTCCCCACAGTCTGCCTAGGCTAGATGCATTTAAAAATTCTTATTAGATACACAGGCGGTGCAGCTTGCTTCGCAGCTGGGCTACTACGCCCAAAGTATTGCCTAGGCTAGATGCAGTTAAAAATTCTACGCTGACTAGCAGACACTGAAGATTTGGAGCAGACCTCTGAGTAAACAGCTCTTCAGACTCAACCATCTGTGTTACCCCAAGCCATAGTGTATGTAGTTTCTTACAGTTAAAAAGGGGGGGGGGGGGGGGGGGAGCGACCCAACCCACCTGGAATTGACGATGCCAACGTCACGTAAGACACAGCAAGGGGACTCCAAAAAGAGTTTCCATTTTTTCCCAAAATTGTGGCACAGACACCACTTAACCCTAGAACGCATACCTGGGGCCTCGCAGTCCCGCCCTGTTAATTGTTTTCTATTTTCTGCAAGATTACTTTAGTTAGAATTTTGAAACTCTAGGTATTCTTCATGTATATAGTTGTTTGTCATTTGAGTTTGAGTTATTCAATGTTATTTGCACACGGGCCTAAAAGGCCCCAGGTATATGAAAGTGTAGATTTTTATGGTCATGCGTTCTAGGGTTAAGTGGCATCAATTGCCCCACAGTTGCTTAAAACGGTTGGTGAGGTGATATTACCAAATCCTCAAGCTTTTAGCCTCCCAAGGATAACACAGGATTAGAAAAGTCCTTGCGAATCCATGATTTGTTCATCTTTATGAACGTGAGTCTGTCTACATTCTCAGTGGACAGCCGCGTGCGCTTATCTGTCAGCACACCATCAGCAGCGCTGAACACACGTTCAGACAGAACACTGGCTGCAGGGCATGACAAGATCTCCAAGGCGTGAGTGGCGAGCTCCGGCCATTTTTCCAGATTGGAATACCAAAATGAGCAAGGGTCCAGTGACACAGTCATGGCTTCGATGTTCACTTGGAGATAGTCAATGCCTAGAGAGGATGGTGCAGGAGTATGTGTCAGACTTCTTGTCTCCTGTGGCCTTGCAAAGGATGGTCTAAAAAAGTGGTGAAACGATTTCACAAAATTGCTGTTACCAGCAGATACTGTGTTACTGTTATGGTTTGAGTGATGAAGACTCGACAGTCCCGCGGTTGGCAAGTTAGAACTGTGAGATTCACTTCGTGCACCACTGATGTTTTGTGGAAAAGCACATGTAAGATTCTGCAACAGCGTCTGCAGATACTCCTGCATGCATAAATCCCTTTTTATGGCAGGAATTATTTCGGCAAATTTACTTTTGTACCGGGGATCTAAGAGTGTGGCAACCCAGTAGTAGAGATTACTTCGAATTCTGCAATCTGAGGGTCATGTTGCAGGTAGTGCAGCAAGAAGGCACTCATGTGTCTTGCGCATCCAGGAGGACCAAGTCCTTGTTGTGTTGGTAGCGAGGTAAGAATCATGCTTCTTTCCTCTGCCCTCTCCCCCCAACCTCGCACAACAGAAATGTGATCAAGGTCTCCCTCATCTGATGAGTCTTCCATGCCCAATCGCCAGTTCATCCTCCACTTCTTCCCTCGGCTTCTGCACCTTCCTCAACAGTTTGGCTGCTACCATGCGCCCTGGTTAATCCCTCTCCCCCACCCTCCCATGCCTGCCTCCTTGGTGCTGCCAACCGTCTGGACCTTGGAGATGTTATCCCTTCCGCATACGACTCCTCCTCTACTTCCTCCACCTCCTCTTGTCCGACCACCTGACTCTGAATTCTGTTTAATGTGTGCTCCAGCATGTAAATCACCGGAATAGTTATGCTGATAATGGCATCGTCGTCCGCACTAAACATCTTCGTCGCCATTTCAAAACTGTGCAGAAAGGTGTGTGGCGCCCCTGAGGGTGCAGTCACCACAGAGTTACTGCATCTCACCCAGAGGTGTGGTATCTCACCCTCAGGTAAGGAAGGCGTATGGCTCGGGACCCTAACACCTGCATCCAACACATACCCGCTGTGGGGTTAGGGTGAGATTGCTCCTAAGTCCCAGGTCCCTAGCTGGTGGGAGGATCCTATGTAGTGGGTGCTTAGGGGAGCACATGATAGGGAGAGTATAAATAGGAAGCCATCTTAGAAAGAGCAAGCCAGTCAGAGGAGGAAAAGTGACAGGAGCAGAGGCTCGGCATGAGCTCTGCTACAGAGGCGGGCCTAGCCTGGGAGGCCCAGGACTGAAGGAGAGAAGAGAGGAGTGGGAGCAGGAAGGCTCCAGGAACCGAAGGGACCCTAGGGCTACGGGCCGTGCAGAAGGCCACCTGTACTCCCGCTGCTACCAGGAGGTAGAGGGGTCAGGCCAGATAAGGGGAACCGGTCCCTCAACTAGCGGAGAAACAGCAAGGCTCAACTAGAAACCGGAGGCTGCAGCATTTCATGTACTGCAGGCAAAAGTCCACACCAGTCTCACTAAGAAGGTAGCCACATAGGACCCAGGGGACGGAACACACATCGCCCGCCAAGGCCCGAGGATACCGGATAGAAGTATCACTGGGTGTGAGGTGCAGGGAGAAGGCCAGAGAAAGGACACACAGAAGGGGGTCCTGCTAAGTACTCCGGAGCTATCTGGGGGTGGACTCAGCCCCTCACTGAGTACGCACAGCACGACGGGTGAGATAGCTCTGGTACCTGTAATCTGGACTGCAACAACTGTGAGTAAAGATCTTGGGACTGCATCACACGGACTCTGTGTTCATTACTGACTCCCTGCACTACAACCACCATCATCCACCCACACTGCCCTGAAGCTACACTCTTCCTGTGGTGAGTAAAAATACCATTGCAGCAAAACCACCAGCTTCAGAGGACTGTTCCGCAGCGGCAGCCCCTTTGGCCGCACTCCACAGGTGGCGTAGTCGGACATTATAAAATCCATATATACAAATTACCGTTGGATTGACCGCCCTGGGTCACGGACCGGGTCACCGCCACAGTGACTACAACCCCCAGCGTCTACTGGCCCGGCTCCGGGCACCCCACGGCCCAGGGGGCGCGTCAACTTCATAGGTCCCTGATCTGAGACCACTCCTGCTGTGTGATTTGCCCCACCTCTGGATCTCGTTGGCCCAGGCTATACGTCAGAACGTATTGCACCAGGGCTTGTCGGTGCTGCCATAGTCGCTGCAACATGTGCAGAGTTGAATTCCACCGTGTCGGCACATCGCATTTCAGCCGGTGAACTGGCAGGCCCAACGACTTCTGTAGAGATGTAAGTCGTTGAGCTGCGGGATGCGAACGGCGTAAGTGAGCACACAGCGACCGTGCCCTCTGCAGAAGGCCATCTAGTCCGGGATAGTGGGCTAAAAATTTATGGACAACCAGGTTCAACACGTGAGCCATACAAGGCACGTGTGTAACATTGCCCCGGCGAAGGGCCGCACCCAGGTTTGCAGCATTGTCGCACACGGCCTTCCCTGGTTGCAGGTCCAGTGGAGACAACCATTCATGAAACTGGGTCTCCAGAGCTGACCACAAGTCCTCAGCTGTGTGACTCACATTTCCCAGACATTTCAAAGTAAACACTGATGCCGTTGAGCCCTGCTGCCAGCATAGTAAGGAGGTGCGCAGTTAGAAAGCAGGTGGCATTACCAGACAGGCTTTGGGTGCAGGTGGAGGACCGAGAGGAGGTTGAGGAGGCAGAAGCAGTGGAGGAACTTCTAGATAAAGAGGATTGACGTACAACTCGCGGGGACGGCAAGACTTGGACAGCAGCCCCTTGTCCTGCTGTCACCATAGTTACCCAGTGCCCTGTCAGCGACATGTAACGCCCCTGTCCATGCCTACTCGTCCAAGTGTCTGTGGTGAAATGCACCCTGTCACACACAGTTTCTCAAAGAAGCGGTGATGTTGTGTGCGACATGCTGGTGGAGCGCAGGCACACCTTTCTTTGAGAAGTAGTGCCGACTGGGCATCTGGTACTGGGGCACTGCGACGGACATAAGGTCTCGAAAATCCACTGTGTCCTCCAGGCGGAAAGGCAGCATTTCTGCAGCCAATAGCTTGCAGATGATGAAATTCAACCTCTTAGCTTTCTCATGGCTAGGAGGAAATGGTCTTTTACTTGTCCACATCTGAGGGACCGAGGGCTGGCTGTTGTGCTTTGACGGGGTTGAGTAGGGTGTCCCTGGCAAACTGCCGGTCTGTGAGGAAGATGCAGGCGGACATGTTAGGTTGCCTTGATCCAAAGGTGGTGCTCTCGATGTCAGAGAGCTCTCAACACCAGCAGGTGTTTCCACTTCCCAATGAACTGACGACCTGCCAATCACACTGGCTGTTGCAGGTAAAGAGGTGGCAGGTCTGCGTCCAAAAACATGTGTGACTGCTGTCCCCCCAGTCACAGAGGATGAAGAGGCCGCGGATGCACAAGATGGGGCAGACGGTGGTTGGCCCAGCCTGCTAGGCCGCATTGTAGCACAGTGAGCTTCCCACTGCAACTTATGCTTCATATCCATGTGACGGTACATGCATGAAGTACTCAAACTATGGATTTTTTGGCCTCTACTTAGCTTTTGGTGACAAATATTACAGATAACACGAGTTGGGTCATCCTTATCGATCTGAATAAATGCCCAGGCTATGCAAGGCTTAGATCCCATGCGACCTGAAGAGCCACTATGACTTGTGGTCAGAGGCGGAGTTGTGGTTGAGGATGCAGTTGTTGACGTGCTTCCAGTACTCCGTCTCTGTCCAGGAAGGCGCAACCTAACCTCGTCGTCAATAGCATCTGTGACGCCCCGCTGTGCTTGGTATCACAGATCCTAGAAGAGTGTATTGATGGAATCCTCCACAAGAGGCCCCCATAAACATTCACACATCACCTTCCACCTCAGACCAGCAGAGGGAGCCCGTTAGGGATATAAATAGGGAAGGTGGAGCTAGGCAGTTCAGTTCCTCTGAAGAGTTCCTGCAGTAGAGAAGCCTAAGAGAGGTCAGTCTGCAGTGGAGCTCAGTCTAGTCTAGAGAACTCAGTTAATAGTTCAGCAGTGGAGCATGAGGCTCCTGCTAGCTAGATTCAGGGAGCCCAGATAGAGCTTAAGGTGTGCCGACGTCATAAGATCGGTGAAGCGCGGCAAGCTGCCGTTAGTGTGTATAGCCTATTGAGGGCCCGAGTAGGCCGAAGGCGAGTGGCGAGTTAGTACATAAGGGGCAGAGGAGCTTAACCAGCTCACCCTGAAGCATTTACCGGACACCGGATCCGAGCTTACCGGGATCTCTATGACCCAGTAAGGCATAACCGGAATCCCTGGAGAACTACAAGTCCCAGGATCGCTAAGGTGCTGATACGTAACAGAGCCAGGAGACGCTTAGGCCCCGCATACTGGGAGCGTGAACTTCAAGAGAAGGCCCTACCACAAGGTCAGCCAGCGCAGGACAGAGACAAAGTTAGGCCTAGCTCCAGGCAGGTCAGAAACTTACTGCGCAGAGGCAAGAAACAGGAGGCCCTACACCCGCTCATTGGGGAGGATCCTGATATGCACCCTTCACCCTACAGTGCTCCAGGATGTGCCTGAATTTCCTCCAGTAAAAGGTACTGAAGTGACTACCGTGTCCGTTTCCGTTCTTGCTCTGACCCAGCTGGGTCTCGCCTGTCCTGCATTCCCCCTGCATACGCTGCCCTGAGACCTAGCTCCACCTGTGGGGAGCTATACCATCGAGCTGCCTTATCACGGGCCTCAGTGGACTGCTGCAGCGCTGGTGCTTCTCACCATATACCACAGGTGGTGTCACAAACTCTTATAAAATTAACAATTATCCACCCTTTTAAAGAGTGACCCCAGGGTACGGGCCAGGGAGCCGACCACCGCGACATCCCAAAGGCCAGGCAAAGGCCCGGGTGACCTCATCGACTGGCTGACTGTGGGTTGACAGTAAGTGGGATCTCCAACCTTGTCATCATCACCCTGTGCGTTATCACACCCGTCGTCCTCAAAGCCAACCTCTTCCTGCCCTGACCGAAAAGTCAAGTTGTCGCTCCAATCAGGTATTTGAGTCTCATCATCGTCTTCATCATTGTCTCCACCAACAGGAGTTACAGTTTGGGAACGAGGGTCTACATTATGCTCAGAACCTTCTTCATCTGGTCCTGGATCCGACTTATAAAGATTCTGGGCATCAGTGCAGATCATTTCCTCGTCTGGATTAACAGAAGCTCTGGAGCAGACCTCCGTTTCCCAGGCTATAGTATGAGTAAACAGCTGTGCAGACTCAACCATCTGTGTTACCCCATACTCAGACGGGCAGCTGGAGACTTGGGAGCTGTGAGGAAGCAAGTGCGATTGGGGTGACACCTCTGAGGACTGGAGTATTTGTGATGTTGAAGTTGAGGTGGAGGAGAGCCCACTTGAAGGAGCACTTGATATCCGCTGAAGCACCTGCCGTTTTTGTGCCTCATCTGGAATTTGTAGCGATGGGCGTGTCCGTAACAAAGGGATCGTATCACATTGTCCACGAAAAGAAGTCGACATGTTAGTTTGGCTGGAAGATGGTCTTTCTTCTGCAGATGTTACTCCCCCCCCCCCCCCACCGCGGGGGGCTCGACCCACCAGCGGACAGGCACCAGTATTAGGAGAGGTGGGCTGGCCGTCAGGGTCCACCGCGGCTCTGGCACAAACCCGGCAACACGGAGGTGGCACGGGCAGGAACGGACTGGCCGTGTCGGCTTCTCACTTTTTGGATTTTAGAAGGGCATGACATGCCTATATCTGTGTCTCCCCCTCCTTTTACTCCTCCACCTCTTTTATTTTCGCATGACTATATGTACTTGTCACTTTTCCATTTGTTAGTTATGTCTTCTGAGCAGTTTGTCAGCTTTTGGACACCTTTGAAGGTGTTTTCTATGTGTTTTTGTTTGCCTGCCATTGGTTTTAACGGTGTTCGAAGGTGTTCGACGAACCGAACCGAACTCGAACACTACGGGGGTGGCTCAACACTAGTCTTCACTGGAGCTCCTGATGGTAGAGTCAGACTTGATCTGCGGGTAGCCACCAGGTACCATTCCTAGGCAGCCCCCGATACTGCAGCTGCCGACCCCATAGGTCAGGTACCCAGACACAAACTACGGACTCCGTTCAGACTACTAGGTTTAGGATCCTCAGGCAGAATGGTTACTGACCGTCACAGAGAGGGCTGATTTAGAGCAAATATGAAACTCTGGATACACGTTACTTGGATAGGCACACGTTCAGACACATGGGTCTCAGATACTGGTTCAGGTGCGGCTTCAGACTTCAGGTGCAGCTTCAGGGTTCAGGCACTGGCCCGCAAGGACCAAGAACTCCGGGTTCAGGACTGGCCACACAAGGACCAGGGAACCTAGCAACTCACTAGTTCCACTAACACTAAATGATACAAATGTTGCTCCAGCACCACCAGAAAGGATTTAAGGACCAACTGGAGTTCCTCTTCCTGGTTGGTGGACTGCAGAGACTTGGAAGATGCCACTGCATTGACATTCTCTTCAACTTACCACCTAAAAACTGAAGATACCTTCTACGGCTCCATTTTCAGTCTGGTCTCCAAGATGACATATCCATGAGACGGGGAGGTTCCTTGGGGCAGATCATAGGAACAATTGTCGGGACATAGCCTCTGATTCCCTTCTTTCAGAAATGCCAGCACAGTGAGTCGGCGACTAGCACAGTGGAGAAGATGGCTGCATTGGACGGATAGTGACCAGCCACTCGACTGTCCCCAGCATAGAACTTCTCGGGATCTCCAGTCAGCACATGGAAGGCAATCTTTGCCGTATGCAATGCTACTATCTAGATCTCTAGATGTTCAGTAATGACTTGATTTTTTTGTTTGGAGAGGGTTAGTTCTTCACTAGTGATAAGCGAGTTCCGTAATATTCGTAATCGCTATACTCATAATGAGTACTTTGTAATAATCGCGTATTCGTTCCAAATAGCAAGGACAATGTAAGTAAATGGGAAATGCGAGTAATTTTCTGCTGGACCCTACAAAAGGGGTCTGGGGGCCTGAGGAAAAGGCTGAAATGGATGAGAAAGTGATTAAACAGAATGGGAAGAGCCTGGAGAATGTGCCTGCATGCATTTCTGACTCACATATGGTTTCTGGGAATAAGTGTCTCAGTATTACGCCACTTTTACAGATACACAAGAACAACTACCAAACCTTACCTAAATTGCATTTAACAGGCCAAAAAGGTTAAACAGTTTTTCCTGTATAATCACTTGTATATAAGGCTAAATAAACCAGAGAAACAGAAAAAAAAAACACAACAACAACTCCCTTTTAGCGTTTGATCACACATACTGTTGTGACTTTTTTTCACCTTTTACAATTGGGAGTGTGGCGCCCCTGCGGGTCCAGTTGCCACAGAGGTACTGCATCTCAGCCAGAGGTGTGGTACCCCACTCTCAGGTAAGGAGGGAGCACTACCCGTGACCCACACTCACATCCAACACTCCATTAGGGAAGGGCAAGATTGCTCCTGAGGGAGAGCACAGACGAGGTCCCTGTCTGGAGGATGGAACTAGGTAGAGGAAGTGGGTGGAGGAAGTAGGGGAGCACTGAAGGGAGGACTGAAGGTAGGAGGGGACCACAGAGTGAGCTGGTGACGTGGGTCACATGACAGGTAGTATAAAAGGAAGGGTAGAAAGATCTAGAAGGGGTTCTGGTCCTAGGAGCAAGAGCGCATTGAGTGAGGACCATGGAGGAGTGGGGTCCAGTCAGAGGGGCCCAGAAAGAGAAAGAACACGAGGAGCGAGCGAGTCAGAGAAGGGCTCCAGAGAGAAGGGATCCTAAGGGAACGGGAAGTGCGGAGTCCACCTGTGCGCGCGAGTTCACACCGACCGTGAAGGTATCAGGTCACAGTAGGGGACCGACCCCAGACTAGTGGAGTACTGCAAGACTCAGCTAGCTAACCGGAGGTTGCGATATCTTTAAGTGCTGTAGCCAAAAACCACACACATTCGCTGAAAAGGTGGCCATATAGGACCAAGGGGACGTCACCCGACAAGGCCCACTGGCTTGGGGCAGAGAGTGAGTGAGTGAGTGTGTGTGTGTGTAGAGAGACGACCCGGGAAGGTACACAAGAAGGGGGTCCCGATCAAGTGCACTCAAGTCATCTGACAGTTGGCTGGAACAATTCCCCAGAGGACACAGTACTCGGTGGGCGGTTATAACCTGGCTAGCCGTTGTAATCTGAAACACACCATAAAAATTGTGAGTAAACAATTGAAGACTGCACTCCGCTGTGACTTAAAATTAATTGCTGCGTCACCTGCCTTTCACTACAACACCAAAGTTCATCTCTTTAACTGCCCTGGGGCCTAGCTCTACCTGTGGAGAGCTGAACCATCTCTGTTGCGTCACCAACAGCCCCAGTGGATCTGAACAACGGCGGCGGCCACCTATAGCCGCATACCACTGGTGGCGTCACGAAACTTTATCCACAAAAACTTTATTTCCCTCTTTTGTTTAATTTATTGACCGCCCTGGGCACGGAGCTGGGTCACTGCCATCGTGACTACCCCAATAGAACCGACTGGCCCGGCTACCTAACACCCCATGGCCCCAGGGGGCGCATCAGGAGGGCCCTGACTTATTCATTTTGTAGGTCCCTCTGTCATGCATCATTTTTAGTTCGCTATTCCCCAGCACTTAACAAGCACAGCTAGAACGTACCAGTAGGTATGTTGATCTTTGAGCCGAGAGGCCTCAGGTGGCTCTGTAACATGCGTTTTGGAGGGACAGCTGTTACTTAGACATTTGGTCAGTCCCTCCATCATTGACACTCACATAGTGGAATACATATTCCATAGCAGTTTATAATGTGCCCATTGTAGCATTGGGCTTGACCCGCCTCGTCCACCACCACCTTGTGATACTGTGGGCCTAAATTCAAATGTTCAGAGGGCCTGCAGTAGGCAGGAAAGCGAAGTTTTGTGAGCACCCTCGTGTGGCCCTGTAACATACATTTTGAAGTGCCTCTTGTGTACAATACATTTGAGATTGCTCTCACCATTATTGAACTCATTTAAGGGCAGAGACTACAGAGAAAAAGGTCACGGCACATGGAGTACTAGAAGGTAGCAGTGAGTGCGGCCTGCGAACCTCAGGTATGGCTGAACTCTGTAAACCAGAAAAATAAAGCTGCTCTTGTCAACTGGATGACGAGCTCAAATATATCACTTGTGCAAATCAATGGACAAAGGATATATGGTGCCCCCCCTCCATGATGGGTTGTAGAAGCTGCTCCAAATGGCTCAGAGATCTTGATTGTCAATATTCCCCATATTATATAGCAAGAGAAGACTTCTTGATGCTGTACTACTTGGTCCAGTGCAGAATGTGCATCGTATTTCCAAAAATTACTCCTTGGGGCTGTGTCATAGATGCAGGAAGATTCCATGACAAGGGCCTCCCTTGACAAACCTCATCTACGATGGAGTACTGTAGTAGTTGTGGCCCTCAATTCAAGTTTTCAGAGGGCCATCAGTCGGTCAACAGTCAGTGTAAATTTCTATTGAATATGTATCACCTCTCAGTCACAATGTGGCACAACCTGTGACAAGGGCCTCCAATGACCAATATAAGTTTGGTATGACCACTGTACATTCAAGATTTGTCCACTGCACAATGTGCATAGGGTTTGTAAAAATTAGCCCTATGGGCTGAGTCATGGTTGACTCACTATTTTGGCTGTGACAGCTAGCTTGGCTTGTGCAATCAACATCTGAAAATCTGTCAGCAAAACCCCAAATGCCAAAAAAGCCTGTTAAGGGACGTGGACGTGGTGTTGTCAGAGGTGCGCGAAAAGGCACTCAGTCTGTCAGGTCAGAAGAAGCTTGATGCGTCCACTATGTTCCTGGAAAAATTTTCCAGTCTGGAACGTAAAAGTGTGTGGAAGCCAGAAGAGCGAGAGCAGATTATATCTTGGATAGCAGACAAGGCCTCTACGCATTTGTCAAGCAGCAACAAATCTTCCACGACCACACAGTCTACTGTGGATAGACAGAAGGCTGGCCCATCCAATCCTGAAGCTGGTTCTCCTTCCTACCGCCATTATCAGTCACAGGAGGCATACGACCCCAAGCTTGGTCACTCCAAGGATCTGTTTGGTACGTATCCTTTGATTGGCTCTGGCCTATCACTATGCAGCATTGAAGAGGGACAAGAGGAGGTGGCATGCGTTGATGCTCAAGTATTTAAGGACCTAAGTCCAGAAGAAAGCCACTTGGAGGGAACGTTATTTACGGTCTCCAGAGATGGAGGCTGATGATGAGACACAGTTGCCATCAGGTCAGCCTACAATGTCAACTGGGAAGGAGGATGAGATGGAAGACGAGGTGGTCAATGAGGAGTCCACTGATCCGACCTGGACCGTTGGCACGCATAGCCATGACAGCAACACAGAGGAAGATGGATATGTAGCACCAACACAGGCACCAAGGGGTCGTGGTTTGCCCAGAGTGAGAACTGGGTTAACTGTTCCCAAGAGCACCCCCGCTATGCGCCAAGACAGGGCAAGGGGTCGTTCAGCTGCTGTGTGGAATTTTTTTTTTCTGAAAGTCCTTCAGAGAAAACCATTGTAGTCTGTAGCATCTGCCATACAAAGTTGAGCAGAGGCCAGGGCAAAGGCAACCTGAGCACCACCAGTATGCGAAACCACATAACAGCCAAGCACCCAAGTAGGTGGGCAGAAGACCAGGGTACCAAGTCTGCGGGTCAAACCAATACTATGTTGCCTGGGCTATGTCCTTCAGAAGCTGCTGTTCAGGAAGCAGGCGCTCATACCTCCTGCCCACAAGCTGCGGTTGCTCACACACAACAAACATCAACCACATCCACTTCCTTGTCTCAGCAAAGCATCCAATTGTCCATGCCTGAGAGCTTGGAAAGAAAGCGTAAACACCCAGCCATGTACTCACAGACAAATACTAAACTCGCACACTGCCAAATTGCTAGCTGTGGAGATGTTGCCATTTAGGCTTGTGGGAACACAGTCTTTCCGTAATCTCTTGGCTGTGGCTGCCCCACGATACAGTGTTCCCAGCCGCCACTATTTTGCCCGGTGTGCCATCCCTGCGTTACACAAGCACCTGTTAAACAATCTGAACCGTGCTCTCTCCAACGCCGTAATCGGGAATGTCCACCAAACAGACACCTGGACAAGTTGTTGTGGAAAAGGACGATATTAGTGTTGAGCGAACACAAATGCTCGGGTGCTCGAAACTCGGGCTGAGCTCGCCGTGAAACTCGGGTGCTCGACCCGAGCAACGAGCCCAATGTTAGTCTATGGGAGACCCGAGCATTTTTGCGGCGGCACCCCCAGCAGTCTGTAGAAAGCCTAAAAAGTTCCCAAAACGATAGTGACAGTGCTCAAAACACATGGGGACAGCATGAGCATCGCCCCAGGAAGCATTTCTGACCCTCAGGTCACTACTGTCAACAATGTGGTCAGAGGTATTAAGCCACTTTTACGGGCTCACAATAAAACGTTCAAAAACTAAACTGAAACTGTTTTCCTGTGAAATATGTTAAGGAACTTCCTTTCCAGGGTAAAGACTTGTGTACAAGGTAAAATAAATAACCAAAAACAAAAATACTCCTCCACACCTTGGGCTATGTTCACAAGTAGCACTTTTTATGCGTTTTTGCACTTTTGTATTGCTTTCAACTGTGACAAATGCATTCACCGGGAAATGTAATTTTAACATTTTACAACCTTATCTGGCCATGTGCTGTGTGACACATGCATACAGTGCTGAAAAGACATGGGAACAGCATGGGGAAGACCCCTGGAAGCATCTCTGACACCCAGGTCACTGCCTAAAAGTGTGCCCATCAGAAGTGATCCTTTCCGCATCAGAAGATGCAGACTTGCAACTATCCACGTGCAAGTCCTTGTCCCAGGGCAGTGTTCAAATGTACCTCCCCCATTCCTTTCAATGCAAGCCCAAGTATGCAGCCTGCCATCCAACCACCCGCAGGCTGCAATACCATACTGCTAGCTTGCTTGCAATTGAAAAAGGGCCTTTTAGTTTGGAGGCGGCCGAAGCTGGCCACTACCTCATGGCTGCTTCGGCAGCGAGGTATCCATACTCTGTATCCAGCCGCCCGGCGGCCGGGTGTCCATGCTCGGTCCCCAGCCATCTGGGGGCGGCCGGGTGTCCATAAACTGTCCCCAGCCGCCCCCATTTCTCCTGTCACCTTCCCACACACTTTTCTTAGCCTGGCCTGCTTTAGGGCAGCATTGGACGGGCCCACCAGAGAACCAGACTCCTCCGGTGGGCCCTGGCTTCTCCATCAGGGGAGTTGAGAATGCCAAGGTGAGGAGCATGATGATGATGATGATGATGAAAGTTAGCATCTGCTTTGTTTTCTTGGAATGCAAGCACATGTATGTAGTAGCGGCTAGGCCTGAGGTGGTCAGCGTTTTGGCGCATATCCTACCACCTCCGAGGATTGCTGGATGTTTTCCAGCTACTATCCCAGTTCTATGACTCCTGTTAAAATAAAGCTTCAGGTGATAAATGATGGATGAGGTGGTGGCAAAGGAGAAAGAGCAGGAGGAACAGGGACCATTCACATCAATATCAGGCCAGTCAACCAGATATGTCTTGTAGGATATGTTTCTGTACCAAAAGGAGAGGTTCGGCTACACAGTTCTAGGGCATGCAGTGAGTGCAATGCCTACCAAAAATTTCAAGGCACTCCAATGCCCCTTGGAAGTGACATGGAGGTCAGAGGGCCTTAACTAAACCATTTTTTCCATTTATAGCAACTGGGTCTCCTGTGCACTGTTGGCCTAAGCAGTGAATGGAAGGCTTTCCAAAAATTATGAGGAACTGCAATGCCCCTTGAAACACACGTGGATTACAGCATACTAAAAACCTTCTACCCATTATTGGGGAGTGGGTCTCCCTTAGTGTTCGCCTATGCATTAAAAAGCAAAAGCTGACTAAAATTAGGAGGAAATGCAATGCCCGTTGGAAGAATGGTGGAGTTCGCAGGGGAATAAAAAGACAATATCAATGCCCCTGGGAAAAGTGGTTGAGGTCGCAGTAGCTTAACAAGATGGTTTTAATGCCCCTTGGAAAAGTGGTGGAGGTCGCATTAGCTTAACAAGACGGTTTAAATGCCCCTTGGAAGAGACGTGGAGGTCACAGCAGCTTAACAAGACGGTTTAAATGCCCCTTGGAAGAGACGTGGAGGTTGCAGTAGCTTAACAAGACAGTTTTCATGTCCCTTACAAGAGCCATGCAGTACAGCATATTAAAAACATTATTCCCATTATTGGGGAGTGGGTGTCCCATAGTCTTTGCCTTTGCCTTCCAAGCAAAAGCTGCCAAAAATTAGGACGGAGGAACTTGCAATGCTGGCAACACGGACCACAGTCAGCCTGGTGGTATAGTGGTGGTGGAGGCTGACGATAAGGAGAAGAGAAAAAAAAAGCCGAATTGAGGAAGCGTATACCCATGTGTGGGTGTGAAGCGGTGCATGGGAATACACCTCCTGAAATAACACAGTGGATTTGACTTTATGTTACTCTGCTGTCATTTGGTGGTGATGAGAAGTCTGGCCCAATCCAGCCCTTGTTCATATTGACAAGGGTCAGCTTGTCAGCATTGTCAGTTGACAGGCGAGTGCGCTCATCAGTTATAATTCCCCCAGCGGCACTAAAAACACGCTCCGATAACACGCTAGCGGCAGGGCAGGCCAGGACCTCCAAGTCGTACAGAGCGAGTTCATTCCAAGTGTCCAGCTTGGATACCCACTAATTAAAAGGCACAGAGGAATCACGGAGGACGCTGGTACGGTCGGCAAGGTACTCCCTCACCATCTTTTGAAACTTTCCACTCCTTGTGAGAGTACCCCACGCCTCAGGGCCTGTAAGCTGGGCGGGTCTCAGAAAACTGTCCCAGAATGTTGACAGTGTTCCCCTGCCTCTGCTGGATTGGAGTTGCGTCTCTCGCCTGTATGCCTTGGTTTGTCAATGAACTGTGACCTCTGCCGCTAGCGTGTTCAGATGGGAATTTTTTTTAACAGTTCTGCAGCAAGGGCCTTCTGGTAGCTCCCCATTTTTGTAGACCTCTCCACCTCAGGAATAAGAGAGTGAAAGTTCTCCTTGTAGCGGGGGTCTAAAAGTGTCACCAACCAGTAATGACTGTCACCCAACATTCTGACAACGCAAGGGTCATAGTTAAAGCAGCGTAACAGTCAGCCATGCGTGCCAGACTGGTAACGGGCAAGACTTCCGTGTCCTCACCAAGATGACGACTGACCATGCTCTCCTCCTCCTCCTCCCCCCTGTCCTCAGGCCACCCACGCTGAACCGACGCTATGACACTTGTACAGGTACTACCGTCTACAGCGCATGATACCAGCTCCTGTTCTTCCTCCTCCTCCTCTCCCTCATTGTCCCCCAATGCACGTTGGGATGAGATGAGGCTGGGCTGTGTGCAATCGCCCATTACGGGTTCTTGATCCATCTCATCATACTCTGGCTGCAATGCCTCCACTTTAATTCTCTGCATAGAGCGTTGCAAAAGACAGACAAGTGGGATGCTGACGCTAATGATGGCGTCATCGCCACTCACCATCTTGGTGGACTCCTCAAAGTTTGTCAGGATGGTACATACGTCAGACATCCAGGTCCTCTCCTGAGGTCTTATGTGTGGAGTCTGACCTGAATATCGACGGCCTTGTTGCAGCTGGTACTCCACAACTGCTCTCTTCTGCTCACAAATCCTTTGCAACATGTGGAGGGTAGAGTTCCAACGTGTGGGGACATCACACACCAGTCGGTGTGCCGGAAGCTGCAAACGCTGCTGCAACACAGCAAGGGCGGCGGAAGCTGTAGCTGACTTGTGAAAATGAGCTGACAGGCGGATTACTTTGACAAACAGATCTGGCAACTCGGGGTACGATTTAAGAAACCGCTGAACCACGAGGTTAAGCACATGAGCCAGGCATGGTACGTGTGTGATCTCGTCTCGCCTCAGAGTCACCACCAGGTTATGGCCATTGTCACACGCGACCATGCCTGGATGTAGGTTCAGCGGTGTCAGTCATAGATCTGCCTGCTCTTTCACAGCTGTCCACAACTCACAAGCAGTGTGAGGTTTATCACCTAAGCTTATGAGTTTCAGCACAACCTGTTGCCACTTGGCGGAGGCAGTACTGCAGTGCTTCCAGCTTGTAACTGATGTGGTGATATTTGAGATGGAGGCTGAACATGAGGAGGAGGAGGATGATGCGCAGGAGCTGTACACTGTGGGGGCAACTCTGACTGACATAGGGTGTGGGGAGGATGTGTTCTGTCCCAAGGTCCGACTGGGTCCCGGCTTCCACTATGTTTACCCAGTGTGCCGTCAGGGAGATGTACCGTCCCTGGCCACAGGCTCTTGTCCACATGTCCGTTGTCAGGTGGACTCTCCCAGTAACTGCGTTGTTGAGGGCACGGCTGATGTTTTGGGACACGTGCTTGTGTAGTGTGGGGATGGCACACTGGGCAAAATAGTGTCGGCTGGGGACCGAGTACCGAGGGACGGTCACCGCCATAAGGTTGCAGAAGGATTCTGTCTCCACCAGCCTAAAAGGCAGCATTTCCAACGCAAGCAGTCGTGAAATGTGCAAATTTAGGACTGTGGCCTGTGGGGCGTTGGCTGCGAATTTGTGCTTTCGTTCAAAGCTCTGGGATATGGACAATTGAACGCTGCGGTGGGACGTGGACGTTGATGCTGTTTCTTGAGAAACTGCCATAACAAGTGAAGACTGAGAGGAGGGGGCATCTTTGCATGCAGTATGGACAGGGGATTGCCTTGCACACACAATAGGGGGTTCTATTACACGCACAACAGCGGAAGAAGCAGTGGTGACACCCACTGACACTGGTCGTGGACCCTGGGTTTCGCCCCACAAAGTCGGGTGCTTTGCTGCCATGTGCCTGATCATGCTTGTGGTCAGGCTGGTAGTTTTGTCAACCCTGCTGATGCTGGCATGGCAGGTGGTACAAATGGCCTTTTTGGGGTTATCAGCAGAGTCTTTAAAAAAATTCCAGACTCTGGAAGACCTACCGGTTGTACTGGCAACGTCCCTCGTGTTGGTGTTACGGGGAACTGTTGCCCACCTTCTGTGTGCCGCCACCACACTGCTTCTTCCTGCCTGTTGGGGTACTCTGCCTCCCTCCCCCTGTGTGCTGCTGGCCTCACTCTGCGTGTCCTCCTGCCTCGCTGGGTCAGTTACTAGATCATCCACCACCTCCTCCTCTTCCACTTGCGCACCACGATCCTCCTCCTCACTTCCTGGCAATTGTGTCTCGTCATCGTCCACCTCTTGTGACAAATTGCCAGCGTCGACTTCCTCTGGCCGTGGCTGTTCAAATATTTGGGCATGGGATCTCCTCTTCCACCACTTCAAGCGGAGCAGGCGAGGGGCCCAAATCTGGAAATGCACCAGTGAACAGCTCTTCAGAGTGTCCAAGTGTGGGATCAATTGCTGTCTGACGACACTCGGCATGGTGGGAGGAAGGAGCATCAGGGTGAGGAGTATGCGGTCGAGACTCACGGCTACTAAAACTTGACCATGTGGAAGACAGACCGGAGGTGATGGTGCCCAGGTAACTGGAAGTATTATCTGCTATCCAATTAATAACCTGTTCACACTGATCAGCTCGCAATACTGGTTGTTGTAGTGTGCTTCCCTAGTAATTCGGTCAAGAAGTGGGAGCAAGAAGATGTGGCTGTTGCTTGTGGCACATTTTCGCCTTGGCCACGGCCCCGTCCTCTACACGCAAGATCACCAGAACGTCCAGTTCCACGTCCCCCCTTCCTTGCCCATTGTAAAGGAAGTAAAATAGCTTACACTCGCACTATCAATGGAAAAAGGGTAATAAAAAGGAGATTAGAACCGTGGAAGAGGAAAACCACAGCTCTATTTCTCTGGCCTACACCAGAATCTTTTAAACAGATATATTGGTGTCTGAACAGTCACAGACACAATTTTTTATTTTTTTTTTGGGGGGGGGGGGGGGGGGAATACCAAAGGTTAATAAGACACGTATTTGGACAGTCTGACTGAGGGAAAAAAAAAATACAGGAATTAGATGAAAAAAAATAAATAAATTTTTCCTGGCCCCTGAGACCGGGTGATAAGTCTAGCAATTTGACCAACAGGAGCACACAGGACTGTAATGCAGCGCTTGCTGGTATAACCACTGCGTCTCCTATACAGCCTGCCTGCCTGATATCTGGGATGGATATTCGTCCTGAGAAGGACTGTATGTTTGATTTGGCAGGCTTTACAGACCCTACACTAGCTATTTCGGAGTATAAATCTCTCCCTAGCTCAGCAGCACTGACCCTACACTGTCTGATCCGGAGCGACTGTGTCCAAGATGGCGGCGCCCGGTTTTAAATACTCGAGGTGACGCTGTGCGGCCAGCCAATCACTGTAATGCCCACAAACAACATGGCTGCGGCATTACAGTGACTGGCTGGCAATCCCTGCATGTTCATTGGCTCTGTAAAAAGCGCCAAATGTGCAGGGCAGAGACCCGAGCTCCCGCCCGAGTAACCCGGAAATGCTCGGTGCTCGCCGAACATCCCGAGTAGCGTGATGCTCGGGTGAGTAACGAGCAGTGTCGAGCATGCTCGCTCATCACTAGATGATACATTTAACAGCACACTGGGTGAACCTGGTGGAGGGCGGGACAAAAGCGCAAACTGGAACATCACACATCCCACCCAAGCCAAGAATAGCAGGCCCAACTTCTGTCAGGGTTTCCGCCTCTTTATATTCCACTTCCTCTCTCCCCTCCTCCTGCTCCTCATCCTCTGCTGAATTACCCTCCCCATCACTGCCAAGCTGGGACCTGTGCAGCAGCGAATCAGCAAAACGGCAACATGCTCTGCTGAAGCTGATCTGTTTAGGTCAGAAAGCACACACTGCAACAGAGCTGTAGCAAGCTTTAAAACAGACCGATCAGTGGCTCTCCCCGCTCCACCTCCAACCCGGTCTGGTAGTCTGCGATAATGGGCGTAACCTGGTGGCGGCTTTAAAGGTCGGCAAGCTGGTACACGTGCCATGCATGGCTCACGTGCTGAACCTAGTTCTTCAGAAATTTCTGAAAACTTAGGATAAAAGCCAAATCAGAATCTCAAGTCATATTGCACGACTTAGAGGGTTGATTGTGACTTGTAGGATTGCTGCTTCCAATAGATGGGGACACAGAACATTTGACTTTTTGCAGCTTTGCCCACATGTCACATTTCATGTGTAAGTGTCTGTGGCAAGACCCTCTCATGATACACATTTTATCCAACAACCTATACTGGTTGGCCACCTTTCTCGATCCACTTTATAAAGGAGAAATTTCCTTCTCTCCCTTTGGAGTCACCAAAGAGTTTTACAATGGAATCGTTCAAGAGGGCCGTTTTAGATCAGTTGCTGAAAACATCACCCTCAGACAATGCTGGTGGCAGAGGTACTGGCTCTTTTCAACACCAAGGGATAATGGGGAGAGCCACGAACACCAGCTCCAACACAAGTGGGGGGAAAATGTGCACAAATTGGGCAATTTTCAATAAACCAGCACAACAGCAAGGGCTATCTGTGCCTGTAACAATGGCAAGGAGGGATAAGTTGCAGAACATGGTCAAGGGGTACTTAAGTGACCATACGTGTGTTCTTTCTGATGCTCCAGTCCCCTTTAACTATTGGGTGTCTAAGCTGTACACTTGGCCCGACCTCTCCTTACATGCCTTGGAGGTGCTGGCCTGCCCAGCTGCTAGTGTGGTGTTGACTCGCCCAGGGGGGATATAGGGGACTCTGTACCCGGGTCTTTACCTTCTTGGGATGTCACGGCGGTTGGCTCCCGGACCCGTACCCTGGGGTCACTCTTTAAAAGGGGATTTGTTAACAGTTTTGTCTCGTGACGCCACCTGTGGCTCCTGGTAATGGGTACCAGCGCTGCTGCAGATCTCCGGGGGTGATGGGATGGCAGCTGGGATGTTTCTGCTCCCCACAGGTGGAGCGGGCCCCCAGGGCAGGGTTGATGGAAGGGATGCAGGTGAGAGGTGGCCTGGTCGGGTCAGGGGGAATGACGGACACGCACACAGGGGATTCGCTTCAGTACCTTTACTGGTGTAATGGCAGGTATGGTCCAGGGTACCTATTAGGAGGGTGCACTTCAGGACTCTCCCCAGTGAGCGGGTAGTAGGCCTCCTGGTCAGTTTCTTCCTCTCTCTAAAGCTTCTGGCCAGCCTGGAACTAGGCCTAGCTTCTATGCTGTTTCACTCTCTCACCTGTCTGCTCGGTAGTAGAACTTTTTCTCTGGCTACCACTATCCCTGGACGCTGGGGCCTTCGTGGTTCCTAGTTCTGTAAAATGATGGTCGCTTCAGGTTGACCAGGGGTCTGGAATCCTCCTGGTATGCCAGTTGTCCCTACTGGGTGTAGAGGACCCTGTAGGCGTGGACCCGGTGTCCGGCTTGTGTCCTGGAGTGAGCTTCAGATGCTCCTCTGCCCCCTTAACTCCTCTCCTTGCCTCAGCCACACTCGGGGCCCTCAACACAGCAGCTAACGTGCTGCTTCTTCACTGGTCTCAGTGCCAGCACACACTCTGCCTACCTAACTCCACCCTCCAGTATATATATCCCTAACAGGGCTCCCTCTGGTGGTATGAGGTGGAATGATGGAGGTGTCTGTATGTAATGAGGAGAAGTCCGTCCATGCACCCTTTTTTGGGTCCTGTGGTACCTGTAATAGCAGGGTGCCAGTGTGTCAGAGCGTGTTTTCAGTTCCGCTGGGGCAATCATCCCTGATAGGTGCTCACGCCTCCCCACGGAAAATGCACAGACTTACTCTAATTAAATTCAACAAGGACTGGATATCTCCACAGTTTGTAATCCCTCCAGATGAGAGCAAGTCAACCTATTTTCACCACAGATTCATGCTACTGCTGTTAACGTCACCCCCTTCCCATAAAAACCCGTTTCCTTCCTTCGTCAACCATGACTCAGCCCATAGGGCTAATTTTTACAAACCCTATGCACATTGTGCAGTGGACAGACCGGGACAGTATTCCTACTCCAGCCTAACTACTATTTGTGATTGGAGGCCCTTGGGATGGTGGCTTCCAAAATAGTGGGTAAAATGGGCTGGTGCATGCTTGGTAACAGGCAGTAGGAAATGTTTGGACTACTGCTTTGCGTAGGGCACTAAACACCTTTCTAAGTGGACTAATGGGGACTGCAGAAGCCTGGCTCTGACCCCTAAAACAGCGGGGAAAATAGATTGGTGCTTTTTAAAAAAAAAAAAAAAAAGCAGCACAAAATGCTACTACTCTGTGCTGGAAAAATATTGCTTTGTCTCTGACAAGAGCTGTTTTAAGATGGAAACTGGAAGAACACTTTAACCTCTCCCTACCTAATACACAAGCTCTCCCTCCCTGTACTCTGTCTTCAGCTCAGAAAAGATCTATTTTTGGTGGTATTATGGAGCTAGTGAGCGGCTCCTTTAAACTGTCCCTGCTCGAGTATCTCTCCCTCCCTACTCTACACTGAACTAGTACATACTGCAGGTAGCCCTTAAAAGGGCTTTTGTTTTATCAAGAGGCCTAAACACTCCCCAACAGCTCAGCGATCTCTCTCTAGGCTATTACAACGCAGGCTCTGGATGCAATGTGCACAAAATGGCGGCGACAGGGCTTAAATAGACCCTATGACGTTGGGCGGCCAGCCAATCACAGTAATGCCACAACCAGGATGTCTGCAGCATTACTGTGATTGGTTAAGAAGCCCAGAATGTTTAGTGGCTGCAAAGGAGGCACCAAAACTGCAGGGCGGGACATCCGAATATAGCGAGGCGAGCACACAAATACTCGCAATATAATAACCCGAATACTATACTATCCGTGCGAATAGCAAATAGTAACGAATACACTTGCTCATCACTGTTCTTCATGTGACATGCAGAAGTAGTGCTGTTGCTTTAAAAGCATTCAGCAACTATTAGAAGTAAGACAAGCACAGGAGACAGGAAGTGTTGTGCTCCAGAAGCATCCAGCAACTAGAGGGGTTAACGCAGTCACAGGAGAAGGGGAGTGCTTTAGCAGAGCCCCAAGGGGATTGTGGGGAAGTTGTTTACTGTCTGGCTGGAGCCGAAGAGAAAGGTGGTGTGTGTGTTCTGTATCTCACAGAAGGCCCCTGCAAGTGAAAAGGATTCAAGTCAGGAGTGAAGCTAAGCACAGGTCAGGTAGACTTCCTGAACTAGCAGTGCAGAGTATTGTCAGGCAGAAAGATAAGGACTGGAAGAAATGGTGTCACAGGGATCATATCCCTCAGCAACCCCCCCCCCTCCATCTATCTCACAGTGCTGTAAAGAATGCTGTGTTCATTAATGTGCCTTTGCATTAGATCTGTGCTGTCCTGTACTACTGGTTAGACTGTGAACTGCTGTGCTGCTAAGGAAACTGTACCGTTTGTCACTGGAGCCTTTTGCTCATAAGACTTAAGCCGCACAGCCAGTGCAAGTTATTAAATGCTACTGTTCTACCGTTTATGAGGACTCGTCAAGTGTGTTTGGTCAGCAAGTGAAAACCTACGCGTCTTTACCTGAGGGTCAATATCCCTGTGTGCCTAAGAGAAGCTGCAGCACATGGTCTATGGTCGCCCAGACCAACGGTTCCCCCAAGATTCTAAAGAATTCATGTAACCTGTCTCGCCCCTATCTGAACCTAGAGGCGTGTGTGTAACATTCACCTGACCTGATCCGGAGTTACATCCTGTATTATACTCCAGAGCAGCACTCACTGTCCTTCACCTGACATCACCCTCACCGCATTCTGGAGCTGTCGGACGGGAATCTAACACAGACTTTTCACGGCTTACAGCATGAACTTTCCCACTGAACCGAAGCCTCCACTTGTCACGGATACAATCACAGTCACTGGTGGAGAGGGAATACTCCCAATGGCAGTTTCTTCTACTGGCTCAAGGATTTGGAGTTTCAGACTTCTCAGGACAAAGACTCTTGAAACATTGCACACAACCGCAGTGATACTGCAATCCCTTCACACAACTGAATTTCAGCTTCTGCTCAGCCACCCGAACACAGTCAACCTTCATGGATTCAGTATGGGTAGCTGTCTCAACAGTTAAGGAACGGGTGGTCTTTGAAAGGACAGATCCAGACATAAACTGTCTCCTTATATGCATCACCTTTCTGGTCTGCTCCTGTAGGCTTGTAAGGGAAGTTGCCTCAGAAGATTCTAGATGTGGCTCAAAGACCTTTTGAAAGGCCACCAGGAAGGCCTGCAGGTCTGAGGTGACAGGAGCCCCTCTTTCCCATTAAGGGGTTGAGCCATGCCAGGAGATCTCCAGCTAGATAGGACATTAGGAATCCCACCTTGACCCGATTGGAAGAAACCTGATGACCCAAAAGTTCATAATGCTGCATGCACTGATTCAGAACCCCATAGTACCATGGCGGATCAAACAGGACAGGTTCCACTCCAGATGTAATAGTTTCAGGTTGTATAGGCACAGATGTAGGTACTGCAACTTGGGCTGGCACAACTGACTTCAGGGCTTCCAATCAGGAATCTAATGTCTCCAGATTAATTTTTTTCCTGGTTCCCCAACTGGTAACTCACCTGCCGACACAGCTCCGAGCGCAGAGAGGCCTGGGGACCAGCGGGGCCCATGGACGAAGCAAACTGTCACACACACACACTCATGGGTCATGGAACCACTGGCCACATGCGGGGCTTGCCTAGGAGGGACGTACCTAAGCAACTACCTGGTGTTCACTGGAGCTTCTGATGGTGGAGTCAGACTTGAGCTGCAGGTAGCCACCAGGTACCACTCCTAGGCAGTCCCCGTTACTGCAGCTGCAAACCCCAGGGGTCAGGTACACAGACACTGATATGGACTCCATTCAGACTAGCAGGATTCAGGATCCTCGGGCTGAACGGTTACTGACACAGATTCACAGACATGGCTGATTAGAATACCGATATGACAGTCTGGACACACGTTACTCACGCACACAGGTACCAGATAATGATACAATGTTGCTTTGGCACCTCCCTATTGGGGAGGGTGCCTTTTATACAAGATGCCTTTCAGCCATTGGCTGGGAGCCATCTTGCAGGTGCACGCCGATGAAAATACAGATTACCAGGAAGGACGCCGAGGAACAGGCCACATGGCGGTATGTTGGCATTCCTGCATGGAGTGGGGAGGAGAGCCATGTGGGGGTGCCAACAGTAACCTTGCAAAAAGGTAGATGAGACAGTTGCCAACAAGTGATGTTATTAAGTCAACAAGTCAGGAGGACGTGCGGATGTGAAAGACGATATGGAGGACTATGAAGTCACTGACCCAACCAGAGAAGGTGCCATGGAGAGCGTGGACAACAGCACAAAGAGGGAGGGATCCGCAGTACCGCAACAGGGAGAAGGTGGGCAACTGTTCCCCTGAGCACCCACCTGTGACAACTTCCCTGGCCAAGGGATGGGTGTTCCCCAATCTGGCACTTTTTTAAACAAAGCGTGGATGATAAATGAACGGTCATTTGCAACCAGTGCCATACCAAGATCAGCAGCAACCAGACCGATCACCAGCATGCTCAGACACACATCAAAGCACTCAACTAGTTCGGCAGAACACCTGGGTCCACCATCATTGCCTGCGCGTGACACCACTGCTTATTCCCCTGCGCTATGTGCTTTCCAATCCCCAGGACTCTGATGCTGATGCAGATGCCTCCTGTCCCGCACTTGTCGTTGCACATTCTCAAGAACCATCAGCAACCACATCCAATTCTTTGTCCCAGCGCAGCGTTCAGCTGTCCCTACCCCAGGCCTTGGAATGCAAAAGAAAATACCCAGCCACCCACCGGCCCAAACACTAAATAGGCATATTGCCAGACTGCAGGCCCTGGAAATGTTGCCATTTAGGCTTGTGGACACTGAAGCTTTCCACAACCTCATGGTGGCAACCCTCCCTCGGTACTCAGTCTCCAGCCGCCAATTTTTTCTCGGTGTGCCATCTTCGCCTTACACCAGCTCGACTCCCATATCACCCATGCCCTGACCAATGCCATTACTGGGAAGGTCCACTTAACCACTGACACGTGGACAAGTGCTTGATGCCAGGATTGCTACATTTCCCTGACAGCACACTGAGTTAACCCTGTGAAGGTCTGGACTGAGTCAACCCCTGGGACGGCACAGGTGCAACAGACGCCGAGTACTTGGTGAAGCAGCAACAGGCCCTGCTTAAACTCATATCTTAAGTTGACAAAAAGCAAATCACCGCACAGTTTTGGAAAGTTGTAACAGACCAGACGGATCTTTGGCTCTCGTCCCTGAACCTACAACCAGGCATGGTCATGTGTGATAATGGCTGTAACATGGAGGCGGTTATGAAGCTTGGCGACTTCATACAGGTACCATGCCTGGCCAACGTGCTCAACTTAGTGGTTCTGTGGTTTCGGAAAACCTAGCCAGATTCAACTGAGCTATTAGTGAAGGTATGCCGTGTGTCAGCTACAGCTGCTGCTAGTCTGGCAGTGCTGCTGCAGCATCACTTGCAAGTGCCAGCTCACTGACTGATGTGCGGCATTGACCACACACTGGAATGCCACATTACACATGTTGGCAAGGCTTTGTGAGCAGCATAGGGCAGTAGTTGAATATCAGCTACCACATGCTCGTCAGTTTTGCGGTCAGCCTCTGCACATATGGCGCGCCCCCAGGGCCGTGGGGTACTCGGCAGCCGGGCCTCTGTGTATGCCGGTAGGGGAGTATCACGGTGGCTGGCCCGGTCCGTGACCCAGGGCGGTCAGTGCAAAGGGGAATACTTTTATATGGGGTTTTTGGGATTGTTCATGACTCCACCTGTGAATTGCGGCCAAAAGGAGCCACCGCTGCGGGGCAGTCCTCTGGAGCTGGTGTTACGGCAGCAGGGGTGGTGTGGCTCTCCACAGGTAGAGCAAGCTCCAGGGCAGTGTAGGAAGATGGTGGTTGCGCTGGGTGTTGTAGTGCAGAGAGGGAACGATGGCGAAGATTAAAGAATGGACGGAGGCAGTGCGGTGCAGTCATCAGAGTTTTTACTCACAGTTCTTAGGACAGTTCCACTGGTGCACTGTACGGGTGCTAGCCTCCCACGTCGCACTGCGTTCACCAGGCAGGGGCTCAGTTCTTCCTCAGGCAGGTTAGGCGTACCTGACAGAACCCCACTTTCTCGTGTTCCTAGCTATACCGTCTTCACACTGAGTCTTCCTCCCTCCTGCCCTGTGCTTCCCACTCTTAAGTCCCTCCTGTCTGTTGGAGTTCCCGGACCTGCTTGACCCTCATGGGGATTAGAACAAGGCTTCGGCAACTGACTATATAAGCCAGAAGCCTTCGGTTTTCCCAGCCGAGACTTGGAGTTACACGGCTGGACAAGGGGCCGGTCCCCTTCTTGCGGCCTACGATCCCTCTGTCTTCTGACAGATTCGGGGCGTACGGGTGCCGTCCTGCACTCGCCGTACCCCCTAGGATCCCTTCAACAGAACGGAGCCTACTCCCTGTGTGGCGCCCCTGAGGGTTCAGTCGCCACAGAGATACTGCACCTCACCCCGAGGTGTGGAGTCTCCCTTCTCTCAGGTAAGATGGGAGTGCTGCACAGAACCCCAACCACCTACATCCAACACTACACCGCTCCAGGCCAGCAGGAGGGGCAAGACGCAATGTAGTTTTCTGCTGAGCACTGACACTGGATGGAGTAGGGGGGGAACCCAAAGGTAGGGGGAACCAGTAGTGGGTGTGGGTGGAGGAAGTAGAAATGGGAAGCACATATACCAGTAAGTATATATTAGGAAGCCATATTAGGTCTAGGGAGAGAGTTCAGTCTGGGAGCAGAGGCTCCGTCAGAGCTCTGCTCCACAAGTTAGGGCCCAGGATAGAGGCCCGGAGGGGAGCAGGGAGCAGGCTCCATTCTACAAAAAGGGATCCCAGGGAGTACGGCGTGTGCAGGACGGCACCCGTATGCCCCGCTCCTGCCAGGAGACAGGAGGGATCGTGCTAGCCGCATTCGAAACCCCAGGGGGTCAGGTTGGTCCCGGATCCGATGTACAGGAAGGACTTCAGCATACCCAAGCGGGACTGAGAGTGGGCAGCATAGGGCAACTGTGAGAAGGACCAAGTGTGGAGAAGGTCAAGTTTGGCACATCTGAAAGTGGGGTTATGCCAAGCACCCCTAAGCTGCTTGAAGGAGGACTGAACCCCATCCCGGTGAACGCAGCGCGTCGAGGGAGGCTATCACCAGTAAGCGCACTTGTGAATTGCCTTAAAGAACTGTAAGTAAAACCCTGGACGACTGCATGAAGTGCCTCTGTCTGTTTCTTAACTGGTGCCAATTTTCCTCACCTGCACCACAACGCCCAGCGCACCCACCTCCTTTCATTCTACACTGCCCTGAGGCCTGCTCCACCTGTGGGGAGCCGTCCCATCAAACCTGCCCCTAACATCAGCCTCAGTGGACTGTCGCAGCGCTGGTAACCTCTTACCAGAATCCACAGGCAGGGCCGTATTTGGAGTTTCTGCTGCCCTAGGCACTGTCAGTGGTCGCACGCCCCCCCCACATCCAATATCTCCCCCCCCCATCCCCGTCGTGGCCGTTTCCCCAAGTTTCATGTAGCTCCCCCCCCCCCCATTCCATGTAGCACATATAAAAGGTTGGGGGGGGGGGGAAGCAGCCCACACAGACCACAGAGCTGCAGCATTGCATATGGGGTGGGGGGGAAGGGAGCGGCCCACACAGACCACAGGGCTGCAGCATTGCGTATGGGGGTGGGGGGGGTGGGAGCGGCCCACACAGAACTGGGCTGCAGCAGGCACTGCAGTATTGCATATGGCCCATATGCAATGCTGCAGTGCCTGATGCAGCCCATGTCTGGGATTCAGACCCCACTGTGTCCCTCCCTGCTGCTGCCTGCCATCATGTCAGACCAGTGACAACAGTCACAGACTAGTCAGACTCCTCAGAGTCTGAGACTAGTCAGAGACTCATGTGGCGCCCCTGCTGCGCATGAGTGCCACAGATCCTAGAGGGGTGCATGGACGGATTCCTCCACAAGAGGCCCTCACAGCACACACACACCTCCACCTTAGACCACCAGAGGGAGCCCGGATAGGGATATAAAAAGGGAAGGTTGAGCTAGGCAGTCCGTTCCTGCAGTAGAGAAGCCTGAGAGAGGTCACCCTGCAGTGGAGCTCAGTCCAGAAAGAGTTCAGACTAGTGAGCCTAAGGCGTGCCGACGCGATAAGAGCGGTGAAGAGTAGCGAGGCCTACTGCCAGTGTGAAGCCTAGTGAGGGCCCCGAGCGAGGCCGAAGACAAGTGGAGTAAGCGAGCTACATAGGGGGCCAAGGAGCTTAACCAGCTCACCCCACAAGCATTTACCGGACACCGGGTCCGTGTCTGCAAGGATCTCTAGGACCAGCAGAAACAACCGGAATCCCTGGAGAACTACATGTCCCAGGAACACCTAAAGCTGACTGTTATACCAGGGTCAGGAATCACTGAGGCCCGAGAAACCAGGGAGTGTTATCTCCAACCGAAGGCCCTACCACCAGGTCAGCCGGTGCTAGACAGAGACCAAGTTAGGCCTAGCTCCAGGCAGGTCATAAACTTATCAGAAAAAGGCAAGAAACAGGAGGCCCCACACCCGCTCATTGGGGAGAGTCCTGAAATGCACCCTTCACCACCTGAAACACCACCAGTAAAGGTAATGAAGTGAACTGTCGTGTGTGTGCCTATTCTTCCTCCGACCCAGCTGGGTCCTCTCTGTCCTGCATCCCTTATCTTACGCTGCCCTGAAGCCCCGCTCCACCTGTGGGGAGCAGAACCAACTAAGCTGCCCAACCACCGGCCTCAGAGGACTGTAGCAGCGCTGGTGATCCTCACCAGATACCACAGGTGGCGTCACAAACTTTTCCCTATCCCATACATCGTTCCCCCATTATTCCTTGCTTTTTAAAGTGCGACCCCAGGGTACGGCCACCGCGGCATCCCCCCAAAACCAACAACAAGGCCCGGGCGCCGTGTCGTCCCCATCCCCTGGGCGCGTCACTCAGGCAGTCTGGGCTCTGTCAGGCTGGCACTGCTGCCCGCTGGCTGTACGGTCTGTGCACAGCACAGAACACAGTACCGGCGGCAGCTGCTGAATGCGCGTCTGCACCTAAACTATGATCCCGCCGCGCCGCCTGCCATCATCAATTATGCTGCAGAGCAAACTGTCTGCAGAAGTGGCAGCTCCTCAGCCAGCATTATGCACCGGCACCACGGCCCGGGTGGCAGTGTCGGCACAATGGCACATCACAGCAGGACACAATTACCGGCGCTGCCTGCCGAGATGAGCCGCCGCCAGCGATGTGCTGCCCGGACCTCCGCGGGAACTTCAAGTGCCCGGGCTCCTCCTCTTCTTTCCAGATCGCAGCAGCAGAGCAGACTAGAGAGGTGAGGTGGGAGGGCGCGATCAAGGGTGGATTAAGAGTAGCAAGGGACCCGGGCAGTTTAGAAGGCATGCCCCCCCCCCCCCCCCCCCCCCCACACACACACACACACACACACACACACACACACACCTGATGTATCACATGTCACATGATCCCCTGTGATAGTTCACGTGAAATTAATTTGGCACAATATTATAATAATTTTTTTTAGGCTGTGTGCCCACTATGCGTTTAAGCAATTCCGCTGCAGAAACGCTTAAAAAACGCTTGGTAGAAGGTCTGCCATGTTCCCCAATGATAATCCGCATGTGCTGTGCACATGCTGCGGAAATTTCCGTTGCGGATTATCATTGTGGAAAAATCCGCAGCACTACCAATTATTTTGTGGAAGCTCTGCGTTTTCGCCGCTATTGACTTGCATTAGAACGCATGTAATCCGCATCACTGCATCTGTACATGCAGAATCCAAGTGTTTCAATGTGTGGATGGTACCAGGGTTTGGAGAAGAGGAGACTATCCTCCAGACCCGGGTACCATAGTACCTGTAAAAAAAAAAATGAATAAAATAAATATCATACTTACCTTCTGATGGCCCCCGGTGTCTATCCGTTGCGTCCTGGCTTGCCGGCAGCTCACGATGGTCTGAAAAGGATCTGCCGTGACGTCATCTAGTCATGTGACTGGTCACGCAACCGCTGACGTTGGCAGGCCATCAGAAGGTAAGTATATATTTATTTTTTACCATTCTTTTACGGTCACACTATATAAATCCATGCCGGTTGCATGGATTTATATAGTGTGACCAAGTTGTCAAGCACTTTCCAAGTGATGCTAAAAATCACTTGGAAAGCGCTTGTCAACCCGCATGCAGAAGTGCAAGTGAAGAACGTTTCACATCCGCATGTCCCTGGCAGGAAAAACGCATGTAAAATCCGCATGCGTTTTTTCTGCCAGGGAGATGCAGAAACGCTCAAAAAAAAATAAGAAGCATTTCTGCATCGTGGGCACATAGCCTTACATTATTTGTATGACTCAATATTGAGCACACGTAGCCATCTATACACAGCGGGAGGCCGCATGTAGCCATCTATACACAGCAGGAAGCAGGAGGCCGCACGTAGCCATCTATACACAGCAGGAAGCAGGAAGTCGCACGTAGCCATCTATACACAGCAGGAGGCCGCACGTAGCCATCTATACACAGAGACAGCGGGAGGCCGCACGCATTCACACACACACACAAACATATACATACATGCATAAACACATTTGAAACACAAAAATACATATAAACAGACATCACACAATGATATCTGCCTGCACACACAGACTCACCATCCCCTGGCTCGGCTCCAGTCCTCTCTGATGTAGCACTGCAGGCCGGGCGCGCACACAGGGAAGTTAACTGCAGCAGTGCTGGCCCGGCCGGAGAAGAAGCAACGGCCGTGCGCCACTGCTGGGGGAGCGGTCCGGGGGCCCAGTGCCACTGTCTGCCAGTATTTGCCGCCATCATATGATATTCCTAGTAGAATCATACACTGTGTACCAAATTATTATGCAAATAATATTTTCTCAGATTTTCCCAAATTACCTATATGAATTGCAGTCATTGTAATTTTCCAGTCAAATAACTATTAGAGTACAATTGAAAGGTTTTTGTACAAACTGCCTATGATAACAGTACATTTTTAAAAAAATAAAACACTCAAAATGCTTGTTCCAAATTATTATGCACAGCAGAATTTTCAACCTTTTCATTTTAATAACGAACAAAAAAAAGGTCATTTTTGAAATCATAAGCATTAGCAGGTTATTACAAACTGAAATCAAACAGTTTTCAACTCAAAACTTTATTCTAGGTGATGTTACATTTGCAGATAGGACCCCTTGTTCGAAAGAAGCTTCTGAACTCTCTCATCCATTGAATTTGTCAGGTTTTGGATGGTTTCTGCTTCAATTGTTTTGCATGAGGACAGAATACCCTCCCAGAGCTGTTGCTTAGATGTGAGCTGCCTCCCGCCATCATAGACACTCCTTTTGATGATGCTCCAGAGGTTCTCAGTGGGGTTGAGGTCAGGGAAGCATGGGGGCCACACCATAAGTTTGTCCCCTTTTATGCCCATATCAGCCAGAGATGCAGATGTGTTATGTGCAGCATGAGACGGGGCATTATCATGCATGAAAATGATCTTGCTGCGGAATGCACGGTTCTTCTTCTTGAACCATGGAAGGAAGTGCTGTTTGAGAAACTCAACATACATTATGGAGTTCATCTTTACCCCTTCAGGGATCCTAAAAGGGCCGACAATCTCTCTCCCCATGATTCCATCCCAAAACATTACTCCACCTCCTCCTTGTTAGCGCCGTAGCCGTGTTTGCTTGGGGTATCCATCAACCAGCCATCCTCCACTCCATCCATCTGGACTATCGAGATCATTTCATGCATGATAATGCCCCGTCTCATGCTGCACATAACACATCTGCATCTCTGGCTGCTATGGGCATAAAAGGGGACAAACTTATGGTGTGGCCCCCATGCTCCCCTGACCTCAACCCCACTGAGAACCTCTGGAGCATCATCAAAAGGAGTGTCTATGATGGCGGGAGGCAGCTCACATCTAAGCAACAGCTCTGGGAGGGTATTCTGTCCTCATGCAAAACAATTGAAGCAGAAACCATCCAAAACCTGACAAATTCAATGGATGAGAGAGTTCAGAAGCTCCTTTCGAACAAGGGGTCCTATCTGCAAATGTAACATCACCTAGAATAAAGTTTTGAGTGGAAAACTGTTTGATTTCAGTTTGTAATAACCTGCTAATGCTTATGATTTCAAAAATGACCTTTTTTTTTGTTCTTTATTAAAATGAAAAGGTTGAAAACTCTGCTGTGCATAATAATTTGGAACATGCATTTTGAGTGCATTTTGAGTTTTTTATTTTTTTAAAAATGTACTGTTATCATAGGCAGTTTGTACAAAAACCTTTCAATTGTACTCTAATAGTTATTTGACTGGAAAATTACAATGACTGCAATTCATATAGGTAATTTGGGAAAATCTGAGAAAATATTATTTGCATAATAATTTGGAACACTGTGTAATGAGGGCAATCCGGCCATAGACACCCCGGATTACCCTCATTATAATCCGCCTATGGGCGCATTGACCGGGGGGAGGGGGGGCGGAGCCACCCGGCTGGCTCGGGGAACGCACCAAAAAAAAAAAAAAAAAAAAAAAAAAAACACTCTGGCGCCGCCCTCCCCGAATTCCGCCGCCCTAGGCCTAAGGGCAAATACGGCCCTGACTGGAGCTACGTCACCCAACAGATTATTTTTTTTCTCTTCCTGGCCCAAAAAGAAATCCAGCAAAATGGCTGCAGGATGACTACAGTTTTGCTGGATTCCAGCAAATTGAAAAGCAAAAGTTTTGATAATGGAAAATAGGAATATGTGAAAATTTGAAACAAATTCAATTCGCCCTGAATCAATTCTCTCAAATCTAGTAAAAATCTGTATAATGATAGTAACTTATTATTGATATCTTAACAGTGAAAAAAAAAAACAATAACATGCAAATTATCAACCAAAAATCCAGCACTCAAAAAGATACGGCTGCCGAGAAGTAGCAAAATTGCTACACTCAAATATTGTTGGCAAAATTAATTCAACTTTAAAAAATATTAATCTGAAATTGCCAAAATAAATGACATTCTGTAATAAAAATAAAGTCTAACATAAACACTATATAACAAACATTGTAAAATGAGCGTTTACCACCCCAGAGCTAGATTCACAGCTACACTGCAGTATAATGTCATCCATGCTGCAGCTTCTCACTCTATTGTTGGATTCACAGCTACACTGCTCAATACTGCTGTAAAATATCTATGCTGCTGATTTTTTGTAAGCATTTTATCTTACCCAATTCTAGTTTACAGCTACACTGCTGTATAATGTTCTCTCTGCTTCTGCCTTTATTAAGTTTTTATCTCCCCCACAGCTGATTTCACAGCTACACTGCTCAGCACTGCTGTATAATGTCCTCCATGCTGCTACTGCTCCTGAACCAGTGCTACATCGAAACCGGAGAGCAGGAATCCCTCATGTCTGTGTGTGCTGTGTATGGGTGAAATTATTGTGTCCTCCCACAGGCTCAAAGACAACTGAAAATTGGAGATAAATAGTCTTTGAAATCAAACTATTACCTTAGTGTTCTCCGGAAAGGAAAACGAACCCTGAAACATCTGTCTTTGAATAGAGACTTTCCTTTTTTGAAGAAGACGACTCTGGTTTGGATAAATAGCCTAAATCATGTTGGAAGGCTCATCAAGGGGCCGACGTTGACATAGAAGATAAATGGCAATAGAGAACTAGCTTCTCTCTCCTTGGGGGAGAGCAAATTTGCATGCACTTTTCCCAGGGAGCATTGCCTGGTACAATAGTCTCCCCTAAACATACTAAATCCACAGAAAAGTACACAACCCTCACCTCTTCTGCTGGCGCAAGTTCATTTCACAAGTGTTTTCCATAGGCTTCTCCTTCCGCCACAAATTCATCGTTGTGCAGAGTCCTCTTATATTGTCTCACAGGTTAATTCCACTGGTACACAGACTGCCGCATGATCCCTTTAAGAGGTTAAAGTTTGGCAAAACTCTTGGCTTTCATCCTTCAGGCTGGGTAAATTAATATGCAGGTCACTGTGTATGATGTGTTTTTTTTTCTGGGTCACAGTCTTCACCCCCAAAAAGCATCTCAATGGGCAATCATCATACGGAGACACCTGTGAGATTACAACACATGTAGTGTCAGGGTGTATGCCTTGTCTACAGATATAAAAGTAATCCTAATTTATAATTAAAGGAACATTTTAAAAGGAGATTTCCCCCTAGAACCGTCCATAGCCTTACAATTACAATGCCTCCATTAACAGTGCCAGTCGTTAACATTGATAGAACACTGTCACATTGACCTCATCATCAGTACCAGCTAGAAAGTGTAATGTCAGCCTTAATAATAGTGTCGCCCCTAAAGTGTTCCTCATGAACCTTGAAAGATCGATAATGTCCCCAATAACAGGGATAGATTGCCACTGCGGGAAGTCCAGTATGGACGTAGCCTTAGGGTATGTTAACACGTTCTGCTCTACTGCAAGACTGTTCAGGGCAAAATAAAAAAAGTATTAAAAGTTTAAAGTGACTACACCTTAAATAAATAATGGTCAGCCAACAGTTATATTTTCCAATCTCCCCCCATACACATGTGTTTTCAATGGGATGAGATATAGAGAAGTGGTCATGAAGGGTTAGAAGGCCACTAAACAGTTGGTTGTTCGGTTATGCCAAAAATCACCAATTTTGTAGACGTTTTAGAACTTTGCACATAGAAGTGGAGCCAAGAACACAGGAAGCCATTTCATCATTCAGATCATTATGGAACGACCAGATCAATAAACTTCTCAACCAGTAAGACAATATTGTAGATAAGGGTAAACTAAAATTTTGGTAATTTTTCATAAAGTCCAACCATAACTGCTCTGCACCATCATTTGTGCGTGTAACTGATTGGCAATATAAAAAAGGCGCCATAATTTCCTTCAAGCACTCATTTTTGGATAGAAGCACATGGAATTAGCAAGTGTGGAGCACACTCAGGTCATAGTTTTGTTTTTTTTTTGTTTTTTTAAGTATATACGAGAATATATAGATCTAATCTTCATCCACTTTTGGTCTGTAAATCCATCTTTATCATCCTTGTGGCACCATTTTTTCTCGGATTAAAAAAAGAAATAAAGTATATATTATAATTAGAGATGAGCGGTGTTCGACTAGAACTGTTCGCTAATCTCAAATTCGAGCTGTTTTGGGCGGTGTTCGAGTTGTTCGACGAACCCGAACGATTTGCAAAAAATTCGGCTGTTCGAGGTTATGTTCGATAACTGTTCGTGCACCAAAAGCGTGTCCTGCATGTCTGGCGCTATTTAGAGCACCAATCATGCAGGGATTGTCTGCCACTCACTGTAATGCCACAGCCATGGTGGTTGTGGCATTACAGTGATTGCCCAAATCGATGGGAACAGTGCCAACAGTGAAACATGAAAAGCCGGCAATTCAGCAGCGGCATACACCGGTACCCGACAATTTAGAACCGAAAGAATAGAGCTTCACACATAGATTAGATAGATATAAACATGTCAGCCACATATATACGAAGTACAGTGAAAGTGCTGCTTACTGTACTTGTCATTTAGCGTAAAGGATTTATCAAAAAAAATAATAGTGTTTTCATGCACCGTCTCTTTAAAAAAGCCGGCCGGCAATTCAGCATCTGTACCCGACAATTTAGAATAGAAGGAATAGAGAATCACACATAGATTAGATAGATAGAAACATGTCAGTCACATATATATGAAGTACAGTGATAGTGTTGGTTACTGTACTTGTCATTTAGTATTAAAATAAAGGATTTATTATTAAAAAATTGGCGTGGGGTTCCCCTTAATTTTAGGCTCTAGCAGAGGTTAAGCAGACAGCTGGGGCAGATGTTTGAAGCCTGGGAAGGGGGTAATACCCACGGAGCTTCCCAGGCTACTAATATCAGCCCCCAGCTGAATACATTGCCTTTACTAGCTATTAAAATGCGGGACCCCCCAAAAAAAAGGACGTGGGGTCCCCCCTAATTTAATAGCCAACAAAGGCTAGGCAGACAGCTGGGGGCTGATATTAATAGCCCAGGAAGGGAGCCATGAATATTGGCCCCCTCCCAGGCTAGAAACACCAGCCGTCAGCCGCCCCAGAAATGACGCATTCATAGGATGCGCCAATTCTGGCACTTAGCCTCGCTCTTCCACGCTGCCCTGGTGCGGTGGCAGGGGGTAATAGGGCTGGGGTTGATGTCAGCTTATAATGCCAGCTGACATCAAGCCCAGGTTAGTAATGGAGAGGCGTCTATAAGACACCCCCATTACTAACCCCATAGTCAAAGTTAAAAAAAAACACAAACACCCAGAATAAAGTCCTTTAATTGAAATAAACACACAATCCTTTATTGTTCTAAATTAAACCATACTTACCGTCACGCCCATTCCAGCTGAAGCCAACGATCTCCTGTAATAAAAATAAAATAATAAAGCAACCTCATCCTTACCTTTCCATGGTTCCCACGACAGCTTCAGCTCTGCTACATCGAGATGACAGGCTGGACCGCAGCAGAACGCCGCCATCCAGCCTGTCATCCCGCAGACACTGAGAAGAGCAGGCTTGCTTGCGCTCCACATTGTCTCTCTGTGACGGCATAAAGATGAGCCGAGGTCATGTCCAATGAACTCGGCTCACCTCATGCACGTCACTGACAGCGTGGGAGAATTCTCCTGCACTCAGCACTTCAGCGCGAGAATTTTCCCACGCTGTCAGTGACGTGAATGAGGTGAGCCGAGTTCATTGGACATGACCTCGGCTCATCTGGATGCCGTCACAGCGAGACACTGAGGAGCGCAAGCATGCCTGCTCTTCTCAGTGTCTGCGGCATGACAGGCTGGATGGCAGCGTTCTGCTGCGGTCCAGCCTGTCATCTCGATGTAGCAGAGCTGAAGCTGTCGTGGGAACCATGGAAAGGTAAGGATGAGGTTGGTTTATTATTTTTCTTTTATTGCAGGAGATCGTTGGCTTCAGCTGGAATGGGCGTGATGGTAAGTATAGTTTAATTTAGAACAATAAAGAATTGTGTGTTTATTTCAATTAAAGGACTTTATTCTGGGTGTTGTGTTTTTTTTAAATACTTTACTAGAACAGCTAGTTCTAGTAAAGTAGATTAACCCCCCCCCCCCCCCGTGCCTGGGACCCCTCCGAAGTGAAAGTGAAACTGCCAATCGGAATGAATTAAATATTTCACCAATGGAAATTGGTGAAATATTTAGGATCTGGGCATGGCTTGATGCGTATAGCATCAGCAATTGGCTGGGGGGAGTGTCAGGTCTGTCACCCCCCAGCCCCCCAGATCTGATTAGCTCTAGTGTCCATGTGAGGCTAGCCCTCCAATCAGATGTGGAGGGTGTCATTTTAAACTCCATAGCTTTCTCCCATCCGTGAAAGCTGTGGAATTTGGTCTCCCACCGATATCTGCCAACGATCCACCCCCGATGCCGCCGCCGGTAATATTACCCCCCCTTGTCAGATTCCAGCCCCCACTCCCCCCCCGACCCCCCCCCTCCAACCCCCTCCGCCCCGACCTCCGATCCCTCTGCTCCCTCTCCCACGTCTTCATCCACCGGCTGGTTCTTTCCTTCTGCCAGCTGGTGTACGGTGATCACAGGCAGCAGCAGGCTCACTGTAAATCCCCTGCGCCTATGATCACCCCCACCGTCCCCAGTAGTCACCCCCACCGTTCCCATCCCAGTGATCACACCCGTCCCAGTTATCACCCATCCCAGTGATCACCCACCCCCTCCTCCCAGTGATCACCCCCCCCCGCTCCCCTTTCTGCCCCAGTAATCACCCCCCTGATGCTGCCGGCCTCTTACCCCCCTTGCTGCCCCAGGGTTCACCCCCTTGCTCCTGATACTGCCGGCTTCTGCCCCTCTTTCTGCCCCAGTGATCACCCCCCTTGCTGCTGCTGCTGGCTCCTCCATCTCCTCAGCCCCCTCCTATGCCTGACCGCCCCCTCATGCGCCCCGTGTGCCTGGGCGCACCCCCTACACCTGACAGTCCCCACACGTGACTGCAGAAGGGTACACCAAGCACTCACACACACTATAATAAAGTTTCGGGGTTTTTTTGTTTGTTTTTTTCACACACGCACACAAAATGTCCCCCCCGTCCCGCTGATCCCAGTCTAGGGCGTACTCAGCTGAGGAGGCCATGTCAGGTTGGTGTGTGTGTTGTAGTGTATGTGAGGTTGTGTGTGTGTGTGTGGTGTATACACTACACGATACCACAGCGCACACCAACCTGACATACACTACACAATGGTGCCCGCTAACAAATTGGAACCATGTTGCGTTAGGGGAGCCCCTGTGTGCCTAAACATTACAGCTCCCCCACAAGTAACCCCATTTTGGAAACTAGACCCCCAAAGGCACCTATCTAGATGCATAGTGAGCACTTGGAACCCCCAGGTGCTTCACAAATTGATTCGTAAAAATGAAAAAGAGGAAAAAAAAAAAAAAAACAAAACACACTTTTATTTTTACGGATTAATTTGTGAAGCACCTTGGGGTTCCAAGTGCTCACTATGCATCTAGATAGGTGCCTTGGGGGGTCTAGTTTCCAAAATGGGGTCACTTGTGGGGGAGCTCCACTGTTTAGGCACATCACCATGTTGTGTTTGGAGAGCCCGTGTGTGCCTAAACATTGGAGCTCCCCCCAAGTGACCCCATTTTGGAAACTAGACCCCCCAGGGAACTTATCTAGATGCATAGTCAGCACTTTAGACCCCCAGGTACTTCACAAATTGATCTGTGAAAACAAAAAAGTACTTTTTTTTTTTTTCACAAAAACTTTCTTTTAGCCTAAATTTTTTAATTTTCACATGGGTAACAGGATAAAATGCATCCTAAAATTTGTTGGGCAATTTCTCCTGAGTACACCGATACCTCATATGTGGTCATAAACCACTGTTTGGGCGCATGGCAGGGCTCAGAAGGGAAGGAGTGCAATTTGACTTTTGGAGCTAATTTTCCATTCAAAAAGTGAAATGGAGCTCCTTCCCTTTGGAGCCCTGCCATGCGCCCAAACAGTGGTTTATGACCACATATTAGGTATCGGTGTACTCAGGAGAAATTGCCCAACAAATTTTAGGATGCATTTTATCCTGTTACCCATGTGAAAATTAAAAAAATTAGGCTAAAAAAAAATTTTTGTTAGAAAAATTAAAATGTTCGTTTTTTTCTTCCATGTTGCTTTGGTTTTTGTGATGCACCTGAAGGGTTAATAATCTTCTTGAATGTAGTTTTGAGTAGCTTGAGGGGTGCAGTTTTTGGAATGGTGTCACTTTTGGGTGTTTTCTGTTATGTACACCCCTCAAAGGGACTTCAAATGTGTTGTGGTCACTAAAAAAAATGGTTTTGTAAATTTTGCTGGAAAAAAGATAAGTTGCTGATGAACTTTGAGCCCTTCAAACTTCCTACCAAAATTTTTTTTTTTCCCAAATTGTGCTGATGTTAAGTAGACATGTGGGAAATGTTATTTATTAACTATTTTGTGTCGCATCACTCTCTGGTTTAGCAGAATAAAAATTCAAAATTTGAAAATTGTGAAATTTTCAAAATTTTTCCCATATTTTTGATTTTTTCACAAATAAACGCAAATATTATCGACCTAAATTTAATACTAACATGAAGCACAATATGTCACGAAAAAACAATCTCAGAATCGCTAGGATCCGTTGAAGAGTTCCAGAGTTTTTACTTCGTAAAGGGACACTGGTCAGAATTGACAAAAATGCAAAGGTCTTTAGGGTCAAAATAGGCTGGGTCCTGAAGGGGTTAAAAATTACTTTTAATTATTTACTTACCAAAAAAAAAATCTAAAATAAAGTAAGTATTTTAAACTAAAGGAAAAAAACTATACTGAACGAAAAAAAAAAGTAAAGTCTAAAAATTACGAAAGAAAATGTAAAAATATAAGGCTATGTGCCCACGTTGCATTTATGAAGCAGAAAATTTCTGCTTCATTTCTGCAAGTCCTCTCCCGGAAAAACGCATGCGGAATTCCGCACGCGTTTATCGCGCATTTTACGCGCGTTTATCACGCGTTTTCCACATGCGGAATTGCCTTGCGTTTTTTATGCATTGGACAAAGGCAAATCTGCATGCGGAAACGCAAAATTAAATGACATGCTGCGGATTTTTGAACGCAGCATAAACGCTGCGGAAAAATCCGCAGCATGGGCATTGACATTGCGGAATGCCATTGGGGACCATGGGGTGCGGATATACATGCGTTTTTCAAGCGTTTCCGCTGCGGAAATTCCGCAGCATATACGCTTGAAAAATGCTACGTGGGCACGCAGCCTAAAAGGCTTAAAATATAAAAGCATGCTGGGAGTTGTAGTTTTCCAAAAAGATAAAAAGCTAGGGAGTTAAAGACCAGTGAGATACTGTATCACAAAAAGTAAAATCACTTCTAATAGACAGAAATAGGAGACTTACCCAAAGAAGCAAATTTCCGACATCTTCTAAGGCAACGACAATATTCCCATGCCTGGAATTACTCCGGGACCTCGTGTTTTGGGAGCGACCGTCCTGCTTCCTTCCATCCTTCCATCCGTGGACCCACGTTTCTGGCTACTGGTCAGACCCTGTTTTTTTCCTCCAAATGCTTTTACTCAGCTGAACTTAGTAAACTTGCTGGGCTGGTTATTGGGAGCACAGGTACTTTACACACAACCAGCCCAGAGGGGGTTAAACTGAAACAAAGGGCTTTCCCCTCACTCATTATATCACCTGAGATGTCATCATCAGCAATTAAAGGCCTTACCTCTGTCCGCATTAACCCTTCCCAGCCTCAAACAGGAAGAGCTTGATTCAACGCTATGGACGATTCAGCAGATGATATAAGGCGTAACCTTCCTTGGATGAACCCACAGTAGAATTAAGGCTATGTTCACACGTTGCTTTTTTCATTGTACAAAAAAAAAAAACGCTGCATTTCACAGTACCAGCAAAATGAATGACATGTATAAAACCTCATGCACATGCTGCTTTTTTAATCCCTTGCATTTTTTTTTACCCATCATTGCGTTTTTTTTTTCCCCCAAATCTGCACCATGTCAGTTGCTTCATCTATTCAAATGAATGCATTAAAAACGCAAGTAAAAAAACGTAATTTTCTTGCCAAGCCATGAGTTTTTAGCACAGAAAAGCGCGCTGCACAAAGTCAACCTGTGACCGTACCCATAGGCTACATGCACGCGGAATTTTTTTGAGGTGTTGAAAACATTGCTTTCTTCAAGAAGAGACCGCTTTTTAGGAAATGCTTTTATTTGGGGGGGAGTTTTTCTTTTCCTGGAGTTTTGAAGACTTTTTTTTGAATTTTTTTTTTGTTTTTCCTGAAGCTGTTTTTTTCGCGTCCTTTTGATTGGACCTTAATTGATGCCTAATGTGGAGAAGATTCCATCAGGAGACACTTCAAATAAGGAAGAAACATGTCCTCTTTTCCCTTCTCTAGGCATTTTTCAAAACCTAAACCTGATTATTTTCAAAACCTGTTCAGGAAAACCACTGACGCCAGCAGCTATTTCAGCTTGATATCCATCCTAGGATGCACATTCAGCTGACGAATATTGCGGCCCAGAGACCGGTCGAGTCCCTGCACTGCAATATATGCAGCCAGCCAATCAGAGGCTGACATCCGGGTGCAAGTCACTGGCTGCGCATGGCGGTGATATCATGTGCTGCCCATCGCCTGCATGTTGATGTCAGCTACCAGCTTCTGCGCCAGCTATGGAAGAGGACATCACATGTCGTGGGAGGGGGTGGAGGTCACTAGAATCGTTTATTTTATATTTATTGGAACTGAGTCGCAGAACATGGACATTATTACTGGAAGAAGCCCAGGATGGGGGACATATATTACTGGAAGGGTTCCAAGATGGGGGGCATTATACCAGGAAGGGGCCGAGGATGAGAGACATTATATCAGGGAAGGGAGACATTATAATTATACCAAGAAGTGGTCCAGTATGGGGAGGGGCAATATACCAAGAAGGAGGACATATATTACGGAAAAGGGTCCAGGATGAAGGACATTATACCAGATAAAGGAGTCATTATTCTAGTAAAGTGCACAGGTTGGAGGACATTATATCAGGAAAGGGAGACATTATACAAGGAAGAGGCCAAGGATGGAGACATAATACCAGGATGGGGGACATTATTACTGGAAGGGGCCAGAATGGAGGACATTATTACAGCACGGGGCCCATGAAGGGGGACATTATTACAGGAAGGTGCCCAGGATGGGGGAAATTATACTAGAAAAAAAGCCCAGGATGGAAGACATACTTTTACAAGGAAGGGGCCTGGGGTGAGGAACATTATTACAGGAAGGGACCAGAATGGAGGACATTATTACAGCATAGTGGCCCAGGAAGTGGGACATTATTACAGGAAGGAGCCAGAATGGAGAATATTATTACAGCAAGTGGCCCAGGAAGTGGGACATTATTACAGGAAAGGGCCAGGATGGAGGACATTGTTACAGGAAGGGGCCAGGATGGAGGACATTATTACAGAAAGGGGCCAGGATGGAGGACATTATTACAGAAAGGGGCCAGGATGGAGGACATTATTACAGAAAGGGGCCAGGATGGAGGACATTATTACAGAAAGGGGCCAGGATGGAGGACATTATTACAGAAAGAGGCCAGGATGGAGGACATTATTACAGGAAGGGGCCAGGATGGAGGACATTATTACAGCCAGTGGCCCAGGAAGGGGGACATTATTACAGGAAGGGGCCAGGATGGAGGACATTATTACAGCAAGTGGCCCAGGATGGGGGACATTATTACAGGAAGGGACCAAGATGGAGGACATTATTACAGAAAGGGGACAGGATGGAGGATATTATTACAGAAAGGGGCCAGGATGGAGGACATTATTACAGAAAGGGGACAGGATGGGGGATATTATTACAGAAAGAGGACAGGATATAGGACATTATTACAGAAAGGGGCCAGGATGGGGGAAATTTTAACAATAAAAGGACACAGGATGGGGGACATTATTACAGGAAGGTGGACATTGTTACATGAGAGGGCCCATACATCTGACGAACATACATCGGGCTCTAGTTACGCCATTCGTAATATTTTATTTCGAGAGTCCACAATAATGATAGAATTAGAAATACAATTTTTTTGCTACTTTTCCTCCTTCATTTATATGCAAATGCAAATTTCTAATTTCTAAATAAAATATTAAGTGTAGTTCCAGGAAGTGTAGTTAATACTAACGGACGATGAATCCACCGCCGATCGATGTATCAGCAAAGTTTGGAGGAAATGGAAGGAAATCTTCACTTACCTGCAGTGCTGAACAAATGACATGATGGAAATATGAACGCTATGTTCTAGAAAATACCAAGTAAATGGGAAACAGAAGACAGGGCTGAGCCACTACTTCACAAAGATCAGCAGACAGTACCTGGGGCGATAGGTAAAAAAGAGAACATTCAAGATTTTTTAAAAAGTTATGGATTTCACGTTTTTTTTTTTACTAATTCCAGGAATAGAAGCTTTAGAAAATGTAAATCAATTGGTGTATTGTTCTGCTGCTCACATGAATATAATACGCCACCCGTGAACTATGCGGATCACACTCTACCGCTGATTTCATACAGAGAAACGTGGAAGTTTTCTTTTTCCAAAAACTTTCTCCTGTTCCAGCAGGTGAATTATTTTACATAGAGAAAAGCAAATCTCCCCCCAATTTTTTTTTTTTGGCCATATTTGGTTCATTCGGCTGGCAGATTCAATTCAGTCCAAAGATGATTGAAATTAAAAGATGTTTATTATGGCTTGAGGTGTCTTCAGATTTCAAGGCAGAACAGAGAGGAAGGAGTTAAAAAAAATTAATGAAATACATTATACTCACCTGTTCCTACGCCACCTCCACTACTGATGCTCACCCCGGTCCTCCAAAAAGGTCTTTGAGTTTCTTCCTTTTGGCACTAAAGACAGTGATTGACCTAATGCAGTCACAAGGGAATGCCGACACACACTATCGATGTCAGTAAGGTGCGTCACCCTCTACGTGACCACGTGAAGACAATCACTGGCCTCAACGCCAAATGGATGCCAGGACATAATGGATAGGTGAGTGTCATTTATTTTATTATTTTAACACAATTTTGCTACATTCATACTAATTGTTTCCCAAAAATTTTACATTCAACAGAAATTTTTGAGAAATTTGTAACAATTTGTTACTGATCGAATTACTCATCTCTAATCTTGTTGGTATTTTCCCTCTAGAATCATCACTTCTAGTAAAAAATAATCCTTAATACAGTATCATACTGGAACACAATATGGTGGAATAAGGATTGCCTACAACTCCTGAGAATAGTGTCGAGGCTTTGTATGCAGCCATACAGTGACCAAAAAATGTTGCGGAAGTGCTGAAATCCAGCAGCCTGATAAGATGAGAGAAAAGGTGGGAATAAAGGCAAATAAAGGGGTACGGACTACATAGAAAGTGGGGCAAAATGATCTACAGTAAATACTACACAGCATACTGGAAGTGTTTGCCAGCCATTTCATACTTTCTCCAACCCTTCAACAAATAAAACTTCGGAGATCTCAAAATTTGTAGCTCCCAAATTTTTTAATTTCTTGTAACATTAATTACACCCATTAAGCTTTAAGAAACAAACTCAACAAAGTTGTTGAATACTTAGAATTTTTGTAAATCCATCTTATTATCATACAACGAGGATGGACGTCACTGGACTAGAGGCATCTTCAATGGAGGTTGAAACTTTTAAAACAAAAATATTCAGATGGACATGGCCAATTGAATCTAAGCTGGACACACGCGATCCATTTCTTTTTGGAAACCAGAGTTCATGTTTTCTATTGAAATGCTCACAAAAATGAAATCTATTTCAAGCTTTCTCGAAAATAAGAAGGGCCCTTGACCTATTGCCTAACCCTCTACGTCAGAAGGCCCTGCAGGGATCATAGACCAATGTACTACCTTTACTGACGGATTGGGAAAACCAGTCTGGGCTGCTTCCCACGCCCTATGCTAAGTGCCTGGGTTTGGTTCTCCCAGAAGAGGGGACTGGGTAGATGAGGGGTGAAGAACATGATGACTACACACATCCCACCTACATCCTTAGGAGAGACACCTATATGGCACTGCATCCCAGAAAGTCCTTGTGAAGAGCAAAGTTGAAAAAGTGCACATGAAACCAGTGGGATCCAATCTCTAGTGAGTTTAGTGTTTCTACTCTTGGGGCACTTCTGCAACTTGGTTTTCAGATCTTTTGGATTATATCTTCAATTCATTACCCCCTGGTCACTAATTAGAAGCAAGTTTTCAGTTTCTGGCAAACACCTAAAGTTGTGGGGGCTCATATTGTATATAGAAAGGCCATGTGGAGACTCACACTGTATACAGGGGGCTATGTGGGGGATCACACTGTATATAGGGGCTATATTGGGGCTCATACTGTATATAGGGGGCTATGTGAGGGCTCATATTGTATATAGAAAGGCTATGTAGAGGCTCACATTGTATACAGGGGGCTATGTGGGGGCTCACACTGTATATAGGGGCTATATGGGGGCTCATACTGTATATAGGGGGCTATGTGGGGGCTCATATTGTACATAGAGAGACTATGTGGGGGCTCACACTGCATATAGGGGCTATATGGGGGCACATACTGTATATAAGGTGCTATGTGGGGGCTCATATTGTATATAGAGAGGCTATGTGGAGGTCACACTGTATACAGGGGGCTATGTGGGGGCACATACTGTATATAAGGGGCTATGTGGGGGCTCATATTGTATATAGAGAGGCCATTTGGAGGTCACACTATATACAGGGGGCTATGTGGAGCTCATACTGTATATAGGGGGACTATGTGGTGTTCACGCTGTGTATAGAGAGCTATGTGGGAGCTCATACTGTATATAGGGGGTTATGTGGGGACTTATACTGTATATAGACTTGGGTATACTAATAGATCACAGACTGAACATGAGTCACCAGTGTGATGCAGCAGCAAAAAAGGCAAACACAATTCTGGGATGTAGTAACAGAAGCATACAGTCTAGATCACATGAAGTAATTATCCCCCTCTTCTCCTCCTTGGACAGGCCTCATCTGGATACTGTGTCCAGCTCTGGGCACCACATCTTAATAAAAACATGAAGAAACAAGAGCAAGTTCAGAGAAGAGTGACCAGAATGGTGACCGGTCTGCAAACAATGTCCTATTAGGAACGGTTGCAGGATTTGGGAATGTTTAGCTTGCAAAACAGAAGACTGAGAGGAGACTTAATAGCTGTCTACAAATATCTCAAGGGCTGTCACATTGTAGAAGGATCATCTTTATTCTCATTTGCACAAGGAAAGACAAGAAGCAATGGGATTAAACTGAATGGGAGAAGATACAGATTAGATATTAGAAAAAACTTTTTGACAGTGAGGTTATCAATGAGTGGAACAGGCGGCCACGAGAGGTGGTGACTTCTCCTTCAATGGAAGTCTTCAGAGGCTGGACAGACATCAGTCCGAGATGGTTTAGTAAATCCTGCATAGAGCAGGGGGTTGGACCAGATTATCCTGGAGGTCCCCTCCAACTCTAACATTCTATAATACTATGATATAGGGAGCTATGTGAGGGCTCATACTGTATATAGGGGGCAATGTGTGGGCTCATACTATATATAGGGGCTATGTGTGGACTTATACTGTATATAGCAAGCTATGTGGGGGCTAATACTGTATATTGGGAGCTATGTGGGTGCTCACATTGTATATATGGGGCTATGTTGAGGTTCATGCTGTATATACAGGGGCTATGTGAGAGCTCACACTATATACAGGGGGCTATGTGGGGGCTCATACTGTATATACAGGGGGCTATGTGGGATCTCACACTGTATAGAGGGGCTATGTGGGGGCTCATACTGTATATACAGGGGGCTATGTGGGAGCTCATACTGTATATACAGAGGCTATGTGGGATCTCACACTGTATAGAGGGGTTATGTGGGGGCTCATACTGTATATACAGGGGCTATGTGGGATCTCACACTGTATATACAGTGGCTATGTGGGGGCTCATACTGTATATAGGGGCCAATATGTGGGCTCATACTATATATAGGGGGCTATGTGTGGACTCATACTGTATATAGGAAGCTATGTGGGGGCTAATACTGTATATTGGGAGCTATGTGGGTGCTCACATTGTATATATGAGGCTATGTTGGGGTTCATGCTGTATATACAGGGGCTATGTGTGAGCTCACACTATATACAGGGGGCTATGTGGGGCCCATACTCTATATACAGGGGCTATGTGGGATCTCACACTGTATAGAGGGGTTATGTGGGGGCTCATACTGTATATACAGGGAGCTATGTGGGAGCTCATACTGTATATACAGAAGCTATGTGGGATCTCACACTGTATAGAGGGGGCTATGTGGGATCTCACACTGTATATACAGTGGCTATGTGGGGGCTCATACTCTGTATAGGGGCTGTGTGTGGTCTCTTATGGTGTATAGGGGATGCCAGAATACTTAATTCTTCTCAATATTAAATGATATGATTAATATTAAAACAAAATAATAATTATTATTAATATGCTAATGTTATTATTGAGCAGAATTAATTTCAGCCTATTGGTTTTGCCTTCACAACAGCCATGGTCTCTCACTTGGGCGCTCAGGAAAATGAATTGCCCACACTTGGTCTACAGCATTAATACCTTTTAAAGTTTTATTCATATATAAGTCTCCTTCAGTATGAAACAAAAAGAACAGATTTCAGCGTTAATCTCTGTCCCGCGGCAAAGGATAGTAAAGTAGTTGACAACAAATACTGACGATTTACAACACAAAACAACTGCATGTAAAAATAAATTGCAAAAAATCAGTAAAAAACTGGCAGCAAATATACTGCCCAGGGCTCCATGTGATTTAGATGGGGGATCAAACCAAAACCGGATCAGTCAGTTAAGATCAAGTGAGACAGAAGCCAATGTCGGAGGTAAGAGTTCACATAGCGAGAGCTGATACCAAAACATGCGTGAGAGTGGAGCTTACCACCCGAGTCTGGTGTCAGCAGGATGAAGATGTCATATGTACTGCACCTTATATTAATCATTGCATTCAAGATAGAAGCAAAGGCTACAAAGATAGATGGTAGATTATTTAAGACCATGTAGATGTTCCACAATGATTCTAGAAAAATGTTCCCTACACACCAACACCTCATCCTAAGGGCTTGTCCGACGAAACCGATTTTCTCGCATGAGTGTTATCCATGGTTTTTACTGTGAGTATTCGTATCTATGATATTCTTTAGGGCAGTGCACATGTCCAATTTTTTTTCCTCTGACTGAGTGGTCTGGAGACAAAATAAGAGACATGTCCGATTTTGATCTGAGTGTTGGATCAAAATCGGCAATGCAAGTCTATGGGTTTATGAAAAAAATCGGACCACCCTCGGATGACATGTGCGTGCAGGACAATTTTCACGGACTGACAGAATAGAGAAGGTGGAGAAACTTTAATTGTTTTTTTTTTGTCTACTTACACCTGAGAAAAACTGATGCCACTTTGGTCAAACTGTGATCAGAATAATCTGACCGTTTCTCTCGTATGTGGAAAAATCAGTCATGTAAACCTACCATAACTGTGAAAAATTATGGAGTGAACATTATGGTTTTAGGAGCACAATGGGAGAAAAGTGTCATGGACACTGTGCGCCATGGTATCAAGAGCATCCTCATGGAGGGAACATCATGGTAGATAGGGCATTACAGTGGGGAGGTCATCATCGCGGAGAAAACACCATGTTGGGGAGGGCATCATGGTAGAGAAGGTAGCATGGTGGAGAGACCCTCAAGGTGGAGAGGGAACCATGGTGTTGAGGGCATCAAGGTGGAGGGGAATCACGGTGGAGAGACCATCAAGGTGGAAAAAACATTATGGTGGAGACGGTGTCAAGAAAGCAATGGCACCATAGTGTAGAGGGCATCAAGGTGGAGAGAACATCAAGTTGGAGAGGGCACCATGGTGGAGAAAGAATGAAATCAAGGTGGAGAGGGAACCATAGTGGAGAGAGCATCAAGGTGGAGAAGACATCATGATGAAGAGGGTATCAAGAAGGAAATGGCACCATAGTGCAGAGGGCATCAAGATGCAGAGGGAACCATGGTGTAGAGGGCATCAAGGTGGAAAGTGAACCATAGTGGAGAGACCATAAAGGTGGAGAAGACATTATTGTGGAGCTCGCATGAAGAAGGCATTGCAGAGGGCATCATGGTGGAAAGAGAATCAAGGTGAAGAGGGATCCATGGTGGAGAGAGCATCAAGGAAGAGAAAACATCAAGGTGGAGAGGGAACCATGGTGAAGAAGACATCATGATGGAGAGGGTATCAAGAAGGAAATGGCACAATAGTGTAGAGGGTATTGATGTGGAGAGAACATCAAGGTGGAGAGCGCACCATGGTGGAGAGGGAATTAAGGTGGACAGGGCATCATGGTGGAGGGAACATCATATTAAAGGAAGAATCATGGTAGTGTGAACATCCTAGTGCAAGAAGAATCATAATGGAGGCAGCATTATGGTTGAATGGGCATTATGGCAATATAAGTCATATTGTAGATGGGGCATAATTTAGAAGGGAGTAACATGATGGAATTATTATAATGTTAAAAGGAGCATCATGTATTGTAAGCTTCTAAGCAGGGCCCTCACTCCACTTGGTATTTAATGAAGTACATGATACTCATTAATGTCTGATATAGTCTGTACTGTCTCCTCTGAATTATAAAGTGCTACCAAATAGGTCAGTGCTATAGAAATAAAAATTATCATCATTATGTAGGAAGGAGCACATAGATGGAGGGTTCATCATGTAGGAGGGAATGGAGGTAACATCTTGTGTTGCTTTCTCAGGCCCTGGACTCCTGGTGATCTTTGAGGGACACATTACTAAAAGAACACAAGTAAGACAACAACAAAAAAGTTTAAAAAGATTTGGAATAACTGAGCCGGAGCCCTGCCCTTAACCATATGGAGACTCTGTGACATGACCTGACAGCTGTGTAAGCACGCATACTAGAAATATTGATGGACTGAAACATAATTTACATTGAGGAAAAGAGTAAAAAAAATCTCCTTAATATTGTGAAAATGTTTTCTGTGGCTTCAGGGAAGGTTTGGTGGAGTTGATTACTGCTGATGGGAGATGATTACTGCAGACGGGAGATGATTACTGCTTATGGGAGATGATTACTGCTGATGGGAGATGATTACTGCAGACGGAGATGACTACTGCTGATGGGAGATGATTACTGCAGACGGAGATGATTACTGCTGATGGGAGATGATTACTGCAGACGGGAGATGATTACTGCTGATGGGAGATGATTACTGCAGACGGGAGATGATTACTGCTGATGGGAGATGATTACTGCAGACGGGAGATGATTACTGCTGATGGGAGATGATTACTGCAGACGGGAGATGATTACTGCTGATGGGAGATGATTACTGCAGACGGGAGATGATTACTGCAGATGGGAGATGATTACTGCTGATGGGAGATCCATAGGTTATTTCACACCTTTTCCTCCTTCACTCCGGAGTCAATAATAGACTTGAACTGTACAACGGCTTGTGCCATTAATCTGATCTCAGCCCTAATGAAGACCAGAAGTGACGGTTTAACCATTTAACGCCGGGAGGTGACTAGTGATCCATAGATTTACCTGTATTGCTTCCAATTTGTAAACAGTATGATTTTGCAGCATTTTGTGTTGAATTCGTTACGGTTTGTACATCACACACAGTAACAGCCCTCCAGGAAGAATCAGCCAGCAGAACATTCTCCAGCAGATCGGAGGGGTTCACTCAGCACAGTGTCTCAATCTTGTTGGTCCGGTCTGGCAGCTGGTTATCCCTCCATCTTCATCTACCTGCTGAGAAGAAGCTTCAGATTCCTGCACAGGTATTTAACCTACTACCCCTCAAGCTCTGCACGGTTGCGTGCCATGACTCATTCAATTTAGCATATGCAAAGTTGCCTTTTAGTCACAGGGTCACCCGGGCTTCATAAACTGCATAACCCCGACTGTCTGCTCCTCTCTGTGGCTCCACAATATTTTAAAGGGGTTTGAAAAATTTACCTAAATGGAACAAGTGCCATAAAATAGTTAAAAAACTGATATGTATCTGACAAATCCCCTGTGGCTCCAATGGCCATTTTGGTGGTCCTTTGGATTTCTACACTCCTTCCCCCATATATCCAGTGATTTCTGTGGAGGTCCTAGTGGATGTTTACTTCCATTTAGTGATGACGTGGCATCTAACACGATCCTCACCCAGTAATCCTGAGCTCAAGTGAGGCTTGAACAGTCATGTACATAGACGCCACTGGAGCCATGGAACTTGTGGGACGGGGTATTTTTAAAGTTTTATTTATTTTAGTAGAGAAGGACGATATCATGTTGTATGGGCTACGATGTACCAACGCGTTTTGTCACAAACAATTTTCTCAAGGTGAAAAACAAAATAACTATCTTTTTTGTTATTATATGTCACTTTTTGGATTAGCAGGGAATTCCTTTAACATACTGTGGAGCCCCAGAGAAAAAGACAGCAGGGGCTATGCATTTTTATGAATCCTGGGTGACTGTGACCGAATGACTACTTTAAATTGCTAAAATGGCAGGAGGATGAGATACCTAAGGCTAAAACGCTATTAGTTACAATTTTAGAAAACACCTTAAGTAAAGAAGGTGATAAGTCTGAGATTAAATAAAAACAGAAAATGGATCTGACTCAATGAAGACAGCATGGTGGATCAGTGGTTAGCATTGTTGCTTTGCAGCTCTGGGGTCCTGGGTTCAAATTCCAGCAAAGGACAATATCTGCAAGGAGTTTGTATGTTCTCCCCGTGGGTTTTCTCCAGATTCTCCAGTTTCTTCTCACACTTCAAAGACATAGTAAAAGGGAATGTAGATTGTGAACCACAATGGGGACAATGATGGTGTCTGTAAAGCGCTGTGAAATTAATACCGCTATATAATTGAGTAAAATAAATAAAATGGAGGCAAAATCTTTAACTTTTATTGAATCATCATAAAATTATATAACAAACATTTCTGGTGCATGACTTAAGCTATATACACATCAGAAATGCGTTGGTGTATATTACCTTGACACTTTATGGTTGTTTATAGTAAACTTATGATGACTCAATAAAAGTTTAAGATTTTACCTCCATGGCGCCAGATCCATCCTTTCTTCTGGGTTATTCTTGTCCCTGGCAGACTAAAGGTTTTTGCGGTGAGCTGCCTCTTCCTTTCTATTTGCATTAAATAAAAACCCAACAGAATCTTCTTCTGTAACAGAACCACGTCTTGGGTTCACTCCTGTTCACAAATGAATCACTCAGCACTCCAATGAAGTAGATACAGATTTTTATTCTTATACAATCCAAAAAAATAAATGCATGTATGTTGTGTTTGACGTTTCTATCGCAATCCCGGACCTTCATCAGATTCATGGATTTCTATAAGCTCCATTTTGATAAATGGGACAATCCTAGAAATTTCAGACCTAGATAATTCCATTCAATATGTGACTCACCACAGGGAAGAAGTTCTAGTCTCTTTGTAGGACAGGATCTTGTTGACACAAACTCAGAGACAATGGATAACTTAGTTTAACCTCTTGTGTTTAATGCAAACCTTCTTTCATCACTGCGATTAACTTCTTACATCTTCCAGGAAAAACACATTCCAACTGTATGATTACGGTGAAAAAATAAATAAATTACCTTTTCATAAAATTTCTCACCGAGCTGAACAGTGGAAGCTTCCTTCTAATAACTGTATCGCTCGTCAATAACTCATCATAAAAGCACAATGCAAAGAAATTCACCATTTATTTTAATTTGGAAAATTATTAGCTTAATATGATTAATTCGTTAGCTTAATATGATTAATATTTGCTTCAACCGCGTAAAATTGGTAAAAACATTTTGAAGCAATTTCCTCAAGTGGTTTGTCTCATGGGGAAGATTACTATTAGTCAGAACTAACCCTTTTTAGCACCATGATAAAATTAATTATTTTAATATCTGCTGGATCGTTAACACTAATCATGGCATGTCAATCATGGCTTTAGTAGCTATTGTAAAAAAGAAAAAAAAACGTTTCAAATAGGACTGGGTATAAAAACCTAACTCTCTCGCGCTTCTCCAGTCCGTCCATAACTCCACTGCCCGATTAATCCACCTCTATCCTCGCTATTTCTCCTCTCTGCAAATCCCTTCAATGGCTACCAATTCACCAATGGATCCAGCAAACACTGTCCTACAAGGCCATCTATAACCTGTCTTCTCCATATATCTCCAAGCTAATTTTCTGATATATTCCAGCACGCAACCTCCAGTCTTTCCCAAGACCTTCTTTTCTCCTCCACACTGGCATCCCCCATCCTCTGGAATTCTGAACCTGAACATATTCGATTTTCTGCCGCAATCAGAACTTCCAGATGGAACTTGAAAACCCATCTCTTCAAGAGAACTTACAGCATGCAGTAACCCCGCTGCCACTTCCCCAACACCGGAGCTGCTGCAACCCCCCAACCTACTGTCTCCTTCCCCATTATCCTGTAGACTGTAAGCCCACAAGGGCAGGGTCCTTTCCCCTCTGGACCAGTCTGTCATTGTTAGTTTGTTCACTGTATTTTATATTTGTATCTTGTATGTAACCACTTCTCATGTGCAGCACCATGGAATCAATGATGCTCTAATATTATAATTTAAAATAAGTTTCAGCTCAGTCAAGCCGTTTTATGATTAGTGGGGGTCCGACTATCAAAACCCCAACTGAAGCTGAGAATAAAGAGGCAACATCACTGGTTTACCACTGCAGACTCTTCACATCTATTCCCTGCGCAGATGATCTACCGGCAACCGGTTGTGTAGGGAGCCACAACACAGCCCTGGTCTCTGCAGCTCGTTCATGACCAAGAACCAGCAGCTGGATCACCACCACATCAGAAAGAGATGCCCTATCGTAGAGGTATACCATCACGTCTTAGGTAAAACCAAATCAGTTATTCTTTTTTCTACCCTTCATGATAGAAGCTAACCTTAGAGAGCTCGCACAATGTTTCATAGTTTTTATTTTTTTAAGGTTGAAGATAGACTTAAGTCTATCGAACTCAATGTATAGCCTACCATGTTGATCCAGAGGAAGGTAAAAAACTCATGGGGCAGACATTAATAACTCCATAATAGGGGAAAAATTCCCTCCCGAAAACAGTTGAACCCATTGTTTTTGCTACTATTTTGCTACTCTATATGGGGGCCTCTAGACAGTCTACATTTACAATTGGGGGAATATGTGATCAGATATATTGAGATTTAACACTCTCCCATCTTTTTCTCAATGGGGAAGTCCTTTTTCTCAAAGTCATAGCATATGCCTAAAACACACAAGTTGGGTTAATCACGTTCCCTGTACAGACATCTAAATCTATATGAAAGAAGGTGTGAATTTTATTTTGGAGTCAACATTGGTTTCTGGATTCTTCGTAGTTTAGGTTTTCAGTTTAGATTTTTCTTTCCGTGGACTCAGAGCCTCCCCATGAATTGCTGAGGTGACCTGCAGCATCTGCTTGCCCAAAATATTATTGCTGATCCATACATGAAAAGTGAATCAATCAATTCTCTTTTTAACTCATAGTAAAATATCTGAATAAAAAGTAACTAAGAAATGTTTCTTGGACGAAATATCATAGTCAAAAGGCTTAAAGAAATATTTAGTACCAATGTGAAAAGTTGTCATCTTCCAAAGAATTGGTGATAACTTGTGTGTCAATGGGGATTTGATCGGATCCTGAGAATGGGGATCTGAAATGCCTCATCTGAGCAAACTTCTCAGCTAACTCCGAAAGTTCTGTAGAGATTGAACGGAGCAGTGGTGTACATGTGTGGTCACTACTCTAATCCAATGGGAAATTTCCAAGACCTGTCCTCAGGCTTGATGGGTGGTCCAGCAGTCCTTCAGGCAGAAGATACGTTTTAATACATTTAATTACCTAAGGAGTGGTCTACTACTTTTACATCCCCTTTTAAAATGCAGTTGTGCCTCAGAAAATAAGAAAAAACTTTATGCTCACCTCTCACACTGTCGTTCCAGCAATGTCAACATTACGTCTTCCAGCACTCTCGTGACTTTGTTATGCTGATGGGCTGCAGTGTTCACATTTCTAGAGCCAATTTAGCTGGAAAGGTGCCGGTGCACCAGGAGAGTATAAGGTTTTTAATTTTCTGAGGGGCAAGACTGCATTTAAGAAGGTGGTGTCCAAGTAGTGGACAACCCCTTTAAGAAAAAGTGGGTTTCCCAATCTGGTGATACTGAGGGCCCTTAGTCTCCATTGTTGGCTGGGAAACAGGATGCATATACACTCTTTTTTCATAGACTTGAATGGGGGCTTTGGCAATAGCTGAATAAGTATGTTAGAATTAACCCAAGATCCTCATTCAAGCCTATCTAGAGGAATAGCTAATCATTAATTTCCAGCCAAGAATAGCGATCGAGGACATTGCTTTCTTTCTGTTACAGATAGATTTCCAATGATCTTACTTTAACCGACTGGCATTAATTAAATAGATGACAAAAAAAGGATTACCACAGGTCGACCTTTACACTGATTATTCTTATAAAGCCTTCATCAGGCCAAGAAACCACAATGTACCAGTAGCTCTGATTATTGTTTTATTTTAACTCAAAAAGATCAAAGCTCGATGATCCCTTATCCCAAAATATAATTTCCATCTTGATCAACTTTTCCTACGACTTTAGTTCCATTAATGATATCTGTTGTAATTGCCTGTTCTTGATTAGGATCCCTTTTTCATGATTTTTGAGTTTGGCTGTCCTCATCCGATTCATCATCACTTGATGACCCCGTGTCTTCATGTGGGTGGGACGTGTTCCACCTTCGCTCCTCCACCCTAGAGAATATATAAAGAGTTAAAATATCTTGCTGGTCCAAATAATAATAATAAAAAAAAAATCTTAGTTTTTTTTTTTACATAGGACCAAGATATTCTAAAAAAAAATAAAAAAAAATAAAAAAAATAGTATTTCTTACTGTATCAATGGCCCTGTGCTCTGACACTTGACTATTGTCGTACCAAAAAGAAAGACAAAAAAAAAATCTGATCTATTTTATATTTTCAAAAATGGGTACATTTAATCTAGAAATTGATACATTAGTTTCTCTTACTGCCCACAATTTCCCGACACTTCCGGTTTTCTAGATCTCACTTTCCAGCTATACTGTATAGACTTGGGAAAAATAAGCAGAGTTATCTCATAATTATTATAATGCTTCAAGTACAACTAAAGAAGGATTTTACATCCAGATAAGATTTTGTATGAGATCAGTTTTGACGGTGGAGGTTTTGGCATTTGACCTTAAAAGCAATTGACACTGTTGATTTATTGCTCATCAGGAATCTTTGTTCCTTACCTAATATATCGACTTTCTTCCAAGTCATTCTCTCTGGAGTTTGAGTCGAACCACAGACACTTTGGAGAGGTCTGTTGCATCTTTACTGTGACACCACCGATCTACAGGAAAAAAAAAAAATACAATAGTCCTAAATTTTAAAACAGGTATAGTCATCCAATATAAAAGATCTAAAAGTTTATTGATTTCAAGGAGGAAACCAAGTATCTGACCCATATCCCAAAAAGTGTGAAAGTTTCAGTAGTGCACAGCTTCCAATGGGGTGGCAAAATTTAGTGCGACTTCCTACCAAAAATCCAGCAGGATTGGATTTTATATTCCACAAAGTCATGATCTTGTAACCAACATTTACAAATATGAAAATTTAAGGAAATTTTGTAAAAAAATTATGACCTTTCTGGCATTGCTAAATTTTCTTTACTCTTGGCCCAAATAATATTTTCCCATTTTTACACATTTGCAGAAGCAGTTTCCACCACTCACTTTATTCTATGCAATAGATTGCCAACGCTTCCTTCTCGTGAGAGCTCACCTCTGCTTTCCATAACTCTTCCTTCCTCTTAGCCATTGCTGCTTGCGTGTCCCCCATCATTGCGATGAGCAGATTGAACATAAGAAGAAAGGCGATGACACAAAAAGAGGCATAAAGGGGGCTGTACATCTGCGGGGCATTGACGGTATAGTTGGCCGGTCCATTGAGGATATTGAGGAACAGACAGTAGGTGCTGAGTAGGGACATTGCATAGGAGAAGAAAGCACCAAAAGCTTGTGGATCTACTGTCTGGAAGGAGATATAAAGAGCTGGAGAGGAGTAAAGGAAAAAGTTCAGTAATTTAAAAACTTTTACCATTTCCATAGGAATAAAAAGGTGGCCGCACCTGCGCAGCTTTCGCCTCACTTTTGCAGGAGTTCAGACAATATCCAAGCAAAATGGGCTCACCATAGGGAAGAGTATTTCCATTCTCGAGCGTTTATGGCATATCCAAGACTGTGACCTACACCCATCTCACACCACTGGGAATGACAATATGGCTTTGCATGTGCATCTCTCTTTATTTTGTGTGTTTTGAAAATTTGTGCTTTACAATTTCCGAACTCCCATGGAAGCAGTGAAAGATGGCAGAAAGTGATGGCGACAGGGCCAGGCTCTTGGAAAAAAAATACAGGCCCATAGGTGGAAATTCCATAAATGCTTAAGAGAAGAGACTTTAAAAGGTTTTTGTTTTTTTAAGGACTACAAAATGATTAATTTACAAGCAGATAAGTTGAGGGGCGAGGATCTAACTTCCGGTATCTTTTGTGGTCAGAAGATTAAAGAAGCTGCGGCGCTTCATTGAGAACTGCATCCCTTTTTTGGGGTCGACCATGCATTTTTTTTTTTTTTTGATCGTGGACGTTCTGGTACTACAGCTCAATCCAACTTACTGAATTTGGATGAAATTGCTGTCAGCTGTCATACCCACAACAGTAAAAAAAACTGAGTGGACGTGGAGCTTGGTCATGAGCCACAGCTTATTTAGTCTGCTTTATCAACAGGGGTGTGGAGAACAGGAATCTTATATTGACGTCCTATCCTAAGGATAGATCATTATTGTTCTAGTGCTGAAAATTTTTCTCCACAAAACACCCCTTTTTTGGCTTGTGATCATTGAGAAAGGGGAAACAAATATTACAAGAAAGGGCCAAGTTTGTCAAAAATGGGAGCCCCTGCTACAGATTGGTTCTCCGATCTGGTGCATAGAGCATTGTATAATGCTGGGGACATACATTGATGATGTCCATATGTTGCAATAAGGTATATGGGCTGGGGTTGTCATTAAGAGATAACTCCTTTAATTTATATTTTCTATAGGGTCATATTTAGGATTAGGAGTGATCTAAACCAGTATAAAAAGCAGATGCTCAACATGGCTTACCCAAACTGTAACCGCAAACCACCACACCCATGAGCCAGCAGAACTTCAAGAGGTCACTGGCGGCCATCTGTATTACAGAAGAAAGAAGACTTAATATATTTTAATCATGCGTACTATTTAGGATACCCTTTATTGGGGGGGGGGGGGGGGTCTCCGAATTGTTGGTCCATAGCCTGATTTTTTTTTTTTTTTTCGGACTAATGGTTTCATTGCTTGTTTGCAATCTGTGCCCATTCTTTTATAAAGGTAATGATTTGATGGAGAGCTTCTGCTTCTACACAGTAGCTCGCCTGAACAGACAGAGCTTCAGTGCAAAGCAACGGAGACAGGACTTGGATTTCAGACTCTCTCAGACTCATTGTTAATGAAGTTAGTAACAAATCAGAAAAACCTAGAGCAAAAATTTAAAAAAAACAGAAAAATACACAATTTATGAAAGGTAGATGGAAATTAATTCCTAGAAATCTATAAAAGCCCAATCTAAGGACGACAAATAAAAGTATTGAAAATTGTTACTTTTTTTTTTTACATTAACAAACATATTTCAACCAAAATTTGTGCATCACAAAAAAAGAGGGTTTTCCTTGTTTTGCCAACGCCCTGTCCCTCAATCTCTGTTACTCACCCTCCCCAGGTCCAGTGTTGATTCTCCACTGCCACTTTTGGTGGCTGTTATTGTCTGCAGTGTTGACGTGAGATAGACAGAGCTGCAGCCAATCAATGAGCTAAATGGCTCATGTCATCAGCTTACTGATTGGCTGGACCTGGCAAGGTTGAGCAAGTCATTTTTTTTTCTTAATAAACTACAGCTGGGGGACAGAAACCGAAGACCCCCTGCAAGGGTTAAACATTTCGCATGCTTCATTATTTTTTCAGCACTGCACTCCTAGGGCCATAGCTTTTTAATCTTTCCTTAAAACAAGTGAATGGGGGATGTGGAAATGTTTTTTTTTTTTTTTTTTTTTTTTTTTTTTTTTTAACGGCACCCTTTTAGGGTGCACAGTATTTATCCTCAGGGTGAGACTTGACCATGCAATTGCTGATCGGTGCACCTGTTCATCTCATTGCACCCCACAATACTAATGTACTATACAATGGACACCCACTGAGAATGGTGCCGTCATCCCCATGTCCTACAAAGCAGGTAAATTCCATGTTTGCACTTTTTTTTCCTTTTCGTATTGTACTCCTCTTATATTCTTACCTTTCGTATCATGATGGTGAAAGGTCCCAGCATCTGGAAACTACGGGCGAAGTACATGACGTAACACCAGCCTAGGACCATCGCCCCGGACATGGGCCACACTTCTCCTCCTGAATCAGTCAAGCGCAGAACAAAGATGACCAAGATCAGACAAGAGAAGCAAATTCTGCAAATAGAGGAAACAGTTCAACTTATCATACATCGAGAATGAAATGGTTTACAGGACAGGACAACAGCCTTCTAAGCCTCCTACACAGAGAAGGGGGCTGGTTTAGCCACTGAAATGAGCAGTCAGCCAGCGGACTGTATACACAGCTCTGGTTACAAACCGTCCTATGCCAGAGGTCGGAGCTTACAGCCGAGGATCGGGCCACTTTTCAGACAGTAACTATATTAGTAAATTGCCAAATTTAATAAGTTACATTCATTTAACAAAATATTAATAGTTATAAGAGGTGGCATTTAAAGGGACAGAGGCGGCATTTAAAGGGACAGAGGCGGCGCTGATCACAATGTGGACCAGACGGCTCAATTTACTTACAGCGTGGGACAAGTATAAAACACTAATTTCTGAGATATGCAGGAGCACATCTGATGATAAAGAGGTTTCATTAACAGAATTCTAATAATCTTAAAAGGGGATTGTGGAGACCTGGGGTCTTCCGTGGGTGTAATACCACTCAGACAACACAGGGTGAGGGTAAAACAATGTGGCAATAATTTATTGAACCACAAAACGGACAATAAACACATAGAACAGTCCCAGCAAATACCCAAGATGGTACTACATTACACAGTCTCACCCTTTGCTGGCCCGCCTGGGATAGAACAGCTGCGACTTTGGGACTTCCAGGGCCAACTACATCAACCAATGGCCCCCTGCCTTTGGCGGGTCCCCACAGAGAGAAGGTAGCGGCAATCTTAGGAAGCTGACAGACCATCGAGGTACAAGGCCAGGAGACCCGAAGGTCCAAACCTGGCCTCTCACCGAGAGTTTCCATGGGGTCAGATGACCAGCGGTCCCAATCTGGCTTCTCCAAATATCTCCATGCGTGCCAGGCAACCGGAGGGTCCACCTGGCAACGCCAAACATATCCATGGGGCCAGGTGACTTCATCTTCCTAATCTGGTCTCCCCAAATGTATCCATGGGCTTTCTGATTGTCAATGGAACAGATCTGTTTGTTTCAAGTCAGGGTCATATACCTTTAGGCTGGAATCATGTAGAATACAAATCTATGTCTTTGGATAAATCTTTGATTCTCCTTGTAAAGTCTTTCAATTCTCTGTTTTAAATCTCCTGCTACAGAGGCATATGTTCCTTAAATAGTTCACATTTGTTATTTGAAGTACACATTCACAGGGCAAGGGTTAGGGAGGGAGGGTATTATTTCACAGGGCTCAGGTCTCATTGTTTGAGCATTCAATCAACCCACACAGCTGGCATAGCAATTGGGGGGGGGGGGGGGGGGGACTCTTTAAATCAACATCTAGCTGGCTTTAGTATAATATGCAATTAGCATAGTAACAAACATCATTGTTTCAGAACCAAGAGAAGACAACAATCAGGGTTGTACAAATACTGGTCTATTTTTCTTGACCAGCCACAGAAATACACATTCATTCACAAGTCAACACAAACACAATAGGGTATTTCTCTTGGCTTAACAAATCTAGACTTCTGGCTGATTAAAATTAGAAACTGTTTCGAAACATTGGGCAGGGTTTTTAAGCCCAAAACACCAAGGTTACTTAATGGTAGCCGGTTTTTCCTGAACCCATGACAGCACACCTTGCGAGAGGGATCCGCCCCACCAAGGACAGGAAACCGTCTCAAATAAAAGGGCGGTACCTCTCCCTCACTTCAGTTGGATTACAGAGCATTGAGAGGACCTCCAGAAAAGGTTAGACACATAACTAACACCTACAATATATATAATCACCCAAAACATAAAGTGCTCACCAGGGTGTGAGAAAGACCGGGGGAAAACTACGGGTGCTGTCATGGGTTCAGGAAAAACCGGCTACCGATAAGTAACTTTGGTGTTTTCCCCTCACCCATGACAGCACACCTTGAGAGACTTTTGGAGAATATGAGCACCCTAGGGAGGGACCTCCGCCTGAAGTACCCTTCTCCCAAAGGTGAGATCAGAGGAGGATAGATCCAACCTATAGTGCTTGTAGAAGGTGGATGGTGCACACCAAGTAGCAGCTTTACATATCTGGTCAATTGAGACGCCTGCTCTCTCTGCCCAGGAGGTCGCTACAGCTCTGGTGGAATGAGCTTTAATTGCGTCCGGTGCCGGAACACCTGTAGAAATGCAAGCTAGACAAATGGCCTCCCTAAGCCACCTAGAAATAGTTCCCTTTGACACCCCATGACCTTTCCTACTCCCCTGAAAGGCCAGACACAAGGAGTGGTCCTTCCTCCACTGACTAGTCATGTCTATGCACTGTAGTAAAGCCCTTCTAACATCTAGGTTGTGGAATCTAACCTCAAACCCCGTTTTTTTTTTGGGTTACTGCAGAATGAGAGAAGCACAATCTCTTGATTACAGTGGAATCTGGAAACTACTTTCGGAAGGTATGCTGGATCTGTACGTAGGACGACCAGGTCATCATGAATTTGGGTGTATAGGGGATCTACAGAAAGGGCCTGCAGGTCACTCACCCTACAAGCTGATGTTAGGGCCACTAGGAGAATGGTTTTGAGGGTGAGGAACTTTGGAGAGATAACCTGAAGGGGTTCAAATGGGTCGCAAGAGAGTGCATTTAAAACCAAATTCAGGTCCCAGGGTGGAACTCAGAGCCGAACTGGCTTAGCTCTGGAACAGGATTTAATGAATCTAGAGACCCACATGTTCCCCGCCAGGTTGCAATTATAGAGCGCCCGTAGGGTGGACACCTGAACTTTAAGTGTTCCCGTAGCTAACCCCAGGTCTCGTCCCTTCTGTAAAAACTCTAGGACATCTTTAATTGGAGGTTTATCCGACAACGGGGAGTCTATAAAATCCAGGAATTTCCCCCAGATTCTGCTATTAATCTTAGTTGTTATGGGCTTCCTACTACCCAATAGGGTGGACACCCCCTATTTTTCAGTAACAACCTCTCAAATTCCAAGCCGCCAGATGGAAACCTTTGGCTTGTGCATGGAACATCGGCCCCTGGATGAGAAGGTCCGGCCTGTCCGGCAGAACCCAGGGATCTGAGACCGACATTAGGTGAAGCAGGGAGAACCAGGGTCTTTTTGGCCAAAAGGGGGCTATCAGAATTATCCTTGCCCCCTCCTCCCAAATTTTCCTCACAACTGCCGGGATCATTACTATTGGTGGAAAAGCGTAGGCCTTCCTGAACTTCCAGGGTATCTGGAGAGCGTCTACAGCATAGGGATTCTCTCTTGGATCTAGTGAACAGAATCTCTCCACCTCCCTGTTCGCCCTGGTGGCAAACAAATCTATGTCCGGTGACCCCCACAGCTGGATAATTTGTTGGAAGGCTATCGGGTTTAGAGCCCACTCTCCTTGTCTTAAAATGTGGCGACTGAGGAAATCTGCCTTTGAATTTTCTTCCCCCCGGATGTAAAGAGCACTGAGGGATGGGAGATGCTGTTCTGCTAGTTGCAGAATTCTGTCTGCCACTACCATCAGGGAGCATGATCTTGTTCCTCCCTGGTGATTTATATAAGCTATTGTCGTCCAATTGTCAGACCTGATCTGGACATGGCGACCCTGCATGTGGGGAAGGAAGCCAGTCAGGGATTTCTCCACTGCCAAAATTTCTTTTAGGTTCAATGATGTCCCTATTTCGTGATGTAGCCAGAGCCCCTGATCTGAGAGATCTTCTAGATGTCCCCCCAGCAGGAGCCACTTGCATCTGTTGTAGTTGTATGGCAGACTGGTCTAGACCACTGCAAGCCTGAGGTCAGATTCTCCCTGTTTGTCCACCATGAGAGGGAGTCCACCATCTCTAGGGAAAGAGATAGTCCTCTTTCTAAATGTCCGTTGAAGGATTTTTGCGCCGACAGGACCTCCCACTGAAGAAGCCTCATATGACCTTGGGCCCATTTGACTGCCGGGAGACAGGACGTCATGGAGCCCAGTAGGGACATAGCTTGGTCTCAAGGGCCATAAAGTCTCCAGTGATGTCCCTGAGAGGAGCAGATTATTTTGAAAACCTTGTCTTCCGGGAGGAAGCAGGCTTGGAGTTGGGAATTTAGGGTCAAGCCCAGAAAGATCTGTCCTTGAGGGGGATAGTTTTGATTTTTGAATATTTATCAACCATCCTAGCTGATGTAAGGCTGTCTTGACCTCTAAAAGTTGAGAGGAACAGTGGTCCTCCAATTTCCCTATTACCAGAAAGTCGTCCAAGTAGGGAATAATCACCACATTTTTGATTCGGAGAAAAAGCTGTCACCTCCGCTATAACCTTTGTAAACATTCTCGGTGCTATCGAGAGTCCCCGGTTAAATCTTTTCCTCCGGAAGTAGGACCTTTTTGTGTCCCCTGTGAACCCTAGGAAATCTCTCTTCCTGTCGCCAGCCTTTTCCAAAAGCTCATCCAGTTTTTGGCCAAACAATAGTTTACTATCACAAGGAAGGGAACATAGTTTATGTTTAGACTGCAGGTCTCCTGGGCAACTCTTGAGCCACAGGGCTCGTCCGGCAGGGTTAGATAAGTTAGCAGACCTTGCAGCGAGTTTAACCGAATCCACTGAGGAGTCAGCAAGGAAAGCGGACGCTGCCTGTAGTAAAGGTAGATTGGAGAGGATTTTATCTCTGGATATGTTTTTATCCTTGAGCTGGTCTTCTAATTGTTGAAGCCACACCATGAGTGACCTAGCGACACAAGTGCCTGCTACTGCTGGTTTCAGGCCCACTGCCGCCGCTTCCCAGGTGTGACGCAGAAAGGAATCTGCCTTCTTACCTAGAGCATCCTTTAGACTGCACAAATCTTCCAGGGGTAGGGACGATTTTTTGGATGATCGGGCGACAGACCAGTCAACTTTAGGAATTTTATCCCAGGACCCAGAGACACTATCCTCGAAGAGGTACCTTCTTTTGGAGGATGAGGGCAACACTCTGGATTTCTCAGGCTTCCTCCATTCCCAGCCTATAAGGGTCTGAATTTTAGGATTCACTGGAAAGGAGTGTCTTTTTCCTCCAGGCCTGCGAACATAATGTCTTCCAGGGACCTGGCTGCCTTCTCCTCCCTCAACCCCATGGTAGATCTGACCGCTCTGACAAACTTTTCCGTACCCTCAATAGGGAAACAGGGCCTACCACTGTCTGATGAAGAGGAGGATGGTGAATCACTGAGGCATGGATCCTCTGACTGGGAGGATGAATCATAGTCGGAGGAGATATCCTTATGGGATCTTTTTTTCCCCTTAAGTAAGCCTTTTAGGGAATCTTTAACCTCTGTACGGATTACGGACCTCAAATTAGAAGCAAAATCTGGGGTGCTCTCCGCTATGGTTTGGTTAATACAGCTAGCACAAAGCTGTTTCTGCCAATCTATGGAAAGGTGGACTTGGCATAAGGCGCAAACCCTGTGCTTCTGTTTGGAGCTGCTCTTCTTAGGTTCCTAAGGAATGAAGCACATAATAACTTTCCATTACTAATAAGTGACATTCACGAAGATTACTCACCCCTGAAATCACAAAAGGGTACCGGATTTGGAGGCTGTGGCGGGACATAAGATGAATCCCTTCTGGATGGCCCTGAAACGTCCGACACCTTACTTCTCCTTCTGCCGCTACGGTAGCTGGAGCGGCTGTACGTGTGAGAGGTGTCCGACTGCTTCTTCCGCTGATGTTGTTGAGATGGAGGGGTCAGCTGCAGCTGCTCCACCTTAAATAAGGCACATCCGGAACCTCCTCCGGTTCAGGTGTCCTCCCCCCTCCTGACGTCGGCCAAGGTTTCAAAAGCCGGCCGGCAAGCGCTTACAGGGAGCCGCCATGATGGATCCGGGTGCCGCCCCCCCGACATCATCGGGCACGCCTCTCCCAGCGTGCACCGCGCCGTCAGGAGCGTCACACCCGGAAGACGCCGCTCCCGGCGTGCGGCCGGCCAGGAGCCTGCGGCATGGAGAGGACAGCGCAGCGGTCTGCGGGTAGCCGGAGCCCTCCTCCGCGCCTCGGACACGGCTCCAGGGAAACGCGGACGGTGCTTCTGGAACCTGGTGCACAGGTTGGTGCCCGCTCTTCCACACCGGAATAGGCCCAGGTAAGTATGGACATCTTTCAGACAGGTTCCCATCAAGGACAGGAAACCAACTGAAGTGAGGAAGAGGTACCGCCCTTTTATTTCAGACGGTTTCCCATCCTTGGTGGGGCGGATCCCTCTCTCAAGGTGTGCTGTCATGGGTGAGGGGGGAAAAAAAATATGATGACCGATTCCCTTTAAGGTTGGACTGGAGATGTGTGAGAGTTTTGGATGGTTTCTGCTTCAATTGTTTTGCTTCCATAAGTTTGTCCCCTTTTATGCCCATAGCAGCCATCGAGCGTTGCACGGCACTCATCGGTGAACAAAACAGTTCGATGGTCCAGATGGATGGAGTGGGCATAAAAGGGGACAAACTTATGGTGTGGCACCCATGCTCCCCTGACCTCAACTCCATTGAGAACCTCTGGAGCATCATCAAAAGGAGTGTCTATGATGGCGGGAGGCAGTTCACATCTAAGCAACAGCTCTGGGAGGGTATTCTGTCCTCATGCAAAACAATTGAAGCAGAAACCATCCAAAACCTGACAAATTCAATGGACGAGAGAGTTCTGAAGCTCCTTTCGAACAAGGGGTCCTATGTGCAAATGTAACATCACCTAGAATAAAGTTTTGAGTTGAAAACTGTTTGATTTCAGTTTGTAATAACCTGCTAATGCTTATAATTGCAAAAATTACCATTTTTTTGTTCTTTATTAAAATGAAAAGGTTGAAAACTCTGCTGTGCATAATAATTTGGAACATGCATTTTGAGTGCAGTTTGAGTTTTTTATTTTTTTAAAAATATACTGTTATCATAGGCAGTTTGTACAAAAACCTTTCAATTGTACTCTAATAGTTATTTGACTGGAAAATTACAATGACTGCAATTCATATAGGTAATTTGGGAAAATCTGAGAAAATATTATTTGCATAATAATTTGGAACACAGTGTAAAGATTGATGGACCCAGAATTAGCAAAATGTTAAAAAAGTGGTTCACTACTTAAACAACCCCTTCACATACCCCATTTTTGGCCCTGTTAAAATAAAGTTTATACTCCCCTCCCTTGCTGGCGCCATTCCAGGAGTGTCAGCACTCATCTCCCCGGGGCTCTCATGTGGTTGTAATGACACGTGAGCAAAGTGTCCAATCACCGCTGGTGTCACTGTTCCCACCTTCGTACAAATTGAACATAAAGAGGAAGTGAGATCAGCAGCATTCCTGACTTCCTCTTGATGTCCAATTCGTACGAAGGTGGGGACAGTGACACCAGCGGTGATTGGACACTGGGCTCATGTGTCATAACCGTACGAGAACCCAGGGAACGACAGTGCCGACGCTGCTGTAATGGCGCTGGTACGGGGAGGGGAGTATAAGCTTTATTTTATCGCCTCCAAACATTTAGATCAAGAAGGGATTGTCCTAATAGTGGAAATCCTCTTTAAATATGTCTGATAGAGCAGGTGCTCAGGGTTTTTAGATACTAAAATCTTACCTGATCACATTGAATGGATCCCTCCAGAATGTAGGGCTGATGAAGTGCTTTAGACCCATTCTGTAGGTCTGAGTAAGCTGGAAAAAAAAAAAGATAATTTTTGTAAGATTTCTGGACCAACCAAAGGAGTGGGTTTACTAACCCACCAGCAGGCAAGAGGACCCTCACATTGGCCCGAGCTAAGATATGAACCTAGACCCAACATGACTGATTTGACCAGTTTAACCAGTTAAAAGTTGGCCAAAGTGTAGAAGAAAAAACAAATGTTGTGCATACCAACGCCCTCTTTTACAGGCCATGTCCCATTTCACTACCTTGGCTCCCTCCCTCTGAATGTGCATCAAGACACCAGGACTCTGCCATGTGCATAAAACAGTCAGGGAGTAATGCTATCTAGCAGGTTACTGTGGCATCTGGGAAATGTGACAATTTCTCAAGGAGATTGGTATCATCCCCCCCCCCCTTCCCACCCCCAAGAGCATCTTGGACGTTCTTGGAGAGTTGGCAAATATGGTCAACTTTTAATGATTTAGCAAAGGTTACATGATAAAGGTTTCTTCTGTGAAGAAGCCATTCTCACCTCACTCAGCGAAAGTATAAAAGCCCCAATGACCGAAATTACTTCACCAATGAGTCTTAAATGATCAGCATGAGTTAAGTAAGCTTCCTAGTGAAGAAAGAGAAATATCTGAAGGTTAAGAAGGCCAACAAGAAAGCAAATTTATAGGTTGTTACAAATCCACAAGTTATGAGTTATGACCAGGTAATTCCCAAAGTAGCTAATAGAAAACACAAAACGAAAGATTATGGTGGACTAGATGTAATTCTTAATTTGGTCCATTCGGCCAACATACCATCTCATTGGCACGCTTTTTTTTTTTTTCCCTGTAGGCAGTAACTTTAAGTCAGGAAAGTGCAGCTAGCCAATCAGAGCACAGGAAGCATCCAGTGTCCCAGATACAAGGGCTTCTGCAATTGGCTGCTGAAATCACATGTCCTCTCCATATAAAAACCGGCCATGTTCCCTTAGCAAAATTTTATGCATGTCACTGAAGGAGATAGACGCTGTGGAGTGTGCTCTGTCCTGTGTAATGAGAGATATTAGCTAGATAGATGGGCGCTTCTGTGGAAGTCAGATAGTGTAGCCCTTTTTTTTTTGTTTTTTGTGCAATTACTGAGATTGACAGAAAGAGCAGGGCCTATGGTATAGAACAGTGCTGTGCACCGGCTGTACTGTCTGTGCTCTATGCAGACCTTCAATCTATTTTTGCACTTGCTAATGTGATAAAGAAAGCGATCAAGCCCTTGTAAGCCACTTTTTGTTTTTGTGGGGTTGAAATTAAGCCATCTGCAGAGCTTGTCAGTGCAGAGCTGAGTGCAGAGCACAGAAAACTTTTTTTTCATTTGCTAATGTACAAGCTGTGTTAGCCCAGTTTGTCATTTTTTTGGTGAGTGAACTTCAGCTGTTGTCAGAGTATAAAAAAAAGAAAAGTTTCTGTTGCTAGCCACAGTCTAGTTGTTGCGGACGTGTTACACACTGCTATAAGCCACCTAGTGCTTTTAGTGGCGGTGAAATTCATCTGTTTTCAGAGTAAAAAAATAGATTTTTTCTGTTGCTAGCCAGTGCCACAGTTCAAAGATTTTTTTTGTGTGGCAAACGTCATACCCTCTGCTATATGTCAGCTACTATGTTAGTGGCGGTGAACTTCAGCTGTTTTCAGAGTAAAAAATTAGATTTTTTTCTGTTGCTAGACAGAGTCCAAAAAATTTTTTTTTTCTATCCCAAACTTGTTGTTACACTCTGCTATAAGCCACCTAGTGCTTTTAGTGGTGGTGAAATTCAGCTGTATTCAGAGCTTCTGCAGAGTCAAAAAAAATCTATGTTTTGCTGTTAACGTTATACAGTAGGCTAGATCGGAGTTTGAAATAGTTTGGAGAATATCACCTATGTTATATAGGCGTCATGCACAGCAAAAAAAAAAATTTGTTCGGTTAGTAACGTTATATAGCAAGCCATATCTTACCTTGTCATTTAGTGCTGCTGAAATTCAGGTGAGTGCAGAGCTGTTGCAGAGGAAAAATTTATTTTTGTTTTGCCAATAACATGCTCCTACTACAGTGTCTGAGCAACATGAGTGGGAAAAAGAGGTCGTGGTGGAAGGGGGAATAGGCTTGGTGTTCAAGGTATACGTGGGGTAGGTGGTAATGTTAGTGAAAGCACTAGTGAACCAACACAAACAGGTCCTATCCAAGACAAACATCCAACTTCTGTTACTGGATGGGCTACTCCACTCCCTTTCTTTGGCAGCCGCACTGCGATACACCTTGTTAATGGCCAGAAAGAGCAGGTGCTCCAGTGGATGGCAAGCGCTGCTTCAAGTGCCCTCTCCTCTTTTCTCCACCTCAACATCACAGAGGTGGGTCCCCAATTAGCTTTGCTTCCCCCCGTGTCACAACTGTCCAAGAGCCCAACTGACTATAGCAAACCACAGATGGGCGAGTCTGTAGAACTGTTCACCCGTTCTATACCTTGGCCATCAGAAGTGTACTCCAAAACATTCACAGAGTCAAGAAGAGGAGGAAAGCATCTGCACCGATGCTCAAATTTTTTTAAGTTGGATTCGGGGCAGGACGGAGTAGGATCCCAGCAGGGTCCTGACCCTCGTCACCAGACGTTAACCACTGGGGAGGAAGGTGATCCTGATGAGACTCAGATACCTGAGGCTCATGCGAACTGTACTGTGCTGTCAGGGCAACAAGAGAAGGGTCACTGAGGGCGAGGAATGGGATAACATATTGGATGAGGACGAGGTTGAAGATCCTACTTGGTGTGAACCAAGTCACGCAGCTGAGTGGGTCATCTGAGGAGGTGGAGGAGAAAGACAAGGAGGTTACCTTCCGTCCTACGGCGCAGACACTGAGTGATGCAAGTGTGTCACCCTGACCTGGATGCCACAAGTGTAATTAAAGCTGTGTCTGAGAGCAAGGGGGAGGTTCTCTGGTTAGGGGAACATTAGCATGCAATGCCTCCTGTCTCAGGCCAGTAGGGGGAGCAGGCTGCCCCTATAAAAGCTGGTACTGGGGACAGGGTTAGGGAGAACTGGATTGCCTGTCTCAGCTCTGAGACGTGTCCCAGAGTGGAGCAGGGACAGAAAGTTGATTGCACCCAAGAGGAAGTGTGGCAGTAGGAGAGAGCCACCAGCCAGAGACAAGAGGCGAAGAGAGCCTGTCTTGGCAGAGAAAAGACTTAATTCTACCAGACTTTGGTGTCTGAGGCTGGAAGGATTCCACATCCCCCAGCAGAGAACCAGTCCGCAAGGGACTGTACATTCCTTGGCCTAAGAAGCCTGGAGGCCCTGCCACAACCGAAGGGACCAGTAAAGCCGTACAAGGCTGGGAGCAGAAAGGAACCCACGTCGCAGGCCATACAGGCGAGAAAGCACGGAAGCTCGGAAACGTGGGCTGTTACCCTATCAGGAGGAGATAGGCCTACCGTGCTTTCTACGCTCCTTCTGGCTACACCCTCACCCTGACCAGGGCCAATTTCCCCGTTGCTCTCAGACATCCAGGTCCCCTCCTAGCTGGGACTGTTTATGGGTCAGTTTGCCTGTTTCAGTAAAGACCCTGGACTGCAACTTGTTGTCTGTGTGCTCCTTGCTCCTCCAGCACTATCAGCACCGGGACTCTCACTACCATCACTCCCAACATCCATTATACTGCCCTGGGGCCGCACTCTTCCCGTGGGGAGTCACACTACCATAGCTGCACACCTCATCAGCCCCGGCGGTCTGCATGCAGCGGCGGTTCCGAATGACCGCAAATCCACGGGTGGCGTAGTCGGACATAATCAACAACACATAACGGACTACCACTGGCCTGACCACCCTGAGCCATGGAACCGGGTTGCCACTACTACTCCCATCGTTCCCCCTATTGCCCGGATCCGAGTGCCCCACGGCCCAGGGGGCGAGTCACAAGCACGAGCAGCACTGCATCCTTAGCCACAACTGTGGCCAGCAGCGATCGCGGGTCTGCAGCTCGCAGGGGTGGCAAGGGTTGCCTAGCCTGGGCATTTTTTGACTCATGTTATCTGCACAGTTTGCAAGAAAAATCTCAGTAGAGAGAAAGTGCAATAATTTGACTACTACATGCATGAACCTTCACATGCGCACACAACATGTGTTTCACTGGGAATCTCACTGCACTAAAATGCAGACCAGCGGACCTCAACCACCATCATCTGCCCCATCAACTGCATCCACTGCTTCTTCCTCCTCCTCTGTTACCGTGCCAAGTATTGACATGCAGGTCTCCCACCGCAATACTTCTTACTTCTGGTTCTCTACACGCTTCAGTCAGGCTGATTGAGAGCCTGTCAGCTGTAACGGAAGCGGACATGCCTGCCTGCTGTGTTTGTTTCACCGAGCACACCACACGTTTCTCACACCACTGTAACATCTGCGCCTGTACCTCACTCACAGTCCAGCAGTTTGTCCGTTTCACCGTTCTCTGCCCTCTCTGAGAACCGCAGACAGCCCTCTGTCCCACAGTTGTGGTCACGTAAAAGATAGCTTTGTCATGTGTAGGATGAAACAAAGAGGTTGAACTCCACCATCTCAAATCTATTGGCCACGGCTGCCTTTCCGCCTGGTAGATACAGGTGGTTTCCGAAAGCTGATGGCCATCGCAGTCCCCCAGTACAAGTTGCCCAGTCACCATTACTTCTCTAAGAAAGCTGTGCCTGCGCTGCACCAGTATGTCACAGACATCACCTGTTCCTTGACTAAATCTATATCTGCCAGGGTGCATTTCACCACAGACACCTGGATGAGTAAGCATGGCCAAGGGCATTACATCTCGCTGACTGGGCACTGGGTGACTCTGGTGGCTGTGGGGACAGGCAGGGAAGGGGCTTCTCCATAAATCTTGGAATCCCAGAGGCTTGCAAAAGAAACCTCTATTTCCTACTTACTCCACTGCTTCTGCGTCCTCCACCTCCTCTAGGGCCTCCACCTGCGCAATCAACCTCTGCCTTAACGAGACCCGCATTCCAACAGTGCAGAGCGAATCCACACCACCTCCACACTGTGCAGCCAGGGCTCAACGCAATTAGGCAGTCTTCAAATTAATATGCCTTGGAGATCGCAGTCATACAGCTGAAGAGTTGTGGACAGCTCTCCAGGTTCAGTTTCAGCAATGGCTGTCTCCGCTGTGTTACGCACATGCCCAGGCAGACTGGCGTGAGCGTGATTAGTGATCCCACTGTACCATGAACCGAGGAGTGCCTGGAGGGGCGTAACTAAGTATCAACCTGATCCGACCAAGGTCACACGGCGGCTCAGTCGACTCCGTGAACCAGCGAGGAACCGAGCAGAGGGACCAGGTGCTACTCCAGGTCAGACCCCGGTCACAGCTGTTGACCCACACCGGGAAATGCAGGAACAGGCAGGTTAAACTGGCATATTGACTGGTGGGTACTGGCAGGCATGGCTGGTATGCAGATAGGTGGATATTGACATGCACAGCTGGTATGCAGACAGGTGGGCACAGGGAGGCACGGCTGACATGCAGACAGGCTGGTACTGGCAAGTAGAAACGTAGGCAGGATAGGGACCAGTACAGACTGGGATACAGGAACAGAGCCGCAGGTGCGGTAGACAAGCAGAGCGGAGCAAAACCCGAAGATGCGGTGAACAAGCAAAGCAGAGCAAAACCCGCAGATGCGGTGAACAAGCAAAGCAGAGCAAAACCCGCAGATGCGGTGAACAAGCAAAGCAGAGCAAAACCCGCAGATGCGGTGAACAAGCAAAGCAGAGCAAAACCCGCAGATGCGGTGAACAAGCAAAGCAGAGCAAAACCCGCAGATGCGGTGAACAAGCAAAGCAGAGCAAAACCCGCAGATGCGGTGAACAAGCAAAGCAGAGCAAAACCCGCAGATGCGGTGAACAAGCAAAGCAGAGCAAAACCCGCAGATGCGGTGAACAAGCAAAGCAGAGCAAAACCCACAGATGCGGTGAACAAGCAAAGCAGAGCAAAACCCGCAGATGCGGTGAACAAGCAAAGCAGAGCAAAACCCACAGATGCGGTAAACAAGCAAAGCAGAGCAAAACCCGCAGATGAGGCCAAATCACACACGTGCCTTGCATGGCTCACGTCCTCAACCTGGTGGTAAAATGATTTCCCTGCCACTATCCCGACCTGGGTGGTTCAGCTTCAGAAAGTACGGAAGCTGTTCGCATCCCTCATGTAATCGACTTGCATGGATACAGAGGTCTTTGTCCATGCCAGTTAACAGGTTGATATGTGATGTGCCAATGCGGTGGAATTCCACTCTGCACATGTTGCAGCGACTGTGGCAGCAGTAATGAGCCCTGACGCAGTATGTCATGACATATAGCCTAAGCCAACGCAGTACGGATGTGGGGCATATCACGTTCACGGAGAGGGAACAGATTAAGGACCTATGCACCCTTCTGCACAGTTTTGAAATGGCTACTAAACTAGTTAGCGCTGCGCCAGGAGGTGGTTGTCCCAGAAGAGGAGGATGCCGAAGGCATAAGAATGTCTCAAAGTTCCAGACTGTCATTACATAGGCTGATGCCAAGTGATGGTGGCTTCCTGTCATTGAGGGGGTTTGGTGATACCAGACAGACATACTGTTAGTGAAGGTGCAAGAGCCAAGGAACAAATGGAGGAGGAAACAGGTGATGGGCGAGCAACAGTCAGAAGATGAAGAGGATAATTATCCCCTCTGTTGAACGTGGTTGGCAGGAGGGAACAGAAGAAACATGCATCAGTGTTACACAGCCAACAATAGAGTGTCTTTGGACCACCTGGAAGAGCTTGACATATGAGTGCCTTCTTGCTGCACTTTCTGCAACATGATCCCCGTATAGTTAGGATTCGAAATAATGCCGACTACTGGGTTGCCACTCTGTTAGATCCACATTTTAAGAGTAAATTTTGCCAGATGCTTCCCACCCTGGAAAGGGACACGCTAATGTTGGAGTATCGAAACAAGCTTAAGCAACCTTAATAGAGCTTTTCCCCAAGATAGGAGTGAAGCACACAGTGTGCATTGCAGCCGTAGTCTTTCAACCTCCGGCATGCCAGTTCAACGTCAAAACATTAGCAGCAGCAGAGTAAGTGGCAGAAGCAATTTCTGTGAGTCCTTTCACACATTTTTTAGACCAACTCGTGCACCAGCACAACAGAGTACAAGTGACACGTGGAGAACTACTGGAGAGGATGGTGGAGGACTATCTAGAGCTCAATACGAATACCATCAGTGAGGATTTTGACCCTTTTACATTTTGGTCTTCAAAAATGGATGAATGGCCTGAGCTCGCCTGTCACGCCTTGGAGGTTTTATCATGCCCAGCAGCCGGCGTTCTCTCAGAACGTGTGTTCAGCGCTGCTGGTGGCGTCCTGACGGATAAGCGCACCCAGCTGTCCCATGAAAGTATTGACCGCCTAACTTTCATCAAGATGAACAAGTCATGGATCTCAAGGGCTTTTGCACCCCAATTGCAGACTGTACAGAATAGGTGATGTTGTAGTTTTTAGTGTGCTGCGTTGATCTTGCGGAACTGCAGTCTGTGATATGGCTTGTGTGCCTGCTCTTGCTGTGGCTGCAGGTTTTAGGCCCTAATTTTTGGAAACGTGGTGAATACAGATTTGGTCTCTCAATCTATTGGGTTGGCTGTAGTGGAAGAGGTGTCGGTCCCCATTATACTACTTATACTCTAGTGAAATTGATGCCACTTTGGTGGTTTTAGGCCCAAATGGTTTCAAATGGGAACACTTCTGATTGAGTCTCCATCTAATGGGTTGACTGTAGGGCAAGAAGTGTCGGTCCTAATTATACTATTTCTACTGTACTGAAATTGATGCCACTTCGGTGGTATTAGGTCTCCATGTGCTGGGTTGGCTGCAGTGGAAGAGGTTTTGGTCTCCTTTACAATAGTTATACTCTAGTGAAAATATTTTTTGGTGCAGATATTGTTCTTCACACAGGAGTACACAGATCTGATAAACTCAAAATGGGTATATAAAACAGACTGCATCTCAGCTTAAAATTGTTTGGGGCAGATATTCTTCTCCACAAACGGGGGGAAAAAAAAAAAAAGGTTGGGTCCGAGCAGCTTCCTGACCCTTGACTGTACTGTGCTGTCACAGCAAGAAGAAGAGGAGGGTGACTGAGGGCGAGGAATGAGATAACACATTGGATGAGGAGCACTGCATCCTTAGCCACAACCGTGGCAGTGACTAGCAGCGATTGCGGGTCTGCAGCTCGCAGGGGCGGCAAGGGTTGCCTAGCATGGGCCTTTTTTGAGAATGCAAAGGATGAGCCAACTCACATTATCTGCACACTTTGCAATAAAAAACTCAGCAGAGGGAAAAAGTGCAATAATTTGACTACTACATGCATGAAGCTTCACATGCACAATCAACATGCGTAACTCTGGCAATCTCACTGCGATTCCATGCGGACCAGCAGATTTCAACAACCATCAGCTGCCCCATCAACAGCATCCGCTGTTTCTTCCTCCTCCTCTGTTACCGTGCCAAGTATTGGGACGCAGGTCTCTGACTCCAGAACCTCTGCTTCTCTACCTGCTCCAGTCAGGCTAAGTGAGAGCCCGTCAGCTGTAACGGAAGAGGACATGCATGCCGTGATTGTTTAACCGGAGAACCTGGAGGAAACCCCCGCAAACAAAGGGAGAACATACAAACTACTTGCAGATGTTGTCCTCTATCATCATAAAGGAGTTAGCTCGTTGTCTAGGAGGCCAACAACTGCTGCTGTCTACCTTGTGAACATTGTGTTGCAGCTTGCGAGGTGTCACGGGTTTACCATGACAGAGAGGAGCCAGATTCCTCCCACTCCTGCAGTCATTAGAAAGAAGCCTTTTGCCTTCATATTAATCGGTGCAGGGGTTAATCTGCTCAGTTGTGAGCTCCTGGAAGCTTAACGTGATTTAGGCTCTCAACAGATTTGTCCCGTGCATCTCCCCTACTGTGATAACGCTGTATGTACCCAAACATATCAGACTGTCGCCTACCGTGGAAACCTTGAAAAGGAAGCTGAAGACCCACTTGTTGTGACAAGCTTACAATCTGCGGTAACCCTCGCTCCAGCATACCGCTGCATGACCAGCTATACCCTGACCTACTGTATCCTCACCCATCCCTTGTACATTGTTTGTGCACCCTCGCGGGCAGGGTCTTCTCTACTCCTGTGCAAGTCGGTGAGTCAGCGACGGAGAGTCCTTTTCACATGTAACGCGCCACGGAATAAATGTCACTGTAATAGTAATAATAATTCTAGTACTTGTACTCTGGGTCAGTTGATGGCACTTTCCAGGTGCCTACCCCTAATTTGATTTGTTTTGGCAGCTTTTGGGCTGGTTTTAAAGGTGTTGTGTATGTGGTTTTTTTTTGTCCTCCCCATTGAATACTATGGTGTTCGGTAACGTTCCACGAATAAATCGGTAAATATTGAAAGTTCGGCGATCGTAATCCGAATCGAATATTTAAACATTTGCTCATCGCTAAACACCACCCATGTTAAGTAAGATTATTACAAATTTCCTGCATCATTATTTCTAAGTAAATGCTAAAAGAATTAGAAACATGTCCCACCTTCAGGGGTTTCTGAACATATAGAGTGATGTCTCTGGGGTCTGTGTTATTTCCAAGTTCTGCCACCATAAGTGGACGGAAGGCACAACATAGGGAGACACAGATCATGTAAGAGATATAGATTGTGGCAAGTAACCAAAGGTATGGACGTCCTGTAGATTTCCATTTCTTTTGCAGTAGCTCTTTAACTGGAGAAATGTTCAGTATTTTATGAGCCTAGAGGATCAAATACATGAAGATTGTCAGATAATTATATTTTGGTACATAAGGAGCAGTATTATAGTAGTTCTATTCTAGTATATTGGGGACAATATTATAGTAGTTAAATTGTTATACAGTACAGACCAAAAGTTTGGACACACCTTCTCATTTAAAGATTTTTCTGTATTTTCATGACTATGAAAATTGTACATTCACACTGAAGGCATCAAAACTATGAATTAACACATGTGGAATTATATACTTAACAAAAAAGTGTGAAACAACTGAAAATATGTCTTATATTCTAGGTTCTTCAAAGTAGCCACCTTTTGCTTTGATGACTGCTTTGCACACTCTTGGCATTCTCTTGATGAGCTTCTAGAGGTAGTCACCGGAAATGGTTTTCACTTCACAGGTGTGCCCTGTCAGGTTTAATAAGTGGGATTTCTTGCCTTATAAATGGGGTTGGGACCATCAGTTGTGTTGTGCAGAAGTATGGTGGATACACAGCTGATAGTCCTACTGAATAGACTGTTAGAATTTGTATTATGGCAAGAAAAAAGCAGCTAAGTAAAGAAAAACGAGTGGCCATCATTACTTTAAGAAATGAAGGTCAGTCAGTGCGAAAAATCGGGAAAACTTTGAAAGTGTCCCCAAGTGCAGTTGCAAAAACCAACAAGCGCTACAAAGAAACTGGCTCACATGAGGACCGCCCCAGAAAAGGAAGCCCAAGAGTCACCTCTGCTTCTGAGGATAAGTTTATCAGAGTCACCAGCCTCAGAAATCGCAGGTTAACAGCAGGTCAGATTAGAGACCAGGTCAATGCCACACAGAGTTCTAGCAGCAGACACATCTCTACAACAACTGTTAAGAAGAGACTTTGTGCAGCAGGCCTTCATGGTAAAATAGCTGCTAGGAAACCACTGCTAAGGACAGGCAACAAGCAGAAGAGACTTGTTTGGGCTAAAGAACACAAGGAATGGACATTAGACCAGTGGAAATCTGTGCTTTGGTCTGATGAGTCCAAATTTGAGATCTTTGGTTCCAACCACCGTGTCTTTGTGCGACGCAGAAAAGGTGAACGGATGGACTCTACATGCCTGGTTCCCACCGTGAAGCATGGAGGAGGAGGTATGATGGTGTGGGGGTGCTTTGCTGGTGACACTGTTGGGGATTTATTCAAAATTGAAGGCATACTGAACCAGCATGGCTACCACAGCATGTTGCAGCGGCATGCTATGCCATCCGGTTTGCGTTTAGTTGGACAATCATTTATTTTTCAACAGGACAATGACCCCAAACACACCTCCAGGCTGTGTAAGGGCTATTTGACCAAGATGGAGAGTGATGGGGTGCTACGCCAGATGACCTGGCCTCCACAGTCACCAGACCTGAACCCAATCGAGATGGTTTGGGGTGAGCTGGACCGCAGAGTGAAGGCAAAAGGGCCAACAAGTGCTAAGCATCTCTGGGAACTCCTTCAAGATTGTTGGAAGACCATTTCCGGTGACTACCTCTTGAAGCTCATCAAGAGAATGCCAAGAGTGTGCAAAGCAGTCATCAAAGCAAAAGGTGGCTACTTTGAAGAACCTAAAATATAAGACATATTTTCAGTTGTTTCACACTTTTTTGTTAAGTATATAATTCCACATGTGATAATTCATAGTTTTGATGCCTTCAGTGTGAATGTACAATTTTCATAGTCAAGAAAATACAGAAAAATCTTTAAATGAGAAGGTGTGTCCAAACTTTTGGTCTGTACTGTACATGGGGTATTATTGTAGAAACATGCACTTTTATCCTGCATATTATGTATAGGAAGTTCAGCAGGGTTTCTGTGTTTTATGCCAAAAAATTAATTGGAATCATAACATTAAGTACCTGGCTCTTGTTGGATGATGCAATTAGCTCAAGCACGGATTGCTGACCTTCCCAGCAATCAAGTTCTGACATGTCATACATCATGGTGGTGACAGGACCAAAAGTCCACTGGATTTTTCTTTTCTTCTGAATTAAGTGCTGGAACATCTGTCATGGTGTGACATTTAGAAGAATCAGATGTCTCACTGGTCTCTGAAAACATTTTTCATAGTTACAGTTAACCATGTATGACGATCAAAAACAAAAAAAATTCACGTACAATCACATTTCCTTCTGCGGCAGCCAATCTCAGTGGTGTAAGTCCTCGAGCATTGGGAATATCAATGAGAGTTTTTCCACCATCCTGTGATACGAAGAAGTCAAACATCTGGCATGAATTACTTTGGTTGGGTTGAAGAACAAGGATATGTAGAGTTGTGTTACCTGGAAGGAGCATAGAAATTACAGATATACCATTGTGTAGTGTAGATGCCATAAGGGGCAGCATAACATTTTCTTCCAGTCTATTGACATCCAGTTTACCAGCCACCTTGGATTTGAGCTGCAATTCACAGTACAGTATATAGAATGTATACAAGCATGTTCATTTATCGGCCATCTTGGTCTTTCAAAAGACAAGTGTTACCTGCTTCTGGCTCTCACCTCTGTGCATGCATTGATAAACCTACAGCACTACTGCACATGCTCTTATTCCTTATCATATTGTAATGAATGCTCTGTCTGCAAAGCCAAATCTCTAAACTTAAATGATATTAAATATGGGAAAATTAATTCACCTATTTTTTTTCATACATTCTACAAATGAGAACACATTTTAATGAGCAGACAATCAGCAAAATGCAAATTGGGTGCAATTTTTGCTGATCTCAGGCAAGGAGCTTGAACTCTATACAAAATATTGCTATTTTTCTACCATGAAATAAAATGTCACTGTGTATAATGCAGCCCAGATAAAGGAGGAACACACAGTTGCTTCTAACTAGGTAGTCTTCTAGAGGAGGACATAGCTGCTGGTAAAGGGTTAATCTTCTAGAGGAGGACATAGCTGCTGGAAAAGGGCTAATCTTCTAGAGGAGGACATAGCTGCTGGAAAAGGGCTAGTGTTCTACAGGAAGTTATATCAACTTGTAAAAGGTTAACCTGATTTTTTCACTAGGAAGAGTAGGCAATGATCAGATTAACCTTTGTTGCTGCAGTTGTTAGACTCCTCCTTTTGTCCTTGCTGCTCCATAACAACAGGAATCCATCTTCCATTGCTTCTTCTAGAATTCCTCCAGAATGAGATAACAGCGCAGATCTCCATGTGTTTTCATGCTCCATACTCCATGTCTTTCCCAACAAAGTGGTATCTTTCGGGTCAAAAGCAGGAAGTCTCACATAACTGTCAAACTAGTGAGATCATGGAGAGCCCACCTTCAATCTTTCTTTATTTAAAGGGCCAGAGTTTGCAAAGCTAAATTTGATAGGATTTTTTTGTTTTACTACTTTTATATGTATTTGAGAAAGGTTAATATTTTAGTCTCCTTACACTTCATGATGTTTTCAAGGTAGTCATAGGTCCTATTTAAGCGGAACTCTCTGACTACTGTAGAATCAGACTTTCTAATGTATATAGTGGTCACCAAACTGTCTCAATCATCGATTTCAGGGTATAGAATTATCTGGCATGCTGGATTTTTTTGATGGTGACTCTTCTCGTCATGACAGAAAATCTGTCTTGAGTGTACCGGTATCTTAAAACTTGTACATGCCATCATATTTCAATAAAAGATTGTAGACACCTTCGGATTAACATTAGAACCTGCAACTTTTTTTTAAGTTTGAATGGGACAATTACACAAGTCAAGAATATCTCACTGAATAGAAAAAAAAAGACCATAAAACAAGAGAGAAGATTCTAAAGAAACATTATAGAATACTTTTTAACTTTTCCAGAATGCCTGGAAAACTTTTGGAAGAGTTGGAGACTGTGGAATTCAGATATTTGCAAAAGATAACAATAAGACTGTCTTTGATTCAGTGTTACCAAAAATGCTTTTTTCCATGAAGGTTGTGTGGAAAGGATGTAACCCAAAAAATGCACTTCCAGAAAGGCTTGGCTGCCTTACTCAAGTTAGTCACTAGCCAACCTTTCGAGTATCAATAATGAGCACCATTATTCGTATTGATGAAGTTGTAGGAAAAGGGCTTACCCCAAGAGTCCTTGGCCTGGAGGTTGGCTCCATGATCTAGAAGCATCTTCACAATCTCGATGTCCCCTACACACGCTGCAAAGGTCAGAATGTGCTCGCCTAAAAGACCATATTAGCAAATTTTTAATCCGTATGATCGGAGATACCAGTTAAAACTCCTATATAATTACTCGCAAAGTAAAGTTTAAGCCATTCCTACACTGCATTGTTCATTGGTATCATGGATGGAAAGTAATTCCACTTACAGGAAAGGCTTCTGCGACAAGCAATTTTCAGCTGTAGCTCTGTTGAAATGACCAGACTCAGAAGAAACTTGGAGACACCTAACCCTTCAGACATGTCGGTAAATAGGGGCCATTGAATTTAAGTGGTTTAGTAGAAGGCATCTTTCCCAGAATATCATTAATGAGATACTCAATGTCAAGGAAATCAATTTATAAGCTGGAAAAAATGGTGTTCTAAATATTGTCATTGCAAGGTGGCCTCTGTTACCAGTGACTTCAAATAGAACAAAAAAGTTCTTTGGAATCATAAGTAATAGAGGCGATAATTCATAGTACTGCACTATGATCCACTGGAAATATGAGACAAACAAAAGGAAGTAAAAACCCTCCTTTTATCTTTTCATGTTCCCTCACTCACCAAAATAAAAGAGATTCTTATGACTAAGTGCAAAGAACGACCCTGTAGCTCGAGGTGAAGACACATCCGCTCCTCTGCGAATCAGTGCCGCAACCAGGTTCATGTTCTGATTGACAGCAGCTATATGTAATGCCGTCTGACCTGCAAAAAAAGACACAGGTGATAAGTCTGTATATCTCCTAATTATCAGCAAAGCTAGTATTATAGTAGTTATATTCTTGTACATAGGGAGCAGTATTATAGTAGTTATATTCTTGTACATAGGGGGCAGTATTATAGTAGTTATATTCTTGTACATAGGGGGCAGTATTATAGTAGTTATATTCTTGTACATAGGGGCAGTATTATAGTAGTTATATTCTTGTACATAGGACGCAGTATTATAGTAGTTATATTCTTGCACATAGGGGCAGTATTATAGTAGTTATATTCTTGCACATAGGGGCAGTATTATAGTAGTTATATTCTTGTACATAGGGAGCAGTATTATAGTAGTTATATTCTTGTACATAGGGAGCAGTATTATAGTAGTTATATTCTTGTACATAGGGGCAGTATTATAGTAGTTATATTCTTGTACATAGGAGCAGTATTATAGTAGTTATATTCTTGAGCATAGGGGGCAGTATTATAGTAGTTATATTCTTGAGCATAGTTTGCCTTCTCATATTTCCAATTGTGTTACCATAAACTGTGTAGTAAACTATAAACTAGAATCTACCTTGATAGAGGTCCGATGTCATGTACTGGTTAATTAGCTGAGGAGCCCCATCCAGAAGAATTTCTGCAGCTTCCAGGTTTTCATACTGGACCGCCACGTGCAATGCCGTCTCCCCCACCGCTCCTGTGTATGTAGTCGTAGGTGATGAAATATGTCAAATTATGGAACAATCTCTCATTGTTCTAGATTGTTACCAATCAGTAAACATCCATTTGGAATCTTGGGTCACAATGTTCATGGAAGGTGCAGAGAGCAGATATGTGGGAGACATGATGCTATTTGTTTGGGCACAGATGGTCCATGTGTTGTGTCTGGAAGGATTGCAATTGTCTTTGTGATTATTAGTCCTGGGGTTAATTGTCATAGGAGTAACCTATGGGCTGGAGGCCAGAGTGGCTTGTTGGTTAGCTAGAGACTGTGATAACTGACAAGGAATGAGGAACCTGTGGAGATGCCGCATAGTGGGTCATCTGCTATGTCTTTAGGGACTCTTAGGTGAGAGGAGCTGTTTGGCCTTGCAAAGCCCTGGGATTAGAGAGTAGTTGCCACTTTAGATTAGTGAGCTGTGCCAGTTTGACTGATAGGGACGGACAGCTTGTGTGAATTATCACTAAAGCAGTGCAGACAGGGAGGAGCACTGGTGGAGTCTGCTGGATTTGTGAGAGACATCGGCTCATAGAGGAGCTCAGAAATCTTGAGTTGTGGAAGGACTCAACCCTGATGAAGGGTTATGGCTCGGAGTGGGAGCTGTGTCAGATGATCAGATCAGTATGGGGCAGGAAGAGAGAACTGTGCAGCCACAGCTGGAAGGACATTATATGAGCGCTCTGCCTGATCCCTAAGGAAGCTGTGACATGCAGAAGTAGTGCCGTTGCTTCAAAAGCATCCAGCAACTATTAGAAGTAACACAAGCACAGGAGACAGGAAGTGTTGTGCTCCAGAAGCTTACAGCAACTAGAGGGGTTAACACACTCACAGGAGAAGGGGAGTGTTTTAGCAGAGCCCCAGGGGGATTGTGGGGAAGTTGTTTGCTGTCTGGCTGGAGCTGAAGAGAAAGGTGGTTTATAATCTGTATCTCACAGAAGTCAAGGGAACAGAATTTAGGTCAGGAGGGAAGCTAAACACAGGTCAGATGGTCAGATAGACTCCCTGAGCTAACTGTGGAGTATTATCGGGCAGGAAGATAAGGAGTGGAAGGATTCATCTCCCTCATCAGACGCTCTTCCCTCCATCTCCATGCAGGATAAAGAATGCTGTGTACTATTGTGAAGGAAAAGCCTGTGGTTGTGTATGCATTAAAACTGTGCTGTACTGTGCTACTGGATAGACTGTGTACTGCTGTGCTGCAAAGGGGACTGTACTGTTATAACTGGAGCCTGTTGCTCAAAGACATTTTCATCGCACTGGCCGTGCTTCATTAAATGTTACTATTCTAACGTTTGAGGACTCTTGTCAAATGTGTCTGGTCAGCAACTGAATATATCCAATGTCTGAGAGAAGCTGCAGCTTATGGTCATCTTGAGTAACTGTTCCCCCAGGATTCCAACGAATTCATGTAACCGGTCTCGCCCCTATCTGAACTTAGACTGCGTACGTGCAACAAAGCTCACTGTGGAATATAAGACACACTTTTGAGCAAGATTTTTTTCTTGCTAATAAGTAGGTCTTATAGTCAGAAAAACTTTTCCTTCCTGCAAATTGGATAAGGAGCAAAAAAAGAATCTACTGAAATCAGATTACATTATATGATCGCTCATGACTAGTGTTGAGCGATACCTTCCGATATCAGGAAATATCGGATCGGATTGGATCGGGCCGATACCTAAAAAGTATCGGATATCGCCGATTCAGATACCGGAAACCAATGCAAGTCAATGGGACACAAATATCGGAATGAAAATAAACCCTTTCTTTCCTTGTAGGTTAATTCTACATGAAGGAAAACAACTAACAATAATGTAGAATGTATTGGGGGAGGTGGTTGCCCAAATCGATGGGAACAGTGCTCACAGTGAAACATGAAAAGCCGGCAATTCATCAGCGGCATACACCGGTACCCGACAATTTAGAACAGAAAGAATAGAGCTTCACACATAGATTAGATAGATAGATAGAAACATGTCAGTCACATATATATGAAGTACAGTGACAGTGTTGGTTACTGTACTTATCATTTAGTGTAAAGGATTTATTTAAAAAAAATAAGTGTTTTCATGCACCGTCTCTTTAAAAAAGCCGGCCGGCATTTCAGCATCTGTACCCGACAATTTAGAATAGAAGGAATAGAGTATCACACATAGATTAGATAGATAGAAACATGTCAGTCACATTTATAATAAGTACAGGGACAGTGTTGATTACTGTACTTGTCATTTAGTGTTAAAACAATTTTTTTTTTTAATAAATCCTTTAGTGTGGGGTTCCCCGTAATTTTAGTCTCTAGCGGAGGTTAAGCAGACGGCTGGGGCAGATGTTTGAAGCCTGGGAAGGGGGTAATATCCACGGAGCTCCCCAGGCTACTAATATCAGCCCCCAGCTGAATACCTAGCCTTTACTAGCTATTAAAATGGGGGACCCCTCCAAAAAAATGACGTGGGGTCCCCCCTAATTTAATAGCTAGCAAAGGCTAGGCAGACAGCTGGGGGCTGATATTAATAGCCCAGGAAGGGTGCCATGAATATTGGCCCCCTCCTAGGCTAGAAACACCAGCCGTCAGCCACCCCATAGTCAAAGTTAAAAAAAAAAAACACAAACACCCAGAATTTCATGAAATAATGAAAAAAAAAAAAATACGTGGGGCTTCTCCCTATTTTTGTGTCCAGCCAGGTACAACTAGGCAGCTGGGGGATGGAATCTGCAGCTCAGGGAGGCCCAAGCTTTCTTGGTCCCCCCCCGGTGCAAATTGCAGTCCGCAGCCACCCCGGAAAATGGCGCGTTCATAGAAGTGCCATCTTCTGGCGCTGTACCCAACTCATCCAGGGCCCTGGTGCGGTGGCTCACTGGGTAATAAAGGGGTTAGGGCCAGCTTGGCATTATCAGCTGACCCTAAGCCCGAAATTCATGGGGTCACGCCAATATTAGACATGACCGCCATGAATTGGATGCCGTCACAGCCAGACACTGAGGAGCGCAAGCATGCCTGCGCTTCTCAGTGTCCGCGGGATGACAGGCTGGATGGCAGCGTTCTGCTGCGGTCCAGCCTGTCATCTCGATGTAGCAGAGCTGAAGCTGTCGTGGGAGCCATGGAAAGGTAAGGATGATGTTGCTTTATTATTTTTCTTTTATTGCAGGAGATCATTGGCTTCAGCTGGAATGGGCGTAATGGTAAGTATGGTTTAATTTAGAACAATAAAGAATTGTGTGTTTATTTCAATTAAAGGACTTTATTCTGGGTGTTGTGTTTTTTTTAAATACTTTACTAGAAATTCATGGTGGTCATGTCTAATATTGGCATGACCCCATGAATTTTGGGCTTAAGGCCAGCGGATAATACAAAGCTGGCCCTAACCCCTTTATTAACCAGTGAGCCACCGCACCAGGGCCCTCGATGAGCTGGATACAGCGCCAGGAGATGGCGCTTCTATGAACGCGCCATTTTCTGGGGCGGCTGCGGACTGCAGTTCGCAGCAGGGGGGGGGCCCAGAAAGCTTGGGCCTCCCTGCGCTGTGGATTCCAGCCCCCAGCTGCTTAGTTGTATCTGACTGGACACAAAAATAGGGCGAAGCCCCACATATTTTTTTTTTTTTTACTTATTTCATGAAATAATAATAATAAAAAAAGGGCTTCCCTATATTGTTGTGTCCGGCCAGGTACAATTAGGCAGCTGGGAGTTGGGGGCAGCCCGTTCCTGGATGCTGTACCTGGCTGGCATACAAAAATATGGCAAAGCCCTCGTCAAAATTTTAGGGAAAAATTGATTAAAAAATAAATAATAATTTAGGGACTGCATCTTTATTAACTCCTCAAGTGTCATTTAGTGTTAAAATAAAGGATTTATTAAAAAAAAATTTGGCGTGGGATCCCCCATAATTTTAGTCTCTAGCGGAGGTTAAACAGACGGCTGGGGCAGATGTTTGAAGCCTGGGAAGGGGGTAATACCCACGCAGCTTCCCAGGCTACTAATATCAGCCCCCAGCTGAATGCCTAGCCTTTACCAGCTATTAAAATGGGGGACTCCCCCAAAGAAATGACGTGGGGTCCCCCCTATTTTAATAGCTAGCAAAGGCTAGGCAGACAGCTGGGGGCTGATATTAATAGCCCAGGAAGGGTGCCATGAATATTGGCCACTCCCAGGCTAGAAACACCAGCCGTCAGCCGCCCCAGAAATGGCGCATCCATAGGATGCGCCAATTCTGGCACTTAGCCTCGCTCTTCCACGCTGCCCTGGTGAGGTGGCAGTGGGGTAATAGTGGTGGGGTTCATGTCAGCGCCAGCTGCCATGAAGTCCAGGTTAGTAATGATGGGCATCTATAAGACACCCCCATTACTAACCTACAAAGTGTGAAAAAGAAAACACACACTACAATCAGAAAAAAATATTTTTTTTGAAATAAAACACACCATTTTATTTAATTCTTAGTTTACTAAAAAAAAATAGTTACCTGTCCACGTTCCTGCGCTAATCTCCCATGCACAACTGTCACATCTGGAGATGGTGACAGCTGTGCATGGCTGCTGTAAGCTCACACTGCCGGGAACACGTCCACTCCCGACAGCGGGAGCCACTGACTGAGGTCACCGGAGTGCATTTGTAGAACGAGCAAAAAAGCTTGTAAAAGAACTTCAACATGACGTTTCAAGGATGGAGCGAGACTGCCATCTACTGGCCAGAGACAGTAAAGCGGAACCAAAATATACAAAGGAAGTTGCAGGGAGGGCAGATTCAGAGGCTGGACCCGATCAGGTGACTTCCAGGAAGGAGTTCAGAGAGATAAGAGGCCAGCGCGCCAAACCTGAGGGGTCTTTGGCGCCAAGCAGCAGAGAGGAGCAGACGTGCTCCCTGCGTCCTGAGAAACCCCGCGTGACAGGCCAAATCCAGAGGCCTGAGAGGTGCTCCAGCCGGGCACCGGTAAAAGAGCTCCGGATCCCTCACAGTTGTGACTCGAGTGCTGTGCCTGCTGAGGATACTAGGAACCTGACCGCGGTGCTGAGTGAGTTCGCGGAACCCGATGTCGGCCGCCGACAGATGAGGCCTGGACCCCCCTATCCAAGGCTCGAGAGACTGCCCCCAACAGCCAAGCAGAGAGGAGCTGCATACGTGAGCAGGGCCGTCACTTCCACTGCTCACCCACGGTACCGGGGACAATTGGGTTAAAGTACTCAGGTTGGGAGGGGGACGGTTGAGGCTAAAGTAGCACAATGTGATTTAATTGAATTTATCCGGAAAGAGACTCACGGCCTAGCGGGAATAACCGGTGACCCCCGCTAGGGCCAAATTCACGGTTAAAGAACTTGTGTGGTGCTTCTCATGCTTGAGGGCATCACCTTACTTTAAGAGACTGCGCCTTATTTTAAGAGACTGCGCCTTATTTTGAGAAATTTCGTATTTTTCTGATATTTCAAACCACTGTTCATTACCCTTGTTGCTAATCCCTTGTTTCAGTATACCTGTTGTATAAAACTGTTTACAAACACCTCTGACTGTTCTCACCTTGTGTCTCTGTGCGTTGCATTCCGGTACCTGCATTACATTTGGCGTAGTCGGCAGGATGCAACATTCAGACGCAGAGATGGCGGATCAGTCTGTGGCTGGGTCCGGCCGGAGCCATATACCCCTGGGGGCTATGCTCAGCCATCTTCCCAAGTTTACAGGGGATGGCATGTCACTTTGGGACTGGGCAGAAAGACTGAGAAGTATGCTACGTATGTATCCCCTTGACCCTCTAGCCCAGGCGGAGCTGGCCCTCCTAACCCTTGATGGAGAGGCCCGACAGACTGATGTACCGCCCACCTGGGGACCGTGACACCGTGGATAAAGTGATAAAAATTCTAGAGGACATGCACGGTGACACTACAGATTTGGGACACTTGCCCTTACGGTTGTTTCAGCGGGTCCAAGGGGAAAATGAGACAGTAAATCAGTATGTTAGTGATATGGGCCGTCACTTCCTGTAATGCATTAAGAAAACTCGAGATGGGAACCGAGGATTGGGACCATTGGATGAGGTGTTGCGTGACCAACTGATTGCTGGCTTGAAAGACCCTTCCCTGAGGCAGATCCTGAAGGAGCGGCTGTGATTGAGCCCTGATATGAGAGAAGTTCCTGTTCTCAAAGCCACAGTTAGAAGTCATGAGGCAATTGCTCCTGGATTCACCAACCAAGAGCCTGATTGGGTACGGGAAATACGTCAGGAAATTCGAGACATTCGGGGTGAGCTGAATTCTATTAGGAAGACTTCTACTGCCCCCTTGCCGACGGACCGTACTGCTCAACGCGGACGGAGACCAGAACGAGAAAGACGTTCCTATCCGGCCCCAGCACGACATGTACCCGACCTATCGGCAGAACGAGGACCGGAGTGCTGGACCTGCGGAGGTAGGGGGCATATCTCCAAAGACTGTCCCAACCGAGAAAGGAGGAGGAGGGGGACAGCCGTTAAACTAAAATGCCCCACGGTTGTGGAGCATACCGTGGGGTCTCGAGCTTCAGAGAGTAGAAGAGGGAGCTCTGAAGACATTGTCTCCGAGAGGCCCATTATCTGGGCTGAATTCAATGGGCAGCGGATCCGCTGTTTGATGGACACCGGGTCTCAAGTGACCACTATGCCTGAGACGTACTTCCAAAGTCACTTTCCTGAAGTCGCTCGTTCCTGCCGAGAACCCACTGTCAAACTGGTGGCGGCTAATCAACTACCTATCCCAGTAGCGGGAGTAGTATGGATGTCCGTGCGGGCATGTGGAAAGGACCTCGGTTGAAAAGGGATTGTACTGACCACCGGGCCAGGAGGCGATGGGCCCATTGTAACCCTGGGCATGAATGTGCTGAAAGAAGTCGGACAGTTCCTGGCTGAGGGCTGTAGCAAAAACAACTGGACCCGCGCCATTCGAGACCCAGCTAACAAGAGAGTGTTCCAGCACCTCGTGCGGGTCAGTCAGATTCAAAAGTTGCCCACTACCTCCCAGTACCTTGGTAAGGTATCGATACCGCCCGAAGCCACAATGACACTGCCGGTGGGACAGACTGTACTCACTTTACCGGTGCTGGCACATGTGTCCTTAGAGGGCGTGGACATTCAAGTTGAACCAATGGAGGGAGAAGAAGCGCCCTCTGGACTCCTGATTGCTCGAACTCTGGCCACCGTGCGGCACGGTCGAGTACCCGTGCGCTGCATCAATTTAAGTGGCACCAGATTACAGTTGTTGCCCCGACAAGAGGTGGCGCGAGTGTGCGTAATGCCGGAGGCCCTTACTAGAGCTGACGCTATAGGGCTGGCACCTGTGGAAGGAAAACCATGGACCCTAGAGGTGTCCCTCAATAGCCAGGAACATGGAAGAGAACCGTTGGCTGGACGCCACCTCCTGGAAGAAATGGAAGCTAACCTGACTGAGTTTTCTGCTGGACAAGTAAGGCAGATCGAACAACTTCTACAGCGATATCAGGGAGTGTTTGCACAGCATGAAGATGATTTCGGGTGCACTCGGGACATTCAGCACGAAATACCCACCGGAAATACTGCTCCCATCCGAGAGAGATATCGGCAGATCCCGCCTCAAATGTACCAGGAGGTGAAAGAGCTGTTGGCCCACATGTTGCGGAACGGTGTGATCCGTGAAAGCCAGAGACCCTGGGCGGCTCCGATCGTGCTGGTCCGAAAGAAGGACGGTACCCTGAGATTCTGCGTAGACTATCGGAAGCTGAATGCCTGTACAGTACGGGACTCCTATCCACTCCCCCGAATCGAAGAGTCTCTATCTGCACTAGGGAGCGCCAAATTCCTCTCCTCCCTCGACCTGGCCAGTGGCTATTGGCAGGTCCCAGTAGCTGAGAAGGATCGTCCGAAGACAGCTTTTGTTCTCCCTATGGGCCTGTTTGAGTTCAATCGAATGCCGTTCGGACTAACAAATGCACCAGGAACCTTCCAACGGCTGATGGAGAGATGCTTGGGGGACCTCAACTTTGAAGCCACTTTAATATATCTGGACGATATAATTATCTATTCCGCAACGTTTGAGGATCATCTCCGCAGATTGGAACAAGTGTTAGAACGGCTACAAAGGCACGGCCTGAAAATTAAGCCTCGTAAGTGTCGTCTCTTCAAACGAGAAATTGAATATCTGGGGCACACTGTGTCCAGTGCAGGGGTGCACCCCACTGCGGAGAAAGTAGCTGCCGTGCAGAAGTGGCCCACGCCCGCCAATCTAAGGGAACTAAGGGCATTCCTGGGGCTCGCTGGATACTACCGCAGATTCATTAAAGACTTCGCTAAGATTGCGAACCCGCTCAATGAATTGCTGAGAGGAACAGCCGGGGGAGCCAAGCGGCAGCCCATTCAGTGGGGCCCACGACAAGAAGAGGCATTCCGAGCATTGAAAATGGCGCTAACAGATGCCCCGATTCTGGCCTACGCTGACTTTTCGCAGCCGTTCATGTTGTACACTGATGGAAGCTTGCATGGGCTGGGAGCAGTGCTGGCTCAAGTACAAGGAGGGAAAGAGCGAGTGATCGCGTATGCCAGCAGGTCACTCCGAGATACGGAGAAGAATCCGGACAACTACAGTTCGTTTAAGCTGGAGCTACTGGCACTGGTGTGGGCCATGACCGAGAAGTTTGCCGAGTACCTGTCAGGGTCGGAAGTGCAAGTGCGGACAGATAACAACCCTTTGGCCCACTTGGAGAACGGCAAACTGGGCGCGTTAGAACAGCGGTGGGTCGCAAGGATGTCCAAATTCCAGTATAAAATCGCCTATCGGTCCAAGGCCCTGAACACACATGCAGATGCCCTGTCCCGGGTCACTCAGGCGGGGCCGAAGAAGGACAGAGATGAGGAGCTCGAAGGCGACGAGATCCCGGATTTCAGCCAGTTCGCCGCTGCTGTGGTCGACGCCCAAGAGACCAGAGGGGAGCCGAGGCCCACTCAGATTCTGGGCCGTTCAAGAGACGAATGGATACATCTGCAGCAATCCGACCCGGAGCTAGCAAAGTTGAGAGAATGGGTCGCCCTTAATCAGAGACCCGACCAGGAAACCAGAGCCGCTTCACTTCCAACTACCCTACAAATCCAAGGCCAGTGGGAGAGGCTCCTCCTGAAGGACGGCTTGCTATGCCGAAGAATCCAGCTGCCTCGAGAGTTTGATGTTACCTGGCAAGTGGTAGTTCCAGGAGCGCTAGTAACACAGCTAGCCCAAGAAGCTCATAGAAGAGGTGCTCACTTCGGAGTAGAAAAGACCTTCCGGTGATTGCAACGGCTGGTGTATTGGCCTCAACTGCGACAAGTCGAGGGGGTCTGCCGAACATGTCGCCAGTGTGAGTTGAACAAGCCCCCGGAGCAAAGAGCTCCCATTCAGACCATCCGAACTTCTGCCCCCTTGGAAGTCTTGATGATTGACTACTTGATGGTAGGAACTTCATACAACGGTTATGGACACTGTTTAGTCATGACTGATCACTTCACCAAGTTTGCAGTAGTGACGCCCACTAAAGATCAGACGGCAGAAGCCGCAGCCAAGGCCATCTGTCAGGATTTCATCCGGATTTATGGGTGCCCGAAGCGAATACATTCTGACCAGGGGGCCTGCTTCCAAGGACGAGTGATGGATGAGCTATACCGCATCTATGGGATCGACCGTTCCCGGACAACGCCCTACCACCCGCCAGGGAACGGTGCATGCGAGCGCTTTAACCGAACCCTGTTGCAAATGTTGCGAACACTGGAAGCGGACAAAAAGATGAAGTGGCCCGAATTCGTGTCCGAGCTGGTGTGGGTGTATAATAATCGAGTTCATGCAACCACCGGCTACACCCCCTACTTGTTGCTGTTTGGAAGAAGTGGCCGAGAAATCACCAAACTGGATCTAGACTCAGAAGACCCCGGTCCGGGCAGTAGCCCAAGTACCTGGATTCGAGAACACCAGCGTCGACTCCATACCGTGAGAAGACTGGTTGCTCAGAAGTTTCAGGAAGTAGAGCATGCAGTTCGGCCCCCGACCACAGGTGGATCGCTTCAGCCAGGAGACCGAGTACTGGTGAGGGCTAAACGATTTGGGAGTAAGCTGGACCATCGTTGGGAGGCAATACCATATCGGGTGGTGAAGAAGGTTCACCCAGACAACCCCGTCTACGAGGTTAGGCCCGAAGGGGATGATGCCACGACATCCAGGGTGTTGCACCGTAATATGTTGCGACCTTGCTCCTCTGAAGCAGAAGTCTGTAACAGGGCTGGGCCCTCAGACGTGTTGGCTGAAGTGCCACATACAGGAACCTTGGGGGATGAAGAAGGGTGGGCCACAATGCAGTTGGGCCCATCAGAACCGTTGGTGCCACTCCAGAGTGGAAGTTAGAATGAGTCAGGAAATGATTTGCAATCCCCAGTAGTTGAATCCTCGGATCTCCCGGAGTCTCCTCCGCAAGAAGAGCCCCCCAGAACTGAGCGGGCTAATGCCGGAATTCCTCCTAACCGGTATGCTCAGGAAGAGTTTATCTGGTCTCGAATCCAACAGAAAACGCAGGAGTGTGCCCAACTCCTGTCTGAGCTTGCACTGCCTGGAAGGAGACATCAATTCTGCGAGGAGTCCTCTTGCCCGAGGACTGGCGAGCAAAAAGGAGGGAGGAATGTAGAACGAGCAAAAAAGCTTGTAAAAGAACTTCAAAATGACGTTTCAAGGATGGAGCGAGACTGCCATCTACTGGCCAGAGACAGTAAAGCGGAACCAAAATATACAAAGGAAGTTGCAGGGAGGGCAGATTCAGAGGCTGGACCCGATCAGGTGACTTCCAGGAAGGAGTTCAGAGAGATAAGAGGCCAGCGCGCCAAACCTGAGGGGTCTTTGGCGCCAAGCAGCAGAGAGGAGCAGACGTGCTCCCTGCGTCCTGAGAAACCCCGCGTGACAGGCCAAATCCAGAGGCCTGAGAGGTGCTCCAGCCGGGCACCGGTAAAAGAGCTCCGGATCCCTCACAGTTGTGACTCGAGTGCTGTGCCTGCTGAGGATACTAGGAACCTGACCGCGGTGCTGAGTGAGTTTGCGGAACCCGACGTCGGCCGTCGACAGATGAGGCCTGGACCCCCCTATCCAAGGCTCGAGAGACTGCCCCCAGCAGCCAAGCAGAGAGGAGCTGCATACGTGAGCAGGGCCGTCACTTCCACTGCTCACCCACGGTACCGGGAACAATTGGGTTTAAGTACTCAGGTTGGGAGGGGGACGGTTGGGGCTAAAGAAGTAGCACAACGTGATTTAATTGAATTCATCCGGAAAGAGACTCACGGCCTAGCGGGAATAACCGGTGACCCCCGCTAGGGCCAAATTCACGGTTAAAGAACTTGTGTGGTGCTTCTCATGCTTGAGGGCATCACCTTACTTTAAGAGACTGCGCCTTATTTTAAGAGACTGCGCCTTATTTTGAGAAATTTCGTATTTTTCTGATATTTCAAACCACTGTTCATTACCCTTGTTGCTAATCCCTTGTTTCAGTATACCTGTTGTATAAAACTGTTTACAAACACCTCTGACTGTTCTCGCCTTGTGTCTCTGTGCGTTGCATTCCGGTACCTGCATTACACATTCAGTCAGCGCAGCTCCGGAGACCTCCTTTACGGCACTGCTGCACCGTGGGAATTTCTCACGGTACAGCATTACCGTAAAGGAGCTAACCGGAGCAGCGCTGCCTGAACTCCGGCGAACCCGCTTATGCAATGACGGGGCTGCTTTACGGCCCCATCATTCTAGCGGCGGCAGCGGTTCAGAGCGGTCACATTCTATGTGGCTGCTCTAAACTGGAGATCATCGTGGGACACTCGTGGACTACTACGGAGGGGTAAGGATAAGGTTGTGGTTTATTATTTTATATTTTATTACAGGAGATCGATGGTGTATTTTTTTCTTTATTTTAGGTGGCGATCGGCGGGGACAGGTAATGTATAAACTAATTTATTGTAGGTAACCACTGGCCACCAATGACATGTATTTAAAATTTATTGGGGACCAAAAAAAACACTTATAGGGGCAAAAATAGCACATGGGGCAGTTTAAATAGCAGGATCAGGCTGATGGGAACTACTGCTCCCATCGAGCTGATCCTGCTGGCACGAGTGGACGGGGGACAGACATAGGCCGATGGGAGTAGTAGTGTCACATCGGCCTATGTCTGCCTGCACGTACACACACACCCGCAGACATCGCACAGACACCGCGCACACCCGCAGACATCGCACACACACCCGCAGACACTAATCATGACGGGTCTGATGGTCTGGGAGGTGAAGCTGACCTGTGTGGCCGTGGGAAAGTTCATGTGAGTTCATGCAATGCAGTCAAGCATGAACTCACATGAACCCTCTGAGGGCACCGCGGCTACTTCAAATAAACAGCTGATCGGCATCACCTGATACCTCAGCTGTTCATTTGAAATAACCGGCGGGAAAGCGCAGCACAGAACGGGAAAGCCGGCGGTGAAGTCTTTTCACTGCCGGCTTCCCCCCCCCGGGTCCTTTGCTCCCCGCTCCTTGGTCACTCTTTGCATCTTGCATTGTTGATTATGGCCCCACGTGTTTGCACTCCACATGACTGAAGAAGACCTAAAGAGCAGAGTGGAAGAGTCGGTGGGGAGCTGCAGCAGGACCGGTGAAGCGCAGGTGAGAACAAGCTTTCATTATCTTTTAAAGCCTTCTTGACCCTATGAAGAAGACTTGAGCAAAGTGGCTGCCATTTTTGTGGATTCATGTAAATTCAATCCCGAAAAATTTGGAATGTGGCAACACCAATTTTTTACTTAAATTTGGAATTAATTTGTTTAGCTATGCAACAATTTGCCATTCTTTCCTTTTTCAAGCCTAAAAATTACTTCTTTTTTTTTTTTTTTAAACATTTTTTGCTTTCATTTACCAACCAGGCACTGGGCAGAATAAGTCTCCTTCACCCTCTGGAAGTTAACAGTATAGCCTTTTCTAACTTCCCTATTCTACCAGACTGAGTGACACCACAAGTCTCAGTCACACCAGTATCTTAGGCTAAACAATGTCTGCATTATACAACAATATTAGCCATGACATCTCCAACACCAGCGCCCCCCACAGGATGAATAGGGTGGCACCTGGTGACAGAAGCAGATGTCACTGGAGCAGGTCTGGGTAGGGATCTAATACTGGTAAATACAATGTATCCAGAGGGCCACATACAAAATTTCCATTCTTACTTCATCCCTTGGTCCCTCACCTCTCTGGAACGGATCACAACTCTCATCTTCTAGAAGTTCCCTTAGTCGTTGGATGTCATTTTCCTTTGCAGCTCGAAGAAGAGGAAGGTCCTGAATCCTTAATAAAGGGTGGATCAGAATTATTTCACCACTGACTAAAATTATCCGACCACACACCCAGATTGCAGGGATGGAAGGATCATGGAAGGATCAAGTAATAAACATGGCTTCCTATTGATCCCGTGTCTATACACAAGCTGAGCTGCAGTTTAAAGCATGGTAAGGGGATAGGGAATCTGCTGTGCTGATTTCAGTCTATTGTAGACTACCATAGGCAATAAGGATATAGAGATTTTTTTTATATACAGTCCAGACCAAAAGTTTGGACACACCTTCTCATTTAAAGATTTTTCTGTATTTTCATAACTATGAAAATTGTACATTCACACTGAAGGCATCAAAACTATGAATTACCACATGTGGAATTATATACTTAACAAAAAAGTGTGAAACAACTGAAAATATGTCTTATATTCTAGGTTCTTCAAAGTAGCCACTTTTTGCTTTGATGACTGCTTTGCACACTCTTGGCATTCTCTTGATGAGCTTCAAGAGGTAGTCACCGGAAATGGTCTTCCAACAATCTTGAAGGAGTTCCCAGAGATGCTTAGCACTTGTTGGCCCTTTTGCCTTCACTCTGCGGTCCAGCTCACCCCAAACCATCTCGATTGGGTTCAGGTCTGGTGACTGTGGAGATCAGGTCATCTGGCGTAGCACCCCATCACTCTCCTTCTTGGTCAAATAGCCCTTACACAGCCTGGAGGGGTGTTTGGGGTCATTGTCCTGTTGAAAAATAAATGATGGTCCAACTAAACGCAAACCGGATGGAATAGCATGCCGCTGCAAGATGCTGTGGTAGCCATGCTGGTTCAGTATGCCTTCAATTTTGAATAAATCCCCAACAGTGTCACCAGCAAAGCACCCCCACACCATCACACCTCCTCCTCCATGCTTCACGGTGGGAACCAGGCATGTAGAGTCCATCCGTTCACCTTTTCTGCGTCGCACAAAGACACGGTGGTTGGAACCAAAGATCTCAAATTTGGACTCATCAGACCAAAGCACAGATTTCCACTGGTCTAATGTCCATTCCTTGTGTTCTTTAGCCCAAACAAGTCTCTTCTGCTTGTTGCCTGTCCTTAGCAGTGGTTTCCTAGCAGCTATTTTACCATGAAGGCCTGCTGCACAAAGTCTCCTCTTAACAGTTGTTGTAGAGATGTGTCTGCTGGTAGAACTCTGTGTGGCATTGACCTGGTCTCTAATCTGAGCTGCTGTTTACCTGCGATTTCTGAGGCTGGTGACTCGGATAAACTTATCCTCAGAAGCAGAGGTGACTCTTGGTCTTCCTTTCCTGCGGCGGCCCTCATGTGAGCCAGTTTCTTTGTAGCGCTTGATGGTTTTTGCAACTGCACTTGGGGACACTTTCAAAGTTTGCCCAATTTTTCGGACTGACCTTCATTTCTTAAACTAATGATGGCCACTCTTTTTTCTTTACTTAGAATTTGTATTATGGCAAGAAAAAAGCAACTAACAGTCTATTCAGTAGGACTATCAGCTGTGTATCCACCAGACTTCTGCACAACACAACTGATGGTCCCAACCCCATTTATAAGGCAAGAAATCCCACTTATTAAACCTGACAGGGCACATCTGTGAAGTGAAAACCATTTCCGGTGACTACCTCTTGAAGCTCATCAAGAGAATGCGAAGAGTGTGCAAAGCAATCATCAAAGCAAAAGGTGGCTACTTTGAAGAACCTAGAATATAAGACATATTTTCAGTAGTTTCACACTTTTTTGTTAAGTATATAATTCCACATGTGTTAATTCATAGTTTTGATGCCTTCAGTGTGAATGTACAATTTTCATAGTCAGGAAAATACAGAAAAATCTTTAAATGAGAAGGTGTGTCCAAACTTTTGGTCTGTACTGTATATATATATAAAAAAAACTCCTCACAAAAAACGTGCACATATCCTAAGGATGCCATAAATATATTGGCTGTGTATCCTGAAGAGGCGAGGCGCCAATGGGTTCTCTTGACCGCCAGGGATCTGCTGAAGACCCCGTGCCTGTCATGATCCTCCTGTGAACGTCGGCCTGTGTCCAGCGTTCATAGCAGATTGTGACTTCTGCTATACTGTTGATGCTCTGCTAATTGGTAAATCGCGTAAATGAGGAAAAAACAAACAAAACAAACCTAAAGCGCCGGAATTACTTTTTTTTTTTTTTTTGGGCACTGCAGCATTGCAATAAAAGAAGACAAAAACATTGTATTTACCCCAAAATGGGATAAAAAAAAAAAAAAAAAAAAAAAAACGGGGGAAAAAAAAACCCTATACTTTTATTATCTGCTTACATGTACTGACCCAGAGAATGATATTGCCAGGTCAGTTTTACCATATAGTGAACATGGTAAATAAAATGCAATTCCACAATTGTTTTTTTTTTATTTCACTGCACTTGGAGTTTTTTTCCTCACTTTCCAGTACACGATGTGGTAAAATGAATGCTGTCAATCACAGCAAGCTCTAATACGGCTATGGGGAGGGAAACATAAATATGTTATGGCTCTTGGAAGGAGGGGAGGAAAAATTGGAAACTAAAAAACAAACAAATAGAAAAATCAAAAGGTCATGAAGGGTTTAAAGGGGTTCTCAGTGTGTGCTTGGTTCGGTTCCACCTCGTGGACCCTCGGAGGCAGTTGAGTTGCCCCCTCCCGTTCATGGGTTACACAGGCACAAGGGGCTCGTCCACACTTACCGGATGCTGCAGCCCATCCCTAAAATCCTAAAATCCCATAAAGTAGCCGCACACATCACGCACCGTTTCCTCTGGATCAGCTCAGTCTTCTCCTCCTCGGTCGGCTGATATTTTGCAGCCCAGGTGCTGAGCCTTTCTTTGAATGGATTAAACATGTTGTTGCCTCAGTCGGTGGTCCCAGGTCATGGGTGGAGGGGCCACAGCATCGCTGCTGTCCCTTTAAATTCAGAGATTGTGATGATCACTGATCAGTAAGGTCCGGTCTTGTGAGGAGCTGTCAGGTGCTCAGCGTCTCACCTGAGTCTTCTCCATTCCAATCCCCCATCCTCACCAGACCTGTTCCTCCTCAGTGTTAACTTGTGCTGTGCTGGATCTCTGTATCAGAAGCCGGACATACGGCAGGAACGTGAAGAGTCACCTTCAGGCCTCGGCCCCACTATCAGTATTCGGTCAGTATTTTTTCTCAGGAGTGGGTGATAAATGCAGAATTGGTGACTTGTTTCTATTTTACCTTTTCTCTGATTGTTCCTCATCTGGTTTTGGCTCCCACTCCTGAGAAAAAATACTGACCAAATACTGATAGCGGGGCCATAGAGGCAATGCAGTAATATCAAAAAATATAAAGAAAAACTCAGATTTGTTCTTTTTTTTTTGTCTGCTGGAAAGTTTTTAAAATTTGTATTCGGACACTACGTGTTCCCGAAAACGCTGCATTGTCACCGCGCTTTCCAAGGGTTCTGAACAGCAAATCTGCTAGTAATTTTTAACTCCTCAAGAACAAGTAAATATTTTTTTTGTTTGTTTTTTTGTGCTCTCATTTTATTCCTCCCCATTCTTCAAAAGCCATAATTTTTTTTTTCCACAAGAGAGCTAATCTTTTTTTTTTTTTTTTTGCAGGAAGAGTTGTGGTTACATAGTAACATAGTTTGTAAAGCCGAATAAAGACTTGCGTCCATCAAGTTCGACCTGTTAGTTCTGTAATTGCTAAAGTTGATCCAGAGGAGGGCAAAAACCCCAAATGATTTAGCCAATCTTCACCTGAGGAAAAATTCCCTCCCGACTCTGAAACCAGCAGTCAGAATAAATCCCTGTATCAACCTACTATTTTATTCTATTTTTAAGTATATGCTGAAATCTGCCTGGTATCTAGAAATGCATCCAGTCCCCGCTTGAACTTGTTTAGAGAATCCGACATTACCGTCTCCTCACTCAGTGAATTCCATATTCTCACTGCTCTTACCGTAAAGAACCCCTTCCTATGCTGGTGCTGAAACCTTTTCTCTTCCAGTCTTAGTGAGTGCCCTCTTGTTACCGTAATATCCCTCCTTTTGAACAAATCCCGGGCAAGGTCTCTATACTGTCCCCTAACATATTTGTACACATTTATTATGTCCCCCCTCAACCTTCTCTTTTCCAGGCTGAATAGTCCTAGTTTTGCCAACCTCTCTGGGTATTGCAGTCCCTCCATTCCTTTTATTAATTTTGTTGCCCTCCTTTGTACCTTTTCAAGCTCATTTATATCCTTTCTATATATTGGGGCCCATAACTGAGCACAGTATTCCAAGTGTGGTCTGACCAGTGCTTTGTACAGTGGAAGAACAATGTTCTCATCCTTTGCAGCTATACCTCTTCTGATACATCCCATTACCCTGTTTGCCCTTACAGCAGCGGCCTGACTTTGGGCACTCCAATTTAGTTTGCTATCAATCAAGATGCCCAAGTCCTTCTCCATCTCTGAATTCCCCAATGATTTCCCATTCAGTGAGTACTGGTGACTTCCATTTTTCCTTCCCATATGTATGACCTTACATTTCTCCTCGTTAAACCTCATTCTGAATGACATCAATCATTTAAGAATATAATGTACTGAAAAACGGGAAAGAAAATTCCAAGTAGGATGAAATAACAGAGGCTGGACAGACACCTGTCTGAGATGGTGTAGTGACTCCTGCATTGAGCAGAGGGTTGGACACTAGGACCCTGGAGGTCACTTCCAACTCTAACATTCTATGATGATTCTATGATTCTATGAAATAAAAAAAACAGCAATTCTGACAATGATTTTTTATGTTTTGCCTTTATTGTGCTCCTTCCATGGTAAAAGCGCAGTGACAAACTTGTTTATATATATTTTTTTATTTAAGTGGAGATAACATTTCTGAAGTTAAAAAAAACAAAAATTGACTTTTGTCTCCATTTTCCGAGAGCTGTAACATATTTATTTTTTTCAAGTCGTCGTGTTTTTTTTGAGCTTGGTTTCTTTCTTTTTTTTTGTCTTCTTAACCTGATTATTTTATTGATACCATTTTGATGATCATATGATATTTTCATCATATTTTTTTTTTTGTTTAGGGAGGAGAGGTGATCGAAAAATCCCTATTCTGCCATTTTGATTTTTTTTTTTGCCCATTTTTTTTTTTTTTTGATCAGGTTAATTAATTTAGCATTTTGATAGATCAGACTTTTTTTTTGCACATGGTGATAGAGAATAAATAATAGAGAATGTGTTTTTTTGTTTATTTCTTTATTTTTAATGGGGGTGAAAGGTGATTTCGATTTTTTTAGATTTCATTTTTTTTTTTAACTTTTTTTTCTTACTTCATTTTTTTTACCCTCTTAAGAGACTTGAACCTGCCATATAGTGCAATATCCCAGTATTGTAGTTTATAGTGAAAATCTTGGCTTGCGGCAAAATTCAGCCTATAGCTGTTGGGACACGGCCCACGCATGCACCAGCATCCGCCACAGTTCAAAGATTGTATCAGAGATTAGCAGCAGCATATAAATGGTTAACAGCCGGCATCTGCAGCATGTGGAGAGAACTCAGGTCCTGAGCCATCTGTCGCCATCGCAATCAGGAAAATGTACGTGATTTATGCATTAAGGGGATAAACCGTGATAAAACAACCCTTATAGTGAGTTTGGATGGATCTCTGTGTCCCGATGGTAAAGACTGATGCGGTTGTAAAAAACAGTTCCGATGTAGAGAATAGAGTTCCCACCAGGGGGCGCCACCTGCTGCCTTCATGTTCTGCATCTTCTTAAACAAAGGCACAGCATAGAAGCACAGAAAGATAATATGGAGGAGCACTGCAGATGGTGACACAAATGGTGATCACTGTGACTAGTATTAATGAGGGCACTGTAGTTTGATTCTGCGGCTGTCGGTGTCCTAACCCTCAAAACTAGGACACAAATTAGAAATGTACTTTCAACTGCACAAAATAATAGTACAGGACAATATAAGAAACTATGTACCATATCAGAGAAATTTCTCCACTTATGAGCCACTTCTCCCTCTCCCCTGCCTCTTTAACTCACCAATCACTCCAAAAAAAACCCCCAGAAAAATAGGTAAATTCAGTTTTGCTAAGAACAAGAGTCCCTGTCTGCAAAGTGAGGCATCATTTTACACCTCCTATTACCCTCTACGGAGAGGAGGAGTGAGGAAACAAGTAGAGAGAGACACAGACACAGACTAATAAGTCTTTTATTTCACCCTGGAGATGGATTCCCATCTACACTGCTCAGTACTTCTGCATAATGTCCTCCATGCTGCTGCTGCTGCCGCCTGTATGCTCACTAAGGAATGAAGAGCAGGATCCCATGTCTGTGCATGCTGCATATTGGAGACATCATAGTCTCCACCCAGTAGCTCAGCGATAACCAAAAACTAGACATTAGAGCTGTAGCTGGAAAACTGGTGAAAAATGCAGGATATAAGTCATATAATGGCCAGAATTAGTGTTATTTCTCATACGCACACAAGGACTGTTAAGTCTGAAAAGTCAGCTGTCCTTTAAGTCCCACCACTGGGAACCTCCCCCAAAATAATGCAAATGTGAAGCATCTCCACAATGAGAATTGGTACAGATTGTGCCGCTTCTGAAAATCTGCAGTGGATACATCCTTTAGGTTCATTCTCTTAAAGCCACAAAGCCCCAGTCAACACAACGCGTGTTCTGAGGTCTTACCCCTATGGATCATAATGTTAACAATGTAGCCTAATAATTATCACATTGGGATATATTTCAAATCATCAATATGGGGTCTGCTCTACTAAACACATCCATCACGTTTCCATAATTGAAGGTGTTGTCCTGTCAGAATATATCAGCAATATGAGATTAGTGGGGACCCGACCCCTGTCACCCCCATCAATCAGCTGTTACAAGTTCCAACAGATGTATACAGATGCAACAATGTTGCACTGTGCAGCGCCATTCAACATGCAGTGGTCGCTGCTGGTACTGCACTTAGAAAAATAGGCGCTGCCCTGCAATACCCGGTCTCGGCCACTACACATTGAATGGGGCTTGTAACATCTGATCAGTGGGAAAGAAGGGTGTCTAATAAGTCATTAATATATTCTAATAGGACAACCCCTTTAAATTTGTGCAAAAATAAATAAATCAGATGCTGTCAAGTTTCATAGATGGGAATCTCCCGGTCTGAGCACGCTGCATTCATTAGTGGGAAGAAAGTCATTCCATGTATTCGCACATGGACACTCCCTAAAAACAGGTTATTGGTAATTTTGCACTCCTGGTAATGGCCACCAGAGGGCACTGCTTAGCTGCAGTTTCTAAACGTACAGAATAACCTGACCAACTCTGGAAAACTTCAGAAATAGCAATTCATTATATAATCTGATAGTGATAATATCTTAGACAATAATAATGCAGTTTTTCTGTCCTTTCATAGATCTACCTGTATAGCTATCAGAGATGAGCAAACAGATTCGATTTTGTGTTGGATTTTTGGAAATTTGCAGGAAATAAATCGCAATTTGCTTTATGCAAATCAGCAAAATAGCTGCCCCCATCTTTTAACAAAGCAGAAGATTACACCAGTCAGTGAAGGTGCACATGACATCGGGCACGGCCGGTTCATAGAATCATAGAATGTTACAGTTGGACGGGACCTTCAGGGTCCTCGTGTCCAACCCCCTGCTCAATGCAGGATTCACTAAACCATCTCAGACATGTCTGTCCAGCCTCTGTTTGAAGACGTCCATTGAAGGAGAACTCACCACCTCTCGTGGCCGCCTGTTCCACTCATTGATCCTCCTCACTGGCAAAAAGTTTTTCATTAATATCTAATCTGTATCTTCTCCATTATAGTTTCATTCCATTGCTTCTCATTTTTCCATATGCAAATGAGAATAAGGATGATCCCGCTACACTGTGACTGCCCTTCAGATATTTGTAGACAGCTATTAAGTTTCCTTTTTGCCTTCTTTTTTGCAAGCTAAACATTCCCAGATCCTTTAACCGTTCCTTGTAAGACATAGTTTGCAGACCGGTCACCATTCTGGTCGCTCTTCTCTGAACTTGCTCCAGTTTTTCAATGTGTTTTTTAAAATGTGGTGACCAGAACTGGACACAGTATTCCAGATGAGGTCTGACCAAGGAGGAGTAGAGGGGGATAATTACTTCACGTGATCTAGACTCTATGCTTCTCTTAATACATCCCCGAACTGTGTTTGCCTTTCTTGCTGCTGCATCACACTGTTGACTCATGTGCAGTCTGTGATCTATTAGTATTTCCAATTCTTTTTCACACGTGCTGTTGCTTAGTTCAATTCCTCAGTCACAGCCGCGGCCCCAGTCCCGCACTTCCTCCTTCTTTCTTGCTTGCTTCCTTCCTTCTTCCTTGTCGGCGTGCACCCAGGGTATGTGCACAGCGCGCATATCCATAGACACCATGCTTAGACACGCACTCCCTCTCTAGGGAGTCACGCGCGTCATTTTAAAGTGTCCCCAGCCAATAGCCGAAGGACACTTACTATTTAAGGCACCTCCTCCATCATGGAGGTACCTGAGCAATGTTGTTTGTCTGTTTTTAACATGCTTGCTAGTTCTGAGGTCCCAGTGCTTGTATCCTGTATACCAGTCCTGTCTAACAACTGTGCCTGCCTATCAGCTGTGACCGTCTGCCTGTCTATCAACCATGCCCGTTTGCACCTGCCTACCTGGATATCAGTCATGTCCACCAGTACCTGCTTGTGTGTCTGTTGTGCTAGTCAGTGTTTGCCAAGTCTACTATTCCTGCCTGTTCCTTGGTGGCCAGATGCCATCCACCCGAGGTCAGTCCTGGTGTAGCACCTGGTCCCGCCTCCCTCATCTCTCCTTAGATCGCTGTATCATCAGCCGCCATGCATCCGGGGTCAGACTTGGTGAGGCACCTAGTCACGCCCCTCCAGGCTTTCCTCAGATCATGACACAGTGGTTCCACCACCCAGTCTGTTACAATTTGCTTCATCTGCAAATTTGATTGGTTTACCTTCAGTTCCCTTATCTAGATCATTTATGAAAATGTTGAACAACACTAGGGCCAGGACAGAGCCTTGTGGTACGCCACTTGGAAGACTCTTCCAAGTGGATGAGCAACCATTTATAACCACTCTTTGAGTATGATAATTGAGCCAGTTATGAATCCACCTAACCGTAGCCTTGTCAATCCCATACTTAGTCATTTTTTCAATAAGGATAATATGAGATACTTTATCAAATGCTTTGCTGAAGTCAATGTGTAATATATCTACCGCATTTCCCTGATCCACCCAGTCAGTGATTCCATCATGAAGGATATTAGCTAAGTCTGGCTTGACTTGTTTGCTACAACCCATTCTGGCTCTGGTTAATTACTGTATTTTTATCCAAGTACATTTTGTCCAACATACATGTTTTAATTTGTTCAAAGATCTTTCCTGGTATAGAAGTAAGGCTCACTGGCCTGTAATTTCCTGGCTCCATCTTCTTTCCTTTTTTGAAAATGGGGACAATATTTCCCCTTCCCATATCTTCTGGGGCTTCTCCTGTTCTCCAGGAGTTTTCAAAGATTCTGGCTAGTGGTTCTCCAATTTGGTTTGCTATCTCTTTCAGTACCCTAGGATGTAATTCATCTGGACCAGGAAATTTTAATTAATTAGGCACGAGAAGTACGAATTGTTCGGGCAGTATGAAAACATTGGAAACTTTCTTCGGACATTCCTGTAACTTCCGTGGCCTACGTCCCGAACTAGGCACGAGGAGGAGTGCCTTATTCCCTTCCAACAAATGGAAGCTGGATGGGGAAACGTGAGAGGGAGAATGGGCGGGTCTCGAGAATACTGCGGAGCAGAACAGAGGATCTCGGAGGTTGAAGGAGCTAGTAAGCGAAGGAATAGTCTAGGCTAAACAAACGGAGAACAGGAAAATGTATTGTGCTTTGTCATCAATTAAACTCAGACTGTTAAATGAAGTTCAACTGGTTGATAAGAAGCTGGTTTCTCTTGATTTATGTGCATGTTTCTGGAACCTGAAACCTGGAGACAACGGAGATCTGTGGTTGAACCATGAATATTCTGCACTACACACACAACACATATGAACTGGACACTGTTTATTTGAGGGGTGCCAGGGTGTGGGAAACAGCCCCTTGTCCATGACTACCACCCTGCGCACCTTACAACTACATCATTTTTGACCACTTCATCCTTTTCATCCTGCAAAAACCCTGTTGCATGTTTGATTTTTCTTTTGCTTTTGACATACTCCTAAAGGGGTGTACAGGGCCGGTTTACTGTGGGCCGGAACTGAGTTTTCTTTGCCCTGAAACCTCTCTTCAAAACAGGAGTCTGACTGGTGTGTGAGGTGCTGTGGGGTTTGTTCTGTACTCACTTTTCGTTTGGGAGTTCTTGTTACCTTCCCACCCATGGAACTGGCTGCAGCTACAGATATGACAGGAGACCATAGGTCCGGTTCAACAGATTCGGCTTTACTGTGCAATTTGGAAACATGCAGTCAGTCCTCGACTCCGTTGTTCTCGACCTGATCCCGCCTCAACTTTTTCTGTTGACACCAAGGACCTTCTAGCAGACATAACAGTCCCTGAGGCCCACTATCTTTCCATTTCCCTTTGACATCTTCCTGACAGGGGAGAGACAGGCACGACAATAACTCTTCGGGGCCCTAGGCCCAAGACTGCCCCCGAGTCCACACAAAGCTTTGGATGTGTCCGCCAACTGTTAGAAGATTTGTACTGACAGAACCTTTTCACCTCTGCTGCATCCACTTTCTTAGAATTTCTTGGATCTCTTCATACCTAACAGACAGGACATTCACTGTCTCCCACTCACACACCACCTCCTCATCTCGCCCCCTATCTGTTGGTGTCCCGCAAGGTTCAGTTCTAGGACCCCTGCTCTTCTCCATCTACACCTTCAGCCTGGGACCGCTCAGAGTCTCACGGCTTTCACCTCTATGATGATGACACACAGATCTACCTCTCCGGACCTGATATTTCCTCTCTACTAACCAAAATCCTACAATGTCTGTCCACTATTTCATCCTTCTTCTCTGCTAGATTTTTAAAAGTTAACATGGATAAAACAGAATTCATCATCTTTCCACCATCTCATTCATCCCCCCCACCTGACCTATCCATCAAAGTCAATGGCTGTTCACTCTTCCCAGTCCTGCAAGCTCGCTGCCTTGGGGTAACATTGGACTCTGCTCTCTCCTTCAAACCACATATCCAAGTCCTTTCCACTTCCTGCCGACTCCAACTCAAAAATATCTCCCAGATCCGCACATTCCTCAACCACGAATCTGTAAAAACACTAGTGCATGTCCTTATCTCCCGTCTCGACTACTGCAACCTCCTGCTCTGTGGCCTCCCTTCCAACACTCTCGCACCCCTTCAATCTATCCTAAATTCTGCTGCGCCACTAATACACATGTCCACCCCGCTATTCCCCTGCTTCTCTGTCAATCCCTTCACTTGCTCCCCATTGCCCAGAGACTACAGTTAAAAACCCTAACCACAGCATACAAAGCCATCCACAACAGATCTCCTCCATATATGTGTAACCTAGTCTCCCAATACATACCTGCACGCAACCCACGCAACTTCCGATCCTCACAAGATCTCCTGCTCTATTCCCCTATCTCCTGCTCCTACAATCGCATACAAGATTTCTCCCGTGCTTCCCCCCTACTCTGGAACTCTCTATCCCAACATATCAGACTCTCGCCTACCGTGGAAACCTTTAAAAGGAACCTGAAGACCCAACTCTTCCGACAAGCCTACAACCTGCAGTAACTATCGCTTTACCATACTGCTGTACGACTAGAGCTACACTCACCTACTGTATCCTCACCCATTCCTTGTAGACTATGAGCCCTCACAGGCAGGGTCCTCGCTCCTCCTGTACCAGTCACTGTCACGTTTTGTTCAAGAATATTGTAATTGTTTTTGTATGTATACTTCTTTTTCACATGTAAAGCGCCATGGAATAAATGGCGCTACATCAATAAATAATAACCCGTAGCACTTCCTAAGAACTATCCTCACCCACTAATCTCCGCTACACTCCTCACTGCATTCTCCACTCTCTCCTTCACTGACTAAAATTAGGAATTGCTTCCCCTATTAACTGATATAACCCCTCTCAACTAGTGGGCTAATCCCTTGTGTTAACTTTACACTACTCTGTGTAGTGCAAACTATATCCCTATCTTTTGTAATGGTTCCCCTAGTGGACAGACCTCCCCCCATTTGCATGGACAGGCCTTGAGGATAAAACCTACAGGAGAACCGAGACACAAACAGGCCACAAGCATAAAATGCAATCATACATTTATCAAACATATAACATAACACATTAACATATCACACTTCAGGCTAACCCTCAACATCTTTCGTCACCCCCCCTACACACCCAAAATCATTTTTTATTATTGTTGGTCTCCCTTGCAAGCCTCATTTCATTACTGGCTTTAGCTCTTCTAACGCTTGCCCTGCATTCCCTGCAGACAGCATTATATTCTTCTTTAGATATGCCCCCCTCTTTCCATTTGATATACATTTCTTATTTCCCTTTTAGCAAGTGTTTAGGTTCTGTGTTCATCCATCCTGGTGTCTTTAAATGCTTCCAATTCTTCCTTCTTTTCGTTATTATCACTGACTCATTTAGCAAAGTCTCCAATCCGCCTTAGACATTTCTGTCCTTTAGATCAGAGGTCCCCAACCGCCGGCGCCGCTGACAGTTGTAGAGGATCAGCAGGGAGAAAGCCAGCATGTGATCAGTAGCCTATAAGAAAAGAGGAGGAGGGACTGGCAGTGAATAGATAATTAGACATGCGGCCCTACTCGCAGAATGTGCTCAGGCAGGAGCAGGGACAAGCAGGTCATGTGTGTCCAGCACTCCTTCCCCTCCTGCTAGCTGCGAGTTGGAGGGGGAGGGGCTCTGGATGCTAATGGGCAGCTAGATATGACGTCAGGTGTCCCACCCTTATGACTCCTGTAGCTGTGTTCTGGTGTAGTGTTGAGCCACCCCCGTAGTGTTCGAGTTCGGTTCGGTTCGTCGAACACCCGTGTGTTCGCCGAACTGTTCGTCGAACTGTTCGTCGAACACCTTCGAACACCGTTAAAACCAATGGCAGGCAAACAAAAACACATAGAAACACATAGAAAACACCTTCAAAGGTGTCCAAAAGCTGACAAACTGCTCAGAAGACATAACTAACACATGGAAAAGTGACAAGTACATATAGTCATGCGAAAATAAAAGAGGTGGAGGAGTAAAAGGAGGGGGAGACACAGATATAGGCATGTCATGCCCTTCTAAAATCCAAAAAGTGAGAAGCCGACACGGCCAGTCCGCTCCTGCCCGTGCCACCTCCGTGTCGCAGGGTTTGTGCCAGAGACGCGGTGAACCCTGACGGCCAGCCCCCCTCTCCCAATACTGGTGCCTGTCCGCTGGTGGGTCGAGCGAGCCCCCCTGTGGTGGAGGCAGCTCTAAGCTTTTTAATTTAAATTGTCTCTCTAATTTGAATGAATACACTTTAAATCCATTTACAAGGATCTATTGGAGGGCAAGTCTCATGCCAGCAGCCGCGGTAATTCCAGCTCCAGTAGCGTCCACTAAAGCTGCTGCAGTTAAAAAGCTTTTATAAGGATCGAGCTCGGCTGTCCACCGCAAGGCATCCTACTGCCAGTCCCAGCCCCTATGCCTTGGGGTGCCTCCTGATGCTCTTCACTAAGTATCCCATGGTCCCGAAGCATTTCCTTTGAAAAAATTAAGTGTCTAAACTACAGGTGGTGCAGCTTGCTTAACAGCCGGGATAATCCACTCACTAGCAGACACTGCTACTAGGCACAAAGTATTTCCTGGGCTAGATGCAGTTAAAAATTTGTAATTAGATACTCTCGTTGGATGCTGAGAAAGCATTCCATAGAGTCTCCTGGCACGCCATATATGATTCTCTTAAAAAGCTTGGGGTAGGGGTCTAGGGGACCCTTTTATAGCCAAAATCACGGCCCTGTATCGCAATACGTCACCTAGGCTGAAGATAAATGGAACTGTAGCACCCTGAGGGCTCGGTTGCTACAGACGTATTGCACCTCACCCAGAGGTGTGATATCTCACTCTCAGGTAAGGATGGAGTGTGGATCAGGACCCGACACCTGCATGCATTACACCACATTGCCGTGGGGCAGGGCGACCAATATGCCCCTGAGATGGGCACGACAGTCCCTGTCCCTGGCTGGAGTGGGGGGAGGGAACACTGAGGAAGGGGAACCCTGTAGTGCAGGAGCAGGGAGGAAGCAGTTCCTGGGTGCATTGAGAAGGGAGTATAAAAGGTGGGCACCATCTTAGTTCAGTGCAGAGAAGTCTGAGCAGAAGTGGCAGGGAGCAGGGGCTCTGCATGAGCTCTGCTCCGGAGGCGGGCCTAGTAACAGAGGCCCAGGCCTGGAAGAGGGAGAAGGAAGGAAGAGGAGCGGAGAAGGCTCCAGGAACGAGGAATGAAGGGATCCCAGGGCTGCGGACGGGCGAGTCGCCACCGCACGCCCGAATCCACCTGCGTGGAGGGGTCAGGCCAAAGGGGGAGACCGGTCCCCGAAACTAGTGGAGGCAGGAAACGACCCTCAGCTAGAAACCGGAGGCTGTGACATTTTATGTGGCGCAGCCCCTCGCTACACCCGCTAGGAAGGCACCACATAGGGTCAGGGAAACTGGCGCCAAGTTTACCAAGAGGAGGCCCGAGGCAGCCGGACAGAAGTGTTGGTAAGAAAGGCCAGACAAAGGACACACAAAGGGGGTCCTGTGAAGTGCTCCAAAGTTATCTGGGAGTTGTCTGAGCCCCTCACCTGGTGAGCACAGTACGACGTGGGCAGCCGTTACCTGCAGACGTAGTCTGGATAATAAGAACGGTGAGTAAAGGCCCTGGACTGCATCACTGACTCCGTGTCGTTACTGCTGCTGCCCTGCACCATCACCCCCATCCTCCGCATACACTGCCCTGAGGCTATACTCCTCCCGTGGGGAGTTATGCTACGCTCTGCTGCACCCACAACACCAGCCTCAGCGGTCTGCCCTGTAGCAGCGGTTCACTCTGACCGCAATCCACGGGTGGCGTAGTCGGACATTTAAACATCAAAACCACATAAATAGTTCCGCCACTGGTTTGACCGCCCTGAGCCACGGAACCGGGTCGCCGCCACGAAGACTACAACCACCAGCATCCACCAAAAAGGGTCCGGCTCCGGGTGTCCCAAGGCCCAGGGGGTGCATCAGAACATTTTCATCACCTTTCACAATCACCAATGGGACAAGGCAGGGATGTCCTCTGTCCCCTCTCTTATACATCCTAGTGACGGAGCACCTGCTCTCATCAATTCGCCATAACCCCAATATTAGGTGGATTGAGGTGGGAGGCACCGAGTACAAGTGCTCTCTATTTGCTGATGATGTCCTAGTATATATCACTCAATCACATATATCCATCCCTGCTGTTATGGCTGAAATAGATCACTTTGTTACATGGTCAAATTTTAAAATCAATGCAGCGAAGTCTGAGGCCCTCGATGTCTCCCTCCCCAAATCCATATAGGATTCCATCCAGTCCAACTTTCCCTTTGCCTGTCCCTCACAGGGTATCAAATACTTAGGAATTCCTATTCATAGAGACCTCTCCCATCTATGTTATCTTAATTTTGGGCCCTTTATTGAACAACTCCATACAGACCACGGTTGGCAAGTTAGAACTGTAAGATTCACTATGTGAACCGCTGGTGTTTTGTGGAAAAGCACATGTACACTGCGTTCCAAATTATTATGCAAAAAGTGTTTAGGAGTGATAAGGGAAGAATTTGTTTGTTTGTCAGTTAAACTCATTGATGGTGATGTGTGTCAGGGCTCTTTATATCACTGTAAGCAATTGCAGACACCTGTGCTAATTAGTTTGGCAGGTGTGTCCAATGAAAGGCAAGACTACTTAAGAAGGCTCTCTCACATTATTAAGCAGCCTACATTTTCTGCCAAAATGGGAAAGAAAAAGGATGTGTCGGCTGCTGAGAAGCAACAAATTGTGGAGTGTTTAGGTCAAGGCATGACTACAATCAACATTGTGCGATGATCAGGATGAAGTGTCTTGGCAATCAAGAAGTATGTAGCTGATTCACAGTACACACGTGTGCGTGCTGATAAGGGCAAATTGAGGACTCTTTCCTACAGGCAATTACGTCAGGTTGAAAGAGCAGCGGCCAAAAAGCCTTGTCATAGCAGCAGACAAGTTTTTGAAGCTGCTTGTGCCTCCAACGTCCCCCGAACAACAAGATGCAGGGTCCTTCAGAGGTTTGCAGCTGTGCATACGCCATCCTGTCGACCTCCTCTATCCACTTCACACAAGCAGAAACGGCTCCAGTGGGCCAAACATTACATGAAGACTGATTTCAAAACAGTTTTGTTCACGGATGAGTGCCGTGCAGCGCTCGATGGTCCAGATGGATGGAGTGGAGGATGGCTGGTTGATGGACACCCCACGCAAACACGGCTACAGCGCCAACAAGGAGGAGGTGGAGTAATGTTTTGGGCTGGAATCATGGGGAGAGAGATTGTCGGCCCCTTTAGGATCCCTGAAGGCGCTAAAGATGAACTCCATAATGTATGTGGATTTTCTCAAACAGCACTTCCTGCCATGGTTCAAGAAGAAGAACCGTGTATTTCACAGCAAGATCATTTTTCTGCATGATAATGCACCATCTCATGCTGCACATAAAACATCTGCATCTCTGGCTGATATGGGCATAAAAGGGGACAAACTTATGGTGTGACCCCCATGCTCCCCTGACCTCTACCCCATTCAGAACCTTTGGAGCATCATTAAAAGGAGTGTCTATGATGGCGGGAGGCAGGTCACATCTAAGCAACAGCTCTGGGAGGGTATTCTGTCCTCATGCAAAACAATTGAAGCAGAAACCATCCAAAACCTGACAAATTCAATGGACGAGAGAGTTCAGAAGCTCCTTTCGAACAAGGGGTCCTATGTGAAAATGTAACATCACCTAGAATAAAGTTTTGAGTTGAAAACTGTTTGATTTCAGTTTCTAACAACCTGCTAATGCTTATAATTTCAAAAATGACCATTTTTTTGGTCTTTATTAAAATGAAAAGGTTGATCGAAAAGTTTGGGGGATCTAAGAGTGTGGCAACCCAGTAGTCATGATTACTTCGAATTCTGACAATATGAGGGTCATGCTGCAGGTAGTGCAGCAAGAAGGCACTTATGTGTCTTGCGCATCTCGGAGCCCCAAAATTATTTTCCGGGCTAGATGCAGCTAAAAATTATTTTTAATTTTAAATCTGGTGAAGCTTTAGTATAGATGGCCTAATAGGATCAGTGCTGCACACTGCTACAAAGCCCAAATTATTTTCCAGTCAAGATACAGATAAACATGATTAGTAATTTGAAAGCTTAAAACGGTTGGTAGGGTGATTTTAACCAATCATCAAGCTTTTACTCTCCCCAGGATGACACAGGGGTAGAAAAGTCGTTTCGGATCCATGATTTGTTCATCTTTATGAACGTGAGTCTGTCTACATTATCAGTGGAGAGCCGCGTGCGCTTATCTGTCAGCACACCACCAGCAGCGCTGAACACACGTTCAGACAGAACGCTGGCTGCGGGGCATGACAAGATCTCCAAGGCGTAAGTGGCTAGCTCCGGCCATTTATCCAGATTGGAAGCCCAAAAAGAGCAAGGGTCCAGTGACACAGTCGTGGCTTCAATGTTTACTTGGAGATACTCCTGTACCATCGTCTCTAGGCGTTGACTATGTGTCAGACTTCTTGTCTCCTGTGGCCTTGCAAAGGATGGGCTAAAAAAGTGGTGAAATGATTCCGCAAAATTGATGTTACCAGCAGATACTGTGGTTCTGTTACGGTTTGAGTGCTGAACACTTGACGGTCCCACGGTTGGCAAGTTGGAACTGTGAGATTCACTACGTGCACCACTGGTATTTTGTGGAAAAGCACATGTAAGATTCTGCAACAGTCTCTGCTGATACTCCTGCATGCGTGCATCCCTTTCTATGGCAGGAATAATTTCTGCAAATTTACTTTTGTACCGGGGATCTAACAGTGTGGCAACCCAGTAGTCAGGATTATTTCTAATTCTCACAATTCGAGGGTCATGTTGCAGGTAGTGCAGCAAGAAGGCACTCATGTGTGTTGCGCATCCAGGAGCACCAAGTCCCTGTTGTGTTGGTGGCGAGGTAACAATCATGCTTCCTTCCTCTGTCCTCTCCCCCCAACCTCGCACAACAGAAATGTGATCAAGGTCTCCCTCATCTGATGAGTCTTCCATCAGTTCGTCCTCCACTTCTTCCTGGGCTCCTGCACCTTTCTCACTAGTTTGGCTGCTACCATGCGCCCTGGTAAAACCATCTCCCCCACCCTCACATGCCTGCCGCCTTGGTGCTGCCGACCGTCTGGACCTTGCAGATGTTAGCCCTTCCGCATACAACTCCTCCTCCTCTACTTCCTCCACCTCCTCTTGTGCCACCACCTGACTCCGAATTCTGTTTAACATGTGCTCCAGCATGTAAATCACCGGAATAGTCATGCTGATAATGGCATCGTCAGCACTAAACATCTTCGCCGCCATTTCAAAACTGTGCAGAAGGGTGCATAGGTCCCTGATCTGAGACCACTCCTCCAGCGTGATTTGCCCCACCTCTGAATCTCGTTGGCCCAGGCTATACGTCAGAACGTATTGCACCAGGGCTTGTCGGTGCTACCACAGTCGCTGCAACATGTGCAGAGTTGAATTCCACCGGGTAGGCACATCGCATTTTAGCCGGTGAAGTGGCAGGCCCAACGACTTCTGTAGAGATGTAAGTCGCTGAGCTGCGGGATGCGAACGGCGGAAGTGAGCACACAGCGACCGTGCCCTCTGCAGAAGGCCATCTAGTCTGGGATAGTGGGCTAAAAATTGCTGGACAACCAGGTTCAACACGTGAGCCATACAAGGCACGTGTGTGACATTGCCCCGGCGAAGGGCCGCACCCAGGTTTACAGCATTGTCGCACACGGCCTTCCCTGGTTTCAGGTCCAGTGGAGACAACCATTCATGAAATTGGTTCTCCAGAGCTGACCACAACTCCTCAGCTGTGTGACTCACATTTCCCAGACATTTCAATGTAAAAACCGCCTGATGACGTTGAGCCCTACTGCCAGCATAGTAAGGAGGTGTGCAGGATCCCTTCTGCGCAGTTAGAAAGCTTGTGGCATGACCAGACAGGCTTTGGGTGCAGGTGGAAGACCGAGAGGAGGTTGAGGAGGCAGAAGCAGTGGAGGAACTTTGACATAAAGAGGATTGACGCACAACTCGTGGGGACGGCAAGACTTGGACAGCAGCCCCTTGTCCTGCTGTCACCATAGTTACCCAGTGCCCAGTCAGCGACATGTAACGCCCCTGTCCATGCCTACTCGTCCAAGTGTCTGTGGTGAAATGCACCCTGTCACACACAGAGTTTCTCAAAGAAGCGGTGATGTTGTGTGCGACATGCTGGTGGAGCGCAGGCACACCTTTCTTTGAGAAGTAGTGCCGACTGGGCATCTGGTACTGGGGCACTGCGACGGACATAAGGTCTCGAAAATCCTCTGTGTCCACCAGGCGGAAAGGCAGCATTTCTGTAGCCAAGAGCTTGCAGATGGTGAAATTCAACCTCTTAGCTTTCTCATGGCTAGGAGGAAATGGTCTTTTACTTGTCCACATCTGAGGGACCGAGGGCTGGTTATTGTGCTTAGACGGGGTTGATAAGGGTGTCCCCGGCAAACTGCCGGTCTGTGAGGAAGATGCAGGCGGACATGTTAGGTTGCCTTGATCCAAAGGTGGTGCTATCGATGTCGGACAGCGCTCAACACCAGCTGGTGTTACCACCTCCAAAGAAAATGATGACCTGCCAATCACGCTGGCTGTTGCGGGTAAAGAGGTGGCAGGTCTGCGCCCCAAAACAGGTGTGACTGCTGTCCCCCCAGTCACAGAGGATGAAGAGGCCGCGGATGCACAAGATATGGCAGACGGTGATTGGCCCGGCCGGCTAGGCCGCATTGTAGCACACTGAGCTTCCCACTGCAACTTATGCTTCATGTCCATGTGCCGGTTCATGCGTGAAGTACTCAAACTATGTATTTTTTGGCCTCTACTTAGCTTTTGCTGACAAATGTTACAGATAACACGAGTTGGGTCATCTTTATCGATCTGAAAAAATGCCCAGGCTATGCAAGGCTTAGCACCCATGCGACCTGAAGAGCCACCACGACTTGTGGTGAGAGGCAGAGTTGTGTTTGAGGATGCAGTTGTTGACGTGCTTCCAGTACTACGTCTCTGTCCAGGAAGGCGCAACCTGACCTCGTCGTCACTAGCATCTTCCTCCACCTCCTCTGCTGACCTCATCTCTTGGCTGACTGTGGGTTGACAGTAAGTGGGATCTCCGACCTCATCATCATCACCCTGTGCGTTATCACACCCGTCGTCCTCAGAGCCAACCTGTTCCTGCCCTGACAAAAAACTAAAGTTGTCGCTCCAATCAGGTATTTGAGTCTTATCATCGTCTTCCTCATTGTCTCCACCAACAGGAGTTACAGTTTGGGAATGAGGGTCTACATTATGGTCAGAACCTTCTGCGTCTGGTCCTGGATCCGACTCATAAAGATTCTGGGCATCAGTGCAGATCATTTCCTCGTCTGGATTCACAGAAGCGCTGGAGTCGACCTCTGATTCCCAGGCTATAGTATGAGTAAACAGCTCTGCAGACTCAACCATCTGTTCTACCTCATACTCAGACGGGCAGCTGGAGATTTGGGAGCTGTGAGGAAGCAAGTGCGATTTGGGTGACACCTTTGAGGACTGGAGTATTTGTGATGTTGAAGTTGATGTGGAGGAGAGCCCACTTAAAGGAGCACTTGATATCCGTTGAAGCACCTGCTGTTTTTGTGCCTCATCTGGAATTTGTAGCGATTGGCGTGGCCGTAAGAAAGGGATCTTATCACATTGTCCGCTAAAAGAAGTAGACATTTTAGTTTGGCTGGAAGATGGTCTTTCTTCTGCAGATGTTACTGTTGCTTTAACACCTACCCCACGGACACAACCTTTTTTCCCCTTCCCAACACGCCTATTCCCCTTTCCACCAGCAGCAGGCCTTTTTCCACTCATTTTGGTGGTTAACTAATTCACAACTCTGGAGTTGTTTGCACAAAAAAACAATGGATGGTAACCGAGCAGAGCTGAGTGGCCAAACTGTGGTATTAGGCCAAAACTATTGGCTGGGTTAGATGCAGAAAAATATTATTTTGAATTTGCAACCTGATGGAGGTCAGTATAGATGGACTAATACAAATAGTCCCACACACAGCTAGAAGCCCAAATATTTTTTCAGAGGTACTGTAGATGCAGATAAAAATTATTTTTAATTTGTAACCTGATGGAGGTCAGTATAGATGGACTAATAGACCAAGTCCCACACACTGCTAGAAGCCCAAATATTTTTTCAGAGCTAGATGCAGAAAAAAATTATTTTTAATTTGCAACCTGATGGAGGTCAGTATAGATGGACTAATAGACCAAGTCCCACACACCGCTAGAAGCCCAACTATTTTTTGAGAGCTAGATGCAGAAAAAAATTATTTTTAATTTGCAACCTGATGGAGGTCAGTATAGATGGACTAATAGACCAAGTCCCACACACTGCTAGAAGCCCAAATATTTTTTCAGAGCTAGATGCAGAAAAAAATTATTTTTAATTTGCAACCTGATGGAGGTCAGTATAGATGGACTAATAGACCAAGTCCCACACACTGCTAGAAGCCCAAATATTTTTTCAGAGCTAGATGCAGAAAAAAATTATTTTTAATTTGCAACCTGATGGAGGTCAGTATAGATGGACTAATAGACCAAGTCCCACACACTGCTAGAAGCCCAAATATTTTTTCAGAGCTAGATGCAGAAAAAAATTATTTTTAATTTGCAACCTGATGGAGGTCAGTATAGATGGACTAATAGACCAAGTCCCACACACTGCTAGAAGCCCAATTATTTTTTCAGAGCTAGATGCAGAAAAAAATTATTTTTAATTTGCAACCTGATGGAGGTCAGTATAGATGGACTAATAGACCAAGTCCCACACACTGCTAGAAGCCCAACTATTTTTTCAGAGCTAGATGCAGAAAAAAATTATATTCAATTTGCAACCTGCTGGAGGTCAGTATAGAAGGACTAATAGAACAAGTCCCACACACTGCTAGAAGCCCAAATATTTTTTCAGAGCTAAATGAAGAAAAAAATTATTTTTAATTTGCAACCTGACGGAGGTCAGTATAGATGGACTAATAGACCAAGTCCCACACACTGCTAGAAGCCCAAATATTTTTTCAGAGCTAGATGCAGAAAAAAATTATATTCAGTTTGCAACCTGATGGAGGTCAGTATAGATGGACTAATAGAATGATGCTATGCCCAAAAGATTTTACTTCACTAGGTGCAGTAAAAAAATTGGTATTCTATACACAGGTGTTATATCTTGCAACACAGATAGGCTACTCCACTGACTAACACACTCTGCAATAGGCCAAAAAGGATTAGCTTTGCTAGATTCAGCCAAATGCTGTGAAAAAAACTTGCACAGCACTGGCACAGACCTGCCTGGCAAAAACTGATAGGAACTCATGTAACCTAGTCCTGAAAAGGACTCCAATTACAATTAGTCTTTACTCCCACAATCTATCTATTTAAGAGCACAGACCTCCCTGATAAAAGTCGTAGGAAATGCTGTAACCTAGTCCTTAAAAGGACTGCAATCACAACTATTCCCTACTCCCAAGCTATCTGTATATTTGTGCGAAAATTGGCTTGAAATTAACAAGGTATAGCGCACACAGCAACAGCGGTGCCGTCTAACACGCAGCTGCAGCAGTGAGAAAATGGTGGCGACGGGGAAAATGGCTTGGTCTTATAGGGCAAGGACATGTGACATACACTGCCAATCACACATGCCCTTGCTTGTGTGAAAAAAAGCACTTCGCTCCGTGTGTGCGCTGCTGATAGGCTGACAGATTGCACCTGTGACACCCCAGGGGTCTGGTTGTCACAGTGATAGAGATATTACGTCTGAGAGCAGGTGGGAGGTCCTTTGGTCAGGGATCCTGTGCATGCCACACCTCCTGCCCAGCCTTGGGAGGGGAAGAACTTCCCCTGTATAAACCCGGGGCTGAGGCAGGGTTAGTGAGTCCAGGAAGAGTAGAGACAAGAGCAGCATAGGAAGCAGCAGAGTCACAAGGAGTCAGGGGCTGGCAGCTAAAGAGCTCGCCCTGACTAAGAAGATTCTTTACCGGACCCGGAGTCCGAGGCTGTGGGGACTAACTTCTACCCAGCAGCAGAATCCGTCAGGCAGGGGATTTCAGGTCCCCTGGCCCAGAAGCCCGAAGGCCCGGTCACACGCGTGGGACCAGCACCGCCATCGTGGAGCGGAAGCCATTAGAAGGCCCCGAGTCACCGGCCATACGGGTGAGCACCACACGGTACACTCAGGGACGTGGGCTACTTACATCAGCTTCTAGCAAGGTAGCCAGAAGAGTACAGTCAGCTTGGGAGGCCTACAACTACGCCTGGCCAGGGGAGATCCCATCTGCTCAAGGACTGACCAGGCCCCGTTCGCTAGCAAGTACTCCGGGAGGGTCTATCGTTGTTACCAGTAAAGACCCTGAACGCTACCATACCGTCTCTGAGTGGTTCCTGCTACCCCCATCATCCACGTCGGCTGCCCTGAGGCCATACCCCTCCCGTTGGGGGTTATACTATCACGCTGCACCATCCTTCCACCGGCCTCAGCGGTCTGCCCTGCAGCAGCAGCCCCCTGGCTGCATTCAACGGGTGGCGTAGTCATCAACCATTTTCTACCGCTAACAGACTGCCGTCCAGTTTGACTCCCTGGGCACGGACCGGGTCACCGCCACGAGACTACAACCCTAAACAGATCCGGCTCCGGGTAAGCTCCCGCGTGCGCAACGCAGCGCGACACAGGCCCAGGGGCGCGTCAACTTTGGCGTAGTCGGCAGGATCACGTGCCCGCAACCACCGGGTACTGCGTGCCTGAAAAGCAAAGACTGTTCAAACTTACCAGTGGTGAAGATTCCCGCCATCGGTGAAGATTCCCGCCATCCGGCGCCATCTTCAGCCTTCTTCCCGCCATCGGTGAAGTTTCCCGCCATCCGGCGCCATCTTCAGCCTTCTTCCCGCCATCCGTGGAGTTTTCCCGCCATTGGACGCCATCTTGAGGACGCCGCGCGGGAAGAAGAGGGGCGTGGACTCCGAAAGCGCGCGAGAACTGAAGCCCCGCCTCACGTCCGGACGTTGCGTAAGGTCCTGGAAGGAGCCCAGCAGACGCCGACGTCACAGGAGCGCGACGGAAGGTCCTCAACCCTGACGATCCACTGCGGAGCCGCGGCCTACGGAACAGGATCATCGCAAGGTAGGCCACGGTCCACTAGGGGGGAGGAAGATGTCGGATACGGAGGAGAGCTCCACTGCCTCAACCCCCGCCAGCGCTACCGCTGTTGCAGTTATGCCCTTCACCATACCCTATATCCCGGGAGCAGCTTGGCTACCCCAGTACTCAGGGGAGTCACATACCCTGCATGACTTTAGAGAAAAGCTGGATAGCCTCTTCCAGGTGTACCCCCTCACAGAAGAGCAAAAAGTGAGCATCCTGGTGGCCCAACTAACTGGGGCAGCCAAAAGGGAAGTAAAATCCTGGCCACCTGGGAGGAAGACTGTCGCAGGGATACTAACCCGGCTGAAGGACACCTTTGATACCCGCACCTCAGCCGAGATTAAACTTAGATTCTACGGGTGCAAGCAGCGAGCGCATGAGAGTATAAGGGACTATGCACTCAACCTACAAGAGGCCCTGAGGGCCATTAAGCAGACCGACCCTAATGGAGTGGAAAACGAGGACAGGCTGTTGACCGAACAATTTATAGAGGGTTTATATTGCAATGCCCACCGCACCCAGTTGCGGGCAATGGCCTTACAGGACCCTCATCTAGAATTTGCACAGTTCAAGGACAGAGCCATCCGGGTGCTCCGAGAACCGGCACCAGGTGGCGTTGTGACCCACAGACGCCCCACTACCACTTACTACCAGGAGGCGGCGCCCTTGTCAGCAGGGCCTGTGGGAGCTGATGCGCAGGCTTTGGACAATGACCCGGCTCCAGACCTACACCATCAGGTCCAAGAGCTAGCTAAAAGCGTTGCTGCGCTAACCCGAACTGTGCAGTCTTTACAGGTTTCCACTCCAGGGAAGATCCAGCTGGCATCCGGACCGGAGGACATCCCGTGGCGTCGACCAAGGAGGACCCCACCGGCCAGAGGAAGACCCAGTGACCGATACAGCGAGGACGGACGACCCATCTGCCGCCGCTGCAATCAACCCGGACATATGGAAAGGTACTGTTCTTTAAACGGGCACAACCTGGGGTAGAGGGCCAACCCCCAGGAAAAAGATCACCAGGCCCATCGAACTGGCGCGACAGATATGTGGGAGGACGTCCAGTCTTGCCTGTGGTACTGGATGGCATTCCCATGAGTGCCCTACTGGACACCGGGTCACAGGTCACCACCATCCCGTACGTGCTCTTCAAGCAGTACTGGAATGACTCGGATATTACCCGCTACCCTGACGACGACTTGAGTATCATCGCCAGCAATGATCAGCCCGTGCCACAGATCGGATTTAAAGAGGTGACCATCAAAATTGGTAGAGTCGAACTGGCCGCACAGGGACTGATCATTGTAGATATTGACAAACATGAGAGTCACCCAAAAATAACTCTAGGAACTAATGTAATTGAAAATTGTCTTGCAGAGGTGATTTTCCTTTTACAGCAGGTTGCCAAGAATGCCAGCTCCGGCGAGCAGCGGGTGCTCCAGAAAGAGATCCGGGCACTGATGCAACGGCAACAAGTGGAACTCTCCGGCGGTGAGATTGGTAGCGTAAGAATGTGTGACCCTTTTCCTATTGCCATGCCCCCAAAAAGTGAAATGATGATTTGGTGCCGGGCAGCTATTGGTCTGAGAGGTAGAGATTACCAGGCAATGGTAGAACCAGTTTACTCAGACAGTAGGCCCACCATTTTGACAGCACGGGGGGTGGTCAATGTACGCCATGGGAGGGTGCCCGTTCGCATAATAAATATCGGGGAGAGGGAAGTGTACCTGCCCCGGTATGCCACGCTAGCCAAATTATATACCACTAATCAAAATTCTATACAATCTGTGGAACCCTTGCCTCCATCTCACCCGGAGGAAGGTAACGGCTCTAAGAAAGACATGGAGGACTGGTGTCAGCAACTACATCTGGGTACTGACTCCACTCCCTCACACCAGAAACAAGGAGTCTATCGGGTGGTTCAAGAGTATGAGAGAGTGTTTAGTAAACACCCGTTAGACTTCGGGCGAGTCAAGGGGGTAGAACACCGCATCCCCACGGGAGATCATCCTCCCATAAAAGAGAGGTATCGACCCGTACCCCCTGCACATTACCAACACGCCAAGGGGATGCTTAGAGACATGAAGGAGGCTGGGGTAATCCGGGATAGCTGTAGCCCCTGGGCAGCCCCACTAGTTTTAGTCAAAAAGAAAGACAACACCATGAGGATGTGTGTAGATTACCGGAAAATCAACCGTATCACACACAAGGATGCGTACCCCTTACCAAGGATAGAGGAGTCATTGGCTGCTTTAAGATCTGCTAACTTCTTCTCTACCTTGGATCTCACTAGCGGGTACTGGCAGGTTCCTGTAGCAGAGGCGGACCGGGAGAAGACCGCATTCACCACCCCGATGGGACTTAGCGAGTTCACCTGCATGCCGTTCGGACTCTGCAACGCCCCAGGAACCTTCCAACGATTAATGGAGTGCTGTCTGGGCCACAGAAACTTCGAGACGGTCCTGTTGTACCTGGACGATGTCATCGTATACTCCAAAACGTATGAGGACCACCTGAAACACCTGGCGGAGGTGTTCGAAGCTCTGGCGAGTTACGGCCTAAAGGTGAAACCCTCCAAGTGTCACCTCCTGAAACCAAAGGTGCAATACCTGGGACACGTGGTGAGCGCTGACGGAGTGGCTCCCGACCCCGATAAGATCACCGCAATCAAAGGATGGCCAAGCCCTTCCAGCGTAAAAGAAGTGCGGCAGTTCCTAGGGTTGGTAGGCTACTACCGAAGGTTTATTCCCGGTTTCACCAAAAAGGCGGCGCCTATGCAGGACCTCCTGATAGGCCAGTCCCGGAAGGCCAAGAACCAGAAGCCGCCCTTCAAATGGGAAGAGCTAGAGGAAGAGTCCTTCCGCCAGCTGAAGATGGCCCTCACGGGGGATGAAATCTTGGCGTATCCGGACTATAGCCAGCCCTTCATCCTCTACACCGACGCCAGTAACGTCGGGCTAGGAGCCGTACTGTCCCAGATTCAGCAGGGGAAAGAGCGAGTAATCGCCTATGCCAGCCGAAAACTGCGACCCACCGAAAGGAATCCCGAGAATTATAGCTCATTTAAGCTAGAGTTCCTGGCCGTGGTATGGGCAGTCACCGAGCGCTTTAAGCATTACCTCGCTTCTTCCCGGTTCACCGTATACACGGATAACAACCCGCTGACACACCTGGACACGGCAAGACTCGGTGCCCTGGAGCAGAGGTGGATGGCCCGTCTGTCCAACTACGAGTTCACAATTAAATACCGGGCAGGGCGCTCCAATACCAACGCGGACGCCCTGTCCAGGATGCCCAACCTGCCGGACGGAGGAGAAGATCCGGAGGGACTGGAAGAAGTTGAACTCCCTGCATTCCACCGTCATGGGACTATCCAGTATTCCCACCGGGTAAGGAGTAAGCAGGCTGCTACGTTGAACCCCTTACCTCACTACAACTGGGCGGAAACGCAAGACAGCGACCCTGCCGTCCGACTGGTGAAGGAGATGCTGACTCGCCCGGAGGCTAGCCTGGAATCAGACGCTCCAGAGGAAGCCAAACAACTATGGGCAGAGAAGAGTCGACTGTTCCTTTACAAGGGGAAGTTGTGCCGCAGAATGGTTAACTCCAGGACGCATGAACTACTCTGGCAAGTAGTGGTGCCACGAAGAGACGCAGCCATGGTGATGGAGGCATACCACGACGGAGCTGGACACTTCGGGTGGAAAAAGCTGGAGTTCCTGCTGCGCGAGCGGTTCCACTGGGTAGGCATGAGGGGAACCATCGAGAAGTGGTGCAGAGACTGTGGCCCGTGCAATCTGAGAAGGAAGGACCGGGCCAGCCAGAAGACTCCCCTGCAGTCCATCGTCACCCGGCAACCGTTGGAACTGGTAGCCTTGGATCATGTAAAACTGACCCCCAGCAGAAGTGGCTACGTCTACGCGTTAACCATCGTGGATCATTACTCCCGGTTTCTGGTTGTCGTCCCCGTCAAGGACTTAACGGCTCGAACAGCAGCTAGAGCCTTCCAGCAGCACTTTTGCCGTCCACACGGGTACCCGGACCAAGTGCTGACGGACCAGGGACCTGCCTTTGAAGCGGAGGTCTTCCAGGAATTCTGCAATCTGTATGGCTGCCGGAAGATAAGGACGACACCCTACCATCCGCAAACTAATGGACTTTGTGAGAAAATGAACCAGGTGGTAATGGATCTTCTAAAAACGTTGCCCCTGGAAGAACGCAGTCTGTGGCCTGAGAAGTTGCCCGATCTGGTGGACCTATACAACCACATCCCGGTAGGTTCCAACAACTGTACCCCGGCTTACCTAATGAGGGCAAGACCTGGTAAGTTACCTGTTGACCTGGAAATGGGAGTCCTGACGCCCGAGGACACTTCACCAGAAACAGACTGGGACACAGAGAGGCAGCAGCAGTACCGGAAAGTACAGGAGAGCGTGGAGCGAAGTCTCTGTCAGGCTAGGGAAAGACAAGAGAAGACTTACAACCAGTATGCTCCCGCTGTTCCCCTGGTACCCGGAGAGCAGGTCTTGAAGAGGAAGAGACGGCTCCACAAGTTGGACGACCAGTGGGAGAAGGACCCGTACACCGTACTGCCCTCAAGCCACGAGAACCCGAAGGTCTGTACCATCAGTAAAGACGGAGGGGAAACCACAGCCATTGTATCCCGGGACCACCTGAAGAAGTGCCCCGAACAACTGAGGAACCCTGAGGAGGAACAGGAAGACCATCGACCCGTGGAAGAAAGGGAAGATATGGTTAGTACCGTGCTCGGGGACTTCCCTCGGTCTTGGACTCAAGTCAATGGTGCAGTGTGGTACCCGTACTCACCTTCCTCCAACCATCATCCCAAGAACCTACGGAGCAACGGGTAGAGCTGGAAGAGCAGCCGGTCCAGGAGGCAGAAGACTCCACCCAAGCGGAACAGGAGAATCCACCCTCTGCTTATAGTGAGCCTGCCGTACCCCTAGTGAGACAAAGAGCCGGTAGACAGCTGCCCAGTTTACCCTTGACAGCTCCTACACCCTGTAGTTCAGGGCCAGACAGTCAGCTCCGTAGGTCCACTAGGGCCACTAGAGGCCAGTTACCCGCACGTTGGAGGATCTAAATGTTTAAGTTGTTTTACAATGTTTACCTGTTTATTGTTGCTTGTGTGTAATTTTGTGTTTCTAGTTGTTTTTAGGAATCTTCGGTGGATTTACCGGGAATCCTTTGTATATAGTTGGAGCGTAACCCAGGATGGACTAGAGACTGTTAAGGACTCGGGGTAGGACAGACCCCTACCTGGTTACGTCTCCCTGTGTTGGTGAAATGGACACCTTTGCTTTTCTTCAAAGACTGCACCCGGTTGCGGACATCCGTGACCATCTTATTGTGTTTCCTTATTGTATTTTATTGTTCTTTGATATACCTTGTTATATTTTTCTAAAAAGTGTTTAGTCCCGGAGTACTAAATTTCACTAGGGGGGAGTGTGACACCCCAGGGGTCTGGTTGTCACAGTGATAGAGATATTACGTCTGAGAGCAGGTGGGAGGTCCTTTGGTCAGGGATCCTGTGCATGCCACACCTCCTGCCCAGCCTTGGGAGGGGAAGAACTTCCCCTGTATAAACCCGGGGCTGAGGCAGGGTTAGTGAGTCCAGGAAGAGTAGAGACAAGAGCAGCATAGGAAGCAGCAGAGTCACAAGGAGTCAGGGGCTGGCAGCTAAAGAGCTCGCCCTGACTAAGAAGATTCTTTACCGGACCCGGAGTCCGAGGCTGTGGGGACTAACTTCTACCCAGCAGCAGAATCCGTCAGGCAGGGGATTTCAGGTCCCCTGGCCCAGAAGCCCGAAGGCCCGGTCACACGCGTGGGACCAGCACCGCCATCGTGGAGCGGAAGCCATTAGAAGGCCCCGAGTCACCGGCCATACGGGTGAGCACCACACGGTACACTCAGGGACGTGGGCTACTTACATCAGCTTCTAGCAAGGTAGCCAGAAGAGTACAGTCAGCTTGGGAGGCCTACAACTACGCCTGGCCAGGGGAGATCCCATCTGCTCAAGGACTGACCAGGCCCCGTTCGCTAGCAAGTACTCCGGGAGGGTCTATCGTTGTTACCAGTAAAGACCCTGAACGCTACCATACCGTCTCTGAGTGGTTCCTGCTACCCCCATCATCCACGTCGGCTGCCCTGAGGCCATACCCCTCCCGTTGGGGGTTATACTATCACGCTGCACCATCTTTCCACCGGCCTCAGCGGTCTGCCCTGCAGCAGCAGCCCCCTGGCTGCATTCAACGGGTGGCGTAGTCATCAACCATTTTCTACCGCTAACAGACTGCCGTCCAGTTTGACTCCCTGGGCACGGACCGGGTCACCGCCACGAGACTACAACCCTAAACAGATCCGGCTCCGGGTAAGCTCCCGCGTGCGCAACGCAGCGCGACACAGGCCCAGGGGCGCGTCACACCTCCCCACTGCAAATGCGGGAAAGAGAAAAAAAAATGGAGATCTTCATTGTTCCTGCAGAGATCCATCCCCTGCCCCTCCCCCCACCCCGCTGTACACTCAAACTGCGTATTAACATTAATTTTCATCATTACTGAGAAAAAATCCAGTTATGATTTTGGTGCACGAACAGTTATCGAACATAACCTCGAACAGCCGAATTTTTCTCAAATTGTTCGTGTTCGCCGAACGGCTCGAACACCGCCCAAAACAGCTCGAATTTGAGATTGGTGAACAGTTCGAGTAGAACAACGCTCATCTCTATTCTGGTGTCGTGCAGCCCAGCAGCAGATTTTCTGGTTAAAGTGAAAAAAGCAAATAACAGTGAAAATTCATAGCAGCAGTGGCTGTGTCCAGTAGCAGCAGTAGTGGTCATCATCATCAGATGGGACCTAGATGGGACCGTCTTGTTGCAGGAAAACAAGCCCAGTGCTCTCACTGATCCAGGGAAACAAGCCTGGTGCTCCCACTCATTCTGAACCTATGGTAAGTTGAATCACATTCTCATTATAAATGTCATAATTATATGATAAGTATGCACTAAGCTCCACCCCTCCATAACCCCACCCACATATTACCAAAGCCCCGCCCCCACCCCCACCGGGCCATTGAAAACTGGTCTTGCTTAAAGCCGGTCCCTGGTGCAAAAAAGTTTGCCGACCACTGCTTTAGATCATCCAGCCATTGTAACCTTCCTGCAGAACACACCGGGGTGCAAACCTTCATCAATCACTCGGTTTTCACTATTCGGCTGCGGTACGTAGTTTTTTTAGTTTGTTTTTTTTGCGACAGAAACCCATTATCATGTTGCAATGTAAAAAAAAATATTGAAAAACTGTTGTGGTTTTACCATGATCGATGCACAAATAATATGAGAAATGCAGCTGTACAAATGTAGTACTTAATTAACCGGTTCCCCCCAGAGGGGGATGCTCGGAATTACAGTTTTGCAACAGCTGGAACTCTACAGGTTGGAGACAATGGTGCAAACCCAACCCGAGCCCTGACTACACTTGGGCTCTGATGGTTCTGTACTACAAGCCGCTATGTGTGCCGCCATATCTCCTCGTACGGGCATGCCAGGAGATATAGTTTATAACAAATGGAAAACACTAGGTTTGAGACCATTGTACTCACCGAGCCGAAGTGCTTATGATTGGACATGGGATCCCTATGGCTCTGTACTATTTTTAGACACTGTGTGCCGCCATATGGTGCAGCGGGCTGTCAGGACATGCTGGATGGTGTAGTTTTCAAGGTGGAGGACCCCTTTAAATCTCAAATTATTGAGGTAAGTTTCCCCTCAAATTGGGATGGAATTTGACAATATCCTCATCATACACAAATTGCAAACATTTCTCTGTACTGTCACTACAGATTATCTTCTTACCAGTAATGTGCAGCTGATTGTTTTATGTAATCCAAGGCTAGTGATGTAACAGACATAAGATAATTACCATCAGCACTAATGTCAGATGTTCCTGACCGCTGATAATCATATGCAAATAAGGGAAGAAGCAGTAGCTCCCCGATGCCAATCGTACAGGTTATTCTGTTCCCGGTGGAGCACCTGGTGTGGGAGTGGAGATGTTGATGTGTGGGATTTACATTCTGGGACTCGAAGGCAAAAGATCCACTTGGGCCTGGTTGTGGGGAGTCTGTAGCAGAGGCACCCTGATATGTGTGTGGGGGGGGCCTGTTTTTTGGGGGGGCAGGAGATTTGTGGCAGAGGTACCCTGTTATGGGTGTGGGGGGGGTTTGTGGCAGAGGCACCCTGTAATGGGGCGGGGGTGAAGGTGAATCTGTGGCAGAGGCACCCTGTTTTGGGGGAGGAGATCTGTTGGAGAGGCACCCTTTCGTGAGGGGAGAGAAATGGGAATCTGTGGCAGAGATACCCTATTATGTGGTTCGGGGCATGTGGCAGAGAGGCCCTGTTATGGGGGGTGGGGGAAGTAATCTGTGGCAGAGGCAACCTGTTATGGGGGGGATATATGGCAGAGACACCCAGTCATAGGGGATCTGTAGCAGAGGCACCTTATTGGGGTGGGATCTGTGGCAGAGGCACCTTGTTATTGGGGTGGGATCTGTGGCAGAGGCACCTTGTTGTTATTGGGGTGGGATCTGTGGCAGAGGCACCTTGTTGTTATTGGGGTGGGATCTGTGGCAGAGGCACCTTGTTGTTATTGGGGTGGGATCTGTGGCAGAGGCACCTTGTTGTTATTGGGGTGGGATCTGTGGCAGAGGCACCTTGTTGCTATTGGGGTGGGATCTGTGGCAGAGGCACCTTGTTGCTATTGGGGTGGGATCTGTGGCAGAGGCACCTTGTTGTTATTGGGGTGGGGGGGATTTATGCTAGAGGCACCCTGTTTTAGGGGTGAGGGAAATATGTGGCAGAAGCACCCTGTTATGTGGGTAGGCAGGGTCTGTGGCAGAGGCAACCTGTTATGGGGGGAGGGGGGGATATATGGCAGAGACACCCAGTCATAGGGGATCTGTAGCAGAGGCACCTTGTTATTGGGGTGGGATCTGTGGCAGAGGCACCCAGTCATGGGTGATCTGTAGCAGAGGCACCTTGTTATTGGGGTAGAGGGGGGGTGATCTGTGGCAGAGGCAACCTGTTATGGGGGGGGATTGGTGGTAGAGGCACCCAGTCATGGGTGATCTCTAGCAGAGGCACCTTGTTATTGCGGTAGGGGGGGGGATCTGTGGCAGAGGCACCCTGTTATGGGGGGAGGCAGGGTCTGTGGCAGAGGCACAGTGTTATTGGAGTAGGGGGGGATTGGTGGTAGAGGCACCCTGTCATGGGGGAGGTGTGGCAGAGGCACCTTGTTATTGGGGTGGGATCTGTAGCAGAGGCACCTTGTTGTTATTGGGGTGGGGGGGGGATTTATGCTAGAGGCACCTTGTTTTGGGGGTGAGGGGAAATATGTGGCAGAAGCACCCTGTTATGTGGGTAGGCAGGGTCTGTGGCAGAGGCAACCTGTTATGGGGGGAGGGGGGATATATGGCAGAGGTGTGGCGCCCAGGGGATGGGAACTACTCGGCGCCCGGGCCTTAATGCCTGGTCTTGGGGGACGTCGCGGTGGTCGGCTCCCGGGCCCGTACCCTAGGGTCTCTCTTAAAAAGGGGATAATGAAATGTCAAAGTTCGTGACGCCACCTGTGGTGTCTGGTGAGGATCACCAGCGCTGCGGCAGTCCACTGAGGCCGGTGTTACGGCTGCTTTGATGGTGTAGCTCCCCACAGGTGGAGCTAGGCCTCAGGGCAGCGATGTTTGACGAGGTGCACGATATGGCGGTGACCCAGCCAGGTCCAAGGAAGAACAGGGGACACACACACACGGTTTGCTTCTGTACCTTTTACTGGTGGAAATGCAGGTACCGTCCGGAGCACTGTTAGGGTGAGGGGTGCACTGCAGGACTCTCCCCAGTGAGCAGGTGTAGGGCCTCCTGTTTCTTGAAGTCATTATCGGTCTTTACTCCTCTTTGGTCAGACCTCATCTGGAATACTGTGTACAGTTTTGGGCACCACATTTTAAAAAAGACATAGACAAACTGGAGCAAGTTCAGAGAAGAGCGACCAGAATGGTGACTGGTCTGCAAACCATGTCCTATGAGGAACGGTTGCAGGATTTGGGAATGTTTAGCTTGCAAAAAAGAAGACTGAGAGGAGACTTAATAGCTGTCTACAAATTTGTCAAGGGCTGTCACATTGTAGAAGGATCATCTTTATTCTCATTTGCACAAGGAAAGACTAGAAGCAATGGGATGAAACTGAATGGGAGGAGACACAGATTAGATATTAGAAAAAACTTTTTGACAGTTAGGGTGATTAATGAGTGGAACAGGCTGCCACGAGAGGTGGTGAGTTCCCCTTCAATGGACGTCTTCAAACAGAGGCTGGACAGACATCTGTCTGAGATGATTTAGTGAATTCTGCTTTGAGCAGGGGGTTGGACCAGATGACCCAGGAGGTCCCTTCCAACTCTACCATTCTATGATTCTATGATTCTTCGCCGCTTAGTGTTAGTCTCTGGCCTGCCTGGAGCTAGGCCTAACTTAGTCTCTGTTCTGCACCAGCTGATCCTGTGGTAGGGCCTTCTGTTGGAGTACACACTCCCTGGTATATGGGGCCTCGGTAACTCCTGACCCTGGTATAACAGTCAGCATTTGGTATTCCTAGGACCTGTAGTTCGCCAGGGGTTCTGGTTGTCTTCTGCTGGGTATAAAGAATCCCTGCAGACTCGGACACAGTGTCCGGGATATGGTTTCTGGGGTGAGCTGGTAAGGCTCCTCTGCCCCCAATGCTACTCACTCCTCTAGCCTTCGGCCTACTCGGCCCTCACCAGGCTATACACACTGGCAGTTAGGTGGCTGCCTCTTCTGCTGTTCTCTGAGCGTCAGCAACGCTCCTAGCTCATTTAACTCGAGCTGCTTGAGTCTGACTAAGCTCCACTGCAGACTGACCTGTTTCTCCGTGTCTCACTCTGCAGGAACTGGCTGTGGACTCCAGACTGTTCTGTCTCCACTCTCTTCCTGAGGAGAACTCACTCACAGACTCTCTCTCCTTCTGTGTCTGAGCAGAAACTGCTGAATCACTGTCTGGGCTGCCTAGCTCCACCATCCCTATCAGGCTCCCTCTGGTGGTCTGAGGTGGAAGGTGGAGGTGTGTGTGTGTATGCTCTGAGGGCCTCTTGTGGAGAAAACCTGAAATGCACCCCTCCAGGATCTGTGGCTCCATGCACAGCAGGGCGTCACAGAGTCACCGAGTCATGGGTGATATGTAGCAGAGGCACCTTGTTATTGGGGTAGAGGGGGGGGGGAATCTGTGGCAGAGGCAACCTGTTATGGGGTGGGGGGATTGGTGGTAGAGGCACCCAGTCATGGGTGATCTGTAGCAGAGGCACCTTGTTATTGCGGTAGGGGGGGGGGATCTGTGGCAGACGCACCCTGTTATGGGGGGGATATATGACAGAGGCACCCTGTCATGGGGGGGGGGATCTGTGGTAGAGGCACCTTGTTATTGGGGTGGGGGGGATTTCTGGTAGAGGCACCCCGTTATGTGGGGAGGCAGGGTCTGTGGCAGAGGCACTGTGTTATTGGAGTAGGGGGGGGATTGGTGGTAGAGGCACCCTGTCATGGGGGATCTGTGGCAGAGGCACCTTGTTATTGGGGGGGATATATGACAGAGGCACCCTGTCATGTGGGGGGGGATCTGTGGTAGAGGCACCGTGTTATTGGAGTAAGGGGGGGATTGGTGGTAGAGGCACCCAGTCATGGGTGATCTGTAGCAGAGGCGCCATGTTATTGCGCTAGGGAGGGGGGGGGATCTGTGGCAGACGCACCCTGTTATGGGGGGGGATATATGACAGAGGCACCCTGTCATGCTGTCATGGGGGGGGGATGATCTGTGGTAGAGGCACCTTGTTATTGGGGGGGGGGGGGATTTCTGGTAGAGGCATCCTGTTATGTGGGGAGGCAGGGTCTGTGGCAGAGGCACCGTGTTATTGGAGTAAGGGGGGGATTGGTGGTAGAGGCACCCTGTCATGGGGGATCTGTGGCAGAGGCACCCTGTTATTGGGGTAGTGAGGGATTGGTGGTAGAGGTACCCTGTTTTGGGGGTGAGGGGGAATGTGTGGCAGAGGCACACCATTATGAGCATTTTACAGCTAAGGTACACTGTTATGGGGGAATTGTGTTATATTGTAAAAAGGAGTTCAGGGTTAACAAAGAAATCATGCGATAAATGTACCTGTGCCTTCATGTCTCCGAGGGGCGTATTTCCAATCTGCTCCTTTTAACCAAATTTTACTCATCACATTGTTTTAGAACGTCTAATCTGACTGAATGACGACAAGACAAAAAAAAAAAAAAACGTAGAAAATAAAATTTTATTGACAAAAATAACATTTCACTGACAAGAAAAAATAAAGTGCAAAACCAAAAGGTGTCGGATGTGCGCTGTGTCTACCGGGCAGGAATCCTTATAGTGGAAATCTATTATTTTTCAGCTATTGGGGTTTCAAACAAAGAATGATGTTAACATGGGTCCTCCATCAGGTTAGGAAAATTTCTTTGAAACGATAAAGGGAAACTCCACTTTAAGCTATAAAAGAAACTCTGCCCGTTCAGTACATTTCCAAAATTTTCTTAAAACAAAAAAAAAGGAGGAAAATGAGTCCAAATAGTGACCTTCTGAAATATCCACCATAGGACATTTCCCTCCCCTCTGATGGGTCTCAGCCAATTAGTAGAGCAGGGAGTGGTCACATGACATTTCTACACAGTCTTGACTCAAGAAACAGAAGAGCCTTTAGGGGCTAGAAGGAAGCCGTCCTATTGGCACTTAGCAGGGTCATATCACTGGTTCGGTTGTGTGCATTAGTTCAGCCTTGATCGGATGACAAACAGATGTCCTAAACGAAAGGAAATCTGTCATGGCCACAGATCCCCTTTAAGGAAGTGATAATACTAATATTACAAGAAATCCTTTAAAAAAAATTGTAGGTTAGATAGATTCTCATCAAATCTAGTTGCTCATCTTTTCTAATTAGAGTTGAACTTTTAGGAATTTTTTGAACCAGTTAATCCAAAAAAATTGCAATTCACTTTGTGAAAAATCAACCTAAAATGCTATTTTATACATTGCAAAAGGCTGCCTCAGCCAGAGAAGGATCACATGACCTTAAATGCAACTGGTTGGGCTTCCCCATAATGCCTTGCAGCCATCACATCACATGATATTACACAGCCAATCACGAAGACAATGAAAGCCAGTATAAAAGCAGAGACAGGGAATACAGCAGCCATTGTGTGATGAATCTGGATAGTAAGAGGACGTCGCAGCTCTCAGCTTAGCCATAGAGATAGAGAGAGAAAGCCATAAACACTGAAGAAACTGTACTAATAGTGTATGATCACGCAGCAGTGAAAATTTGGGTGTGAATAAAAGAGTATAGCGTTACATGTCTTTTCAGTACTTTAGATTCACCGAAAATTTAATTTTTTGGGAAAAATTAAATGAAGCTGGCGAATTTAATATTTCAAAATGTTTGTTATCTATTAGAAAGTACAAAATATCAGAACTGTTGGGAAAAGGACAGAATATAGCAGAAATATGAGCCTAAGCGTACAGAGAGTCATGCCACATTGCGCGTGTATAATCATTGACCCTGCCAAGGTCGAGCTGCTCAATGGAAAGACAACGAAAATCTGAGCCAAGTACAGGAGACGACCGTGTCCTGTTATATAAGAAGAGCCACATGTAAATATTAGCTCTGGGAAACCCCATGTGTGGATTAATGGAATTATTCGCCAATGACTAATCCCTGACTAGAAACATTCGTGTCAAGGATTACATGTAAAACAAGATAATGGAAGGCACGGTAGAATCTGTGCACCACAAGCAAGAACATTACACAATGCTCGAGGTGCTAGTATTAAAAAATGCTATCCCTTAGAGCTGGCGTAAGATAATTTAAGAGAGGGGACACAAGTCAGGTGGGTTCTTTCATCATCAACTCTGGTGGTCCAAAGCTGCACAGGACCAATGCTGAACATGAGCACCACAACCGAAGCAAGGAAGGATCAGTGAATGGTGGACCATCTTTAGGTCGACGCAGCCACCATTTTTCAAGAAAAATTTAGCTGCCCTCTAGATTGTTTAGAATAGTAAATCTAGAAAATTGGAACTGCATTACTGCCATGAAAAAATGGATAAGTGCTACATTATGTGCATATGGAATATTGGAAAATTGGAACCACAATATTACTCTAGAAAAATTTACAGTAAAAAGGTAGTTGGCACATAAATTGGCCAATGTATATGAGCCCAACAGCCATCGTCAAAGCGTACCTCATTGTTGGGTCCCTGTCCTGATAAGACAACTTTCTTGGACTAAAAAGACTACAATTTATGGGGCAGGAAGTAAACTCCTTTGACGTGTGCACTCCTACTCCCATCAGCCTTAGGTGGTTTTAATTAGCTGGTTCCTTCCTGCCCCATAAATTGTAGGCTTTTTAGTCCAAGAAAGTTGTCTTATCAGGACAGGGACCCAACAATGAGGTACGCTTTGACGATGGCTGTTGGGCTCATATACATTGGACAATTTATGTGCCAACTACCTTCTTTTTACTGTAAATTTTTCTAGAGGAATATTGTGGTTCCAATTTTCCAATATTCTATATGTACATAGTGTAGCACTTATCCATTTTTTCATGGCAGTAATGCAGTTCCAATTTTCTAGATTTACTATTCTAAACAATCTAGAGTGCAGCAAATATTTGTTGTCTTAGCTGCCACCTGTTCACACTAGTCTGGGTGTGCTGGTCAGTTTTTCTGATCATTTTTCAAGAGACATTGAAATTTTTGGAAGGAAAATAAAAACACCAGGTCCCTCATGTCATAGGAAAGAATAACAACCATTTACTGTTGCCTTAAAGTAGTGTTTCCCAATCCAGTCCTCAGGGTCCCTCCTCAACAGATCATGTTCTCAGGCTTTCCTTAGTAACATGGGGCCAGTTCTGATGCCTTGACTATATTTCCATCAAATGTGCCAAACTAAGAAAATGCTGAAAACACGTTCTGTTTGGGGGAGCCGTGAGGACAGGATTTGGGAAACACAGTTTTAAAAAGGAAATAGATTTTTTTTCCTGGAAATTTCCCCCATCCGCACTTAGAAATGTTAATTTGTAACCCAATTCTGGCTAATAATGAATTAGATATTTAGTTGCATTTTTTTTTTTTTAAATCTTTTATCAATAAAAGCTTCCAGTTGACTTGGGTACCTAAGGTTTCCTTCCAAAAATCTTGGAGGCCCTAGATAATTAATAGAATATACAAATAAGCAATAAAAAAAAATATTGTAGATTATTTAAGGATTTCCCATAACTGGACAAATCTAGACCTGTTAAAATATCATGTGTCTGGCAATTATTGGAGGAGGAGGTCCATCCACCTTCTTTAGTTGTCACCCAAATGTTTGTTTGGCCATCAGCTTTTCATCCCCCAATACACATGCTCAAGTCAGCTAAGTGTGCACATTTCCACCAATGTGTATGGGTACCTTAAATACCTTAAAAGGGGTTATTTAACCAAATAAAAGGAGTGTTTAAATATGTTGGAAATGCAAATTTATTAAAAACTTCGTAATAAACCTTCATTATGATATCTGGACATTGAGGCAAAATTTTAGAGCTTGTCTGCTCCACTTTTGGATTCATTCGTTAGAAAAGAGACATCTATGACTATTCACTTCAAGCACGACTATAGTCATAAGATTCAATCCTGCTTTGCCCTGATATAGCCTGTGGGGATTGGGTAGAGATGCCCCTAAAACATATAAGATTTGTCCAGTTCCACTAAAACTGACAGATTTGGCCAACTTTCAAATAATGTAAATGGACACCTTAAGATCCTTAAAAGGGGTGTCCAGCCAAAAAATAATCCCAGAAGTGGGGCGACTGGTGATGAAATCTGGACTTTGGAGCAACTAGATAGAATTACCAACACATTTAAACATTTCCCACTGTAAATTATGTAACAACAGTGTAAAAGACAGCCGTGACTCCTTCACCGGGAATGTCTTCTCGAAAGAATTTATGTAAAGTGCTAATATGTTGGCATGTTGCCCTGATCAAGACACAAAGCCAAGTTCCTTCAATTATAACTCCATCCATGGATTACAGATGTAAAAAGAATATTTACTTAGACATGATGACTGGAAATTCTCATTGTTCATGGCTTGGCTGTAGAAATTAGTCCATTTGGGAGGCAATCGAAAGTCTTCTTTAAACAAAAGTTAATATTGCAACTTATTGAATCAGCAGCTGGATTAAGATTTGGTTATCTTGGTGGGGTAAGATCAGATGCTCTACTGGAGCGTGACATTTTCGAAACAGAATAGAGAATCTAACATCAGTATAAAAATCATCTCCTAGATGTTCTTCAAGAAACAAAGGTCATCCAAGAATGGTGGGTCACAAGTCATGTTGCTCAGTGGAGATCCCTTGCTCTTCAGAAAATAGGTCTATTTCAACACTGTCGAGAGATGCTCAGCTTAAAAATTCTCAAAGAGATTTCCTCGATTCTGAGATGCTTAGATGGATCGGTTTTTCATGTTAAACCCAACAAGGCAAATCCCAAATCTTTGCATTTGTTCAATGTAGAAGAAATGCTCTCTCACACATCATACACCTCCTCATCAATATCAAGTGCATAGTTAACTTTTCCTTGTAATTGGTCAATTGAGGCTCTTTTAAGAATGTTCCAACCTCTGCTTGAACTTCTCTGAGAAATGTTTCGGAGTAAAACAGGGGTACCACAATTAGATACCTTCTTAGTTATGAGCTCATCTTCAGGGAACTCCGTTACCAGAGATTCTTTTTCCACAGCATCATCGCCCCCATTACTCTGGAAGGCATCTACGAAGCGCTTCACTTTACGCTTGTCTAAATCTCTGCGCTCCTCAACCCTGTCGAATAAAATGACAAATTCTAGGTTAAGAATCCAAAAATTGTCTTAAGTCATTATCATTATCTGTAAATGAAATAACTAAAAAGTTTAAACTACATTTTTTTAGCCACGAAATAAGACTTAGTTTATATCTGTGGCAGAGGCTCAATTTGGAGCATTCGTCAGAGTTTACGTCATGTTTTATGCGATGAATGAAGGATTGTCATGTCGGTAACTTGCATACTTTCTCAGCATCCGACTCACTGCGTTCTCAGCTTTGCTCCTCCCAGTGTCAGGCCATCGTGCTGAACTGCCTCTTGCAGCATTCCCAGCACTGCTGTATTCCCCCTGTTGCTGGGGACTCCCCACCTGGTTATAGGGAGGTGCGGCCAGACGATGCAGGAATTTAACCCGCTGTGTTCTGCAGAGCTTTGCTTCCCTAACCTATCCCCTGCCAACAGGAGATATATTAGGCAGTGCCTCGGTCCACACCTTACCTGAACTTAGGTTCCTAGTTTTCATTCCATAGAAATATGTTAAGGTGCATGTTCGTTTTGAGTCTCCTATTACCAACCCGGCTTTTTTCCCCTGTTTTGTTTGACCTCTCCACTCCGGACCCCAGCTTTGTATTTTGATCCTGTGCTGCCCGCACCGACCTTGGACTTTCTGACTACCTCTCTGCCTTTACCATCGGCTCTTCGTTTTTTGCCTCTGACACGTAGGTCAGCTGCTGCCGGTCCGGGCACTGCCCTGAGTGGCACCTGGTGACTACCCTAATGGCCCAAGCCTATCCTCACCATCAGCTCTAGTGAAGACCAGTTAGTAAGCTAGTTACGCCCCTCCAGGGTCAGCCAGGCCAATGGCGCAGTGGATTCACACCCACCGCTGACACAAGAACAACTTGGTGGAACCTGACAGACTCCATTAAAAATCAATGGGGTTTCTTGGATATTATAAATGGAAGCCACAACACAAATGTTAACTTAGACTTATAAAGACAAACGGGAAGAAATAGGGAAGGCAAATGAAATGGAACTTATGTCCACTAAATTGCTAAAATGAAGATGCCATTTTCTATGCTTTTGTCTTGGGAACTATTGGAGAAGTTCAATGCTGTACTCCCCCAAGAATGTTTTCTTCTAATATGTCTAATGGTGGATGTAGTGTTTTAAATAAACGTTTCAAGATAAAGTTTTAAACCAAGAAGGCTTAGAGGCCATTGGAATATTCTGACCTAATGGAAAGTAACAAGCAAATATTTGCGAGACTAATTAATGATCTGCCATGATAATAGGAGAGTAGTTAGACTCTTATCACACCGAGCCGTACTACGGACATCCATTGACTGGATCTTCTGAACCTTGGATAAAAAGTTTCCTATCTCTCTTCCAGTCAGATTGGAAAGTCACCTGTGCAATCAATCAGGAGTCGCTGATTGGCTGCAGCGGTCACGTGACATACTTTGATTAAAAAAAACACGTGAGGAGACCAGTGGTGCAGTGGTGCTTAAGGGATTTCTGAGGTCCAATGAGTAAGAATTTTTTTAATTTTTGACCCTCGTGAGCATTTTTTTAGAATAAAGTTTGGCAGTGGACAACCTCTTAAATGAATGACACTTAAAAGAGGTCAACGAGCAGGTTCAGACTGGCAGATAGGAGAACAGGAGAATCCCTTTGGTGGACCTCTGAGCAGGAGTGGGCTTTCCATCCTATGCCATCATGGTTGGCAGAATACACTTTATTCATTTGTGAATGGGAGTAATGTAATATTTGGATGTAGCTGAAAAGTGGACCCTGGAGCTGAAGATACTGGTGGACCCTTGGCACCCCAGTCTGACACTGTACACGAGACACTCTTTTGGCCATTGTACAGTGAATAGGAGTCAAAAACTTTGTTTGACATATGGATCCAAGAACTTGCCCAGAGGGTACTGCAAACAAGTCAATGAAGTGCAGTGCAAAAGGAGCCTTAGAAAGTCCCATCAAAACCCACTAACTGGAATCAGTACCCCATTATTTTTAATCTTTAAAGATTCCATAATAACAGGGTCTGTACCACAGGACTGGCGTATAGCAAATGTGGTGCCAATATTCAAAAAGGGGACAAAAACCGAACTTGGAAATTATAGGCCGGTAAGCTTAACCTCTACTGTGGGTAAAATCCTGGAGGGTTTCCTAAGAGATGCTATTCTAGAGTATCTGAAGAAGAATAACCTCATGACCCAATATCAACATGGGTTTACGAGGGACCATTCCTGTCAGACTAATCTGATCAGCTTTTATGAGGAGGCAAGTTCTGGACTGGACCAAGGAAATGCAGTGGATGTTGTGTATATGGACTTTTCAAAAGCTTTTGATACGGTTCCACACAAAAGGTTGATACATAAAATGAGAACAATGGGGATAGGGGAAAATATATGTATGTGGGTTAAGAACTGGCTCAGTGATAGGAAACAAAGGGTGGTTATTAATGGAAAACACTCAGACTGGGTCTCAGTTACAGTGGGGTACCACAGGGGTCAGTATTGGGCCCCCTTCCTTTTAACATATTTATTAATGACCTTGTAGGGGGCATACAGAGTAATATTTCAATATTTGCAGATGACACTAAACTCTGCAGGGTAATCAATACAGAGGAGGACAATTTTATATTACAGGAGGATCTATGTAAACTAGAAGCTTGGGCTGATAAATGGCAAATGAGCTTTAACGGGGATAAATGTAAGGTAATGCACTTGGGCAGAGGAAATAAAATGTATAATTATATGCTTAATTGTAAAACACTGGGCAAAACTGTCACTGAAAAAGACCTGGGTGTATTGGTGGACGACAAGCTCACGTTTAGTGGCCAGTGTCAGGCAGCTGCTCCAAAGGCAAATAAAATAATGGGATGCATTAAAAGAGGCATAGATGCTCATGAGGAGAACATAATTTTACCTCTATACAAGTCACTAGTGCAACCACACTTAGAATACTGTGCACAGTTCTGGTCTCCGGTGTATAAGAAAGACATAGCTGAACTAGAGCGGGTGCAGAGAAGAGAGACCAAGGTTATTTAGAGGACTGGGGGGTCTGCAATACCAAGACAGGTTATTACACTTGGGGTTATTTACTGTGGAAAAAAGAAGGCTTAGGGGTGATCTTATTACTATGTACAAGTATATGAGGGGACAGTACAAAGACCTGTCTACTGATCTTTTTATTCTGAGGCCTGAGACGGGGACAAGGGGGCATCTTCTACGTCTGGAGGAAAGAAGGTTTAATCATAATCACAGACGGGGATTCTTTACTGTAAGAGCAGTGAGACTATGGATTCTTTACTGCAAGAGCAGTGAGACTATGGAGCTCTCTGCCGCATGATGTTGTAATGAGGGATTCACTACTAAAATTTAAGAAGGGCATGGATGCCTTTCTTGAAAAGTATAATATTACAGGTTATATAAACTAGATTCCTTGATAGGGCGTTGATCCAGGGAACTAGTCTGATTGTCGTATGGAGTCGGGAAGGAATTTTTTCCCCCAATGTGGAGCTTAGTGTTTGCCACATGGGTTTTTTTTGCCTTCCTCTGGATCAACATGTTAGGCTATGGGTGGAACTAGATGGACTTAGTTTTTAAGGTTGAAGGAAGACTATGTATCACTATGTATTATTGGAATCCTGCTGGATCACCCACTGCCCCATAAAGCTTATAAACAAGACAATGAATGCTTTTCAAACACTTACCGGAGATACCAAGAATCTCCTAAACCGTATTCCTTTCCACTAATGCCAAGGCGAGGCCAAAGGGCTTTTGGCATCTTTCGTTCTAGCATTATAGTTGTGGCTACAACCTGCAAAATAAAATATAAAAAAGGTTTGTGTTTGCTTTTTTAGATTTTTTAAAAGATTTTTTTTTTCTGAAAACCCCATAGGTACCTACTGGCAAAAACTGCAAATAGACTATGTGATCTATAATTACACAACTTTTGGTTTTCTGATGTTCTCAAACTTTAAAAAAAAAAAAAAAAAAAAAGTGATTAATATTTTTCCCACTTCTTATAAAAAGGTCGTTCTAATATCATTTTTCAAAAATAGAGGCAGATAATCAACAGTGATGATCCATCGAGCATAATCATCTGTATTTCAACTCCGATGAGACCGGTCATTTTTTCTTTCTGTGAATTGTATTTGGATAGTGCATTGTTCCTTATTTTTGGCATAGTTATGGTGGGTTGCAGATGTAACTTTTGTATCCTATCCCTAGTGCCCTACGGAGCCCAAAGGCCCCTTTACCACATAGGACAACACCAGCATTAAGGAGGGCACATTGTAGGTGGGGGCCAGTTACACAATTTGCATTGGGGTTGGAAGCATCAAGGCAAGTCTCTGCCGGTGTCAACCCACCTGAGCCCTCCATAATTCATCTCCTTCATGAGCGACGCGCCAGTGTGTGTCCCCCATCATGGCAATCAGAAGATTCAACATTAGGAGAGCAGCAACTACGGCAAACGCCGAGAACATGACGCTGTACATGAACGGCTGGTCTACAGAGTAATTCGCTGGACCGTCGATGATGGTTAGGAAGAGTTCAAAAGTGCTGAACAGAGACATGGGGTAGGACATGAACTGCCCGAGTTCTTCAGGGTCCTGGGTTTGAAATATTACAAAGAAAGCTGCAAAATAATAATACAAAAAAAAAATTATTCTGTTAATGGATATTGAAAAGAACTGTAAATGTATAGATACCTTATAGCTTTGAAATCACAAGTTCAGATTTAACTTGTGCAACATTACCATGAAGTTTATAGGTTTTGCGTTTTAACCATATATATATATATATATATATATATATATATATATATATATATAAGGTTTTAGTATAAAAAGTAATACAAAAAATACATTATACATCTCACCATTTCCAGAATATCCCAAACTATAAAATTATGACCTGGATAACAAGCTAGAGTAAAAAAATTAAATGACAAAATTGCTGTTTTTTGCTTGCCAAGATTTAAAAAAACAAAACAAAAAAAACTGAAAAACAGAACTAAAATAAGAAGAAAGTTTACATGTGTCTCAATATGATACCTATAAAAAAAAAAACTCCTACAAAACACAAGTCATGCAAAAAAAAAAGTTATGGTTTTCAGGAAATGACAAAAAACTTTTTTTTTTTATATAATTTTTGATAGTTTTTTGTGAGTAAGAAATAGTGAAACAGTGAAATGAACAAAGAATAAAAAAAATTGTCATTCGGTAAGGTCATAATTACACTGAGCAGACAGTAAAGTGGTCATTTATTCTACACTATGAATGCAATAAAAAGAAATACATTTAAAAAAAAAATTTGCAGTGTTTCTTGTTCCGCTCCTCCTTTTACAATGCACCCTAAAAACCATACACCATTAATAAAATAACTTGTCCTCTATAAAAACAACCCCCCCACACAGCTACATTACCAGGAAAAAAATAAATACATGGTTTTTCAAAGGTGCTAAAGAAAAAAAAAATTGTTGTGTCCTGATGGACAAAATTGACCGGGTCTTTGAGGGGTTAATGGACGCAGAGTTGCAGAGTTGGGCTGCCTATTCGCTGACAATAACTTGTAACCAATTCTTTAAGAGGCAAATAAAATAGATTCTCACCTGCACCAAACCCAAGAATAACCACAGCCATTAGCCAACAAAAGCGCAGGAGGTCTCCAAATATCATCTGAAAGTTAAAAGACCAGGATTCAGTCTCGTAGATATTCTCTGTACATGGGAGACTGAGATTTCAGTTTTTTGAAAGTCACTTGACATAAAAAGGTTGAAGAGAAGATGATTGCATATTCTGGAAATTTCACTCCGGCAGAGGAACAAAGAGAGATTGACCAACATTTTGCAAAGTTCCTGGCCGGAGGTTTTATAGGAAACAATCAGAACATTTCTTCCACTAGAATGCTACTATTTTAGATATTTCTTGCCTCTGCTGCTCATCCCTGGCATGTTTGATACTGCCCACTGCACTACCCTCTCCCCAACTTTTTTTTTTTTTTAACGACCCGCTTGTTTATTTCGGCTTAGATATCCTACATCTGGCTGAGCTTTGATTAGCTGATTAAGAAGAGTACAGGACCTTTCCCTCTGTTTCACATGTGAATGCATTTCTAAGCAACAAGTCTGCATAGACTTTAGTCTGCTCATGCATCATCAAATTGTATTATGAATTAGACCCAGAATGTAACCAGAAGGCAACTGAAGGTAACTGGATACATAGTCACTGTAAACAAGGTTTCTGTTTCTTAAAAGGCTTAAAAGGGGTTTTCCCCATGAATAAAAGTTAAATTTCAATCAGTAGTTTTTGGAATGATAATAAGTTCCACAATTGAATGTATTTAAATAAAATGTTCCTGTGCTGAGATAATCTTATAAAATGTTGCCCTGTGTAATGGCTGTTTCTGACCGTGTACGGAACACGGTCTGATCATACCACATCTCCTGGGCAGAGGGGCAGTAAAAGAGTATACAGACATTTCAGCAGGGGATTGCAGCTGATTCTTTCTTTGAAGTAAAACATTGCTTAAAAAACAGGCAGTGAAATGTTTTACCTCACAAAAGAATCAGCTGTGATCCTGTGCCGTAATGTCTGTATACTCTCTTTTGCTTCCTTCCCTGCCCAGGAGCTGTGGTATGATCAGACAGTGTTCCTGTACGGTCAGGCACAGCCATTACACAGTACACAGCAGGGGCACATTTATAACATTATCTCAGCACAGGGACATTTTATTTAAACACATCCAATTGTGGAAATTATTATTATTCCAAGATTAAAGATTAAAATGAACTTTTGTTTGTGTTTAAGTCTCCTCACCTTGGCATGTCAGGCTTGACAGGTCACTCTCCAGAAGGAGAAATGTTACCCCTTGGATCCCGGTCAGATGCCTCTCACCCAGCCAAACCAGATCTCACACTTTGTACTGACGAGGGGCAGTACCCCGAAACAGTGTCTGCAAATTCAGATTGTTTTTTATCCCAAGTCATGTGGCAAGGCTTGTTAGAGGGTCAATTTTGGCTTTCAGGATTGCTAGTTCCAATAGGTGGCACTAGAGTTCTAGTCCACTTACTCTCTGATGAGACAATTTTCATGTTTCTTTCCACTATCACCCCTATAGCCCTCTATTTCCCACAACCCTCCCCTAATCCCTGAATCTAGTAATGAACTAGTTATCTCTCCCTCCATCCTCCCCATCCATCTCACCTCCTCCTCAGATCTGTTCCTCAACATAAAATCCTGTGTCTCTAAACACAGACAGCCACCTCATGCCCTCTTTTGCTCCCACCTACTAACACTCTCTCTGCTTCTCTTCACTCATGGTGATATCTCTCCAAATCCTGGCCCTCCTCACCACATCCCAACCGTTACTTCTACCTCCCATCCACAATCCATCACGAATTTTCGCAACTTTTATAACCTTATACCCATTTACCCGGCCCCAGTTTCCTCAGTCCCTCTAACAGGATCTCTCTGAAACGCTCGCTCTGTCTGCAACAAACTTTCATACATCCATGATCTTTTCATCACTTACAAACTGATACCTAGCTCACGCCCTCTGACACAGCCTCTACAGCTGCATTTTCTGGTGGATTCCACCTTTCTCACACCCCTTAAGTTAGCAACAAGCATGGTGGAGGAGATGGTTATCTCCTGTCAGATAACTACTCCTTCACCCAAATTCCATTGCCATCCTCTGTTACTCTCCATTTTTTGGAAGTGCACTCTGTCCGCATCTACTCCCCCTCCAACCAACTTAATTTAATGCCTCCCAGGGCCAGTCACCACTTTACCACCTTTTTTACATTGATAATCTGACCTGGTGTTGGTAAGGCATTATCTTTTACTATGATGTTTTTTTGATATTTTCCCTGTGCCAAAGATTTGTAAAAAAAAATGTTTTCCCCCATTAGTAGATCCTTATTCTAGACTCAATATAGGGGACACATTGCTCCAAGATTAGAAATCTAATCATCACCGAAACAAATTTTTAAAGATTTAGTCATCTCCACGTTTTGTTCTTGATTATAGAATGGAAAAGAAGATTGAATAAAAGGTCAGTGTTGGGGAAAAGTGTATGAAGGCGCCATCTTTACCTTTTGTATCATGATGGTAAATGGTCCAAGCATCTGGAAACCACGCGTGAAATACATGATATAACACCAGCCCAGGACCATCGCCACCGACATGGGAACCGCTTCTCCATCGCTGTTGGTCAACCTCATGACCAAAACTGCCATCACCATACAGGCAAAACCAATTCTATATAAAAGTTTACAGACATTAATCATGAGATCTTATAGACCAAAAAGAAAAAAAACAAAAAAATCCCAAATATTCTAGAATATTCTTACATTATTATATGAAAGGGACCACCAAGAACGGTCTGCCCAAAATATCTTGTTGCTCCGACCCTCAGCAAGTCGGGAATCTAAAAACAGAAAATAAGTAAATACATAAAGGAGAAATTATCACAAAAGAAAAACTAAAATCTGATGAGCACTCCGGGAAGGAGAAGACAAAGTGGCGAGTTGACTCTGTTGAACCTTATGGGACTTGGTAAGTGCTTCCATAATTAAGCATTATTTATGTGATTGGCCAGTCCGCCAGACCACCAGGGATGTTACTAATAACTGATTCAGTTCCATAGTAATATCCCTAGTGGTCTATTACCTTAACCACCAAAGAGGTTATTATTTAACTTCTCTTTTAAGACCACCAGAGAAAATATTACAGACTCATTCAATGACCTAGTCAACCATGGATATTATTATTAACCTTAATCTCTTAATGCCCTACACTAAACAGAGATATTATCATTCAATTTTTCGTTTCCCTAGACCACCAGGGAGGTTACTAATAACTTTTTCTAATTCCTTGGACCAGCAGGGATATTATTATTCTTTTTTTCCCTGGTGGTCTAGGTAAGTAAAGTAGTTAGTAATAATATAATCTCTGTTGGGCTAGAGAATTGAAGTAGCTATTAGTAACATTTCTGGTGGACTAGGGAAGTGATAAAATGAATGATATTATCCCTGCTGGTATAGGGTAATAAAGACGTTAATAGCAAAGTCCCTGATGGACCGAGTCCATGATAGTTTCCTTGGGGGGGGGGGTCTAGCTTAGGAAATAAGAAGATAATATCCACCCATTCATAGGAATAGCCCACCAGGGCTGTTACTAATAATTTTTTGCAGCCCTAGATCATCAGAGATAATATACTTAATATCTCTTAAGGACCAGGTGAATAACAGGTTGTCATTAAATTACTGACCAAAGCCAGCAGGGATGTTATCATTAAACAGGGTGTCAAAATTTTTTATATGGATAACCGATCCAAATCTCAAGTCATCAATATCACATGACTAGGGGTCCGAGACCTGAGACCCCCACTAATTAGCCATTTTTCATCTTCAGCAGCACCCAGATATAAACAGCATATGGAGCTAAAAATGCAGAGCTGCGGACACGATGTAGTGTCTGTTGCCAAGAATTGCAGCCCCACGCCTGCTAAACTCAATAGGAGTGAATAAAGTGATCTCAAGTTGGAAAATCCTTCGAATTATTATTATTATTTTTTTTTTTAATACACAGCCCTCACTTGTGGTATAATCTAACAATGAGGCTCTTAGACCACAAAAACATGTGCAATCTGCATTTTTAGGATTGCTTACCAAAAGCAGTAGTATAACGATAGCTCCTAAAACGCTAATGAGCTCCCCAACGAGACGGAGATCGTCCTGATAGGTTACATATGCTTCCTGGTAGGTATAATAAGATTAGTCGTAAATAAACGGAAAAAGAGTCAGACAAATAAAAAAAAACCTGGATCCGTTATTTGGCCACTTACATAAAGAGGCTTTTGGATGAAAATGGTTGCATCTCGAGTATCATTAGGTTTTTGAGAAATTTCTTTAAGAGGCCTGTAAGTGCAACACATGGTGACGCAGATCATATAGAGGACGTAGACTGCCGCTAAAAACCAGAAGTATGGTCGACCACAGCTCCTCCACTTCAGACTCACAAGTTCTTTCACAGGTGTAAGGTCAAGGATGTGGCGGGCCTACAACAAAATGTTGGGTTAGAGCAAGGCTCGTGTCATGTAAGAGGTAACGAACATGTACAACCTGAAAAACAGATGTACCTACCGCTCTCTTTTTGGAAGACACTACCAGATCCAACACGGACTGATTTTCTCCCCAAGAGTCAATACCCGAAAGATCGTACAAGACTGAACTCACCGGGCCAAAACGCCACTGGATTTTTTTCCGTTTTTTTAATAAATGTTGAAACATCTGAGAAGTCAAGAAAAAAAAAAAAAAATTAATTAGGAGAATGAGAAACAAGTATAAAACGTTAGATGACCAAACTTCAGAGAGGAACTTTTGAAAGAGACTAATTCTCAGATGAATATTCATGAAAATTTTGCCTTCGTACTACAAACTTTAATAGACATCATTTTAATAGACATCACTTCTAAAGTTTTTGAAAAATTATATAAAATGAACACAAGCTCTCATAAATGTTAAAAACAAAAATCTGGAAAGCTGGTGTGTTTTTTTTTGTGGTTTTGTTTTTTCCAAACGACCTTTCCCTTGATCTCAGGTCATAGCAACTTGATGGATGAACAATCTACAAGAGGATCAGTCTTATGCAAGCCTAGATAGGTCCACCAGGGTCTTGTCCACCGTTATCTTGATAATATCAAGCCATTGGGTTGCTAGTCATCCCCTTCACCTTGTTCCTTCTATTCTTCCGACCATGATGTCCTTCTCCAGTGATTGCTGTCTTCCTATAATATATCCAAAGTAGGCAAGTCGTAGCCTGGTGATCCTTCCTTCTAGTGACAAGTCTGGCTTGATTTGTTCCAAAATGGATTTGTTTGTTCTTCTTGCCATCCATGGTATTGATAACATCCTTCTCCAGCATCACATTTCAAAGGTGTTGATTCTTCTTCTGTCTTGTTTCTTCATTGCATCCGTATGTTGCCACAAAAAAGGATCTCTAATAAGAATGGGCCTGTTATACGGTAACATGCCACCCAGGTACGTACAGTAGGTTAGCACCATAACGTTTACTGGTGGTTTGGCACTGTTGAAGTTGGTTGTATGCCTAAAAAGTTATATGATCTCATTGCTTTACAACTCACCTCCGTGAGCTAGTGTCATGCCAAAACTCCCAATGAACTCTTTGTTGCACTCTTGCTGTTGGACACTATTTAGGTATTGTGCCCATACATAGGTACCATAAAGCCTATATGCCTCTTTGAAGTTGTAACCATCATGATTATGTGCCTCTCAGGAGAAAAAGTAAATCTAACTCAAGTTAGTTTGTCTGCAACTTTTTTTTTTTTTTATTTGATTATTCTTCTATGAAGGTCTTCTTTTTTGGACGCATCTCCGCTGTCTCAAGTGAATTGACCATTAATTTTTCTCTTTTCAAGACATTCAAAATGTTTTACGTACAACAATGTTTCCCTCAGCAGCAGATAATTTGAAGGCCGTAAGACCCATGTAATTGCGGATCGTCTGAATGTCCACCTCGTTGTGTTCCGCATCATCGTAAGACAATATCAGATCGAACATCTGGCAGGAAAAGGTCTGGTTGGGTTGTAGGGCCAAGATATGGAGTATAGTGTTACCTACAAAACACAAAGACCGTAATTAACTACTTTATAGTCAATTTTCATATTTATCTATGGCGATTTATAGGAGGACACGTTAGACACCAAAGCATAGACCATCCATTTCCAAATGCTGGAGACAATTATTTACATGGACAGTTATCAAATTGTCCCACTCCAAATATAGATAACAAATTTTCTCATTCTGATCAATGTATTAACTCTAATAAACTCTTAAAATCAGTCCTCACCGTAGGAATCTTGAGCCCGAATGCTGGCCCCATTCTCAATAAGTAGACGGACAATGGCCTCGTTGCCAGTGCAAGCAGCAAAAGATAATATGTGTTCACCTAAAAGCAAGAAGAAATGAAGAGTCAGATGATCAATGATGATGATCTAACCAAGTTGTAAAGAAAAAAAAAAGTATTTGAGAGCTTTTTCAAAACTAAATTAAGTTATATATATATATATATATATATTATATTACATTACATTATATGTTATATATATAGTTTATGTGGTGCCGATTGTTGCACTAACCGAAGTAAAACAGATTTTCCTGGCTGTAAGAGAAGAAACTTCCAATGGCTCGAGGAGAACTGACATCGGCACCTTTTTGAATCAGTAGTTTCACCAAATTCAAGTTTTGATTGACAGCTGCAATATGTAGTGCAGTTTGTCCTAAAAGAAGAGAAAAATGTAAAATCAATGATAACGTGTAAACCTTTACCAGCAACAATTATACAAGTAGCTTCATTGTTAGAACTCAAAATTTCTTCAATTAATTTAAAGGTGTTGTCCAAGCAGATCAAAAGGAGATTTTGAGACGTCTGGCGTGCATGCTCATGAAATGGAGAGGTGACTGCGCATGTGTGGCCCTCCATTCATGTTGGAGCTTAGAAATTATAACTTTCATGAGACTCATGAAGAGTCCAAAAATGAGGAGATATGAGGAATGGTTTAGGGACGTCGGCATAATGGACAGCCATTTTCCTCATCCCTCCATCTATGCTTTCCGCCACCCCCTCAAAAACATACAATGCTGTCATGCAGTAAAAGTACATAATCAACAATACATTAGGAGTATATGGGGTCAAGGAGTAAAAAAATATATATATATTTTTTTAAAATACTTATTTTTACATCCCATTCAATTAAATAGGGAACAAAAAAAAAAATATGGTGTAGATCCCAAAATCACATTTGACTGAATTTAGCATTATGGTCACAAAATATCACCATAATACAATGCTAGTATCTCACCTTCATACAGGGTAGAGGTGAAGGATTGGTTGATGAGGTCCGGCACAGCTTCTAGAATTATTTCTGCAGCCTCCAGGTTATCATATGTAACAGCCACATGAAGTACGGTCTCTCCCACGGCTCCTAAAACACAGAATAGTAAGATTATGGATAAAAATCACCAAAGGCTCTGATTACGCAAGACTTTAAAATGGCATGTTTTCATAATTTTTGCCATGGCACTAGGTCTTCTATGAAGCCCTACTCTTTGGCCAAGCTCAAACATCTCTACCCACTTACCTCTCATATTCAGGTCAGTCGATGTGCAATCCAAAAGTTTTTTGAGAGCTCCAATATCATTGTCTTTGGCAGCACTGAGTAAAGGACACTCCCTGATCCTGTAAAAGACAAGACAAAAGGCATAAAAGTAAACAAAAAATAAATAGAGTTTAAAAAAAAAAAAATAATAATAATTTAGTAGCCTACACAATGAAAAGAGAAAACTTTCTGGAAACTATTGCATGAATCCAAAAATTCTAGATTGAGTATTGGATATTGGCTGAGGAGCTTCTAAAGTGAAGGTTTTTAGCTGGTGGTAAATCCATCCCATTAGAGTGACCATCGCTGTTTGACACATACAATCATGGTAGTGGTCAGTGAAGTAGCTGCAGCTAGACTTTAGTTGTTGGGCAGCATTTTTTTACCAGCAGACATATTTTGTCAACTATGTTTAAAATTTTACTTTTATACTCTCCTTTCACTTGTCAACATTGCAAATGAAAGTTAATCAGAAGTGGGTCCAGCCTGGGTATGCAAGATCAAAGCATTTTGTCATACAGTTTCACTTGGGGTATGACTTGGGCCCATAGCGGTGCCTGCTCAACATATACAGTGTGTGCAGAAAGTATTCAGACCCCATACATTTTTCACTTTTTGTTTCATTGCAGCCAATTGGCAAATTCTAAAAAGTTAATTTTTTTTTCCATTAAAGTACACTCTACACCCCATCTTGACTGAAAGAAAACAGAAATGTAGAAATTTTTGCAAATTTATTAAAAAAAAAAACTGAAATATCACATGGTCGTAAGGCTGTGTGCCCACGATGCGTTTAAGCGTTTCCGCAGCGGCAATTCCGCTGCAGAAACGCTTAAAAAAAACGGTTGGTAGAAGGTCTGCCATGTTCCCCAATGATAATCCGCATGTGCTGTGCTGTGTCCGCTGCGGATTATCATTGCTGAAAAATCCGCAGCACTACCAATTATTTTGCGGAAGCGCGGCGTTTTCGCCACCATTGACTTGCATTGGAACGCATGTCATCTGCATCACTGCATCTGTACATGCGGATTCCATGCATTTCAATGTGCGGATGGTACCCATGTTTGGAGAAGAGGAGACTCTCCTCCGGACCCGGGTACCATAGTACCTGTAAAAAAAGAATAAAATAAAAAATAAATATTATACTTAATTTCTAATGGCCCCTGGTGTCCTTGTCTCGGCTTGCCGGCAGCTCGTGGTAGACTAAAAGGACCTATGGTGACGTCATTTAGTCATGTGATGGGTCACGCGACCGCATTTCCTTTAATCTACCGCGAGCTGCCGGCAAGCCAAGACAAGGACACCAGGGGCCATCAGAAGGCAAGTATAATATTTATTTTTTTACCATTCTTTCGGTCACACTATATAAATCCATGCCGTTTGCATGGATTTATATAGTGTGACCAAGTTGTCAAGCACTTTGATGATGCTAAAATCGCTTGGAAAGTGCTTGATAACCCGCATGCTGAAATGCATGTGAAGAACGCTTCACTTCCGCTTGTCCCTGGCAGGAAAAACGCATGTACAATCCGCATGTACAATCCACATAGAAAAAACGCATGCAGATTGTACAACAGGGAGATGCAGAAACGCTCAGGAAACATCCGAAGCATTTCTGCATCGTGGGCACATAGCCTAAGTATTCAGACCCTTTGCTCAGACACTCATATTTAAGTCACATGCTGTCCATTTCCTTGTGATCCTCCTTGAGATGGTTCTACGCCTTCATTGGAGTCCAGCTGTGTTTAATTAAACTGATAGGACTTGATTTGGAAAGGCACACACCTGTCTATATAAGACCTCACAGCTCACAGTGTATGTCAGACCAAATGAGAATCATGAGCTTAAAAGGAACTGCCCAAGGGGCTCAGAGACAGAATTGTGGCAAGGCACAGATCGGGCCAAGGTTACAAAAGAATTTCTGCATTACTCAAGGTTCCTAAGAGCACAGTGGCCTCCATAATCCTTAAATGGGAGAGGTTTGGGACCACCAGAAGACTTCCTATACCAGGCCGTCCAGCCAAACTGAGCAATCGTGGGAGAAGAGCCTTGGTGAGAGAGAGCTAAAGAAGAACCCTAAGTTCACTGTGGCTGAGCTCCAGAGATGCAGTAGGGAGATGAGAGAAAGTTCCACAAAGTCAACTATCACTGCAGTCCTCCACCAGTCGGGCCTTTATGGCAGAGTGGCCTGATGGAAGGACTCCTCAGTGCAAGACATATGAAAGCCCGCATAGAGTTTGCTCAAAACACATGAAGGACTCCCAGACTATGAGAAATAAGATTCTCTGGTCTGATGAGATAAAGATAGAACTTTTTGGTGATAATTCTAAGTGGTATGTGTGGAGAAAACCAGGCACTGCTCATCACCTGCCCAATACAATCCCAACAGTGAAACATGGTGGTGGCAGCATCATGCTATGGGGGTGTTTTTCAGCTGCAGGGACAGAACAACTGATTGCAATTGAAGGAAACATGAATGCGGCCAAGTACAGAGATATCCTAGATGAAAACTTCTTCCAGAGTGCTCTGGTCCTATATAAAGAAATTGGAATGATCATTCTTCCAATATTGCTATATGCAAAAACTTTGATTGCAAAATATAATCTATAAACAGTTTTCTAAAATCCAGAGGAAAGGGAATATTAAGTCACATTGAGCTGACACTGTATTGAAGTGATTCAAAAGGCCCTAACCCAAGAATATATTTTCAACTGCAGTGAACATTACTACATGATTCCCCCCCCCCTCTTCCCATTATGCACTTCTCAGCAATTACATATTCAGTTGTGAAATAGTTTCTGGCTTGGATCCAGATATCATAGAATCATAGAATCATAGAATGGTAGAGTTGGAAGGGACCTCCTGGGTCATCTGGTCCAACCCCCTGCTCAAAGCAGGATTCACTAGATCATCTCAGACAGATGTCTGTCCAGCCTCTGTTTGAAGACGTCCATTGAAGGGGAACTCACCACCTCTCGTGGCAGCCTGTTCCACTCATTAATCACCCTAACTGTCAAAAAGTTTTTTCTAATATCTAATCTGTGTCTCCTCCCATTTAGTTTCATCCCATTGCTTCTAGTCTTTCCTTGTGCAAATGAGAATAAAGATGATCCTTCTACAATGTGACAGCCCTTGACATATTTGTAGACAGCTATTAAGTCTCCTCTCAGTCTTCTTTTTTGCAAGCTAAACATTCCCAAATCCTGCAACCGTTCCTCATAGGACATGGTTTGCAGACCAGTCACCATTCTGGTCGCTCTTCTCTGAACTTGCTCCAGTTTGTCTATGTCTTTTTTAAAATGTGGTGCCCAAAACTGTACACAGTATTCCAGATGAGGTCTGACCAAAGAGGAGTAAAGACCGATAATGACTTCACGTGATCTAGACTGTATGCTTCTGTTAATACATCCCAGAATTGTATTTGCCTTTTTTGCTGCTGCATCACACTGTTGACTCATGTTCAGTCTATGATCTATTAGTATACCTAAGTCTTTTTCACATGTACTGTTGCTTAGCTCTATTCCTCCCATTCTGTTATGCTTTTTTCATTTTTATTGCCCAGATGTAGTACTTTGCATTTTTCCCTGTTAAAAACCATTCTGTTGGTTGCTGCCCACTGCTCCAGTTTATTTAGGTCTTTTTGAATCCTCTCTCTCTCTTCTCTAGTATTAGCTATCCCTCCTAGCTTTGTGTCATCAGCAAATTTAATCAGTTTACCCTCAATTCCTTCATCTAAATCATTGATAAAGATGTTGAACAATACAGGTCCCAGGACGGAGCCCTGTGGTACCCCACTTGAGACATTCATCCAGCTGGATGTGAAGCCATTTACAACCACCCTTTGAGTCCGATCACTAAGCCAGTTATGAATCCACCTAACAGTTGCCTGTTGCCTGGTCCATTGCATACTTGGTCATTTTTTCAATAAGGATGGTGTGAGATACTTTGTCAAATGCTTTGCTGAAGTCAAGATATACTATATCTACAGCATTTCCCTGATCCACCCAGTCAGTGATTCTGTCATAGAAGGAAATTAAGTTAGTCTGACATGACTTGTTAGTTACAAAACCATGCTGACTCTGGTTAATCACTTCATTCTTATCCATGTACTTACATACATGTTGTTTAATAATTTGTTCAAAGATCTTTCCTGGTATAGAAGTCAGACTCACCGGCCTATAGTTCCCTGGGTCCACCTTCTTCCCCTTTTTGAAGATAGGAACAACATTTGCTCTTCTCCAGTCTTCTGGGACTTCTCCTGTTCTCCAAGAATTTTCAAAGATTATGGAGAGTGGTTCTAAAATTTCTTCTACGATCTCCTTCAGTACTCTGGGGTGTAATTCATCTGGACCTGGAGACTTGAACTCATTTATGTTAGCTAAATATTCCCTCACAATCTTTCTGTTTACAGATAACTTGGATTCCTCTATTCCTTTAAAAGGACAGTGAAGATCAGTTGATGTTACATTTTCTTTCTGAGAGAAAACAGATGCAAAATAGGAATTAAAAAGTTCGGCCTTCTCAACATCCTCTCTTACCATTTCTCCATTTTCATCCTGTAAAAATCCTATAGCATCTTTGACTTTTCTTTTACTTTTGACATACCCCCAAAATCCTTTTTTATTGCTTTTGACATCTCTTGCAAGCCTTAATTCATTGTCAGCTTTAGCTAACCTGATACGTGCCCTGCAGGATCTGCAGACTGCATTATAATCTTCTTTAGATATGCCTCCCTCTTTCCATTTAATAAACATTTCTTTCTTTCTTTTTAGCATGTGTTTAAGTTCTGTGTTCATCCATCCTGGTTTCCTTAAATGCTTCCCATTCTTCCTACTTTTCGGGATTGTTAACGATTGTGCTTTGAGAATCTCATTTTTAAAAATTTCCCATCCTTCCTGGACATTTTTGTCCTTAAGGACATCCAGCCATTGGATCCCTCCTATTCTCTTTCTGAGTCTCTTAAAATCTGCCTTTCTAAAATCTAACCTTGAAGTCTGAGTCTTCACATGTCTTCCTCCTCTAGTTATCCAAAATTCTATAATAGCATGATCGCTGCCTCCTAGGGTCCCAGCCACCTTTACCTCCTCAACCATTTCCTCCCTGTTTATAAGGATTAGATCCAAAGTAGCAGATCCCCTTGTTTTCTCCCCTACCTTTTGGAAGATAAAGTTGTCAGCAAGAGAGGATAAGAATTTGCTTGACCTGTTAGTTTTACTTGAGAGAGATTCCCAACAAATGTCTGGATAGTTGAAATCTCCCATGACCACTACGTCATATTTTTTGGAGAACTTGGTCATTTGATACATAAAGAGTTCATCCATATCTTCAGCTTGCCCAGGTGGCCTGTAGTAAATGCCTACAATGGTGTCCTTTCCGTTGTTCTCTCCTTGTATTCTTACCCAAACAGTTTCCACAGAACTCCCAGTCTCTGAAGCTTCAATCTCTGTGCAGATATACGCTTTTCTAACATACAATGCAACACCTCCTCCTCGTTTATCAAGTCTGTTTCTTGCAAATAAGTTGTATCCTTTTAGCCTTTTATTCCAATCATGTGTATCGTCCCACCAAGTTTCAGTGATTCCAATGACATCATATTCCTTTTCCTGCGTTAGTAGTTCCAATTCTCCTTGTTTGTTGCCCATGCTTTGTGCATTTGTATAAAAACATGTTAGTTTGTGATTGGTTTCTCTTCCTCCCATATTTTTATTATTTAAATTGTTTTGTCTTTGTTCTTCCTTTCCACTTCCAGTAGCAGAGATCTCAATAGTATTTGTCAGCTGTATGGCTTTTTCTACCCTTTTGCTTCCCTTCCCACATTGTTCTAGTTTAAAGCTCTTCTGATGAGTGTAGCAAGGCGACTTCCAAATACATGTTTTCCAGTCTTCGTAAGGTGCACCCCATCTCTAGCAAGTAGTCCATCGTATAGGTAATTCATTCCGTGATCCAGAAATCCAAATCCTTGTTGACGGCACCATCGACGTAGCCAGTTGTTCACCTGTAGAATCTTATTCCACCTCATTGTTCCATGGCCATCCACTGGGAGGATGGATGAGAAGACCACCTGCGCTCCCAATTCTTTCACTTTCTTGCCTAAGTCTTCAAAGTCACTGCAGATGGTTTCCAGGTCCTTTCTTGCGGTGTCATTTGTCCCCACATGTATTAGCAGGAATGGGTAGTGATCTGTAGGTCTGAAGAGTCTTGATATCCTGTCAGACACATCTTTAATTTTTGCTCCTGGAAGACAGCACATTTCTCTTGAGGTTATGTCTGGTCTGCAGATAGCGGCCTCTGTTCCTCTTAACAGGGAATCCCCCATGACCACCACTCTCCGTTTTTTCTTCACAACATTCTTCTTTCTCCATCCAGGAGGATTCTGAGGGCTTACAAGGTTATTCATTGCTGGCAAAGTCTTATTTTGCTGTATTTCTTCATGGTTTAGTAAAGGGAGGGGAGTAGATAATAGCATGCCCTGGGGTCTTACCATAGTGCTTGGCAGCATAGAGGAATTTCCAGGTTTACAATTCAACATTTGAACATTTTAATGCCTGTTGCCAACATTTTTGACAAGGAAGTGTTATCATACTGTATCCAATTATATAACATAGTACTATGGGATGTACCAGTAGGAGGCGGTTTCTTTAAAAATGTTTTTGTTTTTGAAACCACTAACATTTGTTACAATTTCCTAATTTAATCAATTGTTCATTTTTATTTAAATTTTAGAAATCAAATAAGGCGCTCATCTCCTGGCCGGTAGCAGCGTAAGGACCGCCGGGGTCGGGATACTTCTGCTGCGAGCGCCCGCACAGGCAGTGCCGCTGACATCCATGCGGCTAGGGTGTGAAGGGAGGACCGGGGAGCGGCGCTGACATCCAATTGGTCGCGGCCGCTATTTAAAAGTGCCGCACAAATCGGTGATTGGTCGCGGTCTTGGGCCGCGACCAATCACTGATCTTGCCGCAAAAGTTAAACACTACTGTGCCGATCTTGGCTACACATTTAAACACCGCTGTGCTGATTGGTCGCCGACGCTGGGCGCGACCAATCGCCGATTTTGGCGCCACATTTAAATAGCGCCTGCGACCAATCAGCATTATTGGGGCCAAATTTAAACCACGCTCTGCTGATTAGTCGAGGCCGTCGGCCGCGACCAATCATAGAGATTGGCGCCAAATTTAAACCCCGCTCTGCTGATTGGTCGCGACCGCCCGTGACCAATCAGCAATTTTGGCGCCAAATTTAAACCCCGCTCTGCTGATTGCGCCCGGTCGGCAGCATACATATTCTAGAATACCCGATGCGTTAGAATCGGGCCACCATCTAGTAATTTATAATATATATACACACATATACATATACATACTGCTCAAAAAAATAAAGGGAACACAAACAACAGAATATAACTCCAAGTAAATCAAACTTCTGTGAAATCAAACTGTCCACTTAGGAAGCAACACTGATTGACAATCAATTTCACATGCTGTTGTGCAAATAGAATAGACAATAGATGGAAATTATTGGCAATTATCAAGACACCCTCAATAAAGGAGTGGTTCTGCAGGTGGGGACCACAGACCACATCTCAGTACCAATGCTTTCTGGCTGATGTTTTGGTCACTTTTGAATGTTGGTTGTGCTTTCACACTCGTGGTAGCATGAGACGGACTCTACAACCCACAGAAGTTGCTCAGGTAGTGCAGCTCATCCAGGATGGCACATCAATGCGAGCTGTGGCAAGAAGGTTTGCTATGTCTGTCAGCGTAGTGTCCAGAGGCTGGAGGCGCTACCAGGAGACAGGCCAGTACACCAGGAGACGTGGAGGGGGCCGTAGGAGGGCAACAACCCAGCAGCGGGACCGCTACCTCCGCCTTTGTGCAAGGAGGAACAGGAGGAGCACTGCCAGAGCCCTGCAAAATGACCTCCAGCAGGCCTCAAATGTGCATGTGTCTGCACAAACGGTTAGAAACCGACTCCATGAGGGTGGTAGGAGGGCCCGACGTCCACAGATGGGGGTTGTGCTCACAGCTCAACACCGTGCAGGACGCTTGGCATTTGCCACAGAACACCAGGATTGGCAAAGTCGCCACTGGCGCCCTCTGCTCTTCACATATGAAAGCAGGTTCACACTGAGCACATGTGACAGACGTGACAGAGTCTGGAGACGCCGCGGAGAGCGATCTGCTGCCTGCAACATCCTTCAGCATGACCGGTTTGGCAGTGGGTCAGTAATGGTGTGGGGTGACATTTCTTTGGAGGGTGCACAGCCCTCTATGTGCTCGCCAGAGGTAGCCTGACTGCCATTAGGTACCGAGATGAGATCCTCAGACCCCTTGTGAGACCATATGCTGGTGCGGTTGGCCCTGGGTTCCTCCTAATGCAGGACAATGCCAGACCTCATGTGGCTGGAGTGTGTCCGCAGTTCCTGCAAGATGAAGGCATTGAAGCTATGGACTGGCCCGCCCGTTCCCCAGACCTGAATCCGATTGAGCACATCTGGGACATCATGTCTCGCTCCATCCACCAACGTCACGTTGCACCACAGACTGTCCAGGAGTTGGCGGATGCTTTAGTCCAGGTCTGGGAGGAGATCCCACAGGAGACCATCCGCTACCTCATCAGGAGCATGCCCAGGCGTTGTAGGGAGGTCATACAGGCACGTGGAGGCCACACACAATACTCAGCCTCATCAGGAGCATGCCTAGGCATTGTAGGGAGGTCATACAGGCACATGGAGGCCACACACAATATGGAGTCTCATTTTGACTTGTTTTAAGGACATTACATCAAAGTTGGATCAGCCTGTAGTGTGTTTTTCCACTTTAATTTTGGGGGTGACTCTAAATCCAGGCCTCCATTGGTTAATAAATTTGATTTCCATTGATGATTTTTGTGTGATTTTGTTGTCAGCACATTCAACTTTGTACAGAACAAAGTATTCAATGAGAATATTTCATTCATTCAGATCTAGGATGGGTTATAGAAGTGTTCCCTCTACTTTTTTGAGCGGTGTATATATATAATATATATATATATATATATATATATATATATATATATATATATATATATATATATATATATATATATATATATATATATATATATATATATAACTCTATACCTGTTCACTTTGGAAATTCTCCTTTCATGTAAAACCTTTCTGCTCAAAAAGAGTAATCAGTTCAGTTCCATGCCATTATCCCCCATTGCCCTTCCAGTAATTCTACTTTATCCCTCATTCACATTTTAATTTTTTTTTTCCTTCACAAATGCAGCTTTGTGTTTAAAAAAAATAATTCTCATTTGGATAGTCAAGTAATATTTGCCTTTTTTTCATTATATATGGGACCTATTTTTTCATATATCGGACATCATCCCCCCTCCCCCTCATCAGGGATACTTCTAGAAACAACACATCCCCAATTACATTGAGGATTCAGTCCCTTGGCTGCACCAGTGATCATATGATGTTACGATGTTAGTGCTTCCAAAACTAATAGCACTTGTTCAGCACGGTGTAAATAGTAATACGGAAGGTAGAGATGGTAATAAACCATCTCTGCCTCCTCTGTGGGGAGTCTGGCTGTGTCTGAGTGATAGCTTGCCGCTCCTGCATGATCTTCTAGAAATATTTGGACTGCCTCAACTTTTTAAAAGTCATTGGACTACCCCCAAATAGTTAAACAAAAATGAAAAAAAAAACACTACCTGAGGACTAGGTGATCAATCTCTGAAAGTGGTCCAATCTCTATGAGACTGAAGAAGGTCGCCAGGCACTGGACTCAGATCTGAAGTGACAGGCGCTCTATAAAAATGGCTCAAAACCAACGATCGACGGTTATCACCCATCCTGACAATTTGTAATAAAGGGGTTCTTTCTTATTTTACGACTACTGATCTTCCAAGTATAGTAATTATCTCCTACAGGAAAGTTACAAATCCAGAGCTGAAGATTATCCTGCGGTTTCGTAATATTACTATAATTTCCATGGAGAAGTACAGGAGTAGTGCACCTTCAGAGCCCTGCGGGCAGCGAGGTTACATGAGCTGGCAGTGCCATGTACATTTCATCACGGTCATGAGTTCACTTCCAGGTAAAAATATCCAGAACGTGTCCAGTGAAAGGAGAATTTACATAACCCCACATGATATTACTACTATTGTGATGATGTCTTCCGCAAGACAGCCATGATGGGCTAGTAGTCGTCAAAATGGACAGAGCATCACTTAGAGTTTCTACCTCCAATAGGTGGCGTTAGAAAGCCTTTTTCCTAGAGGAAAGATCATTTGCATACCTTTTTCCCCAGAGAGCATTGCCTGACCTATAAGTCTCCATACTGTATGTCGGCTGTTGGTTTTCACAAGGAGAGACAATGCCTTCTATACCATTTCCTTTTGCGGAAAAATAAAGAGAATCCTAAACCTAAACTTGGTATTGGCAGAAATCATTAATTTCTTTTAAAGCATCTAAAGAGTCTAAACAGTGAAAAAAGTTTTTCAAATTGTGCAAAGTTTTACGAGTTTTTAACCAAGTCACAACCCTCCTCATAAAGCCAGGCCCCTTTCTAGCGTTAGCAGCGATTTAGCCATACATCTGGGGTAAAACTAGAAAGGCCAATTTGGAGCAAAATGTGTCAAATTTTGGTGCAAATCGAAGGAGCGCTCACAAGAGTAAATCTGCCCATTGTTTCATAAGTAATTTTGCTTGTCAAAGTGATTCACGAGTTTACCTCTAGTATACTGTCAAAATGGCGAACTCTCTCTATATATATATATATATCATTGTGCCACTTTGTTCCCACTTTCAAGAAGTGTCAAAGTTGATCACATTTGCTTCCACGCTTAGAGACTGGAACTGCAGGCTCATTAGTGATTTTACAGTCATGAAATTATTTTTATTATTATATTGGTGGCTAATTTTAGTAACATAAGAGCATAAATGACAAAGGAATCAACAGAGTAAGATTTAATTAAAAACTAAGATACAACAATTATAAAAAGGTCTACAAGTCACAGGAGAGTAAACAGCAAGAGACAAGATGTACTCAGCTATAGGTAGTGAGGACAGACAGATTCATGAATGTAGGTCATCACGGCACAGGAAATATGGAAATTTTTACCTGTTTAGAACAATTATTTTTTTCCTTGGATGGGAAGCAGTATCATTTATATGTCTTTTCTTAGATACAGTGCATTGTGAAAGTATTTGGCCCCCTTGAATTTTTCTACCTTTTGCCACATTTCTGGCTTCCAACATAAAGATATAAAATTGTAATTTTTTGGGGAAGAATCAACAACAAGTGGGACACAATCGTGAAGTGGAACAAAATTTATTGGATATTTTAAACTTTTTTAACAAATTAAAAACTGAAAAGTGGGGCGTGCAATATTATTCGGCCCCTTTACTTTCAGTGCAGAAGTTCAGTGAGGATCTCTGAATGATCCAATGTTGTCCTAAATGACTGGTAATGATAAATAGGATCCACCTGTGTGTAATCAAGTCTTCGTATAAATGCACCTGCTCTGTGATAGTCTCAGGGTTCTGTTTCAAGTGCAGAGAGCATCATGAAGACCAAGGAACACACCAGGCAGGTCCGAGATACTGTTGTGGCGAAGTTTAAACCCGGATTTGGATACAAAAAGATTTCCCAAGTTTTAAACATCTCAAGGAGCACTGTGCAAGCGATCATATTGAAATGGAAGGAGTATCAGACCACTGCAAATCTACCAAGACCCGGCCGTCCCTCTAAACATTCATCTCGAACAAGGAGAAGACTGATCAGAGATGCAGCCAAAAGGCCCATGAACACTCTGGATGAACTGCAGAGATCTACAGCTGAGGTGGCAGAGTCTGTTCATAGGACAACAATCAGTCGTACACTGCACAAATCTGGCCTTTATGGAAGAGTGGCAAGAAGAAAGCCATTTTTCAAAGATATCCATAAAAAGTCTTGTTTGAAGTTTGGCACAAGCCACCTGGGAGACACACCAAACATGTGGAATAAGGTGCTCTGGTCAGATGAAACCAAAATCGAACTTTTTGGCCACAATGCAAAACGATATGTTTGGCGTAAAAGCAACACAGCTCATCACCCTCAAAACACCATCCCCACTGTCAAACATGGTGGTGGCAGCATCATGGTTTGGGCCTGCTTTTCATCAGCAGGGACAGGGAAGATGGTTAAAATTGATGGGAAGATGGACGGAGCCAAATACAGGACCATTCTGGAAGAAAACCTGTTGGAGGTTGCAAAAGACCTGAGACTGGGACGAAGATTTATCTTTTAACAAGACGATCCCAAACATAAAGCAAAATCTACAATGGAATGGTTCAAAAATAAATGTATCCAGGTGTTAGAATGGCCAAGTCAAAGTCCAGACCTGAATCCAATCGAGAATCTGAGGAAAGAGCTGAAAACTGCTGTTCACAAACGCCCTCCATCCAACCTCAATGAGCTCGAGCTGTTTTGCAAGGAAGAATGGGCAAGAATTTCAGCCTCTCGATGTGCAAAACTGATAGAGACATACCCCAAGCGACTTGCAGCTGTAATCGCAGCAAAAGGTGACGCTACTAAGTATTAACTCAAGGGGGCCGAATAATATTGCACGCCCCACTTTTCAGTTTTGAATTTGTTAAAAAAGTTTAAAATATCCAATAAATTTCGTTCCACTTCACGACTGTGTCCCACTTGTTTTTGATTCTTCCCAAAAAAATTAAAATTTTATATCCATGTTTGAAGCCAGAAATGTGGCAAAAGGTAGAAAAGTTCAAGGGGGACAAATACTTTCACAATGCACTGTATATAGTATTATATTCTTGTACATAGGAGCAGTATTATAGTAGTTATATTCTTGCATATAGGAGCAGTATTATAGTAGTTATATTCTTGTACATAGGGGCAGTGTTATAGTAGTTATATTCTTGTTCATAGGGGCAGTATTATAGTAGTTATATTCTTGTATATAGGAGCAGTATTATAGTAGTTGTATTCTTGTACATAGGAGCAGTATTATAGTAGTTATATTCTTGTACATAGGGGCAGTATTATAGTAGTTATATTCTTGTACATAGGGGGCAGTATTATAGTAGTTATATTCTTGTATATAGGAGCAGTATTATAGTAGTTATATTCTTGTACATAGGAGCAGTATTATAGTAGTTATATTCTTGTACATAGGGGCAGTATTATAGTAGTTATATTCTTGTACATAGGGGGCAGTATTATAGTAGTTATATTCTTGTACATAGGAGCAGTATTATAGTAGTTATATTCTTGTACATAGGGGCAGTATTATAGTAGTTATATTCTTGTACATAGGGGGCAGTATTATAGTAGTTATATTCTTGTACATAGGAGCAGTATTATAGTAGTTATATTCTTGTATATAGGAGCAGTATTATAGTAGTTATATTCTTGTACATAGGAGCAGTATTATATTAGTTATATTCTTGCACATAGGAGCAGTATTATAGTAGTTATATTCTTGTATATAGGGGCAGTATTATAGTAGTTATATTCTTGTACATAGGGGGCAGTATTATAGTAGTTATATTCTTGTACATAGGGGGCAGTATTATAGTAGTTATATTCTTGTACATAGGAGCAGTATTATAGTAACTATATTGTTGTTAATAGGACGCAGTATTATAGTAGTTATATTCTTGTACATAGGAGCAGTATTATAGTAGTTATATTCTTGTACATAGGAGCAGTATTATAGTAGTTATATTCTTGTACATAGGAGCAGTATTATAGTAGTTATATTCTTGTACATAGGGGGCAGTATTATAGTAGCTATATTCTTGTACATAGGGGGCAGTATTATAGTAGTTATATTCTTGTACATAGGGGCAGTATTATAGTAGCTATATTGTTGTTAATAGGACGCAGTATTATAGTAGTTATATTCTTGTACATAGGGGGCAGTATTATAGTAGTTATATTCTTGTACATAGGAGCAGTATTATAGTAGCTATATTGTTGTTAATAGGACGCAGTATTATAGTAGTTATATTCTTGTACATAGGGGGCAGTATTATAGTAGTTATATTCTTGTACATAGGAGCAGTATTATAGTAGCTATATTGTTGTTAATAGGACGCAGTATTATAGTAGTTATATTCTTGTACACAGGACGCAGTGCTATTTTTGTACAAAGAGGAAGTATCCATTTTTTTCTTGTACACAGGAGTATTGCATCTTTTTTTTCAAATTATCATATTTTAATATTTATACAGTCTTGCATTAATGAAATTCTTTTATGAAGCAAACAAGTCTATGAAGAGATTTGCTACCTAAAAGTTATACATATTCCTATCCCTTCCTATCTGGGCGTGCAAGATGCATTTCCTCATTGAGATCATAAAGTTAATTAATGCTTTTAATAGAAACATAGAAAGTGATAATTTGCAGGCTACAGCCATAGATAACATCTGACACCCATGTTAAAAAAAATCCTTTATGTAAAGAACAAAATAATCTAATGTATGTAGGAAAAATACAGCTTGTGGCCAAGCAATGGTTATAGATAATCACCCAAAAAGTTTTCCCCTATGTTTTGTTATTGCTTGCCCTAATAAAAGCCATGGATCCAATTTCTATAAGTATAATGATTAAAGTCATTTCCTTTTTTTTTGTTTACCCATGTTTCTTGCAATTCTTGTACAGAAATGAATTGTGCTAAATTTTAATCTGCATTGTTCACACATTCTTTTTCAGACTCTCCAACATGCAGTTTTCAGTCTGATCTAATTTGTGCATCTCTCCCAGTAACGTGGGCTGGATGTGAGCTCTGTGTCTCTCCCAGTAATATAGGCTGGATGTGAGCTGTGTCTCTCCCAGTAATATAGGCTGGATGTAAGGTGTGTGTCTCTCCCAGTAATATAGGCTGGATGTGAGCTCTGTGTGTCTCTCCCAGTAATATAGGCTGGGTGTGAGCTCTGTGTCTCTCTCCCAGTAATATAGGCTGGATGTGAACTCTTTGTGTCTCTCCCAGTAATATAAGCTGAATGTGAGCTGTGTGTGTGTGTGTCTCTCCCAGTAATATAGGCTGGACGTGAGCTGTGTGTGTCTCTCCCAGTAATATAGGATGAATGTGAGGTCTGTGTGTCTCTCTCAGTAATATAGGCTGGATGTGAGGTCTGTGTCTCTCTCCCAGTAATATAGGCTGGATGTGAGCTGTGTGCATCTCTCCCAGTAATATAGGCTGGATGTGAGCTCTGTGCGTCTCTCCCAGTAATATAGGCTGAATGTATCTCCCAGTAATATAGCCTAGATGTGATTTCTATGAGTCTCTCCCAGTAATATAGGCTGGATATGATGTCTGTGGGTCTCTCCCAGTAATATAGGATGGATGTGATGTCTGTGGGTCTCTCCCAGTAATATAGGATGGATGTGATGTCTGTGCGTCTTTCTCAGTAATATAGGCTGGATGTCATGTCTGTGGGTCTCTCCCAGTAACATAGGATGGATGTGATGTCTGTGGGTCTCTCCCAGTAACATAGGATGGATGTGATGTCTTTGGGTCTCTCCCAGTAATATAGGATGGATGTGAAGTCTGTGGGTCTCTCCCAGTAATATAGGCTGGATGTGAAGTCTGAATATTCAGGGTGCAGTTGTCTTCATTAGCACCTACATCAGCCCATATTTTCCCCTACATGTTTCTTTTTTCTCAGCTTTCCTCCATATCTACAACCTGTTTTTACAGCCCTCCTTGAGACTGTAGATGCATCCTCCCATCACTGTTGCCTTCGGTACAACCCGCTCACTTTCTCTGCTGCTACCTCTAACACAGAAGAGAGGGAGAGAACAATTCTCTATGAAGATGTACATAGCCTTTAAATGGATAAGGTTAGGTACATTTAAGAATGCATGCCATGTTCCATTTTTAGTAATGAAGAAATCCACAATTTCTAGTATTTGCCCACGGCATGTCTTAATAGTGGTCTATGAAACGACAACTATACCATGGAGCTAAATGAGACAGTAACCTCCGATTTCACTCAGCTCATGGTGAAATTTTTGGAGCAAAGTAGCTTTTTAATACCAAGTAAGAAACACAACCCACACCAAATTTTTGGTAAAAGTGAAATGTGGGATCCCGTTCAGATTCCCCCTCTGTCCTCATTTCCCTCTTTATATAACAAAATGTTGAATTATGCATGTCCTGCATTGTACAAGGTGTAATTTACTTAAATAGTGAATAGTTTAAGATGTCATCAAAAATAGCACCAAGGCATTCTGCAGAGTGAGATGTCTTAAGATAAGATGTAATGATAATGGAGACATTATGCATTACTCAGAGATGTGCTATGAGATATATAATGGTAATTGTGAGAGCGGTCTGTGATTTAGATATCTACGATCTGATCTGTCCATGACAAAACCAGGGTGGCACCCATCATCCCCCTCCAGTCATCTGTCCGTCAAAGGAAGATAGAGACTTTGTTCAACATTGATGGCTTTGTCGTCATTAGGGTCTTTTTTCGTTGAGAGTACCACGTTGTCCTCTCATTTATCCACTTTATCTGAAGACTCTGGCAAAGGATGTGGAAACCTTCAAGGACTTGTCTCTTTACTCAAGTCATTTTCACTATTAGGTTTCCTTAAAAATATTGCACAGTTTCGTCTTTTACATACTTTTTCTTTCCTTGCACATTGCTGGCTTCAGAAGGAGCTAACTGAGAATCTGCCAGTGAGCTTGTTCTAACGGAGAGTTTATAACTGTTTTATAGGTCTTTTTTTTTCTACCGATTTGTGACTACAGACCACATCAAAGTTAAGATGAACTTGGATGTGGTCAGAAATCTGTTGAGAGGAATTCAGAAAAAAAGACACAGAAAAACAGGTATAAACTCCTCATCAGAATAAGTTCACTGGCAGATTTTTAGGTAACTCATTCTGCAGCCAGCAACATGCAGAAAAAACGGAGCCTGGTGCAAAATTTTTAAATGGAACCCAATTGGTAAAAAAAATAATTAAATACTTAAATAGAGTTGGATTTCACCAGGCCTGGGACACTTTACTTTGCATATAGAGGAAATATGGAATTTTACTATAAGAAAGTAGGATGGGTAAGAGATGAATTAAAAGGGACCATACACTTTACGGTACATTGGTAAATTGCACCAGAAGTTGGGTCAACACATTTCCTCCTATGACTGCGGATTCCAGAGACTGGCTGGGGCGGACTCTCCCCTTTGCTATTCCTCCTAAGCTGTGTGATTGACCAGTCTCCTGTGACCAAGCTCCCAGTTAGGGAGAGACAACAAATATCTAATCTGTATCTTCTCCCTTTGTTTCTTTCCATTGCGCTTCGTGTTTCCATGTGCAAATGAGAATAAGGATGATCCCGCTACACTGTGACAGCCCTTCAGATATTTGTAGACAGCTATTAAATCTCCTCTCAGTCTTTTTTTTTGCAAGCTAAACATTCCCAGATCCTTTAACCGTTCCTCATAGGACATAGTTTGCAGACCGGTCACCATTCTGGTCCCTCTTCTCTGAACTTGCTCCAGTTTTTCAATGCATTCTTTAAAACGTGGTGCCCTGAACTAGTCACAGTATTCCAGATGAGGTCTGACCAAGGAGGAGTAGAGGGGAATAATGACTTCACGTGATCTAGACTCTATGCTTCTGTTAATACATCCCAGAACTGTGTTTGCCTTTTTTTGCTGCTGCATCACACTGTTGACTCATGTGCAGTCTGTGATCTATTAGTATACCCAAGTCTTTTTCAAACCTGATGAAGCACCTTCCCTTAGGGTATACAAAAGGTGCTTCACTGCCAGAAAAAAAAGAAAACAAATAAGCGACAATAAGACTTTGATTTCTAGGATCCTGAAATGAATTCTTTGTGAGGTGGAGAAGGGTTTCCTGCACTAGTTAATAGATTAAGTTATTATGTAAGGAATGACATAAGAGCCAGTGAGAACCGGTGATGAAATGTATCACTGTGTGGAATCAGAAACAAATACCGTATTTTTCGGACCATAAGACGCACTTTTTTCCTCCAAAATTTTGAAGGAAAATGGGGGGTGCGTCTTATAATCCGAATGTTGGGGGGGGTGTATATTTATGTGTGGTGTGGGGGGAGCGGTATCGGTGGAGGAGCGGGGAACAGGAGGCAGCAGCCGCCTACTGCAGCCTACACTGTCCCCGCTGCTAAAGAAAATGAATATTCACTGCTCCCCACGCCCCACGTGGGGAGCACTGAATATTCATGCTCCTTAATAGCGGTATACAGTGTAGCCGCGCTGCGGCTGCTGCTGGTGCCGGCTATCTCCTGTGCCCGCTGTTAAAGGGTATGAATATTCAACCTCTCTCCATGCCCATGGGCGTGGGGAGGGGGTGAATATTCATGCCCTTTAATGAGAGGGCACAGGAGATAGCCGGCAGCAGCAGCAGCCGCAGCGCGGCTCTGCTGTGTGTCAGCTATGAAGGAGAGTGAAGTCACTGCTCCCCGCACACACAGAACCAGCATGGGGAGCAGTGACCTCCGGCAGCTGATCTCTCCTTGTGAGCTGCGCATGGCAGTGACGTCATGCGCGGCTCACATGGAGAGATCAGTGCAGGCTGACCGGACGCAGCGCTGGAGGAGAGAGAAGAGAGGTGAGTAGGAGTGTTTATTTTTTTTTAATGTGCATCTTGATGGGGATTAGGGGTGCCATGCAGGGGCGGACCTACCGCCCGTGCAGCCGGTTCATTGAACGGGGGCCCCGAGGGAGAGGGGGCCCCTCCAGCCTCCAGCAGGGCCGCCATCAGGGCATGACTGCCCTGACTCCAGCATGGGGCCCGGGCTGTCGGGGCCCCCCCTCTTGTGCGTCTCCTCATGGGGCCCCCCCGCAGGACCCCCCGCCGTCACATGACCGGAGATGTCCCTGCGCTCAGCATGGTTCCCCGGCCCCATGCTGAGCGCAGGGACATCTCCGGTCATGTGACGGCGCTGGCACAATACTTACCCCTCCCCGAGCCTCCGCAGCGTCTTCCGCGTCCTCTGACTGTGGCGTCTCAGGTCAGAGGGCGCGGTGATATGCTTACAGCGCGCGCGATCTCTCCTGAGCTGTCACAGCGGGAAGACGTGGGCGACGCTGTGGAGTCCGGATCAGCATCAGGTAAGAAGTGAGGTGAGTATTTGATTTTTTTTTTTTTTTTTTTAATGTATGGGGGCATGGGGCATTATATGGTGGGGGGAGAGTGTGTGTGACGTCCTGCATGGGGCATTATATGGGGTGTGTGTGACATACTGCATGGGGCATTATATGGGGGAGGGTGACATACCGCATGGGGCATTATATGGTGGGGGGAGAGTGGGCATGACATCCTGCATGGGGCATTATAAGAGGGGAAGGGGGGAAGAGACATCCTGCATGGGGCATTATAAGGAGGGTGTGTGTGTGACATACTGCATGGGGCATTATAAGGGAGGGGGTGGTCTGACATACTGCATGGGGCATTGAAAAGGGGGGAAGTGACATCTTGCAAGGGGCATTATATGAGGGGGGGTGACATCCTGCATGGGGCATTATAAGGGGGGGAACAGCCAGCATGGAGCGTTACATTGGGGCCAATATTCTGTATGGAGCGTTATATGGGGACCAGTATCCTGTATGGAGCATTATAAGGGGGTCAGTATCCTGTATGGAGCATTATATGGTGCCCATAATACTGTATGGAGGACTATACTGTCCGGTCTGCACTGTGCGCTGTGAGGATTCGCCGGTTTCTGAGTTATTGTGGAATTTACAATAGATATCGCTCATGTCATGTAGTAAGTGAAATCATTGTGTAGCGTTGGCGTCCCTGCCCTCTGCTAGGCAGGGACGCTGTTCCCCTCACCTCTCTGCTCCGAGCCCGGCGTCCTCCTCCCACTCTGCTGGCAGCGCGCGCTCCTTCCCGGCCACTGTGCTTAGGGCGCGCGCGCTCCCTCCCTCTTAAAGGGGCCGCACGCGCCGTCCTAAGGAGTCCCCGGCCAATGGCCGGAGGACTTCACCATATATAAGGCACCTCCTCCAAAATGGAGGTGCCCGAGCAATGTTGTTGCACTGTTCACTACTCTGCTTCAGCCCTCAGGTCCCGTTGCCAGTTACCTGCCAGTTACCTGCCTGATTCCTGCCAGAGTCCTGCCAGTTTGCTGTCTGTTTCCTGCCTGATATTCCTGCTACCTGCTTGCTAGCCTGAGGTCCGACGGTCTGCCTTCCTACTCCTGTCAGTCTGTCTATGGACCAGCTTGGCCGCTCACCTGGGAGCGCACATCTGCTACCTGCCTGCTAGCCTTCCTGGAGGCTCTGCCGTCACGTGCTGTGACCACCTGCTATTCCAGAGACTCCTGCCCGCTCACCTGGGAGCGCACATCTGCTACCTGCCTGCTAGCCTTCCTGGAGGCTCCGCCATCACGTGCTGTGACCACCTGCTATTCCAGAGACTCCTGCCCGCTCACCTGGGAGCGCTCCTCCGCTACCTGCCTGCTTGCCTACCTGGAGGCTCCGCCGTCACGTGCTGTGACCACCTGCTATTCCAGAGACTCTTGCCCGCTCACCTGGGAGCGCTCATCTGCTACCTGTCTGTTGGACTTCCTGGAGGCTCCGCCGTCACATGCTGTGACCACCCGATTATCCAGAGACTCTCGCCTGCTCACCTAGGAGCTCACGTCTATCATCTGCCGCCACAGGTCGTACCAATCCTTTACCCAGAGACTGCCCCGGTCACTTGCCGTGACCTCCTGCCCGTTCATCCAGAGACTGCCCCGGTCACTTGCCGTGACCTCCTGCCCGTTCATCCAGAGACTGCCCCGGTCACTTGCCGTGACCTCCTGCCCGTTCATCCAGAGACTGCCCCGGTCACTTGCCGTGACCTCCTGCCCGTTCATCCAGAGACTGCCCCGGTCACTTGCCGTGACCTCCTGCCCGTTCATCCAGAGACTGCCCCGGTCACTTGCCGTGACCTCCTGTCCGTTCATTCAGAGACTGTCCCAGTCACCTGCTGTGACTGCCTGCCCGTCTACCCTGGTCGCCACCCGCTCCCTTACAAGGACCGCCCCCTTGTATAGTAGCTCAGAGGTTCCGCCTCCCAGACCCGTTACAGTTTGCTCGGGCCATGGAACCCGGTGGCACCCAAGCTCCCTCGCTCTCGGACCTCTGTCATGAACTGTCCCGTCAGAGGTCCCAACAGGAGTCCATCCTGGGTCACCTGTGGAATGTCAATTCTCGCCTGGACACTCTGACTGCTCCACAAGCAACCACCGCCAGTGCCATGACTCGCAACCCGGCAGCTCCGCTGCCCACCAATACCATGGTATCCTACCCCGGACCCCGGCTTTCTGCACCTCCTCGCTTCGGAGGCGACTCAGCCCAGGCTCGGGGCTTCATAAATCAGTGCACCCTGCACTTTGAACTCCTGTCCCACCAGTTTAACTCCGACCGGGCCAAAATTGCCTTCGCCACGTCCCATCCAACTCATCACCGAATCCGTAACTCTGCAGGTGGGAATGTTGCATTCTGAGAGCATCTCTTTTCATGTTCTGCCTGGACTCTCTCACGCCCTCTTACTAGGTCTACCTTGGCTCCAGAGACATGCACCCGTGCTTGACTGGCAGACCGGAGAAGTCCTTCGCTGGGGACAGGACTGTCATAAGACTTGTTTGGTTACTGTTCATCCCGTCCGTCCTTCTCCTACCCCAGCTAATCTACCTGGACTTCCGATTCCCTATTGGTCATTTGCTGATGTCTTTAATAAAAAGGAGGCAGAGACATTACCCCCTCATAGACCATACGACTGTCCTATCGACCTGTTACCCGGTACTACTCCTCCCCATGGGCGTATTTACCCATTGTCCGCTGCTGAGACCCGGTCGATGTCCGAATATATTGAGGAGAATTTGGCCAGGGGATTCATCCGGAAATCTACCTCCCCGGCGGGAGCAGGCTTCTTCTTCGTAAAAAAGAAGGACGGCTCTCTCCGTCCCTGTATAGACTATAGAGGCCTTAACCAGATCACGGTGAAGAATAAGTACCCCCTTCCGCTCATTCCAGAATTATTTGATCGCCTGAGGGGGGCTAGAGTCTTCACCAAACTGGACCTCCGTGGGGCGTACAACCTGGTCCGTATCCGTCAAGGGGATGAATGGAAGACTGCATTCAACACCCGGGACGGCCACTATGAATATCTGGTAATGCCCTTTGGTCTCTGTAACGCTCCTGCCGTCTTTCAAGAGTTGGTCAATGACATCTTCCGGGACCTTCTCTACTCCTGCGTTGTGTTGTACCTGGACGACATCTTGGTCTTCTCTCCGGATCTCCAGACTCACCGGAGGGACGTTCGTCAGGTCCTGCTCAGGCTCAGGCAGAACCACCTCTTCGCTAAATATGAGAAGTGCCTCTTTGAGCAGACCTCGCTTCCGTTTTTGGGCTACATTATTTCTCAGACCGGCCTACGAATGGATCCAGAGAAACTGTCTGCCATCGAGAAATGGCCCCGACCGGAGGGGTTGAAGGCCATTCAGCGGTTCCTGGGCTTCGCCAACTACTACCGCCTCTTCATACCGCACTTCTCTTCCCGGACTGCCCCAATTTCCGCGCTCACCCGTAAGGGTACTAATCCCAAAGAGTGGCTGCCCGAAGCAGAGGAGGCCTTTCTTTCCTTAAAACAGGCCTTCTCTTCCGCCCCGGTGCTGCATCGTCCGGACGGCAACAAGCAGTTCTTTCTGGAGGTTGACGCCTCCTCCTCTGGAGCCGGAGCTGTACTTACTCAAAAATCTTCTTCCGGGAGGATGGTAACTTGCGGCTTCTTCTCCAAACTCTTCTCCTCTTCTGAGCGCAATTATTCCATAGGAGACCGAGAGTTATTGGCCATCAAGCTGGCATTGGAGGAGTGGCGTTACCTACTCGAGGGGGCTCTTCATCCGGTAATAATTTACATTGACCACAAGAACTTGGCTTATCTCCAGCATGCCCAGAGACTTAATCCGCGCCAAGCCCGGTGGTCCTTGTTTTTTGCTCGCTTTGATTTTGTTCTACATTTTCGCCCGGCTGACAAGAACATCAAAGCAGACGCCTTGTCCCGATCCTTTCTGGTATCTGATCTCGAGGAAGAACCTAAACATATCATCGATCCCGCCAGAGTAATGCAGGTGGCTCCCGTGAGTCTAAATCGTCTCCCTCCCGGTAAGACGTTCGTATCGGTACCTGATCGGGAGAAGATCCTACACTGGGGTCATTCGTCTAAACTAGCTGGCCACGCCGGTCAGAAAAAGACCCTCCAGCTTATTTCCCGGCACTACTGGTGGCCTAACCTGCGCAAGGATGTAATAGACTTTGTTTCTGCCTGTGTGTCCTGTGCCCGCAACAAAGTTCCGAGACACCTGCCAGCCGGTTGCCTTCTTCCTCTGCCAGTACCTGCTGCCCCCTGGCAGCATATAGCGATGGACTTCATAACTGATCTTCCCGTCTCTGCCGGTTGTACGGTCATTTGGGTGGTCGCTGACCGCTTTTCCAAGATGGCTCACTTCATTCCCCTGCCAGGCCTCCCGTCTGCACCCGAGCTGGCTAAAGACTTTATCCGCCACATCTTCCGTCTTCATGGCCTGCCCCGTCACATCGTGTCGGATCGTGGGGTACAGTTCACTTCTCGTTTCTGGAGAGCCACTTGTAAATTGCTAGACGTCACCCTGGACTTCTCCTCCGCTTACCACCCACAGTCTAATGGTCAAGTGGAGCGGATCAATCAGATCCTGACCAGTTACCTCCGGCACTTCGTTAATGCCCACCATTCTGACTGGGTGGATCTCCTGCCATGGGCCGAATTCTCGTACAACAATCACGAGAGCGAATCTTCCTCCAAATCCCCGTTTTTTGTAGTCTTCGGTCAGCATCCTCGGATCCCGTTTCCCGTCTCCACCTCGGTGGACAATCCGGCTGCGGAATCTCTTGTTAACAAATTTTCCTCCACATGGGAGAGTACCCGGTCCGCACTCCTTCTGTCATCCGAGCGCATGAAAAGACATGCTGACAAAAAACGTCTGGATCCTCCTCAATTCCGTCCAGGGGATAAGGTCTGGCTCTCGTCCAAGTATGTCCGGCTCAAGATTCCTTCCTATAAGTTAGGGCCTCGGTTCATCGGTCCTCTGGAGGTCATCAGTCAGATCAACCCGGTGGCCTATAAATTTAAACTCCCGGCCAACTTGCGGATCCCTAACTCCTTCCATGTATCTCTCCTCAAACCTGTGGTACTTAACTCTTTTTCCAAGTCTACAGGCACGCCTCCTGCTCCGGTTTCCGCTGAAAACGAATTTGAGGTAGAGAACATTCTGGCCACCAAAAGGGTAAGAGGGAAGACCTTTTTTCTAGTAGATTGGAAGGGGTTTGGTCCTGAAGAGAGAACGTGGGAGCCCCGGGAGAACATCCATGCCCCTCTCATCCTTGCTAAATTTCTGTCTGGCCTAAAAAAGGGGGGGCCTAAAGGGGGGGGTACTGTAGCGTCGGCGTCCCTGCCCTCTGCTAGGCAGGGACGCTGTTCCCCTCACCTCTCTGCTCCGAGCCCGGCGTCCTCCTCCCGCTCTGCTGGCAGCGCGCGCTCCTTCCCGGCCACTGTGCTTAGGGCGCGCGCGCGCTCCCTCCCTCTTAAAGGGGCCGCGCGCGCCGTCCTAAGGAGTCCCCGGCCAATGGCCGGAGGACTTCACCATATATAAGGCACCTCCTCCAAAATGGAGGTGCCCGAGCAATGTTGTTGCACTGTTCACTACTCTGCTTCAGCCCTCAGGTCCCGTTGCCAGTTACCTGCCAGTTACCTGCCTGATTCCTGCCAGAGTCCTGCCAGTTTGCTGTCTGTTTCCTGCCTGATATTCCTGCTACCTGCTTGCTAGCCTGAGGTCCGACGGTCTGCCTTCCTACTCCTGTCAGTCTGTCTATGGACCAGCTTGGCCGCTCACCTGGGAGCGCACATCTGCTACCTGCCTGCTAGCCTTCCTGGAGGCTCTGCCGTCACGTGCTGTGACCACCTGCTATTCCAGAGACTCTTGCCCGCTCACCTGGGAGCGCTCATCTGCTACCTGTCTGTTGGACTTCCTGGAGGCTCCGCCGTCACATGCTGTGACCACCCGATTATCCAGAGACTCTCGCCTGCTCACCTAGGAGCTCACGTCTATCATCTGCCGCCACAGGTCGTACCAATCCTTTACCCAGAGACTGCCCCGGTCACTTGCCGTGACCTCCTGCCCGTTCATCCAGAGACTGTCCCGGTCACTTGCCGTGACCTCCTGCCCGTTCATCCAGAGACTGCCCCGGTCACTTGCCGTGACCTCCTGTCCATTCATTCAGAGACTGTCCCAGTCACCTGCTGTGACTGCCTGCCCGTCTACCCTGGTCGCCACCAGCTCCCTTACAAGGACCGCCCCCTTGTATAGTAGCTCAGAGGTTCCGCCTCCCAGACCCGTTACACATTGGCTATATATATATATATATATATATATATATATATATATATATATATATATATATATATATATATATATATATATATATATATATATATATATATATATATATATATATATATATATATATATATATATATATATATATATATATATTTATTACATTTTTTTTTTTTCTGTGGTATCTGTGCATCATGAATCATGGTATGTGTTAAAGGGGCCCAATGAAACTCTGTCGCCCAGGGCCCACAAAAGCCTGGAGCCGTCCCTGGGGGTAAGTATAACAAGTTTTTTTTTTTTTAAAATACAATTAATTAACTAGGAGTGGGGGGAATCAGATGCACGGGGGGGATGAGAGATGCACGGGGGGGGGGGGCCCTTCATGCCCCCTATAAAGGGCAGGAGGGGGCCCCAAAAAATTGTTGCACAGGGGCCCAATACAGTCTGTGTCCGCCCCTGGTGCCATGCATACCAGGACAGGGATTAGGGGTGCCATGCATACCAGGACAGGGATTAGGGGTGCCATGCATACCAGGACAGGGATTAGGGGTGCCATGCATACCAGGACAGAGATTAGGGGTGCCATGCATACCAGGATGGAGGGATGCCACGCATACCAGGATGGGGATGGGGGACCACATATAAAAGGAATATACCAGGATGGGGGGATATTGTCAGAATTGGGGGACATTACCCCTATACCAGTGTCAGCAGAAGACCCGCTCCCCCTTAAAAGTGCATCATGACCACATTTTTTGCTTACATTTTTATTTTTTTATTGTCCTCCTCTAAAACCTGGGTGCGTCTTATGATCCGGTGCGTCTTATAGTCCGAAAAATACGGTAAGTTGATTGTGACTTTAGAAGAGCTAAACGCTAAGGTAAAACAAATACATGTGGATTTGTTGGAATAAGTAGATTAAACTAACTTTTTATATAATTCCAGTAATTGTAACATTCCATTGTTTAACTAATGAACATTCCATGTTACTAAACATTCCGTCTCCTGCGTCCTCACACATCGACCCTGTATACACTTGTGCTGAACGACAGGAGTCCTCACTGTATGTGGAGACATTGTAACATGATGGTTTGAAACAATGAGAATTGATCTATTTTAAAGATAGGTTTCCCTTTTGGTCAAAGTGTCACAGATTAAAAAGGGACAGTCAGTGATGGCACAAATGCACGAGACCTAAAAAAAAAAAGAAATTTGTAGTGCCTCCCCTTTGCTGTAGGGTGGGTCCCAAAATCATTCCACTTGGGGGCACCTCGGTCCAAAAATGTAATTTTTTGCAGAAACTGCAAAAACGGAGCCCCTTAATAAACACAATAGAGACATGGGATTTGGTCACTAAACAGTTAATCCTTGCTATAGTTTTGCATTCACTGTGGTTATAAATCGCTTTTTTTAGGCAGTAGCTCATTTTAAAAGGCATTATGCAATCAATAGTCTAGCACACATTAATGACCCGGCTCATCTGAACCTCATCATGTAAATTATACCAGGATAAGAAGGAGTCTGGACTGGTTTCTAAACTTCATAGAAAAAAAAAAAGCCGCCAAGAAGTTAATTTCTAATAATAATATTTAAAGAAATAACTCAGCATTTGGCATTTATTTTATTTTTAGAACATGTTAATAGTGGTTGGAGATGCCTTATTCTGTTACAGAGCCCAAATCCCCAGTATAAATAGTTACATGATGATAAATTTATGGCTACTTGTCATCACCACCAGGGGGAGCTAAGTGCATACTGTATTAGTAATGAGTTTATAGAATTTGCAGTATGCTCCTGAGCTCCCTCTAGTGGTGGCTGCAGGGTGGCAATATTTAAAATTTAAAACCTGCAAAGAAAAGTTAAAAAAGATAACAGTAGTTTTGTCCAAGGTAATCAATATTTTTTTTGTGAAGGTCACAGTAACATCTAACACCTAATGTGTGCCTCTGTTTAATTCAGCATTCACACAGCCTTGTTTGAAAGTCTCCTGTCAAGTTTGAGTCCGAAGACCCAGGAGCAGTCCGTGCATCATGGTCCGTGTTCAGACTGACGAATAGATGTGTAAATGGGACATAGTACACAGAATACAGGCCGCCATAAAATGTTCCTACCCTGCTGAATCTGAATTTTTCTGTCTTCAAAAAGGGTTAATAAAAATTTTAAACATCCCAAAACAGCTCCATCTAGTGGCAAATTAAAGTGAAGTTGTAGTTAAAAGGGGTATGCGCATTAAAAGTTTACTCATTTATGAAGCGCTTGTAAAAACTGAAAACTTTGCAATTTACTAGTTAATAAAACTCATCTACACATTCTCAAGAACTGAGGTATTTTCAATTTTGTAGTTTACCACTAGAGTATCAGCCAACTCTGCATTCTATCAGTGGTGGCCGGTTTCCTAGGCAAGAAGCTCGGTGTTTACAAGCTCTTTCTACTGGAGCTTGTAAGCGCTGCGCTGAAGCTGGCAGTGCCCCTGCGCTCCTCCAGTGCTTCATAGACAAAGCAATCTCAGCAAGTATCCTGGGAGAGCGCAGAGTTCGGACCAGCGGAGCGAACTGTCAATCTTCAGGAGCGCACCGCCCCTCAAGCAAGTGGGAAGCTGGGAGACAGGAGAGCAGTGCGCTCCCGATTGAGAACATAGAACAACCCCTTTAAATAACTGGACAATCATAATGTAATTAGTAGGTAATTTGCTTGTTCGAAACGAGGTATAAAATATGTTCTACACTGATTACCTCAATAAAGCAAAATAGGATGGTTGGGACAGGCGAATACCAGTAGTCATTTAGGCTTATAAAATTGATAACACTGACTTTATAACCTTCAACCCTACTGTCCCCATATAAAAATGAGTGTATGAACTCTGTCCAGATTTTTTTTTTTCTAATGTTGTGCATTGAGGTCAATCACTAACGAGCACAATTTGGACCCTCAGTGTGGGAATATTCATCATTTGTGGGGTTTTTCGTGTCTTTTGGTATTCATTGCCAAGGTTTTTTTTTTTGGTTTTGTTTTGTTTTTTTGCACCAAATTCTTCAAAATGGCACATGCAGGTTCAAGAAGTTAGCAAAATACAAAAAAATGCTCTTTTTGTCTTTTACAGCAAATAGTCAGATGATCTGTTAAATTGTCGCACACAGCCCTAACATGTGCAGAAAAATTCACTCCAAAAAGAGAGTCGCATCAAATTTCCTGGTCTTATTCTAGCAAAGTACTGAAGTTTCAGCAGATTCGCTCATCATTGGTGAAAGTGGGAAGAGAGCCTCTGCATGCTGAGGAGTGCACTGGGTTTGCATGAAGCTTTGTCCTTTCATACCCTCGGACTCTCCGCTTCCCACACTCTTACACGTAATTGCTTCCACTCTTGAAACAATTTCACTTCTTTTTAAAACTTCCGAGCTTATCTTTACAACCATCAAAGTGGCCAAAGGCAATCAGCTGATCCCGCGGTGTGCCAGCCAGGTAGCGCAGGTTTATTATTATTTCTCCTGCAGAAATTGGCTGACCTTATTTTGTCACCTATAACATTAAATTGCAATCTGAAAATTTATTTTCTTTCTATCCAGAAAATGATGCATAGTGACCGGAGAGGAGCAACTGGAGAGAAGAAGCCATAGGAGAGGAGGAGAGGGAAGAAGCAGCCATAAGGGAGGAGAAGCAGACACAAGGGAGAAAAAGCAGTCAGAGGAGAGGAATGAAGCAGCCACAAGGGAGGAGAAGCAGTCAGAGGGGATGAGCAGCCACAAGGGAGAAGAAGCAGTCAGAGGAGAGGAATGGAGCAGCCACAAGGGAGGAGAAGCAGTCAGAGGGGGATGAGGAGAAGGAAGGAGCAGCCACAAGGGAGAAGAAGCAGTCACAAGGGAGGAGAAGCAGTCAGAGGAGAGGAATGAAGCAGCCACAAGGGAGGAGAAGCAGTCAGAGGGGATGAGCAGCCACAAGGGAGAAGAAGCAGTCACAAAGGAGGAGAAGTGGGAAGGAGCAGCCACAAGGGAGGAGAAGCAGTCAGAGGAGAGGAATGGAGCAGCCACAAGGGAGGAGAAGCAGTCAGAGGGGGATGAGGAGAAGGAAGGAGCAGCCACAAGGGAGAAGAAGCAGTCAGAGGAGAGGAATGAAGCAGCCACAAGGGAGGAGAAGCAGTCAGAGGGGATGAGCAGCCACAAGGGAGAAGAAGCAGTCACAAGGGAGGAGAAGTGGGAAGGAGCAGCCACAAGGGAGGAGAAGCAGTAGCCACAAAAGAGGAGAAGTGGTAAAAGGGGAGGAGAACAAAGGAGCAGCCACAAGGGAGAAGAAGCAGCCACTAGGGAGGAGAAGCGGTCAGAGGGGATGTGGAGAGGGAAGGAGCAGCCACAAGGGAGGAGAGGAATGGAGCAGCCACAAGGGGGGAGAAGCAGTCAAAGGGGATGAGGAGAGGGAAGGAGCAGCCGCAAGGGAGAAGAAGCAGTCAGAGGACAGGAATGGAGCAGTAACAAGGGAGGAAAGGCAGCCACAAGGGAGGAGAAGCGGTAAGAGGGGATTCAGAGAGGGAAGGAGCAGCCACATAGGAGAAGAAGCAGCCACAAAGGAGGAGAAGCAGTCAGAGGAGAGGAATGGAGCAGCCACAAGGGAGGAGAAGCGGGAAGAAGCAGCCACAAGGGAGGAGAAGCAGTCAGAGGAGAGGAATGGAGCAGCCACAAGGGAGGAGAAGCAGTCAGAGGGAATGAGGATAGGGAAGGAGCAGCCACAAGAGAGAAGAAGCAGCCACAAGGGAGGAGAATCAGCCGCAAGGGAGGAGAGGAATGGAGCAGCCACAAGGGAGGAGAAGTAGGAAGGAGCAGCCACAAGGGAGAAGAAGCAACTACGAGGGAAGAGAGGAATGGAGCAGCCACAAGGGAGGAGAAGCAGAGGGAAAGAGCCGGTGCAAGGGAGGAGAAACTGTCAGCGAGGAGGAGGAGAGGGAAAGAGCAGCCACAAAGGAGAAGCAGTCACAGGGGAGGAGGTCTTTGAAGGAGCAGCCACAAGATAGAAGAAGTTGCCACAAGGGAGGAGATGCAGTGAGTGTGGGGGAGGAGAGAATCAGCCAGAAGGGAGGAGAAGAGAAAGAAGGAACAGAAGTAACAGCATGAATAGGGGAATAAAAAGAAGGGCAGAGCAAAGGCATCCTGTTTGGAGGAAGATGAGAGAACAAGGAGAAAAACATCAGCCACAATGGAGTAGCCACTTGAGGAGAGAAGGGGGGAGTAAAAAAAGAAGAGGGAGAGCAGTCAGAATGGAGAAGTAAACCAGAGGGAAAAAGGAGGAAAGAATCTGCAAGAGAGAAAAGGAGAAGAGCAGCCAGGGGAAAGGTGAAGAGGGGAGGAGCAGCAGTCAAAGGAAAGGTGGAGAGATACGCTCCTTAGTTACTGAGAAAGCAACATTTGAATGGATGTGTTTTCAGCATGTGGAAGGTCCTTCCAGCCTCTGTCACTCCAGCTTCATTTTCTGCCTAGCCCAGCCTCCTGCTGCTTGACCGACAGCCTCTATGCTGTGTGACTTCAGGCAAAGGAGACGGCGCTGGGCGGGGAATAGAGCTGGAGTGACAAAAGCTTCAGATCTACCAAAGCTCTTCAGCCTCATTTGCATATCATGGATCAGACTGGCCATGTAAAGATATTGCTTGACTTGTCTTTGGAAGAGCTTCATGCGCATAATAGTTTGGGAGGTGAAATCCTGCTGACAGATTCCCTTTAAACCTCTACATCCAGATGTTAGGCCGGGGTCCCACTAGCGTATGGCATCCGATGCGATATGCTAAGGACACTCGGCTCCCGCTCTGCTGCGAGCTGGAGCCGAGTGTCCGTGCTCAGTGCTGTGATCCTCTCGTACAGCTGCGGAGGAGACTGAGAAAGTGATCTCTCCATCTCCTCTGTTGCTGGCTTCGGCCGGTATCGCACTGCACTCAGGTGTTATCAGAGTGCAGTGCGATGTTTGACACGCACCCATAGGCTCATATGGGTGTGTGCGGTCAGATTCCAGCATGCTGTGATTTTTTTCCAGCCTGATCACGATCTGATTGGCCCTGGAAAAAAAAATGCAACTGAGCACAGAATCATAGGATTAAATTGGTCCAAATGCAATCCGATTTTTTTATCAGATTGCATTCGTCCGATTTAATCGCAAGTGAGAGCGAGTCCTTCCCGTCTACCTCGCCTCCATCGTCTACCTCTCATCACCGCAGCTGTAATTGGGCTAGTGGCATGGAGACGCTGCTGAATAGTCCACGCTGCCAAGACTCCAGGCTCATAAGCAGCTTCCTACATGTTTATTAGGCTCCGTAAACAGAAATGAAGATGAACCTACAAGTTCGGGAATCTTCCACCCAGCGTCCTGGAGAATTTTTATTCATATTAGAAAATTACATAACTGGCAAATCCCAAGCATAAATTTTATTATCAGAACTGCTGCTAATCCAAACTTATATAATTGATTGATCCTACATGATAAAGAAGCTGTACAGGCTTATAAAAGCAAAATGATTTCAAAAACAGCGCCACCCCAGCCGACAGGTTGTGAGTGGTATTGCAGTTCAGCCACATTGACTCCAGTGGATCGGAGTTATATTACCTGACACGACTGTCAGATGGGGGTCAATAGTTTCTGGAACGGTCTTGTTTTTAATCCAGAAATTGCAAAGCAACCCGATTGCCATCCAACTGACGCAGGCGCAGCGTATTACTATAGATCAGGATTGTCTTTTTCGCACTGTGGGGCCGCAGAGTTCATAACAATGTTGAGGAACGGATACACAAAGACCCTGATTACTCAGTTTCTGCAGGAATTCTGGGGTAAAAAAAAAAAAAAAAAAACCTGTATAAAATGGCACTATTACTTTTTGCAACTCATAGTAGCGCCATTTTTCTTTTTACAGTTGGCGTTTTACTCCAATCCTGGCCAGCTCTGCAAACTTGTGTGAAAAGTGAGCGGAACTTTATTCATCATGATTTATGTTACAAAAGTGTCATAAATTACTATATAGACGCGTACTCCGGTCCCTGACCGCCACGCGTTTACGGCAGATGAGAGACGCACACCTCTTAAAGAATATGGCGCTTCCTTCATCAAGGCTGAAGAACAAAATAAAAGTCTTGATGAATCAGGGTAAAAGTCTATTAGAAGTTTATTTAAAGGGGTCCTCCGGGATTTAAAAGGGGTATTCTGGCTCCACCGATTGCTGCATTGGGAGGTGCGCAGAGACGGTACTTGCCGGGACGCAACAGCCGTCAAAATGTATAAATATCGACAGCAGCTCAGGGGTTAACACGGTCCCCGCTCTGCTCTACGTTCCTGGTATCGAGTGCTCAGCGCTCCCCAGATATTGTAAGACTACAACTCCCAGCATGCGCTCAACGCCTGCAAGCGTCTCAGTTTTGCAACAGTTGTAGTCCAGTAGTCTCACAGTGCAGATCTGCATTATATGATGGCACCATAGACAGACTGTGCGCTGCGCTGATACATTGTAGCAAACTATCAGGACAGGAGAGAGGCTCCTGCGGCTGAGGAGTTTAGTTCACAGGGAATTGTCTGGATTGGAGCAAACCCTAACTGTACGGGCAAAGTTTTTCCTTTAGAGATTGTAAAAACCGCATCAGGAAACTTTACTTATTTTGGGGGTTTTTTTTGTTTGTTTCTTGAAGCAGATTCAGAGTTTTTGCTGATTTTTTGTTGTAGTTTTTTGATTGGACGACCCCTAATTAGGAGCGAATTCCATAAGGATCCTCCATCGAAGAAGCGACTTGCGCTCTCTTTTTCCCACCATCGGCTTTTTTTTCCCCCGAAACGCGGAAGAAAAACGCTCAAAAGTCTGAACAGCAAAGTGATTAACAATAGAAATGAATAGCAGGAGTCTTTATTGGTCATTATTTCAGGCTTTTTTTTTTAGCAGAAGGTCTCAAAAATCTCCAAATCTCACTGTGCAGGTCTCCTTAGAGAACCATTAGGTCCGCACAGGTTTTTCAGAGATCTTAAACATGGTTCTAACAGCAAGTACGGTACAAGTTTGGTTTGTGCCTTATTCATTATTTAATCTGTGTCCTTCAAGTCATCTCATTCTTGTCTGTGTATTTTGTTAAGCATTTTCCTTACCCAGATATTTTAGCCCAATTCATCATTTGTGACGTTTCTAAATGTCTCAACAATTGTATTCCATTCCCCTAGTAAAGTAGAAATCTGCCCAGTGTTATTTTTGCACAGTAATGAAAACCAACGTGCAACATTTTAAAGAATGATGTGATTTTTTTTTTCTTTTTTATCTAAAAGGGCATAAAAAGGAGGTCAAAATACAACAAAATGGAGTATTTGATTTTCACAAAATTAACGAATTCGCCTTTGCCCAATATGCAAAAAGCTCAAAAGGCAAAAGGAAAAACCCTCAAATGAAAAATTGGACTAAATCTATTAGAAAGTTGTCAAACTTTTCCTTCTACATCATTTAAAGAGTTTCTGATGAAAGGACAGGTTCCCCTCCCTAGAATATCTGCAGCGCTCCATTTCCTCTCATTGTATGGGGGGGAAGACCCGGGAATTTCTTTCAATCACTGGAGGAGTTCGGACATTAAAAGGACACCGTTGATCCGGACGGAGAACCTGGACAAGTTACACACGTGACACGTGGGGCAGATCGGACGTTCTTCAGAGTTTTGACACCACGTAAGTGTCTTTTTGTTTGTTTTTTTTCTGACTTTTCAGCTGCAGAAATCGTCACTGGATGAGATTCCATCTTCATCTCTTTGGAGAACATCCGCAGCGTCAGCTCACCGGTGACATTCACATTACATCAATATACACGCTACATATTCCCTGTGGATTCCCCCCCCCCCCTTTTGCATGCGGTGAGGTCTACGATCTATCTTGCAAAATTTAGTTAGGAATCGGATTTTAGCTGCAGATCGTCCGTCCGGGGGAAATCCATACGTCCTGTGGGAACATGTCCTTCCTTTCCCGGCTGCGGACACTCACAAATGACATTAGATCATCACATTTTTTATACAAGACCCCCAGAAAAATATAGTTGTTTGCAAACTGTGCTCAGAAACCACAACTCTCAGCAGGATATGAAAGCACTGTAATATTTTACATGGGGGGGGACAGGAACCTGTATATATCCGTGCAGATCGGATGGAAATGCTGCAGATTTTCCATGCTGATTTTAATACCAGATTTTCTTCAATATCCACATCAAACAGTATTAAAAGATGTTCACAACTAGAAGACGACAGAAAATCCGCAGGGAAATTAGTAAATGTCGATCCGGAGGTTTTTGTGCAAAAAAGTGGCAGAGTTTCTGTAGATTGCACGGCGGAGGGTGAAATCTGTGGCGCCATCCGCAGTATGGATCGATGTGCTGCAGATTTCGGGGCAGTGTACGCTGCGGATTTTCTCTACGTCACATGAATGAGTTTTCGGGAAATCTTTAGGTCCCGTTCACATTACTGCTGCTGTAATATGCAGAGGTTTATCTGCAATTAATTCGTTACGGGTGAATTCACACATGGCGGCATTATTGCTAATCGAGGCTTGCAGAAATCCCTTCACTTGCTGCCCAGACGTCCCCATTCACACTTATGAAATGCATTTTTTTCCTGTTGCTCTTTGACTGCTGGAAAACTACAACTCTCAGCGTTTTCTGACACCCTGCCCGAATTTACATTAATGGTCTATAAATTGTGGCTCTCTCCTTTTATGTGACTCTTCTACTTTCTGCCTGTACTAACTTATGTGCACGCTGGCAATACTGAAATACTTTCCGCTAAAGCACTACAACTCCCAGCATACTGAGATTTGACATTTCTCATCAGTTTTAAAATCCCGTCATGCCGCGGATGACACTTTTAATGCCGTTCATTGACCCTTCTCTTGATCTGTTGCCTCTGGTCAAACAGTAGCTAAGATTAGATTGCAAGCTCTTCAGTCCAGACAAGTGGAACCTGAACCCTTAAGAACCAGATAACACCCATCATCCCACAGTTTTCTACTCACCGCTTCTGCTGCAACATGTGGATCACATCCAGCTCCAGCCCCTCAGGTGCTCGACTCTGGATCTGACTCTTAATCCCATTCCATACATTACTGGTGATCCCGGCCGTCTTGTCACAGTAGAATAGCCCCATCGCTAAATCTGAGCAGTCACCCTAAAAATAAAAATCTGCCCCCTTTTTCTGACTTCCTCACAAGCTATGATGGCAAAGAAGTCTCAGATTTGCTCATTTCATCCTGACACCTGGGGTCGGTCATTCACTAAGAATCTCAGATTATTCTAGGGGAAGGTTAACTTCAAAGAAAAAAACTGTAGAAAAAGTTAAAATATTAAAAAAAAGTTTGATATAAAAACTGGATTAAAAACTTCTAAAAAAAAAAGGAAGATTGTCAAAGTTCTAGAATCTTCGGAATTTGTTACAATGTTAAAAGTTTCAGAACACAAAAGTTTCTTGTGAGTTGGTGGAGGAGCTGAGGCTCCTTGGAGAGCAGTGGCACAGGGCTGGATGCAGGGCTCAATTAAGAACTATCTCCTCATGCTGTAATTAGCAAGTGGGCAGAGACCGGCGAGGTTTCTCCTCTACCTGTGGCTGAGAGGAGGATCCCACACCTACCGGGACAATTACAGAGATGCCAAACACAACAGAGGGAAGGACAGGGACGCTCTGTATGCTTTCTGGAAAGATGGGGCTGGGATACAAAACTACAGCAAAGGTTGGGGGGGGGTGTCCTTTTTTTAATTTGCACTGGTCGATGAGACGGAAACGATGTGGCGCATCAGAAGTCAGACAGGTGTAGCAGAGCTGGGTAACACTTCTATAAGCTCTGGGTGATGGAATAGAAATTGTGATGAGGGGCAGCATGGTGGCTCAGTGGTTAGCACTATATGGTGGCTCAGTGGTTAGCACTATATGGTGGCTCAGTGGTTAGCACCGTACGGTGGCTCAGTGGTTAGCCCTATACGGTGGCTCAGTGGTTAGCACTACACAGTGGCTCAGTGGTTAACACTACACAGTGGCTCAGTGGTTAGCCCTATACGGTGGCTCAGTGGTTATCACTACACAGTGGCTCAGTGGTTAACACTACACAGTGGCTCAGTGGTTATCACTATATGGTGGCTCAGTGGTTAGCACTATATGGTGACTCAGTGGTTAGCACTATATGGTGGCTCAGTGGTTAGCACTATACGGTGACTCAGTGGTTAGCACTATATGGTGGCTCAGTGGTTAGCACCATAAGGTGGCTCAGTGGTTAGCACCATAAGGTGGCTCAGTGATTATCACTATATGGTGGCTCAGTGGTTAGCACTGTATGGTGGTTCAGTGGTTAGAACTATACGGTGGCTCAGTGGTTAGCACTATATGGTGACTCAGTGGAAAGCATCATACGGTGGCTCAGTGGTTAGTACTATACGGTGGCTCAGTGGTTAGCACTGTTGCGTTGCAGCGCTGGGGTCCTGGGTTCAAATCCCAACAAGGACAACATCTGCAAGGAGTTTGTATGTTCTCCTCGTGTTTGCATGGGTTTCCTCTGGGTTCTCCGGTTTCCTCCCACACTCCAAAGACTGATAGGGAATTTAGATTGTGAGCCCCAATGGGGACAGTGATGAGAATGTCTGGAATTAATGGAGCTATATAAGCGAGTAAAATAAATAATACAGCACTAAGGCTAAAAAACAATTTCAGCTCTGCTACATTTATGCATCAGATACTGTAAGATCAAATTGCCATTCAGTCCCTGGAATCAATTTTCGAAAAGAACGAGGTGTCACGTAGGACGTGCGTATAGATCAATCCAAGATCTGACTCCAATGCACGGACTGGATACAGGTCTCCCGACCCGAGTGTGACCGCTCCATCTACTTCTATGAGGATGTCACGCTCGGCTACGCTGGTTATCCGGTGGTCACACACTTTGCAGCCCCTCTGACGTCTCGATGCACAAGTTGCATTGACAACCTGACTCCTCGCCTAAGGCCACGGCCCCACTATCAGTATTTGGTCAGTATTTGGTCAGTATTTTTTCTCAGGAGTGGGAGCCAAAACCAGGTGAGGAACAATCAGAGAAAAGGTAAAATAGAAACAAGTCACCAATTCTGCATTTATCACCCACTCCTGAGAAAAAATACTGATAGTGGGGCCGTGGCCTTACTATTAGAATAGGACACGTGTGATTCCTGCCACAAGAAGCCCGACAGCGGAGTCTCCAGCCTCCCGATGAATCAGTAAGAGGCATCGGATAACCCCATTAAGTAGGACAAAGCTGTAATATCAGAAAAAGGCAAAGGTTGTGCTGATTCTGGAAAACAAGCAGATTCTTATTTACTGGAAAATGATATTTTTTGTAATAATAACACATATTTGCACTTCAGATTTATGTTACATTAATTATGAAAGTTTCTTTTTACTTGTATGAAACCATATTAAAGTATATTAAAGGCGTTGTCCGGGACTTTAACAATCCTTAGTATAGGTTATCAATGTCTGATCGACACCCCCGCCGATCAGCTGTTACCGGTATCGGCACAGCACAGCTCCGTCTACTGTGTAGTGGCCACAGCCGGGTACTGCACATCCGCCCCATATTCAAATCAATAGGGGGCGGATGTGCAGTACCCAGCCGCGGCCACAATTATGTCGACAGACCTGTGCAGCTCCGTAACTGAGCAGTTCTGGCTGACACCGGTAACAGCTGATAGGTGCCGGTTGCTGCATCCCCACCGATCAGACATTGATGACCTATCCTAGGGATATACCATCAATGTTAAAGTCCCAAACAATCCCTTTAATGCACTAATCCATCGTCTCTTAAAGGATTTTCGGAGATTTTTCAAAAGTGACCAAAAAAATGGGGAATGTTATGCACTCGAGAAACAGAACAATTACTTCCCTCTTTTTTTCCCCCCACAGCTGCAGTGCCATCACTCCGGTGGACCTCACCAGTAGCAGAAGTGACAATGTCCTGTCCATCATCCTGTCCTGTTCCTATTCATCGTGGTGACTGTCTGATGTCATCACTGCGACATTGGTGCGGGATTCTGGGAGGAAGTGACGCCTATTTCTTTATTTTATAACATTCACTATTCTTCGCCCCCTTTTTTGGAGAAACGAGTGAAGTCTACGCTCTATTAATTAATTGCTCGCTGAAATGTCTTTACTAAAGTTTTATTAACTCTGAACCAATTCCAACATTGTTGTGTAAGGTGCGACTACAAGGAACGCCCTCGGCACACGTCTGTCGTGCCCTAAAAACGGGATTGTATCATACATTACGCTTCTAAGTTTTACTCTGTAACATTTTTGCCTTTCTGTTACATCATGGATGTCCAGTTCTGGGGGGGGAAGGACCCTGGTTCCCCTGTAATTCCCTTCACCGTCTAAAAAAACGATGTGCTCAGGACGTCTTCTAAACTCTGATGACTTCGCTGAGTCTATCAGGCAGGAGACTCTTCAGAAAACTCTGGAGTATTTTTCCCTGGAACGTCTTTTGTGTCATCTTTTCGGTTATTTCCTGAGCGATTTTCTGAAGGTTTTGACCATCTGTCTATTCTTGGGAGGCATTTCCTATGGTTTTTGTGACGTCTTTTTACTGTCACTTTCCAGTTGTTTTGTTTTTAGTGGAGGAACAGCTAGAGGTTTTCTAAGCAAAAACGATGGCAAAACAGTCCAAAAAACATCCGGTTGTCTTTTGAGCTTTCCCACTGACTGGTCTTGTAAAGTACTGAGCATCTTCTAAGTGGAAAATGCCAGAAGAATGGACGTCACTTCTTTAAACCGCTTGATGCTTTTAGAAGCCTGAAGTGATTAAAATACTTTGAAAAGCCTGAACATGTGAACAGTGAGTCGTTTTTCCATAGAAACTAATATGTTCATTCTTTTGAGCATTTTCTGATAGGTTTTTCAACTGGTTTCTGTAGCGGAATCCACCTGAAATATATGCTGTATGCACAAACCAAAAGGGCTAAAAACATGATCATGCTGCTCTCATCCCCCAGAAGTGAAAATGTACAAATACCAGTCAAATATTTCCAGGAACTGTATCAATTTGCTCTGGAACTTGCCATCAACACCTTTTCAATTGTAAGTTCTCTTTATCAACATTCTTCCAGCACTATAGGTGCTGGAAATTCCTTTCCATCATTTCCCAGGATGTACAGCACCTTTCATTGTCAATTAGATTATCTGCCTTGTATATGTCAACCTCAATTCAATTCAAGAAAGGAAGTAGAGAGGTAGAGACTGGCCTCAATTTTCTGTTGAGTGTTAAAGACCTATCCCACTTCCTGTAGAGAGATATAGTTTTGCCGCTACTTTTTGTAAAGAGATAGACCTGCCCCTACTTCCTGTAGAGAGATAAAGCTATGCTCCCACTTCCTGTAGAGAGGCAAATACCTGCTCTTACTTCCTGCAGAGAGATATAGACTTGCCCCCTACTTCCTGTAGAAAGATACAGACCCTCAACTTCTTATAAAGAGAGATAATGACCCGTCCTCACTTTTTGCGGAAAGATAAAGACCCTTCCCTACTTCCTGTACAGATATAGACACACCCCTATTTCCTGTAGAAAGGCAAAGACCCTCCCCCATTTCCTGTAGCGCAATATAGACCCTCCCCCACTTCCTGTAGAGCGATATAGACACGCCCCCAGTTCCTGTAGAGATATAGACACACCCATACTTTCTGTAGAGAGACATAGTCCCCCACACTTCCTGTAGAGTGATATAGACCCCCCCTCCCTGTAGAGCAATATAGACCCTCCCCCACTTCCTGTAGAGTGATATAGACCCTCCCCCACTTCCTGTAGAGCGATATAGATCCTCCCTCACTTCCAGTAGAGTGATATAGACCCTCCCCCACTTCCTGTAGAGCGATATAGATCCTCCCTCACTTCCTGTAGAGTGATACAGACCCTCCCCCACTTCCTGTAGAGCGATATAGATCCCCCCCACTTCCTGTAGAGTGATATAGACCCTCCCCCACTTCCTGTAGAGTGATATAGACCCTCCCCCACTTCCTGTAGAGTGATATAGACCCTCCCCCACTTCCTGTAGAGCGATATAGATCCTCCCTCACTTCCTGTAGAGTGATGTAGACCCTCCCCCACTTCCTGTAGAGCGATATAGATCCTCCCTCACTTCCTGTAGAGTGATGTAGACCCTCCCCCACTTCCTGTAGAGTGATATAAATCCTCCCTCACTTCCTGTAGAGTGATATAGACCCTCCCCCACTTCCTGTAGAGCGATATACATCCTCCCTCACTTCCTGTAGAGTGATATAGACCCTCCCCCACTTCCCGTAGAGCGATATAGATCCTCCCTCACTTCCAGTAGAGCGATATAGATCCTCCCTCACTTCCAGTAGAGTGATATAGACCCTCCCCCACTTCCTGTAGAGTGATATAGTCCCTCCCCCACTTCCTGTAGAGCGATATAGATCGTCACTTCCTGTAGAGTGATGTAGACCCTCCCCCACTTCCTGTAGAGTGATATAGATCCTCCCTCACTTCCTGTAGAGTGATGTAGACCCTCCCTCACTTCCTGTAGAGCGATATAGATCCTCCCTCACTTCCTATATAATGATATAGACCCTCCCCCACTTCCTGTAGAGTGATGTAGACCCTCCCCCACTTCCTGTAGAGTGATATAAATCCTCCCTCACGTCCTGTAGAGTGATATAGACCCTTCCCCACTTCCTGTAGAGCAATATAGATCCTCCCCCACTTCCTATAGAGTGATATAGATCCTCCCCCACTTCCTATAGAGTGATATAGATCCTCCCTCACTTCCTGCAGAGCGATATAGACCCTCCCCCACTTCCTGTAGAGCGATATAGATCCCCCCCACTTCCTGTAGAGTGATATAGACCCTCCCCCACTTCCTGTAGAGTGATATAGACCCTCCCCCACTTCCTGTAGAGTGATATAGACCCTCCCCCACTTCCTGTAGAGCGATATAGATCCTCCCTCACTTCCTGTAGAGTGATGTAGACCCTCCCCCACTTCCTGTAGAGCGATATAGATCCTCCCTCACTTCCTGTAGAGTGATGTAGACCCTCCCCCACTTCCTGTAGAGTGATATAAATCCTCCCTCACTTCCTGTAGAGCGATATACATCCTCCCTCACTTCCTGTAGAGTGATATAGACCCTCCCCCACTTCCCGTAGAGCGATATAGATCCTCCCTCACTTCCAGTAGAGCGATATAGATCCTCCCTCACTTCCAGTAGAGTGATATAGACCCTCCCCCACTTCCTGTAGAGTGATATAGTCCCTCCCCCACTTCCTGTAGAGCGATATAGATCGTCACTTCCTGTAGAGTGATGTAGACCCTCCCCCACTTCCTGTAGAGTGATATAGATCCTCCCTCACTTCCTGTAGAGTGATGTAGACCCTCCCTCACTTCCTGTAGAGCGATATAGATCCTCCCTCACTTCCTATAGAACGATATAGACCCTCCCCCACTTCCTGTAGAGTGATGTAGACCCTCCCCCACTTCCTGTAGAGTGATATAAATCCTCCCTCACGTCCTGTAGAGTGATATAGACCCTTCCCCACTTCCTGTAGAGCAATATAGATCCTCCCCCACTTCCTATAGAGTGATATAGATCCTCCCCCACTTCCTATAGAGTGATATAGATCCTCCCTCACTTCCTGCAGAGCGATATAGACCCTCCCCCACTTCCTGTAGAGAGATTAAGTCCTGCCCAAACTTCATGTACACAAAAACTCTGCTGCTAAAGACAGATTGCACCTGAAAGCAGACAGTAATACAGAGAGGTGGTCAATAGAGAGACATCTAGTAGTTGTCATTTTTGAGTGAAATTTTTTATGGAGATAAAACAAAATAACTTTTAAGCAAAGTGATTTTTATACCTTCTATTAATCACAATATCTGTCTAATGAGAGGAAGTTCAGGGCCCCTTTATTAGAAGACAGTATAAGGGGAGGATGCTGCTGCAGTAGCTCCTTTACTGCGTAGTTACAATTCGTGCTGTGAGAGGGGAGAGGTAACACCATGGAGGATATCACACAGTTTGAACATCATGCTAGGAAATTCTTTCTTTTAGCAAACATAAAATATACATTTACAGAAACCAACAAAAAAGGAGTAAAAAGACTCCATAGCCCCAGAAATAACAGATCCATCTGCCATTTTTCCATATTTTACAAATGAAAAAATGTTTAGGTATAAGGTGTGAGCTAATAGAAATGTTGTTGAAAAACCAATGCTGGAGAGAAACCAGTGAACACAAGGAGAATAACTATGGGAACTATAATCATTCATGGGCCCTGGAGCCCTAGGGGACACAAAAGACCTCTTACAGGGCAAAGAGCCACAAGAAAGGAATCTGTGAAAGATTTTGCATTGTGCCTCAGAAGCTTGATGGTAATGTAAGCATGGCTCTGGTGATCCCGGTATTGGGGGTGCGCTTCGGAAACAGATGCACACCGACACTACACATATTTTGATGTTCCTGTGGACAAGTAGCACCTAACAAGCATGCATGTTACCCTCACACCATTACTTTATTTAGTTTTGTCCACCATTAATGGCTCTGGCTCATAGATTGAGGGTCTCAAGTAGAGGACCACCATATTTGACTTCAAAGTACCATAGCAGGGTATATGGACAGGGTGTTTACTGATGGAAAAATATTTTGAGTACTCTCCTTTAATGATGCTTAAATAATTCTTCTGTGTGTCCCCCAAAAGAGCAGGTATTCCACCAGTGGTGTAACTTGAAGCTCATGGGCCCCAATTCAAAAGCTCCAATAAGGCCCCCAATTATTGCAAGTCTTTAATAGTACTAGTCTTTTTATATATGGGACTTTTGGGGACCCGTATGCTTTAGGACCCAGGTGTGATAACTGTTACATGCATGCCGCTAGGTTCAGATAGGGGCGAGACGGGTTTCATGAATTCTTTGGAATCCTGGGGGAACCGTTACTCAGGGCAACCACAGGCTGCAGCTTCTCTCAGGCACACGATAGATTCAATTGCTGACCAGACACATCTGACAAGAGTCTTTTTCAACAGTTTAACAGTGGAATTTAATCTGAAGCACGGCCAGTGCGATTCAGAGATATTACAGCAACAATCTTCATTACAGTATGGTCTGAGGTTCTTGAGCAACCGGCTCCAGTAACAATATAGTAGTTTCTTCACAAGGCACAGTATTACAGTCTCTTCAGTAGCATAATTCAGCACAGATTAGATCTCTTAGCAGCACACTTCTATGCATACACAGCCACAGGGTTTTTCCTTCACAAGGACACAATAGTACACAGCATTCTTTATCCTGCATGGAGATGAAGGGGGGGAGGGTTTGATGAGGGAGATGATCACTGTGACACAATTCCTTCCAGTCCTTATCTTCCTGCCCGATAATACTCTGCACTGTTAGTTCAGGAAATTTATCCGACTTGTGTTTAGTTTCTCTCCTGATCTGAACCCTGTTCAGTTGCCTTCTGTCAGATACAGATAACACACCACCTTTCTCTTCGGCTTCAGACAGACGACAATAACAAGTTCCCCACAATCCCCCTGGGGCTCTCCTAAAACACTCCCTGTCTCCTGTGACTGTGTTAACCCCTCTAGTTGCTGGATGCTTCTGAAGCACAACACTTTCTGTCTCCTGTGCTTGTGTTATTCGTAACAGTTGCTGGATGCTTTGGAAGCAGCAGCACTACTTCTGCATGTCACATTACAACCCCTGCACCTGTTGTAGTTACGCCCCTGCATTCTGCCACTTTCCTCCCGGCAGACTGCAGCTTGGCACCATGCCTGGTTGTTGGTGAACTCCCTGCAGCAGACGCCCCCTCGCTGCTCATCCTCAATAGATCACATTATGCCTCACATCTCTACACCTCCGCTGTTCACCGGCTAAACAATGATGTGAGCTGGATAAAAATAATCCCTGCATTTCTACAAGACTGTAACAACCTAATAGAAAGAAACCTGACCAGGTGAAAAGTTCCCTTTTATAGACGCAGGATCTGGTTATAAAGTCAGTGGAAAGTATTTGATTTACATGACACAACATTGTTTTAGATTACCTCCGTAATAGTTTTATTGAAAGATAATATCATAAAACCAACCAAAGAAATCAACATGACGCGTGATATCATCTCCTGTGTCCAACTAGCAGTTACTGCAGCTAAAAAATACAGACAAGAAGCTACATGCGAAGCAACCTGCATCTCTGGTAGTCTGGCAATGATAGACTTGTCGTCAGCATTCCTGGTGGTCTAGTGATAACGTTACTGACATTATCCCTGGTGGTCTAGAGTGATGAAGAAATTAATTGAAAACAACCCTGGTGGTCTAGTGGAAGTGAAAAAGTTACTGACAGCATCCCTGGTGGTCTAGGGTGGATGGAGGTGGTGGAGTTAATGTCAAAATTCTTGATGGTCTAATGAAATAGTTACTGACAGTATCTGTGGTGATCTAGAGTAGTGAAGGCATTATTGACAACACCCCTGGTGATCTAGTGGAAGAAAAAAAGTTACTGACAGCATCCCTGATGGTCTAGGGTGGTGGTGGAGTTAATGTCAGCATCGTTGATGGTCTAGTAAAATAGTTACTGACAGTATCTCTGGTGGTCTAGAGTGATGAAGAAATTATTCACAACATCCAGGGTGGTCTAGTGGCAATAAAGAGTTACTGACAGCATCACTGGTGGTCTAGGGTGGTGGTGGAGTTAATGTCAGCATCCTTGATGGTTCAGCAAAATAGTTACTGACAGTATCTCTGGTGGTCTAGAGTGATGAAGGAATTATTCACAACATCCCGGGTGGTCTAGTGGCAATAAAGAGTTACTTGCAGCATCCCTGGTGGTGTCGGGTGGTGGTGAAGTTAATGTCAGCATCCTTGGTGGTCCAGCAAAATAGTTACTGACAGTATCTCTGGTGGTCTAGAGTGATTAAGGAATTATTGACAACATCCCAGGTGGTCTAGTGGCAATAAAGAGTTACTTACAGCATCCCTGGTGGTCTACCAAAATAGTTACGGAGGGTATCTCTGGTGGTCTAGAGTGATGTAGGAATTATTGACAACATCCCAGGTGGTCTAGTGACAATAAAGAGTTACTGACAGCATCCCTGGTGGCCTTGTGAAATAGTTACGGATGGTATCTCTGGTGGTCTAGAGTGATGTTGGAATTATTGACACCATCCCTGGTGGTCTAGTGGAAGTGAAAAAGTTGGCAGCATCCTTGGTGGTCTAGTGTGCTGGTGCAGTTAATGTTAACAAAACTGATGGTCTAATGAAATAGTTACTGACAGTATCTCTGGTGGTCAAAAGTGATGAAGGAATTATTGACAACATCCCTGGTGGTCTAGTGGAAGTGAAAAAGTTACTGAGAGCATCCCTCGTTGTCTAGGATGGCGATGGAGTTATTGTCAGAATCCCTGTTGGCCTAGGGTAGTAAATGAGAAAAGTATCATTGCGGTCATTCAATATGGTCTAAGGTAAGAAAGAACATCACAGTAGATTTGTGGGTGGTTTAGAGTGGTGAAGGAACTCTCGCCAGTATCCCTGATGGCTTAAAGTTTTGAAAGAGTGATTGAACACTGATGATACCTAGTGTGGCCTAGAGTACTAACAACGTTAATGTATCACTGGTGGCCTAGGGTAGTAAACAGCAAAAATGACATTCCTGATTTTTAAGGTAGCAAAGGGGTTAATTCCAGTGTTTATAGTTATCTAGAATGGTGAAAAAAATGTATGTTATCATCCCTGGTGCTCTAGGGTAGTGAAATACATGTTAACAGTATCCCTTGTGGTCCAGGATAGTGAAAGTATTGCTGACAGTATCTCTTCTGGTAAACGAGCTACTGTCAGTATCGTTGATGGTCTAAAGTAGAGAAAGAATTGCTTAGAGTATCCCTGGTGGTCTAGGGTGGTGGAGGAGTTAATACCAGCATCCCTCGTGTTTTTTTGATAGTAAAATAGAAAAATACTATAATTTTTCATGGGGAGTTAACGGTAGTATTATTAGTTTAGGCTAGTGAAATAGTTCCCAACAGTATCCCTGGTGGTCTAGGGTTATGAAGGAGTTAATTCCATCATCCCTGGTAGCCTATGGTAGTAAAATAGAATAAAGCTGTAATTTCTGAATGTATAAGGGTAGTAAAAGGGTTAATGCTAGCTTTTAAGGTAGTTTAAAGTAGCGAAAGAGTTCACGGGAGCATCCCTGGTGGTCTAGAGTACTGAAAGATTAAATCACCGCCTCCGTGATGTTTTAGGGTAGTGAAATCAAGAATTATTGAATCTTTCTAAAGTTTAAACGGAATAATGCTAGCCTTCCTGGTAGTCCAGGGTGATGGAGAAGTACCAGCATCCCAGGTGGGCTAGAGTAATAAAACAGAAAAAATGTAATTACTTTCTTTCACGATGGACTAAGTTACTAAACGGGCTTTTATTTTGGTCTAGAGTGGTGGAGGAGTTCATGCTAGAATCCCTGGTGGCCTAGAGTAGTAAAAAAAGAAAAATACAGAAATTCAGGATTTTTTGGTAATGATTACTAAGGAAAAGGAAAGGGGGTCCAACACAAGTGTAATCAAGTGAAGGGAAAGCCCCCAGGGCAAATCAATACCTCTCCCTTCCCAGTAGATGCCCTTGACCTGTTTACCTAATGAGAGATTTTGGCATTATTGGCCCACTGGGCTGCAGACATTGCGGTCCCTGTGAGGTCCTTTAGGACCGGCTCCTATCATATAAGCGTGCTCCTTGCATTGTCTGCAGCTTTACTTCTGCCGTAGACATATGTTCTCCATACACTCGTCCCCTGCTGCATACATTTACCCACATGTTATATAAGCTCAGAGGGTTGGGCACTTTACAAGTTATTCAAGAAACGAAGATGATGGATGGATAAAACAGATAAGAAAACAAAAGTAGCTTGTATCGTCCGCGTGGAGAACGCCCTGCCACTGTCTGCTGTCGCCTACTGTTAGAATAAAGGCACTTACTTCAACTTTATATAACTTTATCTGTCATTGTAAAACATAGAAACTTCGGAAGGGACCCTGCTCGCTGGATAAAGAGTTAAAAAATAGTCAAACCCCTTACACATCTCCTTTTAGGGCTTGAGTTCCCATATAAGCAGCTGTGCATAAATTTGGGGTATGGATGGAAGCCGGAGTATCCAGATGAAACCCACCCAAGATCAGGAAGAACATACAAAACTCCTTGTAGATATTGCCCTTGCTGCAAAGTAGCCAGTGCTAACCACTGAGCCACCTTCTAGGCTGAAAATTTTAATAAACAGTAAATTGCAAAATTGCTTGTATTTACAAACACTATCCGAAAATATCAATCTATGAAAATGGGGAAAAAAACCCTTTAACTTTCTGTGGATTCCAGCTTCCGATGTTCTCACCTTCCTGCTTCTAACCTTTGACGTTTATATTGTTTCAACAACACATTGTGCCATTTTTTATTGTTCCCCTTTAGTTAAAGGACCTTTCTCTTTTTTTTTCCAATCCATTAGCCTGCTTTGTGTAAAAATGATAAAATCACAGCTGCTGTGGTGACGCCATAATTACAGTATGTGACCACTGCAGACAGTCACTGGGCTCAGCTGTCAAGCCAATATGGACCTCTGAGTCCAGTGATTGTCTGTAGTGGTGAAATGATGTCATGATGTTTCTACAATAGCCTTATCAACAATAGCCCGGGTGTCACAGCTGCATAGAGACAGTGCTGGAGCCGCAGGAGGCAAAAAAGGCGGATTTTGTTTTTCTGCACAAAGCAAGACTGTGGACTAAAAAGTGAAAGGTGGAAAAACCCTTTAAGTAATTTGTCTTCTATTGTCTTCTACATACAGTGCTGCTCACCATTATTGGCACCCCTTCATTTTTTTCATACACTGTACAATATATTCAGAAATAAATGGAAATGTACCAAAGTTATATCCTCAGGATTTTTTAATTAGTGGTCCAAAGTCATACAACAATAAAACATTGTTTTTGAACTTCCATGTTGAAATTTCAAAGAAGAAACAGAAAAAACAGCACGTGCAGCAATAAAGGCCCCCCTAATTAATTCTTGGTTGCCCACCCTTCGGCATTGCTGACGGCCTCCACACGTTTCTTGTAGCCATCTATAAGCTTCTTCCACTTCTCAGCTGGAGTTTTCTCCCACTCTTCCTTTGCAGTTTGTTCAAGCTCCTGAATGTTTGCAGGGTTCTTTTTCCCAATGGCAGATTTCAGCTCACCCCAAAGATATTCAATAGGATTGAGGTCAGGACTCATTGCTGGCCATTAGTGATGAGCGAACGCGCTCGCCACTACTCGGTACTCACCCGAGCATCATGGTGCTCGAGATGCTCGGCGCTCGCCGAGTATTTCTGGGGTTGCTCTGCGGGAACTCGGGTCCCCTCCCTGCATGTTTGGGACACTTTAGAGAGCCAATGAACATGCAGGGATTGCCTGCAACTCACTGCAATGCCATAGCCATGTTGGTTGTGGGCATTATAGTGATTGGCTGGCCGCACAGCATCATCAGGTCTATATCAGACCTGGGGCCGCCATGCTCGTCACAGTCACTCCGGATCAGACAGTGTAGGAAGAGCTGCTGCTGCGTCAGGGAGAGATTTGCTTGTGTATTAGGTAGTGTAGGGAGAAAAACCGTGTATTACACATATCCATCTTAACAAACAGTTCTTCTGAGGACTAACTAATCCATCTGCAGAGATATCAGGCAGGCAGTGTATATAGGCAGGCAGGCGAGGTATATAGCAGACTGCAGTGCATATAGCACAAGAGGCTCCATTCCAGTTCTGCCTTCTGCTGCTGTTAGATATTTCTAGAAACAGGCCCAGGTCTCAGGAGCCAGGAATAATTTTTTTTGCATCTTAACCCTCATAATTTGCTTAAAAACCAATCCAGAGAACACCGTTTTTCTGACCAATTTGCTTGTTGGCACTGCAGAATACAGCCAGGTCCTTTCCATATTAAAGCGATAAAATCCAGGTATCTAAAATTGTATTTTCTCCGTCACACGGATCACATATACGTTGTCAGAAAATACTGCCATTTCTGGCCTCCATTAAAAATTTCTTTCAGTATGCCAGTGAAGCAATTCACACCAGTTTGCTGTTCAAAGTACTTACCTACAGGCCAGGTATTTAAAACTCTGTTTTCTCCGTCAAACAGCTCACATATAAGTTCGCTCCAAACTCAGTCATTTGTAGTCAGCGTAGAAGATATTGTCCTCCATTTAAAATGGGCAAGGCACATGGCAAGGGACGGGGAACTGGACGTGATGGTAATGGTGCATGCAGAGGCCGAGGACAAGGGCGTGGGCAAGCTGAAATTGTGCCACAACAAACACCCACATCTTCTCGCCTGACCTTCCTGTCCCAATTTCTATGGGACCCCAGCACACCACTATTGAACCCAGAGCAGTGTCAAAAGGTTGTTAGTTGGATAGCGGATAATGCTTCCAGTCACTTAGCCACTACCACCACCACCCTGTCTTCCACACGGTCAAGTCTCAGTAGCTGTGAGTCTGGACCGCATATTCCTCACCCTGATCCTTCCTCCCACCATGCCGAGTACCCAGAGACAACTGATCCCACACTTGGACCCTCTGAAGAGCTGTTCACTTTTCCATTTATAGATTCGGGCCTCTCGCCCGGTCTACTTGAAGCGGGGCAAGAGGAGATTGCGTGTAGCGATGCCCAAATATTTGAACAGCCACGGTCACACAAAGGCGACGGTGGGAAAGTGTCACAAGAGGTGGACGATGATGAGACACAATTGCCAAAAAGTCAGGAGGAGGATCAGGGTGCGGAAGTGGAAGACGAGGTGGTGGACGATATAGTAACTGACCCAACCTGGCAGGAAGACATGCAGAGTGAGGCCAGCAGCACAGAGGGGGAGGGAGGCACAGTACCCCAACAGGCAGGAAGAAGCAGTGTGGTGGCCGCAGACAGAAGGCAGGCAACCGTTCCCTGTAACACCAACACGAAGGAAGTTGCCAGTACAACTGTTAGGTAGTGTTGAGCGAGCACTAAAATGCTTGGGTGCTTGAAGCTCGGGCCGAGCTCACCATGATATTCGGGTGCTCGACCCGAGCAACGAGCCCAATGTTAGTCTATGGGAGACCCGAGCATTTTTGCGGCGGCACCCCCGGCAGTCTGTAGAAAGCCTAAAAAGTGCCCAAAACGATAGTGACAGTGCTCAAAAGACACGGGGGCACCATGGGGATTGCCCCTGGAAGCATTTCTGACCCCCCGGTCACTGCTGTCAACAACGTGGTCAGAGGTATTAAGCCACTTTTACGGGCTCACAATAAAATGTTCAAAAACGAAACTGAAACTGCTTTCCTGTGAAATATGTTAAGGAACTTCCTTTCTAGGGTAAAGACTTGTGTATAAAGTGCAATAAATAACAAAAACAAAACTACGCCTCCACACCTTGGGCTATGTTCACAAGTAGGATTTTTCATGTGTTTTTGCACTTTTGTATTGCTTTCAACCGTGACAAATGCATTCACCGGGAAATGTCATTTTAACATTTTACAACCTTATCTGGCCATGTGCTGTGTGACACATGCATACAGTGCTGAAAAGACATGGGAACAGCATGGGGAAGACCCCTGGAAGCATTTCTGACTCCCAGGTCACTGCCTAAAAGTGTGCCCATGAGAAGTGATCCTTGCTGCACCAGAAGATGCAGACTTGCAACTATCCCCATGCAAGTACTTGTCCCAGGGCAGTGTTCAATTGTACCTCCCCCATTCCTTGCAATGCAAGCGCAAATATGCAGCCAACCACCCACCCACCCGCAGGCTGCAATACCATACTGCTAGCTTTCACTTGAAATGGGGCCTTTTAGTTTGGAGGAGGCCGAAGCTGGCCACTACCTCATGGCTGCTTCGGCAGCGAGGTATCCATACTCGGTCCCCAACCGCCCCGTGGCCGGGTGTCCACACACGGTCCCCAGCCACCTGGGGGCGGCCGGGTGTCCATAAACGGTCCCCAGCCGCCCCTATTTCTCCTGTCACCTTCCCACACACTTTTCTTAGCCTGGCCTGCTTTAGGGCAGCATTGGAGGAGCCCACCAGAGAACCAGACTCCTCCGGTGGGCCCTGGCTTCTCCATCAGGGGAGTTGAGAGTGCCAAGGTGAGGAGCATTATGATGATGATAGAAGTTAGCATCTGCTTTGTTTTCTTGGAATGCAAGCGCATGTATATAGTAGCGGCTAGGCCTGAGGTGGTCAGCGTTTTGGCGCATATCCTACCTCCTCCGAGGATTGCTGGATGTTTTCCTACTACTATCCCAGTTCTATGACTCCTGTTAAAACAAAGCTTCAGGTGATAAATGATGGATGAGGTGGTGGCAAAGGAGAAAGAGCAGGAGGAACAGGGACCAATCACATCAATATCAGGCCAGTCAACCAGTCTTGTAGGATATGTTTCTGTACCTAAAGGTGCGGTTCGGCTACACAGTTATAGGGCATACAGTGAGTGCAATGCCTACCAAAAATTTAGAGGCACTCCAATGCCCCTTGGAAGTGACATGGAGGTCAGAGGGCCTTAACTAAACCATTTTTTCCATTTATAGCAACTGGGTCTCCTGTGCACTGTTGGCCTAAGCAGTGAATGGAAGGCTTTCCAAAAATTATGAGGAACTGCAATGCCCCTTGAAACAGACGTGGATTACAGCGTACTAAAAACCTTCTTCCCATTATTGGGGAGTGGGTCTCCCTTAGTGTTCGCCTATGCATTGAAAAGCAAAATCTGACTAAAATTAGGAGGAAATGCAATGCCCGTTGGAAGAATCGTGGAGGTCGCAGTAGCTTAACAAGACGATTTGAATGCCCCGTGGAAAAGTGGTGGAGGTCACAGTAGCTTAACAAGATGGTTTGAATGCCCCTTGGAAGAGTGGTGGAGGTCACAGTAGCTTAACAAGACAGTTTTAATGTCCCTTGGAAAAGTGGTGGAGGTCATAGTAGCTTAACAAGACGGTTTGAACGCCCCTTGGAAAAGTGGTGGAGGTCACAGTAGCTTAACAAGACGGTTTGAACGCCCCTTGGAAGAGTGGTGGAGGTCACAGTAGCTTAACAAGACAGTTTTAATGTCCCTTGGAAAAGTGGTGGAGGTCATAGTAGCTTAACAAGACGGTTTGAACGCCCCTTGGAAAAGTGGTGGAGGTCACAGTAGCTTAACAAGACGGTTTTAATGCCCCTTGGAAAAGTGGTGGAGGTCGCAGTAGCTTAACAAGACGGTTTTAATGCCCCTTGGAAAAGTGGTGGAGGTCGCAGTAGCTTAACAAGACGGTTTTAATGCCCCTTACAAGATCCATACAGTACAGCATCTTAAAAATATTATTCCCATTACTGGGGAGTGGGTCTCCCACATTCTTTGCTTATGCCTTCCAAGCAAAAGCTGACAAAAATAAGGACGGAGGAACTTTCAATAATGGCAACACGGACCACGGTCACCCTGGTGGTATATTGGTGGTGGAGGCTGAGGATAAGGAGAAGAACATAAAACAGCCGAAATGAGGAAGCGTATACCCTTTTGTGGGTGTGAAGCGGTGCATGCGAATGCACCTCCCGAAATAACACAGTGGATTTGACTTTATGTTACTCTGCTGTCATTTGGTGGTGATGAGAAGTCTGGCCCAATCCAGCCCTTGTTCATTTTGATAAGGGTCAGCTTGTCAGCATTGTCAGTTGACAGGCGAGTGCGCTTATCAGTTATAATTTTCCTAGCGGCACTAAAAACACGCTCCGATAACACGCTAGCGGCAGGGCAGGCCAGGACCTCCAAGGCGTACAGAGCGAGTTCATTCCAAGTGTCCAGCTTGGATACCCAATAATTAAAAGGCACAGAGGAATCATGGAGGACCCTGTTACGGTCGGCAAGGTACTCCCTCACCATCTTTTGAAACTTTCCACTCCTTGTGAGAGTACCCCGCGCCTCAGGGTCTGTCCGAAGGGAGGGTCTGAGAAAACTGTCCCAGAATGTTGACAGTGCTCCCCTACCTCTGCTGGATTGGAGTTGCGTCTCTCTCGCATGTACGCCTTGGTTGGGCAACGAACTGTGACCTCTGCCGCTAGCGTATTCAGATGGGAATTTTTTTAACAGTTCTGCAGCAAGGGCTTTCTGGTACTGCCCCATTTTTGTAGACCTCTCCACCTCAGGAATAAGAGAGTGAAAGTTCTCCTTGTAGCGAGGGTCTAAAAGTGTCACCAACCAGTAATGACTGTCACCCAACATTTTGACAACGCGAGGGTCACGGTTAAGGCAGCGTAACATAATGTCAGCCATGCGTGCCAGACTGGTAACGGGCAAGACTTCCGTGTCCTCACCAAGATGACGACTTACCATGCTCTCCTCCTCCTCCTCCCCCCTGTCCTCAGGCCACCCACGCTGAACCGATGGTATGACAGTTGTACAGGTACTACCGTCTACAAGCTCCTGTTCTTCCTCCTCCTCCTCCTCTCCCTCATTGTCCCCCAATGCACGTTGGGATGAGATGAGGCTGGGCTGTGTGTAATCGACCGCTACGGCTTCTTGATCCATCTCATCATACTCTGGCTGCAATGCCTCCTCTTTAATTCTCTGCAGAGAGCGTTGCAAAAGACAGACAAGTGGAATGCTGACGCTAATGATGGCATCATCGCCACTCACCATCTTGGTGGACTCCTCAAAGTTTGTCAAGATGGTTCATATGTCAGACATCCAGGTCCACTCCTGAGGTCTTATGTGTGGAGTCTGACCTGAATATCGACGGCCTTGTTGCAGCTTTTACTTCACAACTGCTCTCTTTTGCTCACAAATCCTTTGCAACATGTGGAGGGTAGAGTTCCAATGTGTGGGGACATCACACACCAGTCGGTGTGACGGAAGCTGCAAACGCTGCTACAACACAGCAAGGGCGGTGGAAGCTGTAGCCGACTTCCGAAAATGAGCTGACAGGCAGCGTACTTTGACGAGCAGATCTGGCAACTCTGGGTACGATTTAAGAAACCGCTGAATCACAAGGTTAAGCACATGAGCCAGGCATGGTACATGTGTGATCTCGCCTCGCCTCAGAGACGCCACCAGGTTACGGCCATTGTCACACACGACCATGCCTAGATGTAGGTTCAGCGGTCTCAGCCACAGATCTGCCTGCACTTTCACAGCTGTCCACAACTCACAAGCAGTGTGAGGTTTCTCACCTAAGCTTATGAGTTTCAGCACAGCCTGTTGCCGCTTGGTGGAGGCAGTACTGCAGTGCTTCCTGCTTGTAACTGATGTGGTGATATTTGAGATGGAGGCTGAACATGAGGAGGAGGATGATGCGCAGGAGCTGTACACTGTGGGGGCAACTCTGACTGACATAGGGCCCGCAATCCTCGGTGTGGGGAGGATGTGTTCCGTCCCAAGATCCGACTGGGTCCCGGCTTCCACTATGTTTACCCAGTGTGCCGTCAGGGAGATGTACCGTCCCTGGCCACAAGCACTTGTCCACGTGTCCGTTGTCAGGTGGACTCTCCCAGAAACTGCGTTGTTAAGGTCACGGCAGATGTTTTGGGACACGTGCTTGTGTAGTGCGGGGATGGCACACCGGGCAAAATAGTGTTGGCTGGGGACCGAGTACCCAGGGACGGCCACCGCCATAAGGTTGCGGAAGGATTCCGTCTCCACCAGCCTAAAAGGCAGCATTTCCAGCGCAAGCAGTCGTGAAATGTGCGAATTTAGGACTGTGGCCTGTGGTGTGTTGGCTGCAAATTTCCGCATTCGTTCAAAGTTCTGAGATATGGACAATTGAACGCTGCGGTGGGACGTGGACGTGGACGTTGATGCTGTTTCTTGAGAAACTGCCATAACAAGTGAAGACTGAGAGGAGGGGGGCATCTTTGCATGCAGTATGGACAGGGGATTGCCTTGCACACACAACAGGGGGTTCTATTGCACGCACAACAGCGGAAGAAGCAGTGGTGACCCCCGCTGACACTGGTCGTGGACCTTGGGGTTCACCCCACAAAGTCCGGTGCTTTGCTGCCATGTGCCTGATCATGCTGGTAGTTTTGTCACCCTTGCTGATGCTGGCATGGCAGGTGGGACAAATGGCCTTTTTGGGGTTATCAGCAGAGTCTTTAAAAAAATTTCAGACTCTGGAAGACCTACAGGTTGTACTGGCAACGTCCCTCGTGTTGGTGTTACCAGGAACTGTTGCCTGCCTTCTGTGTGCGGCCACCACACTGCTTCTTCCTGCCTGTTGGGGTACTCTGCCTCACTCACCATGTGTGCTGCTGGCCTCGCTCTGCATGTTCTCCTGCCACGTTGGTTCAGTTACTAGATTATCCACCACCTCCTCCTCTTCCACTTGCGCACCACGATCCTCCTCCTCACTTCCTGGCAATTGTGTCTCGTCATCGTCCACCTCTTGTGACAAATTGCCAGCATGGACTTCCTGTGGCCGTGGCTGTTCAAATATTTGGGCATCGCTACATGGGATCTCCTCTTCCACCACTTCAAGCGGAGCAGGCGAGGGGCACAAATCTGGAAATGGACCAGTGAACAGCTCTTCAGAGTGTCCAAGTGTGGGATCAATTGCTGTCTGACGACACTCGGCATGGTGGGAGGAAGGAGCATCAGGGTGAGGAGGAGTATGCGGTCGAGACTCAAGGCTACTAAGATTTGACCGTGTGGAAGACAGACTGGAGGTGGTGGTGCCCAGGTAACTGGAAGTATTATCTGCTATCCAATTAATAACCTGTTCACACTGATCAGTTCGCAACACTGGTGTTGTTCTGTGCTTCCCTAGTAATTCGGTCAAGAAGTGGGAGTGAGAAGATGTGGCTGTTGGTTGTGGCACATTTTCACCTTGGCCACGGCCCCATCCTCTGCACGCACCATCACCAGAACGTCCAGTTCCACGTCCCTTGCCACGCTCCTTGCCCATTGTAAAGGAAGTAAAATAGCTTACACTCGCACTATCAATGGAAAAAGGGTAATAAAAAGTAGATTAGAACCGTGGAAGAGGAAAACTACAGTTCTATTTCTCTGGCCTACACCTGACTCGTTTAAACAATCTGAACAATCAGGGAGAAACTATTACTGTTTATCTTTACGGAAAAGATACCAAAAGTTGAATAATAGAGATTTTTTACCGTGGAATGCCAAAACCACAGTTATACCAGACAATTTTAAATAGATATATTTGCGGCTGAACAGTGAGCGACACACTCAAACTGTTTTTTTTTTAGGTAAAAATGGCCCAAAAGTGGATAATACAGAGGTTTGAACCGTGGAACTGCAAAACCACACTTTTATTTCTCTAGCCTACACCAGACTATTTTCACCAAATATATTTGTGTCTGAACAATCAGGGAGACACTATTACATTTTTTTTTTACAGCAAAAAATGCCAAAAGCAGGATAATAGAGATTTTTTATCGTGGTATGGCAAAACCACAGTTATAATTTACTGGTGTATACCAGACTCTTTTAAACAGATATATTGGTGTCTGAACAGTCAGGAGACACTATTACTGTTTTGTTTTACGGCAAAAAATACCAAAAGCAGGATAATAGAGATTTTTTATCGTGTAATGGCAAAACCACAGTTATAATTTATGTTAGAACCTTGCTGTTAGGTTTTTTTTCCTTTGCTGGTCACATGACCTTGTTGGCCTATTTAATCCTGCTCCGCCCTTCTGGCTTTGCTGGACTTCATTGTATATCTACTTTCTAGCTAGCCTGTGCTCTGTATCTAACTCTGTTAGTTTGCTTGGTCTACGGACCTCTAGGTTCTATCTATTTTGTTTGTTCGTCTGTCTGCTGCTATTTCTGTTAGGAGGTGTCCCTTATTCCTCCCAGTCCTTAGTACTTGTAGGGATTCCCTCCCCAAATCTATAGGTCTCCGTACAGACTAGATTAGGACTTTAGCAGGTCTGATCGCAGGATCAGGTTCCCTGTTACATCGTAGGGATTCAGCTGAGTCTTATAGTAGGGACAGATCTCCTCTCTTTCCTTAGCTTTGGTAGCAGAACATAACAGTAAGTCCAGCCTGTAAATTCTCTAAGGAAAGATTTTTTTTTGTTGTTCCATCATGGTGTCGGTTCAGGATTTGGCTAAACACCTGCAGGGACTCTCTCTGGAAGTGGCCGAGCTCCGTCAGCACGTGAGTAACTGTCCTGGAGCATATTTCTTGGAGCCTAAGGTATGTTTGCCGGATTTATTTTTTGGTGAACATCGAGAATTTTTTTCATTTAAAAATGCTTGCTTATTGTATTTTCGTTTGAGACCCAAGTCCTCTGGGGATGAATCCCAGCGCGTAGGGTTCATAATGTCACTTTTGCGCAAAGAGCCTCAGGAGTGGGCCTTTTCTTTGCAACCTAGTGATACATGCTTCAGATCAGTGGATAGTTTTTTTTCTGCTTTAGGACTATTATATGATGATCCTGACCGTGTGGCATCAGCTGAGACTGAGTTGAGACGTTTAAAACAAGGATCAGGTAATATGGAAAAATATTGTACACATTTTCGTCGTTGGTCCACTCAAACAGGGTGGAACGATTCTGCTCTGAAAAGTCTATTTCTTGCTGGGCTCAGTGAAAAGGTTAAAGACCTGCTAATTGCTTATCCTACACCTGAGGATTTGCAACAGGCTATGCAATTAGCTATACGGGTGGACAGAAGACTGCGTGCTAGGGTTAATGAGAGCAAATCCTCTGCTATGTCAGTTTCTGGTTATGATAATGTGTGTACTAACAGTGGTGAACCGATGGAGATTGGATCGGTGGCACCTCGCTCTCAAGAAAAACACCGTCGTTTTTCAGAAGGCTTGTGTTTCTATTGTGGAAAATCTGGTCATTTGATTAAAGGCTGTGAGCTTCGTATGAAGAAAGAAAAAAAAATGGTCAGTCACGCCCGTATTGCCTGTTTAAATTCCAAGGGTATATTTTTAGCTGCTTCCACGATTGCTCAGGAAAAATTAATGGAATTTCGGGTGTTTGTTGATTGCGGGTCTACACTGAATGTTATTGATGGGGGATTCGTGGAAAAACTCAATTTAAAACCTGAACCTTTATCATCCCCCATTGCTGTGGTTTCTGTGGATGGCTCCCCTTTGAAGAATATTACTCTCAAGGTCAGTGAATTTCCTCTCACTATTAATGGTGTTCACCATGAGAAATTGGATTTGGTAGTGTTGAATAACTTGCCTTCTCCAGTAATATTGGGTTTGCCCTGGTTAAAATTTCACAATCCTGTACTGGATTGGTCTACCAGTGAAATTAAATCCTGGAGCCATAAATGTTATGACAAGTGTTGTAACGGGCGTATTGCAGCTTTGGATAGGGGAGAATTGCCTGTTCCTATTCAGGATTTTTGGAGAGTTTTTTCTGAGAAAGAATCGCAGGTTTTGCCTCCCCATAGAGACTATGATTGTTCTATTGAATTTGTCCCTGGAGCGACTCTTCCTAAAAGTCGTTTATTTAACCTTACTATTCCTGAGAGGAAGGCTTTGGAGGAATACATACAGACAAGTTTGGCCGCCGGTCACATTAGGCCCTCTAAGTCTCCTGTGGCGGTTGGATTTTTTTTTGTAAAAAAAAAGGACGGCGGTTTACGTCCTTGTCTGGATTTTCGTGAGATTAACAAAATTACGGTACGCAATCCTTACCCACTGCCATTGATTCCTGATCTGTTTAACCAGTTATTGGGGGCCAAGTGGTTCTCTAAAATTGACCTTAAGGGGGCATACAATCTGTTGCGCATGAAGGAGGGTGATGAATGGAAGACTGCTTTTAACACTCCTGTGGGTCATTTTGAGAATCTGGTTATGCCTTTTGGTCTTACTAATGCTCCTGCATTTTTTCAGAATCTGATTAATGACATCCTTAGACCTTTGATCGGTAAAAATGTGGTTGTGTATTTGGATGACATTTTGATTTATTCGCCAGATCTGGAGTCTCATTGGCGGAGCGTGCGTGAGGTATTACAGTTATTAATGGACAATTCGCTTTTTGCTAAGCTGGAGAAATGTGAGTTCGCTGTACAGAGAATTAGTTTTTTGGGCTACATTATCTCCAGCAAAGGTTTTGAGATGGATCCGGTTAAGGTTCAGGCTGTGCAGGAATGGCCTAGGCCTATTGGTTTGAAATCAATACAGAGGTTTTTGGGTTTCGCCAATTACTATAGAAAATTCATAAAAAATTTTTCTAGTATTGTCAAACCTCTGACTGATCTCACCAGGAAAGGTGCTGATGCGGTTCAGTGGTCTTCTGAGGCCATTGAAGCTTTTGTGTATCTCAAGGAGAGGTTCACCTCTGCTCCCATCCTTATGCAGCCTGATGTTACTAGGCCGTTTTTGGTTGAGGTTGATGCTTCCTCTGTGGGGGTTGGCGCAGTATTGTCTCAGGATAACGGGGATGGATTACATCCCTGTGCATTTTTTTCAAAAAAATTTTCGGAGACTGAATTGAATTACGATATTGGTAATCGGGAATTATTGGCTATTAAACTCGCATTTGAACACTGGCGCCACTTCTTGGAAGGTGCGGAATTTCCCGTTCAGGTTCTTACGGATCATAAAAATCTGATATATCTTGACGCTGCCAAGCGCCTGAATGCCCGTCAGGCTAGGTGGGCACTGTTTTTCTCGCGGTTTAATTTCTCCGTTACTTACATCCCTGGTACTAAGAATGTTAAGGCGGATGCCTTGTCTCGCAGTTTTTCTCCCATAGTCGGTGCTGAGAAAGAGGAAAACATTTTACAAGAAGGTGTTGTGATAGCTGCTTTAGACTCCGTTTTGGAAGATGAGATTCTTAAAGCTCAGGAGAATGCCCCATCTAACACTCCTCATGGGAGGTTGTTTGTGCCTGGGACCTTTAGGAGAGATTTGTTTGTTGAGTGTCACGAATCTCGGTTGGCAGGTCATCCCGGAATCTCTGAGACCAAGAGACTGGTGGGTCGCAGTTTTTGGTGGCCTGGATGGCAGAAGGAAGTCATTAAGTGGGTGCGCCAATGTACTATATGTGCTAGATCTAAGTCCTCACATACTCCTGCTGCGGGGTTGCTTTGTCCTTTGGAGGTCCCCAGTGCTCCTTGGACACATTTGGCTATGGACTTTATAACTGACCTTCCCCCCTCTGAGGGTTTTACTGTCATCTGGGTGGTCGTGGACCGTTTTAGCAAGATGTGTCACTTGGTTCCCTTCGTCAAACTGCCCTGCGCTAAAACTCTCGCTAAGGCCTTTGTCAAGGAAATTGTCAGACTTCATGGCGTTCCTACTGACATTGTTTCTGATAGGGGTCCTCAGTTCGTGGCTCGTTTTTGGCGTGCCTTTTGTGACAGGTTGGGAATTCATTTGTCGTTTTCGTCCGGATATCATCCTGAATCTAATGGCCAGACAGAAAGGAAAAACCAGGATGTTGAGCAGTTCTTGCGTTGTTTTGTGGCAGACAATCAAGAGGGGTGGTCTGAGTTTCTGCCACTTGCCGAATTTGCTCTGAACAATCATACATCTTCTTCTGCTGGTTGTTCGCCTTTTTTTTGTTGTTCTGGGAGACATCCGTCGTTTGGGTCGTTCTCCAAGTTGGGATCTGCCGTGCCTGAGGAGGAGAATTTTTCCGGTGATTTGGAAAGAGTTTGGACGGATGTGCGTGGTAATCTTCAGGAGGCCAACAGAAAATCTAAAGACTACTTTGATAGGAAACGACAGGAGGTTTTGTTCGCTGTTGGTGACATGGTTTGGTTGTCCTCTAGGAATCTGCGGTTGAGGATTCCTTCTAAGAAATTGGGTCCCAAGTTTGTAGGGCCCTTTAAGGTGCTTCAGGTTGTCAACCAATCTGCTGTTAGGTTGGAGGTTCCTACCTCCTGGAGAATTAATCCGGTCTTTCATGTCTCTCTGTTAAAAAAAGCTGTTGTGTCGGATGGTGACGCCTCTGCCTCTGTTCCTCCGGTGGTGGAGGATGGGGAATATGAAATTTCTCGCATCCTTGACTCTAGACGGTATAGAGGTAGTTTGCAGTATCTTGTGGCCTGGAAAGGTTTCGGACCCGAGGATAACTCTTGGGTGAGGTCAGATGATGTTTCCGCGTCCAGACTTATCAGAGCGTTTCACAGGAGATTTCCTGATAAGCCTGGTCCTAGGGGATCCGGAGGATCCTCTTAGAAGGGGGGGTACTGTTAGAACCTTGCTGTTAGGTTTTTTTTCCTTTGCTGGTCACATGACCTTGTTGGCCTATTTAATCCTGCTCCGCCCTTCTGGCTTTGCTGGACTTCATTGTATATCTACTTTCTAGCTAGCCTGTGCTCTGTATCTAACTCTGTTAGTTTGCTTGGTCTACGGACCTCTAGGTTCTATCTATTTTGTTTGTTCGTCTGTCTGCTGCTATTTCTGTTAGGAGGTGTCCCTTATTCCTCCCAGTCCTTAGTACTTGTAGGGATTCCCTCCCCAAATCTATAGGTCTCCGTACAGACTAGATTAGGACTTTAGCAGGTCTGATCGCAGGATCAGGTTCCCTGTTACATCGTAGGGATTCAGCTGAGTCTTATAGTAGGGACAGATCTCCTCTCTTTCCTTAGCTTTGGTAGCAGAACATAACAATTTACTGGTGTATACCAGACTCTTTTCAACAGATATATTTGTGTCTGAACAATCAGGAGACACTATTACTGTTTTTCGTTACGGCAAAAAATGTCAAAAAGCAGGATAAAACAGAGATTTGACCCGTGGAACTGCAAAACCACAGTTCTATTTCGCGGGCCTACACCAGACTATTTTAAACAGATATATTGGTGTCTGAACAATCTGGAGACACTATTACTGTTTTTCTTTACGGAAAAAATACCAAATGCTGGATAATAGAGATTTTTTACCGTGGAACGGCAAAACCACAGTTATAATTTACTGGTGTATACCAGACTTTTTTAAATAGACAGATTTGCGGCTGAACAGTGAGCTACACACTCAAACTGTTTTTTTTTTGTAAAAATGGCCCAAAAGTGGATAATACAGAGGTTTGAACCGTGAAACTGCTAAACCACACTTCTATTTCTCTGGCCTACACCAGACTCTTTTAAACAAATATATTTGTGTCTGAACTGTCACAGACACACTTTTTTTTTGGGTGGGGGTGGGGGGGACACCAAAAGGTTAATAAGATTGGTATTTGTACAGTGTGAAGGAGGAAAAAAAAAAGAGGATTTAGATGAAAAAAAAAGGATTTTTCCTTGCCTCCGAGACCTGGAGCTAAGTCCAGCAATTTCAGCAACAGGAGCACACAGGACTATAATGCAGCGTTTGCTGGTATAACCACTGCGTCTCCTATACAGTCTGCCTGCCTGATATCTGGGATGGATATTAGTCCTGAGAAGGACTGTTTGTTTGATCTGACAGCTTTTACAGACCCTACACTAACTATTTTGCAGTATATATCTCTCCCTAAATCAGCAGTGCTGTCCCTACACTGTCTGTGTCCAAGATGGCGGCACCCGGTTTTAAATACTCGAGGTGACGTTGTGTGGCCAGCCAATCAATGTAATGCCCACAACTAACATGGCTGCGGCATTACAGTGACTGGCTAGCAATCCCTGCATGTTCATTGGCTCTGTAAAGAGCGCCAAACATGCATGGCGGAGACCCGAGCTCCCGCCCGAGTAACCCGGAAATGCTAAGTGCTCGCCGAACATCCCGAGTAGCGTGATGCCCGGGCGAGTACCGAGCAGTGTCGAGCATGTTCGCTCAACACTACTGTTAGGTCTTCCCGAGTCTGGTTGTTTTTTAAAGACTCTGCCGATAACCCCAAAAAGGCCATTTGCACCACCTGCCAGGCCATCATCAGTAGGGGTGGCAAAACGACCAGCCTGACCACCACCAGCATGATCAGGCAGCAAATCACCCGACTTTGTGGGCCGAATCCCAGGATCCAGGAACAGTGTCTGCGGGTGGCACCCTTGCTTTTCCCTCTGTTGTGGATGCAAGCCAATCCACTGTCCATGGTGCATGCGAAGATGCCTCCTGCCCTGCACCTGTCATTGCACACTCTCAAGTAGCAGCATCAGGAAGCACGTCCATGTCCTTGTTCCAGCGCAGCGTTTAGTTGTCCATACCATAGTCCTTGGCTGCATATTTGCGCTTGCGTTCCAATGCCCCACAGGCCACACTACTAAATTCTCACATTTCACGACTGCTTGCGCTCGAAATGTTGCCTTTTAGGCTCGTGGAGAAGGAAGCATTCCACAACCTAATGGCGGCGGCTGTCCCTTGGTACTCGGTCCCCAGTCGCCACTATTTCTCCCGGTGTGCCGTCCCCGCATTACACAAGCACGTGTCCCAAAACATTCGCCGTGCTCTCAACAACGCAGTTACCGGTAAAGTCCACCTAACAACTGACACGTGGACAAGTGCTTGTGGGCAGGGACGGTACATCTCGCTTACGGCACACTGGGTTAAAATAGTGGAAGCCGGGACCCAGTCGGACCTTGGGACGGAACAGGTCCTCCCGACGCCAAGGATTGCGGACCTTAGGTCAATCAGGGTTGCCCGCACGGTCTACCGCTCCTGCACCTCATCCTCCTCACCCCCCCTCTTCTCTTCAGCATCCATCTCCGAAATGACCACATCAGTCACAAGCTGGAAGCTCTGCAGCACTGCCTCGGCCAAACGGCAACAGGCTGTGCTGAAGCTAATATGCTTAGGTGAAAAACCGCACAATGCTGAAGATCTGTGGACAGCTCTGAAAGAGCAGGCAGATCTGTGGCTCTCACCGCTGAACCTACAGCCAGGCATGGTCGTGTGTGACAATGGCCGGAACCTGGTGGCGGCTGTGAGGCGAGGCGAGCTCACACATGTACCATGCCTGGCCCATGTGCTTAACCTTATGGTTCAGCGGTTTCTCAAATCCTACCCGGAGCTGCTGGATCTGCTTATTAAAGTACGCCACCTGTGTGCCCATTTTAGAAAGTCAGCTACAGCTACCGCCGCCCTTGCAGTGTTTCAGCAGCGTTTGCGGCTTCCGGCTCACAGACTGGTGTGTGATGTCCCCACGCGTTGGAACTCTACACTGCAGATGTTGGGAAGGATTTGTGAGCAGAAGAGGGCAGTTGTTGAGTGCCAGCATCAAGAAGGCCGTCGGTATTCAGTTCAGACTCCACACATAAGACCTCAGGAGTAGACATGGATGTCAGACATATGTACCATCCTCCAAAACTTTGAGGACTCCATCAAGATGGTGAGCGGCGATGACGCCATAATTAGCGTCGCCATTCCGCTTCTCTGTCTTCTGAAACGCTCTCTGCTCACAATCAAAGAGGATGCATTGCAGGCGGAGCACGATGAGATGGAGCAAGGAACCATACAGGGTGATTACACACAGCCAAGCCTCATCTCATCCCAACGTGGATTGGGTGACAATGAGGAAGAGGAGGAGGAGGAGGAAGGACAGAAGCTAGTTTCATGCACTATAGACGGTACTACCTGCACAGCTGTCATACCGTCTGGTCAGCATGGATGGCCAGAGGACAGAAAGGAGGAGGAGGAGAGCATGGTCAGTCATCCTCTTGGTGAGGACACGGAAGTCTTGCCTGTTAGCAGTCTGGCACACATGGCTAAGTTTATGTTACGCTGCCTTTCCCATGACCGTCGCATTCTCAAAATTTTGGGTGACAGCCATTACTGGTTGGTGATACTTCTAGACCCACGCTACAAGGAGAACTTTATATCTCTTATTCCTGAGGCGGACAGGTCTACAAAAATGGGGCTGTACCAGAAGGCCCTTGTTGGGGAACTATTAAAAAATTCCCATCTGAAAACGCTAGCGGCAGAGAGCACACTTCGTTGGACAACCAAGGAGTACAGGCGAGAGAGACACAACTTCAATCCAGCAGAGGCAGGGGAACACTGTCAAAGTTCTGGGAGAGTTTTCTCAGACCCTCCCATCGCACAGGCTCTGAGGCGCGGGGTACTCTCACAAGGACTGCAAAGTTTTGGAAGATGCTGAGGGAGTACCTTACCAACCGTACCAACATCCTCCGTGATTCCGCTGTGCCTTATAATTATTGGGTATCCAAGCTGGATACGTGGAATGAACTGGCTCTCTATGCCTTGGGAAGTCCTGGCCTGCCCTGCCGCCAGCGTTTTATCAGAGCGGGTTTTTAGTGCCGCTGGTGGAATTATAACTGATAAGCACATCCGCCTGTCAACTGAAAATGCTGACAGGCTGACACTTATAAAAATGAACAAGGGCTGGATTGGGCCAGACTTCTCAACACCACCAAATGATAGCAGCGTAACATAAACTCAAATCCAGTGTCTTTTCTTGGGCGGTGTATTCCCATGCACCTCTTCACATACACACATGGGTAGAAGCTTCCTGATTTTGGCTATTTGCTCTTGTCCTCCTCCTTCTCCTCATCCTCCACCACCATATCACCAGGGTGACCGTGGTCCGTGATTCAACACCCACCTAATTTTTTAAAGGGTGTTTATGATGCCCGTAAAAAAATTTTTTGATACAGTATGTTCATGTATACCCCCCAGGGGTAAATGTTTGTCAGCCCATGGGCATTACAAGTATAGGAGGCCCGCTCCTTTCTAATGGGAACATTATTTTATGAGGCCCTCCTCCACGTCTCTTCCAAGGGGCATTGAAGTGCCTCCAAATTTTTGGCAGCCCTTGCATTCACTGCATAGGCCAACACTATGGGAGACTCTCTCCTTTCTAATGGGAATTTGTCGTTCCTTGTTACTGTGGCCCTGCTCTGTGTGTCTTTAAATTCTTAGTGGGGTTTTTCCTAAAATTGTCAGCCGTTGGACTCACTGCATACCCTATAACTGTATAGCAGACTCTCTCCTTTCTAATGGGAACATGTCGTACCTTGTTACTGTGGCCCTGCTCCATGTGTCTTTAAATTCTTAGTGGGGTTTTTCCTAAAATTGTCAGCCATTGGACTCACTGCATACCCTATAACTGTATAGCAGACTCTCTCCTTTCTAATGGGAATTTGTCGTACCTTGTTACTGTGGCCCTGCTCCGTGTGTCTTTAAATTCTTAGTGGGGTTTTTCCTAAAATTGTCAGCCTTTGGACTCACTGCATACCCTATAACTGTATAGCAGACCGTCTCCTTTCTAATGGGAACATGTCATACCTTGTTACTGTGACCCTGCTCTATGTGTCTTTATATTCTTAGTTTGGTTTTTCCCAAATTTTGTCAGCTCTTGCAGTCACAGCATGGGCATTACCACTATAGGAGACCCGCTCTTTTATAATGGGAACATTTTTTTTACTGAGACCTTCCTCTATGTCTCTTCAAAGGGGTATTGGGTTGCGTCCAAATTTTTGGCAGCCCTTGCAGTCACTGGATATGCAATAACAGTATAGGAGACCCACTTGTTAATAATGGGAGCAACAAAGCACAGCCGGCTGATGGCTCTCTAACAATAGCTAGGGCCGACTGCTGGCCTTTTAAGAATAGTAAGGGCCATCTGATGTCCCTATAAAAATAGGCTTTATGACTTTCAGAGTCCCTCCATCATAAATAAAACATGAAGTGTCTGATGATGTGTCACACACCACATTGCCAGATAAGGTTGTAAAATGTTAAAATGACATTTCCCGGTGAATGCATTTGTCTTAAAAGAAAACATAAAAAAACAAAACAATAGGATCTTTCTTTAGTATAAAAAACAGCGTCACCAATTTAACAACAATGTAATCACATTGTTCAGCTCCTGCACCTCCTCCTCCATCTCCGAAATGACCACATCAGTCACAAGCTGACAGCACTGCGACACTGCCTTGGCCAAGCAGCAACAGGCTGTGCTGAAGATAACATGCTTAATGCTTAATTGACAAACCGCCAAGCGCTGCAGAGTAGTTGAAAGCTGTAACAAAGCAGCCTGATCTGTGGCTCTCACCGCTGAACATACAGCCAGGCATGGTCCTGTGTGACAATGGGCAGAACCTGGTGACGGAGAAATGACAGCCGGGGTAGATATGGTTTCCCTCTTTGCCAGTCCTTTCACCGAGCTAAAGAATATGGCTGTGGTGAAATACCACTCCCACTGAGAAGCTGTTTCAGATTGAAATACATTGCGCCCACCAGAGGATTTGATTCTGAGGGCTCACCTTTCTCCCCCGCTCAAGAGCCCCATAGCAGCTGCAAATTTAGCGCTATCATGAACTTTCCTGAGGTAGAAGCCAAGGCACACCAGAGGATTCTCTGGTGGGACCGTCCAACCCTGCCGATAAGCAGTCCTGGCTAAGAAAAGTGTGTGGAAAGGTTCCCGGACACTCTATGGCTGCTTTTTTAATGTGTATTGGCCATGCTTATGCATGTTATTTTTCAAACCGCATTACAGATAAGGCCATTGTCCAACTCTGTATTCAAGAAATTAAATGCGCAAAGAAAGATGTGTGTGTCAAAGCACCACCGACAAGGGCGAGTTGATGTTGGACGGGCTGCCATTGCCTCTGCAACAAGCTGCATTACAGGATTTCCTGTGAGAAATGACACGCAAGGTAGGTAGGGTTTCCCTCTATGCCAGTACTTTCACCGAGCTAAATACAACTGTCAGCAAAAAAAAGTTGTGGACTGGCTCCGTACCGTCCCTGGCCACATTCACCTGTCCACGTGTTTGTGGTTAGGCGGTCCTTTCCACTAAGTGCACTGGGGAGGGCACGGATAATGTTATGGGACCCGTGCTTGTGGAAGGCGGAGGGGATACCGGGAAATATAGTGGCGGCTGGGGACCGAGTATGGACACCCAGCCGCCGGCATGAGGTTGTAAAAGCTTCCGCCTCCACGAGCTTAAAAGGCCATATTTCAAGTTCAAAAAGCTGCCCAGAAATCTGGCAGTTTAGTGTTGAGGCCTGTGGGTGGGTGGGTGGCTGGCTGCATACTTGCACTTGCATTCTAAGTAATGGAAAACTAAGCAGATGGTGGCCTCTATCATCATCATGGCTTCACCTCGGCACTATGAACTCTCCTGAAGGAGAAGCCAGGGCCCGCCGGAGGAGTCTCCGGTTCTCTGGTGGGCCCGTCCAACCCTGCCGAAAAGCAGCCCTGGCTAAGAAAAGTGTGGGCGAAGGTTCCCAGACACTCTATGGCTGCTTTTTTAATGTGGATCGGCCATGCTTATGCGGTCCTTCCCAGTAAGTGCACTGGGGAGGGCACGGGTAATGTTGTGGGACCCGTGCTTGTGGAAGGCGGAGGCGATACCGGGAAATATAGTGGCGGCTGGGGACCGAGTATGGACACCCGGCCGCCGCCGGTATGAGGTTGTGAAAATCTTCCGCCTCCACGAGCTTAATAGGCCACATTTCAAGAGCAAGCAGCTGTCAAAAATTTGGCAGTATAGTATTGCAGCCTGTGGGTGGGTGGGTGACTGGCTGCCTGCATACTTGCGCTTGCATTCCAAGGAATGGGGTAGGGACAACTGAATGCTGCAGTGGGTCAAGGACGTGGACGGTGATTGTTGCAAGTCTGAAACGACAGGTGCATGGCAGGAGGTATCTTCGCATGCGCCAAGGATCACTTATGATGGGCACACTTTTAGGCAGTGACCTGGAAGTCAGAGATGCTTCCAGAGGTCTTCCCCATGCTGTTCCCATGTCTATTCAGCACTGTATGCATGTGTCTGATGATGTGTCACACACCACATGGCCAGATAATGTTGTAAAATGTTAAAATTACATTTCCTGGTGATTGCATTTGTCTTGGTTGAAAGCAATGCAAAAGTGCAAAAACAAATCAAAAACGCAACGTGTGAACATAGCCCAAGGTGTGGAGGAGTATTTTTGGTTTTGGTTATTTATTTTGCCTTCTATACAAGTCATTACCCTGGAAAGGATGTTCCTTAACATATTTCCCAGGAAAATCCATTTTGGTTTCGTTTTGGTATGTTTTATTGTGAGTCCATAAAAGTGGCGTAGTACTCTGACAACGTTGTTAACAGCAGTGACCTGGGAGTCAGAAATGCTTCCAGGGGTCTTCCCCATGCTGTCCCCATGTCATTTGAGGACTGTTCCCTTCGATTTGGGCAATTTTTATGCCCTCTGCAGACCGCCGGGGGGAACCGCCAGAAAAATGCTCGAGTTTCCCATACTTACATTGGGCTCGTTGCTCGGGTTGAGCACCCGAGTATTCCAATTTGCTCGACCCGAGCAGTGAGTACCCGAGCATTTTAGTGCTCGCTCATCACTACTGGCCATTTTAAAATACTAATTTTTTTTTTTTTCAACCATTCCTGTGTTCTTTTGGATGTGTGCTTTGGGACATTGTCTTGCTGAAGGACCCATGATCTTCAACACAAACCAAGTTTTCTTACACCAAGTAGGACATTTCACTCTAAAATATCTTGATAATTCTCTGATTTCATGACTCCTGTGATACAGTCAAGGCCTCCAGTACCAGACACAGCAAAGCAACCTCACAGCATTATGGATCCTACACCATGCTTAACTGTTGGTAAGGTGTCCTTTTCCTTATAAGATTCATTGCGCCGTCTATAAACAAAATGTTGCTTTGCATTGCCAAAAAGCTCTATTTTTGTTTCATCTGTCCACAGAACATTTTCCCAGAAGGATTGTGGTTTGTCAAGGTACTTTTTGGCAATGATTAGTCGTTCCTTTTTATGTCTTTTCTTTAGCAGTGGTTTCTTCCTTGCCCTTCGCCCATAAAGCTCTGTTTGTTTAGTGTGTGGCGTATGGTACTTGTTGAAACCATGACCCCAGACTGTTCCAGATTGGCCTTCAGGTCTTTGGATGTTTGACATGTTGTTTTTTCCACCATTTGCACCAACTTTCGAAGACATCTCTTGTCAGTTTTCCTCTTTCCCCCATGTCCAGGGAGGTTCTTGACGGTTCCGTGCTTGGCAAACTTCTTAATAACATTGAGCACTGTTGAAACTGGGATACTAAGGTCTTTGGAGATGGCTTTATACTTCCCTGTACTTCCATACTGCATTAATGCAAAGGTGCCAATACCAGTGACAAAGCAAGCTTTAGGTTTTTGTATTTCTCCCTCCCATTGTTTTATGTTTTAAATTATTGTTTATCATTTGCTCTTTTGTATTAAAGGGAACCTGTCACGTCATTTGTAGCATGTAAACTGTCCCCAGTGCATTGTTAGTATAAAACTACTATATAAGAATATAACTACTATAATACTGCCCCCTATGTACAAGAATATAACTACTATAATACTGCCCCCTATGTACAAGAATATAACTACTATAATACTGCCCTCTATGTACAAGAATATAACTACTATAATACTGCTCCTATGTACAAGAATATAACTACTATAATACTGCCCCCTATGTACAAGAATATAACTACTATAATACTGCCCTCTATGTACAAGAATATATCTACTATAATACTACTCCTATGTACAAGAATATAACTACTATTATACTACTCCTATGTACAAGAATATAACTACTATAATTCTGTCCCTATGTACAAGAATATAACTCCTATAATACTGCTCCTATGTACAAGAATATAGCTTCTATAATACTGCTCCTATGTACAAAAATATAACGACAATAATACTGCTCCTATGTACAAGAATATAACTACTATAATGCTACTCCTATGTACAAGAATATAACTACTATTATACTACTCCTATGTACAAGAATATAACTACTATAATTCTGTCCCTATGTACAAGAATATAACTCCTATAATACTGCTCCTATGTACAAGAATATGACTACTATTATACTGCCCCTATGTACAAGAATATAACTACTATGATACTGCTCCTATGTACAAGAATATAACTACTATAATACTGCTCCTATGTACAAGAATATAACTACTATAATACTGCTCCCTATGTACAAGAATATAACTACTATAATACTGCCCCTATGTACAAGAATATAACTACTATAATACTGCCCCTATGTACAAGAATATAACTACTATAATGCTGCTCCTATGTACAAGAATATAACTACTATAATTCTGTCTCCAATGTACAAGAATATAACTACTATAATACTGCCCCCATGTACAAGAATATAACTACTGTAATACTGCCCCTATGTACAACAATATAACTACTATAATACTGCTCCTATGTACAAGAATATAGCTACTATAATACTACCCCCAATGTAAAAGAATATAACTACTACAATACTGCCTCCTATGTACAAGAATATAACTACTATAATACTGCTCCTATGTACAAGAACATAACTACTATAATACTGCGCCTATATACAAGAATATAACTACTATAATACTGCTCCCTATGTACAAGAATATAACTACTATAATACTGCCTCCTATGTACAAGAATATAACTACTATAATACTGCTCCTATGTACATGAATATAACTACTATAATACTGCTCCTATGTACAAGAATATAACTACTATAATACTGCGCCTATGTACAAGAATATAACTACTATAATACTGCTCCCTATGTACAAGAATATAAGTACTATAATACTGCCTCCTATGTACAAGAATATAAGTACTATAATACTGCTCCTATGTACAAGAATATAACTACTATAATACTGCTCCTATGTAACAAAATATAACTACTATAATACTGCGCCTATGTGCAAGAATATAACTACTATAATACTGCTCCTATGTACAAGAATATAACTACTATAATACTGCCTCCTATGTACAAGAATATAACTACTATAATACTGCTCCTTTGTACAAGAATATAACTACTATAATTCTGCCTCCAATGTACAAGAATATAACTACTATAATACTGCCCTCATGTACAAGAATATAACTACTGTAATACTGCCCCTATGTACAACAATATAACTACTATAATACTGCTCCTATGTACAAGAATATAGCTACTATAATACTACCCCCAATGTAAAAGAATATAACTACTATAATACTGCCCCCTATGGACAAGAATATAACTACTATAATACTGCTCCTATGTACAAGAATATAACTACTATAATACTGCTACTATGTATAAGAATATAACTACTATAATACTGCCCCTATGTATAAGAATATAACTACTATAATACTGCCCCCTATGTACAAGAATATAACTACTATAATACTGCTCCTATGTACAAGAATATAACTACTATAATACTGCTCCTATGTACAATAATATAACTACTATAATACTGCCTCTATGTACAAGAATATAACTACTCTAATACTGCCTCTATGTACAAGAATATAACTACTATATTACTGCTCCTATGTACAAGAATATAGCTATTATAATACTGCTCCCTATGTACAAGAATAACTACCATAATACTGCTTCTATATACAAGAATATAACTACTATAACACTGCTCCCTATATACAAGAATATATCTACTATAATACTGCTCCTATATGCAAGAATATTACTACTATAATACTGCCCCCTATGTGCAAGAATATAACTACTATAATACTGCTCCTATGTACAAGAATATAACTACTATAATACTGCCTCTATGTACAAGAATATAACTAATATATTACTGCTCCTATGTACAAGAATATAGCTACTATAATAATGCTCCCAATGTACAAGAATATAACTACTGTAATACTGCTCCTTTGTACAAGAATATAGCTACTATAATACTGCTCCTATTTTCAAGAATATAGCTACTATAATACTGCCCCCTATATACAAGAATATAACTACTATAATATCGCTCTTATGTACAAGAATATGGCTGCTATAATACTGCCCCTATGTACAAGAATATAACTACTATAATATCGCTCTTATGTACAAGAATATGGCTGTTATAATACTGCCCCCTATGTACAAGAATATAAGTACTATAATACTGCTCCTATGTACAAGAATATAACTACTATAATACTGCTCCTATGTAACAAAATATAACTACTATAATACTGCGCCTATGTGCAAGAATATAACTACTATAATACTGCTCCTATGTACAAGAATATAACTACTATAATACTGCCTCCTATGTACAAGAATATAACTACTATAATACTGCTCCTTTGTACAAGAATATAACTACTATAATTCTGCCTCCAATGTACAAGAATATAACTACTATAATACTGCCCTCATGTACAAGAATATAACTACTGTAATACTGCCCCTATGTACAACAATATAACTACTATAATACTGCTCCTATGTACGAGAATATAGCTACTATAATACTACCCCCAATGTAAAAGAATATAACTACTATAATACTGCCCCCTATGGACAAGAATATAACTACTATAATACTGCTCCTATGTACAAGAATATAACTACTATAATACTGCTACTATGTATAAGAATATAACTACTATAATACTGCCCCTATGTATAAGAATATAACTACTATAATACTGCCCCCTATGTACAAGAATATAACTACTATAATACTGCTCCTATGTACAAGAATATAACTACTATAATACTGCTCCTATGTACAATAATATAACTACTATAATACTGCCTCTATGTACAAGAATATAACTACTCTAATACTGCCTCTATGTACAAGAATATAACTACTATATTACTGCTCCTATGTACAAGAATATAGCTATTATAATACTGCTCCCTATGTACAAGAATAACTACCATAATACTGCTTCTATATACAAGAATATAACTACTATAACACTGCTCCCTATATACAAGAATATATCTACTATAATACTGCTCCTATATGCAAGAATATTACTACTATAATACTGCCCCCTATGTGCAAGAATATAACTACTATAATACTGCTCCTATGTACAAGAATATAACTACTATAATACTGCCTCTATGTACAAGAATATAACTAATATATTACTGCTCCTATGTACAAGAATATAGCTACTATAATAATGCTCCCAATGTACAAGAATATAACTACTGTAATACTGCTCCTTTGTACAAGAATATAGCTACTATAATACTGCTCCTATTTTCAAGAATATAGCTACTATAATACTGCCCCCTATATACAAGAATATAACTACTATAATATCGCTCTTATGTACAAGAATATGGCTGCTATAATACTGCCCCTATGTACAAGAATATAACTACTATAATATCGCTCTTATGTACAAGAATATGGCTGTTATAATACTGCCCCCTATGTACAAGAATATAACTACTATAATACCGCTCTTATGTACAAGAATATAGGTGCTATAATACTGCCCCTATGTACAAGAATATAACTACTATAATACTGCTCCTATGTACAAGAATATAACTACTATAATACTGCTCCTATGTACAAGAATATAATTACTATAATACTGCCCCTATATACAAGAATATAACTTCTATAATACTGCTCCTATGTACAAGAATATAACTACTATAATACTGCCCCCTATGTACAAGAATATAACTACTATAATACTGCCCCCCATGTACAAGAATATAACTACTATAATACAGCCCCTTATGTACAGAATTATAACTACTATAATACTGCTCCTATGTACAGGAATATAACTACTATAATACTGCCCCCTATGTACAAGAATATAACTACTATAATACTGCCCCTATGTACAAGAATATAACTACTATAATACTGCCCCCTATGTGCAAGAATATAGCTACTATAATACTGCCCCCTTTGTACAAGAATATGGCTACTATAATACTTATCCTATGTACAGGAATATAACTACTATAATACTGCCCCTATGTACCAGAATATAACTACTATAATACTGCTCCTATGTACAAGAATATAACTACTATAATACTGCTCCTATGTACAAGAATATAACTACTATAATACTGCCCCTATATACAAGAATATAACTACTATAATACAGCCCCCTATGTACAAGAATATAACTACTATAATACTGCTCCTATGTACAGGAATATGACTACTATAATACTGCCCCCTATGTACAAGAATATAACTACTATAATACTGCCCCTATGTACAAGAATATAACTAGTATAATACTGCCCCCTATGTACAAGAATATAACTACTATAATACTGCTCCCTATGTACAAGAATATAACTAGCATAATACTGCTCCCTATGTACAAGGATATAGCTACTATAATACTTATCCTATGTACAGGAATATAACTACTGTAATACTGCCCCTATGTACCAGAATATGACTACTATAATACTGCTCCTATGTACAAGAATATAACTACTATAATACTGCCCCCTATGTACAAGAATATAACTACTACAATACTGCTCCTATGTACAAGAATATAACTACTATAATACTGCCCCCTATGTACAAGAACATAGCTACTATAATACTGTCTTTTAGGTACTTGGGGAAAATGCTTGAGAAAAGGAAAATACCTCTAATACATCACTCCTTTCTTTAATCTGACAAAACTTTGATGAAATATTGAGTCTGTACTTTTATAGATTTATAAGCATGAACTTTTAACTATAATAACTAAGTTGTAAAGTGGAAATATATTGCAAAATATCTCACCTGCTGGCTCGTCACTTCTCATCAGAGCCAACGAGGGAGCGCACTGTCACTGCTTATTAAGAACAATATTGCTCAGTGACAAGATCCTATGGAGCATACATTGGAATTGACAAGTGATGCATGCTCAGTACAGCAGGGACTGGCCCAGCCCTTGAAACGGAAGGCTCTGATGATGCTTCATTTCAGGATCTGGACAGAGGCGGCTACAGTGACCCAGCATGCACTAGGGATTCTCAAACAAAAAGTCAAAATGGAAGTAGGTAAAAATAAAGCAGTTTCAGGGATGTCAAACTCAAATACAGAGAACGCCAAAATTAAAAGCTTGGACAAAGTCGTGGGTTAACCTTGATATCTATTAAAAAAATGTCTACAATTGAGGACCTTTTTCCTTATCAAATATAACAATGAAATTTTTCATGCAGACACAAACTTTTAAGGCTTATGCCACTAATAAAGTAGATTTTAATTAATAGATCTTAAAATGAAATAAACACATAATCACAAATGGGGCATACTGGAATAATATAATGTTATGTAAGAGCAGTAAAAAGCCTATGGCCCAATGGCTGAAGTTACATATGTAATCACAAAGAATTAATAAATACAGATAATAAAGTATGATGCCAACAGAAGTGCCCCCAAACACAGTATGATACCCCCACAGTGAATTCCTCCACAGTATCCTCCACACGTGCTGTATGATGACCCTACTGTGCCCCCCCCGGCAAAGTATGGTGATCTCAACACAGTATGATGCCCCATCTGTCATCCCCACACAGCTCTCCATACAGTATAATGGGCCCCACATAGTCCTCCATACAGTATAATGGGCCTCACATAGTCTTCCATACAATATAATGGGCCTACATAGTCCTCCATACAGTATAATGGGCCCCACATAGTACTCCATACAGAATAATGGGCCCCACATAGTCCTCCATACAGAATAATGGCCCCCATATAGTCCTCCATACAGAATAATGGGCCCCACATAGTCCTCCATACAGTATAATGAGCTTCGCATAGTCCTCCATACAGAATAATGGGCCCACATAGTCCTCCATACAGAATAATGGGCCCACATAGTCCTCCATACAGAATAATGGGCCCCACATAGTCCTCCATACAGTATAATGAGCTTCGCATAGTCCTCCATACAGTATAATGGGCCCACATAGTCCTCCTTACCGAATAATGGGCCCACATAGTCCTCCATACAGAATAATGGGCCCACATAGTCCTCCATACAGTATAATGAGCCTCACATAGTCCTCCATACAGAATAATGGGCTCCACATAGTCCAGCATACAGAATAATGGGCCCCACATAGTCCTCCATACAGTATAATGGGCCCCACATAGTCCTCCATACAGAATGAAGGGCCCCACATACTCCTCCATACAGCATAATGCCCCACATAGTCCTCCATACAGTATAATGGCCCCACATAGTCCTCCATACAGAATAATGGGCCCCACATACTCCTCCATACAGTATAATGGGCCCCACATACTCCTCCATACAGCATAATGCACGCCACATCGTCCCCAAACACTATAATGGACCTACATAGTCATCCATACAGTATAATGGGGCGGATGGAGCTGGTGTTGCAGGCCAAATATAATCACTCTCTCGGCCAGATTTGACCTACCGGCCAGAGTTTGACATGTGTGAGTTAGATAGATTAGAGAGGGAACAGTAGGGACTTTTAAATAAAAGTATATTAGAAAAATGATTAGCTTATTATATGAAATAGACAAACATTTAGGATTAAATCAGTTTTAACCACCCCTTTAAGCTGTTATTGCTGGTTCTGACAAAGCAATTACTGACTGTTTCCAGTTTCTCTCCTTTCATATATACAGTTGTGCTCAAAAGTTTACATACCCCGGCAGAACTTTTCCTTTCTTGGCCTTGTCTCAGAGAATATGAATGCTAACAAAAAAACTTTTTCTCCACTCATGGTTATTGGCTGGGTGAAGTCATTTATTGTCAAACTACTGTGTTTTCTCTTTTTAAATCTTAATGACAACCAAAAACATCCAAATGACCCTGATCAGAAGTTCACATACCCCAGTTCTTAATACTGTGTATTGCCCCCTCTAACATCAATGACAGCTTGAAGTCTTTTGTGGTAGTTGTGGATGAGGTTCTTTATTTTCTCAGATGGTAAAGCTGCCCATTCTTCTTGGCAAAAAGCCTCCAGTTCCTGTAAATTCCTGGGCTGTATAGCGTGAACTGCGCTCTTGAGATCTTCCCAGAGTGGCTCAATGATATTGAGGTCAGGAGACTGAGATGGCCACTCCAGAACCTTCACTTTGTTCTGCTGTAGCCAATGACAGGTCGACTTGGCCTTGTGTTTTGGTTCGTTGTCATGTTGGAACGTTCCATTTCTTAATCACAGTTTGAAAGCTGCTGACTGGCATGATCAATTCCTTGGATATCTTTTTGTATCCCTTTCCTGTGTTATACAGTTCAACTACCTTTTCCAGTAGATCCGTTGACAATTCTTTTGCTTTACCCATGACTCACAATCCAGAAACATCAGTGGCTGGATGAAAGATGCAAGAGTCTGTCTGGATCCCAAAAACTCACTCAGCTTTTATGCACACACAATGATTACAAGCAAACAGGTCACAGGTGAGAATGTTACCTTTAGTAGCCATTCAAACCCATTTGTGTCAAATTCTGTGCATGTTATCAGGCCAAAATCACCAGGGTACAGTGGGGAATAAAAGTATTTAGTCAGCCACCAATTGTGCCAGTTCTCCCACTTAAAAAGATGAGCGAGACCTGTAATTGACATCATAGGTCGACCTCAACTATGAGAGACAAAATGAGAAAACAAATCCTGAAAATCACATTGTCTGATTTGGAAAGAAATTTGTTTCAAATTTTGGTGGAAAATAAGTATTTGGTCAATTACAAACAAGCAAGATTTCTGGCTCTCACAGACCTGTAACTTCTTCTTTAAGAGGCTCCTCTGTCCTCCACTCATTACCTGTAGTACTGGCTCCTCTGTCCTCCACTCATTACCTGTAGTACTGGCTCCTCTGTCCTCCACTCATTACCTGTAGTACTGGCATCTGTTTGAACTTGTTATCAGTATAAAAGACACCTGTCCGCAACCTCAAACAGTCACACTCCAAACTCCACTATGGTGAAGACCAAAGAGCTGTTGATTGACACCAGAAACAAATTTGTAGCCCTGCACTAAGCTGGGAAGACTGAATCTGCAATAGGAAAGCTGCTTGGTGTGAAGAAATCAATTGTGGGAGCAATAATTAGAAAATGGGACATACAAGACCACTGATAATCTCCTTCGATCTGGTGCTCCACACAAGATATCACCCCGTAGGGTCAAAATGATCTCAAGAATGGTGAGTAAAAATCCCAGAACCACACGGGGGGACCTAGTGAATGACCTGCAGAGAGCTTGGACCAATGTTACACAGGCTACCATCAGTAACACACACTACGCCGCCAGGGACTCAGATCCTGCAGTGCCAGACGTGTCCCCCTGCTTAAGCCATTACATGTCCGGGCCCATCTGAAGTTTGCTAGAGAGCATTTGAATGATCCAGAAAAGTATTAGGAGACTGTCATATGATCAGATGAAACCAAAGTAGAACTGTTTGGTAGAAACACAACTCGTCGTGTTTGGAGGAGAAAGAATGCTGAGTTGCATCCAAAGAACACCATACCTACTGTGAAGCATGGTGGTGACAACATCATACTTTGGGGCTGTTTTTCTGCCAAGGGACCAGGATTACTGATCCGTGTACATGAAAGAATGAATAGGGCCATATATCGTGAGATTTTGAATGCAAACCTCCTTCCATTAGCAAGGGCATTAAAGATGAAACGTGCCTGGGTATTTCAGCATGACAATGACCCCAAGTACACCGCCAGGGAAACAAAGGAGTGGCTTCGTAAGAAGCATTTCAAGGTCCTGGAGTGGCCTAGGCAGTCTACACATCTAAACCCTATAGAAAACCTTTGGAGGGAGTTGAAAGTCCGTGTTGCCCAGCGACAGCCCCAAAACATCACCGCTCTAGAGGAGATCTGCATGGAGGAATGGGCCAACATACCAGCAACAGTGTGTGCCAACCTTGTGAAGACTTACAGAAAACGTGTGACCTCTGTCATTGCCAACAAAGGATAAATAACAAAGTATAGAGATGAACTTTTGTAATTGACCAAATACTTATTTTCCACCAAAATTTGAAAAAAAAATCATTCCAAATCAGACAATGTGATTTTCAGGATTTGTTTTCTCATTTTGTCTCTCATAGTTGATCATCTACCTATGATGTCAATTACAGGCCTCTCTCATTTTAAGTGGGAGAACTTGCAGAATTGGTGGCTGACCACATACTTTTTTCCCCTACTGTATGTGAACTTTTGATCAGGGTCATTTGGATGTTTTTGGTTGTCATTAAGATTTAAAAAGAGAAAACACAGTAGTTTGACAATGAATGGCTTCACCCAACCAATAACCATGAGTGGAGACAAAGTTTTTTTGTTATCATTCATATTCTCAGAAACAAGGCCAGGAGAGGAAAATTTCTGCCGGGGTATGTAAACTTTTGAGCACAACTGTATATATGGGTGTCATACCAGTGTCCACCACTAGATGGCAAACTTACAATTCTCTTCTTCCAATTTCGCTAATTCCAGTTCAGTAGGTGAAATAAAAGTATCTGGATAAATCTGGACATTTCTGCGCTCGTGTAAGTCGCAGACTATTATTATTATGTTTACAGCAATAAAAGCCATATTATTATATAAGTTGGAGAAAGTTCTGGGCTTTGATTTATATGGAAGTGATAAGACCAAACATCTGATATAGAAACGTTCAACCTAAATCATAAACATTTAATATCTCTATCAAAATGGATTTAATGGGGTAAAATGGGCCACTGGTTTTATTTTGGAATTCCAATGAAACTAATCTATATAAATCCCCCCCCCCCCTCATCAGTCCCCACAATTAAACCCCGTAGATGTTGCGTCAATTTTGATAGTAGCATCTAAGCGGTCTGACAGATGAAGGGGGCTCCATCTATCCTGGATCGCTGGGTCGTGTCTGCAATATAATGACACATATGATATATTTATCACTTTTTATTGTATTGTTTTAGAGAGGTGTGACCACCAAAAAAATCTCAGTTTTAGTATTCTTTTTTTTTTTTTCTCCTTAAAGCTTTTATTGACTTTTATTGTGCAGATTAATTCATTTTATATTTGTTAAATTGGATTTTTTTTCCAGGTGCAGCGATATTGAATTTTTAATAACTTTTTATATATATAATTTTAACTTTGGTGGGTATTGTCATTTTTTTTTTTAGTTATTTATTTACATTTTTTTAAAAAAACTATTTTTGTATTTTTTTTACTTACTATTTTTAATTTTTTTTAGTTTACTTTGGGGCCTTGAATTAGCGATCGTTTGATTGCTTGTTCTATATACTGCCATGCAATAGAATATAGACAAAATGATGTTTTCCTGTGAAGTCCAGGCTTTGGCTGAGCTTCACATGAGAATGAAGGCAGCCGGCCATGGTGCCTCCAGCTTTTGGCACGCCGCTATTGCCATTTACAAAATAAATTGCCGGAATGACTGTTTTTCATTCATCTGCATCCTGAAAAGTGGAATTAAAAACGAACAAAAAAATCATTCTAAAATGAAACCAATGACAACGTCAACTCATCTAACGAGCCACAGACGGCTCAGTACATTGAAAACGATAAAAAAAAAAGAAAGTTATAGTTGTCAGAATCTAGGACACAAACAATTAAAGTCATTTTAAAAAATAGATTTTAGTGCCCGAAAGTAGAGGGAAAAAAAAGTAAATGAATTAAATTAATAAATAATAAACAAAATGAAAACATTTTTATAAACTTTGTACCTTTTATAATTGTTCTGACCTATATAAAAGTTAACATGTCACTTTTACTGAAAAAAAATGCAGTATTACTGTTATTTTTTTTTTAAATAATAATAATAATAATACTTTTTCAACACTTTGTATAAACTCTAAAATTATGCTATTAAAAATTGCAACTCGTCTTGAAAAAAAAAACAAAAAACAAGACAGCTTGGCACCCAGAGATAAAAAATATGGAAAAAAAAAAAGACTGTGTCCTCGAGGTCCAAATTAGCTGTGTCGGTAAAGAGTTAATGCTACTTTTCGCTTGCGGGGGTCCTAAAGACTAGAAATTAAGCGATCTGAAAAACTTCAAATTTGCGGATTAGTTCAAATTTATCCAGGAAATACGATTCAGAAACAATTTTTTTTTAGAGAATATTCACACATAAGTAATCATTTTTTTTTTTAAATATCCTCACCAGTCCATCCCTTGTGCCGCCGTGCAGCTCTGCTCCAGTCTGGTCGCCTTCATCGGTCACTGAGCCATTTTTGGCATCTTCCAGCGTCTGGCCATCTTTGGTGTCTCCTGTGCTTACTACACCCCACAATATCAGGGGGTCGCGTGGAGCCTCTTGCAACGTTATGACTTGCGCCACCAAAATTGTGCAATACTTCATTTCTCCTCTGGAGGTGCTGCAGGGAAATTGAAACCAGCATCTCTGGCCGAGCATCCCTGCCCTGCAGATAATTTGTAGCCATTTATTGTTAATCTCTACAATGATTGGAGATCTGTCTGATGCATTTTCCAGCGGATGGAAGACGTTGCTGGCTCTTGTGTCACATAGATTATCCTGTTATTTGCTGTCAGATTTGCTAATATATTCATCACTGTATAATGACTAATGCCCCTGATCCCTGTTTGTTTCTCATTTCTTCACTTTCACTCACAGAAACGACTGATTCACTCTACATTGACAACTTTCTCTCACCACCGAGAAGAAGTCTCTCCACCGGATTTAGGCAATCTCTGCACCTTCCACACGGCTGGCTCCGATCCAGGTTGGCAGAGAAGGGAATCTTCTTTCATCACCTCATTGTAACAACCTCATTAACCCCAGCTTGGCCCTGTGCCCGGACAGTGAACGCAACGACCTCAGGACGATGGTGCATTTCCATATCTGTCCACTAGGGGGAGAATAACTGCACTACAGCCTCGTGGATTAGTCGTCTCGTAATCTGCTAAATTTAAGGTATCATCGAGGGCAGCAAGAATGTTGTGATTTGTTGGTCGCGGATAAAATTGCTTAAAATGATAGTTTTGCCATCTCTCCGGGGAGTACGAGTCCTCTTACAATGATGTGGTTGTTGTAGGTAGTAGTCAGGCAATGCTCCTTGGGAAAATAAATGTAAATTTTCTCCTCCACAAGAAAAAAAATTGCTAAAATTCACATTCGGCAGATTTGTTTAAATTCAGCTCTGAAATTTCATTTGTGTCAAATGTGCATTATTGTGCTCTGAATTCTCTCCAGTCCCCAGAATATATTAAATGTAGTGTTTAAAAAAAATAATAATCACCTCACCACGACCCCCACCTGTCACTCCACACAGCTCCTTGCCAGGTCCTCCGTGCAGCTCCTCACCTGGTCTTCCGTACAGCTCCTTGCCAGGTCCTCCGTGCGGCTCCTCGCCTGGTCTTCCGTACAGCTCCTTGCCAGGTCCTTCATTCAGCTCCTTGCCTGGTCGTCTGTGCATCTTCTCGCCTGGGCCTTCATGCAGCTCCTCACCTGGTCCCCAGTGCAGCTCCTCGCCTGGTCCACAGTGCAGCTCCTTGTCAGGTCCTCAATGCAGCCTTTCACCTGATCCCCAGTGCAGCTCCTTGCCTGGTCCTCGGTGCAACTCCTTGCCAGGTCCTCAGTGCATCTTTTTGCCTGGTCCTCTGCACAGCTCCTCACCAAGTCCTCCATGCAGCTGCCCATCTGGTCCTCAATGCAGCTCCTCACCTGGTCCCCAGTGCAGCTTCTCAGTTCAGCTTCACGCCTCATTCTCAGTGCAGCTCCTCGCTTGGTCCTCAGCGGAGCTCACACCTTGTCCTCCGTATAGCTCCTTGCCTGGTGCTAAGTTTTGCTCCTCACCTGGTCCTCTGTGCAGCTCATCACTTAGCCCTCAGCGCAGCACCTTGTCTGGTCCCCAGTGCTGCTTCTCACCTTGTCCTTAGTGCAGCTCCTCACCTGGTTCTCAGTGCATTTCCTCACCTGATCCTCAGTGCAGTTCCTCATCTGGTCCTCAGTGCAGCTTCTCACCTGATCCTCAGTCCAGCTCCTTTCCTGGTACTCAGTGCATCTCCTTGCCTGGTCCTCCGTGCATATCCACATGTGGTACTAAGTGCAACTCCTTGCCTCGTCCACCGTGCAGCACCTCACCTGGTCCTCCTCCATGCAGCTCCTCACCTGATCTCCTGTGCTCCTCACCTGATCTTCTGTGCAGCTCCTTGCCTGATCCTCTGTGCAGCTCCTCGCCTGGTACTCTGTGCAGTTCCTCACCTGGTCCTCCATGTCGTACCTCGCCTGGTGTGCAGCTACCTCTATCTGGTCTATCTTCCATCTTCACACTGCTCTCTGGCTCTTTCAGCGCTCTATAGGCTTCATATATTCTGTGTCCATCACCTTAAGTGTCCATTGCTTAAGTGTGTGAAACATGAATTAATCCTGAATAATATGATGCATGCAGACTGTACCTTACCTGCCACCACCACACTCTAATCAGCATCTCTGTTTATCCATTCCTCTTACAGGTACGTGACTCAGCTTTCCCATCCTGACTTCCATGCAGACTTCTCTATACCTCTCTGCTCCTATTTACTAATGGTACGTGACTCAGCTTTCCCATTCTGACTTCCATGCAGACTTCTCTATACCTCTCTGCTCCTATTTACTAATGGTATGTTCTTCAAGTTACACCAGCTACCCCCCCCCCACTTTCATTTATGACCTTGTTTACTTAGCCTTTGACTATCCAGCTTGTGGTTCAGCCTTAATCAGCTGATCAAGATGAGCACAGATCACTCTCCTCTGGTTCACAGCTGAATGCATTCTGTTACAAATATATTGTGGGCCAGGAGTTTGTTAGACTTTAGTCTGTGTCCATCACCTTAAGTGTCCATTGCTTAAGTGTGTGAAACAAGAATTAATTCTGAATTGAACCTGAAGAGAACTGAAGGTAACTGGATACTAAGTCACAGTAAACAAAGTTTGTCTTTATTTTCACTCTCACCTCCTTAATCCTTCACCTTTTCCAACCACCCCTAATCCCAACACCTAGTAATGATCTCTTCATCTCTCCCTCCATTCTCCCCAAACATCTCACCTCCTCCTCAGAGCTATTCCTCAACATACAATCCTTTATCTCCAAACACAGACAGCCACCTCATGCCCTCTCCTGCTCCCACCTAATAACGCTTTCTCTGCTCCTCCTCACTGCCGGCGACATCTCTCCACATCCCGGCCCTCCTCACCACATCCCTACAATCACTTCCACCTCCTTCCCATGATCTATCCCAAATTCTCGCAACCATTCTAACCTTATACCCATCCGCCCAGCCCCCGCTTCCCCAGTCCTTCTAACAGGAGCTCTATGGAACGCTCGCTCCGTCTGCAACAAACTTTCCTACATTCACGACCTCTTCATCACTAACAAGGTTTCCTTCCTCGGCATCACTGAAACCTGGCTCACCCCCTCTGACACGGCCTCTCCTGCTGCACTTTCGTAGGGTGGATTCCCCCTCTCCCATACCCCGCGCCCCACCGGAAAGCACGGTGAAGGAATAGGTTTCCTTCTCTCAGATAACTGCTCCTTCACCCATATCCTACTGCCGCCCTCAATTACTCTCCCCTCTTTTGAAGTGCACTGCGTGCGCATCTACTCCCCCTCCAACCTCCAACTGGCTGTCATTTACCGTCCCCCAGGATCACCCACCACTTTCTTTGACCACTTCACCACTTGGTCACTTCATTTCCTCTCCGTTGACATCCCCACTATCCTCATGGGCGACTTTAACATCCCCATTGACACATCCCTCTCAGCTGCCTCTAAGCTTCTATCCCTCACTTCCTCTTTCAGTCTTACTCAGTGGTCTTCCACACCCACCCACAAAGATGGCCACACACTGGACCTCATCTTCACCCGCCTCTGTTCCCTATCTAACCTCTCTAACTCACCTCTCCCTCTCTCTGACCACAACCTACTTACATTCTCTACCCTCTCCTCTCCAGGGCAACAATCCCCACTCCAAAAACTTGCATACCCTCGCAGAAATCTCAAGCACCTTGACCTACACTCACTCTCTGAATCCCTTCTCCCTCTTACAGACATTAGTTCCTTACATGATGCAGATGTTGCTGTCACTTTATACAACACCACAACAGCTGCAGCTTTCGATTCGGTCGCCCCCCTCACACATACCAAAGCTTGCACAATCAAAAGACAACCCTGGCACACCAGCCTAACTAAAGAACTGTGACGGGCCTCCAGGGTTGCTGAGTGTAGATGGAAAAGGTCCCACTCCAATGAGCACTTCATCACATTCAAACAGTCCCTCACTACCTTCAAGTCCACACTCACTGCAGTAAAACAAACATACTTCGCATCTCTCATATCCTCCCTGTCTCACAACCCCAAACAACTATTCAACACCTTCAATTCTCTCCTCCGTGCCCCAGTGCCTCCTCCCTCTCCTCTTATTTCAGCTGAAGACTTTGCCTCATTGTTCAAGCAGAAGATTGACACCATCAGACAAAGCTTTTGCCTAAAGCCCCCACAGCCCCTCCCCACACCTACTCAACCCTCTTCCTCCAAAACCACCTTCTCCACCATTACGGAAGATCAACTTTCCTCTTTACTCTCCAAATCACACCTCACCACCTGTAAACTTGACCCAATCCCGTCCCACCTCATCCCAAACCTTACCACTATCTTCATCCCAGCCCTAACCCACCTCTTCAACCTGTCACTAACAACTGGTGTCTTCCCCTCATGCTTCAAACATGCCTCAATCACACCCATCCTCAAAAAGCCCTCCCTTGACCCATCCTCTCTGTCTAGCTATCGCCCCATATCACTTCTCCCCTATGCCTCAAAACTACTGGAACAACACATCCATTCTGAGCTGTCCTCCCACCTCTCCTCCTGCTCCCTCTTCGACCGCCTACAATCTGGTTTCCGACTGCACCGTTCTACTGAAACTGCACTGACTAAAGTCACCAATGACCTACTAACCGCCAAATGTAAGCGACACTACTCTGTCCTCCTCCTCCTAGACCTGTCATCTGCCTTCGACACAGTGGACCATTCCCTCTTACTACAAACTCTCTCATCTCTCGGCATCACAGACTTGGCCCTATCCTGGATGTCATCATACCTAACAGACAGGACATTCAGTGTCTCCCACTCACACACCACCTCCTCATCTCGCCCCCTATCTGTCGGTGTCCCCCAAGGTTCAGTTCTAGGACCCCTGCTCCATCTACACCTTCGGCCTGGGACAGCTCATAGAGTCTCATGGCTTTCATTATCACCTCTATGCTGATGACACACAGATTTACCTCTCTGGACCTGATATCACCTCCTTACTAACCAGAATCCCACAATGTCTGTCTGCTATTTCATCCTTCTTCTCTGCTAGATTTCTAAAACTTAACATGGACAAAACAGAATTCATCATCTTTCCGCCATCTCATTCACCCCCCCAAACTGACCTATCTATCAACGTCAATGGCTGTCCACTCTCCCCAGTCCATCAAGCTCGCTGCCTTGGGGTAACCCTGGACTCTGAACTCTCCTTCAAACCATATATCCAAGCCCTTTCCACTTCCTGCCGACTCCAACTCAAAAATATCTCCCGGATCCGCACATTCCTCAACCATGAATCTTCAAAAACACTAGTGCACGTCCTCATCGTCTCCCGCCTCGACTACTGCAACCTCCTGCTCTATGGCCTCCCTTCCAACACTCTTGCACCCCTCCAATCCATCCTAAACTCTGCTGCCTGACTAATCCACCTGTCCCCCCCGCTATTCCCCGGCCTCTCCTCTCTGTCAATCTCTTCACTGGCTCCCCATTGCTCAGAGACTCCAGTTCAAAACCCTAACCATGACATACAAAACCATTCACAACCTATCTCCTCCATATATCTCTGACCTAGTCTCCCATTACATACCTGCACGCAACCTCCGATCCTCACAAGATCTCCTTCTCTACTCCCCTCTTATCTCCTCCTCCCACAATCGCATACAAGATTTCTCCCGTGCTTCCCCCCTACTCTGGAACTCTCTACCCCAACACGTCAGACTCTCGCCTACCGTGGAAACCTTCAAAAGGAGCATGAAGACCCACCTCTTCCGACAAGCCTACAACCTGCAGTAACCACTGATCCACCACACCGCTGCACGACCAGCTCTACACTCACCTACTGTATCCTCACCCATCCCTTGTAGATTGTGAGCTCTCGTGGACAGGGACCTCGCTCCTCCTGTACCAGTCACTGTCACATTGTGTTCAAGATTAGTGTAATTGTTCTTGTATGTATACCCCTTTTTCACATGTAAAGTGCCATGGAATAAATGGCGCTATAATAATAAATAATAATAATATAACACCATGATTTTGCAGGATAAAGCACGGCATGATATTGCGTGAGGCCCAGTGGAGCAATAAAGCAGTATAAACACAGAAGATCAGACCAGAGGGTGCTGGCTGCACAGACGACTAGGCGGAGAGGTGCATGGATATGCAGGTGAGGGCCGGTGTGAGGTGAGTATAATATTTATTTTCCCTTCTTCCTGGTCCTATATTGAATCCATCTGGCCATCATTTTCCTGGACTCCAGGGAATCAAATTGTAAAACATATGCATGACACGAGGGTCAGTTGGTGCTCCCGTTCGCTGGCCCAACTGTCTTTAGAAATACCGCATGGACCAGGGCTCATCCCACTGAACGCCCGCTCTCCTTATCCGTGGGCAGAATACCACTCAGACAACACAGGGTGAGGGTAAAACAGTGTGACAATACTTTATTGAACCACCAACAGACAATAAGATATAGAACAGTCCAAGCAAATACACAAGGTGGTACAATTTACAGAGTCTCACCTTTCCGCTTTCTCCCTGAGATTAGAGCAGCTGCGACTTTGGGCTTCCAGGACTGACTACACCACCAATGGCACCTCGCTTTTGGCAGGCACCCACAGAGAGGAGGTAACAACAAGCTTAGGAAGCTGACAGTCTATTGAGATACGTGGCCAGATGACCTGATTGTCCCAACCTAGCTTCTCCAAATGTCTCCATAGGGCCAGATGACCTGATTGTCGCAAACTGGCATCTCCAAGCGTCTCCATGGGACCAGGTGATTGGATGGTCCCAACCTGGCTTCTCCGAACGTCTCTATGGGTTCAGTAATAGTCAATGGATCAGATCTTTATTCCTCCAGCTGGGGTCATGGTTTCTTAAGCTGACTTCCTGCAGAGTGTCTCAAATCTGTATTCCTCCAGTTGGAGCCATGGTGTCTTGGCTACTCTCATCTAGAGTCTCAAATCTGTATTACTCTGGTTGGTGCCATGCTTCCCTGGCTCCTGTTCAGTGGAGTCTCTCTGCATAAGGATAGAGGTCCCTTTTTATACCCACATCTATCCTTCAGGCCATCATCCACAGGTCAGAGGGAAGGTGAGATGAGGTCAACTCTCATTGTTCGAGCACTCATTCAATCTGCATAGTTTGTTCATCAATGTTTGCAGGTCAACAGGATGCAAGGACTGATACAATAGGTAATCAACATATTAGCAAATATCGATAGGTCAATGACCCTGCATCCCTGTTCTCCAAGGATAGCAGCACATTAAACTGTAGGAGCTGATATGATAGGTAAATAGCAGCCATTCAACAATTAACAAACATCAATTCAGTCTACAACAAGAGTCAGCGTTCAGACTTGCTTTTAATTTGTATTAATTTGCTCATCTCTAAATGCCACTTACAGTATAAATAGGTCTCCTGTAAGTCAATGCACCCACAAAATATTTGGGGTAACAACTTCCATCTGATTGTTTGCTATGTGTCACACATTCAGAAGTCACAAAGTATATTTTTTTGTTTTATAAATTCTTTAGTTTGGTTTTGAAAGATTTACAGCTAATAGAAAAATTAGAAAGATGGAAAATAGAGATACAAACTGCGCTCACGTCTGTAAGTCCATAAGTGGCATCAGTTACAAATGCCTCTGAATGTTCAGGACAAATTGCTGAGTACATTATTGGGATGATAATAGATTTTTATCATGGTTTTGAGACCAAAGATTTTATGCAACATTTATTACATTTATCTGCTTTGTTATCTCGGAGCTGCCTTTCTTTGAAGCTACAAATCTCTCTTAGTTAAGAAAACCATTCTTTCAGGATCGGGACATATTTTTGTATCTCTAACAAAGAATATTTTAAAAATGAAACAAAAGAAGGAAAATTCTAAATTCCTGATAGTGGGTTGACTTCTTACATTGCACACCACAACTGCTGCAGAACCTCTTTGGGAGAAGTAAATGCTGCTGACAAAGATTCTTGGTCTGAGGCACTTCTTTAAAAACAAAGATTGTTCAAGAGAACTATTCACTATTGACAGACATGAAATTCCTTCTGAAGTAGGAGAAGGGGGTAGGAATAGGGGAGAATATAGCAGGCGCAGCACCCACCAAGGGAGGCGCAGAAGATGAGTGAAAAGAGCTGGGAAAATCTGCTAATTATATAAACATTAGGCTAAAATTCCTATAGTGCAGCATCTGATAAGAATATTTGCAGACAAAAATTGCTACAATTGTATCTAGCTGGAACAATCAGTCTACTAAACCAATAACAGGCCGAGATCACAAACCTAAAGGGGTTTCCACTTATAGAAAAGTGGTGCCCAAACAATCTGATATAGTGATGAGCGAGCATCCTCGCCGCGGCTCAGTACTCGCCCGAGCATCTCACTGCTCGAGATGCTCGGCGCTCTGCGAGTATTTCCAGGTTGCTCGGGCGGGATCTCGGGTCCCCCCTGCATGTTTGATGCTCTTTAGAGAGCCAATGAACATGCAGGGATTGCCTGCCACTCACTCTAATGCTGCAGCCATTTTGGTTGTGGCATTACAGTGATTGGCTGGCCGCCATCAGGTCTATATCAGACCTGGCTCCGCCATACTCGTCACAGTCACTCCGGAATCAGACAGTGTAGGGAGAGGTGCTGCTGAGCTAGGGAGAGACTTGCTTGTTTCTAGTTAGTGTAGGTATTCCACAACATATATATATATATCTATATATATAATCGCCTTATCCCGTCTGTCTGTCTGTCTATCTGTCTGTCTGTCCTGGAAATCCCGCGTCGCTCATTGGTCCGGCAGCGACCAATCAGCGCCGCGGGATTTCTGAAAAAAGATGGCGGCTGTTAGCGGCTCATCTGGTGGACGGAGGTCAGCGGCGATGCAGCGGGGAGATGAGCAGCGCTAGCAGCACAACTACCCCGACCGGCGCCGCTGACCTCCATGCGGCTAACGTCGGAAGATCAGCGGCTTGGCCCGCTGATCTCCCGACAGCAAGTGTGAACGGAGGACCAGGGAGCGGCGCCGCTGGTCGGGATGCTTCTGCTGCGAGCAGCCGCTCATCTCCCGGCTTCTCGCAGCAGAAGGAGCCGCACAGGCAGCGCCGCTCCCCGGTCCTCGCTAATACGGAGCTACACAAGCAGCGCCGCTCCCGGGCCCACACTAATACGACGCTGATTGGTCGCGGTGGCCGGCCGCGACCAATCAGCGAGATGGGCGGCAAATTTAAACGCCGCTCTGCTGATTGGTAGCGGCCGGCCACCGCGACCAATCAGCGAGATGGGCGGCAAATTTAAACGCCACTCTGCTGATTGGTCGCGGTGGCCGGCCGCGACCAATCAGCGAAATGGGCGGCAAATTTAAACGCCGCTCTGCTAATTGGTCGCGGTGGCCAGCCGCGACCAATCAGCGAAATGGGCGGCAAATTTAAACGCCGCTCTGCTGATTGGTCGCGGCCGGCCACCGCGACCAATCAGCGAGATGGGCGGCAAATTTAAATGCCGCTCTGCTGATTGGTCGCAGTGGCCGGCCGCGACCAATCAGCGAGATGGGCGGCAAATTTAAACGCCGCTCTGCTGATTGGTCGCGGCCGGCCATCGCGACCAATCAGCGAGATGGGCGGCAAATTTAAACGCCGCTCTGATGATTGGTCGCGGCCGGCCACCGCGACCAATCAGCGAGATGTCCGGCAAATTTAAACGCCGCTCTACTGATTAATCACGGCCGGCCACCGCGACCAATCAGCGAGATGGGCGGCAAATTTAAACGCCGCTCGGCTGATTGGTCGTGGCCGGCCACCGTGACCAATCAGCGATATCGGCGGCAAATTTAAACGCCGCTCTACTGATTGGTCGCGGTGGCCGACCGCGACCAATCAGCAAGATTGGCGAAGAATTTAAACACCGCTGTGCTGATTGGTCGCGGTGGCCGGCCGCGACCAATCAGCGAGATGGGCGGCAAATTTAAACGCCGCTCTGCTCATTGGTCGCGGTGGCCGGCCGCGACCAATCAGCGAGATGGGCGGCAAATCTTAACGCCCCTCTGCTGATTGGTCGCGGTGGCCGGCCGCGACCAATCAGCGATATAGGCTGCAAATTTAAACGCCACTCTGCTGATTGGTCGCGGTGGCCGAGCGCGACCAATCAGCGAGATTGGCGCTAAATTTAAACACCGCTCTGCTGATTGGTCGCGGCCGCCGGCAACCGCTACCAATCAGCGATTTTGGCGCCAAATTTAAACAACGCTCTGCTGATTGGTCGCGGCCGCCAGCAATCGCTATCAATCAGCGTTTTTGGCGCCAAATTTAAACACCGCTCTGCTCATTGGTCCCGGCCGCCGGCCGGCCGAGACCAATCAGCAAGATTGCCGCCAAATTTAAACAACGCTCTGCTGTTTGGTCGATTTTATCGCCAAATTTAAACAAGCTCTCCGGTCCTCACTAACACAGTTCGCTGATTGGTCACGGCCGCCACCCATGACCAATCACCGATATTGCCGCCAAATTTAAACACCGTTTTGCTGATTAGGCCCGGTCGGCCGCATACATATTCTAGAATACCCGATGCGTTAGAATCGGGCCACCATCTAGTATATATATATCCATATATCCATCTGAACTAACAGTCCTTCTGAGGACTAATCCAGCTGCATATATTCAGTGGTGATAGCAGGAGTTAGCAGGCAGGCAGTGTATGGGGCAGACTGCAGTGCATATAGCAAAAGGGTCCATTGAACGTCCTGTTAGTCTAGGTATTCCACAACATATATATAATATATATATATATACATATATATATATATATATATATATATATATATCAGAGCTAGACAAGCAGGCAGTGTATGTGTCAGACTGCAGTGTATAATACATCACAAGAGGCTCCATTCCAGTTCTGTCTGCTGCTGCTGTTACAGATATTTCTACAAATAGCCACAGGTATCAGGGGCCAGGGATAACTATTTTTTTTATCTTAATCCTGATTATTTGGTTAAAAAGCAATCCAGAGAACACCGTTTTTTCTGCTCCATTTGCTTGTTGCCACAGCAGAATACAGCCAAATTCTTTCCATATTACAGCGATAAAAATCCAGAAATTTGTAGTGAATGTGGAAAATATGGGCCTCCATTTAAATTTTGTTGCAGTGTGTCAGTAAAGTTATTGACACGAGGTCGCTGTGAAAAATAGTAACCTACAGGCCAGGTATTTAAAAAACTGTGGTTTTCCGTCACACGTATCACATATAAGTGTGTTACAAATTCAGGCATTTCAGGTCTCCATTAAAATTTTGTTGCAATTTGTAGTGAACTTGGAAAATATTGTCCTCCATTTAAAACGGGCACGGCGCATGATAAGGGACGAGGAAGTGGACGTGATGGTGATGACGGTGCATGCAGAGGACGAGGTCGAGGTCGTGGGCAAGCTGAAATTGTACCACAACACACACCCATATCTTGTCGCTCGACCTTCCTGTCCCAATTAATAGGGGACCGCAGAACACCACTATTGAACACAGAGAAGTGTGAAAAGGTTATTGGTTGGATAGCAGATAATGCTTCCAGTCACTTAGCCACCACCACCACCCTTTCTTCCACATGGTTAAGTCTCAGTAGCCGTGAGTCTGGACCACATATTCCTCACCCTGATCCTCCTTCCTCCCACCATGCCGAGTGCCCTGAGACAACTGATCCAACACTTGGACACTCCGAAAAGCTGTTCACTTTTCCATTTATAGATTCAGGCCTCTCGCCCGATCCACTTGAAGCAGGGCAAGAGGAGATTGAATGTAGCGATGCCCAAATATTTCAGCAGCCACGGTCATACGAAGGCGACGGTGGGAAACTGTCACAAGTGGATGATGATGAGACACAATTGCCAGAAAGTCAGGAGGAGGACCAGGGTGCAGAAGTGGAAGATGAGGTGGTGGACGATGAACTCAGTGACCCAACCTGGCAAGGTGACATGCAGAGCGAGGAAAGCAGCACACAGGGGGAGGGAGGTGTAGCACCCCAACAGGCAAGAACAAGCAGTGTGGTGACTGCAGACAGAAGGAGGGCAACCACTCTCCGTAACACCAACATGACGGAAGTTGCCAGTACAACTGTTAGGTCTTCCCGAGTCTGATTGTTTTTTAAAGACTATGCCGATAACTCCAAAATGACCATTTGCACTACCTGCCAGGCCAGCATCAGCAGGGGTAGCAAAACTACCAGCCTGACCACCACCAGCATGATCAGGCACATGGCAGGAAAGCACCCAACTAAGTGGGCCGAATACCAGGGTCCAGCAACAGTGTCTGTGGGTGACACCACTGCTTGTTCCGCTGTTGTGCGTCCACGCCAATTCCCTGTCCATCGCGCAAGCCAAGATGCCTCCCGCTCTGCTCCTGTCATTGAACACTCTCAACTAGCACCATCAGCAAGCACGTCCACGTCCTTGTCCCAGCGCAGCGTTCAGTTTTCCCTATCCCAGTCCTTGGAACGCAGGCGCAAATACGCAGCTAACGTCCCACAGGCCACACTACTAAATTCACACATTTTGCGAATGCTTGCGCTCAAAATGTTGCCTTTTATGCTCGTGAAGACGGAATCTTTCCGCAACCTCATTGCGGCGACCGTCCCTCGGTGCTCGGTCTCCAGCAGCCACTATTTCTCCCGGTGTGCTGTCCCCACATTACACAAGCACATGTCCCACAACTTTAGCCGTGCCCTCAGCAACGCAGTTACTGGGAAAGTCCACCTAACCACAGACACGTGGACAAGTGCTTGTGGGCAGGGACGGTACATCACGCTGACAGCACACTGGGTTAACATAGTAGAAGCCGGGACCCAGTCGGACCTTGGGACGGAACACGTCCTTCCGAAGCCGAGGATTACGGGGCCTGGGTCAATCAGGGTTGCCCCCACATTCTACATCTCCTGCACATCCTCTTCCTCTTCAGCATCCATCTCCGAAATAACCACATCAGTCGTAAGCTGGGAGCACTGCAGCACTGCCTTGGCCAAGCGGCAATAGGCTGTACTGAAGCTAATATTCTTAGGTGACAAACCACACAACGCTGAAGAGTTGTAGACAGCTCTAAAAGAGCAGGCAGATCTGTGGCTCACACCACTGAACCTACAGCCAGGCATGGTCGTGTGTGACAATAGCTGGAACCTGGTGGCGGCTCTGAGGCAAGGCGAGCTTACACACATACTATGCCTGGCCCATGTGCTTAACCTCGTGGTTCAGCGGTTTCTCAAATCCTACCCGGATCTGTCGGATCTGCTTGTCAAAGTATGCCATCTGTGTGCCCATTTTATAACGTCAGCTACAACTTCCGCCGCTCTTGCCATGCTTCAGCAGCATTTGAAGCTTCCGGCTCACCGACTGGTGTGTGATGTCCCCACTAGTGTTGAGCGAGCACTAAAATGCTCGGGTGCTCGAAGCGCTGGCCGAGCTCGCTGTGATACTCGGGTGCTCGACTCGAGCAACGAGCCCAAAGTTAGTCTATGGGAGACCCCAGCATTTTTGCGGCAGCACCCCCGGCAGTCTTTTAAAAGCCTAACAAGTGCCCAAAACGATAGTGACAGTGCTCAAATGACACGGGGACAGCATGGGGATCACCCTAGGAAGCATTTCTGACCCCCAGGTCACTGCTGTCAACAACGTGGTCAGATGTATTAAGTCACTTTTAAGGGCTCACAATAAAATGTTCAAAAACGAAACTGAAAATGCTTTCCTGTGAAATATGTTAAGGAAGTTTCTTTCCAGGGTAAAGACTTGTGTATAAGGTAAAATAAATAACAAAAAAAAAAATACTCCTCCACACCTTGGGCTATGTTCACAAGTAGCCATGACAAATGCATTCACCAGGAAATGTCATTTTAACATTTTACAACCTTATCTGGCCATGTGCTGTGTGACACATGCATACAGTGCTGAAAAGACATGGGAACAGCATGGGGAAGACCCCTGGAAGCATCTCTGACATCCAGGTCACTGCCTAAAAGTGTGCCCATCAGAAGTCATCCTTGCCGCATCAGAAGATGCAGACTTGCAACTATCCCCGTGCAAGGTCTTGTCCCAGGGCAGTGTTCAATTGTACCTAACCCATTCCTTGCAATGCAAGCGCAAATATGCAGCTAACCACCCACCCACCCCCAGGCTGCAATACCATACTGCTTGCTTGCACTTGAAATTGGGCCTTTTAGGCATGTGGAGGCGGAATCTGGCCACCACGTCAAGGCTGCGTTGGCGGCCTGGTATCCATACTCAGTCCCCAGGCGCCCGGCGGCCGGGTGTCCACACTCGGTCCCCAGCCGCCAGGGGGCGGCCGGGTGTCCATACTCGGTCCCCAGCCACCCCGCGGCCGGGTGTCAACACACACTCCCCAGCCGCCTGGAGGCAGCCAGGTTTCCATAAACGGTCCCCAGCCGCCCCTATTTCTCCTGTCAACTTCCCCACACACACTTTTCTTAGCCCGGCCTGCTTTAGGGCAGCATTGGACGAGCCCACCAGAGAACCAGACTCCTCCGGTGGGCCCTGGCTTCTCCATCAGGGGAGTTGAGAGTGCCAAGGTGAGGAGCATGATGATGATGATATAAGTTAGCATCTGCTTTGTTTTCTTGGAATGCAAGCGTAAGTGTGCAGCCTGCCACTCACCCACCCCCAGGCTGCAATACGATACTGCTTGCTTGCACTTGAAATTGGGCCTTTTAGGCATGAGGAGGCAGAATCTGGCCACCACGTCATGGCTGCGTTGGCGGCCTGGTATCCATACTCAGTCCCCAGCCGCCCGGAGGCCGGGTGTCCACACTCGGTCCCCAGCCGCCAGGGGGCGGCCGGCTGTCCATACTCGGTCCCCAGCCGCCCTGCGGCTTGGTCTCCACACACGGTCCCCAGCTGCCTGGGGGCAGCCGGGTGTCCATCAACGGCCCCCAGCCGCCCCTATTTCTCCTGTCAACTTCCCTCCACACACTTTTCTTAGCCCGGCCTGCTTTAGGGCAGCATTGGACGAGCCCACCAGAGAACCAGACTACTCCGGTGGGCCCTGGCTTCTCTATCAGGGGAGTTGAGAGTGCCAAGGTGAGGAGCATAATGATGATGATAGAAGTTAGCATCTGCTTTGTTTTCTTGGAATGCAAGGGCATGTATGTAGTAGCGGCTAGGCCTGAGGTGGTCAGTGTTTTGGCGCTTATCCTACCTCCTCCGAGGATTGCTGGATGTTTTCCTGCTACTATCCCAGTTCTATGACTCCCGTTAAAACAAAGCTTCAGGTGATAAATGATGGATGAGGTAGTGGCAAAGGAGAAAGGGCAGGAGGAACAGGGACCATTCACTTCAATATCAGGCCAGTCAACCACATATGTCTTGTAGGATATGTTTCTGTAACAAAAGGAGCGGTTCGGCTACACAGTTATAGGGCATACAGTGAGTGCAATGCCTAGCAAAAAGTTTGAGACACTCCAATGCCCCTTGTAAATGACATGGAGGTCAGAGGGCCTTAACTAAACCTTTTTTTCCATTTATAGCAACTGGGTCTCCTGTACACTGTTGGCCTAAGCAGTGAATGGAAGGCTTTCCAAAAATTATGAGGAACTGCAATGCCCCTTGAAACAGACGTGGATTACAGCGTACTATAAACCTTCTACCCATTATTGGGGAGTGGGTCTCCCTTAGTTTTCGCCTTTGCATTGAAAAGCAAAAGCTGACTAAAATTAGGAGGAAATGCAATGCCCGTTGGAAAAGTCGTGGAGGTTAGAGGTAATTAAAAACAACATTTCAATGCCCCTTGGAAGAGCTGTGGAGTTCAGAGTGATTTAACAAGACACTTTTAATGCCCCTCAGAAGAGATGTGGAGGTCCCAGTAGCTTAACAAGATGGTTTTAATGCCCCTCGGAAAAGTGGTGGAGGTCACAGTAGCTTAACAAGACGCTTTCAATGCCCCTCAGAAGAAACGTGGAGGTCACAGTAGGTTAACAAGACGGTTTTAATGCCCCTTGCAAAAGTGGTGGAAGTCACAGTAGCTTAACAAGACGCTTTTAATGCCCCTCAGAAGAGACGTGGAGGTCCCAGTAGCTTAACAAGACTCTTTTAATGCCCCTTGGAAAAGTGGTGGAGGTCCCAGTAGCTTAACAACACGGTTTGAATGCCCCTTGGAAGAGACGTTGAAGTCACAGTAGCTTAACAAGACGATTTTAATGCCCCTCGGAAAAGTGGTGGTGGTCGCAGTAGCTTAACAAGACGGTTTTAATGCCCCTTACAAGAGTCATACAGTACAGCATCTTAAAAACATTATTCCCATTATTGGGGAGTGTGTCTCCCATAGTCTTTGCTTATGCCTTCCAAGCAAAAGCTGACAAAAATTAGGACGGAGGAACTTGCAATGCCCCTTACAAGAGCCATGCAGTACAGCATATTACAAACATTATTCCCATTATTGGGGAGTGGGTCTCCCATAGTGTTTGATTATGCCTTCCAAGCAAAAGCTGCCAAAAATTAGGAGGAAATGCAATGCCGGTTCGAAGAGTCGTGGAGGTTAGAGTTAATTAAAAACAACATTTCAATGCCCCTTGGAAGAGCTGTGGAGTTCAGAGTGGTTTAACAAGACGGTTTTAATGCCCCTCAGAAGAGACGTGGAGGTCCCAGTAGTTTAACAAGATGGTTTTAATGCCCCTTGGAAAAGTGGTGGCGGTCTCAGTAGCTTAACAAGACGGTTTGAATGCCCCTTGGAAGAGACGTGGAAGTCACAGTAGCTTAACAAGACGGTTTTAATGCCCCTTGGAAAAGTGGTGGAGGTCCCAGTAGCTTAACTAGACGGTTTGAATTGCCCCTTGGAAGAGACGTGGAAGTCACAGTAGCTTAACACGACGGTTTTAATGCCCCTCGGAAAAGTGGTGGAGGTCGCAGTAGCTTAACAAGACGGTTTTAATGCCCCTCAGAAGAGATGTGGAGGTCCCAGTAGCTTAGCAAGACGGTTTTAATGCCCCTTGGAAAAGTGGTGGAGGTCCCAGTAGCTTAATTAGACGGTTTGAATGCCCCTTGGAAGAGACGTGGAAGTCACAGTAGCTTAACAAGACGGTTTTAATGCCACTCGGAAAAGTGGTGGAGGTCGCAGTAGCTTAACAAGACGGTTTTAATGCCCCTTACAAGAGACATACAGTACAGCATCTTAAAAATATTATTCCCATTATTGGGGAGTGGGTCTCCCATAGTATTTGCTTATGCCTTCCAAGCAAAAGCTGACAAAAATTATGACGGAGGAACTTTCAATAATGGCAACACGGACCACGGTCACCCTGGTGGTATAGTTGTGGTGGAGGCTGAGGATAAGGAGAAGAGCATAAAACAGCCGAAAGGAGGAAGCGTATACCCATGTGTGGGTGTGAAGCGGTGCATGTGAATACACCTCCCGAAATAACACAGTGGATTTGACTTTATGTTACTCTGCTGTCATTTGGTGGTGATGAGAAGTCAGGCCCAATCCAGCCCTTGTTCATTTTGATAAGGGTCAGCTTGTCGGCATTGTCAGTTGACAGACGAGTGCGCTTATCAGTTATAATTCCCCCAGCGGCACTAAAAACACGCTCCGATAACACGCTAGCGGCAGGGCAGGCCAGGACCTCCAAGGCGTACAGAGCGAGTTCATTCAAAGTGTCCAGTTTGGATACCCAATAATTAAAAGGCACAGAGGAATCACGGAGGACACTGGTACAGTCGGCAAGGTACTCACTCACCATCTTTTGAAACTTTCCACTCCTTGTGAGAGTACCCCGCGCCTCAGGGTCTTTCTGAAGGGAGAGTCTGAGAAAACTGTCCCAAAACGTTGACAGTGTTCCCCTGCCTCTGCTGGATTGGAGCTGCGTCTCTCTCGCATGTACACCTTGGTTGGGCAACGAACTGTGACCTCTGCCGCTAGCGTGTTCAGATGGGAATTTTTTTAACAGTTCCGCAGCAAGGGCCTTCTGGTACTGCCCCAATTTTGTAGACCTCTCCACCTCAGGAATAAGAGAGTGAAAGTTCTCCTTGTAGCGGGGGTCTACAAGTGTCACCAACCAGTAATGACTGTCACATTTTGACAACACGAGGGTCACAGTTAACGCAGCATGACATAAAGTCAGCCATGCGTGCCAGACTGGTAACAGGCAAGACTTCCGTGTCCTCACCAAGATGATGACTGACCATGCTCTCCTCCTCCTCCCCCCTGTCCTCAGGCCACCCACGCTGAACCGACGGTATGACAGTTGTACAGGTACTACCGTCTACAGCGCTTGATAAAAGCTCCTGTTCTTCCTCCTCCTCCTCCTCCTCCTCTCCCTCATTGTCCCCCAATGCACGTTGGGATGAGATGAGGCTGGGCTGTGTGTAATCGACCGCTACGGCTTCTTGATCCATCTCATCATACTCTGGCTGCAATGCCTCCTCTAATTCCCTGCAAAGAGCGTTGCAAAAGACAGACAAGTGGAATGCTGACACTAATGATGGCGTCATCGCCACTCACCCTCTTGGTGGACTCCTCAAAGTTTGTCAAGATGGTACATATGTCAAACATCCTGGTCCACTCCTGAGGTCTTATGTGTGGAGTCTGACCTGAATATCCACGGCCTTGTTGCAGCTGGTACTCCACAACTGCTCTCTTCTGCTCACAAATCCTTTGCAACATGTGGAGGGTAGAGTTCCAATGTGTGGGGACATCACACACCAGTCGGTGTGACGGAAGCTGCAAACGCTGCTGCAACACAGCAAGGGCGGCGGAAGCTGTAGCCGACTTGCGAAAATGAGCTGACAGACGGCGTACTTTGACGAGCAGATCTGGCAACTCAGGGTACGATTTAAGAAACTGCTGAACCACGAGGTTAAGCACATGAGCCAGGCATGGTACGTGTGTGATCTCGCCTCGCCTCAGAGCCGCCACCAGGTTATGGCCATTGTCACACACGACCATGCCTGGATGTAGGTTCAGCGGTCTCAGCCACAGATCTGCCTGCTCTTTCACAGCTGTCCACAACTCACAAGCAGTGTGAGGTTTCTCACCTAAGCTTATGAGTTTCAGCACAGCCTGTTGCCGCTTGGCGGAGGCAGTACTGCAGTGCTTCCAGCTTGTAACTGATGTGGTGATATCTGAGATGGAGGCTGAACATGAGGAGGAGGAGGAGGATGATGCGCAGGAGCTGTACACTGTGGGGGCAACTCTGACTGACATAGGGCCCGCAATCCTCGGTGTGGGGAGGATGTGTTCTGTCCCAAGGTCCGACTGGGTCCCGGCTTCCATTATGTTTACCCAGTGTGCCGTCAGGGAGATGTACCATCCCTGGCCACAAGCACTTGTCCACGTGTCCGTTGTCAGGTGGACTCTCCCAGTAACTGCGCTGTTGAGGGCACGGCAGATGTTTTGGGACATGTGCTTGTGTAGTGCGGGGATGGCACACCGGGCAAAATAGTGTCGGCTGGGGACCGAGTAAGGATTCCGTCTCCACCAGCATAAAAGGCAGCATTTCCAACGCAAGCAGTCGTGAAATGTGCGAATTTAGGACTGTGGCCTGTGGGGCGTTAGCTGCGAATTTGTGCTTTCGTTCAAAGGTCTGGGATATGGACAATTGAATGCAGCGGTGGGACATGGACGTGGACGTTGATGCTGTTTCTTGAGAAACTGCCATAACAAGTGAAGACTGAGAGGAGGAGGCATCTTTGCATGCAGTATGGACAGGGGATTGCCTTGCACACACAACAGGGGGTTCTATTGCATGCACAACAGCGGAAGAAGCAGTGGTGACACCCGCTGACACTGGTCGTGGACCATGGGGTTCGCCCCACAAAGTCGGGTGCTTTGCTGCCATGTGCCTGATCATGCTGGTGGTGGTTAGGCTGGTAGTTTTGTCACCCCTGCTGATGCTGGCATGGCAGGTGGTACAAATGGCCTTTTTGGGGTTATCAGCAGAGTCTTTTCCACCACTTCAAGCGGAGCAGGCGAGGGGCACAAATCTGGAAATGGACCAGTGAACAGCTCTTCAAAGTGTCCAAGTGTGGGATCAGTTGCTGTCTGACGACACTCGGCATGGTGGGAGGAAGGAGCATCAGGGTGAGGAGGAGTATGCGGTCGAGACTCAAGGCTACTAAGAGTTTACCGTGTGGAAGACAGACCGGAGGTGGTGGTGCCCAGGTAACTGGAAGTATTATCTGCTATCCAATTAATAACCTGTTCACACTGATCAGTTCGCAATACTGGTGTTGTTCTGTGCTTCCCTAGTAAATCGGTCAAGAAGTGGGAGCGAGAAGATGTGGCTGTTGGTTGTGGCACATTTTCACCTTGGCCACGGCCCTGTCCTCTGCACACAAAAATTACCAGAACGTCCAGTTCCACTTCCCTTGCCACGCGCCTTGCCCATTGTAAAGGAAGTAAAATAGCTTACACTCGCACTATCAATGGAAAAAGGGTAATAAAAAGGAGATTAGAACCGTGGAAGAGGAAAACCACAGTTCTATTTCTCTGGCCTACACCCGACTCTTTTAAACAATCTGAACAATCAGAGAGAGAATATTACTGTTTTTCTTTACGGAAAAAAGAACAAAAGCTGGATAATAGAGATTTTTTACCGTGGAACGGCAAAACCACAGTTATAATTTACTGGTGTGTATACCAGACTTTTTTAAATATATATATTTGCGGCTGAACTGTGAGCGACACACTCAAACTGTTTTTTTTTAGATACAAATGGCCCAAAAGTGGATAATAAAGAGGTTTGACCAGTGGAACTGCAAAACCACACTTGTATTTCTCGGGCCTACACCAGACTATTTTCAACAGATATATTTGTGTCTGAACAATCAGGAGAAACTACTGTTTTTCTTTATGACAAAAAATGCAAAAAAGCAGGATAATACAGAGATTTGACCCATGGAGCTGCAAAACCACACTTGTATTTCTCGGGCCTACACCAGACTATTTTCAACAGATATATTTGTGTCTGAACAATCAGGAGTTACTACTGTTTTTCTTTACGGCAAAAAATGCAAAAAAGCAGAATAATACAGAGATTTGACCCGTGGAACTGCAAAATCACACTTGTATTTCTCGGGCCTACACCAGACTATTTTCATCAGATATATTTGTGTCTGAGCAATCAGGAGACACTACTGTTTTTCTTTACAGCAAAAAATGCAAAAAAGCAGGATAATACAGAGATTTGACCCGTGGAACTGCAAAACCACACTTGTATTTCTCGGGCCTACAAAAGACTATTTTCATCAGATATATTTGTGTCTGAACAATCAGGAGACACTACTGTTTTTCTTTACAGCAAAAAATGCAAAAAAGCAGGATAATACAGAGATTTGACCCGTGGAACTGCAAAACCACACTTGTATTTCTCGGTCCTACACCAGACTATTTTCAACAGATATATTTGTGTCTGAACAATCAGGAGACACTAATGTTTTTCTTTACCGCAAAAAATGCAAAACAGCAGGATAATACAGAGATTTGACCCGTGGAGCTGCAAAACCACACTTGTATTTCTCGGGCCTACACCAGACTATTTTCATCAGATATATTTGTGTCTGAACAATCAGGAGACACTACTGTTTTTCTTTACAGCAAAAAATGCAAAAAAGCAGGATAATACAGAGATTTGACCCGTGGAACTGCAAAACCACACTTGTATTTCTCGGTCCTACACCAGACTATTTTCAACAGATATATTTGTGTCTGAACAATCAGGAGACACTACTGTTTTTTTTACCGCAAAAAATGCAAAACAGCAGGATAATACAGAGATTTGACCCGTGGAGCTGCAAAACCACACTTGTATTTCTCGGGCCTACACCAGACTATTTTCAACAGATATATTTGTGTCTGAACAATCAGGAGACACTCCTGTTTTTCTTTACAGCAAAAAAATGCAAAAAAGCAGCATAATGCAGAGATTTGACCCGTGGAACTGCAAAACCACACTTGTATTTCTCGGGCCTACACCAGACTATTTTCAACAGATATATTTGTGTCTGAACAATCAGGAGACACTACTGTTTTTCTTTACGGCAAAAAATGCAAAAAAGCAGGATAATACAGAGATTTGACCCGTGGAGCTGCAAAAACACACTTGTATTTCTCGGGCCTACACCAGACTATTTTCAACAGATATATTTGTGTCTGAACAATCAGGAGACACTACTGTTTTTCTTTGCGGCAAAAAATGCCAAAAGAAGGATAATACAGAGATTTGACCCGTGGAACTGCAAAACCATAGTTCTAGTAATCTGGCCTACACCAGACTATTTTCAACAGAAATATTTGTGTCTGAAAAATCAGGGAGACACTATAATTTTTTTTTTACGGCAAAAAATGCCAAAAGCAGGATAATAGAGATTTTTTACCGTGGAACAGCAAAACCACAGTTATAATTTACTGGTGTATACCAGACTTTTTTAAATATATATATTTGCGGCTGAACAGTGAGTGACACACTCAAACTGTTTTTTTTAGATACAAATGGCCCAAAAGTGGATAATACAGAGGTTTGAACCGTGGAACTGCAAAACCACACTTCTGTTTCTCTAGCCTACACCAGACCATTTTCAACAGATATATTTGTGTCTAAATATCAGAGACACACTTTTTTTTTCTTTTTGGGGGGGGGCGACGACACCAAAAGGTTAAAAAGACGGGTATTTGTACAGTGTGAAGGAGGAAAAAAAAGAGGATTTAGATAAAAAAAAAGGATTTTTCCTGGCCCCCAAGACCTGGAGCTTAGTCCAGCAATTTCATCAACAGGAGCACACAGGACTGTAATGCAGCGTTTGATGGTATAACCACTGCGTCTCCTATACAGCCTGCCTGCCTGCCTGATATCTGGGATGGATATTAGTCCTGAGAAGGACTGTTTGTTTGATTTGGCAGGCTTTAGAGACCCTACACTAACTATTTCGCAGGATATATCTCTCCCTAAATCAGCAGCGCTGTCCCTACACTGTGTGATCCGGAGCGACTGTGTCCAAGATGGCGGCGCCCGGTTTTAAATACTCGAGGTGACGCTGTGCGGCCAACCAATCACTGTAATGCCCACAAACAACATGGCTGCGGCATTACAGTGACTGGCTGGCAATCCCTGCATGTACATTAGCTCTGTAAAGAGCGCCAAACATGCAGGGTGGAGACCCGAGCTCCCGCCCGAGTAACCCGGAAATGCTCGGTGCTCGCCGAACATCCTGAGTAGCGTGATGCTCGGGCGAGTACCGAGCAGTGTCGAGCATGTTCGCTCAACACTAGTCCCCACGCATTGAAACTCTACATTGCAGATGTTTAGAAGGATTTGTGAGCAGAACAGGGCAGTTGTTGCATCAATCAGGCCGTCGGTATTCAGGTCAGACTCCACACATAAATCCTCATGAGTGGACATGGATGTCAGACATATGTACCATCCTCCAAAACTTTGAGGACTCCACCAAGATGGTGACCGGCGATGACGCCATAATTAGCGTCACCATCCCACTTCTCTGTCTTCTGAAACGCTCTCTGCTCTCAATTAAAGATTATGCATTGAAGGCAGAGCACGATGAGATGGAGCAAGGAACCATACAGGGTGATTACACACAGCCCAACCTCATCTCATCCCAATGTGGATTGGGTGACAATGAGGAAGAGGAGGAGGAGGAGGAAGAACAGGAGCTGGTTTCCTGCGCTATAGACGGTACTGCATGCACAACTGCCATACCGTCTGTTCAGTGTGGATGGCCTGAGGACAGGCAGGAGGAGGAGGCGGAGAGCATGGTCAGTCGTCCTCTTTGTGAGGACACTGAAGTCTTGCCTGTTAGCAGTCTGGCACGCATAACTGGGTTTATGTTACGCTGCCTTTCCGGTGACCCTCGCATTCTCAACATTTTGGGTGACAGTCATTACTGGTTGGTTACACTTCTAGACCCATGCTACAGGGAGAACTTTATGTCTCTTATTCCTTTGCAGGACAGGCCTAATAAAATGGGGAAGTACGAGGAGGTCTTTGTTGCGGAACTGTTAAAAAAATCTGAAAACGCTGGTGGCAGAAGTCACAGTTCGTTGGACAACCAAAGAGTGCAGCCAAGAGATACACAACTCCAATCCTGCAGAGGCAGGGGAACACTGTCAAAGTTCTGGGACAGTTTTCTCAGACCACAGTCCCTGAGGGTACTCTCACAAGGAGTGCAAAGTTTGGGAAGATGCTGAGGGAGTACCTTGCCGACCGTACCAACATCCTCCATGATTCCGCTGTGCCTTATAATTATTGAGTATCCAAGCTACACAAGTGGAATGAACTGGCTCTCTATGCCTTGGAGGTCGTGGCCTGCCCTACTGCTAGCATTTTATCAGAGCGGGTTTTTAGCGCCGCTGGTGGAATTATAACTGATAAGCGCATCTGCCTGTGAACTGAAAATGCTGGCAGGCTGACTCTTATAAAAATGAACAAGGGCTGGATTGGGCCAGACTTCTCAACACCACCGAATGATAGCAGCGTAACATAAACTCAAATCCAGTGTCTTTTTTTGGGAGGTATTTTCCCATGCACCTTTTCACACCCACACATGGGTATACGCTTCCTGATTTTGTCTATTTGCTCTTGTCCTCCTCCTCATCCTCATCCTCCACCACCATATCACCAGGGTGACTGTGGTCCGTGATGCAACATCCACATAATATTTTTAAATGGTGTTTATGATGCCCCTAAAAAAAAAATTATACAGTAACATGCAACACTATGGGAGACCCACTTCCTAATAATGGGAACATTGTTTTCAGGAGGCCCTCCTCTAAGTCTCTTCAAAGGGGTATTGGGGTGCGTCCAAATTATCAAACGGGTATTTTGTTGCGTCTAAATTTTGGGCAGCCCTGCCACTCACTGCATATGCAATAACAGTATAGGACACCCACTGTTTAGTAATGGGAACAACAAAGCATAGCCGGCTGATGTCTCTCTAAGAATAGTGAGGGCCAACTGCTGGCCCTTTAAGAATAGTAAAGGCCACCTGATGGCCCTATAAAAATAGGCTTTGTGAGTTTCAGAGTCCCTCCTTCATAAATGAAACAGGATGTGTATGATGATATCTCACACACAACATGCCCAGATAAGGTTGTAAAATGTTAAAATGACATTTCCTGGTGAATGCATTTGTCACGGTTGAAAACAATGCAAAAGTGCAAAAACGCATCAAAAACATAGCCCAAGGTGTGGAGGAGCATTTTTGTTTTTCTATATTTATTTTGCCTTATATACAAGTCATTGCCCTGGAAAGGATGTTCCTAAACATATTTCCCAGGAAAGTTTAGTTTTTTGTATGTTTTATTGTGAGTCTGTAAAAGTGGCGTAATATCTCTGACAATCTGACAACATTGTTCACAGCAGTAACCTGGGAGTCAGAAATGCTTCCAGGGGTCTTCCCCATGCTGTTCCCATGTCATTTGAGCACTGTTCCCATCGATTTGGGCAATTTTTAGGCCCTCTGCAGCCCGCCGGGGGGAGCCGCCTGAAAAATGCTCGAGTTTCCCATAGACTTACATTGGGCTCGTTGCTCGCGTCGAGCACCAGAGTATTCCAATGTGCTCCACCCGAGCAATGAGCACCCGAGCATTTTAGTGCTTGCCCACCACTACTGGGGATCCCACCACTGCAGATCTTGTCACTAAATCCTCCCCTAAACCATCAGCCCATAAATCTCTTCTGCCCTGACACTTTGCAACAATGTATCAGTGCAGGAAAGACATTAAGTCTGGTGATCAGCTAGAGCATTGGTCTAAACTGGATACATGTATAGAAAAGCCTAACGCAAAAATCATGATCTGCAGCGCTCTACGATGTCATAGTGTCGATGTAGTGCCAGCAGTGGAGGCACCAAAGACCAAACAGAACCAATGAAGAACTCCAAAGACCTGCTGTGACTGAAGACTGGACCAGACTGTAAGGACCGGGTTGGGAGCTGTGCGTTTTAGGAGAAAGCCATGGTGAGGGGAGTATAATTTTTGTTTTATTTTTATAACCTGTACCTGACCCTCCCGAACCCAAACAACCAAGTCATTGTCTTGGATTTGCAAAAAGGAAATTGCTAAATCTTGCAAATCCAAATGTTTGGGGACATTTGGGGAAAATTTTAATTGATTTCCTCATCTATACTCACAATGTATCCTTATCTTGTAGGGATCTCAGATAAAAAATACCTAATTTGATTTCTCTTGGACCCCAATGTTCCTTTGCTACAGGATACCACATCTACACTTTGGCATCTTAGGTGCTGTGAGGGGGTTGGATAACATCATTTGCAGCATGTTTTTGGCCGTCTTGGTTTCCCTCCAGGGAAGGGTGTGGAGAAAACTATTTAAGAGGCAGTTTGCTGGCGCACCTCCATATTATAGCTACTGTGTTGGCAATGTCTTCTCCATAAACCCATTGACTTCTTGAGAGTCACATGTTAATGAGAATATGAGCATCTGGAAAACTACAGCTCTCACTGTCAACTTCAAAACTTCCATGGATACAGAGGTTGTGAAAATCTCAACTGTGGTTATGAGCAGAATAAGGGCCTTTTAGGAAATGTAAAAAGATACAAAAACAATTCTTCCAATGATTTTCAAGTAAATTAAGTAAATAATTAAGTTTTCATTCTGAGTCTGAATGATTTAGAATCAGGAGAAATATTTCACAGCAGCTGCATGACAACCTTTTGTACGACCAGTAATGGCCTCCAAATTGGTTGTCAACCAGCTTTCCCATACATATAAAGAGCTAGGTCATATGAGAACCCCCAAATCCTCAAACCAAAGCTCCTTTCTATTAAATGGGTTTTCCCAAAGTTACTGATCCCTGGGGATCAGACTAATGAGTGACTCACCCATCCTGAGAACATGTCTCTGAAATTCCCCATGAGAATGGAGTAATGGCACTTAAATTGAAAAGAAAATGAGGATGAGTCAAGTGAGAGGAAATGTTCTTCATTGAAAGTGACCACTGTACGGCCAGCTTCAAAAATTCGAATTTCAGGGCCCATGTACAGGCGCGATTCCAGGACCATTTGTGGTTACCTGAACCAAACTCAATAGTTTCATTTGTGGCTATTGAGTTCAGGACAAGAAACTCACGGCTGGTCCAGAGATTGGGGTCTGTACGCGTAAACTCTCTAAAATGTTGAGTCAATAAGCTGCTGGAAAGCTTTGTTTAAATGTAATGGTGGTTGGATAACTTGATGGATGAATGTGTTATGACTGTACAAGGTTATTTAAACAACCTTAACACAGCTTTTGTGTCGGCATACTTTACATATATTATATCCCAACTCCACCTGAGAAGATGACCTGAGAGTGTCGGAGATTTGTATGGATGGTATTTAATCTCATCACATAATCTCTTATTTAGCAGAGGTGTGGTCACCACAACCTGCTGAGCCCTTTCCTAATGGGGAATCATTTCTTAGAAATGCAAAATACATTAGAGGAAGTTGTTATCTGGACATTTCACATTGACGAGGAAAAATAGGCTAAAGGCAGGTGATGACTGGTGACATATCAATCCCAAGGGAATATATTCGATTGGAACTGAAATTGACTTGAATCTTACAAAAATTCACCAAACTGCTGATATTTTGTAATTCACTTCCTTGTGGATTGAGCAAAATTTGTGAACCATAAAGGGCCATGATAAATCTCGAGAGGGTTGTGATGTCATGACATTGTGACATGTAATAGTCACACTCTTACAAGACTTGGATCTTATGACAACTTGATGATGCCTTCCATTGGTGATCAACATGCAGCTCAAGAATTTTAGGCTACATTCCCACAATGAGCTTTTTGGTAAATTTTTGAAGTTGCAGATTTCTATGTCCATTAAGTAAGATAAGTTACTTACATTTTTTTCAAAAATATGCAGTGTTAAAAATTCATTAAAAACTCATCGTGGGAATGTAGCCTTATACAGTTGTCTGTAATCAGTTTATACGTGAAAAGTTCTACAACTTTTTAATACACTTTACGCTTAATTTCCAGATAATCTTCAGTATATTACATTATTTTGCTTTCAGTGAGTGAGAGCACTTTTTTATATTCTGTAATCTTGTGTACTGTATATCTAGTCCTTCTCTCAGATAAGAAGATATGTGGCACCCTGCTATTACCGGTACCACAGGACCCAAAAGGGTGCATGGACGGACTTTTCCACAAGAGGCCCTCATTACATAACAGACACCTCCACCCTTCCACCTCATACCACCAGAGGGAGCCCTGTTAGGGATATATAAACTGGAGGGTGGAGTTAGGCAGTCAGTGTGTGCTGGCACTGAGATCAGTGAAGAAGCAGTATGTGAGCTGCTGTGCTGAGGGCCAGCCAGGGCCAAAAGCACGCGCTGAAGCCCTGGGGGCCTAGAGCGGGGCCGGAGGCAAGGAGAAGAGTGAGAGGAGTTATGGGGGCAAAGGAGCATCTTAGGCTCACCCCAGAACACAAGCCGGACACCGGGTCCGCGCCTACGTGGTCCTCTACGCCCAGTAGGAATAACCTGTATACCAGGAGGATTCTAAACCCCTGGTCAACCTGAAGCTACAATCATTTAAAGAACAAGGAACCACAAAGGCCCCAGCATCCAGGGATAGTGGTAGCCAGAAGAAAGTTCTTACCACCAAGCATGCAGGTGAGGAGAGGGAAAAAGTAGAGAAGCTTGGCCTAGTTTCAGGCTGGTCAGAAGCTTCAGAGAGAGAGGAAGAAACAGATCAGGAGGCCTTATACCCGCTCACTGGGGAGAGTCCAGAAGTGCACCCTTCCTATCAAGTACCCTGGACCGTACCTGTCTTCTACACCAGAAAAGGTACTGAAGCGAACCCCCTGTGTGCGTGTCTGCTATTCTCCCCTGGCCCGGCTGGGCCACCTCTCACCTGCATCCTTTTCATCAACCCTGCCCCGGGGGCCCGCTCCACCTGTGGGGAGTAGAAACATCCCAGCTGCCATCCCATCACCCCCGGAGGTCAGCAGCAGCACTGGTACCCATTACTAGGAGTCACAGGTGGTGTCACGAGACAAAACTGTTAACAAATCCCCTTTTAAAGTGTGACCCCAGGGTACGGGCCTGGGAGCCGACTGCCGTGACATCCCACAGAAGGTCAAGGCCCGGGTACCGAGTAACCCCCGTAACCCCCTGGGCGCGTCATCTCTTCCTGGTGTCACGAACAGGATTTTGTGCCTGTTGCCACCAGGTACTGTGTGCCGTATTTGAACTGTGTTTGAACTGTGGTGAACATTGCCGCCATTACTGCACTGCCGCGCGGGAAGAAGAGAGGCGTAACCGCGGGAACCAGAGAGGCGTAACCGTTGGTAGCGCGCACAGCCCAAGCCCCGCCTTGCGCTCTGACGCAGCACTAGGAAGCGTCAGGTCCTGGAAGTAGACCGTCGTCTGTGGAGCTGCGGCCTACCTGATAAAAGTAAAGAAGGTAGGCTACTGTTTACTAGGGGGGCGCAACCATGGCCGACAACCAGCATAACACCGGAGCACCGGTTAACGCTCCCGATGCACAACTCGCGCCCGGCGCTGCTCAGGCCTGAGCGGCCGCCCCACCAGCAGGGGTCGTGGCTCCAGTGATACCCATGGCCCTGCCGTATGTCCACAGGGTGGTGGAGGAGAGCAAACCCTCGCCACCTAGAGCTGATGACCCGGCTGGGCCAGCCTATTGTGGACAGGTGCTTCCCCGGAGGGAGCACCATTATTGAACTGCAGAAAAGTACTGTACATAGTTACCCGTAAGGGTACAAAAATTTGTTTTTGTGAGAACTGAAAATAATGTGTGCATTTAGTTACCCGTAAGGGTATAAAGACTTGTAGGCTGAGGACTGTGAGTAGCCAGAAACTGTCCATTGTAAATAGTTGCACTTATTAAAGTGCCCCCTATTGGTTTTGTATTGGGAGACCACTGAACAAAAATCCGTTTGATGTGGCCGAAGACGTGGTCCAACACCTGGATCACTTATGCCCTGTAGCCACGCCCAGGGCCTACGTTGAGGGTTTTCAGACGGGTCCCTCGTGCTATTCAAGTTGCACCTTCACCAGTGAGATGGACACCTGGTTATGGGACTCACTGTAACTTTGATATGTGTTATTGTTATTGTAATTGTTGTTGTTACTTGTTTTACAGAAATTCTTCAGTCCGGGAGTACTGAGTTGTACTGGGGGGAATGTGGCACCCTGCTATTACAGGTACCACAGGACCCAAAAGGGTGCATGGATGGACTTCTCCACAAGATGCCCTCATTACATAACAGACACCTCCACCCTTACACCTCATACCACCAGAGGGAGCCCTGTTAGGGATATATATACTGGAGGGTGGAGTTAGGCAGTCAGTGTGTGCTGGCACTGAGATCAGTGAAGAAGCAGCATGTAAGCTGCTGTGCAGAGGGCCAGCCAGGGCCTAAAGCATGCGCTGAAGCCCTGGGGGCCTAGAGCGGGGCCGGAGGCAAGGAGAAGAGTGAGAGGAGTTATAGGGGCAGAGGAGCATCTTAGGCTCACCCCAGAACACAAGCCGGACAATGGATCCGCGCGTACGGGGTCCTCTATGCCCAGTAGGAATAACCAGTATACCAGGAGGATTCTAAACCCCTGGTCAACCTGAAGCTACAATCATTTAAAGAACTAGGAACCACAAAGGCCCCAGCGTCCAGGGATAGTGGTAGCCAGAAGAAAGTTCTTACCACCAAGCATGCAGGTAAGGAGAGGGAAAGAGTACAGAAGCTAGGCCTAGTTTCAGGCTGGTCAGAAGCTTAAGAGAGAGGAAGAAACAGATCAGGAAGCCTTATACCTGCTCACTGGGGAGAGTCTAGAAGTGCACCCTTCCTATCAAGTACCCTGAACCGTACCTGCCATCTACACCAGTAAAGGTACTGAAGCGAACCCCCTGTGTGCGTGTCTGTTATTTTCCCCTGGCCCGGCTGGGCCACCTCTCACCTGCATCCCTTTCATCAACCCTGCCCTGGGGGCCCGCTCCGCCTGTGGGGAGCAGAAACATCCCAGCTGCCATCCCATCACCCCCGGAGGTCTGCAGCAGCGCTGGTACCCATTACCAGGAGCCACAGGTGGCATCACGAGACAAAACTGTTAACAAATCCCCTTTTAAAGAGTGACCCCAGGGTACGGGCCCGGGAGCCGACTGCCGTGACATCCCACAGAAGGTCAAGGCCCGGGTACCGAGTAACCCCCTGGGCGCGTCAGATACAATTGTATCAAGTCTACACAATGCTCTGTGAGCTGAACATATCAGCAATGTCTACTCAAGTCTCTACAATGTATCAGCCTGGATCCCAGGCAGTTCAGCTCACAGAGCGTTGTCTAGTCTCAAATCTCGTTAGCCAATTCACAGATATGCAAAGGCGTCATCATCAGTGAACAAATATTATGGCACAAAGCCCAATAAATGGCCACTAAACACTGTGACAGAGGGAACACTCCACTCCATAAACTGATGTTAACCCCTTAATTACCGGGGACGTATTAGTACGCATATTTGCGTGCCCCGGGTTCAGTGAGGGCTGCTGCGCTGAGCCCTCACTGAACGGAGCACATGTCAGCTGATTCTTACAGCTGACATGTGCCCGCAACAGCCGCGGGTGGAATCGCGATCCACCCGTGGCTGTTAACATGTTAAATGCCGCTGTCAATCTCTGACAGCAGCATTTAACACGCGCTTCCGGGTAGCGCGTCATAAGCCCGCCCACCGGCGACCCCGTCACGTGATCGCGGGTCACCGATGGGTGGGCATGACAACCCAGGGTCTGCAGCAGACGCCTGTGGTTGTCATGATCTTGTCGCTATGAGCGCCACCTAGTGGTCGGCGCTCATAGCACAGGACCATTTCTGCTGCATGCAGGGGACCTGCTCGTCCCCTGTATGTAGCAGAGGCGATCGGATAGTTGCTGCTTCTAGTCTCCTATGGAGACTATAGAAGCATGCAAAAAGTAAAAAAAAAAAGTTTTAAAAATATAAAAAAAAATAAAAAAATATAAAAGTTTAAATCACCCCCCTTTTGCCCCATTCAAAATAAAATAATAAAAAATAAACCCCACATAGACATATTTGGTATCGCCACGTTCAGAATCGCCCGATCTATCAATATAAAAAAATAATTAATCCGATTTGTAAACGGCGTAACGAGAAAAAAATTCTAAATGCCAGAATTACGTTTTTTGGTCGCCGCAAAATTGCAATAAAATGCAATAACGGGCGATCAAAACATCAGATCTACCCCAAATGTTATCAATAAAAATGTCAGCCCGGTGCGCAAAAAATAAGCCATCAACCAGCCCCAGATCACGAAAAATGGAGACGCTACGGGTCTTAGAAAATGGCGCTATTTTTTTATTTTTTTTTTACCAAATTTTGGAATTTTTTTTCACTACTTAAATATAAAATAACGTATACATGTTTGGTGTCTATGAACTCGTACTGACCTGTAGAATAAGAATGGCAGGTCAGTTTTAGCATTCAGTGAACGTGGTAAAAAAAATAAATAAAAAACAACTGTGGTATTGCACTTTTTTTGCAATTTTACCACACTTGGAATTTTTTTCCCGTTTTACCGTACAGGATATGGTAAAACGTTGAAAAGTACAACTCGTCCCGCAAAAAATAAGCCCTCACATGGCCATATTGACCAAAAAATAAAAACGCTATGGCTCTGGGAACAAGGGGAGCAAAAACTAAAATGCAAAAACGGAAAATGCTCCGGGGCTTAAGGGGTTAAGTCACTGCCAGAGCTGGAACTAGCTGATCAAGACTTTGCCAGGTGATGGACCCCCACCAATCTGATACTAATGACCTTTCCATTGGCGGTGTTAACAATATCCTAGCAGTGGATAATACCTTCAATAAAGAAATTAATACCAATGATAAGAGAATATGGTAAAAATTAGATTTGGCAGATTGTCGAAAATTTGTTTCCTGATTATTATTAGCCAATCAAAACAGGCTGCCAATCACCTGGTGAACGAGCAAAATGTTAATTCAGAGAAATTATTTTTAAGCTTGCTTAAAAATTATCATTCTCAGCAGCACATTGCCCTATGTAAATGTGCTTCCGAGAAAAATTATTTTCTGTGTAGCAGTATGATTAATGACGATTCTGTGTTCATCAGCAGTCCGGTTGTCCTGGCTAAACAGGATAATAAATGACCACCCACCAGCTTCTATGTAGCCAATAGGCTGTAATTTACAGCCAGTGTAAACAAACCTTAAGGCTCAAAAAAATAAAAAGACCCTTAAAATTGAATCTACTCTTATAATAGTGAAAGTGCACCACCCCCCCGAGCCTCCAGACTTTAGTCTTTTCGAAGAAGTAAAAGAAATACAAAAACAAGTCTACAATGATGGCGTTTCAAACCATGCGAGGCTCGTTCTTTTTTCATGGTGATTCCGTAGTATTAATTGTGCGAGAGTGAACCTTGATTGTGCCCTTTAGGGTAACAGCGGGGGTATTGTTGTGTTATTTCCTCTTGTTAGGCTCTGAGATTCTCTTGTGTCTTCCTTCTGAAGAAATCTGAAGGACTTCGGTAAGATTTCTGGTATTCAAGTTGAATGTGAATCAGGACAAGTTGTTCTTCTCTTTCCCCATAACAACAAAGTTTTACAATCAGGTTAGATAAAAATTAATTTGTTTTATAGTTATAATAATTATCATTAAAATCACAATTTAGAAAATATGCTTATATTCCTTATTATTATAATATAAAATAATCAAAAACAAGATCTTAATCCTAAAATATATTATTGATAATAATAATAATTATAATAGTGAAGAAGAAAAATAAGAAAATGTTTTTTTGATTTAGAATTAATATATTTTTTTTTAGAATTTTATAATATTATTATTAATAATACTAATAACAATAATAAAATAATCAAAATAGAAATCTTAATCCTAAATCTAAAATATACGTTGTTGTTAATAATAATAATAATAATAATAATAATAATAATAATAATAATGACAGAAAATAAGAAAATGTATTTTAGATTTAGAATTAAGGTTTTTATTTCAATTATTTAATAATAATAATAATAATAATCATTATTATTATTATTATTATTGGTATTATTATTAAATAATTGCAATAAAAATATTCTAAAATACATTTCTTATTTTCTGTCATTGTTATTATTATTTTGTTATTATCATCATCAACAATAATAATAAAAATAATAATAACAATAATAACAAATAATAATGAAGAAGAAAAAAAATGAAAATGTATTTTAAACAGAATTGAGATTTTGATTATTTTATTAGTACCCACAATTGTTAATAATCTTACCAGGGTATATATAGTGGAATAGGATACATTTCCTTTGGCCTCTTTGCACTATTTCATATGCAATTTTTAACCCCCTGATGACATTTTTTTTTGTTTCACCTTTTGCAGTCCAACAGATATAACTTTTCTAGTTTCTGTTTCAAATGAATTGCATGTGGTTATACATTATTGTGTGATTTATTCTAAGCTTCAGTTTCTATTTATTCTTCACGGCTTGTATCATTATTAACAACTAGATGGTGGCCCGATTCTAACGCATCGGGTATTCTAGAATATGTATGCGGCCGACCGGGCGCAATCAGCAGAACGTTGTTTAAATTTGGCGCCAAAATCACTGATTGGTCGCGGCCGGCAACCGCGACTAATCAGCAAAACGGTGTTTAAATTTGGCGGCAATATCGGTGATTGGTCACAGGTGGCGGCCGCGACCAATCAGCGAACTGTGTTAGTGAGGACCGGAGAGCTTGTTTAAATTTGGCGATAAAATCGACCAATCAGCAGAGCGTTGTTTAAGTTTGGCGCCAGTCTCTCTGATTGGTCCCGGTCGGCCGGCGTCCGCGACCAATCAGCAGAGCGGTGTTTAAATTTAGCGCCAATCTCGCTGATTGGTCGCGGCCGGCCACCGCGACCAATCAGCAGAGTGGCGTTTAAATTTGCAGCCTATATCGCTGATTGGTCGCGGCCAGCGACCGTGACCAATCAGCTGAGCGGCGTTTAAATTTGCCGCCGATATCGCTGATTGGTCGCGGTGGCCGGCCGCGACCAATCAGCAGAGCGGCGTTTAAATTTGCCGCCCATCTCGCTCATTGGTCACGGCCGGCCTCCGCGACCAATCAGCAGAGCGGCGTTTAAATTTGCTAGCCATCTCGCTGATTGGTCGCAGCCGGCCACCGCGACCAATCAGCAGAGCGGCATTTAAATTTGCCGCCCATCTCGCTGATTGGTCGCGGTAGCCGGCCGCGACCAATCAGCAGAGCGGCGTTTAAATTTGCCGCCCATCTCGCTGATTGGTCGCGGTGGCCGGCCGTGATTAATCAGCAGAGCGGCGTTTAAATTTGCCGGCCATCTTGCTGATTGGTCGCGGTGGCCGGCTGCGACCAATCAGCAGAGTGGCGTTTAAATTTGCCGCACATCTTGCTGATTGGTCGCGGCCGGCCACCGCAACCGATCAGCGTCGTATTAGTGTGGGCCCGGGAGCGGCGCTGCTTGTGCGGCTCCGTATTAGCGAGGACCGGGGAGCTGCGCTGCCTGTGCGGCTCCTTCTGCTGCGAGAAGCCGGGAGATGAGCGGCTGCTCGCAGCAGAAGCATCCCGACCGGCGGCGCCGCTCCCTGGTTCTCCGTTCACACTTGCTGTCGGGAGATCAGCGGGCCAAGCCGCTGATCTTCCGACGTTAGCCGCATGGAGGACAGCGGCGCCGGTCGGGGTAGTTGTGCTGCTAGCGCCGCTCATCTCCCCGCTGCATCGCCGCTGACCTCTGTCCGCCAGAAGAGCCGCTAACGGCCGCCATCTTTTTTCAGAAATCCCGCGGCGCTGATTGGCCGCTGCTGGACCAATGAGCGACGCGGGATTTCCAGGACAGACAGAAAGACAGACAGACAGACAGACAGACGGGATAAGACGATTATATATATATAGATCATTTAATCATAGAATGTCCTTATTTTTACCACAATACCTGGAAACACTGAATTGGCACTTCTCAAATGCATAGATATAATCAAAAGACCCCACCAGATGTTCTGTTTGCCCCTGGCGGTAACTAGAAGTGACACAAATAAGTTCAATAAAATGGTTTTTATTTGAAATATTGATTATATTAAAAAACAGAAAAAGGTGCAGGAAAAAAGGTGCAGGAGCTGTCCTTCACAAAAAATGAAAGCGATAATTGTAAATACAACATCAATTCTAGCTCCAAACCATCTTTAAACATATATGTTTATCTAGTTTTACAAATGCACATTGCCCCTTAGCTTAAACTATTAATGCACAATGCCCTTAGGAATATTGGGGTGCTGTCTGTTATAGACCCTCCAGATAGAAAAATACACTACTTCTGCCTCAACAGGCCATATAGTAATTAAACATAGGGGATTAAATTTCATGCATAAAAAGTGCTAGTGCAATTGCCAGCTTTCGTCCAGCTTCGCCCAGCTTCACACGCCCCCCCGAAGAAGCTGGGCGAAACATGCACGTCGGGTTGTGTGCAGGAGCTCCCACACTGACAGCATAGCATTTTTCTAACCAGGTAAAAACAACCTTAAGTTCTACCATTTTTTTACATATGTGATGATCCTTCTTTACCTCTGAGAGGTCAAGTTGGTATGTTATGATAACACTGTGGATATATCTTTATATAGAGGATTCCCTGTGATATCCAGCTTGACCTATATTTTATTAAATGCACCTGTAAGTTCTAATTAGGTGACTCCCCATGAAGGTTCAGCTACAACATAGCACTGAGACCTTGGGGAATGTATAACTAATCATTGAAGACAGAGTTCAGTATGCAATAGAATATATTGGACAAAATCATATTTGCAATTGCACTAGCACTTTTTATGCATGAAATTTAATCCCCTATGTTTAATTACTATATGGCCTGTTGAGCCAGAAATAGTGTATTTTTCTATCTGGACGGTCTATGACAGACAGCACCTCAATATTCCTAAGGGCATTGTGCATTAATAGTTTAAGCTAAGGGGCAATGTGCAAATGTAAAACTAGATAAACATATATGTTTAAAGATGGTTTGGAGCTAGAATTGATGTTGTATTTACAATTATCGCTTTCATTTTTTATGAACGACAGCTCGCTCCTGTACCTTTTTTCCTGCACCTTTTTCTGTTTTTTAATATAATAATTTTTAAAAAATATTTCAAATAAAAACTATTTTATTGAACTAATTTGTGTCACTTCTAGTTACCGCTAGGGGCAAACAGAACATCTGGTGGGGTCTTTTGATTATATCATTATTAACGATATACATTTATTGTATCGGTTATAATGATCATTACATTAATATACAAGTATACATTGTTTTGTATCTTTACTAGTGTTGAGCGAACATGCTCGACACTGCTCGGTATTCGCCTGAGCATCACGCTACTCGGGATGTTCGGCGAGCACCGAGCATTTCCGGGTTACTCGGGCGGGAGCTCGGGTCTCCGCCCTGCATGTTTGGCGCTCTTTACAGAGCCAATGAACATGCAGAGATTGCCAGCCAGTCACTGTAATGCCACAGCCATGTTGTTTGTGGGCATTGAGCTCCGCGAGCTCAAAGAACACTGGATTTTGGCTGTTGGAGCTGAAAAGAGGACATCGGTAAACCGCGCACCTACCGGCGCGCGCATTTTGAAGCTTTTTTTTAAGCTTTTTTCACTGTTTTCAGAACATTAACAATAAGAACATGGAAGAATCCAGGAGCCATTTGGTGAGCTGCATATCCTGCTACATGTTCACAGACTTGCCAGTGGAAAAGCCAAACTTCACATGCCAGAAATGCAAGCTTGTGTCTCTGTTGGAGGAAAAGTTGCGAAATCTAGAAGAGAGGTTAACTACCTTGAAAATCATTAAGGAAGGTGAAGAGTTCTTAGACAGAGCAGAATTATCTCTTCATGATTCAGAAAGAGAAGAAATTCGAACTGCACCTGACGAAACAGAGGAATGGAAGCATGTGACCCACAGAAGCAGGAGGATCGAGAGGCAGTCAGCACCCATACTGCTCAGGAACCAGTACCAGGCTCTCACGCAGGAGAACCATGAAGAAATACAGCAAAATAAGACTTTGCCAGCAATGAATAACCTTGTAAGCCCTCAGAATCCTCCTGGATGGAGAAAGAAGAATGTTGTGAAGAAAAAACGGAGAGTGGTGGTCATGGGAGATTCCCTGTTAAGAGGAACAGAGGCCGCTATCTGCAGACCAGACATAACCTCAAGAGAAATGTGCTGTCTTCCAGGAGCAAAAATTAAAGATGTGTCTGACAGGATATCAAGACTCTTCAGACCTACAGATCACTACCCATTCCTGCTAATACATGTGGGGACAAATGACACCGCAAGAAAGGACCTGGAAACCATCTGCAGTGACTTTGAAGACTTAGGCAAGAAAGTGAAAGAATTGGGAGCGCAGGTGGTCTTCTCATCCATCCTCCCAGTGGATGGCCATGGAACAATGAGGTGGAATAAGATTCTACAGGTGAACAACTGGCTACGTCGATGGTGCCGTCAACAAGGATTTGGATTTCTGGATCACGGAATGAATTACCTATACGATGGACTACTTGCTAGAATCATAGAATCATAGAATCATAGAATGGTAGAGTTGGAAGGGACCTCCTGGGTCATCTGGTCCAACCCCCTGCTCAAAGCAGGATTCACTAAATCATCTCAGACAGATGTCTGTCCAGCCTCTGTTTGAAGACGTCCATTGAAGGGGAACTCACCACCTCTCGTGGCAGCCTGTTCCACTCATTAATCACCCTAACTGTCAAAAAGTTTTTTCTAATATCTAATCTGTGTCTCCTCCCATTTAGTTTCATCCCATTGCTTCTAGTCTTTCCTTGTGCAAATGAGAATAAAGATGATCCTTCTACAATGTGACAGCCCTTGACATATTTGTAGACAGTTATTAAGTCTCCTCTCAGTCTTCTTTTTTGCAAGCTAAACATTCCCAAATCCTGCAACCGTTCCTCATAGGACATGGTTTGCAGACCAGTCACCATTCTGGTCGCTCTTCTCTGAACTTGCTCCAGTTTGTCTATGTCTTTTTTAAAATGTGGTGCCCAAAACTGTACACAGTATTCCAGATGAGGTCTGACCAAAGAGGAGTAAAGACCGATAATGACTTCACGTGATCTAGACTGTATGCTTCTGTTAATACATCCCAGAATTGTATTTGCCTTTTTTGCTGCTGCACCACACTGTTGACTCATGTTCAGTCTATGATCTATTAGTATACCTAAGTCTTTTTCACATGTACTGTTGCTTAGCTCTATTCCTCCCATTCTGTATATGCTTTTTTCATTTTTATTGCCCAGATGTAGTACTTTGCATTTTTCCCTGTTAAAAACCATTCTGTTGGTTGCTGCCCACTGCTCCAGTTTATTTAGGTCTTTTTGAATCCTCTCTCTCTCTTCTCTAGTATTAGCTATCCCTCCTAGCTTTGTGTCATCAGCAAATTTAATCAGTTTACCCTCAATTCCTTCATCTAAATCATTGATAAAGATGTTGAACAATACAGGTCCCAGGACGGAGCCCTGTGGTACCCCACTTGAGACATTCATCCAGCTGGATGTGAAGCCATTTACAACCACCCTTTGAGTCCGATCACTAAGCCAGTTATGAATCCACCTAACAGTTGCCTGGTCCATTGCATACTTGGTCATTTTTTCAATAAGGATGGTGTGAGATACTTTGTCAAATGCTTTGCTGAAGTCAAGATATACTATATCTACAGCATTTCCCTGATCCACCCAGTCAGTGATTCTGTCATAGAAGGAAATTAAGTTAGTCTGACATGACTTGTTAGTTACAAACCCATGCTGACTCTGGTTAATCACTTCATTCTTATCCATGTACTTACATACATGTTGTTTAATAATTTGTTCAAAGATCTTTCCTGGTATAGAAGTCAGACTCACCGGCCTATAGTTCCCTGGGTCCACATTCTTCTTCTTAGAGATGGGGTGCACCTTACGAAGACTGGAAAACATGTATTTGGAAGTCGCCTTGCTACACTCATCAGGAGAGCTTTAAACTAGAACAATGTGGGAAGGGAAGCAAAAGGCCAGAAAAAGCCATACAGCTGACAAATACTATTGAGATCTCTGCTACTGGAAGTGGAAAGGAAGAACAAAGACAAAAAAATCTAAATAATAAAAATATGGGAGGAAGAGAAACCAATCACAAACTAAAATGTTTTTATACAAATGCACAAAGCATGGGCAACAAACAAGGAGAATTGGAACTACTAATGCAGGAAAAGGAATATGATGTCATTGGAATCACTGAAACTTGGTGGGACGATACACATGATTGGAATAAAAGGCTAAAAGGATACAACTTATTTGCAAGAAACAGACTTGATAAACGAGGAGGAGGTGTTGCATTGTATGTTAGAAAAGCGTATATCTGCACAGAGATTGAAGCTTCAGAGACTGGGAGTTCTGTGGAAACTGTTTGGGTAAGAATACAAGGAGAGAACAACGGAAAGGACACCATTGTAGGCATTTACTACAGGCCACCTGGGCAAGCTGAAGATATGGATGAACTCTTTATGTATCAAATGACCAAGTTCTCCAAAAAATATGACGTAGTGGTCATGGGAGATTTCAACTATCCAGACAATTGTTGGGAATCTCTCTCAAGTAAAACTAACAGGTCAAGCAAATTCTTATCCTCTCTTGCTGACAACTTTATCTTCCAAAAGGTAGGGGAGAAAACAAGGGGATCTGCTACTTTGGATCTAATCCTTATAAACAGGGAGGAAATGATTGAGGAGGTAAAGGTGGCTGGGACCCTAGGAGGCAGCGATCATGCTATTATAGAATTTTGGATAACTAGAGGAGGAAGACATGTGAAGACTCAGACTTCAAGGTTAGATTTTAGAAAGGCAGATTTTAAGAGACTCAGAAAGAGAATAGGAGGGATCCAATGGCTGGATGTCCTTAAGGACAAAAATGTCCAGGAAGGATGGGAAATTTTTAAAAATGAGATTCTCAAAGCACAATCGTTAACAATCCCGAAATGTAGGAAGAATGGGAAGCATTTAAGGAAACCAGGATGGATGAACACAGAACTTAAACATGCTAAAAAGAAAGAAAGAAATGTTTATTAAATGGAAAGAGGGAGGCAGATCTAAAGAAGATTATAATGCAGTCTGCAGATCCTGTAGGGCATGTATCAGGTTAGCTAAAGCTGACAATGAATTAAGGCTTGCAAGAGATGTCAAAAGCAATAAAAAAGGATTTTGGGGGTATGTCAAAAGTAAAAGAAAAGTCAAAGATGCTATAGGATTTTTACAGGATGAAAATGGAGAAATGGTAAGAGAGGATGTTGAGAAGGCCGAACTTTTTAATTCCTATTTTGCATCTGTTTTCTCTCAGAAAGAAAATGTAACATCAACTGATCTTCACTGTCCTTTTAAAGGAATAGAGGAATCCAAGTTATCTGTAAACAGAAAGATTGTGAGGGAATATTTAGCTAACATAAATGAGTTCAAGTCTCCAGGTCCAGATGAATTACACCCCAGAGTACTGAAGGAGATCGTAGAAGAAATTTTAGAACCACTCTCCATAATCTTTGAAAATTCTTGGAGAACAGGAGAAGTCCCAGAAGACTGGAGAAGAGCAAATGTTGTTCCTATCTTCAAAAAGGGGAAGAAGGTGGACCCAGGGAACTATAGGCCGGTGAGTCTGACTTCTATACCAGGAAAGATCTTTGAACAAATTATTAAACAACATGTATGTAAGTACATGGATAAGAATGAAGTGATTAACCAGAGTCAGCATGGTTTTGTAACTAACAAGTCATGTCAGACTAACTTAATTTCCTTCTATGACAGAATCACTGACTGGGTGGATCAGGGAAATGCTGTAGATATAGTATATCTTGACTTCAGCAAAGCATTTGACAAAGTATCTCACACCATCCTTATTGAAAAAATGACCAAGTATGCAATGGACCAGGCAACTGTTAGGTGGATTCATAACTGGCTTAGTGATCGGACTCAAAGGGTGGTTGTAAATGGCTTCACATCCAGCTGGATGAATGTCTCAAGTGGGGTACCACAGGGCTCCGTCCTGGGACCTGTATTGTTCAACATCTTTATCAATGATTTAGATGAAGGAATTGAGGGTAAACTGATTAAATTTGCTGATGACACAAAGCTAGGAGGGATAGCTAATACTAGAGAAGAGAGAGAGAGGATTCAAAAAGACCTAAATAAACTGGAGCAGTGGGCAGCAACCAACAGAATGTTTTTTAACAGGGAAAAATGCAAAGTACTACATCTGGGCAATAAAAATGAAAAAAGCATATACAGAATGGGAGGAATAGAGCTAAGCAACAGTACATGTGAAAAAGACTTAGGTATACTAATAGATCATAGACTGAACATGAGTCAACAGTGTGATGCAGCAGCAAAAAAGGCAAATACAATTCTGGGATGTATTAACAGAAGCATACAGTCTAGATCACGTGAAGTCATTATCGGTCTTTACTCCTCTTTGGTCAGACCTCATCTGGAATACTGTGTACAGTTTTGGGCACCACATTTTAAAAAAGACATAGACAAACTGGAGCAAGTTCAGAGAAGAGCGACCAGAATGGTGACTGGTCTGCAAACCATGTCCTATGAGGAACGGTTGCAGGATTTGGGAATGTTTAGCTTGCAAAAAAGAAGACTGAGAGGAGACTTAATAGCTGTCTACAAATATGTCAAGGGCTGTCACATTGTAGAAGGATCATCTTTATTCTCATTTGTACAAGGAAAGACTAGAAGCAATGGGATGAAACTAAATGGGAGGAGACACAGATTAGATATTAGAAAAAACTTTTTGACAGTTAGGGTGATTAATGAGTGGAACAGGCTGCCACGAGAGGTGGTGAGTTCCCCTTCAATGGACGTCTTCAAACAGAGGCTGGACAGACATCTGTCTGAGATGATCTAGTGAATCCTGCTTTGAGCAGGGGGTTGGACCAGATGACCCAGGAGGTCCCTTCCAACTCTACCATTCTATGATTCTATGATTCTATGATTACAGTGATTGGCTGGCCGCACAGCGTCACCTCGAGTATTTAAAACTGGGCGCCGCCATCTTGGACACAGACGGCCGTGATCAGCCAGTGTAGGGAGAGTGCTGCTGAGCTAGGGAGAGATTTATAGTGCGAAATAGGTAGTGTAGGGTCTCTAAAGCCTGCCAGATCAAACAAGCTGTCCTTCTGAGGACAAATATCCATCCCAGATATCAGGCAGGCAGGCAGGCTGTATAGGAGACGCAGTGGTTATACCAGCAAACGCTGCATTACAGTCCTGTGTGCTCCTGTTGCTGAAATTTCTGAACTTAGCTCTAGGTCCTGGGGGGGCCAGGAAGAATCCTTTTTGTTCCATCTAAATCCTCTTTTTTTTTTTCCTCCTTCACACTGTACAAATACCCGTCTTATTAACCTTTTGGTGTCCCCCCCCCCACCAAAAAAAAAAAGTGTGTCTGTGACAGTTCAGACACAAATATATCTGTTTAAAAGAGTCTGGTGTAGGCCAGAGAAATAGAAGTGTGGTTTTTAAGTTCCACGGTTCAAACCTCTGTATTATCCACTTTTAGGCCATTTTTACCTAAAAAAAAAACAGTTTGAGTGTGTCGCTCACTATTCAGCCGCAAATATATTATCTATTTAAAATAGTCTGGTATACCCCAGTAAACAATAACTGTGGTTTTGCAGTTCCACGGGTCAAATCTCTGTATTATCCTGCTTTTGGCATTTTTTTCCGTAAAGAAAAACAGTAATAGTTTCTCCCTGATTGTTCAGATTGTTTTAAAGCGTCGGGTGTAGGCCAGAGAAATAGAACTGTGGTTTTCCTCTTCCACGGTTCTAATCTCCTTTTTATTACCCTTTTTCAATTGATAGTGCGAGTGTAAGCTATTTTACTTCATTTACAATGGGCAAGGCGCGTGGCAAGGGACGTGGAAGTGGACGTTCTGGTGATGGTGCGTGCATAGGACAGGGCCGTGGCCAAGGTGAAAATGTGCCACAACCAACACATCTTCTCACTCCCAGTTCTTGACCGAATTACTAGGGAAGCACAGAACAACACCAGTATTGCGACCTGATCAGTGTGAACAGGTTATTAATTGGATAGCAGATAATACTTCCAGTTACCTGGCCACCACCAGCTCCGGTCTGTCTTCCACATGTTAGTAGCCGTGAGTCTTGACCGCATACTCATCCTCACCCTGATGCTCCTTCCTCCCACCATGCCGAGTGTTGTCAGACAGCAACTGATCCCACACTTGGACACTCTGTAGAGCTGTTCACTGGTCCATTTCCATATTTGTGCCCCTCGCCTGCTCTGCTTGAAGTGGTGGAAGAGGAGATCCCATGTAGTGATGCCCAAATATTTGAACAGCCAAGGCCACAGGAAGTCGACGCTGGCAATTTGTCATAAGAGGTGGACGATGACGAAACACAATTGCAAGGAAGTGAGGAGGAGGATCGTGGTGCGCAAGTGGAAGAGGAGGAGGTGGTGGATGATCTAGTAACTGACCCAACGTGGCAGGAGGACATGCAGAGCGAGGCCAGCAGCACACAGGGTGAGGGAGGCAGAGTACCCCAACAGGCAGGAAGAAGCAGTGTGGTGGCCGCACACAGAAGGCAGGCAACAGTTCCCCGTAACACCAACACAAGGGACACTGCCAGTACAACCTGTAGGTTTTCCAGAGTCTGGAATTTTTTTAAAGACTCTGCTGATAACCCCAAAAAGGCCATTTGTACCACCTGCTATGCCAGCATCAGCAGGGGTGACAAAACTACCAGCCTGACCACCACCAGCATGATCAGGCACATGGCAGCAAAGCACCCGACTTTGTGGGGTGAACCCCAGGGTCCACGACCTGTGTCAGCGGGCGTCACCACTGCTTCTTCCGCTGTTGTGCGTGCAATAGAACCCCCTGTTGTGTGTGCAAGGCAATCCCCTGTCCATACTGCATGCAAAGATGCCCCCTCCTCTCAGTCTTCACTTGTTATGGCAGTTTCTCAAGAAACAGCATCAACGTCCACGTCCACGTCCCACCGCAGCGTTCAATTGTCCATATCCCAGACCTTTGAACGAAAGCGGAAATTCGCAGCCAACGCCCCACAGGCCACAGTTCTAAATTCTCACATTTCACGACTGCTTGCGTTGGAAATGCTGCCTGTTAGGCTGGTGGAGACGGAATCCTTCCGCAACCTTATGGCGGTGGCCGTCCCTCGTACTCGGTCCCCAGCCGACACTATTTTGCCCGGTGTGCCATCCCCGCACTACAGAAGCACGTGTCCCAAAACATCTGCCGTGCCCTCGACAACGCAGTTACTGGGAGAGTACACCTGACAACGGACACATGGACAAGTGCTTGTGGCCAGGGACGGTACATCTCCCTGACGGCACACTGGGTAAATATAGTGGAAGCCGGGACCAGTCGGACCTTGCGACGGAACACATCCTCCCCACACCGAGGATTGCGGGCCCTATGTCAGTCAGAGTTGCCCCCACAGTGTACAGCTCCTGTGCATCATCCTCCTCCTCCTCCTCATGTTCAGCCTCCATCTCAAATATCACCACATCAGTTACAAGCTGGAAGCACTGCAGTACTGCCTCCGCCAAGCGGCAACAGGCTGTGCTGAAACTCATAAGCTTAGCTGAGAAACCTCACACTGCTTGTGAGTTGTGGACAGCTGTGAAAGTGCAGGCAGATCTGTGGCTGAGACCGCTGAACCTACATCTAGGTATGGTCGTGTGTGACAATGGCCGTAACCTGGTGGCGGCTCTGAGGCGAGGCGAGATCACACACGTACTATGCCTGGCTCATGTGCTTAACCTCGTGGTTCAGCGGTTTCTTAAATCGTACCCCGAGTTGCCAGATCTGTTCGTGAAAGTACGCCGCCTGTCAGCTCACTTTCGCAAGTCGGCTACAGCTTCCGCCGCCCTTGCTGTGTTGCAGCAGCGTTTGCAGCTTCCGTCACACCGACTGGTGTGTGATGTCCCCACACGTTGGAACTCTACCCTCCAAATGTTGCAAAGGATTTGTGAGCAGAAGAGAGCAGTTGTGGAGTAGCAGCTGCAACAAGCCCGTCGATATTCAGGTCAGACTCCACACATAAGACCTCAGGAGTGGACCTGGATGTCTGACATATGTACCATTTTGACAAACTTTGAGAAGTCCACCAAGAGGGTGAGTGGCGATGACGCCATCATTAGCATCAGCATTCCACTTGTGTGTCTTTTGCAACGCTCTCTGCAGAGAATTAAAGAGGAGGCATTGCAGCAAGAGTATGATGAGATGGATCAAGAAGCCGAAGCGGTCGATTACACACAGTCCAGCCTCATCTCATCCCAACGTGCATTGGGGGACAATGAGGCAGAGGAGGAGGAGGAGGAAGAGGAAGAAGAACAGGAGCTTGTATCATGCGCTGTTGACGGTAGTACCTGTACAACTGTCATACCGTCGGTTCAGCGTGGGTGGCCTGAGGACAGGGAGGAGGAGGAGGAGGAGGAGAGCATGGTCAGTCGTCATCTTGATGAGGACACAGAAGTCTTGCCCGTTACCAGTCTGGCACGCATGGCTGACTTTATGTTACGCTGCCTTAACCGTGACCCTCGCGTTGTCAAAATGTTGGGTGACAGTCATTACTGGTTGGTGACACTTTTAGACCCCCGCTACAAGGAGAACTTTTACTCTCTTATTCATGAAGTGGAGAGGTCTACAAAAATGGGGCAGTACCAGCAGGCCCTTGCTGCAGAACTGTTAAAAAAATTCCAATCTGAACACGCTAGCGGCAGAGGTCACAGTTCGTTACCCAACCAAGGCGTACATGCGAGAGAGACGCAACTCCAATCCAGCAGAGGCAGGGGAACACTGTCAATGTTCTGGGACAGTTTTCTCAGACCCTCCCTTTGGACAGACCCTGAGGCGCGGGGTACTCTCACAAAGGAGTGGAAAGTTTCAAAAGATGGTGAGGGAGTACCTTGCCGACCGTACCAGTGTCCTCCGTGATTCCTCTGTGCCTTTTAATTAGTGGGTATCCAAGCTGGACACTTGGAATGAACTCGCTCTTTATGCCTTGGAGGTCCTGGCCTGCCCTGCCGCTAGCGTGTTATCGGAGCGTGTTTTTAGTGCCGCTGGGGGAATTATAACTGATAAGCGCACTCGCCTGTCAACTGACAATGCTGACAAGCTGACCCTTATCAAAATGAACAAGGGCTGGATTGGACCAGACTTCTCATCACCACCAAATGACAGCAGAGTAACATAAAGTCAAATCCACTGTGTTATTTCGGGAGGTGTATTCACATGCACCGCTTCACACCCACACATGGGTATACGCCTCCTCATTTCAGCTGTTTTATGTTCTTCTCCTTATCCTCAGCCTCCACCACCACTATACCACCAGGTTGACTGTGGTCCGTGTTGCCATTATTGAAATTTCCTCCGTCCTTATTTTTGTCAGCTTTTGCTTGGAAGGCATAAGCAAAGACTGTGGGAGACCCACTCCCCAATAATGGGAATAATATTTTTAAGATGCTGTACTGTATGGCTCTTGTAAGGGGCATTAAAACCGTCTTGTTAAGCTACTGTGACCTCCACCACTTTTTCAAGGGACATTAAAACCGTCTTGTTAAGCTACTGCGACCTCCACGTCTCTTCCGAGGGGCATTAAAACCGTCTTTTTAAGCTACTGTGACCTCCACCACTTTTCCAAGGGGCATTAAAACCATCTTGTTAAGCTACTGTGACCTCCACCACTTTTCCAAGGGGCATTAAAACCGTCTTGTTAAGCTACTGCGATCTCCACGTCTCTTCCGAGGGGCATTAAAAGCGTCTTGTTAAGCTACTGGGACCTCCACCACTTTTCCAAGGGGCATTAAAACCGTCTTGCTAAGCTACTGCGACCGCCACGTCTCTACCGAGGGGCATTAAAACCGTCTTGTTAAGCTACTGCGACCTCCACCACTTTTTCAAGGGGCATTAAAACCGTCTTGTTAAGCTCCTGCGACCTCCACGTCTCTTCCGAGGGGCATTAAAAGTGTCTTGTTAAACCACTATGAACTCCGCAGCTCTTCCAAGTGGCATTGAAATGTTGTTTTAATTAACTCTAACCTCCACAACTCTTCGAACGGGCTTTGCATTTCCTCCTAATTTTTGGCAGCTTTTGCTTTGAAGGCATAAGCAAAGACTATGTGAGACCCACTCCCCAATAATGGGAATAATGTTTGTAATATGCTGTACTGCATGGCTCTTGTAAGGGGCATTGCAAGTTCCTCCATCCTAAATTTTGGCAACTTTTGCTTGGAAGGCATAAGCAAAGACTATGGGAGACCCACTCCCCAATAATGGGAATAATGTTTGTAATATGCTGTACTGCATGGCTCTTGTAAGGGGCATTGCAAGTTCCTCCGTTCTAATTTTTGGCAGCTTTTGCTTGGAAGGCATAAGCAAAGACTATGGGAGACCCACTCCCCTATAGTGGGAATAATGATTGTAATATGCTGTAATGCATGGCTCTTGTAAGGGGCATTGCAAGTTCCTCCGTCCTAATTTTTGGCAGCTTTTGCTTGGAAGGCATAAGCAAAGACTATGGGAGACCCACTCCCCAATAATGGGAATAATGTTTTTAAGATGCTGTACTGTATGGCTCTTGTAAGGGGCATTAAAACCGTCTTGTTAAGCTACTGTGACCTCCACCACTTTTCCAAGGGGCATTAAAACCGTCTTGTTAAGCTTCTGTGACCTCCACCACTTTTCCAAGGGGCATTAAAACCGTCTTGTTAAGCTACTGTGACCTCCACGTCTCTTCAAAGGGGCATTAAAAGTGTCTTGTTAAACCACTCTGAACTCCACAGCTCTTCCAAGGTGCATTTAAATGTTGTTTTTAATTACCTCTAACCTCCACGACTCTTCCAACGGGCATTGCATTTCCTCCTAATTTTAGTCAGCTTTTGCTTTTCAATGCAAAGGCGAAAACTAAGGGAGACCCACTCCCCAATAATGAGTAGAAGGTTTTTAGTATGCTGTAATCCACGTCTGTTTCAAGGGGCATTGCAGTTCCTCAGAATTTTTGGAAAGCCTTCCATTCACTGCTTAGGCCAACAGTGTACAGGAGATCCAGTTGCTATAGATGGAAAAAATGGTTTAGTTAAGGCCCTTTGACCTCCATGTCACTTCCAAGGGGCATTGGAGTGCCTCAAAATTTTTGGCAGGCATTGCACTCACTGTATGCCCTATAACTGTGTAGCCGAACTGCTCCTTTTGTTACAGAAACATATCCTACAAGACATGTGTGGTTGACTGGCCTGATATTGATGTGAATGGTCCCTGTTCCTCCTGCTCTTTCTCCTTTGCCACCACCTCATCCATCATTTATCACCTGAAGCTTTTTTTTAACGGGAGTCATAGAACTGGGACAGTAGCAGGAAAACATCCAGCAATCCTCGGAGGAGGTAGGATAAGCGCCAAAACACTGACCACCTCAGGCCTAGCCGCTACTACATACATGCGCTTGCATTCCAAGAAAACAAAGCAGATGCTAACTTCTATCATCATCATCATGCTCCTCACCTTGGCACTCTCAACTCCCCTGATGGAGAAGCCAGGGCCCACCGGAGGAGTCTGGTTCTCTGGTGGGCTTGTCCAATGCTGCCCTAAAGCAGGCCAGGCTAAGAAAAGTTTGTGGGAAGGTGACAGGAGAAATAGGGGCGGCTGGGGACCGTTTATGGACACCCAGCCGCCGGGCGGCTGGGGACCGAGTATGGATACCTCGCTGCCGAAGCAGCCATGAGGTAGTGGCCAGCTTCGGCCTCCTCCAAACTAAAAGGCCGCATTTCAAGTGCAAGCTAGCAGTATGGCATTGCAGCCTGGGGGTGGGTGAGTGGCAGGCTGCACACTTACGCTTGCATTAAAAGAAAACAAAGCAGATGCTAACTTCTATCATCATCATCTTGCTCCTCTCCTTGGCACTCTCAACTCCCCTGATGGAGAAGCCAGGGCCCACCGGAGGAGTCTGGTTCTCTGGTGGGCTCGTCCAATGCTGCCCTAAAGCAGGCCAGGCTAAGAAAAGTGTGTGGGAAGGTGACAGGAGAAATAGGGGCGGTTGGGGACCGTTTATGGACACTCGGCCGCCCCCAGGTGGCTGGGGACCGTGTGTGGACACCCAGCCGCGGGGCGGCTGGGGACCGAGTGTGGACACCCGGCTGCCCCCTGGCGGCTGGGGACCGAGTGTGGACACCCGGCCGCCGGGCGGCTGGGGACTGAGTATGGATACCAGGCCACCGAAGCAGCCATGAGGTAGTGGCCAGCTTCGGCCTCCTCCAATCTAAAAGGCCCCATTTCAAGTGCAAGCTAGCAGTATGGCATTACAGCCTGGGGGTGGGTGGCAGGCTGCACACTTATGCTTGCATTAAAAGAAAACAAAGCAGATGCTAACTTCTATCATCATCATCATGCTCCTCACCTTGGCACTCTCAACTCCCCTGATGGACAAGCCAGGGCCCACCGGAGGAGTCTGGTTCTCTGGTGGGCCAGCTTCGGCCTCCTCCAAACTAAAAGGCCCCATTTCAAGTGCAAGCAAGCTAGCAGTTTGGTATTGCAGCCTGGGGGTGGGTGGGTGGCAGGCTGCATACTTGCGCTTGCATTGCAAGGAATGGGGGAGGTACAATTGAACACTGCCCTGGGACAAGGACTTGCACGGGGATAGTTGCAAGTCTGCATCTTCTGATGCGGCAAGGATCACTTCTGATGGGCACACTTTTAGGCAGTGACCTGGGAGTCAGAGATGCTTCCAGAGGTCTTCCCCATGCTGTTCCCATGTCTTTTCAGCACTGTATGCATGTGTGACGCAGCACATCGCCAGATAAGGTTGTAAAATGTTAAAATTACATTTCCCGGTGAATGCATTTGTCACGGTTGAAAGCAATACAAAAGTGCAAAAACGCATGAAAAATGCTACTTGTGAACATTGCCCAAGGTGTGGAGGAGTATTTTTGTTTTTGGTTATTTATTTTACCTTATACACAAGTCGTTACCCTGGAAAGGAAATTCCTTAACATATTTCACAGGAAAGCAGTTTCAGTTTCGTTTTTGAACGTTTTATTGTGAGCCCGTAAAAGTGGCTTAATACCTCTGACCACATTGTTGACAGCAGTGACCTGGGGGTCAGTAATGCTTCCAGGGGCGATCCCCATGCTGCCCCCATGTCTTTTGAGCACTGTCACTATCGTTTTTTAGGCTTTCTACAGACTGCCGGGGGTGCCACTGCAAAAATGCTCGGGTCTCCCATAGACTAACATAGGGCTCATTGCTCGGGTCGAGCACCCGAGTATCACGGCGAGCTCGGCCCGAGCTTCGAGCACCCGAGCATTTTAGTGCTCGCTCAATTCTAGTTATAAATAATCAAAGATATCTCTACAAATAATAATTAGATATTTTATTTTCAAAATATTAATAATGATTGTAGAAAAAATGATTGCCAAAACAACAGGTAATTCTTTCCCACTCCCAACTAAGCTGGAACTTTATAAAGAAGGGTAAACCATTCACCGTCTAGTAATTCATTGATGTAAGGTCTACCGTAGATGAGTGGACCCAATGGGTTTTAGTGTTGAGCTAAACTGACTAAAGTCTAAGAGACTCTCAAGGTTTTATACTTTACGCTTTGTACAGAAATGCGGACTTCGAGCACCCGAGTATCACAGTGAGCTTGGCCCGAGCTTCGAGCACCTGGGCATTTTAGTACTCGCTCAACACTAATCTTTACATGTTAGTTTAATAAAGTTTATTCATAGTAAAAATGTATGCTTGATTTTTTTACATTTGTATTTTCTTTTATGTTCCTTTATTCATTTTACAGATTTTTAATCCTAAATAGGATTGTGCAATTTTTGGACCCTAATAATGTCACAGGTATTCCCTAGGGTCCAATTAAAGGTTGCCTTCTTTGTTAAATAGTTTCTGCTGTTCCAGGTGATATTTCAGAATAAACTGTGGTGTATATATGAGTAGTAACACTATTTCTGGCCATTATATGTCTTGTTTCCTGCAGTTTTCCCCTCTGCAGCTTCTATCTCTAATTTTCAGTTGTCTCTGAGCTGGTGGGTGGAGACAAGCTGCTATGATGTCTCCTATGCACAGCACACACATACATGAGAGATTCCTGCTCACCTGTCTTTCTATAGCATGCCAAGAAGCAGCAGCATGTAGGACATTATATAGCAGTTCTAAGCAGTGTAGATGTGAATCCAGCATTGACGTGAAATACTTTTTCTACAATCTGCAGCTTGATCTGCCTGATCTCTCTCCTCACCCTTCTGCCCTCATCCCTTCTCCATAGACTTTATGAGTAGCTGTAATCTGATCCCTCAGTGATCTAGCAATGCCTCTTTTTTTTAATCTAGATGGACTGAGCTGTTTTTTTTTTCAGAGTGGATGGTGAATTCTCGAGGGAGGGAGTGGAGAATTGGCTCATGAGTTGAGAAAGAAGCAGATTTCTCTAATATATTGGCCAGACATACAATGGATTGTTCTTAGGGATGACACATAATCAGTGGTGTAAACAGTTTTAGCTGAGGATTCAGGCTTCAGCAGATCGGTTGGGGGTCATAGAGATCAGACCGCCATATCCTGGTGATATGTCATAATATTATAAGTGCCTACCACTTTAATTAAACCTGTAAATTTATCTTCCTAATTTTCTTGTCATTTTTGGAGCCAAGCGATGACGAGTCTGTAATAAATGTCAGATCTGTTCTCTGCCATCCATAAAAACATCTATGCTCGATTTTACAAACGTGCAAAAACAACAGCCAAGCCAATCAAATTTTTTTTTTTTTATTGTTTTTGCCAAAGTTTAACAATCTATTAACTCCGAAGATTCAGACAAACAAATCATCCTGTAAAGATATATTGTTTCTGGTTATAAATGTCAGCCCGATGGTACGATTGTGAAGCGGAGGCTACGACCGGCGTGATCCGGTTTGGAGACGACTTGTTTTATATATAGATTTTGTAGAAAAGGTTACAAGGTGCAAACTGTCAAGATAAACAAGATTTATCATCTCATTTCCATAGCTACTAAATATAATTACGGAAAATACATAATACACTATCGACAAATATAGAGTCATATTATAGCAAAATCATCAATATAAAATGTAGAGGCTGTTGCCATTACTATTACATTTCCTATTTTTTTTTTACTACTGAATTTCAAAAAAGTTTACTTTCTATCATTTAGAATTAGGATAGAATTTATCTTGGACTTTGATATATTAATTGTTTAGATAATTAGCAGAGATGAGTGAATCTTTTCAAATGTAAATTCTCAATCTTTGCAGAAATTTGTCAGGAAATTAGATTCATGGACAATGAATTCACTGCAAATCAAAAGTGTCCCAAAGAAAAAGACATGTATGATTCTCTGAAATATCCTAGGACCAAATTCATTCTCTTTCAAGCTCATTAACATGGAAAAAGCCTTAGTAATGTCAAGGAGCTCCCCATATATAACTATAGACAAACGGATGGCAATCGGTGGTAACAAACAGCCTGATTTTCACATTAATGTTCTTCTCTACTGTCACACACTATTTGTACACTTTGTTTAATGTTTTATGGATTTCTGTGCCTATTTCTTTGAGCTGCGACATCCTCTCACTATCCAGATTCTCCACATATGGCTGCTACATTCTCTGTCTTGCACTTTTATACTGGCTCTGATAGTTCCTACTGATCAGCTGTGCTATTCCATATGGTGGAATTGTTTCAAGGTCACCGGAAAATGCCCAGGGTCATGAGATCCTTCTGATGCAATCTTCTGCATTTTGGCAATTTGAGTCATAAAAAAAATCATAAAGCACAATTTTTATTTTACATCTATGCAAAGGAGCTTTTTATGTTGCTGGAATTTCCCCAAACCTCATGAAATCTATTGCGTTCCCCTACGGCATCATGTATTGAAAGAATTTTTTTTTTCTTCATGGTGCCTGGAAACTGAATTCAGCTTGTTCTCTTGTATTTGTAAAGCAAACTCTTATGCTGCAACTTTATAAAACACATATAAAGCTGAAAAACAGTTTTTTCTTTAACTATTTCCTAATTTGTAGACTATTTATAATTCTCTTTCTCTCTCTCTATATACAGTTAGGTCCATATATATTTGGACAGAGACATTTTTCTAATTCTGGTTCTAGACATTACCACAATGAATTTTAAACAAAACAATTCAGATGCAGTTGAAGTTCAGACTTTCAGCTTTCATTTGAGGGTATCCACATTAAAATTGGATGAAGGGTTTAGGAGTTTCAGCTCCTTAACATGTGCCACCCTGTTTTTAAAGGGACCAAAAGTAATTGGACAGATTAAATAATTGTAAATAAAATGTTAATTTCTAGTACTTGGTTGAGAACCCTTTGTTGGCAATGACTGCCTGAAGTCTTGAATTCATGGACATCACCAGGCGCTGTGTTTCCTCCTTTTTGATGCTCTGCCAGGCCTTCACTGCGGTGGTTTTCAGTTGCTGTTTGTTTGTGGGCCTTTCTGTCTGAAGTTTAGTCTTTAACAAGTGAAATGCATGCTCAATTGGGTTGAGATCAGGTGACTGACTTGGCCATTCAAGAATATTCCACTTCTTTGCTTTAATAAACTCCTGGGTTGCTTTGGCTTTATGTTTTGGGTCATTGTCCATCTGTAGTATGAAACGACGACCAATCAGTTTGGCTGCATTTGGCTGGATCTGAGCACACAGTATGGCTCTGAATACATCAGAATTCATTCGGCTGCTTCTGTCCTGTGTCACATCATCAATAAACACTAGTGACCCAGTGCCACTGGCAGCCATGCATGCCCAAGCCATCACACTGCCTCCACCGTGTTTTACAGATGATTTGGTATGCTTTGGATCATGAGCTGTACCACGCCTTCGCCATACTTTTCTCTTTCCATCATTCTGGTAGAGGTTGATCTTGGTTTCATCTGTCCAAAGAATGTTCTTCCAGAACTGTGCTAGCTTTTTTAGATGTATTTTAGCAAAGTCCAGTCTAGCCTTTTTATTCTTGATGCTTATGAGTGGCTTGCACCGTGCAGTGAACCCTCTGTATTTACTTTCATGCAGTCTTCTCTTTATGGTAGATTTGGATATTGATACTCCTATCTCCCGGAGAGTGGTGGTCACATGGTTGGCTGTTGTGAAGGGGTTTCTCTTCACCATGGAGATTATTCTGCGATCATCCACCACTGTTGTCTATCGTGGGCGCCCAGGTCTTTTTGCATTGATGAGTTCACCAGTGCTTTCTTTCTTTCTCAGGATGTACCATACTGTAAATTTTGCCACTCCTAATATTGTAGCAATTTCTCGGATGGGTTTTTTCTGTTTTTGCAGCTTAAGGATGGCTTGTTTCACCTGCATGGAGAGCTCCTTTGACCGCATGTTTACTTCACAGCAAAACCTTCCAAATGCAAATGACGCGCCCCTGGGCCTGTGTCGCGCTGCGTTGCGCACGCGGGAGCCTACCCGGAGCCGGATCAGTGGAGGGTTGTAGTCTCGTGGCGGTGACCCGGTCCGTGCCCAGGGAGTCAAACTAGACGGCAGTCTATTAGTAGTAAATAGTTGATGACTACGCCACCCGTTGAGTGCAGCCAGGAAGCTGCTGCTGCAGGGCAGACCGCTGAGGCCGGTGGTAGGATTGTGCAGCGTGATAGTATAACCCCCAACGAGAGGGGTATGGCCTCAGGGCAGCCGACGTGGATGATGGGGGTAGCAGGAACCACTCAGAGACGGTACGGTGTAGTTCAGGGTCTTTACTGGTAACAACGACAGACCCTCCCGGAGTACTTGCTAGCAAACGGGGCCTGGTCAGTCTTTGAGCAGATGGGATCTCCCCTGGCCAGGCGTAGTTGTAGGCCTCCCAAACTGACTGTACTCTTCTGGCTACCTTGCTAGAAGCTGATGTAAGTAGCCCACGTCCCTGAGTGTACCGTGTGGTGCTCACCCGTATGGCCGGTGACTCGGGGCCTTCTAATGGCTTCCGCTCCACGATGGCGGTGCTGGTCCCACGCGTGTGACCGTGCCTTCGGGCTTCTGGGCCAGAGGACCTGAAATCCCCTGCCTGACGGATTCTGCTGCTGGGTAGGAGTTAGTCCCCACAGCCTCGGACTCCGGGTCCGGTAAAGAATCTTCTTAGTCAGGGCGAGCTCTGCAGCTGCCAGCCCCTGACTCCTTGAAACTCTGCTGTTTCCTATGCTGCTTCTTGTCTCCACTCTCCTTGTCTGACTCACCCTGCCTCAGCCCCGGGTTTATACAGGGGAAGTTCTTCCCCTCCCAAGACTGGGCAGGAGGTGTGGCATGCACAGGATCCCTGACCAAAGGACCTCCCACCTGCTCTCAGACATAACATTACATTACTGTGGAAAACCAGACCCCTCGGGTGCCACATTCCCCCCTAGTGAAATTTAGTACTCCGGGACTAAACACATTTAGAAAAACATAACAAAGTATAACAATAACAATACTATAAGAAAAACACATAAGATGGTTACGGCGTGTCCGCAACCGGATGCAGTCTTTGAAGAAAAGCAAAGGTGTCCATTTCACCAACACAGGGAGACGTAACCAGGTAGGGGTCTGTCCTACCCCGAGTCCTTAACAGTCTCTAGTCCATCCTGGGTTACGCTCCAACTATATACAAGGATTCCCGGTAAATCCACCAAGGTTTCCTAAAAACAACTGGAAACACAAAATTATACACAAGCAACAATACACAGATAAACATAAATAAAACTATTTTTACACTTCAAATTCTCCAGCGTGCGGGTAACTGGCCTCTAGTGGCCCTAGTGGACCTACGGAGCTGACTGTCTGGCCCTGAACTACAGGGTGTAGGAGCTGTCAAGGGTAAACTGGGCAGCTGTCTACTGGCTCTTTGTCTCACTAGGGGTACGGCAGGCTCACTATAAGCAGAGGGTTGATTCTCCTGTTCTACTCGTGTGGAGTCTTCTGCCTCCTGGACCGGCTGTTCTTCCAGCTCTACCCGTTGCTCCGTAGGTTCTTGGGATGATGGTTGGAGGAAGGTGAGTACGGGTACCACAACTGCACCATTGACTTGAGTCCAAGACCGAGGGAAGTCCCCGAGCACGGTACTAACCATATCTTCCCTTTCTCCCACGGGTCGATGGTCTTCTTGTTCCTCTTCAGGGTTCCTCAGTTGTTCGGGACACTTCTTCAGGTGGTCCCGGGATACAATGGCTGTGGTTTCCCCTCCGTCTTTACTGATGGTACAGACCTTCGGGTTCTCGTGGCTTGAGGGCAGTACGGTGTACGGGTCCTTCTCCCACTGGTCATCCAACTTGTGGAGCCGTCTTTTCCTCTTCAAGACCTGCTCTCCGGGTACCAGGGGAACAGCGGGAGCATACTGGTTGTAAGTCTTCTCTTGTCTTTCCCTAGCCTGACAGAGACTTCGCTCCACGCTCTCTTGTACTCTCCGGTACTGCTGCTGCCTCTCTGTGTCCCAGTCTGTTTCTGGTGAAGTGTCCTCAGGTGTCAGGACTCCCATTTCCAGGTCAACAGGTAACTTACCAGGTCTCGCCCTCATTAGGTAAGCCGGGGTACAGTTGGTGGAACCTACCGGGATGTGGTTGTATAGGTCCACCAGATCGGGCAACTTCTCAGGCCACAGACTGCGTTCTTCCAGGGGCAATGTTTTTAGAAGATCCATTACCACCTGGTTCATTTTTTCACAAAGTCCATTAGTTTGCGGATGGTAGGGTGTCGTCCTTATCTTCCGGCAGCCATACAGATTGCAGAATTCCTGGAAGACCTCCGCTTCAAAGGCAGGTCCCTGGTCCGTCAGCACTTGGTCCGGGTACCCGTGTGGACGGCAGAAGTGCTGCTGGAAGGCTCTAGCTGCTGTTTGAGCCGTTAAGTCCTTGACGGGGACGACAACCAAGAACCGGGAGTAATGATCCACGATGGTTAACGCGTAGACGTAGCCACTTCTGCTTGGGGTCAGTTTTACATGATCCAAGGCTACCAGTTCCAACGGTTGCCGGGTGACGATGGACTGCAGGGGAGTCTTCTGGCTGGCCCAGTCCTTCCTTCTCAGATTGCACGGGCCACAGTCTCTGCACCACTTCTCGATGGTTCCCCTCATGCCTACCCAGTGGAACCGCTCGCGCAGCAGGAACTCCAGCTTTTTCCACCCGAAGTGTCCAGCTCCGTCGTGGTATGCCTCCATCACCATGGCTGCGTCTCTTCGTGGCACCACTACTTGCCAGAGTAGTTCATGCGTCCGGGAGTTGACCATTCTGCGGCACAACTTCCCCTTGTAAAGGAATAGTCGACTCTTCTCCGCCCATAGTTGTTTGGCTTCCTCCGGAGCTCTGGTTCAAGGCGAGCCTCCGGCCGAGTCAGCATCTCCTTCACCAGTCGGACGGCAGGGTCGCTGTCTTGCGTTTCCGCCCAGTTGTAGTGGGGTAAGGGGTTCAACGTAGCAGCCTGCTTACCCCTTACCCGGTGGGAATACTGGATAGTCCCATGACGGTGGAACGCAGGGAGTTCAACTTCTTCCAGTCCCTCCGGATCTTCTCCTTCGTCCGGCAGGTTGGGCATCCTGGACAGGGCATCCGCGTTAGTATTGGAGCGTCCTGCCCGGTATTTGATTGTGAACTCGTAGTTGGACAGACGGGCCATCCACCTCTGCTCCAGGGCACCGAGTCTTGCCGTGTCCAGGTGTGTCAACGGGTTGTTATCCGTGTATACGGTGAACCGGGAAGAAGCGAGGTAATGCCTAAAGCGCTCGGTGACTGCCCATACCACGGCCAGGAACTCTAGCTTAAATGAGCTGTAATTCTCGGGGTTCCTTTCGGTGGGTCGCAGTTTTCGGCTGGCATAGGAGATTACTCGTTCTCTCCCCTGCTGAATCTGGGACAGTACGGCTCCTAGCCCGATGTTACTGGCGTCGGTGTAGAGGATGAAGGGCTGGCTATAGTCCGGGTACGCCAAGATTTCATCCCCCGTGAGGGCCATCTTCAGCTGGCGGAAGGACTCTTCTTCTAGCTCTTCCCATTTGAAGGGCGGCTTCTGGTTCTTGGCCTTTCGGGACTGGCCTATCAGGAGGTCCTGCATAGGCGCTGCCTTTTTGGTGAAACCGGGAATAAACCTTCGGTAGTAGCCTACCAACCCTAGGAACTGCCGCACTTCTTTTACGCTGGAGGGGCTTGGCCATCCCTTAATTGCGGTGATCTTATCGGGGTCGGGAGCCACTCCGTCAGCGCTCACCACGTGTCCCAGGTATTGCACCTTTGGTTTCAGGAGGTGACACTTGGAGGGTTTCACCTTTAGGCCGTAACTCGCCAGAGCTTCGAACACCTCCGCCAGGTGTTTCAGGTGGTCCTCATAAGTTTTGGAGTATACGATGACATCGTCCAGGTACAACAGGACCGTCTCGAAGTTTCTGTGGCCCAGACAGCACTCCATTAATCGTTGGAAGGTTCCTGGGGCGTTGCAGAGTCCGAACGGCATGCAGGTGAACTCGCTAAGTCCCATCGGGGTGGTGAATGCGGTCTTCTCCCGGTCCGCCTCTGCTACAGGAACCTGCCAGTACCCGCTAGTGAGATCCAAGGTAGAGAAGAAGTTAGCAGATCTTAAAGCAGCCAATGACTCCTCTATCCTTGGTAAGGGGTACGCATCCTTGTGTGTGATACGGTTGATTTTCCGGTAATCTACACACATCCTCATGGTGTTGTCTTTCTTTTTGACTAAAACTAGTGGGGCTGCCCAGGGGCTACAGCTATCCCGGATTACCCCAGCCTCCTTCATGTCTCTAAGCATCCCCTTGGCGTGTTGGTAATGTGCAGGGGGTACGGGTCGATACCTCTCTTTTATGGGAGGATGATCTCCCGTGGGGATGCGATGTTCTACCCCCTTGACTCGCCCGAAGTCTAACGGGTGTTTACTAAACACTCTCTCATACTCTTGAACCACCCGATAGACTCCTTGTTTCTGATGTGAGGGAGTGGAATCAGTACCCAAATGTAGTTGCTGACACCAGTCCTCCATGTCTTTCTTAGAGCCGTTACCTTCCTCCGGGTGAGATGGAGGCAAGGGTTCCACAGATTGTATAGAATTTTGATTAGTGGTATATAATTTGGCTAGCGTGGCATACCGGGGCAGGTACACTTCCCTCTCCCCGATATTTATTATGCGAATGGGCACCCTCCCATGGCGTACATTGACCACCCCCCGTGCTGTCAAAATGGTGGGCCTACTGTCTGAGTAAACTGGTTCTACCATTGCCTGGTAATCTCTACCTCTCAGACCAATAGCTGCCCGGCACCAAATCATCATTTCACTTTTTGGGGGCATGGCAATAGGAAAAGGGTCACACATTCTTACGCTACCAATCTCACCGCCGGAGAGTTCCACTTGTTGCCGTTGCATCAGTGCCCGGATCTCTTTCTGGAGCACCCGCTGCTCGCCGGAGCTGGCGTTCTTGGCAACCTGCTGTAAAAGGAAAATCACCTCTGCAAGACAATTTTCAATTACGTTAGTTCCTAGAGTTACTTTTGGGTGACTCTCATGTTTATCAATATCTACAATGATCAGTCCCTGTGCGGCCAGTTCGACTCTACCGATTTTGAGGGTCACCTCTTTAAATCCGATCTGTGGCACGGGCTGGCCATTGCTGGCGATGATACTCAAGTCGTCGTCAGGGTAGCGGGTAATATCCGAGTCATTCCAGTACTGCTTGAAGAGCACGTACGGGATGGTGGTGACCTGTGACCCGGTATCCAGTAGGGCACTCATGGGAATGCCATCCAGTACCACAGGCAAGACTGGACGTCCTCCCACATATCTGTCGCGCCAGTTCGATGGGCCTGGTGATCTTTTTCCTGGGGGTTGGCCCTCTACCCCAGGTTGTGCCCGTTTAAAGAACAGTACCTTTCCATATGTCCGGGTTGATTGCAGCGGCGGCAGATGGGTCGTCCGTCCTCGCTGTATCGGTCACTGGGTCTTCCTCTGGCCGGTGGGGTCCTCCTTGGTCGACGCCACGGGATGTCCTCCGGTCCGGATGCCAGCTGGATCTTCCCTGGGGTGGAAACCTGTAAAGACTGCACAGTTCGGCTTAGCGCAGCAACGCTCTTAGCTAGCTCTTGGACCTGATGGTGTAGGTCTGGAGCCGGGTCATTGTCCAAAGCCTGCGCATCAGCTCCCACAGGCCCTGCCGACAAGGGCGCCGCCTCCTGGTGGTAAGTGATAGCTGGGCGCCTGTGGGTAACAACGCCACCCGGTGCTGGTTCTCGGAGCACCCGGATAGCTCTATCCTTGAACTGTGCAAAGTCCAGATGGGGATCCTGTAAGGCCATTGCCCGCAACTGGGTTCGGTGGGCATTGCAATATAAACCCTCTATAAATTGTTCAGTCAATAGCCTGTCCTCGTTTCCCACCCCATCAGGGTCGGTCTGCTTTATGGCCCTCAGGGCCTCTTGTAGGTTTAGTGCATAGTCCCTTATACTCTCATGCGCTCGCTGCTTGCACCCGTAGAATCTAAGCTTAATCTCGGCTGAGGTGCGGGTATCAAAGGTGTCCTTCAGCCGAGTTAGTATCCCTGCGACAGTCTTCCTCCCAGGTGGCCAGGATTTTACTTCCCTTTTGGCTGCCCCGGTTAGTTGGGCCACCAGGATGCTCACTTTTTGCTCTTCCGTGAGGGGGTACACCTGGAAGAGGCTATCCAGCTTTTCTCTAAAGTCATGCAGGGTATGTGACTCCCCTGAGTACTGGGGTAGCCAAGCTGCTCCCGGGATATAGGGCATGGTGAAGGGCATAACTGCAGCAGCGGTAGCGCTGGCGGGGGTTGAGGCAGTGAAGCTCTCCTCCGTATCCGACATCTTCCTCCCCCCTAGTGGACCGTGGCCTACCTTGCGATGATCCTCTTCCGTAGGCCGCGGCTCCGCAGTGGATCGTCAGGGTTGAGGACCTTCCGTCGCGCTCCTGTGACGTCGGCGTCTGCTGGGCTCCTTCCAGGACCTTACGCAACGTCTGGACGTGAGGCGGGGCTTCAGTTCTCGCGCGCTTTCGGAGTCCACGCCCCTCTTCTTCCCGCGCGGCGTCCTCAAGATGGCGTCCAATGGCGGGAAAACTCCACGGATGGCGGGAAGAAGGTCGAAGATGGCGCCGGATGGCGGGAAAACTTCGCGGATGGCGGGAAGAAGGTAGAAGATGGCGCCGGATGGCGGGAAACCTTCACCACTGGTAAGTTTGAACAGTCTTTGCTTTTCAGGCACGCAGTACCCGGTGGTTGCGGGCACGAAATCCTGCCGACTACGCCAAAGTTGACGCGCCCCTGGGCCTGTGTCGCGCTGCGTTGCGCACGCGGGAGCCTACCCGGAGCCGGATCAGTGGAGGGTTGTAGTCTCGTGGCGGTGACCCGGTCCGTGCCCAGGGAGTCAAACTAGACGGCAGTCTATTAGTAGTAAATAGTTGATGACTACGCCACCCGTTGAGTGCAGCCAGGAAGCTGCTGCTGCAGGGCAGACCGCTGAGGCCGGTGGTAGGATTGTGCAGCGTGATAGTATAACCCCCAACGGGAGGGGTATGGCCTCAGGGCAGCCGACGTGGATGATGGGGGTAGCAGGAACCACTCAGAGACGGTACGGTGTAGTTCAGGGTCTTTACTGGTAACAACGACAGACCCTCCCGGAGTACTTGCTAGCAAACGGGGCCTGGTCAGTCTTTGAGCAGATGGGATCTCCCCTGGCCAGGCGTAGTTGTAGGCCTCCCAAACTGACTGTACTCTTCTGGCTACCTTGCTAGAAGCTGATGTAAGTAGCCCACGTCCCTGAGTGTACCGTGTGGTGCTCACCCGTATGGCCGGTGACTCGGGGCCTTCTAATGGCTTCCGCTCCACGATGGCGGTGCTGGTCTCACGCGTGTGACCGTGCCTTCGGGCTTCTGGGCCAGAGGACCTGAAATCCCCTGCCTGACGGATTCTGCTGCTGGGTAGGAGTTAGTCCCCACAGCCTCGGACTCCGGGTCCGGTAAAGAATCTTCTTAGTCAGGGCGAGCTCTGCAGCTGCCAGCCCCTGACTCCTTGTAACTCTGCTGTTTCCTATGCTGCTTCTTGTCTCCACTCTCCTTGTCTGACTCACCCTGCCTCAGCCCCCGGTTTATACAGGGGAAGTTCTTCCCCTCCCAAGACTGGGCAGGAGGTGTGGCATGCACAGGATCCCTGACCAAAGGACCTCCCACCTGCTCTCAGACATAACATTACATTACTGTGGAAAACCAGACCCCTGGGGTGCCACACAAACACCACACCTCAAATCAACTCCAGGCCTTTTATCTGCTTAATTGAGAATGACATAACGAAGGGATTGCCCACACCTGTCCGTGAAATAGCCTTGGAGTCAATTGTCCAATTACTTTTGGTCCCTTTAAAAACAGGGTGGCACATGTTAAGGAGCTGAAACTCCTAAACCCTTCATCCAATGTTAATGTGGATACCGTCAAATGAAAGCTGAAAGTCTGAACTTCAACTGCATCTGAATTGTTTTGTTTAAAATTCATTGTGGTAATGTCTAGAACCAAAATTAGAAAAATGTTGTCTCTGTCCAAATATATATGGACATTACTGTATACATATATATGTATATACATATATATACATATATATATATACAGTACAGACCAAAAGTTTGGACACACCTTCTCATTTACAGATTATTCTGTATTTTCATGACTATGAAAATTGTACATTCACACTGAAGGCATCAAAACTATGAATTAACACATGTGGAATTATATACTTAACAAAAAAAGTGTTAAACAACTGAAAATATGTCTTATATTCTAGGTTCTTCAAAGTAGCCACCTTTTGCTTTGATGACTGCTTTGCAGACTCTTGGCATTCTCTTGATGAGTGTAACATACCTGGCGGCGTCCTTGCATAGTGGTCCATCTCCCACTGTGCAGGAGCGCGCACTTGATCTCCTGTCCAGAATGTCTCTCTGGCTTCCCTCCATGCTGTCTGTTTGTGTCTGTCTCTGCTGCTTAAGGGCGGCGCCCGATCACTTCCTGCTTTTTGTACCTGCTGTGGGTCACACCCCTTGTGCGTCCTCAGCCTATTGCTGTCTGACACTTGGTATATAGCTCAGCAGCTCCCTTCTATCCCTGCCTGAGCATAGTGTTTCCTTCAGTGTGTGCTTGCACTCTGAAGGTGCCAGGTCCCGTCTCTTGTCTCCTGCTTTTTGTATCAGTTCCCGTGTCTGAACTGAGTCCTGTATGTCTCCTGCTTTGCGGTATCAGCTCCCGTGTCTGAACTGAGTCCTGTATGTCTCCTGCTTTGCGGTATCAGCTCCCGTGTCTGAACTGACTCCTTTCTGTGTTCTCTTGTCTGTCCTGTCTGAACACGCTCCTAGCCTGTTCCTCTCGCCTTCTAGTGGCCGATTTCCTAGACCCGCTCCTGTGTCTGGTCTGTCCTGTCTGAACACGCTCCTTGCCTGTTCGCTCCGCCTTCTAGTGGCCGATTTCCTAGACCCGCTCCTGTGTCTGGTCTGTCCTGTCTGAACACGCTCCTTGCCTGTTCGTTCCGCCTCTCTGGGGGCCGTATTCCCAGACCCGCTCCTGTATCCCTCTGCAGTGTCGGTCTCCTCCGTACACTCAGTTCCAGTCTGAACTCTCTCCTGTCCTTTACCTGTTTTGCCTCTATGTCCGTTCCCTTCCTTTTTCTGCAGAGTCTGAACTCGTACCTAACTCCTGCTTGTTGTCTCTGCAAGTACTGTGTGAGTATCTGGCTCTGTCTTTCCCTTCCTGTCTGTTCCGTGTGAACAGAGCCCTGTCCTCCCTGCTCAGCCTTGTCTGCACTCTAGCTGTGCTTGCCTGTACCCCTCTGCCTGTATTGTTCCTGAGTCCCAGTGTGTACTGGGTCCTATCCCGCCTGTGTTCCTACCTGCTAGTGCTTCCCTGTCTGCACTCTAGCTGTGCTTGCCTGTACCCCCCTGCCTGCATACCCGCCTGCCTGCATACCAGTCGTGCCTGCCTATACCCACCAGTCTGTGTGCCAGCCTACCAGTCTGTTCCTGTATTCCCCTGTGTGGGTCAACAGCCGTGTCCGGGGTCTGTCCTGGAGTAGCACCTGGTCCCTCTGCTCGGTTCCTCCTTGGTGCTCTGGCGTCGTATGCCGTCGTGCGACCCTGGTCGGATCGGGTGAATACCTAGTTACGCCCCTCCAGGCATTCACTCTCCGGCACGGTCCAGTGGAATCACTACATAAACACGCACACGCCAGTCAGTCCGGGCGTGTGCATAACAGCATGCTCAGGCCATGGTTCCCGTTGAGCCCCACGGCCTTCGCCCTCTGAGAAGTTTTCCAGCGAATATATGCATTAAAATAAATAAATAAATTTTTTTTCTCTTAGCTGAGTTCCAGGCGAAATTACGCACCGTCCAGATGGATCTATCAGCTCTCGTTCCTGCGGATCCGCCACGTTACTATGGGGATCCAAGACAGTGTCGTGCATTTGTGGAGCAATGCATGCTACACTTTAAGGCCTACCCTCTCTATTTTCCTTCCGATTGGGCTAAAGTGGCCTTTATTATGTCTTACCTGGCGGGTGATGCCTTGGAATGGATCAACCCCCTATATGAAACACAGGATCCGATCCTCCGGGACCTAATGGCCTTCCTGGTGGCCTTTCTAATGGTCTTCGATGATCCTAACCCGGAGGCTCCTGCTGAAGCTTCACCTCCCAATATCCCGGAGCAGCCCCGATGGGTAATGTGTGTGGGTAGCGCAATAGTCCTCCAGCCCAATGAGACTACTGCCCACCCAGAATCCTCACAGGGTGACTACGCTTTCCGGAATACTTCTCTCAACCTCAAGAGGCAGTCCAGACGTGCTAGACTTAGAGGCAAGCCGTCACGCCAGGGTCTGTCCTCCCTGAGACCTCCTGACCCCAACCTTGAAGTCCCTACTGAAGCTTCATCTCCCTGTATCCCGGAGAAACCCCAATGGGTAATGTGCGTGGGTAGTGCACCAGTTCTCCTGCCCGAAGAGACTTCTGCCCATCCAGACTCCACACAGGAGAACTTCCTGCACCCGGCATCAGATGCTTCTCTCTCTTTAACCGGTGTGCATGTCCAAGGATGCTCCAAAGCTGTGGTTACCTCTGAGTCTGTGCACCTCTACTACCTGGCGGAGGATCCCCTGTTGCCTCCTGAATCCTCCGGGATACCACTCGATGACAAATGGAGAGAGACTTCTCTACACCCGGTACTCAATACTTTGTCCGCTTCGTCCTGTGAGCCTGACAATGGGTACCCCAAAGTGGTAGTTACTCCCGAGTCTCTACACCCCTCCGACCAGGCGGAGGACCTCCAGTTGTGTTCAGAACCCTTCGGGGTGCCACCTGGTGGTGAATGGCCAGAGACTTTCCTATACTCGGTACCCGATACCTCGCCTGCTTCCTCCAGTGAGTCCAACCTAGTGTACTCCGAAGCAGAGGTTACTCCCGAGTCTCTACACCCCTCCGACCAGGCGGAGGACCTCCAGTTGTGTTCAGAACCCTTCGGGGTGCCACCTGGTGGTGAATGGACAGAGACTTTCCTATACTCGGTACCCAATACCTCGCCTGCTTCCTCCAGTGAGTCCGACCTAGTGTACTCTGAAGCAGTTGTTTTCTCTGAGCCTCTGCACTCTTCTGAACCGGCGGAGGACCTCCAGTTGTTTCCTGAATCCTCCGGGGTACCACCAGATAACAAAGAGACAGTGACTTTTCCTCATTATGTACCTGATAACCCGTCTATTTTTTCCTGTGAGCTTGACAAGATGTACCTCGAAGCAGAGATTACCCTCAAGTCTCTGTCCCCCTCCAACCCAGTGAACGACTGGTCCTCGAATTCCCTGCGGAAGATTCTGGCAGGCCTGAAGAAGAGGGGGCGTAAGGGGGGAGGTACTGTAACATACCTGGCGGCGTCCTTGCATAGTGGTCCATCTCCCACTGTGCAGGAGCGCGCACTTGATCTCCTGTCCAGAATGTCTCTCTGGCTTCCCTCCATGCTGTCTGTTTGTGTCTGTCTCTGCTGCTTAAGGGCGGCGCCCGATCACTTCCTGCTTTTTGTACCTGCTGTGGGTCACACCCCTTGTGCGTCCTCAGCCTATTGCTGTCTGACACTTGGTATATAGCTCAGCAGCTCCCTTCTATCCCTGCCTGAGCATAGTGTTTCCTTCAGTGTGTGCTTGCACTCTGAAGGTGCCAGGTCCCGTCTCTTGTCTCCTGCTTTTTGTATCAGTTCCCGTGTCTGAACTGAGTCCTGTATGTCTCCTGCTTTGCGGTATCAGCTCCCGTGTCTGAACTGACTCCTTTCTGTGTTCTCTTGTCTGTCCTGTCTGAACACGCTCCTAGCCTGTTCCTCTCGCCTTCTAGTGGCCGATTTCCTAGACCCGCTCCTGTGTCTGGTCTGTCCTGTCTGAACACGCTCCTTGCCTGTTCGCTCCGCCTTCTAGTGGCCGATTTCCTAGACCCGCTCCTGTGTCTGGTCTGTCCTGTCTGAACACGCTCCTTGCCTGTTCGTTCCGCCTCTCTGGGGGCCGTATTCCCAGACCCGCTCCTGTATCCCTCTGCAGTGTCGGTCTCCTCCGTACACTCAGTTCCAGTCTGAACTCTCTCCTGTCCTTTACCTGTTTTGCCTCTATGTCCGTTCCCTTCCTTTTTCTGCAGAGTCTGAACTCGTACCTAACTCCTGCTTGTTGTCTCTGCAAGTACTGTGTGAGTATCTGGCTCTGTCTTTCCCTTCCTGTCTGTTCCGTGTGAACAGAGCCCTGTCCTCCCTGCTCAGCCTTGTCTGCACTCTAGCTGTGCTTGCCTGTACCCCTCTGCCTGTATTGTTCCTGAGTCCCAGTGTGTACTGGGTCCTATCCCGCCTGTGTTCCTACCTGCTAGTGCTTCCCTGTCTGCACTCTAGCTGTGCTTGCCTGTACCCCCCTGCCTGCATACCCGCCTGCCTGCATACCAGTCGTGCCTGCCTATACCCACCAGTCTGTGTGCCAGCCTACCAGTCTGTTCCTGTATTCCCCTGTGTGGGTCAACAGCCGTGTCCGGGGTCTGTCCTGGAGTAGCACCTGGTCCCTCTGCTCGGTTCCTCCTTGGTGCTCTGGCGTCGTATGCCGTCGTGCGACCCTGGTCGGATCGGGTGAATACCTAGTTACGCCCCTCCAGGCATTCACTCTCCGGCACGGTCCAGTGGAATCACTACATAAACACGCACACGCCAGTCAGTCCGGGCGTGTGCATAACAATGAGCTTCAAGAGGTAGTCACCGGAAATGGTCTTTCAACAATCTTGAAGGAGTTCCCAGAGATGCTTAGCACTTGTTGGCCCTTTTGCCTTCACTCTGCGGTCCAGCTCACCCCAAACCATCTCGATTAGGTTCAGGTCTGGTGACTGTGGAGGCCAGGTCATCTGGCGTAGCACCCCATCACTCACCTTCTTGGTCAAATAGCCCTTACACAGCCTGGAGGTGTGTTTGGGGTCATTGTCCTGTTGAAAACTTAATGATGGTCCAACTAAACGCAAACCGGATGGAATAGCATGCCACTGCAAGATGCTGTGGTAGCCATGCTGGTTCAGTATGCCTTCAATTTTCAATAAATCCCCAACAGTGTCACCAGCAAAGCACCCACACACCATCACACCTCCTCCTCCATGCTTCACTGTGGGAACCAGGCATGTAGAGTCCATCCGTTCACATTTTCTGCTTCGCACAAAGACACAGTGGTTTGAACCAAAGATCTCAAATTTGGACTCATCAGACCAAAGGACAGATTTCCACTGGTCTAATGTCCATTCCTTGTGTTCTTTAGCCCAAGCAAGTCTCTTCTGCTTGTTGCCTGTCCTTAGCAGTGGTTTCCTAGAAGCTATTTTACCATGAAGGCCTGCTGCACAAAGTCTCCTCTTAACAGTTGTTGTAGAGATGTGTCTGCTGCTAGAACTCTGTGTGGCATTGACCTGGTCTCTAATCTGAGCTGCTGTTAACCTGCGATTTCTGAGGCCGGTGACTCGGATAAACTTATCCTCAGAAGTAGAGGTGGCTCTTGGTCTTCCTTTCCTGGGGCGGTCCTCATGTGAGGCAGTTTCTTTGTAGCGCTTTATGGTTTTTGCAACTGCACTTGGGGACACTTTCAAAGTTTGCCCAATTTTTCAAACTGACTGACTTTCATTTCTTAAAGTAATGATGGCCACTCGTTTTTATTTACTTAGCTGCTTTTTTCTTGCCATAATACAAATTCTAACAGTCTATGTAGCGTCGCTGTTCCCCTCACCTCTCCGCTCCCAGCCCGGCGTCCTCCTCCCGCTCTGCTGGCAGCGCGCGCTCCTTCCCGACCATGGTGCTTAGGGCGCGTGCGCGCACGTTCCCCCCCTCTTAAAGGGGCCGCGCGCGCCGTCCTAAGGAGTCCCCGGCCAATGGCCGGAGGACTTCACCATATATTAGGCACCTCCTCCAAAATGGAGGTGCCCGAGCAATGTTGTTGCACTGTTCACTACTCTGCTTCAGCCCTCAGGTCCCGTTGCCTGTTACCTGCCAGTTACCTGCCAGTTACCTGCCAGTTTCCTGCCAGTTTGCTGCCTGATTCCTGCCTGTCATCCGCTTTCCTGCTTGCTAGCCTGAGGTCCGACGGTCTGCCTTCCGACACCTGTCAGTCTGTCTATGGACCAGCTTGCCTGCTCACCTGGGAGCGCTCACCTGCTACCTGTCTGTTAGCCTACCTGGAGGCTCCGCCGTCACATGCTGTGACCACCTGCTTATCCAGAGACTCTCGCCTGCTCACCTGGGAGCACTCATCTGCATCCGCCTGTTAGCCTACCTGGAGGCTCCGCCGTCACATGCTGTGACCACCTGCTTATCCAGAGACTCTCGCCTGCTCACCTGGGAGCACACACCTGCCATCCGCCTGCTAGCCTACCTGGAGGCTCAGCCGTCACAGGTCGCACCAACCCTCTACCCAGAGACTGTCCCGGTCACTTGCTGTGATCTCCTGCCCGTTCACCCAGAGACTGCCCCGGTCACTTGCTGTGACCTCCTGCCCGTTTACCCAGAGACTGTCCCGGTCACTTGCCGTGACCTCCTGCCCGTTTACCCAGAGACTGTCCCGGTCACCTGCTGTGACTACCTGCCCGTCTTCCCTGGTCACCACCCGCTTCCTTACAAGGATCGCCCCCTTGTATAGTTGCTCAGAGGTTCCGCCTCCCAGACCCGTTACAGTTTGCTCGGGCCATGGAACCCGGTGGTACCCAAGCTCCCTCGCTCTCGGACCTATGTCATGAACTGTCCCGTCAGAGGTCCCAACAGGAGTCCATCCTGGGTCACCTGCGGAATGTCAACTCTCGCCTGGACACTCTGACTGCTCCACCAGCAACCACCGCTAGTGTCATGACTCGCAACCCGGCAGCGCCGCTGCCCACCAATACCATGGTATCCTGTCCTGGACCCCGGCTTTCCGCACCTCCTCGCTACGGAGGTGACTCCGCTCAAGCTCGGGGCTTCATAAACCAGTGCACCCTGCACTTCGAACTCTTGTCCCACCAGTTTATCTCCGACCGGTCCAAAGTGGCCTTTATCATGTCCCACCTCACGGGGGAGGCTCTGGCTTGGCTGAATCCTCTATGGGAGAGAGGAGACCCTCTGGTGTCCGACTTGTCAGCCTTTCTCACGGCTTTCCGGAAAGTCTTCGATGAACCCGGACGGAAGACCTCATCCGCATCGTCTCTGCTATGCCTCCGTCAGGGAGATCTCACCGTGGGCCAATATGCCATACGGTTCCGTACCCTTGCCTCGGAGCTGGCCTGGGATAACGACGCTCTGGTGTCTGTCTTCTGGGAGGGTCTGTCCGGCCGTATTAAAGATGAACTCGCCGGTCGGGACATTCCTACCACTCTCGACGACTTAATAACTCTTGCCACCCGGATTGACCTACGGTTCCAGGAGCGCGCCAAAGAGGCCTCTCGTGAGAGAAGGTTTCCACGTCTAGCTCCCATCTTCCAGAAACCCGTTATTCCCTCCGTTTCTCCCCAGGCACACTCTCCTGAGCCTATGCAGGTCGACCAGAACAAGATGGTCAAAACCCGTCAAGACTTACGCCGTGCCGAGGTGAGCTGCTTCTACTGTGGCAGTAAGGAGCACCGGATCCGTACCTGCCCGGAGAGGTCGGGAAACGCCTGTGTCTTGGATCGCTCAGAGAGGTCGTCCTAGTCAAGAAAAAATCCTCTCCATCTCTACTGTTGTCAGTCTCAATCGTCTGCGGGGAGAACCGTTATTTCGAACTAGCCCAACTTGACTCTGGAGCAGCCGGGAATCTTATTTCACAGTCCCTGGTAGAGAGATACCGCATCCCCACCAAACCTCTGGCTGTACCCTTATCTGTCGCTGGCGTGGATGGGGGCCTCTTACCACGTCCCATCCAACTCATCACCGAATCCATTACTCTGCAGGTGGGAATGCTGCATTCTGAGAGTATCTCCTTTCATGTTCTGCCTGGACTCTCTCATGCCCTCTTGCTAGGCCTACCTTGGCTCCAGAGACATGCACCCGTGCTTGACTGGCAGACCGGAGAAGTCCTTCGCTGGGGACAGGACTGCCATAAGACTTGTTTGGTTCCCGTCCATCCCGTCCGTCCTTCTCCTACCCCAGCTAATCTACCTGGACTTCCGATTCCTTATTGGTCATATGCTGATGTCTTTAATAAAAAGGAGGCAGAGACACTACCCCCTCATAGACCATACGACTGCCCTATCAACCTGTTACCCGGTACTACTCCTCCCCGTGGGCGTATTTACCCATTGTCCGCTGCTGAGACCCCGTCTATGTCCGAATATATTGAAGAGAACCTGGCCCGGGGATTTATCCGGAAATCTACCTCCCCGGCGGGAGCAGGCTTCTTCATTAAAAAGAAGGACGGCTCTCTCCGTCCCTGCATAGACTATAGAGGCCTAAACCAGATCACGGTGAAGAATAAGTACCCCCTTCCGCTCATTTCGGAATTATTTGATCGTCTGAGGGGGGCTAGAATCTTCACCAAACTGGACCTTCGTGGGGCGTACAACCTGGTCCGTATCCGTCAGGGGGATGAATGGAAGACGGCATTCAACACCCGGGACGGCCACTATGAATATCTGGTAATGCCCTTCGGTCTCTGTAACGCTCCCGCCGTCTTTCAAGAGTTGCTCAATGACATCTTCCGGGACCTTCTCTACTCCTGCGTGGTGGTGTACCTGGACGACATCTTGGTCTTCTCTCCGGATCTCCAGACTCACCGGAGGGATGTTCGTCAGGTCCTGCTCAGGCTCAGGCAGAACCACCTCTTCGCTAAATATGAGAAGTGCCTTTTTGAGCAGACCTCGCTTCCGTTTTTGGGCTACATAATTTCTCAGACCGGCCTACGAATGGATCCTGAGAAACTGTCTGCCATCGAGAAGTGGCCTCGACCGGAGGGGTTGAAGGCCATTCAGCGGTTCCTGGGCTTCGCCAACTACTACCGCCTCTTCATACCACACTTCTCTTCCCGGACTGCCCCAATTTCTGCGCTCACCCGTAAGGGCACTAATCCCAAAGAGTGGCCGCCCGAAGCAGAGGAGGCCTTTCTTTCCTTAAAACAGGCCTTCTCTTTCGCCCCGGTGCTGCATCGCCCAGATGGCAACAAGCAGTTCTTCCTGGAAGTTGACGCCTCCTCCTCTGGAGCCGGAGCGGTACTTACCCAAAAATCGTCTTCCGGGAGAATGGTAACTTGTGGCTTCTTCTCCAAACTCTTCTCCCCTTCGGAGCGCAACTATTCCATAGGAGATCGAGAGTTATTGGCCATCAAGCTGGCATTGGAGGAGTGGCGTTACCTGCTCGAAGGGGCTCTTCACCCGGTAATAATTTACACTGACCACAAGAACTTGGCTTACCTCCAGCATGCCCAGAGACTTAACCCGCGCCAAGCCCGGTGGTCCTTGTTTTTTGCTCGCTTTGATTTTGTTCTTCATTTTCGCCCGGCTGACAAAAACATCAAGGCGGACGCCTTGTCCCGATCCTTTCTGGTGTCTGATCTCAAGGAGGAACCTAAACACATCATCGATCCCGCCAGAGTAATGCAGGTGGCTCCCGTGAGTCTAAATCGTCTCCCTCCCGGTAAGACGTTCGTATCAGTACCTGATCGGGAGAAGATCCTACACTGGGGTCACTCATCTAAACTAGCTGGCCACGCCGGTCAGAAAAAGACCCTCCAGCTTATTACCCGGCACTACTGGTGGCCTACCCTGCACAAGGACGTAATTGACTTTGTTTCTGCCTGTGTGTCCTGCGCCTGCAACAAGGTTCCGAGACATCTGCCAGCCGGTCACCTCCTTCCGCTTCCTGTACCTACTGCCCCCTGGCAGCATATAGCTATGGACTTCATAACTCATCTCCCCGTCTCTGCTGGTTGTACGGTCATTTGGGTGGTCGCTGACCGCTTTTCCAAGATGGCTCATTTCGTTCCCCTGCCAGGCCTCCCGTCTGCACCCGAGCTGGCTAAAGATTTTATCCGCCACATCTTTTGTCTTCATGGCCTGCCCCTCCACATCGTGTCGGATCGTGGGGTACAGTTCACCTCACGCTTCTGGAGAGCCACTTGTAAACTGCTAGACGTCACCCTGGACTTCTCCTCCGCTTACCACCCACAGTCTAATGGTCAAGTGGAGCGGATCAATCAGAACCTGACCAGTTACCTCCGGCACTTCGTTAATGCCCACCATTCTGACTGGGTGGATCTCCTGCCATGGGCTGAATTCTCGTACAATAACCACGAGAGCGAATCTTCCTCCAAATCCCCGTTTTTTGTAGTCTTCGGTCAGCATCCTCGGATCCCATTTCCCGTCTCCACCTCGGTGGATAATCCGGCTGCGGAATCTCTCGTTAACAAATTTTCCTCCATTTGGGAGAGTACCCGATCCGCACTCCTTCAGTCGTCCGAGCGGATGAAAAGACACGCTGACAAAAAACGTCTGGATCCTCCACAATTCCATCCTGGGGATAAAGTCTGGCTCTCGTCCAAGTATGTCCGGCTCAAGATTCCTTCCTATAAGTTAGGGCCTCTGTTCATCGGTCCTCTGGAGGTTATCAGTCAGATCAACCCGGTGGCCTATAAATTGAAACTCCCGGCCAACCTACGGATCCCTAACTCCTTCCATGTATCTCTCCTCAAACCCGTGCTACTTATCTCTTTTTCCAAGTCTACAGGTACGCCTCCTGCTCCGGTTTCTGCTGAAGACGAGTTTGAGGTAGAGAACATTCTGGCCACCAAAAGGGTAAGAGGAAAGACCTTTTTTCTAGTAGATTGGAAGGGGTTTGGTCCTGAGGAGAGAACGTGGGAGCCCCGGGAGAACATCCATGCCCCTCTCATCCTTGCTAAATTTCTGTCTGGCCTAAAAAAGGGGGGGCCTAAAGGGGGCGGTACTGTAGCGTCGGCGTCCCTGCCCCCTGCTAGGCAGGGACGCTGTTCCCCTCACCTCTCCGCTCCGAGCCCGGTGTCCTCCTCCCACTCTGCTGGCAGCGCGCGCGCTCCTTCCCGGCCACGGTGCTTAGGGCGCGCGCGCGCTCCCCCCCTCTTAAAGGGGCCGCGCGCGCCGTCCTAAGGAGTCCCCGGCCAATGGCCGGAGGACTTCACCATATATAAGGCACCTCCTCCAAAATGGAGGTGCCTGAGCAATGTTGTTGCACTGTTCACTACTCTGCTTCAGCCCTCAGGTCCCGTTGCCTGTTACCTGCCAGTTACCTGCCAGTTTCCTGCCAGTTTGCTGCCTGATTCCTGCCTGTCATCCGCTTTCCTGCTTGCTAGCCTGAGGTCCGACGGTCTGCCTTCCGACACCTGTCAGTCTGTCTATGGATCAGCTTGCCCGCTCACCTGGGAGCACTCACCTGCTACCTGTCTGTTAGCCTACCTGGAGGCTCCGCCGTCACATGCTGTGACCACCTGCTTATCCAGAGACTCTCGCCTGCTCAACTGGGAGCACTCATCTGCATCCGCCTGTTAGCCTACCTGGAGGCTCCGCCGTCACATGCTGTGACCACCTGCTTATCCAGAGACTCTCGCCTGCTCACCTGGGAGCACACACCTGCCATCCGCCTGCTAGCCTACCTGGAGGCTCAGCCGTCACAGGTCGTACCAACCCTATACCCAGAGACTGTCCCGGTCACTTGCTGTGATCTCCTGCCGGTTCACCCCGAGACTGCCCCGGTCACTTGCTGTGACCTCCTGCCCGTTTACCCAGAGACTGTCCCGGTCACTTGCCGTGACCTCCTGCCCGTTTACCCAGAGACTGTCCCGGTCACCTGCTGTGACTACCTGCCCGTCTTCCCTGGTCACCACCCGCTTCCTTACAAGGATCGCCCCCTTGTATAGTTGCTCAGAGGTTCCGCCTCCCAGACCCGTTACAGTCTATTCAGTAGGACTATCAGCTGTGTATCCACCTGACTTCTGCACAACACAACCCAATTTATAAGGCAAGAAATCCCACTTATTAAACCTGACAGGGCACACCTGTGAAGTGAATACCATTTCCGGTGACTACCTTTTGAAGCTCATCAAGAGAATTCCAAAAGTGTGCAAAGCAGTCATCAAAGCAAAAGGTGGCTACTTTGAAGAATCTGTAATATAAGACATATTTTCAGTTGTTTCACACTTTTTTGTTAAGTATATAATTCCACATGTGTTAATTCATAGTTTTGATGCCTTCAGAGTGAATGTACAATTTTCAAAGTAATGAAAATACAGAAAAATCTTTAAATGAGAAGGTGTGTCCAAACTTTTGGTCTGTACTGTATATGTATCTATATATATATGATATAGTTAATAGTTGATGGTTGATAAAAAAATAAGTGTAATAATTAAAATGAATCAAACTAATAAGATTCTATGTCGATCTAAATGTGGGGAACAGAGCGCACAATAGGGTGATACCCTATGGAGGGAGATTAAGAGAGTGCTGGTTACACTCACCTGATGGAGTTGTGACAGGCACAACTCCTATGAAGGCCTAAAGCAAAACAGCTGCTGCGGCCCCATGGCTGGAGATATTGGATCCAGTTGGATAAACACCTAAGTGGGCTGCGCTGCTGAAGTAAATCAATTCTTCAGAGATAATAATGATGAAAAGGCTTTTTATTAACAACGTGGTTCAACGCCGTACCGGCGTCTTTTTAAAGTAAAAAAAAACAAAAAACAAAACTGACACATTTTTCTAACATTACATTTGTTACTTCATATCCAATACTATAACCTCATATAGATTATTTTACAGATGAAATAAATTAAGTTTTTATACTTTGTCAAAAAATACTTATTTTTACAGATAATTGGAAATGCAGAGGTATGTAAAAGTGTTCGCCTCCTTCCTGATTTCTTATTCTTTTGCATGTTTATCACACCTAAATGTTTCAGATCACAAAACAAATTTAAATATTACACAAAGATAACACAAGTAATCACAAAACGAAGTTTTTAAATGAAGGTCTTAATTATTAAGGGAAAAAGAAATCCAAACCTACAGGGCCCTGTGTGAAAAGGTGATTGTCCCTCCTTAAAACATTAACTGTGGTTTATCACATCTTTGGGAGGCTGAGTTCAATTTCCCTAGCCACACACAGGCCGGATTACTGCCACACCTGTTCTCAATCAAGAAATCACCTATATAGGACTTGCCTGACAAAGTGAAGTAGATCAAAAGATGCTCAAAAGCTAGACATCATGCCGCAATCCAAAGAAATTCAGGAACAAATGAGAAACAAACTATTTGAGATCTATCAGTCTGGAAAAGGTTATAAAGCCATTTCTAAAGCTTTGGGACCCCAGCGAACCACAGTGAGAGCCATTATCCACAAATGGCGAAAACATGGAACAGTGGTGAAACTTTCCAGGAGTGGCCGGCTGACCAATATTACCCCAAGAGCGTAGCGACAACTGATCCAAGAAGTCACAAAATACTACACAACAACATCTAAAGAATTGCAGGTTTCACTTGCCTCAGTTAAGCTCAGTGTTCATGACTCCACCATAAGAAAGAGCATTGGCAAAAATGGCATGCATGGCAGAGTTCCAAGACGAAAACCACTGCTGAACAAAAAAAACATAAAGGTTTGTCTCAGTTTTGCCAGAAAACATCTTGATGATCGCCTAGACTTTTGTGAGAATACTCTGTGGACTGATGAGACAAAAGTTGAACTTTTTGGAAGGTGTATGTCCCATTACATCTGGCGTAGAAGTAGCACAGCATTTCAGAAAAGGAACATCATACCAACAGTAAAATATGGTGGTGGTAGTGTGATGATCTGGGGCTGTTTTGCTACTTCAGGGCCTGGAATACTTGCTTTGATAAATGGAACCATGAATTTTGCAGTCTACCAAAAAATCCTGAAGGAGAATGTCCGCCCATCTGTTTGTGACCTCGAGCTGAAGCGCACTTGGGTTATGCAGCAGGCAATGATCCTAAACACACCAGCAAGTCCACCTCTGAATGGCTTAAGGAAAACAAAATTAAGACTTTGGAGTGGCCTAGTCAAAGTTCTGACCTTAATCTGATTGAGATGCTGTAGCATGACCTTAAAAAGGCGGTTCATGCTCGGAAACCTGTTAGTGTGGCAGAATTACAACAATTTTTCAAAGATGAGTGGCCAAAATTCCTCCAGAGTGTTGTAAGAGACTCATTGCTAGTTATCACAAACGCTTGATTGCAGTTGTTGCTGCTAAGGGTGGCCCAACCAATTTTTTTAATTTGTTTTGTGATCTGAAACATTTAAGTGTGAAAAACATGCAAAAGAATAAGAAATCAGGAAGGGGACAAACAGTTTTTCACACCACTGTATATAAAACGGAAAAAATATATATATACAGTACAGGCCAAAAGTTTGGACACACCTTCTAATTTAATGATTTTTCTGTATTTTCATGACTATGAAAATTGTACATTCACACTGAAGGCATCAAAACTATGAATTACCACATGTGGAATTATATACTTAACAAAAAATTATGAAACAACTGAAAATATGTCTTATATTCTAGGTTCTTCAAAGTAGCCACCTTTTGCTTTGATGACTGCTTTGCACACTCTCGGCATTCTCTTGATGAGCTTCAAGAGGTAGTCACCGGAAATGGTCTTCCAACAATCTTGAAGGAGTTCCCAGAGATGCTTAGCACTTGTTGGCCCTTTTGCCTTCACTCTGCGGTCCAGCTCACCCCAAACCATCTCGATTGGGTTCAGGTCTGGTGACTGTGGAGGCCAGGTCATCTGGCATAGCACCCCATCACTCTCCTTCTTGGTCAAATAGCCCTTACACAGCCTGGAGGTGTGTTTGAGGTCATTGTCCTGTTGAAAAATAAATGATGGTCCAACTAAACGCAAACCGGATGAAATAGCATGCCGCTGCAAGATGCTGTGGTAGCCATGCTGGTTCAGTATGCCTTCAGTATGCCTACAGTTGTTGTAGAGATGTGTCTGCTGCTAGAACTCTGTGTGGCATTGACCTGGTCTCTAATCTGAGCTGCTGTTAACCTGCGATTTCTGAGGCTTGTTTCTCGGATAAACTTATCCTCAGAAGCAGAGGTGACTCTTGGTCTTCCTTTCCTGGGGCGGTCCTCATGTGAGCCAGTTTCTTTGTAGCGCTTGATGTTTTTTGCAACTGCACTTGGGGACACTTTCAAAGTTTGCCCAATTTTTCGGACTGACTGACCTTCATTTCTTAAAGTAATGATGGCCTCTCGTTTTTCTTTACTTAGCTGCTTTTTTCTTGCCATAATACAAATTCTAACAGTCTATTCAGTAGGACTATCAGCTGTGTATCCATCAGACTTCTGCACAACACAACTGATGGTCTCAACCCCATTTATAAGGCAAGAAATCCCACTTATTAAACCTGACAGGGCACACCTGTGAAGTGAAAACCATTTCCGGTGACTACCTCTTGAAGCTCATCAAGAGAATGCCAAGAGTGTGCAAAGCAGTCATCAAAGCAAAAGGTGGCTACTTTGAAGAACCTAGAATATAAGACATATTTTCAGTTGTTTCACACTTTTTTGTTAAGTATATGTGGTAATTCATAGTTTTGATGCCTTCAGTGTGAATGTACAATTTTCATAGTCATGAAAATACAGAAAAATCTTTAAATGAGAAGGTGTGTCCAAACTTTTGGTCTGTACTGTATGTATTTTTTTTCTTTTTTAAATTTATTATTGCATTATACTTATACATCCGGATATACTGAAATATTTTAGAATTGCTATATATTAACGGTGTAATGTAACATTTTCTCTTACGTATTTTTTACATTTTAAAAAATTATGCAATTCCCTTTAAAATATAGCTCAGTAAAAAATTATTTTTTTTAAAAACCTTGTGATGTTTTTTTTTTTATAAAACTAAATGAAGAAAAATGCATTACAGTCATAAATGACAAATAGAATTAAAATAACAAGTAGATGTATGGTGAATAAAGAAAACAAATGTGTTAAAGGGGTTATATGGGAGTTTTTTTCTTCCTTCTATGGGGCTAAGCACTTATCGGCTAAGCTGGGCGCTGATCTGTCCCAGTTCAGAGGAGTCACGCAACTGCTCCTGGCAGCGATTCTTCCACTTCCTGTGATATTACGTCGACAGAGCAGTACCTTATCTTAAACTCTGCTCTGTCGACAGTGTGTCACTGCTGATGTCATGTTGCGTGAGCATTGTAGTGAGATAAGTCTGCTAGTGACCCTGATACCCAGCGTCAGCACAGGAAATCAGATTCGCCTACAGAGTTCTTTGCACTGCACATGCGCCAGTGTCTGCGCTGAGTTAGGTAGCAGGAAGCCAGCTATCAATCAGCATGACGTTGGCATCAATAAAGCGAGTAGAAGAGAAGGAACAACTCTGTTGAAGTAACATCACAGGAAGCGTGAGTTTTGCCACCAGAAGTGGTTCGTAACAGCTTTAAGCCCAGAGATTGTTGTCCTGCTGAACAAGAAGGTAGTTAGCAGATAAATGAGCCACTTAGAAGGGAAAAAAAAAACCGAATAACCCCTTTAAAGTGGTTGTCCACAACCCTTTTAGATTTTCAGTCCATTATAAATCTAAAGTGGTTGTCAATGATTAAAAAAACTTGCTTGCTTTTTTTCTATACTCAGCACCACATCTGTTATTAATTGTGTCCGGTTCTGCAGCTCAACTTTATTGAAGTAAATGGAGCTGAGCTGCAAAATGATAGTCAACTGGTGTAAAGGTATGGTGCTACTTTCAGAAAAAGTCAGCCATAGACCATTATTTTAGAAGGTCTGAGCCATATTTGGATTTAGTTGCAACCATTTTGGTTTCCCTGCAGGGAAGGGTGTGGAGAAAACTTTTTAAGATGCAGTTTGATGACACACCTCCATATTATAGATACTGGGTTGGCAATGTCTTCTCCATAAACCCTTTGACTTTTTGAGAGTCACATGTTAATGAGGCTACGACTAGCTGGAAAACTACAGCTCTCACTGTCAACTGCGACACTGCTGGTGGCAAGAAAAATTCTCATCTGCGGCAAAGAGAAGAATAAGGAAACTAAACTAAAAACAAGTACAATAAATGTGAACTCATGGAAAGGCAGAGACGACCCTGCCTGTAAGAGCTTAAAACTAGTGTTGAGCGAATTTGTTTGGCATTTCAAACTCGGGTTCGTGTTCGGGGTTTCGGCTTGTTTGTGTCAAAAAATCGGCTCTGCCCACGAACATCCCTGATTTGTGGGCAGATGTTATCTGCGTAACAAGCGTGGCAAATCAGGGATGTTCGTGGGCGGAGCCATTTTTTTTGCGTGAACAAGCTGGAATCCCAAACATGAACCCGAATTTGAAATGTCGAACAAATTCGCTCAACACTACTTAAAATCTGCAAGGAGAAAAGTAGAGCAGGGTAGAAGCTGCTCATGTGGCAGTGCGGTCGCATTAGGGATAATGCAGGTTGTAGGCTTTTCTGAGGAGGTGGGTTCTCTGATTGTTTTTATAGGATTTGGAGATTAGGTGTCGAGGGTATCACAATATTAAGGCATAAATGTATAGGGGCTATAATACGGAACAAACATTCAAATGAATGTTCAGCCAATCATCATCTATGTGCCTTTAGAATAACGTTCAGTAAAATGCAGACCTACCAATCCTAATTCTAAGATTTTTCTCAAGCTGCATCAATTTTTTAGAATGTGCTACCCTAGGCAGTCAGATTAAAAATACATCTTTTTAGACAAGCCGATCCAATTCTCTTATATTACCTTTACATGTTCTTCTCATTTCTCTTTCCAATATTTTTCAGAATCTGATCCTTTAGTTTAATAGTGCATATGACCCTCCTGGCTTTGGTGTGCTTTTTATATTTGTCTATGCATATATACTGACTGTGACGGCTCATGCAATTTTATAATTTCATGTGTACTCCATATTTAGCATAAAAGATGGCTGCTATCATATAACTATTCCAATCCTCATAGATTGTAAGATCTTGTAAACTTTACTTTTTTTTCACTTGTTCTTTGATTGTTACTATATAACATCTACATTTGGTTTTACATGTTCCCTTTATATTAAGTTTTGTGTGATATATTTAAATAAAAAAAATAGGATTATTCTTTTAACCTCCGAAGGTTGAGACAAAGAAATAATCATGTACAGATGTATTGTTTCTACTTATAAATGTCAGCCCGAACGAATAGTTATGATATGACATCTAAAACTAGTGGGATCCTGTTCGGAAACAACATGTTTTAAATAGTTTTTGTATTAAAGGTTACAAGGTACAAAGTGTCAGGATAAACAGGATTTACAACCTCATTTCCATAGTTATTAAATACAATTATGGAAAATATTTAAATCACTATTAAAAAGTCATTATATAACGAAAATCAGTAAAGAAAAATCTAGAAGCGATTATTAGTAGAGCTGTGGTAATTAATATTATTTTTATGACTACTACAAAGTTTAAAAAAATATAAGAATAATTACTAACTGGTATTTTTGGTTTGTATTTGGAATAGGATATTATTATCTCTCCAAATATATTTAATTTCATCATTATATCTAAAAAATGTTAACATAGATTCCAATTTATTGGATATTTTATAATTGTCATTAATTGAATATTAGACAGTGACCACACTACATCTACACTGCTGTAGGATCAACCCATAGAATAAAGCAATTTTTTTTTTCTTTTTAAAGAAAATTATTTAAATTTTTTTAAACAAAAATGTCTGAAAATTGCATTGGATTTTTAGTTAATTTTCCTTTTTTCTTTTATTCTTTTAAGTGGATTAATATTTTAGAAAATTTTCCAATATTTAAAATTGATTCAATTAAGTCTAACAACCTACTTTGACTAAATAAATTTTCTAGTAGATTATTCAGAAGTAACATCTTTACTTTTTACTTTTTTTATTCTTATTCTACTTTTTATGTTTTGAAATTAAGTCAAGAACTACATATTTTTTGTCTCCATATGGGCAGTATTGTCTATAACTTAAATTGCATGTTCTCATTAAAAATGTAAAAAAAAATCCAGATTTTATAATTTATTTTAATGAGGTTTAAAATTTGTACTACTATTGAGGCTCATATCATTATAAACCAAAGTGTACATAAATTGAATATAAAATGATATTTCGTAGGAAAACTGTTGAAATTTATAAGATGTTCGGTAAATTAATCTATTTTGTTTTGTGACATTTTTATGTGTTTTTATTGTAATATTTTGTAATTTACTAATTTGAATAACATCAAATTAGAGAAAAAATTAACGAGTAGTAGTGACTTCACCATGAGGTATTAAGAATACCAATACGAATTAATAAAAGGAGCAATGTTAAAAAAAATACACTTATGTCAAATTTGATTATTTGTGACTTTATAAAAAATATTATAATATTGTTATGCCGAATATATTACTTTTATTTATACATTTCTTTATAGAAACCTTAAAACTCAGCCCCCAAAATTAAAAAAACAAACATTTTTATGACTTTTTTGTTTTGCTACTTTACTGTTGTTATCATAATTCCAGCTCTTTTTATGTAATTTATTGCATAGTTACTATTTTCACATTATTTTTTAAATAACTACACGTTAATTATAATTTATGTATAGCCATATTTAGCCATATTTCACCATATTTTTCTATTTTATTTTTGGTTATAAATGTTTTTTCTACACTTTTCTTTGCCGTGTTAATTAATCTGTGTAACGTTTATAGTGAAATAAGTCACAAACCACATGATATCTCTCTCCTCCCTAACGGAGGCGTGTTCGAGCGAATGACATCTGTAAAATAATTTTTATGATCACATATTTTATAAATTATATTATTTGCTTCTTTTCTTAATGATTTTGTAATTTTCTACTTAGTATAAAACAAAAAAGAAATCTAGAAAATCCCATTGTCATTATAACCTGATGTAAAAATGTGCCTGAAAGAGGTGGAGCTGAGAAATGAATGAAGAAAAGGGAGTAAAAAATGTGTCTTATAAATTGTCCATTTTGGATAATACTCTTTTGCTGTAAAAAAATATTCAATATTAAAAAAAAAATTAAAAATTAAATTATTTTAGAGTGTCTTACTGCAATGTTTCGAAGTAGGGAGCTTAGCTGCAAGAGTTTGATTTCCCTGCAGTGCCCCCACAGGTGGAATGAAGTATTACACAGTGCACAATGTAATCAATAGGATGTTTGTGTCTGTACCTGTTCCACAAGATTAACAGACAATGCTTGTAGCCACTCTCTGTTCGGCAGAGCAGATGAGGGTCCTATATTGAGACCCCCCCCCCCTAAAGATTACAAATTACTTACTGTTTTTTTTTTCTTAAGAGTATATCCAAATTAGATATGAACTTGAACAATCATGACCTCAAAAACCTCATATTGGTATTCAACGTCCCCTAATTTAACAGTATCGGCTAAAAGAGGTCTCAAGTAAGTTATGTCACTTGGCTTGAGTTATGTCGTCCAATACTGTACATGGGTCATTACATCCTTTCTACATGTTCTCATAGATATATAGTCGTAAAAAGAGAAATGTTTGGTTCCTTCTCAGAAATTGTGGGAGGAAGATTGCTGATGGAAAATTGCCAGACAGATGTCGTCCATATAATTGACGAGTGTGATAATATCAGAGGATTCTGTTTTTGGCGCACAGAGGTAATATTATATTTGAACTCCCTGACTGCCCTGCATATAGGACACTGTGCTTGGCCTGTAATTATTGAGTTCATGCTTTGCACATAACCTCTTAATGAGCAGATCCATCAAATCAGTTACATGTAGTAGTTACTAGCCTCAAAGTCTTATATTATTATACCAAAGCCAATCATAGGGGTCAGCGGGCTCATATCAGTGCCCCTTTCTGGTGCTGGTTAACCCAATTAAATCCCTAACCAACTGGAATAGGAGGACATTAGAATAATCCATTACCACCAATTTGAGGATGACGCCCATGTCCAGTCTTATCATCATTGCCCATCCTGTTCATCACATGAGTGGACGGGTGGTTCGTTATTCCACAATGTCCTCTCTGGAAATACTGTGTGCTGCTGAGGGACTCTGCTACTTTCACTATGTAAAGACTCCCATACATGTTGCATAAAAGTTGGCCAAACGTGCCAATTTCTGTAGAACATGACCACTATCTAGGGCAAGGAACCGAACCACTATCTGATGTTGAAGCCTTCCATCAGAAGTATACATCAAGAAATAGTAACACTATGTAGGTCTGAAGAAATGCTCCAACTGGTATAAGGGTGTCCTCCTGACCATCCTTTCACAGCAGATGTCACAGAAAGAAAAATAAGCATGTTGGATTTTGTCCTCTTTCACCAATGAAATCATGTGAATGCTCAGCTCAGGAATGGAGGAGTTCAGAGAAATAACTCCTCTCCAGATGAAGATATGAACATATGGTTAACAGTAAAGATAGGTGAATCGAATTGGACTCAAATTTTAAAAAAAATGGGGATTTGGCCAAATCCAATTTTTTTGTGGTTTGCTTCTTGTGGGTGATGCATGTCCTGATGTCATCACGTGCATCACTAGAGGGCTACTCAGTGCAAAAATGCAAAAAGCACTGACTCAGAGTGAAGGAAGATGGTGAAGAGGACATTATCTGCCATAAAGACCAGAAGAGAGCAGATTCTTAGGGATCCAGTGGAGGACCAGGTGAGGAGCTGCGACAAGACAGGTGAGCGACGAGTAAAGTATAATTAAAAAACAAACAGAAACCCCTAAATTTATTATGTTATCGGGAATGATGGAACCCCAAAGTGTAACAAGGCACATTCAATTTGCATCACATTAAATTAGCATCGTTTCCAGTCATAGCATCTGAAGACTATCTACAAGACAACTCCATTATAGGGAATAGGGTTGCGTATAATGATGACACGTTCTATCCATGAGCAGCATGTAGACAGTTAGTCCTCCACACTGGACTGAGGGACCTCAACATATAGGAACCCGGTCACATCACCACCTATACATCCACTATTACTATATCACTTTCTTTTGCACTGGAGAGGTAGAAATATTGGTAAAGATCAGAGACTCGTAGAGCGGAGCAGTTGGCACAGGTTAACCGGTAATTACTACAGATAACTGTGCAGTGTAAACATGATGGGAGTGAATTGTTTCTAGTTGTGTCTGCATCAGATCCTCTCTGTGACCTGTGGGATTAGTGTGATAAGACGGCGTAGAGCAGATATCATCAATCTAACTGTAATAATTAGAATTGATTACTAGCTAATTATAGGGGGGGGGTAAAATAAGTCAACTGTGGCGTGTCATCCATTCATTTACAAGCATCTGACTATCAACAATCTGTATCATGAAGTTCATAATGGCATTGTACGTGAGACGCTGCACCCAAGAGCATGGTGAAAACCCCAAAGGGCTGCTGCTCTTTCTGCTTGTGAAGCTTCATGCTGAGAGCCTAGTGGGTCTTCTCTCTGAATATCTTCCTTCCTTCTTTCAGTTGCAATCTTCAATATGTTAGCCATACTATTCAACCTATCCATAATAGGATCAATAAACTTAGACATAATATTAGAAGTTGGGTTTTAAACCACAGTGTGTCAAAACATTTTTTAACACAGCATCAAAAAAACCTTGAAGGGTTACGTCGTCTCACTATGTTGGAAGAAATATCCACTAACATTCCTGATCTGTTTCAGGGGTAACGTTTCTCCTTATGGAGAGTGACATACTGGCTCTGGCATGCCAATGTAAGGAGGCTTATTTGCCATGCAATGATCATCTGGGAAATTTAATATGAAGAGGCAATTTGCTGATCTGTTTCAGAAAGTAATTGAGAATCCTTTTGGATTGGAACATCTCAATATAAGCATTGATTACACACGCTGAATCATGTTATTATAGATTTAAATTGCTCAATAAGTTCTTGGTACAAATTTTAGTTATCCATTTTTAATGTGTGCAAAATTTATATACATACAGTGGGGAAAATAAGTATTTGATACACTGACGATTTTGCAAGTTTTCCCACCTGCAAAGAATGGAGAGGTCTGTAATTTTTATCGTAGGTTCACTTCACCTGTGAGAGACAGAATCTAAAAATAAAAAAACAGAAAATCACATTCTATGATTTTTAAATAATTAAATTGCATTTTTTTCCATGAAATAAGTATTTGATCACCTACCAACCAGCAAGAATTCTGGCTCTCACAGACCTGTTAGTTTTTCTGTAAGAAGCCCTCCTACTCTGCACTCATTACCTGTATTAATTACACCTGTTTCAACTCATAATGTGGTATATAAGTATAGTCTATATGGCAGTCATACAGTATATACAGTGGTGGCCAAAAGTATTGGCACCCCTGCAATTCTGTCAGATAATACTCAGTTTCTTCCTGAAAATGATTGCAATCACAAATTCTTTGGTATTATTATCTTCATTTAATTTGTCTTCAATGAAAAAACACAAAAAGAATTGTCCTAAAGCCAAATTGGATAAAATTCCACACCAAACCTAAAAAAGGGGGTGGACAAAAGTATTGGCACTGTTTGAAAAATCATGTGATGCTTCTCTAATTCGTGTAATTAGCAGCACCTGTAACTTACATGTGGCACCTAACAGGTGTTGGCAATAACTAAATCACACTTGCAGCCAGTTAACATGGATTAAAGTTGACTCAACCTCTGTCCTGTGTCCTTGTGTGTACCACATTGAGCATGGAGAAAAGAAAGAAGACCAAAGAACTGTCTGAGGACTTGAGAAACCAAATTGTGAGGAAGCATGAGCAATCTCAAGGCTACAAGTCCATCTCCAAAGACCTGAATGTTCCTGTGTCTTCCGTGCGCAGTGTCATCAAGAAGTTTAAAGTCCATGGCACTGTGGCTAACCTCCCTAGATGTGGACGGAAAAGAAAAATTGACGAGAGATTTCAACGCAAGATTGTGCGGATGGTGGATAAAGAACCTCGACTAACATCCAAAATAGTTCAAGCTGCCCTGCAGTACGAGGGTGCAATAGTGTCAACCCATACTATCCGTCGGCGTCTGAATGAAAAGGGACTGTATGGTAGGATACCCAGGAAGACCCCACTTCTTACCCCGAGACATAAAAAAGCCAGGTTGGAGTTTGCCAAAACCTACCTGAGAAAGCCTAAAACGTTTTGGAAGAATGTTCTCTGGTCAGATGAGACAAAAGTAGAGCTTTTTGGGAAAAAGCATCAACATAGAGTGTACAGGAAAAAAAAGAGGCATTCAAAGAAAAGAACACGGTCCCTAAAGTCAAACATGGCGGAGATTCCCTGATGTTTTGGGGTTGCTTTGCTGCCTCTGGCACTGGACTGCTTGACCGTGTGCATGGCATTATGAGCTGCATATCCTGCTACATGTTCACAGACTTGCCAGTGGAAAAGCCAGACTTCACATGCCAGAAATGCAAGCTTGTGTCCCTGTTGGAGGAAAAGTTGCGAAATCTAGAAGAGAGGTTAACTACCTTGAAAATCATTAAGGAAGGTGAAGAGTTCTTAGACAGAGCAGAATTATCTCTTCATGATTCAGAAAGAGAAGAAATTCGAACTGCACCTGACGAAACAGAGGAATGGAAGCATGTGACCCACAGAAGCAGGAGGATCGAGAGGCAGTCAGCACCCATACTGCTCAGGAACCAGTACCAGGCTCTCACACAGGAGAACCATGAAGAAATACAGCAAGATAAGACTTTGCCAGCAATGAATAACCTTGTAAGCCCTCAGAATCCTCCTGGATGGAGAAAGAAGAATGTTGTGAAGAAAAAACGGAGAGTGGTGGTCATGGGGGATTCCCTGTTAAGAGGAACAGAGGCCGCTATCTGCAGACCAGACATAACCTCAAGAGAAATGTGCTGTCTTCCAGGCGCAAAAATTAAAGATGTGTCTGACAGGATATCAAGACTCTTCAGACCTACAGATCACTACCCATTCCTGCTAATACATGTGGGGACAAATGACACCGCAAGAAAGGACCTGGAAACCATCTGCAGTGACTTTGAAGACTTAGGCAAGAAAGTGAAAGAATTGGGAGCGCAGGTGGTCTTCTCATCCATCCTCCCAGTGGATGGCCATGGAACAATGAGGTGGAATAAGATTCTACAGGTGAACAACTGGCTACGTCGATGGTGCCGTCAACAAGGATTTGGATTTCTGGATCACGGAATGAATTACCTATACGATGGACTACTTGCTAGAGATGGGGTGCACCTTACGAAGACTGGAAAACATGTATTTGGAAGTCGCCTTGCTACACTCATCAGAAGAGCTTTAAACTAGAACAATGTGGGAAGGGAAGCAAAAGGCCAGAAAAAGCCATACAGCTGACAAATACTATTGAGATCTCTGATACTGGAAGTGGAAAAGAAGAACAAAGACAAAAAAATCTAAATAATAAAAATATGGGAGGAAGAGAAACCAATCACAAACTAAAATGTTTTTATACAAATGCACAAAGCATGGGCAACAAACAAGGAGAATTGGAACTACTAATGCAGGAAAAGGAATATGATGTCATTGGAATCACTGAAACTTGGTGGGACGATACACATGATTGGAATAAAAGGCTAAAAGGATACAACTTATTTGCAAGAAACAGACTTGATAAACGAGGAGGAGGTGTTGCATTGTATGTTAGAAAAGCATATATCTGCACAGAGATTGAAGCTTCAGAGACTGGGAGTTCTGTGGAAACTGTTTGGGTAAGAATACAAGGAGAGAACAACGGAAAGGACACCATTGTAGGCATTTACTACAGGCCACCTGGGCAAGCTGAAGATATGGATGAACTCTTTATGTATCAAATGACCAAGTTCTCCAAAAAATATGACGTAGTGGTCATGGGAGATTTCAACTATCCAGACATTTGTTGGGAATCTCTCTCAAGTAAAACTAACAGGTCAAGCAAATTCTTATCCTCTCTTGCTGACAACTTTATCTTCCAAAAGGTAGGGGAGAAAACAAGGGGATCTGCTACTTTGGATCTAATCCTTATAAACAGGGAGGAAATGGTTGAGGAGGTAAAGGTGGCTGGGACCCTAGGAGGCAGCGATCATGCTATTATAGAATTTTGGATAACTAGAGGAGGAAGACATGTGAAGACTCAAACTTCAAGGTTAGATTTTAGAAAGGCAGATTTTAAGAGACTCAGAAAGAGAATAGGAGGGATCCAATGGCTGGATGTCCTTAAGGACAAAAATGTCCAGGAAGGATGGGAAATTTTTAAAAATGAGATTCTCAAAGCACAATCGTTAACAATCCCGAAAAGTAGGAAGAATGGGAAGCATTTAAGGAAACCAGGATGGATGAACACAGAACTTAAACACATGCTAAAAAGAAAGAAAGAAATGTTTATTAAATGGAAAGAGGGAGGCATATCTAAAGAAGATTATAATGCAGTCTGCAGATCCTGCAGGGCACGTATCAGGTTAGCTAAAGCTGACAATGAATTAAGGCTTGCAAGAGATGTCAAAAGCAATAAAAAAGGATTTTGGGGGTATGTCAAAAGTAAAAGAAAAGTCAAAGATGCTATAGGATTTTTACAGGATGAAAATGGAGAAATGGTAAGAGAGGATGTTGAGAAGGCCGAACTTTTTAATTCCTATTTTGCATCTGTTTTCTCTCAGAAAGAAAATGTAACATCAACTGATCTTCACTGTCCTTTTAAAGGAATAGAGGAATCCAAGTTATCTGTAAACAGAAAGATTGTGAGGGAATATTTAGCTAACATAAATGAGTTCAAGTCTCCAGGTCCAGATGAATTACACCCCAGAGTACTGAAGGAGATTGTAGAAGAAATTTTAGAACCACTCTCCATAATCTTTGAAAATTCTTGGAGAACAGGAGAAGTCCCAGAAGACTGGAGAAGAGCAAATGTTGTTCCTATCTTCAAAAAGGGGAAGAAGGTGGACCCAGGGAACTATAGGCCGGTGAGTCTGACTTCTATACCAGGAAAGATCTTTGAACAAATTATTAAACAACATGTATGTAAGTACATGGATAAGAATGAAGTGATTAACCAGAGTCAGCATGGGTTTGTAACTAACAAGTCATGTCAGACTAACTTAATTTCCTTCTATGACAGAATCACTGACTGGGTGGATCAGGGAAATGCTGTAGATATAGTATATCTTGACTTCAGCAAAGCATTTGACAAAGTATCTCACATCATCCTTATTGAAAAAATGACCAAGTATGCAATGGACCAGGCAACTGTTAGGTGGATTCATAACTGGCTTAGTGATCGGACTCAAAGGGTGGTTGTAAATGGCTTCACATCCAGCTGGATGAATGTCTCAAGTGGGGTACCACAGGGCTCCGTCCTGGGACCTGTATTGTTCAACATCTTTATCAATGATTTAGATGAAGGAATTGAGGGTAAACTGATTAAATTTGCTGATGACACAAAGCTAGGAGGGATAGCTAATACTAGAGAAGAGAGAAAGAGGATTCAAAAAGACCTAAATAAACTGGAGCAGTGGGCAGCAACCAACAGAATGGTTTTTAACAGGGAAAAATGCAAAGTACTACATCTGGGCAATAAAAATGAAAAAAGCATATACAGAATGGGAGGAATGGAGCTAAGCAACAGTACATGTGAAAAAGACTTAGGTATACTAATAGATCATAGACTGAACATGAGTCAACAGTGTGATGCAGCAGCAAAAAAGGCAAATACAATTCTGGGATGTATTAACAGAAGCATACAGTCTAGATCACGTGAAGTCATTATCGGTCTTTACTCCTCTTTGGTCAGACCTCATCTGGAATACTGTGTACAGTTTTGGGCACCACATTTTAAAAAAGACATAGACAAACTGGAGCAAGTTCAGAGAAGAGCGACCAGAATGGTGACTGGTCTGCAAACCATGTCCTATGAGGAACGGTTGCAGGATTTGGGAATGTTTAGCTTGCAAAAAAGAAGACTGAGAGGAGACTTAATAGCTGTCTACAAATATGTCAAGGGCTGTCACATTGTAGAAGGATCATCTTTATTCTCATTTGCACAAGGAAAGACTAGAAGCAATGGGATGAAACTAAATGGGAGGAGACACAGATTAGATATTAGAAAAAACTTTTTGACAGTTAGGGTGATTAATGAGTGGAACAGGCTGCCACGAGAGGTGGTGAGTTCCCCTTCAATGGACGTCTTCAAACAGAGGCTGGACAGACATCTGTCTGAGATGATCTAGTGAATCCTGCTTTGAGCAGGGGGTTGGACCAGATGACCCAGGAGGTTCCTTCCAACTCTACCATTCTATGATTCTATGATTCTATGATTCTAACTCTGAAGACTACCAACAAATTCTGCAGCATAATGTAGGGCCCAGTGTGAGAAAGCTGGGTCTCCCTCAGAGGTCATGGGTCTTCCAGCAGGACAATGACCTGAAACACACTTCAAAAAGCACTATAAAATGGTTTGAGAGAAAGCACTGGAGACTTCTAAGGTGGCCAGCAATGAGTCCAGACCTGAATCCCATAGAACACCTGTGGAGAGATCTCAAAATGGCAGTTTGGAGAAGGCACCCTTCAAATATCAGGGACCTGGAGCAGTTTGCCAAAGAAGAATGGTCTACAATTCCAGCAGAGCATTGTAAGAAGCTCATTGATGGTTACCGGAAGCGGTTGTTCGCAGTTATTTTGGCTAAAGATTGTCTGGCCCATTTTTGGAGTTTTGTGCGAAATGATCAATGATTTGATTTTTGCTTCATTCTCTTTTGTGTTTTTTCCTTGCAAGCAAATTAAATGAAGATAATAATACTAAAGAATTTGTGATTGCAGTCATTTTCAGGAAGAAACTGAGTATTATCTGACAGAATTGCAGGGGTGCCAATACTTTTGGCCACCACTGTAAGTATAGTCTATATGGCAGTCATACATTACAGTGGGGAAAAATAAGTATTTGATGGTATTATTGAAGTATTACAATGATTATTACATAATTAGCATTTTACATGATGGAATAAGTATTTGATCACCTACCAACCAGCAAGAATTCTATCTCTCACCGACCTGTTAGTTTTTCTTTAAGAAGCCCTCCTACTCTGCACTCATTACCTGTATTAATTGCATCTGTTTGAACTCATTACCTGTATAAAAGACACCTGTCCATACTCTCAATCAATTACACTCCAACCTCTGTCTAAGGACACCAGGGACAAAATTGGAGACCTGCACAAGGATGGGATGGGCTACAGGACATTAGGCAAGCAGCTTGTTGAGAAGGCAACAACTGTTGGAATAATTATAAGAAAATGGAAGAAACACAAGATAACTGTTAATCTTCCACGGTCTGGGGCTCCATGCAAGTTCTCGTCTCATGGGGTAAAGATGATTCTGAGAAAGGTCAGGAATCAGCCCAGAACTACACGGGAGGACCTGGTCAATGATGTGAAGAGAGTTGGGACCACAGTCTCAAACATTACCGTTAGTGACACATTAGGCCGTCATGGATTAAAGTCCTGCAGGGAATGCAAGATCCCCCTGCTCATGCCAGCACATGTCCAGGCCCATTTAAAGTTCACTAATGGCCATCTGGATGATCCAGAAGAGACATGGGAGAAGGTCATTTGGTTAGATAATAATAATTTTTATTTATATAGCGCCAACATATTCCGCAACACTTTACAATTAAGCGGGGCATATACAGACAATAAATTCAATACAATTTAAGACAGTTTAAACAGTTACATTAGGAGTGAGATCCCTGCTCGCAAGCTTACATTCTATGAGACCAAAATATAACATGATGGTTTCAACTCCACTCACTGTGTTTGGAGGAAGAAGGATGAGAGCAACCCCAAGAACACCGTACCAACCATAAAGCATGGTGGGCGAAACATCACACTTTGGGGGTGCTTTTCTTCAAAGGGACAGGACGACTGCACTGTATTGAAGGGAAGATGGATGGGGTCATGTATTGTGAGATTTTGGCCAACATCCTCCTTCCCTCAGTAATAGCATAGAAGATAGGTCGTGGCTGGGTCTTCCAGCATGACAATGACCCGAAACACACAGCCAGGGAAACTAAGGAATGGCTCCATAAGAAGCATTTCAAGGTCCTGGAATGGTCTAGCCAGTTTCCAGACCTGAACCCAATAGAAAACCTTTGGAGGGCGATGAAACTCAATGTTGCCCAGAACCTGAAAGATCTGGAGAAGATCTGTATGGAGAAGTGGGCCAAATATTAAGTTTTATTTTTCTATTGTATCAAATACTTATTTGATGTAATAAAATGCAAATTAATTATGTAAAAATCAAAATCATACAATGTGATTTTCTGTTTTTTATTTTTAGATTCTTTCTCTCACAGGTAAAGTGTGCCTACAATAAAAATTACAGACCTCTCCATTCTTTGTAGGTGGGAAAACTTACACAATCGACAGTGTATCAAATCCGTATTTTCCCCACTATATATACAGTACTATATATACAGTAAAGATTTTTCTGCATTTTCATGACTATGAAAATTGTACATTCACACTGAAGGCATCAAAACTATGAATTAACACATGTGGAATTATATACTTAACAAAAAAGTGTGAAACAACTGAAAATATGTCTTATATTCTAGGTTCTTCAAAGTAGCCACCTTTTGCTTTGATGACTGCTTTGCACACTCTTGGAAATATATAATTCCACATGTGTTAATTCATAGTTTTGATGCCTTCAGTGTGAATGTACAATTTTCATAGTCATGAAAATACAGAAAAATCTTTAAATGAGAAGGTGTGTCCAAACTTTTGGTCTGTATTGTATATATATAAATATATATATATATTGTAAGGTAGCTAACGGACACATAGTTGATGGGAGGTATGTATCACAGAGATGGCTGTCCTCTGTGATGTAATCCAGGAATGTAGCTCTAGTGCATGTAAGCACTAAGTGGACTGTTTGGTGCATCTGGGACCGGGTTACTGGTAGTTGGAGAGATGGGAGAGTCTAGCTACCCACATACCTCACCTCTGCGTGTGGTTAAGAGGTTATAACGGAGTCCGTTGTTTGGCACATGGTCTGTGTTTGGAGGGAGAAGGCCTCCTGTGTGATGTTGTCTACAGACTGAGCCAGTGAACTGGATGTTATCCAGCCTGAGTGCCCACAGGACTGGCTAACCAGAGACTTTGCCTAGAGGACTGTTTACTTTGTTTGCATGCACTAAAGGCTGTTTGTTTTCCTTTTGCTTTTGGCCGGTTTTAGGAAGTAATAAACCGATAAGGACATTTAATTGAAAACGCTTCCTGTTTACCTCCCGACTCACCCAAGTGAGTAGAAGCCCTACAATATATATTTCTGGGATATTAATTGTGTTATATAGCATGGTCCTCAATGCGATCCTTTTCTGCTTCCTATGATAGTTAATGTATAACATATTTATTAAATTACTGTTTATGTCACGGCTATAAAAAGGCTGTGAGCGTCTCTAATTTGTATGCACCTAATGAAGGGGATGGACCGTCCCTGAAACGCATAGTGTCATTAAACGTCTCATCTTGTGAATAGGCTGGTCTCCTCCATCGCAGTCCCCGGAACATATCTGCCCCCTTCGTTTTACTTAAATTGTTCCTTTCTTTTTCTGGGACACAAATTACGGTACTGTGTTTCCTTATCTTTTATGGTAATATTTGGTCCTTGACATGTTCAGTTATCATCAACTTTTGTCCTCTCTGTAGGCTGTCTGGCAATCTCTGACAACCAGTTGCCTGCCTTGCCCCTGCTTAATTGCAGGCGCTCAGGATTTTAATCTTAGCTATATAATTATGGCAGGTGGTCCCTAAACCCACCTTAATTGACCTCCATCACTCCAGTTCTAATGCTTCCCAGGTTATCAATGGTCTCTGCTTCTTGATCCCATGGGTATGGATCGATATTATTCAAACCCATAAATAGACTACTGTGGTCCCATACTTCTCATACCTAATCTGAGCTGTGCATTTATGGCACATGGTCCTTAAAAGGGTTGCCCAGCCGAGCACTAGCATAAGGTTAAAACAGGTAATACTTATCTCCATCGGTTGCCATCACTCTGGTTCCAACTCTTCCCGGATTCCCGCTGGTCTTTGCTTCCTGGTCCGTCTCTATGCAGATCTATGTTTTATAGACCCATAATATAGACTCTTATGGATCCATACTCTACTATTACACCTCTGATTTTATATAGAGGCACAGAAGTAAAATTGTCACATTCTGGGTTCCTCAATGTGCTCCACATGCGTCAGCACATATAGGGCTGTACATAGGAGTCCTATGTTAATATGAGCCTATAGGGACACGCTTTGAAGTGTGAATTAAGCCATAATGTAGTACCAAAAATTGACAGGTAAATGCTTTTAATTAACTTTATATTCATTTCTGTGTCTGTGTAGCTTAGTCTTAAATATTTGAATATAAATATATTAAAAATACTGAACCAGGAAATAATTAATAATAACATATATTAAGGCATCGAAAATATTGAGCAACAGATTAAAAATGCAAAAAACCTGCTCTGTATGCCGTGTGTGATTAATTACACTCCGATGTCAGGTTAATGATCGATTGGATAAGGTCTCCAGGTTTATGGATATTTTTCTTTATATTTCAATTACCTGTATAATTAATAATATGGCGCTGCGCCTCGTCCCTTGTAATTACCGTCAGATTCCGGAGATGTCTGAGGCTGCGGGCAGAGACCTCACTAATTACCGCTCCTATCACATGTGCTACTTATATAACGCCAGCAAATATTCTCCAGATGAAAAGCTGCTGCACAATGAAGAAACTGATAGTGTATTAGAAAGAAGGCGGCTGTATGAGGAAATGACATAAACCATCTACAATCAGAAAGGGAAACAGCCATTGTGCAAAGATACATGCAAACATTATGTATGAAATGTAAACTGCATCACTGCTATATGGACTCTACTTATTTCCTACATTACTGCCATATAGCAACGCCATATACACTGTACTTATATACCGCAATGCCATATAGACTATACTTATATACTACATTACTGCCATATAGCAATGCCATATAGACTGTACTTATATACCGCAATGCCATATAGACTATACTTATATACTACATTACTGCCATATAGCAATGCCATATACACTGTACTTATATACCGCTATGCCATATAGACTATACTTATATACTACATTACTGCCATATAGCAATGCCATATACACTGTACTTATATACCGCTATGCCATATAGACTATACTTATATACTACATTACTGCCATATAGCAATGCCATATAGACTGTACTTATATACCGCAATGCCATATAGACTATACTTATATACTACATTACTGCCATATAGCAATGCCATATACACTGTACTTATATACCGCTATGCCATATAGACTATACTTATATACTACATTACTGCCATATAGCAATGCCATATACACTGTACTTATATACCGCAATGCCATATAGACTATACTTATATACTACATTACTGTCATATAGCAATGCCATATACACTGTACTTATATACCGCTATGCCATATAGACTATACTTATATACTACTAGTGACAAGCAAGCACTAAAATGCTCGGGTGCTCGTTGCTCGGGTCGAGCAAATTGGAATGCTCGAGTGCTCGGTCCGAGTAAGGAGCCCAATGTAAGTCTATGGGAAGCAATTTTCTGGCGACTCCCCCCGGTGGTCTGCAGAAGGCCTAAAAATTGCCCAAATCAATGGGAACAGTGCTCAAATAACATGGGAACAGCATGGCAAAGACCCCTGGAAGCATTTCTGAACCCCAGGTCACTGCTGTCAACAGCGTTGTCAGAGGTATTACGTCACTTTTATGGACTCACAATAAAACATACAAAAACAAAATGAATTTTCCTGCGAAAAATGTTAAGGAACATCGTTTCCATGGTAATGACTTGTATAAAAGGCAAAATAAATAACCATAAACAAAAATGCTCCTCCACACCTTGGGCTATGTTCACATGTAGCGTTTTTGATGCGTTTTTGCACTTTTGCATTGCTTTCAGCGGTGAAAAATGCATTCACCGGGAAATGTCATTTTAACATTTTACTACCTTATCTGACCATGTGGTGTGTGACACATCATCAGACACATCCTGTTTCATTTATGAAGGTGGGACTCTGAAAGTCACAAAGCCTATTTTTATAGGGCCATCAGGCGGCCCTTACTGTTCTTAAAGGGCCATCAGTCGGCTATGCTTTGTTGTTCCCATTATTAAAGAGTGGGTCTCCTTTACTGTTATTGCGCATGCAGTGACTGCAAGGGCTGCCAAAAATTTTGATGCACCCCAATACCCATTTGAAGAGACATAGAGGAGGGTCTCAGTAAAAAAAATGTTCCCATTATAAAGGCGTGGGTCTCCTGTAGCGGTAATGCCCATGCAGTGACTGCAAGGGCTGCCAAAATTTGGGAAAAACTCCAATACCAATTTAAACATAGAGCTGGGCCACAGTAATGACATGTTTCCATTAGAAAGGAGTGCGTCTCCCATACTGTTTGCCTATGCAGTGAATGCAACGGCTGCCAAAAATTTGAAGGAACTCTAATGTCCCTTGCAAGAGACATAGATGTCGGAGGGACCCCTGAAAACAATGTTCCCATTTTTAGGAAGTGGTTCTCCCATACTGTTTGCTTATGCAGTGAATGCAACAGCTGCCAAAAATTTGGAGGAACTCCAATGCCCTTTGCAAGAGACGTAGATATGGTGATATGGTAGATATTGTGGTGATATGGTGTTGGAAGATGAGGATGGGGAGAAGGAGGAGGACAAGAGCAAATAGACAAAATCAGGAAGCTTATACCCATGTCTGGGTGTGAAGACAGAGGTGCATGGGAATAGAGTTAGACCTCCCAAAAAAAAGAAACTGTATTTGAGTTTATGTTACGCTGCTCTCATTCGGTGGTGTTGAGAAGTCTGGCCCAATCCAGCCCTTGTTCATTTTTATAAAAGTCAGCCTGTCAGCATTTTCAGCTGACAGGCGGATGCGCTTATCAGTTATAATTCCACCAGCGGCACTAAAAACCCGCTCTGATAAAACGCTGGGGGCAGGACAGGCCAGGACCTCCAAGGCGTAGAGATCCAGTTCATGCCATGTGTCCAACTTGGATACCCAATAATTATAAGGCACAGAGGAATCAAGGAGGACATTGGTACGATCGGCAAGGTAGTCCCTCAGCATTTTCCAAAACTTTTCCCTCCTTGGGAGAGTACCCCGCGCCTCAGGGCCTGTGCGATGAGAGGGTCGGAGAAAACTGTCCCAGAACTTTGACAGTGTTCCCCTGCCTCTGCTGGATTGCATTTGTGTCTCTCTCGCCTGTACTCCTTGGTTGTCCAACGAACTGTGACCTCTGCCACCAGCGTTATCAGATGGGAATTTTTTTGAATAATTCCTCAACAAGGGCCTTCTGGTACTGCCCCATTTTATTAGGCCTGTCCGGCAAGGGAATAAGAGACAGAAAGGTCTCCATGCAGCATGGGTCTAGAAGTGTCACCAACCAGTAATGATTGTCACCCAAAATTTTGAGTACGCGAGGGTCACGGGAAAGGCAGCGTAACATAAACTCAGCCATGTGTGCCAGAGTGTCCTCACCAAGTAGATGACTGAGCATGCTTTCCTCCTCATCCTCCTCCTCCTCGTCTTCCTCCTGTTAGAACCCTCCTGTTAGTTTTTGCTATCTTGTGTTTTGTGGTCACGTGACCAGCTGCCTATATATTCCAGCTCCGCCCTTCTGGCTTTGCTGGACTTCAGTGTTTTTTGCCTGTCTCTCTAGCCAGGCACTTCGGTGCCTATCTCTGTTTAGTTCGCTTGGTCCTCTTGGACCTCTAGTACTTTTTGTCAGTTTGTCTTTTTGCTCTGCAACAACTTCTGTTAGGAGGTGTCCCATTTTTGTCCCAGTCCTTAGTTCTTTTAGGGACCCCTCCCTTTATTCTATAGGTCTCCGTTCAGACTAGCCGAGGACGAAGGCGGGTCTGTTCACAAGGAACAGGTTGCCCGCTACATCGTAGGGATTCAGCTTAGTCTTACTGTAGGTGTAGCAAAGGCGAGAGAGCTTGTAAGGGAACTCCTACATGATGTTTCAAAGATGGAGAGAGGCTGCCATCTGCTGGTCAGACACAGTCAAGCGGAACCAAGATATGCAAGGGAAGTTGAAGGGAGTGCAGATTTAGACGCTGGACCCAATCAGGTGACTTCCAGGAAGGAGTTCTGGGAGATAAGAGGCCAGCACGCCAAACCTGAGGGGTCTTTGGCGCCAAGCAGTTGAAAGGAGCAGACGTGTTCCCTGCGTGCTGAGAAGCCCTGCGTGACAGCCCTAAGCCAGAGATCTGTGAGGTGCCACAGCCGTGCACCGGAAGAAGAGCTCCGGATCCCTCACAGATGTGACCCGAGTGCTGTGCCTGCTGAGGAGACTCGGAACCTGCTTGCAGTGCTGAGTGAGTTCGCGGAACCCGATGTCGCCCGCCGACAGACGAGGTCTAGACCCCCCTACCCAAGGCTTGAGAGACTGCCTCCAACGGCCAAGCTGAGAGGACTTGAGAGACGACTGCCCCAGGAAAGTCACGCCAGCGAAAGCAGAGGAGCTGCATACATGAACAGGGCCGTCACTTCTACTGTTCACTCACGGTACCGGGGACAATTGGGTTTAGGTACTCAGGTTGGGAGGGGAACGGTCGGGGCTAAAGAAGCTCAACGTGACCTAATTGAATTTATCCGGAAAAAGACTCACGGCCTAGTGGGAATAACCGGTGACCCCCGCTAGAGCCATATGCACAGTTAAGGAACTCACATGGTGTCTCCCATGATCGAGGGCACCACATTACCTTGAGAGACTTCGCATTTTGCTAATACTTCAAATTACTGTTTATTCCCCTTGTTGAAATCCCTTGTTCAGCGTACCTGTTAAATATATATATATAAACTGTTTATATTCAACTCTTACTGTTCTCACCTTGTGTCTCTGTGCGTTGCATTCCGGCACCTGCATTACATAGGGACAGCCTTTCCCATTCTTTCCTTAGTTTATGTTGCAGATCATAACAGTAAGTCCAGCCCAAAAAAAGAAAAATACTAAAACCAAAGAAATTCGGGGATCAGTATGGTCTCCATCCAGGAGTTGGCTCAACACCTGCAGGGATTGTCTCTGGAGGTGGCCGAGCTTCAGCAACACGTGAGTAGCTGTCCTGGAGCGCATTTTGTGGAACCGAAGGTAGGACTGCCTGATGTTTTTTATGGTAAACAGTAAGATTTTTTTTCCTTTAAAAATGCTTGTTTGTTACATTTTCGTTTGAGACCAAGATCCTCTGGGAATGAATCACAGCGCATTGGTTTTATTATGTCACTTTTGCGCAAAGAACCATAGGCTTGGGCCTTTTCTCTCCAGCCTAATGATCCGTGTTTAAGTTCTGTTGAAGAATTTTTTTATGCTATGGGGCTATTATATGACGATCCTGATCCAATCTCATCTGCTGAATCAGAGCTTAGACGTTTGAATCAGGGGTCTGATGATATTGAAAATTATTGCACACACTTTAGAACCTGGGCTTCAGAAGTTAAGTGGAATGATTTGGCGCTGAAATGTTTATTTCTTGCTGCTCTGAGTGAAAGGGTTAAGGATTTGCTAATTACATTCCCTCCACCTGAGACTCTGCAGGAAGCTATGCAGTTAGCTGTTCGCATAGACAGGAGACTGAGGTGCAGGCTCAATGAGGTAAAGACTCCTGTAATGTCAGGTCCTAGTCCCCAGAAAATCTGCTCTGACAGTGGAGAACCAATGGAGCTTGGGGCAATGTCACTTCGCTCTCAAGAAAGAGATCGGAGATTCGCCGAAGGTTTGTGTCTTTATTGTGGTAAAGCTGATCATTTGATTAAGTATTGTGAGCGTCGTTTAAGTAAAGAAAAAAAAAACGTCAGTTACGCCTGTATAGCTTGTTTACGCTCTGCAGGAGTGTTCCTTTCTGGGTGTACTACTCTGCAGGGAGATATGATTGAATTTCAGGTATTTGTGGATTGTGGTTCAACACTTAATGTGATTGATAAAGGGTTTTTGGAGAAACTTAAATTGAAATCCAAACATTTGTCATCACCTATGTCTGTGATTGCAATTGATACCACTCCCTTGAAATATATTACTCACAAGACTGCTGCATTTCCCCTCACTATCAATGGAGTTCAGCAAGAAATTTTGGACTTGGTTGTTTTGAATAATTTACCCTCTCCAGTTGTTCTAGGATTGCCTTGGTTAAAACTGCACAATCCTTTGTTGGACTGGTCTACTAATGTGATTAAGTCTTGGAGTCCGAAGTGCTATGATAAATGTTGTAATGGTCGCATTGCGGCTGTGGAAAAAGGGGAATTACCGGTATCTATTCAAGATTTTTGGAGGGTTTTTTCGGAGTAGGAGTCGCAAGTTTTACCTCCTCATAGGGATTATGATTGCGCCATTGAGTTTGTTCCGGGTGCTACTCTTCCCAAAAGTTGCTTGTTTAATCTGACTATCCCTGAAAGAAAGGCCTTGGAGGAGTACATACAGCCTAGCCTGGCTGCTGGTCACATTAGACCTTCAAAGTCGCCTGTGGCAGTCGGATTCTTCTTTGTTAAAAAGAAGGACGGCGGTTTACGTCCATGTCTGGATTTTTGTGAAATTAATAAGATTACCGTACGCAATTCCTACCCATTGCCGTTAATTCCTGACTTGTTTAACCAGTTAGTGGGAGCCAAGTGGTTCTCAAAAATTGATCTCCGGGGGGCATACAATTTGTTACGTGTGAAGGAGGGTGATGAATGGAAAACTGCTTTTAACACTCCGGTAGGTCATTTTGAGAATCTGGTGATGCCCTTCGGTCTTACCAATGCACCTGCATTTTTTCAGAACCTTATTAATGACATCCTGAGACCTTTGATTGGTAAGAATGTGGTTGTGTATTTGGATGACATTTTGATTTATTCACCAGATTTAGAGTCCCATTGGCAGAGTGTACGTGAAGTTTTGCAGTTATTGAGTGATAATTCACTCTTTGCTAAGCTGGAGTAATGTGAGTTCGCTGTGCAGAAAATTAGTTTTTTGGGCTACATTGTCTCCAGCGAGGGCTTTGAGATGGACCCTGTGAAGGTTCAGGCTGTGCAGGAATGGCCTAGGCCTATTGGTTTGAAATCTATACAGAGGTTTTTGGGTTTTGCCAATTATTACAGGAAATTCATTAAGAATTTTTCTGTAATTGTTAAACCTCTACCCGATCTCACCAGGAAAGGTGCGAATACGGCCCAGTGGACTACTGAAGCCATTGAAGCGTTTGAGTATCTCAAAGAGAGGTTCAGTTCTGCCCCTATCCTTATACAGCCTGATAAGACCAAACCTTTTTTGGTCGAGGTCGATGCTTCATCGGTGGGGGTCGGAGCAGTTTTGTCTCAGGAGAACAAGGGTGGAGTACATCCTTGTGCCTTCTTTTCGAAAAAAATTTCGGAAACTGAACTGAATTATGATGTTAGAAATCGGGAGTTGCTGGCTATTAAACTTGCGTTTGAACACTGGCATCATTTTTTGGAAGGCGCTAGATTTCCTATTCAAGTTTTCACAGATCATAAGAATTTGATCTATCTGGATGCTGCCAAGCGCTTGAATGCCCGTCAAGCTGGGTGGGCACTTTTTTTTTCTCGGTTTCATTTTTCTGTTACCTATATCCCTGGTACTAAAAATGTTAAAGCCGATGCTTTATCTCGCAGCTTCTCTCCTACGGTCGGTGCCGAGGAGGAGGAGAGCATTTTGCAGAAAGGAGTTGTGGTGGCGGCATTGGACTCCGATTTGGAGAATGGGATTCTGAATGCTCAAGATGATGCTCCATCTAACACTCCCCATGGGAGGTTATTCGTGCCTAGAGCCTTTAGGAGAGATTTGTTTGTGGAGCGTCATGAGTCTCGGTTGGCTGGTCATCCAGGAGTTTCGGAGACTAAGAGACTTATCAGTCGCAGTTTTTGGTGGCCTGGATGGCAGAAGGAAGTCATCAAGTGGGTGCATCAGTGTACTGTGTGTGCTAGGTCAAAGGCTTCACATACTCCTTCTGCGGGGTTGCTTTGCCCTCTGGAGGTTCCTAGTGCGCCTTGGACGCATCTCACTATGGATTTTATTACTGATATTCCTGTGTCTGAGGGTTTTACCGTCATCTGGGTGGTCGTAGACCGTTTTAGTAAGATGTGTCATTTGGTTCCATTCATTAAGTTGCCCTGCGCCAAGACACTCGCTAAGGCGTTTGTTAAGGAGATTGTCAAGCTTCATGGTGTTCCCATGGATATTGTTTCTGATATAGGACCTCAGTTTGTGGCTCGCTTTTGGCATGCTTTTTGTGACAGGTTGGAAGTTCATTTGTCATTTTCGTCTGGTTATCATCCTGAGTCTAATGGACAGACTGAAAGAAAGAACCAGGATGTTGAACAGCTTTTGCGTTGTTTTGTGGCGGACAATCAAGAGGTGTGGTCTCAGTTTCTGCCTCTCGCAGAATTTGCTCTTAACAATCATACATCCTCCTCTGCTGGGTGTTCTCCTTTTTTTTGTTGCACTGAGAGACATCCGTCTTTTGGTTCGCTCTCCAAATTGGGGTCGGCGGTGCCGGAGGAGGAGAATTTTTCCGGTGATTTGGAGAGAGTTTGGACTAATGTACGTTGTAACCTGCAAGAGGCTAACAAGAAGTCCAAGAAGTATTTTGACAGAAAACGTAAAGAGGTTTTGTTTACTGTGGGAGACATGGTTTGGTTGTTCTCAAAGAACTTGCGGTTGAGGGTTCCCTCTAAAAAACTAGGTCCTAAGTTTGTGGGTCCATTTAAAGTGCTTCAGGTTGTTAACCCATCTGCTGTCAGGTTGGATGTCCCTACTTCCTGGAAGATTAATCCTGTGTTTCATGTTTCCTTGTTGAAAAAAGCTGACGTTTCTAATAGGGACGCCACTGTCACAGTTCCTCCTGTGGTGGAAGACGGTGAATATGAAATTTCTCGTATTTTGAATTCAAGATGGCATAAAGGGAAATTACAGTATCTTGTCTCCTGGAAGGTTTTCGGTCTCGAAGACAACTCCTGGGTAAGGACAGATGATGTCTCTGCTCCTAGGCTTGTTAAAGCTTTCCACAGGAGGCTTCCTGATAGGCCTGGGCCTGGAGGATCCAGAGGATTCTCATAGAAGAGGGAGTACTGTTAGAACCCTCCTGTTAGTTTTTGCTATCTTGTGTTTTGCGGTCACGTGACCAGCTGCCTATATATTCCAGCTCCGCCCTTCTGGCTTTGCTGGACTTCAGTGTTTTTTGCCTGTCTCTCTAGCCAGGTACTTCGGTGCCTATCTCTGTCTAGTTCGCTTGGTCCTCTTGGACCTCTAGTACTTTTTGTCAGTTTGTCTTTTTGCTCTGCAACAACTTCTGTTAGGAGGTGTCCCATTTTTGTCCCAGTCCTTAGTTCTTTTAGGGACCCCTTCCTTCATTCTATAGGTCTCCGTTCAGACTAGCCGAGGACGAAGGCGGGTCTGTTCACAAATAACAGGTTGCCCGCTACATCGTAAGGATTCAGCTTAGTCTTACTGTAGGGACAGCCTTTCCCATTCTTTCCTTAGTTTATGTTGCAGATCATAACACCTCCTCTTCCCTGTCCTCAGGCCATCCACACTGAACAGACGGTATGACAGTTGTGCAGGTAGTACCGTCTATAGCACAGGAAAAAATCTCCTGTTCTTCCTCCTCCTTCTCTTCCACATTGTCACCCAATCCACGTTGGGATGAGATGAGGCTGGACTGTGTGGAATCACCCTGTATGGTTCCTTGCTCCATCACATCGTGCTCCGCCTGCAATGCATCCTCTTTAATTGTGAGCAAAGAGCGATTCAGAAGACAGAGAATCAGGATGGTGATGCTAATTATGGCATCATCGCCGCTCACCATCTTGGTGGACTCCTCAACGTTTTGGAGTATGGTACAGATGTCTGACTTCCATGTCCACTCCTGAGGTGGAGTCTGACCGGAATACTGATGGCCTTGTTGATGCTGGTAGTCAACAATTGCCCTCTTCTGCTCACAAATAGTGATGAGTGAGCATGTTCGCTACTGCTCGGTGCTCGCCCGAGCATCTCACTGCTCGACATGCACGGCGCTCGCCGAGTATTTCCGGGGTTGCTCGGTGGGAGCTCGGGTCTCTTCCCTGCATGTTTGGCGCTCTTTAGAGCACCAATGAACAAGCAGGGATTGCCTGCCACTCACTTTAATGCCGTAGCCATGTTGGTTGTGGCATTACAGTGATTGGCTGGCTGCACAGCGTGATCAGGTCTATATCAGACCTGGCGCCGCCATGCTCGTCACAGTCACTCCGGAATCAGACAGTGTAGGGAGAGCTGCTGCTGACATAGGGAGAGATTTGCTTGTTTCTAGTTAGTGTAGGTATACCAAACTATATTACAGACACATATCCATCTCAACAAACAGTCCTTCTGAGCACTAATCCATCTGCAGAGATATCAGTGCTAGGCAGGCAGGCAGTGTGTATAACAGACTGCAGTACATATAGCAAGAGGGTCCACTCCAGTTCTGTCTGCTGCTGCTGCTGCTGTTGTATTTCTAAAAATAGGCCCAGGTCTTGGGGGCCAGGAATATTTTTTGGGGGGATTTTAATCCTCATTATTTGCTTAAAAAGCAATCCAGAGAACACCATTTTTCTGCGCCATTGGCTTGCTGGCACTGCAGAATACAGCCAGGTCCTTTTCATATTACAGCGCTAAAAATCCAGCTATTTAAAACTGTGTTTTCTACGTCACGCAGATCACATATACTGTACGTTTTCAGAAAATACTGCCATTTCTGGCCTCCATTAAATTTTTTTTCAGTGTGTCAGCAAAGTTTTTGACACCGGTTTGCTGTTCAAAATAGTTACCTACAGGCCAGGTATTTAAAACTGTTTTCTCCGTCACACGGATTACAAATACGTTTTCAGAAAATACTGCCAGTTCTGGCCTCCATTAAAAATTTGTTTCAGTGTGTCAGTGAAGCAATTCACACCAGATTGCTGTTCAACCTACTTACCTACAGGCTAGGTATTTAAAACTGTGGTTTGTCCGTCACACGGATCACATATAAGTTCGCTCCAAATTCAGTCATTTGTTGTGAGCGTGGAAGATATTGTCCTCCATTTAAAATGGGCAAGGCACGTGGCAAGGGATGGGGAACTAGACGTGATGGTGATGATGGTTCATGCAGAGGCTGAGGCCGTGGGCAAGCTGAAATTTTGCCACAACAAACACCCACATCTTCTCGCTCGACCTTCTTGTCCCAATTAATAGGGGACCACAGAACACAATTATTGAACACAGAGCAGTGTAAAAAGGTTATTGGTTGTATTGGTTGGATAGCAGATACTGCTTCCAGTCACTTAGCCACCACCACCACCTTGTCTAGCACACAGTAAAGTCTCAGTAGCTGTGAGTCTGGACCGCATATTCCTCACCCAGAACCTCCTTCCTCCCACCATGCTGAGTGCCCAGAGACAACTGATCCCACACTTGAACACTCCGAAGAGGTGTTCACGTTCCCATTTATAGATTCGGCCTCTCGCCCGGTCCACTTGAAGCGGGGCAAGAGGAGATCGCATGTAGCAACGCCCAAATATTTGATCAGCCACGGTCACACGAAGGCTACGGTGGGAAAGTGTCACAAGAGGTGGACGATGATGACACAATTGCCAGAAAGTCAGGAGGAGGACCAGAGTGCGGAAGTGGAAGACGAGGTGGTGGATGATATAGTAACTGACCCAACCTGGCAGGAGGACATGCAGAGCAAGGACAGCAGCACGCAGGGGGAAGGAGACAGAGCACCCCAACAGGCAGAAAGAAGCAATGTGGAGGCTGCAGAAAGAAGGCAGGCAACCGTTCCCCGTAACACCAACATGAAGGAAGTTGCCAGTACAACTGTCAGGTCTTCCTGAGTCTGGTTGTTTTTTAAAGACTACGCCGATAACCCCAAAAAGGCCATTTGCACCACCTGCCAGGCCAGCATCAGCAGGTGTGGCAAAACTACCTACCTGACCACCACCAGTATGATCAGACACATGGCAGCAAAGCACCAGACTTTGTGGGCTGAACCCCAGGGTCCAGGAACAGTGTCTGCAGGTGACACCATTGCTTCTTCCGCTGTTGTGCATGCAAGTCAATCCGCTGTCCATGGTGCATGCGAAGATGGTTCCTGCCCTGCACTTGTCATTGCACACTCTCAATTAGCACCATCAGCAAGCACGTCCACATCCTTGTCTCAGCGCAGAATTCAGTTGTCCATACCCCAGTCCTTGGAATGCAAGTGCAAATACGCAGCCAACGCCCCATAGGTCACAGTACTAAATTCCCACATTCCACAATTGTTTGAGCTCGAAATGTTGCCTTTTAAGCTTGTGGAGACGGAAACATTCCACGTCCCTCGGTACTCGGTCCCCAGCCACCACTATTTCTCCTGGTGTGCCGTCCCCACATTACACAAGCACGTGTCCCAAAACATTAACCGTGCCCTCAACAATGCCATTACCGGGAAAGTCCACCTAACCACGGACACGTGGACAAGTGCTTGTGGGCATGGACGGTACATATCGCTGACGGTACACTGGGCTAACATAGTTGAATCCAGGACTCAGTCGGACCTTGGGACGGAACACATCCTCCTGACGCCGAGGATTGCGGGCCCTAGGTCAATCAGGGTTGCCCCCACAGTCTACAGCTTGTGCACCTCATCCTCCGCAGCCTCCTCCTCCTCTTCAGCCTCCATCTCCGAAATGACCACATCAGTCACAAGCTGGAAGCACAGCAGCACTGTCTCGGCCAAACGACAACAGGCTGTGCTGAAGCTAATTTGCTTAGGTGACAAACCGCACAATGCTGAAGAGTTGTGGACAGCTCTGAAAGAGCAGGCAGATCTGTGGCTCACACCGCTGAACCTACAGCCAGGCATGGTCGGGTGTGACAATGGCCGGAACCTGGTGGCGGCTCTGAGGCGAGGCCAGCACACACACGTACCATGCCCGGCCCATGTGCTTAACCTCGTGGTTCAGCGGTTTCTCAAATCCTACCCGGAACTGCCGGATCTGCTTGTTAAAGTACGCCGCCTGTGTGCTCATTTTAGAAAGTAACCTACAGCTTCAGCCGCCCTTGCCGTGTTTCTGCAGCATTTGAAGCTTCCGGCTCACAGACTGGTATGTGATGTCCCCACGCGTTGGAACTCTACAATGCAGATGTTGGGAAGGATTTGTGAGCAGAAGAGGGCAGTTGTTGAGTACCAGCATCAACAAGGCCTTTGGTATTCAGTTCAGACTCCTCACATAAGACCTCAGGAGTGGACATGGATGTCAGACATATATACTATCCTCCAAAACTTTGAGGACTCCACCAAGATGGTGAGCGGCGATGATGCCATAATTAGCGTCACCATCCCGCTTCTCTGTCTTCTGAAACGCTCTCTGCTCACAATCAAAGAGGATGCATTGCAGGCGGAGCATGATAAGATGGAGCAAGGAATCATACAGGGTGACTACACACAGTCCAGCCTTATCTCATCCCCACGTGGATCGGGTGACAATGAGGAAGAGGAGGAGGAGGAAGAACAGGAGCTAGTTTCATGCGCTATAGACGGTACTACCTGCACAACTGTCATACCGTCTGTTCAGCATGGATGGCAAGAGGACAGAGAGGAGGAGAGCATAGTCAGTCATCCTCTTGGTGAGGACACGGAAGTCTTGCCTGTTAGCAGTCTGGCACGCATGGCTGAGTTTATGTTACGCTGCCTTTCCCATGACCCTCGAGTTCACAAAATTTTGGGTGACAGTCATTACTGGTTGGTGACACTTCTAGACCCATGCTACAAGGAGAACTTTATATCTCTTATTCCTGAGGCGGACAGGTCTACAAATATGGGGCAGTACCAGAAGGCCCTTGTTGTGGAACTATTAAAAAAATTTGCATCTGAAAACGCTGGCGGCAGAGGTCCCTCTCCTTTCTAATGGGAACATGTCATACTTGTTACTGTGGCCCTGCTCTATGTGTCTTTAAATTCTTAGTGGGATTTTTCCTAAATTTGGTCAGCTGTTGGACTCACTGCATACCCTATAACTGTATAGCAGACTCTCTCATTTCTAATGGGAATTTGTCGTTACTGTGGCCCTGCTCTATGTGTGTTTAAATTCTTAGTGGGGTTTTTTCTAAATTTGGTCAGCCGTTGGACTCAATGCATACCCTATAACTGTATAGCAGACTCTCTCCTTTCTAATGGGAATTTGTTGTTATTGTGGCCCTGCTCTATGTGTCTTTAAATTCTTAGTGGGGTTTTTCCTAAAATTTGTCAGCCGTTGGACTCACTGCATACCCTATAACTGTAAAGCAGACGCTCTCCTTTCTAATGGGAACATGTCGTACTTGTTACTGTGACCCTGCTCTTTGTGTCTTTAAATGTGTCATTGCATACCCTATAACTGTAAAGCAGACGCTCTCCTTTCTAATGGGAACATGTCGTACTTGTTACTGTGACCCTGCTCTTTGTGTCTTTAAATTCTTAGTGGGTTTTTCCTAAAATTGGTCAGCCGTTGGACTCACTGCATACCCTATAACTGTATAGCAAAACATCTCCTTTCTAATGGGAACATGTCGTACTTGTTACTGTGGCCCTGCTCTATGTGTCTTTAAATTCTTAGTGGGGTTTTTCCTAAAATTGCTCAGCCATTGGACTCACTGCATACCCTATAACTGTATAGCCTCCTCTTCCATCTCTGAAATGACCACATCAGTCACAGGCTGACAGCACTGCAGCACTGCCTTGGCCAAGCGGCAACAGGCTGTGCTGAAGATAACATGCTTAATGCTTAGGTGACAAAACACCCAGCGCTGCAGAGTTGTTGAAAGCTGTAACACAGCAGTCTGATCTATAGCTCTCACTGCTGAACATACAGTCAGGTATGGTCGTACGTGACAATGGTGACGGAGAAATGACAGTCGGAGTAGATACAGTTTCCCTCTATGCCAGTCCTTTCACCGAGCTAAAGAACATGGCTGTGGTGAAATACAACTCCCACTGAGAAGCTGTTTCAGATTGAAAAACATTGTACCCACCAGAGGATTTGATTCTGAGGGCTCACCTTTCTCCTCCGCTCAAGAGCCCCATAGTAGCTGCAAAGTTAGCGCTATCATGAACTCTCCTGAGGTAGAAGCCAAGGCACACCAAAGGATTCTCTGGTGGGACTGTGCAACCATGCCGAGAAGCAGCCCTGGTAAGAAAAGTGTGGGGGAAGGTTCCCGGATACTCTATGGCTGCTTTTTTAATGTGGATCGGATGGACTGCTTATGCATGTTATTTCTCAAACCGCATTGCAGATCAGGCCATTGCCCAACTCTGTAGTCATGAAATTAAATGCGCAAAGAAAGATGTTTGTGTGTCAAAGCACCACCGACAAGTGCAAGTTGATGTTGAACGGGTTGCCATTGCTTCTGCAACAAGCTGCATTGGAGGACTTCCTGGGAGAAATGACACCCAGAGTAGATACGGTTTCCCTCTATGCCAGTCCTTTCACCGAGCTAAATACTTGGTATCCAAGTATGGATACCCGGTCGCCACCATAAGATTGTGGACAGCTTCCGCCTCTACAAGCCTAAAATGCCACATTTCAAGTGCAGGCAGCTGTCAAAAATTTGGCAGTATAGTATTGCAGCCTGTGGGAGGGTGGGTGGCTGGCTGCATACTTGCGTTTGCATTCCAAGGAATGGGGTAGGGACAACTGAACGCTGCACTGGGACAAGGACGTGGACGGTGATTGTTGCAAGTCTGCAATGACAGGTGAATGGTGGGAGGCATCTTCACTTGCGCCAAGGATCACTTATGATGGGCACACTTTTAGGCAGTGACCTGGGAGTCAGAAATGCTTCCAGAGTTCTTTCTCATGCTGTTCCCATGACTTTTCAGCACTGTATGCATGTGTCTGATGATGTGTCACACACCACATGGCCAGATAAGGTTGTAAAATGTTAAAATGACAATTCCCAGTGAATGCATTTGTCTTTGTTAAAAGCAATGCAAAAGTGCAAAAATGCATCAAAAACAATACTTGTGAACATAGTCCAAGCTGTAGAGGAGTATTTTTCTTTTTGGTTATTTATTTTGCTTTATGTACAAGTCATTACCCTGGAAAGGATATTCCTTAACATATTTCCCAAGAAAATCCATTTTGGTTTCGTTTTTGTATGTTTTATTGTGAGTTTGTAAAATTGGCGTAATACTCTGACAACGTTGTTTACAGCAGTGACCTGGGAGTCAGAAATGCTTCCAGGGGTCTTCACCATGCTGTTCCCATGTCATTTGAGCACTGTTCCCATCGATTTGGGCAATTTTTAGGCCCTCTGCAGACCGCTGGGAGGAGCCGCCTGAAAAATACTCGAGTTTCCCATAGACTTACATTGGGCTCGTTGCTCGGGTCGAGCACCCGAGTATTCCAATTTGCTCAACCCGAGCAACGAGTACCCGAGAATTTTAGTGCTCGTTCATTACTACTCACAAATCCTTCCCAACAACTGCAATGTAGAGTTCCAACGAGTGGGAACATCGCACACCAATCGGTGAGCTGGAAGATGCAAACGCTGCTGAAGCATGGCAAGGGTGGCGGAAGCTGTAGTTGACTTTTCAAAATGAGCACACATGCGGCCTACTTTGGCAAGTAGATGCGTCAGATCTGGATTGGTTTTGAGAAACCGCTGAACCACAAGATTAAGCACATGGGCCAGGCATGGTACGTGTGTGAGCTCACCTCGCTTCCGAGTCGCCACCAGGTTCTGGTCATTGTCACACATGACCATGCCTAGATTTAGCATAGTAACATAGTTTTTAAGGTTGAAGGAAGACTAAGTTCATCTAATTCAACCCATAGCCTAACATGTTGATCCAGAGGAAGGCAAAAAAAAACATGTGCCAAACACTAAGCTCCACATTGGGGAAAAAAATTCCTTCCTGACTCCATACGACAATCAGACTAGTTCCCTGGATCAATGCCCTATCAAGGAATTTAGTATATATAACCTGTAATATTATACAGTACTTTTCAAGAAAGGCATCCATGCCCTTCTTAAATTTTAGCAGTGAATCACTCATTACAACATCATGCGACGAGAGGTCCATAGTCTCAATGCTCTTACAGTAAAGAATCCGCATTTGTGATTATGATTAAACCTTCTTTCCTCCAGACATAGAAGATGCCCCCTTGTCCCCGTCTCAGGCCTCAGAGTGAAAAGATCAGTAGAAAGGTCTTTGTACTGTCCCCTCATAGACTTGTACATAGTAATAAGATCTCCCCTAAGCCTTTGTTTTTCCAAACTAAATAACTTCAAGTGTAAAAACCTGTCTTGGCATTGCTGACCCCCCAGTCCTCTAATAACCTTGGTCGCTCTTCTCTGCACCCACTCTAGTTCAGCTATGTCTTTCTTATACACCGGAGACCAGAACTGTACACAGTATTCTAAGTGTGGTCGCACTAGTGACTTGTATAGAGGTAAAATCATGTTCTCCTCATGAGCATCTATGCCTCTTTTAATGCATCCCATTATTTTATTTGCCTTTGCAGCAGCTGCCTGACACTGGCCACCAAACGTGAGCTTGTCGTCCACCAATACACACAGGTCTTTTTCAGTGACAGTTTTGCCCAGTGTTTTACAATTAAGCATATAATTATACATTTTATTTCCTCTGCCCAAGTGCATTACCTTACATTTATCCCCATTAAAGCTCATTTGCTATATATCAGCCCAAGCTTCTAGTTTACATAGATCCTCCTGTAATATAAAATTGTCCTCCTCTGTATTGATTACCCTGCAGAGTTTAGTGTCATCTGCAAATATTGCAAGACTACTCTGTATGCCCCCTAAAAGGTCAATAATAAATATGTTAAAAAGAAGTGGGCCCAATACTGACCCCTGTGGTACCCCACTGTTAACTGAGAACCAGTCTGAGTGTGTTCCATTAATAACCACCCTTTATTTCCTATCACTGAGCCAGTTTTTAACCCACTTACTTATATTTTCCCTTATCCTCATTGTTCTCATTTTATGTATCAACCTTTTGTGTGGAACCATATCAAAAGCTTTTGAAAAGTCCATATACACAACATCCACTGCATTTCCTTGGTCCAGTCCAGAACTTACCTCTTCATAAAAGCTGATCAGATTAGTTTGACAGGAACGGTCCCTCGTAGACCCATGTTGATATTGGGTCATGAGGTTATTCTTCTTCAGATACTCTAGTATAGCATCTCCTAGGAAACCCTCCAGGATTTTACCCACAGTAGAGGTTAAGCTTACTGGTCTATAATTTCCAAGTTCAGTTTTTGTCCCCTTTTTGAATATTGGCACCACATTTGCTATACACCAGTCCTGTGGTACAGACCCTGTTATTATGGAATCTTTAAAGATTAAAAATAATGGTCTATCTATGACGTTACTTAATTCCTGCAGTACTCGCGGGTGTATCCCATCCGGGCCCAGGGATTTGTCAACTTTAGTGATTTTTAGACGCCGCCGTACTTCCTGCTGGGTTAAGCAAGTAACATTTAATGGAGAATTATTGTTATCACTGATCATGTTTTCTGTCATGCGATTTTCCTGTGCAAAAACTGTTGAAAAAAAATCAATTAGCATATTGGCCTTTTCCTCATCCTCATCCACCATTTCACCCAGACTATTTTTAAGGGGGCCAACACTATAATTTTTTAGTTTCTTACTATTTATGTAGTTAAAGAATATTTTGGGATTATTTTTACTTTCTCTGGCAATGAGTCTCTCTGTCTCAATCTTTGCTGCCTTGATTTGGTTTTTACAGAATTAATTTAATTTTCTGTGTTTATTTAATGCCTTATCACTACCTACTTGCTTTAGTTCTCTAAATGCTTTCTTTTTGTCACTTATTGCGCCCCTTACAGCTCTATTTAGCCATAGTGGTTTCCTCCTTTTTCTTGCATGTTTATTCCCATAGGGTATATATTGTGCACAGGTCCTATTCAGGATGCTAATAAATGTCTCCCATTTGCTTTGTGTAGTTTTATGTCTCAGGATATCGTCCCAGTTTAATGCATTAAGATCATCTCTCAACCGTTGGAAATTTGCCTTCTTGAAGTTTAGTGTCCTTGTAACCCTCTACTATACATCTTATTAAAGGATACATGAAAACTTATTGTTTTATGATCACTATTACCCAAGTGACCCCCAATTCGTATATAATTTATATGCGCTCTGGCCTGATGGTTAATATTAGGTCTATCAGTGCCCCCCTTGTTGTTGGGTCCTGAACCAGTTGTGAAAGGTAATTGTCTCTCATAGTTGTCAAAAACCTATTACCTTTGCTGGAACTACAGGTTTCTGTTCCCCAATGTATTTCAGGGTAATTAAAGTCCCCCATAATAATGACTTCTCCATGAGTCGCTGCTTTATCTATTTGCTTTTTGAGGATATTCTCCACTGCTTCCATTATTTTTGGAGACTTATAACAAACCGCTATCAGTAATTTATTATTTTTCCCCCTCCCCTTATCTCCACCCACAGGGACTCTACATTTTCATTAGATTCACATATATTCTCACGTAAGTTGGGTTTTAAGGATCATTTTACATATAAACACCCCCCCCTCGCTTGTTTGTACGGTCATTTCTGAACAAACTATAGCCCTGTAAATTAACTGCCCAGTCATGGCTCTCGTCCAGCCATGTCTCAGATATCCCCACATTGTCATAATTATTTTCCAACAAAATTAAGTCTAATTCCTCTATTTTGTTGGTGAAGTTTCTGGAATTAATGTACATGCATTTTATGCATCTCTCTGTACCTCTGTTCCTTCTTAATATATTGACTTTTCTAACCCCACCCCCAATTTCTTTATTTGTGCCCAGGTCACTATCTGTACTATCTTCCCCACCTATAAAATGAATACCCTCCCCCCCAATCCCTACTTTAAAAACTTCTCCAACCTTCTAGCCATTTTCTCCTCCAGCACAGCTGCACCCTCCCCATTGAGGTGCAGCCCATCCCTAGTGTAGAACCTGTAGCTAACTGAGAAGTCGGCCCAGTTCTCCAGGAAGGTCCTTGCTTTAAGCTTGCAGCCTAACTCTCTGAAATCATCTTTAAGGACATTCCACCTACCTCTAACTTTGTCATTTGAGTCAATGTGCACCTTGACTGCTGGGTCCTTACCAGCCCCTCCCAGTAATCTGTCAACCCGATCAGCGATGTGCCGGACTCTAGCGCCAGGTAGGCAGCACACTGTTCGACAATCCCTGTCTTTGTGACAGATTGCCCTATCTGTTCCCCTAATAATCGAGTCCCCCACTACTAGCACCTGCCTGGCCTGCCCTGCTCTCCTATTTCACCCCTTAGTGGAGCTGACACTCCTCCGGCTTTCAGAGGATATGCCTTGCTGCAGCAGTGCTACCCCGGTACTGACACCCCCCTCATCTGCTAACTTTGCAAACTTATTGGGGTGTGCCAGATCAGGACTAGCCTCCATTGCACTCTTCTCTATACCCCCCCTTCTAAGTGTCACCCAGCTAGCTGCCTCACTGTCCTGCAGCTCCACACTACTATCCTCCCCCACATCTACCCCAGTGAGCAGCTGCTCAGTGAGCAGCAGACTCCTTTTCATATTGTCTATGGATCTCAGTGTTGCCAGCTGCTCATTTAGATCCAGTACCTGGGCTTCCAAACCACAACGTGCTCACATCTCGCACAGCAGTATGCACCCACGACCGGCTGTTCAAGGATTGCAAACATGTGGCAAGATGTACACTGGATAGCATTGTCAATAATGGAGCTCATTTTCTAATGGGGATTGCACTAGACAGAAATGTTAAGTAAAAAGAAATGTAAAGAATTAATAAAATACAGATAGCAATTCAGTCCAAATTCCTCCCTTCCAAACTCCCTGAATCCAAAGTCATTGAATCACAAGTCACACACTTAATTCTGTTTGCACTTACGCTCCGGTTCAGCCGTGTCAGCCACAGATCTGCCTGCTCTTTCAGAGCTGTCCACAACTCTTTAGCAGTGTGCGGTTTATCACCTAAGCATATTAGCTTCAGCACAGCCTGATGCCGCTTGGCCGAGGCAGTGCTTCCAGCTTCTGACTGATGTGCTCATTTCGGAGATGGAGGCTGAAGAGGAGAAGGAGGAGGTGCAGGAGCTATTAAATGTGGGGGCAACCCTGATAGACCCAGGGCCCGCAATCCTCAGTGTCGGGAGGACGTGTTCCATCCCAAGGTCTGACTGGGTCCCGGCTTCCACTATATTAACCCAGTATCCCATCAGCGAGATGTACCGTCCCTGCCCACAAGCACTTGTCCACGTGTCCGTGGTTAGGTGGACTTTCCCAGTAACTGCGTTGTTGAGGGCACGACTAATGTTGTGGGACATGTGCTCGTGTAATGCGGGGACGGCACGCCAGGAGAAATAGTGGCGGCTGGAGACTGAGTTATGAGGGACGGCAGCCGCCATCAGGTTGTGGAAAGCTTTAGTCTCCATGAACCTAAAAGGCAGCATTTCGAGTGCAAGCAGTCACAAAATGTATGAATTGAGTAGTGTGGCCTGTGGGGCACTGGCTGCGTATTTGCACTTGCATTCCAAGGACTGGGGTACGGACAACTGAACACTGCGCTGGGACAAGGAAGTGGACGTGCTTGCTGATGGTGCTAGTTGAGAGTGTGCAACGACACTTGCAGGGTGGGAGGCATCATGGCATGCGCCATGGACAGGGGATTGGCGTGAACGCACAACAGCGGAAGAAGCAGTGATGTTACCCACAGACACTGTTTCCGTACCCTGGGGTTCGGCCCACACTGCTTCCTCCTTCCTGTTGTGGTGCTACATCTCCCTCCCCCTGTGTGCTGCTGTCCTTGCCGCCAGGTTGGGTCAGTTACTATATCGTTCACCACTTCGTCTTCCACTTCTGCTCCCTGGTCCTCCTCCTGACATTCTGGCAATTGTGTCTCATCATCATTATCATCAACCTCTTGTGACAATAATTGCACTTTCCCACCATTTCTTTCGTGTGCCTTTGTGTGAAAGTGGCTGCTCAAATATTTGGGCAATGCCACATGGGCTCTTCTCTTGACTTGCATGAAGCTGGCCGGGTGAGAGGCCCAAATCTATAAATGGAAAAGTGAACAGCTGTTCTGAGTGTCCAAGTGTGGGATCAGTTGTCTCCGGGCACTTAGCATGCTGGGAGGAAGGAGGATCAGGGTCTGGAATATGCGGTCCAGACTCATGGCTACTGATACTTGACCGTGTGGAAGACAGGGTGGTAGTGCTGGTGGCAAAGTGACTGGAAACATTATCTGCTATCCAACCAACAACCTTTTGACATTGCTCTGGGTTCAACAGTGGTTTGCTGCGGTCCCCTAGCAACTGGAACAGGAAGGTAGGTCGACAATATGTGGGTGTTTGTTGTGGCACAATTTCAGCTTGCCCACGGCCTTGGCCTTGGCCTCTTCATGCACCATCACCATCACGTCCACTTCCCCATCCCTTGCCACGTGTTACACGTACGCCGCTAAGTTCAGATAGGGCGAGACGGGTTTCATGAATTCGATGGAATACTGGGGGAACAGTTACTAAGGGTGACCATACACTGCAGCTTCTCTCAGGCACAAGATAGATTCAATTGCTGAACAGATACATCAGACAAGAGTTTTTTTTCAACAGTTTAACAGTGGAATTTTATCTGAAGCACGGCCAGTGCAATTCAGGGATATTACAGCAACAATCTTCATTACAGTACAGGCTGAGTTTTTTGAGCAACCGGCTCCAGTAACAGTACAGTAGATTCTTCACAATTCACAGTATTACAGTGTCTTCAGTAGCTTAATTCAGATTAGATCTCTTAGCAACACACTTCTATGCATACACAACCACAGGCTTTTCCTCCACATGGACACAATAGTACACAGCATTCTTTATCCTGCATGGAGATGGAGGGGGAGAGGGTTTGATGAGGGAGATGATCCCTGTGGCACAATTCCTTCCAGTCCTTATCTTCATGCCCGATAATACTCTGCACTTTTAGTTCAGGGAGTTTACCTGACCTGTGTTAAGTTTCTCTCCTGATCTGAATCCTATTCAGTTGCCTTCTGTCAGATCCAGATAATCCACCACCTTTCTCTTCGGCTTCAGCCAGACAACAATAACAAGTTCCTCATAATCCCCCTGGGGCTCTGCTAACACTCCCTGTCTCCTATGACTGTGTTAACCCCTCTAGTTGCTGGATGCTTCTGAAGCATAACACTTCCTGCCTCCTGTGCTTGTATTATTTGTAACAGTTGGTGGATGCTTTTGAAGCAACACCACTTCTTCTGCATGTCACACTCTTCCCTCCTTTTTGAATGTCATCCTCGACATTTGTCTTCATTGGTAAATCTGACCAATTCTGAGACAGTGGTGAAAGTTGAATAACATATACAAATTTGCATAACATTTATAAACATTTATAACAACCTATTCTACAACCTTTTTCTTGTAGTACTCCTGTAAGAAATAAACAATTAACACAATTAACCCAATCAGCATCTCTTCATCTGGAGCTTTTCGTACGTCTTCAACCAGCTCTCTCTCTCACTAGGCCTTAACAGTTCTTTGTTTCTACAAAGTCTTTTAAGGAAAATCAAAGCATGAAAACAAGTCTTTCCACCAGGCAACATCTTTCATACTCTCTCTCTCGGTGGTGAATACCACTCCAGTGGGCTTACCTGGTCTGTAGGCAGAGATACCTGTGTCCAGTCGACAGTCCTTGGCTCTTGACTCGGTTCACCCAGGGTCTCATATGTCAGCATCACAGGCCTCCTCACTTCTCGAGTTGACATTCTCCTGGTGGGTTGTTCCTCAGACACCACGGGTTCTTCAGTCACAGGAGTTTGTTCCGCCGCACTCATTTCCTGTGCTTCCTCAGATGCTCCTGGAACTGCCTTTGTAAGTTCCCGTACTTCTCCAGAATCGCCTGGTTCCACACGGTCTGGTAATTCCGCTTCTCCTGAGTGTCGATCGGTCTCCCCAGTGACCGGTGTTCGATCATCAGATCTGAATTGGATTTCATCCGTACTCCTTGGTACAAACTCTGGAGCCTCGGGACTTAGTTCACTCTCCTGAGGATGGTACATCCCTCTCCTTGCCGGTCTGAGAAATAAAACGGTGTGCTCTTCTTCACCAGAACTTTCAAGGTCACTATCCACCACCGGAGCTTCAATCTGTGCTGGTCTTGTAGTCGATCTCGGTTGATGACGGTCTGCTTCTGTGAAGTCTTGTTGTGGTGGGAGATAATCACAGGGTAGTAATAGATTCCGATGGACTATTGTGTTTTTTTTGTCCCCTCTTTCCAATCGGATTTCATACATTGGACTGTCATCGGCTTTCCTCTTTATGACCACATACACCTTATCTTCTCAGTGCGATCAAAGTTTTCCTGGACCACTTTGCTCACATACTTTCTTGACTAGCACCCAGCTTCCGGTGCCAAGTCTGCTCCATAACATTTTCGATCACAGTACTCCTTACTCTCGCTCTGTCTTTGCGTAACCTCTTTGGACGCTATGTTGTATGCCTCTGCCACCCGTTTCTTCCATTCCCAAACGTACTACGAATACGTTCTGTAAGTCTCTGACACCGGAGTATCGAACATGATGTTGATTGGCAGTCTTGGCGATCGTCCATACAATAGGAAGAAGGGTGAGTAACCTGTTGCATCGTTTTTTGTACAGTTATAGGCATGTGCCATTTTTGACAGGGAACTCTTCCAGTCTTTCTTCTCGTCCGCTGTTAAAGTGCGCAACATCGACAATAATGTCTGGTTAAAATGTTCCACTTGTCCATTACCCTCTGGGTGATAGGGTGTTGTGTGGGATCTCTGAATTCTACAGTACTTTCCTAGCTTGGCAAAGAGCTATTTCTCAAATTCTCTTCCTTGGTCGTGGTGTAACCTCATAGGGAACCGAAACCTCAAAGCAAAATCATTAAAGATCTTCTCTGCCGCTGTTCGACCAGCTTTATTGGTGGTGGCATATGCTTGGACAAATCAAGTACACTGGTCCATCACCACCAATATGTATTCGTAACCACCCTTGCACGTCTCGAGATGTAGAAAGTCTATTGAGACCATCTCAAACGGATACGTAGTCTGGATGTTACCCATAGGTGCCCGGGTTGATGTGTTGGGACATTTATCTTTCAGACACCCACACTCCCTGATCACGTACCTCTCAATATCTCTCGGCATGTATGGCCAGAAGAGGCGTTCATGGATCAAGTTGGTTGTCCTTTCCACTCCCAAGTGTCCCATGTTTTCATGAAGTTCTTTGAAGACCATCCTACGGAATACTCTGGGTAGTACCAACTGCTGGTTTTGTCGTCTTTTACGATACAGGATACCGTCTTCACTGAGGTAGAGCTTCGTCCATTCTTTAACTAAAACAGATACTGCTGGTGACTCATTATCTCTCTCCCGTTTACATGGAAACTGATATTGGTCCACATAAAGTAGTATTCTACCAATTATCTGATCTTCCCGTTGTGCTCCATGGATTTTTCCTTTTGGTAGTTCAGCAACCCATCTCTGACCCATTGCATTCAGTTTGGCTGTCGTGAGGACATAGGTCAAAGGGTTGTTGTCAATGTATACCTCAAATTCTTTGCTGTAGTAGAGATAATCTCTAAATCATTCACACATAGCCCATTTCAATGCATAGAACTTAAATCTTCCGCAATGTAGATGGTAATTCTTCTCAGTGTCTGTCAACGTTCTAGAACCGCAACCGATTACTCTCAATTTTCCATCTTGATGCTGATACAGGGCAGCTCCCTGTCTAACTTGAGAAGTGGCACAATGAAAAACAAATGATAAGTTGAAATCAGGATATCCCAAGATGGGTGGTTTTATTAGGTAGTCTACTAGTTCTTCCAATACCTCCTGGTGGTCTGCTGTCCAGAGAATGGGCTGTTGGGATGAAATGGCATTGTTTCTTTTAAGCCCGGTCCTACCCGCGTTCTTCTTTTTCTCCGAGGGTGTTGTTGAATCTGTCCCTCCCCCAAGAGGAGGTATAGCGGGGCGGCAGTCCTGGAGAAGTTCCAAACGTAAGTACAATAGTAGGAGAGGAATCCTAAGATCTGCCTCAACTTCCCGACAATAGAGGGCCGCTTGTCTTTTAAGGCCAGTACTGTAGCGATTTCTGCTGGGTCCATTGTATATCCTTCTTCGGACACAATTTTCCCTAGAAATCGGACTTGCCTTTTGAACAGTTCACATTTCTTTGTGGTCAACTTAGCTCTGTGTTGTTGATTCTGCTGTAATACGGTCCTCAAGTGTTCAACATACTTCCGGAAGGTTTTGCTGTGTACCACATTGTCATCCAAGTATGGCTGGCAGATATTGTCCATCAATCATTCCAAACAGGCCTCCATGCTCCTGTGAAATTCTGCTGGAGCTGAACTGATCCCAAACGGTATGCGGATCCACTCATATAACCCCCACGGTGTAAGGAATTCTGTCAAGGGTCTACTGGACTCTTCAACAAACCCTTGATGGTATGCTTTACCCTGATCGAGGACAGAAAACCAGGTACTTCCTGATAGGCTATCCAGCATATCTTGAATCTTTGGTATCGGGTGCCAATCAGGTACTGATTTTCGGTTTAGTTCCCTGTAATCACAGCAGAGTTTCAACGTACCATCCTTCTTCCTAGCACAAACAATAGGAGAGGAGTAAGACGACTACGACTTTTGGACCCAACTTCTGTTGATTAGATCTTGTAAATACTCTTTCACTTCACGGTGTAATGGTTTCGGCACAGACATGTAACTTCTGGTTACTGGGGTCTTGTCTTTCAAACTGATTTTCAATTGCAACGACGGGATACAGCCTATATCAGAGTCATCTTTGGAGAATGCATGATACTCTTCTCTCAGCAACTGTTTTGCTATCGCTATGTCTTAAGCACACAAGTGTTCCAGGGATAATGGGGGATCCCAGTACCCTGAGGTGGGTCATGCAATTTCCTCCCCTGGACAACTCCTGTTCCTTGGTGGGAAGACTAAATTCACAGTAGACCCCTGGGCAGGTCTCACACTGGCTGGATATACCGTTTTAACGGTTTCAATATGACCTAACAAAATCTTTGGATCCAGTCTAATTTCGTGTTTCATAGTATTCATCACCTGTACTGTCACTCGAGCAAACCCACCAGTAGGAATCGTAAGCACAGCCTCACCTTGAACTAGGCGTTCCGGAAATTCTGAGAAGTCTTTTGGTACGAACAGTCTTTTCTGGACTTTTCTTCCCAGTTCTACCCGAACTCCACACCTCATCCCCAACATTTGGTTTGCATGGATGATGGTTGGGCGCCAGCCTACATTGACTTCTATTAGGTCCATTGTATTCTGTGCTTTCTTTACTCAATGAATCACATTTTCCACCACGGCGTTGAGTATGGCGAGCGATGTGGTGATTGCATCCACCACCAGCGCCCCTGACTTGTGTTTTGTGATGACCTCACTAATTACATTATAACCCAGGATAGGATCCTCTGCCACGTTCTGATCACTGGTCACGAGAAAAGGTACCAAAAGCTCAATGGTGTTGCTGTTCTTCGTGGCCCTCAGTTGGAAAGTCACTTCCACCAAGCCTATGAAAGGGATTTCGGTCTAGTTGACAGCTATGTCGTGGAGTTCCACTGGTCCTACGAATTCTTTTAGCAACCGAAGGCATGTATGTGGCAGGTAGCTTCTTCTCCATTCTTCATTTAAAAGGCTCACTTGGGCTCCTGTGTTCCATAGTGCTTTTACCAGGAGTCCATCTAGCTGGCACTGTATAAAGCACCTTTCACAGATTAGGCTGATGAGGCTATCTTTACTGACCGCGGAATCCTCGCAGGAGTACATCATTTGACCTCTGCACTGGGCATTAAGTAACTGATGCCCCTGTCTCTCTTGCAGCTGTTGTAGACGGGAACACACTTTGGGTAGCACTGACGCAGCCGTTTTACCTCATGCGCCATTCTGGGGTTTGGTGAGATTTGGATTTGCTTCTGGGTCCTCCTCCATGTTGCGGTTACAAGTCATCCAGCACTGGCAACCTCCTGTCTTTTAATCCAAAACACCGTGACCATTGACATTCTTTGGCACAATGTCCTTCTTCACCACCTCTTAGACAGTGGACACACACTGTACTCTAATTTGATGAACAGCATGCTTCACAAGCGGGGTATCTTCTGTTTTGGAACCCACTCCTGGGTCTGAGGGATAAAGGTTCTGGCCTGGAAAGAATCAACTTTTTCATCTCAATCAACTCAGCTTGCAGTTCTCCTATTACTTCCTCCCAGTCAGCGCTGGCGGTCCTCTCTTTTGTTGGTGATTTAAGATTCCCATTCGGAGATGGCACTGGAGGGTCTCCATGATGATCTTCGAACTGGCCCCCGGAGTTCTCCATCTTCAGTTGACTCATTTCGGTGATTTTAGGAGCAGAGCCTTTCTTTAGCTTCTGTTCGCTCTCTGACTCTAAACTAGCTGCCTTCTTCATTTTTTCTATTAGGACTTCATCCAGAATGCCAGGATCTTCTAGGTACTGTTTCAGCTGCAACTTGATGTCTTTGCTGATTAACTCCGTTCCCAATGATCTCAAGAACTTCTTCTGGACTAGTCCAGCATCAAACTTCTCCTCCGCTTCTACATCTCTGGATGCAAACAACAGTCTATCCTTCAGTTCAATTGCTCTGAACAAGAAACTTTGGGGTGATTCATTTTTCTGTGAGAGGTTAATGAGTCGGTGGAACAATTCTGAAGTACTCTCTTCTTTATAATTCCCTTTTAAAATCATCTTCAGCTGTTGCAAGGTCAATTGACTCTTCATTTCTAGCATACTAAGGAGGTTTAGTCCTGGGCTGATCGCTTTCACCACCCCCTCAATGATCTCTTCTGGCTGGTAACCTTTCTGTAAGCCTACATCGATCTGGTGCAACAAGTTCATATAAGAAAGTTTCTCTTTCTGTTCCCACTCTCCAATCTGTCCCAGGATCTTGAATTCTTTCCTTATGGTGATTTGTGGTGTTAGAGAGGACTGTCTTCCTGATTTATCTAACCCGAGCAGGGTAAAGGTTCTGTCTGAGTCTGTCACCCGTTCAGAGGTTTTGGTCGATTTCTGCAGGGCTGTTGTTAGGGCTTTGAATTGTTCTTTCAATTCCTGTAGTTCTGTCTGCGGACGGAGATTCTCACTTCTGGTAATTGGTGCCACCCCTCCATCCTTCAACTTCAACCTGGTTAGAAACTGTGTTAGCTCCTGGAGGAATGTCCCCATGATGTATTCAGCATTTTTTCTCCCCCAGCTCATCCATTTTTGCATTAATGGCAGCTAACAGTTGCCTGTGGTTGTGTGATTTAGAAATCTGTTCTTCTGACATCTTTATATGTTTTTCTACTGTTCTCAATTCTTCACAGGTTAACTGAAGAAGCGGCTCACTAATTCTGTCCATTGTATTTCCACATCCATTGCTGCTAGTGAGTTTCCTTTAGAGCTGGTCCCCTTTAACTGGTGTAGCAGAGTTGAATTGAGGTGCTGTGCTGCTGTATTTTTCCAGACACTTTTCCTCTTCTCCCTCTACATGCTAATTCCCGCTCAGGATTCCCCATACAGGCCACCAATGTTACACGCTAGGTTCTGATAGGGCGAGACAGGTTTCAGGAATTCTTTGGAATCCTGGGGGAACCGTTACTCAGGGCGACCATAGGCTGCAGCTTCTCTCAGGCACATGATAGATTCAGATACTGACCAGACACATCTGACAAGAGTCTTTTCCAACAGTTTAACAGTGGAATTTAATCTGAAGCACGGCCAGTGCAAGTCAGGAATATTACAACAACAATCTTCATTACAGTACAGTCTGAGTTTCTTGAGCAACAATAACAATACAGTAGCACAGTAACAATACAGTAGTTTCTTCACAAGGCACAGTATTACAGTGTCTTCAGTAGCTTAATTCAGCATAGATTAGATCTCTTAGCAACACACTTCTATGCATACGCAACCACAGGATTTCCCTTCACAAGGAACCAATAGTACACAGCATTCTTTATCCTGCATGGAGATGGGGGAGGGTTTGATGAGGGAGATGATCCCTGTGACACAATTCCTTCCAGTTCTTATCTTCCTGCCCGATAATACTCTGCACTGTTAGTTCAGGGAGTTTATCTGACCTGTGTTTAGTTTCTCTCCTGATCTGAATCCTGTTCAGTTGCCTTCTGTCAGATCCAGCTAACACACCTCCTTTCTCTTCGGCTTCAGCCAGACTACAATAACAAGTTTCCCACAATCCCCTTGGGGCACTGCTAAAACACTCCCTGTCTCCAGTGACTGTGTTAAGCCATCTAGTTGCTGGATGCTTCTGAAGCAGAGCACTTCCTGTCTCCTGTGCTTGTTTTATTTGTAACAGTTGCTGGATGCTTTTGAAGCAACAGCACTACTTCTGCATGTCACACACGCACCTTGCCCATTTTAAATGGAGGACAATATTTTCCACATTCACTAGAAATTGCTGATTTTGGAACGCAATTATATGTGATAGGTCTGACAGAGAACCACAGTTTTAAATAGCAGGCCTGCAATTTAGTAATATTATTCTTCACAGAGACCTAGTGACAATAGCTTGACCAACACACTGAAATGGAATGGAAGGCAGAAATGGCTGATTTTGGAACACTGTTATATATGATATGTTTGACAGAGAACCACGGTTTTAAATAGCAGGCCTGTAATTTACTAATATTATTCTACACAGAGACCTAGTGTGAATAGCTTGACCGACACACTGCAACAGAATGTGAAAGGAGGCCAATATTTTCCAGGTTCAGTTAAAATTTCTGGATTTTTATCGTTGTAATATGGAACAGATCTGGCTGTATGCTGCAGTGCTAACAAGCAAATGGAGCAGAAAAATGGTGTACTCTGGATTGCTTTATTAAGCAAATAACCAGGTTTAAGATAAAAAAAAAATTGCCCTGGCCCCTGATACCTGGGGCTGTGTCTACAAATATATGTAAGAACAGCAGCAGCGGACCCTCTTGCACTATATGCACTGCAGTCTGCCACATACACTGCTTGCCTGCATAACTCCTGCTATCACCTTCGCCTCTGAAAATATGCAACTAGATTAGTCCTCAGAAGCACTGTTAGTTCAGATGGATATATATATATATATATATATATATATATATATATATATATATATGCTGTGGAATACTTTTACTAACTCTAAACAAGCAAACCTCTCCCTGACTCAGCAGCACCTCTCCCTACTCTGCGTGATTCCGGGGTAGACTGTGATGAGCATGGCGGCGCCAGGTCTTAAATAGACCTGATGACGCTGTGCGGCCAGCCAATCACTGTAATGCCCACAACCAACATGGCTACAGCATTACAGTGCATGGCAGACAATACCTGCAGGCTTATTGGCTCTCTAAAGAGCGCCAAACATGCAGGGCGGGGACCCGAGCTCCCGCCGAGCAACCCGGAAATACTCACTGAGCGCCAAACTTGTCGAGAACCGTGATGCTCGGGCGAGTACCGAGCAGTGGCGAGCACGTTTGATCATCACTATATGCTACATTACTGCCATATAGACTATACTTATATACTGCAATGGCATCTAGACTATACTTATATATTACATTTCTGCCATATAGACTATACTTATATATTTTTGCACTGTGCGATCTACCCATTTACTTCCAGTTATTTGGGTATTTTTCTTGTCTTTGGTTTTTCTCTATACTTATATACTGCATCACTGCTATATAGACTCTACTTATATACTACATTACTGCCATATAGAAATGCCATATAGACTATACTTATATACCGCAATGCCATATAGACTATACTTATATACGACATTACTGCCATATAGACTATACTTATATACTGCTTTACTACTATATAGGCTATACTTATATACAACATTACTGCCATATAAATTGTACTTAAATACAGTGGGGAAAACAAGTATTTGATACACTGCCGATTTTGCAAGTTTTCCCACCTACAAAGAATGGACAGGTCTGTAATTTTTATCGGAGGTACACTTTACCTGTGAGAGACCGAATCTAAAATAAAAAACAGAAAATCACATTGTATGATTTTTACATAATTAATTTGCATTTTATTGCATGAAATAAGTATTTGATACAATAGAAAAACTGAACTTATTATTTGGTGCAGAAACCTTTGTTACAATTACAGAAGTCAGAAGTTTCCTGTAGTTCTTGACCAGGTTTCCACACACTGCAGCAGGGATTTTGGCCCCCTCCTCCATACAGATCTTCTCCAGATCTTTCAGTATTTGGGGGCTGTCACTGGGCAACATTGAGTTTCAGCTGCCTCCAAAGATTTTCTATTGTGTTCAGGTCTGGAGACTGGCTAGGCCACTCCAGGACCTTGAAATGCTTCTTATGGAGCCATTCCTTAGTTGCCTCAGCTGTGTGTTTGGGGTCATTGTCATGCTGGAAGACCCAGCCACGACCCTTCTTCAATGATCTCACTGAGGGAAGGATGTTGTTGGCCAAAATCTCATTATACATGACCTCATCCATCCTCCCTTCAATATGGTGTACTCATCCTGTCCCCTTTACAGCAAAGCACCCCAAAGTATGATGTTTCTCTCACCATGCTTCATGGTTGGGATGGTAATCTTGGGGTTGTACTCATCCTTCTTCTTCCTCTAAACACGGCGAGTGAAGTTGATACTAAAAAGTTCTATTTTCTGTCTCATCTGACCACATGACCTTCTCCCATGCTTCCTCTGGATAATCCAGATGGTCATTGCCGAACTTCAAACGGTCCTGGACATATGCTGGCGTGAGCAGGGGGACCTTGCATGCCCTGCAGGATTTTAATCCATGATGGCCTAGTGTTTTACTAACGGTAATATTTGAGACTGTGGTCCCAGCTCCCTTCAGGTTATTGATCAGGTCCTCCCATGTAGTTCTGGACTGATTCCTGACCTATCTCAGAATCATCCTTACCCCACGAGGCGAAACCTTGCATGGAGCCCCAGACCGAGGAAGATTGACAGTCATCTTGTTTTTCTTACTTTTTCTAATAATTGTGCCAACAGTTGTTGCCTTCTCACCAAGCTGCTTGCCTATTGTCCTGTAGCCAATCCCAGCCGTGTGCAGGTCTACAATTTTGTCCCTGGTGTCCTTAGACAGCTCTTTGGTCTTGGCCATGGTGGAGTATGATTAATTGTGTGGACAGGTGTCTTTTATACAGGTAACGAGTTGAAACAGGTTCAATTAATGCAGGTAATGAGTGCAGAGTAGGAGGGTGTTTTAAAGAAAAACTAACAGGTCTGTGAGAGACAGAATTCTTGCTGGTTGGTCGGTGATCAAATACTTATTTCATGCAGTAAAATGCAAATTAATTATGTAATAATCATACAATGTGATTTTCTGGTTTTTATTCTGTCTCTCACAGTTGAAGTGTACCTGCGATACCTACAAATTTAAGGGGCATTTAGGATTCAGATTTGTTTCTTTGTAGCATACATTTGGAGGTGGTCACTGCCTTCATAGTTGGCTCATCTCCTCCTTTCATCAATCTAAGGCCATTTTTCAGTAGTGCTGGATCTTACCTGCCCTTTACATTTTTAGGTTTTTGCTTTTGACCCAGGAGAGGTAATTTTGATGTGGTCACCTTGTCATGGCTGGTGGGCACCCACAAATTGGACATAACAGAAATAGATTAAATTGCCCGCAGTGCACAAAGATGGCACTGGAAATAGGAGGCACTTTATACGTATCGATATATATCCACTGTCTTCTAGATAATTGGTATGTCGCTACATGGTCCCATTTCCAAATTAATTGAAAAAAATAATGTACAGAAAATATTCCAAATAATATATTATATACAGTTTGTTTAATAAATAATCATGAATAACAAAGATGCCTCATTATAGAAAAACATTAGAAAAAATTTTCAATAAGTGAAATAAAAATACTATTCAGAGCATTAGAGTAGTTCTTCTATGTTGATGTGTCCATAAATTCTCTATCACTGGTCCCCATGCACTTTATTATATGCACTTTTGTGGATGCCTTTATAAATGTGTTCTTCTTTTCCAATCTCCACTGTCAGCTGATATTTTTCTGGTGGTCGCAGCTTTAATGAACCATTTTTTATGTGATACATTTATTTTAATAATGTGTAAGTAAAATAAACATTTTAAGTGAGCTTGATGATTGATTACATCTTTCTGGACATTTGCAGAAATCTTTTTAATCTGCTGAGTGCAGAACTCCACCCTGTGGATAACACTGCTGACGCGCGTCTTGTCTTAATGACTTTAATAAGATGTAACCGCTTTAACGCATGTAATTGGCAAGTAGCAAAGTTGCAAGAGAGATGAGTGACATCTAGTGGCCGCCGTGAGGAAATGCATTGTGAAAACTACAAGAAGAAAAGATCGTGATTAGAGATGAGTGAGCGTGCTCATCACTGCTCGTTACTCGCTCAGGCATCAGTGTGCTCAAGATACTCGTTACTCGGCGAGTATTTTTTGAATGCTCTGGCGCAAGCTCGAATCCCCGTCCTGCATATTTGCCAATTTTCAGACAGCCAATAAACATGGGGGGATTGCCTGCCACTCACTGTAATGTTGTAGCCATGTTGGTAGTGGCATTACTGTGATTGGCTGGCCACATAGCATCATCGGGTATATATAAGACCCGGGACCTTATGATCATCACAGTCTATTCTGGAAACAGGCAGACCAGTGTCACACTTGTCAATGCCTGGCAGTAGGTTCAGGGACGAAAGCCACAGATCAGTCTGATCTATTAGACCTGTCAACAACTCTGCGGCGGTGGGAGGTTTGTCACCTAAGCAGATTAGCTGCAGCAGAGCCTGTTGCCATTTGGCCGAGGCAGTGCTGCAATGTTTCCAGCTTGCGACTGATGTTGACATTTCGGAGATGGAGTGTGAGGAGGAGGGAGAGGTTTAGGAACTGCTGTAGAAGGTGGGGGAAACCCTGATGGAGCCAGAATGCTGTTGAGCGAGGGAGAGAGTTTTAGCTGCAGATAGGCAGCGATTCAACACCAATGTTATTTTTTTCATCTGCAATAAGAGCCCTGATTAGGGCTCATTATAATCAATATTGATACTGCTGTTAGCAATAGTTAGCGAGGGATTGTGACAGATGGAGAGTGTAGGACAGGATAGGGTTCATTGCACGTCCTTCTGCTGATGGAACTCATATCAATAGCCCTTCTCAGGGCTACTAATATTCTTTTTGCTCTTAATCCTACAAATTGCTGCGAAAAGAGATATTATACTCCATTTATACTGCTCAAGTTGTGAGTTAAAAGCATACAGCCAGAAATGATTTAAAGACTGTCCAGTTAACCCAAAAAAGGCCATTTGCAGCATCTGCCACGCCAACATCAGAAGGGGCAGCACAACTTCCAGCCTGACCATCACCAGCATGCTCAGGCACATGACAGCAAAGCACCCGACTAGTTTAGCCAAACGCCAGGGTCTGGAAACAGTGTCTGCGGTTGCCACCACTGCCTCTTCCCCTGTTCTACGTGCATGCCAATTCCCTGTCCATGACGCAGGTGAAGATGCCTCCCACCCTGCACCTGTCATTGCACACTTACAACCACTGTCAGCAACCACGTCCATGTCCATGTTCCAGTGCAGAGTTCAGTTGTTCCTACCCCAGTTCTAGGAACGCAAGCGTAAATACGCAGCCACCCACCCACAGGCCACAATACTAAACGGACACATTTCCAGACTGCTTGCACTGGAAATGTTGCCATTTAGGCTTGCAGAGATGGAAGCTTTCCACAACCTCATAGCCGCTGCCGACCCTCGGTACTCAGCCCCGAGCTGCCACTATTTCTCCCGGTGTGCAGTCCTCGCCTAACACAAGCATGGGTCCCAGAACATCAGCCGTGCCCTGACTAATGCTGTTACTAGAAAGGTTCACTTAACCACAGACACGTGGACAAGTGCTTGTGGCCAGGGACACTTCATTTCCATGATGGCACACTGGATAAATATTGTGGAAGTCGGGATCCAGTCGGACCCTGGGACGGAACACATGCTACCAACACCGAGGATTGTGAGCCCTGGTTCCATCAGGGTTCCCCCCACCTTCTACAGCAGTTCCTAAACCTCTCCCTCCTCCTCACACTCCATCTCCGAAAGGTCAACATCAGTCACAAGCTGGAAACAATTCAACACTGCCTCAGCCAAATGGCAACAGGCTCTGCTGCAGCTAATCTGCTTAGGTGACAAACCTCACACCGCTGCAGAGTTGTTGACAGGTCTAATAGATCAGACTGATCCGTGGCTCTTGCCCCTGAACCTACAGCCAGGCATGGTCAAGTGTGACAGTAGTCGTAACCTGGTGGCGGCTCTGAAGCTTGGCAACTTCGCACACATGCTCAACTTAGTGGTTCAGTGGTTTCTCAAAACCTACCCAGATCTGCCTGAGCTGCTTGTGAAAGTACGCCGCTTGTGTGCCCATTTCCGCAAGTCAGCTACAGCTTCCACTACCCTGGCTGTGTTGCCGCTCACCGACTAGTGTGTAATGTCACCACGTAGTTGAATATCAGCTCCAACATGCCCGTCGGTATTCAGGTTAGCCTCCGCACATAAGGGCAGATGAGTGGGCATGGATGTCTGACATCTGTGCCGTTCTCCAAAACTTTGAGGACTTGACCAAGATGGTGATGACGCCATAATAAGTGTAACCATCCTGCTTCTCTGTCTACTGAAACGCTCACTGCTCACAATTAAAGAGGAGTGTGAAGACACGGGGTCTTCCGTGGGTGTATTACTACTCAGACAACACAAGGTGAGGGTAAAACAGCATGGCAATACTTTACTGAACCAACAAATGGACAATAAACACATGGGACAGTCCCAGCAAATACCCAAGAAGGCAGAACATTACACAGTCTCACCATTCCACTGGCCTGCCTGGGATAGAACAACTGCGACTTTGGGATTCCCAGGGCCAACTACCTCAACCACTGGCCCCCCGCTTTTGGCAGTCCCCCATAGAAAGAAGGTAGCACCAAGCTTAAGAAGCTGACATTCCATCGAGGTACAAGGGCAGGAGACCCGAGGGTCCCACCCTGCCCTCTCTGAGAGTTTCCATACGGCCAGATGATCAGCTGGTCCCAATCTGGCTTCTCCGAATGTCTCCATGTGTTCCAGGCGACCGGAGGGTCCCACCTAACAACCCCAAACAACATATCCATGGGTCCAGGTGACTTCATCGTCCCAACCTGGCCTCCTCAAATGTATCCATGGGCTCTCTGAAGGTCAATGGAGCAGATCCGTATCCAAGTTTCAAACTTTACAGAACATATACGAAAAAGAAAATTTGACCACCTCAGATGGATACATTAAAATGCAGTAGCAATATACGTTGCTGGCCCTCCAAACATGCTTAGTGAAGGCTGGCTGCTGGCTCTCTAAAAATGTTGAGTGATGTGCAATTGCTGGCCCTATAAAATTAAAGTGAGGGCCGCGTGATGGCCCTGAAAAAATAAGCTTTGTGATGTTCAGAGTCCCTCCTTCATTAATGAAACAGGATGTGTCTGATCATGTCTCACACACAACATAGGAAGATAAGGTAGTCAAATGTTAAAATTAAATGAATGTTCTTTTCACCATTGCGAGCAATGAGAACGTGTAAAGACGCAGCAAAAACGCTACGTGTGGAGGAGCATTTTTTTTTTCTCTTCTTTAATTTGCCTTATATACAAGTCATTATCCTGGAAAATAGGAAGACGTTTCTTAACATTCTTTTCAGTAAAATCCATTTTATCTTCGGTTTTGTATGTTTTATTGTGAGTCCGTAAAAAGTGCCGCAATACTCTGACAACATTGTTCACAGCAGTGACCTGGGAGTCAGAGATGCTTCCAGGGGTCTTCCCCATGCTGCTCCAATGCCATTTCAGCTCTATTTCCATGTATTTAAGCGATTTAAGCAATTTTTTAGACCCCTCCAGACCTCCAGGGGGAAGGGGGGAGCTGGAGGGGGGGCTTCATTTCCATTATACTTGTTACTTTGCTCGACCTGAGTAGCGAGCACCCAAACATTTTAGTGCTCGCTCATCACTAATCGCAATACTTCTGTGTTTGAAGGCAGGAGTACTCAGGAGCATTACTATGGGGGGGGGGGTGCACAAGATTGACGAGGAACCCTTTACAGATCAGGCAAGTAATTCCTCTGCAACTGTTGTAAAAATGTCAGCGTTAGCAACTTCAGAATAATATGGCATAAATTAGCAATGTACTAAAATGCTACAAAGAACAAATATTGCTAATTGTGGCAGGCCACGCCACTGCAATGGGGCCCGTGAGCTGGGGGGGCTCACACCGGGCCCTCCCCACACCGGGCCCCACCTCCACCTGTCAACACCCAAGCAAAATAATAAGGGTGGAAGCGTCAGCTAACGCTCTCTCCTCCATCATCATTGCCAGCGCTGATGGCCGGTGGCAGGGCCCAGTGCGAGCAATGATAATGGAGGAGGGAGAGTCAGCTGACGCCTCCACCCCCATCATTTTTCCTCGGCGTCTGACGTGTCAGAGCAGCGGGCACGATGATGTCATTACAGGGCGCCCGCTGCTCTGAGATGTCCAGGGCTTCACACCGCATGCTGAGGAGACTGGAGCATCAGCTGGAACCAGTGACCGGTGGCGATAATACAGTATGGCAGGAGTGCATTATACTGTATGGAGGACCATGGGGGTGCATTATACTGTGTAGAGAACCATTGGGGTACATTATACTGTATGGAGGACCATGGGGGGTGCATTATACTGTATACAAAACCATTGGGGTGCATTATACTGTATGAAGGACGATGGGGAGTGCATTATATTGTATGGAGGACCATGGCGAGTGCGTTATATATTGTATGGAGGACTATGGGGAGTGCATTATACTGTATGGAGGACCATGGGGAGTGCATTATACTATATGGAGGGCGATGGGGAGTGCATTATATTGTATGGAGGACCATGGGGAGTGCATTATATTGTATGGAGGACCATGGGGAGTGCGTTATATTGTATGGAGGACCATGGGGAGTGCATTACATTGTATGGAGGACCATGGGGAGTGCATTATATTGTATGGAGGACCAAGGGGAGTGCATTATACTGTATACAAAACCACTGGGGTGCATTATACTGTATGGAGGACCATGGGGAGTGCATTATATTATATGGAGGACCATGGGGAGTGCATTATACCATATGGAGAACTATGGAGAGTGAATTATATTGTATGGAGGACCATGGGGAGTGCATTATACTGTATGGAGGACCATGGGGAGTGCATTATACTATATGGAGGACAATGGAAAGTGCATTATATTGTATGGAGGACCATGGGGAGCGCATTATATTGTATGGAGGACCATGGGGAGTGCATTATTTTGTATGGAGGACCATTGGGGTGCATTATACTGTATGGAGGACCATGGGGGGTGCATTATATTGTATGGAGGACCATGGGCAGTGCATTATATTGTATGGAGGACCATGGGGAGTGCATTATATTGTATGGAGGACCATGGGGAGTGTGTTATATTGTATGGAAGACCATGCGAAGTGCATTATACTGTATGGAGGACCATGAGGAGTGCATTATACTTTATGGAGGACCATGGGGAGTGAATTATATTACATGGAGGACCATGGATAGTGCATTATACTATATGGAGGACTATGGAGAGTGAATTATATTGTATGGAGGACCATGGGGAGTGAAATACACTGTATGGAGGATGACGGGGAGTGCATTATACTATAAGAAGGACTATGTGGAGTACATTATATTGTATGGAGGACCATGGGGAGTGCATTATATTGTATGGAGGACCATGGGGAGTGTATTATATTGTATGCAGGACCATGGGGAGTGCATTATATGGTATGGAGGACCATGGGGAGTGCATTATATGGTATGGAGGACCATCGGGACTGCATTATACTGTATGGCGGACCATTAGGGTGCATTATACTGTATGGAGGAACATGGGAAGTGCATTATATTGTATGGAGGACCACGGGGAGTGCATTATATGGTATGGAGGACCATGGAGAGTGCATTATACAGTATAGAGGACCATGGGGGTGCATTATACTGTATAGAGAACCGTTGGGGTGCATTATACTGTATGGAGGACCATGGGGGTGCATTATACTGTATACAAAACCATTGGGGTGCATTATACTGTAAGGAGGACAATGGGGAGTGCATTACACTGTATGGCTGACCATGGGGAGTGCATTACACTGTATGAAGGACCATGGGGAGAGCATTATACTATATGGAGGACTATGGGGAGTGCATTATATTGTATGGAGGACCATGAGGAGTGCATTATATTGTATGGAGGACCATGGGGAGTGCATTATACTCTATGGAGGACCATGGGGAGTGCATTATACTGTATAGAGAACCATTGAGGTACATTATACTGTATGGAGGACCATGGGAGTGCATTATACTGTACACAAAACCATTGGGGTGCATTATACTGTATGGAGGACCATGGGAAGTGCATTAGAATGTATGGAGGACCATGGGGAGTGCATTATACGATATGGAGGACTATGGAGAGTGAATTATATTGTATGGAGGAGAATGGGGAGATCATTATACTGTATGGAGGACGATTTGGAGTACATTATAATATATGGAGGACTATGGAAAGTGTATTATATTGTATGGAGGACCATGGGGAGTGCATTATTTTGTATGGAGGACCATTGGGGTGCATTATACTGTATGGAGGACCATGTGAAGTTCATTATATTGTATGGAGGACCATGGGGAGTGCATTACATTGTATGGAGGACCATGGGGAGTGCATTATATTGTATGGAGGACCATGGGGAGTGCGTTATATTGTATGGAAGACCATACGAAGTGCGTTATACTGTATGGAGGACCATGAGGAGTGCATTACACTGTATGGAGGACCATGGGGAGTGCATTATACTATATGGAGGACTATAGGGAGTGAATTATATTGTATGGAGGACCCTGGATAGTGCATTATACTATATGGAGGACTATGGAGAGTGATTTATATTGTATGGAGGACCATGGGGAGTGCATTACACTGTATGGAGGACCATGGGGAATGCATTATATGGTATGGATGACTATGGAGAGTGCATTATATGGTATGGAGGACCATGGGGAGTGCATTACACTGTATGGAGGACCATGGGGAGTGCATAATACTATATGGAGGACTATGGGGAGTGCATTATACTATATGAAGGACTATGTGGAGTACATTATATTTCAGGGAGGACCATGGGGAGTGCATTATATTGCATGGAGAACCATGGGGAGTGTATTATACTGTATGGAGGACCATGGGGAGTGCATTATACGGTATGGATGACTATGGGGAGTGCATTATATGGTATGGAGGACCATGGGGAGTGCATTACACTGTATGGAGGACCATGGGGAGTGCATAATACTATATGGAGGACTATGGGGAGTGCATTATATTGTATGGAGGACCATGGGGAGTGCATTATATTGTATGGATGACCATGGGGAGTGCATTATACTGTATGGATGACCATGGGGAGTGCATTACACTGTATGAAGGACCATGGGGAGTGCATTATACTATATGGAGGACTATGGGGAGTGCATTATATTGTATGGAGGACCATGAGGTGTGCATTATATTGTATGGAGGACCATGGGGAGTACATTATACTGTATGGAGGACCATGGGGAGTGCATTATACTGTATAGAGAACCATTGAGGTACATTATACTGTATAGAGGACCATGGGGGTGCATTATACTGTACACAAAACCATTGGGGTGCATTATACTGTATGGAGGACCATGGGGAGTGCATTATAATGTATGGAGGACCATGGGGAGTGCATTATACTATATGGAGGACTATGGAGAGTGAATTATATTGTATGGAGGACAATGGGGAGTGCATTATACTGTATGGCGGACCATTTGGAGTACATTATAATATATGGAGGACTATGGAAAGTGCATTATATTGTATGGAGGACCATAGGGAGTGCATTATTTTGTATGGAGGACCACGGGGAGTGCATTACACTGTATGGAGGACCATGGGGAGTGCATTATACTATATGGAGGACTATGGGGAGTGCATTATATTGTATGGATGACCATGGGGAGTGCATTATACTGTATGGATGACCATGGGGAGTGCATTACACTGTATGAAGGACCATGGGGAGTGCGCTATACTATATGGAGGACTATGGGGAGTGCATTATATTGTATGGAGGACCATGAGGAGTGCATTATATTGTATGGAGGACCATGCGGAGTGCATTATACTGTATGGAGGACCATGGGTAGTGCATTATACTGTATAGAGAACCATTGAGGTACATTATACTGTATGGAGGACCATGGGGGTGCATTATACTGTACACAAAACCATTGGGGTGCATTATACTGTATGGAGGACCATGGGGAGTGCATTATAATGTATGGAGGACCATGGGGAGTGCATTATACTATATGGAGGACTATGGAGAGTGAATTATATTGTATGGAGGACAATGGGGAGTGCATTATACTGTATGGTGGACGATTTGGAGTACATTATAATATATGGAGGACTATGGAAAGTGCATTATATTGTATGGAGGACCATGGGGAGTGCATTATTTTGTATGGAGGACCATTGGGGTGCATTATACTGTATGGAGGACCATGGGAAGTGCATTATATTGTATGGAGGACCATGAGGAGTGCATTATATTGTATGGAGGACCATGGGGAGTGCATTATATTGTATGGAGGACCATGGGGTGTGCGTTATATTGTATGGAAGACCATGCAAAGTGCGTTATACTGTATGGAGGACCATGAGGAGTGCATTATACTGTATGGAGGACTATGGGGAGTGCATTATACTATATGGAGGACTATAGGGAGTGAATTATATTGTATGGAGGACCCTGGATAGTGCATTATACTATATGGAGGACTATGGAGAGTGAATTATATTGTATGGAGGACCATGGGGAGTGCATTACACTGTATGGAGGACCATGTGGAATGCATTATACTATATGAAGGACTATGTGGAGTACATTATATTTCATGGAGGACCATGGGGAGTGCATTATATTGTATGGAGAACCATGGGGAGTGTATTATACTGTATGGAGGACCATGGGGAGTGCATTATATGGTATGGATGACCATGGGGAGTGCATTATATGGTATAGAGGTCCATGAGAAGTGCATTACACTGTATGGAGGACCATGGGGAGTGCATTATACTATATGCAGGACTATGGGGGTGCATTATATTGTATGGAGGACCATGGGGAGTGCATTATATTGTATGTAGAACCATGGGGAGTGCATTATTACTGTATGGAGGACCATGGGGAGTGCATTACACTGTATAGAGAACCATTGAGGTACATTATACTGTATGAAGGACCATGGGGGTGCATTATACTGTATGCAAAACCATTGGGGTGCATTATACTTTATGGAGGATCATGGGGAGTGCATTATAATGTATGGAGGACCTTGGGGAGTGCATTATACTATATGGAGGACTATGGAGAGTGAATTATATTGAATGGAGGACCATGGGGAGTGCATTATACTGTATGGAGGACCATTTTGAGTACATTATAATATATGGAGGACTATGGAAAGTGCATTATATTGCATGGAGGACCATGGGGAGTGCATTACACTGTATGGAGGACCATGGGGAGTGCATAATACTATATGGAGGACTATGGGGAGTGCATTATACTATATGAAGGACTATGTGGAGTACATTATATTTCAGGGAGGACCATGGGGAGTGCATTATATTGCATGGAGAACCATGGGGAGTGTATTATACTGTATGGAGGACCATGGGGAGTGCATTATACGGTATGGATGACTATGGGGAGTGCATTATATGGTATGGAGGACCATGGGGAGTGCATTACACTGTATGGAGGACCATGGGGAGTGCATAATACTATATGGAGGACTATGGGGAGTGCATTATATTGTATGGAGGACCATGAGGAGTGCATTATATTGTATGGATGACCATGGGGAGTGCATTATACTGTATGGATGACCATTGGGAGTGCATTACACTGTATGAAGGACCATGGGGAGTGCATTATACTATATGGAGGACTATGGGGAGTGCATTATATTGTATGGAGGACCATGAGGTGTGCATTATATTGTATGGAGGACCATGGGGAGTGCATTATACTGTATGGAGGACCATGGGGAGTGCATTATACTGTATAGAGAACCATTGAGGTACATTATACTGTATAGAGGACCATGGGGGTGCATTATACTGTACACAAAACCATTGGGGTGCATTATACTGTATGGAGGACCATGGGGAGTGCATTATAATGTATGGAGGACCATGGGGAGTGCATTTTACTATATGGAGGACTATGGAGAGTGAATTATATTGTATGGAGGACAATGGGGAGTGCATTATACTGTATGGCGGACCATTTGGAGTACATTATAATATATGGAGGACTATGGAAAGTGCATTATATTGTATGGAGGACCATAGGGAGTGCATTATTTTGTATGGAGGACCACGGGGAGTGCATTACACTGTATGGAGGACCATGGGGAGTGCATTATACTATATGGAGGACTATGGGGAGTGCATTATATTGTATGGATGACCATGGGGAGTGCATTATACTGTATGGATGACCATGGGGAGTGCATTACACTGTATGAAGGACCATGGGGAGTGCGCTATACTATATGGAGGACTATGGGGAGTGCATTATATTGTATGGAGGACCATGAGGAGTGCATTATATTGTATGGAGGACCATGCGGAGTGCATTATACTGTATGGAGAACCATGGGTAGTGCATTATACTGTATAGGGAACCATTGAGGTACATTATACTGTATGGAGGACCATGGGGGTGCATTATACTGTACACAAAACCATTGGGGTGCATTATACTGTATGGAGGACCATGGGGAGTGCATTATAATGTATGGAGGACCATGGGGAGTGCATTATACTATATGGAGGACTATGGAGAGTGAATTATATTGTATGGAGGACAATGGGGAGTGCATTATACTGTATGGTGGACCATTTGGAGTACATTATAATATATGGAGGACTATGGAAAGTGCATTATATTGTATGGAGGACCATGGGGAGTGCATTATTTTGTATGGAGGACCATTGGGGTGCATTATACTGTATGGAGGACCATGGGAAGTGCATTATATTGTATGGAGGACCATGAGGAGTGCATTATATTGTATGGAGGACCATGGGGAGTGCATTATATTGTATGGAGGACCATGGGGTGTGCGTTATATTGTTTGGAAGACCATGCAAAGTGCGTTATACTGTATGGAGGACCATGAGGAGTGCATTATACTGTATGGAGGACCATGGGGAGTGCATTATACTATATGGAGGACTATAGGGAGTGAATTATATTGTATGGAGGACCCTGGATAGTGCATTATACTATATGGAGGACTATGGAGAGTGAATTATATTGTATGGAGGACCATGGGGAGTGCATTACACTGTATGGAGGACCATGTGGAATGCATTATACTATATGAAGGACTATGTGGAGTACATTATATTTCATGGAGGACCATGGGGAGTGCATTATATTGTATGGAGAACCATGGGGAGTGTATTATACTGTATGGAGGACCATGGGGAGTGCATTATATGGTATGGATGACCATGGGGAGTGCATTATATGGTATGGAGGTCCATGAGGAGTGCATTACACTGTATGGAGGACCATGGGGAGTGCATTATACTATATGGAGGACTATGGGGAGTGCATTATATTGTATGGAGGACCATGGGGAGTGCATTATATTGTATGTAGAACCATGGGGAGTGCATTATACTGTATGGAGGACCATGGGGAGTGCATTACACTGTATAGAGAACCATTTAGGTACATTATACTGTATGAAGGACCATGGGGGTGCATTATACTGTATGCAAAACCATTGGGGTGCATTATACTTTATGGAGGACCATGGGGAGTGCATTATAATGTATGGAGGACCTTGGGGAGTGCATTATACTATATGGAGGACTATGGAGAGTGAATTATATTGAATGGAGGACCATGGGGAGTGCATTATACTGTATGGAGGACCATTTTGAGTACATTATAATATATGGAGGACTATGGAAAGTGCATTATATTGCATGGAGGACCATGGGGAGTGCATTATTTTGTATGGAGGACCATTGGGGTGCATTATACTGTATGGAGGACCATGAGGAGTGCATTATATTGTATGGAGGACCATGGGGAGTGCATTATATTGTATGGAAGACCATGCGAAGTGCGTTATACTGTATGAAGGACCATGAGGAGTGCATTATTCTGTATGGAGGACCATGGGGAGTGCAATATACTATATGGAGGACTATGGGGAGTGAATTATATTGTATGGAAGACCCAGGATAGTGCATTATGCTATATGGAGGACTTTGGAGAGTGAATTATATTGTATGGAGGACCATGGGGAGTGCATTACACTGTATGGAGGACCATGGGGAGTGCATTATACTGTATGAAGGACTATGTGGAGTACATTATATTTTATGGAGGACCATGGGGAGTGCATTATATTATATGGAGAACCATGGGGAGTGTATGATACTGTATGGAGGACCATGGGGAGTGCATTATATGGTATGGATGACCATGGGGAGTGTGTTATATAGTATGGAGGACCATGGGGAGTGCATTACACTGTATGGAGGACCATGGGGAGTGCATTATTCTATATGGAGGACTATGGGGAGTGCATTATATTGTATGGAGGACCATGGGGAGTGCATTATATTGTATGGAGGACCATGGGGAGTGCATTATACTGTATGGAGGACCATGGGGAGTGCATTACACTGTATAGAGAACCATTGAGGTACATTATACTGTATGGAGGACCATGTGGGTGCATTATACTGTATATAAAACCATTGGGGTGCATTATACTGTATGGAGGACCATGAGGAGTGCATTATAATGTATGGAGGACCATGGGGAGTGCATTATACTATATGGAGGACTATGGAGAGTGAATTATATTGTAAGGAGGACCATGGGGAGTGCATTATACTGTATGGAGGACCATTTGAAGTACATTATAATATATGGAGGACTATGGAAAGTGCATTATATTGCATGGAGGACCATGGGGAGTGCATTATTTTGTATGGAGGATCATTGGGGTGCATTATACTGTATGGAGGACCATGGGAGTTGCATTATATTGTATGGAGTACCATGAGGAGAGCATTATACTGTATGGAGGACCATGGGGAGTGCATTATACTATATGGAGGACTATGGGGAGTGAATTATATTGTATGGAGGACCCTGGATAGTGCATTATGCTATATGGAGGACTTTGGAGAGTGAATTATATTGTATGGAGGACCATGGGGAGTGCATTACATTGTATGGAGGACCATGTGGAGTGCATTATACTGTATGAAGGACTATGTGGAGTACATTATATTTTATGGAGGACCATGGGGAGTGCATTATATTGTATGGAGAACCATGGGGAGTTTATTATACTGTATGGAGGACCATGGGGAGTGCATTATGTGGTATGGAGGACCATGGGGAGTGCATTATATGGTATGGAGGACCATGGGGAGTGCATTATACTGTATGGAGGACCATTGGGGTGCATTATACTCTATTGAGGACCATGGGAAGTGCATTATATTGTATGGAGGACCATGGGGAGTGCATTATATGGTATGGAGGACCATGCGGAGTGCATTATACTGTATGGAGGACCATGGGGGTGCATTATAGTCTATACACAACCATTGTGGTGCATTATACTGTATGGAGGACCATGGGGAGTGCATTATACTGTAAGGAGGACCATGGGGATTGCATTATATTGTATGGAGAACGTTATACTATATGGAGGATCATGGGGAGTGCATTATATTGTATGGTGGACCATTGGGGTGCATTATACTGTATGGAGGACTATGGGGAGTGCATTATACTGTATGGAGGACTATGGGATGTGCATTATACTGTATGGAGGACCATGGGGAGTGCATTATATTGTGTGGAGAACCATTGGAGTGCATTATACTGTATGGAGGACCATGGGGAGTGCAATATACTATATGGAGGACCATGGGGAGTGCAGTATACTGTATGGAGGATCATGGGGAGTGCATTATACTTTATAGAGGACTATGGGGAGCGCATTATACTATATGGAGGACCCTGGGAAGTGTATTATATTGTGTGGAGGACCATGGGGGTGCATATTATTCTATGGAGAAACATGGGGCATGCATTATATTTTATGGAGGACCATGGAGAGTGCACTTTACTTTATGGAGGACCATAGGGAGTGAATTATATTCTATGGATGACCATGAAGAGTGATTATAGTATATGGAGGATTATGGGGGGCACATTTTAATATGTGGGGGTCAATTATACTGTATGCAGGCCCATTATAGTGCATGGAGGGCTTTGTGGGGTTCACAGTTGGAGGATCATACTGTGTTGGGGTCACGATACTTTGCCTTAGGAGTTGAGATGGGGTACAGTAGGGTCATTTTACTGTGCATGTGGAGGAATTCACCATGGGGGTATCATACTGTGTTTAGGGGGGCACTTTTGTTGGCATCATACTTTTTATGGGGGTAATGAAAGAGAAAATTAGGACTTCAGCAGGAGGAAAATGAGTATCTAAAGGCTGGAAAGTTGTGAGATCTGCTCTTCTGTGATCCCAACAATTATTATTATTTTTTTGGAGGGGTGGTGGGGGCAATTAAAACTGGGGGCCCCATGATTTCTATGTACGCCCCTTCCCCTCTCTGATCTGTAGGAACCTGTGAACAAAATGTAGTATATGGGTCATAAAAAATACAGCTGGAGAAGTCAATATTGTTTTAGGGTTGTCTGTGTTGTGGATAAATAAAGTATTGTATGTGCACAATGAATTCACCAGCAGAATAGTGAGTGCAGCTCTGGAGTACAATACAGAATGTTACTCAGGATCAGTACAGGATCAGTAATGTAATGTATGTACACAGTGACTGCACCAACAGAATAGTGAGTGCAGCTCTGGAGTATAATACAGGATGTAACTCAGGATCAGTACAGGATCAGTAATGTATGTACACAGTGACTTCACCAGCAGAATAGTGAGTGCAGCTCTGGAGTATAATACAGGATGTAACTCAGGAGCAGTAATGTAATGTATGTACACAGTGTCTGCACCAGCAGCATACTGGGTGCAGCTCTGATCAGCTGCTTGTCAGTGTGCTGATTACGGGTGTGGTGGCTGCAGATCCTGCTGTGAGCTCCTGATCTCTGAGAAACCAACACCTCTCCACCTGGGGACCTGCTTTCTCTCTTTCCCAGGGAGGGAGCGGGTTTCTGGGATGAGTGATGGAGCCAAGTCCCAGGCTTCTGCTTCCCGAACCAGGCCGGCGGGGGGCAGAAGAAACCAGCAACCGGCCTGCACATCAGAGGACTCGGGGGTGAGACGCTGCACCAGGAGTCGCAGCAATGTGGCTCCTACTCCCCCCGGGATTGTGGAGACCCCCAGAAGCCGCAAGGCTTCCAGCATGGAGGAAAAGCCTGACAGCGGCGTGCAAGATGGCGCTCCTTCCGGAGGAAAGCTGAGTGCTCACGGAGGTGAGGCCGACCTCCCTGAGGGGGAATGGGCGCTGCAGGGACCCCGGGAGTCTGTGTCCACCTATGCCTCCCGGGTCATGATCCGCCTCCGTGAGTATGAAGATGCCAGTAAGCTCATCAGGAGGCTCCGGGAGGAGCTGCGCTGCACAAGCGCCAAAGCTGCGGGGGCCTCCAAACCAAGGAAGGCAAAACTCCAAGCCGAGGTAAAAAGACTGAGCAGTGAAATTCAACGCCTGAAACTTAGGAAAGCCACCATCAGGGAGCAGAGTGGTCCTTTCAAAGAAAAACTTATAAATGAAGACCGCTTTAGAGAAATGGCTGATACCAGAGAGCAAAGGCAGATAGGGCTGCAGCCTGAGAGCCAGGTGAATGATGAGAGTGATGATGACCAGCAGCAAGCCCCACCTGGCAGCCTGCAAAGTCACCCGCAGGCCACGTGCAGCGAGCTCCCTGCAGGACAGGCGACAGTGACATCCGGTCGCAGTTCTGCCGGCTCTGGGGAGGACAGTGACAGCAGCGGCCAGGGAGGGGCGCTAATGGCGGAGATTAAGCTCCTGGAGTCCCCAGTGTGCCTCCAAAACTTCCATCTTGGTGACGATCTACCAGAAGAGGCACCTGGGGGCCACAAAAAGGCAAAGAAGACCAAGCCAAAGCTGCAGGAAGCGGTAAGATACGTATATGCCCCCCTCCCTGTACCCCCTGAGTCGGCGGCAGGCTCAGCTCGCTGTATAAGCCCCGTTGCCCAGCCCAGCCCGGGTTCTGCTGTGGATCCGGTGCAAAGGCGCGGGGAGATTACAGAGCGCGGTAGTGAGGCGCAGAGCTCCGTCTCTGCTTGTAGTAGTGGGGACGTAGCAGGAGGTGCATCAGCCGAGAGGCTGGACAGTGAGGGCAGCCCGGCGGCGGGCGTTCCGTCAGGCCACGATGCTGTGGTGCGCTCCTCAGTGGGAGGGGGGAGCAGCCCGGTGTCGGGGGCAGCTCCGGTAGCCTCGGCGCCTCTGAATGCTGTTGCCGCTGATCACTTAGTTGAGAAGCGGCGGCAGTGTGAGGGGGCAGTTGGGGCTGAGCGTTCCGGTCCTCCCACGAAAGTGCTATTTTGTGTTGGCGTCGCTGGTCCGGAAGATCCTGATGCTAAAGATCAGCGGCGCCTAACTGCAGCTAGAGATCAGCGGCACATTATACCAAATGCCAAACAGCGGCAATTACCGACCGATGATGTGGAGGGCACACATAAGACCGGGGGTGAGGTCGCCTCCAGTTCTATGGAGGTGACTGAGCCCCTTGTGCCTGATGCGGAGGTCAAAAGGTCATCCACCATTGTTACTGGTCCAGCAGGAATGAATGTGGTGGTGGAGGTGAATGAGGATAATTCATTGTCTAGTGGTGTGGTTGCTGGTTTGGTGGAGGGTGAGATGGAGGTGGGTAATGGTGATACTGTTGGGGCTGATGTGGTCACTGGTCCGGTTGCCCCCCCGGGGGTGGCAACACCTGTCCAGAGTTATGCCAGTGTCACCTCCGGGGCAAATAGGGCATCCTCCTCGTCTCCGAGCTTTGGGGACGGCATGTTGCAACGGCGCCTTCTGGAGGCTCTAAAGAAGGGGGAGAGATCACTAATGGTAGAGGGTCGAGAGGTTGATCTATCCTTCTGGATAGAGAGGCATGGCCTCGGGGCCTTCCGAGAGCAAAAAGGGGGAGATACAGTGTGGTCCCTCCCGACAGCCGGGCCAGGCAGTGTGCGTAGGAATGTGGTCCGTCTTCGGTGGAGGGGCAGTGATGCATGTCCACCAAGGTCTAAAGTTGTGGAGCTCCTGCTGAGGATGTGCTTCAAGGCGATTGACATCTACGCCTTGATACATCCCTATTCCACGCTTGAGTTTGATGTCAGCTTTGTTCGGCCGGAGGGGCTTGAGCTCTTCTGGGCGAATTATGAGTTGGCAAAAAATGAGCCCGGCTGGCGATACTTTGCCGTTCAGGCAGTGTCTCGCCAAAACCAGATCAAGAAAGTGACCGTGATGACTCGTAACGAGTCGCTTTCTTGCTATGACATCATGACGTGGCTTGGTCGGTATGGAGAGGTGGTGGAGATGCCAAAGAAAAACCGCGACGAGTTTGGTATCTGGTCAGGGGCCTGGACGTTTATGGTAAAACTTAAGCGTTCAGGTGGTACGGTTGCCCACATTCCATCGTCTGCCTTCCTGGGTAGGGATCGTATCCTGGTCTTCTACCAGGGGCAACCGAAGCTCTGTCACAGGTGCGGCGACCCCACACACTTCAGTGCAAACTGCACCGTGCAGAAATGCGCGTTGTGTGGGGTTTTGTCGGCCATCTTGCCGCCTCTTGTGTGGAGATTAGGTGCCACCTGTGTGGTGAGTTAGGCCACCCATTCAGCCGTTGTCCTCGCTCCTTTGCTAATGCAGTCGAGACCCCGGTGGGAGTAAGCCGTGAGGCCGATTCTGCTGGAGAGGGGACTAGTAGGGGTGGGGGAGCTGAGGGGCCAGGAAAGAAAAGCAATAAAAAGACGCCTGCCCAGCTGAGGCATCTAGACAAGCGCAGACAGGAGAGGGAGCGGGGCGAGCCCCAGACTACCGGGGCAGCCCCTGTCCTGGATGCCAGTGTTGCTGCTGAGGCCCCGAGGGATGATGAGTTGGATGAGGAGGTCAGGAGGATCCACAGGGAGGAAACTGCCTCTGCTTCAGAATCCTCCCATTATGAAAGTATGGATGAGGATAATAAGCGGTGGCTAGAGCACAAGCGTAAGCTCGGCACCAAAAAGAAGAGAAAGAAGGGAGATAAAACATCTTCTCCCGCTCTGACCAAGGTACCTAAGGAAGGTAAAACCGACTTCCCTCTAGTTGGTCTTTCTAACCGGTTCCAAGCCCTTGATAACATCTCTTCCTCTGAGGAGGAGGTTGAGGGTGAGGTTCCGGCTTCAGCGGAGCTTACAGGGGGCGCCGAGTCTCCTTCTCCTGGGGATACAAGGTCCTTGGGGGGAGGGACTGGCCCAGAGTCCGGAGACGAGGACGAAAAAAGAACGAAAAATGTGGGAATGGACACCTCTGTGTCATTAAAGAGGGGGAAGGATTCCTCCTCTGAGTCAGAGGATAAGGGGAGTGGGAAGAAGAAAGCCATCTAACTCAATCACCAATGATGGCGGTACCCACTCCGTTGACGCTGGCGTCCATTAATGTCGCCAGCATTAAGTCAAACATGGCTAGATTTGCGGCCTTTGATTTTCTCAGCCGGGTTGAAGCTGACATTTTTTTTTTGCAAGAGACCAGGCTGCCAAATATGGCAGAGGTGTTTATAGCTAAGAGGGAGTGGAGACTCGGGCCCTCCTATTGGTCTCTTGCGGCCGAGCCGTATAGCGGAGTGGCGGTCCTTTTTACCGCACCGGTAGAATGCCGACGGGTTATTGAGTTAGCAATGGGGAGGTGCCTGATATTAGATGTCCTCATGAAGGGACAAGAGCTCCGGCTCATTAACATCTATGGTCCCCAATCTAAATGGGACCGGAAGTGTCTCTTTATGAGGATCAAGCCCTACCTTTTTACGAGTCGGCAGGTCGTCTTTGGAGGGGACTTCAACACTGTCACGAGGCCCCGGGATAGAGGAGGTTCCAGAGACAAGCTGACTTATGATAGCGTCGCCCTTAATAGTATAGCTAGTGAGGCTCGCCTGGTGGATGTCCACATCCGGCACACCGCAGGCCACGAGGGGTTCACCTATCATAGAGGTAACTGTAGGTCCAGGATAGACAGGTTTTATTTAAAGGAGGAAGCCGTCTCTTCAGCAGTATCTGTTGTTGAGGTGGAGTTCTCCGATCACTGTTTGATTTTGTTTTCCCTGAATGTTACAGAGACCCCCCGGATGGGAAGAGGCTTTTGGAGGCTCAATTCGTCTCTCTTGGAAGAAGCGGAGATAAGACAGTCCTTTGAGGATTTTCTTCAGAGCCAGGTACCCTTACTGGATCTTTGTAGTAGTAAGTCAGAGTGGTGGGAGATGTTTAAGAAAAGGGTGGCGAGATTCTTCCGCCAGCTCTCGAGCCTCAGGAGCCTGGACAGGTACCGCCTGTAACAGGGCCTGAGGAGGAAACTCGAGCATCTTGTCTCAACTGGAGGTAGCCGCGAGGAGATCTCCAGAGTGAAATCTTTGCTAATGAGGTGTCAGTATGATAGACACGCATCTTTGGTTTTTGAGAGGGATTACGGGAAGTACCGCTCGCCCGACCCTTATAGAAACTGCAAGATGTCAGTGAATAGTAAAGTTGTTACAGGACTGGTTGACACTGCGGGGTCCCTGAAAAGATCCAGATCAGGGATCCTGGAGGTCGTCAGATCCCTCTACTCGCACCTCTTGGGGAAGAGGGATCTGGATTGGGATGAGATGTCGGCTTTTCTGGCTGAAGCCGTCCCCGAACCAGGGGTAGACCCCTCTCTTGGCGTTTTGACAGAGATGATCAGGGAAGAGGAAGTTAAGTTGGCAATTGAAGGGCTTGCCCTGAAGAAATCTCCCGGTCCGGATGGCTTAACATCTGAATTCTATAAGACCTTTAAGGACGCCTTGGTTCCCCTCTTGACTGAGGTATTCAATGAGTGTCTTTCCTCGGGCACTCTGCCAAAGTCAATGAGGAGGTCTGCCCTGATCATCTTGTCAAAGGGTAAGGACCCATCTTGCATTGAGAATTGGCGTCCCATAGCGCTTCTCAATGCAGACAGGAAGGTTTTGGCAAAGGTGCTGTTTAATCGGCTGGTGAAATTTGCACCCCAGCTCCTTTCGGGGGCCCAGCATTGCTCTGTTCCGGGCCGCAGTACAATTAGTGCTGTACTCTGTGTCCGAGAGGCGGTGGAGCAGGGTAGGGCTGGCCACTGGAAGGGGTACATGCTGTCATTGGACCAGGCAAAAGCGTTTGATCGGGTTAATCATGAGTACCTCTGGTCTGTCCTTCTGAGGTATGGCCTGCCGGGGGGGTTTGTTGATTGGCTTAAGACCTTGTACTCTGGGGCAGAGAGTTTCCCGCTTGTGAACGGTTGGATTGGCAGCTCTTTTGAGGTTGGGTGTGGTGTTCGCCAGGGTTGTCCCTTGAGCCCGCTACTGTACGTGTTTGCGATTGACCCACTTCTTAGGAGGGTGGAGCGTGGACCGTTGGCTGGGATCGGGATGGACCGGGCAGCACCGGAAGCCACTCTGAGAGTGGTGGCGTATGCCGATGACGTCACGGTTTTTGTTTCCTCTGATGGGGAGGCAGAATGGCTGATGTCAGAGGTAAATCGCTACTCGGAGGCATCCGGGTCTAAGATCAACCGGGATAAGTGTGAGAGTCTCTGGCTGGGAGGAGGAGATCCTGGTTTTGATCTCCCGGACACCCTTCCAGAACCCAAAGTCTCTGCAAAAGTTCTTGGCATCGAATTTGGCCAGTGGGATTACCCCAAACAAAATTGGGACAGCAGGCTAGAGATCGCCACTCAGAAGGTGAACCAATGGAAGGGTTGGTCTTTGACCCTAAGGGAAAGGGTAAACCTGATCAAAACTTACCTGCTCCCTTTGCTGATCTATCTGGGCAGTGTGTGCATCTTGCCAGAGCCTCTCTGGACTCGGGTCTACAGTTTGTTCTTTCAACTGTTATGGGGGAATAGACTGAACCTGGTCAAGAGGGAGGTTACTTACCGTACGAGGAGACTAGGAGGGTTGGGTATGGTCAACCCTGTGGTATTCCTTGTGAATACCTTCATTAAGATCAATATTGCAAACCTCTGGAAAGAGAGGGCTCCTCCGTGGGTATTCTCCTGTAAGGGATGGTTTCAGCCTTTCTTCCAGGAATGGGAGACAGGAGGGCAAGTGAAGGATCTCCGCACACCGCATGGACATCTCCCAGCTTACGCTACCGTGGTTCTGAAGGTAATTCGCCGGTGGGGTCTGGGAATGTGGGAGGTCAGGACTCTGCCAAGGAAGCTCCTTGACAAAAGGGTTCTGTTGACCCATTTTCAGAGGCCTCTGGTGCTCAGGGATTGCCCAAGTCGGGATCTTGGGGTGGGTCTGCATCTTTTGAATTCTATCAGGATCCCCTCGATGGTTTGGGACTTGGCTTGGCGCTGCTTCCATGGGAAACTGTGTGTGAGGGACAATCTGAAGTGTAGGAGCTCTGAGGACAGGAACTGTCCTCGGGAGCATTGTGGTACCATGCTTGAAAGCATGGACCACTTCCTGCTTCGTTGTCCCTTTAACACAGAGGTGTACAACAGGGTGGGCGCCTCCATTGGCTGGCCCCGGCTGGCCGGTCTCTCTTATGCATAATGGGCCTATGGAGCATTCGGGGACCTGGGTGGTCGGGACCGCTGCACCTTATTTCTAGTTAGCGCAGTGGTTAGATATCACACGTGGAACGCACGGTGCTTAGTATCGACGCAGCGGAAAATCCTCCCAGTGGACGATGTGTTTAGGACCATACTCGGTGACCTGGTGAAGGTGCGTTCTCTGGAGTATGAGAGAGTGGGTACACGGAGGGCCGCTCTCCTCTGGAGGGGCTTTTCTTTTAGTGTGCCCTAGTCTGGTCATCTCCTCTCCTGGTGGTGGGCTGCTGCTGACACCATAGATTTTTGTTTTATTGATCAGTAGACAGTGATGTAGGGCTGCAGGCGCCGAACTTGGGCTTTGTCAGTTGTGGTTATTGTATTGTTTGTTTCTGTATATATTGTATATATGGGTTTGGGTGTAGGTGTTAGGTTGGGTGGAGGGAAAAGGGGGAGGTGGGTTCATCTTGTGGGACACTGGTTATTTGGGTGAAAAACTGGCACTGCCTGATCTGGCCTATGGACGTTGGACTGAGGCATGAGGCGTAGGACCAGCTCTCAGGTCAGTGCCGGGGAGGGACTGGTGGGCTTGAGTGTGGGGTGTTTTGTTTTGTCTTGTATATATTTGTATAGTTAGTATTTATTTTATTTTATTTATTTAAAAAAAAAAAAAAAGAAAAAAAAAAAAAAAGAATGTATATATTAGTTTGTATATAATTTGTCGGTTATTGTTTATTATATTGTTATTATTTGTTTGGTAACCGGACCAGATGTCATGGTGTAGGTAGTTATTATTGTGTATATATGTATAATATGTGTGTGAGGGGAGAGGGAGCGGCTGGACCAGTTTCATTACATTGTTTATTTTCTGGTTATTAATTTTCTTATGTTTCTGTTATTATTATTGTTATGTTTTTCATTTTTATAATAAGGGTATGTGCACACGATGCAGAAATGCTCAGGATTTTTTCCTGAGCGTTTCTGCATCTCTCTGGCAGGAAAAAACGCATGCGGATTGTACATGCGGATTGTACATGCGGTTTCCTGCCAGGGACATGCGGATGTGAAGCGGTCTTCACTTTCATTTCCGTATGCGGGTTGACAAGCGCTTCCCAAGCGATTTTAGCATCACTTGGAAAGTGCTTGTCAACTTCACACTATATAAATCCATGCAACCGGCATGAATTTATATAGTGTGTGAATGTCAAAAAATAAAAAATAAATCTATACTTTACCCTCTGATGGCCCCCGGTGTCTTGCTTCATCGGTCCCGGCTGCCGGCAGTGAAGACTTTAGGACCTTCCGACGTCAGCGTCACGTGACCCGTCACATGACTCTGACGTCAGCGAAGGTCCTTCTTCATTCAACCGCGAAGTGCCCGGGAAGCCGGCAGGACGCAGCGCGGGCCGTCAGAAGGTGAGAATATATATATTTTTTATTTTATTCTTTTGGTACCTGGGTCTGGATGAGAGTTCTCTCATCCACACCCGGGTACCATCCGCACATTAGACCGCATGAAAAGCGCATCAACATATACAGTGATGCGGATTCCATGCGGTCTAATGCAAGTCAATGGCGGCAAAAGAGCAGCGTTTCCGCAAAATTAATTGACATGCTGCGGATTTTTGACCGCAGCGTTTACGCTGCGGAAAAATCCGCATCATGGGCACAGCACATGCGGATTTCAATTGGGGAACATTGCTGCCCTTCTACCATGCGTTTTTCATGCGTTTCCGCGGCGTTTACGCAACTGCAAAAACGCCGCGGAAACGCATGAAAAACGCATCGTGTGAACTCAGCCTAAAAGATCTACAGGATGTAACTCAGGATCAGTACAGGATCAGTAATGTAATGTATGTACACAGTGACTGCACCAGCAGAATAGTGAGTGCAGCTCTGGAGTATAATACAGGATGTAACTCAGGATCAGTACAGGATCAGTAATGTAATGTATGTACACAGTGACTGCACCAACAGAATAGTGAGTGCAGCTCTGGGGTATAATACAGGATTTAACTCGGGATGAGTACAGCATCAGTAATGTAATGTATGTACACAGTGACTGCACCAGCAGAATAGTGAGTGCAGCTCTGGGGTATAATACAGGATATAACTCAGGATCAGTAATGTATTGTATGTACACAGTGACTGCACCAGCAGAATAGTGAGTGCAGCTCTGGAGTATAATACAGGATGTAACTCAGGATCAGTAATTTAATGTACAGTGGGTACGGAAAGTATTCAGATCCCTTTACATTTTTCACTCTTTGTTTCATTGCAGCCATTTGGTAAATTCTAAAAAGTTCATTTTTTTTTCTCATTAAAGTCTACTCTGCACCCAATCTTGACTGAAAAAAAACAGAAATGTAGAAATTTTTACAAATTTAATAAAAAAGAAAGACTGAAATATGCTATGGTCATAAGTATTCAGACCCTTTGCTCAGTATTGAGTAGAAGCCCCTTTTGAGCTAGTACAGCCATGAGTCTTCTTGGAAATGATGCAACAAGTTTTTCACCCCTGGATTTGGGGATCCTCTGCCATTCTTCCTTGCAGATCCTCTCCAGTTCCGTCAGGTTGGATGGTGAACGTTGGTGAACAGCCATTTTCAGGTCTCTCCAGAGATGCTCAATTGGGTTTAAGTCAGGGCTCTGGCTGGGCCAGTCAAGAATGGTCACAGAGTTGTTCTGAAGCCACTCCTTTGTTATTTTAGCTGTGTGCTTAGGGTCATTGACTTGTTGGAAGGTGAACCTTTGGCCAAGTCTGAGGTCCAGAGCTCTCTGAAAGAGGTTTTCATCCAGGATATCTCTGTACTTGGCCGCATTCATGTTTCCTTCAATTGCAACCAGTCATCCTGTCCCTACAGCTGAAAAACACCCCCGTAACATGATGCTGCCACCACCATGTTTCACTGTTGGGATTGTATTGGGCAGGTGATGAGCAGTGCCTGGTTTTCTCCACACATACTGCTTAGAATTATCACCAAAAAGTTCTATCTTCATCTCTTCAGACCAGAGAATCTTATTTCTCATAGTCTGGGAGTCCTTCATGTGTTTTTGAGCAAACTCTATGCAGGCTTTCATATGTCTTGCACTGAGGAGAGGCTTCCGTCGGGCCACTCTGCCATAAAGGCCCGACTGGTGGAGGGCTGCAGTGATAGTTGACTTTGTGGAGCTTTCTCCCATCTCCCTACTGCATCTCTGGAGCTCAGCCACAGTGATCTTGGGGTTCTTCTTTAGCTCTCTCACCAAGGCTCTTCTCCCACGATTGCTCAGTTTGGCTGGACGGCCAGGTCTAGGAAGTCTTCTGGTGGTCCCAAACTTCTTCCATTTAAGGATTATGGTGGCCACTGTGCTCTTAGGAACTTTGAGTAATGCAGAAATTCTTTTGTAGCCTTGGCCAGATTCTTTGCCTTGCCACAATTCTGTCTCTGAGTTCCTTGGGCAGTTCCTTTGAGCTCATGATTCTCATTTGGTCTGACATGCACTGTGAGCTGTGAGGTCTTATATAGACAGGTGTGTGCCTTTCCAAATCAAGTCCTATCAGTTTAATTAAACACAGCTGGACTCCAATGAAGGAGTAGAACCATCTCAAGGAGGATCACAAGGAAATGGACAGCATGTGACTTAAATATGAGTGTCTGAGCAAAGGGTCTGAATACTTATGACCATGTGATATTTCAGTTTTTCTTTTTCAGTAAATTTGCAAAGATTTCTACATTTCTGTTTTTTTCAGTCAAGATGGGGTGCAGAGTGTACTTTAACCCCTTAATAACATCTGACGTACTAATACGCGTCTGTGCCCTGGGACTTAAGAGCCAGACCCGTATTAGTACGTCATCGCGATCGCGCGCGCACACAGGCTGTGCGGGCGCGATCGCCGCCGGGTGTCAGCTGATTGTCACAGCTGACACCCGGTACTATGTGCAGGGAGCGGTCACGCACCGCTCCCAGCACATTAACCCCCGCGATGCTGCGATCGAAGTCGATCGAAGTCGATCGCGGCATTGCGGGGGCAAGGGGAGGTGATCGGCGATACTCACCTCCTCTTCCGGCTTCCAGCGCAGTCTGCAAAGGCTTCCCGGGTGTTGCCATGACGACCCGATGTCGTCATGACAACATCCGGGTCACCAGAGAGCAGGAAGATTGCTTGGACATGCGCAGTGCATCTCCAAGCAATCTTCACACTGTGCACTTCTGACAGCCTTCATGGCATAGGGATGGTGCTCCATTCCTGTGCCATGCAGGCGATCAGAAAAAAAAAAGTGAAAGTCCCAGAGTGGGACAAAGTAATAAAGTGTATAAACTGTGTGAAAGTGGAAAAAAAAAAAAAAAATGTGCAAAAATATTATAAAAAAATAAAAAAAATAATACACCAAAAATAAAAATATAATGTACCCATCAATAAATATTATTATAAAAAAAATAAAAAAAAACAATAAAAGTACACATATTTGGTATCGCCGCGTCCGGAACAACCTGACCTATAAAACTGTCCCACTAGTTAACCCCTTCAGTGAACACGGTAAAAAAAAAAAAAAAAAAACAAGCAAAAAACAATGCTTTATCACCATACCGCCAAACAAAAAGTGGAATAACACGCATATAAAAAAGACGCATATAAATAAAAATGATACCGCTGAAAACAACATCTCGTCCCGCAAAAAACAAGCCGCCATATAGCTCCATCAGCCGAAAAATAAAAAAGTTATAGCTCTCAGAATAAAGCGATACTAAAAAATATTTTTTTCTATAAAATAGCTTTTATTGTGTATAAGCGCCAAAACATAGAAAAATGATACAAATGTGGTACCGCTGTAAACGTACTGACCCGAAGAGTAAAGCTGCCTCATCAATTTTACCACACGCGGAACAGAATAAAAAAAAAAAAAAAAAACAATTCCTGAATTGTTGGTTTTTGTTTATTCTGCCTCCCAAAAATCGGAATAGAAAGCGATCAAAAAATGTCACGTGCCTGAAAATGGCACCAATAACAACGTCAAGTCATCCCGCAAAAAACGAGCCATCACATGACTGTCTGCCAAAATCTGGAAAAATTATAGCTCTCAAAATATGGCGATGCAAAAACTAGATTTTACAAAAAATGCGTCTTTTAGTGTGTGACAGCTGTCAGTCATAAAAACCCCATATGATTCTGGCATTGCTGTAATCACACCGACCCGAAGAATAAAGTCGTCTAATCACTTATACCGCACAAGGAACGGCGTCAAAAATAAACTCTTGAGTTAGGATTGGGCTAGGGTTAGGGCTGGGTTTGGGGCTAGGGTTGTGCTGGGGCTAGGGTTGTGCTGGGGCTAGGGTTGTGCTGGGGCTAGGGTTGTGCTGGGGCTAGGGTTGTGCTGGGGCTAGGGTTGTGCTAGGGTTAGGGCTGGGGTTGGGATTTTTTTCAAAAGTAAGAAAAAAAGATGACGATATGGCGACTAGTGTTGAGAGCAAGTGCTCGCTACTTGAGTTTGCATCGGGTGCTCTGGTATGCATTTAGTATCGTGGGTATTTGAGTGACATGCTCGAGTCTCTGCCCCATATGCTTCGCGGCCAAAAAACTTTACGGGGATTGCCTGCCATGCACGAGCGATCCCCGCATGTTTTTTTTTGGGTGTATAATAACCGTGAAACATGCGGAGCAGGGACTCGAGCATGACACTCGAGCACACGCTGTACATGGTGCATACCTGAGTACCCGATGCAAACTCAAGTAGCGAGCACTTGCGCTCAAGAATAATGACAACTTATTCAATATGATGACCTAATGTAAACAAATAATGTGCCGTACCTCTGGGTTCAAAATGTTCACTATACACCTTAATAAAATCTTTGAGGGGTATAGTTTCCAAAATGGGGACACTTGTGGAGGAGCTCCACTGTTTAGGCACATCACGGGCTCTCCAAACGCGACATGGTGTCCGCTAACAAATTGAATGGAAAATCGGCTCAAATTGTTAGCGGACGCCATGTTGCGTTTGGAGAGCCCCTGTGTGCCCAAACATTGGAGCTCCCCCACAAGTGACCCCATTTTGGAAACTAGACCCCCCAAGGCACCTATCTAGATGCATAGTGAGCACTTAGAACCCCCAGGTGCTTCACAAATTGATTCGTAAAAATGAAAAAGTGAAAATAAAACACTTTTTCATTTTTATGAATCAATTTGTGAAGCACCTGGGGTTCCAACTGCTCACTATGAATCTAGATAGGTGCCTTGGGGGTCTAGTTTCCAAAATGGGGTCACTTGTGGGGGAGCTCCAATGTTTGGGCACACAGGGACTCTCTAAATGCAACATGGTATCCGCTAACAAATTGAATGGAAAATCGGCTCAAATTGTTAGCGGACACCACATTGCGTTTGGAGAGCCCCTCTGTGCCCAAACTTTGGAGCTCCCCCACAAGTGACCCCATTTTGGAAACTAGACCCCCCAAGGCACCTTTCTAGATGCATAGTGAGCACTTGGAACTCCCAGGTGCTTCACAAATTGATTCGTAAAAATGAAAAAGTGAAAAAAAAAAACACTTTTTCATTTTTATGAATCAATTTGTGAAGCACCTGGGGTTCCAAGTGCTCACTATGAATCTAGATAGGTGCCTTGGGGGGTCTAGTTTCCAAAATGGGGTCACTTGTGGGGGAGCTCCAATGTTTGGGCACACAGGGACTCTCCAAATGCAACATGATATCCGCTAACAAATTGTCGGCTCAAATTGTTAGCGGATATCATGTTGCATTTGGAGAGTCCCTGTGTGCCCAAACATTGGAGCTCCTCCACAAGTGACCCCATTTTGGAAACTAGACCCCCCAAGGCACCTATCTAGATGCATAGTGAGCACTTGGAACCCCTAGGTGCTTCACAAATTAATTCGTAAAAATGAAAAAGTGTTTTTTTTTCACTTTTTCATTATTACGAATCAATTTGTGAAGCACCTGGGGGTTCCAAGTGCTCACTATGCATCTAGAAAGGTGCCTTGGGGGGTCTAGTTTCCAAAATGGGGTCACTTGTGGGGGAGCTCCAAAGTTTGGGCACAGAGGGGCTCTCCAAACGCAATGTGGCGTCCGCTAACAATTTGAGCCGATTTTCCATTCAATTTGTTAGCGGATACCATGTTGCATTTAGAGAGTCCCTGTGTGCCCAAACATTGGAGCTCCCCCACAAGTGACCCCATTTTGGAAACTAGACCCCCCAAGGCACCTATCTAGATGCATAGTGAGCACTCGGAACCCCTAGGTGCTTCACAAATTGATTCGTAAAAATGAAAAAGTGTTTTTTTTTTCACTTTTTCATTATTACGAATCAATTTGTGAGGCACCTGGGGGTTCCAAGTGCTCACTATGCATCTAGAAAGGTGCCTTGGGGGGTCTAGTTTCCAAAATGGGGTCACTTGTGGGGGAGCTCCAAAGTTTGGGCACAGAGGGGCTCTCCAAACGCAATGTGGTTTCCGCTAACAATTTGAGCCGATTTTCCATTCAATTTGTTAGCGGATACCATGTTGCATTTAGAGAGTCCCTGTGTACCCAAACATTGGAGCTCTCCCACAAGTGACCCCATTTTGGAAACTAGACCCCCCAAGGCACCTATCTAGATGCATAGTGAGCAGTTGGAACCCCCAGGTGCTTCACAAATTGATTCATAAAAATGAAAAAGTGTTTTTTTTTTCACTTTTTCATTGTTACGAATCAATTTGTGAAGCACCTGGGGGTTCCAAGTGCTCACTATGCATCTAGATAGGTGCCTTGGGGGGTCTAGTTTCCAAAATGGGGTCACTTGTTGGGGAGCTCCAATGTTTGGGCACACAGCAGCTCTCCAAACGCAACATGGTGTCGCTAACAATTTGAGCCAATTTTGCGTTAAATTTGTTAGCGGACACCATGTTGCATTTAGAGAGCCGCTGTGTGCCCAAATATTGGAGCTCCCCCACAAGTGACCCCATTTTGGAAACTAGACCACCCATGGCACCTATCTAGATGCATAGTGAGCACTTGGAACCCTCAGGTGCTTCACAAATTGATTCATACAAATGAAAAAGTGTTTTTTTTTTCACTTTTTCATTGTTACGAATCAATTTGTGAAGCACCTGGGGGTTCCAAGTGCTCACTATGCATCTAGATAGGTGCCTTGGGGGGTCTAGTTTCCAAAATGGGGTCACTTGTGGGGGAGCTCCAATGTTTGGGCACACAGGGACTCTCTAAATGCAACATGGTGTCCTCTAACAAATTTAACGGAAAATCGGCTCAAATTGTTAGCGACACCATGTTGCGTTTGGAGAGCCGCTGTGTGCCCAAACATTGGAGCTCCCCCACAAGTGACCCCATTTTGGAAACTAGACCCCCCAAGGCACCTATCTAGATGCATTGTGAGCACTTGGAACCCTCAGGTGCTTCACAAATTGATTCATAAAAATGAAAAAGTGTTTTTTTTTTTCACTTTTTCATTGTTACGAATCAATTTGTGAAGCACCTGGGGGTTCCAAGTGCTCACTATGCATCTAGATAGGTGCCTTGGGGGGTCTAGTTTCCAAAATGGGGTCACTTGTGGGGGAGCTCCAAAGTTTGGGCACACATGGGCTCTCCAAACACAACATGGCGTCCGCTAATTATTCAAGCAAATTTTACAATCAAAAAGTCAAATGGCGCTCCTTCCCTTCCGAGCCCTGCCGTGCGCCCAAACAGTATTTTTTCCCCAAATATTGGGTATCTGCGTGCCCAGGGGAAATTGCACAACAAATTTTGGGGTCCATTTTTTCTTGTTACCCCTGTGAAAATAAAAAAAATTGGGTCTAAAGTAACATTTTTGTGAAAAAAGTTAAATGTTCATTTTTTTCTTCCACATTCAAAAAATTCCTGTGAAGCACCTGAAGGGTTAATAAAGTTCTTGAATGTGGTTTTGAGCACCTTGAGGGGTGCAGTTTTTAGAATGGTGTCAGTTTTGGGTATTTTCTGTCATAAAGACCTCTCAAAGTGACTTCAAATGTGATGTGGTCCCTAAAAAAATGGTTTTGTAAATTTTGTTGGAAAAATGAGAAATCGCTGGTCAACTTTTAACCCTTATAGCTCCCTAACAAAAAAAAATTTTGGTTCCAAAATTGTGCTGATGTAAAGTAGACATGTGGGAAATGTTATTTATTAACTCTTTTGTGTGACATATCGCTCTGATTTCAGGGCTTAAAAATTCAAATTTTGAAAATTGCAAAATTTTCAAAATTTTCGCCAAATTTCCGTTTTTTTCACAAATAAACGCAAGTGATATCGAAGAAATTTTTCCACAATCATGAAGTACAATATGTAACGAAAAAACAATCTCAGAATCAGGGGGATCCGTTGAAGCGTTCCAGAGTAATTACCTCATAAAGTGACAGTGGTCAGAATTGTAAAAATTGGCCCGGTAATTAACGTGCAAACCACCCGCGGGGCTTAAGGGGTTAATAAGAAAAAAAAATTAACTTTTTAGAATTTACCAAATGGCTACAATGAAACAAAGAGTGAAAAATGTAAAGGGGTCTGAATACATTCCATATGTAAAGTCATGTCTAAAACCCAGACTAATTGAAGATATAGGAGAGGGAGAAGAGGGGGTCGAGTCCATGTGGGTAGAGATAGAGGGGGCAAAAAATAATAATAAAATATTACTGGGGGTCTGCTATAAGCCACCAAATATAACAGAGGAGAATGAGAATCTGCTATTAGGACTAGTGTTGAGCCACCCCCGTAGTGTTCGAGTTCGGTTCGGTTCGTCGAACACCCGTGTGTTCGCCGAACTGTTTGTCGAACTGTTCGTCGAACACCTTCGAACACCGTTAAAACCAATGGCAGGCAAACAAAAACACATAGAAACACATAGAAAACACCTTCAAAGGTGTCCAAAAGCTGACAAACTGCTCAGAAGACACAACTAACACATGGAAAAGTGACAAGTACATATAGTCATGCGAAAAGAAAAGAGGTGGAGGAGTAAAAGGAGGGGGAGACACAGATATAGGCATGTCATGCCCTTCTAAAATCCAAAAAGTGAGAAGCCGAGACGGCCAGTCCGCTCCTGCCCGTGCCACCTCCGTGTCGCCGGGTTTGTGCCAGAGCCGCGGTGAACCCTGACGGCCAGCCCCCCTCTCCCAATACTGGTGCCTGTCCGCTGGTGGGTCGAGAGAGCCCCCCTGTGGTGGAGGCAGCTCTAAGCTTTTTAATTTAAATTGTCCCTCTAATTTGAATGAATACACTTTAAATCCATTTACAAGGATCTATTGGAGGGCAAGTCTCATGCCAGCAGCCGCGTAATTCCAGCTCCAGTAGCGTCCACTAAAGCTGCTGCAGTTAAAAAGCTTTTATAAGGATCGAGCTCGGCTGTCCACCGCAAGGCATCCTAGTGCCAGTCCCAGCCCCTATGCCTTGGGGTGCCTCCTGATGCTCTTCACTAAGTATCCCGTGGTCCCGAAGCATTTCCTTTGAAAAAATTAAGTGTCCAAACTACAGGTGGTGTAGTTTGCTTAACAGCCGGGATAATCCGCTGACTAGCAGACACTGCTACTAGGCACAAAGTATTTCCTGGGCTAGATGCAGTTAAAAATTTGTAAGTAGATACTCTCGTTGGATGCTGAGAAAGCATTCCATAGAGTCTCCTGGCACGCCATATATGATTCTCTTAAAAAGCTTGGGGTAGGGGTCTAGGGGACCCTTTTATAGCCAAAATCACGGCCCTGTATCACAATACGTCACCTAGGCTGAAGATAAATGGAACTGTAGCACCGAGGGCTCGGTTGCTACAGACGTATTGCACCTCACCCAGAGGTGTGATATCTCACTCTCAGATAAGGATGGAGTGTGGATCAGGACCCGACACCTGCATGCATTACACCACATTGCCATGGGGCAGGGCGACCAATATGCCCCTGAGATGGGCACGACAGTCCCTGTCCCTGGCTGGAGTGGGGGGAGGGAACACTGAGGAAGGGGAACCCTGCAGTGCAGGAGCAGGGAGGAAGCAGTTCCTGGGTGCATTGAGAAGGGAGTATAAAAGGTGGGCACCATCTTAGTTCAGTGCAGAGAAGTCTGAGCAGAAGTGGCAGGGAGCAGGGGCTCTGCATGAGCTCTGCTCCGGAGGCGGGCCTAGTAACAGAGGCCCAGGCCTGCAAGAGGGAGAAGGAAGGAAGAGGAGCGGAGAAGGCTCCAGGAATGAGGAATGAAGGGATCCCAGGGGTGCGGACGGGCGAGTCGCCACCGCACGCCCGAATCCACCTGCGTGGAGGGGTCAGGCCAAAGGGGGAGACCGGTCCCCGAACTAGTGGAGGCAGGAAGCGACCCTCAGCTAGAAACCGGAGGCTCTGACATTTTATGTGGCGCAGCCCCTTGCTCCACCCGCTAGGAAGGCACCACATAGGGTCAGGGAAACTGGCGCCAAGTTTACCAAGAGGAGGCCCGAGGCAGCCGGACAGAAGTGTTGGTAAGAAAGGCCAGACAAAGGACACACAAAGGGGGTCCTGTGAAGCGCTCCAAAGTTATCTGGGAGTTGTCTGAGCCCCTCACCTGGTGAGCACAGTACGACGTGGGCAGCCGTTACCTGCAGACGTGGTCTGGATAATAAGAACTGTGAGTAAAGGCCCTGAACTGCATCACTGACTCCGTGTCGTTACTGCTGCTGCCCTGCACCATCACCCCCATCCTCCGCATACACTGCCCTGAGGCTATACTCCTCCCGTGGGGAGTTATGCTACGCTCTGCTGCACCCACAACACCAGCCTTAGCGGTCTGCCTTGTAGCGGCGGTTCACTCTGACCGCAATCCACGGGTGGCGTAGTCGGACATTTAAACATCAAAACCACATAAATAGTTCCGCCACTGGTTTGACTGCCCTGAGCCACGGAACCGGATCGCCGCCACGAAGACTACAACCACCAGCATCCACCAAAAAGGGTCCGGCTCCGGGTGTCCCAAGGCCCAGGGGGTGCGTCAGAACATTTTCATCACCTTTCACAATCACCAATGGGACAAGGCAGGGATGTCGTCTGTCCCCTCTCTTATACATCCTAGTGACGGAGCACCTGCTCTCATCAATTCGCCATAACCCCAATATTAGGTGGATTGAGGTGGGAGGCACCGAGTACAAGTGCTCTCTATTTGCTGATGATGTCCTAGTATATATCACTCAATCACATATATCCATCCCTGCTGTTATGGCTGAAATAGATCACTTTGTTACATGGTAAAATTTTAAAATCAATGCAGCGAAGTCTGAGGCCCTCGATGTCTCCCTCCCTAAATCCATATAGGATTCCATCCAGTCCAACTTTACCTTTGCCTGGCCCTCACAGGGTATCAAATACTTAGGAATTCCTATTCATAGAGACCTCTCCCATCTATGTTATCTTAATTTTGGGCCCTTTATTGAACAATTCCATACAGACCACGGTTGGCAAGTTGGAACTGTGAGATTCACTACGTGCACCACTGGTATTTTGTGGAAAAGCACATGTAAGATTCTGCAACAGTCTCTGCTGATACTCCTGCATGCGTGCATCCCTTTCTATGGCAGGAATAATTTCTGCAAATTTACTTTTGTACCGGGGATCTAACAGTGTGGCAACCCAGTAGTCAGGATTATTTCTAATTCTCACAATTCGAGTGTCATGTTGCAGGTAGTGCAGCAAGAAGGCACTCATGTGTGTTGCGCATCCAGGAGCACCAAGTCCCTGTTGTGTTGGTGGCGAGGTAACAATCATGCTTCCTTCCTCTGTCCTCTCCCCCCAACCTCGCACAACAGAAATGTGATCAAGGTCTCCCTCATCTGATGAGTCTTCCATCAGTTCGTCCTCCACTTCTTCCTGGGCTCCTGCACCTTCCTCACTAGTTTGGCTGCTACCATGCGCCCTGGTAAAATCATCTCCCCCACCCTCACATGCCTGCCGCCCTGGTGCTGCCGACCGTCTGGACCTTGCAGATGTTAGCCCTTCCGCATACAACTCCTCCTCCTCTACTTCCTCCACCTCCTCTTGTGCCACCACCTGACTCCGAATTCTGTTTAACATGTGAAATCACCGGAATAGTCATGCTGATAATGGCATCGTCAGCACTAAACATCTTCGTCGCCATTTCAAAACTGTGCAGAAGGGTGCATAGGTCCCTGATCTGAGACCACTCCTCCAGCGTGATTTGCCCCACCTCTGAATCTCGTTGGCCCAGGCTATACGTCAGAACGTATTGCACCAGGCTTGTCGGTGCTGCCACAGTCGCTGCAACATGTGCAGAGTTGAATTCCACCGGGTAGGCACATCGCATTTTAGCCGGTGAAGTGGCAGGCCCAACGACTTCTGTAGAGATGTAAGTCGCTGAGCTGCGGGATGCGAACGGCGGAAGTGAGCACACAGCGACCGTGCCCTCTGCAGAAGGCCATCTAGTCTGGGATAGTGGGCTAAAAATTGCTGGACAACCAGGTTCAACACGTGAGCCATACAAGGCACGTGTGTGACATTGCCCCGGCGAAGGGCCGCACCCAGGTTTGCAGCATTGTCGCACACGGCCTTCCCTGGTTTCAGGTCCAGTGGAGACAACCATTCATGAAATTGGTTCTCCAGAGCTGACCACAACTCCTCAGCTGTGTGACTCACATTTCCCAGACATTTCAATGTAAAAACCGCCTGATGACGTTGAGCCCTACTGCCAGCATAGTAAGGAGGTGTGCAGGATCCCTTCTGCGCAGTTAGAAAGCTTGTGGCATGACCAGACAGGCTTTGGGTGCAGGTGGAAGACCGAGAGGAGGTTGAGGAGGCAGAAGCAGTGGAGGAAAAATGACATAAAGAGGATTGACGCACAACTCGTGGGGACGGCAAGACTTGGACAGCAGCCCCTTGTCCTGCTGTCACCATAGTTACCCAGTGCCCAGTCAGCGACATGTAACGCCCCTGTCCATGCCTACTCGTCCAAGTGTCTGTGGTGAAATGCACCCTGTCACACACAGAGTTTCTCAAAGAAGCGGTGATGTTGTGTGCGACATGCTGGTGGAGCGCAGGCACACCTTTCTTTGAGAAGTAGTGCCGACTGGGCATCTGGTACTGGGGCACTGCGACGGACATAAGGTCTCGAAAATCCTCTGTGTCCACCAGGCGGAAAGGCAGCATTTCTGTAGCCAAGAGCTTGCAGATGGTGAAATTCAACCTCTTAGCTTTCTCATGGCTAGGAGGAAATGGTCTTTTACTTGTCCACATCTGAGGGACCGAGGGCTGGCTATTGTGCTTAGACGGGGTTGATAAGGGTGTCCCCGGCAAACTGCCGGTCTGTGAGGAAGATGCAGGCGGACATGTTAGGTTGCCTTGATCCAAAGGTGGTGCTATCGATGTCGGACAGCGCTCAAGACCAGCTGGTGTTACCACCTCCAAAGAAAATGATGACCTGCCAATCACGCTGGCTGTTGCGGGTAAAGAGGTGGCAGGTCTGCGCCCCAAAACAGGTGTGACTGCTGTCCCCCCAGTCACAGAGGATGAAGAGGTCGCGGATGCACAAGATATGGCAGACGGTGGTTGGCCCGGCCGGCTAGACCGCATTGTAGCACACTGAGCTTCCCACTGCAACTTATGCTTCATGTCCATGTGCCGGTTCATGCATGAAGTACTCAAACTATGTATTTTTTGGCCTCTACTTAGCTTTTGCTGACAAATGTTACAGATAACACGAGTTGGGTCATCTTTATCGATCTGAAAAAATGCCCAGGCTATGCAAGGCTTAGCACCCATGCGACCTGAAGAGCCACCACGACTTGTGGTGAGTGGCAGAGTTGTGTTTGAGGATGCAGTTGTTGACGTGCTTCCAGTACTACGTCTCTGTCCAGGAAGGCGCAACCTGACCTCGTCGTCACTAGCATCTTCCTCCACCTCCTCTGCTGACCTCATCTCTTGGCTGACTGTGGGTTGACAGTAAGTGGGATCTCCGACCTTATCATCATCACCCTGTGCGTTATCACACCCGTCGTCCTCAGAGCCAACCTGTTCCTGCCCTGACAAAAAACTAAAGTTGTCGCTCCAATCAGGTATTTGAGTCTTATCATCGTCTTCCTCATTGTCTCCACCAACAGGAGTTACAGTTTGGGAATGAGGGTCTACATTATGGTCAGAACCTTCTGCGTCTGGTCCTGGATCCGACTCATAAAGATTCTGGGCATCAGTGCAGATCATTTCCTCGTCTGGATTCACAGAAGCGCTGGAGTCGACCTCTGATTCCCAGGCTATAGTATGAGTAAACAGCTCTGCAGACTCAACCATCTGTTCTACCTCATACTCAGATGGGCAGCTGGAGATTTGGGAGCTGTGAGGAAGCAAGTGCGATTTGGGTGACACCTTTGAGGACTGGAGTATTTGTGATGTTGAAGTTGATGTGGAGGAGAGCCCACTTAAAGGAGCACTTGATATCCGTTGAAGCACCTGCTGTTTTTGTGCCTCATCTGGAATTTGTAGCGATTGGCGTGGCCGTAAGAAAGGGATCTTATCACATTGTCCGCTAAAAGAAGTAGACATTTTAGTTTGGCTGGAAGATGGTCTTTCTTCTGCACCTACCCCACGGACACAACCTTTTTTCCCCTTCCCAAAACGCCTATTCCCCTTTCCACCAGCAGCAGGCCTTTTTCCACTCATTTTGGTGGTTAACTAATTCACAACTCTGGAGTTGTTTGCACAAAAAAACAATGGATGGTAACCGAGCAGAGCTGAGTGGCCAAACTGTGGTATTAGGCCAAAACTATTGGCTGGGTTAGATGCAGAAAAAAATTATTTTTAATTTGCAACCTGATGGAGGTCAGTATAGATGGACTAATAGACCAAGTCCCACACACCGCTAGAAGCCCAAATATTTTTTCAGAGCTAGATGCAGAAATTTTTTTTATTCAATTTGCAACCTGATGGAGGTCAGTATAGATGGACTAATAGACCAAGTCCCACACACTGCTAGAAGCCCAAATATTTTTTCAGAGCTAGATGCAGAAAAAAATTATTTTTAATTTGCAACCTGATGGAGGTCAGTATAGATGGACTAATAGACCAAGTCCCACACACTGCTAGAAGCCCAAATATTTTTTCAGAGCTAGATGCAGAAAAAAAATATTTTTAATTTGCAACCTGATGGAGGTCAGTATAGATGGACTAATAGACCAAGTCCCACACACTGCTAGAAGCCCAAATATTTTTTCAGAGCTAGATGCAGAAAAAAATTATATTCAGTTTGCAACCTGATGGAGGTCAGTATAGATGGACTAATAGAATGATGCTATGCCCAAAAGATTTTACTTCACTAGGTGCAGTAAAAAAATTGGTATTCTATACACAGGTGGTATATCTTGCAACACAGATAGGCTACTCCACTGACTAACACACTCTGCAATAGGCCAAAAAGGATTAGCTTTGCTAGATTCAGCCAAATGCTGTGAAAAAAACTTGCACAGCACTGGCACAGACCTGCCTGGCAAAAACTGATAGGAACTGATGTAACCTAGTCCTGAAAAGGACTCCAATTACAATTAGTCTTTACTCCCACAATCTATCTATTTAAGAGCACAGACCTGCCTGATAAAAGTCGTAGGAAATGCTGTAACCTAGTCCTTAAAAGGACTGCAATCACAACTATTCCCTACTCCCAAGCTATCTGTATATTTGTGCGAAAATTGGCTTGAAATTAACAAGGTATAGCGCACACAGCAACAGCGGTGCCGTCTAACACGCAGCTGCAGCAGTGAGAAAATGGTGGCGACGGGGAAAATGGCTTGGTCTTATAGGGCAAGGACATGTGACATACACTGCCAATCACACATGCCCTTGCTTGTGTGAAAAAAAGCACTTCGCTCCGTGTGTGCGCTGCTGATAGGCTGACAGATTGCACCTCCCCACTGCAAATGCGGGAAAGAGAAAAAAAAATGGAGATCTTCATTGTTCCTGCAGAGATCCATCCCCTGCCCCTCCCCCCGCCCCGCTGTACACTCAAACTGCGTATTAACATTAATTTTCATCATTACTGAGAAAAAATCCAGCTATGATTTTGGTGCACGAACAGTTATCGAACATAACCTCGAACAGCCGAATTTTTCTCAAATTGTTCGTGTTCGCCGACCGGCTCGAACACCGCCCAAAACAGCTCGAATTTGAGATTGGCGAACAGTTCGAGTAGAACAACGCTCATCTCTAATTAGGACAAATAGACAAAGTAGCAAAACATAATGAAGTGATTGTAATGGGGGATTTCAACTACCCGGATATTGACTGGGAAACAGAAACCTGTAGATCTCAGAAAGGAAAAAGGTTCTTGACAAATATTAAGGATAATTATTTCTCCCAACTAGTGCAGGAACCAACGAGAGGGAAGGCCGTGTTGGACTTAATATTGACTAATAGGCCTGATAGAATAACTGAGGTACAGATAGGGGGGCACCTAGGTAATAGCGACCATAATATTATCGACTTCAAAATGTCCTTCAGTAGGGTTATCAATAAGGGAACAACTAAAACATTAAACTTTAGGAGGGCGAAGTTTGATCAGCTGACAGAAAACCTTCAACTTATTGACTGGGACAAAGTACTTAATCAATGGAATACGAATAGTAAACGGGAAACCTTCAAAAGAATTCTGAATACTCAGTGCGAGAGGTATATATCGTATGGGAATAAAAGGGCCAGAAATAAGAGGAAACCAATATGGTTGAACAAGAACGTAAAAGGGGCGTTAAATAGCAAAAAAGAGGCATTCAAGAGATTAAAACAGGAAAACAGTAAGGAGGCACTAATGTGTTACAAGGAAAAAACGAGAACCTGCAAAAAACAAATAAAAATAGCGAAGGAGGAAACAGAGAAACATATTGCTAGGGAAAGTAGATCAGATCCCAAACTGTTCTTTACGTATATAAATAGTAAAAGGATTAAATCGGATAATATTGGACCGATAAAAAGTGAGGAAGGCAAAATCATAGAGAAAGATGAGGATAAAGCTAATCTATTAAATAATTTTTTTTCGACAACTTTCACAAAGGAAATAGAACTAACAGGAGAAATGAGAAGTGACAAGCTTAATCCTCCACTAAGTATGACAAATCTAACCCAAGCTGGGGTACAGAAACGCCTCAGTAACATTAAAATAAACAAATCACCAGGACCTGATGGCATACACCCACGGGTACTAAGGGAACTAAGTAATGTGATAGACAGACCGTTATATCTTATATTTAAGGACTCTGTTGAGACTGGGTCTGTACCACTTGATTGGCGACAGGCGAATGTAGTGCCAATATTCAAAAAGGGAGCAAAAAGTGACGCCGGAAACTATCAGCCGGTGAGTCTGACGTCCGTTGTGGGCAAAATTTTTGAAATCTTCATTAAAGAGGCAATTACGGAGCATCTTGACGCTAATAATCTTTTAATCCCGAACCAACATGGATTCATGAGGAATCGCTCCTGCCAAACAAACCTGATTGACTTCTACGAGGAGGTTAGCTCTCGAGTAGATCAGGGGGAACCAGTGGATGTCGTGTATCTCGACTTCTCAAAAGCGTTCGATAGCGTGCCACATAATAGGTTGGTATACAAAATGAGAATGATGGGGCTGGGGGAAAATGTCTGCAAGTGGGTAGCTAACTGGCTAAAGGATAGAAGGCAGAGGATGGTTATAAATGGAATATACTCAGATTAGGTAAGCGTCACTAGTGGGGTACCACAGGGGTCTGTACTGGGCCCAATGTTATTTAATATCTTTATTAACGACATAGTCAACGGGATAAATAGTAAAATATCAATATTTGCAGATGACACAAAGTTATGTAAAACAATTAATACAAAAGAGGACAGTGCAGACCTACAGAGGGATTTGGATAAGCTGGGTAGGTGGAGCATTAAATGGCAAATGAGGTTTAACGAGGAGAAATGTAAGGTCATACATATGGGAAGGAAAAATGGAAGTCACCAGTACTCACTGAATGGGAAATCATTGGGGAATTCAGAGATGGAGAAGGACTTGGGCATCTTGATTGATAGCAAACTAAATTGGAGTGCCCAAAGTCAGGCGGCTGCTGTAAGGGCAAACAGGGTAATGGGATGTATCAGAAGAGGTATAGCTGCAAAGGAGGAGAACATTGTTCTTCCACTGTACAAAGCACTGGTCAGACCACACTTGGAATACTGTGCTCAGTTATGGGCCCCAATATATAGAAAGGATATAAATGAGCTTGAAAAGGTACAAAGGAGGGCAACAAAATTAATAAAGGGAATGGAGGGACTGCAATACCCAGAGAGGTTGGCAAAACTAGGACTATTCAGCCTGGAAAAGAGAAGGTTGAGGGGGGACATAATAAATGTGTACAAATATGTTAGGGGACAGTATAGAGATCTTGCCCGGGATTTGTTCAAAAGGAGGGATATTATGGTAACAAGAGGGCATTCACTAAGACTGGAAGAGAAAAGGTTTCAGCACCAGCATAGGAAGGGGTTCTTTACGGTAAGAGCAGTGAGAATATGGAATTCACTGAGTGAGGAGACGGTAATGTCGGATTCACTAAACCAGTTCAAGCGGGGACTGGATGCATTTCTAGATACCAGGCAGATTTCAGCGTATGCTTAAAAATAAAATAAAATAGTAGGTTGATACAGGGATTTATTCTGACTGCTGGTTTCAGAGTCGGGAGGGAATTTTTCCTCAGGTGAAGATTGGCTAAATCATTTGGGGTTTTTGCCCTCCTCTGGATCAACTTTAGCAATTACAGAACTAACAGGTCGAACTTGATGGACGCAAGTCTTTATTCGGCTTTACTAACTATGTTACTATGTTGCCCACTGTATGTACACCGTGACGGCACCAGCAGAATAGTGAGTGCAGCTCTGAGGTATAATAAAGGTTATACAGGCTTCTTAATGTAATGCATTTATAAGGTGACTAAATGTTTTTGTAGGTTATATATGTGAAGTAAACTTGTTTTGCTCCTCGTTTATGTTTGTTTTGTTTCACAAGGTTAGTATATCAATCTCTTGTACTTATATCTCATCCTGGTAAATCAGGGTGATACAAATCTCTGCCATTATAGAATCCTAGGGGACATCGGCTGGATCTTATCCCCTGTGGGATCTGCAATAATGATTATTAGTGATTATCCAGCTTTCCCAGAAATAGACAGCACTGAGAAATGTTTGCATTGAGTTTTGCACCTGACATAGGATGTATAGCTGCCCCCCTGCTGATATAAGGTGCTGTGTCCAGAGCGGAGCGGCCGGCGGGTGGGGGGTTGTGTGAGGATATCGGATGTGAAGGAACGTGAGACTCAATAAAATCATTGAGCGTGAAGACATTACAAGAATATTCCACATCAGGTTTAACACTGAACCTGATACTATCAGACGATGGATTATGGACATGTGAGACCTTCATTTCCTTTCTGATGGCAGATTAAGTGCAGATATCCCTGATTAGTGAGTGCAGGGGCTGCGAGGGTAATGATCTGGATTACATGAGATCAGATAAGTTTAGATAAATGACCGGATACGAGAAAAATTAAAGGAGAACCATCACTAAGACGGAAAGTTTGGCATTTTTTTATATTTTTATGTTGGGGGTTTTCTGAGGTCCTTGGACTGGTTTTAGTTTTTATTGTCCACTTTGCTCCTTTTTGTGCAGTATTAAGCTTTACAGGAGAAGTTGTAGCAGTCATGGTGTGGGGAACAAACACAAGTCCTCTCTGTCCTGAGTGGGGGATCCCAGCTCTGTCATGGGGGACCTGTTTTGAATTTTGCGACTGGCAAACTTGTGAACGCTCCAAAAATGTCCAGGAGGCTTATGGAATAAGAAAAGAGTAGACCTTGCGGACTCCCTAAAAACTGACCAAGACTCTTCTGCTCCAGCTCCGTGCGCCGCCTCTCGTCTCAACTCCTCTTTGTTCAGTCCTTTCTTCTCAATGTACACCCAAGATGTTGTAAGAGAGTGGAAGAATGATCAGCACCCCCTGGAGATGATATAATAAATGTAATGTGTTATGTTGATGCATCTCTCTGTTGCTGCATTGATTTATAAAAGTACTGTGAAAACTATTGCTAGCTGCAGGAGTTTTGGTAAGGAAAGAGCTAGCAATTAGTGAGAAGCTCATGGAGGGGCTTCAGCTATATAAGGGTCTATTGAGGCCTAGTACACCAGAGTGCCTGTAGTTATTGCACAGAGAGCATCAGCCGGACAGAAAGCAGATTCTACAAGAACAGGAATCCAGCAAAAGTGGTAGAAGCATTATCCTGGAAGTAGGTACAGCTTAGTGGGGAGATCAGGGAAGGGCTTCAGCTATATAAGGGTCTATTGAGGCCTAATACACCAGAGTGCCTGTAGTTACAGCACAGTGAGCAGGGGTCGTGGCCTAAAGATGAATATTGCTGAAATGGAACGGTATGACTGTGAGATCGTATTGAAGAAGAAATGTAGAGTAATGCCATGTGTAACCATTTACGTGAAAACTCTGTCATCTCCAAATGTGAATACCATTGTCATGGTGGTAACCCGCATGCCTCCTCAGCGCCACCCTACTCATCATGCAGCATCTGCTTGTGTCTGGCTGGCTCACTGAGTTTTGCCTTTTGCAGCACTCCTCAGCACTCAGTTTGTTTCCATTTGAACCTAGGGGGCCATGGCCAGTCTCTGCAGGAATTTAACCCTGCTGTGTCCTGCAGAGATTAGGTTCCTAGGCCTATCCTGTGCCAGCAGGCGCTATATCTGGCAGCTCCACACACCACTCTTGGCCTGAACATTGATGATTAGTCAGTTTGCTCTGCTAGTGTCCAATTTGGGCTTGTGCGTTTTGATTTTCCTGTTACTGACCCGACTCAGAAACCCGTCCTGTCTGACCGCTCTGCTTCTGACCTTGACTATATATCTTGATCCTGTGTTGCCTGCTCTGACCCTGGACTGTCTGACCTCATCTCTTTCTTTGCCCTCCTGTTCCTAGTACTCATTCCTCTGACACCCCGGTCAGCTGCTAGAGTCCCGGGGATTGCCCTGGAGTGGTATCTGGTGTCTACCGGCAGCCCAGCCTATTCTCCCCATCAGAGGATCTAGTGAAGACCTGGTAGACACCTAGTCAAGCCTTTCCAGGGTAAGCCCGGCTCTTGGTGCAGTGGGTCCTCACCCACAAGTGTTACACAGTCAGTTTATCAGCTTTACAACCATACAGTCTGATGCCAGTTATCTAGTGTGTCTATTCAACTTCTACCTCAGTAAAAGACTTTCTGTTAACTATAATGGCCTCTCGTCCCCTCCACTACACTACATCACAGGCTATTGCCAAAGACCTCCAATGGAGCAGTACCAATAGTGTGAGGGTGGACATAGTCATCACAACACGAGTGTCACTGGTGATTTGGATTTCCAAATCAAACTTGGCCAAATGAAACCTTACAATGTCAACCACCTGACTAATAGAAACCTGTTCGGGCAGCTGGACACTGCCAGAATATTCAGGTACTTGATCTCAGTACTGCTACATCAGCCTGTGCTGTACGACGCTGCAATTCCATTTTTCCAGATCTGCTACATCAGCTTCTGCTGTACAATTCTGCTATTCTGCAACTCCACAACTAATATATCTAGACTCTGCTACATCTTGGACACTATTTTGCTGCTTCACTGATCCAGCTCTGCTACATTTGTGTAAACCCTACTTCTTGCTTACACAGTCCCCCTGCAGCTGGTACCTATCCAGTGATCAGATGTAATATGTGGGTTTGTGGATACCTAAAGTGTATTCAGTTTCACTACAGCGCCTCCGCAGGAGACATGAAGCATTACACACTGTCCATTCACATCAACATGTAACATAGGACAGGACAGGTCTTCCAGAAAGAGATGCTCTTTGTTCTGTTCAAGAGATGGGGACCCTGAACTGAAGACCCTCTTCTATGTTTGTCAAACTGGATGGACCATTTTAAGTTTCTATTTTTGTACCATTTTCCATTACTTTCCACTGCTCCTGTAATGAGGTTTCATCATCATCATCATCATCCTCCCGTCTGAGCTTCCTGTCTGCTCCCGGCAGTGGCTGGCGAGAGGGACAAGTCATTACAGATTAATGACCAGATACCATGGACATTAACTTCTGAATGAGGCCGAGATGATGAGATAAGGAGGTCGCCCTCCAGGTGATCACATTAACCTTCATCTGGCGGGTCCATCAGCCTCTCATCGCTGGTCTACAGTGGAAAATAGGAATAGTAACCTACTGACCCGCATGCTTCCACTGGTACATGCTGTATCAGTCACAATATCCCTCCTGCCGGAGGATGTTTACCTGCGAAAGTGTATTCACTTGTAAGACATTTTTCATGGATGATTAACCCTTTGCTTGTCATAACACTGAAGTTGATCCATGATTTTTTTTAGATTGACTCAGAATCTGATTAAAATAAAAATTGATTACTACTTCGGGCACCACTGACACAAAGTTATTTCACCTCCTTTCTATTGATGGCCGTGTCCCAGCCCATAACAGAGCTTTAGGGACAAGAAAAGAGGAAAATTGGACAAGTTGGAGGGTAGTATGTTGCTTTTCTATTCGTAATCAACTGTAAAGGAGTAATCTGATAGGAAGATGCTGCTGTCGCCTATTTACTGGATAGGTGATAACTTCTAGAGCAATGCAAGTCCGACCGCTGGTGCTTCCACTGACTGCCATAACAGGGCACTTGTTTCTCGGTGACAATGGAGCGACAATTCACATGTTTGACTGCTACATTCATTCATGCCAAAGATAGCTGAATACAGTTATATGAAAAAGTTTGGGCACCCCTATTAATCTTAAGCTTAATGTTTTATACAAATTGGTGTTTTTGCAGCAGCTATTTCAGCTTGATCTATGTAATAACTGTTGGACACAGTAATGTTTCTGCCTTGAAATGAGGTTTATTGTACTAACAGAAAATGTGCAATCTGCATTTAAACAACATTTGACAGGTGCATAAGTATTGGCACCCTTATCATTTTCTTGTTTTAAATACTCCTACCTACTTTTTACTGACTTACTAAAGCACTTTTTTTTATTTTGTAACCTCATTGAGCATTGAACTTCATAGCCAGGTGTATGCAATCATGAGAAAAGCTACTTAAAGTGGCCACTTGCAAGTTGTTCTCCTGTTTGAATCTCCTCTGAAGAGTGGCATCATGGGCTCCTCAAAACAACTGTCAAATGATCTGAAAACAAAGATTATTCAACATAGTTGTTCAGGGGAAGGATATAAAAAGCTGTCTCAGCGATTTAACCTGTCAGTTTCCACTGTGAGGAACATATTAAGGAAATGGAAGAGCACAGGGACATTTCTTGTTAAGGCCAGAAGTGGCAGGCCAAGAAAAACATCAGAAAGGCAGAGAAGAAGAATGGTGCGATCAGTCAAGGACAATCCTCAGACCACCTCCAGAGAGCTGCAGCATCAACTTGCTGCAGATGGTGTCACTGTGCATCGGTCAACTATACAACGCACTTTGCACAAGGAGAAGCTGTATGGGAGAGTGATGCGAAAGAAGCCGTTTCTGCAAGCACACCACAAACAGAGTCGGCTGAGGTATGCAAAAGCACATTTGGAGAAGCCAACTTATTTTTGGAAGAAGGTCCTGTGGACTGATGAAACCAGGATTGAGTTGTTTGGTCATACAAACAGGCGTTATGCATGGCGGCAAAAAAACACAGCATTCCAAGAAAAACACTTGCTACCCACAGTAAAATTTGGTGGAGGTTCCATCATGCTTTGGGGCTGTGTGGCCAATGCCGAAACCGGGAATCTTGTTAAAGTTGAGGGACGCATGGATTCCACTCAGTATCAGCAGATTCTTGACAATAATGTTCAAGAATCAGTGATAAAGTTGAAGTTACGCAGGGGATGGATCTTTCAGCAAGACAATGATCCAAAACACCGATCCAAATCTACTCAGGCATTCATACAGAGGAACAATGTCAATGTTCTGGAATGGCCATCCCAGTCCCCAGACCTGAATATCATTGAACATCTGTGGGATCATGTGAAGAGGGCTGTCCATGCTCGGCGACCATCAAACTTACAGGAACTGGAATTGTTTTGTAAAGAGGAATGGTCAAAAATACCTTCATCCAGGATCCAGGAACTCATTAAGAGCTACAGGAAGCGACTAGAGGCAAAAGGAGGATCTACTAAATATTAATGTCACTTTTCTGGTGAGGTGCCCATACTTATGCACCTGTCAAATTTTGCTTGAATGCAGATTGCACATTTTCTGTTAGTACAATAAACCTCATTTCAAGGTAGAAACATTACTGTGTCCAACAGTTATTACATAGATCAAACTGAAAGAGCTGCTGCAAAAACACCAATTTATATAAAACATTAAGCTTAAGATTAATAGGGGTGCCCAAACTTTTTCATATAACTGTACAAAGCTTTGAAGTACTACAGAGAATAAATGGAGCTGCAGTGCCAAATACAGTGCCCAGAAGTTCTACAGAGAATGGATGGAGCGGCATTGCCGACTACAGTGCCCAGAAGTTCTAAAGAGAATAAACGGAGCGGCAGTGCCGAGTACAGTGCCCTGAGGTAATACAGAGAATGAACGGAGCAGCAGTGCCGAATACAGTGCCCAGAAGTACTACAGAGAATGAATGGAGCGGCAGTGTCGAGTACAGTGCCCTGAGGTAATACAGAGAATGAATGGAGAGGCAATGCCGAATACAGTGCTCAGAAGTTATACAGAAAATGAGCAGAGTGGCAGTGCCGAATACAGTGCACAGAAGTTATACAGAGAATGAATGGAGTGGCAGTGCCGAATACAGTGCCCAGAAGTTCTACAGAGAATGAGCAGAGCGGCAGTGCCGAATACAGTGCACAGAATTTATACAGAGAATGAACGGAGTAGCAGCGCCGAATACAGTGCTCAGAAGTTCTACAGAGAAAGAATGGAGCGGCAGTGCCGAATACAGTGCTCAGAAGTTCTACAGAGAATGAAGGGAGCGGCACTGCCGAATACAGTGCCCAGAAGTTCTACAGAGAATGAATGTAGTGGCAGTGCCAAATACAGTGCCCAGAAGTTCTACAGAGAATGAACGGAGCGGCAGTGCCGAATACAGTGCCCAGAAGTTCTACAGAGAATGAACGGATCGGCAGTGCCGAATACAGTGCTCAGAAGCTCTACAGAGAATGAATGGAGCGGAAATGCCGAATACACTGCTCAGAAGTTCTACAGAGAATGAATGGAGCGGCAGTGCCAAATACAGTGCCCAGAAGTTCTACAGAGAATGAACGGAACAGCAGTGCCGAATACAGTGCCCAGAAGTTCTACAGAGAATGAACGGAGCGGCAGTGACGAATACAGTGCTCAGAAGTTCTACAGAGAATGAACGGAGCGGCACTGCCGAATACAGTGCTCAGAGGTTCTACAGAGAATGAACGGAGCGGCAGTGCCGAATACAGTGCCCAGAAGTTCTAAAGAGAATGGATGGAGCGGAAGTGTCGAATGCAGTGCCCAGAAGTTCTACAGAGAATGAACGGAGCGGCAGTGCCGAATACAGTGCCCAGAGGTTCTACAGAGAAAGAGCAGAACGGCAGTGCCGAATACAGTGCCCAGAAGTTCTACAGAGAATGGATGGAGCGGCAGTGCCAAATACAGTGCTCGGAAGTTCTACAGAGAATGAATGGAGCAGCAGTGCCTAATACAGTGCTCAGAAGTTCTACAGAGAATGAGCATAGCGGCAGTGCCGAATACAGTGCCCAGAAGTTCTACAGAGAATGAACAGAGCGGCAGTGCCGAATACAGTGCCCAGAAGTTCTACAGAGAATGAATGGAGCGGTAGTGCCGAATAAAGTCCCCAGAAGTTCTACAGAGAATGAACGGAGCGACAGTGCCGAATACAGTGCCCAGAAGCTCTACAGAGAATGAACAGAGCGGCAGTGCCGAATACAGTGCCCAGAAGTTCTACAGAGAATGAACGGAGCGGCAGTGCCGAATACAGTGCCCAGAAGTTCTACAGAGAATGAACGGAGCGGCACTGCCGAATACAGTGCTCAGAGGTTCTAAAGAGAATGAACGGAGCGACAGTGCCGAATACAGTGCACAGAAGTTCTACAGAGAATGAATGAAGTGGCAGTGTTGAATACAGAGCCCAGGAGTTCTAAAGAGAATGAACGGAGCGGCAGGGCCGAATACAGTGCTCAGAAGTTCTACAGAGAATGAACGAAGCGGCAGTGCCGTAAACAGTGCCCAGAAGTTCTACGGAGAATGAACGGAGCAGCAGTGCTGAATACAGTGCCCAGAAGTTCTACAGAGAATGGATGGAGCGGCAGTGTCGAATACAGTGCCCAGAAGTTCTACAGAGAATGAACGGAGCGGCAGTGCCGAATACAGAGCCCAGAAGTTCGACAGAGAAAGAGCAGAACGGCAGTGCCGAATACAGTGCCCAGAAGTTCTACATAGAATGGATGGAGCGGCAGTGCCAAATACAGTGCTCGGAAATTCTACAGAGAATGAATGGAGCAGCAGTGCCGAATACAGTGCCCAGAAGTTCTACAGAGAATGAGCATAGCGGCAGTGCCGAATACAGTGCCCAGAAGTTCTACAGAGAATAAACAGAGCGGCAGTGCCGAATACAGTGCCCAGAAGTTCTACAGAGAATGAAAGGAGCGGTAGTGCCGAATACAGTGCCCAGAAGTTCTACAGAGAATGAACGGAGCGGCAGTGCCGAATACAGTGCCCAGAAGTTCTACAGAGAATGAACGGAGCGGCACTGCCGAATACAGTGCTCAGAGGTTCTACAGAGAATGAACGGAGCGGCAGTGCCGAATACAGTGCCCAGAAGTTCTACAGAGAATGAACGGAGCAGCAGTGCCGAATACAGCGCCCAGAAGTTCTACAGAGTATGAATGGAGCGGCAGTGCCGAATACAGTGCCCAGAAGTTCTAGAGAGAATGAACGGAGCAGCAGTGCCGAATACAGTGCCCAGAAGTTCTAGAGAGAATGAACGGAGCGGCAGTGCCGAATACAGTGCTCAGAAGTTCTACAGAGAATGAACGGAGCGACAGTACCGAATACAGTGTCCAGAAGTTCTACAGAGAATGAACAAAGTGGCAGTGCCGTAAACAGGGCCCAGGAGTCCTAAAGAGAATGAACGGAGCGGCAGTGCCGAATACAGTGGCCAGAAGTTCTAAAGAGAATGGATGGAGCGGAAGTGTCGAATACAGTGCCCATAAGTTCTACAGAGAATGAACGGAGCGGCAGTGCCGAATACAGTGCCCAGAAGTTCTACAGAGAAAGAGCAGAACGGCAGTGCCGAATACAGTGCCCAGAAGTTCTACAGAGAATGGATGGAGCGGCAGTGCCAAATACAGTGCTTGGAAGTTCTACAGAGAATGAATGAAGCAGCAGTGCCGAATACAGTGCTCAGAAGTTCTACAGAGAATGAGCATAGCGGCAGTGCCGAATACAGTGCCCAGAAGTTCTACAGAGAATGAACAGAGCGGCAGTGCCGAATACAGTGCCCAGAAGTTCTACAGAGAATGAATGGAGCGGTAGTGCCGAATACAGTGCCCAGAAGTTCTACAGAGAATGAACGGAGCGGCAGTGCCGAACACAGTGCCCAGAAGTTCTAGAGAGAATGAACAGAGCGGCAGTGCCGAATACAGTGCCCAGAAGTTCTACAGAGAATGAACGGAGCGGCACTGCCGAATACAGTGCTCAGAGGTTCTAAAGAGAATGAATGGAGCGACAGTGCCGAATACAGTGCCAAGAAGTTCTACAGAGAATGAATGAAGTGGCAGTGCTGAACACAGAGCCCAGGAGTTCTAAAGAGAATGAACGGAGCGGCAGTGCCGAATACAGTGCTCAGAAGTTCTACAGAGAATGAACGAAGCGGCAGTGCGGTAAACAGTGCCCAGAAGTTCTACGGAGAATGAACGGAGCGGCAGTGCCGGATACAGTGCCCAGAAGTTCTACAGAGAATGGATGGAGCGGCAGTGTCGAATATAGTGCCCAGAAGTTGTACAGAGAATGAACGGAGCAGCAGTGCCGAATACAGAGCCCAGAAGTTCTACAGAGAAAGAGCAGAACGGCAGTGCCGGATACAGTGCCCAGAAGTTCTACAGAGAATGGATGGAGCGGCAGTGCCAAATACAGTGCTCGGAAGTTCTACAGAGAATGAATGGAGCAGCAGTGCCGAATACAGTGCCCAGAAGTTCTACAGAGAATGAGCATAGCGGCAGTGCCGAATACAGTGCCCAGAAGTTCTACAGAGAATACACAGAGCTGCAGTGCCGAATACAGTGCCCAGAAATTCTACAGAGAATGAATGGATCGGTAGTGCCGAATACAGTGCCCAGAAGTTCTACAGAGAATGAACGGAGCGGCAGTGCCGAATACAGTGCCCAGAAGTTCTACACAGAATGAACGGAGCGGCAGTGCCGAATACAGTGGCCAGAAGTTCTACAGAGAATGAACGGAGCAGCAGTGCCGAATACAGCGCCCAGAAGTTCTACAGAGTATGAATGGAGCGGCAGTGCCGAATACAGTGCCCAGAAGTTCTAGAGATAATGATCGGAGTGGCAGTGCCGAATACAGTGCTCAGAAGTTCTAAAGAGAATGAATGGAGTGACAGTGCCGAATACACTGCCTAGAAGTTCTGCAGAGTATGAACGGAGGGGCAGTGCCGAATATAGTGCTCAGAAGTTCTACAGAGAATGAACGGAGCGACAGTGCCGAAAATAGTGCTCAGAAGTTCTACAGAGAAGGAATTAATGAGGCAGCAATGACAAATACAGTGCCCAGAAGTTTTAAAGAGTATAAAAGGAGCGACAGTGCCGAATACAGTGCCCAGAAGTTCTAAAGAGAATGAATGGAGCGGCAGTGCCAAATACACTGCCCAAAAGTTCTACAGAGTATGAACGGAGCGGCAGTGCCGAATACAGAGCCCAGAAGTTCTACAGAGAATGAACGGAGCGGCAGTGCCGAATACAGTGCCCAGAAGTTCTACAGAGAATGAACGGAGCAGCTGTGCCGAATGCAGCGCCCAGAAGTTCTACAGAGTATGAATGGAGCGGCAGTGCCGAATACAGTGCCCAGAAGTTCTAGAGAGAATGAATGGAGCGGCAGTGCCGAATACAGTGCTCAGAAGTTCTAAAGAGAATGAATGGAGTGACAGTGCCGAATACACTGCCTAGAAGTTCTGCAGAGTATTAACGGAGGGGCAGTGCCGAATACAGTGCTCAGAAGTTCTACAGAGAATGAATGGAGCGACAGCGCCGAACACAGTGCTCAGAAGTTATACAGAGAAGGAATTAATGAAGCAGCAGTGCCAAATACAGTGCCCAAAAGTTCTAAAGAGTATAAAAGGAGCGACAGTGCCGAATACAGTGCCCCGAAGTTCTAAAGAGAATGAATGGAGCGGCAGTGTCGAATACAGTGCTCAGAAGTTCTACAGAGAATGAACGGAGAGGCAGTGCCCAATACAGTGCCCAGAAGTTCTACAGAGAAAGAATGTAGTGGCAGTGCCAAATACAGTGCCCAGAAGTTCTACAGAGAATGAACGGAGCGGCAGTGCCGAATACAGTGCCCAGAAGTTTTACAGAGAATGAACGGATCGGCAGTGCCGAATACAGTGCTCAGAAGCTCTACAGAGAATGAATGGAGCGGAAATGCCGAATACACTGCTCAGAAGTTCTACAGAGAATGAATGGAGCGGCAGTGCCAAATACAGTGCCCAGAAGTTCTACAGAGAATGAACGGAACAGCAGTGCCGAATACAGTGCCCAGAAGTTCTACAGAGAATGAACGGAGCGGCAGTGAGGAATACAGTGCTCAGAGGTTCTACAGAGAATGAACGGAGCGGCAGTGCCGAATACAGTGCCCAGAAGTTCTAAAGAGAATGGATGGAGCGGAAGTGTCGAATGCAGTGCCCAGAAGTTCTACAGAGAATGAACGGAGCGGCAGTGCCGAATACAGTGCCCAGAGGTTCTACAGAGAAAGAGCAGAACGGCAGTGCCGAATACAGTGCCCAGAAGTTCTACAGAGAATGGATGGAGCGGCAGTGCCAAATACAGTGCTCGGAAGTTCTACAGAGAATGAAAGGAGCAGCAGTGCCTAATACAGTGCTCAGAAGTTCTACAGAGAATGAGCATAGCGGCAGTGCCGAATACAGTGCCCAGAAGTTCTACAGAGAATGAACAGAGCGGCAGTGCCGAATACAGTGCCCAGAAGTTCTACAGAGAATGAATGGAGCGGTAGTGCCGAATACAGTCCCCAGAAGTTCTACAGAGAATGAACGGAGCGACAGTGCCGAATACAGTGCCCAGAAGCTCTACAGAGAATGAACAGAGCGGCAGTGCCGAATACAGTGCCCAGAAGTTCTACAGAGAATGAACGGAGCGGCAGTGCCGAATACAGTGCCCAGAAGTTCTACAGAGAATGAACGGAGCGGCACTGCCGAATACAGTGCTCAGAGGTTCTAAAGAGAATGAACGGAGCGACAGTGCCGAATACAGTGCACAGAAGTTCTACAGAGAATGAATGAAGTGGCAGTGCTGAATACAGAGCCCAGGAGTTCTTAAGAGAATGAACGGAGCGGCAGGGCCGAATACAGTGCTCAGAAGTTCTACAGAGAATGAACGAAGCGGCAGTGCCGTAAACAGTGCCCAGAAGTTCTACGGAGAATGAACGGAGCAGCAGTGCTGAATACAGTGCCCAGAAGTTCTACAGAGAATGGATGGAGCGGCAGTGTCGAATACAGTGCCCAGAAGTTCTACAGAGAATGAATGGAGCGGCAGTGCCGAATACAGAGCCCAGAAGTTCGACAGAGAAAGAGCAGAACGGCAGTGCCGAATACAGTGCCCAGAAGTTCTACAGAGAATGGATGGAGCGGCAGTGCCAAATACAGTGCTCGGAAATTCTACAGAGAATGAATGGAGCATCAGTGCCGAATACAGTGCCCAGAAGTTCTACAGAGAATGAGCATAGCGGCAGTGCCGAATACAGTGCCCAGAAGTTCTACAGAGAATAAACAGAGCGGCAGTGCCGAATACAGTGCCCAGAAGTTCTACAGTGAATGAAAGGAGCAGTAGTGCCGAATACAGTGCCCAGAAGTTCTACAGAGAATGAGTGGAGCGGCAGTGCCGAATACAGTGCCCAGAAGTTCTACAGAGAAAGAACGGAGCGGCACTGCCGAATACAGTGCTCAGAGGTTCTACAGAGAATGAACGGAGCGGCAGTGCCGAATACAGTGCCCAGAAGTTCTACAGAGAATGAACGGAGCAGCAGTGCCGAATACAGCGCCCAGAAGTTCTACAGAGTATGAATGGAGCGGCAGTGCCGAATACAGTGCCCAGAAGTTCTAGAGAGAATGAACGGAGCGGCAGTGCCGAATACAGTGCCCAGAAGTTCTAGAGAGAATGAACGGAGCGGCAGTGCCGAATACAGTGCTCAGAAGTTCTACAGAGAATGAACGGAGCGACAGTGCCGAATACAGTGTCCAGAAGTTCTACAGAGAATGAACAAAGTGGCAGTGCCGTAAACAGGGCCCAGGAGTCCTAAACAGAATGAACGGAGCGGCAGTGCCGAATACTGTGGCCAGAAGTTCTAAAGAGAATGGATGGAGCGGAAGTGTCGAATACAGTGCCCAGAAGTTCTACAGTGAATGAACGGAGCGGCAGTGCCGAATACAGTGCCCAGAAGTTCTACAGAGAAAGAGCAGAACGGCAGTGCAGAATACAGTGCCCAGAAGTTCTACAGAGAATGGATGGAGCGGCAGTGCCAAATACAGTGCTTGGAAGTTCTACAGAGAATGAATGGAGCAGCAGTGCCGAATACAGTGCTCAGAAGTTCTACAGAGAATGAGCATAGCGGCAGTGCCGAATACAGTGCCCAGAAGTTCTACAGAGAATGAACAGAGCGGCAGTGCCGAATACAGTGCCCAGAAGTTCTACAGAGAATGAATGGAGCGGTAGTGCCGAATACAGTGCCCAGAAGTTCTACAGAGAATGAACGGAGCGGCAGTGCCGAATACAGTGGCCAGAAGTTCTACAGAGAATGATCGGAGCGACAGTGCCGAATACAGCGCCCAGAAGTTCTACAGAGTATGAATGGAGCGGCAGTGCCGAACACAGTGCCCAGAAGTTCTAGAGAGAATGAACAGAGCGGCAGTGCCGAATACAGTGCCCAGAAGTTCTACAGAGAATGAACGGAGCGGCACTGCCGAATACAGTGCTCAGAGGTTCTAAAGAGAATGAACGGAGCGACAGTGCCGAATACAGTGCCCAGAAGTTCTACAGAGAATGAATGAAGTGGCAGTGCAGAACACAGAGCCCAGGAGTTCTAAAGAGAATGAACGGAGCGGCAGTGCCGAATACAGTGCTCAGAAGTTCTACAGAGAATGAACGAAGCGGCAGTGCCGTAAACAGTGCCCAGAAGTTCTACGGAGAATGAACGGAGCGGCAGTGCCGGATACAGTGCCCAGAAGTTCTACAGAGAATGGATGGAGCGGCAGTGTCGAATATAGTGCCCAGAAGTTGTACAGAGAATGAACGGAGCAGCAGTGCCGAATACAGAGCCCAGAAGTTCTACAGAGAAAGAGCAGAACGGCAGTGCCGGATACAGTGCCCAGAAGTTCTACAGAGAATGGATGGAGCGGCAGTGCCAAATACAGTGCTCGGAAGTTCTATAGAGAATGAATGGAGCAGCAGTGCCGAATACAGTGCCCAGAAGTTCTACAGAGAATGAGCATAGCGGCAGTGCCGAATACAGTGCCCAGAAGTTCTACAGAGAATAAACAGAGCTGCAGTGCCGAATACAGTGCCCAGAAGTTCTACAGAGAATGAATGGATCGGTAGTGCCGAATACAGTGCCCAGAAGTTCTACAGAGAATGAACGGAGCGGCAGTGCCGAATACAGTGCCCAGAAGTTCTACAAAGAATGAACGGAGCGGCAGTGCCGAATACAGTGGCCAGAAGTTCTACAGAGAATGAACGGAGCAGCAGTGCCGAATACAGCGCCCAGAAGTTCTACAGAGTATGAATGGAGCGGCAGTGCCGAATACAGTGCCCAGAAGTTCTAGAGATAATGAACGGAGTGGCAGTGCCGAATACAGTGCTCAGAAGTTCTAAATAGAATTAATTGAGTGACAGTGCCGAATACACTGCCTAGAAGTTCTGCAGAGTATGAACGGAGGGGCAGTGCCGAATACAGTGCTCAGAAGTTCTACAGAGAATGAACGGAGCGACAGTGCCGAATATAGTGCTCAGAAGTTCTACAGAGAAGGAATTAATGAAGCAGCAGTGCCGAATACAGTGCCCAGAATTTCTAAAGAGAATGAATGGAGCGGCAGTGCCAAATACACTGACCAAAAGTTCTACAGAGTATGAACGGAGCGGCAGTGCCGAATACAGAGCCCAGAAGTTCTACAGAGAATGAACGGAGCGGCAGTGCCGAATACAGCGCCCACAAGTTCTACAGAGAATGAACGGAGCAGCTGTGCCGAATACAGCGCCCAGAAGTTCTACAGAGTATGAATGGAGCGGCAGTGCCGAATACAGTGCCCAGAAGTTCTAGAGAGAATGAATGGAGCGGCAGTGCCGAATACAGTGCTCAGAAGTTCTAAAGAGAATGAATGGAGTGACAGTGCCGAATACACTGCCTAGAAGTTCTGCAGAGTATGAACGGAGGGGCAGTGCCGAATACAGTGCTCAGAAGTTCTACAGAGAATGAATGGAGCGACAGCGCCGAATACAGTGCTCAAAAGTTATACAGAGAAGGAATTAATGAAGCAGCAGTGCCAAATACAGTTCCCAAAAGTTCTAAAGAGTATAAAAGGAGCGACAGTGCCGAATACAGTGCCCAGAAGTTCTAAAGAGAATGAATGGAGCGGCAGTGCCAAATACACTGCCCAAAAGTTCTACAGAGTATGAACGGAGCGGCAGTGCCAAATACAGTGCCCAGAAGTTCTATAGACAATGAACAGAGCAGCAGTGCCGAATACAGTGCCCAGAAGTTCTACAGAGAATGAATGGAGCGACAGTGCCGAATACAGTGCTCGGAAGTTCTAAAGAGAATGAATGGAGCGGCATTGCCGAATACAGTGCCCAGAAGTCCTACAGAGTATGAACGGAGCGGCAGTGCCGAATACAGTGCCCAGTAGTTCTATAGAGAATGAACGGAGCAGCAGTGCCGAATACAGTGCCCGGAAGTTCTGCAGAGAATGAATGGAGTATAAATGCCGAATACACTGCTCAGAAGTTCTACAGAGAATGAATGGAGCGGCAGTGCCAAATAGAGTGCCCGGAAGTTCTACAGAGAATGAATGGAGCTACAGTGCCGAATACAGTGGCCAGGAGTTCTAAAGAGAATGAATGGAGCGGCAGTGCCAAATACAGTGCCCAGAAGTTCTACAGAGAATGAATGGAGCGACCGTGCCGAATACAGTGCCCAGAAGTTCTAAAGAGAATGAATGGAGTGGCAGTGCCGAATACAGTGTCCAGAAGTTCTAAAGAGAATGAATGGAGCGACAGTGCCGAATACAGTACCTACAAGTTCTACAGAGTATGAACGGAGCGGCAGTGCAAATACAGTGCTCAGAAGTTCTACAGAGAATGAACGGAGCGACAGTGCCGAATACAGTGCCCAGAAGTTCTAAAGAGAATGAATGGAGCCACAGTGCCGAATACAGCGCCCAGAAGTTCTACAGAGAATGAATGAAGCGGCAGTGCCAAATACAGTGCCCAGAAGTTCTAAAGAGAATGAATGGATCGACAGTGCCGAATACAGTGCCCAGAAGTTCTACAGAGAATGAACGGTGCGGCAGTGCCGAATACAGTGCTCAGAAGTTCTACAGAGAAAGAACGGAGCCACAGTACCGAATACAGTGCCCAGAAGTTCTACAGAGAATGAATGGAGCGGCATTGCCGAATACAGTGCCCAAAAGTACTACAGAGAATGAATGGAGCGACAGTGCCGAATACAGTGCCCAGAAGTTCTACAGAGTATGAATGGAGCGACAGTGCCGAATACAGTGCTCAGAAGTTCTACAGAGAATGAACGGAGTGACAGTGCCGAATACAGTGCTCAGAAGTTCTACAGAGAATGAATGAATGAAGCGGCAGTGCCAAATGCAATGCCCAGAAGTTCTAAAGAGTATGAATGGAGCGATAGTGCCGAATACAGTGCCCAGAAGTTCTACAGAGAATGAATGGAGCGGCAGTGCCGAATACACTGCTCAGAAATTCTACAGAGAATGAACGGTGCGGTAGTGCCGAATACAGTGCCCAGAAGTTCTACAGAGAATGAACGGAGCGGCAGTTCCGAATACAGTGCCTAGAAGTGCTACAGAGTATGAACTGAGCGGCAGTGCCGAATACAGTGCTCAGAAGTTCTATAGAGAATGAACGGAGCAGCAGTGCCGAATACAGTGCCCTGAAGTTCTACAGAGAATGAATGGAGCGACAGTGCCGAATACAGTGCCCAGAAGTTCTAAAGAGAATGAATGGAGCGGCATTGCCGAATACAGTGCCCAGTAGTTCTATAGAGAATTATCGGAGCAGCAGTGCCGAATACAGTGCCCGGAAGTTCTACAGAGAATGAATGGAGCGACAGTGCCGAATACAGTGCCTAGAAGTTCTACAGATTATGAACGGAGCGGCAGTGCCTAATACAGTGCTCAGAAGTTCTACAGAGAATGAGCGAATCGGCAGTGCCGAATACAGTGCCCAGAAGTTCTACAGAGAATGAGCGGAGCTGCAGTGCCGAATACAGTGCCTAGAAGTTCTACAGAGAATGAATGGAGCGGCATTGCCGAATACAGTGCCCAGAAGTACTACACAGAATGAATGGAGCGACAGTGCCGAATACAGTGCCCAGAAGTTCTACAGAGTATGATTGGAGCGACAGTGCCGAATACAGTGCTCAGAAGTTCTACAGAGAATGAACGGAGTGACAGTGCCGAATACAGTGCTCAGAAGTTTTACAGAGAATGAATGAATGAAGCGGCAGTGCCAAATGCAATGCCGAGAAGTTCTAAAGAGTATGAATGGAGCGATAGTGCCGAATACTGTGCTTAGAAGTTCTACAGAGAATGAATGGAGAGGCAGTGCCGAATACACTGCTCAGAAGTTCTACAGAGTATGAACGGTGCGGCAGTGCCGAATACAGTACCCAGAAGTTTTACAGAGAATGAACGGAGCGGCAGTTCCGAATACAGTGCCCTGAAGTTCTACAGAGAATGAATGGAGCGACAGTGCCGAATACAGTTCCCAGAAGTTCTAAAGAGAATGAATGGAGCGGCATTGCCGAATACAGTGCACAGTAGTTCTATACAGAATTATCGGAGCAGCAGTGCCGAATACAGTGCCCGGAAGTTCTACAGAGAATGAATGGAGCAGAAATGCCGAATGCAGTGCCCAGAAGTTCTACAGAGAATGAACGGTGCGGCAGTGCCGAATACAGTGCTCAGAAGTTCTACTGAGAAAGAACGGAGCCACAGTACTGAATACAGTGCCCAGAAGTTCTACAGAGAATGGATGGAGCGACAGTGCCGAATACGGTGCCTAGAAGTTCTACAGAGAATGAACGGAGCTGCAGTGCCGAATACAGTGCCCAGAAGTTCTACATAGAATGGATGGAGCGACAGTGCCGAATACAGTGCCTAGAAGTTCTACAGATTATGAACGGAGCGGCAGTGCCGAATACAGTGCTCAGAAGTTCTACAGAGAATGAGCGAAGCGGCAGTGCCGAATACAGTGCCCAGAAGTTCTACAGAGAATGAGCGGAGCTGCAGTGCCGAATACAGTGCCTAGAAGTTCTACAGAGAATGAATGGAGCGGCATTGCCGAATACAGTGCCCAGAAGTACTACAGAGAATGAATGGAGCGATAGTGCCGAATACTGTGCCCAGAAGTTCTACAGAGAATGAATGGAGCGGCAGTGCCGAATTCACTGCTCAGAAGTTCTACAGAGTATGAACGGTGCGGCAGTGCCGAATACAGTACCCAGAAGTTCTACAGAGAATGAACGGAGCGGCAGTTCCAAATACAGTGCCTAGAAGTGCTACAGAGTATGAACGGAGCGGCAATGCCGAATACAGTGCTCAGAAGTTCTATAGAGAATGAATGGAGCAGCAGTGCCGAATACAGTGCCCTGAAGTTCTACAGAGAATGAATGGAGCGACAGTGCCGAATACAGTGCCCAGAAGTTCTAAAGAGAATGAATGGAGCGGCATTGCCGAATACAGTGCCCAGTAGTTCTATAGAGAATTAACGGATCAGCAGTGCCAAATACAGTGCCCGGAATTTCTACAGAGAATGAATGGAGCAGAAATGCCGAATACAGTGCCCAGAAGTTCTAAAGAGAATGAATGGAGCGGCATTGCCGAATACAGTTCCCAGAAGTTTTACAGAGTATGATCGGAGCGGCAGTGCCGAATACAGTCTTCAGAAGTTCTACAGAGAATGAGTGAAGCGGCAGTGCCGAATACAGTGCCCAGAAGTTCTAAAGAGAATGAATGGAGCGACAGTGCCGAATACAGTGCCCAGAAGTTCTACAGAGAATGAACGGAGCGGCAGTGCCGAATACAGTGGTCAGAAGTTCTACAGAGAATGAACGGAGCCACAGTGCCGAATACAGTGCCCAGAAGTTCTACAGAGAATGAACGGAGCAGCACTGCAGAATACAGTGCCCAGAAGTTCTACAGAGAATGAGCGAAGCGGCAGTGCCGCATGCAGTGCCCAGAAGTTCTTCTGAGAATGAACGGAGCGACAGTGCCGAATATAGTGCCCAGAAGTTCTACAGAGAATGGATGGAGCGGCAGTGCCGATTACAGTGCCCAGAAGTTCTACAGAGAATGAACGGAGCGACAGTGCCGAATACAGTGCCCAGAAGTTCTAAAGAGAATGAATTGAGCGGCAGTGCCGAATACTGTGTCCAGAAGTTCTAAAGAGAATGAACGGAGCGACAGTGCCGAATACAGTGCCCAGAAGTTCTAAAGAGAATGAACGGAGCGACAGTGCCGAATACTGTGCCCAGAAGTTCTACAGAGAATGAACGGAGCGGCAGTGCCGAATACAGTGCTCAGAAGTTCTAAAGAGAATGAATGGAGCGGCAGTGCCGAATGCTGTGACCAGAAGTTCTAAAGAGAATGAACGGAGCGACAGTGCCGAATACAGTGCCCAGAAGTTCTAAAGAGAATGAACGGAGCGATTGTGCCGAATACTGTGCCCCGAAGTTCTACAGAGAATGAACGGAGCGGCAGTGCCGAATACAGTGCTCAGAAGTTCTAAAGAGAATGAATGGAGCGGCAGTGCCGAATACTGTGCCCAGAAGTTCTAAAGAGAATGAACGGAGCGACAGTGCCAAATACAGTGCCCAGAAGTTCTAAAGAGAATGAACGGAGCGACAGTGCCGAATACAGTGCCCAGAAGTTCTACAGAGAATGAACGGAGCGGCAGTGCCGAATACAGTGCCCGGAAGTTCTACAGAGAATGAATGGAGCAGAAATGCCGAATGCAGTGCCCAGAAGTTCTACAGAGAATGAACGGTGCGGCAGTGCCGAATACAGTGCTCAGAAGTTCTACTGAGAAAGAACGGAGCCACAGTACTGAATACAGTGCCCAGAAGTTCTACAGAGAATGGATGGAGCGACAGTGCCGAATACGGTGCCTAGAAGTTCTACAGAGAATGAACGGAGCTGCAGTGCCGAATACAGTGCCCAGAAGTTCTACATAGAATGGATGGAGCGACAGTGCCGAATACAGTGCCTAGAAGTTCTACAGATTATGAACGGAGCGGCAGTGCCGAATACAGTGCTCAGAAGTTCTACAGAGAATGAGCGAAGCGGCAGTGCCGAATACAGTGCCCAGAAGTTCTACAGAGAATGAGCGGAGCTGCAGTGCCGAATACAGTGCCTAGAAGTTCTACAGAGAATGAATGGAGCGGCATTGCCGAATACAGTGCCCAGAAGTACTACAGAGAATGAATGGAGCGACAGTGCCAAATGCAATGCCCAGAAGTTCTAAAGAGTATGAATGGAGCGATAGTGCCGAATACTGTGCCCAGAAGTTCTACAGAGAATGAATGGAGCGGCAGTGCCGAATTCACTGCTCAGAAGTTCTACAGAGTATGAACGGTGCGGCAGTGCCGAATACAGTACCCAGAAGTTCTACAGAGAATGAACGGAGCGGCAGTTCCAAATACAGTGCCTAGAAGTGCTACAGAGTATGAACGGAGCGGCAATGCCGAATACAGTGCTCAGAAGTTCTATAGAGAATGAACGGAGCAGCAGTGCCGAATACAGTGCCCTGAAGTTCTACAGAGAATGAATGGAGCGACAGTGCCGAATACAGTGCCCAGAAGTTCTAAAGAGAATGAATGGAGCGGCATTGCCGAATACAGTGCCCAGTAGTTCTATAGAGAATTAACGGATCAGCAGTGCCAAATACAGTGCCCGGAAGTTCTACAGAGAATGAATGGAGCAGAAATGCCGAATACAGTGCCCAGAAGTTCTAAAGAGAATGAATGGAGCGGCATTGCCGAATACAGTTCCCAGAAGTTTTACAGAGTATGATCGGAGCGGCAGTGCCGAATACAGTCTTCAGAAGTTCTACAGAGAATGAGTGAAGCGGCAGTGCCGAATACAGTGCCCAGAAGTTCTAAAGAGAATGAATGGAGCGACAGTGCCGAATACAGTGCCCAGAAGTTCTACAGAGAATGAACGGAGCGGCAGTGCCGAATACAGTGGTCAGAAGTTCTACAGAGAATGAACGGAGCCACAGTGCCGAATACAGTGCCCAGAAGTTCTACAGAGAATGAACGGAGCAGCACTGCAGAATACAGTGCCCAGAAGTTCTATAGAGAATGAGCGAAGCGGCAGTGCCGCATGCAGTGCCCAGAAGTTCTTCTGAGAATGAACGGAGCGACAGTGCCGAATATAGTGCCCAGAAGTTCTACAGAGAATGGATGGAGCGGCAGTGCCGATTACAGTGCCCAGAAGTTCTACAGAGAATGAACGGAGCGACAGTGCCGAATACAGTGCCCAGAAGTTCTAAAGAGAATGAATTGAGCGGCAGTGCCGAATACTGTGTCCAGAAGTTCTAAAGAGAATGAACGGAGCGACAGTGCCGAATACAGTGCCCAGAAGTTCTAAAGAGAATGAACGGAGCGACAGTGCCGAATACTGTGCCCAGAAGTTCTACAGAGAATGAACGGAGCGGCAGTGCCGAATACAGTGCTCAGAAGTTCTAAAGAGAATGAATGGAGCGGCAGTGCCGAATACAGTGCCCAGAAGTTCTAAAGAGAATGAACGGAGCGATTGTGCCGAATACTGTGCCCCGAAGTTCTACAGAGAATGAACGGAGCGGCAGTGCCGAATACAGTGCTCAGAAGTTCTAAAGAGAATGAATGGAGCGGCAGTGCCGAATACTGTGCCCAGAAGTTCTAAAGAGAATGAACGGAGCGACAGTGCCAAATACAGTGCCCAGAAGTTCTAAAGAGAATGAACGGAGCGACAGTGCCGAATACAGTGCCCAGAAGTTCTACAGAGAATGAACGGAGCGGCAGTGCCGAATACAGTGCCTAGAAGTTCTACAGAGAATGAACGGAGCGGCAGTGCCGAATACAGTGCCCAGAAGTTCTACAGAGAATGAACGGAGCGGCAGTGTCGAATACAGCGCTCAGAAGTTCTACAGAGAATGAATAGGGCGGCAGTGGTGGATACAATGCTCGGAAGTCCTATGGAGAGCAAATAGAGCGGCAGTGCTGGATACGTGCTCAGAAACCCTATGGAGAACAAATAGAGCAGCCGTGTCGAATACAGTGCTCAGAAGCCCTATGGAGAACGAATGAAGCGTCTGTGAAAAATACAGTGCTAAGAAATCCTTTGGAGAATGAATGGAGCGACAGTGCTGAATACAGTGCTTGAAAGTCTTATGGAGAACGAATGGAGCGACCCTGTCGACTACAGTGCTCATAGCCCCTATGGAGAATGAACGTAGTGTCAGTGCCGAATACAGTGCTCGGAAGTCCTATGGAGAACGAATAGGGCGACAGTGCCGAATACAGTGTCCTATGGAGAACGAATGTGACGCGCCCCCTGGGCCATATTCGTTAGGGGGAATATCCGGAGCCGGATCAGATGGGAGTTGTAGTCTTCCGAGTGGCTGTGACCCGGTCCGTGCCCAGGGTGTCAAACTCAGTTGTATGTGGCAGTCCTACAGATGTTATTAAGTTCTTTATTGTCGACTACGCCACCCGTTGTATTGCGGTCACTATGGCCGCCGCTGCAGCAGGGTCCGCTGAGGCTGATGGTGTTGGTGCAGCTTTTGGTGGTATAACCCCCAACGGGTGGGGTATAGCCTCAGGGGGTCAGGTGCAGAGGATGGGGGTTGTGGTGGTGCAGCATAGATGTTAAAGGAAGACAGAGTCGGGTTGTGCAGTTTAGGGTATTTACTCACTGCTGATGTTCCGGTCACTCCAGCTTCAAGTGACCACCCGAGCCGTGCTGCGTCCACCAGGTCCTGGATTCAGCCAACCCCCAAACAAGTCCGGAGCGTGACCCTGAGCTCTCCTTCTGTCCTTTCCTCTGGCCGTCCCCACTAGTGATCCACCCAGGTCCAGCTCCCTCGGGCCTTCTGTTGGGAGACCCTTGGCCTTGGGTTCCCTGACCCTCCACGTGGTATGCCTTCGGGGTGGATGTGGTGGGTGGCCGTGGCAGACGCTGCCCACGGCCTCCGGTCTCTGGCTAGGGTGTGCTTTTGCCCCCACCAGCTTGGGATCCGGTACCCTAATGCCAACTCTTCACCCGCTGATGGACTTTGGGTTCTCAGAGTTCCTTTTCTGTTTCCCCCTCTGGGTCTTTCTTGCTTTCTCCTCTCTCTCTCTCTCTCTGGGGCTGCTCTGCTCCTCTTTCTGACTCTGACAGACTGACTGCTCTGCAAAGACTGACTGACCCTGTTCTTTGATGGTGCCCACCTTATATACACCCTCTATGTGTGAGCTCAGGCGACCAGCACCCAATGAGCTCCTATCTTTACCCAGGCTGCTCCCCCTATCTGCCCCTACACTACTTGGGATGTACCACCCCCCTCCCACTCCAGCCAGGAACAGACTCGGTCGTACCTGCACATTTCTAAGTGGGAGTACCGTCGGTCTGCTCCTCGGAAATGGGATGTGTGTAGTGCATGCAGCCTACCGAGCTCAGGTCCACACTCCATCCTTACCCGGGAGTGGAATATCACACCTCTGGGTTGAGGTGCAATACCCCTGTAGCAGCCGAATCCTCAGGGTGCTACATTCCCCCCTGGTAAATCACAGCACGTCCTCGGGCTGTAAGAACAAAACACCACAAAACATACAAATTTTTGCATAAACATATAAAACATATAAAACAACATATATTAGCAACATCATAAAACTTTTCATATAAAACACTCTCGTCGCCTCTGGCTCCTCCTCCGGTCACTGTGCAACGTGTGACCGGGTACAGTGCGACAGTCTTTTCTTGAAAAATGGTTTTCCTATAAAACCGGTAGGGGGCGCTTTAGGAAGCGCAACTATATACAAAAAGGGAAGGTGGCCGCTCTCAGTCCTCGGCCAGGTATTGGGGAGGAATGACCGTTCTCAGTCCTCGGTCAGTGGGATTTAGGGAAATACGGGTAACAGTTCACACTTGCTGGTCCCAACGGGGACTATATTTAGCAACAGTAACAGTTTCAGTTCACGGTGCCCCGACGGGCAACTATATACAGCTTCTACTCTGCTGTACTTAACGACGGCGTCCTCCTGCTCTTTCTTTGTGGTTACCTCTAACTCTAGTTTCAGACCCGTTCGGGCACGTATGCTGGGCAAATAGATTTTCTCCCAGATGCGGCACTTTAGGTTTTATGGGCGCGGTGGTGGTGGCGCCCGGGTTGCCCAGGCCTTGCGGCCAGGCCTGGGGCACCTGGAAAGTGAAGGGCACCGTAAGGACGGCGGCGCCCTGGGCTACTTGGCCCTGCGACCAGGCCGGGAGCTCCGCGGAGGTAGGGGGCGCTGTTGGTATTGCGGCGCCCGGGGGTACTAGGCCTTGCGACCAGGCTGGTGGTACTTCCTGCTTGGTCACGCTCGGGGTCGAGGCGTGTGACGTCACAGGGGTCGCGGCTCCCGTTTGAGGCCTAGTCTGCGGCGGTGACGTTGCAGCGACGGGCACGGCAGGATAGACTTCGGGCTCTGCGACGGGGAGCTGGGGCAGGTACGCGGTTTCCCGGTTTGGGGTATAGACGTCCCCTTTACCTGCCTCCTTTCGTTCGGCTCCCTTCTCGGCGCCGTCTCCGGCCTTCAATCCTCCCGCGCCATCCTCAGAGGCGGTCTGTTTCCTCGTCTCGGGTGGCGTGCTCCGCTGACAGGTCTCGGTCTGCTGGGCCATCTCACGGCTCCACTCTGCCAACGTCTCTCGCTGCACCCGGGCCATCCTCCTTGCGAGGCCCTCCAGAGCGGTCTTTGCACACTCCCGGTCTCGGGGGAGCTGTGCTAGGACCTCCACTAGGCCTAGTGGGGTCGTTGCTTCTAGCAGGCTCCTGACCAACGGGTCGGTGCTGCTCTGCTCTCCTTCTGCTGTTTCCAGCAGGCTCCTGGCCAGCGGGCCGGTGCTGCTCTGCTTTCTCGCCATCTCCGGGTAAGCTTCTTCTGGACTCTTCTCCAGGCTTCTTGCCTCCGGGTGCGCTCGCTCCAGACTGCTCCAAGCGACACCCATCTTTGTTCTCTCTTTTCGTCTCCTCCTCCTTCGAGGGCGGTCCCGGGGCCACTTGGTGACTGTCAGCTCCAGGGGCTGTTCTTTCACGCTGACAGACACCTCTAGCATCACAGTCTCTGTTGGTGGGGGCGGTTTCCACTTTTGGCGCCATTTTCGGTCCTGGCCCACGATGGGAGGTGGCCTCTTGCCATCCTCTGGCACGCCCATAATGGCGTCCGCTCTTCCAAGGCGGGAAACCTTTGGAAATGGCGGGAATCGTCTCCCAGTGGCGGGAAACGCTGCAGATGGCGGGAAAAAGCTGTTAATGGCGGACAACCGGCGGGAATCGACTGGTGATGGGGTCCGATGGCGGGGACCCTCCGGAACCGGCAGGAGACTTCTTTTTGAGGTAAACTCGTTCTTTTCTTCAGGCACGCAGTACCCGGGTGTTGCGGGCACGTAATCCTGCCGACTACGCCAAAGTTGACGCGCCCCCTGGGCCATATTCTTTAGGGGGAATATCCGGAGCCGGATCAGATGGGAGTTGTAGTCTTCCGAGTGGCTGTGACCCGGTCCGTGCCCAGGGTGTCAAACTCAGTTGTATGTGGCAGTCCTACAGATGTTATTAAGTTCTTTATTGTCGACTACGCCACCCGTTGTATTGCGGTCACTATGGCCGCCGCTGCAGCAGGGTCCGCTGAGGCTGATGGTGTTGGTGCAGCTTTTGGTGGTATAACCCCCAACGGGTGGGGTATAGCCTCAGGGGGTCAGGTGCAGAGGATGGGGGTTGTGGTGGTGCAGCATAGATGTTAAAGGAAGACAGAGTCGGGTTGTGCAGTTTAGGGTATTTACTCACTGCTGATGTTCCGGTCACTCCAGCTTCAAGTGACCACCCGAGCCGTGCTGCGTCCACCAGGTCCTGGATTCAGCCAACCCCCAAACAAGTCCGGAGCGTGACCCTGAGCTCTCCTTCTGTCCTTTCCTCTGGCCGTCCCCACTAGTGATCCACCCAGGTCCAGCTCCCTCGGGCCTTCTGTTGGGAGACCCTTGGCCTTGGGTTCCCTGACCCTCCACGTGGTATGCCTTCGGGGTGGATGTGGTGGGTGGCCGTGGCAGACGCTGCCCACGGCCTCCGGTCTCTGGCTAGGGTGTGCTTTTGCCCCCACCAGCTTGGGATCCGGTACCCTAATGCCAACTCTTCACCCGCTGATGGACTTTGGGTTCTCAGAGTTCCTTTTCTGTTTCCCCCTCTGGGTCTTTCTTGCTTTCTCCTCTCTCTCTCTCTCTCTGGGGCTGCTCTGCTCCTCTTCCTGACTCTGACAGACTGACTGCTCTGCAAAGACTGACTGACCCTGTTCTTTGATGGTGCCCACCTTATATACACCCTCTATGTGTGAGCTCAGGCGACCAGCACCCAATGAGCTCCTATCTTTACCCAGGCTGCTCCCCCTATCTGCCCCTACACTACTTGGGATGTACCACCCCCCTCCCACTCCAGCCAGGAACAGACTCGGTCGTACCTGCACATTTCTAAGTGGGAGTACCGTCGGTCTGCTCCTCGGAAATGGGATGTGTGTAGTGCATGCAGCCTACCGAGCTCAGGTCCACACTCCATCCTTACCCGGGAGTGGAATATCACACCTCTGGGTTGAGGTGCAATACCCCTGTAGCAGCCGAATCCTCAGGGTGCTACAAATGAAGCACATGATTGACCGCACTCCATTCATTCCCTATTGGACTCTGACGATTGTTAGGAACCCAGTGATTAGTTCTGTGTATCGGGGATAATATTTCCCTCTTTAAACAGGTACAAAAAGTTTTTAGCATTTGCAAATTTGTCCAATATGTGTTGTAGTAGAATTTTCAGTGTTATTTCTAGAACTTGGTTTATTCGATGTGGCAAAAAAAGTTGTTTGGCCCCATTGCTTTGCATACGCATACAATATTTATCTGCAGATCATTGGCAGATCTAGCTCACTTTAGTAAAATCTGCTGTTTATTTGGTCGTCCATAGAGTAGAGTGAATTTCTAAGAATTAGTTTTGGGCAAATTCACTCAAAACATCTGAGAAGATTCAATTCTGTCTGAATCAGAAGTACCTCCAGATCCAGACAAAAGTCATGACGTGTTACACCCAACCTGACCACTGGGTGCAACATGAGGTTCCATATCTGCTGGAAGACTGAAGTCCAGTCCAAAAGTAGTGGACGACAGAGAATGGGCGGGTCCAGGTTATGTTAGGTGCATATAATAATTTATTATTTTTTTCAAGAACCTTTCTGAAAGAATCCAGCTAAATGGTTACTGGTTGGCAAATCCAAATTTTGGAGGGAAAATTCGTAATGAATTCTTTAGTTGCCCATTACTTTAATACATGTTCTATTTGGGTCTAGGATGGTGGTAAGATAAAATATTGCCACTCATTAACCATATCTGTGTTACTCCTCCGTACTCTGCACTGTGTCCCCCGCCGGACTCCTGTCTTTTTCTCCTGGCAAGGGGATAAAGATGTCACATGACCACTGCAGCCAATTAGCTGCTACGGTCCATCCAAACTAGAAAAGTCTTTTTTTTTTCTTCCAGCAAGGATGTGAAGGCTGCAGCGCTTAATGGCTGCAGTGGTCATATGACCCACCGCCACCACCCACCGGTCACGAGAAGTAGAAGCCCGGAGACCATCAGGGGAAGGCAGCAACAGAATGGAGGAACTGCATCTGTCCAGTAGGTGAGCATAAATTTCTTTTTATTTTTCCACCACCCTTTACCCATTTAGAATGTGTTTTAAAGTAATGGATGACCCCTTTAATTTTATGTGTATATCACAGACAGCAGATTCTCAGCAGATCTCACCAAATGTACCTGGATCTCTCAATGGTCTGCAGATAAACATTATGGTCATTATGGTCACCAGGGACCTTGAGAGACCTTCAGGAACAAGGACATTATGTATATTTGCACCATCTACATCTATGGCAGCCTATGTGGCAGTTCTTTCTGTATATATAAAAGTAACACTCCTCCACATACTAATTTTGCAGCACTTATAAATACTTGTAAAAAACTTTATGCATTTGAAACAGCTTTCAAGAAAACTTAGGTGACATTTTTTACATTTGCAACATTGTTTTCATTTTTTTAAAAAATTACAAGATTTTTCTTTTCAATTTTTAGATTTGCAAAATTGTTTTATTTTTATTTTTTTTCTTATTTGCAACACTGTTTTGATTTTTCATCTGGCCGCGGCATTTTTTTGAAAAGAAAGAGTGATGAATGCAGTGAAAAATGCTGCAGAACATCGGAGAATGAGTTTTCAGTCTCAAAGAAAAAGCACGAAGGTTTGATTCGCTGAGAACAAGCTCAGATCTTAAACATGGCGATGACTTGTCAGAGACTTGCAGTTAGGAATGGAATGCGGAATGTTCCATTGTTCTTTGTGATGACGTCATCGTCAGGAGAATCATGAGCTCACTGTCACATTACATTCTAGGAAGATACAAAGTAATCACAGGCGGAAATATCTTCTGTAAGACAAGAAAAAAAAATAAAAGATACCAATTGGTGAACTAAATACTTCTCACAAAAGAGAAAGAACCAAGAGTCAACGAGAGAAGGAAAGCTGAGATCACTATTCTTATGGATATGAAGGTCCTGCTGCTCATCCTCATCTTCATTCAGGCTTTCCTCATCACACAGTCCCCCTCAGCAAGAAAGCAAAAGCGGCAGGAGGTGGAAATCACCGAGAAGGAAGGTAATCAGATCTATAGTGTAGTCATTGTGCATGGAAATACCCCACCATTAGATGTCAGGAGAGGTGCCCCCTGGTGGACAGGTCAGGTACGACCCTTCTAGTAGCAGCCACTGATTGAAAAGATTATATTAAATAAGGATCCGGCTTAAGAAAAGCAAAGCATTGGTGCTGATCTCCTTATAACAGCATATTAGAAAGTAACCATTGTGAAACTTATCTTAAAGTAGACAACCCCTTTAGATACTAACTCTTGATTCCATATACAATGTACTTTACAAAATAAGAGGAAATGCCTCTAAAAGTGATTGTTAGTGATGGGCGAGCACTAAAATGCACGGGTCGAGCACATTGGAATACTCACGTGCTCGACCCGAGCGACGAGCCCAATGTAAGTCTATGGGAAACTCGAGCATTTTTCCGGCGGCCCCCCCCCGGCGCTCTGCAGAGGGCCTAAAAATTGCCCAAATCGATGGGAATAGCGCTCAAATGACATGGGGACAGCATGGGGAAGATCGCTGGAAGCATTTCTGACCCCCAGGTCACTGCTGTCAACAACGTTGTCAGAGGTATTACCCCACTTTTACGGACTCACAATAAAACATACCAAAATAAAGCCAAAATGGATTTTCCTGGGAAATATGTTAAGGAACATCCTTTCCAGGGTAATGACTTGTATATAAGACAAAATAAATAACCAAAACCAAAAATACTTCTCCACACCTTGGGCTATGTTCACACATAGCGTTTTTGATGCGTTTTTGCACTTTTGCATTGCTTTCAACCGTGACAAATGCATTCACCGGGAAATGTCATTTTAACATTTTACAACCTTATCTGGCCATGTGGTGTGTGACACATCATTAGACACATCCTGCTTCATTTATGAAGGAGGGACTCTGAAAGTCACAAGGCCTATTTTTTTATAGGGCCATCAGGCCTGCAGTCGGCCCTCACTATTCTTACAGAGCCATCAGCCGGCTATGCTTTGTTGTTCCCATTACTAAAGAGTGGGTCTCCTATACTGTTATTGCGTATGCAGTGACTGCAAAGGCTGCCCAAAATTTGGACGTTTCTTTGTAGCGCTTGATGGTTTTTGCAACTGCACTTGGGGACACTTTCAAAGTTTGCCCAATTTTTCGGACTGACTGGCCTTCATTTCTTAAAGTAATGATGGCCACTCGTTTTTCTTCACTTAGCTGCTTTTTTCTTGCCATAATACAAATTTTAACAGTCTATTCAGTAGGACTATCAGCTGTGTATCCACCAGACTTCTGCACAACACAACTGATGGTCCCAACCCCATTTATAAGGCAAGAAATCCCACTTATTAAACCTGACAGGGCACACCTGTGAAGTGAAAACCATTTCCGGTGACTACCTCTTGAAGCTCATCAAGAGAATGCCAAGAGCGTGCAAAGCAGTCATCAAAGCAAAAGGTGGCTACTTTGAAGAACCTAGAATATAAGACATATTTTCAGTTGTTTCACACTTTTTTGTTAAGTATATAATTCCACATGTGTTAATTCATAGTTTTGATGCCTTCAGTGTGAATGTACAATTTTCATAGTCATGAAAATACATAAAAAAATTTAAATGAGAAGGTGTGTCCAAACATTTGGTCTGTACTGTATATTAAGAATATGTAATCAGCTCTCAATTTTGGTCCTTGTACAAATTCTACTTTTATTTTTCCAATATTGACTGTTCCTCAGATTCTGTGTGAGGAAAATGGCATAATGATAATGGTTCTTAATGATGAATTTCCAGTGTAAAAAAAAAGATTTTTCATTATAGGAAGGTTTTGGGGTCCCATAATGTCTCACCAATTTTTTCTGTAGATGAGTCTTGTAGAAGCCAATTTGCTTGACTTTTTGCTTCTAGGATCTTGTCAATCTCTATTCTGTCTCCTTGCAGGCTTGGTGCGGATGATAGAAACGTTCTACGCAGGTTCTCCACGGGAGGACACTGAGCAGGTGGATATGATCATTACACCAGATGATGCAGGATATAAGATTTACAGCATAATGCCCTTCCTCACCTTCTATCTCACCTGGATGTCAATTTTTTTATGAGGGATTTCACCATGGATCTGATCGATCTTTTGATGGAGATGAACATAGATCCATGGCTTCTTTTTTTGATGTCATAATTAAATTGGATGGCTCATGTTCTGGTCTTTTCTGGACTTTCTGTTTAGATCAGGTTGTATAGTTTTTCACAGTAAAATTACAATTATATTTGGTTGTCCACCTTGGATAATTTTTGGTTTCAATAGGAAGTTTTGCCCAAAAATAATCACTAGGTGTGAGCCTGTAGTTGGGGACTTGGCATAGGTACAATTCTCCTGCGGCACCTACATAACATTACACAGCTCTTGTTGAAATTAATGGGCTGACAATCTAATGTATGATTATGTTGGGTCTTCCCGATCAAGATAAATCCTTCATAGCCACTCTCTGCCCTGTCTAACTGATGAAGGTCCCCTTATATTTACCAAGCATTGCTAAATAGGATATAGTTAGTTCAAATGGAAACCTGATGGAATAGAAGGTTGTACTTCTTATTATGCTTCTAACTACGTAGTTTAAAGACGACCAGTCACTTATTTTCAGACAATTGGGCATGGCATTCATGGTGACACCCACCATAAAGTAAAATTGAGGACCACATCCACTTGGCTAACAAGAATAGATTTACATGCAGGTAAGAGGACCATATCTCATGAATGGACAGCCACAGGATCAAAATAAAAAACAACACCAGATTCAAGAGAACAGCGAAGTTTATAAAATTAGTCACACAATTATGGCAAGTGAGAGCTCCTCGATAACCATTGCAGGAGAGCGGTTTGTAGTCACTTGGCCACCCAGAGCCAAAGAAATAATCATAAACACATTGGTGTTTTTACACTACTCATTTTTTCTCCTCTGCCAAATATTTCTTTCTTTCTTATATATATTTTTTTGTGAGAGGGACATCTAGGTAAAAACAGAAATGATTCAGAACAACAGTTTTATTGATGTGAAGTATCAAGGGCAAGGCTCAACAACAGAATAGTGCTTACCATGCTTGGAGATCTCGGTTATTCAGAATTTCTCCTAGGTTGGGTTACACCAAAATAATTGCCCAAGAATTCCACTGGTGGTCTCTGAAAAATCACAACCATGCCATATATATATATATATATATATATATATATATATATATATATATATATACACTGTGTTCCAAATTATTATGCAAATAATATTTTCTCAGATTTTCCCAAATTACCTATATGAATTGCAATCATTGTAATTCTCCAGTCAAATAACTATTAGAGTACAATTGAAAGGTTTTTGTACAAACTGCCTATGATAACAGTATATTTTTAAAAAAATAAAAAACTCAAACTGCACTCAAAATGCATGTTCCAAATTATTATGCACAGCAGAGTTTTCAACCTTTTCATTTTAATAAAGAACAAATAAATGGTCATTTTTGAAATTATAAGCATTAGCAGGTTATTACAAACTGAAATCAAACAGTTTTCAACTCAAAACTTTATTCTAGGCGATGTTACATTTGCACATAGGACCCCTTGTTCGAAAGGAGCTTCTGAACTCTCTCGTCCATTGAATTTGTCAGGTTTTGGATGGTTTCTGCTTTAATTGTTTTGCATGAGGACAGAATACCCTCCCAGAGCTGTTGCTTAGATGTGAACTGCCTCCCGCCATCATAGACACTCCTTTTGATGATGCTCCAGAGGTCCTCAATGGGGTTGAGGTCAGGGGAGCATGGGGGCCACACCATAAGTTTGTCCGCTTTTATGCCCATAGCAGCCAGAGATGCAGATGTGTTATGTGCAGCATGAGACGGGGCATTATCATGCATGAAATGATCTCGATGGTCCAGATGGATGGAGTGGAGGATGGCTGGTTGATGGACACCCCATGCAAACACGGCTAAGGCGCTAACAAGGAGGAGGTGGAGTAATGTTTTGGGCTGGAATCATGGGGAGAGAGATTGTCGGCCCTTTTAGGATCCCTGAAGGGGTAAAGATGAACTCCATAATGTATGTTGAGTTTCTCAAACAGCACTTCCTTCCATGGTTCAAGAAGAACTGTGTATTCCGCAGCAAGATCATTTTCATGCATGATAATGCCCCGTCTCATGCTGCACATAACACATCTGCATCTCTGGCTGCTATGGGCATCAAAGGGGACAAACTTATGGTGTGGCCCCCATGCTCCCCTGACCTCAACCCTATTGAGAACCTCTGGAGCATCATCAAAAGGAGTGTCTATGATGGCTGGAGGCAGTTCACATCTAAGCAACAGCTCTGGGAGGGTATTCTGTCCTCATGCAAAACAATTGAAGCAGAAACCATCCAAAACCTGACAAATTCAATGGACGAGAGAGTTCAGAAGCTCCTTTCGAACAAGCAGTCCTATGTGCAAATGTAACATCACCTAGAATAAAGTTTTGAGTTGAAAACTGTTTGATTTCAGTTTGTAATAACCTGCTAATGCTTATAATTTCAAAAATGACCATTTTTTTGTTCTTTATTAAAATGAAAAGGTTGAAAACTCTGCTCTGCATAATAATTTGGAACATGCATTTTGAGTGCAGTTTGAGTTTTTTATTTTTTTAAAAATATACTGTTATCATAGGCAGTTTGTACAAAAACCTTTCAATTGTACTCTAATAGTTATTTGACTGGAAAATTACAATGACTGCAATTCATATAGGTAATTTGGGAAAATCTGAGAAAATATTATTTGCATAATAATTTGGAACACAGTGTATATATATATATATATATATATATATATATATATATATATATATATGCCACACATATTGGAAAACTTATTTGCTCTTCCTTAAGACTGAACACCTGTCCCTATGAGATAGTAGAAGATATGATGGGCAGCTGTGAAAGCCAACTTTGGTGCCCAGTGGTAGAGTAGTGCACACACGTCTGTTCTCCTGCCTCTGCCGTGAACAAGGTCTCAGGACCAAAACATTGGCCTGATTCATACTCATACTTTTTTTGGAGTGCTAATAAAATACGTTATCACTTGTAATACATGTGTGCCATGGTATTCCATACTATACAATGTCCCTTTTTGATGTTGCTTGGGAAGACCATCGGGCCACCAAGACTGGTTAGAAGATGGTATTGTTCTTTATTACCCTGCTTGTGTCTCATCTATAACTGCTTTCAGTAAATGCTCGGTGACATTGGCTCAGGTCATCGTCTTCTTCCTGCCAGAACATTCTGCCCGATGATTATACTTTCTTACGACAGTCCTAAGTCCCTCCGCTTAATATTAGAGTCTCAGTGTAAATATCACTGATCTGGAAATACATCAAGTTTCCATGTGTTCATGGCTAAGAAGGAAATCTTAATTTAGAATTAATGATTAAAGATGTTATGTAACAAGTTGTCCGGGATTCATGTCCAATAAAGGGTATTTTATAAAGGTCAATATACTTATTTTTATTCAGTGGTATCATGAATGATCTTTGACCCAACCCCCATGATGTATTTTCTTTTCTTGCCTCATCACGTATATCAATCCATCTTGTTTGTTACGTTAATATGGCCTGAAGAAGGCACTGGTGCCGAAACGCGTAGCCTGTTTTATCCTGAATAAACTTGATATAACTATTCTGCCTGTCTTTTTAGAGAGGATCTGTCACCAGATCTAAAGTGGGCAATTTTTGCTTTGATTTTGTTCCTGCAGCTCCAGTTTTTGTTTAGTTTAAATCCATCGTACGGTTCCGGAGATACAGGCTTTTTTATTGAGTGCTATTTTTTATGGTGTCCACAAAGGGAGCATGGCTCAAAGGATGATCTGGGGGCATGTCTTTAGGCTGCTTTTCATAATTAACTGGTGACCCACGCCAATTTGATAAAGACCTCCAAAATTAATGCTAAATAAAGAGCCCCATATCTATGGAACCATATGGTGGATTTAAAAAAAACAAAAAAAAAACAGAATAATCAGGGGAGTAACGGGAATAAAATAAGATCAAAAACAGAATAGGTGATCGGTCCTCTTTAAGTCATAAGCACCATTCCTTCCCCTTTTTTTGTTTTTACATTTTTGTAACTCTATAACAAGTAGATCACACGAACAAGGTCAGTGTTAGGATCACCTGACACCTGATGAGATGGATTGACAATGCTGCAGGTCAGGATAGACACATGGACCCAGGACACTCTAGCTGGAGGGCACGTGGAACCGTGAGAACATGGACGCACTGGGCAGGGCTGGACACAGACAGGAGAGGCAGCTGTGCAATAACAGTACATAGGCCATTTACTACCCAATAGCGCCTTATAATGGGCAATTTCACCTGCTTTTGGAGGTAGTAATGGGCCCCCTTACCTATTGAGCACCTGTACGGCTGCACAGACTGCACCAATGATATGTCCACCCCTGTCACTTATGAGCCTTATATTCAATCCAACAATTAGGCAGTGCTTATAAAAAATGATTAAATTTGCTGATGACACAAAGCTAGGAGGGATAGCTAATACTAGAGAAGAGAGAGAGAGAGTATTCAAAAAGACCTAAATAAATTGGAGCAGTGGGCTGTAACCAACAGAATGGTTTTTAACAGGAAAAATGCAAAGTACTACATCTGGGCAATAAAAATGAAAAAAGCATATACAGAATGGGAGGAATAGAGCTAAGCAACAGTACATGTGAAAAAGGCTTAGGTATACTAATAGATCATAGACTGAACATGAGTCAACAGTGTGATGCAGCAGCAAAAAAGGCAAATACAATTCTGGGATGTATTAACAGAAGCATACAGTCTAGATCACGTGAAGTCATTATCGGTCTTTACTCCTCTTTGGTCAGACCTCATCTGGAATACTGTGTACAGTTTTGGGCACCACATTTTAAAAAAGACATAGACAAACTGGAGCAAGTTTAGAGAAGAGCGACCAGAATGGTGACTGGTCTGCAAACCATGTCCTATGAGGAACGGTTGCAGGATTTGGGAATGTTTAGCTTGCAAAAAAGAAGACTGAGAGGAGACTTAATAGCTGTCTACAAATATGTCAAGGGCTGTCACATTGTAGAAGGATCATCTTTATTCTCATTTGCACAAGGAAAGACTAGAAGCAATGGGATGAAACTAAATGGGAGGAGACACAGATTAGATATTAGAAAAAACTTTTTGACAGTTAGGGTGATTAATGAGTGGAACAGACTGCCACGAGAGGTGGTGAGTTCCCCTTCAATGGACGTCTTCAAACAGAGGCTGGACAGACATCTGTCTGAGATGATCTAGTGAATCCTGCTTTGAGCAGGGGGTTGGACCAGATGACCCAGGAGGTCCCTTCCAACTCTACCATTCTATGATTCTATGAAAAATATACAAAAGCTGTTATAAAGGGGACAAGACAATACAGTATATACAATCACATAATGTTACTCTCACGCCCAGACTGTTTGGCGTGAGCGTGGTTAGTGGTCCCACTGGTCCACGAACTGAGGAGTGCCTGGAGGGGCATGACTAGGGGCCTCACCAGATCCCACCACGGACGCACGGCGCCTTAATCGACTCTGTGGTCCGAGGAGGGACGAGGGAGGTGGCACAGGTGCTACTCCAGGTTAGACCCTGGTCATACAGCTGTTGACCCACTCTGGAGAATGCAGGAATGGGCAGGTTTGGCTGGTATGCAGACTGGCGGGTACTGGCAGGCACGGCTGGTATACAGACAGGCGGAGCAGAGCCGCAGGTGCAAATGGGAAGCGGAGCGGGGCAGTGCAGAGCCGCGCCACAGGTACGGATGGGAAGCAGAGCAGGGCAGAGCAGAGCCGCAGGTGCAGACGGGAAGTGGAGTGGGGCAGAGCAGAGCCGCAGGTGAGGACGGGAAGCGGAGCGGGGAAGAGCAGAGCCACAGGCGCGGATGGGAAGTGGAGCAGGGCAGAGCAGAGTCGCAGGTGCGGATGTGAAGCGGAGCGGAGCACAGCAGAGCCACAGGTGCGGACGGTAAGCGGAATTGGGCAGAGCAGAGCCACAGGTGCGGACGGGAGGCGGAGCAGGGCAGAGCAGAGCCGCAGGTGCAGACGGGAAGCGGACCAGACCAGAGCAGAGCCACAGGTGCGGACGGGAAGCAGACCAGGGCAGAGCAGAGCCACAGGTGCGGACGGGAAGTGGACCAGGGCAGAGCAGAGCCACACGTGCGGACGGGAAGTGGAGCAGAGCCGCAGGTGCATACGGGAAGCGGAGCAGGGCAGAGCAGAGCCGCAGGTGCAGACAGGAAGCGGAGCAGGGCAGATCAGAGCAGAGCCGCAGGTGCGGACGGGAAGCAGAGCAGGACAGAGAAGGGAAGAGCGGAGCCGCAGGTGCGGACGGGAATCGGAGCAGAGCAGTGCCGCAGGAGCTGACAGACAGGACAGGGCTCTGTTCACATGGAACAGACAGGGACAGGAAAACACAGGAAGATAGCTAGAACACAGGAGGTAGATACAGAGGCAGGGAAACGCGACAAGCAGAACCAGATACACACAAGTACTTGCTATGAAGTAGCGAGTGGACACAGAACTCACAAACAGAAGTACAGAGACAACAAGTAGGAGTTAGGTACTGGTTCAGACACTGCAGGAAAAGGGAAGGATCGGACATAGAGACAAACAGGTAACGGGCTAGGACACAGTTCAGACAGGAACTGACACAGGAACGAGCCTGGGCATTCAACCCCCAGGGTGGCGGAAATAGACTAGAAGTCACAGATACAGGTATCGGGCCTGGGTACTCAGCCCCCAGGGTGGCAGAAACAAGGCAAGATTCAGGACAGGACAGCACACTGTAAGAAAGTGTTGCTCAGGCACCTCCCACTGGGTGAAGGAGGTTTAAGTATCCAGTGACTCACAGCAATAGGCTGGGGACGCATTAGGACTGCGCACACTGTAACTTTAAGAATCAGGACGTTCCAGCTCCGCCGCCCTAAGCCAGCAGACAAGAGACACAGCAAGTAGAGGAGCATAGTGTGCAGCCTGGACTGGTAGGTAAGTTGGCGGTCTTGCATGATGGGAGATGGTAAGCCATGCCAACATGCCGCCAGGGATGTTACAGTACCCCCCCTTCACGCCCCCTCTTCTTCAAGCCCGCAAGGATTTTCTGCAGAGAAGTTGGAGGCTGATCCTTCTCAATGGACTCACAAGACTTCTCTTCAAGAAGACTACCTCTTCTGTCCATTAGAGGGAACGAGACAGGTCTCACCATCTTGATGACTAGGATGCTTCCTTCCGTTGAGCCATCCTCAGCATCAGATGAAGTGGATGAAGTACCAGGAACAGGACTTAGGAAAGTCTCTCTCCATTTGTTATTATCGGGTAGAACCCCAGAGGATTCAAGAGACAACTGGGGGTCCTCCGCCTGGTAGGAGGGGTGCAGAGACTTGGGGGTAGCCACCGCCTTGATGGACTTATTGCCAGACTTATTAGAGATAGAAGATCCTTGCTTCGGGACCATCTTCAGTCTGGTCTCTGAGATGACAAGTCTACGAGGCGAAGCGGTACCTAAAGCCAGATCATTGGTACAATCGTCGAGACTGTGTGGGGACATCGCCTCCGCTTCCCTTCCTTCGGAGACTTCAGCGCACATTGAGTCAGCGACTAGAAGATCTGGTGAAGAAGAAGAAGAAGACATTGCTGACTGTCCTGAAGGTATGGGGACTGGACACCCCTTGTACCTCAGCAGTCCCCCAGGAAACACCATGCAGGATCTCCAGACCTGAGCAGGCAGTATAGCTCTCGGCTCTGGATGACCTGTGGGTAAACCAGACAGCACCTGAAATGTGATTTTCTTCATGTGTAATGCTCCAATCTGGAGCTTAATTTGTACAGACATATTTTGACTGTTTCTGAGTAGGGCTCATCCTACCCCAGACAATGCCCAAACCAGATTCTGGAGTTGTTGGACGGGTATCTTCCTATTAATCCGAAGCCTTCACTTGCCACGGAGACAGTCACAGTCATCTGTGGAGAGGAAACACTAACGCCAAGGGCAGCCTCTCTTACTGGCCCGAGGCTTTGAGACTCCCCAAACTTCGCAGAACAAAGACCTTTAGGGTGTTCCATACAACCGCAGCAATACCGCAATCTGATTTCATGACTGTGTTCCGGCTTCTGCTTTGCCATGAACATGGTCAACCTACATGGATTCTGCGCGGAAAGCTGCCTCTACAGGCTGGGAAACAGGGGGTCTTTGGGAGGACAGTACCTGACGTGATGGCTTTCCTCTATGTCTTGCTCGTCTGGACTACCTCTTAGAATTGGGAAGGGAAGAATTCTGCTTTGTCTGCTGAACACTGTTATCCTCCATGGATTTTGCGTGGATAGCTGCCTTTTCAGGCTGGGGAACAGGTGGGCTTACTTCACGCGTCACCCATCTAGACTGCTCCAGAATATTGGAAAAGGAAGTATTCGCAGAAGGGTCAGGGTCATCGAAGACCATAAGAAAGGCCACCAGGAAGGCCTGTAGGTCAGAGATGATAGGATCCCTTGCTTCCCATAGGGGGGTGGTCCAATTCAAGGCATCACCCGCTAGGTAGGACAACAGAAATGCTACTTTAACCCGATCGGTGGGAAAATAGGGAGCATAGAATTTGAAATGCAGCATGCATTGCTCCACAAACGCATGGCTTTGTTTTGGATCCCCATAGTACTGTGGTGGATCCGCAGGAACAAGTGCTGATAGCTCCATTTGGGCTGGTGCGTAAATCGCCTGGACTTCAGCTTGGGGAAAAAAAATTCTTGGTGTATGTATTCGCCAGACAAGGATTCAAATGTCTCGAGAGCGAAGGACCGTGGGACTCAACGGGGACCATGGCCTGAGCAAACTGTTATGCTCACGCCCGGACTGTTTGGCGTGAGCGTGGTTAGTGGTCCCACTGGTCCACGAACTGAGGAGTGCCTGGAGGGGCATGACTAGGGGCCTCACCAGATCCGACCATGGACGCACGGCGGCTTAATCGACTCCATGGTCCGAGGAGGGACGAGGGAGGTGGCACAGGTGCTACTCCAGGTCAGACCCCGGTCACACAGCTGTTGACCCACACCGGGGAATGCAGGAACGGGCAGGTTTGGCTGGTATACAGACTGGCGCGTACTGGCAGGCATGGCTGGTATACAGACAGGCGGGTACTGGCAGGCACGGCAGGTATACAGACAGGCAGGTACTGGCAGGTAGGTAAACAGGCTGGATAGGGACCAGTACAGACTGAGATACAGGAACAGAACCGCAGGTGCGGACAGGAAGCAGAGCAGGGCAGAGCCGCAGGTGTGGATGGGAAGTGGAGCAGGGCAGAGCAGAGCCGCAGGTGCGGACGGGAAGCGGAGCAGGGCAGAGCAGAGCTGCAGGTGCGGACGGGAAGTGGAGCAGGGCAGAGCTGAGCCGCAGGTGCGGACGGGAAGCAGAGCAGGGCAGAGCAGAGCCGCTGGTGTGGACGGGAAGCGGAGCAAGGTAGAGCAGAGCCGCAGGTGTGGACGGGAAGCGGAGCAGGGCAGTGCCGCAGGAGTGGACAGACAGGACAGGGCTCTGTTCACATGGAACAGACAGGGACAGGGAAAGACAAGAAGATAGCTAGAACACAGGAGGTAGATACGGAGGCAGGGAAACGGGACAAGCAGAACCAGATATACACTTGCTATGAAGTAGAGAGTTGACACAGAACTCACAAACAGAAGTACAGAGACAACAAGTAGGAGTTAGGTACTGGTTCAGACACAGCAGGAAAAGGGAAGGATTGGACATAGAGACAAACAGGTAACGGGCTAGGACACAGTTCAGACAGGAACTGACACAGGAATGAGATACAGGAACGAGCCTGGGCATTCAGCCCCCAGGGTGGCGGAAATAGACTAGAAGTCACAGATACAGGTAACAGGCCTGGGTACTCAGCCCCCAGGGTGGCAGAAACAGAGTAGAAGTCAGAAAATAAAAAGGTTAAACAAAAGAAAGTTACTAGACCTGTTTTCATAGGAATGGCGCAGATCTTAGCAGAGGGCAGCACTCTGTTTCCAAAATGGCACAGTCCTTACAGAGAGCTGTATCTCCCAGCACCGAACAATGGTTCTAGGTCAGAACCTGCTTCTACCAGGTACCAGTCATTCGCACCTACCTCACAAGTGACCTCAGATGAGGCAGTAAATGAGATGTGGGCTTGGGTACCAAAAATTATGAGATATTAAGGATATCTGCCTCCCTGGAGGTCCCAGGAGGAATATATTAGCACATTTCCTATCAAAATGTTAGATTTCTACACATAATAGACATGGCTTATATAACTTTATCCACCTGGCCTATATTAATTCTGGGCTAATATGCTTCCTGTACAGCAAGGCAAGTGAATGCATTGTGTTCGACACTGCGCCACAATGCCGAAAATATGTCTCCCATATCTATAGGAACCACACCTGTCACAAAAACACAATATTCATATCAGGTACAAGGATCTGAAAAGTCTAGGACTTTTCCCTGTGTTGCTGTTAAGTCAGGAAAGGCCTAATTACCCAAGGACAGAAAAGTATTACCACTCCAGCTTGGTGTTTCATATTCATACTGACCACTTTAAGAATTTGGCTGCGTCTCAGACCCTCTACTCAGTGGGGGTAGTTGAGCAAATGGGAGGAGGAGATTGTAAGCTCTACTTTCCCATGACCCTGATTCACAATTCATGGTATGCTCAATATGAGGGTGGTACCAAGAAATGGTCCGGAGCCAAGGCAAAAGAAAGAAAAATGGAAACAAGCACAGCACTGAAAGCACCGGCACAATGACAAAATGTACGTGGAGCAGCTGGGTTGCACCAATGGTAGGTCTGCCCTGTACATTTTCATTGTTCATCTACAACCATCTAGATGCCATTTTTTAGTTTTTCACGTGAGGGTAGTCTTTCATTTTGTTCTCGATATAATGACAATTGAGCACTATAATTTTACTTAAAGGGTTTGCCTCCTGATTGTTCTTCAGGACCGCATTGCTCCCCTGTGTGATCAGCTTCTTGCTTACAGGGGGACTGTGCAGCTGTAGACCGTGTCCCGGAATACAGCGGGCCGAGGACAAAGAACACAACCAGACAATTTGTCAAGGAACTAATTTTTACTAACAATGGAACCTGAGTTGCCACGACAACGCAAGAAAGAAAAACAGTTACATTTCATACACACCTAGCCCGGGTCGGCTAGGACCCTTGCGCTGCACAACCGATAGGCCCTGGGCGTTCTATCAGATACACTATAATTTGCCTGACCTGTGTTTCCGCCTAATGCGGTAACCGGGAGTTACCCAAGGACAAGGGTGTAATTTAGATAGGTGCAAGAGGCAGTCCCTGCAGTGGTGCAGCGCAGACATTCACAAACTTAACAATTCTCTAAGTTTACAATTCTGTTAGACTATCTGTACACAAGTTCCCCCTAATGAAGTGAGTATTTATCTTTGGTTCACACAGCCCTATTAGCAAACCATGTATCTAACTGAGAATCTATGTTTGGCACCAAACTCTCTCTAAAGTCTGCGTGCACGCTCACACCAGGATCTCTGTGGTGAGGCCTGAGCTCAGGACTTACCAAACTAAACCTGATTGTAGAAGAGGGCAGCAGATAATCCGTTTGCCCATAGCTGGAAGGCCGTGGAGTGGATCCTGGACTTGTCACCTGCAGCGTACTTTCAGCCTGATGTGGTAGAGGGGGGCCCTCCACGTCACATCAGATGCCTTGGGGGAAATCCAACTCTGCATCCAATCATAATAATCCCCACAAAGTAGTTATTCCTCTCTAACAGGAGTCATAGGAACAGGGACACTTTTCTCCAGTTTCAAGCAAACTCTGAGCTTCCTGGATGGCAGTTGATCATCCTCCTCCAGTCTGCTCTCACTTCCCTCTGAAAAACACCATGAGGTCTGTCACAGAGTCTATTCAAGAGGCAATAGTGACCTCTGGCGACAGGAGTCCGATACTGCAACAATGTCTATTTATTACCATCTCACATATTCCTGAAAATTGACAGTTTGGTCTGGTGGCATGGTCAGTCCAAGCTGTGCTCTCTGCGATGCTGTAAGCAGAGGTAGCTTTGCTTTTATGGCATCAAAGGAATGCAAGTGACGCGCCCCCTGGGCCATGGGGTAATCGGTAGCCGGGTCGGTCGGTGCTGGGGGTGTCACGGTAGCAGTGACCCAGTCCGTGGCCCAGGGCAGTCAATTAAAGGGAAATTAAAGAAGGGGAATAAAGTTTTTATATATAATGTTCGTGACGCCACCTGTGGTATGCGGCTATATGGAGCCGCCGCTGCGGTGCAGATCCTCTGGAGATGTTGGTGACGCAGCAGAGTTGGTTCAGCTCTCCAAAGGCAGAGCTAAGCTCCAGGGCAGTGTAGTGATGATTTGATGGGGTAGATGTTGCTGTGCAGTGTAGTGCAGGTGATGGCGCAGATAATGACCAGTCCACAACTTAATGGCGGTTTCCTCTTATCTTTACTTGCGGTTGTTAGGCAGACCGGGGCACGGGTACTAGCTGGTAGTGGAGGTCCGGACGGCCTGGAAGCAAGTTGGGAATCCACCTCGCCAGGTGAAGTTGTAGGCCTTCCCTCTGTGCTAATCTCTTTGGCCCTGCTGCTTGTAGCTGTGCTGTGGCCCTTGTCCCTGAGTAAAACGTTTTTGTGCTCACCCGTATGGCAGGCAGCTCGGGCCTTCCTGGAGTGTCGCTCCCACGTGGCGGTGCTGGGTCCTATGAGCTGCTGAGGGTCTGGACGTCTGATGGGACCAGGAGACCTGCAGTCTTCTGCCCTCCGGTTTCTGCTGCTGGGCCTTCAGTGCCCCACAAACTCAGACTCCGGTGTCCAGTTCTTCTGCGCTCCTCTCTGGGGTGAGCTGACTTACAGCTCCACTCCCCAGGTCCTTCCTCGTCTCTGTCCTGTCTTCAACTCCTCTCAACTCACTCTCATTAACCCCGCCTCCAGATTCCAGTTGTCAAGGGGAGGAGCTCCCTTTGCTGGTCTGGAGCCAGTAAAGTGTTGTATGCTGGTATACCTGATTAGGGGACCCCTGCTTGCTTCCAGGCATGGCATCACCCCTTGTGAGGGAGGCAATGCCACTGTGGCAACCGGACCCCTGGGGTGCAACACAAGCATACAGAATCTAGCCAGATCCAGCAATCCGGCCAGCTTCAGAACAGCGCTTACCAACTCCATAGCAAACAGCTTCTAAGTGCTACGCTCCTTGCCCTGGAGACTGTCAACCTGCAGTGTAACATGTCAATGAGTAGTAGACTATGCAATTAAAAATACCTCCATTCTTGCGAACAGAAAGGATTTTTAATAAGTGCTACCATTTAACAATTTTAAATAAAAGATTGATTTTTACAAGGGGCTATAGCGACTGAAGTCAAGTTACTTGGCGTGCATCTACGCAACTTTTCCTATCTCTTCAGTCCATGTAGTCCTATTTAAAAAACAGTTTTTAAATATATATATTTTTTATAATTCTGATGTCTTCCCACATCTATGGCACCAGAAGCGGGATGTGATTGCTACTCTAGCAAACTCCATAAGTTTATCACTTACTCCCAGCTAAGATTGAGTCACTCTCTTTATTTCGCGAACCACCTGCTATTGTGAGTAATGGGAATTATGGATATACAGTAGTCCTTTACATACAATGGACTAGTTGGTAAGGGGTTCTTTATTTACGTTTTCCAAAACCATATGCCTACCCTTACCTAAGGGTCATGCTATCTTCTTCTCCAATGGAACAAACCAGATAAACAACCCTTATGCTCTAATGTCCAGGAATCCATGTGCTTGGTGGCTGGAGCCAACGTTTCTGCTTTATGCTGTCTTTTTGAAGGCCCCCTCTTCACTCCCTGTTCCTGTTCTGCATGACATGGTGCAGTAATCCCCCTGTCCTCCTCTGGAGATGGCTCACATGGAGACAAGATGTCCTTGGGAGAATTTAGCTTTTGGCTCCGGAGTTGTTCTACTGTTGACATTTGCTTTGTCTTTGCGGCATGATACTTCTGCTATGTTCTTACACGTCACGGTTGTGCTGTTTTCATAGTTAATTTTTGGATTATTTTTACGCTTTGTCAACACTGCATAATACTGATCAGTTCAATAGCAATGGTTGTATAACGTTCAGATCATCTCAGGAAGAACAGATTAGAGGGCGCTGGAGCGATCGACTGCCTTACAATAATCATTTCTGTAAACAGCAAAGAATGATCTGTGAGGATGATGATGTCAGATGTCCTTCATTTCAGCAACGTAAGATTCCCATGGGGGTTATTATCAAGGATAGGCAAATCAGTCAGTCACTAATTTCTTTATCTACTCCTACAAAATAACCTTATAATTATTCAGTTTCAGTAACACAAAAATAACAGGCTGGAAGGTGAACCACTAGGCACCAGAGATAATACACCACCAGGCAATAGAGACACTGAATGACTAGAGATACTATACACTAGAAAATAGAGATAGTACAGTTACTAGATCACTAGGCACTAGAGATACTTTAACCATTATACACTAAAGATACTACACTACTAGGCACTAGAGATACAGTACTTTCACCACTAAGCAATAGAGACCCTAGATATACAGTACTTCACCTTTAAGCACTAAAGATACTACACTACTAGGCACTAGAGATAGTTCACCATTATAGATACTTCATTACTTTACCACCAGTGGCGTAACCAGAGTCCGATGGGCCTCAATGCAAAATTTGGACCTTCCCTGCCACATGTTGGTCAGATGTATGGGCTCTTGAAGCATTCTAAATCCTATACGGACATTCAAGTTGCCCCCCACCTCAAGGAATTATGTAGTAATGCTCCTCATCCTGGACCCCTTCCAGATATATATGTCCCCCATCTTTGTATATACTGTATGTCCCTTATCCTGGCCGCATCCTGGTATATATGTCCCCCATCCTGGTATATACAGAATGTCCAGCATCCTGGGCCCCTTCCTGGTATATATGCCCCCCATCCTGGGCCTATCCCAGTATATATATCCCCCATCCTGGGCCCCTTCCTGGTATATATGTAACCCATCCTTGGTCCTTTCCTGGTATATATGTCTCCTATCCTGGGCCCCTTCCTGGTATATATGTCTCCTATCCTGGGCCCATTGCTTTTATATATGACCCTCATCCTGAGCCCCTTCCTGGTATATATGTCCCCCCATCCTGGGCTCCTTCCTGGTATATAGGTCCCCCATCCTGGGCTCCTTCCTGGTATATATGCCCCCTATCCTGGGCCCTTTCCTGGTATATATGTCTCCTATCCTGGGCATCCTCCTCGTATATATGTCCCCTATCCTGGGCCCGTTGCTGGTATATATGTCCTTCATCCTGAGCCCCTTCCTGGTATATATGTCCCCCATCCTGGGCTCCTTCCTGGTATATACGCCCCCCATCCTGGGCCCTTTCCTGATATATATGTCTCCTATCCTGGTCCCTTTCCTGGTATATATGTCTCTTATCCTGAGCCCCTTCCTGGTATATATGTCCCTCATCCTGGGCCCCTTCCTGGTATATTTGTCCCCCATCCTGGGCTCCTTCCTGGTATATATGTCCCCCATCCTGGGCCCTTTCCTAGTATAAATGTCTCCTATCCTGGGCCCCTTCCTGGTATATATGCTCCCCATCCTGGTATATATATTCCCATACTGGTATATATGTCACCCACTTTGCTGCTGTTCTTTAACTCATCAAAAAAAAATTAAACGATTCTACTCACCTTCTGTCTGCTCTTCTGTAGCCAGCAGCTGACTTCAGCATGCAAGCGATGGGAGCGCATGATGTCACAGCTATGCGTCCCTAGTCATTGGCACGCCAACGTCAGCTGTCAGCCTTTGATTGGCCACATCCTGTTTTGTGGTGGAGGGACCTGGTGGGTCCCTGCGCAGCAGTACACTTCAGCGGAATGTGCATCCTCTGATGTACATCCAGCTTAAGTATGATCTGGCATTGGTGGGCTACCATGGGTGTGATGAGGAAGATTGGATGAACAATGTATTCGTGTCAGGGAATTTTCAAAAAATATTAAGATTTGAGAGTCCTCAGTGGTTGATACCTTTTAATGGCTAACTGAAAAGTTGGTAACAAATTGCCAACTTTCGAGACTACTCTTCATCAGGCAAGGAATAACACAAAATCTGAAGAATCACATATTTATACACAAAAGGGCACAAGAATAATGCAATAGATGAGACAAGTGACATGAAGCAGAACTATGAGTATGGGAGAGGGGAGAGTTGTGGCCGTAAATATTGGATTAGTTCATACTGCATACTGGAGATAAGGAGTGAGAAAGTTTTATTGTCCTGTGATTGAGGTCTGGTCCAGGGTTCTGATAGGGACTTTTTAAGACACTAAACCATTGCGCACAAGAGGCTGTATGGGGCAACAGGCAACCAGTCAGCACAGACTTCTTATTTGGTTCACAAAAAGTCTCAAGAAGAACCCGGCCATTAAGAAATAAGACTATCCGGTGTTCTATATGATGCGCCCCTGGGCCTGCTGTGTCGTGCGGCATCGCGCGCACGGGGGCTTACCCGGAGCCGGATCAGATGGGGGTAGTAGTCTCGTGGCGGTGACCCGGTCCGTGCCCAGGGAGTCAAACTGTGCGGTAGCGTTTTGCAGTAGATGTTAAAATGTTCGACTACGCCACCCGTTGATTGCGGCTATGAGGCCGCCGCTGCAGGGCAGACCACTGAGGCCGGTGATAGGATTGTGCAGCGTAGATGGTATAACCCCCAACGGGAGGGGTATAGCCTCAGGGCAGCAGATGTAGATGACAGTGGTGGTGATGGTGAAGCAAGGAAGCTCAGAGACGTGCGGTGTAGTTTCAAGGCTTTTACTCACAGGTGTTGCTCCGGTCACTTCGGCCAAGAGTGACCACCCAAGCCGTGCTGCGTCCACCAGGTGCGGGACTCGGCCAACTCCTGGGCAGTTCCAGAGCGTGGTCCTGAGCTCCCCTCTCTTCCTTCCTACTGGCCGTCCTCACCAGGGACCCACCTATGTCTGGCTCCCTCGGGCCTTTTGGTGGCGAAACCTGTCCTGGCTTCCCTGACCCTATTCGTGGTCTGCCTTCCTGGTGGATATGGCGAGGGGTCGCGCCAAAACTTGTCCACGACCTCCGGTTCCTGGCTAAGGATGATTAGCCTCTACCAGCTTGGGATCCGGTACCCTTTTCTGCCAACCCTTCACCCTTCTGGTTTACTTCTGGGATCTCAGGGTTCCCTCTTGTCTTGTGTCTCTGGGCCTCTCTTCCTCCTTTTCTCCACTACAGGCCTGGCCCTGGAGCTGGGCCCAGCCGGAGCCACAGCTCCCTGTCAGCCCTCCTGGCTGAACTCTCTCTCAGAACTCACCCTGTCTCTAGATGGTGCCCACCATATATACTCCCTCTATGTGTGAGCCCAGGTGACTAGCACCCAATGGGCTCCTACCTCTATGCCCAGAGCCCCTCCCCTATCTGCCCCTACACTACTGGGATGTTCCTCCCCCCTCCCCACTCCAGCCAGGGACAGACGCTGTCGTACCTGCACAACTATTTGGTGGGAGTACCGTTGTTCTGTCCCCCGGAAATGGGGTGAGTGTAGTGCATGCAGCTATCTGAGCTCAGTCCCACACTCCATCCTTACCCGGGAGTGGAATACCACACCTCTGGTTTGAGGTGCAATACCCCTGTAGCAGCCGAATCCTCGGGGTGCTACATTCCCCCCTGGTAAACCACAGCACGTCCTCGGGCTGGAAAAGAGTAAAACATACCAAAACTTACAAACTTTTTTTTTTTTTTTTAAACATACACTAACAGGTAAAACATTATAAAACATTATCAGCAAATATAACATGACAGGTAACTTCTTATATATTATTCTAGCAGTATAAACTTTTGATATAAAACTTTTCCATAATAAACGTTCTTGATCCCTGGCCACCGTGCAACTTGTGACCAGGTAAAGTGCCACAATCACTGATAGAAAAACAGTTCTCCTATAAAACCGGTAGGGGGCGCCTTAAGAAGCGCAACTAACCACAGGGTATGGCCGCTCTCAGTCCTCGGCCAGTGGGGATTAGGAATGGCTGCTCACAGTCCTCAGCCTGTGGGGATAAGGAATGGCTGCTCACAGTCCTCAGCCTGTGGGGATAGGGGCACACGGGGAACAATTCACACTAGTCCCGACGGGGAACACACTTTAATTAGCAGTATGACAAATACCCCTACGGGTAACTATATACAGCTTCAGTTTATGCTACTTCCCTTCAGCAGCGGTGTCCTCTCCTTGTCTCCTCCTGAGGGTAGTCTTCAGACCCGTCCGGGTCCTCTTGATCTTCCTCATACCGCAGCTCTTCCTCCGTTAACCGGTGCACGTGAAGGGCGTACGGTCCTTTAGCGCACTGATGCCGGGTGAAGGTGACCTCATCACCCAGGTAAAGGTCACGTCCGCGGTGTCCCTCTGGCAGGTGGGACTCAACATCCCTACGGGTGACGAAGACGTCGCCGGGGGTCCTGTGATCCCTGATAAAGCCCCAACCGTGCTCCAGTTGGAACTTGATTACGGTCCCGGTGGCGCGGGGACCGTGGGCTGCACGGGGGTTTCGCCGGGTCCGGCGTTTCTGCTCCGCGCTCTGTACCTGCAGCCGCTCCTCGCGGACCCGCCTCTCTTGCCGTTCTTTGTTGAAGACCTCTAGTTGTTGTCGGCAGCACTCCACACGCTGGGCTGCGGCCGCCCGGGTCTCTTGGGTGAACCCCATGAGGTTTTCACCGGTGGGGTCCCATGCGAACTGAGCCTCCTCCAACGGGAGTGGGGTGATCTTGGCGGGCCCCGGAGCCGAGATCAGGGGCTCACACAGGGGCCATTCCTTCCGGAGTCGGGGATTGACGTACTCTGGTGGCCACACAAAGGACTGCCCATCCGGGCAAGTATGTTGTGCGAATAGGTCTTCACCCAAGGGTAGCACTATGGAGGTTGAGGGCGCGGTGGTGGTAGCGGCGCCCGGATTCACCAGGCCTTGCGACCAGGCCGGTGGCGCTCTGAAGGTGAAGGGCACTGTGGAAACGGCGGCGCCCGGGGGTACTCGGTCTTGCGACCAGGCCGGTGGCGTTTCCTGCTTGGCCGCGCTCAGGGTTGAGGCGCGTGACGTCACAGGGGGCGTGGCCGCGGCTCCTGCCGCTTGAGGCCTAGTTTGGAGCGGTGGTGGTGCAGCATCGGGCACGGTAAGGGGGATTTTGGGCTCTGCGACAGGGAGCTGGGGCAGGCTCACGGCTACTAGGCCTGGGGTGGTGACGTCCCCTTTACCTGCTTCCATCTCTTCAGCTCCTTCCACGGCGTCGTCTCCGGCCTTTGTCCCTCCTGCACCATCCTCAGAGGCAGACAGACTCCTCGTCCCGGGTGGCGTCCTTTGCTGGCGGGTTCCAGCCTGCAGGGCCATTTCTCTGCTCCACTCGGCCAGCACTTCTTGCTGCACTCGGGCCATCTTCCGAGCCAAGCCCTCCAGCGCGGTCTGTGCATGCTCCCGATCTTTGGGGAGCTGTGCCAGGATCTCCACCAGGCCTTCTGGGGTGGCGGCCTGCAACAGGCTCCTGACCAGAGGGTCGGTGCTGCCTGACTCTCCCTTCATCTCCGGGTGCGATCTGTCCAGACTCCTCCAGGCTGCACCCATCCTCTCTCTTTTGTTCTTGATCCGCCCATACTGAGAGTGGTCCCGGGGCCACTTGGTGATTGTCAGTTCCAGGGGCAGACCCCTCGCTCTGATGGACATTTCTATCATTGCAGTCTCTGCTGGTGGGGGCGGTCTTTGTTTTTGGCGCTCTTCTGGGACCAGGCCCACGATGGGAGGTCGTCTCTTGCCACCCTCTGGCACGCCCATAATGGCGTCCGCTCTGCCAGGGCGGGAAATCGTTTCAGATGGCGGGAATCGTCTCCTAATGGCGGGAAACTCTGTGGATGGCGGGAAAAGGCTGCAGATGGCGGGCAAACGGCGGGAAACGACCCGAGATGGCGTCCGATGGCGGGGACCCTCTGGAATTGGCGGGAGACTTCTTCTTACGGTACATATAAACTTTTCTTCAGGCACGCAGTACCCGGTAGTTGCGGGCACGAAATCCTGCCGACTACGCCAAAGTTGACGCGCCCCTGGGCCTGCTGTGTCGTGCGGCATCGCGCGCACGGGGGCTTACCCGGAGCCGGATCAGATGGGGGTAGTAGTCTCATGGCGGTGACCCGGTCCATGCCCAGGGAGTCAAACTGTGCGGTAGCGTTTTGCAGTAGATGTTAAAATGTTCGACTACGCCACCCGTTGATTGCGGATATGAGGCCGCCGCTGCAGGGCAGACCGCTGAGGCCGGTGATAGGATTGTGCAGCGTAGATGGTATAACCCCCAACGGGAGGGGTATGGCCTCAGGGCAGCAGATGTAGATGACAGTGGTGGTGATGGTGAAGCAAGGAAGCTCAGAGACGTGCGGTGTAGTTTCAAGGCTTTTACTCACAGGTGTTGCTCCGGTCACTTCGGCCAAGAGTGACCACCCAAGCCGTGCTGTGTCCACCAGATGCGGGACTCGGCCAACTCCCGGGCAGTTCCAGAGCGTGGTCCTGAGCTCCCCTCTCTTCCTTCCTACTGGCCGTCCTCACCAGGGACCCACCTATGTCCGGCTCCCTCGGGCCTTTTGGTGGCGAAACCTGTCCCGGCTTCCCTGACCCTATTCGTGGTCTGCCTTCCTGGTGGATATGGCGAGGGGTCACGCCAAAACTTGTCCACGACCTCTGGTTCCTGGCTAAGGATGATTAGCCTCTACCAGCTTGGGATCCGGTACCCTTTTCTGCCAACCCTTCACCCTTCTGGTTTACTTCTGGGATCTCAGGGTTCCCTCTTGTCTTGTGTCTCTGGGCCTCTCTTCCTCCTTTTCTCCACTACAGGCCTGGCCCTGGAGCTGGGCCCAGCCGGAGCCACAGCTCCCTGTCAGCCCTCCTGGCTGAACTCTCTCTCAGAACTCACCCTGTCTCTAGATGGTGCCCACCATATATACTCCCTCTATGTGTGAGCCCAGGTGACTAGCACCCAATGGGCTCCTACCTCTATGCCCAGAGCCCCTCCCCTATCTGCCCCTACACTACTGGGATGTTCCTCCCCCCTCCCCACTCCAGCCAGGGACAGACGCTGTCGTACCTGCACAACTATTTGGTGGGAGTACCGTTGTTCTGTCCCCCGGAAATGGGGTGAGTGTAGTGCATGCAGCTATCTGAGCTCAGTCCCACACTCCATCCTTACCCGGGAGTGGAATACCACACCTCTGGTTTGAGGTGCAATAGCCCTGTAGCAGCCGAATCCTCGGGGTGCTACATATATTTCTCAAGACATTTCTATTAATCGAGAAAGCCCCCTGTAATTTTGAGCTTTTTGTAAATATATACATTTATTACTTTTGTCGTTTGTTCTAGAGAAGATTATATTCATATTATAAGAAGAAATCGATTTCCTCATCTATGGAAATGTAAACTCCATAAATGAGGATTCGTTGTTGTAATCTGAACATCATTACTCGTGAAAATTCAATCACTTATTATATAAAGTCGTGTTCTATATTTGATAAAATAACAAAGAGCAGTGTCTCCTAAAATGTTGCATTATAAAACTATTGCCATTGAAGTGGTATACCTAGAATTCTTATATGTCCTTCTCCTCCAACATAAGAATTCTCTCCATGCAGCATTGGACTGGCCCACCAGAGGAGTGGAGGATCCTCCGGTGGGCCCTGGCTGCAACTGCATTGAAACAGTTCTCGTACTGTTTACAAAAAATGATATGCTGCCTAGAATGATGATTTTAAAGCAAGTTTAAAAATCACTGAACCAAACAAATGAGTGTTTTGCTGATTTGTCAGGTGATTACTGGATTTTTTGGAAGGGTCAATAGTTGGAAACAATCATTCCTATTAATACTCATTCCCTGATTTTTGGCTTGTCAAGATTCGAGATAAAGATAAGGGCAGACTCTGCTGTTAGTGCCACTTATGTATGGTGGGTCCCAAGAATGATTTTCGTAGGTGGGCCCAAACTACTCCAGTCTGGCGCTGTCTCCATGTTTTGTTAGTTTTTTTATATTACCAAAATGTCATGGGTGTGTCAGAAGTGACAGACAGTCGCCCTGCAGTTGGTTGCAGGAGATCTCTACGTTTGGCATTACAGACGCCTTCTTAGAGGCTGTTTCTAGGACCCAGCGTCTTCCTTCCTCTGGCTAATTAACACCCTGCCTGAGTGTATAAATACCTGCTGTGTGTCAGAGCGAGGTGCCGGCGATATTCATTACTCCTTGTGAAGGCTTGATGTGACATGCAGAAGAAGTGCTGTTGCAGAGTGTGACATGCAGAAGTAGTGCTGTTGCTTTAAGAGCATTCAGCAACTATTAGAAGTAACACAAGCATAGGATACAGGAAGTGTTGTGCTCCAGAAGCATCCAGCAACTAGAGGGGTTAACACAGTCACAGGAGAAGGGGAGTGTTTTAGCAGAGCCCCAGGGGGATTGTGGGGAAGTTGTTTACTGTCTGTCTGGAGTCGAAGAGAAAGGTGGTGTGTGTGTTCTGTATCTCACAGAAGGCTCCTGCAAATGAAAAGGATTCAAGTCAGGAGTGAAGCTAAGCACAGGTCAGGTAAAGTTCCTGAACTAATAGTGCAGAGTATTGTCAGGCAGAAAGATAAGGACTGGAAGAAATGGTGTCACAGGGATCATCTCCCTCAGCAAACCCTCCCCACCCCTCCATTTCACTGTGCTGTAAAGAATGCTGTGTTCATTAATGTGCTTTTGCATAAGAACTGTGCTGTCTTGTACTACTGGGAAGACTGTGAACTGCTGTTTTGCTAAAGAAACTGTGCTGTTTGTCACTGGAGCCTATTGCTCATAAGAATTAACTTGTACTGGCTGTGCGGCTTCTTATTAAATGCTACTGTTCTAATGTTTATGAGGACTCTTGTCAAATGTGTCTGGTCAGCAAGTGAAACAACCTACATGTCTGTGCTTGAGGGTCAATACCCCTTTGTGCCTGAGAGAAGCTGCAGCATATGGTCTATGGTTGCCCTGAGTAATGGTTCCCCCAGGGTTCCAAAGAATTCATGTAACCTGTCTCCCCCCTATCTGAACCTAGCGGAGTGCGTGTAACATTGAGCAAGAGCAGTACTTCTTCCTCTCTGGTGCTAGAGGATGTGTGCGCATTTGTCTGGAGTCATCTAAAGCTAAGCAATTTTCCCTTGTTTGTCTTCCCTTGTTGTCTTTAGTGTTCAGTGGGGATAGACTAGCGCTCATCCCCTTCCTTCCCTAGCCATGGCCAAATGCCAGAGAAAGTCAGGGTGAGGCACGGGTATGGCGATTGGTGAAGAACCAATATAGGGACATTAGGGGAGACAGGGTGATATTCTATCAGCCAGGAAGGGTCCACTCCCCCCTTTCCCTAGAGTCTGAGCTTCCCTCCCTCTTCCCTTTGGGTTGCACTAAGTCTTTCCCACACTTTTTGTGGCACGAAATGATATATATTTTTTCATTTTGGAGGAATTTCTCTTTCATATTTCTTAGGAACCATGACCTAAAGGAGGTTTTTCACTAGCTGTAAAATAACAAACACTGATAGTACTTACCCTCCCTGAGCTGGGCCGTTTTTTAGGGGCCAGAAGTTTGTTTGACCAAAGACCCTGCACTGTGTAATGAGGAAACATTTCACTTCTGATATGCCAGGTGCTAGTTTCCAAACTTTACTATACAGTCACAAAGTTGCAAAAAGTTAGAAAAACAAACAAACAATAGAACCACGACCAAACATTAATGGGGTTATCGTCTTTTTCGCAAACTCCTTATATGGTAAAACATGTGTTAGTAATCTGAGAAGACAATCTGATTCTGATGTAATTCTTGGCAATTCTTGGTAATACAATATTCCGACACCTTGAGTCTTGATAAGATAACAGTGAGATTCAATGACAAACACAGGAAAGAGGAATGAAACATATATCTCTGGATGAATCCTTTAAAACGTCACAGACCTTTATTAAAGAATTGACCCCTGGAGGTATCGTCACGATGCCCTGCGTCAAACCATCCAGATCGTCTCACCATGGAGAGTAGGAAAGGTTATATATGGAGGAACGCTTGTCTTCTCCTGGCCGGGGTTCTTCACGTTCTAGGCTCGCGAGGACCTCTTGATTTGGAAATTGCAAGAAAGTTAACACATCCGGAACGAGAAGACATTGTACTTTTGGAATGGGGATACGACAGAGAAGTCCAAGAGATTGCTATAGAGATACAGACACCACTGGCCTCCTCGTTAGCTTTGGGTTTGGGCTCTGACTTATCCATCAATAAGACGGACTTTGTGGTGGCAGGATGGAACGAACACAATGAAACATATTTTTATGTAAGTCCAACATCAAGATAATATATTAGTAATAAACATTAACTGACGATGGGATAATTTAAAAAACTGATATTATCTACAGCTACACAGGATATTATAGTAAAAAAGTATCTGATCAAATCAGTATTATAGTAGTTATATTCTTGTACATATGTGCAGTATTATAGTAGTTATATTCTTGTACATAGGAGCAGTATTATAGTAGCTATATTCTTGTACATAGAGGCAGTATTATAGTAGTTATATTCTTGTACATAGGAGCAGTATTATAATAGTTATATTCTTGTACATAGGGGGCAGTACTATAGTAGTTATATTCTTGTATATAGGAGCAGTATTATAGAAGATATATTCTTGTATATAGGGGGCAGTATTATAGTAGTTATATTCTTGTACATAGGAGCAGTATTATAGTAGTTATAATTTTGTACATAGGAGCAGTATTATAGTAGTTATATTCTTGTACATAGGGGCAGTATTATAGTAGTTATATTCTTGTACATAGGGGGCAGTATTATAGTAGTTATATTCTTGTACATAGTAGCAGTATTATAGTAGTTATATTCTTGTACATAGGAACAGTATTATAGTAGTTATATTCTTGTACATAGGAGCAGTATTATCATAGTTATATTCTTGTACATGGGGGCAGTATTATAGTAGTTATATTCTTGTACATGGGGGCAGTATTATAGCTGTTATATTCTTGTACATAGGGGCAGTATTATAGTAGTTACATTCTTAAACATAGGGGGCAGTATTATGGTAGTTATATTCTAGAACATAGGAGCAGTATTATATTAGTTATATTCTTGTACATAGGGGCAGTAATATAGTAGTTATATTCTTGTACATAGGAGCAGTATTATAGTAGTTATATTCTTGTACATAGGAGCAGTATTATCGTAGTTATATTCTTGTACATGGGGGCAGTATTATAGTAGTTATATTCTTGTACCTAGGAGCAGTATTATAGCTGTTATATTCTTGTACATAGGGGCAGTTTTATAGTAGTTACATTCTTGAACATAGGGGGCAGTATTATGGTAGTTATATTCTAGAACATAGGAGCAGTATTATATTAGTTATATTCTTGTACATAGGGGCAGTAATATAGTAGTTATATTCTTGTACATAGGGGCAGTATTATAGTAGTTATATTCTTGTACATAGGGGGGAGTATTATAGTAGTTATATTCTTGTACATAGGGGGCAGTATTATAGTAGTTATATTCTTGTACATAGGGGCAGTATTATAGTAGTTATATTCTTGAACATAGGGGGCATTATTATAGTAGTTATATTCTTGAACATAGGGGGCAGTATTATAGTAGTTATATTCTTGTACATGGGGGCAGTTTTATAGCTGTTATATTCTTGTACATAGGGGCAGTATTATAGTAGCTACATTCCTGTATATAGGGGCAGTATTATAGTAGTTATATTCCTATATATATGAGCAGTATTATATTAGTTATATTCTTGTACATAGGGGCAGTAATATAGTAGTTATATTCTTGTACATAGGGGCAGTATTATAGTAGTTATATTCTTGTACATAGGGGGGAGTATTATAGTAGTTATATTCTTGTACATAGGGGGCAGTATTATAGTAGTTATATTCTTGTACATAGGGGCAGTATTATAGTAGTTATATTCTTGAACATAGGGGGCATTATTATAGTAGTTATATTCTTGAACATAGGGGGCAGTATTATAGTAGTTATATTCTTGTACATGGGGGCAGTTTTATAGCTGTTATATTCTTGTACATAGGGGCAGTATTATAGTAGCTACATTCCTGTATATAGGGGCAGTATTATAGTAGTTATATTCCTATATATATGAGCAGTATTATATTAGTTATATTCTTGTACATAGGGGCAGCATTATAGTAGTTATATTCTTGTACATAGGGGCAGTATTATAGTAGTTATATTCTTGTACATAGTAGCAGTATTATAGTAGTTATATTCTTGTACATAGGGGCAGTATTATAGTAGTTATATTCTTGTACATAGGGAGCAGTATTATAGTAGTTATATTCTTGTACATAGGAGCAGAATTATAGTAGTTATATTCTTGTACATAGGAGCAGTATTATACATTCCTCAAAAAAATAAAGGGAACACTGAAATACCATATCCTAGATCTGAATGAATGAAATATTCTCATTGAATACTTTGTTCTGTACAAAGTTGAATGTGCTGACAACAAAATTACACAAAAATCATCAATAGAAATCAAATTTATTAACCAATGGAGGCCTGCATTTGGAGTCACCCCCAAAATTAAAGTGCAAAAACCCACTACAGGCTGATCCAACTTTGATGTAATGTCCTTAAAACAAGTCAAAATGAGGCTCAGTATTGTGTGCGGCCTCCACGTGCCTGTATGACCTCCCTACAACGCCTGGGCATGCTCCTGATGAGGCTGAGTATTGTGTGTGGCCTCCACGTGCCTGTATGATCTCCCTACAACGCCTGGGCATGCTCCTGATGAGGTTGCGGATGGTCTCCTGTGGGATCTCCTCCCAGACCTGGACTAAAGCATCCGCCAACTCCTGGACAGTCTGTGGTGCAACGTGACGTTGGTGGATGGAGCGAGACATGATGTCCCAGATGTGCTCAGTCGGATTCAGGTCTGGGGAATGGGCGGGCCAGTCCATAGCTTCAATGCCTTCATCTTGCAGGAACTGCTGACACACTCCAGCCACATGAGGTCTGGCATTGTCCTGCATTAGGAGGAACCCAGGGCCAACCGCACCAGCATATGGTCTCACAAGGGGTCTGAGGATCTCATCTCGGTACCTAATGGCAGTCAGGCTACCTCTGGCGAGCACATGGAGGGCTGTGCGGCCCTCCAAAGAAATGCCACCCCACACCATTACTGACCCACTGCCAAACCGGTCATGCTGAAGGATGTTGCAGGCAGCAGATCGCTCTCCACGGCGTCTCCAGACTCTATCACATCTGTCACATTGCTCAGTGTGAACCTGCTTTCATCTGTGAAGAGCACAGGGCGCCAGTGGCGACTTTGCCAATCCTGGTGTTCTGTGGCAAATGCCAAGCGTCCTGCACGGTGTTGGGCTGTGAGCACAACCCCCATCTGTGGACGTCGGGCCATCATACCACCCTCATGGAATCGGTTTCTAACCGTTTGTGCAGACACATGTACATTTGTGGCCTGCTGGAGGTCATTTTGCAGGGCTCTGGCAGTGCTCCTCCTGTTCCTCTTTGCACAAAGGTGGAGGTAGCGGTCCTGCTGCTGGGTTGTTGTCCTCCTATGGCTCCCTCCACATCTCCAGGTATCTGCTCCATGTTCTGGACACTGTGCTGACACACACAGCTACCCTTTTTGCCACAGCTCGCACTGATGTGCCATCCTGGATGAACTGCACTACCTGAGCAACTTCTGTGGGTTCTACTGTAGACACCGCCTCATGCTTCTGTACCTCTAGGGGTGAGAGCAATGGCAAAATGAAAAAGTGACCAAATCGACAGCCAAAAAGGATGAGAACAGAGAAATTGTCTGTGGTCACCACCAGCAGAACGATTCCTTTATAGGGGGTATCTTGCTAAATGCCATTCCTTTCTTCCAGTTGTCTGTTCCATTTGCACAACAGCAGGAGAAATTGATTCACAATCAGTGTTGCTTCCTAAGTGGACAGGTAGATTTTACAGAAGCGTTATTGATTTGGAGTTACATCGTGTTGTTTAAGTGTTCCCTTTATTTTTTTGAGCAGTGTAGTAGTTATAGTCTTGTACATAGGGGCAGTATTATAGTAGTTATATTCTTGTACATAGGAGCAGTATTATAGTAGTTATATTCTTGTACATAGGGGGCAGTATTATAGTAGTTATATTTCTGCATATAGGGGCAGTATTATAGTAGTTATATTCTTCTATATAGGAGCAGTATTATAGTAGCTATATTCTTGTAAATAGAGGGTAGTATTATATTAGTTATATTTTTGTACATAGGGGCAGTATTATAGTAGTTATATTCTTATACATGGGAGCAGTATTATAGTAGTTATATTTTTGTACATAGGGGACAGTATTATAGTAGTTATTTTCCTGTACATAGGGGGCAGTATTATAGTAGTTATATTCTTATACATGGGAGCAGTATTATAGTAGTTATATTCTTGTAAATAGAGGGTAGTATTATATTAGTTATATTTTTGTACATAGGGGCAGTATTATAGTAGTTATATTCTTATACATGGGAGCAGTATTATAGTAGTTATATTTTTGTACATAGGGGACAGTATTATAGTAGTTATTTTCCTGTACATAGGGGGCAGTATTATAGTAGTTATATTCTTATACATGGGAGCAGTATTATAGTAGTTATATTTCTGCATATAGGGGCTGTATTATAGTAGTTATATTCTTCTATATAGGAGCAGTATTATAGTAGTTATATTCTTGTAAATAGAGGGTAGTATTATATTAGGTATATTTTTGTACATAGGGGCAGTATTATAGTAGTTATATTTTTGTACATAGGGGACAGTATTATAGTAGTTATATTCCTGTACATAGGAGCAGTATTATAGTAGTTATATTCTTATACATGGGAGAAGTATTATAGTAGTTATATTCTTGTACATAGGGGGCAGTATTATAGTAGTTATATTCTTGTACATAGGGGGCAGTATTATAGTAGTTATATTTTTGTACATAGGGGACAGTATTATAGTAGTTATATTCCTGTACATAGGGGGCAGTATTATAGTAGTTATATTCTTGTACATAGGAGCAGTATTATAGTAGTTATATTCTTGTACATAGGGGGCAGTATTATAGTAGTTATATTCCTGTACATAGGGGGCAGTATTTTAGTAGTTATATTCTTGTACATAGGAGCAGTATTATAGTAGTTACAGTTATATGAAAAAGTTTGGGCACCCCTATTAATCTTAAGCTTAATGTTTTATAAAAATTGGTGTTTTTGCAACAGCTATTGCAGTTTGATATATGTAATAACTAGTGTTGAGCGATACCTTCCGATATCAGGAAATATCGTATCGGATTGGATAGGACCGATACTCAAAAAGTATCGGATATCGCCGATTCCGATACCGGAAACCAGTGCAAGTCAATGGGACACTAATATCGGAATGAAAATAAACCCTTTCTTTCCTTGTAGGTTAATTCTACATGAAGTAAAACAACTAAGAATAATGTAGAATGTATTATGCGAAAAGCCGGCAATTCATCAGCGCATACACCGGTACCCGACAATTTACAACAGAAAGAATAGAGCTTCACACATAGATTAGATAGATAGAAACATGTCAGTCACATATATATGAAGTACAGTGACAGTGTTGCTTACTGTACTTGTTATTTAGTGTAAAGGATTTATTAAAAAAAATAATAGTATTTTCGTGCACCGTCTCTTTAAAAAAGCCGGCCGGCAATTCAGCAGCGGTACCCGACAATTTATAACAGACAGAATAGAGCTTCACACATAGATTAGATAGATAGAAACATGTCAGTCACATATATATGAAGTACAGTGACAGTGTTGGTTACTGTACTTGTCATTTAGTGTAAAGGATTTATTTAAAAAAATAATAGTGTTTTCATGCACCGTCTCTTTAAGAAAGCCGGCCGGCAATTCAGCATCTGTACCCGACAATTTAGAATAGAAGGAATAGAGAATCATACATAGATTAGATAGATAGAAACATGTCAGTCACATATATATGAAGTACAGTGACAGTGTTGATTACTGTACTTGTCATTTAATGTTAAAATAAAGGATTTATTTAAAAAAAAATTGGCGTGGGGTTCCCCTTAATTTTAGTCTCTAGCGGAGGTTAAGCAGACGGCTGGGGCAGATGTTTGAAGCCTGGGAAGGGGGTAATACCCACGGAGCTTCCCAGGCTACTAATATCAGCCCCCAGCTGAATACATAGCCTTTACTAGCTATTAAAATGGGGGACCCCCCAAAAAAAATGACGTGGGGTCCCCTCTAATTTAATAGCTAGCAAAGGCTAGGCAGACAGCTGGGGGCTGATATTAATAGCCCAGGAAGGGAGCCATGAATATTGGCCCCCTCCCAGGCTAGAAACACCAGCCGTCAGCCGCCCCAGAAATGGCGCATCCATAGGATGCGCCAATTCTGGCACTTAGCCTCGCTCTTCCACGCTGCCCTGTAGCGGTGGCAGTGGGGTAATAGGGCTGGGGTTGATGTCAGCTTATAATGCCAGCTGACATCAAGCCCAGGTTAGTAATGGAGAGGCATCTATAAGACACCCCCATTACTAACCCCATAGTCAAAGTTAAAAAAAAACACAACACCCAGAATAAAGTCCTTTAATTGAAATAAACACACAATTCTTTATTGTTCTAAATTAAACCATACTTACCATCACGCCCATTCCAGCTGAAGCCAACGATCTCCTGCAATAAAAGAAAAATAATAAAGCAACCTCATCCTTACCTTTCCATGGTTCCCACGATGGCTCCAGCTCTGCTACATCGAGATGACAGGCTGGACCGCAGCAGAACGCTGCCATCCAGCCTGTCATCCCGCGGACAGTGAGAAGCGCAGGCATGCTTGCGCTCCTCAGTGTCAGGCTGTGACGGCATCCAGATGAGCCGAAATTGAACTCGGCTCACCTCATGCACTTCACTGACAACGTGGGAGAATTCTCCTGCACTCAGCGCTTCAGCGTGAGAATTTTCCCACGCTTTCAGTGACGTGCATGAGGTGAGCCGAGTTCATTGGACATGACCTCAGCTGGAATGGGCGTGATGGTAAGTATAGTTTAATTTAGAACAATAAAGAATTGTGTCTTTATTTCAATTAAAGGACTTTATTCTGCGTGTTGTGTTTTTTTTAAATACTTTACTAGAAATTCATGGTGGTCATGTCTAATATTGGCGTGACCCCATGAATTTCGGGCTTAGGGCCAGCTGATAATGCCAAGCTGGCCTTAACCCCTTTATTACCCAGTGAGCCACCGCACCAGGGCCCTGGATGAGTTGGGTACAGCGCCAGAAGATGGCGCTTCTATGAACGCGCCATTTTCCGGGGCGGCTGAGGACTGCAATTTGCAGCGGGTGGGGCCCAGAAAGCTTGGGCCTCCCTGCGCTGCGGATTCCAGCCCCCAGCTGCCTAGTTGTACCTGGCTGGACACAAAAATAGGGCGAAGCTTCACGTATTTTTTTTTTTAATTATTTCATGAAATTCATGAAATAATTTTTTAAAAAAAGGGCTTCCCTATATTGTTGTGTCCGGCCAGGTACAAATAGGCAGCTGGTAGTTGGGGGCAGCCCTATATGTGGGGGCAAATATAGGGCGAAGCCCCACATCAATTTTTTTTTAATTATTTCATGAATTTCCTGAAATAATTAAAAAAAAATTGACGTGGGGCTTCGCACTATATTTGTGTCCAGCCAGGTACAGCAGGCAGGAACGGGCTGCCCCCAACCACCAGCTGCCTATTTGTACCTGGCCGGACACAACAATATAGGGAAGCCCTTTTTTTCTTAATTATTTCATGAATTTCATGAAATAATTTAAAAAAAAAATACGTGGGGCTTCTCCCTATTTTTGTGTCCAGCCAGGTACAACTAGGCAGCTGGGGGATGGAATCTGCAGCGCAGGGAGGCCCAAGCTTTCTGGGCCACCCCCGCTGCAAATTGCAGTCCGCAGCCACCCCGGAAAATGGCGCGTTCATAGAAGCTGGATGCTGTACCTGGCTGGCATACAAAAATATAGCAAAGCCCACGTCAACATTTTTGGGAAAAATTAATTAAAAAATAAATAATAATTTAGGGACTGCATCTTTATTAACTCCTCAAATGTCATTTAGTGTTAAAATAAAGGATTTATTTAAAAAAAAATTGGCGTGGGATCCCCCATAATTTTAGTCTCTAGCGGAGGTTAAGCAGACGACTGGGGCAGATGTTTGAAGCCTGGGAAGGGGGTAATACCCACGGAGCTTCCCAGACTACTAATATCAGCCCCCAGCTGAATACCTAGCCTTTACTAGGTATTAAAATGGGGGACCCCCCCTATTTTAATAGCTAGCAAAGGCTAGGCAGACAGCTGGGGGCTGATATTAATAGCCCAGGAAGGGTGCCATGAATATTGGCCCCCTCCCAGGCTAGAAACACCAGCCGTCAGCCTCCCCAGAAATGGCACCAACTCTGGCACTTAGCCTCGCTCTTCCACGCTGCCCTGGTGCGGTGGCAGGGGGTAATAGGGCTGGGGTTGATGTCAGCGCCAGCTGCCATGAAGCCCAGGTTAGTAATGATGGGCGTCTATAAGACACCCCCATTACTAACCTACAAAGTGTTAAAAAGAAAAAACACACTACACCCAGAAAAAAATAATTTATTTGAAATAAAACACACCATTTTATTTAATTCTTAGTTTACTAAAAAAAAAAAAATAGTTACCTGTCCACGTTCCTGCACTGATCTCCCATGCACAGCTGTCACATCTGGAGATAGTGACAGCTGTGCATGGCTGCTGTAAGCTCACACTGCCGGGAACACGTCCGCTCCCGGCAGAGGGAGCCACTGACTGAGGTCACCGGAGTGCATTCAGGCAGCGCAGCTCCGGAGACCTCCTTTACGGCAGTGCTGTACTGTGGGAATTTCTCACGATACAGCAGGGCCGTAAAGGAGCTGACCGGAGCAGCGCTGCCTGAACTCCGGCGAACCCGCTTATACAATGACGGGGCTGCTTTACGGCCCCGTCATTCTAGCGGCGGCAGCGGTTTAGAGCGGTCACATTCTATGTGGCTGCTCTGAACTGGAGATCATCGTGGGACACTCGTGGACTACTACGGAGGGGTAAGGATAAGGTTGTGGTTTATTATTTTATATTTTATTACAGGAGATCGATGGCTTCGGGGAATTAGGTGTCTAGGTGAGTATAGGTGTAGTTTTTTATTTTTTACTTTATTTTAGGTGGCGATCGGCGGGGACAGGTAATGTATGAACTAATTTATTGTAGGTAACCACTGGCCACCAATGACATGTATTTAAAATTTATTGGGGACACAGTAGGGCAATTTAAATAGCAGGATCAGGCTGATGGGAACTACTGCTCCCATCGAGCTGATCCTGCTGGCAGGAGTGGACGGGGGACAGACATAGGCCGATGGGAGTAGTAGTGTCACATCGGCCTATGTCTGCCTGCACGCACACACCGGCAGACATCCCACAGACAAAGCGCACACCCGCACACATCGCACAGACACCGCACACACGCGCAGACACCCGCAGACATCGCACAGACACCGCGCACACCCGCACACATCGCACAGACACCGCGCACACCCGCACACATCGCACAGACACCGCGCACACCCGCACACATCGCACAGACACCGCGCACACCCGCACACATCGCACAGACACCACACACACCCCCAGACATCGCACAGACACCGCGCACACCCCCGCAGACATCGCACAGACACCCCACAGACATCGCACAGACACCCACACACACCAATCATGACGGGCTGATGGTCTGGGAGGTGAGGATGACCTATGCGGCCGTGGGAAAGTCCATGTGAGTTCATGCAGTCAAGCATGAACTCACATGAACCCTCCGAGGGCACCGCGGCGATTTCAAATGAACAGCTGATCGGCATCACCTGATACCGCAGCTGTTCATTTGAAATAACCGGCGGGAAAGCGCCACACAGAACGGGAAAGCCGGCGGTGAAGTCTTTTCACTGCCGGCTTCCCCGCCCGGGTCCTTCGCTCCCCGTTCCTTGGTGCTGCGCTCCTCGCCCGGTCCTAACTTACGATCAGGATGGGAGGTGGCGAGGGGAGCGGAGGATCGGGGTGGGAGGCTGCCGGGAAGCAGTATGGGGCTGTGTGATTGTTTAAATGCCGGCGGCTTTTTACCGCGCGCCGGCTTTTAAACAATCAGGAGAATTCTCCCACGCTGGGATGGCATTCTGATGATAGGCTGGATCGCAGCTGAGCGCTGCCATCCAGCTTGTCATCCTTCAGAGACACTGCAGAGCGCAGGCATTATGGGAACTTCCGATTCCGGTATTCGATATTGTAAAAGTATCGGAATTAAGTATCGGAATCCCGATACCGCGAATATCGGCCGATACCCGATATTTCAGTATCGGAATGCTCAACACTAGTAATAACTGTTGGACACAGTAATGTTTCTGCCTTGAAATGAGGTTTATTGTACTAACAGAAAATGTGCAATCTGCATTCAAACAAAATTTGACAGGTGCATAAGTATGGGCACCTCACCAGAAAAGTGACATTAATATTTAGTAGATCCTCCTTTTGCAAAAATAACAGCCTCTAGTCGCTTCCTGTAGCTTTTAATGATTTCCTGGATCCTGGATGAAGGTATTTTTGACCATTCCTCTTTACAAAACAATTCCAGTTCAGTTGAGTTTGATGATCGCCGAGCATGGACAGCCCTCTTCAAATGATCCCACAGATGTTCAATGATATTCAGGTCTGGGGACTGGGATAGCCATTCCAGAACATTGTAATTGTTCCTCTGCATGAATGCCTGAGTAGATTTGGAGCGGTGTTTTGGATCATTGTCTTGCTAAAAGATCCATCCCCTGCGTAACTTCAACTTTGTCACTGATTCTTGAACATTATTGTCAAGAATCTGCTGATACTGAGTGGAATCCATGTGTCCCTCAACTTTAACAAGATTCCCGGTGCCGGCATTGGCCACACAGCCCCAAAGCATGATGGAACCGCCACCAAATTTTACTGTGGGTAGCAAGTGTTTTTCTTGGAATGCTGTGTTTTTTTGCCGCCATGCATAACGCCTTTTTGTATGACCAAACAACTCAATCTTGGTTTCATCAGTCCACAGGACCTTCTTCCAACAAGAAATTGGCTTCTCCAAATGTGCTTTTGCATACCTCAGCCGACTCTGTTTGTGGCGTGCTTGCAGAAATGGCTTTTTTCGCATCACTCTCCCATACAGCTTCTCCTTGTGCAAAGTGCGTTGTATAGTTGACCGATGCACAGTGACACCATCTGCAGCAAGTTGATGCTGCAGCTCTCTGGAGGCGGTCTGAGAATTGTCCTTGACTGATATCACCATTCTTCTTCTCTGCCTTTCTGATGTTTTTCTTGGCCTGCCACTTCTGGCCGTAACAAGAAATGTCCCTGTGCTCTTCCATTTCCTTACTATGTTCCTCACAGTGGAAACTGACAGGTTAAATCTCTGAGACAGCTTTTTGTATGCTTTCCCTGAACAACTATGTTGAATAATCTTTGTTTTCAGATCATTTGACAGTTGTTTTGAGGAGCTCATGATGCCACTCTTCAGAGGAGATTCAAACAGGAGAACAACTTGCAAGTGGCCACTTTAAGTAGCTTTTCTCATGATTGCATACACCTGGCTATGAAGTTCAAAGCTCAATGAGGTTACAAAACCAAAAAAGTGCTTTAGTAAGTCAGTAAAAAGTAGGTAGGAGTATTTAAAACAATAAAATGATAAGGGTGCCCATACTTATGCACCTGTCAAATTTTGTTTGAATGCAGATTGCACATTTACTGTTAGTATAATAAACCTCATTTCAAGGCAGAAACATTACTGTGTCCAACAGTTATTATATATATCAAACTGAAATAGCTGTTGCAAAATCACCAATTTTTATAAAACATTAAGCTTAAGATTAATAGGGGTGCCCAAACTTTTTCATATAACTGTATATTCTTGTATATAGGGGCAGTATTATAGTAGTTATATTCTTGTACATAGGAGGCAGTATTATAATAGTTATATTCTTGTACATAGGAGAAGTATTATAGTAGTTATATTCTTGCACATAGGGGGTAGTATTATAGTAGTTATATTCCTGCACATAGGGGCAGTATTATAGTAGTTCTTTCTTGTACATAGGGGCAGTATTATAGTAGTTATATTCTTGTATATAGGAGCAGTATTAAAGTAGTTATATTCTTGTATATAGGAGCATTATTATAGTATTTATATTCTTGTACATAGGAGCAGTATTATAGTACCCCTTTGTGCCTGAGAGAAGCTGCAGCATATGGTCTATGGTTGCCCTGAGTAATGGTTCCCCCAGGGTTCCAAAGAATTCATGTAACCTGTCTCCCCCCTATCTGAACCTAGCGGAGTGCGTGTAAAATTGAGCAAGAGCAGTACTTCTTCCTCTCTGGTGCTAAAGGATGTGTGCGCATTTGTCTGGAGTCATCTAAAGCTAAGCAATTTTCCCTTGTTTGTCTTCCCTTGTTGTCTTTAGTGTTCAGTGGGGATAGACTAGCGCTCATCCCCTTCCTTCCCTAGCCATGGCCAAATGCCAGAGAAAGTCAGGGTGAGGCACGGGTATGGCGATTGGTGAAGAACCAATATAGGGACATTAGGGGAGACAGGGTGATATTCTATCAGCCAGGAGGGGTCCACTCCCCCCTTTCCCTAGAGTCTGAGCTTCCCTCCCTCTTCCCTTTGGGTTGCACTAAGTCTTTCCCACACTTTTTGTGGCACGAAATAATATTTTTTTTTTCATTTTGGAGGAATTTCTCTTTCATATTTCTTAGGAACCATGACCTAAAGGAGGTTTTTCACTAGCTGTAAATTAACAAACACTGATAGTACTTACCCTCCCTGAGCTGGGCCGGTTTTTAGGGGCCAGAAGTTTGTTTGAGCAAAGACCCCGCACTGTGTAATGAGGAAACATTTCACTTCTGATATGCCAGGTGCTAGTTTCCAAACTTTACTATACAGTCACAAAGTTGCAAAAAGTTAGAAAAAAAACAAACAATAGAACCACGACCAAACATTAATGGGGTTATCGTCTTTTTCGCAAACTACTTATATGGTAAAACATGTGTTAGTAATCTGAGAAGACAATCTGATTCTGATGTAATTCTTGGCAATTCTTGGTAATACAATATTCCGACACCTTGAGTCTTGATAAGATAACAGTGAGATTCAATGACAAACACAGGAAAGAGGAATGAAACATATATCTCTGGATGAATCCTTTATAACGTCACAGACCTTTATTAAAGAATTGACCCCTGGAGGTATCGTCACGATGCCCTGCGTCAAACCATCCAGATCGTCTCACCATGGAGAGTAGGAAAGGTTATATATGGAGGAACGCTTGTCTTCTCCTGGCCGGGGTTCTTCACGTTCTAGGCTCGCGAGGACCTCTTGATTTGGAAATTGCAAGAAAGTTAACACATCCGGAACGAGAAGACATTGTACTTTTGGAATGGGGATACGACAGAGAAGTCCAAGAGATTGCTATAGAGATACAGACACCACTGGCCTCCTCGTTAGCTTTGGGTTTGGGCTCTGACTTATCCATCAATAAGACGGACTTTGTGGTGGCAGGATGGAACGAACACAATGAAACATATTTTTATGTAAGTCCAACATCAAGATAATATATTAGTAATAGTGTTGAGCCACCCCCGTAGTGTTCGAGTTCGGTTCGGTTCGTCGAACACCCGTGTGTTCGCCGAACTGTTCGTCGAACTGTTCGTCGAACACCTTCGAACACCGTTAAAACCAATGGCAGGCAAACAAAAACACATAGAAACACATAGAAAACACCTTCAAAGGTGTCCAAAAGCTGACAAACTGCTCAGAAGACACAACTAACACATGGAAAAGTGACAAGTACATATAGTCATGCGAAAAGAAAAGAGGTGGAGGAGTAAAAGGAGGGGGAGATACAGATATAGGCATGTCATGCCCTTCTAAAATCCAAAAAGTGAGAAGCCGAGACGGCCAGTCCGCTCCTGCCCGTGCCACCTCCGTGTCGCCGGGTTTGTGCCAGAGCCGCGGTGAACCCTGACGGCCAGCCCCCCTCTCCCAATACTGGTGCCTGTCCGCTGGTGGGTCGAGAGAGCCCCCCTGTGGTGGAGGCAGCTCTAAGCTTTTTAATTTAAATTGTCCCTCTAATTTGAATGAATACACTTTAAATCCATTTACAAGGATCTATTGGAGGGCAAGTCTCATGCCAGCAGCCGCGTAATTCCAGCTCCAGTAGCGTCCACTAAAGCTGCTGCAGTTAAAAAGCTTTTATAAGGATCGAGCTCGGCTGTCCACCGCAAGGCATCCTAGTGCCAGTCCCAGCCCCTATGCCTTGGGGTGCCTCCTGATGCTCTTCACGTGGTCCCGAAGCATTTCCTTTGAAAAAATTAAGTGTCCAAACTACAGGTGGTGTAGCTTGCTTAACAGCCGGGATAATCCGCTGACTAGCAGACACTGCTACTAGGCACAAAGTATTTCCTGGGCTAGATGCAGTTAAAAATTTGTAAGTAGATACTCTCGTTGGATGCTGAGAAAGCATTCCATAGAGTCTCCTGGCACGCCATATATGATTCTCTTAAAAAGCTTGGGGTAGGGGTCTAGGGGACCCTTTTATAGCCAAAATCACGGCCCTGTATCACAATACGTCACCTAGGCTGAAGATAAATGGAACTGTAGCACCGAGGGCTCGGTTGCTACAGACGTATTGCACCTCACCCAGAGGTGTGATATCTCACTCTCAGATAAGGATGGAGTGTGGATCAGGACCCGACACCTGCATGCATTACACCACATTGCCGTGGGGCAGGGCGACCAATATGCCCCTGAGATGGGCACGACAGTCCCTGTCCCTGGCTGGAGTGGGGGGAGGGAACACTGAGGAAGGGGAACCCTGCAGTGCAGGAGCAGGGAGGAAGCAGTTCCTGGGTGCATTGAGAAGGGAGTATAAAAGGTGGGCACCATCTTAGTTCAGTGCAGAGAAGTCTGAGCAGAAGTGGCAGGGAGCAGGGGCTCTGCATGAGCTCTGCTCCGGAGGCGGGCCTAGTAACAGAGGCGCAGGCCTGCAAGAGGGAGAAGGAAGGAAGAGGAGCGGAGAAGGCTCCAGGAACGAGGAATGAAGGGATCCCAGGGGTGCGGACGGGCGAGTCGCCACCGCACGCCCGAATCCACCTGCGTGGAGGGGTCAGGCCAAAGGGGGAGACCGGTCCCCGAACTAGTGGAGGCAGGAAACGACCCTCAGCTAGAAACCGGAGGCTCTGACATTTTATGTGGCGCAGCCCCTTGCTCCACCCGCTAGGAAGGCACCACATAGGGTCAGGGAAACTGGCGCCAAGTTTACCAAGAGGAGGCCCGAGGCAGCCGGACAGAAGTGTTGGTAAGAAAGGCCAGACAAAGGACACACAAAGGGGGTCCTGTGAAGCGCTCCAAAGTTATCTGGGAGTTGTCTGAGCCCCTCACCTGGTGAGCACAGTACGACGTGGGCAGCCGTTACCTGCAGACGTGGTCTGGATAATAAGAACTGTGAGTAAAGGCCCTGAACTGCATCACTGACTCCGTGTCGTTACTGCTGCTGCCCTGCACCATCACCCCCATCCTCCGCATACACTGCCCTGAGGCTATACTCCTCCCGTGGGGAGTTATGCTACGCTCTGCTGCACCCACAACACCAGCCTCAGCGGTCTGCCCTGTAGCGGCGGTTCACTCTGACCGCAATCCACGGGTGGCGTAGTCGGACATTTAAACATCAAAACCACATAAATAGTTCCGCCACTGGTTTGACCGCCCTGAGCCACGGAACCGGATCGCCGCCACGAAGACTACAACCACCAGCATCCACCAAAAAGGGTCCGGCTCCGGGTGTCCCAAGGCCCAGGGGGTGCGTCAGAACATTTTCATCACCTTTCACAATCACCAATGGGACAAGGCAGGGATGTCCTCTGTCCCCTCTCTTATACATCCTAGTGACGGAGCACCTGCTCTCATCAATTCGCCATAACCCCAATATTAGGTGGATTGAGGTGGGAGGCACCGAGTACAAGTGCTCTCTATTTGCTGATGATGTCCTAGTATATATCACTCAATCACATATATCCATCCCTGCTGTTATGTCTGAAATAGATCACTTTGTTACATGGTAAAATTTTAAAATCAATGCAGCGAAGTCTGAGGCCCTCGATGTCTCCCTCCCTAAATCCATATAGGATTCCATCCAGTCCAACTTTCCCTTTGCCTGGCCCTCACAGGGTATCAAATACTTAGGAATTCCTATTCATAGAGACCTCTCCCATCTATGTTATCTTAATTTTGGGCCCTTTATTGAACAATTCCATACAGACCACGGTTGGCAAGTTAGAACTGTAAGATTCACTACGTGAACCACTGGTGTTTTGTGGAAAAGCACATGTACACCGCGTTCCAAATTATTATGCAAAAAGTGTTTAGGAGTGATAAGGGAAGAATTTGTTTGTTTGTCAGTTGAACTCATTGATGGTGATGTGTGTCAGGGCTCTTTATATCACTGTAAGCAATTGCAGACACCTGTGCTAATTAGTTTGGCAGGTGTGTCCAATGAAAGGCAAGACTACTTAAGAAGGCTCTCTCACATTATTAAGCAGCCTACATTTTCTGCCAAAATGGGAAAGAAAAAGGATGTGTCGGCTGCTGAGAAGCAACAAATTGTGGAGTGTTTAGGTCAAGGCATGACTACAATCAACATTGTGCGATGATCAGGATGAAGTGTCTTGGCAATCAAGAAGTATGTAGCTGATTCACAGTACACACGTGTGCGTGCTGATAAGGGCAAATTGAGGACTCTTTCCTACAGGCAATTACGTCAGGTTGAAAGAGCAGCGGCAAAAAAGCCTTGTCATAGCAGCAGACAAGTTTTTGAAGCTGCTTGTGCCTCCAACGTCCCCCGAACAACAAGATGCAGGGTCCTTCAGAGGTTTGCAGCTGTGCATACGCCATCCTGTCGACCTCCTCTATCCACTTCACACAAGCAGAAACGGCTCCAGTGGGCCAAACATTACATGAAGACTGATTTCAAAACTGTTTTGTTCACGGATGAGTGCCGTGCAGCGCTCGATGGTCCAGATGAATGGAGTGGAGGATGGCTGGTTAATGGACACCCCACGCAAACACGGCTACAGCGCCAACAAGGAGGAGGTGGAGTAATGTTTTGGGCTGGAATCATGGGGAGAGAGATTGTCGGCCCCTTTAGGATCCCTGAAGGCGCTAAAGATGAACTCCATAATGTATGTGGATTTTCTCAAACAGCACTTCCTGTCATGGTTCAAGAAGAAGAACCGTGTATTTCACAGCAAGATCATTTTTCTGCATGATAATGCACCATCTCATGCTGCACATAAAACATCTGCATCTCTGGCTGATATGGGCATAAAAGGGGACAAACTTATGGTGTGACCCCCATGCTCTCCTGACCTCTACCCCATTCAGAACCTTTGGAGCATCATTAAAAGGAGTGTCTATGATGGCGGGAGGCAGTTCACATCTAAGCAACAGCTCTGGGAGGGTATTCTGTCCTCATGCAAAACAATTGAAGCAGAAACCATCCAAAACCTGACAAGTTCAATGGACGAGAGAGTTCAGAAGCTCCTTTCGAACAAGGGGTCCTATGTGAAAATGTAACATCACCTAGAATAAAGTTTTGAGTTGAAAACTGTTTGATTTCAGTTTCTAACAACCTGCTAATGCTTATAATTTCAAAAATGACCATTTTTTTGGTCTTTATTAAAATGAAAAGGTTGATCGAAAAGTTTGGGGGATCTAAGAGTGTGGCAACCCAGTAGTCATGATTACTTCGAATTCTGACAATATGAGGGTCATGCTGCAGGTAGTGCAGCAAGAAGGCACTTATGTGTCTTGCGCATCTCGGAGCCCCAAAATTATTTTCCGGGCTAGATGCAGCTAAAAATTATTTTTAATTTTAAATCTGGTGAAGCTTATTATAGATGGCCTAATAGGATCAGTGCTGCACACTGCTACAAAGCCCAAATTATTTTCCAGTCAAGATACAGATAAACATGATTAGTAATTTGAAAGCTTAAAACGGTTGGTAGGGTGATTTTAACCAATCATCAAGCTTTTACTCTCCCCAGGATGACACAGGGGTAGAAAAGTCGTTTCGGATCCATGATTTGTTCATCTTTATGAACGTGAGTCTGTCTACATTATCAGTGGAGAGCCGCGTGCGCTTATCTGTCAGCACACCACCAGCAGCGCTGAACACACGTTCAGACAGAACGCTGGCTGCGGGGCATGACAAGATCTCCAAGGCGTAAGTGGCTAGCTCCGGCCATTTATCCAGATTGGAAGCCCAAAAAGAGCAAGGGTCCAGTGACACAGTCGTGGCTTCAATGTTTACTTGGAGATACTCCTGTACCATCATCTCTAGGCGTTGACTATGTGTCAGACTTCTTGTCTCCTGTGGCCTTGCAAAGGATGGGCTAAAAAAGTGGTGAAATGATTCCGCAAAATTGATGTTACCAGCAGATACTGTGGTTCTGTTACGGTTTGAGTGCTGAACACTTGACGGTCCCACGGTTGGCAAGTTGGAACTGTGAGATTCACTACGTGCACCACTGGTATTTTGTGGAAAAGCACATGTAAGATTCTGCAACAGTCTCTGCTGATACTCCTGCATGCGTGCATCCCTTTCTATGGCAGGAATAATTTCTGCAAATTTACTTTTGTACCGGGGATCTAACAGTGTGGCAACCCAGTAGTCAGGATTATTTCTAATTCTCACAATTCGAGGGTCATGTTGCAGGTAGTGCAGCAAGAAGGCACTCATGTGTGTTGCGCATCCAGGAGCACTAAGTCCCTGTTGTGTTGGTGGCGAGGTAACAATCATGCTTCCTTCCTCTGTCCTCTCCCCCCAACCTCGCACAACAGAAATGTGATCAAGGTCTCCCTCATCTGATGAGTCTTCCATCAGTTCGTCCTCCACTTCTTCCTGGGCTCCTGCACCTTCCTCACTAGTTTGGCTGCTACCATGCGCCCTGGTAAAACCATCTCCCCCACCCTCACATGCCTGCCGCCTTGGTGCTGCCGACCGTCTGGACCTTGCAGATGTTAGCCCTTCCGCATACAACTCCTCCTCCTCTACTTCCTCCACCTCCTCTTGTGCCACCACCTGACTCCGAATTCTGTTTAACATGTGCTCCAGCATGTAAATCACCGGAATAGTCATGCTGATAATGGCATCGTCAGCACTAAACATCTTCGTCGCCATTTCAAAACTGTGCAGAAGGGTGCATAGGTCCCTGATCTGAGACCACTCCTCCAGCGTGATTTGCCCCACCTCTGAATCTCGTTGGCCCAGGCTATACGTCAGAACGTATTGCACCAGGGCTTGTCGGTGCTGCCACAGTCGCTGCAACATGTGCAGAGTTGAATTCCACCGGGTAGGCACATCGCATTTTAGCCGGTGAAGTGGCAGGCCCAACGACTTCTGTAGAGATGTAAGTCGCTGAGCTGCGGGATGCGAACGGCGGAAGTGAGCACACAGCGACCGTGCCCTCTGCAGAAGGCCATCTAGTCTGGGATAGTGGGCTAAAAATTGCTGGACAACCAGGTTCAACACGTGAGCCATACAAGGCACGTGTGTGACATTGCCCCGGCGAAGGGCCGCACCCAGGTTTGCAGCATTGTCGCACACGGCCTTCCCTGGTTTCAGGTCCAGTGGAGACAACCATTCATGAAATTGGTTCTCCAGAGCTGACCACAACTCCTCAGCTGTGTGACTCACATTTCCCAGACATTTCAATGTAAAAACCGCCTGATGACGTTGAGCCCTACTGCCAGCATAGTAAGGAGGTGTGCAGGATCCCTTCTGCGCAGTTAGAAAGCTTGTGGCATGACCAGACAGGCTTTGGGTGCAGGTGGAAGACCGAGAGGAGGTTGAGGAGGCAGAAGCAGTGGAGGAACTTTGACATAAAGAGGATTGACGCACAACTCGGGACGGCAAGACTTGGACAGCAGCCCCTTGTCCTGCTGTCACCATAGTTACCCAGTGCCCAGTCAGCGACATGTAACGCCCCTGTCCATGCCTACTCGTCCAAGTGTCTGTGGTGAAATGCACCCTGTCACACACAGAGTTTCTCAAAGAAGCGGTGATGTTGTGTGCGACATGCTGGTGGAGCGCAGGCACACCTTTCTTTGAGAAGTAGTGCCGACTGGGCATCTGGTACTGGGGCACTGCGACGGACATAAGGTCTCGAAAATCCTCTGTGTCCACCAGGCGGAAAGGCAGCATTTCTGTAGCCAAGAGCTTGCAGATGGTGAAATTCAACCTCTTAGCTTTCTCATGGCTAGGAGGAAATGGTCTTTTACTTGTCCACATCTGAGGGACCGAGGGCTGGCTATTGTACTTAGACGGGGTTGATAAGGGTGTCCCCGGCAAACTGCCGGTCTGTGAGGAAGATGCAGGCGGACATGTTAGGTTGCCTTGATCCAAAGGTGGTGCTATCGATGTCGGACAGCGCTCAAGACCAGCTGGTGTTACCACCTCCAAAGAAAATGATGACCTGCCAATCACGCTGGCTGTTGCGGGTAAAGAGGTGGCAGGTCTGCGCCCCAAAACAGGTGTGACTGCTGTCCCCCCAGTCACAGAGGATGAAGAGGCCGCGGATGCACAAGATATGGCAGACGGTGGTTGGCCCGGCCGGCTAGGCCGCATTGTAGCACACTGAGCTTCCCACTGCAACTTATGCTTCATGTCCATGTGCCGGTTCATGCATGAAGTACTCAAACTATGTATTTTTTGGCCTCTACTTAGCTTTTGCTGACAAATGTTACAGATAACACGAGTTGGGTCATCTTTATCGATCTGAAAAAATGCCCAGGCTATGCAAGGCTTAGCACCCATGCGACCTGAAGAGCCACCACGACTTGTGGTGAGAGGCAGAGTTGTGTTTGAGGATGCAGTTGTTGACGTGCTTCCAGTACTACGTCTCTGTCCAGGAAGGCGCAACCTGACCTCGTCGTCACTAGCATCTTCCTCCACCTCCTCTGCTGACCTCATCTCTTGGCTGACTGTGGGTTGACAGTAAGTGGGATCTCCGACCTCATCATCATCACCCTGTGCGTTATCACACCCGTCGTCCTCAGAGCCAACCTGTTCCTGCCCTGACAAAAAACGAAAGTTGTCGCTCCAATCAGGTATTTGAGTCTTATCATCGTCTTCCTCATTGTCTCCACCAACAGGAGTTACAGTTTGGGAATGAGGGTCTACATTATGGTCAGAACCTTCTGCGTCTGGTCCTGGATCCGACTCATAAAGATTCTGGGCATCAGTGCAGATCATTTCCTCGTCTGGATTCACAGAAGCGCTGGAGTCGACCTCTGATTCCCAGGCTATAGTATGAGTAAACAGCTCTGCAGACTCAACCATCTGTTCTACCTCATACTCAGACGGGCAGCTGGAGATTTGGGAGCTGTGAGGAAGCAAGTGCGATTTGGGTGACACCTTTGAGGACTGGAGTATTTGTGATGTTGAAGTTGATGTGGAGGAGAGCCCACTTAAAGGAGCACTTGATATCCGTTGAAGCACCTGCTGTTTTTGTGCCTCATCTGGAATTTGTAGCGATTGGCGTGGCCGTAAGAAAGGGATCTTATCACATTGTCCGCTAAAAGAAGTAGACATTTTAGTTTGGCTGGAAGATGGTCTTTCTTCTGCACCTACCCCACGGACACAACCTTTTTTCCCCTTCCCAACATGCCTATTCCCCTTTCCACCAGCAGCAGGCCTTTTTCCACTCATTTTGGTGGTTAACTAATTCACAACTCTGGAGTTGTTTGCACAAAAAAACAATGGATGGTAACCGAGCAGAGCTGAGTGGCCAAACTGTGGTATTAGGCCAAAACTATTGGCTGGGTTAGATGCAGAAAAAAATTATTTTTAATTTGCAACCTGATGGAGGTCAGTATAGATGGACTAATAGACCAAGTCCCACACACCGCTAGAAGCCCAAATATTTTTTCAGAGCTAGATGCAGAAAAAAATTATTTTTAATTTGCAACCTGATGGAGGTCAGTATAGATGGACTAATAGAACAAGTCCCACACACTGCTAGAAGGCCAAATATTTTTTCAGAGCTAGATGCAGAAAAAAATTATTTTTAATTTGCAACCTGATGGAGGTCAGTATAGATGGACGAATAGACCAAGTCCCACACACCGCTAGAAGCCCAAATATTTTTTCAGAGCTAGATGCAGAAAAAAATTATATTCAATTTGCAACCTGCTGGAGGTCAGTATAGAAGGACTAATAGAACAAGTCCCACACACTGCTAGAAGCCCAAATATTTTTTCAGAGCTAAATGAAGAAAAAAATTATTTTTAATTTGCAACCTGATGGAGGTCAGTATAGATGGACTAATAGACCAAGTCCCACACACTGCTAGAAGCCCAAATATTTTTTCAGAGCTAGATGCAGAAAAAAATTATTTTTAATTTGCAACCTGATGGAGGTCAGTATAGATGGACTAATAGACCAAGTCCCACACACCGCTAGAAGCCCAAATATTTTTTCAGAGCTAGATGCAGAAATTTTTTTTATTCAATTTGCAACCTGATGGAGGTCAGTATAGATGGACTAATAGACCAAGTCCCACACACTGCTAGAAGCCCAAATATTTTTTCAGAGCTAGATGCAGAAAAAAAATATTTTTAATTTGCAACCTGATGGAGGTCAGTATAGATGGACTAATAGAACAAGTCCCACACACTGCTAGAAGGCCAAATATTTTTTCAGAGCTAGATGCAGAAAAAAATTATTTTTAATTTGCAACCTGATGGAGGTCAGTATAGATGGACTAATAGACCAAGTCCCACACACCGCTAGAAGCCCAAATATTTTTTCAGAGCTAGATGCAGAAAAAAATTATATTCAATTTGCAACCTGCTGGAGGTCAGTATAGAAGGACTAATAGAACAAGTCCCACACACTGCTAGAAGCCCAAATATTTTTTCAGAGCTAAATGAAGAAAAAAATTATTTTTAATTTGCAACCTGATGGAGGTCAGTATAGATGGACTAATAGACCAAGTCCCACACACTGCTAGAAGCCCAAATATTTTTTCAGAGCTAGATGCAGAAAAAAATTATTTTTAATTTGCAACCTGATGGAGGTCAGTATAGATGGACTAATAGACCAAGTCCCACACACTGCTAGAAGCCCAAATATTTTTTCAGAGCTAGATGCAGAAAAAAATTATTTTTAATTTGCAACCTGATGGAGGTCAGTATAGATGGACTAATAGAACAAGTCCCACACGCTGCTAGAAGCCCAAATATTTTTTCAGAGATAAATGAAGAAAAAAATTATTTTTAATTTGCTACCTGATGGAGGTCAGTATAGATGGACTAATAGACCAAGTCCCACACACTGCTAGAAGCCCAAATATTTTTTCAGAGGTACTGTAGATGCAGATAAAAATTATATTCAATTTGCAACCTGCTGGAGGTCAGTATAGAAGGACTAATAGAACAAGTCCCACACACTGCTAGAAGCCCAAATATTTTTTCAGAGCTAAATGAAGAAAAAAATTATTTTTAATTTGCAACCTGATGGAGGTCAGTATAGATGGACTAATAGACCAAGTCCCACACACTGCTAGAAGCCCAAATATTTTTTCAGAGCTAGATGCAGAAAAAAATTATTTTTAATTTGCAACCTGATGGAGGTCAGTATAGATGGACTAATAGAACAAGTCCCACACGCTGCTAGAAGCCCAAATATTTTTTCAGAGATAAATGAAGAAAAAAATTATTTTTAATTTGCTACCTGATGGAGGTCAGTATAGATGGACTAATAGACCAAGTCCCACACACTGCTAGAAGCCCAAATATTTTTTCAGAGCTAGATGCAGAAAAAAATTATTTTTAATTTGCAACCTGATGGAGGTCAGTATAGATGGACTAATAGAATGATGCTATGCCCAAAAGATTTTACTTCACTAGGTGCAGTAAAAAAATTGGTATTCTATACACAGGTGGTATATCTTGCAACACAGATAGGCTACTCCACTGACTAACACACTCTGCAATAGGCCAAAAAGGATTAGCTTTGCTAGATTCAGCCAAATGCTGTGAAAAAAACTTGCACAGCACTGGCACAGACCTGCCTGGCAAAAACTGATAGGAACTGATGTAACCTAGTCCTGAAAAGGACTCCAATTACAATTAGTCTTTACTCCCACAATCTATCTATTTAAGAGCACAGACCTGCCTGATAAAAGTCGTAGGAAATGCTGTAACCTAGTCCTTAAAAGGACTGCAATCACAACTATTCCCTACTCCCAAGCTATCTGTAGATTTGTGCGAAAATTGGCTTGAAATTAACAAGGTATAGCGCACACAGCAACAGCGGTGCCGTCTAACACGCAGCTGCAGCAGTGAGAAAATGGTGGCGACGGGGAAAATGGCTTGGTCTTATAGGGCAAGGACATGTGACATACACTGCCAATCACACATGCCCTTGCTTGTGTGAAAAAAAGCACTTCGCTCCGTGTGTGCGCTGCTGATAGGCTGACAGATTGCACCTCCCCACTGCAAATGCGGGAAAGAGAAAAAAAAATGGAGATCTTCATTGTTCCTGCAGAGATCCATCCCCTGCCCCTCCCCCCGCCCCGCTGTACACTCAAACTGCGTATTAACATTAATTTTCATCATTACTGAGAAAAAATCCAGTTATGATTTTGGTGCACGAACAGTTATCGAACATAACCTCGAACAGCCTAATTTTTCTCAAATTGTTCGTGTTCGCCGACCGGCTCGAACACCGCCCAAAACAGCTCGAATTTGAGATTGGCGAACAGTTCGAGTAGAACAACGCTCATCTCTAATTAGTAATAAACATTAACTGACGATGGGATAACTTAAAAAACTGATATTTATCTACAGCTACACAGGATATTATAGTAAAAAAGTATCTGATCAAATCAGTATTATAGTAGTTATATTCTTGTACATAGGAGCAGTATTATAGTAGTTATATTCTTGTACATAGAGGCAGTATTATAGTAGTTATATTCTTGTACATAGGAGCAGTATTATAGTAGTTATATTCTTCTACATAGGGGGCAGTACTATAGTAGTTATATTTTTGTATATAGGAGCAGTATTATAGAAGATATATTCTTGTATATAGGGGGCAGTATTATAGTAGTTATATTCTTGTACATAGGAGCAGTATTATAGTAGTTATAATTTTGTACATAGGAGCAGTATTATAGTAGTTCTATTTTTGTACATAGGAGCAGTATTATAGTAGTTATATTCTTGTACATAGGGGCAGTATTATAGTAGTTATATTCTTGTACATAGGAGCAGTATTATAGTAGTTATATTCTTGTACATAGGGGCAGTATTATAGTAGTTATATTCTTGTACATAGGGGGCAGTATTATAGTAGTTATATTCTTGTACATAGTAGAAGTATTATAGTAGTTATATTCTTGTACATAGGAGCAGTATTATAGTAGTTATATTCTTGTACATAGGGGCAGTATTATAGTAGTTATATTCTTGTACATAGGAGCAGTATTATAGTAGTTATATTCTTGTAGATAGGGGCAGTATTATAGTAGTTATAATTTTGTACATAGGAGCAGTATTATAGTAGTTATATTCTTGTACATAGGGGGCAGTATTATAGTAGTTATATTCTTGTTCATAGGGGGCAGTATTATAGTAGTTATATTCTTGTACATAGGAGCAGTATTATAGTAGTTATATTCTTGTACATAGGGGCAGTATTATAGTAGTTATATTCTTGTACATAGGGGGCAGTATTATAGTAGTTATATTCTTGTACATAGTAGCAGTATTATAGTAGTTATATTCTTGTACATAGGAGCAGTATTATAGTAGTTATATTCTTGTTCATAGGGGCAGTATTATAGTAGTTATATTCTTGTACATAGGAGCAGTATTATAGTAGTTATATTCTTGTACATAGGGGCAGTATTATAGTAGTTATATTCTTGTACATAGGGGGCAGTATTATAGTAGTTATATTCTTGTACATAGTAGCAGTATTATAGTAGTTATATTCTTGTACATAGGAACAGTATTATAGTAGTTATATTCTTGTACATAGGAGCAAAAACCCACTACAGGCTGATCCAACTTTGATGTAATGTCCTTAAAACAAGTCAAAATGAGGCTCAGTATTGTGTGCGGCCTCCACGTGCCTGTATGACCTCCTTACAACGCCTGGGCATGCTCCTGATGAGGCTGAGTATTGTGTGTGGCCTCCACGTGCCTGTATGACCTCCCTACAACGCCTGGGCATGCTCCTGATGAGGTTGCGGATGGTCTCCTGTGGGATCTCCTCCCAGACCTGAACTAAAACATCCGCCAACTACTGGGCAGTCTGTGGTGCAACGTGACGTTGGTGGATGGAGCGAGACATGATGTCCCAGATGTGCTCAGTCGGATTCAGGTCTGGGGAACGGCCGGGCCAGTCCATAGCTTCAATGCCTTCATCTTGCAGGAACTGCTGACACACTCCAGCCACATGAGGTCTGGCATTGTCCTGCATTAGGAGGAACCCAGGGCCAACCGCACCAGCATATGGTCTCACAAGGGGTCTGAGGATCTCATCTCGGTACCTAATGGCAGTCAGGCTACCTCTGGCGAGCACATGGAGGGCTGTGCGGCCCTCCAAAGAAATGCCACCCCACACCATTACTCACCCACTGCCAAACCGGTCATGCTGAAGGATGTTGCAGGCAGCAGATCGCTCTCCACGGCGTCTCCAGACTCTATCACATCTGTCACATGTGCTCAGTGTGAACCTGCTTTCATCTGTGAAGAGCACAGGGCGCCAGTGGCGACTTTGCCAATCCTGGTGTTCTGTGGCAAATGCCAAGGGTCCTGCACGGTGTTGGGCTGTGAGCACAACCCCCATCTGTGGACGTCGGGCCCTCATACCACCCTCACGGTGTCGGTTTCTAACCGTTTGTGCAGACACATGCACATTTGTGGCCTGCTGGAGGTCATTTTGCAGGGCTCTGGCAGTGCTCCTCCTGTTCCTCTTTGCACAAAGGTGGAGATAGCGGTCCTGCTGCTGGGTTGTTGTCCTCCTATGGCTCCCTCCACATCTCCAGGTATCTGCTCCATGTTCTGGACACTGTGCTGACACACACAGCTACCCTTTTTGCCACAGCTCGCACTGATGTGCCATCCTGGATGAACTGCACTACCTGAGCAACTTCTGTGGGTTCTACTGTAGACACCGCCTCATGCTTCTGTACCTCTAGGGGTGAGAGCAATGGCAAAATGAAAAAGTGACCAAAACGACAGCCAAAAAGGATGAGAACAGAGAAATTGTCTGTGGTCACCACCAGCAGAACGATTCCTTTATAGGGGGTATCTTGCTAAATGCCATTCCTTTCTTCCAGTTGTCTGTTCTATTTGCACAACAGCAGGAGAAATTGATTCACAATCAGTGTTGCTTCCTAAGTGGACAGGTAGATTTTACAGAAGCGTTATTGATTTGGAGTTACATCGTGTTGTTTAAGTGTTCCCTTTATTTTTTTGAGCAGTGTAGTAGTTATAGTCTTGTACATAGGGGCAGTATTATAGTAGTTATATTCTTGTACATAGGAACAGTATTATAGTAGTTATATTCTTGTACATAGGGGGCAGTATTATAGTAGTTATATTCTTGTACATAGGAGCAGTATTATAGTAGTTATATTCTTGTACATAGGGGCAGTATTATAGTAGTTATATTCTTGTACATAGGAGCAGTATTATAGTAGTTATATTCTTGTACATAGGGGGCAGTATTATAGTAGTTATATTTCTGCATATAGGGGCAGTATTATAGTAGTTATATTCTTCTATATAGGAGCAGTATTATAGTAGTTATATTCTTGTAAATAGAGGGTAGTATTATATTAGTTATATTTTTGTACATAGGGGCAGTATTATAGTAGTTATATTCTTATACATGGGAGCAGTATTATAGTAGTTATATTTTTGTACATAGGGGACAGTATTATAGTAGTTATATTCCTGTACATAGGGGGCAGTATTATAGTAGTTATATTCTTGTACATAGGAGCAGTATTATAGTAGTTATATTCTTGTATATAGGGGCAGTATTATAGTAGTTATATTCTTGTACATAGGGGGCAGTATTATAGTAGTTATATTCCTGTACATAGGGGGCAGTATTATAGTAGTTATATTCTTGTACATAGGAGCAGTATTATAGTAGTTACAGTTATATGAAAAAGTTTGGGCACCCCTATTAATCTTCAGCTTAATGTTTTATAAAAATTGGTGTTTTTGCAACAGCTATTGCAGTTTGATATATGTAATAACTAGTGTTGAGCGATACCTTCCGATATCAGGAAATATCGTATCGGATTGGATCGGACCGATACTCAAAAAGTATCGGATATCCATAGGATGCGCCAATTCTGGCACTTAACCTCGCTCTTCCCACTGCCCTGTAGCGGTGGCAGTGGGGTAATAGGGCTGAGGTTGATGTCAGCTTATAATGCCAGCTGACATCAAGCCCAGGTTAGTAATGGAGAGGCATCTATAAAACACCCCCATTACTAACCCCATAGTCAAAGTTAAAAAAAAACACAAACACCCAGAATAAAGTCCTTTAATTGAAATAAACACACAATTCTTTATTGTTCTAAATTAAACCATACTTACCATCACGCCCATTCCAGCTGAAGCCAACGATCTCCTGCAATAAAAGAAAAATAATAAAGCAACCTCATCCTTACCTTTCCATGGTTCCCACGATGGCTCCAGCTCTGCTACATCGAGATGACAGGCTGGACCGCAGCAGAACGCTGCCATCCAGCTTGTCATCCCGCGGACACTGAGAAGCGCAGGCATGCTTGCGCTCCTCAGTGTCAGGCTGTGACGGCATCCAGATGAGCCGAAATTGAACTCAGCTCACCTCATGCACGTCACTGACAGCGTGGGAAAATTCTCCTGCACTCAGCGCTTCAGCGTGAGAATTTTCCCATGCTGTCAGTGACGTGCATGAGGTGAGGTCATGTCCAATGAACTCAGCTCACCTCATGCACGTCACTGACAGCGTGGGAGAATTCTTACGCTGAAGCGCTGAGTGCAGGAGAATTTTCCCACGCTGTCAGTGACGTGCATGAGGTGAGCCGAGTTCATTGGACATGACCTCGGCTCATCTGGATGCCGTCACAGATAGACACTGAGGAGCGCAAGCAAGCCTGCGCTTCTCAGTGTCTGCGGGATGACAGGCTGGATGGAAGCATTCTGCTGCGGTCCAGCCTGTCATCTCGATGTAGCAGAGCTGAAGCTGTCCTGGGAACCATGGAAAGGTAAGGATGATGTTGCTTTATTATTTTTCTTTTATTGCAGGAGATCGTTGGCTTCAGCTGGAATGGGCGTGATGGTAAGTATGGTTTAATTTAGAACAATAAAGAATTGTGTGTTTATTTCAGTTAAAGGACTTTATTCTGGGTGTTGTGTTTTTTTTAAATACTTTACTAGAAATTCATGGTGGTCATGTCTAATATTGGCGTGACCCCATGAATTTCGGGCTTAGGGCCAGCTGATAATGCCAAGCTGGCCTTAACCCCTTTATTACCCAGTGAGCCACCGCACCAGGGCCCTGGATGAGTTGGGTACAGCGCCAGAAGATGGCGCTTCTATGAACGCGCCATTTTCCGGGGCGGCTGCGGACTGCAATTTGCAGCGGGTGGGGCCCAGAAAGCTTGGGCCTCCCTGCGCTGCGGATTCCAGCCCCCAGCTGCCTAGTTGTACCTGGCTGGACACAAAAATAGGGCGAAGCTTCACGTATTTTTTTTTTAAATTATTTCATGAAATTCATGAAATAATTAAGAAAAAAAGGGCTTCCCTATATTGTTGTGTCCGGCCAGGTACAAATAGGCAGCTGGTGGTTGGGGGCAGCCCGTTCCTGTCTGCTGTACCTGGCTGGACCCAAATATAGTGCGAAGCCCCACGTCAATTTTTTTTTAATTATTTCATGAAATAATTTTTTAAAAAAAGGGCTTCCCTATATTGTTGTGTCCGGCCAGGTACAAATAGGCAGCTGGTAGTTGGGGGCAGCCCTATATTTGGGGGCAAATATAGGGCGAAGCCCCACATCAATTTTTTTTTAATTATTTCATGAATTTCCTGAAATAATTAAAAAAAAATTGACGTGGGGCTTCGCACTATATTTGTGTCCAGCCAGGTACAGCAGGCAGGAACGGGCTGCCCCCAACCACCAGCTGCCTATTTGTACCTGGTCGGACACAACAATATAGGGAAGCCCTTTTTTTCTTAATTATTTCATGAATTTCATGAAATAATTAAAAAAAAAAATACGTGGGGCTTCTCCCTATTTTTGTGTCCAGCCAGGTACAACTAGGCAGCTGGGGGATGGAATCTGCAGCGCAGGAAGACCCAAGCTTTCTGGGCCCCCCCCGCTGCAAATTGCAGTCCGCAGCCACCCCGGAAAATGGCGCGTTCATAGAAGCTGGATGCTGTACCTGGCTGGCATACAAAAATATAGCAAAGCCCACGTCAACATTTTTGGTAAAAATTAATTAAAAAATAAATAATAATTTAGGGACTGCATCTTTATTAACTCCTCAAATGTCATTTAGTGTTAAAATAAAGGATTTATTTAAAAAAAAAATTGGCGTGGGATCCCCCATAATTTTAGTCTCTAGCGGAGGTTAAGCAGACGGCTGGGGCAGATGTTTGAAGCCTGGGAAGGGGGTAATACCCACGGAGCTTCCCAGACTACTAATATCAGCCCCCAGCTGAATACCTAGCCTTTACTAGCTATTAAAATGGGGGACCCCCAAAAAAAATGACGTGGGGTCCCCCCTATTTTAATAGCTAGCAAAGGCTAGGCAGACAGCTGGGGGCTGATATTAATAGCCCAGGAAGGGTGCCATGAATATTGGCCCCCTCCCAGGCTAGAAACACCAGCCGTCAGCCGCCCCAGAAATGGCGCCTCTATAGGATGCCCCAACTCTGGCACTTAGCCTCGCTCTTCCACGCTGCCCTGGTGCGGTGGCAGTTGGGTAATAGGGCTGGGGTTCATGTCAGCGCCAGCTGCCATGAAGCCCAGGTTAGTAATGATGGGCATCTATAAGACACCCCCATTACTAACCTACAAAGTGTTAAAAAGAAAAAACACACTACACCCAGAAAAAAATAATTTATTTGAAATAAAACACACCATTTTATTTAATTCTTAGTTTACTAAAAAAAAAAAAATAGTTACCTGTCCACGTACCTGCGCTGATCTCCCATGCACAGCTGTCACATCTGGAGATGGTGACAGCTGTGCATGGCTGCTGTAAGCTCACGCTGCCGGGAACACGTCCGCTCCTGGCAGCGGGAGCCCCTGACTGAGGTCACCGGAGTGCATTCAGGCAGCGCAGCTCCGGAGACCTCCTTTACGGCAGTGCTGTACCGTGGGAATTTCTCACGATACAGCAGGGCCGTAAAGGAGCTGACCGGAGCAGCGCTGCCTGAACTCCGGCGAACCCGCTTATACAATGACGGGGCTGCTTTACGGCCCCGTCATTCTAGCGGCGGCAGCGGTTTAGAGCGGTCACATTCTATGTGGCTGCTCTGAACTGGAGATCATCGTGGGACACTCGTGGACTACTACGGAGGGGTAAGGATAAGGTTGTGGTTTATTATTTTATATTATATTACAGGAGATCGATGGCTTCGGGGAATTAGGTGTCTAGGTGAGTATAGGTGTAGTTTTTTATTTTTTACTTTATTTTAGGTGGCGATCGGCGGGGACAGGTAATGTATGAACTAATTTATTGTAGGTAACCACTGGCCACCAATGACATGTATTTAAAATTTATTGGGGACACAGTAGGGAAATTTAAATAGCAGGATCAGGCTGATGGGAACTACTGCTCCCATCGAGCTGATCCTGCTGGCACGAGTGGACGGGGGACAGACATAGGCCGATGGGAGTAGTAGTGTCACATCGGCCTATGTCTGCCTGCACGCACACACCGGCAGACATCCCACAGACACAGCGCACACCCGCACACATCGCACAGACACCGCACACACCCGCAGACATCGCACAGACACCGCGCACACATCGCACAGACACCGCGCACACCCGCACACATCGCACAGACACCGCGCACACCCGCACACATCGCACAGACACCGCGCACACCCGCACACATCGCACAGACACCGCACACACCCCCAGACATCGCACAGACACCGCGCACACCCCCGCAGTCAACGCACAGACACCCCGCAGACATCGCACAGACACCCACACACACCAATCATGACGGGCTGATGGTCTGGGAGGTGAGGATGACCTGTGCGGCCGTGGGAAAGTCCATGTGATATCATGCAGTCAAGCATGAACTCACATGAACCCTCCGAGGGCACCGCGGCGACTTCAAATGAACAGCTGATCGGCATCACCTGATACCTCAGCTGTTCATTTGAAATAACCGGCGGGAAAGCACAGCACAGAACGGGAAAGCCGGCGGTGAAGTCTTTTCACTGCCGGCTTCCCCGCCCGGGTCCTTCGCTCCCCGCTCCTTGGTGCTGCGCTCCCCGCCCGGTCCTAACTTACGATCAGGATGGGAGGTGGCGAGGGGAGTGGAGGATCGGGGTGGGAGGCTGCCGGGAAGCAGTATGGGGCTGTGTGATTGTTTAAAAGCCGGCGGCTTTTTACCGCGCGCCGGCTTTTAAACAATCAGGAGAATTCTCCCACGCTGGGATGGCATTCTGATGACAGGCTGGATCGCAGCTGAGCGCTGCCATCCAGCTTGTCATCCTTCAGAGACACTGCAAAGCGCAGGCATTATGGGAACTTCCTATTCCGGTATTCGATATTGTAAAAGTATCGGAATTAAGTATCGGAATCCCGATACCGCGAATATCGGCCGATATCCGATATTTCAGTATCGGAATTCTCAACACTAGTAATAACTGTTGGACACAGTAATGTTTCTGCCTTGAAATGAGGTTTATTGTACTAACAGAAAATGTGCAATCTGCATTCAAACAAAATTTGACAGGTGCATAAGTATGGGCACCTCACCAGAAAAGTGACATTAATATTTAGTAGATCCTCCTTTTGCAAAAATAACAGCCTCTAGTCGCTTCCTGTAGCTTTTAATGATTTCCTGGATCCTGTATGAAGGTATTTTTGACCATTCCTCTTTACAAAACAATTCCAGTTCAGTTAAGTTTGATGATCGCCGAGCATGGACAGCCCTCTTCAAATGATCCCACAGATGTTCAATGATATTCAGGTCTGGGGACTGGGATAGCCATTCCAGAACATTGTAATTGTTCCTCTGCATGAATGCCTGAGTAGATTTGGAGCGGTGTTTTGGATCATTGTCTTGCTAAAAGATCCATCCCCAGCGTAACTTCAACTTTGTCACTGATTCTTGAACATTATTGTCAAGAATCTGCTGATACTGAGTGGAATCCATGCGTCCCTCAACTTTAACAAGATTCCCGGTGCCGGCATTGGCCACACAGCCCCAAAGCATGATGGAACCGCCACCAAATTTTACTGTGGGTAGCAAGTGTTTTTCTTGGAATGCTGTGTTTTTTTGCCACCATGCATAACGCCTTTTTGTATGACCAAACAACTCAATCTTGGTTTCATCAGTCCACAGGACCTTCTTCCAACAAGAAATTGGCTTCTCCAAATGTGCTTTTGCATACCTCAGCCGACTCTGTTTGTGGCGTGCTTGCAGAAATGGCTTCTTTTGCATCACTCTCCCATACAGCTTCTCCTTGTGCAAAGTGCGTTGTATAGTTGACCGATGCACAGTGACACCATCTGCAGCAAGTTGATGCTGCAGCTCTCTGGAGGCGGTCTGAGAATTGTCCTTGACTGATATCACCATTCTTCTTCTCTGCCTTTCTGATGTTTTTCTTGGCCTGCCACTTCTGGCCGTAACAAGAAATGTCCCTGTGTTCTTCCATTTCCTTACTATGTTCCTCACAGTGGAAACTGACAGGTTAAATCACTGAGACAGCTTTTTGTATGCTTTCCGTGAACAACTATGTTGAATAATCTTTGTTTTCAGATCATTTGACAGTTGTTTTGAGGAGCCCATGATGCCACTCTTCAGAGGAGATTCAAACAGGAGAACAACTTGCAAGTGGCCACTTTAAGTAGCTTTTCTCATGATTGCATACACCTGGCTATGAAGTTCAAAGCTCAATGAGGTTACAAAACCAAAAAAGTGCTTTAGTAAGTCAGTAAAAAGTAGGTAGGAGTATTTAAAACAATAAAATGATAAGGGTGCCCATACTTATGCACCTGACAAATTTTGTTTGAATGCAGATTGCACATTTACTGTTAGTACAATAAACCTCATTTCAAGGCAGAAACATTACTGTGTCCAACAGTTATTACATATATCAAACTGAAATAGCTGTTGCAAAAACATCAATTTTTATAAAACATTAAGCTTAAGATTCATAGGGGTGCCCAAACTTTTTCATATAACTGTATATTCTTGTATATAGGGGCAGTATTATAGTAGTTATATTCTTGTACATAGGAGGCAGTATTATAATAGTTATATTCTTGTACATAGGAGCAGTATTATAGTAGTTATATTCTTGCACATAGGGGGTAGTATTATAGTAGTTATATTCCTGCAAATGGGGGCAGTATTATAGTAGTTCTTTCTTGTACATAGGGGCAGTATTATAGTAGTTATATTCTTGTATATAGGAGCAGTATTATAGTAGTTATATTCTTGTATATAGGAGTATTATTATAGTATTTATATTCTTGTACATAGGATCAGTATTATAGTAGTTATGTTCTTGTACATAGGGGGCAGTATTATAGTAGTTATATTCCTGTATATACGGGCAGTATTATAGTAGTTATATTCTTATACATGGGAGCAGTAAAAACCTGAAGGTCTGAACTATATTCTTGTATATAGGAGCAGTATTATAGAAGTTATTTTCTTGTACATAGAAGGAGAATTATAGTAGTTATATTGTTTTAAATAGAGGGCAGTATTATGGTAGTTATATTTTTGCACATAGGGGGCAGTATTATAGTAGTTATATTCCTGCAAATAGGGGCAGCATTATAGTAGTTCTATTCTTGTACATAGAGGGCAGTTTTATAGTAGTTATGTTCTTGTACATAGGGGGCAGTATTATAGTAGCTATATTCCTGTATATACGGGCAGTATTATAGTAGTTATATTCTTGTACATAGGGGCAGTATTATAGTAGTTATATTTTTGTGCATAGGAGGCAGTATTATAGTAGTTACATTCTTGTACATAGGGGCGGTATTATAGTAGTTATATTCTTGTACATAGAGCAGTATTATATTAGTTATATTCTTGTACATAGGGGCAGTATTATAGTAGTTATATTCTTGTATATAGGAGCAGTATTATAGTAGTTATATTCTTGTACATAGGAGCAGTATTATAGTAGTTATATTCTTGTACATAGGGGGCAGTATTATAGTAGTTATATTCTTGTACATAGGAGCAGTATTATAGTAGATATATTCTTGTACATAGTGGCAGTATTGTAGTTATATTCTTGTACATAGGAGCAGTATTATAGTAGTTATATTCTTGTACATAGGAGCAGTATTATAGAAGTTATATTCTTGTACATAGGAGCAGTATTATAGTATTTATATTCTTGTACATAGGAGCAGTATTATAGTAGTTATGTTCTTGTACATATGGGGCAGTATTATAGTAGTTATATTCCTGTATATACGGGCAGTATTATAGTAGTTTTATTCTTATACATGGGAGCAGTAAAAACCTGAAGGTCTGAACTATATTCTTGTATATAGGAGCAGTATTATAGAAGTTATATTCTTGTACATAGAAGCAGTATTATAGTAGTTATATTGTTTTAAATAGAGGGCAGTATTATGGTAGTTATATTCTTGCACATAGGGGGCAGTATTATAGTAGTTATATTCCTGCAAATAAGGGCAATATTATAGTAGTTCTATTCTTGTACATAGAGGGCAGTATTATAGTAGTTATGTTCTTGTACATAGGGGGCAGTATTATAGTAGTTATATTCCTGTATATACGGGCAGTATTATAGTAGTTATATTCTTGTACATAGGGGAAGTATTATAGTAGTTATATTTTTGTGCATAGGAGGCAGTATTATAGTATTTACATTCTTGTACGTAGGGGCGGTATTATAGTAGTTATATTCTTGTACATAAGGGCAGTATTATAGTTATATTCTTGTACATAGTGGCAGTATTATAGTAGTTATATTCTTGTACATAGGGGCAGTATTATAGTAGTTATATTCTTGTACATAGGGGCAGTATTATAGTAGTTATATTCTTGTACATAGGGGCAGTATTATAGTAGTTATATTCTTGTATATAGGAGCAGTATTATAGTAGATATATTCTTGTACATAGTGGCAGTATTGTAGTTATATTCTTGTACATAGGAGCAGTATTATAGTAGTTATATTCTTGCACATAGGAGCAGTATTATAGTGGTTATATTCTTGTACATAGGGGCAGTATTGTAGTTATATTCTTGTATATGAGGGCAGTATTATAGTAGTTATATTCTTCTACATGGGGGCAGTATTATAGTAGTTATATTCTTGTACATAGGGAGCAGTATTATAGTAGTTATATTCTTGTATACAAAGAGATGTATTATAGTAGTTATAGTATTGTACATAGGAGCAGTATTATAGTAGTTATATTCTTGTGCATAGGAGGCAGTATTATAGTAGTTATATTTTTGCACATAGGTAGCAGTAATATAGTAGTTATATTCTTGTACAGTGGTGGCCAAAAGTATTGGCACCCCTGCAATTCTGTCAGATAATACTCAGTTTCTTCCTGAAAATGATTGCGATCACAAATTCTTTGGTATTATTATCTTCATTTAATTTGCTTGCAAGGAAAAAACACAAAAGAGAATGAAACAAAAAATCAAATCATTGATCATTTCACACAAAACTCCAAAAATGGGCCAGACAAAAGTATTAGCACCCTCAGCCTAATACTTGTTTGCACAACCTTTAGCCAAAATAACTGCGAACAACCGCTTCCGGTAACCATCAATGAGTTTCTTACAATGCTCTCCTGGAATTGTAGACCATTCTTCTTTGACAAACTGCTCCAGGTCCCTGATATTTGAAGGGTGCCTTCTCCAAACTGCCATTTTGAGATCTCTCCACAGGTGTTCTATGGGATTCAGGTCTGGACTCATTGCTGGCCACCTTAGAAGTCTCCAGTGCTTTCTCTCAAACCATTTTATAGTGCCTTTGGAAGTGTGTTTTGGGTCATTGTCCTGTTATATTCTTGTACATAGGGGGCACTATTATATTAGTTATATTCTTATACATGGGGGCAGTATTATAGTAGTTATATTCTTGTACATAGGAGGCAGTATTATAGTAGTTATATTCTTGTACATAGGAGGCAGTATTATAGTAGTTATATTCTTGTACATAGGAGCAGTATTATAGTAGTTATATTCTTGTGCATAGGAGCAGTATTATAGTAGTTAAATTCTTGTACATAGGAGGCAGTATTATAGTAGTTATATTTTTGTACATAGGAGGCAGTATTATAGTAGTTATATTCTTGTACATAGGAGCAGTATTATAGTAGTTATATTCTTGTACATAGGAGCAGTATTATAGTAGTTATATTCTTGTACATAGGAGCAGTATTATAGTAGTTATATTCTTGTATATAGGAGCAGTAATATAGTAGTTATATTCTTGTACATAGGGGGCAGTATTATAGTAGTTATATTCTTGTAAATAGAGGGCAGTATTATAGTAGTTATATTTGTGTACATAGGGAGCAGTATTATTGTGGTTATATTCTTGTACAAATGGAGCAGTATAATAGTAGTTATATTCTTGTACATAGGAGCAGTATTATAGTAGTTATATTCTTGTACATAGGAGCAGTATTATAGTAGTTATATTCTTGTATATAGGAGCAGTATTATAGTAGTTATATTCTTGTATATAGGAGCAGTAATATAGTAGTTATATTCTTGTACATAGGGGGAAGTATTATAGTAGTTATATTCTTGTAAATAGAGGGCAGTATTATAGTAGTTATATTTTTGTACATAGGGAGCAATATTATAGTGGTTATATTATTGTACAAATGGAGCAGTATTATAGTAGTTATATTCTTGTACATAGGAACAGTATTATAGTAGTTGTATTCTTGTACACAGGATCAGTATTATAGTAGTTATATTCTTGTACATAGAGGGCACTATTATAGTAGTTATATTTTTGTACATAGGGGACAGTATTATAGTAGTTATATTCTTGTATATAGGGGCAGTATTATAGTAGTTATATTCTTGTACATAGGGGCAGTATTGTAGTTATATTCTTGTACATAGGAGCAGTATTATAGTAGTTATATTCTTGTACATAGGGAGCAGTATTATAGTAGTTATATTCTTGTATACAAAGAGATGTATTATAGTAGTTATAGTATTGTACATAGGAGCAGTATTATAGTTGTTATATTCTTCTGCATAGGAAGCAGTATTATAGTAGTTATATTTTTGTACAGTGGTGGCCAAAAGTATTGGCAACCCTGCAATTCTGTCAGATAATACTCAGTTTCTTCCTGAAAATGATTGCGATCACAAATTCTTTGGTCTTATTATCTTCATTTAATTTGCTTGCAAGGAAAAAACACAAAAGAGAATAAAACAAAAAATCAAATCATTGATCATTTCACACAAAACTCCAAAAATGGGCCAGACAAAAGTATTAGCACCCTCAGCCTAATACTTGGTTGCACAACCTTTAGCCAAAATAACTGCGAACAACCGCTTCCGGTAACCATCAATGAGTTTCTTACAATGCTCTGCTGGAATTGTAGACCATTCTTCTTTGGCAAACTGCTCCAGGTCCCTGATATTTGAAGGGTGCCTTCTCCAAACTGCCATTTTGAGATCTCTCCACAGGTGTTCTATGGGATTCAGGTCTGGACTCATTGCTGGCCACCTTAGAAGTCTCCAGTGCTTTCTCTCAAGCTATTTTATAGTGCTTTTGGAAGTGTGTTTTGGGTCATTGTCCTGCTGGAAGACCCATGACCTCTGAGGGAGACCCAGCTTTCTCACACTGGGCCCTACATTATGCTGCAAAATTTGTTGGTAGTCTTCAGACTTCATAATGCCATGCACACGGTCAAGCAGTCCAGTGCCAGAGGCAGCAAAGCAACCCCAAAACATCAGGGAACCTCCCCCATGTTTGACTCTAGGGACCGTGTTCTTTTCTTTGAATGCCTCTTTTTTTTTCCTGTACACTCTATGTTGATGCTTTTTCCAAAAAAGCTCTACTTTTGTCTCATCTGACCAGAGAACATTCTTCCAAAACGTTTTAGGCTTTCTCAGGTAAGTTTTGGCAAACTCCAACCTGGCTTTTTTATGTCTCGGGGTAAGAAGTGGGGTCTTCCTGGGTATCCTACCATACAGTCCCCTTTCATTCAGACGCCGACGGATAGTACGGGTTGACACTGTTGTACCCTCGGACTGCAGGGCAGCTTGAACTTGTTTGGATGTTAGTCGAGGTTCTTTATCCACCATCCGCACAATCTTGCGCTGAAATCTCTCGTCAATTTTTCTTTTCCGTCCACATCTAGGGAGGTTAGCCACAGTGCCATGGACTTTACACTTCTTGATGACACTGCGCACGGAAGACACAGGAACATTCAGGTCTTTGGAGATGGACTTGTAGCTTTGAGATTGCTCATGCTTCCTCACAATTTGGTTTCTCAAGTCCTCAGACAGTTCTTTGGTCTTCTTTCTTTTCTCCATGCTCAATGTGGTACACACAAGGACACAGGACAGAGGTTGAGTCAACTTTAATCCATGTTAACTGGCTGCAAGTGTGATTTAGTTATTGCCAACACCTGTTAGGTGCCACAGGTAAGTTACAGGTGCTGTTAATTACACGAATTAGAGAAGCATCACATGATTTTTCAAACAGTGCCAATACTATTGTCCACCCCCTTTTTTAGGTTTGGTGTGGAATTATATTCAATTTGGCTTTAGGACTATTCTTTTTGTGTTTTTTCATTGAAGACAAATTAAATGAAGATAATAAGACCAAAGAATTTGTGATTGCAATCATTTTCAGGAAGAAACTGAGTATTATCTGAGAGAATTGCAGGGGTGTCAATACTTTTGGCCACCACTGTACATAGAGGGCAGCATTATACTTGTTATATTCTTGTATATTGGGGCAGTATTATAGTAGTTATATTCTTGTACATAGGGGGCACTATTATATTAGTTATATTCTTATTCATGGGGGCAGTATTATAGTAGTTATATTCTTGTACATAGGAGCAGTATTATAGTAGTTATATTCTTGTACATAGGGGGCAGTATTATAGCAGTTATATTCTTGTACATAGGGGCAGTATTATAGTAGTTATATTCTTGTACATAGGAGCAGTATTATAGTAGTTATATTCTTGTACATAGGGAGCAGTATTATAGTAGTTATGTTCTTGTACATAGGGGACAGTATTATAGTAGTTATATTCTTGTATATAGGGGCAGTATTATAGTAGTTATATTCTTGTACATAGGGGCAGTATTGTAGTTATATTCTTGTACATAGGAGCAGTATTATAATAGTTATATTCTTGTACATAGGGGGCAGTATTATAGTAGTTATATTCTTGTACATAGGGGGCAGTATTATAGTAGTTATATTCTTGTACATAGGAGCAGTATTATAGTAGTTATATTCTTGTACATAGGAGCAGTATTATAGTAGTTATATTGTTGTAAATACAGTATTATAGTAGTTATATTCTTGTACATAGGGGCAGTATTGTAGTTATATTCTTGTACATAGGAGCAGTATTATAGTAGTTATATTCTTGTACATAGGGGGCAGTATTATAGTAGTTATATTCTTGTACATAGGGGGCAGTATTATAGTAGTTATATTCTTGTACATAGGAGCAGTATTATAGTAGTTATATTCTTGTACATAGGAGCAGTATTATAGTAGTTATATTGTTGTAAATACAGTATTATAGTAGTTATATTCTTGTACATAGGGGCAGTATTGTAGTTATATTCTTGTACATAGGAGCAGTATTATAGTAGTTATATTCTTGTACATAGGGGGCAGTATTATAGTAGTTATATTCTTGTACATAGGGGGCAGTATTATAGTAGTTATATTCTTGTACATAGGGGGCAGTATTATAGTAGTTATATTCTTGTACATAGGAGCAGTATTATAGTAGTTATATTCTTGTACATAGGGGGCAGTATTATAGTAGTTATATTCTTGTACATAGGAGCAGTATTATAGTAGTTATATTCTTGTACATAGGAGCAGTATTATAGTAGTTATATTGTTGTAAATACAGTATTGGACTGTGTCATTCAAAAGTACAATTAGTCTCATAGAAAAAAACAAGTCCTCATACGGCTATATTTACAGAAATATAAAAAAGTTATGGACCTTGGAAGAAGAGGAGCAAAAAAAAAAAAGAGTACAAATTGAAAATGTCAGGAAGGGGTTAGAGGTGATGTGGTCTGTTTCCTGCAACATAAACTTATTTCTTAGGGTGACTACTTACCCCCATCCTTCAGTTTATGACCTTAAAACACTATTATTGCTACCTTATTCAACCCTATGCAGGATGCTCATATAGAAGGTGACTGGCCACCGGTGAAGGACAAGTTACAGGACTATGTACTGCTCAACCTGAGCCGCAATGACACTCACACCATCATGAGAGTTTGGCGGAAATGGTTCACGTGTGATCGTCATGATAATGAAATTGAGGTGAGTGTAAATTTAGCATTTATGGAATGAAACAGAATAATTATTATTTAACCCCAAATTGCAGTTTTTTATTCATATACAACAATCAACATATAAAGTTATTGTATGTATATGTAATATACCGCAGAGCTGCACTCACTATTCTGCTGGTGCAGTCACTGTGTACATACATTACATTACTGATCCTGAGTTATATCATGTATTATACTCCAGAGCTGCACTCACTATTCTGCTGGTTCAGTCACTGTGTACATACATTACATTACTGATCCTGAGTTACATCCTGTATTGTACTCCAGAGCTGCACTCACTATTCTGCTGGTGACGTCACTGTGTACATGACGCGCCCCTGGGCCTGCTGTGTCGTGCGGCATCGCGCGCACGGGGGCTTACCCGGAGCCGGATCAGATGGGGGTAGTAGTCTCGTGGCGGTGACCCGGTCCGTGCCCAGGGAGTCAAACTGAGCGGCAGTCTTAGCAGTAGATGTTAGAATGTTCGACTACGCCACCCGTTGAATGCGGCTATGAAGCCGCCGCTGCAGGGCAGACCGCTGAGGCCGGTGGTACGGATGTGCAGCGTGGATGGTATAACCCCCAACGGGAGGGGTATGGCCTCAGGGCAGCAGATGTGGATGATAGTGGTAGTGATGGTGCAGCAAGGAAGCTCAGAGACGTGTGGTGCAGTTTCAAGGCTTTTACTCACAGGTGTTGCTCCGGTCACTTCGGCCAGCAGTGACCACCCGAGCCATGCTGCGTCCACCAGGTGCGGGACTCGGCCAACTCCCAGGCAGTTCCAGAGCGTGGTCCCAAGCTCCCCTCTATTCCTTCCTACGGGCCGTCCTCACCAGGGACCCCCCTTTGTCCGGCTCCCTCGGGTCTTTTGGTGGCGAAACCTTTCCCGGCTTCCCTGACCCTATGCGTGGTTTGCCTTCCTGGTGGATATGGTGAGGGGTCGCGCCAAAACTTGTCCACGAAATCCGGTTCCTGGCTAAGGATGTTTAGCCTCTACCAGTTTGGGATCCGGCACCCTCTGCTGCCAACCCTTCACCCGTCTTAGTTCACTTGTGGGATCTCAGGGTTCCCTCTGCTTGTGTCTCTGGGCCTTTCACTGGGTTTTTCCTCTCCTTCCTCTTTCTCTGCGCTTCAGGCCTGGCCCTGGAGCTGGGCCCAGCCGGAGCCACAGCTCCCTGTCAGCCCTCTCTGGCTGAGCTCCTCTCTGCACAGGCTCTCCTCTGAACAGGACCTTGTCTAAAGATGGTGCCCACCTTTTATACTCCCTCTGACACCCGAGCCCAGGTGACTAGCACCCAATGGGCTCCTTCCTATGCCCAGAGTCCCTCCCCTGACTGCTCCTACACTACTGTGATGTTCCTCCCCCCCTCCCACTCCAGCCAGGGACAGACGCTGTCGTACCTGCACATCTACCTAGTGGGAGTATCGTTGTTCTGTCCCCCGGAAATGGGATGAGTGTAGTGCATGCAGCTAACTGAGCTTGGTCCCACACTCCATCCTTACCCGGGAGTGGAATACCACACCTCTGGTTTGAGGTGCAATACCCCTGTAGCAGCCGAGTCCTCGGGGTGCTACATACATGCATTACATTACTGATCCTGAGTTACATCTATTATACTCCAGAGCTGCACTCATTTTCGGCTGGTGAAGTCACTGTGTACATACATTACATTACTGATCCTGAGTTACATCCTGTATTATACCCCAGAGCTGCACTCACTATTCTGCTGGTGCAGTCACTGTGTACATACATTACATTACTAATCCTGAGTTACATCCTGTATTATACTCCAGAGCTGCACTCACTTTTCTGCTGGTGCAGTCACTGTGTACATACATTACATTACTGATCCTGAGTTACATCCTGTATTATACTCCAGAGCTGCACTCACTATTCTGCTGGTGCAGTCACTGTGTACATACATTACATTACTGATCCTGTACTGATCCTGAGTTACATCCTGTATTATACTCCAGAGCTGCACTCACTATTCTGCTAGTGCAGTCACTGTGTACATACATTACATTACTGATCCTGAGTTACATCCTGTATTATACCCCAGAGCTGCACTCACTATTCTGCTGGTGCAGTCACTGTGTACATACATTACATTACTGATCCTGTACTGATCCTGAGTTACATCCTGTATTATACGCCAGAGCTGCACTCACTATTCTGCTGGTGCAGTCACTGTGTACATACATTACATTACTGGTCCTGTACTGATCCTGAGTTACATCCTGTATTATACTCCAGAGCTGCACTCACTATTCTGCTGGTGCAGTCACTGTGTACATACATTACATTACTGATCCTGAGTTACATCCTGTATTATACGCCAGAGCTGCACTCACTATTCTGCTGGTGCAGTCACTGTGTACATGCATTACATTACTGATCCTGTACTGATCCTGAGTTACATCCTGTATTATACGCCAGAGCTGCACTCACTATTCTGCTGGTGCAGTCACTGTGTACATACATTACATTACTGGTCCTGTACTGATCCTGAGTTACATCCTGTATTATACTCCAGAGCTGCACTCACTATTCTGCTAGTGCAGTCACTGTGTACATACATTACATTACTGATCCTGAGTTACATCCTCTATTATACTCCAGAGCTGCACTCACTTTTCTGCTGGTGCAGTCACTGTGTACATACATTACATTACTGATCCTGTACTGATCCTGAGTTACATCCTGTATTATACTCCAGAGCTGCACTCACTATTCTGCTAGTGCAGTCACTGTGTGCATACATTACATTACTGATCCTGAGTTACATCCTGTATTATACTCCAGAGCTGCACTCACTATTCTGCTGGTGCAGTCACTGTGTACATACATTACATTACTGATCCTGTACTGATCCTGAGTTACATCCTGTATTATACTCCAGAGCTGCACTCACTATTCTGCTGGTGCAGTCACTGTGTACATACATTACATTACTGATCCTGTACTGATCCTGAGTTACATCCTGTATTATACTCCAGAGCCGCACTCACTATTCTGCTGGTGCAGTCACTGTGTACATACATTACATTACTGATCCTGTACTGATCCTGAGTTACATCCTGTATTATACTTCAGAGCTGCACTCACTATTCTGCTGGTGCAGTCACTGTGTACATACATTACATTACTGATCCTGTACTGATCCTGAGTTACATCCTGTATTATACTCCAGAGCTGCACTCACTATTCTGCTGGTGCAGTCACTGTGTACATACATTACATTACTGATCCTGTACTGATCCTGAGTTACATTCTGTATTATACTCCAGAGCTGCACTCACTTTTCTGCTGGTGCAGTCACTGTGTACATACATTACATTACTGATCCTGTACAGATCCTGAGTTACATCCTCTATTATACTCCAGAGCTGCACTCACTATTCTGCTGGTGCAGTCACTGTGTACATACATTACATTACTGATCCTGTACTGATCCTGAGTAGAGATGAGCGTTGTTCTACTCGAACTGTTCGCCAATCTCAAATTCGAGCTGTTTTGGGCGGTGTTCGAGCCGGTCGGCGAACACGAACAATTTGAGAAAAATTCGGCTGTTCGAGGTTATGTTCGATAACTGTTCGTGCACCAAAATCATAACTGGATTTTTTCTCAGTAATGATGAAAATTAATTTTAATACGCAGTTTGAGTGTACAGCGGGGCGGGGGGAGGGGCAGGGGATGGATCTCTGCAGGAACAATGAAGATCTCCATTTTTTTTTCTCTTTCCCGCATTTACAGTGGGGAGGTGCAATCTGTCAGCCTATCAGCAGCGCACACACGGAGCGAAGTGCTTTTTTTCACACAAGCAAGGGCATGTGTCATTGGCAGTGTATGTCACATGTCCTTGCCCTATAAGACCAAGCCATTTTCCCCGTCGCCACCATTTTCTCACTGCTGCAGCTGCGTGTTAGACGGCACCGCTGTTGCTGTGTGCGCTATACCTTGTTAATTTCAAGCCAATTTTCGCACAAATATACAGATAGCTTGGGAGTAGGGAATAGTTGTGATTGCAGTCCTTTTAAGGACTAGGTTACAGCATTTCCTACGACTTTTATCAGGCAGGTCTGTGCTCTTAAATAGATAGGTTGTGGGAGTAAAGACTAATTGTAATTGGAGTCCTTTTCAGGACTAGGTTACATCAGTTCCTATCAGTTTTTGCCAGGCAGGTCTGTGCCAGTGCTGTGCAAGTTTTTTTCACAGCATTTGGCTGAATCTAGCAAAGCTAATCCTTTTTGGCCTATTGCAGAGTGTGTTAGTCAGTGGAGTAGCCTATCTGTGTTGCAAGATATACCACCTGTGTATAGAATACCAATTTTTTTACTGCACCTAGTGAAGTAAAATCTTTTGGGCATAGCATCATTCTATTAGTCCATCTATACTGACCTCCATCAGGTTGCAAACTGAATATAATTTTTTTCTGCATCTAGCTCTGAAAAAATATTGGGCTTCAAGCAGTGTGTGGGTCTTGTTCTATTAATCCATCTATACTGACCTCCATCAGGTTGCAAACTGAATATAATTTTTTTCTGCATCTAGCTCTGAAAAAATATTTGGCCTTCTAGTAGTGTGTCGGACTTTCTCTATTAGTCCATCTATACTGACCTCCATCAGGTTGCAAACTGAATATAATTTTTTTCTGCATCTAGCTCTGAAAAAATATTTGGCCTTCTAGTAGTGTGTCGGACTTTCTCTATTAGTCCATCTATACTGACCTCCATCAGGTTGCAAATTAAAACTAATTTTTATCTGCATCTACAGTACCTCTGAAAAAATATTTGGGCTTCTAGCTGTGTGTGGGACTTGTTGTATTAGTCCATCTATACTGACCTCCATCAGGTTGCAAACTGAATATATTTTTTTCTGCATCTACCTCTGAAAAAATATTGGGCTTCTAGCTGTGTGTGGGACTTGTTGTATTAGTCCATCTATACTGACCTCCATCAGGTTGCAAACTGAATATATTTTTTTCTGCATCTACCTCTGAAAAAATATTGGGCTTCTAGCTGTGTGTGGGTCTTGTTCTATTAATCCATCTATACTGACCTCCATCAGGTTGCAAACTGAATATAATTTTTTTCTGCATCTAGCTCTGAAAAAATATTTGGCCTTCTAGTAGTGTGTCGGACTTTCTCTATTAGTCCATCTATACTGACCTCCATCAGGTTGCAAACTGAATATATTTTTTTCTGCATCTACCTCTGAAAAAATATTTGGCCTTCTAGTAGTGTGTGGGTCTTGTTCTATTAATCCATCTATACTGACCTCCATCAGGTTGCAAACTGAATATAATTTTTTTCTGCATCTAGCTCTGAAAAAATATTTGGCCTTCTAGCAGTGTGTCGGACTTTCTCTTAGTCCATCTATACTGACCTCCATCAGGTTGCAAATTAAAACTAATTTTTATCTGCATCTACAGTACCTCTGAAAAAATATTTGGGCTTCTAGCTGTGTGTGGGACTTGTTGTATTAGTCCATCTATACTGACCTCCATCAGGTTGCAAACTGAATATATTTTTTTCCTGCATCTACCTCTGAAAAAATATTGGGCTTCTAGCTGTGTGTTGGTCTTGTTCTATTAATCCATCTATACTGACCTCCATCAGGTTGCAAATTCAAAATAATTTTTTTCTGCATCTAACCCAGCCAATAGTTTTGGCCTAATACCACAGTTTGGCCACTCAGCTCTGCTCGGTTACCATCCATTGTTTTTTTGCGCAAACAACTCCAGAGTTGTGAATTAGTTAACCACCAAAATGAGTGGAAAAAGGCCTGCTGCTGGTGAAAAGGGGAATAGGCGTGTTGGGAAGGGGAAAAAAGTTTATGTCCGTGGGGTAGGTGTTAAAGCAACAGTAACATCTGCAGAAGAAAGACCATCTTCCAGCCAAACTAAAATGTCTACTTCTTTTAGCGGACAATGTGATAAGATCCCTTTCTTACGGCCACGCCAATCGCTACAAATTCCAGATGAGGCACAAAAACAGCAGGTGCTTCAACGGATATCAAGTGCTCCTTTAAGTGGGCTCTCCTCCACATCAACTTCAACATCACAAATACTCCAGTCCTCAAAGGTGTCACCCCAATCGCACTTGCTTCCTCACAGCTCCCAAATCTCCAGCTGCCCGTCTGAGTATGAGGTAGAACAGATGGTTGAGTCTGCAGAGCTGTTTACTCATACTATAGCCTGGGAATCAGAGGTCGACTCCAGCGCTTCTGTGAATCCAGACGAGGAAATGATCTGCACTGATGCCCAGAATCTTTATGAGTCGGATCCAGGACCAGACGCAGAAGGTTCTGACCATAATGTAGACCCTCATTCCCAAACTGTAACTCCTGTTTGTGGAGACAATGAGGAAGACGATGATAAGACTCAAATACCTGATTGGAGCGACAACTTTAGTTTTTTGTCAGGGCAGGAACAGGTTGGCTCTGAGGACGACGGGTGTGATAACGCACAGGGTGATGATGATGAGGTCGGAGATCCCACTTACTGTCAACCCACAGTCAGCCAAGAGATGAGGTCAGCAGAGGAGGTGGAGGAAGATGCTAGTGACGACGAGGTCAGGTTGCGCCTTCCTGGACAGAGACGTAGTACTGGAAGCACGTCAACAACTGCATCCTCAAACACAACTCTGCCTCTCACCACAAGTCGTGGTGGCTCTTCAGGTCGCATGGGTGCTAAGCCTTGCATAGCCTGGGCATTTTTTCAGATCGATAAAGATGACCCAACTCGTGTTATCTGTAACATTTGTCAGCAAAAGCTAAGTAGAGGCCAAAAAATACATAGTTTGAGTACTTCATGCATGAACCGGCACATGGACATGAAGCATAAGTTGCAGTGGGAAGCTCAGTGTGCTACAATGCGGCCTAGCCGGCCGGGCCAACCACCGTCTGCCATATCTTGTGCATCCGCGGCCTCTTCATCTTCTGTGACTGGGGGGACAGCAGTCACACCTGTTTTGGGGCGCAGACCTGCCACCTCTTTACCCGCAACAACCAGTGTGATTGGCAGGTCATCATTTTCTTTGGAGGTGGTAACACCAGCTGGTGTTGAGCGCTGTCCGACATCGATAGCACCACCTTTGGATCAAGGCAACCTAACATGTCCGCCTGCATCTTCCTCACAGACCGGCAGTTTGCCGGGGACACCCTTATCAACCCCGTCTAAGCACAATAGCCAGCCCTCGGTCCCTCAGATGTGGACAAGTAAAAGACCATTTCCTCCTAGCCATGAGAAAGATAAGAGGTTGAATTTCACCATCTGCAAGCTCTTGGCTACAGAAATGCTGCCTTTCCGCCTGGTGGACACAGAGGATTTTCGAGACCTTATGTCCGTCGCAGTGCCCCAGTACCAGATGCCCAGTCGGCACTACTTCTCAAAGAAAGGTGTGCCTGCGCTCCACCAGCATGTCGCACATAACATCACCGCTTCTTTGAGAAACTCTGTGTGTGACAGGGTGCATTTCACCACAGACACTTGGACGAGTAGGCATGGACAGGGGCGTTACATGTCGCTGACTGGGCACTGGGTAACTATGGTGACAGCAGGACAAGGGGCTGCTGTCCAAGTCTTGCCGTCCCCACGAGTTGTGCGTCAATCCTCTTTATGTCAAAGTTCCTCCACTGCTTCTGCCTCCTCAACCTCCTCTCGGTCTTCCACCTGCACCCAAAGCCTGTCTGGTCATGCCACAAGCTTTCTAACTGCGCAGAAGGGATCCTGCACACCTCCTTACTATGCTGGCAGTAGGGCTCAACGTCATCAGGCGGTTTTTACATTGAAATGTCTGGGAAATGTGAGTCACACAGCTGAGGAGTTGTGGTCAGCTCTGGAGAACCAATTTCATGAATGGTTGTCTCCACTGGACCTGAAACCAGGGAAGGCCGTGTGCGACAATGCTGCAAACCTGGGTGCGGCCCTTCGCCGGGGCAATGTCACACACGTGCCTTGTATGGCTCACGTGTTGAACCTGGTTGTCCAGCAATTTTTAGCCCACTATCCCAGACTAGATGGCCTTCTGCAGAGGGCACGGTCGCTGTGTGCTCACTTCCGCCGTTCGCATCCCGCAGCTCAGCGACTTACATCTCTACAGAAGTCGTTGGGCCTGCCACTTCACCGGCTAAAATGCGATGTGCCTACCCGGTGGAATTCAACTCTGCACATGTTGCAGCGACTGTGGCAGCACCGACAAGCCCTGGTGCAATACGTTCTGACGTATAGCCTGGGCCAACGAGATTCAGAGGTGGGGCAAATCACGCTGGAGGAGTGGTCTCAGATCAGGGACCTATGCACCCTTCTGCACAGTTTTGAAATGGCGATGAAGATGTTTAGTGCTGACGATGCCATTATCAGCATGACTATTCCGGTGATTTACATGCTGGAGCACATGTTAAACAGAATTCGGAGTCAGGTGGTGGCACAAGAGGAGGTGGAGGAAGTAGAGGAGGCGGAGTTGTATGCGGAAGGGCTAACATCTGCAAGGTCCAGACGGTCGGCAGCACCAAGGCGGCAGGCATGTGAGGGTGGGGGAGATGGTTTTACCAGGGCGCATGGTAGCAGCCAAACTAGTGAGGAAGGTGCAGGAGCCCAGGAAGAAGTGGAGGACGAACTGATGGAAGACTCATCAGATGAGGGAGACCTTGATCACATTTCTGTTGTGCGAGGTTGGGGGGAGAGGACAGAGGAAGGAAGCATGATTGTTACCTCGCCACCAACACAACAGGGACTTGGTGCTCCTGGATGCGCAACACACATGAGTGCCTTCTTGCTGCACTACCTGCAACATGACCCTCGAATTGTGAGAATTAGAAATAATCCTGACTACTGGGTTGCCACACTGTTAGATCCCCGGTACAAAAGTAAATTTGCAGAAATTATTCCTGCCATAGAAAGGGATGCACACATGCAGGAGTATCAGCAGAGACTGTTGCAGAATCTTACATGTGCTTTTCCACAAAATACCAGTGGTGCACGTAGTGAATCTCACAGTTCCAACTTGCCAACCGTGGGACCGTCAAGTGTTCAGCACTCAAACCGTAACAGAACCACAGTATCTGCTGGTAACATCAATTTTGCGGAATCATTTCACCACTTTTTTAGCCCATCCTTTGCAAGGCCACAGGAGACAAGAAGTCTGACACATAGTCAACGCCTAGAGACGATGGTACAGGAGTATCTCCATGTAAACATTGAAGCCATGACTGTGTCACTGGACCCTTGCTCTTTTTGGGCTTCCAATCTGGATAAATGGCCGGAGCTAGCCACTTACGCCTTGGAGATCTTGTCATGCCCCGCAGCCAGCGTTCTGTCTGAACGTGTGTTCAGCGCAGCTGGTGGTGTGCTGACAGATAAGCGCACGCGGCTCTCCACTGATAATGTAGACAGACTCACGTTCATAAAGATGAACAAATCATGGATCCGAAACGACTTTTCTACCCCTGTGTCATCCTGGGGAGAGTAAAAGCTTGATGATTGGTTAAAATCACCCTACCAACCGTTTTAAGCTTTCAAATTACTAATCATGTTTATCTGTATCTTGACTGGAAAATAATTTGGGCTTTGTAGCAGTGTGCAGCACTGATCCTATTAGGCCATCTATACTAAAGCTTCACCAAATAATTTTTAGCTGCATCTAGCCCGGAAAATAATTTTGGGGCTCTGAGATGCGCAAGGCACATAAGTGCCTTCTTGCTGCACTACCTGCAGCATGACCCTCATATTGTCAGAATTCGAAGTAATCATGACTACTGGGTTGCCACACTCTTAGATCCCCCAAACTTTTCGATCAACCTTTTCATTTTAATAAAGACCAAAAAAATGGTCATTTTTGAAATTATAAGCATTAGCAGGTTGTTAGAAACTGAAATCAAACAGTTTTCAACTCAAAACTTTATTCTAGGTGATGTTACATTTTCACATAGGACCCCTTGTTCGAAAGGAGCTTCTGAACTCTCTCGTCCATTGAATTTGTCAGGTTTTGGATGGTTTCTGCTTCAATTGTTTTGCATGAGGACAGAATACCCTCCCAGAGCTGTTGCTTAGATGTGAACTGCCTCCCGCCATCATAGACACTCCTTTTAATGATGCTCCAAAGGTTCTGAATGGGGTAGAGGTCAGGGGAGCATGGGGGTCACACCATAAGTTTGTCCCCTTTTATGCCCATATCAGCCAGAGATGCAGATGTTTTATGTGCAGCATGAGATGGTGCATTATCATGCAGAAAAATGATCTTGCTGTGAAATACACGGTTCTTCTTCTTGAACCATGGCAGGAAGTGCTGTTTGAGAAAATCCACATACATTATGGAGTTCATCTTTAGCGCCTTCAGGGATCCTAAAGGGGCCGACAATCTCTCTCCCCATGATTCCAGCCCAAAACATTACTCCACCTCCTCCTTGTTGGCGCTGTAGCCGTGTTTGCGTGGGGTGTCCATCAACCAGCCATCCTCCACTCCATCCATCTGGACCATCGAGCGCTGCACGGCACTCATCCGTGAACAAAACAGTTTTGAAATCAGTCTTCATGTAATGTTTGGCCCACTGGAGCCGTTTCTGCTTGTGTGAAGTGGATAGAGGAGGTCGACAGGATGGCGCATGCACAGCTGCAAACCTCTGAAGGACCCTGCATCTTGTTGTTCGGGGGACGTTGGAGGCACAAGCAGCTTCAAAAACTTGTCTGCTGCTATGACAAGGCTTTTTTGCCGCTGCTCTTTCAACCTGACGTAATTGCCTGTAGGAAAGAGTCCTCAATTTGCCCTTATCAGCACGCACACGTGTGTACTGTGAATCAGCTACATACTTCTTGATTGCCAAGACACTTCATCCTGATCATCGCACAATGTTGATTGTAGTCATGCCTTGACCTAAAGACACCACAATTTGTTGCTTCTCAGCAGCCGACACATCCTTTTTCTTTCCCATTTTGGCAGAAAATGTAGGCTGCTGAATAATGTGAGAGAGCCTTCTTAAGTAGTCTTGCCTTTCATTGGACACACCTGCCAAACTAATTAGCACAGGTGTCTGCAATTGCTTACAGTGATATAAAGAGCCCTGACACACATCACCATCAATGAGTTTAACTGACAAACAAACAAATTCTTCCCTTATCACTCCTAAACACTTTTTGCATAATAATTTGGAACGCAGTGTACATGTGCTTTTCCACAAAACACCAGTGGTTCACGTAGTGAATCTTACAGTTCTAACTTGCCAACCGTGGTCTGTATGGAGTTGTTCAATAAAGGGCCCAAAATTAAGATAACATAGATGGGAGAGGTCTCTATGAATAGGAATTCCTAAGTATTTGATACCCTGTGAGGGCCAGGCAAAGGGAAAGTTGGACTGGATGGAATCCTATATGGATTTGGGGAGGGAGACATCGAGGGCCTCAGACTTCGCTGCATTGATTTTAAAATTTGACCATGTAACAAAGTGATCTATTTCAGCCATAACAGCATGGATGGATATATGTGATTGAGTGATATATACTAGGACATCATCAGCAAATAGAGAGCACTTGTACTCGGTGCCTTCCACCTCAATCCACCTAATATTGGGGTTATGGCGAATTGATGAGAGCAGGTGCTCCGTCACTAGGATGTATAAGAGAGGGGACAGAGGACATCCCTGCCTTGTCCCATTGGTGATTGTGAAAGGTGATGAAAATGTTCTGACGCACCCCCTGGGCCTTGGGACACCCGGAGCCGGACCCTTTTTGGTGGATGCTGGTGGTTGTAGTCTTCGTGGCGGCGACCCGGTTCCGTGGCTCAGGGCGGTCAAACCAGTGGCGGAACTATTTATGTGGTTTTGATGTTTAAATGTCCGACTACGCCACCCGTGGATTGCGGTCAGAGTGAACCGCCGCTACAGGGCAGACCGCTGAGGCTGGTGTTGTGTGTGCAGCAGAGCGTAGCATAACTCCCCACGGGAGGAGTATAGCCTCAGGGCAGTGTATGCGGAGGATGGGGGTGATGGTGCAGGGCAGCAGCAGTAACGACACGGAGTCAGTGATGCAGTTCAGGGCCTTTACTCACAGTTCTTATTATCCAGACCACGTCTGCAGGTAACGGCTGCCCACGTCGTACTGTGCTGACCAGGTGAGGGGCTCAGACAACTCCCAGATAACTTTGGAGCACTTCACAGGACCCCCTTTGTGTGTCCTTTGTCTGGCCTTTCTTACCAACACTTCTGTCCGGCTGCCTCGGGCCTCCTCTTGGTAAACTTGGCGCCAGTTTCCCTGACCCTATGTGGTGCCTTCCTAGCGGGTGTAGCGAGGGGCTGCGCCACATAAAATGTCAGAGCCTCCGGTTTCTAGCTGAGGGTCATTTCCTGCCTCCACTAGTTCGGGGACCGGTCTCCCCCTTTGGCCTGACCCCTCCACGCAGGTGGATTCGGGCGTGCGGTGGCGACTCGCCCGTCCGCACCCCTGGGATCCCTTCATTCCTCGTTCCTGGAGCCTTCTCCGCTCCTCTTCCTTCCTTCTCCCTCTTCCAGGCCTGGGCCTCTGTTACTAGGCCCGCCTCCGGAGCAGAGCTCATGCAGAGCCCCTGCTCCCTGCCACTTCTGCTCAGACTTCTCTGCACTGAACTAAGATGGTGCCCACCTTTTATACTCAAAGCACCCAGGAACTGCTTCCTCCCTGCTCCTGCACTACAGGGTTCCCCTTCCTCAGTGTTCCCTCCCCCCACTCCAGCCAGGGACAGGGACTGTCGTGCCCATCTCAGGGGCATATTGGTCGCCCTGCCCCACGGCAATGTGGTGTAATGCATGCAGGTGTCGGGTCCTGATCCACACTCCATCCTTACCTGAGAGTGAGATATCACACCTCTGGGTGAGGTGCAATACGTCTGTAGCAACCGAGCCCTCAGGGTGCTACAGTTCCATTTATCTTCAGCCTAGGTGACGTATTGCGATACAGGGCCGTGATTTTGGCTATAAAAGGGTCCCCTAGACCCCTACCCCAAGCTTTTTAAGAGAATCATATATGGCGTGCCAGGAGACTCTATGGAATGCTTTCTCAGCATCCAACGAGAGTATCTAATAACAAATTTTTAACTGCATCTAGCCCAGGAAATACTTTGTGCCTAGTAGCAGTGTCTGCTAGTCAGCGGATTATCCCGGCTGTTAAGCAAGCTGCACCACCTGTAGTTTAGACACTTAATTTTTTCAAAGGAAATGCTTCGGGACCACGGGATACTCAGTGAAGAGCATCAGGAGGCACCCCAAGGCATAGGGGCTGGGACTGGCAGTAGGATGCCTTGCGGTGGACAGCCGAGCTCGATCCTTATAAAAGCTTTTTAACTGCAGCAGCTTTAGTGGACGCTACTGGAGCTGGAATTACCGCGGCTGCTGGCATGAGACTTGCCCTCCAATAGATCCTTGTAAATGGATTTAAAGTGTATTCATTCAAATTAGAGAGACAATTTAAATTAAAAAGCTTAGAGCTGCCTCCACCACAGGGGGGCTCGCTCGACCCACCAGCGGACAGGCACCAGTATTGGGAGAGGGGGGCTGGCCGTCAGGGTTCACCGCGGCTCTGGCACAAACCCGGTGACACGGAGGTGGCACGGGCAGGAGCGGACTGGCCGTGTCGGCTTCTCACTTTTTGGATTTTAGAAGGGCATGACATGCCTATATCTGTGTCTCCCCCTCCTTTTACTCCTCCACCTCTTTTCTTTTCACATGACTATATGTACTTGTCACTTTTCCATGTGTTAGTTATGTCTTCTGAGCAGTTTGTCAGCTTTTGGACACCTTTGAAGGTGTTTTCTATGTGTTTTCTATGTGTTTTTGTTTGCCTGCCATTGGTTTTAACGGTGTTCGAAGGTGTTCGACGAACAGTTCGACGAACAGTTCGGCGAACACACGGGTGTTCGACGAACCGAACCGAACTCGAACACTACGGGGGTGGCTCAACACTAATCCTGAGTTACATCCTGTATTATACTCCAGAGCTGCACTCACTATTCTGCTGGTGCAGTCACTGTGTACATACATTACATTTCTGATCCTGTACTGATCCTGAGTTACATCCTGTATTATACTTCAGAGCTGCACTCACTATTCTGCTGGTGCAGTCACTGTGTACATACATTGCATTATTGATCCTGTACTGATCCTGAGTTACATCCTATATTATACTCCAGAGCTGCACTCACTATTCTGCTGGTGCAGTCACTGTGTACATACATTACATTACTGATCCTGAGTTACATCCTGTATTATATTCCAGAGCTACACTCACTATTCTGCTGGTGCAGTCACTGTGTACATACATTACATTACTGATCCTGAGTTACATCCTGTATCATACTCCAGAGCTGCTCTCACTATTCTGCTGGTGCAGTCACTGTGTACATACATTACATTACTGATCCTGAGTTACATCCTGTATTATACTCCAGAGCTGCACTCACTATTCTGCTGGTGCATTCACTGTGTACATACATTACATTACTGATCCTGAGTTACATCCTGTATTATACTCCAGAGTTGCACTTACTATTCTGCTGGTGCAGTCACTGTGTACATACATTACATTACTGATCCTGAGTTACATCCTGTATTATACTCCAGAGCTGGACTCTCTATTCTGCTGGTACAGTCACTGTGTACATACATTACATTACTGATCCTGAGTTGCATCCTGTATTATACTCCAGAGCTGCACTCACTATTCTGCTGGTGGAGTCACTGTGTACATACATTACATTACTGATCCTATACTGATCCTGAGTTACATCCTGTATTATACTCCAGAGCTGCACTCACTATTTTGCTGCTGCAGTCACTGTGTACATACATTACATTACTGATCCTGAGTTACCTCCTGTATTATACTCCAGAGCTGCACTCACTATTTTGCTGCTGCAGTCACTGTGTACATACATTACATTACTGATCCTGAGTTACATCCTGTATTATACTCCAGAGCTGCACTCACTATTCTGCTGGTGCAGTCACTGTGTACATACATTACATTACTGATCCTGAGTTACATCCTGTATTATACTCCAGAGCTGCACTCACTATTCTGCTGGTGCAGTCACTGTGTACATACATTACATTACTGATCCTGAGTTACATCCGGTATTATACTCCAGAGCTGCACTCACTATTCTGCTGGTGCAGTCACTGTGTACATACATTACATTACTGATCCTGAGTTACATCCTGTATTATACTCCAGAGTTGCACTCACTATTCTGCTGGTGCAGTCACTGTGTACATACATTACATTACTGATCCTGAGTTACATCCTGTATTATACTCCAGAGCTGGACTCTCTATTCTGCTGGTACAGTCACTGTGTACATACATTACATTACTGATCCTGAGTTGCATCCTGTATTATACTCCAGAGCTGCACTCACTATTCTGCTGGTGGAGTCACTGTGTACATACATTACATTACTGATCCTATACTGATCCTGAGTTACATCCTGTATTATACTCCAGAGCTGCACTCACTATTTTGCTGCTGCAGTCACTGTGTACATACATTACATTACTGATCCTGAGTTACCTCCTGTATTATACTCCAGAGCTGCACTCACTATTTTGCTGCTGCAGTCACTGTGTACATACATTACATTACTGATCCTGAGTTACATCCTGTATTATACTCCAGAGCTGCACTCACTATTCTGCTGGTGCAGTCACTGTGTACATACATTACATTACTGATCCTGAGTTACATCCTGTATTATACTCCAGAGCTGCACTCACTATTCTGCTGGTGCAGTCACTGTGTACATACATTACATTACTGATCCTGAGTTACATCCTGTATTATACTCCAGAGCTGCACTCACTATTCTGCTGGTGCAGTCACTGTGTACATACATTACATTACTGATCCTGTACTGATCCTGAGTTACATCCTGTATTATACTCCAGAGCTGCGCTCACTATTCTGCTGGTGCAGTCACTGTGTACATACATTACATTACTGATCCTGTACTGATCCTGAGTTACCCCCAGTATTATACTCCAGAGTTGCACTCACTATTCTGCTGGTGGAGTCACTGTGTACATACATTACATTACTGATCCTGAGTTACATCCTGTATTATACCCCAGAGCTGCACTCACTATTCTGCTGGTGCAGTCACCGTGCACATACATTACATTTCTGATCCTGAGTTACATCCTGTATTATACTCCAGAGCTGTACTCACTATTCTGCTGGTGCAGTCACTGTGCACATACATTACATTACTGACCCTGAGTTACATCCTGTATTATACTCCAGAGCTGCACTCACTATTCTGCTGGTGCAGTCACTGTGCACATACATTACATTACTGATCCTGAGTTACATCCTGTATTATACTCCAGAGCTGCACTCACTATTCTGCTGGTGCAGTCACTGTGTACATACATTACATTACTGATCCTGTACTGATCCTGAGTTACATCCTGTATTATACTCCAGAGCTGCGCTCACTATTCTGCTGGTGCAGTCACTGTGTACATACATTACATTACTGATCCTGTACTGATCCTGAGTTACCCCCAGTATTATACTCCAGAGTTGCACTCACTATTCTGCTGGTGCAGTCACTGTGTACATACATTACATTACTGATCCTGAGTTATATCCTGTATTATCCTCCAGAGCTGCACTCACTATTCTGCTGGTGCAGTCACTGTGTACATACATTACATTACTGATCCTGTACTGATCCTGAGTTACATCCTGTATTATTCTCCAGAGCTGCACTCACTATTTTGCTGCTGCAGTCACTGTGCACAGTATCTTATACTGATCCTGAGTTACATTCTATATTGTACTCTATTACTGTATTTTATTTTAAAGTATTTTTGCTCCTGTATAAATTCAAGAGAAAGTAAAATAAAACTTAAAAAGGGTGTTCCCATCTCCAAGATCCTATGCTAATATATAGTAGGTTTAATATTAATAATATTAGCAAATACCGACAATTAGAAATGTAGTATAGTTCTTCAGATTTATGTCTCTTACCTTATATCTGAATAAAATAGAATAAAATAAAATAAAATAATATTGGTCATTGCAGTAGATTAGGTATTCATGGTTGCGACCACTAAGAGCTGTGTGACTGTCACTATATGAGTGGCCGTAACCATGGGTACCTAAGCTACTGAAATGCGCTGCACATGAGTTAAGAGACATATCTAATCAGAAGAACTATACTACATTTCTTATTGGAGGTATTTGCTAATATCATTATTATTACACCTACTACATATTGAGATATGATATTGGAGATTGGAATACCCCATTAAATATTGCTAAAATTGAGGCTATGTATTTCAGTTTCCAAAGTGTCCTAGAAGATTCTGATTTATTTGTACAGCCTTAAAGGGCTTTCTCTAAGAATGTGATAAAATGGCACTAGTTATATAATTCAAAATGCAGCCTGTCTTAGTCATGTATCAGCACAGACTGCCGACTAAAGGCATACAACTCCTGACACCTCTGTCTCAACTGACAGAAGAGCCTGATCACATAGACCTCAGTCGGCCGTGAGCATGTCTGGTTATGTGAAGAAATATATCTTCTCCTCACCAAGCACAATGGAGTTATCTCCAGTTTCAGCCTCCGCAATGTATTCCCATTCCATGCACTGCTATAAAGCTGTCAGACTGACGGAGGAGAATGAAGCTGGAGATAATTCCTGTGGTCTCAGTGAGGAGAAGATATATTTCTTCACATATCACAGCCCTGCTACCGTCCGACTGAGGTCTGTGTGGTCCGGCTCTTCTGTCAGTTGAGACACAAGTCTCTGGAGCTGTTTGTCTGGTTCTTCAGCCTGTCCTGACACATGACTAAGACAGGCTGCAGTTTTTGTTATATCTTGGGCTCCAAGTTATCACATTCTCAGAAGAACCCATTTATTGTTTTCTATTTAATTGACAATCTGGTTGTATCCTATCTAGAATGACACCGTGAGAGTGATGGTTGTCATTGGCGACGGAGAACAATTGGAGCTAACGGAACACAACACATTCCGAAAATCGATGTTTTTCTTGGAGCCTCTGTACCATCCGACGTATCCTGAAGTAATGATACCCTACGATTTCAGACTGAAAGATGTAAGGACCAGATATATAAATTGTCAATTATTCAACAGTTCTCTTTACAAAGAACCCAGGAGCTCATTTCTGCAAGGCAACATGGCCACCACTGGGCTAAAAAATGTATTGAAAATTAAGTATAGGTGAAGAGGTAGACGTGATGTGTTGAGGAGTACCCGATACTAACAGTTGACACCACCACCAAACCGTCACATCTCTTCTTAAAGGGAATGTGCCATCAGAAAATGATCTATTGTTTAACCCGATGATGACCATATATCAGAAATTTATGGCATGTGATCGCAGAGGGTGTATGAAGCGGGCTCAGAAAAAAATCCATAATGTAATAAAAAGAAATAAACATGTTAGGTTATCAGCTTGACCTTAAAAGTCAGATCTATCAAGATATAAAATGATTTTAACCATATGTAAAAAGCCAAAAAGAAAAAAAAGTCATTACTGTACTACCTACAAAAAATGCCACAAAAATAGGTTAAAGACTAAAATAGCATCAATAAAAATGAACAGTGACGGAAAAGTTAAAAAAGTTCCAGGTCTCAGGAGATGGCGACACAAACAATTCTTTTTTCTACAAAATAATTAATTTTTTTAAGCATTAAAATCTAACTCTTATAAGTTTGGTATCACCGTACTCAAACTGCCTTAAAGAATGACATTACCAGATCGCTTTTACAAAATAATGAAAGCCGTAAAAGCAAAAGGCCAAAAAAGCTGTGGGGTATTTCATTTTTTCACCAATTTACCACACTTTTTTTTCCCCATTTTTCAGTACATTATATGGTAAAGTGTATAGTGTCCTAAAAAATTACAACTTATGAAGCAAAAAGCAAGCCCTTTCCTTCACATGTTGAAGAATAAATTAATAAAAAAGTTATGACCCATGGAAAAAGGGGAGGAAAAAAATAAAAAAGTTAAAATACATAAAATTTCCGGTTTTGTGTTTTTCGATCTTTTTTTATTTTAATTTTTGCAATATCTTTTTTTCATATAACGATCTATATTAAAAAATGAAAAGAAAAAAAGGGGGTTTGGTACCATGTTAGCCAGTTGAAAAAAGATTGCTCTCAGTGGGAAAAACAAGATAATCTTGTAGTTATGATACCTTTTAATGGCTAACAAAAATAAGATAAATGATGTTACAAGGTCAGCTTTCGGGACAACTTAGGTCCCTTCCTCAGGCATGGTATAACAAGATATATAAAGAAACACAAATATATGCACACAAAGAAAAGAAAAAAAAAGGGAAAGAAAAGCAGATGCATGGCATAATAAACTGACATTTAAATGAACAAACAAACTGAGCTTGGAGAGTGAGTCCTTAATTGGATTAGATTAGTGTTGTGAAAGTTTTATAGTCCCAATATCCATGTAAGATCAGAGGCCTGGTTCCATCACTGTCTCTGGAGCAGATTCCTCAGATTTTGTAGTGAGACATAAATCCTCCTGACCGATTTATTCCTGTGTGGAGGGTGTCAAAGACCCTTATCAGTTTATATTCCCAGACCTTTCGATGTTTTTGTGATTTAAAGTTACCTTTTAATGACAACTTTCATATTGTTGATGTTGTGTCCTGGACCACAGAAATATTTGGCCACCGGTACCTTGTTTTGTTTTTTTATCTATAATTGTGTGGCAATGAGACCTCATCCTTGCTCTCAGTTTCTGTCCTGTTTCTCCCACATAGAGACCCCCAATAGGACATATAGTTCACAGGATTAAGTATACCATATTGGAAGAGAAACATGTGAATGTCCCTGGAATCTTATATGTCTGCTGTGTGTTGAGAATCTGTATCCTGTCTTTGGACTCTACATGGGTGCAGGTTTTTCAGCTCTTCACATTGCAAGGAAAAGTTCCTCTTGGTGTATCTGAGGACATTGAACTTTGGATAATGATGTTTCTTAAATTTGGAGGTTGCCTGTAGCACAGCAAGGGAGGGTCTTTGAATATTGTTTTTATCTGGTCATCCTTGTGTAGGATGTGGTGACGTTTTATAGCAGTTTTTCTCAGTACCTCAAGCTGTGGATTGTAGGTCACTACCAGAGGGCCATGATTATTTTCCTCTTTTTGTCCGCACTACAGTAATTGACTTCTAGGGATCCTTGTGGCTCTAATGATCTGGTCATCAATGGAGGTGGGGTGGTAGCCTTGGTTTAAAAATGTCTTTTTAAGATGGGTTAAGTTTTCATCCCTGTCCGTTGGACTGGAACAGATACGATTATATTGAAAGGCCTGGCTGTAAACAATTTACTTTTTTAATGTGTTTGTCCCATCTGAGGTATGTAGGATGGTCAATTGATTTCCGATACACATATAGCAAGGATGAGGTCTCATCGCCACACAATTACAGATAAGGAAACGCAGGTACCGGTGGCCAAACATTTCTGTGGTCCAGGCAACTTTAAATCACAAAAACATCGAAGGGTCTGGGAATATAAATTGATAAGGGTCTTTGACATCCTCTTTACAGGAATAAATCTGTCAGGAGGATTTATGTCTCACTACAAAATCTGAGGAATCTGGTCCAGAGACAGTGAGGGCACCAGGCCTCTGATCTTACATGGATATTGGGAACATAAAACTTTCACACCACTAATCTAATCCAATTAAGGACTCACTCTCCAAGCTCAGTTTGTTAGTTTATTTAAATGTCAATTTATTATGCCATGCATCTGCTTTTCTTTCCCTTTTTTTTATTGTCTTTGTGTGCATATATTTATGTTTCTTCATATATCTTGTTATACCATGCCTGAGGAAGAGACCTAAGTTGTCCCGAAAGCTGACAAGGCTTACAAGTAGCAGCATTTATCTTATTTTTGTTAGCCATTAAAAGGTATCATAACTACAAGATTATCTTGTTTTTCCCACTGAGATCAATATTAAAAAATAAAATTGTAGTCTTGCAGTTTTCTCACTGGCCACTAGATGTTTTATATACTCATGCTTCCTGAATAGTTTTCAGCAGTCTCAGTATGAGCATCAGTTATCTGATCCTCATCGCATCTTCATTTCCCTTCTGTGAGTGCATACGCCGGCTAGGTCACGACACACTTTGTGACATCATGACGTCGAGACCTAATGTGCGCTTGTGTAGAATTGTCCCCGCACCTCATCAGAGCTGGAAATCAGTGTTCACGGCGGTGATAAGATGATGCGATGAGAACCAGATGGGGATGATGAAGAGCAGAGGGGAGCGGTAGGTGAATATAAATATTTTTACCATTTTTGACATAATACGTTTATTTTGCTCTGAAATCTGGAAAGACCCCAGAACATAATAAAGGACATTAACTTCATGGATAATAAATTCTCTGCCAAATCGAATTTCCCGTGCAACCAGGTGAATTTGAATCTTACTTGATGCGCTCATCTCTAGTCACTGATAATATCTCTATAGACAGCTGATCCACCAATCACAATAGGTGACGTCACAGCTCACCCTGCTCCTCCTCCCTTCACAGTGACCTTTGCACACGCTCATTAGATGCTTTAATGCAAAAAAAAGGTCAGGGTCTGTTCATCCACCTAATGTGCATGTGCACTTTCTGAAAGAGCAGGAAATTGGAGTCTAGAATAGCCCCAGTGGTGGGTTTGATAATTGCAAGATTTCTAACCCCAGTGGTGGGTTTGAGAATTGCAAGATTTCTAATATTTATTTTTTAGTACAGATTTTTGATATCTAAAAAAAAAATTGCCCAAAAGTTAAAAAATTATGCATTTAAGGCAAAAAAAATGTATTTAAGCAGTTGTTTCATCTATTGATGACAATTTCCATTTGGTCTTTTCGAATAAAAGATTTGATGTAAAAGAGTTGAGCTACGGCACCCAATAATGACCACTACTAAGTCTAGAACACTTTTCTCTTTTACACTAATAGATTAATTATGACTTGATTATTGTAAAAATATAAGTACATTTTCCTGGAGACCATTGCATGATGCTTGATATGAACCCATAGTTTGGCGTTAAACTCTGGATATGTTTTCCTCTTATTTTTCCCTACCAGTTTCTTATTCCGGATGTAGATACAACTTATGCCTGTACGTTCCTTCCAATGCCCAGGTTGTCCAAAAAACATCATATTGTGAGGGTAAGCCCATGTTATGTTGTCTGCAACAAGATATATTATATACAGACAAGGCAGAAAAAAGTTACATATGGGTCATATGATGGTAATGGCCAATGGCAGAAGTAAAGGGTGAGCAGAAATCACAATCATACTTGGGGTCGGAAGTCTGACGAGTCCATCTGCACCACTTTTTATTTTCTTTTGGGATGAGTTAAAGTTTTTATTGGTAAGATTTTGGGGTGTATATAAACGGTTCATCAGATGCAAGATTTTACGTGGCTTCATCATGAAGCCAATGTTTGATTGCGGTTTTAAAGCTGTACTATTTCTATAACCTGTAACACCAGACACAACCTCCAGGGTCATCTGGTCCAACGCTGCAGGGGGTTGGACCAGATGACCCTGGAGGTCCCTTCCAAATCTACCTTTCTATGATTAACCCTCGGACAGGAATGGCGCTGCTTCTTAAATAAAGCAGACATATTTTTGGAATCCTGTATGATCCCTTATAATTACTCTTTCGCATTTGTTTTCTATCACTTTTCTTTATATATCCTCCATTTTTGCTACCTGAACAGTACGAGATAATCGAAGATCCGGACAGTATCGGCATAGTCCATCACATCCTGATATACTTTTGTGCCAATAACACCATCATCACATCAGAAATCGGAGATTGCTATGGAGATGATAGCCGGTTTTCTCAGTGCATGTCGGCGACGCTTGGCTGGGCTGTTGGTGGAGAGGTAAGTAGATGCCGGAGTTTGGGCAGTTGTACCTTTACTTTCTGACCAGAATTGTATGTCTTCTATATACACATTAAAAAATGAATGTTTGTCCAACTTGCTGATATCCGTGGGACCAGCCAAACAAGTAATGTTCCTAACGACAGACATATATGAAAATTTGGACAGTGTGTTTGATTACAAGTTTGATCTTTTAGTTCCAAAACTATAAAAAATATATATCTCAGCAGTTTCTCGAATAATCCTCTCTTTTTTATCATGTTTTGTCTTACATTACAGGTAAAACAGAGAAAAAATATTCACGTGTTCAGTCATAACTCTTCTCTCTTCCTCTTCACTTTCTTGTGATATTCAAGTGTTCAGTCATAACTCTTCTCTCTTCCTCTTCACTTTCTTGTGATATTCAAGTGTTCAGTCATAACTCTTCTCTCTTCCTCTTCACTTTCTTGTGATATTCAAGTGTTCAGTCATAACTCTTCTCTCTTCCTCTTCACTTTCTTGTGATATTCAAGTGTTCAGTCATAACTCTTCCTCTTCACTTTCTTGTGTTTAGGTATATGGGTATAAGACAGTGGGCTGCAGCAGGAGCCTCCCCCCTCTGACCTGTCTGCAGTAGGAGAAAAAAAATTACTAAACCACACGACATTTGCTAGAGAAATATGATAACAAAAATTCTCTCTTAAGAACTCAGCCATATTCCCTCTCTTCTTCCTTACTTTTCTGTGCTTCGAAGTAACACAGTTGGCTTCAGCAGGAGACTCTCCCTTCTGTCCTGTTTGCAGTAGGATAAAAAAATTACAAAGCTACATGCCCTTTGTTAAGCTGGTGAGGTTCCCCATCCAATTAAGGATTAACCTATTGGCTTTAGTAATGATGACCTCAAAATATCTAACAATGGTAAACGGATGGGAGCTGTTCTTAACTTTCACACATTATCTGTACGGTTTCTTCAGTATTTATGGCTTTTTCTCCCATTGTTGAGCTGTGAGCTGTGCCGTTCTCTCACTATCCAGATTCACCCCACAATAGACTCTGGAATCCCTGCTTTGGCTTTTATAGTTACTCAAATAGTTCCTCCTAATTTTCTGCGCTATAACATGTGATGTAATAGATGCAAGACATCATTTGAACCTTTTCTGGCTGATGTAATTTTCTGCAATGTGTAAAAGTGTAGTTGACATTTTTGGCAAATTGTTTTGAATCTGCCGGTTTCATTAAATTTCTCAAAAATTTGGCACAAATTCAATTTTGATTTGCCGGCTTAAAGTATCTTAGAAATGTTCAGATTTTTGAAGTTTAGAATATTATAATCAAGTGCGACATTGTAATTTTTTCTCATTCTCTCTCTTTGCAGCCATTTGATTATCCGGAAGACAGCGGCATTTCCATTGGCACAGAGATGGACCCTCAGTACGTCAGAATAGAAATCCATTACAGTAACTTCGAAAACAAACAAGGTAATAAGATCAGGTCTAATATTTCCTGATGTCACATCAGCGGGATGTCCAGTCATCTACAACCGGCCATAGATATCATACAATGCCAATGCCAACCGGTGGGTCACAATGACCCAGGGCAAGGCTACTATTGCGCTCCCTAGTCCAATAATAATGCCCCCTGAATACCCTTTAAAACAAATTATGACCCCTTTAGAAAGTATTAATGCCCTTTTTAAAAGTATAAATCCTTTCCTCATAAAAATAAAGTTTATATTACCTAAATCTGAGCAATCAGGTCTTCTTCTTCCTCTCCTCGGCATAATACAGTGATGTCATGGTGCCGCCTGTGCCAGGATGTGGACATCTTGTAAGCTGTAGCCACTAATGAGAGAGTCCCAGCGTTTTGCTCCACCCCTTCAGACAACACAGTCATAAAATAAGGGGCTTTCATCAGTACCACCTATACTCATGTTGGTGCATGGCTTTACTAGGTAAAATGAATAATCATGCTTAAAGGGGTATTCCAATCTCTAAGATCCTATCCCAATACGTAGTAGTGTAATAATAATAATATTAGCAAATATGTCCAATTAGAAATGTAGTATAGTTCTTCTGATTCACTATGTTTCTTTCCTTATGTGCAGGCATTCCAGGACCTTAGGTATCCATAGTTACATCCACTGATAAAGTGACAGTTAGCTAGTTGCTAGTGGTCGTAACCATGGATTCCTACGGTCCTGCAATGCCTGCACATGAGGAAAGAGACATAGCGAATCAGAAGAACTATACTACATTTCTAATTGGAAGTATTTGCTATAATTATTATTACTACAGCTACTACATATTGGGTAGGATATAGGATATGGGAATACCCCTTTAATGCACGTTAAGCCTAAGGTTGGAGTAGATATGTGAGTCACTGTGACTTCTTTTTTTTTGGATCTTTGAATTTCAGGATTGAAAGATAGTTCTGGAATAAGAATTCATTACACCCCCGAGTTGCGTGCTCATGACTGTGGCACCTTGATGACTGGAGTATTTACTTTTCCCATGCAATTTATTCCTCCTGGATGTGAAGAATTCAGAAATTATGGAATTTGCGACACTCGTTTGATGGAAGAAGTAAGTGACCCCGGCCTTCAAGAGTAGAAATACTAACAAAATACCGTATTTTTCAGACTATAAGACGCACCGGAGCATAAGACGCACCTAGGTTTTAGAGGAGGAAAATAGAAAAAAAATTGAAGCAAAAAATGTGGTTACGACGCACTGTTGAGGGGGAGCGGGTCTGCTGCTGACACTGGTATAGGGGTAATGTCCCCCAATTCTGATAATATCCCCCATCCTGGTAGATATGCTCCCCCCTTCCTATTATACGTGGCCCCCATCCCCATCCTGGTATGCATGGCACCCCTCCATCCTGATATGCATGGCACCCCTCCATCCTGATATGCATGGCACCCCTCCATCCTGATATGCATGGCACCCCTCCATGCTGATATGCATGGCACCCCTCCATCCTGGTATGCATGGCACCCCTCATCCCTATCCTAGTATCCATGGCACCCCTCATCCCTATCCTGGTATGCATGGCACAGCAATCCCAATCCTGGTATGCACGGCACCCCTCATCCCTATCCTGGTATGCATGGCACCCCTCATCCCCATCCTGGTATGCATGGCCCCCTCATCCCCAATCCTGGTATGCATGGCACCCCTCATCCCTATCCTGGTATGCATGGCACCCCTCATCCCTGTCCTGGTATGCATGGCACCCCTCATCCCCATCCTGGTATGCATGGCCCTCTCATCCTAATCCTGGTATGCATGGCACCCCTCATCCCTGTCCTGGTATGCATGACACCCCTCATCCCCAATCCTGGTATGCATGGCACCCCTCATCCCCATCCTGGTATGCATGGTCCTCTCATCCCCAATCCTGGTATGCATGGCACCCCTCATCCCTGTCCTGGTATGCATGGCACCCCTCATCCCCAATCCTGGTATGCATGGCACCCCTCATCCCCATCCTGGTATGCATGACACCCATCATCGCTATCCTGGTATGCATGGCACCCCACATCCCTGATATGCATGGCACCTCTCCATTCTGATATGCATGGCACCCCTCCATCCTGATATGCATGGCACCCCTCCATCCTGATATGCATGGCACCCCTCCATCCTGATATGCATGGCACCCCTCCATCCTGATATGCATGGCACCCCGCCATCCTGTATGCATGGCACCCCTCATCCCTATCCTAGTATGCATGGCACCCCTCATCCCTATCCTGGTATGCATGGCACAGCAATCCCCATCCTGGTATGCACGGCACCCCTCATCCCTATCCTGGTATGCATGATCCCCTCATCCCCAATCCTGGTATGCATGGCACCCCTCATCCCTATCCTGGTATGCATGGCACCCCTCATCCCTATCCTGGTATGCATGGCACCCCTCATCCCTGTCCTGGTATGCATGGCACCCCTCATCCCCATCCTGGTATGCATGGCCCCCTCATCCCCAATCCTGGTATGCATGGCACCCCTCATCCCTGTCCTGGTATGCATGGCACCCCTCATCCCCAATCCTGGTATGCATGGCACCCCTCATCCCCATCCTGGTATGCATGACACCCATCATCGCTATCCTGGTATGCATGGCACCCCACATCCCTGATATGCATGGCACTTCTCCATTCTGATATGCATGGCACCCCTCCATCCTGATATGCATGGCACCCCTCCATCCTGATATGCATGGCACCCCTCCATCCTGGTATGCATGGCACTCCTCATCCCTATCCTAGTATGCATGGCACCCCTCATCCCTCTCCTAGGTATACATGGCACAGCAATCCCCATCCTGGTATGCATGGCACCCCTCATCCCTATCCTGGTATGCATGACCCCCTCATCTCCAATCCTGGTATGCATGGCACCCCTCATCCCTATCCTGGTATGCATGGCACCCCTCATCCCCATCCTGGTATGCATGGCACCCATCATCGCTATCCTGGTATGCATGGCACCCCACATATCTGGTATGCATGGTACCTCTCCATTCTGATATGCATGGCACCCCTCCATCCTGATATGCAAGGCACCCCTCCATCCTGATATGCATGGCACCCCTCCATCCTGGTATGCATGGCACCCCTCATCCCTATCCTAGTATGCATGGCACCCCTTGTCCCTATCCTGGTATGCATGGCACAGCAATCCCCATCCTGGTATGCATGGCACCCCTCATCCCTATCCTGGTATGCATGGCACCCCTCACCTCTATCCTGGTATGCATGGCACCCCTCATCTCTATCCTGGTATGCATGGCACCCCTCATCCCTATCCTGGTATGCATGGCACCCCTCATCCTTAAACTGGTATGCATGGCCCCCTTATCTTAATACTGGTATGTGTGATCCCTCTCATCCTTATACTGGTATGTATGATCCCCCTCGTCCTTATCCTGGTATGTATGATCCCCCTCATCCTTATCCTGGTATGTATGGCCCCCTCATCCTTATCCTCATATGTATGGCCCCCTCATCCTAATCCTGATATGTATAGCCCCCTCATCCTTATCCTGGTATGCATGGCACCCCTCATCCCTATCCTAGTATGCATGACACCCCTCATCCCTTTCCTGGCATGCATGGCACCCCTCATCCCTATCCTAGTATGCATGGCACCCCTCATCCCTATCCTGGTATGCATGGCACCCCTCATCCTTATCTTGGTATGCATGGCCCCCTCATCCTTATCCTGATATGCATAGCCCCCTTATCTTTATACTGGTATGTGTGATCCCCCTCATCCTTATACTGGTATGCATGATCCCCCTCATCCTTATCCTGGTATTTATGATCCCCCTCATTCCTATCCTGGTATGTATAGCCCCCTCATCCTTATCCTGGTATGTATGGCCCCCTCATCCTTACCACGGTATGTATAGCCCCCTCATCCTTACCCTGGTATGTATGGCCCCCTCATCCTTATCCTGGTATGCATGGCACCCCTCATCCCTATCCTAGTATGCATGACACCCCTCATCCCTATCCAGGCATGCATGGCACCCCTCATCCCTATCCTAGTATGCATGGCACCCCTCATCCCTATCCTGGTATGCATGGCACCCCTCATCCTTATCTTGGTATGCATGGCCCCCTCATCCTTATCCTGATATGCATAGCCCCCTTATCTTTATACTGGTATGTGTGATCCCCCTCATCCTTATACTGGTATGCATGATCCCCCTCATCCTTATCCTGGTATTTATGATCCCCCTCATTCCTATCCTGGTATGTATAGCCCCCTCATCCTTATCCTGGTATGTATGGCCCCCTCATCCTTACCACGGTATGTATAGCCCCCTCATCCTTACCCTGGTATGTATGGCCCCCTCATCCTTATCCTGGTATGCATGGCACCCCTCATCCCTATCCTAGTATGCATGACACCCCTCATCCCTATCCAGGCATGCATGGCACCCCTCATCCCTATCCTGGCATGCATGACCCCCTCATCCCCAATCCTGGTATGCATGGCACCCCTCATCCCTATCCTGGTATGCATGGCACCCCTCATCCCCATCCTAGTATGCATGGCACCCATCATCGCTATCCTGGTATGCATGGCACCCCACATCCCTGGTATGCATGGCACCTCTCCATTCTGATATGCATGGCACCCCTCCATCCTGATATGCAAGGCACCCCTCCATCCTGATATGCATGGCACCCCTCCATCCTGGTATGCATGGCACCCCTCATCCCTATCCTAGTATGCATGGCACCCCTTGTCCCTATCCTGGTATGCATGGCACAGCAATCACCATCCTGGTATGCATGGCACCCCTCATCCCTATCCTGGTATGCATGGCTCCCCTCATCTCTATCCTGGTATGCATGGCACCCCTCATCTCTATCCTGGTATGCATGGCACCCCTCATCCCTATCCTGGTATGCATGGCACCCCTCATCCTTATCCTGGTATGCATGGCCCCCTTATCTTAATACTGGTATGTGTGATCCCTCTCATCCTTATACTGGTATGTATGATCCCCCTCGTCCTTATCCTGGTATGTATGATCCCCCTCATCCTTATCCTGGTATGTATGGCACCCTCATCCTTATCCTCATATGTATGGCCCCCTCATCCTAATCCTGATATGTATAGCCCCCTCATCCTCATCCTGGTATGCATGGCACCCCTCATCCCTATCCTAGTATGCATGACACCCCTCATCCCTATCCTGGCATGCATGGCACCCCTCATCCCTATCCTAGTATGCATGGCACCCCTCATCCCTATCCTGGTATGCATGGCACCCTCATCCTTATCTTGGTATGCATGGCCCCCTCATCCTTATCCTGATATGCATAGCCCCCTTATCTTTATACTGGTATGTGTGATCCCCCTCATCCTTATACTGGTGTGCATGATCCCCCTCATCCTTATCCTGGTATGTATGATCCCCCTCATCCTTATCCTGGTATCTATGGCCCCCTCATTCTTATCCTGGTATGTATAGCCCCCTCATCCTTATCCTGGTATGTATGGTCCCCTCATCCTTACTATGGTATGTATAGCCCCCTCATCCTTACCCTGGTATGTATGGCCCCCTCATCCTTATCCTGGTATGCATGGCACCCCTCATCCCTATCCTAGTATGCATGACACCCCTCATCCCTATCCTGGCATGCATGGCACCCTTCATCCCTATCCTAGTATGCATGGCACCCCTCATCCCTATCCTGGTATGCATGGCACCCCTCATCCTTATCTTGGTATGCATGGCCCCCTCATCCTTATCCTGATATGCATAGCCCCCTTATCTTTATACTGGTATGTGTGATCCCCCTCATCCTTATACTGGTATGTATGATCCCCCTCATCCTTATCCTGGTATGTATGATCCCCCTCATCCTTATCCTGGTATGTATGGCCCCCTCATTCTTATCCTGGTATGTATAGCCCCCTCATCCTTATCCTGGAATATATGGCCCCCTCATCCTTACCACGGTATGTGTAGCCCCCTCATCCTTACCCTGGTATGTATGGCCCCCTCATCCTTATCCTGGTATGCGTGGTCCCCCTAATCCCCATCACTCTGCACATTAAAAAAATAAACACTCCTACTCACCTCTCTTCTCTCTCCTCCAGCGTTGCGTCCTGTCTGCCCACACTGATCTCATGTGAGCCACGCATGGCGTGGAGATGGGTGAATATTCATGCCCTTTAAATAGCGGGCACAGGTGGTCGCCCAGCAGTAGCAGGAGCCGCGTTGCGGATACACTGTGTGCCGCTATTAAGGAGCGAGAATATTCAGTGCTCCCCATGCCTATGGGCGTGGGGAGCAGTGAATATTCATTTTCTTTAGCAGCGGGGACAGTGTAGGCTGCAGCAGGCGGCTGCTGCCTCCTGTGTCCCGCTCATCCACCACAACCACTCCCCCCACACCCCACACAGTATATGTATATATACCCCCCAAATATTCAGACTATAAGACGCACCCTCCATTTTCCTTCAAAATTTTGGAGGAAAAATGTGCGTCTTATAGTCCAATAAATACGGTAATAAAAATTAAAATGTAGATTTTTAGGAGCAAAACAGTAACAAATTAACATATGCTAAATAGTTGCAAGTCAAATTTATGTATGAGATAGCGAAGATGATGTCTATAAAATGATGGTTGTCTCACATTTGAAGCAGTAGTTGATAGTGAGATATGAAGACTAAAAGTTAAAAGTTAAAAACATAGTTACCCTTTTGCTCATCAATGTAAAGGATCTGCTGCTGTCGTCTTGGTGCAGATATTACAGGACTCCTTCAGTGGTCTTGTGGAGGCCAAGCCTAAGTATATGCAGACTTGCACAACATATGGCCAGTGGTCACATGTGGCCCGCCGTTAACTTTTTTGCAGCTCGTGGAGAAGGAGACGTCAGTTCCCTTCTTCTTGAATTCAATTGTATTTGCCTGTCAGACACAAATACATTTGAACACTTGAGCACCGGTAAGGAGGCAGAAGAGTGCTCATCTGCTACCTGCCACATGCGGCATCTTGATGAGGTCATCATGCTGCTGACCTCATCATGCTGCTGCTTTCACCATCAAGCCACAGAGTCAGAAAAGAGATGGCTGGGAGCGGTAAGCACTCTGTAGAGGAGCCAAAGATTCAACGTATGGACTATTGCTTCAAATATGGTGTTACTATGAGGGCACATTATGGGGCAGTGGGAAAAATTGTGAAATGGTGAGCAATATAGAGAGTAAACAGCAAGTGGAGGAGGCACATTATGGAAAGGGGCAGCATGGGGGGAAATTATAAAGAGAGCAAGTGTGTGGGTATATTATAGAGAAGTTCATTGTTGGGCGACAATATAGTGTAGAGTAGCTTTGGTGCTGTGTTTCTGTACTGATGATGGTTCTGTTTCTGTATTCCTGTACTGATGATGGTTCTACTGCTGCATTCATGTACTGACTATGGTTCTTGTGCTGCATTCATGTACTGACTTTGGTTTTCGTGATGGATTCACATACGGAACATGGTTCAGGTGCTGTATTCATGTACTGACGGTGTTTCTGATCTGTATACATGTAGCAATCCATAACTGGTCAGATGATGCGCTACATGGCTATGTTAAATCTCCTCAAAACTTGGAGTTTTGATATTATGAGGAGTATTTGGAGGGCTTTTGTGGCAGAAACTGTCCAAATAGGCCACACAAATTGATATACTGACAGTGGTTCTAGTGATGTATTCATGCAAGTACCCTTTTAAAAAAAATTTGGTTCAATATGACATTTTGGCCCTTGGACAAAAAATGTTGTGCACCCCTTGGTTACTGAGCAAAGGACCTGCTTATTAGGCTGGTGCTTTCAATGGTATGGCTGATCAGCCTATATGTTTGATATTGGATACTGGGCATCAAGAGAACCATCAGCCCTTGACTAGGGTAGTTAGACATAGAACCCGGGCTGCAAAATGAGTCTTCTTCCCATTTAAGAAAAGCCTAAAGTTCATAGAGGTCTTCTCGCTCTCGGAAGTGTCTCTTCTGAAGATATTGCCTGGTCTTTTTAAGGTACTGAATGAGACAATTCCTGACCTGACTGTTACAACATATCTCTTGCATGGACATCTTACTGCCCGGAGTCTGCGGGTAATGCACTACAGGTAAGAACAAAACAGATGCTTCCAGATGTCTTCATGATAACGCGCCCCCTGGGTCGTGGGGCACTCGGTAGCCGGGCCGGTCATTGCTAGGGGAGATGTCACAGTGGCGGTGACCCGGTCCGTGACCCAGGGCGGTCAACAAAAAGGGGATTATAGTTTTTAAAGTTTAATGTTCGTGACGCCACCTGTGGTATGCGGCTAAAAGGAGCCCCCGCTGTGGAGCAGGTCCTCTGGAGCTTTTGTTAATGCAGCAGAGTTGGTTCAGCTCTCCACAGGTAGAGTAGTGGGGATTTAATAGATGTTGCTGTAGCAGTGGGGTGCAGTCTTCAGGGTTTTACTCACAGTTTGCCAAGACTCCAGGTTACAGTTATCGGTGTATAACCTCCCACATCGTCCTGTGTCTACTCAGGGAGGGGTTCAGCAACTCTCACGTCTCTCAGGAGTATTTAGCGGAACCCCTTTCTGTGTGACATTCCTGGTCGTCTTCCTGCACTGGCTCTCACACTCCTGCCCTGCTCCTCGCCAACAGTGTCCCAAGCCGGTAACCTCGGGTTTTGGAGGCAACCTGCAGTCCCCTGAACCCTATGTGGCTACCTTTTTGGCGAATGAGGCAGCTGGGGCAACTACACCCTGAAAACGTAGAACCCTCCGGGTTCTAGCTGAATTATCACAATTCTCACTAGTTAAGGGCCGGTCCCCTCTGCGGCCTGATCCTTCCACTCCTGGTAGATTTGGGTGCACAGGTGGCATCCACACTGCCCGTGCCCCTGGGATCCTTTCTGTTCTGGAGCCTTCCTTCCTGCTCCTCTCCTCTCTTCAGTCTGTCCTGGGCCTCTCTCACTAGGCCCTCCTCCTCTGCTCTCCTGAGCGGAGCTCCTTCTGAGTTCCCACTCTCCACTGTCTGACTCACTGACTGACTGACTGACTGACCTGACTAACTAAGATGGCTTCCCTTTTTAAATCCTCCTTCTCAAGTGCTCCCCTGAACTTCTTCCTCCACCCACACCCACTACATGGGCTCAGCAGCACAGCAATGCATCTTGCCCCTCCTGGTCTGGAGTAGTGTAGTGTTGGATGCAGGTGTTAGGGTCCCGGGCAGTACTCCATCCTTACCTGAGAGTGAGATACCACACCTCTGGGTGAGATGCAGTACCTCTGTGGTGACTGAACCTGCAGGGGCGCCACAATGACTTACTGTTAAAATCCAATGGAAATCATTAGAAAATATAAATCCTTTCTACTTGCCCATTGATTAGGGATGGCTGTCAGACAACAAATATGGCTGCCATTACATCTCCCATCTGTTCCTAATGATTTTTTTTTAGTGGGTTCAATTGACCGTTTTTCAGATGGTGTCAGGGGGCAAGGTTATTCATCTATATGTTAAAATGTCATGTTACTGGAATGATTTCTTCTCTCCATAGAAATGGAACATTAATAGGAAGCCTTGGGGAAGATAAGAAATATGATTTCAGTTTTCAGCAAGTCAGAGGTTTGCCAAATAAAATTATAGTAAAAATGGTAAGGGTTTATATAAATATTATAATGGACAGATGATGGATGGATAGATGTTAGATATTTATCAATAATGTATATTTTTTACTCAGGGGGACATAATAGTGGTTGAATGTACATCCAACACCATGGACAGGGAAGGCGTCACCTTTGTAAGTTTTACCTAGTAGTATATATCACATTTACCAATATATTTTGAATTGTTTTTATTTTATTTTTTTTTTTTTTAGAACAGAACATCAAATCAATGATCATGGGCCATTGCTTGCGATTACAAAAAGGGAACCCCTTAATTTAGAGTGAATCTAGCTAGGGACATGACAAATTACACCATGTCATTATTTATTATACCAAAAACTAGGCCAATATGTAGAAAGTAAAAATCCTTATTGCTCCCATACGAAGTAAGAGGATAAGTTGCAGCCTGGTGTCTCTTATTAAACTTCCTCGATTAATTGCACTTCATGAAGTTTGAACAACTCTATAAGCAGAAGTTTGGGCTTTTTGCTGGTCTCAGTATAGAAATGCAATTCCAAGGAGGAAAGACATCAGCAATGACCTAAGGTTTGAGAAGGAAAGTAGCAGCCAGGTGCCGCTAAGCAAATGCCGTTGATCATCATCAGGAAGTGTGAGCAACTCTATAGAAGCAGAAGTTTGGACAATATGTTGGTCTGAGTATATGAACACAATTTCAAGGAAAAAAGACATCATCAATGGTCTTAGAAATTAAGAAGGTAAATAGCAGCCAGGTGCTACTAATGCAATGTCCTTGAGTAATTGTTCACCAGGAAGTGTAAGCCCCTCTATAAAAGCAGAAGTTTGGTGAATTTCCTGCTCTAAGTCGTTCAGGTGTGTATTAACACAATGCCTTTGAGAAAAGACATTAGCAATGATCTTAGGAATTAAGATGGTAAGCATCAGCCAGGTGCCGCTAAGCAAATGCCCTTAATTGTTCTGGAGAAAGTGTGAGCACCCCAATAAAAGCAGACGTTTTGTGATTATGCTGGTCCAAGTCATTCAGGTGTGCCTGAACACAATGCCAAGAAAGAAAGACATCAACAATGATCTTAGAGACGCAATTGTTTGCTTATCAATCTGGGAAGACTTTCACAAGGTTATTTCCAAACAACTTGGAGCCTAAGAAGCTCGTCCTGCTCCACACTGACACTAACACTCAGCTCAGTAACTGTATGTGCAGATTACTACACCTGTGACAATGGGACGGAGTTAAAGAAAAAATATATATATATATATATTTATCTATTATCTATCTATTATCATCTATTATATATCTATCTATTATATATATATATCTATTATCTATCTATTATCTATTAGATATGTGTCACCCCAGGCCTGGATGCCACAAACTTGTAAGGCTGTGTCTGAGAGCAGGAGGGAGGTTCTCTGGTCATGGACCATTTGCATGCAGCACCTCCTGTCCCAGGCCAGTAGGGGGAGCAGGCTGCCCCTATAAAAACTGGTACTGAGGGCAGGGTTAGGGAGACCAGGACCCGCTTCTGAAGCATCCAGAAGGGTTCCCAGGAGAGAGGGACAGGTCAGCCGCAGCTGAGGAGTCCAGGAGGCAAAGGAGGAACAGAAAGCCAGGGACATAGGCGACGAGAGCCGGTCCTGGTTGAAAGAGAACTACATACCGGACACTGGGGTCCGAGGCTGTCAGGGTTGCAAGCCCTGCAGCAGATAACCAACCCGCAAGGGATTTCAGGTCCCTTGGCCTAAGAAGCCTGGAGGCTCCACCACACAGAGGGACCAGTACAGCACAGAGAGGCAAAAGGTACCTAAGGCCCGAGTCGCAAGCCATACAGGCGTAGTACACGGCCAGCTCAGGGACGTGGGCTATCATACCACTAAAGGGGGAGATAGTCAGCAAGGGCAGAGAGAGAACGGTAGGCCTACCCACTCACCCTGACCAGCGGAGCTCGCCTGAATGCCCTCAGACACCCAGGTCCATTCCTACCCTGTACTCCTGGTGGGTCTGTGATAAGATCAGTAAAAGACCCTGGACTGCATTATTAGACTCTGTGTGGTTACTGCTGCGCCTGCACCATCACCCCCAGCATCCTATTACACTGCTCTGAGGCTACACTCCTCCCGTGGGGAGTTGTACTATTCCCTGCTGCACCCCCAACACCGGCCTCAGCGGTCTGCCTTGCAGCGGCGGTCCTCCCTGACCGCAATCCACGGGTGGCGTAGTCGGACATTACCTAAAACATATAAAAGGCTGCCACTGGTCTGACCACCCTGAGCCACGGGACCGGGTCGCCACTACTACTCCCAGCATTGCCCTGAAGCCCGGTCCCGAGTGCCCCACGGCCCAGGGGGTGAGTCATATCTATCTATCTATCTATCTATCTATCTATCTATCTATCATCTATCTATCTATCTATTATCTATCTATTATCTATTATCTATATATTATCGATCTATTATCTATCTATTATCTATATATTATCTATTATCTATATATTATCGATCTATTATCTATCTATTATATATCTATTATCTATCTATTATCTATATATTATCTATTATCTATATATTATCGATCTATTATCTATCTATTATATATCTATTATCTATCTATTATCTATCTATCTACAGTATATATAAAAGCAAGGTATGACATGTATATGTCATATAAAGGCATCTCAAGCTTTTTTTCCCATTTTTTATGGAAAGATTATATGTTATCGTTACAGTGTACAGTTATTTATCTATTGCCAAACAAATATTGTTAACATCATGATAAACTGACCACTAGGTGGCATTGTTCTTAATGATAACATCTCTCCACAGGGAGGTCCTAGTTCTCTAAATGAAATGTGTATTGGGTTCCTGTTCTACTATCCTGTGCTCCCGATCGCCGCCTGCTGGAGTTACATTGATATACATTACATCGCCCAAGCTATTGGATTGGAAAGGGCAGACAGGTGAGTTCCATCAGATATACAGTCAGCGACATCTTAATGGGGAAAAAATATAATAAGTTGGATCATTGTAGTTACAGAATCTATTGAGAAACCATACTGAGATTAGGGTTAGTCATAAGTAGCTGGGTGAACCGCAGACTTGAAGCTAGTCTATCACCTGATATCACAATAAAAGCTTCATTCATTAGTAAATAAAACCTCTCTTAAACCTGATGATGCAGGTTTGCTTACAGCGAGAATCTATGTCAGAATGGCTGTATAATCCTGGTATTAAAATAAATATGTAGCCAGTAGTGTTGAGCGATACCTTCCGATATCGAAAAATATCGGATCGGATTGTATCGGACCGATACCCAAAAAATATTGGATATCGCCGATTCCGATACCGGAAACCAATGCAAGTCAATGGGACAGAAATATCGGAATGAAAATAAACCCTTTCTTTCCTTGTAGGTTAATTCTACATGAAGGAAAACAACTAAGAATAATGTAGAATGTATTGGGGGAGGTGGGGGAGACAATAAAGGCATAGAGGTTTAGCCCAATCAAATGGAATAGCAGGAATTAATATTTTTTTTAAGACGCTCTGAGTTACGGAAATATTGACTATGTTAAGTTTTTTTTATATTTTGTCAGATATTTATGTTTCACTACTTCCATGCTCTTCACCTTCTTTTTTACTTCTCCCACACTTTCTCCTTCATCATCCTCAGCATCAGCATCTTTTTCATCCACTTCTTCTTCACCTTCTTCATCTTCTTCTTCTTCACCTTCTTCGTATTATTCTTTTTTTTTCATTCTTCATATTCTACTTCTTCATATTCTTCTTCTTCATCATATTCTTATTTGTGGCAGGCATTCCTGTAGTTGTTATCTATAAAAGGTTGGACATTACACCTTTCGTTCTGCCCGTCACAAAAGATTTACAACAGGATTTGTCCGCGTTCAGTTTGGCCTGCAGCAGCAGGTCTTTTCCAGGGGCACCACGAGGAGGAACGGACTCACCCCCATACACTGCTTAGTCTTCTTCTGCTTATAATTTAGATAATATCTTTTGCTCTGATTTTTAGTATTATGCTTAATGTTCTTCCACTTTTTGTTCTGCAGCTTCTTGTACTTCTGCTTCTTGGTTTTCTGTCTCTTGTTCTTCTGTATCTTGGTGGTTGTCTTCTTGCTCTTTGTCCTTTTGGTCATCTTCTTCAGGGTCATCTTCTTGGTCTTCTTCGGGGTGGTCTTCAGGGTCCTCGTCTTCAGGGTCCTCATCTTCTTTGGGGTGGTCTTCAGGGTCCTCGTCTTCAGGGTCGTCGTCTTCGGGGTCCTCGTCTTCTTCGGGTTGGTCTTCAGGGTCGTTGTCTTCGGGGTCCTTGTCTTCTTCGGGGTGGTCTTCAGGGTCCTCGTCTTCAGGGTCGTCGTCTTCGGGGTCCTCGTCTTCTTCGGGGTGGTCTTCAGGGTCCTCGTCTACAGGGTCGTTGTCTTCGGGGTCCTCGTCTTCTTCGGGGTGGTCTTCAGAGTCTTCGTCTTCGGGGTCCTCGTCTTCGGGGTCCTCGTCTTCTTCGGGGTGGTCTTCAGGGTCCTCGTCAGGGAGATCCAGAGTGATTACCAAGAACCATTTCAAAAAGCTTGAACTTGGAAATGTAGCAGAAGGTACAAGAAGGCTGAGGAACTACCGAGAACCAGCTGACGGTACTGGAACCCGGATGGGTAGCAGAAGGTACAAGAGCCAATGGAACTACCGAGGACCAGCTGAAGGTACTGGAACTCGGTTACTAAGCAGGAGGTACCTGTGCCAGAAAGCACTACCAAGGACCAGCAGACATTGGTTGAACTTGGATACCGAGAAGGAGGCACCTAAGCCAAAGGCACTGCCGAGAACCAGCTGACGGTACTGGAACCCGGATGGGTAGCAGAAGGTACAAGAGACAATGGAACTACCGAGAACTAGCTGACAGTACTGGAACTCGGTTGCTAAGCAGGAGGTACCTGTGCCAGAAAGCACTACCAAGGACCAGCAGATGTTGTTGGAACTTGGATACCGAGAAGGAGGCACCTAAGCCAAAAGCACTGCCGAGAACCAGCTGATGGTACTGGAACTCGGATGGGTAACAGAAGGTACCCATGAAAAAAAAAGTTGCAAGGCCGCGAGCCGGCCGCAGTTACCGAAACCCACAGTCCTACAGGGGGTGCTTGTCCTATTGGCACTATGGAACCACTATTCATTGCCAGATCCCGCAGCCCACATAGGAGTCACCTAAACTGCAGGCACCATAGAGTCGGCTAACCCGACCGCAACACGACAGGTCAACGCATTGGAGGCAAAGTGTCGTTGACACTACCAGGAAACAGCTGGCGTGCTGGAACCAGGCTGGGCAGGAGGGAGTACCCATGCCAAAGACACTGCCGAGAACCAGCTGACGGTACTGGAACTCGGATGGGTAGCAGAAGGTACAAGAGCCAATGGAACTACCGAGGACCAGCTGACGGTACTTGAACTCGGTTACTAAGCAGGAGATAACTGTGCCAGAAAGCACTAACAAGGACCAGCAGACGTTGGTGGAACTTGGATACCGAGAAGGAGGCACCTAAGCCAAAGGCACTGCCGAGAACCAGCTGACGGTACTGGAACTCGGATGGGTTTCAGAAGGTACCCATGAAAAAAAAAGTTGCAAGGCTGCGGGCCGGCCGCAGTTACTGAAACCCACAGTCCTACAGGGGGTGCTTGTCCTATTGGCACTATGGAATCACCCTTCATTGCCAGATCCCGCAGCCCACATAGGAGTCACCTAAACTGCAGGCACCATAGAGTCGGCTAACCCGACTGCAACACGACAGGACAACGCATTGGAGGCAAAGTGTCGTTGACACTACCCGAAAACAGCTGGCGTGCTGGAACCAGGCTGGGCAGGAGGGAGTACCCGTGCCAAAGACACTGCTGGGAAACAGCTGGCGGTGCTGGAACCCAGGGTAAATACTAAAAATAGAGTGGAGCTAGAGTCCTAATTGGAGCAACTTTAAAATCAGTAGTAGACTAGTAGTGTTAATGTGGACAGAGCAGGAGAAATTGCCGTACGCACAGCAGGGGAACAGCTGAAGTTACTGAACTCCAATAACATGGCAGCAAGTGTTGATTGTGCAGACGGCACTTCTGAGCGCCAACTGGCGGTGTTGGAGCTCAGGGATAATACTGAAAATAGAGGAGCCAGAGGTGTAATTGGAGCAACTTTAAAATCTGTAGTAGTGTGAATGTGGACAGAGCAGGAGAAATTGCCGTACGCACAGCAGGGGCACAGCTGACGTTACTGAACCCCAATAACCCGGCAGCAAGTGTTGACTGTGTCAGACGGCACTTCTGAGCGCCAACTGGCGGTGTTGGAGCTCAGGGATAGTACTGAAAACAGAGGAGCCAGAGGTGTAATTGGAGCAACTTTAAAATCTGTAGTAGTGTGAATGTGGACAGAGCAGGAGAAATTGCCGTACGCACAGCAGGGGAACAGCTGACGTTACTGAACCCCAATAACACGGCAACAAGTGTTGACTGTGCAGACGGCACTTCTGAGCACCAACTGGCGGTGTTGGAGCTCAGGGATAATACTGAAAACAGAGGAGCCAGAGGTGTAATTGGAGCAAGTTTAAAATCTGTAGTAGTGTGAATGTGGACAGAGCAGGAGAAATTGCCGTACGCACAGCAGGGGAACAGCTGATGTTACTGAACCCCAATAACATGGCAGCAAGTGTTGACTGTGCAGACGGCACTTCTGAGCGCCGACTGGCGGTGTTGGAGCTCAGGGATAATACTGAAAACAGAGGAGCCAGAGGTGTAATTGGAGCAACTTTAAAATCTGTAGTAGTGTGAATGTGGACAGAGCAGGAGAAATTGCCGTACGCACAGCTGGGGAACAGCTGACGTTACTGAACCCCAATAACATGGCAGCAAGTGTTGACTGTGCAGACGGCACTTCTGAGCGCCAACTGGCGGTGTTGGAGCTTAGGGATAATGTTGAAAACAGAGGAGCCAGAGGTGTAATTGAAGCAACTTTAAAATCTGTAGTAGTGTGAATGTGGACAGAGCAGGAGAAATTGCCGTACGCACAGCAGGGGAACAGCTGACGTTACTGAACCCCAATAACACGGAAGCAAGTGTTGACTGTGCAGACGGCACTTCTGAGCGCCAACTAGCGGTATTAGAGCCCAGGGTAAATACTAAAAACAGAGGAGCCAGAGGTGTAATTGGAACAAGTTTTAAATTAGTAGTACAGTGGATGTGGACAGAGCAGGAGAATTTGCCGGACACACAGCAGGGGAACAGCTGACGTTACTGAACTCCAATAACATGGCAGCAAGTGTTGATTGTGCAGACGGCACTTCTGAGCGCCAACTGGCGGTGTTGGAGCTCAGGGATAATACTGAAAATAGAGGAGCCAGAGGTGTAATTGGAGCAACTTTAAAATCTGTAGTAGTGTGAATGTGGACAGAGCAGGAGAAATTGCCGTACGCACAGCTGGGGAACAGCTGACGTTACTGAACCCCAATAACCCGGCAGCAAGTGTTGACTGTGTCAGACGGCACTTCTGAGCGCCAACTGGCGGTGTTGGAGCTCAGGGATAATACTGAAAACAGAGGAGCCAGAGGTGTAATTGGAGCAACTTTAAAATCTGTAGTAGTGTGAATGTGGACCGAGCAGGAGAAATTGCCGTACGCACAGCTGGGGAACAGCTGACGTTACTGAACCCCAATAACCCGGCAGCAAGTGTTGACTGTGTCAGACGGCACTTCTGAGCGCCAACTGGCGGTGGTGGAGCTCAGGGATAATACTGAAAACAGAGGAGCCAGAGGTGTAATTGGAGCAACTTTAAAATCTGTAGTAGTGTGAATGTGGACAGAGCAGGAGAAATTGCCGTACGCACAGCAGGGGAACAGCTGACGTTACTGAACCCCAATAACACGGCAACAAGTGTTGACTGTACAGACGGCACTTCTGAGCACCAACTGGCGGTGTTGGAGCTCAGGGATAATACTGAAAACAGAGGAGCCAGAGGTGTAATTGGAGCAAGTTTAAAATCTGTAGTAGTGTGAATGTGGACAGAGCAGGAGAAATTGCCGTACGCACAGCAGGGGAACAGCTGATGTTACTGAACCCCAATAACACGGCAGCAAGTGTTGACTGTGCAGACGGCACTTCTGAGCGCCAACTGGCGGTGTTGGAGCTCAGGGATAATACTGAAAACAGAGGAGCCAGAGGTGTAATTGGAGCAACTTTAAAATCTGTAGTAGTGTGAATGTGGACAGAGCAGGAGAAATTGGCGTACGCACAGCAGGGGAACAGCTGACGTTACTGAACCCCAATAACACGGCAGCAAGTGTTGACTGTGCAGACGGCACTTCTGAGCGCCAAATGGCGGTGTTGGAGCTCAGGGATAATACTGAAAACAGAGGAACCAGAGGTGTAATTGGAGCAACTTTAAAATCTGTAGTAGTGTGAATGTGGACAGAGCAGGAGAAATTGCCGTACGCACAGCAGGGGAACAGCTGACGTTACTGAACCCCAATAACACGGAAGCAAGTGTTGACTGTTCAGACGGCACTTCTGAGCGCCAACTAGCGCTATTAGAGCCCAGGGTAAATACTAAAAACAGAGGAGCCAGAGGTGTAATTGGAACAAGTTTTAAATTAGTAGTACAGTGGATGTGGACAGAGCAGGAGAATTTGCCGGACACACAGCTGGGGATCAGCTGACGTATAAGAAACACTAATTTTATTAAGTGTGGATTAGACTTTAATATGAGCTAATGTGGCCTACACAACTGTAAAGTGGAGTGTTTGGTGAACTTTATTTAGGTTTTTTTTTGTCACAAAAAGACACTGGATGTGCCCAAAGATGTAATACCGATAGTATCACAAACTTTTTGTAGTAGGAAGGTAACCTACAATGCAATAGATGAGGCTACAAAAAATAGGCTAATACTAATCTGGCTGGGGCTGCAGGGCCCAATGCTGCAGAAAGGCTCCTCTATCTACTCCTATATAGTGTGTTTGGAACCAATGTAGCTGGATACGGATGGAACCACCACACTAATAGGAGAAATCAGGAAAAATGATCAATTAGCAAAAAAGGACAATGTATGAGGCAGTGACGCACACTGAGGGCACTACAACCAGACGTGGCTGAAGCACACACTACAGGGTGAGCTGCACTCACACACCAGACCTTGCAGACAGCGGTGAACAGCACAGAGAACTGTGCACTAGAGCTGCAAGGCACAGCGATTTATAAAGTAGCTTGGGTAAAGCAGAATAGAGCAAATAGGTAGCTAAAACTGTCCCTCAGAACAACAGCGTCCTATCCCTAACTGAATTCACAGCAGAGTGAGCTCAAAATGGCGGCGGCGGCTTTTATAGTGCATGATGACATCATTTCAGCAGCCAATCACAGCCATGCCATTAGTTAACATGCCTACATTCCTAACAGGATGTGCCCACACTTCTTAGGATCCTCATTGGCTGAATAAAATGAAACTGACTCATTGCATTATGGGAACTTCCGATTCCGGTATACGATATTCTAAAAGTATCGGAATTAAGTATCGGAATTCCGATACCGCGAATATCGGCCGATACCCGATATTTCAGTATCGGAATGCTCAACACTAGTAGCCAGGTTTCCTCCCCCCATCTCAGAGCAGCATGATGTAAGGACAGAGATTCTGATTCCAGCGATGTGTCACTTATTGAGCTACTTGCTGTAGTTTTAATAAAATTCCATGTTGTATCTGCTGCAGATCTAGCTGTTCTCAAAATGCTGAGCTCTGTAAAGCCTCGCCCACACCACTTTGGGCTGCTTTCTCTGTACACTGTGCATAGGCAGAAAGCTGCCAATCAGTGGTGGGGGCTGGGTTGGACTACCTGAAAGAAGATTTACTAGTCCTCTAGTGATAATCTCCTGATGATAAAACACATATTTTATGAGAACTACAGCAAACAGCCCAGTAAGGGACACATTGCTGCAATCAGGGTCTCTGTCTCTAGATTATGCTGCTGTCAGATTACATAGCAAAAAACTGGTGGCAGATTCTCTTTAAAATGTGCATTTTATGAAGTCCAGATTGAGTCTCATGTATTGAATATCGGCCCACCCTGCCTGTCTGAAAGCTATTCGGTCTCTGCTGACCCAGCCTGACTGTGAAATCTCAGCAGCACCAAGGAGGAGAGGCAGCGGAGAGCTATCAAACAGGCTACGTAAGTAGTTAAACTTTCAAAAAGGATTATACAACCACTCTGGCATGGACTTTCAACAAGTCTAAGAGATCTATTTGATAATGGGTGCAGTTTGTATTATGCAATCTAGTGACACATCCACTTTAATAAGATACACAAAGTTGGAAGCAATACCCAGGTTAGTGGTTCTGGAGGTGTATCTTAAGGTTCTTGGTCCACGCACCCTTGTCACATGTCTGTACTACCAGAAAAGGAGGTATAGGATTGATCTTTATACATTGTATTCTGGCCAGACAAATATGTAACTGCTGCAGGCAATCACTGGCCATAGTGGTGATGTATTGGTTACTGCTGTTTTAAGTAATTAGCTGCAGCGCTACTCCAATGCCCCTTGCAAGAGACGTAGATATGTTGATATGGTACATATGGTGGTGATATGGTGGTAGAGGATGAGGATGCGGAGAAGGAGGAGGACAAGTGCAAATAGACAAAATCAGGAAGCGTATACCCATGTGTGGGTGTGAAGATAAAGGTGCATGGGAATAGAGTTAGACCGCTCAAAAAAAAGACACTGAATTGGAGTTTATGTTACGCTGCTATCATTCGGTGGTGTTGAGAAGTCTGGCCCAATCTAGCCCTTGTTCATTTTTATAAGAGTCAGTCTGTCAGCATTTTCAGTTGACAGGCGGCTGCTCTTATCGGTCATAATTCCACCAGTGGCACTAAAAACCCGCTCTGCTAAAACGTTAGCGGCAGGGCAGGCCAGGACCTCCAAGGCGTACAGAGCGAGCTCATTCCAAGTGTCCAGCTTGGATACCCAATAATTATAAGGCACAGCGGAATCACTGAGGACCTTGGTACAGTCGGCAAGGTACTCCCTCAGCATCTTCCGAAACTTTGCACTCCTTGTGAGAGTACCCCGCGCCTCAGGGCCTGTGCGATGGGAGGGTCTGATAAAACTGTCCCAGAACTTTGACAGTGTTCCCCTGCCTCAGATGGATTGGAGTTGTGTCTCTCTCGCCTGTACTCCTTGGTTGTCCACCGAACTGTGACCTCTGCCGCCAGCGTTTTCGGATGAGAATTTTTTAAATAATTCCGCAACAAGGGCCTTCTGGTACAGCCCCATTTTATTAGGCCTGTCCTGCTAGGGAATAAGAGACAGAAAGTTCTCCTTGTAGCGTGGGTCTAGAAGTGTCACCAACCAAAATTTTGACTACACGAGGGTCACAGGAAAGGCAGCGTCACATAAACTCAGCCATGTGTGCCAGACTGCAAAGAGGCAAGACTTCCATGTCCTCACCAAGAGGACTAACTATGCTCTCCTCCTCATCCTCTTCCTCCTCCTCCCTGTCCTCAGGCCATCCACGCTGAATAGACGGTATGACAGTTGTGCCGGTAGTACCGTCTATAGCGCAGCGTCTTCCTCCTCCTCCTCCTCTTCCTCATTGTCACCCAATCCACGTTGGGATGAGATGAGGCTTGGCTGTGTGTAATCACCCTGTATGGTTCCTTGCTCCATCTCATCGTGCTCCACCTGCAATGCATCCTCTTTGTGAGCACAGAGCATTTCCGAAGACAGAGAAGCGGGATGGTGACGCTAATTATGGCGTCATCACCGCTCACCATCTTGGTGGAGTCCTCAAAGTTTTGGAGGATGGTACAGATGTCTGACATCCATGTCCACTCCTAAGGTTTTAGGTGTTAGTCTGAACTGAATACCAACGGCCATGTTGATGCTGGTAGTCAACAACTGCCCTCTTCTGCTTACAAATCCTTCCCAACATCTGCAGTGCAGAGTTCCAACGCATGGGGGCATTACACACCAGTCGGTGAGCCGAAAGCTGCAAACGCTGCTGAAGCACGGCAAGGGCGGCGAAAGCTGTAGGTGACTTTCTAAAATGGGCACACAGGCGGCGTACTTTGACAAGCAGATCCGACAGATCAAGGTAGGTTTCGAGAAACCCGCTGAACCACGAGGTTAAGCACATGGGCCAGGCATGGTGCGTGTGTGAGCTCAACTCGCCTCAAAGCCACCACCAGGTTCCGGCCATTTTCACACACCACCATGCCTGGCTGTAGGGTCAGCAGTGTCAGCCACAGATCTGCCTTCTCTTTCAGAGGTGTCCACAACTCTTCTGCGTTGTGCGGTTTGTCACCTAAGCATATTAGCTTTAGCACAGCCTGTTGCCGCTTGGCCGAGGCAGTGCTGCAATGCTTCCAGCTTATGACTGATGTGGTCATTTCGGATATGAAGGCTGAAGAGGAGGAGGTGCAGAAGCTGTAGAATGTGGGGGCAACCTTGATTGACCCAGGGCCCGCAATCCTCGGTATCGGGAGGACGTGTTCCGTCCCAAGGTCCGACTGGGTCCCGGCTTCCACTATATTAACCCAGTGTGCTGTCAGCGAGATGTACCGTCCTTGCCCACAAGAACTTGTCCACGTGTCCGAGGTTAGGTGGACTTCCCCGGTAACTGCATTGCTGAGAGCGCGTCTAATGTTGTGGGACACGTGCTCGTGTAATGCGGGTTGGCACACTGGGAGAAATAGTGGCAGCAGGGGACCGAGTACCGAGGGAAAGCCGCCGCCATCAGGTTGCGGAAAGCTTCCGTCTCCATGAGCCTAAAAGACAACATTTCAAGCTCAAGCATTTGTGAAATGTGTGAATTTATTAGTGTGGCCTGTGGGGCATTGGCTGTGTATTTGTGCTTGCATTCCAAGAACTGGGGTAGGGACAACTGAACGCTGCACTGGGACAAGGACATGGACGTGCTTGCTGATGGTGCTAGTTGAGAGTGTTCAACGAGAGGTGCAGGGCGGGAGGCATCTTGGCATGCGCCATGGACAGGGTATTGGTGTGCACGCACAACAACGGGACAAGCAGTGGTGTCACCCACAGACACTGTTGGTGTACCCTGGAGTTTGGCCCACTTAGTCGGGTGCTCTGCTGCCATGTGCCTGATCATGCTGGTGGTGGTCAGGCTGGTAGTTTTGCTACCCCTGCTGATGCTGGCATGGCAGGTGGTGCAAATGGCCTTTTTGAGGTTATTGGCACAGTCTTTAAAAAATAACTAGACTCGGGAAGACCTAACAGTTGTACTGGAAACTTCTGTCGTGTTGGCATTACGAGGAATGCTTTCCCGTCTTCTGTCTGCGGCCATCACACTTCTTCTTCCTGCCTGTTGTGGTGCTACGCCTCCCTCCCCCTGTGTGCTGATGTCCTCGCTCTGTATATCCCCCTGCCAGGTTGGGTCAGTTTCTATATCATCCACCACCTCGTTTTCCACTTCCGCACCCTGGTCCTCTTCCTGACTTTTTGGCAATTGTGTCTCATCATCATCATCATCCACCTCTTGCGACAGTAATTGCACTTTCCCACTGTTGCCTTCATGTGACTGTGGCTGCTCCAATATTTGGGCATCGCTACACGTGTTCTCCTCTTGACTTGCTTGAAGCTGGCCGTGCGAGAGGCCCGAATCTACAAATGGAAAAGTGAACAGCTCTTTGGAGTGTCTAAGTGTGGGATCAGTTGTCTCTGGGCACTCATCATGGTGGGAGGAAGGAGGATCAGGGTGAGGAATATGCAGTCCAGACTCACGGCTTCTGAGACTTGACCATGTGGAGACAGGGTGGTGATGGTGGTGGCTAAGTGACTGGAAACATTATCTGCTATCCAATCAATAACCTTTTCACACTGCTCTGTGTTCAATAGTGGTGTTCTGCGGTCCTCTAGTAAATGGGACAGGAAGGTTGAGCGACAAGATATGGGTGTTTGTTGTGGCACAATTTTAGCTTGCCCTCGGCCTCTGCATGCACCATCACCATCAAGTCCACTTCTCCGTCTGTTGCCACGCACGAGGCCATTTTTAATGGAGGACAATATTTTCCACGTTCACGAGAAATGGCTGATTTTGGAACGCAGTTATATGTCGTATGTCTGACAGAGAACCACAATTTTAAATAGCAGGCCTGTAATTTGCTAATATTATTCTTCACAGACACCTAGTGTGAATAGCTTGACCGACACACCGCAACGGAATGAAAATGGAAGAAATGTCTGATTTTGGAACACTCGTTATGTCTGTGTATAACAATGTATTTCTATGGTCCCTGTATACTGAAGTGAAGAAACATTTTTTTTGTTCCTATAAAAGTTGGAAAAATAATAAAAATAATAAGCCATTATAAAAATTTATTTTTTGTTCTGTGATCCTCCCCAGGTCTCGAACCAATAACCTTAACATTACAGGCAAACACTTAAGTTACTGAGCCACAAGCTCTGATATTGTAATGGGGAGAATTTTGTGTACTTGCTCTAACTCTACAGACAGATTATACTGATAGAAATACACTGCTATGTGCAATGTGCGTATTTGTATTCTAGAGGGAGAATACGAGATTTTTTCATCCTATAAAATTACTAAAAAACGAAAAATATTTGATAATGAAATTTTTTTTAATTTTTAATAAGTTTTTTTAAGAAAAGAACAAACATCAAAAATCAGCAAATAACACTGACATGTAATAATGTAATTAAACTGTAATGCTGAGTCCATGTTCACATGTAGCATAAATGCTGCGATCTTTCTGGTGCTTTTTTTCTGCAGGTGTCCGCACCACACGATGCAATAACAATCTTCACTGATTATTGCGTGTTATTATTGATGCATTTTTTCATGTGTTTTACTTTTATTGAATGCGATTTTGGGGCGGATATGAAGCAAAGTTTTTAACGCTTTTTTAATAGTACAGAAAAGATTTGATTCTGCGCTTAAAATGCGTTTTTTTTTTTTTTCAGAAGAAGCATATAGAGAAAAAATGCCCTAGAACTGCAGAGTTCGGCAGGGCGGAGATTTCATGGAATCACATTCACTGTGCTTCGAAATTTAGACCTTGTTCACATGTAGCATAAATGCTGCGTATTTTCTGCTGCTTTTTTTGCAAAAAAAATCTGCTGTGTTTCACTATCCAAGCAAAGTGGATGTGATTTCATGAAAACTGCGCCCGCTGTGGTCTAAAGATGCTGCTGAACTGTGCGGTTTTGGTGCTTTTTTTCTCTCTCTTGTCTTCTATGTGGAGCCTAAAAAAAAGGCATGTAAAAAACTGTAGTTGCTTTATTAAGTGCAGAACCAAAGCTTTTCTGTACTATAAAAACCACATTAAAAACGCGGCTTCACATCTGCACCAAAAACGCATCAAATAAGGAGGAAAAGATTATTGTGGAGTTTGTTGCAGGTTTGTTGCAGACATTTGTAGAAAACAAAAAACACAGTATTTCTGCGACGTGTGAACACGGCCTTATACAGACAAAAAAAAAAGCCGGATGTCATATAGTGAAGCTATATAAAGATGAGAAAGTTCTGACGGCTCCAATTGTGAAAGCATGAGCAAAAATTAAATCCACAGGTCCCAACTAAAGATGAGCAGGACGCACAGATGACGTCGTGCTGCCCTGGGTGATCAAAAGTCGCCGGGGATGCCGAAAAGTTAGAGATTCGCACTGACCTGGACCATGTGATCAATTGGTAGGAGGATAGGAGTAGTAGTCTCCGCTGCTGTGCTAGATTCAAGAAATCCAGAGGATGTAGTGGGGATTTATTCTCAACAGATGTCGAAGTTGAAGCAACTTCTTCATCAGGAGAACCACAATTGTACAACTCCCACCTAGACCAATTCCTCCAACAGATAAGACCCTATTGCACTTGGTGTTTCCACCCCTTTTTCCTCCTTTAATCATGTGATGTCATATACCTAACTGGAAAAGAGAAGAATTAGCCGGGTAGAAAGTCAAAATGAGCAATTGTAAGTACACAGTGTTAAAATTATATGATGACTGCAATATATTAAGAGGATAAAAACTTTGATGGGAGGAGATACTTTAACTCAGGAGATTGGCGTAACAGCAGCATCGATCATTCCAGAAGAAGTCACTGGTCTGTGTCCTTGTGAAGAGTCTTGAAAAGTCTTAAAAACAGTCCTGAAGCGTCCTGGTGTTATGATTGTTGAACAATGACCTCTCCCACCCACAAGTTGCCATTGTATCTTTCAGCATAATGGACGCAATCTTAAACGTTAATGCTTTTGAATGGGATGATGAAAGCAAGGCGAATGCCCAGAAAGCAGTCATGGAAGTGACTCATCTGGCAATGGCTGAAAGACGGGAGGTTGGTAAAGTATTCCCTTGTTTTATATGGTTAGCAATGCAATCTCCTGACTTCTCATAGTCTTCACCATTCTTCCAGGTTGGATAAGACTCATCTTTAAGTCCTCCAACCGGGACAACCATGTGTAAGATGTAGGAAAACAAATCTCTAATCAATCATTGTTCAATCTATCACTTATTATTAAACTACCTCAATGATTCAATGGGTTACTCCCCTCGCTACCCAAAAAGAAATATTGGGTGTACAGATATATTCAGCCCTTATTTCCTTCCTTCAATCACTTTTCTTCCTTGGCAAAGTCTAGTACATTCTCTTATTTGGTGCCTGCACCCGTAATAAGAAAAGAAAAAGGTTTTGGTACCGTACAGGAACTGCTATGGGCAGCAATATAGCACCCAAGTATGGCAACCTTTTCATGGCTAAACTGGAAAATGACAAACTCTTGGCCTACTTCTGTTGCATTGATGACTAGTGTTGAGCGATACCTTCCGATATCAGGAAATATCGTATCGGATTGGATCGGGCCGATACCCAAAAAGTATCGGATATCGCCGATTCCGATACCGGAAACCAATGCAAGTCAATGGGACACAAATATCGGAATGAAAATAAACCCTTTCTTTCCTTGTAGGTTAATTCTACATGAAGTAAAACAACTAAGAATAATGTAGAATGACATGAAAAGCCGGCAATTCATCAGCGGCATTCACCGGTACCCGACAATTTACAACAGAAAGAATAGAGCTTCACACATAGATTAGATAGATAGAAACATGTCAGTCACATATATATGAAGTACAGTGACAGTGTTGCTTACTGTACTTGTCATTTAGTGTAAAGGATTTATTAAAAAAAATATTAGTGTTTTCGTGCACCGTCTCTTTAAAAAAGCCGGCCGGCAATTCAGCATCTGTACCCGACAATTTATAACAGACAGAATAGAGCTTCACACATAGATTAGATAGATAGAAACATGTCAGTCACATATATAAGAAGTACAGTGACAGTGTTGCTTACAGAACTTGTCATTTAGTGTAAAGGATTTATTTAAAAAAATAATAGTGTTTTCATGCACCGTCTCTTTAAGAAAGCCGGCCGGCAATTCAGCATCTGTACCCGACAATTTAGAATAGAAGGAATAGAGAATCACACATAGATTAGATAGATAGAAACATGTCAGTCACATATATATGAAGTACAGTGACAGTGTTGATTACTGTACTTGTCATTTAGTGTTAAAATAAAGGATTTATTTAAAAAAAAATTGGCGTGGGGTTCCCCTTAATTTTAGGCTCTAGCGGAGGTTAAGCAGACAGCTGGGGCAAATGTTTGAAGCCTGGGAAGGAGGTAATACCCACGGAGCTTCCCAGGCTACTAATATCAGCCCCCAGCTGAATACCTAGCCTTTACTAGCTATTAAAATGGGGGACCCCCCCAAAAAAATGACGTGGGGTCCCCCCTAATTTAATAGCTAGCACAGGCTAGGCAGACAGCTGGGGGCTGATATTAATAGCCCAGGAAGGGAGCCATGAATATTGGCCCCCTCCCAGGCTAGAAACACCAGCCGTCAGCCGCCCCAGAAATGGCGCATCCATAGGATGCGCCAATTCTGGCACTTAGCCTCGCTCTTCCACGCTGCCCTGGTGCGGTGGCAGGGGGTAATAGGGTTGGGGTTGATGTCAGCTTATAATGCCAGCTGACATCAAGCCCAGGTTAGTAATGGAGAGGCGTCTATAAGACACCCCTATTACTAACCCCATAGTCAAAGTTAAAAGAAAACACAAACACCCAGAATAAAGTCCTTTAATTGAAATAAAGACACAATTCTTTATTGTTCTAAATTAAACCATACTTACCATCACGCCCATTCCAGCTGAAGCCAACGATCTCCTGCAATAAAAGAAAAATAATAAAGCAACCTCATCCTTACCTTTCGATGGTTCCCAGGACAGCTCCAGCTCTGCTACATCGAGATGACAGGCTGGACCGCAGCAGAAAGCTGCCATCCAGCCTGTCATCCCGCAGACACTGAGAAGCGCAGGCATGCTTGCGCTCCTCAGTGTCTCTCTGTGACGTCATCCAGATGAGCCGAGTTCATGTCCAATGAACTCAGCTCACCTCATGCACGTCACTGACAGCGTGGGAAAATTCTCCTGCACTCAGCGCTTCAGCGTGAGAATTCTCCCACGCTGTCAGTGACATACATGAGGTGAGGTCATGTCCAATGAACTCAGCTCACCTCATGCACGTCACTGACAGCGTGGGAAAATTCTCACGCTGAAGTGCTGAGTGCAGGAGAATTTTCCCACGCTGTCAGTGACGTACATGAAGTGAGCGGAGTTCATTGGACATGACCTCGGCTCATCTGGATGCCGTCACAGCCAGACACTGAGGAGTGGAAGTATGCCTGCGCTTCTCAGTGTCTGCGGGATGACAGGATGGATGGCAGCGTTCTGCTGCGGTCCAGCCTGTCATCTCGATGTAGCAGAGCTGAAGCTGTCGTGGGAGCCATGGAAAGGTAAGGATGAGGTTGCTTTATTATTTTACTTTTATTGCAGGAGATCGTTGGCTTCAGCTGGAATGGGCGTGGTGGTAAGTATGGTTTAATTTAGAACAATAAAGAATTGTGTGTTTATTTCAATTAAAGGACTTTTTTCTGGGTGTTGTGTTTTTTTAAATACTTTACTAGAAATTCATGGTGGTCATGTCTAATATTGGCGTGACCCCATGAATTTTGGGCTTAGGGCCAGCTGATAATGCCAAGCTGGCCTTAACCCCTTTATTACCCAGTGAGCCACCGCACCAGGGCCCTGGATGAGTTGGGTACAGCGCCAGAAGATGGCGCTTCTATGAACGCGCCATTTTCTGGGGCGGCTGCGGACTGCAATTTGCAGCGGGGGTGGCCCAGAAAGCTTGGGTCTCCCTGCGCTGCGGATTCCAGCCCCCAGCTGCCTAGTTGTATCTGGCTGGGCACAAAAATAGGGCGAAGCCCCACGCATTTTTTTTTAAAATTATTTCATGAAATTCATGGAATAATTAAGAAAAAAAGGGCTTCCCTATATTGTTGTGTCCAACCAGGTACAAATAGGCAGCTGGTGGTTGGGGGCAGCCCATTCCTGCCTGCTGTACCTGGCTGGACACAAATATAGTGCGAAGCCCCACGTCAATTTTTTTTTAATTATTTCATGAAATAATTTTTTTAAAAAAGGGCTTCCCTATATTGTTGTGTCCGGCCAGGTACAAATAGGCAGCTGGTGGTTGGGGGCAGCCTGTTCCTGCCTGCTGTACCTGGCTGGACACAAATATAGGGCGAAGCCCCACGTCAATTTTTTTTAAAATAAGTCCTTTATTTTAACACTAAATGACATTTGAGGAGTTAATAAAGATGCAGTCCCTAAATTATTATTTATTTTTTAATTAATTTTTCCCAAAACTTTTGACGTGGGCTTCGCCATATTTTTGTATGCCAGCCAGGTACAGCATCCAGCTTCTATGAACGCGCCATTTTCCGGGGTGGCTGCGCACTGCAATTTTCAGCGGGGGGAGGGGGGGGGCAGAAAGCTTGGGCCTCCCTGCGCTGCAGATTCCATCCCCCAGCTGCCTAGTTGTACCTGGCTGGACACAAAAATAGGGAGAAGCTTCACGTATTTTTTTTTTTTAATTATTTCATGAAATTCATGAAATAATTAAGAAAAAAAGGGCTTCCCTATATTGTTGTGTCCAACCAGGTACAAATAGGCAGCTGGTGGTTGGGGGCAGCCCGTTCCTGCCTGCTGTACCTGGCTGGACACAAATATAGTGCGAAGCCCCACGTCAATTTTTTTTAAATCATTTCAGGAAATTCATGAAATAATTTAAAAAAATTGATGTGGGGCTTCGCCCTATATTTGTGTCCAGTCAGGTACAGCAGGCAGGAACGGGCTGCCCCCAACCACCAGCAGCCTATTTGTACCTAGCCGGACACAACAATATAGGGAAGCCCTTTTTTTCTGAATTATTCCATGAATTTCATGAATTTAAAAAAAAAAAAACGTGGAGCTTCGCCCTATTTTTGTGTCCAGCCAGGTACAACTAGGCAGCTGGGGGCTGGAATCTGCAGCGCAGGGAGGCCCAAGCTTTCTGGGCCCCACCCGCTGCAAATTGCAGTCCGCAGCCGCCCCGGAAAATGGCGCGTTCATAGAAGCGCCATCTTCTGGCGCTGTACCCAACTCATCCAGGGCCCTGGTGCGGTGGCTCACTGGGTAATAAAGGGGTTAAGGCCAGCTTGGCATTATCAGCTGGCCCTAAGCCCGAAATTCATGGGGTCACGCCAATATTAGACATGACCACCATGAATTTCTAGTAAAGTATTTAAAAAAAACACAAACACCCAGAAAAAAGTCCTTTAATTGAAATAAACACACAATTCTTTATTGTTCTAAATTAAACCATACTTACCATCACGCCCATTCCAGCTGAAGCCAACGATCTCCTGCAATAAAAGAAAAATAATAAAGCAACCTCATCCTTACCTTTCCATGGCTCCCACGACGGCTCCAGCTCTGCTACATCGAGATGACAGGCTGGACCGCAGCAGAACGCTGCCATCCAGCCTGTCATCCCGCAGACACTGAGAAGCGCAGGCATACTTCCACTCCTCAGTGTCTGGCTGTGACGGCATCCAGATGAGCCGACAATGAACTCGGCTCACCTCATGTACGTCACTGACAGCGTGGGAGAATTCTCCTGCACTCAGCGCTTCAGCGTGAGAATTTTCCCACGCTGTCAGTGACGTGCATGAGGTGAGGTCATGTCCCATGAACTCGGCGCACCTCATGCACGTCACTGACAGCGTGGGAGAATTCTCACGCTGAAGCGCTGAGTGCAGGAGAATTTTCCCACGCTGTCAGTGACGTGCATGAGGTGAGCTGAGTTCATTGGACATGACCTCGGCTCATCTGGATGACGTCACAGAAAGACACTGAGGAGCGCAAGCATGCCTGCGCTTCTCAGTGTCCGCGGGATGACAGGCTGGATGGCAGCGTTCTGCTGCGGTCCAGCCTGTCATCTCGATGTAGCAGAGCTGAAGCTGTCCTGGGAACCATGGAAAGGTAAGGATGAGGTTGCTTTATTATTTTACTTTTATTGCAGGAGATCGTTGGCTTCAGCTGGAATGGGTGTGGCGGTAAGTATGGTTTAATTTAGAACAATAAAGAATTGTGTCTTTATTTCAATTAAAGGACTTTTTTCTGGGTGTTTGTGTTTTTTTTAAATACTTTACTAGAAATTCATGGCGGTCATGTCTAATATTGGCGTGACCCCATGAATTTCGGGCTTAGGGCCAGCGGATAATGCCAAGCTGGCCTTAACCCCTTTATTACCCAGTGAGCCACCGCACCAGGGCCCTGGATGAGTTGGGTACAGCGCCAGAAGATGGCGCTTCTATGAACGCGCCATTTTCCGGGGCGGCTGCGGACTGCAATTTGCAGCGGGTGGGACCCAGAAAGCTTGGGTCTCCCTGCGCTGCAGATTCCAGCCCCCAGCTGCCTAGTTGTACCTGGCTGGACACAAAAATAGGGCGAAGCGCCACACATTTTTTTTTTTAATTATTTCATGAAATTCATGGAATAATTAAGAAAAAAAGGGCTTCCCTATATTGTTGTGTCCGGCTAGGTACAAATAGGCAGCTGGTGGTTGGGGGCAGCCCGTTCCTGCCTGCTGTACCTGGCTGGACACAATTATAGGGCGAAGCCCCACATAATTTTTTTTTAATTATTTCATGAATTTCCTGAAATAATTAAAAAAAAATTGACGTGGGGCTTCACACTATATTTGTGTCCAGCCAGGTACAGCAGGCAGGAACGGGCTGCCCCCAACCACCAGCTGCCTATTTGTACCTAGCCGGACACAACAATATAGGGAAGCCCTTTTTTTCTTAATTATTCCATGAATTTCATGAAATAATTAAAAAAAAAAAAACGTGGAGCTTCTCCCTATTTTTGTGTCCAGCCAGGTACAACTAGGCAGCTGGGGGATGGAATCTGCAGCGCAGGGAGGCCCAAGCTTTTTGCCCTCCCCCCCCCGCTGAAAATTGCAGTCCGCGGCCGCCCCGGAAAATGGCGCGTTCATAGAAGCTGGATGCTGTACCTGGCTGGCATACAAAAATATGGCGAAGCCCACGTCAAAAGTTTTGGGAAAAATTTATTAAAAAATAAATAATAATTTAGGGACTGCATCTTTATTAAGTCCTCAAATGTCATTTAGTGTTAAAATAAAGGATTTATTTAAAAAAAAAATGGCGTGGGATCCCCCATAATTTTAGTCTCTAGCGGAGGTTAAGCAGACGGCTGGGGCAGATGTTTGAAGCCTGGGAAGGGGGTAAAACCCACGGAGCTTCCCAGGCTACTAATATCAGCCCCCAGCTGAATACCTAGCCTTTACTAGCTATTAAAATGGGGGACCCCCCAAAAAAAAATGACGTGGGGTCCCCTCTATTTTAATAGCTAGCAAAGGCTAGGCAGACAGCTGGGGGCTGATATTAATAGCTCAGGAAGGGTGCCATGAATATTGGCCCCCTCCCAGGCTAGAAACACCAGCCGTCAGCCGCCCCAGAAATGGCGCATCCATAGGATGCGCCAATTCTGGCACTTAGCCTCGCTCTTCCACGCTGCCCTGGTGCGGTGGCAGGGGGTAATAGTGGTGGGGTTCATGTCAGCGCCAGCTGCCATGAAGCCCAGGTTAGTAATGATGGCCGTCTATATGACACCCCCATTACTAACCTACAAAGTGTTAAAAAGAAAAAACACACTACACCCAGAAAAAAATAATTTATTTGAAATAAAACACCATTTTATTTAATTCTTAGTTTACTAAAAAAAAAATAGTTACCTGTCCACGTTCCTGCGCTGATCTCCCATGCACAGCTGTCACATCTGGAGATGGTGACAGCTGTGCATGGCTGCTGTAAGCTCACGCTGCCGGGAACACGTCCGCTCCCGGCAGCGGGAGCCACTGACTGAGGTCACCGGAGTGCATTCAGGCAGCGCAGCTCCGGAGACCTCCTTTACGGCAGTGCTGTACCGTGGGAATTTCTCACGATACAGCAGTGCCGTAAAGGAGCTAACCGGAGCAGCGCTGCCTGAACTCCGGTGAACCCTTACGGCCCCGTCATTCTAGCGGCGGCAGCGGTTCAGAGCGGTCACATTCTATGTGGCTGCTCTGAACTGGAGATCTTCGTGGGACACTCGTGGACTACTACGGAGGGGTAAGGATAAGGTTGTGGTTTATTATTTTATATTTTATTACAGGAGATCGATGGCTTCGGGGAATTAGGTGTCTAGGTGAGTATAGGTGTAGTTTTTTATTTTTTACTTTATTTTAGGTGGCGATCGGCGGGGACAGGTAATGTATGAACTAATTTCTTTTAGGTAACCACTGGCCACCAATGACATGTATTTAAAATTTATTGGGGACACAGTAGGGCAATTTAAATAGCAGGATCAGGCTGATGGGAACTACTGCTCCCATCGAGCTGATCCTGCTGGCAGGAGTGGACGGGGGACAGACATAGGCCGATGGGAGTAGTAGTGTCACATCGGCCTATGTCTGCCCGCACACACACCCGCACACACACCCGCACACACACACCCGCACACACACACCCGCACACACACACCCGCACACACACACCCCGCACACACACACCCCGCACACACACCCGCACACACACCCCGCACACACACACACCCCGCACACACTAATCATGACGGGTCTGGGAGGTGAGGCTGACCTGTGCGGCCGTGGGAAAGTTCATGTGAGTTCATGCAGTCAAGCATGAACTCACATGAACCCTCTGAGGGCACCGCGGCTACTTCAAATGAACAGCTGATCGGCATCACCTGATACCTCAGCTGTTCATTTGAAATAACCGGCGGGAAAGCGCAGCACAGAACGGGAAAGCCGGCGGTGAAGTCTTTTCACTGCCGGCTTCCCCGCCCGGGTCCTTCGCTCCTTGGTGCTGCGCTCCCCGCCCGGTCCTAATTTACGATTGGGATTGGAGGTGGCGAGGGGAGCGGAGGATCGGGGTGGGAGGCTGCGGGGAAGCAGTATGGGGCTGCGTGATTGTTTAAAAGCCGGCGGCTTTTTACCGCGCGCCGGCTTTTAAACAATCAGGAGAATTCTCCCACGCTGGGATGGCATTCTGATGACAAGCTGGATCGCAGCTGAGCGCTGCCATCCAGCTTGTCATCCTTCAGAGACACTGCAGAGCGCAGGCATTATGGGAACTTCCGATTCCGGTATTCGATATTATAAAAGTATCGGAATTAAGTATCGGAATTCCGATACAGTGAATATCGGCCGATACCCGATATTTCAGTATCGGAATGCTCAACACTATTGATGACTTCTTAAAAATCTGGACTGTCTAAACAAGAACTTATAAAAAAGGTGCCTGTAATAAAACATCAAACCAGTCTCTTTTTCATCTGCTTGCCCACTCCATTCTGGAGAAGCTCGATGACATCTTCTCAGTCTCTCCTACAGAAGGGGCAGCGTAAGACGGTGCAGGTTTAACAGTCGTGACACTCTACACCAGGTTATATGCCTGTGATGAGGATGTGGTCTATAACTTGGAGAATAACAGAAGAAATGAGAGAGGAGGTTTCCAAGGAGAGGGGAAGCACTGGAGAAGTATTGATTGATGGTTGAGGAAGGAGAAGATTGTCATGGGCAGAGCCAATGATTCTTTAGGGATTATATCAGAAAAAAAAATAATTTTATAAAAATGGAGCATAGAGATGAGCGAATCATCTGAATTTGAATTTGCTTTGAATTTCACAAAAAAATTAAGATTAACCGACACAATTTTTTTTGCGATTCCATTTGCTTGATTCCTTTCAGAGCTGTAAAGGAAATTATTTATTTTTTAAAAAGTTATTCTCACCTTGTCCCTCACCTTCTGGTTACACAGCTTCCCCCCCTATCTTATACTAGCTCGCTTCCTCCCTACGACTCCAGTTTTCTCTTCTGTCTTAAGGCTTCAATCCTTGGCACCTCCAGTGCTGACTGGTCTTCTAGTAATGTCGTGTCAACGCATGTCATGATTTCATGCAAGGCCTACTAAGCATTGGAGGTCCCAAAGAGTGAAGACAGAAGATAAGACTGAAATCAAAGGAAGGAAGCCACTGGCGGACTGGGCAGGGAGCTTCAACACCAAGACAAGTGAAGGGCGAGATGAGTATAATGTTTAGGTTTTTGGTGGGGGTGGATGGCTTTCGAAAAATCATCTAAGAATAATAAATGGCTTTTGCCAGCAATTGAATTTGCATAAATTCACTGCAAATTGAATTTCTCTATCAAACTCAAGTGAATTTGGCAAATGGAATTTCAGCAAATTCGCTCATCCCTATTGGAGCAGAATTTTCTAGGCTTTGTAGAAAAAAGTGAAGAATTTGAATTGGAGGGAATCACGTGGAGGGAATCACAATGAGAGTTGGAGAATGAGCGATCATTCAGCGGTCACCTCTCTCCAAAATGCCCAATTTTTTTTTCTGTAACACATGCTTTGGTGGAAGACTTACGCAAGATATTTGCTTTACAAAGTCTGGCTTAGATTACTTTTTTCCTAAGTGCATAGCTAGCTTACTCTAGTCATTATAAGCATCAAGCTAAAATGTTATTGGTACTTTACTGTATGAGTAAAGAACAGAGATATAATTGGTGACCTTACCCAAAAATGTGATATACAGATTTGTGTGCTCTAGATTGGGTTGTCCACTAATGGACCTAAGGGGTAACTGGTATGATACCTCATAATAATGTCAGAATTTAGGTATAACAAACATCTTGTCCCCTGGTTGACCATGCATCTTCTCAACTGGTTGACCATGCATCTTGTCCACTTTTTGACCATGCCTCTTCTCCTCTGGTTGACCATGCATCATGTCCACTGGTTGAAGATGAGTCTTGTCCATTGGTTGGTGAGGCACCTTGACCCATGGATGACCATGCATCTTGTCCACTATTGATCATGCATCTTGTCCATTTTTGACCATGCTTCTTGTCCCCTGGTTGACTACACATAATTTCCACTAGTAAAAATACATCTTTGCCACTTGTTGACCATTTATCTTGTCCATTGGTTGACCATGCATTAATTTTCTTATGTTGTCTTTGTGAAATTATTTTTGCTGAACTTTTACATAATTGTGCCACTTTGGGGACCAGAGATCTTGCGTTGAATACTATTAGTAAGAATCTGTGAGTATATACTTATACTTTCTGTGTATTTTGTTGTTTGACAGGGGAATAGAGTAAATGAGACACTTTTATTACCGACCATCTCTCTACCTCCTCCTTACCACTGTGAAGAGGATTCCTCAGAGTCCTAGAAAATGAGATGGACAACCTAGTAGAAGTCCAACTACCTACAAACTACAAAGAATTCTTTAAAGAAGTTACGTAATTTTCCTTTTTTTTAAAATCTGGAATCTAAAGTCACCTGTATGGAGAAGAAAGGATACAGCTTGGACTATGCAACTTTTGATGGACTTCTAGATGCTTTTTTATTGCAGTGTCTCTAACCTTTGGCTCATCAACCTTTAGGGCATAATTGCTGGAGACATGAGCCACTGCTGGGAGACGACTGTTTTATGATATAGAGGAAAGACGACAATGCCCTGTTGTTGGACAGAAGTATAATATTGGTCCATGTATCATGTAAGGAAGGCACTACTATATCTTTGTGATTGGTGGAAATCCTACCCCATAAAATATAATTCAAAGTTTTGAGCAAAACGTACGTGTTGTCTGACTGGAATTTCCCATTATCTGAATGGGTACCTGATACTATTCTATAATGCTATACAAGAAGGTGCATTAAATTTCCATACAGATGTACTGCTTTGATTGACTTTATTACAAGTCTTTGTATCTTCAAATGAATTTACCCTAAAATGGCAACACTCCATCCTCCAACTCAAGATTGGAAAGTGCAAAGATAGAGTAACAAAAAGCTTCCCCCTATGTTAAGGAAAAGGGCTGTGTCAGGTATAACTTCCCCTTCTTTAGTTACCTTCCTGCTTGCTACCTCTGCTGTCTTCCTTATACACACCCCCTAGTAAGCGGCTCTCCTCCTTCTGCTCTCCACAACAATCAACTAACTTCCATCCTGGAAATAACTTCCTTTTACTTCCTAAAAACTTCTCCAAACTACAAGACGTGGCTTACAATGAACTCTCTCTGTGCCCTGCATCTACACCTTACATCTGTTACCTTCACTTTCTCCAACAAAAGTGCTTTAGGATACATTAATATATTTCTGCAGAACTTAATAATACTGTCAACCATTGCATGAAACATAATATATAGGAAGAGCATCACTATAACAGATTAGTCACAACTAGGGCTGCCAACAGGAATTTCAGGGTCCCATACTGACAAAATTTTCGGGCCCCCTTGAGACTCCAACCAGGCTCCACCCCAGCTCCACCTCCACCTTTCGAACCTTCCAAAGTCCCACCACCCACTCTTGGAAAAACTCCACTTCTGCACCCTGTCCTCACATTACCAGTTCCCAGTGAACACCATATCACATACATAGCTGCAGCTTTTGTTTTGGCTAAAAGATTTTTTAAGCTTGCCACCACGACAAGTTAGACATTTTTGGCTGGGCCCCACTCTACTCTAAAAACCTCTTAAAATATCCAACTCTCTTTTTAGGTATATTTTTCGTTAAACCCTTTACCCCTGGAGTTAGTTTGCATGGTAATGACCAGGCCATTTGTTACATTTCTGATTAGTCTCAATTTATGAGGTAATAACTCTGGAACGCTTCAACGGATCCCCCTGATTCTGTGGTAAAATTTATTTGATATGACTGGCATTTATTTGTGAAAAAATCGTAAATTTGGTGAAAATTTTGCAATTTACAAACCTTGAATTTTCATGCCCTTAAATCAGAGAGATATGTCACACAAAATACTTAATAAATAACATTTCCCACATGTCTACTTTACATCAACACAATTTTGGAACCCACATTTTTTTTGTTAGGAAGTTATAAGGGTTAAAAGTTGACCAGCGATTTCTCATTTTTCCAACAAAATTTACAAAAAAAATGTTTTAAGGACCACATCACATTTGAAGTGACTTCGAGGGGCCTTTATGACAGAAAATACCCAAAAGTGACACCATTTTAAAAACTGCACCCCTCAAGGTGCTAAAAACCACATTTAAAAAAGTTTATTAACCCTTCAGGTGTTTCACAGGAATTTTTGGAATGTGGAAGAAAACAATGAACATTTAACGTTTTTGCGCAAAAATGTTATTTTAGAATTTTTTCTTTATTTTTGTAAGATTAACATGAAAAAAATGGACCCCAAAATGTTGTGAAATTCCTCCTGAGCACCTTGATACCCCATGTGGGGGAAAACCACTGTTTGGGTGCATGGCAGGGCTCGGAAGGGAAGGAGCGCCATTTGACTTTTTGAATGTAAAATTTGCTTGAATAATTAGCGAACACCATGTCGTGTTTGGGGAGCCCCTGATGTGCCTAGACAGTGGAAACCCTACAAGTGACACCATTTTAGAAACTTGACCCCTTAAGGAACTTATTTAGATATGTGGTGAGCACTTTGAACCCCCAAGTGTTTCACAAAAGTTTATGACGTAAAGCTGAGAAAATAAATAAATCACTTTTTTAAAAAAAAAAATTATATTTTTAGCTACATTTTTTTTATTTTCACAAGGGTAACAGGAGAAATTGGACCCCAAAAGTTGTTGTGCAATTTCTCCTGAGCACGCAGATACCCCATATGTGGTCAAAATATAGTTCTGAAGCACAGTGCAAAGCTCAGAAGGGCTAGTTTGGCGGTGCCATGTCACATTGGCAGAGCCCCTAAGGTGCCAGAGCAGCAAAACCCCCTATAAGAGACCCCATTTTACAAACTACACACCACATGTACCTCACAGAATTTTACACTATTGGGAGTACCAGAGACACATACACACATAGACACATTCAAATGAAAGGGTCTGTGCACATATCAGTGTGTTTCCACGGACCATGTGTCCATGGGCAAAACATATTGACATGTTAATTTTTTTCGCCCTGCACAGGCCGCAAAACATCCCACACTGATGACACACGGATGTCTAAAGATGTCCCCTGTTGTAATCCACCTGAACACTCATGCAGAGGAGCGGTCAGATGGATTGTGTTGCAGGACACCGCTCGCCGAGCGCAGCTCCGGGACCCGCTCACTGGAGCGAGTTATTCTCACCTGCTCCCCTACGTGCGCGGTCAGGTGGATTACAGAGGAGGACATCTTAAGACTGGTGAGTGTAAGGATTTTTTTTATTTTATTCTTATTTTTACACCAGGACACAGCAGGAGCAAAATACTACTCTCAATATTATCCCTTGCTTGCGCTGATCACATCGCCGGCAGGGGACAATGATGAGGGCAACGATCAGCACCCGGCGCTTGGGAACAGCGCTACCTGCACCGCTGATTCCCAGGCACTGGTACGTGTGTTCCTGATGCGGCACACAGGCATCACACGATTTCCACATATATGCTACACATTGCACGCGGACAAGGATATCTTCGCTCCTGGTTTTTCCGGTACCGGAAATATCAGAACGTGTGAAACCGGCCTTACTCTAGACTCTGGCTGGCCTCTGTATAGATGTATCCTTTTTTTCAGAGGTTCACAAAACTGTGGCCAATGGCACTTTTATGCACGCCTAATATGAAGACGGACACCATGGGATCACAGGCCAGACGGCATCCACAGTGGCCTACATCTGCTTCATTACAGGGAATCTTCTGCTGGGGGTTCCATATAAATCATGTATTTCAGAGATTTACATGGAAACCCCGGTGTAAGCGCTCAGCGCAGAGCGCAAGATAAATGTGAGCCGAACCTTGCTGCGATCTTTGGGAGGCAGAATGAACAAATCAGCAGCAGGTGAAGAATTGGTTTTATTTATTTTTTAAGCTGTTCCTTGTACAGTATAATTGATTAGACGACTTTAACCCCTTAAGCCCCGCGGGTGGTTTGCACGTTAATGAACGGGCCAATTTTTACAATTCTGACCACTGTCACTTTATGAGGTAATTACTCTGGAACGCTTCAACGGATCCCCCTGATTCTGAGACTGTTTTTTCATGACATATTGTACTTCATGATTGTGGAAAAATTTCTTCGATATCACTTGCGTTTATTTGTGAAAAAAACGGAAATTTGGCGAAAATTTTGAAAATTTTGCGATTTTCAAAATTTGAATTTTTATGCCCTGAAATCAGAGCGATATGTCACACAAAAGAGTTAATAAATAACATTTCCCACATGTCTACTTTACATCAGCACAATTTTGGAACCAAAATTTTTTTTTGTTAGGGAGCTATAAGGGTTAAAAGTTGACCAGCGATTTCTCATTTTTCCAACAAAATTTATAAAACCATTTTTTTAGGGACCACATCACATTTGAAGTCACTTGGAGAGGTCTTTATGACAGAAAATACCCAAAAGTGACACCATTCTAAAAACTGCACCCTCAAGGTGCTCAAAACCACATTCAAGAACTTTATTAACCCTTCAGGTGCTTCACAGGAATTTTTTGAATGTGGAAGAAAAAAATGAACATTTAACTTTTTTCACAAAAATGTTACTTTAGACCCAATTTTTTTTATTTTCACAGGGGTAACAAGAAAAAATGAACACCAAAATTTGCTGTGCAATTTCCTCTGGGCACGCAGATACCCAATATTTGGGGAAGAAACACTGTTTGGGCGCATGGCAGGGCTCGGAAGGGAAGGAGCGTCATTTGACTTTTTGATTGTAAAATTTGCTTGAATAATTAGCGGACGCCATGTTCGGTTTGGAGAGCCCCTGTGTGCCCAAACTTTGGAGCTCCCCCACAAGTGACCCCATTTTGGAAACTAGACCCCCCAAGGCACCTTTCTAGATGCATAGTGAGCACTTGGAACCCCCAGGTGCTTCACAAATTGATTCGTAAAAATGAAAAAGTGAAAAAAAAAAAACACTTTTTCATTTTTACGAATCAATTTGTGAAGCACCTAGGGGTTCCAAGTGCTCACTATGCATCTAGATAGGTGCCTTGGGGGGTCTAGTTTCCAAAATGGGGTCACTTGTGGGGGAGCTCCAATGTTTGGGCACACAGGGACTCTCTAAATGCAACATGGCGTCCGCTAACAATTTGAGCCGATTTTCCATTCAATTTGTTAGCGGACACCATGTCGCGTTTGGAGAGCCTGTGATGTGCCTAAACAGTGGAGCTCCCCCACAAGTGTCCCCATTTTGGAAACTATACCCCTCAAGGATTTTATTAAGTGAACATTTTGAACCCAGAGGTACGGCACAGAATTTGTTTACATTAGGTCATCATATTGAATAAGTTGTCATTATTCTTGAGCGCAAGTGCTCGCTACTTGAGTTTGCATCGGGTACTCAGGTATGCACCATGTACAGCGTGTGCTTGAGTGACATGCTCGAGTCCCTGCTCCGCATGTTTCACGGTTATTAGACACCCAAAAAAAACATGCGGGGATCGCTCGTGCATGGCAGGCAATCCCCGTAAAGTTTTTTGGCCGCGAAGCATATGGGGCAGAGACTCGAGCATGTCACTCAAATACCCACGATACTCAATGCATACCAGAGCACCCGATGCAAACTCAAGTAGCGAGCACTTGCTCTCAACACTAGTCACCATATCGTCATCTTTTTTTCTTACTTTTGAAAAAAATCCCAACCCCAGCCCTAGCCCTAGCACAACCCTAGCCCCAGCACAACCCTAGCCCCAGCACAACCCTAGCCCCAGCACAACCTTAGCCCCAGCACAACCCTAGCCCCAGCACAACCCTAGCCCCAAACCCAGCCCTAACCCTAGCCCAATCCTAACCCAAGAGTTTATTTTTGACGCCGTTCCTTGTGCGGTATAAGTGATTAGACGACTTTATTCTTCGGGTCGGTGTGATTACAGCAATGCCAGAATCATATGGGGTTTTTATGACCGACAGCTGTCACACACTAAAAGACGCATTTTTTGTAAAATCTAGTTTTTGCATCGCCATATTTTGAGAGCTATAATTTTTCCAGATTTTGGCAGACAGTCATGTGACGGCTCGTTTTTTGCGGGATGACTTGACGTTGTTATTGGTGCCACTTTCAGGCACGTGACATTTTTTGATCGCTTTCTATTCCGATTTTTGGGAGGCAGAATAAACAAAAACCAACAATTCAGGAATTGTTTTTTTTTTTTTATTATTCTGTTCCGCGTGTGGTAAAATTGATGAGGCAGCTTTATTCTTTGGGTCAGTACGTTTACAGCGGTACCACATTTGTATCATTTTTCTATGTTTTGGCGCTTATACACAATAAAAGCTATTTTATAGAAAAAAATATTTTTTAGCATTGCTTTATTCTGAGAGCTATAACTTATTTATTTTTCGGCTGATGGAGCTGTGTTGTGGCTTGTTTTTTGCGGGACGAGATGACGTTTTCAGCGGTATCATTTTTATTTATATGCGTCTTTTTGTTCGTGTGTTATTCCACTTTTTGTTTGGCGGTATGGTGATAAAGCATTGTTTTTTGCTTGTTTTTTTTTTTTTTTTTTTTTTACCGTGTTCACTGAAGGGGTTAACTTGTGGGACAGTTTTATAGGTCAGGTTGTTCCGGACGCGGCGATACCAAATATGTGTACTTTTATTGTTTTTTTTTTTATTTTTTTTATAATAATATTTATTGATGGGTACATTATATTTTTATTTTTGGTGTATTATTTTTTTTATTTTTTTATAATATTTTTGCACATTTTTTTTTTTTTTTTCCACTTTCAGACAGTTTGTACACGTTATTACTTTGTCCCACTCTGGGACTTTCACTTTTTTTTTCTTATCGCCTGCATGGCACAGGAATGGAGCACCATCCCTATGCCATGAAGGCTGTCAGAAGTGCACAGTGTGAAGATTGCTTGGAGATGCACTGCGCATGTCCAAGCAATCTTCCTGCTCTCTGGTGACCCGGATGTTGTCATGACGACATCGGGTCGTCATGGCAACACCCGGGAAGCCGCTGCAGACTGCGCTGGAAGCCGGAAGAGGAGGTGAGTATCGCCGATCACCTCCCCTTGCCCCCGCAATGCCGCGATCGATTTCGATCGACTTCGATCACAGCATAGCGGGGGTTAATGTGCTGGGACCGCTCCCTGCACATAGTACCGGGTGTCAGCTGTGACAATCAGCTGACACCCGGCGGCGATCGCGCCCGCACAGCCTGTGTGCGCGCGCGCGATCGCGATGACGTACTAATACGGGTCTGGGTCTTAAGTCCCAGGGCACAGACACGTATTAGTACGTCAGATGTTATTAAGGGGTTAATCTTCAGGTCGGTGCCCTTACAGCGATACCAGATTTATAGCGGGTTTGTAGGTTTTGCAACTGTCACACACTAAAAAACTTTTTTTTGTGCAGACTAGTTTTTGCATCGCCATATTTTGAGAGCTATAAGTTTTCCATATTTCGGCCAACAAAGTCATGTAAGGGCTTGTTTTTTGTGGGACAAGTTAACGCTTTTATTGGTACCATTTTTGGGCACGTGACATTTTTTGATCGCTTTCTATTCCGATTTTTGAGAAGCAGAATAAACAAAAACCAACAATTCAGGAATTGTGTTTTTTTTATGCCGTTCCATGTGTGGTAAAATTGATAAGGCAGCTTTATTCTTCGAGTCAGTACGTTTACAGCGATACTACATTTGTATCTTTTTTTATGTTTAGGCACTGTGGTAAGACGAGTCACTAGGCTGCTTCCAGAAGTAGACAGAGGAACGCTTTCGTCTGCAGGTTTATTTAAAATGGCATATAGCACTGCAGGTACCCCAAAATAAGCACGGCCTTGCTGGCATAACAGTAAAACAAAAGATAAACTACAGCACAGTCCATATTCAAGAGGGATTTGCCTGCTTGAGTTGCAACACACTTCAGCTCCCCCTGAGCTGAAGTTCCACGCAGTCTGGAGACCTCCTTCTCCAACAGACAAAAACCTCAATGCTAGATTTTTAGCTCCTCCAGCCACACCCTTGAGATGGAGATATAGTGAATGACCTCCCACCCTTCACAAGGGTCATTCACAAAAAAACACTCCATTTTAAAATGGTGGTTTAACCTCCAACACATAACATGCTGGAGAAAACTTGCAGGTTCAGTTCACTGAAGCTAGTAGCTGCAGTGAAACATATCTCCACTCACATATATCACCAGTGACTCTGACAAATATTCCCCCCATCTGCCCAAAGCTGCGGATTTGAGCACCTTCAGACACCAGACAGAGAATTCTAGAGAGGGCATCTGCGTTACTGTGTAGCTTCCCAGGTCTATGCTCCACGTGAAAATTAAAGTCTTAGAGACCTAAGAACCACCCCGTCACCCAGGCATTCTTACTAGTGTTGAGCGAGTATGTTCTATTAACCCTTTCGCCGAGAATGCTTGGGCCGAGCACCGAGTATTTTAGCTGCTCGGTGATAGGCTTGAATCCCTACCGTGTGCATGATTTGCGACTGTTTGACAGTTTTATTACATGTGAGGATTGTCTATTTCTTACACATTCCTCACATGTAATAAAGCTGCCAAACAGTTGCAAATCATGCACACGGGAGCGATTCAACCATATCACCGAGCAGCTCTAAATACTCGGAGCTCGGCCCGAGCGTACTCGGGCAGAATATACTGGCTCAACACTAATTCCTACCCTTCTTTTCCCTCAAGTATCTCAAAGGGGCATGGTCTGACATGAGTTTAAACTTCCGGCCTAGCAGGTAATATCTTAGCCTATCTACGGCCCATTTTATGGCTAAGCATTCTTTCTCTACTATAGCATAGTTTTTAAGCAGAGAGCTTCCGGCTCATATACTGAATGGGATGTTCCTCCCCATTTATCTCTTGGGACAGCACGGCTCCTAGGCCAACTTCTGAAGCATCTGTCTGGACCACGAATTCTTTATTAAAGTCTGGTGCGACCAGTACCAGCTGCTTACACAGTGCCAGCTTTAGCTGTTGGAACGCCATCTCCATTTCAACCGTCCATTTCACCATCGTTGATTTAGTGCCTTTGGGAAGATCCGTAAGTGGTTTGGCCATCATGGCAAAATTTAGGATAAACCACCGGTAATATCCCACAATTCTAATTTCTTGGAGAGCGGTTGCGGCCAGTTCTGGATTACCTCGACCTTTTTCACTTGCGGCTTGATTTTGCCTCTCCCGACAACATAGCCTAAGTACTTGGCCTTTTCCTTCCCAATGGCACATTCTATTGGATTTATAATAAACTCCGCCTTCACTTAGACCATCCAGAATTGCCTGTACCTTTGGTAGATGACTAGCTCAGTCTGAGCTAAAGACCACAATGTCATGAAGGCAGGTTGTGGCATACTTCTTATGTGGGGCTAGGATCCGATCCATGGCCCGCTGGAAGGTGGCTGGGGTCCCCTGCAGCCTGAAAGGCATTCAAGTATATTTGAAACACCCATCGGGTGTCGATACAGTCGTATTCTCCTTGGCCCTCTGGGACATGGGGATCTGCCAGTGCCCTTCGTCAGGTCAAGGGTGGTAATGTACCTCGCAGATCCAAGCCTCTCAATGAGTTCATCGACACGGGGCATCGGGTATGCGTCACACTTGGATACTTCATTCAGCTTGCGGTAGTCGTTACAAAATCTCCACTCCCCGTCGGGCGTTGGCACGAGAATGATGGGACTCAACCATCCATTCCTCTATCACGCCAAGGTCTAGCATCCTCTTCACCTCAGTTTATATTACCTCACAGTGTGCTTCAGGAATCCTACAGAGTATAAGGTTTACCCTAACATGTGTTTCTTTCAGCACGTCATGCTCGACCACCAGCGTATGCCCCAGGTCACGGTTCCGTGCAGCAGCTCTCCACACTGCTGCTTCTGGGCTGGCGATAGAGTCTCTGCTAAATGACATCCTCCACTTTGGCTTTTGGACTGGCTCCCAAACAAGGAGCCCCCCAGTGTTTCCCGATCTCGCCACGGTTTGAGCAAGCTCACATGATATACTTGGTGCGGCTTTCTACGGCCAGGATGGTGGACTTTGTAATTCACTTCGCTGAGTTTCTCCACCACCTCATACGCACCTTGCCACTTGGCCAGGAACTTGCTCTCGATGGTGGGAATAAGCACCAGAACGTGATCCCCAGGCTGGAACTGCCTCAGCCTCGCTGATCGGCTATACACCCTTACCTGTGCTTTCTGCAACTGGGCGATGTGCTCGATAATGCTCTGGTGGAGCGTGACTTCTGCCTCCCAGGTTTCTTTGGCGATGTCTAGGAGTCCTAGTGGATATAGACCATACAGGAGCTCTAACGGAGACAAGCCAGTGAAGACTTAAGGACCTTCTCTGATGGAGATGAGCAGAAATGGAAGCAGGTAATCTCAGTCTCACCCATCCTTCTCAACGACCTTCCAGAGCATCACTTTTAAGGTCTTGTTAAAGTGCTCCACTAGGCCATCCGTCTGTGAATGGTAACCTGAGGGCCGCAGCTGAACAACCTGAAGGATCTTACACAGCTCCTTCATCACTTTGCTCATGAAGGGGGTTCCCTGGTCTGTCAAAATCTCCTTCGGCAAACCTGTCCTGGCAAAAATATGGACCAGTTCCCAGGCTATACTTTTACTTGATGAGTTTCTTAGTGGAACCGCTTAGGGGTACCGGGTCATATAGTCCATGACCATCAGGATGTATTGGTGGCCCCAGGCTGATTTAACTAAGGGACCCATGAGGTCCATCGCACAGCACGTGTTCGGGCGCGAACGCCAGTGCGTAATAATAAGTACCTGGTCCATGAGGCCCAGGGCACGGGGACGTATTATTACGTACCATGTCAGAAAGGGGTTAAGGGAATGTGTCACATACATTCTTTAAAATTACCAATAATACCACATACAAAGGACAAATACCGTCACACCATGGCCAGACCATATATTACCACCATGCACTGAACGAATAATACGACATACAAGGAACAAATACCACCGCACTATGAACAGACCACATATTACCACCACATAGTGAACGAATAATACCACATACAGGGAACAAATACCACCACACCATGACCAGATCACATATTACCACCACATAGTGACCGAATAATACCACATTCGATGAAACAAATAGTGCCACACCATGACAAGATCACACATAATCACCACATAGTAACCAATAATACCACATTTAAGGAATAAACACAGTCACACCATGACTGGATCACATATTACCACCACATAGTGACCAAATGCTACAATACTGATCATTAATAAAAAACACAATGCTAAGTGTCATTCTACACAGAAGCTCTGTACACAGTATACAGTGTATAATGTGCAGGTAATAAGGTGATCACCAGTGACATTATACAAGGGAGATCTGGGATATATGCCTCCCAACCTAGGCCCATCCTGATATACAGTACAGACCAAAAGTTTGGACACACCTTCTAATTTAAAGATTTTTCTGTATTTTCATGACTATGAAAATTGTACATTCACACTGAAGGCATCAAAACTATGAATTAACACATGTGGAATTATATACTTAACAAAAAAGTGTGAAACAACTGAAAATATGTCTTATATTCTAGGTTCTTCAAAGTAGCCACCTTTTGCTTTGATGACTGCTTTGTACACTCTTGGCATTCTCTTGATGAGCTTCAAGAGGTAGTCACCGGAAATGGTTTTCACTTCACAGGTGTGCCCTGTCAGGTTTAATAAGTGGGATTTCTTGCCTTATAAATGGGGTTGGGACCATCAGTTGTGTTGTGCAGAAGTAAGGTGGATACACAGCTGATAGTCCTACTGAATAGACTGTTAGAATTTGTATTATGGAAAGAAAAAAGCAGCTCAGTAAAGAAAAACAAGTGGCCATCATTACTTTAAGAAATTAAGGTCAGTCAGTGCGAAAAATTGGGAAAACTTTGAAAGTGTCCCCAAGTGCAGTTGCAAAAACCATCAAGCGCTTCAAAAGAAACTGGCTCACATGAGGACCGCCCCAGGAAAGGAAGATCAAGAGTCACCCTGCTTCTGAGGATGTTTATCCGAGTCATCAGTCTCAGGAATCGCAGGTTAACAGCAGCTCAGATTAGAGACCAGATCAATGCCACACAGAGTTTTAGCAGCAGACACATCTCTTCAACAACTGTTAAGAGGAGACTTTGCGCAGCAGGCCTTCATGGTAAAATAGCTGCTAGGAAACCACTGCTAAGGACAGGCAACAAGCAGAAGAGACTTGTTTGGGCTAAAGAACACAAGGAATGGACATTACACCAGTGGAAATCTGTGCTTTGGGCTGATGAGTCCAAATTTGAGATCTTTGGTTCCAACCACCATGTCTTTGTGCGACGCAGAAAAGGTGAACGGATGGACTCTACATGCCTGGTTCCCACCGTGAAGCATGGAGGAGGAAGTGTGATGGTGTGGGGGTGCTTTGCTGGTGACACTGTTGAGGATTTATTCAAAATTTAAGGCATACTGAACCAGCATGGCTACCACAGCATCTTGCAGCAGCATGCTATTCCATCCGGTTTGCGTTTAGTTCGACCATCATTTATTTTTCAACAGGACAATGACCCCAACACACACCTCCAGGCTGTGTAAGGGCTATTTGACCAAGAAGCAGAGTGATGGGGTGCTACGCCAGATGACCTGGCCTCCACAGTCACCAGACCTGAACCCAATTGAGATGGTTTGGGATGAGCTGGACCACACAGTGAAGGCAAAATGGCCAACAAGTGCTAAGCATCTCTGGGAACTCCTTCAAGATTGTTGGAAGTCCATTTCCAGTGACTACCTCTTGAAGCTCATCAAGAGAATGCCAAGAGTGTGCAAAGCAGTCATCAAAGCAAAAGTTTGCTACTTTGAAGAACCTGGAATATAAGACATATTTTCAGTTGTTTCACACTTTTTTGTTAAGTATATAATTCCACATTTGTTAATTCATAGTTTTGATGCCTTCAGTGTGAATGTACAATTTGCATAGTCAAGAAAATACAGAAAAATCTTTAAATGGTTTGGTGTGTCCAAACTTTTGGTCTGTACTGTATATGTCCCCCATCCTGGGCCCATCCTTGTGTCTATGTCCCCCATCCTGGTATGTATGTCTCCCATACTGGTATATATTTCTCCCATCCTGCTATATATGTCCCCCTTCCTGGAATATATGTCTCCCTTCATGGGCCCCTTTCTGATATATATGTCCCCCATCCTGGTATATGTCCTTCTTCCTGGGCACCATCCTGGTATATATGTTCCCCATCCTGGTATATATGTCCATATATATATACACCCCCATCCTGGTATATATGTCCTCCATCCTGGTGTATGTCCTCCATCCTGGGCCCCATCCAGGTATATATATCCCCTGTTCTGCCACTATTCTTTAACGCATACCACATGGTGTCCTCTTCTGTAGCTGGCGTAGAGGCCGGCAGCTGATTTCAGTGTGCAAGTGACTTGCACGCTAACGTCAGCTGCTGGCATCTGAGAGGCTAGCAGCCAAAAATGAGGTGAAGGGAACCGGCGGGTGTCTGTGCTGCAATGCATTCCAGCTGAATGTGCCCCCGAGGACTCACATCAAGCTGAAATATGTGCTAGCATTGGCAGGCCCCCCGCCCGCACAGGCCCTGACGCTTTTGCGCCCCCTGTGACCGCAATCGTTACACCCCTATTGAGTAATGGTGGTGCTGTGGGATAGATCACCTCGGATCTGATACTGATGGTATGCTGTATGTTAAGGTGAGGTAATATCTGCCATAGTCCTGGACATCCCCTTAAGTCTAGATTAGATAGAAAGCCCCTAAATTGCGCGCCGTGTGCCAAGTCCTAACTAACTAATGATCGTCAGCAAACACCATTATCCGGAAACCTGTAATTATCCAGCAGTTGTAAAATCACTTATTACCAAATCAATAAAACAAGCTGCAATTAAGTCTACAATTAAAAAAAGTAAATAACAAAAACCTTCCCTACGAGATTTTGAACTTTTGGACTTTATATCAAGATGTTTTACTACATTAGCGATAAAGACGTGAGTTTACACCACAGGTGCTGGATCCTCCTGGATTACAGAGTCCTGAAGGTTCAGTGCAGATTTTACAGGATACATTTGTAGCACATCATCGATCCTGAGAATCTGGAATATTGGATTTTAATCCACTGTTTGATGTTGTCTTATGTGTGAGCTGAACTCATGGCCCCAGACCTGTCAACCACGACTAGGTAACCCACAGCCAAAATGGTCACTAAAGTGATGGATTGAAACTTTCTTGTTTACTCAACCTGAAGAAATGTGACAAGAAGTCAGGAGTGAGCAGGTGATACCGGCTGTCGCTTGTAACAATCAATCATTTCCTGGTCTGCCCACTAGGCGGAGCGCTGGGTTTCATGCTGCAGAGACAGTTGATAAGTAACAATCACCTGAAGAAGATCTGCTCCGATCATCTTGGAACTTAGGAGATATTGGTCTGGTACATCGTTCACCATGTCTGACAACCCCGTCTACAATCCCGTGAGTACAGCCTGCACCCACCCGGGCATGGCGCTGGTGGGAGCTGCTGTTGGGTACATGCCACCATAGTGATGTCATATTACATATAGAGATGAGCAAATCAAGAAGTAACAAATCAAATTCATTCTCAATTTCTCCAAAATTTTTGACTGCGGCAAACTGGAAATTTTCAGGATTCGATTCTCGCGAATCCAGAAAATTTGGCAGCCAGATGGTTGTCCCAGGTCCTACCCTGAGTCCTTCTGCAACTTCTCAGTTCTCCGCACAATTCTTTTGTTCTTCCGGTGCTGAAGCCCACACGGTCAATGGAGGGCAATGCACATCATTGATGGCCACCCACCAAGGGTCCCTGCACTGGAAGAACGAAGATGAACGTATAGGATCGGGGAGCTGTAGGGCTGCGGAGGAGGCATATTGGATGGGTAAGAACAATTTTTTAGGTTTTCGTTAACCCCTTACCTCCATGTATTATGCTTTGGGGTGTGGAGAGAAAAAAGAAACTGTGGTCGATCAGCTCACCAAATAGTTGAATAGTAAACGCGGAGTTGTCAGAAGCCACGCACGGATCCGGTCAGTTTTCTTTTTCACGTCAAGCAGTGCCCCCATTCGATTCAATAGCAGCTCTCAGACGTTTACTTAAGACCACCGTGTAGTTGAAAGCCTACTGAAGAATAATAGGCGCACGTTTCTCGATACATTTTGCACATTTTAGGCAGCCTGTGCCCAACAAAATTAAATCTATGCCCGTCTCTGGTCAAGATCTGTCTGTGGTGTAATTTATATTTTCCTTTTTTAATGCCGTGTGAAAAAAGGAAAAAAAAAAAAGCTTCGTAGGCAGAAATGCTATTGCAAGGAAAATACAATATCAAAATTCATATTTCACAAGTTCACAAAGTTGCTTTAACCCTTTAATGATGTCATGCGTACATCCACGGCGGATGTGTGCACCGCATGTATGGAGCGAGCTCAGGAGCTGTATTACATAGCCAGCACCAGGGATGGACGTATCATTGGTGCAAGAGGTTGGTGCGGCATCACACCTTACCACCTTTATTGATTTTAATGAGCATGCCCACACATGTAATACTGCACCCCGTGGCATAGCCTGGGATGTCAGCGCCCGGGGCAATGCAAGTATTGTGCATGCCCCAACCGGTGGATCATTGGTGCTCCTTCACCCAGAATCCTTTCAACCAGTCCAGGATTAAACTCCTTATCCCCCCAAGCACATGGATTATTTTAAAAAAAAAATTAATGTAATTTTAGTTTGCTTTTTGACCCTCTAGTTTTTTTTTTTGTTGCTTTTTGCAGAAATTTAACTTAAAATTTTTAAAATAAAAAGTTATACAAATTTATATATATTTTTAGCTTTAGTTAACTTTTTTTTACATTTTTTATAAAACTTTTTTTTATTAAACTAGCTCAGTTTATAACACTAAACCTAGCGCTAACCTTAAGTCTAGCCCTAAACCTAACCATAGAGAGGGGTTAGGGTCGTATAACCCTAAAAACAGAATTCCATACAGTCATTATTCATTACCTGCTCAGCTTGTCATTTCATTTCAGTCTCTGCTTATGTAGTGGATGGTGGGGGTGATGGTGCAGGGAGTCCCAGTACCGTTAGTGCTGGCGAAGCAAAAAGCCAAAGACAACGTATTGCAGTCCAGGGTCTTTTACTCACAGTTCATATATTCCCAGTCACTTCTGTCAGCAATGACCGCCCGAGCCGTGCTGCGTCCACCAGGTGAGGGGCTCGGTCAACCCCCAGGCAGTTCAGGAATATGGCACAGGACCCCCTTCTATCCTTTCTCTGGCCTGCCCCACCAGTGACCAACTTTTGTCCAGCTGCCGCGGATCTGCGCGGGTAAACGTGGGCCCCGTTCCCCGCTGTCCTATATGGTGCCTTCATAGCAGGTTTGATGAGGTGTCGCACCAATAAATGATCACGACGACCGGTCTTTGGCTGAGGGTAGTTTCTCCTCCACCAACTTGGGATCCGGTACCCTTAATCTGCCTGACCCTTCACCCTGGATTCTCGTGGGTTCTTAGGGTCCCTTCTGCCTTCTTGTTTCTGAGCCCTTCTACACTTTGGGTACTTCTCTTTTCTTTGCTGTTCCTTTCTGTTCCTTTCTGTTTCTGTTCCTTCTCCTCTCTCTTTCTGCTGTTTCTGGCCTCCACTCCAGGCCTGCCTCGTGGAGCTGGGCCCAGACTGAGCAACAGCTCCCTGTCAGCTCTCTCTGGATGAAATCCTTCTCTCACTCCTCTGACTGAACTTCTCCCAGAAATAAGATGGTGCCCACCTTATATACCTTCCCCTAGTGTGTGAGCTCAGGTGACCAGCACCCAATGGGCTCCTACCTATGCTCAGAAACCGTCCCCTTCTGCTCCTACATCACTGGGTGTTCCTCCCCCCTCCCCACTCCAGCCAGGGACATGATCTGTCGTGCCTGCATTACTGTATTAATGGGAGCACCGTTGAGCTGTCCCCCGGAAATGGGGTGTGTGTGATGCATGCAGCTAAAAGAGCCCTGGTCCACACTCCATCCTTACCCGGGAGTGGAATATCACACCTCTGGCAGAGGTGCAATACCCCTGTAGCAGCCGAGCCCTTGGGGCGCTACACTTACACAGAGAGCAGCAGTCGAGATGAGTTTGTTGTTTTCAGTCCCTGTGCTCTGCATAGGCAGTGAACAAGATGACAAAGCTCACATCATGTTACTGAGAGCTTTGTCATCTTGGTCGCAGTGTATTCAGAGGGCAGCAGCTGATGACAAACTCATCTCAACTGCTGCTCTCTGCATTAGCAGCACTTGTGCCGGTAAGGTTCTGTTCACAATTAATGTGTAGTATAGACCTCATATAAGCACTTTGCACCATGGTCTACACACAGTCCAGTTAGTAATATTTTGATTGAGGTGTTACATAGTTGACAAGATATCTGATAGTGTTTAAATTCTGCTTCCAACCCTCGAGGATTGCACCAATTCTCCTGGAAACTCCCCCAAAACGCCCACTTTTGGGCGGGCTTCTTAGACCCAGGATTCCAGAGAAAACCAAAGTTGGCAACTATTGTATTAATATTAATGTTAATTTTATATGATTGATGAAAACTGAAATAGAAAAGAGTTTTAGTTTAGATTATTATCCCCAAAAAATCAAGTTATCCACAGGATAAAAGCTAAATAGTTGATTGCTGGTGGACCCCTATTGACCCTGAGAACCTTGAGAACAGCATGAACAGAATGGAGGGGCCCAAGCTCGACCTGTGCTCCACTCATTATCTGTGGGACTACTGGGAACAGCGCTTGGCTACTTTTGACAGTCCCGCGTACATTAAATGGAGCTGCCACGACACATGCGCACCCCTACAAAACCCAGTTCTTGAGGATCCAGAGCCCAATCTCAGGATTGCCGGGGGTTTGATCGTTGGGATAGGAAATAATTAAATTTTTTGGGAACAACCTTTTAAATAACTAATCAGTGTTCAGCAAGTATATTTCTGCCTTGTACTGGAATATGAAAGTGGGACTCGGAGTCATTGGTGATATAGGTAAGATTTGATTCTTTAATTTCCAAAATGTTTTTTAGAAATGTAACCAAAACTAGCTTTACAACGTGATACCGTAACATTTCTCTCCTTCCTTACTTCTGAGCCATATTTAATTTACGATTGTGATCTTCGCTCTCCAGCCGATTCCATACACCGGCCATTTTCACAGCGGCATTAAAGATGGCACCGTGGTTATTATCAGTGGCGACGTCCTTCCCGCAGCCGAAAGGTTCGTAATTATTTTATTTTATTATATTGCATTGATTTTTTTCTTTGCTAAGAAAATCTAGACCATAGCTACGCAAAGGTAAAGGCAAAAAAGAAATCTCTCCCCCATTAGCAGACCACACTCCTATTGAAGACTACACTTTTTTTTGCAGATCACACCCCCTTTGCAGAACCCAACCCTTTTGAAGACCGCACTTTATTTTTGCAGATCACACCCCCTTTGCATAACCCAACCCTTTTGAAGACCACACTTTATTTTTGCAGATCACACCCCCTTTGCAGAACCCAACCCTTTTGAAGACCACACTTTATTTTTGCAGATCACACCCCCTTTGCAGAACCCAACCCTTTTGAAGACCACACTTTTTTTTTGCAGATCACACCCCCTTTTGCGGAACCCAACCCTTTTGAAGACCACACTTTTTTTGGCAGATTACACCCCCTTTGAAGAACCCAACCCTTTTGAAGACCACTCTTTTTACAGACTACACCACTTTTCTGACCATGCCCCCTTTCAGACCACAGTTTTTTTCAGAATGCACCCCTTTTGAAGACCATGCCTTATATGAGGATCATACCCATTTTACAGACCATACCCATTTTGGATACCACACCTCATTGCGGCCCACACCTCTTTTGTATACCAGAACACACTTCTTTTGTATACCAGAACACTTTTGAAGATCACACCCCTCTCCCAGACCACACCCCATTGGTAGACTGACCCTTGTTTACACCCCCTTAATGAAGAGTTGATGCTTTATTTAGAAGAACTGCTGGTTAGAATTTGGAAACCAAAACCAAGACCGTGTCCAAAATAATGAAGAAGCACAAATCTTTCCAAGACTGTCTTAGACATGTCCTCATCTGATGGTGGCTGCATCCATATAATCTTACATATAGATCATTTTTCTTTTAGGTTTTCCATCAATTTCCAGTGTGGCAGTACGGAGAGAGACGATATCGCCTTCCATTTCAATCCAAGATTCGATGAAGGACTTGTTGTTTGCAACACAAGGGAAAGTAATAATTGGGGGAAAAGAGAAGTCAAGCCCGAGGTGCCATTTCAGAGGGCACAGCCGTTTGAAATCCAGTTCCTAATTAAAAGTAATGAATACAGAGTAGGTTTATATGAAGCAAAACTTTTATAAACTTTTTTTTTTAAGTGTTGACCTTTGTGCACACAATGTCTTTTTTAGGCCCAGTCCGCCCACAATCCATCTAAATAGGCGTCTATGATTTAAAAATAAAAAATTAATTTGGTGTATTCTCTAAAAAACAAACATTTGGTATCACCATGTGTGTGACTGTGCGAACTGACAAATTATCAGAATATTTACCCCCCTGGTGAACATGCAAAGGGAAAAAAATCAAAATGGCAGAATCACTGATTTTTTATCATTCCACTTCTCCAATAAATAGAATAAAAATAAAGGCATGTGACCCCCAAGATGGTAATAATCAAAACGACAGCTTGAATCACAAAAAAAAACAAGCTCTGAATGTTATTGGCCAAAAAAATGAAAAAAAAAAAAATATATCGAAAGCGAAAAGAGCTCAAAGGATCACATAAACCTGGAGTCACGACTGTATGCAGAGAATATGATTTTTAATGAGACAAAGTTTTTCTTTGTTAAGTTTTTCCCACAGTTAACAAGTTTGGTCTAGTCTGCAATTGTCCTGAAAAGTCATGTGTAATACTCTGAAGTACCTTAGGACTGCAGTGAACCTTTTTCAAGCTGTTTAACGCAAGCACAGCTTTAGTAATGTCAAAGTGACCACAACATATATTATGTACCCTTCACTGCAGTGCTGTCACACACCATCTGTAATGTTTATTCACTGTTTTATTGCTTACTCTCCCTATCGCTACGGCTAAGTTGTGAGCTTTGACATCCGTTCTCTATCTATCTATCTATCCACAAATAGTTGCTGCATTCCCTGCCTTGTCTTTTACACTGGCTACGATAGTTCCTCCTGATTGCCTGTGCTTTACAATGTGAGATAATAGCTAAAAGGATTTATCGGGAAACCAGCGACTTCTCTGGCTGATGCAATTATTTGCAATGTGTAGAATTACAACATGCATATTTTTGGTGATTCAACAATAATCGAATTGCAAATTGTTTGAATTTGCCAAGTTCAGCAAATTTTCAGCATGAATTTGATTCAGAATCAAATCGCTCATCTCCGGTACTAAGTGCTCTGCAGTGCAGTGTGCTGAACATTAAGCCAGGCCTTAGATTAAAGTTTGCAGTCACTCCATGGGACTATAAATTTTTGAATCTTCGGATTCTCTGGTGTTGGCGGCAGGAACGGGCGGTCATGTGACCACATGTATGGGATATGTACACTTCTGGCCACATTCCGACTAGACGTGCCTGGCCTCGCTCAATTAACTTGCATTGAGCGAGGCTGCAAACGTCTAGTCTGCACATGACTGTAAGAATGTAAATTGCATATTTGCGGTCACATAGTTGCCTACTCCTGGAGTTGGCACAGGAGAATCTTCACAGCATGCGCATCGCAGCACCGCTGTGAGCACTGAGAGAATTCAAAAGACTGCCGTCACATAGATTGACTGCAGATTTTAACTTCAGGTTTGGACAAACCCCTTTAAGTGTCTCCATCTATATATAAATGGGGAAGATAAGGGGATATTAATGGGCTAGTCTCCAATTAGAGATAAAAAAGGCCAATAAGGAGGAAGTAAGCAGAGTGTGTGAAAGACCATCTGATTGGCTATGCTGCAACTTAGGAAGTTATATCAAGATAGTTTAGATACTTTAGATTTGGAAAACCCCCTTTAACACTTTTTTCTCGAAAATGTATGGTCAACTATAGTGTCACTTAGTTTTTCTAGGTACCATTACAGAACCAGCCCTGACCATTTTATTCTATCTCTTCTTCATTGTCTCTTTCTCTATCTTATACGGGTCTCTCTTCCAGGTTTCTGTAAGTGGACGTCACTTTTTGGGGTATAATCACAGGATTGCTCTTTCACGGGTCAACACTGTGGTAATAATGGGCGGCATTAAGCTAACCAAAATTGATATACAGTCACAAGGGGTAAGTGAAATCGGACAGCTCCGCTTATATTACCTTTATTTTATATCTCATTCATCAGAATGTTTCTTATGGGCCTGTTTTAGATGAGTGTATTATAGGTGCATGTTAGGCATCTTTGAAGGGGTCAGTATAGTTCCTTAGACCTGCAGTCAAGAGCCCAAATGAGCGAATGATAGGCTTGTTTGAAAGCGGACATGCCACAAACCCAATGTAAGGTAGGCCCAAACCCATGCCACACCTCTACACCCGCTCAATCCAATAACAAAGCCACCAACATTTGCTGTGTTATACTGATGTACCAACAGATAAATTACACATCAACAATCTTTAGAGAACAATTCACATCCTCTGGAGTCTTCCCTCACTGTCACACTTACTGTCCCAGTGAATTTCAACTAATGGTGTTGTTATCAGTCCTGCTAAGACCAGTAGTTCCACAAGTGATCTCTGCCAACAAAACTGATATGAGATTCCCTTAAAGAACAACCGGCCATAGAGCAGCCCTTCTGGGCAATTAGTGTCCAATAAAAACTTATGTCAAACACGTGGCACGCCAACTTCTAACTGACTGAGTTTCGCCTGATGGCTTCTCCATGGGGCAAGCTTGCGCACCACGTACCTTTCTGGAGCGAAAATTGTATGAAGTATAGATAGACTTAAATATATCAATAGTAAATTATTTTCTTTTGCAAATTTTTCAGGTTGGATTCCATCATCATTACTTTCCAAGTGGACAAATGCAAAATGTAAGAGCTGCTTAAAATATTTCACTATAAATTCCCATCTGTATCCTGGGTGGTTACATTCTGATTTAGGCCACGGATCATACCGGTTATGCAAAAAATACCTAGAATGGCCTGCAAAAACAAAAATGTCTAGGGTCTTCAAAAGACGTGAAGAAAAAATGAAGATGTGCAAAAGGTGTCCAAATATTTTCATTGAAAATTAATTTGTATCTCAGTGATGAAGACGAATTGCAAACCTCTCATAGAGAATAGTTTATCCTCTGTATTCAGCGAGTATATTTCTAAACTGCACCGAACAATAAAAGCTGAACTCACAGCCATTGCTGGGCTATACTGTACATCATTTCATGGCGTAGCTTTAAATCCTTTGTTTCCAAAACTTTTTTTTTTTTTTTTCAGAAATGTAACCAAAAAATGTTTTACAAACTTATATCACGGCTTTACTTACTTTTTTCAGAACTTTTGCCGCTTACTTATATATTTTTAATTCTAGTCTTAATTTTCCAGTCCGTTCCATTCAGCACTAGTTTTCACAATGGCGTCAGCGATGGCTCCGTGGTTATTGTCCGTGGCGATGTCCAACCTTTAGCTGACAGGTGTGTGATTCTTTTATTACTTTACGTTGATGCCATTGAAATGTTTCTTCTTTGAAAGCGATTGCATATATTTTTTTTAGGTTTTCCATGAATTTCCAGTGCGGCAGTACTGATAATGACGATGTCGCCTTCCATTTCAATCCCCGTTTTGATGAAGGACTTGTTCTTTGCAACACAAGGGAAAGTAATAATTGGGGTGATAAAGAAGTCAATCACGAAGTGCCATTTAAAAGGGAACATGCATTTGAAATCCGAGTCCTTGTTACAAACCGTGGATACAATGTAGGTTTGCTTAAGTTACTTTGTTATTTTTTGCAATTGTGTTAGATGCCATCTGTCTCATTTCCCCTAGAACACTCTTAGGCTATGTTCACACATTGTGTTTTTGCTGCATTTTTTTCCGCAGGCAAAACCTGATCTTTTGGCAGCAAGAAAGCCACTTCAAAATAATCTGTTTTTCCTGAGTTTTTAACAGCGTTTTTTTGCAGCGTTTTTATTGTCTCTTTTACATGTTGATAAAGTTTAGTATACCCTCCAAAAAAGGATGATGAGACTTCCTTAATATTTTGGAACCAAAAAAGCAGCAAAACCTGATACCTGCGTTTTTTTGCTGCGTTTTTGCACTTCCTCATTGATTTCTATGGGTGATAAAAAGCTGCAAAAACACTGAAAGAAGTGACATGCTGTAGTTTGCAAAAATGCAGCAGTTTTTCAAATCAGAAAAAAAAACAAAAAACAATGTGTGTGCATGAGATTTCTGAAATCTCATAGCTTTTGCTGGTATTGTAAAACGCAGCTTAAAATTAGCATAAAAAAAAAAGCAGCAAAAATGCAATGTGTGAACGTAGCTTTACTGTGAATATAATGCTAAAAAAGTCAAATCATCCCCAATTCATTGGATAGGAGATAACTTACAGATCTCTGGGGGTCTGACTACTGGGATCTACATCAATCCCAAAATCAGGAACCAATAGAATGAGACTGTGCAGCGCTGTCATGAACGGAGCAGAAGTGCGCTTACTTGACCTCTGCCCCATTCATTGTCTATAGGACTGTTGAATACAGAGCCTGACTATGTCTGGAAATATCATAGAGCTCCACTCTACGATTATCTAAGATTCTGGAGACCTGAACTCGGGATCACTAGGGATCCATCCGCTGGGATAGGAGATAACTTTATTTTTGGGGAATAACCCTTTAGTTAGTTATTAGTGATGAGCGAGTATGTTTTGTTAACCCTTTCGCCGAGTATGCTCGGGCCGAGTTCCGAGTAGTTACAGCTGCTCGGTGATATGGTTGAATCGCTCCTGTGTGCATGATTTGCAACTGTTTGACAGCTTTATTACATGTGAGGAATGTCTGTTTCTTACCCATTCCTTACATGTATTAAAGCTGTCAAACAGTCACAAATCATGCACACGGGAGCGATTCAAACATATCACCGAGCAGCTGTAACTACTCGGAGCTCGGCCCGAGCATACTCGGCGAAAGGGTTAACAAAACATACTCGCTCATCACTAATAGCCAGGGATGAGATTGGACACGGTTACTCATGTGCATCAATTATAAACCCATAGATATATATAGTTATAACCAGAGAAATCTCTCTACGGCTCACGGACTGTACTTACCATCCATGTGCGATCTGTCTTTGTGCTTTAAAGGGGATCAGATAATAATAAGGACAAGCAGGACACACTTTCCAAAAGGAAATGGTTCAGGTCTTTAACTATATTTCCTGGGAAGACAAAGAACTAGTCATTGGAGTTAAGAATAAAGATTCACAGGACATCAGATTGTATTATTTCTGTTTTTTTTTTTTTAATTTGTTATTTTTTGGTGATTTTTTTTTTTTGCCATGCCATAATCTTTATTAAAAATAAAAGATAGAAATCTTGCAATTTTCACACTGGCCACCGGGGCTTTTTATTGTCTAACTTCCTGTTGTTTCAGGAAATGCACACTTACATTAGCAGCAATGAACGGACCCTGACCCTATCTTTTCTATTGAAGCATCTAATGAGCGGGTGCAAAGTGAACAAAAGTCATTGTGTAGGGAGGCTTCCTCCATCTGAAATCATTTTCTGTTCCAGGTTTCTGTGAACGGACATCACTACTTGGGATATAATCACAGAATTCTTCTGCAGCGAGTCAACACTTTAGCAGTGATGGACTGTGTGGCCCTAAGCAATGTCGAGATACAAGGACAAGGGGTAAGAAAGATTAAAGAAGATCTCTTCCCTTATTCCCGATGCTCCAGAGTATTTTTTTTATATCTGCCATATGGTATATGGTACTAGAGATATGTTTTTGTTTTTGTTTTTTTATTTAGTGCTGATTTTTATTGTCTTTACCAAAGGGGTGTGGCTCATAGATTCTCTGGGGCGTGTCTTTAGTCTGCTCTGCATAAATACCCTGTAAGCTCTGCCCCCTTGTAAAGACCATATAAAGAAACGTATGGCGGATTTAAAATAAAAAAAAAACACAAAAAAAAAATTGGAATTCTCAGGAAAGCAGCGGGATTAAAATAAGAATAAAAATGATATATTTTTCACCCAGGTCCTCTTTACATTATGATCATTTATATTTCATTATTTCTGAATAATCAGAATTCTTCTAAATAAGCAAATAAATAAAATACAACGTATCCTGCCCTAAAATATGCAGTTTTCAGTCACATTATATGATGGTTCATTAAAAAAAAAAATAATTAAAAAGGTACATTTTAACATTTGAAAAAAAAAAATAAGAAATAATATAAATATACATTTACATTTTTCATTTCTTTTCTAGGGTGGATGCCATCATCATTATTTTCAAGATGGAAAACTGCAAAATGTAAGAAATATCATTACCAAAGTAGTTATTTCCAATGCAGCATAAAATATTTTATTATTAGTTTTCTTCCAAACTGTCTATATTTTGGGTAATTACTAAAGATAAGCAATTTTTATTTTTTCATTTTTTGACTCTCCTGCCTCAAAGACAAATTGACCCCCTATATCTCTCCTTATCATTACAATCTGTGTCATTCTACTTTCCTCACACACTAATTTTATACCCTGCTGTGCTGTCACAAACTATTTGTACAGTTTCTTCAGTGTTTTATGGCTTTCTTTCCCTAACTGTCTTGAAAGCTGAGACGTCCTCTCATTATCCAGGTTCACCCCAAGAAGACTGCTGCATTCCCTGCTTTTGCTTTTATATAGACTATGATAGTCCCTTCTGATAGGCAGCGCAGTCTTCTGTAATGTGTAAAATGCCGATGACCATTTCATGCGTAAAGCAAAAATTTGATAAGAATACGATTCAGATCAAATCAATTTGGTCATCTCTAGTGATTGCATTTTGGCTTAGGCTACATGTATCTTCTTGGCTACCCAACCTCATATTCAATAGGCATCCAGGTTTCTGTTAGATAGTTCTGGATTCGATCTACGGGTTCATTCAGATGTCCGATTTTCACATACGAGTGCTATCTGTGTTTTTCATGGTATGATATTCTATGGGACCATTCACATGTCCATTTTTTTTCAGACCGAGTACTATCGGGCAAATATTGGAGACATGTCTGATGTCACTCCGAGGGTCGCATCAATGCAAGTCAATGGTTCCATGTTAAAATCGTATTGCACTCGGATGGCATTTGAGTGCAGTCCGATTTTCACCGACTGTCAGAAGGGAGCAGGTAGAATATTTTTTTTTTTTTTTTTTTACAATTCTCCTCGAATGATAAAACTGGACTCTTGTACCACACTCCGGTGAAACTCGGATCAAACTCAGATCAGAATAATTGGTCCAATTTTCTCATCTGTGAAAAAAAAAATCGGACGTCTGAATGAGCCCTAAGGATGTGTTTACACTGAGAAAGTCGTATGGACCCCAAAATAGTATTGATAAAAATACAGCTCGTACCGCAACTGAATTTCATAAGAAATAAAACTAAAAATAAAAACAAAACATGTTAACAATTTGGTATCACCATAACTATAACTCACCTGTAGAATAAAAGCTAGTATGTATAGTACAGGGAAACATGAACCGTATCCTTCAAAACTGTGCAATATTTTTCTTCTTGACTTCTAAAACGTTTTCACAAAGATAGATAAAAAAATATATATCGACCTTCACTTACTTTTTAGAACTTTTGCTCACCCGCTTACTTTTTGCTTTACATGGTTCCATTGGATACTTAGATTTTTTCACATTTATGATCTTTATTTTCCAGTCCGTTCCATTCAGCACCGATTTTCTCCGTGGCGTCAGTGATGGCTCCGTGGTTACTGTCCGTGGCTCTGTCCTACCTTCGGCTGACATGTGTGTAATTGTTATATTATAAAATTGCATTGATGATGATGATGATGATGATGATGAGCTGATATTCTAGAATTCAAGATTTTTGCGATTTGTTTTGGGACGAATCCAACGCAACTGTTCCCGGCTGATCGCGTTTTTGATGGATCATACAGGGCTGGGAAGGGATTAATTAAAAAAAAAAAAAAAAATGATACTGCCTCCAGCTCTCACGTATCCTGCCTCGTAGATCTGCTCTAGTCCATTTGTCTTCTTCGGTCCGGTCTTCGGTTACATCTTCAGCTCAGTCCATTATTATGATGCCACATAGAGACTCACTATCATGATATTGTTTGAGGCCTAAAAACTAGTCCTCATGTAATGTCATAACATGTGTCATCGTAGCATCATGGGGGGGCGGGCACCAAAAATGCTAAGTATATATTTTTTTATTTTATGTATTTTTATGCTCTTAGGTCTGAAGAGATCTCAGAAAATAATAATGCTCATTCGATTGATACAAATTGAATATCGAGGCAAAATTCTAGTGAATCTGTTGAATTTTAACTCTGGCAGATGTGCTCATCCTTATATATTTTCGGCTATCATAAACTTCAGCAGATACCGAAAAAGGATGATTTCACACACAACGTTTGTTCTTATTTTTTGTTTGGCGCCAAAACCAGAAGTGGATCCAGAAAGAAGAAGTAGAGATCATTTCTCTATTAATTTCCTTTCCTGTTCTTTCCTAGCGCTCTTCTATTCTAGTATCTTTGACTACAAAGCTTAGATAGCACTCTTCTTTTCCCTTATCCTTGACTATTACGCTTAGATAGCGCTCTTCTTTTCCCTTATCCTTGACTATTATGCTTAGATAGCGCTCTTCTTTTCCCTTATCCTTGACTATTACGCTTAGATAGCGCTCTTCTTTTCCCTTATCCTTGACTATTATGCTTAGATAGCGCTCTTCTTTTCCCTTATCCTTGACTATTACCCTTAGATAGCGCTCTTCTTTTCCCCTATCCTTGACAATTGCGCTTAGATAGCGCTCTTCTTTTCCCCTATCCTTGACTATTACGCTTAGATAGCGCTCTTCTTTTCCCTTATCCTTGACTATTACGCTTAGATAGCGCTCTTCTTTTCCCTTATCCTTGACTATTACTCTTAGATAGCGCTCTTCTTTTCCCCTATCCTTGACTATTATGCTTAGATAGCGCTCTTCTTTTCCCTTATCCTTGACTATTACCCTTAGATAGCGCTCTTCTTTTCCCCTATCCTTGACTATTGCGCTTAGATAGCGCTCTTCTTTTCCCCTATTCTTGACTATTACGCTTAGATAGCGCTCTTCTTTTCCCTTATCCTTGACTATTACTCTTAGATAGCGCTATTCTTTTCCCCTATCCTTGACTATTACGCTTAGATAGCACTCTTCTTTTCCCCTATCCTTGACTATTACACTTAGATAGCACTCTTCTTTTCCCCTATCATTGAATATTACGCTTAGATAGCACTCTTCTTTTCCCTTATCCTTGACTATTACGCTTAGATAGCGCTCTTCTTTTCCCCTATCCTTGACTATTACGCTAAGATAGCGCTCTTCTTTTCCGCTGTCCTACACTATTACACTTAGATAGCACTCTTCTTTTCCCTTATCCTTGACTATTACGCTTAGATAGCGCTCTTCTTTTCCCCTACCCTAGACTACTAAGCTTAGATAGCGCTCTTCTTTTCCGCTGTCCTAGACTATTACACTTAGATAGCGCTCTTCTTTTCCCTTATCCTTGACTATTACGCTTAGATAGCGCTCTTCTTTTCCCCTACCCTAGACTACTAAGCTTAGATAGCGCTCTTCTACTCCCCTATCTTTGACTACAAAGCTTAGATAGCGCTCTTCTTTTCCCCTATCCTTGACTATTATGCTTAGATAGTGCTCTTCTTTTCCCCTATCCTTGACTATTACGCTTAGATAGCGCTCTTCTTTTCCCCTATCCTTGACTATTACACTTAGATAGCGCTCTTCTTTTCCGCTCTCCTTGACTATTACACTTAGATAGCGCTCTTCTTTTCCACTATCCTTGACTATTACACTTACATAGCGCTCTTCTTTTCACCTATCCTAGACTACTAAGCTTAGATAGCGCTCTTCTACTCCCCTATCTTTGACTACAAAGCTTAGATAGCGCTCTTCTTTTCCCCTATTATTGACTATTACACTTACATAGCGCTCTTCTTTTCCCCTATCCTTGACTATTACACTTAGATAGCGCTCTTCTACTCCCCTATCTTTGACTACAAAGCTTAGATAGCGCTCTTCTTTTCCCCTATCCTTTACTATTACACTTAGATAGCGCGCTTCTTTTCCATTATCCTTGACTATTACGCTTAGATAGCGCTGTCCTTTTCCCTTATCCTTGACTATTACTCTTAGATAGCGCTCTTCTTTTCCCCTATCCTTGACTATTACGCTTAGATAGCACTCTTCTTTTCCCCTAACCTTGACTATTACACTTAGATAGCACTATTCTTTTCCCTTATCCTTGACTATTACGCTTAGATAGCGCTCTTCTTTTCCCCTATCCTTGACTATTACGCTTAGATAGCGCTCTTCTTTTCCCTTATCCTTGAATATTACGCTTAGATAGCACTCTTCTTTTCCCTTATCATTGACTATTACGCTTAGATAGCGCTCTTCTTTTCCCCTATCCTTGACTATTACGCTTAGATAACGCTCTTCTTTTCCGCTGTCCTAGACTATTACACTTAGATAGTGCTCTTCTTTTCCCTTATCCTTGACTATTACGCTTAGATAGCGCTCTTCTTTTCCCCTACCCTAGACTACTAAGCTTAGATAGCGCTCTTCTACTCCCCTATCTTTGACTACAAAGCTTAGATAGCGCTCTTCTTTTCCCCTATCCTTGACTATTATGCTTAGATAGTGCTCTTCTTTTCCCCTATCCTTGACTATTACGCTTAGATAGCGCTCTTCTTTTCCCCTATCCTTGACTATTACACTTAGATAGCGCTCTTCTTTTCCGCTCTCCTTGACTATTACACTTAGATAGCGCTCATCTTTTCCCCTATCCTTGACTATTACACTTACATAGCGCTCTTCTTTTCACCTATCCTAGACTACTTATCTTAGATAGCGCTCTTCTACTCACCTATCTTTGACTACAAAGCTTAGATAGCGCTCTTCTTTTCCCCTATTATTGACTATTACACTTACATAGCGCTCTTCTTTTCCCCAATCCTTGACTATTACACTTAGATAGCGCTCTTCTACTCCCCTATCTTTGACTACAAAGCTTAAATAGCGCTCTTCTTTTCCCCTATCCTTTACTATTACACTTAGATAGTGCGCTTCTTTTCCCTTATCCTTGACTATTACGCTTAGATAGCGCTCTTCTTTTCCCTTATCCTTGACTATTACTCTTAGATAGCGCTCTTCTTTTCCCCTATCCTTGACTATTACGCTTAGATAGCACTCTTCTTTTCCCCTAACCTTGACTATTACACTTAGATAGCACTATTCTTTTCCCTTATCCTTGACTATTACGCTTAGATAGCGCTCTTCTTTTCCCCTATCCTTGACTATTACGCTTAGATAGCGCTCTTCTTTTCCCTTATCTTTGACTATTACCCTTAGATAGCGCTCTTCTTTTCCCCTATCCTTGAATATTACGCTTAGATAGCACTCTTCTTTTCCCTTATCCTTGACTATTATGCTTAGATAGCGCTCTTCTTTTCCCCTATCCTTGACTATTACGCTTAGATAGCGCTCTTCTTTTCCACTGTCTTAGACTATTACACTTAGATAGCACTCTTCTTTTCCCTTATCCTTGACTATTACGCTTAGATAGCGCTCTTCTTTTCCCCTACCCTAGACTACTAAGCTTAGATAGCGCTCTTCTACTCCCCTATCTTTGACTGCAAACCTTAGATAGCGCTCTTCTTTTCCCCTATCCTTGACTATTATGCTTAGATAGTACTCTTCTTTTCCCCTATCCTTGACTATTACGCTTAGATAGCGCTCTTCTTTTCCCCTATCCTTGACTATTACACTTACATAGCGCTCTTCTTTTCACCTATCCTAGACTACTAAGCTTAGATAGCGCTCTTCTTTTCCCCTATCCTAGACTACTAAGATTAGATAGCGCTCTTCTACTCCCCTATCTTTGACTACAAAGCTTAGATAGCGCTCTTCTTTTCCCCTATCCTTGACTATTACGCTTAGATAGCGCTCTTCTTTTCCCTTATCCTTGAATATGACGCTTAGATAGCACTCTTCTTTTCCCCTATCCTTGACTATTACGCTTAGATAGCGCTCTTCTTTTCCACTGTCCTAGACTATTACACTTAGATAGCACTCTTCTTTTCCCTTATCCTTGACTATTACGCTTAGATAGCGCTCTTCTTTTCCCCTACCCTAGACTACTAAGCTTAGATAGCGCTCTTCTACTCCCCTTTCTTTGACTACAAACCTTAGATAGCGCTCTTCTTTTCCGCTATCCTTGACTATTACACTTAGATAGCGCTCTTCTTTTCCCCTATCCTTGACTATTACACTTACATAGCGCTCTTCTTTTCACCTATCCTAGACTACGAAGCTTAGATAGCGCTCTTCTACTCCCCTATCTTTGACTACAAAGCTTAGATAGCGCTCTTCTTTTCCCCTATTCTTGACTATTACGCTGAGATAGTGCTCTTCTTTTCCCTAATCCTTGACTATTACACTTACATAGCGCTCTTCTTTTCCCCTATCTTTGACTATTACACTTAGATAGCGCTCTTCTTTTTCCCTATCCTAGACTACTAAGCTTAGATAGCGCTCTTCTACTCCCCTAATTTTGACTACAAAGCTTAGATAGCGCTCTTCTTTTCCCCTATCCTTGACTATTACGCTTAGATAGCGCTCTTCTTTTCCCCTATCCTTGACTATTACACTTAGATAGCGCTCTTCTTTTCCCCTATCATTGAATATTACGCTTAGATAGCACTCTTCTTTTCCCTTATCCTTGACTATTACGCTTAGATAGCGCTCTTCTTTTCCCCTATCCTTGACTATTACACTTAGATAGCGCTCTTCTTTTCCCTTATCCTTGAATATTACGCTTAGATAGCACTCTTCTTTTCCCTTATCCTTGACTATTACGCTTAGATAGCGCTCTTCTTTTCCCCTATCCTTGACTATTACGCTTAGATAACGCTCTTCTTTTCCGCTGTCCTAGACTATTACACTTAGATAGTGCTCTTCTTTTCCCTTATCCTTGACTATTACGCTTAGATTGCGCTCTTCTTTTCCCCTACCCTAGACTACTAAGCTTAGATAGCGCTCTTCTACTCCCCTATCTTTGACTACAAAGCTTAGATAGCGCTCTTCTTTTCCCCTATCCTTGACTATTATGCTTAGATAGTGCTCTTCTTTTCCCCTATCCTTGAATATTACGCTTAGATAGCGCTCTTCTTTTCCCCTATCCTTGACTATTACACTTAGATAGCGCTCTTCTTTTCCCCTATCCTAGACTACTAAGCTTAGATAGCGCACTTCTACTCCCCTATCTTTGACTACAAAGCTTAGATAGCGCTCTTCTTTTCCCCTATCCTTGATTATTACGCTTAGATAGCGCTCTTCTTTTCCCCTATCATTGAATATTACGCTTAGATAGCACTCTTCTTTTCCCTTATCCTTGACTATTACGCTTAGATAGCGCTCTTCTTTTCCCCTATCCTTGACTATTACGCTTAGATAGCGCTCTTCTTTTCCCTTATCCTTGAATATTACGCTTAGATAGCACTCTTCTTTTCCCTTATCCTTGACTATTACGCTTAGATAACGCTCTTCTTTTCCGCTGTCCTAGATTATTACACTTAGATAGTGCTCTTCTTTTCCCTTATCCTTGACTATTACGCTTAGATAGCGCTCTTCTTTTCCCCTACCCTAGACTACTAGGCTTAGATAGCGCTCTTCTACTCCCCTATCTTTGACTACAAAGCTTAGATAGCTCTCTTCTTTTCCCCTATCCTTGACTATTATGCTTAGATAGTGCTCTTCTTTTCCCCTATCCTTGACTATTACGCTTAGATAGCGCTCTTCTTTTCCCCTATCCTTGACTATTATACTTAGATAGCGCTCTTCTTTTCCGCTCTCCTTGACTATTACACTTAGATAGCGCTCTTCTTTTCCCCTATCCTTGACTATTACACTTATATAGCTCTCTTCTTTTCACCTATCCTAGACTACTAAGCTTAGATAGCGCTCTTCTACTCCCCTATCTTTGACTACAAAGCTTAGATAGCGCTCTTCTTTTCCCCTATTATTGACTATTACACTTATAAAGCGCTCTTCTTTTCCCCTATCCTTGACTATTACACTTAGATAGCGCTCTTCTACCCCCCTATCTTTGACTACAAAGCTTAGATAGCGCTCTTCTTTTCCCCTATCCTTTACTATTACACTTAGATAGCGCGCTTCTTTTCCCTTATCCTTGACTATTACGCTTAGATAGCGGTCTTCTTTTCCCTTATCCTTGACTATTACTCTTAGATAGCGCTCTTCTTTTCCCCTATCCTTGACTATTATGCTTAGATAGCACTCTTCTTTTCCCCTATCCTTGACTATTACACTTAGATAGCACTCTTCTTTTCCCTTATCCTTGACTATTACGCTTAGATAGCGCTCTTCTTTTCCCCTATCCTTGACTATTACGCTTAGATAGCGCTCTTCTTTTCCCTTATCCTTGACTATTACCCTTAGATAGCGCTCTTCTTTTCCCCTATCCTTGACTATTGCGCTTAGATAGCGCTCTTCTTTTCCCCTATCCTTGACTAATACGCTTAGATAGCGCTCTTCTTTTCCCTTATCCTTGACTATTACGCTTAGATAGCGCTGTTCTTTTTCTTATCCTTGACTATTACTCTTAGATAGCGCTCTTCTTTTTCCCTATCCTTGACTATTACGCTTAGATAGCACTCTTCTTTTCCCTTATCCTTGACTATTACACTTAGATAGCACTCTTCTTTTCCCCTATCATTGAATATTACGCTTAGATAGCACTCTTCTTTTCCCTTATCCTTGACTATTACGTTTAGATAGCGCTCTTCTTTTCCCCTATCCTTGACTATTACGCTTAGATAGGGCTCTTCTTTTCCGCTGTCCTAGACTATTACACTTAGATAGCGCTCTTCTTTTCCCTTATCCTTGACTATTACCCTTAGATAGCGCTCTTCTTTTCCCTTACCCTAGACTACTAATCTTAGATAGGGCTCTTCTACTCCCCTATCTTTGACTACAAACCTTATATAGCGCTCTTCTTTTCCCCTATCCTTGACTATTATGCTTAGATAGTGCTCTTCTTTTCCCCTATCCTTGATTATTACACTTAGATAGCGCTCTTCTTTTCCGCTATCCTTGACTATTACACTTAGATAGCGCTCTTCTTTTCCCCTATCCTTGACTATTACACTTACATAGCGCTCTTCTTTTCACCTATCCTAGACTACTAAGCTTAGATAGCGCTCTTCTACTCCACTATCTTTGACTACAAAGCTTAGAGAGCGCTCTTCTTTTCCCCTATTCTTGACTATTACGCTGAGATAGTGCTCTTCTTTTCCCTAATCCTTGACTATTACACTTACATAGCGCTCTTCTTGTCCCCTATCCTTGACTATTACACTTAGATAGCGCTCTTCTACTCCCCTATCTTTGACTACAAAGCTTAGATAGCGCTCTTCTTTTCCCTTATCCTTGACTATTACACTTACATAGCGCTTTTCTTTTCCCCTATCCTTGACTATTACACTTAGATAGCGCTCTTCTTTTCCCCTATCCTCGACTACTAAGCTTAGATAGCGCTCTTCTACTCCCCTATCTTTGACTACAAAGCTTAGATAGCGCTCTTCTTTTCCCCTATCCTTGACTATTACGCTTAGATAACGCTCTTCTTTTCCGCTGTCCTAGACTATTACACTTAGATAGTGCTCTTCTTTTCCCTTATCCTTGACTATTACGCTTAGATAGCGCTCTTCTTTTCCCCTACCCTAGACTACTAAGCTTAGATAGCGCTCTTCTACTCCCCTATCTTTGACTACAAAGCTTAGATAGCGCTCTTCTTTTCCCCTATCCTTGACTATTATGCTTAGATAGTGCTCTTCTTTTCCCCTATCCTTGACTATTACGCTTAGATAGCGCTCTTCTTTTCCCCTATCCTTGACTATTACACTTAGATAGCGCTCTTCTTTTCCGCTCTCCTTGACTATTACACTTAGATAGCGCTCATCTTTTCCCCTATCCTTGACTATTACACTTACATAGCGCTCTTCTTTTCACCTATCCTAGACTACTTATCTTAGATAGCGCTCTTCTACTCACCTATCTTTGACTACAAAGCTTAGATAGCGCTCTTCTTTTCCCCTATTATTGACTATTACACTTACATAGCGCTCTTCTTTTCCCCAATCCTTGACTATTACACTTAGATAGCGCTCTTCTACTCCCCTATCTTTGACTACAAAGCTTAAATAGCGCTCTTCTTTTCCCCTATCCTTTACTATTACACTTAGATAGTGCGCTTCTTTTCCCTTATCCTTGACTATTACGCTTAGATAGCGCTCTTCTTTTCCCTTATCCTTGACTATTACTCTTAGATAGCGCTCTTCTTTTCCCCTATCCTTGACTATTACGCTTAGATAGCACTCTTCTTTTCCCCTAACCTTGACTATTACACTTAGATAGCACTATTCTTTTCCCTTATCCTTGACTATTACGCTTAGATAGCGCTCTTCTTTTCCCCTATCCTTGACTATTACGCTTAGATAGCGCTCTTCTTTTCCCTTATCTTTGACTATTACCCTTAGATAGCGCTCTTCTTTTCCCCTATCCTTGAATATTACGCTTAGATAGCACTCTTCTTTTCCCTTATCCTTGACTATTATGCTTAGATAGCGCTCTTCTTTTCCCCTATCCTTGACTATTACGCTTAGATAGCGCTCTTCTTTTCCACTGTCTTAGACTATTACACTTAGATAGCACTCTTCTTTTCCCTTATCCTTGACTATTACGCTTAGATAGCGCTCTTCTTTTCCCCTACCCTAGACTACTAAGCTTAGATAGCGCTCTTCTACTCCCCTATCTTTGACTGCAAACCTTAGATAGCGCTCTTCTTTTCCCCTATCCTTGACTATTATGCTTAGATAGTACTCTTCTTTTCCCCTATCCTTGACTATTACGCTTAGATAGCGCTCTTCTTTTCCCCTATCCTTGACTATTACACTTACATAGCGCTCTTCTTTTCACCTATCCTAGACTACTAAGCTTAGATAGCGCTCTTCTTTTCCCCTATCCTAGACTACTAAGATTAGATAGCGCTCTTCTACTCCCCTATCTTTGACTACAAAGCTTAGATAGCGCTCTTCTTTTCCCCTATCCTTGACTATTACGCTTAGATAGCGCTCTTCTTTTCCCTTATCCTTGAATATGACGCTTAGATAGCACTCTTCTTTTCCCCTATCCTTGACTATTACGCTTAGATAGCGCTCTTCTTTTCCACTGTCCTAGACTATTACACTTAGATAGCACTCTTCTTTTCCCTTATCCTTGACTATTACGCTTAGATAGCGCTCTTCTTTTCCCCTACCCTAGACTACTAAGCTTAGATAGCGCTCTTCTACTCCCCTTTCTTTGACTACAAACCTTAGATAGCGCTCTTCTTTTCCGCTATCCTTGACTATTACACTTAGATAGCGCTCTTCTTTTCCCCTATCCTTGACTATTACACTTACATAGCGCTCTTCTTTTCACCTATCCTAGACTACGAAGCTTAGATAGCGCTCTTCTACTCCCCTATCTTTGACTACAAAGCTTAGATAGCGCTCTTCTTTTCCCCTATTCTTGACTATTACGCTGAGATAGTGCTCTTCTTTTCCCTAATCCTTGACTATTACACTTACATAGCGCTCTTCTTTTCCCCTATCTTTGACTATTACACTTAGATAGCGCTCTTCTTTTTCCCTATCCTAGACTACTAAGCTTAGATAGCGCTCTTCTACTCCCCTAATTTTGACTACAAAGCTTAGATAGCGCTCTTCTTTTCCCCTATCCTTGACTATTACGCTTAGATAGCGCTCTTCTTTTCCCCTATCCTTGACTATTACACTTAGATAGCGCTCTTCTTTTCCCCTATCATTGAATATTACGCTTAGATAGCACTCTTCTTTTCCCTTATCCTTGACTATTACGCTTAGATAGCGCTCTTCTTTTCCCCTATCCTTGACTATTACACTTAGATAGCGCTCTTCTTTTCCCTTATCCTTGAATATTACGCTTAGATAGCACTCTTCTTTTCCCTTATCCTTGACTATTACGCTTAGATAGCGCTCTTCTTTTCCCCTATCCTTGACTATTACGCTTAGATAACGCTCTTCTTTTCCGCTGTCCTAGACTATTACACTTAGATAGTGCTCTTCTTTTCCCTTATCCTTGACTATTACGCTTAGATTGCGCTCTTCTTTTCCCCTACCCTAGACTACTAAGCTTAGATAGCGCTCTTCTACTCCCCTATCTTTGACTACAAAGCTTAGATAGCGCTCTTCTTTTCCCCTATCCTTGACTATTATGCTTAGATAGTGCTCTTCTTTTCCCCTATCCTTGAATATTACGCTTAGATAGCGCTCTTCTTTTCCCCTATCCTTGACTATTACACTTAGATAGCGCTCTTCTTTTCCCCTATCCTAGACTACTAAGCTTAGATAGCGCACTTCTACTCCCCTATCTTTGACTACAAAGCTTAGATAGCGCTCTTCTTTTCCCCTATCCTTGATTATTACGCTTAGATAGCGCTCTTCTTTTCCCCTATCATTGAATATTACGCTTAGATAGCACTCTTCTTTTCCCTTATCCTTGACTATTACGCTTAGATAGCGCTCTTCTTTTCCCCTATCCTTGACTATTACGCTTAGATAGCGCTCTTCTTTTCCCTTATCCTTGAATATTACGCTTAGATAGCACTCTTCTTTTCCCTTATCCTTGACTATTACGCTTAGATAACGCTCTTCTTTTCCGCTGTCCTAGATTATTACACTTAGATAGTGCTCTTCTTTTCCCTTATCCTTGACTATTACGCTTAGATAGCGCTCTTCTTTTCCCCTACCCTAGACTACTAGGCTTAGATAGCGCTCTTCTACTCCCCTATCTTTGACTACAAAGCTTAGATAGCTCTCTTCTTTTCCCCTATCCTTGACTATTATGCTTAGATAGTGCTCTTCTTTTCCCCTATCCTTGACTATTACGCTTAGATAGCGCTCTTCTTTTCCCCTATCCTTGACTATTATACTTAGATAGCGCTCTTCTTTTCCGCTCTCCTTGACTATTACACTTAGATAGCGCTCTTCTTTTCCCCTATCCTTGACTATTACACTTATATAGCTCTCTTCTTTTCACCTATCCTAGACTACTAAGCTTAGATAGCGCTCTTCTACTCCCCTATCTTTGACTACAAAGCTTAGATAGCGCTCTTCTTTTCCCCTATTATTGACTATTACACTTATAAAGCGCTCTTCTTTTCCCCTATCCTTGACTATTACACTTAGATAGCGCTCTTCTACCCCCCTATCTTTGACTACAAAGCTTAGATAGCGCTCTTCTTTTCCCCTATCCTTTACTATTACACTTAGATAGCGCGCTTCTTTTCCCTTATCCTTGACTATTACGCTTAGATAGCGGTCTTCTTTTCCCTTATCCTTGACTATTACTCTTAGATAGCGCTCTTCTTTTCCCCTATCCTTGACTATTATGCTTAGATAGCACTCTTCTTTTCCCCTATCCTTGACTATTACACTTAGATAGCACTCTTCTTTTCCCTTATCCTTGACTATTACGCTTAGATAGCGCTCTTCTTTTCCCCTATCCTTGACTATTACGCTTAGATAGCGCTCTTCTTTTCCCTTATCCTTGACTATTACCCTTAGATAGCGCTCTTCTTTTCCCCTATCCTTGACTATTGCGCTTAGATAGCGCTCTTCTTTTCCCCTATCCTTGACTAATACGCTTAGATAGCGCTCTTCTTTTCCCTTATCCTTGACTATTACGCTTAGATAGCGCTGTTCTTTTTCTTATCCTTGACTATTACTCTTAGATAGCGCTCTTCTTTTTCCCTATCCTTGACTATTACGCTTAGATAGCACTCTTCTTTTCCCTTATCCTTGACTATTACACTTAGATAGCACTCTTCTTTTCCCCTATCATTGAATATTACGCTTAGATAGCACTCTTCTTTTCCCTTATCCTTGACTATTACGTTTAGATAGCGCTCTTCTTTTCCCCTATCCTTGACTATTACGCTTAGATAGGGCTCTTCTTTTCCGCTGTCCTAGACTATTACACTTAGATAGCGCTCTTCTTTTCCCTTATCCTTGACTATTACCCTTAGATAGCGCTCTTCTTTTCCCTTACCCTAGACTACTAATCTTAGATAGGGCTCTTCTACTCCCCTATCTTTGACTACAAACCTTATATAGCGCTCTTCTTTTCCCCTATCCTTGACTATTATGCTTAGATAGTGCTCTTCTTTTCCCCTATCCTTGATTATTACACTTAGATAGCGCTCTTCTTTTCCGCTATCCTTGACTATTACACTTAGATAGCGCTCTTCTTTTCCCCTATCCTTGACTATTACACTTACATAGCGCTCTTCTTTTCACCTATCCTAGACTACTAAGCTTAGATAGCGCTCTTCTACTCCACTATCTTTGACTACAAAGCTTAGAGAGCGCTCTTCTTTTCCCCTATTCTTGACTATTACGCTGAGATAGTGCTCTTCTTTTCCCTAATCCTTGACTATTACACTTACATAGCGCTCTTCTTGTCCCCTATCCTTGACTATTACACTTAGATAGCGCTCTTCTACTCCCCTATCTTTGACTACAAAGCTTAGATAGCGCTCTTCTTTTCCCTTATCCTTGACTATTACACTTACATAGCGCTTTTCTTTTCCCCTATCCTTGACTATTACACTTAGATAGCGCTCTTCTTTTCCCCTATCCTCGACTACTAAGCTTAGATAGCGCTCTTCTACTCCCCTATCTTTGACTACAAAGCTTAGATAGCGCTCTTCTTTTCCCCTATCCTTGACTATTACGCTTAGATAGCGCTCTTCTTTTCCCCTATCCTTGACTATTACGCTTAGATAGCGCTCTTCTTTTCCCCTATCCTTGACTATTACGCTTAGATAGCGCTCTTCTTTTCCCCTATGCTTGACTATTACGCTTAGATAGCGCTCTTCTTTTCCCCTATCCTTGACTATTACGCTTAGTTAGCGCTCTTCTTTTCCCTTATCCTTGACTATTACGCTTAGATAGCGCTCTTCTTTTCCCCTATCCTTGACTATTACGCTTAGATAGCGCTATTCTTTTCCCCTATCCTTGACTATTACGCTTAGATAGCGCTCTTCTTTTCCCCTATCCTTGACTATTACGCTTAGATAGCGCTCTTCTTTTCCCTTATCCTTGACTATTACGCTTAGATAGCGCTCTTCTTTTCCCCTATCCTTGAGTATTACGCTTAGATAGCGCTCTTCTTTTCCCCTATCTTTGACTATTATGCTTAGATAGTGCTCTTCTCTTCCCCTATCCTTGACTATTACGCTTAGATAGTGCTCTTCTTTTCCCCTATCCTTGACTATTACTCTTAGATAGCGCTCTTCTTTTCCCCTATACTTGATTACAGCACTTAGATAGCGCTCCTCTTTTCCCCTATCCTTGACTATTACGCTTAGATTGCGCTCTTCTTTTCCCTTATCCTTGACTATTACGCTTAGATAGTGCTCTTCTTTCCCCCTATCCTTGACTATTACGCTTAGATAGTGCTCTTCTTTTCCCCTATCCTTGACTATTACGCTTAGATAGTGCTCTTCTTTTCCTCTATCCTTGACTATTACACTTAGATAGCGATCTTCTTTTCCCCTATCCTTGACTATTACACTTAGATATCGCACTTATTTTCCCCTATCCTTGACTACTACACTTAGATATTGTACTTCTTTTCCCCTATCCTTGACTAGTACACTTAGATAGCGCTCTTCTTTTCCCCTATCCTTGACTATTACGCTTAGATGGTGCTCTTCTTTTCCCCTATCCTTGACTATTACGCTTAGATGGCGCTCTTCTTTTCCCCTATCCTTGACTATTACGCTTAGATGTCGCTCTTCTTTTCCCCTATCCTTGACTATTACACATAGATAGCGCTCTTCTTTTCCCCTATCCTTGACTATTACGCTTAGATGGTGCTCTTCTTTTCCCCTATCCTTGACTATTACGCTTAGATGGCGCTCTTCTTTTCCCCTATCCTTGACTATTACGCTTAGATGGCGCTCTTCTTTTCCCCTATCCTTGACTATTACACATAGATAGCGCTCTTCTTTTCCCCTATCCTTGACTATTACACTTAGATAGCTCTCTTCTTTTCCCTTATCCTTGACTATTACGCTTAGATAGCACTCTTCTTTTCCCCTATCCTTGACTATTACACTTAGATAGCGCTCTTCTTTTCCCTTATCCTTGACTATTACGCTTAGATAGCGCTCTTCTTTTCCCCTATCCTTGACTATTACGCTTAGATATCGCTCTTCTTTTTCCCTATCCTTGACTATTACGCTTAGATAGCGCTCTTCTTTTCCCCTATCCTTGACTATTACACTTAGATAGCACTCTTCTTTTCCCCTATCCTTGACTATTACGCTTAGATATCGCTCTTCTTTTCCCCTATCCTTGACTATTACGCTTAGATAGCGCTCTTCTTTTCCCCTATCCTTGACTATTACGCTTAGATAGGGCTCTTCTTTTCCGCTGTCCTAGACTATTACACTTAGATAGCGCTCTTCTTTTCCCTTATCCTTGACTATTACCCTTAGATAGCGCTCTTCTTTTCCCTTACCCTAGACTACTAATCTTAGATAGGGCTCTTCTACTCCCCTATCTTTGACTACAAACCTTATATAGCGCTCTTCTTTTCCCCTATCCTTGACTATTATGCTTAGATAGTGCTCTTCTTTTCCCCTATCCTTGATTATTACACTTAGATAGCGCTCTTCTTTTCCGCTATCCTTGACTATTACACTTAGATAGCGCTCTTCTTTTCCCCTATCCTTGACTATTACACTTACATAGCGCTCTTCTTTTCACCTATCCTAGACTACTAAGCTTAGATAGCGCTCTTCTACTCCACTATCTTTGACTACAAAGCTTAGAGAGCGCTCTTCTTTTCCCCTATTCTTGACTATTACGCTGAGATAGTGCTCTTCTTTTCCCTAATCCTTGACTATTACACTTACATAGCGCTCTTCTTGTCCCCTATCCTTGACTATTACACTTAGATAGCGCTCTTCTACTCCCCTATCTTTGACTACAAAGCTTAGATAGCGCTCTTCTTTTCCCTTATCCTTGACTATTACACTTACATAGCGCTTTTCTTTTCCCCTATCCTTGACTATTACACTTAGATAGCGCTCTTCTTTTCCCCTATCCTCGACTACTAAGCTTAGATAGCGCTCTTCTACTCCCCTATCTTTGACTACAAAGCTTAGATAGCGCTCTTCTTTTCCCCTATCCTTGACTATTACGCTTAGATAGCGCTCTTCTTTTCCCCTATCCTTGACTATTACGCTTAGATAGCGCTCTTCTTTTCCCCTATCCTTGACTATTACGCTTAGATAGCGCTCTTCTTTTCCCCTATGCTTGACTATTACGCTTAGATAGCGCTCTTCTTTTCCCCTATCCTTGACTATTACGCTTAGTTAGCGCTCTTCTTTTCCCTTATCCTTGACTATTACGCTTAGATAGCGCTCTTCTTTTCCCCTATCCTTGACTATTACGCTTAGATAGCGCTATTCTTTTCCCCTATCCTTGACTATTACGCTTAGATAGCGCTCTTCTTTTCCCCTATCCTTGACTATTACGCTTAGATAGCGCTCTTCTTTTCCCTTATCCTTGACTATTACGCTTAGATAGCGCTCTTCTTTTCCCCTATCCTTGAGTATTACGCTTAGATAGCGCTCTTCTTTTCCCCTATCTTTGACTATTATGCTTAGATAGTGCTCTTCTCTTCCCCTATCCTTGACTATTACGCTTAGATAGTGCTCTTCTTTTCCCCTATCCTTGACTATTACTCTTAGATAGCGCTCTTCTTTTCCCCTATACTTGATTACAGCACTTAGATAGCGCTCCTCTTTTCCCCTATCCTTGACTATTACGCTTAGATTGCGCTCTTCTTTTCCCTTATCCTTGACTATTACGCTTAGATAGTGCTCTTCTTTCCCCCTATCCTTGACTATTACGCTTAGATAGTGCTCTTCTTTTCCCCTATCCTTGACTATTACGCTTAGATAGTGCTCTTCTTTTCCTCTATCCTTGACTATTACACTTAGATAGCGATCTTCTTTTCCCCTATCCTTGACTATTACACTTAGATATCGCACTTATTTTCCCCTATCCTTGACTACTACACTTAGATATTGCACTTCTTTTCCCCTATCCTTGACTAGTACACTTAGATAGCGCTCTTCTTTTCCCCTATCCTTGACTATTACGCTTAGATGGTGCTCTTCTTTTCCCCTATCCTTGACTATTACGCTTAGATGGCGCTCTTCTTTTCCCCTATCCTTGACTATTACGCTTAGATGTCGCTCTTCTTTTCCCCTATCCTTGACTATTACACATAGATAGCGCTCTTCTTTTCCCCTATCCTTGACTATTACGCTTAGATGGTGCTCTTCTTTTCCCCTATCCTTGACTATTACGCTTAGATGGCGCTCTTCTTTTCCCCTATCCTTGACTATTACGCTTAGATGGCGCTCTTCTTTTCCCCTATCCTTGACTATTACACATAGATAGCGCTCTTCTTTTCCCCTATCCTTGACTATTACACTTAGATAGCTCTCTTCTTTTCCCTTATCCTTGACTATTACGCTTAGATAGCACTCTTCTTTTCCCCTATCCTTGACTATTACACTTAGATAGCGCTCTTCTTTTCCCTTATCCTTGACTATTACGCTTAGATAGCGCTCTTCTTTTCCCCTATCCTTGACTATTACGCTTAGATATCGCTCTTCTTTTTCCCTATCCTTGACTATTACGCTTAGATAGCGCTCTTCTTTTCCCCTATCCTTGACTATTACACTTAGATAGCACTCTTCTTTTCCCCTATCCTTGACTATTACGCTTAGATATCGCTCTTCTTTTCCCCTATCCTTGACTATTACGCTTAGATAGCGCTCTTCTTTTCCCCTATCCTTGACTATTACGCTTAGATAGCGCTTTTCTTTTCCCCTATCCTAGACTATTATGATAGCGCCGCTCACTGGCATTATCAGCAATAGAAGGTATTTACAAGATGTCTTAGGGGCCCCGGGGGGAATACATGGGGGGAAATATAAAGTAGTGGACAACCCCTTTAAGGAAAATACTCATTCCTTTCCTTTTGAGTGTAATCTTGGTTTGGGCTGAAAAAATTTTTCATGGCGTCTAAAATCCACTCCTTAATAAGAAGTAAGAATGTCCTGTCTTTGGAAATTCTTCATCATCCTAATCCTTGTACTCAGTATATATTATTTTTTCTTTTAGGTTTGTCGTGAATTTCCAATGTGGTCGTGCTGAAATTGATGATGTCGCCTTCCATTTCAATCCTCGTTTTAATGAAGGACTTGTTGTTTGCAACACAATGGAACAAGAGAATTGGGGAGAGGAAGACTACAAGTCTGAGATGCCTTTTCAAAAGGGACAACTTTTTGAACTCCATATCCTAGTTACAAAGTGTGAATATAAAGTAGGTTTACATAATCATTAGAATTACATGCAGGATATAATCTATGGCATAAAGGGAATCAGATCATATTAATGAAAAGCACATTTATTTTTATTCCAAAGGAAATAATTGAAGTTTTATCTTTTCATGATAAACGTCTTCAGACATGTGTATGGGGGTGGTACACGAGATTTTGCCGTAGTTATCTGAAGTGTATGGCCAATTTCAGTCTCAGTTTTCCTGGCAGGAATTAGAGATCCAGCGCTGATCATTTTATATCCTCTAATCTTAAAATAAAATGCCTTTCTTCCAGGTTTACGTGAATGGACGCCACTTTATGGAATATTATCACAGAATTCCTCTGCACCGAATCAGCACTTTAGCAATAAAGGGCGATGTCAAGCTGACCAGTGTGGAGATACATACATCGGGGGTGAGTGAGATGATAGGAGTATATGAATGTTGCATGCCGCGGATTTAAAAAAAAACAAACACTGCCACCGCTCCCGCCTGGCCCTCCTCAGAGCTCCCACCGTCCTCTTCATTTCTTGACATCTTTTTTCGGGCATCTTCCACATTGCGACCTCAAGTGGAGAATAGGCCTCTGATGTCACAAGAGATGTCTTAATGCCATAACATAACAACATGCATTGCCTGAGGACTAGTCAGCCCTCGAATCAATAGTACAGCATGAAGGTGTAGCAGGAGGACATTGTGCGCCAAAGTAAAGAGGCTGAAGGGAGTAATTGAAGGACTGGAGAGAGGGAGTGTGGTGGTAGGTCAAGTGAGTTCGGAGTGTGGTTGTGGGTCCAGTGAGTTCGGTGTGTGGTGGTGGGTCCAGTGAGTTCGGAGTGTGGTGGTGGGTCCATTGAGTGGGGAGTGTGGTTGTGGGTCCGGTGAATGTGGAGTGTGGTTGTGGGTCCGGTGAGTGTGGAGTGTGGTGGTGGGTCCAGTGAGTGGGGTGTGTGGTGGTGGGTCCGGTGAATGTGGAGTGTGGTTGTGGGTCCGGTGAGTGTGGTGTGTGGTGGTGGGTCCAGTGAGTGGGGTGTGTGGTGGTGGGTCCAGTGAGTGAGGAGTGTGGTGGTGGGTCCAGTGAGTGGGGTGTGTGGTGGTGGGTCCAGTGAGTGAGGAGTGTGGTGGTGGGTCCGGTGAGTGAGGAGTGTGATGGTGGGTCCAGTGAGTGAGGAGTGTGGTGGTGGGTCCAGTGAGTGGGGAGTGTGGTGGTGGGTCCAGTGAGTGGGGAGTTGAGTATTAATTTTTTTTTTACCCAAAATCAAATTTCCTGGTCCAATTCTAGCATACTGTAGATTTCACATTTTTGGAGATTCGTTTACCACTATATTGTACGAATGGGATTTAAAGGCAATCTGTCAGCGTGTGTTTACATATAGCAGTACTGGCCGGGCTGTGTAGGTGCTTGTCCCTCGATAAAAATGATGCCTTTTTTGTGGAGATCTGATGCACTAGCCATGAGAAATTTGGTGTATAAGTCGTATGCAAATCAGGCTGGGGGTGTGTCAGTGCACTTGGATGGCTTCCTCCAAGTGCATGAACACGCCCCACTGCACTACTATTCTGATTTGCATATGGCTTCCACTCCTAATTTTTCATAACTGGCACATCGGATCTCCACAAAAAAGATATTGTTTTTATTGGGGGGAGAGCACCTATAGAGCCATACCAGTACTACTATACGTAAACACATGCTGACAGGTTCCCTTTAATACCAAAATACAATTCACTCTACAATATAACATCCGATAATATAAGAAATATAGGATTATGCACTTAGACTCTAAATGATTTTATCACTATATTCATGAATGACTTTTATCTCCTTTTTTTCTCTAGGGCGTATGATAAAGTCATTAGTTTCCGGTTGGACAAATACCAAATTTAGAGCGTATTTTTTTGCGATCTCAGCCATCACTTTGCTCCTATGATTTACTGCTTTTGTTGATTTTAAGTTTTATTTTTTTTTAATTGTCATAATTCTTGGGTGATACAATACATTTAAACAATATATCTTGTATGACCGACAGGGTAATTTATAGCAATAAACGTGAATATTAAACTCGGCTACAGCGTCTCATTATATAATACATTTATATACAGGTAAAGGGTGTTAAAGCTTCTGATTGTGACTACAGATTGGTGAATGCTCACAGTTAGGGGCGTCACCACAATAGGTACAGGGGTTGCAATCGCACACAGGCCCTAGAGCCTAAGGGGCCCAAAAAGTCCCTTTGGCCTATATGAAAAGACCAATACTATTAAAGACTTGCAATAATTGAGACCCCATTGGAGCTTTTGCAATGGGGTCTATGAACTTCAAGTTACGCCACTACTGACAGTTATGCATTACGCACACTGTCAGGATTGACCTCAAATGTCAGAGCGAGCAGGTGGTCACAGTCACATGCCGACTAGATTCTCATAAGCTTCTCTATCAATAGAACACTGAGAGAAACAGATGAGAGTCTAGTTGGCATGTGACCACCAGAATGCAGATCAAACACTGTCTCATGTGACCGCCCGTTCACTCTGGCAATTGATGGACATCCTGCCAATGATTATAATGCACAATGTCAAGAGTTGCCAATCGGTAGTCAGGTAGAGGGACTGCAGAAATTTAGTTCAAACCCCTTTAAGCTAAGAGTCGGCTAAATCCTTATGGAATAAGGGATTGTATAAATTCATGCACATTCTTTGAAACCAATGAGGCTGGTGTACTTACTTTAAATCTATGCCAGAATGTGTAATCCTGATATTAAGATCAATCTGACCATAGGGTGGAGAAGAACATGGGAAAAATTTGTTTTGGGCAGATTCGCTCTAATTATGCAGCAGATTTAATTCGGTACAAATAAAATCCAACCGATATGAAAGGTCTCTTATTGCCATAAAAATATGCGAGAAGGATCATGAAGCTGCTGTAGAATTGGTCAGATGATTGGCCTAGGACAAGTGAGTATACATTTTTGTTTAACCCCTCCCCAGACCTTAAAATAATCCAACAAAACATGTTTGTTTGGATGAAAAACTGAAAGTTAGGACTTGCCAAAATTTTTCGAAAGTCACCAGAATTTTTGGAAAGTTCATAATAAATTTTCTTAGTTACTCACTCACCCTTAAAAGCTACCCCAAAAAGGGGTTGGCCAGAGGATATATCATAATTTTCTGTTTGCTAGGGGTCTGAACCATGGGAAGCCCACTAATTGGGAGGAGTAGTCTGAAATGTCCAGAGACTGCTGGATAACGCCGAATGTTGAACGTAGCTATCTCTGGCAGTCCTATTGACCAGGGCTCCCCAATTCCAGTCCTCAAGGCCCACCAACAGGTCAAGTTTTCAATGTTTCCTTACCATTACATAGGTGATGGGATTATTGCCTGTGCAGGTGATGTTATTACCACCTGAGCAATACTGAGGAAATCCTGAAAACATGACTTGTTGGTGGGCCTTGAGGATTGGAGTTGAGGAACCCTGCTATAGACAATGAATGGAGCAGTGGCATGCATGTACAGCATTTCTATGGAACGGTGCGGCTCCCTATAGGTATAAAAGAAATTGTAATAGTAAAGACATCAGTTAGTTGGATCCAGGTTATGTGTTGGTTGTGTCCCAACGGCCTGGATATGTGGACTCTTCTCCATTAGTATCAGCTGCAGTGATATATGAATATATATATATGGTCCTGGTGTGGGTGAGTATATATAGTAGGGTAGATGTATATATTGTAAGCTGTGGCACATTGGTAGAGCAACAGCCTATGAACAATGAGATGCTAGTGTGGCACCCCAGGGGTCTGGTTTCCACAGTAACGGCAATGTTATGTCTGAGAGCAGGTGGGAGGTCTCTTGGTCAGGGATCCTGTGCATGCCACACCTCCTGCCCAGTCCTGGGAGGGGAAGAACTTCCCCTATATAAACCTAGGGCTGAGGCAGGGTTAGTGAGTAGAGAAGAAGTAGAGACAGAGAAGAGAAGCAGATCTAGGAAAGAACATCAGGAGCTCTGTGGGAGCAGTACTACAAGGAGTCAGGGGATGGCAGCTGCAGAGCTCGCCCTGACTGAGAAGTTATCTCCGGACCCGGAGTCCGAGGCTGTGGGGACTAACTCCTATCCAGCAGCAGAAACCGACCGGCAGGGGATTGCAGGTCCTCTGGCCCAGAAACCCGAAGGCACGGTCACACGCGTGGGACCAGCACCGCCGTCGTGGAGCGGAAGCTACTAGAAGGCCCCGAGTCACCGGCCATACGGGTGAGCACCACACGGTACACTCAGGGACGTGGGCTACTTATACCCGCTTCTAGCAAGGTAGCCAGAAGAGTATCGTTAGTTTGGGAGGCCTACAACTCCGCCTGGCCAGGGGAGATCCCATCTGCTCAAGGACTGACCAGGCCCCAATCGCTAGCCAGTACTCCGGGAGGGTCTATCGTTGTCACCAGTAAAGACCCTGAACTACACCGTACCGTCTCTGAGTGGTTCCTGCTACCCCCATCATCCACGTCGGCTGCCCTGAGGCCATACCCCTCCCGTTGGGGGTTATACTATCACGCTGCACAATCCTACCACCGGCCTCAGCGGTCTGCCCTGCAGCAGCAGCTCCTTAGCTGTACTCAACGGGTGGCGTAGTCGTCCAACATCTACCGCTAATACAGCGCCACTTAGTCTGACTCCCTGGGCACGGACCGGATCACCGCCACGAGACTACAACCCTCAAGAGATCCGGCTCCGGGTAAGCTCCCGCGTGCGCAACGCAGCGCGACACAGGCCCAGGGGCGCGTCAACTTTTGGCGTAGTCGGCAGGATTCCGTGCCCACAACCACCGGGTACTGCGTGCCTGAGAAAAAAAAAAGAGACTTTTAAACTTAACATCGGTGAAGATTCCTGCCATCCGGCGCCATCTTCAGCCTTCTTCCCGCCATCGGTGAAGATTCCCGCCATCCGTCGCCATTTTCAGCCTTCTTCCCGCCTTCCGTGGAGTTTTCCCGCCGTTGGACGCCATCTTGAAGACGCCGGGCGGGAAGAAGAGGGGCGTGGACTCCGAAAGCGCGCGAGAACTGAAGCCCCGCCTCACGTCCGGACGTTGCGTAAGGTCCTGGAAGGAGCCCAGCAGACGCCGACGTCACAGGAGCGCGACGGAAGGTCCTCAACCCTGACGATCCACTGCGGAGCCGCGGCCTACGGAAGAGGATCATCGCAAGGTAGGCCACGGTCCACTAGGGGGGAGAAGGATGTCGGATACGGAGGAGAGCTTCACCGCTTCAACCCCCGCCAGCGCCACCGCTGTTGCGGTCATGCCTTTCACCATGCCCTATATCCCGGGGGCAGCCTGGCTACCCCAGTACTCAGGGGAGTCACATACCCTGCATGACTTTAGAGAAAAGCTGGATAGCCTCTTCCAGGTGTACCCCCTCACAGAGGAGCAAAAAGTGAGCATCCTGGTGGCCCAATTAACCGGGGCAGCCCAAAGGGAGGTAAAGTCCTGGCCACCTGGGGGGAGGACTGTCGCAGGGATACTAACCCGGCTGAGGGACACCTTTGATACCCGCACCTCAGCCGAGATCAAGCTTAGATTCTACGGGTGCAAACAGCGGGCACATGAGAGTATAAGGGACTATGCCCTGAACCTACAAGAGGCCCTGAGAGCCATTAAGCAGACCGACCCTGACGGCGTGGGAGACGAGGACAGGCTGTTGACTGAACAATTTATAGAGGGTTTATATTGCAATGCCCACCGAACCCAGTTGCGGGCAATGGCCTTACAGGACCCTCATCTGGGATTTGCACAGTTCAAGGACAGAGCCATCCGGGTGCTTCGGGAACCGGCACCAGGTGGCGTTGTGACCCCCAGACGCCCCACTGCCACTTACCACCAGGAGGCGGCGCCCTTGTCGGCAGGGCCTGTGGGGGCTGATGCGCAGGCTTTGAACAATGACCCGGCTCCAGACCTGCACCATCAGGTCCAAGAGCTAGCTAAAAGCGTTGCTGCGCTAACCCGAACTGTGCACTCTTTACAGGTTTCCACTCCAGGGAAGATCCAGCTGGCATCCGGACCGGAGGACATCCCGTGGCGTCGACCAAGGAGGACCCCACCGGCCAGAGGAAGACCCAGCGACCGATACAACGAGGACGGACGACCCATCTGCCGCCGCTGCAATCAACCCGGACATATGGCAAGGTACTGTCCTTTAAACTGGCACAACCTGGGGTAGAGGGCCAACCCCCAGGAAAAATATCACCAGGCCCATCGAACTGGCGCGACAAATATGTGGGAGGACGTCCAGTCTTACCCGTGGTACTGGATGGCATTCCTATGAGTGCCCTACTGGACACCGGGTCACAGGTCACCACCATCCCGTACGTGCTCTTCAAGCAGTACTGGAATGACTCGGATATCACCCGCTACCCTGACGACGACTTGAGTATCATCGCCAGCAATGGTCAGCCCGTGCCACAGATTGGATTTAAAGAGGTGACCATTAAAATCGGTAGAGTCGAACTGGCAGCACAGGGACTGATCATTGTAGACATTGACAAACACGAGAGTCACCCAAAGATAACTCTAGGAACTAATGTAATTGAAAATTGTCTTGCAGAGGTGATTTTCCTTTTACAGCAGGTTGCCAAGAACGCCAGCTCCGGCCCCGCAGCGAGTGCTCCAGAAAGAGATCCGGGCACTGATGCGACGGCAACAGCTAGAACTCTCCGGTGGTGAGATTGGTAGCGTGCGAATGTGTGACCCTTTCCCTATTGCCATGCCCCCGAAAAGTGAAATGATGATTTGGTGCCGGGCAGCTATTGGTCTGAGAGGTAGAGATTACCAGGCAATGGTAGAACCAGTTTACTCAGACAGTAGGCCCACCATTTTGACAGCACGGGGGGTGGTCAATGTACGCCATGGGAGGGTGCCCGTTCGCATAATAAATATCGGGAAGAGGGAAGTGTACCTGCCCCGGTATGCCAAGCTAGCCAAATTGTATACCATCAATCAAGATTCCATACAGTCCGTAGAACCCTTGCCTCCATCTTCCCCGGAGGAAGGTAACGGCTCTCAGAAAACAATGGAGGACTGGTGTCAGCAACTACATTTGGGTACTGACTCCACTCCCTCACACCAGAAACAGGGAGTCTATCGGGTGGTTCAAGAGTACGAGAGAGTGTTTAGTAAACACCCGTTAGACTTCGGGCGAGTCAAGGGGGTAGAACACCACATCCCCACGGGAGACCATCCTCCCATAAAAGAGAGGTATCGACCCGTACCCCCTGCACACTACCAACACGCCAAGGGGATGCTTAGAGACATGAAGGAGGCTGGGGTGATCAGGGATAGCTGTAGCCCCTGGGCAGCTCCACTAGTCTTAGTCAAAAAGAAAGACAACACCATGAGGATATGGGTAGATTACCGGAAAATCAACCGTATCACACACAAGGATGCGTACCCCTTACCAAGGATAGAGGAGTCTTTGGCTGCTTTAAGATCTGCTAACTTCTTCTCTACCTTGGATCTCACTAGTGGGTACTGGCAGGTTCCTGTAGCAGAGGCGGACCGGGAGAAGACCGCATTCACCACCCCGATGGGACTTAGCGAGTTTACCTGCATGCCGTTCAGACTCTGCAACGCACCAGGAACCTTCCAACGATTAATGGAGTGCTGTCTGGGCCACAAAAACTTCGAGACGGTCCTGCTGTACCTGGACGATGTCATCGTATATTCCAAGACGTATGAGGACCACCTGAAACACCTGGCGGAAGTGTTCGAAGCTCTGGCAAGCTACGGCCTAAAGGTGAAACCCTCCAAGTGTCACCTCCTGAAACCAAAGGTGCAGTACCTGGGACACGTGGTGAGCGCTGATGGAGTGGCTCCCGACCCTGATAAGATCACCGCGATTAAGGAATGGCCAAGTCCCTCCAGTGTAAAGGAAGTGCGGCAGTTCCTCGGGTTGGTAGGCTATTACCGCAGATTCATCCCCGGTTTCACCAAAAAGGCAGCTCCTATGCAGGACCTCTTGATAGGCCAGTCCCGGAAGGCCAAGAACCAGAAGCCACCCTTCAGATGGGAGAAGTTAGAAGAAGAGTCCTTCCGCCAGCTGAAGATGGCCCTCACGGGGGATGAAATCCTGGCGTACCCTGATTACAGCCAGCCCTTTATCCTCTACACCGACGCAAGTAACATCGGGCTAGGAGCCGTGCTGTCCCAGATCCAGCAGGGGAAAGAACGAGTAATCGCTTACGCCAGCCGAAAACTGCGACCCACCGAGAGAAACCCTGAGAATTACAGCTCATTTAAGCTAGAGTTCCTGGCAGTGGTGTGGGCAGTCACCGAACGCTTTAAGCACTACCTCGCTTCCTCCCGGTTCACCGTGTACACGGATAACAACCCGTTGACACACCTGGACACGGCAAGACTCGGTGCCCTAGAGCAGAGATGGATGGCCCGTCTGTCCAACTACGAGTTCACAATCAAATACCGGGCAGGACGCTCCAATACCAACGCGGACGCCCTGTCCAGGATGCCAAACCTACCGGACGTAGGAGAAGATCCAGAGGGACTGGAAGAAGTCGAACTCCCCGCGTTCCACCGTCATGGGACTATCCAGTATTCCCATCGGGTAAGGAGTAAGCAAGCCGCTACGTTTAACCCCTTGCCTCACTACAACTGGGAGGAAACGCAAGACAGTGACCCTGCCGTCCGGCTGGTGAAGGAGATGCTGACTCGGCCAGAGGCTCGCCTTGACCCAGACGCTCCGGAGGAAGCCAAGCAACTGTGGGCTGAGAAGAGTCGACTGTTCCTTTACAAGGGGAAGTTGTGCCGCAGAATGGTTAACTCTCGGACGCATGAACTAATCTGGCAAGTAGTGGTGCCACGGAGAGACGCAGCCATGGTGATGGAAGCATACCACGATGGGGCTGGACACTTCGGATGGAAGAAGCTGGAGTTCCTGCTGCGTGGGCGGTTCCACTGGGTAGGCATGAGGGGAACCATCGAGAGGTGGTGCAGAGACTGTGGCCCGTGCAACCTAAGAAGGAAGGACCGTGCCAGCCAGAAGACTCCCCTGCAGTCCATCGTCACCTGGCAGCCGTTGGAACTGGTAGCCTTGGATCATGTAAAACTGACCCCAAGCAGAAGTGGCTACGTCTACGCGTTAACCATTGTGGATCATTACTCCCGGTTCTTGGTTGTCGTCCCCGTCAAGGACTTAACAGCTCGAACAGCAGCTAGAGCCTTCCAGCAGCATTTCTGCCGTCCACACGGGTACCCGGACCAAGTGTTGACGGATCAGGGACCTGCCTTTGAAGCGGAGGTCTTCCAAGAATTCTGCACTCTGTATGGCTGCCGGAAGATAAGGACGACACCCTATCATCCGCAAACTAATGGACTTTGTGAGAAAATGAACCAGGTGGTAATGGATCTCCTGAAAACGTTGCCCCTGGAAGAACGTAGTCTGTGGCCTGAGAAGCTGCCCGATCTAGTGGACCTATACAACCACATCCCGGTAGGTTCTACCAACTGTACCCCGGCTTACCTAATGAGGGCGAGACCTGGTAAGTTACCTGTTGACCTGGAAATGGGAGTCCTGACACCCGAGGACACTTCACCAGAAGCAGACTGGGACACAGAGAGGCAGCAGCAGTACCGGAAAGTACAGGAGAGCGTGGAGCGAAGTCTCTGTCAGGCTAGGGAAAGACAAGAGAAAACTTACAACCAGTATGTTCCCGCTGTTCCCCTGGTACCCGGAGAGCAGGTCTTGAAGAGGAAAAGACGGCTCCACAAGTTGGACGACCAGTGGGAGAAGGACCCGTACACCGTACTGCCCTCAAGCCACGAGAACCCGAAAGTCTGTACCATCAGTAAAGACGGAGGGGAGACCATAGCCATTGTATCCCGGGATCACCTGAAGAAGTGTCCTGAACAGCTACGGAACCCTGAAGAGGAACAGGAAGACCATCGACCCATAGAGGAAAGGGAAGATATGGTTAGTACTGTGCTCGGAGACTTCCCTCGGTCCTGGACTCAAGTCAATGGTGCAGTTGTGGTACCCGTCCTCACGTTCCTCCAACCAGCATCCCAAGTGCCTACGGAGCAACAGGTAGAGCTGGAAGAGCAGCCGGTCCAGGAGGCAGAAGACTCCACACAAGCAGAACAGGAGGATCAACCCTCTGCTTATAGTGAGCCTGCCGTACCCCTAGTGAGCCAAAGAGCCGGTAGACAGCTGCCCAGTTTACCCTTGACAGCTCCTACACCCTGTAGTTCAGGGCTAGACAGTCAGCTCCGTAGGTCCACTAGGGCCACTAGAGGCCAGTTACCCGCACGTTGGAGGATTTGAAGTGTATAAATTGTTTTATTTGTGGTTACCTGTTTTTCTTGTTGCTTGTGTATAATTATGTGTTTCTAGTTATTTATAGGAGTCCTTGGTGGATTTACCGGGAATCCTTGTACATGGTTGGAGCGTAACCTAGGAATGGACTAAAGACTGTTAAGGACTCGGGGCAGGACAGACCCCTACCTGGTTACGTCTCCCTGTTTTGGTGAAATGGACACCTTGCTTTTCTTCAAAGACTGCACCCGGTTGCGGACACGCCGTAACCATCTTTATGTGTTTTTCTTATTGTATTATTATTGTTTATACCTTGTTATGTTTTTCTAAAAATATGTTTAGTCCCGGAGTACTAAATTTCACTAGGGGGGAATGTGGCACCCCAGGGGTCTGGTTTCCACAGTAACGGCAATGTTATGTCTGAGATCAGGTGGGAGGTCTCTTGGTCAGGGATCCTGTGCATGCCACACCTCCTGCCCAGTCCTGGGAGGGGAAGAACTTCCCCTATATAAACCTAGGGCTGAGGCAGGGTTAGTGAGTAGAGAAGAAGTAGAGACAGAGAAGAGAAGCAGATCTAGGAAAGAACATCAGGAGCTCTGTGGGAGCAGTACTACAAGGAGTCAGGGGCTGGCAGCTGCAGAGCTCGCCCTGACTGAGAAGTTATCTCCGGACCCGGAGTCCGAGGCTGTGGGGACTAACTCCTATCCAGCAGCAGAAACCGACTGGCAGGGGATTGCAGGTCCTCTGGCCCAGAAACCCGAAGGCACGGTCACACGCGTGGGACCAGCACCGCCGTCGTGGAGCGGAAGCTACTAGAAGGCCCCGAGTCACCGGCCATACGGGTGAGCACCACACGGTACACTCAGGGACGTGGGCTACTTATACCCGCTTCTAGCAAGGTAGCCAGAAGAGTATCGTTAGTTTGGGAGGCCTACAACTCCGCCTGGCCAGGGGAGATCCCATCTGCTCAAGGACTGACCAGGCCCCAATCGCTAGCCAGTACTCCGGGAGGGTCTATCGTTGTCACCAGTAAAGACCCTGAACTACACCGTACCGTCTCTGAGTGGTTCCTGCTACCCCCATCATCCACGTCGGCTGCCCTGAGGCCATACCCCTCCCGTTGGGGGTTATACTATCACGCTGCACAATCCTACCACCGGCCTCAGCGGTCTGCCCTGCAGCAGCAGCTCCTTAGCTGTACTCAACGGGTGGCGTAGTCGTCCAACATCTACCGCTAATACAGCGCCACTTAGTCTGACTCCCTGGGCACGGACCGGATCACCGCCACGAGACTACAACCCTCAAGAGATCCGGCTCCGGGTAAGCTCCCGCGTGCGCAACGCAGCGTGACACAGACCCAGGGGCGCGTCACTAGGAGATGTGAGTTTGAGTCCTGGGGAGACCAGATCACAGGAGAAAGAAGAGGCGAGTAATGCAATGTAATTTATGCACAAAGTAATTATCCCCCTCTACTCCTCTTTGGTCAGGCCTCATCTGGAATACTGTGTCCAGCTCTGGGCACCACATCTTAAAAAAAGACATGAAGAAACTGGAGCAAGTTCAGAGAAGAGCGACCAGAATGGTGACCGGTCTGCAAACAATGTCCTATGAGGAACGGTTAGAGGATTTGGGAATGTTAAGCTTGCAAAAGAGAAGACAAATATCTCAAGGGTTGTCACACTGTAGAGGGATCAGCTTTATTCTCATTTACACAAAGAAAGACTAGAAGCTATGGGATGAAACTGAAAGGGAGAAGATACAGATTTACAGATATTAGGAAAAAACTTTTTGACAGTGAGGGTGATTAACGAGTGGAACTGGCGGCCACGAGAGGTGGTGAGTTCTCCTTCAAAGGAAGTCTTCAGAGGCTGGACAGACATCTGTCTGAGATGGTTTAGTGACTCCTGCATTGAGCAGGGGGTTGGACCAGATGACTCTGGAGGTCCCCTCCAACTCTAACATTCTATCATTCTATGATTCTATGATGGCACTATTGTTGGCACATTAGGAAACAATGTGAGATGGGACTGGGAGTTCTGTGAACTTGGTTTTAATTAAAGGTTTGTGGTCGGAGACATGAACCTTTATTTTCATGGTCAGCTTTCCAATGTATCCAAGTCTACAGGGCACTTAATGAAATATGTGATCTGAGTCACAGGTCTAATGCCCCTTATATTAAATCTTTCAGTGTGTGAATGTGGAACTTCTCTGTGCATTGTTACACTGGCCATAAATGAGGCAAGAAAATGTACCCAGATTCTGTCTCCCAGTGATGGTGGTCTGTATCATCTGGGATCAAATTCTACACAACGAATTCATCCCTTAATTGTGTTTTTTTCTCATATGACATGAGATGAGTCTTGGGAAATGTGCCGGGATGCCCTTTCTGTAGGATATGTCAATGTTTGTTGAGTATCTGCCTTATTTTGTAACTGTCAGATGTGATAACGCATGAGACCTATGGTCTTGTTTGTCATGTGGTTGTAGGAGGATCTGCCTTGGGTATCAAGTGTTGTGTTCAGATGTTGACTGTGAATATTTTTGGGGGAACCTCTGGATATCAAACTCCATGTCATTTCATTCAGGTGAGTGTCGCATATATCGTTCTTCAGAAACTATACTTCTTATATTGGGAGATAGGTAGGGATTTGATCAGCCCAGGTGGGTGACAGCTATCAAACCACAGGAGGCTATTCTTGTCGATGGACCTGTACATTAAGAAAAATAATCGTATTATTCTTATGCTCTACTAATTGTGGTGCCCCTGAGGGTTCGGTCGCCACAGAGTTATTGCATCTCATCCAGAGATGTGGTACCTCACTCTCAGGTAAGGAAGGAGTATGGCTCAGGACCTTAACACCTGCATTCACTACACCACATTTCCGGGGGACAGGGCGAGATTGCTCCTACAGGAGAGCACAGACCCTGATCCCTGGCTGGAGTGGGGAGGAACCACTTAGAGAGGGGGAACTATGTAGTGGATGGGGTGGAGGATGTAGATCCCGGGAGCACTTGTAGTAGGAGGTATAAAAACTAGACACCATCTTAGATCAGTGTGGAGTTCCAGTCAGACAGACTAAGGAGAAGTCAGGGAGCGGAGGCTCTGTATGAGCTCTGCTCCACAGGTGGGCCAAATCAGGAGGCCTGAGCCTGAGAGAGAGGAGAGGGAGCTGGACAGCTCCAGGAATGAGGAGAGAAGGGACCCTAGGGGTACGGGCCGTGCAGCAAGCCACCCGTACGCCCACCGCTACAAGGAGGTAGAGGGGTCAGACCAGAAGAAGGGAACCGGTCCCTCAACTAGCACAAAGCTACAAGGCCCAACTAGGAAACCGGAGGCTGCAGCATTTCAAGTACTGCAGGCCACAAGTCCATACCAGTACACTAAGAAGGTAGCCGCATAGGACCCAGGGGACGGAACATACGTCGCCCGCCAAGGCCCGAGGGTACCGGATAGAAGTGGGGCTGAGTGTGAGGTGCAGGAAGAGGCCAGAGGAAGGTACACGGAACGGGGTCCTGATAAGTGCTCTAGGAATACCTGAGGGTGGACTGAACCCCTCACTGAGTACACACAGCACGACGGGGGAAGATTGCTTGGTACCTGTAATCTGAGCTACAACAACAGTGAGTAAAGACCCTGGGACTGCACTATCTTGTCTCTGTGTTCCTTGCGGCGCCAGCACTCACAGCACTAGAACGCCCTGCACAATCACCACCATCATCCAGTCACGCTGCCCTGAGCCTACACTCTTCCTGTGGGGAGCTACATCACCTTGCTGCACATACCACCAGTTTCAGCGGACTGCTCCGCAGCGGCGGTTCCCAATAACCGCATTCCACAGGTGGCGTAGTCGGAATATACATAACAGATATACATAGACTACCCTGGTTTGACCACCCTGGGTCACGGACCGGGTCGCCGCCACGGTGACTACAACCCCCAGCATCTACAGGCCCGGCACCGGGTACCCCACGGCCCAGGGGGCGCGTCAACTTTGGCGCAGTCGGCAGGATACGTAACCCACCCATTACCATCGGGTATTGTGTGCCTAAAAGACTGTGTTTTTCTACTGAATGTGGCGCCCACCCCTGAAGAACGGGCGCCATTATGTGTCTGCCAAACAATAACCAAAGGTCACATCCCATCGTGGGCCAGGTCCCAGAATGGCGCCAAAAGCGGGGCCCGCCCCAAGCAGCAGTGATTATGTATGTGGATGTGTCCATCGACGTGGGGGGGCTGCCCTTGGAAGTGACCGACAACAGACTGCCCTGGAACTGCCCCCGAAAGGGGAGGGAAGGCAGGAAAACTGGGAGACAGGGTGTGGTCTGGACCAGTCCAGGCAGGCTGCACCCGGGAAAGAACATGGACCGCAGCAGCACCGGAGACCCTGCCAGCGGCATGCTGCAGGCTAAAGAGCCTTATACCCTGGAGGAGCTGGTGGCCAAGCTCCCCCGGGAGGATACCGAATTCCTCCGCGCTGGTATGGAAGACCTGGGCCGGAGGATGGCAAGGGCCCAACGGGACGCCATAGAGGAGTGGAAACGGGAGATGGAGCAACGGATGGCAGCACGCCAGCCAGCAAAGCTGTAAGGGACCGGCAGTGCCCCAGCCTCCGAGGACCGAGAGCAGAGTCGGGAGGTCGCGAGCGACGCAGGAGCAACCGTGGGAGCAGGTATGGGAAGTTTCCCTGTCCCGGGCGCTGCAAGCGTCGACCTGTTCCTGGGTCCCCTGGTGGAACCGCTAATCACTGAAGCCACCCCGCTCCCAATGTCCGAGCCTGGCCCTTTAACCCTGGGTGACGCCGCTGTATGCTCGCTCCACTCCTGCCAGAGTGCGCCCGTCCTAAGCGCCCTCCAGGCCCCGGAACCACCTTCGGGCGCCAGCAGCGCCGGCCCGCTCCTAGGCCCTCTCCAAGAACCGCCCCCTCCGACACCCGCATGGATGTTCGGGCGTCACCAATGGAACTGGTCCACGGAAGTAGAGGACCAGCAGCCTTCGCTCCTGCCCGCTCCGCAGCCCACCGCCGCCGTCTCCCAGTTGCCGGAAGACGAGGCCCAGTTCGAGTGGGATTGCTCTGGGGAGGACCTGATGGGGTTCTCCCAGGAGACAAGGGCAGCTGCAGACCGCCGCAAAAAGTTCTGCCGCCAGCAGCTGGTTCAGTTTGAAAAGGAGCGCAGCTTACGGCGTGTGGTGTGGGAGCAGCTCGAGGCCAAGAACATAGAGGAGAAGGCCAGGACCCGCAGAAATCAGCAGACCACCAGTGGTCCTCGAATCACCGGGACCGTAGTTAAATTTAATTTGGATGCAGGATGGGGATTCATCCAGGACCCGCTGTCAGACGCGGACCTTTTCATGAACAGAAGAGACGTGGAGTCCTGCCTGCCAGAGGGACACCCAGATCAGGACCTGTACCCCGGGGACACCGTGTCCTACACCCGTCACCGAGGAGTAAGGGGCTGGTATGCCCTCAATGTCCACCGGGTGGAGACAACACCCTACCATGCTGAAGACCCGGCTGGATCAGCCTGCGGTAGATCAGAGCCTCCCCGGAGGGAGCACCACTACTGACCACAGTAGCTGGAACTTTAACATTGTATATAAGTTACCCGTCAGGGTATGTAGAATGGACACTGCAGTACAAAATTTGTGTGTCGTTACCCATTTACCTAGTTGCCCGTAGTGGGTCCAAAGACTAACCGGCTGAGAACTGGGAACAGCCACTTTTTGTAAATAGTTGCACCTCTTAAGGTGCCCCTTATTGGTTTTATAAGAACTACAACGAGTGACCTCAGAACAAAAACCCGTTGGAGGTGGCCGAAGACGAGGTCCAGCATCAGGATCGTCTAAGCCCTGCAGCCACCCCAGGGCCTCCATTGAGGGTTTGGGACAGATCCCTCATATTAGTGTTTGCAAGTTTGCACCTTACTAAAGAATGGACAGCTGGTTGCAAATTGCACTGTGACCGGTTGACAAAAGTTTTACATGAAGAATGTTTATGAGAAAAATGTTTTGTATGTGACAGATGTGTTTATAAAAGTGAAAAGAGTTTTATAATGTTTGTATAGCGTAACCAGTAACGTTGAAAGAAGTATGCCTCCCATAAAGGGAAGAAATGTTGTTCATGATCTTATATGCGGACGAGTCCTAAAATTTTGCAAGTCTTTAAAATTTGTCTTTTACTCTGTTCCAGCCCATGTTCTGTGTTTTACCAGGGGGGTGTGTGGCGCCCCTGAGGGTTCGGTCGCCACAAAGTTATTGCATCTCACCCAGAGGTGTGGTACCTCACTCTCAGGTAAGGAAGGAGTATGGCTCAGGACCCTAACACCTGCATTCACTACACCACATTTCCGGGGGATAGGGCGAGATTGCTCCTACGGGAGAGCACAGTCCCTGATCCCTGGCTGGAGTGGGGAGGAACCACTTAGAGAGGGGGAACTAAGTAGTGGATGGGGTGGAGGACGTAGATCCTGGGTGCACTTGTGGTAGGAGGTATAAAAACTAGACACCATCTTAGATCAGTGTGGAGTTCCAGTCAGACAGACTGAGAAGAAGTCAGGGAGCGGAGGCTCTGTATGAGCTCTGCTCCACAGGCGGGCCAAGTCAGGAGGCCTGAGCCTGAGAGAGAGGAGAGGGAGCTGGACGGCTCCAGGAATGAGGAGAGAAGGGACCCTAGGGGTACGGGCCGTGCAGCAAGCCACCCGTACGCCCGCCGCTGCAAGGAGGTAGAGGGGTCAGGCCAGAAGAAGGGAACCGGTCCCTCAACTAGCACAAAGCTACAAGGCCCAACTAGGAAACCGGAGGCTGCAGCATTTCAAGTACTGCAGGCCACAAGTCCACACCAGTACATTAAGAAGGTAGCCACATAGGACCAAGGGGACGGAACATACGTCGCCCGCCAAGGCCCGAGGGTACCGGATAGAAGTGGCGCTGGGTGTGAGGTGCAGGAAGAGGCCAGAGGAAGGTACACAGAACGGGGTCCTGATAAGTGCTCTGGGAATACCTGAGGGTGGACTGAACCCCTCACTGAGTACACACAGCACGACGGGGTAAGATTGCTTGGTACCTGTAATCTGAACTACAACAACAGTGAGTAAAGACCCTGGGACTGCACTATCTTGTCTATGTGTTCCTTGCGGTGCCAGCACTCACAGCACTAGAACGCCTTGCACAATCACCACCATCATCCAGTCACGCTGCCCTGAGGCTACACTCTTCCTGTGGGGAGTTACATCACCTTGCTGCACATACCACCAGCTTCAGCGGACTGCCCCGCAGCGGCAGTTACCAATAACCGCATTCCACAGGTGGCGTAGTCGGACTATACATAACAGATATACATAGACTACCCTGGTTTGACCGCCCTGGGTCACGGACCGGGTCGCCGCCACGGTCACTACTACCCCCAGCATCTACAGGCCCGGCTCCGGGTACCCCACGGCCCAGGGGGCGCGTCATAATCATAGAAGGAAGATATGAGTTAAGTTGAGAGTGGAAGATCTCAAGATTCTCAATAGATGGCTGCTAAATACATCATCAATATAACCGAACCAGATAAGAACCAAGTAACAGAACCAATGGGTTAGTTTACATAGTGATCAAAGTAGTAAGTGAGGAAGATTGTGTGGCGCCCCTGAGGGTTCAGTCGCCACAGAGGTACTGCACCTCACCCAGAGGTGTGGTGTCTCCCTTCTCTCAGGTAAGGAGGGAGTGCTGCACGGAACCCCAAACACCTGCATCCAACACTACACTGCTCCAGGCCGGCTGGAGGGGCAAGACGCAATGTATGTTTCTGCTGAGCCCTGACCCTGGCTGGAGTGGGGGGAGCCCAAAGGTAGGGGGAGCCAGTAGTGGGTGTGGGTGGAGGAGGTAGTTAGAGGGAGCACTTTAGTGGGAGTATATATAGGGAAGCCATCTTAGGGTGGCAGAGCAGAGTTAGGGAGCAGTTCAGAAGAACAGCTCGGAACAGTTCAGAAGAACAGTCCGGGGGCTGAGTCTCATTAGGAGATCTGCTCCACAAGTAGCGCCAAGTCAGGAGGCCCAGGTGGGGAGCAGGGAGTAGGCTCCGTTCTACAGAAAGGATCCCAGGGGGTACGGCGCGTGCAGGACGGCACCCGTACGCCCCGCATCTGTCAGAAGACAGAGGGATCGTTGCAGCATTCTAATACCCAGGAGGGTCAAGTAGGTCCCGGATCCGACGTACAGGAAGGACTTCAGAGCACCAGAGCGGGATTGAGAGTGGGCAGCGCAGGACAGGAGGGAGAAAGACCCAGAGTGAAGACGGTCAAAATAGGAACACGAGAAAGTGGGGTTCTGCCAGGTATTCCCAACATTCCTGAGGAAGGATTGAACCCCTGCCCGGTGAAAGCAGCGCGACGCGGGAGGCCTTTACCTGTATAGTGCACCTGTGAAGTGTCTTAAGAACTTTGAGTAAAATCTTGGATGACTGCACTACACTGCCTCCATCCATTCTTCATCGGCACTATCGTTCCCCCTGCACTACAAGGCCCAGCGCAACCCACTCTCTACTACTACACTGCCCTGAGGCCTGCTCCACCTGTGGGGAGCCGTCCCATCACAAGCTGCCCTAACATCTGCCTCAGAGGACTGTTGCAGCGCTGGTGATCCTCACCAGGTACCACAGGTGGCGTCACAAACTTTCCCAAATCCCCTATAATATTCCCCCTTTTGAGTGACCGCCCTGGGTCACGGACTGGGCCAGCCACCGTGATATCCCCTACTCCGGCAACCAGAGGCCCGGCTGCCGAGTACCCCACGGCCCTGGGGGCGCGTCAATTGCAAAGATTAGGGTGACTTAAGAACCCACCGCGGTCCCCATCAACTGATGATAGGCTTGGGATTCAAATTAAATTGAGGTCGATGGATACTTTAGGAAAGAGATTAATGAGAATTGGACGTTACACACTAGTGTAAGCAGGCTGATTTCGTATTTCGGTTTTATGGCCCTAGATGTTTCACATTAGATCTCAATTCTAAACCTACCAACAAGAATAGTCTCCTAGGGTTTGATAGCTGTAACCTACCAAAGCTGATTAAATCCCTATCTGTCTTTAAGTATATGAAAGTAAGTGACACAATGGTAACTTGCATGCCTCCTCAGAGCTGCCCTATTCCCTGTGGTCACCGCGCGACTTCTCCCCGTGTCAAGCCATCTCGCTGAGTTTGCCTCTTGCAGCACTCCTCAGAACTGCTGCATCTGCAAGTGGCTTTCTTTTGGCTTAAAGGGGGTGTGGCCGGTCTCTGCAGAAATTTAACCCTGCCATTTCCTGCAGAGATTAGATTTCCTGGCTTATCCTGTGCCAGTAGGGTCTATATTAGGCAGCTCCTCAAACAACTTTCTGCCTGAGCGTTGGTTCCTAGCACTTTGTTTATGCATATCTCGGTATTCTGTCCCCCGTTATCGACCCGACCTGTTACCCGCTCTGTTTGACTTCTTCATTGCTGACTCCGGCTTTGTACTGTGAACATATGCTGCCAGCCCTAACCTTGGATTATCTGACTACTCCTCTGTCTTGCCCCCCTGTACCTCTTACCTGCACCTTTGGTCCCCTGGTCAGCTGCTGCAGCCCCGGGGAGAAGACCTAGAGTCTGCCGGCAGCCCAGCCTATCCTCACCATCAAAGGCCCTAGGGAAGACCCGCAGACACTTAGTCACGGCCCTCCAGGATAAGCCTGGCCAGTGGTGCAGCGTTTCAGTAAGGAGTATAATGTGAAGATATGTGATGCTTAGCAGAGCAAAATGACAGAGGTTGACAAACAGAGGTTTCCCCAGAAATATTCAGAATCAACATCTGATCACTACCCATGACCCCGTGACACCCCGAGGCAGATACTCCTACAGCCACATGACAAACAAGACCAATATTCCCATGCGTTATCACATCTGATAGTAATCAAATACTACACATTCTCAACAAACATTGACATATCCTCCAGAAAAGGCATCCTGGCACATTCCCCCAACCATCTCTCACGTCTCATAAGAGAAATAAAAACTTTAGGGATACATTAGTTTGCTCAGATGTTGTTCCCAAGTCACAGATGATACAGACCGCCATCACCGGGAGCCAAAATCCTGGTACATCACACAGGTTCCATATTCATATTCTGGTACATCAAAGAGGTCCCATATTCACATGTCAGTATTGGGGGGCATTATTTTCATGTCCCCACAGACCTAAATATGTTGGAGGGGTGACCATGCAAATAAAGGCTTATATCTCCAAGCACAAGTCCGCAATTACTGACAAGTGCACAGAACTCTCAGTCCCATCTTGTTTCCTTAAATTTCACATCATTGTGATGGATCTTCCTCCCAGACGGGGAGCTGTCAGAGGGGGACCCCTGAAGACACCGAAGAAGGTGTGGATAAATAAACTTATACCCCCAGGAGCTCAATAGAGGATACTATACTGGTTTAGCCCACGTGGTGGGAAACGGCGAATGCATCTTCCCTCTGGAAACAATTTGCACCCCTTATTTTCTCCTTCCTCTTCTTCCACTGGTCCAATGTTTTTTCGATGAGAGAGAGCATCTGCTCAATCGTGCCCGTTGATTGGCATGAAAATATTATACAGTCCACGGAAGACCCTACGCCGGCATCGCTGGAACGGCAACTGGGCAGGAGATGAATATCTGTGGGACAACAATGTTCCAGCCAGGAATAACTTAAAAATTCTAATCAAGTTAAGAGAAAATATATTTGATATCATCGTTTCCGTAATTTTCTGAACGTTCAAAGTATAAAATAATATAACTCACACAGTACCTGTCGCTTCTGAAATAAAAGGATAAAAGAGATCAAAACATTATATGAACCCCAAGATGGTACCAATGAAAACTACAGCTCGCCCCACAAAACTTTACAGTTTTTTTAAAAGCAGTAAAATGTATCAGGGACTCTATAAGTTTGCTATCAGTGTAATGACATTGAACAGGAGAATCGTGTCCCCAGGTCATCTTTACCACACAATGGACGACAAACAAACAAAACCCCCAAAAAACAATGCCTGCAGATAACACCCCAAAAAAGTAAGGTAGGAGAAAAATAAAAAGCGTAGTATTGGGTCAATATAGAGAGGAAGGCAGGTGAAAAAGCAGAACTGCTCACCTTTACCACCTGTGCTAACGATGGCCATAATGCCAGTGTACAGTTGTATGAGGCATTGGAGTCTTTTTTTAAGCCAATGCCGCTGGCCGCTATTTTTATGAACCATAAAGGGCCATCAAAAAGTATTAAAAATCCTCATACTCACCTCATTGCTCATCTCTCTGGTTGTTCTGCTCCTCACCATCACCCGTCCGATCGTCGTCACATCTTCTGATCCCCGCGACTCGCGGTCAAATCTCCAGGCTCTGAGGCCTGGGGTGATTCTGCGCACGCACGTGGAAGGTCACGGTGCACATCATGATGTCATAATATTATGAACGTTGGTGCACGTGCGCAGGACCCTTCCCAGTCTTCATCAGAGCCGGAAGTCCTGGCTCAGAGTGAGAGGCCGTGGGATTTCAGCAAGATCGGCAGGGATCAGAAGATGTGACAAGGACCGGACGGGTGACAGTGAGGAGCGTAGAGTCCAGAAAGGTGAGAATAAGGTTTTTTTTTTATTTTTGATATATTATGTATAATATGCTGAGAGACCCCAGAGTATAATAAACTACATTAAAATCACGGAGAATAACTTCACCACAAATTGAATTTCCCGCAAAAAAAAAAACAGGCGAACTGGAGAATTTGAATTCTGTTGATCCACTCCTTTCCACAGACAGACTTGGTTTAAACTATTCCAATTAAATAGCACCTCCCACTTGACATAAATGTGCATTGTTTTAACCGGGTGTAAATTCTGCAGTTCTCCTGAGTTCAGCACTGTTTTTCTTTTCTTTCTGCGCCCCTCCGTTCCTGAGAAATGGCTCACTCTTCTCTGTGTATAAATCTACCTTGATATCCAAGTGGGTGTGGTGCATAGAGAAGTGTAGAGGACTACACCCACTTGGCTAACATGACTAGTTTTATATACAGGGAAGAGGAGGCCATATCTCTGAAACGAGAGGTGCAGAAACACAAGAAAAGTAACTCTGAATTTAGGACAACACCAGATAATATACACTGCTCAAAAAAATAAAGGGAACACTCAAATAACACATCCTAGATCTGAATGAATGAAATATTCTCATTGAATACTTTGTTCTGTACAAAGTTGAATGTGCTGACAACAAAATCACACAAAAATCATCAATGGAAATCACATTTATTAACCAATGGAGGCCTGGATTTGGAGTCACCCCCAAAATTAAAGTGGAAAAACACACTACAGGCTGATCCAACTGTGATGTAATGTCCTTAAAACAAGTCAAAATGAGGCTCAGTATTGTGTGTGGCCTCCACGTGCCTGTATGACCTCCCTACAACGCCTGGGCATGCTCCTGATGAGGCTCAGTATTGTGAGTGGCCTCCACGTGCCTGTATGACCTCCCAACAACGCCTGGGCATGCTCCTGATGAGGCTCAGTATTGTGTGTGGCCTCCACGTGCCTGTATGACCTCCCTACAACGCCTGGGCATGCTCCTGATGAGGCTGAGTATTGTGTGTGGCCTCCACGTGCCTGTATGACCTCCCAACAACGCCTGGGCATGCTCCTGATGAGTCTCAGTATTGTGTGTGGCCTCCACGTGCCTGTATGACCCCCCTACAACGCCTGGGCATGCTCCTGATGAGGTTGAGTATTGTGTGTGGCCTCCACGTGCCTGTATGACTTCCCTACAACGCCTGGGCATGCTCCTGATGAGGCTGAGTATTGTGTGTGGCCTCCACGTGCCTGTATGACCTCCCTACAACGCCTGGGCATGCTCCTGATGAGGCTGAGTATTGTGTGTGGCCTCCACGTGCCTGTATGACCTCCCTATGTGACACCCCAGGGGTCTGGTTGCCACAGTGATAGAGATATTACGTCTGAGAGCAGGTGGGAGGTCCTTTGGTCAGGGATCCTGTGCATGCCACACCTCCTGCCCAGTCTTGGGAGGGGAAGGACTTCCCCTATATAAACCCGGGGCTGAGGCAGAGTTAGTGAGAAAGAAGACAGAACAAGAGTAGAGAAGAGAAGCAGCATAGCAAGAAACATCAGGAGCTCTGTGGGGAGCAGTGTTACAACGAGTCAGGGGCTGGCAGCTACAGAGCTCGCCCTGACTGAGAAGATTTCTTACCGGACCCGGAGTCCGAGGCTGTGGGGACTAACTCCTACCCAGCAGCAGAAACCGTCCGGCAGAGGATTTCAGGTCCTCTGGCCCAGAAGCCCGAAGGCACGGTCACACGCGTGGGACCAGCACCGCCATCGTGGAGCGGAAGCCATTAGAAGGCCCTGAGTCACCGGCCATACGGGTGAGCACCACACGGTACACTCAGGGACGTGGGCTACTTATTCCCGCCTCTAGCAAGGTAGCCAGAAGAGTACAGTTAGTTGGGAAGGCCTACAACTCCGCCTGGCCAGGGGAGATCCCATCTGCTCAAGGACTGACCAGGCCCCTATCACTAGCAAGTAGTCCGGGAGGGTCTATCTTTGTCACCAGTAAAGACCCTGAACTACACCGCACCGTCTCTGAGTGGTTCCTGCTACCCCCATCATCCACGTCGGCTGCCCTGAGGCCATACCCCTCCCGTTGGGGGTTATACCATCCACGCTGCACCATCCTTCCACCGGCCTCAGCGGTCTGCCCTGCAGCGGCAGCTCCATAGCTGCATTCAACGGGTGGCGTAGTCACCAACCATCTACTGCTAGTACATCGCCGCTCAGTTTGACTCCCTGGGCGCGGACCGGGTCGCCGCCACGAGACTACAACCCTCAAGAGATCCGGCTCCGGGTAAGCTCCCGCGTGCGCAACGCAGCGCGACACAGGCCCAGGGGCGCGTCACCTACAATGCCTGGGCATGCTCCTGATGAGGCTGAGTATTGTGTGTGGCCTCCACGTGCCTGTATCACCTCCCTACAACGCCTGGGCATGCTCCTGATGAGGCTGAGTATTGTGTGTGGCCTCCACGTGCCTGTATGACCTCCCTACAACGCCTGGGCATGCTCCTGATGAGGTTGAGTATTGTGTGTGGCCTCCACGTGCCTGTATGACCTCCCTACAACGCCTGGGCATGCTCCTGATGAGGTTGAGTATTGCGCGTGGCCTCCACGTGCCTGTATGACCTCCCTACAACGCCTGGGCATGCTCCTGATGAGGCTGAGTATTGTGTGTGGCCTCCACGTGCCTGTATGACCTCCCTACAACGCCTGGGCATGCTCCTGATGAGGCTCAGTATTGTGTGTGGCCTCCACGTGCCTGTATGACCTCCCTACAACGCCTGGGCATGCTCCTGATGAGGCTGAGTATTGTGTGTGGCCTCCACGTGCCTGTATGACCTCCCTACAACACCTGGGCATGCTCCTGATGAGGCTGAGTATTGTGTGTGGCCTCCACGTGCCTGTATGACCTCCCTACAACGCCTGGGCATGCTCCTGATGAGGCTGAGTATTGTGTGTGGCCTCCACGTGCCTGTATCATCTCCCTACAATGCCTGGGCATGCTCCTGATGAGGCTGAGTATTGTGTGTGGCCTCCACGTGTCTGTATGACCTCCCTACAACGCCTGGGCATGCTCCTGATGAGGTTGAGTATTGTGTGTGGCCTCCACGTGCCTGTATGACCTCCCTACAATGCCTGGGCATGCTCCTGATGAGGTTGAGTATTGCGCGTGGCCTCCACGTGCCTGTATGACCTCCCTACAACGCCTGGGCATGCTCCTGATGAGGCTGAGTATTGTGTGTGGCCTCCACGTGCCTGTATGACCTCCCTACAATGCCTGGGCATGCTCCTGATGAGGCTGAGTATTGTGTGTGGCCTCCACGTGCCTGTATGACCTCCCTACAACGCCTGGGCATGCTCCTGATGAGGCTGAGTATTGTGTGTGGCCTCCACGTGCCTGTATGACCTCCCTACAACGCCTGGGCATGCTCCTGATGAGGCTCAGTATTGTGTGTGGCCTCCACGTGCCTGTATGACCTCCCTACAACCCCTGGGCATGCTCCTGATGAGGCTGAGTATTGTGTGTGGCCTCCACATGCCTGTATGACCTCCCTACAACACCTGGGCATGCTCCTGATGAGGCTGAGTATTGTGTGTGGCCTCCACGTGCCTGTATGACCTCCCGACAACTCCTGGGCATGCTCCTGATGAGGATCAGTATTGTGTGTGGCCTCCACGTGCCTGTATGACCTCCCTACAACGCCTGGGCATGCTCCTGATGAGGCTGAGTATTGTGTGTGGCCTCCACGTGCCTGTATGACCTCCCTACAACGCCTGGGCATGCTCCTGATGAGGCTGAGTATTGTGTGTGGCCTCCACGTGCCTGTATGACCTTCCTACAATGCCTGGGCATGCTCCTGATGAGGCTGAGTATTGTGTGTGGCCTCCACGTGCCTGTATAACCTCCCTACAATGCCTGGCAATTCTCCTGATGAGGCTGAGTATTGTGCGTGGCCTCCACGTGCCTGTATGACCTCCCTACAACGCCTGGGCATGCTCCTGATGAGGCTGAGTATTGTGTGTGGCCTCCACGTGCCTGTATGACCTCCCTACAACGCCTGGGCATGCTCCTGATGAGGCTGAGTATTGTGTGTGGCCTCCACGTGCCTGTATGACCTCCCTACAACGCCTGGGCATGCTCCTGATGAGGCTCAGTATTGTGTGTGGATCCAGGTGCCTGTATGACCTCCCTACAACGCCTGGGCATGCTCCTGATGAGGCTGAGTATTGTGTGTGGCCTCCACGTGCCTGTATGGCCTCCCTACAACGCCTGGGCATGCTCCTGATGAGGCTGCGTATTGTGTGTGGCCTCCACGAGCCTGTATGACCTCCCTACAACGCCTGGGCATGCTCCTGATGAGGCTGAGTATTGTGTGTGGCCTCCACGTGCCTGTATGACCTCCCTACAATGCCTGGGCATGCTCCTGATGAGGCTGCGTATTGTGTGTGGCCTCCACGAGCCTGTATGACCTCCCTACAACGCCTGGGCATGCTCCTGATGAGGCTGAGTATTGTGTGTGGCCTCCACGTGCCTGTATGACCTCCCTACAACGCCTGGGCATGCTCCTGATGAGGTTGAGTATTGCGCGTGGCCTCCACGTGCCTGTATGACCTCCCTACAACGCCTGGGCATGCTCCTGATGAGGCTGAGTATTGTGTGTGGCCTCCACGTGCCTGTATGACCTCCTTACAACGCCTGGGCATGCTCCTGATGAGGCTGAGTATTGTGTGTGGCCTCCACGTGCCTGTATGACCTCCCTACAACGCCTGGGCATGCTCCTGATGAGGCTCAGTATTGTGTGTGGCCTCCACGTGCCTGTATGACCTCCCTACAACGCCTGGGCATGCTCCTGATGAGGCTGAGTATAGTGTGTGGCCTCCACGTGCCTGTATGACCTCCCTACAACACCTGGGCATGCTCCTGATGAGGCTGAGTATTGTGTGTGGCCTCCACGTGCCTGTATGACCTCCCTACAACGCCTGGGCATGCTCCTGATGAGGCTGCGTATTGTGTGTGGCCTCCACGCGCCTGTATGACCTCCCTACAATGCCTGGGCATGCTCCTGATGAGGCTGAGTATTGTGTGTGGCCTCCACGTGCCTGTATGACCTCCCTACAACGCCTGGGCATGCTCCTGATGAGGCTGCGTATTGTGTGTGGCCTCCACGAGCCTGTATGACCTCCCAACAACGCCTGGGCATGCTCCTGATGAGGCTGAGTATTGTGTGTGGCCTCCACGTGCCTGTATGACCTCCCTACAACGCCTGGGCATGCTCCTGATGAGGTTGAGTATTGTGTGTGGCCTCCACGTGCCTGTATGACCTCCCTACAACGCCTGGGCATGCTCCTGATGAGGTTGAGTATTGCGCGTGGCCTCCACGTGCCTGTATGACCTCCCTACAACGCCTGGGCATGCTCCTGATGAGGCTGAGTATTGTCTGTGGCCTCCACGTGCCTGTATGACCTCCCTACAACGCCTGGGCATGCTCCTGATGAGGCTCAGTATTGTGTGTGGCCTCCACGTGCCTGTATGACCTCCCTACAACGCCTGGGCATGCTCCTGATGAGGCTGAGTATTGTGTGTGGCATCCACGTGCCTGTATGACCTCCCTACAACACCTGGGCATGCTCCTGATGAGGCTGAGTATTGTGTGTGGCCTCCACGTGCCTGTATGACCTCCCTACAACGCCTGGGCATGCTCCTGATGAGGCTGAGTATTGTGTGTGGCATCCACGTGCCTGTATGACCTCCCTACAACGCCTGGGCATGCTCCTGATGAGGCTCAGTATTGTGCGTGGCCTCCACGTGCCTGTTTGTCCTCCCTACAACGCCTGGGCATGCTCCTGATGAGGCTCAGTATTGTGTGTGGCCTCCACGTGCCTGTATGACCTCCCTACAACACCTGGGCATGCTCCTGATGAGGCTCAGTATTGTGTGTGGCCTCCACGTGCCTGTATGACCTCCCTACAACGCCTGGGCATGCTCCTGATGAGGCTGAGTATTGTGTGTGGCCTCCACGTGCCTGTATGACCTCCCTACAACACCTGGGCATGCTCCTGATGAGGCTGAGTATTGTGTGTGGCCTCCACGTGCCTGTATGACCTCCCTGCAACTCCTGGGCATGCTCCTGATGAGGTTCAGTTTTGTGTGTGGCCTCCACGTGCCTGTATGACCTCCCTACAACGCCTGGGCATGCTCCTGATGAGGCTGAGTATTGTGTGTGGCCTCCACGTGCCTGTATGACCTCCCTACAACGCCTGGGCATGCTCCTGATGAGGCTCAGTATTGTGTGTGGATCCACGTTTCTGTATGACCTCCCTACAACGCCTGGGCATGCTCCTGATGAGGCTGAGTATTGTGTGTGGCCTCCACGTGCCTGTATGACCTCCCTACAACGCCTGGGCATGCTCCTGATGAGGTTGCGTATTGTGTGTGGCCTCCACGAGCCTGTATGACCTCCCTTCAATGCCTGGGCATGCTCCTCATGAGGCTGAGTATTGTGTGTGGCCTCCACGTGCCTGTATGACCTCCCTACAACGCCTGGGCATGCTCCTGATGAGGCTGCGTATTGTGTGTGGCCTCCACGAGCCTGTATGACCTCACTACAACGCCTGGGCATGCTCCTGATGAGGCTGAGTATTGTGTGTGGCCTCCACGTGCCTGTATGACCTCCCTACAACGCCTGGGCATGCTCCTGATGAGGTTGAGTATTGTGTGTGGCCTCCACGTGCCTGTATGACCTCCCTACAACGCCTGGGCATGCTCCTGATGAGGCTGAGTATTGTGTGTGGCCTCCACGTGCCTGTATGACCTCCCTACAACGCCTGGGCATGCTCCTGATGAGGTTGAGTATTGTGTGTGGCCTCCACGTGCCTGTATGACCTCCCTACAACGCCTGGGCATGCTCCTGATGAGGTTGAGTATTGCGCGTGGCCTCCACGTGCCTGTATGACCTCCCTACAATGCCTGGGCATGCTCCTGATGAGGCTGAGTATTGTGTGTGGCCTCCACGTGCCTGTATGACCTCCCTACAACGCCTGGGAATGCTCCTGATGAGGCTCAGTATTGTGTGTGGCCTCCACGTGCCTGTATGACCTCCCTACAACGCCTGGGCATGCTCCTGATGAGGCTGAGTATTGTGTGTGGCCTCCACGTGCCTGTATGACCTCCCTACAACACCTGGGCATGCTCCTGATGAGGCTGAGTATTGTGTGTGGCCTCCACGTGCCTGTATGACCTCCCTACAACGCCTGGGCATGCTCCTGATGAGGCTGAGTATTGTGTGTGGCATCCACGTGCCTGTATGACCTCCCTACAACGCCTGGACATGCTCCTGATGAGGCTCAGTATTGTGTGTGGCCTCCACGTGCCTGTATGACCTCCCTACAACGCCTGGGCATGCTCCTGATGAGGCTCAGTATTGTGTGTGGCCTCCACGTGCCTGTATGACCTCCCTACAACACCTGGGCATGCTCCTGATGAGGCTCAGTATTGTGTGTGGCCTCCACGTGCCTGTATGACCTCCCTACAACGCCTGGGCATGCTCCTGATGAGGCTGAGTATTGTGTGTGGCCTCCACGTGCCTGTATGACCTCCCTACAACACCTGGGCATGCTCCTGATGAGGCTGAGTATTGTGTGTGGCCTCCACGTGCCTGTATGACCTCCCTGCAACTCCTGGGCATGCTCCTGATGAGGTTCAGTATTGTGTGTGGCCTCCACGTGCCTGTATGACCTCCCTACAACGCCTGGGCATGCTCCTGATGAGGCTGAGTATTGTGTGTGGCCTCCACGTGCCTGTATGACCTCCCTACAACGCCTGGGCATGCTCCTGATGAGGCTCAGTATTGTGTGTGGATCCACGTGCCTGTATGACCTCCCTACAACGCCTGGGCATGCTCCTGATGAGGCTGAGTATTGTGTGTGGCCTCCACGTGCCTGTATGACCTCCCTACAACGCCTGGGCATGCTCCTGATGAGGTTGCGTATTGTGTGTGGCCTCCACGAGCCTGTATGACCTCCCTACAATGCCTGGGCATGCTCCTGATGAGGCTGAGTATTGTGTGTGGCCTCCACGTGCCTGTATGACCTCCCTACAACGCCTGGGCATGCTCCTGATGAGGCTGCGTATTGTGTGTGGCCTCCACGAGCCTGTATGACCTCACTACAACGCCTGGGCATGCTCCTGATGAGGCTGAGTATTGTGTGTGGCCTCCACGTGCCTGTATGACCTCCCTACAACGCCTGGGCATGCTCCTGATGAGGTTGAGTATTGTGTGTGGCCTCCACGTGCCTGTATGACCTCCCTACAACGCCTGGGCATGCTCCTGATGAGGTTGAGTATTGCGCGTGGCCTCCACGTGCATGTATGACCTCCCTACAACGCCTGGGCATGCTCCTGATGAGGCTGAGTATTGTGTGTGGCCTCCACGTGCCTGTATGACCTCCCTACAACGCCTGGGCATGCTCCTGATGAGGCTCAGTATTGTGTGTGGCCTCCACGTGCCTGTATGACCTCCCTACAACGCCTGGGCATGCTCCTGATGAGGCTGAGTATTGTGTGTGGCCTCCACGTGCCTGTATGACCTCCCTACAACACCTGGGCATGCTCCTGATGAGGCTGAGTATTGTGTGTGGCCTCCACGTGCCTGTATGACCTCCCTACAACGCCTGGGCATGCTCCTGATGAGGCTGAGTATTGTGTGTGGCCTCCACGTGCCTGTATGACCTCCCTACAATGCCTGGGCATGCTCCTGATGAGGCTCAGTATTGTGTGTGGCCTCCACGTGCCTGTATGACCTCTCTACAACGCCTGGGCATGCTCCTGATGAGGCTCAGTATTGTGTGTGGCCTCCACATGCCTGTATGACCTCCCTACAACACCTGGGCATGCTCCTGATGAGGCTCAGTATTGTGTGTGGCCTCCACGTGCCTGTATGACCTCACTACAACGCCTGGGCATGCTCCTGATGAGGCTGAGTATTGTGTGTGGCCTCCACGTGCCTGTATGACCTCCCTACAACACCTGGGCATGCTCCTGATGAGGCTGAGTATTGTGTGTGGCCTCCACGTGCCTGTATGACCTCCCTGCAACTCCTGGGCATGCTCCTGATGAGGTTCAGTATTGTGAGTGGCCTCCACGTGCCTGTATGACCTCCCTACAACGCCTGGGCATGCTCCTGATGAGGCTGAGTATTGTGTGTGGCCTCCACGTGCCTGTATGACCTCCCTACAACGCCTGGGCATGCTCCTGATGAGGCTCAGTATTGTGTGTGGATCCACGTGCCTGTATGACCTCCCTACAACGCCTGGGCATGCTCCTGATGAGGCTGAGTATTGTGTGTGGCCTCCACGTGCCTGTATGACCTCCCTACAACGCCTGGGCATGCTCCTGATGAGGTTGCGTATAGTGTGTGGCCTCCACGAGCCTGTATGACCTCCCTACAATGCCTGGGCATGCTCCTGATGAGGCTGAGTATTGTGTGTGGCCTCAACGTGCCTGTATGACCTCCCTACAACGCCTGGGCATGCTCCTGATGAGGCTGCGTATTGTGTGTGGCCTCCACGAGCCTGTATGACCTCACTACAACGCCTGGGCATGCTCCTGATGAGGCTGAGTATTGTGTGTGGCCTCCACGTGCCTGTATGACCTCCCTACAACGCCTGGGCATGCTCCTGATGAGGTTGAGTATTGTGTGTGGCCTCCACGTGCCTGTATGACCTCCCTACAACGCCTGGGCATGCTCCTGATGAGGTTGAGTATTGCGCGTGGCCTACACGTGCCTGTATGACCTCCCTACAACGCCTGGGCATGCTCCTGATGAGGCTGAGTATTGTGTGTGGCCTCCACGTGCCTGTATGACCTCCCTACAACGCCTGGGCATGCTCCTGATGAGGCTCAGTATTGTGTGTGGCCTCCACGTGCCTGTATGACCTCCCTACAACTCCTGGGCATGCTCCTGATGAGGCTGAGTATTGTGTGTGGCCTCCACGTGCCTGTATGACCTCCCTACAACACCTGGGCATGCTCCTGATGAGGCTGAGTATTGTGTGTGGCCTCCACGTGCCTGTATGACCTCCCTACAACGCCTGGGCATGCTCCTGATGAGGCTGAGTATTGTGTGTGGCCTCCACGTGCCTGTAAGACCTCCCTACAATGCCTGGGCATGCTCCTGATGAGGCTCAGTATTGTGTGTGGCCTCCACGTGCCTGTATGACCTCCCTACAACGCCTGGGCATGCTCCTGATGAGGCTGAGTATTGTGTGTGGCCTCCACATGCCTGTATGACCTCCCTACAACACCTGGGCATGCTCCTGATGAGGCTGAGTATTGTGTGTGGCCTCCACGGGCCTGTATGACCTTCGTACAACTCCTGGGCATGCTCCTGATGAGGTTCAGTATTGTGTGTGGCCTCCACGTGCCTGTATGACCTCCCTACAACGCCTGGGCATGCTCCTGATGAGGCTGAGTATTGTGTGTGGCCTCCACGTGCCTGTATGACCTCCCTACAACGCCTGGGCATGCTCCTGATGAGGCTCAGTATTGTGTGTGGCCTCCACGTGCCTGTATGACCTCCCTGCAACGCCTGGGCATGCTCCTGATGAGGCTGAGTATTGTGTGTGGCCTCCACGTGCCTGTATGACCTCCCTACAACGCCTGGGAATTCTCCTGATGAGGCTGAGTATTGTGCGTGGCCTCCACGTGCCTGTATGACCTCCCTACAACGCCTGGGCATGCTCCTGATGAGGCTGAGTATTGTGTGTGGCCTCCACGTGCCTGTATGACCTCCCTACAACGCCTGGGCATGCTCCTGATGAGGCTGAGCATTGTGTGTGGCCTCCACGTGCCTGTATGACCTCCCTACAACGCCTGGGCATGCTCCTGATGAGTCTCAGTATTGTGTGTGGATCCACGTGCCTGTATGACCTCCCTACAACGCCTGGGCATGCTCCTGATGAGGCTGAGTATTGTGTGTGGCCTCCACGTGCCTGTATGACCTCCCTACAACACCTGGGCATGCTCCTGATGAGGTTGTGGATGGTCTCCTGTGGGATCTACTCCCAGACCTGGACTAAAGCATCCGCCAACTCCTGGACAGTCTGTGGTGCAACGTGACGTTGGTGGATGGAGTGAGACATGATGTCCCAGATGTGCTCAATCGGATTCAGGTCTGGGGAACGGGCGGGCCAGTCCATAGCTTCAATGCCTTCATCTTGCAGGAACTGCTGACACACTCCAGCCACATGAGGTCTGGCATTGTCCTGCATTAGGAGGAACCCAGGGCCAACCGCACCAGCATATGGTCTCACAAGGGGTCTGAGGATCTCATCTCGGTACCTAATGGCAGTCAGGCTACCTCTGGCGAGCACATGGAGGGCTGTGCGGCCCTCCAAAGAAATACCACCCCACACCATAACTGAACCACTGCCAAACCGGTCATGCTGAAGGATGTTGCAGGCAGCAGATCGCTCTCCACGGCGTCTCCAGACTCTGTCACGTCTGTCACATGTGCTCAGTGTGAACTTGCTTTCATCTGTGAAGAGCACAGGGCGCCAGTGGCGACTTTGCCAATCCTGGTGTTCTGTGGCAAATGCCAAGCGTCCTGCATGGTGATGGGCTGTGAGCAAAACCCCCATCTGTGGACGTCGGGCCCTCATACCACCCTCATGGAGTCAGTTTCTAACTGTTTGTGCAGACACATGCACATTTGTGGCCTGCTGGAGGTCATTTTGCAGGGCTCTGGCTGTGCTCATCCTGTTCCTCCTTGCACAAAGGCGGAGGTAGCGGTCCTGCTGCTGGGTTGTTGCCCTCCTACGGCCCCCTCCACGTTTCCTGGTGTACTGGCCTGTCTCCTGGTAGCGCCTCCAGCCTCTGGACACTAAGCTGACAGACACAGCAAACCATCTTGCCACAGCTCGCATTGATGTGCCATCCTGGATGAGCTGCACTACCTGAGCAACTTCTGTGGGTTGTAGAGTCCGTCTCATGCTACCACGAGTGTGAAAGCACAACCAACATTCAAAAGTGACCAAAACATCAGCCAGAAAGCATTGGTACTGAGATGTGGTCTGTGGTCCCCACCTGCAGAACCACTCCTTTATTGAGGGGGTCTTGATAATTGCCAATAATTTCCATCTATTGTCTATTCCATTGGCACAACAGCATGTGAAATTGATGGTCAATCAGTGTTGCTTCCTAAGTGGACAGTTTGATTTCACAGAAGTTTGATTTACTTGGAGTTATATTCTGTTGTTTAAGTGTTCCCTTTATTTTTTTGAGCAGTGTATATACAGGACATATTGTTTGCAAATGTCAGGTCTTCTTTATCAGGTAGCTCTCTGTAGCACTGTAGTATGCAAACATATGAAATGTGAATGGCATTACTGCTCTAGAAAATAGAAATAAATGAGAATTCTTATTGCATAAATTGGCCATTTCATGTGTACCTAGTAGCCACAGTAAGGCGACTCTCGTTGCTGGGAACCTGCCTAGTGTGAATCCTCTCTTAGACTGAAGTCTACATGTATATGGGAGGATACGATCCAGCTATAATTAAAACCGCCTGTGGCTTAGGGATGGAGTGCTCAGTCAGAAATCCTATGTATACAAATACTGTCACTTCCAAAACAGAAAACTGGTGTGTACAGGTGCTTACTAAGAGAGAGAGAGAGGACCCCGCTGACTATAAGAGCTAACAATCTACAGGAGAGGGAGGACCCCACTGACTATAAGACTTACACTCTACAGGAAATGGAGTACCCCGCTGACTATAAGAGCTTACACTCTACAGGAGAGGTAGGACCCTGCTGACTATAAGAGCTAACACTCTACAGGAGAGAGAGAGAGAGGACCTCGTTGACAATAAGAGCTTACACTCTACAGGAGAGAGAGAACTCTGCTGGTCATAAGAGCTTACACTCTACAGGAAAGAGAGGACCTCACTGACCATAAGATCTTACACTCTACAGGAGATAGAGAGAAAGGACCTCGTTGACCATAAGAGCTTACACTCTACAGGAGAGAGAAAGAGAGGACCTCATTGACCATAAGAGCTTACACACTACAGGAGAGAGAAAGAGAGGACTTCATTGACCATAAGAGCTTACACTCTACAGGAGAGAGAAAGAGAGGATCTCATTGACGATAAGAGCTTATACTCTACAGGAGAGAAGGGAGGACCCCGCTGACCATAAGAGCTAACACTCCACAGGAGAGATAGAGAACCCCACTGATCATAAGAGCTTACACTCTGCAGGAGAGAGAACTCTGCTGGCCATAATAGCTTACACTCTACAGGAGAGAGAGGACCCCACTGCCCATAAGAGCTTACACTCTACAGGAGATAGAGAGAAAGGACCTCAGTGACCATAAGAGCTTACACGCTACAGGAGAGCGAGAGGACCCCGCAGACCATAAGAGCTAACACTCCACAGGAGAGTGAGAGGACCCCGCTGACCAAAAGAGCCAACACTCCACAGGAGAGAGAGAGGACCCCGCTGACCATTAGAGCTTACACACTACAGGAGAGAGAGGACTCTGCTGACCATAAGAGCTTACACTCTACAGGAGAGCGGGAGGACCCCGCTGACCATAAGAGATAACACTCCACAGGAGAGAGAGAAGAACCCGCTGATCATAAGAGCTTATATTCTACAGGAGAGAGAGGACCCCACTGACCATAAGAGCTTACACTCTACAGAAGATAGAGAGAAAGGACCTCATTGACCATAAGAGCTTACACGCTACAGGAGAGCGAGAGGACCCCGCTGACCATAAGAGCTAACACTCCACAGGAGAGAGAGAGGACCCCGCTGACCATAAGAGCTTACACACTTCAGGAGAGAGAGGACCCTGCTGACCATAAGAGCTTACACTCTACAGGAGAGCGGGAGGACCCCGCTGATCATAAGAGCTAACACTCCAAAGGAGAGAGAGAGGACCCCGCTGACCATTAGAGCTTACACTCTACAGGAAATAGAGAGAAAGGACTTCATTGACCATAAGAGCTTACACGCTACAGGAGAGCGCGAGGACCCCGCTGACCATAAGAGCTAACACTCCAAAGGAGAGAGAGAGGACCCCGCTGACCATTAGAGCTTACACACTACAGGAGAGAGAGGACCCTGCTGACCATAAGAGCTAACACTCCACAGGAGAGAGAGAAGACCCCGCTGACCATAAGAGCTAACACTCCACAGGAGAGAGAGAAGACCCCGCTGATCATAAGAGCTTACACTCTACAGGAGAGAGAGGACCCCACTGACCATAAGAGCTTACACTCTACAGAAGATAGAGAGAAAGGACCTCATTGACCATAAGAGCTTACACGCTACAGGAGAGCGAGAGGACCCCACTGACCATAAGAGCTAACACTCCACAGGAGAGGCAGAGGACCCCGCTGACGATAAAAGATTACACTCTACAGGAGAGAGAGGACCCCGCTGACCATAAGAGCGTACACTCTACAAGAAAGAGAGAGAGGACACCGCTGACCATAAGAGCTTACACTCTACAGAAGAGAGAGAGGACCCTGCTGACCATAAGAGCTTACACTCTACAGGAGAGAGAGGACCCTGCTGACCATAAGAGCTTATACTCTACAGGAGAGAGAGAGAGGACCGTGCTGACCATAAGAGCTTACACTCTACAGGAGAGAGATAGAGGACCCCACTGTCCATAAGAGCTTACACTCTACAGGAGAGAGAGAGAGGACACTGCTGACCATAAGAGCATACACTCTACAGGAGAGAGAGATGACACCGGCTGCCATAAGAGCTTACACTTTACAGGAGAGAGAGGACCACGCTGACCATAAGAGATTACACGCTACAGGAGATCGAGAGGACCCCGCTGACCATAAGAGCTAACACTCCAAAGGAGAGAGAAAGGACCCCGCTGACCATTAGAGCTTACACACTACAGGAGAGAGAGGACCCTGCTGACCATAAGAGCTTACACTCTACAGGAGAGCGGGAGGACCCCGCTTACCATAAGAGCTAACACTACACAGGAGAGAGAGAAGACCCCGCTGACCATAAGATCAAACACTCCACAGGAGAGAGAGAAGACCCCGCTGATCATAAGAGCTTACACTCTACAGGAGAGAGAGGACCCCACTGACCATAAGAGCTTACACTCTACAGAAGATAGAGAGAAAGGACCTCATTGACCATAAGAGCTTACACGCTACAGGAGAGCGAGAGGACCCCGCTGACCATAAGAGCTTACACTCTACAGAAGAGAGAGAGGACCCTGCTGACCATAAGAGCTTACACTCTACAGGAGAGAGAGGACCCTGCTGACCATAAGAGCTTACACTCTACAGGACAGAGAGAGAGAGGACCCTGCTGACCATAAGAGCTTACACTCTACAGGAGAGAGACAGAGGACCCCACTTTCCATAAGAGCTTACACTCTACAGGAGAGAGAGAGAGGACACTGCTGACCATAAGAGCTTACACTCTACAGGAGAGAGAGATGACACCGGCTACCATAAGAGCGTACACTTTACAGGAGAGAGAGGACCACGCTGACCATAAGAGATTACATTCTACAGAAGAGAGAGAGGACCCCGCTGACCATATGAGCTTACACTCTACAGGAGAGAGAGAGGACACTGCTGACCATAAGAGATTACACTGTACAGGAGAGAGAGAGAGGACCCCACAGACCATAAGAGCTTATACTCTACAGAAGAGAGAGAGAGAGAGGATCCCACTGACCATAAGAGCTTAGACTCTACAGGAGAGAGAGAGAACAATGCTGACCATAAAAGCTTACACTCTACAGGAGAGAGAGAGGACCCCACTGACCATAAGAGCTTACACTCTACAGGAGATAGAGAGAAAGGACCTCATTGACCATAAGAGCTTACACGCTACAGGAGAGCGAGAGGACCCCGCTGACCATAAGAGCTAACACTCCACAGGAGAGAGGACCCCGCTGACCATAAGAGCTTACACTCCTCAGGAGAAAGAGCGCACCCCGCTGACCATATGAGCTTACACTCTACACGAGAGAGAGGACCCTGCTGACCATAAGAGCTTACACTCTCCAGAAGAGAGAGAGGACCTGCTGACCATAAGAGCTTACACTCTACAGGAGAGAGAGGACCCTGCTGACCATAAGAGCTTACACTCTACAGGAGAGAGAGAGAGGACCCCACTGTTCATAAGAGCTTACACTCTACAGGAGAGAGAGAGGACACTGCTGACCATAAGAACTTAAACTTTACAGGAGAGAGAGGACCCCGCTGACCATTAGAGCTTACACACTACAGGAGAGAGAGGACCCTGCTGACCATAAGAGCTTACACTCTACAGGAGAGCGGGAGGACCCCGCTGACCATAAGAGCTAACACTCCACAGGAGAGAGAGAAGACCCCGCTGACCATAAGAGCAAACACTCCACAGGAGAGAGAGAAGACCTCGCTGATCATAAGAGCTTACACTCTACAGGACAGAGAGGACCCCACTGACCATAAGAGCTTACACTCTACAGAAGATAGAGAGAAAGGACCTCATTGACCATAAGAGCTTACACGCTACAGGAGAGCGAGAGGACCCCGCTGACCATATCAGATTACACTCTACAGGAGAGAGAGAGAGGACACTGCTGACCATAAGAGCTTACACTCTACAGGAGAGAGAGATGACACCGGCTACCATAAGAGCCTACACTTTACAGGAGAGAGAGGACCACGCTGACCATAAGAGATTACATTCTACAGAAGAGAGAGAGGACCCCGCTGACCATATGAGCTTACACTCTACAGGAGAGAGAGAGGACACTGCTGACCATAAGAGATTACACTGTACAGGAGAGAGAGAGAGGACCCCACAGACCATAAGAGCTTATACTCTACAGGAGAGAGAGAGAAAGGATCCCACAGACCATAAGAGCTTAGACTCTACAGGAGAGAGAGAGAACAATGCTGACCATAAAAGCTTACACTCTACAGGAGAGAGAGAGGACCCCACTGACCATAAGAGCTTACACTCTACAGGAGATAGAGAGAAAGGACCTCATTGACCATAAGAGCTTACATGCTACAGGAGAGCGAGAGGACCCCGCTGACCATAAGAGCTAACACTCCACAGGAGAGAGGACCCCGCTGACCATAAGAGCTTACACTCTACAGAAAAGAGAGAGAGGACCCCGCTGACCATAAGAGCTTACACTCCTCAGGAGAGAGAGCGGACCCCGCTGACCATATGAGCTTACACTCTACATGAGAGAGAGGACCCTGCTGACCATAAGAGCTTACACTCTACAGGAAAGAGAGAGAGGACCCCGCTGACCATAAGAGCTTACACTCTCCAGAAGAGAGAGAGGACCTGCTGACCATAAGAGCTTACACTCTACAGGAGAGAGAGGACCCTGCTGACCATAAGAGCTTACACTCTACAGGAGAGAGAGAGAGGACCCCACTGTTCATAAGAGCTTACACTCTACAGGAGAGAGAGCGGACACTGCTGACCATAAGAGCTTAAACTTTACAGGAGAGAGAAGACCCCGCTGACCATAAGAGCTTACACTCTACAGAAAAGAGAGAACCCCATTGACCATAAGAGCTAACACTTTACAGGAGAGAGAGGACCCCGCTGACTATAAGAGCTTACATTCTACTTAAGAGAGAGAGAACCCGGCTGAGCATAAGAGCTTACACTTTACAGGAGAAAGAGAGAGGACCGCGCTGACCATAAGAGCTTACACTCTACAGGAGAGAGAGATGACACAGGCTACCATAAGAGATTACACTCTACAGGGGAGAGGACCCCACTGACCATAAGAGCTTACACTTTACAGAAGAGAGAGGACCTTGCTGACCATAAGAGCTTACATTCTACAGAAAAGAGAGAGGACCCTGATGAGCATAAGACCTTACACTTTACAAGAGAGAGAGAGAGAAGACCCTGCTGACCATAAAAGCTTACACACTACAGAAAAGAGAGAGGACCTGGCTGAGCATAAGAGCTTACACTTTACAGGAGAAAGAGAGAGGACCCCGCTGACCATAAGAGCTTACACTCTACAGGAGAGAGAGAGGACACTGCTGACCATAAGAGCTTACACTCTACAGGAGAGAGAGGACCCCCCTGACAATAAGAGCTTACACTCTACAGGAGAGAGAGGACCCCACAGACCATAAGAGCTTATACTCTATAGGAGAGAGAGAGAGAGGATCCCACTGACCATAAAAACTTAGACTCTACAGGAGCGAGAGAGGACCCCACTGATCATGAAAGCTTACACTCTACAGGAGACAGAGAGGACCACACTGACCAGAACAGCTTACACTCTACAGGAGAGAGAGAGGACCCAGCTGATCCTGAAACTTACACTCTACAGGAGACAGAGAGGACCCCGCTGACCATAAGAGCTTACACTCTACAGGTGAGAGAGTACCCCGCTGACCATAAGCGCTTACACTCTACAGGAGAGAGAGAAGACACTGCTGACCATAAGAGCTTACACTGTATAGGAGAGAGAGGACTCCACAGACCATAAGAGCTTACAATCTACAGGAGAGAGAGAGAGAGGACCCAGCTGACCATGAAAGCTTACACTCTACAGGATACAGAGAGGACCCCGCTGACCATAAGAGCTTACACTCTACAGGTGAGAGAGGACCCCGCTGACCATAAGAGCTTACACTCTACAGGAGAGAGAGATCACACTGCTGACCATAAGAGCTTACACTGTACAGGAGAGAGAGGACCCCACAGACCATAAGAGCTTACACTCTACAGGAGAGAGAGAGAACAATGCTGACCATAAGAGCTTACACTCTGCAGGAGAGAAAGAGGACCGACTGACCATAAGAGCTTACACTCTACAGGAGAGAGAGACAGGACCCCATTGACCATAAGAGCTTATACTCTACAGGAGAGAAAGAGAGGACCCCGCTGACCATAGGAGCTTACACTTTACAGGAGAGAGAGAAAGGACCACACTGACCATGAGAGTTTACACTCTACAGGAGAGAGAGAGAGGACCCCGCTGACCATAAGAGCTTACACTCTGCAGGAGAGAGAGAGGACCCCACTAACCATAAGAGCTTACATTCTACAGGAGAGAGAGAGGACCACAATGACCATAAGAGCTTACACTCTACAGGAGAGAGAGAGGAGCCCACTGACCATAACAGCTTACACTCTACATGAGAGGGAGAGGACCCCACTGACCATAAGACCTTACACTCTACAGGAGAGAGAGAGGAGCCCACTGACCATAACAGCTTACACTCTACATGAGAGGGAGAGGACCCGACTGACCATAAGACCTTACACTCTACAGCAGAGAGAGACAGGACCCCACTGACCATAAGAGCTTACACTCTACAGGAGAGGTAGGACCCTGCTGACTATAAGAGCTAACACTCCGCAGGAGAGAGAGAGAGAGGACCTCGTTGACCATAAGAGCTTACACTCTACAGGAATAAGAGAGAGGACCCCAATGACCATAAGAGCTTACACTCAACAGGAGAGAAAGAGAGGACCCTGCTGACCATAAGAGCTTACACTCTACAGAAGAGATAGAGGACACTGCTGAGCATAACAGATTACACTTTACAGGAGAGAGAGAGGACCCTGCTGACCATAAGAGCTTACACTCTACAGAAAAGAGAGAGGACCCCGCTGACCATAAGTGCTTAAACTTTACAGGAGAGAGAGGGAGGACCCCGCTGACCATAAGAGCTTAAACTTTACAGGAGAGAGAGAGAGGACCCCGCTGACCATAAGATCTTAAACTTTACAGGTGAGAGAAAGAGGACCCCGCTGACCATAAGAGTTTAAACTTTACAGGAGAGAGAGAGGACCCCGCTGACCATAAGCGCTTAGACTCTATGGGAAAGAGAGAGGACCCCACCGACCATAAGAGCTTACACTCTACAGGAGAGAGAGAGGACACTGCTGACCATAAGAGCTTACACTCTACAGGAGCGAGAGAGGACCTCACTGACCATAAGAGCTTACACTCTACAGGAGAGAGAGAGCACCCCACTGACCATAAGAGCTTACACTCTACAAGAGCGAGAGAGGACCTCACTGATCATAAGAGCTCACACTCTACAGGAGAGAGAGGACCCCGCTGACTATAAGAGCTTACACCCTACAGGAGAGAGAGGACCCCACTGATCATAAGAGCTTACACTCTACAGGAGAGAGAGAGGACCCCACCGACCATAAGAGCTTACACTCTACAGGAGAGAGCGGACACTGCTGACCATAAGAGCTTACACTCTACAGGAGAGAGAGAGGACCCCACTGACCATAAGAGCTTACACTCTACAGGAGAGAGAGAGAGGACCCCACTGACCATAAGAGCTTACAATCTACAGGAGAGAGAGAGAGGACCCCACTGACCACAAGAGCTTACATTCTACAGGAGAGAGAGGACCCCACTGACTATAAGAGCTTACACTCTACAAGAGAGAGAAAGAACAATGCTGACCATAAAAGCTTACACTCTACAGGAGAGAGAGAGGACCCCGCTGACCATAAAAGCTTACACTCTACAGGAGATAGAGAGAGGACCCCACTGACCATAAGAGCTTACATTCTGCAGGAGAGAGAAGACCCCGCTGACCATAAGAGCTTACACTCTATAGGAGAGAGGAACCGGCTGACCATAAGAGCTTACACCCTACAGGAGAGAGAGGACACTGCTGACCATAAGAGATTACACTCTACAGGAGAGAGAGGACCCCACCGTCCATAAGAGCTTACACTCTACAGGAGAGAGAGTGGACACTGCTGACCATAAGAACTTACACTCTACAGGAGAGAGAGAGAGGACCCCGCTGACCATAAGAGCTTACACTCTACAAGAGAGAGAAAGAACAATGCTGACCATAAGAGCTTACACTCTACAGGAGAGAGAGAGGACCCCGCTGACCATAAAAGCTTACACTCTACAGGAGATAGAGAGAGGACCCCACTGACCATAAGAGCTTACACTCTACAAGAGAGAGAAAGAGGACCCCGCTGACCGTAAGAGCTTACACTCTACAGGAGAGAGAGGACCCCACCGACCATAAGAGCTTACACTCTACAGGAGAGAGAGGACCCCACCGACCATAAGAGCTTACACTCTACAGGAGAGAGAGAGGACCCCGCTGACCATAAAAGCTTACACTCTACAGGAGATAGAGAGAGGACCCCACTGACCATAAGAGCTTACACTCTACAAGAGAGAGAAAGAGGACCCCGCTGACCGTAAGAGCTTACACTCTACAGGAGAGAGAGAGGACCCCGCTGACCATAAGAGCTTACACTCTACAAGAGAGAGAAGACCCCGCTAACAATAAGAGCTTACACTCTACAAGAAAGAGAGGACCCCACTGACCATAAGAGCTTACACTCTACTGAAGAGAGAGGACCCTGCTGACCATAAGAGCTTACACTCTACCGAAGAGAGATGACCTCACTGCCCATAAGAGCTTACACTCTACATGAGAGAGAGGACCCCGCTGACCACAAGAGCTTACCCTCTACAGGAGAGAGAGGACCACACTGACCATGAGAGCTTACACTCTTCTGAAGAGAGAGGACCCCTCTGACCATAAGAGCTTACACTCTACAGGAGAGAGAGGACCCCACTGACCATAAGAGCTTACACTCTACATGAGAGAGAAGACCCCACTGACCATAAGAGGTTACACTCTACATGAGAGAGAGGACCCCAATGACTGTAAGAGCTTACACCCTACAGTAGAGAGAGGACCCATTGACCATAAGAGCTTACACTCTGCAGAATTAGATGTTCTGTTATTTTCTCTTTATTTTGTGATGTTCCAATACACACAAAGGAAATAAACATGTGTCTAACAAAATGTGTAATTGAATAATTTTCTGGGAGAAATGCTTCATTTTCTGGAACAATTTCCAGGGTGCCAACACTTTCAGCCATGACTGTATATCGAAACCTTAGAAATTCTGTTTAACTATTTGAGGAGGTGATTGGGGGAGGACGGTAATGGGGAAAAGTGGAAAACTCTCTCTCTCTCACATTCCTACGCATTTTTGGGTCTCAATCCTTGACCCTTAGGTTTCCATAACTTCTTTAGATTGTTCTCCCGCTTGCTGTCCCCTTTCCCATTGGCTGTAAAGTTTCCTCTGTAGATAGTAAACACATCGTTATAATGTTTTGCTATATCAGCAACATAGTTGGGAAACTTCTCATGTCATGGCTAAGGGCGGTCCGAGTTCTGTAGTTGTCATAGCAGCTGTGTGCCACCCACTTGCTCAGAAACAACTGAAAGTTAGACATAGTTATCTGCAGAGGAAAAACTGGTGAAAAATGCAGGATAGAGGTTATATAATGGCCAGAAATAGAAGGACAGCTTAAAATCAAAATCTGGGGAGCAAAAATAAATAAATAAAAGTAAAATAGCATTTTCAAAAACATTTAAAAAGCAAATAAATAAAATAGAAAAATTATTTCTTAAAATAAAAAAGCACATTAATGTATATTTCCACTACTGTAATAACCGCTATGTGAGATGTGTTGGCTCACCAGGGTGGTATAAATGTGTATACCTGTGTCTGCATCAGTATAATGCTGTACCTGTTGTAAATAGGTTGGATCATCTGCAGTAAAGTTGTTATTCGGTCACAAGATGTTGCCTAAGCATTGCTGAAAGACTGTAAGATACTTGCAGAATGTCAGAGGTGGAGCTACATTCTGAGGTGATGTGAAACACAGGAAAAGGAAGTGCGGCCATCTTCAGGGCGGTCTGCAGTTATTAAGAACAGGGAGAGGAAGTGCTGGAGGGGAATCCATTGACATCCTATCGTGGAAGCATCACACAGAGACCAGAGCATTGGCAGATTGGAGCTTATCATGTCCATGACCAGACACTGTCCAGATGTGAAAAGATGCTGAGAGACGGAAAAGGCCGGGACCTAGCGTGAAGAGTTAAGTCATAGTCATCAACTGTACTGTTCACCTGCTGGGGAGACCCCCGCATCCGTCCAAATACAACGATTGTTTGTCCAAAGCAGACCTGGGTCAGTAAGAAAACTGAGGCCCACTGCACTGCCGCAGTGGGTAACCGCGCATGCATCTCACTACATTCTGGTGCCAAAATACTCGAGATTGAGATAAGGCCTGTAGTTAAGTAGATTGTCATATTGACTGTTTCAGGCCATGGTTATTGCCAAAATAAGAGTCCGGAATTTCTGGATTTGCAGTAACATTTCCTGTTTGTTCCGTAATTGAAAATTCTAATTCACGCCCTATGTACCGTCAAGGCACGCAACGGACTTCAGACCAAACTTTCTTGTTTAAGGAAAGAGATCCTGAGGAACATTATAATACAAGATAATTGTTCAACCTCAATAGACTTCGTTTACGGCTAAGTAGCCATCGTAGTTGGTTAACTGTTAGGGTATGCTCAGTCCGTTGAGGACGGACTATTCCTCAGAGTTCATTGAAGTCACTTTTGGACAGGAGAGGGATATTTGGATGGGTTATAATAAAGGAAATTGATTGTAAGATTGTAAACTGTTGTGCTGTTCCGCAGGCGATCCCGTATGTTACACTCATATATTTGTCCCATTTCCCAGGATGTTAACCCGTAATTGAAAATCCTAATTTATGCCTATGTACCGTCACGGCACGCAACGGACTTCAGACCAAACTTTTTTGTTTAAGGAGAGAGTTCCTGAGGAACATTATAATACAAGATAATTGTTCAACCTCAATAGACTTCATTTACGGCTAAGTAGCCATCGTAGTTGGTTAACTGTTAGGGTATGCTCAGTCCGTTGAGGACGGACTATTCCTCAGAGTTCATTGAAGTCACTTTCGGACAGGAGAGGGATATTTGGATGGGTTATAATAAAGGAAATTGATTGTAAGATTGTAAACTGTTGTGCTGTTCCGCAGGCGATCCCGTATGTTACACTCATATATTTGTCCCATTTCCCAGGATGTTAACCCGTAATTGAAAATCCTAATTTATGCCTATGTACCGTCACGGCACGCAACGGACTTCAGACCAAACTTTTTTGTTTAAGGAGAGAGTTCCTGAGGAACATTATAATACAAGATAATTGTTCAACCTCAATAGACTTCATTTACGGCTAAGTAGCCATCGTAGTTGGTTAACTGTTAGGGTATGCTCAGTCCGTTGAGGACGGACTATTCCTCAGAGTTCATTGAAGTCACTTTCGGACAGGAGAGGGATATTTGGATGGGTTATAATAAAGGAAATTGATTGTAAGATTGTAAACTGTTGTGCTGTTCCGCAGGCGATCCCGTATGTTACACTCATATATTTGTCCCATTTCCCAGGATGTTAACCCGTAATTGAAAATCCTAATTTATGCCTATGTACCGTCACGGCACGCAACGGACTTCAGACCAAACTTTTTTGTTTAAGGAGAGAGTTCCTGAGGAACATTATAATACAAGATAATTGTTCAACCTCAATAGACTTCATTTACGGCTAAGTAGCCATCGTAGTTGGTTAACTGTTAGGGTATGCTCAGTCCGTTGAGGACGGACTATTCCTCAGAGTTCATTGAAGTCACTTTCGGACAGGAGAGGGATATTTGGATGGGTTATAATAAAGGAAATTGATTGTAAGATTGTAAACTGTTGTGCTGTTCCGCAGGCGATCCCGTATGTTACACTCATATATTTGTCCCATTTCCCAGGATGTTAACCCGTAATTGAAAATCCTAATTTATGCCTATGTACCGTCACGGCACGCAACGGACTTCAGACCAAACTTTTTTGTTTAAGGAGAGAGTTCCTGAGGAACATTATAATACAAGATAATTGTTCAACCTCAATAGACTTCATTTACGGCTAAGTAGCCATCGTAGTTGGTTAACTGTTAGGGTATGCGGACTATTCCTCCGAGTTCATTGAAGTCCCTTCTGGACAGGAGAGGGATATTTGGATGGGCGATAAAGGAAATTGATTGTAAGGTTGTAAACTGTTGTGCTGTACCGCAGGCGATCCCGTATGTTACACTGATATTTTTGTCCCATTTCCCAGGGTGTTAACAGGCAACAGGCGGCCGGTGTAGACAGGCACACCAGTAGGTAAATTTATAGAAAGGATAGTATGTACAAATTGTTTGGGCACCAGCACGAGAGTCTTGAATGTTTCCTATTTTCTGGTTGAGTCATCCACATAACTAAGTAAAATAATTACGGTGAGTGACCAGTGTTGGAGTCAGTTTTCTTGGCCATGACTTCACTGTATTTTGAGGAACACACCCCGGTACACGACTTACAGCCATTATACAAGTAATGCATATAGTTTTTCACACTGCTATTAAAACATACATCTCAGTCACCCAACAAGCCCTAATATGGTGACATTGATGGACAAAATAAAGAGTCCTTGCTATAGGCATGCAGTGATTAAAAAAAGCCTTACGGGTTAAAGAAAGTGTTGGATATTGCCAGAAAATTTTTGAAGCTGGGCCAGCTCCCATCCACCAAAAAGCAGAATTTTCAGAACAGGCTGAAGTCAGAGCAATGGTGCAAAGAAAATACTAAGTGAAATCAGGAAGGCTCAATCAATAATGAGAGCGGATTTGCAGCCGTCCCAGAGGAACGCTCTTACCAGTGGCATCCAGGATTCATCCTCCATTACCACCTGAGCAGTTACGGAGTGTTCTCTTGTAGCTGTCAGGCCCATTTCACCTAACGTTGGGGGGCTTTGACGAAAATAATATTGAAGAATCATTGACATTAAAAAGGAATGTCATCAAACATATGCAGTTATATGAAAAAGTTTGGGCACCCCTATTAATCTTAAGCTTAATGTTTTATAAAAAATTGGTGTTTTTGCAACAGCTATTTCAGTTTGATATATGTAATAACTGTTGGACACAGTAATGTTTCTGCCTTGAAATGAGGTTTATTGTACTAACAGAAAATGTGCAATCTGCATTCAAACAAAATTTGTCAGGTGCATAAGTATGGGCACCCTTATCATTTTCTTGTTTTAAATACTCCTACCTACTTTTTACTGACTTGCTAAAGCACTTTTTTGGTTTTGTAACCTCATTGAGCTTTGAGCTTCATAGCCAGGTGTATACAATCATGAGAAAAGCTACTTAAAGTGGCCACTTGCAAGTTGTTCTCCTGTTTGAATCTCCTCTGAAGAGTGGCATCATGGGCTCCTCAAAACAACTGTCAAATGATCTGAAAAGCAAGATTATTCAACATAGTTGTTCAGGGGAAGGATACAAAAAGCTGTCTCAGAGATTTAACCTGCCAGTTTCCACTGTGAGGAACATAGTAAGGAAATGGAAGAACACAGGGACAGTTCTTGTTAAGGCCAGAAGTGGCAGGCCAAGAAAAACATCAGAAAGGCAGAGAAGAATGGTGAGATCAGTCAAGGACAATCCTTAGACCACCTCCAGAGAGCTGCAGCATCAACTTGCTGCAGATGGTGTCACTGTGCATCGGTCAACTATACAACGCACTTTGCACAAGGAGAAGCTGTATGGGAGAGTGATGCGAAATAAGCCGTTTCTTCAAGCACGCCACAAACAGAGTCGGCTGAGGTATGCAAAAGCACATTTGGAGAAGCCAATTTCTTTTTGGAAGAAGGTCCTGTGGACTGATGAAACCAAGATTGAGTTGTTTGGTCATACAAAAAGGCGTTATGCATGGCGGCAAAAAAACACAGCATTCCAAGAAAAACACTTGCTACCCACAGTAAAATTTGGTGGAGGTTCCATCATGCTTTGGGGCTGTGTGGCCAATGCCGGCACCGGGAATCTTGTTAAAGTTGAGGGACGCATGGATTCCACTCATTTCCTGATACAAGGGCTACACAATTACATAATTGACGCTTCCTCTATCTGTTATGATTTGCATAAGTACCCAGCATCAAGTGTTTAACTTCCCTGCAGCGCCACCACAGGTGAAATGAAGCACTACACAGATCTCATTGAAACTAAGAACCTTTCAAGGATGTGCAGGGTCCTTAAGGGTGGGAGTCACCCCTTGTAGCCATTGATGGTTGAGAGTCATGAACCCTAACAGAGTATTTGAAACAGGGATTTTTCAAACCAGAACACTCTCTTAAAAGTGCCTCCATTTTTTCCAAGCTATTTCACGTTTTAGCAATTAAAAATGAAGGAGGGACATGAAAGGAGACAAAACTAGACTGATTTTTCTACTTTTCCTCATTTTAGAATTTTGCATTAAATAATCACTGTTCTTTCAAAAAATCTTGCATAAATCAATAGTACTGTACAAGTGAATATAAGAAAGTTTGCAATATATCTTATTAGAGAAATCTACTGCTTTCTCCACTTATGAGCCACCTCTTCCCCAACCCTTTGCCTCCTAAACTCACTATTTACTCAAAAAAAGTCAAACTCCCTCAGACTGCCAACTCACTAAACAGTCAGATTACAGCTGCCTATTGAAGTATATGAAAACAGGAGGGGTGGAAAAGAAGAAGCAGAGTGTCAGGAATATTATAAAATATTAATGTCAGGGAGAGATTAACAGAATATTAGCCCCTTCTCCCATGCCCTCTGCTGTAGTGTTTGTCCAGAGATGACAATTATACTGTGTCTTCCTGCAAATTAGCCCCCACAGCCAAAAGGCTTTACATATGAAGTGTCACAAGCTAAAATGCAAATGTATTTCCTCTTATCAGGGACCTAAGAGAGTGACACCTTCTCCCAAGCAAGGAGTTTGGAGGAAAGAGGAAATGGCTCGTTAAGTTCAAAGACACTCATAAACAATTCCTGGCCACCAGCCATAGCCAGATCGGCTCCGATATTAGATATGAAATATTATGAGTTCCATACGTCCGGCAATAACGAGACCCAAATGGGTAGTGACCAAATCAGCCCAGGAATGTGCAGGTAGTTTTCCAGGGCTGTAACCAAAATCAGGGAGCTGCAGCGCAAAAACACCAGAATAGCAGACTGCAGCTATGGTATGTGTGATATCAAAATAAAGATAAAATCATAAGGGAAAAAATGGCGTAGTTTGCAAGCTTCTGCGATCAACGGGCGAAGAGTTATCGCAGAAGTTAGCGTTTCTAATAAAAATGTACAGGCTGGAGACCGACCCACATGATATCACCACAAGGGGCGTGTGGCCAGATCTCCCTTAGGTATAAAGGAATCTATGAAGAAGACAGGAGCACTCATTGCCAGAGGGGAATAAGAATTATAAGCAACGGGTCCTGTTCAAATAACAGCATATTCCAACCGGGGAGCCCCTCCTCCACTTATATTGAGTCGTCGCAGAGAACTTTATAGTGTAAGTTTCACTTTTTATCCTGTTTTATTTTATGTATCTGCATATGTATTTTAATGTCCCCTTTGTAACATCCTTGTATATATTTTTCCTAAACACTGCCTCCCTTTTGGGTTAAATATAAAATTTAATAGTTCTGTTTCTTTTGTTCTGTAATCGTTCCCTCCCCCGAAGCCATATACGCTACCAAAACGCAGGCGTCCGGCCAGGCCTGTATTATATTTAAAACTCGGCCGATGGTGGCAGAGAGTATTAATAATTGGGCTATCGCAGAGCTGACAGTGACCGTACGGAGGGCGTTAAACACGGATTCCAGGCTGTGGAACCCAGGGTGTTGAGCCATACGCTCACTGGTCACTTACCGATACCTACGTAGAGAGTAGTCTGGATCGCGTGCTCGCAACTCCGGACGAAATACGGACAGCGTGACGGCACGGTGAGATATTGCGTGATCTCCCCGGTGTCGTCCTGACTGTGTGTGGGTGGAACCCTTGACAAATTGGTGGCAGCGGTGGGATACTGTGTGATCCTGCCGGTGCTATCCCTGACACAGAGTGAAAGAGAAAAATCACAGACACATATAGACGGTGCTTGTGCTTTATAGTATTTTATCTCACCCTAGAAATTGGTTCACCGTAACAGGCTCAGTACTGCTGTATTATTGTCCTCCATGCAGTTGCTGATTTCTTGTGCTTACCTCACCCAAATTGGATTCACAGCTTCACTGCTCAATACAGCTGTATGATGACCTCCATAGAGCTGCTGCTTTCTAGTGTTTATATAACTGCGGAGATGGATTCACAACTACACTGCTCAGTACTGCTGTATAATGATGACCTCCATACAGCTGCTGCTTTCCATTGCTTACCTCACCCAAGAGCTGGATTCACAGCTACACTATTCAGTACTTTTGTATGTCCCTTATGCTGCTGCTCCTGAACATGTGCAGAGACATCTAAGCAGCTAGTCTCCATCCACTAGCTCATAGACAACAGAAAACTAGAGAAAGAGCCTACAGATGGGAAATCTAGTGAAAAATGCAAAATGCAAGTCATATAATGGCCAAAAATAGTGTTTATTCTTCATACACACACATACAGGACAGCTTTTTCTGAAAAGTCATCTGAAATAGCAGATACACTTTAAAGGTCAGTGTATTTACCGTATTTTTTGGACTATAAGACGTACTTTTTTCCTCCAAAATTTAGGAGGAAAGTGGGGGTGCGTCTTATAGTCCAAATATATATGTATACTATGGCTGTGGGTGGTGGGGGAGCCGCAGCGGGGGATGAGCAGGTCACAGGAGGCAGCAGCCATCTGCTGCAGCCAACACTGTGCCCGCTTCTAAATAAAATGAATATTAACTGCTCTCAGTGCAGTGAATATTCATTTTCCTTAATAGCGCGCATGCTGTACCCGCAGTGCTGCTCCTGCTGAGCTCGGCAGTCATGTGTGCCCGCTATTAAAGACCATGAATATTCACTACAATCTACTCCCATGGGTTGTAGTTAATATTCATGTTCTTTAATAGCGGTCACACCAGACAGCAGAACCGTAGCAGGAGCCGCTCTGTGGCTACAGTGTATGCGCTATTAAGGAGAGTGAATGGTCACTGCTCCCCACGCACAAAGGCCCGGCTTGGGGAGCAGTGACTGTTCTGGCACAGCATCCCACAGTGTGAGGGCGCATGGCTGTGAAGTCATGTGTGGCTCACACAATGAGATCAGTGTTGGCAGCAGAGCGGGATGCAGTGCTGGAGCAGAGAGGAGGTGAGTATAATTGTTTATTTTTTGTGTGCAACATGATGGTAATCAGGGGGTGCCAAGCATACCAGGATGGAGGGGTGCCAAGCATACCAGGAAGAGGGATGAAATGTGCCATACATACCAGGAAGAGGGATGAGGGGAGCCATATATACTAGGATGAGGGATAAGGGGTGCCATACATAGCAGGATGAGGGATGAAGGGTGCCATACATACCAGGATGAGGGATGAAGGGTGCCATACATACCAGGATGAGGGATGAAGGGTGTCATACATACCAGGATGAGGGATGAAGGGTGCCATACATACCAGGAAGAAGGATGAAGGGTGCTATACATACCAGGATGAGGGATGAAGGGTGCCAAACATACCAGGAAGAGAGATGAGGGGGGCCATGCATACCAGGATGAGGTATGAAGGGGTGCCATGCATATCAAGAAGAGGGATAAGGGTTGCCATGCATACCACAAAGAGAGATGAGGGGTGCCATGCATATCAAGTTGAGGGGGGCCATGCATACCGGGATGAGGGGGGCCATGCATATTTGGGTGACGGATGAGGGGTGCCATGCATACAAGGATGAGGGGTGCCATGCATACCAGGATGAGGGGTGCCTTGCATACCAGGATGGGGATCAGGGGTGCCATGCATACCAGGATGGGGGGTTGGGATGTCATGCATACCAGGATCGGGGATTGGGGTGCCATGCATACCAGGATCGGGGATTGGGGTGCCATGCATACCAGGATGGGGATAAGAGGTGCTATGCACATCAGGATGGGGATGAGGGCCACGTATAACAGGAAGGAGGGGGCCATATATACCAGGATGGGGGATATTAACAGAATTGAGGGACATTACTCTTATAACAGTGTCAGCAGCAGACCCCCTCCCCCTTAACTTAGCTGTTGAGGCTTAGAGATTTTGTAAGTAAGAATTTTAAAACTGTGATTTGCAATAAAAATTATATTTTCAGCACATTTTTTCTGCAGCGATTCAGCTTTGTCTTTTCCCTAAGTGATTTATTTTGTTCACTTTGCTGATTGGTCTGAATCAATGATTTACAAGACGGCAGAATATCATGGCAAACCGTAGGAAAGCAGAGGATCACAAAATATCAGACCCCATGGTGATATCTCATTAATTATTGACCTCTACAGGCCACATTGAGCTGCAGGTAATACCCGGAGACCAGAGTGTTCCTGTGATATTTGCTCTTTTTGGATCACGCCATGGGGCCCTTTATAGAAATCTTTCTCTATTTATTTCTCCTTAAATAATTTATCACAAATGAAAACAACAGACTGGAAATCACAGGAATGCGAGGTGAAGTCTGACAACAACCGAACCGAGCAGAGATCTGTACGGGGTCAGAGCGCGGAGACTGGAGGGAATCATTGTCTTCTTGGGATCATCTACCGAAAAGAATTTGCTACATTTCCTAATTCCATCAGTTGTTTTCCATATAGGAAAAAGTAATGCTGCTCCTTGTAGGGGTCCTCTGACCTGATATGTTTATATTATATTTTGCTATTAGGGAGGGTCTCATAGAGGTTGTTCACTACTTTAACATTGTTGACCTATATTCAGGATAGGGCATCAGTGTCTGATCGGCGAGGGTGCAACAACCGGCACCCCCGCCGATCAGCTGTTCCTGGTGTCTGCAGCTCCTGGACCTGACCAGTTACGGTGCTTCATAACGCAAATCCTTCAACACTATAGTGGATGCGGCCAAGAACTGCACATCTGCCCCCCATTAAAATCAATAGGGGGTGGATGTGCAGTGCCCGGCCGCGGCCACTATATAGTAGACGGAGCTGCTCTGTGCTGCTCTGTAACTGGTCAGTTCCAGCTGGACACCGAGAACATCTGATTGGCGGGGGTGCCTGGTCTTGCACCCCCACAGAACAGAAACGGATGACCTATCCAAAAAATAGGTCATTAGCGTTAAAGTAGTGAACAGCCTCTTTAAGTACTTGGACCAATGATGGATTTAGGTTCCTCATGCCCACCAGGGGTGATGATTCACCGTCACCTCCTAATGGGGTAATCTTCGGCTGGAAATTTGCATCCATCATGAGATAACAGCAGTGTGACCAACTGGAGAATCCCACGGTAATCAAGTTGATCACTCCGATCCTGATGTGGTTAAAACAGTTTCAGTCCTAAACACAACGAGGAGCTAAATGGCCTTTCAGTTGTGTATGTGACGCGCCCCCTGGGCCATATTCTTTAGGGGGAATATCCGGAGCCGGATCTCAGTTGTATGTGGCAGTCCTACAGATGTTAATAAGTTCTTAATGTCGACTACGCCACCCGTTGTATTGCGGTCACTATGGCCGCCGCTGCAGCAGGGTCCGCTGAGGCTGATGGTGTAGGTGCAGCTTTTGATGGTATAACCCCCAACGGGTGGGGTATAGCCTCAGGGGGTCAGGTGCAGAGAATGGGGGTTGTGGTGGTGCAGCATAGATGTTAAAGGAAGACAGAGTCGGGTTATGCAGTTAAGGGTATTTACTCACTGCTGATGTTCCGGTCACTCCAGCTTCAAGTGACCTCCCGAGCCGTGCTGCATCCACCAGGTCCTGGATCCAGCCAACCCCCAAGCGAGTCCGGAGCGTGACCCTGAGCTCTCCTTCTGTCCTTTCTCTGGCCGTCCCCACTAGTGATCCACCCAGGTCCAGCTCCCTCGGGCCTTCTGTTGGGAGACCCTTGGCCTTGGGTTCCCTGACCCTCCACGTGGTATGCCTTCGGGGTGGATGTGGTGGGTGGCCGTGGCAGACGCTGCCCATGGCCTCCGGTCTCTGGCTGGGGTGTGTTTTTGCCCCCACCAGCTTGGGATCCGGTACCCTGTGCCGACTCTTCACCCGGGGATTTAAGTTGGGTTCTTGGAGTCCTCTTTTCTGTTTCCCCCTCTGGGTCTCTCTTCTCCTCTCTCACTCTGGGTCTCTCTTCTCCTCTGCTTGCTGACTTGTTCTCTGCATCTGACCCTGTTCTTAGTTGGTGCCCACCTTATATACACCCTCTATGTGTGAGCTCAGGTGACCAGCACCCAATGAGCTCCTATCACTACCCAGACTGCACCCCCTATCTGCCCCTACACTACATGGGATGTACCACCCCCCTCCCACTCCAGCCAGGAACAGACTCGGTCGTACCTGCACATTTCTAAGTGGGAGTACCGTCGGCCTGTTCCTCGGAAATGAGATGTGTGTAGTGCATGCAGCCTACCGAGCTCAGTTCCACTCTCCATCCTTGCCCGGGAGTGGAATATCACACCTCTGGGTTGAGGTGCAATACCCCTGTAGCAGCCGAATCCTCAGGGTGCTACATTCCCCCCTGGTAAATCACAGCACGTCCTCGGGCTGTAAGACATAAACACCAAACATACATTTTTTTTTTTTCATAAACATATAAAACAACATATATTAGCAAATAAAACATTCTCGTCGCCTCTGGCTCCTCCTCCGGTCACTGTGCAACGTGTAACCGGGTAAAGTGCGACAGTCTCTCTGGAAAACTGGTTTTCCTATAAAACCAGTAGGGGGCGCTTTAGGAAGCGCAACTATATACAGGGGAAGTTGGCCGCTCTCAGTCCTCGGCCAGGTAAAGGGAAGGGAATGGCTGCTCACAGTCCTCAGCCTGTGGGATTACGGAATAACGGGTAAATAGTTCACTCATGCTGGTCCCAACGGGGACTATATATATGTAGCAACAGTTTCTTTGGTACCCGGTCGGGTAACTATTTACATCTACTGCTCTGCCGCACTCAACGGCGTCTTCCTCCTGCTCTTTGCTTGTAGCTGGTTGTAACTTCAGACCCGTCCGGGTCCTCTTGCTCCTCCTCCTCGCACCGCAACTCCTCCTCCGTCAGGCGGTGTACGTGGAGGGCGTAAGGTCCTTTGGCACACTTGTGCCGGGTGAAGGTGACCTCGTCTCCGATGTAGAGGTCACGACCTCTGTGTCCCTCCGGTAGGTGGGATTCAACGTCTCTCCTGGTTACGAAGACGTCGCCTGGGGTGCGGTGGTCTCGGATGAAGCCCCACCCATGCTGCATGTTAAACTTGATCACAGTCCCGGTGGTGCGGGGACTATGCGCTGCACGGGGGTCTCTCCTGGCCCGGCTCTTCTGCTCCGCGCTCCTTACTTGAGCTTGCTGTTCCCGGACCCGCCTCTCTCTCCGCTCCCTCTCAAAGACCTCGAGTTGTTGGCGGCAGCACTCAGCACGCTCCGCTGCAGCTGCCCGAGTCTCCTGAGTGAACCCCATGAGATCTTCTCCGGTGGGGTCCCACTCAAATTGGGCCTCTTCTAGCGGGGGCGAGATCCTCTTTACGGGCTTTGGAGCCGGGATCAGGGGTGCACACATGGCCCCAGCCTTCCTCTGCCGTTCCAGTTCATGATATTCCTGGGGCCAGATGAAAGGCTGCCCATCCGGGCACGTGTGTTGGGTAAACAGGTCCTCTCCCAGATGCGGCACTCTTGGTCTTATGGGCGCGGTGGTGTTAGCGCCCGGGTTGCCCGGGCCTTGCGGCCAGGCCTGGGGTATCTGGAAGGTGAAGGGCACCGTAAGGACGGCGGCACCCTGGGCTACTTGGCCCTGCGACCAGGCCGGTGGCTCCGCGGAGGTAGGGGGCGCTGTTGGTATTGCGGCGCCCGGGGGTACTAGGCCTTGCGACCAGGCTGGTGGTACTTCCTGCTTGGTCACGCTCGGGGTCGAGGCGTGTGACGTCACAGGGGTCGCGGCTCCCGTTTGAGGCCTAGTCTGCGGTGGTGACGTTGCAGCGACGGGCACGGCAGGGGATACTTCGGGCTCTGCGACGGGGAGCTGGGGCAGGTACGCGGTTTCCCGGTTTGGGGTAGAGACGTCTCCTTTACCTGCCTCCTTTCGTTCGGCTCCCTTCTCGGCGCCGTCTCCGGCCTTCAGTCCTCCCGCGCCATCCTCAGAGGCGGTCTGTCTCCTCGTCTTGGGTGGCGTGCTCCGCTGACAGGTCTCGGTCTGCTGGGCCATCTCACGGCTCCACTCCGCCAACGTCTCTCGCTGCACCCGGGCCATCCTCCTTGCGAGGCCCTCCAGAGCGGTCTGTGCACACTCCCGGTCTCGGGGAAGCTGTGCTAGGACCTCCACTAGGCCTAGTGGGGTCGTTGCTTCCAGCAGGCTCCTGACCAACGGGTCGGTGCTGCTCTGCTCTCCTTCCACTGTTTCCAGCAGACTCCTGGCCAGCGGGCCGGTGCTGCTCTGCTCTTCCTCCTCTGTTTCTAGCAGGCTCCTGGCCAACGGGCCGGTGCTGCTCTGCTTTCTCGCCATCTCCGGGTAAGCTCCTCCGATACTCTTCTCCAGGCTTCTTGCCTCCGGGTGCGCTCTCTCCAGACTGCTCCAAGCGACACCCATCTTTGCTCTCTTCTTCTCAGTCCTCCCACTTCGAGGGCGGTCCCGGGGCCACTTGGTGATTGTCAGCTCCAGGGGCAGTTCTTTCACGCTGACAGACACCTCTAGCATCACAGTCTCTGTTGGTGGGGGCGGTTTCCACTTTTGGCGCCATTTTCGGTCCTGGCCCACGATGGGAGGCGGCCTCTTGCCACCCTCTGGCACGCCCATAATGGCGTCCGCTCTTCCAAGGCGGGAAACCTTTGGAAATGGCGGGAATCGTCTCCCAGTGGCGGGAAACTCTGCAGATGGCGGGAAAAAGCTGTTAATGGCGGACAACCGGCGGGAATCGACCTGTGATGGAGTCCGATGGCGGGGACCCTCCGGAACCGGCGGGAGACTTCTTTTTGAGGTAAACTCGTTCTTTTCTTCAGGCACGCAGTACCCGGGTGTTGCGGGCACGTAATCCTGCCGACTACGCCAAAGTTGACGCGCCCCCTGGGCCATATTCTTTAGGGGGAATATCCGGAGCCGGATCAGATGGGAGTTGTAGTCTTCCGAGTGGCTGTGACCCGGTCCGTGCCAAGGGTGTCAAACTCAGTTGTATGTGGCAGTCCTACAGATGTTAATAAGTTCTTAATGTCGACTACGCCACCCGTTGTATTGCGGTCACTATGGCCGCCGCTGCAGCAGGGTCCGCTGAGGCTGATGGTGTAGGTGCAGCTTTTGATGGTATAACCCCCAACGGGTGGGGTATAGCCTCAGGGGGTCAGGTGCAGAGAATGGGGGTTGTGGTGGTGCAGCATAGATGTTAAAGGAAGACAGAGTCGGGTTATGCAGTTAAGGGTATTTACTCACTGCTGATGTTCCGGTCACTCCAGCTTCAAGTGACCTCCCGAGCCGTGCTGCATCCACCAGGTCCTGGATCCAGCCAACCCCCAAGCGAGTCCGGAGCATGACCCTGAGCTCTCCTTCTGTCCTTTCTCTGGCCGTCCCCACTAGTGATCCACCCAGGTCCAGCTCCCTCGGGCCTTCTGTTGGGAGACCCTTGGCCTTGGGTTCCCTGACCCTCCACGTGGTATGCCTTCGGGGTGGATGTGGTGGGTGGCCGTGGCAGACGCTGCCCACGGCCTCCGGTCTCTGGCTGGGGTGTGTTTTTGCCCCCACCAGCTTGGGATCCGGTACCCTGTGCCGACTCTTCACCCGGGGATTTAAGTTGGGTTCTTGGAGTCCTCTTTTCTGTTTCCCCCTCTGGGTCTCTCTTCTCCTCTCTCACTCTGGGTCTCTCTTCTCCTCTGCTTGCTGACTTGTTCTCTGCATCTGACCCTGTTCTTAGTTGGTGCCCACCTTATATACACCCTCTATGTGTGAGCTCAGGTGACCAGCACCCAATGAGCTCCTATCACTACCCAGACTGCACCCCCTATCTGCCCCTACACTACATGGGATGTACCACCCCCCTCCCACTCCAGCCAGGAACAGACTCGGTCGTACCTGCACATTTCTAAGTGGGAGTACCGTCGGCCTGTTCCTCGGAAATGGGATGTGTGTAGTGCATGCAGCCTACCGAGCTCAGTTCCACTCTCCATCCTTGCCCGGGAGTGGAATATCACACCTCTGGGTTGAGGTGCAATACCCCTGTAGCAGCCGAATCCTCAGGGTGCTACATATGTAATGACAACCCTTTTAATTTCAAGGCAAATAAATAATGCCTTGTGCCATGCTGGGTCATTGAAGACTTTTGTAGGGTCTCAGTTCTCAGATTTTGCTATTAGGGTCATTGATCTCATTAGTATGTTGCTTAAAAAGTGGTTGCCTCAAGATCATAAATGGTTAAAATTTCAAAACGCATGTAAAAACAAGAAAGTTTTTAATTTAGCTTCTGTTAAAAATTGTCTCTGCTCTCAAAAACTCATAATTTTATTATTCTTTTGTGCTGTGAGCAGTGACTGTAGCCTTCGTCCACACGCCTCTATGACTGAAAGCCGGCGGCTTCTGGGAGGAATAAAGTTACTTTTCTCATGGTAGCCACACTTTCAGTACTGTGGCCAGGAATCTTTCTAACACTATTAACCTGCAGATTAGCCCTATATCTACAGGCTAATAATTTATCCAACATGACAGGTTCCGTTTAAATAGTCAGTGTCATTTCAACAAACTTTAAAAAATGATAAAAGGTGGGCGGTGGATATCCACAGGGCGCCACATTTTTTGTTTCAACAAACTTTGCATAACTCAATAGTACAATCAGATATACAGTACAGACCAAAAGTTTGGACACACCTCATATAAAGATTTTTTTGAATTTTCTTGACTATGGAAATTGTACATTCACACTGAAGGCATCAAAGCTATGAATTAACACATGTGGAATTATATACTTAACAAAAAAGTGTGAAACAACTGAAAATATGTCTTATATTCTAGGTTCTTCAAAGTAGCCACCTTTTGCTTTGATGACTGCTTTGCACACTCTTGGCATTCTCTTGATGAGCTTCAAGAGGTAGTCACCGGAAATGGTTTTCACTTCACAGGTGTGCCCTGTCAGGTTTAATAAGTGGGATTTCTTGCCTTATAAATGGGGTTGGGACCATCAGTTGTGTTGTGCAGAAGTCTGGTAGAAACACAGCTGATAGTCCTACTGAATAGACTGTTAGAATTTGTATTATGGCAAGAAAAAAGCAGCTAAGTAAAGAAAAACGAGTGGCCATCATTACTTTAAGAAATGAAGGTCAGTCAGTCCGAAAAATGGGGAAAACTTTGAAAGTGTCCCCAAGTGCAGTTGCAAAAACCATCAAATGCTACAAAGAAACTGGCTCACATGAGGACCGCCCCAGGAAAAGAAGACCAAGAGTCACCTCTGCTTCTGAGGATAAGTTTATCCGAGTCACCAGCCTCAGAAATCGCAGGTTAACAGCAGCTCAGATTAGAGACCAGGTCAATGCCACACAGAGTTCTAGCAGCAGACACATCTCTACAACAACTGTTAAGAGGAGACTTTGTGCAGCAGGCCTTCATGGTAAAATAGCTGCTAGGAAACCACTGCTAAGGACAGGCAACAAGCAGAAGAGACTTGTTTGGGCTAAAGAACACAAGAAATGGACATTAGACCAGTGGAAATCTGTGCTTTGGACTGATGAGTCCAAATTTGAGATCTTTGGTTCCAACCACCGTGTCTTTGTGCGACGCAGAAAAGGTGAACGGATGGACTCTACATGCCTGGTTCCCACCGTGAAGCATGGAGGAGGAGGTGTGATGGTGTGGGGGTGCTTTGCTGGTGACACTGTTAGGTATTTATTCAAAATTGAAGGCTTACTGAACCAGCATGGCTACCACAGCATCTTGCAGCGGCATGCTATTTTATCCGGTTTGCGTTTAGTTGGACCATCATTTATTTTTCAACAGGACAATGACCCCAAACACACCTCCAGGCTGTGTAAGGGCTATTTGACCAAAATGGAGAGTGATGGGGTGCTACGCCAGATGACCTGGCCTCCACAGTCACCAGACCTGAACCCAATCGAGATGGTTTGGGGTGAGCTGGACCGCAGAGTGAGGGCAAAAGGGCCAACAAGTGCTAAGCATCTCTGGGAACGCCTTCAAGATTGTTGGAAGACCATTTCCGGTGACTACCTCTTGAAGCTCATCAAGAGAATGCCAAGAGTGTGCAAAGCAGTCATCAAAGCAAAAGGTGGCTACTTTGAAGAACCTAGAATATAAGACATATTTTCAGTTGTTTCACACTTTTTTGCTAAGTATATAATTCCACATGTGTTAATTCATAGTTTTGATGCCTTCAGTGTGAATGTACAATTTTCATAGTCATGAAAATACAGAAAAATCTTTAAATGAGAAGGTGTGTCCAAACTTTTGGTCTGTACTGTATATATATATATATATATATATATATATATATATATACACGGTATATATATATTTTATATGTACAGTGGGTAAGGAAAGTAATCAGACCCCTTTAAATTTTTCATTCTTTGTTTCATTGCAGCCATTTGGTAAATTCTAAAAAGTTCATTTTTTTTCTCATTAAAGTACACTCTGCACCCCATCTTGACTGAAAAAAAAAACAGAAATGTAGAAATTTTTGCAAATTTATTAAAAAAGAAAAAGTAAAATCTCGCATGGTCATAAGAATTCAGACCCTTTGCTCAGTATTGAGTAGAAGCCCCCTTTTGAGCTAGTACAGCCATGAGTCTTCTTGGGAATGATGCAACAAGTTTTTCACACCAGGATTTGGGGATCCTCTGCCATTCTTCCTTGCAGATCCTCTCCAGTTCCGTCAGGTTCGATGGTGAACGTTGGTGGACAGCCATTTTCAGGTCTCTCCAGAGATGCTCAATTGGGTTTAGGTCAGGGCTCTGGCTGGGCCAGTCAAGAATGGTCACAGAGTTGTTCTGAAGCCACTCCTTTGTTATTTTAGCTGTGTGCTTAGGGTCATTTTCTTGTTGGAAGGTGAACCTTCGGCCAAGTCTGAGGTCCAGAGCACTTTAGAAGAGGTTTTCATCCAGGATATCTCTGTACCTGGCCGCATTCATGTTTCCTTCAATTGCAACCAGTCGTCCTGTCCCTACAGCTGAAAAACACCCCCATAACATGATGCTGCCACCACCATGTTTCACTGTTGGGATTGTATTGGGCAGGTGATGAGCAGTGCCTGGTTTTCTCCACACATACCACTTAGAATTATCACCAAAAAGTTCTATCTTCATCTCATCAGACCAGAGAATCTTATTTCTCATAGTCTGGGAGTCCTTCATGTGTTTTTGAGCAAACTCTATGCAGGCTTTCATATGTCTTGCACTGAGGAGAGGCTTCCATCGGGCCACTCTGCCATAAAGGCCCGACTGGTGGAGGACTGCAGTGATAGTTGACTTTGTGGAACTTTCTCCCATCTCCCTACTGCATCTCTGGAGCTCAGCCACAGTGATCTTGGGGTTCTTCTTTACCTCTCTCACCACGGCTCTTCTCTCATGATTGCTTAGTTTGGCTGGATGGCCAGGTCTAGGAAGACTTCTGGTGGTCCCAAACTTCTTCCATTTAAGGATTATGGAGGCCACTGTGCTCTTAGGAACCTTGAGTAATGCAGAAATTCTTTTGTAACCTTGGCCAGATATGTGCCTTGCCACAATTCTGTCTCTGAGCTCCTTGGGCAGTTCCTTTGAGCTCATGATTCTCATTTGGTCTGACATGCACTGTGAGCTGTGAGGTCTTATATAGACAGGTGTGTGCCTTTCCAAATCAAGTCCTATCAGTTTAATTAAACACAGCTGGACTCCAATGAAGGAGTAGAAACATCTCAAGGAGGATCACAAGGAAATGGACAGCATGTGAATTAAATATGAGTGTCTGAGCAAAGGGTCTGAATACTTAAGACCATGTGATATTTCAGTTTTTCTTTTTTAATAAATTTGCAAAAATTTTCTACATTTCAGTATTTTTTTCAGTCAAGATGGGGTGCAGAGTGCACTTTAATGAGAAAAAAATGAACTTTTTAGAATTTAACAAATGGCTGCAATGAAACAAAGAGTGAAAAATTTAAAGGCGTCTGAATATTTTCCGTACCCACTGTGTATATATATATATATATATATATATATATATATATATATATATATATATATATATATATATACATACAGGGTGGGCCATTTATATGGATACACCTAAATTAAATGGGAATGGTTGGTGATATCAACTTCCTGTTTGTGGCACATTAGTATATGGGAAGAGGAAACTTTTCCAGATGGGTGGTGACCATGATGGCCATTTTGAAGTCGGCCATTTTGGATTCAACTGTATTCTTTTCAATGGGAAGAGGGTCATGTGACACATCAAACTTATTGAGAATTTCATAAGAAAAACAATGATGTGCTTGGTTTTAACGTAACTTTATTCTTTCATGAGTTTTTTACAAGTTTATGACCACTTATAAAATGTGTTTAAAGTGCTGCCAATTGTGTTGGATTGTCAATGCAACCCTCTTCTCCCACTCTTCACACACTGATAGCAACACCGCAGAAGAAATGCTAGCACAGGCTCCCAGTATCCGTTGTTTCAGATGCTGCACATCTCGTATCTTCACAGTATAGACAATTGCCTTCATATGACCCCAAAGATAAAAATCTAGGGGGTCAGATCAGGAAACCTTGGTGGCCATTCAACTGGCCCACGATGACCAATCCACTTTCCAGGAAACTGTTCATGTAGGAATGCTCGGACCTGACACTCATAATGTGGTGGTGACCATCTTGTTGGAAAAAGTCAGGGAACGTGCCATCTTCAGTGCATAAAGAGGGCAACACATCATCATGTAGCAATTTCAGATATCCACTGGCATTGAGGTTTCCTTTGATGAAGAATGGCCCCACTATCTTTGTACCCCATATACCACACCATACCATCAAGATACGAGATGTGGAGCATCTGAAACAACGGATACTGGAAGCCTGTGCTAGCATTTCTTCTGCGGTGTTGCTATCAGTGTGTGAAGAGTGGGAGAAGAGGGTTGCATTGACAATCCAACACAATGGGCAGCACTTTGAACACATTTTATAAGTGGTCATAAACTTGTAAAAATCTCATGAAAGAATAAAGTTACATTAAAACCAAGCACACCATTGTTTTTCTTATGAAATTCTCAATAAGTTTGATGTTTCACATGACCCTCTTCCCATTGAAAAAAATAAAGTTGGATCCAAAATGGCCGACTTCAAAAAGGCCGCCATGGTCACCACCCATCTGGAAAAGTTTTCCCCCTCCCATATACTAATGTGCCACAAACAGGAAGTTGATATCACCAACCATTCCCATTTAATTTAGGTGTATCCATATAAATGGCCCACCCTGTATATATATATATATATATATATATAAATATATATATATATATATATGTATATATATATATATATATATATATATACACTGCTCAAAAAAATAAAGGGAACACTTAAACAACAGAATATAACTCCAAGTAAATCAAACTTCTGTGAAATCAAACTGTCCACTTAGGAAGCAACACTGACTGACAATCAATTTCACATGCTGTTGTGCAAATGGAATAGACAATAGATGGAAATTATTGGCAATTATCAAGACACCCTCAATAAAGGAGTGGTTCTGCAGGTGGGGACCACAGACCACATCTCAGTACCAATGCTTTCTGGCTGATGTTTTGGTCACTTTTGAATGTTGGTTGTGCTTTCACACTTGTGGTAGCAAGAGACGGACTTTACAACCCACAGAAGTTGCTCAGGTAATGCAGCTCATCCAGGATGGCACATCAATGCGAGCTGTGGCAAGAAGGTTTGCTGTGTCTGTCAGCGTAGTGTCCAGAGGCTGGAGGCACTAACAGGAGACAGGCCAGTAGACCAGGAGACGTGGAGGGGGCCGTAGGAGGGCAACAACCCAGCAGCAGGACCGCTACCTCCGCCTTTGTGCAAGGAGGAACAGGAGGAGCACCACCAGAGCCCTGCAAAATGACCTCCAGCAGGCCACAAATGTGCATGTGTCTGCAAAAATGGTTAGAAACCGACTCCATGAGGGTGGTATGAGGGCCCGACGTCCACAGATGGGGGTTGTGCTCAATGCCCAACACCGTGCAGGAGGCTTGGCATTTGCCACAGAACACCAGGATTGGCAAAGTGGCCACTGGCGCCCTGAGCTCTTCACAGATGAAAGCAGGATCACACTAAGCACATGTGACAGACGTGACAGAGTCTGGAGACGCCGTGGAGAGCGATCTGCTGCCTGCAACATCCTTCAGTATGACCGGTTTTGCAGTGGGTCAGTAATGGTGTGGGGTGGCATTTCTTTGTAGGGTCGCACAGCCCTCCATGTGCTCGCCAGAGGTAGCCTGACTGCCATTAGGTACCGAGATGAGATCCTCAGACCCCTTGTGAGACCATATGCTGGTGAGGTTGGCCCTGGGTTCCTCCTAATGCAGGACAATGCCAGACCTCATGTGGCTGGAGTGTGTCAGCAGTTCCTGCAAGATGAAGGCATTGAAGCTATGGACTGGCCCGCCCGTTCCCCAGACCTGAATCCGATTGAGCACATCTGGGACATCATGTCTCGCTCCATCCACCAACGTCACGTTGCACCACAGACTGTCCAGGAGTTGGCGGATGCTTTAGTCCAGGTCTGGGAGGAGATCCCACAGGAGACCATCCACAACCTCATCAGGAGCATGCCCAGGCGTTGTAGGGAGATCATACAGGCACGTGGAGGCCACACACACAATACTGAGCCTCATCAGGAGCATGCCCAGGCGTTGTAGGGAGGTCATACAGGCACGTGGAGACCACACACAATACTGAGCCTCATCAGGAGCATGCCCAAGCGTTGTAGGGAGGTCATACAGGCACATGGAGGCCACACACACAATACTGAGCCTCATCAGGAGCATGCCCAGGCGTTGTAGGGAGGTCATACAGGCACATGGAGGCCACACACAATACTCAGCCTCATCAGGAGCATGCCCAGGCGTTGTAGGGAGGTCATATAGGCACGTGGAGGCCACACACAATACTGAGCCTCATCAGGAGCATGCCCAGGCGTTGTAGGGAGGTCATATAGGCACGTGGAGGCCACACACAATACTGAGCCGCCTTATTTTGACTTGTTTTAAGGACATTACATCAAAGTTGGATCAGCCTGTAGTGTGTTTTTCCACTTTAATTTTGGGGGTGACACCAAATCCAGGCCTCTATTGGTTAATAAATTTGATTTCCATTGATGATTTTTGTGTGATTTTGTTGTCAGCACATTCAACTTTGTACAGAACAAAGTATTCAATGAGAATATTTCATTCATTCAGATCTAGGATGTGTTATTTGAGTGTTCCCTTTATTTTTTTGAGCAGTGTATATACAGTATATATACAGTTGAAACCAGAAGTTTCCATACACTGTATAAAAAGACACATCTGCAGGTTTTTCTCAATATCTGACATGAAATCAGAATAAACCTTTCCCATTTTAGGTCAATTAGGATTACCATAATTTTTAATATTTTCCAAATGCCAGAATAATGAGGGAGAGAGAATGTTTTAAGGCATTTTTATTACTTACCTCAAAGTCAGAAGTTTACATACACTAAAATTACTATGCCTTTAAACAATTCTGGACTGCCCATATGATGATTTCATGTGTTTGGAAGCTTCTGAGTTTTTTTGCAACATCTGAGTTAATTAGAGACACACCTGTGGATGTATTTTAATGCACACCTGAAACACACTGCTTCTTTGTGTAGCATCATGGGAAAGTCTAACAAAATCAACCAAGATATCAGGAAGAGAATTGTGGACTCGCACAAGTCTGGCTCATCCTTGGGTACAATTTCAAGATACCTGAAGGTGCCTCGTTCATCTGTACAAACAATTATACGCAAGTACAAACAAGATGGGAATGTCCAGCCATCATACCGCTCAAGAAGGAGACAGGTTCTGTGTACCAGAGATGAACGTGCTTTTGTTCGACATGTGCATATCAACCCAAGGACAAAAGCAAAAGACCTTGTGAAGATGATAGGCGGAAGCTTGTGAGATTGTGTCAATATCCACACTGAAACGAGTACCGAATCAACATGGGCTGAAAGGCCACTCTGCCAGGAAGAAGTCATTACTCCAAAAGAAACTTAAAAAATCCAGATGAATGTTTGAAAATGCACACAGGAACAAAGACCTTAATTTTTGGAGACATGTCCTGTGGTCTGATGAAACTAAAATTGAACTTTTTGGACATAATAACCATCGTTACGTTTAGAGGAAAAAGGGAGAAGCTTGGAAGCCTAAGAACATCATCCCAACTGTGAAACACGGTGGTGGCAGCATCATGTTGTGGGGTTGTTTTGCTTCAGGAGGGACTGGTGCACTTCACAAAATAAATAGCATCATGAGAAAAGAAGATTATAAGGCAATTGTTATGATCTGCTACAAGAACTAAGGAAAGATAGGAAAACTGTTCCTACAATAGGACTAAGCTGATTCCCTACGATGCAGCGGGCAACCTTTTCCTTGTGAATAGACCCGCCTTCGTCCTCAGATGTCAAAAGCAATAAAAAAGGATTTTGGGGGTATGTCAAAAGTAAAAGAAAAGTCAAAGATGCTATAGGATTTTTACAGGATGAAAATGGAGAAATGGTAAGAGAGGATGTTGAGAAGGCCAAACTTTTTAATTCCTATTTTGCATCTGTTTTCTCTCAGAAAGAAAATGTAACATCAACTGATCTTCACTGTCCTTTTAAAGGAATAGAGGAATCCAAGTTATCTGTAAACAGAAAGATTGTGAGGGAATATTTAGCTAACATAAATGAGTTCAAGTCTCCAGGTCCAGATGAATTACACCCAAGAGTACTGAAGGAGATCGTAGAACAAATTTTAGAACCACTCTCCATAATCTTTGAAAATTCTTGGAGAACAGGAGAAGTCCCAGAAGACTGGAGAAGAGCAAATGTTGTTCCTATCTTCAAAAAGGGGAAGAAGGTGGACCCAGGGAACTATAGGCCGGTGAGTCTGACTTCTATACCAGGAAAGATCTTTGAACAAATTATTAAACAACATGTATGTAAGTACATGGATAAGAATGAAGTGATTAACCAGAGTCAGCATGGGTTTGTAACTAACAAGTCATGTCAGACTAACTTAATTTCCTTCTATGACAGAATCACTGACTGGGTGGATCAGGGAAATGCTGTAGATATAGTATATCTTGACTTCAGCAAAGCATTTGACAAAGTATCTCACACCATCCTTATTGAAAAAATGACCAAGTATGCAATGGACCAGGCAACTGTTAGGTGGATTCATAACTGGCTTAGTGATCGGACTCAAAGGGTGGTTGTAAATGGCTTCACATCCAGCTGGATGATTGTCTCAAGTGGGGTACCACAGGGCTCCGTCCTGGGACCTGTATTGTTCAACATCTTTATCAATGATTTAGATGAAGGAATTGAGGGTAAACTGATTAAATTTGCTGATGACACAAAGCTAGGAGGGATAGCTAATACTAGAGAAGAGAGAGAGAGGATTCAAAAAGACCTAAATAAACTGGAGCAGTGGGCAGCAACCAACAGAATGGTTTTTAACAGGGAAAAATGCAAAGTACTACATCTGGGCAATAAAAATGAAAAAAGCATATACAGAATGGGAGGAATAGAGCTAAGCAACAGTACATGTGAAAAAGACTTAGGTATACTAATAGATCATAGACTGAACATGAGTCAACAGTGTGATGCAGCAGCAAAAAAGGCAAATACAATTCTGGGATGTATTAACAGAAGCATACAGTCTAGATCACGTGAAGTCATTATCGGTCTTTACTCCTCTTTGGTCAGACCTCATCTGGAATACTGTGTACAGTTTTGGGCACCACATTTTAAAAAAGACATAGACAAACTGGAGCAAGTTCAGAGAAGAGCGACCAGAATGGTGACTGGTCTGCAAACCATGTCCTATGAGAAACGGTTGCAGGATTTGGGAATGTTTAGCTTGCAAAAAAGAAGACTGAGAGGAGACTTAATAGCTGTCTACAAATATGTCAAGGGCTGTCACATTGTAGAAGGATCATCTTTATTCTCATTTGCACAAGGAAAGACTAGAAGCAATGGGATGAAACTAAATGGGAGGAGACACAGATTAGATATTAGAAAAAACTTTTTGACAGTTAGGGTGATTAATGAGTGGAACAGGCTGCCACGAGAGGTGGTGAGTTCCCCTTCAATGGACGTCTTCAAACAGAGGCTGGACAGACATCTGTCTGAGATGATCTAGTGAATCCTGCTTTGAGCAGGGGGTTGGACCAGATGACCCAGGAGGTCCCTTCCAACTCTACCATTCTATGATTCTATGATTCTATGATTCATCTAGTCTGAACGAAGACCTATAGATATAAGGGAGGGGTCCCTAAAAGTACTAAGGACTGGGACAAAATTGGACACCTCCTAGCAGAAGTTGTAGCGGAGCAAAAAGACAAACAGACAAAAATACTTAGAGGTCCATGGACCAAGCAAACTATAGAGATAGGTACAAAGCACCTGGCTAGATAGAGAGTCAAAGTAACACTGAAGTCCAGCAAAGCCAGAAGGGCGGAGCTGGAATAAATAGGCAGCAGGTTACGTGACCACAAAATAGAAAAAAAACTAACAGGAGGGTTCTAACAGCAATACTGAAGTAACATCTCATTACATCAGCCAGGAAGTTAAACCTTGGGGAGAAATGGGTCTCCCAAATGGACAATGACCCAAAGCATACTGCCAAAATGGTAAGAAAGTGGCTTAAGGATAACAAAGTCAATGTTTTGGAGCGGCCATCACAAAGCCCTGATCTCAATCCTATTGAAAATTTATGGACAAAGCTGAAAAGGCTGCGAGCAAGGCGACCTACAAACCTGGATCAGTGACACCAGTTTTGTCACTTGTGGAAGGATATCCCAAACGTTTCACCCAAGTCATTCAGTTTAAGGGCCATGGTACCAAATACTAATGAAATGTATTGAAACTTTTTGACTTTGCAATAAGTAATAAAAATGCCTTAAAACATTCTCTCTCTCTCATTATTCTGGCATTTGACAAATACTAAAAATTATGGTAATCCTAATTGACCTAAAACGGGAAAGGTTTATTCTGATTTCATGTCAGATATTGAGAAAAACATGGAGATGTGTCTTTTTATATAGTGTATGTAAACTTCTGGTTTCAACTGTATAAACACACAATCAGACAAATATGCTCTTATCTCTCTATATAAGATACTTCTCCTCGTCCCTCTGCCTCCTGAACTCATCATTTACTCTGAAAAACTGCTAAAATCTTTATTGGTAAAAACAAGCCAGACTGCAAGCTTACTGATGGATCAGATTATATCTGCCTACTGGAGTCTAAAATAAGAAAGCATACCAGTGCTGGAGTCACAGCTACACTGCTCAGCAGTGCTGTATAATGTCCTCCATGCTGCTGTTCCTGAACATGTGCTACATAGAGACAAGAGAGCAGGAATCCCTCATGTCTGCGTGTGCTGTGTATGGGAGACATCATATTAGTATGCGTGTGGAACATCAGCTAGGATTCACTCACTAGCTCAGAGACAACTGAAAAGCAGAGATAGAGCTTGCAGAGTGGAAAACTGATTAAAAGTGCAAGCTACAGGTCACATAATGGCCAGAAATAATGTTATTTCTCATGGACACATGCATGATGGCTTATTCGGATGAGCTGCTGTTCCTTCTTTCCCTAAAGTGCAGTGAGGTAAAATGGAGATCTGTTAGCCACCTTGGGATGATGACTAGTGTTGAGCGATACCTTCCGATATCAGGAAATATCGTATCGGATTGGATCGGACCGATACTCAAAAAGTATCGGATATCACCGATTCCGATACCGGAAGCCAATGCAAGTCAATGGGACACTAATATCGGAATGAAAATAAACCCTTTCTTTCCTTGTAGGTTAATTCTACATGAAGTAAAACAACTAAGAATAATGTAGAATGTATGCGAAAAGCCGGCAATTCAGCAGCGGCATACACCGGTACCCGACAATTTACAACAGAAAGAATAGAGCATCACACATAGATTAGATAGATAGAAACATGTCAGTCACATATATATGAAGTACAGTGACAGTGTTGGTTACTGTACTTGTCATTTAGTGTAAAGGATTTATTAAAAAAAAATATTAGTGTGTTCATGCACCGTCTCTTTAAAAAAGCCGGCCGGCAATTCAGCAGCGGTACCCGACAATTTATAACTGAAAGAATAGAGCATCACACATAGATTAGATAGATAGAAACATGTCAGTCACATATATAAGAAGTACAGTGATAGTGTTGATTACTGTACTTGTCATTTAGTGTTAAAATAAAGGATTTATTTAAAAAAAAAATGGCATGGGGTTCCCCTTAATTTTAGTCTCTAGCGGAGGTTAAGCAGACAGCTGGGCAGATGTTTGAAGCCTGGGAAGGGGGTAATACCCATGGAGCTTCCCAGACTACTAATATCAGCCCCCAGCGGAATACTTAGCCTTTACTAGCTATTAAAATGGGGGACCCCCTCAAAAAAATGACGTGGGGTCCCCCCTATTTTAATAGCTAGCAAAGGCTAGGCAGACAGCTGGGGGCTGATATTAATAGGCCAGGAAGGGTGTCATGAATATTGGCCCCCTCCAAGGCTAGAAACACCAGCCGTCAGCCGCCCCAGAAATGGCGCATCCATAGGATGCGCCAATTCTGGCACTTAGCCTCGCTCTTCCCACTGCCCTGTAGCGGTGGCAGGGGGTAATAGGGTTGGGGTTGATGTCAGCTTATAATGCCAGCTGACATCAAGCCCAGGTTAGTAATGGAGAGGCGTCTATAAGACACCCCCATTACTAACCCCATAGTCAAAGTTAAAAAAAAACACAAACACCCAGAATAAAGTCCTTTAATTGAAATAAACACACAATTCTTTATTGTTCTAAATTAAACCATACTTACCGTCACGCCCATTCCAGCTGAAGCCAACGATCTCCTGCAATAAAAGAATAATAATAAACCAACATCATCCTTACCTTTCCATGGTTCCCACGAAGGCTCCAGCTCTGCTACATCAAGATGACAGGCTGGACCGCAGGAGAAAGCTGCCATCCAGCTTGCCATGCCGCACACACTGAGAAGCGCAGGCATGGAACGGGCTGCCCCCAACCACCAGCTGCCTATTTGTACCTGGCCGGACACAACAATATAGGGAAGCCCTTTTTTTCTTTATTATTTCATGAATTTCATGAAATAATTAAAAAAAAAAATACGTGGGGCTTCGCCCTATTTTTGTGTCCAGCCAGGTACAACTAGGCAGCTGGGGGCTGGAATCTGCAGCGCAGGGAGGCCCAAGCTTTCTGGGCCCCCCCCCACCCCGCTGCAAATTGCAGTCCGCAGCCACCCCGGAAAATGGCGCGTTCATAGAAGCTGGATGCTGTACCTGGCTGGCATACAAAAATATAGCAAAGCCCACGTCAAAATTTTTGGGAAAAATTAATTAAAAAATAAATAATAATTTAGGGACTGCATCTTTATTAACTCCTCAAATGTCATTTAGTGTTAAAATAAAGGATTTATTTAAAAAAAAATTTGGCGTGGGATCCCCCATAATTTTAGTCTCTAGCGGAGGTTAAGCAGACGGCTGGGGAAGATGTTTGAAGCCTGGGAAGTGGGTAATACCCACGGAGCTTCCCAGACTACTAATATCAGCCCCCAGCTGAATACCTAGCCTTTACTAGCTATTAAAATGGGGAACCCCCCCAAAAAAATGACGTGGGGTCCCCCCTATTTTAATAGCTAGCAAAGGCTAGGCAGACAGCTGGGGGCTGATATTAATAGCCCAGGAAGGGAGCCATGAATATTGGCCCCCTCCCAGGCTAGAAACACCAGCCGTCAGCCACCCCACAAATGGCGCATCCATAGGATGCGCCAATTCTGGCACTTAGCCTCGCTCTTCCACGCTGCCCTGGTGCGGTGGCAGTGGGTAATAGGGTTGGGGTTCATGTCAGCGCCAGCTGCCATGAAGCCCAGGTTAGTAATGATGGGCATCTATAAGACACCCCCATTACTAACCTACAAAGTGTTAAAAAGAAAAAACACACTACACCCAGAAAAAAATAATTTATTTGAAATAAAACACACAATTTTATTTAATTCTTAGTTTACTAAAAAAAAATAGTTACCTGTCCACGTTCCTGCGCTGATCTCCCATGCACAGCTGTCACATCTGGAGATGGTGACAGCTGTGCATGGCTGCTGTAAGCTCACGCTGCCGGGAACACGTCCGCTCCCGGCAGCGGGAGCCACTGACTGAGGTCACCGGAGTGCATTCAGGCAGCGCAGCTCCGGAGACCTCCTTTACGGCACTGCTGTACCGTGGGAATTTCTCACGATACAGCAGGGCCGTAAAGCAGCTAACCGGAGCAGCGCTGCCTGAACTCCGGTGAACCCGCTTATGCAGTGACGGGGCTGCTTTACGGCCCCATCATTCTAGCGGCGGCAGCGGTTCAGAGCGGTCACATTCTATGTGGCTGCTCTAAACTGGAGATCTTCGTGGGACACTCGTGGACTACTACGGAGGGGTAAGGATAAGGTTGTGGTTTATTATTTTATATTTTATTACAGGAGATCGATGGCTTCGGGGAATTAGGTGTCTGGGTGAGTATAGGTGTAGTTTTTTATTTTTTACTTTATTTTAGGTGGCGATCGGCGGGGACAGGTAATGTATGAACTAATTTATTGTAGGCAACCACTGGTCACCAATGACATGTATTTAACATTTATTGGGGACACAGTAGGGCAATTTAAATAGCAGGATCAGGCTGATGGGAACTACTGCTCCCATCGAGCTGATCCTGCTGGCAGGAGTGGACGGGGGCCAGACATAGGCCGATGGGAGTAGTAGTGTCACATCGGCCTATGTCTGCCTGCACGCGCACACCCGCAGACATCACACAGACACCGTGCACACCCGCACACATCACACAGACACCGTGCACACCCGCGCACATCGCACAGGCACCGCACACACCCGCAGACATCGCACAGACACCGCGCACACATCGCATAGACACCCGCACACACCAATCATGACGGGTCTGGGAGGTGAGGCTGACCTGTGCGACCGTGGTAAAGTTCATGTGAGTTCATGCAATGCAGTCAAGCATGAACTCACATGAACCCTCTGAGGGCACCGCGGGGACTTCAAATGAACAGCTGATCGGCATCACCTGATACCGCAGCTGTTCATTTGAAATAACTGGCGGGAAAGCGCAGCACAGAACGGGAAAGCCGGCGGTGAAGTCTTTTCACTGCCGGCTTCCCCGCCCGGGTCCTTCGCTCCCCGCTCCTTGGTGCTGTGCTCCCCGCCCGGTCCTAACTTACGATCGGGATGGGAGGTGGCGAGGGGAGCGGAGGATCGGGGTGGGAGGCTGCGGGGAAGCAGTATGGGGCTGTGTGATTGTTTAAAAGCCGGCGGCTTTTTACCGCCCGCCGGCTTTTAAACAATCAGGAGAATTCTCCCACGCTGGGATGGCATTCTGATGACAGGCTGGATCTCAGCTGAGCGCTGCCATCCAGCTTGTCATCCTTCAGAGACACTGCAGAGCGCAGGCATTATGGGAACTTCCGATTCCGGTATTCGATATTGTAAAAGTATCGGAATTAAGTATCAGAATTCCGATACTGCGAATATCGGCCGATACCCGATATTTCAGTATCGGAATGCTCAACACTAATGATGACATGAAAGATAATCCAGAAATATTGGAACAATAAACAAACTGATTGTATCTCACATTGATCTATGCTCATATCCGTTCATATAGATATCATAGGCTGAACCCGGCCTCTTTTTTACAGGAGACTGTAAACATAGAATGGACTCGTGTAACGATGATCCAGAGCTTGATACAAAGTTGCAACAAGTGAAGCTCATCACTGCCCTCTAGTGGAGCCATGTGAGCACTGTATAACATTGATTAACCAGAGGACTGGATCACATGGAAACCTCACTGGTCTCAATGCAACATATCTGGAGGCTGTGTGCCCACTATGCATTTTTTAAGTGTTTCCACAGCGGCAATTCCGCTGCAGAAATGCTTAAAAAACACTTGGTAGAGGGTCTGCCATGTTCCCCAATGATAATCCGCATGTGCTGTGCACATGCTGCGGAAATTTCCGCTGCGGATTATCATTGCGGAAAAAAACGCAGCACTACTAATTATTTTGCGGAAGCACTGCGTTTTCGCCGCCATTGACTAGCATTAGACCGCATGGATTACGCATCACTATATATGTAGATGTGCATTCCATGCGTTTCAATGTGCGGATGGTACCCATGTTTGGAGAAGAGGAGACTCTCCTCCGGACCCGGGCATCATAGAATCTGTAAAAAAAAGAATAAAATAAAAAATAAATATTATACTTACCTTCTGATGGCCCCCGGTGTCGTTATTCGATGCGTCTCGGCTTGCCGGCAGCTCGCGATGGACTGAAGGACCTGCGCTGACATCATAGTCATGTGACGGGTCGCGCGATGCTGATGTCGGCAGGTCTTTCAGTGTACCACGAGCTGCCGGCAGCCAGGACGCATCGGATAAAGACTCCGGGGGCCATCAGAAGGTAAGTATAATATTTATTTTTTACCATTCTATCGGTCACACTATATAAATAAATGCCGGTTGCATGGATTTATATAGTGTGACCAAGTTGTCAAGCACTTTCCAAGTGATGCTAAAATCTCTTGGAAAGCGATTGTCAACCCGCATGCAGAAATGCATGTGAAGAACACGTCACATCCGCATGTCCCTGGCAGGAAAACGCATGTACAATCCGCATGTACAATCCACATGTACAATCCCCATGTACAATCCACATGTACAATCCCCATGTACAATCCGCATGTACAATCCGCATGTACAATCCGCATGTACAATCCACATGTACAATCCGCATGTACAATCCGCATGTACAATCCGCATGTACAATCCGCTTGTACAATCCCCATGTACAATCCGCATGTACAATCCGCATGTACAATCCACATGTACAATCCGCTTGTACAATCCGCATGTACAATCCGCATGTACAATCCGCATGTACAATCCGCTTGTACAATCCCCATGTACAATCCCCATGTACAATCCGCATGTACAATCCACATGTACAATCCACATGTACAATCCGCATGTACAATCCGCATGTACAATCCACATGTACAATCCGCATGTACAATCCGCTTGTACAATCCCCATGTACAATCCGCATGTACAATCCGCATGTACAATCCGCTTGTACAATCCCCATGTACAATCCACATGTACAATCCGCTTGTACAATCCCCATGTACAATCCGCATGTACAATCCACATGTACAATCCGCTTGTACAATCCGCATGTACAATCCGCTTGTACAATCCCCATGTACAATCCCCATGTACAATCCGCATGTACAATCCCCATGTACAATCCGCATGTACAATCCGCATGTACAATCCGCTTGTACAATCCCCATGTACAATCCGCATGTACAATCCGCATGTACAATCCGCTTGTACAATCCGCATGTACAATCCGCATGTACAATCCGCATGTACAATCCGCTTGTACAATCCCCATGTACAATCCGCATGTACAATCCGCATGTACAATCCGCATGTACAATCCGCATGTACAATCCGCATGTACAATCCACATGTACAATCCGCATGTACAATCCGCTTGTACAATCCCCATGTACAATCCGCATGTACAATCCGCTTGTACAATCCCCATGTACAATCCGCATGTACAATCCGCTTGTACAATCCCCATGTACAATCCGCATGTACAATCCGCATGTACAATCCACATGTACAATCCGCTTGTACAATCCGCATGTACAATCCGCATGTACAATCCGCATGTACAATCCGCTTGTACAATCCCCATGTACAATCCCCATGTACAATCCGCATGTACAATCCGCATGTACAATCCCCATGTACAATCTGCATGTACAATCTGCATGTACAATCCGCATGTACAATCCGCATGTACAATCCGCATGTACAATCCGCATGTACAATCCGCATGTGGTTTTTTTCTGCCAGGGAGATGCAGAAACGCTCAGGAAAAATCCGCAGCATTTCTGCATCGTGGGCACATAGCCTAAATGTCACTTTGGATCTGCAACCTCCAGGATGGAGTCAGGGTGCACATATTAATATTCAAGTGGACGCTGTTGGCTGGATCACTCTGGTGCCTCCTCATGAACCTGTACCCTGATGCCTATATGTCTGTCCACCATATAAGAACTTTTTGCAACAGTCTTCTAATTCAGAATATTTGATGATGTGTCAGCTATCACATCCAGTCTGTGCTTGATAGAGAGATAAATATATGATAGATAAATAGATAATAGATAGATAATAGATAGATAATTGATAATAGATGATAGATAATAGATAGATAATAGATAATAAATAGATGATAGATAATAGAGAGATAATAGATAATAGATAGATAATAGATAGATGATAGAGAGATAATAGATAATAGATAGATAATAGATAGATAATAGATAGATGATAGATAATAGATAATAGATAGATAATAGATAGATAATAGATAGATGATAGATAATAGATAGATAATAGATAGATAATAGATAGATGATAGATAATAGATAATAGATAGATAATAGATAGATGATAGATAATAGATAGATAATAGATAGATAATAAATAGATAATAGATAGATAATAGATAGATAGATAATAGATAGATGATAGATAATAGATAGATAATAGATAATAGATAGATAATAGATAGATGATAGATAATAGATAGATAATAGATAATAGATAGATAATAGATAGATAATAGATAATAGATAGATGATAGATAATAGATAGATAATAGATAGATGATAGAGAGATAATAGATAGATAATAGATAGATGATAGATAATAGATAGATGATAGAGAGATAATAGATAGATAATAGATAGATGATAGATAATAGATAATAGATAGATAGATAATAGATAGATAATAGATAGATAATAGATAGATGATAGATAATAGATAGATAATAGATAGATAGATAATAGATAGATGATAGATAATAGATAGATAATACATAGATAATAGATAATAGATAGATGATAGATAATAGATAGATAATAGATAGATGATAGATAGATAATAGATAGATAACAGATAGATAATAGATAGATGATAGATAGATGATAGATAGATAATAGATAGATGATAGATAATAGATAGATAATAGATAGATAATAGATAATAGATAGATGATAGATAATAGATAGATAATAGATAGATAACAGATAGATGATAGATAGATAATAGATAGATAACAGATAGATAATAGATAGATGATAGATAGATAATGGATAATAGATAAATAATAGATAGATGATAGATAGATAATAGATAGATATATGATAGATAGATAATAGATAGATAATAGATATCAGACACATATTTCAGGCAGCGATGGGTCGGTGATAAGCTCCCTATATCTGAGGAGATGAGAGCTGTGTAAAATTTTCTTCTTATAGTCACTAATTGATTTTTGGGGGGTCTTTTTACACCTTGATCCCCTCCTGCTTCCCTATAATATTTGGGCATATTTCCACCTTGTGGCTTCTAAAGAATAATCCATAAGATGTTGAGCTGAGATGTGAGTTACATCCTTTGCGCTCGGATCTGCCTGAACATTTGTCTTGGATTCTGATTTGGACCTGGTGCTTTGGATGAACAACGTCCTTCAAATGAAAGTGATTTTTGTTTGGTTTTTTTATCTAAGTAGGTTCAAAATTCTGCACTGATTCATTTATTTTCTGTCATAAAACTCCAAAGTCCCTGCACAGACATAGAGAAATATTAGTATAGAACCATCTCGCAGCCACCACTAGGGGGAGCTTACTGCATACATTGAAATTAATAGTAATGGAGTATGCAGTCAGCTCCTGAGCTCCCCCTAGTGGAGGCTGCAGGAAGGAAGAATGATAACTTTTCACACTGTCAATGCAGGGGATTTGGAGCTCTGTATAAAAGAAACTGACCTCCTATAAAGACATGTAAAATAAAAATCAGCGCATGATAATAAATGGTGGAAAATGACTTTACTGACTGATTTCAAAAGGAAGAGTAATTACAGAAGTATTTTCTTATGAATATAGTCAGTAAAGTCATTATTCATTATTCTAGAAAGAACCTTCCCGTAGAGATAATGTATATTGTAATATTGTATCTAGAGAGCAGAATTTGTATCTCCAGGTAACAGGTGCCTTGTGCGATCCATCAGGAGGAATGCAGAAGGTGCTGAGATCCCAGCAGTATGTGTGCTGTAGGGTGGGCACAGACTGGTGGAGAGTGAGGGGCACTGAGCGTGGAGAGATTAGTGAGACAGCTGGGGAGGGAACAAGGGGGGAGACAGCTCAGAGCAGAAAGCATCTCCACGAGCCCCCGAACTGGAGGAGCGGAGGCATTTATAACTCAGGAAGCCCGAAACCCTACACAGGAGACTGCAGAGAACGGGGAGACCCCCCGAGAGGAGACCAGAAAAGGGGAGACATGTCTAATATGGATCATTATAGGGAATGGGAAGCTTCTGAATGCTGCCTGTCTAACGCTGCCAGCACCGTCATCTGCTCCGACAGCAGGTCATGAGGGGACAAGCTCATCTCTTCCACCAGCATTACTTGTGGGCACCTTATAGGGCTCAGATACCGGCCCGGCTCCAGCACTGATATCATGGTGCCCATTAGGAGACTCGTTTGTATCTTCTACTTTCTGCCTCTTGCGTCTCTTCTTCAGGGTGAGTGTCTTAATCGTGCTAATTGCTCCTTATGACCAAGTTCCTCGTCTCTTTGCATTTCAGACTGTGCGGTATTTAGTTTGATAGGACTGTTAAATTTCGAGTTAATTGGAAGTATACGGGTCCAGGAGTCAAGCCACGTTGACTTGTATTATCCCAGGAGAACACCTTGCATTGCTAGTTGTGATTCCTAGCGGTAGAATATGTATTGCAGTATGACAGCAGTGCTTTGGACACAATGGATTAAAACCAATATTTCTGTAAATATGGTTCTTAAATTAAACTTCATTTTTTAAAAGTTCATCATTCTTTACAGATTCATGTCCTTTAGTGCTTTAGAGCTTATTTTTTTCTGATACGGAGCTTCAAATCCCTCGTATAGTCACAGAATTGCATCCTAAACTTCAGGTTGACTTCAGCCACCACTAGGGGGAGCACACTGCATACTGTGTTATTATTGCACTCAATGTACAAAATGTATTCACCGAGCTCCCCCTAATGGTGACTGCAGGCAGCCAGAATAATAATTAATGTGTATTTTCTGAGCTTATGCTGTATTTCAGAAAAATAGAGCGTGTATCACTGTAAAAAGTACAATTTGTGGTTTTAAGGGAGTTGTCCAATTGCAGCAAGTTATTAGCTATCTGTAAGATAGGTGATAACTTGCTAATGGGTGAAAATGTGATTGCTGGGATTTCCACTAATCCCGAGAGAGGGGATCTGAATTACCATCGGAAGGGAATTTTCTATTGATTCTACATGGATTAAGTCTGATACAAAAGTATCACTAAAAAGCGGCACGGTGGCTCAGTGGTTAGCACTGCAGCCTTACAGCGCTGAGGTTCTGGGTTCAAGTCCCACTAAGGACAACATCTGCAAGGAGTTTGTATGTTCTCCCCGTCTTTCGTGGGTTTTCTCCGGTTTCCTCCCACACTCCAAAACTTTTGGAATCTAGATTGTGAGCCCCAATGGGGACAGTGCCCATAATGTCTGTAAAGCACTGTGGAATTAATGGCGCTATATAAGTGAGTAAAATAAATAAATAAATAAACCTCTGCCACATAATTCTAAGTGCAGAGTAAAGGAGAGATCCATAAATATTCAAATAATAATTTTTATTTCATCAATCCAAAAACAATACACTGAATATTAAAATATATGGCTAAAAAACAGAGTGCCCAATAGGGACAGACTCCTGCCAATGGATCCAAAAGTTATGTAGGCCCAACATTAGATAGAATAAATAGCCTAGTATACCTTCACCCCGATGCGCTTTATAATGTGGGCAGCATGGGAGATGGTGGCAGAAATTGTATGCCCCATTAGACTTTTGGACAAATTAATCAAAACTGGGGTTTCTTACATCAGTTTTTCATATATCAGTTGCAGTTAGATGCACCGCATTCATTAAGAGGTGCGTGCCTTGATTCAGATTTCAGATTTTTTCCCTTCTTCCAAGCGCGATAACTTTTTCATTTTTATCCACATAGATATATGAGGTCTTCATTTTTATGCAGGACAAGTTTTAGTTTTTAATGATAAAATAAATTATATCATATATTGTACTAAAAATCGAGGAAAATATACTTTCTAGGCGTTGCAAAGCCATCTTGGGCATCTTTAGTGCTTAATAGGCACCGTAACATTTTCTTGGACATTTCTAGTGTTTATAAAGCTCTGCGACAATTTCCTGGACACCTCTGGAGCTTACTAGGCACCGCAATGTAGTCTTGGGCATCTCTGGAGCCTATTAGGCATAGCAATGTCATCCTGAGCATCTCTGGAGCTTACTATGATATGTTGCATCTCTGCTGCTTACTCGGCCCCACAATGTCATCGTGGACATTTCTTGTGCTTACTTGGCCCCACAATGTCATCCTGGAGATCTCTGGTATTTACTAAGCACCGCAATGTCATCCTGGAGATCTCTAGTGCATATTAGGCCCCACAAAATCATCCTCGACATCTCTGGTGCTTATTCGGCCCCACAATGTCATCCTGGGCATCACTGGTACTTACTCGGCCCCACAATGTCATCCTGGATATTTCTCAAGCTTACTAGGCCCCACATTGTCATCCTGAGCATCTCTGGTGCTTACTCAGCCCCACAATATCTTCTTGGGCATCACTGGCATTACTTGGGCATTACTAGACACAGCAATATCATCCTGGACATCTCTAGAGCTTACTAGGCCCCACAATGTCATCCTGGACATTTGTGGAGCTTACTAGGCCCCACAATGTAATCCTGGGCATCTCAGGGGCTTACTAGGCCCCGCAAGGTCATCCTGGAGATCTCTATTGCTTATTAAGCCCCGCAAAGTCATCCTCGACATCTCTGGTGCTTATTATGCCCTGCAATGTCATACTGGACACCACTGGAGCTTACTAAGCACTGCAATGTCATCCTGGACATCTCTAATGCTTATTAGGCCCTGCAAAGTCATCCTCAACATCTGTGGTGCTTACTAAGCTCCGCAATGTCATTGTGGACATCTCTGGTACTTACTAGGCACCATTATGTCATCCTGGGCATCTCAGGAGCTTACTAGGCCCCACATTGTCATCCTGAGCATCTCTGGTGCTTAATCAGCCCCAAAAAGTCTTCTTGGGCATCACTGGTGTTTACTAGGCACTGCAATGTCATCCTGGACATCTGTGGAGCTTACTATGGCCCACAATGTCATTCTGGTCATCTCTGGTGCTTCCTCGGCCCCACAATGTTATCTTAGATATTTCTGGAGCTTACTAGGCCCCACAATGTCATCCTGGACATCACTGGAGCTTACTAGGCCCCACAATGTAATCCTGGATATCTCTGGTGTTTACTAAGCACCGCAATGTCATCCTGGAGATCTCTAATGCTTATTAGGCCTCACAAAGTCATCCCAACATCTCTGGTCATTGTGGACATTTCTGGAGCTTACTAGGCCCTGCAATGTTATTGTGGACATCTCTGGTGCTTACAAGACCCCACAAAGTCTTCCTGGGTATCTCTGGAGCTTACTAGGCCCTGCAATGTCATCATGGACATTTCTGGTGCTTACTAGGCCCCACAATGTCATCCTGAGCATCTCTGGTGCTTACTAAGCCAAACAATGTCATTCTGGACATCTCTGGAGCTTACTAGGCCCCACAATGTCATCCTGAGCATTTCTGGTGCTTACAAGGCCTCACAACAGCATCCTAGACATCTCTGGTGCTTACAAGGCCCCACAATTTCATCCTGGACAACTCTGGTGCTTACTAGGCACTGTAACATCTTTCTGGGCACCTCTGGTGCTTACTAAGCCCCGCAATCTCATCCTGGGCACCTCTGGTGCTAACTAAGCCCCACAATACCATCCTGGGCACCTCTGGTGCTTACTAAGCCCTGCAACGTCATCCCAGACATCTCTGGTGCTTTCTAGGCCTTGCAACATCATCCTTGACATCCCAGTGCTTACTAAGCCCTGCAATGTCATCCTGGGCATCTCTGGCTCTTACTAGGCCCTGTAATATGATGCTGGGCATCTCTAGTGCTTACTTTGTACAGAGATGTCATGACACTGGAAAAGCAAGAGGCTCGCCGGACGCTGCAGCGAAGATGCCGGGTGCAGAAGAGAAGACCGGCTGCCAAGGAGGCACTGATTGGACATGGACCAGGCCAGTCATCAGTGCCAACCATGCTTTCCTTCACTAGATTTACACTTTTATGTGGTTTAAAAGTGACCTACTGAGAGGGAACACTGATCTTATGTAAAATGGATGATAAAATACAGGCGTAATGGCCGTTTCTGTTGCCTCAATAGAGTTGTGCATAATGGGAACCAACACAATATCTCTCCCATTGTGGACATACTGGTGGCCACTTGTTCTGCCTAATAGTGGGAGTCCAAGCAATCTGAGCACCACTGATCTAAGAATGTTAAAGGGATCATCAAATTCTATGCACTCTCTTAGAAAATCCAAAGTTTATAGAGAGGAATCCTCCAGAGCACAAAAACTTAGGGTAGGAAAAATAAATTAATACTCATCTTGCCACTCACTTGTCCCACTGCCACTACAGCCTGGCGTTGATCTTCTGCTCCACCTGGCCTCTTCTTCTGTCCACTGGTACGTGACATTCTCCCCAGCAATCTTCACTCTGCGCCAAATTTGCCTCTAACTTCATGACGGCGCCCGCTGAAGAGCTTACTGGACCTTATGATGTCATGCACATCATGACAGCACAATGTCACAAGGCGTAGTCGGCACCAGAAGCCCTGGCGGGGAGTGAAGGTGGCCGAAAAGGACATTGTGCATCGGGAGGAAAGAGAAGAAGACCGTACAAAGCAAATGATCGGACAGTGGGTGAAAATATAATATATAAGTATATATATATATATATATATGTATAATTTTATTTTCTAGCAACTCTCCTGGTTCTTTACAATTCAACAAAAAGTCAGCCGGCCGCCATTTTGCTGAATATGCTCAAAGCGCATAACAAAATTTCGGATTCAGGAGAATCCAACTTTTTGGGGGAAAAATGAAAGGCAAATTCACCCCGAACAAATTCATTTACCTTTGTTGACCACAACATTTCGTAAACCCTGAGCTACCCAAATTATCTTTCTGCCTGGCAGTCGGCCAGATCCTAAACAAGTTGGTGCAGAATGCGAAGGGAGTCTCCTGTACAGCAGACAGAACTTGTAGCTACATGTACTAAAATGATTGTCACCTACAAACGAAGAAAGGTGGTTGACTCTGTGGATTAAAGACTATTTTGGGGATTTGTGTTCTTCAAAATATTGCTTGATTTGGAACTACCTCGTTGTCCTGAATCCATATTCCAGTCTCCGTGTCTCTAACATCTTCCAGTTCATTTCATTGACTAAGTAGTTTCATGTCAGGTGCTTCAAGAATTGTCCTTAATTTCCCCCTGGATCTACATAAAGTGAGAAGAGACACATGATATTCCGTGCGAGAATCCCTCGCTGAGATGAGCACTGTGTCACACTGCATGGCAGACGTCACCCACCCTGCGCCACGGGCCATCAGTCAAACAATGCGAGTCTGACCGGGGCTGGTCTCATCTGCTACATGCATGCCGTATGACCTACTTTCTGATCCTACAGATTAAAAAATATACAAACACTCCAGAAAGAAATGCCAGGAGATACGAGGAAAGGCGCAATTAACATCGGAGAGTCCTTAAAGGGCAAGCACACAAAAAATGTCAATACAGCTTAGAGGGCAATGGAAATACAAAAATAGGAACAAACCCAAGGCAAAACTAAAGCACCTGGTCCCCAGTGCAAAATCTGAAATCTATGAAGAGCCATTTATGATACGAGGGTCTATGCATGTAGTAGGTGGTCATCAGGCTCCATCAGGCAACCTCTACACCCCCTTATAGCTACAACTCTGGAATAAGGACATCAGATTCAAATGTAGTCCATAAATGTGGGGGGAGAGAACAGGAAGAAGACCACCATAGGAAAAAAGTGGCACAATTAGAAGTTTTCGGAAATATTTGAAAAGTTGGCAAAAAGTAGAAAATGTAAAATAAATAAGTATCCCTTACCACTTTAATCCACATCGCTCCAGTGCTGGGTCTCTGGTCCATGTGTCAATCTTCAGAGCTAGAGCCAGCGTTTGGCTGCAGTGGTCACTGTGTTTTTTTGCTTTGTAATGTTCCTTACTCTTTGGCAACTTTTCCAAGATTGAGGAAAACCTCTAACTAATTACCGGTGTGTGGGGGGGATCTCTTTAATGCTCTGCTATAATTATATCACTATTATGGAGCAGTCCCCAGATGGTGGAGTTGGAGCTACTGATTGTTAAGATTCAACCTCAGATGGTCTCCAACCACATATAACAGAGGTGCAGTAACAGATAGATCCAATTCTATAAAATTTCAAATAGTAAAATTTAAATTGAAAAATTGTAAGTTCACTTTAGAGTTTAGAGACAAGCAACCACAGATGGTAGAAGTGAAAGTTCAGATGGTAAAAGTGCCACCATAGATAGTGGTGATGCAGCTGCAGATGGCAAAGGTTCAAGGGTGCAGCCTAAGATGGCAGAGGTGAAACCACAGGTGGTAGAAGTGGAAGCTCAGATGGTAGAAGTGCTATAATAGCTGGTGATTATGCAACTGCAGATGGCAGGGGTGCATTCATTGATGGAATAGATGCAACCTGAAATGTCAGAGGTACAGTCACAGATGGTAGAAGAGCTATCACAAATAGCATAGGTGCAGTCGCAGATGGTAAAGGTGCAGTCGCAGATGGTATAAGTGTGAGATTAGATAGTAGAATTGCTATCAAAGATGATGATGGTGCAATCACAGGGGGCAGAGGTGCTGACGCGCCCCCTGGGCCGTGGGGTACTCGGTAGCTGGGGCGGTCGATTCTGGGGGATGTCACAGTGGCGGTGACCCGGTCCGTGACCCAGGACGGTCAATAAAAGGGGAATAAAGAAAAGGGGAATTAAAGTTTTATATATATAATATTCATGACGCCACCTGTGGTATGAGGCTATATGGAGCTGCCACTGCGGTGCAGAACCTCTGGAGCTGATGGTGACGCAGCAGAGTTGGTTCAGCTCTCCACAGGCAGAGCTTAGCTGCAGGGCAGGAAGTGGTGATGTTATAGATGTTGCTGTGCGGTGTAGTGCAGGGGATGGCACAGATAATGACCCGTCCATAACTTAATGGCGGTTTCCTCTTATCTTTACTTGCGGTGGTTAGGCAGACCAGGGCACGGGTACTAGCTGGTAGTAGAGGTCCGGGCGGCCTGGAAGCAAGTTGGGAATCCACCTCGCCAGGTGGAGTTGTAGGCCTTCCCTCTGTTCTAATCTCTTTGGCCCTGCTGCGTATAGCTATGCTGCGGCCCTCGTCCCTGAGTAAAACGTCTGTTCCTCACCCGTATGGCAGGCAGCTCGGGCCTTCCTGGAGTGTCGCTCCCACGTGGCGGTGCTGGGCCCTATGTGCTGCTGAGCCTCCGGGCATCTGATGGGGCAAGGAGACCTGCAGTCTCCTACCCTCCGGTTTCTGCTGCTGGGCCTTCAGTGCCCCACAACCTCGGACTCCGGGGTCCGGTTCTTCTGCGCTCCTCTCTGGGGTGAACTGCCGTGCAGCTCCACTCCCCAGGTCTTTCCTCGTCGCTCTCCTGACTTCAACTCCTCTCCACTACTATAACTAACCCCGCCTCCAGATCCCAGTTGCTAAGGGGAGGAGCTCCCCTTGCTGGTCTGGAGCCAGGAAAGTGTTGTATGCTGGTAAACCTGACTAGGGGACCCCTGCTTGCTTCCAGGCATGGCATCACCCCCTTGTGAGGGAGGCAATGCCACTGTTGCAACCGGACTCCTGGCGTGCCACAGTGCCACCTCAGATGGTAGAGGAGTAGCTAGAGTTAGAAGATCTGCAATCACAAATGGCAGCGTTAACATCTCAAATGTTATTAGCCTAAGATGGAAGAAGACCAACCACACTACTATGATGGTGTGGATGCAATCATAGATGTTAGGAGTTCAGGCACTAATGTTAGAGGCCTAATTCCAGATATTACTGCCATAATGACAGATTATTGAGGTTTGTAGTCAGACAGTAGAAGTGTCAGCTCAGTTAACTGATGTGCAATCTAAGATAGTAGAGGTGAAGGAAGGTATTCTGACTCCATAACTAAGCTGCAAGTGTAGCTAAGACACCATTTCTAGGCTGGCTCTTTTAACCGTTACTCACACAGAGTGATGTCCTCAGATAGCTTGAACTCAACTGCAGGAGGCACATATGAATATTCTAGGAGAAGGTTTATTTTCCAGCTGAATTCTTGAAGATATGCCCACATACAGCAGGTAAAAAAGACTTTTCAGAAGCAGGGCTGCAAAGACATGAATTTCAAAGATGGCTGATAGACAGTGAATGAGGAAGAAGCGAGGGGGTTACTGACATAAGAGCTACATCAGAGAGACAGGAAGAGAGGAAGGACAAACTTCTGAAGAGAGCAAACCTTATAGCATAGCAACGAAACTGCACAATATAACAACACAATGATAATACAATACTGTCTGTATGATTCCCAGATCATGGGACATGAGAGGAGGCAGAGGTGAATCCATGATATCAACCATTAAAATACAGAATGCATAATGAAATCAGAAAACATAACATTAGTGCTCCGTTTCCCCATAACTTGCTTCTAGCCCAATCCTTAAACACTTCCTTTTATTACAGATATCTTACTTGATACAACACTAGAAACCTCAGAGATCGGCTGGTCAACCCATCCAGAGGAAGGGGTGAGTAATCCATGCGAATGTTAGCGTAAAGCCCTCCAAGAGTTGTCCTGGAGAATGTCAATTGTCACCTAGACTTTGTGCTTTTACGTTTTTTTCTCTTTCCTTAGTGGGATGAAGTGAGTGTTTTAGATGGCCAGCGACGCCTACTGCGCACCTACGAAGTCTGCAACTCATACGCTCAGCGCTCCAACCAGAGCAATTGGCTGCGCACAGGCTACATCCCAAGCCGCGGTGCTCGACGTGTATACGTCAAATTACGTTTCTCAGTACGAGACTGTGCCAGCCTTCGCCCACCACTGTCTCGGCGTCACCTGGCTTGCAAAGAAACATTTACCTTATATTATAGGCAAGTGGACAGCGCCATGGAAGCTGAGGAATGGGAATGGACAGAAACGTCTTGGATAAAAGTAGATACCATTGGAGCTGGCAAAAGCTTTTCACGAGACCCGGGAAAAGGTGGGCAGGGTCCTCGGCTGGACGAGAGAACTATAGACTTTGGACCAATTATTAGAAATGGATTCTACCTGGCGTTTGTGGACTCAGGAGCTTGTTTATCTTTAGCTGGAGTAAAAGTTTACTTTAATAAGTGTCCGGCTTCTGTGAGGAGTCTGGCCTCATTTCCTGAGACTCCATCGAGTGGAGATGGAGGGGCATCACTGGCAGAAGCCATAGGGAACTGTGTAAATGGCGCTCACCTCCTGGGCACCACGCGACTCAGTCTACACTGCGGAGGAGAGGGGGAGTGGATGGTGTCAAGTGGAAGCTGCATCTGTAAACCTGGAAGAGAAGAGAGTGAAGAAGGAACTGAATGTCGGGGTAAGGTGCAACATCGTGTGACTCAAGAGGCCAACTGTGCTCCGTAAATTAGTATTTTGTGTTACAGTATCCACTATGTATAAGGGCTACTGAACCATAGAGGAAGCTCATAGAATTTCATTGGCAGTGAAGCTCAGCTTACTTATTACCCAATGGATAGAAGGAACTGTGCAGCATAGGGAAAAAGAGAGGGGACATACTCTACCAACTCTTTCTCCACTAATGGATGGAAAGTTGGGTCGGTGACCATAGATTGATCACATGTAATGGCATGAGCCAACATGTTGTATTGGTCTCATTGTAAATTTTGCTTTAAGACCCAGGTGAATCTACAGAATGGAAATATTTTGTGAGGATTGAAGTTATCTTAGTGATTTAAGAACCTGAGAAAAGAGTTCCTTTCTTTTCTGGTGACTTTACTGAATAAGCTCCTTTGTGAGTGTATATGAAGAAAAACACCTATTTTTGAAGATTCTATTACTTGTATCCAACATGTCTTACCAGTTTTATGCTCTGCAATCTCTATGTCTAAATCTCTGTTGTCTCTGAGCTAGTGGAAGGAGACTAGCTTCTATAATGTCTCCCATGGTCAAAACACAGAGATATGAGGGTTTCCTGCACTTCTGTCTCTATAAAACACATGTTCAGAAGCAGCAGCATTGAGGACATTGTAGAGTAATACTAAGCAAAGGCGAGGAATCCAGAACTGGGGTGAGATGAACACTTAATTGAAAGCAGCACCTGTATAAGCATGTTATACAGTAGTACTGAGCAGTATAGCTGTGAATCCAGAACTAGTGGTGATATAAACACTTACTGGAAAGCAGCATCTGCATAAAGCACACTATACAGTGGTACTGAGCAGTTAGCTGTGAATCCAGCACTGGGGGTGAGATTAACACTTACTGGAAAGCAGCATCTGCATAAAGCACACTATATAGTGGTACTGAGCAGTTAGCTGTGAATCCAGCACTGGGATAAGATAAACACTTACCAGCAAGCAGCATCTGCATGAAGCACATTATATAATAGTACTGAGCAGTGTAGCTGTGAATCCAGCACTTTAGTGAGATAAACACTTACTAGAATGCAGTAAACCAATCTCTCACACATCGCTCTTCCTTTTTCTTTCCCTCTTTCCTCTACATAGACCTTAATAGGCAGCTGTGATCTGTTCTCTCAGTGAGTTTGCAGTCCAACTTGTTTTGAGTAAGATTGATTTTAGAAGTAATGTCCACCAATGTACAACACATATACACCTGTAGTATTGCGTGATCAGAAACTTACTTTTATCTACTTTGCCTGTTGGCACCTTAGAAAGTCTGAAATCAACTTTCTGTTTCATCACAGGGCCAATTTGCTGTTCTTCTTTCCCCCTTTCTTTACACTGCAGCCCATTCATTGTAGAGTAAAAGCAAAAAAAAATGCAAATACTGAGTAAAAGGTCATGGAAAACTCACTTGTATTACTGCGGAGAATAAAATGATTCTAAACAAAAAGTTGCAAACCGTTATTAAGAACATCTGGAACCTGCCTCATATACACTGATGGTGAGGAGGCTGATGAGGAAGGAGCCGCAAGATTCTCAAGCAAAAAACTTGTGAAAGGTCTCACTGATTTTAGTAACGGTGGAGGCTGGCTACGTATTGCACCGCAGATACTACAAATCTGTTATATGTCTCGCTTCTTCCTCCATCGCCTGAATATAGAGCTCCAGCTCTGCTTAAACCAGTGTAATTCTGTAAATCCCTTTAGTAATATAACCTATTTTGTTTAGATTGAAGATTGCGAGGCATCCTGGAATATTCTGATTAAAGTGGAATTATGGGAAAAGAACACAACATCCAGAATTAGCAGTGAAGGAGACATTAAATCAAACAATGGACATTAGAATATATTTATTTGTAAAAAAAAAAAAAAAAACAATTTTACTAAGAAAATAGTTATCATAATTCATGTTTATTCAGGCATTGAAAATCTCAACTGAATATTTACTGCTGGAATATAATGTAACAAGTTTAGAACTGAACATTTTAAACAAAAATATAAATTCTATAACACTTCCCCCTATGTACAAGAATATAACTACTATAATGCTGCCTCCTATGTACAAGAATATAACTACTATAATACTGCCCCTATGTACAAGAATATAACTACTATAATACTGCCCATGTACAAGAATATAACTACTATAATACTGCCCCCTATGTACAAGAATATAACTACTATAATACTGCTCCTATGTACAAGAATATAACTACAATAATACTGCCCCTATATACAAGAATATAACTACTATAATACTGCCCCTATATACAAGAATATAACTACTATAATACTGCCCCCTATGTACAAGAATATAGCTACTATAATACTGCCCCCTATGTACAAGAATATAGCTACTATAATACTGCCCCCTATGTACAAGAATATAGCTACTATAATACTGCCCCCTATGTACAAGAATATAACTACTATAATACTGCCTCTATGTACAAGAATATAACTACTATAATACTGCCCCTATGTACAAGAATATAACTACTATAATACTGCCCCCTATGTACAAGAATATAACTACTATAATACTGCCCCCTATGTACAAGAATATAACTACTATAATACTACCCCTATGTACAAGAATATAACTACTATAATACTGCTCCTATGTACAAGAACATAACTACTATAATACTGCCCCCTATGTACAAGAATATAACTACTATAATACTGCCCCTATGTACAAGAATATAACTACTATAATACTGCCCCTATGTACAAGAATATAACTACTATAATACTGCTCCTATGTACAAGAATATAACTACTATAATACTGCCCCTATGTACAAGAATATAACTACTATAATACTGCCCCTATGTACAAGAATATAACTACTATAATACTGCTCCTATGTACAAGAATATAACTATTATAATACTGCCCCTATGTACAAGAATATAACTACTATAATACTGCCCCCTATGTACAAGAATATAACTACTATAATACTGCCCCTATGTACAAGAATATAACTACTATAATACTGCCCCTATATACAAGAATATAACTACTATAATACTGCCCCTATATACAAGAATATAACTACTATAATACTGCCCCCTATGTACAAGAATATAGCTACTATAATACTGCCCCCTATGTACAAGAATATAGCTACTATAATACTGCCCCCTATGTACAAGAATATAGCTACTATAATACTGCCCCCTATGTACAAGAATATAACTACTATAATACTGCCTCTATGTACAAGAATATAACTACTATAATACTGCCCCTATGTACAAGAATATAACTACTATAATACTGCCCCCTATGTACAAGAATATAACTACTATAATACTGCCCCTTATGTACAAGAATATAACTACTATAATACTACCCCTATGTACAAGAATATAACTACTATAATACTGCCCCCTATGTACAAGAATATAACTACTATAATACTGCCCCTATGTACAAGAATATAACTACTATAATACTGCCCCTATGTACAAGAATATAACTACTATAATACTGCCCCTATGTACAAGAATATAACTACTATAATACTGCTCCTATGTACAAGAATATAACTACTATAATACTGCCCCTATGTACAAGAATATAACTACTATAATACTGCCCCTATGTACAAGAATATAACTACTATAATACAGCCCCCTATATAGTAGAATATAACTACTATAATACTGCCCCTATATACAAGAATATAACTACTATAATGCTGCTCCTATGTACAAGAAAATAACTACTATAATACTGCCCCTATGTACAAGAATATAACTACTATAATACTGCCCCTATGTACAAGAATATAACTACTATAATACTGCCCCCTATGTACAAGAATATAACTACTATAATACTGTTCCCTAAGTACAAGAATATAACTACTATAATACTGCCCCTATGTACAAGAATATAACTACTATAATACTGCCCCTATGTACAAGAATATAACTACTATAATACTGCTCCTATGTACAAGAATATAACTACTATAATACTGCCCCTATGTACAAGAATATAACTACTATAATACTGCCCCTATGTACAAGAATATAACTACTATAATACTGCCCCCTATGTACAAGAATATAACTACTATAATACTGTTCCCTAAGTACAAGAATATAACTACTATAATACTGCCCCTATGTACAGGAATATAACTACTATAATACTGCCCCCTATGTACAGGAATATAACTATTATAATACTACCCCCTATGCACAAGAATATAACTACTATAATACTGCCCCCTATGTACAAGAATATAACTGCTATAATACCGCCCCTATGTACAAGAATATAACTACTATAATACTGCCCCCTATGTACAAGAATATAACTACTATAATACTGCCCCTATGTACAAGAATATAACTACTATAATACTGTCCCCTACATACAAGAATATAACTACTATAATACTGCTCCTATGTACAAGAATGTAACTAATATAATACTGCTACTATTTACAAGAATGTAACTACTATAATACTGCTCCTATGTACAATAATATAAAAACTATAATACTGCCCCCTATGTACAAGAATGTAACTAATATAATACTGCTCCTATGTACAAGAATATGATTACTATAATACTGCCCCTATGTACAAGAATATAACTACTATAATACTGCCCCTATGTACAAGAATATAACTACTATAATACTGCCCCTATGTACAAGAATATAACTACTATAATACTGCTCCTATGTACAAGAATATAACTACTATAATACTGCCCCTATGTACAAGAATATAACTACTATAATACTGCCCCTATGTACAAGAATATAACTACTATAATACTGCTCCTATGTACAAGAATATAACTACTATAATACTGCCCCTATGTACAAGAATATAACTACTATAATACTGCCCCTATGTACAAGAATATAACTACTATAATACAGCCCCCTATATAGTAGAATATAACTACTATAATACTGCCCCTATATACAAGAATATAACTACTATAATGCTGCTCCTATGTACAAGAAAATAACTACTATAATACTGCCCCTATGTACAAGAATATAACTACTATAATACTGCCCCTATGTACAAGAATATAACTACTATAATACTGCCCCCTATGTACAAGAATATAACTACTATAATACTGTTCCCTAAGTACAAGAATATAACTACTATAATACTGCCCCTATGTACAGGAATATAACTACTATAATACTGCCCCCTATGTACAGGAATATAACTATTATAATACTACCCCCTATGCACAAGAATATAACTACTATAATACTGCCCCCTATGTACAAGAATATAACTACTATAATACCGCCCCTATGTACAAGAATATAACTACTATAATACTGCCCCCTATGTACAAGAATATAACTACTATAATACTGCCCCTATGTACAAGAATATAACTACTATAATACTGTCCCCTACATACAAGAATATAACTACTATAATACTGCTCCTATGTACAAGAATGTAACTAATATAATACTGCTACTATTTACAAGAATGTAACTACTATAATACTGCTCCTATGTACAATAATATAAAAACTATAATACTGCCCCCTATGTACAAGAATGTAACTAATATAATACTGCTCCTATGTACAAGAATATGATTACTATAATACTGCCCCTATGTACAAGAATATAACTACTATAATACTGCTCCTATGTACAAGAATATAACTACTATAATACTGCTCCAATATAAAAGAATGGAACTAATATAATACTGCTCCTATGTACATGAATGTAACTATTATAATACTGCTTCTATGTACAAGAAAATAACAACTATAATACTGCCCCCTATGTACAAGAATATAACTACTATAATACTGCCCCCTATGTACAAGAATATAACTACTATAATACTACTCCTATGTGCAAGAAAATAACTACTATAATACTGCTCCCTATGTACAAGAATATAACTACTATAATATTGCCCTCTATGTAGAAGAATATAACTACTATAATACTTCTCCTATGTACAAGAATATAACTACTATAATACTGCTCCCATGTACAGGAATATAACTACTATAATACTGCTCCTATGTACAAGAATATAACTACTATAATACTGCTCCCTATGTACAAGAATATAACTACTATAATACTGCCCCTATGTACAAGAATATAACTACTATAATATTGCCCTCTATGTACAAGAATATAACTACTATAATACTGCTCCCATGTACCGGAATATAACTACTATAATACTGCTCCTATGTACAAGAATATAACTACTATAATACTGCTCCCTATGTACAAGAATATAACTACTATAATACTGCCCCTATGTACAAGAATATAACTAGTACAATACTGCCCCCTATGTACAAGAATATAACTACTATAATACTGCCCCTATGTACAAGAATATAACTAGTATAATACTGCCCCCTATGTGCAAGAATATAACTACTATAATACTGCCCCCTATGTGCAAGAATATAACTACTATAATACTGCTCCTATGTACAAGAATATAACCACTATAATACTGCTCCTATGTAAAAGAATATAAATACTATAATACTGCTCCTATGTACAAGAATATAACTACTATAATACTGCTCCTATGTACAAGAATATAACTACTATAATACTGCTCCTATGTACAAGAATATAACTACTATAATACTGCCCCCTATGTACAAGAATATAACCACTATAATACTGCCCCCTATGTACAAGAATATAACTACTATAATACTGCTCCTATGTACAAGAATATAACTACTATAATACTGCTCCTATGTACAAGAATATAACTACTATAATACTGCTCCTATGTACAAGAATATAACTACTATAATACTGCTCCTATGTACAAGAATATAACTACTATAATACTGCCCCCTATGTACAAGAATATAACTACTATAATACTGCCCCCTATGTACAAGAATATAACTACTATAATACTGCTCCTATGTACAAGAATATAACTACTATAATACTGCCCCCTATGTACAAGAATATAACTAGTATAATACTGCCCCCTATGTGCAAGAATATAACTACTATAATACTGCTCCTATGTACAAGAATATAACTACTATAATACTGCCCCCTTTGTACAAGAATATAACTACTATAATACTGCCCCCTATGTACAAGAATATAATTACTATATTACTGCTCCTATGTACAAGAATATAGCTACTATAATACTGCCCCTATGTACAAGAATATAACTACTATAATACTGCCCCCTATGTACAAGAATATAACTACTATAATACTGCCCCCTATGTACAAGAATATAACTACTATAATACTGCCCCCTATGTACAAGAATATAACTACTATAATACTGCTCCTATGTACAAGAATATAGCTACTATAATACTGCCCCTATGTACAAGAATATAACTACTATAATACTGCCCCCTATGTACAAGAATATAACTACTATAATACTGCCCCCTATGTACAAGAATATAAATACCATAATACTGCCCCCTATGTACAAGAATATAACTACAATAATACTGCCCCCTATGTACAAGAATATAACTACTATAATACTGCCCACTATGTACAAGAATATAACTACTATAATACTGCCCCTATATACAAGAATATAACTACTATAATACTGCCCACTATGTACAAGAATATAATTACTATAATACTGCCCCCTATGTACAAGAATATAACTACTATAATACTGCTCCTATGTACAAGAATATAATTACTATAATACTGCCCCCTATGTACAAGAATATAACTACTATAATACTGCTCCTATGTACAAGAATATAATTACTATAATACTGCCCCTATGTACAAGAATATAACTACTATAATACTGCTCCTATGTACAAGAATATAACTACTATAATACTGCCCCCTATGTACAAGAATATAACTTCCATAATACTGCCCCCTATGTACAAGAATATAACTACTATAATACTGCCCCCTATGTACAAGAATATAACTACTATAATACTGCTCCTATGTACAAGAATATAGCTACTATAATACTGCCCCTATGTACAAGAATATAACTACTATAATACTGCCCCCTATGTACAAGAATATAACTACTATAATACTGCCCCCTATGTACAAGAATATAAATACCATAATACTGCCCCCTATGTACAAGAATATAACTACTATAATACTGCCCCCTATGTACAAGAATATAACTACTATAATACTGCCCACTATGTACAAGAATATAACTACTATAATACTGCCCCTATATACAAGTATATATCTACTATAATACTGCCCACTATGTACAAGAATATAATTACTATAATACTGCCCCCTATGTACAAGAATATAACTACTATAATACTGCTCCTATGTACAAGAATATAATTACTATAATACTGCCCCCTATGTACAAGAATATAACTACTATAATACTGCTCCTATGTACAAGAATATAATTACTATAATACTGCCCCCTATGTACAAGAATATAACTACTATAATACTGCTCCTATGTACAAGAATATAACTACTATAATACTGCTCCTATGTACAAGAATATAACTACTATAATACTGCCCCCTATGTACAAGAATATAACTACTATAATACTGCCCCCTATGTACAAGAATATAATTACTATAATACTGCCCCCTATGTACAAGAATATAACTACTATAATAGCGCCCCTATGTACAAGAATATAACTACTATAATACTGCCCCCTATGTACAAGAATATAACTACTATAATACTGCTCCTATGTACAAGAATATAACTACTATAATACTGCTCCTATGTACAAGAATATAACTACTATAATACTGCCCCCTATGTACAAGAATATAACTACTATAATACTGCCCCCTATGTACAAGAATATAACTACTATAATAGCGCCCCTATGTACAAGAATATAACTACTATAATACTGCTCCTATGTACAAGAATATAACTACTATAATACTGATCCTATGTACAAGAATATATCTACTATAATACTGCCCCCTATGTACAAGAATATAACTACTATAATACTGCCCCCTATGTATAAGAATATAACTACTATAATACTGCCCCCTATGTATAAGAATATAACTACTATAATACTGCCCCCTATGTATAAGAATATAACTACTATAATACTGCCCCCTATGTACAAGAATATAACTACTATAATAGCGCCCCTATGTACAAGAATATAACTACTGTAATACTGCCCCCTATGTACAAGAATATAACTACTATAATACTGCTCCTATGTACAAGAATATATCTACTATAATACTGCCCCTATGTACAAGAATATAACTACTATAATACTGCCCCCTATGTACAAGAATATAACTACTATAATACTGCTCCTATGTACAAGAATATAACTACTATAATACTGCTCCTATGTACAAGAATATAACTACTATAATACTGCCCCCTATGTAGAAGAATATAACTACTATAATACTGCCCCCTATGTACAAGAATATAACTACTATAATAGCGCCCCTATGTACAATAATATAACTACTATAATACTGCCCCCTATGTACAAGAATATAACTACTATAATACTGCCCCTATGTACAAGAATATAACTACTATAATACTGCTCCTATGTACAAGAATATAACTACTATAATACTGCCCCCTATGTACAAGAATATAACTACTATAATACTGCCCCCTATGTACAAGAATATAACTACTATAATAGCGCCCCTATGTACAAGAATATAACTACTATAATACTGCCCCCTATGTACAAGAATATAACTACTATAATACTGCCCCTATGTACAAGAATATAACTACTATAATACTGCCCCTATGTACAAGAATATAACTAGTATAATACTGCCCCCTATGTACAAGAATATAACTACTATAATACTGCTCCTATGTACAAGAATATAACTACTATAATACTGCCCCCTATGTACAAGAATATAACTACTATAATACTGCCCCCTTTGTACAAGAATATAACTACTATAATAGCGCCCCCTATGTACAAGAATACAACCACTATAATACTGCCCCTATGTGCAGCAATATAACTACTATAATACTGCTCCTATGTACAAGAATAGAACTACTATAATACTGCCCCCTATATACAAGACTATAACTGCTATAATACTGCCCCCTATGTACAAGAATAGAACTACTATAATACTGCCCCCTATGTACAAGAATATAACTACTATAATACTGCTCCTATGTACAAGAATATAACTACTATAATACTGCCCCCTATATACAAGACTATAACTGCTATAATACTGCCATATAGTATATGATGAGACTCTATTTTATAATATTTGACAGCAGCACAAATAAAAAATGTTCTAGGTGATTGTAGGTTTTAGTGTGAGGTTAACAATATAAATTTCTTATTTATTTTTGTCTCTGGTGAATCTGATTGCGCAGTAAAACACGTAACTGCACATATATTGATGGCATCAAAAGACACTCAGCAGCATGCTCAGCCGCTGGCAAAATATTCTTATAGTCCCTAAATTATTTCCCCCTGTTAGTGCTTACAGCCTCCGAGTATCATACCCTCCCCCGTCTCGTATATTTTAGCCCTTTCCAATACTCACATCTTTTTTTTTTTTATCTACATTTTACAATTTACTAAATCTTCCACTTTATATTTTCCACTTGACCTAGAATGTGGGCAAATTGATTTAAAATGACAAATCCACCCACTAAAAGAAATAGGAAAGGGTCCAAGAAGAGCAGTGGACACCGATACAAATAACCCTAATTAATTCCCTGCCTTTTTAATTAACCAGATTTCTTGAAGGTTCATGTAAGACCAAGTTCTATTTTCTTGGAAACATTGTGTTATTGTCTACTGAGAATTTATCAGATACTCGCTTACATTCCGATTAATAGTTCTGCTTCAGTCACATATGAATCCAGTTGAGCGCTGCAAAATTGATGGCTTTAGTAGCAGCTACCTGGCATTGTTTTCACCCCTGTATTAAAACCCCTCTTTGATTTCCCATCTTTGCATCTAGACCCTTCTTTTCTGTCTTCCTTCGCCTTTTCTTGCTTTACTGGAGCTTTTAGTGCTGTCTTTTTGCAGAATAGGTCGTATTCATGAAGCCGTTTTCGCCAATATTCCGGAATGTTGTTTGAATCGTTACAATTGAAATGGTGGATGAGGATGAGGAAAAAGCCAATATGCTAAATGATTTTTTTTTCTACTGTATTTACACAAGAAAATCGCACGACAGAAAACATGTTTAGTGATAACAAAAATTCTCCATTAAATGTCACTTGCTTAACCCAGCAGGAAGTACGGCGGCGTCTAAAAATCACTAAAGTTGACAAATCCCCGGGCCCGGATGGGATACACCCGCGAGTACTGCAGGAATTAAGTAATGTCATAGATAGACCATTATTTTTAATCTTTAAAGATTCCATAATAACAGGGTATGTACCACAGGACTGGCGTATAGCAAATGTGGTGCCAATATTCAAAAAGGGGACAAAAACCGAACTTGGAAATTATAGGCCGGTAAGCTTAACCTCTACTGTGGGTAAAATCCTGGAGGGTTTTCCTAAGAGATGCTATACTAGAGTATCTGAAGAAAAATAACCTCATGACCCAATATCAACATGGGTTTACGAGGGACCGTTCCTGTCAAAATAATCTGATCAGCTTTTATGAGGAGGCAAGTTCTGGACTGGATCAAGGAAATGCAGTGGATGCTGTGTATATGGACTTTTCAAAAGCTTTTGATACGGTTCCACACAAAAGGTTGATACATAAAATGAGAACAATGGGGATAGGGGAAAATATATGAATATAAGAATTGGCTCAGTGATAGGAAACAAAGGGTGGTTATTAATGGAACACACTCAGACTGGGTCTCAGTTAACAGTGGGGTACCACAGGGGTCAGTATTGGGCCCCTTTCTTTTTAACATATTTATTAATCACCTTGTAGGGGGCATACAGAGTAATATTTCAATATTTGCAGATGACACTAAACTCTGCAGGGTAATCAATACAGAGGAGGACAATTTTATATTACAGGAGGATCTATGTAAACTAGAAGCTTGGGCTGATAAATGGCAAATGAGCTTTAATGGGGATAAATGTAAGGTAATGCACTTGGGCAGAGGAAATAAAATGTATAATTATATGCTTAATTGTAAAACACTGGGCAAAACTGTCACTGAAAAAGACCTGGGTGTATTGGTGGACGACAAGCTCACGTTTGGTGGCCAGTGTCAGGCAGCTGCTGCAAAGGCAAATAAAATAATGGGATGCATTAAAAGAGGCATAGATGCTCATGAGGAGAAGATAATTTTACCTCTATACAAGTCATTAGTGCAACCACACTTAGAATACTGTGTACAGTTCTGGTCTCCGGTGTATAAGAAAGACATAGCTGAACTAGAGCGGGGGCAGAGAAGAGCGACCAAGGTTATTAGAGGACTGGGGGGTCAGCAATACCAAGACAGGTTATTACACTTGGGGTTATTTACTGTGGAGAAAAGAAGGCTTAGGGGTGATCTTATTACTATGTACAAGTATATGAGGGGACAGTACAAAGACCTTTCTACTGATCTTTTTATTCTGAGGCCTGAGACGGGGACAAGGGGGCAACTTCTACGTCTGGAGGAAAGAAGGTTTAATCATAATTAGAGATGAGCGTTGTTCTACTCGAACTGTTCGCCAATCTCAAATTCGAGCTGTTTTGGGCGGTGTTCGAGCCGTTCGGCGAACACGAACAATTTGAGAAAAATTCGGCTGTTCGAGGTTATGTTCGATAACTGTTCGTGCACCAAAATCATAACTGGATTTTTTCTCAGTAATGATGAAAATTAATTTTAATACGCAGTTTGAGTGTACAGCGGGGTGGGGGGAGGGGCAGGGGATGGATCTCTGCAGGAACAATGAAGATCTCCATTTTTTTTTCTCTTTCCCGCATTTACAGTGGGGAGGTGCAATCTGTCAGCCTATCAGCAGCGCACACACGGAGCGAAGTGCTTTTTTTCACACAAGCAAGGGCATGTGTCATTGGCAGTGTATGTCACATGTCCTTGCCCTATAAGACCAAGCCATTTTCCCCGTCGCCACCATTTTCTCACTGCTGCAGCTGCGTGTTAGACGGCACCGCTGTTGCTGTGTGTGCTATACCTTGTTAATTTCAAGCCAATTTTCGCACAAATCTACAGATAGCTTGGGAGTAGGGAATAGTTGTGATTGCAGTCCTTTTAAGGACTAGGTTACAGCATTTCCTACGACTTTTATCAGGCAGGTCTGTGCTCTTAAATAGATAGGTTGTGGGAGTAAAGACTAATTGTAATTGGAGTCCTTTTCAGGACTAGGTTACATCAGTTCCTATCAGTTTTTGCCAGGCAGGTCTGTGCCAGTGCTGTGCAAGTTTTTTTCACAGCATTTGGCTGAATCTAGCAAAGCTAATCCTTTTTGGCCTATTGCAGAGTGTGTTAGTCAGTGGAGTAGCCTATCTGTGTTGCAAGATATACCACCTGTGTATAGAATACCAATTTTTTTACTGCACCTAGTGAAGTAAAATCTTTTGGGCATAGCATCATTCTATTAGTCCATCTATACTGACCTCCATCAGGTTGCAAATTAAAACTAATTTTTATCTGCATCTACAGTACCTCTGAAAAAATATTTGGGCTTCTAGCAGTGTGTGGGACTTGTTCTATTAGTCCATCTATACTGACCTCCATCAGGTTGCAAACTGAATATATTTTTTTCTGCATCTACCTCTGAAAAAATATTTGGCCTTCTAGTAGTGTGTCGGACTTTCTCTATTAGTCCATCTATACTGACCTCCATCAGGTTGCAAATTAAAAATAATTTTTATCTGCATCTACAGTACCTCTGAAAAAATATTTGGGCTTCTAGCAGTGTGTGGGACTTGTTCTATTAGTCCATCTATACTGACCTCCATCAGGTTGCAAACTGAATATAGTTTTTTCTGCATCTACCTCTGAAAAAATATTGGGCTTCTAGCTGTGTGTGGGTCTTGTTCTATTAATCCATCTATACTGACCTCCATCAGGTTGCAAACTGAATATATTTTTTTCGCATCTACCTCTGAAAAAATATTTGGCCTTCTAGTAGTGTGTCGGACTTTCTCTATTAGTCCATCTATACTGACCTCCATCAGGTTGCAAACTGAATATATTTTTTTCTGCATCTACCTCTGAAAAAATATTGGGCTTCTAGCTGTGTGTGGGACTTTCTCTATTAGTCCATCTATACTGACCTCCATCAGGTTGCAAACTGAATATATTTTTTTCTGCATCTACCTCTGAAAAAATATTGGGCTTCTAGCTGTGTGTGGGTCTTGTTCTATTAATCCATCTATACTGACCTCCATCAGGTTGCAAACTGAATATATTTTTTTCTGCATCTACCTCTGAAAAAATATTTGGCCTTCTAGTAGTGAGTCGGACTTTCTCTATTAGTCCATCTATACTGACCTCCATCAGGTTGCAAATTAAAACTAATTTTTATCTGCATCTACAGTACCTCTGAAAAAATATTTGGGCTTCTAGCAGTGTGTGGGACTTGTTCTATTAGTCCATCTATACTGACCTCCATCAGGTTGCAAACTGAATATATTTTTTTCTGCATCTACCTCTGAAAAAATATTTGGCCTTCTAGTAGTGTGTCGGACTTTCTCTATTAGTCCATCTATACTGACCTCCATCAGGTTGCAAACTGAATATAATTTTTTTCTGCATCTAGCTCTGAAAAAATATTTGGCCTTCTAGTAGTGTGTCGGACTTTCTCTATTAGTCCATCTATACTGACCTCCATCAGGTTGCAAATTAAAAATAATTTTTATCTGCATCTACAGTACCTCTGAAAAAATATTTGGGCTTCTAGCAGTGTGTGGGACTTGTTCTATTAGTCCATCTATACTGACCTCCATCAGGTTGCAAACTGAATATAGTTTTTTCTGCATCTACCTCTGAAAAAATATTGGGCTTCTAGCTGTGTGTGGGTCTTGTTCTATTAATCCATCTATACTGACCTCCATCAGGTTGCAAACTGAATATATTTTTTTCTGCATCTACCTCTGAAAAAATATTTGGCCTTCTAGTAGTGTGTCGGACTTTCTCTATTAGTCCATCTATACTGACCTCCATCAGGTTGCAAACTGAATATAATTTTTTTCTGCATCTAGCTCTGAAAAAATATTTGGCCTTCTAGTAGTGTGTCGGACTTTCTCTATTAGTCCATCTATACTGACCTCCATCAGGTTGCAAATTAAAACTAATTTTTATCTGCATCTACAGTACCTCTGAAAAAATATTTGGGCTTCTAGCTGTGTGTGGGACTTGTTGTATTAGTCCATCTATACAGACCTCCATCAGGTTGCAAATTCAAAATAATTTTTTTCTGCATCTAACCCAGCCAATAGTTTTGGCCTAATACCACAGTTTGGCCACTCAGCTCTGCTCGGTTACCATCCATTGTTTTTTTGTGCAAACAACTCCAGAGTTGTGAATTAGTTAACCACCAAAATGAGTGGAAAAAGGCCTGCTGCTGGTGGAAAGGGGAATAGGCGTGTTGGGAAGGGGAAAAAAGGTTGTGTCCGTGGGGTAGGTGTTAAAGCAACAGTAACATCTGCAGAAGAAAGACCATCTTCCAGCCAAACTAAAATGTCCACTTCTTTTAGCGGACAATGTGATAAGATCCCTTTCTTACGGCCACGCCAATCGCTACAAATTCCAGATGAGGCACAAAAACAGCAGGTGCTTCAACGGATATCAAGTGCTCCTTTAAGTGGGCTCTCCTCCACATCAACTTCAACATCACAAATACTCCAGTCCTCAAAGGTGTCACCCAAATCGCACTTGCTTCCTCACAGCTCCCAAATCTCCAGCTGCCCGTCTGAGTATGAGGTAGAACAGATGGTTGAGTCTGCAGAGCTGTTTACTCATACTATAGCCTGGGAATCAGAGGTCGACTCCAGCGCTTCTGTGAATCCAGACGAGGAAATGATCTGCACTGATGCCCAGAATCTTTATGAGTCGGATCCAGGACCAGACGCAGAAGGTTCTGACCATAATGTAGACCCTCATTCCCAAACTGTAACTCCTGTTGGTGGAGACAATGAGGAAGACGATGATAAGACTCAAATACCTGATTGGAGCGACAACTTTAGTTTTTTGTCAGGGCAGGAACAGGTTGGCTCTGAGGACGATGGGTGTGATAACGCACAGGGTGATGATGATGAGGTCGGAGATCCCACTTACTGTCAACCCACAGTCAGCCAAGAGATGAGGTCAGCAGAGGAGGTGGAGGAAGATGCTAGTGACGACGAGGTCAGGTTGCGCCTTCCTGGACAGAGACGTAGTACTGGAAGCACGTCAACAACTGCATCCTCAAACACAACTCTGCCTCTCACCACAAGTCGTGGTGGCTCTTCAGGTCGCATGGGTGCTAAGCCTTGCATAGCCTGGGCATTTTTTCAGATCGATAAAGATGACCCAACTCGTGTTATCTGTAACATTTGTCAGCAAAAGCTAAGTAGAGGCCAAAAAATACATAGTTTGAGTACTTCATGCATGAACCGGCACATGGACATGAAGCATAAGTTGCAGTGGGAAGCTCAGTGTGCTACAATGCGGCCTAGCCGGCCGGGCCAACCACCGTCTGCCATATCTTGTGCATCCGCGGCCTCTTCATCCTCTGTGACTGGGGGGACAGCAGTCACACCTGTTTTGGGGCGCAGACCTGCCACCTCTTTACCCGCAACAGCCAGCGTGATTGGCAGGTCATCATTTTCTTTGGAGGTGGTAACACCAGCTGGTGTTGAGTGCTGTCCGACATCGATAGCACCACCTTTGGATGAAGGCAACCTAACATGTCCGCCTGCATCTTCCTCACAGACCGGCAGTTTGCCGGGGACACCCTTATCAACCCCGTCTAAGCACAATAGCCAGCCCTCGGTCCCTCAGATGTGGACAAGTAAAAGACCATTTCCTCCTAGCCATGAGAAAGCTAAGAGGTTGAATTTCACCATCTGCAAGCTCTTGGCTACAGAAATGCTGCCTTTCCGCCTGGTGGACACAGAGGATTTTCGAGACCTTATGTCCGTCGCAGTGCCCCAGTACCAGATGCCCAGTCGGCACTACTTCTCAAAGAAAGGTGTGCCTGCGCTCCACCAGCATATCGCACACAACATCACCGCTTCTTTGAGAAACTCTGTGTGTGACAGGGTGCATTTCACCACAGACACTTGGACGAGTAGGCATGGACAGGGGCGTTACATGTCGCTGACTGGGCACTGGGTAACTATGGTGACAGCAGGACAAGGGGCTGCTGTCCAAGTCTTGCCGTCCCCACGAGTTGTGCGTCAATCCTCTTTATGTCAAAGTTCCTCCACTGCTTCTGCCTCCTCAACCTCCTCTCGGTCTTCCACCTGCACCCAAAGCCTGTCTGGTCATGCCACAAGCTTTCTAACTGCGCAGAAGGGATCCTGCACACCTCCTTACTATGCTGGCAGTAGGGCTCAACGTCATCAGGCGGTTTTTACATTGAAATGTCTGGGAAATGTGAGTCACACAGCTGAGGAGTTGTGGTCAGCTCTGGAGAACCAATTTCATGAATGGTTGTCTCCACTGGACCTAAAACCAGGGAAGGCCGTGTGCGACAATGCTGCAAACCTGGGTGCGGCCCTTCGCCGGGGCAATGTCACACACGTGCCTTGTATGGCTCACGTGTTGAACCTGGTTGTCCAGCAATTTTTAGCCCACTATCCCAGACTAGATGGCCTTCTGCAGAGGGCACGGTCGCTGTGTGCTCACTTCCGCCGTTCGCATCCCGCAGCTCAGCGACTTATATCTCTACAGAAGTCGTTGGGCCTGCCACTTCACCGGCTAAAATGCGATGTGCCTACCCGGTGGAATTCAACTCTGCACATGTTGCAGCGACTGTGGCAGCACCGACAAGCCCTGGTGCAATACGTTCTGACGTATAGCCTGGGCCAACGAGATTCAGAGGTGGGGCAAATCACGCTGGAGGAGTGGTCTCAGATCAGGGACCTATGCACCCTTCTGCACAGTTTTGAAATGGCGACGAAAATGTTTAGTGCTGACGATGCCATTATCAGCATGACTATTCCGGTGATTTACATGCTGGAGCACATGTTAAACAGAATTCAGAGTCAGGTGGTGGCACAAGAGGAGGTGGAGGAAGTAGAGGAGGAGGAGTTGTATGCGGAAGGGCTAACATCTGCAAGGTCCAGACGGTCGGCAGCACCAAGGCGGCAGGCATGTGAGGGTGGGGGAGATGGTTTTACCAGGGCGCATGGTAGCAGCCAAACTAGTGAGGAAGGTGCAGGAGCCCAGGAAGAAGTGGAGGACGAACTGATGGAAGACTCATCAGATGAGGGAGACCTTGATCACATTTCTGTTGTGCGAGGTTGGGGGGAGAGGACAGAGGAAGGAAGCATGATTGTTACCTCGCCACCAACACAACAGGGACTTGGTGCTCCTGGATGCGCAACACACATGAGTGCCTTCTTGCTGCACTACCTGCAACATGACCCTCGAATTGTGAGAATTAGAAATAATCCTGACTACTGGGTTGCCACACTGTTAGATCCCCGGTACAAAAGTAAATTTGCAGAAATTATTCCTGCCATAGAAAGGGATGCACGCATGCAGGAGTATCAGCAGAGACTGTTGCAGAATCTTACATGTGCTTTTCCACAAAATACCAGTGGTGCACGTAGTGAATCTCACAGTTCCAACTTGCCAACCATGGGACCGTCAAGTGTTCAGCACTCAAACCGTAACAGAACCACAGTATCTGCTGGTAACATCAATTTTGCGGAATCATTTCACCACTTTTTTAGCCCATCCTTTGCAAGGCCACAGGAGACAAGAAGTCTAACACATAGTCAACGCCTAGAGACGATGGTACAGGAGTATCTCCAAGTAAACATTGAAGCCACGACTGTGTCACTGGACCCTTGCTCTTTTTGGGCTTCCAATCTGGATAAATGGCCGGAGCTAGCCACTTACGCCTTGGAGATCTTGTCATGCCCCGCAGCCAGCGTTCTGTCTGAACGTGTGTTCAGCGCTGCTGGTGGTGTGCTGACGGATAAGCGCACGCGGCTCTCCACTGATAATGTAGACAGACTCACGTTCATAAAGATGAACAAATCATGGATCCGAAATGACTTTTCTACCCCTGTGTCATCCTGGGGAGAGTAAAAGCTTGATGATTGGTTAAAATCACCCTACCAAACGTTTTAAGCTTTCAAATTACTAATCATGTTTATCTGTATCTTGACTGGAAAATAATTTGGGCTTTGTAGCAGTGTGCAGCACTGATCCTATTAGGCCATCTATAATAAGCTCCACCAGATTTAAAATTAAAAATAATTTTTAGCTGCATCTAGCCCGGAAAATAATTTTGGGGCTCCGAGATGCGCAAGACACATAAGTGCCTTCTTGCTGCACTACCTGCAGCATGACCCTCATATTGTCAGAATTCGAAGTAATCATGACTACTGGGTTGCCACACTCTTAGATCCCCCAAACTTTTCGATCAACCTTTTCATTTTAATAAAGACCAAAAAAATGGTCATTTTTGAAATTATAAGCATTAGCAGGTTGTTAGAAACTGAAATCAAACAGTTTTCAACTCAAAACTTTATTCTAGGTGATGTTACATTTTCACATAGGACCCCTTGTTCGAAAGGAGCTTCTGAACTCTCTCGTCCATTGAATTTGTCAGGTTTTGGATGGTTTCTGCTTCAATTGTTTTGCATGAGGACAGAATACCCTCCCAGAGCTGTTGCTTAGATGTGAACTGCCTCCCGCCATCATAGACACTCCTTTTAATGATGCTCCAAAGGTTCTGAATGGGGTAGAGGTCAGGGGAGCATGGGGGTCACACCATAAGTTTGTCCCCTTTTATGCCCATATCAGCCAGAGATGCAGATGTTTTATGTGCAGCATGAGATGGTGCATTATCATGCAGAAAAATGATCTTGCTGTGAAATACACGGTTCTTCTTCTTGAACCATGGCAGGAAGTGCTGTTTGAGAAAATCCACATACATTATGGAGTTCATCTTTAGCGCCTTCAGGGATCCTAAAGGGGCCGACAATCTCTCTCCCCATGATTCCAGCCCAAAACATTACTCCACCTCCTCCTTGTTGGCGCTGTAGCCGTGTTTGCGTGGGGTGTCCATCAACCAGCCATCCTCCACTCCATCCATCTGGACCATCGAGCGCTGCACGGCACTCATCCGTGAACAAAACAGTTTTGAAATCAGTCTTCATGTAATGTTTGGCCCACTGGAGCCGTTTCTGCTTGTGTGAAGTGGATAGAGGAGGTCGACAGGATGGCGTATGCACAGCTGCAAACCTCTGAAGGACCCTGCATCTTGTTGTTCGGGGGACGTTGGAGGCACAAGCAGCTTCAAAAACTTGTCTGCTGCTATGACAAGGCTTTCTTGCCGCTGCTCTTTCAACCTGACGTAATTGCCTGTAGGAAAGAGTCCTCAATTTGCCCTTATCAGCACGCACACGTGTGTACTGTGAATCAGCTACATACTTCTTGATTGCCAGGACACTTCATCCTGATCATCGTACAATGTTGATTGTAGTCATGCCTTGACCTAAACACTCCACAATTTGTTGCTTCTCAGCAGCCGACACATCCTTTTTCTTTCCCATTTTGGCAGAAAATGTAGGCTGCTTAATAATGTGAGAGAGCCTTCTTAAGTAGTCTTGCCTTTCATTGGACACACCTGCCAAACTAATTAGCACAGGTGTCTGCAATTGCTTACAGTGATATAAAGAGCCCTGACACACATCACCATCAATGAGTTTAACTGACAAACAAACAAATTCTTCCCTTATCACTCCTAAACACTTTTTGCATAATAATTTGGAACGCGGTGTACATGTGCTTTTCCACAAAACACCAGCGGTTCACGTAGTGAATCTTACAGTTCTAACTTGCCAACCGTGGTCTGTATGGAATTGTTCAATAAAGGGCCCAAAATTAAGATAACATAGATGGGAGAGGTCTCTATGAATAGGAATTCCTAAGTATTTGATACCCTGTGAGGGACAGGCAAAGGGAAAGTTGGACTGGATGGAATCCTATATGGATTTGGGGAGGGAGACATCGAGGGCCTCAGACTTCGCTGCATTGATTTTAAAATTTGACCATGTAACAAAGTGATCTATTTCAGCCATAACAGCAGGGATGGATATATGTGATTGAGTGATATATACTAGGACATCATCAGCAAATAGAGAGCACTTGTACTCGGTGCCTCCCACCTCAATCCACCTAATATTGGGGTTATGGCGAATTGATGAGAGCAGGTGCTCCGTCACTAGGATGTATAAGAGAGGGGACAGAGGACATCCCTGCCTTGTCCCATTGGTGATTGTGAAAGGTGATGAAAATGTTCTGACGCACCCCCTGGGCCTTGGGACACCCGGAGCCGGACCCTTTTTGGTGGATGCTGGTGGTTGTAGTCTTCGTGGCGGCGACCCGGTTCCGTGGCTCAGGGCGGTCAAACCAGTGGCGGAACTATTTATGTGGTTTTGATGTTTAAATGTCCGACTACGCCACCCGTGGATTGCGGTCAGAGTGAACCGCCGCTACAGGGCAGACCGCTGAGGCTGGTGTTGTGGGTGCAGCAGAGCGTAGCATAACTCCCCACGGGAGGAGTATTGCCTCAGGGCAGTGTATGCGGAGGATGGGGGTGATGGTGCAGGGCAGCAGCAGTAACGACACGGAGTCAGTGATGCAGTTCAGGGCCTTTACTCACAGTTCTTATTATCCAGACCACGTCTGCAGGTAACGGCTGCCCACGTCGTACTGTGCTCACCAGGTGAGGGGCTCAGACAACTCCCAGATAACTTTGGAGCACTTCACAGGACCCCCTTTGTGTGTCCTTTGTCTGGCCTTTCTTACCAACACTTCTGTCCGGCTGCCTCGGGCCTCCTCTTGGTAAACTTGGCGCCAGTTTCCCTGACCCTATGTGGTGCCTTCCTAGCGGGTGTAGCGAGGGGCTGCGCCACATAAAATGTCAGAGCCTCCGGTTTCTAGCTGAGGGTCGTTTCCTGCCTCCACTAGTTCGGGGACCGGTCTCCCCCTTTGGCCTGACCCCTCCACGCAGGTGGATTCGGGCGTGCGGTGGCGACTCGCCCGTCCGCACCCCTGGGATCCCTTCATTCCTCGTTCCTGGAGCCTTCTCCGCTCCTCTTCCTTCCTTCTCCCTCTTCCAGGCCTGGGCCTCTGTTACTAGGCCCGCCTCCGGAGCAGAGCTCATGCAGAGCCCCTGCTCCCTGCCACTTCTGCTCAGACTTCTCTGCACTGAACTAAGATGGTGCCCACCTTTTATACTCCCTTCTCAATGCACCCAGGAACTGCTTCCTCCCTGCTCCTGCACTACAGGGTTCCCCTTCCTCAGTGTTCCCTCCCCCCACTCCAGCCAGGGACAGGGACTGTCGTGCCCATCTCAGGGGCATATTGGTCGCCCTGCCCCACGGCAATGTGGTGTAATGCATGCAGGTGTCGTGTCCTGATCCACACTCCATCCTTACCTGAGAGTGAGATATCACACCTCTGGGTGAGGTGCAATACGTCTGTAGCAACCGAGCCCTCAGGGTGCTACAGTTCCATTTATCTTCAGCCTAGGTGACGTATTGTGATACAGGGCCGTGATTTTGGCTATAAAAGGGTCCCCTAGACCCCTACCCCAAGCTTTTTAAGAGAATCATATATGGCGTGCCAGGAGACTCTATGGAATGCTTTCTCAGCATCCAACGAGAGTATCTAATTACAAATTTTTAACTGCATCTAGCCCAGGAAATTCTTTGTGCCTAGTAGCAGTGTCTGCTAGTCAGCGGATTATCCCGGCTGTTAAGCAAGCTACACCACCTGTAGTTTAGACACTTAATTTTTTCAAAGGAAATGCTTCGGGACCATGGGATACTCAGTGAAGAGCATCAGGAGGCACCCCAAGGCATAGGGGCTGGGACTGGCAGTAGGATGCCTTGCGGTGGACAGCCGAGCTCGATCCTTATAAAAGCTTTTTAACTGCAGCAGCTTTAGTGGACGCTACTGGAGCTGGAATTACGCGGCTGCTGGCATGAGACTTGCCCTCCAATAGATCCTTGTAAATGGATTTAAAGTGTATTCATTCAAATTAGAGAGACAATTTAAATTAAAAAGCTTAGAGCTGCCTCCACCACAGGGGGGCTCGCTCGACCCACCAGCGGACAGGCACCAGTATTGGGAGAGGGGGGCTGGCCATCAGGGTTCACCGCGGCTCTGGCACAAACCCGGCGACACGGAGGTGGCACGGGCAGGAGCGGACTGGCCGTGTCGGCTTCTCACTTTTTGGATTTTAGAAGGGCATGACATGCCTATATCTGTGTCTCCCCCTCCTTTTACTCCTCCACCTCTTTTCTTTTCGCATGACTATATGTACTTGTCACTTTTCCATGTGTTAGTTGTGTCTTCTGAGCAGTTTGTCAGCTTTTGGACACCTTTGAAGGTGTTTTCTATGTGTTTCTATGTGTTTTTGTTTGCCTGCCATTGGTTTTAACGGTGTTCGAAGGTGTTCGACGAACAGTTCGACGAACAGTTCGGCGAACACACGGGTGTTCGACGAACCGAACCGAACTCGAACACTACGGGAGTGGCTCAACACTAATCATAATCACAGACGCGGATTCTTTACTGTAAGAGCAGTGAGACTATGGAACCCTCTGCCGCATGATGTAGTAATGAGGGATTCACTACTAACATTTAAGAAGGGCATGGATGCCTTTCTTGAAAAGTATAATATTACAGGTTATATAAACTAGATTCCTTGATAGGGCGTTGATCCAGGGAACTAGTCTGATTGTCGTATGGAGTCGGGAAGGAATTTTTTCCCCCAATGTGGAGCTTAGTGTTTGCCACATGGGGCTTTTTTGCCTTCCTCTGGATCAACATGTTAGGCTATGGGTGGAACTAGATGGACTTAGTCTTCCTTCAACCTTAAAAACTATGTTACTTAAAAACTAATTGTTTAAACAACTTGAAGTTGCTCACAAATTTTGGCTTTTTTTATGCCAGATCTGCCTGCTTTTAGAAAAGGGGTGTAAATTATGAAAAGTTTTGCGCCAATCCTTGACCGGAGGTTACACTTCTGGCAGTTGGCGCTCGTCTCTTAAAGGATTTGGCGCCTCTAACCCCAGCAAAAAGTTCATCAATACTGGCGTGCAACAGAAACATAAAGCGTCAAGTTGGGCAAAAATGTATCAACTTTTGTCATTTTCACGCCATCTTACTCCAACGCTCGTTTCATTAAGAAAAAACGCCAAAATGGCCAAAGTGGCTCCAAGTGGTTAAAGTTTCAGGTCTAGCTGGCCTTATGTGTTAATGCTTCCATTGTGTGTCCCGTTGTTATTTTTGCTTCAACACCCCCCCCACCCCACCAACCTTTCTAATTTTAACACGTGGACCTAGATGTATCAAAAAGGCGCACGTGGTGTTTAAAACTCACTTTTCTCTATAAAATATTCATCCCTTCATTGCTTTACATGATTACAACATCAGGCAGAATACGGTCCACTTCTTTTTTTTTCCCTGTATTCCCTATGGCAAGAGAAAAAAAATAAAATAAATAAAACTTAAACATTTATATCCCCACGATGAATCTAGGTCATAGGCCCCAAAGCGTGAACAGATTTCGGCTTCTCTGAAGAATAAAATGTCACGGTGGCTGCAGCACAACAGAAACGGACAATGTGCTCCGGATATTGCACTTTCTATGATCCGCGGGCGGCAGAACAATGAGCGATTCTGGGCACATTTTGTATCGAGATTAACGGCTACAATCTTTTTCTAAGGTCCAATAGTCCAGGATGCCTCGCCATACCTTGGAAGGTGCGGTCTCTCGTGCTCAGTGGCGCCCTCTGCTGAATATAGCTGTTTTATGTAGCATTATGTTGGAACTTTATGGTAGTGTCATGTGGGCTCTGTGGTTTCAACAAGCAAATATAAGAAACTTTATAGCATCTTATCTGATAAACATTCTTCTTTATCCACTTATAAGCCACTTCTCCGTTTCTCCTGCCTCCTGAATTCATCATTTACTCTCAAAAAAGCTAAAATCTGTCTTGGTCAAAACAAGCCAGACAGTATAGTGACTGATCAGATCACAGCTTCCTGTTGAAGGTAAACACTTTGATACACTGACATGGCACTACTGCTTTTCAGTAAGTGTTTTATCTCACTCTAGAGCTGCATTCACAACTACACTGTCTAATGTCCTCTATGCAGCAGCTTTCTAGCAAGTTATTATTTCACACCAGTTCTGAATTCACAACTGAACTGCATCATACTAGTTTATAGTGCCCTGACTGTTGCTGTTGCTTTCTAGTAAGTGTTTTATCTCACCCGCTGCTGAACTTCTCAAAGCTGCTGTATAATGTCCTCCATGCTGATGCTGTTTCCTCTTAATAAGTGCTTTATCTTACTGCAGTGCTAGATTCACAGCTTCACTGCTCAGTGACACTGTATATTGTCCTCCATGCTATTGTTGTTTTTTAGTAAATGTTAATCTGACCTCAGAGCTGGATTCACAGATACTCTCCTCAATATCTGTTTTCATCTTTCATGTCCTCAATGCTGCTACTGCTTTTGAATATGTACAACATTGAGACAGAACAGGAATCCCTCATGTCTGTATGTGCGGTGCATGGGAGACATCAAAACAGCTAATTTCCACCCACTAGCTCAGAAACAACTGAAAATTAGAGATAATGCCTACAGAGAGGAAAACTGGTGAAAATGCAGGATAAGGGCTCGCTCTCACTTCCAATTAAATCGGACGAATGCAATCCGATAACAAATCGGATTGCATTCGGACCAATTTAATCCCATGATTCTGTGCTCAGTGGCATTATTTTTTCCAGCGCCAATCAGATCGCGATCGGGCTGGAAAAAAATCGCAGCATGCTGAAATGGCATGGTGCATTCGGATCGCACGCACCCATATAAGCCTATGAGTGTGTGTGAAACATCACACTGCACTCGGATATCACCCGAGTGCAGTGCGATTCCCGCCGATGCCAGCAGTAGAGGAGATGGAGAAATTGATATCTCCGTCCCCTCCGCAGCTGTGTTCCGATCCTCTCTGTGCGAGAGGATGGCAGCACGGAGCTCTGACACTCGGCTCCAGCTCGCAGCAGAGCAGGAGCCGAATGTCATTAGCATATCGCATCGGATGCCATACGCTAGTGGGACCCCGGCTTAAGTCATATAAGGCCAGAAATCATGTTAGTCCTCATGTACACAGAACAGCTTATTATGAACAATCACCTTAACATGTACACTTTATGGTAATATTATTGTTCTTGAATGCTATTTTAGACAAAAAACTAAAAAAAATGAACTAGGATATAAATTGGTGTGCATACAGCATGTATCTGCATGTTCACAAATGGCCACTAAACAGAAAAAATCAAGACACTTGACAAACGGTAAGATTTTAAATATTACAGTTAAGACTGTCCCCAATAGGGTCACCGTGACGTGGTAGGATGGCTTTTGCCTTATTTTCATCAAAATTATGTTAAATAAGTACCCTATATTATTTTCATGCTCTATTGCTGTTTATTCATTTTTTGCAGGACATTTGCGGATTATGTTTCTGTCTTTGGTTTTTATTTTGGAACCATGTGGCAGTATTATCTGGGCACTATGTGTAGTCATATAAGACCCTACTAGTTCTTTCACACTAGTAGCACTATGGGTAAAAGAAAAAAAACGGTTTGGCAAGATGGTTAATTTGGTTACTATTTGGCGGTATTATCTTTCTACAATATGGATGCATTATCTTAGCACCGTATGAAGGTATAAGTGTATTATATGGGTTCAACTTCAAAGAAATTCTTGGAGTAGAAGGTGAAGCTTCAATTATTTCTTACTCATGATACATTTTTTTATAAAACGCGCCCTACTGCTGAGTGATGCAAACAGAGATAAGTGAATTGATTTAGGTGCCATTTTTTTGGAATTTTGTACCATAACCGCTCCCAGCCTGGTTCTCCACGGACTCCCTTAGTTCTTTGGATCTGTCTTCTCTTCGATCTTCTCTTTGGTCCCTTTGGTCTTCTGCCTCTTGTAGTCTTGTGTGGCGTCACCTTATTCATGTACTTCACGTCCTAAGTGACAACGTGATGCCGTCATTTCAGGAGGATCCAAGAAAACCAAAGAGAAAATTGAAAAGAAGAAAGAATTTGAAGATCGGAGAGAACCATCAGAGGACCGGGCAGGCAACTGTGGCAGCAGGTTAGGTGACAGGTAGAATCTTTTTTTTCATTATTTAACTCCTCCCCTCGATTATTTATTGGGGTCTGTAGAGACTCATTAGCATAATAAACTTCTTTTCAAATTAGATTCAATTTCAACCAAATCTAATCTGATGCGCACATTAAGCGAATCTTTACATGCAAGACATTTGAATGTAACACGATGGGTTCAGTAAGGCTGCCGCCAGGAGCCCTCGGGCAGAGGCTTTGTCTGACTGGGGCACTCTAGTTGGGACTGGGAAAGAATTTTTGTGCAATTTCTCAAGACTCAAACTGCCTTCTTCCCCCCCCCCCCCCAAGCATGGGAGAAGGCTGAGCTGCTATCGCTGCTGTTAACCTCTTAAATGCCATTGTCTATCACTGATAGCGGCATTTTAAGCTGCGCAATCTCAGGGATGCAACAGTCTGGGCGTCCATCGCTCACCCCCCCCCCCATCATGACTTGAGTGAAGATTGCCAATAGGTTGACAAAGGGCTTTGTGGAAGATTGTCATTTTAGTAATATACTGCAGTACAGTATTGCAGTATATAGAACTAGTGATCAGATGGTCGCACTTTCAAGTCCTTTACTGGACTGAAAAAGGTGAAAAAAAAAAAAAACTATTTAAAAATATGAAACGCAAAAGATATAAACATTCATATTGCCCCCCCCCCCATCCCTATCCAGTTAAGAAAAAAATAAATTGAAAAAGATAAAAAAAAACATATTTTTATCATCATGATTATAAAAGTTCGACCTATGAAAATATAAAATTATATATTTCGAAACTTTTTTTGGCTCATCTGTTTCGTAGAGGGCTGGCTTTGAGCAGAATCAGTCTCCTTCCCCCCTGGCAGCTGACATTTTCCCTGAAGAATGGGTTTTCTCAGCTGTAGTACAATGCTACTGCACATTGCTATGCTCCTTCCTGACAAGCCGGCAGAAAGTGACATTTCTATTAGGTTCTGTGATGTGAGCAGAAAACCACTATGTAGGGACCTGGCTGCAGGGAGCAGAGCGACTGAGCGTCCGTGTCCAGCAGAGCTCAGCTCATTAGGTGGACGTGCACATTACTGCACAATGTGAATGCTGTGTGTCGCCTGGAGAGGTGGCTCTACGAAGCCCAAAATCCAGAAAAGCCGTTTTCCTGCAGCACAGACAGGTGGTATTTGGCAACTGAGAGGTATGGCGGAGCTGGAACAACTGGAGTGCTAGAAATGAGAAGCAGTGGACAGTAGCAGCATGGAGGACAACGACCTATAATGATGGAGCAAACAATATCATAGGAGCTCGCTGAGTGAGGAAGGGCAGAGAGAAAAGTTGGAACCGAACCTAGTGCCTGGTGCTGGATGCAGAAGAGCTGCATAACAGTTAACACCAGTTGGCGTCCAAACATTATCCTACATGCAGACAGAATCTTATCATGTATCTCTGTATACAGGGAGCTCCCCCTAGTGGTGGTGTCGCCCCCCCGAAGCCGTGGGGTACTCGGCAGCCGGGCCCTCAGATGCTTGGGGGATATCACGGTGGCTGGCCCGGTTCGTGGCCCAGGGCGGACAACTGAAAAGAGGGGAATGTATATTGGGATAATAGGTTTGTAAATGTTCATGACTCCACCTGTGGTGTCTGGTGAGGATCACCAGCGCTGCAGCAGTCCACTGAGGCCGGTGATAAGGCAGCTTGATGGTACAGCTCCCCACAGGTGGAGCTAGGCCTCAGGGCAGCGTACGGATAGGGGATGCAGGACAGAGGGCACCCAGCCGGGTCAGAGCAAGAATAGGAGCACACACGAAAGTCACTTCAGTACCTTTTACTGATGGAAATTCAGGCACATCCCGGAGCACTGTAGGGTGAAGGGTGCACATCCGGATTGTCCCCAGTGAGCGGGTGTAGGGCCTCCTGTTTCTTGCCTCTCTGTAGTAAGTTTCTGACCTGCCTGGAGCTAGGCCTAACTTGGTTTCTGTTCTGCACCTGCTGACTTGGTGATAGGGCCTTCTGTTGGAGATCACTCTCCCTATTCATAGAATCATAGAATCATAGAATGGTAGAGTTGGAAGGGACCTCCTGGGTCATCTGGTCCAACCCCCTGCTCAAAGCAGGATTCACTAGATCATCTCAGACAGATGTCTGTCCAGCCTCTGTTTGAAGACGTCCATTGAAGGGGAACTCACCACCTCTCGTGGCAGCCTGTTCCACTCATTAATCACCCTAACTGTCAAAAAGTTTTTTCTAATATCTAATCTGTGTCTCCTCCCATTTAGTTTCATCCCATTGCTTCTAGTCTTTCCTTGTGCAAATGAGAATAAAGATGATCCTTCTACAATGTGACAGCCCTTGACATATTTGTAGACAGCTATTAAGTCTCCTCTCAGTCTTCTTTTTTGCAAGCTAAACATTCCCAAATCCTGCAACCGTTCCTCATAGGACATGGTTTGCAGACCAGTCACCATTCTGGTTGCTCTTCTCTGAACTTGCTCCAGTTTGTCTATGTCTTTTTTAAAATATGGTGCCCAAAACTGTACACAGTATTCCAGATGAGGTCTGACCAAAGAGGAGTAAAGACCGATAATGACTTCACGTGATCTAGACTGTATGCTTCTGTTAATACACCCCAGAATTGTATTTGCCTTTTTTGCTGCTGCATCACACTGTTGACTCATGTTCAGTCTATGATCTATTAGTATACCTAAGTCTTTTTCACATGTACTGTTGCTTAGCTCTATTCCTCCCATTCTGTATATGCTTTTTTCATTTTTATTGCCCAGATGTAGTACTTTGCATTTTTCCCTGTTAAAAACCATTCTGTTGGTTGCTGCCCACTCCAGTTTATTTAGGTCTTTTTGAATCCTCTCTCTCTCTTCTCTAGTATTAGCTATCCCTCCTAGCTTTGTGTCATCAGCAAATTTAATCAGTTTACCCTCAATTCCTTCATCTAAATCATTGATAAAGATGTTGAACAATACAGGTCCCAGGACGGAGCCCTGTGGTACCCCACTTGAGACATTCATCCAGCTGGATGTGAAGCCATTTACAACCACCCTTTGAGTCCGATCACTAAGCCAGTTATGAATCCACCTAACAGTTGCCTGGTCCATTGCATACTTTGTCATTTTTTCAATAAGGATGGTGTGAGATACTTTGTCAAATGCTTTGCTGAAGTCAAGATATACTATATCTACAGCATTTCCCTGATCCACCCAGTCGGTGATTCTGTCATAGAAGGAAATTAAGTTAGTCTGACATGACTTGTTAGTTACAAACCCATGCTGACTCTGGTTAATCACTTCATTCTTATCCATGTACTTACATACATGTTGTTTAATAATTTGTTCAAAGATCTTTCCTGGTATAGAAGTCAGACTCACCGGCCTATAGTTCCCTGGGTCCACCTTCTTCCCCTTTTTGAAGATAGGAACAACATTTGCTCTTCTCCAGTCTTCTGGGACTTCTCCTGTTCTCCAAGAATTTTCAAAGATTATGGAGAGTGGTTCTAAAATTTCTTCTACGATCTCCTTCAGTACTCTGGGGTGTAATTCATCTGGACCTGGAGACTTGAACTTATTTATGTTAGCTAAATATTCCCTCACAATCTTTCTGTTTACAGATAACTTGGATTCCTCTATTCCTTTAAAAGGACAGTGAAGATCAGTTGATGTTACATTTTCTTTCTGAGAGAAAACAGATGCAAAATAGGAATTAAAAAGTTCGGCCTTCTCAACATCCTCTCTTACCATTTCTCCATTTTCATCCTTTCTTTGGGGTCTCCGTGATTCCTGACCCTGGTACGTATCAGCTTTTGGTGATCCTGGGACATGTAGTTCGCCAGGGGTTCCGGTTCTTTTCTACTGGTCATGAAGATCCACGTAGACTCGGACCCGGTGTCCGGTATGTCTGGTTAAGCTCCTCTGTCCCCTATGTTACTCACTTTACACTCGCCTTCGGCCCCGCTCGGGCCCTAACTAGGCTACACACACTGCAGCCGGGACAATGCTCTTCTTCGCCGCTCTCAGAGTGTCGGCACACTCCTAGCTCTCTATCCTGAGCTCTGTGAGTTCTAGTCTGGACTCACTCTACAGACTATACTGAACTCTTTCTGCAGGAACTGCTAGGCTTTGGCTCGACTGCACTGACTCCTGTGTCTGAGCAGGAACTGCTGAATCACTCCACTGCCTAGCTCCACCTTCCCTATTTATATCCCTATCGGGCTCCCTCTGGTGGTCTGAGGTGGAAGGTGGAGGTGTGTGTATGCTGTGGGGGCCTCTTGTGGAGAAATCCGGTAATGCACCACTCTAGGATCTGTGGTACCAAGCGCAGCTGGGCGCCACAGTGGCTGCAGACAGGATCTTATCATGTACCTCTGTATACAGGGAGCTCCCCCTAGTGGTGGCTGCAGACAGAATCTTATCATGTATCTCTGTATGCAGGGAGCTCCCCCTAGTGGTGGCTGCAGACAGGATCGTATCATGTATCTCTGTATACAGGGAGCTCCCTCTAGTGGTGGCTGCAGACAGGATCTTATCATGTATCTCTCTATACAGGGAGCTCCCTCTAGTGGTGGCCGCAGACAGGATCTTATCATGTATCTCTGTATACAGGGAGCTCCCTCTAGTAGTGGCTGCAGACAGGATCTTATCATGTATCTCTCTATACAGGGAGCTCCCTCTAGTGGTGGCCGCAGACAGGATCTTATCATGTATCTCTCTATACAGGGAGCTCCCTCTAGTAGTGGCTGCAGTCAGAATCTTATCATGTATCTGTGTATACAGGGAGCTCCCTCTAGTGGTGGCTGCAGACAGAATGTTCTCATGTATCTCTCTATACTGGGAGCTCCCCCTAGTGGTGGCTGCAGACAGAATCTTATCATGTATCTCTGTATACAGAAAGCTCCCCCTAGTGATGGCTGCAGACAGAATATTATCATGTATCTCTATACAGGGAGCTCCCCCTAGTGGTGACTGCAGACTGAATCTTATCATGTGTCTCTGTGTAACATACCTGGCGGCGTTCTTGCATAGGGCACCATCTCCCACTATGCAAGATCGCAAACTTGATCATCAGTCCAGTCCGCTAGCCTGGCTTCTTTCCATGCTGTCTGCTTGCCTCTGTTCTGGCTGCTTGGGGCGGCGGCCCGGTCACTTCCTGTTTCTTGTAGCTGCTGTGGGCACACCCCTAATGCGTCCTCAGCCTATTGCTGTCAGTCATTGGATATTTAAACCAGCGCCACATACAAGCTGGGGCCTGAGCAACTTTAAAATTCAGTGTGCTCCTTGACTCTGAATGTGCCAGGTCCTGTTCTGTTTTTTCTTGCCTGTCCGCCTTCCTGGAGGCTGTATTTCCAGGCCTGTCTGAACACGCTCCTAGCTTGTTCGTTTCTGCCTCTGGGGGCCGTATACCCAGGCTCGTTCCTGTATTTCGCTGCAGTAACAGTTCCTGTCTGAACTGTCTCCTAACCTGTTATTTTGTTTTGTTTCTATGTCCGTTTCCTCCCTTTTGCTGCAGTGTCTGAACCAGCTCTTGGCTATATCTAGGCTCGTTCCTGTATTTCGTTGCAGTACAGTTCCTGTCTGAACTGTCTCCTAACCTGTTACCTGTTTGGCCCCTATGTCCGTTTCCTCCCTTTTGCTGCAGTGTCTGAACCAGCACTTGGCTATACCTAGGCTCGTTCCTGTATTTTGCTGCAGTAACAGTTCCTGTCTGAACTGTCTCCTAACCTGTTACCTGTTTTGTCTCTATGTTCGTTTCCTCTCTTTTTCTGCAGTCTGAACCTGCACCTAACTCCTACCCGTTGTCGCTGTACTTCCATTTGTGAGTTTGAAGTCCACTCGCTACTTCTTTGCAAGTACCTTGTGTGCATCTGTTCTGCCTTTCCCTTCCAGTCTGTTCCATGTGAACAGAGCCCTGTCCCCTCTGCTCTGTCTTTGCTCACCGCTTTTGCTGTTTATCTCTGCTCTGCCTTGCTTACCGCTCCGGCGGTTCCTGCCCGCTCAGCCTTGTCCACCGCATCTGCGGTTTCGCACTGCTCAGCCTTGTCCACCGCATCTGCGGTTTCGCTCTGCTTAGCCTTGTCCACCGCATCTGCAGTTTCGCTCTGCTTAGCCTTGTCCACCGCATCTGCAGTTTCGCTCTGCTTAGCCTTGTCCACCGCATCTGCGGTTTTGCTCTGCTTAGCCTTGTCCACCACATCTGCGGTTTCGCTCTGCTCAGCCTTGTTCACCGCATCTACGGTTTCGCTCTGCTCAGCCCTGTCCACCGCACCTGCGGTTTCGCTCTGCTTAGCCTTGTCCACCGCATCCTCGGTTTCGCTCTGCTCAGCCTTGCTCACCGCAACTGCGGTTTCGCTCTGCTCAGCCTTGTCCACCGCATCTGCGGTTTCACTCTGCTCAGCCTTGTCCACCGCATCTGCGGTTTCGCTCTGCTCAGTCCTGTCCACCGCACCAGCGGTTTCGCTTTGCTCAGCCCTGTCCACCGCACCGGTGGTTTCGCTCTGCTCAACCCTGTCCACCGCACTTGCGGTTTCGCTCTGCTCAGCCCTGTCCACCGCACTTGCGGTTTCGCTCTGCCAAGCCTTGTCCACCGCACCTGCGGTTTCGCTCTGCTCAGCCTTGTCCACTGCACCTGCGGTTTCGCTTTACTCTGCTTGATTACCACATCTGCGGCTCAGAACCCATCTCCTAGTCTGTACTGGACCCTACCCAGCCTGTGCTCTAACCTGCCTGTTCCTGTATTCCCCTTTGTGGGTCTACAGCCGTGTCCGGGGTCTGACCTGGAGTCGCACCTGGTCCCTCTGCTCGGTTCCTCCCTGGTTCACAGGCGTCGTTAGCCGTCGTGCGACCTTGGTCGGATCGGGTAGACACTTAGTTACGCCCCTCCAGGCGCTCTCCGGTTCATGGTCCAGTGGGATCACTAAACACGCACACGCCAGTCAGTCCGGGCGTGTGCATAACACTCTGTATACAGGGAGCTCCCTTTAGTGGTGGCTGCAGACAGGATCTTATCACGCATTTCTGTATACAGGAAGCTCCCCCTAGTGGTGACTGCAGACAGAATATTATCATGTACTGTATCTCTGTATACAGGGAGCTCCCCCTATTGATGACTGCAGACAGAATCTTATCATGTATCTCTAAATACAGGGACCTCTCTCTAGTGGTGGCTGCAGTCAGAATATTATCAAGTGTCTCTATACAGGGAGCTCCCCCTAGTGGTGACTGCAGACAGAATCTTATCATGTGTCTCTGTATACAGGGAGCTCCCCCTAGTGGTGGCTGCAGACAGGTTCTTTTCATGTATCTCTGTATACAGGGAGCTCCCCCTTGTGGTGGCGGCAGACAGCATTGTATCATGTATCTCTCTATACAGGGAGCTCCCTCTAGTGGTGGCTGCAGACAGAATCTTATCATGTATCTCTGTATACAGGAAGCTCAGTCTAGAGGTGGCTGCAGACAGAATCTTATCATGTATCTCTGTATACAGGAAGCTCCGTCTAGTGGTGGCTGCAGATAGAATCTTATCATGTATCTCTGTATACAGGAAGCTCCGTCTAGTGGTGACTGCAGACAGAATGTTCTCATGTATCTCTCTTTACAGGGAGCTCCCCCTAGTGGTGACTGCAGATAGGATCTTATCATGTATCTGTGCATACGGGGAGCTCCCCCTAGTGGTGGCTGCAGACAAAATCTTATCATGTATCTCTGTATACAGGGAGCTCCCCCTAGCGGTGACTGCAGACAGAATCTCATCATGTATCTCTGTATACAGGGAGCTCTCCCTAGTGGTGGCTGTAGACAGGATCTTATCATATACCTCTGTATACAGGGAGCTCCCCCTAGTGGTGACTGCAGACAGAATCTTATCATGTATCTCTGTATATAGAGAGCTCCCCCTAGCGGTGACTGCAGACAGAATCTCATCATGTATCTCTGTATACAGGGAGCTCTCCCTAGTGGTGGCTGCAGACAGGATCTTATCATGCATCTCTGTATACAGGGAGCTCCCCCTAGTGGTGACTGCAGACAGAATCTTATCATGTATCTCTGTATACAGGGAACTCCTCCTAGTGGTGGCTGCAGACAGAATCATATCATGTATCTCTGTATACAGGGAGCTCCCCCTAGTGGTGGCTGCAGCCACAATGTTATCATGTATCTCTGTATACAGGGAGCTGCCCCTAGAAGTGGCTGCATATAGAATCTTATCATGCATCTCTGTATACAGGGAGCTCCCCCTAGTGGTGGCTGTAGAGAGGATTTTATCATGTATCTCTGTATACAGGGAGCTCCCCCTAGAGGTGGCTGCATATAGAATCTTATCATGCATCTCTGTATACAGGGAGCTCCCCCTAGTGGTGGCTGCAGACAGAATCTTATCATGTATCTCTGTATACAGGGAGCTCGCCCTAGTGGTGGCTGCAGACAGATGAGATCTTATTATGTATCTCTGTATGGAAGGAGCTTCCCCTAGTGGTGGCTGCAGGTAGACGGAATAATATTATTTAACTCTATTACTATGTAAGGGATTTGATGCGCTGTATCAGATAAACTGAGCTCTGATCGCTATAAAGATGCATTAAAAATGACTAATCACAGTAGTATGAGACTTGATGAAAATTCCCTTGGAGAAAATCAGTTAATACAAGCCTAATGAATAAGCAAGAAGTTTCACAGTTTGCATTGAGTTGCACTGAACCTTGTACTAATTGCTATAATTAAAGGCTGTTGAGTGCAGACAGTTAGCGCGGGCAGTGCCCCCTGGTCATTCAGGATCACTCAGATGGAAGGATTCTGCCTGACCCATCTCTGGGATCCATGGAAGCTCCATAGACAAAGCGTTAATTAATGCCAAGGCAGAGAGGGAATCCCGGGCGGCCTCGTCCTGGCACTGCTCACTTATTTACATTAAATTAATACCCTGAGACCACGATTTACCAACATATCCTAATTCCGGGAACGGCTAAAAACATTTTTTGAAAATTCAGCTTTTTTCTGCAATGTAATAATGAGATACTGCAGAGCTGAGTTTGCTAGGTAAAGGAATCCAAAGCTACTTGAAATAGCAGAGTTGACTGTGCTACCAAAACAAACGCACCAGAATATATACACGTGATCAACTAGCACCGTGGGATGGTTGAGCTTATATGAAGCAGCTGAACTGGGTTTGTCATGTGCTGTTAAGCCTAACCTTCCAATGGAGCAAACAGGGGTGAAACTATAGGGGGAACAAAGTTAGAAGTTGCATTTAGTTTTGGAACTTGACATATGTACCAGTGTCGAGCTTCTCAGATGTAGCAGTGCCGAGTTTGTCTGCGGTATTAGCGACTGTGAAATGAAATAGACATTGCGGTTTTAGATCTGGCAGCTCTAAAATTGTCCAATGTAGCTGAGCCGACTTTTATATGAAACTAAGTGTCAAATGTACTGGAGCTGAATTTGTCTGATGCAGCAGAGTTGAGTCAGTTTATTAAGGAAGGCTGATTTTGCATCATTTCGGGGTTGACTTTTCAACCTTTGGGGATATTATTTTTTATTCCTCGCATGTATTTTTGACTAAAAATCTTTTTTTGCAGTTGAATTTCATTAAAAATGTTACACCATTTGCCTTCTGTAACCTCTGTGTTGCACCGTCTATTGCTGGCTGCAGAATGAGTTCATTAAGAATCTGTCAGTGAGCTCTTCTCTGCTGATATATATGACCACAGACCACATCAAAGTTGAATGTGCAGGAAACAAAGAGCCTGGAAAATGCTGCAAAATTTTTAAAGCCCAATTGATAAAATGATTTTTAACCCTAAATACATTTAGCTAAAAATTTTTTCCTTAAACATGAAATTTTAGATAAACCAGTACTGGGCTGCTCAGGTGTAGCAGAGCCGAGCTGGTATGACACAGAAGTGCTGAGCTTTTCTGATATAGCAGGCTTAAATCGGCTTGATGCAGCAGAGCTCAGCTGAGTTGAGCTTGTCCGAAATAGTGCAGCTGAGTTTGTAAGCAGGACTATTGATACTTTTTTCATATGTAGCAGAGCTATAATGGTTGTTGCAAAAAAATGTTACAAAGTGACAGTAACATATATTATCAGCATGAAACATCATTCAGACAAACTCAGTTCTGCTACATATGTTTTTGTTTTTTTTCCGGATCATAAATTCCTAAATATCTCACCTATCTCAACAGCCTGTCCTCCTGGCACTTATAGTCCTCCAGATGCATCCACTGCCCACTGCCATGTCTGCCCGACCAACAGCAACACAACGACTTCTGGCGCCTTCAGCTGCTCATGTAATAAGGGATTTTACCGCATCCCAGAGGAATCTCCGGCCGCTCCGTGCACTGGTGAGTAATGTGATAATATCAGATCTTATAAAATGATATTTGTATTAATTGCACACAGAGAGATTGTATCATAGGGGCAGGCACAGGTGGCCTTCACCTAGGGGAGAAAGCTTTAAAGGGCCAGTGCAGAAACTGAAGTTTTTGTGAACTGTTTTGGCCATTTAGTCTTATTTTAGAGAAATACCATAAGGGCGATTCTGCACAGCTGCCACCAATAATGTCCGGACGTGAGATACGCCCATGTGAATGTACTGAGTATAAATATTCATATCCCTAAATTATCCCCCCGCCTAGTCCCCTTCATCATGGCTGGGGACAAGCCCAGTGTTCCATAATAATAGCACACACAATGCCCCACAGCCAGTGTCCCATAATAACATCAGCAACAACGCCCCTTAATGGCAACTACAGTGCCCCATAATAATGACAGCCACAATGCCCCATAATAACGACAACCACAATGCCCCATAATAATGACAGCCACAATGCCCCATAATAACGACAGCCACAATGCCCCATAATAACGACAGCCACAATGCCCCATAATAACGACAGCCACAATGCCCCATAATAACGACAGCCACAATGCCCCATAATAATGACAGACACAATGCCCCATAATAATGACAGACACAATGCCCCATAATAATGACAGACACAATGCCCCATAATAATGACAACCACAATGTCCCATAATAACGACAGCCACAGTGCCCCATAATAATGACAGCCACAGTGCCCCATAATAACGACAACCACAATGCCCCATAATAATGACAGACACAATGCCCCATAATAATGACAACCACAATGTCCCATAATAACGACAGACACAATGCCCCATAATAATGACAACCACAATGTCCCATAATAACGACAGCCACAGTGCCCCATAATAATGACAACCACAATGCCCCATAATAATGACAGCCACAGTGCCCCATAATAATGACAGCCACAATGCCCCATAATAACGACAGCTACAGTGCCCCATAATAATGACAACCACAATGCCCCATAATAATGACAGCCACAGTGCCCCATAATAACGACAGCCACAATGCCCCATAATAATGACAGCCACAGTGCCCCATAATAATGACAACCACAATGCCCCATAATAATGACAGCCACAATGCCCCATAATAATGACAGACACAATGCCCCATAATAATGACAGACACAATGCCCCATAATAATGACAGACACAATGCCCCATAATAATGACAACCACAATGTCCCATAATAACGACAGCCACAGTGCCCCATAATAATGACAGCCACAGTGCCCCATAATAATGACAGCCACAGTGCCCCATAATAATGACAGCCACAGTGCCCCATAATAATGACAACCACAATGCCCCATAATAATGACAGCCACAGTGCCCCATAATAACGACAACCACAATGCCCCATAATAATGACAGACACAATGCCCCATAATAATGACAACCACAATGTCCCATAATAACGACAGCCACAGTGCCCCATAATAATGACAGCCACAGTGCCCCATAATAATGACAACCACAATGCCCCATAATAATGACAGCCACAGTGCCCCATAATAATGACAGCCACAGTGCCCCATAATAATGACAGCCACAATGTCCCATAATAACGACAGACACAATGCCCCATAATAATGACAACCACAATGTCCCATAATAACGACAGCCACAGTGCCCCATAATAATGACAACCACAGTGCCCCATAATAACGACAGCCACAGTGCCCCATAATAACGACAGCCACAATGCCCCATAATAACGACAACCACAATGCCCCATAATAATGACAGCCACAGTGCCCCATTATAATGACAGCCACAGTGCCCCATAATAATGACAGCCACAATGCCCCATAATAATGACAGCCACAGTGCCCCATAATAACGACAACCACAATGCCCCATAATAATGACAGCCACAATGCCCCATAATAATGACAGCCACAGTGCCCCATAATAATGAAAGCCACAATGCCCCATAATAATGACAGCCACTGAGTGACAGTTATAATTATCCCGATAACAGTGACAGCCGTCGTGGACCTTATTAGCCATTGCAGCCCCATAAAGATGTGAGGTAAACTGTCATCAATTCTAAGTGGCGGCTCCCGGCCCCACCGGACCCCCACCGGACCCCCACTGTCCACAGTCACCAGCACATTACTCTCATATCTCTTTTATGCTCTACCCCATTTAAGGTCCGGGTTGTAGAACTTTTCCTAACTTTTGGGGAGTAGAGGACCCTCCCGCACCCTTCAGATCTTTGCACATCTCAGACCCCCGCTCCAATAAAACAATGTCATTCTGGATTCTAGAAAAGTTGGGTGACAATCTCAGAGAGTAGCATAATGCGAGTTGTAATAGCAGAATGAGAATGACTTGGACCCTCCATAAATATTGATCTCATTTGTCCATTTCTAGGACCCCCCTCAGCTCCATGGGACATGAATTATGAAGTCAGTGGTCCCGGAGCTGTGTCCCTGACGTGGAGAACCCCGAAAGACATGGGGGGGCGTACGGAGATCATGTACTCGGTGGCGTGTAAAGAGTGTGTGATCGGACGCTGCCTCCGCTGTGGAGATGGAGTGACATTCAGGCCCGGACAGGTGGGAATCACCCAGACGAGGGTCCAGGTGTCCGGACTTCTGCCCGGAGTGGCCTATACCCTGGAGGTGCAGTCCACTAATCAGGTGTCAGAGATGAGCTTGGAACCCCACAAATATGTGTCTCTGAACGTCAGCATCAGTCAATCAGGTGAGTGGTGAATCTACCATTGACATCCATGTCTAATTCCAAGGATACAGCCCGCAGTGTAAAGAATGGGGGACAAAAATATTCACGGATATGAAGTAATGTGCAAAGTCTTCTAAAAATCCAGATCTTTCTTCTTCTTACATAAAACAAACAGACGTCCCATTAATTTCAGGGAAAACTGTGTAATACTTTTGTACCAGTTTATTACTGAGGATTCGGAGGACCCCTTTAAGAGTATTATGCTCTCAATTTAGCGCAATTAACCATTCCTAATGCATCTAAACAAAAGCAACTCAATTTTGCAAACTTTTTAGTAACACATCAGTCTGCATAGGAGCTGAAAACACAAAACGGGAGAAGGTTTTCAATCAAGACGATTTGCAAACTTAATTTTTTGCTTTTGAAAAAAGTTTAGAAAGTTTACACGACTACACTTATTTTTCTGTCTTGTTTTATTTATTTTCTAATTGAAATATTTATTGTCTTATACGGGGAGAGGAGGGGGTTTCTCTGACAAGTTTGGCCCAGAGAAGACATTTATCGACTCTTTCTGCCGCCCTTTACTTATTGGTGACTGAGTCCATGATTATGGGAGCCCTGAACATTCACGCCTGGCTGAAGCGAGAAAATCCCCCGGGCAGAACAGCAAAGTCCTTCTCACGTCCCCGACTTGTTGTGTATGTGATATGTTCACACTTGTGATTAGCTGCAGTAAAACTGAGAATATGGGGGGCTCGTTCATTCCCTCCCCCACAAAAAGGTTAAAAAAAAATATTCCCTGAGAAAAACTAAACTTTTTATTATATTCAGCCGATGGGTGGATAGATGGATGGATGGATGGGTGGGAGGATGGAAGGATGGATGGATGGAAGGAAGGAAGGATGGATAGGTGGATGGATTGATGGATAGATAGATGGAAGAATAGAAGGAAGGAAGGGTTAATGGATGGATTGACGGATGGGTGGATGGGTGGATGGATGGATTGTTGGTTGGATGGATGGATGGAAGAATGGAAGGAAGGATGGGTGGATTGAGGGATGGATGAATGGAAGAATGGAAAGAAGGATGGATGGAAGAATGGAAGGAAGGAAGGAGAAGGATGGATGGATAGATGGATGGATGGATGGATGGATGGAAGAATGGAAGGAAGGAGGGATGAATGGATGGATGAGTGGATGGATGGGTGAATGGATGGATGGATGGAAGAATGGAAGGATGGATGGAAGAATGGAAGGAAAGAAGGATAGATAGGTGGATGGATGGATGGGTGGATGGATGGATTGTTGGTTGGATGGATGGATGGAAGAATGGAAGGAAGGATGGGTGGATTGAGGGATGGAAGAAAGGAAAGAAGGATGGATGGAAGAATGGAAGGAAGGAAGGAGAAGCATGGATGGATAGATGGAAGGATGGATGGATGGAAGAATGGAAGGAAAGAGGGATGAATGGATGGATAAGTGGATGGATGGCTGGATGGATGGAAGGAAGGATGGATGGATGGAAGAATGGAAAGAAGGATGGATGGAAGAATAGAAGGAAGGAAGGATGGATGGATTGACAGAAGGATGGATGGATGGATGGATGGATGGATGGATTGTTGGTTGGATGGATGGGTGGGTGGAAGAATGGAAGGATGGGTGAATGGATGGGTGGGTGGATGGTTGGATGGATGGATGGATGGAAGAATGGTAGGAAGGTTGGATGGATGGATGAATAGAAGGAAGGATGGATGGATGGAAGAATGGAAGGATGGATGGATGGATGGATGGAAGAATGGAAGGAAGGAGGGATGAATGGATGGATGGATGAGTGGATGGATGGATGGGTGGATGGATGAATGGAAGGATGGATGGATGGAAGAATGGAAGGATGGATTGATGGAAGAATGAAAGGAAGGAGGGATGGATGGTTGGTTGGGTGGATGGATGGAAGAATGGAAGGAAACATAGATGGATGGATGGATGAGAGGATGGAAGAATGGACGGATGGGTGAATGGATGGGTGGATGAATGGGCAGATGGATGGGTGGGTGGGTGGGTGGGTGGATGGATAGATGGGTGGATGGAATGGTGGATGGATGGATGGGTGGATGGAAGAATGGAAGTATGGATGGGTGGGTGGGTGGATGGATGGAAGGATGGGTGGGCAGATGAATGGGCGGATGGATGGGTGGGCGGATGAATGGACGGATGGATGGGTGGGGGGATGGATGGGCAGATGGATGGGCGGGTGAATGGGCGGATGGATGGATGGGCGGGTGAATGGGCGGATGGATGGATGGGCGGATGAATGGGCAGATGGATGGATAGATGGAATGGTGGATGAATGGGTGGATGGAAGAATGGAAGTATGGATGGGTGGATGGATGGATGGGTGGATGGAAATATGAAAGGATAGATGGATGGGTGGAGACTACTACAACTGGAGAGGAACAGGTTGTATCATTGATAAAAAGCATAAAATTAGAGCTAGATAGTGAAATATAATTACAAAAAAGGGAGTGCACATTTTTGCATCCAGCATTGCCACAATGCTAGTTGATACTGTGTGACTTGTAGATTTACTACAACTGTCAAATATCAAATGAAGAAGACTGCTCTACTGCTAGGAATCCATGGAGACTTAGTTTTAAGGAGATAACTAAAATGAAGGATGTGGAAAGTTTTGCAACTATTTTTTTTCTTTTTTCTGCATTCAAAGTATAAAGTGAAGCAACTTTGTTAAAAGTCTTGATTAAAAATCTTATGTGTATATAGCTGCTACCACCAACAGTATATAGAGAAAAGTAGAGGGTTAAAACTCTTATCACTAAATTCCAGTTTCTCCTTCAGTCCTGTGCATCACGGTGTATAACCTCCGGCCCCTCACTCCCCCAGTGTATAACCACCTGCCCCTCACTTCCCCAGTGTATAACCTCCGGCCCCCCATCATGTGACAGAGCGGCCGGTGGTGTTAGAGCTCCCTAATACCAGCGTGGTCCTGTAATAGGGGCCAACGGGGTTACAAGTCCGTCCATGACATTTCTTCTTCATGAATCTTCCCCCATCACCTGTGAGTGATATTACTAAGCAGTGGAAGGAACCGCCGCAACTCAGCCACGAAGTAGAAACCCCGTAACATTACAGAGCGGGTGTATGTAGATGGATGTGGGGGGCACATACTTTTCTCCATATCAATGTCTATGTATGTAGACGGAAGTGGGGGGCACATATTTTTCTCCATGTACTGTACGTGTCTCCCTTCTCGGCTCGGGTTTATGACAACCTGTTGTGACATCGGCAGCTCCTTCCCTCTTCCTTGGATGTCTACTTGCCAGTCTGGGTGTCTCTTCTCGCTCTCCCCCAGGCCTTGCACTCTAATTGAATTTGTCTTTGTGACGCTTTCTCTGTACTGTGCGTGCGGGGGTCTCGTAAGAGGCGGTGATGCCGTGACCCAAATTCAAAGTGACAGCTCCGGCCAAGCGTCGCCCTCCCCGCAGTCACATGTCACCGCGCGGAGCTCAGCGTTTCTGTATTACCATTTTGTGTATGGTTTTGATACACAGGGAAATATGTTCTGTCTCATCTTCTCCACTCTATTTATACCCCCATATCTTTCCCTGTTCTCTACTTACATCTTATCGTCTCCATTCCAGTCCCGTCTGCCGTCCCCATCATCCACCAGGTGAGCCGCTCCATGCAGAGCATCACGTTAACCTGGCCGGAACCAGAACAGCCAAACGGGAAGATTCTGGATTACCAGCTGCGTTACAAGGAAAAGGTACCTGACGCCGTGTGACTGCAGCACCCGACATGACATCTGCAGAGCGCGGGGTCCGTGCACACAGCAATGAGTCCGACACGATGGAGAAGTGACTGGCCGGCCAACTGGGCACAAGCCTAAGGGCAGAGTAATATACGTACACGTGCACAAGGGAAATGTCTTACCTTTTCTTTGCATGCTTTGCTTTCCTGAAAGTGCAGGTTACTAGATGGAAAGAAGATAAGAGTAGATGTAGATGGAGGTAAACATATAGATATTGGATATAGAAATGATACATAGACGGAATATGGATGATATTAGATCTACAGATAGACTTATAGGTGAAGATAGATATTAGATAAAGTAGAGGTAAATCTAGGTTTTCCTGCACCAAGGGGCAAAAATTCAATTTGGTGCCTCCTCCTATACACATGGTTTGAATAGTCATCAAGTGACCGCTCTTTTGTGATTTGCATAATTACAGTCACATCCCGACTAGTTGCTCTTCCTAAGTCTCTCAATGTTCCGTGAAAAACTACAACCCTGCTTCATTGAGAGAAGCAGGAAGAAAAGCTAGTGACCAGAAATAGGAAAATCACAAATGAGTGGTCACGTGATGATCGCTGGCAAGCAGAGCCAAATCCTGACAGTGAGTATAGTACACGCTGTTAGGCTTGGGTATGCTGCAGTGCTTAATGTTATAATTAACGTTCCTAGCACAAATACAGATGTAGTAATCCTTAACTTGTCAAGTGGCACAATACTTTACTAATAGCCATGTATCACGTTATCTGACAAGTTAAGGATTGTTACATGGGAACAGGATCAGAACAACCAATAGTACATGAATACATCACAAGAACCACTAACAGTACATGGATACATCACCAAAACCACAAAGAGTGCAGGAATGCAGCATCACAACCACAATCAGTAGATAAACACATAACCAGAACCATCAACACTACAGAAATCACAAGAACCACCATCATTACAGGAACACAACATCACATCCACCAACAGTACAGAAATACAGCGCCAGAACTACCATCAGAACATATACATTACTGAACCATAAGCAGCATATCATCACAGCACCAGAACTACCATCAGTACAGGAATACATCACCAGAACCACCATCAGTATTGGAATACAGTACCAGAACAACCATCAGCACAGAAATATATCACAAGAACCACCAACAGTACAAAAATTACCAGATCCACTATCAGTACAGGAATGCAGCATCTGACAGCCAGCTTCGAGATTGGCCGAATCCCATTCTGACAAGTGGCAAAATCCAGCTACCTGGAAGACACCACGGACCGCCGTATCAGATGGGCCAGCACCACCTTCCTGCCGGCTGCATCCAGGGCAAATGCTCTCCCAGTCCCCACACCTTGATATGCCACTAGAAAAAGAGAAAGATACATAGACAGAATATGGATTATCCCCATGCAATGTTTCTAATATAGGTCTCCACACTTCTCTTTGGTTTATATTAACAAATATTATTTTATCATGTAATACGATGGCTGAAGTGAAGGGAAGTTCAGAGAAACAGGCAAAAGCAGATAAAATAAATCAGACCTATATGAAAAAAAAGTGATAGGGTCGCTATGAATTGCAGTTTGCAGAGCAGAAATTGTCAGTCAATTTCCAATGTTTTTTCCACTAGGTGGTGCTATTCATTGTGGTATCACACATACAGCATGAGCTCCTTTCTTCAAGATTTCCATCTAACTCTACAGCGCACCATGTGGCTAGAGATGGAATGACAAGTAAAGATGTATAAAGAAAGTAAAGTAACAGAATGATAGAATGTTTCATATAAATAGATGCAGCTCTCTGCAAAGCTTTCAACCGCAGAGATCGTGTAATTGTAGGTTCTAGAAGGTTGAACATTGCAGATGAAGTTAGAATATCTTACTTTTTCTATGGCATGTGCCTTTAACATGGGGCAAGAGTGACACCTACAGGCCAAAATAAGGTATTGCAAGTACTTAAATTAGAAACCACCATGTGTGTGAAATATTGGTAACCTGACATTGGATGCGTGGCTTGTCTTGTATTATCTGGACATTCTGTATCATGATGATAAACATTTTCTATATTCTGTGTCACTGCTGGCAGGAACTTCTTCTTTCGGGGAGTTATAAGGAAGTTTATGAGAGGGCACATATTGGACACAGTCCAGATTAGAAGAATCGTTAACTGCTACTTACATGCACAATTTGATTTCAATCTAGTTCACAAATGCAAAGCGACACTTCCAGTAATCGGGGACCGAAAACGAGAGATCTGTGCTGCCTGGTCAGGATCCCTGCCGGCAAATGCAGGACATATAAAGAGGGCTTTACTAGGCTAGAGAATGGGGAAAGCCTCCACTCCCTACTGTTCCATTGTCCAAGAAGGTTGATCATTTCTAGTGTTAAAGGGTAGATGAAGACGGTTTAGGGCTGAAAAGTGTATCATTAACTCAATTCTTTACATCCAAAATTCCCAGTTCTGGTTTCCTTCCTCACAGTATTATATTAAATTTACCTGCAGTCACCACTAGGGGGAGCTCATTGGATTGAGAATTATACAGCTTGCTTGATCTCAGAAATGTTTGCAATGAGCTCCCCCTAGTGGTAGCAGAAAGAAGCGTCATTTAACTTGCAATTCTGGAGTTTTCAATCCAGACTGTTTAGGAAGCCTCTTGATTATTCAATATTTAAGCCTTTAAAATCTTCAAACATGATATTGATGCGCCCAGGGGATGGGGACGACTCGCGCCTGGGCCTCGTTGTTGGTTTTGGGGATGCCGCGGTGGCCGGCTCCTGGGGCCGTACCCTGGGGTCACTCTTAAAAGCAAAGTATAATGGGGGAAAAGGTGTTTGGGAAAGGGGAAAGTTCGTGACGCCACCCGTGGTGTCTGGTGAGGATCACCAGCGCTGCTACAGTCCTCTGAGGCCGGTGGTCAGGCAGCTTAGTTGGTGTGGCTCCCCACAGGTGGAGCGGGGCCTCAGGGCAGCGTAGGAGAAGGGATGCAGGACAGATGGGACCCAGCCGGGTCAGAAGAAGAATAGGCACACTTACAACAGTTCACTTCAATACCTTTACGGGTGGTGTTTCAGGCACGATCCAGGGCACTGTAGGGTGAAGGGTGCATTTCAGGACTCTCCCCAGTGAGCGGGTGTGGGGCCTCCTGTTTCTTGCCTTTTCCTGATAAGTTTATGACCTGCCTGGAGCTAGGCCTAACTTGGTCTCTGTCTTGCACCTGCTGACCTGGTGGTAGGGCCTTCTGTTGGAGATCACACTCCCGGGTCTCTTGGGCCTCAGTGACTCCTGACCCTGGAATGACAGTCAGCTTTTGGTGTTCCTGGGACATGTAGTTCGCCAGGGGTTCCGGTTGTTTCTGCTGGGCCTTAGGGATCCCTGCAGACGCGGACCCGGTGTCTGGTAAATGCTTGTGGGGTGAGCTGGTTAAGCTCCTCTGCCCCCTATGTAGCTCGCTTATTCCACTTGCCTTCGGCCTCGCTCGGGGCCCTCGCTAGGCTTCACACTGGCAGTAGGCCTCGCTACTCTTCACCGCACTTACGGCGTCGGCACGCCTTAGGCTCACTAACTGAGCTCTCTGAGTCTGGGCTGGACTGACTTTCTCACAGACTTCACTCTCTGTGGACTCCAGACTGACTTCCTTACAGACTGACTGAACTGCCTAGCTCCACCTTCCCTTTTTATATCCCTACAGGGCTCCCTCTGGTTGTCTGAGGTGGAAGGTGGAGGTGTGTGAGTGCTATGAGGGCCTCTTGTGGAGGAATCCGTCCATGCACCCCTCTGGGATCTGTGGCACCAATGCGCAGCAAGGCGCCACAATATTATAAATTCTAACATTTGATGCTGATATTGTAAACTGAGGCTGAATGGCTGATTTTTGGCTACATTATAATTAGTGACTATAGATGCAAAGGACGAATCAGTGAGACAAGGATGATTTTTTTTCATCTACATTTTCATTTTTCCTATTTTTAGATTTTCCCATCTATCCTCTTTCTTACAACTTTATTTAATGTTGTATTTTCCGGCCATTTTAACAGATTATCCATATTACACTACTAGAACCCCACTATTGCAACACTCCACAAGTTCCATTCTGGAGATTGAATTTATTAGTCCTTTGCTACATTTATATATTGTTTATATTCTTTTATTTTATTTGCACTATATTTCCAAAAGTTTGATACTAAAAAAAAAAAAATGCAATTTAGACTCACAAGTAACCAAAATGGAGCTAATTGGTGCAAAAACGCTGCTGAAAATCCGCAGAATCAAAGATGCACCGTGAGAACTTGGCTTTAATCTGCAATTGGATCCGATTTCATCCTTGGTCCCACTAGTCTGGCTCTGACCTGGCTTACTAGTTTAAGGCGACGTTCACACGTTCAGTATTTGTTCAGTATTTTCCATCAGTATTTGTTGTAAGCCAAAATCAGGAGCGGAACAATCAGAAGAAAAGTATAATAGAATCACAGAATGTTACAGTTGGAGGGGACCTCCAGGGTCCTAGTGTCCAACCTCCTGCTCAATGCAGGATCCACTAAACCATCTCCGTTAGAAGCATGTCACCACTTCTGCATTTTTGCCCCACTCCTGGTATTGGCTTACAAATACTGATGTAAAATACTGACCAAATACTGAAGGTGTGAACGTGGCCTTAGGCTGGGGTTTCACTGGGTCCTGTGCCCCTGATATTGAATGGGGTTACATTGTGATTTGTAGGGTGCTGTGATCGCCATGGGCAAACCGCAAAATATCAGAACCGAACAAGTAGCGCCAAACCTGACAGTGGGCCCTGTGATTCGATCATTGCTCTCCTGTGTTTTGCTACTAAATATTATGATTTTATTATATATATTAATAAAGACTGATTACATTTTTCTCTTCCGTTCACTAATTGATAGCAGAGCTGGGCTGTGAATAGTATATTTTTCTCTTCCGGTCACTAATTGATAGCAGAGTTGGGCTGTGAAGAACTCCGGTGACCGTTGATCAGGATAATGGTCTTTTACGGATCTGCTGTGACCGGGAGCAGTGTGGATGAGTCCAATGTGTTTTCCGAGAAGTTGCACGTAATTTTAGCTCCATGATAAAACACCTTGTTCCATGTGTCTTGTGTCTTCTGTCCTCAGGCTGATGAGGGCGAATCTCTGTCTCTGATCAGCGAAACGAACACGGCAACAGTTGGTGGACTCAACCCGGGGGCAATTTATTCCTTCCAGGTGAGAGCTAGAACGGAGCGAGGCTATGGAGCCTACAGCGGGAACATGTACTTCCAGACCCTGCTGGGAGGTGAGCAGCGCGGCACGGCTCCGGTAATCCATACTCCACTGAATAATGTATTGCACAGGGAAAGCTCATTGATACACAAAGACAAGCAGAGCAATTAGTGAAAGCCGATCCATCGCGCTGAGCGCAGAGTCCCCGGTTGGGAGCGGAGCGCAGCACTACACATGTCAGCTCCGATAATGCAAACCTAATGTGCATCACATCTGGATGAATTATATACGATCGAGCAGGAACGCACGGCTGCAGATGCCATATATTATGTATATGAGGCTGCACTCCAAGAAAATTGTTGTGACAGACTCTTAGCATTTCTGGCATGTGGAAAGCTGGGCCAGGTCGAGGGACAAGCGCTGCAGGCGATCTTACAGGGAACCTCCACCTTTTATCATCATGTCATTTTTAGCTTCAGCATTCAGTCCTGATTAGTTTCTTATTAGATCTTTATTAAGGTCAAACTCAAAGCTTTGTATTCCTGATAAAGAAAAGCTGCTGCATAGAAGTAAATGATGAAGTTCTAGTGTCTGCAGCACCACCACTAGGGGGAGCCGACTGCATAATATATGCATTGTGGTCCCCTACTGGTGGCTGCAGTCAGGATCTTATCATGTATCTGTATATAGGGTGCTCCCCCTAGTGGTGGCTGCAGACAGGATCTTATCATGTACCTCTGTATACAGGTAGCTCCCCCTAGTGGTGACTGCAGACAGAATCTTATCATGTATCCCTGTATACAGGGAGTTCCCTCTAGTGGAGGCTGCAGACAGAATCTTATCATGTATCTCTGCATACAGGGAGCTCCCCCTAGTGGTGACTGTAGACAGAATCTTATCATGTATCTCTGTATACAGAGAGCTCCCCCTAGTGGTGACATCAGAAAGGATCTTATCATGTACCTCTGTATACAGGGAGCTCCCCCTAGTGGTGGCTGCAGACAGGATCTTATCATGTACCTCTGTATACAGGGAGCTCCCCCTAGTGGTGTCTGCAGACAGAATCTTATCATGTATCTCTGTATACAGGGAGCTCCCCCTAGTGGTGGCTACAGACAGAATCTTCTCATGTACCTCTGTATACAGGTAGCTCCCCCTAGTGGTGTCTGCAGACTGAATCTTATCATGTATCTCTGTATACAGGGAACTCCCCCTAGTGGTGGCTACAGACAGGATCTTATCATGTACCTCTGTATACAGGTAGCTCCCCCTAGTGGTGGCTGCAGACAGATTCTTATCATGTATCCCTGTATACAGGGAGCTCCCCCTAGTGGTGGCTGCAGATAGGATCTTATCATGTATCTCTGTATACAGGGAGCTCCCCCTAGTGGTGGCTGCAGATAGAATCTTATCATGTATCTGCGTATACAAGGAGCTCCCCCTAGTGGTGGCTACAGACAGAATCTTATCATGTATCTGCGTATACAAGGAGCTCCCCCTAGTGGTGGCTACAGACAGAATCTTATCATGTATCTGTGTATACGGGGAGCTCCCCCTAGTGGTGACTGCAGACAGAATCTTATCATATATCTTTGTATACAGGGAGCTCCCCCTAGTGGTGTCTGCAGACAGAATCTTATCATGTATCTCTGTATACAGGGAGCTCCCCCTAGTGGTGGCTGCAGAGAGGATCTTATCATGTATCTCTGTATACAGGGAGCTCCCCCTAGTGGTGGCTGCAGACAGGATCTTATCATGTATCTCGGTATACAGGGAGCTCCCCTAGTGGTGGCTGCAGACAGAATATTCTCATGTATCTCTGTATACAGGGAGCTCCCCCTAGTGGTGGCTGCAGGTCTCTATATTTTTATCTTTATGCAGGACATAAAGATGAATTATGTAATTTGCACAGAATAATGGGTGACCTTCACTTTTAACCATTAGATAGGTTTCAAAAGAATGATGAGAAAAAAAAGGAAAATAGAAGACAAAATAGTCGAAATAGCCAGAAGCCCATATTCCACATTTTGTTGTGGGGGCACATTGTTGCTTGTAACACCCCTGCAGTTTGTGCAGCCCCCTTCCTACCCCCTGCGGGGTTTATTATTTGTAGGTGCCGCTGCAGAAAATAGTTTTTGTGGTGGGAGATCTCAGTGTCGTTATAAGGATATACAACCACCGCTCTCATCTATTCTTCCATTTTCTTATCTCCACCGTAGAAATAATGTTAGATTTTTATAGTTTGAGGCTCAATGTCCAAATCACAGTGACAAGAAGTGTTGTCATGAGAGCACAACCCAGAACACACACTTATAGGTAGTAGTGTGATCCCATTAATATTTGCAGTATGTGGCAGTGATAATGAAGACCTAGCAGGCTCCCCACCATACAGGCGACTTGTCTCTTGGGTGCAGACCACCCTGTACGATATATGGTTATAATGCACCAGATAACAACATAACATATAATGGCTGCACATTTCTTTTAGGTGGGGAAAGGTCGGAACTGTCGCAGGACAAGCTGCCTCTCATCGTGGGGTCCTGCCTCGGGGCTTTGGCCTTCATTGGTCTCTCCATCCTCTTGGTCCTTATACTTCTCTATAAAAGGTTATTTTATAATTCTTGGATCTTTTTTTTATCAATCATGGAAATACACAAGAAGATAAACCTCACAGTCCTTAATAAGAGTCACGATCTCCAGTCCTCCATTCCCTAAACAGCAGGACCAGTTTTATAGAAAATGGATTTGCGGGCTACAAGTTAATATAAATAAAGCCCCTGGTGGTCTAGAGTCCCCCAGGGGTCTGTCTATAGGGGGGTACTGATAATGTGTTCATGCTGGATTTATAATCGACAGTAAACTGGATAATTATAACCTTGAAGATTCTTCGAGAGACATTAGTGAAGGAGATTAATGGTAGAGTCCCTGGTGGTCTAGAGGTCCAGAGGTGCGTATGACCAGGGGTTATGGCTGTAGGAGGTACCCGCTCTGTCTTTTTTATAGCAATTAATAAAGGTTATAGTGTATGATCGTAACTTTTGGGGTACTTTCGAAAAGACTGGTAAGAGGTTGATGGTGAAGTTCCTGGTGGTCTGTTGTGTGCCCAACTGGGTCTTACTAGGTAAATGCCCAGCATGTGATCATAACTTTGTGGGTACTTTGAAAGATACAGAAGAAGGGGTTAATGGGATTGTCAATTTCTTAGCCTTTGGTACTTGTGTCTGTAGGAAGAGGCACTGAGCAATATGCTGTAGGATTATAACTTCGGGGGTACTTTGAGAGATACTGGTGAAGATTAGAAGTTAATGGTAGAGTCCCTGGTGGTCTAGAGCTTAAGTTCTCAACTTGTCGTGCATGTTTGCAAGGGTATTTGTACAGTGTTCATGCTGGCTTTATATAAGCAGTATAGTGAATGATCATTACCGAAGGAGTACTGTGCAATAAACGGTTATGGGGGTGATGGTGAAATCCCTGCTGGTCTAGAGCCTAAGTTGTTAGTCTTTGGTACATGTGTCATGGGGTATGTCTGTAAGGAGTACTCATAAAATGTTCATGCTGACTTTTATTAATCAGCACCTAACTTTGCGTGTACTGTGAGAGAAACTAGTGAAGAAGTTAGTGGTAGAGTCCCTGGTGGTCTAGAGGTTAGGCTCTCAACTAGTGGTACATGGGTTCTCATTCTATAAAGAGTACTCATAATGTGTTCATGCTGACTTTTATTAAGCAGCACAGGATATGATCCTTATCTTGGGGGTACTCTGAGGGACACTGGTGAAGGAGTTTAATGGAAGAGTCCCTGGTGGTCTAGAGTTAACTTCTTAGTTTATAGTAAATGTGTCTCAGAGGGATGTCTATAGGAGGATGCAGGGAGCAGTATGTATGATTACACAGAACCATTGAGAGTACTTTGAGAGACACTGGTGAAGGAGTTAATGGAAGAGTCCCTGGTGGTCTTGAGCCTCAGCTCTTCACCTGTGTCCCTGTATATATGGCTGTAGAGGATGCTCATACTGTGTTCTTGCTGGCTCACGTAGTCTTCAAGTTTAGTTTCCTTGGTCCTGGTAGCAAAAGTTCTATCTTCAACAATCACTTGTTGACTTCAAGTGTCACAGTATCCAGTCTGGTACAAAGGGTTACTTCATGTGATCATGTGATTCACTTTTTCTCACTTTTCCAAAAGTTAAACCACTCTCAAAATCCATCATGGTGAAAACATATCCGCACAAAATAATCTACATATTTTGTAAAAATGTAAAAAAAAAAAACAACAAGGATGCAAAAGTATTCATACCCTATTGAGCCGAGTGGAATCCTCCGAAAAGTATGTGTCTCATGCACAGTTATGCATCAAAAATTTCAAGGGTGTGAATACTTTTTGCAGGCGTTGCACGTGGTACAGGAAATTCTACTGGTTATTGTTTTTATTACTGTATTGATTTTACTTTGTCCTGTTCTGTAATTATAGTAAAAGACGGGAGACGCCGTATACCGACCGACTGCAGCACTATATCACTTCCAGAGGTGAGTGCAGCCTCCGAGGCCCCCCGTCCGTAGCTTGTTAGAGAGGGGGAAGTATTTAGTATTTTGCGCCATTTTTTTTTCTAGTTGCAAATAAGTCGCTAATTTTTGCTCAAAATTTGCAACATTTTGCTATTTTTTTTATCACTCTCGCTGCTTTTAAGAAGTGGGTGCGATCTGAGGGGATCAGGTCAGCTGTGCAGATAAGGTGCAAAGTCACTAGAGTAGAGGGAAGGAGTAAAAAGTAAAAGAAAATCAGTTCTAGATAGAAGCGTTAGATTGAAAGTCGCACCAAATTTATCAAACGACCTGCAACACTTTGATAAACTTGGAACAAATAATAGCGACGCAGCCACGAACAAAGCAGACTTCTTTCTCCTCCAAGATTGATCATTCAATCTCCCAATTCTCAATTGACATTTTCCCATTATTGAGATAGATCACAGTTGGTGCTCATAAAGTTCTATGGAGAACTGTAACTCTTTTCATGAGAACCTGCAGCGGAATCTCTCTCTGTATTCCTCTAGCTCCTCCCTCTTCCTCCATAAAATTTTAAAAGCACCAAGTGTCCTCTCTTATCTCAGTAATGGGAAAATCTGTATTCACTGAATACACATTTTACAGATTTCAACATGAATTGAGGGTGAAAGATCAGTCCGGGAGGGGAAAGAAGCAGATTTTGCTTTTTTAAAATGTATTACAAAGTTTATTGCAAAGCAGCAAATCTATAAAAATTGCTAAAATCTATATGCAAAGAGCTCCCCCTAGTGGCATTTTAAAGCAGTCAGAGTGTGTGTGTGCATGTGTATATATATATATATATATATATATATATATATATATATATGTATATGTATGTGTGTGTGTATATATATATATATATATATATACAGTTATATGAAAAAGTTTGGGCACCCCTATTAATCTTAAGCTTAATGTTTTATAAAAATTGGTGTTTTTGCAGCAGCTATTTCAGTTTGATCTATGTAATAACTGTTGGACACAGTAATGTTTCTGCCTTGAAATGAGGTTTATTGTACTAACAGAAAATGTGCAATCTGCATTCAAACAAAATTTGACAGGTGCATAAGTATGGGCACCTCACCAGAAAAGTGACATTAATATTTAGTAGATCCTCCTTTTGCAAAAATAACAGCCTCTAGTCGCTTCTTGTAGCTTTTAATGAGTTCCTGGATCCTGGATGAAGGTATTTTTGACCATTCCTCTTTACAAAACAATTCCAGTTCAGTTAAGTTTGATGGTCGCCGAGCATGGACAGGCCTCTTCAAATGATCCCACAGATGTTCAATGATATTCAGGTCTGGGGACTGGGATGGCCATTCCAGAACATTGTAATTGTTCCTCTGCATGAATGCCTGAGTAGATTTGGAGCGGTGTTTTGGATCATTGTCTTGCTGAAAGATCCATCCCCTGCGTAACTTCAACGTTGTCACTGATTCTTGAACATTATTGTCAAGAATCTGCTGATACTGAGTGGAATCCATGCGTCCCTCAACTTTAACAAGATTCCCAGTGCCGGCATTGGCCACACAGCCCCAAAGCATGATGGAACCTCCACCAAATTTTACTATGGGTAGCAAGTGTTTTTCTTGGAATGCTGTGTTTTTTTGCCGCCATGCATAACGCCTTTTTGTATGACCAAACAACTCAATCTTGGTTTCATCAGTCCACAGGACCTTCTTCCAAAAAGAAATTGGCTTCTTCAAATGTGCTTTTGCATACCTCAGCCGACTCTGTTTGTGGCGTGCTTGCAGAAACGGCTTCTTTCGCATCACTCTCCCATACAGCTTCTCCTTGTGCAAAGTGCGTTGTATAGTTGACCGATGCACAGTGACACCATCTGCAGCAAGTTGATGCTGCAGCTCTCTGGAGGTGGTCTGAGGATTGTCCTTGACTGATCTCACCATTCTTCTTCTCTGCCTTTCTGATGTTTTTGTTGGCCTGCCACTTCTGGCCTTAACAAGAACTGTCCCTGTGTTCTTCCATTTCCTTACTATGTTCCTCACAGTGGAAACTGACAGGTTAAATCGCTGAGACAGCTTTTTGTATCCTTCCCCTGAACAACTATGTTGAATAATCTTTGTTTTCAGATCATTTGACAGTTGTTTTGAGGAGCCCATGATGCCACTCTTCAGAGGAGATTCAAACAGGAGAACAACTTGCACTAAGTAGCTTTTCTCATGATTGCATACACCTGGCTATGAAGTTCAAAGCTCAATGAGGTTACAAAACCAAAAAAAGTGCTTTAGTAAGTCAGTAAAAAGTAGGTAGGAGTATTTAAAACAAGAAAATGATAAGGGTGCCCATACTTATGCACCTGTCAAATTTTGTTTGAATGCAGATTGCACATTTTCTGCTAGTACAATAAACCTCATTTCAAGGCAGAAACATTACTGTGTCCAACAGTTATTACATATATCAAACTGAAATAGCTGTTGCAAAAACACCAATTTTTATAAAACATTAAGCTTAAGATTAATAGGGGTGCCCAAACTTTTTCATATAACTGTATATATATATATATATATATATATATATATATATATATATATATATATATATGTATGTATATATATAATGATTCCCATTGCAAGTTTCAAAAGTACTTTTCTTATTTTCCTTAATACCACTTCAGAGCTGCATGCATAATTCTGACATCTGAATGAGGCCTCACTGACAACGTTCAGTAAGCTTAGGGACTGCTGCAGCCCTATGAGAGCCGCTCATCTCCTACAATGTAAGGGATGGCGCCTGATACAAGAATAACACTTTCCAGAATACGCAAATCTTTATCTAATACTTTGCAAACTCGGTACAAGCAGGAAACGCTGGGAGATTTCAGCTCTGAAGCAGAATTGAGAATGCAGCTGTGGAGGGACTGAACCGTTTACTCATTAACTCTATATATAAATATTATAATGCTGCTCAGAGACTATAATGTGCCGGACAGAAATTTTACATCCTGCTCTGACACACGACCGGCCTCCGTTTATCCCAGGTATAGGGGTGAAATATTACATCGACCCGTCCACATACGAGGACCCCGCGGAGGCCGTGCGGGAATTCGCTCGAGAGATCGATGTGTCCTATGTGAAGATTGAAGAGGTGATCGGCACAGGTAATAATGGACTGTGTGGCACAAAGAGGAGGCTCCACATGTAAGAACCAAGAGTCCCGGGAGGGACACAGTAAAGGACGGATAAATGTGATAGAGACCTAGATATGTGGTGGATGATCTATGAGATGTTTCCTTTCGCTCCTTCAGGAGATTTCGGGGATGTTTGTCGCGGTCGTCTGTGTCTACCTGGAAAGAGAGACATCGCTGTGTGTATCCGCACCCTGCGCTCCGGGAGCGGTGACAAGGAGCGGGGCGACTTCCTCGGGGAGGCCAGCATCATGGGGCAGTTTGACCACCCCAACGTTGTGCGTCTAGAAGGTGCCGTTACTCGCAGTCGTCCCATCATGATCCTGACAGAATACATGGAGAACGGAGCCCTGGACGCTTATCTCAGGGTAGGGGATGAGTATCACCAGCCCATAAATTACCATAAGAAGCAATGCGCCCGACCTTCTGTTTGGAAGGTGAACCATGGACGTGATCGGTCATGGTGGTGGACCAGGGGTTGAATGCTTGGCCAGTGGATTGTATTCTTGGCCAGTAGATTATTTCCTCCTTTTCCATAGTGGATAGTATCTTGATGACTCTCACATTTACCTGACATATGACGGCCTCCTTTCTCTTGTATCTCAGCAGTGCGAGGGTGGTCTGTCCGCCCTACAGATGGTCTCCATGCTCCGCGGCGTGGCATCCGGGATGAGATATCTGTCCGATAGAAGTTACATCCATAGAAATCTTGCAGCTCGTAGTATCCTGGTGAATGGACAGTTAGTGTGCAAGGTGTCTGGGCTGCGCGGACCTCTAGACCTGGTAAGTACGTGTTTGGGCATAACGCCCTTGTCAGGGGTGGATACGAACAGAAGAGGCCCCTCTCCAAGAATAGTGGAGTCCAATAGCTCCTCATAATGCACAACTCCACCTGTTTTGCAGGTGGTAGTGGCCCCCTTACCTCTTGGATCCCAATGGTGTGTCCACTCCAGATCCTAGCCAATTTTTTGAATATTGCCATATGGTCCAAAATAATCTACATAATATCGCTTTGTAAGTGGGCCAAGTGCTCTTGTGCCCCTGTCATTACCTGCTCAATCCAGGGGGTCCCAGTGCTATCCAACCAATCTTTTGTAGGAGTCGAGGGTTGCATGAACGTGCCCTCACTATTCCCCCCTCAGCTCCCATTACAATTCATGCTGGATCCCGTCTGAACCCACTTGAAATGCCCTCTCCGCCAGTAACTTTCGGCAGCGGTGATTCGCCTCGGCCGGTCATTGCCAGTTCCAGCCATTTATCGACACAGGACCAAAGAGTGAAGATCAGCAAGGATCAGTTTAGTGTCAGGATGGGAGCGGTACGGCTGAGCATCACTTCTTTAATTCTTTTTTTTCAGCACTCCGATCTTTAAAAAATACATATTTTTTTACCCCAGGAATACCCCCGTAACAATTTTGTAGAAGAACCCCTCAATCCAGAATAGGACAATCTGGACCCCGTTTCTTATTATTACAATAATATGAGATCTTCAGAATGTCGTTAAGTTCCCTCCATGGTCCTGCAGGTTGGACGGCAGTCTCTACGCTGGATGGCACCGGAAGCTCATCAGCAACGCAAGTTCTCCAGTTCCAGTGATGTGTGGAGCTATGGCATCGTCATGTGGGAAGTCACCTCCTATGGGGAGCGGCCATACTGGGACATGAGCAATCAAGAGGTGATCTCAATATGTCTTCTGTCCTTCAAAAGTTTGTTTTTCAGTGATAACTGTTTCCATATGTAATATGTTGTGTGTATCCAGCTCCCATGCAGTTTTATGTGTCTCTTTGGTTACAGACTACAAACAATCCCTGTGTGTAGTCAGATCCAACAGGAATCCTCCCTCCTGGCCTTCTCTCCTTACTACCATACATGTAATAGATTAGCAATAACCAGGGAAGAGATGGAGGGAGTGTGACTGTGAGATCAGACTACACACATGGTTTGCTTGTAGTCTGTTACCATAGAGATACATAACTTGCTGCATCTAGAGACAGCACAGGATAGATAAGGAAATGCTGAGCTCTGAGAGATGTCATTTATTATTATTTTAGTCATTATTTTTACATATAATGCTGTCAGAACTCATAGAGAATGACTGTGTGTCCTCCTTCCTCCAACTACTTATATAAAAGCCTGTGAGTCCTGCTTTCCCTTGTTCACATATAGAGAAAACCTTCCTCCTCTGCTGATTGTTGGTGTACAGACCTGTACATGCGTGCGCAAGGGAAGCAGGACTCACAGGCTTTCTATATGAATGGATGGAGAAGCAGGACTCACAGGCTTTCTCTATGAGTGGGTGGAGGAAGCAGGACTCATAGGCTTTTCTCTATGAGTGGGGGGAGGAAGCAGGACTCACAGGCTTTGTCTATGAGTTGGAAGAGGAAGCAGGACTCACAGGCTCTCTCTATGAGTGGGTGGAGGAAACAGAGCTTACAGGCTTTCTCTATGAGTGGGTGGAGGAAACAGAGCTTAGAGGAGTTCTCTATGAGTGGGTGGAGGAAGCAGGACTCACAGGCTTTTCTCTATGAGTGGGTGGAGGAAGCAGGACTCACAGGCTTTCTCTGAGCGGGTGGAGGAAACAGAGCTTACAGGCTTTTTCTAGGAGTGGGTGGAGGAAACAAGGCTCCCAGGCTTTTTCTATGAGTGGGCGGGGGAAGCAGGGCTCACAGGATTTCTCTATGAGTGGGAGGGGGAAGCAGGACTCACAGGATTTCTCTATGAGTTGGTGGAAGAAGCAGGACTCACAGGCTTTCTCTATGAGTGGGTGGAGGAAACAGGGCTTCCAGGCTTTCTCTAGGAGTGGGTGGAGCAAACAGGGCTTCCAGGCTTTCTCTAGGAGTGGGTGGAGGAAACAGAGCTTCCAGGCTTTCTCTATGAACGGGTGGAGGAAACAGGACTCATAGGCTTTCTCTATGAACGGGTGGAGGAAACAGGACTCATAGGCTTTCTCTATGAGTGGGAGGAGGAAGCAGGACTCATAGGATTTCTCTATGAGTGAGTGGGGGAAGCAGGACTCTCAGGCTTTCTCTATGAGTGGGTGGAGGAAACAGGGCTTCCAGGCTTTCTCTAGGAGTGGGTGGAGCAAACAGGGCTTCCAGGCTTTCTCTAGGAGTGGGTGGAGCAAACAGAGCTTCCAGGCTTTCTCTATGAACGGGTGGAGGAAACAGGACTCATAGGCTTTCTCTATGAACGGGTGGAGGAAACAGGACTCATAGGCTTTCTCTATGAGTGGGAGGAGGAAGCAGGACTCATAGGATTTCTCTATGAGTGAGTGGGGGAAGCAGGACTCTCAGGCTTTCTCTATGAGTGGGAGAAGGAAGCAGGACTCTCAGGCTTTCTTTATGAGTTGGTGGAAGAAGCAGGACTCACAGGCTTTCTCTATGAGTGGGTGGAGGAAACAGGGTTTCCAGGCTTTCTCTATGAACGGGTGGAGGAAACAGGGCTCTCAGGCTTTCTCTATGAGTGGGAGGAGGAAGCAGGACTCTCAGGCTTTCTTTAAGAGTTAGTGGGGGAAGCAGGACTCTCAGGCTTTCTTTATGAGTGAGTTGGGGAAGCAGGGCTCTCAGGCTTTCTTTATGATCTGGTGGGGACAGCAGGACTCTTAGGCTTTCTATATGAGTGGGTAAAGGAAGCAGGACTCATAGGCTTTCTCTTTGGGTGGTTGAAGGAATCAAGACTATATGAGTCCTCGTGGGAGTTAAAAATCTTTTAAGATGAAATTGCTGAATGAAGTCACAGACATCTGTAAATCTCCGCGCTCAGGCCTTCACCCTTTGTCCCGCTCTGTCACCCGATACAAAACCTACTGGGCCATGTGCTGAAACCTTTTCCACTCTTCTGACCCCACTATCTCATTTCTATTTTATACTCCTCAGGTACTAGACGCCATAGACCAGGAGTACCGCCTTCCCCCTCCCCCAGATTGCCCCAGCGCACTGCACCTCCTGATGCTGGACTGCTGGCAGCTGGATCGTTCTCAGAGGCCTCGGTTTGAGCAGATTGTTAGCTCTTTGGATCGAATGATAAGAAATCCTAACTGCTTAAAAACAGTGGGAGTCTCAAGCAGCAGGTGAGTACGGCTTTATCTTCCATAGAGGATAAATTAGGGGGTCTCTGCTTTGGAAAATCCCAACTTGGTAGAAAGGTCTCTTCACAATAAGGTGATCACACAATGCTCTCAGCGATCAGCTGTAATCTGGCAGTAATTGTTCAGTTTCCCTACAGCGCCACCACTGGGGGAACTTTAGTATTACACTGTGCACATTAAAATCAGTGGTTGTCCAGAGCGAGAGACGCTCTTTGTACCTACTCCCCACTCTGGTCTAGAGGTGAAGATACCGGATAGAAGACCCCCGCTTTTTTACACTGCCATACTGGAGTTTACAGACACATTATAGGCATCACTGGACCTAAGTGAGTTTCCTGTGACTTACTTTTTATACCCCAGTATGCTTTTTACGCTTCTTTCTCCACTTATGAGGCAGTTCTTTTCCTCCTCTTCTCTCATTGCCTCTCTCAAGTGAAAAAAAGACTGCCAACTCGCTGAGGGATCAGATTACAGCTGCGTATTGAAGTCTATGGAGAAGGGAGAGGGGAGGAGGGAGGAGCAGATTCAGAATGAAGTACAGACATACTGCTGCTTTCTAGCACATATTTAATCTCAACCTAGAGCTGGAATGAAAGTGACACTGACAAATGCTTTACATCACTCTAGAGCTGGATTCACAACTACACTGCTAAATAATGCTCTATAATGTCCTATATTTAGACTATTTTCTATTAAGTCTAAAAGCAAAGCCCAGCGCTGAATTCACAGCTACACAGCACAGTACACCTGTATGTCCTTAATGCTGCTGCTTTTTAGTAAGTGTTTATCTCACCTCAGAGCTGGATTCACAGCTACACTCCTCATAACTCCTTTAACTTATTCTCCATGTTACTCTGACTATTACTACTATCTGTGACATCGTTGTCTAAACATTTACAGTAAATCAGAGGAAATCTCTAAGCCAAAGGGTCTGATTAATCTACAGAGCAGCACAGCGTTTATGTCCGGACGTCTCCTATGTCATCTCCTCATCAGTTGGATTTCCCCTTTAACATCTGTTCATGTCTGAACTTTCTGCTGCTTTTACATATTTTATTCTCGGAGACGGCACAGACGAGGATTTTCTTTTATTTATTGTGATATTTTGCTTTCTGTGTAAATAATTGAACCTAAAAGCTGCGACTTCTGTTCTAACGTGGTCCCGCCGCCCGTTCTGCTGACGCGTTTCACCTTCTCTTCTTGGTCAGACCCTCCCAGCCGCTCCTCAGTAACTGTCCTCCAGACTTCCCCTCCCTCTCCTCCCCACACGAATGGCTGGAGGCCATCAAGATGGAGAGATACAAAGAGAACTTCGACAAAGCCGGATACACGACACTGGACGCCATCTCTCGACTGACGGCAGAGTAAGGAAATCGGAGTTTCATGTCAGTCGCGGCCTCAGTAAATATATATTATGTCTGGTATGATAAAGTTTGGACAACTTTTCAATATATTTTTTAATCGAGTACTGCTCACAGCTGAGGGTTTGTTTCTGTATCAATCTGTGAGTTAAACTCATCAGTACAAACTGTTGCCTTTGCCCTTATAGTTTGTTACATTGTATCAGTGCAGGCATCATTTATTCAGATGGTTGAACTCTTAGAGGATTGTCTCGGAGACGATTCAGTTGTAACAAACCCTCAGCTGTGGAAAAAGCATTAGCCCAGAGTAGGTTTTCTGCCTTGAAATTTATGCAAGAATTGTTCTGTTCATTGACAGCATTGACGGCGATGAACAGAAGCACAAAGTTTATCAATAAGTTGCCGAACTTTTTGTTATACAACTAGTGAACATCATTCAAAGTCCCAAAAATGTTGATTTTCCCATCATGTTTTATACTCTAGTCACATCCAAAGCTGCATTCTACAGAAAGGTGACTTTGTGATTTATAGTACCTGTCAGCAGGATTCGGAATGCTGCTCTGGAGGTGTCTGGAGTATAAGATAGTGCAGGGTGTAATATTCTGTAATGAGCGGTATTAGGGTTTCAGGATCATTGTCCTTTAAGCGTCAGTCTTTCCGCCCCCGTTATCGTATCTGACGTGTTTTTCGTCGTTTCCAGAGATATCCAGTTAATCGGAGTGACGCTGTCCGGTCACCAGAAGAAGATTCTCAGCAGCATTCAGCTCCTGAAGGCTCATCTGCAGCCCCTGGAGCCGGTGGAGGTCTGACGAGCTGACAGACCGCCGAGACCGGAGAAGAACAGATGCTGATGAGGGTGAATCCAGGATACAGTCAGGAGACCACTCCGGGGTCCACCCAACAGATCAGACTTCTACTAAGACACTGATACAATGTAACAGAAGCAGCAGCGAGACTAAGACGGAGCGGAGGCTGAGACCACGCGGGAACCAATGAGACGGGGAGGGGCGGCCACAGAAACGTCAAGAGGGGGGCACGAAATTACCAGAATTAAGGGCAAAGTGTTACCACGGATACAAGATACATCGGATAGGGGCAGAAGTTTCCATCACACACTGATTACATGGGTTTACTGTGAGTCCATCAGCAGAATAGTGAGTGCAGCTCTGGAGTATAATACAGGATGTAACTCAGGATCAGTAATGTATGTACACAGTGACTGCACCAGCAGAATAGTGAGTGCAGCTCTGGAGGATAATACAGGATGTAACTCAGGATCAGTAATGTAATGTATGTACACAGTGACTGCACCAGCAGAATAGTGAGTGCAGCTCTGGAGGATAATACAGGAGGTAACTCATGATCAGTAATGTAATGTATGTACACAGTGACTGCACCAGCAGAATAGTGAGTGCAGCTCTGGAGGATAATACAGGATGTAACTCAGGATCAGTAATGTAATGTATGTACACAGTGACTCCACCAGCAGAATAGTGAGTGCAGCTCTGGAGGATAATACAGGATGTAACTCAGGATTAGTAATGTAATGTATGTACACAGTGACTCCACCAGCAGAATAGTGAGTGCAGCTCTGGGGTATAATACAGGATGTAACTCAGGATCAGTACAGGATCAGTAACGTAGTGTACAGTGCCTTGAAAAAGTATTCATACCCCGTGAATTTTTCCTCATTACACCCACAAATTTAAATATATTTTATTGGGATTTTATGTGATACCAACACAAAGTAACAAGTATTTGTGAAATATAAAGGAAATGATACAGGGTTTTCTAGATATTTTAAAAATATAAATTTGAATATTGTTCCTTGCATTTGTATTCAGACCCCCCGAGTCAGTACTTTGTAGGACCACCTTTCACTGTAATCACTGCTGCAGTCTTTTGGGGTCTGTCTCTCCAGCTTTGCACATCTAGAGGTGACATTTTGCCCGTCTTCTTTGTACACTCGCTCTCGCTCAGTGAGATTGGATGGAGACGTCTGTGATCAGCAATTTTCAAGTCTTGCTGCAGATTCCCTGGACTGTGACTGGGCCGTTCACACACAGGAATATGCTTTGATCTAAACCCTCCATTGTAACTCTGGCAGGATGTTTAGGGTCGGTGTCCTGCTGGAAGGTGAACATACGCCCCATTCTCAAGTCTTTTGCAGCCACTAACAGGTTTTCCTCCAGGATTGCCCTGTATTTAGCTCCATCCGTCTTCCCATCAGTTCTGACCAGCTTCCCTGCCCCTGCTGAAGAAAAGCCTCCCCACAGCAGGATGCTGCCACCACCATGTGTGACAGTGGGGATGGTGTTTTCAGGGTGATGTGCAGTGTTAGTTTTCCACCACACATAGCTTTTTGAATTTAGCCCAAAAAGTTAGTCTCATCTGACCAGAGCCCCTTCTTCCACATGCTCGCTGTGTCCCCTACATGGCTTTTTGGAAACTGCACATGGGACTTCTTATTGCTTTCTTGCAAAAATAGAGTATATGACTAACAGTTGTCCTGTGGACAGATCCCCCCACCTGAGCTGTGGATCTCTGCAGCTCCTCCAGTGACCATGGGCATCTTGGCTGCTTCTCTAATTAGTGCTTTCCTTGCTTGGGATGTCAGGTTAGGTGGACGGCCATGTCTTGGTAGGTTTGCAGTTGTGCCATACTCCTTCCATTTTTGGATGATGGATTGAACAGTGCTCCGTGAGATTTTCTGAGCTTGGGCTTTTTTTTTTATAACCTAACCCTGCTTTACACTTCTCCACAACTTTATCCCTGACCTGTCTGGTGGGCTCCTTGGTTTTCATTATGCTATTTGATCCCTAATGTTCTCACACAAACCTCTGAGGCCTTCACAGAACAGCTATCGTTATACTGAGAATAAATTACACACAGGTGGACTCAATTTACCAATTATGTGACTTCTGGAGGCGATTGGTCACTCAAGAAGTCATTTAGGGGCATCAGACAACAGGGGGCTGAATACTAATGCACCTCATAATTTTCATAAATACTTGCTACTTTGATTTTGGATCACATAAAGTCCCAATAAAATAAATTTCAGTTTATGGGTGTAACATGAAAAAATGTGGAAATGTTCACAGGGTACGAATACTTTCTCAAGGCACTGTGACTCCACCAGCAGAATTATGAGTGCAGCTCTGGAGGAAGTAAATGAGGAAATTTATCATTGCACCCAAACTGGTGTAAAAAAAAAAAATTAATTATGGAGGACTCCATATTTGAACTACAATTTCTAACTTTTTTTTTTTTACTTTGTACCACTTTACTTTATACGAGGCAATGATTAGGCGGAAGGTCATTTACGGGTCTGTACATTTAAGTCAGGGCTTCTTATTAATACATTCTTGAAAAATTAGAAGATTTTTCTTTATTTTTACTCTACCACTCTTTTTAGTTTTTATTAAACCTGGCAAAAAACACGCCGCCCTGAATAAATCCCCCCCTGTCTCTGAACCGCAGGTCAATATTGAAGTCTTGTGAAATGCAAATAAAACGTAAAAACTGGGTGAATTCTGCTCCTTTCTAATAGATCTTGTGTTTCCATTTCTCACTATGTTCAGTCTCTGCTTGATGTCAGGAAATGTTTAGGCTGGAAAAAGACCCAATAGTTCTCACAGCTGAGGGTTTGTTACTATTGTAACCAGGCAAGACAATGGAGGGGAGCTGCCCCGATACATTGTATCAAAGTGACGGAACAGAGAGATTTTGTTGCTGATATATTTTGCTTCTGGGCTGAATACAATTATAGCAAATCGTCAGCTCCTCTGGCTGTAGAGGAGCGTTCACATTCATCTAGATCCGGTGAAGATTAATTATTATATAACCTTTGTCCCCCTCCTTTGGAGGTCGCTCGCAGCTCTGGAGGACATGCTGTTTTGCCATGTTGGTTTGCAGCAGTATTGCCGGGACATGAGCGTTCACGCTTTTATTTTTTTGTATGTTGGGGTCTGTCTGAAAAACTCTCTGATAGAACTACTATTGGGGGTGTTCAGAGCTTCCCCTATGAAATGCATTTTCATCAGTTGGTCACTAGAGGGCAGTGTGAAGCTGAACCAGATAATGGAAGAAGTGCAGCTCTGGGAGCCTCCCCTGTGTAATGCTGACAGCGATGTGGGGCGATTGTGTCTATTGTGGAGATGAATAAACTATTAGTATTATTATTATTATAACTCCGTGTCCTTCATTATTCTCATCACAACAGGACGCAGTTTATTAATTAGAGGATGAGAATTAGTAGCATGAAAGCCAATCTGCTGAGATACAGTATCTAAGCTTCCTAAGAGAGAGAGAGACCTTACTACGACCATTTTACAGCACCAAAGTTCAGGTCCCCATTGACTTCTATGAAGTTCGGGTTCAAGTTGGGGGTAGAGTTTTCATACCCCAACCAAACTTTGGACAAAAGTTCGGAAGAACCCGAACATCTACGGTCCGGTCATCACCAATGGTAACGCGTTTGCTCATTCTTTTTGGTGGAGTTTTTTAGCACTTTTTCAGGCAGAATCCGCTTGAAAAAGATGTCAGGTGACCACACCCTGAGACTATGTGAAGAAGGAGATGTTTGAGAAGGTTCTTGGTCTTTTTCTAAATACACCTGAGAAATAACTTCAGACTCTTCCTATTCACTTCTATAGTAAAGTCACTTTGCTGGTCGCAGGTTCGGTGCTTTGAGCTTTTTTTTTCCATTTTAGGCTTTGAAAACTGTCTGAGGAGCGGAAAAAAAAGTGCTTTTTGCTTCTTTGAAGCAGCAATTAATGGAAATTGATTGGAAAGAAGCACTGTCCTGGCTGCAAAAAAACTCTTTAAAAGAACCTCAGGAAATGAAAAACTTTCAAAAACTGCACAAAGAAAGAGCATTTTCTGAAATAGTTTTCCACTAGAAAACTTGTTGTTTTTGACCGCCTTCAAAAAAACTCAGCATGCATGTATCCTTAATGTACGTTTGTAGCACCCTGAGGATTCGGCTGCTACAGGGGTATTGCACCTCAACCCAGAGGTGTGATATTCCACTCCCGGGTAAGGATGGAGTGTGGAACTGAGCTCGGTAGGCTGCATGCACTACACACATCCCATTTCCGAGGAGCAGACCGACGGTACTCCCACTTAGAAATGTGCAGGTACGACCGAGTCTGTTCCTGGCTGGAGTGGGAGGGGGGTGGAACATCCCAAGTAGTGTAGGGGCAGATAGGGGGAGCAGCCTGGGTAAAGATAGGAGCTCATTGGGTGCTGGTCACCTGAGCTCACACATAGAGGGAGTATATAAGGTGGGCACCATCAAAGAACAGGGTCAGTCAGTCAGTCTTTGCAGAGAAGTCAGAGGAAGAGGAGCAGAGCAGCCCCAGAGAGAGAGAGAGGAGAAAGCCAGAAAGACCCAGAGGGGGAAACAGAAAAGGAACTCTGAGAACCCAAAGTCCATCAGCGGGTGAAGAGTTGGCAAAAGGGTACCGGATCCCAAGCTGGTGGGGGCAAAAGCACACCCTAGCCAGAGACCGGAGGCCGTGGGCAGTGTCTGCCACGGCCACCCACCACATCCACCCCGAAGGCATACCACGTGGAGGGTCAGGGAACCCAAGGCCAAGGGTGTCCCAACAGAAGGCCCGAGGGAGCTGGACCTGGGTGGATCACTAGTGGGGACGGCCAGAGGAAGGGACAGAAGGAGAGCTCAGGGTCACGCTCCGGACTTGTTTGGGGGTTGGCTGGATCCAGGACCTGGTGGACGCAGCACGGCTCGGGTGGTCACTTGAAGCTGGAGTGACCGGAACATCAGCAGTGAGTAAATACCCTAAACTGCACAACCCGACTCTGTCTTCATTTTACATCTACGCTGCACCACCACAACCCCCATCCTCTGCACCTGACCCCCTGAGGCTATACCCCACCCGTTGGGGGTTATACCATCACAAGCTGCACCTACACCATCAGCCTCAGCGGACCCTGCTGCAGCGGCGGCCATAGTGACCGCAATACAACGGGTGGCGTAGTCGACAATAAAGAACTTAATAACATCTGTAGGACTGCCACATACAACTGAGTTTGACACCCTGGGCACGGACCGGGTCACAGCCACTCGGAAGACTACAACTCCCATCTGATCCGGCTCCGGATATTCCCCCTAAAGAATATGGCCCAGGGGGCGCGTCAACTTTGGCGTAGTCGGCAGGATTACGTGCCCGCAACACCCGGGTACTGCGTGCCTGAAGAAAAGAATGAGTTTACCTCAAAAAGAAGTCTCCTGCCGGTTCCGGAGGGTCCCGCCATCGGACCCCATCACCAGTCGATTCCAGCCGGTTGTCCGCCATTAACAGCGTTTTCCCGCCATCTGCAGAGTTTCCCGCCAAGGGGAAGCGATTCCCGCCATTTCCAAAGGTTTCCCGCCTTGGAAGAGCGGACGCCATTATGGGCGTGCCAGAGGGTGGCAGGAGGCCACCTCCCATCGTGGGCCAGGACCGAAAATGGCGCCAAAAGTGGAAACCGCCCCCACCAACAGAGACTGTGATGCTAGAGGTGTCTGTCAGCGTGAAAGAACAGCCCCTGGAGCTGACAGTCACCAAGTGGCCCCGGGACCGCCCTCGAGGTGGGAGGAGACGAAAGGAGAGAGCAAAGATGGGTGTCGCTTGGAGCAGTCTAGAGCGAGCGCACCCGGAGGCAAGAAGCCTGGAGAAGAATATCGGAGGAGCTTACCCGGAGATGGCGAGAAAGCAGAGCAGCACCGGCCCGTTGGCCAGGAGCCTGCTAGAAACCGAGGAGGGAGAGCAGAGCAGCAGCGGCCCGCTGGCCAGGAGCCTGCTGGAGACAACAGTAGGAGAGCAGAGCAGCACCGACCCGTTGGTCAGGAGCCTGCTGGAAACAACGACCCCACTAGGACTAGTGGAGGTCCTAGCACAGCTCCCCCGAGACCGGGAGTGTGCACAGACCGCTTTGGAGGGCCTCGCAAGGAGGATGGCCCGGGTGCAGCGAGAGACGTTGGCGGAGTGGAGCCGTGAGATGGCCCAGCAGACCGAGACCTGTCAGCGGAGCACGCCACCCGAGACGAGGAAACAGACCGCCTCTGAGGATGGCGCGGGAGGATTGAAGGCCGGAGACGGCGCCGAGAAGGGAGCCGAACGAGTGGAGGCAGGTAAAGGGGACGTCTATACCCCAAACCGGGAAACCGCGTACCTGCCCCAGCTCCCCGTCGCAGAGCCCGAAGTCTATCCTGCCGTGCCCGTCGCTGCAACGTCACCGCCGCAGACTAGGCCTCAAACGGGAGCCGCGACCCCTGTGACATCACACGCCTCGACCCCGAGCGTGACCAAGCAGGAAGTACCACCAGCCTGGTCGCAAGGCCTAGTACCCCCGGGCGCCGCAATACCAACAGCGCCCCCTACCTCCGCGGAGCCCCCGGCCTGGTCGCAGGGCCAAGTAGCCCAGGGCGCCGCCGTCCTTACGGTGCCCTTTACCTTCCAGATACCCCAGGCCTGGCCGCAAGGCCCGGGCAACCCGGGCGCTAACACCACCGCGCCCATAAGACCAAGAGTGCCGCATCTGGGAGAGGACCGGTACACCCAGCACACGTGCCCGGATGGGCAGCCATTTATATGGCCACCGGAGTTTCACCATCCCCGACTCCGGAGAGAGAGACCCCTGGATGAACCCCTGATCCCGGCTCCAAAGCCCGTGAAGAGGATCTCGCCCCCGCTAGCGGAAGCGCAGTTTGAGTGGGACCCCACCGGAGAAGATCTTATGGGGTTCACTCAAGAAACTCGGGCAGCTGCAGCGGAGCGTGCTGAGTGCTGCCGCCAACAGCTCGAGGACTTTGAGAGGGAGCGGAGAGAGAGGCGGGTCCGGGAACAGCAAGCTCAAATAAGGAGCGCGGAGCAGAAGAGCCGGGCCAGGAGAGACCCCCGTGCAGCGCATAGTCCCCGCACCACCGGGACTGTGATAAAGTTTAACCTGCAGCATGGGTGGGGCTTCATCCGAGACCACCACACCCTAGGCGACGTCTTCGTAACCAGGAGAGACGTTGAGTCCCACCTACCGGAGGGACACAGAGGTCGTGACCTTTACATCGGGGACGAGGTCACCTTCACCCGGCACAAGTGTGCCAAAGGTCCCTACGCCCTCCATGTGCATCGCCTGACGGAGGAAGAGCTGCGGTGTGAGGAGGAAGAACAAGAGGACCCGGACGGGTCTGAAACTAGAGTTAAAGGTAACCATAAAGCAAGAGCAGGAGGACGCCGTCGTTAAGTACAGCGAAGTAGAAGCTGTATATAGTTGCCCGTCGGGGCACTGTGAACTGAAATTGTTACTGTTGCTAATATAGTCCCCGTTGGGACCAGCAAGTGTGAACTGTTACCCGTATTTCCCTAAATCCCACTGACCGAGGACTGAGAGCGGTCATTCCTCCCTAATACCTGGCCGAGGACTGAGAGCGGCCATACCCCTTGTAAATAGTTGCGCGTCCTAAAGCGCCCCCTACCGGTTTTATAGGAAAGCCACGAGTTCCAAAGACTGTCGCACTTTACCCGGTCACACGTTGCACAGTGACCGGAGGAGGAGCCAGAGGCGACGAGAATGTTTTATATGAAAAGTTTTATTGCTGCTAATATATGTTGTTTTATATGTTTTATATGTTTATGCAAAAATTTGTATGTTTTGGTGTTGTTTATGTCTTACAGCCCGAGGACGTGCTGTGATTTACCAGGGGGGAATGTAGCACCCTGAGGATTCGGCTGCTACAGGGGTATTGCACCTCAACCCAGAGGTGTGATATTCCACTCCCGGGTAAGGATGGAGTGTGGAACTGAGCTCGGTAGGCTGCATGCACTACACACATCCCATTTCCGAGGAGCAGACCGACGGTACTCCCACTTAGAAATGTGCAGGTACGACCGAGTCTGTTCCTGGCTGGAGTGGGAGGGGGGTGGAACATCCCAAGTAGTGTAGGGGCAGATAGGGGGAGCAGCCTGGGTAAAGATAGGAGCTCATTGGGTGCTGGTCACCTGAGCTCACACATAGAGGGAGTATATAAGGTGGGCACCATCAAAGAACAGGGTCAGTCAGTCAGTCTTTGCAGAGAAGTCAGAGGAAGAGGAGCAGAGCAGCCCCAGAGAGAGAGAGAGGAGAAAGCCAGAAAGACCCAGAGGGGGAAACAGAAAAGGAACTCTGAGAACCCAAAGTCCATCAGCGGGTGAAGAGTTGGCAAAAGGGTACCGGATCCCAAGCTGGTGGGGGCAAAAGCACACCCTAGCCAGAGACCGGAGGCCGTGGGCAGTGTCTGCCACGGCCACCCACCACATCCACCCCGAAGGCATACCACGTGGAGGGTCAGGGAACCCAAGGCCAAGGGTGTCCCAACAGAAGGCCCGAGGGAGCTGGACCTGGGTGGATCACTAGTGGGGACGGCCAGAGGAAGGGACAGAAGGAGAGCTCAGGGTCACGCTCCGGACTTGTTTGGGGGTTGGCTGGATCCAGGACCTGGTGGACGCAGCACGGCTCGGGTGGTCACTTGAAGCTGGAGTGACCGGAACATCAGCAGTGAGTAAATACCCTAAACTGCACAACCCGACTCTGTCTTCATTTTACATCTACGCTGCACCACCACAACCCCCATCCTCTGCACCTGACCCCCTGAGGCTATACCCCACCCGTTGGGGGTTATACCATCACAAGCTGCACCTACACCATCAGCCTCAGCGGACCCTGCTGCAGCGGCGGCCATAGTGACCGCAATACAATGGGTGGCGTAGTCGACAATAAAGAACTTAATAACATCTGTAGGACTGCCACATACAACTGAGTTTGACACCCTGGGCACGGACCGGGTCACAGCCACTCGGAAGACTACAACTCCCATCTGATCCGGCTCCGGATATTCCCCCTAAAGAATATGGCCCAGGGGGCGCGTCACGTTCACACAACATCTTTTTAAGGTGGATTACATCTGAAAACGCTCCACAAAAAAAACCCTGTAATGCACAGCAATGTGAGAACGACCGGGCTGCGCACACGTTCTGTATCTGTCCCTTCTTTTAACCATTCCAGCATTCAGAAAAACATGAAGTGGATAAAAGAAGCAGCACGTTACCTTTTTTAGGTGGTTTCATTTGGAAGTCGTCCACTTTTTTATAGTTGAAAGGACAGGAAAAATAAGTTGCAAAAAATGACTGCAAAACCGTAGCAAAGTCGCTTCAGAAAAAAAGACAGCCAGCTTCTTCCTGATGGGGCTCCACCTAGGAAAAGCTCCGAAATAAAGACGCCATGTGCACATAACCAAAGGTTTTCTGCACCCTGAGTTTTGAGAGCAGAAAATTCTTCAGGAAACTCTCCCTTTTCGTGGAGTCTTTGGAGTAGTTTTTCGTTTTCTGAAGATTTCTTTGCAGCCTTCTTATTGGACGGGGCCTTTTTTGGAGAGAGGTTTCCTTTTTCCAAACCTCTTCTTAGGAAAAAATTACTAAAAAAAAATTGCTCAAAATGATTTCCCCATAGGGTATCTGCACACAACGTGTTTTTCAGGCGGATGTCATCTGAAGAAAGCACAGCAAAACTGCTGAGAAAAAATACTGCGCAATGAAATCGCTGTGCACATGTTCTGTCTTTATGTCATTTCTTTTAACAACTTCAGGGTTTGGAAACCGCTAAAAAAATAAATAAAAATCGCTGGATTTTTCTGAAGCGGCTTTGCTTAGGAAAACCTCGGTTGGTCCGCCGGCGTCTTAAGCACATTGCTTGCACTTAGCCATAGGAATGAATTGCAGGTGTTTTCCAAGAGTTTTTTAAACCATTTCTGAGGAGATTTTTGGAGAGGATCTGCTCCAAAAAAACTCCTCAAAATCATCGGCCTATGCTCCATGGGGCACTAATAGGAACGCTAGTACTGGGCACAGCCTAGAAGGGCACAGCTATCACGAGCAGGCACCGATATGACTGCAACTCTTTAGGGACAAGAAAAAGTGTCGCAATTACTCTTGGGGCACAAAGGGAGGCACGGACTATTGCCCCTGGTGTCTGACGATGCCCAAAGACCCTCACCGATATTAAAAACACACAATTATTATTATTAATGCTACATGATAGATGAGGAGGTATAGACTTCACAGGTCAGGCGTTAAGAGACTAGAGTAGGGCATCGGAGACTAGGGTCGGGCATAGGAGACTAGGATCGGGTGTCAGAGACTAGAGTAGGGCGAGTAGGGCGTCGGAGACTGGGGTCGGGCGTAGGAGACTAGGGCCGGGCATAGGAGACTAGGGCCGGGCGTAGGAGACTAGGGCCGGGCGTAGGAGACTAGGGTCGGGCATAGGAGACTAGAGTCAGGCATCGGAGACTGGGGTCTGGCGTAAGAGATTAGGGTCGGGCATAAGAGATTAGGGTCGGGTGTAGGAGACTGGGGTCAGGCGTAGGAGAATGGGGTCAAGAGTAGGAGACTAGGATCGGGCGTAGGAGAATGGGGTCAAGAGTAGGAGACTAGGGTCGGGGTAAGGAAACTAGGGTCGGACACAATTTAGTGAGTGAAAGAAAAGCGCCAAAGAAGAGCTTTGTCCTTGTAAGGACTCATGCAGGCGACTGTTTTAATCGGATGAGAGCTATCTGTGGTTTTGATGGTATATCTGTATATACAGGGTGAGGAGCCATTGTGAATGATAGACGACGAACAGGAAGCAGAATAAGAGAAGGAGGCGGCGATGGGCGACACATAACAAGGCCGATGTCACCGAGACCTCACAGAACATTCCGCGCTGTTACAATGTATCTGCTCCTCTCTCTTCTTTCCTTCTTCCCTCCTTTCCTCGCTCAGTCAGTTGTGCAATCACCTCCCGCCCTGATCATATACAAAGGGCAGAGCGTTCACATGAGATGTAGTGCACAAACCACCGGAGACCCCTATATGTACTGGTACAGGGAGACCCCCGCGGCCCCTCTCACCCAAATATCCTCATCTACTGGAAAATTATCTGTAGAAGAAATGACTCTGCCTCACTTCACTGCAACAAGAAGCAACGAGACCGAATTCAGCCTGAACTCCGACAGCATCAAGACAGAGGACGGGGGGAGATATCACTGTGCCTGGAGCCACACAGCAGCCGAGGAGGAACAGGGGGCCGCGCAAATACCCCTCACACACCTGGCTGTCTATTATCTATCTATAATCTATCATCTATTATATATTATCTATCTATTATCTATCTATCATCTATCTATTATCTATCAATTATCTATCTATCATCTATCTATTATCTATCAATTATCTATCAATTATCTATCTATCATCTATCTATTATCTATCTATCATATATCTATCTATTATCTATGTATTATCTATTATCTATCTATCATCTATCTATTATATATCCATTATCTATTATTTATATTATCTATCTATCATCTATCTATTATCTATTATCTATCTATTATATATATTATCTATCATCTATCTATTATCTATCTATTATCTATCTATCATCTATCTATTATCTATCATCTATTATCTATCTATCATCTATCTATTATCTATCTATCATCTATCTATATATTATCTATCCATTATCTATCTATTATCTATCTTTCATCTATCTATCATCTATCTATATATTATCAATCTATTATCTATCTATTATCTGTCATCTATCATCTATCTATATATTATCTATCCATTATCTATTATCTATCTACTATCTATCTATCTATCTATCATCTATCTATTATCTATCTATTATTTATATTATCTATCATCTATCTATTATCTATCTATCATATATCTATCTATTATCTATGTATTATCTATTATCTATCTATCATCTATCTATTATATATCCATTATCTTTTATTTATATTATCTATCTATCATCTATCTATTATCTATCTATTATCTATTATCTATCTATTATTTATATTATCTATTATCTATCTATCTATTATCTATCTATTATCTATCTATCATCTATCTATTGTCTATCATCTATCTATTATCTATCATTTATCTATTATCTATCTATCATCTATCTATTATCTATTATCTATCTATTATCTATCTATTATTTATATTATCTATCATCTATCTATTATCTATTATTTATATTATCTATCATCTATCTATTATCTATCTATTATCTATCTATCATCTATCTATTATCTATCTATCATCTATTATCTATCTATTATCTATCTATTATCTATTTATTATCTATCTATCATCTATTATCTATCTATTATCTATCATCTATCTATTATCTATCTATTATCTATCTATCATCTATCTATTATCTATTATCTATCTATTATCTATCTATCATCTATCTATTATCTATTATCTATCTATTATCTATTATCTATCTATTATCTATCTATTATTTATATTATCTATCATCTATCTATTATCTATCTATCATCTATCTATTATCTATCTATCATCTATCTATTATCTATCTATCTATCTATTATCTATCATCTATCTATCATCTATCTATTATCTCTCTATTATCTATCTATCATCTATCTATATATTATCTATCTATTATCTATCTATTATCTATCTATCATCTATCTATCATCTATCTATTATCTATCTATCATCTATCTATTATCTATCTATTATCTATCTATTATCTATCCATTATCTCTCTATTATCTATTATCTATTATATATCTATTATCTATCATCTATCTATATATTATCTATCTATTATCTATCTATTATCTATCTATCATCTATCTATCATCTATCTATATATTATCTATCTATTATCTATCTATTATCTATTATCTGTCATCTATTATCTATTATCTATCTATCATCTATCTATTATCCATCTATTATCTATCTATCATCTATCTATCATCTATCTATTATCTATCTATTAACTATTATCTATCATCTATCTATTATCTATCTATTATCCATCTATCATCTATCTATTATCTATCTATTATCTATCTATTATCTATCATCTATCTATCATCTATTATCTATCTATTATCTATCTATCATCTATCATCTATATATTATATATCTATCATCTATCTATTATCTATTATCTATCATCTATCTATTATCTATCTATCTATCTATCTATCTATCTATCTATCTATCTATCTATCTATCGTATTCATATACCTCCATAAAGTGCCAAATACTACTACACTGTAATACAAAGTACATTATCCCCATAATATCAGCTTACCGGCCCATAACACAATGCCATACAATGAACACACAGCAGGGCCTTACACTCCTGTAATAATATGGCTAATAAGAAATAAGGACATATAGAGCAGAGTACATGGCGAGGGGTTTGGGTGATGAAGACCTCTGAACTGTAGATGCTACAAGGCAACTGCCCTATTTTCTTTCTTTGCCCGTGTACCAGCCCTGCTAAAAAGTTTACTAAGTCTATTCTCCTCCCTTCTTTCATCTAAACCACGTTCTCTCAGCTGGCTGATCAGCCATACTATGTCACTCTGTATCCATTTATTCATTGTATCAGTATTTGTATTAATGTTTCTATGGATCGGTTTGTATCTGTTTATATTTTTATTTGCTTATATTGACTCTAACATAGTTATTTTCATGAAAACAAACAAACGAAAACACAGACCGTTTGCACAGCCCTTCCTCCCTTCCTTCTTCCCTTACTCCCTTCCTTCCTCCCTTCCTTCCTCCCTTCCTCCCTTCCTTCCTCTGTTCCTTCCTTCCTCCCTCCCTCCCTTCCTTCCTTCCTCCCTTCCTCCCTCCCTTCCTCCCTCGCTTCCTCCCTCCCTTCCTTCCTTCCTCCCTCCCTTCCTTCCTTCCTTCCTCACTTCCTTCCTCCCCCCTTCCTTCCTCCCTCCCTTCCTCCCTTCCTCCCTCCGTTTCTCCCTTCCGTCCTCCCTTCCTTCCTCCCTCCCTTCCTTCCTCCCTTCCTTCCTCCCTTCCTACCTTCCTCCCTCCGTTACTCCCTCCCTACCTTCCTCCCTCCCTTCCTCCTTTCCTTCCTCCCTTCCTCCATTCCTCCCTTCCTTTCTCCATCCCTTCCTCCCTCCCTTCCTTCCTCCCTTCCTCCTTTCCTTCCTCCCTTCCTCCATTCTTCCCTTCCTTCCTCCATCCCTTCCTCCCTCCCTTCCTTTCTCCATCCCTTCCTCCCTCCCTCCCTTCCTTCCTCCCTTCCTCCTTTCCTTCCTCCTTTCCTTCCTCCCTCCCTTCCTTCCTCCCTTCCTCCTTTCCTTCCTCTCTTCCTTCCTCCCTCCCTCCTTTCCTTCCTCCCTTCCTCCATTCCTCCCTTCCTTTCTCCATCCCTTCCTCCCTCCCTCCCTTCCTTCCTCCCTTCCTCCTTTCCTTCCTCCCTTCCTCCCTCCCTCCCTTCCTTCCTCCCTTCCTCCTTTCCTTCCTCCTTTCCTTCCTCCCTCCCTTCCTCCCTCCCTTCCTCCCTCCCTTCCTCCCTCCCTTCCTCCCTTCCTCCCTCCCTCCCTTCCTTCCTCCCTCCCTTCCTTCCTCCCTTCCTCCTTTCCTTCCTCCCTTCCTCCCTCCCTCCCTTCCTTCCTCCCTTCCTCCTTTCCTTCCTCCTTTCCTTCCTCCATCCCTTCCTCCCTCCCTCCCTTCCTTCCTCCCTTCCTCCTTTCCTTCCTCCTTTCCTTCCTCCCTCCCTTCCTCCCTCCCTTCCTCCCTCCCTTCCTCCCTTCCTTCCTCCCTTCCTCCCTTCCTTCCTCCATGCCTTCCTCCTTCCCTTCCCTCCTTCATATACATGTATATCATTCATATATTAGAGGTATTTTTCACCACGTCTTCTATAGGTGATGAGAGACGACCGCAGACACAGATGTGAGATGACGCAGGATGTAGGAGGCACAACTGACGAGTTTTGGAAGTAGGACACGAGATATGAGCCTGCCGCAGAGAATCTTCCCCCCACCTGCGCTCACCATGCTTATTCTCTTCCTCCTCATTATATTCTGTCCTTATTGCCTTTCCCAATCCACCATCACCCAGAATTCATCATTCCTGGTCCTGCGGCCGGATGACCCGGTGTCACTGGGGTGCACTGTGAGTAATGCCGGGACCCCCACTTTGTTCTGGTACAGACAAGGACTACAGGACCGGACCTTCACATTGATATCTATATCAGTGACGGTGGAGTCGGTAGAAGAGCTGACGCTCAGTCACTTCAAAGCCGAGAGAAAAACGGCTTCAGACTTTACTTTGAGAACAGAGAAGATTACAGACAAGGATGCCGGGGTCTATTACTGTGCATGGAGCCCCACAGAGGAACAGGTGGAGGGGGCCGCCTTACAAAAATACTCCCTGTCTGTACAGTGTATGGGTTTGCACACAACCCATAATAAACTAATATATCAGTATATTTTATATATATATAATAATCTGATGTGTACAGAGTGCTCAGATATATTAGATATTAGAAGCATAGATTACAGGGGGTGCAAAGGCAGCTGTCATACCCTGACCACGGTGCCCAAGGAAGAGGGTCCTCAGCTCCATAGGAAGACCTTAGGATTATAAATGGGACATGGTAGGTGGAGGGGCCATCGCAGATTTTGCATTGATGCTCATGATATTAATGAATTGCTCTGTATGTAGTAACTTAACCACTTTATGCACAATCATATACTGTATACAGTATGTAAGTCATTATGATCACATAGGCACAGGGGGAGCACATGTCCAAAAAAGAAAAAAAATCCCGATTAAACATATGTTACTATGTCAAATTTTATTTAAAAAAAAAAGTATATATAATTGATTTCAGACATATATTATCAAAAGCTAAGTGTCACAAACTAGAAAGAAACCCTGTGTAGTCACATCTAGACATGAGCGAATGGTTGAAATTTGAATTTGTCAGTATCACCAAATTTTCCACAAAAATTTGATTCATGGCCAATTTATTCACTCCAATTCCTCTAAATGACCAAAAAATAACCGATAATACGTATTTGGCAGCTCTTTATTGCAAACACAGCGTTAGTAATGTCCAAGTGACCTCAACCTACAGTATTTGGCTATATAAAAATGTATGGTTACTGGTGGTAACCAGCAGTGGTTTTTGGGTGATATTTACAGGTATATTGGACTATTACAACAAGTAAGTGTTCAAAAAACAAAAATATGTTTGTGATTAAATTATATGTTGTAATTACATTTTTGGATTGTAAACATTTTTCTTTAGCTAAAAAAAAAAGAAAGAAAAAAATTGATATTTTGTCCGCTCACAATTCAGCAATCACACTTTCCATTACGCACAAGCCTAGAATTCAGGATTTTGTTTCAACAACAAATTAGCACTGAGGTGGTTTAATACTGCCTATCCTTGTTTTTGCAGTGTGTGAAAAATGAAAAGAAGGCTATTACTAAGGTGCTGTTATTCCAGTATATCTCAGGTCAATCAATTCACAGTCATACTGTGTGACTGCTACAGCATCTCCCTATATATCACATTGAGTAACTATACAGGTACAGCATCTCCCTATATATCACACTGAGTGACTATACAGCTACAGCACCATCCTATATATCACACTGAATGACTATACAGCTACAGAACCTCCTTATATATCATACTGAGTGACTAAACAGGTGCAGCACCTACCTATATATCACACTGAGTGACTATATAGCTACAGCATCTCCCTATATATCAAACTGAATGACTATACAGCTACAGCACCTCCCTATATATCACACTGAATGACTATACAGCTACAGCATGTCCCTGTATATCACACTGAGTGACTACACAGCTACAGCACCTCCCTATATATTACACTGAATGACTATACAGAAACAGCATCTCCCTATATATCGCACTGACTATACAGATACAGCAACTCCCTATATATCACACTGACTGACTATACAGCTACAACACCTCCCTAAGTATCACATTAAATGACTATAAAGCTACAGCACTTCCTTATATATCATATTGTGTGACTGTACAGCTACAGAACCTCCTTATATGTCACAATGAGTGACTATCACTATACAGCTACAGCACCTCCTTATATATCACACTGAGTGACTATACAGCTATAGAACTTCCCTATGCATCACACTGAGTGACTATACAGTTACATCACCTCCCTATAACAGTGTGAGTGACTATACAGCTACAGCACCTCCCTATATATCATACTGAGTTACTATACAGCTACAGCACCTCCTTATATATCACACTGAGTGACTATACAGTTACAGAACCTCCCTATATATCACACTGAGTGACTATACAGCTACAGCACCTCCTTATACATCTCACTGAATGACTATACAGCTACAGCACCTCCTTATATATCACACTGAGTGACTATACAGTTATGACATCTCCCTATATATCATGCTGAGTAACTATACAGCAACAACACCTCCCTATACATTAATTGAATCTTTCACAGACTGACATTTTCACTCCCAATTTCAATCTGCTTCAGCACTGTGGTAGTACACCACAATTGCATTTTTCTGTCCCTATGTGGAATGAGCTGTGCCCTGCTATTCCTATACTGTACATGTATACAATGGCGTTCCTTGGCCGGCCTCCATCTTTTATACTGGCTATGATAGACCTCCTGTCCTGATTAACTGCGTGTGATGTGACAGCTGCAGAGCATTATGGGAGAAGCCCACATTGTCACACCAGATGCTATTGACTCGCACTCTGAGTCTTTAGCATTGTGTCCTCTGTGGATCGATCCACTCCTCTCTAGTCACATCACCTTGTCACCACTTGTTGCTTCTTAAAAAGTAAATGTCACTAATTTTTGCATTACGATCAAAGTTATATTAAAATATAATTTCATTGCACCATTCAATTGCTCAGTCATTTTCAGGAGATTTGAGTCTAAAGAGCTTATATGTCTCCAAAGGAGTCAAAGGGGCGTGTCTGTCTCTCTCAATTCGTCAAAGGGGCATGCATTTCTCCAGTTTAGTCTAGCTGGCCTTACACGTGAGATGGACAGCTGTCTTTGATGACTTTTCCATACATATGAACATTGGGCTCAGCCAACCTTATGTGTTCACAACAGGGAGAGAGGAGAAAGCTGCTGCCTAACTTTTCTGCCAGTGGCTCATCCTCCCTGAAAACTAAAGGATGAGGCATTTTAAGTCATTTCCAACTTCTTGATCCTTTTCATCATCTGTCGGGGGTTTAGATGCCCCCCATTCACATAAGAAGATCAGCCGATCCTGCCTTAAATCAAGGCCGAATTTCATTTAAAGTTTCTAGGAGGATGGGGGGATCTGTCTAATGAAGGGAAACTCACAATCTCAGACCCCCAAGAGTCAGAATGCTGTGGCATATCCTAGTGAATAGTCATAACACTATAAAACGTAAATATACCTGTAATAAGTATCTTGTCTACAATAAAAAAAAATCCCCAATCTCTGCACCGCCATGTCTCTGCCTTCTTCTCCTCCCTCCCGCCCCACTTCTACATGTATGGTCTCATACATTGCTGTCCAATCGCTACACAATAGGAGAATTCTTTCTTTTTTTGCAATATAGCGAATGAGATGAATGTAGAGTATGTATGATTTGCACAAAAATTCTTAAAACGTATATTCATCCAGGAAAGAGTTCATTCATAAGTTTCTGCGGGTGGGACATTACTTCCTCCGCAACGTTGCGTGGTGTCTTATGCCCTGAAGCAGCAGTGTCACCAATGTCTCCTGTACTGAGACTCCTCGTCTGTCTGCTCATCTCAGCATGTAAGTAAGCAAAACTATGTGACACTATGGCAAGTAGCCATCAGGTAAGCTGAGCCCTGGTCCAGGGGCAATATGTCCCAAGTGGCTTCTAAAGGGTTTTTATGACGACTGAATCCTGACTTGTCAACTGGATCTGCCAGAAAAGTCTCTTTGGTAGAAGTCAGACCCAAACTGATCCGATACGTGGAGGTACAAAGTGACCAAGTACCAGGACCGAGAACCATCGTTATTAGATTAGATTGGGCTTCAGTGGCCAGAACCCTACCGATCCGACGTTTATGACATACTCAATGGAGATCTCGAGGTGCCACTCTTCTATTGGTTCTGTAATTAAGAGTTTTTCCATAATGCTTCCGATATGTCAATGTCTACAAAGTGGTCTAACCAGTTATAAGAGTAAATCTCAATGACGTGACCATCAGAAAGAGGATGAGACCTCCAAGTCTTCTCAATCCTACAGGATGTGATGGAGCGACTCCCAATACTGGTGGCTGAGGTTAATACCATGGATTTTTCTATATACCAAGCACATAATTGTTCTGAATGGCTAAGGGAATATTGTGATGGCCTCAAACTAACCCTTCGCGTATCAATGTTATAGGTCATGGTCAGAAAGACACCATCATGCAAAAAAACCCAATGATAATGGCCACAGTCGAGTCAGAAGCTCTCATAGACTGTGAGCAGGTGACCACCGACCATAACTTCATGTTCTGGTACCATCAAAGGAGCCGCCAAGGACTGAAGCTGGTAGCCATATTGCAGAGGGATCAGAAACCCAATTATGAGAATGAGTACAAAGACCACTATGAGGTGGGATCCACAAGAGGATACAAGCAAAGCTACATGAAAATCAAGAACGTGACCTCCGAAGCCGAGGGGGTTTACTTCTGTGCTTCCAGTCTAGCACAGTGTCACAGAAGAGCGGCGAGGCTTTGATATAACCTCAAACTGTAAAGAAAAACCTCAGTCAGCTGCATAGAAAGAAGATGGGAAAGGATCAAAAATGAGGTCTGTAGTGTCAGCCTATAAGCGTCCATGTGGGGGCAGCACTGAGGGCAGCATAAGATACTGACTAAAGTACAAGCCTAAAAAAGCTACAAATGACGGCCAATAAAAGACACAAAGTCCATAAGAATAAAGAACCATCACCGTATGCCTGCAAAGTGGAGATTAGAGTCCCCACGTATCAGTGTCCTTATCCTGTACCCCGAGAGTCAGTGTCTTTATCCTGTACTCCGAGTGTCAGTGTCATTATCCTGTACCCCGAGTGTCAGTGTCATTATCCTGTACCCCGAGTGTCAGTGTCATTATCCTGTACCCCGAGTGTCAGTGTCATTATCCTGTACCCCGAGCGTCAGTGTCATTGTTTTGTACCCCGAGTGTCAGTGTCATTATCCTGTACCCCGAGTGTCAGTGTCATTATCTTGTACCCTGAGTGTCAGTGTCATTATCCTGTACCCCGAGTGTCAGTGTCATTATCCTGTACCCCAAGTGTCAGTGTCATTATCCTGTACACCGAGTGTCAATGTCATTATCCTGTACCTCAAGTGTCAGTGTTATTATCCTGTACCCCGAGTGTCAGTGTCATTATCCTGTACCCCAAGTGTCAGTGTTATTATCCTGTACCCCGAGTGTCAGTGTCATTATCCTGTACCCCAAGTGTCAGTGTCATTATCCTGTACACCGAGTGTCAATGTCATTATCCTGTACCCCAAGTGTCAGTGTCATTATCCTGTACACCGAGTGTCAGTGTCATTATCCTGTACCCCAAGTGTCAGTGTCATTATCCTGTACCCCGAGTGTCAGTGTCATTATCCTGTACTCCTAGTGTCAGTGTCATTATCCTGTACCCTGAGTGTCATTGTCATTATCCTGTACCCCGAGTGTCATTATCCTGTACCCCGAGTGTCAGTGTCATTATCCGGTAACCCGAGAGTCAGTGTCATTATCCTGTACCCCAAGTGTCAGTGTTATTATCCTGTACCCCGAGCGTCATTATCCTGTACCCCAAGTGTCAGTGTCATTATCCTGTACCCCGAGTGTCCGTGTCATTATCCTATACCCCGAGTGTCAGTGTCATTATCCTGTACCCCAAGTGTCAGTGTCATTATCCTGTACCCCGAGTGTCAGTGTCATTATCCTGTACCCCGAGTGTCAGTGTCATTATCCTGTACCCCGAGGGTCAGTGTCATTATCCTGTACCCCGAGTGTCAGTGTCATTATCCTGTACCCCAAGTGTCAGTGTTATTATCCTGTACCCCGAGTGTCAGTGTCATTATCCTGTACCTCACGTGTCAGGGTCATTATCCTGTACCTCAAGTGTCAGTGTCATTATCCTGTACCCCGAGTGTCAGTGTTATTATCCTGTACCCCGAGTGTCAGTGTCATTATCCTGTACCCCGAGTGTCAGTGTTATTATCCTGTACCCCGAGTGTCAGTGTTATTATCCTGTACCCCGAGTGTCAATGTCATTATCCTATACCCCGAGAGTCAGTGTCATTATCCTGTACCCCGAGCGTCATTATCCTGTACCCCAAGTGTCAGTGTCATTATCCTGTACCCCGAGTGTCAGTGTTATTATCCTGTACCCCGAGCGTCATTATCCTGTACCCCAAGTGTCAGTGTCATTATCCTGTACCCCGAGTGTCCGTGTCATTATCCTATACCCCGAGAGTCAGTATCATTATCCTGTACCCCGAGCGTCATTATCCTGTACAACGAGTGTCAGTGTCATTATCCTGTACCCCGAGTGTCAGTGTCATTATCCTGTACCCCGAGGGTCAGTGTCATTATTCTGCACCCCACGTGTCAGGGTCATTATCCTGTACCCTGAGTGTCAGTGTCATTATCCTGTACTCCAAGTGTCAGTGTTATTATCCTGTACCCCGAGTGTCAGTGTCATTATCCTGTACCCCACGTGTCAGGGTCATTATCCTGTACCTCAAGTGTCAGTGTCATTATCCTGTACCCCGAGTGTCAGTGTTGTTATCCTGTACCCCGAGTGTCAGTGTCATTATCCTGTACCCCGAGTGTCAGTGTTATTATCCTGTACCCCGAGTGTCAGTGTCATTATCCTGTACCCCGAATGTCAGTGTCATTATCCTGTACCCCGAGTGTCAGGGTCATTATCCTGTACCCCGAGTGTCAGTGTCATTATCCTGTACCCCTAGTGTCAGCGTAATTATCCTGTACCCCGAGTGTCAGTGTCATCATCCTGTACCCCGAGTGTCAGTGTCTTTATCCTGTACCCCGAGTGTCAGTGTCATTATCCTGTACCCCGAGCGTCAGTGTCATTGTCTTGTACCCCGAGTGTCAGTGTCATTATCCTGTACCCCAAGTGTTAGTGTCATTGTCTTGTACCCCGAGTGTCAGTGTCATTATCCTGTACCCCGAGTGTCAGTGTCATTATCCTGTACCTCAAGTGTCAGTGTTATTATCCTGTACCCCGAGCGTCAGTGTCATTGTCTTGTACCCCGAGTGTCAGTGTCATTATCCTGTACCCCGAGTGTCAGTGTCATTATCCTGTACCTCAAGTGTCAGTGTTATTATCCTGTACCCCGAGCGTCAGTGTCATTGTCTTGTACCCCGAGTGTCAGTGTCATTATCCTGTACCCCGAGTGTCAGTGTCATTATCCTGTACCCCAGTGTCAGTGTATTATCCTGTACCCCGAGTGTCAGTGTCATTATCCTGTACCCTGAGTGTCAGTGTCATTATCCTGTACCCCGAGTGTCAGTGTCATTATCCTGTACACCGAGAGTCAGTGTCATTATCCTGTACCCCGAGTGTCAGTGTCATTATCCTGTACACCGAGTGTCAGTGTCATTATCCTGTACCCCGAGTGTCAGTGTCATTATCCTGTACCTCTAGTGTCAGTGTTATTATCCTGTACCCCGAGTGTCAGTGTCATTATCCTGTACCCCGAGTGTCAGTGTTATTATCCTGTACCCCGAGTGTCAGGGTCATTATCCTGTACTCCTAGTGTCAGTGTCATTATCCTGTACCCCAAGTGTCAGCGTTATTATCCTGTACCCCGAGCGTCATTATCCTGTACCCCAAGTGTCAGTGTCATTATCCTGTACCCCGAGTGTCAGTGTCAATATCCTGTACCCCGAGTATCAGTGTTATTATCCTGTACCCCAAGTGTCAGTGTCATTATCCTGTACCCCGAGTGTCAGTGTCAATATCCTGTACCCCGAGTGTCAGTGTCATTATCCTGTACCCCGAGTGTCAGTGTCAATATCCTGTACCCCGAGAGTCAGTGTCATTACCCTGTACCCCGAGCGTCATTATCCTGTACCCCAAGTGTCAGTGTCATTATCCTGTACCCCGAGTATCAGTGTTATTATCCTGTACCCCGAGCGTCATTATCCTGTACCCCAAGTGTCAGTGTCATTATCCTGTACCCCGAGTGTCCGTGTCATTATCCTATACCCCGAGAGTCAGTGTCATTATCCTGTACCCCGAGCGTCATTATCCTGTACCCCGAGTGTCAGTGTCATTATCCTGTACCCCGAGTGTCAGTGTCATTATCCTGCACCCTACGTGTCAGGGTCATTATCCTGTACCCCGAGTGTCAGTGTTATTATCCTGTACCCCGAGTGTCAGTGTCATTATCCTGTACCCCGAGTGTCAGTGTCATTATCCTGTACCCCAAGTGTCAGTGTTATTATCCTGTACCCCGAGTGTCAGTGTCATTATCCTGTACCCCACGTGTCAGGGTCATTATCCTGTACCTCAAGTGTCAGTGTCATTATCTTGTACCCCGAGTGTCAGTGTCATTATCCTGTACCCCGAGTGTCAGTATCATTATCCTGTACCCCTAGTGTCTGCGTCATTATCCTGTACCCCGAGTGTCAGTGTCATTATCCTGTACCCCTAGTGTCAGTGTCATTATCCTGTACCCCGAGTTTCAGAGTCAATATCCTGTACCCTGTGTGTCATTATCCTGTACCCCACGTGTCAGGGTCATTATCCTGTACCCTGAGTGTCAGTGTCATTATCCTGTACCCCGAGTGTCAGTGTCATTATCCTGTACCCCAAGTGTCAGTGTCATTATCCTGTACCCCGAGTGTCAGTGTCATTATCTTGTACCCCAAGCGTCAGTGTCATTATCCTGTACCCCGCGTGTCAGGGTCATTATCCTGTACCTTGAGTGTCAGTGTCATTATCCTGTACCCCGAGTGTCAGTGTCATTATCCTGTACCCCAAGTGTCAGTGTCATTATCCTGTACCCCGAGTGTCAGTGTCATTATCCTGTACTCCTAGTGTCAGTGTCATTATCCTGTACCCTGAGTGTCATTGTCATTATCCTGTACCCCGAGTGTCATTATCCTGTACCCCGAGTGTCAGTGTCATTATCCGGTAACCCGAGAGTCAGTGTCATTATCCTGTACCCCAAGTGTCAGTGTTATTATCCTGTACCCCGAGCGTCATTATCCTGTACCCCAAGTGTCAGTGTCATTATCCTGTACCCCGAGTGTCCGTGTCATTATCCTATACCCCGAGTGTCAGTGTCATTATCCTGTACCCCGAGTGTCAGTGTCATTATCCTGTACCCCAAGTGTCAGTGTCATTATCCTGTACCCCGAGTGTCAGTGTCATTATCCTGTACCCCGAGGGTCAGTGTCATTATCCTGTACCCCGAGTGTCAGTGTCATTATCCTGTACCCCAAGTGTCAGTGTTATTATCCTGTACCCCGAGTGTCAGTGTCATTATCCTGTACCCCACGTGTCAGGGTCATTATCCTGTACCTCAAGTGTCAGTGTCATTATCCTGTACCCCGAGTGTCAGTGTTATTATCCTGTACCCCGAGTGTCAGTGTCATTATCCTGTACCCCGAGTGTCAGTGTTATTATCCTGTACCCCGAGTGTCAGTGTTATTATCCTGTACCCCGAGTGTCAATGTCATTATCCTATACCCCGAGAGTCAGTGTCATTATCCTGTACCCCAAGCGTCATTATCCTGTACCCCAAGTGTCAGTGTCATTATCCTGTACCCCGAGTGTCAGTGTTATTATCCTGTACCCCGAGCGTCATTATCCTGTACCCCAAGTGTCAGTGTCATTATCCTGTACCCCGAGTGTCCGTGTCATTATCCTATACCCCGAGAGTCAGTATCATTATCCTGTACCCCGAGCGTCATTATCCTGTACAACGAGTGTCAGTGTCATTATCCTGTACCCCGAGTGTCAGTGTCATTATCCTGTACCCCGAGGGTCAGTGTCATTATTCTGCACCCCACGTGTCAGGGTCATTATCCTGTACCCTGAGTGTCAGTGTCATTATCCTGTACCCCAAGTGTCAGTGTTATTATCCTGTACCCCGAGTGTCAGTGTCATTATCCTGTACCCCACGTGTCAGGGTCATTATCCTGTACCTCAAGTGTCAGTGTCATTATCCTGTACCCCGAGTGTCAGTGTTATTATCCTGTACCCCGAGTGTCAGTGTCATTATCCTGTACCCCGAGTGTCAGTGTTATTATCCTGTACCCCGAGTGTCAGTGTCATTATCCTGTACCCCGAATGTCAGTGTCATTATCCTGTACCCCGAGTGTCAGGGTCATTATCCTGTACCCCGAGTGTCAGTGTCATTATCCTGTACCCCTAGTGTCAGCGTAATTATCCTGTACCCCGAGTGTCAGTGTCATCATCCTGTACCCCGAGTGTCAGTGTCTTTATCCTGTACCCCGAGTGTCAGTGTCATTATCCTGTACCCCGAGCGTCAGTGTCATTGTCTTGTACCCCGAGTGTCAGTGTCATTATCCTGTACCCCAAGTGTTAGTGTCATTGTCTTGTACCCCGAGTGTCAGTGTCATTATCCTGTACCCCGAGTGTCAGTGTCATTATCCTGTACCTCAAGTGTCAGTGTTATTATCCTGTACCCCGAGCGTCAGTGTCATTGTCTTGTACCCCGAGTGTCAGTGTCATTATCCTGTACCCCGAGTGTCAGTGTCATTATCCTGTACCTCAAGTGTCAGTGTTATTATCCTGTACCCCGAGCGTCAGTGTCATTGTCTTGTACCCCGAGTGTCAGTGTCATTATCCTGTACCCCGAGTGTCAGTGTCATTATCCTGTACCCCAGTGTCAGTGTATTATCCTGTACCCCGAGTGTCAGTGTCATTATCCTGTACCCTGAGTGTCAGTGTCATTATCCTGTACCCCGAGTGTCAGTGTCATTATCCTGTACACCGAGAGTCAGTGTCATTATCCTGTACCCCGAGTGTCAGTGTCATTATCCTGTACACCGAGTGTCAGTGTCATTATCCTGTACCCCGAGTGTCAGTGTCATTATCCTGTACCTCTAGTGTCAGTGTTATTATCCTGTACCCCGAGTGTCAGTGTCATTATCCTGTACCCCGAGTGTCAGTGTTATTATCCTGTACCCCGAGTGTCAGGGTCATTATCCTGTACTCCTAGTGTCAGTGTCATTATCCTGTACCCCAAGTGTCAGCGTTATTATCCTGTACCCCGAGCGTCATTATCCTGTACCCCAAGTGTCAGTGTCATTATCCTGTACCCCGAGTGTCAGTGTCAATATCCTGTACCCCGAGTATCAGTGTTATTATCCTGTACCCCAAGTGTCAGTGTCATTATCCTGTACCCCGAGTGTCAGTGTCAATATCCTGTACCCCGAGTGTCAGTGTCATTATCCTGTACCCCGAGTGTCAGTGTCAATATCCTGTACCCCGAGAGTCAGTGTCATTACCCTGTACCCCGAGCGTCATTATCCTGTACCCCAAGTGTCAGTGTCATTATCCTGTACCCCGAGTATCAGTGTTATTATCCTGTACCCCGAGCGTCATTATCCTGTACCCCAAGTGTCAGTGTCATTATCCTGTACCCCGAGTGTCCGTGTCATTATCCTATACCCCGAGAGTCAGTGTCATTATCCTGTACCCCGAGCGTCATTATCCTGTACCCCGAGTGTCAGTGTCATTATCCTGTACCCCGAGTGTCAGTGTCATTATCCTGCACCCTACGTGTCAGGGTCATTATCCTGTACCCCGAGTGTCAGTGTTATTATCCTGTACCCCGAGTGTCAGTGTCATTATCCTGTACCCCGAGTGTCAGTGTCATTATCCTGTACCCCAAGTGTCAGTGTTATTATCCTGTACCCCGAGTGTCAGTGTCATTATCCTGTACCCCACGTGTCAGGGTCATTATCCTGTACCTCAAGTGTCAGTGTCATTATCTTGTACCCCGAGTGTCAGTGTCATTATCCTGTACCCCGAGTGTCAGTATCATTATCCTGTACCCCTAGTGTCTGCGTCATTATCCTGTACCCCGAGTGTCAGTGTCATTATCCTGTACCCCTAGTGTCAGTGTCATTATCCTGTACCCCGAGTTTCAGAGTCAATATCCTGTACCCTGTGTGTCATTATCCTGTACCCCACGTGTCAGGGTCATTATCCTGTACCCTGAGTGTCAGTGTCATTATCCTGTACCCCGAGTGTCAGTGTCATTATCCTGTACCCCAAGTGTCAGTGTCATTATCCTGTACCCCGAGTGTCAGTGTCATTATCTTGTACCCCAAGCGTCAGTGTCATTATCCTGTACCCCGCGTGTCAGGGTCATTATCCTGTACCTTGAGTGTCAGTGTCATTATCCTGTACCCCGAGTGCCAGTGTCATTATCCTGTACCCCGAGTGCCAGTGTCATTATCCTGTACCCCGAGTGTTAGCGTTATTATCCTGTACCCCGAGTGTCAGTGTCATTATCCTGTACCCCGAGTGTCAGTGTCAATATCCTGTACCCCAAGTGTCAGTGTCATTATCCTGTACCCCGAGTGTCAGTGTCATTATCCTGTACCCCAAGTGTCAGTGTCATTATCCTGTACCTCGCGTGTCAGGGTCATTATCCTGTACCCTGAGTGTCAGTGTCATTATCCTGTACCCCGAGTGCCAGTGTCATTATCCTGTACCCCGAGTGTTAGCGTTATTATCCTGTACCCCGAGTGTCAGTGTCATTATCCTGTACCCCGAGTGTCAGTGTCATTATCCTGCACCCCGAGTGTCAGGGTCATTATCCTGTACCCCGAGTGTCAGTGTCATTATCCTGTACCCCTAGTGTCAGTGTCATTATCCTGTACCCCGAGTGTAAGTGTCATTATCCTGTACCCCGAGTGTCAGTGTCAATATCCTGTACCCCGAGAGTCATCATCCTGTACCCCGAGTGTCAGTGTCATTATCCTGTACCCCACGTGTCAGTGTCATTATCCTGTACCCCGAGTGCCAGTGTCATTATCCTGTAACCCGCATGTAAGGGTCATTATCCTGTACCCCGAGAGTCATTATCCTTTACCCCGAGTGTCAGTGTCATTATCCTGTACCCCACGTTTCAGTGTCATTATCCTGTACCCCGAGTGCCAGTGTCATTATCCTGTAACCCGCGTGTCAGGGTCATTATCCTGTACCCCGAGTGTCAGTGTCATTATCCTGTACCCCGAGTGTCAGTGCCATTATCCTGTACCCCGAGTGTCAGTGTCATTATCCTGTACCCCGCGTGTCAGGGTCATTATCCTGTACCCCGAGTGTCAGTGTCATTATCCTGTACCCCGCGTGTCAGGGTCATTATCCTGTACCCCGAGTGTCAGTGTCATTATCCTGTACCCCGAGTGTCAGTGTCATTATCCGGCACCCCGAGTGTCAGGGTCATTATCCTGTACCCTGAGTGTCAGTGTCATTTTCCTGTACCCCGAGGGTCAGTGTCATTATCCTGTACCCCAAGTGTCAGTGTCATTATCCTGTACCCCGCGTGTCAGTGTCATTATCCTGTACCCCAGTGTCAGTGTCATTATCCTGTACCCCGAGTGTCAGTGTCATTATCCTGTACCCCGAGTGTCATTATCCTCTACCCCGAATATCAGTGTCATTATCCTGTACCCTGAGTGTCAGTGTCATTATCCTGTACCCCGAGTGTCATTATCCTCTACCCCGAATATCAGTGTCATTATCCTGTACCCCGAGTGTCAGTGTCATTATCCTGTACCCCAAGTGTCAGTGTCATTATCCTGAACCCCGAGTGTCAGTGTCATTATCCTGTACCCCGAGTGTCAGTGTCATTATCCGGCACCCCGAGTGTCAGGGTCATTATCCTGTACACTGAGTGTCAGTGTCATTTTCCTGTACCCCGAGGGTCAGTGTCATTATCCTGTACCCCAAGTGTCAGTGTCATTATCCTGTACCCCGAGTGTCAGTGTCATTATCCGGCACCCCGAGTGTCAGGGTCATTATCTTGTACCCTGAGTGTCAGTGTCATTATTCTGTACCCCTAGTGTCAGTGTAATTTTCCTGTACCCCGAGGGTCAGTGTCATTATCCTGTACCCCAAGTGTCAGTGTCATTATCCTGTACCCCGAGTGTCAGTGTCATTATCCTGTACCCCGAGTGTCATTTTCCTCTACCCCGAATATCAGGGTCATTATCCTGTACCCCAGTGTCAGTGTCATTATCCTGTACCCCGAGTGTCAGTGTCATTATCCTGTACCCCGAGTGTCATTATCCTCTACCCCGAATATCAGTGTCATTATCCTGTACCCCGAGTGTCATTATCCTCTACCCCGAATATCAGTGTCATTATCCTGTACCCTGAGTGTCAGTGTCATTATCCTGTACCCCGCATGTAAGGGTCATTATCCTCTACCCCGAGTGTCATTATCCTGTACCCCGAGTGTCAGTGTCATTATCCTGTGCCCCACGTGTCAGGGTCATTGTCTTGTACCCCGAGTGTCAGTGTCATTGTCTTGTACCCCGAGTGTCAGGGTCATTATCCTGTACCCCAAGTGTCAGTGTCATTGTCTTGTACCCCGAGTGTCAGTGTCATTATCCTGTACCCCGAGTGTCAGTGTCATTATCCTGTACCCCACGTGTCAGGGTCATTATCCTGTATCTCGAGAGTCAGTGTCATTATCCTGTACCCCGAGTGTCAGGGTCATTATCCTGTACACCGAGTGTCAGTGTCATTATCCTGTACCCCGAGTGTCAGTGTCATTATCCTGTACCCCGAGTGTCAGTGTCATTATCCTGTACCCCACGTGTCAGGGTCATTATCCTGTATCTCGAGAGTCAATGTCATTATCCTGTACCCCGAGTGTCAGTGTCATTATCCTGTACACCGAGTGTCAGTGTCATTATCCTGTACCCCGAGTGTCAGTGTCATTATCCTGTACCCCGAGTGTCAGTGTCATTATCCTGCACCCTGAGTGCCAGTGTCATTATCCTGTACCCCGAGTGTCAGTGTCATTATCCTGTACCCCACGTGTCAGGGTCATTATCCTGTACCCCAAGTATCAGTGTCATTATCCTGTACCCCGAGTGTCAGTGTCAATATCCTGTACCCCTAGTGCCAGTGTGATTATCCTGTACCCCGAGTGTCAGTGTCATTATCCTGTACCCCGCGTGTCAGGGTCATTATCCTGTACCCCGAGTGTCAGTGTCATTATCCTGTACCCCGAGTGTCAGTGTCATTATCCTGTACCCCACGTGTCAGGGTTATTATCCTGTACACCGAGTGTCAGTGTCATTATCCTGTACCCCGAGTGTCAGCGTCATTATCCTGTACCCCGAGTGTCAGTGTCATTATCCTGTACCCCAAGTATCAGTGTCATTATCCTGTACCCCTAGTGTCAGTGTCAATATCCTGTACCCCGAGTGTCAGCGTCATTATCCTGTACCCCAAGTGTCAGTGTCATTATCCTGTACCCCGAGTGTCAGAGTCATTATCCTGTACCCCAAGTGTCAGCGTCATTATTCTGTACCCCAAGTATCAGTGTCATTATCCTGTACCCCGAGTGTCAGTGTCAATATCCTGTACCCCGATTGTCAGTGTCATTATCCTGTACCCCGAGTGTCAGTGTCATTATCCTGTACCCCACGTGTCAGGGTCATTATCTTGTACCCCGAGTGTCAGGGTCATTATCCTGTACCCCGAGTGTCAGTGTCATTATCCTGTACCCCACGTGTCAGGGTCATTATCCTGTACCCTGAGTGCCAGTGTCATTATCCTGTACCCCGAGTGTCGGTGTCATTATCCTGTACCCCGAGTGTCAGTGTCATTATCCTGTACCCCAAGTGTCAGTGTCATTATCCGGTACCCCAAGTATCAGTGTCATTATCCTGTACCCCGAGTGTCAGTGTCATTATCCTGTACCCCAAGTGTCAGTGTCATTATTCTGTACCCCAAGTATCAGTGTCATTATCCTGTACCCCGAGTGTCAGTGTCAATATCCTGTACCCCGATTGTCAGTGTCATTATCCTGTACCCCGAGTGTCAGTGTCATTATCCTGTACCCCACGTGTCAGGGTCATTATCTTGTACCCCGAGTTTCAGGGTCATTATCCTGTACCCCGAGTGTCAGTGTCATTATCCTGTACCCCACGTGTCAGGGTCATTATCCTGTACCCTGAGTGTCAGTGTCATTATCCTGTACCCCAAGTGTCAGTGTCATTATCCGGTACCCCAAGTATCAGTGTCATTATCCTGTACCCCGAGTGTCAGTGTCATCATCCTGTACCCCGAGAATCAGTGTCATTATCCTGTACCCTGAGTGTCAGTGTTATTATCCTGTACCCCGAGTGTCAGTGTCATCATCCTGTACCCCGAGTGTCAGTGTCATTATCCTGTACCCCGAGTGTCAGTGTCATTATCCTGTACACCGAGTGTCAGTGTCATTATCCTGTACCCCGAGTGTCAGTGTCATTATCCTGCACCCCGAGTGTCAGGGTCTTTATCCTGTACCCCGAGTGTCAGTGTCATTATCCTGTACCCCGAGTGTCAGTGTCATTATCCTGCACCCCGAGTGTCAGGGTCTTTATCCTGTACCCCGAGTGTTAGCGTTGTCTCCACTTAGATCCCCCAGTCACACAGACACAGAGTGATGACGCTGATGTTACATGTCCGCCCTATAGTGCATCACAATTACCACCTAGGTTATACACCCAAGATCATTTGTGAAAGTGAAGGGTTAACTCAGATGTCCCCCCCCCCCCCCCCCGAGGTTTCCGCCCCTCTGATGGTGTTTGCTGCTCCTGACTCTTCACCACCATTGTCACCATGTCTCCTCCACAGCTTTTTCTCTGTCTGCTCGTCCCAGTCTGTAAGTTATGGGAAAGAAATCAAAGTTTTATCACAAAAAGAAGGTCTGGGGTCAGGGCCGGAATAACTTTAGTATTTTAAGGTTCAGGTCCATAACAAGAGGTGAGGTGGGACTTTTTGGAATAGTTCCTCATATGTTGGGAATTAGAGATGTTCTGGTGGGTAATCATCATCTTGTAAGGTTCCTCGTCCTTCCGCCTGGTAACTTTATTACTATATATGATCCCTATATACTCAGGTCTAGCCCAGGAGGACACCATCACTCAAAAACCAAAAGTTATCATCAACCAAACTGGTTCCGAAGCCGAGATAGACTGTGAGCAGGTGACCACAGACCATGACTACATGTTCTGGTACCACCAAAAAGTCAACGAGGGACTGAAGCTAATTGTGTCCAAGTTGCTGGATCAGGATCCAAACTATGAAGATGGCTCCAAAGAACTTTATGAGATGAGAAGAACGAGAGGAAAAAAGCAGAGCAGCCTGAAAATCAAGTCTCTGAAAGCCCAGGATCAGGGGGTTTATTTCTGTGCCTCCAGCCCAACACAGTGATACAGATGAGCTGGAGGGCCGTGATAAAACCTCCCCTCCTAATAAGAGGGGACCTCACATCAAAGATGTACGGTGTCACCAGGAACTTCACAAAAATAAAACTTGTCGCCAAAATAATAAAAAAAAAACAATCGAGTCACCATGTGGGGGCAGTACTGACTGCGATACAAGATACTATGTAAAACTGACTTTTTTAACTATAAAAGAACAAAAGTTTCAAAAAAAGTTAATTATCACTGCATGCCAGAATAGTACTCGTATCCGAAACACAACATACAGACAAAGTCAAGCACTTGATTTGCAATATGTCTATTAATTCATGAGTAATAAATGGCCATCACGACCTAAAATTGCATAAAAAGTCCTAAAAACAGACACATGGGTGATGGTCAGGTCCCTAATGATCATATAACTATGAAAAGATATTAAAATATCATATAAATAGTCATGATAATATAACAAAGCAAGATAAACAATGAAACAAAAACACTATTATTCCAAATTGGGAGAAAAAGTTGTAAAAAAAAACCAGCAGAAACAAAAAGTTTACATTAAGCAAAAAAAAAAAATACACAGTAATCCAAAAAAAAGAGAGGAGTGGACCCCCATTTAGCTGAATAAAATTGATATCAACAGGCTGGAAACATACTGCAAACCCAAGATAATGACGACCACCGCAGACCCTGACGCGCGTTTTGATATTGGTTTCCCAAAGGGGCTATTGAGAAATCAAATTAAAAACTAGAGATGGGCAAATCGATACATAGCAAATAATATTTGTTACACATATCTCAAACAGATCAAATTTGTCAAAATTCTAATTTTTTGGAATTCTTCAAAAATTCTAGTAAAATGATGACCAAAATGGTGGATTCTAAGGGTTGAGAGAAAGTGAAAAAAATGTTATTCTGTTATTCTCTCCTCAACCCTCCCTATATCTCTGTAACCGCCAGTGGTCCTCCAATCAGCTTCTGTCTTAAGTCTTCTCCTTTCTTCAAGCCATCATATGGGGCACAATGCACATCATTGACACTCCCCACATGACCATGTGAATTGCAACACACGTCATCAATAACATGCAGGGCGCCCCCCAGTGACAGCATGGGGCTTAGTGAAAAATGGTAGAACCGGAGGCTCGGAGAGAAGGTAGAAAGGAAAAGACAAAGGACCCGATTAGAGGACTGGTGGTGGTGACTGGAGAAGTATGGGGAGACCCGAGGAACATTCAATTTATGATGTTTCTTTAACCAAGATTCAATCTGCACCAAATAAATTTGATATAAATTGATTTTCTTGGCTGATTTTCAGCAAAAAAAAAATCAAAAAATTGCAATGCATTTCCAATGAAAAATATCTGAGAATACCAGGAATATTCGGTTACCCAAGTGAATACCCAGATCAGACCTCCCATAATAAGACCCCAGACCAGACCCCCTAATAAGACTCTAGACCAGACCTCCTAATACATTTCCAAAATACCCCCTAATAAGACCCTATAGCAGACCCCCTAAAAAGACCCCAGACTAGACACCCTAAAAAGATCCCATACCAAACCCCCTAATAAGACCCCAGATAAGACCCCTAATAATACCCCAGTCCAGACCCCCTAATAAGACCATTGACCAGCCCCCTAATAATACCCCAGACCAAACTCCCTAATAAGACCCATGACCAGACCCCTCAATAAGACCCTAGACCAGACTTCCTAAAAAGACCCCAGACTAGACTCCCTAAACTGAAAGATTACCCATACCGGACTGATTAACCCTTCCTGGTTCCTGCCATCACTTTCAGGCAATGTAAAGACAATGTCCAATAAGAGAATTGTTACATGATTGCAGATTTGTTTGTGAGCCCTGTAATACCCCATGTATCCTGTAGTGGCCACTGTAGGAGAAATGTGCAGTCACAGGTGTAGAGCCTGCAGCAATCAGATGATCACCAGCAGGATCTCCACCCAGAGAAGAGGAGGTCTGGGTGTGATTCCCCCTGACCCCTATAGGAGGAGTATTTCACCTCCATGGAATACAACCATGCTATCATTTACCATCAGCATGTCTCCTATGCTGAGGCTCCTGTTCTGTATTCTTATCCCACCCTGTAAGTATTATGTCTATCGGATGTAATAATGACTTATCAAATTACATTAATCTCTAAATATGTGGTTCCCAGCCTGCAGCTCCTCAGCTATTGCACAACTACAACTCCCAGCAGGTGGAGAACCACAGGTTATAATGATTAATTTATGCCTCATGGTCACAACTTCTTTGCAGGTCTGACCCAAAAAGTCACCATTTCCCAGGATCCCCCATTACTCATAGGAAAGGAGGGCTCTGAGGTGGTGCTGAGCTGTCAACAGCTGACAACAGACCATGACTATATGTACTGGTACTATCACAGCCGGGGGCAGGGGCTGAAGCTGATCGCCTTTATGCTCAGGAAAAACGAGCCCACCTATGAGGAGGGCTACAAGGCGGGCTACAAGATGGACAGGACGGATGGGGACAAGAACAGCTCTCTGAGGATCACCCCTGCTGCAGTCAAGCATCAGGGGGTTTATTTCTGCGCCTCCAGTGATGCACGGTGACACAAAGAGCCTGGGGGGCTTTGATGTAACCTCAGTCAATAATACTGAGAAACGCCAGCAGCTCGGATACACACATAACATAGAAGCAAAAAAAAGTGCAGGAATAGGCGTCAGCCCACAGGATGCAGCCCCCCAACCTCAGGTACATAAAAAAGCAAAAGTGGGGAACACTCAATGGCAAATTCCAAGCAAAAATCTGGTGTATTTATTGGCCCATGTGAACAGGTGGCAACGTTTTCAGCTCAAGAGCAAGTGCTTGATTAAAGTTCATTTGCTCTTGAGCCATTAATGATGAGCGACTGTGCTCGTTTAACCCTTTCGCTGAGCACGCTCGAGTGCTTTCCGAGTACCTTCGGCGTGCTCGTATATTAAGTTTGAGTCCATGCATCTGCATGGCTCTTAGTCAGCCTCAACGCATGCAGGGATTGCCTGTTTGTTAGGAAATCCTCACATATGTTGCTCCAGTCTAGCAGCCATAAATCATGCAGATGCAGGGACTTAAACTTTAATATATGAGCACGCCGAAGATACTCGAAAAGCAACCGAGCGTGATCGGCGAAATGGTTAAACGAGCACGGTCGCTCATCACTAGTTGCCACCTGTTCACAAGGGCCAATAAATGCACCAGATTTTTGCATGGAATTTGCAGAGTGCTGCCCGTTACTTTGCTTTTTCACCTCTTTGCGCCGTATCTGCAGACGAGAACTTTACTTCTTGATGAGCAGTTGAGCCGCACAAACCAGGAGGAGCGTTTCACTTCCTGAGAATGACACTGATCTCCTCCTTACAAGTCACAGGTAGACGTCACCCGCCGTCATGGCGTCCGTACACAGGATCCTATTCTGCGTCTTCCTTCCAGTCTGTAAGTATCAGGGCGGACAGAGTCAGTGATAAATCAGAAGAAGCATAAAGGATTTCCAGAAATATACTCTGAGCACATCTCACATCTGTATCCACTGGGATCAATATCTCCATCATCTATGTAATCCGATGTCCCATCTATGGTCGCCCACACGTCCATGATACTAATTAAGCCATAGAATGTGCGTTACACCCATCAGATACTGATGATGGATATCCAATATATAACGTTGTATTCTTTGAGTCCTGTAGCTTAAGGAACAAGACTGATAATGGCCGTTTCTTCTCCGCAGATCTGACCCAAAAAGTTACCATCACTCAAGCCCCTCAGCTTCTTATAGGAAAGGTGGGCTCTGAGGTGGTGCTGAGATGTGAACAGCTGACGACGGACCATGAGTGGATGTTCTGGTACTATCACAGCCGGGGGCAGGGGCTGAAGCTGATCTCCTCTATGCTCAGGAAAAACGAGCCCACCTATGAGGAGGGCTACAAGGCGGGCTACAAGATGGACAGGACGGATGGGGACAAGAACAGCTCTCTGAGGATCACCCCTGCTGCAGTCAAGCATCAGGGGGTTTATTTCTGTGCCTCCAGTGATGCACGGTGACACAAAGAGCCTGGGGGGCTTTGATGTAACCTCAGTCCCCAATAATACTGAGAGAAATGAGCAGCTCAGGAGAAGCATCAATCGCTCTCACAGATGTGATACAAAGTAACAAAAAAGTCAAAACATCAAAATAAAAGAATAACAAATCGATGTCAAAGTATAAAACATAAGGGTCGACCACCCTCTAATAAATCTGACCATCTCCACAGCGGCACGGAGAAGCTCAGACATAGAGGGAAAGGATTTATTAGGAAATTACTGAAAATTATGCCTAAAGCTCGAGCTCTGGAAGCTACTGGTTCATTATGGAGATCGGGCTGATGTACATGCAATGCGGCATAGGAAAAATATGAAGTTATCTCTCCTCCATATATCTCCAGTGTCGCCTATAAGTATCTACCCTCTAAGTTCCTCCAATAATAAAGCATTGCATCATGAAGAAACATGTTTGAGTCCTTAGACTTCTACTGTATCTCTAGTTAGAGGGATATTCCCTAATTCTTTAATGGCTAATATTGCAAAGTGCTTGCAAAAATAAGCAAATCTTACTTCTTATTAAATATTCTCTGCATTCAAAATTATCTGTGTCCTTCAATGCTGCTGAGCATCTTCTACTAACTGCAGGAAAGAGCGCACTGCCACTGATCTGAACTGTCAATAAATCAGGAGTGCACTGCCCTCACTCCCTGGCCATCAGAAAGTTGGGAGGCTCAGGAACAGTATGCATCTGAAGAAAGGATCCTGGGACCACCCCTTTAAGTTTATGGGCCACACTTAAAGGGTTTCTACAGGACCATTATATTTATCTTTTTATTATGGGCCTAAAAGCTAACAGGCAGGTTGTTGCTAACAGAAGCAACTACCCGCTTGTTCTACCTGTTGTCGGCTCCAAGCAGTCACTGACCGCTCCTGCCGGTAATTCAGCTGCTCCACGTCAACAGAGCAGCACTTCTTCTTATATGCTGCTCTGTAGATGGAGCGTGACTGCCGATGTTATGCTGATTGACAGCCGACTCCGTGCAGTTAGGCAGTGAGAAGCCAGGTGTCAATCAGTATGACGGCAGGACCTCATCAGCGCCGCCCTATTTGCCATAGTCACAGTGCAGCTTCTCCTTGCGTCAGATTGGCTGTCTGAGTTTTGCCTCTTGCAGCACTCCTCAGCACTGCTCCATCAGCGTGTTGCCTTCATTTGGCCTTAGGGGGAATGGCTGATCTCTGCAGGAAGTTAACCCTGCTGTGTCCTACAGAGATTAGGTTCTGTGACCCATCTTCTGCCAACAGGCTTTATATTAGGCAGCTCCTCCCAACACTCCTTGCCCGAACGTTGGTTCCTAGCACCTAGTTTATGCATTCCACCATATTCGGCTTCCCGTTAATGACCCGGCTGGTTCATTCGCCCTGTCTGACTTCTCTGCTCCTGACCTCGGCTACGTCTATCGAACCTGTGCTACCTGCCCTGACCATGGATTGTTTGACCAGATCTTCATCTCCCCACTCCTGTACCTCGTATCTGCGATCTCTTCTCAGCTGCTGTAGTCCCGGGGACTTCCCTGGGGTGGTACCTGGTGTGTATTGCCGACCCAGCCTATCCTCACAAGAGGTCCTAGTGAAGACCCGGTAGACACCTACTCAAGCCCATCCATGGTAAGCCCGGCCTGTGGTGCAGTGGGTCCACACCCACCAACGTCACACATGGACAGATAACTGTGTAATTCTTCATTTATCCTGTGGGGGAGCTGCTCATAAGTGAATTCATTCTTTTACGTTTTAATGTAGATTGGAGCTTTTTGTTTGGGGTCCCTAAAATGTAATAATCTCTGAAAGTTTATCAAAAGGATATGCTCCAACCCCTTTAACTAAGAACCTCTTGTGCAGTTTTGAGCATTTTTGCATAGCCGCAATAGATCATGTGCACTTGACGTGCAGGTGGATTTACAGTCCAGGTCTTTTTTTTCTACAGTTGTTTTGTCAAACAGAAATCTTTTTTTTTACCTTTTCTTTTTTATTTCAGAATGCAATAATCCATCTTAGAATGATGTGCACAGTATCGCGGAGTGGGATCTTCTAAAAGTGGCCAAACTGGATGATAATTGTGCTCGAGGGGTTAATGCAGAATTGATACATTTTATCATAAGAGTCTTCTAGAGTCAGGTCAATCCTAACCCTCAGCAGAAACAAATGTATCAGTTGTCGTCAGGGATCGCTTGTAGGGAGGACAAACGGGACCTCCGACCTTCCAAAGTCCCTTAAGATAAAAAAAATAAAATAAATAATTTATCAAATTTTCAGTGGGACAGGTGATACCTTCCTGATTGTTGGGCGTCCCACTCCCGTTGGGACATGCACCGATCGTCAATGCGGAGAATTGTTATCCCCCTTTACAGACACCCAAACACCACTCCATTCATTCTCTATGGAGCTGTTGGAAATATCTGAGCGCTCGACAGCCCCATGGAGGACGGATTGGAGGTCGCCATGTGCCCTGATGCTCCATTCTAATGGGAGTAAAAGTTCCCCGTTCAGCTGATCAGTGTAAGTGACGCGCCCCCTGGGCCATATTCTTTAGGGGAATACCCGGAGCCGGATCAGATGGGGGTTGTAGTCTCCGAGTGGCTGTGACCCGGTCCGTGCCCAGGGTGTCAAGCTCAGAGTATGTGGCAGTCCTACAGATGTTACAAAGTTCGTTATGTCGACTACGCCACCCGTTGGATTGCGGTCACTACGGCCGCCGCTGCAGCAGGGTCCGCTGAGGCTGATGGTGTTGGTGCAGCTTTAGATAGTATAACCCCCAACGGGAGGGGTATGGCCTCAGGGGGTCAGGTGCAGAGGATGGGGGTTGTGGTGGTGCAGCGTGGATGATGATTAAAGACAGAGTCGGGTTGTGCAGTTCAGGGTGTTTACTTACTGCAGATATTCCGGTCACTCCGGCCTTGAGTGACCACCCGAGCCGTGCTGCGTCCACCAGGTCCTGGATTCAGCCAACCCCCAAGCAAGTCCGGAGCGTGTCCCTGAGCCCTCCTTCTTGTCCTTTCTTCTGGCCGTCCCCACCAGGGATCCACCTAGGTCCAGCTCCCTCGGGCCTTCTGTTGGGAGACCCTTGGCCTTGGGTTCCCTGACCCTACATGTGGTTTGCCTTCAGGGTAGATGTGGTGGGTGGCCGTGGCAGATCCTGCCCACGGCCTCCGGTCTCTGGCTGAGGTGTGCTTTAGCCCCCACCAGTTTGGGATCCGGTACCCTCTTGCCAACTCTTCACCCTAGGTTTGTATGTGGGTTCTCAGAGTTCCTTCTTGTTTCCCCCTCTGGGTCTTTCTTGCTCCACTCTCACTCTCTCTGGGGCTTCTCTGCTTTCTGCTCTCTTCCTCTGACTCTGCAAAAAACTGATAGACTGACCCTGATCTAAGATGGTGCCCACCTTATATACTCCCTCTATGTGTGAGCTCAGGTGACCAGCACCCAATGAGCTCCTAACTTTACCCAGGCTGCTCCCCCTATCTGCCCCTACACTACTGGGATGTACCACCCCCCTCCCACTCCAGCCAGGAACAGACTCGGTCGTACCTGCACATTTCTAAGTGGGAGTACCGTTGGTCTGTTCCTCGGAAATGGGATGTGTGTAGTGCATGCAGCTTTCTGAGCTCAGTTCCACTCTCCATCCTTACCCGGGAGTGGAATATCACACCTCTGGGTTGAGGTGCAATACCCCTGTAGCAGCCGAATCCTCAGGGTGCTACATTCCCCCCTGGTAAATCACAGCACGTCCTCGGGCTGTAAGACATAAAAACACCAAAACATACAATTTTTGCATAAACAACATAATAAACACATATAAAACTTTTCATATAAAACTTTTCATAAATAACACTCTTGTCTTCTGGTACCTCCGGTCACGGTGCAACTGGTGACCGGGTAAAGTGCGACAGTTTCTCTAGAAAAATGGTTTTCCTATAAAACCGGTAGGGGGCGCTTTAGGAAGCGCAACTATATACAAGGGGATATGGCCGCTCTCAGTCCTCGGCCAGGTATTTAGGAAAGGGATGACCGCTCTCAGTCCTCGGTCAGAGGGATTAAGGGAAATACGGGTAACAGTTCAATTCTCTGGTCCCAACGGGGACTATATTTTAACTAGCAGCAGTAACAGTTCTTATACCCTGACGGGTAACTATGTACAGTCTCTTCACTACCGTACTTCAGCGACGGCGTCCTCCTGCTCTTTCTTTGTGATTAACTTTAGCTTCAGACCCGTCCGGGCACGTATGCTGGGCAAACAGATCTTCTCCCAGATGCAGCACTCTTGGTTTTATGGGCGCGGTGGTGGTGGCGCCCGGGTTGCCCAGGCCTTGCGGCCAGGCCTGGGGCACCTGGAAAGTGAAGGGCACCGTAAGGACGGCGGCGCCCTGGGCTACTTGGCCCTGCGACCAGGCCGGTGGCTCCGCGGAGGTAGGGGGCGCTGTTGGTATTGCGGCGCCCGGGGGTACTAGGCCTTGCGACCAGGCCGATGGTACTTCCTGCTTGGTCACGCTCGGGGTCGAGGCGTATGACGTCACAGGGGTCGCGGCCGCGGCTTCCGGTTGAGGCCTAGTCTGTGGCGGTGACGTTGCGGTTACGGGCACGGCAGGGGGTACTTCGGGCTCTGCGACGGGGAGCTGGGGCAGGTACGCGGTTTCCCGGTTTGGGGTAGAAACGTCCCCTTTACCTGCCTCCTTTCGTTCGGCTCCCTTCTCGGCGCCGTCTCCGGCCTTCAGTCCTCCTGCGCCATCCTCAGAGGCGGTCTGTCTCCTCGTCTCGGGTGGCGTGCTCCGCTGACGAGTCTCGGTCCGCTGGGCCATCTCTCGGCTCCACTCCGCCAACGTCTCTCGTTGCACCCGGGCCATCCTCCGTGCGAGGCCCTCCAGCGCAGTCTGTGCACACTCCCGACCTCGGGGGAGCTGTGCCAAGACCTCCACTAAGCCTAGTGGGGTCGTTGCTTCTAGCAGGCTCCTGACCAACGGGTCGGTGCTGCTCTGCTCTCCTCTCGTTGTCTCCAGCAGGCTCCTGGCCAGCGGGCCGGTGCTGCTCTGCTCTTCTTCCATCTCCGGGTAAGCTTCTTCTGGACTCAGCTCTAGGCTTCTTGTCTCCGGGTGCGCTCTCTCCAGACTGCTCCAGGCGACACCCATCTTTGCTCTCTCCTTCTCAGTCCTCCCACTTCGAGGGCGGTCCCGGGGCCACTTGGTGATTGTCAGCTCCAGGGGCAGTTCTTTCACGCTGACAGACACCTCTAGCATCACAGTCTCTGTTGGTGGGGGCGGTTTCCACTTTTGGCGCCATTTTCGGTCCTGGCCCACGATGGGAGGTGGCCTCTTGCCACCCTCTGGCACGCCCATAATGGCGTCCACTCTTCCAAGGCGGGAAACCTTTGGAAATGGCGGGAATCGTCTCCCAGTGGCGGGAAACTCTGCAGATGGCGGGAAAAAGCTGTTAATGGCGGACAACCGGCGGGAATCGATCTGTGACGGAGTCCGATGGCGGGGACCCTCCGGAACCGGCAGGAGACTTCTTTTTGAGGTAAACTTGTTCTTTTCTTCAGGCACGCAGTACCCGGGTGTTGCGGGCACGTGATCCTGCCGACTACGCCAAAGTTGACGCGCCCCCTGGGCCATATTCTTTAGGGGAATACCCGGAGCCGGATCAGATGGGGGTTGTAGTCTCCGAGTGGCTGTGACCCGGTCCGTGCCCAGGGTGTCAAGCTCAGAGTATGTGGCAGTCCTACAGATGTTGCAAAGTTCGTTATGTCGACTCCGCCACCCGTTGGATTGCGGTCACTACGGCCGCCGCTGCAGCAGGGTCCGCTGAGGCTGATGGTGTTGGTGCAGCTTTAGATAGTATAACCCCCAACGGGAGGGGTATGGCCTCAGGGGGTCAGGTGCAGAGGATGGGGGTTGTGGTGGTGCAGCGTGGATGATGATTAAAGACAGAGTCGGGTTGTGCAGTTCAGGGTGTTTACTTACTGCAGATATTCCGGTCACTCCGGCCTTGAGTGACCACCCGAGCCGTGCTGCGTCCACCAGGTCCTGGATTCAGCCAACCCCCAAGCAAGTCCGGAGCGTGTCCCTGAGCCCTCCTTCTTGTCCTTTCTTCTGGCCGTCCCCACCAGGGATCCACCTAGGTCCAGCTCCCTCGGGCCTTCTGTTGGGAGACCCTTGGCCTTGGGTTCCCTGACCCTACATGTGGTTTGCCTTCAGGGTAGATGTGGTGGGTGGCCGTGGCAGATCCTGCCCACGGCCTCCGGTCTCTGGCTGAGGTGTGCTTTAGCCCCCACCAGTTTGGGATCCGGTACCCTCTTGCCAACTCTTCACCCTAGGTTTGTATGTGGGTTCTCAGAGTTCCTTCTTGTTTCCCCCTCTGGGTCTTTCTTGCTCCACTCTCACTCTCTCTGGGGCTTCTCTGCTTTCTGCTCTCTTCCTCTGACTCTGCAAAAAACTGATAGACTGACCCTGATCTAAGATGGTGCCCACCTTATATACTCCCTCTATGTGTGAGCTCAGGTGACCAGCACCCAATGAGCTCCTAACTTTACCCAGGCTGCTCCCCCTATCTGCCCCTACACTACTGGGATGTACCACCCCCCTCCCACTCCAGCCAGGAACAGACTCGGTCGTACCTGCACATTTCTAAGTGGGAGTACCGTTGGTCTGTTCCTCGGAAATGGGATGTGTGTAGTGCATGCAGCTTTCTGAGCTCAGTTCCACTCTCCATCCTTACCCGGGAGTGGAATATCACACCTCTGGGTTGAGGTGCAATACCCCTGTAGCAGCCGAATCCTCAGGGTGCTACATAAGTACCAGCAGTTGGTAAGGCTATGGATAGGTGATACCTTGTTTTTTCTAGACAACCCCTTTAAGTGCAGTCCCAGCAGGAATCCTCTGATCTGCCACCACATCTAATGAGAACAATTCCAAGCCTTGAACATTCATGTTTATTCACTTTGATTGCCAATGGGGATATCAACGAGGAAGAAAACCATATGGAGAACGTCTGGTTTAAAGAGAGCTACGAGGAACTATTTATGATAAGGACCCTTAAAATAAAATCAATGTGTACTCCCCTTCTGCAGCCGTGCCGTTCCAAGGATGTTGGCTCCACTCTTCCCAAACAGTGACATGACGTTGTGTCAGGTATTGGCTGCAGCCAATAGTATACATGGTTTTTATTGCGGTCCTTAATTGTTTAAGCTGGGGTTGTCCAATAGTAGACAATCCCTTTAACCCTTACTAAAATACTCTCCATTCTTCAGTACAGAGGGATTTTTATTTCATAGTTTATAGCTCATTGCTGGAGTGGCCATTTACCTACGTATGCAGACTTTATGCTTTAGAACCTGAAAGCGTCACTTTGAAGCTGAACGGACCACCACATCCAGATTGCTTTAGTGCTCCTGCAAAGCTTCTTCTGCTAATTGCATGGGAAAGTGTTTATGTCTGACGTGAGATGCAACTGTACAGCTGGTACAAAATGTCATCTACTATATAATTGTCTTATCTCGTCTATCTGTCTGTCTGTCTGTCTGTCTGTCCAGGAAATCCCGCGTCGCTCATTGGTCCGGCAGCGGCCAATCAGCGCCGCGGGATTTCAGAAAAAAGATGGCGGCCGTTAGCGGCTCATCTGCGGGACGGAGCTCAGCAGCGTTGCAGCCGGGAGATGAGCGCCGCGAGGCGCTCATCTCCCGGCCGGTACCAGCAGAAGGACCCCGACCGCCGGACCCATCTGCGGGACGGAGATGCAGCCGGGAGATGATCGGCGCGAGGCGCTCATGTCCCGGCCGGTAGCAGCGGAAGGACCGCCGGCGTCGATGACATCCATGCGGAAGGGAGGACCAGGGAGCGGCGCTGCGGGTCGGGATACTTCTGCTGCAAGCGCCCGCTCATGTCCCGGAAAGTTGCCGCACAGGCAACGCCGCTCCCCGGTCCTCACCAAGACGATTCGATGATTGGTCGCGGTCTTCGGACCCGACCAATCACTGATCTTAGCGCAAAAGTTAAATACCGCTGTTCTGATTGGTCGCGGACGCTGCCCGCGACCAATCACCGATTTGGGTGCCAAATTTAAATATCGGCCGCGACCAATCAGCACAGTAGTGGTTAACTTTAGCCGCAAGCACACTTAAATAGCGGCCGCGACCAATTGGATGTCAGCGCCGCTCCCCGGTCCTCCCTTCAAACCCTTGCCGCATGGATACTTCCGCTGCGAGAACCCGGGACATGAGCGGGCGCTCGCAGCAGAAGTATCCCGACTCGCAGCGCCACTCCCCGGTCCTCCCTTCACACCCTAGCCGCTGATGTCCCCACAGTATCCGCATGGTGTTACAAAGATTCGGACATTTCACTGGATTTGGGCGCCAAATTTAAATATCGGCCGCGACCAATTACCGATCTTGGCTCCACATTTAAACACCGCTGTACTGATTGGTCGCGGCCGCTATTTAAATGTGGCGCCCAAATCGGTGATTGGTCGCGGGCAGCGGCCGCGACCAATCAGCAGAGCGGTGTTTAACTTTAGCGCCAAGATCACTGATTGGTCGCGTGCGGAGTGCGCGACCAATCAGCGAATCGTATTAGTGAGGACCGGGGAGCGCCGCTGCCTGTGCGGATACTTCCACTGCGAGAAGCCTGGAGATGAGCGACTGCTCGCAGCAGAAGTATCCCGACCCGCAGCGCTGCTCCCTGGTCCTCCCTTCACACCCTAGCCGCTGATGTCCCCACAGTATCCGCATGGTGTTACAAAGATCCGGACATTTGTGTTAAAAATCGCTGATTGGTCGCAGGCGCTGCCCGCGACCAATCACCGATTTGGGCGCCAAATTTAAATATCGGCCGCGACCAATCAGCACAGCGGTGTTTAAATCTGGAGCCAAGATCGGTGATTGGTCGCGTCCGATATTTAAATTTGGCGCCCAAATTGGTGATTGGTCGCGGGCAGCGCCAGCGACCAATCAGCGATTTTTAACACAAATGTCCGGACCTTTGTAACACCATGCGGATACTGTGGGGACATCAGCGGCTAGGGTGTGAAGGGAGGACCGAGGAGCGGTGCTGCCTGTGCGGATACTTCCGCTGCGAGAACCAAGGACATGAGCGGGCGCTCGCAGCAGAAGTATCCCGAACCGCAGCGCCGCTCCCCGGTCCTCCCTTCACACCCTAGCCGCTGATGTCCCCACAGTATCAGCATGGTGTTACAAAGGTCCGGACATTTGTGTTAAAAATCGCTGATTGGTCGCTGGCGCTGCCCGCGACCAATCACCGATTTGGGCGCCAAATTTAAATATCGGCCGCGAGCAATCACCGATCTTGGCTCCACATTTAAACACCGCTGTACTGATTGGTCGCGGACGCTATTTAAATGTGGCACCAAAATCGCTGATTGGTCGTGCCCAGCGTCGGCGACCAATCAGCACAGCGGTGTTTAAATGTGGAGCCAAAATCGGTGATTGGTCGCGGCCGATATTTAAATTTGGCGCCCAAATCGGTGATTGGTCGCGGGCAGCGCCAGCGACCAATCAGCGATTTTTAACACAAATGTCCGGACCTTTGTAACACCATGCGGATACTGTGGGGAGATCAGCGGCTAGGGTGTGAAGGGAGGACCGGGGAGTGGCGCTGCGGGTCGGGATACTTCTGCTGCGAGCAGTCGCTCATGTCCCGGGTTCTCGCAGCGGAAGTAGCCGCACAGGCAGCGGCGCTCCCCGGTCCCCACTAATACGATTCCGCTCCCCGCTCCTCACCAATACGATTCGCTGATTGGTCGCGATCTCCGCACGCGACCAATCAGTGATCTTGGCGCTAAAGTTAAACACCGCTCTGCTGATTGGTCGCGGCCGCTGCCCGCGACCAATCACTGATTTTGGCGCCACATTTAAATAGCGGCCGCGACCAATCACCGATCTTGCCGCCACATTTAAACACTGCTGTGCTAATTGGTCGCGGACGCCAGCCGCAACCAATCAGTGAGCTTGGCGGCAAATTTAAACAACGCTCTGCTGATTGGTCGCGGATGCCAGACGCGTCCAATCAGCGAGATTGGCACCAAATTTAAACAACGCTCTGCTGATTGGTCGCGGCCGGTGACCAATCAGCAATTTTGGTGCCAAATTTAAACCCCGCTCTGTATCGCTCTGCTGATTGGTCGCGGTCGGCGGCCGCGACCAATCAGCAGTATTGGCGCCAAATTTAAACACCGCTCTGCTGATTGGTCGCGACTAATCAGCGATTTTGGTGCCAAATTTAAACACGCTCTTCAGTCCTCACTAACACGGTTCGCAGATTGGTCGCGGCCGCCGCCCGCGACCAATCACCGATATTGCCGCCAAATTTTAACACCGCTTTGCTGATTGGTCGCGGTTGCCTAACGCGACCAATCAGCGATTTGGGCGCCAAATTTAAACGCCGCTCTGCTAATTGCGCCCCGTCGGCCGCATACCTATTCTAGAATACCCGATGCGTTTGAATCGGGCCACCATCTAGTTCTTTATAATTACACAGCCCCCCAGAAACTAAGAAACCGGGAGGCAAAGGAGCCATGCAGAGGCATAGCTAGGCGTTTTGGTTCGAGGGGGCAAAACTTTTGAGTGGCCCCTAACCATATAACCCTGATTACAACTATGGGGGAGCAACCTAATAGAGAATGTAGGAGAACCTCAGCAGATGACTGTGCTGTGAATGAAAATAATCTCTATACAAAGACCAGCACTGATATTACCGCCATATGGTTACATATAGTGATAGATACCAGTCCTGCAGAACATATAAGAGATCACAGCACAGTTATATATAGTAACTTATAGCGGTCGTTCTTTCTGATGAAATAGTTCACTTTTCCCGTCTTTTCCATCTGGCCCAGACCGACATGACGACTTCTCCAGCCAGGAGTCGTCTACAGAGATTACATCACAGACACAACGGACTTCTCACATTTACAGCCCCGTCCCCATCTATTCCCAACCAGCACAAACGCCTCATCCTGCTGATACCCCAATACTGAGCCTCTGTTGCTGAACGTGTCCCTATTACTGCACCTGCTGTGTGCCCTCTAGATGGTAAAACAAACCTCTAGACTCTATTAATGCCCTGTGCAAGTGCCCTAGAAAACAGTGCCCACATTGTGCCCCCTAGAAAGTAATAATGCCCTCTGTGTGCCCCTTTGACAGTCACAATAACCTGAGTTCCCCTATAACGATAAGTGCCCACTTAACATTTAATAATATCCTGATATGTACAGCTCCCCTCTACACAGTATGATGCTCTCCTATACACAGTATAATGCCCCCTCTCTGTATAGTACCCTCCACACACACTATACAGTGAGGGGACATTATATTGATGGCTACAACACTGCATGATGGCCCCCACACTATACAAATATCCCACATTATCTCCCACACTGTATGATGGCCCTAACTGTAATCCCCATACTGTATAAATAGTCTACATATAGTATAATGCACCAGATAGTCCTTCATACAGTATAATGCACCAGATAGTCCACAATATAGTATAATGCATTCCCCATAGACCTCTAGATAGTATAATGCACCCCAATAGCCCTCCATATAGTATAATACACTCCCCATAGGCCTCTATAAGGTTTAATGCACTCCCCATAGTCCTCCATACAGTATAATGAACGCCTCATAGTCCTCCATATAATATAATGCACTCTCCATAGTCCTCCATATAGTATAATTCAATCCCCATAGTCCTCCATACAGTATAATGCACTCCCCATAGTCCTCCAAATAGTATAATGCACTCCCCATAGTCCTCCATATAGTATAATGCACTCCCCATAGTCCTCCATACAGTATAATGCACTCCTCATGGTCCTCCATATTGTATAATGCACTCACCGTAGTCCTTCATATAGTATAATGCACTCCCCGTAGTCCTCCATACAGTATAATGCACTCCTCATGGTCTTCCATATAGTATAATGCACTCCCCGTAGTCCTCCATATAGTATAATGCACTCCCCGTAGTCCTTCATACAGTATAATGCACTCCTCATGGTCCTCCATATAGTATAATGCACTCCCCGTAGTCCTCCATATAGTATAATGCACTCCCCGTAGTCCTCCATACCGTATAATGCACTCCCCATAGTCCTCCATATAGTATAATGCACTCCCCATGGTCCTCCATATAGTATAATGCACTCTCCATAGTCCTCCATATAGTATAATGCACTCCCCATAGTCCTCCATATAGTATAATGCACTCCCCATAGTCCTCCATACAGTATAATGCACTCCCCATACTCCTCCATACAGTATAATGCACTCCCCATAGTCCTCCATACAGTATAATGCACTCCTCATGGTCCTCCATATAGTGTAATGCACTCTCCATAGTCCTCCATATAGTATAATGCACTCTCCATAGTCCTCCATATAGTATAATGCACTCCCCATAGTCCTCCATACAGTATAATGCACTCCCCATAGTCCTCCATATAGTATAATGCACTCCCCATAGTCCTCCATACAGTATAATGCACTCCTCATGGTCCTCCATATAGTATAATGCACTCCCCGTAGTCCTCCATATAGTATAATGCACTCCCCGTAGTCCTCCATGCAGTATAAAGCACTCCTCATGGTCCTCCATATAGTATAATGCACTCCCCGTAGTCCTCCATATAGTATAATGCACTCCCCGTAGTCATCCATACAGTATAAAGCACTCCTCATGGTCCTCCATATAGTTTAATGCACTCCCCGTAGTCCTCCATACAGTATAATGCACTCCCCATAGTCCTCCATACAGTATAATGCACTCCCCATAGTCCTCCATATAGTATAATGCACTCCCCATAGTCCTCCATATAGTATAATGCACTCCCCATAGTCCTCCATACAGTATAATGCACTCCTCATGGTCCTCCATATAGTATAATGAACTCCCCATAGTCCTCCATATAGTATAAGGCACTCCCCATAGTCCTCCATATAGTATAATGCACTCCTCGTAGTCCTCCATACAGTATAATGCACTCCCCATAGTCCTCCATATAGTATAATGCACTCCCCATAGTCCTCCATATAGTATAATGCACTCCCCATAGTCCTCCATATAGTATAATGCACTCCCCATAGTCCTCCATACAGTATAATGCACTCCTCATGGTCCTCCATATAGTATAATGCACTCCCCATAGTCCTCCATATAGTATAATGCACTCCCCGTAGTCCTCCATACAGTATAATGCACTCCTCATGGTCCTCCATATAGTATAATGCACTCTCCATAGTCCTCCATATAGTATAATGCACTCCCCATAGTCATCCATATAGTATAATGCACTCCCCATAGTCCTCCATACAGTATAATGCACTCCTCATAGTCCTCCATACAGTATAATGCACTCCCCATAGTCCTCCATACAGTATAATGCACTCCTCATGGTCCTCCATATAATGTAATGCACTCTCCATAGTCCTCCATATAGTATAATGCACTTCCCATAGTCCTCCATATAGTATAATGCACTCCCCATAGTCCTCCATACAGTATAATGCACGCCCCAAAGTCCTCCATACAGTATAATGCACTCCTCATGGTCCTCCATATAGTATAATGCACTCTCCATAGTCCTCCATATAGTATAATGCACTCCCCATAGTCGTCTATAAAGTGTACTGCACTTCCCATAATCCTCCATACAATACAATGCACTCTTCATAGTCCTCCATACAGTATAATGCACTCCCCATAGGCCCCTATAGTATAATGCACTCCCCATAGGTCTCCATATAGTATAATGCACCCCAATAGGTAGACTCTATATAGTATAATGCACTCCCATAGGCAGACTCTATATAGCATAATGCACTCCCCATAGGCCTCTATATAGTGTAATGCACTCCCCATAGACCCCTATAGTATAATGCACTCCACATAGGTCTCCATATAGTATAATGCATCCCAATAGGCAAACTCTATATAGTATAATGCACTCCCATAGGCAGACTCTATATAGCATAATGCACTCCCCATAGGCCTCTATATAGTATAATGCACTCCCCATAGGTCTACATATAGTATAATGCACTCCCCATAGGTCTCCATATAGTATAATGCACCCCAAAAGGCAGACTCTATATAGTATAATGCACTCCCATAGGCAGACTTATATAGTATAATGCACTCACCATAAGCAGACTCAATACAGTATAATGCACCCCATAGACCTCTATAGTATAATGCACCCCCATAGGCAGAGTCTATATAGTATAATGCACCCCTCATAGGCCTCTATATAGTATAATACACTTCCCATAGGCAGACTAAATAGTATAATGCACCACACAGGCAAAGTCTATATAGTATAATGCATCGCATAGGCAGACTCTGTATAGTATAATGCACCCCCATAGGCCTCTATAGTATAATGCACTCCCCATAGTCCTCCATATAGTATAATACACCCCCATAGACTTCCATATAGTATAATGCACCCCCATAGTTAGACACTATATAGTATAATGCATACTCATAGGCAGAGTCTATAGTATAATACACCCTCATAGGTAGACTCTATAGTATAATGCTTCCCAATAGGCAGAGTCTGTAATATAATGCATCCCCATAGGCAGAGTCTATAGTATAATGCACCCCCATAGGCAGACTCTATATAGTATAATACACTCCCCATAGGCCTCTATAAGGTTTAATGCACTCCCCATAGTCCTCCATACAGTATAATGCACGCCTCATAGTCCTCCATATAATATAATGCACTCTCCATAGTCCTCCATATAGTATAATTCAATCCCCAAAGTCCTCCATACAGTATAATGCACTGCCCATAGTCCTCCATATAGTATAATGCACTCCCCATAGTCCTCCATATAGTATAATGCACTCCCCATAGTCCTCCATATAGTATAATGCACTCCCCATAGTCCTCCATACAGTATAATGCACTCCTCATGGTCCTCCATATAGTATAATGCACTCCCCGTAGTTCTCTTATAGTATAATGCACTCTCTGTAGTCCTCCATACAGTATAATGCACTCCTCATGGTCCTCCATATAGTATAATGCACTCCCCGTAGTCCTCCATATAGTATAATGCACTCCTCGTAGTCCTCCATTCAGTATAATGCACTCCCCATAGTCCTCCATATAGTATAATGCACTCCCCATAGTCCTCCATATAGTATAATGCACTCCCCATAGTCCTCCATACAGTATAATGCACTCCTCATGGTCTTCCATATAGTATAATGCACTCCCCGTAGTCCTCCATATAGTATAATGCACTCCCCGTAGTCCTCCACATAGTATAATGCACTCCCCGTAGTCCTCCATACAGTATAATGCACTCCCCATAGTCCTCCATATAGTATAATGCACTCCCCGTAGTCCTCCATACAGTATAATGCACTCCTCATGGTCCTCCATATAGTATAATGCACTCTCCATAGTCCTCCATATAGTATAATGCACTCCCCATGGTCCTCCATATAGTATAATGCACTCTCCATAGTCCTCCATATAGTATAATGCACTCCCCATAGTCCTCCATACAGTATAATGCACTCCCCATACTCCTCCATACAGTATAATGCACTCCCCATGGTCCTCCATATAGTATAATGCACTCTACATAGTCCTCCATATAGTATAATGCACTCCCCATAGTCCTCCATACAGTATAATGCACTCCCCATACTCCTCCATACAGTATAATGCACTCCCCATAGTCCTCCATACAGTATAATGCACTCCTCATGGTCCTCCATATAGTGTAATGCACTCTCCATAGTCCTCCATATAGTATAATGCACTCTCCATAGTCCTCCATATAGTATAATGCACTCCCCATAGTCCTCCATACAGTATAATGCACTCCCCATAGTCCTCCATACAGTATAATGCACTCCTCATGGTCCTCCATATAGTATAATGCACTCTCCATAGTCCTCCATATAGTATAATGCACGCCCCAAAGTCCTCCATACAGTATAATGCACTGCCCATAGTCCTCCATATAGTATAATGCACTCCCCATAGTCCTCCATATAGTATAATGCACTCCCCATAGTCCTCCATATAGTATAATGCACTCCCCATAGTCCTCCATACAGTATAATGCACTCCTCATGGTCCTCCATATAGTATAATGCACTCCCCGTAGTTCTCTTATAGTATAATGCACTCTCTGTAGTCCTCCATACAGTATAATGCACTCCTCATGGTCCTCCATATAGTATAATGCACTCCCCGTAGTCCTCCATATAGTATAATGCACTCCTCGTAGTCCTCCATTCAGAATAATGCACTCCCCATAGTCCTCCATATAGTATAATGCACTCCCCATAGTCCTCCATATAGTATAATGCACTCCCCATAGTCCTCCATACAGTATAATGCACTCCTCATGGTCTTCCATATAGTATAATGCACTCCCCGTAGTCCTCCATATAGTATAATGCACTCCCCGTAGTCCTCCACATAGTATAATGCACTCCCCGTAGTCCTCCATACAGTATAATGCACTCCCCATAGTCCTCCATATAGTATAATGCACTCCCCGTAGTCCTCCATACAGTATAATGCACTCCTCATGGTCCTCCATATAGTATAATGCACTCTCCATAGTCCTCCATATAGTATAATGCACTCCCCATGGTCCTCCATATAGTATAATGCACTCTCCATAGTCCTCCATATAGTATAATGCACTCCCCATAGTCCTCCATACAGTATAATGCACTCCCCATACTCCTCCATACAGTATAATGCACTCCCCATGGTCCTCCATATAGTATAATGCACTCTACATAGTCCTCCATATAGTATAATGCACTCCCCATAGTCCTCCATACAGTATAATGCACTCCCCATACTCCTCCATACAGTATAATGCACTCCCCATAGTCCTCCATACAGTATAATGCACTCCTCATGGTCCTCCATATAGTGTAATGCACTCTCCATAGTCCTCCATATAGTATAATGCACTCTCCATAGTCCTCCATATAGTATAATGCACTCCCCATAGTCCTCCATACAGTATAATGCACTCCCCATAGTCCTCCATACAGTATAATGCACTCCTCATGGTCCTCCATATAGTATAATGCACTCTCCATAGTCCTCCATATAGTATAATGCACGCCCCAAAGTCCTCCATACAGTATAATGCACTCCTCATGGTCCTCCATATAGTATAATGCACTCTCCATAGTCCTCCATATAGTATAATGCACTCCCCATAGTCGTCTATAAAGTTTACGGCACTCCCCATAGTCCTCCATACAATACAATGCACTCTTCATAGTCCTCCATACAGTATAATGCACTCCCCATAGGCCCCTATAGTATAATGCACTCCCCATAGGTCTCCATATAGTATAATGCACCCCAATAGGCAGACTCTATATAGTATAATGCACTCCCATAGGCAGACTCTATATAGCATAATGCACTCCCCATAGGCCTCTATATAGTGTAATGCACTCCCCATAGACCCCTATAGTATAATGCACTCCACATAGGTCTCCATATAGTATAATGCATCCCAATAGGCAGACTCTATATAGTATAATGCACTCCCATAGGCAGACTCTATATAGCATAATGCACTCCCCATAGGCCTCTATATAGTATAATGCACTCCCCATAGGTCTCCATATAGTATAATGCACTCCCCATAGGTCTCCATATAGTATAATGCACCCCAAAAGGCAGACTCTATATAGTATAATGCACTCCCATAGGCAGACTTATATAGTATAATGCACTCACCATAAGCAGACTCAATACAGTATAATGCACCACATAGGCCTCTATAGTATAATGCACCCCCATAGGCAGAGTCTATATAGTATAATGCACCCCTTATAGTTCTCTATATAGTATAATACACTTCCCATAGGCAGACTAAATAGTATAATGCACCGCACAGGCAAAGTCTATATAGTATAATGCATCGCATAGGCAGACTCTGTATAGTATAATGCACCCCCATAGGCCTCTATAGTATAATGCACTCCCCATGGTCCTCCATATAGTATAATACACCCCCATAGACTTCCATATAGTATAATGCACCCCCAAAGTTAGACACTATATAGTATAATGCATACTCATAGGCACAGTCTATAGTATAATACACCCTCATAGGTAGACTCTATAGTATAATGCTTCCCAATAGGCAGAGTCTGTAGTATAATGCATCCCCATAGGCAGAGTCTATAGTATAATGCACCCCCATAGGCAGACTCTATATATTATAATACACTCCCCATAGGCCTCTATTATGTTTAATGCACTCCCCATAGTCCTCCATACAGTATAATGCACGCCTCATAGTCCTCCATATAATATAATGCACTCTCCATAGTCCTCCATATAGTATAATTCAATCTCCATAGTCCTCCATACAGTATAATGCACTGCCCATAGTCCTCCATATAGTATAATGCACTCCCCATAGTCCTCCATATAGTATAATGCACTCCCCATAGTCCTCCATATAGTATAATGCACTCCCCATAGTCCTCCATACAGTATAATGCACGCCTCATGGTCCTCCATATAGTATAATGCACTCCCCGTAGTCCTCTTATAGTATAATGCACTCCCTGTAGTCCTCCATACAGTATAATGCACTCCTCATGGTCCTCCATATAGTATAATGCACTCCCCGTAGTCCTCCATATAGTATAATGCACTCCTCGTAGTCCTCCATTCAGTATAATGCACTCCCCATAGTCCTCCATATAGTATAATGCACTCCCTATAGTCCTCCATATAGTATAATGCACTCCCCATAGTCCTCCATACAGTATAATGCACTCCTCATGGTCCTCCATATAGTATAATGCACTCCCCATAGTCCTCCATACAGTATAATGCACTCCCCATAGTCCTCCATACAGTATAATACACTCCCCATAGTCCTCCATACAGTATAATGCACTCCTCATGGTCCTCCATATAATGTAATGCACTCTCCATAGTCCTACATATAGTATAATGCACTCCCCATAGTCCTCCATATAGTATAATGCACTCCCCATAGTCCTCCATACAGTATAATTCACTCCCCATAGTCCTCCATACAGTACAATGCACTTCTCATGGTCCTCCATATAGTATAATGCACTCTTCATAGTCCTCCATATAGTATAATGCACTCCCCATAGTCCTCCATACAGTATAATGCACTCCTCATGGTCCTCCATATAGTATAATGCACTCTCCATAGTCCTCCATATAGTATAATGCACTCCCCATTGTCGTCTATAAAGTGTACTGCACTCCCCATAGTCCTCCATACAATATAATGCACTTTTCATAGTCCTCCATACAGTATAATGCTCTCCCCATAGGCCCCTATAGTATAATGCACTCCCCATAGGTCTCCATATAGTATAATGCACCCCAATAGGCAGACTCTATATTATAATGCACTCCCATAGGCCTCTATATAGCATAATGCACTCCCCATAGGCCTCTATATAGTGTAATGCACTTCCCATAGACCCCTATAGTATAATGCACTCCACATAGGTCTCCATATAGTATAATGCATCCCAATAGGCAGACTCTATATAGTATAATGCACTCCCATAGGCAGACTCTATATAGCATAATGCACTCCCTATTGTTAGAACTCTCCTGTTGTTTTTTTTCTAGTTTGCTGGTCACATGACCTTTTTTGCTTATTTATCCGGCTCCGCCATCCTGGCCTTGCTGGACTTCATTGTATTTACTACTCTTGAGCTAGCTTGGTGCTCTGTTACCGTTCTCTGTTAGTTTTGCTAGGTCTTCGGACCTCTATGTTCTTTGTTGTGTGTTTTTCTTTGACTGCTACAATTTCTGCTAGGAGGTGTCCAACTTTATCCCGTCCCTAGTTCTTATAGGGATCCCTCCCTTGCATCTATAGGTCTTCGTACAGACTAGCCGAGGACTTTAGCGGGTCTGATCGCAGGATCAGGTTCCCCGTTACATCGTAGGGATCCAGTTTAGTTCTATTGTAGGGACAGATCTCCAGTCTTTCCTTAGTGCTTGTGGCAGATCATAACACCCATAGGCCTCTATATAGTGTAATGCACTCCCCATATACCCCTATAGTATAATGCACTCCCCATAGGTCTCCATATAGTATAATGCACTCCCCATAGGTCTCCATATAGTATAATGCACCCCAAAAGGCAGACTCTATATAGTATAATGCACTCCCATAGGCAGACTCTATATAGTATAATGCACTCACCATAAGCAGACTCAATACAGTATAATGCACCCCATAGGCCTCTATAGTATAATGCACCCCCATAGGCAGAGTCTATATAGTATAATGCACCCCACATAGGCCTCTATATAGTATAATACACTTCCCATAGGCAGACTAAATAGTATAATGCACTGCACAGGCAAAGTCTATATAGTATAATGCATCGCGTAGGCAGACTCTGTATAGTATAATGCACCCCCATAGGCCTCTATAGTATAATGCACTCCCCATAGTCCTCCATATAGTATAATACACCCTCATAGACTTCCATATAGTATAATGCACCCCCATAGGCAGACACTATATAGTATAATGCATACTCAAAGGCAGAGTCTATAGTATAATACACCCTCATAGGTAGACTTTATAGTATAATGCTTCCCAATAGGCAGAGTCTGTAGTATAATGCATCCCCATAGGCAGAGTCTATAGTATAATGCACCCCCATAGGCAGACTCTATATAGTATAATACACTTCCATAGGCAGACTCTATACAGTATAATACACCCTCATAGGCAGACTCTATAGTATAATGCTCCCCCATAGGCAGCGTCTATAGTATAATGCACCCCCATAGGCAGAGTCTATAGTATAATGCACCCCCATAGGCAGACTCTTTAGTATAATGCACCCCCATAGGCAGAGTCTATAGTATAATGCATGCCATAGGCAGAGTATATAGTATAATGCAGCCCCACAGGGAGAGTCTATAGTATAATGCACCCCCATAGGCAGAGTCTATAGTATAATGCACACCCCATAGGCAGACTCTAGATAGTATAATGCACCCCAAAGGAAGACTCTATATAGTATAATCCACCCCCATAGGCAGAGTCTATAGTATAATGCACCCCCATAGGCAGACTCTATATAGTATAATGCACCCCATAGGAAGACTCTATATAGTATAATGCATCCCGTAGGCAGACTCTATAGTATAATACACCCCCACAGGCAGACTCTATAGTATAATGCACACCCCATAAGCAGACTCTATAGTATAATGCTTCCCCATAGGCAGACTCTATATAGTATAATACACCCCCATAAGCAGAGTCTATATAGTATAATGCACCCCATAGGCAGACTCTATATAGTATAATGCTCCCCCATAGGCAGACTCTATAAAGTATAATATACCCCATAGGCAGACTTTATATAGTATAATACACCCCCATATGCAGACTCTATATAGTATAATGCTCCCCATAGAAAGACTCTATATAGTATAATGCATCTCATAGGCAGACTCTATATATTATAATGCATCCCATAGGCAGACTCTATATAGTATAATGCTCCCTCATAGGAAGACTCTATATAGTATAATGCATCCCATATGCAGACTCTATATAGTATAATGCACCCCCATAGTCAGAATCTATAGTATAATGCACCCCATAGGCAGAATCTAAAGTATAATGTACCCCCATAGGCAGAATCTATAGTATAATGCACCCCCATAGTCAGAATCTATAGTATAATGCACTCCCCATAGGCAGAGTATATAGTATAATGCACCCCCATAGGCAGAGTCTTTGATGTCCATGATGCATCCCCATAAAAAAATGAATAAATGTTTTTAGGAACGCTACTGGAGCCATGCGTTCCTGAAAACAGAGAATTAGAATTCCTCCTTAAGTGAACTCTGAATCGCCTGTACAGTACAGTCATCTCACCATGAAATCCAATGCTGAAAAAGTTTCTTCTATTCCGCAGCGCTGCATCACCAGACATATCAGTCCTTGTCCAAAGGGAGACTTTAGCTAAAAAAACAATTAAAAATGTACCCATCAGTATGTATTTTGGAAGTGGGAGAAAATCAAAGACCCTGAAGGAGTCTCTAAGAGGAGTAATAAGAAAGACCCAGATCCACCAAACCTCTTGGACCTTTGCTTAGTGCCAGCTTGGCTTTGGTGGAACTGGTGTCATAATTTGGTAATTTGGGAAAGACTAGTGGACTTTGTGATCATTTCAATGGAGAGAAGAGAATAAGTAGTTCGATACCTCAAGAAAGCCACTTCCATCTTCCAAAGCAACAAAGAACTGGATATGGAAAAGTTCATCTTGCCCAAACCCTCCTAACTCCATCTGCTGTTAGAAGTGAGTCCGCAGGTCACTACGTGAGATTTTACTGGAATAACTTGATGCTTCTGGACCCCAAAACAAACTATATAAATGGTCCTCTGCCTCTATGATGTGTCATTCTAAGGGCAGGTGCAGACAACCGTATGTTTTCTCTTCCGAGAGAATCAGGCCAAATATGCTCATCACACTCTGACCATATGCTCATCAGCGTGTCAGCACAGTGTGATCTCCATATTCTCCATTCTGTCAGTCCGTGGAAATTGGAGTGCACTCAGATGTCATCCGAGTGCAGGCCGATGGTTTACACTAAATGACTTGCATGGTCGAGTACGATCCGAATATCAGATCAAACTCGGGCATGCAGAATAAAGTCCTTTAATTAAAAGACACAGACTACTTTATTTTATATAAAAACTCTCCACCTTCTTTTACCCATTTATTCACAAAAAATAAAAATAAAAAAGCAAAGTTATATTCAATTTTGCGACGATAATCCATTGATGCCCATGTCCCACTGTAAAAGAAAAAATATAATAAAACACCTGCTTTTTTATTGTTTGTGAATAAATGGGTAAAAGAAGGTGGGGAGTTTGTATTTAAAATAAAGACGTCTGTGTCTTTCTTTCAATTAAAGTACTTTATTCTGGCTGGGTATTTTTTACAATCTGACTATGGGGTTAGTAATGGGGGCGTCTTAAAGACGCCTCTCCATTACTAGACTCTGGCCTTGATGTCTGCGGCCATAAAACAGGTGACTTCAACCCCACTTGCCAACGCACCAGGATGAGTGGGAAGAGCCGGGCAAAGCGCCAAAATTGGCGCATCTAATAAATGCGCCTTTTCTGGGATGGCTGCAGGCTGCTATTTTTAGAATGGAGAGGGTCAATATCAATGGCCCCTTCCCAATCTCAGAATACCAGTCTCTAGCTGTCAGCTTCATATTGGCTGGCAAAAATGGGGGGGACCCCCACCATTTTTTAAAATTATTTATTTAACTAATTAAAAAATACGGCATGGGGACCCCTCTATTTTTGATAACCAGCCAATATAAAGCCAACAGCTGGGGGCTGCAGTCCACAGCTGTTGGTTTTGCCTGTGCTGGTTACCAAGAATAGAAGAGACCCCACGTCATTTATTTTTAAATTATTTATTTATTGCACAGGCTCCTGGCTTGGTCTCGCTGCTGTCAACGAGAGCAGGTGTAGGATGATGAGAGTAGTACTCTCGTCAGCCGACGCCTGTGACCGGCAGTAGCCTTTTTACTGCCGTACAGAGCTGCTGGCTCACATGCTGTCATCCTGTAGAAGTCCATGTTCGGGGTCCGTGCACAGACACTAGGTGTTCAGTATGGATCCCTAACTTTACTGTTGGGGTTTGCCAATCACTACTGGTATCCTCATGTTAGGCAGAGGGACATCTGTGCCCCTTTAAGCTCCTGGCTCCATACATGACTGCTTTATGGCTTTAGTTACTGCACTGTCACATTGTTATCGAGTTTATTATTATTGTTGTGTATTATTACAATGTACAATAACTTTCTCCTGGGGTCGCTGTGTGCTTTGTTGGTTTTATGTTCCGTTCCTGTATCTATATTGCTTTATTTTATTACACCTGCTATAAACCACATTATATAAGACTCAACCCAGCACAGAGCACATGGGGGCTGAGATGTCGGATGTGGTGACTGTGTCAGTGTACGGGTATACACCTACATGACGTGCGTCTGTTCTCAGCTGTACGTTGTATATTAGAGTAGGTCACCGCACACAACTGTGACCCAAATATACACCCCACAATCTCACACCTGGGGGCAAAGCCCAGCGACAATGTTATTTCCTCCAAACCCAGTTATTATTGATGCATTATACAACACTTGTCTTTTGTGCTTCTTCAATGTAGAATATGTAGGATACCACATGGGATGATACGGGGCGTAGATAGGATCAGACAGTGAGCCCGGACTGTGACCCAATAATGGACGTCAAAGTTCCAGTAGAAGACAACCCCATTTGGATGTGATGGTGAAGCAATAACTTGTCACTAAAGTTTATGTCTTATGGATTCATTTAGTAATAACATATTAGACCTTAATACAGTTAATATACACTGTGTACTATGATAGCACTGAACGTACAATGATAGCACCGAACACAGATGTGGACAATGCATGATCAGTACAGATGGTTTATAGGCTGCCAGAGAGATGATGCGACCCCAGGGCCGTGGGGTACTCAGCAGCCGGGCCTCTGTGGATGCTGGTGGGGGATATCACGGTGGCTGACCCAGTCCGTGGCCCAGGGCGGTCACCCAAAAGGGGAATTATTTATAGGGGATTTGGAAAGTTTGTGACGCCACCTGTGGAATGCGGCAAAAGGGAGCTGCCGCTGCGGAGCAGTCCTCTGGAGCTGGTGTTACGGCAGCATGGATGGTGTGGCTCTCCACAGGTAGAGCTAGCTCCAGGGCAGTGTAGGTAGTGTAAGTTGTGCTGGGCGTTGTAGTGCCGGGGGGCAAGAGGGCGCAGATGAAAGAATGGACGGAGGCAGTACGGTGCAGTCACCCGAGCTTTTACTCACAGTTCTTATGACAGTTCCACTGGTGCACTGTACAGGTGCCAGCCTCCCATGTTGCGCCGCGTTCACCAGGCTGGGGTTCAGCACTTCCTCAGGCAGATTAGGAGCACCTGACGGAACCCCACTTTCTTGTGTTCCTAGCCAGACCGTCTTCACGCTGGGTCTTTCTCCCTCCAGCCCTGCGCTGCCCACTCTCAATCCCCCTCGGGTGCTCTGAAGTCCCTCCTGTCTTGTTGGAGTTCCCGGACCTGCTTGACCCTCAAGGGGATTAGAATGAGGCATTGGTGACTCGCCCCCTGGGCCGTGGGGCACTCGGAACCGGGCAATAGGGAGACGATGGGGGTAGTTGTGGCGACCCGGTCCTGTGGCTCAGGGTGGTCAGACCAGTGGCAGTCTTTTAGATGTTTTAAGAGATGTCCGACTACGCCACCCGTGGATTGCGGTTATTAGGAACCGCCGCTGCAGGGCAGACCGCTGGGGCCGATGATGTATGCAGCTGGGATGGTGTGACTCCCCACGGGAAGAGTGCGGCCCCAGGGCAGTGTAGTGGATGGTGGGAGTGATGGTGGTGAGAGTCCCAGTACCGGTAATGCCGGAGGAGCGAAAAAGCACACAGACATCATACTGCAGTCCAGGGTCTTTACTCACGGTTAATATCCAAGTCACTTCTGCAGGGAATGACCGCCCGAGCCGTGCTGCGTCCACCAGGTGAGGGGCTCGGTCAACTCCCAGACAGCTCAGGAGTATGGCTCAAGACCCCCTTTTGTCCTTTCTCTGGCCTGCCATCACCAGTGACCCACTTTTGTCCAGCTACCGCGGACTTGTGCGGTTAAACGTGGGCCCCGTCCTCCGCTGTCCTATATGTTGCCTTCCTAGCAGGTTTGATGAGGTGTCGCACCAATATATGATCACGACCTCCAGTCTTTGGCTGAGGGTTGTTTCTCCTCCGCCAACTTAGGATCCGGTACCCTTAATCTGCCTGACCCTTCACCCTGGATTCTCATGGGTTCTTAGTGTCCCTTCCACCTTGTTTCTGAGCCCTTCTGTTTCTTCCTCTCTTTCTTTGCTGTTCCTTTCTGTTTCTGTTCCTTTCTGTTCCTGGCCCTCTCCTCAGGCCTGCCTCATGGAGCAGGGCCCAGACTGAGCCACAGCTCCCTATCAGCCCTCCTCTCAACTTCTCCTCACAGACTGAACCCAGATCTAAGATGGCTCCTCCCTTTTATACTTCCCTCTAGAAACATGAGCCCAGGTGACCAGCAACCAATGGGCTCCTACCTACGCTCAGGAACTAACCCCTATCTGCCCCTACAGCACTGGGTGTTCCACCCCCTCCCCACTCCAGACAGGGACATAGTCGGTCGTGCCTGCACTTCTGTCTAGTGGGAGCACCGTTGACCTGTCCCTCGGAAATGGGGTGTGTGTGCTGTATGCAGCTAACTGAGCCCTGGTCCATACTCCATCCTTACCTGGGAGTGGAATACCACACCTCTGGCAGAGGTGCAATACCCCTGTAGCGGCCGAACCCTCGGGGCGCTACATTCCCCCCTGGTAAAGCACAGCACGTCCTCGGGCTGGAAAAGAGCAAAAACAGTTAATTACAGGACATGCAAACTTTTTCAATAACTTTTTACATCAGAAACGGACGACATTGTTCAATTCCCTTTATGGGAAACACTTTTCTTTGTCATTGTTAATACTACCGGAACTCTTTTATCATATAAAACATTATATAAAACATTTGCATTATCACCTAGCAGCATATAAAACTTTCTCATGTAAAACATTTTCAAATACGGCATATTCTTGTATCCTGACCGCGGGGCAACTTGCGACCAGATGTTCTTTCTTCTTAAAGGTGCAACAGTCCAGTAAACTTGTCTTGAGGTAGACGTTGCGGTTTTTATATAAAACCAGTAGGGGGCGCTTTAGGGCGCTTTAGGAAGCACAACTATATACAAGGGATTGGCCGTTCCCAGTCCTCGGCCGGTTGAGAAGGGGGGATGGCTGCTCACAGTCCTCAGCCTGTTAAAGGGAAGAGGGATGGCTGCTCTCAGTCCTCAGCCAGGTTACTTAGGGGATAGGGCAACAGTCACACAGCCCTACATCAGTCCCAACGGGGACCACACTTTATTCTGGAAACAGTCCCAAACAGTTCCTTTGTACCCCGACGGGTAACTATTTACACTGGTATGCTACTGTTTACTGGTAGCGATACCCTCCAGTCGCTCCTTGCTCCTCATAATCTTCAGGCCCGTCCGGGCCCTCTTGGTACTCAGAGTCCGAGTAGTGCTGTTCCTCCTCCTCTACTACTCTGTGGACATGGAGGGCGTACCATCCCTTCACGCCTTGGTGCCGGGAGTAAGACACCACATCCCCTGGAAATAGGTCCCGCCCTCGATGACCTTCCGGCAGGTGACTCTCCACATCCCTCCTCGTCACGAACACGTCGCTGATGGTCTCAGGGTCTCGGATGAAACCCCAGTCGCGCTCCATTTGGAACTTCACAACAGTTCCGGTGACTCGGGGACTGCGGGCAGTTCGGGGATCTCGCCGGGCTTTCATTTTCTGCTCCGCACTCCGTACCTGCAGCTTCTCTTGTTTCACGCGCCGCTCTCGCTGCTCCCTCTCAAACATCTCCAGCTGTTGGCGGCAGGCTTCCCGCCGTTCGGCTGCGTCCACCCGTGTTTCCTTCGTGAACCCCATTAGGTCCTCCCCTGTGGGGTCCCATTCAAACTGGGCATCCTCCAACGGTAGCTGGGGGGTTTCCTGAGGCGCCGGAGCAGGGATGAGGGGCTCAGATGGTACTCCAACCTCCACGGGCGTGCTCCTCCGAAAGCGGGGGTTGACATACTCGGGGGGCCAGATGAAAGGAAGCCCATCCGGACTGGTATGTTGGGCGAAGAGATCTGCGCCCAGTGGTGGTACTGCAGAGGCAGGGGGCGCGAGCGGGTTGGCGGCGCCCGGGGGCACGTGGCCTTGCGACCAGGCCCGCGCTGGTCGCTTCCTAGTTGCTCCCAGGGGTGGTACAGCAGGTGCAGGGGGTTCCGTCGGGGCAGCGGCGCCCGGGGGCGCTAGGCCTTGCGGCCGGGCCTGCGGTGGTGGTTTACTGAGCACGCCCGGGGTCAGAGGGCACGGTGTGGGGCGGGGCTCACTGGCAGCGTCGACGGCCTGGGGGCCGGTTGATGGCGGTGGCGGTACGGTGTCGACGGCGAGTCCAGGTGCGTTGGGCTCCGCAACAGGGTGCAGGGGCAGGTCGGCGGCCCCAGGGTTCGGGGTAGGGGTGTCTCCGTTACCTGCCTCTGCTGTCGCGGCCTCCTCCGCGGCGTCGTTATCAGCCTCCGCTCTGTCTTCACTGCCCTCGGTGGCTGGTGTGCTCCTGGACGTCGACAGCGCCTCCTGCTGCAGGGTCACAGCCCGCCGAGCCACTTCTTCTTTCTACCCGGCTATCACGTCCTGCTGCGCCCGGACCATTCTCCGGTCCAGCTCCTCCAACGCCGCCCGTGCATACTCGGGGTCCTCCTTGGGGAGATGGGCTAGCAGCTCTGTGAGGCTGCATGGTGGTGTGGCTTGCAGCAGGCCCCTTGCCAAAGTGCTGGAGCTGGTTCCTTTCTCCATCTCCGGGTGCGGCCTGGCCAGACTGATCCAGACCACCCCCTGCCCCGCAGTTTTCTTCTCTTTCCGCCCCCATGGGGGGTGGTCCTGGGGCATTCTGCTGACAATCACTCTCAGGGGCAGCCCCCTCACGTTGACGGACATTTCTACCGCCGTGCTCATGGTTGTTGGGGGCGGGCTTCCTCTTTGGCGCCATTCTGGGACCCGGCCCACGATGGGAGGTGGCCTCCTGTGGTCTTTTGGCGCGCACATTATGGCGCTCGTTCTTCTGGGGCAGGCGCCATCTTTAGTACAATGAAACAGTCTCTTTTCAGGCGCACAGTACCCGTTGTTAGCGGGCACGAAATCCTGCCGGCCACGCCAAAGCTGACTCGCCCCCTGGGCCGTGGGGCACTCGGAACCGGGCAATAGGGAGACGATGGGGGTAGTTGTGGCGACCCGGTCCCGTGGCTCAGGGTGGTCAGACCAGTGGCAGTCTTTTAGATGTTTTAAGAGATGTCCGACTACGCCACCCGTGGATTGCGGTTATTAGGAACCGCCGCTGCAGGGCAGACCGCTGGGGCCGATGATGTATGCAGCTGGGATGGTGTGACTCCCCACGGGAAGAGTGCGGCCCCAGGGCAGTGTAGTGGATGGTGGGAGTGATGGTGGTGAGAGTCCCAGTACCGGTAATGCCGGAGGAGCGAAAAAGCACACAGACAACGTACTGCAGTCCAGGGTCTTTACTCACGGTTAATATCCAAGTCACTTCTGCAGGAAATGACCGCCCGAGCCGTGCTGCGTCCACCAGGTGAGGGGCTCGGTCAACTCCCAGACAGCTCAGGAGTATGGCTCAAGACCCCCTTTTGTCCTTTCTCTGGCCTGCCTCACCAGTGACCCACTTTTGTCCAGCTACCGCGGACTTGTGCGGTTAAACGTGGGCCCCGTCCTCCGCTGTCCTATATGTTGCCTTCCTAGCAGGTTTGATGAGGTGTCGCACCAATAAATGATCACGACCTCCGGTCTTTGGCTGAGGGTTGTTTCTCCTCCACCAACTTAGGATCCGGTACCCTTAATCTGCCTGACCCTTCACCCTGGATTCTCGTGGGTTCTTAGTGTCCCTTCCACCTTCTTGTTCCTGAGCCCTTCTGTTTCTTCCTCTCTTTCTTTGCTGTTCCTTTCTGTTTCTGTTCCTTTCTGTTCCTGGCCCTCTCCTCAGGCCTGCCTCATGGAGCTGGGCCCAGACTGAGCCACAGCTCCCTGTCAGCCCTCCTCTCAACTTCTCCTCACAGACTGAACCCAGATCTAAGATGGCTCCTCCATTTTATACTTCCCTCTAGAAACATGAGCCCAGGTGACCAGCAACCAATGGGCTCCTACCTACGCTCAGGAACCAACCCCTATCTGCCCCTACAGCACTGGGTGTTCCACCCCCCTCCCCACTCCAGACAGGGACATAGTCGGTCGTGCCTGCACTTCTGTCTAGTGGGAGCACCGTTGAGCTGTCCCTCGGAAATGGGGTGTGTGTGCTGTATACAGCTAACTGAGCCCTGGTCCATACTCCATCCTTACCTGGGAGTGGAATACCACACCTCTGGCAAAGGTGCAATACCCCTGTAGCGGCCGAACCCTCTGGGCGCTACATTGGAAACTAACTATATGTAATGCACACGCCCGGGCTGAGCGGCGTGTGCGTGTGATTCCACTGGACCGTGCCGGAGAGTGAATGCCTGGAGGGGCGTAACTAGGTATTCACCAGATCCGACCAGGGTCGCACGACGGCATACGACGCCAGTGCACCAAGGAGGAACCGAGCAGAGGGACCAGGTGCTACTCCAGGACAGACCCCAGACACGGCTGTTGACCCACACAGGGGAATACAGGAACAGACTGGTTAGGCTGGCACACAGACTGGTGGGAATAGGCAGGCACGACTGGTATGCAGGCAGGCAAGCACGGCTAGAGTGCAGACAGGGAGGCACTAGCAGGTAGGAACACAGGCGGGATAGGACCCAGTACACACTGGGACACAGGAACAGAACCACAGATGTGGCGGACAAACACAGCAGAGTGAGGCCGCCCAGAGAGGTGAGCGAGAGCAGGGCAGGACGAGACCGCCTGGAGCGGTGAGCAAGAGTAGAGCAGGACGAGGCCGCCTGGAGCAGTGAGCAAGAGTAGAGCAGGACAATGCCGCCTGGAGCGGTGAGCAAGAGTAGAGCAGGACAAGGTCGCCTGGAGAGGTGAGCAAAAGGTCAGAGCTGAGCGAGACTGCCGGAGCAGTGAGCAAGGAGTCAGAGCAGAGCGAGACTGCCGGAGCAGTGAGCAAAGGAGTCATAGCAGAGCGAGACTGCCGGAGCAGTGAGCAAAGGCAGAGCAGGCTAGAACCGTCGGAGCGGTGAGCAAAGGCAGAGCAGGCTAGAACCGCCGGAGCGGTGAGCAAAGGCAGAGCAGGCTAGAACCGCCGGAGCGGTGAGCAAAGGCAGAGCAGGCTAGAACCGCCGGAGCGGTGAGCAAAGGCAGAGCAGGCTAGAACCGCCGGAGCGGTGAGCAAAGGCAGAGCAGGCTAGAACCGCCGGAGCGGTGAGCAAAGGCAGAGCAGGCTAGAACCGCCGGAGCGGTGAGCAAAGGCAGAGCAGGCTAGAACCGCCGGAGCAGTGAGCAAAGGCAGAGCAGGCTAGAACCGCCGGAGCGGTGAGCAAAGGCAGAGCAGGGGGGACAGGGCTCTGTTCACACGGAACAGACAGGAAGGGAAAGGCAGAACCAGATACCCACTGGGTACTTGCAGTGAAGTAGCGAGTGGACCACAAACTCACAAACGGGAGTACAGTGACAACGAGCAGGAGTTAGGTACGAGTTCAGACTCTGCAGAAAAAGGAAAGGTACGGACATAGAGAAACACGGGAAACAGGCTAGAAGAGAATACAGACAAGAACAGACACAGTAGCAAGATACAGGAGCGGGTCTAGGTAGCAGCCCCTAGAAGGCGGGAGGAACAGGTTAGGAGCGTGTTCAGACAGGACAGACAAGATACAGGAGCGGGTCTAGGTAATCGGCCCCTAGAAGGCGGGAGGAACAGGCTAGGAGCGTGTTCAAACAGGCTAGGAAATACAGCCTCCAGGATAGGCAGACAAGAGAACACAGAAGGGACTTGGCACATTCAGAGTGCAAGAGCACACTAAATGAAACACAATGCTCAGGCAGGGATTGATTGGAGCAGCTGGGTTAAATACCAGGTGACAGACAGCAATAGGCTGAGGACGCACAAGGGGTGTGCCTGTAGCAGGTACAAAAAGCAGGAAGTGATCGGGCGCCGCCCTTAAGCAGCAGAAACAGACACAAACAGACAGCATAGAGGGAAGCCAGAGAGACATTCTGGACTGGAGATCAAGTGCGCGCTCTTGCACAGTGGGAGATGGACCACTATGCAAGGACGCCGCCAGGTATGTTACACTATATAAGCCAGAAGCCTCCGGTTTTCCCAGCCGAGACTAAGAGTAACACGGCTGGACCAGGGGCCGGTCCCCTTCTTGCGGCCTACGATCCCTCTGTCTTCTGACAGATTTGGGGCGTACGGGTGCCGTCCTGCACTCGCCGTACCCCCTAGGATCCCTTCTGTAGATCGGAGCCTACTCCTCTGCTCCCCTCCAGGGCCTCTAGGACTGGGCCCTGCTTGTGGAGCAGAGCTCCTAAAGAGACTCTGCTCCGTGTCTGACTGACTTCAGTCACTGACTGTTCTTTCTGTTCTGCCATCCTAAGATGGCTTCCCTTTATATACTGTAAAAGTGCTCCCCTAAACTTCTTCCTCCACCCACACTCACTACTAGTTCCCTCCTACCTTTGGGTTCCCCCTACTCTAGCCAGGGACAGGGCTCAGCAGCTGCTCACATGCATGTTGCCCTTCCAGCCAGCCTGGAGTAGTGTAGTGTTGGATGCAGGTGTTGGGGTTCCGGGCAGCACTCCATCCTTACCTGAGAGAAGGGAGACACCACACCTCTGGGTGAGGTGCAGTACCTCTGTGGCGACTGAACCCTCAGGGGCGCCACACCCCCACAATGCTCTTCCACAAAATATGATGCCTCACAGTGCCCACTATACCATGAGATGCCCCACAGTACTTTACCACAGAAATGATGCCCCGAAGTTGAATCTATAACATATTATGCCCCAATAAAGAATGATGCCTCCATAATGCCCCCACACAGTAAGATGCAAACACAAATTACAATGCTCCTTTTTTTTCCCCACACAATATGAAGCCCCTCCAATGCCCCCACCCTCATTATGATGCCCCCAAACACAGTATCATGCCCACACATTGCCTTCACACAATATGAAGCCCCTCTGATGCCTCCTCCTCATTATGATGCTCCCAACACAGTATCATGCCCACACATTGCCCCCACACAATATGAAGCCCCTCTGATGCTTCCTCCTTGTTATGATGCTCCCAACACAGTATCACGCCCACACATTGCTCCCACACAATGTGAAGCCCCTCTTATGCCTCCTCCTCATTATGATGCTCCCAACACAGTATCATTTCCACATGTTGCCCCCACACAGTAAGATACAAACACAAATTACAATGCCCCCTCTTGCCTCAACACAATATAAATCTCCTCCAATGCCTCCACCCTCATTATGATGCCCATCAAAACAGTATCATGACCACACAATATGATGCCCCTCCAATGCCTTCACTTTCATTATGATGCCCCCAAAACAGTATCATGACACCACATAGCCCCCACACAATATGAAGCCCCTCCAATGCCTCCACCCTCATTATGATGCCCCCAACACAGTATAATGTCCTCACATAATATGAAGCCCTTCCACTGCTGCCACCCTCATTATGATGCCCCTACTTTGCACCCATACAGATTCACGCCCCTACAGTACTTCTCATTCATTATGAAGCTTCCAAAGTGCCCCTCACAAAGAATAGGCTTAAAAAATGAATACTTACCTAGCCTCATTTTCACGGTGAGCGTAGCAGACCTGTACCGCTCTATGCTGTGAGAGGCTCAGCGCAGCATGCGCCTTCTAGTGATGTCTTCACACGTCTTAGACGGTGGAGGCCACGCACAGGCTGGATGGTAAAACAGAGCCCATATAGCTAGTCTACAATTAATTCTTTTAGCAGATTCAAGAAAAGTAAAGTTGTTGTGAGCAGTGATAACCAAACTTTATATCTGGCACCTTCAAGGAAGTGGCAGTAAAATTTGAAGGCCCACTTGATTGCCAACAATTCACAATTACCAATGTCATAATTCTTCTCAGTGGATGAAAATTTTCGTGAAAAAAAGAGTATCAACAAAGTTGCATGAGAGACGGGGTACCAGCAGTAGAACCTATCCAACATCCATCTCAGAGGTGTCAGCCTCCTCTATAAAAGTACACTCTAATTCGGGCTGGACTAATGCGGTGTCGGATGAGATATGCTCCTTTAGTTCAGTGAAGGCATGGATGGCAACAGGTTTACAGTTAATCTGCCCTCTTCTTGGTCAACTCCGTATGTCGTTTGGCAATCTTGGAAAAAAATGTAATAACTTTATGATAATAGCTGGCAAACCGAAGAAATCGCTGCAAGGCTTTCAGATATTTGGATTGCACCCTCTCCTTAAACGCTTGGCCCTTAGAAGGATCCATTCTGAAATCTTTATCAGACAAGATACACCCCAGGAAATTTACTTCTTAAACCAAGAACACACAGTTTTCAAGTTTGGAAAATTTAGAATTGTCTCTGAGTCTTTACAGTACAGTACGTACATGTTGCATGTGTGAATAAAAATCAGGTGAATAAATCAAGATGCTATCCAGATAGACAACCACATATTGACCACTGATATCTCTGAATAAGTCATTAACAAAGCAGACTCGAAAATGAACTAGTAGTCTTGAAAGTTTGCAATTTGCTGCCACCTTTCAGTTAGCCATTAAAAGGTATCAACCATTGAGGACTCTTAAATCTTTATATTTTTCTGTCTACTGGCTAACACGGTACAAAGACATATTTTTCCTGTACATATACATATATTTTTCCTGTATAAGTTATTCACAAAATTTTGAAAAACAGCCGGCACATTACTGTGCCCAGAAGGCATCACAAGATTCTCATGACCCTCAGATGTGTTAAATGCCATATTCCACTCATCTCCTTCTTTTATCAGGTTATATGTACTCGAGATCAAGCTTGGTGACTGTGGCGCCACTGAGGGTTTTGTCACCACAGAGGTACTGCACCTCACCCAGAGGTGTGGTGTCTCCTTCTCTCAGGTAAGGAGGGAGTGCTGCATGGAACCCCAACACCCGCATTCAACACTACACTGCTCCAGGCCGGCTGGAAGGACAAGATGCAATGTGTTTCCCTGCTGAGCCCTGGCCCTGGCTGGAGTGGGGGGAACCCAAAGGTAGGGGGAACCAGTAGTGGGTGTGGGTGGAGGAAGTAGTTTATGGGAGCACTCATACAGTAGATATATAAAAGGTAGACATCTTAAGACAGTGGGTTGTTGAGTAGGGACAGTTCAGAGGAACAGTCAGGGAGCAGAGTCTCTGTAGGAGCTCTGCTCCACTACAAAGTCCCAGGACTGAGGCCTAGAAGGGGAGCAGGGAGTAAGCTCCGTTCTACAGAAGGGATCCTAGGGGAGTACGGCGAGTGCACCCGTACACCCCGAACCTGCCAAGTGCCAGGAGGATCTTGGCCGCAAGAAGGGGACAGGCCCCTGGCCCGGTCATGCAGCTTCAGGCCTCGGCTGAAAAAAAAAGGAGGCTTCTGACTTCTATAGCCGGGAGCCAAACTTCCACTTCAATCCAAGTAAGGTCAAGCAGGTCAGGGGGGACCTCGCAGCACCCGAACAAGATTCACAGTGGGAAGTGCAGGGCAGGAGGGCGTAAGACCCAGCGTGAAGTCGGTCTAGAGAGGCACATAAGAAAGTGGGGTTCTGCCAGGTACACCCGAGCTGCCTGAGGAAGGACTGAACCCCTGCCCGGTGAATGCAGTGCGACGCGGGAGGCTTGCACCAGTACAGTGCACCTGTGGACTGTCTAAGAACTGTGAGTAAAGCTTGGATGACTGCACTGAGCTGCCTCCGCTCCTTTATTTCGCCGGTGCCATTTCCCTCCCTGCACTACAACGCCCAGCGCACCTCCTCCATTTATCTACACTGCCCTGAGGCCTGCTCCACCTGTGGGGAGCTGTTCCATCTCAAGCTGCCCTATCATCTGCCTTAGAGGACTGTCGCAGCGCTGGTGATCCTCACCAGACACCACAGGTGGCGTCACGAAAAATCCCAAAAACCCCATAATAGAAGTTTCCCCCCCTTTTCACTGACTGCCCTGGGTCACAGACCGGGCCAGCCACCGTGATATCCCCTGCAAGCAGCCAGAGGCCCGGCTGCCGAGTACCCCACGGCCCTGGGGGCGAGTCATGACCATCAGGCTTCCAACAGTTGGCTGTAGAAATCAGGGATGATTGACAGAGGATATTAATTCTTTACCATGATTTTGTTAAGTTCCCGGTAGCTAAAACAAGGTCTGAGGCCACTATCTTTTTTACCAAAAAAGAAACCTGCACACAATATCAGTACCAAAGTACCAAAAAGTACACCCTGGGTGAGAGGTTTATCATTAATGGTTGTGACCCTGGAGCAGTTACACAGTGGAGCTCTCTACCGTGAGAGCGGTCACACCGTGGAGCTCTCTACCATAAAAACAATCACATCGCGAAGCTCTCTACCGTAAAAGCAGTCACACCGCGGAGCTATCTACCATAAGAGCGGTTGATGCTCTCCCCTGGGCCGTGGGGTACTCGGTGCCGGGCCAGTGGGTGCAGGGGATGCCACAGTGGCAGTGACCCAGTCCGTGACCCGGGGCGGTCAATAAAAGGGGATTATAGTTTTTATAGTTTAATGTTTGTGACGCCACCTGTGGTTTATGGAGCCGCCGCTGTTGTGCAGATACCCTGGAGCTGATGGTGACGCAGCAAAGTTGGTTCAGCTATCCACAGGTAGAGCTAAGCTCCAGGGCAATGCAGGGATGATTAATGAGGTAGATGTTGCTGTGCAGTGTAGTGCAGGGGATGGCGCAGATAATAATTCCAGGACACAGTGGGGTGCAGTCATCAAGATTTACTCACAGTTGTTGAACTCCAGGCTACCAGGACCAGGGTAACCTCCCACGCCATCCTGTGTTTACCAAGGCAGGGGTTCAGCAAACTCCCAGGTGTTTCAGGAGTACATAATGGGACCCCATTCTGTGTGCCTTCCTCGGTCATCTTCCTGCGCTGGCTCTCACCCTCCTGCCCTGCGCCTCGCAACCAGTGTCCCAAGCCGGTAACCTCGGATTTTGGCGGGCAATCTGCAGTCCCCTGAATCCTATGTGGTTACCTTTTTAGCGATTAGTTGCGGTTGTGAGCAACTACACCCTGAAAGTGCAGTAGCCTCCGGTTTCTAGTTGAGCCTTGTAGTTCTCCACTAGTTGGGGGCCGGTCCCCTTTGCAGTCCACGTTCCTGCAGATTCGAGCGCATGGGTGGATTCCTGCACTTCCCATGCACCTGGGATCCACTCACTTCTGGAGCCTTCCTGTGCTCCCTTACTCGTCCTGTCAGTCCTCCTGGGCCTCTCTTCCTAGGCCCGCTCCTGCTCCCACTACTTCTCCTCAGACTGATCGGACTCAAGATGGTTACCTCTTTATATACTGCTTCTGAACTGCTCCCATGTCCTTCTTCCTCCACCCACACCCACTACATGGTTCCACCCTCCAGCTAGGGACCAGGGACTGTGCTCTCCCTTAGGAGCAATCTCGCCATTCTCTCTGAAGTGGAGTGTAATGAATGCAAGTGTGTGGGTCCCGGGCAGTACTAGATCCTTACCTGAGAGTGGGATACCACTCCTCTGGGTGAGATGCAGTACCTCTGCGGCGACTGAACCCACAGGGGTGCCACACTGTCACACTGTGGATCTCTGCACCGTAAGAGCGGTCACAATGTGGAGCTCTGTACTGTAAGAGCGGTCACACTATAGAGCTCTGTACTGTAATAGCGGTCACACTATAGAGCTCTGTACTGTAAGAGCAGTCACACGATGGAGCTCTGTACTGTAAGAGCGGTCACACTACGTAGCTCTGCACTGTAAGAGCGGTAACACTATAGAGCTCTGTACTGTAAGAGCGGTCACACTATAGAGCTCTGTACTGTAAGAGCGGTAACATTATGGAGCTCTGTACTGTAAGAACGGTTACACTATAGAGCTCTGTACTGTAATAGCGGTCACACTATAGAGCTCTGCACTGTAAGAGCGGTCACACTATAGAGCTCTGTACTGTAAGAGCGGTCACACTATAGAGCTCTGTACTGTAAGAGCGGTCACACTATGGAGCTCTGTACTGTAAGAGCGGTCACACTATAGAGCTCTGTACTGTAAGAGCGGTCACACTATGGAGCTCTGTACTGTAAGAGCGGTCACACTATATAGCTCTGCACTGTAAGAGCGGTCACACTATAGAGCTCTGTACTGTAAGAGCGGTCACACTATAGAGCTCTGTACTGTAAGAGCGGTCACACGATGGAGCTCTGCACTGTAAGAGCGGTCACACTATAGAGCTCTGTACTGTAAGAGCGGTCACACTATAGAGCTCTGTACTGTAAGAGCGGTCACACTATAGAGCTCTGTACTGTAAGAGCAGTCACACGATGGAGCTCTGTACTGTAAGAGCGGTCACACTATGTAGCTCTGCACTGTAAGAGCGGTAACACTATAGAGCTCTGTACTGTAAGAGCGGTCACACTATAGAGCTCTGTACTGTAAGAGCGGTAACATTATGGAGCTCTGTACTGTAAGAACGGTTACACTATAGAGCTCTGTACTGTAATAGCGGTCACACTATAGAGCTCTGTACTGTAAGAGCGATCACACTGTGGAGCTCTGTACTGTAACAGCGGTCACACTATAGAGCTCTGTACTGTAAGAGCGGTCACACTATGGAGCTCTGTACTGTAAGAGCGGTCACACTATGTAGCTCTGCACTGTAAGAGCGGTCACACTATAGAGCTCTGTACTGTAAGAGCGGTCACACTATAGAGCTCTGTACTGTAAGAGCGGTAACATTATGGAGCACTGTACTGTAAGAGCGGTCACACTATAGAGCTCTGTACTGTAAGAGCGGTCACACTATAGAGCTCTGCACTGTAAGAGCGGTCACACTATGGAGCTCTGTACTGTAAGAGCGGTCACACTATGCAGCTCTGTACTGTAAGAGCGGTCACACTATGGAGCTCTGTACTGTAAGAGCGGTCACACTATAGAGCTCTGCACTGTAAGACCGGTCACACTGTGGAGCTCTGTACTGTAAGAGCAGTCACACGATGGAGCTCTGTACTGTAAGAGCGGTCACACTATAGAGCTCTGTACTGTAAGAGCGGTCACACTATAGAGCTCTGTACTGTAAGAGCGGTCACACTATGGAGCTCTGTACTGTAAGAGCGGTCACACTATGGAGCTCTGTACTGTAAGAGCGGTCACACTATAGAGCTCTGCACTGTAAGACCGGTCACACTGTGGAGCTCTGTACTGTAAGAGCAGTCACACGATGGAGCTCTGTACTGTAAGAGCGGCCACACTATGGAGCTCTGCACTGTAAGAGCGGTCACACTATAGAGCTCTGTACTGTAAGAGCGGTCACATTATGGAGCTCTGTACTGTAAGAGCGGTCACACAATGGAGCTCTGCACTGTAAGAGCGGTCACACAATGGAGCTCTGTACTGTAAGAGCGGTCACACTATAGAGCTCTGTACTGTAAGAGCTGTCACACTATAGAGCTCTGTAGTGTAAGAGCGGTCACACAATGGAGCTCTGTACTGTAAGAGCGGTCACACAATGGAGCTCTGTACTGTAAGAGCGGTCACACTATAGAGCTCTGTACTGTAAGAGCGGTCACACTATAGAGCTCTGTACTGTAAGAGCGGGTCACACTATAGAGCTCTGCACTGTAAGAGCGGTCACACTGTGGAGCTCTCCACTGTAAGAGCTGTCACACTATGGAGCGCTGCACTGTAAGAGCGGTCACACTATAGAGCTCTGCACTGTAAGAGCGGTCTCACTGTGGAGCTCTGTACTGTAAAAACGGTCACAATATAGAGCTCTGTACTGTAAGAGCGGTCACACTATGGAGCTCTGTACTGTAAGAGCGGTCACACTATGGAGCTCTGTACTGTAAGAGCGGTCACACTATAGAGCTCTGTACTGTAAGAGCGGTCACACTATAGAGCTCTGTACTGTAAGAGCGGTCACACTATGGAGCTCTGTACAGTAAGAGCGGTCACACTATAGAGCTCTATACTGTGAGACCGGTCACACTATAGAGCTCTGTACTGTAAGAGCGGTCACACTATGGAGCTCTGTACAGTAAGAGCGGTCACACTGTAGAGCTCTATACTGTGAGACCGGTCACACTATAGAGCTCTGTACTGTAAGAGCGGTCACACTATAGAGCTCTGTACTGTAAGAGCGATAACACTATGTAGCTCTGCACTCTAAGAGCAGTCACATTTTTGGAGCTCTGTACAGTTAGAGCGGTCACACTGTAGAGCTCTATACTGTGAGACCGGTCACACTATAGAGCTCTGTACTGTAAGAGCGATAACACTATGTAGCTCTGCACTGTAAGAGCGGTCACACTATGGAGCTCTGTACAGTAAGAGCGGTGACACGTGTGGAACTCTGTACTGTAAGAGCGGTCACACTATGGAGCTCTGTACTGTAAGAGCGGTCACACTATAGAGCTCTGTACTGTAAGAGCGGTCACCCTATGAGCTCTGTACTGTAAGAGCGGTCACACTATAGAGCTCTGTACTGTAAGAGCGGTCACACTATGAGCTCAGTACTGTAAGATCGGTCACACTATTGAGCTCTGTACTGTAAGAGCGGTCACACTGTGGAAATCTGTACTGTAAGAGCGGTGACACGTGTGGAGCTCTGTACTGTAAGAGCGGTCACACTATGGTGCTCTGTACTGTAAGAGCGGTCACACTATGGAGCTCTGTACTGTAAGAGCGGTCATACTATCAGCTCTGTACTGTAAGAGTGGTCACACTATGGAGCTCTGTACTGTAAGAGCGGTCACACTATAGAGCTCTGTACTGTAAGAGCGGTCACACTATGGAGCTCTATACTATAAGAGCGGTCACACTATAGAGCTCTGTACTGTAAGAGCGGTCACACTACAGAGCTCTATACTGTAAGAGCGGTCACACTATAGAGCTCTGTACTATAAGAGCAGTCACACTATAGAGCTCTGTAGTGTAAGAGCGGTCACACAATGGAGCTCTGTACTGTAAGAGCGGTCACACAATGGAGCTCTGTACTGTAAGAGCGGTCACACTATAGAGCTCTGTACTGTAAGAGCGGTCACACTATAGAGCTCTGTACTGTAAGAGCGTGTCACACTATAGAGCTCTGCACTGTAAGAGCGGTCACACCGTGGAGCTCTGCACTGTAAGAGCTGTCACACTATGGAGCGCTGCACTGTAAGAGCGGTCACACTATAGAGCTCTGCACTGTAAGAGCGGTCTCACTGTGGAGCTCTGTACTGTAAAAACGGTCACAATATAGAGCTCTGTACTGTAAGAGCGGTCACACTATGGAGCTCTGTACTGTAAGAGCGGTCACACTTTGGAGCTCTGTACTGTAAGAGCGGTCACACTATAGAGCTCTGTACTGTAAGAGCGGTCACACTATAGAGCTCTGTACTGTAAGAGCGGTCACACTATGGAGCTCTGTACAGTAAGAGCGGTCACACTATAGAGCTCTATACTGTGAGACCGGTCACACTATAGAGCTCTGTACTGTAAGAGCGGTCACACTATGGAGCTCTGTACAGTAAGAGCGGTCACACTGTAGAGCTCTATACTGTGAGACCGGTCACACTATAGAGCTCTGTACTGTAAGAGCGGTCACACTATAGAGCTCTGTACTGTAAGAGCGATAACACTATGTAGCTCTGCACTCTAAGAGCAGTCACATTTTTATAGCTCTGTACAGTTAGAGCGGTCACACTGTAGAGCTCTATACTGTGAGACCGGTCACACTATAGAGCTCTGTACTGTAAGAGCGATAACACTATGTAGCTCTGCACTGTAAGAGCGGTCACACTATGGAGCTCTGTACAGTAAGAGCGGTGACACGTGTGGAACTCTGTACTGTAAGAGCGGTCACACTATGGAGCTCTGTACTGTAAGAGCGGTCACACTATAGAGCTCTGTACTGTAAGAGCGGTCACCCTATGAGCTCTGTACTGTAAGAGCGGTCACACTATAGAGCTCTGTACTGTAAGAGCGGTCACACTATGAGCTCAGTACTGTAAGATCGGTCACACTATTGAGCTCTGTACTGTAAGAGCGGTCACACTGTGGAAATCTGTACTGTAAGAGCGGTGACACGTGTGGAGCTCTGTACTGTAAGAGCGGTCACACTATGGTGCTCTGTACTGTAAGAGCGGTCACACTATGGACCTCTGTACTGTAAGAGCGGTCATACTATCAGCTCTGTACTGTAAGAGTGGTCACACTATGGAGCTCTGTACTGTAAGAGCGGTCACACTATAGAGCTCTGTACTGTAAGAGCGGTCACACTATGGAGCTCTATACTATAAGAGCGGTCACACTATAGAGCTCTGTACTGTAAGAGCGGTCACACTACAGAGCTCTATACTGTAAGAGCGGTCACACTATAGAACTCTGTACTGTAAGAGCGGTCACACTATAGAGCTCTATACTGTAAGAGCGGTCACACTATGGAGCTCTGTACAGTAAGAGCGGTCACACTATGGAGCTCTGCACTGTAAGAGCGGTCACACTATAGAGCTCTGTACTGTAAGAGCGGTCACATTATGGAGCTCTGTACTGTAAGAGCGGTCACACAATGGAGCTCTGCACTGTAAGAGCGGTCACACAATGGAGCTCTGTACAGTAAGAGCGGTCACACTATAGAGCTCTGTACTATAAGAGCAGTCACACTAAAGAGCTCTGTACTGTAAGAGCGGTCACACAATGGAGCTCTGTACTGTAAGAGCGGTCACACTATAGAGCTCTGTACTGTAAGAGCGGTCACACTATAGAGCTCTGCACTGTACGAGCGGTCACACTGTGGAGCTCTGTACTGTAAGAGTGGTCACACTATAGAGCTCTGCACTGTAAGAGCGGTTACACTGTGGAGCTCTGCACTGTAAGATCTGTCACACTATGGAGCGCTGCACTGTAAGAGCGGTCACACTATAGAGCTCTGTACTATAAGAGCGGTCTCACTGTGGAGCTCTGTACTGTAAGAGCGGTCACAATATAGAGCTCTGTACTGTAAGAGCGGTCACACTATAGAGCTCTGTACTGTAAGAGCGGTCACACTATGGAGTTCTGTACAGTAAGAGCGGTCACACTGTAGAGCTCTGTACTGTAAGAGCGGTCACACTATAGAGCTCTGTACTGTAAGAGCGGTCACACTATAGAGCTCTGTACAGTAAGAGCGGTTACACTATGGAGCTCTGTACAGTAAGAGCGGTCACACTGTAGAGCTCTATACTGTGAGACCGGTCACACTATAGAGCTCTGTACTGTAAGAGCGATAACACTATGTAGCTCTGCACTCTAAGAGCAGTCACATTTTTGGAGCTCTGTACAGTAAGAGCAGTCACACTGTAGAGCTCTATACTGTGAGACCGGTCACACTATAGAGCTCTGTACTGTAAGAGCGATAACACTATGTAGCTCTGCACTGTAAGAGCGGTCACACTATGGAGCTCTGTACAGTAAGAGCGGTGACACGTGTGGTGCTCTGTACTGTAAGAGCGGTCACACTATGGAGCTCTGTACTGTAAGAGCGGTCACAGTATGGAGCTCTATACTATAAGAGCGGTCACACTATGGAGCTCTGCACTGTAAGAGCGGTCACACTATAGAGCTCTGTACAATAAGAGCGGTCACACTATGGAGCTCTGTACAGTAAGAGCGGTCACACTGTAGAGCTCTATACTGTGAGACCGGTCACACTATAGAGCTCTGTACTGTAAGAGCGGTCACACTATGGAGCTCTGTACAGTAATAGCGGTCACACTGTAGAGCTCTATACTGTGAGACCGGTCACAGTATAGAGCTCTGTACTGTAAGAGCGATAACACTATGTAGCTCTGCACTCTAAGAGCAGTCACATTTTTGGAGCTCTGTACAGTAAGAGCGGTCACACTGTAGAGCTCTATACTGTGAGACCGGTCACACTATAGAGCTCTGTACTGTAAGAGCGATAACACTATGTAGCTCTGCACTGTAAGAGCGGTCACACTATGGAGCTCTGTACAGTAAGAGCGGTGACACGTGTGGTGCTCTGTACTGTAAGAGCGGTCACACTATGGAGCTCTGTACTGTAAGAGCGGTCACACTATAGAGCTCTGTACTGTAAGAGCGGTCACACTATGAGCTCTGTACTGTAAGAGCGGTCACACTATAGAGCTCTGTACTGTAAGAGCGGTCACACTATGAGCTCAGTACTGTAAGATCGGTCACACTATTGAGCTCTGTACTGTAAGAGCGGTCACACTGTGGAGCTCTGTACTGTAAGAGCGGTCACACTGTGGAAATCTGTACTGTAAGAGCGGTGACACGTGTGGAGCTCTGTACTGTAAGAGCGGTCACACTATGGTGCTCTGTACTGTAAGAGCGGTCACACTATGGAGCTCTGTACTGTAAGAGCGGTCATACTATCAGCTCTGTACTGTAAGAGTGGTCACACTATGGAGCTCTGTACTGTAAGAGCGGTCACACTATAGAGCTCTGTACTGCAAGAGCGGTCACACTATGGAGCTCTATACTATAAGATCGGTCACACTATAGAGCTCTGTACTGTAAGAGCGGTCACGCTATAGACCTCTGTACTGTAAGACCGGTCACACTACAGAGCTCTATACTGTAAGAGCGGTCACACTATAGAACTCTGTACTGTAAGAGCGGTCACACTATAGAGCTCTGTACTGTAAGAGCGGTCACAGTATGGAGCTCTATACTATAAGAGCGGTCACACTATGGAGCTCTGTACAGTAAGAGCGGTCAAACTATGGAGCTCTGCACTGTAAGAGCGGTCACACTATAGAGCTCTGTACTGTAAGAGCGGTCACATTATGGAGCTCTGTACTGTAAGAGCGGTCACACAATGGAGCTCTGCACTGTAAGAGCGGTCACACAATGGAGCTCTGTACTGTAAGAGCGGTCACACTATAGAGCTCTGTACTATAAGAGCAGTCACACTATAGAGCTCTGTACTGTAAGAGCGGTCACACAATGGAGCTCTGTACTGTAAGAGCGGTCACACTATAGAGCTCTGTACTGTAAGAGCGGTCACACTATAGAGCTCTGCACTGTAAGAGCGGTCACACTGTGGAGCTCTGTACTGTAAGAGTGGTCACACTATGGAGCTCTGTACTGTAAGAGCGGTCACACTATAGAGCTCTGCACTGTAAGAGCGGTCACACTGTGGAGCTCTGCACTGTAAGAGCTGTCACACTATGGAGCGCTGCACTGTAAGAGCGGTCACACTATAGAGCTCTGTACTATAAGAGCGGTCTCACTGTGGAGCTCTGTACTGTAAGAGCGGTCACAATATAGAGCTCTGTACTGTAAGAGCGGTCACACTATAGAGCTCTGTACTGTAAGAGCGGTCACACCATGGAGCTCTGTACAGTAAGAGCGGTCACACTGTAGTGCTCTGTACTGTAAGAGCGGTCACACTATAGAGCTCTGTACAGTAAGAGCGGTCACACTGTAGAGCTCTATACTGTGAGACCGGTCACACTATAGAGCTCTGTACTGTAAGAGCGGTCACACTATTGAGCTCTGTACAGTAAGAGCGGTCACACTGTAGAGCTCTATACTGTGAGACCGGTCACACTATAGAGCTCTGTACTGTAAGAGCGGTCACACTATTGAGCTCTGTACAGTAAGAGCGGTCACACTATAGAGCTCTGTACTGTAAGAGCGATAACACTATGTAGCTCTGCACTGTAAGAGCAGTCACACTTTGGAGCTCTGTACAGTAAGAGCGGTCACACTATGGAGCTCTGTACAGTAAGAGCGGTGAAACGTGTGGAGCTCTGTACTGTAAGAGCGGTCACACTATGGAGCTCTGTACTGTAAGAGCGGTCACACTATAGAGCTCTGTACTGTAAGAGCGGTCACACTATGAGCTCAGTACTGTAAGATCGGTCACACTATTGAGCTCTGTACTGTAAGAGCGGTCACACTGTGGAGCTCTGTACTGTAAGAGCGGTCACACTGTGGAAATCTGTACTGTAAGAGCGTTGACACGTGTGGAGCTCTGTACTGTAAGAGCGGTCACACTATGGTGCTCTGTACTGTAAGAGCGGTCACACTATGGAGCTCTGTACTGTAAGAGCGGTCACACTATGAGCTCTGTACTGTAAGAGCGGTCACACTATGAGCTCTGTACTGTAAGAGTGGTCACACTATGGAGTTCTGTACTGTAAGAGCGGTCACACTATAGAGCTCTGTACTTTAAGAGCGGTCACACTATGGAGCTCTATACTATAAGAGCGGTCACACTATAGAGCTCTGTACTATAAGAGCGGTCACGCTATAGACCTCTGTACTGTAAGACCGGTCACACTACAGAGCTCTATACTGTAAGAGCGGTCACACTATAGAACTCTGTACTGTAAGAGCGGTCACACTATAGAGCTCTGTACTGTAAGAGCGGTCACAGTATGGAGCTCTATACTATAAGAGCGGTCACACTATGGAGCTCTGTACATTAAGAGCGGTGACACGTGTGGAGCTCTGTACTGTAAGAGTGGTCACACTATGGAGCTCTATAATATAAGAGCGGTCACACTATGGAGCTCTGTACTGTAAGAGTGGTCACACTATAGAGCTCTGTACTGTAAGAGCGGTCACACTATAGAGCTCTGTACTGTAAGAGCAGTCACACTATGAGCTCTGTACTGTAAGATCGGTCACACTATTGAGCTCTGTACTGTAAGAGCGGTCATACTGTGGAGCTCTGTACTGTAAGAGCGGTGACACGTGTGGAGCTCTGTACTGTAAGAGCGGTCACACTATGGAGCTCTGTACTGTAAGATCGGTCACACTATAGAGCTCTGTACTGTAAGAGCGGTCACACTATGAGCTCTGTACTGTAAGAGCGGTCACACTATAGAGCTCTGTACTGTAAGAGCGGTCACACTATGAGCTCAGTACTGTAAGATCGGTCACACTATTGAGCTCTGTACTGTAAGAGCGGTCACACTGTGGAGCTCTGTACTGTAAGAGCGGTCATACTGTGGAAATCTGTACTGTAAGAGCGGTGACACGTGTGGAGCTCTGTACTGTAAGAGCGGTCACACTATGGTGCTCTGTACTGTAAGAGCGGTCACACTATGGAGCTCTGTACTGTAAGAGCGGTCATACTATCAGCTCTGTACTGTAAGAGCGGTCACACTATGGAGCCCTATACCATAAGAGCGGTCACACTATAGAGCTCTGTACTGTAAGAGCGGTCACGCTATAGACCTCTGTACTGTAAGACCGGTCACACTACAGAGCTCTATACTGTAAGAGCGGTCACACTATAGAACTCTGTACTGTAAGAGCGGTCACACTATAGAGCTCTGTACTGTAAGAGCGGTCACAGTATGGAGCTCTATACTATAAGAGCGGTCACACTATGGAGCTCTGTACAGTAAGAGCGGTCACACTATGGAGCTCTGCACTGTAAGAGCGGTCACACTATAGAGCTCTGTACTGTAAGAGCGGTCACATTATGGAGCTCTGTACTGTAAGAGCGGTCACACAATGGAGCTCTGCACTGTAAGAGCGGTCACACAATGGAGCTCTGTACTGTAAGAGCGGTCACACTATAGAGCTCTGTACTATAAGAGCAGTCACACTATAGAGCTCTGTACTGTAAGAGCGGTCACACAATGGAGCTCTGTACTGTAAGAGCAGTCACACTATAGAGCTCTGTACTGTAAGAGCGGTCACACTATAGAGCTCTGCACTGTAAGAGCGGTCACACTGTGGAGCTCTGTACTGTAAGAGTGGTCACACTATGGAGCTCTGTACTGTAAGAGCGGTCACACTATAGAGCTCTGCACTGTAAGAGCGGTCACACTGTGGAGCTCTGCACTGTAAGAGCTGTCACACTATAGAGCTCTGTACTATAAGAGCGGTCTCACTGTGGAGCTCTGTACTGTAAGAGCGGTCACAATATAGAGCTCTGTACTGTAAGAGCGGTCACACTATAGAGCTCTGTACTGTAAGAGCGGTCACACCATGGAGCTCTGTACAGTAAGAGCGGTCACACTGTAGAGCTCTGTACTGTAAGAGCGGTCACACTATAGAGCTCTGTACAGTAAGAGCGGTCACACTGTAGAGCTCTATACTGTGAGACCGGTCACACTATAGAGCTCTGTACTGTAAGAGCGGTCACACTATTGAGCTCTGTACAGTAAGAGCGGTCACACTGTAGAGCTCTATACTGTGAGACCGGTCACATTATAGAGCTCTGTACTGTAAGAGCGGTCACACTATTGAGCTCTGTACAGTAAGAGCGGTCACACTATAGAGCTCTGTACTGTAAGAGCGATAACACTATGTAGCTCTGCACTGTAAGAGCAGTCACACTTTGGAGCTCTGTACAGTAAGAGCGGTCACACTATGGAGCTCTGTACAGTAAGAGCGGTGACACGTGTGGAGCTCTGTACTGTAAGAGCTGTCACACTATGGAGCTCTGTACTGTAAGAGCGGTCACACTATAGAGCTCTGTACTGTAAGAGCGGTCACACTATGAGCTCAGTACTGTAAGATCGGTCACACTATTGAGCTCTGTACTGTAAGAGCGGTCACACTGTAGAGCTCTGTACTGTAAGAGCGGTCACACTGTGGAAATCTGTACTGTAAGAGCGTTGACACGTGTGGAGCTCTGTACTGTAAGAGCGGTCACACTATGGTGCTCTGTACTGTAAGAGCGGTCACACTATGGAGCTCTGTACTGTAAGAGCGGTCACACTATGAGCTCTGTACTGTAAGAGCGGTCACACTATGAGCTCTGTACTGTAAGAGTGGTCACACTATGGAGCTCTGTACTGTAAGAGCGGTCACACTATAGAGCTCTGTACTGTAAGAGCGGTCACACTATGGAGCTCTATACTATAAGAGCGGTCACACTATAGAGCTCTGTACTATAAGAGCGGTCACGCTATAGACCTCTGTACTGTAAGACCGGTCACACTACAGAGCTCTATACTGTAAGAGCGGTCACACTATAGAACTCTGTACTGTAAGAGCGGTCACACTATAGAGCTCTGTACTGTAAGAGCGGTCACAGTATGGAGCTCTATACTATAAGAGCGGTCACACTATGGAGCTCTGTACAGAAAGAGCGGTGACACGTGTGGAGCTCTGTACTGTAAGAGCGGTCACACTATGGAGCTCTATAATATAAGAGCGGTCACACTATGGAGCTCTGTACTGTAAGAGTGGTCACATTATAGAGCTCTGTACTGTAAGAGCGGTCACACTATAGAGCTCTGTACTGTAAGAGCAGTCACACTATGAGCTCTGTACTGTAAGATCGGTCACACTATTGAGCTCTGTACTGTAAGAGCGGTCATACTGTGGAGCTCTGTACTGTAAGAGCGGTGACAGGTGTGGAGCTCTGTACTGTAAGAGCGGTCACACTATGGAGCTCTGTACTGTAAGAGCGGTCACACTATAGAGCTCTGTACTGTAAGAGCGGTCACACTATGAGCTCTGTACTGTAAGAGCGGTCACACTATAGAGCTCTGTACTGTAAGAGCGGTCACACTATGAGCTCAGTACTGTAAGATCGGTCACACTATTGAGCTCTGTACTGTAAGAGCGGTCACACTGTGGAGCTCTGTACTGTAAGAGCGGTCACACTGTGGAAATCTGTACTGTAAGAGCGGTGACACGTGTGGAGCTCTGTACTGTAAGAGCGGTCACACTATGGTGCTCTGTACTGTAAGAGCGGTCACACTATGGAGCTCTGTACTGTAAGAGAGGTCATACTATCAGCTCTGTACTGTAAGAGTAGTCACACTATGGAGCTCTGTACTGTAAGAGCGGTCACACTATAGAGCTCTGTACTGTAAGAGCGGTCACACTATGGAGCTCTATACTATAAGAGCGGTCACACTATAGAGCTCTGTACTGTAAGAGCGGTCACGCTATAGACCTCTGTACTGTAAGACCGGTCACACTACAGAGCTCTATACTGTAAGAGCGGTCACACTATAGAACTCTGTACTGTAAGAGCGGTCACACTATAGAGCTCTGTACTGTAAGAGCGGTCACAGTATGGAGCTCTATACTATAAGAGCGGTCACACTATGGAGCTCTGTACAGTAAGAGCGGTCACACTATGGAGCTCTGCACTGTAAGAGCGGTCACACTATAGAGCTCTGTACTGTAAGAGCGGTCACATTATGGAGCTCTGTACTGTAAGAGCGGTCACACAATGGAGCTCTGCACTGTAAGAGCGGTCACACAATGGAGCTCTGTACTGTAAGAGCGGTCACACTATAGAGCTCTGTACTATAAGAGCAGTCACACTATAGAGCTCTGTACTGTAAGAGCGGTCACACAATGGAGCTCTGTACTGTAAGAGCGGTCACACTATAGAGCTCTGTACTGTAAGAGCGGTCACACTATAGAGCTCTGCACTGTAAGAGCGGTCACACTGTGGAGCTCTGTACTGTAAGAGTGGTCACACTATGGAGCTCTGTACTGTAAGAGCGGTCACACTATAGAGCTCTGCACTGTAAGAGCGGTCACACTGTGGAGCTCTGCACTGTAAGAGCTGTCACACTATGGAGCGCTGCACTGTAAGAGCGGTCACACTATAGAGCTCTGTACTGTAAGAGCGGTCACACCATGGAGCTCTGTACAGTAAGAGCGGTCACACTGTAGAGCTCTGTACTGTAAGAGCGGTCACACTATAGAGCTCTGTACAGTAAGAGCGGTCACACTGTAGAGCTCTATACTGTGAGACCGGTCACACTATAGAGCTCTGTACTGTAAGAGCGGTCACACTATTGAGCTCTGTACAGTAAGAGCGGTCACACTGTAGAGCTCTATACTGTGAGACCGGTCACACTATAGAGCTCTGTACTGTAAGAGCGGTCACACTATTGAGCTCTGTACAGTAAGAGCGGTCACACTATAGAGCTCTGTACTGTAAGAGCGATAACACTATGTAGCTCTGCACTGTAAGAGCAGTCACACTTTGGAGCTCTGTACAGTAAGAGCGGTCACACTATGGAGCTCTGTACAGTAAGTGCGGTGACACGTGTGGAGCTCTGTACTGTAAGAGCGGTCACACTATGGAGCTCTGTACTGTAAGAGCGGTCACACTATAGAGCTCTGTACTGTAAGAGCGGTCACACTATGAGCTCAGTACTGTAAGATCGGTCACACTATTGAGCTCTGTACTGTAAGAGCGGTCACACTGTGGAGCTCTGCACTGTAAGAGCGGTCACACTGTGGAAATCTGTACTGTAAGAGCGTTGACACGTGTGGAGCTCTGTACTGTAAGAGCGGTCACACTATGGTGCTCTGTACTGTAAGAGCGGTCACACTATGGAGCTCTGTACTGTAAGAGCGGTCACACTATGAGCTCTGTACTGTAAGAGCGGTCACACTATGAGCTCTGTACTGTAAGAGTGGTCACACTATGGAGCTCTGTACTGTAAGAGCGGTCACACTATAGAGCTCTGTACTGTAAGAGCGGTCACACTATGGAGCTCTATACTATAAGAGCGGTCACACTATAGAGCTCTGTACTATAAGAGCGGTCACGCTATAGACCTCTGTACTGTAAGACCGGTCACACTACAGAGCTCTATACTGTAAGAGCGGTCACACTATAGAACTCTGTACTGTAAGAGCGGTCACACTATAGAGCTCTGTGCTGTAAGAGCGGTCACAGTATGGAGCTCTATACTATAAGAGCGGTCACACTATGGAGCTCTGTACAGTAAGAGCGGTGACACGTGTGGAGCTCTGTACTGTAAGAGCGGTCACACTATGGAGCTCTATAATATAAGAGCGGTCACACTATGGAGCTCTGTACTGTAAGAGTGGTCACACTATAGAGCTCTGTACTGTAAGAGCGGTCACACTATAGAGCTCTGTACTGTAAGAGCAGTCACACTATGAGCTCTGTACTGTAAGATCGGTCACACTATTGAGCTCTGTACTGTAAGAGCGGTCATACTGTGGAGCTCTGTACTGTAAGAGCGGTCACACTGTGGAGCTCTGTACTGTAAGAGCGGTGACACGTGTGGAGCTCTGTACTGTAAGAACGGTCACACTATGGTGCTCTGTATTGTAAGAGCGGTCACACTATGGAGCTCTGTACTGTATGAGCGGTCACACTATAGAGCTCTGTACTGTAAGAGCGGTCACACTATAGAGCTCTGTACTGTAAGAGCGGTCACACTATGAGCTCTGTACTGTAAGAGTGGTCACACTATGGAGCTCTGTACTGTAAGAGCGTTCACACTATAGAGCTCTGTATTGTAAGAGCGGTCACACTATGGAGCTCTATACTATAAGAGCGGTGACACTATAGAGCTCTGTACTGTAAGAGCGGTCACGCTATAGACCTCTGTACTGTAAGACGGGTCACACTATAGAGCTCTGTACTGTAAGAGTTGTCACACTATAGAACTCTGTACTGTAAGAGCAGTCACACTATAGAGCTCTGTACTGTATGAGCGGTCACAGTATGGAGCTCTATACTATAAGAGCGGTCACACTATGGAGCTCTGTACTGTAAGAGCGGTCACACTATAGAGCTCTGTACTGTAAGAGCGGTCACACTATGGAGCTCTGTACTGTAAGAGCGGTCACACTATAGAGCTCTGTACTGTAAGAGCGGTCACACTATGGAGCTCTGTACAGTAAGAGCGGTCACACTGTGGAGCCCTGTACTGTAAGAGCGGTCACACTATGAGCTCTGTACTGTAAGAGCGGTCACACTATGAGCTCTGTACTGTAAGAGCGGTCACACTATTGAGCTCTGTACTGTAAGAGCGGTCACACTGTGGAGCTCTGTACAGTAAGAGCGGTCACACTATGGAGCTCTGTACAGTAAGAGCGGTCACACTATAGAGCTCTGTACTGTAAGAACGGTGACACGTGTGGAGCTCTGTACTGTAAGAGCGGTCACACTATAGAGCTCTGTACTGTAAGAGCGGTGACACGTGTGGAGCTCTGTACTGTAAGAGCGGTCACACTATGGAGCTCTGTACTGTAAGAACGGTCACACTATGGAGCTCTGTACTGTAAGAGCGGTCACATTACAGAGCTCTGTACTGTAAGAGCGGTCACACTATAGAGCTCGGTACTGTAAGAGCGGTCACACTATGGAGCTCTGTACTGTAAGAGCGGTCACACTGTGGAGCTCTGTACTGTAACACCGGTCACACTTTAGAGCTCTGTACTGTAAGACCTGTCACATTATAGAGCTCTGTACTGTAAGAGCGGTCACACTATAGAGCTCTGTACTGTAAGAGGGGTCACAGTATAGAGCTCTGTACTGTAAGAACGGTCACACCATGGAGCTCTGTACTGTAAGAGCGGTCACACTATAGATCACTGTACTGTAAGAGCGGTCACACTATAGAACTGTGTACAGTAAGAGCGGTCACACTATGGAGCTCTGTACTGTAAGAGCGGTCACACTATGGAGCTCTGTACTGTAAGAGCGGTCACACTATGGAGCACTGTACTGTAAGAGCGGTGACACTATGGAGCACTGTACTGTAAGAGCGGTGACACGTGTGGAGCTCTGTACTGTAAGAGTGGTCATACTATAGAGCTCTGTACAGTAAGAGCGGTCACACTGTAGAGCTCTATACTGTGAGACCGGTCACACTATAGAGCTCTGTACTGTAAGAGCGGTCACACTATGGAGCTCTGTACAGTAAGAGCGGTCACACTGTAGAGCTCTATACTGTGAGACCGGTCACACTATAGAGCTCTGTACTGTAAGAGCGATAACACTATGTAACTCTGCACTGTAAGAGCAGTCACACTTTGGAGCTCTGTAAAGTAAGAGCGGTCACACTATGGAGCTCTGTACAGTAAGAGCGGTGACACGTGTGGAGCTCTGTACTGTAAGAGCGGTCACACTCTGGAGCTCTGTACTGTAAGAGCGGTCACACTATAGAGCTCTGTACTGTAAGAGCGGTCACACTATGAGCTCTGTACTGTAAGAGCGGTCACACTATAGAGCTCTGTACTGTAAGAGCGGTCACACTATGGAGCTCTGTACTGTAAGATCGGTCACACTATTGAGCTCTGTACTGTAAGAGCGGTCACACTATAGAGCTCTGTACTGTAAGAGCGGTCACACTATGAGCTCTGTACTGTAAGAGCGGTCACACTATAGAGCTCTGTACTGTAAGATCGGTCACACTATTGACCTCTGTACTGTAAGACCGGTCACACTATTGAGCTCTGTACTGTAAGACCGGTCACACTATAGAGCTCTGTACTGTAAGAGCGGTCACACTGTGGAGCTCTGAACTGTAAGAGCGGGCACACTGTGGAGCTCTGTACTGTAAGAGCGGTGACACGTGTGGAGCTCTGTACTGTAAGAGCGGTCACACTATGGTGCTCTGTACTGTATGAGCGGTCACACTATGGTGCTCTGTACTGTAAGAGCGGTCACACTATGGTGCTCTGTACTGTAAGAGCGGTCACACTATAGAGCTCTGTACTGTAAGAGCGGTCACACTATGGAGCTCTGTACTGTAAGAGCGGTCACACTATGGAGCCCTGTACTGTAAGAGCGGTCACACTCTGAGCTCTGTACTTTAAGAGCGGTCACACTATGAGCTCTGTACTGTAAGAGTGGTCACACTATGGAGCTCTGTACTGTAAGAGCGGTCACACTATAGAGCTCTGTACTGTAAGAGCGGTCACACTATGGAGCTCTATACTATAAGAGCGGTCACACTATAGAGCTCTGTACTGTAAGAGCGGTCACGCTATAGACCTCTGTACTGTAAGACCGGTCACACTATAGAGCTCTATACTGTAAGAGCGGTCACACTATAGAACTCTGTACTGTAAGAGCGGTCACACTACAGAGCTCTGTACTGTAAGAGCGGTCACAGTATGGAGCTCTATACTTTAAGAGCGGTCACACTATGGAGCTCTGTACTGTAAGAGCGGTCACACTATGGAGCTCTGTACAGTAAGAGCGGTGACACGTGTGGAGCTCTGTACTGTAAGAGCGGTCACATTATGGAGCTCTATACTATAAGAGCGGTCACACTATGGAGCTCTGTACTGTAAGAGCGGTCACACTATAGAGCTCTGTACTGTAAGAGCGGTCACACTATGAGCTCTGTACTGTAAGAGCAGTCACACTATAGAGCTCTGTACTGTAAGAGCGGTCACACTATGGAGCTCTGTACTGTAAGATCGGTCACACTATTGAGCTCTGTACTGTAAGAGAGGTCATACTGTGGAGCTCTGTACTGTAAGAGCGGTCACACTGTGGAGCTCTGTACTGTAAGAGCGGTGACACGTGTGGAGCTCTGTACTGTAAGAGCGGTCACACTATGGTGCTCTGTACTGTAAGAGCGGTCACACTATGGAGCTCTGTACTGTATGAGCGGTCACACTATGAGCTCTGTACTGTAAGAGCGGTCACACTATGAGCTCTGTACTGTAAGAGTGGTCACACTATGGAGCTCTGTACTGTAAGAGCGGTCACACTATAGAGCTCTGTACTGTAAGAGCGGTCACAGTATGGAGCTCTATACTATAAGAGCGGTCACACTATGGAGCTCTGTACTGTAAGAGCGGTCACACTATAGAGCTCTGTACTGTAAGAGCGGTCACACTATGGAGCTCTGTACTGTAAGAGCGGTCACACTATAGAGCAATGTACTGTAAGAGCGGTCACACTATGGAGCACTGTACTGTAAGAGCGGTCACACTGTGGAGCCCTGTACTGTAAGAGCGGTCACACTGTGGAGCTCTGTACTGTAAAAGCGGTCACACTGTGGAGCTCTGTACTGTAAGAGCGGTCACACTGTGGAGCTCTGTACTGTAAGAGCGGTGACACGTGTGGAGCTCTGTACTGTAAGAACGGTCACACTATAGAGCTCTGTACTGTAAGAGCGGTCACACTGTGGAGCTCTGTACAGTAAGAGCGGTCACACTATAGAGCTCTGTACTGTAAGAGCGGTCACACTATGAGCTCTGTACTGTAAGAGCGGTCACACTATGAGCTCTGTACTGTAAGAGCGGTGACACTATGGAGCACTGTACTGTAAGAGCGGTGACACGTGTGGAGCTCTGTACTGTAAGAGCGGTCACACTATAAAGCTATGTACTGTAAGAGTGGTCACACTATGGAGCTCTGTACTGTAAGAGCGGTCACACTATAGAGCTCTGTACTGTAAGAGCGGTCACACTATAGAGCTCTGTACTGTAAGATCAGTCACACTATAGAGCTCTGTACTGTAAGAGCAGTCACACTATAGAGCTCGGTACTGTAAGAGCGGTCACACTATGAGCTCTGTACTGTAAGAGCGGTCACACTATGGAGCTCTGTAGTGTAAGATCGGTCACACTATTGAGCTCTGTACTGTAAGAGCGGTCACACTGTGGAGCTCTGTACTGTAAGAGCGGTCACACTGTGGAGCCCTGTACTGTAAGAGCGGTGACACGTGTGGAGCTCTGTACTGTAAGAGCGGTCATACTATGGTGCTCTGTACTGTAAGAGCGGTCACACTATGGAGCTCTGTACTGTAAGATCAGTCACACTATAGAGCTCTGTACTGTAAGAGCAGTCACACTATAGAGCTCGGTACTGTAAGAGCGGTCACACTATGAGCTCTGTACTGTAAGAGCGGTCACACTATGGAGCTCTGTAGTGTAAGATCGGTCACACTATTGAGCTCTGTACTGTAAGAGCGGTCACACTGTGGAGCTCTGTACTGTAAGAGCGGTCACACTGTGGAGCCCTGTACTGTAAGAGCGGTGACACGTGTGGAGCTCTGTACTGTAAGAGCGGTCATACTATGGTGCTCTGTACTGTAAGAGCGGTCACACTATGGAGCTCTGTACTGTAAGAGCGGTCACACTATGAGCTCTGTACAGTAAGAGCGGTCACACTATGAGCTCTGTATTGTAAGAGTGGTCACACTATGGAGCTCTGTACTGTAAGAGCGGTCACATTATAGAGCTCTGTACTGTAAGAGCGGTCACACTATGGAGCTATATACTATAAGAACGGTCACACTATAGAGCTCTGTACTGTAAGAGCGGTCACGCTATAGACCTCTGTACTGTAAGACCGGTCACACTATAGAGCTCTATACTGTAAGAGCGGTCACACTATAGAACTCTTTACTGTAAGAGCGGTCACACTATAGAGCTCTGTACTGTAAGAGCGGTCACAGTATGGAGCTCTATACTATAAGAGCGGTCACACTATGGAGCTCTGTACTGTAAGAGTGGTCACACTATAGAGCTCTGTACTGTAAGAGCGGTCACAGTATGGAGCTCTGTACTGTAAGAGCGGTCACACTATGGAGCTCTATACTATAAGAGCGGTCACACTATGGAGCTCTGTACTGTAAAAGTGGTCACACTATAGAGCTCTGTACTATAAGAGCGGTCACACTATAGAGCTCTGTAGTGTAAGAGCGGTCACACTATGAGCTCTGTACTGTAAGAGCAGTCACACTATAGAGCTCTGTACTGTAAGAGCGGTCACACTATGGAGCTCTGTACTGTAAGATCGGTCACACTACTGAGCACTGTACTGTAAGAGAGGTCATACTGAGGAGCTCTGTACTGTAAGAGCGGTCACACTGTGGAGCTCTGTACTGTAAGAGCGTTGACACGTGTGGAGCTCTGTACTGTAAGAGCGGTCACACTATGGTGCTCTGTACTGTAAGAGCGGTCACATTATGGAGCTCTGTACTGTATGAGCGGTCACACTATGAGCTCTGTACTGTAAGAGCGGTCACACTATGAGCTCTGTACTGTAAGAGTGGTCACACTATGGAGCTCTGTACTGTAAGAGCGGTCACACTATAGAGCTCTATACTGTAAGAGCGGTCAAACTATAGAACTCTGTACTGTAAGAGCGGTCACACTATAGAGCTCTGTACTGTAAGAGCGGTCACAGTATGGAGCTCTATACTATAAGAGCGGTCACACTATGGAGCTCTGTACTGTAAGAGCGGTCACACTATAGAGCTCTGTACTGTAAGATCGGTCACACTATGGAGCTCTGTACTGTAAGAGCGGTCACACTATAGAGCAATGTACTGTAAGAGCGGTCACACTATGGAGCACTGTAGTGTAAGAGCGGTCACACTGTGGAGCCCTGTACTGTAAGAGCGGTCACACTGTGGAGCTCTGTACTGTAAAAGCGGTCACACTGTGGAGCTCTGTACTGTAAGAGCGGTCACACTGTGGAGCTCTGTACTGTAAGAGCGGTGACACTTGTGGAGCTCTGTACTGTAAGAGCGGTCACACTATAGAGCTCTGTACTGTAAGAGCGGTCACACTGTGGAGCTCTGTACAGTAAGAGGGGTCACACTATAGAGCTCTGTACTGCATGAGCGGTCACACTATGAGTTCTGTACTGTAAGAGCGGTCACACTATGAGCTCTGTACTGTAAGAGCGGTGACACTATGGAGCACTGTACTGTAAGAGCGGTGACACGTGTGGAGCTCTGTACTGTAAGAGCGGTCACACTATAAAGCTCTGTACTGTAAGAGTGGTCACACTATGGAGCTCTGTACTGTAAGAGCGGTCACACTATGGAGCTCTGTACTGTAAGAGCGGTCACACTATAGAGCTCTGTACTGTAAGAGCGGTCACACTATAGAGCTCTGTACTGTAAGAGCGGTCACACTATGGAGCTCTGTACTGTAAGAGCACTCACACTATAGAGCTCTGTACTGTAAGAGCAGTCACACTATAGAGCTCGGTACTGTAAGAGCGGTCACACTATGAGCTCTGTACTGTAAGAGCGGTCACACTATGGAGCTCTGTAGTGTAAGATCGGTCACACTATTGAGCTCTGTACTGTAAGAGCGGTCACACTGTGGAGCTCTGTACTGTAAGAGCGGTCACACTGTGGAGCTCTGTACTGTAAGAGCGGTGACACGTGTGGAGCTCTGTACTGTAAGAGCGGTCACACTATGGTGCTCTGTACTGTAAGAGCGGTCACACTATGGAGCTCTGTACTGTAAGAGCGGTCACACTATGAGCTCTGTACAGTAAGAGCGGTCACACTATGAGCTCTGTATTGTAAGAGTGGTCACACTATGGAGCTCTGTACTGTAAGAGCGGTCACACTATAGAGCTCTGTACTGTAAGAGCGGTCACACTATGGAGCTATATACTATAAGAGCGGTCACACTATAGAGCTCTGTACTGTTAGAGCGGTCACGCTATAGACCTCTGTACTGTAAGACCGGTCACACTATAGAGCTCTATACTGTAAGAGCGGTCACACTATAGAACTCTGTACTGTAAGAGCGGTCACACTATAGAGCTCTGTACTGTAAGAGCGGTCACAGTATGAAGCTCTATACTATAAGAGCGGTCACACTATGGAGCTCTGTACTGCAAGAGCGGTCACACTATAGAGCTCTGTAATGTAAGAGCGGTCACACTATGGAGCTCTGTACTGTAAGAGCGGTCACACTATAGAGCTCTGTACTGTAAGAGCGGTCACACTATGGAGCTCTGTACTGTAAGAGCGGTCACACTGTGGAGCCCTGTACTGTAAGAGCGGTCACACTATAGAGCTCTGTACTGTAAGAGCGGTCACACTATGAGCTCTGTACTGTAAGAGCGGTCACACTATGAGCTCTGTACTGTAAGAGCGGTCACACTGTGGAGCTCTGTACAGTAAGAGTGGTCACACTATGGAGCTCTGTACAGTAAGAGCGGTCACACTATAGAGCTCTGTACTGTAAGAACGGTGACACGTGTGGAGCTCTGTACTGTAAGAGCGGTCACACTATAGAGCTCTGTACTGTAAGAGCGGTGACACGTGTGGAGCTCTGTACTGTAAGAGCGGTCACACTATGGAGCTATGTACTGTAAGAGCGGTCACACTATGGAGCTCTGTACTGTAAGAGCGGTCACATTACAGAGCTCCGTACTGTAAGAGCGGTCACACTATGGAGCACTGTACTGTAAGAGCGGTCTCACTATGGAGCTCTGTACTGTAAGACCGGTAACACTTTAGAGCTCTGAACAGTAAGAGCGTTCACACTATGGAGCTCTGTACTATAAGAGCGGTCACACTATAGATCACTGTACTGTAAGAGCGGTCACACTATGGAGCTATGTACTGTAAGAGCGGTCACACTATGGAGCACTGTACTGTAAGACCGGTCACATTATGGAGCTCTGTACTGTAAGAGCGGTCACACTATAGAGCTCTGTACTGTAAGAGCGGTCACATTATAGAGCTCTGTACTGTAAGAGTGGTCACACTATAGAGCTCTGAACAGTAAGAGCGTTCACACTATGGAGCTCTGTACTATAAGAGCGGTCACACTATAGATCACTGTACTGTAAGGGCGGTCACACTATAGAACTCTGTACTGTAAGAGCGGTCACACTGTGGAGCTCTGTACAGTAAGAGCGGTCACTCTATGGAGCTCTGTACAGTAAGAGCGGTCACACTATAGAGCTCTGTACTGTAAGAGCGGTCACACTGTGGAGCTCTGTACTGTAAGAGCGGTCACACTGTGGAGCTCTGTACTGTAAGAGCGGTGACAAGTGTGGAGCTCTGTACTGTAAGAGCGGTCACACTATAGAGCTCTGTACTGTAAGAGAGGTCACACTGTGGAGCTCTGTACAGTAAGAGCGGTCACACTATGGAGCTCTGTACAGTAAGAGCGGTCACACTATGGAGCTCTGTACAGTAAGAGTGGTCACACTATAGAGCTCTGTACTGTAAGAGCGGTCACACTATGAGCTCTGTACTGTAAGAGCGGTCACACTATAGAGCTCTGTACTGTAAGAGCGGTCACACTGTGGAGCTCTGTACAGTAAGAGCGGTCACACTATGGAGCTCTGTACAGTAAGAGCGGTCACACTATAGAGCTCTGTACTGTAAGAACGGTGACACGTGTGGAGCTCTGTACTGTAAGAGCGGTCACACTATAGAGCTCTGCACTGTAAGAGCGGTGACACGTGTGGAGCTCTGTACTGTAGGAGCGGTCACACTATGGAGCTCTGTACTGTAAGAGCGGTCACACTATGGAGCTCTGTACTGTAAGAGCGGTCACATTACAGAGCTCTGTACTGTAAGAACGGTCACACTATAGAGCTCGGTACTGTAAGAGCGGTCACACTATGGAGCTCTGTACTGTAAGAACGGTCACACTATGGAGCTCTGTACTCTAAGAGCGGTCACACTATAGAGCACTGTACTGTAAGAGCGGTCTCACTATGGAGCTCTGTACTGTAAGAGCGTTCACACTTTAGAGCTCTGTACTGTAAGACCGGTCACACTTTAGAGCTCTGTACTGTAAGACCGGTCACATTATGGAGCTCTGTACTGTAAGAGCGATCACACTATAGAGCTCTGTACTGTAAGAGCGGTCACACTATAGAGCTCTGTACTGTAAGAGGGGTCACACTATAGAGCTCTGTACAGTAAGAGCGGTCACACTATGGAGCTCTGTACTGTAAGAGCGGTCACACTATAGAGCTCTGTACTGTAAGAGCGGTCACACTATAGAACTCTGTACAGTAAGAGCTGTCAAACTATGGAGCTCTGTACTGTAAGAGCGGTCACACTATGGAGCTCTGTACTGTAAGAGCGGTCACACTATGGAGCACTGTACTGTAAGAGCGGTGACACGTGTGGAGCTCTGTACTGTAAGAGCGGTCACACTATACAGCTCTGTACAGTAAGAGTGGTCACACTATGGAGCTCTGTACTGTAAGAGCGGTCACACTAAGGAGCTCTGTACTGTAAGAGCGGTCACACTATAGAGCTCTGTACTGTAAGAGCGGTCACACTATAGAGCTCTGTACTGTAAGAGCGGTCACACTATGGAGCTCTGTACTGTAAGAGCAGTCACACTATAGAGCTCTGTACTGTAAGAGCAGTCACACTATAGAGCTCGGTACTGTAAGAGCGGTCACACTATGAGCTCTGTACTGTAAGAGCGGTCACACTATGGAGCTCTGTAGTGTAAGATCGGTCACACTATTGAGCTCTGTACTGTAAGAGCGGTCACACTGTGGAGCTCTGTACTGTAAGAGCGGTCACACTGTGGAGCTCTGTACTGTAAGAGAGGTGACACATGTGGAGCTCTGTACTGTAAGAGCGGTCACACCATGGTGCTCTGTACTGTAAGAGCGGTCACACTATGGAGCTCTGTACTGTAAGAGCGGTCACACTATGAGCTCTGTACAGTAAGAGCGGTCACACTATGAGCTCTGTATTGTAAGAGTGGTCACACTATGGAGCTCTGTACTGTAAGAGCGGTCACACTATAGAGCTCTGTACTGTAAGAGCGGTCACACTATGGAGCTATATACTATAAGAGCGGTCACACTAGAGAGCTTTGTACTGTAAGAGCGGTCACGCTATAGACCTCTGTACTGTAAGACCGGTCACACTATAGAGCTCTATATTGTAAGAGCGGTCACACTATAGCACTCTGTACTGTAAGATCGGTCACACTATAGAGCTCTGTACTGTAAGAGCGGTCACAGTATGGAGCTCTATACTATAAGAGCGGTGACACTATGGAGCTCTGTACTGTAAGAGCGGTCACACTATAGAGCACTGTACTGTAAGAGCGGTCACACTATGGAGCTCTGTACTGTAAGAGCGGTCACACTATAGAGCTCTGTACTGTAAGAGCGGTCACACTATGGAGCTCTGTACTGTAAGAGTGGTCACACTGTGGAGCCCTGTACTGTAAGAGCGGTCACACTATAGAGCTCTGTACTGTAAGAGCGGTCACACTATGAGCTATGTACTGTAAGATCTGTCACACTATGAGCTCTGTACAGTAAGAGCGGTCACACTATGGAGCTCTGTACAGTAAGAGCGGTCACACTATGGAGCTCTGTACAGTAAGAGCGGTCACACTATAGAGCTCTGTACTGTAAGAACGGTGACACGTGTGGAGCTCTGTACTGTAAGAGCGGTCACACTATAAAGCTCTGTACTGTTAGAGCGGTGACACGTGTGGAGCTCTGTACTGTATGAGCGGTCACACTATGGAGCTATATACTGTATGAGCGGTCACACTATGGAGCTCTCTACTGTAAGAGTGGTCACATTACAGAGCTCCGTACTGTAAGAGCGGTCACGCTATGGAGCACTGTACTGTAAGAGCGGTCTCACTATGGAGCTCTGTACTGTAAGACCGGTCACACTTTAGAGCTCTGTACTGTAAGACCGGTCACATTATGGAGCTCTGTACTGTAAGAGCGGTCACACGATAGAGCTCTGTACTGTAAGAGCGGTCACATTATAGAGCTCTGTACTGTAAGAGGGGTCACACTATAGAGCTCTGTACAGTAAGAGCGTTCACACTATGGAGCTCTGTACTGTAAGAGCGGTCACACTATAGATCACTGTACTGTAAGAGCGGTCACACTATAGAACTCTGTACTGTAAGAGCGGTCACACTATGGAGCTCTGCATTGTAAGAGCAGTCACACTATGGAGCTCTGTACTGTAAGAGCGGTCACACTATAGAGCTCTATACTGTAAGAGCGGTTACACTATAGAGCTCTGTACTGTAAGAGCGGTCACACTATAGAGCTCTGTCCTGTAAGAGCGGTCACACTATAGATCACTGTACTGTAAGAGCGGTCACTCTATAGTACTCTGTACTGTAAGAGCGGTCACACTATGGAGCTCTGTACTGTAAGAGCGGTCACACTATAGAGCTCTGTACTGTAAGAGCGGTCACATTATGGAGCTCTATACTGTAAGAGCGGTCACACTATAGAGCTCTGTACTGTAAGAGCGGTCACACTATGGAGCTCTGTACTGTAAGAGTGGTCACACCATGGAGCTCTGTACAGTAAGAGCGGTCACACTATAGATCACTGTACTGTAAAAGCGGTCACACTATAGAACTCTGTACTGTAAGAGCAGTCACACTATGGAGCTCTGTACTGTAAGAGCGGTCACACTATGAGCACTGTACTGTAAGAGCGTTGACACTATGGAGCACAGTACTGTAAGAGCGGTGAAACGAGTGGAGTTCTGTACTGTAAGAGGAGTCACACTATAAAGCTCTGTACTGTAAGAGTGGTCACACTATGGAGCTCTGTACTGTAAGAGCGGTCACACTATGGAGCTCTGTACTTTAAGAGCGGTCACACTATAGAGCTCTGTACTGTAAGAGCGGTCACACTATGGAGCTCTGTACTGTAAGTGCAGTCACACTATGGAGCTCGGTACTGTAAGAGCGGTCACACTATGAGCTCTGTACTGTAAGAGCGGTCACACTATGGAGGTCTGTACTGTAAGATCGGTCACACTATTGAGCTCTGTACTGTAAGAGCGGTCACACTATGGAGCTCTGTACTGTAAGAGCGGTCACACTGTGGAGCTCTGTACTGTAAGAACGGTGACACGTGTGGAGCTCGGTACTGTAAGAGTGGTCACACTATGGTGCTCTGAACTGTAAGAGCGGTCACACTATGGAGCTCTGTACTGTAAGAGCGGTCACACTATGAGCTATGTACTGTAAGAGCGGTCACACTATGAGCTCTGCACTGTAAGAGCAGTGACACTATAGAGCTCGGTACTGTAAGAGCTGTCACACTATAGAGCTCTGTACTTTAAGAGCGGTCACACTATGAGCTCTGTACTGTAAGAGTGGTCACACTATGGAGCTCTGTACTGTAAGAGCGGTCACACTATAGACCTCTGTACTGTAAGAGCGGTCACACTATAGAGCTCTGTACTGTAAGAGCGGTCACACTATAGAGCTCTGTACTGTAAGAGTGGTCACACTATGGAGCTCTGTACTGTAAGAGCGGTCACACTATAGAGCTCTGTACTGTAAGAGCGGTCACACTATGAGCTCTGTACTGTAAGAGCAGTCACACTATGGAGCTCTGTACTGTAAGAGTGGTCACACTATGGAGCTCTGTACTGTAAAAGCGGTCACACTATAGAGCTCTATACTGTAAGAGCTTTCACACTGTGGAGCTCGGTACTGTAAGAGCGGTCACACTATAGAGCTCTGTACTGTAAGAGCGGTCACACTATGGAGCTCTGTACTGTAAGAGCGGTCACACTATGGAGCTCTATACTATAAGAGCGGTCACACTGTAGAGCTGTGTAATGTAAGAGCGGTCACACTATGGAGCTCGGTACTGTAAGAGCGGTCACACTATAGACCTCTGTACTGTAAGAGCTGTCACACTATGGAGCTCAGTACTGTAAGAGCAGTCACACTATAGAGCTCTATACTGTAAGAGTGGTCACACTATAGAGCTCTGTACTGTAAGAGCGGTCACACTATGAGATCTGTACTGTAAGAGCGGTCACACTATAAAGCTCTATACAGTAAGAGCAGTCACACTATAGAGCTCTGTACTGTAAGAGGAGTCACACTATAGAGCTCGGTACTGTAAGAGTGGTCACACTATGGAGCTCTGTACTGTAAGAGCGGTCACACTATGGAGCTCTGTACTGTAAGATCGGTCACACTATTGAGCTCTGTACTGTAAGAGCGGTCACACTGTGGAGCTCTGTACTGTAAGAGCGGTCACACGTGTGGAGCTCTGTACTGTAAGAGCGGTCACACTATGGTGCTCTGTACTGTAAGAGCGGTCACACTATGGAGCTCTGTACTGTAAGAGCGCTCACACTATGAGCTCTGTACTGTAAGAGCGGTCACACTATGAGCTCTGTACTGTAAGAGTGGTCACACTATGGAGCTCTGTACTGTAAGAGCGGTCACACTATAGAGCTCTGTACTGTAAGAGCGGTCACACTATGGAGCTCTATACTATAAGAGCGGTCACACTATAGAGCTCTGTACTGTAAGAGCGGTCACGTTATAGACCTCTGTACTGTAAGACCGGTCACACTATAGAGCTCTATACTGTAAGAGCGGTCACACGATAGAACTCTGTACTGTAAGAGCGGTCACACTGTGGAGCTCTGTACAGTAAGAGCGGTCACACTATGGAGCTCTGTACAGTAAGAGCGGTCACACTACAGAGCTCTGTACTGTAAGAGCGGTCACACTATGGAGCTCTGTACTGTAAGAGCGGTCACACTATGGAGCTCTGTACTGTAAGAGCCGTCACATTACAGAGCTCTGTACTGTAAGAACGGTCACACTATGGAGCTCTGTACTGTAAGAGCGGTCACACTATAGAGCACTGTACTGTAAGAGCGGTCTCACTATGGAGCTCTGTACTGTAAGACCGGTCACACTTTAGAGCTCTGTACTGTAAGACCGGTCACATTATGGAGCTCTGTACTGTAAGAGCGGTCACACTATAGAGCTCTGTACTGTAAGAGCGGTCACACTATAGAGCTCTGTACTGTAAGAGGGGTCACACTATAGAGCTCTGTACAGTAAGAGAGGTCACACTCTGGAGCTCTGTACTGTAAGAGCGGTCACACTATAGATCACTGTACTGTAAGAGCGGTCACACTATAGAACTCTGTACTGTAAGAGCGGTCACACTATGGAGCTCTGTACTGTAAGAGCGGTCACACTATGGAGCTCTGTACTGTAAGAGCGGTCACACTATAGAGCTCTGTACTGTAAGAGCGGTCACACTATAGATCACTGTACTGTAAGAGCGGTCACACTATAGAACTCTGTACTGTAAGAGCGGTCACACTATGGAGCTCTGTACTGTAAGAGCGGTCACACTATAGAGCTCTGTACTGTAAGAGCGGTCACACTATGGAGCTCTGTACTGTAAGAGCGGTCACACTATGGAGCTCTGTACAGTAAGAGCGGTCACAATATAGAGCTCTGTACTGTAAGAGCAGTCACATTATGGTGCTCTGTACTGTAAGAGGGGTCACACTAGAGAGCTCTGTACAGTAAGAGCGGTCACACTATGGAGCTCTGTACTGTAAGAGCAGTCACACTATAGATCACTGTACTGTAAGAGCGGTCACACTATGGAGCTCTGTACTGTATGAGCGGTCACACTATGGAGCTCTGTACTGTAAGAGCGGTCACACTATAGAGCTCTGTACTGTAAGAGCGGTCACACTTTAGATCACTGTACTGTAAGAGCGGTCACACTATAGATCACTGTACTGTAAGAGCGGTCACACTATGGAGCTCTGTACTGTAAGAGCGGTCACACTATAGAGCTCTGTACTGTAAGAGCGGTCACATTATGGAGCTCTGTACTGTAAGAGCGGTCACACTATAGAGCTCTGTACTGTAAGAGCGGTCACACTATGGAGCTCTGTACTGTAAGAGCGGTCACACTATGGAGCTCTGTACAGTAAGAGCGGTCACACTATAGAGCTCTGTACTGTAAGAGCGGTCACACTATGGAGCACTGTACTGTAAGAGCGGTGACACTATGGAGCACTGTACTGTAAGAGCGGTGACACATGTGGAGCTCTGTACTGTAAGAGCGGTCACAATATAAAGCTCTGTACTGTAAGAGCGGTCACACTATGGAGCTCTGTACTGTAAGAGCGGTCACACTATGGAGCTCTGTACTGTAAGAGCGGTCACTCTATAGAGCTCTGTACTTTTAGAGCGGTCACACTATAGAGCTCTGTCCTGTAAGAGCGGTCACACTATGGAGCTCGGTACTGTAAGAGCGGTCACACTATAGAGCTCTGTACTGTAAGAGCAGTCACACTATAGAGCTCGGTACTGTAAGAGCGGTCACAGTATGAGCTCTGTACTGTAAGAGTGGTCACATTATGGAGCTCTGTACTGTAAGAGCGGTCACACTATAGAGCTCTCTACTGTAAGAGCGGTCACACCATAGAGCTCTGTACTGTAAGAGTGGTCACACTATGGAGCTCTGTACTGTAAGAGCGGTCACTCTATAGAGCTCTGTACTGTAAGAGCGGTCACACTATGAGCTCTGTACTGTAAGAGCAGTCACACTATGGAGCTCTGTACTGTAAGAATGGTCACACTATGGAGCTCTGTACTGTAAAAGCGGTCACACTATAGGGCTCTATACTGTAAGAACGGTCACACTGTGGTGCTCTGTACTGTAAGAGCGGTCACACTATAGAGTTCTGTACTGTAAGAGCGGTCACACTATGGAGCTCTGTACTGTAAGAGCGGTCACACTGTAGAGCTCTGTACTGTAAGAGCGGTCACACTATAGAGCTTTGTACTCTAACAGTGGTCACACTATGGAGCTGTGTACTGTAAGAACGGTCACACTGTGGAGCTCTGTACTGTAAGAGCAGTCACACTATAGAGCTCTGTACTGTAAGAGCGGTCACACTATGGAGCTCTATACTATAAGAGCGGTCACACTATAGAGCTGTGTAATGTAAGAGCGGTCACACTATGGAGCTCTGTACTGTAAGAGCGATCACACTATAGACCTCTGTACAGTAAGAGCTGTCACACTATGTAGCTCAGTACTGTAAGAGCGGTCACACTATAGAGCTCTATACTGTAAGAGTGGTCACACTATAGAGCTCTGTACTGTAAGAGCGGTCACACTATGGAGCTCTGTACTGTAAGAGCAGTCACACTATAGAGCTCTGTACTGTAAGAGCGGTCACACTATAGAGCTATGTACTGTAAGAGCGGTCACACTATGAGATCTGTACTGTAAGAGTGGTCACACTATAGAGCTCTATACTGTAAGAGCAGTCACACTATAGAGCTCTGTACTGTAAGAGGAGTCACACTATAGAGCTCGGTACTGTAAGAGCGGTCACACTATGAGCTCTGTACTGTAAGAGTCGTCACACTATGGAGCTCTGTACTGTAAGAGCGGTCACACTATAGAGCTCTGTACTGTAAGAGCGGTCACACTATGAGCTCTGTACTGTAAGAGCTGTCACACTATAGAGCTCTGTACTGTAAGAGCAGTCACACTATAGAGCTCTGTACTGTAAGAGCGGTCACACTGTAGAGCTCTGTACTGTAAGAGCGGTCACACTATAGAGCTTTGTACTCTAACAGTGGTCACACTATGGAGCTGTGTACTGTAAGAACGGTCACACTGTGGAGCTCTGTACTGTAAGAGCAGTCACACTATAGAGCTCTGTACTGTAAGAGCGGTCACACTATGGAGCTCTATACTATAAGAGCGGTCACACTATAGAGCTGTGTAATGTAAGAGCGGTCACACTATGGAGCTCTGTACTGTAAGAGCGATCACACTATAGACCTCTGTACAGTAAGAGCTGTCACACTATGTAGCTCAGTACTGTAAGAGCGGTCACACTATAGAGCTCTATACTGTAAGAGTGGTCACACTATAGAGCTCTGTACTGTAAGAGCGGTCACACTATGGAGCTCTGTACTGTAAGAGCAGTCACACTATAGAGCTCTGTACTGTAAGAGCGGTCACACTATAGAGCTCTGTACTGTAAGAGCGGTCACACTATGAGATCTGTACTGTAAGAGTGGTCACACTATAGAGCTCTATACTGTAAGAGCAGTCACACTATAGAGCTCTGTACTGTAAGAGGAGTCACACTATAGAGCTCGGTACTGTAAGAGCGGTCACACTATGAGCTCTGTACTGTAAGAGTGGTCACACTATGGAGCTCTGTACTGTAAGAGCGGTCACACTATAGAGCTCTGTACTGTAAGAGCGGTCACACTATGAGCTCTGTACTGTAAGAGCTGTCACACTATAGAGCTCTGTACTGTAAGAGCAGTCACACTATAGAGCTCGGTACTGTAAGAGCGGTCACACTATGAGCTCTGTACTGTAAGAGTGGTCACACTATGGAGCTCTGTACTGTAAGAGCGGTCACACTACAGAGCTCTGTACTGTAAGAGCGGTCACACTATAGAGCTCTGTACTGTAAGAGCGGTCACACTATGAGCTCTGTACTGTAAGAGCAGTCACACTATGGAGCTCTGTACTGTAAGAGTGGTCACACTATGGAGCTCTGTACTGTAAAAGCGGTCACACTATAGAGCTCTGTACTGTAAGAGCGGTCACACTATTGAGCTCTGTACTGTAAGAGCGGTCACACTATGGAGCTCTATACTATAAGAGCGGTCACACTGTAGAGCTGTGTAATGTAAGAGCGGTCACACTATGGAACTCTGTACTGTAAGAGCGGTCACACTATAGACCTCTGTACTGTAAGAGCTGTCACACTATGGAGCTCAGTACTGTAAGAGCGGTCACACTATAGAACTCTATACTGTAAGAGTGGTCACACTATGGAGCTCTGTACTGTAAGAGCAGTCACACTATAGAGCTCTGTACTGTAAGAGCGGTCACACTATGAGCTCTGTACTGTAAGAGCAGTCACACTATGGAGCTCTGTACTGTAAGAGTGGTCACACTATGGAGCTCTGTACTGTAAGAGCGGTCACACTATAGAGCTCTGTACTGTAAGAGCGGTCACACTATTGAGCTCTGTACTGTAAGAGCGGTCACACTATGGAGCTCTATACTATAAGAGCGGTCACACTATAGAGCTCTATACTGTAAGAGCGGTCACACTGTGGAGCTCTGTACTGTAAGAGCGGTCACACTATAGAGCTCTGTACTGTAAGAGCGGTCACACTATTGAGCTCTGTACTGTAAGAGCGGTCACACTATGGAGCTCTATACTATAAGAGCGGTCACACTGTAGAGCTGTGTACTGTAAGAGCGGTCACGCTATGGAGCTCTGTACTGTAAGAGCGGTCACACTATTGAGCTCTGTACTGTAAGAGCCGTCACACTATGGAGCTCTATACTATAAGAACGGTCATACTATAGAGCTTTGTACTGTAAGAGCGGTCACACTATAGAGCTCTGTACTGTAAGAGCGGTCACACTATAGAGCTCTGTACTGTAAGAGCGGTCACACTATTGAGCTCTGTACTGTAAGAGTGGTCACACTATGGAGCTCTGTACCGTAAGAGCGGTCACCCTATAGAGCTGTGTACTGTAAGAGCGGTCACACTATAGACCTCTGTACTGTAAGAGCTGTCACACTATGGAGCTTAGTACTGTAAGAGCGTTCACACTATAGAGCTCTATACTGTAAGAGTGGTCACACTATAGAGCTCTGTACTGTAAGAGTGTTCACACTATGGAGCTCTGTACTGTAAGAGCGGTCACACTATAGAGCTCTGTACTGTAAGAGCGGTCACACTGTGGAGCTCTGTACTGTAACAGCGGTCACACTATGGAGCTCTGTACTGTAAGAGCGGTCACACTTTAGAGCTCTGTACTGTAAGAGCGGTCACATTACAGAGCTCTGTACTGTAAGAGCGGTCACACTATGGAGCTCTGTACTGTAAGAGCGGTCACACTATAGAGCTCTGTACTGTAAGACCGGTCACACTATGGAGCTCTGTACTGTAAGAGCGGTCACACTATAGAGCTCTGTACTGTAAGAGCGGTCACACTATAGAGCTCTGTACTGTAAGAGGGGTCCCACTATAGAGCTCTGTACAGTAAGAGCGGTCACACTATTGGGCTCTGTACTGTAAGAGCGGTCACACTATAGAGCACTGTACTGTAAGAGCGGTCACACTGTGGAGCTCTGCACTGTAAGAGCGGTCACACTATAGAACACTGTACTGTAAGAGCGGTCACACTATGGAGCTCTGTACTGTAAGAGCGGTCACACTATGGAGCTCTGTACTGTAAGAGCGGTCACACTATAGAGCTCTGTACTGTAAGAGCGGTCACACTACAGAGCTCTGTACTGTAAGAGTGGTCACACTATGGAGCTCTGTACTGTAAGAGCGGTCACACTATGGAGCTCTGTACTGTAAGAGCGGTCACACTGTGGAGTTCTGTACTGTAAGAGCGGTCACACTATGGAGCTCTGAACTGTAAGAGCGGTCACACTATAGAGCACTGTACTGTAAGAGCGGTCACACTATAGAGCTATGTACTGTAAGAGTAGTCACACTATAGAGCTCTGTACTGTAAGAGCGGTCACACTATGGAGCTCTGTACTGTAAGAGCAGTTACACTGTGGAGTTCTGTACTGTAAGAGCGGTCACACTAAAGTGCTCTGTACTGTAAGAGCGGTCACACTATAGAGCTCTGTACTGTAAGAGTAGTCACACTATAGAGCTCTGTACTGTAAGAGCGGTCACACTATGGAGCTCTGTACTGTAAGAGCGGTCACACTGTGGAGTTCTGTACTGTAAGAGCGGTCACACTAAAGTGCTCTGTACTGTAAGAGCGGTCACACTATAGAGCTATGTACTGTAAGAGCGGTCACACTATAGAGCTCTGTACTGTAAGAGCGGTCACACTATAGAGCACTGTGCTGTAAGAGCTGTCACACTATGGAGCTTTATATTGTAAGCTGAAAAAGAGAATGGACAGCACCTCCAAAAACATACGTTGATCTAATGCCTCTCGGCAAAAATATATAAAGCTGAGCATGAGGTTCTTAGTTTAACATTCTGATCAGACTGTATGAAGCCCACTGCGACATCACAGCAAACCTGCCTGAACGGGAGCGGAACCGTGCGCCAACCACCGCCACAGCGGTACCCCACGGCCCTGGGGGCGCGTCAGGGGCATTATACTGTATTTGAGAGGGAGCTTCTTTTGGGCATTCATACTGCTTTGGGAGGAATTGACTAGCCCAGGGGATGGGGATGACTCGGTACCCAGGCCCTTGCCTTGGGGATGTCGCGGTGGTCAGCTCCCGGGCCCGTACTCTGGGGTCTCTCTTTAAAAGCAAGGGTGGATATTTGTTAATTTTATGAAAGAGTTTTTGACGCCACCTGTGGATTCTGGTGAGAATCACCAGCGCTGCGCAGTCCACTGAGGCCGATGATAAGGCAGCTCGATGGTATGACTCCCCACAGGTGGAGCTAGGCCTCAGGGCAGTGTATGAAGGGGAATGCAGGACAGGCGAGACCCAGCCGGGTCAGAGCAAGAACAGGGACAGACACGTTAGTCACTTCAGTACCTTTTACTGATGGAAATTCAGGCACTTCCCGGAGCACTGTAGGGTGAATTGTGCATATCAGGATCCTCCCCAATGAGCGGGTTTTGCGCCTCCTGTTTCTTGCTTCTGCGTAGTAAGTTTCTGACCTGCCTGGAGCTAGGCCTAACTTTGTCTCTGTCCTTCTGTTTGCTGTTGAACACAAAGCTATCAGGGCCGTGGAACCTTTGCTCCCCCTGCACATTATCAGAACGCAAAGGGCATGCTAAGAGAAATGAAAGAAGCTGGGGTCATTAGGGATAGCTGTAGCCCCTGGGCAGCCCCCTTGGTTCTGGTAAAAAAGAAAGACAGTACCATGAGAATGTGCGTGGACTATAGAAATGTCAATCGTATCACCCATAAAGATTCGTATCCGCTACCTAGGATAGAGGAGTCTTTAGCAGCCCTAAAATCAGCTAACTTCTTCTCTACTTTGGATCTTACTAGCGGGTACTGGCAGGTTCCTGTGGCAGAGGCTGACAAGGAGAAGACCGCCTTCACCACCCCGATGGGACTGAGCGAGTTCAATTGTATGCCCTTCGGGCTCTGCAATGCACCAGGGACCTTCCAGAGGCTGATGGAATGCTGTCTAGGGCACCGAAACTTCGAGACGGTCCTCCTTTACCTGGACGACGTGATCGTTTATTCGAAGACTTACGAGGACCATCTAAAGCACCTGGCCGAGGTGTTCGAAGCCCTGGCAGGCTATGGCCTAAAGGTGAAACCCTCAAAGAGTCACCTGTTGAAACCGAAGGTCCAGTACCTGGGACACGTGGTGAGTGCAGAGGGAGTGGCCCCCGACCCCGACAAAGTGACAGCCATCAAGAGCTGGCCAAGCCCCTCTAACATCAAAGAAGTGAGGCAATTCCTCGGGTTGGTAGGCTACTACCGAAGGTTCATCCCCGGGTTCACTAAGATGGCAGCCCCTATGCAGGATCTCCTGATAGGAGAGTCTAAGTCCAGGAGCCAAAAGCCACCCTTCAAGTGGGACAAGCCGGAAGAGGAGTCCTTCCTCCAGTTGAAGATGGCCCTCACAGGGGATGAGATCCTGGCCTACCCCGATTATAGCCTGCCTTTTATCCTCCACACGGACGCCAGTAATGTGGGGCTGGGAGCAGTACTATCACAAAACCAACAGGGCAGAGAAAGGGTGATCGCGTACGCCAGCCGGAAGCTGAGACCCACCAAGAGAAACCCGGAGAATTACAGCTCTTTCAAGCTAGAATTCTTGGCAGTGGTGTGGGCCGTAACGGAGCATTTCAAGCATTACCTGGCCTCTGTGAAGTTCACTGTGTACACGGACAACAATCCGTTAACGCATCTGGACAATGCTACACTTGGTGGCCTAGAGCAGCGGTGGATGGCCCGGCTAGCAAATTATGACTTCACCATCAAATAACGGGCATGCCGAGCCAATGCTAATGCAGATGCCCTATCGAGAATGCCCCACTTGCCCTATGAGGGAGAAGATCCGGACGAGCTGGAGGAAGTAGGGCTCCCTGCATTCCACCGGTATGGGGCCACTCAATACTCCCACCGCGTGAAGGAGGAGGACTTAACAACCATCATGATCAATCCCCTACCTCACCACAGCTGGGCCGAGACCCAAGATAGTGACCCTGCAATCCGCGTGGTGAAAGACCTGCTGACCCGGGAAGACGCCCGTCTAGATCCGGATGCTCGACAGGAAGCCAAGCAGCTATGGAAAGAGAAGAGCAGGCTGTTCCTCTATGAAGGTAAGATGTGTTGGAGACTCGTCAACCACCGGACGCACGAGCTGACCTGGCAAGTCGTGGTCCCAAGGCGAGATGCAGCTATGGTCCTGGAGGCTTACCATGACAGAGCGGGGCACTTCGGCTGGAAGAAACTGGAGTTCCTGCTAAGAGGACGGTTCTTCTGGATCGGCATGAGAGGGGCTGTAGAGAAGTGGTGCAGAGACTGTGGCCCTTGTAATCTAAGGAGGAAGGACCGCACCAGCCAGAAGACACCCTTGAGGCCCATCGTCACCAAGTAGCCTCTTGAGCTGGTAGCTCTGGACCACGTCAAATTGGCTCCAAGCCGGTTGGGATACGTTTATGCCCTGACAATCGTGGACCACTATTCCCGATTTCTAGTGGTGATCCCGGTAAAAGACTTGACAGCTCAAACGGCGGCCAGAGCCTTCCAGCAAAACTTCTGCCACCCACTCGGGTATCCGGAACAGGTCCTGACAGACCAGGGTCCAGCGTTCGAGGCTGAAATCTTCCAAGAGTTCTGCAACCTCTATGGCTGTAAGAAGATTCGGACAACGCCTTACCACCCACAAACCAACGGGATGTGTGAGAAAATGTACAATATAGTCATTGATCTCCTGAAGACGTTGCCCCTGGAGGAACGCAGCCTGTGGCCAGAAAAACTGCCGGACCTGATAGGCTTATACAACCATATCCCGGTGAATGCTACAAACTTACCCCGGGTAAGCTGCCCATAGACCTGGAGATGGGAGTCCTAACACCCGAGGACACCTCCCCGGATGCGGACTGGGATACGGAAAGGCGACTGCAGTACAAGAAGGTACAGGAGAGTGTGGAGAAGAGCCTGGCCCAGGTGAGAGAAAGGCAAGAGAGACTCTTCAACCAACATGCCCCTGCTGGTCCCCTAGAACCTGGTGAGCAGGTCCTGAAGCGAAAGAGAAGGCTACACAAGCTGGACGACCAGTCGGAAAGGGAACCCTACACCGTACTGCAGTCTGATCACGACAACCCGAAGGTGTGCGTGGTCACTAAGGATGGAGGAGAAAGCACTAGTACCGTCTCCAGAGACCACCTAAAAAGGTGCCCTGAGCAACTACGGAATGCAGAAGAGGATCAAAGTGACCTTGAACCCGCAGAGGAAAAGGAAGAAATGATCAGCACCGTTCTCGGAGAGTTCCCCCGGACCTGGACTCGGATAAACGATGCCATAGTGGTACCTGTCCTGCATTTCCTGCAACCAACTCAGCAACAACCTACACCAGAGCAGGAAAGTGAAGAAGAACAAGCAGCTCCAGAGGCAGAAGAGCCTGAACCAGCAGCCCAGGAGAATCAACCCTCTGCTGACAGTGAGCCTGCCATGCCTGCGGTAAGCCAGAGGACCCGCAGACAGCTGCCTGCCCTGCCTGTAAGTCTAGCCAGTGATTGTGTAGCGCCCTGAGGGTTCGGCCGCTACAGGGGTATTGCACCTCTGCCAGAGGTGTGGTATTCCACTCCCGGGTAAGGATGGAGTGTGGACCAGGGCTCAGTTAGCTGCATACAGCACACACACCCCATTTCCGAGGGACAGCTCAACGGTGCTCCCACTAGACAGAAGTGCAGGCACGACCGACTATGTCCCTGGCTGGGGTGGGGAGGGGGGTGGAATACCCAGTGCTGTAGGGGCAGATAGGGGTTAGTTCCTGAGCGTAGGAAGGAGCCCATTGGTTGCTGGTCACCTGGGCTCATGGTCAGAGGGAGGTATATAAGGTGGGCACTATCTTAGCTCTGGGGAAGTTCAGTCTGTTCAGTCAGTGAGAGGAGAAGACCAGGAGTGGAGGCTCTGTAGGAGCTCCACTCAGGAGCGGGCCTAGAGAGAGGCCGAGGAAGAGAGAGAGAGGAGGTGAAAGGGAGCTGTGATTAAGTCTCATCCCAGCTCCACGAGAAAGGAACAGAAAGCAACAGAAAGGAACAGAGAAGAAGAAGAGACAGAGAAACTGGAGGGCTCAGGAACAAGAAGGTGGAAGGGACCCTAAGAACCCACGAGAATACAGGGTGAAGGGTCAGGCAGATTAAGGGTGCCGGATCTCAAGTTGGTGGAGGAGAAACTACCCTCAGTCAAAGACCGGACGTCGTGATCATTTATTGGTGCGACACCTCATCAAACCTGCTAGGAAGGCACCATATAGGACAGCGGAGAACGGGGCCCACGTTTACCCGCACAAGTCCGCGGCAGCTGGACAAAAGTGGGTCACTGGTGAGGCAGGCCAGAGAAAGGAAAGAAGGGGGTCCTGTGCCATATTCCTGAGCTGCCTGGGAGTTGACCGAGCCCCTCACCTGGTGGACGCAGCACGGCTCGGGCGGTCACTACCTGTACAGAAGTGACCCGGAGTACCTGAACTGTGAGTAAAAGACATTGGACTGCAGTACGTTTTCTGTGTGCTATTTCGCTCCTCCAGCACTAACGGTACTGGGACTCCCACCACCATCACTCCCACCATCCACTACACTGCCCTGGGGCCGCACTCTTCCCGTGGGGAGTCACACCATCCCAGCTGCATACATCATCGGCCCCAGCGGTCTGCCCTGCAGCGGCGGTTCCTAATAACCGCAATCCACGGGTGGCGTAGTCGGACATTATCTAAAACATCTAAAAGACTGCCACTGGTCTGACCACCCTGAGCCACGGGACCGGGTCGCCACTACTACCCCTATCATCTCCCTATTGCCCGGTTCCAATTGCACCCCGAGCGTTAGTGAGAAAAGCTAGGATAGACCACCACCAGACAGTGGGTTGCGTAGGTCAACCCGGAGCACTAAGGGGCAAATACCAGCTCGCTGGAGAGTGTAGGGTGTGATAGCAAATGTAAATAGCCTGCAAAATGTTGAATTGTTTAAAATGTAATTGCATGACCAGTAACTACGCGTTTTCTCAGTTTCTTTCAGTTAATACATGGACTAACAGGTTATGAACTGTGAGTAACCGAGACTTTCCTGTAAATACGTTTGGAGCTAACCAACGGAAGGAACAAGGACTGTCCAAGACTTGGGGCTACGGCAGACCCCCCACCTGGTTAAAGCTCCCCGTTGTTGTTGGTGAAATGGACACCCGGTCACAGACCACACTGTGACCTTAAGAACTCAACCTGTGCGTCGTTTGCTTTTACTTGCCTAATAATGTTTTTATGGTCATGTATATTACCCTTGTTTCTTGCTTAGTCCCGGAGTACTAAATTTTACTAGGGGGGAATGTGTCACCCTGGCCTGGATGCCACAAATGTATAATAAAGCTGTGTCTGAGAGCAAGGGGGAGGTTCTCTGGTCAGGGACCATTAGCATGCAGCACCTCCTGTCCCAGGCCAGTAGGGGGAGCAGGCTGCCCCTATAAAAGCTGGAACTGGGGGCAGGGTTAGAGAGTTCTGGACGACCTGTCTCTGGATTGAGAGGCGTCCCAGAGAAGGGAGAGCCAGTTCAGCTGAGGCTGAGGAGGACGAGTGGCAGTAGAGGAGCCACGAGCCAGGGACGGAAGGCGAGGGAAGCCTGTCCTGGCTGAGAGAGAAACTGAACTACCGGACTTTGGTGTCCGAGGCTGTTAGGATTCCAAGTCCTACAGCAAATAACCAGTCCGCAGGGCATTGTATGTTCCTTGGCCTAAGAAGCCCGGAGGTTCCGCCACAGCAGAAGGGACCAGCAGAGCTGCACCAAGCCAAGAGTAGAAAGGGACCCAAGTTGCAAGCCATACGGGCGAGAAGACATGGTGAGCTCAGGAACATGGGCTGTTACACCAGAAGGAGTGAAATAGCCAGAAAGAGCGCAGAGAGTACGGTAGGCCTTCACCCTCACTCTGACCAGGGCCAGCTTCCCACTTGTTCTCAGACATCCAGGCCCCCTCCTAGCCGGGACTGTTTTTGGGTCGTCTCACCTGTTCTAATAAAGACCCTGAACTGTTTAAGAGGCCTCCGCTTCCTGGCTATTGCGGTCGGAATCATCCCCTCCATCATCCATCTATATACTGCCCTGGGGCCATACTCCTCCCGTGGGGAGTTGTACTATTCAGTGCTGCACATTTACATCTGCCCCAGCGGTCTGCACTGCAGGGGCGGTTAACCCTGACCGCAATCCACGGGTGGCGTAGTCGGACATTTAAAACCCTACAAATAGACTGTCACAACAATTGGTCTGACCACCCTGAGCCACGGACCGGGTTGCCACTACTACCCCCATTATTGCCCTGTTGCCCGGCTCCGAGTGCCCCACGGCCCAGGGGGCGAGTCATATGTACTAACTCTCCACTCGCCTTCGGCCTACTCGGGCCCTCACTAGGCTACTCGCACTAACGGAAGTTTGCCGTGCTTCACCGATCTTATGGCGCCGACACACCTAAAGCTCACTGCTCTGAGCTACAACTGAGTCTGGACTGTGCTCCACTGCAGACTGACCTCTCCCAGGCTTCTCTACTGCAGAAACTCTCTCAACAGGTTTGCTCTCTGTCGACTCCAGTCTAGACTCTGACTAACTGCTACCTGGCTCCACCTTCACTATTTATCTATCCCTAACGGGCTCCCTCTGGTGGTTTGAGGTGGAAGGTGGAGATGTGTGAATGGTTATGGGGGCCTCTTGTGGAGGAATCCGTCAATACACCCTTCTAGGATCTGTGATACCAAGCGCGGCTGGGCGTCACATTCCCCCCTTGTTAAACTCAGCACTCCCGGGCTGAAGTACATTTTAGAAAAATGTTAGAAGGCGCTAAACGACTAGTAGCCTAGACCTGCAGCTGATACAGGCAGTGAACTGAAGAAGGCTGCAGGGATAGATTATAGGAAGTGGAGTATCTGCGCTGGTCTTGGCTTAGGTACTAAAAAAATACAGTATAGGCAAATAGGTAAATGAGATTTTCTTTATTTTATTAGTAATTCTTAAAATTATTTGTTTTAAAAAATATATATATTTGTTTTAGAAATATAAGGGATGGTGTTTTTTTTACTTCGTGGGTATAGAGCTTGCTTGGAGCGTGTTTCAAAGGATCAACCTAGAGGAAGAAAGGATGAGGGGTTATTACCTGATGTTGTGACTAGTTTCAGAAGGACTGGTGGGTGTCAGAGGTGGTTACCTTCTTGGCGGTCTAGATGTTTTTGATAGATGTATTCTAGTCCGTAGGAGTGCACTAGGGGATTATGGAAAAAACAATGGGATTTTAGGGAGATTGGTATGTATTTTAAGGATAATATTTTCTATTCCTCTAGTTTATACCTGATTTGTGAGACGGTGGGAATACTGGCAGGAGTACTTGTGTTGTTTTCTGGAAGGTTATATGGTTGTGGTTTTCCTATATATAGGGAATAAAATAATTCTTAGGACAATAGAAGTAAAGTGTGACAAAGTTCAATAAATAGTTTACCTGAATAAATAGAATTTACCCTGCATGGTGCAGCGCTTGGTCTAATAGGGGCACCTTTAATGGTGTCCGGGATGGATATACCACTAAGTACCTCCAGAGGAAAGAGTGATGATTCTCTCACTCAATTTCCTGGGTGGTTTGAGGTAGCTGCCAGGAGGAGCCGTAGAGGGTAGTTCCTATATGCTCCGTAGACGATATTGGTAGTCTATGGTTTCACATGGGTACCTTTCAGTGGTCTTTTGAGTATGGAAGGCACTGCGTGATTGCAGAGGGAGGAGTAGAGGGTGTCTCACTAGTGCTCCTTGTTGGTTAAAACAGTTACCAGGAGGAGCCGGAGAGGGATTGCTCCCGTATGCTCAGTAGACAAGATGATGCCAGGTAAAGTTGAATGCCGGTGTTCAGTGGCTTTTAGGGTGTAAGAACTCTGCGTTGGTGTAGTTGGAGTCCTTATATCGGGGGTACTTTCGTCGTTACTACCACGTACCTTTAGGTAGTTCTGGTGGTCAGCGTTCCTGTCGTTGCTGCCCTGTAGCTGAGGACAGTGGTGGTCAGTTATGTGGGCGTCTCGCCGCACATGGAGTCCCGGCCGGAGGCTCCAGTGAAGCGGGCGCTCTGTGTAGCGGTACCTGTATACTTTCGCGAGGAACAGCGGGATGTCCGGTCACGTGGTGTGCGTGACGTAGTTATTCACGTGTCTCGCGATGGTTCGGGTACGGGTGGCACTGAGGACCTTTACTAATAAAATAAAGAAAATCTTGTTTACCTATTTGCCTATGCTGTATTTTTTCAGTACCTAAGCCAAGACCAGCGCAGATACTCCACTTCTTATGAAGTACATTTTATAACACAATAACAATGGGAAACATAAGGAATACAAGAACAATCTTCCCTTTATGGGAGGCACGAGTCTTAAACGTTACATAACAATAACAAATGCAAAGCGTCCTCAGAATCCAAGTCTCTTATGGTGAGGTTCCCAGAAAGGATGTCCATCTCACAGGGTAGAGTACTTGGTGGTTTTTGAGGGACCTGTCCTAAACCCTCTACTTAGGCCCTGGGGTGGCTGCAGGGCATGAAGATCCCGAGTTGGACCTCCAATAGAGCCACTCCAGACAGGTTTTTCTTCTGAGGTCACCTAAAAGGGGCACTCCAAGGAGTGCAATTATATACAATAGCAGTTTTTGGGCTGCACACAGTCCTCAGCCACATAGTTCTTCGGTAAATAATAAAAGAATTAATGATGTAAAGCACAAATTGATAAAAACATGCATGAAAATACACAATTAATCAATACATTTCAATATACAGTACCCCAGGAGTAACTATCTACACTCTCAGAAATTTTTACCATTTACTGAGTGTACCTAGCAGGGGGTTTACCTCTCGTGCTACGTGTTGATTTGCGTATTACGGTAGTTGGTGGGGTGTCAGTGTCTGTATTCTCAGTTACTCTACCAGTTCTATGTGTGACCATGTTGTAAAACTGCTTTAACCTCTCTCTTGGACTGGCAAGTTCACCATTGGCTGGGCCCTCTTGCTCTGCTCCTACCGGGGATCCTTTATCCGGGGATGCTTCTTGAGCTGGCTCTTCTGCAGCACTTACAGGTTCAACTTGCTGTGGAGGGTTTTCTGGCTGTCCATAGAATTGGAGTACTGGAATGATTACTGCACCTCCTATTTGAGGCCAATCAGCTGGGAAGTCTCCTAGGTCAGTGTGTGTCACCGCTTCTTTAGGTTCTTCCTGGATTGTGAGAGGCACTTTTTCTTGGGGTTTCAGTAAGTCTGGACACAACTTTAGGTGGTCCCTGGACACTGTTGTAGACGTTTTTCCACCATCTTGACTGATTATGCATGTCTTCTTGTTGTCAAACCTTGACGGTAACACAGTGTAGGGTTCCCTCTCCCACTGGTCATCAAGTTTGTGGTTACGTCTTTTCCTTTTCAGTACTGTTTCACCAGGTATGAAAGGTTCTGCGGGTGCGTTTTTGTTGTAGTGCGCTTCCTGCTTTTTTCTCACCCGAGTAAGACTGTCCTCGACACAGACTTGTACTCTTCTGTACTGCTCTTGTCTGGTCTTGTCCCAGTCCTCAGTGGTCATATCAGCTTCAGGCTCGACAACACCAAGCTCCAGATCCATGGGCAGCTTTCCTGGCCTTGCCCGCATGAAATATGCCGGAGTACAGTTGGTGGAACTTACTGGTATATGATTATACAGATCCACTAGGTCAGGTAGTAGGTCTGGCCACTGGTTTCTCTCCTCAAGTGGTATGGTCTTTAGCAGGTCGATGATGATGTCGTTCATCTTTTCGCAGAGACCGTTGGTTTGTGGGTGGTATCGTGTAGTTCTTATCTTTTTACACCCGTACAGATGGCAGAACTCCTTGAACAACTCAGCCTCAAAGGCCGGGCCTTGGTCCGTCAGCACCTGCTCAGGATAACCATGGGGTCTACAGAAATACGCTTGAAGCGTCTTTGCTGCTGTCTCTGCCGTCAGGTCTTTGACGGGGGCGACCACCAGGAAATGTGAGTAGTGATCCACCATGGTCAGAGCATAGGAGTACCCTGATCTGCTGGGGGAGAGCTTGACATGGTCCAGGGCTACGATCTCCAGAGGTCGAGTCGTCTTGATGGGTTGTAGGGGAGCCTTCTGGCTGCTGAAGTCTTTTCTTCTTAGGCCACAGGGTCCACAGTCCCGGCACCAAGTCTCAATGGAGCTGCGCATTCCTACCCAGTAAAATCGACACTTCAGCAGGGTCTCTAGCTTTTTCCAGCCAATGTGCCCCGCCTGATCGTGGTAAGCTTCTAATACCATCTGGATGTCTGTCTTCGGGACCACTATCTGCCATACCATTTCATGAGTCCTTGGATTGACGTACCTCCTGCGCAGCTTCTCACGGTAGATAAACAGCCAGCTTTTCTCATTCCACAGCTGCTTTGCTTGAAGAGACGCATCCTTCTCCAGGGAGGCACCTTCTTGGGTTATCAGCTGTTTGATGCGACTGACAACCGGGTCACTTTCCTGGGTCTCTTTCCAGCTGTGGTGAGGAAGGGGGTTTGACGTCTTTCCATGCGACTTCCTGGAGGCTCGCTGCTTGTGGATCATCCCATTCCGGTGAAAGGCAGGTAGCTCTATCTCTTCCAGGTCATCCACTTCTTCTTCTGTGTCTGACTGGTGAGGCATCCGAGACAGGGCATCGGCGTTGGCGTTCTTGCAGCCCGCCCGGTATTTGATTGTAAATTGGTAATTTGACAGCCGAGCCATCCATCGTTGTTCCAGTGCCCCGAGCTTAGCTGTTTCAAGATGGGTCAAGGGGTTGTTATCAGTGAAGGCAGTGAACTTACTGGAGGCTAGATAGTGCTTAAACCTTTCAGTGATGGCCCAGACCAAGGCCAGGAACTCCAACTTAAAACTGCTATAGTTCTCTGGGTTCCTCTCAGTCGGGCGGAGCTTCCTGCTTGCGTATGCGATCACTTTCTCTTGGCCATTCTGCTTCAGACTTAAGACAGCTCCCAGGCCTTCGTTGCTGGCATTTGTATACAGCAGGAACGGTTGGCTGTAGTCAGGGTAGGCTAGGATCTCATCACCTGTCAGGATCTCCTTCATCTCCTGAAACGACTCGGCTTGCTCCTTACCCCAGTGGAATGGGGGATTTCTGCCTTTGGGGGACTGCCCTTCCAGGAGGTCTTGCAGAGGAGCTGCTTTCTTAGAGTAGTCCTTTACGAACCTCCGGTAGTATCCTACTAGTCTCAAGAACTGACGCACCTCCTTGAAGTTCTTCGGCTCTGGCCACTTCTGGATGGCAGTGACTTTCTCCGGGTCTGGTGCTACCCCTTCCGGACTGACAATGTGCCCCAGGTCCTGTACATTTCTCTTGAGCAGGTGGCACTTTGAGGGCTTCAACTTCATCCCGTACCGGGACAGTGACTCAAATACCTCTGCCCGGTGTTTCAAGTGGTCCTCGTACGTTATGGAGTACACTATTACATCGTCCAGGTAAAGTAACACAGTCTCGAAGTTGCGGTGTCCCAGGCAGCACTGCATAAATCTCTGGAACGTTCCGGGGGCATTGCAGAGTCCAAACGGCATACTGTTGAACTCGCAGAATCCCATCGGGGTGGTGAAGGCTGTCTTCTCCCGATTAGAGATGAGCGTTGTTCTACTCGAACTGTTCGCCAATCTCAAATTCGAGCTGTTTTGGGCGGTGTTCGAGCCGTTCGGCGAACACGAACGATTTGAGAAAAATTCGGCTGTTCGAGGTTATGTTCGATAACTGTTCGTGCACCAAAATCATAACTGGATTTTTTCTCAGTAATGATGAAAATTAATGTTAATACGCAGTTTGAGTGTACAGCGGGGTGGGGGGAGGGGCAGGGGATGGATCTCTGCAGGAATAATGAAGATCTCCATTTTTTTTTCTCTTTCCCGCATTTACAGTGGGGAGGTGCAATCTGTCAGCCTATCAGCAGCGCACACACGGAGCGAAGTGCTTTTTTCACACAAGCAAGGGCATGTGTCATTGGCAGTGTATGTCACATGTCCTTGCCCTATAAGACCAAGCCATTTTCCCCGTCGCCACCATTTTCTCACTGCTGCAGCTGCGTGTTAGACGGCACCGCTGTTGCTGTGTGCGCTATACCTTGTTAATTTCAAGCCAATTTTCGCACAAATCTACAGATAGCTTGGGAGTAGGGAATAGTTGTGATTGCAGTCCTTTTAAGGACTAGGTTACAGCATTTCCTACGACTTTTATCAGGCAGGTCTGTGCTCTTAAATAGATAGGTTGTGGGAGTAAAGACTAATTGTAATTGCAGTCCTTTTCAGGACTAGGTTACATCAGTTCCTATCAGTTTTTGCCAGGCAGGTCTGTGCCAGTGCTGTGCAAGTTTTTTTCACAGCATTTGGCTGAATCTAGCAAAGCTAATCCTTTTTGGCCTATTGCAGAGTGTGTTAGTCAGTGGAGTAGCCTATCTGTGTTGCAAGATATACGACCTGTGTATAGAATACCAATTTTTTTACTGCACCTAGTGAAGTAAAATCTTTTGGGCATAGCATCATTCTATTAGTCCATCTATACTGACCTCCATCAGGTTGCAAATTGAATATAATTTTTTTCTGCATCTAGCTCTGAAAAAATATTTGGGCTTCTAGCAGTGTGTGGGACTTGTTCTATTAGTCCATCTATACTGACCTCCATCAGGTTGCAAACTGAATATAATTTTTTTCTGCATCTAGCTCTGAAAAAATATTTGGGCTTCTAGCAGTGTGTGGGACTTTCTCTATTAGTCCATCTATACTGACCTCCATCAGGTTGCAAACTGAATATATTTTTTTTCTGCATCTACCTCTGAAAAAATATTGGGCTTCTAGCTGTGTGTGGGACTTGTTCTATTAGTCCATCTATACTGACCTCCATCAGGTTGCAAATTAAAAATAATTTTTATCTGCATCTACCTCTGAAAAAATATTTGGGCTTCTAGCTGTGTGTGGGACTTGTTCAATTAGTCCATCTATACTGACCTCCATCAGGTTGCAAATTAAAAATAATTTTTTGTCTGCATCAAGCTCTGAAAAAATATTTGGCCTTCTAGCAGTGTGTGGGACTTTATCTATTAGTCCATCTATACTGACCTCCATCAGGTTGCAAACTGAATATAATTTTTTTCTGCATCTAGCTCTGAAAAAATATTTGGCCTTCTAGCAGTGTGTGGGACTTTCTCTATTAGTCCATCTATACTGACCTCCATCAGGTTGCAAATTAAAAATAATTTTTATCTGCATCCTTACAGAGGATCCAGTCCACACTCCATCCTTACCCGGGAGTGGAATACCACACCTCTGGTTCGAGGTGCAATACCCCTGTAGCAGCCGAGCCTTCGGGGTGCTACATTCCCCCCTGGTAAACCACAGCACGTCCTCGGGCTGAAATAGAGTAAAACAATTTTTAAAGTGTACGTACACATAAAACACATCAACTTTCATCCATCCCTTTATGGGAGGTTTTCTCAACAGATGGCTAATGCCACCGGAACTCTTTTACAAATACACTATGTAAAACTTTGGCATCATATCAAATTTCACATTAAGGCATTCTCAAATAAAACATTCTTGAATTCTCGGGTTCTTGGGATCTTGGGATCTGGCCGCTCTCAGTCCTCGGTCAGGTTAGGGATTAGGGCAAAAATAGGCAACAGTTCTCTTTCTGTCCCAACGGGGACCACACTCTTAGTGGAAACAGTCCCACAACAGTCCTTATACCCGGTCGGGTAACTATTCACATCTCCTCTTTTACCGTTTACGATTAACGGTGTGCTCCTCACGCTCCTTTCTCTTCCTCAGGTTCAGACCCGTCCACTGTGCCCCTCCGGTAGGTGGGACTCTACGTCGCTCCTGTTTACAAACACCTGGCCTATGGTCTTCGGGTCTTGAATGATGCCCCAGCCACATGCCATGTGAAACTTAACAACAGTCCCGGTGACTCGGGGACCGTGAGCTGTACGGTGGGGGGGTCCTGGCGGGCCCTTGTCTTTTGCTCCACGTTTTTAATGTGGAGCCACTCCTACGGGGTGACTCTTCCTGGAGCGGGGGTTGGTGTACGCAGGCGGCCAGATGAATGGTGCCCCATCCGGGCAGGTGTGCTGCTCATACAGGTCTTTCCCCAATGGCGGCACGACTGGGGGCCCCGGCTGGGGTGCAGCGCCCGCGGGCACTCAGCCTTTTAACCAGGCCGGTGACTTTCTGATCGTGCCCGGTGTTGGGGAGCACGGTCCAGGGCGAGGCTCCGCTGCAGAGCTTGCCGCTGGAGGGCTGACTGCTGGTGATGGAGGCACGGCGGGCGGCGCGGCACCCAGAGCTTCGGGTTCCGCGGCGGGAGGTAGGGGCAGGTCCGCGGCCTCAGGGCCCGGAGTAACGGCGTTCCCCTTACTTATCGTTGCGGCCTCCCCCGCGGCGTCGTCCTTGGCCTCCGATCCGCTTCTGCTGCCTCTCGGGATGTACGCGGTGCTGGATGGTGGCTGCGGCAGTGAAGCTCTCCTCCGTATCCGACATCCTCCTCCCCCCTAGTGGACCGTGGCCTACCTTGCGATGATCCTCTTCCGTAGGCCGTGGCTCCGCAGTGGATCGTCAGGGTTGAGGACCTTCCGTCGCGCTCCTGTGACGTCGGCGTCGCTGGGCTCCCTCCAGGACCTGACGCAAAGTCCGGACGTGAGGCAGGGCTTTAATTCTCGCGGGCTTTCGGAGTCCACGCCCCTCTTCTTCCCGCGCGGCATCCTCAAGATGGCGTCCAATGGCGGGAAAGCTCCACGGATGGCGGGAAGAAGGCAGAAGATGGCGTCGGATGGCGGGAATCGGCTCCAGATGGCGGGAAACGACTTCGGACGGCGGGAAACTTCACCACAGGTAAGTATAAAAGTCTCTTTTTTCAGGCACGCAGTACCCGGTGGTTGCGGGCACGTAATCCTGCCGACTACGCCAAAGTTGACGCACCCCCTGGGCCAGTGCTGTAGTGCGGCGCACGTGTGCGCGGGGGAATACACGGAGCCGGATCCGATGGGGGTAGTAGTCTCCGAGAGGCGGGGACCCGGTCCGTGCCCAGGGTGGTCAAACTAAGTGTGTGGCAGTCTTTGTAGAAGTTGTTTAAGTGTCGACTACGCCACCCGTTGATTTGCGGCTATGAGGCCGCCGCTGCAGGGCAGACTGCTGAGGCCGGTGATAGGATTGCAGCAATGGTGGTATAACCCCCAACGGGAGAGGTATGGCCTCAGGGCAGCTGGTGCGGGTGAAGGAAGTGATAGAAAGGGCGCCCCGGTGCCTTTAGTGCTGGTAGTACGATGGAACACAGAGACTGATGGCAGTTTCTAATGCTTTACTCACAGATGTTATCAGTGTCAGTCCTGCAGGTGATGACGACCCGAGCCATGCTGTGTCCACCAGGCACGGGGCTCGACCAACCCCCAGGCAGTTCCAGAGTGTGACCTTGAACTCCTTTCTCCGTTCCTTTCTCTGGCCGTCCCCACTAGGGACCCACCCATGTCCAGCTTCCTCGGGCCTTCTGGTGGCGAAACCTATCTCCGGTTTCCCTGACCCTACGTGGCGTGCCTTCGTGGTGAGTGTAGTGAGTGGTCGCGCCAAGACGTGGCCACGACCTCCGGTTCCTGGCTGAGGATAAGTGGCCTCCACCAGTTCGGGATCCGGTACCCTGATCTGCCAACCCTTCACCCGTTTTAGCTCACTCGTGGGATCTCAGGGTTCCCTCTTCCTTCATGTCTCTGGGCCTTTCTCCAGGTTCCATTCCTTCCTTGTTCCTTGTTCCTTTCCTCTTGTCTTTCTCTCTCTTGCTCCCTTCAGGAGCAGCACCCAGACAGGGCTGCTGCTCCCTGTCACTACTCTTCTCCTCTTCTTCTGTCTAACTCCACTCCCCCTAAGATGGTACCCACCTTTTTATACTCCCTCTGACACCCGAGCCCAGGTGACTAGCCACCAATGGGCTACTTCCTATGCCCAGAGTCCCTCCCCTCTCTGCTCCTGCACCACTGGGCTATTCCTCCCCCCCTCCCACTCCAGCCAGGGACAGACGCTGTCGTACCTGCACATTCACCTAGTGGGAGTACCATTGATCTGTCCCCCGGAAATGGGATGTATGTGGTGCATGCAGCTGACAGAGTTCCAGTCCACACTCCATCCTTACCCGGGAGTGGAATACCACACCTCTGGTTCGAGGTGCAATACCCCTGTAGCAGCCGAGCCCTCGGGGTGCTACACATCTAGCCCAGGAAATACTTTGTGCCTAGTAGCAGTGTCTGCTAGTCAGCGGATTATCCCGGCTGTTAAGCAAGCTACACCACCTGTAGTTTGGACACTTAATTTTTTCAAAGGAAATGCTTCGGGACCACGGGATACTCAGTGAAGAGCATCAGGAGGCACCCCAAGGCATAGGGGCTGGGACTGGCAGTAGGATGCCTTGCGGTGGACAGCCGAGCTCGATCCTTATAAAAGCTTTTTAACTGCAGCAGCTTTAGTGGACGCTACTGGAGCTGGAATTACGCGGCTGCTGGCATGAGACTTGCCCTCCAATAGATCCTTGTAAATGGATTTAAAGTGTATTCATTCAAATTAGAGAGACAATTTAAATAAAAAAGCTTAGAGCTGCCTCCACCACAGGGGGGCTCGCTCGACCCACCAGCGGACAGGCACCAGTATTGGGAGAGGGGGGCTGGCCGTCAGGGTTCACCGCGGCTCTGGCACAAACCCGGCGACACGGAGGTGGCACGGGCAGGAGCGGACTGAACGTGTCGGCTTCTCACTTTTTGGATTTTAGAAGGGCATGACATGCCTATATCTGTGTCTCCCCCTCCTTTTACTCCTCCACCTCTTTTCTGTTCTCATGACTATATGTACTTGTCACTTTTCCATGTGTTAGTTGTGTCTTCTAAGCAGTTTGTCAGCTTTTGGACACCTTTGAAGGTGTTTTCTATGTGTTTCTATGTGTTTTTGTTTGCCTGCCATTGGTTTTAAAGGTGTTCGAAGGTGTTCGGCGAACAGTTCGATGAACAGTTCGGCGAACACACGGGTGTTCGACGAACCGAACCGAACTCGAACACTACGGGGGTGGCTCAACACTACTCCCGATCCTCCTCAGCCACAGCTACTTGCCTGTACCCACTAGTGAGGTCAAGGGTGGAAATGTAATTTGCAGACTTTAAGGCAGCTAGAGACTCCTCTATGCGTGGTAAAGGGTATGCATCTTTATGTGTAATGCGATTTACTTGACGGTAATCTACACACATTCTCATGCTCCCGTCCTTTTTCCTAACCAGCACTAGGGGAGCTGCCCAGGGACTACAACTATCCCTTATTACTCCCGCCTTCCTCATGTCATGCAGCATTTCTTTTGCCTTCTGGTAGTGAGCTGGGGGTATAGGCCTATAACATTCTTTTATTGGGGAATGGTTGCCTGTGGGGATATGATGTTGAACCCCCCTAATCCTCCCAAAGTCTAGTGGATGTTTACTGAACACCTGCGAGTATTCTTGTACCACCCGGTGTACACCCTGTTTCTGATGGGCAGGAGTGGTGTCTGTCCCAATATGGAGCCGTTGACACCAATCCTCCACCTGGGTTGCAGGGTCATTATCCTCTACTTCATCTGGTGAAGTTAAGGACTCCGCCTCATGGATGCAGTTGTTATTGACAGCATGTAATTTGACCTCATCTTCCCCTAAGTTGAGAAGAAGGACGGGCACCCTCCCATTACGTACATCTACCACTCCCCTGGTGGTTAAGAGCGTGGGTCTATGCTCGGAGCAAAGGGGTTCTACTACCGCCTGGTAGCTCTGTCCTCTAAGACCTATAGCAGCTCTACACCAGATGAGCATTTCACTCATTGGGGCGATGACAATGGGTATGGGGTCTGTTACCCTCACGTTACCGATTTCACCATCTGTTAACCTCACTTGCTGTTGATACATCAGGACTTGGATTTCCTTCTGCAGTGCCCTCCTCTGTCCTGGTTTGGCAGTGTCAGCTATCTGTTGGAGTAAGAACACAACCTCTCCCAAACAGTTACCAACAATGTTAGTGCCAAGTACCATATACGGATTAGTGTCATCAGGATTAGTCTCTACTACAATTAGTCCCTGGTCCTTCAGCTCCACTCTCCTCACCTTTACATTCACATTCTTAACCCTGAGTAGGTTAAGGGGGAGTCCATTTGAGGCATATACAGTCAAATTTGGAGATGGCGGACGTAGGTCGTCCATGGACCAGGACCACTTGTAGAGGACGTCAGGCATGATGGTTACCTGAGATCCTGTGTCCAGCAGGGCATGCTTCGGGATCCCATCCAACACAATGGACAGTAAAGGTCTTCCTCCGACGAACCTGTTGTACCAGTCTGATGGGCCTGGTGAGTATACTCCTGGGTGTCGGCCCTCGGACCCAGAGTTTTCTCGTTTAAAGGACAATTCTGGGTGATGTGTCTGGTCTTGCGGCAGCGGTAGCAGGTAGGGTCCTTCTGTGGATGGCGCTGGTCACTGGTCCTCGTAGAGAGTGGTGTTGGCCTCCTCCTCCTGCGCATCCAGGGGACATACTCAGGGCTATTGGCTAGCAGGATCTTCCCTCCTTCCTCGGGCTCCGTCCGCAGCTGCAGAGCACTCAGCACGGTGGTCAGAGTTTTGCTCAACTGACGCAGAGCGCAGACTGTCCAGTTCTTTAGGGGACGTTGCTGGAACCTTAGCTTCAACAGCCACTGGGGACAAGGTAGGTGTAGCAGGTACTGGGGTAGCCCCACCGTGGTAACGTTGGATGGCATTTGTTTCCAGGGGCTGCAGTCCTTTTATAGCCATTTCCTTGAGATTGTCAAAGTTGGCATCTGGATGATCCAGGGACCACCAACGCACAGTCCTGCTCTCCTCTGGAGACCTCAGTCCCCGGACAAACTGTTCCTTCAGCATTTTGTTCTCATTCTCAACGCTGGTTGGACTAACCTGGTTCAGAGCCCGCAGGGCCCCTTGAAGACGCCAGGCATAGTCCCGAACATTGTCCTCCGGTTGTTGGGAACAGCTGTAGAACCTCATCCGGAGGTCCGCCTCAGTAAGGTCCTCAAAGACAGTCTGTAGCTTTTGAAATATTGCGGACACTGACTCCTGGTCTGCGGCTGACCATGTTTCCACTTCCCGTTCCGCAGCACCGGTCAGTTGTCCTAATACAACGGCGGCTCTTTGTTGGCCGGTCATAGAGTACATAAGATACCACATATCTTCCGCTTGAATCCAAACAGGGTATCTGGTTTGTCTTTGTACTGGGGGAGCCACTTTGCTCCAGGAATGTACGGTAAAGTCATAGGAATTACAGGTGTTACAGGCGCTGATGGTGGAGAGGCAGCCACTTCGGCCTGCTCATCATCGGGCGCGGGATGAACTTCAGGGACGTTGGCCGGCAGGTCGGTGTTCTGCTGTTGCTCGTCGGACATCTTGGCGCCCCCCTAGTTAACCGTGGCCTACCTTCTGGTTTTTCTTCCGGTAGGCCGCAGATCCGCAGGTGACGGTCGTCTTCAGGACCTTGCGTCGCTTGCGTCCCACATTAGCGCGTTCAGCGACGCTCCTTACAGGACCTGGTGCTTCTCGCTTTGACGTCGAGGCGTGGGGCGTGTCCGGGACTTCGCGCTCTTTTGCAGGTACGCCCCTTATTTTCCCGCGGTTACGCCCTTCTTCTCGCTCAGCGGCCCAACAATGGCGGCAATCTTCACCACAACTTTACGTACACAGTTCAGAATAAAGGCGCACAGTACCCGGTGGCAACGGGCACAACACTTCGTCATTGCAGCGGGCACGCAATCCTGTTCGTGACGCCGGTTGGAGATGAATAGCCCAGGTGATGGGGATGACTCGGTACCCGGGCCCTTGCCTTGGGGATGTCGCGGTGGTCGGCTCCCGGGCCCGTACCCTGGGGTCTCTCTTTAAAAGCAAGGGTGGATATTTGTTAATTTTATGAAAGAGTTCGTGACGCCACTGAGGCCGATGATAAGGCAGCTCGATGGTATGACTCCCCACAGGTGGAGCTAGGCCTCAGGGCAGTGTATGAAGGGGAATGCAGGACAGGTGAGACCCAGCCGGGTCAGAGCAAGAACAGGGACAGACACGATAGTCACTTCAGTACCTTTTACTGATGGAAATTCAGGCACTTCCCGGAGCACTGTAGGGTGAAGGGTGCATGTCAGGATCCTCCCCAATGAGCGGGTTTTGGGCCTCCTGTTTCTTGCTTCTGCGTAGTAAGTTTCTGACCTGCCTGGAGCTAGGCCTAACTTTGTCTCTGTCCTGCGCTGGCTGACCTTGTGGTAGGGCCTTATCTTGGAGTACACGCTCCTCAGCTTGCGGGGCCTATATGTCTCCTGGCTCTGTTACATATCAGCACTTTAGCGATCCTGGGACTTGTAGTTCTCCAGGGATTCCGGTTATATCTTACTGGGTCATGGAGATCCCGGTAAGCTTCGGACCCGGTGTCCGGTAACTGATTCGGGGTGAGCTGGGTAAGCTCCTCTGCCCCCTATGTACTAACTCTCCACTCGTCTTTGGCCTACTCGGGCCCTCACTAGGCTACTCGCACTAATGGCAGCTTGCCGTGCTTCACCGATCTTATGGCGCCGGCACACCTAAAGCTCACTGCTCTGAGCTACAACTGAGTCTGGACTGTTCTCCACTGCAGACAGACCTCTCCCAGGCTGCTCTACTGCAGGAACTCTCTCAACAGGTTTGCTCTCTGTCGACTCCAGTCTAGACTCTGACTAACTGCTACCTGGCTCCACCTTCCCTATTTATCTATCCCTAACGGGCTCCCTCTGGTGGTCTGAGGTGGAAGGTGGAGATGTGTGAATGGTTATGGGGGCCTCGTGTGGAGGAATCCGTCAATACACCCTTCTAGGATCTGTGATACCAAGCGCAGCTGGGCGTCACAGCATTATGCTATATGGGGGCTATTAATGGAGTATCATATTGGGTGGAAAAACAGAGAGGTATCACTAGGGACTAGTGATGAGCGAGCATGTTCTCTACTGCTCGGTGCTCGCCCGAGCATCTCACTGCTCGAGATGCTCCAAGCTCAGCGAGTATTTCCGGGATTGCTCGGCGGAAGTGTAGCACCCCGAGGAGTCGGTTGCTACAGAGGTATTGCATCTCAACCAGATGTGCGATATCTCACTTCCAGGTAAGGATGGAGTGTGGATCAGGAACCTGATACCTGCATGCATTACACCAAATTTCCGGGGGGGCAGGGCGATCGATATGCTCCAAGCAGAGCGCGACAGTCCCTGTCCCTGGCTGGAGTGGGGGGAGGGAACACCGAGGAAGGGGGAACCCTGTAGTGCAGAAGCAGGGAGAGAACAGTTCCTGGGTGCACCTAGAGGGAGGTATAAAAGGTGGGCACCATCTTAGTTCAGTTGAGTTCAGCTCAGCTCTGAGTAAGAGGAGAAGACAGGGAGCAGAGCCTCTGCATGGGCTCTGCACCGCAGGCAGGCCTAAGAGAGAGGCCGGAGCCTGGAGGAAGCAGAAGGAAGGAGAAGGAAGGAAGAGGAACGGAGGAGGCTCCAGGAACAAGGAATGAAGGGACCCCAGGGGTGTGGACCGGTGAGTAGCCACCGCACGCCCGAATCTACCTGCGTAGAAGGGTCAGGCCAAAGGGGGAGACCGGTCCCCGAAACTAGTGGAGGCGGGGAACTACCCTCAGCTTGAAACCGGAGGCTGTGACATTTCACGTGGCGCAGCCCCTCGCTATACCCGCTAGGAAGGCACCATATAGGGTCAGGGAAACTGGCGCCAAGTTTACCAAGAGAAGGCCCGAGGCAGCCGGACAGAAGCGAGGTCACTGGCGGGGTATGCCAGGCCAGAGAAAGGACAAACAAAGGGGGTCCTGTGAAACACTCCGGAGATACCTGGGAGTTGGCCGAGCCCCTCACCTGGTGAGCACAGTACGACGTGGGCAGCCGTTACCTGCAGAAGTGATCTGGATAATAAGAACTGTGAGTAAAGGCCCTGGACTGCATCACTGACTTTGTGTCGTCACTGCTACCCCTGCACCATCACCCCCATCCTCCGCATACACTGCCCTGAGGCTACACTCCCCCCTTGGGGAGTTGTATTACACTCTGCTGCACCCGCAACACCAGCCTCAGCGGTCTGCCCTGCAGTGGCGGTTCATCCTGACCGCAATCCACGGGTGGCGTAGTCGGACATTTAAAATCACAAAACCCTATAAATAGACTGCCATTTGAGTTGACCACCCTGAGCCACGGGACCGGGTCCCCGCCACACGAGGACTACAACCCCTAGCATCCGCAACGGGTCCTATTCCGGGTATCCCCACACACGCGTGAAGCCCAGGGGGCGGGTCAACTTTTGGCGTAGTCGGCAGGATTTCGTGCCCGCCACCAACGGGTACTGCGTGCCTGAAAAGAGATTGTTTCACTGTATTAAATATGGCGCCCGCCCCAGCAGAACGGATGCCATAATGTGCGCGCCAAAAGACAACAAGAAGCCACCTTCCATCGTGGGCCAGGTCCCAGAATGGCGCCAAAGAAGGAGCCCACCCCCAACAGCCTTGAGTGCGGCTGTAGAGATGTCCATCAACCTGGGGGGGCTGCCCCTAAGAGTGATTGTCAGAAGATTGACCCAGGACCACCCCCAACAGGGGCGGAAAGAGAAGAAAACCGGGGGCCAGGGTGTGGTTTGGATCAGTCTCAGAAGACCACACCCGGAGATGGCGAGCAGCACCGACTCCAGCACCCTGACAGGTGGCTTGCTGCAGGCCATCGCGGCCCCTTACAGCCTCAGGGAGCTGATGGCGCAGCTCCCTGGAGAAGACCCGGAGTTCCTCCGAACGGCGTTGGAGGATTTGGATCGGAGGATGGTCCAGGCGCAGCGAGAAGCTGTAACAGAGTGGAGAGAGGAGATGGCCCGGCGGGTCGCGGCCCAGCAGCACAGGACGCCGCCAGCACCGGCCAGCGAGCCAGCCCCTGAGGACGAGGAGCGGAGGCCGGAAGCTGAGAGCAACGCAGCCCTGGAAGCAGGTAAGGGGGACCCCCCTGCCACCAGCCCTGATGCCACCAACCTGCCTCTGGACCCTGTCGCGGAGCCCGACGTCCCGGGCGTCGCTGCACCTCCCCCGCTCCCGCCGCCTGCACGCAAGCCCCAAGCTGTGAGCGCCGTCGCCGGATCAAGCCCCAGGCCATGCCCCCTGACCCCGGGTGCGGTCGGAAGCGGCCTGCTCCAGGCCCGGTCGCAAGGCCTGACCTCCCCAGGCGCCTCCGACCGCGTGCGCCCCAGGTCCCGAAGCCACCACCACTAGGGACCGACCTGTACAGCCAGCTCGCCGGACCCGATGGAGAGCCGATCCCTGTGCCAGAGGGATGGGTTCACCCCAGTCAGCGGAAGAACCTGTCCGCAGAGGCCGAGGCCCCGCTTGCTCCGCTCCTGCCCGTGCCACAGCCAGTCGCCATCTCCCAGCTCCCGGAGGAAGAGGTCCAGATCAAGTGGGACCAGACCGGGGAGGATCTGATGGGCTTTGCGCAGGAGACGCGGGCGGCCTCAGCTCGAGGGCAGGAGTTCTGTGAGCGGGAAATTAGGCAGCTTGAAAAAGAAGAGTGGGTGCGGCGCCAGAAGAGGGAGCAGCTGCAGGCCCGGAGCGCGGAGGAGAAGACACGAACCCGTCGAAACCCCCAGGCTGCACGCGGCCCTAAAACTGCTGGGACCATGGTAAAGTTCCACCAAGAGAAAGGGTGGGGGTTCATCCGGGACTCTACCACAGCCTCAGACCTCTATGTTGACAGGAGGGATGTGGAGGGTCATCTGCCAAAGGGATATCCGAAACGGGAGTTGTTCCCGGGAGATTAGGTAACATACACCCGGCATCGAGGCCTACGAGGGTGGTACGCCCTCAATGTCCAGAGGGTAGAGGAAGAGCACTACCGTGAGCACTGCTGCCCAGAGGACCTGGACGGGTCTGGGGAGTATGACGAGGAGGAAGAGAGTCAACAAGGACATCGCTACTAATGGGCGACAACCTAATGTGAATAGTTACCCGCCTGGGTGAAAAGTTAAAGAACATGCCGTCTTCCGGAGTATGAGAAGTTTGCCGGATTACAGAAAAGTTTACCTGGTTAAGGGTTGTTATGAACGTTTGTGTGTTTATTAGAGTTACCCGAAAAGGGTCTGTGAGTAAGCCGGCTGAGGACTGGGAGCAGCCAACTTTTGTGAACTATCCGGCCGAGGACTGGGAGCGGTCAACTTTGTAGATGGTTGCACTTCTTAGGGTGCCCCCTACTGGTTTTATGGGGAACTACAACAACTGACCTCGGAACGGAGGCCCGTTGGAGGTGGCCGAGGACGAGGTCCAGCATCTGGATCGGCTTTGCCCTGCAGCCACCGCAGGGCCTTCGTTGAGGGTTTGCGAACGGGTCCCTCATGTTCAAAAGTTTTGCCAAATTTGCATCTTGTTGAGGGATCGACGCCTGGTCGCAGGTTGCACCGCGGCTAGTGCAAGAGAGTCCACTTGAAAATGTTTTATATGAAAAGTTTTATATACCGAAATGCTTTGTATGATGCTTTACATGATATTTGATAAAAGAGTTCCCGTGATATTAAAAGTGCACTTATAATGTTGAAAAGAGAAAATGTTTCCCATAAAGGGAAGTGATGTGCAGTTGACAGTTAAAAAAAAAAAAAAAAAAAAAAAAAATTTTGCATGTCCTAATTTGTATTGTCTTTTGCTCTGTTCCAGACCGCAAACGTGCTGTGATTTACCAGGGGGGAATGTAGCACCCCGAGGGCTCGGTTGCTACAGAGGTATTGCATCTCAACCAGATGTGCGATATCTCACTTCCAGGTAAGGATGGAGTGTGGATCAGGACCCTGATACCTGCATGCATTACACCACATTTCCAGGGGCAGGGCGACCGATATGCTCCAAGCAGAGCGCGACAGTCCCTGTCCCTGGCTGGAGTGGGGGGAGGGAACACCGAGGAAGGGGGAACCCTGTAGTGCAGGAGCAGGGAGAGAACAGTTCCTGGGTGCACCTAGAGGGAGGTATAAAAGGTGGGCACCATCTTAGTTCAGTTGAGTTCAGCTCAGCTCTGAGCAAGAGGAGAAGACAGGGAGCAGAGCCTTTGCATGGGCTCTGCTCCGCAGGCAGGCCTAAGAGAGAGGCCGGAGCCTGGAGGAAGCAGAAGGAAGGAGAAGGAAGGAAGAGGAGCGGAGGAGGCTCCAGGAACAAGGAACGAAGGGACCCCAGGGGTGTGGACCGGCGAGTAGCCACCGCACGCCCGAATCTACCTGCGTAGAAGGGTCAGGCCAAAGGGGGAGACCGGTCCCCGAAACTAGTGGAGGCGGGGAACTACCCTCAGCTAGAAACTGGAGGCTGTGACATTTCACGTGGCGCAGCCCCTCGCTATACCCGCTAGGAAGGCACCATATAGGGTCAGGGAAACTGGCACCAAGTTTACCAAGAGAAGGCCCGAGGCAGCCGGACAGAAGCGAGGTCACTGGCGGGGTATGCCAGGCCAGAGAAAGGACACACAAAGGGGGTCCTGTGAAACACTCCGGAGATACCTGGGAGTTAGCCGAGTCCCTCACCTGGTGAGCACAGTACGACGTGGGCAGCCGTTACCTGCAGAAGTGATCTGGATAATAAGAACTGTGAGTAAAGGCCCTGGACTGCATCACTGACTTTGTGTCGTCACTGCTACCCCTGCACCATCACCCCCATCCTCCGCATACACTGCCCTGAGGCTACACTCCTCCCGTGGGGAGTTGTATTACACTCTGCTGCACCCACAACACCAGCCTCAGCGGTCTGCCCTGCAGCGGCGGTTCATCCTGACCGCAATCCACGTGTGGCGTAGTCGGACATTTAAAATCACAAAACCCTATAAATAGACTGCCATTTGAGTTGACCACCCTGAGCCACGGGACCGGGTCCCCGCCACACGAGGACTACAACCCCCAGCATCCGCAACGGGTTCGGTTCCAGGTATCCCCACACACGCGCGGCCCAGGGGGCGCGTCAGAAGCTCGGGTCTTCTCCCTGCATGTTTGGCGCTCTTTACAGAGCCAAGGAATATGCAGGGATTGCTTGCCACTCACTGTAATGCCGCAGCCATGGTGGTTGTGGCATTACAATGATTGGCTGGCCGCACAGCGTCATCAGGTCTATATCAGAACTGGCGCCGCCATGCTCGTCACAGTCACTCCGGAATCAGACAGTGTAGGGAGAGCTGCTGCTGACATAGGGAGAGATTTGCTTGTTTCTAGTTAGTGTAGGTATACCAGACTATATTAGAGACACATATCCATCTCAACAAACAGTCCTTCTGAGGACTAATCCATCTGCAAAGATATCAGGCAGGCAGTGTATATAGGCAGGCAGGCAGTGTATATAGCAGACTGCAGTGCATATAGCACAAGAGGCTCCATTCCAATTCTGTCTGCTGCTGCTGTTAGATATTTCTATACAAAGGCCCAGGTCTCAGGGGCCAGGAATAATATTTTTGGGATTTTAATCCTCATTATTTGCTTAAAAAGCAATCCAGAGAACACCGTTTTTCTGCGCCATTTGCTTGTTGGCCCAGCCGAATACAGCCAGATTATTTCCATATTACAGCACTAAAAATCCAGCTATTTAAAACTGTGGTTTGTCCGTCACATGGATCACATATAATTGCGCTGAAAATACTGCCATTTCTGGCATTTGTTTCAGTGTGTCAGTGAAGCAATTGACACCAGTTTGCTGTTCAAAATAGTTACCAACAGGCCAGGTATTTAAAACTGTGTTTTCTCCATCACACGGATCACATATACATTTCAGAAAATACTGCCATTTCTGACCTCCATTAAAAATTTGTTTCAGTGTGTCAGTGAAGCAATTGACACCAGATTGCTGTTCAAAATAGTTACCTACAGGCCAGGTATTTAAAACTGTGTTTTCTCCGTCACACAGATCACATATACGTTTTCAGAAAATACTGCCATTTCTGACCTCTACTAAAAAATTTTTCAGTCTGTCAGTGAAGCAATTCACAGCAGTTTGCTGTTCAAACTACTTACCTACAGGCCAGGTATTTAAAACTGTGGTTTGAATGTCACACGTATCACATATAAGTTCGCTCTAAATTCAGTCATTTGTAGTGAGCGTGGAAGATATTGTCCTCCATTTTAAATGGGCAAGGCACGTGGCAAGGGACGGGGAACTGGATGTGATGGTGATGATGGTGCATGCAGAGGTTGAGGCCGTGGGCAAGCTAAAATTGTGCCACAACAAACACCCACATCTTCTCGCTCGACCTTCCTGTCCCAATTAATAGGGGACCGCAGCACACCACTACTGAACACAGAGCAGTGTGAAAAGGTTATTGTTTGGATAGCAGATAATGCTTCCAGTCACTTAGCCACCACCACCACCACCTTGTCTTCCACACGGTTAAGTCTCAGTAGCTGTGAGTCTGGACTGCATATTTCTCACCCTGAACCTCCTTCCTCCCACCATGCCGAGTGCCCAGAAACAACTGATCCCACACTTGGACACTCTGAAGAGCTGTTCACTTTTCCATTTATAGATTCAGGCCTCTCGCCCAGTCCACTTGAAGCGGGACAAGAGGAGATCGCATGTAGCAATTCCCAAATATTGGAGCAGCCATGGTCACACGAAGGCGACGGTGGGAAAGTGTCACAAGAGGTGGATGATGATGAGACACAATGGCCAGAAAGTCAGGAGGAGGACCAGAGTGCGGAAGTGGAAGACGAGGTGGTGGATGATATAGTAACTGACCCAACCTGGCAGGAGGACATGCAGAGTGAGGACAGCAGCACACAGGGGGAGGGAGGCAGAGCACCCCAACAGGCAGGAAGAAGCACTGTGGTGGCCGCAGAAAGAAAGCAGGCAACCGTTCCCCGTAACACCAACACGAAGGAAGTTGCCAGTACAACTGTTAAGTCTTCCCGAGTCTGGTTGTTTTTTAAAGACTCTACCGATAACCCCAAAAAGGCCATTTGCACCACCTGCCAGGCCAGCATCAGCAGGGGTGGCAAAACAACCAGCCTGACCACCACCAGCATGATCAGGCACATGGCAGCAAAGCACCCGACTTTGTGGGCCGAACCCCAGGGTCCAGGAACAGTGTCTGTGGGTGGCACCATTGCTTCTTCCGCTGTTGTGCACGCAAGCCAATCCCTGTCCATGGTGCATGTGAAGATGCCTCCTGCCCTGCACCTGTCATTGCACACTCTCAAGTAGCAGCATCAGGAAGCACGTCTACGTCCTTGTCCCAGCACATAGTTCAGTTGTCCATACCCCAGTCCTTGGAACGCAAGCGCAAATACGCAGCCAACGCTTGCGCTCGAAATGTTGCCTTTTAGGTTCGTGAAGACGGAAGCATTCTGCAACCTGATGGCGGCGGTCGTCCCTCGGTACTAAGTCCCCAGCACTACTATTTCTCCCAGTGTGCCATCTCTGCATTACACAAGCACGTGTCCCAAAACATTAGCCGTGCCCTCAACAACGCAGTTACCTGGAAAGTCCACCTAACCACGGACATGTGGACAAGTGCTTATGGGCAGGGATGGTACATCTCGCTGACGGCACCCTGGGTTAACATAGTGGAAGCAGGGACCCAGTCGGACCTTGGGACGGAAAACGTCCTTCTGACACCAAGGATTGCGGGCCCTAGGTCAATCAGGGTTGCCCCCACAGTCTATAGCTCCTGCACCTCATCCTCCTCAGCCTCCTCCTCCTCTTCAGCCTCCATCTCTGAAATGACCACAACAGTCACAAGCTAGAAGCACTGCAGCACTGCCTCGGCCAAGTGGCAACAGGCTGTGCTGAAGCTAATATGCTTATGTGACAAACCGCACAATGCTGAAGAGTTGTGGAGAGCTCTGAAAGAGCAGGCAGATCTGTGGCTCACACCGCTAAACCTACAGCCAGGCATGGTCGTGTGTGACAATGGCCGGAACCTGGTGACGGCTCTGAGGCGAAGAGAGCTTACACACGTACCATGTCGGGCCCATGTGCTTAACCTCGTGGTTCAGCGGTTTCTCAAATCCTACCCGGAGCTGCCGGATCTGCTTGTTAAAGTACGCCGTCTGTGTGCCCATTTTAGAAAGTCAGCTACAGCTTCCGCCGCCCTTGCCGTGTTTCAGCAGCATTTGCAGCTTCCGGCTCACAGACTGGTATGTGATGTCCCCACACATTGGAACTCTACCCTGTAGATCATGGGAAGGATTTGTGAGCAGAAGACCGCAGTTGTTGAGTAACAGCATCAACAAGGCCGTCGGTATTCAGCTCAGACTCCACACATAAGACCTCAGGAGTGGACATGGATGTCAGAAATATGTACCATCCTCCAAAACTTTGAGGACTCCACCAAGATGGTGAGCGGCGAAGACGCCATAATTATTGTCACCATCCCGCTTCTCTGTTTTCTGAAACGCTCTCTGCTCACAATCAAAGAGGATGCATTGCAGGCAGAGCTCGATGAGATGGAGCAAGGCACCATACAGGGTGATTATAAACAGCCCAGCCTCATCTCATCCCAACGTGGATTGGGTGACAATGAGGAAGAGGAAGAGGAGGAGGAAGAACAGGAGCTAGTTTAATGCTCTATAAACAGTATTACCTGCACAACTGTCATACCGTCTGTTCAGCGTGGATGGCCAGAGGACAGAGAGGAGGAGGAGTAGGAGAGCATGGTCAGTCATCCTCTTGGTGAGGACACGGAAGTTTTGCCTGTTAGCAGTCTGGCACGCATGGCTGAGTTTATGTTACGATGCCTTTCCCATGACCCTCGCGTTCTCAAAATTTTGGGTGACAGTCATTACTGGTTGGTGACACTTCTAGACCCATGCTACAAGGAGAACTTTGTATCTTTTATTCCTGAGGCGGACAGGTCTACAAAAATGGGGCAGTACCAGAACGCCCTTGTTGCGGAACTATTAAAAAAATTCCCATCTGAAAACGCTGGTGGCAGAGGTCACAGTTCGTTAGACAACCAAGGAGTACAGGCGAGAGAGACACAAATGCAATCCAGAAGAGGCAGGGGAACACTTCAAAGTTCTGGGACAGTTTTCTCAGACCCTCCCATCGCACAGGCCCTGAGGTGCAGTGTACTCTCAGAAGGAGTGCAAAGTTTGGGAAGATGCTGAGAGAGTACCTTACCGACCGTACCAACTTCCTCCATGATTCCTTTGTGCCTTATAATTATTGGGTACCCAACCTGGACACGTGGAATAAACTGGCTCTCTACGCCTTGGAGGTCCTGGGCTGCCCTGCCGCTAGCGTTTTTTTAGAGCGGGTTTTTAGTACCGCTGGTGGAATTATAACTGATAAGCGCATCCGCCTGTCAACTGAAAATGCTGACAGGCTGACTCTTATAAAAATGAACAAGGGCTGGATTGGGCCAGACTTCTCAACACCACCGAATGATAATGTGGCGCCCTGCTGCGCATTGGTGCCACAGAACCCAGAAGGGTGCATGGATGGACTTCTCCACAAGAGGCCCTCACACATTCACACACCTCCACCCTACCACCTCAGACCAGCAGAGGGAGCCTGTTAGGGATATATATAGGGAGGGTGGAGCCAGGCAGCTCAGTTCTAGTTTAGAGTTTAGTGTGCTCAGTGAGAGAGCAGCACGCTGGCTGCTGTGCTTAGGCGAGCCAAGGCCTACAGCACGTGTGAAGGCCCTGAGTGTGGCCGAAGGCGAGAGGAGAAGGAAGAAGTAGCGAGGGGGCAGAGGAGCATACCAGGCTCACCCCGAGATATTTACCGGACACCGGGTCCGCGCCTACGGGGACCCTTCATACCCAGTAGGGACCACCAGAATCCCTGGAGGACTACAGGTCCCAGGTTTGCCAAACACTGACTACAGTACCAGGGCTAGGAGTCACGGAGGCCCCAGCGTCCAGGTAGAGCAATCTCCAAGAAAAAGCCCTACCACCAGGTCAGCAGGTGCAAGGGAGAGAGAGACAGTAACCAAGCTAGGCCTAGTTCCAGGCAGGCCAGAAGCTTAGTGAGTAAAACCACGGATCAGGAGGCCCTATACCCGCTCCCTGGGGAGAGTCCAAAAGTGCACCTTTCCTCCGGAGTACCCTGGACCGTGCCTGCCCCTACTGAAGCTTACCCCCTTGTGAGTGTCCGTCTTTCCTCCAGGACCGTCCTGCTGTCTCTTCCCAGCATCCACCATTCACCCCTATACTGCCCTGGACCTAGCTCTACCTGTGGAGAGCCACACCATCCCTGCTGCCATAACACCAGCTCCAGAGGACTGCTCCGCAGCGGCGGCACCCTTTAGCTGCAATCCACAGGTGGCGTCACAAACACTTTCCCAAATCCCGTGAAAACTATTAGCCCCGCTTTTACTGACCGCCCTGGGTCACGGACCGGGCCAGCTACCATGATATCCCCCAGCAACCAGAGGCCCGGCTGCCGAGTATCCAATGGCCCAGGGGGCGCGTCAATAGCAGCGTAACATAAACTCAAATCCAGTGTCTTTTTTTGGGAGGTGTATTCCCATGCACCTCTTCACACCCACACATGGGTATACGCTTCCTGATTTTGGCTATTTGCTCTTGTCCTCCTCCTTTTCCTCATCCTCATCCTCCACCACCATATCACCAGGGTGACCGTGTTCTGTGATGCAACACCCACATAATTTTTTTAAAGGGTGTTTATGATGCCCGTAAAAAAAAAATGTATATAGTATGTTCATGTATACCCCCCGGGGTAAATGTTTGTCAGCCCATACACTTAGTGCATGGGCATTACAAGTATAGGAGACCCGTTCATTTCTAATGGGAACATTTTTTTATGAGGCCCTCTAAGTCTCTTCCAAGGGGCATTGGAGTGCCTCCCAATCTTTGGCAGCCCTTGCATTCACTGCATAGACCAACACTATGGGAGACCCTCTCCTTTCTAATGGGAACATGTCGTACTTGTTACTGTGGCCCTGCTCTAGGTGTCTTTAAATTCTAAGTGGGGTATTTCCTAAATTTGGTCAGCCATTGGACTCACTGCATACCCTATAACTGTATAGCAGACTCTCTCCTTTCTAATGGGAATTTGTTGTTACTGTGGCCCTGCTCTATATGCCTTTATATTCTTAGTGGGGTTTTTCCTAAAATTGTTCAGCCATTGGACTCACCGCATACCCTATAACTGTATAGCAGACCCTCTCCTTTCTAATGAGAACATGTTGTACTTGTTACTGTGGCCCTGCTCTATGTGTCTTTAAATTCTTAGTGGGCTTTTTCCTAAATTTGGTCAGCCGTTGGACTCACTGCATACCCTATAACTGCATAGCAGACCCTCTCCTTTCTAATAGAAACATGTCGTACTCGTTACTGTGGCCCTGCTCTATGTGTCTTTAAATTGTTAGTGGGGTTTTTCCCAAATTTTGACAGCCCTTGCAGTCACAGCATGGGCATTACCACTATAGGAGACCCGCTCCTATATAATGGGAACATTTTTTTACTGAGGCCATCCTCTATGTCTCTTCAAAGGGGTATTGGGTTGCATCCGAATTTTTGCCAGCCCTTGCAGTCACTGCATACGCAATAACAGTATAGGAGACCCACTCGTTAATAATGGCAACAACAAAGTATTGCCGGCTGATGGTTCTGTAACAATAGCGAGGGCCGACTGCTGGCCTTTTAAGAATAGTAAGGGCCACCTGATGGACCTATAAAAATAGGCTTTGTGACTTTCAGAGTCCCTCCATCATAAATGAAACAGGATGTGTCTGATGATGTGTCACACACCACATTGCCAGATAAGGTTGTAAAATGTTAAAATGACATTTCCGGGTGAATGCATTTATCTTAAAAAATAACGTAAAATAAAAAAACAGTAGGATCTTTCCTTAATATAAAAAACAGAGTCGCCAATGTAACCTCAATGTAATCACATTGTTCAGCTCCTGCACCTCCTCCTCCTCCATCTCCGAAATGACCACATCAGTCACAAGCTGAAAGCACTGCAGCACTGCTTTGGCCGAGCGGCAACAGGCTGTGCTGAAGATAACATGCTTAATGCTTAGGTGACAAACCACCCAGCACTGCAGAGTTGTTGAAAGCTGTAACACAGCAGCCTGATCTGTGGCTCTCACCGCTGAACATACAGCCAGGCATGGTCGTGTGTGACAATGGATGGAACCTGGTGACGGAGAAATGACAGCCGGAGTAGATATGATTTCCCTCTATGCCAGTCCTTTCACAGAGCTAAAGAATATGGCTGTGGTGAAACACAACTCCCACTGAGAAGCTGTTTGAGATTGAAAAACATTGGGCCCACCAGAATATTTGGTTCTGAGGGCTCACTTTTCTCCCCCAGCTCAAGAGCCCCATAGCAGCTGCAAAGTTAACGCTATCATGAGCTCTCCTGATGTAGAAGCCAGGGCACACCAGAGGATTCTCTGGTGGTTCTGTCCAACCCTGCCGAGAAGCAGTCCTGGCTAAGAAAAGTGTGGGGGAAGGTTCCCGAACACTATGGCTGCTTTTTTAATGTGGATCGGACGAGCTTATGACGCGCCCCCAGGGCAGTGGGGTACTCGTTAGCCTGGCCGGTCGGTGCTGGGGGTGTCACAGTGGCGGTGACACTGTCCGTGACCCAGGGCGGTCAATAAAAGGGGAATAAAGAAAAGGGAGTAAAGTTTTATATATAATGTTCGTGACGCAACCTGTGGTATGTGGCTATATGGGGCCGCCGCTGCGGTGCAGATCCTCTGGAGCTGATGATGACGCAGCAGAGTTGGTTCAGCTCTCCACAGGCAGAGCTTAGCTTCAGGGCAGGAAGTGGTGATTTTATAGATGTTGCTGTGCAGTGTAGTGCAATGCGGTTGATGGCGCAGATAATGACCAGTCCACAACTTAATGGTGGTTTCCTCTTATCTTTACTTGCGGTGGTTAGGCAGACCGGGGCACGGGTACTAGCTGGTAGTAGAGGTCCGGGCGGCCTGGAAGTAAGTTGGGAATTCACCTCACCAGGTGAAGTTGTAGGCCTTCCCTCTGCGCTAATCTCTTTGGCCCTGCTGCTTATAGCTGTGCTGCGGTCCTCGTCCCTGAGTAAAACGTCTTTGTGTTCACCCGTATGGCAGGCAGCTAGGGCCTTCTTGGAGTGTCGCTCCCACATAACGGTGCTGGGCCCTGTGGTGCTGCTGAGCCTCCGAGCATCTGATGGGGCCAGGAGACCTGCAGTCTCCTGCCCTCCGGTTTCTGCTGCTGTGCCTTCAGTGCCCCACAACCTCGGACTCCGGTGTCCGGTTCTTCTGCGCTTCCCTCTGGGGTGAGCTGCCGTGCAGCTCCACTCCCCATGTCCTTCCTCGTTGCTGTCCTGTCTTCAACTCCTCTCACTAACTCTAACTAACCCCTCCTCCAAATTCCAGTTGCTAAGGAGAGGAGCTTCCCTCTCTGGTCTGGAGCCAGGAAAGTGTTGTATGCTAGTATACCTGACTAGGGGACCCCTGCTTGCTTCCAGGCATGGCATCACCCCTTGTGAGGGAGGCAATGCCACTGTGGCAACCGGACCCCTGGGGTGCCACACTTATGCATGTTATTTCTCAAACCTCATTACAGATCAGGCCATTGCCCAACTCTGTAGCCATAAAATTAAATGCTCAAAGAAAGATATTTGTGTGTCAAAGCACCACCGACAAGTGTGAGTTGATGTTGGACGGGCTGCCATTGCTTCTGCAACAAGCTGAATTAGAGGACTTCCTGGGAGAAATGACACCCAGAGTGGATACGGTTTCTCTCTATGCCAGTCCTTTCACTAAGCTAAAGAATATGGCTGTGGTGAAATACAACTCTCAGCAAAAAAAAGTTGTGGACTGGCTCCGTACCATCCCTGGCTACATTCACCTGTCCACGTGTTTGTGGTTAGGCGGTCCTTCCCAGTAAGTGCACTGGGGAGGGCACGGGTACTGTTGTGGGACCTGTGCTTGTGGAAGGCGGAGACGACACTGGGACAAATAGTGGCGGCTGGGGACTGAGTATGGATATCCAGTCGCCGCCGCCATAAGATTGTGGACAGCTTCTGCCTCCACGAGCCTAAAATGCCACATTTCAAGTGCAAGCAGCTGTCAAAAAAATTTGGCAGTATAGTATTGCAGCCTGTGGGAGGGTGGGTGGCTGGCTGCATACTTGCGCTTGCATTCCAAGGAATGGGGTAGGGACAACTGAACGCTGCACTGGGACAAGGACGTGAATGGTGATTGTTGCAAGTCTGCAACGACAGGTGCATGGTGGGGGGCATTTTTGCATGCACCAAGGATCACTTCTGATGGGCACACTTTTAGGCAGTAACCAGAGAGTCAGAGATGCTTCCAGAGGTCTTCCCCATGCTGTTCCCATGTCTTTTCAGCACCGTATGCATGTGTCTGATGACACCACATGGCCAGATAAGGTTGTAAAATGTTAAAATGACATTTCCCGGGGAATGCATTTGTCTTGGTTGAAAGCAAGGCAAACTGCAAAAACACACCAAAACGCTACGTGTGAACATAGCCCAAGGTGTGGAGGAGTATTTTTGTTTTTGGTTATTTATTTTGCCTTATATACAAGTCATTACCCTGGAAAGGATGTTCCTTAACATATTTCCCAGGAAAATCTATTTTAGTTTCGTTTTTGTATGTTTTATTGTGAGTCCGTAAAAGTGGTGTAATACTCTGACCACGTTGTTGACAGCAGTGACCTGGGAGTCAGAGATGCTTCCAGGGGTCTTCCCCATTCTGTTCCCATGTCATTTCAGCACTGTTCCCATCGATTTTGGCAATTTTTAGGCCCTCTGCAGACCCCCGGGGGGAGCCATCTGAAAAATGCTCGAGTTTCCCATAGACTTACATTGGGCTCGTTGCTCGGGTCGAGAACCCGAGTATTCCAATGTGCTCAACCCGAGCAACGAGTACCCGAGCATTTTAGTGCTCGCTCATCACTACTAGGGACGGCTCACATAAAAAAGCTGGGCAAGGCTTAGTGAACAAAACATTTGCAGTGGTGTGCTGCACTTGCTGCATTGTGTGTCCCTCTTTCTTATGCTTCTGACGCGCCCCCAGAGCCATGGGGTACTCGGCAGCCGGGCCTCTAGATGCCGGTGCGGGATATCACGGTGGCTGGCCCGGTCCGTGGCCAAGGGCGGTCAGCAAATAGGGGAATTATTTATAGGAGATTTGTAAAGTGTTCGAGACGCCACCTGTGGAATGCGAGCCGCCGCTGCAGAGCAGTCCTCTGAGGCAGATGTTAGGGCAGCTTAGGATCGAACGGCTCCCCACAGGTGGAGCAGCAGGCCTCAGGGCAGTGTAGAAAGCGAGGGTGTGCTGGGCGTTGTAGTGCAGGGAGGGAAAGATGGAGCAGCTGGAATAATGGACGGAGGCAGTACTGTGCAGTAATCCGAGTCTTTACTCACAGTTCTTATGAAAGTTCCACTGGTGCACTGTACGGGTGACAGCCTCCCACGACGCGCTGCGTTCACCAGGATGAGTGTTCAGCTCTTCCTCAGGGAGTTTAGGAGTACCTGACAGAACCCCGCTTTCTTATGTTCCTCTCTAGACCGTCTTCACGCTGGGTCTTTCTCCCTCCTGCCCTGCTCTTCCCCACTCTCAATCCCGCTCGGGTGCTCTGAAGTCCCTCCTATCTTACTGGAGTTCCCAGACCTGCTTGACCCTCACGGGGATTAGAATAAGGCTGCGGCAACTGGTCTATGAACGCCAGAAGCCTCCGGTTTTTCCAGCCGAGACTTGAAGTTACACGACTGGTCCAGGGGCCGGTCCCCTTCTTGCGGCCTACGATCCCTATGTCTTCTGACAGATTCGGGGCGTATGGGTGCTGTTCTGCACTCACCGTACCCCCTGGGATCCCTTCTTTAGATCGGAGCCTACTCCTCTGCTCCCCTCCTGGGCCTCAAGGACTGGGCCCCACTTGTGGAGCAGAGCTCCTAAAGAGACTTCGCTCCCTGACTGACTTCACCCACTGACTAACCTTTCTGTTTTTCCACCCTAAGATGGCTTCCCTTTTTATATCTCACTCTACAGTGCTCCCCTAAACTGCTTCCTCCACCCACACCCACTACTGGTTCCCCCTACCTTTGGGTTCCCCCCACTCCAGCCAGGGACAGGGCTCAGCAGGAAACACATTGCATCTTGCCCTTCCAGCCGGCCTGGAGCAGTGTAGTGTTGGACGCAGGTGTTGGGGTTCCGGGCAGCACTCCCTCCTTACCTGAGAGAAGGAGATACAACACCTCTGGGTGAGGTGCAGTACCCCTGTGATGACTGAACCCTCAGGGGCGCCACACTTCCAAGATGGGACATATGACAGTAATAGCGGTTTTGTAAATTGGACATTAGTGTCCCCATTGACTACTTTGTTTGATGCAACTGTTTTTTTTATTACTCTCTTATTACCGTCCTGCAACATTTACAAATTATTTTTGCCTACATGATCCAGCCAGATTTGACTCTTACACAAAGCCCCACATAACATCAGCAGGCGAAGCTTTGGATATAGGGGGCCATTATAAAATGAGTGCAAATCTCCTTCGAAGGTGGAAAATTCCATCGCTTGTAGAATGAACTTGCAGACAATGTAAATGTGAGATGTTTATCGTGGTAAAACTTTAGATGTGCAGAGAGAGATGATGACTTGTAAGAACAGTCGGAGCCCGTGCCGCTGCCGCACAGACACCTGCAGTTTCCACCCGTGACTGCAGCTGTTTTTTCCTGCCGTGTGGCTTCTGTGGGTGAGAATACTGAGCGTGTGATTTCCGGGCCAGTTATTCTTTACAAGGCTGCGGCTGAAACGAGGTCGCCGCATTTATAATAAGAAATGATCTCGGCTTCCTGTAAGTTACCCTCCGGTTCAGGAAGGCACCTACACCGAGTCCCAGGTCTACAAAACGTTGCAAAATGTGCACATTGAGTATACAATTATTAGTAATCACTATATATATGGTCATGAGAAAAAAATAAGTACACCCTCTTTGTAATTTTTATAGTTTTACATATCAGGAAGAAGTAAAAAAAAAGACATCTGGTCCTTAGAAGGTCTTAAAATTAGGTAAATGCAACCCCAACTAAACAATACATGACAAATTACAGGTGTCATTATTTATTTGCTAAAATCCAGGTCAAAATGCAGAAGCAGTGTTTGAAAAATTAAGTTACAGCTTGCAAGGGTTTAAGTAGCAGCCAAGTGCCGGTATTCAAATCCCATTGATTGATTGTACAGTATTGAGTGTGATGAGCGAGTACCGTAATATTTGTAATCGCTATACTCGTAACGAGTACTTTGTAATAATCGCGTATTCGTTCCGAATAACGAGTACAATGTAAGTCAATGGGAAATGTGAGTGATTTTCTGCTGGACCCTACATAGGGGTCTGGGGGCCTGAGGAAAAGGCTGAAATGGATGAGAAAGTGATGAAACAGAATGGGAAGAGTCTGCAGAATGTGCCTGCATGCATTTCTGACTCACGTATGGTTTCTGGGAATAAGTTTGTTGCAGTATTACGCCACTTTTACAGACACACAAGAACAACGACCAAGCCTAACCTACATTGCATGTCAAACAGGCCAAAAATGCAATATCAAATATATCACTTGTGCAAGTCAAAGGACAAAGGATATATGGTGTCCCCCCTCCAGGAAGGGTTGGAAAAGCTTCTCCAAATGGCTCAGAAATTTTGATTGTCAATATTCCCCAGATTATATAGGAAGAGAAGACTTCTTGATACTGTACTACTTGGTCCCGTGCGGAATGTGCAGCATTGTATTTCCAGAAATTACTCCTGGGGTCTGTGTCATAGGTGCAAGGAGATTCCATGACAAGGGCCTCCCTTGTCAAACATTATGTACGATGGAGTACTGTAGTAGTTGTGGCCCTCAATTCAAGTTTTCAGAGGGTCATCAGTCGGTCATATACAGTCAGTGTAAATTTCTATTGAATATGTATTCCCTATCTCAGTCACAATGTGGCACAACCGGTGACAAGGGCCTCCAATGACAAATATAAGTTTGGTAGGACCACTGTACATTTCAGATTTGTCCACTGTACAATGTGCATAGGGTTTCTAAAAATTAGTCCTCTGGGCTGAATCATGGTTGACGCAGGAAGCCACCATCCCAAGGGCCTCCTATCACAGATAGTAGTTAGAAATCAAAACCTGACAAACATAAAATAGGCTTGGATCCTGTTGAGAAGGGAAAGGTATCTGAAAATAAATCTGGTAACCAAGGAAAAATCTGAAAAAGTCAAGAGCAAAACTCATTCAAATGACTCAGGAACACAAGATAAGAAATCTATTAAGATCTCTCTGCCACCTCCAGAAACTGAACCTGATGAAGATGAGTTTGAGCAGCCAATAATGTCTTTTGAGTCCTATCTCAGCTATGACCAGCCCCAGAACCATAAGAAAAAGAAGAAACCTACTGTGAAGCCAACATCTACATCGACTTCTACACCTGAAAAGAGCAACAAGAAACAGAGTGAAAGTAAAGTAGATCGTAAAGAGAAAAGCAAAGCAAAACAGCAAATGCCTGAAAAAAAGGAAAAGAAAGAGTCCAAGATAGACCAAGTCCCTGTTCTACCTGATATACCATTGCCAACTATCCAGCCAAATTATCGACCTCTTCCATCTATTGACAATGTTCCCTCCATGCCTCATAAGAGGAAAGCTCCACTGTACTCTCAAGAGGAGGATGAAGGTAGCGGATTTACTGGACGCAGATTAAATTCCAAGATGCAGGTGTATTCTGGAACTAAATCCGCTTACTTGCCAAAGATGACGTCCCTCTACAAGCAGTCCATTCGAGCCCTGGCTAACAACATAGATCATGTACTGATTGAGGACTCAGATCAACTCTGGCTGGAGAAATCACTGTCAAAGAGATTTCAGAAATGAGATTCCAGATGAGTATGAGAGATGGAGAGAGTTGTATCTCCATGAAGCTCGAGAGCACAGGCTGGTCATGCTAACTCAGAATATCCGCTCTTCACATGCAAACTGTAACGGGTCTGGGAGGCGGAACCTCTGAGCTACTATACAAGGGGGCGGTCCTTGTAAGGGAGCGGGTGGCGACCAGGCAGGCAGTCACAGCAGGTGACCGGGACAGTCTCTGGGTGTACGGGCAGGAGGTCACGGCAAGTGACCGGGGCAGTCTCTGGGTGAACGGGCTGGAGGTCACGACAAGTGAATGGGGCAGTCTCTGGGTGAACGGGCTGGAGGTCACGGCAAGTGACCGGGGCAGTCTCTAGGTAAAGGGTAGGTACGACCTGTGATGGCTGAACCTCCAGGTAGGCTAGCAAGGCAGATGGAGGATGTGTGCTCCCAGGTGAGCAAGCGAGAGTCTCTGGAATAGCAGGTGGTCACAGCACGTGACGGCGAAGCCTCCAGGTAGGCAAGCAGGCAGGTAGTGGAGAAGCGCTCCCAGGTGAGCGGGCAAGAGTCTCTGGAATAGCTGGTGGTCACAGCACGTGACGGCGGAGCCTCCGGGCAGGCAAGCAGGCAGGTAGCGGAGAAGCGCTCCCAGGTGAGCGGGCAAGAGTCTTTGGAATAGCTGGTGGTCACAGCACGTGACGGCGGAGCCTCCGGGCAGGCAAGCAGGCAGGTAGCGGAGGAGCGCTCCCAGGTGAGCGGGCAAGCTGGTCCATAGACAGACTGACAGGAGTAGAAAGGCAGACCGTCGGACCTCAGGATAGCAAGCAGGCAGGTAGCTGAAGTGCGCTCCCAGGTGAGTGGGCAAGCTGGTCCTTAGACAGACTGACAGGAGTTGTAAGGCAGACCGTCGGACCTCAGGCTAGCAAGCAGGTAGCAGGAATAACTGGCAGGAAACAGACAGCAAACTGGCAGGACTCTGGCAGGAATCAGGCAGGTAACTGGCAGGTAACTGGCAACGGGACCTGAGGGCTGAAGCAGAGTAGAACAGTGCAACAACATTGCTCGGGCACCTCCATTTTGGAGGAGGTGCCTTATATATGGTGAAGTCCTCCGGCCATTGGCCGGGGACTCCTTAGGACGGCGCGCGCGGCCCCTTTAAGAGGGAGGGAGAGCGCGCGCGCGCGCCCTAAGCACAGTGGCCGGGAAGGAGCGCGCGCTGCCAGCAGAGCGGGAGGAGGACGCCGGGCACGGAGCAGGGAGGTGAGGGGAACAGCGTCCCTGCCTAGCAGAGGGCAGGGACGCCGGCGCTACAGTACCCCCCCCTTTAGGCCCCCCTTTTTTAGGCCAGACAGAAATTTAGCAAGGATAAGAGGGGCATGGATGTTCTCCCGGGGCTCCCACGTTCTCTCCTCAGGACCAAACCCCTTCCAATCTACTAGAAAAAAGGTCTTTCCTCTTACCCTTTTGGTGGCAAGAATGTTCTCTACCTCAAACTCGTCCTCAGCAGAAACCGGAGCAGGAGGCGTACCTGTAGACTTGGAAAAAGAGTTAAGTACCACAGGTTTGAGGAGAGATACATGGAAGGAGTTAGGGATCCGTAAGTTGGCCGGGAGTTTCAATTTATAGGCCACCGGGTTGATCTGACTGATGACCTCCAGGGGGCCGATGAACCGAGGCCCTAACTTGTAAGAAGGTATCTTGAGTCGGACATATTTAGATGAGAGCCAGACTTTATCTCCGGGACGAAATTGTGGAGGATCCAGGCGTTTTTTGTCAGCGTGTCTTTTCATCCGTTCGGACGACTGAAGGAGTGCGGATCGGGTACTCTCCCAAATGGAGGAAAATTTGCCAACGAGAGATTCCGCAGCCGGGTTGTCCACAGAGGTGGAGACAGGAAAAGGAATCCGAGGATGCTGACCGAAGACTACAAAAAACGGGGATTTGGAGGAGGATTCGTTCTCGTGATTGTTATAAGAGAACTCGGCCCATGGTAGGAGATCCACCCAGTCTGAATGATGGGCATTAACGAAGTGCCGGAGGTAACTGGTCAGGTTCTGATTGATCCGCTCCACTTGACCATTGGACTGTGGGTGGTAAGCGGAAGAGAAGTCCAGGGTGACGTCTAGCAGTTTACAAGTGGCTCTCCAGAAGCGTGAGGTCAACTGTACCCCACGATCCGACACGATGTGGAGGGGCAGGCCATGAAGACGGAAGATGTGACGAATAAAGTCTTTAGCTAGCTCGGGTGCAGACGGGAGGCCTGGCAGGGGAACGAAATGAGCCATCTTGGAGAAGCGGTCAGCGACCACCCAAATGACTGTACAACCGGCAGAGACTGGGAGGTCTGTTATAAAGTCCATTGCTATATGCTGCCAGGGGGCAGCAGGTACTGGGAGCGGAAGGAGGCGACCGGCTGGCAGATGTCTCGGAACCTTGTTGCGGGCGCAGGACACACAGGCAGAAACAAAGTCTATTACGTCCTTGTGCAGGGTAGGCCACCAGTAGTGCCGGGTAATAAGCTGGAGGGTCTTTTTTTGACCGGCATGGCCAGCCAGTTTAGACGAGTGACCCCAGTGAAGGATCTTCTCCCGATCAGGTACTGATACGAACGTCTTTCCGGGAGGGAGACGATTTAGACTCACGGGAGCCACCTGCATTACTCTGGCGGGATCGATGATGTGTTTCGGATCTTCCTCGAGATCAGACACCAGAAAGGATCGAGACAAGGCGTCCGCCTTGACGTTTTTGTCAGCCGGGCGAAAATGAAGAACAAAATCAAAGCGAGCAAAAAACAAGGACCACCGGGCTTGGCGCGAGTTAAGTCTCTGGGCATGCTGGAGGTAAGCCAAGTTCTTGTGGTCCGTGTAAATTATTACCGGGTGAAGAGCCCCCTCGAGCAGGTAACGCCACTCCTCCAATGCCAGTTTGATGGCCAATAACTCTCGGTCTCCTATGGAATAATTGCGCTCTGAGGAGGAGAAGAGTTTAGAGAAGAAGCCGCAAGTTACCATCCTCCCGGAAGATGATTTTTGAGTAAGTACCGCTCCGGCTCCAGAGGAGGAGGCGTCAACTTCCAGGAAGAACTGCTTGTTGCCGTCCGGGCGATGCAGCACCGGGGCGGAAGAGAAGGCCTGTTTTAAGGAAAGAAAGGCCTCCTCTGCTTCGGGCGGCCACTCCTTGGGATTAGTACCCTTACGGGTGAGCGCGGAAATTGGGGCAGTCCGGGAAGAGAAGTGTGGTATGAAGAGGCGGTAGTAGTTGGCGAAGCCCAGGAACCGCTGAATGGCCTTCAACCCCTCCGGTCGAGGCCATTTCTCGATGGCAGACAGTTTCTCTGGATCCATTCGTAGGCCGGTCTGAGAAATAATGTAGCCCAAAAACGGAAGCGAGGTCTGCTCAAAGAGGCACTTCTCGTATTTAGCGAAGAGGTGATTCTGCCTGAGCCTGAGCAGGACCTGACGAACGTCCCTCCGGTGAGTCTGGAGATCCGGAGAGAAGACCAAGATGTCGTCCAGGTACACCACTACGCAGGAGTAGAGAAGGTCCCGGAAGATGTCATTGACCAACTCTTGAAAGACGGCAGGAGCGTTACAGAGACCAAAGGGCATTACCAGATATTCATAGTGGCCGTCCCGGGTGTTGAATGCCGTCTTCCATTCATCCCCCTGACGGATACGAACCAGGTTGTACGCCCCACGGAGGTCCAGTTTGGTGAAGATTCTAGCCCCTCTCAGACGATCAAATAACTCCGGAATGAGCGGAAGGGGGTACTTATTCTTCACCGTGATTTGGTTAAGGCCTCTATAGTCTATACAGGGACGGAGAGAGCCGTCCTTCTTTTTTACGAAGAAGAAGCCTGCTCCCGCCGGGGAGGTAGATTTCCGGATGAATCCCCTGGCCAGATTCTCCTCAATATATTCGGACATCGACCGGGTCTCAGCAGCAGATAATGGATAAATACGCCCACGGGGAGGAGTAGTACCGGGTAACAGGTCGATAGGGCAGTCATATGGTCTATGAGGGGGTAGTGTCTCTGCTTCCTTTTTATTAAAGACATCAGCATAAGACCAATAAGGAATCGGAAGTCCAGGTAGATTAGCTGGGGTAGGAGAAGGACGGACGGGATGGACGGGAACCAGACAGGTCTTATGGCAGTCCTGTCCCCAGCGAAGGACTTCTCCGGTCTGCCAGTCAACCACGGGTGCATGTCTCTGGAGCCAAGGTAGACCTAGCAAGAGGGCGTGAGAGAGTCCAGGCAGAACATGAAAGGAGATACTCTCAGAATGCAGCATTCCCACCTGTAGAGTAATGGATTCGGTGATGAGTTGGATGGGGCGTGGTAAGAGACCCCCATCCACGGCAGCAACAGACAAGGGTACAGCCAGAGGTTTGGTGGGGATGCGGTATTTCTCTACCAGGGACTGTGAAATAAGATTCCCGGCTGCTCCAGAGTCCAGTTGAGCTAGTTCGAAATAACGGTTCTCCCCGCAGACGATTGAAACTGACAGCAGCAGAGATGGAGAGGATTTATTCTTGTCTAGGTCGACCTCTCTGAGCGAACCTAGACACAGGCGTTTCCCGACCTCTCTGGGCAGGCACGGATCCGGTGCTCCTTACTGCCACAGTAGAAGCAGCTCCCCTCGGCACGGCGTAAGTCCTGACGGGTTTTGACCATCTTGGTCTGGTCGACCTGCATAGACTCAGGAGAGTGTACCTGGGGAGAGATGGAGGGAGTGACGGGTTTCTGAAAGGTAGGAGCTAGACGTGGAAACCTCCTCTCACGGGTGACCTCTTTGGCACGCTCCTGGAACCGTAGGTCAATCCGGGTGGCAAGAGTTATTAGGTCATCGAGAGTGGTAGGAATGTCCCGACCGGCAAGTTCATCTTTAATACGGCCGGACAGACCCTCCCAGAAGACGGATACCAGAGCGTCGTTATCCCAGGCCAGCTCCGAGGCAAGGGTACGGAACCGTATGCATATTGGCCCACGGTGAGACTTCCCTGACGGAGGCGTAGCAGAGATGATGCGGATGAGGTCTTCCGTCCGGGTTCGTCGAAGACTTTCCGGAAAGCCGTGAGGAAGGCAGGCAAGTCGGACACCAGGGGGTCTCCTCTCTCCCATAGAGGATTTAGCCAGGCCAGGGCCTCCCCGGTGAGATGGGACATGATGAAGGCAATTTTGGCCCGGTCGGAGTTAAACTGGTGGGACAATAGTTCAAAGTGCAGGGTGCACTGATTTATGAAGCCCCGAGCCTGGGCGGAGTCGCCTCCGAAGCGAGGAGGTGCAGAAAGCCGAGGTCCGGGGTAGGATACCATGGTATTGGTGGGCAGCGGAGCTGCCGGGTTGCGAGTCATGGCACTGGCGGTGGTTGCTGGTGGAGCAGTCAGAGTATCCAGGCGAGAATTGACATTCCGCAGGTGACCCAGGATGGACTCCTGTTGGGACCTCTGACGGGACAGTTCATGACAGAGGTCCGAGAGCGAGGGAGCTTGGGTGCCACCGGGTTCCATGGCCCGAGCAAACTGTAACGGGTCTGGGAGGCGGAACCTCTGAGCTACTATACAAGGGGGCGGTCCTTGTAAGGGAGCGGGTGGCGACCAGGCAGGCAGTCACAGCAGGTGACCGGGACAGTCTCTGGGTGTACGGGCAGGAGGTCACGGCAAGTGACCGGGGCAGTCTCTGGGTGAACGGGCTGGAGGTCACGGCAAGTGACCGGGGCAGTCTCTGGGTGAACGGGCTGGAGGTCACGGCAAGTGACCGGGGCAGTCTCTAGGTAAAGGGTAGGTACGACCTGTGATGGCTGAACCTCCAGGTAGGCTAGCAAGGCAGATGGAGGATTTGTGCTCCCAGGTGAGCAAGCGAGAGTCTCTGGAATAGCAGGTGGTCACAGCACGTGACGGCGAAGCCTCCAGGTAGGCAAGCAGGCAGGTAGCGGAGAAGCGCTCCCAGGTGAGCGGGCAAGAGTCTCTGGAATAGCTGGTGGTCACAGCACGTGACGGCGGAGCCTCCGGGCAGGCAAGCAGGCAGGTAGCGGAGAAGCGCTCCCAGGTGAGCGGGCAAGAGTCTCTGGAATAGCTGGTGGTCACAGCACGTGACGGCGGAGCCTCCGGGCAGGCAAGCAGGCAGGTAGCGGAGGAGCGCTCCCAGGTGAGCGGGCAAGCTGGTCCATAGACAGACTGACAGGAGTAGAAAGGCAGACCGTCGGACCTCAGGATAGCAAGCAGGCAGGTAGCTGAAGTGCGCTCCCAGGTGAGCGGGCAAGCTGGTCCTTAGACAGACTGACAGGAGTTGTAAGGCAGACCGTCGGACCTCAGGCTAGCAAGCAGGTAGCAGGAATAACTGGCAGGAAACAGACAGCAAACTGGCAGGACTCTGGCAGGAATCAGGCAGGTAACTGGCAGGTAACTGGCAACGGGACCTGAGGGCTGAAGCAGAGTAGAACAGTGCAACAACATTGCTCGGGCACCTCCATTTTGGAGGAGGTGCCTTATATATGGTGAAGTCCTCCGGCCATTGGCCGGGGACTCCTTAGGACGGCGCGCGCGGCCCCTTTAAGAGGGAGGGAGAGCGCGCGCGCGCGCCCTAAGCACAGTGGCCGGGAAGGAGCGCGCGCTGCCAGCAGAGCGGGAGGAGGACGCTGGGCACGGAGCAGGGAGGTGAGGGGAACAGCGTCCCTGCCTAGCAGAGGGCAGGGACGCCGGCGCTACACAAACAAGCCTAAAGCCTGACAAGCCAAGATGGCATTTGTGAATACAGAAGTGAAGCCCCCACGTGATGAACGTAGAAGGCAAGAAAAGTTTGGAACAGGAGCAGCAGTTGTCAGTGAAGAAGCAAAGATGAAACCCTTCATGCCAGTAACTAGCAGTCATAGCAGTGTGCCATCTGAGGAACCCCGCTCATTTGACAGACCAAGTACTAGGTGTACAGTGTCCACACCAAGCAGTGTTGTCCAGCCCGGACATGATCCACGTAAACCACAAACGAAAAAGGTTGCTCCCATGATGGCCAAAACAATAAAAGCTTTCAAGAACCGGTTTTCTCGGCGATAAAATAAGGACGAGAATGGACTTTTTTTGTGATGAGGGGATTATTGCACTGGAAATCATTGATAAAATGGCAGAAAGGACCCATTAATTCCTGAAACAGTGTTGCCCTTCACCTTACCATTTCCTTTTGCCCAACGTCCTAATATACTCATGCTTTAAGTATATGTTTCTTTCATCTCTCAATCCTCTGGAGAATTCCCGTTAATTTGTTGATATATGTCCCTGGGACCTTAGAATCACGGTGTCTTTTTACGTCACAGATATGGATCCTGACTGTTGGGGAATAATCAGTGTACCACACTAAGATGCTCTCATAACCTAGCGGAGTCCTCAATTACAAATCAGTTTTTTACTGATTGAAGACAAATTACAGATAGGAAACTATTTTTGTGCAATTTCCTATGACAGAATTAGGTACAATGTTACATTTTTTTGGCAAAGTTGAAAGAAACCAAGAAAGGAATTTTGCGATTCTCTGGATGCCTCAACTACTATGTACTTAGCAGCTCTGATTTGATGTTTTCCTGTTGCAGTGTCATGTAATATTTGTTGTGAATTATTTTGCAGAATTATTCTGTGACATAAAAATAGGTGTCTCTGAACACCATACACACCTTTCTTCATATCCAGGATCTCTACATTTAAGCTCAATATTCCAATGTGTTTGAATCTGTAATCTGGACTCTCAAAATTCTTTTAGGGACACAGTTTATGTCATTTATTTTTTGTTGAATTTTCCATCACTTTAGAAGCAAATTTTTGGTCGGCATAGTATTTTCATGCTCTGCAGTCTCAGACGGTTGTATATTTTTTTCATGTGGGCTACCGGATAACCTGGTAGCCCAGGTGAAAAAACAAGTTTTAAGTTCCTGTGTGGCAGCTGTCAGTATTTCTGACCATTGCAGATGCTGTTTCTTCTCCTTAAGAATTTAATGGCAATGTCAGACACTTGCTCGTTAGTGTAGGTCATTTGTGAAATGAGTATATTGTGGATTTTGCAGATTTCACTTTATCTGTAGCTGCTGGGCAGGGGCTATAAACTTTAGGTCTTAATGTGAGTTTTTTTGCTTCATGTAAATAAATTCCTTTTTGTGGTGTCAAGAAGATTATACATTTTAACTTAGACTTATATATGCAAATGATTTTATCTGGCTCTTAATAAAATGTGAATAATGGTTAAATAAAAAAACAAAGAGAGGTTAGTTAGGCTGGAGTAGGAATACTGTCCTGGTTTGTCCACTGCACAATGTGCATAGGGTTTTTTAAAAATTAGCCCTATGGGCTGAGTCATGGTTGACGCAGGAAGGAAAAGGGTTTTTATGGGAAGGGGGTGATGTTAACAGCAGTAGCATGAATCAGTATTTTTGGTGAATTTAGGTTGGCTTGCTCTCATCTGGAGGGATTACAAACTGTGGAGATATCCAGTCCTTGTTGAATTTAATTAGAGTAAGTCTGCATTTTCGGTGGAGAGGCGTGTGCGCCTATCAGGGATGATTGCCCCAGCGGAACTGAAAACACGCTCTGACACCACACTAGCAGCCGGCAGGCCAGCACCTCCAAGGCATGTAAGGAGAGGTCGGGCCAAGTGTTCAGCTTAGACACCCAATAATTAAAGGGAACTGAAGCGTCAGAAAAGACGCACGTATGGTCACTTAAGTACCCCTTGACCATGTTCTGCAACTTATCCCTCCTTGGCATTGTTACAGGCACAGATAGCCCTTGCTGATGTGCTGGTTTATTGAAAATTGCCCAATTTGTGCACATTTTCCCCCCACCTCTGTTGGAGCTGGTGTTCGTGCCCCTCCCCATTATCCCTTGGTGTTGAAAAGAGCCAGTACCTCTGCCACCAGCATTGTCTGAGGGTGATGTTTTCAGCAACTGATCTACAACGGCCCTCTTGAACGATTCCATTGTAAAACTCTTTGGTGACTCCAAAAGGAGAGAAGGAAATTTCTCCTTGTACGTGGATCGAGAAAGGTTGCCAACCGGTATAGGTTGTTGGATAAAATGTATCACACGAGGGTCTTGTCACAGACACTTACACATGAACTGTGCCATGTGGGCCAGGCTGCAAAAAGGCAAATGTTCTCTGTCCCCAACCGTAGAAACAGTACCCATCCTCTCCTCACGCTGACTCAACTCCTCCTCCTCCTCCACCTCCTCCTCTCCAGCCCATCCAGGCTGGACGGACATGAAGCTTGGGTTGGGTGTCCCCTCTGTAGCATTAGGAGTGCCCTCTGTAGCACAGAAAAACAAGTCCTCTCCCTCCTCATCCTCCTCATCTTCCTCCTCATCACCCAATGTTGCCTGAGAATATTGGCTGGGCTGGGTAGTATCACCCATTGGGAAATATGGCTCCATACCGACATGCTGGGCACTCAAAGCTTCCTCTTTGAGATTCTGCAGTGATTGTTTCAAGAGACGCAGCAGCGGGATGGTTACGCTGATAATAGCCTGATCACCGCTCGCGAGGTTGGTGCAGTACTCAAAGTTCTCAAGAACCTCACAAATGTAAGCGATCCACACCCACTCGACAGTTGTTATGTGTGGTGGCTGACCTTCAGTCTGACGGGCATGCTGAAGCTGGTATTCAGCTACTACCTGTAGTGCCGGCATCCCTGCCCTCTGCTAGGCAGGGACGCTGTTCCCCTCACCGCTCTGCTCCGTGCCCGGCGTCCCTCTCCCGCTCTGCTGGCAGCGCGCGCTCCTTCCCGGCCACTGTGCTTAGGGCGCGCGCGCGCGCCCTCCCTCCCTCTTAAAGGGGCCGTGCGCGCCGTCCTTAGGAGTCCCCGGCCAATGGCCGGAGGACTTTACCGTATATAAGGCACCTCCTCCAAAATGGAGGTGCCCGAGCAATGTTGTTTGCACCTGTGTCTCACCTGTGCTTCAGCCCTCAGGTCCCGTTGCCAGTTACCTGCCAGTTACCTGCCAGATTCCTGCCTGATTACTTGCTACCTGCCTGCTAGTCTGAGGTCCGACGGTCTGCCTTACTAATCCTGTCAGTCTGTCTAAGGACCAGCCTGCCCGCTCACCTGGGAGCGCACATCAGATACCTGCCAGCTTGTCTGAGGTCCGACGGTCTGCCTTACTAATCCTGTCAGTCTGTCTAAGGACCAGCCTGCCCGCTCACCTGGGAGCGCACATCAGCTACCTGCCTGCCTGCCTGAGGTCCGACGGTCTGCCTTCCAACTCCTGTCAGTCTGTCTATGGACCAGCTTGCCCGCTCACCTGGGAGCGCACATCTGCTATCTGCCTGCTAGCCTACCTGGAGGCTCCGCCGTCACGTGCTGTGACCACCTGCCTGTCCAGTGACTCCTGCCCGCTCACCTGGGAGCGCTCTTCTGCTACCTGTCTGTTTGCCTACCCGGAGGCTCTGCCGTCACGTGCTGTGACCACCCGCCTGTCCAGAGACTTCTGCCCGCTCACCTGGGAGCGCTCATCTGTCGCCTGTCCGCTGGTCTTCCTGGAGGCTCCGCCGTCACTTGCTGTGACCACCCGTTCATCCAGAGACTCTCGCCTGCTCACCTGGGAGCTCACGTCTATCTTCAGCCGCCACAGGTCGTACCAACCCTATACCTAGAGACTGCCCCGGTCACTTGCCGTGACCTCCAGCCCGTTCACTCAGAGACTGTCCCGTTCACTCAGAGACTGTCCCGTTCACTCAGAGACTGTTCGGTTCACCTGCTGAGACTTCCAGCCCGTCTTCCCTGGTCGCCACCCGCTCCCTTACAAGGACCGCCTCCTTGTATAGTAGCTCTGAGGTTCCGCCTCCCAGACCCGTTACAGTTTGCTCGGGCCATGGAACCCGGTGGCACCCAAGCTCCCTCGCTCTCGGACCTGTGTCATGAACTGTCCCGTCAAAGGTCCCAACAGAAGTCCATCCTGGGTCACCTGCGGAATGTCAATACTCGCCTGGACACTCTGACTGCTCCACCAGCAACCTCCGCCAGTGCCATGTCTCGCAATCCGGCAGCTCCGCTGCCCACTAATACCATGGTATCCTACCCTGGACCCCGGCTTTCTGCACCTCCTCGCTTCGGAGGCGACTCCGCTCAGGCTCGGGGCTTCATAAATCAGTGCACCCTGCACTTTGAACTTTTGTCCCACCAGTTTAACTCCGACCGAGCCAAAATTGCATTCATCATGTCCCATCTCACCGGGGAGGCCCTGGCCTGGCTAAATCCTCTATGGGAGAGAGGAGACCCCCTGGTGTCCAACTTGCCTGCTTTTCTCACGGCTTTCCGGAAAGTCTTCGACGAACCCGGACGGAAGACCTCATCCGCATCATCGTTGCTACGCCTCCGTCAGGAAAGTCTCACCATGGGCCAATATGCCATACGGTTCCGTACCCTTGCCTCGGAGCTGGCCTGGGATAACGACGCTCTGGTTTCCGTCTTCTGGGAGGGTCTGTCCGGCCGTATTAAAGATGAACTTGCCGGTCGGGACATTCCTACCACTCTCGATGACTTAATAACTCTTGCCACCCGGATTGACCTACGGTTCCAGGAGCGTGCCAGAGAGGTCACCCGTGAGAGGAGGTTACCACGTCTAGCTCCTACTTTTCAGAAACCCGTCACTCCTTCTGTCTCTAACCAGGTACACCCTCCTGAGCCTATGCAGGTCGACCAGACCAAGATGGTCAAGACCCGTCAAGACTTACGTCGTGCCGAGGGGACCTGCTTCTACTGTGGCAGTAAGGAGCACCGGATCCGTGCCTGCCCGGAGAGATCGGGAAACGCCTGTGTCTAGGTTCGCTCAGAGAGGTCCACCTAGACAAGAATAAATCCTCTCCATCCCTGCTGTTGTCAGTTTCAATCGTCTACGGGGAGAACCGTTATTTCGAACTAGCCCAACTGGACTCTGGAGCAGCCGGGAATCTTATTTCACAGTCCCTGGTAGAGAAATACCGCATCCCCACCAAACCTCTGGCTGTACCCTTGTCTGTTGCTGCCGTGGATGGGGGGCTCTTACCACGCCCCATCCAACTCATCACCGAATCCATTACTCTGCAGGTGGGAATGCTGCATTCTGAAAGTATCTCCTTCCATGTTCTGCCTGGACTCTCTCACGCCCTCTTGCTAGGCCTACCTTGGCTCCAGAAACATGCACCCGTTCTTGACTGGCAGACCGGAGAAGTCCTTCGCTGGGGACAGGGCTGGCATAAGACCTGTCTGGTTCCCGTTCATCCCGTCCGTCCTTCTCCTACCCCAGCTAATCTACCTGGACTTCCGATTCCTTATTGGTCTTATGCTGATGTCTTTAATAAAAAGGAGGCAGAGACACTACCCCCTCATAGACCATACGACTGTCCTATCGACCTGTTACCTGGTACTTCTCCTCCCCGTGGGCGTATTTATCCATTATCCGCTGCTGAGACCCGGTCGATGTCCGAATATATTGAGGAAAATCTGGCCAGGGGATTCATTCGGAAATCTACCTCCCCGGCGGGAGCAGGCTTCTTTTTCGTCAAAAAGAAGGACGGCTCTCTCCGTCCCTGTATAGACTATAGAGGCCTTAACCAGATCACGGTGAAGAATAAGTACCCCCTTCCGCTCATTCCGGAGTTATTTGATCGTCTGAGGGGGGCTAGAATCTTCACCAAACTGGACCTCCGTGGGGCGTACAACCTGGTTCGTATCCGTCAGGGGGATGAATGGAAGACGGCATTCAACACCCGGGACGGCCACTATGAATATCTGGTAATGTCCTTTGGTCTCTGTAACGCTCCTGCCGTCTTTCAAGAGTTGGTCAATGACATCTTCCGGGACCTTCTCTACTCCTGCGTAGTGGTGTACCTGGACGACATCTTGGTCTTCTCTCCGGATCTCCAGACTCACCGGAGGGACGTTCGTCAGGTCCTGCTCAGGCTCAGGCAGAACCATCTCTACGCTAAATATGAGAAGTGCCTCTTTGAGCAGACCTCGCTTCCGTGTCTGGGCTACATTATCTCTCAGACCGGCCTACAAATGGATCCTGAGAAACTGTCTGCCATCGAGAAATGGCCCCGACCAGAGGGGTTGAAGGCTATTCAACGGTTCCTGGGCTTCGCCAACTATTACCGCCTCTTCATCCCGCACTTCTCTTCCCGGACTGCCCCAATTTCCGCACTCACCCGTAAGGGTACTAATCCCAAAGAGTGGCCGCCCGAAGCAGAGGAGGCCTTTCTTTCCCTAAAACAGGCCTTCTCTTCCGCCCCGGTGCTGCATCGCCCGGACGGCAACAAGCAGTTCTTCCTGGAAGTTGACGCCTCCTCCTCTGGAGCCGGAGCGGTACTTACTCAAAAATCATCTTCCGGGAGAATGGTAACTTGTGGCTTCTTCTCCAAACTCTTCTCCTCTTCTGAGCGCAACTATTCCATAGGAGACCGAGAGTTATTGGCCATCAAACTGGCGTTGGAGGAGTGGCGTTACCTACTCGAGGGGGCTCTTCATCCGGTAATAATTTACACTGACCACAAGAACTTGGCTTACCTCCAGCATGCCCAGAGACTTAACCCGCGCCAAGCCCGGTGGTCCTTGTTTTTTGCTCGTTTTGATTTTGTTCTTCATTTTCGCCCGGCTGACAAAAACGTCAAAGCAGACGCCTTGTCCTGATCCTTTCTGGTGTCCGATCTCGAGGAAGAACCTAAACATATCATCGATCCCGCCAGAGTAATGCAGGTGGCTCCCGTGAGTCTAAATCGTCTCCCTCCCGGTAAGACGTTTGTTTCAGTACCTGATCGGGAGAGGATCCTACACTGGGGCCATTCGTCTAAACTAGCTGGCCACGCCGGTCAGAAAAAGACCCTCCAGCTTATTGCCCGGCACTATTGGTGGCCTACCCTGCACAAGGACATAATAGACTTTGTTTCTGCCTGTGTGTCCTGCGCCCGCAACAAAGTCCCGAGACATCTGCCAGCCGGACGCCTCCTTCCGCTTCCTGTACCTGCTGCCCCCTGGCAGCATATAGCAATGGACTTTATAACTGATCTCCCCGTCTCTGCCGGTTGTACGGTCATTTGGGTGGTCGCTGACCGCTTTTCCAAGATGGCTCACTTTATTCCCCTGCCAGGCCTTCCGTCTGCACCCGAGCTGGCTAAAGACTTTATCCGCCACATCTTCCGTCTTCATGGCCTGCCCCTCCACATCGTGTCGGATCGTGGGGTACAGTTCACCTCACGTTTCTGGAGAGCCACTTGTAAACTACTAGACGTCACCCTGGACTTCTCTTCCGCTTACCACCCACAGTCCAATGGTCAAGTGGAGCGGATCAATCAGAACCTGACCAGTTACCTCCGGCACTTCGTTAATGCCCACCATTCTGACTGGGTGGATCTCCTACCATGGGCCGAGTTCTCTTATAATAATCACGAGAGCGAATCCTCCTCCAAATCCCCGTTTTTTGTAGTCTTTGGTCAGCATCCTCGGATTCCTTTTCCTGTCTCCACCTCTGTGGACAACCCGGCTGCGGAATCTCTCGTTAGCAAATTTTCCTCCATATGGGAGAGTACCCGGTCCGCACTCCTTCTGTCATCCGAGCGTATGAAAAGACACGCTGACAAAAAACGCCTGGATCCTCCACAATTTCGTCCAGGAGATAAAGTCTGGCTCTCATCTAAATATGTTCGACTCAAGATACCTTCTTACAAGTTAGGGCCTCGGTTCATCGGCCCTCTGGAGGTCATCAGTCAGATCAACCCGGTGGCCTATAAATTGAAACTCCCGGCCAACTTACGGATCCCCAACTCCTTCCATGTATCTCTCCTCAAACCCGTGGTGCTTAACTCTTTTTCCAAGTCTACAGGTACGCCTCCTGCTCCGGTTTCTGCTGAGGACGAGTTTGAGGTAGAGAACATTCTTGCCACCAAAAGGGTAAGAGGAAAGACCTTTTTTCTGGTAGATTGGAAGGGGTTTGGTCCTGAGGAGAGAACGTGGGGGCCCCGGGAGAACATCCATGCCCCTCTCATCCTAGCTAAATTTCTATCTGGCCTAAAAAAGGGGGGGCCTAAAGGGGGGGGTACTGTAGTGCCGGCGTCCCTGCCCTCTGCTAGGCAGGGACGCTGTTCCCCTCACCGCTCTGCTCCGTGCCCGGCGTCCCTCTCCCGCTCTGCTGGCAGCGCGCGCTCCTTCCCGGCCACTGTGCTTAGGGCGCGCGCGCGCGCCCTCCCTCCCTCTTAAAGGGGCCGCGCGCGCCGTCCTTAGGAGTCCCCGGCCAATGGCCGGAGGACTTTACCGTATATAAGGCACCTCCTCCAAAATGGAGGTGCCCGAGCAATGTTGTTTGCACCTGTGTCTCACCTGTGCTTCAGCCCTCAGGTCCCGTTGCCAGTTACCTGCCAGTTACCTGCCAGATTCCTGCCTGATTACTTGCTACCTGCCTGCTAGTCTGAGGTCCGACGGTCTGCCTTACTAATCCTGTCAGTCTGTCTAAGGACCAGCCTGCCCGCTCACCTGGGAGCGCACATCAGATACCTGCCAGCTTGTCTGAGGTCCGACGGTCTGCCTTACTAATCCTGTCAGTCTGTCTAAGGACCAGCCTGCCCGCTCACCTGGGAGCGCACATCAGCTACCTGCCTGCCTGCCTGAGGTCCGACGGTCTGCCTTCCAACTCCTGTCAGTCTGTCTATGGACCAGCTTGCCCGCTCACCTGGGAGCGCACATCTGCTATCTGCCTGCTAGCCTACCTGGAGGCTCCGCCGTCACGTGCTGTGACCACCTGCCTGTCCAGTGACTCCTGCCCGCTCACCTGGGAGCGCTCTTCTGCTACCTGTCTGTTTGCCTACCCGGAGGCTCTGCCGTCACGTGCTGTGACCACCCGCCTGTCCAGAGACTTCTGCCCGCTCACCTGGGAGCGCTCATCTGTCGCCTGTCCGCTGGTCTTCCTGGAGGCTCCGCCGTCACTTGCTGTGACCACCCGTTCATCCAGAGACTCTCGCCTGCTCACCTGGGAGCTCACGTCTATCTTCAGCCGCCACAGGTCGTACCAACCCTATACCTAGAGACTGCCCCGGTCACTTGCCGTGACCTCCAGCCCGTTCACTCAGAGACTGTCCCGTTCACTCAGAGACTGTCCCGTTCACTCAGAGACTGTCCCGTTCACCTGCTGAGACTTCCAGCCCGTCTTCCCTGGTCGCCACCCGCTCCCTTACAAGGACCGCCTCCTTGTATAGTAGCTCTGAGGTTCCGCCTCCCAGACCCGTTACACTACCCTTTTCTTTTCACTAATCCTCGCCAACATATGATAGGTGGAGTTCCACCGCGTGGGCAGGTCGCAAATCAGTCGGTGACTTGGCAAATTCAAGCGCTTTTGCAGCGCTGTAAGAGCAGCAAAAGCGGTAGGAGAATGGCGGAAATGGGCGCTAATACAACGTACCTTCTCAAGTAGGTACGGCAAGTCACGGTAAGTTTTCAGAAATTTCTGAACAACTAGGTTCAGCACGTGAGCCATGCATGGCACATGTACCAGCTTGCCGAGCTTTAAAGCCGCCACCAGGTTACGCCCATTATCGCAGATGACCAGACCGGGTTGGAGGTGCAGCGGGGAGAGCCACTGATCGGTCTGTTGTTTTAAAGCTTGCCTCAGCTCTGCTGCAGTGTGTGCTTTCTGACCTAAACAGATCAGCTTCGGCAGAGCGTGTTGCCGCTTTGACCATGCGCTGCTGCACAGGTTCCAGCTTGGCAGTGATGGGGAGGGTAATTCAGCAGAGGATGAGAAGCAGGAGGAGGGGAGAGCGGAAGTGGAATATAAACAGGCGAAAACCCTGACAGAAGTTGGGCCCACTATTCTTGGCTTGGGTAGGATGTGTGTTGTTCAGAAAACTTTCAGAAAAAAAATTCCACACAGCAGCTGAACGCCCCCTTGCCCTGACTTGTCGCACAGCAGGGGTGCTCTTTGGAACAGTTGACCCAGTTCTCACTCTGGGCAAACCACGACCACTTGGTGCCTTTGTTGGTGCTACATATCCATCTTCCTCTGTGTTGCTGTCATGGCTATGCATGCCAACGATCCAGGTCGGATCAGTGGACTCATCATCGACCACCTCGTCTTCCATCTCATCGTCATTCCCAGTTGACATTGTAGGCTGACCTGATGGCAATTGTGTCTCATCATCAACAGCCTCCACCTCTGGAGACAGTAAATGACGTTCCGCCAAGTTGGTTTCTTCAGGACGTAGGTCCTCAAATACTTGAACATCAATGCTCGCCACCTCCTCTTGTCCCTCTTCAATACTGCATGGTGATAGGCCAGAGCCAACCAAAGGATACGTACCAAACAGATCCTTGGCGTGGCCAAGCTTGGGGTCATATGTCTCCTGTGACTGATAATGGCGGTAGGAAGGAGAACCAGCTTCAGGATTGGATGGGCCAGCCTTCTGTGTATCCTCAGTAGACTGTGTGGTCGTGGAAGATTTATTGCTGCTTGACAAATGGGTAGAGACCTTGTCTGCTATCCAAGACAGAATCTGCTCTCGCTCTTCTGGCTTCCACACATGTTTACGTTCCAGATCGGGAATTTGACGTGCCCCCTGGGCCGTGGGGTACTCGGTGCCGGGCCGGGGGATGCTGGGGATGATGTCACAGTGGCGGTGAGCCAGTCAGTAACGCTGGTGCTCGGGACGGTAGATTCCGCCTGGAGACCGGGTAGCAGATCGGCAGAGCAGGGGCCCGGGGTTGGAAGTTCCGCCAGGGGGCCCAGGGGTAGGTCGGTGGAGCAGGCACCTGGGATTAGAGGTTCCGCTGGGGAGCCCAGGAGCAGGCTAGCACTCTCAGTGCCCGGGATAGGGAGTATCTCCTTACCTGCTCCCGGGGCCACGCTTGTGCCGTCCTCTGCCTCCTGGCTCCGTTCAGGTTCCTCCGGGGATGGAGAGCTGCTGGTGGAGTGCAGCGCTGGCTGCTGCCGGATCACCAGCTTCTTCAGCAGTTCCTTTTTCCAGCCGGCGATGGCGTCCTGCTGGGCCCTCTCCATTCTCCGGCCCAGCTCCTGGATTTCCGCCTGGAGGAATTCAGTATCCTCCAGGGATAGCTCTGCCATGGCCTCCTCCAAGGTAAGAGGCCTTGCCGCCTGTTGCAGACCACGGATGGGAGCTGGCTCCTGACTCTCCATCTTGCCCTCCGGGTGCGGTCTGTCTGGACTCTTGGAGACCACACCCTGTCTCCCAGGTTTCTTCTCTCCTCTCCCCTTTCGGCGGAGGTAATGTGGCACCCCAGGGGTCCGGTTGCCACAGTGGCATTGCCTTCCTCACAAGAGGTGATGCCATGCCTGGAAGCAAGCAGGGGTCCCCTAATCAGGTTTTACTAAGCATGCAACACTTTCCTGACTCCAGACCAGCAAGGGGAGTTCCTCCCCTTAGCAACTTGGATCAGGGGTCGGGATTAGTGAGAATTAGTGTGAGGAGTTGAAGTCAGGACGTCGAGGAGAGAGGAGCTGGGGACTGGAGCTGTGTGGCAGCTCACCCCAGAAGAACCAGCACAGAAGAACCGGACACGAGAGTCCAAGGCTGTAGGGCACCGAAGGCACAGCAGTAGAAACCAGAGGGCAGGAGACTGCAGGTCTCCTGGCCCCATCAGATGCCCGGAGGCTCAGCAGCACAGAGGGCCCAGCACTGCCATGTGGGAGCGACGCACCAGCAAGGCCCGAGCTGCCTGCCATACGGGTGAGCACAGAAACGTTGCACTCAGGGACGAGGGCCACCGCACAGCTACAAGCAGCAGGGCCAAAGAGTTTAGTGGAAAGGGTAGGCCTCCAACTTCACCTGGCAAGGAGGATTCTTTACTTGCTTCCAGGCTGCCCGGACTTCCACTTCTAGCCAGTACCCTAGTCCTGGTTTGCCTAATCACCGCCAGTAAAGAGAAGAGGAAACCGCCATTAAGTTGTGGACTGATTATTACTGCGCCATCAGACCTGCACTACAACGCCCAGCATAACCCATAACATCTATACTGCCCTGGAGCTAAGCTCTACCTGTGGAGAGCCACACCATCCCTGCTGCAGTAACATCAGCTCCAGAGGACCTGCTCCGCAGTGGCGGCTCCCCTAGCCGCATACAACAGGTGGCGTCACGAACTTTATACAATCACTATAAATCCCCTATCAATAACCCCTTTTTATTGACCGCCCTGGGTCACGGACCGGGTCACCGCCACTGTGACATCCCCCAGCATTTACCGACCCGGCACCGGGTACCCCACGGCCCCGGGGGCGTGGTAGTTCCATGGCAACTTGCTGTCAGACACACTTTGGGGCGGCCCCCCAGCTTGACAGACACATCCACATACATGGTCACTGTTGCTCGGGGCGGGCCTCGCTTTTGGCGCCATTCTGGAACCCGGCCCACGATGTAAGGCGGTTTCTTGTTGTCTTTTGGCTCGCACATAATGGCGCCCGTACTTCTGGGGCAGGCGCCACATTCAGTATAAAACACAGTCTTTAGGCGCACAATACCCGGTGATAACAGGTGGGCTCGAATCCTGTTCGTGACGCCAAAGATGATGCGCCCCCTGGGCCGTGGGGCACTCGGTGCCGGGCCGGGGGATGCTGGGGATGATGTCACAGTGGTGGTGACCCGGTCCGTGACCCAGGGCGGTCATTCAATAGGGAATTATTTACAGGGGAATTATGTACAATGTTCGTGACGCCACCTGTGGTATGTAGCCAAGGGAGCCGCCGCTGCGGAGCAGGTCCTCTGGAGCTGATGTTACTGCAGCAAGGATGGTGTGGCTCTCCACAGGTAGAGCTTAGCTCTAGGGCAGTGTAGATGTAATAGGTTGTGATGGGCGTTGTAGTGCAGGGTTTGATGGCGCAGCAATAATCACAGAGACAATGAAGTGCAGTCCTCAGGGTCTTTACTCACGGTTGTTGCAGTCCAAGTTACAGGTACCACAGTAACTTCCCTCGTCGTGCTGTGCTTACTCAGGGAGGGGTTCAGTCCACCCTCAGATATCTCCGGAGTACTTAGCAGGACCCCCTTCTGTGTCCTTTCTCTGGCCGTCTCCCTGCACATCATACCTAGTGTCCCAATCCGGTACCTGCGGGCCTTGTCGGGTGACGTCTGTTCCGTCCCTTGGGTCCGCTATAGCTACCTTCTTGGTGAGACTGATATGGACTGTTGGCTGCAGGACTTGAAATACTGCAGCCTCCGGTTTCTAGTTGAGACATAAAGTGCTCTGCTAGTTGAGGGACCGGTCCCCTTTGTGTGGCCTGACCCCTCCACCTCCTGGTAGATTCGGGCGTATGGGTGGCTTCCAGCACTGCCTGTACCCCTGGGGTCCCTTCTTCCATTCCTGGAACCCTTCCTGCTCCCTCTCCTCTTTCTTCAGTCGTGGGCCTCTCCTCAGGCCCTCTGCCTGAGCAGAGCTCCTGTCTACAGTCTACAGAGCCCTGCTCCACTCCTCTCTGTGTAGACTGTTCTCTCTCTCTCTCTCCTCAGACTGAACTGGCTCGTCTTTCTAAGATGGCTCCCCTTTTTATACCTTCCTCTCATGTGCTCCCCTATGCTACTGTAGCACCCTGAGGATTCGGCTGCTACAGGGGTATTGCACCTCAACCCAGAGGTGTGATATTCCACTCCCGGGTAAGGATGGAGTGTGGACCTGAGCTCGGTAGGCTGCATGCACTACACACATCCCATTTCCGAGGAACAGACCGACGGTACTCCCACTTAGAAATGTGCAGGTACGACCGAGTCTGTTCCTGGCTGGAGTGGGAGGGGGGTGGTACATCCCAAGTAGTGTAGGGGCAGATAGGGGGAGCAGCCTGGGTAAAGATAGGAGCTCATTGGGTGCTGGTCACCTGAGCTCACACATAGAGGGTGTATATAAGGTGGGCACCATCAAAGAACAGGGTCAGTCTGTGAGTCTTTGCAGAGAAGTCAGAGGAAGAGGAGCAGAGCAGTCCCAGAGAGAGAGAGAGAGGAGAAAGCAAGAAAGACCCAGAGGGGGAAACAGAAAAGGAACTCTGAGAACCCAAAGTCCATCAGCGGGTGAAGAGTTGGCATCAGGGTACCGGAACCCAAGCTGGTGGGGGCAAAAACACACCCTAGCCAGAGACCGGAGGCCGTGGGCAGCGTCTGCCACGGCCACCCACCACATCCACCCCGAAGGCATACCACGTGGAGGGTCAGGGAACCCAAGGCCAAGGGTCTCCCAACAGAAGGCCCGAGGGAGCTGGACCTGGGTGGATCACTAGTGGGGACGGCCAGAGAAAGGACAGAAGGAGAGCTCAGGGTCACGCTCCGGACTCGCTTGGGGGTTGGCTGGATCCAGGACCTGGTGGATGCAGCACGGCTCGGGTGGTCACTTGAAGCTGGAGTGACCGGAACATCAGCAGTGAGTAAATACCCTAAACTGCACAACCCGACTCTGTCTTCATTTAACACCTATGCTGCACCACCACAACCCCCATCCTCTGCACCTGACCCCCTGAGGCTATACCCCACCCGTTGGGGGTTATACCACCAAAAGCTGCACCTACACCATCAGCCTCAGCGGACCCTGCTGCAGCGGCGGCCATAGTGACCGCAATACAACGGGTGGCGTAGTCGACAATAAAGAACTTAATAACATCTGTAGGACTGCCACATACAACTGAGTTTGACACCCTGGGCACGGACCGGGTCACCGCCACTCGGAAGACTACAACTCCCATCTGATCCGGCTCCGGATATTCCCCCTAAAGAATATGGCCCAGGGGGCGCGTCAACTTTGGCGTAGTCGGCAGGATTACGTGCCCGCAACACCCGGGTACTGCGTGCCTGAAGAAAAGTGCAAGTTTACCTCAAAGGGAAGTCTCCTGCCGGTTCCGGAGAGTCCCCGCCATCGGACTCCATCACAGGTCGATTCCCGCCGGTTGTCCGCCATTAACAGCTTTTTCCCGCCATCTGCAGAGTTTCCCGCCACTGGGAGACGATTCCCGCCATTTCCAAAGGTTTCCCGCCTTGTCAGAGCGGACGCCATTATGGGCGTGCCAGAGGATGGCGAGAGGCCACCTCCCATCGTGGGCCAGGACCGAAAATGGCGCCAAAAGTGGAAACCGCCCCCACCAACAGAGACTGTGATGCTAGAGGTGTCTGTCAGCGTGAAAGAACAGCCCCTGGAGCTGACAGTCACCAAGTGGCCCCGGGACCGCCCTCGAGGTGGGAGGAGACGAAAGGAGAGAGCGAAGATGGGTGTCGCTTGGAGCAGTCTAGAGCGAGCGCACCCGGAGGCAAGAAGCCTGGAGAAGAATATCGGAGGAGCTTACCCGGAGATGGCGAGAAAGCAGAGCAGCACCGGCCCGCTGGCCAGGAGCCTGCTGGAGACAACTGAAGGAGAGCAGAGCAGCACCGACCCGTTGGTCAGGAGCCTGCTGGAAACAACGACCCCACTAGGACTAGTGGAGGTCCTAGCACAGCTTCCCCGAGACCGGGAGTGTGCACAGACCGCTCTGGAGGGCCTCGCAAGGAGGATGGCCCGGGTGCAGCGAGAGACGTTGGCGGAGTGGAGCCGTGAGATGGCCCAGCAGACCGAGACCTGTCAGCGGAGCACGCCACCCGAGACGAGGAAACAGACCGCCTCTGAGGATGGCGCGGGAGGATTGAAGGCCGGAGACGGCGCCGAGAAGGGAGCCGAACGAGTGGAGGCAGGTAAAGGGGACGTCTATACCCCAAACCGGGAAACCGCGTACCTGCCCCAGCTCCCCGTCGCAGAGCCCGAAGTCTATCCTGCCGTGCCCGTCGCTGCAACGTCACCGCCGCAGACTAGGCCTCAAACGGGAGCCGCGACCCCTGTGACGTCACGCGCCTCGACCCCGAGCGTGACCAAGCAGGAAGTACCACCAGCCTGGTCGCAAGGCCTAGTACCCCCGGGCGCCGCAATACCAACAGCGCCCCCTACCTCCGCGGAGCCCCCGGCCTGGTCGCAGGGCCAAGTAGCCCAGGGCGCCGCCGTCCTTACGGTGCCCTTTACCTTCCAGATACCCCAGGCCTGGCCGCAAGGCCCGGGCAACCCGGGCGCTAACACCACCGCGCCCATAAGACCAAGAGTGCCGCATCTGAGAGAGGACCTGTACGCCCAGCATACGTGCCCGGATGGGCAGCCATTTATATGGCCACCGGAGTTTCACCATCCCCGACTCCGGAGAGAGAGACCCCTGGATGAACCCCTGATCCCGGCTCCAAAGCCCGTAAAGAGGATCTCGCCCCCGCTAGCAGAAGCGCAGTTTGAGTGGGACCCCACCGGAGAAGATCTCATGGGGTTCACTCAAGAGACTCGGGCAGCTGCAGCGGAGCGTGCTGAGTGCTGCCGCCAACAGCTCGAGGACTTTGAGAGGGATCGGAGAGAGAGGCGGGTCCGGGAACAGCAAGCTCAAGTAAGGAGCGCGGAGCAGAAGAGCCGGGCCAGGAGAGACCCCCGTGCAGCGCATAGTCCCCGCACCACCGGGACTGTGATAAAGTTTAACATGCAGCATGGGTGGGGCTTCATCCGAGACCACCGCACCCTAGGCGACGTCTTCGTGACCAGGAGAGACGTTGAGTCCCACCTACCGGAGGGACACAGAGGTCGTGACCTTTACATCGGGGACGAGGTCACCTTCACCCGGCACAAGTGTGCCAAAGGACCCTACGCCCTCCATGTGCATCGTCTGACGGAGGAAGAGCTGCGGTGTGAGGAGGAAGAACAAGAGGACCCGGACGGGTCTGAAGCCAAAGGTAACCATAAAGCAAGAGCAGGAGGACGCCGTCGTTAAGTACAGTGAAGCAGAAGCTGTATATAGTTGCCCGTCGGGGCACCGTGAACTGAAACTGTTACTGTTGCTAATGTAGTCCCCGTTGGGACCAGCAAGTGTGAACTGTTACCCTTATTTCCCTAAATCCCACTGACCGAGGACTGAGAACGGTCATTCCTCCCCAATACCTGGCCGAGGACTGAGAGCGGCCACCTTCCCTTTTTGTATATAGTTGCGCGTCCTAAAGCGCCCCTACCGGTTTTATAGGAAAACCAGTTTTCTAGAGAGACTGTCGCACTTTACTCGGTCACACGTTGCACAGTGACCGGAGGAGGAGCCAGAGGCGACGAGAATGTTTTATATGAAGAGTTATGCTGCTAATATATGTTGTTTTATATGTTTTATATGTTTATGCAAAAATTTGTATGTTTTGTGGATGTTTATGTCTTACAGCCCGAGGACGTGCTGTGATTTACCAGGGGGGAATGTAGCACCCTGAGGATTCGGCTGCTACAGGGGTATTGCACCTCAACCCAGAGGTGTGATATTCCACTCCCGGGTAAGGATGGAGTGTGGACCTGAGCTCGGTAGGCTGCATGCACTACACACATCCCATTTCCGAGGAACAGACCGACGGTACTCCCACTTAGAAATGTGCAGGTACGACCGAGTCTGTTCCTGGCTGGAGTGGGAGGGGGGTGGTACATCCCAAGTAGTGTAGGGGCAGATAGGGGGAGCAGCCTGGGTAAAGATAGGAGCTCATTGGGTGCTGGTCACCTGAGCTCACACATAGAGGGTGTATATAAGGTGGGCACCATCAAAGAACAGGGTCAGTCTGTGAGTCTTTGCAGAGAAGTCAGAGGAAGAGGAGCAGAGCAGTCCCAGAGAGAGAGAGAGAGGAGAAAGCAAGAAAGACCCAGAGGGGGAAACAGAAAAGGAACTCTGAGAACCCAAAGTCCATCAGCGGGTGAAGAGTTGGCATCAGGGTACCGGAACCCAAGCTGGTGGGGGCAAAAACACACCCTAGCCAGAGACCGGAGGCCGTGGGCAGCGTCTGCCACGGCCACCCACCACATCCACCCCGAAGGCATACCACGTGGAGGGTCAGGGAACCCAAGGCCAAGGGTCTCCCAACAGAAGGCCCGAGGGAGCTGGACCTGGGTGGATCACTAGTGGGGACGGCCAGAGAAAGGACAGAAGGAGAGCTCAGGGTCACGCTCCGGACTCGCTTGGGGGTTGGCTGGATCCAGGACCTGGTGGATGCAGCACGGCTCGGGTGGTCACTTGAAGCTGGAGTGACCGGAACATCAGCAGTGAGTAAATACCCTAAACTGCACAACCCGACTCTGTCTTCATTTAACACCTATGCTGCACCACCACAACCCCCATCCTCTGCACCTGACCCCCTGAGGCTATACCCCACCCGTTGGGGGTTATACCACTAAAAGCTGCACCTACACCATCAGCCTCAGCGGACCCTGCTGCAGCGGCGGCCATAGTGACCGCAATACAACGGGTGGCGTAGTCGACAATAAAGAACTTAATAACATCTGTAGGACTGCCACATACAACTGAGTTTGACACCCTGGGCACGGACCGGGTCACCGCCACTCGGAAGACTACAACTCCCATCTGATCCGGCTCCGGATATTCCCCCTAAAGAATATGGCCCAGGGGGCGCGTCACTACTTCCTCCACCCACACCCACTACATAGTTCCTGCCCCCCAGCTAGGGACCCTGGACTGTGCCCTCCCTTAGGAGCAATCTCACCCTACCCCCACTGCGGGTATGTGTTGGATGCAGGTGTTAGGGTCCTGAGATGTACTCCTTCCTTACCTGAGAGTGAGATACCACACCTCTGGTTGAGATGCAGTACCTCTGTTGCGACCGAACCCTCAGGGGCGCCACACATTTTTTCCAGGAACATAGTGGATGCATCAAGCTTCTTCTGACCTGACACAGACTGAGTGCCTTCTTGTGCATCACAGACAACAAAATGTCCACGTCCCAGGCTTTTTTGGCATTTTGGGTTTTATTGACAGATTTTCAGATGTTGATGGCACAAGCCAAGCTAGCTGTCACAGCCAAAATAGTGGTTAAAATGGCCTGGTGCGTGCTTTGTAGCATGCAGTAGGAAATGTTTGGACTACTGCTTTGTGCAGGGCAATCAAAGATTTTTTACTTACACTAATATGGACAGAAGCCAGGCTCTCACCCCTAAAACAGCAGGGAAAATAGACCAGTGCTAAAAAAAAAAAAAGGCAGCACACAATGCTAATTCAGTGTGTGCAGGAAAAATATTGCTTTGCCTCTGACAAGAGCTGTTTTAAGATGGACACTGGAAGAACACTTTATCCTCTCCCTACCTAATACACAAGCTCTCCCCTGTACTCTGACTTTGTTGTGAGTCTTCAGCTCTGAAAAGAGCTATTTTTTGGAGGTATTATGGAGCTAGTACTGAACTAGTACACACTGCAGGTAGCCCTGAAAAGGGCTTTTGTTTGATCAAGAGGCCTAAACACTCCCTAACAGCTCAGCAATCTCTCCCTAACAGCTCGGCGATCTCTCCCTAACAGCTCGGCGATCTCTCCCTAACAGCTCAGCGATCTCTCCCTAACAGCTCGGCGATCTCTCCCTAACAGCTCGGCTGTTAGAACCTTGCTGTTAGGTTTTTTTTCCTTTGCTGGTCACATGACCTTGTTGGCCTATTTAATCCTGCTCCGCCCTTCTGGCTTTGCTGGACTTCATTGTATATCTACTTTCTAGCTAGCCTGTGCTCTGTGTCTTGCTCTGTTAGTTTGCTTGGTCTACGGACCTCTATGTTCTTTATATTTTGTTTGTTCGTCTGTCTGCTACTATTTCTGTTAGGAGGTGTCCCATATTCCTCCCAGTCCTTAGTACTTGTAGGGATTCCTCCCCCACATCTATAGGTCTTCGTACAGACTAGCTTAGGACTTTAGCAGGTCTGATCGCAGGATCAGGTCCCCTGTTACATCGTAGGGATTCAGCTGAGTCCTATAGTAGGGACAGATCTCCTCTCTTTCCTTAGCTCTGGTAGCAGAACATAACAGTAAGTCCAGCCAGCAAATTCTCTAAGGAAAGATTTTTTTTGTTCCATCATGGTGTCGGTTCAGGATTTGGCTAAACACCTGCAGGGACTCTCTCTGGAAGTGGCCGAGCTCCGTCAGCACGTGAGTAACTGTTCTGGAGCACATTTCTTGGAGCCTAAGGTATGTTTGCCGGATTTATTTTTTGGTGAACATCGAGAATTTTTTTCATTTAAAAATGCTTGCTTATTGTATTTTCGTTTGAGACCCAAGTCCTCTGGGGATGAATCCCAGCGCGTAGGGTTCATAATGTCACTTTTGCGCAAAGAGCCTCAGGAGTGGGCCTTTTCTTTGCAACCTAGTGATACATGCTTCAGATCAGTGGATAGTTTTTTTTCTGCTTTAGGACTATTATATGATGATCCTGACCGTGTCGCATCAGCTGAGACTGAGTTGAGACGTTTAAAACAAGGATCAGGTAATGTCGAAAAATATTGTACACATTTTCGTCGTTGGTCCACTCAAACAGGGTGGAACGATTCTGCTCTGAAAAGTCTATTTCTTGCTGGGCTCAGTGAAAGGGTTAAAGACCTGCTAATTGCTTATCCTACACCTGAGGATTTGCAACAGGCTATGCAATTAGCTATACGGGTGGATAGAAGACTGCGTGCTAGGGTTAATGAGAGCAAATCCTCTGCTATGTCAGTTTCTGGTTATGATAATGTGTGTACTAACAGTGGTGAACCGATGGAGATTGGATCGGTGGCACCTCGCTCTCAAGAAAAAGACCGTCGTTTTTCGAAAGGCTTGTGTTTCTATTGCGGAAAATCTGGTCATTTGATTAAAGGCTGTGAGCTTCGTATGAAGAAAGAAAAAAAAATGGTCAGTCACGCCCGTATTGCCTGTTTAAATTCCAAGGGTATATTTTTAGCTGCTTCCACGATTGCTCAGGAAAAATTAATGGAATTTCGGGTGTTTGTTGATTGCGGGTCTACACTGAATGTAATTGATGGGGGATTCGTGGAAAAACTCAATTTAAAACCTGAACCTTTATCATCCCCCATTGCTGTGGTTTCTGTGGATGGTTCCCCTTTGAAGAATATTACTCTCAAGGTCTGTGAATTTCCTCTCACTATTAATGGTGTTCACCATGAGAAATTGGATTTGGTAGTGTTGAATAACTTGCCTTCTCCAGTAATATTGGGTTTGCCCTGGTTAAAATTTCACAATCCTGTACTGGATTGGTCTACCAGTGAAATTAAATCCTGGAGCCATAAATGTTATGACAAGTGTTGTAACGGACGTATTGCAGCTTTGGATAGGGGAGAATTGCCTGTTCCTATTCAGGATTTTTGGAGAGTTTTTTCTGAGAAAGATTCGCAGGTTTTGCCTCCCCATAGAGACTATGATTGTTCTATTGAATTTGTCCCTGGAGCGACTCTTCCTAAAAGTCGTTTATTTAACCTTACTATTCCTGAGAGGAAGGCTTTGGAGGAATACATACAGACAAGTTTGGCCGCCGGTCACATTAGGCCCTCTAAGTCTCCTGTGGCGGTTGGATTTTTTTTTGTAAAAAAAAAGGACGGCGGTTTACGTCCTTGTCTGGATTTTCGTGAGATTAACAAAATTACGGTACGCAATCCTTACCCACTGCCATTGATTCCTGATCTGTTTAACCAGTTATTGGGGGCCAAGTGGTTCTCTAAAATTGACCTTAAGGGGGCATACAATCTGTTGCGCATGAAGGAGGGTGATGAATGGAAGACTGCTTTTAACACTCCTGTGGGTCATTTTGAGAATCTGGTTATGCCTTTTGGTCTTACTAATGCTCCTGCATTTTTTCAGAATCTGATTAATGACATCCTTAGACCTTTGATCGGTAAAAATGTGGTTGTGTATTTGGATGACATTTTGATTTATTCGCCAGATCTGGAGTCTCATTGGCGGAGCGTGCGTGAGGTATTACAGTTATTAATGGACAATTCGCTTTTTGCTAAGCTGGAGAAATGTGAGTTCGCTGTACAGAGAATTAGTTTTTTGGGCTACATTATCTCCAGCAAAGGTTTTGAGATGGATCCGGTTAAGGTTCAGGCTGTGCAGGAATGGCCTAGGCCTATTGGTTTGAAATCGATACAGAGGTTTTTGGGTTTCGCCAATTACTATAGAAAATTCATAAAAAATTTTTCTAGTATTGTCAAACCTCTGACTGATCTCACCAGGAAAGGTGCTGATGCGGTTCAGTGGTCTTCTGAGGCCATTGAAGCTTTTGTGTATCTCAAAGAGAGGTTCACCTCTGCTCCCATCCTTATGCAGCCTGATGTTACTAGGCCGTTTTTGGTTGAGGTTGATGCTTCCTCTGTGGGGGTTGGCGCAGTATTGTCTCAGGATAACGGGGATGGATTACATCCCTGTGCCTTTTTTTCAAAAAAATTTTCGGAGACTGAATTGAATTACGATATTGGTAATCGGGAATTATTGGCTATTAAACTCGCATTTGAACACTGGCGCCACTTCTTGGAAGGTGCGGAATTTCCCGTTCAGATTCTTACGGATCATAAAAATCTGATATATCTTGACGCTGCCAAGCGCCTGAATGCCCGTCAGGCTAGGTGGGCACTGTTTTTCTCGCGGTTTAATTTCTCCGTTACTTACATCCCTGGTACTAAGAATGTTAAGGCGGATGCCTTGTCTCGCAGTTTTTCTCCCATAGTCGGTGCTGAGAAAGAGGAAAACATTTTACAAGAAGGTGTTGTGATAGCTGCTTTAGACTCCGTTTTGGAAGATGAGATTCTTAAAGCTCAGGAGAATGCCCCATCTAACACTCCTCATGGGAGGTTGTTTGTGCCTGGGACCTTTAGGAGAGATTTGTTTGTTGAGTGTCACGAATCTCGGTTGGCAGGTCATCCCGGAATCTCTGAGACCAAGAGACTGGTGGGTCGCAGTTTTTGGTGGCCTGGATGGCAGAAGGAAGTCATTAAGTGGGTACGCCAATGTACTGTATGTGCTAGATCTAAGTCCTCACATACTCCTGCTGCGGGGTTGCTTTGTCCTTTGGAGGTCCCCAGTGCTCCTTGGACACATTTGGCTATGGACTTTATAACTGACCTTCCCCCCTCTGAGGGTTTTACTGTCATCTGGGTGGTCGTGGACCGTTTTAGCAAGATGTGTCACTTGGTTCCCTTCATCAAACTGCCCTGCGCTAAAACTCTCGCTAAGGCCTTTGTCAAGGAAATTGTCAGACTTCATGGCGTTCCTACTGACATTGTTTCTGATAGGGGTCCTCAGTTCGTGGCTCGTTTTTGGCGTGCCTTTTGTGACAGGTTGGGAATTCATTTGTCGTTATCGTCCGGATATCATCCTGAATCTAATGGCCAGACAGAAAGGAAAAACCAGGATGTTGAGCAGTTCTTGCGTTGTTTTGTGGCAGACAATCAAGAGGGGTGGTCTGAGTTTCTGCCACTTGCCGAATTTGCTCTGAACAATCGTACATCTTCTTCTGCTGGTTGTTCGCCTTTTTTTTGTTGTTCTGGGAGACATCCGTCGTTTGGGTCGTTCTCCAAGTTGGGATCTGCCGTGCCTGAGGAGGAGAATTTTTCCGGTGATTTGGAAAGAGTTTGGACGGATGTGCGTGGTAATCTTCAGGAGGCCAACAGAAAATCTAAAGACTACTTTGATAGGAAACGACAGGAGGTTTTGTTCGCTGTTGGTGACATGGTTTGGTTGTCCTCTAGGAATCTGCGGTTGAGGATTCCTTCTAAGAAATTGGGTCCCAAGTTTGTAGGGCCCTTTAAGGTGCTTCAGGTTGTCAACCAATCTGCTGTTAGGTTGGAGGTTCCTACCTCCTGGAGAATTAATCCGGTCTTTCATGTCTCTCTGTTAAAAAAAGCTGTTGTGTCGGATGGTGACGCCTCTGCCTCTGTTCCTCCGGTGGTGGAGGACGGGGAATATGAAATTTCTCGCATCCTTGACTCTAGACGGTATAGAGGTAGTTTGCAGTATCTTGTGGCCTGGAAAGGTTTCGGACCCGAGGATAACTCTTGGGTGAGGTCAGATGATGTTTCCGCGTCCAGACTTATCAGAGCGTTTCACAGGAGATTTCCTGATAAGCCTGGTCCTAGGGGATCCGGAGGATCCTCTTAGAAGGGGGGGTACTGTTAGAACCTTGCTGTTAGGTTTTTTTTCCTTTGCTGGTCACATGACCTTGTTGGCCTATTTAATCCTGCTCCGCCCTTCTGGCTTTGCTGGACTTCATTGTATATCTACTTTCTAGCTAGCCTGTGCTCTGTGTCTTGCTCTGTTAGTTTGCTTGGTCTACGGACCTCTATGTTCTTTATATTTTGTTTGTTCGTCTGTCTGCTACTATTTCTGTTAGGAGGTGTCCCATATTCCTCCCAGTCCTTAGTACTTGTAGGGATTCCTCCCCCACATCTATAGGTCTTCGTACAGACTAGCTTAGGACTTTAGCAGGTCTGATCGCAGGATCAGGTTCCCTGTTACATCGTAGGGATTCAGCTGAGTCCTATAGTAGGGACAGATCTCCTCTCTTTCCTTAGCTCTGGTAGCAGAACATAACATCGGCGATCTCTCCCTAACAGCTCGGCGATCTCTCCCTAACAGCTCGGCGATCTCTCCCTAACAGCTCGGCGATCTCTCCCTAACAGCTCGGCGATCTCTCCCTAACAGCTCGGCGATCTCACCCTAACAGCTCGGCGATCTCTCCCTAACAGCTCGGCGATCTCTCCCTAACAGCTCGGCGATCTCTCCCTATGCTTGTAGAACGCAGGCTCCGGAAGCAACGTGCACAAAGTGGCGGCGGCAGGGCTTAAATAGACGTTGGGCGGCCAGTCAATCACAGTAATGCCACAACCAAGATGTCTGCAGCATTACTGTGATTCGTTAAGAAGCCCAGCATGTTTAGTGGCTGCAAGGGAGGCGCCAAAACTGCAGGGCGGGACATCCGAATATAGCGAGGCGAGTACACAAATACTCGCAGAATAACGATTAACCCGAATACCGTACTGTTCGTGCGAATAGTAACGAATACACTCGCTCATCACTAAGTGTGACCACTAGTATAAAGGTAGAAGTTTGAGCAGTTTGCTGGTTTGGAGCATTCTATGGTCTGGATTGAGTCTCAGAAAAAAAAAAAATTTGCAGTCATTCTATGTGACTGCTGACTGATGAATTATGATAGTGTGCAACAAGCACACTTTCATGATTCCCCAGAAATCAAAATGCGGGGACTTGAGGTTGACTTGCCAACGAGTCTCTTTTGACTTTACTGTAAGAAATTAAGAGCTACAGCTCGACCTCTAAAGGTCTTCACATGTTAAATGTTCAAGTTCATATGAGTACGATTACAAACACACTGAACATCTACAGCATGGCATGTTTGGGAGAATTGTCAGGAGAGAGCTTCTTCTTCCTAAAAAGAGCACGCTGGATACAGTTGCACTCCGGGCTGAGCAGGGAGACGCTGTCCCTGCAGTGCCCGGCGGCCGTTTAGGGGGCCCTTGAGCAGGGCGGGGGGGGGGGCCTGGTGCCAGCATCAGGCCCCCCCGCCCGTCACCGCCACAAGTTTACTGTTGAGAGAGGGAACACGGCTCCCTCTCCCATCACTCCCCCCTCTCTGAGACTGACGTCCATGACGTCATCACTTGGCGCCTGGCCCGCTGTGCTGAAGATGAGTGCGGGCCGGGCGCTCGGAGCGACGAGGGAACCAGGAGGAGAGGTGAGTACTGTTTATTTATTTTTTGCCGGGTGGGGGGCGGCATTATATTACAGACTCTGTCTATGGGGAGGGCGGGGGCATTATACTACAGACTCTGCCTATGGGGATGGGGGGCATTATACTAAAGACTCTGCCTATGGGGAGGGGGGAGAGCATTATACTAAAGACTCTGCCTATGGGGAGGGGGGAAGCATTATACTACAGACTCTGCCTATGGGGAGAGGGGGGAACATTATACTAAAGACTGCCAATGGGGGGGGGCATTATACTACAGACTCTGCCTATGAGGAGGGGGGAAGCATTATACTACAGACTGCCTATGAGGAGGGGGGAGTACAGGCTCTGCCTATGGGGGGGGCATTATACTATGGACTCTGCCTATGGGGGGCATTATACTACAGACTCTGCCTATGGGGTGGAGCATTATACTACAGACTCTGCCTATGAGGAGGGGGGAGCATTATACTACAGACTCTGCCTATGAGGAGGGGGGAGCATTATACTACAGAATCTGCCTATGGGGGGGGGGAATTATACTGCAGACTCTGCCTATGGGGGGCATTATACTACAGACTCTGCCTATGGGGGGGCATTATACTATGGACTCTGCCTATGGGGGGCATTATACTACAGACTCTGCCTATGGGGTGGAGCATTATACTACAGACTCTGCCTATGGGGTGGAGCATTATACTACAGACTCTGCCTATGAGGATGGGGGAGCATTATATTACAGACTCTGCCTATGGGGGGCCATCATACAGTGTGGGAGATAATGTGGGGTCTTTGCACAGTGTGGGGGCCATCATACAGTGTGGGAGATAATGTGGGGTCTTTGTATAGTTTGGGGGCCATCATACAGTGTGGGAGAGAATGTGGGGTCTTTGTATAGTGTGGGGATCATCATACAGTGTGGGAGATAATGAGGGGTCTTTGTACAGTGTGGGGACCATTATACAGTGTGGGAGATAATGTGGGGTCTTTGTATAGTGTGGGGGCAATCATACAGTGTGGGAGATAATGTGGGGTCTTTGCACAGTCTGGGGGCCATCATACAGTGTTGGAACCATCAACTTGGGGACTACTAAGGGGTCATTATACTGTGCGGATTACTATACAGTGAGGGGTCAGTATACTGTGTATAGGAGAGCATCATACTGGTTAGAGGGGAGCTCTACATGGGGGGAGACTCAGGACATTATTAAATCTTAAGTGGGCACTTATCGGTATAGGGGAACTCAGGTTATCGTGACTGTCAGAGCGGCACACAGAGGGCATTATTACTTTCTAGGGGGCACAATGTGGGCACTGTTTTCTAGGGCACTTACCAACGGCATTACTATATTCTAGAGGGCTGTTTTACCATCTAGAGGGCACACAGTAGGTGCAGTAATAGGGACACGTTCAGCAACAGAGGCTCAGCATTGGGGTATCAGCAGGATGAGGAGTTTGTGCAGGTTGGGAATAGATGGGGACGGGGCTGGAAATGTAAGGAGTCAAATGAGTCTTTGTTGTGATCTCTGCAGACCTGAGACTCTGAGTCCTGGATGGAGAAGTTGTCATGTCGGTCTGGACCAGATGGAAAAGACGGGAAAAGTGAACAATTTAATCAGAAAGAACATCAGCTGTAAGTTACTATATATAACTGTGCTGTAATCTCTTATATAGTCTGCAGGACTGGCATCTATCACTATATGGTCACCATATGGCGGTAATATCAGTGCTGGTCTTTGTATAGAGATTATTTTCAGTAACAGCGCGGTCATCTGCTGAGGTTCTCCTACATCCACTATCTGGGTGCTCCACCGTAGCTGTAATCAGGGTTACCTAGTAAGGGGTCCACTCGGAAGTTTTTCCCCCCTGAATCAAAACGCTAGGTACGCCTCTGGTCAATTATGAGCCTGTCCGAAAGCCAAAGCAAGGCCAAAACTGGGTCATGTAAAAGGAGAAATATACCAAGCAGAAAATCTATATCAGAATGGCTGTAAAAGATGAATCAAGGAGATTTATTTTAAATGTCCTAATATATAAAAAATTGAAATTCAAAGATGGTGCACTCAGTTTTTTCAAGACTGTATATTACAGACAACACATGTAAAATTCACATACACAATTTTACATATTCTATTTTATATAGGTTGACAGTCAATGAGTATATTTTATTTATCCTATACTCATCCCAAGTTGAATCCTGTATTATACCCCAGAGCTGCACTCACTATTCTGCTGGTGCAGTCACTGTGTACATACATTACATTACTGATCCTGAGTTACATCCAGTATTATAATCCAGAGCTGCACTCACTATTCTGCTGGTGCAGTCACTGTGTACATACATTACATTACTGATCCTGAGTTATATCCTGTATTATACCCCAGAGCTGCACTCACTATTCTGCTGGTGGAGTCACTGTGTACATACATTACATTACTGATCCTGAGTTACATCCTGTATTATACTCCAGAGCTGCACTCACTATTCTGCTGGTGCAGTCACTGTGTACATACATTACATTACTGATCCTGAGTTACATCCTGTATTATACTCCAGAGCTGCACTCACTATTCTGCTGGAGCAGTCACTGTGTACATACATTACATTACTGATCCTACTGATCCTGAGTTATATCCTGTATTATACTCCAGAGCTGCACTCACTATTCTTCTGGTGCAGTCACTGTGTACATACATTACATTACTGATGCTGTACTCATCCCGAGTTAAATCCTGTATTATACCCCAGAGCTGCACTCACTATTCTGTTGGTGCAGTCACTGTGTACATACATTACATTACTGATCCGGTACTGATCCTAAGTTACATCCTGTATTATACTCCAGAGCTGCACTCACTATTCTGCTGGTGCAGTCACTGTGTACATACATGACATTACTGATCCTGTACTGATCCTGAGTTACATCCTGTATTTTACTCCAGAGCTGCACTCACTATTCTGCTGGTGCAGTCACTGTGTACATACATTACATTACTGATCCTGAGTTACATCCAGTATTATAATCCAGAGCTGCACTCACTATTCTGCTGGTGGATTCACTGTGTACATACATTACATTACTGATCCTGAGTTACCTCCTGTATTATACTCCAGAGCTGCTCTCACTATTCTGCTGGTGCAGTCACTGTGTACATACATTACATTACTGATCCTGTACTGATCCTGAGTTACATCCTGTATTATACTCCAGAGCTGCACTCACTATTCTGCTGGTGCAGTCACTGTGTACATACATTACATTACTGATCCTGAGTTACATCCAGTGTTATAATCCAGAGCTGCACTCACTATTCTGCTGGTGGATTCACTGTGTACATACATTACATTACTGATCCTGAGTTACCTCCTGTATTATACTCCAGAGCTGCTCTCACTATTCTGCTGGTGCAGTCACTGTGTACATACATTACATTACTGATCCTGTACTGATCCTGAGTTACCTCCTGTATTATACTCCAGAGCTGCACTCATTATTCTGCTGGTGCAGTCACTGTGTACATACATTACATTACTGATCCTGTACTGATCCTGAGTTGCATCCTGTATTATACTCCTCCAGAGCTGCACTCACTATTCTGCTGGTGCAGTCACTGTGTACATACATTACATTACTGATCCTGAGTTACATCCTGTATTATACTCCAGAGCTGCACTCACTATTCTGCTGGTGCAGTCACTGTATACATACATTACATTACTGATCCTGAGTTACCTCCTGTATTATACTCCAGAGCTGCTCTCACTATTCTGCTGGTGCAGTCACTGTGTACATACATTACATTACATTACTGATCCTGTACTGATCCTGAGTTACATCTTGTATTATACTCCAGAGCTGCACTCACTATTCTGCTGGTGCAGTCACTGTATACATACATTACATTACTGATCCTGAGTTACCTCCTGTATTATACTCCAGAGCTGCACTCACTATTCTGCTGGTGCAGTCACTGTGTACATACATTACATTACTGATCCTGTACTGATCCTGAGTTACATCTTGTATTATACTCCAGAGCTGCACTCACTATTCTGCTGGTGCAGTCACTGTGTACATACATTACATTACTGATCCTGAGTTACATCCTGTATTATACTCCAGAGCTGCACTCAGTATTCTGCTGGTGCAGTCTCTGTGTACATACATTACATTACTGATCCTGTAGTGATCCTGAGTTACATCCTGTATTATACTCCTCCAGAGCTATACTCACTATTCTGCTGGTGCAGTCACTGTGTATATACATTACAATACTGATCCTGTACTGATCCTGAGTTACATCCTGTATTATACTCCTCCAGAGATGCACTCACTATTCTGCTGGTGCAGTCACTGTGCACATACATTACATTACTGATCCTGAGTTACATCCTGTATTATACTCCAGAGCTGCACTCACTATTCTGCTGGTGCAGTCACTGTGTGCATTCATTACATTACTTATCTTGTACTGATCCTGAGTTACATCCTGTATTATACTCCAGAGCAGCACTCACTATTCTGCTGGTGCAGTCACTGTGTACATACATTACATTACTGATCCTGTACTGATTCTGAGTTACCTCCTGTATTGTAATCCAGAGCTGCACTCATTATTCTGCTGGTGCAGTCACTGTGTACATACATTACATTACTTATCCTGTACTGATCCTGAGTTACATCCTGTATTATACTCCAGAGCTGCACTCACTATTCTGCTGGTGCAGTCACTGTGTACATACATTACATTACTGATCCTGAGTTACCTCCTGTATTATACTCCAGAGCTGCACTCACTATTCTGCTGGTGCAGTCACTGTGTACATACATTACATTACTGATCCTGTACTGATCCTGCGTTACATCCTGTATTATACTACAGAGCTGCACTCACTATTCTGCTGGTGGAGTCACTGTATACATACATTACATTACTGATCGTGAGTTACATCCGGTATTATAATCCAGAGCTGCACTCACTATTCTGCTGGTGGATTCACTGCGTACATATATTACATTACTGATCCTGAGTTATATCCTGTATTATACTCCAGAGCTGCACTCACTATTCTGCTGGTGGAGTCACTGTGTACATACATTACATTACTGATCCTGAGTTACATCCTGTATTATACTCCAGAGCTGCACTCACTATTCTGCTGGTGCAGTCACTGTAGACATACATTACATTACTGATCCTGAGTTACATCCTGTATTATACTCCAGAGCTGCACTTACTATTCTGCTGGTGCAGTCACTGTGTACATACATTACATTACTGATCCTGTACTGATCCTGAGTTACATCCTGTATTATACTCCAGAGCTGCACTCACTATTCTGCTGGTGCAGTCACTGTAGACATACATTACATTACTGATCCTGAGTTACATCCTGTATTATACTCCAGAGCTGCACTCACTATTCTGCTGGTGCAGTCACTGTGTACATACATTACATTACTGATGCTGTACTCATCCCGAGTTAAATCCTGTATTATACCCCAGAGCTGCACTCACTATTCTGTTGGTGCAGTCACTGTGTACATACATTACATTACTGATCCTGTACTGATCCTGAGTTACATCCTGTATTATACTCCAGAGCTGCACTCACTATTCTGCTGGTGCAGTCACTGTGTACATACATTACATTACTGATCCCGAGTTACATCCAGTATTATAATCCAGAGCTGCACTCACTATTCTGCTGATGGATTCACTGTGTACATACATTACATTACTGATCCTGAGTTACATCCAGTATTATAATCCAGAGCTGCACTCACTATTCTGCTGGTGGAGTCACTGTATACATACATTACATTACTGATCCTGAGTTACATCCTGTATTATACTCCAGAGCTGCACTCACTATTCTGCTGGTGCAGTCACTGTATACATACATTACATTACTGATCCTGAGTTACCTCCTGTATTATACTCCAGAGCTGCACTCACTATTCTGCTGGTGCAGTCACTGTGTACATACATTACATTACTGATCCTGTACTGATCCTGAGTTACATCCTGTATTATGCTCCTCCAGAGCTGCACTCACTATTCTGCTGGTGCAGTCACTGTGTACATACATTACATTACTGATCCTGTACTGATCCTGAGTTACATCCTGTATTATATTCCAGAGCTGCGCTCACTATTCTGCTGGTGCAGTCACTGTGTACATACATTACACTACTGATCCTGAGTTACATCCTGTATTATACTCCAGAGCTGCACTCACTATTCTGCTGGTGCAGTCACTGTGTACATACATTACATTACTGATCCTGAGTTACATCCTGTAGATCTTTTATTATAAAAATGAAAAACATAACAATAATAATAACAGAAACATAACAAAATTAATAACCAGAAAATAAACAATGTAATGAACTGGTCCAGCCGCTCCCTCTCTCCTCACACACATATTATACATATACACACAATAATAACTACCTACACCAGGACATCTGGTCCGGTTACCAAACAAAAAATAACAATATAATAAACAATAACCGACAAATTATATACAAATTATATACAAACTAATATATACATTCTTTTTTTTTTTTTTTTTTTTTTTAAATAAATAAAATAAATGCTAACTATACAAATATATACAAGACAAAACAAAACCCCCCACACTCGAGCCCACCAGTCCCTCCCCGGCACTGACCTGAGAGCTGGTCCTGCGTCTCATGCCTCAGTCCATGTCCAACGTCCATAGGCCAGATCAGGCAGTGACAGTTTTTCACCCAAATAACCAGTGTCCCACAAGATGAACCCACCTCCCCCCTTTTCCCTCCACCCAACCTAACACCTACACCCAAACCCATATATGCAATATATACAGAAACAAACAATACAATAACCACAACTGACAAAGCCCAAGTTCGGCGCCTGCAGCCCTACATCACTGTCTACTGATCAATAAAACAAAAATCTATGGTGTCAGCAGCAGCCCACCACCAGGAGAGGAGATGACCAGACTAGGGCACACTAAAAGAAAAGCCCCTCCAGAGGAGAGCAGCCCTCCGTGTACCCAGTCTCTCATACTCCAGAGAACGCACCTTCACCAGGTCACCGAGTATGGTCCTAAACACATCGTCCACTGGGAGGATTTTCCGCTGCGTCGATACTAAGCACCGTGCGTTCCACGTGTGATACCTAACCACTGCGCTATCTAGAAATAAGGTGCAGCGGTCCCGACCACCCAGGTCCCCGAATGCTCCATAGGCCCATTCCGCATAAGAGAGACCGGCCAGCCGGGGCCAGCCAATGGAGGCGCCCACCCTGTTGTACACCTCTGTGTTAAAGGGACAACAAAGCAGGAAGTGGTCCATGCTTTCAAGCATGGTACCACAATGCTCCCGAGGACAGTTCCTGTCCTCAGAGCTCCTACACTTCAGATTGTCCCTCACACACAGTTTCCCATGGAAGCAGCGCCAAGCCAAGTCCCAAACCTTCGAGGGGATCCTGATAGAATTCAAAAGATGCAGACCCACCCCAAGATCCCCACTTGGGCAATCCCTGAGCGCCAGAGGCCTCTGAAAATGGGTCAACAGAACCCTTTTGTCAAGGAGCTTCCTTGGCAGAGTCCTGACCTCCCACATTCCCAGACCCCACCGGCGAATTACCTTCAGAACCACGGTAGCGTAAGCCGGGAGATGTCCATGCGGTGTGCGGAGATCCTTCACTTGCCCTCCTGTCTCCCATTCCTGGAAGAAAGGCTGAAACCATCCCTTACAGGAGAATACCCACGGAGGAGCCCTCTCTTTCCAGAGGTTTGCAATATTGATCTTAATGAAGGTATTCACAAGGAATACCACAGGGTTGACCATACCCAACCCTCCTAGTCTCCTCATATGGTAAGTAACCTCCCTCTTGACCAGGTTCAGTCTATTCCCCCATAACAGTTGAAAGAACAAACTGTAGACCCGAGTCCAGAGAGGCTCTGGCAAGATGCACACACTGCCCAGATAGATCAGCAAAGGGAGCAGGTAAGTTTTGATCAGGTTTACCCTTTCCCTTAGGGTCAAAGACCAACCCTTCCATTGGTTCACCTTCTGAGTGGCGATCTCTAGCCTGCTGTCCCAATTTTGTTTGGGGTAATCCCCCTGGCCAAATTCGATGCCAAGAACTTTTGCAGAGACTTTGGGTTCTGGAAGGGTGTCCAGGAGATCAAAACCAGGATCTCCTCCTCCCAGCCAGAGACTCTCACACTTATCCCGGTTGATCTTAGACCCGGATGCCTCCGAGTAGCGATTTACCTCTGACATCAGCCATTCTGCCTCCCCATCAGAGGAAACAAAAACGGTGACGTCATCGGCATACGCCACCACTCTCAGAGTGGCTTCTGGTGCTGCCCGGTCCATCCCGATCCCAGCTAACGGTCCACGCTCCACCCTCCTAAGAAGTGGGTCAATCGAAAACGCGTACAGTAGCGGGCTCAAGGGACAACCCTGGCGAACACCACACCCAACCTCAAAAGAGCTGCCAATCCAACCGTTCACAAGCGGGAAACTCTCTGCCCCAGCGTACAAGGTCTTAAGCCAACCAACGAACCCCCCCGGCAGGCCATACCTCAGAAGGACAGACCAGAGGTACTCATGATTAACCCGATCAAATGCTTTTGCCTGGTCCAATGACAGCATGTACCCCTTCCAGTGGCCAGCCCTACCCTGCTCCACCGCCTCTCGGACACAGAGTACAGCACTAATTGTACTGCGGCCCGGAACAGAGCAATGCTGGGCCCCCGAAAGGAGCTGGGGGTGCAAATTTCACCAGCCGATTAAACAGCACCTTTGCCAAAACCTTCCTGTCTGCATTGAGAAGCGCTATGGGACGCCAATTCTCAATGCAAGATGGGTCCTTACCCTTTGACAAGATGATCAGGGCAGACCTCCTCATTGACTTTGGCAGAGTGCCCGAGGAAAGACACTCATTGAATACCTCAGTCAAGAGGGGAACCAAGGCGTCCTTAAAGGTCTTATAGAATTCAGATGTTAAGCCATCCGGACCGGGAGATTTCTTCAGGGCAAGCCCTTCAATCGCCAACTTAACTTCCTCTTCCCTGATCATCTCTGTCAAAACGCCAAGAGAGGGGTCTACCCCTGGTTCGGGGACGGCTTCAGCCAGAAAAGCCGACATCTCATCCCAATCCAGATCCCTCTTCCCCAAGAGGTGCGAGTAGAAGGATCTGACGACCTCCAGGATCCCCGATCTGGATCTTTTCAGGGACCCCGCAGTGTCAACCAGTCCTGTAACAACTTTACTATTCACTGACATCTTACAGTTTCTGTAAGGGTCGGGCGAGCGGTACTTCCCGTAATCCCTCTCAAAAACCAAAGATGCGTGTCTATCATACTGACACCTCATTAGCAAAGATTTCACTCTGGAGATCTCCTCGCGGCTACCTCCAGTTGAGACAAGATGCTCGCGTTTCCTCCTCAGGCCCTGATACAGGCGATACCTGTCCAGGCTCCTGAGGCTCGAGAGCTGGCGGAAGAATCTCGCCACCCTTTTCTTGAACATCTCCCACCACTCTGACTTACTACTACAAAGATCCAGTAAGGGTACCTGGCTCTGAAGAAAATCCTCAAAGGACTGTCTTATCTCCGCTTCTTCCAAGAGAGACGAATTGAGCCTCCAAAAGCCTCTTCCCATCCGGGGGGTCTCTGTAACATTCAGGGAAAACAAAATCATACAGTAATCGGAGAACTCCACCTCAACAACAGATACTGCTGAAGAGACGGCTTCCTCCTTTAAATAAAACCTGTCTATCCTGGACCTACAGTTACCTCTATGATAGGTGAACCCCTCGTGGCCTGGGGTGTGCCGGATGTAGACATCCACCAGGCGAGCCTCACTAGCTATACTATTAAGGGCGACGCTATCATAAGTCAGCTTGTCTCTGGAACCTCCTCTATCCCGGGGCCTCGTGACAGTGTTGAAGTCCCCTCCAAAGACGACCTGCCGACTCGTAAAAAGGTAGGGCTTGATCCTCGTAAAGAGACACTTCCGGTCCCACTTAGATTGGGGACCATAAATGTTACCTCCCCATTTCTAACTCAATAACCCGTCGGCATTCTACTGGTGCGGTAAAAAGGACCGCCACTCCGCTATACGGCTCGGCCGCAAGAGACCAATAGGAGGGCCCGAGTCTCCACTCCCTCTTAGCTATAAACACCTCTGCCATATTTGGCAGCCTGGTCTCTTGCAAAAAGAAAATGTCAGCTTCAACCCGGCTGAGAAAATCAAAGGCCGCAAATCTAGCCATATTTGACTTAATGCTGGCGACATTAATGGAAGCCAGCGTCAACGGAGTGGGTACCGCCATCATTGGTGATTGAGTTAGATGGCTTTCTTCTTCCCACTCCCCTTACCCTCTGCCTCAGAGGAGGAATCCTTCCAACTCTTTAATGACACAGAGGTGTCCATTCCCACATTTTTCCTTCTTTTCTCGTCCTCGTCTCCGGACTCTGGGCCAGTCCCTCCCCCCAAGGACCCTGCATCCCCAGGAGAAGGAGACTCGGCGCCCCCTGTAAGCTCCGCTGAAGCCGGAACCTCACCCTCGGCCTCCTCCTTAGAGGAAGAGATGTTATCAAGGGCTTGGAACCGGTTAGAAAGACCAACCAGAGGGGAGTCAGTTTTACCTTCCTTAGGTACCTTGGTCAGAGCGGGAGAAGATGTTTTATCTCCCTTCTTTTTCTTCTTTTTGGTGCCGAGCTTACGCTTGTTCTCTAGCCACCGCTTATTATCCTCATCCATACTTTCATAATGGGAGGATTCTGAGGCAGAGGCGGTTTCCTCCCTGTGGATCCTCCTGACCTCCTCATCCAACTAATCATCCCTCGGGGCCTCAGCAGCAAGACTGGCATCCAGGACAGGGGCTGCCCCAGTAATCTGGGGCTCGCCCCGCTCCCTCTCCTGTCTACGCTTGTCTAGACGCCTCAGCTGGGCAGGCGTCTTTTTATTGCTTTTCTTCCCTGGCCCCTCGGCTCCCCCACCCCTGCTAGTCCCCTCCCCAGCAGAATCGGCCTCACGGCTTACTCCCACCGGGGTCTTGACTGCATTAGCGAAGGAGCGAGGACAACGGCTGAATGGGTGACCTAACTCACCACACAGGTGGCACCTAATCTCCACACAAGAGGCGGCAAGATGGCCGACACCCCCACACAACGCACATTTCTGCACGGTGCAGTTTGCACTGAAGTGTGTGGGGTCGCCGCACCTGTGACAGAGCTTCGGTTGCCCCTGGTAGAAGACCAGGATACGATCCCTACCCAGGAAGGCAGACGATGGAATGTGGGCAACCGTACCACCTGAACGCTTAAGTTTTACCATAAACGTCCAGGCCCCTGACCAGATACCAAACTCGTCGCGGTTTTTCTTTGGCATCTCCACCACCTCTCCATACCGACCAAGCCACGTCATGATGTCACAGCAAGAAAGCGACTCGTTACGAGTCATCACGGTCACTTTCTTGATCTGGTTTTGGCGAGACACTGCCTGAACGGCAAAGTCTCGCCAGCCGGGCTCATTTTTTGCCAGCTCATAATTCGCCCAGAAGAGCTCAAGCCCCTCCGGCCGAACAAAGCTGATATCAAACTCAGGCGTGGAATAGGGATGTATCAAGGCGTAGATGTCAATCGCCTTGAAGCCCATCCTCAGCAGGAGCTCCACAACTTTAGACCTTGGAGGACATGCATCACTGCCCCTCCACCGAAGACGGACCACATTCCTACGCACACTGCCTGGCCCGGCTGTTGGGAGGGACCACACTGTATCCCCCCCTTTTTGCTCTCGGAAGGCCCCGAGGCCATGCCTCTCTATCCAGAAGGATAGATCAACCTCTCGACCCTCTTCCATTAGTGATCTCTCCCCCTTCTTTAGAGCCTCCAGAAGGCGCCGTTGCAACATGCCGTCCCCAAAGCCCGGAGACAAGTAGGATGCCCTATTTGCCCCGGAGGTGACACTGGCATAACTCTGGACAGGTGTTGCCACCCCCGGGGGGGCAACCGGACCAGTGACCACATCAGCCCGAACAGCAACACCATTACCCACCTCCATCTCACCCTCCACCAAACCAGCAACCACACCACTAGACAATGATTTAGCCTCATTCACCCCCACCATCACATTCATTCCTGCTGGACCAGTAACAATGGCGGATGACATTTTGACCTCTGCATCAGGCACAAGGGGCTCAGTCACCTCCATAGAACTGGAGGCGACCTCACCCCCGGTCTTATGTGTGCCCTCCACATCATTGGTCAGTAATTTCCGCTGTTTGGCATTGGGAATAATGTGCCGCTGATCTTTAGATGCTGTTAGGCGCCGCTGATCTTTAGCATCAGGATCTTCCGGACCAGCAACGCCAACACAAAATAGCACTTTCGTGGGAGGACCGGAACGCTCAGCCCCGACAGCCCCCTCACACTGCCGTCGCTTCTCAACTAAGTGATCAGCGGTAACAGCATTCAGAGGCGCCGAGGCTACCGGAGCTGCCCCCGACACCGGGCTGCTCCCCCCTCCCACTGAGGAGCGCACCACAGCATCGTGGCCTGATGGAACGCCCGCCGCCGGGCCGCCCTCACTGTCCAGCCTCTCGGCTGATGCACCTCCTGCTACGTCCCCACTACTACAAGCAGAGACGGAGCTCTGCGCCTCACTACTGCGCTCTGTAATCTCCCCGCGCCTTTGCACCGGATCCACAGCAGAACCCGGGCTGGGCTGGGCAACGGGGCTTATACAGCGAGCTGAGCCTGCCGCCGACTCAGGGGGTACAGGGAGGGGGGCATATACGTATCTTACCGCCTCCTGCAGCTTTGGCTTGGTCTTCTTTGCCTTTTTGTGGCCCCCAGGTGCCTCTTCTGGTAGATCGTCACCAAGATGGAAGTTTTGGAGGCACACTGGGGACTCCAGGAGCTTAATCTCCGCCATTAGCGCCCCTCCCTGGCCGCTGCTGTCACTGTCCTCCCCAGAGCCGGCAGAACTGCGACCGGATGTCACTGTCGCCTGTCCTGCAGGGAGCTCGCTGCACGTGGCCTGCGGGTGACTTTGCAGGCTGCCAGGTGGGGCTTCCTGCTGGTCATCATCACTCTCATCATCCACCTGGCTCTCAGGCTGCAGCCCCATCTGCCTTTGCTCTCTGGTATCAGCCATTTCTCTAAAGCGGTCTTCATTTATTAGTTTTTCTTTGAAATGACCACTCTGCTCCCTGATGTCAGCTTTCCTCAGTTCCAGCAGGTGAATCTCGCTGGTCAGTCGCTTTACCTCGGCCTGGAGTTTAGCCTTCCTCTGTTTGGAGGCCCCCGCAGCTTTGGCGCTTGTGCAGCGCAGCTCCTCCCGGAGCCTCCTGATGAGCTTACTGGCATCTTCATACTCACGGAGGCGGATCATGACCCGGGAGGCATAGGTGGACACAGACTCCCGGGGTCCCTGCAGCGCCCAACCCCCCTCAGGGAGGTCGGCCTCACCTCCGTGAGCACTCCGCTTTACTCCGGAAGGAGCACCATCTTGCACGCCGCTGTCAGGCTTTTCCTCCATGCTGGAAGCCTTGCGGCTTCTGGGGGTCTCCACAATCCCGGGGGGAGTAGGAGCCACATTGCTGCGACTCCTGGTGCAGCGTCTCACCCCCGAGTCCTCTGATGTGCAGGCCGGTTGCTGGTTTCTTCTGCCCCCCGCCGGCCTGGTTCGGGAAGCAGAAGCCTGGGACTTGGCTCCTTCACTCATCCCAGAAACCAGCTCTCCCTCCGGGAAAGAGAGAGAGCAGGTCCCCAGGTGGAGAGGTGTTGGTTCTCAGAGATCAGGAGCTCACAGCAGGATCTGCAGCCACCACACCCGTAATCACCACACTGACTAGCAGCTGATCAGAGCTGCACCCAGTATGCTGCTGGTGGAGTCACTGTGTGCATGCATTACATTACTGATCCTGTACTGATCCTGAGGTACATCCTGTATTATACTCCAGAGCTGCACTCACTATTCTGCTGATGCAGTCACTGTGTACATACATTACATTACTTATCCTGTACTGATCCTGAGTTACATCCTGTATTATACTCCAGAGCTGCACTCACTATTCTGCTGATGCAGTCACTGTGTACATACATTACATTACTGATCCTGAGTTACCTCCTGTATTATACTCCAGAGCTGCACTCACTATTCTGCTGGTGCAGTCACTGTGTACATACATTACATTACTGATCCTGTACTGATCCTGTGTTACATCCTGTATTATACTCCAGAGCTGCACTCACTATTCTGCTGGTGCAGTCACTGTGTACATACATTACATTACTGATCCTGAGTTACATCCAGTATTATAATCCAGAGCTGCACTCACTATTCTGCTGGTGGAGTCACTGTATACATACATTACATTACTGATCCTGAGTTACATCCTGTATTATACTCCAGAGCTGCACTCACTGTTCTGCTGGTGCAGTCACTGTATACATACATTACATTACTGATCCTGAGTTACCTCCTGTATTATACTCCAGAGCTGCACTCACTATTCTGCTGGTGCAGTCACTGTGTACATACATTACATTACTGATCCTGTGCAGATCCTGAGTTACATCCTGTATTATACTCCAGAGCTGCACTCACTATTCTGCTGGTGGAGTCACTATGTACATACATTACATTACTGATCCTGTACTGATCCTGAGTTACCTCCTGTATTATAATCCAGAGCTGCACTCATTATTCTGCTGATGCAGTCACTGTGTACATACATTACATTACTGATCCTGAGTTACATCCTGTATTATACTCCAGAGCTGCACTCACTATTCTGCTGGTGCAGTCATTGTGTACATTCATTACATTACTTATCTTGTACTGATCCTGAGTTACATCCTGTATTATACTCCAGAGCTGCACTCACTATTCTGCTGGTGCAGTCATTGTGTACATACATTACATTACTGATCCTGTACTGATTCTGAGTTACCTCCTGTATTGTAATCCAGAGCTGCACTCATTATTCTGCTGATGCAGTCACTGTGTACATACATTACATTACTTATCCTGTACTGATCCTGAGTTACATCCTGTATTATACTCCAGAGCTGCACTCACTATTCTGCTGATGCAGTCACTGTGTACATACATTACATTACTGATCCTGAGTTACCTCCTGTATTATACTCCAGAGCTGCACTCACTATTCTGCTGGTGCAGTCACTGTGTACATACATTACATTACTGATCCTGTACTGATCCTGTGTTACATCCTGTATTATACTCCAGAGCTGCACTCACTATTCTGCTGGTGCAGTCACTGTGTACATACATTACATTACTGATCCTGAGTTACATCCAGTATTATAATCCAGAGCTGCACTCACTATTCTGCTGGTGGAGTCACTGTATACATACATTACATTACTGATCCTGAGTTACCTCCTGTATTATACTCCAGAGCTGCACTCACTATTCTGCTGGTGCAGTCACTGTGTACATACATTACATTACTGATCCTGTGCTGATCCTGAGTTACATCCTGTATTATACTCCTCCAGAGCTGCACTCACTATTCTGCTGTTGCGGTCACTGTGTACATACATTACATTAGTGATCCTGAGTTACATCCTGTATTATACTCCAGAGCTGCACTCACTATTCTGCTGGTGCAGTCACTATGTACATACATTACATTACTGATCCTACACTGATCCTGAGTTACATCCTGTATTATACTCCAGAGCTGCACTCACTATTCTGCTGGTGCAGTCACTGTGTACATACATTACATTACTGATCATGTACTGATCCTGAGTTACATTCTGTATTATACTCCAGAGCTGCACTCACTATTCTGCTGGTGGAGTCACTATGTACATACATTACATTACTGATCCTGTACTGATCCTGAGTTACCTCCTGTATTATAATCCAGAGCTGCACTCATTATTCTGCTGATGCAGTCACTGTGTACATACATTACATTACTGATCCTGAGTTACATCCTGTATTATACTCCAGAGCTGCACTCACTATTCTGCTGGTGCAGTCACTGTGTACATACATTACATTACTCATCCTCCAGTATATAACCTTTATATCCATACATTTATAGCAAATAATGATGTAATGTAGATACCATTTTATTGAGGATTTTCTGTACTATATGGACAGGGAAGGCTCTTCTGCCGTCACTATGAGATTACATAGTGGAATTTGCCCGTGTGGAAGAGCTCACATATTTAGGACATCATCATTTATAAATGACATGGGGACAGCATGGGGAAGACCCCTGGAAGCATCTCTGACTCCCAGGTCACAGCTGGGAACAATATTGTCAGAGTATTACACCACTTTTGTGGACTGACAATAAAACACACAAAACCGAAGATAAAATGAATTTTACAGAAAAAAATATTAGGAAAAACCTTCTTTCCTGTATAATGATTGCTCTTAGTAGGTAAAACAAGACAATCTTGTAGTTACCTTTTAATGGCTACAAAAAATAAAATAAATGATGTTACAAAGCATCTTACGAGACTTCTTACGCCTCTTCCTCAGGCATGGCAAAGCAAAGTTTCCGAAGAAACACAAATATATGAAAAAGCAGCGGCATGGCTTCTTTATTTTCATATATTTGTGTTTCTTCAGAACTTTGTTATACCATGCCTGAGGAAGAGGACTAAGAAGTCTCGAAAGCTTGTTTGGTAACATCATTTATTTTATTTTTGTTAGCCATTAAAAGGTATCATAACTACAAGATTATCTTATTTTTCCCACTGAGCGCAATCTTTTTTCCACTGGCTAACACAGCACTAAACCTTTTCTTTTTCTTTTTCCTGTATAATGACTTGTATATAAGGGAAAATTAAAAAAAAACATCTCCTCCACCCTTTAAAAGCCCGTCCATCTCTCACTGTATTTCCCCACTGCCAATGACTACAGTAGATGACACAGTGGAGGGGGAAATAAAAGAACACCCACTGGTAATCACCGGTAAATTACATTATCTGGGCTTGTGGTGTGTGAGACATGGTCTGACTCATTCTGTTTAACTTATGAAGGAGGCACTCTGAACCTCACAAAGCCTATGCGGACAATGCAAGGACTGCCAAAAATTAGAAGGAACACTGCATTAGACATAAAGGAGGGTCTCATGCACATTCTGTTAAAGGTATTAGGTAGAGGGACTCCTAGACTCATAAAGCCTATGCACTAAGTGCAAGGGCTGCCAAAAATTAGAAGGCGGGACTGCAATACACGCTGGAATAAATGTAGAGGAGGGCTTCAGAATTTTTTTTCCCATTTTAAAGGAGTGGGTCTCCTACACTGGTAAAGTCTATGCAGTGCAAGGGATGAAAAACATTTACCCCTTGGGCGTGTACATATATATGTAAGAGAACTGTGGGGGTAGGCTTCATACACAACCTGTAAAAAATGATGAAGGAGGACATCATACACGCTCTGGAAAAATTAAGAGCTAGGGTCCCATGAAGACCCTCTAAAAATTCTGATTGAGTACCGCCTGATGACCCTGAAAAGATTTTGAGTGAGGGCCGTCTGATGACCCTCTAAAGATTTTGAGTGAGTACCACTTGATGACTCTGTAAAGATTTTGAGTGAGTACCGCATGATGACCCTGTAAAGATTTTGAGTGAGGGCCGCCTGATGACCCTCTAAAGATTTTGAGTGAGGGCCACCTGATGACCCTATAAAGATCTTGAGTGAGGGCTGCCTGTTGACACTCTAAAATTTTGAGTGAGGGCCACCTGATGACCCTATAAAGATTTTGAGTGACAGCAACCTGACGACCCTCTAAACATTTTGACTGAGGGCCGCTTGTTGACGCTCTAAAGATTTTGACTGAGGGCAGCCTAATGACCCTACATTTGACTTTATGTTCCGCTTCTGACATGTGGGGTTGAGAAGTCTGGCCCAATCCAGACCTTGTTCATTTTGATAAGAGTCAGCCTGTCAGCATTTTCAGTTGACAGGAAGATGCGCCTATCAATTATTATTTCCCTGGCGGCACTAAAAACCGTTCTGACAAAACGCTACTGGCAGGGCAGAACAAGACCCCCAAGGCGTAGAAGGACAGTTCATGCCACGTGTCCAGATTCAATATCCAATAGTTGTAGGGCACAGTGGAATCATGGAGGACATTGGTACGGTCGACTAGGTATTCCTTCACCATCTGCAAAGACTTTTCCCTCCTTGTTAGACTACACTGCACATCAGGGTCTGGACATTGGGAGGGTCTAATGAAACTGTCCAAGACCTTTGGTACTTTTCCCCTGCCTCTGTTGGACCTGGTGCTTGTCTCCTTCGTCTCTCCTCCTTGGTTACCCAAAGATCTATAACCTCTGCTGCCAGCATTGTCAGTTGAGAATTTTTGTACTAATTGTTTGACTAGGGCCTTTTGGTATTGCACCATTTTACTAACGATCTCTAATGCAGGAAGGAGAAATTAAAGGTTCTCCTTGTAGCATGGGTCAAGAAGGGTGAGCAACAAGTTATTCGTGTTGACCAAAATGCGTATAATGTGAGGGTCACGGGAAAGGAAGTGGGACATAAAGTCAGCCATGTGAGCCAGACTCCCAACAGGCAAGACTTCCCTGTCCTCATCAGGAGGACTACTTTGCATCTTCACCTCCTCCCTCTTCTCCTTCTCCTCCTCTAAAACTAATCCATGCTGAACAGACAGAATGAAGCTGGCATCGGTAGTAGCCTCTGTAGCGCAGCAGCCATCTCCTGTTCCTTCTCCTCCTACTCAGCCTGCTCCTCCTCATTATCACCCAATCCATGCTGAGAAGATGAGATGAGGCTGGGTTGGGTAGTATCACCCTGTGTACTTTCTTCCTTCATCTCCACCTCATCCACATGCAAAGCTCCCTCTTTAATTGTGAGTAGCGAGCATTTATGTAGACACAGAAGTGGGATGGTTACCCTGATTATGACGTCATTGCCGCTCACCATCTTGGTTGATTCCTCAAAGTTTTGTAGAACCTCACAGAAGGCAGACATCCATGCCCACTTGTCAGTTGTTATGTGCAGTGGTTGACCAGACCACTGACAATCAAGTTGTAGCTGGTACTTAACTACTGCCCTTTGCTGCTCACAAAGCCTTGCCAACATGTATAATGTGGAGTTCCAGCATATGATCATGTCACACACCAGTCGGTAAGCTGGCACTTGCAAGCGCTGCTGCAGCACTGCCAGACCAGCGGCAGCTGTAGCTGACTTGTGGAAATGGGCGCACGGATGGCATACCTTCATAAGTAGCTCCGGCAAATCTGGGTAGGTTTTCAGAAAACGGTGATCCACTAAGTTGAGCACTTGGGCAGGCATGGTACATGTGCAAATTTGATAATCTTCAGAGCCGCCAACAGGTTAGGGTCATTATCACACACAGCCTGGTCTGTTATACCTTTCAACAAAACTGTGGTGATGTACTGTTTGTCACCTAAACAAATTAGTTTCAGCAGAGCCTGTTGCCGCTTCACCGAGGCAGTGTTCCAGTGCTTCCAGCTTGCGACTGATAAGGACAAATTGATGTATGTACACAGTGACTGCACCAGCAGAATAGCGAGTGCAGCTCTGCAGTATATAATACAGGATATAACTCAGGATCAGTACAGGACAGTAATGTAATGTATGTACACAGAGACTGCACCGACAGATTAGTGAGTGTAGCTCTGGAGTATAATACAGGATGTAACTCAGGATCAGTACAGGATCAGTAATGTAATGTATGTACACAGTGACTGCACCAGCAGAATAGTGAGTGCAGCTCTGGAGTATAATACAGGATGTAACTCAGGATCAGTAATGTAATGTATATAAACAGTGACTCCACCAGCAGAATAGTGAGTGCAGCTCTGGAGTATAATATAGGATATAACTCAGGATCCGTACAGGATCAGTAATGTTATGTATGTACACAGTGACTGCACCAGCAGAATAGTGAGTGCAGCTCTGGAGTATAATACAGGATGCTATTCTGGATCTGTACATGGTAATCTGTTTAATATATTTACAAATTATTACATTTGTCTTAATTTAGACAGGTGATAGATAGATGCTAATTAGCAATACCCTTGCATTCCCTTGTTTGTACCTTATAATAATAACAGATAGGAGTTTGATATTTAATACAGTAATCATTTATTACTGAATAGATACATATTGCACGCAAAGATCCCCACACAATACACAGATATATAGACAATTACAGCTGCTCTGTTACAGTAATGTGCCAATATCGGCTTTTTCCAGATTCCCCTGTTCTATAAGTCTCCGGGGGCTTTTTTCCTCTAACCTCAGGCACAAACTCATTTATAGCTTTGAAGCATCAGCGTTGTCCATTAGTGGGAGCTCGCAATTACCTATAATTGAAAAAAAAGTAGTGAAAAATGTAACAATGAATTATTCCATAAGCCGTAAAATATTACAAATATAAAGAGTTGTATTTGTTATCTTTCTTGCATAAGTTTCACAATAATCATGATCTTTTAATTTCTTGTCCTTTGTTCTCCACCAACATTGACTTAACAGTGACTTCGGCTTTATTCTCTTTTCATGATCTTACCTTTTTCCTCCACAACAAAGCAAGGACAACCAGCGCATACAAGCCGCTTTTGCAGAGAATCATAATGTAGGAAATCTTCCCCTGGTTGATGTGAATGGTGTAGGTCCCTGGAAGTAGAGATACAGGTGTCAGATGGCTCCAGTGTTGAGATCCTCAGACACAATCTATGGGGATTGTACCTGGCTCATGCCATGTTGGAATTACAGGTATCAACTAAATGGGATAAATCAAAGGAAACCCCGTCCCTATGTTTCCGTATTAATAATATTTATCACGGCATTTATAGAGGACCGGTCACTTGTCCAAAATATATATTTTTTACCCGAATCTGGTGTTTTTTGTTTGTTCTTGCACCTCTCCGTTCCTGAGATATGGCCTTTTCTTCCTTCTCTGTAAGTCTAGTCTTGTTGCGAACTGGGTGTGGTCCTCAAGAACAATCTCATGGGGAAGAGTTGAGAACCACACCCACCTGGCTAAATCAGTTAGATTAACATACAGTGTAAAGAAAGCCGTATCTCACTAATGAAGAAAATCAAGGTTATATTCACAGCTGCATTTACACCAGGTAAATAAAAAATACATATTAGTGACAATGGCGGGTCTTTTTTTAAGGCATTGTTAACCAAAATTATACGTTTTTCTGATCCCTCACTCACAAAAGGAGTCTGGTTGTCATTTATCAGTAGGATGTATAGATGTGTGGACTCCTAGACACATTACAAAACCATTCAAAAGGCTGCAATTCCCATCTCAACCTCTGGGTGGCCACAAAGAAACATGTAACATAAACATCTCCTGACAGAGTATTGCAAAATCAAATTTTTTTTTTTCAAAGCCATCATATTCGTAATTTATCATGGATATTTAAAGAGCAAAAATAAGGAAAGTAAACTATCAGGAAAAGGAAGAAATTTGGGAGGTATTGGGATAATAATGTCCAGTTTCTTATGGTTGGAAAATAGTGATTAAGTACAAGACGCAGATTTCACTCACCTTTGGATATGCTGCAATCTGTGAATAAAAGAAAGGATTGTTAGAGTTTAGGATTATTTTGCTGTAATATAAAGTCTCATGTTACATTAAACTTCATATCTAACTTATTATTTACTAGACTGAATTTACTTTCTGAGTGACCATATATTGCTTCAGAGAGGACCTGTCACCAGCTAAAAAGGGGTCAGTGTTTGCTCTTAATTTTATTCCCGCTTCTCCTCTGACTATTTTTGCATTTTTTTTAAGTTTTTCTTTTTAAATCCACCATATGGTTCTAAAAACACAGGTCATTTATTTAGTGCTATTTATTTATTTTTTTAACCAAAGGGGCGTGTCTCATATGATTCATTCTTTGAGGGCGTGTATTTAGGCAGCTCTGCATAATTAACCTGTGAGCACCGCCCCTTTGGTAAAGACCATAAAAATTAGCACCAAATAAAAACTCCCATATCTCAGGAACTATATGGCAGATTTAAAAAAATAAAAATGAAATATTCAGGAGAGCAAAAGCAAAAACTTAATTCAACAATAGTAAGCTGAGCCCACATCTTTCTCGGCGGATGATGACTAATTTAATCAGCCATCATATGCCTCTAACCCGTTAGATCCCGCTGTCAATCTCTGACAAGCCCTGGTAGGGGCACGTATCGTTCCACACTCCCATTGGCACGCCTGTGGTGTCATCACGAGGCGCAGATGGGTGGTCATGACAGTCGAGGGTGTGCTGATGACCCCCTTGCCTCTCATTACGATACTCCTGTGAAAGCCAGCATTTAGACGTTCACAGGAGATCGGATTTTCACTATATATTACAGTGCTGATGCACCTCTATGTATAACTGATCAAATGATCACAGCTTCAAGTCCCCTAAGGGGACTATTAAAAAAGTGAAAAAAAAAAAAAAAGTTTTTAAAAAATAAAAAAAACTCAAAAGTTAAAATCACCCCCTTTTTATCCCATCAAAAATAAAACAATTTAATTAAAATAAAAGTCCGATCTATCAAAACATAAAATAAATTAATCTGATCGGTAAACGGCGTAACTAGAAAAAAAATCACAAAAAAGTTAATAAGAAAACCTGAGAATAGAGATATGTGTATAACCCACAGTTATTAGGGCACGTGTGTATCATTAAGGGAATTCTTTTACTCAAGGACCTCTGTTCAGCTCCAAAGTAGAGAGTCACTGCGACCATGTCTTACAAGTTTGTCCAGTTATTTGAATGTAGAACGTTAGGTGGCCACATGGAGCTTCTAACCAATAGAGATGTATCAGTTGATTTCAAAGTGGCATCAATTTAAGAAAGGGTTTTCTGGATTGTAGAACACTTTAACATAGTTGGATAGCCCCACAGAAGTCTCTGTGATCATGAATTAGCTGTTTGTCCATTTAATTGAATTTGATACTTTAGGTGGCCACAAGGAGCTTTCACGGAGAGTCTGAACCATGCCTCCATTGCCTTTCCATTGGACTGGAGTAGATAAGCAATGATGACAATGGTGTTCAGTCCATCTTGAGCTAAGAAAGGCAGGGGAGGTGTTCTTCAAACTTTCCAAACTGCTCCCCATGTCTTTTAGGCAGCCATTAGAGGACATCAGTTATGGCAACTGTACGTTAGAAATACATAGTCATTTTAAATGTTAAGGGAGGAGGGTTGCTTTAAGTTTTTAGGACCTTTTGTTAAGTTATCAAAAATATGTACTATGCCTAAAGACATAAAGGGGACATAAAGAAAAGTGACCCCCTAAGCTTAAAAATGGCTGTTTGTCTAGCCAAAATCCATTACAGACCCAACATACAAGGGGAGGGTGACAACCAACACATATTAATATTGGTCAATCCTACAGATTATTGGGTGCAATATTCTGATATCTATATTGATGGTTTAAAATAAAGGTTTTGCCAAAAAATTTCAATAGCCAAATTCATTTAGTGGCCAAATCATGCCTTCATGTTGCCAGTCAGCTAAGTATTCTGTATTTGATAACAATTGGCTCGAAATTCTAGTCTACCTCTTGTCAATCTATCGCATCATACATGGTCCTTCTCGTTTTGAATCCCAACTTGACATCTAAATTCCCTGTGTCAAGTCATGCTCTGTTATGGTTTCAATTACCTGTTTCTCCTTTCACTTGTGCACTGCTTATTGTTCGATTGTAAAATCCAGCCCGGCATTCAAATTTGGATTCTGGATTAAAATATTCTGATCTGGTCAGCGTGAGACGTTTGCTGGTGGAGTATGAAAGAGCACCTGTTTTTTTTTGCGGGACCGGCTCGTATAAATTAATTCTTTCAACACCGTTCACAAACCATGTGATTTTCACATGTTCTGGGAAGAAATTGCTTGCAACACAGACCAATGATATGAAACTGTGCTCTTCAACTTCTTGTTTGCTTGGCCGATAGATTGAGACTTTGGGGTCTATTACGTCTTGATTTGGTTCTATGAAGAAAAATATAAGTCAATGAAAGCTTGAAAAATAAATGTTTCCGCACATCGTGCTGATATCACCCAATTTATTCACATTCATCACAAGTATACTGTAAAGTGTTAGCCTATAGATGAACTGTTCATTGGTTTGGCAAGTTTTGCTTCTTCCTGAATATAGCCAACCATTAAAGTTGTACTAGCATGGTCAAAAAGTTAAACAAAAAAAATTATATATATATATAGATTGGCCACTGATTGGCTACAGTAGCAACATGATGTCTTCACCAGAAGAGAAAATAAGTGACCCAAGCAGAGGTATGGAGAAGGAGAAGTAAGTGAGTGTATTTTTTTCCAATGCTGGGGCATTTGGTAAAAAAGGAATCCTGAAAAGTTTTTTTTTATATTTTTGAATATGTGATCTGATCAGTTTCCAACTCCTGCCATCCTCATTGATTGGTTTGTCATGCTCCTTCCCCATTTCCACTTTATGTGTGTAACCAGGTATAGCGCCATACATTTGCTTGTGTCTGTGGCTGGTATTGCAACTCACCTTCATTTTACTATCTACTCTATCAATATTACAGCCTAGGAAAATTACTTTAAAAAATAAGGAAAAGACAGTTCCAAATATGACATTTTTTCAATGGTGAGGGAATCAGTGAAATTGTAAGGCTTCCTTCGAGTATAATTTGGACAACTCCATACTTGAAAGTAACATAATAATGAAAGAGAAATAGTAAAGGATCAATATGTCTGCATCCTATATCTAATTATATGTCATCAAAGCCTCATTCACAAGGCAAGAGCCTCTTTGGAGGCACTTAGGGTTCCTATAACCGTTATGTGCCACCACATGATGCATCTGAATACCACCGTAATATGTTAGTTATCAGTCCTGAAAGCAATGCTCTCTTACACCTCCATATTGTGGAACCCATAGACTTCTATGATTGCTGTATTGTGAGCCTAATATGGCTGGTATAATGGCGTCATCATTATTTGGAAATCATTCTAGTTTTCTAGATCTCACAAGACTTCTTGGCAAAGTCCACTATGAAATAGTTATAAAAGCCAAATTAGCCATGTCCAAGTCAACCGAAGCTGCAGCACTAAAATATGGATCCCTAAATCACCCTCAACTGATGCATGTACAGCCAATATGGCTTCTTTGAAATAACAACTAGGCAAATTGTCAGGTTGTCAGGTTAGGATTTCGAAAAGGGAGCCAGCCTGGTCATGGACGCCTTTGTCTTCTCCAGTTACCAATGTAAAACACAGTTTATTAGGAAGCTTATCTTTTAATATCAAGTCACACTTTTGCCATAGTCCATTAATCTTTAAGTATCAACTCTACATGTAGCAGAGCAGAACTTATCTAATTTGCGAACAGTGGCTACTCATGGTCATAACTGTTGGGTTAGTGCTCGTTCGGCCAATGGCTAATCCTTCCAACTCCCCTACAAATATGTAAATTGTGCTGAATATACATATTTAATTTCATCGGAATATTAAGATAAGTGGCAGCCCAAATTTCCATTGGGACAAAAGACTGGACAAATGGAATCTAACATGACAGATCTTTTTTTGCCCTGACATCTATCATCGGGAGACTGTTGAGTTACCCCTAAATATATAAGAACTTATATATATATATCATAAAAGTTGGACAATTCTATCACCATTGACTTAATGAATATGGATTTGACTTTACATGCCTAAAGTGCCTATAACCTAAATGTAATCTATGGATAATATATCATAATGTCTTACAACTATGAAGCCTAAATTTGGCCACGTGCCTGACCCAAGTATAGGGTTTTTATGAGACCATCTAAGAGCAATATATCTAATAAAAATCCTATTTAAGGCTCTTTCAACCACTTTTTAGTACAAAAACAGCTATAAGATATTATATAAAAATGAGATAGTCTAAGAAATAAAATATAAAACATGGCCGAAAAGTATATTTACAACTAATTACAAAAAAACATAACTTTTTTTTGGTGTGGAATTATTGAGAATAGAAAAATTAATTTTCTCTTCTTAGAGATAAATGAAACACATCATAAATTATAAAAAGTAGAATATATATTTATATAACATAACATATAAAATACTGACACCAATCAAAAGACAAAAATAGAATAAAAACATTTTAAATCAAACTTTTTTTTTGCATTCATTAAACTTATTGCCGTTACCACTAACCGCGCTGTGAAAAAGTTAGAATAAACGTTGTACATAAATATAATATTCTAACTTGATAAACTGTCAGAACTATTTTTCTCTACAAATATACAATTTTTCCACATTTTTTCCCCATTTTTTCTTCTCTACTTTACCATTAAATGTATCTTTTCAATTGTACTGAACAAGATTTTGCTCCAGATTTTTTGAATATTTTCTCAAACTGCACTTTTACCGTAGTGATTTCTATATCTATTTCTCTTTTTTTAGTCTCCATTTCACATGCAATACATATATACATTTAAAAACAATAATTTAAAAAAATAAAATAAAAATATCCAATTGTATATAAATATGCCCAATATGTAAAAAAAGAACTATTTTATAAACTCTCATTTAATTTGCTTTAATTAACTTACCAATCACTGAAACCACTGTCCCCTGTCCAAACTCTTGCTTGCTTCCAGTGTTCACAGCCAAATACTTATGTCTAAAAACCCTTCTAACTTTTTAAAAAACTTTTTATTTTATTTATTTTTGGCATAAAATCTTACAAACTTACCGAGCACTGTAACAACTGTTCCACTTCCAAAGTAGACGGTGGAGGTTGTCACAGTGGGTCAGGGTAAACAGGAAACCTCATGTATGCCCTTGGACATTAAGACACGAGGGGCTCAATACTATACAACTCCTTGACTGCACTGTATATAGGGGACTTCTATTACATTCATGGATTATGTGTTTACTGTTCACACTGATGTTTTCCCTGATTATTTCCAGCTCGTAGTTGAAGATAAATCATACAATCATAACGGCAGATTTTTGTAAAGAGCAGCTTATAATTTCTATTATGGTGCTGCCCCAGTCCCCACAATAAAATATCATGTTACAAAAACATGATTTTTCCAAGCTTGTAATTTATGAATTTATTTAATTCGATTTTGTTTTTACAGATTTCAGATTTTTTGGTGTCTTATTTTAATGACTTATCACAGTTTTTTGGATCATAGACTAGGCAATATACTATAGAGTAACCGGCTACGGCAACTTATTGATGCCCATGTTACAGCCAAAAGAACCTAAATACATTTTTCATATAATTCCACTGAACCAAATGATAAAATATTAAACCCTTAGGGAGTTTTGTCAGAAAGACCATTTTCACATGTCCCACATTTACGGTCCGAGTATAGATCACAATGACTAAATTAGCCGAGGGTCTCCTGACACGATCTCGATGGCTTCATAGACATAGATGAAGCTGTTGAGTTTGGGTCAGGAGACTTGTGGCCGGTCTGACATTGTGGACTATACTCAGACTGTGAATATCAGATGGTTAAAAAAAGTCTAAGAGGTGTTGAGAGATTTTGTGAAATTCCAAATATGTTTATCTTTCTATGAACAATTTAAGTCTTTTTTTTCAATTATACCAATAAAAATATTTTTGATGTGATATTTGCATTAGAATAAATATATTTTTAAATGTATATTAAATTTAAAAATAAATTAGAAGAAGTATATAGTACATTGTAATATTTTATCTATTTTTTTAATTTGTATTTTTGACCGTGATTGTTATTGAATAATGCATTCCAAAATGAGATGGGAATAAGAGGTTAATTAAAATTAAATTGAAGAATGACATTAAATATTATTTTAGAAATAGGAGGTTACAAGATTGTTTTATGTTTTGGATTTTTTACACTTACCTAACACACTCAGGATTGTACCACTTCCAAAATACTGTCTCTCGGTATTCACAGTTGCAAACCACAATACTAAATCTCTCCTATATACATATAGGCACTTGAATCAAGTAATATTTTTATAATTTCTTGAAGACATAAGTAAAATTTAGAAGATTGAGTTCTAAGTGTCTGTCTTGGGGATTAATCTAATTTAAGGCGAATTATACTCATAACGATACCCGGATCATAAATTTTAGCCCACTTTTGATATTATGAATATAAAGTATTATAAAAGAAGAAATAAAACAATATTACTTACCAAGAACTGATAATATGGTGCCCCCTCCAAATTCAAGCTTGGCAGCAGAGTTCACAACGGCACAACATTGTATAAAAACTTACCGAATTCCCAAACTTACCCAAAACACTGACAACTGTTCCACTTCCAAAGTAAGCAACAGAATTTCCTGCACAGTAGGTAAACTCAATAAAAAAACACCCTCACTTTCAAAAGAAGAGATCCCAGGGACTTTGATGAATGTTTTTTATTTTTATTTTTGGCCATTACCTATTTCTAGCCAAGTTTCATCCAATGTTATAGCCTATTTCTTTACCGGGCTCTCTCACCACCTCTTTATGACAATCATTAGTGTTGTTTGTTGAGCACAATTTAAAGCTTTAATTTGAGCTGAAGACTGGACTATATGGACAATTTGTCATTCAATGTCACAGTCATCTTGGAATGAAGTCATCTTGGGTCTTTATACACTGTTTCGAAACATGGACTTGTCTGATCTTTTAGAACTTAGCAATATCCCAAGGGTAGAGTTTTTGTAAAGTGCTTATATTAATTTCAATCATGGTGCTCCCACTACCCACAATGTTATAGTCTGCTACAAAAATTGTTCTCTCGTTCTTGTGTGGGCACATTCCATCCTAATTTTTTCCTACTAAGTTCGCAATTGTTTGCTCATTTTTAGGACTCTCTGAGTCTATTTTCTCATCTGTATGTTTCAGGTTTCCATAACTGATAAGTTTGATTTTTTTGACTTGTGGTAATATCTATCATTCTGTATTTGGTAATATCAAAGGCACTACAAAATCTATATTTTGGTAAAATTTGCTTCGAATTTTTTTAAATCGAAAAATTATTTGATGTCTCATTAGCAATGAACATCATACAATCAATAAGAAAAGACATTACTTTGTCTAATAATATATAAATGTGATGTTTTATGAAGTTATTTACCTATACATTTCTATTTTTTGCATTGCTATTTTTTTTCTAAACGCTTTTACACATTTTAACATCATTTTTCATTTTGGATATTTGACCCAATTTATTCTTGTACCAAGAGTCAGTTATCTTGGTCTTACTCCTTGCCTTAACCTATTATTACAAGTTTCTAAATCCTCTTTATAACAGTAATGGGTCGTTCTTTATCAAATTTAGTATTCATTCCTATTTAAAAAGTATAATTTATTAATTTGAATAACTTACCTAAAATTGTCAGGATTGTTCCACTTCCAAAATATTGTCTTTCATTTCCGCTCACAGCCAGGAATGCCGATACTAAATCCTACCCCTTTAGCTGCCACCAACTGTCCCCACGAAAAGCTCTAATGTGGATAGCAACCCCAGAAAAAAACTACCCCTTCCATAGTCAGGCTTAAACCTAGATGAAATCATTGACTCATATCAGTTATAAACTCTATTTTTATAGCCCATGTACTCCCCTAAAACACTAATAGTGGTCCCACTCCCAAAGAACAAAACAGAGGCACCATCTCACAATGCAGCGCTCTCATAGTAGTCTTTCTAATTTCACAAAAGTCTCAACTAAATCCTTGACCAGATCTTTTCTTAATTCTTCAAAGAATGTTCTAGATATTACTTACAAAGTTCTTCACTAATGCCCTATTCTAAGATCTTTATGATCTTGGCTCTTATTTCAATTGGAAGTATCTGATTAGGGTACAATAGGGCGACCAAAGAGGGCCTATCTTTAACTACTTTCAAGAAAGGTAAAGTCTAGCATCAAGTGAACCAAGGTTTTCATCCGTGAAACCTTAATGGCCCTGTTTAGGTTAGTTTTGGTCATTGGGTCAAAATCTTGACTCTTTGTAGGACTGGTCTGACCATGTCTTTGAATGAGCTATATGTATTGAACTCCAGGAGTTGTACAGAGTATGTTTTATGGACATGTACAGCACAGTCCTCAAGTTACATTCTAGGAAAATTTTGAATATATGAGCTCTGGTACATGTTGGATTTAATTGACTCTTAGATAATGAAGCTTGGGGAACCTTATGGAGCACTGGCTGTGCCAATACAATGTTGTATCTTAAGACATATCTTTCATTAAAGGGATTATAATCTATTCATATAAAATACTATGAAACATAAAACAATTACTGCAGTCCTAAAAAAAGTCATTACTAGACCCAATTAAAAAAAATAAGGCTTGGAATAATCTACTCACCCAGCACAAATAAGATGGTCCCTTCTCCAAAAAACAGTCTGTTAGAGCCAGTATTCACAGCAATGTACTTCTGTATAAAATCCACAGCTTCCTCCCAGGTGTTCAGACTGGAAGGCTTTGAAATGGTGATACTGACCCCATACTGGTTAACAATTCTGCTACTTGTATGCTTATATTGTAAACCTTAGTTTCAACATCTACCGATAATGTGTAGACTAGACGTTGACATAACAAGTCAACTATTTTACAGCAAATGGTTACTTAGCTTTTCTAGAGCCTATGAAAAAAAAATCACCTAACTTATATTACATTCATGGCGCACATTGGCGTAAAACACAATTTTCTTGTCACACCCCCTCAGGATTTAATAATCGAAACCCTTTTAGTTAATATTTAGAAGTCATGTAGCAACTTACCCATTACATGCAGCAAAGTCCCTCCACCAAAGTATTGGGTGTCATAGGAACACACTGTGAAGAGTCGGCACCAAATCTGGATTAGGCTCATTGGTGCTAATAGGAAATACTTTACGTTCTTTTGTTTTCTTTGCAGTGATGGTAAACCACTACGTTTAGGCTCTATAAACACTTAAGTTTTAATTTTGGCACTATTTATAGTCATTTTTTTGGAAAACTTCAACACAGATAACTGTAAAGAGGTAGGGAATGGGACTGTAAGCTAAAATATTCTTTAATGCCAAGGAAAGAAGCAGTTATTTTTCTTAAAAATGGGAAAGGACTTATGACCTAATATACCCTTGGAAAGGTTACTACTACTCATCCTATAGATCCAAAGACATTGGACTTGGTCATGATATGGTAAAAGTTAATTTAAGACATTGCATAGGGTTAATGAATAGATTTCTACTAAAAGAACCCCAATCACCATATCAACACCCAACTAATTCTTGGTGACTGACTCATAAACTCAAATTATATCCATTATTTACAATGAAGGCTTTCTTTATCAAATTTTACCCCATTTATAATGAAAAATACATTTCAATAATGGGGACTCTGAATTGGAGTTTACATGCACAAACACTCTTAAGAAGCCTTAGAAGGTTTTACCAGTCTCAACAAGAAGGACGACCATCCACATTCACTTACTAATATAGTGATACTGACAATGACAAATGACCTACTGATAAATGTAAGGAATATTTTATAGACGTAAGTCTATCACTTACACTTACCTGGTACAAATACATGGCTCCCGGATCCGAAATACTGTACACTCTTGCAACAGTAATAAAGCTCTGACCATTGTGAATTCCATTCGAAACTTTTTTTTGCCAAAGCAAACTACGCTATGCACCAAATCATAGCTTTACTATTTGATAAAGACAATTTTTGAGGTGAAATTTTGGTATCAACTAGGACAACAAGACTTGGAAAACCTCAGAATATTTTCTGCTCTTTCTTATACCCCATTCTGTAACTCTATTTGTAACCTAACTTCACAGATTTATATGTACACCATCCTCAAAAATGTCTCCTTTCAATAAATTGAATCAACCTTTCTGATTACCATTGACTTTTTACAGAAGTGACCTGTTCCTCTCAATCATCTTACCCAGCACAGAAAGGATGGTTCCAGGTCCAAAATCTTGCCTCTGGTTGCTCACAGCTGACTATGACTGTATAAAAACTTCCATTTTCAGACCATTAACATTTCTACCATATTCGATTACTTTGAGGTCATATGAACCATAAAAAAAACTTACCCAAGACGCTGACTACAGTTCCAGCTCCAAAGTAAGCAGCAGAGGTTATCACAGAGGCAAAACCCTTTCTGAAAACCTATCTGTAAAGTATGACATTATCTTTTAAACCTACTTATCTTACTCATCACAGAAAGGACATTCAGCGTCCATGATGAATGTGTAAAAAATTCAATCAATTACGGGTAGAAGAACTTTTTGAGACCATCAAAACTTACCTAAAACACTGACTACAGTTCCTTCTCCGAAGTAAGCAACAGTGGTTGTCACAGAGAATTGACTCTCTTCGAAAACCTACCTTGTGAGTTTTAGTATGGTCCTTACCTAGCACAAAAAGGGCTGTTCCAGCTCCAAATTCCAGCTTTTGGGCATTCACAGTGCAGCATAGCAACATAAAAACTAAACCCAAAAGAAGATAGATTGCACCGAGACCATAAAAACTTACCCAAAACACTAACCACTGTTCCTGCACCGAAGTAAGCAACCGTGTTTGTCACACAGACAAAGCCTGCTCTTAAAACCTGTTATTCCTAACTTTGTTGTCCCTGATTTGTACCATAATTGGCCAAGTAGATGTTTTCCCCAGAATGTAAACCCATTTCAAACCATTTTCATTAATAAAGTTTGGTAATCTTTACACATTTTAAACCTGTTTGTGAATATAGACAAATATTGACTTCTTTTATATCCAGACCATCGTCCATGTAAAGTACGACTGTGACCAACCAAAGGATTAGCCTATTTTGGTAATATTATGAAAAATCCCTTCTGGAAGACCAGTCACAATTTGGATGGAGAAGGTCTCAAGATATTAGGAACTGGGTATAAATCACTTACAAAGAAAACTTTATTCGTCTTCGTTCTCCAAAAACTTAATCACTCTTTGGCAATGTCAAACCTAGTAAATCAATTATACCATTTTTACCAATAAATATGGCAGTGTATTAGGCTACATCTAAGTCATCCAATGTCTCTTGAGCTTAAACGTCTCAAAAAATTTACAAGCAACTTATTTTATATTTCCAGATTCAAAACGAATTTTTGAGTGTAATAGAAAATACAAAAAATACTGACCTAAAACCGAAAGGACCGTCCCTCCTCCGAAATACGCTTGATAGTTACACAGGGTTGATGGCCAATTCAAGAACCAAAAAGTTGGCAGTAGATGAAGTTTATTCTACCCTGGCTAACTCTAAGTGGAGTTTTATAGTCACGCAAATAGACCAGAAAAAAATAATATCGGTCAACACTTACCCAGGACGACAAGGGCTGTTCCACTTCCAAAAGCAAGAGTAGCTCCATATGAGGTCACAAAGAAATTTCCAAGAGCAAAAACTTGCAAGTTGAATGTCTATGAATCCAATGTCCATCTACATGTACAAGGAATCATGTCCTGCATAATGCTCCATTTGAATATGTTGTCTAATAAAAAAAAGATTGAACTTACAAGATATGTTTTTGTTTCATCCATAGCTGGATGAAGAGTTTAGATACCGTATTTCCTTCAACCTTTATACTCAGTATCTGAGTTTCTTCCTCTGTTTCTCATTGCCTCTGATGATCTTCTTTGATCTTAGTTTCAGAATGAATCCTTCTGCATTTCCTATCCGACCTCTACAGCCCTTATTTTTCAGCATCTGAGCTTCTCACCTTCTCCATCCTCAACTTTAACAACAAACTTTGTCTCATATTTTTCATTTTCACTTATCAGTTTTCACATAATTTATTATCCCTTTGTTATCTTTTATGCTCAGGCTTTTCATTGACTTCTTGTATCCAATCATCTTCTTTGTTACATATCATTTCTTCAAGATATATTTTGACATGTTATTTGTGATGAGCGAGCACTAAAATGCTCAGGTGCTCATTACTCAGTAGTGTTGAGCCACCCCCGTAGTGTTCGGGTTCGGTTCGGTTCGTCGAACACCGGGATGTTCGAGGAACTGTTCGTCGAACTGTTCGTCGAACACCTTAGAACACCGTCGAACACCGTTAAAACCAATGGCAGGCAAACAAAAACACATAGGAACACATAGAAAACACCTTCAAAGGTGTCCAAAAGCTGACAAACTGCTCAGAAGACGCTTTCTTTAAAAAAGCCGGCCGGCAATTCAGCAGCGGCATACACCGGTACCCGACAATTTAGACATGAAGGAATAGAGCATCACACATAGATTAGATAGATAGAAACATGTCAGTCACATATATATGAAGTACAGTGACAGTGTTGCTTACTGTACTTGTCATTTAGTGTAAAGGATTTATTAAAAAATATAATAGTGTTTTCGTGCACCGTCTCTTTAAAAAAGCCGGCCGGCAATTCAGCATCTGTACCCGACAATTTATAACAGACAGAATAGAGCTTCACACATAGATTAGATAGATAGAAACATGTCAGTCACATATATAATAAGTACAGTGACAGTGTTGGTTACTGTACTTGTCATTTAGTATTAAAATATTTATTATTAAAAAAAATTGGCGTGGGGTTCCCCGTAATTTTAGTCTCTAGCGGAGGTTAAGCAGACAGCTGGGGCAGATGTTTGAAGCCTGGGAAGGGGGTAATACCCACGGAGCTTCCCAGGCTACTAATATCAGCCCCCAGCTGAATACTTAGCCTTTACTAGCTATTAAAATGGAGGACCCCCCCAAAAAAATGACGTGGGTCCCCCCTAATTTAATAGCTAGCAAAGGCTAGGCAGACAGCTGGGGGCTGATATTAATAGCCCAGGAAGGGAGCCATGAATATTGGCCCCCTCCCAGGCTAGAAACACCAGCCGTCAGCCGCCCCAGAAATGGCGCATCCATAGGATGCGCCAATTCTGGCACTTAGCCTCGCTCTTCCACGCTGCCCTGGTGAGGTGGCAGGGGGTAATAGGGTTGGGGTTGATGTCAGCTTATAATGCCAGCTGACATCAAGCCCAGGTTAGTAATGGAGAGGCGTCTATAAGACACCCCCATTACTAACCCCATAGTCAAAGTTAAAAAAAAAACACAAACACCCAGAATAAAGTCCTTTAATTGAAATAAAGACACAATTCTTTATTGTTCTAAATTAAACCATACTTACCATCACGCCCATTCCAGCTGAAGCCAACGATCTCCTGCAATAAAAGAAAAATAATAAAGCAACCTCATCCTTACCTTTCCATGGTTCCCAGGACAGCTTCAGCTCTGCTACATCGAGATGACAGGCTGGACCGCAGCAGAACGCTGCCATCCAGCCTGTCAACCCGCAGACACTGAGAAGCGCAGGCATGCTTGCGCTCCTCAGTGTCTGACTGTGACGGCATCCAGATGAGCCGACAATGAACTCGGCTCACCTCATGTACGTCACTGACAGCGTGGGAAAATTCTCCTGCACTCAGCGCTTCAGCGTGAGAATTTTCCCACGCTGTCAGTGACGTGCATGAGGTGAGCCGAGTTCATTGGACATGACCTCGGCTCATCTGGATGCCGTCACAGCCAGACACTGAGTAGCGCAAGCAAGCCTGCGCTTCTCAGTGTCTGCGGGATGACAGGCTGGATGGCAGCGTTCTGCTGCGGTCCAGCCTGTCATCTCGATGTAGCAGAGCTGAAGCTGTCGTGGGAGCCATGGAAAGGTAAGGATGATGTTGCTTTATTATTTTACTTTTATTGCAGGAGATCATTGGCTTCAGCTGGAATGGGCGTGGCGGTAAGTATGGTTTAATTTAGAACAATAAAGAATTGTGTGTTTATTTCAATTAAAGGACTTTTTTCTGGGTGTTTGTGTTTTTTTTAAATACTTTACTAGAAATTCATGGTGGTCATGTCTAATATTGGCGTGACCCCATGAATTTCGGGCTTAGGGCCAGCTGATAATGCCAAGCTGGCCTTAACCCCTTTATTACCCAGTGAGCCACCGCACCAGGGCCCTGGATGAGTTGGGTACAGCGCCAAAAGATGGCGCTTCTATGAACGCGCCATTTTCCGGGGCGGCTGCGGACTGCAATTTGCAGCGGGTGGGGCCCAGAAAGCTTGGGCCTCCCTGCGCTGCGGATTCCAGCCCCCAGCTGCCTAGTTGTACCTGGCTGGACACAAAAATAGGGCGAAGCTCCACGTATTTTTTTTTTAAATTCATGAAATTCATGGAATAATTAAGAAAAAAAGGGCTTCCCTATATTGTTGTATCCGGCTAGGTACAAATAGGCAGCTGGTGGTTGGGAGCAGCCCGTTCCTGCCTGCTGTACCTGACTGGACACAAATATAGGACGAAGCCCCACATCAATTTTTTTTTCATTATTTCATGAATTTCCTGAAATAATTTAAAAAAAATTGACGTGGGGCTTCGCCCTATATTTGTGTCCAGTCAGGTACAGCAGGCAGGAACGGGCTGCCCCCAACCACCAGCTGCCTATTTGGACCTGGCCAGACACAACAATATAGGGAAGCCCTTTTTTAAAAAAATTATTTCATGAAATAATTAAAAAAAAATTGACGTGGGGCTTCGCACTATATTTGTGTCCAGCCAGGTACAGCAGGCAGGGACGGGCTGCCCCCAACCACCAGCTGCCTATTTGTACCTGGTTGGACACAACAATATAGGGAAGCCCTTTTTTTCTTAATTATTCCATGAATTTCATGAAATAATTTAAAAAGAAAATACGTGGGGCTTCGCCCTATTTTTGTGCCCAGCCAGGTACAACTAGGCAGCTGGGGGCTGGAATCCGCAGCGCAGGGAGGCCCAAGCTTTCTGGGCCCCACCCGCTGCAAATTGCAGTCCGCAGCCGCCCCAGAAAATGGCGCGTTCATAGAAGCGCCATCTTCTGGCGCTGTACCCAACTCATCCAGGGCCCTGGTGCGGTGGCTCACTGGGTAATAAAGGGGTTAAGGCCAGCTTGGCATTATCAGCTGGCCCTAAGCCCGAAATTCATGGGGTCACGCCAATATTAGACATGACCACCATGAATTTCTAGTAAAGTATTTAAAAAAACACAACACCCAGAATAAAGTCCTTTAATTGAAATAAACACACAATTCTTTATTGTTCTAAATTAAACCATACTTACCGTCACGCCCATTCCAGCTGAAGCCAATGTCTTCTGCAATAAAAGTAAAATAATTAAGCAACCTCATCCTTACCTTTCCATGGTTCCCACGACAGCTTCAGCTCTGCTACATTGAGATGACAGGCTGGACCGCAGCAGAAAGCTGCCATCCAGCCTGTCATCCCGCAGACACTGAGAAGCGCAGGCATGCTTGCGCTCTGCAGTGTCTGGCTGTGACGGCATAAAGATGAGACAAGCTCATGTCCAATGAACTCGGCTCACCTCATGCACGTCACTGACAGCGTGGGAGAATTCTCCTGCACTCAGCACTTCAGCGTGAGAATTCTCCCACGCTGTCAGTGACGTACATGAGGTCAGCTGAGTTCATTGGACATGAATGAGCTCACCTCATGCACGTCACTGACAGCGTGGGAAAATTCTCACGCTGAAGCGCTGAATGCAGGAGAATTTTCCCACGCTGTCAGTGACGTGCATGAGGTGAGCTCATTCATGTCCAATGATCTCAGCTCACCTCATGCACGTCACTGACAGCGTGGGAAAATTCTCCTGCACTCAGCGCTACAGCGTGAGAATTTTCCCACGCTGTCAGTGACGTGCATGAGGTGAGCTGAGATCATTGGACATGAATGAGCTCACCTCATGCACGTCACTGACAGCGTGGGAAAATTCTCCTGCACTCAGCGCTTCAGCGTGAGAATTTTCCCACGCTTTCAGTGACGTGCATGAGGTGAGCTCATTCATGTCCAATGAACTCGGCGCACCTCATGCACGTCACTGACAGCGTGGGAGAATTCTCACGCTGAAGTGCTGAGTGCAGGAGAATTCTCCCACGATGTCAGTGACGTGCATGCGGTACGCCGAGTTCATTGGACATGAACTCGTCTCATCTTTATGCCGTCACAGCCAGACACTGCAGAGCGCAAGCATGCCTGCGCTTCTCAGTGTCTGCGGGATGACAGGCTGGATGGCAGCGTTCTGCTGCGGTCCAGCCTGTTATCTCGATGTAGCAGAGCTGAAGCTGTCGTGTTAACCATGGAAAGGTAAGGATGAGGTTGCTTTATTATTTTTCTTTTATTGCAGGAGATCGTTGGCTTCAGCTGGAATGGGCGTGACGGTAAGTATGGTTTAATTTAGAACAATAAAGGAATGTGTCTTTATTTCAATTAAAGGACTTTATTCTGGGTGTTTGTGTTTTCTTTTAACTTTGACTATGGGGTTAGTAATGGGGGTGTCTTATAGACGCCTCTCCATTACTAACCTGGGCTTGATGTCAGCTGGCATTATAAGCTGACATCAACCCCAACCCTATTACCCCCTGCCACCGCACCAGGGCAGCGTGGAAGAGCGAGGCTAAGTGCCAGAATTGGCGCATCCTATGGATGCGCCATTTCTGGGGCGGCTGACGGCTGGTGTTTCTAGCCTGGGAGGGGGCCAATATTCATGGCTCCCTTCCTGGGCTATTAATATCAGCCCCCAGCTGTATGCCTAGCCTTTGCTAGCTATTAAATTAGGGGGGACCCCATGTCATTTTTTTGGGGGGGTCCTCCATTTTAATAGCTAGTAAAGGCTAGGTATTCAGCTGGGGGCTGATATTAGTAGCCTGGGAAGCTCCGTGGGTATTACCCCCTTCCCAGGCTTCAAACATCTGCCCCAGCTGTCTGCTTAACCTCCGCTAGAGACTAAAATTACGGGGAACCCCACGCCAATTTTTTTTAATAATAAATCCTTTATTTTAATACTAAATGACAAGTACAGTAACCAACACTGTCACTGTACTTATTATATATGTGACTGACATGTTTCTATCTATCTAATCTATGTGTGAAGCTCTATTCTGTCTGTTATAAATTGTCGGGTACAGATGCTGAATTGCCGGCCGGCTTTTTTAAAGAGACGGTGCATGAAAACATTATTATTTTTTTTAATAAATCCTTTGCAGTAAATGACAAGTACAGTAAGCAACACTGTCACAGTACTTCATATATATGTGACTGACATGTTTCTATCTATCTAATCTATGTGTGAGTCTCTATTCTTTCTGTTATAAATTGTCGGGTACAGATGCTGAATTGCCGGCCGGCTTTTTTAAAGAGACGGTGCATGAAAACACTATTATTTTTTTTGATAAATCCTTTACACTAAATGACAAGTACAGTAAGCAACACTGTCACTGTGCTTCTTATATGTGTGACTGACATGTTTCTATCTATCTAATCTATGTGTGAAGCTCTATTCTGTCTGTTATAAATTGTCGGGTACCGGTGTATGCCGCTGCTGAATTGCCGGCTTTTCATGTTTCACTGTGAGCACTGTTCCCATCGATTTGGGCAATCACTGTAATGCCACAACCACCATGGCTGTGGCATTACAGTGAGTGGCAGACAATCCCTGCATGATTGGTACTCTAAATAGCGCCAGACATGCAGGACACGCTTTTGGTGCACGAACAGTTATCGAACATAACCTCGAACAGCCGAATTTTTTGCAAATCGTTCGGGTTCGTCGAACAACTCGAACACCACCCAAAACAGCTCGAATTTGAGATTGGCGAACAGTTCTAGTCGAACACCGCTCATCTCTATTACTCAGGTCGAGCAAATCGTAATGCTCGGGTGCTCAACCTGAATAATGAGTATAATGGAAGTCAATTTGAAACTCGAGCATTTTTCCACGGCCCACCTCGGAGGTCTGGAGGAGGTCTAAATATTGGTCAAATCGATGGACGCAGCGCTGAAATGGCATGGGAACAGCATGGGGAAGACCCCTAGAGGCATCCCTGAATTCCAGATTGCTGCTGTGAACAATGTTGTCAGAGTATTAAGCCACTTTTACGGATTGACAATGAAACATACAAAAACGAAGATAAAATAGATGGATTTTTCTGGAAAAAATGTTAAGAAACATTCTTTCCAGGAAAATGACTTGTATATAAGGCAAAATAAATAACAGAAAAAAAATACTCCTTCCCACCTTGGGCTATGTGCACACGTAGTGTTTTTGCTGCATTTTTGCACGTTCGCATTGCTTTCCATGGTGAAAAATACATTCACCAGTAAATGTAATTTTAGCATTTTACTACCTTATCTGACCATGTGGTGTGAGACATGATCAGACACATCCTGTTTAATGAATGAAGGAGGAACTCTGAAAGTCACAAAGCCTATTTTTAAAGGACCATCAGGTGACCCTCATTATTTGTAGAAGGCCATCAGGCGACTCTTACTATTGTAACGAATAGTGTTGAGCGAGCATGCTAGACACTGCTCGGTACTCACCCGAGCATCTCACTACTCGGGATGTTCGGCGAGCACCGAGCATTTCCGGGTTACTCGAGAGGGAGCTCGGGTCTCCGCCCTGCATGTTTGGCGCTCTTTACAGAGCCAATGAACATGCAGGGATTGCCAGCCAGTCACTGTAATGCCGCAGCCATGTTGGTTGTGGGCATTACAGTGATTGGCTGGCCGCACAGCGTCACCTCGAGTATTTAAAACCGGGCGCCGCCATCTTGGACACAGTCGCCCGGGATCAGACAGTGTAGGGACAGCGCTGCTGAGTTAGGGAGAGATATATAGTGCGAAATAGGTAGTGTAGGGTTTCTAAAGCCAGCAAAATCAAACAAGCAGTCCTTCTTAGGACTAATATCCATCCCAGATATCAGGCAGGCAGGCAGGCTGTATAGGAGACGCAGTTGTTATACTGGCAAACACTGCATTACAGTACTGTGTGCTCCTGTTGGTCAAATTGCTAGACTTATCACCCGGTCTCAGGGGCCAGGAAAAATCCTTTTTTTTTCCATATAAATCCTGTATTTTTTTTTTTCCTCAGTCAGACTGTACAAATACCCGTCTTATTAACCTTTTGGTATTCCCCCCCCAAAAAAAAAATTGAGTGTGTCTGTGACTGTTCAGACACCAATATATCTATTTAAAACAGTCTGGTGTAGGCCAGAGAAATAGAACTGTGGTTTTCCTCTTCCACGGTTCTAATCTCCTTTTTATTACCGTTTTTCCATTGATAGTGCGAGTGTAAGCTATTTTACTTCATTTACAATGGGCAAGGTGCATGGCAAGGGACGTGGAACTGGACGTTCTGGTGATGGTGCGTGTAGAGGACGGGGCCGTGGCCTAGGTGAAAATGTGCCACAACCAACAGCCACATCTTCTCGCTCCCACTTCTTGACCAAATTACTAGGGAAGCACAGAACAACACCAGTATTGCGAACTGATCAGTGTGAACAGATTACTAATTGGATAGCAGATAATACTTCCAGTTACCCGGGCACCACCACCTCCAGTCTGTCTTCCACACGGTCAACTCTTAGTAGCCGTGAGTCTCGACCGCATACTCCTCCTCACCCTGATGCTCCTTCCTCCCACCATGCCGAGTGTCGTCAGACAGCAACTGATCCCACACTTGGACACTCTGAAGAGCTGTTCACTGGTCCATTTCCAGATTTGTGCCCCTCGCCTGCTCCGCTTGAAGTGGTGGAAGAGGAGATCCCATGTTGCGATGCCCAAATATTTGAACAGCCACGGCCACAGGAAGTCGACGCTGGCAATTTGTCACAAGAGGTGGATGATGACGAGACACAATTGCCAGGAAGTGAGGAGGAGCATCGTGGTGCGCAAGTGGAAGAGGAGGAGGTGGTGGATGATCTTGTAACTGACCCAACGTGGCAGGAGGACATGCAGAGTGAGGCCAGCAGTACACAGGGAGAGGGAGGCAGAGTACCCCAACAGGCAGGAAGAAGCAGTGTGGTGGCCGCAGACAGAAGGCGGGCAACCGTTTCCCGTAACACCAACACAAGGGACGTTGCCAGTTCAAGCGGTAGGTCTTCTGGAGTCTGGAATTTTTTTAAAGACTCTGCTGATAAACCCAAAAAGGCCATTTGTACCACCTGCCATGCCAGCATCAGCAGGGGTGACAAAACTACCAGCCTGACCACCACCAGCATGATCAGGCACACGGCAGCAAAGCACCCGACTTTGTGGGGCAAACCCCAGGGTCCACGACCAGTGTCAGCGGGTGTCACCACTGCTTCTTCCGCTGTTGTGCGTGCAATAGAACCCCCTATTGTGTGTGCAAGGCAATCCCCTGTCCATACTGCATGTTATGGCAGTTTCTCAAGAAACAGCATCAACGTCCATGTCCACGTCCCACCGCAGCGTTCAATTGTCCATATCCCAGACCTTTGAACGAAATCGGAAATTTGCAGCTAACGCCCCACAGGCCACAGTCCTAAATTCGCACATTTCACGACTGCTTGCGTTGGAAATGCTGGCTTTTAGGCTGGTGGAGACGGAATCCTTCCGCAAGCTTATGGCGGTGGCAGTCCCTCGGTACTCGGTTCCCAGCCGACACTATTTTGCCCGGTGTGCCATCCCCGCACTACACAAACACGTGTCCCAAAACATCTGCCGTGCCCTCAACAATGCTGTTACTGGGAGAGTCCACCTGACAACGGACACGTGGACAAGTGCTTGTGGCCAGGGACGGTACATCTCTCTGACGGCACACTGGGTAAACATAGTGGAAGCCGGGACCCAGTCGGACCTTGGGACAGAACACATTCTCCCCACACCGAGGATTGCGGGCCCTATGTCAGTCAGAGTTTCCCCCACAGGGTACAGCTCCTGTGCATCATCCTCCTCCTCCTCATGTTCAGCCTCCATCTCAGATATCACCACATCAGTTACAAGCTGGAAGCACTGCAGTACTGCCTAAGCCAAGCGGCAACAGGCTGTGCTGAAACTCATAAGCTTAGGTGATAAACCTCACACTGCTTGTGAGTTGTGGACAGCTGTGAAAGAGCAGGCAGATCTGTGGCTGAGACCGCTGAACCTACATCCAGGCATGGTCGTGTGTGACAATGGCCGTAACCTGGTGGCGGCTCTGAGGCGAGGCGAGATCACACACTGACTGGTGTGTGATGTCCCCACACGTTGGAACTCTACCCTCCACATGTTGCTAAGGATTTGTGAGGAGAAGAGAGCAGTTGTGGAGATCCAGCTGCAACAAGGCCATCGATATTCAGGTCAGACTCCACACATAAGACCTCAGGAGTGGACCTGGATGTCTGACATATGTACCATCCTGACAAACTTTGAGGAGGCCACCAAGATGGTGAGTGGCGATGACGCCATCACTAGTGTCAGCATCCCACTTGTCTGTCTTTTGCAATGCTCTCTGCAGAGAATTAAAGAGGAGGCATTGCAGCCAGAGTATGATGAGATGGATTAAGAAGCCGTAGCGGGCGATTACACACAGCCCAGCCTCATCTCATCCCAACGTGCATTGGGGGACAATGAGGGAGAGGAGGAGAAGGAGGAGGAGGAGGAAGAACAGGAGCTGGTATCATGCGCTGTAGACGGTAGTACCTGTACAACTGTCATACCGTTGGTTCAGAGTGGGTTGCCTGAGGACAGGGGGGAGGTGGAGGAGGAGGAGGAGGAGGAGAGCATGGTCAGTCTTCATCTTGGTGAGGACACGGAAATCTTGCCTGTTACCAGTCTGGCATGCATGGCTGACTTTATGTTACGCTACCTTAACTGTGACCCTCGCGTTGTCAAAATGTTGGGTGACAGTCATTACTGGTTGGTGACACTTGCAGACCCCCGCTACAAGGAGAACTTTCACTCTCTTATTCTTGAGGTGGAGAGGTCTACAAAAATGGGGTAGTACCATAAGGCCCTTGCTGCAGAACTGTTAAAAAAATTCCCATCTGAACACGCTAGCGGCAGAGGTCACAGTTCGTTGCCCAACCAAGGCGTACATGCGAGAGAGATGCAACTCCAATCCAGCAGAGGCAGGGGAACACTGTCAACGTTCTGGGACAGTTTTCTCAGACCCTCCCTTCGGACAGACCCTGAGGCGCGGGGTACTCTCACAAGGAGTGGAAAGTTTCAAAAGATGGTGAGGGAGTACCTTGCCGACCGTACCAGTGTCCTCCGTGATTCCTCTGTGCCTTTTAATTATTGGGTATCCAATCTGGATACTTGGAATTAACTCGCTCTGTAAGCCTTGGAGGTCCTGGCCTGCCCTGCCGCTAGCGTGTTATCGGAGCGTGTTTTTAGTGCCGCTGGGGGAATTATAACTGATAAGTGCACTTGCCTGTCAACTGACAATGCTGACAAGCTGACCCTTATCAAAATGAACAAGGGCTGGATTGGGCCAGACTTCTCATCACCACCAAATGCCAGCAGAGTAACATAAAGTCAAATACACTGTGTTATTTCGGGAGGTGTATTCACATGCACCACTTCACACCCACACATGGGTATACGCTTCCTCATTTCGGCTGTTTTATGTTCTTCTCCTTATCCTCAGCCTCCACCACCACTATACCACCAGGGTGACCGTGGTCCGTGTTGCCATTATTGAAAGTTCCTCCATCCTGACTTTTGTCAGCTTTTGCTTGGAAGGCATAAGCAAAGACTGTGGGAGACCCACTCCCCAATAATAGGAATAATATTTTTAAGATGCTGTACTGTATGGCTCTTCCAAGGGGCATTAAAAGCGTCTTGTTATACCACTCTGACCTCGACGTCTCTTCTGAGGGGCATTAAAAGCGTCTTGTTATACCACTCTGACCTCCACATCTCTTCCAAGGGGCATTAAAAGCGTCTTGTTATACCACTCTGACCTCCACGCCTCCTCTGAGGGGCACTAAAAGCGTCTTGTTATACCACACTGACCTCCACATCTCTTCTGAGGGGCATTAAAAGCGTCTTGTTATACCACTCTGACCTCCACGTCTCTTCCAAGGGGCATTAAAACCATCTTGTTATACCACTCTGACCTCCACGTCTCTCCCTAGGGGCATTAAAAGCGTCTTGTTATACCACTCTGACCTCCACGTCTCTTCTGAGGGGCATTAAAAGCGTTTTGTTATACCACTCTGACCTCCATGTCTCTTGTAAGGGGCATTAAAAGCGTCTTGTTATACCACTCTGACCTCCATGTCTCTTCTGAGGGTCATTAAAAGCGTCTTGTTATACCACTCTGACCTCCACATCTCTTCTGAGGGGCATTAAAAGTGTCTTGTTATACCACTCTGACCTCCACGTCTCTTCTGAGGGGTATTAAAAGCGTCTTGTTATACCACTCTGACCTCCACGTCTCTTGTAAGGGGCATTAAAGCCGTCTTGTTATGCCACTCTGACCTCCACGTCTCTTCTGAGAGGAATTAAAAGCGTCTTGTTATACCACTCTGACCTCCACGTCTCTTCCAAGGGGCATTAAAAGCGTCTTGTTATACCACTCTGACCTCCACGTCTCTTCTGAGGGGCATTAAAAGCATCTTGTTATACCACTCTGACCTCCACGTCTCTTCTGAGGGGCATTAAAAGCGTCTTGTTATACCACTTTGACCTCCACGTCTCTTCTGAGGGGCATTAAAAGCATCTTGTTATACCACTCTGACTTCCACGTCTCTTCTGAGGGGCATTAAAAGCGTCGTTATACCACTCTGACCTCCACGTCTCTTGTAAGGGGCATTAGAACCGTCTTGTTATACCACTCTGACCTCCACGTCTCTTCTGAGAGGCATTAAAAGCATCTTGTTAAGCTACTGGGACCTCCACGACTCTTCGAACGGGCATTGCATTTCCTCATATTTTTGGAAGCTTTCGCTTGGAAGGCATAAGCAAATATTGTTAGAACTCTCCTGTTAAGTTTTTTCTAGTTTGCTGGTCACGTGACCTTTTTTGCCTATTTAATCCTGCTCCGCCCTCCTGGCCTTGCTGGACTTCATTGTAATTTCTACTCTTGAGTGAGCTTGGTGCTCTGTTGCCTTTCTCAGTCAGTTTTGCTGGGTCTTCGGACCTATATGTTCTATTTTGTTTGTTTGTCTTATTTCTGCTACAATTTCTGCTAGGAGGTGTCCATCTTTCTCCCAGTCCCTAGTTCTTGTAGGGATCCCTCCCTCACATCTATAGGTCTTCGTTCAGACTAGCCGAGGACTTTAGCGGGTCTGATCGCAGGATCAGGTTCCCCGTTACATCGTAGGGATCCAGATTAGTTCTATTGTAGGGACAGATCTCCTGTCTTTCCTTAGTGCTTGTAGCAGATCATAACAGTAAGTCCAGCCCAAAAATTTCTCTAAGGAAAGACCTCCAGTTTCCATCATGGTCTCGGTTCAGGATTTGGCTCAACGCTTGCAGGGACTCTCTCTGGAGGTGGCCAAGCTCCAACAACACGCGAGTAGCTGTTCTGGAGCACATTTTATAGAGCCAAAGGTACGTCTGCCTGATCTATTTTTTGGTGAACAACAAGATTTTTTTCCTTTAAAAATGCTTGTTTATTGTATTTTCGTTTAAGACCCGGATCCTCTGGTGATGAATCACAGCGCATAGGGTTCATAATGTCACTTTTGCGCAAAGAAACTCAGGGATGGGCCTTTTCTCTCCAACCTAGTGATCCGTGCTTTAGATCAGTGGATAGTTTTTTTTCTGCTTTGGGGTTGTTGTATGATGATCCTGATCGTGTCGCATCTGCTGAGTCTGAATTAAGATGCTTGAGGCAGGGATCAGGTAATGTGAAAAATTATTGCACTCACTTCCGTCGGTGGTCTGCACAGGTGGGGTGGAATGATTCAGCTTTGAAAAGTTTGTTTCTTGCGGGGCTAGGGACCGTGTGTGGAAACATGGCCGCGGGGTGGCTGGGGACCGAGTGTGGACACCTGGCCGCCGGGCGGCTGGGGACTGAGTATAGATTCCAGGCCGCCAACGCAGTCATGACATGGTGGACAGATTCCGCCTCCACATGCCTAAAAGGCCCAATTTCAAGTGCAAACAGGCAGTATGGTATTGCAGCCTGGGGGTGGGTGGGTGGTTGGCTGCATATTTGCGCTTGCATTGCAAGGAATGGGGGAGGTACAATTGAACACTGCCCTGGGACAAGAACTTGCACAGGGATAGTTGCAAGTCTGCATCTTCTGATGCGGCAAGGATGACTTCTGATGGGCACACTTTTAGGCAGTGACCTGGGTGTCAGAGATGCTTCCAGGGGTCTTCCCCATGCTGTTCCCATGTCTTTTCAGCACTGTATGCATGTGTCACACAGCACATGGCCAGATAAGGTTGTAAAATGTAAAAATGATATTTCCCGGTGAATGCATTTGTCACGGTTGAAAGCAATACAAAAGTGCAAAAACGCATAACAAATGCTACTTGCGAACATAGCCCAAGGTGTGGAGGAGTATTTTTTTTTTGGTTATTTATTTTACCTTATACACAAGTCTTTACCCTGGAAAGGAACTTCCTTAACATATTTCACACAAAAGCAGTTTCAGTTTCGTTTTTGAACGTTTTATTGTGAGCCCTTAAATGTGGCTTAATACCTCTGACCACGTTGTTGACAGCAGTGACCTGAGGGTCAGAAATGCTTCCTGGGGCGATCTCCATGCTGTCCCCATGTCATTTGAGCACTGTCACTATCGTTTTGGGCACTTGTTAGGCTTTTAAAAGACTGCCGGGGGTGCCACTGCAAAAATGCTCGGGTCTCCCATAGACTAACATTGGGCTCGTTGCTCGGGTCGAGCACCCGAGTATCACGGTGAGCTCGGCCCGAGCTTCAAGCACCCGAGCATTTTAGTGCTCGCTCAACACTATTGTTCACTCAAAAGTTCCTCTTATTGTCCATCTGGTTTCAACCACACATAATTTTTCTTACTTCTCCTCTTTATCGCCTTGTTTCAGTGCCAGTTCTAGTAATTCAATATCTTGATATCTATTTCTAATTCTTGGTTTACCATTAACTATGACAACTGCCTCCTATTTTTAGCCACCATTATGGCACTTTTATTGATGATATCTCTCTACATCATCCACGATAGTGCCTCCCAACATTGAGGTGCCCTCAACATGTTTCATGAAAGTATCTTCCAGCATATTCCTTGATTGTGCCTTTCAGCATTGTCTATGATGGTGTCACCCCAAAAGCATACATCAAAATGCTCTCTTCCCAAGATGGTTGTACTCGACATCCTCTTCCATTCCATATTTTCTTCTATTCTGTCACATATATACGTTAATCACATAATATAATTAGAGATGAATTAATATAGTCAAGGTAAATCTAACTTGCCTTGAACTTTACAAAAACATTGGTTTGCCAGAATCTGAATTTTTTATTCGCTTTGGGTGAATCCAGTAAAATGGCGGTCTGCCGATTGCCATTTTGCTGCATTATAAATGATTGGAAGAGAGTTAAAATTCCAGTCTTTTATTTTCTATCTCTTTTTCTTCCATATTCTATCTTCAATCAGGGGCTCCAGCCACTTCCAGCCATGTCATCAGTTCACTAGGTCTGATGTAGTGACATGGGGATCGATCCATGTCTAGGAGAGAGAAGACAGCAGAGCCGATTGGAGGACAGGTACGGGGAGGGCCAAATAGAGGTGAGTATGAGGTTTTTTCTTTTGTCCATTTCAGTTTGCATTGAATTTATATGATACAAATTGAATTTTCCCCATGAATTCAGCGAATCTGGCCAAATAGAATTTTGAAAGATTCGCTCAACTCTATCTGTAATCCTTGATCTTAACCTGTTTTATTTTTTTATTTTGCATTACATCCTTCTTTAGAGGGTAGAGCGGCTCATCAGGATCCCAACGTATGCTCTGGTCGGCCCAAGACTGGATGAAACTGGGCCACCAATACACTAGAGCTGTCATGTAGTCATGTCGTCATGTAGACCCAGCTTCAAAGGGAATATTTTTTTTCCTCCTCTACATGTGAGTTTCTTCTTTACATTTCAGCACCTTGACCTGGTTGACCAATTTTACCTCTTAAGCTTAGCATAGGAAACTTGATAACTTGCTTATTGCTGGGGGTCTAACTGCTGGGACCCCCACTATTCCGAGAGTGAAGTTCTGAAGATCCCTGTTAGAAACTAATTGTTAATGGGACTGCCGAGATAACCCATAGATAACAAATGGAGTGGAGCTGTGCATGCATCACCTCATTCAGATGGGGCATTTCAAAGCCACATTCCCTGAATCATGGAGGGTCCCAATGGTCAGACACCCAGCAATTAATAACTTGCTGGATGTGGAAAGGTGATAACTTGCTAAATTTGGTGCAACCTCAACAGTCCCTCAGTCATGCAAGTCTACGTGATCCAATTTATAGGAAAAATTGTCATTACCAGATGGATAATTATGGAAAATAAGAAGGCTTTCTTGACAGAAAAGCAATTCTTATTGAGTAGGAATCATGTGTTTTTTTGCATCATGTAAGGCATAATAGGATGGGCTGATGTCTGAAGAAGCTGATGGATCTTTTTATTGTATGGCTGAATGGTACAAGCTTTCTACAATGATAAATTCCATAGAGGGTTTTTGTAAAGGCTTCTCATAAGTTTTTATCACAGTGCCCCCTGTCCCCACAATGTTACACCCTCATACAAAAAGAACAAAATCTGCTCCCAGCTGCAGAACTACACCATAGATGATGGGACCTCTCACCTTGGGAGTCACCGGAGGAGCTGACGATTGTGGTTTAAAAAGTAATGACTTTTACACGTTCCCATGTTCTATCTATAAATAAGTCTTTGATCTCCATTTGTAGAGAGATGAAAAGGGAAACAGTTACTAATTATGTGTCTCTGAGAAGAAAGGACCTCACTGATACAAATCAACCATTTACAACATTTTTGACAAATATATATTTAAAAAAAAACCAATAATAATAATAAAAGGAAAAAAAATTTAAAAGTTCTCTGAAAACTAAACATTGCCTGGGAATGGATCTGTTGCCTTATTTTATGAGCCCATCACCTAGAGATGTCTCCGTTATAGTGATTACAATCACTGCCATGAAGTTTTCTGACCCACTTTATTTTATGGCACCTTAAACCAGGTCACACGTGGAATACACCCCAGGGCGTCATAATGATAATCAGCCAATCGGGGCACGTGGAGAAACTGATGATTTTTTTTCTATGCTGGTAAAATATGTATTTTTGCTAAATACTGTAGATTTACCTTTGATACCAAAAATGTAAAAATTGGTAAATTATTTTTTGGACAGTGCTCAATTTTTTTTTTTTTATAGTTTTTATAACATTTTAGTTTTTCGCCGGCAGAAAACTTAATTCTGCTTCCTGTGTATGAAAAACATTGAAACAGCATCAAATCTACATGATATTGCTACATAATTGATGATTGATATCTCCCCTAGCTCCGCGATTGTTGAGGGTGTAACAACTAGAGATGAGCGTTGTTCTACTCGAACTGTTCGCCAATCTCAAATTCGAGCTGTTTTGGGCGGTGTTCGAGCCGGTCGGCGAACACGAACAATTTGAGAAAAATTCGGCTGTTCGAGGTTATGTTCGATAACTGTTCGTGCACCAAAATCATAACTGGATTTTTTCTCAGTAATGATGAAAATTAATGTTAATACGCAGTTTGAGTGTACAGCGGGGCGGGGGGAGGGGCAGGGGATGGATCTCTGCAGGAACAATGAAGATCTCCATTTTTTTTTCTCTTTCCCGCATTTACAGTGGGGAGGTGCAATCTGTCAGCCTATCAGCAGCGCACACACGGAGCGAAGTGCTTTTTTTCACACAAGCAAGGGCATGTGTGATTGGCAGTGTATGTCACATGTCCTTGCCCTATAAGACCAAGCCATTTTCCCCGTCGCCACCATTTTCTCACTGCTGCAGCTGCGTGTTAGACGGCACCGCTGTTGCTGTGTGCGCTATACCTTGTTAATTTCAAGCCAATTTTCGCACAAATATACAGATAGCTTGGGAGTAGGGAATAGTTGTGATTGCAGTCCTTTTAAGGACTAGGTTACAGCATTTCCTACGACTTTTATCAGGCAGGTCTGTGCTCTTAAATAGATAGATTGTGGGAGTAAAGACTAATTGTAATTGGAGTCCTTTTCAGGACTAGGTTACATCAGTTCCTATCAGTTTTTGCCAGGCAGGTCTGTGCCAGTGCTGTGCAAGTTTTTTTCACAGCATTTGGCTGAATCTAGCAAAGCTAATCCTTTTTGGCCTATTGCAGAGTGTGTTAGTCAGTGGAGTAGCCTATCTGTGTTGCAAGATATACCACCTGTGTATAGAATACCAATTTTTTTACTGCACCTAGTGAAGTAAAATCTTTTGGGCATAGCATCATTCTATTAGTCCATCTATACTGACCTCCATCAGGTTGCAAACTGAATATAATTTTTTTCTGCATCTAGCTCTGAAAAAATATTTGGGCTTCTAGCAGTGTGTGGGACTTGGTCTATTAGTCCTTCTATACTGACCTCCAGCAGGTTGCAAATTGAATATAATTTTTTTCTGCATCTAGCTCTGAAAAAATATTTGGGCTTCTAGCGGTGTGTGGGACTTGGTCTATTAGTCCATCTATACTGACCTCCATCAGGTTGCAAATTAAAAATAATTTTTTTCTGCATCTAGCTCTGAAAAAATATTTGGGCTTCTAGCAGTGTGTGGGACTTGGTCTATTAGTCCATCTATACTGACCTCCATCAGGTTGCAAATTAAAAATAATTTTTTTCTTCATTTATCTCTGAAAAAATATTTGGGCTTCTAGCAGCGTGTGGGACTTGTTCTATTAGTCCATCTATACTGACCTCCATCAGGTTGCAAATTAAAAATAATTTTTTTCTGCATCTAGCTCTGAAAAAATATTTGGGCTTCTAGCAGTGTGTGGGACTTGGTCTATTAGTCCATCTATACTGACCTCCATCAGGTTGCAAATTAAAAATAATTTTTTTCTGCATCTAGCTCTGAAAAAATATTTGGGCTTCTAGCAGTGTGTGGGACTTGGTCTATTAGTCCATCTATACTGACCTCCATCAGGTTGCAAATTAAAAATAATTTTTTTCTTCATTTAGCTCTGAAAAAATATTTGGGCTTCTAGCAGTGTGTGGGACTTGTTCTATTAGTCCTTCTATACTGACGTCCAGCAGGTTGCAAATTGAATATAATTTTTTTCTGCATCTAGCTCTGAAAAAATATTTGGGCTTCTAGCGGTGTGTGGGACTTGGTCTATTAGTCCATCTATACTGACCTCCATCAGGTTGCAAATTAAAAATAATTTTTTTCTGCATCTAGCTCTGAAAAAATATTTGGGCTTCTAGCAGTGTGTGGGACTTGGTCTATTAGTCCATCTATACTGACCTCCATCAGGTTGCAAATTAAAAATAATTTTTTTCTGCATCTAGCTCTGAAAAAATATTTGGGCTTCTAGCAGTGTGTGGGACTTGGTCTATTAGTCCATCTATACTGACCTCCATCAGGTTGCAAATTGAATAAAAAAATTTTCTGCATCTAGCTCTGAAAAAATATTTGGGCTTCTAGCGGTGTGTGAGACTTGGTCTATTAGTCCATCTATACTGACCTCCATCAGGTTGCAAATTAAAAATAATTTTTTTCTGCATCTAACCCAGCCAATAGTTTTGGCCTAATACCACAGTTTGGCCACTCAGCTCTGCTCGGTTACCATCCATTGTTTTTTTGTGCAAACAACTCCAGAGTTGTGAATTAGTTAACCACCAAAATGAGTGGAAAAAGGCCTGCTGCTGGTGGAAAGGGGAATAGGCGTGTTGGGAAGGGGAAAAAAGGTTGTGTCCGTGGGGTAGGTGCAGAAGAAAGACCATCTTCCAGCCAAACTAAAATGTCTACTTCTTTTAGCGGACAATGTGATAAGATCCCTTTCTTACGGCCACGCCAATCGCTACAAATTCCAGATGAGGCACAAAAACAGCAGGTGCTTCAACGGATATCAAGTGCTCCTTTAAGTGGGCTCTCCTCCACATCAACTTCAACATCACAAATACTCCAGTCCTCAAAGGTGTCACCCAAATCGCACTTGCTTCCTCACAACTCCCAAATCTCCAGCTGCCCGTCTGAGTATGAGGTAGAACAGATGGTTGAGTCTGCAGAGCTGTTTACTCATACTATAGCCTGGGAATCAGAGGTCGACTCCAGCGCTTCTGTGAATCCAGATGAGGAAATGATCTGCACTGATGCCCAGAATCTTTATGAGTCGGATCCAGGACCAGACGCAGAAGGTTCTGACCATAATGTAGACCCTCATTCCCAAACTGTAACTCCTGTTGGTGGAGACAATGAGGAAGACGATGATAAGACTCAAATACCTGATTGGAGCGACAACTTTAGTTTTTTGTCAGGGCAGGAACAGGTTGGCTCTGAGGACGACGGGTGTGATAACGCACAGGGTGATGATGATGAGGTCGGAGATCCCACTTACTGTCAACCCACAGTCAGCCAAGAGATGAGGTCAGCAGAGGAGGTGGAGGAAGATGCTAGTGACGACGAGGTCAGGTTGCGCCTTCCTGGACAGAGACGTAGTACTGGAAGCACGTCAACAACTGCATCCTCAAACACAACTCTGCCTCTCACCACAAGTCGTGGTGGCTCTTCAGGTCGCATGGGTGCTAAGCCTTGCATAGCCTGGGCATTTTTTCAGGTCGATAAAGATGACCCAACTCGTGTTATCTGTAACATTTGTCAGCAAAAGCTAAGTAGAGGCCAAAAAATACATAGTTTGAGTACTTCATGCATGAACCGGCACATGGACATGAAGCATAAGTTGCAGTGGGAAGCTCAGTGTGCTACAATGCGGTCTAGCCGGCCGGGCCAACCACCGTCTGCCATATCTTGTGCATCCGCGGCCTCTTCATCCTCTGTGACTGGGGGGACAGCAGTCACACCTGTTTTGGGGCGCAGACCTGACACCTCTTTACCCGCAACAGCCAGCGTGATTGGCAGGTCATCATTTTCTTTGGAGGTGGTAACACCAGCTGGTCTTGAGCGCTGTCCGACATCGATAGCACCACCTTTGGATCAAGGCAACCTAACATGTCCGCCTGCATCTTCCTCACAGACCGGCAGTTTGCCGGGGACACCCTTATCAACCCCGTCTAAGCACAATAGCCAGCCCTCGGTCCCTCAGATGTGGACAAGTAAAAGACCATTTCCTCCTAGCCATGAGAAAGCTAAGAGGTTGAATTTCACCATCTGCAAGCTCTTGGCTACAGAAATGCTGCCTTTCCGCCTGGTGGAGACAGAGGATTTTCGAGACCTTATGTCCGTCGCAGTGCCCCAGTACCAGATGCCCAGTCGGCACTACTTCTCAAAGAAAGGTGTGCCTGCGCTCCACCAGCATGTCGCACACAACATCACCGCTTCTTTGAGAAACTCTGTGTGTGACAGGGTGCATTTCACCACAGACACTTGGACGAGTAGGCATGGACAGGGGCGTTACATGTCGCTGACTGGGCACTGGGTAACTATGGTGACAGCAGGACAAGGGGCTGCTGTCCAAGTCTTGCCGTCCCCACGAGTTGTGCGTCAATCCTCTTTATGTCATTTTTCCTCCACTGCTTCTGCCTCCTCAACCTCCTCTCGGTCTTCCACCTGCACCCAAAGCCTGTCTGGTCATGCCATAAGCTTTCTAACTGCGCAGAAGGGATCCTGCACACCTCCTTACTATGCTGGCAGTAGGGCTCAACGTCATCAGGCGGTTTTTACATTGAAATGTCTGGGAAATGTGAGTCACACAGCTGAGGAGTTGTGGTCAGCTCTGGAGAACCAATTTCATGAATGGTTGTCTCCACTGGACCTGAAACCAGGGAAGGCCGTGTGCGACAATGCTGCAAACCTGGGTGCGGCCCTTCGCCGGGGCAATGTCACACACGTGCCTTGTATGGCTCACGTGTTGAACCTGGTTGTCCAGCAATTTTTAGCCCACTATCCCACACTAGATGGCCTTCTGCAGAGGGCACGGTCGCTGTGTGCTCACTTCCGCCGTTCGCATCCCGCAGCTCAGCGACTTACATCTCTACAGAAGTCGTTGGGCCTGCCACTTCACCGGCTAAAATGCGATGTGCCTACCCGGTGGAATTCAACTCTGCACATGTTGCAGCGACTGTGGCAGCACCGACAAGCCCTGGTGCAATACGTTCTGACGTATAGCCTGGGCCAACGAGATTCAGAGGTGGGGCAAATCACGCTGGAGGAGTGGTCTCAGATCAGGGACCTATGCACCCTTCTGCACAGTTTTGAAATGGCGACGAAGATGTTTAGTGCTGACGATGCCATTATCAGCATGACTATTCCGGTGATTTACATGCTGGAGCACATGTTAAACAGAATTCGGAGTCAGGTGGTGGCACAAGAGGAGGTGGAGGAAGTAGAGGAGGAGGAGTTGTATGCGGAAGGGCTAACATCTGCAAGGTCCAGACGGTCGGCAGCACCAAGGCGGCAGGCATGTGAGGGTGGGGGAGATGATTTTACCAGGGCGCATGGTAGCAGCCAAACTAGTGAGGAAGGTGCAGGAGCCCAGGAAGAAGTGGAGGACGAACTGATGGAAGACTCATCAGATGAGGGAGACCTTGATCACATTTCTGTTGTGCGAGGTTGGGGGGAGAGGACAGAGGAAGGAAGCATGATTGCTACCTCGCCACCAACACAACAGGGACTTGGTGCTCCTGGATGCGCAACACACTTGAGTGCCTTCTTGCTGCACTACCTGCAACATGACCCTCGAATTGTGAGAATTAGAAATAATCCTGACTACTGGGTTGCCACACTGTTAGATCCCCGGTACAAAAGTAAATTTGCAGAAATTATTCCTGCCATAGAAAGGGATGCACGCATGCAGGAGTATCAGCAGAGACTGTTGCAGAATCTTATATGTGCTTTTCCACAAAATACCAGTGGTGCACGTAGTGAATCTCACAGTTCCAACTTGCCAACCGTGGGACCGTCAAGTGTTCAGCACTCAAACCGTAACAGAACCACAGTATCTGCTGGTAACATCAATTTTGCGGAATCATTTCACCACTTTTTTAGCCCATCCTTTGCAAGGCCACAGGAGACAAGAAGTCTGACACATAGTCAACGCCTAGAGACGATGGTACAGGAGTATCTCCAAGTAAACATTGAAGCCACGACTGTGTCACTGGACCCTTGCTCTTTTTGGGCTTCCAATCTGGATAAATGGCCGGAGCTAGCCACTTACGCCTTGGAGATCTTGTCATGCCCCGCAGCCAGCGTTCTGTCTGAACGTGTGTTCAGCGCTGCTGGTGGTGTGCTGACAGATAAGCGCACGCGGCTCTCCACTGATAATGTAGACAGACTCACGTTCATAAAGATGAACAAATCATGGATCCGAAACGACTTTTCTACCCCTGTGTCATCCTGGGGAGAGTAAAAGCTTGATGATTGGTTAAAATCACCCTACCAACCGTTTTAAGCTTTCAAATTACTAATCATGTTTATCTGTATCTTGACTGGAAAATAATTTGGGCTTTGTAGCAGTGTGCAGCACTGATCCTATTAGGCCATCTATAATAAGCTTCACCAGATTTAAAATTAAAAATAATTTTTAGCTGCATCTAGCCCGGAAAATAATTTTGGGGCTCCGAGATGCGCAAGACACATAAGTGCCTTCTTGCTGCACTACCTGCAGCATGACCCTCATATTGTCAGAATTCGAAGTAATCATGACTACTGGGTTGCCACACTCTTAGATCCCCCAAACTTTTCGATCAACCTTTTCATTTTAATAAAGACCAAAAAAATGGTCATTTTTGAAATTATAAGCATTAGCAGGTTGTTAGAAACTGAAATCAAACAGTTTTCAACTCAAAACTTTATTCTAGGTGATGTTACATTTTCACATAGGACCCCTTGTTCGAAAGGAGCTTCTGAACTCTCTCGTCCATTGAATTTGTCAGGTTTTGGATGGTTTCTGCTTCAATTGTTTTGCATGAGGACAGAATACCCTCCCAGAGCTGTTGCTTAGATGTGAACTGCCTCCCGCCATCATAGACACTCCTTTTAATGATGCTCCAAAGGTTCTGAATGGGGTAGAGGTCAGGGGAGCATGGGGGTCACACCATAAGTTTGTCCCCTTTTATGCCCATATCAGCCAGAGATGCAGATGTTTTATGTGCAGCATGAGATGGTGCATTATCATGCAGAAAAATGATCTTGCTGTGAAATACACGGTTCTTCTTCTTGAACCATGGCAGGAAGTGCTGTTTGAGAAAATCCACATACATTATGGAGTTCATCTTTAGCGCCTTCAGGGATCCTAAAGGGGCCGACAATCTCTCTCCCCATGATTCCAGCCCAAAACATTACTCCACCTCCTCCTTGTTGGCGCTGTAGCCGTGTTTGCGTGGGGTGTCCATCAACCAGCCATCCTCCACTCCATTCATCTGGACCATCGAGCGCTGCACGGCACTCATCCGTGAACAAAACAGTTTTGAAATCAGTCTTCATGTAATGTTTGGCCCACTGGAGCCGTTTCTGCTTGTGTGAAGTGGATAGAGGAGGTCGACAGGATGGCGTATGCACAGCTGCAAACCTCTGAAGGACCCTGCATCTTGTTGTTCGGGGGACGTTGGAGGCACAAGCAGCTTCAAAAACTTGTCTGCTGCTATGACAAGGCTTTTTTGCCGCTGCTGTTTCAACCTGACGTAATTGCCTGTAGGAAAGAGTCCTCAATTTGCCCTTATCAGCACGCACACGTGTGTACTGTGAAACAGCTACATACTTCTTGATTGCCAAGACACTTCATCCTGATCATCGCACAATGTTGATTGTAGTCATGCCTTGACCTAAACACTCCACAATTTGTTGCTTCTCAGCAGCCGACACATCCTTTTTCTTTCCCATTTTGGCAGAAAATGTAGGCTGCTTAATAATGTGAGAGAGCCTTCTTAAGTAGTCTTGCCTTTCATTGGACACACCTGCCAAACTAATTAGCACAGGTGTCTGCAATTGCTTACAGTGATATAAAGAGCCCTGACACACATCACCATCAATGAGTTTAACTGACAAACAAACAAATTCTTCCCTTATCACTCCTAAACACTTTTTGCATAATAATTTGGAACGCGGTGTACATGTGCTTTTCCACAAAACACCAGTGGTTCACGTAGTGAATCTTACAGTTCTAACTTGCCAACCGTGGTCTGTATGGAATTGTTCAATAAAGGGCCCAAAATTAAGATAACATAGATGGGAGAGGTCTCTATGAATAGGAATTCCTAAGTATTTGATACCCTGTGAGGGCCAGGCAAAGGGAAAGTTGGACTGGATGGAATCCTATATGGATTTAGGGAGGGAGACATCGAGGGCCTCAGACTTCGCTGCATTGATTTTAAAATTTTACCATGTAACAAAGTGATCTATTTCAGCCATAACAGCATGGATGGATATATGTGATTGAGTGATATATACTAGGACATCATCAGCAAATAGAGAGCACTTGTACTCGGTGCCTCCCACCTCAATCCACCTAATATTGGGGTTATGGCGAATTGATGAGAGCAGGTGCTCCGTCACTAGGATGTATAAGAGAGGGGACAGAGGACATCCCTGCCTTGTCCCATTGGTGATTGTGAAAGGTGATGAAAATGTTCTGACGCACCCCCTGGGCCTTGGGACACCCGGAGCCGGACCCTTTTTGGTGGATGCTGGTGGTTGTAGTCTTCGTGGCGGCGATCCGGTTCCGTGGCTCAGGGCGGTCAAACCAGTGGCGGAACTATTTATGTGGTTTTGATGTTTAAATGTCCGACTACGCCACCCGTGGATTGCGGTCAGAGTGAACCGCCGCTACAGGGCAGACCGCTAAGGCTGGTGTTGTGGGTGCAGCAGAGCGTAGCATAACTCCCCACGGGAGGAGTATAGCCTCAGGGCAGTGTATGCGGAGGATGGGGGTGATGGTGCAGGGCAGCAGCAGTAACGACACGGAGTCAGTGATGCAGTTCAGGGCCTTTACTCACAGTTCTTATTATCCAGACCACGTCTGCAGGTAACGGCTGCCCACGTCGTACTGTGCTCACCAGGTGAGGGGCTCAGACAACTCCCAGATAACTTTGGAGCGCTTCACAGGACCCCCTTTGTGTGTCCTTTGTCTGGCCTTTCTTACCAACACTTCTGTCTGGCTGCCTCGGGCCTCCTCTTGGTAAACTTGGCGCCAGTTTCCCTGACCCTATGTGGTGCCTTCCTAGCGGGTGGAGCAAGGGGCTGCGCCACATAAAATGTCAGAGCCTCCGGTTTCTAGCTGAGGGTCGTTTCCTGCCTCCACTAGTTCGGGGACCGGTCTCCCCCTTTGGCCTGACCCCTCCACGCAGGTGGATTCGGGCGTGCGGTGGCGACTCGCCCGTCCGCACCCCTGGGATCCCTTCATTCCTCGTTCCTGGAGCCTTCTCCGCTCCTCTTCCTTCCTTCTCCCTCTTGCAGGCCTGGGCCTCTGTTACTAGGCCCGCCTCCGGAGCAGAGCTCATGCAGAGCCCCTGCTCCCTGCCACTTCTGCTCAGACTTCTCTGCACTGAACTAAGATGGTGCCCACCTTTTATACTCCCTTCTCAATGCACCCAGGAACTGCTTCCTCCCTGCTCCTGCACTGCAGGGTTCCCCTTCCTCAGTGTTCCCTCCCCCCACTCCAGCCAGGGACAGGGACTGTCGTGCCCATCTCAGGGGCATATTGGTCGCCCTGCCCCACGGCAATGTGGTGTAATGCATGCAGGTGTCGGGTCCTGATCCACACTCCATCCTTATCTGAGAGTGAGATATCACACCTCTGGGTGAGGTGCAATACGTCTGTAGCAACCGAGCCCTCGGTGCTACAGTTCCATTTATCTTCAGCCTAGGTGACGTATTGTGATACAGGGCCGTGATTTTGGCTATAAAAGGGTCCCCTAGACCCCTACCCCAAGCTTTTTAAGAGAATCATATATGGCGTGCCAGGAGACTCTATGGAATGCTTTCTCAGCATCCAACGAGAGTATCTACTTACAAATTTTTAACTGCATCTAGCCCAGGAAATACTTTGTGCCTAGTAGCAGTGTCTGCTAGTCAGCGGATTATCCCGGCTGTTAAGCAAGCTACACCACCTGTAGTTTGGACACTTAATTTTTTCAAAGGAAATGCTTCGGGACCACGGGATACTTAGTGAAGAGCATCAGGAGGCACCCCAAGGCATAGGGGCTGGGACTGGCACTAGGATGCCTTGCGGTGGACAGCCGAGCTCGATCCTTATAAAAGCTTTTTAACTGCAGTAGCTTTAGTGGACGCTACTGGAGCTGGAATTACGCGGCTGCTGGCATGAGACTTGCCCTCCAATAGATCCTTGTAAATGGATTTAAAGTGTATTCATTCAAATTAGAGGGACAATTTAAATTAAAAAGCTTAGAGCTGCCTCCACCACAGGGGGGCTCTCTCGACCCACCAGCGGACAGGCACCAGTATTGGGAGAGGGGGGCTGGCCGTCAGGGTTCACCGCGGCTCTGGCACAAACCCGGCGACACGGAGGTGGCACGGGCAGGAGCGGACTGGCCGTCTCGGCTTCTCACTTTTTGGATTTTAGAAGGGCATGACATGCCTATATCTGTGTCTCCCCCTCCTTTTACTCCTCCACCTCTTTTCTTTTCGCATGACTATATGTACTTGTCACTTTTCCATGTGTTAGTTGTGTCTTCTGAGCAGTTTGTCAGCTTTTGGACACCTTTGAAGGTGTTTTCTATGTGTTTCTATGTGTTTTTGTTTGCCTGCCATTGGTTTTAACGGTGTTCGAAGGTGTTCGACGAACAGTTCGGCGAACACACGGGTGTTCGACGAACCGAACCGAACTCGAACACTACGGGGGTGGCTCAACACTAGTAACAACTAGTCTTTGACATTGTGATGTCATCGGGTGGTGTGTGACATCAGCAAGAATGTCTTCTACCACTGGGAGCACTGTTGAGCATTTTGGATAGTTTAAAGGGGTAGTCTGAAACTAACACTGATTTAATCCTATATCTCTATTTATTGTAATAATCTAATCTTTTTTCTAATACATTTGGATTAAACATTCCCTATCGCTCCCTCAATGCTCTCTTTAACTGCTTTATTTTTACCAACTTTACCAGCTTCATTTGATAGCCCCAGTGCTAGCTGGGATACTTAAATGAGACGTCATCAGGGAGTAGAGGCTGCTGTCTGTGCCGCAGCGTCTATTTCTCCTCTGAAACACAGTGTCATCAGTGAAATCCGTTTCAGGGGCTGGGCTAGTCCATGTTGTACTGAACATGCGCCGGTTGTCAATTCTGACATATGTTCACTAGGATCTTGTCACTGTGCAATATTCTTTTTAATGCACAGTGACAGTGCGCTCCCTCACCGACTCTAATGAGAAGCAATGAGCTGATAAAAGAGCACACTGTCAGTGCACATTGCAAGAAGAAAACCCATCAAGCAAAGGGAAAGCAAAGACCAGCTGCACTCCTGCAAGTGACGTCAGTTTTGGGAGCAAGGATGATCTCTGCTTTTCCTGCTTACTGGATTCTCTCCTTACAATGTGCACAGGGCATTCTCTTATCAGATCCTTACCTCTCATTAGAGCCCGTGAGGGAGCGCACTGTCACTGTGCATCATAAACAACTAGCTATTGAACCTATTTATTTTTATTGGTATATGGTCTCCCATGCTGGTATGTGCTACCCCCCTCCTGGTATTTGTGTTGGCCCCATCCTGGTATCTTTGCTGCCCCCATCCTGTCCCCACCATCCTATCCTGGCATGCATGGCACCCCTCGTCACTATCCTGGTATGCATGGCACCCCTCATCCCTATCTTGGTATGCATGGCACCCCTCAACCCCAATCCTGGTGTGCATGGCACCCCTCATCCCCAATCCTGGTATGCATGGCACCCCTCATCCCCAATCCTGGTACGAGTGGCACCCCTCAACCCAATCCTGGTATGCATGGCAACCCTCATTCCAAATTAGGTATACATGGCACCCCATCCCTCATCCTGGTATGTATGGTACCTCTCATCATGGTATGCATGGCACCCCATCCCTCATCCTGGTATGCATGGTACCCCTCATCCCCATTCTGGAATGTATGGCCTCCTCATCCCAGAAACCTGGTATACATGGCACCCAATCCCTCATCCTGGTATGCATGGCTCCCTCATCCCCAATCCTGGTATGTATGGCTCCTTCATCCTTATCCTGGTATGCATGGCACCCCATCCCTTATCCTGGTATGCATGGTACCCCTCATCCCTATTCTGGTATGCATGGAACCCCTCACCCCCCAATCCTGGTATGCATGGCACCCTTCATCCCCCAATCCTGGTATGCATGGCACCCTTCACCCCCCAATCCTGGTAAGCATGGTCCCCTCACTCCACAATCCTTTTATGCATTGTACCCCTCATCCCCCCAATCCTGGTATGCTTGGTACCCCTCATCCCCCAATCCTGGTATGTGTGGCCCCCTCACCCCCCCAATCCTGGTATGCATGGTACCCCTCATCCCCCCAATCCTGGTATACATGGTACGCCTCATCCCTATAACGCTGCACACATATAAAAAAATAAACATTTATACTCACCTTTCTTCCCTGTGCTCCAGCGCTGCTGCGTCCTGTTCTGCCGGAGGCAGGTGAGTTAGCAGAGAGTTTATAAAATATAAGAGTTTATACACTGCTTTGTCTCCAGGCAGAAATGAACAGGACTCAGTTTAGCATTTGTGCCCCTTCATTGAAATGATCTGGGTCTTACTAGTGAAAAGCGGTCACTATGACATTTCATAAGGTTATTGAAATGGATGAAGGCCTCGATCATATGTACAATGTTTTGTTCTGCTACTTTATCATGTACATTATATTTCAGTTTTTCCACATTTTTCTCTGCTTTCTGTCAATGAATAGGAACATTTTACCCACAGGCTTGGAATCTACGCACATGAATATGTACACAACCCTTACTAAAGTCAATAATACATTTGTCTACAGGAAACTTCTGAGCTCCCCCTAGTGGTGGCTGCAGGCACTTATAATGTTATCTTTTAAATGGGATTTTTCACCAAATTTTAATGTTGAACTGGACACACCATGTAAAAGCAGCTGCAAAACTGAATAAAAAGTTTTTTTTTTCTTTGTACAATACATTTGTACTGAGAGAGGCTGCACGTCTAGTTGGAATGTGCCCGAGAGTATACTTATTACATGCTTGCAGTCACATGACCGACTGGTCTTGCCGCCAGCAAGAATCCTGACAGTGTGCACTTTGCGCACTGTGAGGAGTCACAAGTTTACAGTCACATAGAGTGGCTTTAGACTTTTGAGCCAACCTAGGGCAACCCCTTTATTCTAGTTAACTCACTACATGCCAAATATCTGATTGCTAATGTCTCGTAAGGCAAAATAATTAAAAAAAAAAAAGTTTTATTCTACTCTGCAGCCATTATTACACCGTGTGTCCATTTCAACATGAAAAAATGTGGTGAAAGGTCGTCTTTATTTCTATGCTGAGGATTTGGAGCTCTGAATCAGAAAACCTGTATAAAAATATATACGTGAAGAATTTTGCACCTATGTAGAGTAGACGTGTGCGCAGTTTCACAGTAACTTTTTTTCTTTTTTACGCTACATATATAATATACAGCAGGAAGCCGGCGATATCCTGTAGGAAGTCAGCGTCTGGTAACAGATAAACATTTCGGTTGCTCTGACCACAGACTGTGCCTCTGTTTCTTGTGCGACTTTCCCACACATTTATCTTTACAGCCTCAAAACCGACCCAGCAGCTTCCTGAACTAATCAGACATAGGGACATATGACAACCGCAGCGACCCAGATAGCGATTACCAGGGAAATGTAAAAATGCGTTAAGGAAAGCATCAGTGACGGTCAGGTCCAGGTGTTATAACTGTACTGGTGTTATAAAAATACCCAACACTAGAGGGAGCTCCATATCTTCTTATTCTTTAATCAAAAAGGAACTTCTGATACTTCGCATGTGATCTGTCTGATACCCGAAGACCCACAAAAGACTGAGAACAAGACTTTGGGCTGATCACGCTGGATCCATCAGATTGTGCTAATTATATGCAGATCGCATGTCATACTCATCACTTAGATGTGGGAAATATGGCTTAGCCACGAAAATCTGATGAATGATGCATAACACATGATATAGTGCTACTTGGATATTGATGTCACTCACACTCCACTTATATACTGGACACATACTGCTCATGCTCCTCTTATATACTGGACAAATACTGCTCATGCTCCTCTTATATACTGGACAAATACTGCTCATGCTCCTCTTATATACTGGACACATACTGCTCATGCTCCTCTTATATACTGGACAAATACTGCTCATGCTCCTCTTATATACTGGACACATACTGCTCATGCTCCACTTATATACTGGACACATACTGCTCATGCTCCTCTTATATACTGGACACATACTGCTCATGCTCCTCTTATATACTGGACACATACTGCTCATGCTCCACTTATATACTGGACACATACTGCTCATGCTCCTCTTATATACTGGACAAATACTGCTCATGCTCCTCTTATATACTGGACAAATACTGCTCATGCTCCTCTTATATACTGGACACATACTGCTCATGCTCCTCTTATATACTGGACAAATACTGCTCATGCTCCTCTTATATACTGGACACATACTGCTCATGCTCCTCTTATATACTGGACACATACTGCTCATGCTCCTCTTATATACTGGACACATACTGCTCATGCTTCACTTATATACTGGACACATACTGCTCATGCTCCAATTATATACTGGACACATACTGCTCATGCTCCACTTATATACTGGACACATACTGCTCAAGCTCCTCTTATATACTGGACACATACTGCTCATGCTCCACTTATATACTGGACACATACTGCTCATGCTGCACTTATATACTGGACACATACTGCTCATGCTCCTCTTATATACTGGACACATACTGCTCATGCTCCACTTATATACTGGACACATACTGCTCATGCTCCACTTATATACTGGACACATACTGCTCATGCTTCACTTATATGCTGGACACATACTGCTCATGCTGCACTTATATACTGGACACATACTACTCATGCTTCACTTATATACTGGACACACACTGCTCATGCTCCACTTATATACTGGACACATACTGCTCATGCTCCTCTTATATACTGGACACATACTGCTCATGCTCCTCTTATATACTGGACACATACTGCTCATGCTCCACTTATATACTGGACACATACTGCTCATGCTCCACTTATATACTGGACACATACTGCTCATGCTCCACTTATATACTGGACACATACTGCTCATGCTCCTCTTATATACTGGACACATACTGCTCATGCTCCACTTATATACTGGACAAATACTGCTCATGCTCTAATTATATACTGGACAAATACTTCTCATGCTCCTCTTATATACTGGACACATACTGCTCATGCTCCACTTATATACTGGACACATACTGCTCAAGCTCCTCTTATATACTGGACACATACTACTCATGCTCCTCTTATATACTGGACACATACTGCTCATGCTTCACTTATATGCTGGACACATACTGCTCATGCTGCACTTATATACTGGACACATACTGCTCATGCTCCTCTTATATACTGGACACATACTGCTCATGCTCCACTTATATACTGGACACATACTGCTCATGCTCCTCTTATATACTGGACACATACTGCTCATGCTTCACTTATATGCTGGACACATACTGCTCATGCTGCACTTATATACTGGACACATACTGCTCATGCTCCACTTATATACTGGACACATACTGCTCATGCTCCTCTTATATACTGGACACATACTGCTCATGCTCCACTTATATACTGGACACATACTGCTCATGCTTCTCTTATATGCTGGACACATACTACTCATGCTCCACTTATATGCTGGACACATACTGCTCATGCTCCTCTTATATACTGGACACATACTGCTCATGCTCCTCTTATATACTGGACACATACTGGTCATGCTTCACTTATATACTGGACACATACTGCTCATGCTCCTCTTATATGCTGGACACATACTGCTCATGCTCCTCATATACTGGACACATACTGCTCATGCTCCTCTTATATGCTGGACACATACTGCTCATGCTCCTCTTATATACTGGACACATACTGCTCATGCTCCACTTATATACTGGACACATACTGCTCATGCTCCACTTATATACTGGACACATACTGCTCATGCTCCACTTATATACTGGACACATACTGCTCATGCTCCTCTTATATACTGGACACATACTGCTCATGCTCCACTTATATACTGGACAAATACTGCTCATGCTCTAATTATATACTGGACAAATACTTCTCATGCTCCTCTTATATACTGGACACATACTGCTCATGCTCCACTTATATACTGGACACATACTGCTCAAGCTCCTCTTATATACTGGACACATACTACTCATGCTCCTCTTATATACTGGACACATACTGCTCATGCTTCACTTATATGCTGGACACATACTGCTCATGCTGCACTTATATACTGGACACATACTGCTCATGCTCCTCTTATATACTGGACACATACTGCTCATGCTCCACTTATATACTGGACACATACTGCTCATGCTCCTCTTATATACTGGACACATACTGCTCATGCTTCACTTATATGCTGGACACATACTGCTCATGCTGCACTTATATACTGGACACATACTGCTCATGCTCCACTTATATACTGGACACATACTGCTCATGCTCCTCTTATATACTGGACACATACTGCTCATGCTCCACTTATATACTGGACACATACTGCTCATGCTTCTCTTATATGCTGGACACATACTACTCATGCTCCACTTATATGCTGGACACATACTGCTCATGCTCCTCTTATATACTGGACACATACTGCTCATGCTCCTCTTATATACTGGACACATACTGGTCATGCTTCACTTATATACTGGACACATACTGCTCATGCTCCTCTTATATGCTGGACACATACTGCTCATGCTCCTCATATACTGGACACATACTGCTCATGCTCCTCTTATATGCTGGACACATACTGCTCATGCTCCTCTTATATACTGGACACATACTACTCATGCTCCACTTATATACTGGACACATACTGCTCATGCTCCACTTATATACTGGACACATACTGCTCATGCTCCTCTTATATACTGGACACACACTGTTCATGCTTCACTTATATACTGGACACATACTGCTCATGCTCCTCTTATATGCTGGACACATACTACTCATGCTCCACTTATATACTGGACACATACTGCTCATGCTCCTCTTATATACTGGACACACACTGCTCATGCTCCACTTATATACTGGATACATACTACTCATGCTCCACTTATATACTGGACAAATACTGCTCATGCTCCACTTATATACTGGACAAATACTGCTCATGCTCCACTTATATACTGGACACATACTGCTCATGCCCCTCTTATATACTGGACACACACTGCTCATGCTCCACTTATATACTGGATACATACTACTCATGCTCCACTTATATACTGGACAAATACTGCTCATGCTCCTCTTATATACTGGACACACTCTGCTCATGCTCCACTTATATACTGGATACATACTACTCATGCTCCACTTATATACTGGACAAATACTGCTCATGCTCCACTTATATACTGGACAAATACTACTCATGCTCCACTTATATACTGGACAAATACTACTCATGCTTTACTTATATACTGGACACATACTGCTCATGCTCCACTTATATACTGGACAAATACTGCTCATGCTCCACTTATATACTGGACACATACTGCTCATGCTCCACTTATATACTGGACAAATACTGCTCATGCTTTACTTATATACTGTTCAGAGTATGTATCCAGCCAATTGAGCGCTCCCAGCGTCACAAGGAATGATTATCCAAAAAAAGGATTTAATTCTTCAGAAGATTTATTCAGGTTGGTAAATAGATAAAACTTATAAATAAAATAACGCGTTTTCGGCTATTAAAATTAAAGATATATAGCCTTCCTCAGGTCTAATGTAAGAGAGTCAATAGTGGTGGTTATATAGTCACTATAAAAACCTACCTAGTCAAATAATTATCCTAATCACATGTAAATTGGTTTGAGTTGGAACGCCCAAATCCCATTCTATAGAGACTCAGCTTTCTCAGAGTTAGGATTTTCCAACTTTTTCCTCTGATTATAGAATAAACAAATTATAGAGCAGCTAAATTTGTCATAATAAAATTTTCCATAATAAAATTTTGGTAATGAAGATATTATACTTTCTCCTTCTGTTTCTTTCCTTTCTTTTTCTATCCCTTTAAGAGGAGAAAATAAGTGCATTAGTAGAAAAATCTATGCCATGAACCTGAATTTAAGAAGATTTTCATTCAATAGGTATATCAATGAAATTCAGATAAGGGGAGCTTAATTCACATGGATATATATGCCAAAGGTAGTAAAACGGAGAGAGAGAGAAGAAAAAAAAAAAAAAACGCATAAAAACGCATCAAAAAATGCAACAAAAAAAGCAAGAGAAAAAAAGAAAAAAAGAAAAAATAAATAAATAAATAAAAAAAAAAAATAAAAAAAAAAAAAAAAAAAAAAAAAAAAACCGCATAAAAACGCATCAAAAAACGCAACAAAAAACGCAAGAAAAAAAAAAACCGCATAAAAACGCATCAAAAAACGCAAGAGAAAAAAAAAAAAAAAAGGAGAGAGGTTATTATTATACATAGTGAATGAAACATTAATTGTGGAGATATCTCCGTGAACTCTATACATTCTCCAATTTATCATTGAGGCCATCAGGATACAAACAACGTAGTCTATATATCCAGAAGGCCTCCTTCTTGTTAAGTTGTTGGATCCTGTCAGGAATATCAGCCGGGATCTGCTCCACCGGTGTAAGTCTCACTTTACATTTTTTGTTATGGGTAGTAAGAAGATGTCTGGAGAGGCTGTGTGTTAATAAGCCATTTTTGGCATTGTATCTGTGGGCATTGAGTCGGGATCTCACCATTTGTGTGGTCCTACCCACGTACTAGAGACCGCAATCACATGTAATAACGTAGATTACATAGTCACTAGTACAGGTCAGGTGATCCTTGATATTAAAAGTCTCGCCTGTGCTATTCGATGTAATGGAATGGGACCCATGAGTAATTATATGACAGCACTGACATTTTTTCTGAGAGCACCTATAAGTGCCATTCTGTGTGAGTCTATTTGTACTAATCGAGGGACAAATGTTTTTAGATTGAGGGAACACTGGTTGGCCTCCTGGTTTCCGTTTTTTTTAAACGGCTAGGTGCAAGGAGGTTTCTTAGAGTTTTTCCTCTCCTAAATGTAATGCCAGGTATTTTTGGCAATATATCTCGTAGGAGAGGATCTTGTTTCAAGATATGCCAATGCTTTTGCAAAATATTCCTAATCAATTGGTTCCCCTTATTATAAGAGGTGATAAAATTATGATTCCATTTATTCCTATTCCTAGTGTCACTATCCCTGGATTCCTTATGGGGCAATTCATCCCCATTCCCCAAACAATCAGTTTGGGGTTTAGTCAAATTTATATGGTATGCCTCATCAATAATTTGCTTGGGGTACTTTTTCTCTTTAAATCTCTTCTTGAGTATATCCGATTGTCTGATATATTCCGAATCCTTAGTATTATTTTTTCTAATTCGATGAAATTGGCTGAAAGGGATGTTATTTTTCCATTTGATGTAATGGGCACTTTGATAGTCTAAGTAGCCATTCACATCAACAGATTTGAAATGAGTTTTCGTTATTATTTTTTTTTCTTCATGTGAAATTTCTAAATCAAGAAAAACAGCTATTTTTGGTTCGATACTAGAAGAAAAAGTAATGTCCCAGGTGTTCTCATTCAATTCATTGACTAGAGACTATATATACTAGACAAATACTGCTCATGCTTCACTTATATACTGGACACACACTGCTCATGCTCCTCTTATATACTGGACAAATACTGCTCATACTCCTCTTATATACTGGACACATACTGCTCATGCTCCTCTTATATACTGGACACATACTGCTCATGCTTCACTTATATACTGGACACATACTGCTCATGCTTCACTTATATACTGGACACATACTGCTCATGCTCCTCTTATATACTGGACACATACTGCTCATGCTCCTCTTATATACTGGACACATACTGCTCAAGCTCCTCTTATATACTGGACACATACTACTCATGCTCCACTTATATACTGGACACATACTGCTCAAGCTCCTCTTATATACTGGACACATACTGCTCATGCTCCTCTTATATACTGGACACATACTGCTCATGCTCCTCTTATATACTGGACACATACTGCTCATGCTGCACTTATATACTGGACACATACTGCTCATGCTTCACTTATATACTGGATACATACTGCTCATGCTTCACTTATATACTGGACACATACTGCTCATGCTCCTCTTATATACTGGACAAATACTGCTCATACTCCTCTTATATACTGGACACATACTGCTCATGCTCCTCTTATATACTGGACACATACTGCTCATGCTTCACTTATATACTGGACACATACTGCTCATGCTTCACTTATATACTGGACACATACTGCTCATGCTTCACTTATATACTGGACACATACTGCTCATGCTCCTCTTATATACTGGACACACACTGCTCAAGCTCCTCTTATATACTGGACACATACTACTCATGCTCCACTTATATACTGGACACATACTGCTCAAGCTCCTCTTATATACTGGACACATACTGCTCATGCTGCACTTATATACTGGACACATACTGCTCATGCTTCACTTATATACTGGATACATACTGCTCATGCTTCACTTATATACTGGACACATACTGCTCATGCTCCTCTTATATACTGGACACATACTGCTCATGCTGCACTTATATACTGGACACATACTGCTCATGCTTCACTTATATACTGGATACATACTGCTCATGCTTCACTTATATACTGGACACATACTGCTCATGCTTCACTTATATACTGGACACATACTGCTCATGCTCCACTTATATACTGGACACATACTGCTCATGCTGCACTTATATACTGGACAAATATTGCTCATGCTCCACTTATATACTGGACACATACTGCTCATGCTTCACTTATATACTGGACACATACTGCTCATGCTCCACTTATATACTGGACACTTACTGCTCATGCTCCTCTTATATACTGGACACTTACTGCTCATGCTCCTCTTATGTACTGGACACTTACTGCTCATGCTCCTCTTATATGCTGGACACATACTGCTCATGCTCCTCTTATATACTGGACACTTACTGCTCATGCTCCTCTTATATACTGGACACTTACTGCTCATGCTCCTCTTATATGCTGGACACATACTGCTCATGCTCCACTTATATACTGGACAAATACTGCTCATGCTGCACTTATATACTGGACACATACTACTCATGCTTCACTTATATACTGGACACATACTGCTCATGCTCCACTTATATACTGGACACATACTGCTCATGCTGCACTTATATACTGGACACATACTACTCATGCTCCACTTATATACTGGACACATACTACTCATGCTCCACTTATATACTGGACACATACTGCTCATGCTCCACTTATATACTGGATACATGCTGCTCATGCATCACTTATATGCTGGACACATACTGCTCATGCTCCACTTATATACTGGACACATACTGCTCATGCTCCTCTTATATACTGGACACATACTGCTCATGCTCCACTTATATACTGGACACATACTGCTCATGCTCCACTTATATACTGAACACACACTGCTCATGCTCCACTTATATACTGGACACATACTGCTCATGCTCCACTTATATACTGGACACATACTGCTCATGCTCCTCTTAAAGCTGGACACATACTACTCATGCTCCACTTATATACTGGACAAATACTGCTCATGCTTCACTTATATACTGGACACATACTGCTCATGCTCCACTTATATACTGAACACACACTGCTCATGCTCCACTTATATACTGGACACATACTGCTCATGCTCCACTTATATACTGGACACATACTGCTCATGCTCCTCTTATATGCTGGACACATACTACTCATTCTCCACTTATATACTGGACAAATACTGCTCATGCTTCACTCATATACTGAACACACACTGCTCATGCTCCACTTATATACTGGACACATACTGCTCATGCTTCACTTATATACTGAACACACACTGCTCATGCTCCTCTTATATGCTGGACACATACTACTCATGCTTCACTTATATACTGAACACACACTGCTCATGCTCCTCTTATATGCTGGACACATACTACTCATGCTTCATTTATATACTGGACACATACTGCTCATGCTTCACTTATATACTGAACACACACTGCTCATGCTTCACTTATATACTGGACACATACTGCTCATGCTCCTCTTATATACTGGACACATACTGCTCATGCTCCACTTATATGATGGACATAACAATTGGACAATATAACTGCCTTGTTCTTTCATTCGTCTATTGTTTATTCCTTTATTCTTTATCTATGAAGAAAAAATCTTGATTTCCAATATATTCTTTTTGCTGCTTTTAATTTCTCTCCGGGAGCTTCTAAAATCCGGCCATGATTCCTTCTATCCAGGACACGTAGTTACACACCTTTGTATATACACCTGGATAGCCTGGTAGGGCGCAGCCATAACCCCAGGACACCACACCTTGCAGCTTTCCATTGCAAACGACAGGACCCCCGGAGTCAGACTGGAGAAATGGAAGACAATGGAAAGAAACATAAAGTCATGAAAATGGCCGTCCTGTCCTGTAAGGGTGTATGGCGATGACGGTATTATCCAGGTAGTGACCCAATCTCGTGTATAGCTCGTGTTGTGGGATATTAATTCCTATAGTAATTGTATGGTGGAGATTGAACATCTGTCAAAAACTATCTCAAAAGTTTCGACAAATGTGACCAAAGTATCAATAATATTTCTAGAAATCGGTTTTTGCGCACATACTTCTCCAGAAGGTGCTCAGTAGAGATGTGCGAACCCGATCTTAAAAGTTCCCCTGAAGTCTGTTGCAATATTCAAAGTTTCGGGGGAAGTCCAGGAGGTGAGAGAGAGATTGTTTTTTTCTTACTCAACCCCAAAGTTCGGGTCTCCACTGTTTTCAATGGGGTTCAGGTTCTGGTTTCCGTTCGTGTACAGTTCTGGTAACCAGACTAAACTTTGGAATAAAGTTCAGGTCGAATACTAGAACCCGAACTTCCACAGATCCGCTAATCTCTAGTGCTCAGATGTTAAGAGATATAGTTCAAAGTAAATTAGGTTCCATGTTAGCACTGATACATTTTCTGATTCATCAGTTCAACTTCTACCTGACACGAGTCTTTTCCACCTTCTAAGTATCCCAAGCAGACCATGTTATTTGTGATTTGCCCGGGATAAGCATCATGACACAGCTGATCAGCCAAAATTGGTGCATCCAGGCATTGTAGGAGATCCGGATAATTGACTATGAAAAACAAAAAAGGAAACAATGGTTGTCACACTTCCTCCTTTATATTAACAGTAATATCACATTATCTTGTAATAATCCTGTATTATACTCCAGAGCTGCACTCACTATTCTGCTGGTGCAGTCACTGTGTACATACATTACATTACTTATCCTGTACTGATCCTGAGTTACATCCTGTATTATACTCCAGAGCTGCACTCACTATTCTGCTGGTGCAGTCACTGTGTACATACTTTACATTACTGATCCTGTACTGCTCCTGAGTTACCTCCTGTATTATACTCCAGAGCTGCACTCACTATTCTGCTGGTGCAGTCACTGTGCACATACATTACTGATCCTGAGTTACATCCTGTATTATACCCCAGAGCTGCACTCACTATTCTGCTGGTGCAGTCACTGTGTACATACTTTACATTACTGATCCTGTACTGATCCTGAGTTACATCCTGTATTATACTCCAGAGCCTCACTCACTATTCTGCTGGTGCAGTCACTGTGTACATACATTACATTACTGATCGTGAGTTACATCCAGTATTATAATCCAGAGCTGCACTCACTATTCTGCTGGTGGATTCACTGTGCACATACATTACATTACTGATCCTGAGTTATATCCTATATTATACTCCAGAGCTGCACTCACTATTCTGCTGGTGCAGTCACTGTGTACATACATTACATTACTGATCGTGAGTTACATCCAGTATTATAATCCAGAGCTGCACTCACTATTCTGCTGGTGGATTCAATGTGTACATACTTTACATTACTGATCCTGTACTGATCCTGAGTTACATCCTGTATTATACTCCAGAGCTGCACTCACTATTATGCTGGTGCAGTCACTGTGTACATACATTACATTACTGATCCTGAGTTATATCCTGTATTATACTCCAGAGCTGCACTCACTATTCTGCTTGTGCAGTCACTGTGTACATACATGACATTACTGATCCTGAATTACATCCTATATTATACTCCAGAGCTGCCCTCACTATTCTGCTGGTGCAGTCACTGTGTACATACATTACATTACTTATCCTGTACTGATCCTGAGTCACATCATGTATTATACTCCAGAGCTGCACTCACTATTCTGCTGGTGCAGTCACTTTGTACATACATTACATTACTGATCCTGAGTTACATCATGTATTATACTCCAGAGCTGCACTCACTATTCTGCTGGTGGAGTCACTGTGTACATACATTACATTACTGATCCTGAGTTATATCCTGTATTATACTCCAGAGCTGCACTCACTATTCTGCTGGTGCAGTCACTGTGTACATACATTACATTCTGATCCTGTACTGATCCTGAGTTACATCCTGTATTATACTCCAGAGCTGCACTCACTATTCTGCTGGTGCAGTCACTGTGTACATACATTACATTCTGATCCTGTACTGATCCTGAGTTACATCCTGTATTATACTCCAGAGCTGCACTCACTATTCTGCTGGTGCAGTCCCTGTGTACATACATTACATTACTGATCCTGTACTGATCCTGAGTTATATCCTGTATTATACTCCAGAGCTGCACTCACTATTCTGCTGGTGCGGTCACTGTGTACATACATTACATTACTGATCCTGTACTGATCCTGAGTTACATCCTGTATTATACTCCAGAGCTGCACTCACTATTCTGCCAGAACATGAATCTTAACAGATGCATTACAGTTTAGCTGGTATTCATTGCTTGGGGTTAGGGCAATGGCTGCAGTGTACCTCTTGTGAAGATGCAGCTCCCAGAAAGCAGATTATCACAGGAGGTTATTTTCATAGAAGTTTCAATTTGTTTGAACTCAATGTGCAACTGAACAGAGTATCCTGTATGTGGCTCTTTATTCTGTTGCATGGTCAGTTTTAATGCATTCTGATAGCTAAGTTTTCAGGTCGACTAGCATTGATTATGTCTCCCTGTCCCAGTAACCGTCACTATGGGATAATTACTGTCTATAAATATGTGGCGCCCCGAGGGTTCGGTTGCCACAGGGGTATTGCACCTCAACCAGAGGTGTGATATTCCACTCCCAGGTAAGGATGGAGTGTGGACCGGGGCTCAGTTAGCTGCATACACACACTCACCCCATTTCTGGGGGACAGCTCGACGGTGCTCCCATTTATGCAGGCATGACTGACTATGTCCTCGGACAGCTCGACGGTGCCCCCATTTATGCAGGCACAACTGACCATGTCCCTGGCTGGAGTGGGGAGGGGGGAGAGAACCCAGTGATGTAGGAGCAGTAGGGGACGGTTTCTGGAGCATAGGAAGGAGCTCATTGGTTGCAAGTCACCTGAGCTCAGACACAGAGAGGTAGATAAAAGGTGGGAGCCTTCTTAGGAGAGAAGTTCACAGAAGGAGTTCACAGAAGTAGTTCAGCCAGAGAGAGCTGACAGGGAGCTGCGGCTCAGCCTGAGCTCAGCTCCACGAGGCAGGCCTAGAGAGAAGAAGGGAGAAGGAGAAAGAAGGAAGGAGAAGAGACTGAGGAGTAGAAAGGCTCCAGAAACAAGAAGGCAGGAGGGACCCTAAGAGAGCAGAATGGACAGCAACCGTTGCAAACCCGCGTTATATCGGGTGAAGGGTCAGGCCGTGGAAGGGTACCGGATTCCCAAGTTGGTGGAGGTAAATCATCCCTCAGCCAAGAACCGGAGGTCGTGATCATTTATTTGTGCGACCCCTTGCTACACCCGCTAGGAAGGCACCACATAGGGTCAGGGAAACTGGTGCCAAGTTTTACCAGAGAAGGCCCGAGGCAGCCGGACAGAAGCGTGGTCACTGGTGGGGCACGAGGGGCCAGAGAAAGAATAGAAGGGGGTCCTGTGCCATACTCCTGAACTGCCTGGGGGTTGACCGAGCTCCTCACCTGGTGGACGCAGCACGGCTTGGGCAGTCATTGCTGACAGAGGTGACTTGGATATCAACTGTGAGTAAAAGGCCTGAACTGCACCATTGGACTCTGTGTGATTTATGCAGCGCCTGCACCATCACCCCCAGCATCCTCCTACATTGCCCTGAGGCTACACTCTTCCCGTGGGGAGTTATCCTATCCCTGTGCTGCACACCACCAGCCTCAGTGGTCTGCCTTGCAGCGGCGGTCATTCCTGACCGCAATCCACGGGTGGCGTAGTCGGACATTCACAAATCTATAGACTGCCACAATTTGGTCTGACCACCCTGAGCCACGGGATCGGGTTGCCACTTCTACTCCCAGCATCGTACAGAAGCCCGGTCCCGGGTACCCCACTGCTCAGGGGGCGAGTCAAATATATCTAGAAACTCAAGTGTGAACAGGTGACAGCTGCTGTGTCTTCATAATAAGAAGAATATAATTGAAAAGAAAAGAATTTGCACTTCTTATCACTTACAGAGGCTGCTGTACACACATACTGTATATACACAGTATATATATGTATTTATATAAAATATATATTGGTCACGCATTATATCGCCTTCACAATCTTCCTATTCCTCCCACTCAGTAGACCATGAGAATTTAGCACTAGAGTCTGCGATAGTAATGTGACAATTACATGTCTCCGTATTGCCCCTGCCTGATGGTTATGGCTTATATTATAACTTTGAGAATAGGACACACCTACAATAAAATATTAAAATGGAAATTCTCCAACTTGTAAGAAATCCAGAACATAGAAATAACTTATGATATTCTCAAACAATAGATGGGACAAGGTCACACTGTGCAAGACAGCAACTGAGCAAATACTCCGGGACCATTCATCCTTCTGAGTTACATCTTGTGTTCTTGCTTTTCTCACCCCCGTTGCTCAGAGTGTTCCCCCACCCTGAGATGAGGCAGCGAGTCCCGGGCAAGTCACAATGAGTCGGTAGACTGACGATCTTCACTTCAGTGTTCAGCCTTGCCGGCTTTTGCAGCCGGATTAACATGATATCATTGTCGAGAACAGATGGGTCGTACTGTGGATGTGGAATGACTTTAGAAGAAGCGATGAATTGCTCAGCTCCTTCTAATTCTTTAATGTTATGTTCTCCAAGACGAACTTGCATGTGCCTAAAACATGAAAATGGAACTTGTCACATAAGTCAAGAATCTGAAATTCCTGCTGACCTCGTCCAAGCCTCAATGCTTATCCATGTAGTTATGACATGCTGTATATACTGTTGGACAACTATCATTGGGGGATACCAATGAACAAACTGGACCCTCTTGAATCTGTGATGACTAAGGTTTGGGGTCATGGTTACCCAGTGGGATCTTCTCTATGGATCACAAGGGTTAAAGATGTATGATACATGGTGGTCAACTAATCCCGTGGGCAGACTCATTCCAAGAAAGAATGGTCAAGATGATCATGTATGATACATGGTGCTCAACTAATCCCCTGGGCAGACTCATTCCAAGAAAGAATGGTCAAGATGATCATGTATGATACATGGTGCTCAACTAATCCCCTGGGCAGACTCATTCCAAGAAAGAATGGTCAAGATGATCATGTATGATACATGGTGCTCAACTAATCCCCTGGGCAGACTCATTCCAAGAAAGAATGGTCAAGATGATCATGTATGATACATGGTGGTCAACAAATCACCTGGGCAGACTCATTCCAAGAAAGAATGGTCAAGATGATCATGTATGATACATGGTGGTCAACTAATAACCTGGGCAAACTCATTCCAAGAAAGAATGGTCAAGATGATCATGTATGATACATGGCGGTCAACTAATCCCCTGGGCAGACTCATTCCAAGAAAGAATGGTCAAGATGATCATGTATGATACATGGTGGTCAACTAATAACCTGGGCAGACTCATTCCAAGAAAGAATGGTCAAGATGATCATGTATGATACATGGTGGTCAACTAATCACCTGGGCAGACTCATTCCAAGAAAGAATGGTCAAGATGATCTTCAACTCATCCACTTCACAATTCCTTCACTAAATGCCACCCTGCTGGTCAGTCTCCTTCCTTAAATTGGTTCTCAAATCTCCACTAATAATGTTTTATCTCACTCACTTGTATCTCGGACACTGGTCGAAATGAAATCCAAATCGTAAAATAGGAATGATGAGCCCAATGCCAGTCCGCTAGTCATTTTGCTAATGCACTTATAAATATGTATATTTGGAGTTCCTTACTTTTGATAGCAGTGAGCAGCAGAGACCACCCATAAAGTACTAACCAGGGACCCTCCACAGAAATGATACCCGACATTCAGAGACACCTGGTAAGGCACAGACCCTTCTGGACACTTGTAACCTCCGACAATCTTATCATCATCCTCAATGGGCGCAGCAGCTGACAAAAACGCAATAAATAAGAATATGAGAAACTGAAACTTAAAAATATACAGACAATATCACAATGCTGGAGGAATTAGAGACTTAACAAAAAAAAATAAGACATCTTAAGCAGTTGCTGTGTTTTTAAACAATGAGTCTGAGGAGACTCGATATTTACTTGAATATCTACTAAAGAGGTATTCCAGGTGTAATAAATGGAGGCTGTCAAACCGGCGTAAGGAGTCATAAAGACCTTGCAATGCTCCTCTGGAAATTTAAATATGCAAATATTATCTTCAGAGAGGAATTGGACAGGAACTTTAGCGACTCCTATTGAAAGTACAAAACCTAAAAGAGTATATGCCACATAACCTAGTATAAAAAGCCAAACCAAATGCTTCCTATGTACTCACATGTTTAAGGGTGCTTGCCCATCATCAGTGCAAATCAGGAGGTCTGATTTGGCTAGAATAGAGGCCTCTGACAGGTGGTCTAAGGGGGAACTTTTCTCCTCGTAGAGAGTGCCTTAGAAACTCTGTTGGAGGACGTTGGAGGCAGCCAAATCAGACCACTTGCTTTGCACTGATGAGGGGCAAACACCCCAGCTAATACACATGACATCCAACCCATTCTAACATGGGACACGAGACCCCAGTGAATGAAGGATTACCATCAGTTAGACCCCCCACTTATTTAGCAGGCGTCACCTACTTTGTACTAGCACAAATTTTAGAAGAAAATACTTCAATATTGACAAAATGTGTTCCAAAAACCACAAAACGATATTACCGTAATTAGAAAAAAAAAAATCTTCTTTGCTAACAATAATTAGCCACACATTAAAAAGATAAGTCACAACTAGAATTGCTGAAAAACTGGTGGGCTGGGGAAGAACATGATTGGGTGTATGGATGAGAGCACACTGCCCAGGCAATGCAAAGAGTTTACAAAGGCGGAAAACAAAGGGAAACACCACAAACATGTGAAAGGAAATTAGTGTCCTTCAGTTTTCTTCTTCCACCAATGTCTCCCTATATTTTTACTATTTAATAGTGGAGAAAGCAATCACACTCCATTATGAAATGAAAAGTAAGAAGTTGTCAAAAAGTAAACTTCTACATACCAGCAAGTCCCAGTACGAGAAGGAGAAGTTTCATGGTGATACCATAAAGTCTTTCTTGGTCTGATCTCACCATTATAAACCTTTTATTAGACTGAGGGTTATCTGTATCACCAGAACACGTGTCTGTTCACATGGATGTTGAGGCCAAATTCTCAAAGGAACATTAATTATGATTCCACTTTTGGCTTTAAACCTGTTATTGAACATAGCGGCTTCTCATTTGTCATCTCCAGTGTGCCAAAAGGATCAAGGACAAGTCAACGGCATCAATAGAGAATATGGTGTACTCGAAATCAGCTATGTGGACAGAAGGAAATTCAGCTGCAATCACCACTAAATATAGAGCTGGTAGGGAATATATTCTCATTGGGACCTTCCACACATGGTCATTTGATGGACATAATATCCGGACCCTCACAGTTCTACTGAAGTAGATGTAGATGACCATGAGATACTATAATATAGTAAGTAATATAAACAGTACAGCATCGTGATGCCATCCAGGGCCGGGCTGGCCCACTAAAGTACCAGAGGGTCTTAAAAGTTTTTGTAAAGTTCTGATGAAATAAAGGACTTCAAATCTCTAGCAGAAGATAACTCTGATTTGGAGACAATCGTTTGTCGGGAACAATTCTTATATATTAGTTTTTTTCTCTTTTGTCTATAATATCTTCCAATCTGCTGATTTCAAGAGTTCAAGTCCTCTTTTTCTCTGAGAGGCAATTTTCATATAAAATCAAAATCATTTTTCTGATTCAGATTGATGTTGTGCCACCAAAACCTCTTTGACCCATCAAAACCCTGGACTACATAAATCCCCTGAAGTAGTCCTGTGGTATGTGCTCCAAGACATTAGCAGTAGATCCTGTAAGTTGTGGGATGCAACCACCATTGATCAGACTTGTTTATTCATATCATCCCGTCGATGAGGAGATTGAAGTCTTGAAATGTTGATCTCTTCGTCATATTCATTTCTGATCGATCATTATCCGCTGAAAGAGACACAGCCATTAGGGAATCACACTGCCAAGAAGACGGGTATCGTACAATGTTTACGTAAGTTGTCGGTATAAAAAAATGCTCTGTTCTCATTTGTCTTGGTCAATTCTCTTAATTCGCTCTCCAATAACAACATAGCAATGAAATTCATGACAGAGCCAGGCCCTTCAATTGATGAGCACCCACAAGTGCCTGATGGACCTGACTGATCTCTATCCTCGCCACCTTAGTAGTAAATAGCATGAAAAATTGTCCTTCAATGATGGTTACCTGTTTCTGGAGGACTGATCAAGTCGTTGATTGACTGTTCCTCTGGTGATATATATGAGTAAATGCACGTCACACACGTACTGTACATGTGTCTTTGCTAGGACAGTCTATGAAAATTGTGGACAGTTTTCTTCGCTGTCAGACATATGGAGGGAGGTACCGATGGTGGGTAGGCCAAGGAAGGGCATGGTTACAGGTTGGAAGTAGTGAGGGGTAATAAAATAAGAGGTATGGCACCAGTAGGAAAGACCATGTTTGGACATGGCGTGATGCCTATTGGAGATGCCATTGGTCAGTGAGACAATTGGGCTTGGGCCTATTCTACTAATTGAGACCATGGTGTTCTGATGTCTGGAAATGAGTATTTTTTGTGCAGGTAGATTGAGAAGGAGAAAGAGGCATTAATATGGTGTGCAGAGAGATCGCACCATTCTAGTGAATTAGACCGAGTCATCATGGAAGCAGCCGGTGAGCTACATAACTCATCAACACATCTACTGTGCTTTAGCTGTGGGGGTTGTGTCCAAGGAGGAGTGACCCCAGTGCTGAGAGGATCATATAGGTGAAATCATTGAATGGTTCTTAATAAGACGGGTTACAGATGCCAATGACCAAAGCATTCCCATGAATACCAATACGCAGAGCGTTGTAGTTTCATGTCATATAGAAAGTCTCACATTCGAGAGCATTGGTCAAAAATACTGGATTACCTAGTGGTCTTCTATTTAAGAACTACACATTGAAGTATGTCCTGTATTGCAATGTCTGAACTGAAATATTTTAAAAATGAATAACTTTTCATAGCTGATGGTCTAACTGCTGGTGCTGGATCTTCCATCAATTTCGAGAATGAGACTCTGAAATGCTGTGTTATAATGGAGTGGTGGCCATGAGTACACTCCACTGCACCATTGATATTCTATGAGACTGATGAAGATATCCAACCACAGCGTTTTGTTCTCGGGATTGGTTGAAGTACCAGTGATCAGAGTTTTGTGGACCGGTAATAACTAGAGGTGAAGGAATGAATTCTATGCAAAATTTCAAATTCCAGATAAAATCGAACAATTTCTTAACCAATTTATGGACACTTTACACATTGCAAAAGATTGCATCAATCACAAAAGGTTCCCATGACCTCAGATGTTATTGCATGCGCTTCCATATAATGCTTTGCAGTTATCACATCACACGACAGAGATCAGCCAATTTGAGGGACTCTAAAAGCATGTATAATAGCCTAGGCAGGGAATGCAGCAGCCATTTTGAGTCAGTGTTCTGTGTGTGCACAGAATAGTCTTTCTGACCGTAAATGATTAAGAGGGATAATTTTTGGACCATTTTTTTATTTAGAAAAAAACAAAACATGGAAAGTCTGCAATACACTTTATTATTAAATTGGCTGTTGATTACCACCGGGTTCCATCTATTTCTATGGTGAGGTCACTTGGACATTACGAATGCTATATTTCAGTTAAAGAGGTTGAAAATGGTTGGATCCATTCCTAGAAGACCTCAGTACGTTACCCACTTTTTTTCAGGCCAAATGGAGGCGTTACAGTATTGCGATTCTCAGCAAATTGATTCACTGTGAATAAAAAAAATTTGTGAAAAATTAAACTGGTGAATTTTAATTTTAAGACTCGATCATCTTGAGTAATAACTTGATAGGATGGGAATAACCTTTTTAAGAAACTCATCAGATTCTTGGAGTATTTTTCAGATGTTAATATGACAAGAATTGAATCTTCTTAGATTTACATTACATGCATCCAATGAGGAAATGTTTAGTTATGTAATGAACTGACTAGATAAGAAAAAGTTTTATTGCAAGTTAGCTCTTAGGATTTGGTGCAAAGTTTGTGATTTTTAAGGAATAATAGAAACCAGGTCTGTGGAGTTGATAAGCAAAACTTCAATTCCTCTGTTTTTTCACACTTGCCTCAGACTCAAAGTTTTGTTGTTTTTTACATATTTATTGTGCTCAATCTAATCACATCTGATGATTAGTTACTGCTGATGGTTTCCTGAATCCAAGACCCATAGTTGCAGACTTTGGTGTAGACGCCAGGATACCCTGTTAGTGCACAGCTAATATTCCATGATACTATTCCTTGTAGTTCTCCATTGCAAACCATAGGACCTCCTGTGACACCCTGGAAGAAATACACAGAGAATTTTAGGTTACATGTGTTTTACTTAAATTTTTACATATTTAATATGTACACATTAAATGGAGTTGTCAAGTACTCCCCATAGGATAAGTCATAAATATCGAGTCTGACAACTAGTATCCCACCAATCAGTTGTTACCAGCTCCGGCACCGGCTGGATGAACACAGTGTACTGAGCTGGATGAGCACAACTCTGCACACTTTGTGGTGGCCAATTTTGTGTGCAGCTCAGCCCCTATTTAAATGAATAGAATAGGTCATCAATATCAGATATGCGCAGTCTGACACCTGGGAAACGTGTGAGGAGACTATTGAGGAGAATAGTGTGAGGAGACAGTATGGGGGGAGAAAAGTATGAGTGGGCACAGAATGGAGACTGAATAGTGTGGGCGGGAGGGTATCATGGGGGGAAAGTTTAAGGGCACAGCCTGGAGGGAACAGTATGCTAAAAAGGGGGAGTGTGTTGAGGGGGCACAATATAGAGACTGGGCCCTATTGTGGGGGCACAGTATTAGAGGACAGTGTGAAGAGGAAAGTTTGGAAAGGATAGAGCAGTGTGGAGGGCATGTAAGAGGGACAGTGTGTGAGTCATATTTTGTGCAGGGAATATACAGTAGTGAGGAGCAATTATGTATTCAGGGTCTCAGTGTAGGGCAGATATTTTTATTCAGGAGCTTTATAATGACTCTGCTCTCTTTAAGAGCATTGTGTGGGAATGTGCTGCAGAAGACCGGAGAAGATGGAAGTCTGCAGAGATGGGTTGTGGATGTGAAAATTCATCATGGAGTCTGGACAAGACGAAGAAGAAATCAGAGACAACATCATCTATAAGGTACCTGGATGTAAATGTTTATTTGTGATACTGACTAGTTCTCATATTTTTATTTATGTTAGGAGCATTAAAAGGGGTTGTCCAAGTCTGTGATGAGTCTGTAGTCATTCTATGTGACTGCAGACTTCTGAATTCTCACAGTGCGCACTGCTCGCTGTCAGGATTCTCTTGTGCCAGCGATTTGCATACATACAGTCACATACCGACTAGACTTGCATGGCCTCACTCAATGAAAACTAATTGAGCGAGGCAGGACACGTCTAGTCGAAATGTGGCCAGAAGTATACAAATCACATACTTGTGCTGATATGACCGTCCATTCTTGCCACCGGCAAAGGAGAATCCTAAAAGTGCGTAGTGCATGTGCTGTGAGAAGTCAGAAACCTGCAGTCTCATAGAGTGACGGCAGACTTTCATCTGAAACCTGGACGAGCCCTTTAATTATAAAATGAAGCCCAATACTAACAGTGTGTAATTTCCTCACTGTCAGGATTCAGCTGTGCTGCCGCAGTCATATCTCTTATGTGATTTTCATATTTGCGGTCACGTGACAACGAGCTTTTCTTCCTGATTCTCTCAGTTTTTCACTGAACATTGAGAGAATTAGGGAGAGCAGCTCGTCGGCACGTGACTTAGTGTGCAAATCGCATATGTGCTTGGGGGGGGGGGAGGCGCAAAACTGAATTCTTGCCCCGGGTGCCACAAAACCTAGATACACCTCTGGTCCTAAGGAACCACTTTGAGCCCAATCCAATGCAGTGCCCGAAAAATAGCATGGAAGGTTGACAAGCAAAATCAGACTGTTGCCATGTATGCGTGTAGAGAAACAAGAAGCTGCTGCTAAGGGCTTATGTGCACAGGCGCTTTACAGCTCCATGACGCAGAGATCCTCAGTGGGATGTAGGAATTTTCTTCTCCTTGATTTCGTAGATTCATTTGTGCTTTTCTCTATCACATGAGATATTATACATTAATATTTTCCTAAAATCTCTGGAAGAATTTGAGACCAGGCGGTGCCATACAAAGTAAATCCTATAAAAAGAAGGAAATATTACGAATATCAATTATAGTATACCCAGAATACCTCTATCGTAGAACAAAAACCACAAAAAAGGTATAATACGGGACCACAACAATATAAGATACAATTCATATATTTTATTAGTCAAGAAATTAATAAAAAACAATACACAAGACAACAGACAAATGAAAAAACATACTAAAAACAGAACAGCTCGGGAGGGGAGAGGGGTATGTCCAAAACATTTTTTTGTGAAGATATGCAATATATGAAGCCCTCTCTTGAAAATAAATGTTGCCAAAAAAGAGAAGAGTACAATTCATATCTCTCTATATACAGTACAGACCAAAAGTTTGGACACACCTTCTCATTTAAAGATTTTTCTGTATTTTCATGACTATGAAAATTGTACATTCACACTGAAGGCATCAAAACTATGAATTAACACATGTGGAATTATATACTTAACAAAAAAGTGTGAAACAGCTGAAAATATGTCTTATATTCTAGGTTCTTCACAGTAGCCACCTTTTGCTTTGATGGCTGCTTTGCACGCTCTTGGCATTCTCTTGATGAGCTTCAAGAGTTAGTCACCGGAAATGGTTTTCACTTCACAGGTGTGCCCTGTCAGGTTTAATAAGTGGGATTTCTTGCCTTATAAATGGGGTTGGGACCATCAGTTGTGTTGTGCAGAAGTCTGGTGGATACACAGCTGATAGTCCTACTGAATAGACTGTTAGCTTCTTTTTTCTTGCCATAATACAAATTCTAAGTAAAGAAAAACGAGTGGCCATCATTACTTTAAGAAATGAAGGTCAGTCAGTGCGAAAAATTGGGCAAACTTTGAATGTGTCCCCAAGTGCAGTTGCAAAAACCATCAAGCGCTACAAAGAAACTGGCTCACATGAGGACCGCCCCAGGAAAGGAAGACCAAGAGTCACCTCTGCTTCTGAGGATAAGTTTATCCGAGTCACCAGCCTCAGAAATCGCAGGTTAACAGCAGCTCAGATTAGAGACCAGGTCAATACCACACAGAGTTCTAGCAGCAGACACATCTCTTCAACAACTGTTAAGAGGAGACTTTGTGCAGCAGGCCTTCATGGTAAAATAGCTGCTAGGAAACCACTGCTAAGGACAGGCAACAAGCAGAAGAGACTTGTTTGGGCTAAAGAACACAAGGAATGGACATTAGACCAGTGAAAATCTGTGCTTTGGTCTGATAAGTCCAAATTTGAGATCTTTGGTTCCAACCACCGTGTCTTTGTGCGACGCAGAAAAGGTGAACGGATGGACTCTACATGCCTGGTTCCCACCGTGAAGCATGGAGGATGAGGTGTGATGGTGTGGGGGGGCTTTGCTGGTGACACTGTTGGGGATTTATTCAAAATTGAAGGCATACTGAACCAGCATGGCTACCACAGCATCTTGCAGCGGCATGCTATTCCATCCGGTTTGCGTTTAGTTGGACCATCATTTATTTTTCAACAGGACAATGACCCCAAACACACCTCCAGGCTGTGTAAGGGCTATTTGACCAAGAAGGAGAGTGATGGGGGGCTACGCCAGATGACCTGGCCTCCACAGTCACCAGACCTGAACCCAATCGAGATGGTTTGGGGTGAGCTGGACACAGAGTGAAGGCAAAAGGGCCAACAAGTGCTAAGCATCTCTGGGAACTCCTTCAAGATTGTTGGAAGACCATTTCCGGTGACTACCTCTTGAAGCTCATCAAGAGAATGCCAAGAGTGTGCAAAGCAGTCATCAAAGCAAAAGGTGGCTACTGTGAAGAACCTAGAATATAAGACATATTTTCAGTTGTTTCACACTTTTTTGTTAAGTATATAATTCCACATGTGGTAATTCATAGTTTTGATGCCTTCAGTGTGAATGTACAATTTTCATAGTTATGAAAATACAGAAAAATTTTTAAATGAGAAGGTGTGTCCAAACTTTTGGTCTGTACTGTATATATATACAGTCTATATATATACATATACTGTATATGTGACTGCAGATGCCTCCAATCAAAAATATATGTATTAGAGTAAAAAATAAATATAAATAAAGTGCCTGTGCAAATAAATATATACTCATTAGATATAAAGTGTACAATGCATATATTAGAATTTAGTGCTCTGAGACAAATTCATAAGGGAACATAACCCAGGGAGCCGTCGCAATATATATTCAAACTCAAAATGGATAAGGTTTATAACAAGTTATACTATGACAACAATGAGGGCATAAAGACATTATTTTCTCTGGGTTCTCTCATTGTTGTCATAGTATATTGCAGTGCGGGGATTGCAGTGTCCTCTGGCGGCGGCAGAGGTGAGATGCGGCTGGAGCCAGGGCCTGTACCTGTGCCGGAGTCACTGGTGTTGGGCAGTGAAGCAGATGAGCCGGGACCTGTGCCGGGCTGTGAGCGGCGTCCAGCGGTGAGGCAGAGGAGCGTGTGTGGCTTCCGGTGGCCACGGCCATCTTCCTGAGGCCATGATCCACAGGAAAATGGCCGTCCGAGTAGGCGCATCCGGCGGCCAGACACTGGCCCCGCAGCATCTCACCTCTTCTGCTGCCGCCGCCGGGTTCCTGAGGCAGGGAACGGAGGGACCTGTGATCATGCTCAACCACCACCGCAACTCACAGCTGCTGGAGCACCGGCTTCATGTATCCAGGGTCCGCAGCATTCCTCCACTTCCACCGGGCCGGTTTCCTGAAGGACCCTGCCTCCCGTGACCCCAGCTCCACCACCCCCCAGCTAAGATCCCATACCTATTCAGACTATAAGATGAAAATTTTTTTTCCTATTTTCCGCCCCAAAATTTGGGGTGCGTCTTATGGTCCGGAGCGTCTTATAGTCCGAAAAACGGTAACTTCTAATTTTTAGAAATTTTAGATGGTGAATTCAAGCAATTTGCTTCATACAAAACATTTATAATGGCCTCCCCCATCCCCCACATTGCAGAATTTTCCATCAGCCAGAGAAGATTCATATGACCTTGGCTGTGGCTTGGTGGGTTTTGCCATAATGCCTTCAGACATCACATGGTATAGGACAGCAAATCAGAAGGGGCTATCATAGTCTGTATAAAAGCAGAGGCAGGAAATGCAGAAACTATTTGTGGTAAATTTGGATAGTAAGAGTGAGAGGTTATCACTAGTGTTGAGCGAGCACTAAGATACTCGGGTGCTCGACCCGAGCAACGAGCCCAATGTTAGTCTATGGGAGACCCGAGCATTTTTGCGGGGCACCCCCGGCAGTCTGTAGAAAGCCTAAAAAGTGCCCAAAACGATAGTGACAGTGCTCAAAAGACATGGGGACAGCATGGGCATCGCCCCAGGAAGCATTTCTGACCCCCAGGTCACTGCTGTCAACAACATGGTCAGAGGTATTAAGCCACTTTAACGGGCTCACAATAAAACGTTCAAAAACGAAACTGAAACTGTTTTCCTGTGAAATATGTTAAGGAACTTCCTTTCCAGGGTAAAGACTTGTGTATAAGGTAAAATAAATAACCAAAAACAAAAATACTCCTCCACACCTTGGGCTATGTTCACAAGTAGCATTTTTAATGCGTTTTTGCACTTTTGTATTGCTTTCAACCGTGACAAATGCATTCACCGGGAAATGTCATTTTAAAATTTTACAATCTTATCTGGCCATGTGCTGTGTGACACATGCATACAGTGCTAAAAAGACATGGGAACAGCATGGGGAAGACCCCTGGAAGCATCTCTGACACCCAGGTCACTGCCTAAAAGTGTGCCCATCAGAAGTGATCCTTGCTGCATCGGAAGACGCAGACTTGCAATTATCCCCTTGCAAGTCCTTGTCCCAGGGCAGTGTTCAATTGTACCTCCCCCATTCCTTGCAATGTAAGTGCAAGTATGCAGCCTGCCACCCACCCACCCCCAGGCTGCAATGCCATACTGCTAGCTTGCTTGCACTTGAAATGGGGCCTTTTAGTTTGGAGGAGGCCGAAGCTGGCCACTACCTAATGGCTTCTTCGGCAGCGAGGTATCCATACTCAGTCCCCAGCCGCCTGGCGGCCGGGTGTCCACGCTTGGGCCCCTATTTCTCCATGGAACATCCCCTCACACTTTTCTTAGCCCGGCCTGCTTTAGGGCAGCATTGGACGAGCTCACCAGAGAACCAGACTCCTCCAGTGGGCCCTGGCTTCTCCATCAGGGGAGTTGAAAGTGCCAAGGTGAGGAGCATGATGATGATGATAGAAGTTAGCATCTGCTTTGTTTTCTTGGAATGCAAGCATAAATGTGCAAACTGCCACCCACCCACCCCCAGGCTGCAATACCATACTGCTAGCTTGCTTGCACTTGAAATTGGGCCTTTTAGGCATGTGGAGGCAGACGCCGGCCACCATGTCATGGCTGCGTCGGCGGCCTGGAATCCATACTCAGTCCCCAGCCGCCCGGCGGTCGGGTGTCCACGATCGGTCCCCAGCCGCCAGGGGGCGGCCGGGTGTCCATACTCAGTCCCCAGCCACCCCGCGGCCGGGTGTCCACACACGGTCCCTAGCCACCTGGGGGCGGCTGGGTGTCCATAAACGGTACCCAGCTGCCCTTATTTCTCCTTGGAACATCCCCCCACACTTTTCTTAGCCCAGCCTGCTTTAGGGCAGCATTGGACGAGCCCACCAGAGAACCAGACTCCTCCAGTGGGCCCTGGCTTCTCCATCAGGGGAGTTGAGAGTGCCAAGGTGAGGAGCATGATGATGATGATGATAGAAGTTAGCATCTGCTTTGTTTTCTTGGAATGCAAGCGCATGTATGTAGTAGCGGCTAGGCCTGAGGTGGTCAGCGTTTTGGCGCATATCCTACCTCCTCCGAGGATTGCTGGATGTTTTCCTGCTACTAACCCAGTACTATGACTCCCGTTAAAACAAAGCTTTAGGTGGTGAATGATGGATGAGGTGGTGGCAAAGGAGAAAGAGCAGGAGGAACAGGGACCATTCACATCAATATCAGGCCAGTCAACCACACATGTCTAGTAGGATATGTTTCTGTACTGTGACGCCTCTACTCGAAAAGCCCTTTTCTTTACCCTGGTAGATGGGGGACTCGGAGTTGGGTCCTGTGATGGAGAGATGGGGTGCAGCCGGGGCCTGGACCCGCTCCGTGCTCAGGGCCGTCACATTAAAAAGGATGGTGTGGGCTTATCTGGGTTGAGTGGCTGATTACGACTACGCCACCTGTGGCACCTGGTGAAGGCCACCAGCGCTGCTGCAGTCCACTGAGGCCTGGTGTTAGGGCAGCCGGCGTTGTTACTACTCCCCACAGGCGGAGCAGGGCCTCAGGGCAGAGATACAGGATGGAGGGGGGGTAGTAGTAGAGGAATACGGGTGACGTGTCGTGCGGTGTAGCCCAGAGTAAACAGTCCGGAGTCCATAGGGGTGAACTTCCAAGGCTTTACTCACATTAGAGATGGCAGAAGGAAGGTGACTACCTGCTCCCCGCGGAGTCCTGCGGTCATCATGGACGGGATCCATTTGTTGTGGAGCTACACTCTTAAGCTCCGAGCCTTCTTGGTCAAGGTCTTTGACCGGGTTGAGACATTCCTCGTCTACAACCTGCCCCTCGTCCCAAGGCCGGGGTACGAGGGCTGTGTCCCCATCCGATGCAGGATCCGCGTTCAGGGTGGGAGATCACAGTACCACTCAGTAATTGACAGCACAAAGACCAAAACCAAAGATGGTTTTTTATTAAATATGAAATTTAAAGTGTCACTAAATTGTGAGTCCGCCACCCTCACCCACTAACTGGTTCCCCTAACTCTTGGTTCCCCAGCCTCTCTGTAACCAGGAGGGCAGCACCTGGTGCATACTAGCCCCCTCTGGTGGAGAAATGTGGTGTTGGATGCAATGTTTGGGTCCCGACCATCACGCTGTTCTTACCTCAGAGGAGGAACACTACATTCCATTAGAGAAGTGCAGCATCCCTGTGGCGGTCGAACCCTCAGTGGCGCCACAGTACCAAAAGGAGAGGTTCGGCTACACAGTTATGGGGCATGCAGTGAGTGCAATGCCTACCAAAAATTTCGAGGCACTCCAATGCCCCTTGGAAGTGACATGGAGGTCAGAGGGCCTTAACTAAACAGTTTTTTCCATTTATAGCAACTGGGTCTCCTGTGCACTGTTGGCCTAAGCAGTGAATGAAAGGCTTTCCAAAAATTATGAGGAACTGCAATGCCCCTTGAAACTGACGTGGATTACAGCATACTAAAAACCTTCTACCCATTATTGGGGAGTGGGTCTCCCTTTGTGTTCGCCTATGCATTGAAAAGCAAAAGCTGACTAAAATAAGGAGGAAATGCAATGCCCGTTGGAAGAATGGTGGAGTTTGCAGTGGAATAAAAAGACAATATCAATGCCCCTTGAAATAGTGGTGGAGGTCGCAGTAGCTTAACAAGACGGTTTTAATGCTCCTTGGAAAAGTGGTGGAGGTCGCAGTGGAATAAAAAGACAATATCAATGTCCCTGGGAAAAGTGGTGGAGGTCGCAGTAGCTTAACAAGACGGTTTTAATGCCCCTTGGAAGAGACGTGGAGGTAGCAGTGGAATAAAAAGACAACATCAATGCCCCTGGGAAAAGTGATGGAGGTCGCAGTAGCTTAACAAGACGGTTTTAATGCCCCTTGGAAGAGACGTGGAGGTCGCAGTGGAATAAAAAGACAATATCAATGCCCCTGGGAAAGTGGTGGAGGTCGCATTAGCTTAAAAATACGGTTTTAATGCCCCTTAGAAGAGCAGTGGAGGTCGCAGTAGCTTAACAAGACAGCTTTAATGCCCCTTGGAAAAGTGGTGGAGGTTGCAGTAGCTTAACAAGATGGTTTTAATGCCCCTTGGAAGAGCGGTGGAGGTCGCAGTAGCTTAACAAGACAGCTTTAATGCCCCTTGGAAATGTGGTGGAGGTCGCATTAGCTTAACAAGATGGTTTTAATGCCCCTTGGAAGAGACGTAGAGGTTGCAGTAGCTTAACAAGATGGTTTAAATGCCCCTTGGAAGAGACGTGGAGGTCGCAGTAGCTTAACAAGACGGTTTTAATGCCCCTTGGAAAAGTGGTGGAGATCACAGTAGCTTAACAAGACAGCTTTAATGCCCCTTGGAAAAGTGGTGGAGGTCGCAGTAGCTTAACAAGGCAGCTTTAATGCCCCTTGGAAAACTGGTAGAGGTCGCAGTAGCTTAACAAGACGGTTTTGATGCCCTTTGGAAGAGCGGTGGAGGTCACATTAGCTTAACAAGAAGGTTTTAATGCCCCTTGGAAGAGATGTGGAGGTTGCAGTAGCTTAACAAGACGGTTTTAATGCCCCTTGGAAAAGTGGTGGAGGTCGCATTAGCTTAACAAGACGGTTTTAAAGCACCTTGGAAGAGACGTGGAGGATGCAATAGCTTAACAAGATGGTTTAAATGCCCCTTGGAAGAGACTTGGAGGTCGCAGTAGCTTAACAAGACAGTTTTAATGCCCCTTGGAAAAGTGGTGGAGGTCGCATTAGCTTAACAAGACGGTTTTAATGCCCCTTGGAAAAGTGGTGGAGGTCGCATTAGCTTAACAAGACGGTTTTAATGCCCCTTGGAAGAGACGTGGAGGTTGCAGTAGCTTAACAAGACGGTTTAAATGCCCCTTGGAAGAGACGTGGAGGTCGCAGTAGCTTAACAAGATGGTTTTAATGCCCCTTGGAAAAGTGGTGGAGGTCGCAGTAGCTTAACAAGACAGCTTTAATGCCCCTTGGAAAACTGGTGGAGGTCGCAGTAGCTTAACAAGATGGTTTTGATGCCCCTTGGAAGAGCGGTGGAGGTCACATTAGCTTAACAAGAAAGTTTTAATGCCCCTTGGAAGAGATGTGGAGGTTGCAGTAGCTTAACAAGACGGTTTTAATGCCCCTTGGAAAAGTGGTGGAGGTCGCATTAGCTTAACAAGACGGTTTTAATGCACCTTGGAAGAGACATGGAGGTGGCAATAGCTTAACAAGACGGTTTAAATGCCCCTTGGAAGAGACGTGGAGGTCGCAGTAGCTTAACAAGACGGTTTTAATGCCCCTTCGAAAAGTGGTGGAGGTCGCATTAGCTTAACAAGACGATTTTAATGCCCCTTGGTAGAGATGTGGAGGTTGCAGTAGCTTAACAAGACGGTTTTAATGCCCCTTGGAAAAGTGGTGGAGGTCGCATTAGCTTAACAAGACGGTTTTAATGCCCCTTGGAAGAGAAGTGGAGGTTGCAGTAGCTTAACAAGATGGTTTAAATGCCCCTTGGAAGAGACGTGGAGGTCGCAGTAGCTTAACAAGACGGTTTTAATGCCCCTTACAAGAGCCATGCAGTACAGCATATTAAAAACATTATTCCCATTATTGGGGAGTGGGTTTCCCATAGTATTTGCCTATGCCTTCCAAGCAAAAGCTGTCAAAAATTAGGACAGAGGAACTTGCAATGCTGGCAATACGGACCACGGTCACCCTGGCGGTATAGTGGTGGTGGAGGTTGGGGATAAGGAGAAGAGCAAAAAAAAGCCGAATAGAGGAAGCGTATACCCATGTGTGAGTGTGAAGTGGTGCATGGAAATATACCTCCTGAAATAACACAGTGGATTTGACTTTATGTTAGTCTGCTGTCATTTGGTGGTGATGAGAAGTCTGGCCCAATCCAGCCCTTGTTCATTTTGATAAGGGTCAGCTTGTCAGCATTGTTAGTTGACAGGCGAGTGCGCTTATCAGTTATAATTCCCCACAGTGGCACTAAAAACACGCTCCGATAACACGCTAGCAGCAGGGCAGGCCAGGACCTCCAAGGCGTACAGAGCAAGTTCATTCCAAGTGTCCAGCTTGGATACCCAATAATTAAAAGGCACAGAGGAATCACGGAGGACGCTGGTACGGTCGGCAAGGTACTCCCTCACCATCTTTTGAAACTTTCCACTCCTTGTGAGAGTACCCCGCGCCTCAGGGCCTGTAAGCTGGGCGGGTCTCTGAAAACTGTCCCAGAATGTTGACAGTGTTCCCCTGCCTCTGCTGGATTGGAATTGCGTCTCTCTTGCCTGTACGCCTTGGTTGGTCAACGAACTGTGACCTCTGTCGCTAGTGTGTTCAGATGGGAATTTTTTAACAGTTCTGCAGCAAGGGCCTTCTGGTACTGCCCCATTTTTGTAGACCTCTCCACCTCAGGAATAAGAGAGAGAAAGTTCTCCTTGTAGCGGGGGTCTAAAAGTGTCACCAACCAGTAATGACTGTCACCCAACATTTTGACAACGCGAGGGTCACGGTTAAGGCAGCGTAACATAAAGTCAACCATGCGTGCCAGACTGGTAACGGGCAAGACTTCCGTGTCCTCACCAAGGTGACGACTGACCATGCTCTCCTCCTCCTCCTCCTCCCCCCTGTCCTCAGGCCACCCATGCTGAACCGACTGTATGACAGTTGTACAGGTACTACCGTCTATAGCACATGATTCCAGCTCCTGTTCTTCCTCCTCCTCCTCCTCCTCTTCCTCATTGTCCCCCAATGCACGTTGGGATGAGATGAGGCTGGGCTGTGTGTAAACGCCCATTATGGGTTCTTGATCCATCTCATCATACTCTGGCTGCAATGCCTCCTCTTTTATTCTCTGCAGAGAGCGTTGCAAAAGACAGACAAGTGGGATGCTAACGCTAATGATGGCATCATCGCCAATCAACATCTTGGTGGACTCCTCAAAGTTTGTCAGGATGGTACATATGTCAGACATCCAGGTCCACTCCTGAGGTCTTATGTGTGGAGTCTGACCTGAATATCGACGGCCTTGTTGCAGCTGGTACTCCACAACTGCTCTCTTCTGCTCACAAATCCTTTGCAACATGTGGAGGGTAGAGTTCCAACGTGTGGGGACATCACACATCAGTCGGTGTGCCGGAAGCTGCAAACGCTACTGCAACACAGCAAGTGCGACGGAAGCTGGAGCCGACTTGCGAAAATGAGCTGACAGGCGGCGTACTTTGATGAGCAGATCTGGCAACTCGGGGTACGATTTAAGAAACCGCTGAACCACGAGGTTAAGCACATGAGCCAGGCATGGTTCAGTGTGTGATCTCGCCTCGCCTCAGAGCCGCCACCAGGTTACGGCCATTGTCACACACGACCATGCTTGGATGTAGGCTCAGCGGTCTCAGCTGCAGATCTGCCTGCTCTTTCACAGCTGTCCACAACTCACAAGCAGTGTGAGGTTTATCCCCTAAGCTTATGAGTTTCAGCACAGCCTGTTGCCGCTTGGCTGAGGCAGTACTGCAGTGCTTCCAGCTTGTAACTGATGTGGTGATATCTGAGATGGAGGCTGAACATGAGGAGGAGGAGGAGGAGCATGATGCGCAGTTGCTATACACTGTTGGGGCAACTCTGACTGACATAGGGCCCGCAATCCTCGATGTGGGGAGGATGTGTTCCGTCCCAAGGTCCGACTGGGTCCCAGCTTCCACTATGTTTACCCAGTGTGCCATCAGGGAGATGTACCATCCCTGGCCACAAGCACTTTTCCACGTGTCCGTTGTCAGGTGGACTCTCCCAGTAACTGCGTTGTTGAGGGCACGGCAGATGTTTTGAGACACGTGCTTGTGTAGTGCGCGGCTGGGGACCGAGTACCGAGGGACGGCCACCGGCATAAGGTTGCGGAAGGATTCCGTCTCCACCAGACTAAAAGGCAGCATTTCCAACGCAAGCAGTCATGAAATGTGCGAATTTAGGACTGTGGCCTGTGGGACGTTGGCTGCGAATTTGCGCTTTTGTTCAAAGCTCTGGGATATGGACAATTGAACGCTGCGGTGGGATGTGGACGTGGACGTTGATGCTGTTTCTTGAGAAACTGCCATAACAAGTGAAGACTGAGAGGAGGGGGCATCTTTGCATGCAGTATGGACAGGGGATTGCCTTGCACGCACAACAGGGGGTTCTATTATACGCACAACAGCGGAAGAAGCAGTGGTGACACCAGCTGACACTGGTCGTGGACCCTGGGGTTCGCCCCACAAAGTCGTGTGCTTTGCTGCCATGTGCCTGATCATGCTGGTGGTGGTCAGGCTGGTAGTTTTGTCACCCCTGCTGATGCTGGCATGGCAGGTGGTACAAATGGCCTTTTTGGGGTTATCAGCAGTCTTTAAAAAAATTTCAGACTCTGGAAGACCTACCGGTTGTACTGGCAACGTCCCTCGTGTTGGTGTTACGGGGAACTGTTGCCCGCCTTCTGTGTGCGGCCACCACACTGCTTCTTCCTGCCTGTTGGGGTACTCTGCCTCCCTCCCCCTGTGTGCTGCTGGCCTCGCTCTGCGTGTCCTCCTGCCAAGTTGGGTCAGTTACTAGATCATCCACCATCTCCTCCTCTTCCACTTGCGTACCACGATCCTCCTCCTCACTTCGTGGCAATTGTGTCTCGTCATCGTCCACCTCTTGTGACAAATTGCCAGTGTCGACTTCCTGTGGCCATGGCTGTTCAAATATTTGGGCATCGCTACATGGGATCTCCTCTTCCACCACTTCAAGCGGACCAGGCGAGGGGCACAAATATGGAAATGGACCAGTGAACAGCTCTTCAGAGTGTTCAAGTGTGGGATCATTTGCTGTCTGACGACACTCGGCATGGTGGGAGGAAGGAGCATCACGGTGAGGAGGAGTATGCGGTCGAAACTCACGGCTACTAAAACTTGACTGTGTGGAAGACAGACCGGAGGTGGTGGTGCCCAGGTAACTGGAAGTATTATCTGCTATCCAATTAATAACCGGTTCACACTGATCAGTTCGCAATACTGGTGTTGAAGTGTGCTTCCCTAGTAATTTGGTCAAGAATTGGGAGCGAGAAGATGTGGCTGTTGGTTGTGGCACATTTTCACCTTGGCCATGGCCCCGTCCTCTACACGCACCATCACCAGAATGTCCAGTTCCACGTTTTTTTTTTGGGCAAAAAATGCCAAAAACAGGATAATACAGAGATTTGACCCGTGGAACTACAAAACCACAGTTATATTTTTCTGGCCTACACCAGACTCTTTTAAACAGATATATTGGTGTCTGACCAGTCAGGAAGACACTATTACAGTTTTTTTTTACGGCAAAAAATGACAAAAACAGGATAATACAGAGATTTGATTCGTGGAACTGCAAAACCACAGTTATAGTTATGTGGCGTACACCAGACTCTTTTAAACAGATATATTGGTGTCTGACCAGTCAGGGAGACACTATTACAGTTTTTTTTTCCGGCAAAAAATGCCAAAAACAGGATAATACAGAGATTTGACCAGTGGAACTGCAAAACTACAGTTATAGTTATGTGGCGTACACCAGACTCTTTTAAACAGATATATTGGTGTCTGACCAGTCAGGGAGACACTATTACTGTTTTGTTATGTCAAGAAATGCCAAAAACAGGATAATACAGAGATTTGACCCGTGGAACTGCAAAACCACGGTTCTATTTTTCTGGCCTACACCAGACTCTTTTAAACAGATATATTGGTGTCTGACCAGTCAGGGAGACACTATTACAGTTTTTTTAATGCCAAAAAAATGCCATAAACAGGATAATACAGAGATTTGACCAGTGGAACTGCAAAACCACAGTTATAGTTGTTAGGCGTCGGGCTGTTGCTGGATTCAAAATGGGTTCAGAACCTTCTGTGGTCTCCCATTCCGGTCCGGTCCAGCTGGGGCTGATGCTGCTCAGCATCGTCGACAGCCTCAATGCCTACCTGGTCCACGAGATGCACAGATTGTCTCTTGGGTATTTGTGCCTAGCAATGTTAAGCATAGGTTGCGGAGAGAGACAGGGCTCTTGGAGTCTAAGTCCAGGATTCGCCGCACTGAGCATGCCCGTGACCTGGCGGACCGTGATTGGTAGTTTGGCAACCACCTGACCCGTGACCTGGCACCTCCTGATTGGTCCACGGGTGGCGCCACCAATTGTGCGATGGTGGGCAGGGCTTAGTCTTTAAAAGGCCCGCCCACAAACATGGCGGTGCTCTCTGATCATAGAGCATGTGATGCTGTTGTGTGGACGACTGAGTTCCAGGTAGTTTCCATAGGCAGGTTTAGTGGAAATAGGCAGGCTAGTGGAAATAGGCAGGTAGCTTCGTCTTGCAGTCTGGCTCTGTCAAAGGGGTTGCCTAACACCCCGAGCAGCCTGCAGATGTCCTATCCACGACTATCGCCTGTCAGCCACGTAGAGTAGTACCCTTCAATACGGTCGCACGCCGGCTGGAGGCACGTGTACCCGTTGGCGTAGTCACACACGCATCCTTGCGCCGCCAGTGTAGTCCCTGTGCAGTAACAGGTCTACAGATAGTTTTTCACCGCACATATCTCGTGCTGCTAACGGAGATTGTGCGAATTGCTATACCCGTTCCTGTGTGCAGTAACACGGAAGGGTTTATCATTTAAGTTGGTTGCTTTCCTTTTCACCGGGAAAGCGTTCGGCAGCAGCCCACCAGGCTGCATCGCGGACCCCGGGGTCGGTTGCATTCCATTATAATAAAGTTGTTTGCAACCGCCCTCCTAACACTATCAGAGAGCCAGGGTCTTGCCGAATATGGCCGACAACCAGCAACTGCTGCAATATATACAGCGAATTGAGGCCAGACTTAAGTCTCTTGAACAAGCTGTCCCGGTTGCTGATATCACTGCAGTAGCTACCCAGGCGGCTTCTCTAGCAGCCAATATTATTAACTCGGCTGCAGCGAATAATGCGACCACTGCAAGTGCTCCATTACCCTGTTTTGGTCTCCCGGAAAAATTTTCTGGGGACAGTAAATGTTGCAGGGGTTTTATTAATTTATGCTCCATTCACTTGGAGATGATGGAGGCACGGTTCCCCTCCGAAAGAGCCAAAGTGGGTTATGTCATCTCATTACTCTATCACAGGGTTCTGGAGTGGGCTACTCCTCTATGGGAGCGGAATGATCCGGTTGTAGCAAATGCGGATCTTTTCCTTAAGACTCTAAAAAGTATATTACTTGGTCCTCAGGTCACACATGATACGGCCCTTAAGCTGCTTGCGTTGATCCAGGGTTCGGCCACCGCCAGCCACTATGCCATCCAGTTTAGGACCCTAGCGGCTGAACTGGAGTGGTCTGAGAGGTCGCTTATCTTGGTGTTCTGGAAGGGTCTGGCTGGTCATGTTAAAAATGCTCTATCTACCAGAGAGATTCCAACCTCCCTGGAGGAGTTAATCTCTCTCTCAAACCGAATTGATTTGCATCATGCAGAACACAGGTTAGAGCTGGAGGTCGCAAAACCTCAGTATCAATTGGCATCATCCTTCTCTAGACCCATTTCTGAACTCGCGACTCCCGACCCGGAGCCTAAGGCTATGGATATATCCCGGACTGACTCTAGTCCCTCTCGTCCCCGATCTGCACATCTCTTGGAGTACCTGTAGCACCCTGAGGGCTCGGTTGCTACAGGGGTATTGCACCTCAACCCAGAGGTGTGGTATTCCACTCCCGGGTAAGGATAGAGTGTGGGACTGAGCTCAGTAGGCTGCATGCACTACATTCACCCCATTTCCGGGGGACAGATCAATGGTACTCCCACTAGGTGAATGTGCAGGTACGATAGTGTCTGTCCCTGGCTGGAGTGGGGAGGGGGGTGGAACATCCCAGTAGTGTAGGGACAGATAGGGGAGGGCTTCTGGACATAGAGGTAGGAGCCCATTGGGTGCTAGTCACCTGGGCTCACACATAGAGGGAGTATATATGGTGGGCACCATCTTGAGACAGGGTCAGTCTGTCAGGAGAGTGAGTTCAGAGAGGAGCTCAGCCAAGAGGGCTGACAGGGAGCTGTGGCTCCGGCTGGGCCCAGCTCCAGAGCCAGGCTTCAGGAAGAAGGAGACAGAAGGGCCCAGAGGCACAAGAAGAGAGGGAGCCCTGAGAACCCATGAGTGACCAAAAAGGGTGAAGGGTTGGCACAGTGAGGTACCGGATCCCAAGCTGGCAGAGGCGAATAATCCTTAACCAGGAACCGGAGGTCGCGGCCAAGCTTTGGCACGACCCCCCACCACATCCATCAGAAAGGCAGACCACGCATAGGGTCAGGGAAGCCGGGAAAGGTTTCACCATCAAGAGGCCCGAGGGAGCCGGACAAAGGTGGATCCCTGGTGGGGACGGCCGGTAGAAAGGCAGAGAGGGGAGCTCTGGACCACGCTCTAGAGATACCTGGGGGTTGGCCGAGTCCTTGACCTGGTGGATGCAGCACGGCTCGGGTGGTCACTGCTGGCCGAAGTGACCGGAACAACAAAAGTGAGTAAAGCTTGGAAACCGCACTTCATGTCTCTGTGTTGATTACCGCACCGGCACCATCAGTCCTGGGACACCCACATAATCATTTCCCACAAACACTGCCCTGAGGCCATACCCCTCCCGTTGGGGGTTATACCAACAAAGCTGCACTGATATACCACCAGCCTCAGCGGACTGTTCTGCAGCGGCGGCTTCAGAGTCGCGATCAACGGGTGGCGTAGTCGATCAATTTAACATCTACTGCCATAGACTTCCACTTAGTTTGACACCCTGGGCACGGACCGGGTCACCGCCACAAGGACTACTACCCCTATCCAGATCCGGCTCCGGGTATCCCCTGAACATGGCCCAGGGGGCGCGTCATACCCCGTAAATAAGGGTTCCAAGCAGTCAGGAGAACGAGTAGGTCTTACCACCGTTGGAGGAGGTGTATTTGATTCTGGGACCTCTTCCTCCAAATTGTTATATAATGTGACATTGTCCTTTGGTACATCTGCAGTTACTGCCAAGGCGTGGGTGGACTCTGGTAGTAATGGAAATTTTTTGTCATCTGCGTTTGCCCAGAGGCACGCCATCCCTATAGAGTTACTGTCAAGACCAATGAACATCAGTGTAGTCAATGGTTCATTCCTGGACACGCAAATCACCCACCAGTCGATTCCCCTCACCATGTCATTTCCGCAGGGCCACCGGGAGGTCATCTCCTTTCTTATTATTCCCGGTGGATTAGACGAGGTGTTATTGGGTCTCCCCTGGCTACGTTGTCATACTCCACACATTGACTGGAATACGGGGAGAATTTCTTCCTGGAGTGAGAATTGTGCGTCTCAGTGTTTGGTCACAGTCACCCGGAGGGTAGTCTCTGATCCCTCTAAAGTTGTGGCTTCCGGTACAGATTCTTTGTCTGTCCCCAGGACCCGGGCCTTGTCAGACTATGTCAAAAAGAACTCTCAGGTAGAGAGGATGGCTGCTGCGTCGTATAACCAGGTTCCGTCGGGAAGGACGTTTGTTTCCCCTAATCTACAATATATGGTGCTCTCCTGGGCTCATGCCCCTAAGATCGGAGCTCATCTAGGGGTCAAACGTACCACTAAGTCCCTTCAACGGTCCTATTGGTGGCCCCGGTGGCGCCAGGACGTCAAGGACTTTGTTCTCGTGTGTCCCGTCTGTGCGAGAGATAAATCTTTCCTTTAAAGTCCGTCTGGTCTTCTCCATCTGTCACCCATAACGGACTCCACACATAGAGAGTCTGTTGTCACTTCTCGTCGTGCTGCCCCCATATGCTATCCGGGCGACAGAGTGTGGCCCACGACTCGCAATACTAAAGTACGCGGGGAGTCTGCTAAGTTTGCCCCCTGCCTTAAAAAAGGGTACCATACGGTTCCTTTTTCTGTTAAGTATTTGAGGTCTGCTTTGTTGCATCCAGAGGTTGTCGGTGTTAAGTTGGCAAATGAAGTGGAGTTAGGTCGTATGGCGGGGCCTTTTGATAGTCTACCGGTTGAAGGTATGATCAATTCTCCTTTGGGGGTAGTGCCTAAGAAGGAGCCGAATAAATTTCGCCTGATCCAGCATTTGTCGTACCCGAAAGGTTGTTCGGTCAATGACGGTATAGCGCCGGTATTATGTTCGGTTGAATACACATCATTTGATGCGGCTGTGGCATGGGTTCGTAGGTACGGGCCTGGGTCATTGTTGGCGAAAACTGACATTGAATCAGCTTTTAGGCTACTTCCGGTTCACCCGGCTAGCATTCCGCTTTTGGGTTGTTTTTGGAACAAAGGTTATTACCTGGATAGGTGTTTGCCTATGGGTTGTTCTATTTCATGTTCATTGTTTGAAACTTTCAGTACTTTTCTGGAATGGGTGGTCAGGGATGTTGCAGGTGTGCAGTCCATTACCCACTACCTGGATGATTTTTTGTTCATAGGTCCCCCAGATTCGTTTGTCTGTGGTAATTTGTTAGCAGCCATGGTGTGGGTTGCGGAAGGTTTTGGGGTCCATTTGGCTAAAGAGAAAACCAAAGGTCCTTGTACTGTATTGAGTTTTTTGGGAATATTGATTGATACGGAACGCATGTAGTGTCTATTGCCCTAGGATAAATTGTTGTTACTCAGGCAGGAGGTCAAGCGAATTGGTAAATTGCGTAAGGTGACATTGAAGGAGCTCCAATCGCTGCTAGGGAGATTGAACTTTGCTTGAACTTTGCTGCCTATGGGCAGAATATTTTGTCGTAGGTTGTCAAGGGCAACTGCGGGAGTGTGGGCATCGCATCACTTTATTCGTTTGAATAGAGAGCATAGAGAGGACTTGTTGGTGTGGAAGCATTTTTTGGACAATTACAACGGCAGGTCGTTGATTCAGCAGGAGTTTTTGAACAGCTTTGATTGCGAGATTTACACGGACACGGCAGGCGGTGCTGGCTATGGAGCTTTTGTAAGGGAAAGTGGAGCGTGGGAAAATGGCCCAATTCATGGAAAGAGAGGGGTCTTACAAAGAATCTCACTCTGTTGGAATTATTCCCAATTGTAGATGCAGTCTCAATTTGGGGTGAGTTCTTTTTGAATCGGAGAGTCAGGTTTCACTGCGATAAAATGGGAGTGGTGGTGGTGATTAACAGCTTGTCGGCCTCGTCTCCTCCGGTTATTAAGCTGGTCAGGGAACTGGTACTCTGGTGTTTGGAGTTGAATGCATGGATTTCGGCGGTACATGTGCCAGGTGTCCAAAATTCTATAGCTGATGCTTTGTCTAATTTCCAGTGGGAGCGTTTCCGTTCACTGGCACCGGAGACAGAAGTCGCAGGAGTGGAATGCCCTTCGCAGTTGTGGCAGCTAATTACGGACGACCTGCAAGATTGATCCAGGAGTCAGTAGCGAGTTCAACCTGGTCAGCTTATGAGGCATCGTGGCGAGTATGGCAAAGCTGGGTGTCGCATTGGGGGGCAATAGAGAGTGACGAGGATAGGACGTTGGCGGACTTGTTTTTGGTTGGTAAGGCTGCGGACTTAGGGTGGTCGGCATCTAGAATTAGTAAATTTGTTGCTGGACTCGCATTCGGTTTCAAGTTACAGGGTTTGACTGATGTTACTAAATCCTTTTTGGTCAAGCAGGCACTTAGAGGTTTTTCGAAAAGGTAGCAAGAGTTTGGATAAGCGTAGGCCAGTCACGTTTAGTATGTTGGAAAGGTTAGGTCTGGTTTTGGGAAGGATTTGTTGTTCTACTTTTGAGGCGGCTCTGTTTAAGTTAGCCTTTTCTTTAGCCTTTTTTGGGGCGATGAGAGTAGGCGAGTTGGTCGCCCCTAGCAGGAATAGGGAGGGAGGTTTATTAGCTGAAGACATGAGTTGCTGGGCCTGGGGTATTGATTTTTGGATTAGACGCTCAAAAACTGATCAGTTGGGTAGAGGTAAGTGCGTCATTTTAGGTAGAGTGGACGGGGCTCTGATGTGTCCAAGAAGGTGCTTGGAGGTTTATTGGCAAGTGTGATCAGGTAGATCCGGCCCACTGTTACGTCATTGCGATGGGTCATTTCTTTCCCGTTTCCAGTTTATAGCGGTCCTAAAAAAGGGGGTGCAGGAGTTGGACCTTAGCCCAGGTGTTTATGGTTCGCATTCATTTAGGATTGGCGCAGTGTCTGAGGCTGATAGGCGCGGTTTGGGGGCGGAGGTGATAAAGCGGATTGGAAGATGGAGTTCGGACCGTTATTTGACGTACGTTCGCCGTTAAATACCGCAGGACTTTGTTAATTTGTGAGTTGTTGAATATGCTTGTTTATTATTCTTTTAGGTGGCGTTCCCTCGTTAGCTTGGATTTTCGGACATTCGTATGTGCATTGGGGGGCGCTGCGTGCTGACGTAAAGCGTGACGGTAGGCAATTGGGCTTTCCGAGGGTACAAGTGGTTATATAAGGTGGCTAGGTTTTAGGGGGATGGTATGGAGCCGGTTTTTGTTGGAATTTCATAAAGCGGTAAGATTGGACAGAACACCGGATATTCGGGTTGTGCATTTGGGAGGAAACGGTTTGGGGGCAAGGCCCGTGAGAGAGTTGATTTGGGATATCCGTTTTGATTTTTTGAGATTGTGGACTTCGTTCCCGGGGGTTCTGATGGTTTGGTCAGATATAGTGCCCAGGAAGAAATGGCGGGCGGTTAGATCAGAAAAAGGTATAAATAGAGCAAGAGTAAAATTAAATAGGGCAGTGTCTAGCTTCGTGTCAAGGAATGGTGGGATAAGTGTTAGGCACTTTGCGTTGGAATCGGGGGTTGGTAATTTTTGGTTGAAGGACGGTGTTCATCTCAATGATATCGGTATGGATCTTTGGGCCCTTGCAATACAGGAGGGGATTGAAAGGGCGTTGGTGGCATTGGAGCACTCACGAGCCTAAGGTTTCAGGGCTGTTCGTGGCTGGTGGGGGGTGGGGTTCTTGGAGTTGGTACCGAATTGTTGGTGGAAGGAATTGGGAAAAATTCCAGGTCGTTTAAATTGAGTGGGGGGTGATCTGGCAGTCGGTTCTGGGCTCTGGACGGGGTTTTACCTCGGGAGCATTTAGTTGGTTGGTCTTTCACGGAATGTGGAAGTTTTGGTGCCCTCGAGCTGGTGCTGCACGGCTGAGGGTAACATGGCGGTTGATTTTTATAGTTAATTTAAAGCCAGATCTATTAGCTCCAAGAACCCTCCCTCCATATATTTATATACATATATTTATTTCATTGTTATTTTGTTTGTTATTTGTTGTTTGTTAATAAACGGCCGCTGTGGCCAAATTTATCCAACAAATAACATGTTGGAGAGTCTTTATTTCAGGGACGGGATCATGGGATCCCTGGGTATGTTGGGAAGAGGGAAGCCATCAGGTAGGAAACCACATTGGCCGTAACAGGTCATGTAATGTATGTACACAGTGACTGCACCAGCAGAATAGTGAGTGCAGCTCTGGAGTATAATAAAGGATGTAACTCCGGATCAGTTATGTAATGTATGTACACAGTGACGGCACCAGCAGAATAGCGAGTGCAGCTCTGGAGTATAATACAGGATGTAACTCAGGATCAGTACAGGATCAGTAATGTAATGTAATGTATGTACACAGTGACTGCACCAGCAGAATAGTTAGTGCAGCTCTGGAGCATAATACAGGATGTAACTCAGGATCAGTACAGGATCAGTAATGTAATGTATGTACACAGTGACTGCACCAGCAGAATAGTGAGTGCAGCTCTGGAGTATAATACAGGATGTAACTCAGGATCAGTACAGGATAAATAATGTAATGTATGTACACAGTGACTGCACCAGCAGAATAGTGAGTGCAGCTCTGGAGTATAATACAGGATGTAACTCCGGATCAGTACAGGATCAGTAATGTAATGTATGTACATAGTGACTGCATCAGCAGAATAGTGAGTGCAGCTCTGGAGTGTAATACTGGATGTAACTCAGGATCAGTACAGGATAAATAATGTAATGTATGTACACAGTGACTGCACCAGCAGAATAGTGAGTGCAGCTCTGGAGTATAATACAGGATGTAACTCAGGATCAGTACAGGATAAATAATGTAATGTATGTACACAGTGACTGCACCAGCAGAACAGTGAGTGAAGCTCTGGAGTATAATACAGTATGTAACTCAGGATCAGTACAGGATAAATAATGTAATGTATGTACACAGTGACTGCACCAGCAGAACAGTGAGTGAAGCTCTGGAGTATAATACAGTATGTAACTCAGGATCAGTACAGGATAAATAATGTAATGTATGTACACAGTGACTGCACCAGCAGAATAGTGAGTGCAGCTGTGGAGTATAATACAGGATGTAACTCAGGATCAGTAATGTAATGTATGTACACAGTGACTGGACCAGCAGAATAGTGAGTGCAGCTCTGGAGTATAATACAGGATGTAACTCAGGATCAGTAATGTAATGTATGTACACAGTGACTGGACCAGCAGAATAGTGAGTGCAGCTCTGGAGTATAATACAGGATGTAACTCAGGATCAGTACAGGATCAGTAAAGTAATGTATGTACACAGTGACTGCTCCAGCAGAATAGTGAGTGCAGCTCTGGAGTATAATACAGGATATAAAAGGATCAGTAATGTAACATATGTACACAGTGACTGTACCAGCAGAATAGTGAGTGCAGCTCTGGAGTAAAATACAGGATGTAACTCAGGATCAGTACAGAATCAGTAATATAATGTATGTACACAGTGACTGCACCAGCAGAATAGTGAGTGCAGCTCTGGAGTATAATACAGGATGTAACGCAGGATCAGTACAGGATCAGTAATGTAATGTATGTACACAGTGACTGCACCAGCAGAATAGTGAGTGCAGCTCTGGAGTATAATACAGGATGTAACGCAGGATCAGTACAGGATCAGTAATGTAATGTATGTACACAGTAACTGCACCAGCAGAATAGTGAGTGCAGCTCTGGAGTATAATACAGGGTGTAACTCAGGATCAGTAATGTAATGTATGTACACAGTGACTGCACCAGCAGAATAGTGAGTGCAACTCTTAAATATAATGCAGCAATACATTTATGTTTTATTCTATGTAGATTTGATTATTTGTATAGCATGTAATTTTCTTATGGAAACCTCAATTCACCTGACAGGAGTCCTTTCTGCCCTCTGGAAAGTCCAGACAGATCATGTTGTCGGTAATTTCTCCTGGGTAAGATTTATGACAATCTTAATCAGATACGATAGGAACATATACACACTGCAGGATATCTGGGTTAACGACTAGAAAAAAAAGCAATATATTGTATTAAATAAATGCATTGGTTAGACTTCAAATAATTAATTTGACTTTTTGACTTCTATGGGAAATTGTTTTCAGCATGATATTTGTGCAAAGGTTAATATGCTGCGAGGAGAGAGGAGGAGAGTGGATGAGAGAGGAGGAAAGAAGAGGAGGAGAGAGGAGGAGAGAGGAGGAGAGAAGAGGAGGAGAGAAGAGGAGGAGAGAAGAGGAGGAGAGAAGAGGAGGAGAGAGGAGAAGAGAAGAGGAGGAGAGAGGAGGAGAGAAGAGGAGAGAGGAAGAGAGAGGAGGAGACAGGAGGAGAGAGGAGGAAGAGAGAGGAAGAGAGAGGAGGAGCTGCACGGCTCCAATCACTTATTGCCAATCTTGTGTTATTGTCCTCCAGTGAATTATTTCTGACATGACCAGATTTCTCTTTGACCCATCTGGAGGGAAATGTTCTTCCCAATTAATTTATATTGATCAGCCAGCCAGACACTAAGCACATGGTGCCAGCAGGTGGGCTGCTTTCTGCTGGGCACTGGCCTGGAAGCTTGATGGGTTGCACTACATCGCTGAGCTGAACTGGTGTAGCAAAGGCGAGAGGGCTTGTAAGGGAATTCCTACATGATGTTTCAAAGATGGAGAGAGGCTGTCATCTGCTGGCCAGACACAGTCAAGCAGAACCAAGATATGCAAGGGAAGTTGAAGGGAGAGCAGATTTAGATGCTGGACCCGATCAGGTGACTTCCAGGAAGGAGTTCCGGGAGATAAGAGGCCAGCGTGCCAAACCTGAGGGGTCTTTGGCGCCAAGCAGCAGAAAGGAGCAGACGTGTTCCCTGCATGCTGAGAAGCCCCGCGTGACAGGCCTAAGTCAGAGGCCTGTGAGGTGCCACAGCCGGGCACCAGTAGAAGAGCTCCGGATCCCTCACAGATGTGACCCGAGTGCTGTGCCTGCTGAGGAGACTCGGAACCTGCTTGCGGTGCTGAGTGAGTTCGCGGAACCCGACGTTGCCCGCCGACAGACGAGGTCTGGACCCCCCTACCCAAGGCTTGAGAGACTGCCTCCAACGGCCAAGCAGAGAGGACTTGAGAGATGGCTGCCCCCGGAAAGTCATGCCAGCGAAAGCAGAGGAGCTGCATACGTGAACAGGGCCGTCACTTCTACTGTTCACTCACGGTACCGGGGACAATTGGGTTTAGGTACTCAGGTTGGGAGGGGAACGGTTGGGGCTAAAGAAGCTCAACGTGACCTAATTGAATTTATCCGGAAAAAGACTCACGGCCTAGCGGGAATAACCGGTGACCCCCGCTAGAGCCATATGCACAGTTAAGGAACTCACGTGGTGTCTCCCATGATCTAGGGCACCACATTACCTTGAGAGACTTCGCATTTTGCTAATACTTCAAGTTACTGTTTATTACCCTTGTTGCAATCCCTTGTTCAGCGTACCTGTTAAATATATATATATAAACTGCTTATATTCAACTCTTACTGTTCTCGCCTTGTGTCTCTGTGCGTTGCATCCCGGCACCTGCATTACATTTGGCGTAGTCGGCAGGATTCAACATTCAGACGCAGAGATGGCGGAGCAGCCTGTGACTGGGTCCGGCCGGAGCCATATACCTTTGGGGGCTATGCTCAGCCACCTACCCAAGTTTACGGGGGATGGCATGTCACTGTGGGACTGGGTAGAAAGACTGAAAAGTATGCTACGTATGTATCTTCTCGATCCCCTAGCCCAGGTGGAGCTGGCCCTCCTAACCCTTGATGGAGAGGCCCGGCAGACTGTGATGTACCGCTCACCTGGGGACCGTGACACCGTGGACAAAGTGATAAAAATTCTAGAGGACATGCACGGTGACACTATAGATTTGGGACACTTGCGCTTATGGTTGTTTCAGCGGGTCCAAAGGGAAAATGAGACAGTAAATCAGTATGTTAATGCATTACAGGAAGTGACGGCCCATATCACTAAGAAGGCTCGAGACGAGAACCGAGGACTGGGACCATTGGATGAGGTGTTGCGTGACCAACTGATTGCTGGCTTGAAAGACCCTTCCCTGAGGCAGATCCTGAAGGAGCGGCTGCAATTGATCCCTGATCTGGGCTGAAGCTAGAGTCCTGGAGAGAGAAGTTCCTGTTCTCAAAGCCACAGTTAGAAGTCATGAGGCAATTGCCCCTGAATTCACCAACAAAGAGCCTGATTGGGTACGGGAAATCCGTCAGGAAATTCGAGACATTCGGGGTGAGTTGAATGCTATTAGAAAAACCCCTACTGCCCCCTTGCCGACAGACCGTACTGCCCAACGCGGACGGAGACCAGAACAAGAAAGACGTTCCTACACGGCCCCAGCACGGCATGTACCCGACCTATCAGTAGAACGAGGACCAGAGTGCTGGAACTGCGGAGGTAAGGGGCATATCTCCAAAGACTGTCCCAACCGAGAAGGAGGAGGAGGGGACAGCCGTTAAACTAAAATGCCCCACGGTTGTGGAGCATACCGTGGGGTCTCGAGCTTCAGAGAGTGGAAGAGGGAGCTCTGAAGACACTGTCTCCGAGAGGCCCATTATCTGGGCTGAATTCAATGGGCAGCGGATCCGCTGTTTAATGGACATCGGGTCTCAAATGACCACTATGCCTGAGACGTATTTCCAAAGTCACTTTCCTGAAGTCGCTTGTTCCTGCCGGGAACCCACTGTCAAACTGGTGACGGCTAATCAACTACCTATCCCAGTAGCGGGAGTAGTATGGATATCCGTTCGGGCATGTGGAAAGGACCTCGGTTGGAAAGGGATCGTACTGACCACAGGGCCCGGAGGCGATGGGCCCATTGTAACCCTGGGCATGAATGTGCTGAAAGAGGTCGGACAGTTCCTGGCTGAGAGCTGTAACAAAAACAACTGGACCCGTGCCACTCGAGATCCAGCTAACAAGAGAGTATTCCAGCATCTCGTGCGGGTCAGTCAGATTCAAAAATTGCCCGCTACCTCTTAGTACCTTGGTAAGGTATCGATACCACCCGAAGCCACAATGACACTGCCAGTGGGACCGACTGTACTCACTCTACCAGTGCTGGCACATGTGTCCTTAGAGGGCGTGGACATTCAAATTGAACCAATGGAGGGAGAGGAAGTGCCCTCTGGACTCCTGGTTGCTCAGACCCTGGCCACCGTGCGGCACGGTCGAGTACCCGTGCGTTGCATCACTTTAAGTGGCACAAGTTTACAGTTGTTGCCCCGACAAGAGGTGGCGCGAGTGTGTATAATGCCAGAAGCCCTTACTAGAGCTGACGCTATAGGGCTGGCACCTGTGGAAGGAAAGTCATGGACCCTGGAGGTGTCCCTCAATAGCCAAGAGAATGGAAGAGAACCGTTGGCTGGGCGCCTCCTCTTGGAGGAGATGGAGGCTAATCTGACTGAGTTTTCTGCCGGACAAGTAAGGCAGATCGAACAACTTCTTTAGCGATATCAGGGAGTGTTTGCACAGCATGAAGATGATTTCGGGTGCACTCGGGACATTCAGCACGAAATACCCACCGGAAATACTGCTCCCATCAGAGAGAGATATCGGCAGATCCCGCCTCAAATGTACCAGGAGGTGAAAGAGCTGTTGGCCCACATGTTGCGGAATGGTGTGATCCGTGAAAGTCAGAGTCCTTGGGCGGCTCCGATCGTGCTGGTCCGGAAGAAGGATGGTACCCTGAGATTCTGCGTAGACTATCGAAAGCTGAACGCCTGTACAGTAAGGGATTCCTATCCACTCCCCCGAATTGAAGAGTCTCTATCTGCACTAGGGAGCGCCAAATTCTTCTCTTCCCTCGACCTGGCCAGTGGCTATTGGCAGGTCCCAGTAGCTGAGAAGGATCGTGTGAAGACAGCTTTTGTCCTCCCTATGGGCCTGCTTGAGTTCAATCGGATGCCGTTTGGGCTAACAAACGCACCAGGAACCTTCCAACGGCTGATGGAGAGATGCTTGGGGGACCTCAACTTTGAAGCCACTTTAATATATCTGGACGATATAATTATCTATTCGGCTACGTTTGAAGATCATCTCCGCCGATTGGAACAAGTGTTAGAACGGCTTCAAAGGCACGGCCTGAAAATTAAGCCTCGTAAGTGACGTCTCTTCAAACGAGAAATTGAATATCTGGGGCACACTGTGTCCAGTGCAGGAGTGCACCCCACTGCGGAGAAAGTAGCTGCTGTGCAGAAGTGGCCCACGCCCGCCAATCTAAGGGAACTGAGGGCGTTCCTGGGGCTTGCTGGATACTACCGCAGATTCATTAAAGACTTCGCTAAGATTGCGATCCCACTCAATGAATTGCTGAGAGGAACGGCTGGGGGAGCCAAGCGGCAGCCCATTCAGTGGGGCCTACGCCAAGAAGAGGCATTCCGAGCATTGAAAATGGCGCTAACGGATACCCCAATTCTGGCCTACGCTGACTTTTCGCAGCCTTTTATGTTGTACACTGATGGAAGCTTGCATGGACTGGGAGCAATGCTGGCTCAAGTACAAGGAGGAAAGAGCAAGTGATCGCGTATGCCAGCAGGTCACTCCGAGACATGGAGAAGAATCCGGACAACTACAGTTCGTTTAAGCTGGAGCTACTGGCACTGGTGTGGGCCATGACCGAGAAATTTGCTGAGTACCTGTCAGGGTCAGAAATGCAAGTGCGGACAGATAACAATCCTTTGGCCCACTTGGAGAATGCCAAACTGGGCGTGTTAGAACAGCGGTGGGTCGAAAGGATGTCCAAATACCAATATAAAATCGCCTATCGGTCCAAAGCCCTGAACACTCATGCAGATGCCCTGTCCCGGGTCACTCAGGCGGGGCCAAAGAGGGACAGAGATGAGGAGCTCGAAGGCGACGAGATCCCGGATTTCAGCCAGTTCGCAGCTGCTGTGGTCGACGCCCAGGAGACCAGAGAGGAGCCGAGGCCCACTCAAATTCTGGGCCGTTCAAGAGACGAATGGATACATCTGCAGCAATCCGACCCAGAGTTAGCAAAGCTGAGAGAATGGGTCGCCCTTAGGCAAAGACCCGACCAGGAAGCCAGAGCCACTTCTTTTCCAACTACCCTACAAATCCTAGGCCAGTAGGAGAGACTCTTCCTGAAGGACGGCTTGCTATGCCGAAGAATCCAGCTGCCTCGAGAGTTTGATGTTACCTGGCAGGTGGTAGTTCCAGGAGCGCTAGTAACGCAGCTAGCCCAAGAAGCTCATAGAAGAGGTGCTCACTTCGGTGTAGAAAAGACCTTTCGGTGGTTGCAGCGGCTGGTGTATTGGCCTCAACTGCGGCAAGAAGTCGAGGGGGTCTGCCGAACATGTCGTCAGTGTGAGTTGAACAAGCCCCCGGAGCAAAAAGCTCCCATTCAGACCATCCGAACTTCTGCCCCCTTGGAAGTCTTGATGATTGACTACCTGATGATAGGAACTTCATACAATGGTTATGGACACTGTTTAGTCATGACTGATCACTTCACCAAGTTCGCAGTAGTGACGCCTACTAAACACCAGACAGCAGAAGCCGCAGCTAAGGCCATCTGTCAGGATTTCATCCAGATTTATGGGTGCCCGAAGCGAATACATTCTGATCAGGGGGCCTGCTTCCAAGGACGAGTGATGGATGAGCTATACTGCATCTATGGGATCGACCGATCCCGAACAACGCCCTACCACCCGCAAGGGAATGGCGCATGCGAGCGCTTCAACCGAACCCTGTTGCAAATGTTGTGAACGCTGGAAGCGGACAAAAAGATGAAGTGGCCAGAATTTGTGTCCGAGCTGGTGTGGGTGTATAATAATCGAGTTCATGCGACTACCGGCTACACCCCTTACATGTTGCTGTTTGGAAGAAGTGGGCGAGAAATTACTGAACTGGAGCTAGACTCAGAAGACTCCGGCCCAGGCAGTAGCCCAAGTACCTGGATTCAAGAACACCAGCGTCGGCTCCATACAGTAAGAAGACTGGTTGCTCAGAAGTTTCAGGAAGTAGAGCATGCAGATCGTCCCCCGACCGCAGGCGGGTCACTTCAGCCAGGAGACCGAGTACTGGTAAGGGCCAAACGATTTGGAAGTAAACTGGACCATCGTTGGGAGGCGATACCATATCGGGTGGTGAAGAAGGTTCACCCAGACAACCCCGTCTACGAGGTTAGGCCCGAAGGGGATGACGCCGCGACACCCAGGGTGTTGCACCACAATATGCTGTGGCCTTGCTCCTCTGAAGCAGAAGTCTGTAACGAAGTTGGGCCTTCAAACGTATTGGCTGAAGTGCCACATGCTGAAGTGCCACATGCAGGAACCTTGGGGGATGAAGAAGGATGGGCCACAATGCAGTTGGGCCCGTCAGAACCGTTGAGGCCAACCCCGAGTGGAACCCAGAATGAGTTGAGAAATGACTTGCAATCCCCAGTAGTTGATTCATCGGATCGCCCGGAGTCACCTCCGCAAGAGGAGCCCCGCAGAACTGAGTGGGCTAATGCTGGAATTCCTCCTAACCGGTATGCTCAAGAAGAGTTTATCTGGTCTCAAATCCAACAGAAAACGCAGGAGTGTACCCAACTCCTGTCTGAACTTGCACTGCCAGAAAAGAGGCATCAATTCTGGGAGAAGTCCACTCGCCCGAGGACTGGCGAGCAAAAAGGAGGGAGGAATGTAGCAAAGGCGAGAGGGCTTGTAAGGGAATTCCTACATGATGTTTCAAAGATGGAGAGAGGCTGCCATCTGCTGGCCAGACACAGTCAAGCGGAACCAAGATATGCAAGGGAAGTTGAAGGGAGAGCAGATTTAGATGCTGCACCCGATCAGGTGACTTCCAGGAAGGAGTTCTGGGAGATAAGAGGCCAGCGCGCCAAACCTGAGGGGTCTTTGGCGCCAAGCAGCAGAAAGGAGCAGACGTGTTCCCTGCGTGCTGAGAAGCCCCGCGTGACAGGCCTAAGTCAGAGGCCTGTGAGGTGCCACAGCCGGGCACCAGTAGAAGAGCTCCGGATCCCTCACAGATGTGACCCGAGTGCTGTGCCTGCTGAGGAGACTCGGAACCTGCTTGAGGTGCTGAGTGAGTTCGCGGAACCCGACGTCGCCCGCCGACAGACGAGGTCTGGACCCCCCTACCCAAGGCTTGGGAGACTGCCTCCAACAGCCAAGCAGAGAGGACTTGAGAGACGGCTGCCCCAGGAAAGTCACGCCAGTGAAAGCAGAGGAGCTGCATACGTGAACAGGGCCGTCACTTCTACTGTTCACTCACGGTACCGGGGACAATTGGGTTTAGGTACTCAGGTTGGGAGGGGAGCGGTTGGGGCTAAAGAAGCTCAACGTGACCTAATTGAATTTATCCGGAAAAAGACTCACGGCCTAGTGGGAATAACCGGTGACCCCCGCTAGAGCCATATGCACAGTTAAGGAACTCACGTGGTGTCTCCCATGATGTAGGGCACCACATTACCTTGAGAGACTTCGCATTTTGCTAATACTTCAAGTTACTGTTTATTACCCTTGTTGCAATCCCTTGTTCAGCGTACCTGTTAAATATATATATATATAAACTGCTTATATTCAACTCTTACTGTTCTCGCCTTGTGTCTCTGTGCGTTGCATCCCAGCACCTGCATTACATTGGCACTGATAGTTTGATCAACATGATGTCATTATCAATCAAGTACGAATTATACTTCGGGTGTTGAAGGACCTTTTCGGAGTCGATGAATTGTTCTGTTACTTCGGAAACTTTTATATTATATTCTCCAATTCTGGATTGAATTAATCTATAACAGAAAGAAAGAAACAGATTCAAGAATTGCTGCTTTTTTATGATTTACAGATGAAAAATCTTGAATAGACACCAAAACTTCTTAGAAACAAACATCTACAGTTGCATCTTAAAATGGTCTTTTAAAGGTAAGGTCCACTCAATGGAGGATCCCATCCCTTGCACTTATGATGAATATGCTTCAAAAGTCCATAGACTTTCTTTCTGATGATCGATGGTGGTTGATTGTTGATGGTATGAAAATGCCCTGATAGGGGTGTTTGTGTCTCTTAAAAAGATGACATATTGCTTGGACATGCTGAGATCCAAACTTACTCTAAGGGTAAAGGATACACACTAGACCTGAGTGAGTCTTTTAAAATTCAATTCCGCCAGCAAATTTTCCCAAAAAACTGATTTGCACTCTATGTACTCTAAAGCCTCCAATTGCTCTGAAAAGACAGGTAGCACTCTGAGGTCTCTTAAGACTGAAACCCAACTCACTCCGAGCTCTTTGATGGAAACATAACACTCAAAGTGTCCTCAAGATATATGACTATGGGTTACCAAATGTAATTTGTTCCTTGCTGTCATACTGAAGAAACTGTACAGATAATGTATTTTATAGCTTTCTCTCACTGTTTCTATTGCTGAGCTGTTAGCTCTGACGTCCTCTCACTATCCAGATTCAACCTAAACGACTGCTGCATTCCCTACCTCTGCTTTTATACAGGCTGCATTAGTCACTCCTTATTGGTTGTGATATACCATGTAATGTGAAAGCTCAAAGATGTTATAGGAAATCCCAACGTCATGTGACCCTTCTCTGGCTGAAACAATTTTCTTTAATGTATAAAATAGCAGTGGAAAATGTAGGCAATTCAGACCAAAAAAATCATCAGATATTGTTCGAATTTGTCGTGTTCAGCGAAATCCTAAAAATTTTACATGGATACATTTTGCATTAATTTGATTTACACATTTCATTCACAATTTTTAAATGTAAATGCACGGATTGGGCAGGGGCACTCGAGAGAATGCAGCCAGCTATAGTTCTCTGCAGAGCTGAGTGGTCAAGAGCACCATAAAGATATGCCACCACTTTATGATCAATTGAGGTTCAACCTCTGGTTTCCCCCTGGGCCTGAGAATGAAGGGTCCTTACTGGGTCTGACTGCAGTACCATGCGTGGTCAGAAGAACCTTGTTTCTTTCTTAGGATCAGTGGAGGTCCCAGAGGACAAATGTCCACTAATTTATAATGTGATTGCTTATTCTGGCGATATGTCATCGCTTCATGAGATTGGAATACCACTTTTGAGATTGGAATACCAATTCATAGTCTCAGTATTTTTTTTTTGTAAAGATGGTTTTACAAAAAGGGGAATTTCTCAAAACTGGAGTTTCTTTAAGACATCATACCCACTGAGAAAACTGCCCTTGTCATTGATGGCACTTACGATTTATAGCAGTGAGCAGCAGACACCACCCATCGCTCGTTGATCAGGATTCCTCCACAGAAGTGATATCCGGCATTGAGAGACACCTGATACGGCACATTGCAGGCATAACCGCCAACTATCTTATCGTCAACGAAGGGGGTTGCCACTGAAAATAAATATTCCAGTCCATTAGTCTGAAAATGGTGCAGTTATATCATAAGAAATAAGATTTGACTTGAAAAATAATATTAAATTACCAACCCGAAAAAAGAAAAAAGGAAAATTTCAACTTAAGGCCAAATATGTTTTCTTAAATCTATTGTCCACATCCATCTAGTTTAGATTGCATAGACTTTCGGATGGCTTTACTTTAAGCAAATACCTACCAGCAAGGCCCAGAAGGGACAGGACAGAGAGGATCTTCATTGTCACCCAGTAATGTTCGTTATGGACCAGCAAAATTTTTTTTATACCGTGGTTTATCAAAAATATTATCGTCTTGGTTGTGGCTCATGTACTATTTACCACTAATTGTGGGAAATCTAACAGCTGGTTTCGTCTGGAATTTGCCTATTTGCCAACTTTCCAGCTTGTGAATGGAAATATTTTCTCTTGTGCACCATAGACATAAAACTTAGATAGATATGGAAGAATTGCAAACCAGAACCTCTCGTTAGATAGAACCTAGGCAGAAGATGGACATGTTGTGGGATTACTTATCCACGTGAAGGTGGCTAGTAATCAGTGGTAGAGGTAGGTGATAAGACTCCATTAAGGACATTACTAGGCAAAGTTTAAAGAATTATTTAAAGCTTAGTCTTTCATGGCTTAAATAACCCCCTAAAGTCTCCGACGTCTGTAGACGGAGCTAGGGAAAAAGATGAAAGTGGCTTGGCTTCCCGTCTAGAGATGAGCGTTGTTCTACTCGAACTGTTCGCCAATCTCAAATTCGAGCTGTTTTGGGCGGTGTTCGAGCCGTTCGGCGAACACGAACAATTTGAGAAAAATTCGGCTGTTCGAGGTTATGTTCGATAACTGTTCGTGCACCAAAATCATAACTGGATTTTTTCTCAGTAATGATGAAAATTAATGTTAATACGCAGTTTGAGTGTACAGCGGGGCGGGGGGAGGGGCAGGGGATGGATCTCTGCAGGAATAATGAAGATCTCCATTTTTTTTTTCTCTTTCCCGCATTTACAGTGGGGAGGTGCAATCTGTCAGCCTATCAGCAGCGCACACACGGAGCGAAGTGCTTTTTTTCACACAAGCAAGGGCATGTGTCATTGGCAGTGTATGTCACATGTCCTTGCCCTATAAGACCAAGCCATTTTCCCCGTCGCCACCATTTTCTCACTGCTGCAGCTGCGTGTTAGACGGCACCGCTGTTGCTGTGTGCGCTATACCTTGTTAATTTCAAGCCAATTTTCGCACAAAACTACAGATAGCTTGGGAGTAGGGAATAGTTGTGATTGCAGTCCTTTTAAGGACTAGGTTACAGCATTTCCTATGACTTTTATCAGGCAGGTCTGTGCGCTTAAATAGATAGGTTGTGGGAGTAAAGACTAATTGTAATTGGAGTCCTTTTCAGGACTAGGTTACATCAGTTCCTATCAGTTTTTGCCAGGCAGGTCTGTGCCAGTGCTGTGCAAGTTTTTTTCACAGCATTTGGCTGAATCTAGTAAAGCTAATCCTTTTGGCCTATTGCAGAGTGTGTTAGTCAGTGGAGTAGCCTATCTGTGTCGCAAGATATACCACCTGTGTATAGAATACCAATTTTTTTACTGCACCTAGTGAAGTAAAATCTTTTGGGCATAGCATCATTCTATTAGTCCATCTATACTGACCTCCATCAGGTTGCAAATTGAATATAATTTTTTCTGCATCTAGCTCTGAAAAAATATTGGGCTTCTAGCTGTGTGTGGGACTTGTTCTATTAATCCATCTATACAGACCTCCATCAGGTTGCAAACTGAATATATTTTTTTCTGCATCTACCTCTGAAAAAATATTTGGGCTTCTAGCTGTGTGTGGGACTTGTTCTATTAGTCCATCTATACTGACCTCCATCAGGTTGCAAATTGAATATTATTTTTATCTGCATCTAGCTCTGAAAAAATATTTGGCCTTCTAGCAGTGTGTGGGACTTTCTCTATTGGTCCATCTATACTAACCTCCATCAGGTTGCAAATTAAAAATAATTTTTATCTGCATCTACCTCTGAAAAAATATTTGGGCTTCTAGCTGTGTGTGGGACTTGTTCTATTAGTCCATCTATACTGACCTCCATCAGGTTGCAAACTGAATATATTTTTTTCTGCATCTACCTCTGAAAAAATATTGGGCTTCTAGCTGTGTGTGGGACTTGTTCTATTAATCCATCTATACAGACCTCCATCAGGTTGCAAATTAAAAATAATTTTTATCTGCATCTACAGTACCTCTGAAAAAATATTTGGGCTTCTAGCTGTGTGTGGAACTTGTTCTATTAGTCCATCTATACTGACCTCCATCAGGTTGCAAATTGAATATAATTTTTATCTGCATCTAGCTCTGAAAAAATATTTGGCCTTCTAGCAGTGTGTGGGACTTTCTCTATTAGTCCATCTATACTGACCTCCATCAGGTTGCAAATTAAAAATAATTTTTATCTGCATCTACCTCTGAAAAAATATTTGGGCTTCTAGCTGTGTGTGGGACTTGTTCTATTAATCCATCTAAACAGACCTCCATCAGGTTGCAAACTGAATATATTTTTTTCTGCATCTACCTCTGAAAAAATATTGGGCTTCTAGCTGTGTGTGGGACTTGTTTTATTAATCCATCTATACAGACCTCCATCAGGTTGCAAACTGAATATATTTTTTTCTGCATCTACCTCTGAAAAATTATGTGGCCTTCTAGCAGTGTGTGGGACTTCCTCTATTAGTCCATCTATACTGACCTCCATCAGGTTGCAAACTGAATATAATTTTTTTCTGCATCTAGCTCTGAAAAAATATTTGGCCTTCTAGCAGTGTGTGGGACTTTCTCTATTAGTCCATCTATACAGACCTCCATCAGGTTGCAAATTCAAAATAATTTTTTGTCTGCATCTAGCTCTGAAAAAATATTGGGCTTCTAGCTGTGTGTGGGACTTGTTGTATTAGTCCATCTATACTGACCTCCATCAGGTTGCAAATTAAAAATAATTTTTATCTGCATCTACAGTACCTCTGAAAAAATATTTGGGCTTCTAGCTGTGTGTGGGACTTGTTCTATTAGTCCATCTATACTGACCTCCATCAGGTTGCAAATTGAATATAATTTTTATCTGCATCTAGCTCTGAAAAAATATTTGGCCTTCTAGCAGTGTGTGGGACTTTCTCTATTAGTCCATCTATACTGACCTCCATCAGGTTGCAAATTAAAAATAATTTTTATCTGCATCTACCTCTGAAAAAATATTTGGGCTTCTAGCAGTGTGTGGGACTTTCTCTATTAGTCCATCTATACTGACCTCCATCAGGTTGCAAATTGAATATAATTTTTATCTGCATCTAGCTCTGAAAAAATATTTGGCCTTCTAGCAGTGTGTGGGACTTTCTCTATTAGTCCATCTAAACTGACCTCCATCTGGTTGCAAATTAAAAATAATTTTTATCTGCATCTACCTCTGAAAAAATATTTGGGCTTCTAGCAGTGTGTGGGACTCATTGTATTAGGCCATCTATACCAAGCTCCACCAGCTTTGAAATTAATAATAATTTTTAGCTGCATCTAGCCCTGAAAATAATTTTTCCCAATAGTGGTAGCAATAGAAATATGGGGCGCGCGCCTGGCTAACAAAAATATACGCTTCATAACACAAAACACCAGCCTAGCGCACTGCATTAATAAGATGGCATCATCGTCTCTCCCAGTGCTAGGCCTACTACGCAGGCTAGTATTCCTGTGCCTAAAACACAATGTATGGGTCCGTGCTAGCCACTATGCTGAGGGGTATAAAGCTGCTGCTATCGCTTTATAACAATTCAATTGGCAGATTTTCACAGAGCTCTTCCACAACGCCCACCCATCGGGCAACAGTTGCCCACCCTCCCTATGGGATCTAGTGGCGAATAGTTGATGCCATTAATCAGAGCGTCAGTTGCCCCGTCAACGTGGCAAGCATACGGTAAGGCATGGGAAGAGTGGACACGACTAGTAGCAGGCAGACGGGTTGACCAATGTGAACAAGCCAGATCACAAGTCACCATAGAATTTCTCCACCAGCTAATGATGAGGGGCATATCAGGGGCGTCAGCGCAGCGGTGTCTGACCGGAGTAGCATTTCACTTCCAACTACTGAATTGGGGAGATGTGACAAAGATTCATCATCAGACAATCCATAAAAGGGTGGAAAAGGGGTCAGCCAAGTCAGGAATGTAGACGTCCCGTCCCGTGTCACTAAAACTGATTTCTCACATCTTATCCCTAACACCATTAACATGACACTCACAATTTGAAGCAACACTAATGTCTACTGCATTTGTGATCGCCTTCTTCGTGGCGCTATGTATAAGCGAATTAGTCCCTCAATCCAAAATCACCACCAGTGGACGCTTATTACACCAGGAAGTAGTCATAGCCAATAATGCAATACGTGTACGCATACACCAATCGAAAACGGTTCCAGCGGGCAGGGGTACTTGGGTACTTCTACAACCCACAAACGGTACACTGAGTCGGGTAACAATAGTAAAAACATATCTAACCATCAGATCACAAAGTAATTTCTTCGTATCACACATTGATGGAACGCCATTATCAAGATACCTGTTCCAAGCTATATTTAATAAATGCATAACATCGGCAGGGAACCACCCCAAAGATTACGGGACACACTCATTCCGCATAGGTGCGGCCACGGAAGCAGCAAGAGCAGGACTGTCAGAAATGGAAGTTCAGAGGATAGGGAGATGGCGATCCACGTGTTTGGTGAGATACATAAGACCGGACTTGTTATCCTAACGTGGTTTGTTTCTTTTACAGGTGACGCTAAGCCAACAGTGTGAGTGATAGGCCACTCGTATATATATTGGGCACAAAAAAGGGCGAAAGTCCGCCCAGGCGGGAGGAAATTAGAGTTTCATAACACATATTTCAACAGGAGAGGTATTAGAGGCCTGCTATGGCCACAGGTACTAATGGAGGTAATCAAGGTAGGGAGAGAGGCAAGAGGTCCGGTCATCTTAGTTATACAGGCCGGGGGAAACAACCTAGGTCATCACAAGAGCGCATAACTAATGGCAATAATGAAACTAGACACTGAGCGCTTCAGAGAATTTTTCACAAAATTAGCTATAGTATGGTCAGAGATTGTGCCGATAGCGGTATGGCAAGGTGCGCGAGACATCACGGCCATCGAATGGACAAGGCGGGTAATAAATATTCGGATGGCAAAATTTAGAAGAGACAGAGGCGGTGTAGTGATACGACACCGACAACTGGAAGGAGATAAAGCAGGCCTCATACGGCCCGACGGTGTTCACTTAATAGATATTGGACTGGACATATTCCTGTCAGGACTCCAGGACGGAGTGGAACAAGCGTTAAGAGTGATGGGTGGGGGTCAGAGTCCTGCATACGAGTACGCTGGATCCTCCGTGGCCTGGAAATAGAAAGGACATGTTGGAGAGTTACACTTGTTGGCCAACTTGCCGGAGTGGGGACCCAGGGCATGCTGCAACAAGCTGAATTATTTTAGAAATAAAATGCCTTTCTAATGGAATGAGTATAAAGAGTTAATAAAGCTGTGACCGATCCTCACCCATCCAGTTGTAAGAGCTACATTATTGGGTTGTCCATGAAAGGGGGGAGGTAGGGGGGCTGAGCATCTGGGTTTGGTTGGGGGTCCCCACAGTCTGCCTAGGCTAGATTAATTAAAAAATTCTTATTAGATACACAGGCGGTGCAGCTTGCTTCGCAGCTGGGCTACTACGCCCAAAGTATTGCCTAGGCTAGATGCAGTTAAAAATTCTACGCTGACTAGCAGACACTGAAGATTTGGAGCAGACCTCTGAGTAAACAGCTCTTCAGACTCAACCATCTGTGTTACCCCAAGCCATAGTGTATGTAGTTTCTTACAGTTAAAAGGGGGGGGTGCGACCCAACCCACCTGGAATTGACGATGCCAACGTCACGTAAGACACAGCAAGGGGACTCCCAAAATTGTGGCACAGACACCACTTAACCCTAGAACGCATACCTGTGGTCTTGCAGGCCCGCCCAGTTAATTGTTTTCTATTTTCTGCAAGATTGCTTTAGTTAGAATTTTGAAACTCTAGGTATTCTTCATGTATATAGTTGTTTGTCATTTGAGTTTGAGTTATTCCATGTTATTTGCACACGGGCCTAAAGGGCCCCAGGTATGTGAAAGTGTAGATTTTTATGGTCATGCGTTCTAGGGTTAAGTGGCATCAATTGCCCCACTGTTGCTTAAAACGGTTGGTGAGGTGATTTTACCAAATCCCCAAGCTTTTAGTCTCCCAAGGATGACACAGGGGTAGAAATGTCCTTGCGAATCCATGATTTGATCATCTTTATGAACGTGAGTCTGTCTACATTCTCAGTGGACATCCGCGTGCGCTTATCTGTCAGCACACCACCAGCAGCGCTGAACACACGTTCAGAGAGAACGCTGGCTGCATGGCATGACAAGATCTCCAAGGCGTGAGTGGTGAGCTCCGGCGATTTTTCAAGATTGGAATACCAAAATGAGCAAGGGTCCAGTGACACAGTCATGGCTTCGATGTTCACTTGGAGATTCTCCTGTACCATCCTCTCTAGGCATTGACTATGTGTCAGACTTCTTGTCTCCTGTGGCCTTGCAAAGGATGGTCTAAAAAAGTGGTGAAACGATTCCACAAAATTGCTGTTACCAGCAGATACTGTGTTACTGTTACTGTTTGAGTGATGAAGACTCGACAGTCCCACCGTTGGCAAGTTAGAACTGTGAGATTCACTACGTGCACCACTGGTGTTTTGTGGAAAAGCACATGTAAGATTCTTCAACAGATACTCCTGCATTCGTCAATACCTTTTTATGGCAGGAATTATTTCGGCAAATATACTTTTGTACCGGGGATCTAAGAGTGTGGCAACCCAGTAGTCGGGATTACTTCGAATTCTGACAATCCGGGGGTCATGTTGCAGGTAGTGCAGCAAGATGGCACTCATGTGTCTTGCGCATCCAGAAGGACCAAGTCCTTGTTGTGTTGGTAGCGAGGTAAGAATCATGCTTCCTTCCTCTGCCCTCTCCCTCCAACCTCGCACAACAGAAATGTGATCAAGGTCTCCCTCATCTGATGAGTCTTCCATGCCCATTGCCAGTTCGTCCTCCACTTCTTCCTCGGCTCCTGCACCTTCCTCAACAGTTTGGCTGCTACCATGCGCCCTGGTTAATCCCGCTCCCCCACCCTCCCATGCCTGCCGCCTTGGTGCTGCCAACCGTCTGGACCTTGGAGATGTTATCCCTTCCGCATACGACTCCTCCTCTACTTCCTCCACCTCCTCTTGTCCCACCACCTGACTCCGAATTCTGTTTAACATGTGCTCCAGCATGTAAATCACCGTAATAGTCATGCTGATAATGGCATCGTCAGCACTAAACATCTTCGTCGCCATTTCAAGACTGTGCAGAAGGGTGCATAGGTCCCTGATCTGAGACCACTCCTCCAGCGTGATTTGCCCCACCTCTGGATCTCGTTGGCCCAGGCTATACGTCAGAACGTATTGCACCAGGGCTTGTCGGTGCTGCCACAGTCGCTGCAACATGTGCAGAGTTGAATTCCACCGTGTCGGCACATCGCATTTCAGCCGGTGAACTGGCAGGCCCAACGACTTCTGTAGAGATGTAAGTCGTTGAACTGCGGGATGCGAACGGCGGAAGTGAGCACACAGCGACCGTGCACTCTGCAGAAGGCCATCTAGTCCGGGATAGTGGGCTAAAAATTGCTGGACAACCAGGTTCAACACGTGAGCCATACAAGGCACGTGTGTGACATTGCCCCGGCGAAGTGCCGCACCCAGGTTTGCAGCATTGTCGCACATGGCCTTCCCTGGTTTCAGGTCCAGTGGAGACAACCTTTCATGAAACTGGGTCTCCAGAGCTGACCAAAACTCCTCAGCTGTGTGACTCACATTTCCCAGACATTTCAAAGTAAACACTGATGCGTTGAGCCCTGCTGCCAGCATAGTAAGGAGGTGTGCAGGATTCCTTCTGCGCAGTTAGAAAGCAGGTGGCATTACCAGACAGGCTTTGGGTGCAGGTGGAGGACCGAGAGGAGGTTGAGGAGGCAGAAGCAGTGGAGGAAGTTCGAGATAAAGAGGATTAACACACAACTCGTGGGGATGGTAAGACTTGGACAGCAGCCCCTTGTCCTGCTGTCACCATAGTTACCCAGTGCCCAGTCAGCGACATGTAACGCCCCTGTCCATGCCTTCTCGTCCAAGTGTCTGTGGTGAAGTGCACCCTGTCACACACAGAGTTTCTCAAAGAAGCGGTGATGTTGTGTGCGACATGCTAGTGGAGCGCAGGCACACCTTTCTTTGAGAAGTAGTGCCGACTGGGCATCTGGTACTGGGGCACTGTGACGGACATAAGGTCTTGAAAATCCTCTGTGTCCTCCAGGTGGAAAGGCAGCATTTCTGTAGCCAACAGCTTGCAGATGGTGAAATTCAACCTCTTAGCTTTCTCATGGCTAGGAGGAAATGGTCTTTTACTTTTCCACATCTGAGGGACCGAGGGCTGGCTGTTGTGCTTAGACGGTGTTGAGTAGGGTGTCCCCGGCAACTGCCGGTCTGTGAGGAAGATGCAGGCGGACATGTTAGGTTGCCTTGATCCAAAGGTGGTGCTCTCGATGTCGGAGAGCGCTCAACACTAGCAGGTGTTTCCACTTCCCAATGAACTGACGACCTGCCAATCACACTGGCTGTTGCGCGTAAAGAGGTGGCAGGTCTGCGTCCAAAAACATGTGTGACTGCTGTCCCCCCAGTCACAGAGGATGAAGAGGCTGCGGATGCACAAGATGGGGCAGACGGTGGTTGGCCCAGCCGGCTAGGCCGCATTGTAGCACAGTGAGCTTCCCACTGCAACTTATGCTTCATATCCATGTGACGGTACATGCATGAAGTACTCAAACTATGTATTTTTTGGCCTCTACTTAGCTTTTGCTGACAAATATTACAGATAACACGAGTTGGGTCATCCTTATCGATCTGAATAAATGCCCAGGCTATGCAAGGCTTAGAGCCCATGTGACCTGAAGGGCCACTACGACTTGTGGTCAGAGGCAGAGTTGTGGTTGAGGATGCAGTTGTTGACGTGCTTCCAGTACTCCGTCTCTGTTCAGGAAGGCACAACCTAACCTCGTCGTCAATAGCATCTGTGATGCCCCGCTGCGCTTGGTATCACAGATCCTACAAGAGTGCATTGATGGAATCCTCCACAAGAGGCCCCCATAAACATTCACACATCTCCACCTTCCACCTCAGACCAGCAGAGGGAGCCCGTTAGGGATATAAATAGGGAAGGTGGAGCTAGGCAGTTCAGTTCCTCTGAAGAGTTCCTGCAGTAGAGAAGCCTAAGAGAGGTCAGTCTGCAGTGGAGCTCAGTCCAGTCTAGAGAACGCAGTTAATAGTTCAGCAGTGGAGCACGAGGCTCCTGCTTGCTAGATTCAGGGAGCCCAGATAGAGCTTAAGGTGTGCCGGTGCCGTAAGATCAGTGAAGCGCGGCAAGCTGCCGTTAGTGTGTATAGCCTAGTGAGGGCCCGAGTAGGCCGAAGGCGAGTGGCGAGTTAGTACATAAGGGGCAGAGGAGCTTAACCAGCTCACCCCAAAGCATTTACCGGACACAGGATCCGAGCTTACCGGTATCTCTATGACCCAGTAAGGCATAACCGGAATCCCTGGAGAACTACAAGTCCCAGGATCGCTAAGGTGCTGATATGTAACAGAGCCAGGAGACGCTTAGGCCCCGCATACTGGGAGCGTGAACTCCAAGAGAAGGCCCTACCACAAGGTCAGCCAGCGCAGGACAGAGACAAAGTTAGGCCTAGCTCCAGGCAGGTCAGAAACTTACTACGCAGAGGCAAGAAACAGGAGGCCCTACACCCGCTCATTGGGGAGGATCCTGATATGCACCCTTCACCCTACAGTGCTCCGGGATGTGCCTGAATTTCCACCAGTAAAAGGTACTGAAGTGACTACCGTGTCCGTTCCCGTTCTTGCTCTGACCCAGCTGGGTCTCGCCTGTCCTGCATTCCCCCTGCATACGCTGCCCTGAGACCTAGCTCCACCTGTGGGGAGCTATACCATCGAGCTGCCTTATCACCGGCCTCAGTGGACTGCTGCAGCGCTGGTGCTTGTCACCAGATACCACAGGTGGCGTCATGAACTCTTATAAAATTAACAATTATCCACCCTTTTAAAGAGAGACCCCAGGGTACGGGCCAGGGAGCCGACCACCGCGACATCCCCAAGGCCAGGCAAATGCCCGGGTACCGAGTCATCCCCATCCCCAGGGCTAGTCACATCCTCCTCCACCTCCTCTGCTGACCTCATCGACTGTCTGACTGTGGGTTGACAGTAAGTGGGATCTCCAACCTCGTCATCATCACCCTGTGTGTTATCACACCCGTCGCCCTCAGAGCCAACCTCTTCCTGCCCTGACCGAAAAGTCAAGTTGTCGCTCCAATCAGGTATTTGAGTCTCATCATCGTCTTCATCATTGTCTCCACCAACAGGAGTTACAGTTTGGGAACAAGGGTCTACATTATGCTCAGAACCTTCTTCATCTGGTCCTGGATCCAACTTATAAAGATTCTGGGCATCGGATCAGATCATTTCCTCATCTGGATTAACAGAAGCTCTGGAGCAGACCTCCGTTTCCCAGGCTATAGTATGAGTAAACAGCTGGGCAGACTCAGCCATCTGTGTTACCCCATACTCAGACGGGCAGCTGGAGACTTGGGAGCTGTGAGGAAGCAAGTGCGATTGGGGTGACACCTCTGAGGACTGGAGTATTTGTGATGTTGAAATTGAGGTGATGGAGAGCCCACTTCAAGGAGCACTTGATATCCGTTGAAGCACCTGCTGTTTTTGTGCCTCATCTAGAATTTGTAGCGATGGGCGTGTCCGTAAGAATGGGATCGTATCACATTGTCCACGAAAAGAAGTCGACACCTTAGTTTGGCTGGAAGATGGTCTTTCTTCTGCAGATGTTACTCCCCCCCCCCACCGTGGGGGGCCTCGACCCACCGGCGGACAGGCACCAGTATTGGGATAGGGGGGCTGGCCGTCAGGGTCCACCGCGGCTCTGGCACAAACCCGGCGACACAGAGGTGGCACAGGCAGGAACGGACTGGCCGTGTCGGCTTCTCACTTTTTGGATTTTAGAAGGGCATGACATGTCTATATCTGTGTCTCCCCCTCCTTTTACTCCTCCACCTCTTTTCTTTTCGCATGACTATATGTACTTGTCACTTTTCCATGTGTTAGTTGTGTCTTCTGAGCAGTTTGTCAGCTTTTGGACACCTTTGAAGGTGTTTTCCATGTGTTTCTATGTGTTTTTGTTTGCCTACCATTGGTTTTAACGGTGTTCGAAGGTGTTCGACGAACAGTTCGACGAACAGTTCGGCGAACACACGGGTGTTCGACGAACCGAACCGAACTCGAACACTACGGGGGTGGCTCAACACTATTCCCGTCAAGCTATTTCTTTTGGAGTTGTTCATCCACTCTCAGCCATTTCCATTCCTTCAGCTCCAGGAATTAGAAGCTCAATCAAGTTATTCCTGCCTCATCCATTAGAAATGAGCTAAATGATTTGCGGGATCCTGGTCCAATAGCCACATTGATATTGCGTGGCAGCAGGACCAATGTACCGTGGACATGCTGGGTACCTCTTCTAATTAGTTGGACCCCGTGAGGTCATGGCATCATGATTGGACATCTGATTAATAAGCCACGAAATGTCATAATATAGTCATTATGCAGTGGGACCTAATAATCAGAGAAGTACCTAGGAAGCTAGCAGGTAGTAGGAGGTTCACAGGGTTCTGGTCCAGGGGAGTACTGATGTGGGTGCTAGACAAGGATCTTGCAAAGTGATTTTCTCAGCTCTATCAGCCATATTAGGGTTCGGTCACACGAGCGTAGGACGAGTGATAACCAATGTATTATAGGATAGCACTCAGCCCAATGTTATACTATGGGGCATTGCAGTTCTCCATTTTTTTTTTCAAGCTGATTCGGCATCAGAAAAAAAATTGCAACTGGCTCTGAATGTTGGACCATGCGCACCTATTCAACTCTATCGGTGCATGTGAAATATTGGACAGCACTCAGATGTCATCTGTGTGCAGTTCGACATCCGGTGACTAAGACAATGGAGAAATAAACTTTTCCATCTCTTCCGCACCTATGCTGCGATTCTCTCATCCAAGAGAATCGGATCACAGTAAACTGACTCTGGTCTTGAGCAGAGTGTCATTATCATAATCGAGCCGATTCTCTTGCATGAGAGAATCAATGCTCCTGTGAGTGAGCCCCGTGGCTGAGATGAGAATAACTCTAAAGCAGGGGTCACACGAGCGAATAAAAAAAAAAAAAATAAATCGGTGCAATTTTTAACAAGAAAAGTTTTTCTCACTTGTCATATGTGTTTTTTTAACTCAGCAGCTATTAATCATTTACAGGACCATTTGCAGTTTCATATGCTACAGAATTGCATCCGTATAAATTGGATACTTTACTGTGGCTCTGTAAGGCATCCGATATTTTTGTCGCACACATCCAAATTCGAGTGAGTGAAACCACAACATGCTGCGATTTTTTTTTTTCTCGCACCGAATACAACTGAGAAAAATATTACTGGTCCAAGTTCAATCCCTTTTTTATCAGATTTCACTCGTTCCATTTAAACTCTTGTGTGAGCAAACCCTTAGGATAACTTTCCACCAAAAATAATTGGTGCATTTCTGATTCTACTAATTTTCTGAAGCATTTTGCACCAATTAGATAAATAGATTACTTGTGTTTTTCAGTGGATTACGGGGCTCCATACACTGGAAGACGGAGATTGTCCAGTGACCTCCATGTGGACTACGGCGGACTGGCGTAAGACCTCCATTTAGACTATGGTGGCCTGGTGTGAGGTTTTTTTTAATAAATGGTGGAAAGAACAAAATTATTGAAGTTATTTTCAAATAAAGATTTTTTTCTGTGTGCTTTTTTCTCTTTTTACTTACTGGTTTAGTAATGGGTGTGTCTCATAGGCGCCTCTCCATTATTAATCTGTGGGCTGATGCCAATGGACATTACACAGTTCACATCAACCCCACAATCCCATTTCCCCTATTGCCACCGCACCAAGGCAATCAAGGAAGAGCCGAGGCTAAACACCAGAATTGGCACCATTTCTGGGGTGGCTGAGGGCTGGTCTTATTAGGCTGGGAAGGGGCCAATACCCATGGCCCTTCCCAGCCTATTAATCTCAGCCCTCAGCTGTCTGCTTTGCCTTAACTGTTAATTAAAAATAGGGGGGACACCATGTCACTTTTTTAGGGGCCCCCCATTTTTAATAATTAGCTAAGGCAAAGCAGACAGCTTAGGGCTGATATTAATAGGCTGGGAAGGTCCATGGATATTGGCCCCTTCCCAGCATAAGAAGATCAGTTCACAGCTGTCTGCTTTCCCTTGTCTTATTAAAAATAGATGGGACTCAACGTCATTTTTTTCATTTATTTTTTTTATTTATTAACAAATACAGTAAACTAAATACACAAGGCACTGCTCCACTCCTCCACTTGAATCTCCGCCTCCTGGTTCAAAATTATTATTATTTATTTATTTTATTACATGTTATTTTAAGTAATTTCTCTTCACCCACTTGTTTTCAGGGCAATTGTCCTGCTCTTTCCCCAATTTTGCACCCTTTTTCAGCCCCTTAGCCATTACTACGATCATTTTACAGCCATTTTAGAGCACCAAAGTTCGGGTCCCCATTGAGTTATATGGAGTTCAGGTCCGGGGACAAATTCGGGTCAACTTCTGGTTCCAAAACCGAACTTTGGACTAAAGTTTGGCCGAACTAGACAAACCCAAACTTTCACGGGTTTGCTCATCCCTAATCCTTATAGCCATGCCCCTACTAATCCGCAGCATTTTACTGCATCATACATGGAGATAAGCTAACAAATGAAGCCCATGGCTGCTGATTCAAGCAGAATATCACCTTTGCAAACTCTGTAGGGAAACAAATTCTCAAATCTGACATGTCCTAATGAGTAAAGTAATGAGCGGAGTTTCACAGCTGTTGTTCTCCTGTGACTTTTAGGCCTCCTCAACGTTTAATGATTTTGATTGATGGACTAGGATCAAACTCAAAAATTGCTCTTCAACTTCAGAAAGGCTGAACTATACTGAGGAGCTTAATTACCAGACAAGTGGGCATGCTAAGAATACTTCCATCTTGGAATGTATCAAAGTAGCTAATGTACATATTGAGAATTATTTTGGAAAATGCATAGGGGCGGTATTATAGTAGTTACTGTATATTCTTGTACATAGGGGCAGTATTATAGTAGTTATATTCTTGTACATAGGACTCCTATGTACAAGAATATAACTACTATAATACTGCTCCTATGATAGGAGCAGTATTATAGTAGTTCTATTCTTGTACATAGGAGCAGTATTATAGTAGTTATATTCTTGTACATAGGAGCAGTATTATAGTAGTTATATTCTTGTACATAGGAGGCAGTATTATAGTAGCTATATTCTTGTACATAGGGGAAGTATTATATCAGATATATTCTTGTACATAGGAGCAGTATTATAGCAGATATATTCTTGTACATAGGAGCAGTATTATAGTAGTTATATCCTTGAACATAGGAGCAGTATTATAGTAGTTATATTCTTGTACATAGGAGCAGTATTATAGTAGTTATATTCTTGTACATAGGAGCAGTATTATAGTAGTTATATTCTTGCACATAGGGGCAGTACTATAGTAGTTATATTCTTGTACATAGGAGCAGTATTATAGTAGTTATATCCTTGAACATAGGAGCAGTATTATAGTAGTTATATTCTTGTACATAGGAGCAGTATTATAGTAGTTATATTCTTGTACATAGGAGCAGTATTATAGTAGTTATATTTTGGTATATAGGGGGCAGTATTATAGCAGTTATATCCTTGTACATAGGGGCAGTATTATAGTAGTTATATTCTTGTACATAGGAGCAGTATTATAGTAGTTATATTCTTGTACATATGGAGCAGTATTATAGTAGTTATATTCTTGTACATAGGAGCAGTATTATAGCAGTTATATTTTGGTATATAGGGGCAGTATTATAGAAGTTATATCCTTGTACATAGGGGCAGTATTATAGTAGTTATATTCTTGTACATAGGGGGCAGTATTATAGTAGTTATATTCTTGTACATAGGGGGGCAGTATTATAGCAGATATATTCTTGTACATAGGGAGCAGTATTATAGTAGTTATATTCTTGTACATAGGGAGCAGTATTATAGTAGTTATATTCTTGTACATAGGAGCAGTATTATAGTAGTTATATTCTTGTACATAGGAGCAGTATTATAGTAGTTATATTCTTGTACATAGGAGCAGTATTATAGTAGTTATATTCTTGTACATAGGAGCAGTATTATAGTAGTTATATTCTTGCACATAGGGGCAGTACTATAGTAGTTATATTCTTGTACATTGGAGCAGTATTATAGTAGTTATATCCTTGAACATAGGAGCAGTATTATAGTAGTTATATTCTTGTACATAGGAGCAGTATTATAGTAGTTATATTCTTGTACATAGGAGCAGTATTATAGTAGTTATATTTTGGTATATAGGGGGCAGTATTATAGCAGTTATATCCTTGTACATAGGGGCAGTATTATAGTAGTTATATTCTTGTACATAGGAGCAGTATTATAGTAGTTATATTCTTGTACATATGGAGCAGTATTATAGTAGTTATATTCTTGTACATAGGAGCAGTATTATAGCAGTTATATTTTGGTATATAGGGGCAGTATTATAGAAGTTATATCCTTGTACATAGGGGCAGTATTATAGTAGTTATATTCTTGTACATAGGGGGCAGTATTATAGTAGTTATATTCTTGTACATAGGGGGCAGTACTATAGTAGTTATATTCTTGTACATAGGGGGCAGTATTATAGTAGTCATATTCTTGTACATAGGGGGCAGTATTATAGTAGTTATATTCTTGTACATAGGGGGCAGTATTATAGTAGTTATATTCTTGTACATAGGGGCAGTATTATAGTAGTTATATTCTTGTACATAGGGGCAATATTATAGTAGTTATATTCTTGTACATAGGGGCAGTATTATAGTAGTTATATTCTTGTACATAGGAGCAGTATTATAGTAGTTATATTCTTGTACATAGGAGCAGTATTATAGTAATTATATTCTTGTACATAGGGCTCAGTATTATAGTAGTTATATTCTTGTACATAGGGGCAGTATTATAGTAGTTATATCCTTGTACATAGGGGGCAATTTTTATTAGTAAAAAACAGATAGTACATACTACAATACATTCCGACCAAAAAAAACAAAACCATAATCATTCAACAGAAACAAAAACAATAAAAATCCAATAAAATAAAAATATTACAGTAAAATTAGCTCAAGTCCATTGCTCTAGAAAGAGGGCAAGAGAAAAAAATGAACGAATAACCAACAAAAATTGATTTGTTATTGTAAATCAACATTAATCCATATGTAGATTCCTCCATAATGTTTTGTTTTTACCATTTTTCCTGATCTCTAGACATTTTATACACCTCAATTCAGACAGGATCAGGCTCACTGCTGCGGTATGATGGAAGGGTTCACTGCTGATGGAGACGCGGGTTCTCGTATGCCAGTGATAGTATTTTATGACTGTTATTATCAGATACATGGTCCCCCGGTCAATGTTACTTACAGTAGATGGGACACCATAGATGATATCTGGGTATTTTAGGGTCAGCAATCTTGGGACTTTTAACTTACAAGATATTTCCTCCCATATTTTCCTCCCGCCCCAGCACTCCATTATAAAATGTGCCATTGTCTCTTCTTGCTGACAGCCCAGGGGACACATTCGATCTGACACACTAAGGTACTTAAGGTTACCCTGAACATATAGTTTTCCATGTAGTGACAGCCAGGCGATGTCAAAAAACTTAGCTGGGAGTCTTGCTCCATTGAGAAACCTCAGACTTTCCAGCGAGGTGGTAGTTGTGCAGTCTCTCAGTGCAGGCTGCACACAAAAGAAAGTCCGGCATATCCTGACATACAGGTCCTTCCTGGTCTTATTCTCAATTTCATACTTCTCTGCTCCCCACTTCTTAAGACACCTGAGACCATATTTCAGATACCGGGGGAGGTGGTCACCTGTCAATCTCCTCCTCTCCTCTTGAGACTGCTGCCTCGCACCCAAGACTCTGCAAAAGGCAATATCCAATCCCTGATTCTATTTACCCACAGGGCACTTGAGTCCAGGTTACCAAAATTAACTTTCAGAAACATGGAGTCAAAGAACACCCTTGGATTTAGCATATCCAGCCCACCCTTTCTCCGCTGCAGGTAAGTAATCCCTCTTTTTACAGGATTCAACCTATTTCCCCACAAGAGCTGGAAGAACAGGCTGAGGACCCTCGCCGAGAAAGATTCTGGCAAAGGAAAAATGACAGAGACGTACAAGAAGACGGGAACCAGGTAAGTCTTCAACATAGCGAACCTTTCTCTGTAGGTCAGCCTCCAGTTCTTCCATCGCTGAATCTTTGCATTTCTGGTTTCCAATTTCTCTTCCCAATTTAGCTTGGCATTATCATCCCTCCCGAATTTAACCCCTAGTATCTTAATATGGGTGGAGGCTCTGGCAAACTGTGGCAGATCAAAGCCTGGTTCAGAATCCAATGTCCACAGAGCTTGACTCTTTTCAAGATTGACCAGAGACCCAGAGGCCTCCGAGTAGCTTCTGATGGCCGCCGATAACATCAGCACCTCATGAGGATCAGATATCACCAACGTCACATCATCCGCGTAGGCGACAACAGTCAGAGGCAAGCAGTTGAGGACCGGCACCCCCTGAAAGTCACACTCCTGTAGTGACTTCAAAAACGGGTCTATAGCAGAAACATACAGGAGTGGACTGAGCGGGCAGCCCTGTCTCACCCCTGCCTCAACTCCAAAAGTATCACCCTGCCAACCATTAATCAGAGGAAAGCTCACCGCCTCTCTATACAAAGTCTTCAGCCAATCCACGAATTGTCCCAGAACACCGTACTTTGACAAAGTGGCCCACAGATAATCGTGATCAATTGTGTTAAAAGCTTTAGCCTGGTCCAGACTGACAATATATCTCCCACACCGCAGAACTTTATGTGGCGCCCCTGAGGGTTCAGTCGCCACAGAGGTACTGCACCTCACCCAGAGGTGTGGTGTCTCTCTGCTCTCAGGTAAGGAGGGAGTGCTGCCCGGAACCCCAAACACCTGCATCCAACACTACACTGCTCCAGGCCGGCTGGAGGGGCAACATGCAGAGCGCAGCTGCTGAGCCCTAACCCTGGCTGGAGTGGGGGGGAACCCAAAGGTAGGGGGAACCAGTAGTGGGTGTGGGTGGAGGAAGTAGTTAGAGGGAGCACTTTGGTAGGAGTATAAAATAGGGAAGCCATCTTAGGGTGTCAGATAAGAACAGTGGTTCAGTCAGAGGAGAGCAGTTCAGAAGAACAGCTCGGGACAGTTCAGAAGAACAGTCCGGGAGCAGAGTCTCAGTAGGAGCTCTGGTCCACAAGTAGGGCCTAGTGTCAGAGGCCCAGGAGGGGAGCAGGGAGTAGGCTCCATTCTAAGAAGGGACCCTAGGGGGTACGGCGAGTGCAGGAAGGCACCCGTACGCCCTGCACCTGTCAGAAGACAGGGGGATCGCAAGCCGCATTCTAATCCCCAGGAGGGTCAAGCAGGTCCGGGATCCGACGTACAGGAAGGACTTCAGAGCACCCGAGCGGGATTGAGAGTGGGCAGCACAGGACAGGGGGGAGAAAAACCCAGTGTGAAGTCGGTCTAGAGAGGAACACGAGAAAGTGGGGATCTGTCAGGCATTCCTAAATCCCCTGAGGAAGAGCTGAACCCCTCCCTGGTGAACGCAGCGCGACGTGGGAGGCTGTAAGCTGACAGTGCACCCTGTGGAACTAAAGAACTGTGAGTAAAGACACGGATGACTGCACTGCACCGCCTCTGTCCAATTATTTCCTCTTTCCCCCCTGCACTACAAGGCCCAGCGCACCTTACACATTCTACACTGCCCTGGAGCTAGCTCTACCTGTGGAGAGCCACACCATCCCTGCTGCCGCAACACCAGCTCCAGAGGACTGCTCCGCAGCGGCGGCTCCCTCTAGCCGCAATCCACAGTTGGCGTCACGAACACTTAAATCCCCTATTCCTAATATTCCCCTTTTGAGTGACCGCCCTGGGCCACGGACCGGGCCAGCCACCATGATAACCCCCGGCAACCAGAAGTCCGGCTGCTGAGCACCCCACGGCCCTGGGGGCGCTTCATCTTCATCTCTCAAATATCTCCGGTATCGAGATGACCGCTCCAGAGATGTTCCGCCCTTTTACTGTGACAAACTGAGAGCCTGCCAACAGTGCCGGGGACAAACAGACTAACCTAGAGAACAGGATCTTTGCCAGAATCTTCCTGTCAACATTCAAGAGGACAATTGGCCTCCAGTTCTTGATGTCGCTTGGCTCTTTACCTTTAGACAGGAGAATTAACGAAGACACTCTCATGGATGGAGGCATCAGGTGACTTTCTGGACAATTTTTGTAAACATCCACAAGAATTGGAGCCAGGAGGTCTCTGAATTTCTTATAGAATTCTGCTGTTATACCATCTGGACCTGGTGCCTTCTTCAGATGTAACTTATCAATGGCCTCCTTAACTTCCTGCACCGTTAATACTGCCGTCAAAGGAGAAAAGTCCAGATCGTTAATGTCAGGCATTGGAGTTGCCTCCAAGAATTGAGCCATCTTGTCTTTATCCAAAACTTTCCTCTGAAACAAGTCAGTATAATAAGATCTCACGACCCCCAGGATACCCTCCCGAGATTCCTGCAATACACCCTGGGAGTCAGTGAGACCTGTGACCAATTTATTAGCCACCAGCTCCCGGCAATTCTCGAAAGGATCAGGTGCCCCCAAGGTCCCATAATCCCGCTTAAGAACCAGGGAGGTATACCTGCTGTACTGATACTGCCTTATCTCAGATTTCATCTGGTCAATCTGATGCGCCCCAGGGCAGTGGGGTACTCGGTGCCCGGGCCTATGGATGCTGGGGGGGATACGTCACAGTGGCTGGCCCGGTCTGTGGCCCAGGGGGGGTCAACCAAAAAGGGGATTGTAACTTGGATAGAGATAAAAATAAAATAAATAGTTCGTGATGCCACGTGTGGTACCTGGTAAGGATTACCAGCGCTGCTGCAGACCTCCGGGGGGTGATGGGATGGCAGCTGGGATGTTTCTGCTCCCCACAGGTGGAGCGGGCCCCCGGGGCAGTGTGGAGTTTGATGGTGGGTGGTGATGCTGGGGCTTGTAGTGCAGAGGGAGAGATGGCGCAGCTGAAATAATTGACGGAGGCAGTGCAGTGCAGTCATCCGAGTTTTTACTCACAGTTCTTATGTAAGTTCCACAGGTGCACTGTACGGGTGTCAGCCTCCCACGTCACGCTGCGTTCACCAGACAGGGGGTTCAGCTCTTCCTCAGATGTGTCAGGAGTGCTTGACAGAACCCCGCTTTCTTATGTTCCTTTTCTTGACCGACTTCACGCTGGGTCTTCTACCTCCTGCCCTGCGCTTCCCCACTCACAGTCCCGCTCGAGTGCTCTGAAGTCCCTCTGGGCAAGCTGGAGTTCCCGGACCTACTTGACCCTCACGGTGACTAGGATGAGGCTGTGGCAACTGCACTATAAAAGTCAGAAGCCCTTCGGTAGAATGGAGCCTTTCTCCTCTGCTCCCCTCCTTGGCCTCTATCACTAGGCCCCACTTGTGGAGCAGAGCTCCTAAAGAGACTCTGCTTCCCTCCTTACTGCTCACTCACTTACTGAACTGCCACCCTAAGATGGCTTCCCTTTATATGCCTCCTACTATGGTGCTCCCCTACTCTACTTCCTTCACCCACACCCACTACTGGTTCCCCCTACCTTTGGTTCCCCCCACTCCAGCCAGGGACAGGGCTCAGCAGGAACACAGTGCATCTTGCCCTTCCAGCCGGCCTGGAGCAGTGTAGGGTTGAATGCGGGTGTTGGGGTTCTGGGCAGCACTCCCTCCTTACTTGAGAGAAGGAGATACCACACCTCTGGGTGAGGTGCAGTACCTCTGTGGCGACTGAACCCTCAGGGGCGCCACAAATCCTCTCTTTGTCATCCCCGCCTGCCGAATAGAGTGACTCCAATTCCTTACACAGTCTTAGCTACTGGCTGTACTTACTCCTCCCTTTATTAACTAACAGTCTCTTCAAGAGGGATCTGATATCATCCTTGACGTCCTCCCACCAGTCGGCCATGTTGTCATAGAAATCCACCCTCTGTAAATGACCCTGAAAAAGGAAGTGGACACAACTCTGAACATGCATGTCATCCAGGAGGCTGGAGTTTAGCTTCCACAACCCTCTACCGATGTCATGACGGTTAGTGGCCCCCAGGTAGGAACAGAAGGCAAGGTGATCAGAGAAAGGAACGGCTTTCTCACTTATGGCACTGACAACTTCAGTAGGACTCACAAAAGCCAAATCTATCCTACTACTTCTGTTGGAACATGTGTAAGTGAATTTTGGCATCCGACCTCTTTGCATAAAAGCGTTAGTCAGTCCGGTCTGCAAAATTATATTATTTAAGACTTTGCCATCCCTGGTCACTTTCCTGCCTGAGGAACTGTCACCAGATGTCATTATGACATTAAAATTCACCCGCCATCACCACCAGGAGAGAGGTGAAGAGATATGGCTTCACATTATTGAACAGCTGGATCCTGTCAGTCATTGTCTGTGGCCCATAGATGTTAATAAGCCGGAGCCGTCTACCCTGAACAGTGACTTCCAGGTTCAGACACCTTCCCATAACCACCTCCGTCATTCTATGTAAAGTCACATTATTGGTGTTAAACAGGATAGCGACCCCGGCATAAGGCTCCACAGCCAGTAACCAGAATGATGGACCAGATTTCCATTCCCTCTCAGCCTCTCTCATAAGCCCCAGAGATGTCAATCTTGTTTCCTGTAGGAAAAAGACATCTGCATCAAGGTATCTCAGATGGTCATACACCGCATGTCTTGTCCTCCTCACCTTAATGCTGTTCACATTACTTGATGTAAATTTTAGAGAAAATCCGGCCATAAGAACACAGTATAAGAGGAGCAGAGAAGTAGAACCCGTCATCATAACTCAGAGATGTTCTGTCCACTACTGGTCTCCATGTCTGACGCTACATTAGAGTCTAGAGGTAAGGGCTTCCGCTTTGTAGGCGGATGGTCCTCTGTTTCCCTGTCACACTTGGCCTCTATTCTTTTCAATTCCTGATCAAAATCTCCATCTGACTCAGATAGAACTTCATATCTGTTAGATACGACCATCACACCAACACCACTGCTGACTTTTTTCTTGGCTTTATGGTCAGCATCATATTGTTCCTCGGGTTTACGGGAGGACGTGTTTTTTTCCTCCTTTTGGTATGCTTGCTGTTACTATTATCAGGTAGAGATGGTGATACAGATGCACAGGCCTCTTGGGGCGGCTGGCCTTGAAGGACAACCTCCATGCCCCCCTGTGCACCCTCTTCACACTGCTGCTCTGGTGTTACATGGTCTGACCCTTGGTTGACCTCTAATCTAGTGAGTATCTCCCCTGACATTAAGGCCTCCTCCTCCTGAGCCTCTCCTCCTACCACCAAATCCTCATCAGGAAAGTCCCTGCAGATGTTATGCCAAGCATCTGGACAGTCCTTGTGAGGGTGGCTGATCTTCCCACACAGGTTACACCTTATATTCTGGCAGTCTGCAGCTACATGGCCGACTTCCCCGCACAGGCTGCACTTGACCACAGTACAGGAATTTGCCAGGTGACCCGCTTTGCCACATTTAAAGCACTTGCGAGGATGCCCAGGATAGAAGCAAACGCCTTTCTCCCGCCCAATGAAGAAGGAGTTGGGTAAGTGGGTAGTGACATTGTTACACTGGCGCAGCTTCACAAGGACCTTCCACCCTCCCGTCCAGATACCATGATCGTCACGATTCTTGGTGAGGTCAGAGACGAGGTCACAGTGCCTCCGGAGCCACACCACAATGTCCTGCGGGGGAACAGCCTCATTCCAGAAGATGATATTTACAGTGACTGTATCTGGCCTGGAAATGGGAACTAAGATAAATATGTTCCATCAATCCGTGTCCCTGAACTTAAGGAAATTGGCCCAGAATCTATCCAGATCAGGCATGATTTTAAAACTGACATCATATCCCTGTCTGTCTGGAAGATTAATTACTGCCAAGATATTTAATGGCGCAAACCCCATCTGACGGCACAGGAGCTCCCTGACCATAAACCTACTGTCCGGCAGATCTTCCTTGAGACATCTATGCTTCAATCGCACCACGTTCCTTCTTTTGAAGGCCTGGCAGGTATGGTTGGCGCCAGAGGTGAAGGACGGGGCACCATGTCTCCAGGCATTACTGTAGGGAACCTGTGGGGTCTCACTAACAGGGTGAGGGTCTGCTGCAGGGGGAACTGTCACCTCTTGTGCATTAGATATTAAAGGGGGAAAATCATACACATTATTATCAAACACAATATCATTATGAGGCAATGTGACATCCACCACAGACTGTGAGCCCCCTCCAGCCTCAGAGCACATGGGTACAGTGTGGTCATCCCGAACCTGTGCATCAGCATTAGGGCTGTGCTGTGCACCATCAATACACACAGTCATACATGCAATGTCCTGCTCTTCTGTTAAGCATTCTGGGACTTGTGGTGCCTCTGCTGGATTTTGAGGTACATGTTGCTGCTCAGGCTCAGCTACAGTCTGTTGCTGCTGCTGCAGTATTTGTCCCTCCTGGAAACAGAAACGCGCAGCTTGTAAGGCTGTGTGCACACGATTAGTGTTGAGCCACCCCCGTAGTGTTCGAGTTCGGTTCGGTTCGTCGAACACCCGTGTGTTCGCCGAACTGTTCGTCGAACTGTTCGTCGAACACCTTCGAACACCGTTAAAACCAATGGCAGGCAAACAAAAACACATAGAAACACATAGAAAACACCTTCAAAGGTGTCCAAAAGCTGACAAACTGCTCAGAAGACATAACTAACACATGGAAAAGTGACAAGTACATATAGTCATGCGAAAATAAAAGAGGTGGAGGAGTAAAAGGAGGGGGAGACACAGATATAGGCATGTCATGCCCTTCTAAAATCCAAAAAGTGAGAAGCCGACACGGCCAGTCCGCTCCTGCCCGTGCCACCTCCGTGTCGCCGGGTTTGTGCCAGAGCCGCGGTGAACCCTGACGGCCAGCCCCCCTCTCCCAATACTGGTGCCTGACCGCTGGTGGGTCGAGCGAGCCCCCCTGTGGTGGAGGCAGCTCTAAGCTTTTGAATTTAAATTGTCTCTCTAATTTGAATGAATACACTTTAAATCCATTTACAAGGATCTATTGGAGGGCAAGTCTCATGCCAGCAGCCGCGGTAATTCCAGCTCCAGTAGCGTCCACTAAAGCTGCTGCAGTTAAAAAGCTTTTATAAGGATCGAGCTCGGCTGTCCACCGCAAGGCATCCTACTGCCAGTCCCAGCCCCTATGCCTTGGGGTGCCTCCTGATGCTCTTCACTAAGTATCCCATGGTCCCGAAGCATTTCCTTTGAAAAAATTAAGTGTCTAAACTACAGGTGGTGTAGCTTGCTTAACAGCCGGGATAATCCGCTGACTAGCAGACACTGCTACTAGGCACAAAGTATTTCCTGGGCTAGATGCAGTTAAAAATTTGTAATTAGATACTCTCGTTGGATGCTGAGAAAGCATTCCATAGAGTCTCCTGGCACGCCATATATGATTCTCTTAAAAAGCTTGGGGTAGGGGTCTAGGGGACCCTTTTATAGCCAAAATCACGGCCCTGTATCGCAATACGTCACCTAGGCTGAAGATAAATGGAACTGTAGCACCCTGAGGGCTCGGTTGCTACAGACGTATTGCACCTCACCCAGAGGTGTGATATCTCACTCTCAGGTAAGGATGGAGTGTGGATCAGGACCCGACACCTGCATGCATTACACCACATTGCCGTGGGGCAGGGCGACCAATATGCCCCTGAGATGGGCACGACAGTTCCTGTCCCTGGCTGGAGTGGGGGGAGGGAACACTGAGGAAGGGGAACCCTGTAGTGCAGGAGCAGGGAGGAAGCAGTTCCTGGGTGCATTGAGAAGGGAGTATAAAAGGTGGGCACCATCTTAGTTCAGTGCAGAGAAGTCTGAGCAGAAGTGGCAGGGAGCAGGGGCTCTGCATGAGCTCTGCTCCGGAGGCGGGCCTAGTAACAGAGGCCCAGGCCTGGAAGAGGGAGAAGGAAGGAAGAGGAGCGGAGAAGGCTCCAGGAACGAGGAATGAAGGTATCCCAGGGGTGCGGACGGGCGAGTCGCCACCGCACGCCCGAATCCACCTGCGTGGAGGGGTCAGGCCAAAGGGGGAGACCGGTCCCCGAACTAGTGGAGGCAGGAAACGACCCTCAGCTAGAAACCGGAGGCTCTGACATTTTATGTGGCGCAGCCCCTCGCTACACCCGCTAGGAAGGCACCACATAGGGTCAGGGAAACTGGCGCCAAGTTTACCAAGAGGAGGCCCGAGGCAGCCGGACAGAAGTGTTGGTAAGAAAGGCCAGACAAAGGACACACAAAGGGGGTCCTGTGAAGTGCTCCAAAGTTATCTGGGAGTTGTCTGAGCCCCTCACCTGGTGAGCACAGTACGACGTGGGCAGCCGTTACCTGCAGACGTGGTCTGGATAATAAGAACTGTGAGTAAAGGCCCTGGACTGCATCACTGACTCCGTGTCGTTACTGCTGCTGCCCTGCACCATCACCCCCATCCTCCGCATACACTGCCCTGAGGCTATACTCCTCCCGTGGGGAGTTATGCTACGCTCTGCTGCACCAACAACACCAGCCTCAGCGGTCTGCCCTGCAGCGGTGGTTCACTCTGACCGCAATCCACGGGTGGCGTAGTCGGACATTTAAACATCAAAACCACATAAATAGTTCCGCCACTGGTTTGACCGCCCTGAGCCACGGAACCGGGTCGCCGCCACGAAGACTACAACCACCAGCATCCACCAAAAAGGGTCCGGCTCCGGGTGTCCCAAGGCCCAGGGGGTGCGTCAGAACATTTTCATCACCTTTCACAATCACCAATGGGACAAGGCAGGGATGTCCTCTGTCCCCTCTCTTATACATCCTAGTGACGGAGCACCTGCTCTCATCAATTCGCCATAACCCCAATATTAGGTGGATTGAGGTGGGAGGCACCGAGTACAAGTGCTCTCTATTTGCTGATGATGTCATAGTTACATAGTTACATAGTTACATAGTTTATAAGGCCGAAAAAAGACAAGCGTCCATCCAGTTCAGCCTATTTCTTGTGCACTGCAGCTATTCCGCAGCGTTGATCCAGGGGAACGCAAAAAAAAAACAAAACAAAACAAAAAAAAAAAACATGCGGTATAGGCCAATTGACATCATTGAGGAAAAAATTCACTTCCCGACACCAATCTGGATTAATTAACTATCACTAAGCATAAGATGTAATTTTATTGTTCTCAAGAAAGGCGTCCAGGCCTCTCTTGAACTCATTAAGTGAGTTGGACATCACCACTTCCTCTCCCAGAGAGTTCCAGAGTCTCACGGCTCTGACCGTAAAGAATCCCCTTCTATGCTGGTGCAGGAACCTCCTTTCCTCCAGACGCATAGTGTGCCCCCTCGTCTTTGTCACCATCCTTGGTATAAACAGGTCATGGGAGAGATCTCTGTACTGCCCCCTGATGTATTTATACATGTTTATGAGGTCTCCCCTAAGCCTTCTCTTTTCCAACGTAAATAGGCCTAATTTTGACAACCTCTCTGGGTATTCTAGTCCCTCCATTCCCTTTATTACCTTAGTCGCCCTCCTTTGTACCCTCTCTAGCTCCAATATGTCTTTCCTGAGCACCGGAGCCCAGAACTGTGCACAATATTCTAAGTGCGGCCTTACCCGCGCTTTATACAGAGGAAGAACAATGTTCTCATCATATGCCCCTATTCCTCTTCTGATGCATGCCATGACTCTATTTGCCTTCGCAGCTGCTGCCTGACACTGGGCACTCCAATTTAATTTGCTATTAACCAAGACGCCCAGGTCCTTCTCCATGTCAGATTTCCCCAACGGTTTCCCATTTAATATGTATGGGTGACTGCTGTTTTTCTTTCCCATGTGCATGACCTTACATTTATCGGCATTGAACCCCATTTGCCATTTTTTGGCCCAACTCCCCAATTTATCTAAATCCTCCTGTAGCTGTGCCCTATCCTCATCTGTGTTAACTACTTTACAAAGTTTAGTATCATCTGCAAATATTGCTATTTTACTATGCAACCCTTCCACTAGATCATTAATAAATATATTAAATAATATAGGGCCCAAGACAGACCCTTGAGGCACCCCGCTAGTAACCCTGACACACCCTGAGCTTACTCCATTGATAACCACCCTCTGCTTTCTATCACTCAGCCAGCTATTTACCCACTTACACACATTATCCCCCAGACCAAACATTCTCATTTTATATACCAACCTTTTGTGTGGCACGGTATCAAACGCTTTGGAGAAGTCAAGGTATACAACATCCACTGACTCTCCCCGGTCCAGCTGTGAGCTCACCTCCTAGTATATATCACTCAATCACATATATCCATCCATGCTGTTATGGCTGAAATAGATCAATTTGTTACATGGTAAAATTTTAAAATCAATGCAGCGAAGTCTGAGGCCCTCGATGTCTCCCTCCCCAAATCCATATAGGATTCCATCCAGTCCAACTTTCCCTTTGTCTGGCCCTCACAGGGTATCAAATACTTAGGAATTCCTATTCATAGAGACCTCTCCCATCTATGTTATCTTAATTTTGGGCCCTTTATTGAACAATTCCATACAGACCACGGTTGGCAAGTTAGAACTGTAAGATTCACTACGAGAACCACTGGTGTTTTGTGGAAAAGCACATGTACACTGCGTTCCAAATTATTATGCAAAAAGTGTTTAGGAGTGATAAGGGAAGAATTTGTTTGTTTGTCAGTTAAACTCATTGATGGTGATGTGTGTCAGGGCTCTTTATATCACTGTAAGCAATTGCAGACACCTGTGCTAATTAGTTTGGCAGGTGTGTCCAATGAAAGGCAAGACTACTTAAGAAGGCTCTCTCACATTATTAAGCAGCCTACATTTTCTGCCAAAATGGGAAAGAAAAAGGATGTGTCGGCTGCTGAGAAGCAACAAATTGTGGAGTGTTTAGGTCAAGGCATGACTACAATCAACATTGTGCGATGATCAGGATGAAGTGTCTTGGCAATCAAGAAGTATGTAGCTGATTCACAGTACACACGTGTGCGTGCTGATAAGGGCAAATTGAGGACTCTTTCCTACAGGCAATTACGTCAGGTTGAAAGAGCAGCGGCAAAAAAGCCTTGTCATAGCAGCAGACAAGTTTTTGAAGCTGCTTGTGCCTCCAACGTCCCCCGAACAACAAGATGCAGGGTCCTTCAGAGGTTTGCAGCTGTGCATACGCCATCCTGTCAACCTCCTCTATCCACTTCACACAAGCAGAAACGGCTCCAGTGGGCCAAACATTACATGAAGACTGATTTCAAAACTGTTTTGTTCACGGATGAGTGCCGTGCAGCGCTCGATGGTCCAGATGGATGGAGTGGAGGATGGCTGGTTGATGGACACCCCACGCAAACACGGCTACAGCGCCAACAAGGAGGAGGTGGAGTAATGTTTTGGGCTGGAATCATGGGGAGAGAGATTGTCGGCCCCTTTAGGATCCCTGAAGGCGCTAAAGATGAACTCCATAATGTATGTGGATTTTCTCAAACAGCACTTCCTACCATGGATCAAGAAGAAGAACTGTGTATTTCACAGCAAGATCATTTTTCTGCATGATAATGCACCATCTCATGCTGCACATAAAACATCTGCATCTCTGGCTGATATGGGCATAAAAGGGGACAAACTTATGGTGTGACCCCCATGCTCCCCTGACCTCTACCCCATTCAGAACCTTTGGAGCATCATTAAAAGGAGTGTCTATGATGGCGGGAGGCAGTTCACATCTAAGCAACAGCTCTGGGAGGGTATTCTGTCCTCATGCAAAACAATTGAAGCAGAAACCATCCAAAACCTGACAAATTCAATGGACGAGAGAGTTCAGAAGCTCCTTTTGAACAAGGGGTCCTATGTGAAAATGTAACATCACCTAGAATAAAGTTTTGAGTTGAAAACTGTTTGATTTCAGTTTCTAACAACCTGCTAATGCTTATAATTTCAAAAATGACCATTTTTTTGGTCTTTATTAAAATGAAAAGGTTGATCGAAAAGTTTGGGGGATCTAAGAGTGTGGCAACCCAGTAGTCATGATTACTTCGAATTCTGACAATATGAGGGTCATGCTGCAGGTAGTGCAGCAAGAAGGCACTTATGTGTCTTGCGCATCTCGGAGCCCCAAAATTATTTTCCGGGCTAGATGCAGCTAAAAATTATTTTTAATTTTAAATCTGGTGGAGCTTATTATAGATGGCCTAATAGGATCAGTGCTGCACACTGCTACAAAGACCAAATTATTTTCCAGTCAAGATACAGATAAACATGATTAGTAATTTGAAAGCTTAAAACGGTTGGTAGGGTGATTTTAACCAATCATCAAGCTTTTACTCTCCCCAGGATGACACAGGGGTAGAAAAGTCGTTTCGGATCCATGATTTGTTCATCTTTATGAACGTGAGTCTGTCTACATTATCAGTGGAGAGCCGCGTGCGCTTATCTGTCAGCACACCACCAGCAGCGCTGAACACACGTTCAGACAGAACGCTGGCTGCGGGGCATGACAAGATCTCCAAGGCGTAAGTGGCTAGCTCCGGCCATTTATCCAGATTGGAAGCCCAAAAAGAGCAAGGGTCCAGTGACACAGTCGTGGCTTCAATGTTTACTTGGAGATACTCCTGTACCATCGTCTCTAGGCGTTGACTATGTGTCAGACTTCTTGTCTCCTGTGGCCTTGCAAAGGATGGGCTAAAAAAGTAGTGAAATGATTCCGCAAAATTGATGTTACCAGCAGATACTGTGGTTCTGTTACGGTTTGAGTGCTGAACACTTGACGGTCCCACGGTTGGCAAGTTGGAACTGTGAGATTCACTACGTGCACCACTGGTGTTTTGTGGAAAAGCACATGTAAGATTCTGCAACAGTCTCTGCTGATACTCCTGCATGCGTGCATCCCTTTCTATGGCAGGAATAATTTCGGCAAATTTACTTTTGTACCGGGGATCTAACAGTGTGGCAACCCAGTAGTCAGGATTATTTCTAATTCTCACAATTCGAGGGTCATGTTGCAGGTAGTGCAGCAAGAAGGCACTCATGTGTGTTGCGCATCCAGGAGCACCAAGTCCCTGTTGTGCTGGTGGCGAGGTAACAATCATGCTTCCTTCCTCTGTCCTCTCCCCCCAACCTCGCACAACAGAAATGTGATCAAGGTCTCCCTCATCTGATGAGTCTTCCATCAGTTCGTCCTCCACTTCTTCCTGGGCTCCTGCACCTTTCTCACTAGTTTGGCTGCTACCATGCGCCCTGGTAAAACCATCTCCCCCACCCTCACATGCCTGCCGCCTTGGTGCTGCCGACCGTCTGGACCTTGCAGATGTTAGCCCTTCCGCATACAACTCCTCCTCCTCTACTTCCTCCACCTCCTCTTGTGCCACCACCTGACTCCGAATTCTGTTTAACATGTGCTCCAGCATGTAAATCACCGGAATAGTCATGCTGATAATGGCATCATCAGCACTAAACATCTTCGTCGCCATTTCAAAACTGTGCAGAAGGGTGCATAGGTCCCTGATCTGAGACCACTCCTCCAGCGTGATTTGCCCCACCTCTGGATCTCGTTGGCCCAGGCTATACGTCAGAACGTATTGCACCAGGGCTTGTCGGTGCTGCCACAGTCGCTGCAACATGTGCAGAGTTGAATTCCACCGGGTAGGCACATCGCATTTTAGCCGGTGAAGTGGCAGGCCCAACGACTTCTGTAGAGATGTAAGTCGCTGAGCTGCGGGATGCGAATGGCGGAAGTGAGCACACAGCGACCGTGCCCTCTGCAGAAGGCCATCTAGTCTGGGATAGTGGGCTAAAAATTGCTGGACAACCAGGTTCAACACGTGAGCCATACAAGGCAAGTGTGTGACATTGCCCCGGCGAAGGGCTGCACCCAGGTTTGCAGCATTGTCGCACACGGCCTTCCCTGGTTTCAGGTCCAGTGGAGACAGCCATTCATGAAATTGGTTCTCCAGAGCTGACCACAACTCCTCAGCTGTGTGACTCACATTTCCCAGACATTTCAAAGTAAACACTGATGCGTTGAGCCCTGCTGCCAGCATAGTAAGGAGGTTTGCAGGATTCCTTCTGCGCAGTTAGAAAGCAGGTGGCATTACCAGACAGGCTTTGGGTGCAGGTGGAAGACCGAGAGGAGGTTGAGGAGGCAGAAGCAGTGGAGGAACTTTGACATAGAGAGGATTGACGCACAACTCGTGGGGACGGCAAGACTTGGACAGCAGCCCCTTGTCCTGCTGTCACCATAGTTACCCAGTGCCCAGTCAGCGACATGTAACGCCCCTGTCCATGCCTACTCGTACAAGTGTCTGTGGTGAAATGCACCCTGTCACACACAGAGTTTCTCAAAGAAGCGGTGATGTTGTGTGCGACATGCTGGTGGAGCGCAGGCACACCTTTCTTTGAGAAGTAGTGCCGACTGGGCATCTGGTACTGGGGCACTGCGACGGACATAAGGTCTCGAAAATCCTCTGTGTCCACCAGGCGGAAAGGCAGCATTTCTGTAGCCAAGAGCTTGCAGATGGTGAAATTCAACCTCTTAGCTTTCTCATGGCTAGGAGGAAATGGTCTTTTACTTGTCCACATCTGAGGGACCGAGGGCTGGCTATTGTGCTTAGACGGGGTTGATAAGGGTGTCCCCGGCAAACTGCCGGTCTGTGAGGAAGATGCAGGCGGACATGTTAGGTTGCCTTGATCCAAAGGTGGTGCTATCGATGTCGGACAGCGCTCAACACCAGCTGGTGTTCCCACCTCCAAAGAAAATGATGACCTGCCAATCACGCTGGCTGTTGCGGGTAAAGAGGTGGCAGGTCTGCACCCCAAAACAGGTGTGACTGCTGTCCCCCCAGTCACAGAGGATGAAGAGGCCGCGGATGCACAAGATATGGCAGACGGTGGTTGGCCCGGCCGGCTAGGCCGCATTGTAGCACACTGAGCTTCCCACTGCAACTTATGCTTCATGTCCATGTGCCGGTTCATGCATGAAGTACTCAAACTATGTATTTTTTGGCCTCTACTTAGCTTTTGCTGACAAATGTTACAGATAACACGAGTTGGGTCATCTTTATCGATCTGAAAAAATGCCCAGGCTATGCAAGGATTAGCACCCATGCGACCTGAAGAGCCACCACGACTTGTGGTGAGAGGCAGAGTTGTGTTTGAGGATGCAGTTGTTGACGTGCTTCCAGTACTACGTCTCTGTCCAGGAAGGCGCAACCTGACCTCGTCGTCACTAGCATCTTCCTCCACCTCCTCTGCTGACCTCATCTCTTGGCTGACTGTGGGTTGACAGTAAGTGGGATCTCCAACCTCATCATCATCACCCTGTGTGTTATCACACCCGTCGTCCTCAGAGCCAACCTGTTCCTGCCCTGACAAAAAACTAAAGTTGTCGCTCCAATCAGGTATTTGAGTCTTATCATCGTCTTCCTCATTGTCTCCACCAACAGGAGTTACAGTTTGGGAATGAGGGTCTACATTATGGTCAGAACCTTCTGCGTCTGGTCCTGGATCCGACTTATAAAGATTCTGGGCATCAGTGCAGATCATTTCCTCGTCTGGATTCACAGAAGCGCTGGAGTCGACCTCTGATTCCCAGGCTATAGTATGAGTAAACAGCTCTGCAGACTCAACCATCTGTTCTACCTCATACTCAGACGGGCAGCTGGAGATTTGGGAGCTGTGAGGAAGCAAGTGCGATTTGGGTGACACCTTTGAGGACTGGAGTATTTGTGATGTTGAAGTTGATGTGGAGGAGAGCCCACTTAAAGGAGCACTTGATATCCGTTGAAGCACCTGCTGTTTTTGTGCCTCATCTGGAATTTGTAGCGATTGGCGTGGCCATAAGAAAGGGATCTTATCACATTGTCCGCTAAAAGAAGTAGACATTTTAGTTTGGCTGGAAGATGGTCTTTCTTCTGCAGATGTTACTGTTGCTTTAACACCTACCCCACGGACACAACCTTTTTTCCCCTTCCCAACACGCCTATTCCCCTTTCCACCAGCAGCAGGCCTTTTTCCACTCATTTTGGTGGTTAACTAATTCACAACTCTGGAGTTGTTTGCACAAAAAAACAATGGATGGTAACCGAGCAGAGCTGAGTGGCCAAACTGTGGTATTAGGCCAAAACTATTGGCTGGGTTAGATGCAGAAAAAAATTATATTCAATTTGCAACCTGATGGAGGTCAGTATAGATGGACTAATACAACAAGTCCCACACACAGCTAGAAGCCCAATATTTTTTCAGAGGTAGATGCAGAAAAAAATATATTCAGTTTGCAACCTGATGGAGGTCTGTATAGATGGATTAATAGAACAAGTCCCACACACAGCTAGAAGCCCAATATTTTTTCAGAGGTAGATGCAGAAAAAAATATATTCAGTTTGCAACCTGATGGAGGTCAGTATAGATGGATTAATACAACAAGTCCCACACACAGCTAGAAGCCCAATATTTTTTCTGAGGTAGATGCAGAAAAAAATATATTCAGTTTGCAACCTGATGGAGGTCAGTATAGATGGACTAATACAACAAGACCCACACACAGCTAGAAGCCCAATATTTTTTCAGAGGTAGATGCAGAAAAAAATATATTCAGTTTGCAACCTGATGGAGGTCAGTATAGATGGACTAATACAACAAGTCCCACACACAGCTAGAAGCCCAAATATTTTTTCAGAGGTACTGTAGAGGCAGATAAAAATTATTTTTAATTTGCAACCTGATGGAGGTCAGTATAGATGGACTAATAGAGAAAGTCCGACACACTACTAGAAGGCCAAATATTTTTTCAGAGCTAGATGCAGAAAAAAATTATATTCAGTTTGCAACCTGATGGAGGTCAGTATAGATGGATTAATAGAACAAGACCCACACACAGCTAGAAGCCCAATATTTTTTCAGAGGTAGATGCAGAAAAAAATATATTCAGTTTGCAACCTGATGGAGGTCAGTATAGATGGACTAACAGAGAAAGTCCCACACACTACTAGAAGGCCAAATATTTTTTCAGAGCTAGATGCAGAAAAAAATTATATTCAGTTTGCAACCTGATGGAGGTCTGTATAGATGGATTAATAGAACAAGACCCACACACAGCTAGAAGCCCAATATTTTTTCAGAGGTAGATGCAGAAAAAAATATATTCAGTTTGCAACCTGATGGAGGTCAGTATAGATGGACTAAAACAACAAGTCCCACACACAGCTAGAAGCCCAATATTTTTTCAGAGGTAGATGCAGAAAAAAATATATTCAGTTTGCAACCTGATGGAGGTCAGTATAGGTGGACTAATAGAACAAGTCCCACACACTGCTAGAAGGCCAAATATTTTTTCAGAGCTAGATGCAGAAAAAAATTAGATTCAGTTTGCAACCTGATGGAGGTCAGTATAGATGGACTAATAGAATGATGCTATGCCCAAAAGATTTTACTTCACTAGGTGCAGTAAAAAAATTGGTATTCTATACACAGGTGGTATATCTTGCAACACAGATAGGCTACTCCACTGACTAACACACTCTGCAATAGGCCAAAAAGGATTAGCTTTGCTAGATTCAGCCAAATGCTGTGAAAAAAACTTGCACAGCACTGGCACAGACCTGCCTGGCAAAAACTGATAGGAACTGATGTAACCTAGTCCTGAAAAGGACTCCAATTACAATTAGTCTTTACTCCCACAACCTATCTATTTAAGAGCACAGACCTGCCTGATAAAAGTCATAGGAAATGCTGTAACCTAGTCCTTAAAAGGACTGCAATCACAACTATTCCCTACTCCCAAGCTATCTGTATATTTGTGCGAAAATTGGCTTGAAATTAACAAGGTATAGCGCACACAGCAACAGCGGTGCCGTCTAACACGCAGCTGCAGCAGTGAGAAAATGGTGGCGACGGGGAAAATGGCTTGGTCTTATAGGGCAAGGACATGTGACATACACTGCCAATGACACATGCCCTTGCTTGTGTGAAAAAAAGCACTTCGCTCTGTGTGTGCGCTGCTGATAGGCTGACAGATTGCACCTCCCCACTGTAAATGCGGGAAAGAGAAAAAAAAATGGAGATCTTCATTGTTCCTGCAGAGATCCATCCCCTGCCCCTCCCCCCACCCCGCTGTACACTCAAACTGCGTATTAACATTAATTTTCATCATTACTGAGAAAAAATCCAGTTATGATTTTGGTGCACGAACAGTTATCGAACATAACCTCGAACAGCCGAATTTTTCTCAAATTGTTCGTGTTCGCCGAACGGCTCGAACACCGCCCAAAACAGCTCGAATTTGAGATTGGCGAACAGTTCGAGTAGAACAACGCTCATCTCTACACACGATGCATTTTTAATGCATTTCCGCAGCGTTTTTGCAGCTGCGGAAACGCATTAAAAACGCATTAAAAACGCATGGTAGAAGGGCAGCAATGTTCCCCAATGATAATCCGCATGTGCTGTGCACATGCTGCGGAAATTTCCGCTGCGGATTATCATTGCGGAAAAAAACGCAGCACTACCAATTATTTTGCGGAAGTGCTGCGTCTTCACCGCCATTGACTTGCATTAGACCGCATGGATTACGCATCACTATATATGTAGATGCGTAATCCAAGCGTTCTAATGTGCGGATGGTACTCGGGTGTAGATGAGAGGAGAGTCTCCTCCGGACCCGAGTACCATTAAAAAATCTGTAAAAAAAAGAATAAAATAAAAAATAAATGTATACTTACCTTCTGTCGGCCCGCGCACCGCTCCTGCTTGGTTCCCGGCACTTTGCAGTGAGTTGAAGGACCTGTGCTGACGTCAGAGTTATGTGACGGGTCACGTGACGCTGACGTCGGCAGGTCTTTCAATTCACTGTTGCCGGCAAGGGAGAATGGAGTGACCGGGACACCGGGGGCCATCGGAGGGTAAGTATACATTCATTTTTTTATTTTTACCACTCTCTCGGTCACAGTATATAAATCCATGCTGTTTACATGGATTTATATAGTGTGACCTAGTTGTCACAAGCACTTTCCAAGTGATGCTAATCGCTTGGAAAGCGCTTGTCAATCCGCATGCGGAAATGTCAGTGGGTAACGCTCCATTTCCGCATGTCTATGGCAGGAAAACGCATGTACAATCCGCATGCATTTTTTTCTGCCAGGGAGATGCAGAAACGCTCAAGAAAAAATCCTGAGCATTTCTGCATCGTGTGCACATAGCCTAACACTGGTCGTGACTGCTGCTCCAGGGGTTCATCCTGTACAGTCTCTGACCCTAATCCAGCATCAGAAGTCCTGGACTCCACAACAAAATCCTGCTTGTGAGAGGTGAACCGCTCTTGGTTTCTGTAGGTCTCTGCCAGGGGCCCCATCCTCTACAGGATACAGTCTATGTTCCTGACCACATTCGCCAGCTCCACACCCAGGGAGAAAAGTCTCTGGTCACACACAGCATTACTGTCAGGATTAGCAGCCTTCAGTTTATAGATCACATCAATCTCCATTTGCAGCATTTGTCTTTGCTGCTGTAACTCACCCATCTTCTTTACCAGGCCAGGTATCTCCTCTGCCCGCTGCAGCTCGGGTGCACACGCCGTCTCCATCTGAGGCTTGGACAACGGCTCTGGGGTTTTACCACAGATGACTTTATGGTACCACTGCTGGCTCCGGGCTCCGCAATGTCTGCCTCTCCAGAGATGTCCGTCTCTGCCTGTGTGGAGGAGTGAGCTGCACACCTGAGGCCGGTGATGGGAGCTGCACACCTGAGGCCGGTGATGGGAGCTGCACACCTGAGGCCGGTGATGGGAGCTGCCTCACCTTCTCTGCACCAGGCTGCCTCTGTTTGCTGACAGAAGATTCCTTTGGGGAATTACTTGGTTTTGGACTTTGCTGCATTTCTTTACTCACTGACAGTTTCACTTCAGGTTTCTTTGCTGTAACTGGAGCTGGTGTTCCTTCCATAACTTTACTCACATTCACTCGGCTTTCTTCCTTCTTGGAAAGAGTGGAGCTTTGGCTTGTTGCTTTACATTGCTTAACGGCGACTCTGGGATTTGTATTCCCATTAGTGTAGGCCGGGAAGCCTGGGCCTTGCTTGAGGAGCTTCCCCGCCCAGAGTGTCCCCTCCCCGGGCTTGCTCCAGAGAGCTACTCAGACACGTCCTCACAGATAGGGGGCAGTATTATAGTAGTTATATTCTTGTACATAGGGGGCAGTATTATAGTAGTTATATTCTTGTACATAGAGGGCAGTATTATAGTAGTTATATTCTTGTACATAGGGAGCAGTATTATAGTAGTTATATTCTTGTACATAGGGAGCAGTATTATAGTAGTTATATTCTTGTACATAGGGGGCAGTATTATAGTAGTTATATTCTTGTACATAGGGAGCAGTATTATAGTAGTTATATTCTTGTACATAGGGGGCAGTATTATAGTAGTTATATTCTTGTATATAGGAGCAGTATTATAGTAGTTATATTCTTGTACATAGGGGGCAGTATTATAGTAGTTATATTCTTGTATATAGGAGCAGTATTATAGTAGTTATATTCTTGTATATAGGAGCTGTATTATAGTAGTTATATTCTTGTACAAAGGAGCAGTATTATAGTAGTTATATTCTTGTACATAGGAGCAGTATTATAGTAGTTATATTCTTGTATATAGGAGCAGTATTATAGTAGTTATATTATTGTACATGGGGCAGTATTATAGTAGTTATATTCTTGTACATAGGAGCAGTATTATAGTAGTTATATTCTTTAACATAGATGCAGTATTATAGTTGTTATATTCTTGTACATAGGGGGCAGTATTATAGTTGTTATATTCTTGTACATAGGGGGCAGTATTATAGTAGTTATATTCTTGTACATAGGAGCAGTATTATAGTAGTTATATTCTTGTACATAGGGGCAGTATTATAGTAGTTATATTCTTGTACATAGGAACAGTATTATTGTAGTTATATTCTTGTATATAGGAGCAGTATTATAGTAGTTATATTCTTGTACATGGGGCAGTATTATAGTAGTTATATTCTTGTACATAGGAGCAGTATTATAGTAGTTATATTCTTTTACATAGATGCAGTATTATAGTTGTTATATTCTTGTACATAGGGGCAGTATTATAGTAGTTATATTCTTGTACATAGGGGGCAGTATTATAGTAGTTATATTCTTGTACATAGGGGCAGTATTATAGTAGTTATATTCTTGTACATAGATGCAGTATTATAGTTGTTATATTCTTGTACATAGGGGGCAGTATTATAGTAGTTATATTCCTGCACATAGGGGGCAGTGTTATAGTATTTATATTCTTGTAGATAGGAGTAGTATTATAGTAGTTATAATCTTGTACATAGGAGCAGTATTATAGTTGTTATATTCTTGTACATAGGAGCAGTATTATAGTAGTTATATTCTTGTACATAGGAGCAGTATTACTGTAGTTATATTCTTGTACATAGGAGCAGTATTATAGTAGTTATATTCTTGTACATAGTGTAAGGCAGCGCTAGACATCATAATGGGGGATACTCGCTTCGCTGCGACAATCAATGCACACATGCAGTGTCTTTCCGTTTTTAAACAATGCTAAGCAGTTTATTACTTCATAAACCGCATATGACCGGGTCCAACTCAGTGGCACGCCGACACACATATACATAATATTCACGAGCCAAGTGACACACCGGCCCACTTGCTCCAGGTACAGCCTTCAGCAAGGTAATAACATAGCAATGTCCATATTAATGTCCATATAACAGGGTATTACCTTTGCCGGGTTTAGCTGTCTCAGTCCATTACTCCGCCACCACTGTGGATTTGCGGCTTCCCAGGTAGGGGTCTCTAGCCATCGTTTCCTCAAAGGCCACTGACATCCACACAGGATCCAGGCTCTGCCTTTCAGGACTCTTACTCAAGCTTCTGCCTTCCAAGGCCACTAGCATCCACACAGGATCCAGGCTCTGCCTTTCAGGCACCAGGCTTCACTCGGCCTCACACGGTCGGTGTCCCACACACACGGGAACAGGCCTTACGCCTTTCTCACAGAACACACCTGTCTCCCATCAAGCAGGGTTTATATATGCATCTCGTGCACACACACACACACATACTGACAGGACCTTGCTGATGTCACAGTCATGTGATCAGACAGAAATTCTGTGCGTGCAGGACCTGTGCTATGTCACAGTCATGTGACCAGTCACCTGAGGGGGAAGGTACATGGTCAGGTAAAACACATCCTGGACCATTACCTTAATGCCAGCAAGTCGCTGCACTACATATCCCCCCCCCTCTTTTCAAACCTGTGGGGTTGAACACATAATATACACAATCACTATAACCCCCAGCTCACATAGAGACCATGTACTTTACAATTGTGCTACTCAGCCCCTGGAACCTTAGTCAATGACATTAGCCCATTCCTTAGGGACCTACCATTTGTCACTGTCACTGACTTCGTCAGGTCACCTTTCCGGGTCGTAACCTTGTCAGAGCTCCCCCGCTCCCAGCGGTCAGTTGTAACCTTGTCAGGTCTCCCCCGCTCCCAGCGGTCAGTCGTAACCTTGTCAGGTCTCCCCCGCTCCCAGCGGTCAGTCATACAGCGGTGTGACTTACATGCCCTGGTATCTAAGGTCCGCTTCGACTCCGTAATGTCCCATCCTCTATTGGGTTGTTTGTATGGGCTGCTCAAACCTGAGTTACTGGAGGTCTCACTACCTCTAAACCCACGCCCACTACTCTCAGGACATCTTGAAAGGTCCCTAACTCCAGCTATATCTGTTCTGTTATTTAGGGGGCCCTTTCTCTGTATGGTCTCATAATTTCTAGATGGCTGCCATCTTCTGTTACTCAGATGATGCTGTCTATCCACTCGCAGTCTAGCGAGATTCAACTGTTCTACCTCTCGCAGGTAGGTCACTCGGTACTCCAACAGCATGCGCATATATCCCAGGCTTTCTTCTGTTCCTACAGCGGAGAATGATACCATGCCGTCTTCGTCTGGTATCCAGTCCTGACGATCACGTGGACTGCTTACTTTCACCACACCAGACTTCTTGACCATCACCTGCATGGCTCGACCATTTCTCCCAACGAGCTTCCTCACCAGAACATGAGGCACCCGGATGACCTCTTCACGCATACTGTGAGCTTTCCTCATCAACTCCAGTTGTCTAATGGCTTGTTCCGTCTTCAGCCGGAGAAACCGCTTCGTGCGAATACATCGACAGTGCATGTCACTTAGGATAGCCACCCTCTTCACTGTGACTTCGGTCGTGGACAGGACCACCAGCTGTTTAGCTTCTGAGGTCAAGTACACCTTACAGGCTCCCACGGTCTTCTTAAATTCCTCATGCACGGACTCACTGGTGCATTCTTCCCTCAAATCCTCGGGCACATCTACGAGGCACTTGTACCAAGATGTTTCGGTCTCACCAGTGGTTTCCATACGATCAACCAGCTCAGGGTTCAGGGACAACTGAATTTCAGCTTCTTCCCCCTTTACGCTTCCCCTGAGCTGACTCACAGCTACAAATCCACCAATTTTCGTCTTGACCACTTCCATCTCATATTTATCTGTGGTTAACACTCTCTTAGCTCTCCTCAGTAGTGTTGAGCCACCCCCGTAGTGTTCGAGTTCGGTTCAGTTCGTCGAACACCCATGTGTTCGCCGAACTGTTCGTCGAACTGTTCGTCGAACACCTTCGAACACCGTTAAAACCAATGGCAGGCAAACAAAAACACATAGAAACACATAGAAAACACCTTCAAAGGTGTCCAAAAGCTGACAAACTGCTCAGAAGACACAACTAACACATGGAAAAGTGACAAGTACATATAGTCATGCGAAAAGAAAAGAGGTGGAGGAGTAAAAGGAGGGGGAGACACAGATATAGGCATGTCATGCCCTTCTAAAATCCAAAAAGTGAGAAGCCGACACGGCCAGTCCGTTCCTGCCTGTGCCACCTCTGTGTCGCCGGGTTTGTGCCAGAGCCGCGGTGGACCCTGACGGCCAGCCCCCCTATCCCAATACTGGTGCCTGTCCGCCGGCGGGTCGAGGCCCCCCACGGTGGGGGGGGGGGAGTAACATCTGCAGAAGAAAGACCATCTTCCAGCCAAACTAAGATGTCGACTTCTTTTCGTGGACAATGTGATACGATCCCATTCTTACGGACACGCCCATCGCTACAAATTCTAGATGAGGCACAAAAACAGCAGGTGCTTCAACGGATATCAAGTGCTCCTTCAAGTGGGCTCTCCATCACCTCAATTTCAACATCACAAATACTCCAGTCCTCAGAGGTGTCACCCCAATCGCACTTGCTTCCTCACAGCTCCCAAGTCTCCAGCTGCCCGTCTGAGTATGGGGTAACACAGATGGCTGAGTCTGCCCAGCTGTTTACTCATACTATAGCCTGGGAAACGGAGGTCTGCTCCAGAGCTTCTGTTAATCCAGATGAGGAAATGATCTGATCCGATGCCCAGAATCTTTATAAGTTGGATCCAGGACCAGATGAAGAAGGTTCTGAGCATAATGTAGACCCTTGTTCCCAAACTGTAACTCCTGTTGGTGGAGACAATGATGAAGACGATGATGAGACTCAAATACCTGATTGGAGCGACAACTTGACTTTTCGGTCAGGGCAGGAAGAGGTTGGCTCTGAGGGCGACGGGTGTGATAACACACAGGGTGATGATGACGAGGTTGGAGATCCCACTTACTGTCAACCCACAGTCAGACAGTCGATGAGGTCAGCAGAGGAGGTGGAGGAGGATGTGACTAGCCCTGGGGATGGGGATGACTCGGTACCCGGGCATTTGCCTGGCCTTGGGGATGTCGCGGTGGTCGGCTCCCTGGCCCGTACCCTGGGATCTCTCTTTAAAAGGGTGGATAATTGTTAATTTTATAAGAGTTCATGACGCCACCTGTGGTATCTGGTGACAAGCTCCAGCGCTGCAGCAGTCCACTGAGGCCGGTGATAAGGCAGCTCGATGGTATAGCTCCCCACAGGTGGAGCTAGGTCTGAGGGCAGCGTATGCAGGGGGAATGCAGGACAGGCGAGACCCAGCTGGGTCAGAGCAAGAACGGGAACGGACACGGTAGTCACTTCAGTACCTTTTACTGGTGGAAATTCAGGCACATCCCGGAGCACTGTAGGGTGAAGGGTGCATATCAGGATCCTCCCCAATGAGCGGGTGTAGGGCCTCCTGTTTCTTGCCTCTGCGTAGTAAGTTTCTGACCTGCCTGGAGCTAGGCCTAACTTTGTCTCTGTCCTGCGCTGGCTGACCTTGTGGTAGGGCCTTCTCTTGGAGTTCACGCTCCCAGTATGCGGGGCCTAAGCGTCTCCTGGCTCTGTTACATATCAGCACCTTAGCGATCCTGGGACTTGTAGTTCTCCAGGGATTCCGGTTATGCCTTACTGGGTCATAGAGATACCGGTAAGCTCGGATCCTGTGTCCGGTAAATGCTTCGGGGTGAGCTGGTTAAGCTCCTCTGCCCCTTATGTACTAACTCGCCACACGCCTTCGGCCTACTCGGGCCCTCACTAGGCTATACACACTAACGGCAGCTTGCCGCGCTTCACTGATCTTACGGCACCGGCACACCTTAAGCTCTATCTGGGCTCCCTGAATCTAGCAAGCAGGAGCCTCGTGCTCCACTGCTGAACTATTAACTGCGTTCTCTAGACTAGACTGAGCTCCACTGCAGACTGACCTCTCTTAGGCTTCTCTACTGCAGGAACTCTTCAGAGGAACTGAACTGCCTAGCTCCACCTTCCCTATTTATATCCCTAACGGGCTCCCTCTGCTGGTCTGAGGTGGAAGGTGGAGATGTGTGAATGTTTATGGGGGCCTCTTGTGGAGGATTCCATCAATGCACTCTTGTAGGATCTGTGATACCAAGCGCAGCGGGGCATCACAGATGCTATTGACGACGAGGTTAGGTTGCGCCTTCCTGAACAGAGACGGAGTACTGGAAGCACGTCAACAACTGCATCCTCAACCACAACTCTGCCTCTGACCACAAGTCGTAGTGGCTCTTCAGGTCACATGGGCTCTAAGCCTTGCATAGCCTGGGCATTTATTCAGATCGATAAGGATGACCCAACTCGTGTTATCTGTAATATTTGTCAGCAAAAGCTAAGTAGAGGCCAAAAAATACATAGTTTGAGTACTTCATGCATGTACCGTCACATGCATATGAAGCATAAGTTGCAGTGGGAAGCTCACTGTGCTACAATGCGGCCTAGCCGGCTGGGCCAACCACCGTCTGCCCCATCTTGTGCATCCACAGCCTCTTCATCCTCTGTGACTGGGGGGACAGCAGTCACACATGTTTTTGGACGCAGACCTGCCACCTCTTTACCCGCAACAGCCAGTGTGATTGGCAGGTCGTCAGTTCATTGGGAAGTGGAAACACCTGCTAGTGTTGAGCGCTCTCCGACATCGAGAGCACCACCTTTGGATCAAGGCAACCTAACATGTCCGCCTGCATCTTCCTCACAGACCGGCAGTTGCCGGGGACACCCTACTCAACACCGTCTAAGCACAACAGCCAGCCCTCGGTCCCTCAGATGTGGAAAAGTAAAAGACCATTTCCTCCTAGCCATGAGAAAGAGGGTGAATTTCACCATCTGCAAGCTGTTGGCTACAGAAATGCTGCCTTTCCACCTGGAGGACACAGAGGATTTTCAAGACCTTATGTCCGTCACAGTGCCCCAGTACCAGATGCCCTGTCGGCACTACTTCTCAAAGAAAGGTGTGCCTGCGCTCCACTAGCATGTCGCACACAACATCACCGCTCCTTTGAGAAACTCTGTGTGTGACAGGGTGCACTTCACCACAGACACTTGGACGAGAAGGCATGGACAGGGGCGTTACATGTTGCTGACTGGGCACTGGGTAACTATGGTGACAGCAGGACAAGGGGCTGCTGTCCAAGTCTTACCGTCCCCACGAGTTGTGTGTTAATCCTCTTTATCTCGAACTTCCTCCACTGCTTCTGCCTCCTCAACCTCCTCTCGGTCCTCCACCTGCACCCAAAGCCTGTCTGGTAATGCCACCTGCTTTCTAACTGCGCAGAAGGAATCCTGCAAACCTCCTTACTATGCTGGCAGCAGGGCTCAACGCATCAGTGTTTACTTTGAAATGTCTGGGAAATGTGAGTCACACAGCTGAGGAGTTTTGGTCAGCTCTGGAGACCCAGTTTCATGAAAGGTTGTCTCCACTGGACCTGCAACCAGGGAAGGCCATGTGCGACAATGCTGCAAACCTGGGTGCGGCACTTCGCCGGGGCAATGTCACACACGTGCCTTGTATGGCTCACGTGTTGAACCTGGTTGTCCAGCAATTTTTAGCCCACTATCCCGAACTAGAAGGCCTTCTGCAGAGTGCACGGTCGCTGTGTGCTCACTTCCGCCGTTCGCATCCCGCAGTTCAACGACTTACATCTCTACAGAAGTCGTTGGGCCTGCCAGTTCACCGGCTGAAATGCGATGTGCCGACACGGTGGAATTCAATTCTGCACATGTTGCAGCGACTGTGGCAGCACCGACAAGCCCTGGTGCAATACGTTCTGACGTATAGCCTGGGCCAACGAGATCCAGAGGTGGGGCAAATCACGCTGGAGGAGTGGTCTCAGATCAGGGACCTATGAACCCTTCTGCACAGTCTTGAAATGGCGACGAAGATGTTTAGTGCTGACGATGCCATTATCAGCATGACTATTACGGTGATTTACATGCTGGAGCACATGTTAAACAGAATTCGGAGTCAGGTGGTGGGACAAGAGGAGGTGGAGGAAGTAGAGGAGGAGTCGTATGCAGAAGGGATAACATCTCCAAGGTCCAGACGGTTGGCAGCACCAAGGCGGCAGGCATGGGAGGGTGGGGGAGAGGGATTAACCAGGGCGAATGGTAGCAGCCAAACTGTTGAGGAAGGTGCAGGAGCCGAGGAAGAAGTGGAGGACGAACTGGCAATGGGCATGGAAGACTCATCAGATGAGGGAGACCTTGATCACATTTCTGTTGTGCGAGGTTGGAGGGAGAGGGCAGAGGAAGGAAGCATGATTCTTACCTCGCTACCAACACAACAAGGACTTGGTCCTTCTGGATGCGCAAGACACATGAGTGCCTTCTTGCTGCACTACCTGCAACATGACCCCCGGATTGTCAGAATTCGAAGTAATCCCGACTACTGGGTTGCCACACTCTTAGATCCTCGGTACAAAAGTATATTTGCCGAAATAATTCCTGCCATAAAAAGGTATTGACGAATGCAGGAGTATCTGTTGCAGAATCTTACATGTGCTTTTCCACAAAACACCAGTGGTGCACGTAGTGAATCTCACAGTTCTAACTTGCCAACTGGGACTGTCGAGTCTTCATCACTCAAACAGTAACAGTAACACAGTATCTGCTGGTAACAGCAATTTTGTGGAATCGTTTCACCACTTTTTTAGACCATCCTTTGCAAGGCCACAGGAGACAAGAAGTCTGACACATAGTCAATGCCTAGAGAGGATGGTACAGGAGAATCTCCAAGTGAACATCGAAGCCATGACTGTGTCACTGGACCCTTGCTCATTTTGGTATTCCAATCTTGAAAAATCGCCAGAGCTCGCCACTCACGCCTTGGAGATCTTGTCATGCCATGCAGCCAGCGTTCTCTCTGAACGTGTGTTCAGCGCTGCTGGTGGTGTGCTGACAGATAAGCGCACGCGGCTGTCCACTGAGAATGTAGACAGACTCACGTTCATAAAGATGATCAAATCATGGATTCGCAAGGACATTTCTACCCCTGTGTCATCCTTGGGAGACTAAAAGCTTGGGGATTTGGTAAAATCACCTCACCAACCGTTTTAACAACAGTGGGGCAATTGATGCCACTTAACCCTAGAACGCATGACCATAAAAATCTACACTTTCACATACCTGGGGCCCTTTAGGCCCGTGTGCAAATAACATGGAATAACTCAAACTCAAATGACAAACAACTATATACATGAAGAATACCTAGAGTTTCAAAATTCTAACTAAAGCAATCTTGCAGAAAATAGAAAACAATTAACTGGGCGGGCCTGCAAGGCCACAGGTATGCGTTCTAGGGTTAAGTGGTGTCTGTGCCACAATTTTGGGAGTCCCCTTGCTGTGTCTTACGTGACGTTGGCATCGTCAATTCCAGGTGGGTTGGGTCGCACCCCCCCCTTTTAACTGTAAGAAACTACATACACTATGGCTTGGGGTAACACAGATGGTTGAGTTTGAAGAGCTGTTTACTCAGAGGTCTGCTCCAAATCTTCAGTGTCTGCTAGTCAGCGTAGAATTTTTAACTGCATCTAGCCTAAGCAATACTTTGGGCGTAGTAGCCCAGCTGCGAAGCAAGCTGCACCGCCTGTGTATCTAATAAGAATTTTTAAATTAATCTAGCCTAGGCAGACTGTGGGGACCCCCAACCAAACCCAGATGCTCAGCCCCCCTACCTCCCCCCTTTCATGGACAACCCAATAATGTAACTCTTACAACTGGATGGGTGAGGATCGGTCACAGCTTTATTAACTCTTTATACTCATTCCATTAGAAAGGCATTTTATTTCTAAAATAATTCAGCTTGTTGCAGCATGCCCTGGGTCCCCACTCCGGCAAGTTGGCCAACAAGTGTAACTCTCCAACATGTCCTTTCTATTTCCAGGCCACGGAGGATCCAGCGTACTCGTATGCAGGACTCTGACCCCCACCCATCACTCTTAACGCTTGTTCCACTCCGTCCTGGAGTCCTGACAGGAATATGTCCAGTCCAATATCTATTAAGTGAACACCGTCGGGCCGTATGAGGCCTGCTTTATCTCCTTCCAGTTGTCGGTGTCGTATCACTACACCGCCTCTGTCTCTTCTAAATTTTGCCATCCGAATATTTATTACCCGCCTTGTCCATTCGATGGCCGTGATGTCTCGCGCACCTTGCCATACCGCTATCGGCACAATCTCTGACCATACTATAGCTAATTTTGTGAAAAATTCTCTGAAGCGCTCAGTGTCTAGTTTCATTATTGCCATTAGTTATGCGCTCTTGTGATGACCTAGGTTGTTTCCCCCGGCCTGTATAACTAAGATGACCGGACCTCTTGCCTCTCTCCCTACCTTGATTACCTCCATTAGTACCTGTGGCCATAGCAGGCCTCTAATACCTCTCCAGTTGAAATATGTGTTATGAAACTCTAATTTCCTCCCGCCTGGGCGGACTTTCGCCCTTTTTTGTGCCCAATATATATACGAGTGGCCTATCACTCACACTGTTGGCTTAGCGTCACCTGTAAAAGAAACAAACCACGTTAGGATAACAAGTCCGGTCTTATGTATCTCGCCAAACACGTGGATCGCCATCTCCCTATCCTCTGAACTTCCGTTTCTGACAGTCCTGCTCTTGCTGCTTCCGTGGCCGCACCTATGCGGAATGAGTGTGTCCCGTAATCTTTGGGGTGGTTCCCTGCCGATGTTATGCATTTATTAAATATAGCTTGGAACAGGTATCTTGATAATGGCGTTCCATCAATGTGTGATACGAAGAAATTACTTTGTGATCTGATGGTTAGATATGTTTTTACTATTGTTACCCGACTCAGTGTACCGTTTGTGGGTTGTAGAAGTACCCAAGTACCCCTGCCCGCTGGAACCGTTTTCGATTGGTGTATGCGTACACGTATTGCATTATTGGCTATGACTACTTCCTGGTGTAATAAGCGTCCACTGGTGGTAATTTTGGATTGAGGGACTAATTCGCTTATACATAGCGCCCCGAAGAAGGCGATCACAAATGCAGTAGACATTAGTGTTGCTTCAAATTGTGAGTGTCATGTTAATGGTGTTAGGGATAAGATGTGATAAATCAGTTTTAGTGACACGGGACGGGACGTCTACATTCCTGACTTGGCTGACCCCTTTTCCACCCTTTTATGGATTGTCTGATGATGAATCTTTGTCACATCTCCCCAATTCAGTAGTTGGAAGTGAAATGCTACTCCGGTCAGACACCGCTGCGCTGACGCCCCTGATATGCCCCTCATCATTAGCTGGTGGAGAAATTCTATGGTGACTTGTGATCTGGCTTGTTCACATTGGTCAACCCGTCTGCCTGCTACTAGTCGTGTCCACTCTTCCCATGCCTTACCGTATGCTTGCCACGTTGACGGGGCAACTGACGCTCTGATTAATGGCATCAACTATTCGCCACTAGATCCCATAGGGAGGGTGGGCAACTGTTGCCCGATGGGTGGGCGTTGTGGAAGAGCTCTGTGAAAATCTGCCAATTGAATTGTTATAAAGCATTAGCAGCAGCTTTATACCCCTCAGCATAGTGGCTAGCGCAGACCCATACATTGTGTTTTAGGCACAGGAATACTAGCCTGCGTAGTAGGCCTAGCACTGGGAGAGACGATGATGCCATCTTATTAATGCAGTGCGCTAGGCTGGTGTTTTGTGTTATGAAGCGTATATTTTTGTTAGCCAGGCGCGCGCCCCATATTTCTATTGCTACCACTATTGGGAAAAATTATTTTCAGGGCTAGATGCAGCTAAAAATTATTATTAATTTCAAAGCTGGTGGAGCTTGGTATAGATGGCCAAATACAATGAGTCCCACACACTGCTAGAAGCCCAAATATTTTTTCAGAGGTAGATGCAGATAAAAATTATTTTTAATTTGCAACCTGATGGAGGTCAGTATAGATGGACTAATAGAGAAAGTCCCACACACTGCTAGAAGGCCAACTATTTTTTCAGAGCTAGATGCAGATAAAAATTATATTCAATTTGCAACCTGATGGAGGTCAGTATAGATGGACTAATAGAGAAAGTCCCACACACTGCTAGAAGGCCAAATATTTTTTCAGAGCTAGATGCAGATACAAATTATATTCAATTTGCAACCTGATGGAGGTCAGTATAGATGGACTAATAGAGAAAGTCCCACACACTGCTAGAAGGCCAAATATTTTTTCAGAGCTAGATGCAGATAAAAATTATATTCAATTTGCAACCTGATGGAGGTCAGTATAGATGGACTAATAGAGAAAGTCCCACACACTGCTAGAAGGCCAATATTTTTTCAGAGCTAGATGCAGACAAAAAATTATTTTGAATTTGCAACCTGATGGAGGTCAGTATAGATGGACTAATAGAGAAAGTCCCACACACTGCTAGAAGGCCCAATATTTTTTCAGAGGTAGATGCAGAAAAAAATATATTCAGTTTGCAACCTGATGGAGGTCTGTATAGATGGACTAATACAACAAGTCCCACACACAGCTAGAAGCCCAATATTTTTTCAGAGGTAGATGCAGAAAAAAATATATTCAGTTTGCAACCTGATGGAGGTCTGTATAGATGGATTAATAGAACAAGTCCCACACACAGCTAGAAGCCCAAATATTTTTTCAGAGGTAGATGCAGATAAAAATTATTTTTAATTTGCAACCTGATGGAGGTCAGTATAGATGGACTAATAGAGAATGTCCCACACACTGCTAGAAGGCCAAATATTTTTTCAGAGCTAGATGCAGATAAAAATTATATTCAATTTGCAACCTGATGGAGGTCAGTATAGATGGACTAATAGAGAAAGTCCCACACACTGCTAGAAGGCCAAATATTTTTTCAGAGCTAGATGCAGATAAAAATTATTTTTAATTTGCAACCTGATGGAGGTCAGTATAGATGGACTAATAGAACAAGTCCCACACACAGCTAGAAGCCCAAATATTTTTTCAGAGGTAGATGCAGATAAAAATTATTTTTAATTTGCAACCTGATGGAGGTCAGTATAGATGGACTAATACAACAAGTCCCACACACAGCTAGAAGCCCAATATTTTTTCAGAGGTAGATGCAGAAAAAAATATATTCAGTTTGCAACCTGATGGAGGTCTGTATAGATGGATTAATAGAACAAGTCCCACACACAGCTAGAAGCCCAATATTTTTTCAGAGGTAGATGCAGAAAAAAATATATTCAGTTTGCAACCTGATGGAGGTCAGTATAGATGGACTAATACAACAAGTCCCACACACAGCTAGAAGCCCAATATTTTTTCAGAGCTAGATGCAGAAAAAAATTATTTTCAATTTGCAACCTGATGGAGGTCAGTATAGATGGACTAATAGAATGATGCTATGCCCAAAAGATTTTACTTCACTAGGTGCAGTAAAAAAATTGGTATTCTATACACAGGTGGTATATCTTGCAACACAGATAGGCTACTCCACTGACTAACACACTCTGCAATAGGCCAAAAAGGATTAGCTTTGCTAGATTCAGCCAAATGCTGTGAAAAAAACTTGCACAGCACTGGCTCAGACCTGCCTGGCAAAAACTGATAGGAACTGATGTAACCTAGTCCTGAAAAGGACTCCAATTACAATTAGTCTTTACTCCCACAATCTATCTATTTAAGAGCACAGACCTGCCTGATAAAAGTCATAGGAAATGCTGTAACCTAGTCCTTAAAAGGACTGCAATCACAACTATTCCCTACTCCCAAGCTATCTGTAGATTTGTGCGAAAATTGGCTTGAAATTAACAAGGTATAGCGCACACAGCAACAGCGGTACCGTCTAACACGCAGCTGCAGCAGTGAGAAAATGGTGGCGACGGGGAAAATGGCTTGGTCTTATAGGGCAAGGACATGTGACATACACTGCCAATGACACATGCCCTTGCTTGTGTGAAAAAAAGCACTTCGCTCCGTGTGTGCGCTGCTGATAGGCTGACAGATTGCACCTCCCCACTGTAAATGCGGGAAAGAGAAAAAAAAATGGAGATCTTCATTGTTCCTGCAGAGATCCATCCCCTGCCCCTCCCCCCACCCCGCTGTACACTCAAACTGCGTATTAACATTAATTTTCATCATTACTGAGAAAAAATCCAGTTATGATTTTGGTGCACGAACAGTTATCGAACATAACCTCGAACAGCCGAATTTTTCACAAATTGTTCGTGTTCGCCGAACGGCTCGAACACCGCCCAAAACAGCTCGAATTTGAGATTGGCGAACAGTTCGAGTAGAACAACGCTCATCTCTACTCCTCAGGTCCACCTTCTCATGGTATAAGGGTGTGAGTGCAACGTGTTCGCCCTTTTCCTTCTCCAAGGAGACCTCGTTCACCGCGTGACACTTTGCTAGGCGACCTTTGAGCTCTAAAACTTCTCCTTCCAGCTCAGTTACTCGCCTCTCAGCAGTCCATCTCTGAAGCTCTTCCTGCTTCAACTGCTCTTCCAGCAGCAAAGCTCTCTCAGACCTCTCTGTCTCCAATGCGCCCACTCGGCTCTCAATAGCCAGTCTCTCACGCTTCTCTTGCGTCCACTGGGCTTGTAGCAATTCCTTGAGCTGCTTGATCTCGGCTCCGACATCCACCGAATCCTCCGAGCCCACATCACTCGAGGAGGTATCTGCTTCATACCTCCCATCACCAGCGGTCAATTCCTGGCCCTGGTCTGTGGCTTTTCAGATGGACTCCTCCATCTTCTCTCGCTCAGCTTCCATCTTGCTGACTGTTTCCTTACGGTACGTCTCCGCCTTCTGGAGAGTATCACAGGACATCTGTAGCTCCTTCACCTGAGCTTCCAGATCTAGGGTCTTTCCCCGGAGATCATCATTCTCCTCACGGGTGTCTTGCAGAGTGGTCTCAACCACTTGGCGCACTTGCTCTGCACCCGCCTTATCCTCCTCTAGTTTTTCCTTCACCTTGAGGAGATCCTCATAATCTCTCTTACTCTGTTGCAGTTCCCTACTGCATTGACCACACTCCTTCTTGGAGTCACACAGCTCCTGGTTGAGCTGTTTGCGCAGTAGTTCTAGAATTTGTTCGCGTCCAGAAACACCATCCTGCCGCGCCTCCTTCTCAAGCTTCAACTGCAAAACCTCTTCCTTGATTTTGCGCCCGTCCTCCTTAATTGCGTAAAACATTTCCTTCCACTGGTTAATTTCCTCGTTGCTTCCCTTCAGGTCTCGCTGTAAATTCCTCACAGCTGGGTATAATTTCTGCCTTTCAGACTCCAGGTTCGGCTGGTCTGAGGACACGATCTCCAGGTCACTCTGACACTGCTGGCTGATAGGCTCCAGCTCTTGGTCACGACTGGCCGCCTCCTCTTTCAGGACTGTCAGATCCTTCTGACTCGGTACCGTACCGGAGGTTGCTACTGGCAACGTCACCTCCTCTTCTACCTCTAATGGAGGATCCACACTTGAAGCAAAGGCACACAGTACTACATTCTCTTTATTTTCATTTTCAGCCAAGTCTACAGGAGCAACCTTTTTGTGGCCCTTGCGGCGTCGAGGAGATGGGGACTCTCTCACCTCGTCTAACCCCTCCTGACTGAACTCTCTCTCTACTTTCATAGTGTCACAGTCAGCTACGGGGTCTGTGTCACTCTCCATGGTGTTGTGGACTAACAGGTCACCTCCCTCTTTGACGTCACCCCCTTCTACTGGAGCTACCCTGTTATCAACAAACCAGACAATGTGAACTGAGGTCTAAGATGGCAGACATACAAGAAACAGAGGCATGTTCACACTAGCAAAAAAGAAGCAAGACAAAAATATATCTCATACCCTACCATAATTATATATAAATGTAAAGCAAAATTGCATAATAAATATAGGGTACTTAGTGAACTATTTTTGATCAAAAAAAGTATACAAGCCGTCCCACCAGCGGCAAGGTGACCCTAAATTGGGACGGTACCTATACTGCCTATATTAAAAACATTACTGTATATCAAAGTTGAAGTAATGCATATAAAAGGGTAGACAAATAGGACCGGGTCCCAACTCCAGACCACCTAGGCCCGTGGTAAGCTACATATATACCAATCAGCTCAACAAAGGGCATGCCACACCCTTAAATTGCACAGAATGCAAACAAGTCAAAAAACCAGACAATGTGAACTGAGGTCTAAGATGGCAGACATACAAGAAACAGAGGCATGTTCACACTAGCAAAAAAGAAGCAAGACAAAAATATATCTCATACCCTACCATAATTATATATAAATGTAAAGCAAAATTGCATAATAAATATAGGGTACTTAGTGAACTATTTTTGATCAAAAAAAGTATACAAGCTGTCCCACCAGCGGCAAGGTGACCCTAAATTGGGACGGTACCTTTTGCTAGTGTGAACATGCCTCTGTTTCTTGTATGTCTGCCATCTTAGACCTCAGTTCACATTGTCTGGTTTTTTGACTTGTTTGCATTCTGTGCAATTTAAGGGTGTGGCATGCCCTTTGTTGAGCTGATTGGTATATATGTAGCTTACCACGGGCCTAGGTGGTCTGGAGTTGGGACCCGGTCCTATTTGTCTACCCTTTTATATGCATTACTTCAACTTTGATATACAGTAAGGTTTTTAATATAGGCAGTATAGGTACCGTCCCAATTTAGGGTCACCTTGCCGCTGGTGGGACGGCTTGTATACTTTTTTTGATCAAAAATAGTTCACTAAGTACCCTATATTTATTATGCAATTTTGCTTTACATTTATATATAATTATGGTAGGGTATGAGATATATTTTTGTCTTGCTTCTTTTTTGCTAGTGTGAACATGCCTCTGTTTCTTGTATGTCTGCCATCTTAGACCTCAGTTCACATTGTCTGGTTTTTTGACTTGTTTGCATTCTGTGCAATTTAAGGGTGTGGCATGCCCTTTGTTGAGCTGATTGGTATATATGTAGCTTACCACGGGCCTAGGTGGTCTGGAGTTGGGACCCGGTCCTATTTGTCTACCCTTTTATATGCATTACTTCAACTTTGATATACAGTAAGGTTTTTAATATAGGCAGTATAGGTACCGTCCCAATTTAGGGTCACCTTGCCGCTGGTGGGACGGCTTGTATACTTTTTTTGATCAAAAATAGTTCACTAAGTACCCTATATTTATTATGCAATTTTGCTTTACATTTATATATAATTATGGTAGGGTATGAGATATATTTTTGTCTTGCTTCTTTTTTGCCTGTTATCAACAGTCACATTGTCATTTTTAGGAGGTACCAACCCACCACCAGTAATTTTTTTTTGATTTTCTATCCTCCACGCTGTTTTGAACAACCGCCCCTTTTGTAGACTCCGCCCCATTTTTAACAACCACAGCGGCAGGGGAATTTTTACCAGAAAAATCAACAATAGTCTTAGGACTCAGTTCACAACAGCTCTTACCACCTCCCCGGGCACTCTGGGACAAGAAGGGCGCCCCCGGAGAGTTCAAGGAATGGTCCGCTGCCGCCTGTCTATATGGTGCCCACGGCTCCAGCGGTCCCAGCACCATGTCCAGTAGACGTTTCTCAAATTCCTGCTCCGGTTTTAACAGGCACTTTAATCGCTCTAATCGCTCAATAGCTTCAGACTCAGTTGCTGCTCCTTTCACAGCCATTTTTATCTGCTCCTGCATTTCCTCAGGACACAACTCACACACCGCTCTCCCCGGAAAAATCTTCTTGACCCCGCCGAGCCACAGCAAAACCGGATTTGAGTGCGACGACAACCTTCGCAACCCCGCCGAGTTGCAGCCGGATGCTTTAAACTTCATGAGCCCCGCCGAGCCACAGCAAACCAGGTTTGAGTGCAACGCTAATCTTCGCAACCCCACCGAGTTGCAGCCAGATGCTTTAATCCACACTCGTCCTGTGCCGTTGCCCCTAGCAACCAGACTGCAGCTGCCCGCACTCTCGAACCATATGTAAGGCAGCGCTAGACATCATAATGGGGGATACTCGCTTCGCTGCAACAATCAATGCACGCGTGCAATGTCTTTCCGTTTTTAAACAATGCCCAGCAGTTTATTACTTCATAAACCGCATATGACCGGGTCCAACTCAGTGGCACGCCGACACACATATATATAATATTCACGAGCCAAGTGACACACCGGCCCACTTGCTCCAGGTACAGCCTTCAGCAAGGTAATAACATAGCAATGTCCATATAACACAGGGTATTACCTTTGCCGGGTTTAGCTGTCTCAGTCCATTACTCCGCCACCACTGTGGCTTTGCGGCTTCCCAGGTGGGGGTCTCTAGCCATCGTTCCCTCAAAGGCCACTGACATCCACACAGGATCCAGGCTTTGCCTTTCAGGACTCTTACTCAAGCCTCTGCCTTCCAAGGCCACTAGCATCCACACAGGATCCAGGCTCTGCCTTTCAGGCACCAGGCTTCACTTGGCCTCACTAGGCCTCACACGGTCGGTGTCCCACACACACGGGAACAGGCCTTACGCCTCTCTCACAGAACACACCTGTCTCCCATCAAGCAGGGTTTATATATGCATCCCGTGCACACACACACACATACTGACAGGACCTTGCTGATGTCACAGACATGTGATCAGTCAGACATTCTGTGCGTGCCGGACCTGTGCTATGTCACAGTCATGTGACCAGTCACCTGAGGGTGAAGGTACATGGTCAGGAAAAACACATCCTGGACCATTACCGTAATGCCAGCAAGTCGCTGCATTACAATAGGAGCAGTATTATAGTAGTTATATTCTTGTACATAGGGGCAGTATTATAGTAGTTATATTCTTGTACATAGGAGCAGTATTATAGTAGTTATATTCTTGTACATAGATGCAGTATTATAGTTGATATATTCTTGTACATAGGGGGCAGTATTATATTAGTTATATTCCTGCACCTAGGGGGCAGTATTATAGTATTTATATTCTTGTACATAGGAGTAGTATTATAGTAGTAATATTCTTGTACATAGGAGCAGTATTATAGTAGTTATATTCTTGTACATAGATGCAGTATTATAGTAGTTATATTCTTGTACATAGGAGCAGTATTATAGTAGTTATATTCTTGTACATAAGGGGCAGTATTATAGTAGTTATATTCTTGTACATAGGAGCAGTATTATAGTAGTTATATTGTACGCTCTCCTTACAGGTCCCTCCACTTCTGACTGCCCTTTGACTGCCTTGTGACGTGGGTTTGAGTTCCTCGGTATGTATACATACACTTTCTGGGGAATATGTATACACATCAGTGAGTGAGTCACTATACATTTTTTCCATGTCATAAGGACATTACTATATAACATTGTGGGAAATTAGTACAGAGTTGTTATCCATTTCTCTCCCCATGGTGACATCTTCTTTGCTCCTATTGTCTGAGATTAATGATGTATTTATGTATAATAGAGGACTTACCATGGAGATTGTCATGTGGAGTGGGTTGTTTCTAAGTTCTTCCTATTGTATCTTTCCTTACCCTCATTATGTACCTGACTATTTATAATAAATTTTGCTAATATCTTTTTCAAATTAGTGGCCCCTTTATCGTCTTTTTTCTATTTTTTGTGCTTTGTATGTATTTTTGGCGATGGGGTTTATTTAGTCCATTTTAGGTAGTGTTCACTATGGAAAGAAATATAATGTTAATTTAGAAGATACACCCGAATTAGGGTGCATACACTACCCTTTCTCCATGAATTGTGTGTTTTACACTTTTTGTGCTGTGTTTTGCACAGGTATTTTCTTTTCTGGCAATATGGACTATAAGGCCAAGGAAAAATCCTGGCTGTCGCAGATTGATCAGGCCTTTGGGGGTAATGTGACGGATGGTGTTGTGGTGGCTGATCAGAGTTGGGATGAAAAATCATTGTCAATCCAAAAACTACTTATTAAAAGAACAAGATTATGGTGGAACAGGGCATTTCTGGGAAAATATATTACTCGTCAAATGATCCCACGTGGACTACGTGTACTTCAGATCTTTCTTTCACTCCTCACATCAAATCACTCGCTCGTTCATGTCATCTACACCTCAAAAACATCTCAAGAATCAGGACTTTTCTCACCTTTGACTCGGCAAAAACTCTTACTGTCGCTCTTATTCATTCTCGTCTTGACTATTGCAACGCTCTACTAATTGGTCTCCCTCTTACTAAACTCTCCCCTCTCCAATCCGTCCTGAACGCAGCAGCCAGGATCATATTCCTCGCCAACCGCTACTCAGATGCCTCTTCCCTGTGCCAGTCATTGCATTGGTTGCCCATCCAATATAGAGTTCGTTTTAAACTTATCACGCTTACCCACAAAGCGCTCCATGCTTCAGTACCCCCCTACATCTCCTCCCTTGTCTCAGTCTACCACCCTACACGTGCCCTCCGTTCTGCAAATGACTTGAAACTAAAATCCTCCATAATCCGAACTTCCCACTCCCGTCTCCAAGATTTCTCGCGTGCTGCGCCAATTCTCTGGAATGCACTACCCAGGACAGTTCGATTAATTCCCAATACCCACAGTTTCAAGCGAACCCTAAAAACACATTTCTTTAGACTGGCGTATCACCTAAACACACTCTGTCCATCCCAGCTTTCCCCCATATTAAAATCTTCTTCAACTTCGGGTTCAAACCAACCATGCACATAAAAGCCTCTGTCAGGACTGCACACATACTGGCTGGCGACCAGTCCATGTATTATTATTTATCCTATTCAGTATATCAAGGCTGCATTATACAATATATGTACTTTTTACCTTTTGTGTCTCCCCCACTTCCTCATAGACTGTAAGCTCGCGAGCAGGGCCCTCACTCCGTTCGATATGAGATATGCTTATTCTGTATTGTCTGTATAAGTCCCCCCTAAAATTTGTAAAGTGCTGCGGAATATGTTGGCGCTATAAAAATAAACTATTATTATTATTATTATTATACGTGTAACCCCCACATTTTTAGTAGAAAATGAATTATTTATTACTAAATGGGAGGAAACATGCACTAATTGCTCATAGTCATTGATGCAACTATTGGTAGATCTCAACTCCCAATCTATTACGGAATTGGATGCCCAAATCGATATGGCACAAGCGGATTTCCATTCTAATTGTCCACCTGAGAAACTCCCTAATTTCGACCTACAAATTGATAAGGTGTTGGATTCCACTGTTAAGAAGATTCAAGACACACAGATGTCTAAATTCAGTAGAGACATGAGAGACTACCATCTTAAAAAGGTATATCTGTGGCGTAAATCTGGAACGCAAGCTTCTAATCTTTCACGTAAATTATCCAATTCTTCTGCTACATCCTTGAGTGATCATTCTGAAGCTTCCTCTTCATCAATGATGACAAGGTCTGGCACCTCCAATAAAAGAATGCGGGAAGCTAATTTCCATCCGTACAAATGTCAGAAGTACAAATCACCAGACCACAAGAGGAATGATTTTAAGGTAATCAACCTTAGTAACCATATTTTGACAGATTCTGATATGTCCCTTCTAAGTAAGGGACTATCATTTGCGCCAGCTGCCCAATTTGATGTCTTCACGGCTATCAAAGATTTACACATCTTTGCAAGGGCTTTGATTTTCAAGAGGCATTTTTTTGATGGTGGTCTCCATGATCTCTTTCCTACAGAGGAGGAACAGGCTGCGGTGAGAATATTGGAGGACCTGTCCATTGAACACAACACTCCAATTGGAGGTAAGATCCCGGACTCTATACGTCCCCGGTCTAGGAAGTTTCCCCCTCTTACGTCATGCGCCAATGTGGATCTTTTTGTTAAAATTGTCGCGGATGAATTCTTGGCGCTTCCCCGCCATATTTCACGTGACAATTTAACTAAGGATGAACGTGATAGGTTGAATGTGTTACAACAACTACCTGATATCGTAATCAAGCCTGCAGATAAAGGGGGTAATATTGTCGTGTGGCCAATGTTAATGTATGAGAAAGAGGCATACCGACAATTAAACAATAAGATCTGTTATAAAAAACTTACTTATAACCCCCTTATCTCATATATGGCTGAACTCAAATCTATTATTAATTGGGCTGTAGCAGACCAAACTATCACCCAGGAATTGGCCTCCGCCCTTTTGATAGCTGAACCTACCATTCCCACACTCTACCTGTTACCCAAAATTCATAAGGATGCCGCTATTCCGCCTGGTCGCCCAATCATCTCGGGAGGAGGAAACTTCCTGGAACATGTTAATAGGTGGATTGACTCGCATCTGCAGCCGCTGGTTGAGTGCCTGCCCTCTTTTCTCAAGGACACTGGTGAATTGTTGAGGAAGGTGGACGGGCTGTACATTGAGGACAGCACCATCTTGGTGACTGCGGATGTGGAGTCACTCTACACTAATATTAGACATGTTGATGGCCTCTCTGCGGTCAAGTTCTTTCTTGATACCTCTACTCTACCAATACCATTAAGGTCGCTCATTCTTGAGCTACTTGAATTTACCCTTAACCATAATTTTTTCACATTCAATGGGTCCTTTTTCCTGCAGCTCCAGGGGACAGCCATGGGCGCAGCCTTTGCGCCCGCCTATGCTAATCTGTTCCTGGGTCTGTGGGAAAGGGACCTCTGCCTGTCAGATCGTGAGGAGGCGATGTGCCGCGTCCTCTTTTGGACGCGTTACATCGACGACATCCTCATGATCTCGCATGGTTCATTATCATCTCTACAAATGTTCATGGGTCAGTTGAATCTCAATGATTTCAATATTCATCTCACCTATCAATTCAATCTACATCAAGTGGAGTTTTTGGATGTCTCCCTAAGGAGGGATGAATCCAATTGTCTCCAAACTACTGTGTTTCGCAAGCTCACGTCAACAAACATTTTTCTGCATGCCACATCTTCACATCCTAGACACATGATTCAGTCGGTACCGGTGGGACAGTTCCTCCGAATCCGGAGGATTGGCTCCACTGATGCCGACTTTGAGAGGCAAGCCTCGGAACTTAAAGAGAGATTCCATACTAGAGGCTATAGCTGTTGCATGATCAAGAGGGCATATAACAAAGCAAAATTCTCGTCTCGACACAGTTTAATATATGGTAGCCAAATAAGAGGAAATGATAATGAACAAGTGCGGTTTGTCACTAATTTCCATTGCCAATTCTCCCGTATGAGAAATATCCTTGCTCGATCATGGCATATTCTCAAAGCTGACAATGTCTTATCACGGTTTATCCCAGATAGGCCGTCCATTTCTATCAGACGCTCCAGGAATCTTCGTGATTACCTGGTACACTCACATTATGAAGGTTCGGCGGTCACTACATTCTTGAATGGGCAGACAAGAAGAGGTGGATGTGTCCCCTGTGGTCGATGAGTAGCATGCCCAAACGTTGAACGGATTGATACATTTTTTAATTTTGATAGGTCTAAGACTTATAAAATTAATAGGGCAATTACTTGTACTACAAAATATGTGATCGATTTTGCCACATGTCCCTGTGGACTTATATATGTGGGCATGACCACCCGTCAATTTAAAGTACGGATCCGTGAACACGTTTTGGGCATTTTAGCTGCAGCCGACCACACGGACACATCCACCCTTAAAACTATACCACGCCATTTTAAGGTCCACCATGATTGTAATGCTTCACTGTTCAAAATAAGAGGTATTGACTGTATTGTACCTAATATAAGGGGTGGCAAGGTGGGGCTTAAACTTGCCCAATTGGAGTCCCGTTGGATCTGGACCCTTAACACCTTACACCCCAAGTGTTTAAATGAAAGTATAAGCTACTCTCCTTTCCTTTGACCCGCCACCACTCCTATCCAATTACATCTTAATTGGTTCAATAGTGTGGAGCTTTGTTTTTAATTTTTGTTACTTACCGCTATTTTTTCGTATATTATCTAGGATTTTCTTCTTATCTGGATGTCTCCTGTTCACTTTTTTCTGGGGACCGCTCCACTGACTGTGTGAATATAAAATGTTTCATCGACGTTAGAATCCACAAAAGACTGCATATACCACAAGAGAACATGGAGAAGAACAGGGTGCATCTATGCTTTGTGTTATTTGCATATATAAATGTGTGGTTATGGTATACACTGTGTATATTTCTTTGATGTTTAAATTAATATAACATAAATATGACATTTCTTTGATGGAAATAAATAAATGTATATGTGTGTACTATATCCAATTTCTGTATGGCATCTTTAGGCACCTTTAATGCAATATTTGCAGATTAGTTTAATGCACCCTGTTGTGACCCATAGGAAAATAGAAGATATATATAATCGATTTGAATCAGGTCATCTTTTTTGGCCCCTAATATATTATCTTTATACTCCATTCTGTGTTCCCACTGACTGTGGGTTCTAATGTGTGTATGTGTGTGTGTATGTGTATGTGTATGTGCATGTATGTATATATGTGTGTATATGTGTTATGTATGTGTATATATATATATATGTATGTATGTATATTTATATATCTTCCTTTATTGGATATATTTATGGATGTATGGGGTTTGCAGCTATTTAGCTGCTTTTAATGATATACTTGGCCTTTTTGATTCATTATCTATTATGTAATCTTCTGACTGTGGTCTCCTTTAAAATAATTTATAATAATTTAAATAATATGCTGTCATGCACCAGTGTTCGTATTGTCCCCTTTTATATGTGTTTTTTATTCCCAATCATACAATCGATTATTATTTTCGTTGGCACTTACATATATGGGAATGCTGTGACCTGGCACGCATGCGTGCTGTGGGGCTCTTGACGTCTGCCTGCCCTCTGTGTCTCCTTTGATATCCGGTGCAGCGCTTGCTGCTGCCGGATGTCATTTGACGCGGACGCCGGCCGGCGTCTTGTTCTCCATGGTGACGCATGCGTCACTTCCGGTCCACGCGGACGCCGGCCGGCGTCTTCATTTCCATGGTGACACCACTATAATTTCCGATTTCTGTTGCCATCTGGCGCCTATAAAATTGGATGCATTCATTTCACCCACATGCCCCCTGACGAAGGGTGACCGAAACGCGCGTTGGGGCATCCTGCTCCACGTGTACGCTCTCCTTACAGGTCCCTCCACTTCTGACTGCCCTTTGACTGCCTTGTGACGTGGGTTTGAGTTCCTTGGTATGTATACATACACTTTCTGGGGAATATGTATACACATCAGTGAGTGAGTCACTATACATTTTTTCCATGTCATAAGGACATTACTATATAACATCGTGGGAAATTAGTACAGAGTTGTTATCCATTTCTCTCCCCATGGTGACATCTTCTTTGCTCCTATTGTCTGAGATTAATGATGTATTTATGTATAATAGAGGACTTACTATGGAGATTGTCATGTGGAGTGGGTTGTTTCTAAGTTCTTCCTATTGTATCTTTCCTTACCCTCATTATGTACCTGACTATTTATAATAAATTTTGCTAATATCTTTTTCAAATTAGTGGCCCCTTTGTCGTCTTTTTTCTCTTTTTTGTGCTTTGTAGTTATATTCTTGTACATAGGAGCAGTATTATAGTAGTTATATTCTTGTACATAGGGGGCAGTATTATAGTAGTTATATTCTTGTACATAGGAGCAGTATTACTGTAGTTATATTATTGTACATAGGAGCAGTATTATAGTAGTTATATTCTTGTACATAGGAGCAGTATTATAGTAGTTATATTCTTGTACATAGGGGGCAGTATTATAGTAGTTATATTCTTGTACATAGGAGCAGTATTATAGTAGTTATATTATTGTACATAGGAGCAGTATTATAGTAGTTATATTCTTGTACATAGGAGCAGTATTATAGTAGTTATATTCTTGTACATAGGGCAGTATTATAGTAGTTATATACTTGTACATAGGAGCAGTATTATAGTAGTTATATTCTTGTACATAGATGCAGTATTATAGTTGTTATATTCTTGTACATAGGGGGCAGTATTATAGTAGTTATATTCTTGTACATAGGGGGCAGTATTATAGTAGTTATATTCTTGTACATAGGAGCAGTATTATGGTAGTTATATTCTTGTACATAGGAGCAGTATTATAGTAGTTATATTCTTGTACATAAGGGGCAGCATTATAGTAGTTATATTCTTGTACATAGGATACAGTATTATAGTAGTTATATTCTTGTACATAGATGCAGTATTATAGTAGTTATATTCTTATATATAGGAGCAGTATTATAGTAATATTCTTGTATATAGGGACCAGTATTATAGTAGTTTTATTCTTGCACATAGGAGCAGTATTATAGCAGTTATATTCTTGTACATAGGGGGCAGTATTATAGTAGTTATATTCTTGTACATAGGGGCAGTATTATAGTAGTTATATTCTTGTACATAGGGGCAGTATTATAGTTGTTATATTCTTGTACATAGGGGCAGTATTATAGTAGTTATATTCTTGTACATAGGGGCAGTATTATAGTAGTTATATTCTTGTACATAGGGGGCAGTATTATAGTAGTTATATTCTTGTACATAGAGGGCAGTATTATAGTAGTTATATTCTTGTACATAGGAGCAGTATTATAGTAGTTATATTCGTGTACATAGGGGGCAGTATTATAGATGCGAGATTATTTTACACATGGGGCAATATTTTAGTAGTTATGGTAGCATAAGGTTATCAGTTTGGCAGAAGGGTTGCATTACTGGCCTAAGCTGAGTATTTTTCTATGCTTGAAGCTGGGGCAGCTTTGCCTTTGCAGCATGATATGAGTGCAGGGCCAGTGATCCAGCCTTCATGAGAGCATCACTTAGAAGCTTTATAGCAAACAGCTCGCAAGCGCCAATTTTTGTAGGTGGATGGTAACCTTGGCAACGAACTGTAAACTATAGAATTAGAAACCCTTCCATTCTTGAGAGTTTTTTTTTTTTATAATAAGTAAATTGCAAAGTAGTTTCCAGTAGTTTTCAATGTTACCAATTTAATAAGATATGACAATTCTGCTAAGGGGAGAATAGAGGCATTGATATTTCTAGAGGAAATTATTACTTTGTGATATTATTATTTTTTAGGGTGTTTTACTACATAGAGGTCACAGTGGGGAAACTATTTTTAAGGAACGCAATAGTGGGCATTATTTCTATGTGGGGCAGAAAGCATGACACTTTTATCGTTTTGTGCACAGTACAGGACACCATGGCACTATTATTTTCGGGGGGCATTATTGTTTTCAGGGGTGGTGTCTATTTGGCAGTATATTTTGGGGTTAATTTTACTAAGTACAACAATATTTCTGCGGAGTTTGTGTACGCTGGGAATAGGTGACAATAGTGCTGAAACTGTGAGAAGTCAAATGTTTCTGTAATGCAAACACTGCAAATGAGTCGTGACTGGAAGAAGTCGTCATAGCGGTCTGGGCCAGTTGGAAAAATGGGAAAAGTGAATGACTCGATCAGAAAGAGCATTGCTGTAGATTCACTGGATATAATTGTACGATTATCACTTATATGGTCTGTATAAACGTTATCTATTATTATATAATGACAGGATAGTGTAAATAATGGAAGTGATCTGATCACGTAGACAGTGCATCTCCGATTTCTATATTGTCAGGACTTCTGCCTTCTTGATGGCCATGATGTTTTGTAACTATGCAGTTTATTTAAAAACTCACAAATGTTACTGATTGCATTTGGGTTATGGAGGATATCTGAAGTCTGAAACTTTGCCCCCATGATAACATTTTGATAGAGGCTCTTACGTCTTTCCATAACTCCTTGTGATTTTTATATATCACTGTGCAGCAAAGTCGACTCTTTCATTGACTGTGTTTTGATATTATGCTTTGTGCATCATTATACTCCTTAATTTCTGCTTAAGTTGCAGTCTTATGTAAAGCCACAAGTAGAATGGTAAACTCAGCTGAATTTAAGATCTTTAAGTACATTTCTATTATTCAGATAGTTTTTTGTTTCTTTTTTTAAAAAAAGAAATACAATTTCTTAATGAGAATGACACATTTATTGATACGATTGATGTAATGTGTCAAGAGAAAAGACGTATGAAGCGTCTAGTTGGCAGTAACAGTGTTGGAGATCCAGGAGTTGTAGTTGCAGACCTTGGTGTAGACACCAGGATAGTTCCTTTGGGCACAGCCGTATCCCCAGGAGACAACACCATGCAGCTGTCCATTGCAGACCACGGGTCCACCAGAGTCACCCTGAGAAGAGGAAATATATTATTATAAGTCCATGATAAGCAGATGTTAAGATGTACTATAGAAGCCCCATTACAAGAGCGTAAAGGTTGGTTTTATGTGGCTTTTCTCAATACGTTAAATGGCCATAACACCCTGAAAATCTGAGTTCATGCAATAATGACCTGGACCTAGTAATATGAACCTGTACCTAGTGATTAGATCCTAGAAATGTGGAGCTGTACCTAGTCATCAGAACCTAGTGATGTGGACCTGTACCTAGTCCTCAGAACCTGGTGATGTGGACCTGTACCTAGTCATCAGAACCTGGTGATGTGGACCTGTACCTAGTCATCAGAACCTGGTGATGTGGACCTGTACCTAGTCATCAGAACCTGGTGATGTGGACCTGCACCTAGTGATCAGAACCTAGTGATGTGGACCTGCACCTAGTGATCAGAACCTAGTGATGTGGACCTGTACCTAGTCATCAGAACCTGGTAATGTGGACCTGTACCTAGTCCTCAGAACCTGGTGATGTGGACCTGTACCTAGTCATCAGAACCTAGTGATGTGGACCTGCACCTAGTGATCAGAACCTAGTGATGTGGACCTGCACCTAGTGATCAGAACCTAGTGATGTGGACCTGTACCTAGTGATTAGAACCTAGAAATGTGGATATGTATCTAGTGATCATAACCTGATGTGGAGCTGTACCTAGTGATCAGAGCATAGTCATGTGGACCTGTACCTAGTAATTGGAACCTAGTGATATGGCTCCTATCTTTTGAACTGAACAGGTTACTAGTGATCTGGATCTGTACTTAATGATCTTGGACTCTGCCTACTGACCTGAAAATGTGTCTTTAAGAGGTCCTGGAAACAGTGTTTGGTGTCCCCTTTAAGTATTATGCATACCTTGGCTGTCATTGGAAAGAGTTGGCCAGTGATATCACAATGACACCATCGACAGTTCAAGTGGATTCTACTCACTAGTACGCACCAAGTGTGATGATTACAATATCTTTTTAAAATGTAACAGTCTTCACCAGAGGTGGAAAGTTGATTTACAGCAGTAAACTAACAATGGTGACCCTTTTTACTCATAATTTCTACATTCTGCTGGCAAACACTTCAGCAGCACTTGTGTCACAGTGCTCAATGTTCAATCAGACACTATCTCTTGATATCATTCAATGTACAGTGCAAAAAAACATCCACAAGGCTGGTCTCAGTCTCTTATCACTGTCACTTTTCTTAGTAACTCGCTTAGTTACTCACGCACAGAAAGTTGTATCTGGCTGTCTCTGATTTGATAAGTCTGGGCACACTCAGATTTCAGACATGGCTTGTGTGGCAAACCTCAAAGTCTGAAGTAGCCCTCTTTACACCTCTCTGCTGTATGTAATATACACTCTTATGGCAGCTAACTGCACTCTGTCCGCAGATACACTCTTTACTGACAGGAATAAGTCTCTTTTCTCCTTTTTGTGGTCAATTCTCCCCTTATCTCTGCAATAGTGACCCTATCATCCAGGAGAGCTTTTCTCCTCTTGGGGCAGACTACAACCACTGTTGTGCAGGATGGAGCTTTGTATATGCACCTTTGTTCCCTGGGGTGGCACAATAATTGGCAAGTTTTAGCTATTCCTATACTTGCTAACTTACTATCTGGGTTTCTGCATCTTTCAGTATGCAAACTCATTTCTGAGCTTAATTTACACTTTCTTTTAAATAGAAGGCAAATAGGAGGCAAAAGGCAGACATGCCAATGCTCAGTCCACACTCACAATGTCTCAGCATTCCACACAGCAGCTCAGTGTGTTAACTGTTTATGATCTGTGATTCTAGACTACATACAGATCAAAGGAATGGCAATCACACTGGAAGGGGTGGGTGAACCAAGATAACATTTTACCTGGCAGGAATCTTTGCCACCTTCCAGATATCCAACACAAATCATGTTGCTGGTGATCTCTCCGGGGTAGGCGTTGCTACACTGGGAGGCAGTCAGAATGGGGGCGTTCAGGCACTGGAGGAGATCGGGGTAGTTGGCTGCAAAAAAAAGAACACGCGAGTACTGTATTATATCTGTATGTATTAACTGTCTTTGGAGCTGTGATGGACTATATGGCCCCGGCGTAACAAGTGCAACATTGTCTTTCACTACAAAAGTCCAAGTCCTGTGCTAATGCAAGGATTTAGTGTTTGTATTTAATGGGTATCTATAGGTCTGCAGTGTGTGAATATGTAGCGAGTATACAGATATTTGAGGCAATAAGTAAGGATGTTTATGAATATATGGTGACTTGATGACTTACATCCACTGCTGAGGGTGTTGCCCCATCCGGAGATCAGACAGCTGGTGCCGGCAGGTGCGCAGCCACTGGGCAGACCAATAGCCTGGACGTAGGCGTTGAGGGTGGCGGGAGAAGACAACTTGATCAACATGATGTCATTGTCCAGGGTTCTGGAGTTGTAGCTTCCATGACGAATGACCTTGGCGGAGTTGATGAACTGTTCGGTACCTTCATTTTTTTCAATGTTATGCTCTCCCAAGCGAACCTGAATGCTCCTATAGTGTAAATATACATGTTCTTATCGAAATGTGATAGGGTCACTATGATCCAGCACAGCAGTAAAACCAGTTCATACCTTGTGATGTAAATATATAATGCTTTAAAATTATTATTTTCATGGAGAATAATTCAGTTGAATTTAACAATGAAGTTTTCCCAAAAAAGTAAAAAAAAAAAAAAAAAAAATGTGAAAAACATCATGCAAACTTGATCTTTTTCTGTCACTCGTCTACGTTTCTATATTACTTGTTGGTAACATACACACAACGTCGTGCCAGGTCGCCTTAACAAAAGAGGAGATGGGGATTCTGGCAAGTATTTGGCGGTTTGCAGAACTTCTGTCCAATGGCTATGGCCTGCTGACATGGACTCTGGACCAAGGTCCTGGAAATGTGTTCACTCGTGTAGAAATTATGTATTTTCATTTTTTACCTGGGTCCCATGTATTAATAAGAGCCTAGTGATATGGGGGAGAAGCAACAAGTAACTATGTAATTCTAAACGTCAGGAACTAAGCATGGAAAAAGGTTACACCTCCGACCATTGTCTTAGCCACAAAAATGACTTCCCTTGCTTATAGGGTTCATTCTTTTCAAGGTGCAGCTCATTTTCTTAATTTCATTTTTCTTTCTAAATTTGTACATCTTCTGGCTTGTCTTGTATACATTAAAATGTTCATTTATTTGACTCATTTTATGATCAGTTTTACCAAACATCCATTGTATTCCATTTACATTTTTCATGTATTTTTTACTCTTTTCCCTTCTGATCTTTAAGCATTTCTTTTAACCAATATTTGTATACAGAAAAGTGCAAAAAAATATTGATGAATTTCTTCATTTAAAAACTCCATATAAAGGATTTTTTTTTATATTTAAAGAGGTTTTTATAGAACATTTGGTTGTGACTGTGTCTGGTACTGCAGCTGAACTCCATGCAAGTGATTAGTACTGAGCAGTAGTACCAGGCACAGTCACAACCAAATATAAGGTGGGTAAACAGTAATGAATAAGTAGCACTTGGTGGAACAGAGAAATATTAGAAGAGCAATTATTAGTTGTCAGACCCCCAATAATTCAGATAATCTAAGGACTGGTCATGAATGCTATAGTCTCAAAACCCCCCTTTAATTCACTAGGACTTACGACTTGTAACAGTGAGCAGCAGAGATCACCCATAAGCTGTTAACCAGAGAACCTCCACAGAAATGATAGCCAGAGTTCAGAGATGCCTGGTAGGGGATGGAGTTTTTGTTGCAGGTGTAACCTCCGACGATTTTATCATCGTCGTCGAAAGCCGCTGTGAAATGAAAAAAAGAAAGTAAAAAGTTTAGTAACATATATAATAATAATAAAAGCCCATCTACCACACAAAATTGCTCTTGTATCATAAATGACACCTAATAGTAGTAGGTTTTGTATTGTCTCTGTTGGTATTCATACCTGCTACTCCGAGAAGGACTGCTACTACAAGAAGCTTCATGGTTGATTTCTAAGTCGAATTGTACTTGTTCACCGGCTTGTTTCCTATTTATATATTTTCACTGGAACATGGTGGGATCAGGTCCAAGGTCATCTGTCCTTGATTGAAAGGAATTCTCTAAAATTAATCGCTTTGTGGTAAATAAATGGACAATTGCCCGAAGTTCCAAATGGTCTTAATGACAAAATTCCCATGATAAGAATTTATTTTTGAAGTCTTGATCAAAGTTATATTGTCCGTCCAGTGGTTCACCTCGTTTGACACTCACCCCACACGTATCTAGTGTGCAGGTTTGACCACTAGCAGAGCAGGGAAGATTCCCCCACAGTTGGTTAGATTTTCAGTATTCGTGTCCAGTCACTGACCAGTCCTTCTGGACCCATAATTGTCTTCTTTTTGGTTCTGGTAGAAGAAGTAACTTGTATGTGGTGGTATTGTGTCTTTGCTATCATACCAGTCAGAGGAGTCAACCATGGGTGCCATAGCCTTTGCCTGTTCATCTACTATGGTCAATTTGGCAATGGTAACAATATCATATTATCAAAGCACTATGGAACCAATTTAAGCTTGTGGATGCCATGTTTTTGTAGACTGATTCGCGGGAAATGTTGTAATTTAGAACTAAAAAGCAGATCTAAAATAAGAAGAGCCCTCTTCATCCAATAAATGGTTGGTCAGCCGAGCTGTAGACGGCCAGGAGGACAGTATATATAAATGTAATAGATATTATACAATAAAGTTTCTAAAATTATCATTGGTGGTGAGAGCCAAGGACAGGCTGACTAAAGAAAGCATTAAGGAGATTCTGGTTGGTGGATCTCACTCTATGAAGTGGAGAAAACTCTAAAGATTTTTACTGGATCCCCGTGAAATCTGCCAAAAGATACCTAAAATCTATAGCAACTTGACAACTATTCAAGTTATTGTGCATGTCTTGGCCCCCAAAATCTTCTCTCTGGAACACTACTAACACTAATACCAAATACCGATGCTATGCTTGCTGATGACAGTAGGCTTTGTGGTAGCATGGAAATAGCCAGCGCGTATCTCACTGTCCTGTTTCAAACCTCTCAATCTACAGGGTGGGCCATTTATATGGATACACCTAAATAAATTGGGAATGGTTGGTAATATCAACTTCTTGTTTGTGGCACATTAGTATACGGGAGGGGGGAAACTTTTCCAGATGGAAGGTGACCATGGAGGCCATTTTGAAGTCCATTTAAAAAAATGTGTCATGTGACACATCAAACTTGTGTCATAGGATCATCCTGTGGTGGCTATCCAGTTAGCTGGGAACCCAAGGCAGTCACATACGATTTCTGGATGGCACGTCTTTTGTAACTTTGGCTCTTAACTCAACATTTCCCATAAAATGAATAGCTTTAAGAAAATCTAATGATTTCGCAATAAGCTATCTCAAAATGTCTAGGCTAAATGTGTTCTTGTGTGGTCACCTTGTGGTTGTGATGTGCGTTGTAGCCTTTTAACACAATATATTGAACTTGTTTTGTGAGAAATTGGAGTTCTTAACATAATTAAAGAAAATATAAGGGCCACCCAATCAGTACAAGTGGGATGTGCTCTGTTTTTACTACTGTGAGCCAGAAAATTATTGTCTCATGTATCATTGAAAAATTGCACACTATTAATGTCTCTGCACCCCAATAAAAATCAAGAAAGTTTTGCAGAAAATAAGATGATAAATCTTTCTGCCAATAGCTGGTAACTTGATTTGTACATCATACATTTCACATTTCATGCTGCTCTTGGATGTATTTGTTTTACAACAGCACACCGCGTGGTCCGGCATGGAATTACAAATAAAACTTACCAGTGCTTTAAAACGTGTCTATTGCGATATCCTTATTTTTATAAAGCAGTAATACATGTAAAACTTTGTAACATACAGTATCATAGAATGGGAAAGTAATATTTTCATTAGCGTGTAAGTTCATTTTCTGGCTTTTAGGTTCTATGTAAATGAAATATGTTAACGCTCTGAAAATTTTGACTAGTGGGAAATAGTAAAAAATAGGAATTAAGGACAGATATTAGGATCACTTCTAATGTCTTTTGAATGTGGAAAGAAACTGGAGGAAGCCCATGCAAACAACATACAAACTCCTTGCAGATGTTGTTCTTGATGGGATTTGAACCCAGGACCCCAGCTCTGCCAACTGAGCCACCATGATAAAGTGCTTCTCTCATACCACAAAGGATTTTTACTCCAGCACATTAGATTTAGTAGCCATCACCAGTTTACATACAGTAAAATGAGCTCAGACTAAATTCGGGCCATCTGGCCACTAAGTAAACACTTGCAACATCTGTCGTTGACAAGTGCTGGGCCTAATGCCCGCAACCTTCAAACACGACAATTATTCCATGCCAATTTTCATGCTGGTGACTCTCTCATGGACTGATATTACCTATGCTCCAAAGATTGAAATCGGGGGTCTTCTCCTTCTAGTACATCCCGAGTGGATTGGAGTCTTCTCATCTCCTGTGATTCCATGGTAAGATTTTGTAATGAATCCTGTCAAATACTGGGCTGTTTTGGGACAATAGTGGTGGAGTTTATATAAACATCATCAAAAAGTTCTTAGTTCCACTTACTTTGGGTGTTTTCTTGGACAGGGTTCCTGGCAGTAACTGTTGGGACTTAAATCGAAACTTAAATGTCATATTTTGTCAACAGTAATGTTGGTTAGTAGTAGAAAAGACATTTTCTCTTACAAAATATAGCAAATATATCACACGAAATGGTCCTAAAAGCTACAAGTCTGCCTATAATAGTGAGCCAATTGTTTCTTCAGGTTTTCCTTTATATATAAGATTGTATATAACAGCTTTAAAAAATATCTAAAATTATTTAACCCATATGATAAATGCCATAAAGAAAAAAAAAATCAAAACACCAGAATTATGTTTTATTTATCAGTCCACTTCTCAACAAAAATAGGACAAAAAGTGTTCAAAAAGTCATTAGTTCCCCAAAATTGTACAAGTACTGCCAATAAAAACGAATAGAATTTGCCTTGAGTTTTACAAAATGGTGGGACAATTGTGGGCCTGGTAATTATACATTTTTTTTTTACCTCTGTTTATTATACTCTGAGATCTGGAGAGACCACCGAGCATAATAAGGGAAATTCAATTAAAACAATTAAATTTGTAAATTCGATGCATATGGGAATTCAAATGAATCTGCTGAATTCTAATTTTGTACTATTCGCTCATCCTTGGTTATGATTCCAAGAAAGTGGAGATCCAAGCTAAGTTTTTAACTAGATCTAAATTTATTTAAGGCTGTGTGCCCACTATGCATTTTTTAAGTGTCTCCGCAGCGGCAATTCCACCGCAGAAACACTTAAAAAACACTTGGTAGAAGGCCTGCCATGTTCCCTAATGATTATCCGCATGTGCTGTGTACATGCTGCGGAAATTTCCGCTGTGGATTATCATTGCGAAAAAATCCGCAGCACTACCAATTATTTAGCGGAATCGCAGCGTTTTTGCCGCCATTGACTTGCATTGGAGCGCTTAATATCTGCATGACTACATGTGCACATGCAGATATTAAGCGGATGGTACCCGGGTGTGGAGAAGAGGAGACTCTCATCCAGACTCGGGTACCATAGTACCTGGAAAAAAAAAAGAAATTAAAATAAAAAAAAAATTATACTCACCTTCTGTTGGCCCCGGTCTTCTATCCCGTATGTTTTGGCTCCCTGGCGGCTCGCGATGGAGTAAAAGGACCTTCCATGACGTCATTCAGTCATGTCACTAAATGACGTCATGGAAGGTCCTTTTACACCACCGCGAGACACCGGGGAGACCTGACGCATCGGAGAAGGAGACCGGGAGCCATCAGAAGGTGAGTATGATTTTTTTTTTTTTACCATTTTTATTGTTTTTTTTTAACTAACTTGGTCACGCTATATAAAATCCATGCCGGTTGCATGGATATATATAGTGTGACCAACTTGTCAAGCACTTTCCAAGTGATGCTAAAATCGCTTGGAAAGCGCTTGACAACCCGCATGCGATATCGCATGCTAAAAATGCTTCACAAATGCTTGTCCCTGGCAAGAAAGACGCATGTACAATCCGCATGCGTTTTTTTCTGCCAGGGAGATGCAGAAATGCTCAGGAAAAATCCGGAGCATTTCTGCATCGTGGGCACATAGCTTAAAGCAGTAAAATATACCGACAAAATATATAAGAATCATGTTACCAAATCATTTCTTAAGCACAATGAACACCTTATAAACAAAAAGCTCCAAACTAACAGCACAATTTCATTTTTTCTTTTTCATCATTTCATTGCACTTGGAAATTCTTTCCCTATCTTTCAGTACATTATATGGTAAAGTGAATGGACTACAACTCGTCTTACCAAAAGCAAGCCCTTATCTGGTTTTGGTGGCGGGAAAAAAAAGTTATGGCTCTTGAGGAGAAGAGGAGGGGAAAAAAAGCAAAAATTGAATTTGCTGCGATGGGAAGTGGTTAAAGAACATATTCATTTGACAGAGTCATCTTCTTATGGGGCTGATAGACTTTTGGACTATTCTCAGTCTCCAGCTCCAGGGTGTAACTGTCACTAGCAATGAGCCAATCGATTTGATTAAAATTGAATTTGTGTTGAATTTTTAGGAATTTGCTTAACGAATTTGAGCAATTTATTATTTGATTTGCCTGAATCACCTATTGGAGAAGATCTCAGCCAACAAAGTATCACATAACCTAGGATTCCCTATAATGCTTTGAAGCTATCACATCACATAGTATAACACTCAGGAGGAACTGTCAGAGTCTGTATAGCCTGTATAAGAGTCAAGGCAAGGAATACAGCAGCTGTTTATGGTGAATCTGGAAAGTGAGAGGACATCAGAGCTAGAGACAGCCCTAAAACACTGGAGAAACTGTACAGATAGTGTGTGAAAGCGACAATGAGGAAGAAAAGAGTTTGAGAAACAGAGACTAGTCATGCTCGTCTTTTCAGGGCAGTTGAAGACTTTGGATTACTTTTGATTTGTAGCAAATAGAATTTGGTGAAGCTGGTGTATTTGATTTTTAAAAGATTTGCTTTCTAACTATTACCGCGACTTCACCTACAACAATTCCCATAACATTATACCATTTTAGGTCTTTAAACTTGTACCTATCAAAGACGATGTATTGAATAAAGGACATTGAAGGGTGTAAACATTTAACAGGTGGATTGGATGTCAAATGTGAGGTGATGCAATAAATAAGTAGAGTGGAAATTGACCTATAATGGAAGATTGATGGTTATACCCATAGAACACTCGGGTTGTGTGCCCAATCCTCAAACACAAGCGATTCAGCCGACTGGGCGATTAGAAAGGCTAGGACGAATTCATAAAAGTGTTTATACCAGAAATATGATGTGAAACATTTTGAAAAGAAATACATTTTTTTGTGCAACGCAGCGAAAGAGCAGGATGAGGGCATAATGAGCGTGATGATGCCCGTTCATCTAATGTATGATGAGCTGTGGTGTGACACAATCCAGAAATCTTTATCTAGTCTCCGAAAGGAGTAAGATTTGTGGCGAGGCGCGCAGAGGTGTACACCACTTTTAAGATGCACCTGATTCATTAAGAGGTGTGAATCAAGTGCCCCTGAATCCACCACTCCCTTTCACCAAGGTCAGCGTGAATAACACTGGTCTTGATGAATTGGGTCTCAGGTATTCAGTAGCTGGAGGTCATCCAACCTTCCTGAGGAAGAGCATAGATCCATCATATTTGGGGATATGATTTTGTGGCGCTTACAAATGTATAAGTGAGAAAAGAAGAAAGAAATGCAACCTAACGGGATCTCAATACAAAAAACAATATTTATATTGTTATATAAGCGAGCCACAACACAAACAGTTAAAAACAAATAAAACCCACAAACAACATGTCTCATATATGCTTCTTCATGCAACAGGTTGATCTCTACTAATCATATCAATCTTACTGGTGCCCGACTTACATTCTTTTTTGCCTACAAATGTATAAGTATTACAGGTTCTCCTTCCTCAGACAGCCAGAAATTGACCACAAATGGAGAAACATGTGACCAGGCCTGTCCATCAGTCTCATCCAATAGAAACTTAGCTTTCTCAAGTGTAGCAGTCTCAATTGGAGGAGGCTGATGGACAGGTTTGGTCACATGCTCCTCCATCAGCGGCCATTTTCTGGACAGAGAGCTGTGAAGATTTTGAGGAAGGAGATGAAGAGCCAGTAATACTTGGTACCAGAAAATCATGTCCTTTCTTTCAAGACCCCAAACTGAGTGTTCTGTCAATCTGACATGATATACTAATAAAATAAATCCTATAATTTAGCAGAATGATGTTGAACCAACCAGAGTATTTTTTTTAAATTCCCGAACTGGCTGCCAAATGTTAGATGCTCTCTAAAACGTTTTGGGTATAAAGTCCAGACCAATATTTGTGGACAGAAACTTTCCACATTTGGTCGCCAGGAAACAACTTCTAAAATTAAGACCAGACAGCAACTATGTAAATAAAATAATTGAAAGGGTTCACAGAGTTTATTCCCATGTTCTTTAGAACACTTTTTTCATACTGATTCCTACTGGAGAAGTTGATCCTTACACACCATCTAAAGGGGAAAAGTCAAAGGAATCTCCAGTTGCCTAACCCTAGGAGCCTCATAAGGAGATATGGCGTTTCCTTGTGGGTCTCCTGGTTGTGGTTTTTAGAGTAAATTCCACTTCCTTTCGACTGCAACTCAAAAATATTTCCCGGACCCTAGTGCTCGCCCTCATCATCTCTCGCCTCGACTACTGCAACCTCCTGCTCTGTGGCCTCCCTTCTTTCACTCTCGCACCCTTGCAATCTATCCTAAACTCTGCTGCCCGACTAATTCACCTGTCCCCCCGCTATTCCCCGGCCTCTCCTCTCTTTCAATCCATTCACTGGCTCCCCATTGCCCAGAGACTCCAGTTCAAAACCCTAACCCGAATGCAAAGCCATCTACAACCTGCCTCCTCCATACATCTGTGACCAAGTCTCCCGGTACTTACCTGCACGCAACCTCCGATCCTCACAAGATCTCCTGCTCTACTCCCCTCTTATCTCCTCTTCCCACAATCACATACAAGATTTTTCCCATGCATCCCCCCTACTCTGGCACTCTCTACCGAAACATATCAGACTCTCGCCGACCGGTCTCTGCCCTGCATGTATGGTGCTCTTTACAGAGCCAATGAACATGCAGGGATTGCCAGCCAGTCACTGTAATGCCGCAGCCATGTTGGTTGTGGGCATTACAGTGATTGGCTGGCCGCACAGCATCACCTCGAGTATTTAAAACCGGGCTCCGCCATCTTGGACATAGTCGCTCCGGATCAGACAGTGTAGGGAGAGTGCTGCTGAGCTAGGGAGAGATTTATACTGCAAAATAGGTAGTGTAGGGTCTCTAAAGCCTGCAAAATCAAACAAACAGTCCTTCTGAGGACTAATATCCATCCCAGATATCAGGCAGGCAGGCAGGCTGTATAGGAGATGCAGTGGTTATACCAACAAACACTGCATTACAGTGCTGCTGCTGCTCAAATTGCTAGATTTAGCCCCAGGTCTCAGGGTCCAGGAAAAAATTTTTTTCATTTAAAGCCTCTTTTTTTTTTCCTCAGTCAGACTGTACAAATACCCATCTTATTAACCTTTTGGTATTCCCCCCCCCCAAAAAAAAAAAAATTGAGTGTGTCTGTGAGTGTTCAGACACAAGTATATCTGTTTAAAAGAGTCTGGTTTCGGCCAGATAACTAGAACTGTAGTTTTGCAGTTCCACAGTTTAAATCTCTGTATTATCCACTTTTTTGCCTTTTTTCCATATAAAAACAGTTTGAGTGTCTCGCTGACTGTTCAGACACAAATATATCTATTTAAAAAAGTCTGGTATACGCCAGGAAATTAGAACTGTGGTTTTCTTCTTCCACTGTTCAAATCTGGGTGTAATCCACCTTTTTGCCTTTTTTACATAAAAAAAACAGTTTGAGAACTGTGGTTTTCCTCGTCCACAGTTCTAATCTCCTTTTTATGGCCCTTTTGCCATTGATAGTGCGAGTGTAAGCTATTTTACTTCATTTACAATGGGAAAGGCGCGTGGCAAGGGACGTGGAACTGGATGTTCTGGTGATGGTGCGTGCAGAGGACGGGGCCGTGGCCAAGGTGAAAATGTGCCACAACCAACAGCCACATCTTCTCGCTTCCAGTTCTTGACCGAATTACTAGGGAAGCACACAACAACACCACTATTGCCAACTGATCAGTGTGAACAGGTTATTAATTGGATAGCAGATAATACTTCCAGTCACCTGGGCACCACCACCTCCGGTCTGTCTTCCACACGGTCAAGTCTTAGTAGCCGTGAGTCTCAACCGCATACTCCTCCTCAACCTGATGCTCGTTCCTCCCACCATGCCGAGTGTCGTCAGACAGCAACTGATCCCACACTCGGACACTCTGAAGAGCTGTTCACTGGTCCATTTCCATATTTGGGCCCCTCGCCTGCTCCGCTTCAAGTGGTGGAAGAGGAGATCCTATGTAGCGATGGCCAAATATTTGAACAGCCACGGCCACAGGAAGGTGACGCTGGCAATTTGTCACAAGAGGTGGACGATGACGAGACACAATTGCCACGAAGTGAGGAGGAGGACCGTGGTGCGGAAGTGGAAGAGGAGGAGGTGGTGGATCATCTAGTAACTGACCCAACGTAGCAGGAGGACACACAGAGCGAGGCCAGCAGCACACAGGGGGAGGGAGGCAGAGTACCCCAATAGGCAGGAAGAAGCAGTGTGGTGGCCGCAGACAGAAGGCGGGCAACCGTCCCCCGTAACACCAACACGAGGGACGTTGCCAGTACAACCGGTAGGTCTTCAAGAGTCTGCAATTTTTTTAAAGACTCTGCTGATAACCCCCAAAAGGCCATTTGTACCACCTGCCAGGCCACCATCAGCAGGAGTGACAAAACTACCAGCCTGACCATCACCAGCATGATCAGGCACATGGCAGCAAAGCACCCGACTTTGTGGGGCGTACCCCAGGATCCATGACCTGTGTCAGCGGGTGTCACCACTGCTTCTTCTGCTGTTGTGCGTGTAAGAGAACCCCCTGTTGTATGTGCAAGGCAATCCCCTGTCCATAATGCATGCAAAGATGCCCCCTCCTCTCAGTCTTCACTTGTTATGGCAGTTTCTCAAAAAACAGCATCAACGTCCACGTCCCACCGCAGCATTCAATTGTCCATATACCAGAGCTTTGAACGAAAGCGCAAATTCGCAGCCAACGCCCCACAGGCCATAGTCCTAAATTCGCACATTTCATGACTGCTTGCGTTGGAAATGCTGCCTTTTAGGCTGGTGGAGACGGAATCCTTCTGCAACCTTATGGCGGTGGCCTTCCCTCGGTACGCGGTCCCCAGCCAACACTATTTTGCCCCGTGTGCCATCCCCGCACTACACAAGCACGTGTCCCAAAACATCTGCTGTGCCCTCAACAATGCAGTTACTGGGAGAGTCCACCTGACATCGGACAAGTGATTGTGGCCAGGGACGGTACATCTCCCTGACGGCACACTGGGTAAACACAGTGGAAGCCGGGACCCAGTTGAACCTTGGGATGGAACACATCCTCCCCACACAGAGGATTGCGGGCCCTATGTCAGTCAGAGTTGCCCCCACAGTGTACAGCTCCTGCGCGTCATCCTCCTTCTCCTCCTCATGTTCAGCCTCCATCTCAGATATCACCACATCAGTTACAAGCTGGAAGCACTGCAGTACTGCCTCAGCCAAGTGGCAACAGGCTGTGCTGAAACTCATAAGCTTAGGTGATAAACCTCACACTGCTTGTGAGTTGTGGACAGCTGTGAAAGAGCAGGCAGATCTGTGGCTGAGATCGCTGAACCTACATCCAGGCATGGTCGTGTGTGACAATGGTCGTAACCTGGTGGCGCCTCTGAGGCGAGGCGAGATCACACACGTACCATGCCTGGCTCATGTGCTTAACCTCGTGGTTCAGCGGTTTCTTAAATCGTACCCCGAGGTGCCAGATCTGCTCGTCAAAGTACGCCGCCTGTCAGCTCTTTTTCGGAAGTGGGCAACAGCTTCCGCCGCCCTTGCTGTGTTGCAGCAGCGTTTGCAGCTTCCGGCACACTGACTGATGTGTGATGTCCCCACACGTTGGAACTCTACCCTCCACATGTTGCAAAGGATTTGTGAGCAGAAGAGAGCAGTTGTGGAGTACCAGCTGCAACAAGGCCGTCGATATTCAGGTCAGACTCCACACATAAGACCTCCGGAGTGGACCTGGATGTCTGACATATGTACCATCCTGACAAACTTTGAGGAGTCCACAAAGATGGTGAGTGGTGATGACGCCATCATTAGCGTCAGCATCCCACTTGTCTGTCTTTTGCAACGCTCTCTGCAGAGAATTAAAGAGGAGGCATTGCAGCCAGAGTATGATGAGATGGATCAAGAAGCCGTAGTGGGCGAATACACACAGCCCAGCCTCATCTCATCCCAACGTGCATTGGGGTAGAATGAGGGAGAGGAGGAGGAGGAAGAACAGGTGCTGGTATCATGCGCTGTAGACGGTAGTACCTGTACAAGTGTCATACCGTCGGTTCAGCGTGGGTGGCCTGAGGACAGGGGAGAGGAGGAGGAGGACGAGAGCATAGTCGGTCGTCATCTTGGTGAGGACACGGAAGTCTTGCCCGTTACCAGTCTGGCACTCATGGCTGACTTTATGTTACGCTGCCTTATCCGTGACCCTCGCGTTGTCAAAATGTTGGGTGACAGTCATTACTGGTTGGTGACACTTTTAGACCCCCGCTACAAGGAGAACTTTCACTCTCTTATTACTGAGGTGGAGAGGTCTACAAAAATGGGGCAGAACCAGAAGGCCCTTGCTGCAGAACTGTTAAAAAAATTCCCATCTGAACACGCTAGCGACAGAGGTCACAGTTCGTTGCCCTAATCAAGGCGTACAGGCGAGAGAGACACAACTCCAATCCAGCAGAAGCAGGGGAACACTGTCAACATTCTGGGACAGTTTTCTGAGACCCGTCCAGCTTGCAGGTCCTGAGGCGCGGGGTACTCTGACAAGAAGTGGAAAGTTTCAAAAGATGGCGAGGGAGTACCTTGCCGACCGTACCAGCGTCCTCCGTGATTCCTCTGTGCCTTTTAATTATTGGGTATCCAAGCTGGACACTTGGAATGAACTCGCTCTGTACGCCTTGGAGGTCCTGGCCTGCCCTGCCGCTAGCGTGTTATCGGAGCGTGTTTTTAGTGCCGCTGGGGGAATTATAACTGATAAGAGCACTCGCCTGTCAACTGACAATGCTGACAAGCTGACCCTTATCAAAATGAACAAGGGCTGGATTGGGCCAGACTTCTCATCACCACCAAATGACAGCAGAGTAACAAAGTCAAATCCAATGTGTTGTTTCGGGAGGTGTAATCCCATGCACCGCTTCACACCCACACATGGGTATACGCTTCCTCATTTCGGCTGTTTTTTGCTCTTCACCTTATCCTCAGCCTCCACCACCACTATACCACCAGGGTGACTGTGGTCCGTGTTGCCAGCATTGCAAGTTCTCCCATCCTAAATTTTGGCAGCTTTTGCTTAGAAGGCATAGGCAAACACGATGGGAGACCCACTCCCCAATAATGGTAATAATGTTTTAATTTGCTGTACTGCATGGCTCTTGTAAGGGGCATTAAAACTATCTTGTTAAGCTACTGCGACCTCCACCACTCTTCCAAGAGCATTGATATTGTCTTTTTATTCCACTGCGACCTCCATCTCTCTTCTAAGGGGCATTAAAACCGTCTTGTTAAGCTACTGTGACCTTCACGTCTCTTCCAAGGGGCATTAAAACCGTGTTGTTAAGCTACTGCGACCTCCACCACTCTTCCAAGGGGCATAAAAACCGTCTTGTTAAGCTACTGCGACCTCCACGTCTCTTGCATGGGGCATTAAAATCGTCTTGTTAAGCTACTGCGACCTCCACCACTCTTCCAAGGGGCATTGATATTGTCTTTATATTCCACTGCGACCTCCACCACTCTTACATGGGGCATTAAAACCGTCTTGTTAAGCTACTGTGACCTCCACGTCTCTTCCAAGGGGCAATAAAACCGTTTTGTTAAGCTACTGCGACCTCCACTACTCTTCCAAGGAGCATTTATATTGTCTTTTTATTCCACTGCGACCTCCACCACTCTTCCAAGGGGCATTAAAACAGTCTTGTTAAGCTACTGTGACCTCCACGTCTCTTCCACGGGGCATTAAAACTGTCTTGATAAGCTACTGCGACCTCCACCACTCTTCCAAGGGGCATTGATATTGTCTTTTTATTCCACTGTGACCTCCACCACTCTTCCATGGGGCATTAAAACCGTCTTGTTTAACCACTCTGAATTCCACGTCTCTTCCAAGGGGCAATAAAACCGTCTTGTTAAGCTACTGTGACCTCCACGTCTCTTCCAAGGGGCATTAAAACCGTCTTGTTAAGCTACTGTGACCTCCACCACTCTTCCAAGGGGCATTGATATTGTCTTTTTATTCCCCTGTAACCTCCACCACTCTTCCAAGGGGCATTAAAACCGTCTTGTTAAGCTACTGTGACCTCCACGTCTCTTCCAAGGGGCATTAAAACCGTCTTGTTAAACCACTCTGACCTCCACGTCTCTTCCAAGGGGCATTAAAAGCGTCTTGTTAAACCACTCTGAACTCCACAGCTCTTCCAAGGGGCATTGAAATGTTGTTTTTAATTAACTCTAACCTCCATGACTCTTCCAACGGACATTGCATTTCCTCCTAATTTTAGTCAGCTTTTGCTTTTCAATGCATAGGCGAACACTAAGGGAGACTCACTCCCCAATAATGGGTAGAAGGTTTTTAGTACGCTGTAATCCACGTCTGTTTCAAGTGGCATTGCAGTTCCTCATAATTTTTGGAAAGCCTTCCTTTCACTGCTTAGGCCAACAGTGTACAGGAGACCCAGTTGCTATAAATTGAAAAAACGGTTTAGTTAAGGCCCTCTGACCTCCATGTCACTTCCAAGGGGCATTGGAGTGCCTCGAAATTTTTGGTAGGCATTGCAATCACTGTATGCCCTATAACTGTGTAGCCGAACCACTCCTTTTGGTACAAAAACATATCCTACAAGACATGTGTGGTTGACTGGCCTGATATTGATGTGAATGGTCCCTGTTCCTCCTGCTCTTTCTCCTTTGCCACCACCTCATCCATCATTCATCACCTGAAGCTTTGTTTTAACGGGAGTCATAGAACTGGGATAGTAGCAGGAAAACATCCAGCAATCCTCGGAGGAGGTAGGATATGCGCCAAAACGCTGACCACCTCAGGCCTAGCCGCTACAACATACATGAGCTTGCATTCCAAGGAACAGAAAGCTAAGGAGATGGATGGCCTCATGATCTTGAATAATTTACTCCTTGTGTAGGAGGCCGACCACTGCTGCTGTCTACCTTCTGAACTTTGTGTTGAAGCCTGATTGACCCAGGACCCGCCATCCTCTATGTCTGGAGGATGTGTTGCATCCCAGTGTCCAACTGTGTCCCGGCTTCCACAATATTAACCCAGTGTTAAGGCGTCAGTGAGATGGACCATTCCTGGCCACATTCACTTATCCACGTGTTTGTGGTTAGGCTGTCGTTCAAATAGGGGCGGCTGGGGACCGTTTATGGACACCCGGCTGCCCCCAGACGGCTGGGGACCATGTGTGGGCACCTGGCCGTGGGGTGGCTGGGGACCGAATATGGACACCCGGCCGCCCCCTGGCGGCTGGGGACAAAGCGTGGACATCTGGCCGCCGGGCGGCTGGGGACTGAGTATGGATACCAGGCCGCCAACGCAGCCATGACGTGGTGGCCAGATTCCGCCTCCACATGCCTAAAAGGCCCAATTTCAAGTGCAAGCAAGAAAGCAGTATGGTATTGCAGCTTGGGGGTGGGTGGGTGGCAGGCTGCATATTTGCGCTTGCATTGCAAGGAATGGGGGAGGTACAATTGAACACTGCCCTGGGACAAGGACTTGCACGGGGATAGTTGCAAGTCTGCATCTTCTGATGCGGCAAGGATCACTTCTGATTGGCACACTTTTAGGCAGTGACCTGGGTGTCAGAGATGCTTCCAGGGGTCTTCCCCATGCTGTTCCCATGTCTTTTCAGCAGTGTATGCATGTGTCACACAGCACATGGCTAGATAAGGTTGTAAAATGTTAAAATTACATTTCCCGCTGAATGCATTTGTCACGGTTGAAAGCAATACAGAAGTGCAAAAACGCATAAAAAATGCTACTTGTGAACATAGCCCAAGATGTGGAGGAGTATTTTTGTTTTTGGTTATTTATTTTACCTTATACACAAGTCTTTACCCTGGAAAGGAAATTCCTTAACATATTTCACAGGAAAACCATTTCAGTTTCGTTTTTGAACGTTTTATTGTGAGCCCGTAAAAGTGGCTTAATACCTCTGACCACATTGTTGACAGCAGTGACCTGGGGGTCAGAAATGCTTCCTGGGGCGATCCCCATGCTGTCCCCATGTCATTTGAGCACTGTCACTATCGTTTTGGGCACTTTTTAGGCTTTCTACAGACTGCCGGGGGGTTCCGCCGCAAAAATGCTCGGGTCTCCCATAGACTAACATTGGGCTCGTTGCTCGGGTCGAGCAACCGAGTATCACGGCGAACTCGGGCCGAGCTTCGAGCACCCGAGCATTTTAGTGCTCGCTCAACACTAGTGTTCTTCACTCCAATTTTCTTCTTTTAAAAACGTCCCAGAATGGCTAAAAATACCCCAGTATACTGACTACTAGTGTTGAGCCACCCCGTAGTGTTCGGGTTCGGTTCGGTTCGTCGAACACCGGGATGTTCGAGGAACTGTTCGTCGAACTGTTCGTCGAACACCTTAGAACACCGTCGAACACCGTTAAAACCAATGGCAGGCAAACAAAAACACATAGAAACACATAGAAAACACCTGCAAAGGTGTCCAAAAGCTGACAAACTGCTCAGAAGACACTCTGTTTAAAAAAGCCGGCCGGCAAATTCAGCAGCGGCATACACCGGTACCCGACAATTTAGACAAGAAGGAATAGAGCATCACACATAGATTAGATAGATAGAAACATGTCAGTCACACATATAAGAAGCACAGTGACAGTGTTGGTTACTGCATTTGTCATTTAGTGTAAAGGATTTATTAAAAAAAATATTAGTGTTTTCATGCACCGTCTCTTTAAAAAAGCCGGCCGGCAATTCAGCATCTGTACCCGACAATTTAGAACAGAAAGAATAGAGCTTCACACATAGATTAGATAGATAGAAACATGTCAGTCACATATATATGAAGTACAGTGACAGTGTTGCTTACTGTACTTGTCATTTAGTGTAAAGGATTTATCAAAAAAAATAATAGTGTTTTCATGCACTGTCTCTTTAAAAAAGCCGGCCGGCAATTCAGCAGCGGTACCCGACAATTTAGAACAGAAAGAATAGAGCATCACACATAGATTAGATAGATAGAAACATGTCAGTCACATATATATGAAGTACAGTGATAGTGTTGGTTACTGTACTTGTCATTTAGTATTAAAATAAAGGATTTATTATTAAAAAAATTGGCGTGGGGTTCCCCTTAATTTTAGGCTCTAGCGGAGGTTAAGCAGACGGCTGGGGCAGATGTTTGAAGCCTGGGAAGGGGGTAATACCCACGGAGCTTCCCAGGCTACTAATATCAGCCCCCAGCTGAATACATAGCCTTTACTAGCTATTAAAATGGGGGACCCCCCCAAAAAAATGACGTGGGGTCCCCCCTAATTTAATAGCTAGCAAAGGCTAGGCAGACAGCTGGGGGCTGATATTAATAGCCCAGGAAGGGAGCCATGAATATTGGCCCCCTCCCAGGCTAGAAACACCAGCCGTCAGCCGCCCCAGAAATGGCGCATTCATAGGATGCGCCAATTCTGGCACTTAGCCTCGCTCTTCCACGCTGCCCTGGTGCGGTGGCAGGGGGTAATAGGGTTGGGGTTGATGTCAGCTTATAATGCCAGCTGACATCAAGCCCAGGTTAGTAATGGAGAGGCGTCTATAAGACACCCCCATTACTAACCCCATAGTCAAAGTTAAAAAAAACACAAACACCCAGAATAAAGTCCTTTAATTGAAATAAAGACACAATCCTTTATTGTTCTAAATTAAACCATACCTACCATCACTCCCATTCCAGCTGAAGCCAACGATCTCCTGCAATAAAAGAAAAATAATAAAGCAACCTCATCCTTACCTTTCCATGGTTCCCACGACAGCTTCAGCTCTGCTACATCGAGATGACAGGCTGGACCGCAGCAGAACGCTGCCATCCAGCCTGTCATCCCGCAGACACTGAGAAGCGCAGGCTTGCTTGCGCTGCTCAGCGTCTCTCTGTGACGACATCCAGATGAGCCGAGTTCATGTCCAATGAACTCGGCTCACCTCATGCACGTCACTGACAGCGTGGGAAAATTCTCACGCTGAAGCGCTGATTGCAGGAGAATTTTCCCACGCTGTCAGTGACGTGCAGGAGGTGAGCTGAGTTCATTGGACATGAACTCGGCTCATCTGGATGTCGTCACAGAGAGACGCTGAGCAGCGCAAGCAAGCCTGCGCTTCTCAGTGTCTGCGGGATGACAGGCTGGATGGCGGCGTTCTGCTGCGGTCCAGCCTGTCATCTCGATGTAGCAGAGCTGAAGCTGTCGTGGGAACCATGGAAAGGTAAGGATGAGGTTGCTTTATTATTTTTCTTTTATTGCAGGAGATCGTTGGCTTCAGCTGGAATGGGTGTGATGGTAAGTATGGTTTAATTTAGAACAATAAAGAATTGTGTCTTTATTTCAATTAAAGGACTTTATTCTGGGTGTTGTGTTTTTTTTAAATACTTTACTAGAAATTCATGGCGGTCATGTCTAATACTGGCGTGACCCCATGAATTTTGGGCTTGGGGCCAGCTGATAATACCAAGCTGGCCCTAACCCCTTTATTACCCAGTGAGCCACCGCACCAGGGCCCTGGATGAGTTGGGTACAGCGCCAGAAGATGGCGCTTCTATGAACGCGCCATTTTCCGGGGTGGCTGCGGACTGCAATTTGTAGCGGGGGGGGGCCCAGAAAGCTTGGGCCTCCCTGCGCTGCAGATTCCAGCCCCCAGCTGCCTAGTTGTACCTGGCTGGACACAAAAATAGGGCGAAGCCCCACGTACTTTTTTTTTAATTATTTCATGAATTTCATGAAATAATTAAGAAAAAAAGGCCTTCCCTATATTGTTGTGTCCGGCCAGGTACAAATAGGCAGCTGGTGGTTGGGGGCAGCCCGTTCCTGCCTGCTGTACCTGGCTGGACACAAATATAGTGCGAAGCTCCACTTCAATTTTTTTTAATTATTTCATGAAATTCATGAAATAATTAAGAAAAAAAGGGCTTCCCTATATTGTTGTGTCCGGCCAGGTACAAATAGGCAGCTGGTGGATGGGGGCAGCCTGTTCCTGCCTGCTGTACCTGGCTGGACACAAATATAGTGCGAAGCCCCACTTCAATTTTTTTAAATTATTTCAGGAAATTCATGAAATAATTTAAAAAAAATTGACGTGGGGCTTCGCACTATATTTGTGTCCAGCCAGGTACAACTAGGCAGCTGGGGGCTGGAATCTGCAGCGCAGGGAGACCCAAGCTTTCTGGGCCCCCCCCCGCTACAAATTGCAGTCCGCAGCCACCCCGGAAAATGGCGCGTTCATAGAAGCGCCATCTTCTGGCGCTGTACCCAACTCATCCAGGGCCCTGGTGCGGTGGCTCACTGGGTAATAAAGGGGTTAGGGCCAGCTTGGCATTATCAGCTGGCCCTAAGCCCGAAATTCATGGGGTCACGCCAATATTAGACATGACCACCATGAATTTCTAGTAAAGTATTTAAAAAAAACACAACACCCAGAAAAAAGTCCTTTAATTGAAATAAACACACAATTCTTTATTGTTCTAAATTAAACCATACTTACCATCACGCCCATTCCAGCTGAAGCCAACGATCTCCTGAAATAAAAGAAAAATAATAAAGCAACATCATCCTTACCTTTCCATGGTTCCCATGACAGCTTCAGCTCTGCTACATCGAGATGACAGGCTGGACCGCAGCAGAACGCTGCCATCCAGCCTGTCATCCTGCAGACACTGAGAAGCGCAGGCTTGCTTGCGCTCCACAGTGTCTCTCTGTGAGGACATCCAGATGAGCCGAGTTAATGTCCAATGAACTCGGCTCACCTCATGCACGTCACTGACAGCGTGGGAAAATTCTCCTGCACTCAGCGCTTCAGCGTGGGAGAATTCTCACACTGAAGCGCTGAGTGCAGGAGAATTCTCCCACGCTGTCAGTGACGTGCAGGAGGTGAGCTGAGTTCATTGGACATGAGCTCACCTTATGCACGTCACTGACAGCGTGGGAAAATTCTCCTGCACTCAGCGCTTCAGCGTGGGAGAATTCTCACGCTGAAGCGCTGAGTGCAGGAGAATTCTCCCACGCTGTCAGTGAAGTGCAGGAGGTGAGCTGAGTTCATTGGACATGAGCTCACCTTATGCACGTCACTGACAGCGTGGGAGAATTCTCCTGCACTCACCGCTTCAGCGTGAGAATTTTCCCACGCTGTCAGTGACGTGCATGAGGTGAGCCGAGTTCATTGGACATGAACTCGGCTCATCTGGATGTCGTCACAGAGAGACGCTGAGCAGCGCAAGCAAGCCTGCGCTTCTCAGTGTCTGCGGGATGAGAGGCTGGATGGCGGCGTTCTGCTGCGGTCCAGCCTGTCATCTCGATGTAGCAGAGCTGAAGCTGTCGTGGGAACCATGGAAAGGTAAGGATGAGGTTGCTTTATTATTTTTCTTTTATTGCAGGAGATCGTTGGCTTCAGCTGGAATGGGCGTGACGGTAAGTATGGTTTAATTTAGAACAATAAAGGATTGTGTCTTTATTTCAATTAAAGGACTTTATTCTGGGTGTTTGTGTTTTTTTTAACTTTGACTATGGGGTTAGTAATGGGGGTGTCTTATAGACGCCTCTCCATTACTAACCTGGGCTTGATGTCAGCTGGCATTATAAGCTGACATCAACCCCAACCCTATTACCCCCTGCCACCGCACCAGGGCAGCGTGGAAGAGCGAGGCTAAGTGCCAGAATTGGCGCATCCTATGAATGCGCCATTTCTGGGGCGGCTGACGGCTGGTGTTTCTAGCCTGGGAGGGGGCCAATATTCATGGCTCCCTTCCTGGGCTATTAATATCAGCCCCCAGCTGTCTGCCTAGCCTTTGCTAGCTATTAAATTAGGGGGGACCCCACGTCATTTTTTTGGGGGGGTCCCCCATTTTAATAGCTAGTAAAGGCTATGTATTCAGCTGGGGGCTGATATTAGTAGCCTGGGAAGCTCCGTGGGTATTACCCCCTTCCCAGGCTTCAAACATCTGCCCCAGCCGTCTGCTTAACCTCCGCTAGAGCCTAAAATTAAGGGGAACCCCACGCCAATTTTTTTAATAATAAATCCTTTATTTTAATACTAAATGACAAGTACAGTAACCAACACTATCACTGTACTTCATATATATGTGACTGACATGTTTCTATCTATCTAATCTATGTGTGAAGCTCTATTCTTTCTGTTCTAAATTGTCGGGTACCGCTGCTGAATTGCCGGCGGCTTTTTTAAAGAGACGGTGCATGAAAACACAATTATTTTTTAAAATAAATCCTTTACACTAAATGACAAGTACAGTAAGCAACACTATCACTGTACTTCATATATATGTGACTGACATGTTTCTATCTATCTAATCTATGTGTGAAGCTCTATTCTGTCTGTTATAAATTGTCGGGTACAGATGCTGAATTGCCGGCCGGCTTTTTTAAAGAGACAGTGCATGAAAACACTATTATTTTTTTTGATAAATCCTTTACGCTAAATGACAAGTACAGTAATCAACACTTTCACTGTACTTCGTATATATGTGGCTGACATGTTTCTATCTATCTAATCTATGTGTGAAGCTCTATTCTGTCTGTTATAAATTGTCGGGTACCGCTGCTGAATTGCCGGCCGGCTTTTTTAAAGAGACGGTGCATGAAAACACTAATATTTTTTTTGATAAATCCTTTACGCTAAATGACAAGTACAGTAAGCAACACTTTCACTGTACTTCGTATATATGTGGCTGACATGTTTCTATCTATCTAATCTATGTGTGATGCCCTATTCTTTCGGTTCTAAATTGTCGGGTACAGGTGTATGCCGCTGCTGAATTGCCGGCTTTTCATGTTTCACTGTTGGCACTGTTCCCATCGATTTGGGCAACCACTGTAATGCCACAACCACCATGGCTGTGGCATTACAGTGAGTGGCAGACAATCCCTGCATGATTGGTGCTCTAAATAGCGCCAGACATGCAGGACACGCTTTTGGTGCACGAACAGTTATCGAACATAACCTCGAACAGCCGAATTTTTTGCAAATCGTTCGGGTTCGTGGAACAACTCGAACACCGCCCAAAACAGCTCGAATTTGAGATTGGCGAACAGTTCTAGTCGAACACCGCTCATCTCTACTGACTACACATTTTTTCTTTAAATCCTAAGCATGTCATATGCTGCTGCAGGCAGTAGCTCGTCAGTGATTGGTTGCAGCGGTCACATGCCCATTCATCTAGAGGAGGAAGCATGGATACAGGCCAAGCAGCACTGGAAGAGTACACTTTAGAACAAAAAGTTCAGGAGAGGAAAACCTAATAATCATCTAGCTTTATTGCACTTATTGAGCTTTATTTCCTGGAGTTCAGGGCATAAGAATTCTTAAAGATATATAGTTTCATTTTTATAGACCAAACTAGGGATTTCTGAGTTAATAGAGGTAAAAAGCTCCATTCAGGACCTTCATCTCTTGGCCGGATTGTGGAGGGGAGCTGTCCTGTTCTGGAGACAACCCATTAAGGTAAATGGTACCTGTGTATTACTTCATTTCTCCTTTGGTGGCGCTATAAAAAGATAACAGCTGAGTAGTAAGCATCTCTTCAAAGGCGTTTGAATTGTCTATCCTTTAACAGGATTATTCATGACCAGAAGCCTAAAGCAATGTGCAGCTCATATGAACTTATGTTGTTCCTGGGAACAAACAAGCTGGCCAAGGGTTCCCTGGAGCTTGTCTGATATTTTCTATGGGCCTGGCGTGGAAAGTGTTAATGTGCATGGCCAAACAATGCAGTAAGGGGAGAAGGGAAAATGGGGAGGAATCCACAATATGAATGTGACGCGCCCCCTGGGCCAGTGCTGTTTGGGGATTACCCGGAGCCGGATCAGATGGGGGTTGTAGTCTCCGAGTGGTGGCGACCCGGTCCGTGCCCAGGGTGTCAAACTCAGTGTGTGGCAGTCTTTACAGATGTTATTAGTTGTTCTTAGTGTCGACTACGCCACCCGTTGATTTGCGGTCAAAAGGCCGCCGCTGCAGCAGGGTCCGCTGAGGCTGGTGGTATATGTGCAGCTGTGGTAGTATAACCCCCAACGGGAGGGGTATAGCCTCAGGGGGTCAGGTGTAGAGGATGGTGGTAGTGGTGGTGCAGTGTGGATGGTAAGAAGACTCAGAGTCGGGCTGTGCAGTTCAGGGTTTTTACTTACTGCTGTTCTGTTGGTCACTCTGGCCTTGAGTGACCGCCCGAGCCGTGCTGCGTCCACCAGGTCCTGGACTCGGCCAACCCCCAAGCAATTCTGGAGCGTGGTCCTGAGCTCCCTTTCTGACTGTCCTCTCTACTGGCCGTTCCCACCAGGGGTCCACTTATGTCCGGCTCCCTCGGGTCTCCTGTTGGGTGAACCTTCTTTGGCTTCCCTGACCCTATGCTCGGTGTGCCTTCTTAGTGGACTTGGTGAGGGGCTGCTCCACATGTAATGTCGCAGCCTCCGGTTCTTAGTTGAGGGTAGTTTCTCTCCTCCACTAATTTGGGATCCGGTTCCCTTGCGTGCCAACCCTTCACCCTTCTGGTTGTATACTGGGTTCTTGGGGTTCCTTCTTCTTCCCCTCTGGGTCCTTCTCTTCTCCTCTCTCTCTTCTCTCTGCAGGCGCTCCTGGACCTCTCTCAGGACTGACTGACCCTCTACAGAAGACTGACCCTGATCTAAGATGGTGCCCACCTTATATACTCCCTCTATGTGTGAGCTCAGGTGACCAGCACCCAATGAGCTCCTAGCCTTACCCAGACTGCTCCCCCTATCTGCCCCTACACTACTGGGATGTTCCACCCCCCTCCCACTCCAGCCAGGGACAGACACTGTCGTACCTGCACATATACTGGTGGGAGTACCGTCGGTCTGTCCCCCGGAAATGGGATGTATGTAGTGTATGCAGCTATCTGAGCTCAGTTCCACACTCCATCCTTACCCGGGAGTGGAATACCACACCTCTGGCTTGAGGTGTAATACCCCTGTAGCAACCGAGTCCTCAGGGTGCTACAAATGCATCCAACAATATCTAAGAAATGTTCAAAAATGCAATTAATGAGACTGGTGAATACGATAAGAGCATTATTCATAGGCTGTGTTCTTTTGTCTAGGGTGACGAGGGTGGACCTCTTGTTTGCCAAGGAGGACTGATGGAAGGAATTGTGTCCTGGGGAAATCGATGCGATATGCAGAAAAACAATCCGTGGGTCTACACCAAAGTCTGCAATTACACAAATTGGATTAAAGACATCATTCGTCTTAATTAGTTATTTTTCCACCTAATTTGGTAGAAATCGTCACACAACCAGGAAATACTAAAATGAACACACAAATGACTTGTGATAAAATTCGACATGCAAATCTCTTTCCATACTAAGCATGTGAAATATCACTGACCTAAAATGTATCAAACATTACATATAGTTTGAATTACTCTGAATAAACCGTTTAGAAAAAAAAATGCAAATAAATGTATCAGTGAAACTTTGTTGTCTCCTTACCTTATGATTTTGCTCTAAATGTTCTCGACCTACAGGAAGTAAGAAACTTGGGTCTGCTACATTGTGTTACAAAGACACTGATTCGTGGAATTCTAAAGACCTTGAAAAATGATTGAAAAATGACCTGTCACCACTCACTACATCAAAAGTGGCCAATTTTTGCCGCTGCTCATCTGAGTATTTTCTTTTTTAATTCTGCCATTTGGTTCCTCAGAGGAGTCTTTCTTTGGTGCTATTTTTTATGATCTTTACTAAGGGGGGCGTGGCTCATAGGTTAATTATTTTGAGCAGTTTTAGGACACGCCCCAGAGGATTCTGTGATCCATTTTCCTTAGAAAAGACCATAAAATTTAGCACAAAATAAAAAAGGCCCCTATGTCTGGAACAGTATAGAGGAATTTAAAAGCAAAAAACAATGGAATACTCAGGGAAGCTGCGGGAATAAAGCAAGAACAAAAACTGACAAGCTCCTTTTTAAGTAACACTACTCAAAAATAAATATACAATCTAATTTACTATGAGCACAAGAAAGCACATGGCAACATATTTGGTGGGAGGGGAGCTATTCCGTGATCTTCAAGTCTTGGCCACAACCAATTAATTGAGTTAAAATAGAAAAAATAATGTATATACACCTATTTTATACCCGATAGTCCAAAAATTGTGGCCTCAGCCCTCTCGACCAGTCTTTTGTTTATCAAGCTGAAACAGAGTCATCAATCAAAACTCATGTGACCACTTCAGACTATCACTGACCATAGACATTATGTGCCATATATATCGCTAAGACCATCGGTTTTCTGCATTGTCCACGTGATGTGTTTAAGACATCATTGCTGCAGCTACGTAAACAGAATACCAGCATGGAGGAGCAAGTCATGACAATGGATCAAAGGAGAGTAAATAGTTTATTGCATTTTGTTTTTAATTTTATTCCTGCTTGAAAATCATGGAATGACTTTTTCAGACAATGCTTAGAGAAAAGTTCTCAACTACCTAGGTATCTGTGCACTGTTTTCTTTTTTTCTGTCAATCAGTTATATTCCTGAACTTTTCTGCTTTTTATGGATGTAAGAAGGTACCGTAGTTGCAGCAGCCATTGTAGCAGCTGTGGAACTATCATTCAGTCACAGGGTCACCCAGGATTCAAAAACAACATATATTCCCACTTCCTCCATGATCCTTCTCCATTCTTCGTGCTTTCTTTACCTAGACCTTACAGTAGTCAATATATAGAGGATAAATAGTAACTATTGTATTCATAGGAGCAGCTGAGCAGGGGTGGGACCTCTTCTAAATATTTATGAGCAGCCATTTTCTTTAAGGTTCACATGAAATTTGAGAAGATACAAGTGTAAGTTATATGAAAAAAATAAATCTAATGTCAGATTGGTCCAAATCAAGAACATAGCTATCGGAGGTGCAGAGGTAGCACGAACTCCCGCCCCTGGCTCCCCTCTGTCCCACCTCTTGCTCTGTTTTTTCACATCCTGTTTTCTTGAACTACACTTTGGACACTTAGCGACTTCTCATTGGGTATTTTCCGAGATTTTCTCACATGGAATTTAGTAGTATTACGTGCCGAAATCCATGTCAAAACCATCCATAAATTTTCTCCTGTTGTTTGTGACGCGCCCCCTGGGCCATGTTTGGGGAATACCTGGAGCCGGATCCGTTGGGGGTGGTAGTCCTCGTGGCGGTGCCCCGGTCCGTGCCCAGGGTGTCAAACTAAGTGGCGATGTTTTTAGTGGCAGATGTGATATTGTTCAACTACGCCACCCGTTGAATGCGGTTATGAAACCGCCGCTGCAGGGCAGACCGCTGAGGCCGGTGGTACGGTTGTGCAGCGTGGATAGTATAACCCGCAACGGGAGGGGTATGGCCTCAGGGCAGCGGACGTGGATGATGGGGATGGTAGAATTGCACGCAGGCACCAGGAACCACTCAGAGACGGTGCGGTGTAGTTCAGGGTCTTTACTGGTGACAAAGACAGACCCTCCCGGGAGTACTGGCTAGCGGTCGGGGTCTGGTCAGTCCGTGAGCAGACAGGATCTCCCCTGGCCAGGCGGAGTTGTAGGCCTCCCCAACTAACTGTACTCTTCTTGGCTACCTTGCTAGAAGCGGGTAAAAGTAGCCCACGTCCCTGAGTGTACCGTGTGGTGCTCACCCATATGGCCGGTGACTCGGGGCCTTCTGGTAGCCTCCGCTCCACGACGGCGGTGCTGGTCCCTTGCGTGTGACCGTGCCTTCGGGTTTCTTGGCCAGAGGACCTGAAATCCCCTGCCGGTCGGTTTCTGCTGCTGGGTATGGAACAGTCCCCACAGCCTCGGACTCCGTGTTCGGTGAGATCTCTTCAGCCAAGGCGAGCTATCTAGCTTCCAGCCTCTGGCACTCACTCCTGCTCATACAGAGCTCCTGTTGTCACTTTCCCTGCAACTGCTCCACACCAGACCAGACTGTGTCTCTGTCTCTGTCTGTGTTCTTCTTTTCTAACCCCACCTCAGCCCCAGTTTATGTAGGGGAAGTTCTTCCCCTCCCAGGACTGGGCAGGAGGTGTGGCATGCTTAGGATTCCTGACCAGGAGACCTCCCACCTGCTCACAGACGTAATATTGCTATTACTGTGGTAACCAGACCCCTGGGGTTCCACATTCCCCCCTAGTAAAATTTAGTACTCCGTGACTAAACATATTTTTGAAAACATAACAGGGTATAAACAGGAACAATACAATAAGGAAAAACACGTTAGGGTGGTCACGGAGTGTCCGCAACCGGGTGCAATTTTTGAAACAAAAAGGGTGTCCATTTCACCAAAGAACAGGGAGCCGTAACCAGGTAGGGGTCTGTCCTGCCCCGAGTCTTTAACAGTCTTTAGTCCGTTCCTGAGTTACGCTCCAAACATATATACAACAGAGTTCCGGTTAATCCACAAAAGATACCTATAAAATAACTAGAAAAACATAATTATTTACAAGCAACAGTAAACAGGTAAATATCAATAAAACACTCTAAACACTTTAGATCCTCCAACGTACGGGCAACTGGCCTCTATTGGCTCTAGTGGACCTACGGAGCTGACTAACTGGTCCTGCACTACAGGGTGTAGGAGCTGTTAAAGGTAAGCTGGGCAGCTGTCTACGGACTCTTTGGCTCACTAGGGGCACGGCAGGCTCACTATAAGCAGAGGGTCGATTCTCCTGGTCTGCTTGTGTGGGGTCTTCTGCCTCCTGGACCGGTTGCTCTTTCAGCTCTACCTGTTTTTCCATAGGCACTTGGGATGCTGGCTGGAGGAAGGTGAGGACGGGTACCACAACAGCGCCATTTACTTGTGTCCAAGACCGAGGGAAGTCTCTGAGTACAGTACTGACCATCTCTTCCCTTTCCTCTGCGGGTCGAGGGTTTTCTTGATCTTCTTCAGGGTTTCGTAGTTGCTCGGGACACTTCTTCAGGTGATCTCGGGAGACAATGGCTGTGGTTTCTCCTCCATCCTTACTGATTGTGCAGACTTTCGGGTTTTCATGGCTTAATGGCAGTACGGTGTATGGGTCCTTCTCCCACTGGTCGTCCAACTTGTGGAGCCGTCTTTTCCTCTTCAAGACCTGCTCTCCAGGTACCAGGGGAACAGCGGGAGCATACTGGTTGTAAGTCTTCTCCTGTCTTTCTCTTGCTTGACGGAGACTTCGCTCAACGCTCTCCTGTACTTTCCGGTACTGCTGCTGCCTCTCTGTGTCCCAGTCTGCTTCTGGTGAAGTGTCCTCGGGTGTCAGGACTCCCATATCCAGATCAACAGGCAGCTTACCAGGTCTTGCTCTCATTAGGTAAGCCGGGGTACAGTTGGTAGAACCTACAGGGATGTGGTTGTATAGGTCCACCAGATCAGGCAGTTTCTCAGGCCACAGACTGCGTTCTTCCAGGGGCAATGTTTTCAGAAGGTCTATCACCACCTGGTTCATCTTCTCGCAGAGTCCATTGGTTTGCGGATGATAGGGTGTTGTTCTTATCTTCCGGCAGCCATACAGGGTGCAGAACTCCTGGAAGACTTCCGCTTCAAAGGCAGGTCCTTGGTCCGTCAGCACCTGCTCTGGGTATCCGTGTGGACGGCAGAAGTGCTGCTGGAAGGCTCTAGCTGCTGTTTGAGCCGTTAAGTCCTTGACGGGGACTACAACCAAGAATCGGGAATAGTGATCCACGATGGTCAACGCATAGACGTAGCCACTTCTGCTGGGGGTCAGTTTTACATGGTCCAAGGCTACCAGTTCCAACGACTGCCTGGTGACGATGGACTGCAGGGGAGTCTTCTGGCTGGCACGGTCCTTCCTTCTTAGGTTGCATGGGCCACAGTCTCTGCACCACCTCTCGATGGTTCCTCTCATGCCTACCCAGTGGAACCGCCCGCGCAGCAGGAACTCCAGCTTCTTCCATCCGAAGTGCCCAGCTCCGTCGTGGTATGCCTCCCGTACCATAGCCGCGTCTCTTCTTGGCACCACTACTTGCCAGATCAGTTCATGCGTCCGGGAGTTAACCATTCTGCGGCACAACTTCCCCTTGTAAAGGAACAGTCGACTCTTCTCAGCCCACAGTTGCTTGGTCTCCTCCGGAGCGTCTGGGTCAAGGCGGGCATCTGGCTGAGTCAGCATCTCCTTCACCCGTCGGACGGCGGGGTCACTGTCCTGCGTTTCCGCCCAGTTGTAATGAGGTAAGGGGTTGAACGTAGCGGATTGCTTACCCCTTACACGGTGGGAATACTGGGTAGTCCCATGACGGTGAAACGCGGGGAGTTCAACTTCTTCCAGTTCCCCTGGATCTTCCCCTACGTCCGGTAGGTTTGGCATTCTGGACAAGGCATCCGCGTTGGTATTGGAGCGTCCTGCCCGGTATTTGATCGTGAACTCATAGTTGGACAGGCGGGCCATCCATCTCTGCTCCAGGGCACCGAGTCTTGCAGTGTCCAGGTGTGTCAACGGGTTGTTATCCGTGTACACGGTGAACCGGGAAGAGGCGAGGTAGTGCTTAAAGCGTTCGGTGACTGCCCACACCACTGCCAGGAACTCTAGCTTGAATGAGCTGTAATTCTCAGGGTTTCTTTCGGTGGGTCGCAGTTTTCGGCTGGCGTAAGCAATTACCCGTTCTCTCCCCTGCTGGATCTGGGACAGTACGGCTCCTAGCCCGATGTTACTTGCGTCGGTGTAGAGGATAAAGGGCTGGCTGTAATCAGGGTACGCCAGGATTTCATCCCCCGTGAGGGCCATCTTCAGCTGGCGGAAGGATTCTTCTTCCAGCTTCTCCCATCTGAAGGGCGGCTTCTGGTTCTTGGCCTTCCTGGACTGGCCTATCAGGAGGTCCTGCATAGGAGCTGCCTTTTTGGTGAAACCGGGAATGAATCTTCGGTAGTAGCCTACCAACCCGAGGAACTGCCGCACTTCCTTTACGCTGGAGGGTCTTGGCTATTCCTTAATCGCGGTGATCTTATCAGGGTCGGGGGCCACTCCGTCAGCACTCACCACGTGTCCCAGGTACTGCACTTTTGGTTTTAGCAGGTGACACTTCGACGGTTTCACCTTCAGACCGTAGTTTGCCAGGGCTTCAAACACCTCCGCCAAGTGTTTCAGGTGGTCCTCGTAGGTTTTGGAATAAACTATAACATCGTCCAGGTACAGCAGGACCGTCTCAAAGTTCCGGTGTCCCAGACAGCATTCCATCAATCGTTGGAAGGTTCCTGGTGCGTTGCAGAGTCCGAACGGCATGCAGGTAAACTCGCTAAGTCCCATCGGGGTGGTGAATGCGGTCTTCTCCCGGTCCGCCTCTGCTACAGGAACCTGCCAGTACCCGCTAGTGAGATCCAAAGTGGAGAAGAAGTTAGCAGATTTTAAAGCAGCCAAAGACTCCTCTATCCTTGGTAAGGGGTACGCATCTTTGTGTGTGATACGGTTGATTTTCCGGTAATCTACACACATTCTCATAGTGTTGTCTTTCTTTTTAACCAAGACTAGTGGAGCTGCCCAGGGGCTACAACTATCCCTGATTACCCCAGCCTCCTTCATGTCCTAAGCATCCCCTTGGCGTGTTGGTAGTGTGCAGGGGGTACGGGTCGGTATCTCTCCTTTATGGGAGGATGGTTTCCCGTGGGGATGTGGTGTTCTACCCCCTTTACTCGCCCGAAGTCTAGCGGGTGTTTACTAAACACTCTCTCGTACTCTCGAACCACCCGATAGACTCCCTGTTTCTGGTGTGAGGGAGTGGAGTCAGTACCCAAATGCAGTTGCTGACACCAGTCCTCCATTTGTTGCTTAGAGCCGTTACCTTCCTCTGGATGAGATGGAGGCAAGGGTTCCACGGACTGTACAGAATTTTGGTTGATGGTATACAATTTGGCTAGCGTAGCATACCGGGGCAGGTACACTTCCCTCTTCCCGATATTTATTATGCGAACGGGCACCCTCCCATGGCGTACATCAACCACCCCCCGTGCTGTCAAAATGGTGGGCCTACTGTCTGAGTAGACGGGTTCTACCATTGCTTGGTAGTCTCTACCTCTGAGACCAATAGCTGCCCGGCACCAAATCATCATCTCACTTTTTGGGGGCATGGCAATAGGGAACGGGTCACACATTCTCACGCTATCTATCTCACCACCGGAGAGTTCCACTTGTTGCCGTCCCATCAGTGCCCGGATCTCTTTTTGGAGCACTCGCTGCTGGCCGGAGCTGGCGTTCTTGGCAACCTGCTGTAAAATGAGAATCACCTCTGCAAGACAATTTTCAATCACATTAGTTCCTAGAGTTATCTTTAGGTGACTCTCGCGCTTGTCAATGTCTACAATGATCAGTCCCTGTGCTGCCAGTTCGACTTTACCGATTTTAATGGTCATCTCTTTAAATCCGATCTGTGGCACGGGCTGACCATTGCTGGCGATGATACTCAAGTCGTCGTCTGGGTAGCGGGTTATATCCGAGTCATTCCAGTACTGCTTGAAGAGCACGTACGGGATGGTGGTGACCTGTGACCCGGTGTCAAGTAGGGCACTCATAGGAATGCCATCCAGTACTACAGGCAAGACTGGACGTCCTCCCACGTATTTGTCACGCCAGTTCGATGGGCCTGGTGATCTTATTCCTAGGGGTTGGCCCTCTACCCCAGGTTGTGCCAGTTTTAAAGGACAGTACCTTGCCATATGTCCGGGTTGATTGCAGCGGCGGCAGATGGGTTGTCCGTCCTCGTTGTATCGGTCGCTGGGTCTTCCTCTGGCCGGTGGGGTCCTCCTTGGTCGGCGCCACGGGATATCCTCCGGTCCGGATGCCAGCTGGATCTTCCCTGGAGTAGAAACCTGTAAAGACTGCACAGTTCGGGTTAGCGCGGCAACGCTCTTAGTCAGCTCTTGGACCTGATGGTGCAGGTCTGTAGCCGGGTCATTGTTTAAAGCCTGCGCATCAGCTCCCACAGGCCCTGCCGACAAGGGCGCCGTCTCCTGGTGGCAAGTGATAGCAGGGCGCCTGTGGGTCACAGCGCCACCTGGTGCCGGTTCTCGGAGCACCCGGATGGCTCTGTCCTTGAACTGTGCAAAGTCCAGGTCAGGGTCCTGTAAGGCCATTGCCCGCAACTGGGTTCGGTGGGCATTGCACAGTAGACCCTCAATAAATTGTTCAGTCAACAGCTTATCTTCATTTCCCACGCTGTCAGGGTCTGCCTGCTTAATGGCTCTCAGGGCCTCTTGTAGGTTTAAAGCATAGTCTCTTATACTCTCATGTGCCCGCTGTTTGCACCCGTAAAATCGAAGCTTTATTTCGGCTGAGGTGCGGGTGTCAAATGTGTCTTTCAGCCGGGCTAGTATCTCTCTGACAGTCCTCTTCCTCCCAGGTGGCCAGGACTTTACCTCCCTTTGGGCTGCCCCTGTTAATTGAGCCACCAGGATGCTCACTTTTTGCTCTTCTGTGAGGGGGTACACCTGGAAGAGGCTATCCAGCCTTTCTCTGAAGTCATTTAGGGTATGTGACTCCCCTGAGTACTGGGGTAGCCAGGCTGCCCCCGGGATATAGGGCATGGTGAAAGGCATGACCGCAGCAGCGGTGGTGCTGGCGGTGGCTGTGGCAGTGAAGCTCTCCTCCGTATCCGACATCCTCCTCCCCCCTAGTGGACCGTGGCCTACCTTGCGATGATCCTCTTCCGTAGGCCGCGGCTCCGCAGTGGATCATCAGCGTTGAGGACCTTCCGTCGCGCTCCTGTGACGTCGGCGTCTGCTGGGTTCCTTCCAGGACCTTACGCAACGTCCGGACGTGAGGCGGGGCTTCAGTTCTCGCGCGCTTTCGGAGTCCACGCCCCTCTTCTTCCCGCGCGGCATCCCCGAGATGGCGACCAATGGCGGGAAAACTCCACGGATGGCGGGAAGAAGGCAAAAGATGGCGTCGGATGGCGGGAAAACTCCACGGATGGCGGGAAGAAGGCAAAAGATGGCGTCGGATGGCGGGAATCTTCACCACAGGTAAGTTTAACAGTCTTTTTCAGGCACGCAGTACCCGGTGGTTGCGGGCACGAAATCCTGCCGACTACGCCAAAAGTTGACGCGCCCCCTGGGCCATGTTTGGGGAATACCTGGAGCCGGATCCGTTGGGGGTGGTAGTCCTCGTGGCGGTGACCCGGTCCGTGCCCAGGGTGTCAAACTAAGTGGCGATGTTTTTAGTGGCAGATGTGATATTGTTCGACTACGCCACCCGTTGAATGCGGTTATGAAACCGCCGCTGCAGGGCAGACCGCTGAGGCCGGTGGTACGGTTGTGCAGCGTGGATAGTATAACCCCCAACGGGAGGGGTATGGCCTCAGGGCAGCGGACGTGGATGATGGGGATGGTAGAATTGCACGCAGGCACCAGGAACCACTCAGAGACGGTGCGGTGTAGTTCAGGGTCTTTACTGGTGACAAAGACAGACCCTCCCGGGAGTACTGGCTAGCGGTCGGGGTCTGGTCAGTCCGTGAGCAGACAGGATCTCCCCTGGCCAGGCGGAGTTGTAGGCCTCCCCAACTAACTGTACTCTTCTTGGCTACCTTGCTAGAAGCGGGTAAAAGTAGCCCACGTCCCTGAGTGTACCGTGTGGTGCTCACCCGTATGGCCGGTGACTCGGGGCCTTCTGGTAGCCTCCACTCCACGACGGCGGTGCTGGTCCCTTGCGTGTGACCGTGCCTTCGGGTTTCTTGGCCAGAGGACCTGAAATCCCCTGCCGGTCGGTTTCTGCTGCTGGGTATGGAACAGTCCCCACAGCCTCGGACTCCGTGTCCGGTGAGATCTCTTCAGCCAAGGCGAGCTATCTAGCTTCCAGCCTCTGGCACTCACTCCTGCTCATACAGAGCTCCTGTTGTCACTTTCCCTGCAACTGCTCCACACCAGACCAGACTGTGTCTCTGTCTCTGTCTGTGTTCTTCTTTTCTAACCCCACCTCAGCCCCAGTTTATATAGGGGAAGTTCTTCCCCTCCCAGGACTGGGCAGGAGGTGTGGCATGCTTAGGATTCCTGACCAGGAGACCTCCCACCTGCTCACAGACGTAATATTGCTATTACTGTGGTAACCAGACCCCTGGGGTTCCACATTTGCTTTTCGTATAACCATGTTTTTTTCTGCCAAGGTGACATCTCACCTACTGAATATGATTCCATGCTGATTCCATTCGAAAATCACAGCGGCTAGCCACACATTGATAAGTCGATTGAATGGGGTTAATTGACTCATAGACCTGCAGCAATTCAAAGTGTAAATACTTGGCAGAAATATGAGGTCAATCTCAGATTTCAGCCATTGATTTCACTACAAATTCTAAGCAAATATTTTGGCAGAAAAACCATGTGAATTTATTATTATTATTCATTATTATAGCGCCATTAATTCCATGGCGCTTTACATGTTTAAAAGGGGTATACATAGCAAACAACAAGTACAATCATTTGAACAAAAATGAGTCAGTGACTGGTACAGGAGTACAAGAGGAGAGAGGACCCTGATCGCAGTCTACAACGGATGGGTCAGGATACAGTAGGTGAGGGTAGAGCTGGGTGCGAAGTGGTATGGTGGAGTGAGGGTTATTTCAGGTTGTAGGCTTGTCGGAAGAGGTGGGTCTTCAGGTTCCTTTTGAAGGTTTCCACTTGTGTTGAGCGAGCAATAAAATGCTCGGGTGCTCGAAGCTCGGGCCGAGCTCACTGTGATACTCGGGTGCTCGACCCGAGCAACGAGCCCAATGTTAGTCTATGGGAGACCCGAGCATTTTTGCGACGGCACCCCCAGCAGTCTGTAGAAAGCCTAAAAAGTGCCCAAAATGATAGTGACAGTGCTCACATGACATGGGGACAGCATGGGGATCGCCCCAGGAAGCATTTCTGACCTCCAGGTCACTGCTGTCAACAACGTGGTCAGAGGTATTAAGCCACTTTTACGGGCTCACAATAAAACGTTCAAAAACGAAACTGAAACGGTTTTCCTGTGAAATATGTTAAGGAACTTCCTTTCGAGGGTAAAGACTTGTGTATAAGGTAAAATAAATGACCAAAAACAAAAATACTCCTCCACACCTTGGGCTATGTTCACAAGTAGCATTTTTTTATGCTTTTTTGCACTTTTGTATTGCTTTCAACCGTGACAAATGCATTCACCGGGAAATGTAATTTTAACATTTTACAACCTTATCTGGCCATGTGCTGTGTGACACATGCATACAGTGCTGAAAAGACATGGGAACAGCATGGGGAAGACCCCTGGAAGCATCTCTGACACCCAGGTCACTGCCTAAAAGTGTGCCCATCAGAAGTGATCCTTGCCGCATCAGAATATGCAGACTTGCAACTATCCCCGTGCAAGTCCTTGTCCCAGGGCAGTGTTCAATTGTACCTCCCCCATTCCTTGCAATGCAAGCGCAAATATGCAGCCAACCACCCACCCACCCCCAGGCTGCAGTACTATACTGCTAGCTTGCACTTGAAATGGGGTCTTTTAGTTTGGAGGAGGCCGAAGCTGGCCACTACCTCATGGTTGCGTCGGCGGCGAGGTCTCCATACTCAGTCCCCAACCGCCACTATTTGTCCCAGGAACCTTCCCCACACTTTTCTTAGCCTGGCCTGCTTTAAGGCAGCATTGGACGGGCACACCAGACAACCAGAGACTCCTCCAGTGGGCCCTGGCTTCTCCATCAGGGGAGTTGAGAGTGCCAAGGTGAGGAGCATGATGATGATGATAGAAGTTAGCATCTGCTTTGTTTTCTTGGAATGCAAGCATAAGTGTAAAGCCTGCCACCCTCCCACCCCCAAGCTGCAATACCATACTGCTAGCTTGCACTTGAAATGGAGCCTTTTAGTTTGGAGGAGGCCGAAGCTGGCCACTACCTCATGGCTGCTTCGGCAGTGAGGTCTCCATACTCAGTCCCCAGCCGCCACTTTTTGTCCCGGTAACCTTCCCCACACTTTTCTTAGCCTGGCCTGCTTTAGAGCAGCATTGGATGAGCCCACCAGACAACCAGACTCCTCTGGTGGGCCCTGGCTTCTCCATCAGGGGAGCTGAGAGTGCCAAGGTGAGGAGCATGATGATGATGATTAGTGTTGAGCATTCCGATACTGAAATATCGGGTATCGGCCGATATTCACTGTATCGGAATTCCGATACTTAATTCCGATACTTTTATAATATCGAATACCGGAATCGGAAGTTCCCATAATGCCTGCGCTCTGCAGTGTCTCTGAAGGATGACAAGCTGGATGGCAGCGCTCAGCTGCGATCCAGCTTGTCATCAGAATGCCATCCCAGCGTGGGAGAATTCTCCTGATTGTTTAAAAGCCGGCGCGCGGTAAAAAGCCGCCGGCTTTTAAACAATCACGCAGCCCCATACTGCTTCCCCGCAGCCTCCCACCCCGATCCTCCGCTCCCCTCGCCACCTCCCATCCCGATCGTAAATTAGGACCGGGCGGGGAGCGCAGCACCAAGGAGCGAAGGACCCGGGCGGGGAAGCCGGCAGTGAAAAGACTTCACCGCCGGCTTTCCCGTTCTGTGCTGCGCTTTCCCGCCGGTTATTTCAAATGAACAGCTGAGGTATCAGGTGATGCCGATCAGCTGTTCATTTGAAGTAGCCGCGGTGCCCTCAGAGGGTTCATGTGAGTTCATGCTTGACTGCATGAACTCACATGAACTTTCCCACGGCCGCACAGGTCAGCCTCACCTCCCAGACCCGTCATGATTAGTGTGTGCGGGGTGTGTGTGTGTGCGGGGTGTGTGTGCGGGTGTGTGTGCGGGGTGTGTGTGTGCGGGTGTGTGTGTGCGGGTGTGTGTGCGGGTGTGTGTGCGGGCAGACATAGGCCGATGTGACACTACTACTCCCATCGGCCTATGTCTGTCCCCCGTCCACTCCTGCCAGCAGGATCAGCTCGATGGGAGCAGTAGTTCCCATCAGCCTGATCCTGCTATTTAAATTGCCCTACTGTGTCCCCAATAAATGTTAAATACATGTCATTGGTGGCCAGTGGTTACCTAAAAGAAATTAGTTCATACATTACCTGTCCCCGCCGATCGCCACCTAAAATAAAGTAAAAAATAAAAAACTACACCTATACTCACCAAGACACCTAATTCCCCAAAGCCATCGATCTCCTGTAATAAAATATAAAATAATAAACCACAACCTTATCCTTACCCCTCCGTAGTAGTCCACGAGTGTCCCACGAAGATCTCCAGTTCAGAGCAGCCACATAGAATGTGACCGCTCTGAACCGCTGCCGCCGCTAGAATGACGGGGCCGTAAGGGTTCACCGGAGTTCAGGCAGCGCTGCTCCGGTTAGCTCCTTTACGGCACTGCTGTATCGTGAGAAATTCCCACGGTACAGCACTGCCGTAAAGGAGGTCTCCGGAGCTGCGCTGCCTGAATGCACTCCGGTGACCTCAGTCAGTGGCTCCCGCTGCCGGGAGCGGACGTGTTCCCGGCAGCGTGAGCTTACAGCAGCCATGCACAGCTGTCACCATCTCCAGATGTGACAGCTGTGCATGGGAGATCAGCGCAGGAACGTGGACAGGTAACTATTTTTTTTTTAGTAAACTAAGAATTAAATAAAATGGTGTTTTATTTCAAATAAATTATTTTTTTCTGGGTGTAGTGTGTTTTTTCTTTTTAACACTTTGTAGGTTAGTAATGGGGGTGTCATATAGACGGCCATCATTACTAACCTGGGCTTCATGGCAGCTGGCGCTGACATGAACCCCACCACTATTACCCCCTGCCACCGCACCAGGGCAGCGTGGAAGAGCGAGGCTAAGTGCCAGAATTGGCGCATCCTATGGATGCGCCATTTCTGGGGCGGCTGACGGCTGGTGTTTCTAGCCTGGGAGGGGGCCAATATTCATGGCACCCTTCCTGAGCTATTAATATCAGCCCCCAGCTGTCTGCCTAGCCTTTGCTAGCTATTAAAATAGAGGGGACCCCACGTCATTTTTTTTGGGGGGGTCCCCCATTTTAATAGCTAGTAAAGGCTAGGTATTCAGCTGGGGGCTGATATTAGTAGCCTGGGAAGCTCCGTGGGTTTTACCCCCTTCCCAGGCTTCAAACATCTGCCCCAGCCGTCTGCTTAACCTCCGCTAGAGACTAAAATTATGGGGGATCCCACGCCATTTTTTTTTTAAATAAATCCTTTATTTTAACACTAAATGACATTTGAGGACTTAATAAAGATGCAGTCCCTAAATTATTATTTATTTTTTAATAAATTTTTCCCAAAACTTTTGACGTGGGCTTCGCCATATTTTTGTATGCCAGCCAGGTACAGCATCCAGCTTCTATGAACGCGCCATTTTCCGGGGCGGCCGCGGACTGCAATTTTCAGCGGGGGGGGGGAGGGCAAAAAGCTTGGGCCTCCCTGCGCTGCAGATTCCATCCCCCAGCTGCCTAGTTGTACCTGGCTGGACACAAAAATAGGGAGAAGCTCCACGTTTTTTTTTTTTTAATTATTTCATGAAATTCATGGAATAATTAAGAAAAAAAGGGCTTCCCTATATTGTTGTGTCCGGCTAGGTACAAATAGGCAGCTGGTGGTTGGGGGCAGCCCGTTCCTGCCTGCTGTACCTGGCTGGACACAAATATAGTGTGAAGCCCCACGTCAATTTTTTCTTAATTATTCCATGAATTTCATGAAATAATTAAAAAAAAAAATGTGTGGCGCTTCGCCCTATTTTTGTGTTCAGCCAGGTACAACTAGGCAGCTGGGGGCTGGAATCTGCAGCGCAGGGAGACCCAAGCTTTCTGGGTCCCACCCGCTGCAAATTGCAGTCCGCAGCCGCCCCGGAAAATGGCGCGTTCATAGAAGCGCCATCTTCTGGCGCTGTACCCAACTCATCCAGGGCCCTGGTGCGGTGGCTCACTGGGTAATAAAGGGGTTAAGGCCAGCTTGGCATTATCCGCTGGTCCTAAGCCCGAAATTCATGGGGTCACGCCAATATTAGACATGACCGCCATGAATTTCTAGTAAAGTATTTAAAAAAAACACAAACACCCAGAAAAAAGTCCTTTAATTGAAATAAAGACACAATTCTTTATTGTTCTAAATTAAACCATACTTACCGCCACACCCATTCCAGCTGAAGCCAACGATCTCCTGCAATAAAAGTAAAATAATAAAGCAACCTCATCCTTACCTTTCCATGGTTCCCAGGACAGCTTCAGCTCTGCTACATCGAGATGACAGGCTGGACCGCAGCAGAACGCTGCCATCCAGCCTGTCATCCCGCGGACACTGAGAAGCGCAGGCATGCTTGCGCTCGTCAGTGTCTTTCTGTGACGTCATCCAGATGAGCCGAGGTCATGTCCAATGAACTCAGCTCACCTCATGCACGTCACTGACAGCGTGGGAAAATTCTCCTGCACTCAGCGCTTCAGCGTGAGAATTCTCCCACGCTGTCAGTGACGTGCATGAGGTGCGCCGAGTTCATGGGACATGACCTCACCTCATGCACGTCACTGACAGCGTGGGAAAATTCTCACGCTGAAGCGCTGAGTGCAGGAGAATTCTCCCACGCTGTCAGTGACGTACATGAGGTGAGCCGAGTTCATTGTCGGCTCATCTGGATGCCGTCACAGCCAGACACTGAGGAGTGGAAGTATGCCTGCGCTTCTCAGTGTCTGCGGGATGACAGGCTGGATGGCAGCGTTCTGCTGCGGTCCAGCCTGTCATCTCGATGTAGCAGAGCTGGAGCCGTCGTGGGAGCCATGGAAAGGTAAGGATGAGGTTGCTTTATTATTTTTCTTTTATTGCAGGAGATCGTTGGCTTCAGCTGGAATGGGCGTGATGGTAAGTATGGTTTAATTTAGAACAATAAAGAATTGTGTGTTTATTTCAATTAAAGGACTTTTTTCTGGGTGTTTGTGTTTTTTTTAAATACTTTACTAGAAATTCATGGTGGTCATGTCTAATATTGGCGTGACCCCATGAATTTCGGGCTTAGGGCCAGCTGATAATGCCAAGCTGGCCTTAACCCCTTTATTACCCAGTGAGCCACCGCATCAGGGCCCTGGATGAGTTGGGTACAGCGCCAGAAGATGGCGCTTCTATGAACGCGCCATTTTCCGGGGCGGCTGCGGACTGCAATTTGCAGCGGGTGGGGCCCAGAAAGCTTGGGCCTCCCTGCGCTGCAGATTCCAGCCCCCAGCTGCCTAGTTGTACCTGGCTGGACACAAAAATAGGGCGAAGCTCCACGTTTTTTTTTTTTTAAATTCATGAAATTAATGGAATAATTCAGAAAAAAAGGGCTTCCCTATATTGTTGTGTCCGGCTAGGTACAAATAGGCTGCTGGTGGTTGGGGGCAGCCCGTTCCTGCCTGCTGTACCTGACTGGACACAAATATAGGGCGAAGCCCCACATCAATTTTTTTAAATTATTTCATGAATTTCCTGAAATGATTTAAAAAAAATTGACGTGGGGCTTCGCACTATATTTGTGTCCAGCCAGGTACAGCAGGCAGGAACGGGCTGCCCCCAACCACCAGCTGCCTATTTGTACCTGGTTGGACACAACAATATAGGGAAGCCCTTTTTTTCTTAATTATTTCATGAATTTCATGAAATAATTAAAAAAAAAAAATACGTGAAGCTTCTCCCTATTTTTGTGTCCAGCCAGGTACAACTAGGCAGCTGGGGGATGGAATCTGCAGCGCAGGGAGGCCCAAGCTTTCTGCCCCCCCCCCTCCCCCCGCTGAAAATTGCAGTGCGCAGCCACCCCGGAAAATGGCGCGTTCATAGAAGCTGGATGCTGTACCTGGCTGGCATACAAAAATATGGCGAAGCCCACGTCAAAAGTTTTGGGAAAAATTAATTAAAAAATAAATAATAATTTAGGGACTGCATCTTTATTAACTCCTCAAATGTCATTTAGTGTTAAAATAAAGGACTTATTTTAAAAAAAATTGACGTGGGGCTTCGCCCTATATTTGTGTCCAGCCAGGTACAGCAGGCAGGAACAGGCTGCCCCCAACCACCAGCTGCCTATTTGTACCTGGCCGGACACAACAATATAGGGAAGCCCTTTTTTAAAAAAATTATTTCATGAAATAATTAAAAAAAAATTGACGTGGGGCTTCGCACTATATTTGTGTCCAGCCAGGTACAGCAGGCAGGAATGGGCTGCCCCCAACCACCAGCTGCCTATTTGTACCTGGTTGGACACAACAATATAGGGAAGCCCTTTTTTTCTTAATTATTCCATGAATTTCATGAAATAATTTTAAAAAAAAATGCGTGGGGCTTCGCCCTATTTTTGTGCCCAGCCAGATACAACTAGGCAGCTGGGGGCTGGAATCCGCAGCGCAGGGAGACCCAAGCTTTCTGGGCCACCCCCGCTGCAAATTGCAGTCCGCAGCCGCCCCAGAAAATGGCGCGTTCATAGAAGCGCCATCTTCTGGCGCTGTACCCAACTCATCCAGGGCCCTGGTGCGGTGGCTCACTGGGTAATAAAGGGGTTAAGGCCAGCTTGGCATTATCAGCTGGCCCTAAGCCCAAAATTCATGGGGTCACGCCAATATTAGACATGACCACCATGAATTTCTAGTAAAGTATTTAAAAAAACACAACACCCAGAAAAAAGTCCTTTAATTGAAATAAACACACAATTCTTTATTGTTCTAAATTAAACCATACTTACCACCACGCCCATTCCAGCTGAAGCCAACGATCTCCTGCAATAAAAGTAAAATAATAAAGCAACCTCATCCTTACCTTTCCATGGTTCACAGGACAGCTTCAGCTCTGCTACATCGAGATGACAGGCTGGACCGCAGCAGAACGCTGCCATCCATCCTGTCATCCCGCAGACACTGAGAAGCGCAGGCATACTTCCACTCCTCAGTGTCTGGCTGTGACGGCATCCAGATGAGCCGAGGTCATGTCCAATGAACTCCGCTCACTTCATGTACGTCACTGACAGCGTGGGAAAATTCTCCTGCACTCAGCACTTCAGCGTGAGAATTTTCCCACGCTGTCAGTGACGTGCATGAGGTGAGCTGAGTTCATTGGACATGACCTCACCTCATGTATGTCACTGACAGCGTGGGAGAATTCTCACGCTGAAGCGCTGAGTGCAGGAGAATTTTCCCACGCTGTCAGTGACGTGCATGAGGTGAGCTGAGTTCATTGGACATGAACTCGGCTCATCTGGATGACGTCACAGAGAGACACTGAGGAGCGCAAGCATGCCTGCGCTTCTCAGTGTCTGCGGGATGACAGGCTGGATGGCAGCTTTCTGCTGCGGTCCAGCCTGTCATCTCGATGTAGCAGAGCTGGAGCTGTCCTGGGAACCATGGAAAGGTAAGGATGAGGTTGCTTTATTATTTTTCTTTTATTGCAGGAGATCGTTGGCTTCAGCTGGAATGGGCGTGACGGTAAGTATGGTTTAATTTAGAACAATAAAGAATTGTGTCTTTATTTCAATTAAAGGACTTTACTCTGGGTGTTTGTGTTTTCTTTTAACTTTGACTATGGGGTTAGTAATGGGGGTGTCTTATAGACGCCTCTCCATTACTAACCTGGGCTTGATGTCAGCTGGCATTATAAGCTGACATCAACCCCAACCCTATTACCCCCTGCCACCGCACCAGGGCAGCGTGGAAGAGCGAGGCTAAGTGCCAGAATTGGCGCATCCTATGGATGCGCCATTTCTGGGGCGGCTGACGGCTGGTGTTTCTAGCCTGGGAGGGGGTCAATATTCATGGCACCCTTCCTGGGCTATTAATATCAGCCCCCAGCTGTCTGCCTAGCCTGTGCTAGCTATTAAATTAGGGGGGACCCCACGTCATTTTTTTGGGGGGGTCCCCCATTTTAATAGCTAGTAAAGGCTAGGTATTCAGCTGGGGGCTGATATTAGTAGCCTGGGAAGCTCCGTGGGTATTACCCCCTTCCCAGGCTTCAAACATTTGCCCCAGCTGTCTGCTTAACCTCCGCTAGAGCCTAAAATTAAGGGGAACCCCACGCCAATTTTTTTTTAAATAAATCCTTTATTTTAACACTAAATGACAAGTACAGTAATCAACACTGTCACTGTACTTCATATATATGTGACTGACATGTTTCTATCTATCTAATCTATGTGTGATTCTCTATTCCTTCTATTCTAAATTGTCGGGTACAGATGCTGAATTGCCGGCCGGCTTTCTTAAAGAGACGGTGCATGAAAACACTATTATTTTTTTAAATAAATCCTTTACACTAAATGACAAGTACAGTAAGCAACACTGTCACTGTACTTCTTATATATGTGACTGACATGTTTCTATCTATCTTATCTATGTGTGAAGCTCTATTCTGTCTGTTATAAATTGTCGGGTACAGATGCTGAATTGCCGGCCGGCTTTTTTAAAGAGACAGTGCATGAAAACACTATTATTTTTTTAAATAAATCCTTTACACTAAATGACAAGTACAGTAAGCAACACTGTCACTGTACTTCTTATATATGTGACTGACATGTTTCTATCTATCTTATCTATGTGTGAAGCTCTATTCTGTCTGTTATAAATTGTCGGGTACAGATGCTGAATTGCCGGCCGGCTTTTTTAAAGAGACGGTGCACGAAAACACTAATATTTTTTTTAATAAATCCTTTACACTAAATGACAAGTACAGTAAGCAACACTGTCACTGTGCTTCTTATATGTGTGACTGACATGTTTCTATCTATCTAATCTATGTGTGATGCTCTATTCTTTCTGTTGTAAATTGTCGGGTACCGGTGAATGCCGCTGATGAATTGCCGGCTTTTCATGTCATTCTACATTATTCTTAGTTGTTTTACTTCATGTAGAATTAACCTACAAGGAAAGAAAGGGTTTATTTTCATTCCGATATTTGTGTCCCATTGACTTGCATTGGTTTCCGGTATCGGAATCGGCGATATCCGATACTTTTTGGGTATCGGCCCGATCCAATCCGATACGATATTTCCTGATATCGGAAGGTATCGCTCAACACTAATGATGATAGAACTTAGCATCTGCTTTGTTTTCTTGGAATGCAAGCGTAAGTGTGCAACCTGCCACCCACCCACCCCCAGGCTGCAATACCATACTGCTAGCTTGTTTGCACTTGAAATGAGGCCTTTTAGGCATGTGGAGGCAGACGCCGGCCAACATGTCATGGCTGCTTCGGCGTCCTGGTATCCATACTCAGTCCCCAGCCCCCCCGGCGGCCGTGTGTCCACACTCGGTCCCCAGCCGCCCCGCCGCCGGGTGCCCACACATGGTCCCCAGCCGCCTGGGGGCGGACGGGTGTCCATAAACGGTCCCCAGCCGCCCCTATTTGTCCCGGTGCTCCTTATACACAAGCACGCATACCAAAACATTACCTGTGCCCTCCCCAGTGCATTTAGTGGGAAGGACAGCTTAACCACAAACACGTGGACAAGTGAATGTGTCCATCTCACTGACACCTTTACACTAGGTTAATATTGTGGAAGCCGCGACACAGTTGGACACTGGGATGCAACACGTCCTCCAGACATAGAGGATTGCGGGTCCTGGGTCAATCAGGCTTCAACACAAAGTTCAGAAGGTAGACAGCAGCAGTGGTCGGCCTCCTACACAATGAGTAAATTATTCATGATCATGAGGCCATCAATCTCCTTAGCTTTCTGTTCCTTGGAATGCAAGCTCATGTATGTAGTAGCGGCTAGGCCTGAGGTGGTCAGCGTTTTGGCGCATATCCTACCTCCTCCGAGGATTGCTGGATGTTTTCCTGCTACTATCCCAGTTCTATGACTCCCGTTAAAACAAAGCTTCAGTTGATGGATGATGGATGAGGTGGTGGCAAAGGAGAAAGAGCAGGAGGAGCAGGGAAAATTCACATCAATATCAGGCCAGTCAGCCACACATGTCTTGTAGGATATGTTTCTGTGCCAAAAGGAGCGGTTTGGCTACACAGTTATAGGGCATACAGTGAGTGCAATGCCTAGCAAAAATTTCGAAGCACTCCAATGCCCCTTGGAAGTGACATGGAGGTCAGAGGGCCTTAACTAAACTGTTTTTTCCATTTATAGCAACTGGGTCTCCTGCACACTGTTGGCCTAAGCAGTGAATGGAAGGCTTTCCAAAAATTATGAGGAACTGCAATGCCTCTTGAAACAGACGTGGATTACAGCGTACTAAAAACCTTCTACCCATTATTGGGGAGTAGGTCTCCTTAGTGTTCGCCTATGCATTGAAAAGAAAAAGCTGACTAAAATTAGGAGGAAATGCAATGCCTGTTGGAAGTTAGAGGTAATTTAAAACAACATTTCAATGGCCCTTGGAAGAGTTGTGGAGTTCAGAGTGGTTTAACAAGACGGTTTTAATGCCCCTTGGAAGAGACGTGGAGGTCACAGTAGCTTAACAAGACGGTTTTAATGCCCCTTGGAAGAGTAGTGGAGGTCGCAGTGGAATAAAAAGGCAATATCAATGCCCCTTGGAAGAGTGGAGGAGGTCGCAGTGGAATAAAAAGACAATATCAATGCCCCGTGGAAGAGACGTGGAGGTCACAGTAGCTTAACAAGACAGTTTTAATGCCCCTTGGAAGAGTGGTGGAGGTCGCAGTGGAATAAAAAGACAATATCAATGCTCTGTGGAAGAGACGTGGAGGTCACAGTAGCTTAACAAGACGGTTTTAATGCCCATTGGAAGAGTGGTGAAGTTCGCAGTGGAATAAAAAGACAATATCAATGCCCCTTGGAAGAGTGGTGGAGGTTGCAGTGGAATAAAAAGACAATATCAATGCCCCTTGGAAGAGTGGTGGAGGTCGCAGTGGAATAAAAAGACAATATCAATGTCCCGTGGAAGAGACGTGGAGGTCACAGTAGCTTAACAAGACGGTTTTAATGCCCCTTGGAAGAGTGGTGAAGGTCATAGTGGAATAAATAGAGAATATCTATGCCCCTTGAAAGAGTGGTGGAGGTCGCAGTGGAATAAAAAGACAATATCAATGCCCCTTGGAAAAGTGGTGGAGGTCGCAGTGGAATAGAAAGACAATATCAATGTCCCTTGGAAGAGTGGTGGAGGTCGCAGTGGAATAAAAAGACAATATCAATGCCCCGTGGAAGAGACGTGGAGGTCACAGTAGCTTAACAAGACGATTTTAATGCCCCTTACAAGAGCTATGAAGTACAGCATATTAAAAACATTATTTCCATTATTGGGGAGTGGGTCTCCCATAGTCTTTGCCTATGCCTTCCAAGCAAAAGCTGCCAAAAATTAGGACGGAGGAACTTGCAATGCTGGCAACACGGACCACGGTCACCCTGGTGGTATAGTGGTGGTTGAGGCTGAGGATAAGGAGAAGAGCAAAAAACAGCCGAAATGAGGAAGCATATACCCATGTGTGGGTGTGAAGCGGTGCATGGGAATGCATCTCCCGATACAACACAGTGGATTTGACTTTATGTTACTCTGCTGTCATTTGGTGGTGATGAGAAGTCTGGCCCAATCCAGCCCTTGTTCATTTTGATAAGGGTCAGCTTGTCAGCATTGTCAGTTCACAGGCGAGTGCGCTTATCAGTTATAATTCCCCCAGCGGCACTAAAAAACGCTCCGATAATACGCTAGCGGCAGGGCAGGCCAGGACCTCCAAGGCGTACAGAGTGAATTCATTCCAAGTGTCCAGCTTGGACACCCAATAATTAAAAGGCACAGAGGAATCACGGAGGACGCTGGTACAGTCGGTAAGGTACTCCCTCACCATCTTTTGAAACTTTACACTCCTTGTGAGAGTACCCCGCGCTTCAGGGCCTGTAGCTGGGCATGTCTCAGAAAACTGTCTCAGAATGTTGACAGTGTTCCCCTGCCTCTGCTGGAATAGAGTTGCGTCTCTCTCGCCTGTACGCCTTGCTGGTCAACGAACTGAGACCTCTGCCGCTAGCGTGTTCAGATGGGAATTTTTTTAACAGTTCTACAGCAAGGGCCTTCTGGTACTGCCCCATTTTTGTAGACATCTCCACCTAAGGAATAAGAGAGTGAAAGTTCTCCTTGTAGCGGGGGTCTAAAAGTGTCACCAACCAGTAATGACTGTCACCCAACATTTTGACAACGCGAGGGTCACGGTTAAGGCAGCGTAATATAAAGTCAGCCATGCGTGCCAGACTGGTAACGGGCAAGACTTCCGTGTCCTCACCAAGATGAAGACTGACCATGCTCTCCTCCTCCTCCCCCTCCCCCCTGTCCTCAGGCCACCCACGCTGAACCGACAGTATGACAGTTGTACAGGTACTACCATCTACAGCGCATGATACCAGCTCCTGTTCTTCCTCCTCCTCCTCCTTCTCTCCCTCATTGTCCCCCAATGCATGTTGGGATGAGATGAGGCTGGGCTGTGTGCAATTGCCCGCTACGGCTTCTTGATCCATCTCATCATACTCTGGCTGCAATGCCCCCTTTTTAATTCTCTGCAGACAGCGTTGCCAAAGACAGACATGTGGGATGCTGAAACTACTGACAGTGTCATCGCCACTCACCATCTTGGTGGACTCCTCAAAGTTTGTCAGGATGGTACATATGTCAGACATCCAGGTCCACTCCGGAGGTCTTATGTGTGGAGTCTGACCTGAATATCGACGGCATTGTTGCAGCTGGTACTCCACAACTGCTCTTTTCTGCTCACAAATCCTTTGCAACATGTGGAGGGTAGAGTTCCAACGTGTGGGGACATCACACACCCGTCGGTGTGCCGGAAGCTGCAAACACTGTTGCAACACAGCAAGGGCAGTGGAAGCATAAGCCGACTTCCAAAAATGAGCTGACAGGGGGCGTACTTTGACGAGCAGATCTGGCAACTCGGGATACGATTTAAGAAACCGCTGATTCACGAGGTTATGCACATGAGCCAGGCATGGTACGTGTGTGATCTCGCCTTGCCTCAGAGCCGCCACCAGGTTACGGCCATTGTCACACACGACCATGCCTGGATGTAAGTTCAGCGGTCTCAGCCACAGATCTGCCTGCTCTTTCACAGCTGTCCACAACTCACAAGCAGTATGAGGTTTATCACCTAAGCCTATGAGTTTCAGCACAGCCTGTTGCCGCTTGGCTTAGGCAGTACTGCAGTGCTTCCAGCTTGTAACTGATGTGGTGATATCTGAGATGGAGGCTGAACATGAGGAGGAGGAGGATGCGCAGGAGCTGTATACTGTGGGGACAACTCTGACTGACATAGGGTCCGCAATCCTCGGTGTGGGGAGGATGTGTTCCGTCCCAAGGTCCGACTGGGTCCCGGTTTCCACTATGTTTACCCAGTGTGCCGTCAGGGAGATGTACCGTCCCTGGCCACAAGCACTTGTCCACGTGTCCGTTGTCAGGTGGACTCTCCCAGTAACTGCGTTGTTGAGGGCACGGCAGATGTTTTGGGACACGTGCTTGTGTAATGCGGGGATGGCACACCGAGCAAAATAGTGTCAGCTGGGGACCGAGTACTGAGGGATGGCCACCGCCATAAGGTTGCGGAAGGATTCCATCTCCATCAGCCTAAAAGGCAGCATTTCCAACGCAAGCAGTCATGAAATGTGCGAATTTAGGACTGTGGCCTGTGGGACGTTGGCTGCGAATTTGCGCTTTCATTCAAAAGTCTGGGATATGGACAATTGAACGCTGCAGTGGAACGTGGACGTGGACGTTGATGCTGTTTCTTGAGAAACTACCATAGCAATTGAAGACTGAGAGGAGGGGGCATCTTTGCATGCAGTATGGACAGGGTATTGCCTTGCACGCACAACAGGGGGTTCTCTTACATGCATAACAACGGAAGAAGCAGTGGTGACACCCGCTGACACTGGTCGTGGACCCTGGGGTTCGCCCAACAAAGTCAGGTGCTTTGCTGACATGTGCCTGATCATACTGGTGGTGGTCAGGCTGGTAGTTTTGTCAACCCTGCTGATGCTGGCCTGGCAGGTGGTACAAATAGCCTTTTTGGGGTTATCAGCAGAGTCTTTAAAAAAATTCCAGACTCTGGAAGACCTACCGGTTGTACTGGTGATATGGGGAACAGATGCCCGCCTTCTGTCTGCGGCCACCACACTGCTTCTTCCTGCCTGTTGTGGTACTCTGCCTCCCTCCCCCTTTGTGCTGCTGGCCTCGCTCTGCGTGTCCTCCTGCCACGTTGGGTCAGTTACTAGATCATCCACTACCTTCTCCTCTTCCACTTCCGCACCTCGGTCCTCCTCCTCACTTTGTGGCAATTGTGTCTCGTCATCGTCCACCCCTTGTGACAAATTGCCAGCGTCGCCTTCCTGTGGCCGTGGCTGTTCAAATATTTGGCCATCGCTACATGGAATCTCCTCTTCCACCACTTCAAGCGGAGCAGGCGAAGGGCCCAAATATGGAAATGGACCAGGGAATAGCTCTTCAGAGTGTCCAAGTGTGGGATCAGTTGCTGTCTGACGACACTCGGCATGGTGGGAGGAAGGAGCATCAGGGTGAGGAGGAGTATGCTGTCGAGACTCACGGCTACTAACACTTGACCGTGTGGAAGACAGACCGGAGGTGGTGGTGCCCAGGTGACTGGAAGTATTATCTGCTATCCAATTAATAACCTGTTCACACTGATTAGTTCACAATAGTGGTCTTATTGTGTGCTTCCCTAGTAATTGGGTCAAGAACTGGGAGCGAGAAGATGTGGCTGTTGGTTTTGGCACATTTTCACCTTGGCCACGGCCCCATCCTCTGCGCGCACCATCACCAGAACGTCCAGTGCTATGTCCCTTGCCACTCACCTTGCCCATTGTAAATGAAGTAAAATAGCTTACACTCGCACTATGAATGGCAAATGGGTAATAAAAAGGAGATCATAGAATCATAGAATCATAGAATGGTAGAGTTGGAAAGGACCTCCTGGGTCATCTGGTCCAACCCCCTGCTCAAAGCAGGATTCACTAAATCATCTCAGACAGATGTCTGTTCAGCCTCTGTTTGAAGACGTCCATTGAAGGGGAACTCACCACCTCTCGTGGCAGCCTGTTCCACTCATTAATCACCCTAACTGTCAAAAAGTTTTTTCTAATATCTAATCTGTGTCTCCTCCCATTTAGTTTCATCCCATTGCTTCTAGTCTTTCCTTGTGCAAATGAGAATAAAGATGATCCTTCTACAATGTGACAGCCCTTGACATATTTGTAGACAGCTATTAAGTCTCCTCTCAGTCTTCTTTTTTGCAAGCTAAACATTCCCAAATCCTGCAACCGTTCCTCATAGGACATGGTTTGCAGACCAGTCACCATTCTGGTCGCTCTTCTCTGAACTTGCTCCAGTTTGTCTATGTCTTTTTTAAAATGTGGTGCCCAAAACTGTACACAGTATTCCAGATGAGGTCTGACCAAAGAGGAGTAAAGACCGATAATGACTTCACGTGATCTAGACTGTATGCTTCTGTTAATACATCCCAGAATTGTATTTGCCTTTTTTTGCTGCTGCATCACACTGTTGACTCATGTTCAGTCTATGATCTATTAGTATACCTAAGTCTTTTTCACATGTACTGTTGCTTAGCTCTATTCCTCCCATTCTGTATATGCTTTTTTCATTTTTATTGCCCAGATGTAGTACTTTGCATTTTTCCCTGTTAAAAACCATTCTGTTGGTTGCTGCCCACTGCTCCAGTTTATTTAGGTCTTTTTGAATCCTCTCTCTCTCTTCACTAGTATTAGCTATCCCTCCTAGCTTTGTGTCATCAGCAAATTTAATCAGTTTACCCTCAATTCCTTCATCTAAATCATTGATAAAGATGTTGAACAATACAGTTCCCAGGACGGAGCCCTGTGGTACCCCACTTGAGACATTCATCCAGCTGGATGTGAAGCCATTTACAACCCCCCTTTGAGTCCGATCACTAAGCCAGTTATGAATCCACCTAACAGTTGCCTGGTCCATTGCATACTTGGTCATTTTTTCAATAAGGATGGTGTGAGATTCAATAAGGATGGTGTGAGATAACACCATGATTAGAACATGGAAGAGAAAAACCACAGTTCTATTTCTCAGAATCTTTTAAACAGATATATTGGTGTCTGAACAGTCAGCGAGACACTAAAAATGTTGTTTTGTATGGAAAAAAGTCAAAAAAGTGGATAATACAGAGATTTGAACCGTGGAACTGCAAAACCACAGTTATGATTTCCTGGTGTATACCAGACTTGTTAAAATAGATATATTTGTGTCTGAACAGTCAGGGAGACACTCAAACTGTTTTTTTTTATGGAAAAAAGGCAAGCAGGTTGATAACACCCAGAAAGAGGAAAAACACAGTTCTAGTTATCTGGCCTACACCAGACTCTTTTAAACAGATATATTTGTGTCTGAACAGTCACAGACACACTAAATTTTTTTTTGGGGGGGGGGGAAATACCAAAAGGTTAATAAGACGCGTATTTGTACAGTCTGACTGAGGAAAAAATAAATAAAACAGGTTTTAGATGAAAAAAAGGATTTTTCCTGGCCCCTGAGACCTGGGGATAAGTCTAGCAATTTGACCAACAAGAGCACACAGGACTGTAATGCAGTGTTTGTTGGTATAACCACTGCGTCTCCTATACAGCCTGCCTGCCTGATATCTGGGATGGATATAAGTCCTGAGAAGGACTGTTTGTTTGATTTTGCAGGCTTTAGAGACCCTACACTACCCATTTTGCAGTTTAAATCTCTCCCTAGCTCAGCAGCACTCTCCCTACACTGTGTGATCCGGAGCGACTGTGTCCAAGATGGCGGCGCCCGGTTTTAAATACTCTAGGTGACGCTGTGCAGCCAGCCAATCACTGTAATGCCCACAACCAACATGGCTGCGGCATTACAGTGACTGATTGGCAATCCCTGCATGTTCATTGGCTATGTAAAGAGCGCCAAACATTCAAGGCGGAGACCCGAGCTCCCGCCCGAGTAACCTGGAAAACCTGGAAATGCTCGGTGCTCGCCGAACATCCCGAGTAGTGAGATGCTCGGGCGAGTACCGAGCAATGTCGAGCATGCTCGCTCAACACTAATAGTAACCTGAAACTTTTAAGAAATGTGCCTCCCATAAAGGGAAGAAAACGTTGTGTATTATTCTTTTATGTGAATGCATTCTAAAAATTGTATGTCTAAAACCTTGTTTTACACTGTTCCAGCCCGCGGACGTGCTGTGTTTTACCAGGGGGGTATGTGGCGCCCCTGCAGGTTCAGTCGCCACAGAGGTACTGCATCTCATCCAGAGGTGTGGTATCTCACTCTCAGGTAAGAATAGAGTGCTGCCCGGGACCCTAACACCTTCATTCAACACTACACTACTCCAGACCAGCAGGAGGGGCAAGATGCGTTGCTTCCCTGTTGAGCCCTGTCCCTGGCTGGAGTAGGGGGAACCAAGAGAGGGTGAACCATGTAGTGGGTGTGGGTGGAGGAAGGAGTTTAGAGGAGCACTTCAGATGGTGTATAAAAAGGGATGGAACCATCTAGAAGTGTTCCAGTCAGAGGAGGACAGTGAGTGGGAGCAGGAGCTCTGCAGGAGCTCTGCTCAGGCAGAGCGGGCCTAGTGAGAGGCCCAGGAGGTGAGACTGACTGAAGAGAGGAGAGGAGCAGGAAGGAAGGCTCCAAGAAGGAAAGAGGGGATCCTAGGGGTACGGGAAGTGCTGGATGCCACCCGTGCGCCCCAATCTAACAGGACATAGAGGGATCAGGCCGCAGAGGGGACAGTCCCCTAACCAGTGAGAATTGCAATGTTCAGCTAGAAACCGGAGGCTTCTGTGCTTTTAGGGTGCAGTTGCCACAGCCACAATTACATCGACGAAAAGGTGGCCACAGAGGGTCCAGGGGACTGCAGGTCGTCCGACAAGATCCGAGGCTACCGGCTCGGGACACTGATTGTGAGGCACAGGGCAGGAGGGTGAGAGCCAGCGCAGGAAGACAACTGAGAAAGGCACACAGAAGGGGGTCCCGTTATGTGCTCCTGAATTATCTGGGGGATTGCTGAAACCCTTCCTTGGTGAACACAGGACGATGTGGATGGTTACAATCCGGAAAGTGTAACCTGAGGAACTTAACAACTGTGAGTAAACCCTGAAGACTGCACACCACTGTCTCTGTGAATTAGTGCTGCACCATCATCACCCTGCACCATACTGCACAGCAACATCTACCTCATACTACATCTACACTGCCCTGGAGCTAAGCTCTACCTATGGAGAGCTAAACCAACTCTGCTGCTTTAATAACAGCTCCAGAGGACCTGCTCCTCAGGGGCGGCTCCCTTTAGCCGCATACCACAGGTGGCGTCATGAACATTAAACTATAAAAACTCCCCTTTTATTGACTGCCCTGGGTCACAGACCGGGTCACTGCCACTGTGACATCCCCTGCACAGACCGGCCAGGCACCGAGTACCCCACGGCCCAGGGGGCGCGTCACTAATACCATGGCGTCGTACCATAGTTTGCTGGAAATATTCCAGGCTGGTAGGCGGCAAGCAAATTCCCACAGAAAAGTACCAGCAGTAATGTTCAGGCCACATTTCAAGTGCAAGCAGCTTTAGAGGACTTCCTGGGAGAAATGACATGCAGGGTAGATACGGTTTCCCTCTATGCCAGTCCTTTCACCGAGCTAAATACAACTCTCAGCAAAAAAATTTGTGGACTGGCTCCGTACGGTCCCTGGCCACATTCACCTGTCCACGTGTTTGTGGTTAGGCGGTCCTTCCCAGTAAGTGCACTGGGGAGGGCACGGGTAATGTTGTGGGACCTGTGCTTATGGAAGGCGTAGGCGATACCGGGAAATATAGTGGAAGCTGGGGACTGAGTATGGACACCTGGCCGCCGCCGGCATGAGGTTGTGAAAAGCTTCCGCCTTCATGAGCTTAAAAGGCCATATTTCAAGTGCAAAGAGATGCCCTGAAATCTGGCAGTTTAGTGTTGCGGCCTGTGGGTGGGTGGGTGTCTGGCTGCATACTTGCGGTTGCATTCCAAGTAACAGAAAACTAAGCAGATGGTGGCCTCTATCATCATCATGGCCTCACCTCGGCAATATGAACTCTCCTGAAGGAGAAGCCAGGGCCCGCCGGAGGAGTCTCCGGTTCTCTGGTGAGCCCGTCCAACCCTGCCAAAAAGCAGCCCTGGCTAAGAAAAGTGTGGGGAAAGGTTCCTGGACACGCTATGGCTGCATTTTTAATATGGATCGGCCATGCTTATGCATGTTATTTCTCAAAACGCATTACAGATCAGGCCATTGTCCAACTTTGTATTCAAGAAATTAAATGCGCAAAGAAAGATGTGTGTGTGTCAAAGCACCACCGACAAGTGCGAGTTGATGTTGGATGGGCTGCCATTGCTTCTGCAACAAGCTCAATTACAGGACTTCCTGTGAGAAATGACATGCAGGGTACATACGGTTTCCCTCTATGCCAGTCCTTTCACCGAGCTAAATACAACTCTTAGCAAAAAAAGTTGTGGACTGTCTTCGTACTGTCCCTAGCCACATTCTTCACCTGTCCACGTGTTTGTGGTTAGGCGGTCCTTCCCAGTAAGTGCACTGGGGAGGGCATGGGTAATGTTGTGGAACCCGTGCTTGTGGAAGGCGGAGGTGATACCGGGAAATATAGTGGCGGCTGGGGACCAAGTATGGACACCCGGTCGCCGCCGGCATGAGGTTGTGAAAAGCTTCCACCTCCACGAGCCTAAAAGACCACATTTCAAGTGCAAGCAGCTGTCAAAAATTTGGCAGTATAGTATTGCAGCCTGTGGGTGGATGGGTGGCTGGCAGCATACTTGCACTTGCATTCCAAGGAATGGGGTATGGACAACTGAACGCTGCAGTGGGACAAGGACATGAACGGTGATTGTTGCAAGTCTGCAACAACAGGTGCATGGCGAGAGGCATCTTCGCATGCGCCAAGGATCACTTATGATGGGCACACTTTTAGGCAGTGACCTGGGAGTCAGAGATGCTTCCAGAGGTCTTCCCCAAGCTGTTCCCATGTCTTTTCAGCACTGTATGCATGCCAGATAAGGTTGTAAAATGTTAAAATGACATTTCCTGGTGAATGCATTTGTCTTGGTTGAAAGCAATTCAAAAGTGCAAAAATGCATCAAAAACGCTACGTGTGAACATAGCCCAAGTTGTGGAGGAGTATTTTTGTTTTTGGATATTTATTTTGCCTTATATACAAGTCATTACCCTGGAAAGGATGTTCCTTAACATATTTCCCAGGAAAATCCATTTTGGTTTAGTTTTTGTATGTTTTATTATGAATCCGTAAAAGTGGCATAATACTCTGACCACGTTGCTGACAGCAGTGATCTGGGAGTCAGAGATGCTTCCAGGGGTCTTCCCATGCTGTCTCCATGTCATTTGAGCACTGTTCCCATCGATTTGGGCAATTTTTAGGCCCTCTGCAGACCGCCGGGGTGAGCCGCCTGAAACATGCTTGAGTTTCCCATAGACTTACATTGGGCTTGTTGCTTGGGTCGAGCACCCAAGTATTCCAATTTGCTCGACCCGAGCAACGAGTACCCGAGCATTTTAGTGCTCGCTCATCACAAATGCTAAGATGTTCATCTGGACGGCGGGCTATGTCTGAATCAGTCCAGTATTGTTTATAAAGGATATATTGCATCTATGTCACCTGGGACCCAGTGTCCAGCAGTGCGTTCATCGGGATGCCATCAAGCACGACAAGTAGGACCGGTCATCCTCCCACGTACTTGTCTCGCCAGCTTTGGGGGCCTGGTCGTCTTACTCCTGGGGGTTGGCCCTCTGCCCCAGGGGTTGCTCATTTTAAATCACAGAATCTTGCGAAGTGCCCCGCCTTTTGACAGAGGCGGCAGATGGGTTGTCCGTCCAGGTCGTAGCGATCGCTGTTCCTCCTTCTTGTCGGTGGAATCCTTCTCTGCCATCGCCACGGGACGTGATCTGGACTGTAAGCCAGCTGGATCCTTTCCTTTGGAGACACTTGCATGGCCTGACCAGTTTTGGTTAGTGTAGCCATATTTTTGGTCAGCTCCTTGACCTGAATGCGTAGGTCTGCAGACGGGTCATTATCTAGGGTCTGCGCGTCAGCCTCCACAGGTGCTGGGGAAAAGGACGCCACCTCCTGGTGGTATATGATAGCTGGGCGCCGGAGGGGTGCAGTGCCACCTGGGGTTGGTTCTCGCAGCACCCGGATGGCTCGGTCTTTAAATTGCACAAAGTCCAGATCAGGGTTTTGCAGAGCCATAATGCGCAGCTGTGTCCGGTGAGCGTTAGACAGGAGCCCCTCAATAAACTGTTCAGTTAGCAATCTGTCCTCATCTCGCACATTGTCAGGTTCTACCTGTTTAATGGCCCGCAGCGCCTCCTGCAGGTTTAGAGCATAGTCCCGCACACTGTCCTGCACCCTTTATTTGCAACCGTAGAACTTCATTTTAATCCCTGCTGCGGTGCGGGTGTCAAAGGTATCTTCCAACCGGGCCAGTATTTCCTTAACAGTGCCTTTGTCCCTGCCCAGCCAGGACTTCACCTCTCTCTGAGCTGCACCGATTAGCTGGCCTATGAGGATGCTGAATTTTTGCTCCTCAGACAGGGGGTACACTTTAAACAAACTGCGCAGCCTCTCCTCAAAGTCATTCAGGGTGTGTGACTCCCCTGAGTACTGGGGCAACCCCGCCGCCCCCGGTATATACGGCATCGATAACGGCATTACAGTGCCAGCGGCTACGCCCGTGGCCGAATCCTTTCCCAGATTGGGCATCTTTCTCCCCCCTAGTGAACCTCAGCCAGGTCCTGAGTTTCTGCTAACGTACCAGTATGCTGCTCTGCAGGCGGGAGGGATCGCTTACCCGGCAGTTCCGGATCGGGGCCTCTTGCTTCACCTCGGAGGACGGCAAATGACGTGATGACACAGTTCAGTAAAGTCTATGGCACACAGTACCCGGTTATACTGGTCTTCGTTAATCCTGTTCATGACGCCGAGTTGACGCGCCCCCTGGGCCGTGGGGTACTCTGTGCCGGGCTGGTCGGTGGAGGGTATGTCACAGTGGCAGTGACCCGGTCCGTGACCCAGGGCGGTCAATAAAAGGGGATTATAGTTTTTATAGTTTAATGTTCGTGACGCCACCTGTGGTATGCGGCTATATGGAGCCGCCGCTGCCGTGCAGATCCTCTGGAGCTGATGGTGACACAGCAGAGCTGGGACAGCTCTCCACAGGCAGAGCTTAGCTCCAGGGCAGGAAATGGTGATGTTATAGATGTTGCTGTGCGGTGTAGTGCAGGGGATGACGCAGTTAATAATCAGTCCACAACTTAATGGCGGTTTCCTCTTATCTTTACTTGCGGTGGTTAGGCAGACCGGGGCACGGGTACTAGCTGATAGTAGAGGTCCGGGCGGCCTGGAAGCAAGTTGGGAATCAACCTCGCCAGGTGAAGTTGGAGGCCTTCTCTTTGCGCTAATCTCTTTGGCACTGCTGCTTATAGCTGTGCTGTGGCCCTCGTCCCTGAGTAAAACGTCTTTGTGCTCACCCGTATGTCAGGCAGCTCGGATCTTCCTGGAGTGTCGCTCCCACGTGGCAGTGCTGGGCCCTATGTGCTGCTGAGCCTCCAGGCGTCTGATGGGACCAGGAGACCTGCAGTCTTCTGTCCTCCGGTTTCTGCTGCTGGGCCTTCAGTGCCCCACAACCTCGGACTCTGGTGTCCGGTTCTTCTACGCTCCTCTCTGGGGTGAGCTGCCGTGCAGCTTCACTCCCCAGGTCTTTCCTCTTCGCTCTCCTGACTTCAACTCCTCTCACTAACTCTAACTAACCCCGCCTCCAGATTCCAGTTGCTAAGGGGAGGAGCTCCCCTTGCTGGTCTGGAGCCAGGAAAGTGTTGCATGCTAGTATACCTGACTAGGGGACCCCTGCTTGCTTCCAGGCATAGCATCACCCCTTGTGAGGGAGGCAATGCCACTGTGGCAACCGGACCCCTGGGGTGCCACACATACACCGTGTGTCTTGTCCTCCTCACTTTAATGCTAATCACGTTACTTGATGTCAGTGTTAATGAGAACCCGGCCATCGCAACACAATATAGAAGGAGCAGAGTAACAGCCATCATCATGAATCAGAGATGTTCTGTCCACCACCGGTGTCCATGTCAAACTCTACCTGAGGGTCTACAGATAAGGGCCTCCGCTTTGGCGGGGGATGGTCCTCTATGTCCCTGTCACACTCAGCATCAACTTTCCTCAACTCTTTCTCATAGTCATCATCATTATACTCAGATAAGACTCTGTATTTGTTGGACACGACCATCACATCCGCAGAACTCTGGACCTTCTTACTAGCACTCTGACCAGAGTCATATTCTGCCTCAGGTTTACGGGAGGACATGTTCTTTTTCTTCCTTTTATTATGATTAACACTCCAGTCATCAGATACAGACATTGATGCTGAAGGGGGGGCTACCTGAAGCACTACCTCCATGTTCCCTTCTGCACCCTCTGTACCCCTCTGCTCTGGTGTTACATGGGTGGACTCCTGGTGGGCATCTGAGCTGTTCAGTATCTCTCCTGACATTAAATATACCTCCTCCTGCACCCCTGTCACCACCTCCTGAGCCTCTGCCCCTGCTATCACATCCTCATCAGGGAAGCCTTTGCAGATATTGTGCCAGGTGTCTGGACAGTCCCTGTGAGGGTGGCCCATCTTACCACAGAGGTTGCACCTAGCGTCCCGGCAGTCTGCAGCGACATGGCCAATTACCCCACAAAGTCTGCACTTTACTACAGTACTGGCATTAGCCAGATGGCCAGTTTTACCACATTTAAAACACTTTCTGGGCTCCCCTGGATAGTAACATGCCCCCTTCTCCCTCTCAATGAAGAAGGAGTTGGGTAGGTGGGCAGTGATGTTATTATACTGCAGCAGCTTCACCAGAACCTTCCACCCCGTTGTCCAGATACCATCTCATCCCTGATCTTGGTGAGTCCAGAGATGAGGTCACAATGTCTCTGGAGCCACACCTGGATGTCCTGTGGGGGAACGGCCTCATTCCAGAAGGTGATATTCACAGTGACTGTATATGGCCTGGAAATGGGAACCAATATAAACTTATTCCCACCCTCAGTGTCTCTAAACTTGGGGTAATTGGCCCAGAATCTATCCAAGTCCGGCATGAGCTTAAAGCTGACATCATAGCCCTGCCTGTCCTGCAGATTAGATACCGCCAGGATTTCATTCACCACAAACCCCATCTGGCGGCATAGTAGCTCTCTCACCACATACCTGCGCTGTGGTAGATCCTCCTTGGCGCCTAAGTACTTAAAACGCACTACATTTATGCGTCTAAATGTCTGGCCCGTATACCCTGCTCCGAAGGTGAAGGACGGAGCGCCGCGGCTCCAGGCATTCCTGGGGGGCACCTGCCGGGTCACACTGGGCTGGCTGACAGGCATAGGGTCTGCAGCAGGGGGGCTGTCACACCGTGTGCACTAGATGGTAAAGGGGGACATTTACCCATATCATGCACATTATTATGAACAGCATTATTATCATCAGACAGCGCAACGTCCGTCACAGACTGTGAATCCCCTCCAGCCCCCGACCCTATGAGCACAGCATCATTATCGCCAGTCTGTGCTTCAGCCTTAGCAGCACAAACAGTCTCTATGTCCTGCTCCTGTGCGGGGCACTCTAGGACTTGTGGTGCCTCTGCTGGAATCTGAGGTGTACACTCCCGTTCACATTCAGCTGCCTGCTGTTCCTGCTGCTGCAGTGTTTTTCCGACCTGGAAACAGAAGCGGGCAGACTGTAACACTGGTCGTGCCTCCAGCTGGGGGGGGCTCGTCCTGTGCAGTCTCTGACTTCACATCAGGGGTTCTGGACTCTGCAGCACAGTCCTGCTTATAGGAGGAGAACCGTTCCTGGTTTGCGTAGGTCTGCTTCAGGGGCCCCATGCTTTCCAGCACACTGTCCATGTCCTGCACCACACTCGCCAGCTCTACACCAAGTGAGTTCAGTTTCATGTCATAAACAGCGTTACTGTCAGGGTTAGTTGCTTTTAGATTATAGATAAAGTCTATCTGCATATGCAGCAGTTGTTTGTGCTGCTGCAACTCACCCATCTTTCTGACCAGTCCGGGTATCTCATCCGCCAGCTGAAGCTCGGGTGCACGCAGCGTCTCCACAGATTTAGGCTTGGCCACAGGTTCAGGTGTGGCGCCCCTGAGGGTTCAGTCGCCACAGAGGTACTGTACCTCACCTAGAGGTGTGGCATCTCCTTCTCTCAGGTAAGGATGGAGTACTGCCCGGGACCCCAACACCCGCATTCAACACTACACTACTCCAGGCCGGCAGGAAGGGCAAGATGCACTGTGTTTCTACTGAGCCCTGTCCCTGGATGGAGTGGGGGGAACCAAAGAGAGGGGGAACTAGTAGTGGGTGTGGGTGGAGGATGAAGGACAGGGGAGCACTATTATAGGAGGTATATATAAAGGGAAGCCATCTTAGGGTGGCAGTGCAGTGCTGTGCAGTGAAATGAGCAGTAAGGAGAGGAGGGGAGCAGAGTCTCTTCAGGAGCTCTGCTCCAGAGAGGGGCCTGGAAAGATGGAGGTCCAGGAGTGCGAGGGGAGTCAGGGAGGAAGGCTCCGGTAGCAGAAGGGATCTCAGGGGGTACGGTGAGTGAAGGACGGCACCCGTACGCCCGAATCTGCCAGGCGTCAGAGGAATCAGGCCGAAAGAAGGGAACCGGTCCCTGGACCAGGCGAGTTACTCCAGGTCTCGGCTGGAAAAAACGTAAGCTTCTGCACTTCCATGGTGCAGTTGCCACACCCTCACCCTAGTCAAGTAGGTCCGGGAACTCCAGGTTGTTCAGAGGGACTGCAGAGCACCCTATCTGGACTGTGCGTGGGGAAGCGCAGTGTAGGAGGGAGAAGACCCAGCGGGGGAAGTCGACCAGGAAGGAAAATAACGAAAGCCGGTCCCGTTATGTGCTTCTGATACACCTGAAGGAGTGCTGAACCCCTCCCTGGCAAACGCAGTGCAACGTGGGGGTCTGACACCTGGACAGTGTACCCGAGGAACCTGAAAAGAACTGTCTCTGTCGGTTATTTCCATCACCCCACCGCGCCTGCACAACAACGCCCAGCATCACCATCTACGCCTACACTGCCCCGGGGGCCTGCTCCGCCTGTGGGGAGCAGAAACATCCTGGCTGCCATTCCATCACCCCCGGAGGTCTGCAGCAGCGCCGGTAACTATTACCGGAAACCACAGGTGGCGTCACGAGACAAACCAAAAACACTAAAACCCCAATTTTAAAGAGTGACCCAGAGGACGGGCCCGGGAGCCGACTGCCGTGACATCCTACAAATAAGGTAAAGGCCCGGGTACCGAGTCTCCCCCATATCCCCCCTGGGCGAGTCACAGGGACTCTGAATACTGACTTGTCACTTGCCTCCACCACAGATGTTTTTGTGGCTACCTTGCTGGATTCAGGCACTGCGGCAAGTTTACCGCTGCCACCAGACTGCGACCTCGTGCGACCTGAATTCGCCATGCCGGACACCACATGCTTCTGTTGGAGATTTTCCTTGAGGGTTTGTTTCTCCAGAGACGTTCGTCTCTGTCTGCAGACTGGAGAGCTGAGCAGCACACCTGATGGTGATGGAGGCTGAGCTGCCGGCTGGGGCTGTGCACTGACTGGAGAGCTGAGCTGCACACCTGATGGTGATGGTGGCTGAGCTGCAGGCTGGGGCTGTGCACTGACTGGAATTCCACTGGGTGAATTATAAAGCTTCACAGTTTGCTGCATTTCTTTACTCACTTCTGGCTTCTTTGCTGCACTTGGAGCTGGTTTTCCTCCCAAAACTTTACACACAGATTCTCTATCTTCTTCTTTCTTGCTGGAGCTTTGTGCTGCAGTCACAGGTCTCACAGTGACTCTGGGTGTATTATTCCCATTGGAAGTAGCCTGGGAGCCTTGTCCCAGTGTAGGCCGAGAAGCCTGGGCCTTGCCTGGGGAGCTTCCCCGCCCAGGGGGGCCCCGCCTTGGACTTGCTTCAGACATGAGGAGAGCTACACAACACAACCTCACAGCTTGGGGGCAGTATTATAGTAGTTATATTCTTGTACATAGATGCAGTATTATAGTAGTTATATTCTTGCACATACTGTAGGGGGTAGTATTATAGCAGTTATATTCTTGTACATAGGGGGCAGTATTATAGTAGTTATATTCTTGTACATAGGGGCAGTATTATAGTTATATTCTTGTACATAGGAGCAGTATTATAGTAGTTATATTCTTGCACATAGGGGGCTGTATTGTAGTAGTTATATTCTTGTACATAGGAGCAGTATTATAGTGGTTATATTCTTGTACATAGGAGCAGTATTATAGTAAATATATTCTTGTACATAGGGACAGTATTATAGTAGTTATATTCTTGTACATAGGGGGAAGTATTATAGTAGTTATATTCTTGTACATAGGAGCAGTATTATAGTAGTTATATTTCTGTACATAGGAGTAGTATTATAGTAGTTATATTCTTGTACATAGGTGCAGTATTATAGTAGTTATATTCTTGTACATAGGGACAGTATTATAGTAGTTATATTCTTGTGCATAGGAGCAGTATTATAGTAGATATATTCTTGTACATAGGGAGCAGTATTATAGTAGTTATATTTCTATACATAGGAGTAGTATTATAGTAGTTATATTCTTGTACATAGGAGCAGTATTATAGTAGTTATATTCTTGTACATAGGGGCAGTATTATAGTAGTTATATTCTTGTACATAGGGGGCAGTATTATAGTAGTTATATTCTTGTACATAGGGGGCAGTATTATATATTATTTCGCAACCTTATTTTATATGCTCATGTTTTGTTTTTTTTAAACTTGACTAAATGCAGTGTGTTCAGTGTTTGTCTGATCTGTTTTCTGACTCCCAGGTTACTGCTGTGAACAATGTTGTCAGAGTTTTTATGCCACTTTTACGGACTCACAATAAAACATGCAAAAACGAAACCAAAATGGATTTTCCTGGGAAATATGTTAAAGAACATCCTGACGAGGGTTATGACTTGTATATAAGGCAAATAAAGTAACCAAAAACAAAAATTCTCCTCCACACCTTGGGCTATGTTCACACGTAGTGTTTTTGATGCGTTTTTGCACTTTTGCATTGCTTTCAACCAAGACAAATGCATTTACTTGGAAATGTCATTTTAACATTTTACAACCTTATCTGGCCATGTGGTGTGTGACACATCATAAAACACATGCATATAGTGCTGAAAAGACATGGGAACAGCATGGGGAAGACCCCTGGAAGCATCTCTGACTCCTAGGTCACTGCCTAAGTGTGCCCATCATAAGTGATCCTTTGCGCATGCGAAGATGCCTCCCACCATTCACCTCAGTGAATATGACTAGCGGTACCAGAGCGCCAATAACAGGGCAAAAATATTAAAAGGACTGATTTATTAATACACACACAACGCGTTTCGGTGGACACTGCCACCTTCATCAGGTGTGACAAGCAGCAAACAATTGATCCTTATATACATTTGACTAGGTATACAATTACTTAAAAGGGGCGGGGCCAGATACAGAGTAATACCTCTATATTAACCCCTTGAGTTCATATATGCTCAATAGAGTAAAAAGGATTGTTATAAAATAATGCCTAATGAAGCATATAGGGTTCTTATAAAAAGGATTCGCTGTAAAAAAAAAAAAAAACTTGTGAATCCTATAATCTTAATACTTCATAGGATATATTGTCATCTACCACCCTATATTTTAGATTATATAAAAAAATAATAATAATTTTTACATACAACATAAAACAATGCATAAATATAAAGTATAAAATTACAATCAGTTTCTATCATTGTAATTAGGAAAAGTAGACGAAGAAAGGAAAGAGAAAAAAAAAAAAGAGAAAAAAAAAAAAAAAAAAATTTCCAAAAAAAATCCCCCCCAAAAAAAAAAATTCCAAAAAAAAAAAAAAATCCCCCCCCCAAAAAAAAAAAAAAAAAAAAATTTTTCTTTAAATTTTTTTTTTCTCCCTTCTCTCTCTCTCCTCCCTCCTCCCCTCCCTCTCTCCTTTCCCCTCTTCCCTCCTTCTCTCTCTCCTCCCCCCTCCTCCTCCATATAAAAGATATATATAATAAATTTGCTAAAATATGAAAACAATTATTTAAAAAGTTGTCTTCTCTATATTAAGGTTCAAACCTTCAGGAGACAAGGTTCCCATTTTGAAAATCCAATAATTTTCACGTGTAATGAGACGATTTAGTCTATCAGGGTGTGTATCAACTATATGATCAATGATAGTTAGTTTTAGGTTATTAGGATTTTTTTGATGTTCTTTTAAGAAATGATTAGAAACACTATGTAGGGGAAAGCCGTTTCTAATATTTTGGCGATGTTTATTTAATCTGGAGCGCATCTCCTGGATAGTGCGGCCAATGTATTGCAGGCCGCAGGTGCACTGGAGCAGATAGATCACATATGAGGACTGACATGTAAGTCTAAAGCGAATGGGATATATCTCTCCAGTGACCGCAGAGACGAATGTTTTGGCTCCGTTATCAATGGATTGACAGCATAAGCATTTAGGGACATTACATTTATAACATCCATTATTGCTAATAGGAGCTGAATGGTTCGGTCTTCTACAAATTGTTGTATTGCTAGGGGCTATATAGTTTCCTAGATTTTTACTCCTCCGATATATGACATGAGGAAATTCCGGTAAATGACCAGTTAATACTGGATCATTACTTAAAATGAACCAGTATTTTTTTAATAATAGTATTTTTTTTTTTTTTTTTTTGGGGATTTTTTTTGGGGATTTTTTTTTTTTTGGAATTTTTTTTTTTTTTTTTTTTGGGGGGGATTTTTTTTTTTGGAATTTTTTTTTTTTTTTTTCTCTTTTTTTTTTTCTCTTTCCTTTCTTCGTCTACTTTTCCTAATTACAATGATAGAAACTGATTGTAATTTTATACTTTATATTTATGCATTGTTTTATGTTGTATGTAAAAATTATTATTATTTTTTTATATAATCTAAAATATAGGGTGGTAGATGACAATATATCCTATGAAGTATTAAGATTATAGGATTCACAAGTTTTTTTTTTTTTTTTTACAGCGAATCCTTTTTACAAGAACCCTATATGCTTCATTAGGCATTATTTTATAACAATCCTTTTTACTCTATTGAGCATATATGAACTCAAGGGGTTAATATAGAGGTATTACTCTGTATCTGGCCCCGCCCCTTTTAAGTAATTGTATACCTAGTCAAATGTATATAAGGATCAATTGTTTGCTGCTTGTCACACCTGATGAAGGTGGCTGTGTCCACCGAAACACGTTGTGTGTGTATTAATAAATCAGTCCTTTTAATATTTTTGCCCTGTTATTGGCGCTCTGGTACCGCTATTCATATTCACTGATTGTCCTTTTCCCCCTGTTGGGGTGCGATAGAGCTGCCTTTAATCTATTGTTTTTTCACCTGTGGGAGCAATTTAATTAAAATTACTACCCTGGTTTTCCAAGCTGCGCTGCCTTAACCCCTCCGGAGCGCTGCCTGGGGTGTTGGTGAAGCTGGGCGTCTATCTCGGCATTACATGCTACTAACCTGACCACGTGATATACTACCAAGAGATCAGGATCTGTGAACGCCGCTGGAAATAGATGACAGCCACCAACAGAGCGGAGCTTGTGGAGCTTTACACTGGGGTTGTGCAGAGGTGCACAACTTCATAAGGTTAGTAGCCATCCCCACACCCCTCTACAAATTGCAGTACTGAGTCACCCATTGCGCCTTGTTCTCTCCTCTCTTTACATCCCACCATTCACCTGTCATTGCAGACTTGCAACAATTACCGTTCACGTCCTTGTCCCACTGCAGCGTTCAGTTATCCCTACCCCATTCCTTGGAATGCAAGTGCAAGTATGCAGCCAGCCAGTCACCCACCCACAGGCTGCAATACTATACTGCCACATTTTTGGACAGCTGCTTGCACTTGAAATGTGGCCTTTTAGGGTCAATGGGTCGGAAGTTGTCTACAACCTCATGCCGGCGGCGGCCTGGTGTCCATACTCGGTCGCCAGCCGCCACTATTTCTCCCGTTGACATCTCTGCCTTCCACAAGCACGGGTCCCACAACATTACCCGTGCCCTCCCCAGTGGACTTACTGGGAAGGACCACCTAACCACAAACACTAGGTCAAGTGAATGTGGCCAGGGATGGTACAGAGCCAGTCCACAGCTTTTTTTGCTGAGTTGTATTTCACCACAGCCATATTCTTTAGCTTGGTGAAAGAACTTGGGAAACCGTATCTACTCCAGCTGTCATTTCTCCCAGGAAGTCCTCTAAAGCTGTTTGCACTTGAAATGTGGCCTTTTAGGCTTGGGAGGCAGAATCTTTTTACAACCTCATGCCGGCGGTGGCCGGGTGTCCCTAGGTCCACAAGAATGGGTCCCTGAACATTACTGCTGGTACTTTTCTGTGGGAATCTGTTTGCCTCCTACCGGCCTGGAATATTTCCAGTGAACTATGGTACGATGCCATGGTATTAGCACTGCCCCCAGTACCAGTAGCGAAACCATCACCAACTTCCTTCTCAGGAATTCTATTTGGTAGACTGAGTGGCTGCCCAAATACATTAGATTCTCACAAAGGAGCTGAAGATAGAGTGGCAATAGGTGCAAGTTTCTCCAGCCTGTTAGATATCAGAGGGTGAACGGCAGCACATTGGCTCAGTGGTTAGCACTAAAGCCTAGCAGCGCTGGGATCCTGTGTTCAAAGCCCAGCAAGGACAACATCTGTAAGGATTTTCTATATTCTCTCCAAGTTTGCGTCGGTTTCCACCTCAGTAAAAAAGGAGCTATACAGTGTCCGGGAACCTTCCCACACACTTTTCTTAGCCAGGACTGCTTCTCAGCAGGGTTGCACAGTCCCACCAGAGAATCCTCTGGTGTGCCCTGGCTTCTCCATCAGGAGAGTTTATGATAGTGCCAACTTTGCAGCAGCTTTGGGGCTTTTGAGCGGGGTAGAAAGGTAAACACTCAGAATCAAATCCTCTGGTGGGCCCAATGTTTTTGAGTTTGAAACTGCTTCTCAGTGGGAGTTGTACATAGGGGCAGTATTATAGTTATATTATTGTACATAGGAGCAGTATTATAGTAGTTATATTCTTGCACATAGGGGGCTGTATTGTAGTAGTTATATTCTTGTAGATAGGAGCCATACACAGCCATAGTCTTTAGCTCAGTGAAATGACTGGCATAGAGGGAAACCGTATCTACTCGGGCTGTCATTTCTCCGTCGCCAGGTTTCGCCCATTGTCACACACGACCATGCCTGGCTGTATGTTCAGCGGTGAGAGCCATAGATAAGGCTGCTTTGTAACAGCTTTCAACAACTCTTCAGCGGTTTGTCACCTAACCATTAGTCATGTTATCTTCAGCACAGCCTGTTGCCGCTTGGCCAAGGTAGTGCTGCAGTGCTTTCAGCTTGTGACTGATATGGTCATTTCAGAGATATAGGTCACACTGGAGGAGGAGGTGAACAATGTGATTACATTGAGGATACATTGGCAACTCGGGTTTTTATACTAAAGAAAGATATTACTGTTTTTTTTTTTTTACATTATTTTTTAAGATAAATGCATTCACCAGGAAATGTAATTTTAACATTTTACAACCTTATCTGGCCATGTGGTGTGTGAGACATCATCAGACACATCCTGTTTCATTCATGATGGAGGGATTCTGATAGTCACAAAGCCTATTTTTATAGGGACTTCAGACGGTCCTTACTATTCTTAAAAGGCCAGCAGTCGACCGTAGCTATTGTTAGAGAGCCATCAGCCGGCTATGCTTTGTTGTTCCCATTATTAACAAGTGGGTCTCCTATACTGTTATTGCATACCCAGTGACTGCAAGGGCTGCCAATACCCCTTTGAAGAGACATAGAGGAGGGTCTCAGTAAAAAAAATGTTCCCATTATAAAGGAGCGAGTCTCCTATATGGTAATGCCCATGCTGTGACTGCAAGAGCTGACAAAATTTGGGAAAAACTCCACTAACAATTTAAAGACACATAGAGCAGGGCCACAGTAATGACATGTTTCCATTACAAAGGAGCAGGTGTGCTATACAGTTATAGGGTATGCAATGAGTCCAACAGCTGACAAAACTTAGGAAAAACCCCACTAACAATTTAAAGACACATATCGCAGGGCCACAGTAACGAGTACTACATGTTCCCATTAGAAAGGAGAGGGTCTGCTATTCAGTATGCAGTGAGTCCAATGGCTGACAAAATTTAGGAAAAAACCCACTAACAATTTAAAGACATATAGAGCAGGGCCACAGAAACAACATATTCCCATTAGAAAGGAGAGGGTCTCCCATACTGTTTGCCTATGCAGTGACTGCAATGGATGTCAAAAATTTGGAGGAACTCCAATGCCCCTTGCAAGAGACGTAGAGTTTGGAGGGCCTCCTGAAAACAATGTTCCCATTATTAGGAAGTGCGTCTTCCATACTGTTTGCCTATGCAGTGAAGCAACGGCTGCCAAAAATTTGGAGGAACTCCAATGCCCCTTGCAAGAGACGTAAAGGTCAGAGAGCCTCCAAAAAACAATGTTCCCATTATTAGGAAGTGGGTCTCACATAGTGTTTGACTATGCAGTGAAGCAATGGCTGCCAAAAATTTGGAGAAACTCCAATGCCCCTTGCAAGAGATGTAGAGGCCAGAGAGCCTTCTAAAAACAATGTTCCCATTATTTGGAAGTGGGTCTCCAATAGTGTTTGCCTATGTAGTGAAGCAACAGCTGCCAAAAATTTGGAGGAACTCCAATGCCCCTTGCAAGAGATGTAGATATGTTGATATGGTACATATGGTGGTGATATGGTGGTGGAGGATGAGGATGCAGAGGAGGAAGAACAAATAGACAAAATCAGGAAGCGTATACCCATGTCTGGGTGTGAAGGAAGAGTTGCATGGGAATAGAGTTAGAATAGAGTTAGACCTCCCAAAAAAAGACACTGTATTTGAGGTTATGTTACGCTGCTATCATTCGGTGGTGTTGAGAAGTCTGGCCCAATTCAGTTTTTGTTCATTTTTATAAGAGTCAGCCTGTCAGCATTTTCAGTTGACAGTCGGATGCCCCTATTGGTTATAATTCCACCAGCAGCAAAAGTACAGAGGAATCACGGAAAACGTTGGTACGGTCCGCAATGTACTCCCTCACCATCTTCCGAAACTTTGCACTCCTTGTGAGATTACCCCGGCCTCAGGGCCTGTGCCGTAGGAGGGTCTGAGAAAACTGTCCCAGAACTTTGACAGGGTTCCCCTGCCTCTGCTGGAGTGCATTTTTATCTCTCTCGCCTGTACTCCTTGGTTGTCCAATGAACTGTGATCTCTGCCGCCAGCGTTTTCAGATGGCAATTTTTTAAATAATTCCGCAACAAGGATCTTCTCATCCTGCCCCATTTTATTAGGTCTGTCCTGCAACGGAATAAGAAACATAAAGTACTCCCTGTAGCGTGGGTCTAGAAGCATCACCAAGCAGTAATGACTGTCACCCAAAATTTGGACAAAGCGAGGGTTATGGGAAAGGCAGCATAACATAAACTCAGCCATGTGTGCCAGATTGTAAAGAGGCAAGACTTCCGTGTCCCCACCAAGAGGATGACTGACCATGTACTGCTCCTCATCCTCCTCCTCTTTCTCCTCCTCCCTGTTCTCAGGCCATCCAGGCTGAACAGACGGTATGACATTTGTGCAGGTAGTACCATCTATAGCGCAGGAAACTAGCTCCTGTTCTTCCTCCTCCTCTTCCTCATTGTCACCCAATCCACATTGGGATAAGATGAGGCTGGGCTGTGTGTAATCACCCTGTATGGTTCCTTGCGCCATCTCATCATGCTCCATCTGCAATACATCCTTTTTAATTGAGAGTAGAGAGTGTTTCTGAAGACAAAGAAGCGGGATGGTGATGCTAATTATGGCGTCATCGCTGCTCACGATTTGTCTGACATCCATGTCCACTCTTGAGGTTTTATGTGTGGACCTGAATACCGATGGACTTGTTGATGCTGGGAGTCAACAACTGCTCTCTTCTGCTCACAAATCCTTCCCAACATCTGCAATGTAGAGCTCCATTGTGTGGAGACATCGCAGATCAGTCGGTGAGCTGGAAGCTGCAAACGCTACTGAAGCAGGGCAAGGGCGGCGGAAGCTGTAGCTGACTTTCTAAAATGGGCACACAGATGGCGTACTTTGACAAGCAGATCCAACAGATCCGGGTAGGTTTTGAGAAACCACTGAACTACAATGTTAAGCACATGGGCCAGGCATGGTAGTTGTGTGAGCTTGCCTCGCCTCAGAGCCCCAATCAGGTTCCGGCCATTGTCACACATGACCATGCCTTGCTGTAGGTTAAGCGGTGTCAGTCACAGATCTGTCTGCTCTTTCAGAGCTGTCCACAACTCGTCAGCATTGTCCGGTTTGTCACCTAAGCATATTAGCTTCAGCACAGCCTATTGCCGCTTGGCCGAGGCAGTGCTTCCAGCTTGTGACTGATGTGGTAATTTCGGAGATGGACACTGAAGAGTAGGAGAAGGATGACGATGAGTTGCAGGAGCTGTAGAATGTGAGGGCAACCCTGATTGACCAAGGGCCCGCAATCCTCGGCGTCGGGAGGACGTGTTCCGTCGCAAGGTCCGACTGGGTCCCGGCTTTCACTATGTTAACCCAGTGTGCCTTCAGTGAGATGTAACGTCCCTGTTCACAAGCACTTGTCCACGTGTCCGTGGTTAGGTGGACTTTCCCAGTAACTGCATGGTTGAGGGCACGGCTAACGTTGTGGGACATGTGATTGTGTAATGTGGGGACTGCACACTGGGAGAAATATTGGCGGCTGGGGACCAAGTACCGAGGGACAGCCGCCACAATCAGGTTGCAGAAAGCTTCTGTTTCCACGAGCCTAAAAGGCAACATTTCGAGCACAAGCATTCGCGAAATGTGTGAATTTAGTAGTGTGGCTCTTGGGGCATTAGCTGCGTATTTGTGCTTGCATTCCAAGGACTGGGGTAGGGACATCTGAACGCTGTGCTGGGACAAGGATGTGGACGTGCATGCTGATGGTGCTAGTTGAGAGTGTTCAATAACAGGTGCAGAGCGGGAGGCATCTTGGCATGCACCATGAACAGGGGATTGGCGTGCACGAACAACAGAAGAACAAGCAGTGGTGTCACCTGCAAACACTGTTGCTGTACCCTGGGGTTCGGGCAACTTAGTCGGGTGCTTTGCTGCCATGTGCCTGATCATGCTGGTGGTGGTCAGGCTGCTAGTTTTGCTACCCCTGCTGATGCTAGCCAGGCAGGTGGTGCAAATGGCCTTTTTTGGCGTTATCGGCAGAGTCTCTAAAAAACAACCAGGCTCGGGAAGACCTAACAGTTGTACTGGCAACTTCTGTCGTGTTAATATTGTGGGGAACAGTTCCCCGCCTTCTGTCTGTGGCCACCACACTGCTTGTTCTAGCCTGTTGTGGTGCTATGCCTCCCTCCCCCGATGTGCTACTGTCCTCGCTCTGTATATCACCTTGCCAGGTTGGGCTAGTGACTTTATCGTCCACCACCTCATCTTCCACTTCCACACCCTTGTCCTCCTCCTGACTTTCTGGCAATTGTGTCTCATCATCATCCACAGCTTGTGACAGTTTCCCACCATCTCCTTCGTGTTACCATGGCTTCTCAAATATTTGGGCATCGCTACAAGCGATCTTCTCTTGCCCCACTTCAAGTGGACCGGGCGAGAGGCCCGAATCTATAAATGGAAAAGTGAACAGATCTTTGGAGTGTCCAAGTGTGGTATCAGTTGTCACCGGGCACTCGGCATGGTGGGAGAAAGGAGGATCAGGGTGAGGAATATGCAGTCCAGACTCACGGCTACTGAGACTTGACCGTGTGGAAGACAGGGTGGTGGTGGTGGTGGCTAAGTGACTGGAAGCATTATCTGCTATCCAACTGATAACCTTTTCACACTGCTCTGTGATCAATAGTGGTGTTCTGCGGTCCCCTATTAATTGGGACAGGAAGGTCAAGTGACCAGTTGTGGCACAATTTGAGCTTGCCCACGGCCTCAGCCTCCTCCTCTGTATGCACCATCACCATCACATCCACGTGCCATGCCCTTTTTAAATGGAGGACAATATTTTCCACGTTCACTACAAATGGCTGGATTCAAACCGCAGTGATATGTGATATGTGTGATGGAAAACCACAGTTTTAAATAGCTGTCCTGTAGGTTACTATGTTTCACAGCAACCTGGTGTCAATAACTTCACTGACACACTGCAGCAAGATTTAAATGGAGGCCAGAAATGACTGAATTTGGAGCGAACTTATATGTGATACGTGTGACGGAAAACCACAGTTTTAAATAGCTAGTCTGTAGGTTACTATTTTTCACAGCGACCTGGTGTCAATAACTTCACTGACACACTGCAACAAAATTTAAATGGAGGCCAGAAATGGCTGAATTTGGAGCGAACTTATATGTGATACGTGTGACGGAAAACCACAGTTTTAAATAGCTGGCCAGTAGGTTACTACTTTTCACAGCGACCTCACGTCAATTACTTCACTAACACACTGCAACAAAATTTAAATGGAGGCCAATATTTTCCACGTTCACTACAAATTTCTCGATTTTTATCGCTGTAATATGGAAATAATCCGGCTGTATTCTGCAGTGCCAACAAGCAAATGGATCAGAAAAACTGTGTTCTCTGGATCGCTTTTTAAGCAAATAATCAGGATTAAGATAAAAAAAAAATATCCCTGGCCCCTGATACCTGTAGAAATATCTGTAACAGCAGCAGCAGACAGAACTGGAATGGGACGTTCAATGGACCCTCATGCTGTATGCACTGCAGTCTGCCCCATACAATGCCTGCCTGCCTAACTCCTGCTATCACCATTGAAGAGATGCAGCTGGATTAGTCCGCAGAAGAACTGTTAGTTCAGATGGATATATATGTGACTCGCCCCCTGGGCCGTGGAGCACTCGGATCCGGGCAATAAGGAGACGATGGGGAGGTAGTAGTGGCAACCCGGTTCCGTGGCTCAGGGTGGTCAGGCCAGTGGTAGTCCGTTATGTGCTGATGATTATGTCCGACTACGCCACCCGTAGATTTGCGGTCATTAGGAACCGCCGCTGCAAGGCAGACCGCTGGGGCTGATGATGTATGCAGCTGGGATGGTGTGACTCCCCACGGGAAGAGTGCAGCCCCAGGGCAGTGTAGTGGATGTTGGGAGTGATGGTAGTGAGAGTCCCAGTGCTGATAGGGCTGGAGGAGCAAGGAGCACACAGACAACAGGTTGCAGTCCAGGGTCTTTACTAGAACAGGTAAATTGACCCACAAACAGTCCCAGCTAGGAGGGGACCTGGATGTCTGAGAGCAACGGGGAAATTGGCCCTGGTCAGGGTGAGGGTGTAGGCCTACCGTGCTTTCTGTGCTCCTTCTGGCTATCTCCTCTTTATAGGGTAACAGCCCACGTTTCCGAGCTATCCGTGTATTCTCGCCTGTATGGCCTGCGACGTGGGTTCCTTTCTGCTCCCAGCCTTGTACGGCTTTGCTGGTCCCTTCTGTTGTGGCAGGGCCTCCAAGCTTCTTAGGCCAAGGAATATACAGTCCCCTGCGGACTGGTTATCTGCTGTAGGATGTTAGATCCTCCCAGCCTCAGACACCAAAGTCTGGTAGATTAAGTCCTCTATCTGCCAAGACAGGCTCACTTCGCCTCTTGTCTCTGGCTTGTGGCTCTCCTCCTGCCACACTTCCTCTTAGGTGCAATACAACTTTCTGTCCCTGCTCTGCTCCGGGACATGTCTCAGTGCTGAGACAGGCCATCCAGTTCTCCCTAACCCTGCCCCCAGTACCAGCTTTTATAGGGGCAGCCAGCTCCCCCTACTGGCCTGAGACAGGAGGCATTGCATGCTAATGTTCCCCTGACTAGAGAACCTCCCCCTTGCTCTCAGACACAGCTTTAATTACACTTGTGGCATCCAGGCCAGGGTGACACATTCCCCCCTAATGAAATTTAGTACTCCGGGACTAAACAGTAAACAAAGACAATATGCATTACTATAAAACATTAATAGACAGACGACGCACAAATTGAGTTCTTAAGGTCACAGTGTGGCCTGTGACCGGGTGTCCATATCACCAGCACAACGGTTAGCCTTAACCAGGTGGGGGTCTGTCCTACCCCAAGTCCTTTACAGTCCATACAAGGTCCCGGTTATACAAAGTCCATAACCTTTGAGTCCTTACGGTAGCTGCAAGAAACTGAAACACAGAATTACCAAACATGCATGCAACTTTGCAAACAATTCAACATTTGGCAACAGGGTTATTTACAATCTTAGCACGCTCTATATTCTCCAGCGAGCGGGTATCTGCCCCTTTGTGCTCCTGGTTGACCTACGTAGCCCAATGTCTGGTGGTGGACCAACCTGTCTTTCCCCACTAGCGTTAGGGGTACAGCTACCAGCTGGGTGTACAGGTAGGGCAAGCAGCTGTCTGCGGGTCCTTTGGCTTACCGCAGGCATGGCAGGCTCACTGTCAGCAGAGGGTTGACTCTCCTGGGCTGCTGGTACAGGCTCTTCTGCCTCTGGAACTGCTTGCTCCTCTTCACCTTCCGGCTCTGGTGCAGGTTGTTGCGCAGTTGGTTGCAGGAAATGCAGGACAGGTACCACTATGGCATCATTTATGCGAGTCCAGGACTGAGGGAACTCTCCGAGAACGGTGCTGATCATTTCTTCCTTGTCCTCTGCGGGTTCAAGGTCACTCTGATCCTCTTCTGCACTACGGAGTTGCTCGGGGCACCTTTTGAGGTGGTCTCCGGAGACGGTACTAGTGGTTTCTCCTCCGTCCTTGGTGATCACGCACACCTTTGGGTTGTCGTGGTCAGACTGCAGTACGGTGTAGGGTTCCCTTTCCCACTGGTCGTCCAACTTATGTAGCCTTCTTTTTCGCTTTAGGACTTGCTCACCAGGTTCTAGGGGACCAGCAGGGGCATGTTGATTGAAGAGTTTTTCTTGCCTCTCTCTCACCTGGGCCAGGCTCTTCTCCACACTCTCCTGTAACTTCTTGTACTGCAGTTGCCTTTCCGTATCCCAGTCCGCATCCGGGGAGGTGTCCTCAGGTATTAGGACTCCCATCTCCAGGTCTACGGGCAGCTTACCTGGTCTGGCTCGCATCAGGTAAGCCGGGGTGCAGTTTGTAGCATTCACCGGGATATTGTTGTATAGGTCTATCAGGTCCGGCAGTTTTTCTGGCCACAGGCTGCGTTCCTCCAGGGGCAACGTCTTCAGGAGATCAATGACTATATTGTTCATCTTCTCACACATCCCGTTGGTTTGGGGGTGGTAAGGCGTTGTACAAATCTTCTTACAGCCATAGAGGTTGCAGAACTCCTGGAAGATTTCAGCCTCGAACGCTGGACCCTGGTCTGTCAGGACCTGTTCCGGATACCCGTGTGGACGGCAGAAGTATTGCTGGAAGGCTCTGGCTGCTGTTTGGGCTGTCAAATCCTTTACCGGGACCACCACTAGAAAACGGGAATAGTGGTCCACGATTGTCAGGGCGTAGATGTACCCTGACCGGCTTGGAGCCAACTTGACGTGGTCTAGAGCTACCAGCTCAAGAGTCTGCGTGGTGACGATGGGCCTCAAGGGTGTCTTCTGGCTGGTGCGGTCCTTCCTCCTTAGGTGACAAGGGCCACAGTCTCTGCACCACTTTTCTACAGCTCCTCTCATGCCGACCCAAAAGAACCTTCCTCTTAGCAGGAACTCCAGTTTCTTCCAACCGAAGTGTCCCGCTCTGTCATGGTAAGCCCCCAGGACCATAGCTGCATCCCGCCTTGGGACCACGACTTGCCAGGTCAGCTCGTGCGTCCGGTGGTTAACAATCCTTCTGCACAACTTGCCTTCGTAGAGGAACAGCTTGCTCTTCTCCTTCCATAGCTGCTTGGCTTCCTCTGGGGCATCTGGATCTAGGCGGGCGTCTTCCCGGGTCAGCAGATCTTTCACCAGACGGACTGCAGGGTCACTATCTTGGGTCTCGGCCCAGCTGTGGTGAGGTAGGGGATTGATCATCACAGTTGATAGATCCTCCTCCTTCACGCGGTGAGAGTGTTGAGCGGCTCCATACCGGTGAAATGCGGGGAGTTCTACCTCCTCCAGCTCTTCTGGGTCTTCGTCACCCTCAGGTAAGTGAGGCATTCTTGATAGGGCGTCCGCGTTGGCATTGGTTTTGCCTGCCCGGTACTTGAACACGAAGTCATAGTTGGAGAGACGGGCCATCCACCGCTGTTCCAGGGCACCCAGTCTTGCATTGTCCAGGTGTGTCAACGGGTTGTTGTCCGTGTACACGGTGAACTTTGCGGAGGCCAGGTAATGCTTGAAGCGTTCCATCATGGCCCACACCACCGCCAAGAATTCTAGCTTGAAGGAGCTGTAATTCTCCGGGTTCCTCTCGGTGGGCCTCAGCTTCCGACTGGCGTATGCGATCACCCGTTCTCTGCCCTGTTGGTTTTGGGACAGTACGGCTCCCAGTCCCACATTACTGGCGTCTGTGTGGAGAATGAAAGGCTGGCCGTAATCAGGGTAGGCCAGGATCTCATCCCCCGTGAGGGCCATCTTTAGCTGGCGGAAGGACTCCTCTTCCGGTTTATCCCACTTGAAGGGTGGCTTTTGACTTCGGGACTTAGACTGTCCGATCAGGAGGTCCTGCATAAGAGCTGCCATCTTAGTGAACCCGGGGATGAACCTTCGGTAGTAGCCTACCAACCCGAGAAACTGTCTCACCTCTTTGATGTTTGAGGGGCTTGGCCAGCTCTTGATTGCCGTGACCTTGTCAGGGTCGGGGGCCACTCCTTCCGCGCTTACCACGTGCCCTAGGTACTGGACCTTTGGTTTCAGCAGGTGACACTTCGATGGATTTATCTTCAGGCCATAGCCTGCCAGGGCTTCGAACACCTCGGCCAGGTGCTTTAGGTGGTCCTCGTAGGTCTTCGAATAGACGATCACGTCGTCCAGGTAAAGGAGGACCGTCTCGAAGTTTCGGTGCCATAGACAGCATTCCATCAGCCGCTGGAAGGTCCCTGGTGCGTTGCAGAGCCCGAAAGGCATACAGTTGAACTTGCTCAGTCCCATCGGGGTGGTGAAGGTGGTCTTCTCCTTGTCAGCCTCTGCCACAGGAACCTGCCAGTACCCGCTAGTAAGGTCCAAAGTAGAAAAGAAGTTAGCTGATTTTAGTGCGGCTAAAGACTCCTCTATTCTAGGCAGCGGATATGCGTCTTTGTGGGTGATACGGTTGATTTGTCTATAGTCCACGCACATTCTCATGGTGCCGTCTTTCTTTTTCACCAGAACCAAGGGGGCTGCCCAGGGGCTACAGCTATCTCGAATGACCCCAGCTTCTTTCATTTCTCTTAGCATGCCCTTTGCGTTCTGATAATGTGCAGGGGGTACAGGCCTGTGTCTCTCTTTTATTGGTGGGTGGCTCCCTGTGGGGATGTGGTGTTCTATCCCCTTTACTCTGCCGAAGTCTAGCGGGTGCTTACTAAAGACTCTCTCGTACTCCTGTACCACCCGGTAGACTCCTTGTTTTTGGTGCAGGGGAGTGGAGTCAGCACCCACATGGAGTTTCTGGCACCAGTCCTCCTTTTGTTTCTGGGAGCCATTACCCTCCGCCTGAGGAGATGGAGGCAAGGGTTCCACGGCCCTGATAGCTTTGTGTTCGACCACAAACAGCTTGGCGAGTGTAGCGTACCTGGGTAAGTGTACCTCCCTCTCCCTAATGTTGAGGATGCGGACGGGCACCCTCCCATGAGGAACATCAACCACCCCCTGGGCTGTCAAAATGGTGGGCCTGCTGTCTGAGTACACGGGTTCTACCATGGCTTGGTAGTCTCTACCTCTCAACCCGATTGCAGTCCGACACCAGATCATCATTTCACTTTTGGGAGGCATGGAAATGGGGAATGGGTCACTCAGTCTTACGCTACCGATCTCACCACCAGACAGTTCTACCTGCTGCCGTCTCATCAGGGCTTTCATCTCCTTGTTGAGGACTCTCTGTTGGCTGGAACTAGCATTCACCGCCACCTGTTGTAAGATTACAATTACCTCTGAAAGACAATTTTCTATTACGTTAGTACCCACAGTTATTTTAGGGTGACTTTCACGACGGTCAATGTCCACAATAATCACTCCCTGTGCCGGCAGTTCAACTTTACCAATTTTAATGGTCATCTCCTTGAACCCCTTCTGCGGCACGGGTAAGCCATTACTGGCGATGATGCTCAAGTTACTGTCTGGATACCGTGTGATATCAGCATCAGTCCAATACTGCTTAAAAAGTACATAAGGGATAGTGGTTACTTGTGACCCAGTATCCAGCAAGGCGCTCATGGGGATACCGTCCAGCACCACGGGTAAAACCGGGCGCCCCCCAACGTACTTATTACGCCAATTGTAAGGGCCTGGTGATCTTATGCCTGGGGGTTGGCCCTCTGCCCCAGGTTGGACCCGTTTAAATTACAGTACCTGGAAATGTGTCCGGGCTGGTTGCATCGACGGCAAATGGGCTGTCCATCCTCTGCGTAGCGGTCTGTGGGCCTCCCTCGGAATGACAGGATCCTCCTCTGTCGACGCCACGGGACATCCTCCGGACTTGAAGCCAGCTCGATGGGTCTTGCCGGGTCCACTTGCAACGCCTGGACAGTCCTGGTCAACGCCGCGACGCTCCTGGTCAGCTCCTGGACTTGGTGGTGCAGGTCTTTCGACGGGGCTTGGTTCAGGGCCTGTGCATCAGCCCCCACGGGGTCCATAGAGGAGGGCGCCGCCTCCTGGTGGTAGGTAAGAGCAGGGCGCCGGGGGTTTATAGCGCCACTGGTTGCAGATTCACGGAGCACCCTTATGGCCCTGTCCTTAAATTGGGCAAAGGTCAGGTCGGGGTTCTGAAAGAACATGAGGCGCAGTTGGGCCCTGTGGGCACTAGACAGCAGACCTTCTATGAATTGTTCTGTTAGTAGTCTATCCGTTTCCTGCACACTGCCAGGGTCAGTTTGTTGAATAGCCCTCAAGGCTTCCTGCAGATTTAGGGCATAGTCTCTGATGCTGTCCTGTGCCCGCTGCTTACATCCATAGAACCTCATTTTAATCTCAGCGGAGGTACGTGTGTCAAAGGTACCCCGCAGCCGGGCCAGAATACCCTTCACAGTCCTTTTCTCCTCAGTGGGCCATGATTTTACCTCCCTTTGGGCTGCGCCAGTTAACTGCCCTGCTAGTATGCTGACCTTCTGTTCCTCTGTCAGGGGGTAAACCTGGAACAAGCTGTACAGCCTTTCCTTAAAGTCAGTTAGGGCATGGGGCTCCCCTGAGTACTTGGGCAGCCAGGCCGCACCAGGGATGTAGGGCAGGGAAAAGGGCATCACCGCTGTTGCAGCTGCGTTGGTGGTAGTGGGCGCCTCTGTGCCCGACATCTTCCTCCCCCCTAGTTAAGCGTGGCCTACCTTCCGACGATCCTCTTCTGTAGGCCGCGGCTCCGCTGCTGCTGCTCTGGACAAGGACCTTGCGTCGCGTCCTGATGACGTCAGCGTCGCTCTCTCTCCCTTCCAGGACCTTACGCAGCGTCGGTGCGTGGGGCGGAGCTTCGGATCTCGCGCGGTTTGGACGTCCACGCCCCTCTTCTTCCCGCGCGGCATCCTGAAGATGGCGTCCGACGGCGGGAAAACGACTTCGGATGGCGGGAAAACAGCTGAAGATGGCGGGAACCGACTGAAGATGGCGGGAAACGGCTCCGGATGGCGGGAACCTTCACCACGGCAGGTATGACAGTCTATTGAAGGCATGCAGTACCCGGTGGTTGCGGGCACGAAATCCTGCCGACTACGCCAAAGCTGACTCGCCCCGTGGGCCGTGGGGCACTCGGATCTGGGCAATAAGGAGATGATGGGGAGGTAGTAGTGGCAACCCGGTTCCGTGGCTCAGGGTGGTCAGGCCAGTGGTAGTCCGTTATGTGCTGATGATTATGTCGGACTACGCCACCCGTGGATTTGCGGTCATTAGAAACCGCCGCTGCAAGGCAGACCGCTGGGGCTGATGATGTATGCAGCTGGGATGGTGTGACTCCCCACGGGAAGAGTGCAGCCCCAGGGCAGTGTAGTGGATGTTGGGAGTGATGGTAGTGAGAGTCCCAGTGCTGATAGTGCTGGAGGAGCAAGGAGCACGCAGACAACAGGTTGCTGTCCAGGGTCTTTACTAGAACAGGTAAATTGACCCACAAACAGTCCCAGCTAGGAGGGGACCTGGATGTCTGAGAGCAAAGGGGAAATTGGCCCTGGTCAGGGTGAGGGTGTAGGCCTACCGTGCTTTCTGTGCTCCTTCTGGCTATCTCCTCTTTATAGGGTAACAGCCCACGTTTCCGAGCTCTCCATGTATTCTCGCCTGTATGGCCTGCGACATGGGTTCCTTTCTGCTCCCAGCCTTGTACAGCTTTGCTGGTCCCTTCTGTTGTGGCAGGGCCTCCAGGCTTCTTAGGCCAAGGAATATACAGTCCCCTGCGGACTGGTTATCTGCTGTAGGATGTGGAATCCTCCCAGCCTCAGACACCAAAGTCTGGTAGATTAAGTCCTCTATCTGCCAAGACAGGCTCACTTCACCTCTTGTCTCTGGCTTGTGGCTCTCCTCCTGCCACACTTCCTCTTAGGTGCAATACAACTTTCTGTCCCTGCTCTGCTCCGGGACACGTCTCAGTGCTGAGACAGGCCATCCAGTTCTCCCTAACCCTGCCCCCAGTACCAGCTTTTATAGGGGCAACCAGCTCCCCCTACTGGCCTGAGACAGGAGGCACTGCATGCTAATGTTCCCCTGACTAGAGAACCTCCCCCTTGCTCTCAGACACAGCTTTAATTACACTTGTGGCATCCAGGCCAGGGTGACACATATGTATGTTGTGGAACACCTTTACTAACTCTAAACAAGCAAATCTCTCCCTGACGCAGCAGCAGCTCTCCCTACTCTGCCTAATTCCGGAGTGACTGTGACAAGCATGGCGGCGCCCGGTCTTATATACACCTGATGATTCTGTGCCGCCAGCCAATCAATGTAATGCCACAACCAACATGGCTACGGGATTACAGTGCATGGCAGGCAATCCCTGCATGTTCATTGGCTCTCTAAAGAGCACCAAACATGCATGGAGGAGACCCGAGTTCCCTCCCGAGGAACCTGGAAATACTCATCGAGCATCTCGAGAAGTGAGATGCTTGGGCTAGTACCGAGCAATGGCAAGCACGTTCGCTCATCACTATAGCAGAGCCTTTCTGCATGAACAGAGGTAGCAAGTCTGATATATTGATAGTCCTGCCCCACTTTCTTTTATCAGTCTTTTTGTTTCAATAACAGGGGTAAAATGGCTAAATTTTTAAATAAAGTGATTTCTAGTTTTCATGCATATTACCAATAGTAATAAATGAGAACAAGTTGTTTGAAACAAAAGTGACCATTTAAATATGTTTGCATCTACAAGTTGACCTTTTTTTTAGAGATTTTGCACTTCCAGTTTTCTTCTCCTCCTCCATTGTTTCTCAGTTGCTATTCATTGGCTAGATATTAAATTTACAAGGTGAGGGGCTTCACAACAGGTGGTCCAATGTTAAACGTTCTCTGATGTCCCTCACCAGCACAGGAAGAAACCGATATTATAAATGGAGCAGGTTGGATTAATACCCTAATTATCATGTTCAGTTTTACCTCTGACACAACATTAAAGAGCGTAGGGACTAGAGATGAGTGGTGTTCAACTCGAACTGTTCGCCAATCTCAAATTCGAGCTGTTTTGGGCGGTGTTCGAGCCGTTCGGCGAACACGAACGATTTGAACAAAAATCCGGCTGTTCGAGGTTATGTTCGATAACTGTTCGTGCACTAAAATCATAACTGGATTTTTTCACAGTAATGCTGATAATCAATGTTAATAAGCAGTTTAAGTGTACAGCGGGGCGGGGGGAGGGGCAGGGGATGGATCTCTGCAGGAATAATGAAGATCTCCATTTTTTTTTCTCTTTCCCGCATTTATAGTGGGGAGGTGCAATCTGTCAGCCTATCAGCAGCGCACACACGGAGCGAAGTGCTTTTTTTCACACAAGCAAGGGTATGTGTCATTGGCTGTGTATGTCACATGTCCTTGCCCTATAAGACCCAGACATTTTCCCCGTCGCCACCATTTTCTCACTGCTGCAGCTGCGTGCTAGACGGCACCGCTGTTGCTGTGTGCACTATACTTTCAGTGTTAATGTCAAGCCAATTTTCTCAGAAATATACAGATATCTTGGGAGTAGGGAATAGTTGTGATTGCAGTCCTTTTGAGGACTAGGTTCCAGCATTTCCTACGACTTTTAGCAGGCAGGTCTGTGCTCTTAAATAGATAGGTTGGGAGTAGGGACTAATTGTAATTGCAGTCCTTTTGAGGACTAGGTTACAGCATTTCCTAGGACTTTTTGCCAGGCAGGTCTGTGCCAGTGCTGTGGAAGTGTTTTTCACAGCATTTGGCTAAATCTAGCTAAGCAAATCCTTTTTGGCCTCTTGCAGCGTGTGTTAGTCAGTGAAGTAGCGTATCTGTGTTGCAAGCTACACCACCTGTGTATAGAATACAATTTTTTTTACTGCACCTAGCCAATTAAAACCTTTTGGGCATAGCATCATTCTATTAGGCCATCTATACTAAGCTCCACCAGCTTGCAAATTACTAATAATTTTTAGCTGCATCTTGCCTGGAAAATAATTTTGGGCATAGTAGCAGTGTGTGGTACTCATTCTATTAGGCCATCTATACTAAGCTCCACCAGCTTTCAAATTACTAATCATTTTTAGCTGCATCTTGCCTGGAAAATAATTTTGGGCATAGTAGCAGTGTGTGGTACTCATTGTATTAGGCCATCTATACCAAGCTCCACCAGCTTTGAAATTACTTATAATTTTTAGCTGCATCTTGCCTGGAAAATAATTTTGGGTATAGTAGCAGTGTGTGGTACTCATTGTATTAGGCCATCTATACCAAGCTCCACCAGCTTTGAAATTACTAATAATTTTTAGCTGCATCTTGCCTGAAAAATAATTTTGGGCATAGTAGCAGTGTATGGTACTCATTGTATTAGGCCATCTATACCAAGCTCCACCAGCTTTGAAATTAATAATAATTTTTAGCTGCATCTAGCCAGGAAAATAATTTTTCTTCCCAATAGTGGTAGCAATAGAAATATGGGGCGCGCGCCTGGCTAACAAAAATATACACTTCATAGCAAAAAAAACCAGCCTAGCGCACTGCATTAATAAGATGGCATCATCGTCTCTGCCAGTGCTAGGCCTACTACGCCGGCTAGCATTCCTGTGCCTAAAACACAATGTATGGGTCCGCGCTAGCCACGATGCTGAGGGGTCTAAAGCTGCTGCTAACGCTTTATCACAATTCAATTGGCAGATTTTCACAGAGCTCCTCCCCAAAGCCCACCCATCGGGCAACAGTTGCCCACCCTCCCTATGGGATCTAGTGGCGAATAGTTGATGCCATTAATCAGAGCGTCAGTTGCCCCGTCGACGTGGCAAGCATACGGTAAGGCATGGGAAGAGTGGACACGACTAGTAGCAGGCAGACGGGTTGACCAATGTGAACAAGCCAGATTACAAGTCACCATAGAATTTCTCCACCAGCTAATGATGAGGGGCATATCAGGGGCGTCAGCGCAGCAGTGTCTGACCGGAGTAGCATTTCACTTCCAACTACTGAATTGGGGAGATGTGACAAAGAGATTCATCATCAGACAATTCATAAAAGAGTGGAAAAGGGGTCAGCCAAGTCAGGAGTGTAGACGTCCCGTCCCGTGTCACTAAAACTGATTTCTCACATCATATCCCTAACACCATTAAAATGACACTCACAATTTGAAGCAACACTTCTGTCTACTGCATTTGCGATCACCTTCTTCGGGGCGCTATGCATAAGCGAATTAGTCCCTCAATCCAAAATTACCACCAGTGGAGGCTTATTACACCAGGACGTAGTCATAGCCAATAATGCAATATGTCTACGCATACGCCAATCGAAAACGGTTCCAGCGGGCAGGGGCACTTGGGTACTTCTACAACCCACAAACGGTACACTGAGTCGGGTAACAATAGTAAAAACATATATAACCATCAGATCACAAAGTAATTTCTTCCTGTCACACATTGATGGAATGCCATTATCAAGATACCAGTTCCAAGCTATATTTAATAAATGCATAGCATCGGCAGGGAACCACCCCAAAGATTATGGGACACACTCATTCCACATAGGCACGGCCACGGAAGCAGCAAGAGCAGGACTGTCAGAAATGGAAGTTCAGAGGATAGGGAGATGGCGATCCACGTGTTTGGCGAGATACATAAGACCGGACTTGTTATCCTAACGTGGTTTGTTTCTTTTACAGGTGACGCTAAGCCAACAGTGTGGGTGATAGGCCACTCGTATATATATTGGGCAGAAAAAAGGGCGAAAGTCCGCCCAGGCGGGAGGAAATTAGAGTTTCATAACACATATTTCAACTGGAGAGGTATTAGAGGCCTGCTATGGCCACAGGTACTAATGGAGGTAATCAAGGTAGGGAGAGAGGCAAGAGGTCCGGTCATCTTAGTTATACAGGCCGGGGGAAATGACCTAGGTCATCACAAGAGCGCATAACTAATGGCAATAATGAAACTAGACACTAAGCGCTTCAGAGAATTTTTCACAAAACTAACTATAGCATGGTCAGAGATTGTGCCAATAGCGGTATGGCAAGGTGCGCGAGGCATCACGGCCATCGAACAGACAAGGCGGGTAATAAATATTCGGATGGCAAAATTTAGAAGAGACAGAGGCGGTGTAGTGATACGACACCGACAACTGGAAGGAGATAAAGCAGGCCTCATACGGCCCGACGGTGTTCACTTAATGGATATCGGACTGGACATATTCCTGTCAGGACTCCAGGACGGAGTGGAACAAGTGTTAAGAGTGATGGATGGGGGTCAGAGTCCTGCATGCGAGTACGCAGGATCCTCCGTGGCCTGGAAATAGAACGGACAAGTTGGAGAGTTACACTTGTTGGCCAACTTGCCGGTGTGGAGACCCAGGGCATGCTGCAACAAGCTGAATTATTTTAGAAATAAAATGCCTTTCTAATGGAATGAGTATAAAGAGATAATAAAGATGTGACCGATCCTCACCCATCCAGTTGTAAGAGTTACATTATTGTATTGTCAAGGAAAGGGGGGCGGTAGGGGGGCTGAGCATCTGGGTTTGGTTGGGGGTTCCCACAGTCTGCCTAGGCTAGATGCATTTAAAAATTCTTATTAGATACACAGGCGGTGCAGCTTGCTTCGCAGCTGGGCTACTACGCCCAAAGTATTGCCTAGGCTAGATGCAGTTAAAAATTCTACGCTGACTAGCAGACACTGAAGCTTTGGAGCAGACCTCTGAGTAAACAGCTCTTCAGACTCAACCATCTGTGTTACCCCAAGCCATAGTGTATGTAGTTTCTTACAGTTAAAAGGGGGGGGAGCGACCCAACCCACCTGGAATTGACGATGCCAACATCACATAAAACACAGCAAGGGGACTCCAAAAAGAGTCTCCATTTTTTCCAAAAATTGTGGCACAGACACCACTTAAGTGGCATCAATTGCCCCAGAGTTGCTTAAAACGGTTGGTGAGGTGATTTTACCAAATCCTCAAGCTTTTAGTCTCCCCAGGATGACACAGGGGTAGAAAAGTCCTTGCGGATCCATGATTTGTTCATCTTTATGAACGTGAGTCTGTCTTCATTCTCAGTGGACAGCCGCGTGCGCTTATCTGTCAGCACATAACCAGCAGCGCTGAACACACATTCAGAGAGAACGCTGGCTGCAGGGCATGACAAGATCTCCAAGGCGTGAGTGGCGAGCTTCGGACATTTTTCCAGATTGGAATCCCAAAATGAGCAAGGGTCCAGTGACACAGTCATGGCTTCGATGTTCACTTGGAGATACTCCTGTACCATCCTCTCTAGGCGTTGACTATGTGTCAGACTTCTTGTCTCCTGTGGCCTTGCAAAGGATGGTCTAAAAAAGTGGTGAAACGATTCCACCAAATTGCTGTTACCAGCAGATACTGTGTTACAGTTACGGTTTGAGTGATGAAGACTCGACAGTCCCATGGTTTGCAAGTTAGAACTGTGAGATTCACTACCTGCACCACTGGTGTTTTGTTCGAAAAGCACAGGTAAGATTCTGCAACAGCCTCTGCTGATACTCCTGAATGCATGAATCCCTTTCTATGGCAGGAATTATTTTGGCAAATTTACTTTTGTACCGGGGATCTAAGAGTCTGGCAACCCAGTAGTCGGGATTACTTCGAATTCTGACAATCCAAGGGTCATGTTGCAGGTAGTGCAGCAAGAAGGCACTCATGTGTCTTGCGCATCCAGGAGGACCAAGTCCTTGTTGTGTTGGTAGCGAGGTAAGAATCATGCTTCCTTCCTCTGCCCTCTCCCCCCAACCTCACACAACAGAAATGTGATCAAGGTCTCCCTCTTCTGATGAGTCTTGCATGCCCATCGCCAGTTCGTCCTCCACTTCTTCCTCGGCTCCTGCACCTTCCTCAACAGTTTGGCTGCTACCATGCGCCCTGGTTAATCCCTCTCCCCCACCCTCCCATGCCTGCCGCCTTGGTGCTGCCGACCGTCTGGACCTTGGAGATGTTATCCCTTCCGCATACAACTCCTCCTCTACTTCCTCCACCTCCTCTTGTCCCACCACCTGACTCTGAATTCTGTTTAACGTGTGCTCCAGCATGTAAATCACCGGAATAGTCATGCTGATAATGGCATCGTCAGCACTAAACATCTTCGTCGCCATTTCAAAACGGTGCAGAAGCGTGTGAGGCGCCCCTGAGGGTTCAGTCGCCACAGAGGTACTGCATCTCACCCAGAGGTGTGGTATCTCACCCTCAGGTAAGGAAGGAGTATGGCTCGGGACCCTAACACCTGCATCCAACACATACCCGCAGTGGGAGTAGGGCGAGATTGCTCCTAAGGGAGAGCACAGTCCCAGGTCCCTAGCTGGCGGGAGGGTCCTATGTAGTGGGTGTGGGTGGAGAAAGAAGCTTAGGGGAGCACATGATAGGGAGAGTATAAATAGGAAGCCATATTAGAAAGAGAAAGCCAGTCAGAGGAGGAGAAGTGACAGGAGCAGAGGCCATGCATGAGCTATGCTCCGGAGGCGGGCCTAGCCTGGGAGGCCCAGGACTGAAGGAGAGAAGAGAGGAGTAGGAGCAGGAAGGCTCCAGGAACCGAAGGGACCCTAGGGGTACGGGCCGTGCAGAAGGCCACTCATACGCCCGCTGCTACCAGGAGGTAGAGGGGTCAGACCAGATAAGGGGAACCAGTCCCTCAACTAGCGGAGAAACAGCAAGGCTCAACTAGAAACCGGAGGCTGCAGCAATTCAATTACTGCAGGCCAAAGTCCACACCAGTCTCACTAAGAAGGTAGCCACATAGGACCCAGGGGATGGAACACACGTCGCCCGCCAAGGCCCGAAGATACCGGATAGAAGTGTCACTGGGTGTTAGGTGCAGGGAGAAGGCCAGAGAAAGGATACACAGAAGGGGGTCCTGCTAAGTACTCCGGAGCTATCTGGGGGAGCCCCTCACTGAGTACGCACAGCACGACGGGGGAGATTGCTCTGGTACCTGTAATCTGGACTGTAACAACTGTGAGTAAAGATCTTGGGACTGCATCACATGGACTCTGTGTTCATTACTGACTCCCTGCACTACAACCACCATCATCCATCCACACTGCACTGAAGCTACACTCTTTCTGTGGGGAGTAATAATACCATTGCTGCAAAACCACCAGCTTCAGAGGACTGTTCCGCAGCGGCGGCCCCTTTGGCCTCACTCCACAGGTGGCGTAGTCGGACATTTGAAACCCATATATACAAATTACCCTTGGATTGACCGCCCTTGGTCACGGACTGGGTCACCGCCACAGTGACTACAACCCCCAGTGTCTACCTGCCCGGCTCCGGGTACCCCACGGCCCAGGAGGCGCGTCAACTTCATAGGTCCCTGATCTGAGACCACTCCTGCAGCGTGATTTGCCCCACCTCTGGATCCCGTTGGCCCAGGCTATACGTCAGAACGTATTGCACCAGGGCTTGTCGGTGCTGCCACAGTCGCTGCAACATGTGCAGAGTTGAATTCCACAGTGTTGGCACATCGCATTTCAGCCGGTGAACTGGCAGGCCCAACGACATCTGTAGAGATGTAAGTCGTTGAGCTGCGGGATGCGAACGGCGGAAGTGAGCACACAGCGACCGTGCCCTCTGCAGAAAGCAATCTAGTCTGGGATAGTGGGCTAAAAATTGCTGGACAACCAGGTTCAACATGTGAGCCATACAAGGCACGTGTGTGACATTGCCCCGGCAAAGGGCCGCACCCAGGTTTGCAGCATTGTCGCACACGGCCTTCCCTGGTTGCAGGTCCAGTGGAGACAACCATTCATGAAACTGGGTCTCCAGAGCTGACCACAACTCCTCAGCTGTGTGACTCACATTTCCCAGACATTTCAAAGTAAACACCGCCTGATGCCGTTGAGCCCTGCTGCCAGCATAGTAAGGAGGTGTGCAGGTTTCCTTCTGCGCAGTTAGAAAGCAGGTGGCATTACCAGACAGGCTTTGGGTGCAGGTGCAGGACCGAGAGGAAGTTGAGGAGGCAGAAGCAGTGGAGGAACTTCTAGATAAAGAGGATTGACGCACAACTCGTGGGGACGGCAAGACTTGGACAGCAGCCCCTTGTCCTGCTGTCACCATAGTTACCCAGTGCCCAGTCAATGACATGTAACGCCCCTGTCCATGCCTACTCGTCCAAGTGTCTGTGGTGAAATGCACCCTGTCACACACAGAGTTTCTCAAAGAAGCGGTGATGTTGTGTGCGACATGCTGGTGTAGCGCAGGCACACCTTTCTTTGAGAAGTAGTTGACTCGCCCCCTGGGCCGTGGGGCACGCGGATCCGGGCGATAGGGGAACGAAGGGGGTAGTAGTGGCGGCCCGGTCCCGCGGCTCAGGGTGGTCAGACCAATGGTAGTCTGCTACGTGCTTCAGATAATGTCCGACTACGCCACCCGTGGATTGCGGTTATTAGGAACCGCCGCTGCAAGGCAGTCCGCTGGGGCTGATGATGAATGCAGCTGGGATGGTGTGACTCCCCACGGGAAGAGTGCGGCCCCAGGGCAGTGTAGTGGATGGTGGGAGTGATGGTGGTGAAGGTCCCAGTACCGGTAGTGCCGGAGGAGCGAAGGAGCACACGGACAACAAGTTACAGTCCAGGGTCTTTACTCACAGTTCGTTTGTTCCGGGTCACTTCCGTCGGCAGTGACCGCCCGAGCCGTGCTGCGTCCACCAGGTGAGGGGCTCGGTCAACTCCCAGGCAGTTCAGGAGCATGGCACAGGACCCCCTTTAATCCTTTCTCTGGCCTGCCTCACCAGTGACCCACTTTTGTCCGGCTGCCGCGGACTTGTGCGGTTAAACGTGGGCCCCGTCCTCCGCTGTCCTATATGGTGCCTTCCTAGCAGGTTTGATGAGGTGTCGCACCAATAGATGATCACGACGACCGGTCTTTGGCTGAGGGTTGTTTCTCCTCCACCAACTTGGGATCCGATACCCTTAATCTGCCTGACCCTGCACCCTGGATTCTCGTGGGTTCTTAGGGTCCCTTCCACCTTCTTGTTCCTGAGCCCTTCTGTTTCTCTGTCTCTTCTTCTCTTTCTTTCCTGTTCTGTTCCTTTCTGTTCCTTTCTCTTGGAGCTGAGATGAGCTAGAATCTCAGCTCCCCTTCACCTCCTCCTCGGCCTCTCACTAGGCCCTCCTGGAGTAGAGCTCCTACAGAGCCTCTACTCCCTGTCTTCTCCTCTGGCTGAACGAACCTAGATCTAAGATGGTGCCCACCTTTTATACCTACCGCTGACCATGAGCCCAGGTGACCAGCAACCAATGGGCTCCTACCTACGCTCAGGAACAGCCCCCTATCTGCCCCTACAGCACTGGGTGTTCCACCCCTCCCTCCCCACTCCAGCAGGGACATGGTCGGTCGTGCCTGCACTTATGTCTAGTGGGAGCACCGTTGAGCTGTCCCTCGGAAATGGGGTGTGTGTGCTGCATGCAGCTAACTGAGCCCTGGTCCATACTCCATCCATACCCGGGAGTGGAATATCACACCTCTGGACTGAGGTGCAATACCCCTGTAGCGGCCGAACCCTCGGGGCGCTACATTCCCCGCTGGTAAAGCACAGCACGTCCTCGGGCTGGAAAAGAGCAAAAACAGTTGATTACAGGACATGCAAAACTTTTTCAATAACTTTTCACATCAGAAAACAGGTAATACGGTTCAATTCCCTTTATGGGAAACACTTTTCTTTTCTTGTCACTGTTATAAAACACTTTGCTAATGCCTCTGGAACTCTTTTGTCATATAAAACATCTTTGTAAAACATTTGCATTATTTCCTAGCAGCATATAAAACTTTCTCATGTAAAACATTTTTAAGCAAGACACATTCTTGTATTCTTGGATCATGGCCGCGGTGTAACTTGCGACCAGGTAAAGGTGCAACAGTCCAGTAAATCTTGAGGTAGACGTTGCGGTTTTTGTATAAAACCAGTAGGGGGCGCTTTAAGAAGCGCAACTATATACATGGAATTGGCCGTTTCCAGTCCGCGGCCGGTGGGGATAGGGGAATGGCTGCTCACAGTCCTCAGCCTGTTAGGGGAAGAGGGACGGCTGCTCTCAGTCCTCAGCCAGATTACTTAGAGGATAGGGGCACACAGGTAACAGTTCGATACTTGTCCCAACGGGGACCACACTTTCAAGACGGGAACAGTCCCAAAAACGATTCGGATGTCCTGACGGGTAACTATGCACACAGGTACTTTGCTACTTGCTAGTAGCAGTGTCCTCCATAGGCTCCTTCTTCCTCCTCATATGGCTCTTCAGACCCGTCTGGGTCCTCTTGGCTCTCCTCATAGCCGCGGTATTGTAGCTCCTCCTCGGTGAGCCGGTGGACATGTAGGGCATATGGTCCTTTTGCACCTACGTGGCGGGTGAAGGTGACCACATCACCAGGGTATAGGTCACGGCCACGATGCCCCTCAGGTAGATGACTTTCGACGTCCCTGCGGGTCACAAAGACGTCGCCTGCTGTTTTTGGGCCCCTGATGAAGCCCCAGCCGTTCTCCATGTGGAACTTGACTATGGTCCCGGTGATTCGGGGACCACGGGCAGCTTTGGGGTCTTGGCGGGCCTTACGTTTTTGTTCAGCACTCTGGGCTTGGAGCCGTTCCTCCCTGACGCGTCTCTCTCGTCGCTCCCGCTCAAAGGTCGCCAGTTGCTGATGACAGGCCTCCAGACGACGGACCGCGTCTGCCCGAGTCTCTTGGGAGAACCCCATCAAGTTCTCGCCGGTGGGGTCCCACGCAAATTGGACGTCCTCCAGTGGGGGTAGGGGGACCTCCACGGGTTCTGGAGCCGGTATCAGAGGCTCGCGCGGGGGCTGGGTCTTCCATGGCTGATTGCTGATGACTTCGGCCGGCCACTCCAGGGGCAGTCCATCCGGACCGGTATGATGGGCAATCAAGTCCACACCCAGTCGTGGTATGGAAGAGGGACTTGATCTGGGGGCAGCGCCCGGGGGCACTCGGCCTTGCGACCAGGCCAGGGGTCTCTCGGTCGCGCTAGGTGACAGTCCCATCCAGGACAGGGGCGCAGGCTTAGCGATGGCGCCCGGGTCATCCAGGCCTTGCGACCAGGCCGATGACGCTTCTCGTTTTACGGCGCCCAGGGTCAAGGGGCGTGGCGACGGGCGGGGCGTGGCCACGGCGCTCACCGCTTGAGGCCTAGCTGGAAGTAGTGGAGGCGCGGCAACAGGCGCGGTGAGTGGGGCTTCGGGTGCCGCGACTGGGGGCTGGGGCAGGCTTGCGGTTGCTGGGCTTGGGGTGGTGACGTCCCCTTCACTTGCCTCAGTCCTCTCGGCTCCCTCCGCGTCGTCGCCTCCGGTCCTCTCTCCTCTTGCGCCGTCCTCCGAGGCAGGCAAACCGCGGGGTGCGGCTGAAGTCTGTCGCTGGTGGGTCTCGGCCTGCCGGGCCAGTTCTTTTCTCCACTCTGTGAGTGCATCTTGCTGCGCCCGGACCATCCTCCGCTCCAGGTCCTCCAGTGCAGCTTGCGCACGCTCCGGATCTCTGGGGAGCTGCGCCAGGACTTCTGCTAGGCTGCAGAGCGGTTCGGCCTGCAGCAGGCTTCGGGCCAGGAGACTGGTGCTGCTCAGGGCGTCCATTCCCGGGTGCGGTCTGTCTGGACTGATCCAGACCACCCCCTGCCCCGCAGTTTTCTTCTCTTCCCACCCCCATTGGGGGCGGCCCCGGGGAAACTTGGTGACAATCACTTTCAGGGGCAGCCCCCCCATGTTGATAGACATCTCCACTGCTGCATTCATGGCTGGTGGGGGCGGGCTCCTTCTTTGGCGCCATTCTGGGATCTGGCCCACGATGGGAGGTGGCTTCCTGCTGTCTTTTGGTGCACACATAATGGCGTCCGCTCTGCTAGGGCGGGAAAGACAGATGAAGATGGCGGGAAACGGTCCAAGATGGCGTCTGATGGCGGGAATCGGCTCCGGATGGCGGGAAACGACTCCGGACGGCGGGTAACTTCTTTTTAAGGTACATGTGCAATTTCCTTCAGGCACGCAATACCCGTTTGTGGCGGGTTGGTCACGATCCTGCCGACTACGCCAAAGCTGACTCGCCCCCTGGGCCGTGGGGCACGCGGATCCGGGCGATAGGGGAACGATGGGGGTAGTAGTGGCGGCCCGGTCCCGCGGCTCAGGGTGGTCAGACCAATGGTAGTCTGCTACGTGCTTCAGATAATGTCCGACTACGCCACCCGTGGATTGCGGTTATTAGGAACCGCCGCTGCAAGGCAGTCCGCTGGGGCTGATGATGAATGCAGCTGGGATGGTGTGACTCCCCACGGGAAGAGTGCTGCCCCAGGGCAGTGTAGTGGATGGTGGGAGTGATGGTGGTGAAGGTCCCAGTACCGGTAGTGCCGGAGGAGCGAAGGAGCACACGGACAACAAGTTACAGTCCAGGGTCTTTACTCACAGTTCGTTTGTTCCGGGTCACTTCCGTCGGCAGTGACCGCCCGAGCCGTGCTGCGTCCACCAGGTGAGGGGCTCGGTCAACTCCCAGGCAGTTCAGGAGCATGGCACAGGACCCCCTTTAATCCTTTCTCTGGCCTGCCTCACCAGTGACCCACTTTTGTCCGGCTGCCGCGGACTTGTGCGGTTAAACGTGGGCCCCGTCCTCCGCTGTCCTATATGGTGCCTTCCTAGCAGGTTTGATGAGGTGTCGCACCAATAGATGATCACGACGACCGGTCTTTGGCTGAGGGTTGTTTCTCCTCCACCAACTTGGGATCCGATACCCTTAATCTGCCTGACCCTGCACCCTGGATTCTCGTGGGTTCTTAGGGTCCCTTCCACCTTCTTGTTCCTGAGCCCTTCTGTTTCTCTGTCTCTTCTTCTCTTTCTTTCCTGTTCTGTTCCTTTCTGTTCCTTTCTCTTGGAGCTGAGATGAGCTAGAATCTCAGCTCCCCTTCACCTCCTCCTCGGCCTCTCACTAGGCCCTCCTGGAGTAGAGCTCCTACAGAGCCTCTACTCCCTGTCTTCTCCTCTGGCTGAACGAACCTAGATCTAAGATGGTGCCCACCTTTTATACCTACCGCTGACCATGAGCCCAGGTGACCAGCAACCAATGGGCTCCTACCTACGCTCAGGAACCGCCCCCTATCTGCCCCTACAGCACTGGGTGTTCCACCCCTCCCTCCCCACTCCAGCAGGGACATGGTCGGTCGTGCCTGCACTTATGTCTAGTGGGAGCACCGTTGAGCTGTCCCTCGGAAATGGGGTGTGTGTGCTGCATGCAGCTAACTGAGCCCTGGTCCATACTCCATCCTTACCCGGGAGTGGAATATCACACCTCTGGACTGAGGTGCAATACCCCTGTAGCGGCCGAACCCTCGGGGCGCTACATTCCCCGCTGGTAAAGCACAGCACGTCCTCGGGCTGGAAAAGAGCAAAAACAGTTGATTACAGGACATGCAAAACTTTTTCAATAACTTTTCACATCAGAAAACAGGTAATACGGTTCAATTCCCTTTATGGGAAACACTTTTCTTTTCTTGTCACTGTTATAAAACACTTTGCTAATGCCTCTGGAACTCTTTTGTCATATAAAACATCTTTGTAAAACATTTGCATTATTTCCTAGCAGCATATAAAACTTTCTCATGTAAAACATTTTTAAGCAAGACACATTCTTGTATTCTTGGATCATGGCCGCGGTGTAACTTGCGACCAGGTAAAGGTGCAACAGTCCAGTAAATCTTGAGGTAGACGTTGCGGTTTTTGTATAAAACCAGTAGGGGGCGCTTTAAGAAGCGCAACTATATACATGGAATTGGCCGTTTCCAGTCCGCGGCCGGTGGGGATAGGGGAATGGCTGCTCACAGTCCTCAGCCTGTTAGGGGAAGAGGGACGGCTGCTCTCAGTCCTCAGCCAGATTACTTAGAGGATAGGGGCACACAGGTAACAGTTCGATACTTGTCCCAACGGGGACCACACTTTCAAGACGGGAACAGTCCCAAAAACGATTCGGATGTCCTGACGGGTAACTATGCACACAGGTACTTTGCTACTTGCTAGTAGCAGTGTCCTCCATAGGCTCCTTCTTCCTCCTCATATGGCTCTTCAGACCCGTCCGGGTCCTCTTGGCTCTCCTCATAGCCGCGGTATTGTAGCTCCTCCTCGGTGAGCCGGTGGACATGTAGGGCATATGGTCCTTTTGCACCTACGTGGCGGGTGAAGGTGACCACATCACCAGGGTATAGGTCACGGCCACGATGCCCCTCAGGTAGATGACTTTCGACGTCCCTGCGGGTCACAAAGACGTCGCCTGCTGTTTTTGGGCCCCTGATGAAGCCCCAGCCATTCTCCATGTGGAACTTGACTATGGTCCCGGTGATTCGGGGACCACGGGCAGCTTTGGGGTCTTGGCGGGCCTTACGTTTTTGTTCAGCACTCTGGGCTTGGAGCCGTTCCTCCCTGACGCGTCTCTCTTGTCGCTCCCGCTCAAAGGTCGCCAGTTGCTGATGACAGGCCTCCAGACGACGGACCGCGTCTGCCCGAGTCTCTTGGGAGAACCCCATCAAGTTCTCGCCGGTGGGGTCCCACGCAAATTGGACGTCCTCCAGTGGGGGTAGGGGGACCTCCACGGGTTCTGGAGCCGGTATCAGAGGCTCGCGCGGGGGCTGGGTCTTCCATGGCTGATTGCTGATGACTTCGGCCGGCCACTCCAGGGGCAGTCCATCCGGACCGGTATGATGGGCAATCAAGTCCACACCCAGTCGTGGTATGGAAGAGGGACTTGATCTGGGGGCAGCGCCCGGGGGCACTCGGCCTTGCGACCAGGCTAGGGGTCTCTCGGTCGCGCTAGGTGGCAGTCCCATCCAGGACAGGGGCGCAGGCTTAGCGATGGCGCCCGGGTCATCCAGGCCTTGCGACCAGGCCGATGACGCTTCTCGTTTTACGGCGCCCAGGGTCAAGGGGCGTGGCGACGGGCGGGGCGTGGCCACGGCGCTCACCGCTTGAGGCCTAGCTGGAAGTAGTGGAGGCGCGGCAACAGGCGCGGTGAGTGGGGCTTCGGGTGCCGCGACTGGGGGCTGGGGCAGGCTTGCGGTTGCTGGGCTTGGGGTGGTGACGTCCCCTTCACTTGCCTCAGTCCTCTCGGCTCCCTCCGCGTCGTCGCCTCCGGTCCTCTCTCCTCTTGCGCCGTCCTCCGAGGCAGGCAAACCGCGGGGTGCGGCTGAAGTCTGTCGCTGGTGGGTCTCGGCCTGCCGGGCCAGTTCTTTTCTCCACTCTGTGAGTGCATCTTGCTGCGCCCGGACCATCCTCCGCTCCAGGTCCTCCAGTGCAGCTTGCGCACGCTCCGGATCTCTGGGGAGCTGCGCCAGGACTTCTGCTAGGCTGCAGAGCGGTTCGGCCTGCAGCAGGCTTCGGGCCAGGAGACTGGTGCTGCTCAGGGCGTCCATTCCCGGGTGCGGTCTGTCTGGACTGATCCAGACCACCCCCTGCCCCGCAGTTTTCTTCTCTTCCCACCCCCATTGGGGGCGGCCCCGGGGAAACTTGGTGACAATCACTTTCAGGGGCAGCCCCCCCATGTTGATAGACATCTCCACTGCTGCATTCATGGCTGGTGGGGGCGGGCTCCTTCTTTGGCGCCATTCTGGGATCTGGCCCACGATGGGAGGTGGCTTCCTGCTGTCTTTTGGTGCACACATAATGGCGTCCGCTCTGCTAGGGCGGGAAAGACAGATGAAGATGGCGGGAAACGGTCCAAGATGGCGTCTGATGGCGGGAATCGGCTCCGGATGGCGGGAAACGACTCCGGACGGCGGTTAACTTCTTTTTAAGGTACATGTGCAATTTCCTTCAGGCACGCAATACCCGTTTGTGGCGGGTTGGTCACGATCCTGCCGACTACGCCAAAGCTGACTCGCCCCCTGGGCCGTGGGGCACGCGGATCCGGGCGATAGGGGAACGATGGGGGTAGTAGTGGCGGCCCGGTCCCGTGGCTCAGGGTGGTCAGACCAATGGTAGTCTGCTACGTGCTTCAGATAATGTCCGACTACGCCACCCGTGGATTGCGGTTATTAGGAACCGCCGCTGCAAGGCAGTCCGCTGGGGCTGATGATGAATGCAGCTGGGATGGTGTGACTCCCCACGGGAAGAGTGCGGCCCCAGGGCAGTGTAGTGGATGGTGGGAGTGATGGTGGTGAAGGTCCCAGTACCGGTAGTGCCGGAGGAGCGAAGGAGCACACGGACAACAAGTTACAGTCCAGGGTCTTTACTCACAGTTCGTTTGTTCCGGGTCACTTCCGTCGGCAGTGACCGCCCGAGCCGTGCTGCGTCCACCAGGTGAGGGGCTCGGTCAACTCCCAGGCAGTTCAGGAGCATGGCACAGGACCTCCTTTAATCCTTTCTCTGGCCTGCCTCACCAGTGACCCACTTTTGTCCGGCTGCCGCGGACTTGTGCGGTTAAACGTGGGCCCCGTCCTCCGCTGTCCTATATGGTGCCTTCCTAGCAGGTTTGATGAGGTGTCGCACCAATAGATGATCACGACGACCGGTCTTTGGCTGAGGGTTGTTTCTCCTCCACCAACTTGGGATCCGGTACCCTTAATCTGCCTGACCCTGCACCCTGGATTCTCGTGGGTTCTTAGGGTCCCTTCCACCTTCTTTTTCCTGAGCCCTTCTGTTTCTCTGTCTCTTCTTCTCTTTCTTTCCTGTTCTGTTCCTTTCTGTTCCTTTCTCTTGGAGCTGAGATGAGCTAGAATCTCAGCTCCCCTTCACCTCCTCCTCGGCCTCTCACTAGGCCCTCCTGGAGTAGAGCTCCTACAGAGCCTCTACTCCCTGTCTTCTCCTCTGGCTGAACGAACCTAGATCTAAGATGGTGCCCACCTTTTATACCTCCCTCTGACCATGAGCCCAGGTGACCAGCAACCAATGGGCTCCTACCTACGCTCAGGAACCGCCCCCTATCTGCCCCTACAGCACTGGGTGTTCCACCCCTCCCTCCCCACTCCAGCAGGGACATGGTCGGTCGTGCCTGCATTTATGTCTAGTGGGAGCACCGTTGAGCTGTCCCTCGGAAATGGGGTGTGTGTGCTGCATGCAGCTAACTGAGCCCTGGTCCATACTCCATCCTTACCCAGGAGTGGAATATCACACCTCTGGACTGAGGTGCAATACCCCTGTAGCAGCCGAACCCTCGGGGCGCTACATAGTGCCGACTGGGCATCTGGTACTGGGGCACTGCGACGGACATAAGGTCTCGAAAATCCTCTGTGTCCACCAGGCAGAAAGGCAGCATTTCTGTAGCCAACAGCTTGCAGATGGTGAAATTCAACCTCTCAGCTTTGTCATGGCTAGGAGGAAATGGTCTTTTACTTGCCCACATCTGAGGGACCAAGGGCTGGCTGTTGTGCTTAGACGGGGATGAGTAGGGTGTCCCCGGCAAACTGCCGGTCTGTGAGGAAGATGCAGGCGGAAAAGTTAGGTTGCCTTGATCCAAAGGTGGTGCTCTCGATGACGGAGAGCGCTCAACACCAGCTGGTGTTTCCACTTCCAAATGAAATGATGACCTGCCAATCACACTGGCTGTTGCGGGTAAAGAGGTGGCAGGTCTGCGTCCAAAAACGTGTGACTGCTGTCCCCCCAGTCACAGAGGATGAAGAGGCCGCGGATGCACAAGATGGGGCAGACGGTGGTTGGCCCGGCCCGCTAGGCCGCATTGTAGCACAGTGAGCTTCCCACTGCAACTTATGCTTCATATCCATGTGACGGTTCATGCATGAAGTACTCAAACTAAGGATTTTTTGGCCTCTACTTAGCTTTTGTTGACAAATATTACAGATAACACGAGTTGGGTCATCCTTATCGATCTGAAAAAATTCCCAGGCTATGCAAGGCTTAGAGCCCATGCGACCTGAAGAGCCACCACGACTTGTGGTCAGAGGCAGAGCTGTGGTTGAGGATGCAGCTGTTGACGTGCTTCCAGTACTCCGTCTCTGTCCAGGAAGGCGCAACCTAACCTTGTCGTCAATAGCATCTGTGACGCCAAGCTGCGCTTGGTATCACAGATCCTAGAAGAGTGCATTGATGGAATCCTCCACAAGAGGCCCCCATAAACATTCAGACACCTCCACCTTCCACCTCAGACCAGCAGAGGGAGCCCGTGAACTCCAAGACAAGGCCCTACCACAAGGTCAGCCAGCGCAGGACAGAGACAAAGTTAGGCCTAGCTCCAGGCAGGTCAGAAACTTACTACGCAGAGGTAAGAAACAGGAGGCCCTACACCCGCTCATTGGGGAGGATCCTGATATGCACCCTTCACCCTACAGTGCTCCAGGATGTGCCTGAATTTCCACCAGTAAAAGGTACTGAAGTGACTACCGTGTCTGTTCCCGTTCTTGCTCTGATCCAGGTGGGTCTCGCCTGTCCTGCATCCCCCTGCATACGCTGCCCTGAGGCCTAGCTCCACCTGTCGGGAGCTATACCATCGAGCTGCCTTATCACCGGCCTCAGTGGACTGCTGCAGCGCTGGTGCTTCTCACCAGATAACACAGGTGGCGTCACGAACTCTTATAAAATTAACAATTATCCACCCTTTTAAAGAGTGACCCCAGGGTACGGGCCCGGGAGCCGACCACCGCGACATCCCAAAGGCCAGGCAAAGGCCCGGGTACCGAGTCATCCCCATCCCCTGGGCTAGTCACATCCTCCTCCACCTCCTCTGCTCACCTCATCGACTGGCTGACTGTGGGTTGACAGTAAGTGGGATCTCCAACCTCGTCATCATCACCCTGTGTGTTCTCACACCCGTCGTCCTCAGAGCCAACCTCTTCCTGCCCTGACCAAAAAGTCAAGTTGTCGCTCCAATCAGGTATTTAAGTCTCATCATCGTCTTCATCATTGTCTCCACCAACAGGAGTAACAGTTTGGGAACTAGGGTCTACATTATGCTCAGAACCTTCTTCATCTGGTCCTGGATCCGACTCATAAAGATTCTGGGCATCAGTGCAGATCATTTCCTCGTCTGGATTAACAGAAGCTCTGGAGCAGACCTCTGTTTCCCAGGCTATATTACCCCATACTCAGACGGGCAGCTGGAGACTTGGGAGCTGTGAGGAAGCCAGTGCGATTGTGGTGAAACCTCTGAGGACTGGAGTATTTGTGATGTTGAAGTTGAGGTGGAGGAGAGCCCACTTGAAGGAGCACTTGATATCCGTTGAAGCACCTGCTGTTTTTGTGCCTCATCTGGAATTTGTAGCGATGGGCGTGGCCGTAAGAAAGGGATCGTATCACATTGTCCACGAAAAGAAGTAGACATCTTAGTTTGGCTGGAAGATGGTCTTTCTTCTGCAGATGTTACTCCCCCCCCCACTGCGGGGGGGCTCGACCCACCAGCGGACAGGCACCAGTATTGGGAGAGGGGGGCTGACCATCAGGGTCCACCTCGGCTCTGGCACAAACCCGGCGAGACGGAGGTCGCATGGGCAGGAACCGACCGGCCGTGTCGGCTTTGCACTCCAGCGTAGTCCCTCTAACCTCAAAGGGATGCGCAAGCGACTTTTCTTCCCAGGGCTGTTCCCCGCCCAGCAGGAACGTGGGGGAGCTCAGGTCGGCCTTCCACTGTACTCCCTTACCTCCCTCGCCCTCTTTCCTTCTTACGTTCTCCATCTAACCCCTCGGCTCTGTGGTGTCCGCTCTCCCTCCAGCTCTCTCCTTCTCACAGGTGGACTACCACGTGTATTTACACTGTGGCGAATCTTTTGGGCCCAGGCATAAGAAGTTGTCGAGGTAATGGATAATATGTGCCCCCTTAGAAACGTCCATTACAACCCATTCGAGGAAGCAACTAAACTCCTCAAATAGTGAGCTGGATCTGGAGCACCCCATGGGCAAACAGCGATCTATATAGTATGCTCCTTCCCTGAAGCAGCCCAATAGGTGGACACTATTCGGAGGCACAGGTAGTAAGTAACCGGAACGCCGCATCAATGTCTGTTTTGGCCATTAGAGTGACCCTTCCCAACTTCTTGATCCGCCTGATTGCCTTGTCAGAGGTTGTACAGTATATACTACTGTACTTGGTTCCGCGTCGATGTTGTCGTTTACGGGCCTGCCCCTTGGATATGACAAATGGTGGATTAGTCCGAATGTATTGGGTTCCGTTTTTGGCACAACTCACAACGGGGATACCACTACGTCTTGTAAGGAAAGTGTTCTGAATGGAACCGCCATTCTACCTAAAGATATTTCTTTTTTTAATTTTCTTGTCACGACGTCTGGGTGTTGGTAGGCTGATTTTAGATTTTTACTCCAGCTTTTCTTGATTTTAGAAGGGCATGACATGCCTATATCTGTGTCTCCCCCTCCTTTTACTCCTCCACCTCTTTTCTTTTCGCATGACTATATGTACTTGTCACTTTTCCATGTGTTAGTTGTGTCTTCTGAGCAGTTTTTCAGCTTTTGGACACCTTTGAAGTGTTTTCTATGTGTTTTCTATGTGTTTCTATGTGTTTTTGTTTGCCTGCCATTGGTTTTAACGGTGTTCGAAGGTGTTCGACGAACAGTTCGACGAACATACGGGTGTTCGACGAACCGAACCGAACTCGAACACTACGGGGGTGGCTCAACTGTAGTAGGGACTGAGAGTCAATAACGGGGATTTCCAAGAAACACAAGCAAAATAGTAACTAAATTTCCTGATCATCTAATTCGTTAGCAGAGCTTAGACACAGATGGTGCCTTCCCAGAAACTATTCCTTATCTAAGAGCAAATAAACAGGTTACAGGAGGAAATGAATCCAGTGCTAGAGAAGATGGAAAAACACTATAGAGCTGGAATGTGCGGTGGTGACGCTTCGTGTAAAATGCGAGGTCGTGTTATTGCTTTTTCCATAATAGCAGCAACTAAAGATCTTACAGTGTATGCTAAAGCTAAGAGTCCTGATATATTGGTATTATTAGTATTGGCATGTACTTTTTGTTTCTGGTATGTATACGGGCATGGTCATATCCTGAATGCTGGCCTGCGCCCGTCCTATTGTTTTTTTTACCCAGTTTCATAGAACACAAACGAGCACAGGAGCCCATTTTTTTTCCTGCGAAAATTGATTTGTTCACATATATTGCACTATAAACTCCTCCGAATTTGTAGTGAGGAATCTGCACCTCAAATCCACATTAATTCCACTACGCCTGAACTTACCCTTACAGGGGTATTCTTATCTCATGTATTTATGCCGTATTCATGGGTATGGAACCCACATGTATACTGACGAGCAAAAGGGTAAGAATGTTTTGAACTTTTGACTTTCAGGCTCCATATCTCACCATCCACTACTGCTCCAAACGTGAGACGACCATCATTTTATAGACAATCATCTTGGCTATCTCATGCATTAATTTGATTTGCAGCCATTTAGCACATGATTAGTTATGTAGATTGTTGTCGTGTCACTGCATTGTTACTGTTTTGTTCCTAAAAATCTAAACTTTAATTTTTTATTATTTTGTTAGTATTTTCTAATCTTTGGCTTTCACCACTGCCTGAATCCTTCTGGGCTGCTCTCAATCAGATTCAAGAATCTGATCCCAGGTCTCTTCTACATGTTCCCAAAGTTGGTGCATACTGGTCGACTCACTTGGGTATGTACGTATACAGCTTTTTCCTTCACCTCCACCCACAAGTGTTCAATTTGTTTGAGATCTGGGGACTGTGGAGGCCAATCCAACACCTCTACTTCATTGTCATTGAACCATTTTTTCAGCAATCTTGACATATGCTTCGGGTCGTTGTTCTGCTGGAACACTATGTCGTCCTTTTCATACCCATAGCAAGCACTCGAGTGTGCAAAGTAACTCGTCTTGTAGGATACTCACATAGAGCTCAGCATTGAGACCACCATAGATATTGGTCAAGTATCTGACGCGCCCCCTGGGCCTTGGGGTACCCGGTGCCGGGCCGGTAAATGCTGGGGGATGTCACAGTGGCGGTGACCCGGTCCGTGACCCAGGGCGGTCAATAAAAAGGGGTGTTATTGATAGGGGATTTATAGTGATTGTATAATGTTTGTGACGCCACCTGTGGTATGCGGCTAAGGGAGCCGCTGCTGCGGAGCAGTCTTCTGGAGCAAGGATGGTGTGGCTCTCCACAGGTAGAGATTTGCTCCAGGGCAGTGTAGATGTTATGGGTTGTGCTGGGCTTTGTAGTGCAGGGGTTGATGATGCAGCAATAATCACAGAGACAAGGAAGTGCAGTCCTCAGGGTCTTTACTCACGGTTGTTGCAGTCCAAGTTACAGGTACCACAGTAACTTCCCTCTTCGTGCTGCGCTTACTCAGGGAGGGGTTCAGTCCACCCTCAGATATCTCCGGAGTACTTAGCAGGACCCCCTTCTGTGTTCTTTCTCTGGCCGTCTACCTGCACCTCATACCAAGTGTCCCAATCCGGTACCTGAGGGCCTTGTCGGGCGACATCTGTTCTGTCCCCTGGGTCCTCTATAGCTACCTTCTTGGTGAGACTGATATGGACTGTTGGCTGCAGGACTTGAAATACTGCAGCCTCCGGTTTCTAGTTGAGACATAAAGTGCTCTGCCAGTTGAGGGACCGGTCCCCTTTGTGTGGCCTGACCCCTCCACCTCCCGGTAGATTTGGGCGTACGGGTGGCTTCCAGCACTGCCCGTACCCCTGGGGTCCCTTCTTCAGTTCCTGGAGACCTTCCTGCTCCCTCTCCTCTTTCTTCAGTCCTGGGCCTCTCCTCAGGCCCTCTGCCTGAGCAGAGCTCCTGCAGAGCCCTGCTCCACTCCTCTCACTGTAGACTGTTCTCTCTCTCTCTTCACTGTTCTGATATCACTTTCTAAGATGGCTTCCCTATTTATACCTTCTTCTCATGTGCTCCCTTAAGCTACTTCCTCCACCCACACCCACTATATAGTTCCTCCCCCCCAGCTAGGGACCTGGGACTGTGCTCTCCCTTAGGAGCAATCTCGCCCTACCCCCACTGCGGGTATGTGTTGGATGCAGGTGTTAGGGTCCTGAGCTGTACTCCTTCCTTACCTGAGAGTGAGATACCACACCTCTGGTTGAGATGCTGCACCTCTGTGGCGACCGAACCCTCAGGGGCACCACATATCCAACACCTTCGGGTGTGAAATAGCCCCATATCATCAGGCTTCCCTCACCGAACTTGACAGTTCTTTTAATTTCTCGATCCGTTAGCCCCTTTTTCCCTTGTTTCTTCCACACCCATTTGCACCAATCAGAGCCTAGTCTATTGACTTTAGTTTCATTGCTCCAAATCACCCATTTCCAATCTTGTACTGTCCACTTTTCGTACTTTTTTAGCCGACACTTTTTGATGATATTGCAGTCGAGGCTTCTTCACCTTTTTTCGGGCCGCCATTCCAGACTTGTGTAACGGACGTCACTCGGTGCTTGCATGGACGTCTGTGATCTCACTACTACGAGGCATATGAGCCGCCTCCACTGCCGTGTTTGTCGAGCCAGAATTGATAAACCTTGTGATGAGCCGACTACTTGATGCCGATATTTTGCCTCGACGTCCACCTCTTGGTTTTTGAATGGATGGACGGACTTTATTTAGTTTTTTGTAGCTGTCATGGCAGTCACATTATGCAGTTTGGCAATTGGCTGAGAAACCGCTATCGATGAGCTGGATGATGTCGTTTCTCTTTTCTTGTGAAATCATCTTCATGGCTGCTCCTCCTATATTGAGGACTGATATGAACCTGGGTGGCCTTGCACCCAAATTGCTGGTGCTGCTTTTTTTTCTTTTTCTTTTTAGATAGATATATTGCACACAGTACAGGACAGACACATTTCTTATACATGATGTATGGATAGCACATAGTACATCACACATATGATACAGACTACAAACTACACTCACCTATGTGGAGATCAGTTTTCCTTACTGGGCCTTTAGCAGAGCAGGGGGTGTTTGTCAGCAGCTTCTGCAGCCGGAGAAGAACAGGTGCCCCTCGCCCTCTGGCAGTGTAGACAGGGCACAGAGCACAGAGGAAGAGGAAGTCATCCTCTGTATTGTTCCTGCTGGAGCCTGGGCAGAGTGGGAGCAATGAATGAAAGTGAGTTGCTATATCCCTGCGGCGCCCCCTCTGGTGTCTGATGGCCGGGGCCCTATGCATCTGTACAGGTTGCACATAGGTAAGACCGGCCATGCCAGTATGATTTGTGTTTTTATTTATATAAAATATCATTCTATATGCTTTAGTTTCTATAAACCCCTTCACAACCTATGACTTATAGGTACGTCCAAGGTCGTCTCCCTGCATTTGATGCTGGCTCCAGCGCTGAGCCCGCATCTTTCCCGGCACATGACAGCTGATTTGATCATGTGCCCCTGCCCCAAAAAGCTGCGGGTGGAATCGCGATTGTTAAATGCTGCTGTCAATCACTGATAGCGGCATTTAACTGGAGCGCACCAGAAGTGCGTCATAAGAACCGCCCATCGGCTCCCCTGTCACATGATCGCGGGGCGCTGATGGGTTGACATGACAGCCAGAGTCTGCAGAAGACCCCTGTGCTCGTCCTTGTTGATCTGCTATGAGCGCCGCCCTGAGATGATGATTTCTGCTACACATAGCAGTGTTGAAGCCCTGCTATGTGTAGCACAAGCGATCAGATGATTACAGCTTCGAGCCTCCTAAGGAGACTATTGAAGCAAATAAAAAGTAGAAAAAAAATGTTTTAAAAAATATAATTTTTTTTTTTTAAATATAAAAGTTCAATTCACCCCCCTTTTTACCCCATTCGAAATAAAACAATAAAAATTACATGTTTGATATCGCTGCATTCAGAATCGCCCGATCTATCAATATATAAAAAGAATTAATCCGATCAGTAAACGGTGTAACGAGAAAAAAAATCAAACCACCAGAATTAAGTTTTTTTTGGTCACCACAGCATTGCAATAAAATGCAATAACAGGTGATAAAATATTTTATCTACCCCAAAATGTCAACTCTGCACGCAAAAATAAGCCCTCACCCGGCCCCAGATCCTGAAAAACGGAGACGCTCGAACAATTTTGACTTTTTTGTTTCTTACAAGCTTTGGACTTTTTTTTCACCACTTAAATAAAAAATAAGCTATACATATTTGGTTTCTGCAAACTCGTAATGACCTGGAGACTCATAATGGCGGGTCAGTTTTAGCATATAGTGAAGATGGTAAATAAAAAACCCAAAAACCAATTGTGGAATTACACTTTTTTTTTTGAAATTTCACCGCATTTGGAATTTTTGTTCCAGTTATACAATACACTATATGGTAAAATCAATGGTGTCTTTTAAAAGTACAACTCGTCCCACCAAAAACAAGCTCTCACATGGCAATAATTGTCAGAAAAATAAAAAAAAAAGTTATGGCTCTGGGAAGAAGGGGAGCAAAAAACAAAAACGAAAAAACGGAAAATAGCGAGGTCGTGAAGGGGTTAATAGCTTTCATACTGTATAGCTTATGCAATGACCCGAAAAGGGCCATTACAAACGTTTTTGCATTCATAGGAGCCAGTGAAATAATTCATGCTTTGAAGTATTATTGCCTGACGTCATTCTGTCAGATTAAATGTAAGTTGTTGATCTGTAATACTACTGGAGACCAGCAGGTGGCGGTATAAGGGTGTCCAGGGGGAGTTGGCAGTTGGCAGTTGGAGAGGGTCATGCCCGACTAGAGGTGAGGAGTAGGGTACAAGGGCTGCCAGGATTGAGGACCTTGCCAGAAAGTTTTTTCAGAGCCCTGACAGCCAAGAGCCAACAACAGAAGAACTATAAAGGCACGTTCCTGCCTCATGCAGAGAATCTAAATACAGAACCCAGACAGGTCTGGACACTGGCGAGTGGCACTCAGTATCCTGCCCGCTATAGTAGGTAGACCAAGAGGCCGAGGGTAAGACCCTAACGCTACAGAGCCCATTGCAGTGAGGCCAAACCTCAGTTATAGATTTGACATATCAGAGTATCAGTCCGGTTGCCATCCAGCCTGGACCTGTATGGAAATCCAGTGTTGCGGGTAAATGCTGAAGAAGCTGTGAATCATTGATCAGTTATCCAGTAAACCGTTTGCACTGTTCATACCAAGGTCTCGTTTGCCTTCTTCCTACCTATAAATCCTCTAAATGTACCCTGGGAACGGTCTGGAGCGCCAGGAACCAGGTAGAAGGACCGTGACACCCCAAACTGCACCACACTGCAGAATAGCCATACCGCCGCTCGGCACCTACGTCTGGGCCTAATAGTGCCGCCTGACCCTACTACTCTGGTGTGGCATACATTGCACTTATAGTTAACCGGATGATGACCATACACCATAAATGATGGGCTTATGCTCCTGCAATATGGGCAGAAGACACAAGAGCTATTGACATGAAACTCTCACCATATGTCGGTAACAACCCCTCCAATAATACTTTTAATAATAGTAATAATAGTGAACATCTATTAAAATGCTGTACCCCACCCTATTAATGTATTCACCATACAACACTTTCTTTAGCAGTCCCCATAGAGAATGAATGGAGAAGAGGTTGACTATATGCACTGCCGCTCTAGTTAGAAGTAATGATCTGGCAGTGGGGGTCTCAGCGGTCACCCGCCCCACTGATCAAGAACTTTTCACCTTCTGTATGCTGTGGATGGTTACAGCAGAATGATAACTTGCAATGACTCAATTGCAATGTGAATATTGTCATCTTTAGCAGGAAATTTACTTTATTGAATGATTATAGACATTTGGGATCATTGAGAAATAGAAAGATTTAATTTGCAGCAATGGTGCTTTCTATCCAGTCGTTATAGTTGCAAACTCTGGTATAAACTCCGGGATAGTTCGGGAGGGCACAGCCGTATCCCCAGGAGACAACACCCTGTAGTTCTCCATTACAGACAACGGGTCCACCGGAGTCACCCTAAAAAAAATGAAATGAAATCATTCTGTGACCCAGTTTGCAACATGGGACAATATTGAAAACATTTGGAAAAGTGAGTGGTTATCTCCACATTGAGGAGGAATTTTGCTTTGGATAAACTAAAGGAAAATATCCGTCATATTCTTATAAGTAGAGATGAGTAGTGTTGAGCCACCCCCGTAGTGTTCGAGTTCGGTTCGGTTCGTCGAACACCCGTGTGTTCGCCGAACTGTTCGTCGAACTGTTCGTCGAACACCTTCGAACACCGTTAAAACCAATGGCAGGCAAACAAAAACACATAGAAACACATAGAAAACACCTTCAAAGGTGTCCAAAAGCTGACAAACTGCTCAGAAGACACAACTAACACATGGAAAAGTGACAAGTACATATAGTCATGCGAAAAGAAAAGAGGTGGAGGAGTAAAAGGAGGGGGAGACACAGATATAGGCATGTCATGCCCTTCTAAAATCCAAAAAGTGAGAAGCCGAGACGGCCAGTCCGCTCCTGCCCGTGCCACCTCCGTGTCGCCGGGTTTGTGCCAGAGCCGCGGTGAACCCTGATGGTCAGCCCCCCTCTCCCAATACTGGTGCCTGTCCGCTGGTGGGTCGAGAGAGCCCCCCTGTGGTGGAGGCAGCTCTAAGCTTTTTAATTTAAATTGTCCCTCTAATTTGAATGAATACACTTTAAATCCATTTACAAGGATCTATTGGAGGGCAAGTCTCATGCCAGCAGCCGCGTAATTCCAGCTCCAGTAGCGTCCACTAAAGCTGCTGCAGTTAAAAAGCTTTTATAAGGATCGAGCTCGGCTGTCCACCGCAAGGCATCCTAGTGCCAGTCCCAGCCCCTATGCCTTGGGGTGCCTCCTGATGCTCTTCACTGAGTATCCCGTGGTCCCGAAGCATTTCCTTTGAAAAAATTAAGTGTCCAAACTACAGGTGGTGTAGCTTGCTTAACAGCCGGGATAATCCGCTGACTAGCAGACACTGCTACTAGGCACAAAGTATTTCCTGGGCTAGATGCAGTTAAAAATTTGTAAGTAGATACTCTCGTTGGATGCTGAGAAAGCATTCCATAGAGTCTCCTGGCACGCCATATATGATTCTCTTAAAAAGCTTGGGGTAGGGGTCTAGGGGACCCTTTTATAGCCAAAATCACGGCCCTGTATCACAATACGTCACCTAGGCTGAAGATAAATGGAACTGTAGCACCGAGGGCTCGGTTGCTACAGACGTATTGCACCTCACCCAGAGGTGTGATATCTCACTCTCAGATAAGGATGGAGTGTGGATCAGGACCCGACACCTGCATGCATTACACCACATTGCCGTGGGGCAGGGCGACCAATATGCCCCTGAGATGGGCACGACAGTCCCTGTCCCTGGCTGGAGTGGGGGGAGGGAACACTGAGGAAGGGGAACCCTGCAGTGCAGGAGCAGGGAGGAAGCAGTTCCTGGGTGCATTGAGAAGGGAGTATAAAAGGTGGGCACCATCTTAGTTCAGTGCAGAGAAGTCTGAGCAGAAGTGGCAGGGAGCAGGGGCTCTGCATGAGCTCTGCTCCGGAGGCGGGCCTAGTAACAGAGGCCCAGGCCTGCAAGAGGGAGAAGGAAGGAAGAGGAGCGGAGAAGGCTCCAGGAACGAGGAATGAAGGGATCCCAGGGGTGCGGACGGGCGAGTCGCCACCGCACGCCCGAATCCACCTGCGTGGAGGGGTCAGGCCAAAGGGGGAAACCGGTCCCCGAACTAGTGGAGGCAGGAAACGACCCTCAGCTAGAAACCGGAGGCTCTGACATTTTATGTGGCGCAGCCCCTTGCTCCACCCGCTAGGAAGGCACCACATAGGGTCAGGGAAACTGGCGCCAAGTTTACCAAGAGGAGGCCCGAGGCAGCCGGACAGAAGTGTTGGTAAGAAAGGCCAGACAAAGGACACACAAAGGGGGTCCTGTGAAGCGCTCCAAAGTTATCTGGGAGTTGTCTGAGCCCCTCACCTGGTGAGCACAGTACGACGTGGGCAGCCGTTACCTGCAGACGTGGTCTGGATAATAAGAACTGTGAGTAAAGGCCCTGAACTGCATCACTGACTCCGTGTCGTTACTGCTGCTGCCCTGCACCATCACCCCCATCCTCCGCATACACTGCCCTGAGGCTATACTCCTCCCGTGGGGAGTTATGCTACGCTCTGCTGCACCCACAACACCAGCCTTAGCGGTCTGCCCTGTAGCGGCGGTTCACTCTGACCGCAATCCACGGGTGGCGTAGTCGGACATTTAAACATCAAAACCACATAAATAGTTCCGCCACTGGTTTGACCGCCCTGAGCCACGAAACCGGATCGCCGCCACGAAGACTACAACCACCAGCATCCACCAAAAAGGGTCCGGCTCCGGGTGTCCCAAGGCCCAGGGGGTGCGTCAGAACATTTTCATCACCTTTCACAATCACCAATGGGACAAGGCAGGGATGTCCTCTGTCCCCTCTCTTATACATCCTAGTGACGGAGCACCTGCTCTCATCAATTCGCCATAACCCCAATATTAGGTGGATTGAGGTGGGAGGCACCGAGTACAAGTGCTCTCTATTTGCTGATGATGTCCTAGTATATATCATTCAATCACATATATCCATCCCTGCTGTTATGGCTGAAATAGATCACTTTGTTACATGGTAAAATTTTAAAATCAATGCAGCGAAGTCTGAGGCCCTCGATGTCTCCCTCCCTAAATCCATATAGGATTCCATCCAGTCCAACTTTCCCTTTGCCTGGCCCTCACAGGGTATCAAATACTTAGGAATTCCTATTCATAGAGACCTCTCCCATCTATGTTATCTTAATTTTGGGCCCTTTATTGAACAACTCCATACAGACCACGGTTGGCAAGTTAGAACTGTAAGATTCACTACGTGAACCGCTGGTGTTTTGTGGAAAAGCACATGTACACCGCGTTCCAAATTATTATGCAAAAAGTGTTTAGGAGTGATAAGGGAAGAATTTGTTTGTTTGTCAGTTAAACTCATTGATGGTGATATGTGTCAGGGCTCTTTATATCACTGTAAGCAATTGCAGACACCTGTGCTAATTAGTTTGGCAGGTGTGTCCAATGAAAGGCAAGACTACTTAAGAAGGCTCTCTCACATTATTAAGCAGCCTATATTTTCTGCCAAAATGGGAAAGAAAAAGGATGTGTCGGCTGCTGAGAAGCAACAAATTGTGGAGTGTTTAGGTCAAGGCATGACTACAATCAACATTGTGCGATGATCAGGATGAAGTGTCTTGGCAATCAAGAAGTATGTAGCTGATTCACAGTACACACGTGTGCGTGCTGATAAGGGCAAATTGAGGACTCTTTCCTACAGGCAATTACGTCAGGTTGAAAGAGCAGCGGCAAAAAAGCCTTGTCATAGCAGCAGACAAGTTTTTGAAGCTGCTTGTGCCTCCAACGTCCCCCGAACAACAAGATGCAGGGTCCTTCAGAGGTTTGCAGCTGTGCATACGCCATCCTGTCGACCTCCTCTATCCACTTCACACAAGCAGAAACGGCTCCAGTGGGCCAAACATTACATGAAGACTGATTTCAAAACTGTTTTGTTCACGGATGAGTGCCGTGCAGCGCTCGATGGTCCAGATGAATGGAGTGGAGGATGGCTGGTTGATGGACACCCCACGCAAACACGGCTACAGCGCCAACAAGGAGGAGGTGGAGTAATGTTTTGGGCTGGAATCATGGGGAGAGAGATTGTCGGCCCCTTTAGGATCCCTGAAGGCGCTAAAGATGAACTCCATAATGTATGTGGATTTTCTCAAACAGCACTTCCTGCCATGGTTCAAGAAGAAGAACCGTGTATTTCACAGCAAGATCATTTTTCTGCATGATAATGCACCATCTCATGCTGCACATAAAACATCTGCATCTCTGGCTGATATGGGCATAAAAGGGGACAAACTTATGGTGTGACCCCCATGCTCCCCTGACCTCTACCCCATTCAGAACCTTTGGAGCATCATTAAAAGGAGTGTCTATGATGGCGGGAGGCAGTTCACATCTAAGCAACAGCTCTGGGAGGGTATTCTGTCCTCATGCAAAACAATTGAAGCAGAAACCATCCAAAACCTGACAAATTCAATGGACGAGAGAGTTCAGAAGCTCCTTTCGAACAAGGGGTCCTATGTGAAAATGTAACATCACCTAGAATAAAGTTTTGAGTTGAAAACTGTTTGATTTCAGTTTCTAACAACCTGCTAATGCTTATAATTTCAAAAATGACCATTTTTTTGGTCTTTATTAAAATGAAAAGGTTGATCGAAAAGTTTGGGGGATCTAAGAGTGTGGCAACCCAGTAGTCATGATTACTTCGAATTCTGACAATATGAGGGTCATGCTGCAGGTAGTGCAGCAAGAAGGCACTTATGTGTCTTGCGCATCTCGGAGCCCCAAAATTATTTTCCGGGCTAGATGCAGCTAAAAATTATTTTTAATTTTAAATCTGGTGAAGCTTATTATAGATGGCCTAATAGGATCAGTGCTGCACACTGCTACAAAGCCCAAATTATTTTCCAGTCAAGATACAGATAAACATGATTAGTAATTTGAAAGCTTAAAACGGTTGGTAGGGTGATTTTAACCAATCATCAAGCTTTTACTCTCCCCAGGATGACACAGGGGTAGAAAAGTCATTTCGGATCCATGATTTGTTCATCTTTATGAACGTGAGTCTGTCTACATTATCAGTGGAGAGCCGCGTGCGCTTATCTGTCAGCACACCACCAGCAGCGCTGAACACACGTTCAGACAGAACGCTGGCTGCGGGGCATGACAAGATCTCCAAGGCGTAAGTGGCTAGCTCCGGCCATTTATCCAGATTGGAAGCCCAAAAAGAGCAAGGGTCCAGTGACACAGTCGTGGCTTCAATGTTTACTTGGAGATACTCCTGTACCATCGTCTCTAGGCGTTGACTATGTGTCAGACTTCTTGTCTCCTGTGGCCTTGCAAAGGATGGGCTAAAAAAGTGGTGAAATGATTCCGCAAAATTGATGTTACCAGCAGATACTGTGGTTCTGTTACGGTTTGAGTGCTGAACACTTGACGGTCCCACGGTTGGCAAGTTGGAACTGTGAGATTCACTACGTGCACCACTGGTATTTTGTGGAAAAGCACATGTAAGATTCTGCAACAGTCTCTGCTGATACTCCTGCATGCGTGCATCCCTTTCTATGGCAGGAATAATTTCTGCAAATTTACTTTTGTACCGGGGATCTAACAGTGTGGCAACCCAGTAGTCAGGATTATTTCTAATTCTCACAATTCGAGGGTCATGTTGCAGGTAGTGCAGCAAGAAGGCACTCATGTGTGTTGCGCATCCAGGAGCACCAAGTCCCTGTTGTGTTGGTGGCGAGGTAACAATCATGCTTCCTTCCTCTGTCCTCTCCCCCCAACCTCGCACAACAGAAATGTGATCAAGGTCTCCCTCATCTGATGAGTCTTTCATCAGTTCGTCCTCCACTTCTTCCTGGGCTCCTGCACCTTCCTCACTAGTTTGGCTGCTACCATGCGCCCTGGTAAAATCATCTCCCCCACCCTCACATGCCTGCCGCCTTGGTGCTGCCGACCGTCTGGACCTTGCAGATGTTAGCCCTTCCGCATACAACTCCTCCTCCTCTACTTCCTCCACCTCCTCTTGTGCCACCACCTGACTCCGAATTCTGTTTAACATGTGCTCCAGCATGTAAATCACCGGAATAGTCATGCTGATAATGGCATCGTCAGCACTAAACATCTTCGTCGCCATTTCAAAACTGTGCAGAAGGGTGCATAGGTCCCTGATCTGAGACCACTCCTCCAGCGTGATTTGCCCCACCTCTGAATCTCGTTGGCCCAGGCTATACGTCAGAACGTATTGCACCAGGGCTTGTCGGTGCTGCCACAGTCGCTGCAACATGTGCAGAGTTGAATTCCACCGGGTAGGCACATCGCATTTTAGCCGGTGAAGTGGCAGGCCCAACGACTTCTGTAGAGATGTAAGTCGCTGAGCTGCGGGATGCGAACGGCGGAAGTGAGCACACAGCGACCGTGCCCTCTGCAGAAGGCCATCTAGTCTGGGATAGTGGGCTAAAAATTGCTGGACAACCAGGTTCAACACGTGAGCCATACAAGTCACGTGTGTGACATTGCCCCGGCGAAGGGCCGCACCCAGGTTTGCAGAATTGTCGCACACGGCCTTCCCTGGTTTCAGGTCCAGTGGAGACAACCATTCATGAAATTGGTTCTCCAGAGCTGACCACAACTCCTCAGCTGTGTGACTCACATTTCCCAGACATTTCAATGTAAAAACCGCCTGATGACGTTGAGCCCTACTGCCAGCATAGTAAGGAGGTGTGCAGGATCCCTTCTGCGCAGTTAGAAAGCTTGTGGCATGACCAGACAGGCTTTGGGTGCAGGTGGAAGACCGAGAGGAGGTTGAGGAGGCAGAAGCAGTGGAGGAACTTTGACATAAAGAGGATTGACGCACAACTCGTGGGGACGGCAAGACTTGGACAGCAGCCCCTTGTCCTGCTGTCACCATAGTTACCCAGTGCCCAGTCAGCGACATGTAACGCCCCTGTCCATGCCTACTCGTCCAAGTGTCTGTGGTGAAATGCACCCTGTCACACACAGAGTTTCTCAAAGAAGCGGTGATGTTGTGTGCGACATGCTGGTGGAGCGCAGGCACACCTTTCTTTGAGAAGTAGTGCCGACTGGGCATCTGGTACTGGGGCACTGCGACGGACATAAGGTCTCGAAAATCCTCTGTGTCCACCAGGCGGAAAGGCAGCATTTCTGTAGCCAAGAGCTTGCAGATGGTGAAATTCAACCTCTTAGCTTTCTCATGGCTAGGAGGAAATGGTCATTTACTTGTCCACATCTGAGGGACCGAGGGCTGGCTATTGTGCTTAGACGGGGTTGATAAGGGTGTCCCCGGCAAACTGCCGGTCTGTGAGGAAGATGCAGGCGGACATGTTAGGTTGCCTTGATCCAAAGGTGGTGCTATCGATGTCGGACAGCGCTCAAGACCAGCTGGTGTTACCACCTCCAAAGAAAATGATGACCTGCCAATCACGCTGGCTGTTGCGGGTAAAGAGGTGGCAGGTCTGCGCCCCAAAACAGGTGTGACTGCTGTCCCCCCAGTCACAGAGAATGAAGAGGCCGCGGATGCACAAGATATGGCAGACGGTGGTTGGCCCGGCCGGCTAGGCCGCATTGTAGCACACTGAGCTTCCCACTGCAACTTATGCTTCATGTCCATGTGCCGGTTCATGCATGAAGTACTCAAACTATGTATTTTTTGGCCTCTACTTAGCTTTTGCTGACAAATGTTACAGATAACACGAGTTGGGTCATCTTTATCGATCTGAAAAAATGCCCAGGCTATGCAAGGCTTAGCACCCATGCGACCTGAAGAGCCACCACGACTTGTGGTGAGAGGCAGAGTTGTGTTTGAGGATGCAGTTGTTGACGTGCTTCCAGTACTACGTCTCTGTCCAGGAAGGCGCAACCTGACCTCGTCGTCACTAGCATCTTCCTCCACCTCCTCTGCTGACCTCATCTCTTGGCTGACTGTGGGTTGACAGTAAGTGGGATCTCCGACCTCATCATCATCACCCTGTGCGTTATCACACCCGTCGTCCTCAGAGCCAACCTGTTCCTGCCCTGACAAAAAACTAAAGTTGTCGCTCCAATCAGGTATTTGAGTCTTATCATCGTCTTCCTCATTGTCTCCACCAACAGGAGTTACAGTTTGGGAATGAGGGTCTACATTATGGTCAGAACCTTCTGCGTCTGGTCCTGGATCCGACTCATAAAGATTCTGGGCATCAGTGCAGATCATTTCCTCGTCTGCATTCACAGAAGCGCTGGAGTCGACCTCTGATTCCCAGGCTATAGTATGAGTAAACAGCTCTGCAGACTCAACCATCTGTTCTACCTCATACTCAGACGGGCAGCTGGAGATTTGGGAGCTGTGAGGAAGCAAGTGCGATTTGGGTGACACCTTTGCGGACTGGAGTATTTGTGATGTTGAAGTTGATGTGGAGGAGAGCCCACTTAAAGGAGCACTTGATATCCGTTGAAGCACCTGCTGTTTTTGTGCCTCATCTGGAATTTGTAGCGATTGGCGTGGCCGTAAGAAAGGGATCTTATCACATTGTCCGCTAAAAGAAGTAGACATTTTAGTTTGGCTGGAAGATGGTCTTTCTTCTGCACCTACCCCACGGACACAACCTTTTTTCCCCTTCCCAACACGCCTATTCCCCTTTCCACCAGCAGCAGGCCTTTTTCCACTCATTTTGGTGGTTAACTAATTCACAACTCTGGAGTTGTTTGCACAAAAAAACAATGGATGGTAACCGAGCAGAGCTGAGTGGCCAAACTGTGGTATTAGGCCAAAACTATTGGCTGGGTTAGATGCAGAAAAAAATTATTTTTAATTTGCAACCTGATGGAGGTCAGTATAGATGGACTAATAGACCAAGTCCCACACACCGCTAGAAGCCCAAATATTTTTTCAGAGCTAGATGCAGAAAATTTTTTTGTTCAATTTGCAACCTGATGGAGGTCAGTATAGATGGACTAATAGACCAAGTCCCACACACTGCTAGAAGCCCAAATATTTTTTCAGAGCTAGATGCAGAAAAAAATTATTTTTAATTTGCAACCTGATGGAGGTCAGTATAGATGGACTAATAGACCAAGTCCCACACACCGCTAGAAGCCCAAATATTTTTTCAGAGCTAGATGCAGAAAAAAATTATATTCAATTTGCAACCTGCTGGAGGTCAGTATAGAAGGACTAATAGAACAAGTCCCACACACTGCTAGAAGCCCAAATATTTTTTCAGAGCTAAATGAAGAAAAAAATTATTTTTAATTTGCAACCTGATGGAGGTCAGTATAGATGGACTAATAGACCAAGTCCCACACACTGCTAGAAGCCCAAATATTTTTTCAGAGCTAGATGCAGAAAAAAATTATTTTTAATTTGCAACCTGATGGAGGTCAGTATAGATGGACTAATAGACCAAGTCCCACACACCGCTAGAAGCCCAAATATTTTTTCAGAGCTAGATGCAGAAAAAAATTATATTCAATTTGCAACCTGCTGGAGGTCAGTATAGAATGACTAATAGAACAAGTCCCACACACTGCTAGAAGCCCAAATATTTTTTCAGAGCTAAATGAAGAAAAAAATTATTTTTAATTTGCAACCTGATGGAGGTCAGTATAGATGGACTAATAGACCAAGTCCCACACACTGCTAGAAGCCCAAATATTTTTTCAGAGCTAGATGCAGAAAAAAATTATATTCAGTTTGCAACCTGATGGAGGTCAGTATAGATGGACTAATAGAATGATGCTATGCCCAAAAGATTTTACTTCACTAGGTGCAGTAAAAAAATTGGTATTCTATACACAGGTGGTATATCTTGCAACACAGATAGGCTACTCCACTGACTAACACACTCTGCAATAGGCCAAAAAGGATTAGCTTTGCTAGATTCAGCCAAATGCTGTGAAAAAAACTTGCACAGCACTGGCACAGACCTGCCTGGCAAAAACTGATAGGAACTGATGTAACCTAGTCCTGAAAAGGACTCCAATTACAATTATTCTTTACTCCCACAATCTATCTATTTAAGAGCACAGACCTGCTTGATAAAACTCGTAGGAAATGCTGTAACCTAGTCCTTAAAAGGACTGCAATCACAACTATTCCCTACTCCCAAGCTATCTGTATATTTGTGCGAAAATTGGCTTGAAATTAACAAGGTATAGCGCACACAGCAACAGCGGTGCCGTCTAACACGCAGCTGCAGCAGTGAGAAAATGGTGGCGACGGGGAAAATGGCTTGGTCTTATAGGGCAAGGACATGTGACATACACTGCCAATCACACATGCCCTTGCTTGTGTGAAAAAAAGCACTTCGCTCCGTGTGTGCGCTGCTGATAGGCTGACAGATTGCACCTCCCCACTGCAAATGCGGGAAAGAGAAAAAAAAATGGAGATCTTCATTGTTCCTGCAGAGATCCATCCCCTGCCCCTCCCCCCACCCCGCTGTACACTCAAACTGCGTATTAACATTAATTTTCATCATTACTGAGAAAAAATCCAGTTATGATTTTGGTGCACGAACAGTTATCGAACATAACCTCGAACAGCCGAATTTTTCTCAAATTGTTCGTGTTCGCCGACCGGCTCGAACACCGCCCAAAACAGCTCGAATTTGAGATTGGCGAACAGTTCGAGTAGAACAACGCTCATCTGTAGAGATGAGCGAGTCTGAACTGTAAAGTTCGAACTTGTCCGGTGCTGATCTCCGAACACAGACTTCCCCCTGAAGTCTGTTTTAGTGTTTGGAGAGAGAGAAATTCGGGCCCCCATTGGCTTCGGATTCGAGTTTGCGTAGAGTTTTTGTACCCAAACCGAACTTTGGACTAAAATTTCCTTGAACCCAATGAACTTGAATATCTGAGGGTCCGCTCATCTCTTCCTCTGAAATATGGATGGACAAGGGGAAGAATTCTTGATTTTGACTTTTATATCACTGATAGTCCAGACTGGAGAAATTAATAGGATTGCGTTTTGAAGACGAGATCTCCTCCAAAGTGGTGTCCATTGTTTGGTCCTGTTCCTGGAACATCAAGAGATTGTCCAAGAAAAGTCTGGTTTGGCTATGCGTTTCCTGTGCAGCAGCTGCCAGAACAGCGGACCATGTACTACAGGGAGCTCGTGCCCACTAGTCATGGGCTACTCATACTTTGTGACACTCCAGTGCATAAGGGCAGCAAAACCCATCTATAGAGTCAATCATAGAGATGAGGGAAAATTTCTTTTCAGAGAGATTTATTGAAATTTTGCCAGCTGATTTTATTTGGTTCAAAGAAATTTGGTCCAAATCGAAACTTGCCACCATTTTACCGGATCCGTACAAATTTGTATCCAAAAAATGTGGATTCTGGCGAACGTGCATTTTTGGGGGCAAATGACAGTGAGTTTTATTTGTTTCGAATCGATTTGCTCATCTCTTTTCTTTATAGTAAGAGCTCAGAGTGCCATTTTTAGCTGTTTTTGAACGGTCTTCAGCAATCAGGGCATTCTGGGAGTTGTAATAGATCAATGAAGGGTAAAAGCCATTAGTCGAGGTTCATAGTTGTAGGGGTTTTTGGTTATATAATTCATTACCTGGCAGGAATCCTTTCCTCCTTCAATGTAACCAACACAGATCATGTTGGCCGTGATCTCTCCCGGATAGGCGTTATTACACTGAGCGTCACTCAGGACGGGGGCATCCACGCAGTGTAGGAGACTGGGGTAATTAGCTAAAATAATAGAAAATGAGGCTTATTTAAGGAAGTAGTGGTAAAGTAAGTGCCCAGTCATAGATCACTGCATAACACAAATGACTCAAACTGCTATTAATGGGGGCTTGCTACATTCTTATTTATACAGCTTCCTTTCATAGTAAAGGGAACCTGTCACCTCATTCATGTCGCCCAAACTGCACGACTGCACCCAGGTATATTCTTCTCTGGAAATAATAGAGTTAGAAGATCCAGCTGGGAACTATAGGCAGAGATGAGACTAGTGCAGCACCGGCTCCAGCCGACTCTTCCCAGCACTGCTAAAGGTGATTGACAGGTCTCTCACTATGGAAAAGACTTGTCAGTCACCTGTATTGGCACTGGGAAGAGTCGTTCAGGGATGGCGCTGGACTAGTTTCAGTCTCATCTCTGCCTATAGTCCCCAGCCCCAGGATCTTTCTAACTTTACTCTCTCTCTGAAACGCCAGAATGCTTCAGAGAAAAATATACCTGGCTGCAATCATGCAACCAGTTTCTGATTTATGCTGCCCGCAGTTTGGGCAGCATGAGTCTAGGTGACAGGTTCCTTTTAATAATTCAGATGACCAGATTAACTATGCTGCTTCTGAGTACGTGCTACCGTCCCTCGTGTCTCTGTGTGCTGTGTATGCGAAACATCATAGCAGCTCATCTCCACCCACTAGCTCAGAGGCAACTGAAGATGAAAAATAGAACCTGCAGAGGGAAAAACTGGGTACGAAATTCAGGATATAAGTCATATAATGGCCAGAAATAGTGTTATTCCTCATGATCACACAGGACAACTTATTCTGAAAAGTCACCTTAAACAATTTGTTTTAAGCTTTATAAACTTAAGACCACAAAAAATATACAATTAAATGAATGGCTGTGTCCCTAAGAATTATTCTAGAGTCTAACTTAGAACATTATATGTATAATTAATATTATATAACTATAATATTAATATAGTTATGTGTTGGCACATGAAGTTGTTCCAGAAAATGAAGTATTTCTCCCAAAAAATTATTACAATTCCACATGTTTTGTTATACACATGTTTATTTCCTTTGTGTGTATTGGAACAACAATAAAAAAAACAGAGAAAAAAAGGCAAATTGGACATAATTTCACACAAAACTCCAAAAATGGGACAAACAAAAATTGTTGACACCCTCAACTTCATATTTGCTTGCATACCCTTTGGAATAAATAACTGCAATCAATCGCTTCCTATTACCATCAACAAGTTTCTTACGCCTCTCAACTGTAATTTTGGACGACTCTTCTTTTGTAAACTGCTCCAGGTTTCTAATATTTGAAGGCGCCTTTTCCCAAGAGCTATTTGAAGATCTCTCCACAGGTGTCAATGGGATTTAGATCTGGACTCATTGATGCCACTTCAAAACTCTCCAGCGCTTTGTTTCCATCCATTTCTGGGTGTTTCTTGAAGCATATTTTGGGTCATTGTCCTGCTGGAAACATGACCTAGGACGCAAACCCAGCTTTCTGACACTGGGCACTACATTGCGACCCAAAATCCTTTGGTAATCTTCAGATTTCATGATGCCTTGCCCACAGTCAAGGCACCCTGTGCCAGAGGCAGCAAAGCAACCCTAAAGCATCTTTGAACCTCCACCATATTTGACTGTAGGTACTGTGTTCTTTTCTTTGTAGGCCTCATTCAGTTTTCGATAAACAGTAGAATGATGTGCTTTACCAAAAAGCTCTCTCTTGGTCTCATTTATCCAAAGACACTTTCCCAGAAGGATTTTGGCTTATGTACATTTTGGAAAACTGCAGTCTAGTTTTTTATGTCTTTGTGTCAGCAGTGGGGTCCTCCTGGATCTCCTGTCTTGGCGTTTCATTTCATTGAAATGTCCACGGATAGTTGGCGCTGACACTAATGCACCCTGAGCCTGCAGGACAGCTTGAATTTCTTTGGAACTTGATTGGGGCTGGTTATCCACCATCCGGACTATCCTGTGTTTCAACTTTTCATCAATTTTTGATGAATTTGCTTACCCACAATTTTGGAAAGGTCCCAACAATTTTGTCCTGCCCATTTTTGGGGTTTTGTTTGAAATTATGTTCAGTTTGCCTTTTTTCTCAGTTTTTTTGCGTTGTTTCAATAACACAAAGGAAATAAACATGTGTATAACAAAACATTTGTAATTGCAACAATTTTCTGAGAGAAATAATTCATTTTCTGGAACAATTTCAAGGGTGTAATGACTGTGTATGTATATATAGTAAGATTATAGGGGCTTACTTTTTAGGTGATAGAATGCACAGCGCTGTGTGTCACCATATAGTGCCCTATAAGTATTGGTTCCAGTAGAAACTTCGTTCCATGACATGGGATGGATAATGAAGCTTCTTCTTTCATAGGTTCTCATGGAAGAAAATGTCTGCATGCTTCCATGTAAAATTAGAGATACATAAAGATCCACAAGCATGTGGGTAACCGAATTTGGATCCATAAATGAGGGCTGCATGAGACAGGAATTCTTCAAAGTCACACACGCCAGATACTATATGTAACCCAATGCCTCTGAACTATAAAGTTTCTTTAACTTACAGCCACTGCTGAGAGTATTTCCCCAGCCGGAGATCAGGCAGCTGGCACGAGCACCGACGCATCCAGAAGGCAAAGGGATGGTGTTGACAAAGGCATTGAGGATGGCGGGTGAAGACAACTTGATCAAGAGAATGTCGTTGTCCAAGGTCCTGGAGTTGTACTTGGGATGTCTAATGGACTTGGCATTGTTAATGAATTGCTCTGTGCCTTCACTTACGGCGATGTTATGTTCTCCGAGTCTCACCTGCACCTTCCTGTAATGGAAAGCATAGCATTATGGACATACGTGTGTACAGGGATATCAGAAGAGGAGGATCTGTGATTTTCAGATAATAAACACCCCGCATGCTCAGTTGTCTTCAGTGTTCATTTGTATTAACAATGTTTTTTCCAATCATTGAGCGGAGCCTGTTTGTCATCTCTGTATGGTCTCTGCAGATTATGGCTTGGACTTAGTCTGGACACCTTACAATTGGACTGACTCCACTATGGTGAAACCAATTGTGGATGATTTATTGGTGTCTTATGTGCACTGGAGATTGGACCATTGTCGATACAAGTGAGCACTGGAGATAAATGAGTGTGCTGATCTAAGCATTGAAAGCTGATTGTGTCCTATATCATCAGTCATTACTTACTGCTTATGGCAGTGAGCAGCGGAGATAACCCACAGGCTATTAATCAGGGACCCTCCGCAGAAGTGGTAGCCTGCATTTAAGGACACCTGCCAGGGGACGGAGTTCTGTTTACAGATGTAACCTCCAACAATCCTATCATCGTCAAAGGCGACTGAAAAAAAACATAAATATGAGTCACAAAATGCACTCATCAACATTGAAATTGCAACATCAAAAATGAAAAATATTCATTTTGGAAATCTCTGGATCAAAAACAGCAACCCTTTAGAATTTTCCACATTTCTGCATAAATGTAACCTAAAACTACATCAGATTTTCACACACGCCCTAAAAGTAGATAAAGAATCAAATCAAACAAATGATTCCAAAATATTAGATTTTTCACATCATGAATGAAGAAACTGAACCAATATCATTTGTCTTTGAGTTTGGGAACCTTTCATTTTAGTCAGGGGCGGACACAGACTGTAGTGGGCCCCTGTGCAAGAAATTTTGGGGGGCCCCCCCTGCCCTTCATAAGGCAACAAAGTTATGTAAACATAACCCCCCATGTGCATCTCTCACCCCCCCATGTGCAGCTCTCATCCCCCCCATGTGCATCTCTCATCCCCCCCATGTGCATCTCTCATCCCCCCCATGTGCATCTCTCATCCCCCCCATGTGCATCTCTCATCCCCCCCATGTGCATCTCTCATCCCCCCCATGTGCATCTCTCACCCCCCCATGTGCATCTCTCACCCCCCCATGTGCATCTCTCACCCCCCCATGTGCATCTCTCACCCCCCCCATGTGCATCTCTCACCCCCCCCATGTGCATCTCTCACCCCCCCATGTGCATCTCTCATCCCCCCCCATGTGCATCTCTCATCCCTCCCCATGTGCATCTCTCATCCCCCCCGTGCATCTCTGATTCCCCCCACTCCTAGTTAATTAATTGTATTTAAAAAAAATAAAACTTGTTATACTTACCCCCATGCAATCCCTGCAGAATCCTGGCGCTCGTCCACGTCGCTGCCACCAGGTTCTCCTGACGTTCGGCCATGTGACGGCGCCACATACATAGCCATCAGCTTTTGTTTTGGCCAAAAGATTTTTAAAGCCGCCACCACGATAAGGTAGACTCTTCTGGGCGGGCCCTACTCTAACCTATTAAAATTTTCTTAAAATATCCAATACTCTTTTTAGATATATTTTTATTTAGTTTTCTTTAAGGGAATGTGTCATATACATTTTTTTTTTAAATGACCAATAATACCACATACAGGGAATACCGCCACACCATGACCAGACCACATATTACCACAACATAGTGACCGAATAATACCACACAGAAGGGAGAAAAACTGCCACACCATGACCAGACCACATATTACCACTACATTACTAATATTACCACCACATTACTAATATTACCATAAGTGTCATTATACACGGGAGCTCTATACATGGTATGTATAACGTAAGTGTCCAGGTAATCTAGTGATCACCAGTGAAATTATACACAGGAGCTCTGTATATAGTGTCAATGTACAGGTAATACAGTGACATTATACACAGGAGCTCTGTATATAGTGTACAGGTAATACAGTGATCATCAGTGACATTATACACAGGAGCTCTGTATATAGTGTCAGTGTACAGGTAATACAGGGATCACCAGTGACATTATACACAGGAGCTCTGTATATAGTGTCAGTGTACAGGTAATACAGTGATCACCAGTGAAATTATACACAGGAGCTCTGTATATAGTGTCAGTGTACAGGTAATACAGTGATCACCAGTGACATTATACACAGGAGCTCTGTATATAGTGTCAGTGTACAGGTAATACAGTGATCACCAGTGACATTATACACAGTGTACATGTAATAGACTAACTCACCGGTGACGTCTCTACGTGAAGTCCTTCATCTTCGCTTTTCTCCTTCATCCAGCACAGACCGCCATCACGTCTTCCAGCCAGGACTCGTCTCTGCATAAAATAACACAGTTATCTAGAGCACATTCCCCAACTTCTACATTACGCAGCTGAATACAGACGTGCATCCACCATCAATATATGGTTAGTTATTAGGCAACCTACCATTCCAAATATAAATTGTAATCCACCACTGTGCCCCCATTAACTGTAAATAGGCACTTAATATATAATTTAATTAGAACCTCTACTCTTTCCGCCAATTTGTTACCAGTCACACTCCTGCATCCGCAACGCCCCCTACTCTATACTTCCTGCTCCCCGCATTCAATATTTACATGCACCCCCTGCCCCAATTCATTATATCATGTCCGTGCTCTCACCACCCCATCATCATTTATCATTTACTCTCCCCCACCCCACATTCGTTATGTGCAGCTCATTATCCCCCTACTCCCAATTCCCCCATGTGCAGCTCTCAAACCCCCCCATGTGCAGCTCTCATCCCCCTCCATGTGCCCCTCTCTCACCCCCTCCCCCCCACATGTGCCCCTCTCTCATCCCCCTCCCCCACATGTGCCCCTCTCTCATCCCCCTCCCCCACATGTGCCCCTCTCTCATCCCCCTCCACCACATGTGCACCTCCCATCTCCCCCCCCCACACATGTGCATCTCCCATCTCCCCCCCCCCACACATGTGCATCTCCCATCTCCCCCCCACACATGTGCATCTCCCATCTCCCCCCCACACACGTGCATTTCCCCCCCACACATGTGCATCTCCCATCTCCCCCCCCACACACGTGCATCTCCCATCTCCCCCCCCACACACATGTGCATCTCCCATCCTCCCCCCCACATGTGCATCTCCCATCCCCCCCCACATGTGCATCTGCCACCCCCCCCCACACACATGTGCATCTCCCATCCCCCCCACACACACATGTGCATCTCCCATCCCCCCCACACACACATGTGCATCTCCCATCTCCCCCCCCTACACACATGTGCATCTCCCATCTCCCCCCCCTACACACATGTGCATCTCCCATCTCCCCCCCCTACACACATGTGCATCTCCCATCTCCCCCCCTACACACATGTGCATCTCCCATCTCCCCCCCACACACACATGTGCATCTCCCATCTCCCCCCCCCACATACATGTGCATCTCCCATCTCCCCCCCCACACACGTGCATCTCCCATCTCCCCCCCCCACACGTGCATCTCCCATCTCCCCCCCCACACACACACATGTGCATCTCCCATCTCCCCCCCACACACACACATGTGCATCTCCCATCTCCCCCCCCCACACACATGTGCATCTCCCATCTCCCCCCCCACACACACACATGTGCATCTCCCATCTCCCCCCCCACACACACACATGTGCATCTCCCATCTCCCCCCCCACACACACACATGTGCATCTCCCATCTCCCATCTCCCCCCCCCCACACACACATACACACACACATGTGCTTCTCCCATCTCTCCACTCCTAGTTAATTGTATTTTAAAAAAAATAAAACTTGTTATACTTACCCCCATGCGATCCCTGCAGAATCCTGGCGCTCGTCCAAATCGCTGACAGCAGGTTCTCCTGACTTCCGGCCATGTGACGGCACCGTCACATGACCGGAAGTCAGGGGAATCATGAAGGCGCTGCTGCAACAGCGCAGCTCAGCGCTGAAATGTCCCGGACCCGGCGCATAGCATGGGGCCGGGGGCCCCATGAGGAGAGAGACGCACAAGAGGGGGGCCCCCGAGGGGGCCCCTACCGGCCGGGCCCCATACTGGAGTCAGGGCAGTCATGCCCTGATGGCGGCCCTACTGGAGGCTGGAGGGGCCCCCTCTCCCTCGGGGCCCCCGTTCAATGAACCGGCTGCACGGGCGGTAGTTCCGCCCCTGATTTTAGTATCTGGTGGGATCTTCTTTTGCAGCAATAACTGTATCTAAACGTTTCTGGTAATTGCTGATTATTCCTGCACATCGATGTGGAGAAATTTTAGCAGATTCCCCCCCAACAAAACAGCTATAATTCTGTTATATTGGTGGCTTTCTCCCATGAACTACTCACTTCAGGTCCTCCCACAACATTTCTCTAGGATTAAGGTCAGGAATGTGACTTGGCCATTCCACAACATTACCTTTATTCTTCAGTAACCATTCTTTTGTAGAACGACTTGTGGCTTTGGGACATTGTTTTGCTGCACGACACATGTTCTCCAGATTATGCTCATGAACAAATGTGCTGAAATTTTTCAATTTTCTGGTATAATTTAGAATTCACTGTTCTGTCAATGATGGCAGCCGTACTGGCTCAGATGCAGCAAAACAGTCCCAAACCATGATACTACCACCACCGTGTGTCACAGATGTAAGAGGTTTTATGCTGTAGTTCAGTAATTTTCTTTCTCTAAACAGAACGCTTCTCATTGAAAGGAAAATACTTTATTTTGATGTCATCCGTCCACAAACCATTCTTCCAATAATCTTCTGGCTTGTACAGGTGACCTTTAGCAAACTGTATATGAGCAGCAATATTCTTTTTGGAGAGCAGTGGCTTTCTCCTTGAAATACTGCCATGAGATTGTTGTTCAGTGTCGTCCTGATGGTCAACTTATGAACATTAACATTTATTAATGAGAGAGAGGCCTTTAGTCATTTAGAGGTTACCTTGGGTTCCTTTGTGACCTCATAGACTATTACACGCTTTGCTTTTGGAGTGATCTTTGGTGGTCGATCACTTCTGAGGAAGATAATAAAGCTATTGACTTTCCTCAATTTGTGCACAATCTGTCTAACTGTCGATTGAATAATAAACACAATTCATGGAAAAATGGTAGTATGTTCACCCAAGGGGAACATATATAAAAAATCTCTAAGTTTATCAATAATTCCAACTACCATAGTACGGACCAAGTCAGGGCTAGATCGTCCAGTAACATAAGAAAGCAACCAAACAAACAACGATACACAAGCCTCTAAATTTTATGAAAATATATCAAAGTTTATTGAAGAGTAATGACAAGCACAGAGGTGGGGGTAAAGTGCAAAGTGCAAATGGTAAAAAACCTTTAAACAAACAGCTCCACGTAGCAGCCACCATAAGTAGTGCATATACACATATTATTTGTATCATTTATATCCAATCTGCAAAAGTGCTTGAAGGATGGTGCACTAAGCAGGTATACAACAGAGTATATCTCAATTAATATATATTAGCAACTAAATGCACCAATTGGTTAACTGTAGCACCCTTATGAACTAAAGAGTAGATTGGGAAGTATAATGTACAATATATTACCCGTAATCTTTATTTATTTAACATAGTGCCATCTAAACTCATGACGAAGGGAAACCAAAACGCGCGTCGGGGCGACAGCTCCACATGCGCAGCTTCCAATACATGCCCCTGAACCTATTTTGCCATCCTTCGCTCTTTACTCTTGATTCCCTGGTATGTATACGCGAGGTTCTGTTGATTTCTCACGATTGGTATATGAGTTTAGATGGCACTATGTTAAATAAATAAATAAATAAAGATTAAGGATAATATATTGTACACTAGATGGTGGCCCGATTCTAACGCATCGGGTATTCTAGAATATGTATGCGGTCGACCGGGCGCAATCAGCAGAACGTTGTTTAAATTTGGTGCCCAAATCGCTGATTGGTCGCGGCCGGCAACCGCGACTAATCAGCAAAATGGTGTTTAAATTTGGCGGCAATATCGGTGATTGGTCACGGGTGGCGGCCGCGACCAATCAGCGAACTGTGTTAGTGAGGATCGGAGAGCTTGTTTAAATTTGGCGATAAAATCGACCAATCAGCAGAGCGTTGTTTAAATTTGGCTGCAATCTCGCTGATTGGTCTCGGCCGGCCGGCGGCCAGGACCAATGAGCAGAGCGGTGTTTAAATTTGGCACCAAAATCACTGATTGGTAGCGGTCGCCGGCGGCCGCGACCAATCAGCACAGCGGTGTTTACATTTGGCGCCAATCTCGCTGATTGGTCGCGTTCGGCCGGCCACCATGACCAATCAGCAGAGCGGCGTTTAAATTTGCAGCCTATATCGCTGATTGGTCGTGGCCGGCCACCGCGACCAATCAGCAGAGCGGCGTTTAGATTCGCCGCCCATCTCGCTGATTGGTCGCGGCCGGCCACCGCGACCAATCAGCAGAGCGGCGTTTAAATGTGCCGCCCATCTCGCTGATTGGTCGCGGCCGGCCACCGCGACCAATGAGCAGAGCGGCGTTTAAATTTGCCGGCCATCTCGCTGATTGGTCGCGGTCGGCCACCGCGACCAATCAGCACAGCGGCGTTTAAATTTGCCACCCATCTCGCTGATTGGTCGCGGTCGGCCACCGCGACCAATCAGCACAGCGGCGTTTAAATTTGCAGCCTATATCGCTGATTGGTCGCGGCCGGCGACCGCGACCAATCAGCAGAGCGGCGTTTAAATTTGCCGCCGATATCGCTGATTGGTCGCGGTGGCCGACCGCGACCAATCAGCAGAGCGGCGTTTAAATTTGCCGCCGATATCGCTGATTGGTCGCGGTGGCCGGCCGCGACCAATCAGCAGAGCGGCGTTTAAATTTGCCGCCCATCTCGCTGATTGGTCGCGGTGGCCGGCCGCAATCAATCAGCAGAGCGGCGTTTAAATTTGCCTGACATCTCGCTGATTGGTCGCGGTGGCCGGCCGCGACCAATCAGCAGAGCGGCGTTTAAATTTGCCGCCCATCTCGCTGATTGGTCGCGGCCGGCCACTGCGACCAATCAGCAGAGTGGCGTTTAAATTTGCCACCCATTTCGCTGATTGGTCGCGGTAGCCGGCCGCGACCAATCAGCAGAGCGGCGTTTAAATTTGCCGCCCATCTCGCTGATTGGTCGCGGCCGGCCACCGCGAACAATCAGCAGAGCGGCGTTTAAATTTGCCGCCCATCTCGCTGATTGGTCGCGGTCGGCCGGCCACCGCGACCAATCAGCAGAGCGGCGTTTAAATTTGCCGCCCATCTCGCTCATTGGTCACGGTGGCCGACCGTGACCAATCAGCAGAGCGGCATTTAAATTTGCCGCCCATCTCGCTCATTGGTCTCGGTGGCCGGCCACGATTAATCAGCAGAGCGGCGTTTAAATTTGCCGCCCATCTCGCTGATTGGTCGCGGCCGGCCACCGCGAACAATCAGCAGAGCGGCGTTTAAATTTGCCGCCCATCTCGCAGATTGGTTACGGTCGGCCGGCCACCACGACCAATCAGCAGAGCGGCGTTTAAATTTGCCGCCCATCTCGCTCATTGGTCGCGGTCGGCCGGCCACCGCGACCAATCAGCAGAGCGGCGTTTAAATTTGCCGCCCATCTCGCTGATTGGTCGCGGTGGCCGGCTGCGATTAATCAGCAGAGCGGCGTTTAAATTTGCCGCCCATCTCGCTGATTTGTCGCGGCCGGCCACCGCGACCAATCAGCAGAGCGGCGTTTAAATTTGCCGCCCATCTCGCTGATTGGTCGCGGCCGGCCACCGCGACCAATCAGCGTTGTATTAGTGTGGGCCCGGGAGCGGCGCTGCTTGTGCGGCTCCGTATTAGCGAGCACCCGGGAGCGCTGCTGTGCGGCTCCTTCTGCTGCGAGAAGCTGGGAGATGAGCGGCTGCTCGCAGCAGAAGCATCCCAACCGGCGGCGCCGCTCCCCGGTCCTCCGTTCACACTTGCTGTCGGGAGATCAGCGGGCCAAGCCGCTGATCTTCCGACGTTAGCCGCATAGAGGTCAGCGGCGCCGGTCGGGGTAGTTGTGCTGCTAGCGCCGCTCATCTCCCCGCTGCATCGCCGCTGACCTCCGTCCGCCAGATGAGCCGCTAACGGCCGCCATCTTTTTTCAGAAATCCCGCGGCGCTGATTGGCCGCTGCCGGACCAATGAGCGACGCGGGATTTCCAGGACAGACAGAAAGACAGACAGACAGACAGACGGGATAAGACAATTATATAGTAGATTATACTTCCCAATCTTCCCACCTCTGTGCTTGTCATTACTTTTCAATAAACTTTGATATATTTTCATAAAATGTAGAGGCTTGTGTATCGTTGTTTGTTTGGTTGCTTTCTGACTGTAGATTGGTGGAGTCCAAACTTTTTAGAGATGGTTTTGTAACCTTTTACAACCTGATGAGCCTTAATAACTTAATTATCTGAGGTCCTCATAAATCTCTTTTATTCATCCCATAATACAATTCCAGAAACATGTGTTGTCCAAATCAGACTTTGATAGATCCCTATGCTTTTGTAAAATATGTCATCCACTCAGACCTGATCCAGATGATTTTTAGAGTGGGTAGCGATAACAAAAAAATTAAATTACCTAAGGATCCACGCTAAATGTTCATTGTCTAAAAATAATGTGTTTCGGGGAATCCCCTTCATCAGATAAAAACACAGTAGTACAAACAAAGTTATTATGCAAGTATATATAGGATTTAAAGTAGGTGCCAAACAGAGTGTGGGTGGTCAAAGGGAGGGGTAAGGGATAAGCTTTTAGTATCGAAAATTATGGAGTTCTGGCTAAAACTTGACTGAATCACCCCAGCTGGCAGAAGGTGCTTGGGATAAGCATCATGGTATAATATTAGTGCATACTGTGATATGATAAACCGATTAAAAACTATGGATATGTGGTGCCCCTGAGGGTTCAGTCGCCACAGAGGTACTGCACCTCACTCAGAGGTGTGGTGTCTCCTTCTCTCAGGTAAGGAAGGAGTACTGCCCGGGACCCTAACACCTGCATCCAACAATACACTACTCCAGACCAGCAGGAGGGGCAAGATTTGTCGCTTCCCTGCTGAGCCCTGTCCCTGGCTGGAGTGGGGGGAAGCAAAGCTGGGGGAACCATGTAGTGGGTGTGGGTGGAGGAAGAAGTTCAGGGGAGCACTTGTATAGTATAAAGAGGGAAGCTATCTTGGGAGTTCAGTCCAGTCAGTAGTGGAGTCAGAGGAGGACCGTGAGAGGAGCAGGAACTCTGTAGGAGCTCTGCTCAGGAGGAGGGCCTAGCCAGAGAGGCCCAAGACTGAGGAGAGAGAGAGAGGGGCAGGAGAAAGGCTCCAGGAACGTGGAAGGGACCCCAGGGGTAAGGGTAGTGCTGGAGGCCACCCGTACGCCCGAATCTACCAGGAGGCGGAATGGTCAGGTCACACAGAGGGGACCGGTCCCTAAACTAGCAGAGTTCTTTAAGCCTCAACTAGGAAACCGGAGGCTGCAGTATTTCAGGTATTGCAGCCAAAAGCCACATCTAATCACCAGAAAGGTGGCCATAGAGGACCCAGGAGACAGAGAAGACGCCGCCCGGCAAGGTCCGCGGCCACTGGCCTGAGACACTGGGTATGAGGTGCACGGAGACGGCCAGAAGGAACACACAGAAGGGTGTCCCTTTACGTACTCCGGAGAGACCTGAGAGTTTGCTGAACCCCTCCCTGAGTAAGCACAGAACGCCGTGGGAAGTTACTCTAGTACTGGTAACTGGAAGTCTAAGAAACCGTGAGTAAACCCTGAGGACTGCACCTTACTGTCTCTGTGATCATTATCTGCGCTATCCTCTGCACTACACCTTAACAGCAACATCTACACTGCCCTGGAGCTAAGCTCTGCCTGTGGAGAGCTAAACCAACTCTGCTGCATTCACACCAGCTCCAGAGGTCCTGCTCCGCAGCGGCGGCTCCCTTTAGCCGCATACCACAGGTGGCGTCACAAACTGTATATAAAAACTATAAATCCCCTGTAAATATTCCCCCTTTTATTGACCGCCCTGGGTCACCACCACTGTGACATCTCCCCTAACAACGACCGGCCCGGCACCGAGTACCCCATGGCCCAGGGGGCACGTCATATTCATCCTAAAATACTCTCGAAGTTAGTGGGAACACAAATTACTTTATATAATATAAATGTGTTTTGTTGTAGGTACTGTAATTATAAATCAACTGCAATTATATAATTTTATTTTGGCTATTCTGCACTTCCCTATGTGGCACTCTACATTTTTCTAGTATTGCCTCATTCGCACCTGAGTCATCCCATCGAATAGAAGCCCCAGACTGTAATATCGTATCGGCTAATCCAAGGAGTGCAGTCAGACGACCATATAATGCGGATGACGATCGCATTGCAGTGCATGGACTGGCCAACGGCTCTCCTGACCTGAGAGAGACAGCTTCATGTATTTCTATGCGGCTGTCGCCCTCGGGTCAGTATAGCCGCCGGTCAGTCCGTGCACTGCAATGCGATCGTCATCCATGTTATATGGCTGTTTATCCTAAAGGTTCAAATTTTTGCCACTCACAAATATGTGTTATTAGATAAAAAAGTTTTTAAAAAAAACCTCAGTAAAAAAAAAATTGTTTTACTCATTTGTCTGATTTGTTTATCTACTGTTAGGATTTGTGTGAAAATCTGATGTAGCTTTAGGTCAAATTTATGCAGAAATATAGAAATTTCTGATCGGCTGACAATTTACAATCACCACTATATAACATTTATGTTATGAAATGCACATTTATACAACATAAAACTAATAATATACAAGTAATGAAAATCTAACATATAATAGAACAAAACATGTAATACAACATTTCAGTAATGTATCCATTACTTTTTTCTTTATGTTTCATTAATAAATGTGTATGCTGCTTTGCAGTAACTTGAAAAAAGGGGAGAAAATATATATTTTTTATAATATATACATTATACTGTATATATAAATAAGTATATATATATATATACTCTGTATATATTTATTTTTCTTTACTTACCATTGAAATCACAAATGATAAAGGTGGTTTTCACTATTTCAGGTTTGAAAGTCAAAGGGAAATAATGCCCTAAAATCTTTAAAAAGCCCCCCAAAAATAGACATGAAGTAAATATTAATTAGACAATAAATATACATTGTTAATAGAGGAAAAAGAAGCTACAAGTTTACAAAAAATTTCTATTTGTGATGGAGCAGGACTCACCAGCAGCTCCCAGGAGAGCGCAGAGCAGGAGAAGCTTCATGATCGACAGTGAAAGAAATAATCGGACTAATGTAAAGAGCAGGTATATATAAAGATAGGAAGGTACAGGCCTCCCTCATTGACCCACTGAGGTGTATGGAGAGGGCCGGGTTATCAGTGACCTTCCTGAAATATCTATAAAATGTAAACACAGTGTCACTTATTCCATGGCCTTAAGCAACGTGAAACATAAAGATCCGGCTGATCCAACTTTGATGTAATGTCCATAAAACAATTCAAAATGAGACTCAGTATTGTGTGTATCTATATAATCGCTGCACTCCCTAATGTGGTGCTCAAGAAGGGGCCGTGCCCTGTAACATGTGAAAATAACCTTGGCACTCAAAGTTCTCTGCTTATGAGAATTTATTACAGTCCAAAATAGCACACAGAAAACAAAACGTTTCGGTCTGTACGACCTTCCTCAGTTGACTGCAGAAAATAATGACAATAAAAGAAAATTTACATACAAGGAAATACAGAGTACAACTGTCATAGATCATATACAAACATACAATGTGTCAAATTCATGAAGGACAGGATAATGGGGGATGGGGATTGGGAAACAAATATAGGGCAACACGATGGGGGAAAGGAGGAGGAAGAGGAGCTCTATGTATGGTAAATGGCACCTACCCGTGTATTCTGTGAGTAAGTATGGGGGAGGGTTAAGCTGAAGGGGTCCCTGAGGACTACCTAAAGGGAGGACGGTACATAGGGTAAGTATATAGCCAAACCGTAAAAGTTAACATAAGATCACATGGACCTGGGAAAAGTTACCTGCTGCTGCTGGACACGTGTGGGATCAGGGGTGGCAACGCGGCATCCACCGCTTGTTGCTGTGACCTAGGGTGAGAGGGAGGGTACCTAAGTAGGGGTGAAGATAATTGGAGGACCAATCATCATGGGAGCGTTGGTGAATCGGACAGCGCCTGTCCGGAAGTGCCGTTAAGGATGCAACCGGAAGTGACGGGGAGCGGGTCATGTGTGCGTTCCACGATTAAGGAACTTGCGTTCCAGGACCCAGGAAGTTAGTGCGCAAGGCAAAAACTGGTACGTGAAAAGCTCCGTGAAGGTGATAGTAGGTCAGGTACTGGAGAGGAAAACGGGGAAGGACCACATAATAGGCAATTCTGTAAAAATGGAGACATATGTCAATGCAAGTCATATAAGTACAACAAAGTATTGATAACATATGGTGCGATAATCTGATTTTCTAAATATCACAGTAAGCCCTGGATAGACCAAAACAAAAGGATAGATAATAATCCACAAGTATATAGGAGACAATTAAATAAAGGACAACAAGTCGTAATCCCTGTTTAATCCCCTAGGGGAGAGGGAATCCAACTCATGGATCCAAAACGCCTCTCGTTGTTTGAGGAGGCGGATCCGGTCACCGCCACATCGTGGTGGTGGAACTTGTTCCAGAACCTGAAACCTGAGTTGGGAGATGTTATGGCCTGATGATATAAAATGCTGGGGTATGGGCAAAAGGAGGTTCTTGCATCTAACAGTGGACTTGTGTTTGGATATTCTATCACGTATAGGTTGAGTGGTTTCACCTATGTATAGGAGTCCACAGGGACATTTAATTAAGTAAACCACATATGAGCTGTCACAGGTGAAATAACCGTTAATGTTGTATTTTCTTCCTGAGTGGGGGTGGTGTATAAGGTTGCCCTTCATGACATTACTACACTGCCTACATTGTAGGCACGGAAAGGTACCCATTTTGGGATTCTGGAGAAAACGCTGGGTAGACTTGGGTCTATTCGTGCCAATATCTGCTCGAATGAGTGAATCTCTGAAATTGGGGGCTCGTTTGAAACAAGGCATGAATGGTTTATGGAAGCTGGTGATGGATGGATAGCCAGTACGTAAAATGTTCCAATGTTTGCGGATGGTTTTGTGAAGTATATACGCAAAAGGGTGGAATGTATGTACGAATGAGATACGGTTGGAGTTATCTGGACGCATATCCGGGGAAACGACTCGTGGGGGCTGAAAAGAGGTTGGAAGGTAGCCCCTTTCAGTGAATTTCTGGTGCATTTCCTGCAGTCTCAGTCGGCGGGTACTGGGGTTGGATACAATCCGTTCAACCCTTTTAAGCTGGGACCGGGGTATGGATTTTTTGATGTGTAACGGGTGGTTACTAGAGTAGTGTAGCAGACCGTTTTGATCCGTGGGCTTGGAGTACAGGTCTGTAGAGAGGAAGCCTTTGTTATCCTTGATGACTAGTGTATCTAAGAAGCTGATCTGATGGAGGTCATGGGTGATAGTGAAATTTAAGTCAGGCCAAGCGGTATTGAGATCGGTAAAAAAAGTTTCAAGAGTGGTTAGAGGGCCATCCCAGATACAAAAAATGACATCAATAAATCTCTTCCAAACTACAGAGTGTGTTTGGAAGAGAGGGTGAGTGTAAACGATCAGTATGGCATCAAGGCAAGAGGAACAGAACTATTACATTTTATATTTAATCCAGAAAGATAGGCAGTGTTTATAAAAATATACAAGATAAAAAATGGAAACAAAACCATATGATATATACAATTACATAAAATAAAAAGGAATAACAAAAGAAACTTACTAACCCTGATGTCACGGATATGTCTCAGAGCTTAGTGGAGGGAGGTGTTCCGGGAAAACTGACAGAGCCTACAGCGAAGTATGCCTCAATGTACTGACAAGGACCAAAATTTGGCATTTGCCTTTTATTTACACAAGTTACCTCCCCTCTGGTGACTCATAACAGGGCATGGAATTTGGATTCAGTTTCAGGAAATTATGAGATTCCCAACTTCAGGGATATCTCCACACTTTGGAGTCACAGGCGGGAGATATTACAAAAAAGAAGTGAAAAATTCCAGCTCCAAAAAGTTATTTTAAAAAATTCCAAGTTGTTATTACTTGGAGAGCAGTTGCGGCCACTTCTGGATTGCCTCGATCTTGTTTACTTGTGGCTTGATTTCGCCTCTCCTGATGGTACAGCCTAAGTACTTGGCCTCTTCCTTCCCTATGGCACATTTTTTTGGATTTAAAGTAAACCCCACCTTTCTCAGAGCATCCAGAAGCACCTGTACCGTTGGTATATGATTACCCCAGTCTGGGCTAAAGACCACAATGTCACTGAGGTAGGCTGCGGCATACTTCTGATGTGAAGCTAGGATCCGATCCATGGCCCTCTGGAACGTGGTTCGGGCCCCCTGCAGTCCAAAAGGCATTCTAGTGTATTGAAAACACCCATCAGGTGTTCAGAAAGCCATTTTTGGCCCTCTGGGACATGGGGATCTGCCAGTACCCCTTCGTCAGGTCAAGGGTGGTAATGTACTTCACAGGTCCAAGCCTCTCAATGAGTTCATTGACGTGGGGCATCGGATGCGCATCACACTTGGATACTTCTTTCAGCTTGTGGTAGTCATTAAAAAATCTTAATTCCCAGTTGGCCTTTGGCATGAGGACCATGGGACATGACAATCCACTTTTTGACTTCTCTATCATGCTGAGGTCTAACATTCTCTTCACTTCGGTTGAGATCACCTCACGACGTGTTTCAGGAATCCTATATGGCTTAAGGTTCACCCTTATATGTAGCTCTGTCAGCACGTCATGCTCCACCACCTGCGTACGCCCTGGCAACCCCAAGAACAGGTCACGGTTCCACTCCAGCAGTTATCAACAATGTTGAATCTGGGCCGGCAATAGAGTCTCCGCTATTGTGACATCTTTCACTTTGGCTTCGGGACTGGCTCCCAGGCAAGGTGCTCACAGCTTTTGACTATCTTGCCATGGCTTGAGCAAGTTTATGTGGTATACTTGGTGCAGATTTCTTTGGCCTGGCTAATGGACTTTGTAATACCTTCGCTGAGTTTCTCCACCACCTCATATGGACCTTGCTACTTGGCCAGGAGCTGACTGTGGAATAAGAAAACCAGAACACGGTCCCTAGTCTGGAACTGCTTCAGCCTTGCTACTCAGTTATACACCCTTGCCTGTGCCTCCTGTGCCTGGAGGAGATGCGCCTTCACGGTAGGCATCACTTTTGTCATTCTCTCCTGCATCTGGGCGACATGCATTATGATGCTCCGGTGGGGTGTAACCTCGGCTTCCCAGGTTTCCTTGGCGATATCCAGGAACCCTCACGGATGTCTACTATACAGAAGCTCGAACAGGGATATGCCAGTAGAGGCCTGAGGAACTTCCTTGACAGAGAAGAGCCAGAACAGAAGCAGGTAGTCCCAGTCTCGACCATCCTTCTCGATGACCTTCTTGAGCATCGCCTTTAAGGTCTTAAGGTCTGCCCTGTCTTTTAAACCCCACATCCAAGCTATCGCCACCTTCTGTCGCCTCCAGCTCAAAAATATTTCCAGAATCCGTCCTTTCCTCAACCCTCAATCTACTAAACTGCTTGTGCACGCCCTCATCATCTCCCGCCTCGACTCCTGCAACATCCTCCTCTGTGGCCTACCTGCTAACACTCTCGCACACCTCCAGTCCATCCTCAACTCTGCTGCGTGACTGGCTCATCTCGCCTTGCTACTCCTCTGCTATTCCCCTTTGAAAATCCCTTCACTGGCTCCCAATTGCCCAGCATATCCAGTTCAAACTACTAACACTGACCTACAAAGCCATCCATAACCTTTCTTCTCCGTACATCTCTGAACTACTCTCCCGATATATTCCCTTATGTAATCTCTGGTCCTCCCAAGACCTCCCTCTCTCCTCCACACTTATTCGTTCCTCATCCAATTGCCTCCAAGACTTCTCCCGAATAGCCCCCATCCTATGAAATTCTGTGCCTCAACACGTCCGATTAGCCTCCACATTTGGATCCTGAAAACCCATCTCTTCAAACAAGCTTACAACCTGCTTGCTGCCACCTCAATAACACCGGAACTACTGCAACCCCCCCCCAACCTACTGTCTCCTTAACAATCATCCTGTAGAATGTAAGCCCGCAAGGGCAGGGTCCTCTTCCCTCTGTACCAATCTATAATTGTTAGTTTGTTTACTGTAAATGATATCTGTATTTGGTATGTAATCCTTTCTTATGTACAGCACCATGGAATCAATGGCACGGTATAAATAAATAATAATAATTAAAGTGCTCCACTAGGCCGTCCGTCTGCGGATAGTAAACTGAGGTTCGCAGCTGGACAATCTGGAGGACCTTACACAGCTCCTTCATCACTTTGCTCATTGCCCTTGTCCGTTAATTTCTCATTTGGCAGGCCCGTCCTCAGGGCCGCCATCAGGGCATTACTGCCCTTACTGGCGTATGGGGCCCGGTGAGCAGAGGGGCCCGGACGGGGTTCCCCCTCTTTCTGCTTCTGCTCACCAGGCCCCAGCGAACTGAACTTGCATCCTCGGACTCACATTGATTCACTTGAAATAGATTGCTGTGCGGAAGTCTTCCCACATAGCAATAGTTAACAGCCACCAGCCAGTTACAGGCTGGATTGTCTCTAAAATGGGACTCACCATTGGAAATAGAGTTGCCCCCAGTGACCATACCAATTGGGATAACCATATTAATACCACTATAAATTGGCTTTCAGTTAATGGTTCGTACCGATGCAGTAAAAGGAGTTGCGGCTTGTGTGCTTATATGCATAACAGTACCAAATATTTCTCTATGAATGAAAGAAAAGAATTTCCATTAAAAATTTTTATAAACTGTAGCTGCACATATGTGGTGTATACCATCATATGCAATAAATGCCATTTGCAATACGTGGGTTGCACCACAAGGACCCTAAGAAAGAGTATTTCTGAGCACATATATGATGCGCATAACAGCACAACACATAGCTTATCAGATGCTTCTCAGCACTTTGTTAATTGCCATAATGGCGATGTTAGCTCTCTGAAGGTGAATAGAATAGAGCTGTTTTTTTCACTTAAAAGAGGAGGAGACAGACATAGAAACCTTAAATATAGGGAAGCAGCTTGGATTTTAAAATTAAACAGCCGCATTCCAGATGGCATGAATATTAGGACAGATTTGATATATATTTATTAAATAATGAGTTTATTCTTATATATACTTTCATTTTTTGAATGAAGTGCTTTTCTACTTCATTTCCTCTCTCAGTTGATAGTATTTAAACAACATCTATGGCGCCAGCATCATGCAATACTAGGATTAAGAACCTTGTGTTCGAAACGCGTCAGTGTGCACACTCTTGACACAGCGCTCCTTTTTACTATGGAATATTTTTAAACTTTAAAAAAAAATGTTGTTTTTAATTTTTATTTAAAATTTCCAGATTAATGGTGCTGGATCACCCCCCCCCCCCTCTTTTTTCTACTGTTTGGATTCAATACCTGTTGCCGACACGAGTTACTTCGATCCCTGCACCTTCGGAAAATCCTATCTACAAAGGACTGGTGAGCTGGATTATAATCTTTCTTTTTCCTGACACTATACACTGTATACTATGTACAGAGCTCCCGTGTATAATGGCATTTATGGTAATATTAGTATTGTGTTTTTCATTAATGATCAGTATTGTAGTATTTGGTTACTATGTTGTGGTAATATGTGGCCTGGTCATGGTGTGGTGGTATTTGTCCCTGTATGTGGTATCATTCGGTCACTATGTGGTGGTAATATGTGGTCTGGCTATGGTGTAGTGGTATTTGTTCCTTGTATGTGGTATTATTCGGTCACTAAAATAATTTTGGCCAAAACAAAAGCTGATCGCTATGTGTGTGATATGTTGTTCGATGGGAACTGTTATTGTGTGATTGGTGAGGACATGCTGCAGAAGTGGAGTTTTTCCAAGAGTGGGCGGTGGGATTATTGAAGGTGGAGCCTGGGCGCAGTGTCAAGAGGACCAGAAAATTTTGACAGTATGGGGCCCTGAAATTCCTGGTGGCAGCCCTGCCTATCCTGGCAAAAATATGAACAAGTTCCCAGGCAATACTTTTGGCCGACGAGTTCCTCAGTGGTCCCGCCCCTAGAAAGCGGGTCGCACAGTACATGATGACCACTAGAATGTATTGATGTTCCCATGCAGATTTAACTAAGGGACTCACTAGGTCCATGGCAATACTCTCAAATGGGACCTCTATCACAGGTAACGAGACTAGGGGACTACAGAGTTGAGAAGACGGAGCAGTTATCTGGCAGGTGGGGCAGGACATACAATAATTTAAGATCTTCCGGTAACATCCGGGCCAATAGAACCTCTGCATTATCCTCTCCTGAGTTTTCTCTACACCCAGATGTCCCCGCAAAACATGCAAGTGGGCCATGTCTAACATCCTCCATCGGTATGGTCCTGGAACCCACAACTGCTCCACTATCTCACCACCCCTCAGTTTGGTTACCCAATACAACTCCCCATTAACTGCAAAGTGGGGGAATTTGGTGTCTGCCCCCCACTGTTGAGCAACCGCTTTACAGACAGTAACATTGTCAAACTCCCCCTTTAAAGGTAAGGTCCCTAACTTGAGCAGTCCAAAAATTCTCTCCGGACACTTCTAATTCAGGGAGGTTAGCCTCCTCGGTCACTGTCTCATCCTCGGCACCAAAGTCTGTTCCTATGGTTACTCTGGCCACAGGGTAGTTCTTGGCATCCCCATGTATATAGCAAATGCCCATGGTTTTGGCAGGGATCAATTGGTGGGGAAGGGTAGCACTGATTAGGGTCACCAGACTCTCTGAGTCCAATAGTCCCAGCACCATCACCCCATTAATGGACACAGCACACGCCTGCGGCCCCTTGATGGTTTGACAGTCCACACTACAGGCCAGATAGCCAGAAGTTGTTCCTCTTATGCCTAGGCTGCAGTCCATTGGTTCAGAGGACATATGACACTGGGCGGCTACGTGGATTGTGACATTGCCAACATACTATGCCCTTATTAACAGCCTTTGTGGGACCCTCAGCAGAATTGGGACCCCCCCGGTTTGCGGGTCTAGATCCTCTATGTGGTATGACCGCCCTCCTTTGGGTATTCCAGTACAGGAAAGTGACCATGTCCAGATTCCCGAGGGATTTCTCGACCACCTGGTACCTCTCTACTTGGTTTACAAGTAGCCACAGCGGAAATAACTGACGGAGGCAGTGGAGTGCAGTCATCCGAGTTTACTCACAGTTCTGTTTAAGTTCCTCAGGTACACTGTACGGGTGTCAGCCTCCTGTGTCGCACTGCGTCTACCAGCCAAGGGGTCCAGCACTTTCTCAAGTATATCGGGAGCGCTTGACGGAACACCGATCTTGTATGTTCCTTTCTAGACCGACTTCCCGCGCTGGGTCTTCTCCCTCCTGCCCTGCGCTTCCCCACACACAGTCCCGATCGGGTGCTCTGAAGTCCCTCTGGGAACCTGGAGTTCCCGGACCTACTTGATGCCCTTCACGGTGACTAGGGTGAGACTGTGGCAACTGCACAATGGAAGTGCAGAAGCCTCCGGTTTTCCAACCGAGACCTGGAGTAACAAGGCTGGTCCAGGGACCGGTTCCCTTCCCGCGGCCTGATCCCTCTGACGCTTGGCAGATTCGTCCTGCACTCACCGTACCCCTTGGGATCCCTTATGTTACCGGAGCCTTTCTCCTCTGCTCCCCTCCTGGGCCTCTCTTACTAGGCCCCACTCATGGAGCAGAGCTCCTAAAGAGACTCTGCTCCCCTCCTTTCTCTCACTGAATCCACTCTGACTAACTAACTCCTCTAAGATGGCTTCCCTTCATATACACCTATAAAAGTGCTCCCCTAAACTTCTTCCTCCACCCACACCCACTACTGGTTCCCCCTCTCTTTGGTTCCCCCCACTCCAGCCAGGGACAGGGCAGCAGAAGAAGTGTATAATGCCCTTCCAGCCGGCCTGGAGTAGTGTAGTTTTGAATGCAGGTGTTGGGGTCCCGGGCAGCACTCCCTCCTTACCTGAGAGAAGGAGACACCACACCTCTGGGTGAGGTGCAGTACCTCTGTGGCGACTGAACCCTCGGGGGCGCCACACCATCTTCTGCATGGTCCGTCTTACCGCCTTCCGGATGTGGGAGTCATCAGCCGAACTTGGGGCTGGGGCGCTCATCCTGCCCTGGATGGCGGTCACCAGAAGCTGAATCTGCTGCCTCTGCTCCTGCTGGTCCTGTTGTATTTGCTGTAGCAGCATCCTGTTGATTTTGTGCTGCTGTTGCATCTAGACCAGGTGCTAAATTACGTCCTCCATGCTGCCAAAAGTCCCTTGCTGGCTTACAGCCTTCACCCAGGACATATACCATTTCCTGTAGCAGCTACATGTGTTCCCGGAACCCTTCCAGCATTCTCCACCAACTGTGGTAGGTTGACTCATTCAGCTGCTGTCAGAGGTAGACACAGGAACACTTGGGGTCAAAGTCCATGGCTGGTTTATTATTTCATAAACCAGACAATAAAATAAACATGGCCTTTCTGGCAAAACGGCAAAACAAAAGAACTTTTAGCACAGTCCGTATGCATGAGGGATTCACCCACTCAGGTTAGAACAAATTTCAGCTCCCTCTGAAGCTCCAGACAGGAGACTTCCTTGTCTCCAAACTCAACACTGAAAAGAAAACTCAGTGGCTGGATATTTAACTTTCCCAGCCACACCCTTGAGGTGGAGATATGGTGAGTAGGCATCCCACCCATCTCACACCTACTCACGAAAAATCCAACCCATAAAATGGCAGATTAAACCCCTCAGCACATAACATGCTGAGGAAAAGCTTCTGCGTTTCACATCACAGAAGATAGCAACCTGTCAAGTCTATACCCCTTGATGCTATGGAGACCGATGGCATGGGTCAGAGTGAAAACAAACACGGTATATCAAGTCTTAATAAGTATATTGTAGCAATCAGGATTTAGTAATAAATAATAAGCAAATACAGTCTCTAGAAACAGATTTGATGTCTGTACAAACAGATAAGTATTCGAGGTCCAGAAATGCAAAGTCCAAAAGATCTGGAGCCCGGACTGGGCTCCTTGTGGAGAACAAGCAGCAATGGAGATAAATGCAGGGCAGATCTGAATGAGTCAAATCTTCAGACGAACGGCAGATAAGTAGCAGACAGGGAACCCCGATGATGAGGAGAGGCAAGTAATACAAGTCCTCCAAGCTTGGCAACAGGTGAAGCACAAGATACACAAGCAAAGGTATAGTGGACGGAGTCCCTTTATATACACAGCAAACAGGAAGCAGGAAATGTCAGACAGGAAACAAGATGGCCTCCGTGAAGCTGTCAACTCCATCTTGGATAAGGGCAAGACCAGGCCGAACAGGTATATGGTTCAGATCCTTACACAACCTTCGAGACACATATCTCCCCTCACATACATCACCAATGACCCTGTCACAATGTATACAGTGACTGCACCAGCAGAATAGTGAGTGCAGCTCTGGAGTATAATACAGGATGTAACTCAGGATCAGTAATGTAATGTATGTACACAGTGACTGCACAAGCAGAATAGTGAGTGCAGCTCTGGAGTATAATACAGGATGTAACTCAGGATCAGTAATGTAATGTATGTACACAGTGACTGCACCAGCAGAATAGTGAGTGCAGCTCTGGAGTATAATACAGGATGTAACTCAGGATCAGTAATGTAATGTATGTACACAGTGACTGCACAAGCAGAATAGTGAGTGCAGCTCTGGAGTATAGTACAGGATGTAACTCAGGATCAGTAATGTAATGTATGTACACAGTGACTGCACCAGCAGAATAGTGAGTGCAGCTCTGGAGGATAATACAGGATATAACTCAGGGTCAGTAATGTAATGTATGTACATAGTGACTGCACCAGCAGAATAGTGAGTGCAGCTCTGGAGTATAATACAGGATGTAACTCAGGATCAGTACAGGGTCAGTAATGTAATGTATGTACACAGTGACTGCACCAGCAGAATAGTGAGTGCAGCTCTGGAGTATAATACAGGATGTAACTCAGGATGAGTATAGGATCAGTAATGTATGTACACAGTGACTGCACCAGCAGAATAGTGAGTGCAGCTCTGGAGGATAATACAGGATATAACTCAGGGTCAGTAATGTAATGTATGTACATAGTGACTGCACCAGCAGAATAGTGAGTGCCGCTCTGGAGTATAATACAGGATGTAACTCAGGATCAGTACAGGGTCAGTAATGTAATGTATGTACACAGTGACTGCACCAGCAGAATAGTGAGTGCAGCTCTGGAGTATAATACAGGATGTAACTCAGGATGAGTATAGGATCAGTAATGTATGTACACAGTGACTGCACCAGCAGAATAGTGAGTGCAGCTCTGGAGGATAATACAGGATATAACTCAGGGTCAGTAATGTAATGTATGTACACAGTGACTGCACCAGCAGAATAGTGAGTGCAGCTCTGGAGTATAATACAGGATGTAACTCAGGATCAGTACAGGGTCAGTAATGTAATGTATGTACACAGTGACTGCACCAGCAGAATAGTGAGTGCAGCTCTGGAGTATAATACATGATGTGACTCAGGATCAGTAATGTAATGTATGTACATAGTGACTGCACCAGCAGAATAGTGAGTGCAGCTCTGGAGTATAATACAGGATGTAATTCAGGATCTGTACAGGATCAGTAATGTAATGTATGTACACAGTGACTGCACCAGCAGAATAGTGAGTGCAGCTCTGGAGTATAATACAGGATGTAACTCAGGATCAGTACAGGATCAGTAATGTAATGTATGTACACAGTGACTGCACCAGCAGAATAGTGAGTGCAGCTCTGGAGTATAATACAGGATGTAACTCAGGGTCAGTACAGGATCAGTAATGTAATGTATGTACACAGTGACTGCACCAGCAGAATAGTGAGTGCAGCTCTGGAGTATAATACAGGATGTAACTCAGGATCAGTAATGTAATGTATGTACACAGTGACTGCACCAGCAGAATAGTGAGTGCAGCTCTGGAGTATAGTACAGGATGTAACTCAGGATCAGTAATGTAATGTATGTACACAGTGACTGCACCAGCAGAATAGTGAGTGCAGCTCTGGAGTATAATACAGGATGTAACTCAGGATCAGTACAGGGTCAGTAATGTAATGTATGTACACAGTGACTGCACCAGCAGAATAGTGAGTGCAGCTCTGGAGTATAATACATGATGTGACTCAGGATCAGTAATGTAATGTATGTACATAGTGACTGCACCAGCAGAATAGTGAGTGCAGCTCTGGAGTATAGTACAGGATGTAACTCAGGATCAGTACAGGATCAGTAATGTAATGTATGTACACAGTGACTGCACCAGCAGATTAGTGAGTGCAGCTCTGGAGTATAATACAGGATGTAACTCAGGATCAGCACAGGATCAGTAATGTAATGTATGTACACAGTGACTGCACCAGCAGAATAGTGAGTGCAGCTCTGGAGCATAATACAGGATATAACTCAGGATCAGTACAGGATCAGTAATGTAATGTATGTACACAGTGACTGCAGCAGCAGAATAGTGAGTGCAGCTCTGGAGTATAATACAGGAGGTAACTCAGGATCAGTACAGGATAAGTAATGTAATGTATGTACACAGTGACTGCACCAGCAGAATAGTGAGTGCAGCTCTGGAGTATAATACAGGATGTAACTCAGGATCAGTGTAGGATCAGTAATGTAATGTATGTACACAGTGACTGCACCAGCAGAATAGTGAGTGCAGCTCTGGAGTATAATACGGGATGTAACTCAGGATCAGTAATGTAATGTATGTACACAGTGACTGCACCAGCAGAATAGTGAATGCAGCTCTGGAGTATAATACAGGATGTAACTCAGGATCAGTACAGGATCAGTAATGTAACGTATGTACACAGTGACTGCACCAGCAGAATAGTGAGTGCAGCTCTGGAGTATAATACAGGATGTAACTCAGGATCAGTACAGGATCAGTAATGTAATGTTTGTACACAGTGACTGCACCAGCAGAATAGTGAGTGCAGCTCTGGAGTATAATACAGGATGTAACTCAGGATCAGTACAGGATCAGTAATGTAATGTATGTACACAGTGACTGCACCAGCAGAATAGTGAGTGCAGCTCTGGAGTATAATTTTCTATTCAATTATACAAAAACACCAAATACATGCAGATTAAAACCTATTAAAACATGCACAGAGTCAATGTGCCACAATGACACATGATAATAACAGTCTAGGCTCATATAATGAGGTAAAAGACTCCCCCAGGGTACATATCAATAAATATCCAAAAAAGAACCACCTGGAACTGTTATGCAAACGTTACAAACAAATGCGGAAATACGGAAAACATTTTTTATAAACAGTGATAGAAACAATAGCATAGCATCAAATATCACATGAGCAATGCCAGTAATAAAAATGTGAATGAACACATGTCCAGGGAAGCAGGATAAGAAAGTTAAATGATGGGAAAAATTTACTGTGAGGGACAAAAGAATCACGCGTATCGCTGAAATTCGGCTGACCCCCTGTGGAAGTCGAATATCGTACAGTAATAATGTCACTGGATTATTACTGTAATAATTATTACAGTAATAATCCAGTTAATAAGAGTATGTGGTTCTTCCATATTACACCTACAAGAGATCTTTTGTCCTCCACTTACGTCCTTGTACATTAAAATAGAGTCGCTCCTCTGCAGATATAACGGCTCCACTCTTCTAGGAAGGATTTCTGCAAGATTTTGGAGGCGTCTGTAGGAATTTTTGCTCCTTCATCTAGAAGATTTGTGTGGTCAGACCCTGATGGTGGGTGGAGGCCGGGCTCACAATCTCCGGTGTTGGATAGGGCTGAGGTCCGGGCTTGGTGCGGCCGCTCATGTTCCCCTCCCCTATGTCAGAATGGAGCTTGTGCATTGGGCGCCGTCATGGGGAACAGAAAAGGGCGAACCCCAAACTGTTCCCACAAATCTGGAGACTACAGTTGTCCTCAATGTCTTATAAGCATTAAATGGAATCTGTCAGCAGGTTTTTGCTACCTCATCTGAGAGCAGCCTGATGTAGGCAAAGAAACCCTTAATCCAACAATGTATCACTCAGTTTACTGGGTGCAGCAGGTCTGACACAATCAGAGTTTTCAGATTTAGCAATGAAGCAGAGCTGAGAAAGCTAACCCTGCCCCCCACAGGCTCTGTATATACAATGGCTATAGACTGTGAGCTGCTTATCACAGGAGGGGATGTGTCAACTACCAGCTGTGTCCACCTATGGTAAGCTCCTGGTGATAAAACAGTCATTGCAAGTAAACAAAACAAGGAGCTTAATAAGAGAAGAGAGAATAACTGAAATCTATATTTTAACCCCTATCTGATGCTGTTTTCAAAAATCAGCTGACAGATTCCCTCTAAGTGGAACCTGACAGCTGATACAATTTGGTGGAGGAGAATAATGCTATGGGATGCTTTTGGGACCAAGCTGCACGGGAGACAAGTATGACAGGCATCTATCCGCCCGCTATCCTTGAGTGATTACTCTCTTCCTGTACATGCATGCAGGCAGAGATTTGTCACCCCAGGACAGTACAGGGAGAAACTTATCCGACTAGTCCACCATGTGAACAGAAAAGACTGACCGGCACATCCAAAACAAGAAATAGGTGTGTACAGGTGCTTACTAGAGCAGATACCTCCATATACAACTAACAAAGTAGCACTCTGCAACGCTAAGTATGCGAACATGAAATATGTGAGATTTGAATGCAATTACTGCTCTAGAAAATAGAAATAACTGAGAAATCTTAGCTCATAAGTTGGCCAATTCATGTGTACCTGGTATGCAGACTTTGGTCTCTTATAGAGGAGTTCACATTGGCAGGGTCCTGGTATCGAGAAACGCCTTGCCGTGGCTATCACGTACTCATGAATTGGCCAATTTATGCAATAAGATTTCTCAGTTATTTCTATTTTCTAGAGCAGTAATGCAAGTCAAATTTCATAGATTTCATGTTCGCGTACTTAGCGTTGCACAGTGCTAAAAATAGCTCCAGGTCTCAGGGGCCAGGAATAATTTTTTTTGGATCTTAATCCTGATTATTTGATTAAAAAGCAATCCAGAGAACACGTTTTTTCTGCGCCATTTGCTTGTTGGCACTGCAGAATACAGCCAGGTCCTTTCCATATTACAGCGCTAAAAATCCATCTATTTAAAACATATACAGTAATAGCGCTGAAAATTCTGCCATTTCTGGCCTCCATTGAAAATTTGCTGCAGTGTGTCAGCGAAGTTATTGACACCAGTTTGCTGTTAAAAATAGTTACCTAGAGGCCATCTATTTAAAACTTTGATTTTCCGTCACATGGATCACATATCACTGCGGTTCAAATCCAGCCATTTGTACTGAATGTGGAAAATATTGTCATTCATTTAAAATGGGCAAGGCGTGTGGCAAGGGACGGGGAAGTGGACGTGATGGTGATGATGGTGCATGCAGAGGACGAGGCTGAGGCCATGGGCTAGCTGAAATTGTGCCACAACAAACACCCACATCTTCTCGCTCGATCTTCCTGTCTCAATTAATAGGGGACCACAGAACACCACTGTAGTGCCGGCGTCCCTGCCCTCTGCTAGGCAGGGACGCTGCTCCTCTCACCGCTCTGCTCCGTGCCCGGCTTCCTCCCCCCGCTCTGCTGTCAGCGCGCGCTCCGTCCCGGCGTCCTCCTCCTGCTCTGCTCTCAGCGCGCGCTCCTTCCCGGCCCCTGTGCTTAGGGCGCGCGCGCGCGCGCTCCCCTCCTCTTAAAGGGGCCGCGCGCGCCACCCTAAAGAGTCCCCGGCCAATGGCCGGAGGACTTCATCATATATAAGGCACCTCCTCCAAAATGGAGGTGCCCGAGCAATGTTGTTTGCACCTGTGTCTCACCTGTGCTTCAGCCCTCAGGTCCCGTTGCCAGTTACCTGCCAGTTTCCTGCCAGTTTCCTGCTAGTTACCTGCCAGTACCTGCCAGTTACCTGCCTGATTCCTGCCTGAATACTTGTTACCTGTCTGCCAGTCTGAGGTCCGACGGTCTGCCTTACTACTCCTGTCAGTCTGTCTAAAGGACCAGCCTGCCCGCTCACCTGGGAGCGCATATCAGCTACCTGCCTGCTTGCCTGAGGTCCGACGGTCTGCCTTACTACTCCGGTCAGTCTGTCTATGGACCAGCTTGCCCGCTCACCTGGGAGCGCTTCTCCGTTATCTGCCTGCTTGCCAGCCCGGAGGCTCCGTTGTCACGTGCTGTGACCACCAGCTACTCCAGACTCTTGCCCGCTCACCTGGGAGCGCATCTCCGTTACCTGCCTGCTTGCCAGCCCGGAGGTCCCGTTGTCACGTGCGGTGACCATCAGCTATTCCAGAGACTCTTGCCCGCTCACCTGGGAGCGCTTCTCCGTTACCTACCTGCCTGCCAGCCCGGAGGTTCCGCCGTCACGTGCCGTGACCACCTGCTATTCCAGAGACTCTCGCTTGCTCACCTGGGAGCACACATCTACCACCTGCCTGCTAGCCTACCCGGAGGCTCTGCCATCACAGGTCGTACCTACCCCTTACCCAGAGACTGCCCTGATCACTTGCCGTAACTCCCTGTCCGTTCACCCAGAGACTGCCACCCGCTCCCTTACAAGGGCCGCCCCCTTGTATAGTAGCTCAGAGGTTCCGCCTCCCGGACCCGTTACAGTCCGCCTCCCGGACCCGTTACAGTTTGCTCGGGCCATGGAACCCGGTGGCACCCAAGCTCCCTCGCTCTCGGACCTCGGTCTTGAACTGTCCCGTCAGAGGTCCCAACAGGAGGCCATCCTGGGTCACCTGCGGAATGTTAATACTCGCCTGAACACTCTGTCTGATCCACCAACAACCTCCGCCAGTGCCATATCTTGCAATCCGGCGGCTCCGCTGCTCACTAATACTATGGTATCCTACCCCGGACCCCGGCTTTCTGCACCTCCTCGCTTCGGAGGCGACCCCGTCCAGGCTCGGGGCTTCTTGAATCAGTGCACCCTGCATTTTGAACTTTTGTCCTACCAGTTTAACTCCGACCGGGCCAAAATTGCCTTCATCATGTCCCATCTCACCGGGGAGGCCCTGGCCTGGCTGAATCCTCTATGGGAGAGAGGAGACCCCCTGGTGTCCAACTTGCCTGCTTTTCTCACGGCTTTCCGGAAAGTCTTCGACGAACCCGGACGGAAGACCTCATCTGCATCATCGTTGCTACGCCTCCGTCAGGGGAGTCTCACCGTGGGCCAATATGCCATACGGTTCCGTACCCTTGCCTCGGAGCTGGCCTGGGATAACGACGCTCTGGTTTCCGTCTTCTGGGAGGGTCTGTCCGGCCGTATTAAAGATGAACTTGCTGGTCGGGACATTCCTACCACTCTCGATGACTTAATAACTCTTGCCACCCGAATTGACCTACGGTTTCAGGAGCGTGCCAAAGAGGTCACCCGTGAGAGAAGGATTCCACGTTTAGCTCCTACTTTCCAGAGACCCGTCATTCCCTCCATCTCTCCCCAGGTACACTCTCCTGAGCCTATGCAGGTCGACCAGACCAAGATGGTCAAAACCCGTCAGGACTCACGCCGTGCCGAGGGGAGCTGCTTCTACTGTGGCAGTAAGGAGCACCGGATCCGTGCCTGCCCGGAGAGGTCGGGAAACGCCTGTGTCTAGGTTCGCTCAGAGAGGTCCACCTAGACAAGAATAAATCCTCTCCATCCCTGCTGTTGTCAGTTTCGATCATCTACGGGGAGAACCGTTATTTCGAACTAGCCCAACTTGACTCTGGAGCAGCCGGGAACCTTATTTCACAGTCCCTGGTTGAGAAATACCGCATCCCCACCAAACCTCTGGCTGTACCCTTGTCTGTCGCTGCCGTGGATGGGGGCCTCTTACCTCGCCCCATTCAACTCATCACCGAATCCATTACCCTGCAGGTGGGAATGCTGCATTCTGAAAGTATCTCCTTTCATGTTCTGCCTGGACTCTCTCACGCCCTCTTGCTAGGTCTGCCCTGGCTCCAGAGACATGCACCCGTGCTAGACTGGCAAACCGGAGAGGTCCTTCGCTGGGGACAAGACTGTCATAAAACCTGCCTGGTTCCCGTCCATCCCGTCCGTCCCTCTCCTACCCCAGCTAATCTACCTGGACTTCCGATTCCTTATTGGTCTTATGCAGATGTCTTTAATAAAAAGGAGGCAGAGACATTACCACCACATAGACCATACGACTGTCCCATCGATCTGCTACCCGGTACTACTCCTCCCCGTGGGCGTATCTATCCTTTATCCGCTGCTGAGACCCGGTCAATGTCCGAATATATTGAGGAGAATCTGGCCAGAGGATTCATCCGGAAATCTACCTCCCCGGCGGGAGCAGGCTTCTTTTTCGTCAAAAAGAAGGATGGCTCTCTCCGTCCCTGTATAGACTATAGAGGCCTAAACCTGATCACAGTGAAGAATAAGTACCCCCTTCCGCTCATTCCAGAATTATTTGATCGTCTGAGGGGGGCTAGGATCTTCACCAAACTGGACCTTCGTGGGGCGTACAACCTGGTTCGTATTCGTCAGGGGGATGAATGGAAGACGGCATTCAACACCCGGGACGGCCACTATGAATACCTGGTAATGCCCTTTGGTCTCTGTAACGCTCCTGCCGTCTTTCAAGAGTTGGTCAATGACATCTTCCGGGACCTTCTCTACTCCTGCGTAGTGGTGTACCTGGACGACATCTTGGTCTTCTCTCCGGATCTCCAGACTCACCGGAGGGACGTTCGTCAGGTCCTGCTCAGGCTAAGGCAGAACCATCTCTACGCTAAATTTGAGAAGTGCCTCTTTGAGCAGACCTCGCTTCCGTTTCTGGGCTACATTATCTCTCAGACCGGCCTTCAAATGGATCCTGAGAAACTGTCTGCCATCGAGAAATGGCCCCGACCGGAGGGGTTGAAGGCCATTCAGCGTTTCCTGGGCTTCGCCAACTACTACCGCCTCTTCATACCACACTTCTCTTCCCGGACGGCCCCAATTTCTGCGCTCACCCGTAAAGGTACTAATCCCAAAGAGTGGCCACCCGAAGCAGAGGAGGCCTTTCTTTCCCTTAAACAGGCCTTCTCTTCCGCCCCGGTGCTGCATCGCCCAGATGGCAACAAGCAGTTCTTCCTGGAAGTTGACGCCTCCTCCTCTGGAGCCGGAGCGGTACTTACTCAAAAATCATCTTCCGGGAGGATGGTAACTTGTGGCTTCTTCTCTAAACTCTTCTCCTCCTCTGAGCGCAACTATTCCATAGGAGACCGAGAGTTATTGGCCATCAAACTGGCATTGGAGGAGTGGCGTTACCTGCTCGAGGGGGCTCTTCACCCGGTAATAATTTACACTGACCACAAGAACTTGGCTTACCTCCAGCATGCCCAGAGACTTAACCCGCGCCAAGCCCGGTGGTCCTTGTTTTTTGCTCGTTTTGATTTTGTCCTTCATTTTCGCCCGGCTGACAAAAACGTCAAGGCGGATGCCTTGTCTCGATCCTTTCTGGTGTCTGATCTCGAGGAGGATCCGAAACATATCATCGATCCCGCCAGAGTAATGCAGGTGGCTCCCGTGAGTCTAAATCGTCTTTCTCCTGGTAAGACGTTCGTACCAGTACCTGATCGGGAGAAGATTCTACACTGGGGTCATTCGTCTAAACTAGCTGGCCACGCCGGTCAGAAAAAGACCCTCCAGCTTATTACCCGGCACTACTGGTGGCCTAACCTGCACAAGGATGTAATAGACTTTGTTTCTGCCTGTGTGTCCTGCGCCCGCAACAAAGTTCCGAGACACCTGCCGGCCGGCCGCCTCCTACCTCTGCCAGTACCTGCTGCCCCCTGGCAGCATATAGCGATGGACTTCATTACTGATCTGCCCGTCTCTGCCGGTTGTACGGTCATTTGGGTGGTCGCTGACCGCTTCTCCAAGATGGCTCACTTCATTCCACTGCCAGGTCTTCCGTCTGCACCCGAGCTGGCTAAAGACTTTATCCGCCACATCTTCCGTCTTCATGGCCTGCCCCGTCACATCGTGTCGGATCGTGGGGTACAGTTCACTTCCCGTTTCTGGAGAGCCACTTGTAAATTGCTGGACGTCGCCCTGGACTTCTCCTCCGCTTACCACCCACAGTCTAATGGTCAAGTGGAGCGGATCAATCAGAACCTGACCAGTTACCTTCGGCACTTCGTTAATGCCCACCATTCTGACTGGGTGGATCTCCTGCCATGGGCCGAATTCTCGTACAACAATCACGAGAGCGAGTCTTCCTCCAAATCCCCGTTTTTTGTAGTCTACGGTCAGCATCCTCGGATCCCGTTTCCCGTCTCCACCTCGGCGGACAATCCGGCTGCGGAATCTCTTGTTAACAAATTTTCCTCCATATGGGAGAGTACCCGGTCCGCACTCCTTCTGTCATCCGAGCGTATGAAAAGACACGCTGACAAAAAACGTCTGGACCCTCCTCAATTCCGCCCTGGGGATAAAGTCTGGCTCTCGTCCAAATATGTCCGGCTCAAGATCCCTTCCTATAAGTTAGGGCCTCGGTTCATCGGCCCACTGGAGGTCATCAGTCAGATCAACCCGGTGGCCTATAAATTGAAACTCCCGGCCAACTTACGGATCCCTAACTCCTTCCATGTGTCTCTCCTCAAACCTGTGGTACTTAACTCTTTTTCCAAGTCTACAGGTACGCCTCCTGCTCCGGTTTCTGCTGAGGACGAGTTTGAGGTAGAGAACATTCTTGCCACCAAAAGGGTAAGAGGAAAGACCTTTTTCCTGGTAGATTGGAAGGGGTTTGGTCCTGAGGAGAGAACGTGGGAGCCCCGGGAGAACATCCATGCCCCTCTCATCCTAGCTAAATTTCTGTCTGGCCTAAAAAAGGGGGGGCCTAAAGGGGGGGGTACTGTAGTGCCGGCGTCCCTGCCCTCTGCTAGGCAGGGACGCTGCTCCTCTCACCGCTCTGCTCCGTGCCCGGCTTCCTCCCCCCGCTCTGCTGTCAGCGCGCGCTCCGTCCCGGCGTCCTCCTCCTGCTCTGCTCTCAGCGCGCGCTCCTTCCCGGCCCCTGTGCTTAGGGCGCGCGCGCGCGCGCTCCCCTCCTCTTAAAGGGGCCGCGCGCGCCGCCCTAAAGAGTCCCCGGCCAATGGCCGGAGGACTTCATCATATATAAGGCACCTCCTCCAAAATGGAGGTGCCCGAGCAATGTTGTTTGCACCTGTGTCTCACCTGTGCTTCAGCCCTCAGGTCCCGTTGCCAGTTACCTGCCAGTTTCCTGCCAGTTTCCTGCTAGTTACCTGCCAGTACCTGCCAGTTACCTGCCTGATTCCTGCCTGAATACTTGTTACCTGTCTGCCAGTCTGAGGTCCGACGGTCTGCCTTACTACTCCTGTCAGTCTGTCTAAAGGACCAGCCTGCCCGCTCACCTGGGAGCGCATATCAGCTACCTGCCTGCTTGCCTGAGGTCCGACGGTCTGCCTTACTACTCCGGTCAGTCTGTCTATGGACCAGCTTGCCCGCTCACCTGGGAGCGCTTCTCCGTTATCTGCCTGCTTGCCAGCCCGGAGGCTCCGTTGTCACGTGCTGTGACCACCAGCTACTCCAGACTCTTGCCCGCTCACCTGGGAGCGCATCTCCGTTACCTGCCTGCTTGCCAGCCCGGAGGTCCCGTTGTCACGTGCGGTGACCATCAGCTATTCCAGAGACTCTTGCCCGCTCACCTGGGAGCGCTTCTCCGTTACCTACCTGCCTGCCAGCCCGGAGGTTCCGCCGTCACGTGCCGTGACCACCTGCTATTCCAGAGACTCTCGCTTGCTCACCTGGGAGCACACATCTACCACCTGCCTGCTAGCCTACCCGGAGGCTCTGCCATCACAGGTCGTACCTACCCCTTACCCAGAGACTGCCCTGATCACTTGCCGTAACTCCCTGTCCGTTCACCCAGAGACTGCCACCCGCTCCCTTACAAGGGCCGCCCCCTTGTATAGTAGCTCAGAGGTTCCGCCTCCCGGACCCGTTACAGTCCGCCTCCCGGACCCGTTACAACCACTATTGAACACAGAGCAGTGTGAAAAGGTTATTGGTTGGATAGCAGATAATGCTTCCAGTCACTTAGCCACTAGTGTTGAGCGAGCATGCTCGACACTGCTCGGTACTCGCCCGAGCATCTCACTATTCGGGATGTTCGGAGAGCACCGAGCATTTCCGGGTTACTCGGGCGGGAGCTCGGGTCTCCGCCCTGCACGTTTGGCGCTCTTTACAGAGCCAATGAACATGCAAGGATTGCCAGCCAGTCACTGTAATGCCGCAGCCATGTTGGTTGTGGGCATTACAGTGATTGGCTGGCCGCACAGCGTCACCTCGAGTATTTAAAACCGGGCGCCGCCATTTTGGACACAGTCGCTCCGGATCAGACGGTGTAGGGAGAGTGCTGCTGAGCTAGGGAGAGATTTATACTGCGAAATAGGTAGTGTAGGATCTCTAAAGCCTGTAAAATCAAACAAACAGTCCTTCTCAGGACTAATATCCATCCCAGATATCAGGCAGGCAGGCTGTATAGGAGACGCAGTGGTTATACCAGCAAACGCTGCATTACAGTCCTGTGTGCTGCTTTTCAAATTGCTAGACTTAGCCCCAGGTCTCAATGACCAGGAAAAATCCATTTTTTTATCATCTAAATCCTCTTTTTTTTTTTTTCAGTCAGACTGTACAAATACCCGTCCTATTAACCTTTTGGTATTCCCCCCCCCCAAAAAAAAAATAAAATTGAGTGTGTCTGTGAGTGTTCAGACACAAATATATCTGTTTCAAAGAGTCTGGTGTAGGCCAGATAACTAGAACTGTGGTTTTCCTCTTCCACGGTTCAAATCTGGGTGTAATCCACCTTTTTTCCATAAAAAAAACATTTTGAGTGTCTCGGTGACTGTTCCGACACAAATATATCTATTTAAAAGAGTCTGGTGTAGGCCAGATAACTAGAACTGTGGTTTTGCAGTTCCACGGTTCAAATCTCTGTATTATCCACTTTTTTGCCTTTTTTCCATAAAAAAAACATTGAGTGTCTCGCTGACTGTTCAGACACAAATATATCTGTTTAAAAGATTCTGGTGTAGGCCAGATAACTAGAACTGTGGTTTTCCTCTTCCACGGTTTAAATCAGGGTGTAATCCACCTTTTTGCATAAAAATAAACAGTTTCAGTGTCTCGCTGACTGTTCAGACACAAATATAGCATCAGCAGGGGTGACAAACCTACCAGCCTGACCACCACCACCATGATCAGGCACATGTCATTAAAGCACCTGACTTTGAGGGGCGAACTCCAGGGTCCACGACCAGTGTCAGCGGGAGTCACCACTGCTTCTTCCGCTGTTGTGCGTGTATGAGAACCCCCTGTTGTGCTTGCAAGGCAATCCCCTGTCCATACTGCATGCAAAGATGCCCCCTCCTCTCAGTCTTCACTTGTTATGGCAGTTTCTCAAGAAACAGCATCAACGTCCACGTCCCACCTCAGCGTTCAATTGTCCATATCCCAGACCTTTGAACGAAAGCGCAAATTCACAGCCAACGCCCCACAGGCCACAGTCCTAAATTTGCACATTCCATGACTGCTTGCGTTGGAAATGCAGCCTTTTAGGCTGGTGGAGACCGAATCCTTCCGCAACCTTATGGCGGTGGCCGTCCCTCGGTACTCGGCCCCCAGCCAACACTATTTTGCCCGATGTGTCATCCCCGCACTAGACAAGCACGTGTCCCAAAACATCTGCCGTGCCCTCAACAACGCAGTTACTGGGAGAGTCCACCTGACAACGGACACATGGACAAGTGCTTGTTGCCAGGGACGGTACATCTCCCTGAGAGCACACTGGGTAAACATAGTGGAAGCCGGGACCCAGTCGGACCTTGGGACGGAACACATCCTCCCCACACCGAGGATTGCGGGCCCTATGTCAGTCAGAGTTGCCCCCACAATGTACAGCTCATGTGCATCATCCTCTTCCTCCTCATGTTCAGCCTCCATCTTAGATATCACCACATCAGTTACAAGCTGGAAGCACTGCAGTACTGCCTCAGCCAAGCGGCAACAGGCTGTGCTGAAACTCATAAGCCTAGGTGATAAACCTCACACTGCTTGTGAGTTGTGGACAGCTGTGAAAGAGCAGGCAGATCTGTGGCTGAGACCGCTGAACCTACATCCAGGCATGGTCGTGTGTGACAATGGCCGTAAACTGGTGGCGGCTCTGAGGCGAGGCGAGATCACACACGTACCATGCCTGGCTCATGTGATTAACTTCGTGGTTCAGCGGTTTCTTAAATTGTACCCCGAATTGCCAGATCTGCTCGTGAAAGTACGCCGCCTGTCAGCTCATTTTTGGAAGTCGGCTACAGCTTCCGCCGCCCTTGCTGTGTTGCAGCAGCGTTTGCAGCTTCCGCCACACCGACTGGTGTGTGATGTCCCCACACATTGGAACTACCCTCCATGTTGCAAAGGATTTGTGAGCAGAAGAGAGCAGTTGTGGAGTACCAGCTGCAACAAGGCCGTCGATATTCTGGTCACACTCCACACATAAGACCTCAGGAGTGGACCTGGATGTCTGACATATGTACCATCCTGACAAACTTTGAGGAGTCCACCAAGATGGTGAGTGGTGATGACGCCATCATTAGCGTCAACATCCCACTTGTCTGTCTTTTGCAAAGCTCTCTGCAGAGAATTAAAGAGGAAGCATTGCAGCCAGAGTATGATGAGATAGATCAAGAAGCCGTAGTGGGCAATTACAGACAGCCAAGCCTCATCTCATCCCAATGTGCATTGGGGGACAATGAGGGAGAGGAGGAGGAGGAGGAGGAGTAGGAAGAACAGGAGCTGGTATCATGCGCTGTAGACGGTAGTACCTGTACAAATGTCATACCATCGGTTCGGCGTGGGTGGCCAGAGGACAAGGGGGAGGAGGAGGAGGAGGAGAGCATGGTCAGTCGTCATCTTGGTGAGGACACGGAAATCTTGCCCGTTTCCAGTCTGGCACGCATGGCTGACTTTATGTTACGCTGCCTTACCCGTGACCCTTGTGTTGTCAAAATGTTGGGTGACAGTCATTACTGGTTGGTGACACTTTTAGACCCCCGCTACAAGGAGAACTTTCACTCTCTTATTCCTGAGGTGGAGAGGTCTACAAAAATGGGGCAGTACCAGAAGGCCCTTGCTGCAGAACTGTTAAAAAAATTCCCATCTGAACACGCAAGCGGCAGAGGTCACAGTTCGTTGCCCAACCAAGGCGTACAGGCGAGAAAGACGCAACTCCAATCCAGCGGAGGCAGGGGAACACTGTCAACATTCTGGGACAGTTTTCTGATACCCGCCCAGCTTACAGGCCCTGAGGCGCGGGGTACTCTCACAAGGAGTGGAAAGTTTCAAAAGATGGTGAGGGAGTACCTTGCCGACCGTACCAGCGTCCTCCGTGATTCCTCTGTGCCTTTTAATTATTGGGTATCCAAGCTGGACACTTGGAATGAACTCGCTCTGTACGCCTTGGAGGTCCTGGCCTGCCCTGCCCCTAGCGTGTTATCGGAGCGTGTTTTTAGTGCCGCTGGGGGAATTAAAACTGATAAGCGCACTTGCCTGTCTGCTGACAATGCTGACAAACTGACCCTTATCAAAATGAAAAAGGGCTGGATTGGGCCAGACTTCTCATCACCACCAAATGACAACAGAGTAACATAAAGTCAAATCCACTGTGTTATTTCGGGAGGTGTATTCCCATGCACCGCTTCACACCCACACATGGGTATACACTTCCTCATTTTGGCTGTTTTTTGCTCTTCTCCTTATCCTTAGCCTCCAACACCACTATACCACCAGGATGACCGTGGTCCGTGTTGCCAGCATTTCAAGTTCCTCCATCCTAATTTTTGGCAGCTTTTGCTTGGAAGGCATAGGCAAAGACTATGGGAGACCCACTCCCCAATAATGGGAATAATGTTTTTAATATGCTGTACTGCATGGCTCTTGTAAGGGGCATTAAAACCGTCTTGTTAAGCTACTGTGACCTCCACGTGTCTTCCAAGAGGCATTGATATTGTCTTTTTATTCCACTGCTACCTCCACCGCTCTTCCAAGGGGCATAGATATTGTCTTTTTATTCCACTGTAACCTCCACCACTCTTCCAAGGGACTTTGATATTGTCTTTTTATTTGTCTTTTTATTCCACTGGGTCCCCCACCACACTTACAAGGGGCATTAAAACCGTTTTGTTAAACCACTCTGAACTCCACGTCTCTTCCAAGGGGCATTAAAACCATCTTGTTAAGCTACTGTGTCCTCCACGTCTCTTCCAATGGGCATTAAAACCGTCTTGTTAAACCACTCTGAACTCCACGTCTCTTCCAAGGGGCATTAAAACCGTCTTGTTAAACTACTGTGACCTATAAGTCTCTTCCAAAGGGCATTAAAACCATCTTGTTAAACCACTCTGAACTCCACGTGTCTTCCAAGGGGCATTAAAACCGTCTTGTTAAGCTACTGTGACCTCCATGTCTCTTCCAAGGGGCATTAAAGCAGTCTTGTTAAGCTACTCTGACCTCCACGTCTCTTCCAAGGGGCATTAAAACCGTTTTGTTAAACCACTCTGAACTCCACAGCTCTTCCAAGGGGCATTGAAATGTTGTTTTTAATTACCTCTAACCTCCACGACTCTTCCAACGGGCATTGCATTTCCTCCTAATTTTAGTCAGCTTTTGCTTTTCAATGCATAGGCGAACACTAAAGGAGACTCACTCCCCAATAATGGGTAGAAGGTTTTTAGCACACTGTAATCCACGTCTGTTTCAAGGGGCATTGCAGTTCCTCATAATTTTTGGAAAGCCTTCCATTCACTGCTTAGGCCAACAGTCTACAGGAAACCCAGTTGCTATAAATGGAAAAAATGGTTTAGTTAAGGCCCGCTCACCTCCATGTCACTTCCAAGGGGCATTGGAGTGTCTCGAAATTTTTGGTAGGCATTGCACTCACTGTATGCCCTATAACTGTGTAGCCGAACCGATCCTTTTGTTACAGAAACATATCCTACAAGACATGTGTGGTTGACTGGCCTGATATTGATTTGAATGGTCCCTGTTCCTCCTGCTCTTTCTCCTTTGCCACCACCTCATCCATCATTCATCACCTGAAGCTTTGATTTAATGGGAGTCATAGAACTGGGATAGTAGCAGGAAAACATCCAGCAATCCTCGGAGGAGGTAGGATATGCGCCAAAACGCTGACCACCTCAGGCCTTGCCGCTACTACATACATGCGCTTGCATTCCAAGGAACAGAAAGCTAAGGAGATGAATGGCCTCATAATCATGAATAATTTACTCGTTGTGTAGGAAGCCGACCACTGCTGCTGTCTACCTTCTGAACTTTGTGTTGAAGCCTGATTGACCCAGGACCCTCAATCCTCTATGTCTGGAGGACGTGTTGCATCCCAGTGTCCAACTGTGTCCTGGCTTCCACAATATTAACCCAGTGTGAAGGCGTCAGTGAGATGAACCATCCCTGGCCACATTCACTTGTCCACATGTTTGTGGTTAGGCTGTCCTTCCACTAAATGCACTGTGGAGGGCACAGGTAATGTTTTGGTATGCGCACTTGTGTTTAAGGCGCACCGGGACAAATAGCGGCGGCTAGGGACCGTTTATGGACACCCGGCCACCCCCAGGCGGTTGCGGACCAAGTGTGGACACCCTACCGTGGGGCGGCTGGGGACCAAGTATGGACACCCGGCCGCCCCCTGGCGGTTGGGGACCAAGCGTGTACACCCGGCCGCCGGACGGCTAGGGACTGAGTATGGATACCAGGCCGCCAATGCATCCATGACGTGGTGGCCAGATTCCGCCTCCACATGCCTACAAGGCCCGATTTGAAGTGCAAGCAAGCAGTATGGTATTGCAGCCTCGGGATGCGTGGGTGGCAGGCTGCATACTTGCGCTTGCATTGCAAGGAATGGAGGAGGTACAATTGGACACTGCCCTGGGACAAGGACTTGCATGGGATAGTTGCAAGTCTGCATCTTCTGATGCGGCAAGGATCACTTCTGATGGGCACACTTTTAGGCAGTGACTTGGGTGTCAGAGATGCTTCCAGGGGTCTTCCCCATGCTGTTCCCATGTCTTTTCAGCACTGTATGCAAGTGTCACACAGCACATGGCCAGATAAGATTGTAAAATGTTAAAATGACATTTCCCGGTGAATGCATTTGTCACGGTTGAAAGAAATGCAAAAGTGCAAAAACGCATAAAAAATGCTACTTGTGAACATAGCCCAATGTGTGGAGGAGTATTTTTGTTTTTGGTTATTTATTTTACCTTTTACGCAAGTCTTTACCCTGGAAAGGATGTTCCTTAACATATTTCACAGGAAAGCAGTTTCAGTTTCGTTTTTGAACGTGAAAGTGGCTTAATACCTCTCACCACGTTATTGACAGCAGTGACCTGGGGGTCAGAAATGCTTCCTGGGGCGATCCCCATGCTGTCCCCATGTCATTTGAGCACTGTCACTATCGTTTTGGGCACTTTTTAGGCTTTCTACAGACTGCCGGGGTGCCGTCGCAAAAATGCTCGGGTCTCCCATAGACTAACATTGGGCTCGTTGCTCGGGTCGAGCACCCGAGTTTCACGGTGAGCTCGGCCCGAGCTTCGAGCACCCGAGCATTTTAGTGCTCGCTCCACACTATTAGCCACCACTACCACCAACCTGTCTTCCACATGGTCAAGTCTCAGTAGCCATTAGTCTGGACCGCATATTCCTCACCCTGATCCTCCTTCCTCCCACCATGCCGAGTGCCCGGAGACAAATGATCCCACACTTGGACACTCCGAAGAGCTGTTCAATTTTCCATTTATAGATTCGGGCCTCTCGCCCGGTCCACTTGAAGCGGGGCAAGGGGAGATCGCATGTAGTGATGCCCAAATACTTGAGCAGCCACGGTGACATGAAGACGGCGATGGGAAACTGACACAAGAGGTGGAAGATGATGAGACACAATTGCCAGAAAGTCAGGAGGAGGACCAGGGTGCGGAAGTGGAAGACGAGATGGTGGATGATATAGTAACTGACCCAACCTGGCAGGGGGACATACAGAGTGAGGACATCAGCACACAGGGGTAAGGAGGCATAGCATCACAACAGGCAGGTAGAAGCAGACAGAAGGCGGGCATATATAGTTACATAGTTACATAGTTTATAAGGCCGAAAAAAGACAAGCGTCCATCCAGTTCAGCCTATTTCTTGTGCACTGCAGCTATTCCGCAGCGTTGATCCAGGGGAAGGCAAAAAAAAAAAAAAACATGCGGTTTAGGCCAATTTACATCATTGAGATAAAATTCACTTCCCGACAGCAATCTTGCAGTCAGATTAAATCCCTGGATTAATTAACTGTCACTAAGCATAAGATGTAATTTTGTTGTTCTCAAGAAAGGCGTCCAGGCCTCTCTTGAACTCATTAAGTGAGTTGGACATCACCACTTCGTCTCCCAGAGAGTTCCAGAGTCTCACGGCTCTGACCGTAAAGATTCCCCTTCTATGCTGGTGCATGAACCTCCTTTCCTCCAGACGCATAGTGTGCCCCCTCGTCTTTGTCACCATCCTTGGTATAAACAGGTCATGGGAGAGATCTCTGTACTGCCCCCTGATGTATTTATACATGTTTATGAGGTCTCCCCTAAGCCTTCTCTTTTCCAACGTAAATAGGCCTAATTTTGACAACCTCTCTGGGTATTCTAGTCCCTCCATTCCCTTTATTACCTTAGTCGCCCTCCTTTGTACCCTCTCTAGCTCCAATATGTCTTTCCTGAGCACCGGAGCCCAGAACTGTGCACAATATTCTAAGTGCGGCCTTACCAGCGCTTTATACAGAGGAAGAACAATGTTCTCATCATATGCCCCTATTCCTCTTCTGATGCATGCCATGACTCTATTTGCCTTCGCAGCTGCTGCCTGACACTGGGCACTCCAATTTAATTTGCTATTAACCAAGACGCCCAGGTCCTTCTCCATGTCAGATTTCCCCAACGGTTTCCCATTTAATATGTATGGGTGACTGCTGTTTTTCTTTCCCATGTGCATGACCTTACATTTATCGGCATTGAACCCCATTTGCCATTTTTTGGCCCAACTCCCCAATTTATCTAAATCCTCCTGTAGCTGTGCCCTATCCTCATCTGTATTAACTACTTTACAAAGTTTAGTATCATCTGCAAATATTGCTATTTTACTATGCAACCCTTCCACTAGAGCATTAATAAATATATTAAATAATATAGGGCCCAAGACAGGCAACCGTTCCCTATAACATAAACACAACGGAAGTTGCCATCACAACCGTTAGGGCTTCCCGAGTCTGGTTGTTTTTTAAAGACTCTGCCGATAACCCCAAAAAGGCCATTTGCACCACCTGCCAAGCCAGCATCAGCAGGGGTGGCAAAACTAGCAGCCTGACCACCACCAGCATGATCAGGCACATGGCAGCAAAGCACACGACTAAGTCGGCTGAACCCCAGGGTCCAGCAACAGTGTCTGTAGGTGGCACCACTGCTTCTTCCGCTGTTGTGCGTGCAAGCTAATACTCTGTCCATGGTGCATGCGAAGATGCCTCCCGGCCTGCACCTGTTGTTGCATACTCTCAACTAGCACCATCAGCAAGCATGTCCACGTCCTTGTCCCAGAGCAACGTTCAGTTGTCCCTACCCCAGTCCTTGGAACGCAAGCCAAATACCCAGCCAATGCCTCACAGGCCTCACTATTAAATTCACACATTTCTCGACTGCTTGTGCTTGAAATGTTGCCTTTTAAGCTCGTGGAAGCAAAAGCTTTCCGTAGCCTGATGGCGGTGGCAGTCCCTCGGTACTCAGTCCCCAGCCACCACTATTTCTTCTGGTGTGCCGTCCCTGCATTACACGAACACGTGTCCCACAATATTAGCCATGCCCTCAACAACGCAGTTACTAGAAAAGTCCACCAACCCACGGACACGTGGACAAGTGCTTGTGAGCAGGAACGGTATATCTCGCTGACGGCACACTGGGTTAACATAATGGAAGCCGAGACCCATTCTGAGCTTGGGACGGAACACGTCCTCCCGACGCCGAGGATTGCGGGCCCTGGGTCAATCAGGTTGCCCCCACGTTGTACAGATCCTGAACCTCCTCCTCCTTCTCTTCAACATCCATCTCCGAAATGACCACATCAGTTGCAAGCTGGAAGCACCGCAGCACTGCCTCGGCCAAGCGGCAACAGGCTGTGCTGAAGCTAATATGCTTAAGTGACAAACCACACAATGCTGAAGAGTTGTGGACAGCTCTGAAAGAGCAGGCAGATCTGTGGCTGACCCCACTGAACCTACAGCCATGCATGGTCATGTGTGACAATGGCCCGAACCTGGTGGCTACTCTTAAGCGAGGCGAGCTCAAACACGTACCATGCCTGGCCCATGTGCTTAACTTCATGGTTCAGCGGTTTCTCAAAACCTACCTGGAGCTGCAGAATTTGCTTGTCAAAGTACGCCGCCTGTGTGCCCATTTTAGAAAGTCACCTACAGCTTCCGCCGCCATTGCCGTGTTTCAGCGGCATTTGCAGCTTCTGGCTCACCGACTGGTTTATGATATCCCCACGCATTGGAACTCTACACTGCAGATGTTGGGAAGGATTTGTGAGCAGAAGGGGTCAGCTGTTGACTACCAGCATCATCAAGGCTGTCAGTATTCAGTTCAGACTTCACACATAAGACCTCAGGAGTGGACATGGATGTCCGACATATGTGTCATCCTCCAAAACTTTGAGGACTCCACCAAGATGGTGAGCGGCGATGATGCCATAATTAATTTCTCTGTCTTCTGAATTGCTCTCTGCTCACAATCAAAGTGGATGCATTGCAGGAGGAGTACGATGAGATGGAGCACGGAACCATACAGGGTGATTATACACAGCCCAGCCTCATCTCATCCCAATGTGGATAGGTGACAATGAGAAAGAGGAGGAGGATGAGCTAGTTTCATGCGCTTTAGATGGTACTACCTGTACAACTGTCATACCGTCTGTTTAGCGTAGATGGCCTGAGGACAGTGAGGAGGAGAAGGAGCAGGAGGAGGAGGAGAGCATGGTCAGTCGTCCTCTTAGTGAGGACATGGAAGTCTTGCCTGTTAGCAGTCTGGCAAGCATGGCTGAGTTTATTTAAGGTGCCTTTCCCGTGACCCTTGCTTTCTCCAAATTTTGGGTGACAGTCATTACTGGTTGGTGACACTTCTAGACCCACGCTACAAGGAGAACTTTCTATGTCTTATTCTTGAGGCGGACAGGTCTACAAAAATGGGGCAGTACCATGAAGGCCCATGTTGCGGAATTATTAAAAAAATTCCCATTTGAATATGCTGGCGGCAGAGGTCACAGTTCGATGGACAACCAAGGAGTACAGGCGAGAGAGACACAACTCCAATCCAGCAGAGGCAGGGGAACACTGTCAAAATGCTCTCTACGCCTTTTATCAGAGCGGGTTTTTAGTGCTGCCGGTGCAATTATCACCGATAGGCGCATCCGCCTGTCAACTGAAAATGCTGACAGGCTGACTCTTATTAAAATGAACAAGGGCTGGATTGGGCCAGACTTCTCAACACCACCGAATGATAACAGTATAACATGAACTCAAATCCACTGTCTTTTCTTGGGAGGTAAATTCCCATGCACCTCTTCACACCTACACATGGGTATACGCTTCCTGATTTTGTCTATTTGCTCTTGTCCTCCTCCTTCTCCTCATCCTCCATCAGAATATCATTCACCACCATATCTACCATATCACCTCCTCTACGTGTCTTCCAAGGGGCATTGGAGTGCCTCCAAATTTTTGGCAGCTTTTGCATTCACTGCATAGGCAAATACTACAGGAGACCCACTTCCTAATAATGGGAACATTATTTTTAGGAGGGTCTCCGACTTCTGCGTCTCTTGCCAGGGGCATTGGAGTGCCTCCAAATTTTTGGCAGGCGTTGCATTCACTGCATAGGCATACACTATGGGAGACCCACTTCCTAATAATGGGAACATTGTTTTTAGGAGGGTCTCCAATTTCTACATCTCTTGCAAGGGGCATTGGCGTTCCTCCAAATTTCTAGCAGCCGTTGCTTCACTGCATAGGCAAACACTATGGGAGACCCACTTCCTAATAATGGGAACATTGTTTTTAGAAGGCTTTTCAACCTCTACTTCTCTTGCAAGGGGCATTGGAGTTTTGTTTTTGTATGTTTTCTTGTGAGTCTGTAAAAGTGGCGTAATACCTCTGACAACGTTGTTCACAGAAGTGACCTTGGAGTCAGAAATGCTTCCAGGCGTCTTCCCCATGCTGTTCCAATGTCATTTGAGCACTGTTCCCATCGATTTGGGCAATTTTTAGGCCCTCTGCAAACCGCCGGGTGGGGGGGGGGAGCTGCCTGAAAAATGCTTGAGTTTCCTATAGACTTACATTGGGCTCGTTGCTCGGGTCGAGCACCCGAGTATTCCAATTTGCTCGACCCGAGCATCAAGCACCCGAGCATTTTAGTGCTCGCCCATCACTAACTAGGACGTAACAGATTTCCTTTAATTATATGACACTGATGTAGCAGCTATACAGAGTGAATTTTACTCACACAACTTCTGTCATGCCTTGTACCCCCAGCCTAAATTTAGCAATGTGGCCCACACCTTATCAGTATTTTTCTAAGTGGCTATAGATCCCATTGGAGTTGTAATTAATCTATTTAAAAGTTATAATTTTTGTGGCACTGTAGGATTTCCTCTCCACTCTCGGTCCACAATCCCTGACTCTCAAGACAGACTGATCCTTTTGATTTTTTCACTTCAGCTTTCATAATTCTCATGTCATCAATGTAAAAGAAGTACGCAGTGAGCCTGGTAGCTACTACCAATTCAAGTAACATGTTGGGATGCAGATGATAAGAACATAGTTTTACCCGTAACTAGAAATAATAGGTAGCTTTATTGTAGAACTATGAGTCCTACGGTTTCAAAGGAGCTTATAATTCGAGTTGGGAAAGTATCTTTTTTCTCATACAAAGAAGACAATTGGCAACTCCTTTATGTTCACCTTCCACTAGATAAACTTGAACTAGATATACCGGTCTTTAAACCTTCCCAACTCCCTCGAAATTATAATCTGAGGCTGTGAATTCTTTTAACTTTTTATTGATCATGAACTGCCACAAAGTTGTGAATTACAATAAAGTAGCAGAGTAAGAGAAGATGACCAACAGAAGAAAGAAAGAGTTTAGTTGGCAGCAACGGTGCTGGAAATCCAGGAGTTGTAGTTGCAGACCTTGGTGTAGACACCAGGATAGTCCCTGAGGGCACAGCCGTATCCCCAGGAGACAATACCTTGGAGCCGTCCGCTGCACACCACTGGTCCACCAGAGTCACCCTGAAAAGATGCAAAGAGAAATAAATATCATGTATCTATATTCTAATAAATGAGTCAAGAGACAACTCTCTCATAGAAGATCTAAGGGGTACGGTTTCTCCTTGTGGACAGTGAAGAACCAGCTCTGACATACCAGCATGAGGAGATTTAAACGCCTTGAGCAACTCAAAGTTCTTGAGCACCAATAAAAAAACAGTGACCCCTGTGTTTCATGTGCCATTTATAATACTAGTGCCTTTGTTTGTGGCAGAGGAATCCATGTTCTCCCTCAAGCACCGGGGCACCTGAAACTCCAAACTCGACATCCTTTACAGCTAGGATTTCAATCTCTCAGAAGGTCTGCCTCATTTGTTCCAATTGAAGAAATGGTGATAGAGGGTTTTTAATGACTCTTGAACAGCACTTGTTCTCAGTGATGTGAGGGGAATAGGTTCAGGCAGACACCTGCTAACATCTTATCTCCCATGAGAACAGTGGATAGGGCATGTTGAAATCCAATATGTCTGACATATGAAGAGAGTTAGGACACGATCGTATACATTAGTCAGTCAGCAGGTTCTGTAGAAATGGCTATCTTAACAGCTCTAATCCTAGGGTAACAGATCTGAAATGTATGAGGTTATAAAGCCACATTACCTGGCAGGAATCTTTGCCTCCTTCCAAGTATCCAACACAGATCATGTTGCCGGTGATCTCTCCGGGGTAGGCGTTGCTACACTGGGCGGCAGTCAGGACGGGGGCATCCACACACAGAAGGAGGTTGGGCATGTTTGCTACAAGTAAATTTACATAAAATATTAGCATATAGTATATAGACCCCAAAATTATTATCTGTATTTCATAAAAAAAAGAGAAAATCATCAATAATTGTAATGTTTGCATGTGTTCTCTTGCAATTTATTATTAAAGCTTTTTGCTGCCTGTTACAATAAGATATTTACACATCAGAAGCTCATGGCTGATCTCTCCATGATGGCCTAGCCTATATTTCCTCAACCAAAAAATGTATCTTTCATTATACCTTTTCCCTAAGTGTTAATTGTACACAGGGCTCTATCTAAGGTAGGGAAGATCTAGAAAAATTATGTTTGAAATGGAGCATTATGTGACCGTGCTAAACTCAATTTAGAACATAAAATTTATCAACTTCATTTCAACATTTTCCTAATCTGATAATCAACAAAAAATGGTGATTGTATAAAAAGATTTTGTCTTGATATTGGCCTCAGTGCTGGTTATCCTGGTTGGTACCACCCATGTTAAGAATCCAAAAAAAGAGAACAGCTACAAAGTAATTATTAGCTCTTGGTGACTCCAATGTTTTTTTATTTTTAAGTCTATAAAAAAATAGTCTGATATTTCTAATTTTTCACTTATATAACCCCACTTAATAATTTATTTGAGTTATTTAACAATAGTCTCCAACCCCGAGGAGTTTCTTCCTTTGAGAAGTCTCCACCCATGAGCAGTCTCTACGTCTGAGCAGTTTCGAATCCTGAGCAAACGTCAGCTAAGTACATATCAGTGGCTCGTAAACTTGTAAATCAGTGACTTTATTTCATGACTTACTTCCACTTCTGAGGGTGTTGCCCCATCCGGAGATCAGACAGCTGGTGCCAGCAGCAGGGCAGCCACTGGGCAGGCCAATAGCCTGGACGTAGGAGTTGATGGAGGCGGCAGAGGCCAGCTTGATCAACATGATGTCATTGTCCAGGGTCCAGGAGCTGTAGCTGGCATGTCTGATGACTCTGGCGGAGTTGATGAACTGCTCGGTACCTTCACTGACAGCGATGTTGTGCTCTCCCAGTCTGACATGTACGCTCCTGGAAGAAGATAATAAATTATTAATTTAATAATTATACTAGATGAATTAAGAAAGTAATATACATTATTGCTAGGATTGTGCTGCATATTAAAAATCCCATAAAATACGGAACTGATACTAAACTCAATTTCTAATTAAGATTATACCATATATGTTTTGTATTGCAGCACTAGCTTTAAAGTGTTTGTCAAAATTTAGGAAAACACGCCAGCTTTCCTTCAGAAGTGTCACCACATACGTATGTCCATAGGTTGTTTGTGGTTTTATAATTTAGCCACATTCAAGTTGATAAAGTTATCCTGCAATCAAGTCACATCCCATACACAAGAGTGTCTTCAAAGAAAATAACCATAAGGCTATGTGCCCATGATGCAGAAATGCTCAGGATTTTTTCCTGAGCGTTTCTGCATCTCCCCTGGCAGAAAAAAATGCATGCGGATTGTACATGCGGATTGTACATGCGTTTTTCCTGCCAGGGACATGCGGAAGTGAAGAGTTCTTCACATGCATTTCCGCATGCGGGTTGTCAAGCGCTTTCCAGGCGATTTTAGCATCACTTGGAAAGTGCTTGACAACTTGGTCACACTATATAAATCCATGCAAACGGCAGATCACGTTACACTGAAGGACCTGCCGACGTCAGCGTCGCGTGACCCATCACATGACTCTGACATCAGCGCAGGTCCTTCAGTCCATCGCGAACTGTCGGCATGCGAGGAGTAGCGCAGCGGGGGCCATCAGAAGGTAAGTATATATTTATTTTTTATTTTATTCTTTTTTTTACAGTTTTCTATGGTACCCAGGTCCGGAGGAGAGTCTCCTCTCCTCTAGACCTGGGTACCATCCGCACATTAGAACGCTTGGATTCTGCATCTCCATATACAGTGATGTGGAATCCATGCGTTCCAATGCAAGTCAATGGCGGCGAAAACGCAGCGCTTCTGCAAAATAATTAGTAGTGCTGCGTTTTTTTCCGCAATGGGGAACATGGCTGACCTTCTACCAAGCATTTTTGCAGCATTTTTGCCACTGAGGAAATGCTTAAAAAACGCATCGTGGGCACACAGCCTAACTTTCTAAACTTCAGAGAACCTCTTTTAAAACAGACAAATACTTTGTTCTTTGAGTGTAGGACATGCTCATTGTTTCATGAGCTAACAAAGCTTTAGTAAACTCATAGGAAGGTGTTAGGCATTTGCTGGATTTAAAATGGGTTCAGAACCATCAGTGGATTCTGTGGTCTTCCATTCCAGTCCAGCCAGGGTTGATGCTGCTCAGCATCATCATCAGTCCCAATGCCTAGCTGGTGCACGAGATGTACAAGTTGTCTCTTGGGTTTTTGTTCCTAGCAACATGAAGGATAGGTTGCGGAGGGAAACAGGGCTGCTACAGCCTAAGTCCAGGATTCACTGCACTGAGCATGCCTGTGACATGGCGGACCGTGATTGGTGGTTTGGGAGTCAGCTGATCCGGTGACCTGGCAACGCCTGATTGGTCGCGGGTGACGTCACCAATAGTGTGACGTGGGCAGGGCTTAATCTCTAAATAGCCCGCCCACAAACATGGCGGCACGCTCTGATCATTGAGCTGTGATGGTGCTGTTGTGTGGACGCTTGGTCGTTTGGGCTCCACGTGTGCTTTAGCTTCTGTCAGGCAGGTTTAGCGGGGGATAGGCAGCCTTAGATGGAGGGAGGCAGGTAGCTTTGTCTGACAGTCTGGCTCCAACAAAAGGGTCGCCATACACCCCGAGCAGTCTGCAGATGCCATATTCAGATGCCATATTCCCGACACTGCCTGTAAGCCACGTGGAGAGATACTCCTCAGTCCGGTAGCATGCCGGCTGGGAGCATGTATACGCCGGCGTGTATCACACACGCATCCTAGCGCCTGCTGTGTAGTCCCTGTTCTGTAAACAGGGCTACAGATACATTATTTATCGCACATCTCTCGTGCAGTTAACGGAGATAGTGCGAATCCCTATTCCCGCTCCGGTGTGCAGTAACACGGAAGGGATTGTTATTTAAGTTGGTTGTTTTACCTTCTCACCCGGAAGGTGTTCGGCCACAGTCCTCCAGGTTGCATCATGGACCCCGGGTTCGGTTGCTTTCCATTATTTAATAAAGTTGTTTGCAACCGTCCCCTTAACAGAAGGTCTTTATAAGATCTGACAGAATTGAAGCCCAGTGTCCACGTTATTAAAGAGATTTTCTAAAACAATGGTGGCCACAAATTATTGAGTTGTACGGAATTCGGCCCTTAGGGATCACACCAACCATCAGAGCAAACATCAAATATTCATTGCCAATTATTAATGCTTTCATCCCACAAAATTTAATAAATGATTTTTATCCCTAGACATAATGTTGTTTCAACTTTCCACATTTATATATTTGAGAATGTCATGGCCGTCCATTTTTGCAAACTAAACTCTTGTCAAATTCGTATTTACATTGTGCTGCTCAAAAATAAAGAATAGTGAATAATAAACGCTGAACCATTAAATTGATTAAAGTCTTGGTCAGAATTCCAGTAACTTATGCCTTGTAGCAGTGAGCAGCAGAGATCACCCACAGGCTGTTGATCAGGGATCCACCACAGAAGTGGTAGCCGGAGTTCAGGGACACCTGCCAGGGGACGGAGTTCTTGCCGCAGGTGTAACCTGCCACAATCTTGTCATCATCTTCAAAAGCAGCTGAGAACATTACAAATAAACAGGTTTTATGTTGTTCACACTGACATCTCATGAGCGTAACATAATGAAGATTAAAGAATATAATCATGAACATCAAAAACCCTCATGAGAATCAATAGAAAAACAATTATGAAAATTAACAATGGGCTTCAGAAACAAGCACGGGCTCATCAGCTGCTCCGAGGAGCACACAGATCAGGAGAAGTTTCATGATGGATCCATGTATGGAGCATAAACCACAGATATTTATACCCAAAAAGCTATCATCCATCAACCTCCTCCTCATCCAAGAGAAAAGTTAATCAGTATCCACATAACCTAAAATATACATATAATCTATTGATAAAGGTATTTTTGGGAATGTTCTTCTGACCTGTTGATTAATTATAACCTTGGATGTTAATTTTCCACCTCAGAAAGTAAATTTAGCATCTGCTAAGTTCTTTGCGTTAGGTTGTATTACTAAAACAAATACTGTACATTTAGGCCACAACTGCACTATCAGTGTTTGGTCAGTACTCGGTCAGTATTTTTTTTTTTAATCCACCTGAACAAGGAACAAATCTACCAAGTTCTGTGCACTGGTCAACTGAGCCAAAGAAACCAAATGGCATTGTTTAGAAAATCTGTCCACAATAACCCTCACCATAGTCATACCTTGAAGTCAGGGAGATCCGTAATAATGTCCATGCATATGTGGGAAAAGGATATGCAGGAATGGACAAAGGGATATGTTTACCTGACAGGGCGAGGCACCTTGTTCCTGGTACAGATCTTGCATGCCTTAACATAAGCTTCGACATACTTATCTAAGGACGGCCAGCAATACTGTCAGAAAAATATTAAGAAAATATTAACAATTTCTCCCAAACCCGTCTTTCCTCCTCCCTTATAGTAATTGTCAAAAGAGAAGAGCTGACACTCAGCCAGTGGCGTCTTTGCAAATTAACGCACACATGAGAAGTGCCTTGTAAGCAAATGCTAGCCCAAAAAGGTGCTACCAAACCCAATTAGCACAGGCTTGTAATAAATTTACATCTAGCTGAGAAAGTTATATTCCCAGGACGTAAATTTGACGTCCTGGTAATACAGAGATCTGCAGACGGGTCGGAGCCGACATGAATTGTGGAACAACTAAAGTTCCATACGTCAGATAATAATGGGGCCTATATTTTAGTGACAGGGTCAGCTAAGGAAAAATATGCTTATTTTCCCATAGCTGTAAGCCCCTCCGAGGAGCTTTGGCGCAACTGAAGCGCCCCCTGGGCCGTGGGGTACTTGGTAGCCGGGCCGGTCGTTGCTAGGGGAGATGTCACAGTGGCGGTGACCCAGTCCGTGACCCAGGGCAGTCAATAAAAAGGGTTTTAAAGAAAAGGATTATAGTTTTTATGAAATGTTCGTGACGCCACCTGTGGTATGCGGCTAAAGGGAGCCGACACTGCGGTGCAGGTCCTCTGGAGCTGATGTTAGTGCAGCAGAGTTGGTTTAGCTCTCCACAGGTAGAGCCTAGCTCCAGGGCGTTGCAGGGATGTTATAGATGAAGTAGGTTGTAGAGTGGTGCAGGGGATTATGGTGCAGTAATAATTCACAGAGACAGTGGGATGCAGTCTTCAGGGTTTTACTCACGATTTTTAGACTCAAAGTTACCAGGGCCGGGGTAACTTCCCACGTCGTCCTGTGCTTACTCAGGGAGGGGCTCAGCAAACCCTCAGGCAATTCCAGAGTACTTAGCGGGACCCCGTTCTGTGGGTTCCTTCTGGCCGTTTCACTGCACCTCACACCCAGTGTCCCAAGCCGGTGTCCGCGGACCTTGTCGGGCGACGTTTTCTCTGCCCCCTGGGTCCTCTATGGCCAACTTTTTGATGAGTTAGATGTGGCTCTTGGCTGCAGCACCTGAAATGCTGCACCCTCCGGTTATCTAGTTGAGACTTGAAGAACTCTGCTAGTTTAGGGACCGGTCCCCTCTCTGCGGCCTGATCCTTCCACTCCTGGTGGGTTCAGGCGCATGGGTGGCATCCGCACTGCCCGTGCCCCTAGGATCCTTTCTTCCTTTCTTGCAGCCTTTCTTCCTGCTCCTCTCCTCTCTCCAGTCTGTCCTGGGCCTCTCTCACTAGGCCCTCCTCCCTGAGTGGAGCTCCTGCAGAGCTCCTGCTCCTTTCACTGTTCTCCCAGACTGATCTCACACACCCAAGATGGCTTCTCTTTTTATATCCTCCTTCTCAAGTGCTCCCCTGACCTGCTTCCTCCACCCACACCCACTACATGGTTCCCTCTCTCTTGGTTCCCCCCACTCCAGCCAGGGTCAGGGCTCAGCAGCGCAGCAATGCATCTTGCCCCTCCTGCTGGTCTGGAGTAGTGTAGTGTTGGATGCAGGTGTTTGGGTCCCGGGCAGTACTCCATCCTTACCTGAGAGTGGGATACCACACCTCTGGGTGAGATGCTGCATCTCTGTGGCGACTGAACCCGCAGGGACGCCACACAACAGTACCAAAATAACAGACCGCAACTATGTCGTGTGTGGTCTCAGGAGAAAGGTAAAATCATAATAGAAAATATAGTACCACTGTCGGGCTTCTGCGACCAACCGGTGATAAGTTATCGCAAAAGCAGGATATTCTAATAAAAATATGAAGGCTGGAGTCCAGCCCACATGATGTCATCCCAGGGAGTGTGTGGGCAGGTCTCCCCTTCGGCATATAGGACACAGCCAAAGGGGGAGTAGTATTCATTGCCAGGAATATATATTTATTATAGCAAAGGATCAGGTTCAATAACTGTCAAATTTGGAGTGCCTCCCCTCCACCTATACTGAATCGTCTAAGCGATCTTATTGTAAGTTTCTTCTTTAATCCTGTTTTATTTGTGTAACTGTATATTCTGTACTGTAAATGTCCCCTTTTGTAAAATCTTTGCATATTTTTCCTAAACACTGCCTCCCTTTTGGATTAAATATAAAATGTAATAGTTCTGATTCTTTTGTCCTGTAATCGTTCCTCCCCTGAAGCCATATACGCTACCAGAAAGGAGGCGTCTGGCCAGGCATGTATTATAGTTCAAACTCGGCCGGTGGTGGCAGAGAATAATATTAATTGGGCTATCGTGAAGCTGGCAGTAACCATAAGGGGGTGTATATACATATTCCATGCATTGGAATCCGGAGGTGTGACGCCATATGCTTTCTGCTCGCTTGCCAATAGCTACGTAGTGAGTAGTCGGGATCATGTGTTTGAATCCCTGCTCAATCCTGTGAATTCCTGACAACGTGAGGGCAGCGGTGGGATATTGTGTGATCTCCCTGGTGTCATCCCTGATGTCTCTGACAAATACTTTCTGCTCAACAAATGAGAAGTCCCCTTAATGCAAGTGTGGCCTGCTGTGACTGAGTCATGACACTCTCTGAGCAAGCCCAACTGTAACTGGATTGAATAATTTATCATAAGGTGTGCTGGGCGAAGCCATCCCCTGAGGCTTAACCACCTCCCAAGCTAATGTGACAGAAGAGACTACAATGCCCCTAGGAAGAATGAAATCAGGTTCCATAATTTCAGACTCGCTAGGACAAAGGCTCAGAGAGAAAGCATCTGCCCTAACAATCTTGGTCCCAGGGAGGTAAGAGATTGAAAAATTGAATCTGGTATAGAATAAGGCCCATCGGGCTTGTCTCAAGTTCAATCCCTCTGATTGCTGATGCCATAATTAAGCTCTGGAGGAGAGAATTTCGAGAAAAAAATGCAGAAGGCCTCAAATGTGTTAGAGTGGTGGAACCGTGGGAGAGCACCGCTCCCACTTCTACCTCAGGGGCATCTACTTCCACCACAAAAGGCTTATTGACATCATGCTGCATCAAAACTGGAGTGGAGTAAAAGGCCTTCTTAAGTGTATTAACTAGAGATGAGCGAGCACTAAAATGCTCGGGTTCTCTTTACTCGAGACAAGCAATTTTGAATGCTCGAGTGCTCGACCCGAGCAACGAGCACAATGTAAGTCTATGGGAAACTTGAGCATTTTTCCGGCAGCCCCTCCGGAGGTCTGCAGGGGGACAAATTGCCGAAATCGATGGGAACAGTGCTGAAATGACATGGGAACAGCAAGGGGAAGACCCCTGGAAGCATCTCTGACTCCCAGGTCACTACTGTGAATATTGTTGTCAGAGTATTACACCACTTTTACGGACTCACAATAAAACATACAAAAATTAAACCAAAATGGATTTTCCTGGGAAAAATGTTAAGGAACATCCTTTCCAGGGTAATGACTTGTATATGAGGCAAAATAAATAACCAAAACCAAAATTGATCCTCCACACCTTGGGCTATGCTCAAATGGAACGTTTTTGATGTGTTTTTGCACTTTTGCATTGCTTTTAACGGTGAAAAAAAACATTAGCCAGTAAATGTAATTTTAACATTTTACTACTTTATTTTTCCATGTGGTGTGTGAGACATAATCAGACACATCCTGTTTCATTTATGAAGGAGGGACTCTGAAAGTCACAAAGCCTATTTGTGCTATGTGTGCTGTGTGCTACGACAGGTGCAGGGCAGGAGGCATCTTCGCATGCGCCATGGACAGGGGATTGGCGTGCACGCACAACAGCAGAACAAGCAGTGGTGTCACCCACAGACACTGTTTCTGGACCTTGGCGTTCAGCCCACCAAGTCGGGTGCTTTGCTATCATGTGCATGAGCATGCTGGTGGTGGTTAGGCTGCTAGTTTTGCTACCTCTGCTGATTCTCGCCTGGCAGATGGTGCAAGTGGCCTTTTTGGGGTTATCTGCAGAGTCTTTGCAATCAACCAGACTCAGTAAGACCTAACAGTTGTACTGGCAACTTCCGTCGTGTAGGTGTTCTGGGGAATGGTTGCCCACCTTGGGTCTGTGGGTACCACACAACTTATTCCTGCTTATTGTGATGCTATGCCTCCCTCCCCCTGTGTGCTGCTGTCCTTGCTCTGCATGTCACCTTGCAGGTTGGGGGTCAGTGACTTCATCGTCCACTACGTCGTCTTCCACTTTCGCACCCTGGTCCTCCTCCTGACTTTCTGGCAATTGTGTCTCATCATCATCCTCCTCTTGTGACAGTAGTTGCACTTTTCCACCATCGCCTTCATGTGACCGTCGCTGCTCAAATATTTGGACATCGCTACATGCAATCTCCTCTTGCCCTGCTTGAAGCTTGCCGGGCGAGAGGCCCAAATGTATAAATGGAAAACTGAACAGCTCTTCGGAGTGTCCAAGTGTGGGATCACTTGTCTCCAGGCACTCAGCATGGCGGGAAGAAGGAGGATCAGGGTGAGGAATATGTGGTTCATACTCAAGGCTACTGAGACATGACAGTGTGGAAGACAGGGTGATGGTGGTGGCAAAGTGACTGGAAGCATTATCTGCTATCCAACCAACAACCTTTTGATACTGCTCTGGGTTCAATAGTGGTGTGCTGCGGTCAATTGGGACAGGAAGGTCGGGCGACAAGATGTGGGTGTTTCAGCTTGCCCACGGTCTCGGCCTCGACCTCTGCATGCACCATCACCATCACGTCCACTTCCCCGTCCCTTACTACATGTCTTGCCCATTTTAAATGGAGGATAATATTTTGCACGGCTGCTACAAATGGCTAGATTTGTACCGCAGTTATATGTGATACATCTGACGCACGCCCATGGTTTTAAATAGCGGGCTTGTAGTTTCCTAATATTGCCAGCGACCACTTGTGAATAGCTTCACTGACACACTGCTACAAACTGTAAATGAAGGACAATATTTTCCACGGTCGCTACAAATGGCTGGATGTGTACCGCAATTATATGTGATAATTCTGACGGACGCCCACGGTTTTAAGTAGCGGCCTTGTAGTTTCCTATTATTGCCAGCGACCATGTGTGAATAGCTTTACTGACACACTGCTGACAAATTGTAAATGAAGGATAATATTTTCCACATTCACTACAAATTTCTGCATTTTTATCGCTGCAATATGGTATCACGTCTGATGATGGAAAAGATCGGGCTGTATTCTGCAGTGCTAACAAGGAAATGGAGCAGTCAATTGTTGGACACTATTACTTTTTTAGAAAATAATATGAAAAATAATAGCCCTGGCCCCTGATATCTGGGGCTATGTCTACGGATATCTGTAACAGCAGGAGCAGACTGAACGTGCAATGGACACTATTGTGCTGTATAGTGTTCACAAATTTCTCTGCCTGCCTAACTCCTGCTATCACCACTGAATATATGCAGCTGTATTAGTCTTCAGGACTGTTAGTTCAGATGGATATACAGTGCCTTGTGAAAGTATTTGGCCCCCTGAACTTTTCTACCTTTTGCCACATTTCTGGCTTCAAACAAAGATATAAAATTCAAATTTTTGGGGGAAGAATCAACAACAAGTGGGACACATTTGTGAAGTGGAAAAAAATTTATTGGATATTTTAAACTTTTTAAAAAAATTAAAAACTGAAAAGTGGGGCATGCAATATTATTCAGCCCCTTTACTTTCAGTGCAGAAGTTCAGTGAGGATCTCTGAATGATCCAATGTTGTCCTAAATGACTGGCGATGATAAATAGAATCCACCTGTTTGTAATCAAGTCTCCGTATAAATGCACCTGCTCTGTGATAGTCTCAGGGTTCTGTTTCAAGTGCAGAGAGCATCATGAAGACCAAGGAACACACCAGGCAGGTCCGAGATACTGTTGTAGTGAAGTTTAAAGCCGGATTTGGATACAAAAAGATTTCCCAAGTTTTAAACATCTCAAGGAGCACTGTGCAAGCGATCATATTGAAATGGAAGGAGTATCAGACCACTGCAAATCTACAAAAGACCCGGCTGCCCCTCTAAACTTTCATCTCGAACAAGGAGAAGACTGATCAGAGATGCAGCCAAAAGGCCCATGATCACTATGGATGAACTGCAGAGATCTACAGCTGAGATGGGAGAGTCTGTTCATAAGACAACAATCAGTCATACACTGCACAAATCTGGCCTTTATGGAAGAGTGTCAAGAAGAAAGCCACTTCTCAAAGATATCCATAACAATTCTTGTTTGAAGTTTGGCACAAGCCACCTGGGAGACACACCAAACATGTGGAATAAGGTGCTCTGGTCAGATGAAACCAAAATCGAACTTTTTGGCCACAATGCAAAACGATATGTTTGGCGTAAAAGCAGGACAGCTCATCACCCTCAAAACACCATCCCCACTGTCAAACATGGTGGTGGCAGCATCATGGTTTGGGCCTGCTTTTCTTCAGCAGGGACAGGTAAGATGGTTAAATTGATAGGAAGATGGACGGAGCCAAATTCTGGAAGAAAGCCTGTTAGAGTCTGCAAAAGACCTGAGACTGGGACAGAGATTTATCTTTCAACAAGACAATGATCCCAAACATAAAGCAAAATCTACAATGGAATGGTTCAAAAATAAATGTATCCAGGTGTTAGAATGGCCAAGTCAACGTCCAGACCTGAATCTAATCGAGAATCTGTGGAAACAGCTGAAAACTGCTGTTCACAAACGCCCTCCATCCAACCTCAATGATCTCGAGCTGTTTTGCAAGGAAGAATGAGCAAGAATTTCAGCCTCTTGATGTGCAAAACTGATAGAGACATACCCCAAGCGACTTGCAGCTGTAATCGCAGCAAAAGGTGGCGCTACTAAGTATTGACTCAAGGGGGCCGAATAATATTGCACGCCCCACTTTTCAGTTTTTAATTTTTTTAAAAAGTTTAAAATATCCAATAAATTTCGTTCCACTTCACGATTGTATCCCACTTGTTGTTGATTCTTCCCAAAAAAATTGTAATTTTATATCTTTATGTTTGAAGCTAGAAATGTGGCAAAAGGTAGAAAAGTTCAAGAGGGCCAAATACTTTCACAAGGCACTGTATATATATATACTCCGGATTACCTACAGTACAGACCAAAAGTTTGGACACACCTTCTCATTTAAAGATTTTTCTGTATTTTCATGACTTTGAAAATTGTACATTCACACTGAAGGGATCAAAACTATGAATTAATACATGTGGAATTATATACTTAACAAAAAAGTCTAAAACAACTGAAAATATGTCTTATATTCTAAGTTCTTCAAAGTAGCCACTTTTTGCTTTGATGACTGCTTTGCACACTCTTGGCATTCTCTTGATGAGCTTCAAGAGGCAGTCACCGGAAATGGTTTTCACTTCACAGGTGTGCCTTGTCAGGTTTAATAAGTGGGATTTCTTACCTTATAAATGGGGTTGGGACCATCAGTTGTGTTGTGCAGAAGTCAGGTGGATACACAGCTGATAGTCCTACTGAATAGACTGTTAGAATTTGTATTTTGGCAAGAAAAAAGCAGCTAAGTAAAGAAAAATGAGTGGCCATCATTACTTTAAGAAATGAAGGTCAGTCAGTCAAAAAAATTGGGCAAACTTTGAAAGTGTCCCCAAGTGCAGTTGCAAAAACCATCAAGCGCTACAAAGAAACTGGCTCACATGAGGACCACCCCAGGAAAGGAAGACCAAGAGTCACCTCTGCTTCCGAGGAGAAGTTTATCTGAGTCATCAGCCTCAGAAATCGCAGGTTAACAGCAGCTCAGATTAGAGACCAGGTCAATGCCACACAGAGTTCTAGCAGCAGACACATCTCTACAACAACTGTTAAGAGGAGACTTTGTGCAGCAGGCCTTCATTGTAAAATAGCTGCTAGGAAACCACTGCTAAGGACAGGCAACAAGCAGAAGAGACTTGTTTGGGCTAAAGAACACAAGGAATGGATCCAACCACCGTGTTTTTGTGCGACGCAGAAAAGGTGAACGGATGGACTCTACTTGCCTGGTTCCCACCGTGAAGCATGGAGGAGGAGGTGTAATGGTGTGGGGGTGCTTTGCTGGTGACACTGTTGGGGATTTATTCGAAATTGAAGGCATACTGAACCAGCATGGCTACCACAGCATCTTGCAGCGGCATGCTATTCCATCCAGTTTGCGCTTAGTAGGACCATCATTTATTTTTCAACAGGACAATGACCCCAAACACACCTCCAGGCTGTGTAAGGGCTATTTGACCAAGAAGGAGAGTGATGGGGTGCTACGCCAGATGAGCTGGCCTCCACAGCCGCCAGACCTGAACCCAATCGAGATGGTTTGGGGCGAGCTGGACCGTAGAGTGAAGGCAAAAGGGCCAACAAGTGCTAAGCATCTCTGGGAACTCCTTCAAGATTGTTGGAAGACCATTTCCGGTGACTACCTCTTGAAGCTCATCAAGAGAATGCCAAGAGTGTGCAAAGCAGTCATCAAAGCAAAAGGTGGCTACTTTGAAGAACCTAGAATATAAGACATATTTTCAGTTGTTTCACACTTTTTTGTTAAGTATATAATTCCACATGTGTTAATTCATAGTTTTGATGCCTTCAGTGTGAATGTACAATTTTCATAGTCATGAAAATACAGAAAAATCTTTAAATGAGAAGGTGTGTCCAAACTTTTGGTCTGTACTGTATGTCTAACTATATCTAGTCTTCATCCCAACCCTAACCCACCTTTTCAACCTGTCACTAACAACTGGTGTCTACCCCTCATGCTTCAAACATGCCTCGATCACACCCATCCTCAAAAAGTCATCCCTTGACCCATCCTCTCTGTCCAGCTATCGCCCCATATCACTTTTCCCTTGTGCCTCAAAACTACTGGAACAACACGTCCATTCTGAACTCTCCTCCCACCTCTCCTCCTGCTCCCTCTTTGACCGCTTAAAATCTGGCTTCCGACCGCACCACTCCACTGAAACTGCCCTGACTAAAGTCACCAACAACCTACTAGCTGACAAATCCAAGCAAAACTACTCTGTCCTCCTCCTCCTGGACCTGTCATCTGCCTTTGACACAGTGGACCATTCTCTCTTACTACAGACTCTCTCATCTCTTGGCATCAAAGACTTGACCCTATCTTGGATCTCCTCATATTTAATAGACAGGATACTCAGTGTCTCCCACTCACAAACCACCTCCTCATGCCACTCCCTATCTGTCGGTGTCCCCCAAGGTTCAGTCCTAGGACCCCTGCTCTTCTCCATCTACACCTTCAGCCTGGGACAGCTCATAGAGTCCCATGGTTTTTAGTATCACCTCCATGCTGATGACACACAGATCTACCTCTCTGGACCCAATATCTCCTCCCTACTAACCAGAATCCCACAATGTCTGTCTGCTATTTCATCCTTCTCCTGTTATGATCTGCTACAAGCACTAAGGAAAGACAGGAGATCTGTCCCTACAATAGAACTAAGCTGGATCCCTATCATGTAATGGGGAACCTGATCCTGCGATCAGTCCCGCTAAAGTCCTCGGCTAGTCTGAACGAAGACCTATAGATGTGAGGAAGGGATCCCTACAAGAACTAGGGACTGGGAGAAAGATGGACACCTCCTAGCAGAAATTGTAGCAGAAATAAGACAAACAAACAACATAGAACATAGAGGTCCAAAGACCTAGCAAAACTGACTGAGAAAGGTAACAGAGCACCAAGCTAGCTCAAGAGTAGAAATTACAATGAAGTCCAGCAAGGCCAGGAGGGCGGAGCAGGATTAAATAGGCAAAAAAGGTCATGTGACCAGCAAACTAGAAAAAACCTAACAGGAGAGTTCTAACAGTACCCCCTCTTCTAAGAGGATCCTCCGGATCCCCTAGGCCTGGGCTTATCAGGAAACCTCCTGTGAAACGCTCTGACAAGTCTGGAAACAGAAACATCATCCGCCCTCACCCATGAGTTATCCTCGGGTCCGAAACCCTTCCAAGCGACGAGATACTGCAAACTCCCCCTATACCGTCTAGAATTAAGGATGTGGGAAATTTCATATTCCCCATTCTCCACCACCGGAGGAACAGTGACAGAGGCGTCACCATCCGACACATCAGCTCTTTTCAACAGAGAAACATGAAACACCGGATTAATCTTCCAGGAGGTAGGGACCTCCAACCTAACAGCAGATTGGTTAACTATCTGAAGCACCTTAAAGGGCCCTACAAACTTGGGACCCAATTTTTTAGAAGGAATCCTCAATCACAGATTCTTAGAGGACATCCAAACCATGTCACCAATAGCAAACAAAGCCTCTTGCCGTTTCCTATCAAAGTACCTCTTAGATTTTTTGTTAGCCTCCTGAAGATTACCACGCACATCCGTCCAAACTCTCTCCAAATCACCGGAAAAACTCTCCTCCTCAGGCACAGCCGAAACCAATTTGGAGAATGACCCAAAAGACGGATGTCTCCCAGAACAACAAAAAAAAGGCGAACACCCAGCAGAAGAGGATGTGTGGTTGTTAAGAGCAAATTCAGCAAGCGGCAGAAACTCAGACCACCCCTCTTGATTGTCTGCCACAAAACAACGCAAGAACTGCTCAACATCCTGGTTCTTTCTTTCTGTCTGGCCATTAGACTCAGGATGATATCCGGATGAAAACGACAAATGAACTCCCAACCTGTCACAAAAGGCACGCCAAAAACGAGCCACGAACTGAGGTCCCCTATCAGAAACAATGTCAGTAGGAACACCATGTAGTCTGACAATTTCCTTGACAAAGGCCTTAGCGAGTGTCTTAGCGCAGGGCAGTTTGATGAAGGGAACCAAGTGACACATCTCGCTAAAACGGTCCACGACCACCCAGATGACCGTGAAACCCTCAGAGGGGGGAAGGTCAGTAATAAAGTCCATAGCCAGATGTGTCCAAGGTGCACTAGGAACCTCCAGAGGGCAAAGGAACCCCGCAGCAGGAGCATGCGAAGACTTAGATCTAGCACACACAGTACATTGACGCACCCTCTTAATGACTTCCTTCTGCCATCCAGGCCACCAAAAACTGCGACCCACAAGTCTCTTGGTCTCAGAAATTCCTGGATGACCTGCCAACCGAGACTCATGACACTCAACAAACAAATCACTCCTAAAGGTCCTAGGCACAAACAACCTCCCATGGGGAGTCTTAGATGGGGCATTCTCCTGAGCTTTAAGAATCTCATCCTCCAAAACGGAGTCCAAGGCAGCAATCACAACACCTTCTTGTAAAATGCTCCCCTCCTCCTCAGCACCGACCATGGGAGAAAATCTGCAAGACAAAGCATCAGCTTTAACATTCTTGGTACCCGGGATGTAAGTAACGGATAAATTAAACCGCGAGAAAAAAAGTGCCCACCTAGCCTGACGGGCATTCAAGCGCTTGGCAGCATCAAGATAGATCAGATTTTTATGATCAGTGAAAACCTGCATGGGAAATTCAGCACCTTCCAAGAGATGACCCCAGTGTTCAAATGCGAGTTTAATAGCCAGCAATTCCCGATTACCAATATCGTAATTAAGTTCAGTCTCAGAAAATTTTTTTTGAAAAAAAGGCACAGGGATGTAATCCATCCTTGTTTTCCTGAGACAACACCGCACCGACCCCCACAGAAGAAGCATCAACCTCAACCAAAAACAGCTTAGTCACATCAGGCTGCAAAAGGATGGGAGCAGATGTGAACCTCTCCTTAAGAAGCACAAAAGCTTCAATGGCCTCAGAAGTCCACTGAACCGCATTAGCACCTTTCCTGGTGAGATCGGTCAGTGGTTTGACAATAATAGAAATTTTTTTTATGAATTTTCTGTAATAATTGGCGAAACCCAAAAACCTCAGTATCGATTTCAAACCAATAGGCCTAGGCCATTCCTGCACAGCTTGAACTTTAACCGGATCCATCTCAAAACCTTCACTGGAGATAATGTAGCCCAAAAAACGAATCCTCTGTACAGCGAACTCACATTTCTCTAGCTTAGCAAAGAGCAAATTGTCAATCAATAACTGTAATACCTCACGTACGCTCCGCCAATGAGACTCCAGATCCGGCGAATAAATCAAACTGTCATCCAAATAGACAACCACATTTTTGCCGATCAAAGGTCTAAGGATGTCATTAATAAGATTCTGAAAAAATGCTGGAGCATTGGTAAGACCAAAAGGCATAACCAGATTCTCAAAATGACCCACAGGAGTGTTAAAAGCAGTCTTCCATTCATCACCCTCCTTCATGCGCAACAAATTGTATGCCCCCGGAGATCAATTTTAGAGAACCACTTGGCCCCCACTAACTGGTTAAACAAATCAGGAATCAATGGCAGTGGGTAAAGATTGCGTACAGTAATTTTATTAATCTCATGAAAGTCCAGACAAGGACGTAAACCGCCGTCCTTTTTTTTAACAAAAAAAAATCCAACAGCCACAGGAGACTTGGAAGGCCTAATGTGACCGGTGGCCAAGCTTGTCTGTATGTATTCCTCCAAAGCCTTTCTCTCAGGAATAGTAAGATTAAATAAATGACTTTTAGGAAGAGTCGCTCCAGGGACAAATTCAATGGTACACTCATAATCTCTATGGGGAGGCAAAATTTGCGATTCCTTCTCAGAAAAAACTTTCCAAAAATCCTGAATAGGTACAAGTAATTCCCCTTTATCCACAGCAGCAATGCGCCCGTTACAACACTTGTCATAACACTTAGGGCTCCAGGACTTAATTTCATTGGTAGACCAATCCAGTACAGGATTGTGCAACTTTAACCAGGGTAACCCCAACACTACTGGAGAAGGCAAATTATTTAATACTAGCAAATCCAAATTCTCTTGGTGAATACCATTAATAGTGAGGGGAAATTCACAGACCTTGTGAGTAACACTCTTTAAGGGAGAGCCATCGACAGAAACCACGGCAATAGGGGATGACAAAAGTTTGGGTTTTAATTTAAGTTTTTCCAAGAATCCCCCATCAATCACATTCAGAGTAGAACCACAATCCACAAATACCCGAAATTCAATTAATTCTTCCTGAGCAGTGGTAGTAGCAGAAAGAAGTACACCCTTAGTATTTAAACAGGCTATACGGGCGTAACTGACATTTTTTTTTCTTTGTTCATACGAAGCACACAGTTCTTAATGAAATGGTCAGATCCACCGCAATAAAAGCACAAACCTTCAGAAAGTCTGCGGTCTTTTTCCTGAGAGCGGGGTGACATCGCCCTAATCTCCATCGGCTCTCCAATGTCAGTACAGACCCTCTCAAGACTCGGAGCTGACATGGCAGAGGATTTACTCTCATTAACCCTTGCACGCAGTCTCCTGTCCATCCGTATAGCTAATTGCATTGCCTCCTGCAAGTTTCCAGGTGAAGGATAAGCAATCAGCAGATCCTTAACCCTTTCACCTAGCCCCGCAAGAAACAAACTTTTTAAAGCTGAATCATTCCACCCCACCTGAGCAGACCACCGACGGAAGCGAGTACAATAATTTTCCACATTACCTGATCCCTGCCTCAAACGTCTTAATTCAGACTCAGCAGATGAGACACGATCAGGATCATCATACAACAACCCCAAAGCAGAAAAAAACTATCCACTGATCTAAAGCACGGATCACTAGGTTGGAGAGAAAAGGCCTATCCCTGAGGTTCTTTGCGCAAAAGTGACATTATGAACCCTATGCGCTGTGATTCATCACCAGAGGATCCGGGTCTTAAACGAAAATACAATAAACAAGCATTTTTAAAGGAAAAAAAAAAAATCTTGTTGTTCACCAAAAAATAGATCAGGCAGACGTACCTTTGGCTCTACAAAATGTGCTCCAGAACAGCTACTCACGTGTTGTTGGAGCTTGGCCACCTCCAGTGAGAGTCCCTGCAAGCGTTGAGCCAAATCCTGAACCGAGACCATGATGGAAACTGGAGGTCTTTCCTTGGAGAAATTTTTGGGCTGGACTTACTATTATGATCTGCTACAAGCACTAAGGAAAGACAGGAGATCTGTCCCTACAATAGAACTAAGCTGGATCCCTACGATGTAACGGGGAACCTGATCCTGCGATCAGACCCGCTAAAATCCTCGGCTTGTTTGAACGAAGACCTATAGATGTGAGGAAGGGATCCCTACAAGAACTAGAGACTGGGAGAAAGATGGACACCTCCTAGCAGAAATTGTAGCAGAAATAAGACAAACAAGCAACATAGAACATAGAGGTCCGAAGACCTAGCAAAACTGACTGAGAAAGGTAACAGAGCACCAAGCTAGCTCAAGAGTGGAAATTACAATGAAGTCCAGCAAGGCCAGGAGGGCGGAGCAGGATTAAATAGGCAAAAAAGGTCATGTGACCAGCAAACTAGAAAAAACCTAACAGGAGAGTTCTAACATCTCCTCAGACAGATTTCTAAAACGTAACATGGATAAAACTGAATTCATCATTTTTTCCCCGTCTCACTCAACTCCCCAACTGACCTATCCATCAACGTCAATGGCTTCCCACTCTCCCCAATCCCACAAGCTTGCTGCCTTGGGGTAACGCGGTCTCTAATCGCTCCTTCAAACTACTTATCCAAGCCCTTTCCAGTTCCTGCCGACTTCAACTCAAAAATATCTCCCGGATCCACACATTCCTCTACCACGAATCTGCAAAACACTAGTGCACACTCTCATCATCTCCCGCCTTGACTACTGCAACCTCCTGCTCTGTGGCCTCCCTTCTACCACTCTAGTACCCCTCCAATCTATCCTAAACTGTTCTGCCTGACTAATCCACCTGTCCCCCCGCTATTCCCCGGCCTCTCCTCTCTGTCAATCCCTACACTAGCTCCCCATTTCCCAGAGATTCCAGTTCAAAACCCATACAAAGCCATCCACAATCTGTTTCCTCCACATATCTGTGACCTAGCTTCCCGATACTTACCTACACGCAACCTCTGATCCTCACAAGAGCTCCTTCTCTACTCCCCTCTTATCTCCTCTTCCCACAATCACATTCAAGATTTCTCCTGTGCATCCCTCCTACTCTGGAACTCTCTACCCCAACACATCAGACTCTCGCCTACCGTGGAAACCTGCAAAAAGAACCTGAAGACCCTCTTCTTCCGACAAGCCTACAACTTGCAGTAACCCTCACTCCACCATACCGCTGCACAACCCTAACCTGTCTGACATGATGACCATCCAGATTGTCCCACGGCGATCTTGGTCACCCCTAGAGCAGTCACATCAGCAGTCACTGATGTGACTGTTCTAGAGGACAGCAGGCTATTTATTGACACAAGAGTGTAATCGCTTCTTTGCAAGTGTACAGGCAGAGCTTCTGGCAGAGAGGTCATCGGAGTTCAATCAGCTGATAAGCTCTGGTGACCTCACTTACGGCAGCACTTCTGCATGATAATTCTCTCATGCAGCAGGGCTGCCGTAAGTGAGGTCACATGAGCTCATCAGCTGATTGAACTCCTATGACCTATACCATCAGCATTTTTAAAACTTTGAAAATTCCAAAATTTTCCAAATATTCGCCAAATTTCAGATTTTTTCACAAGTAAATGCAAGTCATATTGAACAAATTTTATCACTATTATGAAGTACAGCATGCCACGAGAAAACTTTCTCAGAATCAATAGGATCCGATGAAGTGTTCTAGAGTTATTATCTCATAAAATGACACTGGTCAGAATTGTAAAATTTGGCCTGGTCATGTAAGGTGAAAACAGGCTCGGGGGTGAAGGGGCATTACAGTAATTGGCTGACCACATAGCATCATCGGGTCTATATAAGACCTGGTCACACTAGGCTCATCACAATCTAACCTTCTGACAGGCAGAGTAGGGAGAGGTGCTGCTGTATGAGGGACAGAATTGGCTGTGTAATATTATTATTATTTATTATTATAGCACCATTTATTCCATGGCGCTTTACATGTGAAAGGGATATACATAGCACAAACAATTCCAATACATTTTGAACAATACAAGTTGGCGACTGGTACAGGAGGAGCGAGGACCCTGCCCGCGAGGGCTCACAATCTACAGGGGATGGGTGAGGATACAGTATGTGAGGGTAGAGCTGGTCATGGGATATGGGCTTTTTTTCATTTTTGTGTGGTTACAGGTGACGAGCGCTTCAGCGAATTAGATGTTAGGTAAGTATTTTTTTTGGTAAATTATGAACTAATAATAAAAAATGTGTCGTTATTTCAAATAAAGGATTTTTTTCTGGCAGTGTCTTTATTTCCCAAATGTTACTATAGGATTAGTAATGGGGGCGTCTTATAGACGCCGCTCCATTACTAACATGGGTTTCATGTCAGCCGCCAATACAAGGCTGATATGAACCCTCAACCGTATTACCCCACTTGCCAACGCTACAGGGCAAGTGGGAAGAGCAGAGGCTAAGTGCCAGATTTGGTGCATCTTATGGCTGTGCCATTTCTGGGGCTGCTGAGGGCTGATATTATTAGCCTCAGAGGGGGCCAGTATCCATGGAACCTTCACTGGCTATTAATATCAACTCACATCTGTCTGTTTAGCCTTTGCTGGTTAAATTTTATAGGAGAACCCCAAGTAATTTTTTGTCTGGTGTCCCCCTGTAATCTAGCCAGTAAATTCTAACCAAACAGCTGTGAGCTGTTATTAATAGCCAGGGAACATCTTTGGCTAATGGCCCCTTCGCTGGCTAGTAATATCAGCCCCCCAGTGGTCGGCAAGTGGGGTAATATGGTTGGGGGTTCATGTCAGCTTTGTATTGGTGGTTGACATGAAACCCAGGTTAGTAATGGAGTGGCGTCTATAAGCGGAGAGGTGTTCAATTACTTACCTAACACCTAATCAGCTGAAGCCATCATCACCTGTAACAAACCAAACATAAAAAAACATAAGCCTCACCTGTCTGACATGATGACAATCCAGATTGTTCCACGGCGATCTGGGTCACCATGAGAGAAGTCACATCATCAGTCACTGATGTGACTGTTCTAGAGGACAGCAGGCTATACACTGATACTGTGTCAGTGTACAGGCTGAGCAGCCGGCAGAGAGGTCATTGGAGTTCAAACAGCTGATGAGCTCCGGTGACCTCACTTTTGGCACACTGCTGCGTGATAAATTTCTCCTGTCAGTGTATCGCGGCTGCTGAATTGAGCGATCACATTTCACCATCTCTAAACAAGACCAACTCGAGTACCTTTGTTCCCGGAGGAAACAGGGCGAAGTTTGAAATATAATTTGCACTGCTAATTGAAATTATTAAATTGTTTCTGATCTTCCCCTAAAAAATCAGGAAGGGGCATCTTACGTTTTATGGGAATGACTCCTGCTGCAGGGGCAATAGGCAATTCATCATTATTAAACCAAAGGCATCACAAGACTGAAGAGGGCTGCATTGAATTTCATTACTGGGCTATGGACAATAAATGGAACAAGGAGGCAAACAAATATTTTGAAATTGGAATTTGCCAGCTTTGTAGAATTTTGTCTGATAATTCAGTTCACAGTAAATCTATTCTCCGCTAGTCATAAGGACGTCAATGTCTCCAATTGAAAAGCCAGGTATGTGTGATTGAATTGCAGCTACACTATAGCCTCACTGACCAAGTTCCCAGAGACTCTCCTGCCTCACAGATACAGTGACCCTCCTAGGTTCTGCCCAGTTCTTTGAAGGTCGTGCAACACTTTTTCCAATTATTGTCATAAATGTATTACAAATTTTTATAAAACTGCAAAATCCTCGACTTATCTACAGTGCTGGCCAAAAGTAATGGCACCCCTGCAATTCTGTCAGATAATACTCAGTTTCTTCCTGAAAATGATTGCAATCACAAATTCTTTGGTATTATTATCTTCATTTAATTTGCTTGCAAGGAAAAAACACAAAAGAGAATGAAGCAAAAATCAAATCATTGATCATTTCACACAAAACTCCAAAAAAAGGGCTGGACAAAAGTATTGGCACCCTCAGCCTAATACTTGTTTGCACAACCTTTAGCCAAAATAACTGCGAACAACCGCTTCCGGTAACCATCAATGAGTTTCTTACAATGCTCTGCTGGAATTGTAGACCATTCTTCTTTGGCAAACTGCTCCAGGTCCCTGATATTTGAAGGGTGCCTTCTCCAAACTGCCATTTTGAGATCTCTCTACAGGTGTTCTATGTAATTCAGGTCTGGACTCATTGCTGGCCACCTTAGAAGTCTCCAGTGCTTACTCTCAAATAGTGTTGAGCCACCCCCGTAGTGTTCGAGTTCGGTTCGGTTCGTCGAACACCTTCGAACACCATTAAAACCAATGGCAGGCAAACAAAAACACATAGAAACACATAGAAAACACCTTCAAAGGTGTCCAAAAGCTGACAAACTGCTCAGAAGACACAACTAACACATGGAAAAGTGACAAGTACATATAGTCATGCGAAAAGAAAAGAGGTGGAGGAGTAAAAGGAGGGGGAGACACAGATATAGGCATGTCATGCCCTTCTAAAATCCAAAAAGTGAGAAGCCGACACGTTCAGTCCGCTCCTGCCCGTGCCACCTCCGTGTCGCCGGGTTTGTGCCAGAGCCGCGGTGAACCCTGACGGCCAGCCCCCCTCTCCCAATACTGGTGCCTGTCCGCTGGTGGGTCGAGCGAGCCCCCCTGTGGTGGAGGCAGCTCTAAGCTTTTTAATTTAAATTGTCTCTCTAATTTGAATAAATACACTTTAAATCCATTTACAAGGATCTATTGGAGGGCAAGTCTCATGCCAGCAGCCGCGTAATTCTAGCTCCAGTAGCGTCCACTAAAGCTGCTGCAGTTAAAAAGCTTTTATAAGGATCGAGCTCGGCTGTCCACCGCAAGGCATCCTACTGCCAGTCCGAGCCCCTATGCCTTGGGGTGCCTCCTGATGCTCTTCACTGAGTATCCCGTAGTCCCGAAGCATTTCCTTTGAAAAAATGAAGTGTCCAAACTACAGGTGGTGTAGCTTGCTTAACAGCCGGGATAATCCGCTGACTAGCAGACCCTGCTACTAGGCACAAAGTATTTCCTGGGCTAGATGCAGTTAAAAATTTGTAATTAGATACTCTCGTTGGATGCTGAGAAAGCATTCCATAGAGTCTCCTGGCACGCCATATATGATTCTCTTAAAAAGCTTGGGGTAGGGGTCTAGGGGACCCTTTTATAGCCAAAATCACGGCCCTGTATCGCAATACGTCACCTAGGCTGAAGATAAATGGAACTGTAGCACCCTGAGGGCTCGGTTGCTACAGAGGTATTGCACCTCACCCAGAGGTGTGATATCTCACTCTCAGGTAAGGATGTAGTGTGGATCAGGACCCGACACCTGCATGCATTACACCACATTGCCGTGGGGCAGGGCGACCAATATGCCCCTGAGATGGGCACGACAGTCCCTGTCCCTGGCTGGAGTGGGGGGAGGGAACACTGAGGAAGGGGAACCCTGTAGTGCAGGAGCAGGGAGGAAGCAGTTCCTGGGTGCATTGAGAAGGGAGTATAAAAGGTGGGCACCATCTTAGTTCAGTGCAGAGAAGTCTGAGCAGAAGTGGCAGGGAGCAGGGGCTCTGCATGAGCTCTGCTCCGGAGGCGGGCCTAGTAACAGAGGCCCAGGCCTGGAAGAGGGAGAAGGAAGGAAGAGGAGCGGAGAAGGCTCCAGGAACGAGGAACGAAGGGATCTCAGGGGTGCAGACGGGCGAGTCGCCACCGCACGCCCGAATCCACCTGCGTGGAGGGGTCAGGCCAAAGGGGGAGACTGGTCCCCGAAACTAGTGGAGGCAGGAAACGACCCTCAGCTAGAAACAGGAGGCTGTGACATTTTATGTGGCGCAGCCCCTCGCTACACCCGCTAGGAAGGCACCACATAGGGTCAGGGAAACTGGCGCCAAGTTTACCAAGAGGAGGCCCGAGGCAGCCGGACAGAAGGGTTGGTAAGAAAGGCCAGACAAAGGACACACAAAGGGGGTCCTGTGAAGCACTCCAAAGTAATCTGGGAGTTGTCTGAGCCCCTCACCTGGTGAGCACAGTACGACGTGGGCAGCCGTTACCTGCAGACGTGGTCTGGATAATAAGAACTGTGAGTAAAGGCCCTGGACTGCATCACTGACTCCGTGTCATTACTGCTGCTGCCCTGCACCATCACCCCCATCCTCCGCATACACTGCCCTGAGGCTATACTCCTCCCGTGGGGAGTTATGCTACGCTCTGCTGCACCCACAACACCAGCCTCAGCGGTCTGCCCTGGAGCGGCGGTTCACTCTGACCGCAATCCACGGGTGGCAAAGTCGGACATTTAAACATCAAAACCACATAAATAGTTCCGCCACTGGTTTGACCGCCCTGAGCCACGGAACCGGGTTGCCGCCACGGGGACTACAACCACCAGCATCCACCAAAAAGGGTCCGGCTCCGGGTGTCCCAAGGCCCAGGGGGCGCGTCAGAACATTTTCATCACCTTTCACAATCACCAATGGGACAAGGCAGGGATGTTCTCTGTCCCCTCTCTTATACATCCTAGTGACGGAGCACCTGCTCTCATCAATTCGCCATAACCCCAATATTAGGTGGATTGAGGTGGGAGGCACCGAGTACAAGTGCTCTCTATTTGCTGATGATGTCCTAGTATATATCACTCAATCACATATATCCATCCATGCTGTTATGGCTGAAATAGATCACTTTGTTACATGGTCAAATTTTAAAATCAATGCAGCGAAGTCTGAGGCCCTCGATGTCTCCCTCCCCAAATCCATATAGGATTCCATCCAGTCCAACTTTCCCTTTGCCTGGCCCTCACAGGGTATCAAATACTTAGGAATTCCTATTCATAGAGACCTCTCCCATCTATGTTCTCTTACTTTTGGGCCCTTTATTGAACAACTCCATACAGACCACGGTTGGCAAGTTAGAACTGTAAGATTCACTACGTGAACCACTGGTGTTTTGTGGAAAAGCACATGTACACTGTGTTCCAAGTTATTATGCAAAAAGTGTTTAGGAGTGATAAGGGAAGAATTTGTTTGTTTGTCAGTTAAACTCATTGATGGTGATGTGTGTCAGGGCTCTTTATATCACTGTAAGCAATTGCAGACACCTGTGCTAATTAGTTTGGCAGGTGTGTCCAATGAAAGGCAAGACTACTTAAGAAGGCTGTCTCACATTATTAAGCAGCCTACATTTTCTGCCAAAATGGGAAAGAAAAAGGATGTGTCGGCTGCTGAGAAACAACAAATTGTGGAGTGTTTAGGTCAAGGCATGACTACAATCAACATTGTGCGATGATCAGGATGAAGTGTCTTGGCAATCAAGAAGTATGTAGCTGATTCACAGTACACACGTGTGCGTGCTGATAAGGGCAAATTGAGGACTCTTTCCTACAGGCAATTACGTCAGGTTGAAAGAGCAGCGGCAAAAAAGCCTTGTCATAGCAGCAGACAAGTTTTTGAAGCTGCTGGTGCCTCCAACGTCCCCCGAACAACAAGATGCAGGGTCCTTCAGAGGTTTGCAGCTGTGCATACGCCATCCTGTCGACCTCCTCTATCCACTTCACACAAGCAGAAACGGCTCCAGTGGGCCAAACATTACATGAAGACTGATTTCAAAACTGTTTTGTTCACGGATGAGTGCCGTGCAGCGCTCGATGGTCCAGATGGATGGAGTGGAGGATGGCTGGTTGATGGACACCCCACACAAACACGGCTACAGCGCCAACAAGGAGGAGGTGGAGTAATGTTTTGGGCTGGAATCATGGGGAGAGAGATTGTCGGCCCCTTTAGGATCCCTGAAGGCGCTAAAGATGAACTCCATAATGTATGTGGATTTTCTCAAACAGCACTTCCTGCCATGGTTCAAGAAGAAGAACCGTGTATTTCACAGCAAGATCATTTTTTTGCATGATAATGCACCATCTCATGCTGCACATAAAACATCTGCATCTCTGGCTGATATGGGCATAAAAGGGGACAAACTTATGGTGTGACCCCCATGCTCCCCTGACCTCTACCCCATTCAGAACCTTTGGAGCATCATTAAAGGAGTGTCTATGATGGCGGGAGGCAGTTCACATCTAAGCAACAGCTCTGGGAGGGTATTCTGTCCTCATGCAAAACAATTGAAGCAGAAACCATCCAAAACCTGACAAATTCAATGGACGAGAGAGTTCAGAAGCTCCTTTCGAACAAGGGGTCCTATGTGAAAATGTAACATCACCTAGAATAAAGTTTTGAGTTGAAAACTGTTTGATTTCAGTTTCTAACAACCTGCTAATGCTTATAATTTCAAAAATGACCATTTTTTTGGTCTTTATTAAAATGAAAAGGTTGATCGAAAAGTTTGGGGGATCTAAGAGTGTGGCAACCCAGTAGTCATGATTACTTCGAATTCTGACAATATGAGGGTCATGCTGCAGGTAGTGCAGCAAGAAGGCACTTATGTGTCTTGCGCATCTCGGAGCCCCAAAATTATTTTCCGGGCTAGATGCAGCTAAAAATTATTATTAATTTTAAATCTGGTGAAGTTTTAGTATAGATGGCCTAATAGGATCAGTGCTGCACACTGCTACAAAGCTCAAATTATTTTCCCGTCAAGATACAGATAAACATGATTAGTAATTTTAAATCTGGTGGAGCTTATTATAGATGGCCTAATAGAATCAGTGCTGCACACTGCTACAAAGCCCAAATTATTTTCCAGCCAAGATACAGGTAAACATGATTAGTAATTTGAAAGCTTAAAACGGTTGGTAGGGTGATTTTAACCAATCATCAAGCTTTTACTCTCCCCAGGATGACACACGGGTAGAAAAGTCGTTTCGGATCCATGATTTGTTCATCTTTATGAACGTGAGTCTGTCTACATTATCAGTGGAGAGCCGCGTGCGCTTATCTGTCAGCACACCACCAGCAGCGCTGAACACACGTTCAGACAGAACGCTGGCTGCGGGGCATGACAAGATCTCCAAGGCGTAAGTGGCTAGCTCCAGCCATTTATCCAGATTGGAAGCCCAAAAAGAGCAAGGGTCCAGTGACACAGTCATGGCTTCAATGTTTACTTGGAGATACTCCTGTACCATCGTCTCTAGGCGTTGACTATGTGTCAGACTTCTTGTCTCCTGTGGCCTTGCAAAGGATGGGCTAAAAAAGTGGTGAAATGATTCCGCAAAATTGATGTTACCAGCAGATACTGTGGTTCTGTTACGGTTTGAGTGCTGAACACTTGACGGTCCCACGGTTGGCAAGTTGGAACTGTGAGATTCACTACGTGCACCACTGGTATTTTGTGGAAAAGCACATGTAAGATTCTGCAACAGTCTCTGCTGATACTCCTGCATGCGTGCATCCCTTTCTATGGCAGGAATAATTTCTGCAAATTTACTTTTGTACTGGGGATCTAACAGTGTGGCAACCCAGTAGTCAGGATTATTTCTAATTCTCACAATTCGAGGGTTATGTTGCAGGTAGTGCAGCAAGAAGGCACTCATGTGTGTTGCGCATCCAGGAGCACCAAGTCCCTGTTGTGTTGGTGGCGAGGTAACAATCATGCTTCCTTCCTCTGTCCTCTCCCCCCAACCTCGCACAACAGAAATGTGATCAAGGTCTCCCTCATCTGATGAGTCTTCCATCAGTTTGTCCTCCACTTCTTCCTGGGCTCCTGCACCTTCCTCACTAGTTTGGCTGCTACCATGCGCCCTGGTAAAACCATCTCCCCCACCCTCACATGCCTGCCGCCTTGGTGCTGCCGACCGTCTGGACCTTGCAGATGTTAGCCCTTCTGCATACAACTCCTCCTCCTCTACTTCCTCCACCTCCTCTTGTGCCACCACCTGACTCCGAATTCTGTTTAACATGTGCTCCAGCATGTAAATCACCGGAATAGTCAGGCTGATAATGGCATCGTCAGCACTAAACATCTTCGTCGCCATTTCAAAACTGTGCAGAAGGGTGCATAGGTCCCTGATCTGAGACCACTCCTCCAGCGTGATTTGCCCCACCTCTGGATCTCGTTGGCCCAGGCTATACGTCAGAACGTATTGCACCAGGGCTTGTCGGTGCTGCCACAGTCGCTGCAACATGTGCAGAGTTGAATTCCACCGGGTAGGCACATCGCATTTTAGCCGGTGAAGTGGCAGGCCCAACGACTTCTGTAGAGATGTAAGTCGCTGAGCTGCGGGATGCGAACGGCGGAAGTGAGCACACAGCGACCGTGCCCTCTGCAGAAGGCCATCTAGTCTGGGATAGTGGGCTAAAAATTGCTGGACAACCAGGTTCAACACGTGAGCCATACAAGGCACGTGTGTGACATTGCCCCGGCGAAGGGCCGCACCCAGGTTTGCAGCATTGTCGCACACGGCCTTCCCTGGTTTCAGGTCCAGTGGAGACAACCATTCATGAAATTGGTTCTCCAGAGCTGACCACAACTCCTCAGCTGTGTGACTCACATTTCCCAGACATTTCAATGTAAAAACCACCTGATGACGTTGAGCCCTACTGCCAGCATAGTAAGGAGGTGTGCAGGATCCCTTCTGCGCAGTTAGAAAGCTTGTGGCATGACCAGACAGGCTTTGGGTGCAGGTGGAAGACCGAGAGGAGGTTGAGGAGGCAGAAGCAGTGGAGGAACTTTGACATAAAGAGGATTGACGTACAACTCGTGGGGACGGCAAGACTTGGACAGCAGCCCCTTGTCCTGCTGTCACCATAGTTACCCAGTGCCCAGTCAGCGACATGTAACGCCCCTGTCCATGCCTACTCGTCCAAGTGTCTGTGGTGAAATGCACCCTGTCACACACAGAGTTTCTCAAAGAAGCGGTGATGTTGTGTGCGACATGCTGGTGGAGCGCAGGCACACCTTTCTTTGAGAAGTAGTGCCGACTGGGCATCTGGTACTGGGGCACTGCGACGGACATAAGGTCTCGAAAATCCTCTGTGTCCACCAGGCGGAAAGGCAGCATTTCTGTAGCCAAGAGCTTGCAGATGGTGAAATTCAACCTCTTAGCTTTCTCATGGCTAGGAGGAACTGGTCTTTTACTTGTCCACATCTGAGGGACCGAGGGCTGGCTATTGTGCTTAGACGGGGTTGATAAGGGTGTCCCCGGCAAACTGCCGGTCTGTGAGGAAGATGCAGGCGGACATGTTAGGTTGCCTTGATCCAAAGGTGGTGCTATCGATGTCGGACAGCGCTCAACACCAGCTGGTGTTACCACCTCCAAAGAAAATGATGACCTGCCAATCACGCTGGCTGTTGCGGGTAAAGAGGTGGAAGGTCTGCGCCCCAAAACAGGTGTGACTGCTGTCCCCCCAGTCACAGAGGATGAAGAGGCCGCGGATGCACAAGATATGGCAGACGGTGGTTGGCCCGGCCGGCTAGGCCGCATTGTAGCACACTGAGCTTCCCACTGCAACTTATGCTTCATGTCCATGTGCCGGTTCATGCATGAAGTACTCAAACTATGTATTTTTTGGCCTCTACTTAGCTTTTGCTGACAAATGTTACAGATAACACGAGTTGGGTCATCTTTATCGATCTGAAAAAATGCCCAGGCTATGCGAGGCTTAGCACCCATGCGACCTGAAGAGCCACCACGACTTGTGGTGAGAGGCAGAGTTGTGTTTGAGGATGCAGTTGTTGACGTGCTTCCAGTACTACGTCTCTGTCCAGGAAGGCGCAACCTGACCTCGTCGTCACTAGCATCTTCCTCCACCTCCTCTGCTGACCTCATCTCTTGGCTGACTGTGGGTTGACAGTAAGTGGGATCTCCAACCTCATCATCATCACCCTGTGCGTTATCACACCCGTCGTCCTCAGAGCCAACCTGTTCCTGCCCTGACAAAAAACTAAAGTTGTCGCTCCAATCAGGTATTTGAGTCTTATCATCGTCTTCCTCATTGTCTCCACCAACAGGAGTTACAGTTTGGAAATGAGGGTCTACATTATGGTCAGAACCTTCTGCGTCTGGTCCTGGATCCGACTCATAAAGATTCTGGGCATCAGTGCAGATCATTTCCTCGTCTGGATTCACAGAAGCGCTGGAGTCGACCTCTGATTCCCAGGCTATAGTATGAGTAAACAGCTCTGCAGACTCAACCATCTGTTCTACTTCATACTCAGACAGGCAGCTGGAGATTTGGGAGCTGTGAGGAAGCAAGTGCGATTGGGGTGACACCTTTGAGGACTGGAGTATTTGTGATGTTGAAGTTGATGTGGAGGAGAGCCCACTTAAAGGAGCACTTGATATCCGTTGAAGCACCTGCTGTTTTTGTGCCTCATCTGGAATTTGTAGCGATTGGCGTGGCCGTAAGAAAGGGATCTTATCACATTGTCCGCTAAAAGAAGTAGACATTTTAGTTTGGCTGGAAGATGGTCTTTCTTCTGCAGATGTTACTGTTGCTTTAACACCTACCCCACGGACACAACCTTTTTTCCCCTTCCCAACACGCCTATTCCCCTTTCCACCAGCAGCAGGCCTTTTTCCACTCATTTTGGTGGTTAACTAATTCACAACTCTGGAGTTGTTTGCACAAAAAAACAATGGATGGGAACCGAGCAGAGCTGAGTGGCCAAACTGTGGTATTAGGCCAAAACTATTGGCTGGGTTAGATGCAGAAAAAAATTATATTCAATTTGCAACCTGATGGAGGCCAGTATAGATGGACTAATAGAACAAGTCCCACACACAGCTAGAAGCCCAAATATTTTTTCAGAGGTAGATGCAGAAAATTTTTTTATTCAGTTTGCAACCTGATGGAGGTCTGTATAGATGGATTAATAGAACAAGTCCCACACACAGCTACAAGCCCAATATTTTTTTCAGAGGTAGATGCAGAAAAAAATATATTCAGTTTGCAACCTGATGGAGGTCAGTATAGATGGACTAATACAACAAGTCCCACACACAGCTAGAAGCCCAATATTTTTTCAGAGGTAGATGCAGAAAAAAATATATTCAGTTTGCAACCTGATGGAGGTCTGTATAGATGGATTAATAGAACAAGTCCCACACACAGCTAGAAGCCCAATATTTTTTCAGAGGTAGATGAAGAAAAAAATATATGCAGTTTGCAACCTGATGGAGGTCAGTATAGATGGACTAATACAACAAGTCCCACACACAGCTTGAAGCCCAATATTTTTTCAGAGCTAGATGCAGAAAAAAATTATATTCAATTTGCAACCTGATGGAGGTCAGTATAGATGGACTAATAGAATGATGCTATGCCCAAAAGATTTTACTTCACTAGGTGCAGTAAAAAAATTGGTATTCTATACACAGGTGGTATATCTTGCAACACAGATAAGCTACTCCACTGACTAACACACTCTGCAATAGACCAAAAAGGATTAGCTTTGCTATATTCAGCCAAATGCTGTGAAAAAAACTTGCACAGCACTGGCACAGACCTGCCTGGCAAAAACTGATAGGAACTGATGTAACCTGTCCTGAAAAGGACTCCAATTACAATTAGTCTTTACTCCCACAATCTATCTATTTAAGAGCACAGACCTGCCTGATAAAAGTCGTAGGAAATGCTGTAACCTAGTCCTTAAAAGGACTGCAATCACAATTATTCCCTACTCCCAAGCTATCTGTAGATTTGTGCGAAAATTGGCTTGAAATTAACAAGGTATAGCGCACACAGCAACAGCGGTGCCGTCTAACACGCAGCTGCAGCAGTGAGAAAATGGTGGCGACGGGGAAAATGGCTTGGTCTTATAGGGCAAGGACATGTGACATACACTGCCAATGACACATGCCCTTGCTTGTGTGAAAAAAAGCACTTCGCTCCGTGTGTGCGCTGCTGATAGGCTGACAGATTGCACCTCCCCACTGTAAATGCGGGAAAGAGAAAAAAAAAATGGAGATCTTCATTGTTCCTGCAGAGATCCATCCCCTGCCCCTCCCCCCACCCCGCTGTACACTCAAACTGCGTATTAACATTAATTTTCATCATTACTGAGAAAAAATCCAGTTATGATTTTGGTGCATGAACAGTTATCGAACATAACCTCGAACAGCCGAATTTTTCTCAAATTGTTCGTGTTCGCCGATCGGCTCGAACACCGCCCAAAACAGCTCGAATTTGAGATTGGCGAACAGTTCGAGTAGAACAACGCTCATCTCTACTCTCAAACCATTTTATAGTGCTTTTGGAAGTGTGTTTTGAGTCATTGTCCTGCTGGAAGACCCATGACCTCGGAGGGAGACCCAGCTTTCTCACACTGGGCCCTACATTATGCTGCAAAATTAGTTGGTAGTCTTCAGACTTCATAATGCCATGCACACGGTCAAGCAGTCCAGTGCCAGAGGCAGCAAAGCAACCCCAAAACATCAGGGAACCTCCGCCATGTTTGACTGTAGGGACCGTGTTCTTTTCTTTGAATGCCTCTTTTTTTTCCCTGTACACTCTATGTTGATGCTTTTTCCCAAAAAGCTCTACTTTTGTCTCATCTGACCAAAGAACATTCTTCCAAAACGTTTTAGGCTTTCTCAGGTAAGTTTGGCAAACTCCAGCCTGGCTTTTTTATGTCTCGGGGTAAGAAGTGGGGTCTTCCTGGGTATCCTACCATACAGTCCCTTTTCATTCAGACGTTGACGGATAGTACGGGTTGACACTGTTGTACCCTCGGACTGCAGGGCAGCTTGAACTTGTTTGGATGTTAGTCGAGGTTCTTTATCCACCATCTGCACAATCTTGCGTTGAAATCTCTCATCAATTTTTCTTTTCCGTCCACATCTAGAGAGGTTAGCCACAGTGCCATGGGCTTTACACTTCTTGATGACACTGCGCACGGAAGACACAGGAACATTCAGGTGTTTGGAGATGGACTAGTAGCCTTGAGATTGCACATGCTTCCTCACAATTTAGTTTCTCAAGTCCTCAGACAGTTCTTTGGTCTTCTTTCTTTTTTCCATGCTCAATGTGGTACACACAAGGACACAGGACAGAGGTTGAGTCAACTTTAATCCATGTTAACTGGCTGCAAGTGTGATTTAGTTATTGCCAACACCTGTTAGGTGCCACAGGTAAGTTACAGGTGTTGTTAATTACACGAATTAGAGAAGCATCACATGATTTTTCAAAGGGTGCCAATACTTTTGTCCACCCCCTTTTTTAGGTTTGGTGTGGAATTGTATCCAATTTGGCTTTAGGACAATTCTTTTTGTGTTTTTTCATTGAAGACAAATTAAATGAAGAGAATAATACCAATGAATTTGTGATTGCAATCATTTTCAGGAAGAAACTGAGTATTATCTGACAGAATTGCAGGGGTGCCAATACTTTTGACCAGCACTGTAACTAAGAAGGGAGTGAATGTTGCCTATTGGAAGGGAGATTTATTTCTAATCCAGTGTTGTGTCAGTTAGATCTGCTTCGTTCCTGTATTGTGGAGGTTGATGCGTCAGAGGTTCAGACCAGACACCAATAATGCGAGAGCTGATGTTTTTTCTCATATTTTTTGTGCTTTATTTTTATTTGCACATATTCATCTTTCTTTCATATCTTTTTTTTAAATCATATAATAAATAATAATAATAATCACTTTTTTGCTTTTTTGTATATTTTGTATGTTAGTTAGTGTTCAGCGATACCTTCCGATATCGGGAAATATCGGATCGGATTGGATCGGACGATACCCAAAAAATATCGGATATCGCCGATTCTGATACCGGAAACCAATGCAAGTCAGTGGGACACAAATATCGGAATGAAAATAACCCCTTTCTTTCCTTGTAGGTTAATTCAACATGAAGGAAAACAACTAAGAATAATGTAGAATGTATTACATGAAAAGCCGGCAATTCAGCAGCAGCATACACCGGTACCCGACAATTTAGAACAGAAAGAATAGAGCATCACACATAGATTAGATAGATAGAAACATGTCAGTCACATATATAAGAAGTACAGTGACACTGTTTCTTACTGTACTTGTCATTTAGTGTTAAAGGATTTATTTAAGAAAATAATAGTGTTTTCATGCACTGTCTCTTTAAAAAAGCCGGCCGGCAATTTAGCATCGGTACCTGACAATTTAGAATAGAAAGAATAGAGCATCACACATAGATTAGATAGATAGAAACATGTCAGTCACATATATATGAAGTACAGTGATAGTGTTGATTACTGTACTTGTCATTTAGTGTTAAAATAAAGGATTTATTAAAAAAAAAATTGGCGTGGGGTTCCCGTAATTTTAGTCTCTAGCGGAGGTTAAGCAGACGGCTGGGGCAGATGTTTGAAGCCTGGGAAGGGGGTAATACCCACGGAGCTTCTCAGGCTACTAATATCAGCCCCCAGCTGAATACCTAGCCTTTACTAGCTATTAAAATGGGGGACCCCCGCAAAAAAAATTACGTGGGGTCCCCCCTATTTTAATAGCTAGAAAAGGCTAGGCAGACAGCTGGGGGCTGATATTAATAGCCCAGGAAGGGTGCCATGAATATTGGCCCCCTCCCAGGCCAGAAACACCAGCCGTCAGCCACCCCAGAAATGGCGCATCCATAGGATGCGCCAATTCTGGCACTTAGCCTTGCTCTTCCCACTGCCCTGTAGTGGTGGCAGTGGGGAAATAGGGCTGGGGTTGATGTCAGCTTATAATGCCAGCTGACATCAAGCCCAGGTTAGTAATGGAGAGGCGTCTATAAGACACCCCCATTACTAACCCCATAGTCAAAGTAAAAAAAACCATAAACACCCAGAATAAAGTTCGTTAATTGAAATAAACACACAATTCTTTATTGTTCTAAATTAAACCATACTTACCATCACGCCCATTCCAGCTGAAGCCAATGTCTTCTGCAATAAAATTAAAATAATAAACCAACATCATCCTTACCTTTCCATGGTTCCCAGGATGGCTCCAGCTCTGCTACATTTACATGACAGGCTGGAGCGCAGCAGAACGCTGCCATCCAGCTTGCCATGCTGCAGACACTGAGAAGCGCAGGCATGCTTGCGCTCCTCAGTGTCTGGCTGTGACGGCATGAAGATGAGTCGAGGTCATGTCCAATGAACTCAGCTCACCTCATGCACGTGACTGACAGCGTGGGAAAATTCTCCTGCGCTATCCATGAGCGCAGGAGAATTCTCTCACGCTCACTGCAAGCGCAGGAGAATTTTCCCACGTTGTCAGTGATGTGCATGAGGTGAGCTGAGTTCATTGGACATGACCTGGGCTCATCTGGATGCCGTCACAGCCAGACACTGAGGAGCGCAAGCATGCCTGCGCTTCTCAGTGTCTGCGGCATGGCAAGCTGGATGGCTGCTTTCGGCTACGATCCAGCCTGTCATGTGAATGTAGCAGAGCTGGAGCCATCCTGGGAACCATGGAAAGGTAAGGATGATGTTGGTTTATTATTTTACTTTTATTGCAGAAGACATTGGCTTCAGCTGGAATGGGCGTGATGGTAAGTATGGATTAATTTAGAACATTAAAAAATTGTGTGTTTATTTCAATTAAAGGACTTTATTCTGGGTGTTGTGTTTTTTTTTAAATACTTTACTAGAAATTCATGGCGGTCATGTCTAATATTGGCGTGACCCCATGAATTTCGGGCTTAGGGCCAGCTGATAATACCAAGCTGGCCCTAACCCCTTTATTACCCAGTGAGCCACCGCACCAGGGCCCTAGATGAGTTGGTTACAGCGCCTGAAGATGGTGCTTTTATGAACGCGCCATTTTCTGGGGTGGTTGCGGACTGCAATTTGCAGCGGGGGGGGGGGGCCCAGAAAGCTTGGGCCTCCCTGCGCTGCAGATTCCAGCCCCCAGCTGCCTAGTTGTACCTGGCTGGACGCAAAAATAGGGCGAAGACCCATGTATTTTTTTTTTAAATTATTTCATGAAATTCATTAAATAATTTTTAAAAAAAGGGCTTCCCTATATTTTTGTGTCCGGCCAGGTACAAATAGGCAGCTGGTGGTTGGGGGCAACCCGTTCCTGCCCGCTGTACCTGGCTGGGCACAAAAATAGGGCAAAGCCCCACGTATTTTATTTTTTTAATTATTTCATGAAATTCATGAAATAATAATAAAAAAAGGGCTTCCCTATATTGTTGTGTCCGGCCAGGTACAAATAGGCATCTGGTGGTTGGGGGCCACCCGTTCCTGGATGCTGTACCTGGCTGGACGCAAAAATATGGCGAAGCCCACGTCAAAATTTTTGGGAAAAATTAATTACAAAATAATAAAAAAATCAAAATAATTTAGGGACTGCATCTTTATTAACCCCTCACGTGGAGGGGTTAATAAAGATGCAGTCCCTAAATGTGTTTTTTTTTTTTTTTTTTTTATTGAATTTTTCACCAAAAATTTGACGTGGCCTTCGCCATATTTTTGTGTCCAGCCAGGTACAGCAGGCAGGAACCGGCTGCCCCCAACCCCCAGATTTCTATTTGTACCTGGCTGGTAACAAAAATACAGAGAAGCCCTTTTTTTAATTATTTCATGAATTTCATGAAATAATTAAAAAAAATTGCCGTGGGGCTTCGCCCTATTTTTGTGTCCAGCCAGGTACAGCAGGCAGGAACGGGCTGCCCCCAACCACCAGCTGCCTATTTGTACCTGGCCGGACACAACAATATAGGGAAGCCATTTTTTTTTAATTATCTCATGACTTTCATGAAATAATTTAAAAAAAAAATACGTGGGGCTTCGCCCTATTTTTGTGTCCAGCCAGGTACAACTAGGCAGCTGGGGGCTGGAATCCGCAGCGCAGGGAGGCCCAAGCTTTCTGCCCCCCCCCCCCGCTGCAAATTGCAGTCCACAGCCACCCCATAAAATGGCGCGTTCATAGAAGCGCCATCTTCTGGCGCTGTACCCAACTCATCCAGGGCCCTGGTGCAGTGGCTCACTGTGTAATAAAGGGGTTAGGGCCAGCTTGGTATTATCAGCTGGCCCTAAGCCCAAAATTCATGGGGTCACACCAATATTAGACATGACCGCCATGAATGTCTAGTAAAGTATTTAAAAAAACACAACACCCAGAATAAAGTCCTTTAATTGAAATAAGCACACAATTTTTTAATGTTCTAAATTAAACCATACTTACCATCACGCCCATTCCAGCTGAAGCCAATGTCTTCTGCAATAAAAGTAAAATAATAAAGCAACCTCATCCTTACCTTTCCATGGTTCCCAGGACGGCTTCAGCTCTGCTACATTCACATGACAGGCTGGATCGCAGCTGAATGCTGCCATCCAGCTTGCTATGCCGCAGACACTGAGACAGCGTGGGAGAATTCTCCTGCTCATGCGGTGAGCGTGAGAGAATTCTCCCACGCTGGGGTGGCATTGAGATGACAGGCTGGATCGCAGCTGAGCGCTGCCATCCAGCATGCCATCCTTCATAGACACTGCAGAGCGCAGGCATGCTTGCGCTCTGCAGTGTCTCTGAAGGATGAAAAGCTGGATGGCAGTACTCAGCTGCGATCCAGCCTGTCATCTCAATGTCATCCCAGCGTGGGAGAATTCTCCTGCTGAAGCGCTGAGCGCAGGAGAATTTTCCCACGCTGTCAGTGACGTGCATGAGGTGAGCTGAGTTCATTGGACATGAACTCGGCTCATCTTTATGCCATTACAGCCAGACACTGAGGAGCACAAGCATGCCTGCGCTTCTCAGTGTCTGCGGCATGGCAAGCTGGATGGCAGCTTTCGGCTGTGATCCCGCCTGTCATGTGAATGTAGCAGAGTTGGAGCCGTCCTGGGAACCATGGAAAGGTAAGGATGATGTTGGTTTATTATTTTACTTTTATTGCAGGAGATCGTTGGCTTCAGCTGGAATGGGCGTGATGGTAAGTATGGTTTAATTTAGAACATTAAAAAATTGTGTGTTTATTTCAATTAAAGGACTTTATTCTGGGTGTTTGTGTTCTTTTTTTAACTTTGACTATGGGGTTAGTAATGGGGGTGTCTTATAGACGCCTCTTCATTACTAACCTGGGCTTGATGTCAGCTGGCATTATAAGCTGACATCAACCCCAGCCCTATTACCCCACTGCCACCGCTACAGGGCAGTGGGAAGAGCGAGGCTAAGTGCCAGAATTGGCGCATCCTATGGATGCGCCATTTCTGGGGTGGCTGACGGCTGGTGTTTCTAGCCTGGGAGGGGACCAATATTCATGGCACCCTTCCTGGGCTATTAATATCAGCCCCCAGCTGTCTGCCTAGCCTTTGCTAGCTATTAAAATAGGGGGGACCCCATGTAATTTTTTTTGGGGTCCCTCATGTTAATAGCTAGTAAAGGCTAGGTATTTAGCTGGGGGCTGATATTAGTAGCCTGGGAATCTCCGTGGGTATTACCCCCTTCCCAGGCTTCAAACATCTGCCCCAGCCGTCTGCTTAACCTCCGTCAAATTTTTTTTGGGAACCCCACGCCAATTTTTTTTTAATAAATTCTTTATTTTAACACTAAATGACAAGTACAGTAATCAACACTATCACTATACTTATTATATATGTGACTGACATGTTTCTATCTATCTAATCTGTGTGTGATGCTCTATTCTTTCTGTTCTAAATTGTCGGGTACCGATGCTGAATTGCCGGCCGGCTTTTTTAAAGAGACAGTGCATGAAAACACTATTATTTTTTTTAATAAATCCTTTAACAGTAAATGACAAGTACAGTAAGCTGAGCGCTGCCATCCAGCTTGTCATCCTTCAGAGACACTGCAGAGCGCAGGCATTATGGGAACTTCCGATTCCGGTATTCGATATTCTAAAAGTATCGAAACTCAGTATCGGAACTCCGATACCGCGAATATCGGTCGATACCCGATATTTCAGTATCGGAATGCTCAACACTAATGTTAGTATGTTTTATTGGATTGTAGAAATTTAGGGTTTCCACGTGTTACTTTACTTAATGGAGTTGTTGTCCCTTCGTACTGTATGTTGGAGGGCTGTGGGAGCCTAGTCTATTGACTTTTGTCTCATCGCTCCAAATCACCTGTTTCCAATCTTCTACTGTCCACTATTTGCACTTTTTTGCAAACTCCAGCCGATGCATCTTATGACGATACTGATGTCAAGGATTCTTCACCTTTTTTCCGGCCACCATTGCAGATTTGAGTAACATTCGTCGCACGGTGCTTGCATGGACGTCTGTGATCTCACTATTATGAAGCATACGAGCCACCTCCACTGTCGTGTTTGATGCGCAAGAACTGATAGACCTTGTTATGAACCGACTTGTTCACTCTGACATTTTGCCTGGACGTCCACCACTTGGCTTCTGAATGGATGGACGGACTTCATTTCATATTCTTCCAACTGTAATGGCGCTCACATGATGCAATTTGACAATTTCTTGTCGGAGAGACCTCTATCGATGAGCTGGATGATGCTGTTTCTCTTTTCTTGGGGAATCTTGTTCATGGCTCCTCCTCAATTGGAAACAGTGACCTTCCGCTTGGGAATCAACCTAATAACTGTTGGCAGCGGATCATTCAGGATACTCTCAAAGCATGTTGACAACAGAGCAAAGCTTTAATTAGCTATAAACAGGTACAGATCTGATAGGCTTTGTGGAAACTGGAATATACATATCTTAAGTGTCTCTGTGCAGCATCAGCAGGCTGCTTCTCCTCTTATGCACAGACACAAGAAACTGATCACAGTCACATGGTCTTTTATGTGCGTGAGCCTCTGTGAGTTTTTTTTTTTCTTTTTTAATTTAGAGACAATACACAAACCTAGCAATCAAACACTTTCATACACAGGAATGGAGTTGTTGCATTAAACATATTCCAACACCCCCACTCAACAATTACTTATCCTGTTAGTCCCATTGTGGTTCTGAAGTCCTCAAACTTGGCTCTTGGCAATGGTTTTGTCATACCATCAGCTAACATCTTGTCAGACTCGCAATAGACAAACTCTAGTACACCACGTTCTACTAAGTCACGTAAGTGGTGATGTTTAACGTCGATGTGTTTAGTCCTTGCACAAATCTTCTCACTGCTGGCAAGTTTAATACATCCTTGGTTGTCCTCATAGATAAATGTTGGCTGAGCTAGTGGCTTGCCGAAATCTTCTGCTTCTCGTTGACAGGCAGTTTTTGCATCTCTTGCTATGACTGTGGTTCCGGCTCAGGATGTGTTCTGACTAGTGTTGAGCATTCCGATACTGTAATATCGGGTATCGGCCGATATTCGCGGTATCGGTGTTCCGATACTGAGTTCCGATACTTTTACAATATCGAATACCGGAATCGGAAGTTCCCATAATGCCTGCGCTCTGCAGTGTCTCTGAAGGATGACAAGCTGGATGGCAGCGCTCAGCTGCGATCCAGCCTGTCATCAGAATGCCATCCCAGCGTGGGAGAATTCTCCTGATTGTTTAAAAGCCGGCAGGCGGTAAAAAGCCGGCGGGCGGTAAAAAGCCGCCGGCTTTTAAACAATCACACAGCCCCATACTGCTTCCCCGCAGCCTCCCACCCCGATCCTCAGCTCCCCTCGCCACCTCACATCCCGATCGTAAGTGAGGACAGGGCGGGGAGCGCAGCACCAGAGAGCGGGGAGCGAAGGACCCGGGCGGGGAAGCCGGCAGTGAAAAGACTTCACCGCCGGCTTTCCCGTTCTGTGCTGCGCTCTCCCGCCGGTTATTTCAAATGAACAGCTGAGGTATCAGGTGATGCTGATCAGCTGTTCATTTGAAGTAGCCGCGGTGCCCTCAGAGGGTTCATGTGAGTTCATGCTTCACTGCATTGCATGAACTCACATGAACTTTCCCACGGCCGCACAGGTCAGCCACACCTCCCAGACCATCAGACCCATCATGATTGGTGTGTGCACGGTGTCTGTGCGATGTCTGCGGGTGTGTGCGGGTGTGTGCGCGATGTCTGCGTGCACGCAGACATAGGCCGATGTGACACTACTACTCCCATCAGCCTATGTCTGTCCCCCATCCACTAGGGCCAGCAGGATCAGCTCGATGGGAGCAGTAGTTCCCATCAGCCTGATCCTGCTATTTAAACTGCCCCATATGTTATTTTTGCCCCTATACATCTTTTATTCTTTTAGGCCCCCATATATATATTTTTTTTTGGCCCCCAATAAATTTTAAATACACTTCATTGGTGGCCAGTGGTTACCTAAAATAAATTAGTTTATGTAATGCACACGCCCGGGCTGAGCGGCGTGTGCGTGTATATGTAGTGATTCCACTGGACCGTGCCGGAGAGTGAATGCCTGGAGGGGCGTAACTAAGTATTCACCCGATCCGAACAGGGTCGCACGACAGCATACGACGCCAGTGCACCAAGGAGGAACCGAGCAGAGGGACCAGGTGCTACTCCAGGACAGACCCCGGACACGGCTGTTGACCCACACCGGGGAATACAGGAACAGACAGGTTAGGCTGGCACACAGACTGGTGGGTATAGGCAGGCACGACTGGTATGCAGGCAGGCGGGTATGCAGGCAGGGGGGTACAGGCAAGCACGGCTAGAGTGCAGACAGGGAGGCACTAGCAGGTTGGAACACAGGCGGGATTGGACCCAGTACACACTGGGACTCAGGAACAGAACCACAGATGTGGCGGACAAACACAGCAGAGTGAGGCCGCCCAGAGTGGTGAGCGAGAGCAGGGCAAGACGAGACCGCCTAGAGCGGTGAGCGAGAGAAGAGCAGGACGAGGCCGCCTGGAGCGGTGAGCAAGAGTAGAGCAGGACGAGGCCTCCTGGAGCGGTGAGCAAGTGTAGAGCAGGACGAGGCCGCCTGGAGCGGTGAGCAAGAGTAGAGCAGGACGAGGCTGCCTGGAGCGGTGAGCAAGAGTCAGAGCAGAGCGAGACTGCCAGAGCAGCGAGCAAAGGGTCAGAGCAGAGCGAGACTGCCGGAGCAGCGAGCAAAGGGTCAGAGCAGAGCGAGACTGCCGGAGCAGCGAGCAAAGGGTCAGAGGAGAGCGAGACTGCCGGAGCAGCGAGCAAAGGGTCAGAGCAGAGCGAGACTGCCGGAGCAGCGAGCAAAGGGTCAGAGCAGAGCGAGACTGCCGGAGCAGCGAGCAAAGGGTCAGAGCAGAGCGAGACTGCCAGAGCAGCGAGCAAAGGGTCAGAGCAGAGCGAGACTGCCGGAGCAGCGAGCAAAGGGTCAGAGCAGAGTGAGACTGCCAGAGCAGCGAACAAAGGGTCAGAGCAGAGCGAGACTGCCGGAGCAGCGAGCAAAGGGTCAGAGCAGAGCGAGACTGCCGGAGCAGCGAGCAAAGGGTCAGAGCAGAGCGAGACTGCCGGAGCAGCGAGCAAAGGGTCAGAGCAGGGCGAGACTGCCGGAGCAGTGAGCAAAGGGTCAGAGCAGAGTGAGACTGCCGGAGCAGCGAGCAAAGGGTCAGAGCAGAGCGAGACTGCCGGAGCAGCGAGCAAAGGGTCAGAGCAGAGCGAGACTGCCGGAGCAGCGAGCAAAGGGTCAGAGCAGAGCGAGACTGCCGGAGCAGCGAGCAAAGGGTCAGAGCAGAGCGAGACTGCCGGAGCAGCGAGCAAAGGGTCAGAGCAGAGCGAGACTGCCGGAGCAGCGAGCAAAGGGTCAGAGCGGGGCGAGAACCGCAGGAGCGGAGAGCGAGGCAGGGCAGAGGGGACAGGGCTCTGTTCACACGGAACAGACAGGAAGGGAAAGGCAGAACCAGATACCCACAGGGTACTTGCAGTGAAGTAGCGAGTGGACCACAAACTCACAAACGGAAGTACAGTGACAACGAACAGGAGTTAGGTACGAGTTCAGACTCTGCAGGAAAAGGAAAGGTACGGACATAGAGAAAAACAGAAAACAGGCTAGAAGAGTATACAGACAAGAACAGACACAGTAGCAAGATACAGGAGCGGGTCTAGGTATGCGGCCCCTAGAAGGCGGAACGAACAGGCAAGGAGCGAGTTCAGACAGGCCTGGAAATACAGCCTCCAGGAAAGGCAGGCAAGCAAACACAGAAAGGGACCTGGCACATTCAGAGTGAAAGAGCACACTGAATGAAACACAATGCTCAGGCAGGGTTTCTTGGGAGGAGCTGGGTTAAATACCAGGTGACAGACAGCAATAGGCTGAGAACGCATCAGGGGTGTGTCCGCAGCAGGTACAAGAAGCAGTAAGTGATCGGGCGCCGCCCTTAAGCAGCAGAAACAGAGGCAAGCAGACAGCATGGAGGGAAGCCAGGCTAGCAGACTGGACTGGAGATCAAGTGCGCGCTCTTGCACAGTGGGAGATGGACCACTATGCAAGGACGCCGACAAGTGTGTTACCGTTTATACATTACCTGTCCCCGCCGATCGCCACCTAAAATAAAGTAAAAAATAAAAAACTACACCTATACTCACCTAGACACCTAATTCCCCGAAGCCATCGATCTCCTGTAATAAAATATAAAATAATAAGCCACAACCTTATCCTTACCCCTCCGTAGTAGTCCACAAGTGTCCCACGATGATCTCCAGTTTAGAGCAGCCACATAGAATGTGACCGCTCTAAACCGCTGCCGCCGCCTGAATGACGGGGCCGTAAAGCAGCCCCGTCATTGCATAAGCGGGTTCGCCGGAGTTCAGGCATCGCTGCTCTGGTTAGCTCCTTTACGGCCCTGCTGTACCGTGAGAAATTCCCACGGTACAGCAGTGCCGTAAAGGAGGTCTCCGGAGCTGCGCTGACTGAATGCACTCCGGTGACCTCAGTCAGGGCTCACGCTGCCGGGAGCGGACGTGTTCCCGGCAGTGTGAGCTTACAGCAGCCATGCACAGTTGTCACCATCTCCAGATGTGACAGCTGTGCATGGGAGATCAGCGCAGGAACGTGGACAGGTAACTATTTTTTTTTTGTAAACTAAGAATTAAATAAAATGGTGTGTTTTATTTCAAATAAATTATTTTTTTCTGGGTGTAGTGTGGAGCGTGTAGTGTGCAGGAGCAGATAAAGATGGCTGTGAAGGGAGCAGCAGATGAGACTGAAACTGCTGAGCAGTTAAGGTACCTGTTAAAGTTACAGCAACAGGATATGGTGCAGGAACGGCAGAGGCTGTTGGCACCGTATAGAATGGCGGCTGCGGACCATTCTGTGAGTTCTCCTGGGGCGCCGATATTGTCCCAGAGAGCCCGGGGAGGTGGTAAGAGATGTTGTGAACAGGGTCCTAAGACTATCGTGTGTGTTTTTTAAAAAAAATCCCCCTACAGGTGTGGGTGTCCAAAAGGGGCGGAGTCTCAAAAGGGGGCGGAGTTTCAAAAGAGCGGGGAGTGTAGAAAATCAAAATTGGTTACTGGTTGTGGGTTGGTACCGCCTAAAAATGACAATTTGACCGTTGATAACGGGGTAGCTCCAGTAGAAGGGGTTGATGTCAAAGTGGGAGGTGACTTGTTGGTCCACAACACCATGGGGAGTGACACAGACCCCATAGCTGATGGTGACACTACGACAGTAGAAAGAGAGTTCAGTCAGGAGGAGCTAGATGAGGTGAAAAAGTCCCCCTCTCGTCGTCACGGCTCAAGGGCCACAAAAAAGTTGCTCCTGTAGCCTTTGCTGAAAGGGCAAATAAAGAAAATGCAATGTTGTGTGCCTTTATTCCAAGTGTGGATCCTCCTTTAGAAGATCTGGAGGAAGAGTTGGATGCAGTTCTGCAGATTGGTTACAAGCAGGATGATCTACTGAGACAGAAGGATCAGGAACCGGCAGCCCTGAAAGAGGAGGTGGCCAATCCTGACCAAGAGCTGGAGCCTGTCAGGCAGCAGTATCAGAGTGACGTGCGGCAACTAAGGAAAAACCAGGAGAACATGTCCTCAGACCAGCTGAACCTGGAGTCTGAACGGCAGAAAATAAACCAGGCTGTGAGGAACTTACAGCGAGAACTGGAGGAAAACAGCAAGGAAGTCAACAATTGGAAGGAAAAGTTCCAGAAAAATAAAGAGGAGGTTTTTCAGTTGGAGCTTGACCAAGAGGAGTTTGAAGATGAGCTGTGCGAGGTGAAAGATCGTTTCTCCTGGTACAGTTAGAGCTGATGCAGGTGAAGCAAAGCTGGATGAGGGTCTACACCAGAGGGATAGGGAGCTGTCTACCTTAAAAGAGGCACTGCAGGATGAAGTTTCTGGACGTGACCAAAACCTAGAACGACTGCGTGAACAGTTCAACCGGGAGCTGTGTGACTCCAAGAAGGAGTATGGTGAACTCCTGAGGGAGCTGCAGCAATTCCAGGACCAAGTAAAGCCTCTAATGCAGGAGAAGGAGCGGCTGGTGGACTCTCTGTACCAGCGAGACCGGGAGCTATCCGCCCTGAAAGAGGCAATAAAAGATGAAGTGTATGGTCACGCCCGTGAGGCAGAAAAGAGGCATGAAAAGTTCAATAAGGAACTGCAACAAATCAAGAGAGACTATGAGGATCTCCTCAAGGTTAAGGAAAAACTAGAGGATGATAAAACTGATGCAGAGCACATGCGCCAAGTGATTGAGACTACTCTACAGGTCACCCGTGATGAGAATAACGATCTCCGCAGAAAGATCCCAGGTCTGGAAGCTCAAGTGGAGGAGCTGCAGGCGTTCTGTGGTGATCTTCAGAGGCCTCAACTGATACTGCCTGTCATGGAGGTTGGCACCCTAGTATACGAATATGGCGCCCACATTCATCGGCGGCTGTCCCTCACTTTCCCTGCTAGACCCTGATAATGTGAGTTATAAACAGGTAATGAGTGACTGCCTATTCTAATACATTTTTCATACTATGCTAATAGATAAACAGAGAATGCAGCATAATGGCAAACTTATCTCATATTCTGGAAATCACCCCTTTCAATATCAGTTGAGGCTTTTTAAGATAGGGCAGTTTTAAGTCTATATTATATATGAAAGTTTATCATGTTTAAGACTTCACTGACCCATTTGTGATTATCTATTTCCATTTTTTGACTCAATGCTAAGTAGTCCCTAAGGGATTTTGGACGGATCTTGATATAATCATGAACCTTCTTACTTGCAAGTCACAGGGGTTTTTTGATGTGTTTTAAAAGGAATCAGAATAAAAATTATTTTTAGAGGTTTTTTCATGTTTACACATATTCTAGTTACCTCTATTTCAATAGAGTTTTTTGTACGTTCAAAGTGATCTCCAGAGGGCAGAGATGTGCCTTAAGGGTATAATCTTCAGGATGGAGGAGTCTATGGGAGAAGGGAGGTATGAAGAAAATGCCTCTTCGAATAATGCGAGCTTGGATGATTCGGTGGATGTAAGAGCCGAGATCAAGGAGCTCAAGGAGACGTTACAAGCCCATTTGAAGCAAGAGAAGCTTGAGAGACTGGCTGTCGAGAGCCGAGTGGGCGCATTGGAGACAGAGAGGTCTGAGAGAATTCTGCTGATAAAGGAGCAGTTGAAGCAGGAAGAGCTTCAGAGATGGGTTGCTGAGAGGCAAGTAGCTGACCTAGAGGAAGAAGTTTTCGAGCTCAAAGGTCACCTGGCAAAGTACCAGTCAGTGAATGAGGCCTCCTTGGAGAAGGAAAAGGGAAAACAAGTTGCGCTTAATCCTTTATACCATTAGAAGGTGGACCTGAGAAGAGCTGTGAGAGTGTTAAAAGAAGATAAATTTGAAATGGAAGTGATCAAGACGAGAATTCTTGAGTTCATAGCTGTAAGTCAGCTCAGGGGAAGCATACAGGGTGAAGAAGCTGAAAGCCAGTTGTCCCTGAAACCTGAGCCAAATGATCATTTGGAGACAGCTGGTGAGACAGAAACGTCTCGGTACAAGTGCCTCATAGATGTACCCGAAGATTTGAGAGAAGAATGCACCAGAGAGTCAGTGCATGAAGAGTTCAAGAAGGCCATGGGAGCCTGTGAGGTCCTGTCCACAACTGAAGTCACAGTGAAGAGGGTGGCTATCCTAAGTGACATGCACTGGCAATGTATTCGCACGAAGCAGTTTGTCCGGTTGAAGATGGAACAAGCCATTAGACAACTGGAGGTTATGAGAAAAGCTCAAAGTCTGCAGGAAGAAGTCATCCGGGTGCCTCATGCTCTGGAAAGAAAGCTCATTGGGAGAAATGGCCGAACCATGCAAATGATGCTAAAGAAGTCTGGTGTGATGAAAGTAAGCAGTCCACGTGATCGTCAGGACTGGATACCAGATGAAGACGGCATGGTGTCATTCTCCGCTGTAGGAACGGAAGAAAGTCTTGCATATATATACATGCTGATGGAGTACCGAGTGACCTACCTGCGAGAGGTAGAACAGTTGAATCTCGCCAGACTGCGAATGGAAAGACCGCAACGCCTGAGAAGCAGAAGATGGCAGCCGTCTAGAAATTGTGAGACCAGACAGAGAAAGGGCCCTTCAAATAATAGGATGGCTACAGTTGAAGTTAGAGACATTTCAAGATTTCCTGAGGATAGTGGGCATGGTTTTAGAGGTAGTGAGACCTCCAGTAACTCAGGTCTGAGAGGACCATACAAATGACCCAATAGAGTACGGGACAGCACGAAGTCAGACCTGACTTTAGATACAAGGGCAAGTAAGCCACACTGGTGTATTGACTGCTGGGAGCGGGGGGAGGTCTGACAAGGTTATGACTGACCGCTGGGAGCGGGGGAGGTCTGACAAGGTTACGACTCGGAAATGTGACTTGACAAAATTAGTCACTAATATTCCAGGGGCTGAGCAGCACAAATGTCAAGTACATGGTCTCTGTGTGAACTGTGGGTTATAATGATTGTGTATATTATGTGTTCAACCCCACAAGTTTGAACAGAGGGGGGGTATGTAATGCAGCGGCTTGCTGCATTGCTAAAATGTCCAGGGGGTGTGTTCTGGCTGACCATTTACCTCCCCCTCAGGTGACTGATCACATGACTGTGACATCATCACAGGTCCTGTGTGCACAAAAGGATATATAAACCCTGCTAGTTTTGAAACAGGGAGAGAAAGAGTGGCCTGGTGAGGCTTAGAGAGAGGCCTGGTGAGGCCTGGTGAAGCCTGGAAGGCACGTGGCCTAGAGACTACATCTGGTGAGCCTTAAATGACAGCTTGGTATAACAGAGATGAGAGAAGCAGCTAAGACCTGGCAAAGGTAAAAATGCTGCTTGATGTGGACATTGCTATTGTTACCTTGCTGAAGGTTGTATCTGGAGCCAAGTGGGCATATCTGTCACTGGAAAGGCTCTTGGACATTATAAGTGTAACATGTCGGCGAGTCACTGAGATGGACTATGTTATGAGCGGTTTATGATATGTAATAAACTGCTGGACTGTGAATTACTGGAAAAACATTGCATGTGTGCTTTAATTGACCCGGTGAAGCGAGTACCCCCAGCGTAATTAATAGCGCTACCTCACAGAACATACACAAACATTTTGCTTCCAAATAACCTTAGGTGCTTCAGGTTAGGCTTCTCACGGTTTCATAGCTCATATGGAGTTTTATTTGTGGCTTTACCTGGCAGTCTGTTTTGAACATAGCAAGCTTTCGTGATGGCTTCCCCCCAATATGTTGTAGGTAGATTTGCATCAAACAACATACTTCTTCCACTTTCACAGAGAGTGCGGTTCTTTCTCTCAGCAATGCCATTCTGTTCTGGGTTGTATGAGATTGTAGTCTGGAACACAATTCCATTATTTTTCAAAATGATTTGCACCTTACCACTTGTATATTCACTCCCTTTATCTGCACGCAGGACTTTTGGCATTCTTTCAAATTTGTTAAATACTATGGCAAGATATTCTTCAAGTTTCTGTGGAACTTCATCCTTACTGTGAAGCAGGTAGGCGACTGTATATCTGGAGTAGTCATCAATAAATGTGAGAAAATATCTCTTCTTGCTTGGAGTTTGAACACTTATTGGACCGCAAACATCTGTGTGTATCAAATCCAGTGACTGTGCAGATCTTGTAGTGCTTACTTTAGGAAAGGATTTTCTGGACATTTTCCCTTTAAGACAGCTAGTGCACTTCATTATTTGACTACATTGCTTGATTTCCACACCATTTGCAAGTTGACCTAGCTTCCTTATTGCTTCTGGGTCTCTGTGCCCAAGACGTCTGTGCCATATATGGATATAGTTCTTATGCAGATCTTGTCTATCACTGTACATTCTTTCTTTGCATTTTAGCTGATAAAGTTCATTTTGGATTTTTCCTTCTGCAAGAGTGTGACCCTTCTTTGATATAATGCAGCTGTTATCTTTAAAAGTAACTACATTCCCTTTTTGCGTAAGCTTCATTACTGACAGAAGATTGCTTTCAAGACTGGGAACATAGAGAACATCCTTTACTGGGATCTTTCTGCTTTGTGCTGAGAAAACTGGACAGTGGAGGTAGCCGTCTCCTACTCCTTCTGAAGTCATATATTGACCATTAACTAAGATGACCTTTTCTGACTGGCTTTCATCAAGGTCAGTGAAGAAATCCTTGTTATTCATCATATGGCTGCTAGCACCAGAGTCTATACACAACATATTCTTTGCAGATGAGCCTGTACTGGTATTAAATGCAGTTTCAACACATGCCTACTTTTCCTCTACAGCTTATTGCACCTTTTGATCACTGTTCTGCTTTTTAAGCTGAATTATTCTTGCTTTCCAAATTCTGCAGTCTGCTTTAAGGTGGCCGGGCTTTTTACAGGCAAAATATTCACGAGTTTCCCTTAGATTGTGCTTATTTTTAGGAAAGTCCTGTGCCTTTAATGCTGTTTGTGCTCTAGATTCATTACTGCTGCTTACATTGTGTGTTTTTCGCTTGAATTCATCTACAAGCTTGCCTTTGACATATTCTAGTGTGAGCTCATCATCTGACGGCCTTGCATCTAGTGCAGTGACAAGTGTGTCATAACTTTCTGGAAGACCACTTAATAGTAGTGCAACAACATGAAAGTCTTTAATTTCTTCTCCAATGCCCCTGAGACGCTCCACAATCTCTAGGGTGTTTCTTATATAGTCCTGCATATTCTGGCCATCACTTAGCTTAGACTTAAACAGTTTTATCATGAGATAAATAGTGTTGAGCCACCCCCGTAGTGTTCGAGTTCGGTTCGGTTCGTCGAACACCCGTGTGTTCGCCGACCTGTTCGTCGAACTGTTCGTCGAACACCTTCGAACACCGTTAAAACCAATGGCAGGCAAACAAAAACACATAGAAACACATAGAAAACACCTTCAAAGGTGTCCAAAAGCTGACAAACTGCTCAGAAGACATAACTAACACATGGAAAAGTGACAAGTACATATAGTCATGCGAAAATAAAAGAGGTGGAGGAGTAAAAGGAGGGGGAGACACAGATATAGGCATGTCATGCCCTTCTAAAATCCAAAAAGTGAGAAGCCGACACGGCCAGTCCGCTCCTGCCCGTGCCACCTCCGTGTCGCCGGGTTTGTGCCAGAGCCGCGGTGAACCCTGATGGCCAGCCCCCCTCTCCCAATACTGGTGCCTGTCCGCTGGTGGGTCGAGCGAGCCCCCCTGTGGTGGAGGCAGCTCTAAGCTTTTTAATTTAAATTGTCTCTCTAATTTGAATGAATACACTTTAAATCTATTTACAAGGATCTATTGGAGGGCAAGTCTCATGCCAGCAGCCGCGTAATTCCAGCTCCAGTAGCGTCCACTAAAGCTGCTGCAGTTAAAAAGCTTTTATAAGGATCGAGCTCGGCTGTCCAACGCAAGGCATCCTACTGCCAGTCCCAGCCCCTATGCCTTGGGGTGCCTCCTGATGCTCTTCACTGAGTATCCCGTGGTCCCAAAGCATTTCCTTTGAAAAAATTAAGTGTCCAAACTACAGGTGGTGTAGCTTGCTTAACAGCCAGGATAATCCGCTGACTAGCAGACACTGCTACTAGGCACAAAGTATTTCCTGGGCTAGATGCAGTTAAAAATTTGTAATTAGATACTCTCGTTGGATGCTGAGAAAGCATTCCATAGAGTCTCCTGGCACGCCATATATGATTCTCTTAAAAAGCTTGGGGTAGGGGTCTAGGGGACCCTTTTATAGCCAAAATCACGGCCCTGTATCGCAATACGTCACCTAGGCTGAAGATAAATGGAACTGTAGCACCCTGAGGGCTCGGTTGCTACAGAGGTATTGCACCTCACCCAGAGGTGTGATATCTCACTCTCAGGTAAGGATGTAGTGTGGATCAGGACCCGACACCTGCATGCATTACACCACATTGCCGTGGGGCAGGGCGACCAATATGCCCCTGAGATGGGCACGACTGTCCCTGGCTGGAGTGGGGGGAGGGAACACTGAGGAAGGGGAACCCTGTAGTGCAGGAGCAGGGAGGAAGCAGTTCCTGGGTGCATTGAGAAGGGAGTATAAAAGGTGGGCACCATCTTAGTTCAGTGCAGAGAAGTCTGAGCAGAAGTGGCAGGGAGCAGGGGCTCTGCATGAGCTCTGCTCCGGAGGCGGGCCTAGTAACAGAGGCCCAGGCCTGGAAGAGGGAGAAGGAAGGAAGAGGAGCGGAGAAGGCTCCAGGAACGAGGAACGAAGGGATCTCAGGGGTGCGGACGGGCGAGTCGCCACCGCACGCCAGAATCCACCTGCGTGGAGGGGTCAGGCCAAAGGGGGAGACCGGTCCCCGAAACTAGTGGAGGCAGGAAACGACCCTCAGCTAGAAACAGGAGGCTGTGACATTTTATGTGGTGCAGCCCCTCGCTACACCCGCTAGGAAGGCACCACATAGGGTCAGGGAAACTGGCGCCAAGTTTACCAAGAGGAGGCCCGAGGAAGCCGAACAGAAGGGTTGGTAAGAAAGGCCAGACAAAGGACACACAAAGGGGGTCCTGTGAAGCACTCCAAAGTTATCTGGGAGTTGTCTGAGCCCCTCACCTGGTGAGCACAGTACGACGTGGGCAGCCATTACCTGCAGATGTGGTCTGGATAATAAGAACTGTGAGTAAAGGCCCTGGACTGCATCACTGACTCCGTGTCATTACTGCTGCTGCCCTGCACCATCACCCCCATCCTCCGCATACACTGCCCTGAGGCTATACTCCTCCCGTGGGGAGTTATGCTACGCTCTGCTGCACCCACAACACCAGCCTCAGCGGTCTGCCCTGGAGCGGCGGTTCACTCTGACCGCAATCCACGAGTGGCGTAGTCGGACATTTAAACATCAAAACCACATAAATAGTTCCGCCACTGGTTTGACCGCCCTGAGCCACGGAACCGGGTTGCCGCCACGGAGACTACAACCACCAGCATCCACCAAAAAGGGTCCGGCTCCGGGTGTCCCAAGGCCCAGGGGGTGCATCAGAACATTTTCATCACCTTTCACAATCACCAATGGGACAAGGCAGGGATGTTCTCTGTCCCCTCTCTTATACATCCTAGTGACGGAGCACCTGCTCTCATCAATACGCCATAACCCCAATATTAGGTGGATTGAGGTGGGAGGCACCGAGTACAAGTGCTCTCTATTTGCTGATGATGTCCTAGTATATATCACTCAATCACATATATCCATCCATGCTGTTATGGCTGAAATAGATCACTTTGTTACATGGTCAAATTTTAAAATCAATGCAGCGAAGTCTGAGGCCCTCGATGTCTCCCTCCCCAAATCCATATAGGATTCCATCCAGTCCAACTTTCCCTTTGCCTGGCCCTCACAGGGTATCAAATACTTAGGAATTCCTATTCATAGAGACCTCTCCCATCTATGTTATCTTAATTTTGGGCCCTTTATTGAACAACTCCATACAGACCACGGTTGGCAAGTTAGAACTGTAAGATTCACTACGTGAACCACTGGTGTTTTGTGGAAAAGCACATGTACACTGTGTTCCAAATTATTATGCAAAAAGTGTTTAGGAGTGATAAGGGAAGAATTTGTTTGTTTGTCAGTTAAACTCATTGATGGTGATGTGTGTCAGGGCTCTTTATATCACTGTAAGCAATTGCAGACACCAGTGCTAATTAGTTTGGCAGGTGTGTCCAATGAAAGGCAAGACTACTTAAGAAGGCTCTCTCACATTATTCAGCAGCCTACATTTTCTGCCAAAATGGGAAAGAAAAAGGATGTGTCGGCTGCTGAGAAGCAACAAATTGTGGAGTGTTTAGGTCAAGGCATGACTACAATCAACATTGTGCGATGATCAGGATGAAGTGTCTTGGCAATCAAGAAGTATGTAGCTGATTCACAGTACACACGTGTGCGTGCTGATAAGGGCAAATTGAGGACTCTTTCCTACAGGCAATTACGTCAGGTTGAAAGAGCAGCGGCAAAAAAGCCTTGTCATAGCAGCAGACAAGTTTTTGAAGCTGCTTGTGCCTCCAACGTCCCCCGAACAACAAGATGCAGGGTCCTTCAGAGGTTTGCAGCTGTGCATACGCCATCCTGTCGACCTCCTCTATCCACTTCACACAAGCAGAAACGGCTCCAGTGGGCCAAACATTACATGAAGACTGATTTCAAAACTGTTTTGTTCACGGATGAGTGTCTTGCAGCGCTCGATGGTCCAGATGGATGGAGTGGAGGATGGCTGGTTGATGGACACCCCACGCAAACACGGCTACAGCGCCAACAAGGAGGAGGTGGAGTAATGTTTTGGGCTGGAATCATGGGGAGAGAGATTGTCGGCCCCTTTAGGATCCCTGAAGGCGCTAAAGATGAACTCCATAATGTATGTGGATTTTCTCAAACAGCACTTCCTGCCATGGTTCAAGAAGAAGAACCGTGTATTTCACAGCAAGATCATTTTTCTGCATGATAATGCACCATCTCATGCTGCACATAAAACATCTGCATCTCTGGCTGATATGGGCATAAAAGGGGACAAACTTATGGTGTGACCCCCATGCTCCCCTGACCTCTACCCCATTCAGAACCTTTGGAGCATCATTAAAAGGAGTGTCTATGATGGCGGGAGGCAGTTCACATCTAAGCAACAGCTCTGGGAGGGTATTCTGTCCTCATGCAAAACAATTGAAGCAGAAACCATCCAAAACCTGACAAATTCAATGGACGAGAGAGTTCAGAAGCTCCTTTCGAACAAGGGGTCCTATGTGAAAATGTAACATCACCTAGAATAAAGTTTTGAGTTGAAAACTGTTTGATTTCAGTTTCTAACAACCTGCTAATGCTTATAATTTCAAAAATGACCATTTTTTTGGTCTTTATTAAAATGAAAAGGTTGATCGAAAAGTTTGGGGGATCTAAGAGTGTGGCAACCCAGTAGTCATGATTACTTCGAATTCTGACAATATGAGGGTCATGCTGCAGGTAGTGCAGCAAGAAGGCACTTATGTGTCTTGCGCATCTCGGAGCCCCAAAATTATTTTCCGGGCTAGATGGAGCTAAAAATTATTTTTAATTTTAAATCTGGTGGAGCTTATTATAGATGGCCTAATAGGATCAGTGCTGCACACTGCTACAAAGCCCAAATTATTTTCCAGTCAAGATACAGATAAACATGATTAGTAATTTGAAAGCTTAAAACGGTTGGTAGGGTGATTTTAAACAATCATCAAGCTTTTACTCTCCCCAGGATGACACAGGGGTAGAAAAGTCGTTTCGGATCCATGATTTGTTCATCTTTATGAACGTGAGTCTGTCTACATTATCAGTGGAGAGCCGCGTGCGCTTATCTGTCAGCACACCACCAGCAGCGCTGAACACACGTTCAGACAGAACGCTGGCTGCGGGGCATGACAAGATCTCCAAGGCGTAAGTGGCTATCTCTGGCCATTTATCCAGATTGGAAGCCCAAAAAGACAAGGGTCCAGTGACACAGTCGTGGCTTCAATGTTTACTTGGAGATACTCCTGTACCATCGTCTCTAGGCGTTGACTATGTGTCAGACTTCTTGTCTCCTGTGGCCTTGCAAAGGATGGGCTAAAAAAGTGGTGAAATGATTCCGCAAAATTGATGTTACCACCAGATACTGTGGTTCTGTTACGGTTTGAGTGCTGAACACTTGACGGTCCCACGGTTGGCAAGTTGGAACTGTGAGATTCACTACGTGCACCACTGGTATTTTGTGGAAAAGCACATGTAAGATTCTGCAACAGTCTCTGCTGATACTCCTGCATGCGTGCATCCCTTTCTATGGCAGGAATAATTTCTGCAAATTTACTTTTGTACCGGGGATCTAACAGTGTGGCAACCCAGTAGTCAGGATTATTTCTAATTCTCACAATTCGAGGGTCATGTTGCAGGTAGTGCAGCAAGAAGGCACTCATGTGTGTTGCGGGTCCAGTGACACAGTCGTGGCTTCAATGTTTACTTGGAGATACTCCTGTACCATCGTCTCTAGGCGTTGACTATGTGTCAGACTTCTTGTCTCCTGTGGCCTTGCAAAGGATGGGCTAAAAAAGTGGTGAAATGATTCCGCAAAATTGATGTTACCACCAGATACTGTGGTTCTGTTACGGTTTGAGTGCTGAACACTTGACGGTCCCACGGTTGGCAAGTTGGAACTGTGAGATTCACTACGTGCACCACTGGTATTTTGTGGAAAAGCACATGTAAGATTCTGCAACAGTCTCTGCTGATACTCCTGCATGCGTGCATCCCTTTCTATGGCAGGAATAATTTCTGCAAATTTACTTTTGTACCGGGGATCTAACAGTGTGGCAACCCAGTAGTCAGGATTATTTCTAATTCTCACAATTCGAGGGTCATGTTGCAGGTAGTGCAGCAAGAAGGCACTCATGTGTGTTGCGCATCCAGGAGCACCAAGTCCCTGTTGTGTTGGTGGCGAGGTAACAATCATGCTTCCTTCCTCTGTCCTCTCCCCCCAACCTCGCACAACAGAAATGTGATCAAGGTCTCCCTCATCTGATGAGTCTTCCATCAGTTCGTCCTCCACTTCTTCCTGGGCTCCTGCACCTTCCTCACTAGTTTGGCTGCTACCATGCGCCCTGGTAAAACCATCTCCCCCACCCTCACATGCCTGCCGCCTTGGTGCTGCCGACCGTCTGGACCTTGCAGATGTTAGCCCTTCCGCATACAACTCCTCCTCCTCTACTTCCTCCACCTCCTCTTGTGCCATCACCTGACTCCGAATTCTGTTTAACATGTGCTCCAGCATGTAAATCACCGGAATAGTCATGCTGATAATGGCATCGTCAGCACTAAACATCTTCGTCGCCATTTCAAAACTGTGCAGAAGGGTGCATAGGTCCCTGATCTGAGACCACTCCTCCAGCGTGATTTGCCCCACCTCTGAATCTCGTTGGCCCAGGCTATACGTCAGAACGTATTGCACCAGGGCTTGTCGGTGCTGCCACAGTCGCTGCAACATGTGCAGAGTTGAATTCCACCGGGTAGGCACATCGTATTTTAGCCGGTGAAGTGGCAGGCCCAACGACTTCTGTAGAGATGTAAGTCGCTGAGCTGCGGGATGCGAACGGCGGAAGTGAGCACACAGCGACCGTGCCCTCTGCAGAAGGCCATCTAGTCTGGGATAGTGGGCTAAAAATTGCTGGACAACCAGGTTCAACACGTGAGCCATACAAGGCACGTGTGTGACATTGCCCCGGCGAAGGGCCGCACCCAGGTTTGCAGCATTGTCGCACACGGCCTTCCCTGGTTTCAGGTCCAGTGGAGACAACCATTCATGAAATTGGTTCTCCAGAGCTGACCACAACTCCTCAGCTGTGTGACTCACATTTCCCAGACATTTCAATGTAAAAACCGCCTGATGACGTTGAGCCCTACTGCCAGCATAGTAAGGAGGTGTGCAGGATCCCTTCTGCGCAGTTAGAAAGCTTGTGGCATGACCAGACAGGCTTTGGGTGCAGGTGGAAGACCGAGAGGAGGTTGAGGAGGCAGAAGCAGTGGAGGAACTTTGACATAAAGAGGATTGACGCACAACTCGTGGGGACGGCAAGACTTGGACAGCAGCCCCTTGTCCTGCTGTCACCATAGTTACCCAGTGCCCAGTCAGCGACATGTAATGCCCCTGTCCATGCCTACTCGTCCAAGTGTCTGTGGTGAAATGCACCCTGTCACACACAGAGTTTCTCAAAGAAGCGGTGATGTTGTGTGCGACATGCTGGTGGAGCGCAGGCACACCTTTCTTTGAGAAGTAGTGCCGACTGGGCATCTGGTACTGGGGCACTGCGACGGACATAAGGTCTCGAAAATCCTCTGTGTCCACCAGGCGGAAAGGCAGCATTTCTGTAGCCAAGAGCTTGCAGATGGTGAAATTCAACCTCTTAGCTTTCTCATGGCTAGGAGGAAATGGTCTTTTACTTGTCCACATCTGAGGGACCGAGGGCTGGCTATTGTGCTTAGACGGGGTTGATAAGGGTGTCCCCGGCAAACTGCCGGTCTGTGAGGAAGATGCAGGCAGACATGTTAGGTTGCCTTGATCCAAAGGTGGTGCTATCGATGTCGGACAGCGCTCAACACCAGCTGGTGTTACCACCTCCAAAGAAAATGATGACCTGCCAATCACGCTGGCTGTTGCGGGTAAAGAGGTGGCAGGTCTGCGCCCCAAAACAGGTGTGACTGCTGTCCCCCCAGTCACAGAGGATGAAGAGGCCGCGGATGCACAAGATATGGCAGACGGTGGTTGGCCCGGCCGGCTAGGCCGCATTGTAGCACACTGAGCTTCCCACTGCAACTTATGCTTCATGTCCATGTGCCGGTTCATGCATGAAGTACTCAAACTATGTATTTTTTGGCCTCTACTTAGCTTTTGCTGACAAATGTTACAGATAACACGAGTTGGGTCATCTTTATCGATCTGAAAAAATGCCCAGGCTATGCAAGGCTTAGCACCCATGCGACCTGAAGAGCCACCACGACTTGTGGTGAGAGGCAGAGTTGTGTTTGAGGATGCAGTTGTTGACGTGCTTCCAGTACTACGTCTCTGTCCAGGAAGGCTCAACCTGACCTCGTCGTCACTAGCATCTTCCTCCACCTCCTCTGCTGACCTCATCTCTTGGCTGACTGTGGGTTGACAGTAAGTGGGATCTCCAACCTCATCATCATCACCCTGTGTGTTATCACACCCGTCGTCCTCAGAGACAACCTGTTCCTGCCCTGACAAAAAACTAAAGTTGTCGCTCCAATCAGGTATTTGAGTCTTATCATCGTCTTCCTCATTATCTCCACCAACAGGAGTTACAGTTTGGGAATGAGGGTCTACATTATGGTCAGAACCTTCTGCGTCTGGTCCTGGATCCGACTCATAAAGATTCTGGGCATCAGTGCAGATCATTTCCTCGTCTGGATTCACAGAAGCGCTGGAGTCGACCTCTGATTCCCAGGCTATAGTATGAGTAAACAGCTCTGCAGACTCAACCGTCTGTTCTACCTCATACTCAGACGGGCAGCTGGAGATTTGGGAGCTGTGAGGAAGCAAGTGCGATTTGGGTGACACCTTTGAGGACTGGAGTATTTGTGATGTTGAAGTTGATGTGGAGGAGAGCCCACTTAAAGGAGCACTTGATATCCGTTGAAGCACCTGCTGTTTTTGTGCCTCATCTGGAATTTGTAGCGATTGGCGTGGCCGTAAGAAAGGGATCTTATCACATTGTCCGCTAAAAGAAGTAGACATTTTAGTTTGGCTGGAAGATGGTCTTTCTTCTGCAGATGTTACTGTTGCTTTAACACCTACCCCACGGACACAACCTTTTTTCCCCTTCCCAACACGCCTATTCCCCTTTCCACCAGCAGCAGGCCTTTTTCCACTCATTTTGGTGGTTAACTAATTCACAACTCTGGAGTTGTTTGCACAAAAAAACAATGGATGGTAACCGAGCAGAGCTGAGTGGCCAAACTGTGGTATTAGGCCAAAACTATTGGCTGGGTTAGATGCAGAAAAAAATATATTCAGTTTGCAACCTGATGGAGGTCAGTATAGATGGACTAATACAACAAGTCTCACACACAGCTAGAAGCCCAAATATTTTTTCAGAGGTACTGTAGATGCAGATAAAAATTAGTTTTAATTTGCAACCTGATGGAGGTCAGTATAGATGGACTAATAGAGAAAGTCCGACACACTGCTAGAAGGCCAAATATTTTTTCAGAGCTAGATGCAGAAAAAAATTATATTCAGTTTGCAACCTGATGGAGGTCAGTATAGATGAATTAATAGAACAAGACCCACACACAGCTAGAAGCCCAATATTTTTTCAGAGGTAGATGCAGAAAAAAATATATTCAGTTTGCAACCTGATGGAGGTCAGTATAGATGGACTAATACAACAAGTCCCACACACAGCTAGAAGCCCAAATATTTTTTCAGAGGTACTGTAGATGCAGATAAAAATTATTTTTAATTTGCAACCTGATGGAGGTCAGTATAGATGGACTAATACAACAAGTCCCACACACAGCTAGAAGCCCAAATATTTTTTCAGAGGTACTGTAGATGCAGATAAAAATTAGTTTTAATTTGCAACCTGATGGAGGTCAGTATAGATGGACTAATAGAGAAAGTCCGACACACTGCTAGAAGGCCAAATATTTTTTCAGAGCTAGATGCAGAAAAAAATTATATTCAGTTTGCAACCTGATGGAGGTCAGTATAGATGGATTAATAGAACAAGACCCACACACAGCTAGAAGCCCAATATTTTTTCAGAGGTAGATGCAGAAAAAAATATATTCAGTTTGCAACCTGATGGAGGTCAGTATAGATGGACTAATACAACAAGTCCCACACACAGCTAGAAGCCCAATATTTTTTCAGAGGTAGATGCAGAAAAAAATATATTCAGTTTGCAACCTGATGGAGGTCAGTATAGATGGACTAATACAACAAGTCCCACACACAGCTAGAAGCCCAAATATTTTTTCAGAGGTAGATGCAGAAAAAAATATATTCAGTTTGCAACCTGATGGAGGTCAGTATAGATGGACTAATACAACAAGTCCCACACACAGCTAGAAGCCCAAATATTTTTTCACAGGTACTGTAGATGCAGATAAAAATTAGTTTTAATTTGCAACCTGATGGAGGTCAGTATAGATGGACTAATAGAATGATGCTATGCCCAAAAGATTTTACTTGACTAGGTGCAGTAAAAAAATTGGTATTCTATACACAGGTGGTATATCTTGCAACACAGATAGGCTACTCCACTGACTAACACACTCTGCAATAGGCCAAAAAGGATTAGCTTTGCTAGATTCAGCCAAATGCTGTGAAAAAAACTTGCACAGCACTGGCACAGACCTGCCTGGCAAAAACTGATAGGAACTGATGTAACCTAGTCCTGAAAAGGACTCCAATTACAATTAGTCTTTACTCCCACAACCTATCTATTTAAGAGCACAGACCTCCCTGATAAAAGTCGTAGGAAATGCTGTAACCTAGTCCTTAAAAGGACTGCAATCACAACTATTCCCTACTCCCAAGCTATCTGTATATTTGTGCGAAAATTGGCTTGAAATTAACAAGGTATAGCGCACACAGCAACAGCGGTGCCGTCTAACACGCAGCTGCAGCAGTGAGAAAATGGTGGCGACGGGGAAAATGGCTTGGTCTTATAGGGCAAGGACATGTGACATACACTGCCAATGACACATGCCCTTGCTTGTGTGAAAAAAAGCACTTCGCTCCGTGTGTGCGCTGCTGATAGGCTGACAGATTGCACCTCCCCACTGCAAATGCGGGAAAGAGAAAAAAAAATGGAGATCTTCATTGTTCCTGCAGAGATCCATCCCCTGCCCCTCCCCCCGCCCCGCTGTAGACTCAAACTGCGTATTAACATTAATTTTCATCATTACTGAGAAAAAATCCAGTTATGATTTTGGTGCACGAACAGTTATCGAACATAACCTCGAACAGCCGAATTTTTATCAAATTGTTCGTGTTTGCCGAACGGCTCGAACACCGCCCAAAACAGCTCGAATTTGAGATTGGCGAACAGTTCGAGTAGAACAACGCTCATCTCTAGAGATAAAGCTTATTGCTGAGATTTGATCTTTGATGCACTTTCTGTAATTCATCCCACATCTCTTTTGCAGTTGCACTTTTGCATATATGCACAATCTGATTATAATCTACACTGAGGGAGATTGTGCTTTGTGATTTCTGATCCTTCTCTAGCCAATCATCTGGTAATGGATGTGTGGCGCCCTGCTGCGCATTGGTGCCACAGAACCCAGAAGGGTGCATAGATGGACTTCTCCACAAGAGGCCCTCACACATTCACACACCTCCACCCTACCACCTCAGACCAGCAGAGGGAGCCCTGATAGGGATATATAAAGGGAGGGTGGAGCCAGGCAGCTCAGTTAGTTGTTAGCTCAGACAGAACTGAGTCTGTGAGCTGAGAGCGTGCCGATGCTCAAAGAGCGGTGAAGACGCAGCACGCCAGCTGCCAAGTAGTGAGGGCCCCGAGTGTGGTCGACGGCGAGAGGAAAAGGAGAGTGGAACTCAGGGGGCAGAGGAGCATAGTAAGCTCACCCCGATATATATACCGAACACCAGGTCCGCGCCTACAGGGACTCTCTACACCCAGTAGGAACCACTGGAACCCCTGGAGAACTACAGGTCCCAGGTCCACCTAATGCTGATTGTAGTATCAGGGCTAGGAGTCACATAGGTCCCAGCATCCAGGGAGAGTGATCTCCAAAGAGAAGGCCCTACTACCAGGTCAGCAGGTGCAGAGAGAGACAGTAACCAAGCTTGGCCTAGCTCCAGGCAGAAGCCAGAAGTTTACAGAAATAAGCAACGGATCAGGAGGCCCTATACCCGCTCACTGGGGAGAGTCCAGAAGTGCTCCCTTCACCTGGAGTACCCTGGACCGTGCCTGCAGCATCACCAGTAAAGGTACTGAAGCTTACCCTCGTGTGAGTGTCCGTCCTTCCTCCGGGACCGTCCTGCCATCTCTCCCCTGCACCGCCATCCAGTACATCCCCCACGCTGCCCTGAGGCCCGCTCCACCATCCATCACAAGCTACCCTACCATCTGCCACAGAGGACTGTTGCAGCGCTGGTGATCCTCACCAGACACCACAGGTGGCGTCACGAAAAATCCCAAAAACCCCATATAAAAGTATTCCCCCATTTCACTGACTGCCCTGGGTCACGGACCGGGCCAGCCACCGTGATATCCCCCGGCAACCAGAGGCCCGGCTGCCGAGTACTCCACGGCCCTGGGGGCGAGTCAGATGAGGTACTTGTTCCTGCGTATATTTCCATGTACCTTCTGTTATGAGCAACATTTTCACCTTAAATTTCCAAGATTGATAATTCTGATTGGTGAGACTTTGCACTGAGAACTTGCAGTGATCCCTGCTTGTGGACATCTTCTCTGTTGCTCTGTGCTGCTTTTGCTTTGGGCTTCTGTTGCTGTATTACTTTTCTGTGTCACTCCTGGGGTTCTGTATCACGCTGGAGTTCTGTGTCCCGCTGGGCCCATAACCTGTTGGCATCGGATCATTCAGGATACTCTCAAAGCGTGTTGACAACAGAACAAAGCTTTAATTAGCTATGAACAGGTACAGATATGATCGGCTTTGTGGAATCAGGAATATACATATCTTAAGCGTCTCTGTGCAGCATCAGCAGGCTGCTTCTCCTCTCATGCACAGACACAGGAAACTGGATATAGTCACATGGTCTTTTCTGTGTGTGAGCCTCTGTGAGTTTTTTTTTTTTTTTTAACTTTATAGACTATACACAAACCTAGCAATAGAACACTTACATACACAGGAATGGAGTTGTTTCATTAAACATATTCCAACAATAACACACAGAGCTATTAGGGAATGTGAGAACAGGTTGTAATATGTAGTTTACAGAAAGACAAAGATTTTTCCACCACCAGGAGCAAAACAGTAACAATGCAGTGACATGACAAGAATCTGCAGAACTATTCATGTGCTAAATAGCTGAAAGTAAATATATGTATGCGATAGCTGAGATGATTGTCTATAAAATGATTGTAGTCTCATGTTTGATGCAATAGTGGATGGTGAGATATGGAGCCAGAAAGTCAAAAGTTCAAAACATAGTTACCTGTTAGGAGGGCGGTTGCAAACAACTTTAATTTAATGGAACGCAATCGACCCCGGGGTCCGCAATGCAGCCTGGAGGACTGCTGCCGAACACTTTCCAGGTGGAAAGGAAAGCGACAACTTAAATATTAAACCCTTCCATGTTTCTCCACACAGGAACGGGTATAGCGGTATGCTCTATCTCCGTTAACTGCACGGGAGAAGAGCGTCCGGGATAGCACCTACTGAACTGATAAACCACTCCATGTTAAAGCACACGGAGCGGGTTTCAGCGGTTCACACAATCGCCAAGAACCGCAGGGAGACGGGCGACCGGGGAAGAAGCAGAAGCCCTGTCTTCGATACAGGCGCTACGCAGTAGGGGTTGGCGCTAGGATGCGTGAGTGACTACGCAGACGGGTACACGTGCCTCCAGCCGGCATGCTACCGGACTGCAGGGGATTACTCCACGTGTCTGACAGACAATAGCCGTGAACAGGATGTCTGCAGGCTGCCTGGGGTGTTTGGCGACCCCTTTGGTTGAGCCAGACTGCTAGACGAAGCTACCTGCCTCTATGGAGCTAACCTGCCTAGCGAAACTACACGTGGACCAGAGTCGTCCACACACCAGAATCACAAGCTCAAATGATCTGAGCGCATCGCCATGTTTGTGGGCGGGCCTTTTAAAGACCAGGCCCTGCCCACCGACGCGCCATTGGTGAAGTTACCCGTGGACCAATCAGGCGGTGCCAGGTCACCGGGTCAGGTGGGTGCCAACCCACCAATCATGATCCGCCAGGTCACGGACATGCTCAGTGCGGCAAATCCTGGACTTAGATTCCACAAGCCCTGTCTCCCTCTGCAACCCAGGCTTAACATTGCTAGGCACAACTACCTGGGAGATAACAGTGCTCGCGGACCAGCTAGGCGTTGAGGCTGATGGTGAGGCAGAGCAGCATCAGCCCTGCCTGGACAGAAATGGGAGACCACAGAAGGTCCTGGACCCATTTCGAATCCAGCACCAGACCGACGCCTAACATTTTCCCCCCCTCTAACATCCCCCTCCACTTGACGCTCATTTTTCTCCATGAGCCGGGGAGCAAGGATGTGATCCATCCGGTGTACAGGATACCCTTTTTTAGGGAGGGAAGCAGAATGGCAAGAAGTGACAACCGGTTCTCTATGTGTGGGATCCTTCACGGTTGACAGAAGGAAAGGACCCGCCGGTCTCTGGCGGAAAGATTTATCTCTCGCACAGACGGGACACGCGAGAACAAAGTCCTTGACGTCCTGGCGCCACCAGGGCAACCAATAGGACCGTTGAAGGGACTTAGTGGTACGTTTGACCCCCAGGTGAGCTCCGGTTTTAGGGGCATGAGCCCAGGAGAGCACCATATTCCGTATATTAGGGGAAACAAACGTCCTCTCCGACGGAACCAGGTTGGAGGATGCTGCAGCCACCCTCCCTTCCTGAGAGTTCTTTGCGATATAATTTGACAAGACCCGGGTCCTGGTAACAGACAAGGAATCTGTACCGGAAGTCGCAATGATAGGAGGCTCAGAGACTACCCTCTGGGTGACTTTGACCAAACACTGAGATGCACAATTCTCACTCCAGGAAGAAATCCTCCCCGTATTCCAGTCAATGTGTGGAGTATGACAACGTAACCAGGGGAGACCCAATAACACCTCGTCTAATCCACCGGGAATAATAAGAAAAGAGATAACCTCCCGGTGACCCTGAGGAAATGACATGGTGAGAGGGATCGACTGATGGGTGATTTGCACATCCAGGAGTGAACCATTGGCAACGCTAATGTTCATTGGAGTAGAGAGTAGCTCAGTAGGGATGGCATGCCTCTGGGCAAATGTAGATGATAAAAAATTGCCCTCAGCACCAGAGTCCACCCAAGCCTTGGCAGTAACTGCAGATTTACCAAAGGACAAAGTCACATCATATGATAACTTGGAGGAAGAAGACCAACGGTGGTAAGACCTACTCATTTTACCGACTGCTTGGAACCCTTATTTACGGGGTGCTCCAAGAGATGTGCAGGTCGGGAACGAGAGGGACTAGACTCAGTCTGGGATATATCCATAGCCTCAGGCTCCGGGTTGAGAGTCTTGGGTTTGGATCTAAAGACTAGTGTTGAGCCACCCCCGTAGTGTTCGAGTTCGGTTCGGTTCGTCGAACACCCGTGTGTTCGCCGAACTGTTCGTCGAACTGTTCGTCGAACACCTTCGAACACCGTTAAAACCAATGGCAGGCAAACAAAAACACATAGAAACACATAGAAAACACCTTCAAAGGTGTCCAAAAGCTGACAAACTGCTCAGAAGACACAACTAACACATGGAAAAGTGACAAGTACATATAGTCATGCGAAAAGAAAAGAGGTGGAGGAGTAAAAGGAGGGGGAGACACAGATATAGGCATGTCATGCCCTTCTAAAATCCAAAAAGTGAGAAGCCGAGACGGCCAGTCCGCTCCTGCCCGTGCCACCTCCGTGTCGCCGGGTTTGTGCCAGAGCCGCGGTGAACCCTGACGGCCAGCCCCCCTCTCCCAATACTGGTGCCTGTCCGCTGGTGGGTCTAGAGAGCCCCCCTGTGGTGGAGGCAGCTCTAAGCTTTTTAATTTAAATTGTCCCTCTAATTTGAATGAATACACTTTAAATCCATTTACAAGGATCTATTGGAGGGCAAGTCTCATGCCAGCAGCCGCGTAATTCCAGCTCCAGTAGCGTCCACTAAAGCTGCTGCAGTTAAAAAGCTTTTATAAGGATCGAGCTCGGCTGTCCACCGCAAGGCATCCTAGTGCCAGTCCCAGCCCCTATGCCTTGGGGTGCCTCCTGATGCTCTTCACTGAGTATCCCGTGGTCCCGAAGCATTTCCTTTGAAAAAATTAAGTGTCCAAACTACAGGTGGTGTAGCTTGCTTAACAGCCGGGATAATCCGCTGACTAGCAGACACTGCTACTAGGCACAAAGTATTTCCTGGGCTAGATGCAGTTAAAAATTTGTAAGTAGATACTCTCATTGGATGCTGAGAAAGCATTCCATAGAGTCTCCTGGCACGCCATATATGATTCTCTTAAAAAGCTTGGGGTAGGGGTCTAGGGGACCCTTTTATAGCCAAAATCACGGCCCTGTATCACAATACGTCACCTAGGCTGAAGATAAATGGAACTGTAGCACCGAGGGCTCGGTTGCTACAGACGTATTGCACCTCACCCAGAGGTGTGATATCTCACTCTCAGATAAGGATGGAGTGTGGATCAGGACCCGACACCTGCATGCATTACACCACATTGCCATGGGGCAGGGCGACCAATATGCCCCTGAGATGGGCACGACAGTCCCTGTCCCTGGCTGGAGTGGGGGGAGGGAACACTGAGGAAGGGGAACCCTGCAGTGCAGGAGCAGGGAGGAAGCAGTTCCTGGGTGCATTGAGAAGGGAGTATAAAATGTGGGCACCATCTTAGTTCAGTGCAGAGAAGTCTGAGCAGAAGTGGCAGGGAGCAGGGGCTCTGCATGAGCTCTGCTCCGGAGGCGGGCCTAGTAACAGAGGCCCAGGCCTGCAAGAGGGAGAAGGAAGGAAGAGGAGCGGAGAAGGCTCCAGGAATGAGGAATGAAGGGATCCCAGGGGTGCGGACGGGCGAGTCGCCACCGCACGCCCGAATCCACCTGCGTGGAGGGGTCAGGCCAAAGGGGGAGACCGGTCCCCGAACTAGTGGAGGCAGGAAACGACCCTCAGCTAGAAACCGGAGGCTCTGACATTTTATGTGGCGCAGCCCCTTGCTCCACCCGCTAGGAAGGCACCACATAGGGTCAGGGAAACTGGCGCCAAGTTTACCAAGAGGAGGCCCGAGGCAGCCGGACAGAAGTGTTGGTAAGAAAGGCCAGACAAAGGACACACAAAGGGGGTCCTGTGAAGCGCTCCAAAGTTATCTGGGAGTTGTCTGAGCCCCTCACCTGGTGAGCACAGTACGACGTGGGCAGCCGTTACCTGCAGACGTGGTCTGGATAATAAGAACTGTGTGTAAAGGCCCTGAACTGCATCACTGACTCCGTGTCGTTACTGCTGCTGCCCTGCACCATCACCCCCATCCTCCGCATACACTGCCCTGAGGCTATACTCCTCCCGTGGGGAGTTATGCTACGCTCTGCTGCACCCACAACACCAGCCTTAGCGGTCTGCCCTGTAGCGGCGGTTCACTCTGACCGCAATCCACGGGTGGCGTAGTCGGACATTTAAACATCAAAACCACATAAATAGTTCCGCCACTGGTTTGACCGCCCTGAGCCACGGAACCGGATCGCCGCCACGAAGACTACAACCACCAGCATCCACCAAAAAGGGTCCGGCTCCGGGTGTCCCAAGGCCCAGGGGGTGCGTCAGAACATTTTCATCACCTTTCACAATCACCAATGGGACAAGGCAGGGATGTCCTCTGTCCCCTCTCTTATACATCCTAGTGACGGAGCACCTGCTCTCATCAATTCGCCATAACCCCAATATTAGGTGGATTGAGGTGGGAGGCACCGAGTACAAGTGCTCTCTATTTGCTGATGATGTCCTAGTATATATCACTCAATCACATATATCCATCCCTGCTGTTATGGCTGAAATAGATCACTTTGTTACATGGTAAAATTTTAAAATCAATGCAGCGAAGTCTGAGGCCCTCGATGTCTCCCTCCCTAAATCCATATAGGATTCCATCCAGTCCAACTTTCCCTTTGCCTGGCCCTCACAGGGTATCAAATACTTAGGAATTCCTATTCATAGAGACCTCGCCCATCTATGTTATCTTAATTTTGGGCCCTTTATTGAACAATTCCATACAGACCACGGTTGGCAAGTTAGAACTGTAAGATTCACTACGTGAACCACTGGTGTTTTGTGGAAAAGCACATGTACACCGCGTTCCAAATTATTATGCAAAAAGTGTTTAGGAGTGATAAGGGAAGAATTTGTTTGTTTGTCAGTTAAACTCATTGATGGTGATGTGTGTCAGGGCTCTTTATATCACTGTAAGCAATTGCAGACACCTGTGCTAATTAGTTTGGCAGGTGTGTCCAATGAAAGGCAAGACTACTTAAGAAGGCTCTCTCACATTATTAAGCAGCCTACATTTTCTGCCAAAATGGGAAAGAAAAAGGATGTGTCGGCTGCTGAGAAGCAACAAATTGTGGAGTGTTTAGGTCAAGGCATGACTACAATCAACATTGTGCGATGATCAGGATGAAGTGTCTTGGCAATCAAGAAGTATGTAGCTGATTCACAGTACACACGTGTGCGTGCTGATAAGGGCAAATTGAGGACTCTTTCCTACAGGCAATTACGTCAGGTTGAAAGAGCAGCGGCAAAAAAGCCTTGTCATAGCAGCAGACAAGTTTTTGAAGCTGCTTGTGCCTCCAACGTCCCCCGAACAACAAGATGCAGGGTCCTTCAGAGGTTTGCAGCTGTGCATACGCCATCCTGTCGACCTCCTCTATCCACTTCACACAAGCAGAAACGGCTCCAGTGGGCCAAACATTACATGAAGACTGATTTCAAAACTGTTTTCCTCACGGATGAGTGCCATGCAGCGCTCGATGGTCCAGATGAATGGAGTGGAGGATGGCTGGTTGATGGACACCCCACGCAAACACGTCTACAGCGCCAACAAGGAGGAGGTGGAGTAATGTTTTGGGCTGGAATCATGGGGAGAGAGATTGTCGGCCCCTTTAGGATCCCTGAAGGCGCTAAAGATAAACTCCATAATGTATGTGGATTTTCTCAAACAGCACTTCCTGCCATGGTTCAAGAAGAAGAACCGTGTATTTCACAGCAAGATCATTTTTCTGCATGATAATGCACCATCTCATGCTGCACATAAAACATCTGCATCTCTGGCTGATATGGGCATAAAAGGGGACAAACTTATGGTGTGACCCCCATGCTCCCCTGACCTCTACCCCATTCAGAACCTTTGGAGCATCATTAAAAGGAGTGTCTATGATGGCGGGAGGCAGTTCACATCTAAGCAACAGCTCTGGGAGGGTATTCTGTCCTCATGCAAAACAATTGAAGCAGAAACCATCCAAAACCTGACAAATTCAATGGACGAGAGAGTTCAGAAGCTCCTTTCGAACAAGGGGTCCTATGTGAAAATGTAACATCACCTAGAATAAAGTTTTGAGTTGAAAACTGTTTGAGTTCAGTTTCTAACAACCTGCTAATGCTTATAATTTCAAAAATGACCATTTTTTTGGTCTTTATTAAAATGAAAAGGTTGATCGAAAAGTTTGGGGGATCTAAGAGTGTGGCAACCCAGTAGTCATGATTACTTCGAATTCTGACAATATGAGGGTCATGCTGCAGGTAGTGCAGCAAGAAGGCACTTATGTGTCTTGCGCATCTCGGAGCCCCAAAATTATTTTCCGGGCTAGATGCAGCTAAAAATTATTTTTAATTTTAAATCTGGTGAAGCTTATTATAGATGGCCTAATAGGATCAGTGCTGCACACTGCTACAAAGCCCAAATTATTTTCCAGTCAAGATACAGATAAACATGATTAGTAATTTGAAAGCTTAAAACGGTTGGTAGGGTGATTTTAACCAATCATCAAGCTTTTACTCTCCCCAGGATGACACAGGGGTAGAAAAGTCGTTTCGGATCCATGATTTGTTCATCTTTATGAACGTGAGTCTGTCTACATTATCAGTGGAGAGCCGCGTGCGCTTATCTGTCAGCACACCACCAGCAGCGCTGAACACACGTTCAGACAGAACGCTGGCTGCGGGGCATGACAAGATCTCCAAGGCGTAAGTGGCTAGCTCCGGCCATTTATCCAGATTGGAAGCCCAAAAAGAGCAAGGGTCCAGTGACACAGTCGTGGCTTCAATGTTTACTTGGAGATACTCCTGTACCATCGTCTCTAGGCGTTGACTATGTGTCAGACTTCTTGTCTCCTGTGGCCTTGCAAAGGATGGGCTAAAAAAGTGGTGAAATGATTCCGCAAAATTGATGTTACCAGCAGATACTGTGGTTCTGTTACGGTTTGAGTGCTGAACACTTGACGGTCCCACGGTTGGCAAGTTGGAACTGTGAGATTCACTACGTGCACCACTGGTATTTTGTGGAAAAGCACATGTAAGATTCTGCAACAGTCTCTGCTGATACTCCTGCATGCGTGCATCCCTTTCTATGGCAGGAATAATTTCTGCAAATTTGCTTTTGTACCGGGGATCTAACAGTGTGGCAACCCAGTAGTCAGGATTATTTCTAATTCTCACAATTCGAGGGTCATGTTGCAGGTAGTGCAGCAAGAAGGCACTCATGTGTGTTGCGCATCCAGGAGCACCAAGTCCCTGTTGTGTTGGTGGCGAGGTAACAATCATGCTTCCTTCCTCTGTCCTCTCCCCCCAACCTCGCACAACAGAAATGTGATCAAGGTCTCCCTCATCTGATGAGTCTTCCATCAGTTCGTCCTCCACTTCTTCCTGGGCTCCTGCACCTTCCTCACTAGTTTGGCTGCTACCATGCGCCCTGGTAAAATCATCTCCCCCACCCTCACATGCCTGCCGCCTTGGTGCTGCCGACCGTCTGGACCTTGCAGATGTTAGCCCTTCCGCATACAACTCCTCCTCCTCTACTTCCTCCACCTCCTCTTGTGCCACCACCTGACTCCGAATTCTGTTTAACATGTGCTCCAGCATGTAAATCACCGGAATAGTCATGCTGATAATGGCATCGTCAGCACTAAACATCTTCGTCGCCATTTCAAAACTGTGCAGAAGGGTGCATAGGTCCCTGATCTGAGACCACTCCTCCAGCGTGATTTGCCCCACCTCTGAATCTCGTTGGCCCAGGCTATACGTCAGAACGTATTGCACCAGGGCTTGTCGGTGCTGCCACAGTCGCTGCAACATGTGCAGAGTTGAATTCCACCGGGAGGCACATCGCATTTTAGCCGGTGAAGTGGCAGGCCCAACGACTTCTGTAGAGATGTAAGTCGCTGAGCTGCGGGATGCGAACGGCGGAAGTGAGCACACAGCGACCGTGCCCTCTGCAGAAGGCCATCTAGTCTGGGATAGTGGGCTAAAAATTGCTGGACAACCAGGTTCAACACGTGAGCCATACAAGGCACGTGTGTGACATTGCCCCGGCGAAGGGCCGCACCCAGGTTTGCAGCATTGTCGCACACGGCCTTCCCTGGTTTCAGGTCCAGTGGAGACAACCATTCATGAAATTGGTTCTCCAGAGCTGACCACAACTCCTCAGCTGTGTGACTCACATTTCCCAGACATTTCAATGTAAAAACCGCCTGATGACGTTGAGCCCTACTGCCAGCATAGTAAGGAGGTGTGCAGGATCCCTTCTGCACAGTTAGAAAGCTTGTGGCATGACCAGACAGGCTTTGGGTGCAGGTGGAAGACCGAGAGGAGGTTGAGGAGGCAGAAGCAGTGGAGGAACTTTGACATAAAGAGGATTGACGCACAACTCGTGGGGACGGCAAGACTTGGACAGCAGCCCCTTGTCCTGCTGTCACCATAGTTACCCAGTGCCCAGTCAGCGACATGTAACGCCCCTGTCCATGCCTACTCGTCCAAGTGTCTGTGGTGAAATGCACCCTGTCACACACAGAGTTTCTCAAAGAAGCGGTGATGTTGTGTGCGACATGCTGGTGGAGCGCAGGCACACCTTTCTTTGAGAAGTAGTGCCAACTGGGCATCTGGTACTGGGGCACTGCGACGGACATAAGGTCTCGAAAATCCTCTGTGTCCACCAGGCGGAAAGGCAGCATTTCTGTAGCCAAGAGCTTGCAGATGGTGAAATTCAACCTCTTAGCTTTTTCATGGCTAGGAGGAAATGGTCTTTTACTTGTCCACATCTGAGGGACCGAGGGCTGGCTATTGTGCTTAGACGGGGTTGATAAGGGTGTCCCCGGCAAACTGCCGGTCTGTGAGGAAGATGCAGGCGGACATGTTAGGTTGCCTTGATCCAAAGGTGGTGCTATCGATGTCGGACAGCGCTCAAGACCAGCTGGTGTTACCACCTCCAAAGAAAATGATGACCTGCCAATCACGCTGGCTGTTGCGGGTAAAGAGGTGGCAGGTCTGCGCCCCAAAACAGGTGTGACTGCTGTCCCCCCAGTCACAGAGGATGAAGAGGCCGCGGATGCACAAGATATGGCAGACAGTGGTTGGCCCGGCCGGCTAGGCCGCATTGTAGCACACTGAGCTTCCCACTGCAACTTATGCTTCATGTCCATGTGCCGGTTCATGCATGAAGTACTCAAACTATGTATTTTTTGGCCTCTACTTAGCTTTTGCTGACAAATGTTACAGATAACACGAGTTGGGTCATCTTTATCGATCTGAAAAAATGCCCAGGCTATGCAAGGCTTAGCACCCATGCGACCTGAAGAGCCACCACGACTTGTGGTGAGAGGCAGAGTTGTGTTTGAGGATGCAGTTGTTGACGTGCTTCCAGTACTACGTCTCTGTCCAGGAAGGCGCAACCTGACCTCGTCGTCACTAGCATCTTCCTCCACCTCCTCTGCTGACCTCATCTCTTGGCTGACTGTGGGTTGACAGTAAGTGGGATCTCCGACCTCATCATTATCACCCTGTGCGTTATCACACCCGTCGTCCTCAGAGCCAACCTGTTCCTGCCCTGACAAAAAACTAAAGTTGTCGCTCCAATCAGGTATTTGAGTCTTATCATCGTCTTCCTCATTGTCTCCACCAACAGGAGTTACAGTTTGGGAATGAGGGTCTACATTATGGTCAGAACCTTCTGCGTCTGGTCCTGGATCCGACTCATAAAGATTCTGGGCATCAGTGCATATCATTTCCTCGTCTGGATTCACAGAAGCGCTGGAGTCGACCTCTGATTCCCAGGCTATAGTATGAGTAAACAGCTCTGCAGACTCAACCATCTGTTCTACCTCATACTCAGACGGGCAGCTGGAGATTTGGGAGCTGTGAGGAAGCAAGTGCGATTTGGGTGACACCTTTGAGGACTGGAGTATTTGTGATGTTGAAGTTGATGTGGAGGAGAGCCCACTTAAAGGAGCACTTGATATCCGTTGAAGCACCTGCTGTTTTTGTGCCTCATCTGGAATTTGTAGCGATTGGCGTGGCCGTAAGAAAGGGATCTTATCACATTGTCCGCTAAAAGAAGTAGACATTTTAGTTTGGCTGGAAGATGGTCTTTCTTCTGCACCTACCCCACGGACACAACCTTTTTTCCCCTTCCCAACACGCCTATTCCCCTTTCCACCAGCAGCAGGCCTTTTTCCACTCATTTTGGTGGTTAACTAATTCACAACTCTGGAGTTGTTTGCACAAAAAAACAATGGATGGTAACCGAGCAGAGCTGAGTGGCCAAACTGTGGTATTAGGCCAAAACTATTGGCTGGGTTAGATGCAGAAAAAAATATATTCAGTTTGCAACCTGATGGAGGTCAGTATAGATGGACTAATAGACCAAGTCCCACACACCGCTAGAAGCCCAAATATTTTTTCAGAGCTAGATGCAGAAAATTTTTTTATTCAATTTGCAACCTGATGGAGGTCAGTATAGATGGACTAATAGACCAAGTCCCACACACTGCTAGAAGCCCAAATATTTTTTCAGAGCTAGATGCAGAAAAAAATTATTTTTAATTTGCAACCTGATGGAGGTCAGTATAGATGGACTAATAGACCAAGTCCCACACACCGCTAGAAGCCCAAATATTTTTTCAGAGCTAGATGCAGAAAAAAATTATATTCAATTTGCAACCTGCTGGAGGTCAGTATAGAAGGACTAATAGAACAAGTCCCACACACTGCTAGAAGCCCAAATATTTTTTCAGAGCTAAATGAAGAAAAAAATTATTTTTAATTTGCAACCTGATGGAGGTCAGTATAGATGGACTAATAGACCAAGTCCCACACACTGCTAGAAGCCCAAATATTTTTTCAGAGCTAGATGCAGAAAAAAATTATTTTTAATTTGCAACCTGATGGAGGTCAGTATAGATGGACTAATAGAACAAGTCCCACACGCTGCTAGAAGCCCAAATATTTTTTCAGAGATAAATGAAGAAAAAAATTATTTTTAATTTGCAACCTGATGGAGGTCAGTATAGATGGACTAATAGACCAAGTCCCACACACTGCTAGAAGCCCAAATATTTTTTCAGAGCTAGATGCAGAAAAAAATTATTTTTAATTTGCAACCTGATGGAGGTCAGTATAGATGGACTAATAGACCAAGTCCCACACACCGCTAGAAGCCCAAATATTTTTTCAGAGCTAGATGCAGAAAAAAATTATATTCAATTTGCAACCTGCTGGAGGTCAGTATAGAAGGACTAATAGAACAAGTCCCACACACTGCTAGAAGCCCAAATATTTTTTCAGAGCTAAATGAAGAAAAAAATTATTTTTAATTTGCAACCTGATGGAGGTCAGTATAGATGGACTAATAGACCAAGTCCCACACACTGCTAGAAGCCCAAATATTTTTTCAGAGCTAGATGCAGAAAAAAATTATTTTTAATTTGCAACCTGATGGAGGTCAGTATAGATGGACTAATAGACGAAGTCCCACACACTGCTAGAAGCCCAAATATTTTTTCAGAGCTAGATGCAGAAATTTTTTTTATTCAATTTGCATCCTGATGGAGGTCAGTATAGATGGACTAATAGACCAAGTCCCACACACTGCTAGAAGCCCAAATATTTTTTCAGAGCTAGATGCAGAAAAAAATTATTTTTAATTTGCAACCTGATGGAGGTCAGTATAGATGGACTAATAGACCAAGTCCCACACACTGCTAGAAGCCCAAATATTTTTTCAGAGCTAGATGCAGAAAAAAATTATTTTTAATTTGCAACCTGATGGAGGTCAGTATAGATGGACTAATAGAACAAGTCCCACACGCTGCTAGAAGCCCAAATATTTTTTCAGAGATAAATGAAGAAAAAAATTATTTTTAATTTGCAACCTGATGGAGGTCAGTATAGATGGACTAATAGACCAAGTCCCACACACTGCTAGACGCCCAAATATTTTTTCAGAGCTAGATGCAGAAAAAAATTATTTTTAATTTGCAACCTGATGGAGGTCAGTATAGATGGACTAATAGACCAAGTCCCACACACCGCTAGAAGCCCAAATATTTTTTCAGAGCTAGATGCAGAAAAAAATTATATTCAATTTGCAACCTGCTGGAGGTCAGTATAGAAGGACTAATAGAACAAGTCCCACACACTGCTAGAAGCCCAAATATTTTTTCAGAGCTAGATGCAGAAAAAAATTATTTTTAATTTGCAACCTGATGGAGGTCAGTATAGATGGACTAATAGACCAAGTCCCACACACTGCTAGAAGCCCAAATATTTTTTCAGAGCTAGATGCAGAAAAAAATTATTTTTAATTTGCAACCTGATGGAGGTCAGTATAGATGGACTAATAGAACAAGTCCCACACGCTGCTAGAAGCCCAAATATTTTTTCAGAGATAAATGAAGAAAAAAATTATTTTTAATTTGCAACCTGATGGAGGTCAGTATAGATGGACTAATAGACCAAGTCCCACACACTGCTAGACGCCCAAATATTTTTTCAGAGCTAGATGCAGAAAAAAATTATTTTTAATTTGCAACCTGATGGAGGTCAGTATAGATGGACTAATAGACCAAGTCCCACACACCGCTAGAAGCCCAAATATTTTTTCAGAGCTAGATGCAGAAAAAAATTATATTCAATTTGCAACCTGCTGGAGGTCAGTATAGAAGGACTAATAGAACAAGTCCCACACACTGCTAGAAGCCCAAATATTTTTTCAGAGCTAAATGAAGAAAAAAATTATTTTTAATTTGCAACCTGATGGAGGTCAGTATAGATGGACTAATAGACCAAGTCCCACACACTGCTAGAAGCCCAAATATTTTTTCAGAGCTAGATGCAGAAAAAAATTATATTCAGTTTGCAACCTGATGGAGGTCAGTATAGATGGACTAATAGAATGATGCTATGCCCAAAAGATTTTACTTCACTAGGTGCAGTAAAAAAATTGGTATTCTATACACAGGTGTTATATCTTGCAACACAGATAGGCTACTCCACTGACTAACACACTCTGCAATAGGCCAAAAAGGATTAGCTTTGCTAGATTCAGCCAAATGCTGTGAAAAAAACTTGCACAGCACTGGCACAGACCTGCCTGGCAAAAACTGATAGGAACTGATGTAACCTAGTCCTGAAAAGGACTCCAATTACAATTAGTCTTTACTCCCACAATCTATCTATTTAAGAGCACAGACCTGCTTGATAAAAGTCGTAGGAAATGCTGTAACCTAGTCCTTAAAAGGACTGCAATCACAACTATTCCCTACTCCCAAGCTATCTGTATATTTGTGCGAAAATTGGCTTGAAATTAACAAGGTATAGCGCACACAGCAACAGCGGTGCCGTCTAACACGCAGCTGCAGCAGTGAGAAAATGGTGGCGACGGGGAAAATGGCTTGGTCTTATAGGGCAAGGACATGTGACATACACTGCCAATCACACATGCCCTTGCTTGTGTGAAAAAAAGCACTTCGCTCCGTGTGTGCGCTGCTGATAGGCTGACAGATTGCACCTCCCCACTGCAAATGCGGGAAAGAGAAAAAAAAATGGAGATCTTCATTGTTCCTGCAGAGATCCATCCCCTGCCCCCCCCCCACCCCACTGTACACTCAAACTGCGTATTAACATTAATTTTCATCATTACTGAGAAAAAATCCAGTTATGATTTTGGTGCACGAACAGTTATCGAACATAACCTCGAACAGCCGAATTTTTCTCAAATTGTTCGTGTTCGCCGACCGGCTCGAACACCGCCCAAAACAGCTGGAATTTGAGATTGGCGAACAGTTCGAGTAGAACAACGCTCATCTCTACTAAAGACGCCTGGTGCCAACAGATACTGAGGCCTGCCAACCTCTAGCTCTAACTTGTGTACTGCATGACGCAAGTCAATACGGTCTGCAAGAGATATTAACTCCTCCAGAGAGGTTGGAATTTCTCTGGTAGATAAAGCATCTTTAATATGCCCGGCCAGACCCTTCCAGAACACCGGGATAAGCGACCGCTCAGACCAATCCAGTTCAGCCGCTAAGGTTCTGAACTGGACGGCATAATGACTGGCCGTGGCCGAACCCTGGACCAACGCAAGGAGCTTAAGAGCCGTATCATGCGTGACCTGAGGACCCAGGAAAACACTTTTTAGGGTCTTAAGGAAAAGACCCGCATTTACTACAACCGGGTCGTTCCGCTCCCATAGAGGAGTAGCCCACTCCAGAGCCCTGTGAGAAAGCAATGAGATGATATATCCCACTTTGGCTCTTTCGGAGGGGAACTATGCCTCCATCATCTCCAAATGAATGGAGCATACATTAATAAAACCCCTGCAAAGTTTACTATCCCCAGAAAATTTCTCCGGGAGAGCAAACCGGGGTAATGGGGCACTTGCAGTGGTTGCAGTATTCACCGCAGCCGAGTTAATGATATTGGCTGCTAGAGTAGCCGCCTGGGTAGCTACTGCAGTGATATCAGCGACCGGAGCAGTTTGTTCCAGAGTTCTAAGTATGGTCTCCAGTTGCAGTATATAACGCTGCAGTTGTTGATTGTCAGCCATGTTCGGTAAGACCCTAGCACTCAGATACTGTTAGGAGGGTGGTTGCAAACAACTTTAATTTAATGGAACGCAATCGACCCCGGGGTCCGCAATGCAGCCTGGAGGACTGCTGCCGAACACTTTCCGGGTGGAAAGGAAAGCGACAACTTAAATATTAAACCCTTCCGTGTTTCTCCACACAGGAACGGGTATAGCGGTACGCTCTATCTCCGTTAACTGCAAGGGAGAAGAGAGTCCAGGATAGCACCTACTGAACTGATAAACCACTCCGTGTTAAAGCACACGGAGCAGGTTTCAGCGGTTCACACAATCTCCAAGAACCGCAGGGAGACGTGCAACCGGGGAAGAAGCAGTAGCCCTGTCTTCGATACAGGCGCTACGCAGTAGGGGTTGGTGCTAGGATGCGTGAGTGACTACGCCGACGGGTACACGTGCCTCCAGCCGGCGTGCTACCGGACAGCAGGAGATTACTCCACATGTCTGACAGGCAATAGCCGTGAACAGGACGTCTGCAGGCTTCCCTGGGTGTTTGGCGACCCCTTTGGCTGAGCCAGACTGCTAGACGAAGCTACCTGCCTCTATGGAGCTAACCTGCCTAGCGAAACTACACGTGGACCAGAGTCGTCCACACACCAGCATCACAAGCTCAAAAGATCTGAGCGCATCGCCATGTTTGTGGGCGGGCCTTTTAAAGACTAAGCCCTGCCCACCGACGCGCCATTGGTGAAGTTACCCGTGGACCAATCAGGCGGTGCCAGGTCACCGGGTCAGGTGGGTGCCAACCCACCAATCATGATCCGCCAGGTCACGGACATGGTCAGTGCGGCAAATCCTGGACTTAGATTCCACAAGCCCTGTCTCCCTCTGCAACCCAGGCTTAACATTGCTAGGCGCAACTACCTGGGAGATAAACAGTGCTTGCGGACCAGCTAGGCATTGAGGCTGATGGTGATGCTGAACAGCATCAGCCCCAGCTGGATAGAAATGGGAGACCACAGAAGGTCCTGGACCCATTTCAAATCCAGCACCAGACCGACGCCTCACAGTTACCCTTTTGCTTCTCAGTGTATAGGGGGCTGTGGAGCCTTCATACTTTATGTTGGAGGCTGCAGGGACATTATACTTTATATTGGGGAGCTATGGGGCCATTATACTGTAAATAGGGGAGCTATAGGGAGATAGTACACTAGGCAGTGCAGTGCATCAACATTTAATTGTATGACATAGTGATGTAGCAGCTACACAGAGTGAACTTTGCCAATGCATCCTCTGTTATGTCTTGCACCCACAGCCGAAATTTAACAATGCAGCTGGCACCTTAACAGTATTTTTCTAAGTGTCCCCAGATCCCATTTAAGTTTGAAACTGCTGATCTAGATTATGTTGTCCAGTTAATGCATCTATTTGGAAGTAGTTATAATTTTTGTGGCACTGTAGGATTTCCTCTCCTCTTGTGGTCCATAGTCCCTGACTCTTAAGACACACTGATACTTGTTCAGTTGCAAATACTTCAATGATTTTTTTAACTTCATCTTTCATAATTCATAATTCTCATGTAATCAATGTAAAAGACGTACACAATGAGCCTGGTAGCTGCTACCAATGCAAGTAACACGATGGGATGCCGATGATGTTAAGATAGTTTTATCCCCAACTAGAAATTATTGTGGAACTTATGAGTCCTATGGTCTCGAAGGAGCTTATATTTTGAGTCAGGATATTAAATAATAATAAAGAAGACAGTTGGCAACTCTTTATTATCACCTTCCAATGGATAAACTGCAGGATATTGAACTAGATGTACCGGTCTTTCAACATTCCCACCTCCCTATAAATTATAAACCGAGGCTGTGATTTGGTTTAACTTTTTATTGATCGTGAACTGCCACAAGGTTGTGAATTACAATAAAGTAACAGAGTAAGAGCAGATGACCATCAGAAGAAGGAAAGAGTTTAGTTGGCGGCAACGGTGCTGGAGATCCAGGAGTTGTAGTTGCAGACCTTGGTGTAGACACCAGGATAGTTCTTGAGGGCACAGCCATATCCCCAGGAGACAATACCCTGGAGCCGTCCACTGCAGACCACTGGTCCACCAGAGTCACCCTGAGAAGAAGCAAAGAGTAATAAATATCATGTATCTATATTCTAAGAAATGAGACAAGAGACATCTCTCTCGTATAAGAGCAACTGAAAGTTCTTGAGCCCCAATAAAAAACAGTGACCCCCATGTTTCATGTGCCATTTATAATTCTAGTCCCTTTGTTAATGGCAGGGGAATCCATGTTCTCCCTCAAGCAGCGGGGCCCCTGAAACTGCAACCTCGACATCCTTGGCTTATAGCTAGGAATTCAATTCCTTACAAGGTCTGTCTCATTTGTTGCACTTGAAGAAATGGAGAAACAGGAATTTAATTTCTCTTGATCAGGAAATGTCTCCCGATCTTGATAAATATTGATGCCCAGCAAGCACTTGTTCTTAGTGTTGTGAGGGGAATAGGCTCAGGCAGACACTTACATCTTATCTCCAATGAGGACAGTGTATAGGGCATGCTGAAATCTAATATGTCTGACATGTGAAGAGTGTAAGGACATGACCATATACAATTTTCAGTCAGCAGGTTCTGCAGAAATCTAATGTACATGGCTATCTTAACAGCTCTAATCTTAGGGTAACAGATCTGAAATGTATGAGGTTATAAAGCCACATTACCTGGCAGGAATCTTTGCCTCCTTCCAAATATCCAACACAGATCATGTTGCCGGTGATCTCTCCGGGGTAGGCGTTGCTACACTGGGAAGCAGTCAGGACGGGGGCATCCACACACTGGAGAAGGTTGGGCATGTTTGCTACAAGTAAAGTTACATAAAACGTTAGCATATAGTATATAGAATCCAAAATTACTAACTGTATTTAGTAAAAAAAAAAGATAAAATCATCAATAATTGCAATGTTTGCATGTGTTCTTGTGCAGTTTAATATTAAAGTTTTTTGATGCCTTTTACAATAAGATTTCTACACACAAGAAGCTCGTGGTTGATCTCTCCATGATGGTCTAGCATATATTTCATCAACCAAAAAATGTATCTTTCATTATACCTTTTCCCTAAGTGTTAATTGTAAACATGGCTCTATCTAAGGTAGGAAAGATCTAGAAAAATTATGTTTGAAATGGAGCATTATATGATCTTGCTAAACTCAATTTAGAACATAAAATTGATGAACTTCCTTTCATTTTCCCCATCTGATCATCAGCAAAAGATAGTGATGGTATTAAAAGAGTTTTTATCTAAATATTTTGTCTTGATATTGGCCTAATGGGGCATATCGTGCTGGTTATCCTGGTTGGAACCAATCATGTAAAAATCCAAAAAAAGAGAACAGCTGCAAAGTAATTATTAGCTCTTAGTGACTCCAACGTTTCTCATGAATTTTATTTTTAAGTCTATAAAAAAATAGTCTGATATTTCTAATTTCTCACTTATATAACCCCACTTAATAATGTATTTGAGTTATTTAACAATAGTCTCCAACCCTGAGGAGTTTCTACCTCTGAGAAGTCTCCACCCATGAGCAGTCTCTACGTCTGAGCAGTTTCAAATCCTGAGCAAACGTCAGCTAAGTATATATCAGTGGCTCGTAAACTTCTAAATCAGTGACTTTATTTCTTGACTTACTTCCACTGCTGAGGGTGTTGCCCCATCCGGAGATCAGACAGCTGGTGCCGGCAGCAGGGCAGCCACTGGGCAGGCCTACAGCCTGGACGTAGGAGTTGAGGGTGGCAGCAGAAGCCAGCTTGATCATCATAATGTCATTGTCCAGGGTCCTGGAGTTGTAGCTGGCATGTCTGATGACTTTGGCGGAGTTGATGAACTGCTCGGTACCTTCACTGACAGCGATGTTGTGTTCTCCCAGTCTCACCTGTAAGCTCCTTGAAGAAGATAATAAATGGCCGCACTATCAGTCAAGATTAATAATTAAGCTAGATGAATTAAGAAAGTAATATAGATTAGTGCTAGGATTGTGCTACATGTTAAAAATCCCATAAAATATGGAACTGATACTAAAATCGATTTATAATTAAGATTACACCATATATGTTTTGTATTGCAGCACTAGCTTTAAAGTGTTTGTCAAAATTTAGGGAAACACGCCGTCTTTCTTTCAGAAATGTCACCACACTGGTCCATAGGTTGTTTGTGGTTTTATACAGTTATATGAAAAAGTTTGGGCACCCCTATTAATATTAAGCTTAATGTTTTATAAAAATTGGTGTTTTTGCAACAGCTATTTCAGTTTGATATATGTAATAACTGTTGGACACAGTAATGTTTCTGCCTTGAAATGAGGTTTATTGTACTAACAGAAAATGTGCAATCTGCATTCAAACAAAATTTGACAGGTGCATAAGTATGGGCACCTCACCAGAAAAGTGACATTAATATTTAGTAGATCCTCCTTTTGCAAAAATAACAGCCTCTAGTCGCTTCCTGTAGCTTTTAATGATTTCCTGGATCCTGGATGAAGGTATTTTTGACCATTCCTCTTTACAAAACAATTCCAGTTCAGCTAAGTTTGATGGTCGCCGAGCATGGACAGCCCTCTTCAAATGATCCCTCAGATGTTCAATGATATTCAGGTCTGGGGACTGGGATGGCCATTCCAGAACATTGTAATTGTTCCTCTGCATGAATGACTGAGTAGATTTGGAGCGGTGTTTTGGATCATTGTCTTGCTGAAAGATCCATCCCCTGCGTAACTTGAACTTTGTCACTGATTCTTGAACATTATTGTCAAGAATCTGCTGATACTGAGTGGAATCCATGCGTCCCTCAACTTTAACAAGATTCCCGGTGCCAGCATTCGCCACACAGCCCCAAAGCATGATAGAACCTCCACCAAATTTTACTGTGGGTAGCAAGTGTTTTTCTTGGAATGTTGTGTTTTTTTGCCGCCATGCATAACGCCTTTTTGTATGACCAAACAACTCAATCTTGGTTTCATCAGTCCACAGGACCTTCTTCCAAAAAGAAATTGGCTTCTCCAAATGTGCTTTTGCATACCTCAGCCGACTCTGCTTGTGGCGTGCTTGCAGAAACGGCTTCTTTCGCATCACTCTCCCATACAGCTTCTCCTTGTGCAAAGTGTGTTGCATAGTTGACCGATGCACAGTGACACCATCTGCAGCAAGTTGATGCTGCAGCTCTCTGGAGGTGGTCTGAGGATTGTCCTTGACTGATCTCACCATTCTTCTTCTCTGCCTTTCTGATGTTTTTCTTGGCCTGCCACTTCTGGCCTTAACAAGAACTGTCCCTGTGTTCTTCCATTTCCTTACTATGTTCCTCATAGTGGAAACTGACAGGTTAAAACTCTGAGACAGCTTTTTGTAACCTTCCCCTGAACAACTATGTTGAATAATCTTTGTTTTCAGATCATCTGACAGTTGTTTTGAGGAGCCCATGATGCCACTCTTCAGAGGAGATTCAAACAGGAGAACAACTTGCAAGTGTCCACTTTAAGTAGCTTTTCTCATGATTGCATACACCTGGCGATGAAGTTCAAAGCTCAATGAGGTTACAAAACCAAAAAAAGTGCTTTAGTAAGTCAGTAAAAAGTAGGTAGGAGTATTTAAAACAAGAAAATAATAAGTGTGCCCATACATATGCACCTGTCAAATTTTGTTTGAATGCAGATTGCACATTTTCTGTTAGTACAATAAACCTCATTTCAAGGCAGAAACATTACTGTGTCCAACAGTTATTACATATATCAAACTGAAATAGCTGTTGCAAAAACACCAATTTTTATAAAACATTAAGCTTAAGATTAATAGGGGTGCCCAAACTTTTTCATATAACTGTAATTTAGCCACATTCAAGATTATAAAGTTATCCTGCAATCCAGTTGCATCCCATACACAAGAGTGTCTTTAAAGAAAATAACCATAACTTTCTAAACCTCAGAAGAACCTCTTTAAAAACGGATGAATACTTTGCTCCTTGAGTGTAGGTGTGTAGATGTCTAGGACATGCTCATTGTTTTATGATCTAACAAAGCTTTAGTAAACTCATAGGAAGGTCTTCATAAGATCTGACAGAATTGAAGCCCAGTGTCCACGTTATTAAAGAGATTTTCTAAAACAATGGTGGCTACAAATTATTGAGTTGTACAGAATACGACCCTTAGGGATCACACCAACCATCAGAGCAAACATCAGATATTTATTGTTAATTATTAATGCTGTCTTCCCACAAAATTTAATGAATGATTTTTATAAAAAAAACAACCTAAACTCTTGTCAAATCCGTATTTACATTGTGCTTCTCAACAATAAAGAATAGTGAATAATAAACGCTGAACCATTAAATTGATTAAAGTCTTGGTCAGAATTCCAGTAACTTACGACTTGTAGCAGTGAGCGGCGGAGATCACCCACAGGCTGTTGATTAGGGATCCACCACAGAAGTGGTAGCCGGAGTTCAGGGACACCTGCCAGGGGACGGAGTTCTTGCCGCAGGTATAACCTCCCACAATCTTGTCATCATCTTCAAAAGCAGCTGAGAACATTACAAATAAACAGGTTTTATGTTGTTCACATTGATGTCTCATGAGTGTAGCATAATGAAGATTAAAGAATATGATCATGAACATCAAAAACCCTCATGAGAATCAATAGAAAAAAAATTATGAAAATTAACAATAGGCTTTAGAAACAAGCGCGGGCTCACCAGCTGCTCCGAGGAGCACACAGATCAGGAGAAGTTTCATGATGGATCCAGAATGGGTATGGAGCATAAACCACAGATATTTATACCCAAAAAGCTATCAGCCATCAACCTCCTCCTCACCCAAGAGAAAGTTAATCAGTATCCACATAACCTAAAATATACATATAATCTATGGATGAAGGTCACTTTGTTGGCAATGTTCTTCTGACCTGTTGATTAGTTATAACCTTGGATGTTAATTTTCCACCCCAGAAAGTAAATTTAGCATCTCTTAAGTTCTTTGAGTTAGGTTGTAATACTGCAACATATACAGTGGGTACGGAAAGCTTTTAGACCCCTTTAAATGTTTCACTCTTTGTTTCATTGCAGCCATTTGGTAAATTCTAAAAATGTCATTTTTTTCTCATTAAAGTACACTCTACACCCCATCTTGACTGATAAAAAACAGAAATGTATACATTTTTGAAAATTTATTAGAAAAGAAAAACTGAAATATCACATGGTCATAAGTATTCAGACCCTTTGCTCAGTATTGAGTAGAAGCAGCCTTTTGAGCTAGTACAGCCATGAGTCTTCTTGGGAATGATGTAAAAAGTTTTTCACACCTGGATTTGGGGATCCTCTGCGATTCTTCCTTATAGAATCTCTCCAGTTCCGTCACGTTGGATGGTAAACGTTGTTGGACAGCCATTTTCAGGTCTCTCCAAAGATGCTCAATATGGTTTAGGTCAGGGCTCTGGCTGGGCCAATCAAGAATGGTCACATAGTTGTTCTGAAGCTACTCCTTTGTTATTTTAGCTGTGTGCTTAGGGTCATTGTCTTGTTGGAAGGTGAACCTTCAGCCAAGTTTGTGGTCCAGAGCACTATGGAAGAGGTTTCATCCAGGATATCTCTGTACTTGGCCGCATTCATGTTTCCTTCAATTGCAACCAGTCATCCTGTCCCTGCAGCTGAAAAACATCCCCATAGCATGATGCTTCCACCATCATGTTTCACTGTTGGGATTGTATTGGGCAGGTGATGCGCAGTGCCTGGTTTTCTTCACACATACCGCTTAGAATTATCACCAAAAAGTTCTATCTTCGTCTCATCAGACCAGAGAATCTTATTTCTCATAGTCTGGGAGTCCTTCATGTGTTTTTGAGCAAACTCTATGCAGGCTTTCATATGTCTTGTGTGTCTCTCACAGCCCTAACCCTGGGAAGATGGGGGATTACTCGGAGCCGGGTTTTGGTGGGGTGCAGCCGTGGCCCGTACCCGCTCCGTGCCCAGGGCCGTCACATTAAAAAGGGTGGTATGGGCTTATCAGGGTTGAGTGGTTGCTATCGACTATGCCACCTGTGGTACCTGGTGAAGGCCACCAGCGCTGGTGCAGTCCTCCGAGGCAGGATGTTATGGCAGCCGAAGTTGATACTACTCCCCACAGGCGGAGCAGGGCCTCAGGGCAGAGAGACAGGATGGAGAGGGTTGTAGTGTAGGAGGTCTGGTGCTGCGTAGTGTGGTGCGGTGCAGTGCAGAATAACGAGTCCGGAGGCCATAGGGGTTGACTTCCAGGGTTTTTACTCACGGTGGAGAATACAGCTGCAAGGCTTCTCCCTGCTCCTCGTGGAGTTCTGCGATCACCAGGGCCGGGGGTCCAACAACCTCCAAGTAAGTCAATTGTTCAATCAGGACCCCACACCAGAGTGTTCCTAGACTTCAGACCGGGTCCTTTCCTGTCTGTGTGTGTGTAGATAGGCCGGGTCTCCCTCTGGACTTTGCTCAGAAAAAGGGTACGGGTGGCAGCTCTGCTCCTTCCGTTACCCGGTGGGATCCTCTGGGCCTACCGGGCTTCCCTGACCAGGACGTAGAGTAGCAAGGTCAGGTGTCGGGGGCCGGTCCCCCTCTTGCAGCCGGAATCCCTCTGACTTGGCCAGAATAGCGAGGACAGGTGGCGTATGCCGCTCCTTCTGCATCCCCCTGGGATCCATTTGCGGTGGAGCTACACTCCAAAGCTCCGGGCCTTCTTGGTCATGGTCCTTGACCGGGTTGAGACATACATTATCTGCAACCTGCCCCTCGACCCAAGGCCAGGGTACGAGGGCCGTGTCTCCATCCGCTGCAGGTCCACACAGGATCCACGTTCAGGGAGGGAGATCACAATCAAAAGAACACGAGCCAAGATGGCTGTTTATTAAATATCAAATATTAAGTGTCACTAAATGTGAGCCCTCCACCCTCACCCACTAATTGGTTCCCCCTATCTCTTGGTTCCCCAGTCTCCCAAATTCCAGTAGGGGCAGCACTCTAATGCCTACTATCCCCCTCTGGTGGGAGAAGTGTGGTGATGGATGTGGAGGTGGGGTCCTGACCATTGCACCGTTCTTACCTCAGAGGAGGGACACCACACTCCATTAAAGAGGTGCAGCATCCCTGTGGCGGTCGAACCCTCAGGAGCGCCACATTCCCCCCTGGTGAAACACAGCACGTCCGCGGACTGCAAAGAAAGCCAAACCTGGTACAGTCTTTTTATATTTTCATAACAGTAAACAATCTTCCCAATATGGGAGGCACTTCTCCTTTAACGTTACAAACTGTACATAATATAAAAGTACAAAAGTGTGAAAGTATAAAAATATAAAACCATCCAGAGACATTTTTGCATAGACAGACGGGTTAAAGTGCCAGGACGCAGAGTCAGTTCAGAAGCGCGAGGGACCTGTCCCAAACCCCCAACGTAGGCCCTGGGGTGGCTGCAGGGCATGAAGATCCCGAGTTGGACCTCCAAGAGAGCCACTCCAGACAGGTTTTTCTTCCAAGGTCTGAGGTAAGAATAGCCGCGGTTTTATATAAAACCAATAAGGAGCACCTAAAAAGATGCAAACTATTTACAGATACAGAGTCTGTCTGCTGCAAGTCTGCAGGGACAAATGTCTCTAGAAACCGGGGGAGCAAATTAAAACATAAACATCAACATGATAACTTTAAACAGGTTACAGCCGCCTGGGCTGCTCAATTCTCGGGTCCCCACCGGGGAAAAGGCTCATTCCTCCCGACGGAGGCTGACCGGTCCCCCATGGCCGAGCGTGAGGGGGCATCGCTCCCGGACACCTTGTGGACATCCAGAGGCGTACTACCCCCACACCCCGTGGTGGCGGGTGTACGTGACTATGTCACCCGGGAAGAGGTTCCGGCCAGGGTGTCCCTTTTTCAGCCACGGCTCGACGTCCCGCCGGCTGACGAAGACGTCGTGCTCGTGTTGGAAACTCCGTATGAATCCCCATCCCGCCTCATGGTGGAAGCGGACAACCTGCCCCTCCACGTGGGGACTCGGACGGGTCGCTTCTTCCTGGCGGGCCCGGGATTTTGCAGCCTTTGCTCGCACTTCGAGGCACTCGCAGCGAACCTCCCTCTGGCGCTGCTCCCTGCTGAGCTGGAGGATCTGTTGACGTCACAACTCACTCCTCCTACGCGCTTCAGCCCGGGTCTCCCGGGGGAAGCCCATCAGGTCCCCCCCTGGTTGTCCCAGGCCCACTCTTCAGCCGATGGCCAGGTGACTGTCTATGCGGGCAGCGGTGTCAGTAGGGGCTGCTGCAAGTCCTCTAGAAGCACGGACCAGTCCGGGTTGGGGTCAGTGGATACCCCAGCAGACTCAGGTTCCTCCGAGTCGGGAGTTTGGCGGCAGTGCAAGTCCCCGCCAGTAGCATAGGCTTCCAGCTCCGGGGCAAAGACCTGCTCCCAGGTGACCGCGCCGGGCAGCAGGTACTCAGTCATGAGATCCAGGAGAGGCACAGTGGGCTCAGCAGCTGGGACGGGGGTATCACACTCACCCACTCCGGGGCTGCTCGCGACCTCTGTTGCAGCCTCCTCCTGCGCTGCTGCTCCTTGGCGGCGGGTCCGGATGCGCAGCAACATTTCTTCCCGCCACGCAGCGGATGCCACTTGCTGGGCCTCAGCCATTCTCCGAGCGAGACCCAGGGCTTCCTGGTGGAGAAACTCGATATCTCCCGCTGTCAGGATTGTGCCGCTTCGCTCTCTGACGGGAGAAGAACCTGGGCCCGGTACGGAAGGTTCCGCCTGACTCGCTCCAGCAGTGTCCATGTCCGCTCCTGATGACTGCGAGTCACCAACTGCTATGGCCGCACCTTATATTGGGGGGTGCCGAAGCAGAAAAAAACGAACATATGGCCCATTTTATAGAGAATTAGAAAAAAATTTTATTTAACAAAATCTTACTGTACAGGGTTTAAAGTGACGTGGCATGTGTCAAAAAATACATACAGAGTTTTTAAAAACATACTTAAAAACAAACAGGTATCACAAAAGTGTAGGTGTCACATCCAAAAGGTATCATTATTTATAATATTACATCCCTAAAGATATAGACTGGATGGATAGGGGGAGTGTGGACAACCAATCCATATGCAAACAAAATTCAGTCCAAAAGACCATATATATATGTATAGCTCTCCCTACCCCTGTTCATCAACAATCACCAATGTCCATCATAGTTACCTTCGTGGAGTGAAGCCCACACGCTGCGTGGTTCCCTGACGCGCGTTTCGGCGCTATTGCCTTCCTCAAGGGGATGGCTCTGACTGAACATCAGGACCTTTAAATATGTTTTGCGCGCATTTCCTGGCCAATGGGGCAAAAATACCGCCCCCACCGGAAATACATGGTCATGTGATCATTGTCATGGCAATCCACGACGCTACCCAGTAATACACTGCGACCCGGAACTGACGCAGAGTGCGTCGCCGTAACCATGACAGCAGACCCCAGCGGCATCGCAGCAGCGACGCTGCCCAGGACGCCAATAGAGTCAGATGTGTAGGGACAGCAACGCACCTGCGTACAGGGTCTTACGGTAACGCACTACTCATATCATAATAGACCACTACATATAGAGATCGCACCTTGGAAAAAAGGGGGTCGCTAAAGTGTCACCCCATGGTATTACCAAGGATACAAAAAGGGTATATTCTATAGTGACACATATCATAACTCATAGTGTGTATACATCATAGAATAATGCATATATCTTACATTGCTAATAACATCCCATTTCACAATATATCTGTGTATATAAAATACACACCGATATATATTTCATATAACACACAACCCTATTCCAATGAGAAGTTACATAGAAAAAAGGGGGGGGGGATACCCCAATTATACCTAGATTTTCTCAAATCCTTCCCCATCACCATTTATACGGGATAATATTTTACAATTGTAAATATAGCTAGATATGTTCATATTTTTATATCTTTATATTTTTATATATAACCCCATCGCCATTTCATAGGGAACAATATTTTACAATTACAAGAGTCAATATTACGTTCTTATACAGAAGACAATGGCAAAGGAACCTTCCCCGAATAGCAACCAATATGTAGAATATGTATACACACATGGAAAAATGCACATAACATAATACAGATAGAAGACCATTAGCCATAAATTTCTTTGCTTTACGTATTGCATAACTTCCAAGTTGGATTGCTATGGTGTGAATTTCACAAATGTGGCATGCAGATGTCTTGTCACGATAATCCCATATATAAAGCGCACAAAGATATCATCATGTTCAACCAGAACCATAAATTCATTCAAATTCGTTAAACCTGTTAAAGAATACATAAAATTAAAAAAGAAAACCAACAACCACCTTAGAAATAAACAATGCATGTATTGATGGCACAGGTACTCAGATGTAATAGCAGGACTGGGTTCACAGAAAAGGGGCGAAACTATTGTTTTCATTTAGGCCCCTAGGATGTAATGTTTTGAGGGACCAGATCCACCTTGTCTCAATACGAGCGAGTCTCTGGGAAATGGGACAACCCCGTATCCCCACATCAACCATGTCAATCCCTCTTACTTCCAATAATTTGGCGTCACAGTTGTGGTGTATTTTAAAGTGTTTTGGTATCGTCTTGAGAATGGATACATCATTTTGTTCCGATGCAACCAATATCCCCAAGACATGTTCCCTCACTCGTGTTTTAAGACAACGTGTGTCATCCCAACAGAGATCAGACCACACGGACATGTGGCATAATATATCACATTACGTGACACACATGTGATATGTTTTTTTATTTTACACACATGTTTACCTGTAGAATCCACAAAAATGGTGCTTCTGATCACGTTGGGACAGGCCACACATCGGCCACACGGGATGCATCTCAAACGAACACCAAAATTATCTAAAAACGTGTGGGCCCTACCGCCCTCATAATGGCTGTGAACCAAGTGATCTCGGAGATTTTTAGCACGACGGAATACGATTGTGGGTTTTGCTGTAACGTATTTAGCCAATATTGGATCAGCTCTTAGAATTGGTCAGGCCTTATTCAGGGCATTTCGGATTGCTGGTATCTGGGAATGAAATGTGGTGATGAACCTCACCACATCATTCTCTTTTTTATTATTATTATCACGGGATTTATAAAGTAAATCATTGCGAGAAGAATGTCTTGCCCGATTGTAGGCCTTCTTTCCCATTCTGTGACTATATCCACGTTCATAAAAGTGTTCCCTCAATTCCTGTGATTGTACCTCAAAGTCCTGATCGCTGGAGCAGATGCTGCGAAGACGCAGAAACTGCCCCACCGGAAGAGACAGAATCATATGTAATGGGTGGGACGAGGAAGCGTGGAGAAGGGTATTAGTGGAAGTAGGCTTCCTAAAAATGTTTGTTTGGACGGCATTGTCTTCACCTCGCATCAAGCATACATCTAAAAACTCAATTTTATCCGGATCACATGTAAATGTGATACGGATATTCAAGGTGTTGGTATTTAAGTCTTGTATGAACATCTGTGGGAGAAGGACCTCTCCCTGCCAGATCAGGGGTCACCGATGGGCCGCGTTCTAACCTGGATGCGGTACATCAATGATATCTTGCTGATCTGGCAGAGTTCACGTGAACACTTGGAGATGTTCATACGAGACTTAAATACCAACACCTTGAATATCCGTATCACATTTACATGTGATCCGGATAAAATTTAGTTTTTAGATGCATGCTTGATGCGAGGTGAAGACAATGCCATCCAAACAAACATTTTTAGGAAGCCTACTTCCACTAATACCCTTCTCCACGCTTCCTCGTTCCACCCATTACATATGATTCAGTCTCTTCCGGTGGGGCAGTTTCTGCGTCTTCGCAGGATCTGCTCCAGCGATCAGGACTTTGAGGTACAATCACAGGAATTGAGGGAACACTTTTATGAACACGGATATAGTCACAGAATGGTAAAGAAGGCCTGCAATCGGGCAAGACATTCTTCTCGCAATGATTTACTTTATAAATCCCGTGATAATAATAATAATAAAAAAGAGAATGATGTGGTGAGGTTCATCACCACATTTCATTCCCAGATACCAGCAGTCCGAAATGCCCTGAATAAGGCCTGGCCAATTCTAAGAGCTGATCCAATATTGGCTAAATACGTTACAGCAAAACCCACAATCGTATTCCGTCGTGCTAAAAATCTCCGAGATCACTTGGTTCACAGCCATTATGAGGGCGGTAGGGTCCACACGTTTATAGATAATTTTGGTGTTCGTTTGGGATGCTTCCCGTGTGGCCGATGTGTGGCCTGTCCCAACGTGATCAGAAGCACCATTTTTGTGGATTCTACAGGTAAACATGTGTGTAAAATAAAACAACATATCACATGTGTGTCACGTAATGTGATATATTATGCCACATGTCCGTGTGGTCTGATCTATGTTGGGATGACCACACGTTGTCTTAAAACACGAGTGAGGGAACATGTCTTGGGGATATTGGCTGCATCGGAAGAAAATGATGTATCCATTCTCAAGACGATACCACAACACTTTAAAATACACCACAATTGTGACGCCAAATTATTGGAAGTAAGAGGGATTGATATGGTTGATGTGGGGATACGGGGTGGTCCCATTTCCCAGAGACTCGCTCGTATGGAGACAAGGTGGATCTGGTCCCTCAAAACATTACATCCTAGGGGCCTAAATGAAAACAATAGTTTCGCCCCTTTTCTGTGAACCCAGTCCTGCTATTACATCTGAGTACCTGTGCCATCAATACATGCATTGTTTATTTCTAAGGTGGTTGTTGGTTTTCTTTTTTAATTTTATGTATTCTTTAACAGGTTTAACGAATTTGAATGAATTTATGGTTCTGGTTGAACATGATGATATCTTTGTGCGCTTTATATATGGGATTATCGTGACAAGACATCTGCATGCCACATTTGTGAAATTCACACCATAGCAATCCAACTTGGAAGTTATGCAATACGTAAAACAAAGAAATTTATGGCTGATGGTCTTCTATCTGTATTATGTTATGTGCATTTTTCCATGTGTGTATACATATTCTTCATATTGGTTGCTATTCGGGGAAGGTTCCTTTGCCATTGTCTTCTGTATAAGAACGTAATATTGACTCTTGTAATTGTAAAATATTGTTCCCTATGAAATGGCAATGGGGTTATATATAAAAATATAAAGATATAAAAATATGAACATATCTAGCTATATTTACAATTGTAAAATATTATCCCGTATAAATGGTGATGGGGAAGGATTTGAGAAAATCTAGGTATAATTGGGGTATCCCCCCCCCCTTTTTTTCTATGTAACTTCTCATTGGAATGGGGTTGTGTGTTATATGAAATATATATCGGTGTGTATTTTATATACACAGATATATTGTGAAATGGGACGTTATTAGCAATGTAAGATATATGCATTATTCTATGATGTATACACACTATGAGTTATGATATGTGTCACTGGTGATGAATTATGAGGTGTGTCACTATAGAATATACTCTTTTTGTATCCTTGGTAATACCATGGGGTGACACTTTAGCGACCCCCTTTTTTCCAAGGTGCGATCTCTATATGTAGTGGTCTATTATGATATGAGTAGTGCGTTACCGTAAGACCCTGTACGCAGGTGCGTTGCTGTCCCTACACATCTGACTCCATTGGTGTCCTGGGCAGCGTCGCTGCTGCGATGCCGCTGGGGTCTGCTGTCTTAGTTACGGCGACGCACTCTGCGTCGTGGATTGCCATGACAATGATCACATGACCATGTATTTCCGGTGGGGGCGGTATTGTTGCCCGATTGGCCAGGAAATGCGCGGAAAACAAATTTAAAGGTCCTGATGTTCAGTCAGAGCCATCCCCTTGAGGAAGGCAATAGCGCCGAAACGCGCGTCAGGGAACCACGCAGCGTGTGGGCTTCACTCCACGAAGGTAACTATGATTTACATTGGTGATTGTTGATGAACAGGGGTAGGGAGAGCTATACATATATATATGGTCTTTTGGACTGAATTTTGTTTGCATATGGATTGGTTGTCCACACTCCCCCTATCCATCCAGTCTATATCTTTAGGGATGTAATATTATAAATAATGATACCTTTTGGATGTGACACCTACACTTTTGTGATACCTGTTTGTTTTTAAGTATGTTTTTAAAAACTCTGTATGTATTTTTTGACACATGCCACGTCACTTTAAACCCTGCACAGTAAGATTTTGTTAAATAAATTTTTTTTCTAATTCTGTATAAAATGGGCCATATGTTCGTTCTTTTATGCTTCGGCACCCCCCAATATATTGTTGTTGATACGAATGGCCGGATATATATATCCTAAAAGAGTAGGTTACAATATGGATAATAGATGTGTATTATACCTGTTTGCATTAGGTAACCTAATACTCTGTTCTAATCTTTCCTTTTATATGGCCTCTAGTGTTGAGCGAACATGCTCGACACTGCTCGGTACTCGCCTGAGCATCACGCTACTCGGGATGTTCGGCGAGCACCCAGCATTTCCGGGTTACTCAGGCAGGAGCTCGATTCTCCGCCCTGCATGTTTGGCGCTCTTTACAGAGCCAATGAACATGCAGGGATTGCCAGCCAGTCACTGTAATGCCGCAGCCATGTTGTTTGTGGGCATTACAGTGATTGGCTGGCCGCACAGCGTCACCTCGAGTATTTAAAACCGGGGGCCGCCATCTTGGACACAGTCGCTCCGGATCAGACAGTGTAGGGACAGCGCTGCTGAATTAGGGAGAGATATATCATGCAAAATAGTTAGTGAATGGTCTGTAAAGGCTGCCAGATCAAACAAACAGTCCTTCTCAGGACTAATATCCATCCCAGGTATATCAGGCAGGCAGGCAGGCTGTATAGGAGACGCAGTGGTTATACCAGCAAACGCTGCATTACAGTCCTGTGCAGCTCCTGTTGCTGAAATTGCTGGACTTAGCTCCAGATCCCGGGGGCCAGGAAAAATCCTTTTTTTTATCTAAATACTCTTTTTTTTTTCCTCCTTCACAATGTACAAATACCCATCTTATTAACCTTTTGGTGTCCCCCCCCCAAAAAAAAAAAGTGTGCCTCTGATTTTTCAGACACAAATATATCTGTTGAAAATAGTCTGGTGTAGGCCAGAGAAATAGAAGTGTGGTTTTGCAGTTCTATGGGCCATTTGTATCTAAAAAAAACAGTTTGAGTGTGTCGCTCACTGTTCAGCCGCAAATATATATATTTAAAAAAGTCTGGTATACACCAGTAAATTATTACTGTGGTTTTGATGTTCCACGGTAAAACATCTCTATTATCCTGTTTTTGTCATTTTTTGCTGTATAAAAATAATAATAGTGTCTCCCTGATTTTTCAGACACAAATATATCTGTTGAAAATAGTCTGGTGTTGGCCAGAGAGACAGAAGTGTGATTTTGCTGTTCCACGGTAAAAAATCTCTATTATCCTGCTTTTTGCATTTTTTGCTGTAAAAAAAAAAATAATAGTGTCTCCCTGATTTTTCAGACACAAATATATCTGTTGAAAATAGTCTGGTGTAGGCCCGAGAAATACAAGTGTGGTTTTGCAGTTCCACGGTACAAACCTCTGTATTATCCACTTTTGGGCCATTTGTATCTAAAAAAAACAGTTTGAGTGTGTCGCTCACTGTTCAGCCGCAAATATATATATATTTTAAAAAGCCTGGTATACACCAGTAAATTATAACTGTGGTTTTGCTGTTCCACAGTAAAAAATCTCTATTATCCTGCTTTTGGCATTTTTTGCAGTAAAAAATAAATAGTGTCTCCTGATTGTTCAGACACAAATATATCTGTTGAAAATAGTCTGGTGTAGGCCCGAGAAATACAAGTGTGGTTTTGCAGTTCCACGGTTCAAACCTCTGTATTATCCACTTTTGGGCCATTTGTATCTAAAAAAAACAATTTGAGTGTGTCGCTCACTGTTCAGCCGCAAATATATATATATTCAAAAAAGTCTGGTATACACCAGTAAATTATAACTGTGGTTTTGCTGTTCCACGGTAAAACATCTCTATTATCCTGCTTTTTGCATTTTTTGCTGTAAAAAAAAAAATAATAGTGTCTCCCTGATTTTTCAGACACAAATATATCTGTTGAAAATAGTCTGGTGTAGGCCCGAGAAATACAAGTGTGGTTTTGCAGTTCCACGGTACAAACCTCTGTATTATCCACTTTTGGGCCATTTGTATCTAAAAAAAACAGTTTGAGTGTGTCGCTCACTGTTCAGCCGCAAATATATATATATTTTAAAAAGCCTGGTATACACCAGTAAATTATAACTGTGGTTTTGCTGTTCCACAGTAAAAAATCTCTATTATCCTGCTTTTGGCATTTTTTGCAGTAAAAAATAAATAGTGTCTCCTGATTGTTCAGACACAAATATATCTGTTGAAAATAGTCTGGTGTAGGCCCGAGAAATACAAGTGTGGTTTTGCAGTTCCACGGTTCAAACCTCTGTATTATCCACTTTTGGGCCATTTGTATCTAAAAAAAAACAGTTTGAGTGTGTCGCTCACTGTTCAGCCGCAAATATATATATATTCAAAAAAGTCTGGTATACACCAGTAAATTATAACTATGGTTTTGCTGTTCCATGGTGAAACATCTCTATTATCCTGCTTTTGGCATTTTTTGCCTTAAAAAATAAATAGTGTCTCCTGATTGTTCAGAAACAAATATATCTGTTGAAAATAGTCTGGTGTAGGCCCGAGAAATACAAGTGTGGCTTTGCAGTTTCACGGTTCAAACCTCTGTATTATCCACTTTTGGGCCATTTGTATCTAAAAAAAACAGTTTGAGTGTGTCGCTCACTGTTCAGCCGCAAATATCTCTATTTAAAAAGGTGTGGTATACCCCAGTAAACAATAACTGTGGTTTTGCCATCCCACGGTAAAAAATCTCTATTATTCAGGTTTTGGTAGTTTTTTTCCATAAAGAAAAACAGTAGTGTCTCCTGACTGTTGTGACACAAAAATATATCTGTTGAAAATAGTCTTGTGTAGGCCCGACATCCCAGTGTGGTTTCGCAGTTCCACGGGTCAAATCGCTGTACTATCCAGTTTTGGGCCTTTGGTATCTAAAAAAAAAGCAGTTTGAGTGTGTCGCTCACTGTTCAGCCGCAAATATCTCTATTTTAAAAAGTGTGGTATACCCCAGTAAACAATAACTGTGGTTTTGCCATCCCACGGTAAAAAATCTCTATTATTCAGGTTTTGGTACTTTTTTCCGTAAAGAAAAACAGTAGTGTCTCCTGACTGTTGTGACACAAAAATATATCTGTTGAAAATAGTCTTGTGTAGGCCCGACATCCCAGTGTGGTTTCACAGTTCCACGGGTCAAATCGCTGTACTATCCAGTTTTGGGCCTTTGGTATCTAAAAAAAAAGCAGTTTGAGTGTGTCGCTCACTGTTCAGCCGCAAATATCTCTATTTAAAAAAGTGTGGTATACCCCAGTAAACAATAACTGTGGTTTTCCTCTTCCACGGTTCTAATCTACTCTTTATTACCCTTTTTCCATTGATAGTGCAAGTGTAAGCTATTTTACTTCATTTACAATGGGCAAGGCGCATGACAAGGGACGTGGAAGTGGACGTTCTGGTGATGGTTCGTGCAGAGGACGGGGCCGTGGCCAAGGTGAAAATGTGCCACAACCAACAGCCACATCTTCTCGCTCCCACTTCTTGACCGAATTACTAGGGAAGCACAGAACAACACCAGTATTGAGAACTGATCAGTGTGAACAGGTTATTAATTGGATAGCAGACAATACTTCCAGTTACCTGGGCACCACCACCTGCGGTCTGTCTTCCACACGGTCAACTCTTAGTAGCCGTGAGTATCGACCGCATACTCCTCCTCACCCTGATGCTCCTTCCTCCCACCATGCCGAGTGTCGTCAGACAGCAAGTGATCCCACACTTGGACACTCTGAAGAGCTGTTCACTGGTCCATTTCCATATTTGGGCCCCTCGCCTGATACGCCTGAAGTGGTGGAAGAGGAGATCCCATCTTGCGATGCCCAAATATTTGAACAGCCATGGCCACAGGAAGTCGACGTTGGCAATCTGTCACAAGAGGTGGACGATGACGAGACACAATTGCCAGGAAGTGAGGAGGAGGATCGTGGTGCGCAAGTGGAAGAGGAGGAGGTGGTGGATGATCTAGTAACTGACCCAACGTGGAAGGAGGACATGCAGAGTGAGGCCAGCAGCACACAGGGGGAGGGAGGCAGAGTACCCCAACAGGCAGGAAGAAGCAGTGTGGTGGCCGCAGACAGAAGGCAGGCAACCGTTCCCCATAACACCAACATGAGGGACGTTGCCAGTACAAGCTGTAGGTCTTCCAGAGTCTGGAATTTTTTTAAAGACTCTGCTGATAACCCCAAAAAGGCCATATGTTCCACCTGCCATGCCAGCATCAGCAGGGGTGACAAAACTACCAGCCTGACCACCACCAGCATGATCAGGCACATGGCAGCAAAGTACCCGACTTTGTGAGGCGAAACCCAGGGTCCACGACCAGTGTCAGCGGGTGTCACCACTGCTTCTTCCACTGTTGTGCGTGCAATAGAACCCCCTGTTGTGTGTGCAAGGCAATCCCCTGTCCATACTGCATGTAAAGATGCCCCCTCCTCTCAGTCTTCACTTGTTATGGCAGTTTCTCAAGAAACAGCATCAACGTCCACGTCCACGTCCCACCGCAGCGTTCAATTGTCCATATCCCAGACCTTTGAACGAAAGCGGAAATTCGCAGCTAACTCCCCACAGGCCGCAGTCCTAAATTCGCACATTTCACGACTGCTTGCATTGGAAATGCTGCCTTTTAGGCTGGTGGAGATGGAATCCTTCCGCAATCTTATGGCAGTGGCTGTCCCTCGGTACTCGGTCCCCAGCCGACACTATTTTGCCCGGTGTGCCATCCCTGCACTACACAAGCACATGTCCCAAAGCATCTGCCGTGCCCTCAACAACGCAGTTACTGGGAGAGTCCACCTGACAACAGACACGTGGACAAGTGCTTGTGGCCAGGGACGGTACATCTCTCTGACGGCACACTGGGTAAACATAGAGGAAGCCGGGACCCAGTCGGACCTTGGGATGGAACACATCCTCCCCACACCGAGGATTGCGGGCCCTATGTCAGTCAGAGTTGCCCCCACAGTGTACAGCTCCTGCGCATCCTCCTCCTCCTCCTCATCATGTTCAGCCTCCATCTCAGATATCACCACATCAGTTACAAGCTGGAAGCATTGCAGTACTGCCTCCGCCAAGCGGCAACAGGCTGTGCTGAAACTCATAAGCTTAGGTGATAAACCTCACACTGCTTGTGAGTTGTGGACAGCTGTGAAAGAGCAGGCAGATCTGTGGCTGAGACCGCTGAACCTACATCCCGGCAAGGTCGTGTGTGACAATGGCCGTAACCTGGTGGCGGCTCTGAGGCGAGGTGAGATCACACACGTACCATGCCTGGCTCATGTGCTTAACCTCATGGTTCAGCGGTTTCTTAAATTGTACCCCGAGTTGCCAGATCTGCTCGTGAAAGTGCGCCGCCTGTCAGCTCATTTTCGCAAGTCGGCTACAGCTTCCGCCGCCCTTGCTGTGTTGCAGCAGCGTTTGCAGCTTCCGGCACACCGACTGGTGTGTGATGTCCCCACACGTTGGAACTCTACCCTCCACATGTTGCAAAGGATTTGTGAGCAGAAGAGAGCAGTTGTGGAGTACCAGCTGCAACAAGGCCGTCGATATTCAGGTCAGACTCCACACATAAGACCTCAGGAGTGGACCTGGATGTCTGACATATGTACCATCCTGACAAATTTTGAGGAGGCCACCAAGATGGTGAGTGGCGATGACGCCATCATTAGCGTCAGCATCCCACTTGTCTGTCTTTTGCAAAGCTCTCTGCAGAGAATTAAAGAGGAGGCATTGCAGCCAGAGTATGATGAGATGGATCAAGAAGCCATAGCGGGCGATTACACACAGCCCAGCCTCATCTCATCCCAACGTGCATTGGGGGACAATGAGGGAGAGGAGGAGGAGGAGGAGGAAGAAAAGGAGCTGCTATCATGCGTTGTAGACGGTAGTACCTGTACAAGTGTTGGGTGGCCTGAGGACAGGGGGGAGGAGGAAGACGAGGAAGAGGAGGAGAGCATGGTGAGGACACGGAAATCTTGGTGAGGACACGGAAATCTTGCCCGTTACCAGTCTGGCACGCATGGCTGACTTTATGTTACGCTGCCTTAACCGTGACCCTTGCGTTGTCAAAATGTTGGGTGACAGTCATTACTGGTTGGTGACACTTGTAGACCCCCTCTACACGGAGAACTTTCACTCTCTTATTCCTGAGGTGGAGAGGTCTACAAAAATGGGGCAATACCAGAAGGCCCTTGCTGCAGAACTCTTAAAAAAATTCCCATCTGAACACGCTAGCGGCAGAGGTCACAGTTCGTTGCCCAACCAAGGCGTACAGGCGAGAGAGATGCAACTCCAATCCAGCAGAGACAGGGGAACACTGTCAACGTTCTGGGACAGTTTTCTGACACCCGCCCAGCCTACAGGCCCTGAGGCGTGGGGTACTCTCACAAGGAGTGGAAAGTTACAAAATATGGTGAGGGAGTACCTTGCCGATCATACCAGCGTCCTCCGTGATTCCTCTGTGCCTTTTAATTATTGGGTATCCAAGCTGGACACTTGGAATGAACTTGCTCTGTACGCCTTGGAGGTCCTGGCCTGCCCTGCCGCTAGCGTGTTATCGGAGCGTGTTTTTAGTGCCGCTGGGGGAATTATAACTGATAAGCGCACTCGCCTGTCAACTGACAATGCTGACAAGCTGACCCTTATCAAAATGAACAAGGGCTGGATTGGGCCAGACTTCTCATCACCACCAAATGACAGCAGAGTAACATAAAGTCAAATCCACTGTGTTATCTCGGGAGGTGTATTCACATGCACCGCTTCACTCCCACACATGGGTATACGCTTCCTCGTTTCGGCTGTTTAATCTTCTTCTCCTTATCCTCAGCCTCCACCACCACTATACCACCAGGGTGCCAGCATTGCAAGTTCCTCCGTCCTAATTTTTGGCAGCTTTTGCTGGGAAAGCATAAGCAAATACTATGGGAGACCCACTCCCCAATAATGGGACTTATGTTTGTAATATGCTGTACTGCATGGCTCTTGTAAGGGGCATTGCAAGTTGCTCCGTCCTAATTTTTGGCAGCTTTTGCTTGCAAGGCATAAGCAAATACTATGGGACACCCACTCCCCAATAATGGGACTTATGTTTGTAATATGCTGTACTGCATGTGACGCGCCCCCTGGGCCGTGGGTACACGTGTGTGGGATAACCGGTGCCAGGTCTCTGGGGTCTGTAGTCTCCGTGGCGGTGACCCGGTCCCGTGGCTCAGGCTGGTCAAACCAGTGGCAGTCTTTCTTAGGTTTTGAGGTTAATTGTCCGACTGCGCCACCCGTGGATTGCGGTCAGGGAGTACCACCGCTGCGAGGCAGACCGCTGAGGCTGGTGTTGTGTGCGCAGCATAGAATGGGATAACTCCCCTCGGGAGGAGTATAGCCTCAGGGCAGTGAGTGTGGATGATGGGGGTGATGGTACACGAGCGCAGCAGGAATGACTCAGAGTCTTTGCAGTGCAGTTCAGGGTCTTTACTGATGATTATAAGGTAGACCCTCCCGGGAGTACAGGCTAGCATAAGAGGCCTGGTCAGTCTGTGAGCAAGCAGGAGTTCCCCTGGCCAGGTGGAGTTGTAGGCCTCCCCGTCTGTCTGCACTCTTCCTGGCTACCTTGCTGTAAGCGGGTAGAAGTAGCCCACGTCCCTGAGTGTACCGTGTAGTGCTCACCCGTATGGCTGGTGACTTGGGGCCTTCTGTTAGCCTCCGCTCTATGACGGCGGTGCTGGTCCCTTACTTGTGACTGAGCCTCCGGGCTTCTATGGCCAGAGGACCTGAAATCCCCTGCCGGCTGGTTTCTGCTGCTGGATATGTAAGTCCTTACAGCTTCGGACTCCTGTGTCCGGTTCCTATTGTCTTCTGCCAGGGCGAGCTCTGCTCAGCTTCCAGCCCCTGGTCTTTAGCTCCTAGCTCCTACAGAGCTCCTTGCTGTTACTTTCCCTTGCTCTCACTCTGACTCTGACTGTTCTCTGACTCACTAAACCCCGCCCAAGATCCAGTTTATAAGGGCAGAATTCTCCCCTCCCAGGACTGGGGCAGGAGGATGTTGCATGTTTAAGGGATCCTGACCAGGAAACTTCCCACTTGCTCTCCGACGTAATATCTCTATTACTGTGGTGACCAGACCCCTGGGGTGCCACACACGGCTCTTGTAAGGGGCATTGCAGTTCCTCATAATTTTTGGAAAGCCTTCCATTCACTACTTAGGCCAACAGTGCACGGGAGACCCAGTTGCTATAAATCGAAAAAAAGGTTTAGTTTACGCCCTCTGACCTCCATGTCACTTCCAAGGGGCATTGGAGTGGCTCGAAATTTTTGGTAGGCATTGCACTCACTGTATGCCCTATAACTGTGTAGCCGAACCGCTCCTTTTGTTACAGAAACATATCCTACAAGACATATCTGGTTGACTGGCCTGATATTGATATGAATGGTCCCTGTTCCTCCTGCTCTTTCTCCTTTGCCACCACCTCATCCATCATTTATCACCTGAAGCTTTGTTTTAACAGGAGTCATAGAACTGGGATAGTAGCAGGAAAACATCCAGCAATCCTCGGAGGAGGTAGGATATGCGCCAAAACGCGGACCACCTCAGGCCTAGCCGCTACTACATACATGCACTTGCATTCCAAGAAAACAAAGCAGATGCTAACTTCTATCATCATCATCATGCTCCTCACCTAGGCACTCTCAACTCCCCTGATGGAGAAGCCAGGGCCCACCGGAGGAGTCTGGTTCTCTGGTGGACTCGTCCAATGCTGCCCTAAAGCAGGCCAGGCTAAGAAAAGTGTGGGGGAAGGTGACAGGAGAAATCAGGGCGGCTGGGGACCGAGTATGGACACCTGGCCGCCACCTGGCGGCTGGGGACCGAGCGTGGTAACCCGGCCGCCGGGCTGCTGGGGACAGAGTATGGATACCTCGCTGCCGAAGCGGCAATGAGGTAGTGGCCAGCTTCGGCCTCCTCCAAACTAAAAGGCCCCATTTCAAGTGAAAGCTAGCAGTATGGTATTGCAGCCTGCGGGTGGGTGGGTGGTTGGCTGCATATTTTCGCTTGCATTGCAAGGAATGGGGGAGGTACAATTGAACACTGCCCTGGGACAAGGACTTGCACAGGGATAGTTGCAAGTCTGCATCTTCTGATGCGGCAAGGATCACTTCTGATGGGCACACTTTTAGACAGTGACCTGGGGGTCAGAGATGCTTCCAGGGGTCTTCCCCATGCTGATCCCTTGTCTTTTCAGCACTGTATGCATGTGTCACACAGCACATGGCCAGATAAGGTTGTAAAATGTTAAAATGACATTTCCCGGTGAACGCATTTGTCACGGTTGAAAGCAATACAAAAGTGCAAAAACGCATGAAAAATGCTACTTGTGAACATAGCCCAAGGTGTGGAGGAGTATTTTTGTTTTTGGTTATTTATTTTACCTTATACACAAGTTTTTACCCTGGAAAGGAAATTCCTTAACATATTTCACAGGAAAACCGTTTCAGTTTCGTTTTTGAACGCTTTATTCTGAGCCCACAAAAGTGGCTTAATACCTCTGACCACGTTGTTGACAGCAGTGACCTGGGGGTCAGAAATGCTTCCAGGGGCGATCCCCATGCTGCCCCCATGTCTTTTGAGCACTGTCACTATCGTTTTGAGCACTTTTTAGGCTTTCTACAGACTGCCGGGGGTGCTGCCGCAAAAATGCTCGGGTCTCTCATAGACTAACATTGGGCTCGTTGGTTAGGTCGAGCACCCGAGTATCACGGTAAGCTCGGCCAGAGCTTCGAGCACCCGAGCATTTTAGTGATCGCTCAACACTATCAGTCGTCATCTTGGTGAGGACACGGAAGTCTTGCCCGTTACCAGTCTGGCACCCATGGCTGACTTTATGTTACGCTGCCTTAACCGTGACCCTCGCATTGTCAAAATGTTGGGTGACAGTCATTACTGGTTGATGACACTTTTAGACCCCCTCTACAAGGAGAACTTTCACTCTCTTATTCCTGAGTTGGAGAGGTCTACAAAAATGGGGCAGTACCAGAAGGCCCTTGCTGCAGAACTATTAAAAAAATTCCCATCTGAACACGGTAGCGGCAGAGGTCACAGTTCGCTGCCCAACTAAGACATACAGGCGAGAGAGACGCAACTCCAATCCAGCAGAGGGAGGGGAACACTGTCAATGTTCTAGGACAGTTTTCTGAGACCTGCCCAGCTTACAGGCCCTGAGGCGCAGGGTACTCTCACAAGGAGTGGAAAGTTTCAAAAGATGGTGAGGGAGTACCAGCGTCCTCCGTGATTCCTCTGTGCCTTTTAATTATTGGGTATCCAAGCTGGACACTTGGAATGAACTCACTCTGTATGCCTTGGAGGTCCTGGCCTGCCCTGCCGCTAGCGTGCTATCGGAGCGTGTTTTTAGTGCCGCTGGGGGAATTATAACTGATAAGCACACTCGCCTGTCAACTGACAATGCTGACAAGCTGACCCTTATCAAAATGAACAAGGGCTGGATTGGGCCAGACTTCTCATCACCACCAAATGACAGCAGAGTAACATAAAGTCAAATCCACTGTGTTATTTTGGGGGGTGTATTCCCATGCATCGCTTCACACCCACACATGGGTATACGCTTCCTCATTTCGGCTGTTTTTTGCTCTTCTCCTTATCCTCAGCCTCCACGACCACTATACCACCAGGGTGACCGTGGTCCATGTTGCCAGCATTGCAAGCTTTTGCTTGGAAGTCATAGGCAAAGACTATGGGAGACCCACTCCCCAATAATGGGAATAATGTTTTTAATATGCTGTACTGCATGGCTCTTGTAAGGGACATTGCAAGTTCCCCCTTCCTATTTTTGGCAGCTTTTGCTTGGAAGGCATAAGCAAAGACTATGGGAGACCCACTCCCCAATAATGGGAATACTGTTTTTAATATGCTGTACTGCATGGCTCTTGTAAGGGGCATTAAAATCGTCTTGTTAAGCTACTGTGACCTCCACGTCTCTTCCAAGGGTCGTTAATATTGTCTTTTTATTCCACTGCGACCTCCACCACTCTTCCAAGGGGCATTAAAAGCGTCTTGTTAAGCTACTGTGACCTCCACGTCTCTTCCACAGGGCATTGATATTGTCTTTTTATTCCACTGTAACCTCCACCACTCTTCCAAGGGGCATTGATATTGTCTTTTTATTCCACTGCGACCTCCAACACTCTTCCAAGGGGCATTAAAACCGTCTTGTTAAGCTACTGTGACCTCCACGTCTCTTCCACGGGGCATTGATATTGTCTTTTTATTCCACTGTAACCTCCACCACTCTTCCAAGGGGCATTAAAACTGTCTTGTTAAACCACTCTGAACTCCACGTCTCTTCCAAGGGGCATTAAAACCATCTTGTTAAGCTACTGTGACCTCCACATCTCTTCCAAGGGGCATTAAAACTGTCTTGTTAAACCACTCTGAACTCCTCGTCTGTTCTAAGGGGCATTAAAACCGTCTTGTTAAACCACTCTTAACTCCACAGCTCTTCCAAGGGGCATTGACATGTTGTTTTTAATTACCTCTAACCTCCACGACTCTTGCAACGGGCATTGCATTTCCTCCTAATTTTTGTCAGCTTTTGCTTTTCAATGCATAGGCGAACACTAAGGGAGACCCACTCCCCAATAATGGGTAGAAGGTTTTTAATACGCTGTAATCCACGTCGGTTTCAAGGGGCATTGCAATGCCTAATAATTTTTGGAAAGCCTTCCATTCCCTGCTTAGGCCAACAGTGTACAGGAGACCCAGTTGCTATAAATGGAAAAAATTGTTTAGTTAAGGCCCTCTGACCTACATGTCACTTCCAAGGGGCATTGGAGTGCCTCGAAATTTTTGGTAGACATTGCATTCACTGTATGCCTTATAACTGTGTAGCTGAACCGCTCCTTTTGGTACAGAAACATATCCTACAAGACATGTGTGGTTGGCTGGCCTGATATTGATGTGAATGGTCCCTGTTCCTCCTGCTCTTTCTCCTTTGCCACCACCTCATCCATCATTCATCACCTGAAGCTTTGTTTTAACGGGAGTCGTAGAACTGGGATAGTAGCAGGAAAACATCCAGCAATCCTCGAAGGAGGTAGAATATGCGCCAAAACGCTGACCACCTCAGGCCTAGCTGCTACTACATACATGCGCTTGCATTCCAAGGAACAGAAAGCTAAGGAGGTGGTTGGCCTCATGATCATGAATAATTTACTCGTTGTGTAGGAGGCCGACCACTGCTGCTGTCTACCTTCTGAACTTTGTGTTGAAGCCTGATTGACCCAGGACCTGCAATCCTCTATGTCTGAAGGACGTGTTGCATCCCAGTGTCCAACTGTGTCCCGGCTTCCACTATATTAACCCAGTGTGAAGGCGTCAGTGAGATGGACCATTCCTGGCCACAGTCACTTGTCCACGTGTTTGTGGTTAGGCTGTCCTTCCCACTAAATGCACTGGGGAGGGCACAGGTAATGTTTTGGTATGCGCGCTTGTGTATAAGGCTCACCGGGACAAATAGGGGCGGCTGGGGACCGTTTATGGACACCCGGCCACCCCCATGCGGTTGGGGACTGTGTGTGGGCACCCGGCCGCGGGGCGGCTGGGGACTGAGTATGGATACCCGGCCGCCCACTGGCGGCTGGGGACCAAGCGTGGACCCCCGGCCGCCGGGCGGCTGGGGACTGAGTATGAATACCAGGCTACCGACGCAGCCATCACGTGGTGGCCAAATTCCACCTCCACATGCCTAAATGGCCCAATTTCAAGTGCAAGCAAGCTAGCAGTATGGTATTGCAGCCTTGGGGTGGGTGGGTGGCAGGCTGCATACTTGCGCTTGTATTGCAAGTTATGGGGGAGGTTCAATTGAACACTGCCCTGGGACAAGGACTTGCACGGGGATAGTTGCAAGTCTGCATCTTCTGATGCGGCAAGGATCACTTCTGATGGGCACACTTTTAGGCAGTGACCTGAGTGTCAGAGATGCTTCCAGGGGTCTTCCCCATGCTGTTCCCATGTCTTTTTAGCACTGTATGCATGTGTCACACAGCACATGGCCAGATAAGGTTGTAAAATGTTAAAATGACATTTCCCGGTGAACGCATTTGTCACGGTTGAAAGCAATACAAACGTGCAAAAACGCATAAAAAATGCTACTTGTGAACATAGCCCAAGGTGTGGAGGAGTATTTTTGTTTTTGGTTATTTATTTTACCTTATACACAAGTCTTTACCCTGGAAAGGATGTTCCTTAACCCCTTTCCGACCTGGTCAGTAATAGTACGCACCAGGTCGGGAAGGCCGTTTCAGCGGGGGCTCCGGCGGTGAGCCCGCACTGAAGCGAGCACATGTCAGCTGATTATTGGAATCGCAATCCACCCGCGGCTGTTAACATGTTAAATCTCTGACAGTGGCATTTAACTCGCGCTTCCGGGAGTCCTAAGCCCCGCCCATCAGTGACCCCGTCACGTGATCGCGGGTCACCAATGGGTGGGCATGACAACTCAGGGTCTGCAGCAGACGCCTGTGGATGTCATGTCTCAATTGCTATGAGCGCCACCTAGTGGTCAGCGCTCATAGCAAGTGAGCATTTCTCCTGCATACAAGCGGTCTGCTCATCGCTTGTATGCAGTAGAAGCAATCAGACAACTGCTGCTTCTAGTCTCCTCTGGAGACTATAGAAGCAAGCAGAAAGTGTAAAAAAAAAGTTTTTTTAAAAAAAAAATATATATATATAAAAGTTTAAGTCACCCCCCTTTCGCCCCATTCAAAATAAAATATATATATATATATATATATAAAAAAAAAAACACATACACATATTTGGTATCGCCGCGTTCAGAATCGCCCGATCTATCAATATAAAAGAAGAATTAATACAATCAGTAAACGGCGTAACGAGAAAAAAATTTTAAACGCCAGAATTAAGTTTTTTTGGTCGCTACAACTTTGCAATAAAATGCAATAACGGGCGATCAAAACATCGGATCTACCCCAAAATGGTATCAATAAAAACATCAGCCCGGCACGCAAAAAATAAGCCCTCACCTGGCCCCAGATCCCGAAAAATGGAGAAGCTAAGGGTCTCGGAAAATGGCGTCATTTTTTTTGTTTTTTTTTAGCAAGCTTTGGATTTTTTTTCACCACTTAAATTAAAAAGAACCTATACATGTTTGGTGTCGATGAACTCGTAACGACCTGGAAAATAATGATGGTAGGTCAGTTTTAGCAATCTGTGAACGTGGTAAAAAAAGGACCCAAAAAACAACTGTAGAATTGCATTTTTTTTGCAGTTTCACTGCACTTGGAATTTTTTTCCCATTTTCCAGCACACGATATGGTAAAACCAGTGATGGTGTTTAAAAGTACAACTCGTCCCGCAAAAAATAAGCCCTCACATGGCCGTATTGAACGAAAATGATAAAAGTTCTGGCTCTGGGAAGAAGGCGAGCAAAAAAGGAAAACACAAAAACAGAAAGACCCATGGTCGTTAAGGGGTTAACATATTTCACAGGAAAGCACTTTCACTTTCGTTTTTGAACGTTTTATTGTGAGCCTGTAAAAGTGGCTTAATACCTCTGACCACGTTGTTGACAGCAGTGACCTGGGGGTCAGAAATGCTTCCAGGGGCGATCCCCATACTGTCCCCATGTCATTTGAGCACTGTCACTATCGTTTTGGGCACTTTTTAGGCTTTCTACAGACTGCCGGGGGAGCCGTCGCAAAAATGTTCGGGTCTCCCATAGACTAACATTGGGCTCGTTGCTCGGGTCGAGCACCCGAGTATCACAGTGAGCTCGGCCCGAGCTTCGAGCACCCGAGCATTTTAGTGCTCGCTCAACACTAATGGCCGCACCTTGTTGCTTTTTCAGTCCCTCCTATTATTGGGGCGGCTCCAGGGCGATGGACTGACAGGCACGCCTTCGTTCAGCCCATCCGATTTGACAGGCATTACCCCACGGATAGTCTCTGATGGAAGGGGCAGTCCGTTCCTTTGGCGCCATGGGGGAGCCAGGCCCACGATAGGAGGTGCTACGCGTGGCTATAGGGCATAAGTGATCCAGGTGGTGGACCACGTCTTCGACCACGCCAAACTGGTTTTTGTTCAGTGGTCTCCAATAGGGGGCACTTTAAGAAGCGCAACTATTTACAATGGACAGTTTTTGGCTGCTCACAGTCCTCAGCCTACAAGTCTTTATACCCTTAACGGGTAACTAAAGGCACACATTAATTTTCAGTTCACACAATAAATAACAGTAGAGAATACCCAACTGGGTAACTATTTACACTGTAGGCATTTTGTATTTTATTCCCTATACCTGGTAGGGATTTGGCCTTGTGTACTGCGTGTGGATCTACGTAACACTGGGGTGATACTGGTGTCTGTGCATGCACTATCTGCTAACCTATCAGGTCTACGTGCGGGTAAGTTATAGAACTGCCTCAACATCTCTATAGGGCTGGCAAGTGAACTGTTTACTGGACCCTCAGGTTGTGCTTCAACTGGCGATCCTTCTCTTCCTGGGGATTCTTCCTGTTCCTGAGTAGGCTCTTCTAGGGTGCTCACAGGTTCTTCTTGTGGTGGAGATTCTTCTGGTGGCTGATAGAAGTGTATCACTGGTATGATAACTGCTCCATCGAGTTGAGGCCAGTCCGCAGGGAAGTCTCCTAGGACTGTATTACTACATCTTCCTTGGGTTTTTACAGTATTGTAAGAGGTACTTCTTCCTCCTGTGTCTTCAGTAGACCTGGGCACAATTTCAAGTGGTCTCTTGAGACTGTTGTGGTTGTCCTACCTCCATCCTTGCTGATCAGGCAGGTTTTGGTGTTGTCAAATCTGGAATTTAACCCGATGTAGGGCTCTCTTTCCCACTGGTCATCGAGCTTGTGACCTCTTCTCTTCAGCTTTAGCACTATTTCTCCTGGTTCCAAGGGTTCTGCTGGTGCATGCTTGTTATACTGGCCTTCTTGTCTTTCCCTGACTTTGTTTAGGCTGTCTTCAACACAGGCCTGTGCTCTCCTGTACTGCTCTTGCCGATTTGTGTTCCAGTCTTCAGTGGACATATCCGCAGCAGGTTCTACCACACCGAGTTCCAGGTCCATGGGCAATTTCCCAGGTCTTGCTCTCATGAGGTACGCTGGGGTACAATTAGTAGAACTCACAGGTATGTGGTTATACAGGTCCACTAGGTCAGGTAGCTTTTCTGGCCACTGGTTCCTCTCCTCCAAAGGTAGGGATTTTAACAGGTCAATGACGATGTTATTCATTTTCTCGCACATACCATTGGTTTGAGGATGATACGGTGTAGTCCAGATCTTCTTGCATCCGTATAGGTGACAGAATTCTTTAAACAGCTCAGCTTCAAAGGCAGGGCCTTGATCTGTTAGCACCTTGTCTGGGTATCCATGTGGCCTGCAGAAGTAGGCTTGGAACGTTCTTGCTGCAGTTTCTGCTGTCAGATCCTTGACAGGGGCCACCACCAGGAACCGGGAATAGTGATCCACCATGGTCAGGGCAGAGGAATAGCCTGATCTGCTGGGCGACAGTTTGACGAGATCAAGAGCGACAATCTCCAGGGGCTGGGTTGTTTTGATGGACTGCAAGGGTGCTTTCTGACTTCCGTAGTCTTTCCTTCTGAGGCTACAGGGCCCACAATTCCGGCACCACCTTTCTATGGAACTCCGCATTCCAACCCAATAGAACAGGTCCTTCAGCAGGGTTTCCAGTTTCTTCCAGCCAAAGTGACCTGCTTGGTCATGGTAGGCCTCTAGCACCATCTGAATATCCGTCCTGGGTACTACAGTCTGCCACACCATTTCATGGGTTCTAGGGTTGACATACCTCCTGCACAGCCTCTCTCTTTCGATGAACAGCCGGCTTCTCTCATTCCACAGGTGTTTGGCTTGTGGAGGAGCATCCTTCTCCAGGTGAGAACCTTCTTCGGTTATCAGTCCTTTGATGAGGCTGACAATCGGTTCACTGTCCTGGGTCTCCTTCCAGCTGTGATGAGGTAAAGGGTTTAGCGTCTTACCATGATGTCTTCTGGAGGTGTGTTGCTCGTGGACCATTCCATTTCTGTGGAAAGCAGGTAATTCAATTTCTTTTAGGTCATCCACTTCATCCTCAGTGTCAGGCTGGTGGGGCATTCTTGACAGGGCATCAGCATTGGTGTTCTTGTGACCTGCCCGGTACTTGATTGTGAACTGGTAATTTGACAATCTGGCCACCCAACGCTGTTCCATGGCTCCCAACCTGGCTGTCTCCAGGAGTGTCAAGGGATTATTGTCGGTAAAGGCTGTAAATTTAGTTGAGGCTAGGTAATGTCTGAATCTTTCGGTGATAGCCCAGACCAAGGCCAGGAACTCCAGCTTGAAGGACCTGTAATTCTCTGGGTTCCTCTCAGTAGGGCAAAGCTTCCTACTGGCATAGGCAATTACCTTTTCTCTGCCGTTTTGCTTCTGGGACAACACAGCTTCCAGTCCCTCGTTGCTGGCATCTGTGTATAACAGGAGAGGTTGGCTGTAGTCGGGGTAAGCCAGGATTTCCTCACCGGTTTGGGCTTCCTTCATCAATGCAAAGGACTCAGTCTGTTCTTTGCCCAACTGGAATGGGGGACTTTTACCTCTTTTGGACTGTCCTACTAGGAGATCTTGTAGAGGTATTGCCTTTTTGGTGTAGTCCTGATTGAACCTCCTGTAGTACCCGACCAGTCCCAGAAATTGACATACTTCTTTGATGTTCCTTGGTTCAGGCCACTTCTGGATGTCTGTGACCGTCTCCGGGTCTGGTGCTACTGACTCGCCCCCAGGGCCGTGGGGTACTCGGCAGCCGGGCCTCTGGTTGCCGGGGGATATCACGGTGGCTGGCCCGGTCCGTGACCCAGGGCGGTCAGTGAAATAGGGGCATACTTTTATATGGGGTTTTTGGGATTTTTCGTGACGCCACCTGTGGTGTCTGGTGAGGATCACCAGCGCTGCAACAGTCCCCTGAGGCAGATGGTAGGGCAGCTTGTAATGGAATGGCTCCCCACAGGTGGAGCGGGCCTCAGGGCAGCGTGGGGGATGTACTGTATGGCGGTGCAGGGTAGAGACGGCAGGATGGTCCCGGAGGAATGATGTGTTAGAACTCTCCTGTTAGGTTTTTTCTATTTTGCTGGTCACATGACCTTTTTTGCCTATTTAATCCTGCTCCGCCCTTCTGGCCATGCTGGACTTCATTGTAATTTCTACTCTTAAGCTAGCCAGGTGCTTTGTAACCTTTCTCTGTCAGTTTAGCTAGGTCTTTTGACCTCTATGTTCTATGTTGTTTGTTTGTCTTTTTACTGCTACAATTTCTGCTAGGAGGTGTCCATCTTTCTCCCAGTCCCTAGTTCTTGTAGGGATCCCTCCCTCACATCTATAGGTCTTCGTTCAGACTAGCTGAGGACTTTAGCGGGTCTGATTGCCGGATCAGGTTTCCCATTACATCGTAGTGATCTAGCTTAGTTCTATTGTAGGGACAGATCTCCTGTCTTTCCTTAGTGCTTGTAGCCTATCATAACAGTAAGTCCAGCCCAAAAATATCTCTTAGGAAAGACTTCCAGTTTCCATCATGGTGTCGGTTCAGGATTTGGCTCAACGCCTGCAGGGACTCTCTCTGGAGGTGGCCGAGCTCCAACAACACGTGAGTAGCTGTTCTGGAGCGCATTTTGTGGAGCCAAAGGTACGATTGCCTGATTTATTTTTTGGTGAACATCAAGATTTTTTTTCCTTTAAAAATGCTTGTTTATTGTATTTTCGTTTGAGACCCAGATCCTCTGGTGATGAATCACAGCGCATAGGGTTCATAATGTCACTTTTGCGCAAAGAACCTCAGGGATGGGTCTTTTCTCTCCAACCTAGTGATCTGTGCTTTAGATCAGGGGATAGTTTTTTTTCTGCTTTGGGGTTGTTGTATGATGATCCTGATCGTGTCTCATCAGCTGAGACGGAATTGAGACTTTTGAGGCAGGGATCAGGTAATGTGGAAAATTATTGTACTCACATCCGTCGGTGGTCTGCTCAGGTGGGGTGGAACGATTTAGCTCTGAATAGTTTGTTTCTTGCTGGGCTAGGTGAAAGGGTTAAGGATCTGCTTATTGCTTATCCTACACCTGGAAACTTGCAGGAGGCAATGCAATTAGCTATACGGGTGGACAGGAGACTGCGTGCAAGGGTTAATGAGAGTAAATCCTTTGCCATGTCAGCTCCTAGTCTTGAGAGGGTCTGTACTGACATTGGAGAGCCGATGGAGATTGGGGCGATGTCACCCCGCTCTCAGGAAAAAGACCGCAGGTTTTCTGAAGGTTTGTGCTTTTATTGCGGAAAATCTGACCATTTCATTAAGAACTGTGTGCTTCGTATGAACAAAGAAGAAAAAAAAAGGTCAGTTACGCCCATATAGCCTGTTTAAACACTAAGGGGGTATTTCTTTCTGCTACTACTGCAGCTCAGGAAGAATTAATTGAATTTCGGGTATTTGTGGATTGTGGTTCTACTCTGAACGTGATTGATGGGGGATTCTTGGAAAAACTTAAATTAAAACCCAAACCTTTGTCATCCCCTATTGCCGTGGTTTCTGTCGATGGCTCCCCCTTGAAATGTGTTACTCACAAGGTTTATGAATTTCCCCTCACTATTAATGGTATTCACCAAGAAAATTTGGATTTGGTAGTATTAAATTATTTGCCTTCTCCAGTAGTTTTCGGGTTACCCTGGTTAAAATTGCACAATCCTGTACTGGATTGGTCTACTAATGAAATTAAGTCCTGGAGCCCTAAGTGTTATGACAAGTGTTGTAACGGGTGCATTGCTGCTGTGGATAAAGGGGAATTACCTGTACCTATTCAGGATTTTTGGAAAGTTTTTTCTGAGGAGGAGTCGCAAATTTTGCCTCCCCATAGAGACTATGATTGTACCATTGAATTTGTCCCTGGAGCGACTCTTCCTAAAAGTCATTTATTTAATCTTACTATTCCTGAGAGAAAGGCTTTGGAGGAATACATACAGACGAGCTTGGCCGCCCGTCATATCAGACTCTTTAAGTCACCTGTGGCTGTTGGATTTTTTTTTGTTAAAAAAGAGGACGGCGGTTTACGTCCTTGTCTGGACTTTCGCGAGATAAATAAAATTACTGTACGCAATCCCTACCCACTGCCATTGATTCCTGATTTGTTTAACCAGTTAGTGGGGGCTAACTGGTTCTCTAAAATTGATCTCCGGGGGGCATACAATTTGTTGCGCATGAAGGAGGGTGATGAATGGAAGACTGCTTTTAACACTCCTGTGGGTCATTTTGAGAATCTGGTTATGCCTTTTGGTCTTACCAATGCACCAGCATTTTTTCAGAATCTTATTAATGACATCCTTAGACCTTTGATCGGCAAAAATGTGGTTGTGTATTTGGATGACATTTTGATTTATTCGCCTGATCTGGAGTCTCATTGGCGGAGAATACGTGAGGTATTACCGTTAATAATTGACAATTCTCTTTTTGCTAAGCTAGAGAAATGTGAGTTTGCTGTACAGAGAATTAGTTTTTTGGCCTACATTATCTCCAGCGAGGGCTTTGAGATGGATCCGGTGAAAGTTCAAGCTGTGCAGGAATGGCCTAGACCTATTGGTTTGAAATCGATACAGAGGTTGTTTGTGCCTAGGACCTTTAGGAGAGATTTGTTTGTTGAGTGTCATGAGTCTCGGTTGGCAGGTCATCCAGGAATTTCTGAGACCAAGAGACTTGTGGGTCGCAGTTTTTGGTGGCCTGGATGGCAGAAGGAAGTCATTAAGTGAGTGCGTCAATGTACTATGTGTGCTAGATCTAAGTCTTCTCATACTCCTGCTGCGGGGTTGCTTTGCCCTCTGGAGGTTCCTAGTGCACCTTGGACACATCTGGCTATGGACTTTATTACTGACCTTCCCTCCTCTGAGGGTTTCACGGTCATCTGGGTGGTCGTGGACCGTTTTAGCAAGATGTGTCACTTGGTTCCCTTCATCAAACTGCCCTCCGCTAAGACACTCGCTAAGGCCTTTGTCAAGGAAATTGTCAGACTCCATGGTGTTCCTACTGACATTGTTTCTGATAGGGGACCTCAGTTCGTGGCTCGTTTTTGGCGTGCCTTTTGTGACAGGTTGGGAGTTCATTTGTCGTTTTCATCTGGATATCATCCTGAGTCTAATGGCCAGACAGAAAGGAAGAATCAGGATGTTGAGCAGTTCTTGCGTTGTTTTGTGGCAGACAATCAAGAGGGGTGGCCTGAGTTTCTGCCGCTTGCTGAATTTGCTCTTAACAACCATACATCCTCTTCTGCTGGGTGTTCGCCTTTTTTTTGTTGCTCTGGGAGACATCCGTCTTTTGGGTCATTCTCCAAATTGGTATCGGCTGTGCCTGAGGAGGAGAGTTTTTCCGGTGATTTGGAGAGAGTTTGAACGGATGTGCGTGGTAATCTTCAGGAGGCTAACAAAAAATCTAAGAGGTACTTTGACAGGAAACGTCAAGAGGTTTTGTTTACGGTTGGTGACATGGTTTGGTTGTCCTCTAAGAATCTGCGGTTGAGGATTCCTTCTAAAAAATTGGGTCCCAAGTTTGTAGGGCCCTTTAAGGTGCTTCAGGTAATTAACCAATCTGCTGTTAGGTTGGAGGTTCCTACCTCCTGGAAGATTAATCCGGTGTTTCATGTTTCTCTATTGAAAAAAGCTGATGTATCAGATAGAGACGCCACTGCCACTGTTCCTCCGGTGGTGGAGGATGGGGAATATGAAATTTCCCGCATCCTTAATTCTAGACGATATAGGGGGAGTTTGCAGTATCTCGTCGCTTGGAAGGGTTTCGGTCCCGAGGATAACTCATGGGTGAGGGCCGATGATGTTTCTGCTTCCAGACTTGTCAGAGCGTTTCACAGGAGGTTTCCTGATAGGCCTGGGCCTAGGGGATCCGGAGGATCCTCATAGAAGAGGGGGTGCTGTTAGAACTCTCCTGTTAGGTTTTTTCTATTTTGCTGGTCACATGACCTTTTTTGCCTAGTTAGTCCTGCTCCGCCCTTCTGGCCATGCTGGACTTCATTGTAATTTCTACTCTTAAGCTAGCCAGGTGCTTTGTAACCTTTCTCAGTCAGTTTAGCTAGGTCTTTTGACCTCTATGTTCTATGTTGTTTGTTTGTCTTTTTACTGCTACAATTTCTGCTAGGAGGTGTCCATCATTCTCCCAGTCCCTAGTTCTTGTAGGGATCCCTCCCTCACATCTATAGGTCTTCGTTCAGACTAGCTGAGGACTTTAGCGGGTCTGATCGCAGGATCAGGTTCCCCGTTACATCGTAGGGATCTAGCTTAGTTCTATTGTAGGGACAGATCTCCTGTCTTTCCTTGGTGCTTGTAGCCTATCTTAACAGGATGGACACTCACACGGGGGTAAGCTTCAGTACCTTTACTGGTGATGCTGCAGGCACGGTCCAGGGTACTCCAGGTGAAGGGCGCACTTCTGGACTCTCCCCAGTGAGCGGGTATAGGGCCTCCTGATCCGTTGGTTATCTCTCTAAGCTTCTGGCCTGCCTGGAGCTAGGCCTAGCTTGGTTTCTGTCTCTCTCTGCACCTGCTGACCTGGTGGTAGGGCCTTCTCTTTGGAGATCACTCTCCCTGGACGTTGGGACCTCTGTGACTCCTAGCCCTGGTACTGCAATCAGCATTTGGTGAACCTGGGACCTCTAGTTCTCCAGGGGTTCCGGTGGTTCCTACTGGGTATAAGGAGTCCCTGTAGGCGCGGACCCGGTGTCTGGTATATAAATCGGGGTGAGCTTACTATGCTCCTCTGCCCCCTTAGCTCCACTCTCTTTTTCCTCTCACCGTCGACCACACTCGGGGCCCTCACTACTTGGCAGCTGGCGTGCTGCGTCTTCACCGCTCTCTGAGCGTCGGCACTCTCTCAGCTCACTGTGAGCTGTGTTCCTCTCTGAACACTGAACTGAAACTTACTCTCTGTAGACTGAACTGAGCTGCCTAGCTCCACCTTCCCTATATATGTCCCTAACGGGCTCCCTTTGCTGGTCTGAGGTGGAAGGTAGAGGTGTATGAATGTAGTGAGGGCCTCTTGTGGAGGAGTCCATCCATGCACCCTTCTGGGTTCTGTGGCACCAATGCACAGCAGGGCGCCACATTCCCCCCTAGTAAAACTCAGTACTGAAGCATTTTTCAAAACAGGTTAACAATAACTCTTCCCTTTATGGGAGGCCCATCTCTTGAACGTTACAGGTGTAAAAACATAATAAATATATACAAATATAGAGCGTCCTCAGAGTCTTACAAGTTAATGGTGTCCATCTCACCGGTGAAAGAACATGAGGCACATGAGGGACCCGCCTGAAAACCCTCAACGTAGGCCCTGGGCGTGGCTACAGGGCATAGGTGATCCAGGTGCTGGACCACGACTTCGGCCATGCCAAACAGGTTTTTGTTCCGTGGTCAACCAAGGGGCACTCCAGGGAGTGCAACTATGTACATAAGAGTTTTTGGGCTGCTCACAATCCTCAGCCACTGAGTCCTTTATATATATACCCTTACGGGTAACTAATGTTCATATAAATTGTCAATTGTAAGCAAAACACATCAATAAATAAATACATGAAAATCACACAAGAATAACATACCCCATGGGCAACTATTTATACTATAGGTATTTCTACTTATTCACTGAACCTGACAGGGGCCTGGCCTTTGGTGCTATGTGTTGATCTGCGTAGTACGGGAGTGTGGATGGTATCTGTGTCAGCACCGTCTGCTACCCTGTCAGTTCTATGTGTGGGTAGATTGTAAAACTGCCTTAACCTCTCTATGGGACTGGCAAGTGTGCCATTGGCTGGGCCTTCTTGCTCTGCTCCAGCCGGGGATCCTTCTTCCAGGGATTCTTCTTGAGCAGGCTCTTCTGGGGCACTTACAGGTTCTACTTGCTGTGGAGGGTCTTCTGGCGGTTGGTAGAAGGGGATCACGGGTATTATTACTGCTCCATCCAATTGAGGCCAATCTGCCGGGAAATCTCCTAATTCAGTGTGGAGTACTTCTTCTTTAGGCTCCTCCGGTACGGTGAGAGGCACGTCTTCCTGGGGCTTCAAAAGACCTGGACACAACTTCAGGTAGTCTCTTGATACCGTCGCAGTTGTTCTTCCTCCGTCTCTACTAATTAGGCAGGTCTTCTTATTGTCGAATCTGGAGTTCAACACAGTGTAAGGTTCTCTTTCCCACTGGTCGTCAAGTTTGTGGCTTCTCCTTTTTCTTTTTAGCACAACTTCTCCAGGTGAAAAGGGTTCTGCTGGTGCACGCTTGTTGTACTGTGCTTCCTGCTTGTCTCTTACCCTATTCAGACTGTCTTCGACACAGGCTTGTACTCTCCTGTACTGTTCCTGTCGAGTCGTATCCCAGTCCTCAGTGGACATATCTGCTTCGGGTTCTACTACACCAAGCTCCAGGTCCATGGGCAACTTTCCGGGTCTTGCTTGCATGAGATATGCTGGAGTACAATTGGTGGAACTCATGGGTATGTGGTTGTACAAATCTACCAGGTTAGGTAGCTTGTCGGGCCACTGGTTTCTTTCCTCTAACGGTAAGGTCTTCAACAGGTCGATGACGATGTTATTCATCTTTTCACATAACCCATTGGTTTGGGGGTGGTACGGTGTAGTCCGGATCTTCTTACACCCGTACAGATGGCAGAACTCCTTGAACAATTCGGCCTCAAAGGGCCTTGATCTGTCAGCACCTGCTCCGGGTATCCATGGGGCCTGCAGAAGTACGCTTGAAACGTCTTCGACGCAGTTTCAGCCGTCAGATACTTGACGGGGGCGACCACCAGGAACCGGGAGTAGTGATCCACCATGGTCAGGGCATAGGAATATCCTGACCTGCTGGGTGACAGCTTGACATGATCCAGGGCCACGATTTCCAAGGGTCGAGTTGTCTTGATGGGTTGCAGGAGTGCCTTCTGGCTGCTGTAGTCTTTTCTTCTGAGGCCACAGGGTCCACAATCCCGGCACCATCTCTTTATGGAACTGCGCATTCCAACCCAATAAAACCGAACTTTCAGCAGGGTTTCTAGCTTCTTCCAGCCAAAGTGCCCCGTTTGATTGTGGTAGGCCTCCAACACCATCTGGATGTCCGTCCTAGGCACTACGATCTGCCATACCATCTCATGGGTCCTCGGGTTGACGTACCTTCGGCACAGCTTCTCTCTATAGATAAACAGCCGGCTTCTCTCATTCCACAGTTGTTTGGCTTGTGGAGACGCGTCCTTCTCCAGGGAGGAATCTTCCTGGGTTATCAGTTCTTTGATACGGCTGACAACCGGGTCGCTGTCCTGGGTCTCCTTCCAGCTGTAGTGAGGCAAAGGGTTTAACGTCTTACCGTGATGCCTCCTGGAGGCTCCTTGCTCGTGGACCATTCCATTACGGTGGAAGGCAGGTAGGTCAATCTCCTCCAGGTCATCCACTTCTTCTTCAGTGTCCAACTGGTGAGGCATCCTGGACAGGGCATCGGAGTTGGCATTCTTGCGGCCTGCCCGGTACTTAATGATGAACTGGTAGTTTGACAGCCGAGCCATCCATCGTTGTTCCATGGCTCCTAACTTGGCTGTTTCTAGATGAGTCAAGGGGTTATTATCAGTGTAGGCAGTGACTTTACTGGAGGCCAGGTAGTGCTTGAACCGCTCGGTGATGGCCCAGACCAGGGCCAGGAACTCCAACTTGAAGCTGCTATAGCGGAGCTTCCTGCTTGCATAGGCGATCACCTTCTCTCGGCCATTCTGCTTCTGACTTAACACAGCTCCTAATCCCTCATTGCTGGCATCATTTTACAGCAGGAACGGTTGGCTGTAGTCAGGGTAGGCTAGGATCTCTTCGCCGGTCAGGATCTCCTTCATCACCTCAAAGGATTCAGCTTGCTCCATGCCCCACTGGAACGGGGGGTTTCTGCCTCTCCAGGACTGTCCTACCACGAGATCTTGCAAAGGCGCCGCTTTCTTGGTGTAGTCCTCCACAAACCTCCAGTAATACCTGACTAGTCCCAGGAAGTGACGTACCTCCTTGAGACTCTTCGGCTCCAGCCATTTCCGAATGGCAGTGACCTTCTCTGGGTCCGGTGCTGCTCCTTCTGGACTGACGATGTGCCCCAGGTACTGTACCTTTCGCTTGAGCAGGTGGCACTTGGAGGGCTTCAGCTTCATCCCATACCGGGACAGCGACTCAAATACCTCTGCCAGGTGCTTCAAATGGTCTTCGTACATTTTGGAGTACACTATCACGTCATCCAGGTATAGCAGTACAGTCTCGAAGTTGCGGTGTCCCAGGCAGCACTCCATCAATCTCTGGAATGTTCCGGGGGCATTGCAGAGTCCGAACGGCATTCTGTTGAACTCGCAGAGTCCCATCGGGGTAGTAAAGGCCGTCTTCTCCCGATCCTCCTCAGCAACAGCTACTTGCCAGTACCCACTAGTGAGGTCAAGGGTGGAGAAGTAATTTGCAGACTTTAATGCAGCCAGGGATTCCTCTATACCGGGCAAAGGGTATTCATCTTTGTGTGTTATGCGATTTACCTGTCTGTAATCTGCACACATTCTCATGCTTCCATCCTTTTTCCTGACTAGGACCAGGGGAGCTGCCCAGGGACTACAGATATCCCTTACTACCCCTGCCTTCTTCATGTCGTGCAACATCTCCTTCGCCTTCTGGTAGTGTGCTGGTGGTATGGGCCTGTAACGTTCTTTGATGGGTGGATGGTCACCTGTGGGTATATGGTGCTGTACCCTTTAATCCTCCCAAAGTCAAGTAGGTGTTTACTGAATACCTGTTCGTATTCCTGAACCACCCGGTGTGCACCCTGTTTTTGATGGGCAGGAGTGGTGTCTGTCCCAACATGGAGCTGTTGACACCAATCCTCCACCTGGGTTCCCAGGTCATTATCCTCCACTTCGTCTGGTGAGGTTAAAGACTCCGCCGTGTGTATGGAGTTGTTATCTACTGTGTACAGTTTGGCAACAGTGGTGTAGCGTGGTAATCTAATCTCGTCCTCCCCATAGTTTAGGAGGCGTACGGGCACCCTCCCATTGCGTATATCCACTACCCCTCTGGCAGTCAAGAGTGTAGGTCTAAGCTCCGAGCTAAGGGGCTCTACTACAGCCTGGTAGCTCCGTCCTTTGAGACCTATTGCTTCTCTACACCAAATCAGCATCTCACTCAGCGAGGGAATAACAATGGGTATCGGGTCTATCACCCGTACATTACCGATTTCACCACCTGATAGCTTTACCTGTTGCTGGTACATAAGGGCTCGGATCTCTTTCTGGAGCACCCTCCTCTGCCCTGGTCTGGCAGTGTCAGCCATCTGTTGGAGCAAGAGCAACACTTCTCCCAAACAGTTACTAACAATATTTGTGCCAAGTACCATATACAAGTCTGTATCATCAGGATTAGTCTCTACTACAATTAGTCCCTGGTCCTTCAGTTCCACTCTTCCCACCTTTACTGCCACATCCTTAACCCCGACTAAGTTAAGGGGCAGGCCATTAGAGGCATACATGGAAAGGTTTGGATCTGGCGGGTGAAGTTCGTCTATGGACCAGAACCTTTTGTAGAGGACATCAGGCATGATGGTTACCTGAGATCCTGTGTCCAGCAGGGCAGGTGTCGCGATGCCATCCAGCACAATGAACAGGAAAGGTCTTCCTCTCACAAACCGGCGGTACCAGTTTGATGGGCCTGGTTGGTCTACTCCTGGGTGTTGGCCCTCGGCCCCAGGGTTTCCTCGTTTAAAGGGCAGGTCCGTGTGGTATGGCCTGCTTTATTGCAGCGGTAGCAGATGAAGTCTTCTGGAGGGCGCCGGGGTGGCGTTGTCCTCCTTCTTCTTCTCATCCAGGGGACATCCTCAGGGCTATCGGCTAGCAGGATCCTTCCTTCCGGCTCAGGCTCCGTCTGTAGCTGCAGGGTGCTCATGACAGTGGGCAGGGTTTTACTTAACTGGCGCACTTCAGAGCGTAAGCTGTCCAGCTCACTAGGGGGCACTGTTTGCATCCTTGTTTCGGCCGTTAGTGAAGGAGCAGTGGGTGCTGCAGGCACTGGGGTGGCCGCACCCTGGTAACTCTGGATAGCAGTGTCTGTTGTTTCCAGGGGCTGCAGGCCCTTTATAGCCATGTTCTTAAGGGTGTCAAAGGAGGCATCTGGATGGTCTAAGGCCCACCACCATACAGTTCTGCTCTCCTCCTGAGACTTCAACCCCCAGATGAACTGTTCCGTCAGCATTTTATTTTCCTCATGGATGCTGGCTGGACTAACCTGTTTCAGGGCCCGCAGGGCCTCCTGTAAGAACCCCATCCGGAGATACTGGTAGAACCGGATATCTGTCTGAGTGTGGTTTTCAAACGCTGTTTGCAATCTTTTACAGATGATGGACACTGATTCTTGGTCTGCGGCTGGCCAGGTTTCAACTTCTCGCTCAGCGGCACCAGTCAATTGTCCTAACACTACAGCGGCTCTCTGCTTGTCAGTCATAGAATACATATCCAGTATGCCGCTTATTTTCCTCTTAAATCCGTACAGTGTGTCTGGCTTACCATTATACTGGGGGAACCACTTTGCTCCAGGGATATACGGCAGGGCCATAGGTATCAACGGAGTTACGACCCCTGCTGGTGGAGCGACCGCTCCTGCCTGTGGGGCGCCGGGCGCAAGCCGGGCACCAGGAGCGTTAACCAGTGCTCCGGCGACTTGCTGGTCGTCGGCCATTGTTGCGCCCCCCTAGTGAACCGGAGCCTACCTTCTTCAACTGGTAGGCCACAGCTCCGCGGGCGACGGTCTTCTTCCAGGACCTTGCGTACCTCGCGTCTGACGTCAGAGCGTCCTCTGGCTCCTTCCAGGACCTGATGCTTCCTGGTACGACGTCAGGGGCGGGCGTGTCCTGGGCTTCGTGAGCTTCCAGCAGTTACGCCCCTCTTCTTCCCGCGCGGCAACAGGAAAAGTGGCGGATATGGCGGGAAAACTTCAGGAATGGCAGGAAAACTTCACCACAGTGAGTAACACAGTCTTTTAAGGCACACAGTACCCGGTGGCAATGGGCACGGAATCCTGTTCGTGATGCCAGAATGCTGACTCGCCCCCAGGGCCGTGGGGTACTCGGCAGCCGGGCCTCTGGTTGCCGGGGGATATCATGGTGGCTGGCCCGGTCCGTGACCCAGAACGGTCAGTGAAATGGGGAAATACTTTTATATGGGGCTTTTGGGATTTTTCGTGACGCCACCTGTGGTGTCTGGTGAGGATCACCAGCGCTGCAACAGTCCCCTGAGGCAGATGGTAGGGCAGCTTGTGATGGAATGGCTCCCCACAGGTGGAGCGGGCCTCAGGGCAGCGTGGGGGATGTACTGTATGGCGGTGCAGGGGAGAAATGGCAGGACGGTCCCGGAGGAAGGACGGACACTCACACGGGGGTAAGCTTCAGGACCTTTACTGGTGATGCTGCAGGCACGGTCCAGGGTACTCCAGGTGAAGGGCGCACTTCTGGACTCTCCCCAGTGAGCGGGTATAGGGTCTCCTGATCCGTTGCTTATCTCTCTAAGCTTCTGGCCTGCCTGGAGCTAGGCCTAGCTTGGTTTCTGTCTCTCTCTGCACCTGCTGACCTGGTGGTAGGGCCTTCTCTTTGGAGATCACTCTTCCTGGACATTGGGACCTCTGTGACTCCTAGCCCTGGTACTGCAATCAGCATTTGGTGAACCTGGGACCTCTAGTTCTCCAGGGGTTCAGGTGATTCCTACTGGATATAAGGAGTCCCTGTAGGCGCGGACCCGGTGTCCGGTATATAAATCGGGGTGAGCTTACTATGCTCCTCTGCCCCCTTAGCTCCTCTCTCTTTTTCTTCTCGCCGTCGACCACACTCAGGGCCCTCACTACTTGGCAGCTGGCATGCTGCGTCTTCACCGCTCTCTGAGCATCGGCACTAGTGTTGAGCCACCCCCGTAGTGTTCGAGTTCGGTTCGGTTCGTCGAACACCCGTGTGTTCACCGAACTGTTCGTCGAACTGTTCGTCGAACACCTTCGAACACCGTTAAAACCAATGGCAGGCAAACAAAAACACATAGAAACACATAGAAAACACCTTCAAAGGTGTCCAAAAGCTGACAAACTGCTCAGAAGACATAACTAACATATGGAAAAGTGACAAGTACATATAGTCATGCGAAAATAAAAGAGGTGGAGGAGTAAAAGGAGGGGGAGACACAGATATAGGCATGTCATGCCCTTCTCAAATCCAAAAAGTGAGAAGCCGACACGGCCAGTCCGCTCCTGCCCGTGCCACCTCCGTGTCACCGGGTTTGTGCCAGAGCCGCGGTGAACCCTGATGGCCAGCCCCCCTCTCCCAATACTGGTGCCTGTCCGCTGGTGGGTCGAGCGAGCCCCCCTGTGGTGGAGGCAACTCTAAGCTTTTTAATTTAAATTGTCTCTCTAATTTGAATGAATACACTTTAAATCCATTTACAAGGATCTATTGGAGGGCAAGTCTCATGCCAGCAGCCGCGTAATTCCAGCTCCAGTAGCGTCCACTAAAGCTGCTGCAGTTAAAAAGCTTTTATAAGGATCGAGCTCGGCTGTCCACCGCAAGGCATCCTACTGCCAGTCCCAGCCCCTATGCCTTGGGGTGCCTCCTGATGCTCTTCACTGAGTATCCCATGGTCCCGAAGCATTTCCTTTGAAAAAATTAAGTGTCTAAACTACAGGTGGTGTAGCTTGCTTAACAGCCGGGATAATCCGCTGACTAGCAGACACTGCTACTAGGCACAAAGTATTTCCTGGGCTAGATGCAGTTAAAAATTTGTAATTAGATACTCTCGTTGGATGCTGAGAAAGCATTCCATAGAGTCTCCTGGCACGCCATATATGATTCTCCTAAAAAGCTTGGGGTAGGGGTCTAGGGGACCCTTTTATAGCCAAAATCACGGCCCTGTATCACAATACGTCACCTAGGCTGAAGATAAATGGAACTGTAGCACCCTGAGGGCTCGGTTGCTACAGAGGTATTGCACCTCACCCAGAGGTGTGATATCTCACTCTCAGGTAAGGATGGAGTGTGGATCAGGACCCGACACCTGCATGCATTACACCACATTGCCGTGGGGCAGGGCGACCAATATGCCTCTGAGATGGGCACGACAGTCCCTGTCCCTGGCTGGAGTGGGGGGAGGGAACACTGAGGAAGGGGAACCCTGTAGTGCAGGAGCAGGGAGGAAGCAGTTCCTGGGTGCATTGAGAAGGGAGTATAAAAGGTGGGCACCATCTTAGTTCAGTGCAGAGAAGTCTGAGCAGAAGTGGCAGGGAGCAGGGGCTCTGCATGAGCTCTGCTCCGGAGGCGGGCCTAGTAACAGAGGCCCAGGCCTGGAAGAGGGAGAAGGAAGGAAGAGGAGCGGAGAAGGCTCCAGGAACGAGGAATGAAGGGATCCCAGGGGTGCGAGGCGACGGGCGAGTCGCCACCGCACGCCCGAATCCACCTGCGTGGAGGGGTCAGGCCAAAGGGGGAGACCGGTCCCCGAAACTAGTGGAGGCAGGAAACGACCCTCAGCTAGAAACCGGAGGCTGTGACATTTTATGTGGCGCAGCCCCTCGCTACACCCGCTAGGAAGGCACCACATAGGGTCAGGGAAACTGGCGCCAAGTTTACCAAGAGGAGGCCCGAGGCAGCTGGACAGAAGGGTTGGTAAGAAAGGCCAGACAAAGGACACACAAAGGGGGTCCTGTGAAGCGCTCCAAAGTTATCTGGGAGTTGTCTGAGCCCCTCACCTGGTGAGCACAGTACGACGTGGGCAGCCGTTACCTGCAGACGTGGTCTGGATAATAAGAACTGTGAGTAAAGGCCCTGGACTGCATCACTGACTCCATGTCGTTACAGCTGCTGCCCTGCACCATCACCCCCATCCTCCGCATACACTGCCCTGAGGCTATACTCCTCCCGTGGGGAGTTATGCTACGCTCTGCTGCACCCACAACACCAGCCTCAGCGGTCTGCCCTGCAGCGGCGGTTCACTCTGACCGCAATCCACGGGTGGCGTAGTTGGACATTTAAACATCAAAACCACATAAATAGTTCCGCCACTGGTTTGACCACCCTGAGCCACGGAACCGGGTCGCCGCCACGAAGACTACAACCACCAGCATCCACCAAAAAGGGTCCGGCTCCGGGTGTCCCAAGGCCCAGGGGGTGCATCAGAACATTTTCATCACCTTTCACAATCACCAATGGGACAAGGCAGGGATGTCCTCTGTCCCCTCTCTTATACATCCTAGTGACGGAGCACCTGCTCTCATCAATTCGCCATAACCCCAATATTAGGTGGATTGAGGTGGGAGGCACCGAGTACAAGTGCTCTCTATTTGCTGATGATGTCCTAGTATATATCACTCAATCACATATATCCATCTATGCTGTTATGGCTGAAATAGATCACTTTGTTACATGGTCAAATTTTAAAATCAATGCAGCGAAGTCTGAGGCCCTCGATGTCTCCCTCCCCAAATCCATATAGGATTCCATCCAGTCCAACTTTCCCTTTGCCTGGCCCTCACAGGGTATCAAATACTTAGGAATTCCTATTCATAGAGACCTCTCCCATCTATGTTATCTTAATTTTGGGCCCTTTATTGAACAACTCCATACAGACCACGGTTGGCAAGTTAGAACTGTAAGATTCACTACGTGAACCACTGGTGTTTTGTGGAAAAGCACATGTACACTGCGTTCCAAATTATTATGCAAAAAGTGTTTAGGAGTGATAAGGGAAGAATTTGTTTGTTTGTCAGTTAAACTCATTGATGGTGATGTGTGTCAGGGCTCTTTATATCACTGTAAGCAATTGCAGACACCAGTTTGGCAGGTGTGTCCAATGAAAGGCAAGACTACTTAAGAAGGCTGTCTCACATTATTAAGCAGCCTACATTTTCTGCCAAAATGGGAAAGAAAAAGGATGTGTCGGCTGCTGAGAAGCAACAAATTGTGGAGTGTTTAGGTCAAGGCGTGACTACAATCAACATTGTGCGATGATCAGGATGAAGTGTCTTGGCAATCAAGAAGTATGTAGCTGATTCACAGTACACACGTGTGCGTGCTGATAAGGGCAAATTGAGGACTCTTTCCTACAGGCAATTACGTCAGGTTGAAAGAGCAGCGGCAAAAAAGCCTTGTCATAGCAGCAGACAAGTTTTTGAAGCTGCTTGTGCCTCCAACGTCCCCCGAACAACAAGATGCAGGGTCCTTCAGAGGTTTGCAGCTGTGCATGCGCCATCCTGTCGACCTCCTCTATCCACTTCACACAAGCAGAAACGGCTCCAGTGGGCCAAACATTACATGAAGACTGATTTCAAAACTGTTTTGTTCACGGATGAGTGCCGTGCAGCGCTCGATGGTCCAGATGGATGGAGTGGAGGATGGCTGGTTGATGGACACCCCACGCAAACACGGCTACAGCGCCAACAAGGAGGAGGTGGAGTAATGTTTTGGGCTGGAATCATGGGGAGAGAGATTGTCGGCCCCTTTAGGATCCCTGAAGGCGCTAAAGATGAACTCCATAATGTATGTGGATTTTCTCAAACAGCACTTCCTGCCATGGTTCAAGAAGAAGAACCGTGTATTTCACAGCAAGATCATTTTTCTGCATGATAATGCCCCATCTCATGCTGCACATAAAACATCTGCATCTCTGGCTGATATGGGCATAAAAGGGGACAAACTTATGGTGTGACCCCCATGCTCCCCTGACCTCTACCCCATTCAAAACCTTTGGAGCATCATTAAAAGGAGTGTCTATGATGGCGGGAGGCAGTTCACATCTAAGCAACAGCTCTGGGAGGGTATTCTGTCCTCATGCAAAACAATTGAAGCAGAAACCATCCAAAACCTGACAAATTCAATGGACGAGAGAGTTCAGAAGCTCCTTTCGAACAAGGGGTCCTATGTGAAAATGTAACATCACCTAGAATAAAGTTTTGAGTTGAAAACTGTTTGATTGCAGTTTCTAACAACCTGCTAATGCTTATAATTTCAAAAATGACCATTTTTTTGGTCTTTATTAAAATGAAAAGGTTGATCGAAAAGTTTGGGGGATCTAAGAGTGTGGCAACCCAGTAGTCATGATTACTTCGAATTCTGACAATATGAGGGTCATGCTGCAGGTAGTGCAGCAAGAAGGCACTTATGTGTCTTGCGCATCTCGGAGCCCCAAAATTATTTTCCGGGCTAGATGCAGCTAAAAATTATTATTAATTTTAAATCTGGTGAAGCTTTAGTATAGATGGCCTAATAGGATCAGTGCTGCACACTGCTACAAAGCCCAAATTATTTTCCAGTCAAGATACAGATAAACATGATTAGTAATTTTAAATCTGGTGGAGCTTATTATAGATGGCCTAATAGAATCAGTGCTGCACACTGCTACAAAGCCCAAATTATTTTCCAGCCAAGATACAGATAAACATGATTAGTAATTTGAAAGCTTAAAACGGTTGGTAGGGTGATTTTAACCGATCATCAAGCTTTTACTCTCCCCAGGATGACACAGGGGTAGAAAAGTCGTTTCGGATCCATGATTTGTTCATCTTTATGAACGTGAGTCTGTCTACATTATCAGTGGAGAGCCGCTTGCGCTTATCTGTCAGCACACCACCAGCAGCGCTGAACACACGTTCAGACAGAACGCTGGCTGCGGGGCATGACAAGATCTCCAAGGCGTAAGTGGCTAGCTCCGGCCATTTATCCAGATTGGAAGCCCAAAAAGAGCAAGGGTCCAGTGACACAGTCGTGGCTTCAATGTTTACTTGGAGATACTCCTGTACCATCGTCTCTAGGCGTTGACTATGTGTCAGACTTCTTGTCTCCTGTGGCCTTGCAAAGGATGTGCTAAAAAAGTGGTGAAATGATTCCGCAAAATTGATGTTACCAGCAGATACTGTGGTTCTGTTACGGTTTGAGTGCTGAACACTTGACGGTCCCACGGTTGGCAAGTTGGAACTGTGAGATTCACTACGTGCACCACTGGTATTTTGTGGAAAAGCACATGTAAGATTCTGCAACAGTCTCTGCTGATACTCCTGCATGCGTGCATCCCTTTCTATGGCAGGAATAATTTCTGCAAATTTACTTTTGTACCGGGGATCTAACAGTGTGGCAACCCAGTAGTCAGGATTATTTCTAATTCTCACAATTCGAGGGTCATGTTGCAGGTAGTGCAGCAAGAAGGCACTCATGTGTGTTGCGCATCCAGGACCACCAAGTCCCTGTTGTGTTGGTGGCGAGGTAACAATCATGCTTCCTTCCTCTGTCCTCTCCCCCCAACCTCGCACAACAGAAATGTGATCAAGGTCTCCCTCATCTGATGAGTCTTCCATCAGTTCGTCCTCCTCTTCTTCCTGGGCTCCTGCACCTTCCTCACTAGTTTGGCTGCTACCATGCGCCCTGGTAAAACCATCTCCCCCTCCCTCACATGCCTGCCGCCTTGGTGCTGCCGACCGTCTGGACCTTGCAGATGTTAGCCCTTCCGCATACAACTCCTCCTCCTCTACTTCCTCCACCTCCTCTTGTGCCACCACCTGACTCCGAATTCTGTTTAACATGTGCTCCAGCATGTAAATCACCGGAATAGTCATGCTGATAATGGCATCGTCAGCACTAAACATCTTCGTCGCCATTTCAAAACTGTGCAGAAGGGTGCATAGGTCCCTGATCTGAGACCACTCCTCCAGCGTGATTTGCCCCACCTCTGAATCTCGTTGGCCCAGGCTATACGTCAGAACGTATTGCACCAGGGCTTGTCGGTGATGCCACAGTCGCTGCAACATGTGCAGAGTTGAATTCCACCGGGTAGGCACATCGCATTTTAGCCGGTGAAGTGGCAGGCCCAACGACTTCTGTAGAGATGTAAGTCGCTGAGCTGTGGGATGCGAACGGCGGAAGTGAGCACACAGCGACCGTGCCCTCTGCAGAAGGCCATCTAGTCTGGGATAGTGGGCTAAAAATTGCTGGACAACCAGGTTCAACACGCGAGCCATACAAGGCACGTGTGTGACATTGCCCCGGCGAAGGGCCGCACCCAGGTTTGCAGCATTGTCGCACACGGCCTTCCCTGGTTTCAGGTCCAGTGGAGACAGCCATTCATGAAATTGGTTCTCCAGAGCTGACCACAACTCCTCAGCTGTGTGACTCACATTTCCCAGACATTTCAATGTAAAAACCGCCTGATGACGTTGAGCCCTACTGCCAGCATAGTAAGGAGGTGTGCAGGATCCCTTCTGCGCAGTTAGAAAGCTTGTGGCATGACCAGACAGGCTTTGGGTGCAGGTGGAAGACCGAGAGGAGGTTGAGGAGGCAGAAGCAGTGGAGGAACTTTGACATAAAGAGGATTGACGCACAACTCGTGGGGACGGCAAGACTTGGACAGCAGCCCCTTGTCCTGCTGTCACCATAGTTACCCAGTGCCCAGTCAGCGACATGTAACGCCCCTGTCCATGCCTACTCGTCCAAGTGTCTGTGGTGAAATGCACCCTGTCACACACAGAGTTTCTCAAAGAAGCGGTGATGTTGTGTGCGACATGCTGGTGGAGCGCAGGCACACCTTTCTTTGAGAAGTAGTGCCGACTGGGCATCTGGTACTGGGGCACTGCGACGGACATAAGGTCTCGAAAATCCTCTGTGTCCACCAGGCGGAAAGGCAGCATTTCTGTAGCCAAGAGCTTGCAGATGGTGAAATTCAACCTCTTAGCTTTCTCATGGCTAGGAGGAAATGGTCTTTTACTTGTCCACATCTGAGGGACCGAGGGCTGGCTATTGTGCTTAGACGGGGTTGATAAGGGTGTCCCCGGCAAACTGCCGGTCTGTGAGGAAGATGCAGGCGGACATGTTAGGTTGCCTTGATCCAAAGGTGGTGCTATCGATGTCGGACAGCGCTCAACACCAGCTGGTGTTACCACCTCCAAAGAAAATGATGACCTGCCAATCACGCTGGCTGTTGCGGGTAAAGAGGTGGCAGGTCTGCGCCCCAAAACAGGTGTGACTGCTGTCCCCCCAGTCACAGAGGATGAAGAGGCCGCGGATGCACAAGATATGGCAGACGGTGGTTGGCCCGGCCGGCTAGGCAGCATTGTAGCACACTGAGCTTCCCACTGCAACTTATGCTTCATGTCCATGTGCCGGTTCATGCATGAAGTACTCAAACTATGTATTTTTTGGCCTCTACTTAGCTTTTGCTGACAAATGTTACAGATAACACGAGTTGGGTCATCTTTATCGATCTGAAAAAATGCCCAGGCTATGCAAGGCTTAGCACCCATGCGACCTGAAGAGCCACCACGACTTCTGGTGAGAGGCAGAGTTGTGTTTGAGGATGCAGTTGTTGACGTGCTTCCAGTACTACGTCTCTGTCCAGGAAGGCGCAACCTGACCTCGTCGTCACTAGCATCTTCCTCCACCTCCTCTGCTGACCTCATCTCTTGGCTGACTGTGGGTTGACAGTAAGTGGGATCTCCAACCTCATCATCATCACCCTGTGCGTTATCACACCCGTCGTCCTCAGAGCCAACCTGTTCCTGCCCTGACAAAAAACTAAAGTTTTCGCTCCAATCAGGTATTTGAGTCTTATCATCGTCTTCCTCATTGTCTCCACTAACAGGAGTTACAGTTTGGGAATGAGGGTCTACATTATGGTCAGAACCTTCTGCGTCTGGTCCTGGATCCGACTCATAAAGATTCTGGGCATCAGTGCAGATCATTTCCTCGTCTGGATTCACAGAAGCGCTGGAGTCGACCTCTGATTCCCAGGCTATAGTATGAGTAAACAGCTCTGCAGACTCAACCATCTGTTCTACCTCATACTCAGACGGGCAGCTGGAGATTTGGGAGCTGTGAGGAAGCAAGTGCGATTGGGGTGACACCTTTGAGGACTGGAGTATTTGTGATGTTGAAGTTGATATGGAGGAGAGCCCACTTAAAGGAGCACTTGATATCCGTTGAAGCACCTGCTGTTTTTGTGCCTCATCTGGAATTTGTAGCGATTGGCGTGGCCGTAAGAAAGGGATCTTATCACATTGTCCGCTAAAAGAAGTAGACATTTTAGTTTGGCTGGAAGATGGTCTTTCTTCTGTAGATGTTACTGTTGCTTTAACACCTACCCCACGGACACAACCTTTTTTCCCCTTCCCAACGCGCCTATTCCCCTTTCCACCAGCAGCAGGCCTTTTTCCACTCATTTTGGTGGTTAACTAATTCACAACTCTGGAGTTGTTTGCACAAAAAAACAATGGATGGGAACCGAGCAGAGCTGAGTGGCCAAACTGTGGTATTAGGCCAAAACTATTGGCTGGGTTAGATGCAGAAAAAAATTATATTCAATTTGCAACCTGATGGAGGTCTGTATAGATGGATTAATAGAACAAGTCCCACACACAGCTAGAAGCCCAATATTTTTTCAGAGGTAGATGCAGAAAAAAATATATTCAGTTTGCAACCTGATGGAGGTCAGTATAGATGGACTAATACAACAAGTCCCACACACAGCTAGAAGCCCAATATTTTTTCAGAGGTAGATGCAGAAAAAAATATATTCAGTTTGCAACCTGATGGAGGTCTGTATAGATGGATTAATAGAACAAGTCCCACACACAGCTAGAAGCCCAATATTTTTTCAGAGGTAGATGCAGAAAAAAATATATTCAGTTTGCAACCTGATGGAGGTCTGTATAGATGGATTAATAGAACAAGTCCCACACACAGCTAGAAGCCCAATATTTTTTCAGAGGTAGATGCAGAAAAAAATATATTCAGTTTGCAACCTGATGGAGGTCTGTATAGATGGATTAATAGAACAAGTCCCACACACAGCTAGAAGCCCAATATTTTTTCAGAGGTAGATGCAGAAAAAAATATATTCAGTTTGCAACCTGATGGAGGTCTGTATAGATGGATTAATAGAACAAGTCCCACACACAGCTAGAAGCCCAATATTTTTTCAGAGGTAGATGCATAAAAAAATATATTCAGTTTGCAACCTGATGGAGGTCTGTATAGATGGATTAATAGAACAAGTCCCACACACAGCTAGAAGCCCAATATTTTTTCAGAGGTAGATGCAGAAAAAAATATATTCAGTTTGCAACCTGATGGAGGTCTGTATAGATGGATTAATAGAACAAGCCCCACACTCAGCTAGAAGCCCAATATTTTTTCAGAGCTAGATGCAGAAAAAAATATATTCAGTTTGCAACCTGATGGAGGTCTGTATAGATGGATTAATAGAACAAGTCCCACACACAGCTAGAAGCCCAATATTTTTTCAGAGGTAGATGCAGAAAAAAATATATTCAGTTTGCAACCTGATGGAGGTCAGTATAGATGGACTAATGCAACAAGTCCCACACACAGCTAGAAGCCCAATATTTTTTCAGAGGTAGATGCAGAAAAAAATATATTCAGTTTGCGACCTGATGGAGGTCAGTATAGATGGACTAATACAACAAGTCCCACACACAGCTAGAAGCCCAATATTTTTTCAGAGGTAGATGCAGAAAAAAATATATTCAGTTTGCAACCTGATGGAGGTCTGTATAGATGGATTAATAGAACAAGTCCCACACACAGCTAGAAGCCCAATATTTTTTCAGAGGTAGATGCAGAAAAAAATATATTCAGTTTGCAACCTGATGGAGGTCTGTATAGATGGATTAATAGAACAAGTCCCACACACAGCTAGAAGCCCAAAATTTTTTTCAGAGGTTGATGCAGAAAAAAATATATTCAGTTTGCAACCTGATGGAGGTCTGTATAGATGGATTAATAGAACAAGTCCCACACACAGCTAGAAGCCCAATATTTTTTCAGAGGTAGATGCAGAAAAAAATATATTCAGTTTGCAACCTGATGGAGGTCTGTATAGATGGATTAATAGAACAAGTCCCACACACAGCTAGAAGCCCAAAATTTTTTTCAGAGGTTGATGCAGAAAAAAATATATTCAGTTTGCAACCTGATGGAGGTCTGTATAGATGGATTAATAGAACAAGTCCCACACACAGCTAGAAGCCCAATATTTTTTCAGAGGTTGATGCAGAAAAAAATATATTCAGTTTGCAACCTGATGGAGGTCTGTATAGATGGATTAATAGAACAAGTCCCACACACAGCTAGAAGCCCAATATTTTTTCAGAGCTAGATGCAGAAAAAAATATATTCAGTTTGCAACCTGATGGAGGTCTGTATAGATGGATTAATAGAACAAGTCCCACACACAGCTAGAAGCCCAATATTTTTTCAGAGGTAGATGCAGAAAAAAATATATTCAGTTTGCAACCTGATGGAGGTCAGTATAGATGGACTAATACAACAAGTCCCACACACAGCTAGAAGCCCAATATTTTTTCAGAGGTAGATGCAGAAAAAAATATATTCAGTTTGCAACCTGATGGAGGTCAGTATAGATGGACTAATACAACAAGTCCCACACACAGCTAGAAGCCCAATATTTTTTCAGAGGTAGATGCAGAAAAAAATATATTCAGTTTGCAACCTGATGGAGGTCTGTATAGATGGATTAATAGAACAAGTCCCACACACAGCTAGAAGCCCAATATTTTTTCAGAGGTAGATGCAGAAAAAAATATATTCAGTTTGCAACCTGATGGAGGTCTGTATAGATGGATTAATAGAACAAGTCCCACACACAGCTAGAAGCCCAATATTTTTTCAGAGGTAGATGCAGAAAAAAATATATTCAGTTTGCAACCTGATGGAGGTCTGTATAGATGGATTAATAGAACAAGTCCCACACACAGCTAGAAGCCCAATATTTTTTCAGAGGTAGATGCAGAAAAAAATATATTCAGTTTGCAACCTGATGGAGGTCTGTATAGATGGATTAATAGAACAAGTCCCACACACAGCTAGAAGCCCAATATTTTTTCAGAGGTAGATGCAGAAAAAAATATATTCAGTTTGCAACCTGATGGAGATCTGTATAGATGGATTAATAGAATAAGTCCCACACACAGCTAGAAGCCCAATATTTTTTCAGAGCTAGATGCAGAAAAAAATTATATTCAATTTGCAACCTGATGGAGGTCAGTATAGATGGACTAATAGAATGATGCTATGCCCAAAAGATTTTACTTCACTAGGTGCAGTAAAAAAATTGGTATTCTATACACAGGTGGTATATCTTGCAACACAGATAGGCTACTCCACTGACTAACACACTCTGCAATAGGCCAAAAAGGATTAGCTTTGCTAGATTCAGCCAAATGCTGTGAAAAAAACTTGCACAGCACTGGCACAGACCTGCCTGGCAAAAACTGATAGGAACTGATGTAACCTAGTCCTGAAAAGGACTCCAATTACAATTAGTCTTTATTCCCACAATCTATCTATTTAAGAGCACAGACCTGCCTGATAAAAGTCGTAGGAAATGCTGTAACCTAGTCCTTAAAAGGACTGCAATCACAACTATTCCCTACTCCCAAGCTATCTGTAGATTTGTGCGAAAATTGGCTTGAAATTAACAAGGTATAGCGCACACAGCAACAGCGGTGCCGTCTAACACGCAGCTGCAGCAGTGAGAAAATGGTGGTGACGGGGAAAATGGCTGGGTCTTATAGGGCAAGGACATGTGACATACACTGCCAATGACACATGCACTTGCTTGTGTGAAAAAAAGCACTTCGCTCCATGTGTGCGCTGCTGATAGGCTGACAGATTGCACCTCCCCACTGCAAATGCGGGAAAGAGAAAAAAAAATGGAGATCTTCATTGTTCCTGCAGAGATCCATCCCCTGCCCCTCCCCCCACCCCGCTGTACACTCAAACTGCGTATTAACATTAATTTTCATCATTACTGAGAAAAAATCCAGTTATGATTTTGGTGCACGAACAGTTATCGAACATAACCTCGAACAGCCGAATTTTTCTCAAATTGTTCGTGTTCGCCGAACGGCTCGAACACCGCCCAAAACAGCTCGAATTTGAGATTGGCGAACAGTTCGAGTAGAACAACGCTCATCTCTAATCGGCACGCTCTCAGCTCACTGTGAGGTGTGTTCCTCTCTGAACACTGAACTGAAAGTCACTCTCTGTAGACTGAACTGAGCTGCCTAGCTCCACCTTCCCTATATATGTCCCTAACGGGCTCCCTCTGCTGGTCTGAGGTGGAAGGTGGAGGTGTATGAATGTAGTGAGGGCCTCTTGTGGAGGAGTCCATCCATGCACCCTTCTGGGTTCCGTGGCACCAATGCGCAGCAGGGCGCCACATTACCCCCTCCGAGCTGACTACGTGTCCCAGGTACTGATCCTTCCTTTAAGCAGGTGGCACTTGGAAGGTTTTAGTTTCATCCCATACCGGGACAATGCCTCAAATACCTCCGCCAGGTGCTTTAGATGGTCCTCATACGTCCTCGAGTACACGATAACGTCATCCAAGTATAGCAGCACTGTCTCAAAGTTCCGGTGTCCCAAGCAACACTCCATCAACCTCTGGAACGTTCCGGGTGCGTTGCAGAGTCCAAATGGCATACTGTTGAATACGCATAATCCCATCGGGGTGGTGAAGGCTGTCTTCTCCCGGTCTTCCTCAGCAACAGAGACTTGCCAGTACCCGCTAGTGAGATCCAATGTAGAGAAATAATTGGCAGATTTCAGTGCAGCCAGGGATTCCTCTTTACGGGGCAAAGGGTATACATCTTTATGTGTTATTTGATTAATTTGTCTATAATGTAAACACATCCTCATGCTACCGTCCTTCTTTCTGACTAGGACCAGGGGAGCTTCCCAGGGGCTACAGCTATGCCTTACTACCCCTGCCTTTTTCATGTCATGCAACATTTCTTTTGCTTTTTGGTAGTGTGCTGGTGTTATGGGTCTGTAACGCTCCTTAATGGGTGGATGGTTACCTGTGGGTATGTGGTGTTGTACCCCTTTGACCCTTCCAAAATCAAGTAGGTGTTTACTAAACACCTGTTCATATTCCTGAACCACTCTGTAAACACAGTGTTTTTGATGGACGGGAGTGGCGTCAGTTCCAACATGGAGCTGTTGACACCATTCCTCCAGCAGGGTTTCAGAGTCATTGTCTTCCACCGTATCTGGTGGGGTCAAGGATTCCACGGTGTGTATGGCATTATTATTCACAGTATACAGTCTGGCAACAGTGGCGTATCTTAGCAATTTGACTTCCTCCTCCCCACAATTTAGGAGGCGTACGGGTACCCTCCCATTGCGCACATCAACTACCCCTCCAGCAGTTAGGAGTGTAGGTCTGTGCTCTGATTTTAAGGGCTCTACTACCGCCTGGTGGTTCTGTCCCTTGAGACCTATTGCTGCCTTACACCAAATCAGCAATTCACTCATTGGAGGAATCACAATGGGTATCGGGTCTGTCACCCGTACATTACCAATCTCACCACCTGTTAGTTTTACCTGTTGCTGGTACAGGAGGGCTCAAATCTCTCTCTGGAGCACCTTCCTCTGCCCTGGTTTGGCAGTGTCAGCAATCTGTTGGAGTAAAAACAACACTTCTCCAAAACAGTTGCCAACAACATTTGTGCCAAGTATCATATATGGCACCAGGGTTAGACTCTATTACAATCCTTGGTCGTTTAGTTCCACTCTCCCCACCTTCACTGTCACATCCTTAACCCTGACTAGGTTCAGAGGAAGGCCATTGGATGCATACACAGAGAGGTTTGGGGCTGGCAGGCGGAGTTCATCTATGGACCAGTACCTTTTGTAAAGAATGTCAGGTATGATGGTTACCTGTGACCCAGTGTCCAGTAGTGCAGGTGTTGCTATGCCGTCTAGCACAATAGACAGGAAAGGTCTTCCTCCTACAAACCGGTCGTACCAGCTCGATGGGCCTGGTTGATCTACTCCTGGGTGTCGGCCCTTGGCCCCAGGGTTTGCCCGTTTAAAGGATAGATCCGTGTGGTGTGGCCTGCCTTGTGGCAACGGTAGCAGATGAGTTCTCCTGGAGGGCGACGTCGGTCGTTGGGCCTCCCATGGGGTGGCGTTGTCCTCCTTCTTCTCCTCATCCAGGGGACATCCTCAGGGCTGTCGGCGAGTAGGATCCTTCCTTCCGGCTCGGGCTCCGTCTGTAGCTGCAGGGCGCTCAGGACAGTGGCCAGGGTTTTACTTAGCTGACGCACTTCAGAGCGCAGGCTGTCCAGTTCGCTAGAGGACGCTGCTTGCACTTTTGCCTCAGCCACTAATGAAGGGGCAATGAGTGCTGTGGGCATTGGGGTGGCCCCACCCTGGTAACGCTGGATAGCAGTATCTGATGTTTCCAGGGGTTGAAGGCCCTTAATAGCCATGTCCTTTAGGGCGTCAAAGGTGGCATTTGGATGATCTAAGGCCCACCACCGTACAGTCCTGCTCTCCTCCTGGGACCTTAACCCCCAGATGAATTGTTCTATCAGCATTTTATCCTCATCATGTATCCTGGCTGGACTAACCTGTTTCAGGGCCCGCAGGGCCTCTTGCAAATGCCAGGCATAGTCCCGGATACTGTCCTCAGGTTTCTGGGTACAGTGGTAGAATCTCATCCGAAGATTTGTCTCTGTGCGGTTTTCAAAGACAGTTTGCAGTCTCTTGAATATAATAGATACTGATTCCTGGTCTGTGGCTGGCCAGGTTTCAACTTCCCACTCTGCGGCACCAGTCAATTGTCCCAGCACAACAGCTGCTCTCTGTTTACCAGTCATTGAGTACATGTCCAATACATCGCATATTTTCCTTTTAAACCCAGACAGGGTGTCTGGTTTGCCGTCATACTAAGGAAGCCATTTCGCTCCGTGGACATACGGTAGGGCCATGGGTATCACTGGAGTCACGACCTCTGCTGGTGGGGCGGCCGCTCCGGCCTGAGCAGCGCCGGGCGTGAGTTGAGCATCGGGAGCGTTAACCGATGGTCCGGCATTTTGCTTGTCGTCAGCCATAGTTGCAGCCCACTAGTAATCCGTAGCCTACCTTCTTTGCTTTTGTCAGGTAGGCCGCAGCTCCGCAGACAGCGGTCTCCTTCCAGGACCTGACGCTTCCTGGTGCTGCGTCAGAGCGCGAGGCGGGGCTTGAGCTTCGCGCGCTACTAACAGTCACGCCTCTCTGGTTCCCGCCGTTACGCCCCTCTTCTTCCCGCGCGGCGACGCGATAATGGCGGTGATGTTCACCACAGTTAAAACACAGTTTAAATAAGGCATACAGTACCCGGTGGCAACGGGCACGAAATCCTGTTCGTGACGCCAGGAAAAGTATGACTCACCCAGGGGGATACGGGGGTTACTCGGTACCCGGGCCTTGACCTTCTGTGGATTGTCACGGCAGTCGGCTCCCGGGCCCGTACCCTGGGGTCACTCTTTAAAATGTGTTTTGTTAACAGTTTTGTCTCGTGACGCCCGCTGTGGTTCCCGGTAGTAAGTACCGGCGCTGCTGCAGACCTCCGGGGGTGATGATATGGCAGCTGGGATGTTTCTGCTCCCCAGAGGCGGAGCGGGCCCCCGGGGCAGGGTTCATGAAAGGGATGCAGGTGAGAGGTGGCCCGGTCGGGTCAGAGGGAATGAGGGACACGCACACAGGGGGTTCGCTTCAGTAGCTTTACTGGTGTAGACGGCAGGTACAGTCCAGGGTACTTGATAGGAAGTGTGCACTTCTGGACTCTCCCCAGTGAGTGAGTATAAGGCCTCCTGATCCGTTTCTTCCTTTCTCTAAAGCTTCTGGCCAGCCTGGAACTAGGCCTAGCTTTTATGCTGTTTCACTCTCTCACCTGTCTGCTTGTAGTAGAACTTTTCTTTGGCTACCACTATCCCTGGACGCAGGGGCCTTTGTACTTCCTAGTTCTGAAAAATGATGGTAGCTTCAGGTGAACCAGGAATCTGGAATCCTCCTGGTATGCCGGTTGTCCCAACTGGGTGTAGAGGACGCTGGAGGCGCGGACCCGGTGTCCGGCTTGTGTCCTGGGGTGAGCTTCAGATGCTCCTCTGCCCCCTTAATTCCTCTCTCCTCTCTCCTTGCCTTGGTCACACTCGGGGCCCTCAACACAGCTGCAGACGTGCTGCTTCTTCACTGCTCTAAAGTGTCAGCACACTCTCTGACTACCTAACTCCACCCTCCAGTATGTATATCCCTAACAGGGCTACCTCTGGTGGTATGAGGTGGAAGGACGGAGGTGTCTGTGTGTAGTGAGGGCCTCTTGTGGAGAAGTCCGTCCATGCACCCTTTTGGGTCCTGTGGTACCTGTGGTAGCAGGGTGCCACAGCCACCACCAGAAGGAAGCACACTACAGGAAGGGTGCACCAAGATGGCCCCCACCGAAAGGGACATCTGGTCAGAGGCCGGAGGTGATGCAATGGGTGTAGCAACATGGCCTCTGCAGGAAGGGTTGAAACTTTGGGCGGACATAGGTATATCAGATGAGGATGGGGCACTAGGAGTGGCTTGGGTAGTAGCAAGGGGTGGGCCTCCTGGATGGGTCGCGTGACATGCAACACAATAATCTGCTGACAATGGATTCTGCTGGCCACAATTAGAACACCCCCAACAATTCATTGCGCCGTCATTATAGGGCGGTGGCGGAGGCATGGTGGAGAGGGGAGGAACAGTGTGAGGTCTGGGACATGGTGCCCCACATTCAAGAGAAGTATCTCTATTATCAGGATTCTGCTGACTGCAATTTGTACAGGTCCATCCCCCCGTCTGCCATTATCGGGCGGTAGCTGGAGAGCAGTATCTTTGTAATACACATAACATGGCGTCTTTCCCTTATTGTCTGCATTTTCTTCCTCCACCCACCCTTCTTTTGACAAATTCTCTGCTGTTATATACCAAGCCAAAGCTGTTTGTAACAATCCTTTATCTTTTAGCTTGCCCTTTTTCTTCTTCATAATTTCTTGCTATTCTAGCAGCTGTAACCGGCCCTTATCTGGTAGCTCACATGTTTTAGTTAACTGTTAAGTTTCTGCACATATTTTTTCCCTTCTTTCGATAAACTCAGCTCAGCCTTTGTCCACATGTATTCACTTTCCAACAACCCATTATCTTCCTTGCTGCATACAACATCTCGTACTATAATCTACCCACCGGGGACAACCCACACAATGATATTACTTTTTTGCTTTTCTCTTTATATTTCCTTCCTTCACTTCTAGCAACTATATCTTTGGGGTCCTGTCGTTCCTGATCGAGTGACCCCTGCAACACAAACAATGGTTTTTTTTCATGATTTTTGCTCCAAGCGTTCCGTCCCCTTAGACTTATGATCAGACCAGGCCGCTGATACACAAGTAGAATTGTAACAAGTCCCTACACTCCCTACCAAGCACTGAATTGATTCTTTTCCGACTTAATGAAGCAATGAACACCGAGCGCACCCGCGTCCTAGTGACGTCTTAATATACGACTTAATGATGCAGTTGGCTCCCCACGTATTCCACGTCTTAATAGAGGATTGGGTAACCCCACGTGCCCGCGTCCTAATGACGTCTTAATACACGACTTATCAGTAACTTCACTCCCCCGTGTCCCACGTCTTAATACACGACTTAATAGAGGATTGGTCTGCCCCGCGCTTCCGCGTCCTAATGACGACTTAATACATGACTTATCAGCAACAACGTCACTCCCCCGTGCCCGCGTTATAAACAAAGAAATTTTCCTAAATTCTCAAGTGTATACATGTACGCCCTTGCATACAAAGATCGTTTTAATGGGACGGGACGCCTAAGATACCACAGAGCAGCAGTTAGCCAGGAGCGACTACACCCCAGAGTTCTTGGAATCACACAGCGGGGACCCGTCCAGTCGCACGGGGCTGTCCTTAAGGGCCAATCTAGACACCACAAACTCACCAGAGACCGCTCAAAATACGAGTAAGTACTACGGATTCATTAAATCTGCAGACTTACTGTATTCAGTGATGAGAGTTGATCAGGCTCTCGCTTTGAGCAGTCCCGGCTCATCCTTAGGTGGTCTGGTGACGGGCACCCCGAGACCTAGAGTTCCCCTTGAGTGTGATCCGAGTCACGGCACCATATGTGAAGGTTTCACCAATTTAAGATACACTAGGTAACTGCTCTCCTCCAAATTAAAGATGTCAGAGTGCATGCAGAGAAGCTAATTAACCAAATCTGCTAATCTGGTTGAAAAACTTCACTCAGAGACTGAACCACGCAAATGGCATACTTTATTACGTAGACATGGGGTTAAATAGCATTCTCCTTCTTGGTGGGATTAGTAAAATTTATTGCTCTTTTCTGATAACTCGGCACGCTGTAATTTGTTCATCTATGTATATTTTGGTCTGAGTAACGCCTTAGGAATTCTGATGGGAGGGGTGAGTTTGTCTCTCAGCGCCATCTTTGCCAACTCGACATGAATCTCTCTGTTATCAGCCATGCACATGCATACGTCATTCCCAGGAAATCATTTAGTTGTTCTAGTCTACAAATTAGAACAGAAGCTGTTAGTTATATATTCATTAACTATTAACATAATCCATGTGCATATACACATTTGCATACATACACATAGATTATTCCATCATCTCTATATTGATTCACACTGATTAGGCAATATATTAAAAGAAACTAATTGATTTTCTATAATATATATATTTTACCTTGACACCCCCACTATTCCCTGGCCTCTCCTCTCTGTCAATTCTTTCACTAGCTCCCCATTGCCCAGAGACACCAGTTCAAAACCCATACAAAGCCATCCACAACCTGTCTCCTCCATATTTCTGTGACCTAGTTCCCCAATACTTACCTACATGCAACCTCCGATCCTCACAAGATCTTCTTCTCTACTCCCCTCTTATCTCCTCTTCCCAAAATCATAAACAAGATTTCTCCCGTGCATCCGCCCTACTCTGGAACTTTCTACCCCAACAAATCAGACTCTTGTGCTATGTATATCCCTTTCACATGTAAAGCGCCATGGAATAAAAAATGGTGCTAAAATAATAATAAATAATAATAATATCACACATCCAATTCTGTCCCTCACACAGCAGCACCTCTCCCTACTCTGCCTGTTGGAAGGTTAGATTGTGACGAGCCTAGAGTCACCAGGTCTTATATAGACCCCATGACGCTATGCGGTCAGCCAGTTGCTGTAATGCCACAACCAACATGGCTACGGCATTACAGTGCGTGGCAATCAATCCCTGCATGTTCATTGGCTCTCTAAAGAGCGGCAAACATACAGAGCGGGGACTCAAGCTCCCGCCCGAACATCCAGGAAATACTCGCTGAGCGCTGAGCATCTCGAGCAGTGAGATGCTCGGGCAAGTACCGAGCAGTAGTGAGCATGCTCGCTAATCACTAGTATTAACCCCTTCACCTCCGAGCCTGTTTTCACCTTACATGACCAGGCCAAATTTTACAATTCTGACCATTGTCATTTTTTGAGATAATAACTCTGGAACACTTCAACGGATCCTAGGGATTCTGAGACAGTTTTCTCATGGCATGTTGTACTTCATAATAGTGGTAAAATTTGTTCAATGTGACTTGCATTTATTTGTGAAAAAATCTGAAATTTGGCGGATATTTGGAAAATTTTGCAATTTTCAAACTTTTAAAAATGCTGATGGCAGGGAGATCATCGGAGTTCAATCAGATAATGAGTGTAGCATCGGCGTCTCTGCCCCGTTCTAGGCAGAGACGCCGTCCCTCTCACCTCCCCGCTCCTGGCGCGGCGTCCTCCAGCGCTTCTCTCCCCGCTGCTTTCGGCACGCGCTCCTTCCCCGGCAGTGTGCTTAGGGCGCGCGCGCGCGCGCTCCCCCGCTCTTAAAGGGACCGCGCGCGCCGTCCTAAGGAGTCCCCGGCCAATTGCCGGAGGACCTCCCATATAAAAGGCACCTCCTCCAAAATGGAGGTGCCCGAGCAATGTTGTAGCACTGTTCACTATTCTGCTTCAGCCCTCAGGTCCCGTTGCCAGTTACCTGCCAGATACCTGCCAGATTCCTGCCAGTCTGCTGTCTTATTCCTGCCTGATATCCTGCTACCTGCCTGCTAGCCTGAGGTCTGATGGTCTGCCTTCCAACTCCTGTCAGTCTGTCTAAGGACCAGCTTGCCCGCTCACCTGGGAGCGCACATCTTCTACCTGCCTGCTTGCCTGAGGTCCGACGGTCTGCCTTCCAACTCCTGTCAGTCTGTCTAAGGACCAGCTTGCCCGCTCACCTGGGAGCGCTCATCTGCTGCCTGTCTGCTAGCCTACCTGGAGGCTCTGCCGTCACGTGCTGTGAGCACCCGCCTGTCCAGAGACTCCTGCCCGCTCACCTGGGAGCGCTCATCTGCTACCTGTCTGTTGGTCTTCCTGGAGGCTCCGCCGTCACATGCTGTGACCACCCGTTTATCCAGAGACTCTCGCCTGCTCACCTGGCAGCTCACGTCTATCATCAGCCGCCACAGGTCGTACCAATCCTTTACCCAGAGACTGCCCCGGTCACTTGCCGTGACCTCCTGCCCGTTCATCCAGAGACTGCCCCGGTCACTTGCCGTGACCTCCTGCCCGTTCATCCAGAGACTGCCCCGGTCACTTGCCGTGACCTCCTGTCCGTTCATTCAGAGACTGTCCCGGTCACCTGCTGTGACTGCCTGCACGTCTACCCTGGTCGCCACCCGCTCCCTTACAAGGACCGCCCCCTTGTATAGTAGCTCAGAGGTTCCGCCTCCCAGACCCGTTACAATGAGCTCGTGTGACCTCATTTACGGCAGCCCTGCTGCATGAGAGAATTATCACACAGCAGTGCTGCCGTAAGTGAGGTCACCAGATCTCATCATCTGATTGAACTCCGATAACCTCTCTGCCGGCAGCTCTGCCTGTACACTTACACAGAAGCGATTACACTCCTGTGTCAGTAAATAGCCTGCTGTCCTCTAGAGCAGTCACATCTGTGACTGATGATGTGACTGCTCTAGGGGTGACCCAGACCGCCGTGGGACAATCTGGATTGTCATCATGTCGGACAGGTTAGGGATATGGGCTTTTTTTCATTTTTGGTTTGTTTCAGGTGACGAGGGCTTCAGCGAATTAGGCGTTAGGTAAGTATTTTTTTTGGTAAATTAAGAATTAATAATAAAAAAATGTTTTGTTATTTCAAATAAAAGATTTTTTTCTGGAGGTGTCTATTTCTCAATTGGATTAGTAATGGGAGCATCTTATAGACACCGCTCCATTACTAACATAGGTTTCATGTCAGCTGCCAATACAAGGCTAATATGAACCCCCAACTTACCCCACTTGTCAACACTACAGGGCTAGTGGGAAGAGCGGAGGCTAAGCACCAGATTTGGCGCATCTTATGGATGCGTAATTTCTGTGGCCGCTGAGGACTGATATTATTAGCCTCGGAGGGGGCCAGGATCCATGGAACCTTCCCTGGCTATTAATATCAACTCACAGCTGTCTGTTTAGACTTTTTCTGGTTAGATTTTATAGGGTGACCCAAGTTAGTTTTTTTTCTGGTGTCCCCCTGTAATCTAGCCAGTAAATTCTAACCAAACAGATGTGAGCTGTTATTAATAGCCAGGGAACATCTTTGACTAATGGCCCCTTCCCTGTCTAGTAATATCAGCCCCCAGTAGTCACAAGTGGGGTAATATTGTTGGGGTTGTATTGGTCAGCCTTGTATTGGTGGCTGACATGAAACCCAGGTTAATAATGGAGTGGCGTCTATAAGCAGAGCAGTGTTCAATTACTTACCTAAGGCCTAATCTGCTAAAGCCCTCGTCACTTGCAACAAACCAAAAATAAAAAAAAACATATGCCTCGTCTGTCCGACATGATGACAATCCAGATTGTCAGACGGCGATCTGGATCACCACTAGAGCAGTCACATCATCCATCACTGATGTGACTGTTGTAGAGGACAGCAGGCTATACACTGATACAGGAGTGTAATCACTACTGCGTGATAAATTTCTCCTGTCAGTGTATCTCGGCTGCTGAATTGAGCGGTCACATTTCACAATCTCTAAACAAAGCCAAACCAGCAGCCACAGACGCACTTGGCACAAGCTGCCCCAGCTAAGCGAGCCTTAAAGGGACTGAATACACTTTACCCAGCTCCCAGTAGATGGGAGGGGGACTTTAGCAGAACCCTTCCACGTAGATTTTCTGCCAACCAAAAAACGTACCTTCATTTGTGAGTTGCAGATTATATGTCCACATAAATCCTGTTTAGAATCACAACGCCTCATAATTTCCTTGTTGCAAGTTGACTCTAAGACATGAACCTTTTCACTGCATCTTCATTTCAAAGAACTCTCCACTATGCTTTTTTTTTCTCAGCCAGAACTATAAGTCTTCTGGATGACAACCCTGACCATTTAGCTGTGGCAATAGGCAATTCATCATTATTACACCAAAGGCATCACAAAAATGAAGAGGGCTGCGTTGAATTTCATTACTGGGCTATGGACAATAAATGGAACAATGAGATGAACAAATATTTTTAAATTGAAATTTGCCAGCTTTGTAGAATTTTGCCTGATAATTCAGTTCACAGTAAATCTATTTTCCGCTAGTCATAAGGACGTCAAAGTCTTCAATTATAAAGAAAAGCCAGATATGTGTGATTAAATTACAGCTACACCATAGCCACACCGACCAAGTTCCCAGATATGCCTCTCCCTTGCCTAGCTTCTTACATATAGAGACTCTCCTGCCTCACAGACACAGTGACCCTTTAAGTTCTACCCAGTTCTTTGAAGGCCGTGTAATGCCGGTGTCAGAATGCAATGCGTAGAGTCACAAAATGAGGGCAGTCAAATAGCTGTAAATACAATTTATATATATTAAACAAGCTGACAGGGATTGCAACAGGGGTTAGTAATGAGAACAATATCACAATAGCAATAACAATAGCGATAACACACAATACACCACAATAGCAATAACAATAGAAATAAAATCCTTCTCTAAAATACTGCATCTATCCCAAATATGGGATTAGCACTGAAGTCCATTGGTTCTGCAAATGGCCCTATTGGGGGTCTCCGGTTGTTCCCGCTAGGTCTTTAAGTCTTTTTTTGACAAAATCAATTAGAACCCGTTTAGCTTGTTCCACCTCACCCATCCCCTTCCCAACCTGATTCCCTAAACCCGATTGTTCCCAGTACCGTGAGGGAGCAGTTGAAGTGACTGCCCTGTTCAGTGATGACACTCGTCGGCTTCTGCTGATGAGATCTCTCTGACACGACTTGTTTCTATACTCCCTTTGTCCTGTCAATGGGGGCGGTTTACCACGTCGTGGTTAGGAGGGTCTTGTACATTTTCTTAATGTCGTATCCAAGTCCCCGTTATCTTACATAGCCCTGACACCCGAGGGACCGCTGCTCTGAATCCCGCGCTTGTTCAGCGGCAGCAACCGGTCTTGCCTTACGGGTCTCTCACCCCGGTCTCTCTCCCTGGTTCCTTCAGCACGTCCGGCCTGCGTCACGTCTCTCTCTGTGTCTGGCGCCGATATCACTGCACGCTCGACCGTTAAATTTTGAAATCCTCTGCTGGAGGTCACCTGACCAGGTCCAGCGTGCAAACTTGAAATGCTCACCAGATGGCGCTCTTTCTCCTTATTACATACATCTTGCATTGATTCGCTGAAAGACTTTTCTCCTTCTGTTACATTCCTCCCTCCTTTTTGATCGCCAGTCCCCAGGTGAGTGGATTCTTTACGAGATTTATGCCTTCTTCGAGGCAGCGTAAGTTCAGACAAGAGTTGAGCACACTCTTATGTTGAATCTGAGACCAGATAAACTCCTCCTGAGCATATTGGTTAGGAGGGATCCCGGCATTAGCCCGTTTGGTTCTGCGGGGTTCCACCTGCAAAGGTGATTCTGGGGTATCTGATAAATCAAGCAGTGAAGATTGTAAATCGCTTCCTGATCCATTTTGTATCTCACTCGGGACTGAAGGGCTCAATTGCGTTGTAGCCTATCCTTCTTCGTCTTCCAGAGTTATCATATGTGGCGCTTCAGTTAGTTTTTCTGCAGGCTCAACTCTGTTACAGTCCTGTGCTTCGGAAGAACAGGGTCGTAGCATATTACGGTGCAACACTTTAGATGTCGTGGCATCACCCCCTTCAAGCCTAACCTCATAGACTGAATTCTTTGGATGGATCTGCTTCACCACTCGACATGGTACCGCCTCCCAACGATGGTCTAGCTTACCACCAACCGGTTTGCGCCTTACTAACACACGATCTCCTGGTCGGAGTGGGCTCACTGAAATTGGGGGCTGCCCTGTATGCTCTACTTCCTGAAATTTCTGCGAAACCAGCTTTCTCACTGTATGAAGCCGCCGTCTGTGTTCTCGAATCCAGGTACTCGGACTGTTGTACGAACCGGAATCTTCTGAGTCTAGTCCAGCTCAGTAATCTCTTGTCCATTCCTTCCAAACAGCAGCATATAGAGTGTGTAACCAGCATGAATGCGATTATTATACACCCACACCAACTCGGACACGAACTCGGGCCATTTCATTTTCTTGTCCTCTTTAACGTCCGTAACATCTGCAACAAGGTTTTGTTGAAGCGCTCACATGCCCCATTTCCCTGGGGGTGATAGGGCGTTGTTCAAGATCTGTTGATCCCATAGATATAACTCATCCATGACTCGCCCTTGGAAGCAGGCCCCTTGGTCACAATGTATCCGCTTCGGACAACCATAGATCTGAATGAAATCTTGACAAATGGCCTTGGCTGCAGTTTCTCGTCTGATCCCGAGTACGTGTCACCACTGCAAACTTGGTGAAGTGATCGGTCATTACCAAACAATGCCCGTAGCCTTTGTATGAAGCTCCGATTGTCAGATAATCGATCATCAGAACCTCTAATGGTGCAGGAATTCGGATGGTCTGAATGGGAGCTCTTTGTTCAGGAGGCTTGCACAACTCAGATTGCTGACACTTTCGGCAAACTTCTTCGATTTCTTGCCACAGTTGGGGCCAATATACCAGTCGTTGTAACCACTGGATGATCTTCTTCACACCGAAATGGGCACCTCTTCCATGAGCCTCTTGGCTAATTGTGTTACTAGTGTTCCTGGGACTAATACCTGCCAGGCCACTTCAAACTCTCGAGGTAGCTGGATTTTCCGGTATAGCAAGCCTTCCTTCAAGAAGAGTCTTTCCCACTGACCTAAGATTTGTAGGTTAGTTAGGAGTGAAGCAGCTCTAGTCTCCTGGTCAGGTCTCTGACCAAGAGTGACCCATTTTCTAAGCTTTGCCAACTCTGGGTCGAACTGTTGCAACTGTATCCACCTTGCCTTTTCTTTGGAGTTCTGAGCATCGATTACAGCTGCAGCTAATTGATGAAAATCCGGAGTCTCGTCACCTTCCAGCTCTTCATCTATATCTCTCTTCAGCCCCATCTGAGTGAACCGGAACAGAGCATCTGCATGGGTGTTCAGGGCCTTAGACCGATAAGCAATTTTGTACTGATATTTAGACATCCTTGCAACCAACCGTTGTTCCAATGCATCCAACTTTGCGTTCTCCAAATGAGCCAAAGGATTATTGTCTGTCTGCGCTTGTACTTCTGAACCTGACAAGTACTCCGCAAATTTCTCAGTCATGGCCCATACCAGTGCCAGTAGCTCCAGTTTGAACGAACTGTAGTTATCTGGATTCTTCCCAGTGTCCCGAAGTGATTGGCATACGCGATCACCCGCTCTTTTCCTTCTTGCACTTGAGCCAACACTGCTCCCAGTCCATGTAGACTTCCATCAGTGTACAATACAAAAGGCTATGAGAAATCAGCATAAGCCAGTATTGGGGCGTTCGTTAGCGCCATTTTGAATGCTCGAAATGCCTCTTATTGTCGTAGTCCCCACTGAATAGGTTGCCGCTTTGCTCCTCCAGGCATTCCCCTCGGAAATTCATTGAGTTGGACTGCAATCTTAGCAAAGTCTTTTATGAATCTGCGGTAATATCCAGCGAGTCCTAGAAATGCTCTCAACTCCCTTAAGTTGACTAGTGTGGGCCACTTCTGCACTGCAGCTACTTTCTCAGCAAATATTCAATTTCTCGTTTGAAGATATGACACTTAAGAGGCTTGATTTTCAATCCATGCCTCTGAAGTCATTCTAGCACTTGTTCCAGTCGGCGGAGATGATCTTCAAATGTGGCTGAATAAATAATTATATCATCCAGATAAATTAAAGTAACTTTGAAGTTGAGGTCCCCCAAGCATGTCTCCATCAATCTTTGGAATGTTCCTGGTGCATTTGTCAGACCGAAAGGCATCCGGTTAAACTCAAACAAACCCATAGGAAAAACAAAGTCAGTTTTCGGACGATCTTTCACAGCTACTAGGACCTGCTAATAGCCACTGGCTAGGTCAAGAGAAGAGAAGAATTTAGCACTTCCTAATGCCGATAGAGATTCTTCTATTCGGGGTAATGGGTAAGAGTCTCGCACAGTACATGCATTAAATTTCCGATAATCTACGCAAAATCTCAGAGTACCGTCTTTTTTTCGAACTAGCACAATAGGAACTGCCCAAGGACTTTGACTTTCGCGAATTACACCATTCCGTAGCATATGGGCTAAAAGTTCTTTCACCTCGTGGTACATTTGAGCTGGGATCTGCTGATACTTTTCCCAAATGGGAGCCATATTTCCTGTGGGTATTTTGTGTTGAATATCTCGAGTGCACCCGAAATCATCTTCATGTTGTGCAAACACCCCCTGGTAATGCTGTAAAAGTTGCTCAATCTGCTTAACTTGCCCAGCCAAGAACTCAGTGAGATTAGCCTCCATTTGCTCTAAGAGGCGACGCCTATCCAAAGGTTCCCTTTTGACTTCTTGCCTGTGAAGGGACAACTCTAGGGTCCAAGGTTCTCCGTCCACAGGCAGCATCCGCTCTGGTTAGGTCATTATGCAAACCCGCGCTATGTCTTGGCGGGGCAACAATTGTAGGCTTGTGCCACTTAGATTAATACAGAGTATGGGTACTCAACTCTGACGCACAGTAGCCAGTATATGAGCAACCAGAAGTCCAGCAGGCGCTTTTTCCCCTTCTATTGGTTCTATCTGGATGTCCATACCCTCTAATGATACATGTATCAGTACCGGCAGAGTGAGCACAGTCTGTCCTACTGGCAATGTCACTGTAGGTTCAGATGGCATAAACACTCTACCCAGATACTGAGAAGCAACAGGCAATTTTTTAATTTGACTGACTCGTACGAGGTGTTAAAAGACCCTCTTGCTGGCTGGGTCACGAGTGGTGCGGGTCCAGTGATTTCTGTCAGAATCCTCAGCCAAGAACTGTCTGACCTCCTTAAGCACATTCATGCCCAGGGTTACAATGAGCCCGTCACCACCAGATCCTGTGGTCAGTATTATCCCCTTTCGGCTGAGGTTCTTTCCCCATGCCCGGACCAACATCCACACTACCCCTGCCACCGGGATAGGTAATTGGTTAGCCGCTACCAATTTGATGGTAAATGACTTTGAAATACACTTCAGGCATAGTGGTCACCTGAGACCCAGTGTCCATTAAACAACGAATCCGCTGTCCATTGACTTCAGACCAAATAATAGGCCTCTCGGAGACAATGTCTTCAGAGGTACTCCTTACGCGCCCTGAGGTTTGAAACCCCACGGTATGTTCCACCACCGTGGGGCGTCTTAGTTTAACAGATGCCCTCGTCTCCTCTTTTCTTTATTTGGACAGTCTCTGGAGATATGACTTCTACCGCCACAGGTCCAACACTCCGGTCCTCGCTCTACCGGTGGACTGAGTGCACGACTCATTGGAACCTGATAGGAACGTCTTCCTCGCTCTTGTCTCCGTCCATGTGAGGCAGAGTGGTCCATTAACAAGGGGGCTACAGGGGTCTCTCTAGTAGTGCTCAGTTCATTTCGAAGGTCTCGAATCTCTTGACGTATCTCTTGTGCCCAATCGGGAAACTGACTGAAAGCAGCGTGCTGAGAATTGGGTGGAAGAGGGGTTATTGCCTCATGACTTCTGACATTGGCCTTGAGAACAAGAAATTCTTCCTCCAAGACTCTAGCTTCCGCCCCAATCTCTAAGAAACCTAGGCCGGGTATCAGGTGTAGCCGCTCCTTTAAGATCTGTCTCAGGGAGGGGTCTTTTAAGCCAGCAATCAATTGGTCACGCAATATTTCATCTAATGATCCCAGTCCTCGATTCCCATCTCGCGCCTTCTTAATGATATGGGCTGTCACTTCCTGCAATGCATTAATATATTGAATAATAGTCTCATTTTCCTTTTGAACTCTCTGAAATAACTGCAACAGTAAATGCCCCAGATCCGTAGTATCATTGTGCACGTCTTCCAGAATTTTGATCACTTTGTCTACACTGTCACGGTCCCCGGGTGGGCGGTACATTACAGTCTGTCGGGCTTCCCCATCAAGGGATAAAAGGGACAACTCAGCCTGGGCTAGGGGATTAAGGGGATACATACGTAGCATACTTTTCAGTCTCTCTACTCAGTCCCACAGTGACGTACCATTGCCCGTAAATTTGGGAAGGTGACTGAGCATAGCCCCCAAGGGTATATGTTCACTGACCGACCCGGTCACAGACTGATCCCCCATCCCTGCATCTGAATGTTGCATCCTGCCGACTACGCCAAATGTAATGCAGGTGTCAGAATGCAGCGCGCAGAGTCACAAAATGAGGGCAGTCAAATAGCTATAAATAACAATACGACCTTGGGATTTTTCGTTTTTGCATTTTCGTTTTTTGCTCCCCTTGTTTCCAGAGCCATAGCGTTTTTATATTTTGGCCAATATGGCCGTGTGGGGGCTTATTTTTTGCGGGACGAGTTGTACTTTTAAACGCTATTACTAGTTTTAGCATATCGTGTACTGGAAAATGGGAAAAAAAATTCCAAGTGCGGTGAAATTGTAAAAAAAATGCAATTACACAGTTGTTTTTTTTTCTTTCCACGTTTACTTGATGCTAAAACTGACCTGCCATTCTTATTCTCCAGCTCATTACGAGTTCGTAGACACCAAACATGTATAGGTTCTTTTTTATTTAAGTGGTGAAAAAAAATCCAAAAGTTGCTAAAAAAAAAAAAAGGCGCAATTTACCGAGACCCGTAGCGTCTCTATTTTTCTGGATCTGGGGCCAGGTGAGGGCTTAGTTTTTGCGCGCTCGGCTGTCATTTTAATTGATACTATTTTGGGGTAGATACGATGTTTTGTTTGCCCGTTATTGCCTTTTATTGCAATGTTGCGTGGACCAAAAAAACGTAATTCTGGCGATACCAAATATGTGTATGTGGGGTTTATTTTATATTTTATTTTGAATGGGGCAAAAGGGGGGTGATTTAAACTTTTATATTTTTTTAAAAACATTTTTTTTTACACTTTTTGCATGCTTCAATAGTCTCCATAGGAGACTAGAAGCAGCAACTGTCTGATCGCCTCTAATAATGAGACAGTATGTTTTGTTAACCCTTTCGCCGAGTATGCTCGGCCGAGCACCGAGTGTTTATAGCGTGTTCGGTGATATGTTTGAATCACTCCCGTGTGCATGATTTCTTACACATTCCTCCCATGTATTAAAGCTGTTAAACAGTCGCAAATCATGCACATGGGAGTGATTCAAACATAACACCGAGCAGCTGTAAATACTCGGTGCTCGGCCGAGCATACTCAGCGAAAGGGTTAACAAAACATACTCGCTCATCACTAATCGCCTCTGTTACACAGAGGTGATGAACAGATCACCTCTATGTAGCAGAAATGCTCCTGTGCTATGAGCGTCGACCACTAGGTGGTGCTCATAGCGATCTTTACATGACAACCACTGGGGTCTGCTGCAGACCCAAGGTTGTCATGCCCACCCATCAGTGAACCGCGATCACGTGACGGCGCGTCGCTGTTAAATGCCACTGTCAGAGATTGACAGCGACATTTAACTGGTTAACAGCCGCGGGTGGATTGCGATTCCACCCGCAGCTGTTGCGGGCACATGTCTGCTGTAATAATAATAATAATAATAATGATCACTTTTTTGCTTTTTTGTATATTTTGTATGTTTTTTTGGATTGGCGAAATTTAGGGTTTCCACGTGTTACTTTACTTAATGGAGCTGTTGTCCCTTCGTACTGTATGTTGGAGGCTGTGAGGGCCATCATACTTTATATAGGGGGCTGTGGTGCCGTTACATTGTAAGTAGAGGAGCTGTGGGAGTCTCATCTATTGACTTTTGTCTCATCGCTCCAAATCACCTTTTTCAAATCTTCTACTTTCCACTTATTGTACTTTTTTGCAAACTCCAGCCGATGCGTCTTATGACAATATTGATGTCATCTATTTTCGGGCCACCATTGCAGACTTGTGTAACGGTGTCACGCTGTCTCTGTATACTGGAGGTAGGGGGCCTAAGCTGACCCTAAGCTGGGGCCCTGACTAATCCCTCAACCTGGAGGTACTGTTAAAGGTACAGAGGTCCAGGCCGCCAGCGTAACCCCTACCTCCTGAGGATCCCTGCACCAAAGTAATCTAGTCCTGAGAAGGACCCCGATCACAACAAAAGAGGACAAGTAATAATATGCCCACACACAGTACTTAGACGAACGAGACAGTACAAGGGAAAAACCAAAACCACCTTGCATACAAAAACTACACAACTACAACAGAGGGAACACCAACGGGAAAGGAGATAAATGATAAAGCGAGGAAGGGAAAATACACTCCAAATACACTTATCTCAGAAACTCCAAATACCACGATCCGCTCTGTAAGTCTGTATGAAATGCTTTCACCGACACTTCCCAAACAGACCAGCAGGCATTTGAAGGAGACTCACTACAGCAGCATTGATTGCAGCTGGGCGAGGCTGGACCTCGTCTAGCACAGAGAGAGAGAGAATTAACTCCCTCACTGCCGAAAACACAAAGCACCAAAAAGTCAGCTGCGAGAAGTCAGGCTGTGTAATCGTGACGATCTTCGTGGCGACACACCCGTGACAGTACCCCCCCTTCTACGAGGGGCCTCCGGACCCTCAGGGCCAGGTTTATCCGGGTGAGTCGTGTGGAAGGCCCGAACTAATCGGTCTGCGTTAATATCCGACGCAGGAACCCACATCCTCTCCTCAGGACCATACCCTTTCCAATGAACCAGGTACTGAAGGGACCGGCGATTAAAACGTGAATCGATGACCCTTGATACCTGGAACTCCAAGTTACCATTGACCACCACTGGAGGGGGAGGTAAAGGTGACGGTACCACCGGCGCCACATACCTCTTAAGCAACGATCTGTGGAACACGTTGTGAATTTTAAACGTAGGGGGGAGGTCAAGACGGAATGCCACCGGATTAATAATAGAACTGATTCTGTACTGCCCGATGAACCTGGGACCCAGTTTCCAGGAGGGAACCTTAAGTTTAATATTCCTGGTAGACAACCATACCCGATCGTTCACACTTAGGTCCGGACCAGACACTCTCCTCCTATCAGCCATACGTTTGTATCGGTTCCCCATAGTATTCAGATTCTTCAGCACCCCTCTCCATACTGAAGCGAGTGATGAGGAAAATCGTTCCTCCTCAGGAACCCCCGAAGAGCCCCCCCTACTGAAAGTACAAAACTGGGGGTGAAAACCATATGCCCCAAAAAACGGGGACTTACCAGTGGACTCGCTCCGCCTATTATTGAGAGCAAACTCTGCCAGAGGTAAGAAAGAAGCCCAGTCCTCCTGGTTCTCTGACACAAAACACCGGAGATATGTCTCCAAGCTCTGGTTCATACGTTCCGTCTGACCATTGGTCTGAGGGTGAAAAGCCGATGAGAATGACAAATGCATCCCCCGCCGTGCACAAAATGCCTTCCAGAACTTGGACACAAACTGAGACCCCCGATCAGACACCACATCGGAGGGTACCCCGTGAAGCCTCACAATCTCCCCAATGAACACCTGCGCAAGAGTTTTAGCATTAGGGAGAGCCGGAAGAGCGATAAAATGTGCCATCTTGCTGAACCTGTCCACTACAACGAGTATGACCGTTTTACCCGAAGACGGAGGGAGGTCCGTAATAAAGTCCATAGACAGATGAGTCCAAGGACGCTCCGGGATCTTCAAAGGTAAGAGGGCCCCAGGCGGACGGGTATGTGAGGTCTTAGAGCGCGCACAAACCCCACAGGACGCGACAAAAGTTACCACCTCCTTATGTAAGTTAGGCCACCAAAACCGACGCGAGAGAAGATCCACAGTTGCTTTACTCCCCGGGTGTCCTGCCAAAACAGAGTTATGGTGTGCCTCGATCACCTTTTGTCGCAACTGATCTGGAACAAACAGTCTCCCCGGAGGTCCAACAGGGGCGTCCCCCTGAGCCTCCAATACCTCCTCCTCCAGCTCAGAGCATACTGCCGAAACCACCACCCCCTCCTGAAGGATAGGACTCGGGTCGTCCGTATTCCCGGCCCCAGGGAAACTACGAGATAAGGCATCCGCCTTTACATTTTTTGACCCAGGACGATATGTAACGACAAAATTAAACCTGGTAAAAAACAATGACCACCTAGCTTGTCTGGGATTCAGACGTTTCGCGGACTCCAGATATAGCAGGTTCTTGTGATCGGTGATGACGGTGACCAGATGGACTGCCCCCTCCAAAAAATGGCGCCACTCCTCAAAAGCTAACTTAATGGCTAAGAGTTCCCTATTGCCGACATCGTAATTCCTCTCAGCGGACGACAATTTTTTAGAGAAAAAGGCGCACGGATGCCACTTACCAGGGGACGAACCTTGTGACAATACTGCTCCCACCCCTACCTCGGAAGCGTCTACCTCTACAATGAATGGCTGTGACGCATCAGGTTGAATGAGTATGGGTGCCGAGGCAAAACATTTTTTCAAGCAGGAGAATGCTTGACAAGCCTTGTCAGACCACCTAGAAAAATCCGTCCCCTTTTTAGTCATGTCTGTGAGAGGCTTAACCATGGACGAGAAATTACGAATGAACTTCCGGTAATAATTAGCAAACCCCAGGAAACGTTGTAGTGCCTTAAGATTCTCTGGCCGATCCCACTCAAGAACTGCCCGCACTTTCCCAGGGTCCATACGAAAACCGGACGCTGAAACCAGGAAGCCTAAAAACTGGAGTTCCTGTACGGCGAACACACACTTTTCCCATTTGGCATACAGTTTATTATCCCGCAAGATCTGTAACACCTGCCTAACGTGCTCCTGATGAGACACCAGATCCGGCGAGTAAATTAAGATATCATCCAGATATATGACAACAAACTGTCCCACCAGGCGGCGAAAAATGTCATTAACAAAGTGTTGGAACACCGCCGGGGCATTAGTCAGACCGAATGGCATGACAAGGTTCTCATAATGCCCCTCCGGAGTGTTAAACGCCGTCTTCCACTCATCCCCCTCCTTCATCCTAATCAGATTGTACGCCCCCCTGAGATCCAACTTAGAGAACCATTTGGCGCCCACGATCTGATTAAAGAGATCGGGAATAAGTGGGAGTGGATACGGATCTCGGACCGTAATCCGATTAAGTTCACGGAAATCCAGGCAAGGGCGTAGGCCTCCATCTTTCTTCTTAACAAAGAAGAACCCCGCAGCCACCGGTGAAGATGAAGGTCTAATATGCCCCTTAGCCAGACTTTCTGAAATATAATCCTTCATGGCCTGCCTCTCAGGACCAGAAAGGTTATACAACCTAGCTTTAGGTAACTTGGCCTCAGGGAGCAGTTTTACAGAACAGTCATACTCGCGATGAGGAGGTAGTTCCTGACACCCTTTCTCCGAGAATACATCCTCAAAGTCCGCCAGAAATGGAGGTAAGACCCAAGGAGTAACCGCACCGATGACCGTGTTCATGCAGTTTTTATTACAGAATTTACTCCATTGGCTTATCTCTCTGGTTTGCCAATTAATAACCGGGTTATGCTTAGTTAACCAAGGAAGGCCCAACACTATAGGAGTGGGAAGACCCTCCAACACGTAGCAAGGCAACAGTTCTTTATGTATCGCCCCCACTTGAAGTTTTACGTCATGCACAGCTTGCAAAAAACTTCCCTGACCGAGAGGCCTGGCATCGATCGAGAATATGGGGATGGGTTTAGCCAACTCACTCAATCGCATACCTTGAACCCGGGCAAACCGAGCATCAACCAGATTAGCCCCGGCCCCACTATCCAGAAGAACAGATATCCTCTCAGTTCTCGTACCCACCACCACCTCCGCCGGTACGAGAAACTGAGACGAACCTAGGGACGAAATACCTACTCCCAGATTGCTGTCCACCACACAACCTGGGATCAACAGTTTTCCGACGACTCTTCACTCTGCAAGGGACGGGATGGACACCCCCCAATAAAATGTCCCTTTCTCCCGCAGAAGAAACACCTTCCTGTCTTATGGCGCACCACCGGTCCCCTCCCCCGAAATGATGTCCCTCCTAATTGCATAGGCTCCTCTGGACTGACCAGGGGAACCACCATATGAGGGGACCTTGTAGTAGGTGGAGTCATCACAGGGGGTCGAGTTATCCCGCACCTCTCCCGAAGCCGTCTGTCAACGCGAATAGCCAGGGCCATAGCGGCTTCCAGTGACGCGGGAGAGTCATACTGTGCCAACACATCCTGTAATTTGTCGGATAAACCTTGACAAAACTGGCTCCTAAGAGCCGGGTCATTCCACTGGGTGTCCGTGGCCCACCTACGGAACTCCGAACAGAATTCCTCCGCCGGACGATCTCCCTGCTGGATCCTACGTAACTTAGACTCAGCAAGGGAGATCCGATCTGGGTCATCATATACGAGTCCCAAAGCAGCGAAAAACCTATCCACTGACTGGAGAGCCGGGGAGCCCGGGGGAAGAGAGAACGCCCAAGATTGTGGGTCCCCTTGTAGGAGCGAGATGACAATTCCCACCCTTTGTTCTTCACTCCCCGATGACCGAGGCCGCAGCCGAAAGTACAATTTGCATGCCTCCCGGAAAACAAAAAACTTGTCCCGCCCCCCAGTGAACCTGTCAGGGAGAGCTACTTTAGGTTCTGGTCCGGCTTGCTCCTGAGGATGCAAAACCTTAGACCTAACGTCCGCCAGCTCCATGGACAAACTCTGCAACTGCCGAGCTAGACCGGCTACTGGATCCATGGTAGCTGGAGAAAAACTAAGTGGGTCGGTGAAAATGTCACGCTGTCTCTGTATACTGGAGGTAGGGGGCCTAAGCTGACCCTAAGCTGGGGCCCTGACTAATCCCTCAACCTGGAGGTACTGTTAAAGGTACAGAGGTCCAGGCCGCCAGCGTAACCCCTACCTCCTGAGGATCCCTGCACCAAAGTAATCTAGTCCTGAGAAGGACCCCGATCACAACAAAAGAGGACAAGTAATAATATGCCCACACACAGTACTTAGACGAACGAGACAGTACAAGGGAAAAACCAAAACCACCTTGCATACAAAAACTACACAACTACAACAGAGGGAACACCAACGGGAAAGGAGATAAATGATAAAGCGAGGAAGGGAAAATACACTCCAAATACACTTATCTCAGAAACTCCAAATACCACGATCCGCTCTGTAAGTCTGTATGAAATGCTTTCACCGACACTTCCCAAACAGACCAGCAGGCATTTGAAGGAGACTCACTACAGCAGCATTGATTGCAGCTGGGCGAGGCTGGACCTCGTCTAGCACAGAGAGAGAGAGAATTAACTCCCTCACTGCCGAAAACACAAAGCACCAAAAAGTCAGCTGCGAGAAGTCAGGCTGTGTAATCGTGACGATCTTCGTGGCGACACACCCGTGACAAACGGTGCTTGCATGGACGTCTGTGATCTCACTATTATGAAGCATACGACACGAGCCTCCTCCACTGCCGTGTTTGCTGTCCCAGAACTGATCAACCTGGTTATAAGCCGACATGTTCACTCTGACATTTTGCCTGGACATCCACCTCTTGGCTTCTGAATGGATGGACGGACTTCATTTCATATTCTTCCAACTGTCATGGCGTTCACATGATGCAGTTTGGCAATTTCTTGTCAGTGAGACCGCTATCGATGAGCTGGATGATGCTGTTTCTCTTTTCTTGGGGAATCTTGTTCATGGCTGCTCTGTAAGGGGGAAGACCGGAGTGTAAGTACTTTCAGAACAAAGGATCCGGAACTGCCGGGGCCGTGCCTCTGGTTGCAGTGGGAAGACAGACTGCGAGACAGGAGTCAGGTGACCCGGAAGCTGGGGGGCGTGTCCAGAGCTCAGGGATCAGGAGACCGGGGAGCTGGAAGTGTGTCTAGGAAGAGGGAGAAAGAGGAGTTTTGCATGGGAAAGCAGAGAGTTGACAGTTGGGGTCCAGCCCCACTAGAGGGAGAAGAGACGCAGGGTCCAGGGAGCCGAGCAAGTGAGGTGCAGTGTTATGGACTAGGGGCTCAGCGGGTGAAACCGGAGACCGCCCGCTGCCGCCAGAAGATGGAGCATTGTTTAGGCGGGGAAGCCAGAAGAAAACAACACCGGCATCAGCCGGCAACTGCCTCGTGGGGAACAAGAGTCAGCTAAGTGTAAAACTGCCGATTACAACCGTGTCGACTCTGCTATATCTTGCCAAACTGTGATTTGTTCTTTTATAGTCTGTTACCTGCTACTCCCCTTGTTGTCCCCATATTTCCCCTGTTACTCCCTGCGTGGAGATTGACCCTGTTACAGTAAATCCCCCTTGTTTATTAACCCTGTATTGGCTGCTCTGTGTTTCTGTGTCACTTCATCTAAAGTACCTGTGTTGCAGCTCCTCGATTGGAAACAGTGACCTTTCGCTTGGGAATCAATCTAATATCACACTGAGCTATTAGGGAATGTGAGAACAGGTTGTAATATGTAGTATACAGGAAGATAAAGATTTTTCCACCACCAGGAGAAAAGTAGTAACAATGCAGTGACATGAGAAGAATCTGCAGAACTAACTAATGATGTGCAAAATAGTTGAAAGTAAATATATGTATGCGATAGCTGAGATGATTGTCTATAAAATGATTGTAGTCTCGTGTTTGATGCAATAGTGGATGGTGAGATATGGAGCCGGAAAGTCAAAAGTTCAAAACATAATTACCCTTTTGCTTGTCAGTGTTTGGGGTGCTGTGGAGCCTTCATACTTTATGTTTGAGGCTGCAGGGACATTATACTTTATGTAGGGGAGCTATAGGGCCATCATCCTATAAATAGGGAAGCTATGGGGACACAGTACACTAGACATCATAGTGCATCAACATTTAATTGTATGACACAGTGATGTAGCAGCTACAGAGTGAACTTTGCCAACACAACCTCTGTCATGTCTTACACCCACAGCCTAAATTTAACAATGCGGCTGACACCTTAACAGTATTTTTCTAAGTGTCCCCAGACCCCATTTAAGTTTGAAACTGCTGATCTACCAATGCAAGTAACACGATGGGATGCCGATGATGTTAAGATAGTTTTACCCCAACTAGAAATATACTAAGTAGCCTTATTGTGGAACTTATGAGTCCTATGGTCTCGAAGAAGCTTATATTTCGAGTCAGGATATTACCTTTTTTGTCCGACAAAGAAGACAGTTGGCAGCTCTTTATTATCACCTTCCAATGGATAATCTGCAGGATATTGAACTAGATGTACCGGTCTTTCAACATTCCCACCTCCATCTAAATAATAAACCAAGGCTGAGATTTGGTTTAACTTTTTATTGATCGTGAACTGCCACCAGGTTGTGAATTACAATAAAGTAACAGAGTAAGAGCAGATGACCATCAGAAGAAGGAAAAAGTTTAGTTGGCGGCAACGGTGCTGGAGATCCAGGAGTTGTAGTTGCAGACCTTGGTGTAGACACCAGGATAGTTCTTGAGGGCACAGCCATATCCCCAGGAGACAATACCCTGGAGCCGTCCACTGCAGACCACTGGTCCACCAGAGTCACCCTGAGAAGAAGCAAAGAGTAATAAATATCATGTATCTATATTCTAAGAAATGAGTCAAGAGACATCTCTCTCGTAGAAGAGCAACTCAAAGTTCTTGAGCCCCAATAAAAAACAGTGACCCCCATGTTTCATGTGCCATTTATAATACTAGTCCCTTTGTTTGTGGCACATGAATCCATGTTCTCCCTCAAGCAGCGGGGCCCCTGAAATTGCAACTTTGACATCGTTGGCTAATAGCTAGGAATTCAATTCCTTACAAGGTCTGTCTCATTTGTTGCACTTGAAGGAATGGGGAAACAGGAATTTAATGACTCTTGATCAGGAAATGTCTCTCGATTTCGATAAATATTGATGCCCAGCAAGCACTTGTTCTTAGTGTTGTGAGGGGAATAGGCTCAGGCAGACACCTGCTAACATCTTATCTACTATCAGAACAGTGGATAGGGTGGGCAGAAATCCAATATGTCTGACATGTGAAGAGAGTTAGGACACGATTGTATACATTAGTCAGTCAGCAGGTTCTGCAGAAATCTAACGTACATGGCTATCTTAACAGCTCTAATCCCAGGGTAACAGATCTGAAATGTATGAGGTTATAAAGCCACATTACCTGGCAAGAATCTTTGCCTCCTTCCAAGTATCCAACGCAGATCATGTTGCCGGTGATCTCTCCGGGGTAGGCGTTGCTACACTGGGCAGCAGTCAGGACGGGGGCATCCACACACTGGAGGAGGTTGGGCATGTTAGCTACAAGTAAAGTTACATAAAACATTAGCATATAGTATATAAAATCCAAAATTATTAACTGTATTCAGTTAAAAAAAAGAGAAGATCATCAATAATTGTAATGTTTGCATGTGTTCTCTTGCAATTTATTATTAAAGCTTTTTGCTGCCTGTTACAGTAAGATATTTACACACAAGAAGCTCGTGGCTGATCTCTCCATGATGGTCTAGCACAGACGTCTCAAACACGCGGCCTGCGGGCCACATGCGGCCCCTAAACCTGCTTTATGCGGCCCACAGGCACAGACCCCTTGACGATCCCAACCTGGTCCAGGAGGAGCCACCGACAGCAGCGCTGCACTGCCGTGCAAAGATCGTCTTCCAGCACAGCATTTCCTATGCCAGCCGCCGGCCAATCAGAGGCCAGCAGCTGACATTTGTGTGCCGGCGCAGCGACTATGATGTCACTGCCATGCGCAGATGTCAGCTGCTGGCCTCTGATTGGCCGGCGGCTGGCATTGATTGGAAATGTTGTGCTGGGAGACAGTCTCTGTGCGGCAATGCAGCGCTGCTGTCAGCGGCTCCTCCTGGACCAGGTCGGGATCGTCAAGGGGTCGGTGCCTGCAGGCCACATCTGCAGGAAGGACGCCGACGGAACGGAGGACAGGTGAGAAGATTCTTTTTTTTCCTCTTTTATGTGTGTGAAGAACATCACAGGGGGCACATAGCCACAAGATGGGGACCTGGATGGGGCACATAGCCACAAGATGGGGACCTGGATGGGGCACATAGCCACAAGATGGGGACCTGGATGGGGCACATAGCCACAAGATGGGGACCTGGATGGGGCACATAGCCACAAGATGGGGACCTGGATGGGGCACATAGCCCCAAGATGGGGACCTGGATGGGGCACATAGCTACAAGATGGGGACCTGGATGGGGCACATAGCCACAAGATGGGGACCTGGATGAGGCACATAGCCACAAGATGAGGACCTGAATAGGGCAAATAGCCACAAGATGGGGACCTGGATGAGGCACATAGTCACAAGATGGGGACCTGGATGGGGCACATAGCCACAAGATGGGGACCTGGATAGGGCACATAGCCACAAGATGGCGAACTGGATGAGACACATAGCCACAAGATGGGGACCTGGATGGGGCACATAGCCACAAGATGGGGACCTGGATGGGGCTCATAGCCTCAAGATAGGGACCTGGATGGGGCACATAGCCACAAGATGGGGACCTGGATGAGGCACATAGCCACAAGATGGGGACCTGGATGAGGCACATAGCCACAAGATGAGGACCTGGATGGGGCACATAGCCACAAGATGGGGACCTGCATGGGGCACATAGCCACATGATGGGGACCTGCATGGGGCACATAGCCACATGATGGGGACCTGGATGGGGCACATAGCCTCAAGATGGGGACCTGGAAGGGGCACATAGCCACAAGATGGCGACCTGGATGAGGCACATAGCCACAAGATGGGGACCTGGATGAGGCGCATAGCCACAAGATGAGGACCTGGATGGGGCACATAGCCACAAGATGGGGACATGGAAGGGGCACATAGCCACAAGATGGGGACCTGGATGGGGCACATAGCCACAGGATGGGGACCTGGATGGGGCACATAGCCACAGAATGGGGCACATTGCCACAGGATGGGGACCTGGATGGGGCACATAGACACAGGATAGGGACCTGGATGGGGCACATAGCCACAGGATGGGGCACATAGCCACAGGATGGGGACCTGGATGGGGCACATAGCCACAGGATGGGGCACATTGCCACAGGATGGGGACCTGGATGGGGCACATAGCCACAAGATGGGGATTTGGATGGGGCACATTAGTACAAGATGGGGACCATTACTACAAGATGTTTGCCAATATTACTATATGGTGCTAATTGTAAGACAATATTACTGTATGTTGCCAATTGGGGGAAATAAAATTGTAAAAATTAAATAAATAAAAATAAAGCATGAAAAGATATTTGTCACTAAAAATGCTGTTTTATATATAAACTAAAGTAAACACAAAAAAGTGCACGTTTATTATCGCCACATCCGTAATGACCCAAGCTATAAAAAAATAAACATAGCAAAAATGTTCAAAAGGTGTATACAAAAAAAAATGGTATCACTAAAAATGTCACTTTGAACAAAGAATGCGGCCCGCCAAATTCAAATTTTTTCCATGTGTGGCCCATATACCCAGCCGAGTTTGAGACCCCTGGTCTAGCATATATTTCCTCAACCAAAAAATGTATCTGTCATTATATCTTTTCCCTAATTGTTAATTGTACACAGGGCTCTATCTAAGGTAGGAAAGATCTAGAAAAATTATGTTTGAATTGGAGCAGTATGTGACCGTGCTAAACTCAATTTAGAACATAAAATTTATCAACTTCATTTCAACATTTTCCCCATCTGATCATCAGCAAAAGATAGTGATGGTTTTAAAAGAGTTTTTATCTAAATATTTTGTCTTGATATTGGCCAAATGGGGCATATCATGCTGGTTATCCTAGTTGGTACCACCCATGTAAGAATCCATAAAAAGAGAACAGCTACAAAGTAATTATTAGCTCTTAGTGACTCCAACGTTTCTCAGGAATTTTATTTTTAAGTCTATAAAAAAATAGTCTGATATTTCTAATTTCTCACTTATATAACCCCACTTAATAATGTATTTGAGTTATTTAACAAAAGTCTACACCCCTGAGGAGTTTCTACCTCTGAGAAGTCTCCACCCATGAGCAGTCTCTACGTCTGAGCAGTTTAAAATCCTGAGCAAACGTCAGCTAAGTACATATCAGTGGCTCGTAAACTTGTAAATCAGTGACTTTATTTCTTGACTTACTTCCACTGCTGAGGGTGTTGCCCCATCCGGAGATCAGACAGCTGGTGCCAGCAGCAGGGCAGCCACTGGGCAGGCCTACAGCCTGGACGTAGGAGTTGAGGGTGGCAGCAGAAGCCAGCTTGATCATCATGATGTCATTGTCCAGGGTCCTGGAGTTGTAGCTGGCATGTCTGATGACTTTGGCAGAGTTGATGAACTGCTCGGTACCTTCACTGACAGCGATGTTGTGCTCTCCCAGTCTGACCTGTAAGCTCCTGGAAGAAGATAATAAATGATTAAATTAATAATTAAGCTAGATGAATTAAGAAAGTAATAAACATTTGTGCTAGGATTGTGCTACATAATAAAAATCCCATAAAATACGAAACAGAATACTAAGCTCGATTTATAATTAAGATTACACCATATGTATATGTTTTGTATTGCAGCACTAGCTTTAAAGTGTTTGTCAAAATTTAGGGAAACACGCTGGTTTTCCTTCAGAAATATCACCACATATGTCCATAGGTTGTTTGTGGTTTTACAATTTAGCCACATTCAAGTTGATAAAGTTATCCTGCAATCCAGTTGCATCCCATACACAAGAGTGTCTTCAAAGAAAATAACCATAACTTTCTAAACCTCAGAGAACCTCTTTAAAAACGGATGAATACTTTGCTCCTTGAGTGTAGGTGTGTAGATGTGTAGGACATGCTCATTGTTTTAAGATCTAACAAACCTTTATTAAAGTCATAGGAAGGTCTTTATAAGATCTGACAGAACTGAAGTCCAGTGTCCACGTTATTAAAGGGTTTTTCTAAAACAATGGTGGCCACAAATTTTTGAGTTGTACGAAATCCAACCCTTAGGGATCTCACCAACCATCAGGGCAAACATCAAATATTTATTAATAATTCATGCTTTTATCCCACAAAATTTAATGAATTATTTTTATCCCTAGACATAATGTTGTTTCAACTTTCCACATTTATATATTTGAGAATGTCATGGCCGTCCATTTTAGCAAACTAAACTCTTGTCAATTCCATATTTACATTGTGCTGCTCAACAATAGAAAATAGTGAATAACAAACGCTGAACCATTAAATTGATTTAAGTCTTGGTCAGAATTCCAGTAACTTACGACTTGTAGCAGTGAGCGGCGGAGATCACCCACAGGCTGTTGATTAGGGATCCACCACAGAAGTGGTAGCCGGAGTTCAGGGACACCTGCCAGGGGACGGAGTTCTTGCCACAGGTGTAACCTCCCACAATCTTGTCATCATCTTCAAAAGCAGCTGAGAACATTACAAATAAACAGGTTTTATGTTGTTCACTCTGACGTCTCATGAGCGTAACATAATGAAGATTAAAGAATATAATCATGAACATCAAAAACCCTCATGAGAATCAATATAAAAACAATTATGAAAATTAACAATGGACTTCGGAAAGAAGCAGCGGACTCACCAGCTGCTCCAAGGAGCACACAGATCAGGAGAAGTTTCATGATGGATCCAGAATGAGTATGGAGCATAAACCACAGATATTTATACCCAAAAAGCTATCATCCCTCAACCTCCTCCTCACCCAAAAGAAAGTTAATCAGTATCTACATAACCTAAAATATACATGTAATCTATCGACGAAGGTCACTTTGTTGGGAATGTGCTTCTGACCTGTTGATTAGTTATAACCTTGGATGTTAATTTTCCACCCCAGAAAATAAATTTAGCATCTCTTAAGTTCTTTGCATTAGGTTGTAATACTGCAACATATACATTTAGGCCAGTTTTCGGTTAGTACTCGGTCAGTATTTTTTTTTAATCTTACCACCTGAACAAGAAACAAATCTACCAAGTTCTGTGCAGTGGGCAACTGAGCCAAAGGAACCAAATGGCATTGTTTAGAAAATCGGTTTACAATAACCCACACCATAGTGACGCGCCCCCTGGGCCGTGTGTGTGGGAATACCCGGAGCCGGGTCTCTGTGTAATGTCAGGGGTTGTAGTCTCCGTGGCGGCGACCTGGTCCCGTGGCTCAGGGTGGTCAAACCAGTGGCGGATCTGTGTCTTTGGTTTTGTAATGTTTAAATGTCCGACTACGCCACCCGTGGATTGCGGTCACTGAGAACCGCTGCTGCGGGGCAGACCGCTGAGGCTGATGTTGTGTGCACAGCAGAGGGTAGTATAACTCCCCACGGGAGGAGTATAGCCTCTCTGCGTCTTCTGCCAGGATGAGCTCTATCAGCTCCAATCCCTGGTCTTCAGCTCCTGGCTCCTACAGAGCTCCTTGCTGCTGCTCTGTCCCTTCCTCTGGAACTAGACTAGACTAAACTCTCTAACCCCGCCCCAGATCCAGTTTATAAAGGGCAGGTTCCTCCCCTCCCTGGACTGGGGCAGGAGGCGTGGCATGCAAATGTGCTCCTGACCAGGAAAACCCATGCTCGCTCTCAGACATGGTATTTCTACCACTGTGGCAACCAGACCCCTGGGGTGCCACATTCCCCCCTAGTAAATTTTAGTACTCCGGGACTAAACACATTTTATGAAAATATACATAACAGGGTATAAACAATAACACAACAACATATGTACAAGGAGTTCAGTTTTTTTTATAGGTCACGGCGCCTCCGTAACCAGGTGTCCATGTGACCCAAGATGTATTTTGAGGGACCCGTCCCAAACCCTCCACGTAGGCCCTGGGGTGGCTACAGGGCATAGATGATCCAGCGTTGGACCACGTCTTCAGCCACCTCCATGGGTTTTTGTTCTGTGGTCTGGCACAAAAGGGTACTTAACAGGTGCAACTATTTACTAGGTACATTTCCGGTTATTCATTGTCCATAACCTGTTTGTCCATAAACCCTGTCGGGTAACTAGAGAAACATAAGTATTCAGGTAACAAACACAAAACATTCCAACATTTTCAATATACAGGTATATATATATCACATTTAAATTCTCCAGCGAGCTGGCATTTGACCCCTAGTGCTCCTGGTGGACCTACGTAACACACTATCTGGTGGTGTTCTTTCTGGGTCCCCTGTTTCTACCCCTTGTGTAGTGGGCTCGCTAGTGTCTGCACTACAGGTGTTTGTAGATGTTACGGGTAGGCTGGGCAGCTTTCTGCGTACTCTTTGGCTTACCACGGGCACGGCAGGCTCACTACTAGCAGAGGGTTGATTCTCCTGGGCTGCTGGTATGGAATCTTCTGCCTCCGGGGCCGGTTTCTCTCCCAACTCTACTTGCTCTTCTGTAGGCCCTTGAGGGGCTGGCGAAAGGTAAGGATGGGTACCACAATAGCGTTGTTAATTTGTGTCCAGGACCGGGGAAATTCTCCGAGTACTGTACTGACCATTTCTTCCCTTTCCTCTGCGGGTTGAGGGCTATCTTGGTCTTCATCAGTGCTTTGCAGCTGCTCGGGACACTTCTTCAGGTGGTCTCTGGAGACAGTGGCTGTGGTCTCTCCTCCATCCTTACTGATAACGCATACTTTCGGATTTTCATGGTTTGAATGCAGTACAGTGTACGGTTCTTTCTCCCACTGGTCATCCAACTTATGGAGCCGCCTCTTCCTCTTCAAGACCTGCTCTCCAGGTGCCAGGGGAGCAGTGGGAGCATGCTGGTTGTAAGTTCTCTCTTGCCTTTCTCTTGCTTGAGACAGACTTCTCTCAACTCTCTCCTGCACTTTCCGGTACTGCTGCTGCCGTTCTGTATCCCAGTCTGCCTCTGGCGAGGTGTCCTCGGGTGTCAGGACTCCCATATCCAGGTCAATAGGCAGCTTACCAGGTCTTGCTCTCATTAGGTAAGCCGGGGTGCAGTTGGTGTAATTTACTGGGATGTGGTTATACAAGTCCACCAGATCAGGCAGTTTTTCAGGCCACAGACTGCGTTCTTCCAGGGGCAATGTTTTCAGCAAGTCTATCAACACCTGGATCATCTTCTCGCAAAATCTGTTGGTTTGGGGGTGATAGGGCATTGTCCTTATCTTCTTGCAGCCATACAGGTTGCAGAACTCCTGAAAGACCTCCACTTCGAAGGCTGGACCTTGGTCAGTCAACACTTGCTCCGGATACCCGTGTGGATGGCAGAACTGCTGCTGGAAGTCTCTAGCTGCTGTCTGAGCCATTAAGTCCTTGACAGGGACCACCACCAGGAACCGGGAGTAGTGGTCTACGATGGTGAGGGCGTAGACGCACCCAGACCTACTTGGAGTCAGGTTCACATGGTCCAGGGCTACCAGTTCTAGTGGCTGCTTGGTGATGATGGACTGCAGGGGAGTCTTCTGGCTGGCACGGTCCTTTCTTCTCAGGTTGCACGGGCCGCAGTCTCTGCACCATCTCTCAATGGCCCCTCTCATGCCTACCCAGAAGAACCGTTCACGCAACAGGAACTCCAACTTCTTCCATCCAAAGTGCCCTGCTCCGTCGTGGTATGCCTCCAGGACCATAGCCGCGTCTCGTCTCGGGACCACTACCTGCCAGGTCAGCTCATGTGTCCAGGAGTTGACAATTCTCCTGCACAGCTTCCCCTTGTAGAGAAACAGTTTACTCTTCTCCTTCCACAGCTGTTTAGTTTCTTCCGGAGCATCTGGGTCAAGGCGGGCATCAGCCTGTGTCAGCATCTCTTTTACCAGGTGGACGGCTGGGTCGCTGTCTTGCATCTCCGCCGAGCTGTGGTGGGGTAAGGGATTGAACGTGGCAGAGCGCCTGTCCCTTACACGGTGGGAATACTGGGTAATCCAATGACGGTGGAACGCAGGGAGTTCAATCTCTTCCAGTTCTTCTGGATCTTCCCCTCCGTCCGGCAAGTTCAGCATCCTGTACAGGGTGTCTGCATTGGCATTTGTGCATCCCGCCCGGTATTTGATGGTGAACTTATAGTTGGATAGGCGGGCCATCCATCTCTGCTCCAGGGCACCAAGTTTTGCAGTGCCCAGGTGTGTCAACGGGTTGTTGTCCGTGTACACGGTGAACTTGGAAGAGGCAAGGTAATGTTTAAAGCGCTCTGTCACTGCCCATACCACCGCGAGGAACTCTAGCTTGAAGGAGCTGTAATTTTCAGGATTCCTTTCGGTGGGCCGGAGCTTCCTGCTGGCATAAGCGATTACCCATTCTCTGCCCTGTTGGATCTGGGACAGCACCGCCCCTAGCCCGATGTTGCTCGCGTCTGTGTGGAGAATAAAAGGCTGGCCGTAATCAGGGTTCGCCAGGATTTCATCCCCCGTGAGGGCCATCTTCAGCTGGCGGAAAGACTCATCCTCCAGCTTGTCCCATTTGAAGGGCGGCTTCTGGTTTTTGGCCTTCCTGGACTGGCCTATCAGGAGGTCCTGCATAGGAGCTGCCATTTTGGTGAAACCGGGGATGAATCTTCGGTAGTAGCCTACCAACCCGAGGAACTGCCGCACTTCCTTTATGCTGGAGGGTCTTGGCCAGTCCTTAATCACTGTGATCTTATCAGGGTCTGGAGCTACTCCGTCAGCACTCACCACTAGTGTTGAGCGATACCTTCCGATATCAGGAAATATCGTATCGGATTGGATCAGACCGATACCCAAAAAGTATCGAATATCGCCGATTCCGATACCGGAAACCAATGCAAGTCAATGGGACACAAATATCGGAATGAAAATAAACCCTTTCTTTCCTTGTAGGTTAATTCTACATGAAGTAAAACAACTAAGAATAATGTAGAATGTATTACGCGAAAAGCCGGCAATTCAGCAGCGGCATACACCGGTACCCGAGAATTTAGAACAGAAAGAATAAAGAATCACACATAGATTAGATAGATAGAAACATGTCAGTCACATATATATGAAGTACAGTGACAGTGTTGCTTACTGCACTTGTCATTTAGTGTAAAGGATTTATTAAAAAAAATAATAGTGTTTTCATGCACCGTCTCTTTAAAAAAGCCGGCCGGCAATTCAGCAGCGGTACCCGACAATTTATAACAGAAAGAATAGAGCATCACACATAGATTAGATAGATAGAAACATGTCAGTCACATATATAAGAAGTACAGTGACAGTGTTGATTACTGTACTTGTCATTTAGTGTTAAAATAAAGGATTTATTTTAAAAAAAATTGGCGTGGGGTTCCCCCGTAATTTTAAGCTCTAGCGGAGGTTAAGCAGACAGCTGGGGCAGATGTTTGAAGCCTGGGAAGGGGGTAATACCCACGGAGCTTCCCAGGCTACTAATATCAGCCCCCAGCTGAATACCTAGCCTTTACTAGCTATCAAAATGGGGGACCCCCCAAAAAAATGACGTGGGGTCCCCCCTAATTTAATAGCTAGCAAAGGCTTGACAGACAGCTGGGGGCTGATATTAATAGCCCAGGAAGGGTGCCATGAATATTGGCCCCCTCCCAGGCTAGAAACACCAGCCGTCAGCCACCCCAGAAATGGCGCATCCATAGGATGCGCCAATTCTGGCACTTAGCCTCGCTCTTCCCACTGCCCTGTACCGGTGGCAGTGGGGTAATAGAGCTGGGATTGACATCAGCTTATAATGCCAGCTGACATCAAGCCCAGGTTAGTAATGGAGAGGCGTCTATAAGACACCCCCATTACTAACCCCATAGTCAAAGTTAAAAAAAAACACAAACACCCAGAATAAAGTCCTTTAATTGAAATAAAGACACAATTCTTTATTGTTCTAAATTAAACCATACTTACCATCACGCCCATTCCAGCTGAAGCCAACGATCTCCTGCAATAAAAGAAAAATAATAAAGCAACATCATCCTTACCTTCCCATGGTTCCCAGGACGGCTCCAGCTCTGCTACATCGAGATGACAGGCTGGACCGCAGCAGAAAGCTGCCATCCAGCTTGCCATGCCGCACGCACTTCGAAGCGCAGGCATGCTTGCGCTCCTCAGTGTCTCTCTGTGACGGCATCCAGATGAGCCGAGTTCATGTCTAATGAACTCGGCTCACCTCATGCACGTCACTGACAGCGTGGGAGAATTCTCACGCTGAAGCGCTGAGTAGTGTTGAGCCACCCCCGTAGTGTTCGGGTTCGGTTCGGTTCGTCGAACACCGGGATGTTCGAGGAACTGTTCGTCGAACTGTTCGTCGAACACCTTAGAACACTGTCGAACACCGTTAAAACCAATGGCAGGCAAACAAAAACACATAGAAACACATAGAAAACACCTGCAAAGGTGTCCAAAAGCTGACAAACTGCTCAGAAGACACTCTCTTTAAAAAAGCCGGCCGGCAAATTCAGCAGCGGCATACACCGGTACCCGACAATTTAGACAAGAAGGAATAGAGCATCACACATAGATTAGATAGATAGAAACATGTCAGTCACACATATAAGAAGCACAGTGACAGTGTTGGTTACTGCACTTGTCATTTAGTGTAAAGGATTTATTAAAAAAAATATTAGTGTTTTCATGCACCGTCTCTTTAAAAAAGCCGGCCGGCAATTAAGCATCTGTACCCGACAATTTAGAACAGAAAGAATAGAGCTTCACACATAGATTAGATAGATAGAAACATGTCAGTCACATATATATGAAGTACAGTGATAGTGTTGCTTACTGTACTTGTCATTTAGTGCAAAGGATTTATTTAAAAAAATAATAGTGTTTTCATGCACTGTCTCTTTAAAAAAGCCGGCCGGCAATTCAGCAGCGGTACCCGACAATTTAGAACAGAAAGATAGAGCATCACACATAGATTAGATAGATAGAAACATGTCAGTCACATATATATGAAGTACAGTGATAGTGTTGCTTACTGTACTTGTCATTTAGTGTAAAGGATTTATTTAAAAAAATAATAGTGTTTTCATGCACTGTCTCTTTAAAAAAGCCGGCCGGCAATTCAGCAGCGGTACCCGAAAATTTAGAACAGAAAGATAGAGCATCACACATAGATTAGATAGATAGAAACATGTCAGTCACATATATATGAAGTACAATGATAGTGTTGGTTACTGTACTTGTCATTTAGTATTAAAATAAAGGATTTATTATTAAAAAAATTGGCGTGTGGTTCCCCTTAATTTTAGGCTCTACCGGAGGTTAAGCAGACGGCTGGGGCAGATGTTTGAAGCCTGGGAAGGGGGTAATACCCACGGAGCTTCCCAGGCTACTAATATGAGCCCCCAGCTGAATACCTAGCCTTTACTAGCTATTAAAATGGGGGACCCCCCAAAAAAAATGACGTGGGGTCCCCCCTAATTTAATAGCTAGCAAAGGCTAGGCAGACAGCTGGGGGCTGATATTAATAGCCCAGGAAGGGAGCCATGAATATTGGCCCCCTCCCAGGCTAGAAACACCAGCCGTCAGCTGCCCCAGAAATGGCGCATTCATAGGATGCGCCAATTCTGGCACTTAGCCTCGCTCTTCCACGCTGCCCTGGTGCGGTGGCAGGGGGTAATAGGGTTGGGGTTGATGTCAGCTTATAATGCCAGCTGACATCAAGCCCAGGTTAGTAATGGAGAGGCGTCTATAAGACACCCCCATTACTAACCCCATAGTCAAAGTTAAAAAAAACACAAACACCCAGAATAAAGTCCTTTAATTGAAATAAAGACACAATCCTTTATTGTTCTAAATTAAACCATACTTACCATCACGCCCATTCCAGCTGAAGCCAACGATCTCCTGCAATAAAAGAAAAATAATAAAGCAACCTCATCCTTACCTTTCCATGGTTCCCACGACAGCTTCATGCTCTGGATGTCGTCACAGAGAGACGCTGAGCAGCGCAAGCAAGCCTGCGCTTCTCAGTGTCTGCGGGATGACAGACTGGATGGCAGCGTTCTGCTGCGGTCCAGCCTGTCATCTCGATGTAGCAGAGCTGAAGCTGTCGTGGGAACCATGGAAAGGTAAGGATGAGGTTGCTTTATTATTTTTCTTTTATTGCAGGAGATCGTTGGCTTCAGCTGGAATGGGCGTGACGGTAAGTATGGTTTAATTTAGAACAATAAAGGATTGTGTCTTTATTTCAATTAAAGGACTTTATTCTGGGTGTTTGTGTTTTTTTTAACTTTGACTATGGGGTTAGTAATGGGGGTGTCTTATAGACGCCTCTCCATTACTAACCTGGGCTTGATGTCAGCTGGCATTATAAGCTGACATCAACCCCAACCCTATTACCCCCTGCCACCGCACCAGGGCAGCGTGGAAGAGCGAGGCTAAGTGCCAGAATTGGCGCATCCTATGAATGCGCCATTTCTGGGGCGGCTGACGGCTGGTGTTTCTAGCCTGGGAGGGGGCCAATATTCATGGCTCCCTTCCTGGGCTATTAATATCAGCCCCCAGCTGTCTGCCTAGCCTTTGCTAGCTATTAAATTAGGGGGGACCCCACGTCATTTTTTTTGGGGGGTCCCCCATTTTAATAGCTAGTAAAGGCTATGTATTCAGCTGGGGGCTGATATTAGTAGCCTGGGAAGCTCCGTGGGTATTACCCCCTTCCCAGGCTTCAAACATCTGCCCCAGCCGTCTGCTTAACCTCCGCTAGAGCCTAAAATTAAGGGGAACCCCACGCCAATTTTTTTAATAATAAATCCTTTATTTTAATACTAAATGACAAGTACAGTAACCAACACTATCACTGTACTTCATATATATGTGACTGACATGTTTCTATCTATCTAATCTATGTGTGAAGCTCTATTCTGTCTGTTATAAATTGTCGGGTACCGCTGCTGAATTGCCGGCCGGCTTTTTTAAAGAGACAGTGCATGAAAACACTATTATTTTTTTTGATAAATCCTTTACGCTAAATGACAAGTACAATAAGCAACACTGTCACTGTACTTCATATATATGTGACTGACATGTTTCTATCTATCTAATCTATGTGTGATTCTCTATTCTTTCTATTCTAAATTATCGGGTACCGCTGCTGAATTGCCGGCCGGCTTTTTTAAAGAAACGGTGCATGAAAACACTATTATTTTTTTTGATAAATCCTTTACGCTAAATGACAAGTACAGTAAGCAGCACTTTCACTGTACTTCGTATATATGTGGCTGACATGTTTATATCTATCTAATCTATGTGTGAAGCTCTATTCTTTCGGTTCTAAATTGTCGGGTACCGGTGTTTGCCGCTGCTGAATTGCCGGCTTTTCATGTTTCACTGTTGGCACTGTTCCCATCGATTTGGGCAATCACTGTAATGCCACAACGACCATGGCTGTGGCATTACAGTGAGTGACAGACAATCCCTGCATGATTGGTGCTCTAAATAGCGCCAGACATGCAGGACACGCTTTTGGTGCACGAACAGTTATCGAACATAACCTCGAACAGCCGAATTTTTTGCAAATCGTTCGGGTTCGTCGAACAACTCGAACACCGCCCAAAACAGCTCGAATTTGAGATTGGCGAACAGTTCTAGTCGAACACCGCTCATCTCTAGCGCTGAGTGCAGGAGAATTTTCCACGCTGTCAGTGACGTGCATGAGGTGAGCTGAGTTCATTGGACATGACCTCACTGTTACAACTCTCCTGTTAGGTTTTTTTAGTTTGCTGGTCCCATGACCATTTTGCCTATTTAATCGGGCTCCGCCCTCCTGGCTTTGCTGGACTTCATTTGTATTTACTACTGTTGAGCTAGCTTTGCTCTATTGCCGTTCTCTGTTAGTTTTGCTAGGTCTTATGACCTCTTTGCTTTTTGTTGTGTGTTTTTCTTTGACTGCTACTATTTCTGCTAGGAGGTGTCCAACTTATTCCAGTCCCTAGATCTTGTAGGGATCCCTCCCCCACATCTATAGGTCTGCGTTCAGACTAGCCGAGGACTTTAGCGGGTCTGATCGCAGGATCAGGTTCCCCGTTACATCGTAGGGATCTAGTTTAGTTCTATTGTAGGGACAGATCTCCTGCCTTTACTTAGTCTCTGTAGCAGATCATAACAGTAAGTCCAGCCATAAAAAAAAAAAAAAAAAAAAAGAAAGGGAAAGGATTTTCTCTGGGGAAAGACCTCCAGTTTTCCATCATGATCTCGGTGCAAGAATTGGCTCAACGCTTGCAGGGACTCTCTCTGGAGGTGACCAAGCTCCAACAACACGTGAGTAGCTGCCCTGGAGCGCATTTTGTGAAACCAAAGGTACGTCTGCCTGATTTATTTTTTGGCGAACAACAAGATTTTTTTTCTTTTAAAAATGCTTGTCTATTATATTTTCGTTTGAGACCCGGATCCTCTGGTGATGAATCACAGCGCATAGGGTTCATAATGTCACTTTTGCGCAAAGATCCTCAGGGATGGGCCTTCTCTCTCCATCCTAGTGATCCGTGCTTTAGTTCAGTGGATAGTTTTTTTTCTGCTTTGGGTTTGTTGTACGATGATCCTGATCGTGTCTCATCTGCTGAGTCTGAATTAAGACGTTTGAGGCAGGGATCAGGTAATGTGGAAAAATATTGTTCTCACTTCCGTCGGTGGTCTGCCCAGGTGGGGTGGAACGATTCTGCTTTGAAAAGCTTGTTTCTTGCAGGGCTATGTGAAAGGGTTAAAGATTTACTGATTGCTTATCCCACACCTGGAAACTTGCAGGAGGCAATGCAATTAGCTATACGGGTGGACAGGAGACTGCGTGCAAGGGTTAATGAGAGCAAATCCTGTGCTATGTCAGCTTCGAGTCCTGAGAGGTTCTGTGCGGACAATGGAGAGCCGATCTAAATTGGGGCGATGGCACCCCGCTCTCAGGAAAAAGATCGCCGACTTTCTGAAGGCTTGTGTTTCTATTGCGGAAATTCTGGTCATCTTATTAAGAGTTGTGTGCTTCGTATGAAGAAAGAAAAAAAAATGGTCAGTCATGCACGTATTGCCTGTTTAAATTCTAAGGGGGTATTCCTATCTGCCACTACTGCTGCTCAGGATGAATTAATTGAATTTCGGGTATTTGTGGATTGTGGATCTACTCTGAATGTGATTGATGGGGGATTCTTGGAAAAACTTAGATTAGAACCTAAAACTTTGTCATCCCCTATTGCTGTGGTTTCTGTCGATGGCTCTCCCTTGAAGAGTGTTACTCACAAGGTCTGTGAATTTCCCCTCACTATTAATGGTATTCATCAAGAGAATTTGGATTTGGTGGTATTAGATAATTTGCCTTCTCCAGTAATATTGGGGTTACCCTGGTTAAAATTGCAAAATCCTGTACTGGATTGGTCTACCAATGAAATTAAGTCCTGGAGCCCTAAGTGTTATGACAAGTGTTGTAACGGGCGCATTGCTGCTGTGGATAGAGGGGAATTGCCTGTACCTATTCAGGATTTTTGGAGAGTTTTTTCTGAGGAGGAGTCGCAGGTTTTGCCTCCCCATAGAGACTATGATTGTACCATTGAATTTGTCCCTGGAGCGACTCTTCCTAAGAGTCGTTTATTTAATCTTACTATTCCTGAGAGAAAGGCTTTGGAGGAATACATACAGACAAGCTTGGCCGCTGGTCACATTAGGCCTTCCAAGTCTCCTGTGGCTTTTGTTTTTTTTTTTGTAAAAAAAAAAGATGGCGGTTTACGTCCTTGTCTGGACTTTCGTGAGATTAATAAAATTACTGTACGCAATCCTTACCCACTGCCATTGATTCCTGATTTATTTAACCAGTTAGTGGGGGCCAAGTGGTTCTCTAAAATTGATCTCCGGGGGGGCATACAATTTGTTGCGCATGAAGGAGGGTGATGAATGGAAGACTGCTTTTAACACTCCTGTGGGTCATTTTGAGAATCTGGTTATGCCTTTTGGTCTCACCAATGCTCCAGCATTTTTTCAGAATCTTATTAATGACATCCTTAGACCTTTAATCGGCAAAGATGTGGTTGTGTATTTGGATGACATTTTGATTTATTCGCCGGATCTGGAGTCTCATTGGCGGAGCGTACGTGAGGTATTACAGTTATTAATGGACAATTCGCTTTTTGCTAAGCTGGAGAAATGTGAGTTCGCTGTACAGAGAATTAGTTTTTTGGGCTACATTGTCTCCAGTGAAGGTTTTGAGATGGACCCGGTTAAAGTTCAGGCTGTACAGGAATGGCCTAGGCCTATTGGTTTGAAATCGATACAGAGGTTTGTGGGTTTCGCCAATTATTACAGAAAATACATAAAAAATGTTTCTATTATTGTCAAACCGCTGACCGATCTCACCAGGAAAGGTGCTAATGCGGTTCAGTGGACTTCTGAGGCCATTGAAGCTTTTGTGTTTTTAAAGGAGAGGTTCACCTCTGCTCCCATCCTTATGCAGCCTGATGTGACTAAGCCATTTTTGATTGAGGTTGATGCTTCTTCGGTGGGGGTTGGTGCGGTGTTGTCTCAGGAAAACAAGGATGGAGTACATCCCTGTGCCTTTTTTTCAAAAAAAATTTCCGAGACTGAACTTAATTACGATATTGGTAATCGGGAATTGCTGGCGATTAAACTCGCATTTGAACACTGGCGTCACCTCTTGGAAGGTGCTGAATATCCCGTTCAGGTTTTCACTGATCATAAAAATCTGATCTATCTTGATGCTGCCAAGCACTTGAATGCCCGTCAGGCTAGGTGGGCACTTTTTTTCTCGCGGTTTAATTTTTCCGTTACTTACATCCCGGGTACCAAGAATGTTAAAGCGGATGCTTTGTCTCGCAGCTTTTCTCCCATGGTCGGTGTTGAGGAGGAGGAGGAGACCATTTTACAAGAAGGTGTTGTGATTGCTGCTTTGGACTCCGTTTTGGAGGATGAGATTCTTAAAGCACAGGAGAATGCCCCATCTAACACTCCCCATGGGAGGTTGTTTGTGCCTAGGACCTTTAGGAGAGATTTGTTTGTTGAGTGTCATGAGTCTCGGTTGGCAGGTCATCCAGGAATTTCTGAGACCAAGAGACTTGTGGGTCGCAGTTTTTGGTGGCCTGGATGGCAGAAGGAAGTCATTAAGTGGGTGCGCCAATGTACTGTGTGTGCAAGATCCAAGTCTTCGCATGCTCCTGCTACGGGGTTGCTTTGCCCTCTGGAGGTTCCTAGTGCACCTTGGACACATCTGGCTATGGACTTTATTACTGACCTTCCTCCCTCTGAAGGTTTCACGGTCATCTGGGTGGTCGTGGACCGTTTTAGCAAGATGTGTCACTTGGTTCCCTTCATCAAACTGCCTTGCGCTAAGACACTCGCTAAGGCCTTTGTCAAGGAGATTGTCAGACTACATGGTGTTCCTACTGACATTGTTTCTGATAGGGGACCTCAGTTCGTGGCTCGTTTTTGGCGTGCCTTTTGTGACAGGTTGGGAGTTCATTTGTCGTTTTCATCCGGATATCATCCTGAGTCTAATGGCCAGACAGAAAGGAAGAACCAGGATGTTGAGCAGTTCTTGCGTTGTTTTGTGGCAGACAATCAAGAGGGGTGGTCTGAGTTTCTGCCACTTGCTGAATTTGCTCCTAACAACCATACATCCTCTTCTGCTGGGTGTTCGCCTTTTTTTTGTTGTTCTGGGAGACATCCGTCTTTTGGGTCATTTTCCAAATTGGTTTCGGCTGTGCCTGAGGAGGAGAGTTTTTCCGGTGATTTGGAGAGAGTTTGGACGGATGTGCGTGGTAATCTTCAGGAGGCTAACAAAAAATCTAAGAGGTACTTTAATAGGAAACGGCAAGAGGTTTTGTTTGCTGTTGGTGACATGGTTTGGTTGTCCTCTAAGAATCTGCGATTGAGGATTCCTTCAAAAAAATTGGGTCCCAAGTTCGTAGGGCCCTTTAAGGTACTTCAGATAGTTAACCTATCTGCTGTTAGGCTGGAGGTTCCTACGTCCTGGAGGATTAATCCGGTGTTTCATGTTTCTCTGTTGAAAAAAGCTGATGTGTCGGATGGTGACGCCTCTGCCACTGTTCCTCCGGTGGTGGAGGACGGGGAATATGAAATTTCCCGCATCCTAAATTCTAGACGGTATAGAGAGAGTTTGCAGTATCTCGTCGCTTGGAAGGGTTTCGGACCTGAGGATAACTCATGGGTGAGGGCGGATGATGTTTCTGCCCCCAGACTTGTCCGAGCGTTTCACAGGAGGTTTCCTGGTAAGCCTGGGCCTAGGGGGGGTACTGTTACAACTCTCCTGTTAGATTTTTTTTAGTTTGCTGGTCACATGACCATTTTGCCTATTTAATCCGGCTCCGCCTTCCTGGCTTTGCTGGACTTCATTTGTATTTACTACTGTTGAGCTAGCTTTGCTCTATTGCCGTTCTCTGTTAGTTTTGCTAGGTCTTATGACCTCTTTGCTTTTTGTTGTGTGTTTTTCTTTGACTGCTACTATTTCTGCTAGGAGGTGTCCAACTTATTCCAGTCCCTAGATCTTGTAGGGATCCCTCCCCCACATCTATAGGTCTGCGTTCAGACTAGCCGAGGATCAGGTTCCCCGTTACATCGTAGGGATCTAGTTTAGTTCTATTGTAGGGACAGATCTCCTGCCTTTCCTTAGTCTCTGTAGCAGATCATAACACTCACCTCATGCACGTCACTGACAGCGTGGGAGAATTCTCACGCTGAAGCGCTGAGTGCAGGAGAATTTTCCCACGCTGTCAGTGACATGCATGAGGTGAGCTGAGTTCATTGGTCATGACCTCGGCTCATCTTTATGTTGTCACAGCGAGACACTGAGGAGCGCAAACAAGCCTGCGCTTCTCAGTGTCTGCGGGATGACAGGCTGGATGGCAGCGTTCTGCTGCGGTCCAGCCTGTCATCTCGATGTAGCAGAGCTGGAGCCGTCCTGGGAACCATGGAAAGGTAAGGATGAGGTTGGTTTATTATTTTTCTTTTATTGCAGGAGATCGTTGGCTTCAGCTGGAATGGGCGTGATGGTAAGTATGGTTTAATTTAGAACAATAAAGAATTGTGTGTTTATTTCAATTAAAGGACTTTTTTCTGGGTGTTGTGTTTTTTTAAATACTTTACTAGAAATTCATGGAGGTCATGTCTAATATTGGCGTGACCCCATGAATTTCGGGCTTAGGGCCAGCTGATAATGCCAAGCTGGCCCTAACCCCTTTATTACCCAGTGAGCCACCACACCAGGGCCCTGGATGAGTTGGGTACAGCGCCAGAAGATGGCGCCATTTTCCGGGGTGGCTGCGGACTGCAATTTGCAGCGGGGGTGGCCCAGAAAGCTTGGGCCTCCCTGCGCTGCGGATTCCAGCCCCCAGCTGCCTAGTTGTACCTGGCTGGACATAAAAACAGGGCGAAGCCCCACGTCAATTTTTTTTTAATTATTTCATGAAATAATTAAAAAAAAAAGGGCTTCCCTATATTGTTGTGTCCGGCCAGGTACAAATAGGCAGCTGGTGGTTGGGGGCAGCCCGTTCCTGCCTGCTGTACCTGGCTGGACACAAATATAGTGCGAAGCCCCACGTCAATTTTTTTAAAATTATTTCATGAAATAATTAAAAAAAAAAGGGCTTTCCTATATTGTTGTGTCCGGCCAGGTACAATTAGGCAGCTGGGAGTTGGGGGCAGCCCGTTCCTGGATGCTGTACCTGGCTGGCATACAAAAATATGGCAAAGCCCACGTCAAAATTTTTGGGAAAAATTAATTAAAAAATAAATAATAATTTAGGGACTGCATCTTTATTAACCCCTCAAGTGTCATTTAGTGTTAAAATAAAGGATTTATTAAAAATAAAATAGGCGTGGGATCCCCCATAATTTTAGTCTCTAGCGGAGGTTAAGCAGACTGCTGGGGCAGATGTTTGAAGCCTGGGAGGGGTAATACCCACGGAGCTTCCCAGGCTACTAATATCAGCCCCCAGCTGAATACCTAGCCTTTGCTAGCTATTAAAATGGGAGACCCCCCCAAAAAAATGACGTGGGGTCCCCCCTATTTTAATAGCTAGCAAAGGCTAGGCAAACAGCTGGGGGCTGATATTAATAGCCCAGGAAGGGTACCATGAATATTGGCCCCCTCCCAGGCTAGAAACACCAGCCGTCAGCCGCCCCAGAAATGGCGCATCCATAGGATGCACCAATTCTGGCACTTAGCCTCGCTCTTCCACGCTGCCCTGGTGCGGTGGCAGGGGTTAATAGGGCTGGGGTTGATGTCAGCGCCAGCTGCCATGAAGCCCAGGTTAGTAATGATGGGCGTCTATAAGACACCCCCATTACTAACCTACAAAGTGTTAAAAATAAAAAACACACACTACACCCAGAAAAAAATAATTTATTTGAAATAAAACACACCATTTTATTTAATTCTTAGTTTACTAAAAAAAAAATAGTTACCTGTCCACGTTCCTGCGCTGATCTCCCATGCACAGCTGTCACATCTGGAGATGGTGACAGCTGTGCATGGCTGCTGTAAGCTCACACTGCCGGGAACACGTCCGCTCCCGGCAGCGGGAGCCCCTGACTGAGGTCACCGGAGTGCATTCAGTCAGCGCAGCTCCGGAGACCTCCTTTACGGCACTGCTGTACCGTGGGAATTTCTCATGGTACAGCGGGGCCGTAAAGCAGCTAACCGGAGCAGCGCTGCCTGAACTCTGGCAAACCCGCTTATGCAATGACGGGGCTGCTTTACGGCCCCGTCATTCTAGCGGTGGCAGTGGTTCAGAGCGGTCACATTCTATGTGGCTGCTCTAAACTGGAGATCTTCGTGGGACACTCGTGGACTACTACGGAGGGGTAAGGATAAGGTTGTGGTTTATTATTTTACATTTTATTACAGGAGATCGATGGCTTTGGGGAATTAGGTGTCTAGGTGAGTATAAGTGTAGTTTTTTATTTTTTACTTTATTTTAGGTGGCGATTGGCGGGGACAGGTAATGTATAAACTAATTTATTTTTGGTAACCACTGGCCACCAATGACATGTATTTAAAATTTATTGGGGACCAAAAACAAAACAAAAATATGGGGGCCTAAAAAAAACACGTATAGGGGCAAAAATATAAACCTATGGGGGCCAAAATAACATATGGGGCAGTTTAAATAGCAGGATCAGGCTGATGGGAACTACTGCTCCCATCAAGCTGATCCTGCTGGCACGAGTGGACGGGGGACAGACATAGGCCGATGGGAGTAGTAGTGTCACATCGGCCTATGTTTGCCTGCACGCACACACCTGCAGACATCGCACAGACACCGCACACACACCGCGCACACCCGCAGACATCGCACAGACACCGCGCATACCCGCACACATCGCACAGACACCGCGCACACCCGCACACATCGCACAGACACCCACACACACCAATCATGACCGGTCTGACGGTCTACGAGGTGTGGCTGACCTGTGCGGCCATGGGAAAGTTCATGTGAGATCATGCAATGTGTAGCGTCGGCGTCCCTGCCCTCTGCTAGGCAGGGACGCTGTTCCCCTCACCTCTCTGCTCCGAGCCCGGCGTCCTCCTCCCGCTCTGCTGGCAGCGCGCGCTCCTTCCCGGCCACTGTGCTTAGGGCGCGCGCGCTCCCTCCCTCTTAAAGGGGCCGCGTGCGCCGTCCTAAGGAGTCCCCGGCCAATGGCTGGAGGACTTCACCATATATAAGGCACCTCCTCCAAAATGGAGGTGCCCGAGCAATGTTGTTGCACTGTTCACTACTCTGCTTCAGCCCTCAGGTCCCGTTGCCAGTTACCTGTCAGTTACCTGCCTGATTCCTGCCAGAGTCCTGCCAGTTTGCTGTCTGTTTCCTGCCTGATATTCCTGCTACCTGCTTGCTAGCCTGAGGTCCGACGGTCTGCCTTCCTACTCCTGTCAGTCTGTCTATGGACCAGCTTGGCCGCTCACCTGGGAGCGCACATCTGCTACCTGCCTGCTAGCCTACCTGGAGGCTCCGCCGTCACGTGCTGTGACCACCTGCTATTCCAGAGACTCCTGCCCGCTCACCTGGGAGCGCTCCTCCGCTACCTGCCTGCTTGCCTACCTGGAGGCTCCGCCATCACGTGCTGTGACCACCTGCTATTCCAGAGACTCTTGCCCGCTCACCTGGGAGCGCTCCTCCGCTACCTGCCTGTTTGCCTACCTGGAAGATCCGCCGTCACATGCTGTGACCACCCGTTCATCCAGAGACTCTCGCTTGCTCACCTGGGAGCATACATCTTCCATCTGCCTGCTAGCCTACCTGGAGGTTCAGCCATCACAGGTCGTACCTACCCTTTACCCAGAGACTGCCCCGGTCACTTGCCGTGACCTCCAGCCCGTTCATCCAGAGACTGCCCCGGTCACTTGCCGTGACCTCCAGCTCGTTCATCCAGAGACTGCCCCGGTCACTTGCCGTGACCTCCAGCTCGTTCATCCAGAGACTGCCCCGGTCATTTGCCGTGACCTCCTGCCCGTTCACCCAGAGACTGTCCCGGTCACCTGCTGTGACTGCCTGCCCGTCTTCCCTGGTCGCCACCCGCTCCCTTACAAGGACCGCCCCCTTGTATAGTAGCTCTGAGGTTCCGCCTTCCAGACCCGTTACAGTTTGCTCGGGCCATGGAACCCGGTGGCACCCAAGCTCCCTCGCTCTCGGACCTCTGTCATGAACTGTCCCGTCAGAGGTCCCAACAGGAGTCCATCCTGGGTCACCTGCGGAATGTCAATTCTCGCCTGGACACTCTGACTGCTCCACCAGCAACCACCGCCAGTGCCATGACTCGCAACCCGGCAGCTCCGCTGCCCACCAATACCATGGTATCCTACCCCGGACCCCGGCTTTCTGCACCTCCTCGCTTCGGAGGCGACTCCGCTCAGGCTCGGGGCTTCATAAATCAGTGCACCCTGCACTTTGAACTCCTGTCCCACCAGTTTAACTCCGACCGGGCCAAAATTGCCTTCATCATGTCCCATCTCACCGGGGAGGCCCTGGCCTGGCTAAATCCTCTATGGGAGAGAGGAGACCCCCTGGTGTCCGACTTGCCTGCCTTTCTCACGGCTTTCCGGAAAGTCTTAGACGAACCCGGACGGAAGACCTCATCCGCATCATCTCTGCTAAGCCTCCACCAGGGAAATCTCACCGTGGGCCAATATGCCATACGGTTCCGTACCCTTGCCTCGGAGCTGGCTTGGGATAACGACGCTCTGGTGTCTGTCTTCTGGGAGGGTCTGTCCGGCCGTATTAAAGATGAACTTGCCGGTCGAGACATTCCTACCACTCTCGATGACCTAATAACTCTTGCCACCCGGATTGACCTACGGTTCCAGGAGCGTGCCAAAGAGGTCACCCGTGAGAGGAGGTTTCCACGTCTAGCTCCTACTTTTCAGAAACCCGTCACTCCCTCCGTTTCTCCCCAGGTACACTCTCCTGAGCCTATGCAGGTCGACCAGACCAAGATGGTCAAAACCCGTCAGGACTTACGCCGTTCCGAAGGGAGCTGCTTCTACTGTGGTAGTAAGGAGCACCGGATCCGTACCTGCCCAGAGAGGTCGGGAAACGCCTGTGTCTAGGTTCGCTCAGAGAGGTCGACCTAGACAAGAATAAATCCTCTCCATCTCTGCTACTGTCAGTCTCTATTATCTGCGGGGAGAGTCGTTATTTCGAACTAGCCCAACTTGACTCTGGAGCGGCCGGGAATCTTATTTCACAGTCCCTGGTAGAAAAATACCGCATTCCCACCAAACCTCTGGCTGTACCATTATCTGTCGCTGCTGTGGATGGGGGCCTCTTACCATGTCCCATCCAACTCATCACCGAATTCATAACTCTGCAAGTGGGAATGCTGCATTCTGAGAGCATCTCTTTTCATGTTCTGCCTGGACTCTCTCACGCCCTCTTACTAGGTCTACCTTGGCTCCAGAGACATGCACCCGTGCTTGACTGGCAGACCGGAGAAGTCCTTCGCTGGGGACAGGACTGTCATAAGACTTGTTTGGTTCCTGTTCATCCCGTCCGTCCTTCTCCTACCCCAACTAATCTACCTGGACTTCCGATTCCCTATTGGTCATTTGCTGATGTCTTTAATAAAAAGGAGGCAGAGACATTACCCCCTCATAGACCATACGACTGTCCTATCGACCTGTTACCCGGTACTACTCCTCCCCGTGGGCGTATTTACCCATTGTCCGCTGCTGAGACCCGGTCGATGTCCGAATATATTGAGGAGAATTTGGCCAGGGGATTCATCCGGAAATCTACCTCCCCGGCGGGAGCAGGCTTCTTCTTCGTAAAAAAGAAGGACGGCTCTCTCCGTCCCTGTATAGACTATAGAGGCCTTAACCAGATCACGGTGAAGAATAAGTACCCCCTTCCGCTCATTCCAGAATTATTTGATCGCCTGAGGGGGGCTAGAGTCTTCACCAAACTGGACCTCCGTGGGGCGTACAACCTGGTCCGTATCCGTCAAGGGGATGAATGGAAGACTGCATTCAACACCCGGGACGGCCACTATGAATATCTGGTAATGCCCTTTGGTCTCTGTAACGCTCCTGCCGTCTTTCAAGAGTTGGTCAATGACATCTTCCGGGACCTTCTCTATTCCTGCGTTGTGGTGTACCTGGACGACATCTTGGTCTTCTCTCCGGATCTCCAGACTCACCGGAGGGACGTTCGTCAGGTCCTGCTCAGGCTCAGGCAGAACCACCTCTTCGCTAAATATGAGAAGTGCCTCTTTGAGCAGACCTCGCTTCAGTTTTTGGGCTACATTATTTCTCAGACCGGCCTACGAATGGATCCAGAGAAACTGTCTGCCATCGAGAAATGGCCCCGACCGGAGGGGTTGAAGGCCATTCAGCGGTTCCTGGGCTTCGCCAACTACTACCGCCTCTTCATACCACACTTCTCTTCCCGGACTGCCCCCATTTCCGCGCTCACCCGTAAGGGTACTAATCCCAAGGAGTGGCCGTCCGAAGCAGAGGAGGCCTTTCTTTCCTTAAAACAGGCCTTCTCTTCCGCCCCGGTGCTGCATCGTCCGGACGGCAACAAGCAGTTCTTTCTGGAGGTTGACGCCTCCTCCTCTGGAGCCGGAGCTGTACTTACTCAAAAATCTTCTTCCGGGAGGATGGTAACTTGCGGCTTCTTCTCCAAACTCTTCTCCTCTTCTGAGCGCAATTATTCCATAGGAGACCGAGAGTTATTGGCCATCAAGCTGGCATTGGAGGAGTGGCGTTATCTACTCGAGGGGGCTCTTCATCCGGTAATAATTTACACTGACCACAAGAACTTGGCTTATCTCCAGCATGCCCAGAGACTTAATCCGCGCCAAGCCCGGTGGTCCTTGTTTTTTGCTCGCTTTGATTTTGTTCTACATTTTCGCCCGGCTGACAAGAACATCAAAGCGGACGCCTTGTCCCGATCCTTTCTGGTATCTGACCTCGAGGAAGAACCTAAACATATCATCGATCCCGCCAGAGTAATGCAGGTGGCTCCCGTGAGTCTAAATCGTCTCCCTCCCGGTAAGACGTTCGTATCGGTACCTGATCGGGAGAAGATCCTACACTGGGGTCATTCGTCTAAACTAGCTGGCCACGCCGGTCAGAAAAAGACCCTCCAGCTTATTACCCGACACTACTGGTGGCCTAACCTGCACAAGGATGTAATAGACTTTGTTTCTGCCTGTGTGTCCTGCGCCCGCAACAAAGTTCCGAGACACCTGCCAGCCGGTCGCCTCCTTCCTCTGCCAGTACCTGCTGCCCCCTGGCAGCATATAGCGATGGACTTCATAACTGATCTTCCCGTCTCTGCCGGTTGTACGGTCATTTGGGTGGTCGCTGACCGCTTTTCCAAGATGGCTCACTTCATTCCCCTGCCAGGCCTCCCGTCTGCACCCGAGCTGGCTAAAGACTTTATCCGCCACATCTTCCGTCTTCATGGCCTGCCCCGTCACATCGTGTCGGATCGTGGGGTACAGTTCACTTCTCGTTTCTGGAGAGCCACTTGTAAATTGCTAGACGTCACCCTGGACTTCTCCTCCGCTTACCACCCACAGTCTAATGGTCAAGTGGAGCGGATCAATCAGATCCTGACCAGTTACCTCCGGCACTTCGTTAATGCCCACCATTCTGACTGGGTGGATCTCCTGCCATGGGCCGAATTCTCGTACAACAATCACGAGAGCGAATCTTCTTCCAAATCCCCGTTTTTTGTAGTCTTCGGTCAGCATCCTCGGATCCCATTTCCTGTCTCCACCTCGGTGGACAATCCGGCTGCGGAATCTCTTGTTAACAAATTTTCCTCCATATGGGAGAGTACCCGGTCCGCACTCCTTCTGTCATCCGAGCGTATGAAAAGACATGCTGACAAAAAACGACTGGATCCTCCTCAATTCCGTCCAGGGGATAAGGTCTGGCTCTCGTCCAAGTATGTCCGGCTCAAGATTCCTTCCTATAAGTTAGGGCCTCGGTTCATCGGTCCTCTGGAGGTCATCAGTCAGATCAACCCGGTGGCCTATAAATTGAAACTCCCGGCCAACTTGCGGATCCCTAACTCCTTCCATGTATCTCTCCTCAAACCTGTGGTACTTAACTCTTTTTCCAAGTCTACAGGCACACCTCCTGCTCCGGTTTCCACTGAAAACGAATTTGAGGTAGAGAACATTCTGGCCACCAAAAGGGTAAGAGGGAAGACCTTTTTTCTAGTAGATTGGAAGGGGTTTGGTCCTGAAGAGAGAACGTGGGAGCCCCGGGAGAACATCCATGCCCCTCTCATCCTTGCTAAATTTCTGTCTGGCCTAAAAAAGGGGGGCCTAAAGGGGGGGGTACTGTAGCGTCGGCGTCCCTGCCCTCTGCTAGGCAGGGACGCTGTTCCCCTCACCTCTCTGCTCCGAGCCCGGCGTCCTCCTCCCGCTCTGCTGGCAGCGCGCGCTCCTTCCCGGCCACTGTGCTTAGGGCGCGCGCGCGCTCCCTCCCTCTTAAAGGGGCCGCGCGCGCCGTCCTAAGGAGTCCCCGGCCAATGGCCGGAGGACTTCACCATATATAAGGCACCTCCTCCAAAATGGAGGTGCCCGAGCAATGTTGTTGCACTGTTCACTACTCTGCTTCAGCCCTCAGGTCCCGTTGCCAGTTACCTGTCAGTTACCTGCCTGATTCCTGCCAGAGTCCTGCCAGTTTGCTGTCTGTTTCCTGTCTGATATTCCTGCTACCTGCTTGCTAGCCTGAGGTCCGACGGTCTGCCTTCCTACTCCTGTCAGTCTGTCTATGGACCAGCTTGGCCGCTCACCTGGGAGCGCACATCTGCTACCTGCCTGCTAGCCTACCTGGAGGCTCCGCCGTCACGTGCTGTGACCACCTGCTATTCCAGAGACTCCTGCCCGCTCACCTGGGAGCGCTCCTCCGCTACCTGCCTGTTTGCCTACCTGGAAGATCCGCCGTCACATGCTGTGACCACCCGTTCATCCAGAGACTCTCGCTTGCTCACCTGGGAGCATACATCTTCCATCTGCCTGCTAGCCTACCTGGAGGTTCAGCCATCACAGGTCGTACCTACCCTTTACCCAGAGACTGCCCCGGTCACTTGCCGTGACCTCCAGCCCGTTCATCCAGAGACTGCCCCGGTCACTTGCCGTGACCTCCAGCCCGTTCTTCCAGAGACTGCCCCGGTCACTTGCCGTGACCTCCAGCTCGTTCATCCAGAGACTGCCCCGGTCATTTGCCGTGACCTCCTGCCCGTTCACCCAGAGACTGTCCCGGTCACCTGCTGTGACTGCCTGCCCGTCTTCCCTGGTCGCCACCCGCTCCCTTACAAGGACCGCCCCCTTGTATAGTAGCTCTGAGGTTCCGCCTCCCAGACCCGTTACACAATGCAGTCAAGCATGAACTCACATGAACCCTCTGAGGGCACCGCGGCTACTTCAAATGAACAGCTGGTCGGCATCACCTGATACCTCAGCTGTTCATTTGAAATAACCGGCGGGAAAGCGCAGCACAGAACGGGAAAGCCGGCGGTGAAGTCTTTTCACTGCCGGCTTTCCCGCCTTCTCCTTGGTGCTGCGCTCCCCGCCCGGTCCTAACTTACGATCGGGGTGGGAGGTGGCGAGGGGAGCGGAGGATCGGGGTGGGAGGCTGCGGGGAAGCAGTATGGGGCTGTGTGATTGTTTAAAAGCCGGCGGCTTTTTACCGCCCGCCGGCTTTTAAACAATCAGGAGAATTCTCTCACGCTGCGATGGCATTCTGTTGACAGGCTGAATCGCAGCTGAGTGCTGCCATCCAGCTTATCATCCTTCAGAGACACTGCAGAGCGCAGGCATTATGGGAACTTCCGATTCCGGTATTCGATATTGTAAAAGTATCGGAATTAAGTATCGGAATTCCGATACCGCGAATATCGGCCGATACCCGATATTTCAGTATCGGAATGCTCAACACTACTCACCACGTGTCCCAGGTACTGTACCTTTGGCTTCAGTAAATGACACTTGGAGGGTTTCACCTTTAGGCCGTAGCCTGTCAGGGCGTCAAACACTTCTGCCAGGTGTCTCAGATGGTCCTCGTATGTTTTGGAATACACGATGACATCGTCCAGGTATAGCAGGACCGTCTCGAAATTCCTGTGCCCCAGGCAGCACTCCATCAACCGCTGGAAGGCTCCTGGTGCGTTGCAGAGCCCGAACGGCATACAGTTGAATTCGCTGAGACCCATCGGGGTGGTGACCGCGGTCTTCTCCTTGTCGGCCTCTGCTACAGAAACCTGCCAGTACCCACTAGTAAGATCCAAAGCGGAGAAGAAGTTAGCAGTTTTTAATGCAGCTAAAGATTCCTCTATCCTAGGTAACGGGTACGCATCTTTGTGTGTGATACGGTTGACCTTCCTGTAGTCTACACACATTCTCATGGTGCCATCTTTCTTTTTCACAAGAACTAGTGGAGCTGCCCAGGGGCTACAGCTGTCCCTGATTACCCCAGCCTCCTTCATTTCCCGCAACATTCCCTTGACATTCTGATAGTGTGCAAGGGGTACAGGTCGGTATCTTTCCTTTATGGGTGGATGGTCTCCTGTGGGGATGTGGTGTTCTACCCCCTTTACTTGCCCAAAGTCTAGCGGGTATTTGCTGTGTAGCGGGTAATATCCGAGTCATTCCAGTACCGCTTAAAAAGCACATAGGGGATGGTGGTTACCCGTGACCCAGTGTCCAGTAGTAGAGATGAGCGGTGTTCGACTAGAACTGTTCGCCAATCTCAAATTCGAGCTGTTTTGGGCGGTGTTCGAGTTGTTCGACGAACCCGAACGATTTGCAAAAAATTCGGCTGTTCGAGGTTATGTTCGATAACTGTTCGTGCACCAAAAGCGTGTCCTGCATGTCTGGCGCTATTTAGAGCACCAATCATGCAGGGATTGTCTGCCACTCACTGTAATGACACAGCCATGGTGGTTGTGGCATTACAGTGATTGCCCAAATCGATGGGAACAGTGCCAACAGTGAAACATGAAAAGCCGGCAATTCAGCAGCGGCATACACCTGTACCCGACAATTTAGAACCGAAAGAATAGAGCTTCACACATAGATTAGATAGATATAAACATGTCAGCCACATATATACGAAGTACAGTGAAAGTGCTGCTTACCGTACTTGTCATTTAGCGTAAAGGATTTATCAAAAAAAATAATAGTGTTTTCATGCACCGTCTCTTTAAAAAAGCCGGCCGGCAATTCAGCAGCGGTACCCGACAATTTAGAATAGAAAGAATAGAGAATCACACATAGATTAGATAGATAGAAACATGTCAGTCACATATATATGAAGTACAGTGACAGTGCTGCTTACTGTACTTGTCATTTAGCGTAAAGGATTTATCAAAAAAAATAATAGTGTTTTCATGCACCGTCTCTTTAAAAAAGCCGGCCGGCAATTCAGCAGCGGTACCCGACAATTTATAACAGACAGAATAGAGCTTCACACATAGATTAGATAGATAGAAACATGTCAGTCACATATATATGAAGTACAGTGATAGTGTTGGTTACTGTACTTGTCATTTAGTATTAAAATAAAGGATTTATTATTAAAAAAATTGGCGTGGGGTTCCCCTTAATTTTAGGCTCTAGCGGAGGTTAAGCAGACGGCTGGGGCAGATGTTTGAAGCCTGGGAAGGGGGTAATACCCACGGAGCTTCCCAGGCTACTAATATCAGCCCCCAGCTGAATACATAGCCTTTACTAGCTATTAAAATGGGGGACCCCCCAAAAAAAATGACGTGGGGTCCCCCATAATTTAATAGCTAGCAAAGGCTAGGCAGACAGCTGGGGGCTGATATTAATAGCCCAGGAAGGGAGCAATGAATATTGGCCCCCTCCCAGGCTAGAAACACCAGCCGTCAGCCGCCCCAGAAATGGCGCATTCATAGGATGCGCCAATTCTGGCACTTAGCCTCGCTCTTCCACGCTGCCCTGGTGCGGTGGCAGGGGGTAATAGGGTTGGGGTTGATGTCAGCTTATAATGCCAGCTGACATCAAGCCCAGGTTAGTAATGGAGAGGCGTCTATAAGACACCCCCATTACTAACCCATAGTCAAAGTTAAAAAAAACACAAACACCCAGAATAAAGTCCTTTAATTGAAATAAAGACACAATCCTTTATTGTTCTAAATTAAACCATACTTACCATCACGCCCATTCCAGCTGAAGCCAACGATCTCCTGCAATAAAAGAAAAATAATAAAGCAACCTCATCCTTACCTTTCCATGGTTCCCACGACAGCTTCAGCTCTGCTACATCGAGATGACTGGCTGGACCGCAGCAGAACGCTGCCATCCAGTCTGTCATCCCGCAGACACTGAGAAGCGCAGGCATGCTTGCGCTGCTCAGCGTCTCTCTGTGACGACATCCAGATGAGCCGAGGTCATGTCCAATGAACTCGGCTCACCTCATGCACGTCACTGACAGCGTGGGAAAATTCTCACGCTGAAGTGCTGAGTGCAGGAGAATTCTCCCACGCTGTCAGTGATGTGCATGAGGTGAGCTCATGTCCAATGAACTCAGCTCACCTCCTGCACGTCACTGACAGCGTGGGAAAATTCTCCTGCAATCAGCGCTTCAGCGTGAGAATTTTCCCACGCTGTCAGTGACGTGCATGAGGTGAGCCGAGTTCATTGGACATGAACTCGGCTCATCTGGATGTCGTCACAGAGAGACGCTGAGCAGCGCAAGCAAGCCTGCGCTTCTCAGTGTCTGCGGGATGACAGGCTGGATGGCAGCGTTCTGCTGCGGTCCAGCCTGTCATCTCGATGTAGCAGAGCTGAAGCTGTCGTGGGAACCATGGAAAGGTAAGGATGAGGTTGCTTTATTATTTTTCTTTTATTGCAGGAGATCGTTGGCTTCAGCTGGAATGGGCGTGATGGTAAGTATGGTTTAATTTAGAACAATAAAGGATTGTGTCTTTATTTCAATTAAAGGACTTTATTCTGGGTGTTTGTGTTTTTTTTAACTTTGACTATGGGGTTAGTAATGGGGGTGTCTTATAGACGCCTCTCCATTACTAACCTGGGCTTGATGTCAGCTGGCATTATAAGCTGACATCAACCCCAACCCTATTACCCCCTGCCACCGCACCAGGGCAGCGTGGAAGAGCGAGGCTAAGTGCCAGAATTGGCGCATCCTATGAATGCGCCATTTCTGGGGCGGCTGACGGCTGGTGTTTCTAGCCTGGGAGGGGGCCAATATTCATGGCTCCCTTCCTGGGCTATTAATATCAGCCCCCAGCTGTCTGCCTAGCCTTTGCTAGCTATTAAATTAGGGGGGACCCCACGTCATTTTTTTTGGGGGGTCCCCCATTTTAATAGCTAGTAAAGGCTATGTATTCAGCTGGGGGCTGATATTAGTAGCCTGGGAAGCTCCGTGGGTATTACCCCCTTCCCAGGCTTCAAACATCTGCCCCAGCCGTCTGCTTAACCTCCGCTAGAGCCTAAAATTAAGGGGAACCCCACGCCAATTTTTTTAATAATAAATCCTTTATTTTAATACTAAATGACAAGTACAGTAACCAACACTATCACTGTACTTCATATATATGTGACTGACATGTTTCTATCTATCTAATCTATGTGTGATGCTCTATCTTTCTGTTCTAAATTGTCGGGTACCGCTGCTGAATTGCCGGCCGGCTTTTTTAAAGAGACAGTGCATGAAAACACTATTATTTTTTTAAATAAATCCTTTACACTAAATGACAAGTACAGTAAGCAACACTATCACTGTACTTATTATATATGTGACTGACATGTTTCTATCTATCTAATCTATGTGTGAAGCTCTATTCTTTCTGTTCTAAATTGTCGGGTACAGATGCTGAATTGCCGGCCGGCTTTTTTAAAGAGACGGTGCATGAAAACACTAATATTTTTTTTAATAAATCCTTTACACTAAATGACAAGTGCAGTAACCAACACTGTCACTGTGCTTCTTATATGTGTGACTGACATGTTTCTATCTATCTAATCTATGTGTGATGCTCTATTCCTTCTTGTCTAAATTGTCGGGTACCGGTGTATGCCGCTGCTGAATTTGCCGGCCGGCTTTTTTAAAGAGAGTGTCTTCTGAGCAGTTTGTCAGCTTTTGGACACCTTTGCAGGTGTTTTCTATGTGTTTCTATGTGTTTTTGTTTGCCTGCCATTGGTTTTAACGGTGTTCGACGGTGTTCTAAGGTGTTCGACGAACAGTTCGACGAACAGTTCCTCGAACATCCCGGTGTTCGACGAACCGAACCGAACCCGAACACTACGGGGGTGGCTCAACACTATCCAGTAGTGCACTCATAGGAATGCCATCCAGCACCACAGGCAAGACCGGTCGTCCCCCTACGTACTTATCACGCCAGCTCGATGGGCCTGATGATCTTATGCCTGGGGGTCGGCCCTCTGCCCCAGGTTGGGCCCGTTTAAATGACAGTGCCTTGCCATATGTCCTGGTTGGTTGCAGCGGCGACAGATGGGTTGTCCTGGTTGTAGCGGTCGCTGGGCCTTCCTCTGGATGATGGGATCCTCTTCTGTCGACTCCAAAGGACGTCCTCCGGACTGGAAGCCAGCTGGATCTTTCCTGGGGAAGACACCTGTAAAGACTGCACAGTTCTGGTTAGCGCGGCAACGCTTTTGGTCAGTTCTTGGACCTGATGGTGCCGGTCTGCAGCTGGGTCTTTGTCCAAAGCCTTTGCATCAGCTCCCACAGGCTCTGCAGACAAGGGCGCCACCTCCTGGAGATAGGTGATAGCAGGGCGCCTGTGGGTTACAGGGCCACCTGGTGCCGGTTCTCGGAGCACCCGGATGGCCCTGTCTTTGAACTGCGCAAAGTCCAAATCAGGGTTCTGCAAGGCCATTACACGCAACTGGGTTCGGTGGGCGCTGGACTGTAGACCCTCAATGAACTGTTCAGTCAACAGCTTATCCTCATTCCGCACGCTGTCAGGGTCTGCTGCTTAATGGCTCTCGGGGCCTCCTGCAAATTCAAAGCATAGTCCCGTATACTGTCTTGTGCCCGCTGTTTGCATCCATAAAATTTTAGTTTAATCTCTGCTGAGGTGCGGGTATCAAAAGTGTCCTTTAGACGGGCCAGTATTTCCTTTACAGTCCCCTTTTCCCTGGCTGACAAGGACTTCACTTCTCTTTGGGCTGCCCCAATTAACTGGCCTGTCAGGATACTCACTTTTTGTTCCTCGGACAGGGGGTATACTTTGAATAGGCTATACAGTCTTTCTTTAAAGTCGCTCAGGGTATGCGACTCCCCTGAGTACTGGGGTAACCGTGCCGCTCGGGGGATATACGGCATTGTGAACGGCATCACTGCGGCAGCATCCTCGCTGGCGGTGGAGTTCCCTCCATTCCTGGTGTCTTCCTCCCCCCTAGTTAACCGTGGCCTACCTTAAGATGCTTCTTCTCCGTAGGCCGCGGCTCCGCAGGCGATCGTCAGGGTCGAGGACCTTGTGTCGCGTGCTGGTGACGTCGGCATCCGCTCGGCTCCTTCCAGGACCTTGCACAGCGTCACTGCGTAAGGCGGGGCTTCAGCTCTTGCGCGCTTTTGGCGTCCACGCCCCTCTTCTTCCCACACGGCGTCCCAGAAATGGCGCCCAATGGCGGGAAAATGGCGGCGGATGGCGGGAAGACGGCTGCGGATGGCGGGAAACTTCACAACGGTAAATATCACAGTCTTTCTTCAGGCACGCAGTACCCTGTGGTTGCGGGCATGAAACCCTACTGACTACACCAAAGTTGACGCGCCCCCTGGGCCGTGTGTGGGGGAATACCCGGAGCCGGGTCTCTGTGTAATGTCAGGGGTTGTAGTCTCCGTGACGGCGACCCGGTCCCGTGGCTCAGGGTGGTCAAACCAGTGGCGGATCTGTTTCTTTGGTTTTGTAATGTTTAAATGTCCGACTACGCCACCCGTGGATTGCGGTCACTGAGAACCGCCGCTGCGGGGCAAACCGCTGAGGCTGATGTTGTGTGCGCAGCAGAGGGTAGTATAACTCCCCACGGGAGGAGTATAACCTCAGGGCAGCATCTATAGATGGTGAGGGTTGTGGTGCGTGGGCGCAGCAGAAATGACTCAGAGTCCGTGCAGTGCAGTTCAGGGTCTTTACTGTTGGTAATGAAGAAGGCCCTGCCGGGAGTACTGGCTACCATTAGAGGCCTGGTCAGTCTGTGAGCGAACAAGAGTCCCCCTGGCCAGGTGGAGATATAGGCCTTCCCGTCTGACTGCACTCTTCCTGGCTACCCTGCTGTAGTCGTGTAGTAGCCCACGTCCCTGAGTGTACCGTGTGGTGCTCACCCGTATGGCTGGTGACTTGGGGCCTTTGGTTCCTTCCGCTCCTCGATGGCGGTGCTGGTCCCTTGCGTGTGACTGAGCCTCCGGGCTTTCTATGGCCAGAGGACCTGAAATCCCCTGCCAGGTGGTTTCTGCTGCTGGATGTAGATACCCTCACAGCCTCGGACTCCGCTGTCCGGTTCTCTGTGTCTTCTGCCAGGATGAGCTCTATCAGCTCCAATCCCTGGTCTTCAGCCGCTGGCTCCTACAGAGCTCCTTGCTGCTGCTCTGTCCCTTCCTCTGGAACTAGACTAGACTAGACTCTCTAACCCCGCCCCAGATCCAGTTTATAAAGGGCAGGTTCCTCCCCTCCTTGGACTGGGGCAGGAGGCGTGGCATGCAAATGTGCTCCTGACCAAGAAAACCCATGCTCGCTTTCAGACATGGTATTTCTACCACTGTGGCAACCAGACCCCTGGGGTGCCACAATAGTCATACCCTTAGAATCAGGGAGATCCATAATAAGGTCCATGGATATGTGGGACGAAGGATGTACAGTAATGGAAAAAGGGAGAAGTTTACCTGCCAGGGCAATGTGTGGCACCTTGTTCCTGGTACAGATCTTGCATGCCTTAACATAAGCTTCAACATACTTATCCAAGGACTACCACCAATACTTTCTGCTCAACAGTAGTGATGAGCGAACGTGCTCGCCACTGCTCGGTACTCGCCTGAGCATCTCACTGCTCGAGATGCTTGGCGCTCTGCGAGTATTTTCTGGTTGCTCGGGCGGGAGCTTGGATCCCCTCCCTGCATGTTTGGCGCTCTTTAGAGAGCCAATTAAAATGCAGGGATTGCCTACCACACACTGTAATGTGTAGCCATGTTGGTTGTGGCATTACAGTGATTGGCTGGCCGCACAGTGTCATGAGGTTTATATAAGACCTGGCGCAGCCATGCTCGTCACAGTCTACCCCGGAAACAGGCAGTGTGGGGAAAGATGCTGCTGAGCTATGGAGAGATTTGCTTGTTAATTAGTTAGTGTAGTTATACCACAACATCTATATATATCCATTTGAACTAACAGTCCTTCTGAGGACTAATTCAGCTACATCTATTCAGTGATGACAGCAGGAGTTAGGCAGGCAGGCAGTGTATGTGGCAGACTGCAGTGCATATAGCAACATATATATTAATAAATATATATATATACAGTACAGACCAAAAGTTTGGACACATCTTCTCATTTAAAGTTTTTTCTGTATTTTCTTGACTTTGAAAATTGTACATTCACACTGAAGGCATCAAAACTATGAATTAACACATGTGGAATTATATACTTAACAAAAAAGTGTGAAACAACTGAAAATATGTCTTATATTCTAGGTTCTTCAAAGTAGCCACCTTTTGCTTTGATGACTGCTTTGCACACTCTTTGCATTCTCTTAATGAGCTTCAAGAGGTAGTCACCGGAAATGGCTTTCACTTCACAGGTGTGCCCTGTCAGGTTTAATAAGTGGGATTTCTTGCCTTATAAATGGGGTTGGGACCATCAGTTGTGTTGTGCAGAATTCTGGTGGATACACAGCTGATAGTCCTACTGAATAGACTGTTAGAATTTGTATTATGGCAAGAAAAAAGCAGCTAAGTAAAGAAAAACGAGTGGCCATCATTACTTTAAGAAATGAAGGTCAGTCAGTGCGAAAAATTGGGCAAACTTTGAAAGTGTCCCCAAGTGCAGTTGCAAAAACCATCAAGCGCTACAAAGAAACTGGCTCACATGAGGACCGCCCCAGGAAAGGGAGACCAAGAGTCACCTCTGCTTCTGAGGATAAGTTTATCCGAGTCACCAGCCTCAGAAATCGCAGGTTAACAAAAGCTCAGATTAGAGACCAGGTCAATGCCACACAGAGTTCTAGCAGCAGACACATCTCTACAACAACTGTTAAGAGGAGACTTTGTGCAGCAGGCCTTCATGGTAAAATAGCTGCTAGGAAACCACTGCTAAGGACAGGCAACAAGCAGAAGAGACTTGTTTTGGGCAAAAGAACACAAGGAATGGACATTAGACCAGTGGAAATCTGTGCTTTGGTCTGATGAGTCCAAATTTGAGATCTTTGGTTCCAACCACCGTGTCTTTGTGCGACGCAGAAAAGGTGAACGGATGGACTCTACATGCCTGGTTCCCACCGTGAAGCATGGAGGAGGAGGTGTGATGGTGTGGGGGTGCTTTGCTGGTGACACTGTTGGGGATTTATTCAAAATTGAAGGTATACTGAGCCAGCATGGCTACCACAGCATCTTGCAGCGGCATGCTATTCCATCTGGTTTGCGTTTAGTTGGACCATCATTTATTTTTCATCAGTACAATGACCCCAAACACACCTCCAGGCTGTGTAAGGGCTATTTGACCAAGAAGAAGAGTGATGGGGTGCTACGCCAGATGACCTGGCCTCCACAGTCATCAGACCTGAACCCAATCGAGATGGTTTGGGCTGAGCTGGATCGCAGAGTGAAGGCAAAAGGGGCAACAAGTGCTAAGCATCTCTGGGAACTCCTTCAAGATTGTTGGAAGACCATTTCCGGTGACTACCTCTTGAAGCTCATCAAGAGAATGCCAAGAGTGTGCAAAGCAGTCATCAAAGCAAAAGGTGGCTACTTTGAAGAACCTAGAATATAAAACATATTTTCAGTTGTTTCACACATTTTTGTTAAGTATATAATTCCACATGTGTTAATTCATAGTTTTGATGCCTTCAGTGTGAATGTGCAATTTTCATAGTCATGAAAATACAGAAAATACTTTAAATGAGAAGGTGTGTCCAAACTTTTGGTCTGTATTGTATATATATATATATATATATATATATATATATATATATATATATATATATATATATATATATGCAGTGCATACAGCACAAGAGGCTCCATTCCAGTTCTGTCTGCTGCTGCTGTTACAGATATTTCTAGAAAAAGCCCCAGGTATCAGGGGCCAGGGATAATTTTTTTTTTTTTATCTTAATCCTGATTACTTGCTTAAAAAGCAATCCAGAGAACACAGTTTTTCTGCTCCATTTGCTTGTTACCACTGCAGAATACAGCCAGATTCTTTCCATATTACAGCTATAAAAATCCAGAAATTTGTAGTGAACGTGGAAAATATTGGCCTCCATTTAAATTTTGTTGCAGTGTGTTAGTGAAGTTATTCACACCAGATTGCTGTGAAAAATAGTAACCTACAAGCCTGCTATTTAAAACTGTGGCTTTCCGTCACACATATCACTGGGTTTCAAATCCAAGTGCTTGTGGGCAGGGATGGTACATCTCGCTGACGGCACACTGGGTTGATATAATGGAAGCCGGGACTTTGGGATGCAACACGTCCTCCTGAGGCCGAGGATTGCGGGTCCTGGGTCAATCAGCTTTGCCCTCACATTCTACAGCTCCTGCACCTCCTCCTCCTCTTCAGCATCCATCTCCAAAATGATCACATCAGTCGCAAGCTGGAAGCACTGCAGCACTGCCAGCGGCAACAGGCTGTGCTGAAGCTAAAACGCTTAGGTGACAAACCACACAGCGCTGAAGAGTTGTGGACAGCTCTGAAAGAGCAGGCAGATCTGTGGCTGACACCACTGACCCTACATCCAGGCATGGTCGTGTGTGACAATGGCCAGAATCTGGTGGGGCTCTGAGGTGAAGTGAGCTCACACAAGGACCATGCCTGGCCCATGTGCTTAACCTCATGGTTCAGCGGTTTCTCAAAACTTACCCGGATATGTCGGATCTGCTTGTCAAAGTACGCCACCTGTGTGCCCATTTTAGAAAGTAAGCTACAGATTCTGCCGCTCTTGCCATGCTTCAGCAGCATTTGCAGCTTCTAGCTCACTGACTGGTGTGTGATGTCCCGACTCCCCACGCGTTGGAACTCTACATTGCAGATGTTGGGAAGGATTTGTGAGCAGAAGAGGGCAGTTGTTGACTACATGCATCAACAAGGCCGACGGTATTCAGGTCAGACTCCACACATAAAACCTCATTAGTAGACATGGATGTCAGACATCTATATCATCCTCCAAATCTTTGAGAACTCCACCAAGATGGTGAGCGGCTATGACGCCATAATTAGCGTCACCATCCCACTTCTCTGTCTTCTGAAGCGCTTTCTACTCTCAATTAAAGAGGATGCATTGCAGGGGAGCACAATGAGATGGAGCAAGGAACCATACAGGATTATTACACACAGCCAAGCCTCATCTCATCCTAACGTGGATTGGGTGACAATGAGGAAGAGGAGGAGAAGGAGGAAGAACAGGAGCTAGTTTCCTGTGCTATAGACGATACTACCTGCACAACTGTCATACCGTCTGTTTAGCGTGGATGGCCTGAGGACAGGGAGGTGAAGGAAGAGGAGGAGGATGAGCAGGAGAGCATGGTCAGTCGTCCTCTTGGTGAGGACACTGAAGTCTTGCTTCTTTGCAGTCTGGCACACATAGCTGAGTTTATCTTACGCTGCTTTTCCCGTGACCCTTGTGTTGTCCAAATTTTGGGTGACAGTCATTACTGGTTGGTGACGCTTCTAGACCCACGCTACAGGGAGAACTTTCTGTCTTTTATACCCTTGCAGGACAGGCCTAATAAAATGGTGCAGTTCAAGAAGACCCTTGTTGCGGAATTATTAAAAAAATTCCCATCTGAAAACGCTGGCGGCAGAGGTCACAGTTCGTTGGACAACCAAGGAGTACAGGTGAGAGAGCCACAAATGCAATCCAGCAGAGGCAGGGGAACACTGTCTAAGTTCTGGGACAGTTTTCTCAGATCCTCCCATCGCACAGGCCCTGAGGCGCAGGGTACTCTCACAAGGAGTTTTGGAAGATTGTGAAGGAGTACCTTGCCGATCGTACCAACATCCTCCGTGATTGCTCTGTGCCTTACAATTATTGGGTATCCAAGCTGGACACGGGGAATGAACTGGCTTTCTACGCCTTGGAGGTCCTGGTCTGCCCTGCCGCTAGCTTTTTGTCAGAGCAGGCTTTTAGTGCCTCTGGTGGAATTATAACCGATAGGCGCATCAGCCTGTCAACTGAAAATGCTGACAGGCTGACTCTTATAAAAATGAACAAGGACTTGATTGGGCCAGACTTCTCAACACCACTGAATGATAGCAGTGAAACATAAACTCAAATACTGTGGTTTTTTTGGGGGGAGATCTAACTCTATTCCCATGCACCTCTTTCTTCACACCCAGACATGGGTATACATTTCCTGATTTTGTCTATTTGCTCTTGTCCTCCTCCTTCTCCGCATCCTCATCCTCCACCACCCTATCACCTCCATATGTACCATATCAACATATCTACATCTCTTGCAAGGGCATTGGAGTTCCTCCAAATTTTAGGCAGCCGTTGCTTCACTGCATAGGCAAACACTATGAGAGACCCACTTCCTAATAATGGGAACATTGTTTTTATGAGGCTCTCTAAACTCTACATCTCTTGCAAGGGCATTGGAGTTCCTCCAAATTTTTGACAGCCGTTGCTTCACTGTATAGGCAAACACTACGGGAGACCCACTTCCTAATAATGGGAACATTGTTTGTAGGAGGCTCTCTGACCTCTACGTCTCTTGCAAGGGGCATTGGAGTTCCTCCAAATTTTTGGCAGCCGTTGCTTCACTGCATAGGCAAATCCTATGGGAGACTCACTTACTAATCATGGGAACATTGTTTTTAGGAGGCTTTCTGACCTCTACGTCTCTTGCAAGGGGCATTGGAGGGCCTCCAAATTTTTGGCAGACCTTGCAGTCACTGCATACACAATAACAGCATAGGAGTGCCACTCGTTAATAATGGGAACTACAAAGCATAGCCGGCTGATGGCTTCCTAACAATAGCGAGGGCCGACTGCTGGCCCTTTAAGAACAGTAAGGGCCGCCTGATGGCCCTATAAAAATAGGCTTTGTGACTTTCAGAGTCCCTCCATCATAAATGAAACAGGATGTGTCTAATGATGTTGCACACACCACATGCCCAGATAAGGTTGTAAAATGTTAAAATGACATTTCCCAGTGAACGCATTTGTCTTAGGAAATAATGTAAAAGAAAAACAAAAAAAACACAGTAGGATCTTTCTTTAGTATAAAAGCAAGAGTTGGCAATGTAACCTCAATGTAATCATATTGTTGAGCTCCTGCACCTCCTACTCCAGTTCGGCCTCTATCTCCGAAATGACCACAGTCACGAGCTGAAAGCAATGCAGCACTGCCTTGGCCAAGCGGCAACAGGCTGTGCTGAAGATGACATGCCTAATGCTTAGGTCACAAACCGCCCACCGCTGCAGAGTTGTTCAAAGCTGTAACACAGCAGCCTGATCTGTGGCTCGCACCGCTGAACACAGAGCCAGGCATGGTCGTGTGTGACAATGGGTGGAACCTGGTGACGGAGAAATGACAGCCACAGTAGATACGGTTTCCCAAAAGTTAGTCCCACGCTGTCAGTGACGTGCATGAGGTGAGCCGAGTTCATTGGACATGAACTCGGCTCATCTGGATGTCGTCACAGAGAGACGCTGAGCAGCGCAAGCAAGCCTGCGCTTCTCAGTGTCTGCGGGATGACAGGCTGGATGGCAGCGTTCTGCTGCGGTCCAGCCTGTCATCTCGATGTAGCAGAGCTGAAGCTGTCGTGGGAACCATGGAAAGGTAAGGATGAGGTTGCTTTATTATTTTTCTTTTATTGCAGGAGATCGTTGGCTTCAGCTGGAATGGGCGTGATGGTAAGTATGGTTTAATTTAGAACAATAAAGGATTGTGTCTTTATTTCAATTAAAGGACTTTATTCTGGGTGTTTGTGTTTTTTTTAACTTTGACTATGGGGTTAGTAATGGGGGTGTCTTATAGACGCCTCTCCATTACTAACCTGGGCTTGATGTCAGCTGGCATTATAAGCTGACATCAACCCCAACCCTATTACCCCCTGCCACCGCACCAGGGCAGCGTGGAAGAGCGAGGCTAAGTGCCAGAATTGGCGCATCCTATGAATGCGCCATTTCTGGGGCGGCTGACGGCTGGTGTTTCTAGCCTGGGAGGGGGCCAATATTCATGGCTCCCTTCCTGGGCTATTAATATCAGCCCCCAGCTGTCTGCCTAGCCTTTGCTAGCTATTAAATTAGGGGGGACCCCACGTCATTTTTTTTGGGGGGTCCCCCATTTTAATAGCTAGTAAAGGCTATGTATTCAGCTGGGGGCTGATATTAGTAGCCTGGGAAGCTCCGTGGGTATTACCCCCTTCCCAGGCTTCAAACATCTGCCCCAGCCGTCTGCTTAACCTCCGCTAGAGCCTAAAATTAAGGGGAACCCCACGCCAATTTTTTTAATAATAAATCCTTTATTTTAATACTAAATGACAAGTACAGTAACCAACACTATCACTGTACTTCATATATATGTGACTGACATGTTTCTATCTATCTAATCTATGTGTGATGCTCTATCTTTCTGTTCTAAATTGTCGGGTACCGCTGCTGAATTGCCGGCCGGCTTTTTTAAAGAGACAGTGCATGAAAACACTATTATTTTTTTAAATAAATCCTTTACACTAAATGACAAGTACAGTAAGCAACACTATCACTGTACTTATTATATATGTGACTGACATGTTTCTATCTATCTAATCTATGTGTGAAGCTCTATTCTTTCTGTTCTAAATTGTCGGGTACAGATGCTGAATTGCCGGCCGGCTTTTTTAAAGAGACGGTGCATGAAAACACTAATATTTTTTTTAATAAATCCTTTACACTAAATGACAAGTGCAGTAACCAACACTGTCACTGTGCTTCTTATATGTGTGACTGACATGTTTCTATCTATCTAATCTATGTGTGATGCTCTATTCCTTCTTGTCTAAATTGTCGGGTACCGGTGTATGCCGCTGCTGAATTTGCCGGCCGGCTTTTTTAAAGAGAGTGTCTTCTGAGCAGTTTGTCAGCTTTTGGACACCTTTGCAGGTGTTTTCTATGTGTTTCTATGTGTTTTTGTTTGCCTGCCATTGGTTTTAACGGTGTTCGACGGTGTTCTAAGGTGTTCGACGAACAGTTCGACGAACAGTTCCTCGAACATCCCGGTGTTCGACGAACCGAACCGAACCCGAACACTACGGGGGTGGCTCAACACTATCCAGTAGTGCACTCATAGGAATGCCATCCAGCACCACAGGCAAGACCGGTCGTCCCCCTACGTACTTATCACGCCAGCTCGATGGGCCTGATGATCTTATGCCTGGGGGTCGGCCCTCTGCCCCAGGTTGGGCCCGTTTAAATGACAGTGCCTTGCCATATGTCCTGGTTGGTTGCAGCGGCGACAGATGGGTTGTCCTGGTTGTAGCGGTCGCTGGGCCTTCCTCTGGATGATGGGATCCTCTTCTGTCGACTCCAAAGGACGTCCTCCGGACTGGAAGCCAGCTGGATCTTTCCTGGGGAAGACACCTGTAAAGACTGCACAGTTCTGTTTAGCGCGGCAACGCTTTTGGTCAGTTCTTGGACCTGATGGTGCCGGTCTGCAGCTGGGTCTTTGTCCAAAGCCTTTGCATCAGCTCCCACAGGCTCTGCAGACAAGGGCGCCACCTCCTGGAGATAGGTGATAGCAGGGCGCCTGTGGGTTACAGGGCCACCTGGTGCCGGTTCTCGGAGCACCCGGATGGCCCTGTCTTTGAACTGCGCAAAGTCCAAATCAGGGTTCTGCAAGGCCATTACACGCAACTGGGTTCGGTGGGCGCTGGACTGTAGACCCTCAATGAACTGTTCAGTCAACAGCTTATCCTCATTCCGCACGCTGTCAGGGTCTGCTGCTTAATGGCTCTCGGGGCCTCCTGCAAATTCAAAGCATAGTCCCGTATACTGTCTTGTGCCCGCTGTTTGCATCCATAAAATTTTAGTTTAATTTCTGCTGAGGTGCGGGTATCAAAAGTGTCCTTTAGACGGGCCAGTATTTCCTTTACAGTCCCCTTTTCCCTGGCTGACAAGGACTTCACTTCTCTTTGGGCTGCCCCAATTAACTGGCCTGTCAGGATACTCACTTTTTGTTCCTCGGACAGGGGGTATACTTTGAATAGGCTATACAGTCTTTCTTTAAAGTCGCTCAGGGTATGCGACTCCCCTGAGTACTGGGGTAACCATGCCGCTCGGGGGATATACGGCATTGTGAACGGCATCACTGCGGCAGCATCCTCGCTGGCGGTGGAGTTCCCTCCATTCCTGGTGTCTTCCTCCCCCCTAGTTAACCGTGGCCTACCTTAAGATGCTTCTTCTCCGTAGGCCGCGGCTCCGCAGGCGATCGTCAGGGTCGAGGACCTTGTGTCGCGTGCTGGTGACGTCGGCATCCGCTCGGCTCCTTCCAGGACCTTGCACAGCGTCACTGCGTAAGGCGGGGCTTCAGCTCTTGCGCGCTTTTGGCGTCCACGCCCCTCTTCTTCCCACACGGCGTCCCAGAAATGGCGCCCAATGGCGGGAAAATGGCGGCGGATGGCGGGAAGACGGCTGCGGATGGCGGGAAACTTCACAACGGTAAATATCACAGTCTTTCTTCAGGCACGCAGTACCCTGTGGTTGCGGGCATGAAACCCTACTGACTACACCAAAGTTGACGCGCCCCCTGGGCCGTGTGTGGGGGAATACCCGGAGCCGGGTCTCTGTGTAATGTCAGGGGTTGTAGTCTCCGTGACGGCGACCCGGTCCCGTGGCTCAGGGTGGTCAAACCAGTGGCGGATCTGTTTCTTTGGTTTTGTAATGTTTAAATGTCCGACTACGCCACCCGTGGATTGCGGTCACTGAGAACCGCCGCTGCGGGGCAAACCGCTGAGGCTGATGTTGTGTGCGCAGCAGAGGGTAGTATAACTCCCCACGGGAGGAGTATAACCTCAGGGCAGCATCTATAGATGGTGAGGGTTGTGGTGCGTGGGCGCAGCAGAAATGACTCAGAGTCCGTGCAGTGCAGTTCAGGGTCTTTACTGTTGGTAATGAAGAAGGCCCTGCCGGGAGTACTGGCTACCATTAGAGGCCTGGTCAGTCTGTGAGCGAACAAGAGTCCCCCTGGCCAGGTGGAGATATAGGCCTTCCCGTCTGACTGCACTCTTCCTGGCTACCCTGCTGTAGTCGTGTAGTAGCCCACGTCCCTGAGTGTACCGTGTGGTGCTCACCCGTATGGCTGGTGACTTGGGGCCTTTGGTTCCTTCCGCTCCTCGATGGCGGTGCTGGTCCCTTGCGTGTGACTGAGCCTCCGGGCTTTCTATGGCCAGAGGACCTGAAATCCCCTGCCAGGTGGTTTCTGCTGCTGGATGTAGATACCCTCACAGCCTCGGACTCCGCTGTCCGGTTCTCTGTGTCTTCTGCCAGGATGAGCTCTATCAGCTCCAATCCCTGGTCTTCAGCCGCTGGCTCCTACAGAGCTCCTTGCTGCTGCTCTGTCCCTTCCTCTGGAACTAGACTAGACTAGACTCTCTAACCCCGCCCCAGATCCAGTTTATAAAGGGCAGGTTCCTCCCCTCCTTGGACTGGGGCAGGAGGCGTGGCATGCAAATGTGCTCCTGACCAAGAAAACCCATGCTCGCTTTCAGACATGGTATTTCTACCACTGTGGCAACCAGACCCCTGGGGTGCCACAATAGTCATACCCTTAGAATCAGGGAGATCCATAATAAGGTCCATGGATATGTGGGACGAAGGATGTACAGTAATGGAAAAAGGGAGAAGTTTACCTGCCAGGGCAATGTGTGGCACCTTGTTCCTGGTACAGATCTTGCATGCCTTAACATAAGCTTCAACATACTTATCCAAGGACTACCACCAATACTTTCTGCTCAACAGTAGTGATGAGCGAACGTGCTCGCCACTGCTCGGTACTCGCCTGAGCATCTCACTGCTCGAGATGCTTGGCGCTCTGCGAGTATTTTCTGGTTGCTCGGGCGGGAGCTTGGATCCCCTCCCTGCATGTTTGGCGCTCTTTAGAGAGCCAATTAAAATGCAGGGATTGCCTACCACACACTGTAATGTGTAGCCATGTTGGTTGTGGCATTACAGTGATTGGCTGGCCGCACAGTGTCATGAGGTTTATATAAGACCTGGCGCAGCCATGCTCGTCACAGTCTACCCCGGAAACAGGCAGTGTGGGGAAAGATGCTGCTGAGCTATGGAGAGATTTGCTTGTTAATTAGTTAGTGTAGTTATACCACAACATCTATATATATCCATTTGAACTAACAGTCCTTCTGAGGACTAATTCAGCTACATCTATTCAGTGATGACAGCAGGAGTTAGGCAGGCAGGCAGTGTATGTGGCAGACTGCAGTGCATATAGCAACATATATATTAATATATATATATATATACAGTACAGACCAAAAGTTTGGACACATCTTCTCATTTAAAGTTTTTTCTGTATTTTCTTGACTTTGAAAATTGTACATTCACACTGAAGGCATCAAAACTATGAATTAACACATGTGGAATTATATACTTAACAAAAAAGTGTGAAACAACTGAAAATATGTCTTATATTCTAGGTTCTTCAAAGTAGCCACCTTTTGCTTTGATGACTGCTTTGCACACTCTTTGCATTCTCTTAATGAGCTTCAAGAGGTAGTCACCGGAAATGGCTTTCACTTCACAGGTGTGCCCTGTCAGGTTTAATAAGTGGGATTTCTTGCCTTATAAATGGGGTTGGGACCATCAGTTGTGTTGTGCAGAAGTCTGGTGGATACACAGCTGATAGTCCTACTGAATAGACTGTTAGAATTTGTATTATGGCAAGAAAAAAGCAGCTAAGTAAAGAAAAACGAGTGGCCATCATTACTTTAAGAAATGAAGGTCAGTCAGTGCGAAAAATTGGGCAAACTTTGAAAGTGTCCCCAAGTGCAGTTGCAAAAACCATCAAGCGCTACAAAGAAACTGGCTCACATGAGGACCGCCCCAGGAAAGGGAGACCAAGAGTCACCTCTGCTTCTGAGGATAAGTTTATCCGAGTCACCAGCCTCAGAAATCGCAGGTTAACAAAAGCTCAGATTAGAGACCAGGTCAATGCCACACAGAGTTCTAGCAGCAGACACATCTCTACAACAACTGTTAAGAGGAGACTTTGTGCAGCAGGCCTTCATGGTAAAATAGCTGCTAGGAAACCACTGCTAAGGACAGGCAACAAGCAGAAGAGACTTGTTTTGGGCAAAAGAACACAAGGAATGGACATTAGACCAGTGAAAATCTGTGCTTTGGTCTGATGAGTCCAAATTTGAGATCTTTGGTTCCAACCACCGTGTCTTTGTGCGACGCAGAAAAGGTGAACGGATGGACTCTACATGCCTGGTTCCCACCGTGAAGCATGGAGGAGGAGGTGTGATGGTGTGGGGGTGCTTTGCTGGTGACACTGTTGGGGATTTATTCAAAATTGAAGGTATACTGAGCCAGCATGGCTACCACAGCATCTTGCAGCGGCATGCTATTCCATCTGGTTTGCGTTTAGTTGGACCATCATTTATTTTTCATCAGTACAATGACCCCAAACACACCTCCAGGCTGTGTAAGGGCTATTTGACCAAGAAGAAGAGTGATGGGGTGCTACGCCAGATGACCTGGCCTCCACAGTCATCAGACCTGAACCCAATCGAGATGGTTTGGGCTGAGCTGGATCGCAGAGTGAAGGCAAAAGGGGCAACAAGTGCTAAGCATCTCTGGGAACTCCTTCAAGATTGTTGGAAGACCATTTCCGGTGACTACCTCTTGAAGCTCATCAAGAGAATGCCAAGAGTGTGCAAAGCAGTCATCAAAGCAAAAGGTGGCTACTTTGAAGAACCTAGAATATAAAACATATTTTCAGTTGTTTCACACATTTTTGTTAAGTATATAATTCCACATGTGTTAATTCATAGTTTTGATGCCTTCAGTGTGAATGTGCAATTTTCATAGTCATGAAAATACAGAAAATACTTTAAATGAGAAGGTGTGTCCAAACTTTTGGTCTGTATTGTATATATATATATATATATATATATATATATATATATATATGCAGTGCATACAGCACAAGAGGCTCCATTCCAGTTCTGTCTGCTGCTGCTGTTACAGATATTTCTAGAAAAAGCCCCAGGTATCAGGGGCCAGGGATAATTTTTTTTTTTTTATCTTAATCCTGATTACTTGCTTAAAAAGCAATCCAGAGAACACAGTTTTTCAGCTCCATTTGCTTGTTACCACTGCAGAATACAGCCAGATTCTTTCCATATTACAGCTATAAAAATCCAGAAATTTGTAGTGAACGTGGAAAATATTGGCCTCCATTTAAATTTTGTTGCAGTGTGTTAGTGAAGTTATTCACACCAGATTGCTGTGAAAAATAGTAACCTACAAGCCTGCTATTTAAAACTGTGGCTTTCCGTCACACATATCACTGGGTTTCAAATCCAAGTGCTTGTGGGCAGGGATGGTACATCTCGCTGACGGCACACTGGGTTGATATAATGGAAGCCGGGACTTTGGGATGCAACACGTCCTCCTGAGGCCGAGGATTGCGGGTCCTGGGTCAATCAGCTTTGCCCTCACATTCTACAGCTCCTGCACCTCCTCCTCCTCTTCAGCATCCATCTCCAAAATGATCACATCAGTCGCAAGCTGGAAGCACTGCAGCACTGCCAGCGGCAACAGGCTGTGCTGAAGCTAAAACGCTTAGGTGACAAACCACACAGCGCTGAAGAGTTGTGGACAGCTCTGAAAGAGCAGGCAGATCTGTGGCTGACACCACTGACCCTACATCCAGGCATGGTCGTGTGTGACAATGGCCAGAATCTGGTGGGGCTCTGAGGTGAAGTGAGCTCACACAAGGACCATGCCTGGCCCATGTGCTTAACCTCATGGTTCAGCGGTTTCTCAAAACTTACCCAGATATGTCGGATCTGCTTGTCAAAGTACGCCACCTGTGTGCCCATTTTAGAAAGTAAGCTACAGATTCTGCCGCTCTTGCCATGCTTCAGCAGCATTTGCAGCTTCTAGCTCACTGACTGGTGTGTGATGTCCCGACTCCCCACGCGTTGGAACTCTACATTGCAGATGTTGGGAAGGATTTGTGAGCAGAAGAGGGCAGTTGTTGACTACCTGCATCAACAAGGCCGATGGTATTCAGGTCAGACTCCACACATAAAACCTCATTAGTAGACATGGATGTCAGACATCTATATCATCCTCCAAATCTTTGAGAACTCCACCAAGATGGTGAGCGGCTATGACGCCATAATTAGCGTCACCATCCCACTTCTCTGTCTTCTGAAGCGCTTTCTACTCTCAATTAAAGAGGATGCATTGCAGGGGAGCACAATGAGATGGAGCAAGGAACCATACAGGATTATTACACACAGCCAAGCCTCATCTCATCCTAACGTGGATTGGGTGACAATGAGGAAGAGGAGGAGAAGGAGGAAGAACAGGAGCTAGTTTCCTGTGCTATAGACGATACTACCTGCACAACTGTCATACCGTCTGTTTAGCGTGGATGGCCTGAGGACAGGGAGGTGAAGGAAGAGGAGGAGGATGAGCAGGAGAGCATGGTCAGTCGTCCTCTTGGTGAGGACACTGAAGTCTTGCTTCTTTGCAGTCTGGCACACATAGCTGAGTTTATCTTACGCTGCTTTTCCCGTGACCCTTGTGTTGTCCAAATTTTGGGTGACAGTCATTACTGGTTGGTGACGCTTCTAGACCCACGCTACAGGGAGAACTTTCTGTCTTTTATACCCTTGCAGGACAGGCCTAATAAAATGGTGCAGTTCAAGAAGACCCTTGTTGCGGAATTATTAAAAAAATTCCCATCTGAAAACGCTGGCGGCAGAGGTCACAGTTCGTTGGACAACCAAGGAGTACAGGTGAGAGAGCCACAAATGCAATCCAGCAGAGGCAGGGGAACACTGTCTAAGTTCTGGGACAGTTTTCTCAGATCCTCCCATCGCACAGGCCCTGAGGCGCAGGGTACTCTCACAAGGAGTTTTGGAAGATTGTGAAGGAGTACCTTGCCGATCGTACCAACATCCTCCGTGATTGCTCTGTGCCTTACAATTATTGGGTATCCAAGCTGGACACGGGGAATGAACTGGCTTTCTACGCCTTGGAGGTCCTGGTCTGCCCTGCCGCTAGCTTTTTGTCAGAGCAGGCTTTTAGTGCCTCTGGTGGAATTATAACCGATAGGCGCATCAGCCTGTCAACTGAAAATGCTGACAGGCTGACTCTTATAAAAATGAACAAGGACTTGATTGGGCCAGACTTCTCAACACCACTGAATGATAGCAGTGAAACATAAACTCAAATACTGTGGTTTTTTTGGGGGGAGATCTAACTCTATTCCCATGCACCTCTTTCTTCACACCCAGACATGGGTATACATTTCCTGATTTTGTCTATTTGCTCTTGTCCTCCTCCTTCTCCGCATCCTCATCCTCCACCACCCTATCACCTCCATATGTACCATATCAACATATCTACATCTCTTGCAAGGGCATTGGAGTTCCTCCAAATTTTAGGCAGCCGTTGCTTCACTGCATAGGCAAACACTATGAGAGACCCACTTCCTAATAATGGGAACATTGTTTTTATGAGGCTCTCTAAACTCTACATCTCTTGCAAGGGCATTGGAGTTCCTCCAAATTTTTGACAGCCGTTGCTTCACTGTATAGGCAAACACTACGGGAGACCCACTTCCTAATAATGGGAACATTGTTTGTAGGAGGCTCTCTGACCTCTACGTCTCTTGCAAGGGGCATTGGAGTTCCTCCAAATTTTTGGCAGCCGTTGCTTCACTGCATAGGCAAATCCTATGGGAGACTCACTTACTAATCATGGGAACATTGTTTTTAGGAGGCTTTCTGACCTCTACGTCTCTTGCAAGGGGCATTGGAGGGCCTCCAAATTTTTGGCAGACCTTGCAGTCACTGCATACACAATAACAGCATAGGAGTGCCACTCGTTAATAATGGGAACTACAAAGCATAGCCGGCTGATGGCTTCCTAACAATAGCGAGGGCCGACTGCTGGCCCTTTAAGAACAGTAAGGGCCGCCTGATGGCCCTATAAAAATAGGCTTTGTGACTTTCAGAGTCCCTCCATCATAAATGAAACAGGATGTGTCTAATGATGTTGCACACACCACATGCCCAGATAAGGTTGTAAAATGTTAAAATGACATTTCCCAGTGAACGCATTTGTCTTAGGAAATAATGTAAAAGAAAAACAAAAAAAACACAGTAGGATCTTTCTTTAGTATAAAAGCAAGAGTTGGCAATGTAACCTCAATGTAATCATATTGTTGAGCTCCTGCACCTCCTACTCCAGTTCGGCCTCTATCTCCGAAATGACCACAGTCACGAGCTGAAAGCAATGCAGCACTGCCTTGGCCAAGCGGCAACAGGCTGTGCTGAAGATGACATGCCTAATGCTTAGGTCACAAACCGCCCACCGCTGCAGAGTTGTTCAAAGCTGTAACACAGCAGCCTGATCTGTGGCTCGCACCGCTGAACACACAGCCAGGCATGGTCGTGTGTGACAATGGGTGGAACCTGGTGACGGAGAAATGACAGCCACAGTAGATACGGTTTCCCAAAAGTCAGTCCTTTCACTGAGCTAAAAAATATGGGTGTGGTGAAATACAACTCACCGACAAGCTGTGGACTGGCTCCTTACCGTTCCTGGCCACATTCACTTGTCCACTTGTTTGTTGTTAGGCAGTCCTTCCAGGTAAGTGCACTGGGGAGGGCTCGGGTAATGTTGTGGGACTCGTGCTTGTGGAAGGCGGAGACAACACCGGGAGAAATAGTGGTGGCTTGGGACCGATTATGGACACCCGGCCGCCGCCATGAGGTTGGGGACAGCTTCCGCCTCCATGAGCCTAAAAGGCCACATTTAAAGCGCAAGCAGCTTTAGAGGACTTCTAGGGAGAAATGACAGCTGGAGTAGATACGGTTCTTTCACCAAGCTAAAGAGTATGGCTGTGGTGAAATACAACTCTCAGCAAAAAAAAGCTGTGGACTGGCTCCGTACCATCCCTTGCCACATTCACTTGACCTAGTGTTTGTGGTTAGGCGGTTCTTCCCAGTAAGTCCACTAGAGAGGGCACAGGTAATATTGTGGGACCCGTGCTTGTGGAAGGCGGAGATGACACCGGGAGAAATACTGGCGGCTGGGGACCGAAAATGGACATCCAGCCGCCTCCACCATGAGGTTGAGAACATCTTCCATCTCCATGAGCCTAAAAGGCCACATTTCAAGTGCAAGCAGCTTTAGAGGACTTCCTGGGAGAAATGACAGCTGGAGTAGATACGGTTCCCCAAAAGTCAGTCCTTTCACCAAGCTAAAAAATATGGCTGTGGTGAAATACAACTCACCTACAAGCTGTGGACTGGCTCCGTACGGTCCCTGGCCACATTCACTTGACCACGTGTATGTGATTAGGTGGTCCTTCCCAGTAAGTCCACTGGAGAGGGCACGGGTAATGTTGTGGGACTCGTGCTTGTGGAAGGCGGAGACAACACCAGGAGAAATAGTGGCTGCTGGGGACCGAGTATGGACACCCGGCCGCTGCCGCCATGAGGTTGTGAAAAGATTCCACCTCCATGAGCCTAAAAGGCCACATTTCAAGTGCAAGTAATTTTAGAGGACTTCCTGGGAGAAATGACAGCTGGAGTAGATACGGTTTCCCAAAAGTGAGTCTGTTCACCGAGCTATAAAATATGGCTGTGGTGAAATACAACTCATCGACAAGCTGTGGACTGGCTCCGTACCGTCCCTGGTCACATTCACTTGTCCACGTGTATGTGGTTAGGCAGTCCTTCTCAGTAAGTGCACTGGGGAGGGCACGAGTAATGTTGTAGGACCCGTGCTTGTGGAAGGCGGAGACTACACCGGGACAAATATTGGCGGATGGGCACCGAGTATGGACACCCGGCCGCCCCAAGAATGAGGTTGTGCAAAGCTTCCACCTCCACGAGCCTAAAAAGCCACATTTCAAGTGCAAGCAGCTGACCAGAAATCTGGCAGTTTAGTATTGCGGCCTGTGGGTGGGTGAGTGGCTGGTTGCATACTTGCGGTTGCATTCCAAGTAACAGAAAACTAAGCAGATGGTGGCCTCTATCATCATCACGAGTCCTCACCTCGGCACTATAAACTCTCCTGATAGAGCCCACCGGAGGAGTCTCCAGTTCTCTGGTTGGCCCGTCCAACCCTGCCGAGAAGCAGCCCTTGCTAAGAAATGTGTTTGGAAGGTTCCTGGACACTCTATAGCTGCATTTTTAATGTGGACTGGCTCCATACTGTCCCTGGCCACATTCACCTGTCCACATGTTTGTGGTTAGGCGGTACTTCTCACCTTGGTGCATTGGGGAGGACACAGGTAATATTGTGGGACCTGTGCTCGTGGAAGGCGGAGACGACATGGGGAGAAATAGTGGCGGCTGGGGACCGAGTATGGACACCCGGCCACCGCCATGAGGTTGTGGACAGCTTCCACCTCCACGAACCTAAAAGGCCACATTTCAAGTGCAAGCAGCTGTCAAAAATTTAGCCATATAGTATTGCAGCCTGTGGGTGGGTGGGTGACTGGCTGCATACTTGCGCTTGCATTCCAATGAATGGGGTAGGGACAACTTAACGCTGCACTGAGACAAGGATGTGAACAGTGATTGTTGCAAGTCTGCAACGACAGGTGCATGGCGGAAGGCAACTTCACATGCGCCAATGATCATTTATGATGGGCACACTTTTAGGCAGTGAACGTGGAGTCAGAGATTGTTCCAGGGGTCTTCTCCATGCTGTTTCTATGTCTATTCAGCACTGTATGCATGTGTCTGATGATGTTGTAAAATCTTAAAATTACATTTCCCAGTGAATGCATTTGTCTTAGTTGAAAGCAATGCAAAAGTGCAAAAACGCATCAAAAACGCTACGTGTGAACATAGGCCAAGGTGTGGAGTAGCATTTTTGTTTTTGGTTATTTATTTTGCCTTACATACAAGTCATTACCCTGGAAAGGATGTTCTTTGACATATTTCCCAGGAAAATCCATTTTGGTTTCATTTTTGCATGTTTTATTGTGAGTCCGTAAAAGTGGCGTAATACCTCTGACAAAGTTGTTGACAGCAGTGACCTGGGAGTCAGAAATGCTTCCAGAGGGTCTTCCCCATGCTGTTCCCATGTCTTTTGAGCCCGGTTCCCATCCATTTGGGCCATTTTTAGGCCCTCTGCAGACCATCAGGAGGAGCCGCCTGACAAATGCTCGAGTTTCCCATGGACTTACATTAGGTTCGTTGCTCGGGTCGACCACCCGAGCATTCCAATTTGCTCGACCCGAGCATCGAGCACCCAAGCATTTTAGTGCTCGCTCATCACTACTCAACATATGAGAAGTCCCCTAAATGCCAGTGTGGCCTGCGTGACCGAGTCATGACACTCTCTGTATAAGCCCAACTGTAACTGCACTGGAATGAATAATTTATCATGAAGTGTGCTGGGGGAAACTTTCCCCTGAGCCTTAACAACCACCCAAGCTAAATTCACAGAAGAGAGTACAATGCCCCCAGTAAGAATGAAATCAGGTTCCATAATTTCAGACTCACTGGAACAAAGACTCAGAGAGAGAGCATCTGCCCTAACATTCTTGGTCCCAGGGAGGTAAGAGATTGAAAAATTGAATGTGGTAAAGAATAAGGCCCATCGGGCTTGTATTGAGTTCAATCTCTTAGCATTCTCTAAAAAAACTGATTTTTATGGTCAGTAAGCACCGTGAATGGGTGATTATCTCCCTCAAAGAGGTGCCTCCAGTCCTCCATAGCTAACTTGATGGCAAGTTCATGATTGCTGATGTCATAATTAAGCTCTGGAGGAGAGAATTTTCGAGAAAAAAATGTGCAAGGCTTCAAATGCATTAGAGTGGTGGAACCATGGAAGAGCACCGTTCCCACTTCTACCACAAAAGGCTTATTCACATCAGGCTGCACCAAAACTGGAGCGGAGAAAAAGGTCTTCTTTAATGTATTAACTAGTGATGAGCGAGTACTAAAATGCTTGGGTACTCATTGGTCGAGTCGAGCAAATTGGATTGCTTGAGCGCTTGACCCGAGCAATGAACCCAATGTAAGTCTATGGGAAACTCGAACATTTTTTTGGCGCCCCCCCTGGAGGTTTGTAGGGGGCCTAAAAATTGCCAAAATCAATGGCGACAGTGCTAAAATGACATGGGAACAGCGTGGGGAAGACCCCTGGAAGCATCTCTGACTCCCAGGCCACTGCTGTGAACAATGTTGTCAGAGTATAATGCCACTTTTACGGGCTCACAATAAAACATACAAAAACAAAACCAAAATGGATTTTCCTGGGAAAAATGTTAAGGAATATATTTTCCAAAATAAATAGCCCAAGGTGTGGAGGATCATTTTTGTTTTTGGTTATGTTCACACGTAGCGTTTTTGATGCATTTTTGCACTTTTGCATTGCTTTCAACAGTGAAAAAAACATTTACCAGTAAATGTAATTTTAACATTTTACTACCTTATCTTCCTATGTTGTGTGTGAGACATGATCAGACACATCCTGTTTTATTTATGAAGGAGGGACTCTGAAAGTCACAAAGCCTATTTTTATAGGGCCATCAGGCGGCCTTCACTATTCTTAAAGGGACAGCAGTTGGCCCTTACTATTGTTGGAGGGTCATCAGCTTTGTTTTGTTGTTCCCATTATTAAAGAGTGGGTCTCCTATACTGTTATTGCGTATCCAGTGACTGCAAGAACTGCTTAAATTTAGGAGGACAAGGACGTGAATGTGGCTGCTCATGATAGTAGATGCAAGTGTGAAATGACAGGTGCAGGGAGGGAGGCATCTTTGCATGCATCATGGACAGGGATTGGTGTGCATGCACAACAGCAGAACAAGCAGTGGTGTCACCCAAAGACACTGTTTCTGAACCCTGGTGTCCAGCCCACCTAGTTTATTGCTTTGCTATCATGTGCCTGAGCATGCTGATGGTGATTAGGCTGCTAGTTTTGCTACCCCTGCTGATGCTGGCCTGGCAGATGGTGCAAATGGCCCTTTTGTGGTTATCTGCAGAGTCTTTAAAAAACAACCAGACTCAGGAAGACCTAACAGTTGTATTGGCAACTTCCGCCGTGTTGGTGTTCCTGGGAACGGTTGCCCGCCTTGTGTCTGGCTACTACAATGCTTGTTCCTGCCTGTTGTGGTGCTACGCCTCCCTCCACCTGTGTGCTGCTGTCCTCACTCTGCATGTCACCTTGCCAGGTTCATTGGGAACGGGATTAATCAGCAAAAATATCAAGTTGCAGCTGAAACAGTACCTAGAAGATCCTGGCATTTTGGACGAAGTTCTAATTGAAAAAATGAATGAGGCCGCTAGTTTGGAGTCAGAGAGTGAACAAAAGTTAAAGAAAGGATCTGCTCCTAAAATCACCCAAATGAGTCAGCTGAAGTTGGAGACTCCCAGTGGCCAGTCCGAAGATCATCATAGAGACCCTCCAGTGCCACCTCCGAGAGGGAACCTTAAATCACCAACAAAAGAGACGACCACCAGCGCTGACTGCGAGGAAATAATAGGAGAACTGCGAGCCGAGTTGATTGAGGTGAAAATGTTGATTCGTTCAAGGCCAGAAACGGTATCCCTCAGACCGAGGAGTGGGTTCCAAAACAGAAGATACCCGGCTTGTGAAGCATGCCGTTCATCAAAACAGAGTACGGTGTGTGTCCACTGTCTAAGATGTGGTGAGGAAGGACATTATGCCAATGCTGCGTCAGTACTATCCCCAAGTGTGTTCCCGTCAACAACAGCTGCAAGGGAGACAGGGGCATCAGTTACTTAATGCCCAGTGCGGAGGTCAAACAATGTACTCCTGGGAGGAGGATTCCTCGGTCAGTAAAGATAGCCTCATCAGCCTAATCGGTGAAAGGTGCAATATACAGTGTCAGCTAGATGGACTCCTAGTAAAAGCACTGTGGGACACAGCAGCCCAAGCAAGCCTTTTAATTGAAGAATGAAAAAGGCGCTACCTGCCACACACTTGCCTTCGGTCATTAAAACAACCCTTGGGACCAGCGGAACTCTACGGCAAAGCCGTCAACCAGATCGGATTCCCTTTCATAGGCTGGATGGAAGTGACTTTACAACTCAGGTCCACGAAGAACAGCAACACCATCCAGCTTTTGGTAACTTTTCTTGATCAGAACGTGACAGAGGATCCTATCCGGGGTTATAATGTGATCAGTGAGGTCATCACAAAACACAAGGCAGGGGTGCTGGTGGTGGGTGCAATCACCACATCACTTGCCATACCCAATGACGTGTCGGAAAACGTGATTCATAGAGTAAAGAATGCACAGAATACAATGGATCTAAAAGAAGTAAAGGTAGGCTTGCGCCCAACCATCATCCCTGCAAACCAAATGGTGGGGGTGAGGTGTGGAGTCCGGGTAGAACTGGGAAGAAAAGTCCAGAAAAGACTGTTCGTGCCAATAGACTCCTCAGAACTTCCGGAAGCCCTAGTTTAAGGTGAAGCAAATCCCGGTACTCACGTGTTGATGATTCATTTGTTTATGCCACAACTCACAAGACGTTTCAGCCTGTCCAAGGCTTTTGACAATTGAAAAAAGCCTTGGACAGGCTGAAACGTCTTGTGAGTTGTGGAATAAACAAATTAATCATCAACACGTGAGTGCCGGGATTTGCTTTTCCTAGAAACACTGTTTTCCACGTGCACCACCCCAGCTGTATGTACTGCCGACTAGATACTTTTGATACTGACTAGTTCAAGGTGAGACTGTGTTTACGATCTCTACTGGTGGGTTTACTCGAGTGACAGTACCGGTGATGAATAGTACGAAACACGAAATTAGACTGGATCCAAAGACTGTGTTAGGTCACATCGAAACCGTTAAAACTATATATCCAGCCAGTGCGAGACCAGACCAGGGATCTACAGTGAATTCAGTCTCCAGTCCCCACCAAAGAACAGGAGTTGCCCAGGGGAGGAAATTGCGCAGCCCACCATGGGGTCCTGAGATCCCGCAGTACCCCTGGAACTCTTGTGTGCTGAAGATTTAGCGGTACAAAAACAGATGCTGAGAGAAGAGTGTCATGAGTTCTCCAAAGATGACTCTGATATAGGCTGTAGCCCATCGTTTCATTTAAAATCAATTTGAAAGCCACGACTCAAGTAACCAGAAGTTACATGTCTGTGCCAAAACCATTACATCGTGAAGTCAAAGAATATTTACAAGATCTCATCAACAGAGGTTGAGTCCAAAAGTCGAAGTCGTCTTATTCCTTTCCTATTGTCTGTGTTAGGAAGAAGGACCATACGTTGAGACTCTGTTCTGATTACCGGGAACTAAACCAAAAATCAGTACCTGATCGACACCTGATACCAAAGATCCAAGATATGTTGGATAGCCTATCAGGAAGTACCTGGTTCTCTGTCCTCGATCAGGGTAAGGCATACCATCAAGAGTTTGTCGAAGAGTCCAGTAGACCCTTGACAGCATTCAGCACACCGTGGGGATTATGTTATGATCTGCTGCAAGCACTAAGGAAAGACAGGAGATCTGTCCCTACAATAGAACTAAGCTAGATCCCTACGATGTAACGGTGAACCTGGTCTTGCAATCAGACCCGCTAAAGTCCTCAGCTAGTCTGAACGAAGATCTATAGATGTGACGGAGGGATCCCTACAAGAATTAGGGACTGGGAGAAAGATGGACATCTCCTAGCAGAAATTGTAGCAGTAAAAAGACAAACAAACAACATAGAACATAGAGGTCAAAAGACCTAGCTAAACTGACTGAGAAAGGTAACAAAGCACCTGGCTAGCTTAAGAGTAGAAATTACAGTGAAGTCCAGCATGGCCAGAAGGGCAGAGCAGGATTAAATAGGCAAAAAGGTCATGTGACCAGCAAAATAGAAAAAACCTAACAGGAGAGTTCTAACAGTACCCCCTCTTCTATGAGGATCCTCCGGATCCCCTAGGCCCAGGCTTATCAGGAAACCTCTTGTGAAACGCTCTGACAAGTCTGGAAGCAGAAACATCATCCACCCTCACCCATGAGTTATCCTTGGGACCGAAACCCTTCCAAGCGACGAGATACTACAAACTCCCCCTATACCATCTAGAATTAAGGATGCGGGAAATTTCATATTCCCCGTCCTCCACCACCGGAGGAACAGTGGTAGTGGCGTCTCTATCTGATACATCAGCTTTTTTCAATAGAGAAACATGAAACACCGGATTAATCTTCCAGGAGGTAGGAATCTCCAACCTAACAGCAGATTGGTTAACTACCTGAAGCACCTTAAAGGGCCCTACAAACTTGGGACCCAATTTTTTAGAAGGAATCCTCAACCGCAGATTCTTAGAGGACAACCAAACCATGTCACCAACCGTAAACAAAACCTCTTGACATTTCCTGTCAAAGTACCTCTTAGATTTTTTGTTAGCCTCCTGAAGATTACCACGCACATCCGTCCAAACTCTCTCCAAATCACCGGAAAAACTCTCCTCCTCAGGCACAGCCGATACCAATTTGGAGAATGACCCAAAAGACGGATGTCTCCCAGAACAACAAAAAAAAGGTGAACACCCAGCAGAAGAGGATGTATGGTTGTTTAGAGCAAATTCAGCAAGCGACAGAAACTCAGACCACCCCTCTTGATTGTCTGCCACAAAACAATGCAAGAACTTCTCAACATCCTGATTCTTCCTTTCTTTCTGGCCATTAGACTCAGGATGATATCCAGATGATAACGACAAATGAACTCCCAACCTGTCACAAAAGGCACGCCAAAAACGAGCCACGAACTGAGGTCCCCTATCAGAAACAATGTCAGTAGGAACACCATGGAGTCTGACAATTTCCTTGACAAAGGCCTTAGCGAGTGTCTTAGCGCAGGGCAGTTTGATGAATGGAACCAAGTGACACATCTTACTAAAAAGGTCCACGACCACCCAGATGACCGTGAAACCCTCAGAGGAGGGAAGGTCAGTAATAAAGTCCATAGCCAGATGTGTCCAAGGTGCACTAGGAACCTCCAGAGGGCAAAGCAACCCCGCAGCAGGAGTATGTGAAGACTTAGATCTAGCACACACAGTACATTGACCCACTTAATGACTTCCTTCTGCCATCCAGGCCACCAAAAACTGCGACCCACAAGTCTCTTGGTCTCAGAAATTCCTGGATGACCTGCCAACCGAGACTCATGATACTCAACAAACAAATCTCTCCTAAAGGTCCTAGGCACAAACTACCTCCCATGGGGAGTGTTAGATGGGGCATTCTCCTGTGCTTTAAGAATCTCATCTTCCAAAACGGAGTCCAATGCAGCAATCATAACACCTTCTTGTAAAATGCTCTCCTCCTCCTCAGCACCGACCATGGGAGAAAAGCTGCGAGTCAAAGCATCAGTTTTAACATTCTTGGTACCCGGGATGTAAGTAACGGAAAAATTAAACCGCGAAAAAAAAAAGTGCCCACCTAGCCTGACGGGCATTCAAGCGCTTGGCAGCATCAAGATAGATCAGATTTTTATTATCAGTGAAAACCTGAATGGGAAATTCAGCACCTTCCAAGAGATGACGCCAGTGTTCAAATGCGAGTTTAATAGCCAGCAATTCCCGATTACCAATATCGTAATTAAGTTCAGTCTCAGAAATTTTTTTTGAAAAAAAGGCACAGGGATGTACTCCATCCTTGTTTTCCTGAGACAACACCACACCGACCCCCACAGAAGAAGCATCAACCTCAACCAAAAACGGCTTAGTCACATCAGGCTGCATAAGGATGGGGGCAGAGCTGAACCTCTCCTTTAGAAACACAAAAGCTTCAATGGCCTCAGTAGTCCACTGAACCGTATTAGCACCTTTCCTGGTGAGATCGGTCAGTGGTTTAACAATAATAGAAAATTTTTTAATGAATTTTCTGTAATAATTGGCGAAACCCAAAAACCTCTGTATACATTTCAAACCAATAGGCCTAGGCCATTCCTGCACAGCTTGAACTTTCACCGGGTCCATCTCAAAGCCCTCGCTGGAGATAATGTAGCCCAAAAGACTAATTCTCTGTACAGCGAACTCACATTTCTCTAGCTTAGCAAAAAGCGAATTGTCAATTAATAACTGTAATACCTCACATACGCTCCGCCAATGAGACTCCAGATCAGGCGAATAAATCAAAATGTCATCCAAATACACAACCACATTTTTGCCGATCAAAGGTCTAAGTATGTCATTAATAAGATTCTGAAAAAATGCTGGTGCATTGGTAAGACCAAAAGGCATAACCAGATTCTCAAAATGACCCACAGGAGTGTTAAAAGCAGTCTTCCATTCATCACCCTCCTTGCGCAACAAATTGTATGCCCCCCGGAGATCAATTTTAGAGAACCACTTGGCCCCCACTAACTGGTTAAACAAATCAGGAATCAATGGCAGTGGGTAGGGATTGAGTACAGTAATTTTATTAATCTCGCGAAAGTCCAGACAAGGACATAAACCGCCGTCCTTTTTTTTAACAAAAAAAAATCCAACAGCCACAGGTGACTTAGAGGGTCTGATATGACCGGCGGCCAAGCTCGTCTGTATGTATTCCTCCAAAGCCTTTCTCTCAGGAATAGTAAGATTAAATAAACGACTTTTAGGAAGAGTCGCTCCAGGGACAAATTCAATGGTACAATCATAGTCTCTATGGGGAGGCAAAATTTGCGACTCCTCCTCAGAAAAAAACTTTCCAAAAATCCTGAATAGGTACAGGTAATTCCCCTTTATCCACAGCAGCAATGCGCCCGTTACAACACTTGTCATAACACTTAGGGCTCCAGGACTTAATTTCATTAGTAGACCAATCCAGTACAGGATTGTGCAATTTTAACCAGGGTAACCCCAAAACTACTGGAGAAGGCAAATTATTTAATACCACCAAATCCAAATTTTCTTGGTGAATACCATTAATAGTGAGGGGAAATTCATAAACCTTGTGAGTAACACATTTCAAGGGAGAGCCATCGACAGAAACCACGGCAATAGGGGATGACAAAGGTTTGAGTTTTAATTTAAGTTTTTCCAAGAATCGCTCATCAATCACATTCAGAGTAGAACCACAATCCACAAATACTCGAAATTCAATTAATTCTTCCTGAGCTGCAGTAGTAGCAGAAAGAAATACCCCCTTAGTGTTTAAACAGGTTATACGGGCGTAACTGACCTTTTTTTTTCCTTTGTTCATACGAAGCACACAGTTCTTAATGAAATGGTCAGATTTTCCGCAATAAAAGCACAAACCTTCAGAAAACCTGCGGTCTTTTTCCTGAGAGCGGGGTGACATCGCCCCAATCTCCATCAGCTCTCCAATGTCAGTAAAGACCCCCTCAAGACTAGGAGCTGATATGGCAAAGGATTTACTCTCATTAACCCTTGCACGCAGTCTCCTGTCCACCCGTATAGCTAATTGCATTGTCTCCTGCAAGTTTCCAGGTGTAGGATAAGCAATAAGCAGATCTTTAACCCTTTCACCTAGCCCAGCAAGAAACAAACTTTTCAGAGCTGAATCGTTCCACACCACCAGAGCAGACCACCGACGGAAGTGAGTACAATAATTTTCCACATTACCTGATCCCTGCCTCAAAAGTCTCAATTCCGTCTCAGCTGATGAGACACGATCAGGATCATCATACAACAACCCCAAAGCAGAAAAAAACTATCCACTGATCTAAAGCACGGATCACTAGGTTGGAGAGAAGAGGCCTATCCCTGAGGTTCTTTGCGCAAAAGTGACATTATGAACCCTATGCGCTGTGATTCATCACCAGACGATCTGGGTCTCAAACGAAAATACAATAAACAAGCATTTTTAAAGGAAAAAAAATCTTGTTCACCAAAAAATAAATCAGGCAATCGTACCTTTGGCTCCACAAAATGCGATCCAGAACAGCTACTCACGTGTTTGCTGGAGCTCGGCCACCTCCAGAGAGAGTCCTTGCAGGCATTGAGCCAAATCCTGAACCGACACCATGATGGAAACTGGAGGTCTTTCCTTAGAGATATTTTTTGCTGGACTTACTGTTATTATCTGCTACAAGCACTAAGGAAAGACAGGAGATCTGTCCCTACAATAGAACTAAGCTAGATCCCTACGATGTAACGAGGAACCTGGTCCTGTGATCAGACCCGCTAAAGTCCTCAGCTACTCTGAACGAAGACCTATAGATGTGAGGGAGGGATCCCTACAAGAGCTAGGGACTGGGAGAAAGATGGACACCTCCTAGCAGAAATTGTAGCAGTAAAAAGACAAACAAACAACATAGAACATAGAGGTCAAAAGACCTAGCTAAACTGACTGAGAAAGGTAACAAAGCACCTGGCTAGCTTAAAAGTAGAAATTACAATGAAGTCCAGCATGGCCAGAATGGCGGAGCAGGATTAAATAGGCAAAAAGGTCATGTGACCAGCAAAATAGAAAAAACCTAACAGGAGAGTTCTAACAGATTATATGAGTGGATCCGAAAACCTTTTGGACTCAGTTCAGCTCCAGCTAAATTCCAGAGGAGCATGGAGACATGTTTAAAAGGATTGAGGGACGATATTTGCCAGCCGTACTTGAATGACAATGTGGTACACAGCAAAACCATTCGGGAGCATGTTGAACACATGAGGACCGTATTACAATGGTATCAACAACACGGAGTTAAGTTGACCCCAAAGAAGTGTGAACTGTTCAAAAGTCAAGTCCGATTTTTAGGGAAAATTGTGTCTGGAGAAGGATATACCATGGACCCAGCAGAAATCGCATAGGTACTGGCCTTAAAAGACAAGCAGCCCTCTAACGTTGGGGATTTGAGGCAGATATTAGGATTCCTCTCCTACTATCGTACTTACTTTCGGAACTTCTCCAGGATTGCCGCCCCACTATACCTCCTCTTGGGGGGGGCCACAGGGACAACAACACCGACGGAGAAAAAGAAGAACGTGGGTAGGACCGGGCTTAAAAGAAACTACGCTGTTTCATCCCAACAGCCCATTCTCTGGACAGTAGACCACCAGGAGGTATTGGAAGAACTAGTAGACTACCTGGTAAAAACATCCATCTTGGGATATCCTGATTTCAATTTACCATTTGTTCTTCATTGTGACACTTCTCAAGTTGGACTGGGAGCTGCCCTGTATCAGCATCAAGATGGAAAAATAAGAGTAATCGGTTACGGTTCTAGAACGTTGACAGACGATGAGAAGAATTACCATCTACATTCCAGAAAATTGGAGTTCCTAGCATTGAAATGGGCTATCTGTGAATGATTTAGAGATTATCTCTACTACAGCAAAGAGTTTGAGGTATACACTGGCAACAACCCTTTGACCTATGGCCTTACTACAGACAAACTGAATGCAATGGGTCAGAGATGGGTCGCTGAACTAGCTGACTTCAATTTCAGCATCAAGTACAGGCCAGGAAAATGCAATGCAGATGCTGACGGATTGTAAAGAATGCCACTAGAGCCTGAGGAGTTCATGCAAGAATGCTCGGAGGAAGTCAGTCTGGAAGCAATTGAGAGCACTACCCAAGCAGTACAAGATTATCAGGAGGAAGACATTTCATTGTGGTGTCCATTGATGGTGGAACCACCATGAAAGTGAGAGAACAAGATCACCCCTGGTCTATTCAACCACTACCAAAAGGGAAAATCCATAGAGCACAACGTGAATATTAGATAATTGGTAGAATACTAATTTATGTGGACCAAAATCAGTTTCCAAGTAAACAGGAGAGAGACAATGAGTCACCAGCAGTATCTCAAGATGGTATCCTGTATCGAAAAAGAGGACAAAACCGGCAGTTGGTACTACCCAGAGTATTCCGTAGGTTGGTCCTCAAAGAACTCCATGAAAACATCGGACACCTGGGAGTGGAAAGGACAACAAATTTGATCCATGAATGTTTCTTCTGGCCATACATGCTGAGAGATATTGAGAGGTATGTGACCAGGGAGTGTGGGTGTCTGAAAGATAAACATCCCAACACATCAACCCGGGCACCTATGGGCAACATCCAAACTACGTATCTGTTTGAGATGGTCTCAATAGACTTTCTACATCATGAGACGTGCAAGGGTGGTTACGAATACATCTTGGTGGTGATGGACCATTTCACTCGATTTGTTCAAGCATATGCCACCACCAATAAATCAGGTTGAACAGCGGCAGAGAAGATCTTCAATGATTTTGCTTTCAGGTTTGGGCTCCCTATGAGGTTACACCATGACCAAGGAAGAGAATTTGAGAACCAGCTCTTTGCCAAGCTTGGAAAATACTTTAGAATTCAGAGATCCCACACAATGCCTTATCACCCAGAGGGTAATGGACAAGTGGAACGTTTTAACCGAACATTATTGTCGATGTTGCACGCTTTCACAACTGATGAGAAGAAAGACTGGAAGAGTTCTCTGTCAAAGGTGGTACATGCCTATAATTGTACAAAGAGCAATGCAACGGGTTACTCACCCTTTTTCCTATTGTATGGATGATTGCCAAGACTGCCAGTCGACATCATGTTCGATACTCCGGTGTCAGAGAGTTACAGAACATATCCGGAGTACGTTCGGAAATGGAAGGTACGGATGGCGGAGGCATACAACATAGCGTCCAAAGTGGTTACGCAAGGACAGAGCAGGAGTAAGCAGTACTATGATCGAAAATGTTATGGAGGAGAATTGGCACTGGGAAGCCGGGTGCTCGTCAAGAACGTATGTGAGAAAGGTGGTCCAGGAAAAATTCGTTCATACTGGGAAGACAAGGTGTATGTGGTCGTAAGGGGGAAAGTTGATGACAGCCCAGTGTGTGATATCCGATTAGAAACGGGAGACGAGAAAACCAGAGCAGTCCATCGGAATTTACTACTACCATGTGATTATCTCCCACCACAACAAGACTTCCCAGAAGTAAACCGACATCATCCGAGATCGACTACGGGACCACCACAGACTGAAGCTCAGGAGGTGGATAGTGACCTTGAAAGTTACGATGGAGAAGAACACACCGTTGTATTTCTCCGACCGGCTAGGAGAGGGATGTACCATAGTGATGAGCTTGCTACTGCTCGGTGCTTGCCCGAGCATCTCACTTCTCGAGATGCTCAGCGTTTGCCGAGTATTTCTGGGTTGCTCGGCGGGAGCTCGGGTCCCCTCCCTACATGTTTCGCTCTCTTTACAGAGCCAATGAACATGCAGAGATTGCCTGCCACTCACAGTAATGCCGCAGCCATGTTGGTTGTGGCATTACAGTGATTGGCTGACGCACAGAGTCATCAGGTCTACTGTATATCAGACCTGGCGCCGCCGTGCTCGTCACTCTGGAATCAGGCAGAGTAGGAAGAGATGCTGCTGAGCTAGGGAGATATTTGCTTGTTTATTAGGTAGTGTAGGAACAGAAGTATATTACACATATCCATCTCAACAAACAGTCCTTCTGAGGACTAATCCATCTGCAGAGATATCAGGCAGGCAGGGTGTATAGGCAGGCAAGCAGTGTATATAGCAGACTGCAGTGCATATAGCACAAGAGACTCCATTCCAGTTTTGTCTGCTGCTGCTGCTGTTAGATATTTCTAGACATAGACCCAGGTCTCAGGGGCCAGGAATAATTTTCTTTTGGATCTTAATCCTCATTATTTGCTTACTTTAGTTAGAATTTTGAAACGCTAGGTATTCCTCAGGTATATAGTTGTTAGTAATTTCCAGTTGTTCATATATTTTTATGTTATAGGCATTTCGGTAAAACAACTCTTTTTTGGGACTACCCCATATTCACATATCTGGGGCCTTTTAGGCCTATGTTTGGTTTACATGTGATCTTCAGTCATTTTGTCTGTACTGTTACTTAGAAGGAAAACATATCGCTTCAGGAAGAAAAAAAACATGGAAAAATATAATAAAAGAGGAACTGTATGGTTATAGTGCCCTTATTCTTCTGGCAGGGTGTACAAAATCGTACAATGTTCCAATCATAGAATTATTTTTGAACCCTTTTTCAGATCCACACTACAAAGCTACAATGTCCGTCAATAGATTTGAGAATATTCGGAGAAGCCTTCGTTTTGATGATAAGAGAACTCGTCCTGTGAGGTTGGGAACAGATAAATTAGCCCCTATTAGCTAAATCTGGAATCTTTTCATCAATAACTGTACAAAGCTTTACCATTCTAATGACAATGTGACAGTGGATGAGCAACTTCTTGCCTTTAGGGGACGTTGCAAATTCATTCAGTACATGCCCAGTAAACCTGCCAAGTATGGCATAAAATTTTTCTGGATGTGTGATTCTGCAAGCTATTATGGCATGAATGGTCTGATTTACTGTGGCAAAGAAGCTGATGCTCCAGTCTGGAAAGTCCTATGTTCTGACATAAAAAAACTTGCAGTACCAATTTTCAATTCTGGAAAAAATATAACAATGGACAACTACTTTACCAATCTGGAACTGGGCAAATTTTTGCTTCAGAAAAGTCTCACACTTGTTGGTACTATGAGGCTAAACCACCGTGAAATTCCTCCAATCATGAAGCACAATCCCAAGTGACCACTTTATGACAGTGTCTTTGGTTTCTGCAATCAAGCGACAATGGTATCTTATAAAGCAAAGAAAGAAAAATCCATGATCTAACTGAGTACAATGCATCATGATGGAAGTATTGACACCGATGACAGCAAACAGAAACCTGAAATCATACTGCATTATAATAAAACAAAAGGAGGTGTGGACAAGATGGATAAAATGAATGGAGAGCATTCGTGCAAGAGGCAGACAAAACGTTGGCCTGTAGTCATTTTTTATAATATTCTTGATGTGTCAGCCCTCAATAGCTATATTGTTTATAGTGAAACTCATCCAGAATTCCATGCCAACAGGAAGGACAAGAGACGTCTATTCTTGACGGAACTTTGCTATGAACTTTTGATGCCTACCATGATGGAGCGAAGCAACACGAAATGCTTGCCAAGGCAAATTACGGAAACTATGATCCGATGTGGTATACATTTTCAGGAACATCCAGAGCCAAGAGAAAAAAAAGAAAGCGCTGTTATATTTGTTCAGCAAAGAAGGAAAGGAAATCTGAGCGTTTCTGTACTTGTGGACAAAATGTCTGCAAGGAACATTCTTCCGAAAAAATATGTGAAAATTGTTGGGGTAATCAGTAAAGTTGAAAAGGAAAGTTTTTAAAAAATAAATATTCCTGCACCATGTTTACTACAACTTTTATATAAAAAAATTTTAGACAAAAAAATTGTTTTATATATATATATATATATATATATATATAAAGAATTATATAGAATGCACATAGTGGGCGTTTTAAGCCGGTGTAATTACTTTTTTTTGTTTTATGCACAGAATTATAATGTTTTGAAATATTCACATCTCAAATAAACTTTGAAAAGTATTTCTATTTGAGTTACTCTATGTTATTTGCACACAGGCCTAAAAGGCCCCAGGTATATGAAAGTGTAGATTTCTATGGTTGCGCGTTCTAGGGTTAAAAAACAATGCAGAGAACACCGTTTTTCTGCGCCATTTGCTTGTTGGCACTACAGAATACAGCCAGGTCCTTTCCATATTACAGCACGGAAAATCAAGCTATTTAAAACTGTGGTTTGTCCGACACACGGATCACATATAATTTCGCTGAAAATATTACCAGTTTGCTGTTCAAAATAGTTACCTACAGGCCAGGTATTTAAAACTATGTTTTCTCCGTCACACGGCTCACATATACGTTTTCAGAAAATACTGCCATTTCTGAAATCCATTAAAAATTTGTTTCAGTGTGTCAGTGAAGCTATTGACATCAGTTTTCTGTTCAAAATAGTTACCAACAGGCCAGCTATTTATTTGGACGATACATCTTGCTGATGGCACACTGGGTTAACATAGTGGACCACATCAGTCACAAGCTGGAAGCACTGCAGCACAGGCTATGTTGAAGTTAATATACAGTACTTAGGTGACAAACCGCACAATGCTTAAGAGTTCTGGACAGCTCTGAAAGAGTAGGCAGATCTGTGGCTCACACCGCTGAAACTATAGCCAGGCATAGTAGTGTGTGACAATGGCTGGAACCTGGTGGCAGCTCTGAGGCGAGGCGAGCTCACACATGTACCATGCCTAGCCCATGTGCTTAACCTCGTGGTTCAGCGGTTTCTCAAATCCTACCCGGAGCTGCTGGATCTGCTTGTTAAAGTACGCCACCTGTGTGCCCATTTTAGAAAGTCAACTACAGCTTCCGCCGCCCTTGCAGTGTTTCAGCAGCGTTTGCAGCTTCTGGCTCACAGATTGGTGTGTGATGTCCCATGCATTGGAACTCTACACTGCAGATGTTGGGAAGGATTTGTGAGCAGAAGAGAGCAGTTATTAAGTACAAGCATCAACAAGGCCGTTGATATTCAGATCAGACTTCACACATAAGACCTCAGGAGTGGACATGGATGTCAGACATATGTACCATCCTCCAAAACTTTGAGGACTCCACCAAAATGGTGAGCGTCAATGACGCCATAATTACCGTCACCATCCCGCTTCTGTCTTCTGAAACGCTCTCTGCTCACAATCAAAGAAGATGCATTGCAGGCGGAGCACGATGAGATGGAGCAAGGAACCATACAGGGTGACTACACACAGCCCAGCCTCATCTCATCCCAACGTGGATTGGGTGACAATGAGGAAGAGGAGGAGGAATAACAGGAGCTAGTTTCATGCGCTATAGATGGTGCTACCCGCACAGCTGTCATACCGTCTGTTCAGCGTGGATGGCCTGAGGATAGAGAGGAGGAGGAGGAGGAGGAAAGAATGGTCACTCGTCCTCTTGGTGAGGACACGGAAGTCTTGCCTGTTAGCAGTCTGGCATGTGTGACGCCTCTTACTCGTAAAGCCCGTGTTTACCATGGGTGATGGGGGACTCGGTGTCGGGTCCTATGATGAAGAGATGGGGTGCAGCCGTGGCCCGGACCCGACCCGTGCTCAGGGCCGTCACATTAAAAAGAGATGGTGCGGGCTCATCCGGGTTGAGTGGCTGATTAACGACTACGCCACCTGTGGTACCTGGTGAAGGGTCACCAGCGCTGCTGCAGTCCGCTGAGGCCTGGTTTTATGGCGGCCAGAGTTCTTACTACTCCCTACAGGCGGAGCAAGGCCTCAGGGCAGAGGGACAGGAGGATAGGGGTAGTAGTAGAGGGAGACGGGGGCCGCGCCGTGCGGTGTGGCGCAGAATAAACAGTCCGGAGGCCATAGGGGTGAACTTCCAAGGCTTTACTCACTTTAGATATGGCAGAAGAAAGGTGACTCCCTGCTCCTCGCGGGGTCCTGTGGTCACCAAGGACGGGGGTCCACAACCTCCGGGGAAGTCCAGCATTCAGTCGGGACCCTACAGCAGAGTGTTCCTGAACTACAGACCGAATCCTTTCCTGTCCGTGTGTGTGCAAATAGGCCGGGACTCCCTCTGAACTCCTCTCAGAGCAAGGGTACGGGTGGCAGCTCCACTCCGTCCGATACCCGGTGGGATCCTCTGGGCCTACCCGGCTTTCCCGACCAGGACGTAGAGTAGCAAGTTCGGGTATTGGTGGCCAGTACCCCTCTTGCAGCCGGAGTCCCTCTGAATATATCAGCATGGCTAGGACAGGTGGCGTACACCGCTCCGTCTGCATCCTGCCTGGGATCCATTTGCTTGTGGAGCCACACTCTTAAGCTTGCCGGTGCAGGCCCACACAGGATCTGGGCTCCGGGAGGGAGGTCACATTACACACAGTATTTGACAGCACAGAGACAGCCGAAGATCTGACTAACAAGGACCAAGATAAAAGATGGCTTTTTATTGAATATGAAATTTAAAGTCTAACTAACTTGTAAGTCCTCCACCCTCACCCACTAATTGGTTCCCCTAACTCTTGGTTCCCCAGTCTTCCTGTAACCAGGGGAGCAGCACCTAGTGCATACCAGCTCCCTCTGGTGGAGAAGTGTGGTGTTGGATGCAAAGGTTGGGTCCCGACTATCACACTGTCCTTACCTCAGAGGAGGAACACCACACTCCATTAAAGAAGTGCAGCATCCCTGTTGCGGTCGAACCCTCAGGGGCACCACACATGGAGTTTATGTTACGCTACCTTTCCCATGACCCTCACGTTCTCAACATTTTCGGTGACAGTCGTTACTGCTTGGTGACACTTCTAGACCCACGCTACAAGGAGAACTTTATATCTCTTATTCCTGAGGCAGACAGGTCTACAAAAATGGGGCAGTACCGGAAGGCCCTTGTTGCGGAACTATTAAAAAAATTCAAATCTGAAAACGCTGGCGGCAGAGGTCACAGTTCGTTGGACAACCAAGGACTACAGGTGAGAGAGACACAACTCCAATCCAGCAGAGGCAGGGGAACACTGTCAAAGTTCTGGGAGAATTTTCTCAGGCCCTCCCATTGCACAAGCCCTGAGGCGCGGGGTACTCTCACAAGGAGTGCAAAGTTTGGGAAGATGGTGAGGGAGTTCCTTGCCGATCATACCAACGTCCTCCTTGATTCCTTTGTGCCTTATAATTATTGGGTACCCAACCTGGATATGTGGAATGAACTGGCTCTCTACGCCTTGGAGGTCCTGGCCTGCCCTGCACAAGCGTTTTACCAGAGCGGGTTTTTAGTGCCACTGGTGGAAATATAACTAATAAGCGCACCCCCCTGTCAACTGAAAATGCTGACAGGCTGACTTATAAAAATGAACAAGGGCTGGATTGGGCCAGACTTCTCAACACCACCGAATGATAGCAGCGTAACATAAACTCCAATCCAGTGTCTTTTTTTGGGAGGTGTATTCCCATGCACCTCTTCACACCCACACATGGGTATACACTTCCTGATTTTGGCTATTTGCTCTTGTCCTCCTCCTTCTCCTCATCCTCCACCACCATACCACCAGGGTGACCGTGGTCCGTGATGCAACACCCACATAATTTTTTTAAAAGGTGTTTATGATGCACGTAAAAAAAAAATTTTTTATACAGTATGTTCATGTATACCCCCCAGGGGTAAATATTGGTCAGCCCATACACTTAGTGCATGGGCATTCCAAGTATAGGAGACCCGCTCTTTCTAATGGGAACATTTTTTTATGAGGCTCTCCTCCACGTCTCTTCCAAGGGGCATTGGAGTGCCTACAAATTTTTGGAAACCCTTGCATTCACTGCATAGGCCAACACTATGGAGACCCACTTCCTAATAATGGGAACATTTTTTCATGAGGCCCTCTACGTCTCTTCCAAGGGCCATTGGAGTGCCTGCAAATTTTTGGCAGCCTTTGCATTCACTGCATAGGCAAACACAATGGGAAACCCACTTCCTAATAATGGGAACATTGTTTTCAGGAGGCCCTCTGACCTCCATGGCTCTTACAAGGGGCATTGGACTGCCTATAAATTTTTGGCAACCTTTGCATTCACTGCATATGCCAACGCTATGGGAGACCCACTTCCTAATAATGGGAACATTTTTTCATGAGGCCCTCTACGTCTCTTCCAAGGGCCATTGGAGTGCCTGCAAATTTTTGGCAGCCTTTGCATTCACTGCATAGGCCAACATTATGGGAGACCCACTTCCTAATAATGGGAACATTGTTTTCAGGAGGCCCTCTGACCTCCAAGTCTCTTCCAAGGGGCATTGGAGTGACTCCAAATTTTTGGTAACCCTTGCATTCACTGCATAGGCAAACACAATGGGAGACCCACTTCCTAATAATGGGAACATTTTTTTTCAGGAGTCCCTGCTCTACATCTCTTTCAAGGGGCATTGGAGTAGGTCCAAATTTTTGGCAACCCTTGCATTCACTGTATAGTCAATCAGTATGGGAGACCCACTTCCTAATAATCGGAACATTGTTTTCAGGAGGCCCTCCTCTAAGTCTCTTCAAAGGGGTATTGTGGTGCGTCTAAGTTTTCAAAGGGGTATTGGGGTGCATCCAAATTTTGGGCAGACCTGCCACTCACTGTATACGCAATAACAGTATAGGAGACCCAATCTTTAGTAATGGGAACAACAAAGTATAGCCGGCTGATGGCTCTCTAAGAATAGTAAAGGCTGCCTGATGGCCCTAGAAAAATAGGCTTTGTGACTTTCAGAGTCCCTCCTTCATAAATGAAACAGGATGTGTCTGATCATGTCTCACACACCACATGGCCAGATAAGGTTGTAAAATGTTAAAATGACATTTCCCGGTGAATGCTTTTGTCACAGTTGAAAGCAATACAAAAGTGCAAAAACGCATCAAAAACGTTACGTGTGAACATAGCCCAAGGTGTGGAGGAGTATTTTTGTTTTTGGTTATTTATTTTGCCTTATGTACAAGTCATAACCTTTGACAGGATGTTCCTTAACATATTTCTCAGGAAAATCCATTTTGGTTTCATTTTAGTATGTTTTATTGTGAGTCCGTAAAAGTGGCGTAATACTCTAACAACATTGTTGACAGCAGTGACCTGGGAGTCAGAAATGCTTCCAGGGGTCTTCCCCATTCTGTTCCCATGCCATTTGAGCACTGTTCCCATCGATTTGGGCAAGTTTTAGGTCCTCTGCAGACCACCAGGGGGAGCCGCCTGACAAATGCTCGAGTTTCTCATAGACTTACATTGGGCTCGTTGCTCGGACAGAGCACCCAAATATTCCAATGTGCTCAACCTGAGCAACGAGCACCCATGCATTTCAGTGCTCACCCATCACTATTGTACCATCCTCAGGAGAGTGAACTAAGTCCTGAGGCTCCAGAGTTCATACCAAGGAGTACAGATGAAGTCCATTTTAGATCTGATGATCGAACATTGGCCCCTGAAGAGACCGATCGACACGCAGGAGGAGAAGAATTACCAGACCATGCGGAAACAAGAGACTAAGAAGTACAGGAGCTTATAGAGGCAGCTTCAAGGGCATCTGAGTGCGGCGGAAGAAACTTCTGTGACCGAAGAACCCGTGGTCTCTGAGGAACAACCCACCAGGAGGATGTCGACTCGAGAAGTGAGGAGGCCCATGATGCTGACATATGAGACACTTGGTGAACCGATTCAAGTGCCAAGGACTGTCGACTGGAAACAGTTATCTCTGCCTGCGGACCAGGTTGTTACGGATCCGGGTGGTGGAACCTCTGTGCTGCGGTGCAAGGAGGGACCAGAGGGACGTAACTAGGTATCAACTCGGACCGACTAAGGTTGTACAGCGGCTCAATCGACTCCGTGACCAGGGAAGGACTGAGCAGAGGAACCAGGTGCTACTCTGGGATCGACCTTGTATGAGCACAGGTGACTCCCACGGGTCAGGGGGCAGAGACGCCGATACTACACAGGTAATCCCACTTGAGTGGTATTCACCACCGAGAGGCAGTATGGAAGATGTTGCTTGGTGGAAAGACTTGTTTTCATGCTTTGATTTTCTTTAAAAGACTTTGTAGAAACAAAGAACTGTTAAAGCATAGAGAGAGAGAGCTGGTTGAAGACGTACGAAAAGCTCCAGCTGAAGAGATGCTGATTGTTTTAATTGTGTTAATAGTTTATTTCTTACATTCATCCTACAAGACAAAGGTTGTAAGATTAGGTTGTTATCAATGTTTATGAACGTTATACCAATTTCACAATGCCAATTTGTATATAAAGTTATCCAACTTTCACCATGGTCTCAGAATTGGCCAGATTGACCAATTAAGACGAATGTCGAGGACGACATTCAAAAATGAGGGAAGAGTGTGACATGCAAAAGTAGTGATGTTGCAGAGTGTGACATGCAGAAGTAGTGCTGTTGCTTTAAAAGCATTCAGCAGCTATTAGAAGTATGACAAGCACAGGAGACAGGAAGTGTTGTGCTCCAGAAGCATCTAGCAACTAGAGGGGTTAACACAGTCATAGGAGACAGGGAGTGTTTTATCAGAGCCCCAGGGGGATTGTGTGGAAGTTGTTTACTGTCTGGCTGGAGCCGAAGAGAAAGGTGGCTTATGATCTGTATCTTATAGAAGTCAAGGGAACAGAATTCAGGTTAGGAGGGAAAGGTCAGTTAGACTCCCTGAGCTAACAGTGTGGAGTATTATCGGCCAGGAAGATAAGGACTGGAAGGAAGTTTGTCATAGAGATCATCTCCCTCATCACTCCCTTCCCCCCGCCACCTCCATGCCGGATAAAGAATGCTGTGCACTATTGACTCCTTGTGAAGGAAAAGCCTGTGGTTGTGTATGCGTTAAAACTGTGCTGTACTGTGCTACTGGATAATAGACTGTGTACTGCTGTGCTGCTGTACTGTTATTACTGGAGCCTGTTGCTCAAAGAGACATTTGCATTGCACTGGCCGTGCCTCATTAAATGTTACTGTTCTACCATTTATGAAGACTCTTGTGAGATGTGTCTGGTCAGCAACTGAATCTATCATGTGCCTGAGAGAAGCTGGAGTCTATGGTCGCCCTGAGTAACGGTTCCCCCAGGATTCCAAAAAATTCATGTAACCGGTCTCGCCCCTATCTGAACTTAGGCGGTGTGCGTGTAACATCAGGATGAAAAAATTGGGAATGTTCAGGATTTTGCAAAGCAGCAACAACATCATTTGTAGCTGCTGCAACTCCTCCTGTTGCTCCAGAAATTTAGATGAATCTTCCACGTAGATTTTCTGCCAGCCAAAAAGACATACCGCCATTTGTGAGTTGCAGATTATGTGTCCACATAAATCCTGTTTAGAATCACAACGCCTCACAATTTCCTTGCTGCAATTGACTCTAAGACATGAACATTTTCACTGTATCCTTATTTCAAAGAACTCTCCATTGTACATTTTTTTTCTCAGCCAGAACTATAGGTCTTATGGATGTGTAGCGCCCCGAGGGTTCGGCCGCTACAGGGGTATTGCACCTCAGCCAGAGGTGTGATATTCCACTCCCGGGTAAGGATGGAGTATGGACCAGGGCTCAGTTAGCTGCATGCATCACACACACCCCATTTCCGGGGGACAGCTCCACGGTGCTCCCATTTATACAGTAATGCAAGCACGACAGACCATGTCCCTGGGGAGGGGGGGGAGGAAAACCCAGTGATGAAGCAGCAGAAGGGGACGGTTTCTGGAGCGAGGAAGGAGCTCATTGGGTGCTGGTCACCTGGGCTCACACTCAGAGGAGGAGGTATAAAAGGTGGGCACCATCTTAGTTCAGTCAGAGAAGAAGCTCAGTCAGTGAGAGGAGAAGACAGGGAGTGGAGGCTCTGTAGGAGCTCCGCTCAAAGGCAGGCCTAGGGTGAAGTCCGGAGCCTGAGAAGAGAAGGAGAAGTAGGCCTGGAGAAGAGGCCAAGGGAAGGAGGAGAAGAAGGAACAGGAAAGGAGGAGAAGTGGCAGAGAAACAGAAGGGCTCAGGAACAAGAAGGAAGAAGGGACCCTAAGAACCCACGAGATAACGGGTGAAGGGTCAGGCAGAAAAGGGTACCGGATCCCAAATTGGTGGAGGTAAATTATCCCTCAGCCAAGAACCGGAGGTCGTGATCATCACTTGGTGCGACCCCCTGCTAAACCTGCTAGGAAGGCACCATATAGGATAGCGGGAGACGGGGCCCACTTTTACCCGAATAGATCCGCGGCAGCTGGACAAAAGTTTGGTCACTGGTGGGGCACGAGCCAGAGAAAGGATAGAAGGGAGTCCTGTGCCATTCTCCTGAATTGCCTGGGGGTTGACCGAGCCCCTCACTTGTTGGACGCAGCACGGCTCGGGCAGTCATTACCGGCGGAAGTGACTTGGAGTATACGAACTGTGAGTAAAAGACCCTGGACTGCAACACGTTGTCTTTGCGTTTCTTGCCGCGCTAGCACTACCAGTACTGGGACGCCGTGCACTACAACCCCCACCATCTACGCTCACTGCCCTGAGGCTACACTCCTCCCGTGGGGAGTCGTACCATTCCCTGCTGCACCCCCAACACCAGCCTCAGCGGTCTGCCTTGCAGCGGCGGTCCTCCCTGACCGTAATCCACGGGTGGCGTAGTCGGACATTACCTAAAACATATAAAAGACTGCCACTGGTCTGACCACCCTGAGCCACGGGACCGGGTCGCCACTACTACTCCCAGCGTTGCCCTGAAGCCTGGTTTCGAGTGCCCCACGGCCCAGGGGGTGAGTCAGATGACAACCTTGACCTTGTGACTGTGGCAAAAGGCAATTCATCATTATTACACCAAAGGCATCACAAGAATGAAGAGGGCTGCATTGAATTTCATTACTGGGTTATGAACAATAAATGAAACATTGAGTTAAACAAATCTTTTGAAATTGGAATTTGCCAGCTTTGTCATATTTTACCTGATAATTCATTTCATAGTAAATCTATTCTGCGCTAGTCATAAGGACTTCAAAGTCTCCAATTATAAAGAAAAGCAAGATATGTGTGACTAAATTACAGCTACACCATAGCCACACTGACCGAGTTCCCAGATATGTCTCCCTCCCTTGCCTAGCTTCATACATATACCTAGGTTCTACCCAGTTCTTTGAAGGTCGTGCAACACTTTTTCCAATTATTGTTATAAATGTATTACAAATTTTTATAAAATTGCCAGCTCCTCGACTTATTTAACTAAGAAGGGAGGGAATGTTGCTTATTGGTAGGAAGATTTATTTCTAATCCAGTGTTGTGTCAGTCAGATCTGCTTCATCCCTGCATTGTGGAGGTTAATATCTCAGAGGTTCGGGCCAGACACCAATAATGCGAGATTTTTTTGTGCTTAATGTATTATTGCATTTGTGCCTTTTTTTTATTTGCACCATATTCATCTTTCTTTCATATCTTTTTTAAAATCACTTTTTTTGTATATTTTGTATGTTAGTATGTTTTATTGGATTGGTGAAGTTTAGTGTTTCTACATGTTAATTTACTTAAGGGAGCTGTTGTCCCTTCCTACTGTATGTTGGAGGCTGTGGGGGCCATCATACTGTATATAGGGGGCTGTGGTGCCATGACATTTTATCTAGAGGAGCTGTGGGTCCATCATGCAGTATTTTGAGGAAATCTGGGTACACCCTACTGTAGGTAGAGGGTTATTGGGCCATTATACTGTGTATAGAAGATCTGTGGGGCTGTCATTCTGTATAAAGGGGAGCTGTGAGGCCATCATACTGTTTGTAGGAGGGCTAGGGGATCATCATGCTATATACACTTAAAAGCAAAAGGGTAACAATGTTTGGAACTTTTGACTTTCATGCTCCATATCTCACCATCCAATACTGCATCGGATGTGAGACTACCATCATTTTACAGACAATCATCTTGGCTATCTCATACATAAATTTGACTTGCAGATATTTAGCATATGATTAGTCATGCAGATTCTTGTCATGTCACTGCGTTGTTACTTGTTACTGTTTTCCTCAAAAAAATCAAAATTTTTATTTTCATTATTTTGTTAGTATTTTGTAAATCCACCTTTGGCTTTCAACACTACGTGAATCCTTCTGGGCTTGCTTTCGATCAGGTTCAACCATGTCTCCACTGAAGTCTGAGCTCACGTCTCTTCTACATGTTACCAAAGTTGGTCCATACTCACTTGGGTATGTATACAGATTTTTCTTCAACTCTACCCACAAGTGTTCGATTGGGTTGAGGTCTGGGGACTGTGGGGGCCAATCCAGCACCTCTACTTCATTTTCATTGAAGAATTTCTTCACCAATCTCGACATATGCTTCGGGTCGTTCTGCTGGAACACTATGTTGTCGTTTTCATAACCATAGTATTCGAGTGTACGAAGTAACTAGTCTTGTAGGATACTCACATATAGCTCATCATTGAGATCACCGTCGAACCTGGTCAAATATCCAACGCTTTTAGCTATGAAACAACCCTATATCATCAGGCTTCCTGCACCAAACTTGACAGCTTCTTCAATTTCTCCATCTGTTTTTTCCGTTGTTTCTTCCAGACCCCTTTGCACCCATTAGAGCCTAGTCTATTGACTATTGTCTCATCGTTCCAAATCACCTGTTTCCAATCTTCTACTGTCCACTTTTCTTACTTTTTTGCAAACTCGAGCCAATGTTTCTTAAGACGATATTGAAGTCGGTGCTTCTTCACCTTTTTTCGGGCCACCATTCCAGACTGGTGTAATGTGCATCGCCCGGTGCTTGCATGGATGTCTGTTATCTCACTATTACAAATCATGCGAGCCACCTCCACTGCCGTGTTTGCTGTGCCAGAACTGATAGAATTGCCTGGACATCCACCTCTTGGCTTTTGAACGAATGAATGGACTTCATTTCGTATATTTCCAACTGTCATGGCGCTCACATGATGCAGTTTGGCAATTTTCTTGGCAGAGAGACCGCTATTGATGAGCTGGATGATGCTGTTTCTCTTTTCTTGGGGAATCTTGTTCATGGCTGCTCCTCTATTGGAAACAGTGACCTTTCGCTTGGGAATCAATCTAATTACTCACTGATCTATTAGGAAATGTGAGAGCAGGCTGTAATTTGTAGTATACAGGAAGAAAAAGATTTTTCCACCACCAGGAGCAAAGTAGTAATAATGCAGTGACATGATAAGAATCTGCATAACTAATGATATGCAAAATAGTTGAAAGTAAAAATATGTTTGAGCTAGCCGAGATAATTGTCTATAAAATGATGGTAGTCTCACATTCGAAGCTGTAGTAGATAGTGAGATATGGAGCCTGAAAGTCAAAAGTTCAAAACATAGTTACCCTTTTGCTTGTCAGTGTATAGGGGGCATTGGAGCCTTCATACTTTATGTTGGAGGCTGCAGGGACATTATACTTTATGTAGGGGAGCTATGAGGCCATCATACTGTAAATAGGGGAGCTATAGGGAGACAGTACACTAGGCAGTGCAGTGCATCAACATTTAATTGTATGACACAGTGATGTAGCAGCTACACAGAGAGATCTTTGCCAATGCAACCTCTGTCATGTCTTCCACCCACAGCCTAAATTTAACAATGTGTCTGACACCTTAACAGTATTTTTCTAAGTGTCCCCAGATCCAATTTAAGTTTGAATCCGCTGATCTTGATTATGCTGTCCAGGTAATAAATTTATTTGGAAGTAGTTATTAATATAATTATTTATTATTATAGCGCAATTTATTCTGTGGCGCTTTACATGTGGAAAAGGGGGTATACGTAGCAAAAACACTTACAATAGTCTTAATAAAACGAGTCTGTGACTCATAAAGGAGGAGGGAGGACCCTGCCTGTGAGGGCTCACAATCTACAAGGGATGGGTGAGGATACAGTTCGTGAGAGTAGAGCTGGTAGTGCAGTGGTATGGTGGAGCGGTGGTTACTGCAGGTTGTAGGCTTGTCGGAAGAGGTAGGTCTTCAGGTTCCTTTTGAAGGTTTCCACGGTAGGCAACATTCTGATATGTTGGGGTAGAGAGTTCCCGAGTAGGGGGCATGCATGGGAGAAATTTTGCATGCAATTGTGGGAAGAGGAGATAAGAGGGGAGTAAAGCAGGAGATCTTGTGAGGATCGGAGGCTGCGTGTAGGTTAGTATCGGGAGACTAGGTAACAGATGTATGGCAGAGACAGTTGTGGATGGCTTTGTATGACAGGGTTAGGGTCTTGAACTTGAGTCTCTGAGCAATGGGGAGCCAGTGAAGGGATTGACAGAGGGGAGAGGCCGGGGAATAGCGGGGGGACAGGTGGATTAGTTGGGCAGCAGAGTTTAGGATAGAATGGAGGGGAGCGAGAGAGTTAGAAGGGAGGCCGCAGAGGAGAAGGTTGCAGTAGTCAAGGCGAGAGATGATGAGGGCATGCACTAGTGTTTTTGCAAAGTCTTTGCTGAGGAATGTGCGGATGCGGAAGATATTTTTGAGTTGGAGTCGGCAGGAAGTGGAAAGGGTTTGGATATGTGGTTTGAAGGAGAGATCAGAGTCCAGGGTTATGCCGAGGCAGGAAGCCTGTGGGACTGCGGAGAGTGGGCAGCCATTAACTTTGATGGATAGGTCAGATGGGGGGGTTGAGTGAGGTGGGGAAAGATGATGCATTCAGTGTTATCCATGTTAAGTTTTAGAAATCTAGCAGAGAACAAAGAAGACATTGTGGGATTCTGGTTAGTAAGGAGTTGATATCGGGTCCAGAAAGGTGGATCTGTGTGTCATCAGCATAGAGGTGGTATTGAAAGCCGTGAGACTCTATGAGCTGTCCCAGGCTAAAGGTGTAGATGGAGAAGAGCAGGGGTCCTAGGACTGAGTCTTGGGGGACATCGATAGATATGGGGTGAGATGAGGAGGTGGTGTGTAAGTAGGAAATCCTGAATGTCAGGTCTGTTAGGTATGAAGAGATCCAAGATAGGGCCAAGTCCATGATGTCAAAAGATGAGAGAGTCTGTAGTAAGAGGGAATGGTCGAGTGTGTCAAAGGCAGGTAACAGGTCCAAGAGGAGGAGGACGGAGTATTGTCACTTAGATTTGGCGGTTAGTAGGTTGTTGGTGACTTTAGTTAGTGCAGTTTCAGTGGAGTGATGATGTCGGAAGCCAGATTGTAAGCAGTCAAAGAGGGAACATGAGGAGAAGTGAGCGGACAGTTCAAGGTGGACATCTTCTTCCAGTAGTTTTGAGGCATATGGGGCAGTGATATGGGGCGATAGCTAGTCAGCGTGCATGGGTCAAGGGAGGGCTTTTTGAGGATGGCTGTGATTGAGGCATGTTTGAAACATGAGGGGAAGACACCGGTTGTTAGTGACAAGTTGATGAGGTGGGTTAGAATTGGGATGAAGACTGTGGTAAGGTTAGGGATGAGGTGGGACGCTATTGGGTCAAGTTCGCAGGTGGTGAGGTGTGATTTGGAGAGTAAAGAGGAGACTTGATCTTCTGTAATGGTGGAGAAATTGGGTTTGGAGGAGGAAGGTTAAATAGATATGAGGAGGGGCTGTGGGGACTTTAGGCAAAAGCTTTCTCTAATGTTGTCAATTTTAGTTATAATTTTTGTGGCACTGTAGGATTTCCTCTTCACTTGTGGTCCATAGTCCCTGACTCTTAAGACACACTGATACTTGTTCAGTTGCAAAATACTTCAATGATTTTTTCTATTCATGTTTCATAATTCATAATTCTTATGTCATCAATGTAAAAAAAGTATGAGCCTGGTAGCTTCTACCAATGCAAGTAACACGATAGGATGCCGATGATGTTAAGATAGTTTTACCCCCAACTAGAAATATAATAAGTAGCCCTTTTGTGGAATTTATGAGTTATACGTTCTCGAAGAAGCTTATATTTAGAGTCGGGAAATTATCATTTTTGTCCAATAAAGAAGACAGTTGGCAACTCTTTATTATCACCTTCCAATGGATAATCTGCAGGATATTGAACTAGATGTACCGGTCTTTCAACAATCCCACCTCCCTATAAATTATAAACCGAGGCTGTGATTTGGTTTAACTTTTTATTGATCGTGAACTGCCACAAGGTTGTGAATTACAATAAAGTAACAGTGTAAGATCAGATGACCATCAGAAGAAGGAAAAAGTTTAGTTGGCGGCAACGGTGCTGGAGATCCAGGAGTTGTAGTTGCAGACCTTGGTGTAGACACCAGGATAGTTCTTGAGGGCACAGCCATATCCCCAGGAGACAATTCCCTGGAGCCGTCCGCTGCAGACCACAGGTCCACCAGAGTCACCCTGAGAAGAAGCAAAGAGTAATAAATATCATGTATCTATATTCTAAGAAATGAGTCAAGAGACATCTCTCTCATTGAAGAGCAACTCAAAGTTCTTGAGCCCAATAAAAAACAGTGACCCCCATGTTTCATGTGCCATTTATAATACTAGTGCCTTTGTTTGTGGCAGAGGAATCCATGTTCTCCCTCAAGCAGCGGGGCACCTGAAACTGCAACCTCGACATCCTTGGCTTATAGCTAGGAATTCAATTCCTTACAAGGTCTGTCTCATTTGTTGCACTTGAAGAAATGGGGAAACAGGAATTTTAATGACTCTTGATCTGCAAATGTCTCCCAATCCTCATAAATATTGATGCCCAGCAAGCACTTGTTCTTAGTATTGTGAGGGGAATAGGCTCAGGCAGACAACTGCTAACATCTTATGTCCTATCAGAACAGTGGATAGGGTATGCTAAAATCCAATATGTCTGACATATGAAGAGAGTTAGGACACGATTGTATACATAAGTCAGTCAGCAGGTTCTGCAGAAATCTAACGTTCATGGCTTTCTTAACAGCTCTTATCCCAGGGTAACAGATCTGAAATGTATGAGGTTATAAAGCCACATTACCTGGCAGGAATCTTTGCCTCCTTCCAAGTATCCAACACAGATCATGTTGCCGGTGATCTCTCCGGGGTAGGCGTTGCTACACTGGGCGGCAGTCAGGACAGGGGCATCCACACACTGGAGGAGGTTGGGCATGTTTGCTACAAGTAAATTTACATAAAATATTAGCATATAGTATATAGAATCCAAAATTATTAACTGTATTTCATAAAAAAAAGAGAAGATCATCAATAATTGTAATGTTTGCATGTGTTCTCTTGCAATTTATTATTAAAGCTTTTTGCTGCCTGTTACAATAAGATATTTACACATGAGAACCTCATGGCTGATCTCTCCATGATGGCCTAGCCTATATTTCCAAAACCAAAAAATGTATTTGTCATTATACCTTTTCCCTAAGTGTTAATTGTACACAGGGATCTATCTAAGGTAGGGAAGATCTAGAAAAGTTATGTAAATGGAGCATTATGTGATCTTGCTAAACTCAATTTAGAACATAAAATTGATCAACTTCCTTTCAACATTTTCCCCATCTGATCATCAGCAAAAAATGATGATGGTATTAAAAGAGTTTTTATCTGAAGATTTTGTCTTGATATTGGCCTCAGTGCTGGTTATCCTGGTTGGTACCACCCATGTAAGAATCCAAAAACAAGAGAACAGCTGCAAAGTAATTATTAGCTTTTGGTGACTCCAAAGTTTCTCATGAATTTTTAAGTCCATAAAAGAATAGTCTGATATTTCTAATTTCTCACTTATATAACCCCACTTAATAATGTATTTGAGTTAATTAACAATAGTCTCCACCCCTGAGGAGTTTCTACCTCTGAGAAGTCTCAACCCATGAGCAGTCTCTACATCTGAGCAGATTCAAATCCTGAGCAAACGTCAGCTAAGTATATATCAGTGGCTCGTAAACTTGTAAATCAGTGACTTTATTTCTTGACTTACTTCCACTGCTGAGTGTGTTGCCCCATCCGGAGATCAGACAGCTGGTGCCGGCAGCAGGGCAGCCACTGGGCAGGCCTACAGCCTGGACGTAGGAGTTGAGGGTGGCAGCAGAAGCCAGCTTGATCATCATGATGTCATTGTCCAGGGTCCTGGAGTTGTAGCTGGCATGTCTGATGACTTTGGCAGAGTTGATGAACTGCTCGGTACCTTCACTGACAGCGATGTTGTGCTCTCCCAGTCTGACCTGTAAGCTCCTGGAAGAAGATAATAAATGATTAAATTAATAATTAAGCTAGATGAATTAAGAAAGTAATAAACATTTGTCCTAGGATTGTGCTACATAATAAAAATCCCATAAAATACGAAACTGAATACTAAACTCGTATTTTTTGTATTGCAGCACTAGCTTTAAAGTGTTTGTCAAAATTTCGGAAAACACTCCAGCTTTCCTTCAGAAATATCACCACATATGTCCATAGGCTGTTTGTGGTTTTATAATTTAGCCACATTCAAGTTGATAAAGTTATCCTGCAATCCAGTTACATCCCATACACAAGAGTGTCTTCAAATAAAATAACCATAACTTTCTAAACCTCAGAGAACCTCTTTAAAAACGGATGAATACTTTGTTCTTTGAGCGTAGATGTGTATGACATGCTCATTGTTTTATGATCTAACAAACCTTTAGTAAAGTCCTAGGAAGGTCTTTGTAAAATCTGACAAAAAAGAAGCCCAGTGTCCATGTTTTTAAAGGGATTTTCTAAAACAATGGTGGCCACAAATTTTTGAGTTGTACGGAATCCGACCCTTAGGGATCTCACCAACCATCAGAGCAAACAGCAAATACTCATTAGTAATTAATGCTTTCATCCCACAAATTGTAATGAATGATTTTTATCCCTAGACATAATTTTGTTTCAATTTTTCATATTTATATATTTGAGAATGTCATGGCCGTCCATTTTAGTAAACTAAACTCTTGTCAAATCCGTATTTACATTGTGCTGCTCAACAATAGAGAATAGTGAATAATAAACGTGGAACCATTAAATTGATTAAAGTCTTGGTCAGAATTCCAGTAACTTACGACTTGTAGCAGTGAGCGGCAGAGATCACCCACAGGCTGTTGATTAGGGATCCACCACAGAAGTGGTAGCCGGAGTTCAGGGACACCTGCCAGGGGACGGAGTTCTTGCCACAGGTGTAACCTCCTACAATCTTGTCATCATCCTCAAAAGCAGCTGAGAACATTACAAATAAACAGGTTTTATGTTGTTCACACTGACGTCTCATGAGTGTAACATAATGAAGATTAAAGAATATAATGATGAACATCAAAAACCCTCATGAGAATCAATAGAAATAAAATTATGAAAATTAACAATGGGCTTCAGAAAGAAGCAGCGGACTCACCAGCTGCTCCAAGGAGCACACAGATCAGGAGAAGTTTCATGGTGGATCCAGAATGAGTATGGAGCATAAACCACAGATATTTATACCCAAAAAGCTATCATCCCTCAACCTCCTCCTCACCCAAAAGAAAGTTAATCAGTATCTACATAACCTAAAATATACATGTAATCTATTGACGAAGGTCACTTAATTGGGAATGTTCTTCTGACCTGTTGATTAGTTATAACCTTGGATGTTAATTTTCCAACTCAGAAAGTAAATTTAGCATCTGTTAAGTTCTTTGTGTTAGGTTGTATTACTGCAACTTATACATTTAGGTGCGTGATCACAGGATCACAGCTTGGTCCATTTGGGAGTAGTTGCACATGTTCCACCAGTATAGATCTACTGACTTTCCCTATGTCTGGAAGTGTTGGATGTTTTCCACTGACGATTCTGCTGCAAATTTGAATAGTTCTCACTGCTCATCCATGACATTTCTGCCACCTCTGGGCATGGCCCATAAAATGCTTTTGTAATGAATTTTTTAAAACCTCAATAATGACACACAAATGTTGATTCATAGTATACTTTTTTTACCAGGTCTACACAGCGCTGTTGAGTTATCTGTTTTTTTTCCCTGAACTGTTTGCTCCCCATGGTGGTAGTGATTGACATGCGTGGTCTTCAGCTGCTGTGGAGATCAGCTGCAGGTGAAGGACAATAATAGACATCCTTGTTCCTGCTGTAGCAACATCTGGGATTATAACAGGGGTGCTGCTAGGGTCTTAAGTGATAAAGGTCATTGACTTCAAGTATTTGGAAGAAGTAAATGCAGCACTCATTCATAGGAACTTTTAAAACGTTTTCAACTTTTACTTCTACATATTTAACACCGTAGTTAATTAACAGGAAATCTTGAGAAATCACACTGACGCATTTCAAACATTCACACATAGATCATTTGTAGTCTTATCATAAAGACTAAAACTAAGTTTCCAATATTAATAAAACTTTTTTCTAGGTCTCACACGCAAAATAATGTTGCAGCTATCCACCCTTCAAAGGATAGAACCACTTATTAATGATGGAAATACTCAGCCTGTTGGTCAAGCTACTTAGCAACATCTCCATATGTTTGCCACTTCAAGTAACAGGTTTCCTAAAACATACTGGTGTTGCATACTCATCTTTCCTTGCTCTTGCACTCATTCAGCAAGCGGCATTGACAATGGAAAGGTCGGCTCTGACGTCATCACTGTGCCACGCATTTATAGCCAAACATGTCACTTAGTCATATCAGGCACTGTCAAGTGCCGTGTGTAATGCACACGGGCTGAGAGGCATGTGCGTGTGATTGTAGTGATTCCACTGTACCGTACCGGAGAGTGCCTGGAGGGGCGTAACTAAGTGTCTGCCCGATCCGACCAAGATCGCACGACGGCATACGACGCCAGTGCACCAGGGAGGAACCGAGCAGAGGTACCAGGGTCTACTCCAGGTCAGACTCCGGACACGGCTGTTGGCCCACACCGGGGAATACAGGAACTGGAAGGTTTAGGCTGGCACACTGGTATGCAGACGGGGAGGTACTGGCAGGTACAACAGGTTGGAGCGCAGAGAGGATAGAACCCAGTACAGACTGGGACTTCTGGAACAGAACCGCAGAAGCGGTATACAAACACAGCAGGTTGAGAGCAAGACGAGGCCGCCAGAAGCGGAGCAAAGAGTCAGAGCAGATCGAGGCTGCCGGAGCAGCGAGCAAAGGGTCTGAGCAGAGCGAGACTGCCGGAGCAGCGAGCAAAGGGTAAGAGCAGGGTAGGACTGCCGGAGCAGTGAGCAAGAGGAAACAGAGCGAGACTGCCGGAGCAGCGAGCAAAGAGTCAGAGCAAACTACCGGAGCAGCAATCTAGAGGGAGTAGGGCGAGACTGCCGGAGCAGCGAGCAAGAGGGAGCAGGGCGAGGCTGCCAGAGCAGCGAGCAAAGGGTCAGAGCAGAGTAGGACTGCCTGAGTAGCGAGCAAAGGGTCAGAGCAGAGTAGGACTGCCGGAGCAGCGAGCAAAGGGTCAGAGCAGAGCGAGACTGCCGGAGCAGCGAGCAAAGGGTCAGAGCAGAGTAGGACTGCCGGAGCAGTGAGGTAAAGGGAGAGAGCAGGACTAGACCGCCTGGAGCGGTGAGCAAGAGCAGAGCAGGACGAGACCGCCTGGAGCGGTGAGCAAGAGCAGAGCAGGACGAGACCGCCTGGAGCGGTGAGCAAGAGCAGAGCAGGACGAGACCGCCTGGAGCGGTGAGCAAGAGCAGAGCAGGACGAGACCGCCTGGAGCGGTGAGCAAGAGCAGAGCAGGACGAGACCGCCTGGAGCGGTGAGCAAGAGCAGAGCAGGACGAGACCGCCTGGAGCGGTGAGCAAGAGCAGAGCAGGACGAGACCGCCTGGAGCGGTGAGCAAGAGCAGAGCAGGACGAGGCCGCCTGGAGCGGTGAGCAAGAGCAGAGCAGGACGAGACCGCCTGGAGCGGTGAGCAAGAGCAGAGCAGGACGAGACCGCCTGGAGCGGTGAGCAAGAGCAGAGCAGGACGAGACCGCCTGGAGCGGTGAGCAAGAGCAGAGCAGGACGAGACCGCCTGGAGCGGTGAGCAAGAGCAGAGCAGGACGAGACCGCCTGGAGCGGTGAGCAAGAGCAGAGCAGGACGAGGCCGCCTGGAGCGGTGAGCAAGAGCAGAGCAGGACGAGGCCGCCTGAAGCGGTGAGCAAGAGCAGAGCAGGACGAGGCCGCCTGGAGCGGTGAGCAAGAGCAGAGCAGGATGAGGCCGCCTGGAGCAGAGAGCAAGGCAGAGCAGGGGGGACAGGGCTCTGTTCACACGGAACAGACAGGAAGGGAAAGGCAGAGCCAGATACCCACAGGGTACTTGCAGAGAAGTAGCGAGTGGACCACAACTCACAAACGGGAGTACAGAGACAACAAGCAGGAGTTAGGTACGAGTTCAGACTCTGCAGAAAAAGGAAAGGAACGGACATAGAGAAAAAACAGGTAAAAGATAGGAGAGAGTTCAGACTGGAACTGAGTGTACGGAGGAGACCGACACTGCAGCGGAATACAGGAGCGGGTCTGGAAATACGGCCCCCAGAGAGGCGGGACGAACAGGCAAGGAGCGTGTTCAGACAGGACAGACAAGATACAGGAGCAGGTCTAGGTAATCGGCCCCTAGAAGGCGGGAGGAACAGGCTAGGAGCGTGTTCAGACAGGCCTGGAAATACAGCCTCCAGGATAGGCAGACAAGAGGCAAGGAATGTGTACAGACTGCAGGTTAGGGTACACAGATAGGACACAGTACAGACATGGGAACAGATACTGCAAGACAGGTAACATAGACAGGACCTGGCATGTCAGAGACAAAAGCCAACTGACAGGGCAAGATGCTCAGGCAGGGATTGATTGGAGCAGCTGGGTTAAATACCAGGTGACAGACAGCAATAGGCTGAGGACGCACAAGGGGTGTGACCCACAGCAGGTACAAAAAGCAGGAAGTGATCAGGCGCCGCCCTTAAGCAGCAGAAACAGACACAAACAGACAGCATGGAGGGAAGCCAGAGAGACATTCTCAAGTGCGCGCTCTTGCACAGTGGGAGATGGACCACTATGCAAAGACGCCGCCAGGTATGTTACACCGTGCAGCCAAATCTCCATTGTTAAATCCTGAACCTTTCCAATTTTTCCATCCTGATCATGTCTTTGCATGCTGACTCTGGTATTTGTTCCGTACCTTTCGTTTTGACCCAGCTTGATTACCATTCAACTTCTAACTTGTTCCATCGGCCAGCGGCTACTCCATAAATGCAACCCCAGGGCCTTTTCATAAAAGATCAGATCCCAAAATAGGGGAAAAAGGGTGAACACCTAAGCATTCCCTAGGAAGTGGACCAGCTACAGTAGTGCAAAGATTTTCCATGAAAGCCCTCTTAAGAGTTGCCAGATTCAACGTTCAGTCTCATACCAGAATAACTGGCCCAAAAATATGTACCACCTCCAATCAGTGGACAACCAAATTGTAAGGCCTAACATAACTTGTTCAGGATTTTGCAAAGCAGCAACAGCATCAAGAAGTCTTTGTAGCTGCTAAAATTTCTCATATTGCTCCAGAAATTTAGATGAATCTTCCACATAGAATTGTTGTCGACCAAGAAGACTTACCACCATTTGTGAGTGGCAGATTAGGTGTCCACACAGATCCTGTTTAGAATCACAACGCCTCATAATTTCCTTGCTGCAAATTGACTCTGGACTTGAGCCTTTTCACTATATCTTTATTTCAAAGATTATTTTTTCAAAGATCTCTCCACTGTATGTTTTTATTTCTCAGCCAGGGCTATGGGTCTTCTGAATGACATCCCTGACCATGTACTGTGGCAATAGGCAATTCATCATTATTACACAAAAGTCATCACAAGAACGAAGACTGCAGAAATTCATTAATGGGTTATGGACAATAAATGGAACAACTAGAGATGAACAAATCTTTTGAAATTGAAATTTTCCAGTTTTGTCAAATGTTCCCTGATAATTCAATTCACAAATTCATAAATCTATTCTTCACTAATCTAAAGGACTCCAAAGCCTCCAATTGTCTGCACTATGGCCACACTGACCAAGCACCCAGATATGCTCTCCTTTTCCTACCTTGCTTCACAGATACAGTAACTCTCCTGCTTCACAGATACAGTGACTCTCCTGCCTCACAGATACAGTGACTCTCCTGCCTCACAGATACAGTGACTCTCCTGCCTCACAGATACAGTGACTCTCCTAGGTTCTAATCAGTTCATTGAAGGTCGTGCAACACTTTTTCCAATTATTGTCATAAATGTATTACAATTTTTTATAAAATTGCAAAATCCTCGACTTACTTAACTAAGAAGGGAGTGAATGTTGCCTATTGGAAGGGAGATTTATTTCTAATCCAGTGTTGTGTCAGTCAGATCTGCTTTGTCCTTTTATTGTGGAGGTTAATGCCTCAGAGGTTTAGACCAGATACCAAAAAATGCAAGACCTAATGTTCATTCTCATATTTTTTTTGCTTAATTCATTATCACATCGGTGCCTCTATTTTTTTTGTTTACGCCATATTCATCTTTATTTTGTATCTGTTTTAAAGTCACTTTTTTGTATGTTAGTATGTTTTTGGGGATTCTTGGAATTTAGGGTTTCCATATGTTCTTGTCTAATTCATCGTTCGCAAATTTTCAAAGTCACAAAATTAGAGGCAAATGCATTTTAGCCTCCATGAAGTGAGTGAGGTGGGGAAAGATGCTAGGTAATGGGAAGGACAATGATCCAGCTCCACAGACTCCAATGGTAAAACAAATGTCTTTTATTTAGAATTTTTTTAAAAATATCCAAATAGCGATAATGTAACTCCAGCTGGTGAAAGAACAATAATAGAAGGGAAACACAGGGGCACCAAGGAGGGGTGCGCTACCAAGTTTAATAGCGGTCTTCGCTCGAAACGCGTCTGGTAGCGCACCCCTCCTTGGTGCCCCTGTGTTTCCCTTATATTATTGTTCTTTCACCAGCTGGAGTTACATTATCGCTATTTGGATATTTTTAAAAAAATTCTAAATAAAAGACATTTGTTTTACCATTGGAGTCTGTGGAGCTGGATCATTGTCTTTCCCATTACCTGTCTACTGAGTGCAAGCAGCAGCGCTGATCACGGATCCCGGAGATACCCAGCTGGTTCATGGAGATGAGGTGGTTTTTTTTCTTTTCCCTCTCCATTTGGGGAAAGATGATGCATTCAGTGTTATCCATGTTAAGTTTTAGAAATCTAGCAGAGAACAAGGAAGACATTGTGGGATTCTGGTTAGTAAGGAGGTGATATCGGGTCCAGAGAGGTAGATCTGTGTGTCATCAGCATAGAGGTGGTACTGAAAGCCGTGAAACTCTATGAGCTGTCCCAGGCCAAAGGTGTAGATGGAGAAGAGCAGGGGTCCTAGGACTGAGTCTTGGGGGGCACCAATAGATAGGGGGTGAGATGAGGAGGCGGTGTGTAAGTGGGAAATGCTGAATGTCCTGTCTGTTAGGTATGAAGAGATCCACGATAGGGCCAAGTCCGTGATGTCAAGAGATGAGAGAGTCTGTAGTAAGAGAGAATGGTCCACTGTGTCAAAGGCAGGTGACAGGTCCAAGAGGAGGAGGACGGAGTATTGTCACTTAGATTTGGTGGTTAGTAGGTTGTTGGTGACTTTTGTTAGTGCAGTTTCAGTGGAGTGATGATGTCGGAAGCCAGATTGTAAGCAGTCGAAGAGGGAACATGAGGAGAAGTGAGAGGACAGTTCAAGGTGGACATCTTCTTCCAGTAGTTTTGAGGCATAGGGGGAAGTCATATGGGGCGATAGCTAGTCAGCGTGCATGGGTCAAGGGAGGGCTTTTTGAGGATGGCTGTGATTGAGGCATGTTTGAAACATGAGGGGAAGACACCGGTTGTTAGTGACAGGTTGAAGAGGTGGGTTAGAGTTGGGATGAAGACTGTGGTAAGGTTAGGGATGAGGTGGGACGCTATTGGGTCAAGTTCGCAGGTGGTGAGGTGTGATTTGGAGAATAAAGAGGAGACTTGATCTTCTGTAATGGTGGAGAAATTGGGTTTGGAGGAGGAAGGTTAAATAGATATGAGGAGGGGCTGTGGGGACTTTAGGCAAAAGCTTTCTCTGATGTTGTCAATTTTAGTTATAATTTTTGTGGCACTGTAGGATTTCCTCTTCACTTGTGGTCCATAGTCCCTGACTCTTAAGACACACTGATACTTGTTCAGTTGCAAAATACTTCAATGATTTTTTCTATTCATGTTTCATAATTCATAATTCTCATGTCATCAATGTAAAAAAAGTATGCAATGAGCCTGATAGCTTCTACCAATGCAAGTAACACGATAGGATGCCGATGATGTTAAGAGAGTTTTATCCCCAACTAGAAATATAATAAGTAGCCCTTTTGTGGAACTTATGAGTTATACGTTCTCGAAGAAGCTTATATTTCGAGTCAGGAAATTATCATTTTTGTCCTATAAAGAAGACAGTTGGCAGCTCTTTATTATCCCCTTCCAATGGATAAACTGCAGGATATTGAACTAGATGTACCGGTCTTTCAACATTCCCACCTCCCTCTAAATTATAAACCGAGGCTGTGATTTGGTTTAACTTTTTATTGATCGTGAACTGCCACAAGGTTGTGAATTACAATAAAGTAACAGAGTAAGAGCAGATGACCATCAGAAGAAGGAAAGAGTTTAGTTGGCGGCAACGGTGCTGGAGATCCAGGAGTTGTAGTTGCAGACCTTGGTGTAGACACCAGGATAGTTCTTGAGGGCACAGCCATATCCCCAGGAGACAATTCCCTGGAGCCGTCCGCTGCAGACCACAGGTCCACCAGAGTCACCCTGAGAAGAAGCAAAGAGTAATAAATATCATGTATCTATATTCTAAGAACTGAATCAAGAGACATCTCTCTCATTGAAGAGCAACTCAAAGTTCTTGAGCCCCAATAAAAAACAGTGACCCCCGTGTTTCATGTGCCATTTATAATTCTAGTCCCTTTGTTAATGGCAGAGGAATCCATGTTCTCCCTCAAGCAGCGGGGTCCCTGAAACTACAACCTCGACATCCTTGGCTTATAGCTAGGAATTCAATTCGTAACAAGGTCTGTCTCATTTGTTGCATTTGAAGAAATGGGGAAACAGGAATTTTAATGACTCTTGATCTGCAAATGTCTCCCAATCTTCATAAATATTGATGCCCAGCAAGCACTTGTTCTTAGTATTGTGAGGGGAATAAGTTAAGGCAGACAACTGCAAAGATCTTATCTACTATCAGAACAGTGGATAGGGTGTGCTGAAATTCAATATGTCTGACATGTGAAGAGAGTTAGGACACGATTGTATACATAAGTCAGTCAGCAGGTTCTGCAGAAATCTAACGTACATGGCTATCTTAACAGCCCTAATCCCAGGGTAACAGATCTGAAATGTATGAGGTTATAAAGTCACATTACCTGGCAAGAATCTTTGCCTCCTTCCAAGTATCCAACGCAGATCATGTTGCCGGTGATCTCTCCGGGGTAGGCGTTGCTACACTGGGCGGCAGTCAGGACGGGGGCATCCACACACTGGAGGAGGTTGGGCATGTTTGCTACAAGTAAATTTACATAAAATATTAGCATATAGTATATAGACCCCAAAATTATTAACTGTATTTCATAAAAAAAAGAGAAGATCATCAATAATTGTAATGTTTGCATGTGTTCTCTTGCAATTTATTATTAAAGCTTTTTGCTGCCTGTTACAATAAGATATTTACACATGAGAACCTCATGGCTGATCTCTCCATGATGGCCTAGCCTATATTTACAAAACCAAAAATGTATCTTTCATTAAACCTTGTCTCTAAGTGTTAATTGTACACAGGGATCTATCTAAGGTAGGAAAGATCTAGAAAAGTTATGTAAATGGAGCATTATGTGATCTTGCTAAACTCAATTTAGAACAAAAAATTGATCAACTTCCTTTCAACATTTTCCCCATCTGATCATCAACAAAAAATGATGATGGTATTAAAAGAGTTTTTATCTGAAGATTTTGTCCTGATATTGGCCTCAGTGCTGGTTATCCTAGTTGGTACCACTCATGTAAGAATCCAAAAAAAAGAGAACAGCTACAAAGTAATTATTAGCTTTTGGTGACTCAAAAGTTTCTCATGAATTTTTAAGTCTATAAAAAAATAGTCTGATATTTCTAATTTCTTACTTATAAAACCCTACTTAATAATGTATTTGAGTTATTTAACAATAGTCTCCACCGCTGAGGAGTTTCTACCTCTGAGAAGTCTCCACCCATGAGCAGTCTCTACGTCTAAGCAGTTTCGAATCCTGAGCAAACGTCAGCTAAGTATATATCAGTGGCTCGTAAACTTGTAAATCAGTGACTTTATTTCTTGACTTACTTCCACTGCTGAGGGTGTTGCCCCATCCGGAGATCAGACAGCTGGTGCCGGCAGCAGGGCAGCCACTGGGCAGGCCTACAGCCTGGACGTAGGAGTTGAGGGTGGCTGCAGAAGCCAGCTTGATCATCATGATGTCATTGTCCAGGGTCCTGGAGTTGTAGCTGGCATGTCTGATGACTTTGGCAGAGTTGATGAACTGCTCGGTACCTTCACTGACAGCGATGTTGTGCTCTCCCAGTCTGACCTGTAAGCTCCTGGAAGAAGATAATAAACGATTAAATTAATAATTAAGCTAGATGAATTAAGAAAGTAATAAACATTTGTGCTAGGATTGTGCTACATAATAAAAATCCCATAAAATACGAAACTGAATACTAAACTCGTATTTTTGGTATTGCAGCACTAGCTTTAAAGTGTTTGTCAAAATTTAGGAAAACACGCCAGCTTTCCTTCAGAAATATCACCACATATCTCCATAGGCTGTTTGTGGTTTTATAATTTAGCCACATTCAAGTTGATAAAGTTATCCTGCAATCCAGTTACATCCCATACACAAGAGTGTCTTCAAAGAAAATAACCATAACTTTCTCAACCTCAGAGAACCTCTTTAAAAACGGATGAATACTTTGTTCTTTGAGCGTAGATGTGTATGACATGCTCATTGTTTTATAATCTAACAAACCTTTAGTAAACTCATAGGAAGGTTTTTGTAAAATCTGACAAAATAGAAGCCCAGTGTCCACGTTATTAAAGGGATTTTCTAAAACAATGGTGGCCACAAATTTTTGAGTTGTATGGAATCCGACCCTTAGGGATCTCACCAACCATCAGAGCAAACAGCAAATACTCATTAGTAATTAATGCTTTCATCCCACAAATTGTAATGAATGATTTTTATCCCTAGACATAATATTGTTTCAATTTTTCATATTTATATATTTGAGAATGTCATGGCCGTCCATTTTAGTAAACTAAACTCTTGTCAAATCCGTATTTACATTGTGCTGCTCAACAATAGAGAATAGTGAATAATAAACGTGGAACCATTAAATTGATTAAAGTCTTGGTCAGAATTCCAGTAACTTACGACTTGTAGCAGTGAGCGGCAGAGATCACCCACAGGCTGTTGATTAGGGATCCACCACAGAAGTGGTAGCCGGAGTTCAGGGACACCTGCCAGGGGACGGAGTTCTTGCCGCAGGTGTAACCTCCCACAATCTTGTCATCATCCTCAAAAGCAGCTGAGAACATTACAAATAAACAGGTTTTATGTTGTTCACACTGACGTCTCATGAGTGTAACATAATGAAGATTAAAGAATATAATCATGAATCATGAACCCTCATGAGAATCAATATGAAAACAATTATGAAAATTAACAATGGGCTTCAGAAACAAGCATGGGCTCACCAGCTGCTCCGAGGAGCACACAGATCAGGAGAAGTTTCATGGTGGATCCACAATGAGTATGGAGCATAAACCACAGATATTTATACCCAAAAAGCTCATCACTCATCAGCGTCCTCCTCACCCAAGAGAAAGTTAATCAGTATCCACATAACCCAAAATATACATATAATCTATGGATGGAGGTCACTTTGTTGGCAATGTTCTTCTGACCTGTTGATTAGTTATAACCTTGGATGTTAATTTTCCAACCCAGAAAGTAAATTTAGCATGTGTTAAGTTCTTTGTGTTAGGTTGTGTTACTGCAACGTGTACATTTAGGTGCGTGATCACAGGATCACAGCTTGGTCCATTTGGGAGTAGTTGCCCATGTTCCACCAATATAGATCTACTGACTTTCTATACTTTTTTGCCAGGTCTAAACAGCGCTGTTGAGTTATGGTTTTTTTTTTTCCTGAGCTGTTTGCTCCCCATGGTGGTAGTAATTGACATGCGTGGTCTTCAGCTGCTGTGCAGATCAGCTGCAGGTGAAGGACAATAATAGACATCCTTGTTCCTGCTGTAGCAACACCTGGGATTATAACAGGGGTGCTGCTAGGGTCTTAAGTGATAAAGGTCACTGACTTCAAGTATTTGGAAGAAGTAAATGCAGCACTCATTCATAGGGACTTTTAAAACGTTTTCAACTTTTATTTCTTCATATTTAACACCGTAGTTAATTAACAGGAATTCTTGAGAAATCACACTGACGCATTTCAAACATTCACACATAGATCATTTGTAGTCATCAAAATAATAATAATAATTTTTATTTTTATAGCGCCAACATATTACGCAGCACTTTATAATTTTATGGGGGACTTATACAGACAATACAGAATAAGTATATCTCATATCAAAAGGAGTGAGGGCCCTGCTCGCGAGCTTACAGTCTATGAGGAAATGGGGGAGACACAAAATGTAGAATGTACATATATTGTATAATGCAGCCTTGATATACTAAATAGGATAAAAAATAATACATGGACTGGTCGCCTGCCAGTATGTGTACAGTCCTGACCGAGGCTATTACGTGCATGGTTGGTATGAACCTGAAATTGAAGAAGATTTTAATATGGGGGAAAACTGGAACGGACAGATAGTGTGTGGAGGCGATACGCCAGTCTAAAGAAATGGGTTTTTAGGGTCCACTTGAAACAGTGGATGTTGAGAATTAATCGAACTGTCCTGGGTAGTGCATTCCAAAGAATTGGCGCAGCACGCGAGAAATCTTGGAGACGGGAGTGAGAAGTTCGGATTATGGAGGATTTTGGTTTTAAGTCATTGGCAGAACGGAGGGCAAGTGTAGGGTGGTAGACTGAGACAAGGGAGGACATGTATGGCGGTGCTGAAGCATGGAGCGCTTTGTGGGTAAGCGTGATAAGTTTAAATTGAACTCTATATTGGATGGGTAACCAATGCAATGACTGACACAAGGAAGAGGCATTGGTGTAGCGGTTGGCGAGGAATATGATCCTGGCTGCTGCGTTAAGGACGGATTGGAGAGGGGAGAGTTTAGTAAGAGGGAGACCGATTAGTAGAGAGTTGCAATAGGTGAGCGAGAATGAATAAGAGCTATAGTAAGAGTTTTTGCCGAGTCAAATGTGAGAAACGTCCTGATTCTTGAGATGTTTTTGAGGTGTAGATGACATGAACGAGCGAGTGATTTGATGTGAGGAGTGAAGGAAAGATCTGAATCAAAAATGACCCCAAGACAGCGGGCTTCTTGCTGGGAAGTGATGGTTGAGCCACAAACAGAAATGGCAATATCGGACACAGGTAGGTTAGTGGAGGGAGGAAATACAAGTAATTCAGTTTTTGACAGATTCAGTTTTAGACAGAGGGAGGACATAATGTTAGACACAGTAGAAAGACAATCGCTGGTCTTTTGTAGTAATTCAGGGGTGATGTCTGGAGAAGAGGTCTATAATTGGGTGTCATCAGCATAGAGATGGTACTGAAAACCGAATCTGCTGATTGTTTGTCCGATAGGAGCGGTGTATAAGGAGAAAAGAAGGGGGCCTAGGACTGATCCTTGAGCAACCCCGACAGTAAGGGGAAGTAGGGAGGAGGAGGAGGCGGTGAAAGACACAGAGAAGGAGCTGTCAGAGAGATAGGAGGAGAACCAGGAGAGAACAGTGTCCTTGAGGCCAATAGTGCAGAGCATAGTGAAGAGTAGCTGGTGATCCACAGTGTCGAATGCTGCAGAGAGATCCAGGAGAATCAGCAGGGAGTAGTGACCATTAGATTTAGCTGTTAGTAGATCATTAGAGACTTTAGTGAGGGCAGTTTCAGCAGAATGTAAAGAGCGAAAACCAGATTGTAAAGGGTCAATAAGAGAGTTGTCTGAGAGATAGCGGATTAGACGGGAATGGACCAGGCCTTCCAGGAGTTTAGAGATAAAGGGAAGATTGGAAACAGGTCTGTAGTTGGCCGCGCAGTTCTGGTCAAGGGATAGTTTTTTAAGTAATGGATTATGCTGCCATGTTTAAAAGAAGAGGGTAAGATACCAGATGAGAGGGAGAGGTTGAAAAATTTAGTTAGGTGAGTGGTGACAGCTGGAGAAAGGGACTGAAGGAGATGTGAGGGAATAGGGTCACTGGTGCAAGTGGTAGGGCGGGAAGATGCAAGGAGCCTGATCACTTCATCTTCCGTGACTGGTTCGAAGTCAGAAAGTGAGCAAGATACAATGTGACAGAGGAGAGCATGCATAACGTCTGGGGGTTGGGGGAAAATTTCCTGTCGGATATGGTCAATTTTTTCTTTGAAATAATTGGCCAGATCGTCAGCACTGAGGTCGGTGGTCGGGGCATGTGCTGTTTGATTGAGGAGAGAATGAAACGTGTCAAAGAGGCATTTAGGATTATTGGAAAGTGAGATTATGAGGGTGTTAAAGTAGGTTTGTTTGGAGAGGTGAAGGGCAGAGTTATATGTTTTCAGCATAAATTTATAATGGAGGAAATCTTCGGGCACATTAGATTTTCTCCACAGCCGTTCAGCTCACCTGGAGCACCACTTGAGAAGACGTGTTTGAGGCGTGTGCCAGGGTTGTCGCCGTCTATGCCATCATAAAGACTAAAACTAAGTTTCCATTATTAATAAAACTTTTTTCTAGGTCTCACAAACAAAATAATATTGCAGCTATCCACCCTTCAAAGGGTAGAACCACTTATTAATGATGGAAATACTCAGCCTGTTGGTCAAGCTACTTAGCAACATCTCCATATGTTTGCCACTTCAAGTAACAGGTTTCCTAAAACATACTGGTGTTGCATACTCATCTTTCCTTGCTCTTGCACTCATTCAGCAAGCGGCATTGACAATGGAAAGGTCGGCTCTGACGTCATCACTGTGCCACGCATTTATAGCCAAGCATGTCTCTTAGTCATATCAGGCACTGTCAAGTGCCATGCAGCCAAATCTCCATTGTTAAATCCTGAACATTTCCAATCCTAATCATGTCTTTGCATGCTGACTAGAGATGAGCGGTGTTCGACTCGAACTGTTCGCCAATCTCAAATTCGAGCTGTTTTGGGCGGTGTTCGAGCCGTTCGGCGAACACGAACAATTTGAAAAAATTCGGCTGTTCGAGGTTATGTTCGATAACTGTTCGTGCACCAAAATCATAACTGGATTTTTTCTCAGTAATGCTGAAAATTGATGTTAATACGCAGTTTGAGTGTACAGCAGGGCGGGGGGAGGGGCAGGGGATGGATCTCTGCAGAAATAATGAAGATCTCCATTTTTTTTTCTCTTTCTCGCATTTACAGTGGGGAGGTGCAATCTGTCAGCCTATCAGCAGCACACACGGCGCAAACTGCTTTTTTTCACACAAGCAAGGGCATGTGTCATTGGCAGTGTATGTCACATGTCCTTGACCTATAAGACCCAGCCATTTTCCACGTAGCCACCATTTTCTCACTGCTGCAGCTGCGTGTTAGACGGCACCGCTGTTGCTGTGTGCGCTATACTTTGTGTTAATTTCAAGCCAATTTTCGCACAAATCTACAGATAGCTTGGGAGTAGGGAATAGTTCTGATTGCAGTCCTTTTGAGGACTAGGTTACATCATTTTCTACTACTTTTATCAGGCAGGTCAGTGTTCTTAAATAGATAGGTTGGGAGTAAAGACTAATTGTAATTGCAGTCCTTTTGAGGGCTAGGTTACATCAGTTCCTATCACTTTTTGCCAGGTAGGTCTGTGCCAGTGCTGTGCAAGTTGTTTTCACAGCATTTGGCTAAATCTAGCTAAGCAAATCCTTTTTGGCCTCTTGCAGTGTGTGTTAGTCAGTGGGGTAGCCTATCTGTGTTGCAAGCTACACCACCTGTGTATAGAATACAATTTTTTTTACTGCACCTAGCCAAGTAAAATCTTTTGGGCATAGCATCATTATATTAGTCCATCTATACTAACCTCCACCAGGTTGCAAATTCAAAATAATTTTTATCTGCATCTAGCTCTGAAAAAATAATTGGGCTTGTAGCAGTGTGTGGGACTTGTTCTATTAGTCCATCTATACTAACCTCCACCAAGTTGCAAATTCAAAATAATTTGTATCTGCATCTAGCTATGAAAAAATAATTGGGCTTGTAGCAGTGTGTGGGACTTGTTCTATTAGTCCATCTATACTAACCTCCACCAGGTTTCAAATTCAAAATAATTTTTATCTCCATCTAGCTCTGAAAAAATATTTGGGCTTGTAGCAGTGTGTGGGACTTGTTCTATTAGTCCATCTATACTAACCTCCACCAGGTTGCAAATTTAAAATATTTTTTATCTGCATCTAGCTCTGAAAAAATATTTTGGCTTGTAGCAGTCTGTGGGACTTGTTCTATTAGTCCATCTATACTAACCTCCACCAGGTTGCAAATTGAAAATAATTTTTATCTGCATCTAGCTCTGAAAAAATATTTGGGCTTGTAGCAGTGTGTGGGACTTGTTCTATTAGTCCATCCATACTAACCTTCACCAGGTTGCAAATTCAAAATAATTTTTATCTGCATCTAGCTCTGAAAAAATATTTGTGCTTGTAGCAGTGTGTGGGACTTGTTCTATTAGTCCATCTATACTAACCTCCACCACCTGTGTATGTAATAAAATTGTTTTACTGCATCTAACCCAGCCAATACTTTTGGGCTAATACCACAGTGTGGCCACTCAGCTCTGCTCGGTTCCCATCCATTGTTTTTTGTGCAAACAACTCCAGAGTTGTCAATTAGTTAACCACCAAAATGAGTGGAAAAAGGCCTGCTGCTGGTGGAAAAGGGAATAGGCGTGTTGGGAAGGGAAAAAAAGGTTGTGTCCGTGGGGTAGGTGTTAAAGCAACAGTAACATCTGCAGAAGAAAGACCATCTTCCAGCCAAACTAAGATGTCTACTTCTTTTAGCGGACAATGTGATAAGATCCCTTTCTTACGGCCATGCCAATCGCTACAAATTCCAGATGAGGCACAAAAACAGCATGTGCTTCAATGGATATCAAGTGCTTCTTTAAGTGGGCTCTCCTCCACCTCAACTTCAACATCACAAATACTCCAGTCCTCAGAGGTGTCACCCCAATCGCACTTGCTTCCTCACAGCTCTCAAGTCTCCAGCTGCCCATCTGAGTATGGGGTAGAACAGATGGTTGAGTCTGCAGAGCTGTTTACTCATACCATAGCCTGGGAATCAGAGGTCGGCTCCAGAGCTTCTGTGAATCCAGACGAAGAAATGATCTGCACTGATGTCCAGAATCTTTATGAGTCGGATCCAGGAACAGACGCAGAAGGTTCTGACCATAATGTAGACCCTCGTTCCCAAACTGTAACTCCTGTTGGTGGAGACAATGCAGAAGACGATGATGAGACTGAAATACCTGATTGGAGTGACAACTTGAGCTTTTTGTCAGGGCAGGAAGAGGTTGGCTCTGAGGACGACGGGTATGATAACACACAGGGTGATGATGACGAGGTTGGAGATCCCACTTACTGTCAACCCACAGTCAGCCAGTCGATGAGGTCAACAGAGGAGGTGGAGGAGGATGCTAGTGATGACGAGGTCAGGTTGCGCCTTCCTGGACAGAGACGTAGTACTGGAAGCACGTCAACAACTGCATCCTCAAACACAGCTCTGCCTCTGACCACAAGTCGTGGTGTCTCTTCAGGTCGCATGCGTGCTAAGCCTTGCATAGCCTGGTCATTTTTTCAGATCGATAAGGATGACCCAACTCGTGTTATCTGTAACATTTGTCAGCAAAAGCTAAGTAGAGTCCAAAAAATACATAGTTTGAGTACTTCATGCATGAACCGTCACATGGATATGAAGCATAAGTTGCAGTGGGAAGCTCACTGTGCTATAATGCGGCCTAGCCGGCCGGGCCAACCACCGTCTGCCACATCTTGTGCATTCGCGGCCTCTTCATCCTCTGTGACTGGGAGGACAGCAGTCACACCTGTTTTGGGACGCAGACCTGCCACCTCTTTACCCGTAACAGCCAGCGTGATTGTCAGGTCATCATTTTCTTGGAGGTGGAAACACCAGCTGGGATCAAGGCAACCTAACATGTCCGCCTGGATCTTCCTCACAGACCGGCAGTTTGCCGGGGACAACCTTCTCAACTCCGTCTAAGCAGAACAGCCAGCCCTCGGTCCCTTAGATGTGGACAAGTAAAAGACCATTTCCTCCTAGCCATGAGAAAGCTAAGAGGTTGAATTTCACCATCTGCAAGCTCTTGGCTACAGAAATGATGCCTTTCTGCCTGGTGGACACAGAGGATTTTCGAGACCTTATATTCGTCGCAGTGCCCCCGAACCAGATGCCCAGTCGGCACTACTTCTCAAAGAAAGGTGTGCCTGCACTCCACCAGCATGTCGCACACAACATCACCGCTTCTTTGAGAAACTCTGTGTGTGACATGGTGCATTTCACCACAGACACTTGGACGAGTAGGCATGGACAGGGGCGTTACATGTCGCTGACTGGGCACTGGGTAACTATGGTGACAGCAGGACAAGGGGCTGCTGTCCAAGTCTTGCCGTCCCCACGAGTTGTGCGTCAATCCTCTTTATCTCAAAGTTCCTCCACTGCTTCTGCCTCCTCAACCTCCTCTCGGTCCTCCACCTGCACCCAAAGCCTGTCTGGTCATGCCACAAGCTTTCTAACTGCGCAGAAGGGATCCTGCACACCTCCTTACTATGCTGGCAGCAGGGCTCAACGTCATCAGGCGGTTTTTGCTTGGAAATGTCTGGGAAAGTCACACAGCTGAGGAGTTGTTGTCAGCTCTGGAGAACCAGTTTCATGAATGGTTGTCTCCACTGGACCTGAAACCAGGGAAGGCCGTGTGCGACAATGCTGTAAACCTGGGTGCGGCCCTTCGCCGGGGCAATGTCACACACGTGCCTTGTATGGCTCACGTGTTGAAACTGGTTGTCCAGCAATTTTTATCCCACTATCCTGGACTAGATGGCCTTCTGCAGAGGGCACGGTCGCTGTGTGCTCACTTCCGCCATTCGCATCCCGCAGCTCAGCGACTTACATCTCTACAGAAGTCGTTGGGACTGCCACTTCACCGGCTAAAATGCGATGTGCTTACCCGGTGGAATTCAACTCTGCACATGTTGCAGTGACTGTGGCAGCACCGACAAGCCCTGATGCAATATGTTCTGACGTATAGCCTGGGCCGACGAGATCCAGAGGTGGGGCAAATCACGCTGGAGGAGTGGTCTCAGATCAGGGACCTATGCACCCTTCTGCACAGTTTTGAAATGGCGACGAAGATGTTTAGTGCTGACGATGCCATTATCAGCATGACTATTCTGGTGATTTACATGCTGGAGCACATGTTAAACAGAATTCGGAGTCAGGTGGTGGGACAAGAGGAGGTGGAGGAAGTAGAGGAGGAGGAGTTGTATGCGGAAGGGCTAACATCTGCAAGGTCCAGACGGTCGGCAGCACCAAGGCGGCAGGCATGTGAGGGTGGGGGAGATGGTTTTACCAGGGCGCATGGTAGCAGCCAAACTAGTGAGGAAGGTGCAGGAGCCCAGGAAGAAGTGGAGGACGAACTGATGGAAGACTCATCAGAGGAGGGAGACCTTGATCACATTTCTGTTGTGCGAGGTTGGGGGGAGAGGGCAGAGGAAGGAAGCATGATTGTTACCTCGCCACCAACACAACAGGGACTTGGTGCTCCTGGATGCGCAAGACACATGAGTGCCTTCTTGCTGCACTACCTGCAACATGACCCTCAAATTGTGAGAATTAGAAATAATCCTGACTACTGGGTTGACACACTGTTAGATCCCTGGTACAAAAGTAAATTTGCAGAAATTATTCCTGCCATAGAAAGGGATGCACGCATGCAGGAGTATCAGTAGAGACTGTTGCAGAATCTTACATTTGCTTTTCCACAAAACACCAGTGGTGCACGTAGTGAATCTCACAGTTCGAACTTGCCAACCGTGGGACCTTCGAGTGTTCAGCACTCAAAACGTAACAGAAACACAGTATCTGCTGGTAACATCAATTTTGTGGAATCATTTCACCACTTTTTTTAGCCCATCCTTTGCAAGGCCACAGGAGACAAGAAGTCTGACACATAGTCAACGCCTAGAGACGATGGTACAGGAGTATCTCCATGTAAACATTGAAGCCATGACTGTGTCACTGGACCCTTGCTCTTTTTGGGCTTCCAATCTGGATAAATGGCCGGAGCTTGCCACTTACGCCTTGGAGATCTTGTCATGCCCCGCAGCCAGCGTTCTGTCTGAACCTGTGTTCAGCACTGCTGGTGGTGTGCTGACAGATAAGCGCACGTGGCTCTCCACTGATAATGTTGACAGACTCACGTTCATAAAGATGAACAAATCATGGATCCGAAAGGACTTTTCTACCCCTGTGTCATCCTGGGGAGAGTAAAAGCTTGATGATGTGTTAAAATCACCTCACCAACCTTTTTAAGCTTTCAAATTACTAATCATGTTTATCTGTATCTTGGCTGGAAAATAATTTGGGCCTTGTAGCAGTGTGCAGTACTGATTCTATTAGGCCATCTATACTAAACTCCACCAGATTTAAAATTACTAATCATGTTTATCTGTATCTTGGCTGGAAAATAATTTGGGCCTTGTAGCAGTGTGCAGTACTGATTCTATTAGGCCATCTATACTAAACTCCACCAGATTTAAAATTACTAATCATCTTTATCTGTATCTTGGCTGGAAAATAATTTGGGCCTTGTAGCAGTGTGCAGTACTGATTCTATTAGGCCGTCTATACTAAACTCCACCAGATTTAAAATTACTAATCATGTTTATCTGTATCTTAGCTGGAAAATAATTTGGGCCTTGTAGCAGTTTGCAGTACTGATTCTATTAGGCCATCTATACTAAGCTCCACCAGCTTTAAATTAATAATAATTTTTAGCTGCATCTAGCCCAGAAAATAATTTTGGGGCTCCTAGATGCGCACTACCTGCAACATGACCCTCAGATTCTCAGAATTCGAAATAATCCTGACTACTGGGTTGCCACACTCTTAGATCCCCCACACTCTTCGATCAACCTTTTCATTTTAATAAAGAACAAAAAAAATGGTCATTTTTGAACTTATAAGCATTAGCAGGTTATTAGAAACTGAAATCAAACAGTTTTCAACTCAAAACTTTATTCTAGGTGATGTTACATTTGCACATAGGACCCCTTGTTCGAAAGCTTCTGAACTCTCTCGTCCATTGAATTTGTCAGGTTTTGGATGGTTTCTGCTTCAATTGTTTTGCATGAGGACAGAATACCCTCCCAGAGCTGTTGCTTAGATGTGAACAGCCTCCCACCATCATAGACACTCCTTTTGATGATGCTCCAGAGGTTCTCAATGGGGTTGAGGTCAGGGGAGCATGGGGGTCACACCATAAGTTTGTCCCTTTTTATGTCCATATCAGCCAGAGATGCAGAAGTGTTATGTGCAGCATGAGACCGTGCATTATCATGCATGAATATAATCTTGCTGCGGAATACACGGTTCTTCTTCTTGAACCATGGCAGTAAGTGCTGTTTGAGAAACTCCACATACATTATGGAGTTCATCTTTACCCCTTCAGGGATCCTAAAGGGGCCGACAATCTCTCTCCCCATGATTCCAGCCCAAAACATTACTCCACCTCCTCCTTGTTGGCGCCGTAGCTGTGTTTGTATGGGGTGTCCATCAACCAACCATCCTCCACTCCATCCATCTGGACCATCGAGCGTTGCACGGCACTCATCGGTGAACAAAACAGTTTTGAAGTCAGTCTTCATGTATTGTTTGGCCCATTGGAGCCGTTTCTGCTTGTGTACAGTGGATAGAGGAGGTCGACAGGATGGGTTACGCACAGCTGCAAACCTCTGAAGGACCCTGCATCTTGTTGTTCGGGGGACGTTGGAGGCACCAGCAGCTTCTAAAACTTGTCTGCTGCTATGACAAGGCTTTTTGCCGCTGCTCTTTTAACCTGATGTAATTGCCTGTAGGAAAGAGTCCTCAATTTTCCCTTATCAGCATGCACACGTGGGTACTGTGAATCAGCTACATACTTCTTGATTGTGCTATGATCAGGATGAAGTGTCTTGGAAATGTTGATTGTTGTCATGCCTTGACCTAAACACTCCACAATTTGTTGCTTCTCAGCAGCCGACACATCCTTTTTCTTTCCCATTTTGGCAGAAAATGTAGGCTGCTTAATAATGTGGGACAGCCTTCTTAAGTAGTCTTGCCTTTCATTGGACACACCTGCCAAATTAATTAGCACAGGTGTCTGCAATTGCTTACAGTGATATAAAGAGCCCTGACGCACATCACCATCAATGAGTTTAACTGACAAACAAAAAAATTCTTACCTTATCACTCCTAAACACTTTTTGCATAATAATTTGGAACACAGTGTACATGTGCTTTTCCACAAAACACCAGTGGTTCACATAGTGAATCTTACAGTTCTAACTTGCCAACCGTGGTCTGTATGGAGTTGTTCAATAAAGGGCCCAAAATTAAGATAACATAGACGGGAGACGTCTCTATGAATACGAATTCCTAAGTATTTGATACCCTGTGAGGGCCAGGCAAAGGGAAAGTTGGACTGGATGGAATCCTGTATGGATTTGGGGAGGGAGACATCGAGGGCCTCAGACTTCGCTGCATTGATTTTAAAATTTGACCATGTAACAAAGTGATTTATTTCAGTCAGAACCGCAGGGATGGATATATGTGATTGAGTGATATATACTAGGACATCATCAGCAAATGCAGAGCACTTGTGCTCGGTGCCTGCCACCTCAATCCACCTAATATTGGGGTTATGGCAAATTGATGAGAGCAGGTGCTCCATCACTAGGATGTATAAGAGAGGGGACAGAGGACATCCCTGCCTTGTCCCATTGGTGATTATGAAAGGTGATGAAAATGTTCCATTTATCTTCAGCCTAGGTGACGTATTGCGATACAGGGCCGTGATTTTGCCTATAAAAGGGTCCCCTAGACCCCTACCCCAAGCTTTATAAGAGAATAATATATGGCGTGCCAGGAGACTCTATGGAATGCTTTCTCAGCATCCAACGAGAGTATCTAATTACAAATTTTTAACTGCATGTAGCCCAGGAAATACTTTGTGCCTAGTAGCAGTGTCTGCTTGTCAGCGGATTATCCCAGCTGTTAAGCAAGCTACACCACCTGTAGTTTGGACACTTAATTTTTTCAAAGGAAATGTTTCGGGCCCCCGGTCACTCAGTGAAGAGCATCGGGGAGGCACCCCAAGGCACAGGGGCTGGGACTGGCGGTAGGACGCCTTGCGGTGGACCGCCAAGCTCGATCCTTATAAAAGCTTTCTAACTGCAGCAGCTTTAGTGGACACTACTGGAGCTGGAATTACCGCGGCTGCTGGCATGAGACTTGCCCTCCAATAGATCCTGGTAAAAGGATTTAAAGTGTACTCATTCAAATTAGAGAGACAATTTAAATTAAAAAGATTAGACCTGCCTCCACCTCAGGGGGGCTCGCTCGACCCACCAGCGGACAGGCACCAGTATTGGGAGAGGGGGGCTGGCCGTCATGTTCCACCTCGGCTCTGGCACAAACCCGGCGACACGGAGGTCGCACGGGCAGGAACGGACTGGCCGTGTTGGCTTCGCACTTTTTTGGTTTTGGAAGGGCATGACATGCCTATATCTGTGTCTCCCCCTCCTTTTACTCCTCCACCTCTTTTCTTTTCGCATGACTATATGTACTTGTCACTTTTCCATGTGTTAGTTGTGTCTTCTGAGCAGTTTGTCAGCTTTGGGACACCTTTGAAGTGTTTTCTATGTGTTTTCTATGTGTTTCTATGAGTTTTTGTCTGCCTGCCATTGGTTTTAACGGTGTTCGACGGTGTTCGACGAACAGTTTGACGAACAGTTCGGAGAACATACGGGTGTTCGACGAACCGAACTCGAACACTACGGGGGTGGCTCAACACTAATGCTGACTCTGGTATTTGTTCCGTACCTTTGGTTTTGACCCAGCTTGATTACCATTCAACTGCCAGTGGCTACTCCATAAATGCAACCCCAGGGCCTTTTCATAAAAGATCAGATCCCAAAATAGGGGAAAAAGGGTGAACACCTAAGCATGCCCTAGGACCTGTTAAGTGGAGCAGCTACAGTAGTGCAAAGATTTTCCATGAAAGCCCTCTTAAGAGTTGCAAGATTCAACGTTCAGTCTCATACCAGAATAACTGGCCCAAAAATATGTACCACCTCCAATCAGTGGACAACCAAATTGTAAGGCCTAACATAACTTGTTCAGGATTTTGCAAAGCAGCAACAACATCAAGAAGTCTTTGTAGCTGCTAAAATTTCTCATATTCCTCCAGAAATTTAGATGAATCTTCCACATAGAATTGTTGTCGACCAAGAAGACTTAACACCATTTGTGAGTTGCAGATTATATGTCCACACAGATCCTGTTTAGAATCACAACGCCTCAAAATCTCCTTGCTGCAAATTGACTCTGGACTTGAGCCTTTTCACTATATCCTTATTTCAAAGATTATTATTTCAAAGATCTCTCCACTGTATGTTTTTATTTCTTAGCCAGGGCTATGGGTCTTCTGAATGACAACCCTGACCATGTACTGTGGCAATAGGCAATTCATCATTATTACACCAAAGTCACCACATGAACGAAAACTGCTGAATTTCATTAATGGGCTATGGACAATAAATGGAACAACTAGAGATGAACAAATCTTTTGAAATTGAAATTTTCCAGTTTTGTTAAATGTTCCCTGATAATTAAATTCACAAATTCGTAAATCTATTCTCCACTAATCTAAAGGACTCCAAAGCCTCCAATTGTCCAGAAAAGATGGGTATGTGTGATTGAATTGCAGCTACTTTATGGCCACACTGAACAAGCGCCCAGATATGTCTCCTTTCCCTGCCTTGCTTCACAGATACAGTGACTCTCCTGCTTCACAGATACAGTGACTCTCCTGCCTCACAGATACAGTGACTCTCCTGCCTCACAGATACAGTGACTCTCCTGCCTCACAGATACAGTGACTCTCCTGCCTCACAGATACAGTGACTCTCCTGCCTCACAAATACAGTGACTCTCTAGCCTCACAGATACAGTGACTCTCCTAGGTTCTAATCAGTTCATTGAAGGCCGTGCAACACTTTTTCCAATTATTGTCATAAATGTATTGCAATTTTTTATAAAATTGCAAAATCATCGACTTACTTAACTAAGAAGGTACTGAATGTTGTCTATTGGAAGGGAAATTTATTTCTAATCCAGTGTTGTGTCAGTCAGATCTGCTTTGTCCTTTTATTGTGGAGGTTAATGCCTCAGAGGTTCAGACCAGATACCAATAAATGCAAGACCTAATGTTCGTTCTCATATTTTTTGTGCTTAATTCATTATTGCATTTGTGCCTCTTTTTTTTTTGTTTACGCTATATTCATCTTTATTTTGTATCTGTTTTAAAGTCACTTTTTTGTATGTTAGTATGTTTTTTGGGATTCTTGGAGTTTAGGGTTTCCATATGTTCTTGTCTAATTCATCGTTTGCAAATTTTCAAAAAGTCACAAAATTAGAGGCAAATGCATTTTAGCCCCCCCATGAAGTGATGTTATATGCATCTAAAATTTTGGCAACAATTTAGCGGGACACTCAACTTTTGCTCTAAACAGTAGAGAGCATTTCTAATTTTATTCAAAATTCTTGAACCACACATGCCATTTTGATGAAGTTGGTGCAATATTTTACATGTTATACAGTATGGAGGCCTCTCCTATGTTACATGTGATGGAAGGTCTCTCCTATATTACACGGAATGGAGGCCTCTCCTATATTACAGGGGATGGAGGTCTCTCCTATATTACACGGGATGGAAGGTCTCTCCTATATTACACGGGATGGAGGCCTCTCCTATATTACACGGGATGGAGGCCTCTCCTATATTACAGGGGATGGAAGCCTCTCCTAAATTACATGGGATGGAGGCCTCTCCTATATTACAGGGGATGGAGACCTCTCCTATATTACATGGGATGGAAGGTCTCTCCTGTTAGAACTCTCCTGTTAGGTTTTTCTATCTTGCTGGTCACATGACCTTTTTTGCCTATTTAATCCTGCTCCGCTCTCCTGGCCTTGCTGGACTTCATTGTGATTTCTACTCTTAAGCTAGCCTGGTGCTTAGTTACCTTTCTCAGTCAGTTTAGCTAGGTCTTCGGACCTTTATGTTCTATGTTGTGTGTTTGTCTTTTACTGCTACAATTTCTGCTAGGAGGTGTCCAACTTTATCCCAGTCCCTAGCTCTTGTAGGGATCCCTTCCTTGTATCTATAGGTCTTCGTACAGACTAGCCGAGGACTTTAGTGGGTCTGATCGCAGGATCAGGTTCCCCGTTACATCGTAGGGATCTAGCTTAGTTCTATTGTAGGGACAGATCTCCTTTTTTTCCTTAGTGCTTGTAGCAGATCATAACAGTAAGTCCAGCCCAAAAATATCTCTAAGGAAAGACCTCCAGTTTCCATCATGGTGTCGGTTCAGGATTTGGCTCAACGCCTGCAGGGACTCTCTCTGGAGGTTGCCGAGCTCCAACAACACGTGAGTAGCTGTTCTGGAGCACATTTTGTGGAGCCAAAGGTACGTTTGCCTGATTTATTTTTTGGTGATCAACAAGAATTTTTTTCCTTTAAAAATGCTTGTTTGTTGTATTTTCGTTTGAGACCCAGATCCTCTGGTGATGAATCACAGTGCATAGGGTACATAATGTCACTTTTGCGCAAAGAACCTCAGGGATGGGCCTTTTCTCTACAACCTAGTGATCCATGCTTTAGATCAGTGGATAGTTTTTTTTCTGCTTTGGGTTTGTTGTATGATGATCCTGATCGTGTCTCATCAGCTGAAACTGAATTGAGACGTTTGAGGCAGGGATCAGGTAATGTGGAAAAATATTGTTCTCACTTCCGTCGGTGGTCCGCCCAGGAGGGGTGGAACGATTCAGCTTTGAAAAGTTTGTTTCTTGCGGGGCTAGGTGAAAGGGTTAAGGATTTGCTGATTGCTTATCCCACACCTGGAAACTTGCAGGAGGCAATGCAATTAGCTATACGAGTGGACAGGAGACTGCGTGCAAGGGTTAATGAGAGTAAATCCTCTGCCATGTCAGCTTCGAGTCTTGAGAGGGTCTGTGCTGACATTGGAGAGCCGATTGAGATTGGGGCGATGGCACCCCGCTCTCAGGAAAAAGACCGCAGGTCTTCTGAAGGTTTGTGCTTTTATTGCGGGAAATCTGACCATTTTATTAAGAACTGTGCGCTTTGTATGAACAAAGAAAAAAAAAAGGTCAGTCACGCCCGTATAGCCTGTTTAAATACTAAGGGGGTATTTCTTTCTGCTACTACTGCTGCTCAGGAAGAATTAATTGAATTTCGGGTATTTGTGGATTGTGGTTCTACTCTGAATGTGATTTATGGGGGATTCTTGGAAAAATAAAACCCAAACCTTTGTCATCCCCTATTGCTGTGGTTTCTGTCGATGGCTCCCCCTTGAAGAGAGTTACTCACAAGGTCTGTGAATTTCCCCTCACTATTAATGGTATTCACCAAGAAAATTTGGATTTGGTAGTATTAAATAATTTGCCTTCTCCAGTAGTTTTGGGGTTACCCTGGTTAAAATTGCACAATCCTGTACTGTATTGGTCTACCAATGAAATTAAGTCCTGGAGCCCTAAGTGTTATGACAAGTGTTGTAACGGACGTATTGCTGCAGTGGAAAAAGGGGAATTACCTGTACCTATTCAGGATTTTTGGAGAGTTTTTTCTGAGGAGGAGTCACAAATTTTGCCTCCCCATAGAGACTATGATGGTACCATTGAATTTGTCCCTGGAGCGACTCTTCCTAAAAGTCGTTTATTTAATCTTACTATTCCTGAGACAAAGGCTTTGGAGGAATACATACAGACAAGCTTGGCTGCCGGTCACATTAGGCCTTCCAAGTCTCCTGTGGCTGTTGGATTTTTTTTTTGTTAAAAAAAAGGACGGCGGTTTACGTCCTTGTCTGGATTTTCGTGAGATTAATAAAATTACTGTACGCAATCCTTACCCACTGCCATTGATTCCTGATTTGTTTAACCAGTTAGTGTGGGCCAAGTGGTTCTCTAAAATTGATCTCCGGGGGGCATACAATTTGTTGCGCATGAAGGAGGGTGATGAATGGAAGACTGCTTTAAACACTCCTGTGGGTCATTTTGAGAATCTGGTTATGCCTTTTGGTCTTACCAATGCTCCAGCATTTTTTCAGAATCTTATTAATGACATCCTTAGACCTTTGATCGGCAAAAATGTGGTTGTGTACTTGGATGACATTTTGATTTATTCACCGGATCTGGAGTCTCATTGACGGAGCGTACGTGAGGTATTACAGTTATTAATTGACAATTCACTCTTTGCTAAGCTGTAGAAATGTGAGTTCGCTGTACAGAGAATTAGTTTTTTGGGCTACATTATCTCCAGCGAGGGCTTTGAGATGGACCCGGTGAAAGTTCAAGCTGTGCAGGAATGGCCTAGGCCTATTGGTTTGAAATTGATACAGGGGTTTTTGGGTTTCGCCAATTATTACAGAAAATTCATTAAAAATTTTTCTAATATTGTCAAACCACTGACCGATCTCACCAGGAAAGGTGCTAATGCGGTTCAGTGGACTACTGAGGCCATTGAAGCTTTTGTGTTTCTAAAGGAGAGGTTCAGCTCTGCTCCCATCCTTATGCAGCCTGATGTGACTAAGCCATTTTTGGTTGAGGTTGATGCTTCTTCGGTGGGGGTCGGTGCGGTGTTGTCTCAGAAAAACAAGGATGGAGTACATCCCTGTGCTTTTTTTTCAAAAAAAATTTCTGAGACTGAACTTAATTACGATATTGGTAATCGGGAATTGCTGGTTATTAAACTCGCATTTGAACACTGGCGTCATGTCTTGGAAGGTGCTGAATTTCCCATTCAGGTTTTCACTGATCATAAAAATCTGATCTATCTTGATGCTGCCAAGCGCTTGAATGCCCGTCAGGCTAGGTGGGCACTTTTTTTCTCGCGGTTTAATTTTTCCGTTACTTACATCCCGGGTACCAAGAATGTTAAAGCTGATGCTTGATCTCGCAGCTTTTCTCCCATGGTCGGTGTTGAGGAGGAGGGGAGCATTTTACAAGAATGTGTTGTGATTGCTGCATTGGACTCCGTTTTGGAAGATGAGATTCTTAAAGCGCAGGAGAATGCCCCATCTAACACTCCCCATGGGAGGTTGTTTGTGCCTAGGACCTTTAGGAGAGATTTGTTTGTTGAGTGTCATGAGTCTTGATTGGCAGGTCATCCAGGAATTTTTGAGACCAAGAGACTTGTGGGTCGCAGTTTTTGGTGGCCTGGATGGCAGAAGGAAGTCATTAAGTGGGTGCGTCAATGTACGGTGTGTGCTAGATCTAAGTCTTCACATACTCCTGCAGCGGGGTTGCTTTGCCCTCTGGAGGTTCCTAGTGCACCTTGGACACATCTGGCTATGGAGTTTATTACTGACCTTCCCCCCTCTGAGGGTTTCACAGTCATCTGGGTGGTCATTGACCGTTTTAGCAAGATGTGTCACTTGGTTCCTTTCATCAAACTGCCCTGCGCTAAGACACTCGCTAAGGCCTTTGTCAAGGAAATTGTCAGACTACATGGCGTTCCTACTGACATTGTTTCTGATAGGGGACCTCAGTTCGTGGCTCGTTTTTGGCCTGCTTTTTGTGACAGGTTGGGAGTTCATTTGTCGTTTTCATCCGGATATCATCCTGAGTCTAATGGCCAGACAGAAAGGAAGAATCAAGATGTTGAGCAGTTCTTGCGTTGTTTTGTGGCAGACAATCAGGAGGGGAGGTCTGAGTTTCTGCCACTTGCTGAGTTTGCTCTTAACAACCATACATCCTCCTCTGCTGGTTGTTCGCCTTTTTTTGTTGTTCTGGGAGACATCCGTCTTTTGGGTCATTCTCCAAATTGGTATCGGCTGTGCCTGAGGAGGAGAGTTTTTCCGGTGATTTGGAGAGAGTTTGGACGGATGTGCGTGGTAATCTTCAGGAGGCTAACAAAAAATCTAAGAGGTACTTTGATAGGAAACGGCAAGAGGTTTTGCTTGCTATTGGTGACATGGTTTGGTTGTCCTCTAAGAATCTGCGGTTGAGGATTCCTTCTAAAAAATTGGGTCCCAAGTTTGTAGGGCCCTTTAAGTTGCTTCAGGTAGTTAACCAATCTGCTGTTAGGTTGGAGGTTCCTACCTCCTGGAAGATTAATCCGGTGTTTCATGTTTCTCTGTTGAAAAGAGCTTATGTGTCGGATGGAGACGCCTCTGCCACTGTTCCTCCGGTGGTGGAGGACGGGGAATACGAAATTTCCAACATCCTAAATTCTAGACGGTATAGAGGGAGTTTGCAGTATCTCGTCGCTTGGAAGGGTTTGGACCCGAGGATAACTCATGGGTGAGGGCGGATGATGTTTCTGCTTCCAGACTTGTCAGAGCGTTTCACAATAGGTTTCCTGATAAGCCTGGGCCTAGGGGATCCGGAGGATCCTCATAGAAGAGGGGGTACTGTTAGAACTCTCCTGTTAGGTTTTTTCTATCTTGCTGGTCACATGACCTTTTTTGCCTATTTAATCCTGCTCCGCCCTTCTGGCCTTGCTGGACTTCATTGTAATTTCTACTCTTAAGCTAGCCTGGTGCTTAGTTACCTTTCTCAGTCAGTTTAGCTAGGTCTTCGGACCTTTATGTTCTATGTTGTGTGTTTGTCTTTTACTGCTACAATTTCTGCTAGGAGGTGTCCAACTTTATCCCAGTCCCTAGTTCTTGTAGGGATCCCTTCCTTGCATCTATAGGTCTTCGTACAGACTAGCCGAGGACTTTAGCGGGTCTGATCGCAGGATCAGGTTCCCCGTTACATCGTAGGGATCTAGCTTAGTTCTATTGTAGGGTCAGATCTCCTTTCTTTCCTTAGTGCTTGTAGCAGATCATAACATCTTCTATATTACATGGGATGGAGGCCTCTCCTATATTACAGGGGATGGAGGCCTCTCCTATATTACACGGGATGAAAGGTCTCTCCTATATTACATGGGATCGAGGTCTCTCCTATATTACATGGGATGGAGGTCTCTCCTATATTACATGGGATGGAGGTCTCTCCTATATTACATGGGATGGAGGTCTCTCCTATATTACATGGGATGGAGGTCTCTCCTATATTACATGGGATGGAGGCCTCTCCTATATTACATGGGATGGAGGTCTCTCCTATATTACATGGGATGGAGGTCTCTCCTATATTACATCGCATGGAGGCCTCTCCTATATTACACGGGATGGAAGGTCTCTTATAGATTGCATGTGATAAAGGCATTTTGTATGTTAGGCAGGATGGAAAGCCACTCCTATGATAGGAGGTTAGAAAAGTTGGGCTTGTTTAGCTTAGAAAATATGGGCCACAAAATTTATCTCATTTACATATATAAATACGTGTGTCACACCAATTGTCTGGTCTCTTGAAAACTTCTTGTTGCCATTAATACCTACTTTTGACCACTTCAACAAGCAATGATAACTTGTTTTGTTATCAAAACACCAAAACTTTTTTGTTAAACATGGTGTATACTTGCATTGGGAACGAGTTAACAAAATCTCTAGTGGAGATATTCAGTTCATTTCTAAATGTTGGGGAGCTTTTGCGTTCAGATTGGTACTGCTGAGTTGCCATTCTCATATCTCCATTGATAATGATACTCTTTGATTTGTAGAATTTGCCACAAACAATCCTCCTCAATTTCTTTTCCTGATTTCTATTATTAATATTTCTAAGGCATATATATTTTTAGAACACTTAAAACGTATCTGAATTTTTTAGAAAAGCTAAAGGTAAACAAAATTCACATCAAATAAATTAGATGCAAATTAATATTTTTGCAGATTTGCTCATATCCAGTGCTCCCTGTGTGCTCCCACACAATAAAATCATCCTTAGCTTCACTTCCAAAGTGGGCAGCAACCACCGGAGTGTCCTTCGCTGGATTTACAGGGGTGATAAGGTATAAATATTTCTGTTTTATTTTTTTTGTAGCATCCCATGCACCCCTCCACCACCCCACATTTTTTAATGTTGCACAACCCCTTTAATATAATGTGGGGGTGACATGACAGGGCTTAGAGTGTGGTATTCCCATCATTGTATTAAAGTTGACCATCTTGCTAAACTGATTTCCTGACAGTTCATCAAAGGAAATCATGACATTAAATAGCAAACTGTAACAATTTAAATATTCGTGAAGTCTGGTATAGTTAGTTACAAGCGACCCCCACATATCTAGAAAGTCATTAATGTAACAACTACGTCAGACCACAACGCATGAGAAGCGTTTACAATTGCCAATGTTTTGCTCCCCACCAATGGCACTGATGGATAGGAGATCACATGGTGCTCATACCACGTTATTGTACTACAAAGTTTGGGTTATTATCTAACTTTCAATTCTAGGATGTCCACTGATTCCTTGAAGCATGTCTGAAAAGAATGCTCCTATTTCTGAAGGATTCTCAGCAGTGATGAGCGAGCACTAAAATGCTCGGGTACTCGTCGTTCGAGTCAAGAAAATTGGAATGCTCGAGTGCTCGGACCGAGTAACGAGCCCAATGTAAGTCTATGAGAAACTTGAGCATTTTTCCGGTGGCTCCCCCCGGTGGTCTGCAGAGGATCTAAAAATTGCCCAAATCGATGGGAATAGTGCTCAAATGACATGGGAACAGCATGGGGAAGATCCCTGGAAGCATTTCTGACTCCCAGGTCACTGCTGTCAACAACATTGTCAGAGGTATTACGCCACTTTTATGGACTCACAATAAAACATGCAAAAAACGAATCCAAAATGGATTTTCTTGGAAAGTATGTTAAGGAACATCCTTTCCAGGGTAATGACTTGTGTATAAGGCAAAATAAATATACAAAAACAAAAATGCTCCTCCACACCTTGGGCTACTGTATGTTCACAAGTACCATTTTTGATGAGTTTTTGCACTTTTGTATTGCTTTCAACCAAGACAAATGCATTCACCAGGAAATGTCATTTTAATATTTTACAACCTTATCTGGCCATGTGGTGTGTGACACATCATCAGACACATCCTGTTTCATTTATGATGGAGGGACTCTGAAAGTCGCAATGCCTATTTTTATAAGGCCACCAGGCAGCCCTTACTATTCCTAAAGGGCCAGCAGTCGGCCCTCACTATTGTTAGAGAGCCATTAGCCGACTATGCTTTGTTGTTCCCATTATTAACAAGTGGGTCTCCTATACTGTTATTGCGTATGCAGTAACTGCAATGGCTGCTAAAAATTTGGAGGAACTCCAATGCCCCTTGCAAGAGACTTAGAGGTTGGAGGGCCTCCTGAAAAAAATGCTCCCATTATTAGGAAGCGAGTCTCCCATACTGTTTGCCTATGCAGTGAAGCAACGGCTGCCAAATTTTTGGAGGAACTCCAATGCCCCTTGCAAGAGACGTAGAGGTCGAAGGGCCTTCTGAAAACAATGTTCCCATTATTAGAGAGTGTGTCTCCCATAATGTTTGCCTATGTAGTGAAGCAACGGCTGCCAAAAATTTGGAGGAACTCCAATGTCCCTTGCAAGAGATGTAGATATGTTGATATACTTCCTAAGGAAGTTAAGGTCGTTTAATGTGTGTGGCAAAATGCTTGAGGTGTTCTACCAATCCATTGTGGCTAGTGCCACCTTTGCGGCAATAATTTGCTGGGGTAACAGTGTGCGTGTTGCTGATGCCAACAAGCTCAACAAACTTATCAAGAAGGCTAGCGCGACGGTGGGCCTACAGCTTGGGACTTTTGAAGAGGTGGTAGAGGATAGGATTAAGAAGAAGTGCAGAGCTATAATGGGCAACAACACACACCCGCTTTATGAACTGTTTGCGAAACAGAAGAGCACATTCAGCAATCGCCTAATACAACTAAGATGTAAAAAGGAAAAATACAGGAAATCGTTTGTTCCAACAGCTATGGGGGTGTTTAACAAATGTCTGAAAAGCAATGTCTAAAGCATTCCAAATGTTATGTTATCATATGTGTCATGTTCGAGATCTGTGTTCTGCTGCTGTGATACCGCAATTTCCTCCGGGATAAATAAAGTATATCTTATCTTATCTTATCTTATCTTATATGGTACATATGGTGGTGATATGGTAGTGGAGGATGAGGATGCGGAGAAGGAGGAGGACAAGAGCAAATAGACAAAATCTGGAAGCGTATATCCATGTATGGGTATGAAGACAGAGGTACATGGGAATAGAGTTAGACCTCCCAAAAAAAAAGACACTTTATTTGAGTTTATGTTACGCTGCTATCATTCGGTGGTGTTGAGAAGTCTGGCCCAATCCAGCCCTTGTTCATTTTTATAAGAGTCAGCCTGTAAGAATTCTCAGCTGACAGGCGGATGCGCCTATCGGTTATTATTCCACCGGCGGCACTAAAAAACCGCTCTGACAAAACACTAGCAACAGGGCAGACCTCCAAGGCATTGAGCCAGCTCATGCCACGTGTCTAGCTTGGATACCCAATAATTCTAAGGTACAGAGGAATCACAGAGGACATTGGTACGGTCAGCAAGGTACTCTCTCACCATCTTCTGAAACTTTTCATTCTTTGAGAGAGTACCCCACGCATCAAGGCTTGTGCAATGGAAGGGTCTGAGAAAACTGTCCCAGAACTATGACAGTGTTCTTCTGCCTCTGCTCGATTGCATTTGTGTCTCTCTTGCCTTTACTCCTTAGTTGTCCGACGAACTGTGACCTCTGCCGCCAGCGTTTTCAGATGGGAATTTTTTTAATAATTCCGAAGCAAGGGCCTTCTCATACTGCACCATTTTATTACGCCTGTCATGCAAGGGAATAAAAGACAAAAAGTTCTCTTTGTAGCGTGGGTCTAGAAATGTCACCAACCAATAATGACTTTCACCCAAAATTTGGACAAGACGAGGTTCACGAGAAAGACAACTTAACTAAAAATCAACCATGTGTACCAGACTGCAAAGAGTCAAGACTTCCGTGTCCTCACCCAGAGGATGACTGACCATACTCTCCTCCTCATCCTCCTCCTCTTCCTCGTCCTCCCTGTCCTCAGGCCATCCATGCTGAACAGACGGTATGACAGTTGTGCAAGTAGTACCGTCTATAGCGTAGGAAACTAGCTCCTCGTCCTCTTCCTCATTGTCACCTAATCCACATTGGGATGAGATGAGACTGGGCTGTGTGTAATCACCCTGTATGGTTCCTTGCTCCATCTCATCGTGCTCAGCCTGCTATGCATCCTCTTTAATTGTGAGCAGAGAGCGTTTCAGAAGAGAGAGAAGAGGGATGGTGACGCTAATTATGTCGTCATCGCCGATCACCATCTTGGTGGAGTCGTCAAAGTTTTGGAGGATGTTAAATATGTCTGACATCCATGTCCACTCCTGAGGTCTTATGTGTGGAGACTGACCTGAATACCAATGACCTTGTTGATGCTGGTAGTCAACAACTGCCCTCTTCTGGTCACAAATCCTTCCCAACATCTGCAATGTCCCAACGCATGAGGAAATTTGCAGATCAGTCGGTGAGCTGTAAGCTGCAAATGCTGCTGAAGCACGGCAAGGGCGGCAGTAGTTGTAGCTGAGTTTCTAAAATGGGCACACATGTGGCATAATTTGACAAGTAGATCTGACTGATCCGGGTAGGTTTTGATAAACCGTTGAACCATGAGGTTAAGCACATGAGCCAGGCATGGTACACGTGTGAGCTCGCCTCACCTCAGAACCGCCACTAGATTCTGGCCATTGTCTAAAACGAACATGCCTGGCTGTAGGTTCAGCGGTGTCAGCCACAGGTCTGCCTGCTGTTTCAGAGCTGTCCACAACTCTTCAGCGTTGTGCAGTTTGTCACCTAAGCATATTAGCTTCAGCACAGCCTGTTGCTGCTTGGCAGAGGCAGTGCTGCAGTGCTTCCAGCTTGCGACTGATGTGGTCATTTCAGAGATGAAGGCTGAAGAGGAGGAGGTGCAGGAGCTGTAGAATGTGGGGGAAAACCTGAATAACCCAGGGCCCGCATTCCTCGACGTCGGGAGGACGTGTTTCGTCCCAGGTCCGACTGGGTCCAAGCTTCCACTATATTAAGCCAGTGTGCTGTCAGCCAGATGTAGCGTCCCTGCCCACAAGCACTTGTCCATGTGTCTGTGGTTAGGTTTACTTTCCCAGTAACTGTGTTGTTGAGCGCACGTCTAATGTTGTGGGACACATGCTCGTGTAATGTGGGAAAGGCACACCGGGAGAAATAGTAGCGGCTGGGGACCGAGTACAGAGAGATGGCCGCCACCATCAGGCTGTGGAAATCTTCCATCTCCATGAGCCTAAAAGGCAACATTTCGAGCGCAAGCATTAACAAAATGTGTGAATTTAGTGTGGCTTCTGGGGCATTGGCTGCATATTTACGCTTACATTCCAAGGACTAGGGTATGGACAACTGAACGCTGCGCTGGGACGTTCTTGCTGATGGTGCTAGTTGAGAGTGTGCAAGGACAGGTGCAGGGCGGGAGGCATCTTGGTGCGTACCATGGATAGCGGATTGGCGAGCACGCACAACAGCAGAACAAGCAGTGGTGTCACCCGCAGACACTGTTGCTAGACCCTAGGGTTTGGCCCACTTAGTAGGGTGATTTGCTGACATGTGCCTGATCATGCTTGTTGTGGTCAGGATGCTAGTTTTGCTACCCCTGCTGATGCTGGCCTGGCAGGTTGTGCAAATGGCCTTTTTGGGGTTATCTGCAGAGTCTTTAAAAAATAACCAGACTCGGTTATGTTGGCATTACGAGGAACGCTTTCCAGTCTTGTGTCTGCAGCCATTACGCTGCTTCTTCCTGCCGTTTGTGGTGCTACGCCTCCCTCCCCCTGTGTGCTGCTCTCCTTGCTCTGTATGTTCCCGTGCCAGGTTGGGTCAGTTACTATATCATCCACCACCTCGTCTTCCACTTCCGCACCCTGGTCCTCCTCCTGACTTTCTGGCAATTGTGCCTCATCATCATCATCATCCACCTCTTGGGACAGTAATTGCACTTTCCCACCATCGCCATAGTGAGACTGTGGCTGCTCCAATACTTGGGCATCGCTACACGCGTTCTCTTGACTCGCTTGAAGCTGACCGGGCGAGAGGCCCGAATCTACAAATGGAAAAGTGAACAGCTCTTCTGAGTGTCCAAGTGTGGGATCACTTGTCTCTGGGCACTCAGCATGGTATGAGAAAGGAGGATCAGGGTGAGGAATATGTGGTCCAGACTCACGGCTACTGAGACTTGACCGTGTGGAAGGCAGGGTGGTGGTGGTGGTGGCTAAGTGACTGGAAGCATTATCTGCTATCCAACCAATAACCTATTGACACTGCTCTGTGTTCAATAGTGGTGTTCTGAGGTCCCCTATTAATTGGGACAGGAAGGTCGAGCGACAAGATGTGGGTGTTTGTTGTGGCACAGTTTCAGCTTACCCACGTCCTCGGCCTCTGCATGTACCATCACCATCACGTCCCCTTCCCTGTCCTTTGCCACGCACCTTGCCATTTTTAATGGAGGACAATATTTTCTACGTTCATGAGAAATGACTGATTTTGTAACGCAGTTATATGTGATACGTCTGACAGAGAACTACAATTTTAAATAGCAGGCTTGTAATTTGCTAATACTATTCTTTACAGACACCTAGTGTGAATAGCTTGACCGACACACTGCAACGGAATGAAAATGGAACAAATGTCTGACTTTTGAACAGTCTTATAGGTGATATGTCTGACAGAAAACCACTGTTTTAAATAGTAGGCCTGTAATTTACTAATATTATTCTACACAGGGACCTGGTGTGAATAGCTTCACCGACACACTGCAACAGAATGGAAAAGGAGGCCAATATTTTCCACGTTCAGTTTAAATTTCTGGATTTTTATCGCTGAAATATGGAACAGATCTGGCTTTGCTGTGCAGTGAGAACAAGCAAATGGAACAGAAAATTGGCATACTCTGGATTGCTTTTTAAGCAAATAACCAGAATTAAGATAAAAAAAAAAATTGCCTTTCTATGTCTAGAAATATCTGTAATTATTACAGCAGCAGCTGACAGGACGTTCAAGGATCCTCTTGTGCTGTATTATACACTGCAGTCTACTGTCTGCCTGCCCGGTATTGAATATATGCAGCTGGATTAGTCCTCAGAAGGACTGCTAGTTCAGATGGATATATATTAGCCTTGAGCGAGCATGCTCGACACTGCTCGTTACTCGCCCAAGCATCTCACTACTCGGGATGTTTGGCAAGCACCGAGCATTTCTTGGTTACTCGGACGGGAGCTCGGGTCTCCGCCTTGCACGTTTGACGCTCTTTACAGAGCCAATGAACATGCAGGGATTGCCAGCCAGTCACTGTAATGCCGCAGCCATGTTGTTTGTGGGCATTATAGTGATTGGCTGGCCGCACAGCGTCACCTCGAGTATTTAAAACCGGGCGCCGCCATCTTGGACACAGTCGGATCAGACAGTGTAGGGAGAGTGCTGCTGAGAGAGGGAAAGATATATAGTGCGAAATAGGTAGTGTAGGGTCTCTAAAGCCTGCCAAATCAAACAAACAGTCCTTCTCAGGACTAATATCCATCCCAGATATCAGGCAGGCAGGCTGTATAGGAGACACAGTGGTTATACCAGCAAATGCTGCATTACAGTCCTGTGTGCTCCTGTTGGTCAAATTGCTAGACTTATCCCCCGGTCTCAGGGGCCAGGAAAAATCCTTTTTTTTTTCATCTAAATCCTGTATTTATTTTTTTTTCCTCAGTCAGACTGTACAAATACGCATCTTATTAACCTTTTGGTATTTCCCCCCCCCAAAAAAAAATTGAGGGTGTCTGTGACTGTTCAGACACCAATATATCTGTTTAAAAGAGTCTGGTGTAAGCCAGATAACTAGAACTGTGGTTTTGCAGTTTCACGGGTCAAATCTTTGTATTATCCTGCTTTTGGCATTTTTTCCGCAAAAAAACACAGTAATAGTGTCTCCCTGACTGTTTAGACACAAATTTATCTGTTTAAAAGAGTCTGGTGTAGGCCAGATAACTAGAACTGTGGTTTTGCAGTTCCACGGGTCAAATCTCTGTATTATCCTGCTTTTGGCATTTTTTCCGTAAAAAAAAAAACAGTAATAGTGTCTCCCTGACGGTTCAGACACAAATACATCTGTTTAAAAGAGTCTGGTGTAGGCCAAAGAAATAGAACTGTGGTTTTGCAGTTCCATGGGTCAAATCTCTGTATTATCCTGCTTTTGGCTTTTTTTGCCATAAAAAAAATGTAATAGTGTCTCCCTGACTGTTCAGACACCAATATATCTGTTTAAAAGAGTCTGGTGTAGGCTAGAGAAATAGAACTGTGGTTTTGCAGTTCCACGGGTCAAATCTCTGTATTATCCTGCTTTTGGCATTTTTTGCCGTAAAAAAAAACTGTAATAGTGTCTCCCTGACTGTTCAGACACAAATATATCTGTTTAAAAGAGTCTGGTGTAGGCCAGAGAAGTAGAACTGTTGTTTTGCAGTTCCACGGGTCAAATCTCTGTATTATCCTGCTTTTGGCATTTTTTGCCGTAAAAAAAAACTGTAATAGTGTCTCCCTGACTGTTCAGACACCAATATATCTGTTTAAAAGAGTCTGGTGTAGGCTAGAGAAATAGAACTGTGGTTTTGCAGTTCCATGAGTCAAATCTCTGTATTATCCTGCTTTTGACATTTTTTGCCGCAAAAAAAAACTGTAATAGTGTCTCCCTGACGTTCAGACACAAGTATATCTGTTTAAAACAGTCTGGTGTAGGCCAGAGAAATAGAACTCTGGTTTTGCAGTTCCATGGGTGAAATCTCTGTATTATCCTGCTTTTGGCATTTTTCCCGTAAAAAAAAACTGTAATAGTGTCTCCCTGACTGTTCAGACACAAATATATCTGTTTAAAAGAGTCTGGTGTAGGCCAGAGAAATAGAACTGTGGTTTTGCAGTTCCACGGGTCAAATCTCTGTATTATCCTGCTTTTGGCATTTTTTCTGTAAAAAAAAAACAGTAATAGTGTCTCCCTGACTGTTCAGACAAAAATATATATGTTTAAAAGAGTCTGGTGTAGGCCAGAGAAATAGAACTGTGGCTTTGCAGTTCCACGAGTCAAATCTCTGTATTATCCTGCTTTTGGCATTTTTTCCGTAAAAAAACAGTAATAGTGTCTCCCTGACTGTTCAGACACCAAAATATCTGTTTAAAAGAGTCTGGTGTAGGCCAGAGAAATAGAACTGTGGCTTTGCAGTTCCACGAGTCAAATCTCTGTATTATCCTGCTTTTGGCATTTTTTCCGTAAAAAAAACAGTAATAGTGTCTCCCTGACTGTTCAGACACAAATATATCTGTTTAAAAGAGTCTGGTGTAAGCCAGAGAAATAGAACTCTGGTTTTGCAGTTCCGCGGGTCACATTTCTGTATTATCCTGCTTTTTGCATTTTTTGCCGTAAAAAAAAACTGTAATAGTGTCTCCCTGACTGTTTAGACACCAATAAATCTGTATAAAAGAGTCTGGTGTAGGCAAGAGAAATAGAACTGTGGTTTTCCCCTTCCACGGTTAAAATCTCCTTTTTATTACCCTTTTTCCCTTGATAGTGCGAGAGTAAGCTATTTTACTTCATTTTCAAAGGCAAGGCGCGTGGCAAGGGACGTGGAACTGGACGTTCTGGTGATGGTGCGTGTAGAGGAAGGGGCCGTGGCCAAGTTGAAGTGATCAGTGTGAACAGGTTATTAATTGGATAGCAGATAATACTTTCAGTTACCTGGGCACCACCACCTCCGGTCTGTCTTCCACACGGTCAAGTTTTAGTAGCCGTGAGTGTCGACCGCATACTCCTCCTCACCCTGATGCTCCTTCCTCCCACCATGCCGAGTGTCGTCAGACAGCAACTGATCCCAGAGTTGGACACTCTGAAGAGCTGTTCACTGGTCCATTTCCATATTTGTGCCCCTCGCCTGCTCCGCTTGAAGTGGTGGAAGAGGAGATCCCATGTAGCGATGCCCAAATATTTAAACAGCCACGGCCACAGGAAGTCGACGCTGGCAATTTGTCACAAGAGGTGGACGATGACGAGACACAATTGCCACGAAGTGAGGAGGAGGATCGTGGTGCGCAAGTAGAAGAGGAGGAGGTGGTGGATGATATAGTAACTGGCCCAACATGGCAGGAGGACACGCAGAGCGAGGCCAGCAGCACACAGGGGGAGGGAGGCATTGTACCCCAACAGGCAGGAAGAAGCAGTGTGGTGGCCGCACACAGAAGGCGGGCAACAGTTCCCCGTAACACCAACACGAGGGACGTTGCCAGTACAACCGGTAGGTCTTCCAGAGTCTGGAATTTTTTTAAAGACTCTGCTGATAACCCCAAAAAGGCCATTTGTACCACCTGCCATGCCAGCATCAGCAGGGGTGACAAAACTACCAGCCTGACCACCACCAGCATGATCAGGCAAATGGCAGAAAAGCACCCAACTTTGTGGGGCGAACCCCAGGGTCCACGACCAGTGTCAGTGTGTGTCACCACTGATTCTTCCGCTGTTGTGCGTGTAAGAGAACCCCCTGTTGTGCGTGCAAGGCATTCCCCTGTCCATACTGCATGCAAAGATGCCCCCTCCTCTCAGTCTTCACTTGTTATGGCAGTTTCTCAAGAAACAGCATCAACGTCCCCGTCCACGTCCCACCGCAGCGTTCAATTGTCCATATCCCAGACCTTTGAACGAAAGCACAAATTCGCAGCCAACGCCCCACAGCCACAGTCCTAAATTTACACATTTTACTACTGCTTACGTTGGAAATGCTGCCTTTTAGGCTGGTAGAGACGAAATCCTTCCGCAACCTTATGGTGGTGGCCGTCCCTCGGTACTCGGTCCCCAGCCGACACAATTTTGCCCAGTGTGCCATCCCCGCACTACACAAGCACGTGTCCCAAAACATCTGCCGTGCCCTCAACAACGCAGTTACTGGGAGAGTCCACCTGACGACAGACACATGGACAAGTGCTTGTGGCCAGGGACGGTACATCTCCCTGATGGCACACTGGGTAAACATAGTGGAAGCCGGGACCCAGTCGGACCTTGGGACGGAACACATCCTTCCCACACCGAGGATTGCGGGCCCTATGTCAGTCAGAGTTGCCCCCACAGTGTACAGCTCCTGTGCATCATCCTCCTCCTCCTCCTCATGTTCAGCCTCCATCTCAGATATTACCACATCAGATATAAGCTGGAAGCACTGCAGTACTGCCTCCGCCAAGCGGCAACAGGCTGTGCTGAAACTCATAAGCTTAGGTGCTAAACCTCACACTGCTTGTGAGTTGTCGACAGCTGTGAAAGAGCAGGCAGATCTGTGGCTGAGACCGCTGAACCTACATCCAGGCATGGTCGTGTGTGACAATGGCCGTAACCTGGTGGCGGCTCTGAGGCGAGGCGAGATCACACACTGCCTGGCTCATGCGCCTAACCTCGTGGTTCAGCGGTTTCTTAAATCGTATCCCGAGTTGCCAGATCTGCTCGTCAAAGTACGCCGCCTGTCAGCTCATTTTCGGAAGTCGGCTAAAGGTTCCACCACCCTTGCTGTGTTTCAGCAGTGTTTGCAGCTTCGGGCACACCGACTGGTGTGTGATGCCCCCACACGTTGGAACTCTACCCTCCACATGTTGCAAAGGATTTGTGAGCAGAAGAGAGCAGTTGTGGAGTACCAGCTGCAACAAGGCTGTCTATATTCAGGTCAGACTCCACACATAAGACCTCAGGAGTGGACCTGGATGTCTGACATATGTACCATCCTGACAAACTTTGAGGAGTCCACCAAGATGGTGAGTGGCGATGACGCTATCATTAGCGTCAGCATTCCACTTGTCTGTCTTTTGCAACGCTCTCTGCAGAGAATTAAAGAGGAGGCATTGCAGCCAGCGTATGATGAGATCGATCAAGAAGCCGTAATGGGCGATTACACACAGACCAGCCTCATTTCATCCCAACGTGCATTGGGGGACAATGAGGGAGAGGAGGAGGAGGAGGAAGAACAGGAGCAGGTATCATGCGCTGTAGACGGTAGTTCCTGTACAACTGTCATACCGTCGGTTCAGCGTGGGTGGCCTGAGGACAGGGGGGAGGAGGAGGAGGAGGAGGAGAGCATGGTCAGTCGTCATCTTGGTGAGGACACGGAAGTCTTGCCCGTTACCAGTCTGGCAAACATGGCTGATTTTAAGTTACGCTGCCTTAACCGCGACCCTCGCGTTGTCAAAATATTGGGTGACAGTCATTACTGGTTGGTGACACTTTTAGACCCCCGCTACAAGGAGAACTTTCACTCTCTTATTCCTGAGGTGGAGAGGTCTACAAAAATGTGGCAATACCAGAAGGCCCTTGCTGCAGAACTGTTAAAAAAATTCCCATCTGAACACTCTAGCGGTAGAGGTTTTAGTCCGTTGACCAACCAAGACGTAAAGGCGAGAGACACGCAACTCCAATCCAGCAGAGGCAGGGGAACACTGTCACCATTCTGGGACAGTTTTCTGAGACCCGCACGGCTTACAGGTCCTGAGGCGTGGGGTACTCTCACAAGGAGTGGAAAGTTTCAAAAGATGGTGAGGGCGTACCTTGCCGACTGTACCAGCATCCTCCGTGATTCCTCTGTGCGTTTTAATTATTGGGTATCCAAGCTGGACACTTGGAATGAACTCGCTCTGTACGCCTTGGAGGTCCTGGCCTGCCCTGCCGCTAGCGTGTTATCGGAGCATGTTTTTAGTGCCGCTGGGGGAATTATAACTGATAAGCGCAGTCGCATGTCAACTTACAATGCTGACAAGCTGACCCTTATCAAAATAAACAAGGGCTGGATTGGGCCAGACTTCTCATCACCACCAAATGACAGCAGAATAACATAAAGTCAAATCCACTGTGTTATTTCGGGAGGTGTATTCCCATGCACCGCTTCACAACCACAAGGGGCATTAAAACCGTCTTGCTAAGCTACTGTGACCTCCACCACTCTTCCAAGGGGCATTGATATTGTGTTTTTATTCCAATGCGACCTCCACCACTCTTCCAAGGGGCATTAAAACCGTCTTGTTAAGCAGCTGCGACTTCCACCACTCTTCCAAGGGGAATTAAAACCATCTTGTTAAGCTACTGTTACCTCCACCACTCTTCCAAGGGGCATTGATATTGTCTTTTTATTCCACTGCGACCTCCACCACTTGTTATGATCTGCTACAAGCACTAAGGAAAGAAAGGAGATCTGTCCCTACAATAGAACTAAGCTAGATCCCTACGATGTAACGGGGAACCTGATCCTGCGATCAGACCCGCTAAAGTCCTCGGCTAGTCTGTACGAAGACCAATAGATGCAAGGGAGGGATCCCTACAAGAACTAGGGACTGGGATAAAGTTGGACACCTCCTAGCAGAAATTTTAGCAGTAAAAGACAAACACACAACATAGAACATAAAGGTCCAAAGACCTAGCTAAACTGACTGAGAAAGGTAACTAATCACCAGGCTAACTTAAGAGTAGAAATTACAATGAAGTCCAGCAAAGCCAGGAGGGCGGAGCAGGATTAAATAGGCAAAAAAGGTCATGTGACCAGCAAGATAGAAAAAACCTAACAGGAGAATTCTAACAGTACCCCCTCTTCTATAGGGATTCTGCGGATCCCCTAGGCCCAGGCTTATCAGGAAACCTCTTGTGAAACTCTCTGACAAGTCTGGAAGCAGAAACATCATCCGCCCTCACTCATGAGTTATCCTCGGGTTCGAAACCCTTCCAAGCGACGAGATACTGCAAACTCCCTCTATAGCGTCTAGAATTTAGGATGCGGGAAATTTCGTATTCCCCGTCCTCCACCACCGGAGGAACAGTGGCAGAGGCATCTCCATCCGACACATAAGGTCTTTTCAACAGAGAAACATGAAACACCGGATTAATCTTCCAGAAGGTAGGAACCTCCAACCTAACAGCAGATTGGTTAACTACCTGAAGCACTTTAAAGGGCCCTACAAACTTGGGACCCAATTTTTTAGAAGGAATCCTCAACCGCAGATTCTTAGAGGACAACCAAACCATGTCACCAATAGCAAACAAAACCTCTTGCCGTTTCCTATCAAAGTACCTCTTAGATTTTTTTGTCAGCCTCCTGAAGATTACCATGCACATCCGTCCAAACTCTCTCCAAATCACCGGAAAAACTCTCCTCCTCAGGCACAGCCGATACCAATTTGGAGAATGACCCAAAAGACGGATGTCTCCCAGAACAACAAAAAAAAGGCGAACAACCAGCAGAAGAGGATGTATGGTTGTTAAGAGCAAACTCAGCAAGTGGCAGAAACTCAGACCACCCCTCCTGATTGTCTGCCACAAAACAACGCAAGAACTGCTCAACATCCTAATTCTTCCTTTCTGTCTGGCCATTAGACTCAGGATGATATCCGGATGAAAACGACAAATGGACTCCCAACCTGTCACAAAAAGCACGCCAAAAACGAACCACGAACTGAAGTCCCCTATCCGAAACAATGTCAGTAGGAACGCCATGTAGTCTAACAATTTCCTTGACAAAGGCCTTAGCGAGTGTCTTAGCGCAGGGCAGTTTGATGAAAGGAACCAAGTGACACATCTTGCTAAAACGGTCCACGACCACCCAGATGACTGTGAAACCCTCAGAGGGGGGAAGGTCAGTAATAAAGTCCATAGCCAGATGTGTCCAAGGTGCACTAGGAACATCCAGAGGGCAAAGCAACCCCGCTGCAGGAGTATGTGAAGACTTAGATCTAGCACACACCGTACATTGACGCACCCACTTAATGACTTCCTTCTGCCATCCAGGCCACCAAAAACTGCGACCCACAAGTCTCTTGGTCTCAGAAATTCCTGGATGACCTGCCAACCGAGACTCATGACACTCAACAAACAAATCTCTCCTAAAGGTCCTAGGCACAAACAACCTCCCATGGGGAGTGTTAGATGGGGTATTCTCCTGTGCTTTAAGAATCTCATCTTCCAAAACGGAGTCCAATGCAGCAATCACAACACCTTCTTGTAAAATGCTCCCCTCCTCCTCAGCACCGACCATGGGAGAAAAGCTGTGAGACAAAGCATCAGCTTTAACATTCTTGGTACCCGGGATGTAAGTAACTGAAAAATTAAACCGCGAGAAAAAAAGTGCCCACCTAGCCTGACGGTCATTCAAGCACTTGGCAGCATCAAGATAGATCAGATTTTTATGATCAGTGAAAACCTGAATGGGAAATTCAGCACCTTCCAAGAGGTGACACCAGTGTTCAAATGCGAGTTTAATAGCCAGCAATTCCCGATTACCAATATCATAATTAAGTTCAGTCTCAGAAAACTTTTTTGAAAAAAAAGCACAGGGATGTACTCCATCCTTGTTTTTCTGAGACAACACCGCACCGACCCCCACCGAAGAAGCATCAACCTCAACCAAAAACGGCTTAGTCACATCAGGCTGCATAAGGATGGGAGCAGAGCTGAACCTCTCCTTTAGAAACACAAAAGCTTCAATGGCCTCAGTAGTCCACTGAACCGCATTAGCACCTTTCCTGGTGAGATTGGTCAGTGGTTTGACAATAATAGTAAAAATTTTAATGAATTTTCTGTAATAATTGGCGAAACCCAAAAACCTCTGTATCGATTTCAAACCAATAGGCCTAGGCCATTCCTGAACCGCCTGAACCTTCACAGGGTCCATCTCAAAGCCCTCGCTGGAGATAATGTAGCCCAAAAAACTAATTCTCTGGACAGCGAACTCACATTTCTCCAGCTTAGCAAAAAGCGAATTGTCAATTAATAACTGTAATACCTCACGTACGCTCCGCCAATGAGAATCCAGATCCGGTGAATAAATCAAAATGTCATCCAAATACACAACCACATTTTTGCCGATCAAAGGTCTAAGGATGTCATTAATAAGATTCTGAAAAAATGCTGGAGCATTGGTGAGACCAAAAGGCATAACCAGATTCTCAAAATGACCCACAGGAGTGTTAAAAGCAGCCTTCCATTCATCACCCTCCTTCATGCGCAACAAATTGTATGCCCCTCGGAGATCAATTTTAGAGAACCACTTGGCCCCTACTAACTGGTTAAACAAATCAGGAATCAATGGCAGTGGGTAAGGTACAGTAATTGTGTACAGTAATTTTATTAATCTCACGAAAATCCAGACAAGGACGTAAACCGCCGTCCTTTTTTTTAACAAAAAAAAATCCAACAGCCTCAGGAGACTTGGAAGGCCTAATGTGACCGGCAGCCAAGCTTGTCTGTATGTATTCCTCCAAAGCCTTTCTCTCAGGAATAGTAAGATTAAATAAACGACTTTTAGGAAGAGTCGCTCCAGGGACAAATTCAATGGTACAATCATAGTCTCTATGGGGAGGCAAAATTTGTGACTCCTCCTCAGAAAAAACTCTCCAAAAATCCTGAATAGGTACAGGTAATTCCCCTTTTTCCACCGCAGCAATACGTCCGTTACAACACTTGTCATAACACTTAGGGCTCCAGGACTTAATTTCATTGGTAGACCAATCCAGTACAGGATTGTGCAATTTTAACCAGGGTAACCCCAAAATTACTGGAGAAGGCAAATTATTTAATACCACCAAATCCAAATTTTCTTGGTGAATACCATTAATAGTGAGGGGAAATTCACAGACCTTGTGAGTAACACTCTTCAAGGGGGAGCCATCGACAGAAACCACAGCAATAGGGGATGACAAAGGTTTTGGTTTTAATTTAAGTTTTTCCAAGAATCCCCCATCAATCACATTCAGAGTAGAACCACAATCCACAAATATCCGAAATTCAATTAATTCTTCCTGAGCAGCAGTAGTAGCAGAAAGAAATACCCCCTTAGTATTTAAACACGCAATACGGGCGTAACTGACCTTTTTTTTTTCTTTGTTCATACGAAGCACACAGTTCTTAATAAAATGGTCAGATTTCCCGCAATAAAAGCACAAACCTTCAGAAGATCTGCGGTCTTTTTCCTGAGAGCGGGGTGCCACCGCCCCAATCTCCATCGGCTCTCCAAAGTCAGTACAGACCCTCTCAAGACTCGGAGCTGACATGGCAGAGGATTTACTCTCATTAACCCTTGCACGCAGTCTCCAGTCCACCCGTATAGCTAATTGCATTGCCTCCTGCAAGTTTCCAGGTGTGGGATAAGCAATCAGCAAATCCTTAACCCTTTCACCTAGCCCCGCAAGAAACAAATTTTTCAAAGCTGAATCGTTCCACCCCGCCTGGGCAGACCACCGACGGAAGTGAGAACAATATTTTTCCACATTACCTGATCCCTGCCACAAACGTCTCAATTCAGTCTCAGCTGATGAGACACGATCAGGATCATCATACAACAAACCCAAAGCAGAAAAAAAAACTATCCACTGATCTAAAGTATGGATCACTAGGTTGGAGAGAAAAGGCCCATCCCTGAAGTTCTTTGCGCAAAAGTGACATTATGAACCCTATGCGCTGTGATTCATCACCAGAGGATCTGGGTCTCAAACGAAAATACAACAAACAAGCATTTTTAAAGGAAAAAAATTCTTCTTCATCACCAAAATTTAAATCAGGCAAACGTACCTTTGGCTCCACAAAATGTGCTCCAGAACAGCTACTCATGTGTTGTTGGAGCTCGGCCACCTCCAGAGAGAGTCCCTGCAGGCGTTGAGCCAAATTCTGAACCGACACCATGATGGAAACTGGAAGTCTTTCCTTAGAGATATTTTTGGGCTGGACTTACTGTTATGATCTGCTACAAGCACTAAGGAAAGAAAGGAGATCTGTCCCTACAATAGAACTAAGCTAGATCCCTACGATGTAACGGGGAACCTGATCCTGCGATAAGACCCGCTAAAGTCCTCGGCTAGTCTGTACGAAGACCTATAGATGCAAGGGAGGGATCCCTACAAGAACTAGGGACTGGGATAAAGTTGGACACCTCCTAGCAGAAATTGTAGCAGTAAAAGACAAACACACAACATAGAACATAAAGGTCCGAAGACCTAGCTAAACTGGCTGAGAAAGGTAACTAAGCACCAGGCTAACTTAACAGTAGAAATTACAATGAAGTCCAGCAAGGCCAGGAGGGCGGAGCCGGATTAAATAGGCAAAAACGGTCATGTGACCAGCAAGATAGAAATAACCTAACAGGAGAGTTCTAACACCACTCTTACAAGGGGCATTACAACCGTCTTGTTAAGCTACTGTGACCTCCACCACTCTTCCAAGGGGCATTAAAACTGTCTTGTTAAACCACTCTGAACTCCACAGCTCTTCCAAGGGGCATTAAAACCGTCTTGTTAAGCTACTGTGACCTCCACCACTCTTCCAAGGGGCATTAATACCGTCTTGTTAAGCTACTGTGACCTCCACCACTCTTCCAAGGGGCATTAAACCCAACTTGTTAAACCACTTTGAACTCCACAGCTCTTCCAAGGGGCATTAAAACCATCTTGTTAAGCTACTGTTACCTCCACCACTCTTCCAAGGGGCATTAAAACTGTCTTGTTAAGCTACTGTGACCTCCACCACTCTTCCAAGGGGCATTAAAACCATCTTGTTAAGCTACTGTGACCTCCACAACTCTTCCAAGGGGCATTAAAACCATCTTGTTAAACCACTCTGACCTCCACGTCTCTTCCAAGGGGCATTAAAATCGTCTTGTTAAACCACTCTGAACTCCACAGCTCTTCCAAGGGGCATTGAAATGTTGTTTTTAATTAACTGTAACCTCCACGACTCTTCCAATGGTCATTGCATTTTCTCCTAATTTTAGTCAGCTTTTGCTTTTCTATGCATAGGCGAACACTAAGGGAGACCCACTCCCCAATAATGGGTAGAAGGTTTTAAGTACGCTGTAATCCATGTCTGTTTCAAGGGGCATTGCAGTTCCTCATAATTTTTGAAAAGCCTTCCATTCACTGCTTAGGCCAACAGTGTACAGGAGACCCAGTTGCTATAAATGGAAAAAACGGTTTAGTTAAGGCCCTCTGACCTCCATGTCACTTCCAAGGGGCATTGGAATGCCTCGAAATTTTTGGTAGGCATTGCACTCACTGTATGCCCTATAGCTGTGTAGCCGAACCTCTCCTTTTGGTACAGAAACATATCCTACCAGACATGTGTGGTTGACTGGCCTGATATTGATGTGAATGGTCCCTGTTCCTCCTGTTCTTTCTCCTGTGCCACCACCTCATCCATCATTCTTCACCTGAAGCTTTGTTTTAACGGGAGTCATAGAACTGGGATAGTAGCAGGAAAACATCCAGCAATCTTCGGAGGGGGTAGGATATGTGCCAAAATGCTGACCACCTCAGGCCTAGCCGCTACTACATGCATGCGCTTGCATTCCAAGGAACAGAAAGCTAAGGAGATGGATGGCCTCATGATTATGAATAATTTACTCGTTGTGTAGGAGGCCGACCACTGCTGCTGTCTACCTTCTAAACTTTGTGTTGAAGCCTGATTGACCCAGGACCCGCAATCCTCTATGTCTGGAGGACGTGTTACATTTCAGTGTCCAACTGTGTCCCGGCTTCCACAATATTAACCCAGTGTGACGGCGTCAGTCAGATGGACCATCCCTGGCCACATTCACTTGTCCACGTGTTTGTGGTTAGGCTGTCCTTCAAATAGGGGCAACTGGGGACCGTATATGGACACTCGGCCGCCCCCAGGCGGCTGGGGACCGTGTGTGGGCACCTGGCCACGGGGCGGCTGGGAACTGAGTATGGACTCCCGGCCGCCGGGCGGCTGGGGACTGAGTATGGATACCAGGCACCGACGCAGCCATGACGTTGTGGTGGCCAGATTCCACCTCCACATGCCTAAAAGGCCCAATTTCAAGTGCAAGCAAGCAAACAGTATGGTATTGCAGCCTGGGGGTGGGTGGGTGGCAGGCTGCATACTTGCACTTGTATTGCAAGGAATGGGGGAGGTACAATTGAACACTGCCCTGGGACAAGGACTTGCAAGTCTGATGCGGCATGAATCACTTCTGATGGGCACACTTTTAGGCAGTGACCTGGGTGTCAGAGATGCTTCCAGGGGTCTTCCCCATGCTGTTCCCATGTCTTTTCAGCACTGTATGCATGTGTCACACAGCACATGGCCAGATAAGATTGTAAAATGTTAAAATGACATTTCCCGGTGAATGCATTTGTCACGGTTGAAAGCAATATAAAAGTGCAAAAACGCATACAAAATGCTACTTGTGAACATAGCCCAAGGTGTGGAGGAGTATTTTTGTTTTTGGTTATTTATTTTACCTCATACAGAAGTCTTTACCATGGAAAGGATGTTCCTTAACATATTTCACAGGAAAGCAGTTTCAGTTTCGTTTTTGAACGTTTTATTGTGAGCCCATAAAAGTGGCTTAATACCTCTGACCACGTTGTTGACAGCAGTGACCTGGGGGTCAGAAATGCTTCCTGGGGCGATCCCCATGCTGTCCCCATGTCATTTGAGCACTGTCATTATCGTTTTGGGCACTTTTTAGGCTTTCTACGGACTGCCGGGGGTGCCACCGCAAAAATGCTCGGGTCTCCCACAGACTAACATTGGGCTCGTTGCTCGGGTCGAGCACCCGAGTATCACGGTGAGCTCGGCGCAAGCTTCGAGCACCTGAGCATTTTAGTGCTCGCTCAACACTAGTAGCATCCCATGCACCCCTCCACCACCCCACATTTTTTAATGTAGCACAACCCCTTTAATATAATGTGGGGGTGACAAGACAGGGCTTAGAGTGTGGTATTCCCATCATTGTATTAAAGTTGACCATCTTGCTACACTGATTTCCTGACAGTTCAACAAAGAAAATCATGACATTAAATAGCAAAATGTAACAATTTAAATATTCGTGAAGTCTGGTATAGGTACACGCGACCCCCCCATATCTAGAAAGTCATTAATGTAACAACTTCGCCAGACCACAAAGCATGAGAAGCGTTTACAGTTGCCCATGTTTTGCTCCCCACCGATGGCTAGAAGATCACATGGTGCTCATACCACGTTATTGTACTACATAGTTTGGGTTATTATCTTACTTTCAATTCTAGGGTGTCCACTGATTCCTTAAAGCATGTCTGAAAATAATGCTCCTATTTCTGAAGGATTCGCAGTAGTGATGAGCAAGCGCTAAAATGCTCAGATACTCGTCGTACGAGTCAAGAAAATTGAAATGCTCGAGTGCTCAGACTGAGTAACGAGCCCAATGTAAGTCTATGAGAAACATTTTTCCGGTGGCTCCCCTGGCGGTCTGCAGAGGGTCTAAAAATTGCCCAAATTGATGGGAATAGTGCTCAATTGACATGGGAACAGCATGGGGAAGACCCCTGGAAGCATTTCTGACTCCCAGGTCACTGCTGTCAACAACATTGTCAGAGGTATTAAGTCACTTTTACGAACTCACAATAAAACATACAAAAACGAATCCAAAATGGATTTTCCTGGGAAATATGTTAAGGAACATCCTTTCCAGGGTAATGACTTGTATATAAGGCAAAATAAATATACAAAAGCAAAAATGCTCCTCCTCACCTTGGGCTATGTTCACACGTACCATTTTTGATGAGTTTTTGCAATTTTGCATTGCTTTCAACCAAGACAAATGCATTCACCAGGAAATGTCATTTTAACATTTTACAACTTTATCTGGTCATGTGGTGTGTGACACATCATCAGACACATCCTGTTTCATTTATGATGGAGGGACTCTGAAAGTCACAAAGCCTATTTTTATAAGGCCACCAGGCAGCCCTTACTTTTCCTAAAGGGCCAGCAGTCGGCCCTCACTATTGTTAGAGAGCCATTAGCCGACTATGCTTTGTTGTTCCCATTATTAACGAGTGGGTCTCCTATACTGTTATTGCGTATGCAGTAACTGCAACGGCTGCTAAAACTTTGGAGGAACTCCAATGCCCCTTGCAAGAGACGTAGAGGTTGGAGGGCCTCCTGAAAAAAATGCTCCCATTATTAGGAAGTGAGTCTCCCATACTGTTTGCCTATGCAGTGAAGCAACGGCTGCTAACATTTTGGAGTAACTCCAATGCCCCTTGCAAGAGACGTAGAGGTGGAAGGGCCTCCTAAAAACAATGTTCCCATTATTAGGAAGTGTGTCTCCCATAACGTTTGCCTATGCAGTGAAGCAATGGCTGCCAAAAATTTGGAGGAACTCCAATGTCCCTTGCAAGAGACGTAGATATGTTGATATGGTACATAATGTGGTGATTAGTGTTGAGCAAGTATGTTCTGGTCCGAGTATGCTCGGGCCGAGCTCCGAGTATTTACAGCTGCTCGGTGATATGGTTGAATCGCTCCAGTGTGCATGATTTGCAACTGTTTGACAGCTTTATTAAATGTGAGGAATGTGTAAGAAATAGACATTACTTACATGTACTAAAACTGATAAACAGTTGCAAATCATGCACACGGGAGCGATTCAACCATATCACCGAGCAGCTGTAAATACTCAGAGCTCGGCCCGAGCATACTCGGCGAAAGGGTTAATAGAACATACTCGCTCAACACTAGTGGTGATATGGTAGTGGAGGATGAGGGTGCGGAGAAGGAGGAGGACAAGAGCAAATAGACAAAATCAAGAAGCGTATACCCATGTATGGGTATGAAGACAGAGGTACATGGGAATAGAGTTAGACCTCCCAAAAAAAAGACACTTTATTTGAGTTTATGTTACGCTGCTATCATTCGGTGGTGTTGAGAAGTGTTTTTATAAGAGTCAGCCTGTAAGCATTTTCAGTTGACAGGCGGATGCGCCTATCGGTTATTATTCCACCGGTGGCACTAAAACCCCCTCTGACAAAACATTAGCGATAGGGCAGGCCAGGACCTCCAAGGCGTAGAGCCAGTTCATGCCATGTGTCCAGCTTGGATACCCAATAATTCTAAGGCACAGAGGAATCACAGAGGACATTGGTACGGTTAGCAAGGTACTCTCTCACCATCTTCCGAAACTTTTCATTCTTTGAGAGAGTACCCCACGCCTCAAGGCTTGTGCAATGGGAGGGTCTGAGAAAACTGTCACAGAACTATGACAGTGTTCCTCTGCCTCTGCTCGATTGCATTTGTGTCTCTCTCGCCTTTACTCCTTGGTTGTCCAACGAACTGTGACCTCTGCCGCCAGCGTTTTCAGATTTTCAGATTTTTTTAATAATTCCGAAGCAAGGGCCTTCTCTTACTGCACCATTTTATTAGGCCTGTCATGCAAGGGAATAAGAGACAAAAAGTTCTCCTTGTAGCGTGGGTCTAGAAGTGTCACCAACCAATAATGACTTTCACCCAAAATTTGGACAAGACGAGGTTCACGGGAAAGGCAACGTAACATAAAATCAACCACGTGTACCAGATTGCAAAGAGTCAAGACTTCCGTGTCCTCATCAAGAGGGCGACTGACCATACTCTCCTCCTCATCCTCCTCCTCTTCTTCCTCCTCCCTGTCCTCAGGCCATCCACGCTGAACAGACGGTATGACAGTTGTGCAAGTAGTACCGTCTATAGCGTAGGAAACTAGCTCCAGTTCTTCCTCCTCCTCCTCTTCCTCATTGTCGCCTAATCCACATTGGGATGAGATGAGACTGGGCTGTGTGTAATCATCCTGTATGGTTCCTTGCTCCATCTCATCATGCTCCGCCTGCTATGCATCCTCTTTAATTGTGAGCAGAGAGCGTTTCAGAAGACGGAGAAGAGGGATGGTGACGCTAATTATGTCGTCATCGCCGATCACCATCTTGGTGGAGTCGTCAAAGTTTTGGAGGATGTTAAATATGTCTGATATCCATGTCCACTCCTGAGGTGTTATGTTTGGAGACTGACCTGAAAACCGACGACCTTGTTGATGCTGGTAGTCAACAACTGCCCTCTTCTGGTCACAAATCCTTCCCAACATCTGCAATGTCCCAACACATGGGGACATTGCAGATCAGTCGGTGAGCTGTAAGCTGCAAATGCTGCTGAAGCACGGCAAGGGCGGCAGAAGATGTAGCTGACTTTCTAAAATGGGCACACAGGCGGCATAATTTGACAAGTAAAACCGACAGATCCGGGTAGGTTTTGATAAGCCATTGAACCATGAGGTTAAGCACACGGGCCAGGCATGGTACACGTATGAGCTCGCTTCACCTCAGAGCTACCACTAGATTCCGGCCATTGTCAAAAACGACCATGCCTGGCTGTGGGTTCAGCGGTGTCAGCCACAGGTCTGCCTGCTGTTTCAGAGCTGTCCACAACTCTTCAGCGTTGTGCAGTTTGTCACCTAAGCATATTAGCTTCAGCACAGCCTGTTGCAGCTTGGCAGAGGCAGTGCTGCAGTGCTTCCAGCTTGCGACTGATGTGGTCATTTCAGAGATGAAGGCTGAAGAGGATGAGGTGCAGGAGCTGTAGAATGTGGGGGCAACCCTGATTAACCCAGGGCCCGCATTTATCGACGTCGGGAGGATGTGTTCCATCCCAAGGTCCGACTGGGTCCCAGCTTCCACTATAGTAAGCCAGTGTGCCGTCAGCGAGATGTAGCGTCCTTGCCCACAAGCACTTGTCCACGTGTCTGTGGTTAGGATGACTTCCCCAGTAACTGCATTGTTGAGCGCACGTCTAATGTTGTGGGACACGTGCTCGTGTAATGCGGGAACGTCACACTGGGAGAAATAGTAGCGGCTGGGGACCGAGTACAGAGAGATGGCCGCCACCATCAGGCTGTGGAAAGCTTCCGTCTCCATGAGCCTAAAAGGCAACATTTCGAGCGCAAGCATTAACAAAATGTGTGAATTTAGTAGTGTGACCTGTGGGGCGTTGGCTGCGTATTTGCATTTACTTTCCAAGGACTAGGGTAGGGACAACTGAAAGCTGCACTTGGACGTGCTTGCTGATGGTGCTAGTTGAGAGTGTGCAAGGACAGGTGCAGGGCGGGAGGCATCTTGGCATGTACCATGGATAGGGGATTGGCGTGCACGCACAACAGCAGAACAAGCAGTGGTGTCACCCGCAGACACTGTTGCTGGACCCTGGGGTTCGGCCCACTTAGTAGGGTGCTTTGCTGACATGTGCCTGATCATGCAGGATGTGGTCAGGATGCTAGTTTTGCTACCCCTGCTGATGCTGGCAGGTGGTGCAAATGGCATTTTTGTGGTTATCTGCAGAGTCTTTAAAAAATAACCAGACTCGGAAAGACCTAACAGTTGTACTGGCAACTTCCGTCGTCTTGGCATTACGAGGAACGCTTTCCACTCTTGTGTCTGCGGCCATTACGCTGCTTCTTCCTGCCTTTTGTGGTGCTTCGCCTCCCTCCCCCTGTGTGCTGCTGTCCTCGCTCTAGATGTTCCCCTGCCAGGTTGGGTCAGTTACTATATCATCCACCACCTCGTCTTCCACTTCTGCACCCTGGTCCTCCTCCTGACTTTCTGGCAATTGTGTCTCATCATCATCATCATCCAACTCTTGCGACAGTAATTGCACTTTACCCACCATCGCCATCGTGTGACTGTGGCTGCTCCAATATTTGCGCATCGGTACACTCGTTCTCCTCTTGACTCACTTTAAGCTGGCTGAGCGAGAGGCCCGAATCTACAAATGGAAAAGTGAACAGCTCTTCTGAGTGTCCAAGTGTGGGATCACTTGTCTCCGGGCACTCGGCATGGTATGAGAAAGGAGGATCAGGGTGAGAAATATGCAGTCCAGACTCACGGCTGCTGAGAATTGACCATGTGGAAGGCAGGGTGGTGGTGGTGGTGGCTAAGTGACTGGAAGCATTATCTGCTATCCAACCAATAACCTATTGACACAGCTCTGTGTTCAATAGTGGTGTTCTGCGATCCCCTATTAATTGGGACAGGAAGGTCGAGCGACAAGATGTGGGTGTTTGTCGTGGCACAATTTCAGATTTCCCAACGTCCTCGGCCTCTGTATGTACCATCACCATCACGTCCACTTCCCCGTCCTTTGCCACGCACGTTGCCCATTTTTAATGGAGGACAATATTTTCTACGTTCATGAGAAATGGCTGATTTTGGAAAGCAGTTATATGTGATATGTCTGACAGAGAACTACAATTTTAAATAGCAGGCTTGTAATTTGCTAATACTATTCTTTACAGACACGTAGTGTGAATAGCTTGACCGACACACTGCAACGAAATGAAAATGGAAGAAATGTCTGACTTTTGAACAGTCTTATAGGTGATATGTCTGACAGAAAACCACTGTTTTAAATAGTAGACCTGTAATTTACTAATATTATTCTACACAGGGACCTAGTGTGAATAGCTTCACCGACACACTGCAACAGAATGGAAAAGGAGGCCAATACTTTCCACGTTCATTTTAAATTTCTGGATTATGAAAATATGGAACAGATCTGGCTTTACTGTGCAGTGAGAACAAGCAAATGGAGCAGAAAATTGGTATACTCTGGATTGCTTTTTAAGCAAATAACCAGAATTAAGATCAAAAAAAAAATTGCCTTTCTATGTCTAGAAATATCTGTAATTATTACAGCAGCAGCTGACAGGACGTTCAAGGATCCTCTTGTGCTGTATCATACACTGCAGTCTGCCACATATACTACCTGCCTGCCCGGCACTGATTATATGCAGCTGGATTAGTCCTCAGAAGGACTGTTAGTTCAGATGGATATATATATGTTGTGGAATACCTATACTAACAGTATGTTCAGTGGACCCTCTTGTGCTGTATCATGCACTGCAGTCTGTCACATACGCTGACTGCCTGCCTAACTCCTGCTATCACCACTGAATATATGCAGCTGGATTAGTCCTCAGAAGGATTGTTAGTTCAGTTGGATATATATATATGTTGTGGAGTACCTATACTAACTATAAACAAGCAAATCTCTCCTTGACGCAGCAGCAGCTCTCCCTTCTCTGCCTGATTCCGAGATAGACTGTCACAAGCATTGCGGCGCCCGGTGTTATATATACCTGATGAAGCTGTGTGGCCAGCCTATCACTGTAATGCCACAACCAACATGGTTACGGCATTACAGTGCGTGGCAGGCAATCCCTGCACGTTCATTGGCTCTATAAAAAGCGCCAAACATGCAGGGAGGAGACCCGAGTTTCCGCCCGAGCAACCTAGAAATACTTGCCGAGCACCAAGCTCGTCGAGCACAGTGATGCTCAGGTGAGTACCGAGCAGTGGCGAGCACATTCGTTCATCAAGGTCTCAGGGAGGACAGACCCTGGCGTGACGGCTTGCCTCTACGTCTAGCACATCTGGACTGCCTCTTGAGGTTGGGAGAAGTATTCCGGAAAGCGTAGTCACCCTGTGAGGATTCTGGGTGGGCAGTAGTCTCATTGGGCTGGAGGACTATTGCTCTACCCACACGCATTACCCGTCGGGGCTGCTCTGGGATATTGGGAAGTGAAGCTTCAGCAGGGGCTTCAGGGATAGGGTCCTCGAAGACCATACGAAAGGCCACCAGGAAGGCCTGCAGGTCAAGGACGACAGGATCCCATGCTTCCCATAGGGGGGTGACCCATTTCAAGGCATCACCCGCTAGGTAGTCAATCATAAAGGCCACTTTAGCCCAATCGGAAGGAAAATAGAGAGGGTAGGCCTTAAAGTGTAGCATGCATTGCTCCACAAATGCACGACACTGTCTTGGATCCCCATAGTAACGTGGCGGATCCGCAGGAACGAGAGCTGATAGATCCATCTGGACGGTGCGTAATTCGCCTGGAACTCAGCTAAGGAAAAAAAAAATTATTTATTTATTTTAATGCATGTATTCGCTGGAAAACTTCTCAGAGAGCGAAGGCCGTGGGGCTCAACGGGAACCATGGCCTGAGCATGCTGTTATGCACATGCCCGGGCTGAGCGGCGTGTGCGTGTGATTGTAGTGATTCCACTGGACCGTGCCGGAGAGTGAATGCCTGGAGGGGCTTAACTAGGTATTCACCCGATCCGACCAGGGTCGCACGACGGCATACGACGCCAGTGCACCAAGGAGGAACCGAGCAAAGGGACCAGGTGCTACTCCAGGACAGACCCCGGACACGGCTGTTGACCCACACAGGGGAATACAGGAACAGACTGGTAGGCTGGCACACAGACTGGTGGGTATAGGCAGGCACGACTGGTATGCAGGCAGGCGGGTAAGCAGGCAGGGGGGTACAGGCAAGCTCAGCTAGAGTGCAGACAGGGAGGCACTAGCAGGTAGGAACACAGGCGGGATAGGACCCAGTACACACTGGGACTCAGGAACAATACAGGCAGAGGGGTACAGGAAAGCACAGCTAGAGTGCAGACAGGGAGGCACTAGCAGGTAGGGACACTGGCGGGATAGGACCCAGTACACACTGGGACTCAGGAACAGAGCCACAGATGTGGCGGACAAACACAGCAGAGTGAGGCCGCCCAGAGAGGTGAGCGAGAACAGGGCAGGACAAGGCCGCCTGGAGCGGTGAGCAAGAGTAGAGCAGGACAAGGCCGCCAGGAGCGGTGAACAAAGGATCAGAGCTGAGCGAGACTGCAGGAGCAGTGAGCAAGAGTAAAGCAGGACGAGGCCGCCTGGAGCGGTGAACAAAGGATCAGAGCTGAGCGAGACTGCAGGAGCAGTGAGCAAGAGTAAAGCAGGACGAGGCCGCCTGGAGCGGTGAGCAAGAGTGGAGCGAGACTGCCGGAGCAGCGAGCAAAAGGGTCAGAGCGGAGCAAGGCTGCCGGAGCAGCGAGCAAAGGAGTCAGAGCAGGCTAGAACCGCCGGAGCGGTAAGCAAAGGAGTCAGAGCAGACTAGAACCGCCGGAGCGGTGAGCAAAGGAGTCAGAGCAGACTAGAACCGCCGGAGCGGTGAGCAAAGGAGTCAGAGCAGGCTAGAACCGCCGGAGCAGTGAGCAAAGGAGTCAGAGCAGGCAAGGCTGAGTAGGGGGGACAGGGCTCTGTTCACACGGAACAGACAGGAAGGGAAAGGCAGAGCCAGACACCCACAGGGTACTTGCAGTGAAGTAGCGAGTGGACCACAAACTCACAAACGGGAGTACAGAGACAACAGGCAGGAGTTAGGTACGAGTTCAGACTCTGCAGAAAAAGGAAAGGAACGGACATAGAGAAAAGACAGATGAAAGATAGGAGAGAGTACAGACTGGAACTGAGTGTACGGACGAGACCGACACAGGAGCGGGACACAGGAGCGGGTCTGGGAATACGGCCCCCAGAGAGGCGGGACGAACAGGCAAGGAGCGTGTTCAGACAGAACAGACAAGATACAGGTGCAGGTCTGGGTAATCGGCCCCCAGAGAGGCGGGACGAACAGGCAAGGAGCGTGTTCAGACAGGACAGACAAGATACAGGAACGGATCTAGGTAATCGGCCCCTAGAAGGCGGGAGGAACAGGCTAGGAGCGTGTTCAGACAGGACAGACAAGATACAGGAACGGATCTAGGTAATCGGCCCCTAGAAGGCGGGAGGAACAGGCTAGGAGCGTGTTCAGACAGGCCTGGAAATACAGCCTCCAGGAAAGGCAGCAGGCAAGAGTACACAGACAGGACTCAGTTCAGACACGGGAACTGATACCGCAAGGCAGGAGACAAAGACAGGACTCAGCTCAGACACGGGAACTGATACCGCAAGGCAGGAGACATAGACAGGACTCAGTTCAGACACGGGAACTGATACCGCAAGACAGGAGACAAAGAACGGGACCTGGCATCTTCAGAGTGAAAGCACACACTGAATGAAACACTATGCTCAGGCAGGGATAGATGGGAGCAGCTGAGCTATATACCAGGTGACAGACAGCAATAGGCTGAGGACGCACAAGGGGTGTGACCCACAGCAGGTACAAAAAGCAGGAAGTGATCGGGCGCCGCCCTTAAGCAGCAGAAACAGACACAAACAGACAGCATGGAGGGAAGCCAGAGAGACATTCTGGACTGGAGATCAAGTGCGCGCTCTTGCACAGTGGGAGATGGACCACCATGCAAGGACGCCGCCAGGTATGTTACATCTGTATCTTGACTGGAAAATAATTTGGGCTTTGTAGCAGTGTGCAGCACTGATCCTATTAGGCCATCTATAATAAGCTCCACCAGATTTAAAATTAAAAATAATTTTTAGCTGCATCTAGCCCGGAAAATAATTTTGGGGCTCCGAGATGCGCAAGACACATAAGTGCCTTCTTGCTGCACTACCTGCAGCATGACCCTCATATTGTCAGAATTCGAAGTAATCATGACTACTGGGTTGCCACACTCTTAGATCCCCCAAACTTTTCGATCAACCTTTTCATTTTAATAAAGACCAAAAAAATGGTCATTTTTGAAATTATAAGCATTAGCAGGTTGTTAGAAACTGAAATCAAACAGTTTTCAACTCAAATCTTTATTCTAGGTGATGTTACATTTTCACATAGGACCCCTTGTTCGAAAGGAGCTTCTGAACTCTCTCGTCCATTGAATTTGTCAGGTTTTGGATGGTTTCTGCTTCAATTGTTTTGCATGAGGACAGAATACCCTCCCAGAGCTGTTGCTTAGATGTGAACTGCCTCCCGCCATCATAGACACTCCTTTTAATGATGCTCCAAAGGTTCTGAATGGGGTAGAGGTCAGGGGAGCATGGGGGTCACACCATAAGTTTGTCCCCTTTTATGCCCATATCAGCCAGAGATGCAGATGTTTTATGTGCAGCATGAGATGGGGCATTATCATGCAGAAAAATGATCTTGCTGTGAAATACACGGTTCTTCTTCTTGAACCATGGCAGGAAGTGCTGTTTGAGAAAATCCACATACATTATGGAGTTCATCTTTAGCGCCTTCAGGGATCCTAAAGGGGCCGACAATCTCTCTCCCCATGATTCCAGCCCAAAACATTACTCCACCTCCTCCTTGTTGGCGCTGTAGCCGTGTTTGCGTGGGGTGTCCATCAACCAGCCATCCTCCACTCCATCCATCTGGACCATCGAGCGCTGCACGGCACTCATCCGTGAACAAAACAGTTTTGAAATCAGTCTTCATGTAATGTTTGGCCCACTGGAGCCGTTTCTGCTTGTGTGAAGTGGATAGAGGAGGTCGACAGGATGGCATATGCACAGCTGCAAACCTCTGAAGGACCCTGCATCTTGTTGTTCGGGGGACGTTGGAGGCACAAGCAGCTTCAAAAACTTGTCTGCTGCTATGACAAGGCTTTTTTGCCGCTTCTCTTTCAACCTGACGTAATTGCCTGTAGGAAAGAGTCCTCAATTTGCCCTTATCAGCACGCACACGTGTGTACTGTGAATCAGCTACATACTTCTTGATTGCCAAGACACTTCATCCTAAACACTCCACAATTTGTTGCTTCTCAGCAGCCGACACATCCTTTTTCTTTCCCATTTTGGCAGAAAATGTAGGCTGCTTAATAATGTGAGAGAGCCTTCTTAAGTAGTCTTGCCTTTCATTGAACACACCTGCCAAACTAATTAGCACAGGTGTCTGCAATTGCTTACAGTGATATAAAGAGCCCTGACACACATCACCATCAATGAGTTTAACTGACAAACAAACAAATTCTTCCCTTATCACTCCTAAACACTTTTTGCATAATAATTTGGAACGCGGTGTACATGTGCTTTTCCACAAAACACCAGCGGTTCACGTAGTGAATCTTACAGTTCTAACTTGCCAACCGTGGTCTGTATGGAATTGTTCAATAAAGGGCCCAAAATTAAGATAACATAGATGGGAGAGGTCTCTATGAATAGGAATTCCTAAGTATTTGATACCCTGTGAGGGCCAGGCAAAGGGAAAGTTGGACTGGATGGAATCCTATATGGATTTGGGGAGGGAGACATCGAGGGCCTCAGACTTCGCTGCATTGATTTTAAAATTTTACCATGTAACAAAGTGATCTATTTCAGCCATAACAGCATGGATGGATATATGTGATTGAGTGATATATACTAGGACATCATCAGCAAATAGAGAGCACTTGTACTCGGTGCCTCCCACCTCAATCCACCTAATATTGGGGTTATGGCGAATTGATGAGAGCAGGTGCTCCGTCACTAGGATGTATAAGAGAGGGGACAGAGGACATCCCTGCCTTGTCCCATTGGTGATTGTGAAAGGTGATGAAAATGTTCTGACGCACCCCCTGGGCCTTGGGACACCCGGAGCCGGACCCTTTTTGGTGGATGCTGGTGGTTGTAGTCTTCGTGGCGGCGACCCGGTTCCGTGGCTCAGGGCGGTCAAACCAGTGGCGGAACTATTTATGTGGTTTTGATGTTTAAATGTCCGACTACGCCACCCGTGGATTGCGGTCAGAGTGAACCGCCGCTACAGGGCAGACCGCTGAGGCTGGTGTTGTGGGTGCAGCAGAGCGTAGCATAACTCCCCACGGGAGGAGTATAGCCTCAGGGCAGTGTATGCGGAGGATGGGGGTGATGGTGCAGGGCAGCAGCAGTAACGACACGGAGTCAGTGATGCAGTCCAGGGCCTTTACTCACAGTTCTTATTATCCAGACCACGTCTGCAGGTAACGGCTGCCCACGTCGTACTGTGCTCACCAGGTGAGGGGCTCAGACAACTCCCAGATAACTTTGGAGCACTTCACAGGACCCCCTTTGTGTGTCCTTTGTCTGGCCTTTCTTACCAACACTTCTGTCCGGCTGCCTCGGGCCTCCTCTTGGTAAACTTGGCGCCAGTTTCCCTGACCCTATGTGGTGCCTTCCTAGCGGGTGTAGCGAGGGGCTGCGCCACATAAAATGTCAGAGCCTCCGGTTTCTAGCTGAGGGTCGTTTCCTGCCTCCACTAGTTCGTGGACCGGTCTCCCCCTTTGGCCTGACCCCTCCACGCAGGTGGATTCGGGCGTGCGGTGGCGACTCACCCGTCCGCACCCCTGGGATCCCTTCATTCCTCGTTCCTGGAGCCTTCTCCGCTCCTCTTCCTTCCTTCTCCCTCTTCCAGGCCTGGGCCTCTGTTACTAGGCCCGCCTCCGGAGCAGAGCTCATGCAGAGCCCCTGCTCCCTGCCACTTCTGCTCAGACTTCTCTGCACTGAACTAAGATGGTGCCCACCTTTTATACTAACTTCTCAATGCACCCAGGAACTGCTTCCTCCCTGCTCCTGCACTACAGGGTTCCCCTTCCTCAGTGTTCCCTCTCCCCACTCCAGCCAGGGACAGGGACTGTCGTGCCCATCTCAGGGGCATATTGGTCGCCCTGCCCCACGGCAATGTGGTGTAATGCATGCAGGTGTCGGGTCCTGATCCACACTCCATCCTTACCTGAGAGTGAGATATCACACCTCTGGGTGAGGTGCAATACGTCTGTAGCAACTGAGCCCTCAGGGTGCTACAGTTCCATTTATCTTCAGCCTAGGTGACGTATTGCGATACAGGGCCGTGATTTTGGCTATAAAAGGGTCCCCTAGACCCCTACCCCAAGCTTTTTAAGAGAATCATATATGGCGTGCCAGGAGACTCTATGGAATGCTTTCTCAGCATCCAACGAGAGTATCTAATTACAAATTTTTAACTGCATCTAGCCCAGGAAATACTTTGTGCCTAGTAGCAGTGTCTGCTAGTCAGCGGATTATCCCGGCTGTTAAGCAAGCTACACCACCTGTAGTTTAGACACTTAATTTTTTCAAAGGAAATGCTTCGGGACCATGGGATACTCAGTGAAGAGCATCAGGAGGCACCCCAAGGCATAGGGGCTGGGACTGGCAGTAGGATGCCTTGCGGTGGACAGCCGAGCTCGATCCTTATAAAAGCTTTTTAACTGCAGCAGCTTTAGTGGACGCTACTGGAGCTGGAATTACGCGGCTGCTGGCATGAGACTTGCCCTCCAATAGATCCTTGTAAATGGATTTAAAGTGTATTCATTCAAATTAGAGAGACAATTTAAATTAAAAATCTTAGAGCTGCCTCCACCACAGGGGGGCTCGCTCGACCCACCAGCGGACAGGCACCAGTATTGGGAGAGGGGGGCTGGCCATCAGGGTTCACCGCGGCTCTGGCACAAACCCGGCGACACGGAGGTGGCACGGGCAGGAGCGGACTGGCCGTGTCGGCTTCTCACTTTTTGGATTTTAGAAGGGCATGACATGCCTATATCTGTGTCTCCCCCTCCTTTTACTCCTCCACCTCTTTTCTTTTCGCATGACTATATGTACTTGTCACTTTTCCATGTGTTAGTTGTGTCTTCTGAGCAGTTTGTCAGCTTTTGGACACCTTTGAAGGTGTTTTCTATGTGTTTCTATGTGTTTTTGTTTGCCTGCCATTGGTTTTAACGGTGTTCGAAGGTGTTCGACGAACAGTTCGACGAACAGTTCGGCGAACACACGGGTGTTCGACGAACCGAACCGAACTCGAACACTACGGGGGTGGCTGAACACTAGTAACTACCTCAAAAAATACAACAGCATATTTGGGTAAACTGGATGGAAAAGACAAAAGAACTGAAGTCGTGACTTGTTTTACATTTTTATTGTTATTTTAACTGCTACAATGTTATGAAATACCATATATTAGCAAAAGAAAGTAGATGTTTAGTTGGCAGCAACAGTGCTGGAGATCCAGGAGTTGTAGTTACAGACCTTGGTGTAGACACCAGGATAGTCTCTGAGGGCACAGCCATATCCCCAGGAGACAATACCCTGCAGTTGTCCATTGCAGACCACGGGTCCACCAGAGTCACCCTGAAAAGATACAAATAGAATTTTTTAGCGCTTTATTGGTGCAGTAAATATCATGTATGTAAGTTGGAGACAAATCTGCATTTAATTATCTCACTGAGGGCACTGGAAACACGTGATACCCAACCACGTGGAACTGGAAATAGGTAGTTAAAAACCCAATGCTGACCCTTTATGTGTTGGTAAGTTTATATTCATTTTTAATGAAAATAAAAAATAATAGAGTAATTTTATTTAGATTGCTATTAGGAGATTTAAACTCTCTCACTCGTCTTCATTATGTACTGTATTTTCATTACTAATAAATACTTTATATCTTTACCAACACTTTGAGGGTCGGCATTAAGTTTTTAACTGCATAGTAAATATCATTTGTTAGCCAAATGCCCTCCTCTGACTCATCAACTAAACTGTCTGGCTGGGTCAAGCGTGTTTGTGTTCTCAATGGAATAAGCGGCTGCCAGACACCTCTGACGACTGCTTATTTCCTGTGAGAACAAGGGATTGGGCTTGTTCAAACAGAACATAAGGAAGAGCTTAGGCAACTCTATTCATGTTACATGCTTGGTCGGTGGGATCGATCAAAGTTCTAAAGCATAATGTATAGGTGTACCGTAAAGTGGTTCCATAGAATAGGAAAAAAAAATATGGATGAATGGATCTGAGCTTCAATGACATATGCAACCTAAAGACAAGCGGGGCACTGTTTGTGGAAGAAATCAGCCATGTTTTTCTAGTCCTCGAGAACAGCTTCCATCGTAGGGTTACAGATCTGAAATTCATTAACATTAAAAATTCACATTACCTGGCAGGAATCTTTGCCTCCTTCCAAGTATCCAACGCAGATCATGTTGCCGGTGATCTCTCCGGGGTAGGCGTTGCTACACTGGGCGGCAGTCAGGACGGGGGCATCCACACACTGGAGAAGGTTGGGCATGTTGGCTAAAAGTAAATGAAAATATCAGCATATTAAACCTCAAAATTAATAACGAGAGTCAGTCACCACCAAAGTCAAATTAAACCACTTATACAGTCTTATAGTGGACTTACCCCTATAAAAATCGCACCTACAATGTTATATTTTACATATACTTATCAGGGGCCCTTAATGCACCAGTGACATGGCTAAGGGCTTAGTGCACAGCTCCGTCACCATGCCTTTGCCTTGCTTGATTGAAAGCTATCCTTTTGAGCACTGACTGAATTGAACGCTCATGCTCACACTCCAGGAGAGCAGAGTGCACATGTACACATTGTCAGTGTGAACATGCTCCCATCCCCCTCATCCCTGCATTAACAAACTGGGCTCCTTCAGTGTGAGCATGGGCGTGCATGGTGGCTGATTCAATTCAAGTCAGGCAGCATGCTAAGCGATTACTGTCAATCAAACTAAGGGGAAGTGTGGAGGATGGTAATTGAGGGGGCGGAAAGGTGCACTGAGCTCTTGGCCACAACCAAGGGTGCACCAAGGACAGCTAATTTGCATATTTTATAAAATTATTTTTATGTAAAAGTAAAGTAGTAAAATCTACAGTCTTCTATATGACTGTGCAGTGGTTTAATTTAATTTGAGTTTTGGATTTCCTTTAACTGAATCTGGATAGGAAAGGAAACCTAACCACAGTGTTTCCGAGTCCTCTCTTGAAGTTCATTGTTAAAGTTTGGCACTTACTATCACAATATGTTTTCTACATGACTAATATCTTCATGATTAGATGTTTTTTTGTTTCCAAATCCTTAATATCTATCAGTCAGATGTTAATTGCTATTTCCAAGTCAGGTCATCCTACAAGTCCCTCCAAAGGTCTCATCACAGCACAATGATGCTGAAGGATTGGCTGGAGCCTATATTAGGCTTTGTTCACATCTTCAGGGGAGGCTCCATCACAAATTCTATAAAAAATAAAAATAAAAAAAAAAACGGGAAAAAAAAGTGTTGTGTTGTCTTCTGCACTATTTTTTACAGTAAAATGGAGGATGCTGTGGCAGAAATAATGAACTGTTATACAGTGAATTCCATTTTTCTGCCCTTGTGGCAGAACATAAAGCCAAATTCTGACTGCAGATGGAAAAATACCATAATGGTGTAATAGGTTATATGGTTTTGTTTTCTTGATTGGCTCAAAACTTCTAGGTTTTCAGATAAGAACACCAATTGATAAATGTATGATTGGTTGCAGTCAAACAGCTGGAACACACAACGATCACAAGAACAGTGTCCCTCAAGTGAATGTAGCTGTAGGTCCATTTATCATCTATAGTTGGGTCATCCTACTCCTCCTATAGACCTATAGACGTGGATAAAGTGGTGGTAATGCATGTATATCACTGTTATATTAACATGAGACTTTGGAACTACAGTTCTTGCGATAGGTTGGAGTCCCAGCAGTTGGATCTTCACTAATGACACATTTATTATCTCTCCTATGGATAAAAGTTTGTGCAGTAACATCTGTAAGTTTTTGAAAACATAATATTTTTTGGCATTTTTTATTTACTAGAGTTCTTTGAAAAAAAAATGTTCCTCTCTATGCAGTCTCCACCCCTGAGCAGTCTCTACCCCTGAGCTGTCTCCACCTCTGAGCAGTCTACTCTCCACGTTTGAGCAGTCTCCACCCCTGGGCAGTCTCTACCCCTGAGCGGTCTCCACCACTGAGCAGTCTACTTTCCATGTCTGAGAAGTCTTCACTTTTGAGCAAACTCCAACAAGGTAACATGTCCATAACCTCCTACTCAATTCCCATTGCCTTCATAACAATATTTATGATAATTCTGATAAATATCTTATATATTTTGTGACTTACTTCCACTGCTGAGGGTGTTGCCCCATCCGGAGATCAGACAGCTGGTACCGGCAGCAGGGCAGCCACTGGGCAGACCAATAGGCTGGACGTAGGAGTTGACGGAGGCGGCAGAAGCCAGCTTGATCAACATGATGTCATTGTCCAGGGTCCAGGAGCTGTAGCTGGCATGTCTGATGACTCTGGCGGAGTTGATGAACTGCTCGGTACCTTCACTGACAGCGATGTTGTGCTCTCCCAGTCTGACCTGTACGCTCCTGCAAGAAAATTACAAAGAATTTAATAAATATTATAATAAATATTATTCCACACATACTTGCTCTGGTGGACGAGCTCTAAAATGTTTGACTAAACTTGGGGAAAGATGTTAACTTGCTTTCCTGAATAGCACTATGCTTCTTCATAGCTTGTTTGTGGTTTTTCAGTTCAGCAGTAATTTCTGTAAGTTAAAGGGTTTACCATTGCACAAAAAAATGATGGCTGTAAATGACCCTTCCCAGAACCCTCAACAATCATCAGAAGAGAGATCAAACATTCTTGGTCATCAATATTTCAGTCCCACAAAATGTCTTGGTTGCCAGGAGGCCGTGCACTCCTGAAGTTTGAAAGTTTGGACCAGTGGAATGGTCTCACTACTGATCCAAGCTAATCGCCCTTCCATGCTGTTAGCAGAGGCACATTTGTCTCTGTAGTATGGGAAAAGCACTAGGGAACTGAAGAAGACCAGATCCAGCAACCCAACCAGCTTCGGAATGGCACTGACAAACTTCAAAGCATAGACTCAATGTGGCCAGAAACCTAAACAATGAGCTGTAAACTAAGGAATTAAAAATCCCTCTATCTTTGAAAACAAAGAAGATTTTTAACAAGAATTAAGCTGCAAAGTTGCTTATTTTTATAGGCACTTTGCAATTTTAACCATTCGGACAACCCCTTGAATGATTTTGTGATAATATATAAACCACCCCATGTCTAATATGATAGTAATCAGAGAAATCACAATTTTAAGAAATTAAACTAGTATGAAATGCACATGTGGCTATTCCACAATTTTAACAAAATTAAATAATTCAGTCTTGATTGAAATTCTGGTAACTTACGACTTGTAGCAGTGAGCGGCGGAGATCACCCACAGGCTGTTGATCAGGGATCCACCACAGAAGTGATAGCCGGAGTACAGGGACACCTGCCAGGGTACGGAGTTTTTGGCACAGGTGTAACCTCCCACAATCTTGTCATCATCCTCAAAAGCAGCTGAGAACATAACAATAAATCAAATTATATGATATTCATATTGGTGTCTTATTAATGTAACAAATGTATAAAGCTGAGAACATAATGAAAAACATAAAAAATCCTCAAAAGAGTTAATAGAAAATAAGTTATATCAATATGAAGAAAGCCCTGCACTCACCAGCTGCTCCGAGGAGCACACAGATTAGGAGAAGTTTCATGATGGATCCAGAATGAATATGGAGCATAAACCACAGATATTTATACCCAAAAAGCTATCACCCGTCTGCCCCCTCCTCACCCAAGAGAAAGTTAATCAGTATCCACATATCCTAAAATATACTTAGTATCTATGGATGAAGGCCACTTTCTTGGGAATGTTCTTCTGACCTGTTGATTAGATACAACATTGTATGATAATATTTTCATTCAGTAAGGTTCATTTAGTTTATGTATTGCTTGTCTTTCTGTTGGGTTATTAGGTGCTCTGCATGGGAGCAATTGCACATGTTTCACCAACAACCCTCTAAGTTCAGACATATGTTGCTGTTGGGAGGACAAATGCATTGACCAATGAGCGTGAGCGTGATGTCTCTGCTCTTAAAGTCCTTGTTCATTCTGACGTCCGTCCAAGTGCTGTGCATCTTTTTACTTCAAGTGTGCAAACGCCATCGCAGTTGATGTTGGAGCCAAGGAATATGTAATCGTTGACTATTTCGATCTCTTCATTGCCGAGCATTATATTGATGTTAGCTGTTTGCGCTGTTATCATGATCTTTGTATTCTTGACATTCAGATACAATCCTAGCTCACTCTCTTTTTTAACCCACAAAATAAGCTTCTCCAAATCCTTCTTATTCTCTGCCAGCAGGGTCATGCCTTCGGCATATCATAGATTGTTAATTGTTAATGTTTCTACCACCGATTTTCACTTCGATGTTGCTCTCATCCAAGCCTGTATTCCTGACCATTTCTGCATATATGTTGAAACCTGCTGGTGATAGAATACAGCCTTGTCGGGTGCCTTTACCAATCTCGAACCAGTCCATGACCCCATTTGTCATTCTTTCTGTGGCTTCTTGATTTTGGTAGAGTAATCTTATAATATGTACAAGGTGATGCAGTGTCCCCATTTTTTCCAGGCACTTCCATGATTTGTCATGTTCAATACTGTCAAAAGCTTTAGAGTAGTTAATGAAACACATGTGTAGCTCTTTTGGAATTCTCTTGCTTTTTTGCTTAAGTCACCGGAGGTTGGTGATGTGGCTATGGGTGCCTCTTCCCTTCCTGAACCCAACTTGCACGTCAGGCAGCTCCTTCTTGATGGCTGTAATTAGTTGCTGTTGGATGATCTTCAGGAGATCTGTGCTTGTAGGAGGTATCAGGGCGATGGTTCGATAGTTGACGCAGTTCTTCTTGTCTCCTTTCTTTGGTGTTGGAATGAACTCTGACCTCTTTCATTCCTTTGGCCACTCCTAGGTTCTCCATTTTCTTTGGCAGAGCGCTTTAAGTGCTTTTCATGGTATTGGCTTTAGCAGTTCTGCTGGAATCCCATCGATGCTGGGGGCTTCCCGTTTGGCCAGCTGTTTAACTGGCCATGCGACTTCTGCCTCCAGGATGTCAGGTTCCAGTTCCAACAGATCATCCTTTCCTACTTGCTCTCATGACTGTTCACTGTTTACAAGTACTGGGTGTACTCTTTCCATCTATCTCTTGTCTCCTGTTGATTGTGTAGCTCTTCCCTGTTATTCCCATGCACTGCCACTTACCTAGCTGATCAAAATAATGTAAAAGCCATCCCGCCACGTCTGTCTAGTGGCCTTATGTGAACATGCATTTACATTTTGCATGCACGTCAATTTACGATTCAGTTGAGACTCCCAGGTTTTTTCTTTGTAGTTTAGTGTGCTTCAGTACATATAAGGGTGTGGCCGCCCTTTGTCTGAGCTGTAAGGTTCATTCTGCCTCTCAGGTCCATGCTTCTACTAGGGTTCAGTCTCTCTGCCCTTATCCATATCTATGTCACTTAACAAATGGTAAGGTTTTAATATTAGAGTTAGGACTGTCCCATAAGGGTTGCCGTGACGTGGCGGAATGGCTTTTACATTATTTTGATCAAAATTATGTTAACTAAATACCCTTTATCATTTATCATTATTTTTATGCACTTGCGATTTATCCATTTACTTCCACTTATTTGGGTATTTTGCTTGTCTTTGGTTTTTCTCTGTCTAGTGGCCTTATGTGAACATGCATTTACATTTTGCATGCACATCAATTTACGTTTCAGTTCAGACTCCCAGGTTTTTGCTTGTCTTTGGTTTTTCTCTGTATTTAATTTCATGAATACAGAGTTGGATAATGGCCTGATCTGCAATGTGGTTTAAGAAATAACATGCATAAGCATGTCCGATCCACATTAAAAAAGCAGCCATAGAGTGTCCGGGAACCTTCCCCCACACTTTTCTTAGCCAGGGCTGCTTCTCGGCAGGGTTGGACGGGCCCACCAGAGAACCGTAGACTCCTCCGGTGGGCCCTGGCTTCTCCTTCAGGAGAGTTCATAGTGCCGAGGTGAGGCCATGATGATGATAGAGGCCACCATCTGCTTAGTTTTCTCTTACTTGGAATACAAGCGCAAGTATGCAGCCAGCCAGCCAGCCACCCACCCACAGGCCGCAACACTAAACTGCCAGACTTCTGGGCAGCTGCTTGCACTTGAAATGTGGCCTTTTAGGCTCGTGGAGGCGGAAGCTGTCCACAATCTTGTGGCGGCGACCGGGTATCCATACTCAGTCCCCAGCCGCCATTATTTTTCCCGGTATTGTCTCCGCCTCCCACAAGCATGGGTCCCACAACATTACCCGTGCCCTCTCCAGTGCACTTACTGGGAAGGACTGCCAACCACAAACACGTGGACATGTGAATGTTGCCAGGGACGGTACGGAGCCAGTCAACAGTTTTTTTTGCTGAGAGTTGTATTTAGCTCGGTGAAAGGACGGGCATAGAGGGAAACCGTATGTACTCCGGCTGTCATTTCTCCATCACCAGATTCCGCCCATTGTCACACACGACAATGCCTGGCTGTATGTTCAGCGGTGAGAGCCACAGATCAGGCTGTTGTGTTACAGCTTTCAACAACTCTGCAGCACTTGGCGGTTTGTCAATTAAGCTTTAAGCATGTTATCTTTAGCACAGCCTGTTGCTGCTTGGCCAAGGCAGAGCTGCAGTGCTGTCAGCTTGTGACTGATGTGGTCATTTCGGAGATGGAGGAGGAGGTGCAGGAGCTGAACAATATGATTACATTGGGGTTAAATTGGTGACGCTGTTTTTTATACTAAAGAAAGATCCTATTGTTTTGTTTTTTTTACGTTATTTTTTAAGACAAATGCATTCACCGGGAAAAGTCATTTTAACATTTTACAACCTTATCTGGCAATGTGGTGTGTGACACATCATCAGACACATCCTGTTTTATTTATGATGGAGGGACTCATAAAGCCTATTTTTATAGGGCCATCAGACGGCCCTTACTATTCTTAAAAGGCCAGCAGTCGGCCCTCGCTAATGTTAGAGAGCCATCAGCCGGCTATGCTTTGTTGTTCCTATTATTAACAAGTGGGTCTCCTATACTGTTATTGCGTATCCAGTGACTGCAAGGGTTGCCAAAAATTTGGACGCAACTCAATACCCCTTTGAAGAGACATAGAGGAGGGTCTCAGTAAAAAAACTATTCCCATTATAAAGGAGCGTGTCTCCTATAGTGGTAATGCCCATGCTGTGACTGCAAGGGCTGCCAAAATTTGGGAAAACCCCCACTAAGAATTTAAAGACACATAGAGCAGGGCCACAGTAACGACAAATTCCCATAAGAAAGGAGAGAGTCTGCTATACAGTTATAGGATATGCAGTGAGTCCAAGGGCTCACCAATTTTAGAAAAAACCCACTAAGAATTTAAAGACACATAGAGCAGTTCCACAGTAACAAGTACGACATGTTCCCATTATAAAGGAGAGGGTCTGCTATACAGTTATAGGGTATGCAGTGAGTCCAACGGCTGACCAATTTTAGGAAAAACCCCACTAAGAATTTAAAGACACACAGGGCAGGGCCACAGTAACACGTACGACATGTTCCCATTAGAAAGGAGAGAGTCTTCTATACAGTTATAGGGTATGCAGTGAGTCCAACGGCTGACCAAATTTAGGAAATACCCCACTAACAATTTAAAGAGACATAGAGCAGTAACGACAAATTCCCATTAGAAAGGAGAGAGTCTCCTATAGTGTTGGCCTATGCAGTGAATGCAAGGGCTGCCAAAAATTTGGAGGCACTTCAATGCCCCTTGGAAGAGACGTGGAGGAGGGCCTCATAAAAAATGTTCCCATTAGAAAGGAGCGGGCCTCCTATACTTGTAATGCCCATGCACAAGTGTATGGGCTGACAAGCATTTACCCCTGGGGGATATACATGAACATACTGTATAAATTTTGTTTTTTACGGGCATCATATGTGGGTGTTGCATCACGGACCACGGTCACCCTGGTGATATGGTGGTAGAGGATGAGGAGAAGGAGGAGGACAAGAGCAAATAGCCAAAATCAGGAAGCGTATACCCATGTGTGGGTGTGAAAAGGTGCATGGGAATACAGCTCCCAAAAAAAAGACACTGGATTGGAGTTTATGTTACCCTACTATCATTCGGTGGTGTTGAGAAGTCTGGCTCAATATAGCCCTTGTTCATTTATATAAGAGTCAGCCTGTCAGCATTTTCAGTTGACAGGCAGATGCGCTTATCAGTTATAATTCCACCAGCAGTACTAAAAACCCGCTCTGAAAAAACGCTGGCGGCAAGGCTGGCCAGGACCTTCAAGCCTTAGAGAGCCAGTTCATTCCACGTATCCAGCTTGGATACCCAATAATTATAAGGCACAGAGGAATCACGGAAGACGTTGGTACGGTCAGCAAGGTACTCCATCAGTATCTTCCAAAACTTTGCACTCCTTGTGAGAGTACCCCGCACCTCAGGGCCTGTGCGATGGGAGGGTCTGAGAAAACTCTCCCAGAACTTTGACAGTGTTCCCCTGCCTCTGCTGGATTGAAGTTGTGTCTCTCTTGCCTGTATTCGTTGGTTGTCCAACGAAGTGTACCCTCTGCTGCCAGTGTTTTCAGATGGGAATTTTTTTAATTGTTCCGCAACAAGGGCCTTCTGGTACGGCCCCATTTTTGTAGACCTGTCCGCCTCAGGAATAAGAGATATAAAGTTCTCCTTGTAGCATGGGTCTAGAAGTGTCATCAATCAGTAATGACTGTCACCCAAAATTTTGAGAACGCGAGGGTCATGGGAAAGGCAGCGTAACATTATCTCAGCCATGCGTGCCAGACTACTAACAGGCAAGACTTCCGTGTCCTCACCAAGAGAATGACTGACCATGCTCTCCTCCTCCTCCTCCTCTCTGTCCTCTAGCAAACCACGCTGAATAGACAGTATGACAGCTCTGCAGGTAGTACCATCTATAGTGCATGAAAGTAGCTCCTGTCCTTCCTCCTTCTCCTCTTCCTCATTGTCACCCAATCCACGTTGGGATGAGATGAGCCTTGGCTGTGTGTAATCACCCTGTATGGTTCCTTGCTCCATCTCATCGTGCTCCGCCTGCAATGCATCCTCTTTGATTGTGAGCAGAGAGCATTTCAGAAGACAGAGAAGCGGGATGGTGTCATCGCCGCTCACCATCTTGGTGGAGTCCTCAAAGTTTTGGAGGATGGCACATATGTCTGACATCCATGTCCACTCTTGAGGTCTTATGTGTGGAGTCTGATCTGAATACCGACGGCCTTGTTGATGCTGGTACTCAACAACTGCCCTCTTCTGCTCACAAATCCTTCCCAATATCTGCAGTGTAGAGTTCCAACACGTGGGGACATCACATACCAGTCTGGGAGCCGGAAGCTGCAAACACTGCTGAAACATGGCAAGGGCGGCTGAAGCTGTAGCTGACTTTCTAAAATGGGCACACAGGCGGCGTACTATAACAAGCAGATCCGGCAGCTCTGGGTAGGATTTGAGAAACTGCTGAACCACGAGGTTAAGCACATGGGCCAGGCATGGTACGTGTGTGAGCTCGCCTCGCCTCAGAGCTGCCACCAGGTTCCGGCCATTGTCACACACGACCATGTTTGGCTGTAGGTTCAGCGGTGTGAGCCACAGATCTGCCTGGTCTTTCAGATCTGTCCACAACTCTTCAGCATTGTTCGGTTTGTCACCTAATCATATTAGCTTCAGCACAGCCTGTTGCCGCTTGGCCGAGGCAGTGCTGCAGTGCTTCCAGCTTGTGACTGATGTGGTAATTTCGGAGATGGAGGCTGAAGAGGAGGAGGAGGCTGAGTAGGATGAGGTGCAGGAGCTGTAGACCGTGGGGGCTACCTTGATTGACCTAGGAAAAGTGAACAGCTTTTCGGAGTGTCCAAGTGTGGGATCAGTTGTCTCCGGGCACTCGGCATGGTGGGAGGAAGGAGGATCAGGGTGAGGAATATGCGGTCCAGACTCACGGCTACTGAGGCTTGACCGTGTGGAAGACATGGTGGTGGTGGTGGTAGTGGCTAAGTGACTGGAAGCATTATCCGAAATCCAACCAACAACCTTTTGACACTGCTCTGGGTTCTATAGTGGTGTGCTTCGGTCCCCTAGGAATTGGGACAGGAAGGTCAGGCTAGAAGATGTGGGTGTTTGTTGTGGCACAATTTTAGTTTGCCCACGGCCTTGTCCTCGGCCTCTGCATGCACCATCACCATCACGTCCAGTTCCCCGTCCCTTGCCACGTGCCTTGCCAATTTTAAATGGAGGACAGTATCTTCCACGCTCACTACAAATGACTGAGTTTGGAGCGAACTTATACAGTATGTGATCCGTGTGACGGAGAAAACAGAGTTTTAAATACCTGGCCTGTAGGTAAGTAGTTTGAACAGCAAACTGGTGTGAATTGCTTCACTGACACACTAAAGGAAATTTTTAATGGAGGTCAGAAATGGCAGTATTTTCTAACAACATATATGTGATCCGTGTGATGGAAAAAACAGAATTTTAAATACCTGGCCTGTAGTTAAGTAGTTTGAAAAGCAAACTGGTGTGAATTGCTTCACTGACACACTGAAAGAATTTTTTAATGGAGGCCAGAAATGGCAGTATTTTCTGACAACGTATATGTGATCTGTTTGACGGAGAAAACACAGTTTTAAATAGCTGGATTTCTAGCGCTGTAATATGGAAAGGACCTGGCTGTAATCTGCAGTGCCAACAAGCAAATGGCACAGAAAAACTGTGTTCTCTGGATTGCTTTTTAAGCAAATAATGAGGATTAAGATCCAAAAAAAGTATTCCTGGCCCCTGAGACCTGGGCCTTTGTATAGAAATATCTAACAGCAGCAGAAGGCAGAATTGGAATGGAGCCTCTATTGCGCTGAAAATACTGCCATTTCTGGCATCCATTAAAAGAAAATTCAGTGTGTCAGGGAAGCAATTGACACCAGTTTTCTGTTCAAAATAGTTAACTACAGGCCAGGTATTTAAAACTGTGGTTTGTCCGTCACACGGATCACATATACGTTTTCAGAAAATACTGTCATTTCTGGCCTCCATTAAAAATTAGTTTCAGTGTGTCAGTGAAGCAATTGACACCAGTTTGCTGTTCAAAATAGTTACCGACAGGCCAGGTATTTGAAACTGTGTTTTCTCCGTCACATGGATCACATGTTCGTTTTCAGAAAATACTGCCATTTCTGGCCTCCATTAAATTTTTTTTCCTTGTGTTAAAGTTTTTGACACCGGTTTGCTGTTCAAAATAGTTACCTACAGGCCAGGTATTTAAAACTGTGTTTTCTCCTTCACACGGATCACAAATAAGTTCGCTCCAAATTCAGTCATTTGTTGTGAGCGTGGAAAATATTGTCCTCCATTTAAAATGGGAAAGGCACGTGGCAAGAGATGGGGAACTGGACATGATGGTGATGATGCTGCATGCAGAGTCCGAGAGCATGGGCAACCTGAAATTGTGCCACAACAAACACCCACATCTTCTCGCTCGACCTTCCTGTCCCAATTAATAGGGGACAGCAGAACACCACTATAGAACACAGAGCAGTGTCAAAAGGTTGTTGGTTGGATAGCAGATAATGCTTTCAGTCACTTTACCACCACCACCACCACCTTGTCTTCCACACAGTCAAGTCTCAGTAGCTGTGAGTCTGGACCGCATATTCCTCAACCTGAACCTCCTTCCTCCCACCATGCCAAGTTCCCAGAGACAACTGATCCCACACTTGGACACTCCGAAGAGCTGTTCACTTTTCCATTTATAGATTCGGGCCTCTCGCCCGGTCCACTTGAAACAGGGCAAGAGGAGATCGCATGTAGCAATGACCAAATATTTGAGCAGCCATGGTCACACGAAGGCGACGGTGGGAAAGTGTCACAAGAGGTGGACGATGATGAGACACAATTGCCAGAAAGTCAGTAGGAGGACCAGAGTGCGGAAGTGGAAGACGAGATGGTGGATGACCCAACCTGGCAGGAGGACATGCAGAGCAAGAACAGCAGGACACAGGAGGAGGGAGGCAGAGCACCCCAACAGGCAGGAAGAAGCAGTGTGGTGGCCGCAGAAAGAAGGCAGGCAACCATTCCCCGAAACACCAACATGAAGGAAGTTGCCAGTACAACTGTTAGGTCTTCCCAAGTCTGGTTGTTTTTTAAAGACTCTGCCGATAACCCCAAAAAGGCCATTTGCACCACCTGCCAGGCCAGCATCTGCAGGGGGGGCAAAACGACCAGCCTGACCACTACCAGCATGATCAGGCACATGGCAGCAAAGCACCCGACTTTGTGGGCCAAACCCCAGGGTCCAGGAACAGTGTCTGCAGTTGGCACCATTGCTTCTTCCGCTGTTGTGCATGCAAGCCAATCCCCTGTCCATGGTGCATGCGAAGATGCCTCCTGCCCTGCACCTGTCGTTGCACACTCTCAAGTAGCAGCATCAGGAAGCACGTCCATGTCATTGTCCCAGCGCAGTGTTCAGTTGTCCATACCCCAGTCCTTGGAACGCAAGCGCAAATATGCAGCCAACGCCCCACAGGCCACACGACTAAATTCCCACATTTCACGACTGCTTGCGCTCGAAATGTTGCCTTTTAGGCTCGTGGAGTTGTAAGCATTCCCCAACTTGATGGCGGCGGCCATCCCTCGGTACTCAGTCCCCAGCCGCCACTATTTCTCCCGGTGTGCTGTCCCCGCATTACAGAAGCACGTGTCCCAAAACATTAGCCGTGCCCTCAACAACGCAGTTACCGGGAAAAGTCCACCTAACCACGGAAACGTGGACAAGTGCTTGTGGGCAGGGACTGTACATCTCGCTGACGGCACACTGGGTTAACATAGTGGAAGCAGGGACCCAGTCGGACCTCGGGACGGAACACATCCTCCCGACGCTAAGGATTGTGGGCCCTAGGTCAATCAGGATTGCCCCCACAGTCTACTGCTCCTGCACTTCATCCTCCTCATCCTACTCCTCCTCTTCAGCCTCCATTTCCGAAATGACCACATCAGTCACAAGCTGGAAGCACTGCAGCACTGCCTCGGCCAAGCGGCAACAGGCTGTGCTGAAGTTAATATGCATAGGTGACAAACTGCACAATGCTTAAGAGTTGTGAACAGCTCTGAAAGAGCAGGCAGATCTGTGGCTCACACCGCTGAACCTACAGCCAGGCATGGTCGTGTGTGACAATGGCCGGAACCTGGTGGCGGCTCTGAGGCGAGGCGAGCTCACACACGTTCCATGCCTGGCCCATGTGCTTAACCTCGTGGTTCAGCGGTTTCTCAAGTCCTACCCGGAGCTGATGGATCTGCTTGTTAAAGTACGCCGCCTGTGTACCCATTTTAGAAAGACACCTATAGCTTCCACCGCTCTTGCCGAGTTTCAGCAGCGTTTGCAGCTTCCGGCTCACAGACCGGTATGTGATGTCCCCACGCATTGGAACTCTACACTGCAGATGTTGGGAAGTATTTGTGAGCAGAAGAGGGCAGTTGTTGAGTACCAGCATCAACAAGGCCGTCGGTATTCAGTTCAGACTCCACACACAAGACCTCAGGAGTGGACAGGGATGTCAGACATATGTACCATCCTCCAAAACTTTGAGGACTCCACCAAGATGGTGAGCGGCGATGACGCCATAATTTGCATCACCATCCCGCTTCTCTGTCTTCTGAAACACTCTCTGCTCACAATCAAAGAGGATGCATTGCAGGCTGAGCACGATGAGATGGAGCAAGGAACCATACAGGGTGATTACACACAGCCCAGCCTCATCTCATCCCAGCCTGGATTGAGTGACAATGAGGAAGAGGAGGAGGAGGAGGAGAAGGAAGAACAGGAGCTAGTTTCAAGCGCTATAGATGGTACTACCTGCACAACTGTCATACCGTCTGTTCAGGGTTGATGGCCAGAAGACAGAGAGGAGGAGAGTATGGTCAGTCATCCTCTTGGTGAGGACACGGAAGTCTTGCCTGTTAGCAGTCTGGCACGCATGGCTGAGTTTATGTTATGCTGCCTTTCCCATGACCCTCGCGTTCTCAAAATTTTGGGTGACAGTCATTACTGGTTGGTGACACTTCTAGACCCACGCTACAAGGAGAACATTATATCTCTTATTCCTGAGGCGGACAGGTCTACAAAAATGGGGCCGTACCAGAAGGCCCTTGTTGCGGAACTATTAAAAAAATTCCCATCTGAAAACGCTGACAGCAGAGGGCACACTTCATTGGACAACCAAGGAGTACAGGCGAAAGAGACACAAATGCAGTCCAGCAGAGGCAGGGGAACACTGTCAAAGTTCTGGGACAGTTTTCTCAGACCCTCCCATTGCACAGGCCCTGAGTTGCGGTGTACTCTCACAAGGAGTGCAAAGTTTGGGAAGATGCTGAGGAAGTACCTTGCCGACCGTAGCAACGTCCTCCGTGATTCCGCTGTGCCTTATAATTATTGGGTATCCAATCTGGATACGTGGAATTAGCTGGCTCTCTACGCCTTGGAGGTACTGGGCTGCCTTGCCGCTAGCATTTTATCAGAGCAGGATTTTAGTGCCGCTGGTGGAATTATAACTGATAAGCGCATCTGCCTGTCGACTGAAAATGCTCACAGTCTGACTCTTATAAAAATGAACAAGGGCTGGATTGGGCCAGACTTCTCAACGCCACCGAATGATAGCAGGGTAACATAAACTCAAATACAGTGTCTTTTTTTGGGAAGTGTATTCCCATGCACCTTTCACACCCACACATGGGTATACGCTTCCTGATTTTGGCTATTTACTCTTGTCCTCCTCCTTCTCCTCATCCTCCACAATCATATCACCAGGGTGACTGGGGTCTGTGATGCAACACCCACAGAATTTTTTTAAAAGGTGTTTATGATGCCCGTAAAAAAAATAAATAAAACAATATGTTCATGTATACCCCCAGGGGTAAATCTTTGTCAGCCCACTTAGTGCATGGGCATTACAAGTATAGGAGAACCGCTCCTTTCTAATGGGAACATTTTTTTATGAGGCCTTTTAAGTCTCTTCCAAGGGACATTGGAGTGCATCCCAATTTTTGGCAGCCCTTGCATTCACTGCATAGGCCAACACTATGGGAGACTCTCTGCTTTCTAATGGGAATTTTTTGTTACTGTGGCCCTGCTCTATGTGTCTTTAAATTCTTAGTTAGGTTTTTCCTAAATTTGGTCAGCCGTTGGACTCACTGCATACCCTATAACTGTATAGCAGACCCTCTCCTTTCTAATGGGAACATGTCGTACTTGTTACTGTGGCCCTGCTCTATGTGTCTTTAAATTGTTAGTGGGGTTTTTCTTAAATTTGGTCAGCCGTTGGACTCACTGCGTACCCTATAACTGTATAGCAGACTCTCTTCTTTCTAATGGGAACATATCGCACTTGTTACTGTGGCCCTGCTCTACGTATCTTTAAATTCTTAGTGGGGTTTTTCCTAAATTTGGTCAGCCGTTGGACTCATTGCATACCCTATACCTGTATAGCAGACCCTCTCCTTTCTAATGGGAACATGTCGTACTTGTTACTGTGGAACTGCTCTATGTGTCTTTAAATTCTTAGTGGGGTTTTTCCTAAATTTGGTCAGCCGTTGGACTCACTGCATACCCTATAAATGTATACCAGACTCTCTCCTTTCTAATGGGAATTTGTCGTTACTATGGCCCTTCTCTGTGTCTTTAAATTCTTAGTGGGGTTTTTCCTAAATTTAGTTAGCCGTTGGACTCACTGCGTACCCTAGAACTGTATAGCAGACTCTCTTCTTTCTAATGGGAACATATCGCAGTTGTTACTGTGGCCCTGCTCTATGTGTCTTTAAATTCTTAGTGGGATTTTTCCTAAATTTGGTCAGCCGTTGGACTCACTGCATACCCTATAACTGTATAGCAGACTCTCTCCTTTCCAATGGGAATTTGTCGTTACTGTGGCCAAGCTCTATGTGTCTTTAAATTGTTATTGGGGTTTTTCCCAAATTTTGGCAGCCCTTGCAGTCACAGCATCGGCATTACCACTATAGGAGACCCGCTCCTTTATAATGGAAACATTTTTTTTACTGAGACCCTCCTCTATGTCTCTTTAAAGGGGTATTGGGTTGCGTCCAAATTTTTGGCAGCCCTTGCAGTCACTGCATACGCAATAACAGTATAGGAGACCCACTTGTTAATAATAGGAACAACAAAGCATAGCCGACTGCTGGCCATTTAAGAATAGTAAGGGCCGTCTAATGGCCCTATAAAAATATGCTTTATGACTTTCACAGTCCCTCCTTCATAAATGAAACAGGATGTGTCTGATGATGTGTCACACACCACATTGCCAGATAAGGTTGTAAAATGTTAAAATGACATTTCCCGGTGAATGTATTTGTCTTTAAAAAATAACGTAAAAAAAAAAAAACAACAATAGTATATTTCTTTAGTATAAAAAACAACGTCACCAATTTAACCTCAATGTAATCACATTGTTCAGCTCCTGTACCTCCTCCTCCATCTCCGAAATGACTACATCAGTCACAAGCTGACAGCACTGCAGCTCTGCCTTGGCCAAGCGGCAACAGGCTGTGCTGAAGATAACTTGCTTAATGCTTAGGTGACAAACCGCCCAGCGCTGCAGAGTTGTTGAAAGCTGTAACACAGCAGCCTGATGAGCCCCATAGCAGCTGCAAAGTTAGCTCTATCATGAACTCTCCTGAGGTAGAAGCCAGGGCACACCAGAGGATTCTCTGTTGGGATCGTCCAACGCTGCTGATAAGCAGTCCTGGCTAAGAAAAGTGTGTGGGAAGGTTCCCGGACACTCTGTGGCTGCTTTTTTACTGAGGTGGAAACACTTGCAAACACGGGGAGGACATACAAAGTCCTTGTGGATGTTGTCCTTGCTGGGATTTGAACCCAGGATCCCAGAGCTGCAAGGCTTCAGTGCTAACCACTGATCCAATGTGCTGCCGTTCACCCTCTAATATCTAACAGGCTGGAGAAACTTGCACCTAATGCCACTCTATCTTCAGCTCCTTTGTGAGAAAATAATGTATTTGGGCAACCACTCAGTCTACCAAATAAAATTCCTGAGAAGGAAATTGGGAATGGCTTCGCTACTAGTACTGGGGGCAGTGCTAATACCATGGCATCGTACCATAGTTTACTGGAAATATTCCAGGCTGGTAGGAGGCAAACAAATTCCCACAGAAAAGTACCAGCAGTAATGTTCAGGGACCCGCGCTTGTAGAAGGCGGAGACAACACCGGGAGAAATAGTGACGACTGGGGACCGAGTATGGACATGAGGCATGAGGCTGTGAAAAGCTTCCGCCTCCATGAGCCAAAAAGACCACATTTCAAGTCCAAGCAGCTGCCCAGAAATCTGGCAGTTTTGTATTGCGGCCAGTGGGTGGGTGGCTGGCTGTATACTTGCGCTTGCATTCCAAGTAACAGAAAACTAAGCAGATGGTGGTCTCTATCATCATCATGGCCTCATCTCGGCACTATTAACTCTCCTGAAGGAGAAGCCAGGGCCCACCTGAGGAGTATCCAGTTTTCTTGTGGGTCCGTCCATCCCTGCCGAGAAGCAGCCCTGGCTAAGAAAAGTGTGGGGGAAGGTTCCTGGACACTCTATGGCAGCTTTTTTAATGTGGATCGGACGTGCTTAGGCATGTTATTTCTCAAACCGCATTGCAGATCAGGCCATTGCCCAACTCTGTAGTCATGAAATTAAATGCGCAAAGAATGATGCTTTTGTGTCAAAGCACCACCGACAAGTATGGGTTGATGTTGGACGGGCTGCCATTGCTTCTGCAACAATCTGCATTAGAGGACTCCCTGGGAGAAATGACACCCAGAGTAGATACGGTTTCCCTATATGCCAGTCCTTTCACCAAGCTAAAGAATATGGCTGTGGTGAAATACAACTCAGCAAAAAAAGCTGTGGACTGGCTCCGTACAGTCCCTGTCCACATTCACCTGTCCACATGTTTTGGTTAAGCGGTCCTTCCCATTAAGTGCACTGGGGAGGGCACGGGTAATGCTGTGGGACCAGTGCTTGTGGAAGGCGGAGACAATACCGGGAGAAATAATGGTGGCTGGGGACCAAGTATGGACACCCGGCCACCGCCGGCATAAGGTTATGAAAAGCTTCTGCCTCCACGAGCCTAAAAGGCCACATTTCAAGTGAAAGCAGCTTTAGAGGACTTCCTGGGAGAAATGACAGCTGGGTAGATATGGTTTCCCAAGTCCTTTCACCAAGCTAAACAATATGGCTGTGGTGAAATACAACTCAGCAAAAAAAGCTGTGGACTGGCTCCTTAGCATCCCTGGCCACATTCACCTGTCCACGTGTTTGTGGTTAGGCGGTCCTTCCCAGTAAGTGCACTGGCGAGGGCACTGGTAACGTTGTGGGACCCGTGCTTGTGGAAGGCGGAGACAATACCGGGAGAAATAGTGGTGGCTGGGGACCGAGTATGGATCCCCGGTCACCGCCGCCATAAGACTGTGGACAGCTTCCGCCACCACGAGCCTAAAAGGCCACATTTCAAGTGCAAGCAGCTGTCAAAAATTTGGCAATATAGTATTGCAGCTTGTGGGTGGGTGGGTGGCTGGCTGCATACTTGCGCTTGCATTCCAAGGAATGGGGTAGGGACAATTGAACGCTGCACTGGGACAAGGACGTGAACAGTGATTGTTGCAAGTCTGCAACGACAGGTGCATGGCGGGAGGCATCTTTGCATACGCCAAGGATCACTTATTATGGGCACACTTTTAGACAGTGACCTGGGAGTCAGAGATGCTTCCAGAGATCTTCCCCATGCTGTTCCCATGTCTTTTCAGCACTGTATGCATGTGTCTGATGATGTGTCACATACCACATGGCCAGATAAGGTTGTAAAATGTTAAAATGACATTTCCCAGTGAATGCATTTGTCTTGGTTGAAAGCAATGCAAAAGTGCAAAAATGCTATGTGTGAACATAGCCCAAGGTGTGGAGGAGTATTTTTGTTTTTGGTTATTTATTTTGCCTTATATACAAGTCATTACCCTGGAAAGGATGTTCCTTAACATATTTCCCAGGAAAATCCATTTTAGTTTCGTTTATGTATGTTTTATTGTGTGTCTGTAAAAGTGGCGTAATACTCTGATAACATTGTTGACAGAAGTGACCTGGGAGTCAGAAATGCTTCCAGGTGTCTTCCCCACGCTGTTCCCATGTCATTTGAGCACTGTTCCCTTCGATTTGGGCAATTTTTAGGCCTCTGCTGACCCCCGGGGGGAGTCGCCTGAGAAATACTCGAGTTTCCCATAGACTTACATTGGGCTTGTTGCTCGGGTCGAGCACCCAAGTATTCCAATTTGCTCGACCCGAACAATGAGTACTCGAGCATTTTAGTGCTCGCTCATCACTAAATATTATCATCATCATGTAAAAGGATTGGTTTATGATGAAAGAGGGAGCGTCAGAAGAGGATTATAAAAGAACAAGGGTGTGAAGGACTCCTCCTCTTTCCTTCCTCTACCCATAGAAGAACATAGAGGTTTTTGGTTATGTTGTTTATGTCACAGCTGGCAGGATTTGGTCCTGAAATTACCTGCTCACTGCCTTGCAGTGACTTGGCATGGTGGAATGTTTGGGAAGCAGGGTCATAAAAGTTTGTAAAAGATTTATTTGGATAATAACCCAACACTGTTATTCTGTGTATTATTATTTGGATGAGTTTCTCAACCCAAGGCCATCCAAAAAATGTGGTCGTAAAAGTAGTCTTAGGGAAATTTAACATTACTTGTTCTACACTGTGTAAAAAAATTGTATTGGAGTATATGGCTAAAATGACATTCTCCCATGAAACCCAGTGTGTGTCTAGGCTTCACAGGCCTACCAACATGGCAGCCTTGTGGGCTTTCGTCAGAACTTTGGCTGCCATAACAATTCATTTGCACCCTGTGATCGCTCCATGGGTCACGGATAGGTGCCCAGAATGGCATGCCTACAGGACCATGCACATTAAGGGGTTGACAACTCAAATCACTGCTGTTACAGGTGGCTGATGGCTTTTTCATGGTTTCAACAAATGTTTTTGCTTCATTATCTCACCCTCTAAAAATTATCCAAAAATCACAACACATTCCTAGCTCCTATAAACTTTGAAAAAAGGAAGATCACAGATACTGAATCTGCATTTATGCCAGGACTGTTTAGATACTCAAAGACATAGAAGAACCTTGATAAATAACTTTATAGACCTCAGAATTTTTGTTTACTCTTGGACTCTTTTCAATTAAGACCTGCTAGATATTGTGAAATCAAATCTGGTGGGATTTCCCCTTTATAAGGCCTTATTGGGATGAGGTTCAGCTGCTCTTCCATCTTCTTTTTTGGACATTGTAGACCTCACCTTTTGTGGGTCAGGCTAACAAACCCTCAAAGTTAAAATTACATACTGCCATGCAGTTGATTCTGCATGTGGTTTGTCCTGATGAAGAAGTGATATACTTCGAAATGCGTTGACAAATAAACCGCTATTAAAACTCCTCAGTCCTGGGATTCATTATTGAACACCCTTGATCTAAAATCCCGGTATCATCGGCAGTGCAAAGTAAATCCCCAAAACTCCTTTACTCATCCTATAGCTTAACAGATACACCGACCAGATTCAATACAAAACATAGGCTTTGTACAGTATGCTTCTTATTGAAGTCGTATCCTGCTTTTTATGCTTGCTTAGATAGGAGCTATGCACTTCTCAGGGGTCTATTGTGGTGGGAGTCTCAGGACTCGATTGCCACCAATCTGAAGGCAATTCAAGTGCCAGCTAAATATGAAAAAATCAGATACACAGTTGAGCTACTCTTTAACCTACATTCTCTAGTGCCATAGGCTACATATGATGTTCCTTTGTATTCTCAAAAGAAAATTATTATTGAAAAGGAACTGAAACTGTGATTTGGTTTTAGATTTTTATTGATCTTTCAGCTGCTACAATGTTGTAAATAACCATATAGTAGCAAAAATAAAAAGTATATGAAAGTAAATGTTTAGTTGGCGGCAACGGTGCTGGAAATCCAGGAGTTGTAGTTGCAGACCTTGGTGTAGACACCAGGATAGTCCCTGAGGGCACAGCCATACCCCCAGGAGACAATACCCTGGAGCTGTCCATTGCAGACCACGGGTCCACCTGAGTCACCCTGGGAAGATGCAAAGAGAAATTGTTAGAATTTCATGGATTAATAAATATCAAGTAATTATATTCTAGGCAATGACCAGAGACATCTCTCTCGTAAACGTATAACAAGAAGATCCCAGTGCAAAATATGTCACAGGGATCCCCATCTACCATGTACCTTATATAATACCGGTGACTTGCAGAGGGAACCAGGATCCTTGCGATTGCTGTCTTAGCATCACCTACAGCTACAACCATAAACCTTCATAACCTTCTCAAATATGGCAACTTTTGCTATGGAAGACATGTTTTGGTAAAGATGGCCTAAATATCTTACAGACTTATTGCCTGAATGTCTGTTTGACCAACTTTAACATGCACATTTGGTTTGACTGATCATCTCAATTGTGGAGATTAATGTGCATGCTCTCCTGGCAGTGACAGTACCTGCACGAGATTTAGGCAAGAGGAGCCAGGTTACTGAACAAGCAGTGACCTCTCAGTCAAAGACCGGTGTCAGTCAGATGGGCCAGTGAATACCCAGATAGGAGAAGGCCTGCTGCACTTGCGACTCAATAGCATATACATTCATTGTTACTGAAGAACAAGAATACAGATTTCTTTGGATTTCTTCAAAAAAGGTATCAATTTAGTCTGCATTAAAACTCCATTATAGCCAGGTCTTTACAATCCAAAATGCTGCTGTCAGTTTTTCTTGACAAGAAGGGAATAAGCCATTACCAGAAATCTCTGGCAGTAGATAATCTCTAGTGAATTCAGAATGCTGGGATACCCAGTCCATCTGAATTAGTTGGTCGGTGCTCCACGAGGGTTCAGCCATTGTTCATCTATTGTATACAGGAACCAACACAGTCCAATTCTAGGGTCACGGATCTGACATTTATGGTATTAAAAAATTATATTACCTGGCAGGAATCTTTGCCTCCTTCCAAGTATCCAACGCAGATCATGTTGCCGGTGATCTCTCCTGGGTAAGCGTTGCTACACTGGGCGGCAGTCAGGACGGGGGCATCCACGCACTGGAGGAGGTTAGGCATGTTTGCTAAAAGTAAATTAACATTAAAAATTAACATATTGTATGTAGACACAAAAATTATTATCTTTATCTTGAAAAAAAAAAGAGAAATAATTTAACTAAACTAAAAAAAAAGTATTTTCTTTTTACGTTTTCCACATCCAATCATCTTTGAGTTCAACATTGGAAAATGGTGACTATGTAATTTCTGAAGTTTTTCATTTTCTCTTCTTTTATACATAGGATCTATCATATATCCTCAAAATAGACTATTGATGTCTAACTCCTGGAGATACCCCTTTTATGGGGCAATGCCATACAATGGCCAGTAAACCAGTTAAAGGACTGCATTCTTCTACATGCCCCACGTGGAATAGCAAATCATGTAGGCGATAGATAGATATATACCCTATTTTCCGTCTGTTTAAGTTTGGCTATCAATATTTCTTGATACCAAGAAGATCCATCAGAAACTACATCAGTTCTTGCTGATGGTTTTCTCCAAAGTGAGAAAGTAAGTGAAATTCATTTGTATTCTTACTCTTTAGTCTATGAAGCCCAAAAAAAGTTTGACGTTTTCCATTCACAATTGGTTTTAAATTGTTTAAAAAAAAAAAAAGAAAAGATTTTTATTTTTGCTTTTTCTTCTATTGTAAAAAAAATCTGACTGATAACATGTCAGTAATGCCTACTCCATTTCCATTTTTGAAAGTTCTGAATTCTGTATTTCATGACTTACTTCCACTGCTGAGCGTGTTGCCCCATCCGGAGATCAGACAGCTGGTGCCGGCAGCAGGGCAGCCACTGGGCAGACCAATAGGCTGGACGTAGGAGTTGACGGAGGCGGCAGAGGCCAGCTTGATCAACATGATGTCATTGTCCAGGGTCCAGGAGCTGTAGCTGGCATGTCTGATGACTCTGGCGGAGTTGATGAACTGCTCGGTACCTTCACTAACAGCGATGTTGTGCTCTCCCAGTCTGACCTGTACGCTCCTACAAAAAATGTATATTTTGATAAATTTCATCAAGAATAAAATAAAATGCTTAAAATGTCCCAGATGCAGAATTGTCATATTACAGAGGGAAATATGGAATACATAGCACACCATAGTTCACAGTCACAGCAGGATGATGTTACCTCTGACAGTGACACTATCCGTTTTATCAGTGTTCTGGATAAAATGTTCTTCCTAACCACAAATGACTAAGAGAGATAATTTTGGACCATTTTTTAATTTGAGAAAACACATGAAAAGACTGTCGCTATGCACTGTGCTATTAAATGGGCTCTTGGTTACTACCAGATTACCAGATGGTTCTATGGTGAGGTCGCATTGACATTACTAAGGCTGTGTTTATGCTAAAGACCTCGAAAGGGGTAGGATATAGTCCTAGAAGACCTCAGTGTTACACGTTTTTTCAAAGCAATTGGAGGCTTTGCAGTATTGCAATTTGTGGTGATTTGATTCACTGTAAATCAAATTTTGGGAAAAAAATTATCAAACCTGATACATTTTGAATTTCAAAAGATTTGATGTTCACTAATACTATGCAATAAAAGTCAAAAGTTTTTAAATTTACTTTTATGGCTTAGTTTTGGATCAAATTCTGGTAACTTACGACTTGTAGCAGTGAGCGGCGGAGATCACCCACAGGCTGTTGATCAGGGATCCACCACAGAAGTGGTAGCCGGAGTACAGGGACACCTGCCAGGGGACGGAGTTCTTGGCACAGGTGTAACCTCCTACAATCTTATCATCATCCTCAAAAGCAGCTGAGAACAATACAATTAACCAGGTTATATCTTGTTTCCATTCGTGTTTCATTAATGTAACAAATGTATAAAGGAAAATGATATATAAAGTATATGATCGAAATAATCAAAAATCCTCTCAAGAATCAATAGAAAATCAAATGTATTAAAAGGAACAATGGACTTCAAAAAAGAAACACCGGACTCACCAGCTGCTCCGAGGAGCACACAGATCAGGAGGAGTTTCATGATGGATGCAGAGTGAGTATGGAGCGTAAACCACAGATATTTATACCCAAAAAGTTACTACCCCTCTAACTCCTCCTCACCCAAGAGAAAGTTAATTAATATCTACATATCCTAAAATATACAATACTGATCTATGGATGAAGGTCACATTGAGGTGAATGACCTATTGAGTAGAAATAACCTTCTATACAGGACGGTAAATTTATTATATGTTACTTATGCTGTTTGTCTTTAGTCTGTGTTACTATAACTGATCAATTTAGGTGCATGATCCCAGCGTGATCTGCATGGGAGTGGTTGCACATGTCCCACCACCAGACTTATAGACTTTCTTTTATAGCTAACGCTAGACGTTTGGATTATTTTATGCTGCAGAATTTGCTGCGAATCCACAGAAATCCCAGTACAAATCCACGGTAGTTCCACCATATGTGAACATGGCCTATGCGCTCCAAAATACTTCTCCAAAGACTTTATTAAATTCTCAGTAAAGATATGGCATTGTCTTATTTATTAAAATATCCTGTCCCAGAGAATTTGCAATTGGATTCCCACGACTCGCCATAAAATGCTCACTACCATTTTACACAATGCATCAGACACAGAAGGCTCACATGTAATCTCAAGCACAACTGCATGGGTTAACTATAATATGTTGCAGCTGTCACAGCACATGATATAGCACAGCAAATCAGGAAGGACTCTCAGCGCCTGTATAAAAGCCGTGGCAGGGAGAGATAGGAAGAAAAGTCCTAAAACATTGGACAGATACTCCTGACAGTGTGTGTGGCACAACTGCAGCAGTGAACAAGAGTGTAGTAGTCTGCAAATAATACAGATTCAGTTGATTCTAATTTCTTGATATCTGCAAGCCCCAATATAGTCAAACAATGTGCGAATCAATTTGTGCAAATTGCCATAAAACAGCTGTCACCATACTACACATTGTAATAGATTGTATCTGTCATATTCTGTTTCATAGGCTTCTCAATAGTGATGAGCGAGTATGTTCTGTTAACCACTTCGCGCCAGAGTCTGTTTTTGCCTTCGTGACCGGGCCAATTTTTTCAATTCTGACCACTGTCACTTTATGAGGTAATTACTCTGGAACTCTTCAACGGATCCCACTGATTCTGAGATTGTTTTTTTGTGACATATTGTACTTCATGATAGTGGTAAAATTTCTTTGATATCACTTGCGTTTGATTGTGAAAAAATCGGAAATTTGGCGAAAATTTTGAAAATTTTGCAATTTTCAAACTTTGAATTTTCATGCCCTTTAATCAGAGAGATATGTCACACAAAATAGTTAATAAATAACATTGCCCACATGTCTACTTCACATCAGCACAATTTTGGAACCAAAATTTTTTTTTGTTAGGAAGCTATAAGAGTTAAAAGTTGACCAGCGATTTCTCATTTTTACAACAAAATTTACAAAAACATTTTTTTTAGGGACCACATCTTATTTGAAGTGACTTTGAGGAGCCTTTATAACAGAAAATACCCAAAAGTGATACCATTCTAAAAACTGCACCCCTCAAGGTGCTCAAAACCACATTCAAGAAGTTTATTAACCCTTCAGGTGCTTCACAGGAATTTTTGGAATGTGGAAGAAAACAATGAACATTTAACTTTTTTTCACAAAACTGCTACTTTAACCTCAAATTTTTAATTTTCACAAGGGCAGCCAGAAAAAATGGACCCCAAAATATGTTGTGTAATTTCTCCTGAGCACGCTGATACCCCATATGTGGTGCAAAGCCACTGTTTGGGTGCACGGCATGGCTTGGAAGGTAAGGAGCGCCATTTGACTTTTGGAATGGAAATTTGACTGGAATGGATAGCGGACGCCATGTTGCATTTGGAGAGCCCCAGAGGTGTCTAAACAGAGGAAACCCCCAACAAGTGACCCCATTTTGGAAACTAGACCCCTCAAGGAACTTATCTAGATGTGTGGTGAGCACCTTGAACCCCCAGGGGCTTCACAGAATTTTATAATGTTGAAGTGTGAAAATAAAAAAACACATTTTTAACACAAAACTGCTACTTTAGCCTCAAATTTTTAATTTTCACAAGGGCAGCCAGAAAAAATGGACCCCAAAATGTGTTGTGCAATTTCTCCTGAGCACGCTGATACACCATATGTGGTGCAAAGCCACTGTTTGGGCGCACGGCATGGCTTGGAAGGTAAGGAGCGCCATTTGACTTTTGGAATGGAAATTTGACTGGAATGGATAGCGGACGCCATGTTGCATTTGGAGAGCCCCTGAGGTGCCTAAACAGAGGAAACCCCCAACAAGTGACCCCATTTTGGAAACTAGACCCCTCAAGGAACTTATCTAGATGTGTGGTGAGCACCTTGAACCCCCAGGGGCTTCGCAGAATTTTATAATGTTGAAGTGTGAAAATAAAAAAACACATTTTTAACACAAAACTGCTACTTTAGCCTCAAATTTTTAATTTTCACAAGGGCAGCCAGAAAAAATGGACCCCAAAATGTGTTGTGCTATTTCTCCTGAGCACGCTGATACCCCATATGTGGTGCAAAGCCACTGTTTGGGCGCACGGCATGGCTTGGAAGGTAAGGAGCGCCATTTGACTTTTGGAATGGAAATTTGACTGGAATGGATAGCGGACGCCATGTTGCATTTGGAGAGCCCCTGAGGTGCCTAAACAGAGGAAACCCCCAACAAGTGACCCCATTTTGGAAACTAGACCCCTCAAGGAACTTATCTAGATGTGTGGTGAGCACCTTGAACCCCCAGGGGCTTCACAGAATTTTATAATGTTGAAGTGTGAAAATAAAAAAACACATTTTTAACACAAAACTGCTACTTTAGCCTCAAATTTTTAATTTTCACAAGGGCAGCCAGAAAAAATGGACCCCAAAATGTGTTGTGCAATTTCTCCTGAGCACGCTGATACCCCATATGTGGTGCAAAGCCACTGTTTGGGCGCACGGCATGGCTTGGAAGGTAAGGAGCGCCATTTGACTTTTGGAATGGAAATTTGACTGGAATGGATAGCGGACGCCATGTTGCATTTGGAGAGCCCCTGAGGTGCCTAAACAGAGGAAACCCCCAACAAGTGACCCCATTTTGGAAACTAGACCCCTCAAGGAACTTATCTAGATGTGTGGTGAGCACCTTGAACCCCCAGGGGCTTCACAGAATTTTATAATGTTGAAGTGTGAAAATAAAAAAACACATTTTTAACACAAAACTGCTACTTTAGCCTCAAATTTTTAATTTTCACAAGGGCAGCCAGAAAAAATGGACCCCAAAATGTGTTGTGCAATTTCTTCTGAGCACGCTGATACCCCATATGTGGTGCAAAGCCACTGTTTGGGCGCACGGCATGGCTTGGAAGGTAAGGAGCGCCATTTGACTTTTGGAATGGAAATTTGACTGGAATGGATAGCGGACGCCATGTTGCATTTGGAGAGCCCCTGAGGTGCCTAAACAGAGGAAACCCACAACAAGTGACCGAATTTTACAATCTACTCCTCTGTATAAATTAATCTAGTGGTGGGAAAATAAGTAGATAGGTAATAGGTAAATGGTCACTAAACCCATAGATGAATTCCCACAGAGGTGTCATTTCTATAATGGGGTCACTTCAGGGGGGATTATGCTGTTCTGGCACTTTTCAGAGTACCAGAGCTAAAGAATCCCCCCTGAAGTGACCCCATTTTGGAAATGAAACCCCTCTGGGAATTCATCTATGGGTTTAGTGACCATTTTAACTCAATGGATGATTTCCAGAAACAAGCACGCAATGGAAGGTTTAGATTCTGGAGAACCCCCCCTGGAAATTAAGTGAGCTCTACTCGAATGTGTCATTCACTAAATGAACCAAATGTTTGAATGACAAATTGGGATACATTTTTACAGTTTAAAAACGTGGCTCTGTGTGGAAGATTTTAAAGCAGTCAGTGACGCATAAGGCTGGCAATGATGGGCATTGTGGGCAATAGTAGCGGGTATCATGCCTCATTCCTCTCTTAGTACATACACAACATCTTTTCTGGGGGTTCCTTCTTGTTTCCGTTGCTGGAATAAGTGCAATAAAATGTCGCTCAGTGAGTCTTTTCACATCCTCAGATTCTAATGGATGAGCGGGGCTAACACTTTGAAAGACAAGATTTTCAATTACCTTTTCTTGATAATCAAGAAAAGGATCTGAATTTCCTGCTTTTTTGTACAACACAAAAGAATTGTATGTGGCCACCTGAAACAAATAAATAACCAACTTTTTATACCAGGTATAGGACTTTCTTGATACCTGGTATGGCTGTAGAACCTGGTCTGCAAGGTCCACACCCCCCATGTGTTTGTTGTAGTCAATGACTGACACAGGTTTTTGCTTCGGAGTGGTGGATCCTAGTTCTACAGTGGCCCTTGTGGCATCTGTGTGGATCGAGCTGAGGACAAAAATATCCCTCTTATCCCTATATTTCAGGGCAAGCAGCTCTCCGTTGCGTACAGCCCCTGACTGCCCCTTTTGAAACTTTTGGTTGACCAATGGTTGTGGAAACCCCTGACGGTTTTTACGGATGGTCCCACAAGCCCCGATGTTGTGTTCAACCAGACTTTTAAATAGGGGTATGCTGGTGTAATAATTGTCCACATATAGATTGTAGCCTTTTTGAAAAAATGGACTTATCAGCTCCCAAACAATTTTTCCAGATGTCCCCAGATAAGTAGGGCATCCTGGTGGGTTTAGTTGGCTATCTTTCCCCTCATATATGCGAAAAGCGGATGTGTATCCGGTTGAACTTTCGCACATTTTATAGAGCTTTATTCCAAACCTTGCCCTTTTAGATGGGATAAATTGCTTGAGGTGCAGTCTTCCTTTGAATTTTACAAGGGACTCGTCTATAGAAATATTTTGTGTTGGGGTGTAGAGGCTTAAGAATTTTTCTGACAAATTTTCAATGATGGGTCTAATTTTATATAACCTGTCATGTTCTGGGGCATTTCTGGGCAGGCATTGACTATTGTCGTTAAAATGCCAAAACCGCATGAGCATTTCATAACGGGTCCTAGGCAGAATGACTGAAAACATAGGGGTGGCTTGAACAAGGTGGTTGGACCAGTAGGATCGAATGCTTGGTTTTTTAACAAGCCCCATGGCAAATGTAAGTCCTAAAAAATTTTTTATTTCCGGGACATTAGTTGGTGTCCATAAATTTGCCCTAGCATAGTAAGATCGGGGATTCTGGCTTATGAATTGGGACGCGTATAAATTTGTTTGCACGACAATATGCTCTAGCAAGCTGTCTGTAAAAAACAAATTAAAAAAATGAATTGGTCCAAAATCTTCCACCTCCACATTTATACCAGGAGTGGCGTTGAAATCAGGGCTGAATGGAGCAGCCGAATCCGAAGCCTCCCATCTGGGAAATGCTAGATCATGTGGCAACGCCCCTTGTACACTGGCGTGCGCCAATTCACTAGTAGCAGGGACAGCGCTTGTACTGGGCAGTGTTCCCTGATTTGGAGACGTTTCTCCAGTAGCGCTATTTGCTCCTATTGCTGTACTGGTCCTTGGGCTTGAGGATGGAACAGAATCACTGCTCATTTCTGGGCTCTCAGTGTCGCCACTACTAAAGCCCTCAAAATCCATATCTCCATCTGAGATTGCGCTGTCATCAGTGTCAGAACACAGCAGGGCATACACCTCCTCTGCGGTATAAGTCTGACGGGCCATTTTATTTTTATATTTTTTGACTGGACTGAACGGACCGGACTGAAAGGACGGGACCGGACTGGACTGACCGGACTGATCTGACAGGACTGACTGACTGATCTGACAGGACTGACTGACTGATGTGACAGGACTGACTGACTGATCTGACAGGACTGACTTACTGACAGATCTGACAGGACTGACTGACTGACAGATCTGACTGACTGACAGATCTGACAGGACTGACTGACTGACAGATCTGACAGGACTGACAGATCTGACAGGACTGACTGACTGACAGATCTGACTGACTGACAGATCTGACAGGACTGACTGACTGACAGATCTGACAGGACTGACTGACTGACAGGACTGACTGACTGACAGATCTGACAGGACTGACTGACTGACAGATCTGACAGGACTGACTGACTGACAGATCTGACAGGACTGACTGACTGACAGGACTGACTGACTGACAGATCTGACAGGACTGACTGACAGATCTGACAGGACTGACTGACTGACAGATCTGACTGACAGATCTGACAGGACTGACAGATCTGACTGGACTGATCTGACAGGACTGACTGACTGACAGATCTGACTGGACTGATCTGACAGGACTGACTGATCTGACAGACTCACTAACCCTAACTCTTACTTTCTCTTTTATTTTTTATTTTTTTTACTTTCACAGTGGCAAGGCTGACAGCTCTTGTCACACTGTTTCTCCTCTGCTCTCTCACTGAGATCGGAGGAGAAACTGCATTTATCAGGCAGATCGCCCGGGAAAGTTTGTTGCTAAAACAAACTTCCCTGGTGATCTCTCTGATTGGCTGGTGTGACGCTGACATCATCGAGACCTGAGCCAATCAGGTCTCGATGATGTCAGAGGTCACAGCACCGGGATCCCCGCCGCTGACAGGTATGTGGGGGGTCCCGATCGCCGACCACCGGCTGTCCCTATCTTTTAAATGCCGCGATCGCTATGGATCGCGGCATCTAGAAGATAGGAACAGGTTAACATCATGGGGACCTGATCCAATCAGGTCCCCATGATGCCACATGTCAGAGCTATCGCTCTGAACCGGTACCGCAGCGCTAGCAGGACCCTGGGGGTCCTGAGCGCTGCGGGACCACCCACCGTTTTTAAACGTCGGCGCTGCACAGAGCCCAGGCAGCGCCGACGTTTATGTACAGTGGGCGGTCCTGAACCGGTTAACCCTTTCGGCGACCATGTTCAGGTGCTCGCCAAGTATCTTCAGCGTGCTCGGGTGTTTTAGTCAATCTATGTGCATTATTTGCGACTATCTGTCAGCTTTAATACATGTGAGGAATGCCTAAGAAGAAGCAATTCCTCACATGTATTAAAGCTGTCAAACAGTCGCAAATCATGAGTATGGAGTGATCCAAACATACTACCCGAGCACACTGAAGATACTCGGCGAGCATCTGAACATGCTCGTAAATCTCAAGTAACGAGTATGCTCGCTCATCACTACTTCTCAAACATAAGTCTTTGTCTCTTGTCACTTGTCAGGATCACTTGTCAGAAAGGGTATTTAGCCTCAAACTGACATCATTCTGATGTTTGATTTTGATATCTGATCATGTCCTAAAATGGACACTGTACTCTTGTGACAAGCACACTTTGTCTTACTAACAATAATTTCAGATTTTTCTTCTGTAAAAAATATTGAGCTAGGTGGCTTGCTGCTTTCTAGTGAATGAACAGTGAGGAAAAATGTGTAATTGAATGCAGTAGGATAGGTGCCAACCAATTGCACCATATCACTGCTGCTGGTGGCACTTCTCCTATCTTTTTATTACCCTTATAATTGGATTGCTGTATTATTCACAGATTATTACAATCATCATCTTCAGTGCTGCAGTTGTTTGTCTGTTTGGAGCATTTGACCAAAGTTTTAGGGATTTGTCTATCTATTTCTATTGCATGACTTGTACACTTTGAGGTCCTCTCTCTAGGCTATAAAACCCTAATTTGGTTATGCTTTCCCTGCCTCAGATTTTATAGTGGCTCTGATAGTCCCTCCTGGGCAGTTGCACTATACTATGTAATATGATAGTTGCAAGGACAGCCCATGTGGCCACACCTGGGGTCATGCAAGCTTTTTATGGATGATGCAATCCTTTGCAATGTGTAAAATGGCACTGGGAATTTTGTTAGGCGATTCGCACAAATCGAATTACAAATTGTTTGAATCCACCTTACCTGCGAAATTCATCATATTCAACTGGAAGTTGATTTGCTTAGGATCGATTCACTCACCTTTAATAGGCAACCTATGATAATATTGTAATTCGCAATTCATGTTCAATCTAACAAATGATACGTCTATAGGTTGTAAGTAGAGATGATTGAACCTTTTGAATTTCAAATTTGAGAGAGAGAGACAAAGACTTATGTTTGAGAAGTAGTGATGAGCGAGCATACTCGTCACTCAAGATTTACGAGCATGTTCGGATGCTCGCCGAGTATCTTCAGCGTGCTCGGGTAGTATGTTTGAATCACTCAGTGCTCATGATTTGTGACTGTTTGACAGCTTTAATACATGTAACTAATGTCTGTTTTTTAGGCATTCCTCACATGTATTAAAGCTGTCAAATAGTCGCAAATCATGCACACAGATTGACTAAAACATAACACCCGAGCACGCTGAAGATACTTGGCGAGCACTCGAGCATGCTCGCCGAAAGGGTTAACAGAACATACTCGCTCATCACTATTGAGAAGCCTATGAAACAGAATATGACAGATACAATCTATTACAATGTGTAATATGGTGACAGCTGTTTTATGGCGATTTGCGCAAATTGATTCGCACATTGACTATATTGGGGCTTGCAGATATCAAGAAATGAGAATCAATTGAATCTGTATTATTTGCAGACTACTACACTCTTGTTCACTGCTGCAGTTGTGCCACACACACTGTCAGGAGTATCTGTCCAATGTTTTAGGACTTTTCTTCTTATCTCTCCCTGCCTCGGCTTTTATACAGGCGCTGAGAGTCCTTCCTGATTTGCTGTGCTATACCATGTGCTGTGACAGCTGCAACATATTATAGTTAACCAATGCAGTTGTGCTTGAGATTACATGTGAGCCTTCTGTGTCTGATGCATTGTGTAAAATGGTAGTGAGCATTTTATGGCGAGTCGTGGGAATCCAATTGCAAATTCTCTGGGACAGGATATTTTAATAAATAAGACAATGCCATATCTTTACTGAGAATTTAATAAAGTCTTTGGAGAGGAGAAGTATTTTGAAGCGCATAGGCCATGTTCACATATGGTGGAACTGCCGTGGATTTGTACTGGGATTTCTGTGGATTCACAGCCAATTCTGAAGCATAAAATAATCCAAACGTCTAGAGTTAGCTATAAAAGAAAGTCTATAAGTCTGGTGGTGGGACATGTGCAATCACTCCCATGCAGATCACGCTGGGATCATGCACCTAAATTGATCAGTTATAGTAACACAGACTAAAGACAAACAGCATAAGTAACATATAATAAATTTACCTTCCTGTATAGAAGGTTATATCTACTCAATAGGTCATTCACCTCAATGTGACCTTCATCCATAGATCAGTATTGTATATTTTAGGTTATGTAGATATTAATTAACTTTCTCTTGGGTGAGGAGGGGTTAGAGGGGTAGTAACTTTTGGGTATAAATATCTGTGGTTTACGCTCCATACTCACTCTGCATCCATCATGAAACTCCTCCTGATCTGTGTGCTCCTCGGAGCAGCTGGTGAGTCCGGTGTTTCTTTTTTGAAGTCCATTGTTCCTTTTAATACATTTGATTTTCTATTGATTCTTGAGAGGATTTTTGATTATTTCGATCATATACTTTATATATCATTTTCCTTTATACATTTGTTACATTAATGAAACACGAATGGAAACAAGATATAACCTGGTTAATTGTATTGTTCTCAGCTGCTTTTGAGGATGATAAGATTGTAGGAGGTTACACCTGTGCCAAGAACTCCGTCCCCTGGCAGGTGTCCCTGTACTCCGGCTACCACTTCTGTGGTGGATCCCTGATCAACAGCCTGTGGGTGATCTCCGCCGCTCACTGCTACAAGTCGTAAGTTACCAGAATTTAATCCCAAGCTGAGCCATAAAAGTACATTTAACAACTTTTGACTTTTATTGCATAGTATTAGTGAACATCAAATCTTTTGAAATTCAAAATTCATCAGGTTTGATCATTTTTTTCCCAAAATTTGATTTACACTGTATCAATTCACCACAAATTGCAATACTGCAAAGCCTCCAATTGCTTTGAAAAGACGTGTGTAACATTGAGGTCTTCTAGGACAATATCCAACCACTTTTAAGGTCTTTAGCATAAACACAGCCTTAGTAATGTCAATGCGACCTCACCATAGAACCATCTGGTAATCTGGTAGTAACCAAGAGCCCATTTAATAGCACAGTGCATAGCGACAGTCTTTTCATGTTTTTTCAGATTTAAAAATGGTTCAAAATTATCTCTCTTAGTCATTTGTGGTTAGGAAAAACATTTGATGCAGAACATTGACAAAACTGATAGTGTCACTGTCAGAGGTAACATCATCCTGCTGTAACTGTGAACTATGGTGTACTATGAATTCCATATTGCCCTCTTTAATATGATAGTTCTTCATCTAGGAAATTTTAAGTATTTTACATTCTTGATGAAATTTATCAATCTTTATTTTAAAATGAATTAGAGAGAAATATGTAATTTTTGTAGGAGCGTACAGGTCAGACTGGGAGAGCACAACATCGCTGTCAGTGAAGGTACCGAGCAGTTCATCAACTCCGCCAGAGTCATCAGACATGCCAGCTACAGCTCCTGGACCCTGGACAATGACATCATGTTGATCAAGCTGGCCTCTGCCGCCTCCGTCAACTCCTACGTCCAGCCTATTGGTCTGCCCAGTGGCTGCCCTGCTGCTGGCACCAGCTGTCTGATCTCCGGATGGGGCAACACCCTCAGCAGTGGAAGTAAGTCATGAAATACAGAATTCAGAACTTTCAAAAATGGAAATGGAGTAGGCATTACTGACATGTTATAAGTCAGAATTTTTTTGCAATAGAAGAAAAAGCAAAAATAAAAATCTTTTTTTAAAAAAAAAAAAAAAACAATTTAAAACCAATTGTGAATGGAAAATGTCAAACTTTTTTTTGCCTTCATAGACTAAAGAGTAAGAATACAAATGAATTTCACAAACTTTCTCACTTTGGAGAAAACCATCAGCAAGAACTGATGTAGTTTCTGATGGATCTTCTTGGTATCAAGAAATATTGATAGCCAAACTTAAACAGACAGAAAATAGGGTATATATCTATCGCCTACATGATTTGCTATTCCACATGGGGCATGTAGAAGAATGCAGTCCTTTAACTGGTTTACTGGCCATTGTATGACATTGCCCCATAAAAGGGGTATCTCCAGGAGTTAGACATCAATAGTCTATTTTGAGGATATATGATAGATCCTATGTATAAAAGAAGAGAAAATGAAAAACTTCAGAAATTACATAGTCATCATTTTTCAATGTTGAACTCAAAGATGATTGGATGTGGAAAACGTAAAAAGAAAATACTTCACATTCTCTTTTTATTTTAGTTTAGTTAAATTATTTCTCTTTTTTTTCTAGATAAAGATAATCATTTTTGGGTCTATATGCAATATGTTAATCTGTAATGTTAATTTACTTTTAGCAAACATGCCCAACCTCCTCCAGTGCGTGGATGCCCCCGTCCTGACTGCCGCCCAGTGTAGCAACGCCTACCCCGGAGAGATCACCGGCAACATGATCTGTGTTGGATACTTGGAAGGAGGCAAAGATTCCTGCCAGGTAATATAACTTTTTAATACCATAAATGTCAGATCTGTGACCCTAGGATTGGACTGTGTTGGTTCCTGTATACATAGATGAACAATGGCTGAACCCTCGTGGAGCACCGACCAACTAATTCAGATGGACTGGGTATCCCAGCATTCTGAATTCACTAGAGATTATCTACTGCCAGAGGTTTCTGGCAATGGCTTATTCCCTTCTTGTCAAGAAAAACTGACAGCAGCATTTTGGATTGTAAAGTAAAGACCTGGCTATAATGGAGTTTTAATGCAGACTAAATTGATACCTTTTTTGAAGAAATCCAAAGAAATCTGTATTCTTGTTCTTCAGTAACAATGAATGTATATGCTATTGAGTCGCAAGTGCAGCAGGATCGGATGCTGCATATGGCCTTCTCCTATCTGGGTATTCACTGCCCCATCTGACTGACACCGGTCTTTGACTGAGAAGTCACTGCTTGTTCAGTAACCTGGCTCCTCTTGCCTAAAGCTCGTGCAGGTACCGTCACTGCCAGGAGAGCATGCACATTAATCTCCACAATTGAGATGATCAGTCAAACCAAATGTGCATGTTCAAGTTGGTCAAACAGGCATTCAGGCAATAAGTCTGTAAGATATTTAGGCCATCTTTACCAAAACATGTCTTCCATAGCAAAAGTTGCTATAGTCTATTATATGGAAGCCTCATTAAAAAATTCCATTTCAGTGCATATTAGATGCCATATTTGAGAAGGTTATGAAGGTTTATGGTCTTAGCTGTAGGTGATGCTAAGACAGCAATCGCAAGGATCCTGGTTCCCTCTGCAAGTCACCGGTATTATATAAGGTACATGGTAGATGGGGATCCCTGTGACATATTTTGCACTGGGATCTTCATGTTATACGTTTATGAGAAAGATGTCTCTGGTCATTGCCTAGAATATAATTACTTGATATTTATTAATCCATGAAATTCTAACAATTTCTCTTTGCATCTTCTCAGGGTGACTCAGGTGGACCCGTGGTCTGCAATGGACAGCTCCAGGGTATTGTCTCCTGGGGATATGGCTGTGCCCTCAGGGACTATCCTGGTGTCTACACCAAGGTCTGCAACTACAACTCCTGGATTTCCAGCACCGTTGCCGCCAACTAAACATCTACTTTCATATACTTTTTATTTTTGCTACTATATGGTTATTTACAACATTGTAGCAGCTGAAAGATCAATAAAAATCTAAAAATGAATCACGGTTTCAGTTCCTTTTCAATAATAAATTTCTTTTGAGAATGCAAAGGAACATCATATGTAGCCTATGGCATTAGAGAATGTAGATTAAAGAGTAACTCAACTGTGTATCTGATTTTTTCATATTTAGCTGGCACTTGAATTGCCTTCAGATTGGTGGCAATTGAATCCTGAGACTCCCATTATAATAGACCCCTGAGAAGTGCATAGCTCCTATCTAAGCAAGCATAAAAAGCAGGATACGACTTCAATAAGAAGCATACTCTACAAAGCCTATGTTTTGTATTGAATCTGGTCGGTGTATCTGTTAAGCTATAGGATGAGTAAAGGAGTTTTGGGGATTTACTTTGCACTGCCGATGATACCGGGATTTTAGATCAAGGGTGTTCAATAATGAATCCCAGGACTGAGGAGTTTTAATAGCGGTTTATTTGTCAACGCATTTCAAAGTATATCACTTCTTCATCAGGACAAACCACATGCAGAATCAACTGCATGGCAGTATGTAATTTTAACTTTGAGGGTTTGTTAGCCTGACCCACAAAAGGTGAGGTCTACAATGTCCAAAAAAGATGATGGAAGAGCAGCTGAACCTCATCCAAATAAGGCCTTATAAAGGGGAAATCCCACCAGATTTGATTTCACAATATCTAGCAGGTCTTAATTGAAAGGAGTCCAGGAGTAAACAAAAATTCTGAGGTCTATAAAGTTATTTATCAAGGTTCTTCTGGGTCTTTGAGTATCTAAACAGTCCTGGAATAAATGCAGATTCAGTATCTGTGATCTTCCTTTTTCCAAAGTTTATGGGAGCTTGGAATGTGTTGTAATTTTTGGATCATTTTTAGAGGATGAGATAAATGAAGCAAAAACATTTGTTGAAACCATGAAAAATCCATCATGTACCTGTAACAGCAGTGATCTGAGTTGTCAACCCCTTAATTTGCATGGTCCTGTAGGCATGCCATTCTGAGCATCTATCGGTGACCCATGGCGCGATAACAGGGTGCAAATGAATTGTTATGGCAGCCAAAGTTCTGAAGAAAGCCCACAAGGCTGCCATGTTGGTAGGCCTGTGAAGCCTAGCCATACACTGCTCTTCATGGGAGAATGTCATTTTAGCCATATACTCCAATACAACTTTTTTGCACAGTGTAGAATAAGTAATGTTAAATTTCCCTAAGACTGCTTTTACGACCACATTTTTTGGATGGCCTTGGGTTGAGAAACTCATCCAAATAATAATACACAGAATAACAGTGTTGGGTTATTATCCAAATAAATCTTTCACAAACTTTTATGACCCTGCTTCCCAAACATTCCACCATGCCAAGTCACTGCAAGGCAGTGAGCAGGTAATTTCAGGACCAAATCCTGCCAGCTGTGACATAAACAACATAACCAAAAACCTCTATGTTCTTCTCAGGGTAGAGGAAGGAAAGAGAACACCCTTATTCTTTTATAATCTCCTTCTGACAATCCCTCTTTCATCATAAACCAATCCTTTTACATGATGATAATAATACTAATAATCTTTTTTTATATAGCGTCAACCTATTCCGCAGCGCTTTACAATTCAGAGGTTCATATACAACAGTCATAAGTAACAAAGTTAAAGATAATACATTAATTAAAGCAAAAATAATGACGACCCTGCTCATAAAAGCTTACAATCTATAATGAGGTTGGGATGACACAAAGGACAGGGGCTTATTTACAATGATGGTCCAGCCATCTTGAGGGAATGGGGGATAGATAAAGGCTGCATGAGTTCGTCCCCAGCCAGTATTTGTAGTGCTTTTGGATGCGGTGGAGAATTATGTTTGGAGAAATAGTGAATGGGCTAGATATAAAAAGAACTTTGATTAGGGAACATGATCGGCCTCCCTAAACAGATGTGTTTCGTCTAAAACTGTGTAAGTTGTGGTTCATCCTAATTTCTTGGGGAAGAGCATTCCAAAGAATAGGTGCAACTCAGGAGAAGTCTTGGAGCCGGGAGTGAAAAGTACAGATTAGTGTGGATGTTAGTCAAAAGTCACTTGCAGAGCGCAGAGAATGGGTAGGCCGGTAAATGGAAATGAAGGAGGAGATGTAGGGGGGTGCCGCACTGTGGAGAGCTTTGTGGATGAGAACGAGCAACTTAAATTAGATCCTATAATGTATGTATGGGCAGCCAGTACAATGACTGGCACAGTGCGGAAGTGTCCGAGTAACGATTAGCCAGATAGATGACCCTGACTAATGCATTAAGGGTGGACTGGAAAGGGGAAAGTCGTGTGAGAGGGAGGCCAATTAATAGAGAGTTACAGTAGTTAAGGCTGCAGTGGATCAGGGCAACAGTGAGGGTTTTTGTTGTTTCCATAGTGAGAAAGGGGCTGATTCTAGAGGTGTTCTTCAGGTGAAAGCAACTGTTAGCTCGGCGTTATTGTGATGCCACACATGGAGAGGGAGATGTCAGACTTGGGGAGGTAAGTAGATGGTGGAAACAGAAGAAGTTCAGTTTTGGAAAGGTTGAGTTTCAGATAGAAAGCTGACATTATGTTGGAATCTGTGGACAGACAGTCACTGGTGTTCTGTAGTACAGCAGGGGTAAGGTCAGGGGATGAGGTGTATAGTTGTGTGTCATCAGCATAAAGATGGTATTGAAAGCCAAATTTGCTGATGGTCTGTCAACTTAGGGCCATGTAGAGAGAGAAGAGAAGAAGGCCAAGGACTGAACCCTGAGGAACCCCAATAGTGAGAGGAAGGGGGAAAGAAGTGGAGCCAGAAAACAATACACTGAGTGTTTGAAGGAGGAGAGGAAGATACCAGAAGAGAGGGAGAGACTGAAGATTTTAGTAATGCGACTGGAGAGAGAGACTGGAGTAGGTGTGAGGGAATGGGGTCAGTAGTGCATGTATGAAAAAAGGAAGAGAGGAGCCTGGAGACTTCTTCTTCAGTGACTGGGTCAAATGTGGAGAGTGAGCCAGAGGAGATGTGGCGAGGGATGGGAGTCACGGCACTTGGTGGCAGGGAGCTGATTTCCTGACCGATATTTTCTATTTTCTCTGTAAAGAAGGAGGCCAGATCATCAGCACATATGTTGCTTTAGGAATGAGGAGGAAGTAAAAGGTGTCGAAGAGTTTTTTCAGGTTGTTGGATAGCGAGGAGATCAGGGTGGTGAAGTAGGTCTGTTTAGCGAGGTGAAAAGCAGAGTTATAGGTTCTTAACATAAATTTATAGTGGATAAAGTTTTCTGGTGTGCGAGTTTTCCTCCATAGGCGTTCAGCACTCCTAGAGCATCGCTGGAGAAATCAAGTTTGTGGTGTGAGCCAGGGCTGTTTTACTCTGTGTTTTGAGGTTCTGAGGGTGAGGGGCACTACTTGGTCCAGGGTGCTTCTGAGAGTGTTGTTGTAGTGATATGCAGCCTTATCAGGACAGGTAAAAGAGGAGATTAGGGTCAGTGAGGAGTGTAGGGAGTCTGTAAGTGTATGAAGGTTAATGGCTTGTAGATTTCTTAATGTGTGATAGGTAGGAGTGTGCTGGGGTGGGCAAAGGATTTGTGAGCGTGAATGAGAGAATGTTGTAGTCAGAGAGAGGAAGAGATGAGTTATCTAGGTAGGATATTGAACAGAGCCGGACAACGCAGATCAAAAGTGTTACTGACGCGCCCCCTGGGCCAGTGCTGTTTGGGGAAAACCCGGTGCCGGATCAGATGGGGGTTGTAGTCTCCGAGTGGCGGCGACCCGGTCCGTGCCCAGGGTGTCAAACTCAGTGTGTGGCAGTCTTTACAGATGTTGTTAGTTGTTCTTAGTGTCGACTACGCCACCCGTTGATTTGCGGTCAAAAGGCCGCCGCTGCAGCAGGGTCCGCTGAGGCTGGTGGTATGTGTGCAGCTGTGGTAGTATAACCCCCAACGGGAGGGGTATAGCCTCAGGGGGTCAGGTGTAGAGGATGGTGGTAGTGGAGGTGCAGTGTGGATGGTAAGAAGACTCAGAGTCGGGCTGTGCAGTTCAGGGTTTTTACTTACTGCTGTTCTGTTGGTCACTCTGGCCTTGAGTGACCGCCCGAGCCGTGCTGCGTCCACCAGGTCCTGGACTCGGCCAACCCCCAAGCAATTCTGGAGCGTGGTCCTGAGCTCCCTTTCTGTCTTTCCTTTCTACTGGCCGTTCTCACCAGGGGTCCACTTATGTCCGGCTCCCTCGGGCCTCTTGGTGGGTGCACCTCTTCGGGGTTCCCTGACCCTATACTTGGTATGCCTTCCTTGTGGACTTGGTGAGGGTCGTGGCAGATCCTGCCCACGACCTCCGGTTCCTGGCTAAGGTGTGCTTTGCCTCTGCCAGCTTGGGATCCGGTACCCTTGTGCCAACCCTTCACCCTTCTGGTCTGATTCTGGGTTCTTGGGGTTCCTTCTTCTTCCCCTCTGGGTCCTTCTCTTCTCCTCTCTCTCTTCTCTCTGCAGGCTCTCCTGGACCTCTCTCAGGACTGACTGACCCTCTACAAAAGACCCTGTTCTAAGATGGTGCCCACCTTATATACTCCCTCTATGTGTGAGCTCAGGTGACCAGCACCCAATGAGCTCCTAGCCTTACCCAGACTGCTCCCCCTATCTGCCCCTACACTACTGGGATGTTCCACCCCCTCCCACTCCAGCCAGGGACAGACACTGTCGTACCTGCACATATACCTAGTGGGAGTACCATTGATCTGTCCCCCGGAAATGGGATGTATGTAGTGTATGCAGCTATCTGAGCTCAGTTCCACACTCCATCCTTACCCGGGAGTGGAATATCACACCTCTGGCTTGAGGTGCAATACCCCTGTAGCAGCCGAGCCCTCAGGGTGCTACATTACCGTCTTTGTGCGTCTCAGAGGTTAAAAGCTGTGAGAGGCTTGGAGAAGTGGCTAGAGATAGAAGCTGCAATGCAGATGGGGTGGTGGGGCTGTTTATGGGGATGTTGAAGTTTCCCAGGATAAGGGTTGGTAATTCTGAGGATATGAAGTGCAGCAGCTGGGCAGAAAAATGGTCAAGGAACTGGGTGGTGAGCCTGGGGGATAGTATCAAACCGCTACTCTGAGGGAGAGGGGATGGAAGACCATGATGGTGTGGACCTCAAAATAAGGGAATGAGAGTGATGAAACTGGGGGGATGATCAGTAAATTGCATTGTGGGGACAGGAGTAAGCTGACTCCACCACCACGTATGTTCGCAGGTCTCGGGGAATGGGAAAAATGTAAGCCACCATGAGAAATAGCGGCAGGGTAGACACTGTCAGAGTCCTGAATCCAGGTTTCAGTGAGGGCCAGAAGATTGAGAGAGTTGGTCAGAAAGTAGTTTTGCAGGAAAAGAAGCTTGTTGTATTCTGACTGTGGATTCCAGAGTGCACAATTAAAAGAGGGAGATGAAGGAGTACAACTAATGTTAATAAGGTTAGCAGGGTTTTGATGTGAGGTGGGAGAGGGGAGGAAGTTGGCAGAGGGAGGACCGGGCTTAGGAGAGCCATCCCTTCAAACAAGTAGAAGCAGTAAAAAAAGAAAGAGCAAGTAGTTTTTGGATTTGTGACATGGTTTCTTGTGCAATATCTTTGGACAAGACGGAGTGAGATTTTGAGGGAGTTGCAAGTTGTTGGATGACAAGAGCACACAGGAAGATGGATATTCATGATATTCCTTATTTAAAACAAATCAGCCATCCTATTCATATTGTTAATCCCTTGCATCCCTGGCACCTTCGTTATTCACTGTGGTGCCCACAAGGGGACAAAAAAGGTAAAAAGTTAATTACATTTGTGACATGCAGAAGTAGTGCTGTTGCTTCAAAAGCATCAAGCAATTATAAAAGTTAACACAGTCACAAGAGACAGGAAGTGTTGTGCTTCAGAAGCATCCAGAGGGGTTAACACAGTCACAGGAGACAGGGAGTGTTTAGCAGAGCCCCAGGGGAATTGTGGGGAACTTGTTTATTAGTCTGGCTGGAGCCGAAAGAGAAAGGTGGTGTATAATTGATATCTCACAGAAGGCAAGTGAACATAATTCAGATCTGGAGGGAAGCTAAACACATGTCAGATAGACTCCCTAAACTAACAGTGCAGAGTACTATCGGTCAGAAAGATAAGGACTGGAAGGAATCGTGTCACAGGTATCATCTTCCTCATCAAACCCTTCCCACCTCCATCTCCATGCAGGATAAAGAATGCTGCGCACTATTGTGTCATTGTGAAGGAAAGACCTGTGGTTGTGCATGCATAGAAGTGTGTTGCTAACAGATCTTAGCTTTGCTGAATTATGCTACTGAAGACCCTGTAATACTGTGCCTTGTGAAAAAACTACTGTATTGTTACTGGAGCCGGTTGCTCAAGAACCTCAGAATGTACTGTATTGAAGATTGTTGCTGTAATATCCCTGAATTCCACTGGCCGTGATTCAGATTAAATTCCACTGTTAAACTGTTGAAAAAGACTCTTTTCAGATGTGTCTGGTCAGCAATTGAATCTATCGTGTTCCTGAGAGAATTTGCAGCCTGTGGTCGCCCTGAGTAACGGTTCCCCCAGGATTCCAAAGAATTCATGAAACCAGTCTCGCCCTAGCTCAACCTAGCGGCGTGCGTGCAACATGATCCCCTTACCGCTCCTCCTCCTGGCTCCCATGCTGCGCAGGCCCAGGGTGCGTGCACCGCACATAGATCCCCGGGCACTGTGCTTATGGCACGCGCGCGCTCCCTGCTTTTCCAATGGGCCGCGCGCCCCATCCTAAGATGTCCCCGGCCAATGACCAGAGAACATCTGCTATTTTAGGCACCTCCCCCAAAATGGAGGTGCCTGTGAAAAGTTGTTGTTTGTGTGTAAACACTCTCTCCAGCCCCCAGGTGCCATTTCTGCCCGCCAGTCTGCCTATCAGCCGTGCTCGCCAGCCTGTCTATCAGCCGTGACTGCCAGCTTATCTATCAGCCGTGCCTGCCAGCCTGTCAATCAGCCGTGCCTGCCAGCCTGTCAATCAGCCGTGCCCACCAGCCTGTCCATCAGCCGTTCCTGCCAGTCAGTCTGCTAGCCGAGCCTGCCTATCTACCAGCACTGTCTGTCTGCCTACCAGCCATACTCATATGCCGTGCCTGTCTGCTTCAGCTGTCAGTCCCATGGAAGTCACCTGCCCTCACACGAGGTCAGTCTCAGAGTGGCACCGGGAACCCCTTCCTGGACCCTCCTTGGTTTACGGAGACGACTAAGGTGCCGTGTAACCAGGGTCGCCCCGGGTAGGCACTTAGTTACACCCCTCTGGTCCCTCCTTGTACCACAGTACAGTGGTTCTACCATCCAGACCTGTAGCACAACTCCATTTAGAGGTGACTTTGGATCAAATAACCGGGGTCTATCTTTTATGGGCTGATTCAGAAATAATATATCTGAACTTATTGATGATCTGTCCTTTGTGTACAATGATTGCAACAATGACTGCAACAAAGAATATGAAAAGTGGATGCACAAGTACTTTGCATGCTCTAAATTTAATCAAGTCAGGCAATACCACAGTTTCTGATATCTCTCATCAAATTCAAGGTGATTGGCTTAAGTCCTGACTACAAATAATGGATTCCTTTAATCCCTTAAGGACCCTGGAATTTTCCGTTTTTGCATTTTCGTTTTTTGCTCCCCTTGTTCCCAGAGCCATAGCATTTTTATTTTTTGGTCAATATGGCCATGTGAGGGCTTATTTTTTGCGGGATGAGTTGTACTTTTGAACAACGTTACTGGTTTTACCATATCGTGTACGGAAAAACGGGAAAAAAATTCCAAGTGCGATGAAATTGCAAAAAAGGGCAATACCACAGATGTTTTTTTTTATTTTTTTTACCACGTTCACTGAATGCTAAAACTAACCTGCCATTATTATTCTCCAGGTCATTACGAGTTTGTAGACACCAAACATGTACAGGTTCTTTTTTATTTAAATGGTGAAAAAAATATCCAAAGTTTGCTAAAAAAAAAAAAAAAGCGCCATTTTCCAAGACCTGTAGCGTCTCCATTTTTCAGGATCTGGGGCCGGATGAGGGCTTATTTTTTGTGCACTGAGCTGAAGTTTTTATTTATATCATTTTGGGGTTGATACAATCTTTTGATCACCCGTTATTGCATTTTATTGAAATGTTGCGGCGACCAAAAAACGTAATTCTGGCGTTTAGAATTTTTTTCTCGTTACGCCGTTTACCGTTCGGATTAATTATTTTTTTTATATTGATAGATCGGGCGATTCTGAACGCTACGGTATCAAATATGTGTATGTGTTGTTTTTTTTTATTATTTTATTTTGAATGGGGCGAAAGGGGGGTGATTTATACTTTTATATATACAGTATATATTTTTTAATATTTTTAAAAACATTTTTTTACACTTTTTGCTTGCTTCTATAGTCTCCATAGGAGACTAGAAGCAGCAACTGTCCGATCGCCTCTGCTACATAGAGGTGATGAACAGATCACCTCTATGTAGCAGAAATGCTCCTGTGCTATGAGCGCCGACCACTAGGTGGCTCTCATAGCGATCATTACATGACAACCACTGGGGTCTGCTGCAGACCCAGGGTTGTCATGCCCACCCATCAGTGACCCGCGATAATGTGACGGGGTCACCGATGGGCGGGGTAAGTGATGCGCTTCCGGCGTGGTGCTGTTAAATGCCGCTGTCAGAGATTGACAGCAGCATTTAACTGCGATTCCACCCACGGCTGTTGCGGGCACATGTCAGCTGTATAAATCAGCTGACATGTGCCCTGTTCAGTGCGGGCTCAGTGCCGGAGCCCTCACTGAAGCGGGGGTGATGGCCTGGTGCATACTATTACGCCCCAGGCTTTAAAGGGGTTATACATTTTGGAAGGAAACTATTAGGCTAAGTGCCCACGATGCAGAAATGCCGCAGATTTTTTCCGCATCTGCCTGGCAGGAAAAGCGCATGCGGATTTTACATGCGTTTTTCCTGCCAGGTAGAAGCGTTTGTCAAGCGTTTTGTCAAGGAGAGTCTCCTCTTCTCCAGACCCGGGTACCATCCGCATATTGAATCGCTTAATATCCGCTTGTGCAGATGCAGTCATGCGGATATTAACCCCTTTACGACCAAGGGCGTATTAGTACGTATCTGTGCCCTGGGCCTTACGGACCTGATACGTATTAGCCCTGGCGATTTCGCCCGCACAGCCTGATTGTCACAGCTGACACCCAGGGCTATGTGCAGGGAGTGGTCCCGCACCGCTCCCAGCACATTAACCCCCGCAATGCTGTGATCGAAGTCGATCGCAGTCGATCGCAGCATTGCGGTGGCAAGGGGAGGTGATCGCCGATACTCACCTCCTCTTCCGGCCTCCAGCGATGTCTTCCGCGGCTTCCAGGATGTTGCCATGACGACCCGATGTCGTCATGACAACATCCGGGTCACCAGACAGCAGGAAGATTTTTTGGACATGCGCAGTGCATCTCCAAACAATCTTCTCCCTGTCCAGCGCTGACAGCCTGCATAGCACAGGGATGGTGCTCCATTCCTGTGCCATGCAGGCGATCAGAGAAAAAAAAGTGAAAGTCCCATAGTGGGACAAAGTAATAAAGTATAAAAACTATCAGAAAGTAAAAAAAATAAATAAATAAAAAAAAAATAAAAAAAAATAAAAAATATAATCCACCAAAAATAAAAATATAATGTACCCATCAATAAATATTATTATAAAAAAAAATAATAAATAAATAAATAAAAGTACACATATTTGGTATTGCCGCGTCCGGAACAACCTGAACTATAAAACTGTCCCTCTAGTTAACCCCTTCAGTGAACACGGTAAAAAATAAAAATAAAAAACGAAGCAAAAAACAATGCTTTATCACCATACCGCCAAACAAAAAATGGAATAACACGCGATCAAAAAGACAAATATAAAAAAAATGGTACCGCTGAAAACGTCATCTCGTCCCGCAAAAAACAAGCCACCATACAGCTCCATCAGCCAAAAAATAAAAAAGTTATAGCTCTCAGAATAAAGCTATGCTAAAAAATAATTTTTTCTATAAAATTGCTTTTATTATGTAAAAGCGCCAAAACATAGAAAAACTATATAAATGTGGTACTGCTGTAAACATACTGACCCGAAGAATAAAGCTGCCTTATCAATTTTACCACACGTGGAACAGAATAAAAAAAAAATAAAAAAACAATTCCTGAATTGTTGGTTTTTGTTTATTCTGCCTCCCAAAAATCGGAATAGAAAGCGATCAAAAAATGTCACGTGCCTGAAAATGGCACCAATAACAACGTCAACTCATCCCGCAAAAAACGAGCCGTCACATGACAGTCTGCCAGAATCTGGAAAAATTATAGCTCTCAAAATATGGCGATGCAAAAACTAGATTTTACAAAAAATGCGTCTTTTAGTGTGTGACAGCTGTCAGTCATAAAAACCCATATGATTCTGGTATTGCTGTAATCACACCGACCCGAAGAATAAAGTCATCTAATCACTTATACCGCATGAGGAACGGCGTAAAAAATAAACTCTCAGGTTAGGGTTAGGCTAGGGTTAGGGCTGGGTTTGGGGTTAGGGTTGTGATGGGGTTGGGATTTTTTTCAAAAGTAAGAAAAAAAGATTACGATATGGCGACTAGTGTTGAGAGCAAGTGCTCGCTACTTGAGTTTGCATCGGGTGCTCTGGTATGCATTGAGTATCGTGGGTATTTGAGTGACATGCTCGAGTCTCCGCCCCATATGCTTCGCGGCCAAAAAAACTTTGCGGGGATTGCCTGAAATGCACGAGCGATCCCCGCATGTTTTTTTTGGGGTGTCTAATAACCGTGCGGAGCAGGGACTCGAGCATGTCACTCGAGTACACGCTGTACATGGTGCATACCTGAGTACCCGATTCAAACTCAAGTAGCGAGCACTTGCGCTCAAGACTAATGACAACTTATTCAATATGATGACCTAATGTTATCAAATTCTGTGTCGTACCTCTGGGTTCAAAATGTTCACTATACACCTTAATAAAATCCTTGAGGGGTATAGTTTCCAAAATGGGGTCACTTGTGGGGGAGCTCCACTGTTTAGGCACATCAGGGGCTCTCCAAACGTGACATGGTGTCCGCTAACAAATTGAATGGGAAATCGGCTCAAATTGTTAGCGGACGCCATGTTGCGTTTGGAGAGGCCCTGCGTGCCTAAACATTGGAGCTCCCCCACATTTGACCCCATTTTGGAAACTAGACCCCCCAAGGCACCTATCTAGATGCATAGTGAGCACTCGGAACCCCCAGGTGCTTCACAAATTGATTCGTAAAAATGAAAAAGTGAAAAAAAAAATCACATTTTTGTGTCCGCTAACAATTTGAGCCGACAATTTGTTAGCGGATACCATGTTGCATTTGAAGAGTCCCTGTGTGCCCAAACATTGGAGCTCCCCCACAAGTGACCCCATTTTGGAAACTAGACCCCCCAAGGCACCTATCTAGATGCATAGTGAGCACTTGGAACCCCCAGGTGCTTCACAAATTGATTCATAAAAATGAAAAAGTGTTTTTTTTTTCACCTTTTCATTTTTACTAATCAATTTGTGAAGCACCTGGGGGTTCCAAGTGCTCACTATGCATCTAGATAGGTGCCTTGGGGGTCTAGTTTCCAAAATGGGGTCACTTGTGGGGGAGCTCCAATGTTTGGGCACACAGGGGCTCTCCAAACGCAACATGGTGTCTGCTAACAATTTGAGCCGATTTTCCATTCAATTTGTTAGCGGACACCATGTTGCATTTGGAGAGTCCCTGTGTGCCCAAACATTGGAGCTCCCCTACAAGTGACCCCATTTTGGAAACTAGACCCCCCAAGGCACCTATCTAGATGCATAGTGAGCACTTGGAACCCCTAGGTGTTTCACAAATTGATTCGTAAACATGAAAAAGTGAAAAAAAAAACACTTTTTAATTTTTACGAATCAATTTGTGAAGCACCTGGGGGTTCCAAGTGCTCACTATGCATCTAGATAGGTGCCTTGGGGGGTCTAGTTTCCAAAATGGGGTCACTTGTGGGGGAGCTCCAATGTTTGGGCACACAGGGGCTCTCCACACGCAACATGGCGTCCGCTAATTATTCAAGCAAATTTTACAATCAAAAAGTCAAATGGCGCTCCTTCCCTTCCAAGCCCTGCCATGCGCCCAAACAGTGTTTTTTCCCCACATATGGGGTATCTGCATGCCCAGGGGAAATTGCACAACAAATTTTGAGGTCTATTTTTTTTTGCTACCCCTGTGAAAATAAAAAAAATTGAGTCTAAAGTAACATTTTTGTGAAAAAAGTTAAATGTTCATTTTTTTCTTCCACATTCCAAAAATTTCTGTGAAGCACCTGAAGGGTTAATAAAGTTCTTGAATGTGGTTTTGAGCACCTTGAGGGGTGCAGTTTTTAGAATGGTGTCACGTTTGGGTATTTTCTGTCATAAAGACCCCTCAAAGTGACTTCAAATGTGATGTGGTCCCTAAAAAAATGGTTTTGTAAATTTTGTTGGAAAAATGAGAAATCGCTGGTCAACTTTTAACCCTTATAGCTCCCTAACAAAAAAAAATGTTGGTTCCAAAATTGTGCTGATGTAAAGTAGACATGTGGGAAATGTTATTTATTAACTCTTTTGTGTGACATATCTCTCTGATTTAAGGGCATAAAAATTCAAATTTTGAAAATTGCTAAATTTTCGCCAAATTTCCGTTTTTTTCACAAATAAACGCAAGTGATATCGAAGAAATTTTACCACTATCATGAAGTACAATATGTCACGAAAAAACAGTCTCAGAATCAGGGGGATCCATTGAAGCGTTCCAGAGTAATTACCTCATAAAGTGACAGTGGTCAGAATTGTAAAAATTGGCCTGGTCATTAACGTGCAAACCACCCTCGGGGGTTAAGGGGTTAAGCGATTCACTGCAAGTCAATGGTGGCCATGACGCCGCGTATCCGCAAAATTAATTGACATGCTGTGGATTTTTCCGCAGTGATAATCCGCAGTGGAAATTCCCGCAGCATGTCCACAGCACATGCGGATTATCATTGGGGACCATGGGGCACGTATTACCAAGCGTTTTTAACCGTTTTTGCTGCAGAAATACCGCAGCAAAAACGCGTGGGCACGTTGCCTTAGGTAGACATTTGTCAATCAATGACAGGTAGCTGCTGCCCATGCAAATAAAATAAGATGCACATGATTAAACCATAGTTTTCCTCTTTACTGAACAGTCTCACTAAAGAACCCAATGCTCCAGAATGTGGTGATAAATGACTAATTAACCCTTTTACTACCCAAGGTGGTTTGCATGTTAATGACCAGGCCAATTTTTACAATTCTGACCACTGTCACTTTATGAGGTAATTACTCTGGAACGCTTCAAAGGATCCCCCTGATTCTGAGAATGTTTTTTTCGTGACATATTGTACTTCATGATAGTGGTAAAATTTATTCGATATCACTTGCGTTTATTTGTGAAAAAAAATGAAAATCTGGATAAAATTTTGAAAATTTAGCAATTTTCAAAATTTTAATTTTTATGCCCTTAAATCAGAGAGATATGTCACACAAAAAAGTTAATAAATAACATTTCCCACATGTTTACTTTACATCAGCACAATTATGGAACCCACATTTTTTTTTATTAGGGAGCTGTAAGGGTTAAAAGTTGACCAGCGATTTCTCATTTTTACAACAAAATTTACAAAACCATTTTTTTTAGGGACCACTTCACATTTGAAGTCAATTTGAGGGGCCTTTATGACAGAAAATACCCAGAAGTGACACCATTCTAAAAACTGCACCCCTCAAGGTGCTCAAAACCACATTCAAGAACTTTATTAACCCTTCAGGTGCTTCACAGGAATTTTTGGAATGTGGAAGAAAAAAATTAACATTTAACTTTTTTCACATGCATATTAAATTTCCCAGAGGAGCATTGCATGGCGAATAAGCCTCCTTACCTTGACGTGCCAGAGTTGGTGTGTCACTCTCCATAAGGAGAAATGTTACCCCTTAGAACTTTTTTCACAAAAATGTTACTTTAGGCTGTGTGCCCACGATGCGTTTTTTAAGCGTTTCCGCAGCGGCAATTCCGCTGCAAAAACGCTTAAAAAAAACGCTTGGTAGAAGGTCTGCCATGTCCCCCAATGATAACCCGCATGTGCTGTGCACATGCTGCGGAAATTTCCGCTGCGGATTATCATTGTGGAAAAAAACGCAGCACTACCTATTATTTTGCGGAAGCGCTGCGTTTTTGCCGCCATTGACTTGCATTGAAATGCATGGAATCCGCATCACTGCATCTGTACATGCGGATTCCATGGGTTTCAATGTTCGGATCGTACCCGGGTCTGGAGAAGAGGAGACTCCTCCGGACCCGGGTACCATAGAACCTGCAAAAAAAAAGAATAAAATAAAAAATAAACATTATACTTACCTTGTGATGGCCCCCGGTGTCTTTGTCCTGGCTTGCCGGGAGATCGCGGTGGACTCAAGGACCTGCCATGACGTCATTTAGTCATGTGACAGGTCACGCAACCGCTGACGTTGGCAGGTCCTTTCAGTGTACCGCCGTTTGCATGGATTTATATAGTGTGACCAAGTTGTCAAGCACTTTCCAAGTGATGCTAAAATCGCTTGGAAAGCGCTCGACAACCCGCATGCGGAAATGCATGTGAAGAACGCTTGACATCCGCTTCTCCCTGGCAGGAAAACGCATGTACAATCCGCATGTACAATCCGCATGTACAATCCGCATGCGTTTTTTCTGCCAGTGAGATGCAGAAACGCTCAGGAAAAAATCCGGAGCATTTCTGCATCGTGGGCACATAGCCTTAGACCCATTTTTTTTTTTTTTTCGCAGGGGTAACAGGAAAAAATTGACCCAAAAAAATGAACATTTAACTTTTTTCACAAAAATGTTACTTTAGACTCAATTTTTTTTATTTTCACAGGGGTAACAAAAAAAAATGGACCCCAAAATTTTTTGTGCAATTTCCCCTGAGCACACAGACACCCCATATGTGGGGAAGAAAACACTGTTTGGGTGCACAGCAGGGTTCGGAAGGGAAGGAGCGCCATTTGACTTTGTAAATGTAAAATTTGCTTGAATAATTAGCGGATGCCATGTTGCGTTTGGAGAGCCCCGATGTGCCTAAACAGTGGAAACCCCCCACAAGTGACACCATTTTGGAAACTAGACCCCTCAGGGAACTTATCTAGATGTGTGGTGAGCACCCTGAACCCCCAAATGCTTTACAGAAGTTTATAACATGGAGCCGTGAAAATAAAAAAATCAAGCTTTTTCCACAAAAATGATGTTTTAGCCCCAATTTTTTTTTCACAAATGTAAGAGGAGAAAATGGACCCCAAAAACTGTTGTGCAATTTTTCATGAGTATGTCAATACCCCATATGTGGGGAAAATACATTGTTTGGGCGCACGGCAGAGTTCAGAAGGGAAGGAGCACTGTGTGACTTTTTCAACGCAAAATTGGCTGGAATTGAGAGCGGACACCATGTCGCGCTTGGAGAGCCCCTGATGTGCCTAAATAGTGGAAATCCCCCACAAGTGACCCCATTTTGGAAACTACACCCCTCAAGGATTTTATCAAGGGGTATAGTGAACATTTTGAACCCAGAGGTACGACACAGAATTTGATAACATTAGGTCATCATATTGAATAAGTTGTCATTAGTGTTGAGCTACTTGAGTTTGCATCGGGTACATGGGTATGCACCATGTATCACGCTTGCTCGAGTGACATGCTTGAGTCCCCACCCGCATGTTTCACGGTTATTAGACACCCAAAAAAAAACATGTGGCGATCGCTCATGCATGGCAGGCAATCCCAGCGAGGTTTTTATGGCCGCAAAGTGTATGGGGCGGACACAAGAGCATGTCACTCAAGCACCCGTGATACTCAGGCACTTGCGCTCAACACTAGTCGACATATCGTCGTCTTTTTTTTACTTTTGAAAAAAATCTCAACCCTAACCCCAACCCTAATACAACCCCAACCCTAATACAACCCCAAACCTAGCTCAACCCTAACCCTAGCCCAACCATAACCCTAGCCCAACCCTAACTCTAACCCCAACCCCAACCGTAACCCTAGCCCAACCCTAACCCCAACCCTAACCCTAGCACAACCCTAATACAACTCCAACCTTAATACAACCCCAACCCTAACCCTAGCTCAACCCTAACCCTAGCCCAACCCTAACCCTAGCACAACCCTAACCCCAATCCTAGCACAACCCTAACCCTAGCACAACCCTAACCCTAACCTTAGAGTTTATTTTTTATGCCGTTCCTCGTGAGGTATAAGTGATTAAACGACTTTATTCTTCAGGTTGGTGCGATTACAAAGATACCAGAATCATATCGGATTTTTATGATTAACAGCTGTCACACACTAAAAGACGCTTTTCTTTGCAAAGACTAGTTTTTGCATCACCATATTTTGAGAGCTTTAATTTTTCCATATTTTGGCCAACAGAGTCATGTGACAGCTTGTTTTTTGCGGGATGAGTTGACGTTTTTATTGGTACCATTTTCAGGCACGTGACATTTTTTGATCGCTTTCTATTCCAATTTTTGGGAGTCAGAATAAGCAAAAAACAACAATTCAGGAATTGTTTTTTTTTTTTTTTAAATTAATGCTGTTCAGCGTGTGGTAAAATTGATAAGGCAGCATTATTCTTTGGGTCAGTACGTTTACAGCGGTACCACATTTATATTGTTTTTATATGTTTTGGCGCTTTTACACAATAAAAGCTATTTTATAGAAAAAATAATTTTTTTGCATCGCTTTATTCTGAGAGCTATAACCTTTTTATTTTTCAACTGATGGAGCTGTATGGCGGCTTGTTTATTTGCGGGACAAGATGACGTTTTCAGTGGTACCATTTTTATTTACATTCGCCTTTTTGATCGCGTTTTATTCCATTTTTTGTTTGGTGGTATGATGATAAACCATCATTTTTTGCTTTTTTTTATTATTATTATTTTTTACCGTTTTCACTAAAGGGGTTAAATAGTGGGAGAGTTTTATAGGTCATGTCGTTCCGGACGTGGAGATACCAAATATGTGTACTTTTATTGTTTTTTGGATTTTTTTCATAATAATATTTATTGATGGGTACATTATATTTTTATTTTTGGTGGATTATTTTTTTTTTTTACATTTTTACAATTTTTTTACTTTCTTTTTTCATTTTTTTAACCCTTTTATTTACTTTTATACTTTGTCCCACTATGGGACTTTCACTTTTTTTTACTCTGATCGCCTGTATAGCATAGGGATGGGGCACCATCCCTGTGCTATACTGGCTGACAGCGCTGCAGATGCAGAAGATACTTTGGTCATGCACTGCGCATGATCAAAGTATCTTCCTGCTGTCTGGTGACCTGGATGTTGCCATGACGACATCTGGGTCACCATGACAACCACGGAACCTGGCCTCAGACAGCGCGGGACGGCGGGGAAGAAGTGAGTATCGGCGCTTACTTCTGCAATGCTGCGATCGACTTCGCTACCTGAAAGGAAAAATGTTCACCCTTCAAACACCAGTCAGAGGCCTCTCACCTAGCCAAATCAGATATCCTGCTTTGCACTGAAGAGGGGCAACACCTCGAAACATGTGTTTACAAATGGAGTTTCTGGTTTGAGAATAAAATACAATATTAACAAACACTTGCGCTGGATATAGGCCTGTTATAATAAAGGAGATGCAAGGGTGGATAGGTAAAATAAAATAAATAGATTTTTATTGGTAAAAAAAGACGGTAAAAAACTAAGTAATTAAGATTAGGTAGTTAAGAGGCGGATGAGGTTTCTTCCAAGAGTTCCTCCAGGTTAGATTTGATGTTTCGTAGGAGGATGGATAGCACAAGAAAGAAAGTCCCCTGGATGATAAAAAATGGTTTTTAGTAAAGGTGCTAAGGGTAGTTAATTGGTAGGCGTTTTGGCACTTTACTTTGGATGAATGAAGAAGGGGGTAAGAGGTTCTGGCGTAATCCAGTAGGATGATGGTCCTGTTTGATTGCAGGGAAGCTATAAGGAATGTAGTATTGGTGAAGGTTACCTCTAGGATAGATAACTGTTAGTAAAAAATACAGTTTTTAGTACAATTTTTACCTCGTTGCAGTTGTGATAAGATATGGGCTTGAGCCACAAGGAGGTATGGAGAATTGAGTCTTAACCTCCGTAATATCCTTTTTGGTGGTAGAGTTAAGATGAAGACAAGGAGTGTTGCTGCTTAAATGCAATAAAGACAGGGTTAGTGGTGGTAGGACAAGCTATTAATTGGTAAATAGAATAATTTTTACCTGTGGCAATTTAACCTTGTATCCCCTGTTGATGATAGTGTAGAGAGATTTATTGCGTGTTTCTAACAGGGACCTAGGGCAGGTCAAATGGCCCTTGGTGCTCAGCAGTGAAGCTGTAGATGGAGCTGTAAGTAAACAAATAGTGGGGAGCCCCAGATAAGTGTTACCATGTGAGTATAAGGATGCGGAGATTACACAAACATGGGTGAAACTACAGTGAGATGAAATGGAGGGAAGGGTGTTAATGAGTATTTACTAGTTCTCTAGGGTTCGTCTGTGAATTGGTACTGACGTGTAGTCAGTTGTAGTCCAGGCTCTGGGTGTTATGATCTTCAACATAAACTAAGGACAGATAGGGGAAAGCTGTCCCTACAGTAAGACTAAGCTGAATCCCTACGATGTAGCGGGCTGCCTGTTCCTTGTGAACAGACCCGCCTTCGTCCTCGGCTAGTCTGAACGGAGACCTATAGAATAAAGGGAGGGGTCCCTAAAAGAACTAAGGACTGGGACAAAAATGGGACACCTCCTTACAGAAGTTGTTGCAGAGCAAAAGACAAACTGACAAGAAGTACTAGAGGTCCCAGAGGACCAAGCAAACTGACAGAGATAGGCACAGAAGCACCTGGCTAGATAGAGAGTCTAGAAAACACTGAAGTCCAGCTAAGCCAGAAGGGCGGAGCTGGAATATATAGGCAGCTGGTCACGTGACCGCAAAACACAAGATAGCAAAAACTAACTGGAGGGTTCTAACACTGGGTCAATTTGGTAAAGTGGCTGAAGGAGCTTGCCCGCTTTAAGCTCGGTGTTGCCCGAGCTTCATGAGGGACGATAAGGCGTAGCCGGTATGCAGGGCAGTTGGCCGGGTATAGAGATTGGCGGTATTTGCAGTGGTAAGAGCCGTATGCTTGACGTTTACCTTTGGTGGTACAGCTTTCCTCTGGGCTTCAGAAGAGACTGGGAGACAGTGAAGCGTTGCCGGCTGGCGGAGCAGCAGGCCGGGTAAGAGGTCAGCGGTATTTGCGGAGGTAGAAGCCATGTGCTTAATGGTCAAGGAAATTAACTTGTTGTTTACTGACTGTAGAGGTGAATTCTAGGTGGAAATCGCTTTTGTTAATGGTGGATAGGAATTCATTTAGTGATCTTTGATCTCCTGACCATGTGAACAAGATGTCGTCTATGAATCGTTGCCAGAGGACCAGGCTCGCGCACAGTCCGCCTCCTCAGTAGATGGCAGATTCCTCCCATTGTCCGACATATAGATTAGCATAACTGGGCGCGAACCTGCCCCACTGCTGGGTATAGTAGTGCTTTTGAAATTTAAAGAAGTTATGGGTAAGGATGAAGTTCATAGAGTCATGAATGAAGGAAATTTGATCCACAGGCATTTTGGTTAGTTTATTGAGGAAATAGGTGGCAGAATTGCAGCCTTTATCATGTTGGATAACAGTATATAGTGAAGTAATATCTAGTGTGCCCAGGATATAGTTGTCTTTCCAGGTTATTTGCTTTAGTAATGGAAGGACATGTTTACTGTCTTTCAGGTGAGAGGGAAGTAGTCGAACTAGATCCTGTAAGTGGGTGTCTACAAATCTTGAGAGATTCGATGTCAGGCACTGAATGGAGAGAAATAGAAGTGAGTGTAGAAAAGAAGCTAAACAATAACCTTTAATGGATCAATATTAAATAAATATACTCATATAAAAATATTAACACTAGGACCGTACAGACAAAAGCCAATGTCCGCCTAGGATCTAATGTATTCTTTGCCCAGGCAACAGATGTGACCGTCCTTGGGTAGACAAGAACTCACATATAGGACATATTCCGCCTGTCAATTATAATAAACCTGTGACAGGACATATAGTTCAGAGCTTGCAGACAAACTAAAGAGTAGTGTTGAGCCACCCCCGTAGTGTTCGAGTTCGGTTCGGTTCGTCAAACACCCGTGTGTTCGCCGAACTGTTTGTCGAACACCTTCGAACACCGTTAAAACCAATGGCAGGCAAACAAAAACACATACAAACACATAGAAAACACCTTCAAAGGTGTCCAAAAGCTGACAAACTGCTCATAAGACATAACTAACACATGGAAAAGTGACAAGTACATATAGTCATGCGAAAAGAAAAGAGGTGGAGGAGTAAAAGGAGGGGGAGACACAGATATAGGCATGTCATGCCCTTCTAAAACCCAAAAAGTGAGAAGCCGACACGGCCAGTCCATTCCTGCCCGTGCGACCTCCGTGTCGCCGGGTTTGTGCCAGAGCCGCAGTGGACCCTGACGGCCAGCCCCCCTCTCCCAATACTGGTGCCTGTCCGCTGGTGGGTCGAGCGAGCCCCCCTGTGGTGGAGGCAGGTCAAAGCTTTTTAATTTAAATTGTCCCTCTAATTTGAATGAATACACTTTAAATCCTTTTACAAGGATCTATTGGAGGGCAAGTCTTACGCCAGCAGCCGCGTAATTCCAGCTCCAGCAGCGTCCACTAAATCTGCTGCAGTTAAAAAGCTTTTATAAGGATTGAGCTCGGTGGTCCACCGCAAGGCGTCCTACCGCCAGTCCCAGCCCCTATGCCTTGGGGTGCCTCCTGATGCTCTTCACTGAGTATCCCGGCGTCCCGAAGCATTTCCTTTGAAAAAATTAAGTGTCCAAACTACAGGTAGTGTAGCTTGCATAACAGCCAGGATAATCCGCTGACTAGCAGACACTGCTACTAGGCACAAAGTATTTCCTGGACTAGATGCAGTTAAAAATTTGTAATTAGATACTCTCGTTGGATGCTGAGAAAGCATTCCATAGAGTCTCCTGGCACGTCATATATTATTGTCTTAAAAAGCTTGGGGTAGGGGTCTAGGGGACCCTTTTATAGCCAAAATCATGGCCCTGTATCGCAATACGTCACCTAGGCTGAAGATAAATGGAACTGTAGCACCCCGAGGGCTCGGTTGCTACAGAGGTATTGCACCTCACCCAGAGGTGTGATATCTCACTCTCAGGTAAGGATGGAGTGTGGATCAGGACCCCGACACCTGCATGCATTACACCACATTGCCGTGGGGCAGGGCGACCAATATGCCCCTGAGATGGGCACGACAGTCCCTGTCCCTGGCTGGAGTGGGGGGAGGGAACACTGAGGAAGGGGAACCCTGTAGTGCAGCAGCAGGGAGGAAGCAGTTCGTGGGTGCATTGAGAAGGGAGTATAAAAGGTGGGCACCATCTTAGTTCAGTGCAGAGAAGTCTGAGCAGAAGTGACAGGGAGCAGGGGCTCTGCATGAGCTCTGCTCCGGAGGTGGGCCTAGTAAAAGAGGCCCAGGCCTGGAAGAGGGAGAAGGAAGGAAGAGGAGCGGAGAAGGCTCCAGGAACGAGGAACGAAGGGATCCCAGGGGTGCGGACAGGCGAGTCGCCACCGCACGCCCGAATCCACCTGCGTGGAGGGGTCAGACCAAAGGGGGAGACCAGTCCCCGAAATTAGTGGAGGCGGGAAACGACCCTCAGCTAGAAACTGAAGGCTGTGACATTTTATGTGGCGCAGCCCCTCGCTACACTCGCTAGGAAGGCACCACATAGGGTCAGGGAAACTGGCGCCAAGTTTACCAAGAGGAGGCCCGAGGCAGCCGGACAGAAGTGTTGGTAAGAAAGGCAAGACAAAGGACACACAAAGGGGGTCCTGTGAAGCGCTCCAAAGTTATCTGGGAGTTGTCTGAGCCCCTCACCTGGTGAGCACAGTACGACGTGGGCAGCAGTTACCTGCAGAAGTGGTCTGGATAATAAGAACTGTGAGTAAAGGCCCTGGACTGCATCACTGACTCCATGTTGTTACTGCTGCTGCCCTGCACCATCACCCCCATCCTCCGCATACACTGCCCTGAGGCTATACTCCTCCCGTGGGGAGTTATACTACACTCTGCTGCACCCACAACATCAGCCTCAGCGGTCTGCCCTGCAGCGGCGGTTCACTCTGACCGCAATCCACGGGTGGCGTAGTCGGACATTTAAACATCAAAACCACATAAATAGTTCCGCCACTGGTTTGACTGCCCTGAGCCACGGAACCGGGTCACCGCCACGGAGACTACAACCACCAGCATCCACCAAAAAGGGTCCGGCTCCGGGTGTCCCAAGGCCCAGGGGGCGCGTCAGAACATTTTAATCACCTTTCATAATCACCAATGGGACAAGGCAGGGATGTCCTCTGTCCCCTCTCTTATACATCCTAGTGATGGAGCACCTGCTCTCATCAATTCGCCATAACCCCAATATTAGGTGGATTGAGGTGGGAGGCACCGAGTACAAGTGCTCTCTATTTGCTGATGATGTCCTAGTATATATCACTCAATCACATATATCCATCCCTGCTGTTATGGCTGAAATAGATCACTTTGTTACATGGCCAAATTTTAAAATCAATGCAGCGAAGTCTGAGGCCCTCGATGTCTCCCTCCCCAAATCCATACAGGATTCCATCCAGTCCAACCTTCCCTTTGCCTGGCCCTCACAGGGTATCAAATACTTAGGAATTCCTATTCATAGAGACCTCTCCCGTCTATTTTATCTTAATTTTGGGCCCTTTATTGAACAACTCCATACAGACCATGGTTGGCAAGTTAGAACTGTAAGATTCACTACGTGAACCACTGGTGTTTTGTGGAAAAGCACATGTACACTGTGTTCCAAATTATAATGCAAAAAGTGTTTAGGAGTGATAAGGTAAGAATTTTTTTGTTTGTCAGTTAAACTTATTGATGGTGATGTGTGTCAGGGCTCTTTATATCACTGTAAGCAATTGCAGACACCTGTGCTAATTAGTTTGGCAGGTGTGTCCAAAGAAAGGCAAGACTACTTAAGAAGGCTGTCCCACATTATTAAGCAGCCTACATTTTCTGCCAAAATGGGAAAGAAAAAGGATGTGTCGGCTGCTGAGAAGCAACAAATTGTGGAGTATTTAGGTCAAGGCATGACTACAATCAACATTGTGCGATGGTCAGGATGAAGTGTCTTGGCAATCAAGAATTACGTAGCTGATTCACAGTACACACGTGTGCGTGCTGATAAGGGAAAATTGAGGACTCTTTCCTACAGGCAATTATGTCAGGTTAAAAGAGCAGTGGCAAAAAAGCCTTGTCATAGCAGTAGACAAGATTTTGAAGCTGCTGGTGCCTCCAACGTCCCCTGAACAACAAGATGCAGGGTCCTTCAGAGGTTTGCAGCTGTGCGTAAGCCATCCTGTCGACCTCCTCTATCCACTGCACACAAGCAGAAACGGCTCCAGTGGGCCAAAAAATACATGAAGACTGAATTCAAAACTGTATTGTTCATGGATGAGTGCCGTGCAACGCTCAGTGGTCCAGATGGATGGAGTGGAGGATGGCTGGTTGATGGACACCCCACGCAAACACAGCTACAGCGCCAACAAGGAGGAGGTGGAGTAATGTTTTGGGCTGGAATCATGGGGAGAGAGATTGTCGGCCCCTTTAGGATCCCTGAAAGGGTAAAGATGAACTCCATAATGTATGTGGAGTTTCTCAAACAGCACTTCCTGCCATGGTTCAAGGAGAAGAACCGTGTATTCCACAGCAAGATCATTTTCATGCATGATAATGCACCGTCCCATGCTGCACATAACACATCTGCATCTCTGGCTGATATGGGCATAAAAGGGGACAAACTTATGGTGTGACCCCCATGCTCCCCTGACCTCTACCCAATTCAGAACCTCTGGAGCATCATCAAAAGGAGTGTCTATGATGGCGGGAGGCAGTTCACATCTAAGCAACAGCTCTGGGAGGGTATTCTGTCCTCATGCAAAACAATTGAAGCAGAAACCATCCGAAACCTGACAAATTCAATGGACGAGAGAGTTCAGAAGCTCCTTTCGAACAAGGGGTCCTATGTGCAAATGTAACATCACCTAGAATAAAGTTTTGCGCTGAAAACTGCTTGATTTCAGTTTCTAATAACCTGCTAATGCTTATAATTTCAAAAATGACCATTTTTTTGGTCTTTATTAAAATGAAAAGGTTGATCGAAGAGTGTGGGGGATCTAAGAGTGTGGCAACCCAGTAGTCAGGATTACTTCGAATTCTGAGAATCTGAGGGTCATGTTGCAGGTAGTGCAGCAAGAAGGCACTCATGTGTCTTGCGCATCTAGGAGCCCCAAAATTATTTTCCGGGATAGATGCAGCTAAAAATTATTATTAATTTTAAATCTGGTGGAGCTTAGTATAGATGGCCTAATAGAATCAGTACTGCACACTGCTACAAAGCCCAAATTATTTTCCAGCCAAAATACAGATAAAAGTGATTAGTAATTTTAAAGCTTAAAACGGTTGGTGAGGTGATTTTAACCAATCATCAAGCTATTACTCTCCCCAGGATGACACAGGGGTAGAAAAGTCGTTTCGGATCCATGATTTGTTCATCTTTATGAACGTGAGTCTGTCTACATTATCAGTGGAGAGCCGCGTGCGCTTATCTGTCAGCACACCACCAGCAGCGCTGAACACACGTTCAGACAGAACGCTGGCTGCGGGGCATGACAAGATCTCCAAGGCGTAAGTGGCGAGCTCCGGCCATTTATCCAGATTGGAAGCCCAAAAAGAGCAAGGGTCCAGTGACACAGTCATGGCTTCAATGTTTACTTGGAGAGACTCCTGTACCATTGTCTCTAGGCGTTGACTATGTGTCAGACTTCTTGTCTCCTGTGGCCTTGCAAAGGATGGGCTAAAAAAGTGGTGAAATGATTCTGCAAAATTGATGTTACCAGCAGATGCTGTGTTTCTGTTACGGTTTGAGTGCTGAACACTCGACGGTCCCACGGTTGGCAAGTTGGAACTGTGAGATTCACTATGTGCACCACTGGTGTTTTGTGGAAAAGCACATGTAAGATTCTGCAACAGTCTCTGCTGATACTCCTGCATGCGTGCATCCCTTTCTATGGCAGGAATAATTTCTGCAAATTTACTTTTGTACCGGGGATCTAACAGTGTGGCAACCCAGTAGTCAGGATTATTTCTAATTCTCACAATTCGAGGGTCATGTTGCAGGTAGTGCAGCAAGAAGGCACACATGTGTCTTGTGCATCCAGGAGCACCAAGTCCCTGTTGCGTTGGTGGCGAGGTAACAATCATGCTTCCTTCCTCTGTCCTCTTCCCCCAACCTCGCACAACAGAAATGTGATCAAGGTCTCCCTCATCTGATGAGTCTTCCATCAGTTCATCCTCCACTTCTTCCTGGGCTCCTGCACCTTCCTCACTAGTTTGTCTGCTACCATGCGCCCTGGTAAAACCATCTCCCCCACCCTCACATGCCTGCCGACTTGGTGCTGCCGACCGCCTGGACCTTGCAGATGTTAGCCCTTCCGCATACAACTCCTCCTCCTCTACTTCCTCCACCTCCTCTTGTGCCACCACCTGACTCCGAATTCTGTTTAACATGTGCTCCAGCATGTAAATCACCGGAACAGTCAAGCTGATAATGGCATCGTCAGCACTAAACATTAGTGTTGAGCCACCCCCGTAGTGTTCGAGTTCGGTTCGGTTCGTCGAACACCCGTGTGTTCGCCGAACTGTTCGTCGAACTGTTCGTCGAACACCTTCGAACACCGTTAAAACCAATGGCAGGCAAACAAAAACACATAGAAACACATAGAAAACACCTTCAAAGGTGTCCAAAAGCTGACAAACTGCTCAGAAGACACAACTAACACATGGAAAAGTGACAAGTACATATAGTCATGCAAAAAGAAAAGAGGTGGAGGAGTAAAAGGAGGGGGAGACACAGATATAGGCATGTCATGCCCTTCTAAAATCCAAAAAGTGAGAAGCCGACACGTTCAGTCCGCTCCTGCCCGTGCCACCTCCGCGTCGCCGGGTTTGTGCCAGAGCCGCGGTGAACCCTGACGGCCAGCCCCCCTCTCCCAATACTGGTGCCTGTCCGCTGGTGGGTCGAGCGAGCCCCCCTGTGGTGGAGGCAGCACTAAGCTTTTTAATTTAAATTGTCTCTCTAATTTGAATGAATACACTTTAAATCCATTTACAAGGATCTATTGGAGGGCAAGTCTCATGCCAGCAGCCGCGTAATTCCAGCTCCAGTAGCGTCCACTAAAGCTGCTGCAGTTAAAAAGCTTTTATAAAGATCGAGCTCGGCTGTCCACCGCAAGGCATCCTACTGCCAGTCCCAGCCCCTATGCCTTGGGGTGCCTCCTGATGCTCTTCACTGAGTATCCCGTGGTCTCGAAGCATTTCCTTTGAAAAAATTAAGTGTCCAAACTACAGGTGGTGTAGCTTGCTTAACAGCCGGGATAATCCGCTGACTAGCAGACACTGCTACTAGGCACAAAGTATTTCCTGGGCTAGATGCAGTTAAAAATTTGTAATTAGATACTCTCGTTGGATGCTGAGAAAGCATTCCATAGTCTCCTGGCACGCCATATATGATTCTCTTAAAAAGCTTGGGGTAGGGGTCTAGGGGACCCTTTTATAGCCAAAATCACGGCCCTGTATCGCAATACGTCACCTAGGCTGAAGATAAATGGAACTGTAGCACCCTGAGGGCTCGGTTGCTACAGAGGTATTGCACCTCACCCAGAGGTGTGATATCTCACTCTCAGGTAAGGATGTAGTGTGGATCAGGACCCGACACCTGCATGCATTACACCACATTGCCGTGGGGCAGGGCGACCAATATGCCCCTGAGATGGGCACGACAGTCCCTGTCCCTGGCTGGAGTGGGGGGAGGGAACACTGAGGAAGGGGAACCCTGTAGTGCAGGAGCAGGGAGGAAGCAGTTCCTGGGTGCATTGAGAAGGGAGTATAAAAGGTGGGCACCATCTTAGTTCAGTGCAGAGAAGTCTGAGCAGAAGTGGCAGGGAGCAGGGGCTCTGCATGAGCTCTGCTCCGGAGGCGGGCCTAGTAACAGAGGCCCAGGCCTGGAAGAGGGAGAAGGAAGGAAGAGGAGCGGAGAAGGCTCCAGGAACGAGGAACGAAGGGATCCCAGGGGTGCGGACGGGCGAGTCGCCACCGCACGCCCGAATCCACCTGCGTGGAGGGGTCAGGCCAAAGGGGGAGACCGATCCCCGAAACTAGTGGAGGCAGGAAACGACCCTCAGCTAGAAACAGGAGGCTGTGACATTTTATGTGGCGCAGCCCCTCGCTACACCCGCTAGGAAGGCACCACATAGGGTCAGGGAAACTGGCGCCAAGTTTACCAAGAGGAGGCCCGAGGCAGCCGGACAGAAGGGTTGGTAAGAAAGGCCAGACAAAGGACACACAAAGGGGGTCCTGTGAAGCTCTCCAAAGTTATCTGGGAGTTGTCTGAGCCCCTCACCTGGTGAGCACAGTACGACGTGGGCAGCCGTTACCTGCAGACGTGGTCTGGATAATAAGAACTGTGAGTAAAGGCCTTGAACTGCATCACTGACTCCGTGTCGTTACTGCTGCTGCCCTGCACCATCACCCCCATCCTCCGCATACACTGCCCTGAGGCTATACTCCTCCCGTGGGGAGTTATGCTACGCTCTGCTGCACCCACAACACCAGCCTTAGCGGTCTGCCCTGTAGCGGCGGTTCACTCTGACCGCAATCCACGGGTGGCGTAGTCGGACATTTAAACATCAAAACCACATAAATAGTTCCGCCACTGGTTTGACCGCCCTGAGCCACGGAACCGGATCGCCGCCACGAAGACTACAACCACCAGCATCCACCAAAAAGGGTCCGGCTCCGGGTGTCCCAAGGCCCAGGGGGTGCGTCAGAACATATTCATCACCTTTCACAATCACCAATGGGACAAGGCAGGGATGTCCTCTGTCCCCTCTCTTATACATCCTAGTGACGGAGCACCTGCTCTCATCAATTCGCCATAACCCCAATATTAGGTGGATTGAGGTGGGAGGCACCGAGTACAAGTGCTCTCTATTTGCTGATGATGTCCTAGTATATATCACTCAATCACATATATCCATCCCTGCTGTTATGGCTGAAATAGATCACTTTGTTACATGGTAAAATTTTAAAATCAATGCAGCGAAGTCTGAGGCCCTCGATGTCTCCCTCCCTAAATCCATATAGGATTCCATCCAGTCCAACTTTCCCTTTGCCTGGCCCTCACAGGGTATCAAATACTTAGGAATTCCTATTCATAGAGACCTCTCCCATCTATGTTATCTTAATTTTGGGCCCTTTATTGAACAATTCCATACAGACCACGGTTGGCAAGTTAGAACTGTAAGATTCACTACGTGAACCACTGGTGTTTTGTGGAAAAGCACATGTACACCGCGTTCCAAATTATTATGCAAAAAGTGTTTAGGAGTGATAAGGGAAGAATTTGATTGTTTGTCAGTTAAACTCATTGATGGTGATGTGTGTCAGGGCTCTTTATATCACTGTAAGCAATTGCAGACACCTGTGCTAATTAGTTTGGCAGGTGTGTCCAATGAAAGGCAAGACTACTTAAGAAGGCTCTCTCACATTATTAAGCAGCCTACATTTTCTGCCAAAATGGGAAAGAAAAAGGATGTGTCGGCTGCTGAGAAGCAACAAATTGTGGAGTGTTTAGGTCAAGGCATGACTACAATCAACATTGTGCGATGATCAGGATGAAGTGTCTTGGCAATCAAGAAGTATGTAGCTGATTCACAGTACACACGTGTGCGTGCTGATAAGGGCAAATTGAGGACTCTTTCCTACAGGCAATTACGTCAGGTTGAAAGAGCAGCGGCAAAAAAGCCTTGTCATAGCAGCAGACAAGTTTTTGAAGCTGCTTGTGCCTCCAACGTCCCCCGAACAACAAGATGCAGGGTCCTTCAGAGGTTTGCAGCTGTGCATACGCCATCCTGTCGACCTCCTCTATCCACTTCACACAAGCAGAAACGGCTCCAGTGGGCCAAACATTACATGAAGACTGATTTCAAAACTGTTTTGTTCACGGATGAGTGCCGTGCAGCGCTCGATGGTCCAGATGAATGGAGTGGAGGATGGCTGGTTGATGGACACCCCACGCAAACACGGCTACAGCGCCAACAAGGAGGAGGTGGAGTAATGTTTTGGGCTGGAATCATGGGGAGAGAGATTGTCGGCCCCTTTAGGATCCCTGAAGGCGCTAAAGATGAACTCCATAATGTATGTGGATTTTCTCAAACAGCACTTCCTGCCATGGTTCAAGAAGAAGAACCGTGTATTTCACAGCAAGATAATTTTTCTGCATGATAATGCACCATCTCATGCTGCACATAAAACATCTGCATCTCTGGCTGATATGGGCATAAAAGGGGACAAACTTATGGTGTGACCCCCATGCTCCCCTGACCTCTAGCCCATTCAGAACCTTTGGAGCATCATTAAAAGGAGTGTCTATGATGGCGGGAGGCAGTTCACATCTAAGCAACAGCTCTGGGAGGGTATTCTGTCCTCATGCAAAACAATTGAAGCAGAAACCATCCAAAACCTGACAAATTCAATGGACGAGAGAGTTCAGAAGCTCCTTTCGAACAAGGGGTCCTATGTGAAAATGTAACATCACCTAGAATAAAGTTTTGAGTTGAAAACTGTTTGATTTCAGTTTCTAACAACCTGCTAATGCTTATAATTTCAAAAATGACCATTTTTTTGGTCTTTATTAAAATGAAAAGGTTGATCGAAAAGTTTGGGGGATCTAAGAGTGTGGCAACCCAGTAGTCATGATTACTTCGAATTCTGACAATATGAGGGTCATGCTGCAGGTAGTGCAGCAAGAAGGCACTTATGTGTCTTGCGCATCTCGGAGCCCCAAAATTATTTTCCGGGCTAGATGCAGCTAAAAATTATTTTTAATTTTAAATCTGGTGAAGCTTATTATAGATGGCCTAATAGGATCAGTGCTGCACACTGCTACAAAGCCCAAATTATTTTCCAGTCAAGATACAGATAAACATGATTAGTAATTTGAAAGCTTAAAACGGTTGGTAGGGTGATTTTAACCAATCATCAAGCTTTTACTCTCCCCAGGATGACACAGGGGTAGAAAAGTCGTTTCGGATCCATGATTTGTTCATCTTTATGAACGTAAGTCTGTCTACATTATCAGTGGAGAGCCGCGTGCGCTTATCTGTCAGCACACCACCAGCAGCGCTGAACACACGTTCAGACAGAACGCTGGCTGCGGGGCATGACAAGATCTCCAAGGCGTAAGTGGCTAGCTCCGGCCATTTATCCAGATTGGAAGCCCAAAAAGAGCAAGGGTCCAGTGACACAGTCGTGGCTTCAATGTTTACTTGGAGATACTCCTGTACCATCGTCTCTAGGCGTTGACTATGTGTCAGACTTCTTGTCTCCTGTGGCCTTGCAAAGGATGGGCTAAAAAAGTGGTGAAATGATTCCGCAAAATTGATGTTACCAGCAGATACTGTGGTTCTGTTACGGTTTGAGTGCTGAACACTTGACGGTCCCACGGTTGGCAAGTTGGAACTGTGAGATTCACTACGTGCACCACTGGTATTTTGTGGAAAAGCACATGTAAGATTCTGCAACAGTCTCTGCTGATACTCCTGCATGCGTGCATCCCTTTCTATGGCAGGAATAATTTCTGCAAATTTACTTTTGTACCGGGGATCTAACAGTGTGGCAACCCAGTAGTCAGGATTATTTCTAATTCTCACAATTCGAGGGTCATGTTGCAGGTAGTGCAGCAAGAAGGCACTCATGTGTGTTGCGCATCCAGGAGCACCAAGTCCCTGTTGTGTTGGTGGCGAGGTAACAATAATGCTTCCTTCCTCTGTCCTCTCCCCCCAACCTCGCACAACAGAAATGTGATCAAGGTCTCCCTCATCTGATGAGTCTTCCATCAGTTCGTCCTCCACTTCTTCCTGGGCTCCTGCACCTTCCTCACTAGTTTGGCTGCTACCATGCGCCCTGGTAAAATCATCTCCCCCACCCTCACATGCCTGCCGCCTTGGTGCTGCCGACCGTCTGGACCTTGCAGATGTTAGCCCTTCCGCATACAACTCCTCCTCCTCTACTTCCTCCACCTCCTCTTGTGCCACCACCTGACTCCGAATTCTGTTTAACATGTGCTCCAGCATGTAAATCACCGGAATAGTCATGCTGATAATGGCATCGTCAGCACTAAACATCTTCGTCGCCATTTCAAAACTGTGCAGAAGGGTGCATAGGTCCCTGATCTGAGACCACTCCTCCAGCGTGATTTGCCCCACCTCTGAATCTCGTTGGCCCAGGCTATACGTCAGAACGTATTGCACCAGGGCTTGTCGGTGCTGCCACAGTCGCTGCAACATGTGCAGAGTTGAATTCCACCGGGTAGGCACATCGCATTTTAGCCGGTGAAGTGGCAGGCCCAACGACTTCTGTAGAGATGTAAGTCGCTGAGCTGCGGGATGCGAACGGCGGAAGTGAGCACACAGCGACCGTGCCCTCTGCAGAAGGCCATCTAGTCTGGGATAGTGGGCTAAAAATTGCTGGACAACCAGGTTCAACACGTGAGCCATACAAGGCACGTGTGTGACATTGCCCCGGCGAAGGGCCGCACCCAGGTTTACAGCATTGTCGCACACGGCCTTCCCTGGTTTCAGGTCCAGTGGAGACAACCATTCATGAAATTGGTTCTCCAGAGCTGACCACAACTCCTCAGCTGTGTGACTCACATTTCCCAGACATTTCAATGTAAAAACCGCCTGATGACGTTGAGCCCTACTGCCAGCATAGTAAGGAGGTGTGCAGGATCCCTTCTGCGCAGTTAGAAAGCTTGTGGCATGACCAGACAGGCTTTGGGTGCAGGTGGAAGACCGAGAGGAGGTTGAGGAGGCAGAAGCAGTGGAGGAACTTTGACATAAAGAGGATTGACGCACAACTCGTGGGGACGGCAAGACTTGGACAGCAGCCCCTTGTCCTGCTGTCACCATAGTTACCCAGTGCCCAGTCAGCGACATGTAACGCCCCTGTCCATGCCTACTCGTCCAAGTGTCTGTGGTGAAATGCACCCTGTCACACACAGAGTTTCTCAAAGAAGCGGTGATGTTGTGTGCGACATGCTGGTGAAGCGCAGGCACACCTTTCTTTGAGAAGTAGTGCCGACTGGGCATCTGGTACTGGGGCACTGCGACGGACATAAGGTCTCGAAAATCCTCTGTGTCCACCAGGCGGAAAGGCAGCATTTCTGTAGCCAAGAGCTTGCAGATGGTGAAATTCAACCTCTTAGCTTTCTCATGGCTAGGAGGAAATGGTCTTTTACTTGTCCACATCTGAGGGACCGAGGGCTGGCTATTGTGCTTAGACGGGGTTGATAAGGGTGTCCCCGGCAAACTGCCGGTCTGTGAGGAAGATGCAGGCGGACATGTTAGGTTGCCTTGATCCAAAGGTGGTGCTATCGATGTCGGACAGCGCTCAAGACCAGCTGGTGTTACCACCTCCAAAGAAAATGATGACCTGCCAATCACGCTGGCTGTTGCGGGTAAAGAGGTGGCAGGTCTGCGCCCCAAAACAGGTGTGACTGCTGTCCCCCCAGTCACAGAGGATGAAGAGGCCGCGGATGCACAAGATATGGGAGACGGTGGTTGGCCCGGCCGGCTAGGCCGCATTGTAGCACACTGAGCTTCCCACTGCAACTTATGCTTCATGTCCATGTGCCGGTTCATGCATGAAGTACTCAAACTATGTATTTTTTGGCCTCTACTTAGCTTTTGCTGACAAATGTTACAGATAACACGAGTTGGGTCATCTTTATCGATCTGAAAAAATGCCCAGGCTATGCAAGGCTTAGCACCCATGCGACCTGAAGAGCCACCACGACTTGTGGTGAGAGGCAGAGTTGTGTTTGAGGATGCAGTTGTTGACGTGCTTCCAGTACTACGTCTCTGTCCAGGAAGGCGCAACCTGACCTCGTCGTCACTAGCATCTTCCTCCACCTCCTCTGCTGACCTCATCTCTTGGCTGACTGTGGGTTGACAGTAAGTGGGATCTCCGACCTCATCATCATCACCCTGTGCGTTATCACACCCGTCGTCCTCAGAGCCAACCTGTTCCTGCCCTGACATAAAACTAAAGTTGTCGCTCCAATCAGGTATTTGAGTCTTATCATCGTCTTCCTCATTGTCTCCACCAACAGGAGTTACAGTTTGGGAATGAGGGTCTACATTATGGTCAGAACCTTCTGCGTCTGGTCCTGGATCCGACTCATAAAGATTCTGGGCATCAGTGCAGATCATTTCCTCGTCTGGATTCACAGAAGCGCTGGAGTCGACCTCTGATTCCCAGGCTATAGTATGAGTAAACAGCTCTGCAGACTCAACCATCTGTTCTACCTCATACTCAGACGGGCAGCTGGAGATTTGGGAGCTGTGAGGAAGCAAGTGCGATTTGGGTGACACCTTTGAGGACTGGAGTATTTGTGATGTTGAAGTTGATGTGGAGGAGAGCCCACTTAAAGGAGCACTTGATATCCGTTGAAGCACCTGCTGTTTTTGTGCCTCATCTGGAATTTGTAGCGATTGGCGTGGCCGTAAGAAAGGGATCTTATCACATTGTCCGCTAAAAGAAGTAGACATTTTAGTTTGGCTGGAAGATGGTCTTTCTTCTGCACCTACCCCATGGACACAACCTTTTTTCCCCTTCCCAACACGCCTATTCCCCTTTCCACCAGCAGCAGGCCTTTTTCCACTCATTTTGGTGGTTAACTAATTCACAACTCTGGAGTTGTTTGCACAAAAAAACAATGGATGGTAACCGAGCAGAGCTGAGTGGCCAAACTGTGGTATAAGGCCAAAACTATTGGCTGGGTTAGATGCAGAAAAAAAATATTTTTAATTTGCAACCTGATGGAGGTCAGTATAGATGGACTAATAGACCAAGTCCCACACACCGCTAGAAGCCCAAATATTTTTTCAGAGCTAGATGCAGAAAAAAATTATATTCAATTTGCAACCTGCTGGAGGTCAGTATAGAAGGACTAATAGAACAATTCCCACACACTGCTAGAAGCCCAAATATTTTTTCAGAGCTAAATGAAGAAAAAAATTATTTTTAATTTGCAACCTGATGGAGGTCAGTATAGATGGACTAATAGACCAAGTCCCACACACTGCTAGAAGCCCAAATATTTTTTCAGAGCTAGATGCAGAAAAAAATTATTTTTAATTTGCAACCTGATGGAGGTCAGTATAGATGGACTAATAGAACAAGTCCCACACGCTGCTAGAAGCCCAAATATTTTTTCAGAGATAAATGAAGAAAAAAATTATTTTTAATTTGCAACCTGATGGAGGTCAGTATAGATGGACTAATAGACCAAGTACCACACACTGCTAGAAGCCCAAATATTTTTTCAGAGCTAGATGCAGAAAAAAATTATTTTTAATTTGCAACCTGATGGAGGTCAGTATAGATGGACTAATAGAACAAGTCCCACACGCTGCTAGAAGCCCAAATATTTTTTCAGAGATAAATGAAGAAAAAAATTATTTTTAATTTGCAACCTGATGGAGGTCAGTATAGATGGACTATAAGACCAAGTCCCACACACTGCTAGAAGCCCAAATATTTTTTCAGAGCTAGATGCAGAAAAAAATTATTTTTAATTTGCAACCTGATGGAGGTCAGTATAGATGGACTAATAGAACAAGTCCCACACGCTGCTAGAAGCCCAAATATTTTTTCAGAGATAAATGAAGAAAAAAATTATTTTTAATTTGCAACCTGATGGAGGTCAGTATAGATGGACTAATAGACCAAGTCCCACACACTGCTAGAAGCCCAAATATTTTTTCAGAGCTAGATGCAGAAAAAAATTATTTTTAATTTGCAACCTGATGGAGGTCAGTATAGATGGACTAATAGAATGATGCTATGCCCAAAAGATTTTACTTCACTAGGTGCAGTAAAAAAATTGGTATTCTATACACAGGTGGTATATCTTGCAACACAGATAGGCTACTCCACTGACTAACACACTCTGCAATAGGCCAAAAAGGATTAGCTTTGCTAGATTCAGCCAAATGCTGTGAAAAAAACTTGCACAGCACTGGCACAGACCTGCCTGGCAAAAACTGATAGGAACTGATGTAACCTAGTCCTGAAAAGGACTCCAATTACAATTAGTCTTTACTCCCACAATCTATCTATTTAAGAGCACAGACCTGCTTGATAAAAGTCGTAGGAAATGCTGTAACCTAGTCCTTAAAAGGACTGCAATCACAACTATTCCCTACTCCCAAGCTATCTGTATATTTGTGCGAAAATTGGCTTGAAATTAACAAGGTATAGCGCACACAGCAACAGCGGTGCCGTCTAACACGCAGCTGCAGCAGTGAGAAAATGGTGGCGACGGGGAAAATGGCTTGGTCTTATAGGGCAAGGACATGTGACATACACTGCCAATCACACATGCCCTTGCTTGTGTGAAAAAAAGCACTTCGCTCCGTGTGTGCGCTGCTGATAGGCTGACAGATTGCACCTCCCCACTGCAAATGCGGGAAAGAGAAAAAAAAATGGAGATCTTCATTGTTCCTGCAGAGATCCATCCCCTGCCCCTCCCCCCGCCCCGCTGTACACTCAAACTGCGTATTAACATTAATTTTCATCATTACTGAGAAAAAATCCAGTTATGATTTTGGTGCACGAACAGTTATCGAACATAACCTCGAACAGCCGAATTTTTCTCAAATTGTTCGTGTTCGCCGACCGGCTCGAACACCGCCCAAAACAGCTCGAATTTGAGATTGGCGAACAGTTCGAGTAGAACAACGCTCATCTCTAGTCACCACTGCTTCTTCCGCTGTTGTGGGTGTAAGAGAACCCCCTGTTGTGCGTGCAAGGCAATCCCCTGTCCATACTGCATGCAAAGATGCCCCCTCCTCTCAGTCTTCACTTGTTATGTCAGTTTCTCAAGAAACAGCATCAACATCCACGTCCCACCGCAGCGTTCAATTGTCCATATCCCAGACCTTTGAACGAAAGTGCAAATTCGCAGCCAACGCCCCACAGGCCACAGTCCTAAATTCACACATTTCACGACTGCTTGCGTTGGAAATGCTGCCTTTTAGGCTGGTGGAGACCGAATCCTTCCGCAACCTTATGGCAGAGGCCTTATCTCAGTACTCGGTCCCCAGTCGACACTATTTTGCCCGGTGTGCCATCCCCGCATTACACAAGCACGTGTCCCAAAACATCTGCCGTGCCCTCAGCAACGCAGTTACTGGGAGAGTTCACCTGACAACGGACACGTGGACAAGTGCTTGTGGCCAGGGACGGTACATCTCCCTGATGAAACACTGGGTAAACAGAGTGGAAGCCTGGATCCCGTCGTACCTTGGGACGGAATACATCCTCCCCACGCCGAGGACTGCGGGCCCTATGTCAGTCAGAGTTGCCCCCACAGTGTACAGCTCCTGCGCATCATCCTCCTCATCCTCCTCATGTTCAGCCTCCATCTCAGATATCACCACATCAGTTACAATCTGGAAGCACTGCAGTACTGCCTCTGCCAAGCGGCAACAGGCTGTGCTGAAACTCATAAGCTTAGGTGATAAACCTCACACTGCTTGTGACTTGTGGACAGCTGTGAAAGAGCAGGCAGATCTGTGGCTGAGACCAATGAACCTACATCCAGGCATGATCGTGTGTGACAATGGCCGTAACCTGGTGGCAGCTCTGAGGCGAGGCGAGATCACACACGTACCATGCCTGGCTCATGTGCTTAACCTCATGTTTCAGCGGCTTCTTAAATCGTACCCCGAGTTGCCAGATCTGCTCGTCAAAGTACGCCGCCTGTCAGCTCATTTTCGGAAGTTGGCTACAGCTTCCGCCGCCCTTGCTGTGTTGCCGCAGCGTTTGCAGCTTCCAGCACACCGACTGGTGTGTGATGTCCCCACACGTTGGAACTCTACCCTCCACATGTTGCAAAGGATTTGTGAGCACAAGAGAGCAGTTGTGGACTACCAGCTGCAACAAGGCCGTCGATATTCAGGTCAGACTCCACACATAAGACCTCAGGAGTGGACCTGGATGTCTGACATATGTACCATCCTGACAAACTTTGAGGAGTCCACCAAGATGGTAAGTGGCGATGGCGCCATCATTAGCATCTCACTTGTCTGTCTTTTGCAGCGCTCTCTGCAGAGAATTAAAGAGGAGGCATTGCAGACAGAATATGATGAGATGGATCAAGAAGCCATAGCGGGCGATTACCCACAGCTCAGCCTCATCTCATCCCAACGTGCATTGGGGGACAATGAGGGAGAGGAGGAGGAGGAGAAGGAGGTGGAAGAACAGGAGCTGGTATCATGCGCTGTAGACGGTAGTACCTGTACAACTGTCATACCATCGGTTCAGCGTGGGTGGCCTGAGGACAGGGGGGAGGAGGAGGAGGAGGAGAGCATTGTTAGTCGTCATCTTTGTGAGCACACAGAAGTCTTGCCCGTTACCAGTCTGGCACGCATGGCTGACTTTATGTTACGCAGCCTTGACCCTCGCGTTGTCAAAATGTTGGGTGACAGTCATTACTGGTTGGTGACACTTTTAGACCCCCGCTACAAGGAGAACTTTCACTCTCTTATTCCTGAGGTGGAGAGGTCTACAAAAATGGGGCAGTACCAGAAGGCCCTTGCTATAGAACTGTTAAAAAAATTCCCATCTTAACACGCTAGCGGCAGAGGTCACAGTTCGTTGACCAACCAAGGCGTACAGGCGAGAGAGACGCAACTCCAATCCAGCAGAGGCAGGGGAACACTGTCAACATTCTGGGACAGTTTTCTGAGACCCGTCCAGCTTACAGGCCCTGAGGCGCGGGGTATTCTCACAAGGAGAGGAAAGTTTCAAAAGATGGTGAGGGAGTACCTTGCCGACCGTACCAGTATCCTCCGTGATTCCTCTGTGCCTTTTAATTATTGGGTATCCAAGCTGGACACTTGGAATGAACTCGCTCTGTACGCCTTGGAGGTCCTGGCCTGCCCTGCCGCTAGCGTGGTATCGGAGCGTGTTTTTAGTGCCGCTGGGGGAATTATAGCTGATAAAAGCACTCGCCTATCAACTGACAATGCTAACAAGCTGACCCTTATCAAAATGAACAAGGGCTGCATTGGGCCAGACTTCTCATCACCAACAAATGACAGCAGAGTAGCAAAGTCAAATCCACTGTGTTGTTTCCAGAGGTGTATTCCAATACACCGCTTCACACCCACACATGGGTATACGCTTCCTCATTTCGGCTGTTTTTTGCTCTTCTCCTTATCATCTGCCTCCACCACCGCTATACCACCAGGGTGACCGTGGTCTGTGTTGCCAGCATTGCAAGTTCCTCCGTCCTAATTTTTAGCAGCTTTTGCTTGGAAGGCATAGGCAAAGACTATGGGAGACCCACTCCCCAATAATGGGAATAATGTTTTTAATATGCTGTACTGCATGGCTCTTCCAAGGGGCATTAAAACCGTCTTGTTAAGCTACTGTGACCTCCACGTCTCCTCCAAGGGGCATTAAAACTGTCTTGTTAAGCTACTGCGACCTCCACGTCTCTTCCATGGGGCATTGATATTGTCTTTTTATTCCACTGCGACCTCCACCACTCTTCCAAGGGGCATTGATATTGTCTTTTTATTCCACTGCGACCTCCACCACTCTTCCAAGGGGCATTAAAACTGTCTTGTTAAGCTACTGTGACCTCCATGTCTCTTCTAAGGGGTATTAAAACCGTCTTTTTAAGCTACTGTGACCTCCATGTCTCTTCCAAGGGGCATTTAAACCTTCTTGTTAAGCTACTGTTACCTCCACGTCTCTTCCAAGGGGCATTAAAGCCGTCTTGTTAAGCCACTCTGAACTCCACAGCTCTTCCAAGGGGCATTGAAATGTTGTTTTTAATTACCTCTAACCTCCACGACTCTTCCAACGGGCATTGCATTTCCTTCTAATTTTAGTCAACTTTTTCTTTTCAATGCATAGGCGAACACTAAGGGAGACCCACTCCCTCTTGAAGCTCATCAATAGAATGCCAAGAGTGTGCAAAGCAGTCATCAAAGCAAAAGGTGGCTACTTTGAAGAACCTAGAATATAAGACATATTTTCAGTTGTTTCACACTTTTTTGTTAAGTATATAATTCCACATGTGTTAATTCATAGTTTTGATGCCTTTAGTGTGAATGTACAATTTTCATAGTCACGAAAATACAGAAAAATCTTTAAATGAGAAGGTGTCCAAACTTTTGGTCTTTACTGTATATATATTTTTTTAAATCAATTCAATTTTTTTTAAATAAATATTGATAAAATAACCAAGAATGTACAATCCATAAGATGCTAATTTCTATATTGCAAAATTAAATAAAATGTATTTACTATGGAGATCTGATGCGCCCCCTGGGCCTGTGCTGATGCTGCTGTGCAGGGGGAATACCCGGAGCCGGATCGCTGGGGGTTGTAGTTCTCCGTGGCGGTGACCCGGTCCGTGCCCAGGGTGGTCAAACCAGTGGCAGTCTATTTGTATTGGAATAAGTGTCCGACTACGCCACCCGTGGATTGCGGTCAGTGGGGACCGCCGCTGCGCTGCCGACCGCTGAGGCTGATGTTGGTTGCGCAGCCGAGTATGGGATAACTCCCCACGGGAGGAGTATTGCCTCAGGGCAGCTAAGGTGGAAGATGATGGGAGTGATGGTGTGAGGGTCCCAGTGCTAATGGTGCAGGAACAGCAAGGAATCACAGAGACGTGTGGTGCAGTTCAGGGTCTTTACTGATGGTACAAGGCAGACCCTCCCGGGAGTACTGGCTAGTATAAGGGGCCTGGTCAGTCTGCGAGCAAGCAGGAGTTCCCCTGGCCAGGTGGAGTTGTAGGCCTCCCCGTTTATCTGCACTCTTCCTGGCTACCTTGCTGTCAGCGGTTACAAGTAGCCCACGTCCCTGAGTATACCGTGTGGTGCTCACCCGTATGGCTGGTGACTTGGGGCCTTCTGTTAGCCTCCGCTCCTGGATGGCGGCGCTGGTCCCTTCTCTGTGACTGAGCCTCCGGGCTTCTATGGCCAGAGGACCTGGAATCCCCTGCCGGCTGGTTTCTGCTGCTGGGTATATATCAGTCCCCACAGCCTCGGACTCCTGTGTCCGGTTTTAGTGTCTTCGTCCAGGGCGAACTCTGCTCAGCTCCAGCCCCTGGACTTCTGCTACTGCTCCTACAGAGCTCCTGTTCTTGCTTTCCCAGTGTCTGGAACTGTCTGCAGCTCCACTCTGACTGCTCTAATCCCGCCCCAGACCCAGTTTATATAGGGGAAGTTCTTCCCCTCCCAGGACTGGGCAGGAAGTGTTGCATGCTTAGGGTTCCTGACCAGGAGACCTCCCACCTGCTCTCAGACGTAATATTGCTATTACTGTGGTAACCAGACCCCTGGGGTGCCACAGATCATTCAACATATCCTTCTTCTAGAGATCAGCTCCCAAGCTTTTGGCATAATTTTAATACAACATACACTGTACGTGTTCTGCTCATACTGTTAATTTAAGAAAGGGGGTTGTGTCAATACTAGTGATGGACAAGCAATAAAATGCTCGAATACTCGTTACTCTGTTCGAGCAATTCGTAATGCTCGAGTGCTTGACCCGAGTAACGAGTAAAATGCGAGTCAATGGGAAACTCGAGCATTTTTCCAGAGCCCCTCCCTCTCCCCCAGAGGTCTGGAGGAGGTCTAAAAATTGGTCAAATTTATGTAAACAGTGCTGAAATGACACGAGAACAGCATTGGGAAGACTCTTGGATACATCTCTGAATCCCTGGTCGCTGCTGTAAACAATGTTGTCAGATTATTACTTTTACGGACTAACAATAAAACATACAAAAACTAAGATAAAATGGATTTTCCTGGAAAAATGTTAAGAAACATGCTTTCCAGAACAATGACTTGTATATAAGGCAAAATAAAAAAGAGAAAAAAATATGCTCCTCCACACCTTGGGCAATTTTTACACGTAGTGTTTTTGCATGTTTGCATTGCTTTCAACTATGAAAAAAACATTTACCAGGAAATGTAATTTTTAAATTTTAATACCTTATCTGGCCATGTGGTGTGTGAGACATAATCAGACACATAGTATTTAATTTATGACGGAGGGATTATGAAAGTCCCATATTTCTTTTTAAGGGCCATCAGGCTGCCCTCACTATTTGTAGAGGGGCATCACGTGGCTCTTACTATTGCTAGAGGGCCAGCAGGTGGCCCTCACTATTGTTAGAGGGCCAGCACACTACTCTCACTCAACATTTTTAGAGGGCCAGCAGACAGCCCTCACTAAGCATTTTTGGCAGGCCAGCAGCTGGCTATGCCTTGCATAGTCATATATTGCTACTGCAATATAATGTATCCATCTGAGATGGTCATATTTTATTTTTTGTATATATTATCTACAGTTTGAAATTTGGAGGGCCAGCAGGTGGTCCTCACAATTTAGAGTGCCAGAAGGCGGCCTCTACTATTTTTAGAGGGCTAGCAGACATTTTGCAGACAGGTTAGACCAAGATAGAGCTTTTTGTTAAAGCACAACATTCAACTGTTTACTAGTGATGAGCGAGCATGCTCGCTACTGCTCAGTAATCGCCCAAGCATCTCACTGTTCGAGATGCTAGGCGCTCGGCGAGTACTTCCTGAATGCTCGGGAAGGAGCTTGAATCCCCGCCCCACATGTTTGGCGCTGTTTAGACAGCAAATAAACATGTGGGGATTACCTGCCACTCACAGAAATGATGCAGCCATGTTTCTTGTGGCATTACAGTGATTGGCTGGCTGCATAGCGTCATCAGGTCTACATCAGACCCAGTGACCTTATGCTTGTCACTGCAGAGTAGGGACAGGTGCTGCTGAGCTAGGGAGAGAATTGGTGGTTTATTAGTTTGGTATAGGTATTCCATAGCAATATATGTATATACTTATGAACTAACAGTCCTTCTAAGGACTAATCCAGCTGCATATATTAATCCTGGTGATTGCAGGAGTTAGGCAAACAGAGTTTGTGGAGAGTGTATAGAGCAGTATAGGGTCCATTGCACATTCTGTCTGCTGCTCTTACAGATATCCATAGCCCTAGATATCAGGGCTAATATTCTTTTTGCTCTTAATCCTGATTATTTGCTTAAAAAACAATATAATACATACTTTTTACTGCTCCATTTGCTTGTTAGCAGCATACAGCCAGATTTGGTTGATTTTATTTGCATTGCTGTATTGTGGAAGCAGAGAAACTTGTCCATCATCAGACGTGATCCGATATTACTGCTTTAATAATCGTGACATTTTGGGGAGAGTGCCAAATATTACCCTCCATTTAAAGTCTGTCAGTTGTGTGTTGTTCAAACGTATTCACACTTGATCGCTGACCAATACCATACTACAAGGCCACTGCCCAAAACTGTGGTCATCAGACGTGATCCGATATTACTGCAGTAATAATCGTGACATTTTGGGGAGCATGCCAGATTTTATACTCCATTTAAAGTCTGTCAGTTGTGTGTTGTTCAAACCTATTCACACTTGGTCACTGATCAATACCATACTACAAGGCCACTGCCTAAAACCGTGGTCATCAGACGTGATTAGATTCTACTGCCATAACAATGGTGAAATTTTGGGGAGCATGCCAGATATTACACTCCATTTAAAGTCTGCCATTTGTGTGTTGTTCAATCTATTCACACTTGGTCGCTGACCAATACCATACTAATATGCCACTGCCCAAAACCGGGGTAATCAGACGTGATACAATATTATTGCGATAATAATCCTTAAATTTATTGGGAACATGACAAATATTGTACTCCATTTAAAGTCTGTGTGTTGTTCAAACCTATTCACACTTGGTCGCTGACCAATAGCATAACTGTGAACAATGTTGTCAGAGTATTACACCACTTTACGGACTGACAATAAAACATACAAAAATGAAGCTAAAATGGATTTTCCTGGAAGTAATGTTAAGAAGCATTCTTTGCAGGGTCATGACTTGTATATAAGGCCAAATAAATATAAAAAAAAAAGCTCCTCCACACCTTGGGCTATGTTCACACGTAGTGTTTTTGATGTGTTTTTCCACTTTCGCATTGCTTTCAACAGTGACAAATACATTCACCAGTAAATGTAATTTTAACATTTAACTACCTTAATGTGGTGTGTGAGACCATGTGGTGTGAGACATGATAAGACACATCCTGTTTAATTCATGAAGGATGGACTCTGAAAGTCACAAAGCCTATTTTTACTGGTCCTTACTATTGTTAAAGGACCAGCAGTCAGCCATCACTATTGTTAGAGGGTCATCAACCAGCTATGCTTTTCATAGCCGCACGTTGCTACTGCAATATAGCTTATCCATCTGAGGTGGTCACATTTTATTTTTCATATATATTCTGTAAAGTTTGAAATTTTGATGTCAATCAGGCGTCCTTCACAATTTATGGATGTCCAGCAGGCTGTCCTCACCATTTATAAGGTGACAGCAGGCGGCCGCCACTGTTTTTAGTGGGCCAGCAGGCATCTTGGGGACAGATGAGACCAAGATAGAGATTTTGGTAAAGCAGCACATCATTCAACTGTTTACTGTAATTGGAATGAGGCCTACAGATAAAAGAAAACAGTACTTACAGTCAAATATGGTGGAGGTTCAAAGATATTTAGGGGTTGATTGGCTGCCTCTGGCACAGGGTGCCTTGACTATGTGCAAGGCCTCATGAAATGTGAAGATTGCCAATGGATTTTGGGCCACAATGTAGTGCCCAGTGTCATAAAGGTGGGTTTGCATCCTAGTTCATGGGTCTTCCAGCAGGACAATGACTCCAAACATACTTCAAGAAGCACCCAGAAATGGATGGAAACAAAGCACTAGGGAGTTCTGAAGTGGTAATTTCAGCTCTAGTAGTATCAAGTTTCTCACCACCACCTCTTACATACAGATGCTGCAGTGAAACTGCGAATGACATTTTAAATCATTAAATTTTGTTAACTTTGATAAATTTCTATCAACTTCAATGAATTTCTGTCAACTTTGATATATTTCTGAGTACACATCACCGTAAAAATTATGAATCAGTCAATGAGTGAATGGAAAAAAGCAATCAAGTTATTGACTGTGAAAGAGATGTATGTGACCAAAATGAACACTCATTTCCAGCAGATGATGCCTAGCACCTGCCCCAATACTAAATGCAGCTAACAGCAGTACTAATAGGGAATAGAATAGAAGTTGTTTTTTTTCTGTTGCAGCAGCAAGGACTGTAAGGCAATAATCTTTGACTAGATGCCTGTAACATGCTATCCTTACTGTGACAGCTCACCCGTGCACGAATTGCAGATAAGAGCGGTATAATTAAAGAATAGAATCTATTTGAAAAAGCTATTAGTTTAACTTAGCAGCAAAAAGGACTGTTATTTCACCAACCCTGCTAGAGAATATAATGGAGTATTTACTCAGCCTGATATGGAAGAGACCATGATTTTCTGTACTGTGGTAGATCAGCTCACTCGGCTGCACATAGAGGTAGACATAGGAACACTGTCTCTTTAAATCTTCTGTTGTGGTTTATTTAGGGATCTCAATAAACCACGGTAATGTTGGCAAAACAAACACTGCCTTCCCAGCCTAACAGGAAAAGCAAAACATAACGTATGGCACAGAACTTGTTGCTACAGGTTATCACCCGCTTCAGGAACAAACAACACAAGGTTTAGCTTTCCTTCACATGGCAATACAGCTCCAGAGCTTTCACCTTCGGGCCCCCTACACCAAATGCTCTAAAAGGCTGGGAATTTATCCTCTGACCTCATCCCTCTCTACAGGTGTTTAATTGCCTTAGCACTAAACATGGCTGATTAACCCCTCAACACTTTGTGTGCTTGAACATTTTTCCTATGCTTTTATTACTGAGTTCTACATATCTCCCCTCCAGTACTTTGCCAGTGACTTTGTCAAAGTACACTGTACAAATTCTCCTGTCCCAGCTGTGAAATCCTGTCTGCAGAGTGTGACCACCTGACAGCCCACACCAAGGCAATGGCGTAATGGGTGTGTCAGATGTAACAGACAGTCACTCTGCAGCTGGCTGTAGAAGGTCATTTCGTCTGGCATTGCAGATGCCTTCTCAATCTGTCTGCTTTTAGGACCCAATGGCTATCTCCCTTCTGCTCTAATTGACACACCCTGGCCTAGGTGTCTAAAACCTCTTAATCTGCTTCTGGAACGCGCCGGTGATATTTCTATGTTTCTTGGCTCTGGCTGGAGCCACTCCCCCTTTCCCTAGTGTCTGGGCTTCCTTCACCTCATCCCTTCATGTTGCACTTTGTCTTTCCCACACCGTGCTTGACATTATCACAGGTCTTGCATATTTTTTTTTTAAAAAAAAACTGACATGTGTTTATTTTATGTGTGCGGTTTTTTTTTTGGACGTGTTTTTTTTTTCTTTCTTCCTTGGTTATGGACCCAGTTTCAGAGCTGGGAGAGCGGCTGCGTGGTCTGTCTCTGGAGGTGACTAACCTCCGCTATGAGATTCAGCAGCAGCAACAGTTGAAGGAGGCTTGCAAACTGTATTTTAAACTTTGTTCTTACTCCTCCGAAGATGAGGAACAATGAGTAGGAATTGTAATCTCACTGCTGCAAGGAGATCCTCAATCCTGGGCTCGATTTGTCTCCAGTCTGTGGAGGGGTTCTTCGGGGCTCTAACCCTCATCTATGATGACCCTGACCGAATTGCCTTGGCTGAGTCCAGGCTACGTCGCCTCCAGCAGGGGAATCGGTCAGTGAAGGCATACAGCTCCGAATTCCACAGATGGGCAACTGATACAAAATGGAATAACCCAGCTCTCAGAAGCCAATTTTGTCAGGGCCTTACTGAAAGGTTGAAAGATGCTTTGGCAGAGTATGAAACTTCTGAGTCCTTGGAGGCTGCCATGTCTTTGGTGATACGCGTTGATAGACAATTTCGGTATAGGTGGGTAAGACCACCTTCTCCGGAGCATTCTTTTTGGGGTAACACCCCTTTGCCGGCGGCATGGTCTGGTGATGAACCAGGACTGGGGGAAGTGGAGGAACCTATGCAGTTAGGGGGTGCCTCTGCATTGTACATTTCCCTGCAGATTCCCAAAAAAAGGCGTGTGGTTTTTTTGGGAAAAAAAGGACATTTTATTGGGGCCCTTCCTTTCATGCCTAAGTAAAAGGAAACTCATTTAACCCTTGGTAGTCTGGAGTTGGATAATCAATGGGTGCTGTAAAGATCTGAGGTTGTGGGTTGTAAGTAATCCCCTAGGCAGGTTAACGATGCAACAATATTTTATTGATCACAGCCATGGTAATAAAGCAATTTCAGGTAAATGGCCAAAATACAGTTCTCTCAGTCCTCATGTTCACAATCTGGGTTCAGTAGTTCCACTGGCTTTGTATCAGGCCATACTCACTGTCTCCCAACTTTTGGTTGGCCCACAGATTTCGTATCTCCAGCCAGTATAGTCTGTAGCCACAGTCCATGATCCTCTAGACGGTAGATAAAATGATGAAAGCACAGGTATCCAGTAGCAGCAGTCCTTTTAAGAAAGTATAAATCCAAACGACATAATCCATAATGGTAACATGTTTATCCATCCATCCTTCCAAGTCCACGGTCTCCATCCTCTTCCTTCAATCCTTCCACAAAACTCTGACTAAAACATGTCTGTCCTTTCTTTCGCTGGGATCAGTCCCCTCCCAGGTCAGAAGTGATCACCCTACCCCTTAAGCATTTACTGTTAGCTAAAAACAATGCAGAATATTCTAGAAGCCTTCCTCTGAGACTGCATGTAAGACCCCCTGTGGTGACGGCTCTACTGTGTCTACAATCTACACACACATAATGGCTGTTGAAACAATGGTTAGATTCTCCTGAGATACAGATATCCTGAGATACAGATTAGTGGAATGCTGGACATTTTACACTAGTGCACATACTGACAAGTTAGCAGCACTATATAAAAGATAACAAGTAAATCACTAATAAAACACAATAATAATATTAACAAAAATGGTGGTCCGTTGCTGACAAAGTATCATAGTCTTTAGTAAGTGGGCAGCTCCTCACAGGTCCATTTATCGTCACCCTGCAGTTCCCGGTTTGTCCTGACAGCAGAGGTGGTGCTAGAGAGCAAAAACAATTTCTGTGTTTGTTGACAGTGGAACTGGAGTCAGCATGGTTGATGCTGAGTTTGTGAGAACTCATGGTCTTGCTTGCTGTACTTTAGCTAAGCCTATTCCCATCTTCGCCATCAACTCAGTGCCACTTGCACAGAAAGCTCTGGCTCAGATTGTACATAATGTGAGACTGAGGGTGGGGTCGGTTCATGGTGTGATAATTCCTTGCTATGTCCTGGACGGTCTTCCCACTCCAATTGTATTGGGTCTACCTTGGTTGGTGAAACATAATCCTTGAGTGGGGAGATTACTGTCAAGAGAACTGTTTAAATATTTCCCTTTCTACAATCTCTACAGAAACCTTACCTGCACTTTTGTCTGGTTTTGAGGACATTTTTTCTGAGTGTGGGTGGCAGGATTTGCCTCCTCATCGTGTATATGACTGTCCTATTAACCTGACACCCAGAGCTAAACTACCAAAGTCCAGACTATATAATCTTTCTGGCTCCGAGAGACAAGCCATGAAGGATTTAATTGAGGAGAGTCTGGAGAAGGGACATATCAGACCCTCATCTTTGCCCATGGCAGCAGGGTTCTTCTTTGTGAAGAAAAAAGATGGCGGTCTACGTCCCTGTTTAGATTTCCAGGAAATAAATCAAATTACCATTCGAGATCCATACCCTCTTCCTCTGATTCCAGATATGTTCAGCCAGGTTGTGGGAGCTAAGGTGTTCTCCAAGTTGGATTTAAGGGGGGCCTACAACCTGGTTAGAATCAGAGAAGGGGATGACTGGAAAATGACTTTCAATACTCCTGAGGGTCATTTCAAGAGTTTGGTCATGCCTTTCATTCTGACCAATGCACCTGCGGTGTTCCCACATTTCATTAATGATATTTTCCATCATCTGGTGGGCAGGTTTGTGGTGGTCTATCTGGATGATATTTTGGTTTACTCACCTGATTTTGAGACACATCGGGGGGAAATGTTAAACAGGTGCTTCAGATATAAGGGATAACAAACTATATGTCAAACTAGAAAATGTGTTTTCGCCATCCAGGAGGTGCAGTTTTTAGGGTACCTGTTGTCAGCTTTGGGTTTTCGGATGGATCCAGAGAAGATCCGTGCTGTCCTTGGCTGGGACCGTCCCTAGAACCTGAAGACTCTACAACGTTTTCTGGGCTTTACTAATTTTTACCGGAAATTCATCCAAAATTATTCATTAATTGTGAAACCCCTTACTGACATGACAAGGAAGGGGCTTGATTTTTCTAAATGGTCGGATGCCGCCTTGCAGCTCCCTAAAGAGCTGTTTTGCCACTGCACCTTTGCTCAGTCAACCCAATGTTTCCCATCCTTTATTGTGGAAGTTGATTCTTCGGAGCTGGGAGTTGGGACTGTGTTGTCTCAGGGTCAGTCCCCTGGTAAATGGCGTCCATGAGCTTTCTTTTCTAAGAAATTATCTTTAACTGAGAGATATTATGAAGTGGGGAACAGGGAGCTTTTGAAGATTGAATTGGCGTTGGAAGAATGGCGACATTGGTTAGAGGGGGCAGTCCATCCTTTTACTGTTATCACAGATCATAAGAATCTGTCATATCTTTAATCGGCTAAACGTCTCAACCCTAGGCAAGCTAGATGGTCCGTATTTTTTACTAGGTTCAATTTTGTTGTCACTTCCCATTCAGGGGTCAAAAACATCAAAGCTGATGCTTTGTCCTGGAGCTTCCCTGGTGGTGGTGACAATGAGAACCCTGCCCCGATTTTGCAAAAGGTGGTAGTCATATCGGCATTGTACCCTGAACTGAAGGGTGAGGTGTTGGATGCTCAGGAGGACGCTCCTGCTGTTCAGGAGGTTATTTGTACCATCTAATTCTGCGCCGCAAAGTAATTAGGGAACATGACAACTCTGTGCTTGCTGGACATTCAGGTGGTAAGGCAACTGCGGACCTCCTTTCTCATAGTTTTTGGTGGCCGGGTTTGCATCGGGATGTGATTGAATGTGTCTTCTTTTAGTGTTATCACATAACTGTCCGTCTGGTACTCTTCTTCCGCTACCTATTCATAGCAGGCCATGGACACACTTGTCCATGGATTTTATTACTGACCTACTGATATCTGCAGGCAAAACTGTGGTTTTGGTGGTTGTAGATAGGTTCAGTAAAATGGTTCACTTCGTCGCATTACCGGCACTTCCAAATGCCAAGACTCATTCTCAGGTGTTTATGTGGCGCCCCTGTGGGTTCAGTCGCCACAGAGGTACTGCATCTCACCCAGAGGTGTGGTATCCCACTCTCAGGTAAGGATGGAGTACTGCCCGGGACCCACACACCAGCATCCAACACTACACTACTCCAGACCAGCAGGAGGGGCAAGATGTACTGCTGCACTGCTGAGCCCTGTCCCTGGCTGGAGTGGGGGGAATCAAGAGAGGGGGAACCATGTAGTGGGTGTGGGTGGAGGAAGCATATTAGGGGAGCACTTGAGAAGGAGGATATAAAAAGGGGAAGCCATCTTGGGAGTTCAGTCTAGAGTCTAGAGTCTAGTGTTAGAGAGTGTGTGGAGCAGGAGCTCTGGAGGAGCTCTGCTCAGGGAAGAGGGCCTATTGAAAGAGGCCCAGGATAGACTGAAGAGAGGAGAGGAGTGAGAAGAGAGGCTACAGTAAAGTAGAAAGGATCCCAGGGGCACAGGCAGTGCGGATGCCACCCGTGCGCCCGAACCCACCAGAAGTGGAAGGATCAGGCCGCAGAGAGGGGACCGGCCCCTAAACTAGCAGAGTTCTTCAAGTCTCAACTAGATAACCGGAGGGTGCAGCATTTCAGGTGCTGCAGCCAAAAGCCACATCTAACTCACCAAAAAGGTGGCCATAGAGGACCCAGGGGACAGAGAAAAAGTCGCCCTACAAGTTCCGCGGTCACTGGCTTGGGACACTGCGTGTGAGGTGCAGGGAGACGGCCAGAAGGAACACACAGAAGGGCATCCCGTTACATGCTCCGGAGGTACCTGGGAGTTTGCTGAACCCCTCCCTGAGTAAATACAGGACAGCATGGGAACTTACCCTGGCCCTGGTAACTTGGAGTCTAAAAATCGTGAGTAAAACCCTGAAGACTGCACCCCACTGTCTCTGCAAATTATTACTGAACCATCATCCCCTGCACCACTCTACAGACCTACTTCATCTGTAACATTCCTGCAACGCCCTGGAGCTAAGCTCTACCTGTGGAGAGCTAAACCAACTCTGCTGCACTAACATCAGCTCCAGGGGACCTGCTCCGCAGCGGCGGCTCCCTTTTGCCGCATACCACAGGTGGCGTCACAAACTTTATATAAAAACTATAAATCCCCTGTAAATAACCCCTTTTATTGACCTCCCTGGGTCACGGACCGGGTCACCGCCACTGTGACATCTCCCCTAGCAACGACAGCCCCGGCTACCGAGTACCCCACGGCTCAGGGGGCGCGTCATTTATAAATGAGATTGTGAAGCTTCACGGGGTTACCTCCGATGTGGTGTCAGATCGGGGGACCCAATTTGTTTCCAAGCTCTGGAAAGCATTTTGTTCTTGACTGGGGGTGCAGCTGTCCTTTCCTCTGCCTTCCATCCTCAGTCGAATGGACAGACCGAGCGCATTAATCAGAATTTGGAGACCTACCTCAGGTGTTTTGTCTCCTACTTACCGCTGGCAGAATTTGCTATTAATAACCATCATCAGGAATCCACCGGCAGGTCACCATTCTTTTGTGCATAGAGTTATCATCCACAGTTTGATGCTTTTAGTGGGGGGTGGGCTTTGGGAGTTACGGAGAAGGAACGTTTTGCTTCGTCGCTCTCTCCTCGTTGTGGTGGGGGGTTCTGAGTAATTTGAAGATCATGGGAGACAGGTGCAAACGTATGGATGACTGAAAACGCTTGCCATGTACGGACCTGAATGTGAATGACTTTGTGTGGTTGTCTACCAGGAATATCAAGTTGAAGGTTCCTTCTTGGAAGCTGAGACCTAGATTTATTGGTCCCTATAAAATAACTGCCGTCATTAACCCAGCAGAGTTTTGTCTTGAGCTACCTCAGGCCCTTAAGATCCACAATGTCTTTCACAGGTCTCCTCTCAAGAAATATGGGGAACCTCTTGAGCCCTCACCCCTACCGCTGCCCCAATCATGGTTGATGGTAATCTGGAGTTTCATATTTCGAGGATTGTAGATTCTCGTCTCCAACGTCGTTCCGTACAATACTTGGAGCACTGGAAGGGTTATGGTCCAGAGTAAAGGATGTGGGTTTCAGCATTAGAGGTGACTGCCCCCAGGTTGGTTCGTTCATTCCACACCTCTTATCCTGAGAAACCTGGGCCTGAGGGTCTGGAGTCCACTTGTAGAAGGGTGGATACTGTCACGGGTGTGTCAGATGTAACAGACAGTCGCTCTGCAGCTGGCTTCAGAAGGTCACTTTGTCTGGCATTGTCTTCTTAATCCGTCTGCTTTTAGGACCCAGTGGCTACCTCCCTTCTGCTTTAACTGACACACCCTGGCCTGGATGTTAAAAACCTCTCAGTCTGCTTCTGGGACTCGCCGGTGATATTTCTATGTTTATTGGCTCTGGCTGGAGTACTAGCAGCTTCTTCTCTGATGCCTTGGAAGACTGTTGGCGTTTCTCCTCTGGTGTCTGCTGAAGCTAAGTTATCCCCTTTGTTTGTCTCCCTTGTTGTCTTTAGTTTGTAGTGGAGACTGACCAGTGCTCACCACCTTCCCTATCCTGGGATATACAGGACTTAGGTTTCCTGTTCGGCAATTGGTAAGGAACCAATATAGGGATGGTAGGGTAGGCAGGGTGATATTAGATCTGTCTAGGGGTCTCCACTCCCCCTTCCCTAGTGTCTGGGCTTCCTTCCCCTCATTCCTTCGTGTTGCACTTTGTCTTTCCCACACCGTGCATGACAACTGGATCATGTAATAATAGAACCCACGGGCTCTTTCCAAAAATGTTTTCTCCGCTAGAAGGTGCAGCTTCAGAAAAGCATTTTTTCCCATTACTAAGGAGTGGGTCGCATAGACTGGTAAAGCGTATGCACTAATTTCATAAGCTGTCAACAATTAAGAGGCACTCCAATACCCCTTTGAAGAAACGTAGTGGAGGGCCTTAGAATAATTTTGGTAAGAATTATTAAGGAGTGGGTCTCCTACACTGGTAATGTGTATGCACAAAGTTCATGGGCTGCAAAAAATTAGGAGGCACTCCAATAGCACTTTGAAGAGTTATAGTGGAGGGCCATATAAAAATTTTAGTAAAAAATATTAACGAGTGGTTCACGTAGACTGTTAATTCGTACGCACTAAGTGCAAGTGTGTCACCCAGGGGGAATATAGGGGACTCGGTACCCGGGCCTTTTACCTTGTTTAGGAGGTCACGGCAGTCGGCTCCTGGGCTCGTACTCTGGGTCTCTCTTTAAAAAGGGGTTTTAGTGTACAGTTTGTCTCATGACGCCACCTGTGGTTTCCGGTAATGGTTACCGGCGCTGCTGCAGACCTCTGGGGGGTGATGTGATGGCAGCTGGGATGTTTCTGCTCCCCACAGGCGGAGCGTGCCCCCGGGGCAGTGTAGGTGCAAATGGTAGTGATGCTGGGGCTTGCAGTGCAGGAGAGATGGCGCAGCAGGAGTAACTGACAGAGACAGGGGATTCACTTCAGTACCTTTACTGGTGCGGATGTCAGGTACGGTCCAGGGTACTCGGTAGGAAGGGTGCACTTCAGGACTTCTCCCCAGTGAGTGGGTATAAGGCCTCCTGGTCCGTGTCTCCCTCTCTCTAAGCTCCTGGCCAGCCTGCAACTGGGCCTAGCTTCTGTGTCGTGCTGTTCCTTCACCTGTCGCTTGGTAGCAGGGCCTTTTTCTGGCAACCACTATCCCTGGACGCCGGGGCCTTCATGGTTCCTAGTCCTGTCAAGGGTTTAGCTTCAGGTCGACTAGGGACTTGTAGTCCTCCTGGTATGCCGGTTATCCCTACTGGGTATAAAGGACCCTGTAGGCGCAGACCTGGTGTCCGGTTTGTGTCTTGGGGTGAGCCTATGATGCTCCTCTGCCCCCCTCAACTCCTCTCTCCTCTCCTCTTTGCCTCCGGCCACACTCGGGGCCCTCAATACAGCAGCAGACGTGCTGCGTCTTCACTGCTCTCAGTGACAACACACTCTCTGACTTTACTAACTGACTAACTGCCTGGCTCCACCCTCCATATATATCCCTATCAGGGCTCCCTCTGGTGGTATGAGGTGGAAGGGTGGAGGTGTCTGTTTGTAGTGAGGGCCTCTTGTGGAAAAGTCTATCCATGCACCCTTTTGGGTCCTGTGTTACCTGTGAACAGCAGGGTGCCACAGAAGGGCTGCCAAAAACTAGAAGGCACTTCAATACCCCTTTGAAGAGATATGGTCAAGACCTTGAAAAAAAATTTTTCCCATAAGGAGTGGGTATCCTAGACTGGTAATGCGCATGCACTAAGTGCAAGAGCTGAAAAAAATTTACCCCTGAGAGGTGTACATTTATATTTTAAAGAATGCTAGAGGTACGCCTCTAAAAGTTGTTTATGTGGGCATCATAAACACCCTTAAAAAAACTAATGGGGGGGGTTCATGATGATCACCCTGTTGATATGGTGGTGGAAGATGAGGAGAAGGAGGAGGAGGACGACTTAAAAAAGACAAAATCCTGAAGCGTATACCCATGTCTGGGTGTAAAGGAGTGCATGGGAATAGAACAGAAAAAAAAATTGATTTGAGTTTATGTTCCACTGCTTTCATCCAGTGGGTGTTGAGAAGTCTGGGCCAATCCAGCCCTTGCTCATTTTGGTAAGAGTCAGCCTGTCAGCATTTTCAGTTGACAGGCGGATGTGCAAATCAGTTATAATACCTCCGGCCACACTAAAAACCAACTCTGACAAAATGCTAGCGGCAGGCTAGACCAGAACTTCCAAGGCATAGAGAGACAGTTCATGCCACGAGTCTAGCTTCGATACTCAATAATTGTAAGGCACAGAGGAATCACAGAGGATGCTGGTACAGTTGGCAAGGTACTCCCTCAGCATCTTTCAAAATGTTTCCCTCCTTGACAGAGTACCCTGCTCATCAGGGCCAGCGTGCTGGGAGGGTCTGAGAAAATTGTCTCAGAACTTTGAGAGTGTTCCCCTGCCTCTGCTGGTATATGTCTCCCTCGCTTGTACTCTTTGGTTGTCCAAGGAACTGTGACCTCTGCCGCCAGCGTTGTTAAATGAGATTTTTTTTAAATAATTCTTCAACTAGGGCCTTCTGGTACTGCAACATTTTACTAAATCTGTTCGCCATGGCAAGGAGAGATAGAAAAAATCTTCTTGTAGCGCGGGTCTAGAAGTGTGACCAACCAGTAATTAGTGTTGTCCAAAATGCCTATAATGTGAGGCTCACAGGAAAGGCAGCGGAACCTAAATTTAGCCATTTGTGCAGACTGCCAACAGCCAAGACTTCCCTGCCCCCACCAAGAGGACAACTATCCATGTTGTCCTCCTCCTGATCCTTCTTCTCATCCTCCCTCAGCTCCTCCTCTTTAGGCCATCCAGGCTGAACAGATGCATTGAGAAAATGAGATGAGGCATGGCAGATGTTGCAAATGCCCTTTTTTTGGATTAAGTGGACAGACTATAAAAAAGCGCCAGACTTGGGGAGGCCTAACCCCTGGACTGGCAACTTCACTCGTGTTGGTGTTCTGGTGAACAGTTGACCGCCTTGTGTCTGTGGACACCCTACTGCCTCTTCCTGACTGTTGCGGTGCCACGGATTCCTTCCTTTTGCGCTGCTGTCTTCGCTCTGCATGTCACCTTCCCAGGTTGGGTCAGTGACAACATCTTCCACCATCTCGTCTTCCAATCCACACCCTGGTCCTCCTCCTGACTTACTGGCAATTCTGTCTCACAGGGCCAGACTGGGGTGTCTAGGGCCCACCAGGGGAATTGACTCTAGGGGCCCACACTATAGACATGATAAACGGTTTTATTACTTGTGTTTTTTATATAATGTAAGGACAGGGATGTGAAACATATTTGTAATATACTTTATTAAGAAAATAAGTTTCTGTCAGCAGCGAATGACAAGTCCTGATGTCCTGAGCTCCCGGCTTTCTCTACCCCCTGCCCCTAATTTTTTTTTTAAACTGAAGTGGCAGTGAAGGGCGAAGAAAGTCAGGAACTCATGAATATTCAGGACTCCTTATTATGTGTTGGAGCCGTCCAATACAAGATTTTGGTACAACTGAGTGACCCAGAATTTTGCTAGGGGGATCTGTCACTAGTTTGTTACCCTTAGTTAGGACACCATAACATTGGTGACAGATTCCCTTTAACTAAATCTGTGGATAACCCCTTTAGGGAAGTTTCACTTGAGTCTCTGGAGGAGGATGATGCCAGCATTATACTAATCTATACTCATATATAATGTTGGATGCATTATATACAATGTTATGAGTCAGAGTGAAATTCTTCAAGTGTACTGGACACCTCTTTAAAGGGACTGTCAGCACAGAATGAGTGTTCTAACCAAGTACAGGTGCTCAGTGCTTCATGGCTGCCAAACATTTATATACACCTTCCCACCTGCTGGTTTCCATCTATCTCCATCCTTCTCTGGCTCTATGAAGCCAGAGCTGTCAATCAAAGAAGGGGCGTGATGGAATGATGGAAAACAAGCAAGTAGCAAGGTGAATTTACACAATTGGCCATGCCCTGGAGCACCAAGAGGCAGGACTTTGTTTGAACAGTCATTCTGTACTGACAGAGTCCCTTTAATGGTAACTTGTCACCTTGAGAAACTCTATTTATCTGCAGATATAGGGTTAATCTGCAGGTAAAAAGGGTTTAAAACCTGGTTAGCCGGCGTTGGCTACAGGGAGAAAATTACGTTTTATTCTCCCTGCCACCACTCGCTTCCTGTCATAGGGTCTATGCAAGGAGGGAGACATTACAGTCACCGCTAGCTACAAAGTGAACGTATTGTAATATCGTCCCGGCACCTTGTTGTGACATTATCCAAGGATCCCAACCTCAGAATAGGCTTCATTGAACAACTAACATGGCAGCAACACCTGGCAACTAGTGCTAGGCGATCGTGGTCGGATAAGGTGTTATCCAATCACGCTCGGGTGCTATCCGTAGTATCTTGTAGTGCTCTGCTAATATGCTCCAGTCCCTGCGGTTGCATGTTTGCGGTAGTAGACGCAACACATGCAGGGATTGCTTGCTTGTTAGGCAATCCCTGCATGTGTTGCATCTGTCTTCCGCCGCAAAATATGCAACCACAGGGACTGGAGCATATTAGCAGAGCACTACAAGATACTCTGATAGCACCGAGCGTGCTTGGATAACACCTTATTCGACAACAATCGCTCAGCACTACTGGTAACCCATCAGCAACTGTGTCACAAGGATGCTGAAGGGAGCAGGTGAGTGCATGCACCGGCTATCTAAATGCCGCTGTCAGTGATTGACAAAGGTACTTAAATACTTACAACAGCAGCAATCAAGGCGAGCTGTGATCACTGCTGTTGCAGGCAGACGCCGGCGATGAATCACAGCCGACATCTGCCCGGTATGGAAAAGGCTCAGCTCCTGAATAGAGATGAGCGTTGTTCTACTCGGACTGTTCGCCAATCTCAAATTCGAGCTGTTTTGGGCGGTGTTCGAGCCGGTCGGCGAACACGAACAATTTGAGAAAAATTCGGCTGTTCGAGGTTATGTTCGATAACTGTTCGTGCACCAAAATCATAACTGGATTTTTTGTCAGTAATGATGAAAATTAATGTTAATACGCAGTTTGAGTGTACAGCGGGGCGGGGGGAGGGGCAGGGGATGGATCTCTGCAGGAACAATGAAGATCTCCATTTTTTTTTCTCTTTCCCGCATTTGCAGTGGGGAGGTGCAATCTGTCAGCCTATCAGCAGCGCACACACGGAGCGAAGTGCTTTTTTTCACACAAGCAAGGGCATGTGTGATTGGCAGTGTATGTCACATGTCCTTGCCCTATAAGACCAAGCCATTTTCCCCGTCGCCACCATTTTCTCACTGCTGCAGCTGCGTGTTAGACGGCACCGCTGTTGCTGTGTGCGCTATACCTTGTTAATTTCAAGCCAATTTTCGCACAAATATACAGATAGCTTGGGAGTAGGGAATAGTTGTGATTGCAGTCCTTTTAAGGACTAGGTTACAGCATTTCCTACGACTTTTATCAGGCAGGTCTGTGCTCTTAAATAGATAGATTGTGGGAGTAAAGACTAATTGTAATTGGAGTCCTTTTCAGGACTAGGTTACATCAGTTCCTATCAGTTTTTGCCAGGCAGGTCTGTGCCAGTGCTGTGCAAGTTTTTTTCACAGCATTTGGCTGAATCTAGCAAAGCTAATCCTTTTTGGCCTATTGCAGAGTGTGTTAGTCAGTGGAGTAGCCTATCTGTGTTGCAAGATATACCACCTGTGTATAGAATACCAATTTTTTTACTGCACCTAGTGAAGTAAAATCTTTTGGGCATAGCATCATTCTATTAGTCCATCTATACTGACCTCCATCAGGTTGCAAACTGAATATAATTTTTTTCTGCATCTAGCTCTGAAAAAATATTTGGGCTTCTAGCAGTGTGTGGGACTTGGTCTATTAGTCCATCTATACTGACCTCCATCAGGTTGCAAATTAAAAATAATTTTTTTCTTCATTTAGCTCTGAAAAAATATTTGGGCTTCTAGCAGTGTGTGGGACTTGTTCTATTAGTCCTTCTATACTGACCTCCAGCAGGTTGCAAATTGAATATAATTTTTTTCTGCATCTAGCTCTGAAAAAATATTTGGGCTTCTAGCGGTGTGTGGGACTTGGTCTATTAGTCCATCTATACTGACCTCCATCAGGTTGCAAATTAAAAATAATTTTTTTCTGCATCTAGCTCTGAAAAAATATTTGGGCTTCTAGCAGTGTGTGGGACTTGGTCTATTAGTCCATCTATACTGACCTCCATCAGGTTGCAAATTAAAAATAATTTTTTTCTTCATTTATCTCTGAAAAAATATTTGGGCTTCTAGCAGCGTGTGGGACTTGTTCTATTAGTCCATCTATACTGACCTCCATCAGGTTGCAAATTAAAAATAATTTTTTTCTGCATCTAGCTCTGAAAAAATATTTGGGCTTCTAGCAGTGTGTGGGACTTGGTCTATTAGTCCATCTATACTGACCTCCATCAGGTTGCAAATTAAAAATAATTTTTTTCTGCATCTAGCTCTGAAAAAATATTTGGGCTTCTAGCAGTGTGTGGGACTTGGTCTATTAGTCCATCTATACTGACCTCCATCAGGTTGCAAATTGAATAAAAAAATTTTCTGCATCTAGCTCTGAAAAAATATTTGGGCTTCTAGCGGTGTGTGGAACTTGGTCTATTAGTCCATCTATACTGACCTCCATCAGGTTGCAAATTAAAAATAATTTTTTTCTGCATCTAGCTCTGAAAAAATATTTGGGCTTCTAGCAGTGTGTGGGACTTGGTCTATTAGTCCATCTATACTGACCTCCATCAGGTTGCAAATTAAAAATAATTTTTTTCTTCATTTAGCTCTGAAAAAATATTTGGGCTTCTAGCAGTGTGTGGGACTTGTTCTATTAGTCCTTCTATACTGACGTCCAGCAGGTTGCAAATTGAATATAATTTTTTTCTGCATCTAGCTCTGAAAAAATATTTGGGCTTCTAGCGGTGTGTGGGACTTGGTCTATTAGTCCATCTATACTGACCTCCATCAGGTTGCAAATTAAAAATATTTTTTTTCTGCATCTAGCTCTGAAAAAATATTTGGGCTTCTAGCGGTGTGTGGGACTTGGTCTATTAGTCCATCTATACTGACCTCCATCAGGTTGCAAATTAAAAATAATTTTTTTCTGCATCTAACCCAGCCAATAGTTTTGGCCTAATACCACAGTTTGGCCACTCAGCTCTGCTCGGTTACCATCCATTGTGTTTTTGTGCAAACAACTCCAGAGTTGTGAATTAGTTAACCACCAAAATGAGTGGAAAAAGGCCTGCTGCTGGTGGAAAGGGGAATAGGCGTGTTGGGAAGGGGAAAAAAGGTTGTGTCCGTGGGGTAGGTGCAGAAGAAAGACCATCTTCCAGCCAAACTAAAATGTCTACTTCTTTTAGCGGACAATGTGATAAGATCCCTTTCTTACAGCCACGCCAATCGCTACAAATTCCAGATGAGGCACAAAAACAGCAGGTGCTTCAACGGATATCAAGTGCTCCTTTAAGTGGGCTCTCCTCCACATCAACTTCAACATCACAAATACTCCAGTCCTCAAAGGTGTCACCCAAATCGCACTTGCTTCCTCACAGCTCCCAAATCTCCAGCTGCCCGTCTGAGTATGAGGTAGAACAGATGGTTGAGTCTGCAGAGCTGTTTACTCATACTATAGCCTGGGAATCAGAGGTCGACTCCAGCGCTTCTGTGAATCCAGACGAGGAAATGATCTGCACTGATGCCCAGAATCTTTATGAGTCGGATCCAGGACCAGACGCAGAAGGTTCTGACCATAATGTAGACCCTCATTCCCAAACTGTAACTCCTGTTGGTGGAGACAATGAGGAAGACGATGATAAGACTCAAACACCTGATTGGAGCGACAACTTTAGTTTTTTGTCAGGGCAGGAACAGGTTGGCTCTGAGGACGACGGGTGTGATAACGCACAGGGTGATGATGATGAGGTCGGAGATCCCACTTACTGTCAACCCACAGTCAGCCAAGAGATGAGGTCAGCAGAGGAGGTGGAGGAAGATGCTAGTGACGACGAGGTCAGGTTGCGCCTTCCTGGAGAGAGACGTAGTACTGGAAGCACGTCAACAACTGCATCCTCAAACACAACTCTGCCTCTCACCACAAGTCGTGGTGGCTCTTCAGGTCGCATGGGTGCTAAGCCTTGCATAGCCTGGGCATTTTTTCAGATCGATAAAGATGACCCAACTCGTGTTATCTGTAACATTTGTCAGCAAAAGCTAAGTAGAGGCCAAAAAATACATAGTTTGAGTACTTCATGCATGAACCGGCACATGGACATGAAGCATAAGTTGCAGTGGGAAGCTCAGTGTGCTACAATGCGGTCTAGCCGGCCGGGCCAACCACCGTCTGCCATATCTTGTGCATCCGCGGCCTCTTCATCCTCTGTGACTGGGGGGACAGCAGTCACACCTGTTTTGGGGCGCAGACCTGCCACCTCTTTACCCGCAACAGCCAGCGTGATTGGCAGGTCATCATTTTCTTTGGAGGTGGTAACACCAGCTGGTCTTGAGCGCTGTCCGACATCGATAGCACCACCTTTGGATCAAGGCAACCTAACATGTCCGCCTGCATCTTCCTCACAGACCGGCAGTTTGCCGGGGACACCCTTATCAACCCCGTCTAAGCACAATAGCCAGCCCTCGGTCCCTCAGATGTGGACAAGTAAAAGACCATTTCCTCCTAGCCATGAGAAAGCTAAGAGGTTGAATTTCACCATCTGCAAGCTCTTGGCTACAGAAATGCTGCCTTTCCGCCTGGTGGACACAGAGGATTTTCGAGACCTTATGTCCGTCGCAGTGCCCCAGTACCAGATGCCCAGTCGGCACTACTTCTCAAAGAAAGGTGTGCCTGCGCTCCACCAGCATGTCGCACACAACATCACTGCTTCTTTGAGAAACTCTGTGTGTGACAGGGTGCATTTCACCACAGACACTTGGACGAGTAGGCATGGACAGGGGCGTTACATGTCGCTGACTGGGCACTGGGTAACTATGGTGACAGCAGGACAAGGGGCTGCTGTCCAAGTCTTGCCGTCCCCATGAGTTGTGCGTCAATCCTCTTTATGTCATTTTTCCTCCACTGCTTCTGCCTCCTCAACCTCCTCTCGGTCTTCCACCTGCACCCAAAGCCTGTCTGGTCATGCCACAAGCTTTCTAACTGCGCAGAAGGGATCCTGCACACCTCCTTACTATGCTGGCAGTAGGGCTCAACGTCATCAGGCGGTTTTTACATTGAAATGTCTGGGAAATGTGAGTCACACAGCTGAGGAGTTGTGGTCAGCTCTGGAGAACCAATTTCATGAATGGTTGTCTCCACTGGACCTGAAACCAGGGAAGGCCGTGTGCGACAATGCTGCAAACCTGGGTGCGGCCCTTCGCCGGGGCAATGTCACACACGTGCCTTGTATGGCTCACGTGTTGAACCTGGTTGTCCAGCAATTTTTAGCCCACTATCCCAGACTAGATGGCCTTCTGCAGAGGGCACGGTCGCTGTGTGCTCACTTCCGCCGTTCGCATCCCGCAGCTCAGCGACTTACATCTCTACAGAAGTCGTTGGGCCTGCCACTTCACCGGCTAAAATGCGATGTGCCTACCCGGTGGAATTCAACTCTGCACATGTTGCAGCGACTGTGGCAGCACCGACAAGCCCTGGTGCAATACGTTCTGACGTATAGCCTGGGCCAACGAGATTCAGAGGTGGGGCAAATCACGCTGGAGGAGTGGTCTCAGATCAGGGACCTATGCACCCTTCTGCACAGTTTTGAAATGGCGACGAAGATGTTTAGTGCTGACGATGCCATTATCAGCATGACTATTCCGGTGATTTACATGCTGGAGCACATGTTAAACAGAATTCGGAGTCAGGTGGTGGCACAAGAGGAGGTGGAGGAAGTAGAGGAGGAGGAGTTGTATGCGGAAGGGCTAACATCTGCAAGGTCCAGACGGTCGGCAGCACCAAGGCGGCAGGCATGTGAGGGTGGGGGAGATGATTTTACCAGGGCGCATGGTAGCAGCCAAACTAGTGAGGAAGGTGCAGGAGCCCAGGAAAAGTGGAGGACGAACTGATGGAAGACTCATCAGATGAGGGAGACCTTGATCACATTTCTGTTGTGCGAGGTTGGGGGGAGAGGACAGAGGAAGGAAGCATGATTGCTACCTCGCCACCAACACAACAGGGACTTGGTGCTCCTGGATGCGCAACACACATGAGTGCCTTCTTGCTGCACTACCTGCAACATGACCCTCGAATTGTGAGAATTAGAAATAATCCTGACTACTGGGTTGCCACACTGTTAGATCCCCGGTACAAAAGTAAATTTGCAGAAATTATTCCTGCCATAGAAAGGGATGCACGCATGCAGGAGTATCAGCAGAGACTGTTGCAGAATCTTACATGTGCTTTTCCACAAAATACCAGTGGTGCACGTAGTGAATCTCACAGTTCCAACTTGCCAACCGTGGGACCGTCAAGTGTTCAGCACTCAAACCGTAACAGAACCACAGTATCTGCTGGTAACATCAATTTTGCGGAATCATTTCACCACTTTTTTAGCCCATCCTTTGCAAGGCCACAGGAGACAAGAAGTCTGACACATAGTCAACGCCTAGAGACGATGGTACAGGAGTATCTCCAAGTAAACATTGAAGCCACGACTGTGTCACTGGACCCTTGCTCTTTTTGGGCTTCCAATCTGGATAAATGGCCGGAGCTAGCCACTTACGCCTTGGAGATCTTGTCATGCCCCGCAGCCAGCGTTCTGTCTGAACGTGTGTTCAGCGCTGCTGGTGGTGTGCTGACAGATAAGCGCACGCGGCTCTCCACTGATAATGTAGACAGACTCACGTTCATAAAGATGAACAAATCATGGATCCGAAACGACTTTTCTACCCCTGTGTCATCCTGGGGAGAGTAAAAGCTTGATGATTGGTTAAAATCACCCTATCAACCGTTTTAAGCTTTCAAATTACTAATCATGTTTATCTGTATCTTGACTGGAAAATAATTTGGGCTTTGTAGCAGTGTGCAGCACTCATCCTATTAGGCCATCTATAATAAGCTTCACCAGATTTAAAATTAAAAATAATTTTTAGCTGCATCTAGCCCGGAAAATAATTTTGGGGCTCCGAGATGCGCAAGACACATAAGTGCCTTCTTGCTGCACTACCTGCAGCATGACCCTCATATTGTCAGAATTCGAAGTAATCATGACTACTGGGTTGCCACACTCTTAGATCCCCCAAACTTTTCGATCAACCTTTTCATTTTAATAAAGACCAAAAAAATGGTCATTTTTGAAATTATAAGCATTAGCAGGTTGTTAGAAACTGAAATCAAACAGTTTTCAACTCAAAACTTTATTCTAGGTGATGTTACATTTTCACATAGGACCCCTTGTTCGAAAGGAGCTTCTGAACTCTCTCGTCCATTGAATTTGTCAGGTTTTGGATGGTTTCTGCTTCAATTGTTTTGCATGAGGACAGAATACCCTCCCAGAGCTGTTGCTTAGATGTGAACTGCCTCCCGCCATCATAGACACTCCTTTTAATGATGCTCCAAAGGTTCTGAATGGGGTAGAGGTCAGGGGAGCATGGGGGTCACACCATAAGTTTGTCCCCTTTTATGCCCATATCAGCCAGAGATGCAGATGTTTTATGTGCAGCATGAGATGGTGCATTATCATGCAGAAAAATGATCTTGCTGTGAAATACACGGTTCTTCTTCTTGAACCATGGCAGGAAGTGCTGTTTGAGAAAATCCACATACATTATGGAGTTCATCTTTAGCGCCTTCAGGGATCCTAAAGGGGCCGACAATCTCTCTCCCCATGATTCCAGCCCAAAACATTACTCCACCTCCTCCTTGTTGGCGCTGTAGCCGTGTTTGCGTGGGGTGTCCATCAACCAGCCATCCTCCACTCCATTCATCTGGACCATCGAGCGCTGCACGGCACTCATCCGTGAACAAAACAGTTTTGAAATCAGTCTTCATGTAATGTTTGGCCCACTGGAGCCGTTTCTGCTTGTGTGAAGTGGATAGAGGAGGTCGACAGGATGGCATATGCACAGCTGCAAACCTCTGAAGGACCCTGCATCTTGTTGTTCGGGGGACGTTGGAGGCACAAGCAGCTTCAAAAACTTGTCTGCTGCTATGACAAGGCTTTTTTGCCGCTGCTGTTTCAACCTGACGTAATTGCCTGTAGGAAAGAGTCCTCAATTTGCCCTTATCAGCACGCACACATGTGTACTGTGAATCAGCTACATACTTCTTGATTGCCAAGACACTTCATCCTGATCATCGCACAATGTTGATTGTAGTCATGCCTTGACCTAAACACTCCACAATTTGTTGCTTCTCAGCAGCCGACACATCCTTTATCTTTCCCATTTTGGCAGAAAATGTAGGCTGCTTAATAATGTGAGAGAGCCTTCTTAAGTAGTCTTGCCTTTCATTGGACACACCTGCCAAACTAATTAGCACAGGTGTCTGCAATTGCTTACAGTGATATAAACAGCCCTGACACACATCACCATCAATGAGTTTAACTGACAAACAAACAAATTCTTCCCTTATCACTCCTAAACACTTTTTGCATAATAATTTGGAACGCGGTGTACATGTGCTTTTCCACAAAACACCAGTGGTTCACGTAGTGAATCTTACAGTTCTAACTTGCCAACCGTGGTCTGTATGGAATTGTTCAATAAAGGGCCCAAAATTAAGATAACATAGATGGGAGAGGTCTCTATGAATAGGAATTCCTAAGTATTTGATACCCTGTGAGGGCCAGGCAAAGGGAAAGTTGGACTGGATGGAATCCTATATGGATTTAGGGAGGGAGACATCGAGGGCCTCAGACTTCGCTGCATTGATTTTAAAATTTTACCATGTAACAAAGTGATCTATTTCAGCCATAACAGCAGGGATGGATATATGTGATTGAGTGATATATACTAGGACATCATCAGCAAATAGAGAGCACTTGTACTCGGTGCCTCCCACCTCAATCCACCTAATATTGGGGTTATGGCGAATTGATGAGAGCAGGTGCTCCGTCACTAGGATGTATAAGAGAGGGGACAGAGGACATCCCTGCCTTGTCCCATTGGTGATTGTGAAAGGTGATGAAAATGTTCTGACGCACCCCCTGGGCCTTGGGACACCCGGAGCCGGACCCTTTTTGGTGGATGCTGGTGGTTGTAGTCTTCGTGGCGGCGATCCGGTTCCGTGGCTCAGGGCGGTCAAACCAGTGGCGGAACTATTTATGTGGTTTTGATGTTTAAATGTCCGACTACGCCACCCGTGGATTGCGGTCAGAGTGAACCGCCGCTACAGGGCAGACCGCTAAGGCTGGTGTTGTGGGTGCAGCAGAGCGTAGCATAACTCCCCACGGGAGGAGTATAGCCTCAGGGCAGTGTATGCGGAGGATGGGGGTGATGGTGCAGGGCAGCAGCAGTAACGACACGGAGTCAGTGATGCAGTTCAGGGCCTTTACTCACAGTTCTTATTATCCAGACCACGTCTGCAGCTAACGGCTGCCCACGTCGTACTGTGCTCACCAGGTGAGGGGCTCAGACAACTCCCAGATAACTTTGGAGCGCTTCACAGGACCCCCTTTGTGTGTCCTTTGTCTGGCCTTTCTTACCAACACTTCTGTCCGGCTGCCTCGGGCCTCCTCTTGGTAAACTTGGCGCCAGTTTCCCTGACCCTATGTGGTGCCTTCCTAGCGGGTGGAGCAAGGGGCTGCGCCACATAAAATGTCAGAGCCTCCGGTTTCTAGCTGAGGGTCGTTTCCTGCCTCCACTAGTTCGGGGACCGGTCTCCCCCTTTGGCCTGACCCCTCCACGCAGGTGGATTCGGGCGTGCGGTGGCGACTCGCCCGTCCGCACCCCTGGGATCCCTTCATTCCTCGTTCCTGGAGCCTTCTCCGCTCCTCTTCCTTCCTTCTCCCTCTTGCAGGCCTGGGCCTCTGTTACTAGGCCCGCCTCCGGAGCAGAGCTCATGCAGAGCCCCTGCTCCCTGCCACTTCTGCTCAGACTTCTCTGCACTGAACTAAGATGGTGCCCACCTTTTATACTCCCTTCTCAATGCACCCAGGAACTGCTTCCTCCCTGCTCCTGCACTGCAGGGTTCCCCTTCCACAGTGTTCCCTCCCCCCACTCCAGCCAGGGACAGGGACTGTCGTGCCCATCTCAGGGGCATATTGGTCGCCCTGCCCCACGGCAATGTGGTGTAATGCATGCAGGTGTCGGGTCCTGATCCACACTCCATCCTTATCTGAGAGTGAGATATCACACCTCTGGGTGAGGTGCAATACGTCTGTAGCAACCGAGCCCTCGGTGCTACAGTTCCATTTATCTTCAGTCTAGGTGACGTATTGTGATACAGGGCCGTGATTTTGGCTATAAAAGGGTCCCCTAGACCCCTACCCCAAGCTTTTTAAGAGAATCATATATGGCGTGCCAGGAGACTCTATGGAATGCTTTCTCAGCATCCAACGAGAGTATCTACTTACAAATTTTTAACTGCATCTAGCCCAGGAAATACTTTGTGTCTAGTAGCAGTGTCTGCTAGTCAGCGGATTATCCCGGCTGTTAAGCAAGCTACACCACCTGTAGTTTGGACACTTAATTTTTTCAAAGGAAATGCTTCGGGACCACGGGATACTTAGTGAAGAGCATCAGGAGGCACCCCAAGGCATAGGGGCTGGGACTGGCACTAGGATGCCTTGCGGTGGACAGCCGAGCTCGATCCTTATAAAAGCTTTTTAACTGCAGCAGCTTTAGTGGACGCTACTGGAGCTGGAATTACGCGGCTGCTGGCATGAGACTTGCCCTCCAATAGATCCTTGTAAATGGATTTAAAGTGTATTCATTCAAATTAGAGGGACAATTTAAATTAAAAAGCTTAGAGCTGCCTCCACCACAGGGGGGCTCTCTCGACACACCAGCGGACAGGCACCAGTATTGGGAGAGGGGGGCTGGCCGTCAGGGTTCACCGCGGCTCTGGCACAAACCCGGCGACACGGAGGTGGCACGGGCAGGAGCGGACTGGCCGTCTCGGCTTCTCACTTTTTGGATTTTAGAAGGGCATGACATGCCTATATCTGTGTCTCCCCCTCCTTTTACTCCTCCACCTCTTTTCTTTTCGCATGACTATATGTACTTGTCACTTTTCCATGTGTTAGTTGTGTCTTCTGAGCAGTTTGTCAGCTTTTGGACACCTTTGAAGGTGTTTTCTATGTGTTTCTATGTGTTTTTGTTTGCCTGCCATTGGTTTTAACGGTGTTCGAAGGTGTTCGACGAACAGTTCGACGAACAGTTCGGCGAACACACGGGTGTTCGACGAACCGAACCGAACTCGAACACTACGGGGGTGGCTCCACACTACTCCTGAACCTGCTCCATGAAAGCACATCCCTAAGGTGATAGTTATGAAAAGGTTAGCAAACTTCACTTGTCTGTTCATAAACGTGGAAAGACAAATGGAATTCCCAAACACATGTGAACGAGCCATTATAGATTTAGTAAATGTGCCCCAAGCATATGAATGTTGTTACACACCACATACACGCATCTTACAAAAATACATATAATTCCAGATACACACAGAAACGCACAGACACACACAAACACGCAAGTACATGAATACATCATCAGAACCACCATCAGTACATGGTACATCAGTTGTAGTGTCAGGTCAACCCCATATACCTTTGTATAGCATAAACCTACAACTCCTAGTATGTAATTAACAATGGAGATACTGGGAGTTGTTGTTACCAGTCATTATCAGACTGCAGACCATACAGAAACCACAGTACTGATGAGGTGCAGGCAGCATCACAAACTAACTTTTACATCCAGGTATCTTACCTGAGACGTCTTCTCTGATTAGAGTCGTTCTCTTTCGTTTTGTCTCCATCTTGTCCAGAATCCATGATGACTTCTCACAGCCACAGCTCGTCTCTGCAGACTTCCATCTTCTCTTGTCTTCTGCAGCACATCCCGAAACGGTGCTCTTAAAAATAATAAGTGTCATTATAATGTTCCTGAATTTAAATATCTGCCCTATACTGAACCTCTGAATAAACTTAACTCTCACAATGCTCCTTGCACAAAATATGACCCACACTCGGCCCCTCTTGTGGTACATGGCCTCCACACTGTCCTCTATTTTCTATACTGGGTCTCCTCTTCAGATTGTGCTCTCACACGGTGTCCCCTCTATGCTCCCAGTCTCTATACTGTGCCCCTTTGTCACACTACCCCTTCTTACCTCCTTGCTGTGGCCTCACACAGTGACCCCATACTGCTGCATCTCTACACTTCCCCCCCACACTACCTAGTCTCTGTTCTGTGTCCCCTCACACTTTTCTCCCCCATACTGCCTCTTCACACATCCCCCCCACTTTCCATACTGTCTCCTCATACACCCCTCTTCCCTTTATGCTCATGCATACATTTCTCCCTCCCCTCGTTCACCATACTGCTTCTTCACACATTAACCCCATACTGTCTCCTAAAATTTCTCACCCATCTCTCCCCAAATATAATAAATCTTTGGAAGAGCACACAGACATGCAGAAGCACACTTACACATACAAAGACAAGCACATGTGAGGAGGTGGTTGAAGATTCCCACTCCACTCCCATCTAAAGCTGTTTTAGTAGCTATGATTACCTGTGTAAGCATAAAACATGTTATTGGTGTTTAGCAGATATGTATTACATATATAAACATAAGAGATGTTATTTGGGTTTGGGCCATTAGATGGCAGCGGTTTGCACATTCATACTACTGTCACCTGTGCGTCAGTTGGCACACAGGAAAATAACCGGTTTGAGCCGCCCCAAGCGACAGTTGAAACATGGAGGATTTCTGAGGGTTGAAGGTGGCAATCTTAGAGCGCAGTTGTAAAGACAGTGAATAGAGACAGATGTGAGAGGGATCCTGTCAGAGACAAACTGTTCCTGTAATTCCGGTCAGAGAAGAAGAAATATCTTGGGGGTACGACTACGGTTGGATGTAGAGTTGGATTCCCCCCAAAAGCATCGCCTGTCAGGCTAAAACTGCACTTCAAGTGATAAACCCAGGATCCACTCCACGGTCTCCCAGTTAAACGGCTGTTCGGATGATCAGACAGCCTTTTCATTGATCAATTAACGTCCGGTAAGTCCTGAGCTCAGGCCCACCACATGGATCCCGGTGGGTGTATGCACACAGTCAATAGAGAGAGTTTGGCGCCAAACAAATTCTTATTTAGAGACATTGTTTACTAATAGGGCTGTGTGAATATTAGCTAGATAATCCCCTCAGTGGGTAAGCTTGTGTATAGAGACCATAACTGAATTGTAATTTTAGAGAACTGATAAGTTTGTGAATCTCTGCGCTGCACCACTTGAAACTCATCTAATTACACCCTTGCTCTGGGAAACTCACGGTTACCGCATTAGGCATAACCACGGATCAGGCAAATTGTAGTGTATCTGATAGAACATACTGGGCCTATCAGTTGTGCAGCACAGGGATCCTAGCTGATCTGGGCTAGGTGTGTGTGATATTTATCTGTGTTTCTTTCTTACATTTCCGGGGTAATACTGTTTTTGTTGTTAGTAAAAATTAGTTTCTTAACAAATTGCTTGTCATGTTCTTTGTTCTCAGCCCGCTGTATTCTGAGAGAGACCACCCCGGTACACGGTCTACATGCACACAGACACGCACCAACATACACACGCAGACACACACACTTTCAAAATGGGGACACGCACACATACACAGAGAAATGTACATGTAGTTCTGCACAGACACATGCAGATGCACACACAGAACACAGAAATGCACACGTAAACATGGACGCACACACAGAAATGCATATGCAGACACGCACACATACACATGCACACCCAGGCTGACAGGCACACAGACATACACATGCAAACACACGCACACACCTAAATGAATAGGTAGACACGCAAAGACATACACACAGAGAAATACACACGTAAACATGGATGCACACATGCACAGAAATGCACACGTAGACATTCCAACCTCTTTCCCATCATCCTTTGTGCGCGCCGGCCGACCCCGCCACAGGGGAGGAGTAACATGACACGTAGCATGCCAATTCGCTGATAGCCCTGACTCATTCATTTAAATAGCACCTGCCTTTTGTAATTGAACACGCCTCCTTGCGAAGCCAGTAGGTGAAACGCGCGTCGCGGCCATCGCATGGTCCCCTAGCGCACCTTTTACCACTGACAACATGTCTCAAGGTAACCTTTAGCTTTCCACACAGTTCTGATTGATGTATCACGAATCATATTTGGTGATCTTATCATGTTTCACTATTATGACATATTTGATGTATATACTTTTTCCTGTATTTATTTGCAATGCATCAAATCATACTATCTACTGAAGACTGAACTGCAGTTTTTACTCTTTTCATGAACATAACTGCCACATGCTGTTATAGAATTTAAACCTTGGCATATTTGAGATCTGTATACGGGTGCTGTCCTTTTGGTATTAGGATTTGTTTTCCCATTGCTGGGACTCTGTCTCTTTACTATGGTGATTGTCTTTCATCTTATCCCATAGCCCTTTCACCTTTCCTTTAGTGATTTCTACTTATTGTATGTATGTTTATATTGTGCAATAAAATTTATTATACTTTTTTTTCAAACTGATCCCTCAGTTTTTGGTTCTCTGTTTTCCCTAATTAGCCATAAAATTATAATATCCTATTATACTGAGTAATTATATAATGTTTGCTGGATAGGTTTTATAAGAACATTGACCTTCCTTTTTCGGTTGCAATACTTCATTTTGGAGTTGATTGCACTGTCCAGTGGTAACTTTGTAGGTTTATATGCACATGTAGATATCCACACCCAGCCTGACAGGCACACAGACATACACATGGAAACACGCGCATGCAAATTAATGAATACCCAGACATGCAAAGACATACACACACAGAAATGCACATGTACACACGGATGCACACACGCACACAAATGCATACTCAGACACGTGTGAAGACACATATACACAGAAATGCACACGTAGACACACATATGCACACCCAGGCAGACATGCACACGGAAGCAATTAGGAAAGGGAAAAGAAGGGAAAGGGTGTGAGTAAAAGTGAACTTCTTTATTAAATAATAATATTAAAACCTAGTAAATCATACATCCCCTTAGGGATGTATAATGGATCATGATTATATAAATTGAGTCATGATCCACTAAATTCATGATAGAGTCAGACAGTAAATCAAATTATTAGTAAAATAAGCCCCTAGCCAGTGTCCCTTATAATTGATGGCTGGGTTTATTCATACAAAATAGATGCCATAGATTATATCAAAAGTGTGCTGAATTGTGCTAGTATCCTCAGCCAGGAGAGATTTTATTAAATAAAGGCTCATATGGCCAGTGTGCCAATAGTAAAAAATTATCCTAGCCCATTGGATACACTCCCCATATTATATATAAAGTGACTTCAAAAGTGTGACAGGTCTAGTATATATAAGTATAATGAGCCCTTGTACAGAGGTTATCAGGGCACACTATTATACCTGTCACACAATCTGTGTGATGGATCCTTAATAAATCTACTCGCAGCTCCAGTCATGCTGTCGGCAGTGAAATAGCTCCAGCAATATAACAGGCTTAGCCAGCTTAGGAACACAAGCGGCTCAGCTTTGCCACTGACAGTCTCTCATACGCTGTCCGCACATGTGCCACTATCGGCTTCTCCCACGCTGTCAACACGTGTATGAGTGTGATCAGCGTGAGAGACAGTTTCAGCTTTGTCAGCGATCGGTCAGATCTAGCAGAGCTAACAGCTGAATTGGGGTAAATCTAATTTTATGCAACACTGTAACACCGCACTGCAGTAGTGCGGTCAGATATGGCATGATACTTGTAGCGCCGGCGTCCCTGCCCTCTGCTAGGCAGGGACGCTGTTCCCCTCACCTCTCTGCTCCGTGCCCGGCGTCCTCCTCCCGCTCTGCTGGCAGCGCGCGCTCCTTCCCGGCCACTGTGCTTAGGGCGCGCGCGCGCGCTCTCCCTCCCTCTTAAAGGGGCCGCTCGCGCCGTCCTAAGGAGTCCCCGGCCAATGGCCGGAGGACTTCACCATATATAAGGCACCTCCTCCAAAATGGAGGTGCCCGAGCAATGTTGTTGCACTGTTCACTACTCTGCTTCAGCCCTCAGGTCCCGTTGCCAGTTACCTGCCAGATACCTGCCAGATTCCTGCCAGCTTGCTGTCTTATTCCTGCCTGATATTCTGCTACCTGCCTGCTAGCCTGAGGTCCGACGGTCTGCCTTACTACTCCTGTCAGTCTGTCTAAGGACCAGCTTGCCCGCTCACCTGGGAGCGCACATCAACTACCTGCCTGCTTGCCTGAGGTCCGACGGTCTGCCTTCCAACTCTAGTCAGTCTGTCTATGGACCAGCTTGCCCGCTCACCTGGGAGCGCACATCTGCTACCTGCCTGCTAGCCTACCTGGAGGCTCTGCCGTCACGTGCTGTGACCACCTGCCTGTCCAGTGACTCCTGCCCGCTCACCTGGGAGCGCTCATCTGCTGCCTGTCTGCTAGCCTACCTGGAGGCTCTGCCGTCACGTGCTGTGACCACCCGCCTGTCCAGAGACTTCTGCCCGCTCACCTGGGAGCGCTCATCTGCCGCCTGTCTGTTGGTCTTCCTGGAGGCTCCGCCGTCACATGCTGTGACCACCCGTTTATCCAGAGACTCTCGCCTGCTCACCTGGGAGCTCACGTCTACCATCAGCCGCCACAGGTCGTACCAACCCTTTACCCAGAGACTGCCCCGGTCACTTGCTGTGACCATCTGCCCGTTCACCCTGAGACTGCCCCGGTCACTTGCCGTGACCATCTGCCCGTTCACCCAGAGACTGCCCCGGTCACTTGCCGTGACCATCTGCCCGTTCATCCAGAGACTGCCCCGGTCACTTGCCGTGACCTCCTGCCCGTTCTTCTAGAGACTGTCCCGGTCACCTGCTGTGACTGCCTGCCTGGTCGCCACCCGCTCCCTTACAAGGACCGCCCCCTTGTATAGTAGCTCAGAGGTTCCGCCTCCCAGACCCGTTACAGTTTGCTCGGGCCATGGAACCCGGTGGCACCCAAGCTCCCTCGCTCTCGGACCTGTGTCATGAACTGTCCCGTCAGAGGTCCCAACAGGAGTCCATCCTGGGTCACCTGCGGAATGTCAATTCTCGCCTGGACACTCTGACTGCTCCACCAGCAACCTCCGCCAGTGCCATGACTCGCAATCCGGCAGCTCCGCTGTCCACTAATACCATGGTATCCTACCCCAGACCCCGGCTTTCTGCACCTCCTCGCTTCGGAGGCGACTCCGCCCAGGCTCGGGGCTTCATAAATCAGTGCACCCTGCACTTTGAACTCCTGTCCCACCAGTTTAACTCCGACCGGGCCAAAATTGCCTTCATCATGTCCCATCTCACCGGGGAGGCCCTGGCCTGGCTAAATCCTCTATGGGAGAGAGGAGACCCCCCTGGTGTCCGACTTGCCTGCCTTTCTCATGGCTTTCCGGAAAGTCTTCGACGAACCCGGACGGAAGACCTCATCCGCATCATCACTGCTACGCCTCCGTCAGGGAAGTCTCACCGTGGGCCAATATGCACTCTCCTGAGCCTATGCAGGTCGACCAGACCAAGATGGTCAAAACCCGTCAGGACTTACGCCGTGCCGAGGGGAGCTGCTTCTACTGTGGCAGTAAGGAGCACCGGATCCGTGCCTGCCCGGAGAGGTCGGGAAACGCCTGTGTCTAGGTTTGCTCAGAGAGGTCGACCTAGACAAGAATAAATCCTCTCCATCTCTGCTGCTGTCAGTCTCAATCGTCTGCGGGGAGAACCGTTATTTCGAACTAGCCCAACTTGACTCTGGAGCAGCTGGGAATCTTATTTCACAGTCCCTGGTAGAGAAATACCGCATCCCCACCAAACCTCTGGCTGTACCCTTGTCTGTTGCTGCCGTGGATGGGGGTCTCTTACCACGCCCCATCCAACTCATCACCGAATCCATTACTCTGCAGGTGGGAATGCTGCATTCTGAGAGTATCTCCTTTCATGTTCTGCCTGGACTCTCTCACGCCCTCTTGCTAGGTCTACCTTGGCTCCAAAGACATGCACCCGTGCTTGACTGGCAGACCGGAGAAGTCCTTCGCTGGGGACAGGACTGCCATAAGACCTGTCTGGTTCCCGTCCATCCCGTCCGTCCTTCTCCTACCCCAGCTAATCTACCTGGACTTCCGATTCCTTATTGGTCTTATGCTGATGTCTTTAATAAAAAGGAGGCAGAGACACTACCCCCTCATAGACCATACGACTGCCCTATCGACCTGTTACCTGGTACTACTCCTCCCCGTGGGCGTATTTATCCATTATCCGCTGCTGAGACCCGGTCGATGTCCGAATATATTGAGGAGAATCTGGCCAGGGGATTCATCCGGAAATCTACCTCCCCGGCGGGAGCAGGCTTCTTTTTCGTCAAAAAGAAGGACGGCTCTCTCCGTCCCTGTATAGACTATAGAGGCCTTAACCAGATCACGGTGAAGAATAAGTACCCACTTCCGCTCATTCCAGAGTTATTTGATCGTCTGAGGGGGGGCTAGAATCTTCACCAAACTGGACCTCCGTGGGGCGTACAACCTGGTTCGTATCCGTCAGGGGGATGAATGAAAGACGGCATTCAACACCCGGGACGGCCACTATGAATATCTGGTAATGCCCTTTGGTCTCTGTAACGCTCCTGCCGTCTTTCAAGAGTTGGTCAATGACATCTTCCGGGACCTTCTCTACTCCTGCGTAGTGGTGTACCTGGACGACATCTTGGTCTTCTCTCCGGATCTCCAGACTCACCGGAGGGACGTTCGTCAGGTCCTGCTCAGGCTCAGGCAGAATCACCTCTTCGCTAAATACGAGAAGTGCCTCTTTGAGCAGACCTCGCTTCCGTTTTTGGGCTACATTATTTCTCAGACCGGCCTACGAATGGATCCAGAGAAACTGTCTGCCATCGAGAAATGGCCTCGACCAGAGGGATTGAAGGCCATTCAGCGCATCCTGGGCTTCGCCAACTACTACCGCCTCTTCATACCGCACTTCTCTTCCCGGACTGCCCCAATTTCCGCGCTCACCCGTAAGGGTACTAATCCCAAAGAGTGGCCGCCCGAAGCAGAGGAGGCCTTTCTTTCCTTAAAACAGGCCTTCTCTTCCGCCCCGGTGCTGCATCGCCCGGACGGCAACAAGCAGTTCTTCCTGGAAGTTGACGCCTCCTCCTCTGGAGCCGGAGCGGTACTTACTCAAAAATCATCTTCCGGGAGGATGGTAACTTGCGGCTAGTGTTGAGCCACCCCCGTAGTGTTCGAGTTCGGTTCGGTTCGTCGAACACCCGTGTGTTCGCCGAACTGTTCGTCGAACTGTTCGTCGAACACCTTCGAACACCGTTAAAACCAATGGCAGGCAAACAAAAACACATAGAAACACATAGAAAACACCTTCAAAGGTGTCCAAAAGCTGACAAACTGCTCAGAAGACACAACTAACACATGGAAAAGTGACAAGTACATATAGTCATGCGAAAAGAAAAGAGGTGGAGGAGTAAAAGGAGGGGGAGACACAGATATAGGCATGTCATGCCCTTCTAAAATCCAAAAAGTGAGAAGCCGAGACGGCCAGTCCGCTCCTGCCCGTGCCACCTCCGTGTCGCCGGGTTTGTGCCAGAGCCGCGGTGAACCCTGACGGCCAGCCCCCCTCTCCCAATACTGGTGCCTGTCCGCTGGTGGGTCGAGAGAGCCCCCCTGTGGTGGAGGCAGCTCTAAGCTTTTTAATTTAAATTGTCCCTCTAATTTGAATGAATACACTTTAAATCCATTTACAAGGATCTATTGGAGGGCAAGTCTCATGCCAGCAGCCGCGTAATTCCAGCTCCAGTAGCGTCCACTAAAGCTGCTGCAGTTAAAAAGCTTTTATAAGGATCGAGCTCGGCTGTCCACCGCAAGGCATCCTAGTGCCAGTCCCAGCCCCTATGCCTTGGGGTGCCTCCTGATGCTCTTCACTAAGTATCCCGTGGTCCCGAAGCATTTCCTTTGAAAAAATTAAGTGTCCAAACTACAGGTGGTGTAGCTTGCTTAACAGCCGGGATAATCCGCTGACTAGCAGACACTGCTACTAGGCACAAAGTATTTCCTGGGCTAGATGCAGTTAAAAATTTGTAAGTAGATACTCTCGTTGGATGCTGAGAAAGCATTCCAAAGAGTCTCCTGGCACGCCATATATGATTCTCTTAAAAAGCTTGGGGTAGGGGTCTAGGGGACCCTTTTATAGCCAAAATCACGGCCCTGTATCACAATACGTCACCTAGGCTGAAGATAAATGGAACTGTAGCACCGAGGGCTCGGTTGCTACAGACGTATTGCACCTCACCCAGAGGTGTGATATCTCACTCTCAGATAAGGATGGAGTGTGGATCAGGACCCGACACCTGCATGCATTACACCACATTGCCGTGGGGCAGGGCGACCAATATGCCCCTGAGATGGGCACGACAGTCCCTGTCCCTGGCTGGAGTGGGGGGAGGGAACACTGAGGAAGGGGAACCCTGCAGTGCAGGAGCAGGGAGGAAGCAGTTCCTGGGTGCATTGAGAAGGGAGTATAAAAGGTGGGCACCATCTTAGTTCAGTGCAGAGAAGTCTGAGCAGAAGTGGCAGGGAGCAGGGGCTCTGCATGAGCTCTGCTCCGGAGGCGGGCCTAGTAACAGAGGCCCAGGCCTGCAAGAGGGAGAAGGAAGGAAGAGGAGCGGAGAAGGCTCCAGGAACGAGGAATGAAGGGATCCCAGGGGTGCGGACGGGCGAGTCGCCACCGCACGCCCGAATCCACCTGCGTGGAGGGGTCAGGCCAAAGGGGGAGACCGGTCCCCGAACTAGTGGAGGCAGGAAACGACCCTCAGCTAGAAACCGGAGGCTCTGACATTTTATGTGGCGCAGCCCCTTGCTCCACCCGCTAGGAAGGCACCACATAGGGTCAGGGAAACTGGCGCCAAGTTTACCAAGAGGAGGCCCGAGGCAGCCGGACAGAAGTGTTGGTAAGAAAGGCCAGACAAAGGACACACAAAGGGGGTCCTGTGAAGCGCTCCAAAGTTATCTGGGAGTTGTCTGAGCCCCTCACCTGGTGAGCACAGTACGACGTGGGCAGCCGTTACCTGCAGACGTGGTCTGGATAATAAGAACTGTGAGTAAAGGCCCTGAACTGCATCACTGACTCCGTGTCGTTACTGCTGCTGCCCTGCACCATCACCCCCATCCTCCGCATACACTGCCCTGAGGCTATACTTCTCCCGTGGGGAGTTATGCTACGCTCTGCTGCACCCACAACACCAGCCTTAGCGGTCTGCCCTGTAGCGGCGGTTCACTCTGACCGCAATCCACGGGTGGCGTAGTCGGACATTTAAACATCAAAACCACATAAATAGTTCCGCCACTGGTTTGACCGCCCTGAGCCACGGAACCGGATCGCCGCCACGAAGACTACAACCACCAGCATCCACCAAAAAGGGTCCGGCTCCGGGTGTCCCAAGGCCCAGGGGGTGCGTCAGAACATTTTCATCACCTTTCACAATCACCAATGGGACAAGGCAGGGATGTCCTCTGTCCCCTCTCTTATACATCCTAGTGACGGAGCACCTGCTCTCATCAATTCGCCATAACCCCAATATTAGGTGGATTGAGGTGGGAGGCACCGAGTACAAGTGCTCTCTATTTGCTGATGATGTCCTAGTATATATCACTCAATCACATATATCCATCCCTGCTGTTATGGCTGAAATAGATCACTTTGTTACATGGTAAAATTTTAAAATCAATCCTGCAAGTCTGAGGCCCTCGATGTCTCCCTCCCTAAATCCATATAGGATTCCATCCAGTCCAACTTTCCCTTTGCCTGGCCCTCACAGGGTATCAAATACTTAGGAATTCCTATTCATAGAGACCTCTCCCATCTATGTTATCTTAATTTTGGGCCCTTTATTGAACAATTCCATACAGACCACGGTTGGCAAGTTGGAACTGTGAGATTCACTACGTGCACCACTGGTATTTTGTGGAAAAGCACATGTAAGATTCTGCAACAGTCTCTGCTGATACTCCTGCATGCGTGCATCCCTTTCTATGGCAGGAATAATTTCTGCAAATTTACTTTTGTACCGGGGATCTAACAGTGTGGCAACCCAGTAGTCAGGATTATTTCTAATTCTCACAATTCGAGGGTCATGTTGCAGGTAGTGCAGCAAGAAGGCACTCATGTGTGTTGCGCATCCAGGAGCACCAAGTCCCTGTTGTGTTGGTGGCGAGGTAACAATCATGCTTCCTTCCTCTGTCCTCTCCCCCCAACCTCGCACAACAGAAATGTGATCAAGGTCTCCCTCATCTGATGAGTCTTCCATCAGTTCGTCCTCCACTTCTTCCTGGGCTCCTGCACCTTCCTCACTAGTTTGGCTGCTACCATGCGCCCTGGTAAAATCATCTCCCCCACCCTCACATGCCTGCCGCCCTGGTGCTGCCGACCGTCTGGACCTTGCAGATGTTAGCCCTTCCGCATACAACTCCTCCTCCTCTACTTCCTCCACCTCCTATTGTGCCACCACCTGACTCCGAATTCTGTTTAACATGTGCTCCAGCATGTAAATCACCGGAATAGTCATGCTGATAATGGCATCGTCAGCACTAAACATCTTCGTCGCCATTTCAAAACTGTGCAGAAGGGTGCATAGGTCCCTGATCTGAGACCACTCCTCCAGCGTGATTTGCCCCACCTCTGAATCTCGTTGGCCCAGGCTATACGTCAGAACGTATTGCACCAGGGCTTGTCGGTGCTGCCACAGTCGCTGCAACATGTGCAGAGTTGAATTCCACCGGGTAGGCACATCGCATTTTAGCCGGTGAAGTGGCAGGCCCAACGACTTCTGTAGAGATGTAAGTCGCTGAGCTGCGGGATGCGAACGGCGGAAGTGAGCACACAGCGACCGTGCCCTCTGCAGAAGGCCATCTAGTCTGGGATAGTGGGCTAAAAATTGCTGGACAACCAGGTTCAACACGTGAGCCATACAAGGCACGTGTGTGACATTGCCCCGGCGAAGGGCCGCACCCAGGTTTGCAGCATTGTCGCACACGGCCTTCCCTGGTTTCAGGTCCAGTGGAGACAACCATTCATGAAATTGGTTCTCCAGAGCTGACCACAACTCCTCAGCTGTGTGACTCACATTTCCCAGACATTTCAATGTAAAAACCGCCTGATGACGTTGAGCCCTACTGCCAGCATAGTAAGGAGGTGTGCAGGATCCCTTCTGCGCAGTTAGAAAGCTTGTGGCATGACCAGACAGGCTTTGGGTGCAGGTGGAAGACCGAGAGGAGGTTGAGGAGGCAGAAGCAGTGGAGGAAAAATGACATAAAGAGGATTGACGCACAACTCGTGGGGACGGCAAGACTTGGACAGCAGCCCCTTGTCCTGCTGTCACCATAGTTACCCAGTGCCCAGTCAGCGACATGTAACGCCCCTGTCCATGCCTACTCGTCCAAGTGTCTGTGGTGAAATGCACCCTGTCACACACAGAGTTTCTCAAAGAAGCGGTGATGTTGTGTGCGACATGCTGGTGGAGCGCAGGCACACCTTTCTTTGAGAAGTAGTGCCGACTGGGCATCTGGTACTGGGGCACTGCGACGGACATAAGGTCTCGAAAATCCTCTGTGTCCACCAGGCGGAAAGGCAGCATTTCTGTAGCCAAGAGCTTGCAGATGGTGAAATTCAACCTCTTAGCTTTCTCATGGCTAGGAGGAAATGGTCTTTTACTTGTCCACATCTGAGGGACCGAGGGCTGGCTATTGTGCTTAGACGGGGTTGATAAGGGTGTCCCCGGCAAACTGCCGGTCTGTGAGGAAGATGTAGGCGGACATGTTAGGTTGCCTTGATCCAAAGGTGGTGCTATCGATGTCGGACAGCGCTCAAGACCAGCTGGTGTTACCACCTCCAAAGAAAATGATGACCTGCCAATCACGCTGGCTGTTGCGGGTAAAGAGGTGGCAGGTCTGCGCCCCAAAACAGGTGTGACTGCTGTCCCCCCAGTCACAGAGGATGAAGAGGCCGCGGATGCACAAGATATGGCAGACGGTAGTTGGCCCGGCCGGCTAGACCGCATTGTAGCACACTGAGCTTCCCACTGCAACTTATGCTTCATGTCCATGTGCCGGTTCATGCATGAAGTACTCAAACTATGTATTTTTTGGCCTCTACTTAGCTTTTGCTGACAAATGTTACAGATAACACGAGTTGGGTCATCTTTATCGATCTGAAAAAATGCCCAGGCTATGCAAGGCTTAGCACCCATGCGACCTGAAGAGCCACCATGACTTGTGGTGAGAGGCAGAGTTGTGTTTGAGGATGCAGTTGTTGACGTGCTTCCAGTACTACGTCTCTGTCCAGGAAGGCGCAACCTGACCTCGTCGTCACTAGCATCTTCCTCCACCTCCTCTGCTGACCTCATCTCTTGGCTGACTGTGGGTTGACAGTAAGTGGGATCTCCGACCTCATCATCATCACCCTGTGCGTTATCACACCCGTCGTCCTCAGAGCCAACCTGTTCCTGCCCTGACAAAAAACTAAAGTTGTCGCTCCAATCAGGTATTTGAGTCTTATCATCATCTTCCTCATTGTCTCCACCAACAGGAGTTACAGTTTGGGAATGAGGGTCTACATTATGGTCAGAACCTTCTGCGTCTGGTCCTGGATCCGACTCATAAAGATTCTGGGCATCAGTGCAGATCATTTCCTCGTCTGGATTCACAGAAGCGCTGGAGTCGACCTCTGATTCCCAGGGTATAGTATGAGTAAACAGCTCTGCAGACTCAACCATCTGTTCTACCTCATACTCAGACGGGCAGCTGGAGATTTGGGAGCTGTGAGGAAGCAAGTGCGATTTGGGTGACACCTTTGAGGACTGGAGTATTTGTGATGTTGAAGTTGATGTGGAGGAGAGCCCACTTAAAGGAGCACTTGATATCCGTTGAAGCACCTGCTGTTTTTGTGCCTCATCTGGAATTTGTAGCGATTGGCGTGGCCGGAAGAAAGGGATCTTATCACATTGTCCGCTAAAAGAAGTAGACATTTTAGTTTGGCTGGAAGATGGTCTTTCTTCTGCACCTACCCCACGGACACAACCTTTTTTCCCCTTCCCAACACGCCTATTCCCCTTTCCACCAGCAGCAGGCCTTTTTCCACTCATTTTGGTGGTTAACTAATTCACAACTCTGGAGTTGTTTGCACAAAAAAACAATGGATGGTAACCGAGCAGAGCTGAGTGGCCAAACTGTGGTATTAGGCCAAAACTATTGGCTGGGTTAGATGCAGAAAAAAATTATTTTTAATTTGCAACCTGATGGAGGTCAGTATAGATGGACTAATAGACCAAGTCCCACACACCGCTAGAAGCCCAAATATTTTTTCAGAGCTAGATGCAGAAAATTTTTTTATTCAATTTGCAACTTGATGGAGGTCAGTATAGATGGACTAATAGACCAAGTCCCACACACTGCTAGAAGCCCAAATATTTTTTCAGAGCTAGATGCAGAAAAAAATTATTTTTAATTTGCAACCTGATGGAGGTCAGTATAGATGGACTAATAGACCAAGTCCCACACACCGCTAGAAGCCCAAATATTTTTTCAGAGCTAGATGCAGAAAAAAATTATTTTTAATTTGCAACCTGATGGAGGTCAGTATAGATGGACTAATAGACCAAGTCCCACACACCGCTAGAAGCCCAAATATTTTTTCAGAGCTAGATGCAGAAAAAAATTATATTCAATTTGCAACCTGCTGGAGGTCAGTATAGAAGGACTAATAGAACAAGTCCCACACACTGCTAGAAGCCCAAATATTTTTTCAGAGCTAAATGAAGAAAAAAATTATTTTTAATTTGCAACCTGATGGAGGTCAGTATAGATGGACTAATAGACCAAGTCCCACACACTGCTAGAAGCCCAAATATTTTTTCAGAGCTAGATGCAGAAAAAAATTATTTTTAATTTGCAACCTGATGGAGGTCAGTATAGATGGACTAATAGACCAAGTCCCACACACCGCTAGAAGCCCAAATATTTTTTCAGAGCTAGATGCAGAAAAAAAATATTTTTAATTTGCAACCTGATGGAGGTCAGTATAGATGGACTAATAGACCAAGTCCCACACACCGCTAGAAGCCCAAATATTTTTTCAGAGCTAGATGCAGAAAAAAATTATATTCAATTTGCAACCTGCTGGAGGTCAGTATAGAAGGACTAATAGACCAAGTCCCACACACTGCTAGAAGCCCAAATATTTTTTCAGAGCTAGATGCAGAAAAAAATTATTTTTAATTTGCAACCTGATGGAGGTCAGTATAGATGGACTAATAGACCAAGTCCCACACACCGCTAGAAGCCCAAATATTTTTTCAGAGCTAGATGCAGAAAATTTTTTTATTCAATTTGCAACCTGATGGAGGTCAGTATAGATGGACTAATAGACCAAGTCCCACACACTGCTAGAAGCCCAAATATTTTTTCAGAGCTAGATGCAGAAAAAAATTATTTTTAATTTGCAACCTGATGGAGGTCAGTATAGATGGACTAATAGACCAAGTCCCACACACTGCTAGAAGCCCAAATATTTTTCCAGAGCTAGATGCAGAAAAAAATTATTTTTAATTTGCAACCTGATGGAGGTCAGTATAGATGGACTAATAGAACAAGTCCCACACGCTGCTAGAAGCCCAAATATTTTTTCAGAGATAAATGAAGAAAAAAATTATTTTTAATTTGCAACCTGATGGAGGTCAGTATAGATGGACTAATAGACCAAGTCCCACACACCGCTAGAAGCCCAAATATTTTTTCAGAGCTAGATGCAGAAAAAAATTATTTTTAATTTGCAACCTGATGGAGGTCAGTATAGATGGACTAATAGACCAAGTCCCACACACTGCTAGAAGCCCAAATATTTTTTCAGAGCTAGATGCAGAAAAAAATTATTTTTAATTTGCAACCTGATGGAGGTCAGTATAGATGGACTAATAGACCAAGTCCCACACACCGCTAGAAGCCCAAATATTTTTTCAGAGCTAGATGCAGAAATTTTTTTTATTCAATTTGCAACCTGATGGAGGTCAGTATAGATGGACTAATAGACCAAGTCCCACACACTGCTAGAAGCCCAAATATTTTTTCAGAGCTAGATGCAGAAAAAAAATATTTTTAATTTGCAACCTGATGGAGGTCAGTATAGATGGACTAATAGACCAAGTCCCACACACTGCTAGAAGCCCAAATATTTTTTCAGAGCTAGATGCAGAAAAAAATTATTTTTAATTTGCAACCTGATGGAGGTCAGTATAGATGGACTAATAGAACAAGTCCCACACGCTGCTAGAAGCCCAAATATTTTTTCAGAGATAAATGAAGAAAAAAATTATTTTTAATTTGCAACCTGATGGAGGTCAGTATAGATGGACTAATAGACCAAGTCCCACACACTGCTAGAAGCCCAAATATTTTTTCAGAGCTAGATGCAGAAAAAAATTATTTTTAATTTGCAACCTGATGGAGGTCAGTATAGATGGACTAATAGACCAAGTCCCACACACCGCTAGAAGCCCAAATATTTTTTCAGAGCTAGATGCAGAAAAAAATTATATTCAATTTGCAACCTGCTGGAGGTCAGTATAGAAGGACTAATAGAACAAGTCCCACACACTGCTAGAAGCCCAAATATTTTTTCAGAGCTAAATGAAGAAAAAAAATAATTTTAATTTGCAACCTGATGGAGGTCAGTATAGATGGACTAATAGACCAAGTCCCACACACTGCTAGAAGCCCAAATATTTTTTCAGAGCTAGATGCAGAAAAAAATTATATTCAGTTTGCAACCTGATGGAGGTCAGTATAGATGGACTAATAGAATGATGCTATGCCCAAAAGATTTTACTTCACTAGGTGCAGTAAAAAAATTGGTATTCTATACACAGGTGGTATATCTTGCAACACAGATAGGCTACTCCACTGACTAACACACTCTGCAATAGGCCAAAAAGGATTAGCTTTGCTAGATTCAGCCAAATGCTGTGAAAAAAACTTGCACAGCACTGGCACAGACCTGCCTGGCAAAAACTGATAGGAACTGATGTAACCTAGTCCTGAAAAGGACTCCAATTACAATTAGTCTTTACTCCCACAATCTATCTATTTAAGAGCACAGACCTGCCTGATAAAAGTCGTAGGAAATGCTGTAACCTAGTCCTTAAAAGGACTGCAATCACAACTATTCCCTACTCCCAAGCTATCTGTATATTTGTGCGAAAATTGGCTTGAAATTAACAAGGTATAGCGCACACAGCAACAGCGGTGCCGTCTAACACGCAGCTGCAGCAGTGAGAAAATGGTGGCGACGGGGAAAATGGCTTGGTCTTATAGGGCAAGGACATGTGACATACACTGCCAATCACACATGCCCTTGCTTGTGTGAAAAAAAGCACTTCGCTCCGTGTGTGCGCTGCTGATAGGCTGACAGATTGCACCTCCCCACTGCAAATGCGGGAAAGAGAAAAAAAAATGGAGATCTTCATTGTTCCTGCAGAGATCCATCCCCTGCCCCTCCCCCCGCCCCGCTGTACACTCAAACTGCGTATTAACATTAATTTTCATCATTACTGAGAAAAAATCCAGTTATGATTTTGGTGCACGAACAGTTATCGAACATAACCTCGAACAGCCGAATTTTTCTCAAATTGTTCGTGTTCGCCGACCGGCTCGAACACCGCCCAAAACAGCTCGAATTTGAGATTGGCGAACAGTTCGAGTAGAACAACGCTCATCTCTACTTGCGGCTTCTTCTCTAAACTCTTCTCCTCCTCAGAGCGCAATTATTCCATAGGAGACCGAGAGTTATTGGCCATCAAACTGGCATTGGAGGAGTGGCGTTACCTGCTCGAGGGGGCTCTTCACCCGGTAATAATTTACACTGACCACAAGAACTTGGCTTACCTCCAGCATGCCCAGAGACTTAACCCGCGCCAAGCCCGGTGGTTCTTGTTTTTTGCTCGCTTTGATTTTGTTCTTCATTTTCGCCCGGCTGACAAAAACGTCAAGGCGGACGCCTTGTCTCGATCCTTTCTGGTGTCTGATCTCGAGGAAGATCCGAAACACATCATCTATCCCGCCAGAGTAATGCAGGTGGCTCCCGTGAGTCTAAATCGTCTCCCTCCCGGAAAGACGTTCGTATCAGTACCTGATCGGGAGAAGATCCTTCACTGGGGTCACTCGTCTAAACTGGCTGGCCGCGCCGGTCAGAAAAAGACCCTCCAGCTTATTACCCGGCACTACTGGTGGCCTACCCTGCACAAGGACGTAATAGACTTTGTTTCTGCCTGTGTGTCCTGCGCCCGCAACAAGGTTCCGAGACATCTGCCAGCCGGTCGCCTCCTTCCGCTTTCTGTACCTGCTGCCCCCTGGCAGCATATAGCAATGGACTTTATAACTGACCTCCCAGTCTCTGCCGGTTGTACGGTCATTTGGGTGGTCGCTGACCGCTTCTCCAAGATGGCTCATTTCTTTCCCCTGCCAGGCCTCCCGTCTGCACCCGAGCTAGCTAAAGACTTTATTCGTCACATCTTTCGTCTTCATGGCCTGCCCCTCCACATCGTGTCGGATCGTGGGGTACAGTTCACCTCACGCTTCTGGAGAGCCACTTGTAAACTGCTAGACGTCACCCTGGACTTCTCTTCCGCTTACCACCCACAGTCCAATGGTCAAGTGGAGCGGATCAATCAGAACCTGACCAGTTACCTCCGGCACTTCGTTAATGCCCATCATTCAGACTGGGTGGATCTCCTACCATGGGCCGAGTTCTCTTATAACAATCACGAGAGTGAATCCTCCTCCAAATCCCCGTTTTTTGTAGTCTTCGGTCAGCATCCTCGGATTCCTTTTCCTGTCTCCACCTCTGTGGACAACCCGGCTGCGGAATCTCTCGTTAGCAAATTTTCCTCCATTTGGGAGAGTACCCGATCCGCACTCCTTCAGTCGTCCGAACGGATGAAAAGACACGCTTACAAAAAACGCCTGGATCCTCCACAATTTCGTCCTGGAGATAAAGTCTGGCTCTCATCTAAATATGTCCGACTCAAGATACCTTCTTACAAGTTAGGGCCTCGGTTCATCGGTCCTCTGGAGGTCATCAGTCAGATCAACCCGGTGGCCTATAAATTGAAACTCCCGGCCAACTTACGGATCCCTAACTCCTTCCATGTATCTCTCCTCAAACCTGTGGTACTTAACTCTTTTTCCAAGTCTACAGGTACGCCTCCTGCTCCGGTTTCTGCTGAGGACGAGTTTGAGGTAGAGAACATTCTTGCCACCAAAAGGGTAAGAGGAAAGACCTTTTTTCTAGTAGATTGGAAGGGGTTTGGTCCTGAGGAGAGAACGTGGGAGCCCCGGGAGAACATCCATGCCCCGCTCATCCTTGCTAAATTTCTGTCTGGCCTAAAAAAGGGGGGGCCTAAAGGGGGGGGTACTGTAGCGCCGGCGTCCCTGCCCTCTGCTAGGCAGGGACGCTGTTCCCCTCACCTCTCTGCTCCGTGCCCGGCGTCCTCCTCCCGTTCTGCTGGCAGCGCGCGCTCCTTCCCGGCCACTGTGCTTAGGGCGCGCGCGCGCGCTCTCCCTCCCTCTTAAAGGGGCCGCTCGCGCCGTCCTAAGGAGTCCCCGGCCAATGGCCGGAGGACTTCACCATATATAAGGCACCTCCTCCAAAATGGAGGTGCCCGAGCAATGTTGTTGCACTGTTCACTACTCTGCTTCAGCCCTCAGGTCCCGTTGCCAGTTACCTGCCAGATACCTGCCAGATTCCTGCCAGCTTGCTGTCTTATTCCTGCCTGATATTCTGCTACCTGCCTGCTAGCCTGAGGTCCAACGGTCTGCCTTACTACTCCTGTCAGTCTGTCTAAGGACCAGCTTGCCCGCTCACCTGGGAGCGCACATCAACTACCTGCCTGCTTGCCTGAGGTCCGACGGTCTGCCTTCCAACTCTAGTCAGTCTGTCTATGGACCAGCTTGCCCGCTCACCTGGGAGCGCACATCTGCTACCTGCCTGCTAGCCTACCTGGAGGCTCTGCCGTCACGTGCTGTGACCACCTGCCTGTCCAGTGACTCCTGCCCGCTCACCTGGGAGCGCTCATCTGCTGCCTGTCTGCTAGCCTACCTGGAGGCTCTGCCGTCACGTACTGTGACCACCCGCCTGTCCAGAGACTTCTGCCCGCTCACCTGGGAGCGCTCATCTGCCGCCTATCTGTTGGTCTTCCTGGAGGCTCCGCCGTCACATGCTGTGACCACCCGTTTATCCAGAGACTCTCGCCTGCTCACCTGGGAGCTCACGTCTACCATCAGCCGCCACAGGTCGTACCAACCCTTTACCCAGAGACTGCCCCGGTCACTTGCCGTGACCATCTGCCCGTTCACCCAGAGACTGCCCCGGTCACTTGCCGTGACCATCTGCCCGTTCATCCAGAGACTGCCCCGGTCACTTGCCGTGACCTCCTGCCCGTTCTTCTAGAGACTGTCCCGGTCACCTGCTGTGACTGCCTGCCTGGTCGCCACCCGCTCCCTTACAAGGACCGCCCCCTTGTATAGTAGCTCAGAGGTTCCGCCTCCCAGACCCGTTACAATACTGTCTGACAAAAGTATCAGGAGTCGTCCCTGACGCGCGTTTCGCTGGGGGTTCTGGCTTTTTATAAGGGCGGGATCGGCCGTACTTCCAAACTATTTATAAGCCTAATCATGATTTATAGGTATATCAACCAATGAGAGTACAGCTCTAAATTTCAGCCGAGAAATGAAGAAATCTCCACAAGATTGTCAGTTATCTGTACCAGTATCTCAATTTTTCATCGGAAAGAAAAGAAAAAACAAAAAGACATGATGATGATAGGGAGTTTACACATAAGCTAAAAATTCCTGTTAATGGAACACATTTCTTACACTGAGGTGAATCAAATCCCTACTATTATTCTAATCATTCATCCAGGATGGTTTGTCCATATTAATACTACTCTGTCCATATGATATATAATAGTAGGGTATGTCACTATTTCCATTTCCATTATCAATGATGTCAATCCCTATAAGATGTCCAAGAAATTGTATAACATAATTTCATACAAAAAGAGGACATTTTTAAATTTTTGAATATACAATAGGACATGAGATTATTATGTCACTTCAGATAAATTTGAGTCTTTAAGAGGAGATTAATATTCCAGATTATATGAGGAAAGCCCTATAAAATATAGAGATACATTGTCACATGCATGGGGGCATTTACCCCTAAGATTACCTAATTTATCTATTCAGTAATCTATATTAGTAGTATATTATAATCCTCCAACGTCCGGTATTTAGACACAGTTATTCCAAACCCAGAGGAAGGAGTCTCAATACTATAAAAAACAGCCAAAATTGAAATTCTCATTCAATCCATGAGGATTGACAGTATTGAGTCGGAAAATCCACTCCCTCTCCTTTTTCAACAATATTGAATCCAGATCTCCTCCTCTAATATCTAATTTACACTACCGTTCAAAAGTTTGGGGTCATTTAGAAATTTCATTATTGTTGAAAGAAAAACTAATTTTTTTTCAATGAAGCTAACATAAAATGAATCAGAAATACACTATATACATTGTTAATGTGGTAAATGACTATTCTAGCTGCAAACGTCTTGTTTTTATTGCAATGTCTACATAGGTGTATATAGGCCCATTTTCAACAACCACCACTCCAGTGTTTTAATGGTACATTGTGTTTGCTAACTGTGTAAGAAGGCTAATGGATGTTTAGAAAACCCTAGAAAACCCTTGCACAAGTAAGTTAGCCCAGCTGAAAACGGTTTGGCTGATTTGAGAAGCTATAAAATTGACCTTCCTTTGAGCTAGTTGAGAATCTGGAGCATTACATTTGTTTGTTCTATGAAACTCTCAAAATGGCCAGAAAAAGAGAACTTTCATGTGAAACTCGACAGTCTATTCTTGTTCTTAGAAATGAAGGCTATTCCATGCGAGAGATTGCCAAGAAACTGAAGATTTCCTACAACGGTGTGTACTACTCCCTTCAGAGGAGAGCACAAACAGGCTCTAACCAGAGTAGAAAGTGAAGTGGGAGGCCCCGCTGCACAACTGAGCAACAAGACAAGTACATTAGAGTCTCTAGTTTGAGAAATTAACGCCTCACGGCTCCTCAACTGGAAGCTTCATTAAATAGTACACGCAAAATGCCAGTGTCAACATCTACAGTGAAGAGGCGACTCCAGGATGCGGGCCTTCAGGGCAAAGTGGCAAAGAAAAAGCCATATCTGAGACTGGCTAATAAAAGGAAAAGATTAATATGGGCAAAAGAACACAGACATTGGACAGAGGAAGATTGGAAAAAAGTTTTATGGACAGACGAATCAAAGTTTGAGGTTTTTGGATCACACAGAAGAACATTTCTGAGACGCAGAACAACTGAAAAGATGCTGGAAGAGTGCCTGACGCCATCTGTCAAGCATGGTGGAGGTAATGTGGTGGTCTGGGGTTGCTTTGGTGCTGGTAAAGTGGGAGATTTGTACAAGGTAAATGGGATTTTGAATAAGGAAGGCTATCACTCCATTTTGCAACACCATGCCGTACCCTGTGGACAGCGCTTGATAGGAGCCAATTTCATCCTACAACAGAACAATGACCCAAAGCACACCTCCAAATTATACATGAACTATTTAGGGAAGAAGCAGGCAGTTGGTATTCTATCTGTAATGGAGTGGCCAGCGCAGTCACCAGATCTCAACCCCATTGAGCAGTTGTGGGAGCAGCTTTACCGTATGGCACGCAGAAAATGCCCATCAAGCCAATCCAATTTGTGGGAGGGGCTTCAGGGAGCATGGGGGGAAATTTCTGAAGATTACCTCAGCAAATTAACAGCTAGAATGCCAAAGGTCTGCAATGCTGTAATTGCTGCAAAGGGAGCATTCTTTGATGAAAGCAAAGTTTGAAGGAGAAAATTATTCTTTCTAATAAAAATCATTATTTCTAACCTTGTCAATGTCTGGACTATATTTTCTAATCATTTTGAAACTCATTTGATAAATAAAAGTATGAGTTTTCCTGGAAAACACAAAATTGTCTGGGTGACCCCAAACTTTTTAACGGTAGTGTATGTTGAAGAATAGCCCATTCCTTGAGTTCCTTCCACTGTAAATCATGTCTGATTTTAAAATGTTTAGTGATAGGAGTGGGAACAAATATTTTTTTCTGTTCCTGATTAGCTTTTTCATCTTTGTCAAAGTTTATAATACTTCTGATGTGATTGACGCGCCCCCTGGTGTTGTGGGGTACTCGGTAGCCGGGCCGGTCGGTGCTGGGGATGTCACGGTGGCAGTGACGAGGTCCGTGGCCCCGGGCGGTCAAATTAAAGGAAAAGTTAAGTAAAAGGGGAATAAAGTTTTTAGAGATAATGTTCGTGACTCCACCTGTGGTATGCAACTATATGGGGCCGCCGCTGTAGTGCAGATCCTCTGGAGCTGATGGTGACTCAGCAGAGTTGGTTAAGCTCTCCACAGGCAGAGCTAAGCTCCGGGGCAGTCTTCAGGTTTTTACTCACAGTTCTTAAGTTCTCCAAGTTACAGTTACCGGTGTGCAACTGCCCACATCGTCCTGTGTCCTCCGGGGTAGGGATCCAGCAAACTCTCAGGTATCTCAGGAGCACTTGGACGGGACCCCGTTCTATGTACCTTTCCCGGTACACTGCGCTAGCTCTCACCCTCCCGCCCTGCGCCTCTCAATCAGTGTCCCAAGCCAGTGGCCTCGGGCGTTGTCGGGAGATGTGCAGTCCCCTGGACCCTATGTGGCCACCTGACGGTCACTTGCTTCTCCCGCTGACCGTCAATTCTTGTGTGGACAGCGCGTGAGAGACTGTCAGTGGCAAACCTGAGCCGCTTGTGTTCCTAAGCTGGCTAAGCCTGTTATATTGCCGGAGTTATTTCACTGCCGACAGCACTACTGGAGCTGGGAGTATATGTATAACAAGTATTATGCAAGGGGGTTAGCAACAGGGATAATGAACAGCAAATTGGAATAACAAGGAGAAACAGTTTCAGTGAATAATGGTAAAAGTCTTTGCAAAAGTGTGATGCACCCAGTAGTGGGAATCACCACATGAGTTGTCTTTGTATGACCCTAGCGGGGATCACCGGTTATTCCCGCTGGGCCGCAAGTCTCTTCTGGATAAAGTCTATCAGATCCCGTTTAGCCTCCCATGCACCAATGGACCCCCTCCCAACCTGAAATCCTAATCCCAACTGTCCCCAGTACCATGAGTGGAAATTGTAACTGATGGCCCTGTTCACTTGCGCGATTCCTCCGCTGTTGCTGGCGCATCTCTCCTGTTGCAGCCCTCTCTCAGCTCTTCTCGGCTTGACCGTCGACGTTAGATTCTCATGCTTGGGGTGCGGGGATCCAGACCTCGACTCTTGACAGGCGGCGTCTGGTCCCAGGAACTTACTCCGTGTAGGGCGCAGGTCCTGACTCTGGGCCACAGGTGCAGGGCTCAGGGCGCTTCTGTGAGGAGTCCAGAGCTTCTCAGGCGGTGCCTGACTCTGATGCAGTGCAAGCCTCCGGCTGGGGCCTGTCGCACTGGGATCTGCATTCCCTCTGCTCCACTCAGCTGCAGCCTGGCGCCAAATCTCTGTGTCTTGGCGTGCTGGGCTTTTATATCCAGGAAATCCTTCCTGGGGTGCGGTTGATCAGGTCCAGCATCTGAATCTGTTCCCCCTTCAACTTTTTTAGCCTAACTTGGTTCTGCTCTATTTTGTCTGGCCAGCAGATGGCAACATTTCCTCATCTCCGTCACATCCTGCAAGAATCCTCCACTGCACTCTACTACACAGACACGCACACGTAGACACGCACACGTTCACACACAAACATGCACATGCAGACACATACATACACAGAAATGCACACGCAGTCATGCACAGACTCATGCAGATATGCACACAGAAATGCAAAAGTAAACACACACGTAAACACATGCACATACGCACACAGAAATGCACACTCAGACAAGCATGCACACACGTGTAAATACACATATTCACATGTAGACACACGCACACCTAGGCAGACATGCACACTCAAAGACATACAGAAATGCACATGTAAACACAAACATGTGCATGCAGACATATGCACAGAAATGCATATGCAGATACTCCCATCCAGGTAGACACGCACACATTGACATGCGCATACACACATGTAGGCATATACATAAAAATTCATATAAGCAGACACAAATATTACCCTACATTGGTTGTCTCCAGTCTGGCCCATATGCTTTATTAAAGAACTCCTAGGGCGGGAGACAGCACTGACGTCACTTTTAGCAGGCGTTGCTGCAGCCATGTCTGCTAACTGTGATGCTACTGTGCAACCCCTGCTCCCTTACTCTCCTGCTCCCTGGCCTCACCCGCCACTGTCCTGGGCATCAAGGCAGTGAAGGTGCATCCACGATCCCTTAAAGGGCCTGCGGCCACTATTTATTTTTTACTTCTTTATTTTTTCTTCTCCTCTGACTCTTGTTCTCCTCTGCAAGGGCCCACCGTGGATTTCCCTGGCACCCCACAAGGCCAGTCCGACCCTGGAGTCTCATAATCATTCACCTCTTGCGACTGTATTTGCAGTTTACCACCGTCACCTTCTTGTGACCATGGATGCTCAAATATTTGGGCATTGCTGCATGTGATCTCCCCATGTTCTGCTTGAAGCATGCAGGGCAAGAGGCCAAAATCTATAAATGGAAATGTGAACAGCTCTTTGCAGTGTCCAAGTGCGGGATCACTTCTGTCTGGGCATAGTGGGAGGAAGGAGGATCAGGGTGAAGATTATGCGGTCCAGACTCATGGTTACTGAGACTGGACTGTGTGGAAGACAGGGTGGTGCTGGTAAACTGAGTGGAAGCATTATCTGCTATCCAACCAACAACCTTTTCACACTGGTCTGGCTTCAAGAGTGGCTTGAAAATGGGACAGGAAGCTAGGTCGGCATGATGTGTGTGTTTGTTGTGCTCCCGCAGCAGGCACAGTTTCACCTTGCCTACAGCCTTGGCTTCTGCGCTCACCATCAGCATCATGTCCACTTCCCCGTCCCTTACCACGCGCCTGGCCCATTTTAAAATACGTATGATATTTCCCTGCTGATAAACCTGTGCCTTATTTTTATCGCAGTAAGATTTGCCCACCTCAGAACAACTTGACACAGTGCTATAGCAATATGGCGATGCTACTGGTTACCGGCCAAGTCTCAATTTACATTTTAAACACATAACTGTCGCAGTTTAAATAGCATAGAATATTTTGATGCTGAGAAAACTTTGCAGTATTTGTATTGCAGCAAATTTAGCATACCTCTGATAAGCTTTTTCACTGCTTGCACTATATAGCAATGCTATCAAAATCAACCAAGTCTAGCTGTATGCTTTCAGCGCAGAAATGGACCAGTATAACTGCTGTATTCGATTTCTTTTCACAACAATTTGCAGGATTAAGAGGAAAAATATTATTATCCCTGAGAATGGCTATTGATATTGATATGAGTTCCAGCAGCAGAAGAACGTGCAATGAACCCTATCTTGTCCTAGACTATTCCTCCACAGACTTTCCCTAACTACTGCTAACAGCAGTATTAATATTGATTAGAATGAGCCCTTACAAAGGCTGTTGTTGCATATAAAAGAAATAAAAGTGGTGTGGAATCCTTGCCTAAACGCAGGCAAAATTCTCTCCCTCGTTCAGTTGCACCTCTCCCTATTCTGCCTGTGTACAGGGTAGACTGTGACAAGCATGGAGTCCCGGGTCTTATATCCACCTAATGACACTATGCTGCCAGCCAATCACTGTAATGCTCACAACCAACATGGCTACGGCATTACAGTGACTGGCAGGCAATCCCCGCATGTTAATTGGCTGCCTAAAAAGCACCAAACATGCAAGGAGGGGACCTGAGCTCCCACCCGAACATTAAAAACTACTCGCCGAGTATCGAGTATCTCGAGCACAGTGATGTTCGGGAGAGTTACGAGTAGTGACGAGCATGCTCGCTCATCACTAGTCAATACCACAATAGCTTCTTAATGAAGAATAGTAAATAATAAAGGTCAAAAGTTTTTGATTTTACTTGAATGATTAAGTTTTACTTGATATTCAGGTAACTTACGACTTGTAGCAGTGACCAGCTGAGAGCACCCATAGGTCATTGATCAGGATTCCGCCACAGAAGTGGTAGCCGGAGTTCAGGGACGCTTGCCAGGGGACGGAGCTCTTGGCACAGGTGTAACCTCCAACAATCTTGTCATCATCTTCAAAAGCAGCTGAGAACATTACAAATAACCAGGTTTACCTTGGTGTCTTATGAATGAAACATACAGTATTTTAATAGTTGACATTAAGATCAAAAGCATGGAAAATCAATGCAAAACAAAATGTAAGAAAATGAAGAATGGTCTTCAGCAGGGCGATATTTGGCATTCATGCTGCCCAGGGCACTTTTACTGGTCACGCCCATACTGATCAGTCAGAATAAGGGTATGTGCACACAGCTTCTTTTTCAAGCAAATCTGCTCTACAACCCGTCTGAAAAATTCCTAAATATATGCTAAAAACAATGAACTCATACACTGCAAGATGACATGCAGTTCATATGTTCAGTCCTTTGAGTTTTTTAACCATTTCAGGTTTCCTAAGACAAGAAGTGGCTGAAAGGAGTGACCAGTCCATTATATAGGCTTCTTCTGTTTGGAAGCCGCTTAGTAGTTTATTTAAAAAAAAAAAAAATTAAACAAAAACTGTTGGCTAAAAATGTCTGAAAAGACAAAAAAAAAAAGCAAGAAAAGCTTGTGCAGAACAAAATGACGACTATGTGTCCTGGAGCGTCTTCTGTCTGAAAAACTCTAGGCATTCGCAGATATCTAAAAGCAGTCGTGTGCACATATCCTGGCAGTGCCAATACCCTTCAGATACTAGTTAATACCCCCATACACATTAGAGTAAATTTGGCCAAACCCGCCGATATCAAAAGGGCAGTTCAATGTGTATGGGTGGCTCTGACTGATGAATGTTGGGGTAGATAAGAACCCAGCATGTCTCTAAGTGATAAGCTTCCGCCACAGATGTCTATCCTCACTACTGCTCCATTTATTCTAGTGGGAAGGCCAAGGATCAGCAGAGCACTGTGATTGCTAATTTCTGGCACTCCCATTAACAGTGAATGGAGAGGTAGTGCAGATGATCGACGTCTGCTCCAGTTCTCGGAAAAACTCAGGCCACCCGCAAAGCGGATAATTTTCCAACTTAAAACAACCCATTTAAAAATCATTAAACTACAAATCTGCTTTCACGCTTTGTGACTGCAGACTTGTCACTCCTCACATCATGCACTGCTTGCTTTGAGGATTCTCTGGTGTCAGCGTTGGGAACCGTGGTCATGTGACAGCAAGTATGTGATATGCATACTGCCAATACTATTGTGGCCAGAAGTATGCAAACCGCTTACTTACTGTCACATGACTGCTGTTCCCAATACTGACACCGGAGAATCCTCATAGCAAGCAGTGCATAATGTGAGGATTCACAAGTCTGCAGTCACTTAGAGTCATATAGACTGACTGCAGATTTGTTGTTTTACACCCAACAACCCCTTTAACACTGCAGTCGATAATGGGAAACTGATTATCAATCTATCTAAACAGCCCGTCAATCACCCAGTGCATGAGCAAAATGGTCATTAGTTGGGGGAAGCTTGCTGAAAGGGAGTCTGTCACCCCAAAATGACAATTAAACTGCATAAAGATTTACATTGGGGATGTAGCCCCTACTTAAATACCGTATTTTTCGGACCATAAGATGCACTTTTTTCCCCCAAAATTTGGAAGGAAAATGGGGGGTACGTCTTATGGTCTGAACGTTACTTTACCGGTGGTGGTGGAGCGGGGATTGCAGGGTCCTCCGGCGGCGGCGGAGGTGAGATGCGGCTGGAGCCGGGGCCTGTACCTGGTGTCGGGTGGTGAACCAGAGGAGCTGGGGACTGTGCCGGGCTGTGAGTGGTGTCCGGCGGTGAGGCAAAGGAGCCGGGGCCTCTGTTGGGCTGTGAGCAGTGTCCGGCGGTGCAGCAGAGCAGCGTGTGCAGCTTATGGTGGCCGCTACCATATTCCTGAGGCCATGATCCAGAGGAAAATGGCTGCCTGAGCCTACGCATGGGCCGATTGAGAGCTCCGGCGGCCATTTTCCTGTAGATCACAGCCTCAGGAGGATGGCTGCGGCCACCGGAAGCCACACACACTGCTCTGCCACATCGCCAGACACCACTCACAGCCCGGCAGAGGCCCCTGCTCCTCTACTTCACTGCCGGACGCCGCTCACAGGTCCAGGCCTCAGGCAAGTGCACAGGCCCCAGCAAGTCCACAGGCCCCAGCCAGACACCGGCATCTCACCTCTTCTGCTGCCGCCGGGTTCCTGAGGCAGGGAACGGAGGGACCTGCGATCCTGCTCCACCATCACCGCAACTCACTGCTGCTGGAGCACTGGCCTCATGTTTCCAGGGTCCGCAGCATTCCTCCACTTCTGCCGGGCCGGTTTCCTGAAGGACCCTGCCTCCTGCTCCACCATCCCCCAGGTAAGATACCCAATCAGACTATAAGACGGACCCCATCTTCTAAAAAAAAAAAAATTTTCCTATTTTCCACCTCAAAATTTGGGATACGTCTTATGGTCCGAAAAATACGGTAATACCAGGTATATACAGTTTAGTGTAATATATGCGGAAAAAGCAACGTTTCTTTAATATTCACATGAAGACACTTCTGTGCACCCTTGGCGTGGCCTAAACCTTGGTGCACTGTTATGACCTAATATTTGAAAATGAAAGTGAAGCTGTCATCAGGTTTTCCCCATATAAAGTATGGCCAGCACCTATAAGCACCTATAAGCCCTTTGTTAAAGCATACTAGAAGGCTGTATGTATGTCCTCAATCCACTATGCAAGGCACAGAGGGTATGGTCCAGTCCGATGGTCAACCCTGGTCATCATCCAACACCTTCTCTCTTCTTACAATTGTCGTCCTCCTCTGCTTCATGTGGATGATGCGTCCTATGTCCGCATCACGGTGTCCGCCAATCACGCCCCTGCGCATGCGCACTTCTTTCTCCCCTGCCTAGGGCAGAGCAAAGTACTGTAGTGCACATGAGCAAGGAAAGGCAAAAGAGCACTGATGATACATAAGTAAAGCTGGCGCATGTGCAGAACCTAACTTAGCTCTGCCCTCGGCAGGGCAGAGAGAAGTGTGCATGCACAGGAGCGCAGTAAGGGACAAAGTGATTATGACGTAGGATGCATCATTCACATGAAGCAAGGACGTAGGACAGACATAGTAAGAAGAGAGGAGGCTTTGGATCAAGACCAGAGACAACCATCAGACCGGACCGCGCCGTCTGTGGAATTAATAAATGCTATTTTTTGTGCCTTACATAGGGGATGAGGGACATACAGACAGCATACCAGTTTGCTGGAACAGAGGGCTTGTAGGTGCAGGCCATACTTTATATGGGGAAAACCTGATGACAGGTTAAAGCCAGTCCTGTTATGCGCTTCGCAGAGGGACCCAGCAAGACCGACACCAAACCAGCAAAGGCGCAGCCACAGACGCACTTGGCACCAGCTGCCCAGCTAGGCGATCCCTTGAGGGCTGGGAATACTCCTCACCCTGCTCCCAGTAAATGGAAAGGGGACTTTGGAAGAGCCCTTCCCAGGTACGATGTAGCCGGACAGGTGGCGTCTGGTGACGCGGCTGGTGCCTAGTTGAGGACCGGGTGAGTACCTGTGAAAGAACACCAGGAAGTGAAACCAGAAGAGAAAATGAGAAATTCCCTGAAAAGATAGCAAAACATAATGCTAGCGCCACTCATCACCAAGCACATAGGGAACTGCAAACTGCAATAAACAGCAAAGGACTGAGCAGGGAACATTGTTAAATAGCCCGCCTAATGATCAGATGTTGAATACCACCCAATAAACCCCAGACAGCCACTCCCTATTAGCTTCATCATCAACAGTGTCCTGTGTCCTCACACATCCCACAACACCAGAACGCGGTGCTCCACAAGATTGGGATCATTACCCTGCATGCGTAGTAGCTCCGCCTCCAGGGTCAGGTCAATGGCGGTGCTTGTGACCGGAGTAACATAGCACCGGACCTGCTCCATTCCCAGGTGGGAGCACAGAACCATGATTCATAACAAGTTCCTTGTTTTGATAGTGATCCGTTGGTAAGAGCGAGCACAAGCTAACATCAGTTCACCTGTCTGCTCTTGCGCACCCCCACTGGAGGAGCACAGCAGCATGTTCCAAAGTGTCAGTGCGGGTGTGCACACTATGTGGTTGCATTCGGACACCTGGATCTTGTCTATCTGTGGCAGCCACTCAGTGCACTTGGAAGTGAGCGGCTTCTGTGAAGAGGGTGGGTGCATGTTCACACTGACACTTGGAGCGCTACTGTGCTCCTCTATTGTGAGGGCACAAGTGCAGAAATGCATAGCAGTTACTCTTACCAAAGGACCTCTGTAGTGAAGAGCGAGCACTAAAATGCTTGAGTACCCGTTACTCGGGTCGAGTAAATCATAACGCTCGGGCAATGAGCCCAATGTAAGTCAATTGGAAACCTGAGCATTTTTTCATCGCCCCCCCCCCCCCGGCGGTCTGCAGAGGGCCTAAAAATTGGTGAAATTGATAGAAACATTGCTGAAATTACATGAAAACAGCATAGGGAAGACCCTTGGAAGCATCTCTGAATCTCAGGTCACTGCTGTGAACAATTTTGTCAGAGTATTACGCCACTTTTACGGATTGACAATAGAATATACAAAAACTAATATAAAATCGATTTTCCTGGAAAAAATGTTAAGAAACACAGAGCATGACTTATATATAAGGCAAAATAAATAACCAAAAACAAAAATGCTCCTCCATATCTTAGGCTATGTTCACACATGGTGTTTTTGATGCGTTTTTGCACTTTTGCATTGCTTTCAATGGTGAAAAATACATTCACCAGTAAATGTAATTTTAACATTTTACTACCTCATATATTGATATGTGGTGTGTGAGACATCATCAGACACATCCAGAATGAACACTCATTTCCAGCTGACAATACCATCTAGCACCTGTCCCTATTTTAAAAGCAGCTAACAATATTATCAATAGGGAATAGGATTTTTTTTTTCAACACTGAGTATAATACAATAATCCCTAACTAGATGCCTGTAAGACGCTATCCCTACTGTTATAGGTCACCTGTACACGAATCTCCGATAAGAGAGGTAATATAGTAGAATAAATAATAGAATTTAACCGGCTCCTAAGAGGTTTTTTTGGTACGTTGCACCACCAAACTGTGACGGAATGCAAGCAACCCTGTCTGCTCTCATCAATTTCTAATTACAGATCACCATTAAAGATAACGAATCGGTCAACGAGTGCATAGAAAACATCAATCAAGTTCTGGCTTGTTGTAGGGATGTATGCAACCAAAATGAACACTCATTTCCAGGTGATAATGTCATCTAGCACCTGTCCCATATTTTGGGTCTCCTATACTGTTATTGTGACGCGCCCCCTGGGCCAGTGCTGTTTGGGGAATACCCGGAGCCGGATCAGATGGGGGTTGTAGTCTCCGAGTGGCGGCGACCCGGTCCGTGCCCAGGGTGTCAAACTCAGTGTGTGGCAGTCTTTACAGATGTTGTTAGTTGTTCTTAGTGTCGACTACGCCACCCGTTGATTTGCGGTCAAAAGGCCGCCGCTGCAGCAGGGTCCGCTGAGGCTGGTGGTATGTGTGCAGCTATGGTAGTATAACCCCCAACGGGAGGGGTATAGCCTCAGGGGGTCAGGTGTAGAGGATGGTGGTAGTGGAGGTGCAGTGTGGATGGTAAGAAGACTCAGAGCCGGGCTGTGCAGTTCAGGGTTTTTACTTACTGCTGTTCTGTTGGTCACTCTGGCCTTGAGTGACCGCCCGAGCCGTGCTGCGTCCACCAGGTCCTGGACTCGGCCAACTCCCAAGCAATTCTGGAGCGTGGTCCTGAGCTCCCTTTCTGACTTTCCTTTCTACTGGCCGTTCTCACCAGGGGTCCACTTATGTCCGGCTCCCTCGGGCCTCTTGGTGGGTGCACCTCTTCGGGGTTCCCTGACCCTATACTTGGTATGCCTTCCTTGTAGACTTGGTGAGGGTCGTGGCAGATCCTGCCCACGACCTCCGGTTCCTGGCAAAGGTGTGCTTTGCCTCTGCCAGCTTGGGATCCGGTACCCTTGTGCCAACCCTTCACCCTTCTGGTCTAATTCTGGGTTCTTGGGGTTCCTTCTTCTTCCCCTCTGGGTCCTTCCCTTCTCCTCTCTCTCTTCTCTCTGCAGGCGCTCCTGGACCTCTCTCAGGACTGACTGACCCTCTACAAAAGACTGACCCTGATCTAAGATGGTACCCACCTTATATACTCCCTCTATGTGTGAGCTCAGGTGACCAGCACCCAATGAGCTCCTAGCCTTACCCAGACTGCTCCCCCTATCTGCCCCTACACTACTGGGATGTTCCACCCCCCTCCCACTCCAGCCAGGGACAGACACTGTCGTACCTGCACATATACCTAGTGGGAGTACCATTGATCTGTCCCCCGGAAATGGGATGTATGTAGTGTATGCAGCTATCTGAGCTCAGTTCCACACTCCATCCTTACCCGGGAGTGGAATATCACACCTCTGGCTTGAGGTGCAATACCCCTGTAGCAGCCGAGTCCTCAGGGTGCTACAATTGCGTATGCAGCAAGTTCAAGGGCTGCCAAAAATTAGGACGCGCTTCAATACCAATTTGAAGAGACGTAGTGAAGGGCCTCATAAAATTTTTTTAAAAATTATGAAGGAGTGGGTCTTCTATACTGTTATTGCGAATGCGGCAACTTCAAAGGTTGCCAAAAATTAGGATGCACTCCAATAGCAATTTAAAGAGACATATTGGAGGACCTCAGTAAAAAAAAAAATTTCCATTATTAAGGAGTGGGTCTCCTAGACAGGTAATGCCCGTGCACTAAGTGCATGGGCTGAAAAATATTTACCCCTGGGGGGTAGGCCTCTAACAATAGTTCCTACGGGCATCATAAACGCCATTAAAAAAATTATGTGGGAGTTGCACGATGGTCACCCTGGTGATATGGTGGTGGAGGGTGAGGAGAAGGATTAAGAGGAGGATGACATGAAATAGATGAAATCCTGAAGCGTATACCCATGTCTAGGTGTGAAGAGGTGCATGGAAATAGACTCTCCAAAACAAACCACTGGATTTGAGTTTATGTTCCAATGCTATCATCCAGTGTTGTCGAGATGTATGGCCCAATTCAGCCCTTGTTCATTTTTATAATAGTCAGCTTGTCAGAATTTTCAGTTGAAAGACGGATGCGCTTATCAGTTATAATACCCCCGGCGGCATTAAAAACTCGCTCTGACAAAATGCTAGCGGCAGGGCAGGTCAGGACCTCCAAGGCGTAGAAAGACAGTGAGCCATGAGTCCAGCTTGGATACCCAATAGTTGTAAGGCACAGATGAATCTTTGAGGATGCTGGTACAGTCAGCCAGGTACTCCTTCAGCATCTTCCAAAACTTTTCCCTCCTTGTCAGAGTACCCCGCACATCAGGGCATGAGCGCTAGGAGGGTCTGAGAAAACTGTCCCAGACCTTTGACAGTGTTCCCCTGCCTCTGCTGCATATGGTTTATGTCTCCCTCACCTGTACTCCTTGGTTGTCCAAGGAACTTTGACCTCAGCGCTGTCACTTGGGAATTTTTCTAATAATTCTTCAACAAGGGCATTCTGGTACTGCAACATTTTATTAGATCTGTCCGCCATGGGAAGGAGAGATAGAAAGTTCTCCTTGTAGTGCAGGTCTAGAAGTGTGACCAACCAGCAATTACTGTTGCCGAAAATGCGTACAACGCAAGGGTCATGGGAAAGGCAGCGGTACATAACCTCAGCCATGTGTGCAAGACTGCCAACAGCCAAGACTTCCTTGTCCCAACCAAGAGGAAGACTGTCCATGTTCTCCTACTTGTCCTGGTCCTCCTCCTCATCCTCCCCCTCTTCAGGCCATTCACGATGAACAGACAGTATGAATGTGGTGTGGGTAGTACCAACTCCTGCTTCTCCTCATAATTTTTACCAAATCAATGTTGAGATGAGATGAGGCTGGGCTGTGTAGCATCACCCTGTAAAGTTCCTTGCTCCACCTCATCGTGCTCCGCCTGCAATGCTTCCTCTTTAAATGAGAGCAGCGAGCATTTCAGTGGACAGTGACACGGGATGGTGACGCTAATTATAGCTTCATCGCCACTCACCATTTTGGTGGAGTCCCCATAGTTTTGTAGCATGGCACAGATGTCAGACATCCATGCCCACTCATCATCTCTTATGTGCGGAGGCTGACCTGAATACCGACAGGCGTGTTAAAGCTGGTACTCAACAACTGCTCTCTGCTGCTCACAAATCCCTCCCAACATCTGCAACGTTGAGTTCCAACACGTGATGACATTGCACACCAGTCGCTGAGCTGAAAGCTGTAAATGCTGTTGAAGCACTGTCAGGGTGGCGGAAGCTGTAGCTGATTTTCTGAAATGGGCACACAAGCGGCGTATTTTCACAAGCAGCTCAGGCAGATTTAGGTAGGTTTTGAGAAACCGCTGAACCACTAGATTGAGCACATGGGCTGCTACCAGGTTACAGCCATTGTCACACAAGCCGACGTCATGAGGTTTCTGAAAGCATCCATCTCCAAGAGCCTAAAAGGCAACATTTCTAGTGCAAACAATCGAGAAATGTGGCAGTTTAGTATTGTGGCCTGTGGGTTGGTGGCTGCATATTTGCACTTGCGTTCCAAGGACTGGGGCAGGGACAACTGAACGCTGCGCTGAGACAAGGACGTGAACATGGCTGCTGACGGTGATGGCTGCAAGTGTGCAATGACAGGTGCAGGGTGGGAGGCATCTTCGCCTGCATCATGGACAGAGGCTTGACATGCACATACAACAGGGGAAGAGGCAGTGGTGTCATGCGCAGACACTGTTTATGGACCCTGGCATTCAGATCAACTAGTCGGGTGCTTTGCTGTCATGTGCCTGAGCATGCTGGTGGGGGTCAGGCAGGTAGTTTTGCTGAACCTGATGATGCTGGCATGGCAGATGTTGCAAATGGCCTTTTTTGGGTTAACTGGACAGTCTTTAAAAAAGAGTCAGACTCGGGAAGACCTAGCAGTTGGACTGGAAATTTCCCTCGTATTGGTGTTTTGGGGAACAGTTGCCTGCCTTGTGTCTGTTGCCACCCCACTGCTTGTTCCTGCCTGTTGTGGTGCTACACCTCCCTCCCCTTCAGCTCTGCGTTCCTCGCTATGCATGTCACCTTGCCAGGTTGGGTCAGTGACTTAATCGTCCAGCATCTTGTCTTCCACGTACGCACCCTGGGCCTCCTCCTGACTTGCTGGCAATTGTGTCTCATCATCATCATCCACCTCTTGTGACAGTAATTGCACTTTCCCACTGTCACCTTCGTGTGACCATGGCTGCTCAAATGTTTGGGCATCGGTCAGCATGGTGTGAGGAAGGAGGATCAGGGTGAGGAATATGCGGTCCAGACACATGGCTACTGATACTGGACAGTGTGGAAGACAGGGTGGTGGTGGCAAACTGATTAGAAGCATTATCTGCTATCCAGCAATCAACCTTTTCACACTGCTCTGGCTTCAACAGTGGTGTTCCGCGGCCCCCTAGAAAGTGAGACAGGAAGGTAAGTCGACATGATGTAGGAGTTTGTTGTACTCCCTCAGAAGGCACAGTGTCATCTTGCACACGGCCTCGGCCTCTGAGTGCTCCATCAGCATCACGTCCACTTCCCCATCTCTTACCACGCGCCTTGCCCATTTTAAATTGAGTATAATCTTTTGCAGCTTGCAAAAAAATGTCAGGATTAATATCGCAGTGCTTGATCACATCTGATGACCAATTCATTTGCCCAGTGACAGTATACTGATACTGTTGGGCAGCGAACAAGTGTGAATAATATATTTTGGACACACAAGTATCAGACTTTAAATGGAGTATAATATTTTGCAGCTTGAAAAAAATTCAGGATTAAAACCGCAGTATTTGATCGCGTCTGATGACGAATTCTTTTGCCCAGTGCCGGTATAGTGATGCTATTCGTCAGCAAACCAGTGTGAATAATATATTCTGGACACACAAGTAGCAGACTTTAAATGGAGTATAATATTTTGCAGCTTGAAAAAAATTCAGGATTAATACCGCAGTATTTGATCACGTCTGATGACGAATTCTTTTGGCCAGTGCCGGTATAGCGATGCTATTCGTCAGCAAACCAGTGTGTATAATGTATTCTGGACACACAAGTAGCAGACTTTAAATGGAGTATAATATTTTGCAGCTTGCAAAAAAAAAATCAGGATTAATACCGCAGTATTTGATCATGTTTGATGACCAAATTTTTTGCCCAGTGATGATATAGTGATGCTATTGGTCAGTGAACAAGTGTGGATATGGTTTGGACACACAAGTAGCAGACTTTAAATGGAGTATAATATTTTTCAGCTTGTAAAAAAAAATGAGGATTAATACTGCAGTAATATTTAACCACCTGAGATGATGGAAAAGTTTCTCTGCTTCCAAAATTCAGCACTGCTATTCAAATCAACCAAATCCGGCTGTATGCTGCTAACAAGGCAATTGAGCAGTAAAAATTGTGTATTATATTGTTTTTCACCAAAATTAGCAGAGTTAAGAGCAAAAAGAATATTATTAGCCCTGATATCTAGAGCTATTGATAGAAGTTCCAGCAGCAGAAAGAATGTGCAATTAGAGATGAGCGTTGTTCTACTCGAACTGTTCGCCAATCTCAAATTCGAGCTGTTTTGGGCGGTGTTCGAGCCGTTCGGCGAACACGAACAATTTGAGAAAAATTCGGCTGTTCGAGGTTATGTTCGATAACTGTTCGTGCACCAAAATCATAACTGGATTTTTTCTCAGTAATGATGAAAATTAATGTTAATACGCAGTTTGAGTGTACAGCGGGGTGGGGGGAGGGGCAGGGGATGGATCTCTGCAGGAACAATGAAGATCTCCATTTTTTTTTCTCTTTCCCGCATTTACAGTGGGGAGGTGCAATCTGTCAGCCTATCAGCAGCGCACACACGGAGTGAAGTGCTTTTTTTCACACAAGCAAGGGCATGTGTCATTGGCAGTGTATGTCACATGTCCTTGCCCTATAAGACCAAGCCATTTTCCCCATCGCCACCATTTTCTCACTGCTGCAGCTGCGTGTTAGACGGCACCGCTGTTGCTGTGTGCGCTATACCTTGTTAATTTCAAGCCAATTTTCACACAAATCTACAGATAGCTTGGGAGTAGGGAATAGTTGTGATTGCAGTCCTTTTAAGGACTAGGTTACAGCATTTCCTACGACTTTAATCAGGCAGGTCTGTGCTCTTAAATAGATAGATTGTGGGAGTAAAGACTAATTGTAATTGGAGTCCTTTTCAGGACTAGGTTACATCAGTTCCTATCAGTTTTTGCCAGGCAGGTCTGTGCCAGTGCTGTGCAAGTTTTTTTCACAGCATTTGGCTGAATCTAGCAAAGCTAATCCTTTTTGGCCTATTGCAGAGTGTGTTAGTCAGTGGAGTAGCCTATCTGTGTTGCAAGATATACCACCTGTGTATAGAATACCAATTTTTTTACTGCACCTAGTGAAGTAAAATCTTTTGGGCATAGCATCATTCTATTAGTCCATCTATACTGACCTCCATCAGGTTGCAAATTGAATATAATTTTTTTCTGCATCTAGCTCTGAAAAAATATTGGGCTTCTAGCTGTGTGTGGGACTTGTTCTATTAATCCATCTATACAGACCTCCATCAGGTTGCAAACTGAATATATTTTTTTCTGCATCTACGTCTGAAAAAATATTGGGCTTCTAGCTGTGTGTGGGACTTGTTGTATTAGTCCATCTATACTGACCTCCATCAGGTTGCAAACTGAATATATTTTATTCTGCATCTACCTCTGAAAAAATATTGGGCTTCTAGCTGTGTGTGGGACTTGTTGTATTAGTCCATCTATACAGACCTCCATCAGGTTGCAAACTGAATATATTTTTTTCTGCATCTACCTCTGAAAAAATATTGGGCTTCTAGCTGTGTGTGGGACTTGTTGTATTAGTCCATCTATACTGACCTCCATCAGGTTGCAAACTGAATATATTTTTTTCTGCATCTACCTCTGAAAAAATATTGGGCTTCTAGCTGTGTGTGGGACTTGTTCTATTAATCCATCTATACAGACCTCCATCAGGTTGCAAACTGAATATATTTTTTTCTGCATCTAGCTCTGAAAAAATATTTGGCCTTCTAGCAGTGTGTGGGACTTTCTCTATTAGTCCATCTATACTGACCTCCATCAGGTTGCAAATTGAATATAATTTTTTTCTGCATCTAACCCAGCCAATAGTTTTGGCCTAATACCACAGTTTGGCCACTCAGCTCTGCTCGGTTCCCATCCATTGTTTTTTTGTGCAAACAACTCTAGAGTTGTTAATTAGTTAACCACCAAAATAAGTGTAAAAAGGCCTGCTGCTGGTGGAAAGGGGAATAGGCGTGTTGGGAAGGGGAAAAAAGGTTGTGTCCATGGGGTAGGTGTTAAAGCAACAGTAACATCTGCAGAAGAAAGACCATCTTCCAGCCAAACTAAAATGTCTACTTCTTTTAGCGGACAATGTGATAAGATCCCTTTCTTACGGCCACGCCAATCGCTACAAATTCCAGATGAGGCACAAAAACAGCAGGTGCTTCAACGGATATCAAGTGCTCCTTTAAGTTTGCTCTCCTCCACATCAACTTCAACATCACAAATACTCCAGTCCTCAAAGGTGTCACCCCAATCGCACTTGCTTCCTCACAGCTCCCAAATCTCCAGCTGCCCGTCTGAGTATGAGGTAGAACAGATGGTTGAGTCTGCAGAGCTGTTTACTCATACTATAGCCTGGGAATCAGAGGTCGACTCCAGCGCTTCTGTGAATCCAGACGAGGAAATGATCTGCACTGATGCCCAGAATCTTTATGAGTCGGATCCAGGACCAGACGCAGAAGGTTCTGACCATAATGTAGACCCTCATTCCCAAACTGTAACTCCTGTTGATGGAGACAATGAGGAAGACGATGATAAGACTCAAATACCTGATTGGAGCGACAACTTTAGTTTTTTGTCAGGGCAGGAACAGGTTGGCTCTGAGGACGACGGGTGTGATAACGCACAGGGTGATGATGATGAGGTTGGAGATCCCACTTACTGTCAACCCACAGTCAGCCAAGAGATGAGGTCAGCAGAGGAGGTGGAGGAAGATGCTAGTGACGACGAGGTCAGGTTGCGCCTTCCTGGACAGAGACGTAGTACTGGAAGCACATCAACAACTGCATCCTCAAACACAACTCTGCCTCTCACCACAAGTCGTGGTGGCTCTTCAGGTTGCATGGGTGCTAAGCCTTGCATAGCCTGGGCATTTTTTCAGATCGATAAAGATGACCCAACTCGTGTTATCTGTAACATTTGTCAGCAAAAGCTAAGTAGAGGCCAAAAAATACATAGTTTGAGTACTTCATGCATGAACCGGCACATGGACATGAAGCATAAGTTGCAGTGGGAAGCTCAGTGTGCTACAATGCGGCCTAGCCGGCCGGGCCAACCACCGTCTGCCATATCTTGTGCATTCGCGGCCTCTTCATCCTTTGTGACTGGGGGGACAGCAGTCACACCTGTTTTGGGGCGCAGACCTGCCACCTCTTTACCCGCAACAGCCAGCGTGATTGGCAGGTCTTCATTTTCTTTGGAGGTGGTAACACCAGCTGGTGTTGAGCGCTGTCCGACATCGATAGCACCACCTTTGGATCAAGGCAACCTAACATGTCCGCCTGCATCTTGCTCACAGACCGGCAGTTTGCCGGGGACACCCTTATCAACCCCGTCTAAGCACAATAGCCAGCCCTCGGTCCCTCAGATGTGGACAAGTAAAAGACCAATTCCTCCTAGCCATGAGAAAGCTAAGAGGTTGAATTTCACCATCTGCAAGTTCTTGGCTACAGAAATGCTGCCTTTCCGCCTGGTGGACACAGAGGATTTTCGAGACCTTATGTCCGTCGCAGTGCCCCAGTACCAGATGCCCAGTCGGCACTACTTCTCAAAGAAAGGTGTGCCTGCGCTCCACCAGCATGTCGCACACAACATCACCGCTTCTTTGAGAAACTCTGTGTGTGACAGGGTGCATTTCACCACAGACACTTGGACGAGTAGGCATGGACAGGGGCGTTACATGTCGCTGACTGGGCACTGGGTAACTATGGTGACAGCAGGACAAGGGGCTGCTGTCCAAGTCTTGCCGTCCCCACGAGTTGTGCGTCAATCCTCTTTATGTCAAAGTTCCTCCACTGCTTCTGCCTCCTCAACCTCCTCTCGGTCTTCCACCTGCACCCAAAGCCTGTCTGGTCATGCCACAAGCTTTCTAACTGCGCAGAAGGGATCCTGCACACCTCCTTACTATGCTGGCAGTAGGGCTCAACGTCATCAGGCGGTTTTTACATTGAAATGTCTGGGAAATGTGAGTCACACAGCTGAGGAGTTGTGGTCAGCTCTGGAGAACCAATTTCATGAATGGTTGTCTCCACTGGACCTGAAACCAGGGCAGGCCGTGTGCGACAATGCTGCAAACCTGGGTGCGGCCCTTCGCCGGGGCAATGTCACACACGTGCCTTGTATGGCTCACGTGTTGAACCTGGTTGTCCAGCAATTTTTAGCCCACTGTCCCAGACTAGATGGCCTTCTGCAGAGGGCACGGTCGCTGTGTGCTCACTTTCGCCGTTCGCATCCCGCAGCTCAGCGACTTACATCTCTACAGAAGTCGTTGGGCCTGCCACTTCACCGGCTAAAATGCGATGTGCCTACCCGGTGGAATTCAACTCTGCACATGTTGCAGCGACTGTGGCAGCACCGACAAGCCCTGGTGCAATACGTTCTGACGTATAGCCTGGGCCAACGAGATCCAGAGGTGGGGCAAATCACGCTGGAGGAGTGGTCTCAGATCAGGGACCTATGCACCCTTCTGCACAGTTTTGAAATGGCGACGAAGATGTTTAGTGCTGACGATGCCATTATCAGCATGACTATTCCGGTGATTTACATGCTGGAGCACATGTTAAACAGAATTCGGAGTCAGGTGGTGGCACAAGAGGAGGTGGAGGAAGTAGAGGAGGAGGAGTTGTATGCAGAAGGGCTAACATCTGCAAGGTCCAGACGGTCGGCAGCACCAAGGCGGCAGGCATGTGAGGGTGGGGGAGATGGTTTTACCAGGGCGCATGGTAGCAGCCAAACTAGTGAGGAAGGTGCAGGAGCCCAGGAAGAAGTGGAGGACGAACTGATGGAAGACTCATCAGATGAGGGAGACCTCGATCACATTTCTGTTGTGCGAGGTTGGGGGGAGAGGACAGAGGAAGGAAGCATGATTGTTACCTCGCCACCAACACAACAGGGACTTGGTGCTCCTGGATGCGCAACACACATGAGTGCCTTCTTGCTGCACTACCTGCAACATGACCCTCGAATTGTGAGAATTAGAAATAATCCTGACTACTGGGTTGCCACACTGTTAGATCCCCGGTACAAAAGTAAATTTGCAGAAATTATTCCTGCCATAGAAAGGGATGCACGCATGCAGGAGTATCAGCAGAGACTGTTGCAGAATGTTACATGTGCTTTTCCACAAAATACCAGTGGTGCACGTAGTGAATCTCACAGTTCCAACTTGCCAACCGTGGGACCGTCAAGTGTTCAGCACTCAAACCGTAACAGAACCACAGTATCTGCTGGTAACATCAATTTTGCGGAATCATTTCACCACTTTCTTAGCCCATCCTTTGCAAGGCCACAGGAGACAAGAAGTCTGACACATAGTCAACGCCTAGAGACGATGGTACAGGAGTATCTCCAAGTAAACATTGAAGCCACGACTGTGTCACTGGACCCTTGCTCTTTTTGGGCTTCCAATCTGGATAAATGGCCGGAGCTAGCCACTTACGCCTTGGAGATCTTGTCATTCCCCGCAGCCAGCGTTCTGTCTGAACGTGTGTTCAGCGCTGCTGGTGGTGTGCTGACAGATAAGCGCACGCGGCTCTCCACTGATAATGTAGACAGACTCACGTTCATAAAGATGAACAAATCATGGATCCGAAACGACTTTTCTACCCCTGTGTCATCCTGGGGAGAGTAAAAGCTTGATGATTGGTTAAAATCACCCTACCAACCGTTTTAAGCTTTCAAATTACTAATCATGTTTATCTGTATCTTGGCTGGAAAATAATTTGGGCTTTGTAGCAGTGTGCAGCACTGATTCTATTAGGCCATCTACAATAAGCTCCACCAGATTTAAAATTACTAATCATGTTTTTCTGTATCTTGACTGGAAAATAATTTGGGCTTTGTAGCAGTGTGCAGCACTGATCCTATTAGGCCATCTATACTAAAGCTTCACCAGATTTAAAATTAATAATAATTTTTATCTGCATCTAGCCCGGAAAATAATTTTGGGGCTCCGAGATGCGCAAGACACATAAGTGCCTTCTTGCTGCACTACCTGCAGCATGACCCTCATATTGTCAGAATTCGAAGTAATCATGACTACTGGGTTGCCACACTCTTAGATCCCCCAAACTTTTCGATCAACCTTTTCATTTTAATAAAGACCAAAAAAATTGTCATTTTTGAAATTATAAGCATTAGCAGGTTGTTAGAAACTGAAATCAAACAGTTTTCAACTCAAAACTTTATTCTAGGTGATGTTACATTTTCACATAGGACCCCTTGTTCGAAAGGAGCTTCTGAACTCTCTCGTCCATTGAATTTGTCAGGTTTTGGATGGTTTCTGCTTCAATTGTTTTGTGTTATGTTCTGCTACCAAAGCTAAGGAAAGAGAGGAGATCTGTCCCTACTATAAGACTCAGCTGAATCCCTACGATGTAACAGGGAACCTGATCCTGCGATCAGACCTGCTAAAGTCCTAATCTAGTCTGTACGGAGACCTATAGATTTGGGGAGGGAATCCCTACAAGTACTAAGGACTGGGAGGAATATGGGACACCTCCCAACAGAAATAGTAGCAGACAGACGAACAAACAAAATAGATAGAACCCAGAGGTCCGTAGACCAAGCAAACCAACAGAGTTAGATACAGAGCACAGGCTAGCTAGAAAGTAGATATACAATGAAGTCCAGCAAAGCCAGAAGGGCGGAGCAGAATTAAATAGGCCAACAAGGTCATGTGACCAGCAAAGGAAAAAAAAACTAACAGCAAGGTTCTAACAGTACCCCCCCTTCTAAGAGGATCCTCCGGATCCCCTAGGACCAGGCTTATCAGGAAATCTCCTGTGAAACGCTCTGATAAGTCTGGACGCGGAAACATCATCTGACCTCACCCAAGAGTTATCCTCGGGTCCGAAACCTTTCCAGGCCACAAGATACTGCAAACTACCTCTATACCGTCTAGAGTCAAGGATGCGAGAAATTTCATATTCCCCGTCCTCCACCACCGGAGGAACAGAGGCAGAGGCGTCACCATCCGACACAACAGCTTTTTTTAACAGAGAGACATGAAAGACCGGATTAATTCTCCAGGAGGTAGGAACCTCCAACCTAACAGCAGATTGGTTGACAACCTGAAGCACCTTAAAGGGCCCTACAAACTTGGGACCCAATTTCTTAGAAGGAATCCTCAACCGCAGATTCCTAGAGGACAACCAAACCATGTCACCAACAGCGAACAAAACCTCCTGTCGTTTCCTATCAAAGTAGTCTTTAGATTTTCTGTTGGCCTCCTGAAGATTACCACGCACATCCGTCCAAACTCTTTCCAAATCACCGGAAAAATTCTCCTCCTCAGGCACGGCAGATCCCAACTTGGAGAACGACCCAAACGACGGATGTCTCCCAGAACAACAAAAAAAAGGCGAACAACCAGCAGAAGAAGATGTATGATTGTTCAGAGCAAATTCGGCAAGTGGCAGAAACTCAGACCACCCCTCTTGATTGTCTGCCACAAAACAACGCAAGAACTGCTCAACATCCTGGTTTTTCCTTTCTGTCTGGCCATTAGATTCAGGATGATATCCGGACGAAAACGACAAATGAATTCCCAACCTGTCACAAAAGGCACGCCAAAAACGAGCCACGAACTGAGGACCCCTATCAGAAACAATGTCAGTAGGAACGCCATGAAGTCTGACAATTTCCTTGACAAAGGCCTTAGCGAGAGTTTTAGCGCAGGGCAGTTTGACGAAGGGAACCAAGTGACACATCTTGCTAAAACGGTCCACGACCACCCAGATGACAGTAAAACCCTCAGAGGGGGGAAGGTCAGTTATAAAGTCCATAGCCAAATGTGTCCAAGGAGCACTGGGGACCTCCAAAGGACAAAGCAACCCCGCAGCAGGAGTATGTGAGGACTTAGATCTAGCACATATAGTACATTGGCGCACCCACTTAATGACTTCCTTCTGCCATCCAGGCCACCAAAAACTGCGACCCACCAGTCTCTTGGTCTCAGAGATTCCGGGATGACCTGCCAACCGAGATTCGTGACACTCAAACAAATCTCTCCTAAAGGTCCCAGGCACAAACAACCTCCCATGAGGAGTGTTAGATGGGGCATTCTCCTGAGCTTTAAGAATCTCATCTTCCAAAACGGAGTCTAAAGCAGCTATCACAACACCTTCTTGTAAAATGTTTTCCTCTTTCTCAGCACCGACTATGGGAGAAAAACTGCGAGACAAGGCATCCGCCTTAACATTCTTAGTACCAGGGATGTAAGTAACGGAGAAATTAAACCGCGAGAAAAACAGTGCCCACCTAGCCTGACGGGCATTCAGGCGCTTGGCAGCGTCAAGATATATCAGATTTTTATGATCCGTAAGAACCTGAACGGGAAATTCCGCACCTTCCAAGAAGTGGCGCCAGTGTTCAAATGCGAGTTTAATAGCCAATAATTCCCGATTACCAATATCGTAATTCAATTCAGTCTCCGAAAATTTTTTTGAAAAAAATGCACAGGGATGTAATCCATCCCCGTTATCCTGAGACAATACTGCGCCAACCCCCACAGAGGAAGCATCAACCTCAACCAAAAACGGCCTAGTAACATCAGGCTGCATAAGGATGGGAGCAGAGGTGAACCTCTCCTTGAGATACACAAAAGCTTCAATGGCCTCAGAAGACCACTGAACCGCATCAGCACCTTTCCTGGTGAGATCAGTCAGAGGTTTGACAATACTAGAAAAATTTTTTATGAATTTTCTATAGTAATTGGCGAAACCCAAAAACCTCTGTATTGATTTCAAACCAATAGGCCTAGGCCATTCCTGCACAGCCTGAACCTTAACCGGATCCATCTCAAAACCTTTGCTGGAGATAATGTAGCCCAAAAAACTAATTCTCTGTACAGCGAACTCACATTTCTCCAGCTTAGCAAAAAGCGAATTGTCCATTAATAACTGTAATACCTCACGCACGCTCCGCCAATGAGACTCCAGATCTGGCGAATAAATCAAAATGTCATCCAAATACACAACCACATTTTTACCGATCAAAGGTCTAAGGATGTCATTAATCAGATTCTGAAAAAATGCAGGAGCATTAGTAAGACCAAAAGGCATAACCAGATTCTCAAAATGACCCACAGGAGTGTTAAAAGCAGTCTTCCATTCATCACCCTCCTTCATGCGCAACAGATTGTATGCCCCCTTAAGGTCAATTTTAGAGAACCACTTGGCCCCCAATAACTGGTTAAACAGATCAGGAATCAATGGCAGTGGGTAAGGATTGCGTACCGTAATTTTGTTAATCTCACGAAAATCCAGACAAGGACGTAAACCGCCGTCCTTTTTTTTTACAAAAAAAAATCCAACCGCCACAGGAGACTTAGAGGGCCTAATGTGACCGGCGGCCAAACTTGTCTGTATGTATTCCTCCAAAGCCTTCCTCTCAGGAATAGTAAGGTTAAATAAACGACTTTTAGGAAGAGTCGCTCCAGGGACAAATTCAATAGAACAATCATAGTCTCTATGGGGAGGCAAAACCTGCGATTCTTTCTCAGAAAAAACTCTCCAAAAATCCTGAATAGGAACAGGCAATTCTCCCCTATCCAAAGCTGCAATACGCCCGTTACAACACTTGTCATAACATTTATGGCTCCAGGATTTAATTTCACTGGTAGACCAATCCAGTACAGGATTGTGAAATTTTAACCAGGGCAAACCCAATATTACTGGAGAAGGCAAGTTATTCAACACTACCAAATCCAATTTCTCATGGTGAACACCATTAATAGTGAGAGGAAATTCACTGACCTTGAGAGTAATATTCTTCAAAGGGGAGCCATCCACAGAAACCACAGCAATGGGGGATGATAAAGGTTCAGGTTTTAAATTGAGTTTTTCCACGAATCCCCCATCAATAACATTCAGTGTAGACCCGCAATCAACAAACACCCGAAATTCCATTAATTTTTCCTGAGCAATCGTGGAAGCAGCTAAAAATATACCCTTGGAATTTAAACAGGCAATACGGGCGTGACTGACCATTTTTTTTTCTTTCTTCATACGAAGCTCACAGCCTTTAATCAAATGACCAGATTTCCCGCAATAGAAACACAAGCCTTCTGAAAAACGACGGTGTTTTTCTTGAGAGCGAGGTGCCACCGATCCAATCTCCATCGGTTCACCACTGTTAGTACACACATTATCATAACCAGAAACTGACATAGCAGAGGATTTGCTCTCATTAACCCTAGCACGCAGTCTTCTGTCCACCCGTATAGCTAATTGCATAGCCTGTTGCAAATCCTCAGGTGTAGGATAAGCAATTAGCAGGTCTTTAACCTTTTCACTGAGCCCAGCAAGAAATAGACTTTTCAGAGCAGAATCGTTCCACCCTGTTTGAGTGGACCAACGACGAAAATGTGTACAATATTTTTCCATATTACCTGATCCTTGTTTTAAACGTCTCAACTCAGTCTCAGCTGATGCCACACGGTCAGGATCATCATATAATAGTCCTAAAGCAGAAAAAAAACTATCCACTGATCTGAAGCATGTATCACTAGGTTGCAAAGAAAAGGCCCACTCCTGAGGCTCTTTGCGCAAAAGTGGCATTATGAACCCTACGCGCTGGGATTCATCCCCAGAGGACTTGGGTCTCAAACGAAAATACAATAAGCAAGCATTTTTAAATGAAAAAAATTCTCGATGTTCACCAAAAAATAAATCCGGCAAACATACCTTAGGCTCCAAGAAATATGCTCCAGGACAGTTACTCACGTGCTGACGGAGCTCGGCCACTTCCAGAGAGAGTCCCTGCAGGTGTTTAGCCAAATCCTGAACCGACACCATGATGGAACAAAAAAAAATCTTTCCTTAGAGAATTTACAGGCTGGACTTACTGTTATGTTCTGCTACCAAAGCTAAGGAAAGAGAGGAGATCTGTCCCTACTATAAGACTCAGCTGAATCCCTACGATGTAACAGGGAACCTGATCCTGCGATCAGACCTGCTAAAGTCCTAATCTAGTCTGTACGGAGACCTATAGATTTGGGGAGGGAATCCCTACAAGTACTAAGGACTGGGAGGAATATGGGACACCTCCCAACAGAAATAGTAGCAGACAGACGAACAAACAAAATAGATAGAACCCAGAGGTCCGTAGACCAAGCAAACCAACAGAGTTAGATACAGAGCACAGGCTAGCTAGAAAGTAGATATACAATGAAGTCCAGCAAAGCCAGAAGGGCGGAGCAGAATTAAATAGGCCAACAAGGTCATGTGACCAGCAAAGGAAAAAAAAACCTAACAGCAAGGTTCTAACATTTTGCATGAGGACAGAATACCCTCCCAGAGCTGTTGCTTAGATGTGAACTGCCTCCCGCCATTATAGACACTCCTTTTAATGATGCTCCAAAGGTTCTGAATGGGGTACAGGTCAGGGGAGCATGGGGGTCACACCATAAGTTTGTCCCCTTTTATGCCCATATCAGCCAGAGATGCAGATGTTTTATGTGCAGCATGAGATGGTGCATTATCATGCAGAAAAATGATCTTGCTGTGAAATACACGGTTCTTCTTCTTGAACCATGGCAGGAAGTGCTGTTTGAGAAAATCCACATACATTATGGAGTTCATCTTTAGCGCCTTCAGGGATCCTAAAGGGGCCGACAATCTCTCTCCCCATGATTCCAGCCCAAAACATTACTCCACCTCCTCCTTGTTGGCGCTGTAGCCGTGTTTGCGTGGGGTGTCCATCAACCAGCCATCCTCCACTCCATCCATCTGGACCATCGAGCGCTGCACGGCACTCATCCGTGAACAAAACAGTTTTGAAATCAGTCTTCATGTAATGTTTGGCCCACTGGAGCCATTTCTGCTTGTGTGAAGTGGATAGAGGAGGTCGACAGGATGGCGTATGCACAGCTGCAAACCTCTGAAGGACCCTGCATCTTGTTGTTCGGGGGACGTTGGAGGCACAAGCAGCTTCAAAAACTTGTCTGCTGCTATGACAAGGCTTTTTTGCCGCTGCTCTTTCAACCTGACGTAATTGCCTGTAGGAAAGAGTCCTCAATTTGCCCTTATCAGCACGCACACGTGTGTACTGTGAATCAGCTACATACTTCTTGATTGCCAAGACACTTCATCCTGATCATCGCACAATGTTAATTGTAGTCATGCCTTGACCTAAACACTCCACAATTTGTTGCTTCTCAGCAGCCGACACATCCTTTTTCTTTCCCATTTTGGCAGAAAATGTAGGCTGCTTAATAATGTGAGACAGCCTTCTTAAGTAGTCTTGCCTTTCATTGGACACACCTGCCAAACTAATTAGCACAGGTGTCTGCAATTGCTTACAGTGATATAAAGAGCCCTGACACACATCACCATCAATGAGTTTAACTGACAAACAAACAAATTCTTCCCTTATCACTCCTAAACACTTTTTTGCATAATAATTTGGAACGCAGTGTACATGTGCTTTTCCACAAAACACCAGTGGTTCACGTAGTGAATCTTACAGTTCTAACTTGCCAACTGTGGTCTGTATGGAGTTGTTCAATAAAGGGCCCAAAATTAAGATAACATAGATGGGAGAGGTCTCTATGAATAGGAATTCCTAAGTATTTGATACCCTGTGAGGGCCAGGCAAAGGGAAAGTTGGACTGGATGGAATCCTATATGGATTTGGGGAGGGAGACATCGAGGGCCTCAGACTTCGCTGCATTGATTTTAAAATTTGACCATGTAACAAAGTGATCTATTTCAGCCATAACAGCATGGATGGATATATGTGATTGAGTGATATATACTAGGACATCATCAGCAAATAGAGAGCACTTGTACTCGGTGCCTCCCACCTCAATCCACCTAATATTGGGGTTATGGCGAATTGATGAGAGCAGGTGCTCCGTCACTAGGATGTATAAGAGAGGGGACAGAGAACATCCCTGCCTTGTCCCATTGGTGATTGTGAAAGGTGATGAAAATGTTCTGACGCGCCCCCTGGGCCTTGGGACACCCGGAGCCGGACCCTTTTTGGTGGATGCTGGTGGTTGTAGTCTCCGTGGCGGCAACCCGGTTCCGTGGCTCAGGGCGGTCAAACCAGTGGCGGAACTATTTATGTGGTTTTGATGTTTAAATGTCCGACTACGCCACCCGTGGATTGCGGTCAGAGTGAACCGCCGCTCCAGGGCAGACCGCTGAGGCTGGTGTTGTGGGTGCAGCAGAGCGTAGCATAACTCCCCACGGGAGGAGTATAGCCTCAGGGCAGTGTATGCGGAGGATGGGGGTGATGGTGCAGGGCAGCAGCAGTAATGACACGGAGTCAGTGATGCAGTCCAGGGCCTTTACTCACAGTTCTTATTATCCAGACCACGTCTGCAGGTAACGGCTGCCCACGTCGTACTGTGCTCACCGGGTGAGGGGCTCAGACAACTCCCAGATAACTTTGGAGTGCTTCACAGGACCCCCTTTGTGTGTCCTTTGTCTGGCCTTTCTTACCAACCCTTCTGTCCGGCTGCCTCGGGCCTCCTCTTGGTAAACTTGGCGCCAGTTTCCCTGACCCTATGTGGTGCCTTCCTAGCGGGTGTAGCGAGGGGCTGCGCCACATAAAATGTCACAGCCTCCTGTTTCTAACTGAGGGTCGTTTCCTGCCTCCACTAGTTTCGGGGACCGGTCTCCCCCTTTGGCCTGACCCCTCCACGCAGGTGGATTCGGGCGTGCGGTGGCGACTCGCCCGTCCGCACCCCTGAGATCCCTTCGTTCCTCGTTCCTGGAGCCTTCTCCGCTCCTCTTCCTTCCTTCTCCCTCTTCCAGGCCTGGGCCTCTGTTACTAGGCCCGCCTCCGGAGCAGAGCTCATGCAGAGCCCCTGCTCCCTGCCACTTCTGCTCAGACTTCTCTGCACTGAACTAAGATGGTGCCCACCTTTTATACTCCCTTCTCAATGCACCCAGGAACTGCTTCCTCCCTGCTCCTGCACTACAGGGTTCCCCTTCCTCAGTGTTCCCTCCCCCCACTCCAGCCAGGGACAGGGACTGTCGTGCCCATCTCAGGGGCATATTGGTCGCCCTGCCCCACAGCAATGTGGTGTAATGCATGCAGGTGTCGGGTCCTGATCCACACTCCATCCTTACCTGAGAGTGAGATATCACACCTCTGGGTGAGGTGCAATACCTCTGTAGCAACCGAGCCCTCAGGGTGCTACAGTTCCATTTATCTTCAGCCTAGGTGACGTATTGCGATACAGGGCCGTGATTTTGGCTATAAAAGGGTCCCCTAGACCCCTACCCCAAGCTTTTTAAGAGAATCATATATGGCGTGCCAGGAGACTCTATGGAATGCTTTCTCAGCATCCAACGAGAGTATCTAATTACAAATTTTTAACTGCATCTAGCCCAGGAAATACTTTGTGCCTAGTAGCAGTGTCTGCTAGTCAGCGGATTATCCCGGCTGTTAAGCAAGCTACACCACCTGTAGTTTGGACACTTCATTTTTTCAAAGGAAATGCTTCGGGACCACGGGATACTCAGTGAAGAGCATCAGGAGGCACCCCAAGGCATAGGGGCTCGGACTGGCAGTAGGATGCCTTGTGGTGGACAGCCGAGCTCGATCCTTATAAAAGCTTTTTAACTGCAGCAGCTTTAGTGGACGCTACTGGAGCTGGAATTACGCGGCTGCTGGCATGAGACTTGCCCTCCAATAGATCCTTGTAAATGGATTTAAAGTGTATTTATTCAAATTAGAGAGACAATTTAAATTAAAAAGCTTAGAGCTGCCTCCACCACAGGGGGGCTCGCTCGACCCACCAGCGGACAGGCACCAGTATTGGGAGAGGGGGGCTGGCCGTCAGGGTTCACCGCGGCTCTGGCACAAACCCGGCGACACGGAGGTGGCACGGGCAGGAGCAGACTGAACGTGTCGGCTTCTCACTTTTTGGATTTTAGAAGGGCATGACATGCCTATATCTGTGTCTCCCCCTCCTTTAACTCCTCCACCTCTTTTCTTTTCGCATGACTATATGTACTTGTCACTTTTCCATGTGTTAGTTGTGTCTTCTGAGCAGTTTGTCAGCTTTTGGACACCTTTGAAGGTGTTTCCTATGTGTTTCTATGTGTTTTTGTTTGCCTGCCATTGGTTTTAACGGTGTTCCAAGGTGTTCGACGAACAGTTCGACGAACAGTTCGGCGAACACACGGGTGTTCGACGAACCGAACCGAACTCGAACACTACGGGGGTGGCTCAACACTACGTGCAATAGACCCTATTCTGTATTATACTAGCTCTCCACAAATTCTGCCTAACTAGTGCTATCAGCAGTATTAATATTTTCTTCAGAATGAGCCCTTACAAGGACTGTTAGAGTAGATTTATAATAGTGGCGTGGAATCTCTGTTTAAAATAACCGCAAATTCTCTCCCTCGCTCAGCTGTAGCTCTCTCTACTCTGTGTCTTTGACCGGTAGACTGTGACTGTGGGTCCCGAGTCAAATATAGACCCAATGATGCTATGCGGCCAGCCAATTACTGTAATGCCACAACCTACATGGCTATGGCATTGCATTGACTGTCACACAATCCTTGCATGGTAATTGGTTGCCTAATATACGCCAAACATGCAAAGCAGGGACTCGAGCTCCCTCCCCAATATTGCACTGTGATGCTCAGGCGAGTAACGAATAGTGGCGAGCATGCTCACTCACCCCTAGACCTCTGATAATTATAACAAGGGAATGGCTTTAACAGGCAAATAGGAGGGTGTAACTGTGCACTAAGGCATAGGCCACGCGAGGGTGCACAGAAGCTCCCTCATTTGCATATAAAAAAAATAAAATATTAAGGTAAGTTAAAACTGTATATGACTGAGCTATGTCCCCTATATAAATGTGTATGCAGAATAATTGGCATGTTGGGGGAGAAAGACTCGATTTAAATATCATCGTTCTCAGCAACATGTTCTCCTGTGTACATATGTGCTGCTAAAAGCAATGCTTTTTGTGACAGACAGAAGTAGTGCTGGTGTTTTCAAAAGTATCCAGCAACCAGAGGGGTTAACACAGCCACAGGAGACAGGGAGTGGATAGCACAGCTCCATAGTAATTATGGGGAAGTTATTTTATTAATGTCTGGAAGCTGCAGGAAGAATCTGTGTGCTTGCAGGGTTTCGGGATAAACTAAGGCAAGTGAGGCTATCAAGATCAGATTGTTGAGAGAAGCTGTGGCTGGAATCATACACGCAGTACTGACAGCTAGGAGTCAAATCTATGCATCAAGATAAGAGAGTGAGAGAATCACTGCACTGGAGTTATTACCCTCACAAACCCCCCTCATCCCCACTGCCCTATGCCAAGTTAGGAAAATACAGTAGTGTAGAATTCAGAGATCCTACACAACACCCCGAAGGCAATGGACAAGTGCAACGTTTCAACTGGATGTTATTGTCGATGTTGCGCACTTTGACAGCTGACGAGAAGAAAGATTGGAAGAGTTCTCTGTCAAAAGTGGTGCATGCCTACAATTGTACAAAGAGTGAGGCAACAGGTTATTCACCATTCTTCCTGTTGTATGGACAATCGCCAAGACTGACAATCGACATAATGTTCGATACTCCAGTGTCAGAGACTTTAAATACGTACACTGAGTATGTTCGGAAATAGAAAGAACACATGACAGAGGCATACAACATAGCGTCCAAAGTGGTCAAGGAAGGGCAAAGCAAGAGTAAGGAATATGATGATTGAAAATGTCCAGGAAAACGTTGTTCATACTGGGAAGACAAGGTGTATGTGGTTGTAAAGAAGAAGACCGATGACAGTACAGTCTATGAAATCAGACTGAAAACGGGAGACAAGAAAATAAGAATAGGCCATCGGAATTTACTACTACCCTGTGATTACCTCCCACAACAACAAGATGTCCCAGAAGTTAGATCAATGCCGATTTAGATCGTATAAGAGACTACTGTTAGAACTCTCCTGTTAGTTTTTTTTTAGTTTGCTGGTCACATGACCATTTTTGCCTATTTAATCCGGCTCCGCCCTCCTGGCCTTGCTGGACTTCATTGTATTTACTACTATTGAGCTAGCTAGGTGCTCTGTTGCCATTCTCTGTTAGTTTTGCTAGGTCTTCTGACCTCTATGCTTTTTGTTGTGTGTTTGTCTTTGACTGCTACTATTTCTGCTAGGAGGTGTCCAACTTATCCCAGTCCCTAGTTCTTGTAGGGATCCCTCCCTCACATCTATAGGTCTTCGTACAGACTAGCCGAGGACTTTAGCGGGTCTGATCGCAGGATCAGGTTCCCCGTTACATCGTAGGGATCTAGTTTAGTTCTATTGTAGGGACAGATCTCCTGTCTTTCCTTAGTCCCTGTAGCAGATCATAACAACTACCACATACTGAAGATCTGGAGGTGGATAGTGACCTTGAGAGTTCAGATGAAGAAGATCAGACTGTTGTACTTCTCAGACCAGCAAGAAGTGGAATGTACTATCCTCATGAAAATGAACTAAGCCCCAAAGTTCCAGAGTTCATACCAAGGAATACAGATGGAGTCCAATTCAGATCTGACAATCAAACACCAGTCGTCGAAGAGATTGATAGAAACTTAGGAGTAGAGGAATTACCAGACCGTGCAGAAACGGATGACTCAACAGAACAGTAACTTACGGAGAAAGTTCCAAGGGCATTGAAGGACGTATTGTAATTGAATGTGGGGAAAAAGCTCCTGTAACCAAAGAATCCATGGTATCTTAGGAACAACCCAGTAGGAGGATTTCGACTCGAGAAGCGGGGAGGCCAATAATGCTGACTTATGATACACTCGGTGAACCGAATAAGGTACTAATGACGGTCGATTTGAAACAGGCATCACTGCTTACAGACCAGGTAAGCCAACCTAGGTGGTATTCACCATCAGTGTGCCATATGGAAGATATTACCTGAGTGCATAGACATTTTGCTTTCACTTCAATGAAAAGACTTTGTAGAAAAAAAGAACCATTAGGGCTTAGTGAGATGGGGCTGGTTGAAGACGAACAAAAAGCTCCAGCTGAAGAGATGCTGATGGTTGTAATTGTTTATTTCTTACAGGAGTTCTACAAGCAAAAGTTAGTAAGAATAGATTGTTATTTATGTTTGAAAATGTTATGTCAAATTGACAATGTCCTAGTGTTATGCCAAATTGACAATGTCCAATTTGTACACAAGGTTACACGACTCACTGTGTGTGCCTGGAAGCTAAAGTACCTCATGACTGTGGAAGCTCTGATTAATGGTCACCCTGAGTAATATTCCTCCAGGATTTCAAAGAATTCATGTTTATTTCTATTGCCTCTATGTACCTAGTGGCGTGCATGCAACTTTTTCTATGTGCACAGGACGATCCTGTTAACAATCGTTCTGTGCACATGAAAGTGAGGTCACATCCTGTCTAAACAAACGACTGCTGATTGGCTTCATATTTCAATTCAGCGGTCATTTAAAGGCTGTAACTGACCGATATAAATGCCAGGGCTGTGGAGTTGGTAAGCCAAACCTCCGACTCCTACTCCTCAATTTTCATGACACCGACTCCACAACTCCGACTCCACGACTCCCACTCCACGACTCCGACTCCCTCATACATGGCTCATGTTTAAGTGATAAATTTACTGTAGCACAGATTCATCTCAGCTAAAAGTCTAGACCCTTAGATCAGGAATAGAACAGACATTTATAAGACATTTCATAACTTTCCCAAATTCTTATGAAATAAATATTCCCCACAAACTGCACTGAACTACTGTATCCAATTTATTATATATTTTAGGAGTTGCAGTCGGTCCATTTTATATCGACTCCGACTCCACCTAAATGGACACCAACCCCAACACCACGACTCTGACTCCACAGCCCTGGTAAATGCACATTAGATCTAAGTATCTGACTCCATGATGACTTCTCACAGCCACAGCTCGTATCTGCAGCCTTCCATCTTCTCTGGTCTTCTGCAGCACATCCCGAAACAGTGCCCTTAAAAATAACAGTGTCATTATAATGTTCCTGAATAAAAATAACCACCCACGCTGTGCCCTGAATTAGCTCTATGTTCAACCACTAAAAAAATACTGGTCCCTCACTGTGCTCCCTGCACAAAAAATTACCCCACACTGTCACTTATGGTACATGGTCTCCACACTATTCTTTCCTATAAAATATTCCCACTACACTGTCTACCCTAAAGAATATGAAAGTCACACCACGCCCTCATAAACGAAAACCACCACATTGTCCTCTCCATTATGAATGATACCCACCGCACTTTCCTCTTATGAACTATGATCTCCACATTGTCCCCACTCCCTGCAGTCCCCTCTTTACTGCCCCCATGTTGCCCCCACTCCATACAAGCTCCCTTCTCATATTCTCCATATTGTCCTACCCCCTCATGTTCTCCATACCATGCTCTCCCCCTTATGCACTCCATATCATGCTCCCCCTTTTATGTTCTCCATAGTGTGCTCCCCCATGTTCTCCATAGCATATTCCCCCCTCATGTTCTCCATAGCGTGCTTTCCTCCCTCATGTTCTCCATAGAGTGCTCCCCCCTCATGTTCTCCATAGCCTGCTCCTTCATGTTCTCCATAGCGTGCTTCTCCCCCTGTTCTCTATAGTGTGCTCCACCCCCATGTTCTCCATACTGTGATTCTCCCTCATGTTCTCCATACTGTGCTTCTCCCCCCATGTTCTCCATATTGTGCTTCTCCCCCCATGTTCTCCATACTGTGCTTCCCCCAATGTTCTCCATGCTGTGCTTCCCTCATGTTCACCATAGCAATCTTCCCCCCATATTCTTCATAGTGTGCTTCCCTATTTCATGTTCTCCATAGCTTCTTCACCCTCCTCATGCTCTCGGTAGCTTCTTCCCCACCTAATGTTCTCCATAGCTTGCTTCCCTTCTATTCTCCATAGCTTTCTCCCCCCCCTCATGTTCTTCATAGCTTCCACTCCCCTCATGTTCTCCATAGCTTCCCCCCCCTTGTTCTTCTTAGCTCCCCCCTCATGTTTTCATATTGTGCTTCCCCCTTCATGTTTTCCATAGCTTCCCCCCTCCTCATGTCCTCCATATTGTGCTTCCCCCTCATGTTTTCCATATCTTCCTCCCTCATTATATTCTCCATATTGTGCTTCCCTCCTCATGTTCTCCATATTGTGCTTCCCTCTCATGTTGCCCATAGCTTCCTCCCCCCTCATGTTCTCCATATTGTGCTTCCCCCCTCATGTTCTCCATAGCTACCCCCCTCATATTCTCCATAGCTTGCCCCCCCATTCTCCATAGCTTCTGGCCCTCATGTTCTCATAGCGTGCTTCCCCCCTCATATTCTCCATATTTTGCTTTCCCCCATGTTCTCCGTAGCGTGCTCCATACTGAGGTGCCCCCTCTCCGCCCGGCTTCATCTTCGACTCCGTGAGCGCTTACCTGCTCCAGGCTCCAGCTTGTTCTCCTCGGCAGCACTCTGCATTCATGTCGGCACTGCAGCATGATGAGGTCTTCTCATCGCATTGCTGTGATGTCAGCATCATGCGCACACCACTACATGCTGTGTCAGGCAGCTGATTGGAGCTCCACTGACCCCAGAAGTGCCGGTGTGATGGAGGATCATTTGTCTTCGCATCTTAAAGACGCGAATATAAAAGAATGAGGCGTGCCCCCTTTAAAAATATATATATAGTTTTTTTTAAATCTTGACCCAGGCACGGCCCCCTGCAACCCGCCGTCCTAAGCACCAAACTCCCGGTGCCTAGTGTTAAATACAGGCGGAAACACCGAACTCACCAGCTGCTCCTAGGAGCACACAGATCAGGAGGAGTTTCATGACGGATTCAGAATGAGTATGGAGCGTAAACCACAGATATTTATACCCAAAAATCTATCACCCCTCTACCCCCTTCTTAGCTAAGAGAAAGTTAATTATTATTCACACAAACAAAAATATACACAGTAATCTATGAATGAAGGTCACTTATTTGGAAATGTTCTTTTGAATGTTTAATTAGATATATAACCATAGTTTCATAGTTTTTATGGGTGAAGGGAGACATAAGTACATCGAGTTCAACCTGTAGCCTAACTTGTTGATCCAGAGGTAGGCAAAAACCCCATGAGGCAGGTATTAATTGCCCAATATAGGGGGAAAAATTTCTTCTTGACTCTACAAATGGCAATCAGATAAGTTCCCTGGATCAACATCCTATCGCAGAATCAAGTGCCCATAATTAGAGATGGGCAAACCCATGGATGTTCGGGTCCAGCAGGATTAGCCAAACATTTTAAAAAAGTTTGGTTCAATTACCAGAATGGTACCCAAACTCGAACCCAAACCAGCACCCCATTCAACTGAACATCGGGTGTTTCCCACACTGTCATCTGTGTGATGAGAAACAATGTCTCTGATTGGCGGTAAAAAAGCTACCTCTGGTCACAGGCGTCAGCTGATGAGAGTACTAATCTCATCATCCTACACCTGGTCTTGCTGATAGCAGCGAGAGCAGGTGTACGATGATGGGACTATTCACCTGCTGGAGCCAGTGCAATAAGTAAATAAATTTTTAAAAAAATGGCGTGGGGTCTCCTCTATTTTTGACAGCCAGTACAGTCAAAACTGACAGCTGCGGGCTGCAGCCCCCAGCTGTCAGCTTTATCTTAGTAGGTTATCAAAAATAATAATTTAAAAAAACTGGCATAGGATCCCTCAAAATTTTCACAACCAGCCAAGCTAAAGCAGACAGCTGGGGGCTGGTATTCTCAGACTGGTAAGGGTCCTTCGATATTAGCCCAACCAGTCTAAAAATAGCAGCCCACAGCCACCCCAGAAAAGGAGCATATATTAGATGCGCCAAATCTGGCGCTTTGCCTGGCTGTTCCCTCTTGCCACTGGCAGTATCCTCAATGATGCTCTGCTCATTGTGTTTATGCTGGCATGGAGAGCGGTCGCATCACTGATCTCATGGATGCACCATTTCTGGGGTGGCTGTAAGCTGACGGTTTTAGTCTGGGAAGGGGCCAATATCCATGGTCCTTTCTTAGGCTATTAATATCAGCCCACAGCTGTCTGTTTAGCCTTTTCTGGTTATTGATCATAGGGGAGAGCCCACATCATTTTTGGGGTGATCTCACCTATAATAACCAGTAAAGGCTAAGCAAACAGCGGTGAAAGACCTGCACCTCTTCGCACAAAAACTTGTACTGAAAAAATTACATAATAAACCGGAGAAGGATCCTGGATGGACTGAAGAACTACTCAAAGCTATCTCTATCTTGGAAGAACTTAGTGATGAGACTAATGAACCAGACACTAGGGGTAAGTTCCACATTGCAGTCCCCATAAAATTCCCCCCTTTAAGCCTTTATCCCAACGTGGAATTATTCCTCAGATTAGTCACAAAGGAATTAGAAAAAATCTCAAGCAGCATCTCTAATGACAATCTTTCATCCAATCAAAGAAGGGCTTTGATGGAATTGAAACAGAGAAAGGATTTAATCATAATGCCTTCAGACAAAGGGAGTAATGTGGTGGTCTGGCCAATTCTAAAATATGAGAAAGAAGCTTTCAGACAGTTGAGCGACTCAACTTTCTATAAATGACTAACGTTCAATCCTACTTTGACTTTCAGGGAAGATCTACTTAAAATTGTGGACAGGGCTTTTCAATATGGAGTCATTTCTAAGGATCTTAAGGAGAATTTGGTACCTGAATATCCCAAAACGGCATGCATCTACTTTCTACCTAAGATTCACAAGGACAGTAAAACACCACCTGGAAGACCGATCGTCTCAGGTAACGGGAACCTTTGTGAAAATATCAACAAATATCTTGATTTTTATTTGAATACATTGGTTCAAGACTTAACATCCTACATAAAAGTTACTGGGGATGTTCTGAAGAAAGTAGATGGGATCCCTATGGATGGAGACATGTGGCTTGTAACCATGGATGTCGAGTCACTTTACACATCCATCGTACATAGTGACGGAATACAAGCAGTCAGTACCTTTTTAGCTATGACAGATTATGGTGAGGAGCTAATGCAATTTCTATTCAATCTATTGGGGTATGTCCTAAAACACAATTTCTTCATCTTTAAGGACACCATATACCTACAGAAACAAGGGACTGCTATGGGGGCTGCCTTCACGTCCTCATATGCGAATCTGTTTCTGGGATCGTGGGAAAGAAAAATTTTGTTTACCAATCCGGTGGCATACATTGAAAAGGTCCTGTCATGGTCGCCATTCATAGATGACATCCTGATGATCTGGCAAGGGACCAAGCCAGAATTACTGACCTTCTTAGAGATTCTGAATGAAAACAATCTCAACATTAAACTGACCTGCCAATACTGTCAAGTATCCATTGACTTCCTTGATGTGAAGATTTTTAAGGGAGCAGATGGGTGCCTACTAATGATGAGTGAGCACTAAAATACTCGGGTACTTGTTGCTTGAGTCGAGCAAATTGGAATTCTTGAGTGCTCGATCCGAGCAACGTGCCCAATGTAAGTCTATAGGAAACTTGAGGATTTTTCCGGCGGCCCCACCGGAGGTCTGTAGAGGGCCTAAAAATTGCCCAAATTAATGGGAACAGTGCTCAAGTGACATGGGATTAGCATGGGGAAGACCCCTGGAAGTATCTCTGACTCCCAGGTCACTGCTGTCAAAAATGTTGTCAGAGTATTACCCCACTTTACGGACTCACAGTAAAACATACAAAAACGAAACCAAAATGGATTTTCCTGGGAAAAATGTTAAGGAACATCCTTTCCAGGGTAATGACTTGCATATAAGGCAAAATAAATAACCAAAAACAAAAATGATCATTCACACCTTGGGTTATGTTTAGTGTTGAGCGAGCATGCTCATCTTATTAACCTTTTGGTATCCCCCCCCCCCCAAAAAAAAATTGAGTGTGTCTGTGACTGTTCAGACACCAATATATCTGTTTAAAAGAGTCTGGTGTAGGCCAGATAACTAGAACTGTGGTTTTGCAGTTCCACGGGTCAAATCTCTGTATTATCCTGCTTTTGGTATTTTTTCCGTAAAAATACAACAGTAATAGTGTCTCCCTGACTGTTCAGACACCAATATATCTGCTTAAAGTTCCTGGTGTAGGCCACATGACTATAACTGTGGTTTTGCAGTTCCACGGGTCAAATCTCTGTATTATCCTGCTTTTATCCAAAGGCGGTGAAGGTAGAGATATACGTCCGCGCCGCTGAAAAATCCTCAAATCCGGAACATATAATAAAATCCTTGTTTATTGGTAAATGCCTACGCGTTTCTGGGTGTTCCACACCCCTTCATCAGGGCACCAACAGATATATCAATGTATGCACTGAAACACTCCATTTATATACAGACAAAAAGTGAAAAAAAACAAAAAAAAGTGTGTTCAAAAAGGAAGAGCAGAAAAAAACAACATAACCTTTGCACCTGAGGCCGTGTGCAAAAAACTTTCAACAAAACTTTATCAATGAGTGTCACCAATATTAAAAAGTGAGTATAACAAACATGTATTAAGACTAGTGTTGAGCGAGCACTAAAATGCTCGGGTGCTCGAAGCCCCCGCTGAGCTCGACCCGAGCAACGAGCCCAATGTTAGTCTATGGGAGACTCGAGCATTTTTGCGGTGGCACCCCCGGCAGTCTTTTAAAAGCCTAACAAGTGCCCAAAACGATAGTGACAGTGCTCAAATGACATGGGGACAGCATGGGGATCGCCCCAGGAAGCATTTCTGACCCCCAGGTCACTGCTGTCAACAACTTTTACAGGCTCACAATAAAACGTTCAAAAACGAAAGTGAAACTTTTTTCCTGTGAAATATGTTAAGGAACATCCTTTCCAGGGTAAAGACTTGTGTATAAGTTAAAATAAATGACCAAAAACAAAAATACTCCTCCACACCTTCGGCTATGTTCACAAGTAGCATTTTTTATGCGTTTTTGCACTTTTGTATTGCTTTCAACTATGACAAATGCATTCACCGTGAAATGTCATTTTAACATTTTACAACCTTATCTGGCCATGTGCTGTGTGACACATGCATAAAGTGCTGAAAAGATATGGGAACAGCATGGGGAAGACCCCTGGAAGCATCTCTGACTCCCAGGTCACTGTCTAAAAGTGTGCCCATCATAAGTGATCCTTACCGCATCAGAAGATGCAGACTTGCAACTATCCCCATGCAAGTTCTAGTCCCAGGGCAGTGTTCAATTGTACCTCCCCCATTCCTTGCAATACAAGCTCAAGTATGCAGCCTGCCACCCACCCACCCCCAGGCTGCAATACCATACTGCTTGCTTGCTGGAACTTGAAATTGGGCCTTTTAGGCATGTGGAGGCGGAATCTGGCCACCACGTCATGGCTGTGTTGGCGGCCTGGAATCCATACTCAGTCCCCAGCTGCCCGGGGGCCGGGTGTCCATACTTGGTCCCCAGCCGCCCCCTGGCCAGGTGTCCACACACGGTCCCCAGCCGCCTGGGGGCAGCCGGGTGTCCATAAACGGTCCCCAGCCGCCCCTATTTCTCCTTGGAACATCCCCACACACACTTTTCTTAGCCCGGCCTGCTTTAGGCAGCATTGGACGAGCCCAACAGAGAACCAGACTCCTCCGGTGGGCCCTGACTTCTCCATCGGTGGAGTTGAGAGTGCCAAGGTGAGGAGCATGATGATGATGACAGAAGTTAGCATCTGCTATGTTTTCTTTTAATGCAAGTGTAAGTGTGCAGCCTGCCACCCACCCACCCCCAGACTGCAATTCCATACTGCTAGCTTGCACTTAAAATGGGGCCTTTTAGTTTGGAGGAGGCCGAAGCTGGCCACTACCTCATGGCTGCTTCGGCAGCGAGGTATCCATACTCAGTCCCCAGCCGCCCATATTTGTCCTGGTGTGCCTTATACATAAGATTAAGCGCTTATACCAAAACATTACCTGTGCCCTCGCCAGTGCATTTAGTGGGAAGGAGAGCCTATTCCGCTGTAGTGTGTGCATGCCAAACCCCTGTTCATGGTACATGCGAAGATGCCTCCCACCTTGCACCTGTCGTTGCTTGCTTGAACTTTAAATTGGGCCTTTTAGGCATGTGGAGGCGGAATCTGGCCACCACGCCATGGCTGTGTCTGCGGCCTGGTATCCATACTCAGTCCCCAGCCGCCTGGTGGCCGGGTGTCTCCGCTTGCTCCCCAGCCTCCAGGGGGTGGCCGGGTGTCCATACTCGGTCCCCAGCCACCCCTATTTGTCCCGGTAACCTTTCCCACACTTTTCTTAGCCTGGCCTGCTTTAGGGCAGCATTGGCCGAGCCCACCGGACTATCAGACTCCTCCGGTGGGCCCTGGCTTCTCCATCAGGGGAGTTGAGAGTGCCAAGGTGAGGAGCATGATGAGGATGATAGAAGTTAGCATCTGCTTTGTTTTGTTGTAATGCAAGCACATGTATGTAGTAGCGGCTAGGCCTGAGGTGGTCAGCGTTTTGGCGCATATCCTACCTCCTCCGAGGATTGCTGGATGTTTTCCTGCTACTATCCAAGTTCTATGACTCCAGTTAAAACAAAGCTTCAGGTGATAAATGATGGATGAGGTAGTGGCAAAGGAGAAAGAGAGCAGGAGGAACAGGGACCATTCACATCAATATCAGGCCAGTCAACCAGATATGTCTTGTAGGATATGTTTCTGTAACAAAAGGAGCGGTTCGGCTACACAGTTATAGGACATACAGTGAGTGCAATGCCTACCAAAAATTTCGAGCCACTCCAATGCCCCTTGGAAATGACATGGAGGTCAGAGGGCGTTAACTAAACCTTTTTTTCCATTTATAGCAACTGGGTCTCCCATGCACTGTTGGCCTAAGCAGTGAATGGAAGGCTTTCCAAAAATTATGAGGAACTGCAATGCCCCTTACAAGAGCCATGTGTGGCACCCCAGGGGTCTGGTCACCACAGTAATAGAGATATTACGTCGGAGAGCAAGTGGGAGGTTTCCTGGTCAGGATCCTTTAAACATGCAACATCCTCCTGCCCCAATCCTGGGAGGGGAGAATTCTGCCCTTATAAACTGGATCTGGGGCGGGGTTGAGTGAGTCTGAGAACAGTCAGAGTCAGAGTGAGAGCAAGGGAAAGTAACAGCAAGGAACTCTGTAGGAGCTAGGAGCTAAAGACCAGGGGCTGGAAGCTGAGCAGAGCTCGCCCTGGCAGAAGACAATAGGAACCGGACACAGGAGTCCGAAGCTGTGAGGACTTATATATCCAGCAGCAGAAACCATCCGGCAGGGGATTTCAGGTCCTCTGGCCATAGAAGCCCGGAGGCTCAGTCACAAGCAAGGGACCAGCACCGCCGTCGTGGAGCGGAGGCTAACAGAAGGCCCCAAGTCACTAGCCATACGGGTGAGCACTACACGGTACACTCAGGGACGTGGGCTACTTCTACCCGCTTACAGCAAGGTAGCCAGGAAGATTGCAGACAGATGGGGAGGCCTACAACTCCACCTGGCCAGGGGAACTCCTGCTTGCTCACAGACTGACCAGGCCTCTTATGCTAGCCAGTACTCCCGGGAGGGTCTACCTTATAATCATCAGTAAAGACCCTGAACTGCACTGCAAAGACTCTGAGTCATTCCTGCTGCACTCGTGCACCATCACCCACATCATCCACACATTATCCCATTCTATGCTGCGCACACAACACCAGCCTCAGCGGTCTGCCTCGCAGCGGTAGTACTCCCTGACCGCAATCCACGGATGGCGCAGTCGGACAATTAACCTCAAAACCTAAGAAAGACTGCCACTGGTTTGACCAGCCTGAGCCACGGGACCGGGTCACTGCCACGGAGACTACAGACCCCAGAGACCCGGCACCAGGTATCCCACACACGTGTACACATGGCCCAGGGGGAGCGTCACATGCAGTACAGCATATTAAAAACATAAGTCCCATTATTGGGGAGTGGGTGTCCCATGGTATTTGCTTATGCTTTCCAAGCAAAAGCTGCCAAAAATTAGGACGGAGCAACTTGCAATGCCCCTTACAAGAGCCATGCAGTACAGCATATTACAAACATAAGTCCCATTATTGGGGAGTGGGTGTCCCATAGTATTTGCTTATGCTTTCCCAGCAAAAGCTGCCAAAAATTAGGACGGAGCAACTTGCAATGCCCCTTACAAGAGCCATGCAGTACAGCATATTACAAACATAAGTCCCATTATTGGGGAGTGGGTGTCCCATGGTATTTGCTTATGCTTTCCAAGCAAAAGCTGCCAAAAATTAGGACGGAGCAACTTGCAATGCCCCTTACAAGAGCCATGCAGTACAGCGTATTACAAACATATGTCCCATTATTGGGGAGTGGGTGTCCCATAGCATTTGCTTATGCCTTGCAAGCAAAAGCTGCCAAAAATAAGGACGGAGGAAGCTGCAATGCTGGCACCCTGGTGGTATAGTGGTGGTGGAGGCTGAGGATAAGGAGAAGAAGATTAAACAGCCGAAACGAGTAAGCGTATACCCATGTGTGGGTGTGAAGCGGTGCATGTGAATACACCTCCCGAAATAACACAGTGGATTTGACTTTATGTTACTCTGCTGTCATTTGGTGGTGATGAGAAGTCTGGCCCAATCCAGCCCTTGTTCATTTTGATAAGGGTCAGCTTGTCAGCATTGTCAGTTGACAGGCGAGTGCGCTTATCAGTTATAATTCCCCCAGCGGCACTAAAAACACGCTCCGATAACACGCTAGCGGCAGGGCAGGCCAGGACCTCCAAGGCGTACAGAGCGAGTTCATTCCAAGTGTCCAGCTTGCATACCCAATAATTAAAAGGCACAGAGGAATCACGGAGGATGCTGGTACGATCGGCAAGGTACTCCCTCACCATCTTTTGAAACTTTCCACTCCTTGTGAGAGTACCCCGCGCCTCAGAGCCTGTAAGATGGGTGGGTGTCAGAAAACTGTCCCAGAACGTTGACAGTGTTCCCCTGCCTCTGCTGGATTGGAGTTGCATCTCTCTCGCCTGTACGCCTTGGTTGGGCAACGAACTGTGACCTCTGCCGCTAGCGTGTTCAGATGTAAATTTTTTTAAGAGTTCTGCAGCAAGGGCCTTCTGGTATTGCCCCATTTTTGTAGACCTCTCCACCTCAGGAATAAGAGAGTGAAAGTTCTCCTTGTAGCGGGGGTCTACAAGTGTCACCAACCAGTAATGACTGTCACCCAACATTTTGACAACGCGAGGGTCACGGTTAAGGCAGCGTAACATAAAGTCAGCCATGCATGCCAGACTGGTAACGGGCAAGATTTCCGTGTCCTCACCAAGATGACGACTGACCATGCTCTCCTCCTCCTCCTCCTCCTCCTCTTCCTCCTCCCCCCTGTCCTCAGGCCACCCACGCTGAACCGACGGTATGAGACTTGTACAGGTACTACCGTCTACAACGCATGATAGCAACTCCTGTTCTTCCTCCTCCTCATCCTCCTCCTCCTCCTCTCCCTCATTGTCCCCCAATGCACGTTGGGATGAGATGAGGCTGGGCTGTGTGTAATCGCCCGCTATGGCTTCTTGATCCATCTCATCATACTCTGGCTGCAATGCCTCCTCTTTAATTCTCTGCAGAGAGCGTTGCAAAAGACAGACAAGTGGGATGCTGACACTAATGATGGCGTCATCGCCACTCACCATCTTGGTGGCCTCCTCAAAGTTTGTCAGGATGGTACATATGTCAGACATCCAGGTCCACTCCTGAGGTCTTATGTGTGGAGTCTGACCTGAATATCGACGGCCTTGTTGCAGCTGGTACTCCACAACTGCTCTCTTCTGCTCACAAATCCTTTGCAACATGTGGAGGGTAGAGTTCCAACATGTGGGGACATCACACACCAGTCGGTGTGCCGGAAGCTGCAAACGCTGCTGCAACACAGTAAGGGCGGCGGAAGCTGTAGCCGACTTGCGAAATTGAGCTGACAGGCGGCGTACTTTGCAGATCTGGCAACTCGGGGTACGATTTAAGAAACCGCTGAACCACGAGGTTAAGCACATGAGCCAGGCATGGTACGTGTGTGATCTCACCTCGCCTCAGAGCCGCCACCAGGTTACGGCCATTGTCACACACGACCATGCCGGGATGTAGGTTCAGCGGTCTCAGCCACAGATCTGCCTGCTCTTTCACAGCTGTCCACAACTCACAAGCAGTGTGAGGTTTATCACCTAAGCTTATGAGTTTCAGCACAGCCTGTTGCCTCTTGGCGGAGGCAGTACTGCAATGCTTCCAGCTTGTAACTGATGTGGTCATATCTGAGATGCAGGCTGAACATGAGGAGGAGGAGGAGGATGCGCAGGAGCTGTACACTGTGGGGGCAACTCTGACTGACATAGGGCCCGCAATCCTCGGTGTGGGGAGGATGTGTTCCGTCCCAAGGTCCGACTGGGTCCCGGCTTCCACTATGTTTACCCAGTGTGCCGTCAGAGAGATGTACAGTCCCTGGCCACAAGCACTTGTCCACGTGTCCGTTGTCAGGTGGACTCTCCCAGTAACTGCGTTGTTGAGGGCACGGCAGATGCTTTGGGACACGTGCTTGTGTAGTGCGGGGATGGCACACCGGGCAAAATAGTGTCGGCTGGGGACCGAGTACCGAGGGACGGCCACCGCCATAAGATTGCGGAAGGATTCCGTCTCTACCAGCCTAAAAGGCAGCATTTCCAATGCAAGCAGTCGTGAAATGTGCGAATTTAGAACTGTGGCCTGTGGGGCGTTAGCTGCGAATTTCCGCTTTCGTTCAAAGGTCTGGGATATGGACAATTGAACGCTGCGGTGGGACGTGGACGTGGACCTTGATGCTGTTTCTTGAGAAACTGCCATAACAAGTGAAGACTGAGAGGAGGGGGCATCTTTACATGCAGTATGGACAGGGGATTGCCTTGCACACACAATAGGGGGTTCTATTGCACGCACAACAGTGGAAGAAGCAGTGGTGACACCTGCTGACACTGGTCGTGGACCCTGGGTTTCGCCCCACAAAGTCGGGTGCTTTGCTGCCATCTGCCTGATCATGCTGGTGGTGTTCAGGCTGGTAGTTTTGTCACCCCTGCTGATGCTGGCATGGCAGGTGGAACATATGGCCTTTTTGGGGTTATCAGCAGAGTCTTTAAAAAAATTCCAGACTCTGGAAGACCTACCGCTTGTACTGGCAACGTCCCTCGTGTTGGTGTTACGGGGAACGGTTGCCTGCCTTCTGTCTACGGCCACCACACTGCTTCTTCCTGCCTGTTGGGGTACTCTGCCTCCCTCCCCCTGTGTGCTGCTGGCCTCACTCTGCATGTCCTCCTTCCACGTTGGGTCAGTTACTAGATCATCCACCACCTCCTCCTCTTCCACTTGCGCACCACAATCCTCCTCCTCACTTCCTGGCAATTGTGTCTCATCATCGTCCACCTCTTGTGACAGATTGCCAACGTCGACTTCCTGTGGCCGTGGCTGTTCAAATATTTGGGCATCGCAACATGGGATCTCCTCTTCCACCACTTCAAGCGTATCAGGCGAGGGGCCCAAATATGGAAATGGACCAGTGAACAGCTCTTCAGAGTGTCCAAGTGTGGGATCACTTGGTGTCTGACGACACTCGGCATGGTGGGAGGAAGGAGCATCAGGGTGAGGAGGAGTATGCGGTAGAGACTCACGGCTACTAAGAGTTGACCGTGTGGAAGACAGACCGGAGGTGGTGGTGCCCAGGTAACTGGAAGTATTGTCTGCTATCCAATTAATAACCTGTTCACACTGATAAGTTCTCAATACTGGTGTTGTTCTGTGCTTCCCTAGTAATTCGGTCAAGAAGTGGGAGCGAGAAGATGTGGCTGTTGGTTGTGGCACATTTTCACCTTGGCACGAACCATCACCAGAACGTCCACTTCCACGTCCCTTGCCACGCGCCTTGCCCATTGTAAATGAAGTAAAATAGCTTACACTTGCACTATCAATGGAAAAAGGGTAATAAAGAGTAGATTAGAACCGTGGAAGAGGAAAACCACAGTTATTGTTTACTGGGGTATACAACACTTTTTTAAATAGAGATATTTTCGGCTGAACAGTGAGCGACACACTCAAACTGCTTTTTTTTTTAGATACCAAAGGCCCAAAACTGGATAGTACAGCGATTTGACCCGTGGAACTGCGAAACCACACTGGGATGTCGGGCCTACACAAGACTATTTTCAACAGATATATTTTTGTGTCACAACAGTCAGGAGACACTACTGTTTTTCTTTATGGAAAAAACTACCAAAAGCTGAATAATAGAGATTTTTTACCGTGGGATGGCAAAACCACAGTTATTGTTTACTGGGGTATACCACACTTTTTTAAATAGAGATATTTGCGGCTGAACAGTGAGCGACACACTTAAACTGCGTTTTTTTTAGAAACCAAAGGCCCAAAACTGGATAGTACAGCGATTTGACCCATAGAACTGCGAAACCACACTGGGATGTCGGGCCTACACAAGACTATTTTCAACAGATATATTTTTCTGTCACAACAGTCAGGAGACACTACTGTTTTTCTTTACGGAAAAAACTACCAAAAGCTGAATAATAGAGATTTTTTACCGTGGGATGGCAAAACCACAGTTATTGTTTACTGGGGCATACCACACTTTTTTAAATAGAGATATTTGCGGCTGAACAGTGAGCGACACACTTAAACTGTTTTTTTTAGATACAAATGGCCCAAAATGGATAGTACAGAGGTTTGAACCATGGGTATTTGTACAGTGTGAAGGAGGAAAAAAAAAGGAGGATTTAGATGAAAAAAAAAGGATTTTTCCTGGCCCCCGACACCTGGTGCTAAGTCCAGCAATTTCAGCAACAGGAGCACACAGGACTGCAATGCAGCGTTTGCTGGTATAACCACTGCGTCTCCTATACAGCCTGCCTGCCTGGTATCTGGGATGGATATTAGTCCTGAAAAGGACTGTTTGTTTTGGCAGCCTTTACAGACCCTACGCTAACTATTTCGCAGTTTATATCTCTCCCTAAATCAGCAGCACTGTCCCTACACTGTCTAATCCGGAGCGCCTGTGTCCAAGATGGCGGCGCCCCGTTTTAAATACTCGAGGTGACGCTGTGCGGCCAGCCAATCACTGTAATGCCCACAACCAACATGGCTGCAGCAGTGACAGCAGTGACTGGCTGGCAATCCCTGCATGTTCATTGGATCTGTAAAGAGCGCCAAACATGCAGGGCGGAGACCCGAGCTCCCGCCCGAGTAACCCGGAAATGCTCGGTGCTCGCCGAACATCCCGAGTAGCGTGATACTCGGGCGAGTACCGAGCAGTGTCGAGCATGTTCGCTCAACACTTATTAAGACACGTATTACAAATAATGTAGTGTAGAGATGTATAAATAATCAATATACAGAATAGTCAAATGTATCAGTCAAATGGAGTAAATACATGCAAGGAATACTACTTACTAATAAGTAAGCGTTCACATTAGGTAAGAACAATATAATTATATATATAATCATTAAAATCTCTAATGAGAATTCACCCATCAGCTGTCGTTCTATAAACGGAGATAGAAAACGAAGGAACAAAATAAAAATAAAAAGTACCCCCATGTAAAAAATAGCCTGTAATAACCTCTATCAACGGAGGAATGGTACAAAGAACAGGTTCTGACCTATATCATGTAGTGACATAGAGACCTAGTGTGTAGTAATAGGACCCAAAGAAAACGCTGCAATGTAGTGAAAAGGCTGTGGCTCAGATAAAGGAGATACACAGACAGGTAGTGAATCACCTGACGTGCGGTGGCGTAGAAGGAGAGAGGTGTGTGATTGTAGCAACCAGCAGAGCGCTACAATGTGGGTTCGAGTTGTACTGCTTCAAAAAGGAAACCATAAAAGAGGGAATATTTATAAAAGCGTGCAGGATTTTAGAGGAACACAATATGTGCGTCAGTAAAATCTATGATAAATGTTAAAACACAGATTTATGTGTGTGTAGCACCCTGAGGATTCGGCTGCTACAGGGGTATTGCACCTCAACCCAGAGGTGTGATATTCCACTCCCGGGTAAGGATGGAGAGTGGATCTGAGCTCGGTAGGCTGCATGCACTACATACATCCCATTTCAGAGGAGCAGGCCGACGGTACTCCCACTTAGAAATGTGCAGGTACAACCGAGCCTGTTCCTGGCTGGAGTGGGAGGGGGGTGGTACATCCCATGTAGTGTAGGGGCAGATAGGGGGAGCAGTCTGGGTAGTGTTAGGAGCTCATTGGGTGCTGGTCACCTGAGCTCACACATAGAGGGTGTATATAAGGTGGGCACCAACTGAGATCAGGGTCAGTCTGTCAGAATCAGGAAGAGGAGCAGAGCAGAGCCCTAGAGAAAGAGAGAGAGGAGGAAGAAAGAGAAAGACCCAGAGGGGGAAGACTGAAGGGACCCAAGAACCCAAATTAGAGCACCGGGTGAGGAGTCAGCAAAAGGGTACCGGAACCCAAACTGGTGGGGGTAAAAACAATCCCCAGCCAGAGACCGGAGACCGTGGGCAGCGTCTGCCACGGTCACCCATCACATCCACCCCGAAGGCACACCACATGAAGGGTCAGGGAACCCAGGGCCAAGGGTGTCCCAACAGAAGGCCCGAGGGAGCTGGACCTAGGTGGATCACTGGTGGGGACGGCTGAAGAAAGGACAGAGGGAGAGCTCAGGGCCACGCTCCGGACTTGTTTGGGGGTTGGCTGGATCCAGGACCTGGTGGACGCAGCACGGCTCGGGTGGTCACTAGCAGCTGGAGTGACCAGTACAACATCTGCAGTAAGTAAACACCCTTAACTGCATAACCCGAGTCTGTCTTCATTGCCGGCTGCACCGCACCACCACAACCCCCATCCTCTGCGCCTGTCCCCTCTGAGGCTATACCCCTCCCGTTGGGGGTTATCCCACCAAGCTGCGCATCCACCATCAGCCTCAGCGGACCCTGCTGCAGCGGCGGCCACAGTGACCGCATCACAACGGGTGGCGTAGTCGACACAAAAGAACTTTAGTAACATCTGTAAAGCTGCCACATAACACTGAGCTTGACGCCCTGGGCACGGGACCGGGTCACAGCCGCTCGGAGACTACAACCCCCCCCATCTGATCCGGTGCCGGGTATTCCCCTTAAAAAAGGAATATGTCCCAGGGGGCGCGTCATGTGTATATATAAAAAACAATATTAACTATAAAAAAACTTCAGAGACATCATTCAGACCAAAGGGCTTAAGAGTATTCAGTCTGTAAATCCAATAAATTTCCTTTCTGTTTAGTTCTTGGAGTCTATTAGGATAATTCTCGGGAATTTGATCAATAGGGCTGATCTTTAGACTTAAAAAATCTTTATTATGCACCATTGTGCAATGTCTAGAAAGACCTTGTTTAAGAAACCCTTTAAGAACATTATGCCTATGGGAGTTGAGGCGTAGGTGGAGAGGCTGTATCGTTCTCCCCGCATATTTTTTATTACAACTGCATTCTATTAGATAGATAACAAAAGTAGAATTGCAGGTGAGATATTTATTGATCTCAAAAATCTCCATATTAGTCTTTGATTGAAAGTGAGTAAGACCATGTGTAATACTTTTACAACATAGACAATTTTTGTTGCCACATTTAAAGACCCCTTTACAGGATGTTACAGGAGTCATACAGTTGTTCTTTGTCATATTCCTTATCCTACTCGGAGCTATGATATTTCTTAGTGTGGGGGCACGCCTAAAAGTAATACCCGGTTTTTTAGGCAAGATCTTTTTCAGTATTGCATCATCTAGAAGAATTTTCCAGTTATCTTCTAGTATTTTTCTTATTTGTCCATGAGATTTGTTGTAGGAAGTAATGAAATTCAAGGAATAATTACTCTCATTGGTATTTTTAGTTATTTCTTTACCTATCAATAGACTATCCCTATTATCTATATTTAAAGCCTCCAGATATGCTTTTTTAATAAGATGACCGGGGTATTCCTGGTTTTTAAACCTGTTAGCAAGAGTGCTAGATTGTGCTATAAAGTCGTCTTTGTGAGTACAATTCTTTCTAATCCTATAGAATTGGTTTCTAGGAATATTTTTTAGCCATTTAGAGTAATGGCCACTTTTAAAATTAATGTAGCTATTTGTGTCAACATCTTTAAAGTATGTTTTTGTGCAGATATTCTCTCCTATTAAAAATAATGTGAGATCCAAAAAATTGATATTATCAGGATTAACAAAGGGTGTAAAAGAGAGACCCCAAACATTTCCATTCAAATGATTTAGAAACTCAGCCGGACCAACAAGTTCAGCATCCCAGATAATGATCAAGTCATCAATGTACCGTTTATAAAATATGATGTTCTCAAAAAAGGGGGAGTTATAGATATATATTTTTTCGAAGAGACCCATAAAAAGATTAGCATATGTAGGTGCTATTTTTGACCCCATCGCTGTACCTGATACCTGATGATACATTTTATCTCTAAAGGTGAAATAATTATTGTTCAATATAAACGACAACCCTTCAGATAAAAAATCCCTTTGTGTAACCGTAAGCCTATTATCTAAATCTAAGAAGTGCCTAAAAGCCGCCAGACCAATTGTGTGTTCTATATTGGAATATAAAGCTGCTACATCTAAAGTGATGAAAGTATAAGTATTTTTCCATTTGATCTCTTTTATTAAATTAATCAAATGTGCGGAGTTCCTAAGGAAGCTATCCAAATGCAATACATGTATTTTCATAATTTTATCAATGTATTCGGACAATTTACTCGTTAGCGAGCCAATACTTGAAATAATGGGTCTACCAGGGGGATTTTTTGATTTTTATGTAATTTGGGTAGATGGTAAAAAAAGGGCGTATTGGGACTCCTAATAGTCAGGAATTTCTTCTCTGTTTCATTAATGCTCTTGTTACCAAAGGCCTGGTTGATTCTTTTAGTATATCCCTTAATTAAATCAAAGGAGGGATCAATATAAATATTTTTATAGTATTTAGTATCTGACAAAATATTGTGGGCTTCTTTGACATAATCATCGTAATCCTGTATAACAATACCCCCCCCCTTTGTCTGCTGAATGAATAATGATGTCCTTATTCTCCCTGAGAGATTTAATAGCCATTTTTTCTTTTTTTTAAATGTTTACTTTATCTCTTTTTAGAACAAAAGGTTTATCATTAATCCTTTTGAACTGACTAATCAAAAGATCACTAAAGGTACTTAGATGGTGTGTTTTACTCTCTAGAGGATAAAAATGTGATTTTCCTCTCAAATCTAGATGTAAGCCTTCTTCAATTTCACTTTCCTTTTTTAAATTCATATTTTTATCAGAAGCTATTGCAGTTTTTATCGCAAAGTGTCTTTTTAGGGTTAATTTCCTTATAAAAACTTGAGTGTCTAAAAATAAATCAAAGTCTTTGGGAGTATTAGTGGGACAGAAGGAAAGACCTTTACTTAAAATGAGTTTTTCATCATGTGTGAGTGAATATGAGGACAAATTAAAAATGTTTCCAAAGTCCATGGTCTTATCTATCTCCTTGGATCTATTTTCTTTCTTTTTTCCTTTTTCCTCCTCTACACCCTCTTCGGATTTTTTTCTTTTTATGGTCTTTTTTGGAAAAAAATGATCTATCCTTCCTTTTATGGGCAGTGCTGAGGGTAAAAAAGGCACTGAGCAAGCTGCCCCTGTGTTAGAATTATCGACAATATGATCCCTGGTAGAGGGCCCCGCGATCTCGGTCTCAGAAGGGGTATTGCTGAGGTCAATATTTTCATGTATAGAGAAGTCCAGTAATTCTCCAATTGGAGGGTCTTCCCTAGCAGGTGAAAGGGACAGGGAAGTATCAGATGCCGCATACACGGGGAGTGTAAAAGAAGAGGATTTCCTCCTTTCCTCAGTAATTAAGTTAATTTGGGCAATGACCTGATCTATATTGATATCAGGACCCTTGTTATGGGAAGTGGTTTCATCAGGGACATTAGACGTTGCCGGCACTATAACAATATTGTTCGGCTCAAAAGACGGACCTTTAATACTGTCAAAAACAATATTAGAAGACACAGGTGTTGTTACCATGGTGTTTAATTTAGAATCAGAGGTTCTATTACTATTGTGCGCCAATGGGATAGTTTCATCCTCTTTATCCCTTTGAGCTCTTTTATCACTCATTTTGTTGGAGGTTAAATTTGAGTGATGTCTGTTGCTATTTGAAAATGTGCGGAACCTATTTGTATTATTTCTAATATTGGAAACCAAGGGTTTATTTGGCACCACTTTTGGAGACAAATTAATGTCCTTTTTGGTGGCAGAACAATTAGATAGCTCATTCGAGTGGTAATCATCACGATTAGTGTTGAGCGAGCACTAAAATGCTCGGGTGCTCGAAGCTCGGGCCAAGCTCGCCGTGATACTCGGGTGCTCGACCCGAGCAACGAGCCCAATGTTAGTCTATGGGAGACACGAGCATTTTTGCGGCGGCTCCCCCGGCAGTCTGTAGAAAGCCTAAAAAGTGCCCAAAACGATAGTGACAGTGCTCAAATGACATGGGGACAGCATGGGGATCGCCCCAGGAAGCATTTCTGACCCCCAGGTCACTGCTGTCAACAACGTGGTCAGAAGTATTAAGCCACTTTTATAGGCTCAAAATAAAACGTTCAAAAACGAAAGTGAAAGTGCTTTCCTGTGAAATATGATAAGGATAGTGTTGAGTGATACCTTCCGATATCAGGAAATATCGTATCGGATTGGATCGGACCGATACCCAAAAAGTATCGGATGTCGCCGATTCCGATACAGGAAACCAATGCAAGTCAATGGGACACAAATATCGGAATGAAAATAAATCCTTTCTTTCCTTGTAGGTTAATTCTACATGAAGTAAAACAACTAAGAATAATGTAGAATGTATTACGCGAAAAGCCGGCAATTCATCAGCGGCATACACTGGTACCCGACAATTTACAAGAGAAAGAATAGAGCTTCACACATAGATTAGATAGATAGAAACATGTCAGTCACATATATATGAAGTACAGTGACAATGTTGCTTACTGTACTTGTCATTTAGTGTAAAGGATTTATTTAAAAAAATAATTGTGTTTTCATGCACTGTCTCTTTAAAAAAGCCGGCCGGCAATTCAGCATCTGTACCCGACAATTTAGAATAGAAGGAATAGAGAATCATACATAGATTAGATAGATAGAAACATGTCAGTCACATATATATGAAGTACAGTGACAGTGTTGATTACTGTACTTGTCATTTAGTGTTAAAATAAAGGATTTATTTAAAAAAAAATTGGCGTGGGGTTCCCCTTAATTTTAGTCTCTAGCGGAGGTTAAGCAGACGGCTGGGGCAGATGTTTGAAGCCTGGGAAGTAGGTAATACCCACGGAGCTTCCCAGGCTACTAATATCAGCCCCCAGCTGAATATATAGCCTTTACTAGCTATTAAAATGGGGGACCCCCTCAAAAAAATGACGTGGGGTCCCCCCTAATTTAATAGCTAGCAAAGGCTAGGCAGACAGCTGGGGGCTGATATTAATAGCCCAGGAAGGGTGCCATGAATATTGGCCCCCTCCCAGGCTAGAAACACCAGCAGTCAGCCGCCCCAGAAATGGCGCATCCATAGGATGCGCCAATTCTGGCACTTAGCCTCGCTCTTCCCACTGCCCTGTAGCGGTGGCAGTGGGGTAATAGGGTTGGGGTTGATGTCAGCTTATAATGCCAGCTGACATCAAGCCCAGGTTAGTAATGGAGAGGCGTCTATAAGACACCCCCATTACTAACCCCATAGTCAAAGTTAAAAAAAAAAACACAAACACCCAGAATAAAGTCCTTTAATTGAAATAAACACACAATTCTTTATTGTTCTAAATTAAACTCTACTTACCATCACGCCCATTCCAGCTGAAGCCAACGATCTCCTGCAATAAAAGAAAAATAATAAAGCAACCTCATCCTTACGTTTCCATGGTTCCCAGGACAGCTCCAGCTCTGCTACATCGAGATGACAGGCTGGACCGCAGCAGAACGCTGCCATCCAGCCTGTCATCCCGCAGACATTGAGAAGCGCAGGCATGCTTGCGCTCCTCAGTGTCTCTCTGTGACGGCATAAAGATGGGCCGAGGTCATGTCCAATGAACTCAGCTCACCTCATGCACGTCACTGACAGCGTGGGAAAATTCTCCCGCTGAAGCGCTGAGTGCAGGAGAATTCTCCCACGCTGTCAGTGACGTGCATGAGGTGAGCCGAGTTAAATAAATAATAATTTAGGGACTGCATCTTTATTAACTCCTCAAATGTCATTTAGTGTTAAAATAAAGGATTTATTTAAAAAAAAATTGGCGTGGGATCCCCCATAATTTTAGGCTCTAGCGGAGGTTAAGCAGACGGCTGGGGCAGATGTTTGAAGCCTGGGAAGTGGGTAATACCCACGGAGCTTCCCAGGCTACTAATATCAGCCCCCAGCTGAATATCTAGCCTTTACTAGCTATTAAAATGGGGGACCCCCTCAAAAAAATGACGTGGGGTCCCCCCTAATTAATAGCTAGCAAAGGCTAGGCAGACAGCTGGGGGCTGATATTAATAGCCCAGGAAGGGTGCCATGAATATTGGCCCCCTCCCAGGCTAGAAACACCAGCTGTCAGCCGCCCCAGAAATGGCGCATCCATAGGATGCGCCAACTCTGGCACTTAGCCTTGCTCTTCCACGCTGCCCTGGTGCGGTGGCAGGGGGTAATAGGGTTGGGGTTCATGTCAGCGCCAGCTGCCATGAAGCCCAGGTTAGTAATGATGGGCGTCTATAAGACACCCCCATTACTAACCTACAAAGTGTTAAAAAGAAAAAACACACTCTACACCCAGAAAAAAATAATTTATTTGAAATAAAACACACCATTTTATTTAATTCTTAGTTTACTAAAAAAAAATAGTTACCTTTCCACGTTCCTGCGCTGATCTCCCATGCACAGCTGTCACATCTGGAGATGGTGACAGCTGTGCATGGCTGCTGCAAGCTCACGCTGCCGGGAACACGTCCGCTCCCGGCAGCGGGAGCCCCTGACTGAGGTCACCGGAGTGCATTCAGGCAGCGCAGCTCCGGAGACCTCCTTTACGGCACTGCTGTACCGTGGGAATTTCTCACGGTACAGCGGGGCCGTAAAGCAGCTAACCGGAGCAGCGCTGCCTGAACTCCAGCGAACCCGCTTATTCAATGATGGGGCTGCTTTACGGCCCCGTCATTCTAGCGGCGGCGGCTGTTCAGAGCGGTCACATTCTATGTGGCTGCTCTAAACTGGAGATCATCGTGGGACACTCGTGGACTACTACGGAGCGGTAAGGATAAGGTTGTGGTTTATTATTTTATATTTTATTACAGGAGATCGATGGCTTCGGGGAATTAGGTGTCTAGGTGAGTATAGGTGTAGTTTTTTATTTTTTACTTTATTTTAGGTGGCGATCGGCGGGGACAGGTAATGTATAAACTAATCTATTGTAGGCAACCACTGGCCACCAATGACATGCATTTAAAATTTATTGGGGACACAGTAGGGCAATTTATATAGCAGGATCAGGCTGATGGGAACTACTGCTCCCATCGAGCTGATCCTGCTGGCACGAGTGGACGGGGGACAGACATAGGCCGATGGGAGTAGTAGTGTCACATCGGCCTATGTCTGCCTGCACGCGCACACCCGCACACATCGCACAGACACCGCACACACCCGCACACATCCGCACACATCGCACAGACACCGCACACACCCGCAGATGCCACACACACAGGCAGATATCGCACAGACACCGCACACATCGCACAGACACCGCACACACTCGCAGACACACGCACAGACACCCACACACACCAATCATGACGGGCTGATCGTCTGGGAGGTGACGCTGTGCGGCCAGCCAATCACTGTAATGCCCACAAACAACATGGCTGCGGCATTACAGTGACTGGCTGGCAATCCCTGCATGTTCATTGGCTCTGTAAAGAGCACCAAACATGCAGGGCGGAGACCCGAGCTCCCGCCCGAGTAACCAGGAAATGCTCGGTGCTCGCCGAACATCCCGAGTAGCGTGATGCTCGGGCGAGTACCGAGCAGTGTCGAGCATGTTCGCTCAACACTAATCACGATCCCTAATTAGTTTTTTTGATTTTTTTAGAATCATGTCATGTTCAAGTTTAAGGATATCTGTGTTAATACTAGAATTAATTTTCATAAACAAAGGGTGATTTTTATATTTTTCCAGTTCTTTAGCGATCGCCAACGCTTTTATTTCAGCAAGCCCACAAAGCTGTGAGCGTTTTTTATAAAGACAAGTCAGCATGTTCATCATACAATTATCCAAATTGGATTTCCATTCATTAGAAAAAACTCTATCATCAGGGAACGGAGAATCATGTGAAATCCTCAGTCCTCTTGGGCAAATTTTCTCTTTCAAATAAAACTCCCCTTTTTTTGAGAACATCATATTTTATAAACGGTACATTGATGACTTGATCATTATCTGGGATGCTGAACTTGTTGGTCCAGCTGAGTTTCTAAATCATTTGAATGGAAACGTTTGGGGTCTCTCTTTTACACCCTTTGTTAATCCTGATACTATCAATTTTTTGGATCTCACATTATTTTTAATAGGAGAGAATATCTGCACAAAAACATACTTTAAAGATGTTGACACAAATAGCTACATTAATTTTAAAAGTGGCCATTACTCTAAATGGCTAAAAAATATTCCTAGAAACCAATTCTATAGGATTAGAAAGAATTGTACTCACAAAGACGACTTTATAGCACAATCTAGCACTCTTGCTAACAGGTTTAAAAACCAGGGATACCCCGGTAATCTTATTAAAAAAGCATATCTGGAGGCTTTAAATATAGATAATAGGGATAGTCTATTGATAGGTAAAGAAATAACTAAAAATACCAAGGAGAGTAATTATTCCTTGAATTTCATTACTTCCTACAACAAATCTCATGGACAAATACGAAAAATACTAGAAGATAATTGGAAAATTCTTCTAGATGATCCCATACTGAAAAAGATCTTGCCTAAAAAAACGGGTATTACTTTTAGGCGTGCCCCCACACTAAGAAATATCATAGCTCCGAGTAGGATAAGGAATACGACAAAGAACAACTGTATGACTCCTGTAACATCCTGTAAAGGGGTCTTTAAATGTGGCAACAAAAATTGTCTATGTTGTAAAAGTATTACACATGGTCTTACTCACTTTCAATCAAAGACTAATATGGAGATTTTTGAGATCAATAAATATCTCACCTGCAATTCTACTTTTGTTATCTATCTAATAGAATGCAGTTGTAATAAACAATATGCGGGGAGAACGATACAGCCTCTCCACCTACGCCTCAACTCCCATAGGCATAATGTTCTTAAAGGGTTTCTTAAACAAGGTCTTTCTAGACATTGCACAATGGTGCATAATAAAGATTTTTTAAGTCTAAAGATCAGCCCTATTGATCAAATTCCCGAGAATTATCCTAATAGACTCCAAGAACTAAACAGAAAGGAAATTTATTGGATTTACAGACTGAATACTCTTAAGCCCTTTGGTCTGAATGATGTCTCTGAAGTTTTTTTTATAGTTAATATTGTTTTTTATATATACACACATAAATCTGTGTTTTTACATTTATCATAGTTTTTACTGACACACATATTGTGTTCCTCTAAAATCCTGCACGCTTTTATAAATATTCCCTCTTTTATGGTTTCCTTTTTGAAGCAGTACAACTTGAACCCACATTGTAGCGCTCTTCTGGTTGCTACAATCACACACCTCTCTCCTTCTACGCCACCGCACGTCAGGTGATTCACTACCTGTCTGTGTATCTCCTTTATCTGAGCCACAGCCTTTTCACTACATTGCAGCGTTTTCTTTGGGTCCTATTACTACACACTAGGTCTCTATGTTACTACATGATATAGGTCAGATAACCTGTTCCTTGTACCATTCCTCCGTTGATAGAGGTTATTACAGGCTATTTTTTACATGGGGGTACTTTTTCTTTTTATTTTGTTCCTTCGTTTTCTATCTCCATTTATGGAACGACAGCTGATGGGTGAATTCTCATTAGAGATTTTAATGATTATATATATAATTATATTGTTCTTACCTAATGTGAACACTTACTTATTAGTAAGTAGTATTCCTTTCATGTATTTACTCCATTTGACTGATACATTTGACTATTCTGTATATTGATTATTTATACATCTCTACACTACATTATCTGTAATACGTGTCTTAATACATGTTTTTTATACTCACTTTTTATATTGGTGACACTCATTGATAAAGTTTTGTTGAAAGTTTTTTGCACACGGCCTCAGGTGCAAAGGTTATGTTGTTTTTTTCTGCTCTTCCTTTTTGAACACACTTTTTTTTTTTTTCACTTTATGTCTGTATATAAATGGAGTGTTTCAGTGCATACATTGATATATCTGTTGGTGCCCTGATGAAGGGGTGTGGAACACCCAGAAACGCGTAGGCATTTACCAATAAACAAGGATTTTATTATATGTTCCTGATTTGAGGATTTTTCAGCGGCGCGGACGTATATCTCTACCTTCACCGCCTTTGGATTTATTCTGGTCCTGTGGGACACCTATTGGAGATCCTCTGCAGCTGCATTTTATATGTTATGGTAGTTGAGTCCTCACACAACCCAACAAGGTGAGAACCACCATTTTACTATTATTCCCTATGTCTACAGGTGTAAGCCTATTGGGCCTTGCGCTCTCTCTATCTTTGTATTTTATCCTGCTTCTGGCATTTTTTCCGTAAAAAAAGCTGTAATAGTGTCTCCCTGACTGTTCAGACACCAATATATCTGTTTAAAAGAGTCTGGTGTAGGCCCGATAACTAAAACTATGGTTTTGCAGTTCCACGGGTCAAATCTCTGTATTATGCTGCTTCTGGCATTTTTTCCGTAAAAAAAACAGTAATAGTGTCTCCCTGACTGTTCAGACAAAAACATATCTGTTTAAAAGAGTCTGGTGTAGGCCAGAGAAATAGAACTGTGATTTTGCAGTTCCACGGGTCAAATCTCTGTATTATCCTCCTTTTGGCATTTTTTCTGTAAAAAAAAACTGTAACAGTGTCTCCCTGACTGTTCAGACACCAATATATCTGTTTAAAAGAGTCTGGTGTAGGCCAGAAAAATAGAACTGTGGTTTTGCAGTTCCACGGGTCAAATCTCTGTATTATCCTGCTTTTGGCATTTTTTCCGTAAAAAAAAACTGTAATAGTGTCTCCCTGACTGTTCAGACACCAATATAACTGTTTAAAAGAGTCTGGTGTAGGCCAGAGAAATAGAACTGTGGTTTTGCAGTTCCACGGTTCAAATCTCTGTATTATCCTGCTTTTGGCATTTTTTCCGTTTTAAAAACTGATATAGTGTCTCCCTGACTGTTCAGACACCAATATATCTGTTTAAAAGTCTGGTGTAGGCCAGATAACTAGAACTGTGATTTTGTAGTTCCACGGGTCAAATCTCTGTATTATCCTGCTTTTGGCATTTTTTCCGTAAAATAAAACTGTAATAGTGTCTCCCTAACTGTTCAGACACCAATATATCTGTTTAAAAGAGTCTGGTGTAGGCCAGAGAAATAGAACTGTGGTTTTACAGTTCCACGGGTCAAATCTCTGTATTATCCTGCTTTTGGCATTTTTTCCATAAAAAAAAAATGTAATAGTGTCTCCCTGCCTGTTCAGACACCAATATATCTGTTTAAAAGAGTCTGGTGTAGGCCAGAGAAATAGAACTGTGGTTTTACAGTTCTACGGTTCAAATCTCTGTATTATCCTGCTTTTGGCATTTTTTCCGTAAAAAAAAAACAGTAATAGTGTCTCCTTGACTGTTCAGACACAAATATATCTGTTTAAAAGAGTCTGGTATAGGCCAGAGAAATAGAACTGTGGTTTTTCAGTTCCACGGGTCAAATCTCTGTATTATCCTGCTTTTGGCATGTTTTCCGTAAAAAAAACAGTAATAGTGTCTCCCTGACTGTTCAGACACAAATATATCTGTTTAAAAGAGTCTGGTGTAGGCCAGAGAAATAGAATTGTGGTTTTCCTCTTCCACGGTTCTAATCTCCTTTCTATTACCGTTTTTTTATTGATAGTGTGAGTGTAAGCTATTTTACTACATTTACAATGGGCAAGGCGCATGGCAAGGGACGTGGAACTGGACGTTCTGGTGATGGTGCATGTAGAGGACGAGGCAGTGGCCAAGGTGAAAATGTGCCAAAACCAACAGCCACATCTTCTCGCTCCCACTTCTTGACCGATTTACTAGGGAAGCACACTACAACACCAGTATTGCGAACTGATCAGTGTGAACAGGTTATTAATTGTTTAGCAGATAATACTTCCAGTTACCTGGGCACCACCACCTCCGGTTTGTCTTCCACACGGTCAAGTTTTAGTACCGTGAGTCTCGACCGCATACTCCTCCTCTCCCTGATGCTCCTTCCTCCCACCATGCCGAGTGTCGTCAGACTGCAACTGATCCCACACTTGGACACTCTGAAGAGCTGTTCACTGGTCCATTTCCATATTTGTGCCCCTCGCCTGCTCCGCTTGATGTGGTGGAAGAGGAGATCCCATGTAGCAATGCCCAAATATTTGAACAGCCACGGCCACAGGAAGTCGACGTTGGCAATTTGTCACAAGAGGTGGATGATGACGAGACACAATTGCCACGAAATGAGGAGGAGGATCGTGGTGCGCAAGTGGAAGAGGAGGAGGTGGTGGATGATCTAGCAACTGACCCAACATGGCAGGAGGACACACAGAGCGAGGCCAGCAGCACACAGGGGGAGGGAGGCAGAGTACCCCAACAGGCAGGAAGAAGCAGTGTGGTGGCCGCACACAGAAGGCGGGCAACAGTTCTCCGTAACACCAACACGAGGGACGCTGCCAGAACAACTGGTAGGTCTTCCAGAGTCTGGAATTTTTTTAAAGACTCTGCTGATAACCCCAAAAAGGCCATTTGTACTACCTGCCATGCCAGCATCAGCAGGGGTGACAAAACTACCAGCCTGACCACAACCAGCATGATCAGGCACATGGCTGCAAAGCACCTGACTTTGTGGGGCGAACCCCAGGGTCCACAACCAGTGTCAGCGGGTGTCACCACTGCTTCTTCCGCTGTTGTGCATGTAATAGAACCCCCTGTTGTGTGTGCAAGGCAATCCCCTCTCCATACTGCATGCAAAGATGCCCCCTCCTCTTAGTCTTCACTTGTTATGGCAGTTTCTCAAGAAACAGCATCAACGTTCAATTGTCCATATCCCAGAGCTTTGATCGAAAGTGCAAATTCGCAGCCAATGCCCCACAGGCCACAGTCCTAAATTTGCACATTTCACGACTGCTTGCATTGTAAATGCTGCCTTTTAGGCTGGTGGAGACGGAATCCTTCCGCAACCTTATGGCGGTGGCCGTCCCTCAGTACTCGGTCCCCAGCTGACACTATTTTGCGGTGTGCCATCCCCGCATTACACAAGCACGTGTCCCAAAACATCTGCCGTGCCCTCAACAACACAGTTACTGGGAGAGTCCACCTGACAACGGACACGTGGACAAGTGCTTGTGGCCAGGGACGGTACATCATCCTGACGACACACTGGGTAAAGATAGTGGAAGCCGGGACCCAGTCGGACCTTAGGACAGAACACATCCTCCCCACACCGAGGATTGCGGGCCCTATGTGAGTCAGAGTTGCCCCCACCTGTGCATCATCCTCCTCCTCCTCCTCATGTTCAGCCTCCATCTCAGATATCACCACATCAGTTACAAGCTGGAAGCACTGCAGTACTGCCTCAGCCAAGCGGCAACAGGCTGTGCTGAAACTCATAAGCTTAGGTGATAAACCTCACACTGCTTGTGAGTTGTGGACAGCTGTAAAAGAGCAGGCAGATCTGTGGCTGAGACCGCTGAACCTACATCCAGGCATGGTTGTGTGTGACAATGGCCGTAACCTGGTGGCGGCTCTGAGGCGAGGCGAGATCACACACGTACCATGCCTGGCTCATGTGCTTAACATCGTGGTTCAGCGGTTTCTTAAATCGTACCCCGAGTTGCCAGATCTGCTCGTCGAAGTACGCCGCCTGTCAGCTCATTTTCGGAAGTCGGCTACAGATTCCGCTGCCCTTGCTGTGTTGCAGCAGCGTTTGCAGCTTCCGGCACACCGACTGGTGTGTGATGTCCCCACACGTTGGAACTCTACCCTCCACATGTTGCAAAGGATTTGTGAGCAGAAGAGAGCAGTTGTGGAGTACCAGCTGCAACAAGGCCGTCGATATTCAGGTCAGACTCCACACATAAGACCTCAGGAGTGGACCTGGATGTCTGACATATGTGACGCGCCCCTGGGCCTGAGTCGCGCAGCGTTGCGCACGCGGGAGCCTACCCGGAGCCGGATCAGATGGGGGTAGTAGTCTCGTGGCGGTGACCCGGTCCGTGCCCAGGGAGTCAGACTAAGTGGCAGTCTATTAGCAGTAGATGGTGGATGACTACGCCACCCGTTGAATGCAGCTATGGAGCTGCCGCTGCAGGGCAGACCGCTGAGGCCGGTGGAAGGATGGTGCAGCGTGGATGGTATAACCCCCAACGGGAGGGGTATGGCCTCAGGGCAGCCGACGTGGATGATGGGGGTAGCAGGAACCACTCAGAGACGATGCGGTGTAGTTCAGGGTCTTTACTGGTGACAAAGATAGACCCTCCCGGAGTACTTGCTAGCAATCGGGGCCTGGTCAGTCCTTGAGCAGATGGGATCTCCCCTGGCCAGGCGGAGTTGTAGGCCTTCCCAACTAACTGTACTCTTCTGGCTACCTTGCTAGAGGCGGGTAAAAGTAGCCCACGTCCCTGAGTGTACCGTGTGGTGCTGGGTAGAGATTAGTCCCCACAGCCTCGGACTCCGGGTCCGGTGATACTTCTCAGTCAGGGCGAGCTCTGCAGCTGCCAGCCCCTGACTCCTTGTAACACTGCTCCCACAGAGCTCCTGATGTTCTGTTCCTATATTTGCTTCTTTTCTCTGTCTCTACTTCTTCTCTACTTACTAACCCTGCCTCAGCCCTAGGTTTATATAGGGGAAGTTCTTCCCCTCCCAGGACTGGGCAGGAGGTGTGGCATGCATAGGATCCCTGACCAAGAGACCTCCCACCTGCTCTCAGACGTAATATCTCTATCACTGTGGCAACCAGACCCCTGGGGTGTCACATATGTACCATCCTGACAAACTTTGAGGAGTCCACCGAGTGGTGATGACGCCATCATTAACGTCAGCATCCCACTTGTCTGTCTTTTGCAACGCTCTCTGCAGAGATATAAAGAGGAGGCATTGCAGCCAGAGTATGATGACATGGATCAAGAAGCCGTAATGGGCGATTACACACAGCCCAGCCTCATCTCATCCCAACGTGCATTGGGGGATAATGAGGGAGAGGAGGAGGAGGAGGAAGAACAGGAGCTGGTATCATGCGCTGTAGACGGTAGTACCTGTACAACTGTCATACAGTCGGTTCAGCTTGGGTGGCCTGAGGACAGGGGGGAGGAGGAGAGCATGCTCAGTCCTCATCTTGGTGAGGACACGGAAGTCTTGCCCGTTACCAGTCTGGCACGCATGGCTGACTTTATGTTACGCTGCCTTAACCGTGACCCACGCGTTGTCAAAATGTTGGGTGACAGTCATTACTGGTTGGTGACACTTTTAGACCCCCGCTACAAGGAGAACTTTCACTCTCTTATTCCTGAGGTGGAGAGGTCTACAAAAATGTGGCAGTAGCAGAAGGCCCTTGCTGCAGAACTGTTCAAAAAACTCCCATCTGCGCACGCTAGCGGCAGAGGTCACAGTCTGTTAACCAACCAAGGCGTACAGGCGAGAGAGATGCAACTCCAATCCAGCAGAGGCAGGGGAACACTGTCAACATTCTGGGACAGATTTCTGAGACCCGCCCAGCTTACAGGCCCTGAGGCGTGGGGTACTCTCACAAGGAGTGGAAAGTTTCAAAAGATGGTGAGGGAGTACCTTGCCGACCATACCAGCGTCCTCCGTGATTCCTGTGTGCCTTTTAATTATTGGGTATCCAAGCTGGACACTTGGAATGAAAACGCTCTGTATGCCTTGGAGGTCCTGGCCTGCCCGGCCACTAGCGTGTTATCGGAGCGTGTTTTTAGTGCCGCTGGGGGAATTATAACTGATAAGCGCACTCGCCTGTCAACTGACAATGCTGACAAGCTGACCCTTATCAAAATGAACAAGAGCTGGATTGGGCCAGACTTCTTATCACCACCAAATGACAGCAGAGTAACATAAAGTCAAATCCACTGTGTTATGTCGGGAGGTGTATTCCCATGCACCGCTTTACACCCACACATGGGTATATGCTTCCTAATTTCGGCTGTTTTTTGGTCTTCTCCTTATCCTCAGCCTCCACCACCACTATACCACCAGGGTGACCGTGGTCCGTGTTGCCAGCACTGTAAGTTCCTCCTTCTTAATTTTTGGCAGCATTTGCTTGGAAGGCATAGGCAAAGACTATGGGAAACCCACTCCCCAATAGTGGAAATAATGTTTTAATATGCTGTACTGCATGGCTCTTGTAAGGGGCATTAAAATTGTCTTGTTAAGCTACTGCGACTTCCACCACTTTTCCAAGTGGCATTGATATTGTTATTTTATTCCACTGCGACCTCCACCATTCTTCCAAGGGGCATTAAAACCGTCTTGTTAAGCTACTGCGACCTCCACCACTTTTCCAAGGGGAATTGATGTTGTCTTTTTGTTCCACTGCGACCTCCACCATTTTTCCAAGGGGCATTAAAACCGTTTTGTTAAGCTACTGCGACCTCCACCACTTATCCAAGGGGCATTGATATTGTGTTTTTATTCCACTGCGACCTCCACCATTCCTCCAAGGGGCATTAAAACCGTCTTGTTAAGCTACTGCGACCTCCACCACTTTTCCAAGGGGTATTGATTTTGTCTTTTTATTCCACTGCGACCTCCACCATTCTTCCAAGGGGCATTAAAACCGTCTTCTTAATCTTCTGCGACCTCCACAACTCTTCCAAGGGGCATTGATATTGTCTTTTTATTCCACTGTGACCTCCACCATTCTTCCAACGGGTATTAAAACCGTAATGTTAAGCTACTGCGACCTCCACCACTTTTCCAAGGGGCATTGATATTGTCTTTTTATTCCACTGCAACCTCCACCATTCTTCCAAGGGGCATTAAAACCATCTTGTTAAGCTACTGCGACCTCCACCATTCTTACAAGGGGCATTAAAACCATCTTGTTAAGCTACTGCGACCTCCACCACTTTTCCAAGGGGCATTAAAAACCGTCTTGTTAAGCTACTGCGACCTCCACGTCTCTTCCAAGGGGCATTAAAACCGTTTTGTTAAGCTACTGCGACCTCCACCACTTTTCCAAGGGGCATTGATATTGTCTTTTTATTCCACTGCGACCTCCACAATTCTTCCAAGGGGCATTAAAACTGTCTTGTTAAGCTACTGCGACCTCCACCATTCTTCCAAGGGGCATTAAAACTGTCTTGTTAAGCTACTGCAACCTCCACCACTTTTCCAAGGGGCATTGATGTTGTCTTTTTAATTCCACTGCGACCTCCACCATTATTCCAAGGGGCATTAAAACTGTCTTGTTAAGCTACTGTGACCTCCTCCATTCTTCCAAGGGGCAATAAAACTGTCTTGTTAAGCTACTGCGACTTCCACCACTTTTCCAAAGGGCATTAAAACCGTCTTGTTAAGCTACTGTGACCTCCACGTCTCTTCCAAGGGGCATTGAAACCTTCTTGTTAAGCTACTGCGACCTCCACCACTCTTCCAAGGGGCTTTGATATTGTCTTTTTATTCCACTGCGACCTCCACCATTCTTCCAAGGGGCATTAAAACAGTCTTGTTAAGCTACTGCGACCTCCACCACTTCTCCAGGGGGCATTAAAACCATCTTGTTAAGCTACTGCGACCTCCAACACTTTTCCAAGGGGCATTAAAACCGTCTTGTTAAACCACTCTGAACTCCACAGCTCTTCCAATGGGCATTGAAATGTTGTTTTTAATTACCTTTAACCTCCACGACTCTTCCAACGGGCATTGCATTTCCTCCTAATTTTAGTCAGCTTTTGCTTTTCAATGCATAGGCAAACACTAAGGGAGACCCACTCCCCAATAATGGGTAGAAGGTTTTTAGTATGCTGTAATCCACGACTGTTTCAGGCGGCATTGCAGTTCCTCAGAATTTTTCGAAAGCCTTCCATTCACTGCTTAGGCCAACAGTGTACAGGAGACCCAGTTGCTATAAATGGAAAAAAAGTTTTAGTTAAGGCCCTCTGACCTCCATGTCACTTCCAAGGGGCATTGGAGTGCCTCGAAATTTATGGTAGGCATTGCACTCACTGTATACCCTATAACTGTGCAGCCAAACCGCTCCTTTTGGTACAGAAACATATCCTACAAGACATGTGTGTTTGACTGGCCTGATATTGATGTGAATGGTCCCTGTTCCACCTGCTCTTTCTCTTTCTTGCATTCCAAGGAACAGAAAGCTAAGGAGATCGATGGCCTCATGATCATGAATAACTTACTCGTTGTGTAGGAGGCCGACCACTGCTGCAGTCTACCTTCTGAACTTTGTGTTGAAGCCTGATTGACCCAGGACCCGCAATCCTCTGTCTGGAAGACGTGTTTCATCCCAGTGTCCAACTGTGTCCTGGCTTCCACAATATTAACCCAGTGTGAAGGCGTCAGTCAGATGGACCATCCCTGGCCACATTCACTTGTCCACGTGTTTGTGGTTAGGCTGTCCTTCAAATAGGGGCAGTTGGGGACCGTTTATAGACTCCCGGCCTCCCCCAGGTGGCTGGGGACCTTGTGTGGGCACCCGGCCGCGGGCTGGCTGTGGACCATGTATGGACACCTGTCCGCCCCTTGGCGGCTGGGGACCGAGCGTGGACACCCGGCCGCCGGGCGCCTGGGGACTGAGTATGGATACCAGGCTGCCGACGCAGCCATGACATGGTGGCCAGATTCCGTCTCCACATGCCTAAAAGGCCCAATTTCAAGTGCAAGCAAGCTAGCAGAATGGTATTGCAGCTTGGAGGTGGGTGGGTGGCAGCTGCACACTTACGCTTGCATTCCAAGTAAACAAAGCAGATGCTAACTTCTATCATCATCATCATGCTCCTCACCTTGGCACTCTCAACTCCCCTGATGGAGAAGCCAGGGCCCACCGGAGGAGTCTGGTTCTCTGGTCGGCTCGTCCAATGCTGCCCTAAAGCAGGCCAGGCTAAGAAACGTGTGGGGAAGGTTACCGGGACAAATAGGGGCGGCTGGGGACGGTTTATGGACACCCGGACCCCCTGGCGGCTGGGGACCGAGCGTGGACACCCGACCACGGGGCGGCTGGGGGCTGAGTATGGATACCAGGCCGCCGACGCAGCCATGACACGGTGGCCGGCGTCTGCCTCCACATGCCTAAAAGGCCCAATTTCAAGTGCAAACAAGATAGCAGTATGGTATTGCAGCCTGGGGGTGGGTGGGTGGCAGGTTTCACACTTACGCTTGCATTAAAAGAAAACAAAGCAGATGCTAACTTCTATCATCATCATCATGCTACTCACTAGAGATGAGCGGTGTTCGACTCGAACTGTTCGCCAATCTCAAATTCGAGCTGTTTTGGGCGGTGTTCGAGCCGTTCGGCGAACACGAACAATTTTAAAAAAATTCGGCTGTTCGAGGTTATGTTCGATAACTGTTCGTGCACCAAAATCATAACTGGATTTTTTCTCAGTAATGCTGAAAATTAATGTTAATATGCAGTTTGAGTGTACAACGGGGCGGGGAGAGGGGCAGGGGATGGATCTCTGCAGGAATAATGAAGATCTCCATTTTTTTTTCTCTTTCCCGCATTTACAGTGGGGAGGTGCAATCTGTCAGCCTATCAGCAGCGCACACACGGAGCGAACTGCTTTTTTTCACACAAGCAAGGGCATGTGTCATTGGCAGTGTATGTCACATGTCTTTGCCCTATAAGACCCAGTCATTTTCCACGTAGCCACCATTTTCTCACTGCTGCAGCTGCGTGTTAGACGGCACCGCTGTTGCTGTGTGCGCTATACTTTGAGTGTTAATTTCAAGCCAATTTTCGCACAAATCTACAGATAGCTTGGGAGTAGGGAAAAGCTGTGATTGCAGTCCTTTTGAGGCCTAGGTTACATCATTTCCTATGACTTTTTTCAGGCAGGTCTGTGCTCTTAAATAGATAGGTTGGTAGTAAAGACTAATTGTAATTGCAGTCCTTTTGAGAACTAGGTTACATCAATTCCTATCACTTTTTGCCAGGCACGTCTGTGCCAGTGCTGTGCAAGTTTTTTTCACAGCATTTGGCTAAATCTAGCTAAGCAAATCCTTTTTGGCCTCTTGCAGAGTGTGTTAGTCAGTGAAGAAGCCTATCTGTGTTGCAAGCTACACCACCTGTGTATAGAATACAAATTTTTTTACTGCACCTAGCCAAGTAAAACCTTTTGGGCATAGCATCATTCTATTAGTCCATCTATACTAACCTCCACCAGGTTGAAAATTCAAAATAATTTTTATCTGCATCTAGCTCTGAAAAAATATTTGGGCTTGTAGCAGTGTGTGGGACTTGTTCTATTAGTCCATCTATACCAACCTCCACCAGGTTGCAAATTCAAAATAATTTTTATCTGCATCTAGCTCTGAAAAAATATTTGGGCTTGTAGCAGTGTGTGAGATTTGTTCTATTAGTCCATCTATACCAACCTCCACCAGGTTTCAAATTCAAAATAATTTTTATCTGCATCTAGCTTGGAAAAAATATTTGGGCTTCTAGCAGTGTGTGGGACTTGTTCTATTAGTCCATCTATACTAACCTCCACCAGGTTGCAAATGCAAAATAATTTTTATCTGCATCTAGCTCTGAAAAAATATTTGGGCTTGTAGCAGTGTGTGGGACTTGTTCTATTAGTCCATCTATACCAACCTCCACCAGGTTGCAAATTCAAAATAATTTTTATCTGCATCTAGCTCTGAAAAAATATTTGGGCTTGTAGCAGTGTGTGGGACTTGTTCTATTAGTCCATCTATACCAACCTCCACCAGGTTTCAAATTCAAAATAATTTTTATCTGCATCTAGCTCTGAAAAAATATTTGGGCTTGTAGCAGTGGGTGGGACTTGTTCTATTAGTCCATCTATACTAACCTCCACCAGGTTGCAAATTCAAAATAACTTTTACCTGCATCTAGCTCTGAAAAAATATTTGGGCTTGTAGCAGTGGGTGGGACTTGTTCTATTAGTCCATCTATACCAACCTCCACCAGGTTGCAAATTCAAAATAATTTTTATCTGCATCTAGCTCTGAAAAAATATTTGGGCTTGTAGCAGTGTGTGGGACTTGTTCTATTAGTCCATCTATACCAACCTCCACCAGGTTTCAAATTCAAAATAATTTTTATCTGCGTCTAGCTCTGAAAAAATATTTGGGCTTGTAGCAGTGGGTGGGACTTGTTCTATTAGTCCATCTATACTAACTTCCACCAGGTTGCAAATTCAAAATAATTTTTAAATGCATCTAGCTCTGAAAAAATATTTGGGCTTGTAGCAGTGTGTGGGACTTGTTCTATTGGTCCAACCAATACCAACCTCCACCAGGTTTCAAATTCAAAAAAATTTTTATATGCATCTAGCTCTTAAAAAATATTTGGGCTTGCAGCAGTGGGTGGGACTTGTTCTATTAGTCCATCTATACTAACCTCCACCAGGTTGCAAATTAAAAATAATTTTTATCTGCATCTAGCTGTGAAAAAATATTTGGGCTTGTAGCAGTGTGTGGGACTTGTTCTATTAGTCCATCTATGCTAACCTCCACCAGGTTGCAAATTCAAAATAATTTTTATCTGCATCTAGCTCTGAAAAAATATTTGGGCTTGTAGCAGTGTGTGGGACTTGTTCTGTTAGTCCATCTATTCTAACCTCCACCAGGTTGCAAATTCAAAATATTTTTTATCTGCATCTAGCTCTGAAAAAATATTTGGGCTTGTAGCAGTGTGTGGGACTTGTTCTATTAGTCCATCTATACTAACCTCCACCAGGTTGCAAATTCAAAATAATTTTTATCTGCATCTAGCTCTGAAAAAATATTTGGGCTTGTAGCAGTGTGTGGGACTTGTTCTATTAGTCCATCTATACTAACCTCCACCAGGTTGCAAATTCAAAATAATTTTTATCTGCATCTAGCTCTGAAAAAATATTTGGGCTTGTAGCAGTGTGTGGGACGTGTTCTATTAGTCCATCTATACTAACCTCCACCAGATTGCAAATTCAAAATAATTTTTATCTGCATCTAGCTCTGAAAAAATATTTGGGCTTGTAGCAGTGGGTGGGACTTGTTCTATTAGTCCATCTATACTAACCTCCACCAGGTTGCAAATTCAAAATAATTTTTATCTGCATCTAGCTCTGAAAAAATATTTGGGCTTGTAGCAGTGTGTGGGACTTGTTCTATTAGTCCATCTATGCTAACCTCCACCAGGTTGCAAATTCAAAATAATTTTTATCTGCATCTAGCTCTGAAAAAATATTTGGGCTTGTAGCAGTGTGTGGGACGTGTTCTATTAGTCCATCTATACTAACCTCCACCAGATTGCAAATTCAAAATAATTTTTATCTGCATCTAGCTCTGAAAAAATATTTGGGCTTGTAGCAGTGTGTGGGACTTGTTCTTTTAGTCCATCTATACTAACCTCCACCAGGTTGCAAATTCAAAATAATTTTTATCTGCATCTAGCTCTGAAAAAATATTTGGGCTTGTAGCAGTGTGTGGGACTTGTTCTATTAGTCCATCTATACTAACCTCCACGACCTGTGTATGTAATAAAATTGTTTTACTGCATCTAGCCCAGCCAATACTTTTGAGCTAATACCACAGTTTGGCCACTCAGCTCTGCTCGGTTCCCATCCATTGTTTTTTGTGCAAACAACTCCAGAGTTGTCAATTAGTTAACCACCAAAATGAGTGGAAAAAGGCCTGCTGCTGGTGGAAAAGGCATTAGGCGTGTTGGGAAGGGAAAAAAAGGTTGTGTCCGTGGGGTAGGTGTTAAAGCAACGGTAACATCTGCAGAAGAAGACCATCTTCCAGCCAAACTAAGATGTCTACTTCTTTTAGCGGACAATGTGATAAGATCCCTTTCTTACGGCCATGCCAATCTCTACAAATTCCAGATGAGGCACAAAAACAGCAGGTGCTTCAACGGATATCAATTGCTCCTTTAAGTGGGCTCTCCTCCACCTCAACTTCAACATCACAAATACTCCAGTCCTCAGAAGTGTCACCCCAATTGCACTTGCTTCCTCACAGCTCCCAAGTCTCCAGCTGTCCGTCTGAGTATGGGGTAGAACAGATGGTTGAGTCTGCAGAGCTGTTTACTCATACTATAGCCTGGGAATCAGAGGTCGGCTCCAGCGCTTCTGTGAATCCAGACGAGGAAATGATCTGCACTGATGCCCAGAATCTTTATGAGTCGGATCCAGGACTAGACGCAGAAGGTTCTGACCATTATGTAGACCCTCGTTCCCAAACTGTAACTCCTGTTGGTGGAGACAATGAGGAAGACGATGATGAGACTCAAATACCTGATTGGAGCGACAACTTTAGTTTTTTGTCAGGGCAGGAAGAGTTTGGCTCTGAGGACGACGGGTGTGATAACACACAGGGTGATGATGACGAGGTTGGAGATCCCACTTACTGTCAACCCACAGTCAGCCAGTCGATGAGGTCAGCAGAGCAGGTGGAGGAGGATGCTAGTGACGACAAGGTCAGGTTGTGCCTTCATGGACAGAGACGTAGTACTGGAAGCACGTCAACAACTGCATCCTCAAACACAACTCTGCCTCTCACCACAAGTTGTGGTGGCTCTTCTGGTCGCATGGGTGCTAAGCCTTGCATAGACTGGGCATTTTTTCAGATCGATAAGGATGACTCAACTTGTGTTATCTGTAACATTTGTCAGCAAACGCTAAGTAGAGGCCAAAAAATACATAGTTTGAGTACTTCATGCATGAACCGGCACATGTATATGAAGCATAAGTTGCAGTGGGAAGCTCACTGTGCTACAATGCGGCCTAGTCAGCCGGGCCAACCACCGTCTGCCACATCTTGTGCATCCGTGGCCTCTTCATCCTCTGTGACTGGGGGGACAGCAGTCACACCTGTTTTGGGACGCAGACCTGCCACCTCTTTACCCGCAACAGCCAGCGTGATTGGCAGGTCATCATTTTCTTTGGTGGTGGAAACACCAGCTGGTGTTGAGCGCTGTCCGACATCGATAGGTTGCCTTGATCCAAAGGTGGTGCTAACATGTCCTCCTGCATCTTCCTCACAGACCGACAGTTTGCCGGGGACACCCTTCTCAACCCCGTCTAAGCACAACAGCCAGCCCTCGGTCCCTCAGATGTGGACAAGTAAAATACCATTTCCTCCTAGCCATGAGAAAGCTAAGAGGTTGAATTTCACCATCTGCAAGCTCTTGGCTACAGAAATGCTGCCTTTCCGCCTGGTGGACACAGAGGATTTTCGAGACCTTTTGTCCGTCGCAGTGCCCCAGTACCAGATGCCCAGTCGGCACTACTTCTCACAGAACGGTGTGCCTGCGCTCCACCGGCATGTCGCACACAACATCACCGCTTCTTTGAGAAACACTGTGTGTGACAGGGTGCATTTCACCACAGACACTTGGACGAGTAGGCATGGACAGGGGCATTACATGTCGCTGACTGGGCACTGGATAACTATGGTGAAAGCAGGACAAGGGGCTGCTGTCCAAGTCTTGCCGTCCCCACGAGTTGTGTGTCAATCCTCTTTATCTCGAAGTTCCTCCACTGCTTCTGCCTCCTCAGCCTCCTCTCGGTCCTCCACCTGCACCCAAAGCCTGTCTGGTCATGCCACAAGCTTTCTAACTGCGCAGAAGAGATCCTGCACACCTCCTTACTATGCTGGCAGCAGGGCTCAACGTCATCAGGCGGTTTTTACTTTGAAATGTCTGGGAAATGTGAGTCACACAGCTGAGGAGTTGTGGTCACCTCTGGAGAACCAGTTTCATGAATGGTTGTCTCCACTGGACCTGAAACCAGGCAAGGCCATGTGCAACAATGCTGCAAACCTGGGTGCGGCCCTTCGCCGGGGCAATGTCACACACACGCCTTGTATGGCTCACGTGTTGAACCTGGTTGTCCAGCAATTTTTAGCCCACTATCCCGGACTAGATGGCCTTCTGCAGAGGGCACGGTCGCTGTGTGCTCACTTCTGCCGTTCGCATCCCGCAGCTCAGCGACTTACATTTCTACAGAAGTCGTTGGGGCTGCCACTTCACCGGCTAAAATGCGATGTGCCTACCCGGTGGAATTCAACTCTGCACATGTTGCAGCGACTGTGGCAGCACCGACAAGCCCTGGTGCAATACGTTCTGACGTATAGCCTGGGCCAACGAGATCCAGAGGTGGGGCAAATCACGCTGGAGGAGTGTTCTCAGATCAGGGACCTATGCAACCTTCTGCACAGTTTTGAAATGGCGACGAAGATGTTTAGTGCTGACGATGCCATTATCAGCATGACTATTCCGGTGATTTACATGCTGGAGCACATGTTAAACAGAATTCGGAGTCAGGTGGTGGCACAAGAGGAGGTGGAGGAAGTAGAGGAGGAGGAGTTGTATGCGGAAGGGCTAACATCTGCAAGGTCCAGACGGTCGGCAGCACCAAGGCGGCAGGCATGTGAGGGTGGGGGAGATGGTTTTACCAGGGCGCATGGTAGCAGCCAAGCTAGTGAGGAAGGTGCAGGAGCCCAGGAAAAGTGGAGGACGAACTGATGGAAGACTCATCAGATGAGGGAGACCTTGATCACATTTCTGTTGTGCGAGGTTGGGGGGAGAGGGCAGAGGAAGGAAGCATGATTGTTACCTCGCCACCAACACAACAGACACTTGGTACTCCTGGATGCGCAAGACACATGAGTGCCTTCTTGCTGCACTACCTGCAACATGACCCTCAAATTGTGAGAATTAGAAATAATCCTGACTACTGTGGTCGCCACACTCTTAGATCTTACGTGTGCTTTTCCACAAAACACTAGTGGTGCACGTAGTGAATCTCACAGTTCCAACTTGCCAACCGTGGGACCGTCGAGTGTTCAGCACTCAAAACGTAACAGAAACACAGTATCTGCTGGTAACATCAATTTTGCGGAATCATTTCACCACTTTTTTAGCCCATCCTTTGCAAGGCCACAGCAGACAAGAAGTCTGACACATAGTCAACGCCTAGAGACGATGGTACAGGAGTATCTCCAAGTAAACATTGAAGCCATGACTGTGTCACTGGACCCTTGCTCTTTTTGGGCTTCCAATCTGGGTACATGGCCGGAGCTCGCCACTTACGCCTTGGAGATCTTGTCATGCCCCACAGCCAGCGTTCTGTCTGAACGTGTGTTCAGCGCTGCTGGTGGTGTGCTGACAGATAAGCGCACGTGGCTCTCCACTGATAATGTAGACAGACTCACGTTCATAAAGATGAACAAATCATGGATCCGAAAGGACTTTTCTACCCCTGTGTCATCCTGGGGAGAGTAAAAGCTTGATGATTTGTTAAAATCACCTCACCAACCGTTTTAAGCTTTCAAATTACTAATCATGTTTATCTGTATCTTGGCTGGAAAATAATTTGGGCCTTGTAGCAGTGTGCAGTACTGATTCTATTAGGCCATCTATACTAAACTCCACCAGATTTAAAATTACTAATCATGTTTATCTGTATCTTGGCTGGAAAATAATTTGGGCCTTGTAGCAGTGTGCAGTACTGATTCTATTAGGCCATCTTGACTGTGACATCACTGTGCATTGAGCTCCAGACAGGAAGAGGAAGAGGAGGAGCCTGTTCGTTCTGGGAGTTTGTGCTGCTGTAGGAGCTGGGAAGGAGGGAAAAACATCTCCAGGACTTTTTCATCTGACCCCTTCCCAGCTACAGAGAGAGCACGTGACCTTGAAGTGAGAGCGCGCGTGGGGTGTGAGCACGTGGGCTGTGGTGTGGCTGTGGTGAGCGGCGGGCGGCGAGGTCCGACTCGGCTCGCGGCCCTCCGGCGAGGGAGCCAGGCGGAGGTGACAGAGTGGACCGGGTGGACCGGTAGGAGGCGACCGGAGGGACGAGCGCAAGAGAGCGCTGTGATAGCGTGCAGCGCCGGCCGGCGGAGGGCGCCAGGTGGTGGTGACCAGGAGGTGACCAGGAGGATTGGTAAGAGGCGACCGGAGGGGCGAGCGCGCTGTGATAGTGTGCAGCGTCCCTAGAGGAGGTGAGTGAGGGGCAGGAGGCCGCGATAAGCGGCCCTACTGAACCCGAGTGTGTACTGTACTGTACTGTATTGTATTTGTATTTGTATTGTAATTGTATTATACTTAAGTGCTCCCCCCCGGCCTTATTTAAATTAATCCCCTGTCCATACTTGATCGATCTCCCCCCTTTCCATATTTAATACAACTTCCCCGGCCATCTTTAGTGATCCCCCAGTCCATATTTAATTGATCACCCCCATCCATATTTAAATTGATCCCCTGATCACCCCCCGTCCATACACCTATATATAAATAATTGTGTTTTGTACTTGTGTATATATATACTGACTGTATCCCCATATTTAGAATGACGTCCATGTTGGCCGAAGCCGTGCAGTGTACATCTTGCGCAATGTATGCATTCTGTGAGCAACCGCTCGAGGATCCATACTGCTGCGAGAGATGTGAGCATATCGTGCACTTGGAAGCCCAACTTCTGGATCTAAGTGCTCAGAAAGCGATACTGTGGAGCATCGACAACATGGAACGGAGTTTGCTGCTCACCGAGCAGACACTCAATGGGTCAATACTGGGGGTGGAGCATAGAGGGGAAGTGCAGGCTGAACAGGCAGGGAGCTGGATAACAGTTAGGAGGGATAGAGGGAAGAAGTATAGGAAGGCTGGTTCAGAACCGGCATTATTGGAGCACGACAAATCCTCTGACCGCCGGGGGAGTGTATGCTTCAGTAATGAGGGGGAGGGGGGAAGTGTAGGGCAGACAAGACAGGTCCTGGTAGTGGGTGACTCTATTATTAGGGGGACAGACAGGGCAATCTGTCACAAAGACGGGGATCGCCGAACGGTGTGCTGCCTCCCTGGCGCTCGAGTCCGGCACATCGCGGATCGGGTTGACAGGTTACTGGGTGGGGCTGGCGAAGACCCAGCGGTCATGGTCCACATCGGCACCAATGACAAAGTGAGTGGTAGATGGAGGGTCCTTTAAAATGATTTCAGGGACCTAGGTAGGAAGCTTAGGGCAAGGACCTCCAAGGTAGTTTTCTCAGAAATACAACCAATCCCGCGAGCCACACAGGAGCGCCAACGGGAAGTTAGGGAGGTGAATAAGTGGCTAAAGAGTTGGTGCAAGGCAGAAGGGTTTGGGTTCATGGAGAACTGGGCCGACTTCGCGGTCGGCTACAGGCTCTACCGTAGGGACGGGCTGCACCTCAATGGGGAGGGTGCAGCGGTGCTGAGGAAGAAGATGGCTAATAGGTTGGAGGAGTTTTTAAACTAGAGACGGGGGGGGAAACCAAGGAAATAGATGGGATGTGAGGCAAGCAAGGGGGAAGGGGAGAAGTGAATATAATGAGGGTGGAGAGGGGGGTGGGGATAGTACAGTTAGATCGTTAGAGAAGAATAGGATGCTAAATAACCCCAAAGTTTTATCTTGCATGCTGACCAACGCAAGAAGCCTGACCAATAAGGCGGATGAGCTGCGGGCGCTTATATCGGAGGAGAGGTATGACATCGTAGGTATAACAGAGACTTGGCTAGACGATAGCTACGACTGGGCGGTAAATTTATTAGATTATAGTTTATTTAGAAGGGACCGGAAACAGGGGAAAGGCGGAGGAGTCTGCTTATATGTAAAGTCATGTCTAAAGCCCAGACTAATTGAAGATATAACAGAGGGAGAAGAGGGGGTCGAGTCCATGTGGGTAGAGATAGAGGGGGCAAAAAACAATAATAAAATATTACTGGGGGTCTGCTATAAGCCACCAAATATAACAGAGGAGAATGAGAATCTGCTATTAGGACAAATATACAAAGTAGCAAAACATAATGAAGTGATTGTAATGGGGGATATCAACTACCCGGATATTGACTGGGAAACAGAAACCTGTAGATCTCAGAAAGGAAAAAGGTTCTTGACAAATATTAAGGATAATTATCTCTCCCAACTAGTGCAGGAACCAACAAGAGGGAAGGCCGTGTTGGACTTAATATTGACTAATAGGCCTGATAGAATAACTGAGGTACAGATAGGGGGGCACCTAGGCAATAGCGATCATAATATTATCGACTTCAAAATGCCCTTCAGTAGGGTTATCAGTAAGGGAACAACAAAAACATTAAACTTTAGGAGGGCGAAGTTTGATCAGCTGATAGAAAACCTTCAACTTATTGACTAGGACAAAGTACTTAATCAAAGGAATACGAATAGTAAATGGGAAACCTTCAAAAGAATTCTGAATACTCAGTGCGAGAGGTGTATACCGTATGGGAATAAAAGGGCCAGAAATAAGAGGAAACCAATATGGTTGAACAAGAACGTAAAAGGGGTGTTAAATAGCAAAAAAGAGGCATTCAAGAGATTAAAACAGGAAAACAGTAAGGAGGCACTAATGTGTTTACGAGAACCTGTAAAAAACAAATAAAAATAGCGAAGGAGGAAACAGAGAGACGTATTGCTAGGGAAAGTAGATCAAATCCCAAACTGTTCTTTACATATATAAATAGTAAAAGGATTAAATCGGATAATATTGGACCGATAAAAAGTGAGGAAGGCAAAATCATAGAGAAAGATGAGGATAAAGCTAATCTATTAAATAATTTTTTTTCGACAACTTTCACAAAAGAAATAGAACTAACAGGAGAAATGAGAAGTGAAAAGCTTAATCCTCCACTAAGTATGACAAATCTAACCCAAGCTGGGGTACAGAAACGCCTCAGTAACATTAAAATAAACAAATCACCAGGACCTTATGGCATACACCCACGGGTACTAAGGGAACTAAGTAATGTGATAGACAGACCGTTATATCTTATATTTAAGGACTCTGTTGAGACTGGGTCTGTACCACTTGATTGGCGACAGGCGAATGTAGTGCCAATATTCAAAAAGGGAGCAAAAAGTGACGCCGGAAACTATCAGCCGGTGAGTCTGACGTCCGTTGTGGGCAAAATTTTTGAAAGCTTCATTAAAGAGGCAATTACGGAGCATCTTGATGCTAATAATCTTTTAATCCCGAACCAACATGGATTCATGAGGAATCGCTCCTGCCAAACAAACCTGATTGACCTCTACGAGGAGGTTAGCTCTCGAGTAGATCAGGGGGAACCAGTGGATGTCGTGTATCTCGACTTCTCAAAAGCGTTCGATAGCGTGCCACATAATAGGTTGGTATACAAAATGAGAATGATGGGGCTGGGGGAAAATGTTTGCAAGTGGGTAGCTAACTGGCTAAGGGATAGAAGACAGAGGGTGGTTATAAATGGAATATACTCAGATTGGGTAAGCTTCACTAGTGGGGTACCACAGGGGTCTGTACTAGGCCCAATGTTATTTAATATCTTTATTAACGACATAGTCAACGGGATAAATAGTAAAATATCAATATTTGCAGATGACACAAAGTTATGTAAAACAATTAATACAAAAGAGGACAGTGCAGACCTACAGAGGGATTTGGATAAGCTGGGTAGGTGGAGCATTAAATGGCAAATGAGGTTTAACGAGGAGAAATGTAAGGTCATACATATGGGAAGGAAAAATGGAAGTCACCAGTACTCACTGAATGGGAAATCATTGGGGAATTCAGAGATGGAGAAGGACTTGGGCATCTTGATTGATAGCAAACTAAATTGGAGTGCCCAAAGTCAGGCCGCTGCTGTAAGGGCAAACAGGGTAATGGGATGTATCAGAAGAGGTATAGCTGCAAAGGATGAGAACATTGTTCTTCCACTGTACAAAGCACTGGTCAGACCACACTTGGAATACTGTGCTCAGTTATGGGCCCCAATATATAGAAAGGATATAAATGAGCTTGAAAAGGTACAAAGGAGGGCAACAAAATTAATAAAGGGAATGGAGGGACTGCAATACCCAGAGAGGTTGGCAAAACTAGGACTATTCAGCCTGGAAAAGAGAAGGTTGAGGGGGGACATAATAAATGTGTACAAATATGTTAGGGGACAGTATAGAGATCTTGCCCGGGATTTGTTCAAAAGGAGGGATATTACGGTAACAAGAGGGCATTCACTAAGACTGGAAGAGAAAAGGTTTCAGCACCAGCATAGGAAGGGGTTCTTTACGGTAGGAGCAGTGAGAATATGGAATTCACTGAGTGAGGAGACGGTAATGTCGGATTCACTACACCAGTTCAAGCGGGGACTGGATGCATTTCTAGATATCAGGCAGATTTCAGCGTATACTTAAAAATAAAATAAAATAGTATGTTGATACAGGGATTTATTCTGACTGCTCGTTTCAGAGTCGGGAGGGAATTTTTCCTCAGGTGAAGATTGGCTAAATCATACAGAACTAACAGGTCGAACTTGATGGACGCAAGTCTTTATTCGGCTTTACAAACTATGTTACTATGTTACTATCTATGCTAAACTTCACCAGATTTAAAATTACTAATCATGTTTATCTGTATCTTGGCTGGAAAATAATTTGGGCCTTGTAGCAGTTTTCAGTATTGATTCTATTAGGCCTTCTATACTAAGCTCCACCAGCTTTCAAATTAATAATAATTTTTAGCTGCATCTAGCCCTGAAAATAATTTTGGGGCTCCTAGATGCGCAAGACACATGAGTGCCTTCTTGCTGCACTACCTGCAACATGAACCTCAGATTGTCAGAATTCAAAATAATCCTGACTACTGGGTTGCCACACTCTTAGATCCCCCACACTCTTCGATCAACCTTTTCATTTTAATAAAGAACAAAAAAAATGGTAATTTTTTAAATTATAAGCATTAGCAGGTTATTAGAAACTGAAATCAAACAGTTTTCAACTCAAAACTTTATTCTAGGTGATGTTACATTTGCACATAGGACCCCTTGTTTGAAAGGAGCTTCTGAACTCTCTCGTCCATTGAATTTGTCAGGTTTTGGATGGTTTCTGCTTCAATTGTATTGCATGAGGACAGAATACCCTCCCAGAGCTGTTGCTTAGATGTGAACTGCCTCCCGCCATCATAGACACTCCTTTTGATGATGCTCCAGAGGTTCTCAATGGGGTTGAGGTCAGGGGAGCATGGGGGCCACACCATAAGTTTGTCCCCTTTTATGCCCATATCAGCCAGAGATGCAGATGTGTTATGTGCAGCATGAGATGGTGCATTATCATGCATAAAAATGATCTTGCTGCGGAATACACGGTTCTTCTTCTTGAACCATGGCAGGAAGTGCTGTTTGAGAAACTCCACATACATTATGGAGTTCATCTTTACCCCTTCAGGGATCCTAAAGGGGCCGACAATCTCTCTCCCCATGATTCCAGCCCAAAACATTACTCCACCTCCTCCTTGTTGGCACCGTAGCCGTGTTTGCATGGGGTGTCCATCAACCAGCCATCCTCCACTCCATCCATCTGGACCATCGAGCGTTGCACGGCACTCATCGGTGAACAAAACAGTTTTGAAGTCAGTCTTCATGTATTGTTTGGCCCACTGGAGCCGTTTCTGCTTGTGTACAGTGGATAGAGGAGGTTGACAGGATGGCTTACGCACAGCTGCAAACCTCTGAAGGACCCTGCATCTTGTTGTTCGGGGGACGTTGGAGGCACCAGCAGCTTCAAAAACTTGTCTGCTGCTATGACAAGGCTTTTTTGCCGCTGGTCTTTTAACCTGACGTAATTGCCTGTAGGAAAGAGTCCTCAATTTTCCCTTATCAGCACGCACACATGTGTACTGTGAATCAGCTACATACTTCTTAATTGTGCGATGATCAGGATGAAGTGTCTTGGCAATGTTGATTGTAGTCATGCGTTGACCTAAACACTCCACAATTTGTTGCTTCTCAGCAGCCGACACATCCTTTTTCTTTCCCATTTTGGCAGAAAATGTAGGCTGCTTAATAATGTGGGATAGCCTTCTTAAGTAATCTTGCCTTTCATTGGACACACCTGCCAAACTATTTAGCACAGGTGTCTGCAATTGCTTACAGTGATATAATGAGCCCTGACACACATCACCATCAATGAGTTTAACTGACAAACAAAAAAATTCTTACCTTATCACTCCTAAACACTTTTTGCATAATAATTTGGAACACAGTGTACATGTGCTTTTCCACAAAACACCAGTGGTTCATGTAGTGAATCTTACAGTTCTAACTTGCCAACCGTGGTCTGTATGGAGTTGTTCAATAAAGGGCCGAAAATTAAGATAACATAGATGGGAGAGGTCTCTATGAATAGGAATTCCTAAGTATTTGATACCCTGTGAGCACCAGGCAAAGGGAAAGTTGGACTGGATGGAATGCTGTATGGATTTGGGGAGGGAGACATCGAGGGCCTCAGACTTCGCTGCATTGATTTTAAAATTTGACCATGTAACAAAGTGATCTATTTCAGCCATAACAGCAGGGATGGATATATGTGATTGAGTGATATATACTAGGACATCATCAGCAAATGCAGAGCACTTGTACTCGGTGCCTCCCACCTCAATCCACCTAATATTGGGGTTATGGCGAATTAATGGGATTAGGTGCTCCGTCACTACGATGTATAAGAGAGGGGACAGAGGACATCCCTGCCTTGTCCCATTGGTGATTATGAAAGGTGATGAAAATGTTCCATTTATCTTCAGCCTAGGTGACGTATTGCGATACAGGGCCGTGATTTTGCCTATAAAAGGGTCCCCTAAACCCCTACCCCAAGCTTTTTAAGAGAATAATATATGGCGTGCCAAGAGACTCTATGGAATGCTTTCTCAGCATCCAACGAGAGTATCTAATTACAAATATTTAACTGCATCTAGCCCAGGAAATACTTTGTGCTTAGTAGAAGTATCTGCTAGTCAGCGGATTATCCCAGCTGTTAAGCAAGCTACACCACCTGTAGTTTGGACACTTAATTTTTTCAAAGGAAATGGTTCGGGCCCCCGAGACACTCAGTGAAGAGCATCGGGGAGGCACACCAAGGCACAGGGGCTGGGACTAGCGGTAGGACGCCTTGCTGTGGACCGTCAAGCTCGATCCTTATAAAAGCTTTTTAACTGCAGCAGCTTTAGTGGACGCTACTGGAGCTGGAACTCTATTTTATTATAAATGTAAAAACAAACTAGTACAAGTAACGAAAACAATTTCCAGCAATATAACCGATACATAAACAATGTATATACAAGGGACCCCACCTGCCTGACAACCACCATACAACCACAGCCTATCCAAACATACCTCAAACTTCCTCCAGACTTACACCTGATTCTGCCGTAACAAAAACAAGAGATGCAGAAGCAAAATACATATAACAAAATATAAACCACATAAACCATATGAAATAACACACAACACTTAAATCATGAGTAACACATAATAACACATACACTACCCCAACTCTCACTATACCCCCAACCCGAACCGGCCTCTAAGTTCTGAAAAAGTCCTTCCGGACTTAGGGCGAACCCCGACAGTTTTGGGCCCGGGCCAGTCCAAGTTCATGCTTAACCCCCCTCAAAACCCCCACCCCACCTAACTAACCCCCAAAGTAAAAGAACAATAAGACAACAATAATAATAATAACAACAACAAGAACAATAACAAAAATACCAACCGCACCGGTTCTGTGCTTGTAAACCCTTTTCATGATACCATTCTCAAAACAAAAAGCTACGGTGAGAACTTAGCCCACCACCAGGAGGCTTGGAGCAATCCAGAACTAAGGCACCTGGAAGGAGAAACCCCTCCAGAGACGGGAGGCCCCTGATGCACCCAGCCTTTCATACTCCAAGGAGCGCACCTTCACCAGGTCACCAAGGATGTTGCTACATACCTCACCCACTGGGAGGATTTTACTGCCCGTCGATACTGAACACCGTGCATTCCATGTGAAAAACCTAACCACTAAGCTAACTAGAAAAAGAGTGCACTGGTCCCGTCCACCAAGGTCTCTGAACGCTCCATAGGCCCACTCAGCGTAGGAGAGGCCCGCCAGCCTATGCCAGCCAATGGAAGCACCCACCCTGTTGCATACCTCTGCATTAAAGGGACACTGAAGCAGGAAGTGCTCCATGCTCTCAAGCGTGTCAGCACAACTCTCACGAGGACAATTCCTATCCTGCGAGTTCCTGTACTTCAAGTTGTCCCTCACATACAGCTTACCCTGAAAGCAGCGCCAAGACAAGTCCCAATACTTTGCGGGGATCCGTTTTGAATTTAAAAGACGCAACCCCACCTCCAGATCCTGACTTGGGCAGTCCCTGAGGGCCAGTGGCTTTTGAAAATGGGTCGATAAGATCCTCTCCTCGAGAAGTTTCCTCGTGAGAGTCCTCACCTCCCACACTCCCAAACCCCACCGGCGTATTACTTTCAAAACCGGGGTAACATAAGCCGGGAGATGCCAGTGCGGTGTGCGAAGATCCTTCACACGCCCTCCTGTCTTCCAATCCTGGAAGAAGGACTGCAACCATCCCCTACAGGAGAATACCCACAGAGGAGCCCTCTCTTTCCAGAGGTTTGATACATTTAGCTTAAGAAAGGTGCAAACCAAGAACACTACGGGGTTGACCATATTCAACCCCCCTAGTCTCCTCGTACGGTAAGTAACCTCCCGCTTGACTAGGTTCAGCCTGTTTCCCCATAACAGTTGGAAAAACAGGCTGTAGACCCGCGTCCAGAGAGGCTCTGGCAAAATACAAACGCTGCCTAGATACATTAACAATGGGAGCAGAAAACTTTTGCACAAGCTCACCCTTTCCCTCAGGGTCAAAGACCAACCCTTCCACTGGTCCACTCTCTGGGCGGCAGTTTTAAGTCTACCTTCCCAGTTTTTGGTTGGGTAATCACCCTGGCCAAATTCAACGCTTAGGATCTTGGCATACTCTTGGGGCTCTGGGAGGGTGTCCGGGAGATCAAACCTGGGATCTCCTCCCCCCAGCCAAAGACTCCCACACTTTCTCCGATTGACAATGGAACCAGAGGCCCTGGAGTAGCCCTCCACCTCAGACATCACTGCCCGCACCTCCTCTTCCAAGGAGACAAAACCAGAGACATCATCAGCATAGGCCACTACCTTCAGGGCGGCCTCCCGTTCGCCCGCCTGGTCCATCCTCACCCCCGCTATTGGTCCACGATCCACCCTCCTTATGAAGGGATCAATCGCGAACACATACTGAGAGGACATCCCTGACGAACGCCGGAGCCCACCGCAAAGGCCTATCCAATCCAACCGTTCACAAGTGGGAAACTCTCCGCCCCTCTGTACAATGTCTTCAGCCAGTCCACAAACCTCCCTGGCAGACCATACCTCAGAAGAGCGGACCACAGGTACTCGTGATCAACCCGGTCAAAGGCTTTGGCCTGATACAAGGACAGCAGATACCCCTTCCAGAGGCCAGCCCTACCCTGCTCCACAGCCTCCCGGACACCGAGAACACCACTAAAAGTGCTACGGCCAGGAACACAGCAGTGCTGGGACTCCGAAAGGAGCCGTGGCGCAAACTTCACCAACCTGTTAAAGAGTACTTTAGCCAAAACCTTCCTGTCCACATTGAGAAGTGCTATGGGTCTCCAGTTCTCAATGTGCGACGGATCCTTTCCCTTAGAAAGAAAGATCAAAGCTGACCTCCTCATTGATCTCGGAAGAGTGCCCGAGGAGAGACACTCATTAAAAACCTGAGTCAATAAGGGGACCAAAAGGTCCTTAAGGGTCTTGTAGAACTCCGACGTTAAGCCGTCCGGACCTGGTGATTTTTTGAGCTGGAGCCCGTCAATCGCCAGTCTAACTTCCTCTTCTTTGATCTCATCCACCAAGACATCGAGCGAGGGGTCTACCCCTGATTCAGGAATGGCCTCAGCCAGGAAAGCCGACGTCTCATCTCGATCCATCTCCTTCCTTCCCAAGAGATGTGAGTAAAAGGATCTGACGACCTCCAAGATCCCTGACCTGGACCTGGTCAGGGATCCTGTACTGTCCCTCAGACCCACCACTATCTTACTACTCACTGACATCTTGCAGTTTCTGTAAGGGTCGGGTGAGCGATGCTTCCCGAAGTCCCTCTCAAAAACCAAAGATGTGTGCCTATCATACTGACATCTCTTGAGTAAGGCTTCCACCCTGGTGATGTCCTCACGGCCACCCCCAGTCGAGACAAGTCCCTCGAGTTTCCTCCTCAGGCCCCGATGCAGGAGATCCCTGTTCAGGCTTCTGAGGTTAGAAAGCTGGCGGAAGAATCTCACTACCCGATGTTTGAAGATCTCCCACCACTCTGACTTAGTGTTACCAAGGCCCAGTAGCGGTACCTGACTTTGAAAGAAATCCTCAAAGGACCGTCTTACAGCTGCTTCCTTCAGGAGTGACGAATTCAGCTTCCAAAAACTTCTTCCCATCCGAGGAGTCTCTGTAACATTCATAGAAAACATAATCAGGCAGTGGTCGGAGAATTCAACCTCTACCACCGATAAAGGTGAAGAGACTGCCTCCTCCTTCAAATAAAACCTGTCTATTCTAGACCTACTCTGACTACCTCTGAAATAAGTGTAACCCACGTGGCCTGTGGTGTTCCAGATGTGGACATCCACTAGGCGAGCCTCACTAACTATGCTATTCAAGGCGACGCTGTCGTACGCCAACCGGTCTCTGGAACCTCCTCTGTCTTGGGGCCTCGAGACATTGTTGAAGTCCCCTCCAAAGACCACCTGTTGGCTACAAAACAAAAAGGGTTTAATACTCATAAAGAGACACTTGCGGTCCCTCTTAGTCTGGTGACCATAGATGTTTATGAGCCGAAGCTCTTGTCCCCTTATGAACACATCCAGATCAAGCACCTCCCCATTTCCAACTCAATAACCCGACGGCATACTACATCTGCGGTCTTAAAAAGGACCGCCACCCCGCTATACGGCTCAGCCGCAAGAGACCAATAGGAAGGCCCATGTACCCACTCCCTCTTAGCTTTTTTAAGGGAAGTGAGATCGGCCAACCTGGTCTCCTGCAAAAACAAAATGTCGGCGTCAAGCTGGCCGAGAAAATGAAAGGCCGTGAACCTAGCCGCATCAGACTTTATGCTGGCAACATTAATGGTCGCCAGCGTCAACGGGGTGAGTGCCGCCATCATGAGTGATCAGGTTGGACAGCGACCTTCTTCCCACCCCCCTTACCCTTTACATGTGCTCCATTTATAGCACGTTTCAGGCACACCGACACATCCATACCTGCTGTTCCAGACACAACTTTAATGGGCACAACTGTTTCAGGCGCACCCTTGCCCTTGTCAAGAGGCCCTGGGTCGACCCCCCCCCCACCAGAGGCCCGGTTTCCCCGACCCTCGATGTTGAGGGCCTGGTGCCCCCTTTAGCCCCTACATTCTTGTCCGCAACCCCCAGCACCAGACCCCCCTCCTCACCCCCATCCGAAGACAAGGGAGACTCGCTTAGGGCCTGGTACTGGTTGGAGAGCTCCTCCGAAGGAAGGGAGGAAGAGCCTTCCTTTGGCAACTGGCCCCGGGTGGCCTTCTCCTTCAAGTTACCCTTCTTCCTCACCCTTTTCTTCTCCCTCTTCTTTTGCTGTTGCCACTCTTCATTCCCCTCCTCATCCACACCTTCGCTGGATGAGGATAAGGGAGAGGTGGCCCCATCCTCCCTGACCATCCTCCTGACCTCTTTGTCTATCTCACTGTCCGGGACCTCAGCTGCAAGCTCCCCCAAACTAGGGACAAGAGGCAGGGACATAACCCCCTGGTCCCTCTCCACCACTCTCCTCGGACACTGCTCCTCACCGGTCCCTTACTTCCTACGCTGCCGCTAGTCCCTTCACCGGCTGGTCTGGTCCTCGCCTCCTCCCTACCAGCACCTCCCGGATTCAGGCCAACATTGGCATAGGAGCGCGGACAGCGACTAAACGGGTGTCCTAAGACACCACACAGGTTACACCGAATGTCCCTACAGGTTGCGGCCAGATGACCCACCCCTTCACACATCGCGCACTTCTCCACCTTGCACCCCGCGCTGAAGTGAGAGGGTCTGCCGCACCTGTGGCACAACTTCGGCTGCCCCTGGTAAAAGATCAGGATTCGGTCCCTTCCCAAGAATGTTGAAGTGGGAATGTGGGTAACCGAGTAACCCGAGACCTTCAGTTTTACCATAAAGGTCCAGGCCCCTGACCAGATGCCATGCTTGTCCAGATTCTTTTTGGGAATCTGGACCACCTCCCCATACCTGCTTAGCCAGGTCATGATGTCCATCTCAGAAAGTGACTCGTTACTGGTGAGCACGGTCACTTTCTTCACTGAGTTTTGGCGAGAGATAGCCTGGACTATAAACCCTCGCCATTCAGGGCAAATCTGAGCCAGCTCATACTGAGACCAGAAGAGCTCTAGGCCCTCCGATCTCACAAAGCTGACGTCGAAAAAGGTGGCACCATGGGGATGAATCAGGGCATAGATGTCATCAGCCCTGAAGCCCATCCCCAGGAAAAGCTCCACCACCTTGTCCCTAGAGGGGCACGCTTCATTGCCTTCCCACCGGAGACGGACCACATTCCTATGGACGCCACCCTGCCCTGCTGTCGGCAGAGACCACGTAATGTTCTCTGCCCCTAACTCTCGGAAGGCAGACAGACTATGTCGGTCTATCCAGAACGATAAATCTACCTCCCTACCCTCCACTGTAATGGACTGCTCTCCCCTCTTCAGGGCGTCCAGGAGACGCCATTGCAAGTAACCCTGCCCAGCGTCCCCTGACAAGGACCCTCCACTACCCGCGGTCTGCAGTTCCACGTGTATCTCTCATGGTGGCCACGCCGAGCGCCGAGGTGGGCGGGGCTAGGGGTGGGCCGGCAGACCGGGTGCCGCTGGGCTCTGCAGTTCCACGTGTGTCTCTCATGGTGGCCACGCCGAGCGCCGAGGTGGGCGGGGCTAGGGGCGGGCCTGCAGACCGGGTGCCGCTGGGCTCTGCAGTTCCATGTGTGTCTCTCATGGTGGACACGTCGAGCGCCGAGGTGGGCGGGGCAAGGGGCTGGTCGCCGGACCGTGGACCGCTGAGCTCTGCAGTTCCTCCTGCGGCTCTCACAGCCGCCACGCTGAGCTCCGAGGTGGGCGGGGCAAGGGGCGGAGTCCCGGACCGCGATCCCCCGGTCTTTGTGCCTGCGCCCACACTAACCTCTGCTCTCACTAACAGCACGCCTCTTCCTCCACCCCCCACCTTCTCCTCCTCCATGGCTGGGGTAATCCCTGGGGCAGCACCCAGCGCTGTGGTGGGCGGGACAGGGGGCGGGGCTCCAGATAAATGTTCCTTTCCAGGCTCCTGGCTGCCATGCATAGTCCTGGGAGTGCCTTCACTGGCCGGCAGGCCCCCTTCATACGCCCCCCTTCCTTGCTGCGTGGTTAACCCCTCCTGGCCTGAGAACCGCCGATCATTAGAGAACTTCTCCAGAAAGGGACCCGCAGCCCTCTCTATTTCCGCCTGCCTCTGCTCCACCTCGGCAATCCTATCCTTGACCCTCTGTATTTGCGTGGCGATAGCCGGGCGCTTCCTCTGGGCTGCTGCATTATATAGCGCCTTGGCCTGCCGCAAATCCAGCAGGAGTTTCGCCAGTGCCACCTTCCCCTTTTCGTGGCACCGCAACATCTCCACCACCCGCTGGGAGAAAGCCTCCGCCGACTCGTCCGGGCCCCTCTCGGCCATGGGGCACTCCCCTTGCTTCCCTTGGGCTTGCCAGTCACTTTGTTAGCCGATGCCGGCAAGCTCACCGTAGCCGCTTCACGCTGGGACAGCCTCCCAGACCTCCTCACAGAGTCCTCCGATGGATCCATATTCAGTCCTCCGACCCCACCCGGCCCAGACCGGGAGGGCCGGAGCCCGGGGATGCCCCCCAACACCCCCGCCTCGGTCCTGGGAAAACGAAGAGGCAAGGGTCGGGCTTAGAGAAAAAAAAAAAGTCCTAGTTGGAGCTTCCCAGGAGCTCCTCCACACAGCTCTCACTCAGCTAGGAACACAGGCCACACCTCCTCCGCTTCCTGCTACCGTGGCTGCGGGCATCAGACTTGCCCTTCAATAGATCCTTGTAAAAGGATTTAAAGTGTACTTATTCAAATTAGAGAGACAATTTAAATTAAAAAGATTAGACCTGCCTCCACCGCAGGGGGGCTCGCTCGACCCACCAGCGGACAGGCACCAGTATTGGGAGAGGGGGGCTGGCCGTCAGGGTCCACCGCGGCTCTGGCACAAACCCGGCGACACGGAGGTCGCACGGGCAGGAACGAACTGGCCGTGTCGGCTTCGCACTTTTTTGATTTTAGAAGGGCATGACATGCCTATATCTGTGTCTCCCCCTCCGTTTACTCCTCCACCTCTTTTCTTTTCGCATGACTATATGTACTTGTCACTTTTCCATGTGTTAATTGTGTCTTCTGAGCAGTTTGTCAGCTTTTGGACAGTTAGACGAACAGTTCAGCGAACATACGGGTGTTCGATGAACCGAACTCGAAAACTACGGGGGTGGCTCAACACTACTCCTCACCTTGGCACTCTCAACTCCCCTGATGCAGAAGCCAGGGCCCACTGGAGGAGTCTGGTTCTCTGGTGGGCTCGTCCAATGATGCCCCAAAGCAGGCCAGGCTAAGAAAAGTGTGGGGGAAGTTCCCAGGAGAAATAGGGGCGGCTGGGGACCGTTTATGGACACCCGTCCGCCCCCTGGCGACTGGGGACCGAGCGTGGACACCCGGCAGCCGGGTGGCTGGGGACTGAGTATGGATACCAGGCCGCCAACGCAGCCATGAAGTGGTGGCCAGATTCCGCCTCCACATGCCTAAAAGGCCCAATTTCAAGTGCAAGCAAGCAAGCAGTATGGTATTGCAGCCTGGGGGTGGGTGGGTGGCAGGCTGCATACTTGCGCTTGCATTGCAAGGAATGGGGGGAGGTACAATTGAACACTGCCCTGGGACAAGGACTTGCACGGGGATAGTTGCAAGTCTGCATCTTCTGATGCGGCAAGGATCACTTCTGATGGGCACACTTTTAGGCAGTGACCTGGGTGTCAGAGATGCTTCCAGGGGTCTTCCCCATGTCGTTCCCATGTCTTTTCAGCACTGTATGCATGTGTCACACAGCACATGGCCAGATAAGGTTGTAAAATGTTAAAATGACATTTCCCGGTGAATGCATTTGTCACGGTTGAAAGCAATACAAAAGTGCAAAAACGCATAAAAAATGCTACTTGTGAGCATAGCCCAAGGTGTGGAGGAGTATTTTTGTTTTTGGTTATTTATTTTACTTTATACACAAGTCTTTACCCTGGAAAGGAATTTCTTTAACATATTTCACAGGAAAACCGATTCAGTTTCGTTTTTGAATGTTTTATTGTGAGCCCGTAAAAGTTGTTAAATACCTCTGACCACGTTGTTGACAGCAGTGACCTGGGGGTCAGAAATGCTTCCTGGGGCGATCCCCATGCTGTCCCCATGTCATTTGAACACTGTCACTATCGTTTTGGGCACTTTTTAGGCTTTCTACAGATTGCCTGGGGGTGCTGCCACAAAAATGTTCGAGTCTCCCATAGACTAACATTGGGCTCGTTGCTCGGGTTGAGCACCCGAGTATCACGGTAAGCTCGGCCCGAGCTTCGAGCACCCGAGCATTTTAGTGCTCAACACTAGTTATGTTAGTGTGACACCCCAGGGGTCTGGTTGTCACAGTGATAGAGATATTACGTCTGAGAGCAGGTGGGAGGTCCTTTGGTCAGGGATCCTGTGCATGCCACACCTCCTGCCCAGCCTTGGGAGGGGAAGAACTTCCCCTGTATAAACCCGGGGCTGAGGCAGGGTTAGTGAGTCCAGGAAGAGTAGAGACAAGAGCAGCATAGGAAGCAGCAGAGTCACAAGGAGTCAGGGGCTGGCAGCTAAAGAGCTCGCCCTGACTAAGAAGATTCTTTACCGGACCCGGAGTCCGAGGCTGTGGGGACTAACTTCTACCCAGCAGCAGAATCCGTCAGGCAGGGGATTTCAGGTCCCCTGGCCCAGAAGCCCGAAGGCCCGGTCACACGCGTGGGACCAGCACCGCCATCGTGGAGCGGAAGCCATTAGAAGGCCCCGAGTCACCGGCCATACGGGTGAGCACCACACGGTACACTCAGGGACGTGGGCTACTTACATCAGCTTCTAGCAAGGTAGCCAGAAGAGTACAGTCAGCTTGGGAGGCCTACAACTACGCCTGGCCAGGGGAGATCCCATCTGCTCAAGGACTGACCAGGCCCCGTTCGCTAGCAAGTACTCCGGGAGGGTCTATCGTTGTTACCAGTAAAGACCCTGAACGCTACCATACCGTCTCTGAGTGGTTCCTGCTACCCCCATCATCCACGTCGGCTGCCCTGAGGCCATACCCCTCCCGTTGGGGGTTATACTATCACGCTGCACCATCCTTCCACCGGCCTCAGCGGTCTGCCCTGCAGCAGCAGCCCCCTGGCTGCATTCAACGGGTGGCGTAGTCATCAACCATTTTCTACCGCTAACAGACTGCCGTCCAGTTTGACTCCCTGGGCACGGACCGTGTCACCGCCACGAGACTACAACCCTAAACAGATCCGGCTCCGGGTAAGCTCCCGCGTGCGCAACGCAGCGCGACACAGGCCCAGGGGCGCGTCATTCACACGTAGCATTATTGATGCGTTTTTGCACTTTTGCATTGCTTTTAATGGTAAAAAATGCATTAACCAGTAAATGTTATTTTAACATTTTACTACCTTATCTTAACATGTGGTGTGCGAGACATGATCAGACACATCTTGTTTCATTTATGAAAGAGGGGCTCTGAAAGTCACAAAGCTTATTTTGATAGGTCCATCAGGCTGCAATTACTATTCTTAAAGGGCCAGCAGTCGGCTAGGCTTTGTTGTTCCCATTATTAACGAGTGGGTCTCCTATACTGTTATTACTTATGCAGTTACTGCAAAAGCTCCCAAAAATTTGTACGCACCCCAATACTCCTTTGAAGAGACTTAGAGGAGGGCCTCGGTAAAAAAAATATGTTCCCATTATAAAGGAGTGTGTCTCCTATAGTGGTAATGCCAATGCAGTGACTGGAAGGGCTGCCTAAATTTATCAAATACCCCAATACCATTTTGAAGACACATAGAGGTGAGTCTCAGTAACGAAATGTTGCATTAGAAAGGAGCAGTTCTGCTATACAGTTATTGCGTATGCAGTGACTACAACGGTTGCCTAAATTTGGGAAATTCCCCAGTACCAATTTAAAGACACATAGAGATGGGCATCCATAACAACATGTTCCCATTAGAAAGGAGCAGTTCTGCTATATGTAATAAATAACCCAAAAGGGGACATTACAAACATTTCGGCATTCATAGGAGTCTGTGGAATCATTTATGTTTTGATGTATTACCTGGTGTCACTCGGTTAAATTAAAAGTAATAGTGATGAGTAGTGTTGAGCCACCCCCGTAGTGTTCGAGTTCGGTTCGGTTCGTCGAACACCCGTGTGTTCGCCGAACTGTTCGTCGAACTGTTCGTCGAACACCTTCGAACACCGTTAAAACCAATGGCAGGCAAACAAAAACACATAGAAACACATAGAAAACACCTTCAAAGGTGTCCAAAAGCTGACAAACTGCTCAGAAGACATAACTAACACATGGAAAAGTGACAAGTACATATAGTCATGCGAAAATAAAAGAGGTGGAGGAGTAAAAGGAGGGGGAGACACAGATATAGGCATGTCATGCCCTTCTAAAATCCAAAAAGTGAGAAGCCGACACGGCCAGTCCGCTCCTGCCCGTGCCACCTCCGTGTCGCCGGGTTTGTGCCAGAGCCGCGGTGAACCCTGATGGCCAGCCCCCCTCTCCCAATACTGGTGCCTGTCCGCTGGTGGGTCGAGCGAGCCCCCCTGTGGTGGAGGCAGCTCTAAGCTTTTTAATTTAAATTGTCTCTCTAATTTGAATGAATACACTTTAAATCCATTTACAAGGATCTATTGGAGGGCAAGTCACATGCCAGCAGCCGCGTAATTCCAGCTCCAGTAGCGTCCACTAAAGCTGCTGCAGTTAAAAAGCTTTTATAAGGATCGAGCTCGGCTGTCCACCGCAAGGCATCCTACTGCCAGTCCGAGCCCCTATGCCTTGGGGTGCCTCCTGATGCTCTTCACTAAGTATCCCATGGTCCCGAAGCATTTCCTTTGAAAAAATTAAGTGTCTAAACTACAGGTGGTGTAGCTTGCTTAACAGCCGGGATAATCCGCTGACTAGCAGACACTGCTACAAGGCACAAAGTATTTCCTGGGCTAGATGCAGTTAAAAATTTGTAATTAGATACTCTCGTTGGATGCTGAGAAAGCATTCCATAGAGTCTCCTGGCACGCCATATATGATTCTCTTAAAAAGCTTGGGGTAGGGGTCTAGGGGACCCTTTTATAGCCAAAATCACGGCCCTGTATCGCAATACGTCACCTAGGCTGAAGATAAATGGAACTGTAGCACCCTGAGGGCTCGGTTGCTACAGACGTATTGCACCTCACCCAGAGGTGTGATATCTCACTCTCAGGTAAGGATGGAGTGTGGATCAGGACCCGACACCTGCATGCATTACACCACATTGCCGTGGGGCAGGGCGACCAATATGCCCCTGAGATGGGCACGACAGTCCCTGTCCCTGGCTGGAGTGGGGGGAGGGAACACTGAGGAAGGGGAACCCGGTAGTGCAGGAGCAGGGAGGAAGCAGTTCCTGGGTGCATTGAGAAGGGAGTATAAAAGGTGGGCACCATCTTAGTTCAGTGCAGAGAAGTCTGAGCAGAAGTGGCAGGGAGCAGGGGCTCTGCATGAGCTCTGCTCCGGAGGCGGGCCTAGTAACAGAGGCCCAGGCCTGGAAGAGGGAGAAGGAAGGAAGAGGAGCGGAGAAGGCTCCAGGAACGAGGAATGAAGGGATCCCAGGGGTGCGGACGGGCGAGTCGCCACCGCACGCCCGAATCCACCTGCGTGGAGGGGTCAGGCCAAAGGGGGAGACCGGTCCCCGAACTAGTGGAGGCAGGAAACGACCCTCAGCTAGAAACCAGAGGCTCTGACATTTTATGTGGCGCAGCCCCTCGCTACACCCGCTAGGAAGGCACCACATAGGGTCAGGGAAACTGGCGCCAAGTTTACCAAGAGGAGGCCCGAGGCAGCCGGACAGAAGTGTTGGTAAGAAAGGCCAGACAAAGGACACACAAAGGGGTTCCTGTGAAGTGCTCCAAAGTTATCTGGGAGTTGTCTGAGCCCCTCACCTGGTGAGCACAGTACGACGTGGGCAGCCGTTACCTGCAGACGTGGTCTGGATAATAAGAACTGTGAGTAAAGGCCCTGAACTGCATCACTGACTCCGTGTCGTTACTACTGCTGCCCTGCACCATCACCCCCATCCTCCGCATACACTGCCCTGAGGCTATACTCCTCCCGTGGGGAGTTATGCTACGCTCTGCTGCACCCACAACACCAGCCTCAGCGGTCTGCCCTGTAGCGGCGGTTCACTCTGACCGCAATCCACGGGTGGCGTAGTCGTACATTTAAACATCAAAACCACATAAATAGTTCCGCCACTGGTTTGACCGCCCTGAGCCACGGAACCGGGTCACCGCCACGAAGACTACAACCACCAGCATCCACCAAAAAGGGTCCGGCTCCGGGTGTCCCAAGGCCCAGGGGGTGCGTCAGAACATTTTCATCACCTTTCACAATCACCAATGGGACAAGGCAGGGATGTCCTCTGTCCCCTCTCTTATACATCCTAGTGACGGAGCACCTGCTCTCATCAATTCGCCATAACCCCAATATTAGGTGGATTGAGGTGGGAGGCACCGAGTACAAGTGCTCTCTATTTGCTGATGATGTCCTAGTATATATCACTCAATCACATATATCCATCCATGCTGTTATGGCTGAAATAGATCACTTTGTTACATGGTCAAATTTTAAAATCAATGCAGCGAAGTCTGAGGCCCTCGATGTCTCCCTCCCCAAATCCATATAGGATTCCATCCAGTCCAACTTTCCCTTTGCCTGTCCCTCACAGGGTATCAAATACTTAGGAATTCCTATTCATAGAGACCTCTCCCATCTATGTTATCTTAATTTTGGGCCCTTTATTGAACAACTCCATACAGACCACGGTTGGCAAGTTAGAACTGTAAGATTCACTACGTGAACCGCTGGTGTTTTGTGGAAAAGCACATGTACACTGCGTTCCAAATTATTATGCAAAAAGTGTTTAGGAGTGATAAGGGAAGAATTTGTTTGTTTGTCAGTTAAACTCATTGATGGTGATGTGTGTCAGGGCTCTTTATATCACTGTAAGCAATTGCAGACACCTGTGCTAATTAGTTTGGCAGGTGTGTCCAATGAAAGGCAAGACTACTTAAGAAGGCTCTCTCACATTATTAAGCAGCCTACATTTTCTGCCAAAATGGGAAAGAAAAAGGATGTGTCGGCTGCTGAGAAGCAACAAATTGTGGAGTGTTTAGGTCAAGGCATGACTACAATCAACATTGTGCGATGATCAGGATGAAGTGTCTTGGCAATCAAGAAGTATGTAGCTGATTCACAGTACACACGTGTGCGTGCTGATAAGGGCAAATTGAGGACTCTTTCCTACAGGCAATTACGTCAGGTTGAAAGAGCAGCGGCAAAAAAGCCTTGTCATAGCAGCAGACAAGTTTTTGAAGCTGCTTGTGCCTCCAACGTCCCCCGAACAACAAGATGCAGGGTCCTTCAGAGGTTTGCAGCTGTGCATACGCCATCCTGTCGACCTCCTCTATCCACTTCACACAAGCAGAAACGGCTCCAGTGGGCCAAACATTACATGAAGACTGATTTCAAAACAGTTTTGTTCACGGATGAGTGCCGTGCAGCGCTCGATGGTGCAGATGGATGGAGTGGAGGATGGCTGGTTGATGGACACCCCACGCAAACACGGCTACAGCGCCAACAAGGAGGAGGTGGAGTAATGTTTTGGGCTGGAATCATGGGGAGAGAGATTGTCGGCCCCTTTAGGATCCCTGAAGGCGCTAAAGATGAACTCCATAATGTATGTGGATTTTCTCAAACAGCACTTCCTGCCATGGTTCAAGAAGAAGAACCGTGTATTTCACAGCAAGATCATTTTTCTGCATGATAATGCACCATCTCATGCTGCACATAAAACATCTGCATCTCTGACTGATATGGGCATAAAAGGGGACAAACTTATGGTGTGACCCCCATGCTCCCCTGACCTCTACCCCATTCAGAACCTTTGGAGCATCATTAAAAGGAGTGTCTATGATGGCGGGAGGCAGTTCACATCTAAGCAACAGCTCTGGGAGGGTATTCTGTCCTCATGCAAAACAATTGAAGCAGAAACCATCCAAAACCTGACAAATTCAATGGACGAGAGAGTTCAGAAGCTCCTTTCGAACAAGGGGTCCTATGTGAAAATGTAACATCACCTAGAATAAAGTTTTGAGTTGAAAACTGTTTGATTTCAGTTTCTAACAACCTGCTAATGCTTATAATTTCAAAAATGACCATTTTTTTGGTCTTTATTAAAATGAAAAGGTTGATCGAAAAGTTTGGGGGATCTAAGAGTGTGGCAACCCAGTAGTCATGATTAGAGATGAGCGTTGTTCTACTCGAACTGTTCGCCAATCTCAAATTCGAGCTGTTTTGGGCGGTGTTCGAGCCGGTCGGCGAACACGAACAATTTGAGAAAAATTCGGCTGTTCGAGGTTATGTTCGATAACTGTTCGTGCACCAAAATCATAACTGGATTTTTTCTCAGTAATGATGAAAATTAATGTTAATACGCAGTTTGAGTGTACAGCGGGGCGGGGGGAGGGGCAGGGGATGGATCTCTGCAGGAACAATGAAGATCTCCATTTTTTTTTCTCTTTCCCGCATTTGCAGTGGGGAGGTGCAATCTGTCAGCCTATCAGCAGCGCACACACGGAGCGAAGTGCTTTTTTTCACACAAGCAAGGGCATGTGTGATTGGCAGTGTATGTCACATGTCCTTGCCCTATAAGACCAAGCCATTTTCCCCGTCGCCACCATTTTCTCACTGCTGCAGCTGCGTGTTAGACGGCACCGCTGTTGCTGTGTGCGCTATACCTTGTTAATTTCAAGCCAATTTTCGCACAAATATACAGATAGTTTGGGAGTAGGGAATAGTTGTGATTGCAGTCCTTTTAAGGACTAGGTTACAGCATTTCCTACGACTTTTATCAGGCAGGTCTGTGCTCTTAAATAGATAGATTGTGGGAGTAAAGACTAATTGTAATTGGAGTCCTTTTCAGGACTAGGTTACATCAGTTCCTATCAGTTTTTGCCAGGCAGGTCTGTGCCAGTGCTGTGCAAGTTTTTTTCACAGCATTTGGCTGAATCGAGCAAAGCTAATCCTTTTTGGCCTATTGCAGAGTGTGTTAGTCAGTGGAGTAGCCTATCTGTGTTGCAAGATATACCACCTGTGTATAGAATACCAATTTTTTTACTGCACCTAGTGAAGTAAAATCTTTTGGGCATAGCATCATTCTATTAGTCCATCTATACTGACCTCCATCAGGTTGCAAACTGAATATAATTTTTTTCTGCATCTAGCTCTGAAAAAATATTTGGGCTTCTAGCAGTGTGTGGGACTTGGTCTATTAGTCCATCTATACTGACCTCCATCAGGTTGCAAATTAAAAATAATTTTTTTCTGCATCTAGCTCTGAAAAAATATTTGGGCTTCTAGCAGTGTGTGGGACTTGGTCTATTAGTCCATCTATACTGACCTCCATCAGGTTGCAAATTAAAAATAATTTTTTTCTTCATTTATCTCTGAAAAAATATTTGGGCTTCTAGCAGCGTGTGGGACTTGTTCTATTAGTCCATCTATACTGACCTCCATCAGGTTGCAAATTAAAAATAATTTTTTTCTGCATCTAGCTCTGAAAAAATATTTGGGCTTCTAGCAGTGTGTGGGACTTGGTCTATTAGTCCATCTATACTGACCTCCATCAGGTTGCAAATTAAAAATAATTTTTTTCTGCATCTAGCTCTGAAAAAATATTTGGGCTTCTAGCAGTGTGTGGGACTTTGTCTATTAGTCCATCTATACTGACCTCCATCAGGTTGCAAATTGAATAAAAAAATTTTCTGCATCTAGCTCTGAAAAAATATTTGGGCTTCTAGCGGTGTGTGGGACTTGGTCTATTAGTCCATCTATACTGACCTCCATCAGGTTGCAAATTAAAAATAATTTTTTTCTGCATATAGCTCTGAAAAAATATTTGGGCTTCTAGCAGTGTGTGGGACTTGGTCTATTAGTCCATCTATACTGACCTCCATCAGGTTGCAAATTAAAAATAATTTTTTTCTTCATTTAGCTCTGAAAAAATATTTGGGCTTCTAGCAGTGTGTGGGACTTGTTCTATTAGTCCTTCTATACTGACGTCCAGCAGGTTGCAAATTGAATATAATTTTTTTCTGCATCTAGCTCTGAAAAAATATTTGGGCTTCTAGCGGTGTGTGGGACTTGGTCTATTAGTCCATCTATACTGACCTCCATCAGGTTGCAAATTAAAAATAATTTTTTTCTGCATCTAGCTCTGAAAAAATATTTGGGCTTCTAGCGGTGTGTGGGACTTGGTCTATTAGTCCATCTATACTGACCTCCATCAGGTTGCAAATTAAAAATAATTTTTTTCTGCATCCAACCCAGCCAATAGTTTTGGCCTAATACCACAGTTTGGCCACTCAGCTCTGCTCGGTTACCATCCATTGTTTTTTTGTGCAAACAACTCCAGAGTTGTGAATTAGTTAACCACCAAAATGAGTGGAAAAAGGCCTGCTGCTGGTGGAAAGGGGAATAGGCGTGTTGGGAAGGGGAAAAAAGGTTGTGTCCGTGGGGTAGGTGCAGAAGAAAGACCATCTTCCAGCCAAACTAAAATGTCTACTTCTTTTAGCGGACAATGTGATAAGATCCCTTTCTTACGGCCACGCCAATCGCTACAAATTCCAGATGAGGCACAAAAACAGCAGGTGCTTCAACGGATATCAAGTGCTCCTTTAAGTGGGCTCTCCTCCACATCAACTTCAACATCACAAATACTCCAGTCCTCAAAGGTGTCACCCAAATCGCACTTGCTTCCTCACAGCTCCCAAATCTCCAGCTGCCCGTCTGAGTATGAGGTAGAACAGATGGTTGAGTCTGCAGAGCTGTTTACTCATACTATAGCCTGGGAATCAGAGGTCGACTCCAGCGCTTCTGTGAATCCAGACGAGGAAATGATCTGCACTGATGCCCAGAATCTTTATGAGTCGGATCCAGGACCAGACGCAGAAGGTTCTGACCATAATGTAGACCCTCATTCCCAAACTGTAACTCCTGTTGGTGGAGACAATGAGGAAGACGATGATAAGACTCAAATACCTGATTGGAGCGACAACTTTAGTTTTTTGTCAGGGCAGGAACAGGTTGGCTCTGAGGACGACGGGTGTGATAACGCACAGGGTGATGATGATGAGGTCGGAGATCCCACTTACTGTCAACCCACAGTCAGCCAAGAGATGAGGTCAGCAGAGGAGGTGGAGGAAGATGCTAGTGACGACGAGGTCAGGTTGCGCCTTCCTGGACAGAGACGTAGTACTGGAAGCACGTCAACAACTGCATCCTCAAACACAACTCTGCCTCTCACCACAAGTCGTGGTGGCTCTTCAGGTCGCATGGGTGCTAAGCCTTGCATAGCCTGGGCATTTTTTCAGATCGATAAAGATGACCCAACTCGTGTTATCTGTAACATTTGTCAGCAAAAGCTAAGTAGAGGCCAAAAAATACATAGTTTGAGTACTTCATGCATGAACCGGCACATGGACATGAAGCATAAGTTGCAGTGGGAAGCTCAGTGTGCTACAATGCGGTCTAGCCGGCCGGGCCAACCACCGTCTGCCATATCTTGTGCATCCGCGGCCTCTTCATCCTCTGTGACTGGGGGGACAGCAGTCACACCTGTTTTGGGGCGCAGACCTGCCACCTCTTTACCCGCAACAGCCAGCGTGATTGGCAGGTCATCATTTTCTTTGGAGGTGGTAACACCAGCTGGTCTTGAGCGCTGTCCGACATCGATAGCACCACCTTTGGATCAAGGCAACCTAACATGTCCGCCTGCATCTTCCTCACAGACCGGCAGTTTGCCGGGGACACCCTTATCAACCCCGTCTAAGCACAATAGCCAGCCCTCGGTCCCTCAGATGTGGACAAGTAAAAGACCATTTCCTCCTAGCCATGAGAAAGCTAAGAGGTTGAATTTCACCATCTGCAAGCTCTTGGCTACAGAAATGCTGCCTTTCCGCCTGGTGGACACAGAGGATTTTCGAGACCTTATGTCCGTCGCAGTGCCCCAGTACCAGATGCCCAGTCGGCACTACTTCTCAAAGAAAGGTGTGCCTGCGCTCCACCAGCATGTCGCACACAACATCACCGCTTCTTTGAGAAACTCTGTGTGTGACAGGGTGCATTTCACCACAGACACTTGGACGAGTAGGCATGGACAGGGGCGTTACATGTCGCTGACTGGGCACTGGGTAACTATGGTGACAGCAGGACAAGGGGCTGCTGTCCAAGTCTTGCCGTCCCCACGAGTTGTGCGTCAATCCTCTTTATGTCATTTTTCCTCCACTGCTTCTGCCTCCTCAACCTCCTCTCGCTCTTCCACCTGCACCCAAAGCCTGTCTGGTCATGCCACAAGCTTTCTAACTGCGCAGAAGGGATCCTGCACACCTCCTTACTATGCTGGCAGTAGGGCTCAACGTCATCAGGCGGTTTTTACATTGAAATGTCTGGGAAATGTGAGTCACACAGCTGAGGAGTTGTGGTCAGCTCTGGAGAACCAATTTCATGAATGGTTGTCTCCACTGGACCTGAAACCAGGGAAGGCCGTGTGCGACAATGCTGCAAACCTGGGTGCGGCCCTTCGCCGGGGCAATGTCACACACGTGCCTTGTATGGCTCACGTGTTGAACCTGGTTGTCCAGCAATTTTTAGCCCACTATCCCAGACTAGATGGCCTTCTGCAGAGGGCACGGTCGCTGTGTGCTCACTTCCGCCGTTCACATCCCGCAGCTCAGCGACTTACATCTCTACAGAAGTCGTTGGGCCTGCCACTTCACCGGCTAAAATGCGATGTGCCTACCCGGTGGAATTCAACTCTGCACATGTTGCAGCGACTGTGGCAGCACCGACAAGCCCTGGTGCAATACGTTCTGACGTATAGCCTGGGCCAACGAGATTCAGAGGTGGGGCAAATCACGCTGGAGGAGTGGTCTCAGATCAGGGACCTATGCACCCTTCTGCACAGTTTTGAAATGGCGACGAAGATGTTTAGTGCTGACGATGCCATTATCAGCATGACTATTCCGGTGATTTACATGCTGGAGCACATGTTAAACAGAATTCGGAGTCAGGTGGTGGCACAAGAGGAGGTGGAGGAAGTAGAGGAGGAGGAGTTGTATGCGGAAGGGCTAACATCTGCAAGGTCCAAACGGTCGGCAGCACCAGGGCGGCAGGCATGTGAGGGTGGGGGAGATGATTTTACCAGGGCGCATGGTAGCAGCCAAACTAGTGAGGAAGGTGCAGGAGCCCAGGAAGAAGTGGAGGACGAACTGATGGAAGACTCATCAGATGAGGGAGACTTTGATCACATTTCTGTTGTGCGAGATTGGGGGGAGAGGACAGAGGAAGGAAGCATGATTGTTACCTCGCCACCAACACAACAGGGACTTGGTGCTCCTGGATGCGCAACACACATGAGTGCCTTCTTGCTGCACTACCTGCAACATGACCCTCGAATTGTGAGAATTAGAAATAATCCTGACTACTGGGTTGCCACACTGTTAGATCCCCGGTACAAAAGTAAATTTGCAGAAATTATTCCTGCCATAGAAAGGGATGCACGCATGCAGGAGTATCAGCAGAGACTGTTGCAGAATCTTACATGTGCTTTTCCACAAAATACCAGTGGTGCACGTAGTGAATCTCACAGTTCCAACTTGCCAACCGTGGGACCGTCAAGTGTTCAGCACTCAAACCGTAACAGAACCACAGTATCTGCTGGTAACATCAATTTTGCAGAATCATTTCACCACTTTTTTAGCCCATCCTTTGCAAGGCCACAGGAGACAAGAAGTCTGACACATAGTCAACGCCTAGAGACGATGGTACAGGAGTATCTCCAAGTAAACATTGAAGCCCCGACTGTGTCACTGGACCCTTGCTCTTTTTGGGCTTCCAATCTGGATAAATGGCCGGAGCTAGCCACTTACGCCTTGGAGATCTTGTCATGCCCCGCAGCCAGCGTTCTGTCTGAACGTGTGTTCAGCGCTGCTGGTGGTGTGCTGACAGATAAGCGCACGCGGCTCTCCACTGATAATGTAGACAGACTCACGTTCATAAAGATGAACAAATCATGGATCCGAAATGACTTTTCTACCCCTGTGTCATCCTGGGGAGAGTAAAAGCTTGATGATTGGTTAAAATCACCCTACCAACCGTTTTAAGCTTTCAAATTACTAATCATGTTTATCTGTATCTTGACTGGAAAATAATTTGGGCTTTGTAGCAGTGTGCAGCACTGATCCTATTAGGCCATCTATAATAAGCTTCACCAGATTTAAAATTAAAAATAATTTTTAGCTGCATCTAGCCCGGAAAATAATTTTGGGGCTCCGAGATGCGCAAGACACATAAGTGCCTTCTTGCTGCACTACCTGCAGCATGACCCTCATATTGTCAGAATTCGAAGTAATCATGACTACTGGGTTGCCACACTCTTAGATCCCCCAAACTTTTCGATCAACCTTTTCATTTTAATAAAGACCAAAAAAATGGTCATTTTTGAAATTATAAGCATTAGCAGGTTGTTAGAAACTGAAATCAAACAGTTTTCAACTCAAAACTTTATTCTAGGTGATGTTACATTTTCACATAGGACCCCTTGTTCGAAAGGAGCTTCTGAACTCTCTCGTCCATTGAATTTGTCAGGTTTTGGATGGTTTCTGCTTCAATTGTTTTGCATGAGGACAGAATACCCTCCCAGAGCTGTTGCTTAGATGTGAACTGCCTCCCGCCATCATAGACACTCCTTTTAATGATGCTCCAAAGGTTCTGAATGGGGTAGAGGTCAGGGGAGCATGGGGGTCACACCATAAGTTTGTCCCCTTTTATGCCCATATCAGCCAGAGATGCAGATGTTTTATGTGCAGCATGAGATGGTGCATTATCATGCAGAAAAATGATCTTGCTGTGAAATACACGGTTCTTCTTCTTGAACCATGGCAGGAAGTGCTGTTTGAGAAAATCCACATACATTATGGAGTTCATCTTTAGCGCCTTCAGGGATCCTAAAGGGGCCGACAATCTCTCTCCCCATGATTCCAGCCCAAAACATTACTCCACCTCCTCCTTGTTGGCGCTGTAGCCGTGTTTGCGTGGGGTGTCCATCAACCAGCCATCCTCCACTCCATTCATCTGGACCATCGAGCGCTGCACGGCACTCATCCGTGAACAAAACAGTTTTGAAATCAGTCTTCATGTAATGTTTGGCCCACTGGAGCCGTTTCTGCTTGTGTGAAGTGGATAGAGGAGGTCGACAGGATGGCGTATGCACAGCTGCAAACCTCTGAAGGACCCTGCATCTTGTTGTTCGGGGGACGTTGGAGGCACAAGCAGCTTCAAAAACTTGTCTGCTGCTATGACAAGGCTTTTTTGCCGCTGCTCTTTCAACCTGACGTAATTGCCTGTAGGAAAGAGTCCTCAATTTGCCCTTATCAGCACGCACACGTGTGTACTGTGAATCAGCTACATACTTCTTGATTGCCAAGACACTTCATCCTGATCATCGCACAATGTTGATTGTAGTCATGCCTTGACCTAAACACTCCACAATTTGTTGCTTCTCAGCAGCCGACACATCCTTTTTCTTTCCCATTTTGGCAGAAAATGTAGGCTGCTTAATAATGTGAGAGAGCCTTCTTAAGTAGTCTTGCCTTTCATTGGACACACCTGCCAAACTAATTAGCACAGGTGTCTGCAATTGCTTACAGTGATATAAAGAGCCCTGACACACATCACCATCAATGAGTTTAACTGACAAACAAACAAATTCTTCCCTTATCACTCCTAAACACTTTTTGCATAATAATTTGGAACGCGGTGTACATGTGCTTTTCCACAAAACACCAGTGGTTCACGTAGTGAATCTTACAGTTCTAACTTGCCAACCGTGGTCTGTATGGAATTGTTTAATAAAGGGCCCAAAATTAAGATAACATAGATGGGAGAGGTCTCTATGAATAGGAATTCCTAAGTATTTGATACCCTGTGAGGGCCAGGCAAAGGGAAAGTTGGACTGGATGGAATCCTATATGGATTTAGGGAGGGAGACATCGAGGGCCTCAGACTTCGCTGCATTGATTTTAAAATTTTACCATGTAACAAAGTGATCTATTTCAGCCAAAACAGCAGGGATGGATATATGTGATTGAGTGATATATACTAGGACATCATCAGCAAATAGAGAGCACTTGTACTCGGTGCCTCCCACCTCAATCCACCTAATATTGGGGTTATGGCGAATTGATGAGAGCAGGTGCTCCGTCACTAGGATGTATAAGAGAGGGGACAGAGGACATCCCTGCCTTGTCCCATTGGTGATTGTGAAAGGTGATGAAAATGTTCTGACGCACCCCCTGGGCCTTGGGACACCCGGAGCCGGACCCTTTTTGGTGGATGCTGGTGGTTGTAGTCTTCGTGGCGGCGATCCGGTTCCGTGGCTCAGGGCGGTCAAACCAGTGGCGGAACTATTTATGTGGTTTTGATGTTTAAATGTCCGACTACGCCACCCGTGGATTGCGGTCAGAGTGAACCGCCGCTACAGGGCAGACCGCTAAGGCTGGTGTTGTGGGTGCAGCAGAGCGTAGCATAACTCCCCACGGGAGGAGTATAGCCTCAGGGCAGTGTATGCGGAGGATGGGGGTGATGGTGCAGGGCAGCAGCAGTAACGACACGGAGTCAGTGATGCAGTTCAGGGCCTTTACTCACAGTTCTTATTATCCAGACCACGTCTGCAGGTAACGGCTGCCCACGTCGTACTGTGCTCACCAGGTGAGGGGCTCAGACAACTCCCAGATAACTTTGGAGCGCTTCACAGGACCCCCTTTGTGTGTCCTTTGTCTGGCCTTTCTTACCAACACTTCTGTCCGGCTGCCTCGGGCCTCCTCTTGGTAAACTTGGCGCCAGTTTCCCTGACCCTATGTGGTGCCTTCCTAGCGGGTGGAGCAAGGGGCTGCGCCACATAAAATGTCAGAGCCTCCGGTTTCTAGCTGAGGGTCGTTTCCTGCCTCCACTAGTTTGGGGACCGGTCTCCCCCTTTGGCCTGACCCCTCCACGCAGGTGGATTCGGGCGTGCGGTGGCGACTCGCCCGTCCGCACCCCTGGGATCCCTTCATTCCTCGTTCCTGGAGCCTTCTCCGCTCCTCTTCCTTCCTTCTCCCTCTTGCAGGCCTGGGCCTCTGTTACTAGGCTCGCCTCCGGAGCAGAGCTCATGCAGAGCCCCTGCTCCCTGCCACTTCTGCTCAGACTTCTCTGCACTGAACTAAGATGGTGCCCACCTTTTATACTCCCTTCTCAATGCACCCAGGAACTGCTTCCTCCCTGCTCCTGCACTGCAGGGTTCCCCTTCCTCAGTGTTCCCTCCCCCCACTCCAGCCAGGGACAGGAACTGTCGTGCCCATCTCAGGGGCATATTGGTCGCCCTGCCCCACGGCAAAGTGGTGTAATGCATGCAGGTGTCGGGTCCTGATCCACACTCCATCCTTATCTGAGAGTGAGATATCACACCTCTGGGTGAGGTGCAATACGTCTGTAGCAACCGAGCCCTCGGTGCTACAGTTCCATTTATCTTCAGCCTAGGTGACGTATTGTGATACAGGGCCGTGATTTTGGCTATAAAAGGGTCCCCTAGACCCCTACCCCAAGCTTTTTAAGAGAATCATATATGGCGTGCCAGGACACTCTATGGAATGCTTTCTCAGCATCCAACGAGAGTATCTACTTACAAATTTTTAACTGCATCTAGCCCAGGAAATACTTTGTGCCTAGTAGCAGTGTCTGCTAGTCAGCGGATTATCCCGGCTGTTAAGCAAGCTACACCACCTGTAGTTTGGACACTTAATTTTTTCAAAGGAAATGCTTCGGGACCACGGGATACTTAGTGAAGAGCATCAGGAGGCACCCCAAGGCATAGGGGCTGGGACTGGCACTAGGATGCCTTGCGGTGGACAGCCGAGCTCGATCCTTATAAAAGCTTTTTAACTGCAGCAGCTTTAGTGGACGCTACTGGAGCTGGAATTACGCGGCTGCTGGCATGAGACTTGCCCTCCAATAGATCCTTGTAAATGGATTTAAAGTGTATTCATTCAAATTAGAGGGACAATTTAAATTAAAAAGCTTAGAGCTGCCTCCACCACAGGGGGGCTCTCTCGACCCACCAGCGGACAGGCACCAGTATTGGGAGAGGGGGGCTGGCCGTCAGGGTTCACCGCGGCTCTGGCACAAACCCGGCGACACGGAGGTGGCACGGGCAGGAGCGGACTGGCCGTCTCGGCTTCTCACTTTTTGGATTTTAGAAGGGCATGACATGCCTATATCTGTGTCTCCCCCTCCTTTTACTCCTCCACCTCTTTTCTTTTCGCATGACTATATGTACTTGTCACTTTTCCATGTGTTAGTTGTGTCTTCTGAGCAGTTTGTCAGCTTTTGGACACCTTTGAAGGTGTTTTCTATGTGTTTCTATGTGTTTTTGTTTGCCTGCCATTGGTTTTAACGGTGTTCGAAGGTGTGCGACGAACAGTTCGACGAACAGTTCGGCGAACACACGGGTGTTCGACGAACCGAACCGAACTCGAACACTACGGGGGTGGCTCAACACTAGTCATGATTACTTCGAATTCTGACAATATGAGGGTCATGCTGCAGGTAGTGCAGCAAGAAGGCACTTATGTGTCTTGCGCATCTCGGAGCCCCAAAATTATTTTCCGGGCTAGATGCAGCTAAAAATTATTTTTAATTTTAAATCTGGTGAAGCTTTAGTATAGATGGCCTAATAGGATCAGTGCTGCACACTGCTACAAAGCCCAAATTATTTTCCAGTCAAGATACAGATAAACATGATTAGTAATTTGAAAGCTTAAAACAGTTGGTAGGGTGATTTTAACCAATCATCAAGCTTTTACTCTCCCCAGGATGACACAGGGGTAGAAAAGTCGTTTCGGATCCATGATTTGTTCATCTTTATGAACGTGAGTCTGTCTACATTATCAGTGGAGAGCCGCGTGCGCTTATCTGTCAGCACACCACCAGCAGCGCTGAACACACGTTCAGACAGAACGCTGGCTGCAGGGCATGACAAGATCTCCAAGGCGTAAGTGGCTAGCTCCGGTCATTTATCCAGATTGGAAGCCCAAAAAGAGCAAGGGTCCAGTGACACAGTCGTGGCTTCAATGTTTGCTTGGAGATACTCCTGTACCATCGTCTCTAGGCGTTGACTATGTGTCAGACTTCTTGTCTCCTGTGGCCTTGCAAAGGATGGGCTAAAAAAGTGGTGAAATGATTCCGCAAAATTGATGTTACCAGCAGATACTGTGGTTCTGTTACGGTTTGAGTGCTGAACACTTGACGGTCCCACGGTTGGCAAGTTGGAACTGTGAGATTCACTACGTGCACCACTGGTATTTTGTGGAAAAGCACATGTAAGATTCTGCAACAGTCTCTGCTGATACTCCTGCATGCGTGCTTCCCTTTCTATGGCAGGAATAATTTCTGCAAATTTACTTTTGTACCGGGGATCTAACAGTGTGGCAACCCAGTAGTCAGGATTATTTCTAGTTCTCACAATTCGAGGGTCATGTTGCAGGTAGTGCAGCAAGAAGGCACTCATGTGTGTTGCGCATCCAGGAGCACCAAGTCCCTGTTGTGTTGGTGGCGAGGTAACAATCATGCTTCCTTCCTCTGTCCTCTCCCCCAACCTCGCACAACAGAAATGTGATCAAGGTCTCCCTCATCTGATGAGTCTTCCATCAGTTCATCCTCCACTTCTTCCTGGGCTCCTGCACCTTCCTCACTAGTTTTGCTGCTACCATGCGCCCTGGTAAAACCATCTCCCCCACCCTCACATGCCTGCCGCCTTGGTGCTGCCGACCGTCTGGACCTTGCAGATGTTAGCCCTTCCGCATACAACTCCTCCTCCTCTACTTCCTCCACCTCCTCTTGTGCCACCACCTGACTCCGAATTCTGTTTAACATGTGCTCCAGCATGTAAATCACCGGAATAGTCATGCTGATAATGGCATCATCAGCACTAAACATCTTCGTCGCCATTTCAAAACTGTGCAGAAGGGTGCATAGGTCCCTGATCTGAGACCACTCCTCCAGCGTGATTTGCCCCACCTCTGAATCTCGTTGGCCCAGGCTATACGTCAGAACGTATTGCACCAGGGCTTGTCGGTGCTGCCACAGTTGCTGCAACATGTGCAGAGTTGAATTCCACCGGGTAGGCACATCGCATTTTAGCCGGTGAAGTGGCAGGCCCAACGACTTCTGTAGAGATGTAAGTCGCTGAGCTGCGGGATGCGAACGGCGGAAGTGAGCACACAGCGACCGTGCCCTCTGCAGAAGGCCATCTAGTCTGGGATAGTGGGCTAAAAATTGCTGGACAACCAGGTTCAACACGTGAGCCATACAAGGCACGTGTGTGACATTGCCCCGGCGAAGGGCCGCACCCAGGTTTGCAGCATTGTCGCACACGGCCTTCCCTGGTTTCAGGTCCAGTGGAGACAACCATTCATGAAATTGGTTCTCCAGAGCTGACCACAACTCCTCAGCTGTGTGACTCACATTTCCCAGACATTTCAATGTAAAAACCGCCTGATGACGTTGAGCCCTACTGCCAGCATAGTAAGGAGGTGTGCAGGATCCCTTCTGCGCAGTTAGAAAGCTTGTGGCATGACCAGACAGGCTTTGGGTGCAGGTGGAAGACCGAGAGGAGGTTGAGGAGGCAGAAGCAGTGGAGGAACTTTGACATAAAGAGGATTGACGCACAACTCGTGGGGACGGCAAGACTTGGACAGCAGCCCCTTGTCCTGCTGTCACCATAGTTACACAGTGCCCAGTCAGCGACATGTAACGCCCCTGTCCATGCCTACTCGTCCAAGTGTCTGTGGTGAAATGCACCCTGTCACACACAGAGTTTCTCAAAGAAGCGGTGATGTTGTGTGCGACATGCTGGTGGAGCGCAGGCACACCTTTCTTTGAGAAGTAGTGCCGACTGGGCATCTGGTACTGGGGCACTGCGACGGACATAAGGTCTCGAAAATCCTCTGTGTCCACCAGGCAGAAAGGCAGCATTTCTGTAGCCAAGAGCTTGCAGATGGTGAAATTCAACCTCTTAGCTTTCTCATGGCTAGGAGGAAATGGTCTTTTACTTGTCCACATCTGAGGGACCGAGGGCTGGCTATTGTGCTTAGACAGGGTTGATAAGGGTGTCCCCGGCAAACTGCCGGTCTGTGAGGAAGATGCAGGCGGACATGTTAGGTTGCCTTGATCCAAAGGTGGTGCTATCGATGTCGGACAGCGCTCAACACCAGCTGGTGTTACCACCTCCAAAGAAAATGATGACCTGCCAATCACGCTGGCTGTTGCGGGTAAAGAGGTGGCAGGTCTGCGCCCCAAAACAGGTGTGACTGCTGTCCCCCCAGTCACAGAGGATGAAGAGGCCGCGGATGCACAAGATATGGCAGACGGTGGTTGGCCCGGCCGGCTAGGCCGCATTGTAGCACACTGAGCTTCCCACTGCAACTTATGCTTCATGTCCATGTGCCGGTTCATGCATAAAGTACTCAAACTATGTATTTTTTGGCCTCTACTTAGCTTTTGCTGACAAATGTTACAGATAACACAAGTTGGGTCATCTTTATCGATCTGAAAAAATGCCCAGGCTATGCAAGGCTTAGCACCCATGCGACCTGAAGAGCCACCACGACTTGTGGTGAGAGGCAGAGTTGTGTTTGAGGATGCAGTTGTTGACGTGCTTCCAGTACTACGTCTCTGTCCAGGAAGGCGCAACCTGACCTCGTCGTCACTAGCATCTTCCTCCACCTCCTCTGCTGACCTCATCTCTTGGCTGACTGTGGGTTGACAGTAAGTGGGATCTCCAACCTCATCATCATCACCCTGTGCGTTATCACACCCGTCGTCCTCAGAGCCAACCTGTTCCTGCCCTGACAAAAAACTAAAGTTGTCGCTCCAATCAGGTATTTGAGTCTTATCATCGTCTTCCTCATTGTCTCCACCAACAGGAGTTACAGTTTGGGAATGAGGGTCTACATTATGGTCAGAACCTTCTGCGTCTGGTCCTGGATCCGACTCATAAAGATTCTGGGCATCAGTGCAGATCATTTCCTCGTCTGGATTCACAGAAGCTCCCGAGTCGACCTCTGATTCCCAGGCTATAGTATGAGTAAACAGCTCTGCAGACTCAACCATCTGTTCTACCTCATACTCAGACGGGCAGCTGGAGATTTGGGAGCTGTGAGGAAGCAAGTTCGATTTGGGGTGACACCTTTGAGGACTGGAGTATTTGTGATGTTGAAGTTGATGTGGAGGAGAGCCCACTTAAAGGAGCACTTGATATCCGTTGAAGCACCTGCTGTTTTTGTGCCTCATCTGGAATTTGTAGCGATTGGCGTGGCCGTAAGAAAGGGATCTTATCACATTGTCCGCTAAAAGAAGTAGACATTTTAGTTTGGCTGGAAGATGGTCTTTCTTCTGCAGATGTTACTGTTGCTTTAACACCTACCCCACGGACACAACCTTTTTTCCCCTTCCCAACACGCCTATTCCCCTTTCCACCAGCAGCAGGCCTTTTTCCACTCATTTTGGTGGTTAACTAATTCACAACTCTGGAGTTGTTTGCACAAAAAAACAATGGATGGGAACCGAGCAGAGCTGAGTGGCCAAACTGTGGTATTAGGCCAAAACTATTGGCTGGGTTAGATGCAGAAAAAAATATATTCAGTTTGCAACCTGATGGAGGTCTGTATAGATGGATTAATAGAACAAGTCCCACACACAGCTAGAAGCCCAATATTTTTTCAGAGGTAGATGCAGAAAAAAATATATTCAGTTTGCAACCTGATGGAGGTCAGTATAGATGGACTAATACAACAAGTCCCACACACAGCTAGAAGCCCAATATTTTTTCAGAGGTAGATGCAGAAAAAAATATATTCAGTTTGCAACCTGATGGAGGTCAGTATAGATGGACTAATACAACAAGTCCCACACACAGCTAGAAGCCCAATATTTTTTCAGAGGTAGATGCAGAAAAAAATATATTCAGTTTGCAACCTGATGGAGGTCTGTATAGATGGATTAATAGAACAAGTCCCACACACAGCTAGAAGCCCAATATTTTTTCAGAGGTAGATGCAGAAAAAAATTATATTCAATTTGCAACCTGATGGAGGTCAGTATAGATGGACTAATAGAATGATGCTATGCCCAAAAGATTTTACTTCACTAGGTGCAGTAAAAAAATTGGTATTCTATACACAGGTGGTATATCTTGCAACACAGATAGGCTACTCCACTGACTAACACACTCTGCAATAGGCCAAAAAGGATTAGCTTTGCTAGATTCAGCCAAATGCTGTGAAAAAAACTTGCACAGCACTGGCACAGACCTGCCTGGCAAAAACTGATAGGAACTGATGTAACCTAGTCCTGAAAAGGACTCCAATTACAATTAGTCTTTACTCCCACAATCTATCTATTTAAGAGCACAGACCTGCCTGATAAAAGTCGTAGGAAATGCTGTAACCTAGTACTTAAAAGGACTGCAATCACAACTATTCCCTACTCCCAAGCTATATGTAGATTTGTGCGAAAATTGGCTTGAAATTAACAAGGTATAGCGCACACAGCAACAGCGGTGCCGTCTAACACGCAGCTGCAGCAGTGAGAAAATGGTGGCGACGGGGAAAATGGCTTGGTCTTATAGGGCAAGGACATGTGACATACACTGCCAATCACACATGCCCTTGCTTGTGTGAAAAAAAGCACTTCGCTCCGTGTGTGCGCTGCTGATAGGCTGACAGATTGCACCTCCCCACTGCAAATGCGGGAAAGAGAAAAAAAAATGGAGATCTTCATTGTTCCTGCAGAGATCCATCCCCTGCCCCTCCCCCCACCCCGCTGTGCACTCAAACTGCGTATTAACATTAATTTTCATCATTACTGAGAAAAAATCCAGTTATGATTTTGGTGCACGAACAGTTATCGAACATAACCTCGAACAGCCGAATTTTTCTCAAATTGTTCGTGTTCGCCAAACGGCTCGAACACCGCCCAAAACAGCTCGAATTTGAGATTGGTGAACAGTTCGAGTAGAACAACGCTCATCTCTAGTCTTGACCTTTCCTCTTCTACTGATCTGTCCTTTGGTAGAAGGGTGTTGCAAGCGGTGATCCCTCCCTCTGGTATTTAATCTCTATAAATCTCTCAGGTGGTGCTGTCATGGGAGAAGGGGAAAAGATCCTAGATACTTACCGGTAACGGGATTTTACAGAGCCCATGACAGCACCCTATTAATTCCCTCCTCTTTATCACTGTGGTGTGCACTTTTTAAGGTGTTTAGTACAAATATTGAGGTGGTGGTTATGTATTAACCTGTCTTCGGAGGCCCTCTCATGCTCTGAAACAAAACTGATGCGGAGGAGAGGTACCGCCTTTTTATTCAGTAGGTTCCTGTCCTTGGTGGGCGGATACCCTCTCTCAGGAGGTGCTGTCATGGGCTCTGTAAAATCCCGTTACCGGTAAGTAACTAGGATCTTTTCCTAAATTTTGGCAGCCGTTGTACTCACTGCATATCCTATAACTATATAGCAGAACCGCTCCTTTCTAATGGGAACATGTTACTGAGGCTAAGCTCTATGTGTCTTTAAATTGTTATTGGGATTTTTCCCAAATTTTGGCAGCCGTTGTACTCACTGCATACCTAATAACTATATAGCAGAACCACTCCTTTTTAATGGGAACATTTTGTTACTGAGGCCCACCTCTATGTGTCTTTAAATTGTTATTAGGGTTTTTCCTAAATTTTTGCAGCCGTTATACTCACTGCAAACCTTATAACTGTATAGCAGACCCGTTCCTTTCTAATGGGAACATGTCGTTACTGAGGCCCACCTCTATGTGTCTTTAAATTGGTATTGACGTTGTTCCTAAATTTTGGTAGGCGTTGTACTCACTGCATACCCTATAGCTTTATAGCAGAATCGCTCCTTTCTAATGGGAACATGTCATTACTGAGGCCCAGAGCTATGTGTCTTTAAATTGTTATTGGGGTTTTTCCCAAATTTTGGCAGCCGTTGTACTCACTGCATACCCCATAACTGTATAGCAGAACTGCTCCTTTCTAATGGGAACATGTTGTTACAGAGGCCCACCTCTATGTGTCTTTAAATTGGTATTGTGGTTTTTCCCAAATGTTGGCAGCCCTTGCAGTTACTGCATGGACATTACCACTATAGGAGGCCCACTCCTTTATAATGGGAACATTTTTTTTACTGAGGCCCTCCTCTATGTCTTTTCAAAGGGGTATTGGGTTGCGTCCAAATTTTTGGCAGCCCTTGCAGTCACTGGATACGCAATAACAGTATAGGAGACCCACTCATTAATAATGGGAACAACAAAGCATAGCTGGCTGATGGCTCTCTAACAATAGCGAGGACCGACTGCTGGCCCTTTAAGAATAATAAGGGCCTCCTGATGGCCCTATACAAATAGGCTTTGTGACTTTCCGAGTACCTCCTTCATAAATTAAACCGTATGTGTCTGATGATGTGTCACACACCACATGGCCAAATAAGGTAGTAAAATGTTAAAATGACATTTACCGGTGTATGTATTTTTCACCTTTGAAAGCTGTGCAAAAACGCATCAAAAACACTACGTGTGAACATAGCTCAAGATGTTGAGGAGAATTTTTGTTTTTGGTTATTTATATTGCCTTATATACAAGTCATTAGCATGGAAAGGGTATTCCTTAACATTTTTTCCCAGGAAAATCCATTTTGATTTAGTTTTTGTATGTTTTATTGTGAGTACGTAAAAGTGGGGTAATACTCTGGCAACATTGTTCACAGCAGTGACCTAGGAGTCAGAGATGCTTCCAGGGGTCTTCCCCATGCTGTTCCCATGTAATTTGAACACTGTTCCCATTGATTAGGGCAATTTTTAGGCCCTCTGCAGATCGCCGTGGTGTTTCCCATAGAGTTACATTGGGCTCGTTGCTCGGACCGAGCACTCGAGTATTCCAATTTGCTCGACTCGAACAACGAGTATCTGAGCATTTTAGTGCTTGCTCATCACTACTCTCTATATAAAAAGCGGCCATGTTCCCTCAGCGCCATTTTATGCATGTCACATTGCTGGAGACAGATGCTGCTGAGTGTGCATCTGTGTACTGAGAGATATTAGCTAGATAGATGGGCGCTTGTGTGGAAGTCAGATAGTGTAGATAAGTCCTGTGCTGTGTACCTGTTCAATCGACCTTGCAGTACTTTTTTTTTTCTTGTGCAATTACTGAGATTCTGACAGAAAGAGCAGGGCCCATGCCATATAACACTGTTGTGCACCGGTTGTATTGTGCTCTATGCAGACCTTCAATCTATTTTTGCACTTGCTATTGTGATAAAGCAAGCAAGCCCTTGTAAGCCACTTTTTGATTTTGTGGGGTTGAAATTCAGCTATCTGCAGAGCTTGTCAGTGCAGAGCTTCTGAGTTCAGAGCACAAAAACCTTCTTTTTTTATTTGCTAATGTGATAGTGCAAGGTGTGTTAGCCCAGTTTGTCATTTTTTTGGTGGGTGAACTTCAGCTGTATGCACAGTTAAAAAATATATTTTTTCTGTTGGCAGGCAGAGTTCACAAAAGATTGTGTCGCAAATGTGATAAACTCTGCTAAAAGCCACGTACTACATTAGTGGCTTTGAAGTTCAGCTGTTTTCAGAGTAATAAAATAGATGTTTTGTCTTGCTAGGCAGAGTCCACAAAAGATTTTTTGTTTCGCAAACTTGATACACTTAGCTAAAAGCCACCTACTATTTTAGTGGCGGTGAAATTCTGCTGTATGCAGAGCTCATACAGAGTAAAAAAATCTATTTTTTACTGTGACTAACATAATACAGCAGGCTAGATCTGAGTTTGGAATATCTTGGAGCATATATTCTATGTTATACAGGCCTCATCCACAGTCAAAAAATACTTTCTTCGATTCCTAATGTTATACAGCAGGGGATATCTCAGTTTGAAATTGTTCATAGTATATCTCCTATGCTATACAGGCCTCATTCACACTAAAAAAAATACTTTCTTCTGTTACTAACGTCATACACTAGAGGACATCTCAGGGTGCCAAGGGAGAGTGGTTCACTGCGATCGAGGGAGGTTGGCGATACCAGAAAAACTGTTAGTAAAGGTGTTAGTGAAGGTGAGGAACAAGTGGAAGATGAAGAGGTGATGGGCGAGCAACAGTCAGAACATGAAGAGGATAATCATCCCCTCTCTGTTTGTGTTTGGCGGGAGGGGACGGAGGAAACAAGCATCAGAGTTACCCATCCACCAACACAGCATGGGCTTGAACCTCATGAAAGAGCCCGACATATGAGTGCGTTCTTGCTGCACTATCTGCAAACTGATCCTCATATAGTTATGATTAGAAATAGTGCTGACTACTGGGCTCCCACTCTATTAGATCCACGCTATAAGGGAAAATTTTGCCAGATGCTTCCCGCCCTGGAAAGGGACCCGCGAATGCTGTTGTATCGAAACACGCTTTTACACAACCTTAACATAGGTTTTCCCCAAGCTAGCAGTGAGGCACACAGAGTTCATTGCAGCTCTACACTTTCAACCTCCGGCACGTCAATTTGTCAACGCCAAAATATTAACAGCAGTAGTAGTGTAAGTAGCAATATTCCAGGCTGGTTGGAGCCAAGCAGATTCCCATAGAAAAGTACCAGCAGCAAGCTAAGGAGATGGTGGCCTCTATCATCATCACAACCTCACCTCGGCACTATGAACTCTCCTGAAGGAGAAGTCAGGGCCCACCGGAGGACTCTTCGGTTCTCTGGTGGGCCCGTCCAACCCTGCCGAGAAGCAGCCCTGGCTAAGAAAAGTGTGTGGGAAGGTTCCCGGACACTCTATGGCTGTTTTTTTTAGTGTGAATTGGCTCCGTACCGTCCCTGGTCACATTCAGTTGTCCACGTGTTTGTGGTTAGGCGGTCCTTCCCAGTAAGTGCACTGGGGAGGGCACGGGTAATGTTCTGGAACCTGCACTTTTACAAGGTGCAGACGATACCGGGAGAAATAGTGGCAGCTGTGGACCGAGTATGGACACTCGGCCTCCGCTGCCATGAGGTTGTGGAAAGCTTCCACCTCCACAAGCCCAAAAAAAAGCAACATTTCAAGTGCAAGCAGTCCAGAAATGTGGCAGTTTAGTATTGAGGCCTGTTTTGGCTGGCTGCATAGTTGCGCTTGCATTCCAAGTAACAGACTTCTCCTGAAGGAGAAGTCAGAGCCCCCCTGGAGGACTCTCCAGTTCTCTGGTGGGCCCGTCCAACCCTGCCGAGAAGCAGCCCTGGCTAAGAAAAGTGTGTGGGAAGGTTCCCGGACACTCTATGGCTGTTTTTTTAGTGTGAATTGGCTCCGTACCGTCCCTGGCCACATTCACTTGTCCACGTGTTTGTGGTTAGGCAGTCCTTCCCAGTATGTGCACTGGGGAGGGCACGGGTAATGTTCTGGGACCTTCGCTTGTACAAGGCGCATGTTATGCACACGACCGGACTGACTGGCGTGTGCGTGATTAGTGATCCCACTGGACCATGAACCGAGGAGTGCCTGGAGGGGCGTAACTAAGTATCAACCCGGTCCGAACAAAGTCGCACGGTGGCTCAATCGACTCCATGAACCAGGGAGGAACTGAGCAGAGGGACCAGGTGCTACTCCAGGTCAGACCCCGGACACGGCTTTTGACCCACACGGAGAATGCAGGAACAGGCAAGTTAGGCTGGCATACAGACAGGTGGGTATTGGCAGGCACGGCTGGTATGCAGACAGGTGGGTACTGGCAAGCACGGCTGGTATGTAGACAGTTGGGTACTGGCAAGCACGGCTGGTATGCAGACAGGTGGGTACTGGCAAGCACGGCTAGCATGCAGACAGGTGGGTACTGGCAAGCACGGCTGGTATGCAGATAGGGGGGTACTGGCAGGCACGGCTGGCATGCAGACAGGCGGATACTAGCAGGTTGGAGCGCAGGCTGGATAGGGACCAGTACAGACTGGTATACAGGAACAGAGCCGCAGATGCGGTAGACAAGCAGAGCAGAGCGAAACCGCAGGCGCGGTGGACAAGGCAGAGCAGAGCGAAACCGCCAGTGCGGTGAGCAAGCAGGGCAGAGCGAAACCGCAGGTGCGATGAGCAAGCAGAGCAGAGCGAACCCGCAGGTGCGGTGAGCAAGCAGAGCAGAGCGAAACCCCAGGTGCGGTGAGCAAGCAGAGCAGAGCGAAACCGCTGGTGCGGTGAGCGAGCAGAGCAAAACCGCTGGTGCAGTGAGCAAGCAGAGCGAAACCGCTGGTGCGGTGAGCAAGCAGAGCAGAGCGAAACCGCTAGTGCGGTGAGAAAGCAGGACAGAGCGAAACAGCAGGGGCGGTGAGCAAGCAGAGCGGAAGGTGCAGGCAGAGAGGACAGGGCTCTATTCACATGGAACAGACTGGAAAATACAGGAAGATGGTTAGAACACAGGAGGTAGATACGGAGGAAGGGAAAAGGGACAAGCAGAACCAGATACACACAAGGTACTTACAATGAAGTAACGAGTGGACACTAAACTCACAAACAGAAGTACAGAGACAACGAGTTGGAGTTAGGTGCAGGAACAGACACTGCAGGAAAAGGGAAGGTACAGACATAGAGACAAACAGGTATCAGGCTAGGAGACAGTTCAGACAGGAACGAGATACAGGAACAAGCCTGGGTACTCAGCCCCAGGAAGGCGGAAACAGACTAGAAGTCACAGGTAACAGGCCTGGGTATGCAGCCCCCAGGGTGGCAGAAACAGACAAGAAGCAGAACAAGACCAGGCAACTCAGAGGCTAGGAGCACACTGATAGTAAGTGTTGCTCAGGCACCTCCTACTGGGTGGAGGGGGTTTAAGTATCCAGTGACTCACAGCAGTAGGCTGGGGACGCATTAGGAGTGCGCACACTGCAGCTATAAGAATCAGGAAGTCACCGGGCCGCCGCCCTAAGCAATCAGACAAGAGACATGCAAACAGCATGTACTGGAACAAAGTGTGCAGCCTGGACTGATAGGTAAGATTGCAGTCTTGCATGGTGGGAGGTGGTAAGCCATGCAAGCACGCCGCCAGGGATGTTACAGTACCCCCCCACCTTTACGCCCCCTCTTCTTCAAGCCTGCAAGGGTTTTCTGCAGAGAATTTGGAGGCCAATCCTTCTCTTCAAGAAGATTACCTCTTCTGTCCACTAGAGGGAACGAAACTGGTCTCATCATCTTGGTGACTAGGATGCTTCCTCCCATCGACCAATCCTCAGCAACAGATGAAGTGGGTGAAGTACCTGGAACAGCACACAGGAAAGTCTCTCTCCATTTGTTAATATCGGGTAGTACCCCAAATGATTCAGGAGACAACTGGAGGTCTTCCACCTGGTTGGAGGGGTGCAGAGACTAGGGGGTAACCACCACCTTGACATACACTTTGCCAAGCTTACTGGATGAAGTGGGTGGCATACCAGGTACTGGGTGTAGGAAAGTCTCTCTCCATTTGTTAATATCGGGTAGTACCCCAAAGGATTCAGGAGACAACTGGAGGTCCTCCGCCTGGTTGGAGGGGTGCAGAGACTCAGGGGTAACCACCGCCTTGATGGACGTAATGCCAGATTTATTAGAGATGGAGGGTCCTTGCTTTGGGACCATCTTCAGTCTGGTTTCTGAGATGAGACGTCTGTGAGGTGGGACGGTACCTGAAGCCAGATCATTGGTACAATTGTCGAGACTGTGTGGGGACATTGCCTCCGCATCTCTTCCTTTGGAGACTTCAGCACACAGCGAATCAGTGACTAGCAGATCTGGTGAAGAAGAAGAAGAAACTGCTGACTGTCCTGAAGATATGGGCACTGGACACCCCTTGTACCTTAGCAGTCCCCGAGGATACACCATGCAGGATCTCCAGACCTGAGCGGGCACTAGATCTCTCGGCTCTGGATGACCTGTTGGTAAACCAGTCAGCACCTGGAATGTGAACTTCTTCATGTGTAATGCTCCAATCTGGAGTTTAATTTGTACAGACATATTTTGACTGTTTCTGAGTAGGACTCGTCCTTCCGCTGACAATGCCCAAACTGGCTTCTGGAGTTTTCGGATGGGAATCAGACACTGACTCTTCAAGGCTTTAAGCCCGAAACTTCCGGTTAATCCGAGGCCTTCACTTGCCACGGAGACAGTCATGGTCATCTGTGGAGAGGAAACACTAACGCCAAGGGCAGCCTCTCCTACAGGCCTAATGTCTTGGGATACTCCAACCTTCACTGGACAAAGACCATCAGGGGGTCCCAAATAACCACAGCGGGACCACAATCCGAATTTGTGACTGAGTTCAGGCCTCTGCTTTGCCTGACGGACATAGTCATCCTTCATGGATTCTGTGCAGATAGCTGCCTCTACAGGCTGGGGAACAGGAGATCTTTGGGCTGACAGAACCTGGCGTGACGGTTTACCTCTACGCCTTGCACGTCTGGACTGCCTCTTGAGGTTGGGAAGAGAAGTATTCTGTGGAGCACTGTCATCCTGTGTGGATTCTGTGTGGGCAGCAGTCTCTTCAGGCGGGAGAACTGGTAGGCTACCTACACACATTGCCCATCGTGGCTGCTCCAGGATATTGGGAAGGGAAGCTTTAGCAGAATCTTCAGGATTAGGGTCATCGAAGACCATTAGAAAGGCCACCAGGAAGGCCTGCAGGTCAGAGACGATAAGATCCCTTGCTTCCCATAGGTGGGTGATTCATTTGAAGGCATCACCCGCTAGGTAGGACATCAGAAATGCTACTTTAACCCGATCAGTGGGAAAATAGTGAGCGTAGAATTTGAAATGTAGCATGCATTGCTCCACAAACGCACGGCTTTGTTTAGGGTCCCCATAGTACCGTGGTGGATCTGCAGGAACAGGTGCTGATAGCTGCATTTGGGCTGGTGCATAAATCACCTGGACCTCAGCTTGAGAAAAAAATTTTCCTTGGTGCATGTATTTGCCAGACAAGGATTCAAATGTCTCTGAGAGTGAAGGGCCATGGGGCTCAACGGGAGCCATGGCCTGAGCAAACTGTTATGCACACGCCCGGATTGACTGGCGTGTGCGTGATTAGTGATCCCACTGGACCATGAACCGAGGAGTGCCTGGAGGGTCGTAACGAAGTATCAACCCGGTCCGACCAAAGCTGCACGGCGGCTCAATCGACTCCGTAAACCAGGGAGGAACCGAGCAGAGGGACCAGGTGCGACTCCAGGTCAGACCCCGGACACGGCTGTTGACCCACACGGGGAATGCAGGAACAGGCAGGTTAGGCTGGCATACAGACAGGTGGGTATTGGCAGGCACGGCTGGTATGCAGGCAGGTGGGTACTGGCAAGCACGGCTGGTATGCAGACAGGTGGGTACTGGCAAGCACGGCTGGTATGCAGACAGGTGGGTACTGGCAAGCACGGCTGGTATGCAGACAGGTGGGTACTGGCAAACACGGCTGGTATGCAGACAGGTGGGTACTGGCAAGCACGGCTGGTGTGCAGACAGGGGGGTACTGGCAGGCACGGCTGACGTGCAGACAGGCGGATACTAGCAGGTTGGAGCACAGGCTGGATAGGGACCAGTACAGACTGGTATGCAGATGCGGTAGACAAGTAGAGCAGAGAGAAAGCGCAGGTTCGGTGGACAAGGCAAAGCAGAGCGAAACCGCAGGTGCAGTGAGCAAGCAAGGCAGAGCGAAACCGCTGTTGCGGTGAGCGAGCAGAGCAGAGCGAAACCGCAGGTGCAGTGAGCAAGCAGGGCAGAGAGAAACCGCAGGTGCGGTGAGCAAGCAGAGCAGAGCGAAACCGCTGGTGCGATGAGCAAGCAGAGCAGAGCGAAACCGCTGGTGCGGTGAGTAAGCAGGGCAGAGCGAAACCGCAGGTGCGGTGAGCAAGCAGAGCAGAGCGAAACTGCAGGTGCGGTGAGCAAGCAGGGCAGAGCGAAACCGCAGGTGTGGTGAGCAAGCAGAGCAGAGCGGAAGGTGCTGGCAGAGAGGACAGGGCTCTGTTCACATGGAACAGACTGGAAAATACAGGAAGTTGGTTAGAACACAGGAGGTAGATACGGAGGAAGGGAAAAGGGACAAGCAGAACCATATACACACAAGGTACTTACAATGAAGTAATGAGTGGACACTAAACTCACAAACAGAAGTACAGAGACAACGAGTTGGAGTTAGGTGCAGGTACAGACACTGCAGGAAAAGGGAAGGTACGGACATAAAGACAAACAGGTATCAGGCTAGGAGACAGTTCAGACAGGAACTGACACTGGAATGAGATACAGGAACGGGCCTGGGTACTCAGCCCCCAGGAACTCAGAAACAGACTAGAAGTCACAGGTAACAGGCCTGGGTATACAGCCCCTAGAGTGGCGGAAACAGACTAGAAGTCACAGATACAGGTAACAGGCCTGCGTATACAGCCCCTACGGTGGCGGAAACAGACTAGAAGTCACAGATACAGGTAACAGGCCTGGGTATGCAGCCCCCAGAGTGTCAGAAACAGACAAGAAGCAGAACAAGACCTGGCAACTCAGAGTCTAGGAGCACACTGATAGTAAGTGTTGCTCAGGCACCTCCTAATGGGTGGAGGGGTTTTAAGTATCCAGTGACTCACAGGAATAGGCTGGGGACGCATTAGGAGTGCGTACACTGCAGCTATAAGAATCAGGAAGTCACCGGGCCGCCGCCATAAGCAATCAGACAAGAGACATGCACACAGCATGTACTGGAACAAAGTGTGCAGCCTGGACTGATAGGTAAGATTGCGGTCTTGCATGGTGGGAGGTGGTAAGCCATGCTAGCACGCCACCAGGGATGTTACAGCGCAGACGATACCAGGAGAAATATTGGCAGCTGGGGACCGAGTATGGACACTCGGCCGCCGCCATGAGGTTGTGGAAAGCTTCCGCCTCCACGAGCCCTAAGAAAGGCAACATTTCAAGTGCAAGCAGTCCAGAAATGTGGCAGTTTAGTATTGCAGCCTGTTTTGGCTGGCTGCAAACTTGTGCTTGCATTCTAAATAACAGAGAACTAAGGAGATGGATGGCCTCATCATCATCACAACCTGCAAGGTTTGCGCTATGAGCTCTCCTGATGGAGAAGCCAGGGCCAACCGGAGGATTCTCCGGTTCTCTGGTGGGCCAGTTCAACCCTGCTGAGAAGCAGCCCTGGCTAAGAAAAGTGTGTGGGAAGGTTCCCGGATGCTCTATGGCCGTTTTCTACTGTGAACTGGCTCCGTACCGTCCCTGGCCACATTCACTTGTCCACGTGTTTGTGGTTAGGTGGTCCTTCCCAGTAAGTGCACTGGGAGGGCACAGGTAATGTTCTGGGACCCGCGCTTGTGGAAGGCCTGTGGGTAGGTGGCTGGCTGCATACTTGTGCTTGCATTCCAAGTAACGCAAAGCTAAGGTGATGGATGATCCATCATGAATAATTTGCTCATTGTCTAGGAGACTGACCGCTGCTGCTGTCTACCTTCTGAACATTGTGTTGAAGCTTGATTGACCCAGGGCCCGCAATCCTCTACGTTGGGAGGACGTGTTCCATCCCAGGGTCCCACTGGGTCCCGGCTTCCACAATATTAACACATTGGAATGCGTCAGTGAGATGAATCATCCCTCGCCACATTCACTTGTTCATGTGTTTGTGGTTAGGCGTTCCTTCCCACTTAAGTGCACTGGGGAGGGCACGGGTAATGTTCTGGGACCCGCGCTTGTGGAAGGCGCAGACGATACCGGGAGAAATAGTGGCGGCTGGGGACCAAATATGGACACCCGGCCGCCGCCGCCATGAGGTTGTGGAAAGCTTCCGTCTCCACAAGCCTAAAAGGCATAATTTCAAGTGCAAGCAGTCCAGAAATGTGGCAGTTTAGTATTGCTGCCTGTGGGTGGGTGGGTGGCTGCATACTTGCGCTTGCATTCCAAAAACTGTGGTAGGGACAACTGAATGCTGCGAGAAGGGACAAGTACGTGGACGGTGATGGTTGCAAGTCTGCAACGACAGGTGCAGGGCTGGAGGCATCTTCACATGTGCCATGGACAGGGGATTGGAGTGCACGCACAACAGCAGAAGAGGCAGTGGTGTCACCTGCAGACACTATTTCTTGACTTTGGTGTTTGGCTCAGCTAGTTGGGTGCTTTGCTGTCATGTGCATGAGCATGCTGGTGGTGGTCAGGCTGATAGTTTTGGTGCTCTTGCTGATGCTGGCCTGGCAGATGTTGAAAATGGCCTTTTTGGGGTTATTGGAACAGCCTTTAAAAAGAAACCAGACTCGCGAAGACCTAACAGTTGTACTGGCAACTTCCATCGTATTGGTGTTCTGGGGAGCGGTTGCCCACCTTGTGTCTGTGGCCACCACACTTCTTGTTCTTGCCTGTTGTGGTGCTACTCCTCCCTCCCCCTGTGTGCTGCTGTCCTCGCTCTACATGTCCGCTTGACAGGTTGGGTTAGTGACTTCATCGTCCACCGCTTTGTCTTCCACTTCCGCACCCTGGTACTCCTACTGACTTTCTGTCCATTGTGTCTCATCATTATCCACCTTTTGCGACAGTAATTGCATTTTTCCATCATCACCTTCGGGTGACCATGGCTGCTCAAATTGCTACATGCGATCTTCTGCTGCACTGCTCGAAGCTGGCTGGTCGAGACAAGAGGCCCCAATCTATCGATGGAAAAGTGAACAGCTCTTGTGGTAACCCTGTTCTCTAATCTCTCCTTCAAACCACATATCCAAGCTATTTCCACTTTCGAGTAGACTGAGCGCGAGGCCAGAATCTATAAATGGAAAGATGAACAAAACAGCTCTTCGGAGTGTCCAAGTGTGGGATCAGTTGTTTCAGGGCACTCGGAATGGTGGGAGGAAGGAGGATCATGGTATGGAAGAGGTCGACTCCAAGTAAAAAAAATCTCCTGGATCCGCACATTCCTCAACCACAAATCTAAAAAAACATTAGTGCACGTGACTCGCCCCCTGGGCCGTGGGGCACTCGGATCCGGGCAATAGGGAACGATGGGGGTAGTAGTCGCAACCCGGTTCCGTGGCTCAGGGTGGTCAGGCCAGTGGTAGTCCGTTATGTGCTATTGATAATGTCCAACTACGCCACCCGTGGATTTGCGGTCATTAGGTACCGCCGCTGCAAGGCTGACTGCTGGGGCTGATGAGGTGTGCAGCTGGGATGGTGTGACTCCCCACGGGAAGAGTGCGGCCCCAGGGCAGTGTAGTGGATGGTGGGAGTGATGGTGGTGAGAGTCCCAGTACCGGTAGTGCTGGAGGCGCGAAGGAGCACACAGACAATAGGTTGCAGTCCAGGGTCTTTACTGAAACAGGTAAACTGACCCATAAACAGTCCCAGCTAGGAGGGGACCTGGATGTCTGAGAGCAACGGGGAAATTGGCCCTGGTCAGAGTGAGGGTGTAGGCCTACCGTGCTTTCTGCGCTCCTTCTGGCTATCTCCTCGTTATAGGGTAACAGCCCACGTTTCCGAGCTTTCCGTGTATTCTCGCCTGTATGGCCTGCGACGTGGGTTCCTTTCTGCTCCCAGCCTTGTACGGCTTTACTGGTCCCTTCGGTTGTGGCAGGGCCTCCAGGCTTCTTAGGCCAAGGAATATACAGTCCCCTGCGGACTGGTTCTCTGCTGGAGGATGTGGAATCCTCCCAGCCTCAGACACCAAAGTCTGGTAAAGTCAGTCTCTTATCTGCCAAGACAGGCTCTCTTCGCCTCTTGTCTCTGGCTTGTGGCTCTCCTCCTGCCACACTTCCTCTTAGGTGCAGTGCAACTGTCTGTCCCTGCTCTGCTCTGGGACCAGTCTCAGTGCTGAGACAGGCCATCAAGTTCTCTCTAACCCTGCCCCCAGTACCAGCTTTTATAGGGGCAGCCAGCTCCCCCTACTGGCCTGAGACAGGAGGCATTGTATGCTAATGTTCCCCTGACTAGAGAACCTCCCCCTTGCTCTCAGACACAGCTTTAATTACACTTGTGGCATCCAGGCCAGGGTGACACATTCCCCCCTAGTGAAATTTAGTACTCCGGGACTAAACAGTAAACAAAGACAATATGCATAACCATAAAACATTAATAGACAGACGACGCACAAATTGAGTTCTTAAGGTCACAGTGTGGCCTGTGACCGGGTGTCGATATCACCAGCACAACGGGGAGCCTTAACCAGGTGGGGGTCTGTCCTACCCCAAGTCCTTCACAGTCTTAGTTCATTCCTTGGTTAAGCTCCGAACGCAGTCCATACAAGGTCCCGGTTATAAAAAGTCCATAACCTGTGAGTCCTTACGGTAGCTGCAAGAAACTGAAACACAGAATTACCAAACATGCATGTAACTTGGCAAACAATTCAACATTTGGCAACAGGGTTATTTACAATCTTAGCGCGCTCTATATTCTCCAGCGAGCGGGTATCTGCCCCTTTGTGCTCCTGGTTGACCTACGTAGCCCACTGTCTGGTGGTGGACCAACCTGGCTTTCTCCACTAGCGTTAGGGGTACAGCTACCAGCTGGGTGTACAGGTAGGGCAGGCAGCTGTCTGCGGGTCCTTTGGCTTACCACAGGCATGGCAGGCTCACTGTCAGCAGAGGGTTGACTCTCCTGGGCTGCTGGTACAGGCTCTTCTGCCTCTGGAACCGCTTGCTCCTCTTCACCTTCCGGCTCTGGTGTTAGTTGTTGCTGTGCCGGTTGCAGGAAATGCAGGACGGGTACCACTATGGCATAATTTATGCGAGTCCAGGACTGAGGGAACTCTCCGAGAACGGTGCTGATTATTTCTTCCTTGTCCTCTGCGGGTTCAAGGTCACTCTGATCTTCTTCTGCACTACGGAGTTGCTCGGGGCACCTTTTGAGGTGGTCTCTGGAGACGACACTAGTGGTTTCTCCTCCGTCCTTGGTGATTACGCACACCTTTGGGTTGTCGTGGTCAGACTGCAGTACGGTGTAGGGTTCCCTTTCCCACTGGTCGTCCAACTTATGTAGCCTTCTTTTTCGCTTTAGGACTTGCTCACCAGGTTCTAGGGGACCAGCAGGGGCGTGTTGATTGAAGAGTTTTACTTGCCTCTCTCTCACCTGGGCAAGGCTCTTCTCCACACTCTCCTGTACCTTCTTGTACTGCAGTTGCCTTTCCGTATCCCAGTCTGCATCCGGGGAGGTGTCCTCAGGTGTTAGGACTCCCATCTCCAGGTCTACGGGCAGCTTACCCGGTCTGGCTCGCATCAGGTAAGCCGGGGTGCAGTTGGTAGCGTTCACCAGGATATGATTGTATAAGTCTATCAGGTCCGGCAGTTTTTCTGGCCACAGGCTGCGTTCCTCCAGGGGCAACGTCTTCAGGAGATCAATGACTATATTGTTCATCTTCTCACACATCCCGTTGTTTGGGGGTGGTAAGGCGTTGTACGAATCTTCTTACAGCCATAGAGGTTGCAGAACTCCTGGAAGATTTCAGCCTCGAACGCTGGACCCTGGTCTGTCAGGACCTGTTCCGGATACCCGAGTGGACGGCAGAAGTATTGCTGGAAGGCTCTGGCCGCTGTTTGGGCTGTCAAGTCTTTTACCGGGACCACCACTAGAAAACGGGAATAGTGGTCCACGATTGTCAGGGCATAGATGTACCCTGACCGGCTTGGAGCCAACTTGACATGGTCTAGAGCTACCAGCTCAAGAGGCTGCGTGGTGACGATGGGCCTCAAGGGTGTCTTCTGGCTGGTGCGGTCCTTCCTCCTTAGGTGACAAGGGCCACAGTCTCTGCACCATTTTTCTACAGCTCCTCTCATGCCGACCCAAAAGAATCTTCCTCTTAGCAGGAACTCCAGTTTCTTCCAACCGAAGTGCCCCGCTCTGTCATGGTAAGCCCCCAGGACCATAGCTGCATCTCGACTTGGGACCACGACTTGCCAGGTCAGCTCGTGCGTCCGGTGGTTGACAATCCTTCTGCACAACTTGCCTTCGTAGAGGAACAAGTTGCTCTTCTCCTTCCATAGCTGCCTGGCTTCCTCTGGGGCATCTGGATCTAAGCGGGCGTCTTCCCGGGTCAGCAGATCTTTCACCAGGCGGACTGCAGGGTCACTATCTTGGGTCTCGGCCCAGCTGTGGTGAGGTAGGGGATTGATCATCACGGTTGTTAGATCCTCCTCCTTCACGCGGTGGGAGTATTGAGCGGCTCCATACCGGTGAAACGCGGGGAGTTCTACCTCTTCCAGCTCTTCTGGGTCTTCATCACCTTCAGGTAACTGAGGCATCCTTGATAGGGCGTCCGCGTTGGCGTTGGTTTTGCCTGCCCGGTACTTGATCACGAAGTCGTAGTTCGAGAGTCGCGCCATCCACCGCTGTTCCAGGGCACCCAGTTTTGCATTGTCCAGGTGTGTCAACGGGTTGTTGTCCGTGTACACGGTGAACTTTGCGGAGGCCAGGTAATGCTTGAAGCGTTCCGTCACGGCCCACACCACTGCCAAGAATTCTAGCTTGAAGGAGCTGTAATTCTCCGGGTTCCTCTCGGTGGGCCTCAGCTTCCGGCTGGCGTACACGATCACCCGTTCTCTGCCCTGTTGGTTTTGGGACAGTACGGCTCCCAGTCCCACATTACTGGCATCTGAGTGGAGAATGAAAGGCTGGCCATAATCAGGGTAGGCCAGGATCTCATCCCCTGTGAGGGCCATCTTTAGCTGGCGGAAAGACTCCTCTTCCGGTTTATCCCACTTGAAGGGAGGCTTTTGGCTCCTGGACTTAGACTGTCCGATCAGGAGGTCCTGCATAGGAGCTGCCATCTTAGTAAACCCGGGGATGAACCTTCGGTAGTAGCCTACCAACCCGAGAAACTGTCTCACCTCTTTGATGTTCGAGGGGCTTGGCCAACTCTTGATTGCCGTGACCTTGTCAGGGTCGGGGGCCACTCCTTCCGCGCTTACCTCGTGCCCTAGGTACTGGACCTTTGGTTTCAGCAGGTGACACTTCGATGGTTTCACCTTCAGGCCGTAGCCTGCCAGGGCTTCGAACACCTCGGCCAGGTGCTTTAGATGGTCCTCGTAGGTTTTCGAATAGACGATCACGTCGTCCAGGTAAAGGAGGACCATCTCGAAGTTTCGGTGCCCTAGACAGCATTCCATCAGCCGCCGTAAGGTCCCTGGTGCGTTGCAGAGCCCGAAAGGCATACAGTTGAACTCACTCAGTCCCATCGGGGTGGTGAAGGCGGTCTTCTCCTTGTCAGCCTCTGCCACAGGAACTTGCCAGTACCCGCTAGTAAGGTCCAAAGTAGAAAAGAAGTTAGCTGATTTTAGTGCGGCTAAAGACTCCTCTATTCTAGGCAGCGGATATGCGTCTTTGTGAGTGATACGGTTGATTTGTCTATAGTCGACGCACATTCTCATGGTGCCGTCTTTATTTTTGACCAGAACCAAGGGGGCTACCCAGGGGCTACAGCTGTCTCTAATGACCCCATCTTCTTTCATCTCTCTTAGCATGCCCTTTGCGTTCTGATAATGTGCAGGGGGTACAGGCCTGTGTCTCTCTTTTATTGGTGGGTGGCTCCCTGTGGGGATGTGGTGTTCTATCCCCTTTACTCTGCTGAAGTCTAGCGGGTGCTTACTAAAGACTCTCTCGTACTCCTGTACCACCCGGTAGACTCCTTGTTTTTGGTGCAGGGGAGTGGAGTCAGCACCCACATGGAGTTTCTGGCACCAGTCCTCCTTTTGTTTCTGGGAGCCATTACCCTCCGCCTGTGGAGATGGAGGCAAGGGTTCCACGGCCCTGATAGCTTTGTGTTCGACGACAAACAGTTTGGCGAGTGTAGCGTACCTGGGTAAGTGTACTTCCCTCTCCCCAATGTTGAGGATGCGGACGGGCACCCTCCCATGACGGACATCAACCACCCCCCGGGCTGTCAAAATGGTGGGCCTGCTGTCTGAGTACACGGGTTCTACCATGGCTTGGTAGTCTCTACCTCTCAACCCGATTGCAGTCCGACACCAGATCATCATTTCACTTTTGGGAGGCATGGAAATGGGGAATGGGTCACTCAGTCTTACGCTACCGATCTCACCACCAGACAGTTCTACCTGCTGCCGTCTCATCAGGGCTTTTATCTCCTTGTTGAGGACTCTCTGTTGGCTGGAACTAGCATTCACCGCCACCTGTTGTAGAATTGCAATTACCTCTGAAAGACAATTTTCAATTACATTAGTACCCACAGTTATTTTAGGGTGACTTTCACGACGGTCAATGTCCACAATAATCACTCCCTGTGCTGGCAGTTCAACTTTACCAATTTTAATGGTCATCTCCTTGAACCCCATCTGCGGCACTGGTAAGCCGTTACTGGCGATGATGCTCAAGTTACTGTCTGGATACCCTGTGATATCAGCATCAGTCCAATACTGCTTAAAAAGTACATAAGGGATAGTGGTTACTTGTGACCCAGTATCCAGCAAGGCGCTCATGAGGATACCGTCCAGCACCACGGGTAAAACCGGGCGCCCCCCAACGTACTTATTACGCCAATTGTAAGGGCCTGGTGATCTTATGCCTGGGGGTTGGCCCTCTGCCCCAGGTTGGACCCGTTTAAATTACAGTACCTGGAAATGTGTCCGGGCTGGTTGCATCGACGGCAAATGGGCTGTCCATCCTCTGCATAGCGGTCTGTGGGCCTCCCTCGGAACGACGGGATCCTCCTCTGTCGACGCCAGCTCGATGGGTCTTGACGGGTCCACTTGCAACGCCTGGACGGTCCTGGTCAAAGCCGCGACGTTCCTGGTCAGCTCCTGGACTTGGTGGTGCAGGTCTTTCGACGGGGCTTGGTTCAGGGCCTGTGCATCAGCCCCCACGGGGTCCATAGAGGAGGGCGCCGCCTCCTGGTGGTAGGTGAGAGCAGGGCGCCGGGGGTTTATAGCGCCACTGGTTGCAGATTCACGGAGCACCCTTATGGCCCTGTCCTTAAATTGGGCAAAGGTCAGATCAGGGTTCTGAAAGAACATGAGGCGCAGTTGGGCCCTGTGGGCACTGGACAGCAGACCTTCTATGAATTGTTCCGTTAGCAGCTTATCCGTTTCCTGCACACTGCCAGGGTCAGTTTGTTGAATAGCCCTCAAGGCTTCCTGCAGATTTAGGGCATAGTCTCTGATGCTGTCCTGTGCCCGCTGCTTACATCCATAGAACCTCATTTTAATCTCAGCGGAGGTACGTGTGTCAAAGGTACCCCGCAGCCGGGCCAGAATACCCTTCACAGTCCTTTTCTCCTCAGTGGGCCATGATTTTACCTCCCTTTGGGCTGCGCCAGTTAACTGCCCTATTAATATGCTGAGTTCTGTTCCTCTGTCAGGGGGTAAACTTGGAACAAACTGTACAGCCTTTCCTTGAAGTCAGTTAGGGCATGGGGCTCCCCTGAGTTCTTGGACAGCCAGGCCGCTCCAGGGATGTAGGGCAGGGAAAAGGGCATCACCGCTGCTGCAGCTGCGTTGGTGGTAGTGGGCGCCTTTGTATCTGACATCTTCCTCCCCCCTAGTTAAGCGTGGCCTACCTTCCGACGATCCTCTTCTGTAGGCCGCGGCTCCGCTGCTGCTGCTATGGACGAGGACCTGGCGTCGCGTCCTGATGACGTCAGCGTCGCTCTCTCTCTCCCTTCCAGGACCTTGCGCAGCGTCGGTGCGTGGGGCGGAGCTTCGGATCTCGCGCGGTTTTGATGTCCACGCCCCTCTACTTCCCGCGCGGCGTCCTGAAGATGGCGTCCGATGGCGGGAAGCAGCTGCGGATGGCGGGAAGACGGCAGAAGACGGCGGGAAACGGTCCAAGATGGCGTCTGATGGCGGGAATCGGCTCCGGACGGCGGGAAACGACTCCGGACGGCGGGAAACTTCGCCACAGGTAAGTTACAAAAGTCTTTTTCAGGCACGCAGTACCCGGTGGTTGCGGGCACGAAATCCTGCCGACTACGCCAAAGCTGACTCGCCCCCTGGGCCGTGGGGCACTCGGATCCGGGCAATAGGGAACGATGGGGGTAGCAGTGGCAACCCGGTTCCGTGGCTCAGGGTGGTCAGGCCAGTGGTAGTCCGTTATGTGCTATTGATAATGTCCGACTACGCCACCCGTGGATTTGCGGTCATTAGGTACCGCCGCTGCAAGGCAGACCGCTGGGGCTGATGAGGTGTGCAGCTGGGATGGTGTCACTCCCCACGGGAAGAGTGCGGCCCCAGGGCAGTGTAGTGGATGGTGGGAGTGATGGTGGTGAGAGACCCAGTACCGGTAGTGCTGGAGGCGCGAAGGAGCACACAGACAATAGGTTGCAGTCCAGGGTCTTTACTGAAACAGGTAAACTGACCCATAAACAGTCCCAGCTAGGAGGGGACCTGGATGTCTGAGAGCAACGGGGAAATTGGCCCTGGTCAGGGTGAGGGTGTAGGCCTACCGTGCTTTCTGCGCTCCTTCTGGCTATCTCCTCGTTATAGGGTAACAGCCCACGTTTCCGAGCTTTCCGTGTATTCTCGCCTGTATGGCCTGCGACGTGGGTTCCTTTCTGCTCCCAGCCTTATACGGCTTTACTATTCCCTTCGGTTGTGGCAGGGCCTCCAGGCTTCTTAGGCCAAGGAATATACAGTCCCCTGCGGACTGATTCTCTGCTGGAGGATGTGGAATCCTCCCAGCCTCAGACACCAAAGTCTGGTAAAGTCAGTCTCTTATCTGCCAAGACAGGCTCTCTTCGCCTCTTGTCTCTGGCTTGTGGCTCTCCTCCTGCCACACTTCCTCTTAGGTGCAGTGCAACTGTCTGTCCCTGCTCTGCTCTGGGACCAGTCTCAGTGCTGAGACAGGCCATCAAGTTCTCTCTAACCCTGCCCCCAGTACCAGCTTTTATAGGGGCAGCCAGCTCCCCCTACTGGCCTGAGACAGGAGGCATTGCATGCTAATGTTCCCTTGACTAGAGAACCTCCCCCTTGCTCTCAGACACAGCTTTAATTACACTTGTGGCATCCAGGCCAGGGTGACACACACGCACTCATCATCTCTCAATGACTGCAACCTCCTACTCTGTGGCCTCCCTTCTAACACTCTCGCATTCCTCCAAACTATCCTAAACTCTGTTGTCCGACAAATCCACCTGTCCCCTTGCTATTCCCTGGCCTCTTGTAACATACCTGGCGGCGTCCTTGCATAGTGGTCCATCTCCCACTGTGCAAGAGTGCACACTTGATCTCCAATCCAGAATGTCTCTCTGGCTTCCCTCCATGCTGTCTGTTTGCTTCTGTGTGCTGCTGCTTAAGGGCGGCGCCCGATCACTTCCTGCTTCTTGTACCTGCTGTGGGCACACCCCTTGTGCGTCCTCAGCCTATTGCTATCTGTCACCTGGTATTTAAACCAGCTGCTCCAATTAACCCATGCCTGAGCATTGTGTTTCATTCAGTGTGTGCTTGCACTCTGAAGGTGCCAGGTCCCGTTCTGTGTTCTCTTGTCTGCCTATCCTGGAGGCTGTATTTCCAGGCCTGTCTGAACACGCTCCTAGCCTGTTCCTCCCGCCGTCTAGGGGCTGATTACCTAGACCCGCTCCTGTATCTTGTCTGTCCTGTCTGAACACGCTCCTAGCCTGTTCCTCCCGCCTTCTAGGGGCCGATTACCTAGACCCGCTCCTGTATCTTGTCTGTCCTGTCTGAACACGCTCCTTGCCTGTTCGTCCCGCCTCTCTGGGGGCCGTATTCCCAGACCCGCTCCTGTATCCCGCTGCAGTGTCGGTCTCCTGCGTACACTCAGTTCCAGTCTGAACTCTCTCCTATCTTTTACCTGTTTTTTCTCTATGTCCGTTCCTTTCCTTTTTCTGCAGAGTCTGAACTCGTACCTAACTCCTGCTTGTTGTCTCTGTACTCCCGTTTGTGAGTTTGTGGTCCACTCGCTACTTCACTGCAAGTACCCTGTGGGTATCTGGCTCTGCCTTTCCCTTACTGTCTGTTCCGTGTGAACAGAGCCCTGTCCGTCCTGCTCTGACTCCTTGCTCACTGCTCCGGCAGCCTTGCTCCGCTCTGACCCTTTTGCTCACTGCTCCGGCAGCCTTGCTCCGCTCTGACCCTTTTGCTCCCTGCTCCGGCAGCCTTGCTCCGCTCTGACCTTTTTGCTCACTGCTCTGGCAGCCTTGCTCCGCTCTGACCCTTTTGCTCACTGCTCAGGCAGTCTCGCTCCGCTCTTATCCTTTTGCTCACTGCTCCGGCAGTCTTGCTCTACTCTTGCTCACTGCTCCAGGCGGCCTCGTCCTGCTCTGACTCCTTGCTCACTGCTCCGGCAGTCTCGCTCAGCTCTGACCCTTTGCTCACCGCTCCTGGCGGTCTCGTCCTGCTCTGCTCTTGCTCACCGCTCCAGGCGGTCTCGTCCTGCTCTGCTCTTGCTCACCGCTCCAGGCGGTCTCGTCCTGCTCTGCTCTTGCTCACCGCTCCAGGCGGTCTCGTCCTGCTCTGCTCTTGCTCACCGCTCCAGGCGGTCTCGTCCTGCTCTGCTCTTGCTCACCGCTCCAGGCGGTCTCGTCCTGCTCTGCTCTTGCTCACCGCTCCAGGCGGTCTCGTCCTGCTCTGCTCTTGCTCACCGCTCCAGGCGGTCTCGTCCTGCTCTGCTCTTGCTCACCGCTCCAGGCGGTCTCGTCCTGCTCTGCTCTTGCTCACCACTCCAGGCGGTCTCGTCCTGCTCTGCTCTTGCTCACCGCTCCAGGTGGTCTCGTCCTGCTCTGCTCTTGCTCACCGTTCCAGGCGGTCTCGTCCTGCCCTGCTCTTGCTCACCGCTCCGGGCGGTCTCGTCCTGCCCTGCTCTCGCTCACCTCTCTGGGCGGCCTCACTCTGCTGTGTTTGTCCGCCACATCTGTGGTTCTGTTCCAGAGTCCCAGTGTGTACTGGGTCCTATCCCGCCTGTGTTCCTACCTGCTAGTGCCTTCCTGTCTGCACTATAGCCGTGCTTGCCTGTACCCCCCTGCCTGCATACCAGCCTGCCTGCTTACCAGTCGTGCCTGCCTATTCCCACCAGTCTGTGTGCCAGCCTAACCAGTCTGTTCCTGTATTCCCCTGTGTGGGTCAACAGCCGTGTCCGGGGTCTGTCCTGGAGTAGCACCTGGTCCCTCTGCTTGGTTCCTCCTTGGTGCACTGGCGTCGTATGCCGTCGTGCGACCCTGGTCGGATCGGGTGAATACCTAGTTACGCCCCTCCAGGCATTAATTTTCCGGCACGGTCCAGTGGAATCACACGCACACGCCGCTCAGCCCGGGCGTGTGCATTACAGCATGCTCAGACCATGGTTCCCATTGAGCCCCACGGCCTTCGCTCTCTGAGATGTTTTCCAGCGAATACGTGCATTAAAAATAACTAAAAATTTTTTTTTCTTTAGCTGAGTTCCAGGCGAAGTACGCACCCGTCCAGATGGATCTTTCTGCACTCGTTCCTGCGGATCCGCCACGGTACTTTGGGGATCCAAAACAAAGTCGTGCATTTGTGGAGCAATGCATGCTACACTTCAAGGCCTACCCTCTCTATTTTCCTTCCGATTGGGCTAAAGTGGCCTTTATGATTGACTACCTAGCGGGTGATGCCTTGAAATGGGTCACCCCCTATGGGAAGCATGGGATCCTGTCGTCCTTGACCTGCAGGCCTTCCTGGTGGCCTTTCGTATGGTCTTCGAGGACCCTAACCCTGAAGCCCCTGCTGAAGCTTCGCTTCTCAATATCCCGGAGCAGCCCCGATGGGTAATGTGTGTGGGTAGCGCACTAGTCCTCCTGCCCGAAGAAACTACTGCCCACCCAGAATCCACACAGGATGACTACGCTCTCCGGAATACTTCTCACGACCTCAAGAGGCAGTCCAGACGTGCTAGACGTAGAGACAAGCAGTCACGTCAGGGTCTGTCCTCCCTGAGACCTCCTGACCCCAACCTTGAAGTCCCTATTGAAGCTTCATCTCCCTGTATCCCGGAGAAGCCCCAACAGGTAATGTGCGTGGGTAGTGCACCAGTTCTCCTGCCCGAAGAGACTACTGCCCATCCAGACTCCACACAGGAGAACTTCCTGCACCCGGCATCAGATGCTTCACCCACTTTAACCAGTGTGCATGTCCAAGGATGCTCCGAAGCTGTGATTACCTCCGAGTCTGTGCACCCCTACTACTTGGCGGAGGACCCCCTGTTGCCTCCTGAATCCTCCGGGATACCACTCGATGACAAATGGAGAGAGACTTCTCTACACCCGGTACTCGATACTTTGTCCGCTCCGTCTTGTGAGCCTGACAATGGGTACCCCAAAGTGGTAGTTACCCCCGAGTCTCTACACCCCTCCGACCAGGCGAAGGACCTCCAGTTGTCTCCAGAACCCTTCGGGGTGCTACCTGGTAGCGAAAGGACAGAGACTCTCCTATACCCTGTACCTGATACCTCGCTCGCTTCGTCCAGTGAGTCCAACCTAGTGTACTCCGAAGCACAGGTTACTTCCGAGTCTCTACACCCCTCCGACCAGGCGGAGGACCTCCAGTTGTCTCCAGAACCCTTCGGGGTGCTACCTGGTAGCGAAAGGACAGAGACTCTCCTATACTCTGTACCTGATACCTCGCTCGCTTCGTCCAGTGAGTCCAACCTAGTGTACTCCGAAGCAGAGGTTACTCCCAAGTCTCTACACCCCTCTGACCAGGCGGAGGACCTCCAGTTGTCTCCAGAACCCTTCAGGGTGCCATCTGGTGGTGAATGGACAGAGACTTTCCAATACTCGGTACCCGATACCTCGCCTGCTTCGTCCAGTGAGTCCGACCTAGTGTACTCTGAAGCAGATGTTTTCTCCGAGCCTCTGCACTCTTCTGACCCGGCGGAGGACCTCCAGTTGTTTCCTGAATCCTCCGGGGTACCACCAGATAACAAAGAGACAGTGACTTTTCCTCATCCTGTACCTGATAACCCGTCTATTTCTTCCTGTGACTTTGACAAGATGTACCTCGAAGCAGAGATTACCCCCAAGTCTCTGCTCCCCTCCAACCCGGTGGAGGACTTCCAGTTGTCTCCTGTACCCTCTGGGGTGCCACCTGAAAATATGTGGAGAGAGACTTCCTTGTGTGCTGTTCCTGGTACTCCACCCGTTTCGTCTGTTGCTGAGGATGGCTGGATAGGAGGTAGCATCCTAGCTAACCAGATGAGACCAGTTTTTCCTGTGGACAGTGGAAGTGATCTCCTTGAAGTGAAGGATTGGCCCTCGAATTCCCTGCGGAAGATTCTGGCAGGCCTGAAGAAGAGGGGGCGTAAGGGGGGGGGTACTGTAACATACCTGGCGGCGACCTTGCATAGTGGTCCATCTCCCACTGTGCAAGAGCGCGCACTTGATCTCCAATCCAGAATGTCTCTCTGGCTTCCCTCCATGCTGTCTGTTTGCTTCTGTGTGCTGCTGCTTAAGGGCGGCGCCCGATCACTTCCTGCTTCTTGTACCTGCTGTGGGCACACCCCTTGTGCGTCCTCAGCTGTCACGCTGTCTCTGTGTACTGGAGGTAGGGGGCCTAAGCTGACCCTAAGCTGGGGCCCTGACTAATCCCTCTACCTGGAGGTACTGTTAAAGGTACAGAGGTCCAGGCCGCCAGCGTAACCCCTACCTCCTGAGGTTCCCTGCACCTAAGTAATCTAGTCCTGAGAAGGACCCCTGATCACAACAAAAGGGAACAGGTAATAATATGCCCACACTCAGTGCTTAGACGAATGAGACAGTACAAGGGTAAAACCAAAACCACCTTGCATACAAAAACTACACAACTACAACAGAGGGAACACCAACGGGAAAGGAGATAAATGATAAAGCGAGGAAGGGAAAAAACACTCCAAATACACTTAGCTCTGAAACTCCAAATACCACGATCTGCTCTGTTAGTCTGCATGAAATGCTTTCACCGACACTTCCCTAACAGACCGGCAGGCATTTGAAGGAGTCCCACTACAGCAGCATTGATTGCAGCTGGGGGAGGCTGGACCTCGTCTAGCACAGAGAGAGAGAGAGTTAACTCCCTCACTGCCGAAAAACACAAAGCACCAAAACCTCAGCTGCGAGAAGTCAGGCTGTGTAATCGTGACGATCTTCGTGGCGACACACCCGTGACAGCACCCCCCCTTCTACGAGGGGCCTCCAGACCCTCAGGGCCAGGTTTATCCGGGTGAGTCGTGTGGAAGGCCCGAACTAATCGGTCTGCGTTAATATCCGACGCAGGAACCCACATCCTCTCCTCAGGACCATACCCCTTCCAATGAACCAGGTACTGAAGGGACTGGCGATTAAAGCGTGAATCGATGACCCTCGATACCTGGAACTCCAAGTTACCATTGACCACCACTAGAGGGGGAGGTAAAGGTGACGGTACCACTGGCGCCACATACCTCTTAAGCAATGATCTGTGGAACACGTTGTGAATTTTAAACGTAGGGGGGAGGTCAAGACGGAATGCCACCGGATTAATTATAGAACTGATCCTGTACGGCCCGATGAACCTGGGACCCAGTTTCCAGGAGGGAACCTTAAGTTTTATATTCCTGGCAGACAACCAGACACTCTCCTCCTATCAGCCATACGTTTGTATCGGTTCCCCATAGTATTCAGATTCTTCAGCACCCCTCTCCATACTGAAGCGAGTGATGAGGAAAATCGTTCCTCCTCAGGAACCCCCGAAGAGCCCCCCCTACTGAAAGTACAAAACTGGGGGTGAAAACCATATGCCCCAAAAAACGGGGACTTACCAGTGGACTCGCTCCGCCTATTATTAAGAGCAAACTCTGCCAGAGGTAAGAAAGAAGCCCAGTCCTCCTGGTTCTCTGACACAAAACACCGGAGATATGTCTCCAAGCTCTGGTTCATACGTTCCGTCTGACCATTGGTCTGAGGATGAAAAGCCGATGAGAACGATAAATGCATCCCCCGCCGTGTACAAAACGCCTTCCAGAATTTGGACACAAACTGAGACCCCCGATCTGACACCACCTCGGAGGGTACCCCGTGAAGCCTCACAATCTCCCCAATGAACACCTGCGCAAGAGTTTTAGCATTAGGAAGAGCAGGAAGAGCGATAAAATGTGCCATCTTGCTGAACCTGTCCACTACAACGAGTAAGACCGTTTTACCCGAAGACGGAGGGAGGTCCGTAATAAAGTCCATAGACAGATGAGTCCAAGGACGCTCCGGGATCTTCAAAGGTAAAAGGGCCCCAGACGGACGGGTATGTGAGGTCTTAGAGCGCGCACAAACCCCACAGGACGCGACAAAAGTTACCACCTCCTTATGTAAGTTAGGCCACCAAAACCGACGCGAGAGGAGATCCACAGTTGCTTTACTCCCCGGGTGTCCTGCAAAAACTGAGTTATGGTGTGCCTCGATCACCTTTTGTCGCAACTGATCTGGAAGAAACAGTCTCCCCGGAGGTCCAACAGGGGCGTCCCCCTGAGCCTCCAATACCTCCTCCTCAAGCTCAGAGCATACTGCCGAAACCACCACCCCCTCCTGAAGGATAGGAATCGGGTCGTCCGTATTCCCGGCCCCAGGGAAACTACGAGATAAGGCATCCGCCTTTACATTTTTTGACCCAGGACGATATGTAACGACAAAATTAAACCTGGTAAAAAACAATGACCACCTAGCTTGTCTGGGATTCAGACGTTTCGCGGACTCCAGATATAGCAGGTTCTTGTGATCGGTGATGACAGTGACCGGATGGACTGCCCCCTCTAAAAAATGGCGCCACTCCTCAAAAGCTAACTAAATGGCCAAGAGTTCCCTATTGCCGACATCGTAATTCCTCTCAGCGGACGACAATTTTTTAGAGAAAAAGGCGCACGGATGCCACTTACCAGGGGACGAACCTTGTGACAATACTGCTCCCACCCCTACCTCGGAAGCGTCTACCTCCACAATGAATGGCTGTGACGCATCAGGTTGAATGAGTATGGGTGCCGAGGCAAAACATTTTTTCAAGGAGAATGCTTGACAAGCCTTGTCAGACCACCTAGAAAAATCCGTCCCCTTTTTAGTCATGTCTGTGAGAGGCTTAACCATGGACGAGAAATTTCGAATGAACTTCCGGTAATAATTAGCAAACCCCAGGAAACGTTGTAGTGCCTTAAGATTCTCTGGCCGATCCCACTCAAGAACTGCCCGCACTTTCCCAGGGTCCATACGAAAACCGGACGCTGAAACCAGGAAGCCTAAAAACTGGAGTTCCTGTACGGCGAACACACACTTTTCCCATTTGGCATACAGTTTATTATCCTGCAAGATCTGTAACACCTGCCTAACGTGCTCCTGATGAGACACCAGATCCGGCGAGTAAATTAAGATATCATCCAGATATATGACAACAAACTGTCCCACCAGGCGGCGAAAAATGTCATTAACAAAGTGTTGGAACACCGCAGGGGCATTAGTCAGACCGAATGGCATGACAAGGTTCTCATAATGCCCCTCCGGAGTGTTAAACGCCGTCTTCCACTCATCCCCCTCCTTCATCCTAATCAGATTGTACGCCCCCCTGAGATCCAACTTAGAGAACCATTTGGCGCCCACGATCTGATTAAAGAGATCGGGAATAAGTGGGAGCGGATACGGATCTCGGACCGTAATCCGATTAAGTTCACGGAAATCCAGGCAAGGGCGTAGGCCTACATCTTTCTTCTTAAAAAGGAAGAACCCCGCGGCCACCGGTGAAGATGAAGGTCTAATATGCCCCTTAGCCAGACTTTCTGAAATATAATCCTTCATGGCCTGCCTCTCAGGACCAGAAAGGTTATACAACCTAGCTTTAGGTAACTTGGCCTCAGGGAGCAGTTTTACAGAACAGTCATACTCGCGATGAGGAGGTAGTTCCTGACACCCCTTCTCCGAGAATACATCCTCAAAGTCCACCAGAAATGGAGGTAAGACCCTAGGAGTAACCGCACCGATGACCGTATTCACGCAGTTTTTATTACAGAATTTACTCCATTGGCTTATCTCTCTGGATTGCCAATTAATAACCGGGTTATGCTTAGTTAACCAAGGAAGGCCCAACACTATAGGAGTGGGAAGACCCTCCAACACGTAGCAAGACAACATTTCTTTATGTATAGCCCCCACTTGAAGTTTTACGTTATGCACAGCTTGCAAAAAACTTCCCTGACCGAGAGGCCTGGCATCAATCGAGAATATGGGGATGGGTTTAGCCAACTCACTCAATCGCATACCTTGAACCCGGGCAAACCGAGCGTCCACCAGATTAGCCCCGGCCCCACTATCCAGAAGAACAGATATCCTCTCAGTTCTCGTACCCACCACCACCTCCGCCGGTACGAGAAACTGAGACGAACCTAGGGACGAAATACCTACTCCCAGATTGCCGTCCACCACACAACCTGGGATCAACAGTTTTCCGACGACTCTTCACTCTGCAAGGGACGGGATGGACACCCCCCAATAAAATGTCCCTTTCTCCCGCAGAAGAAACACCTTCCTGTCTTATGGCGCACCACCGGTCCCCTCCCCCGAAATGATGTCCCTCCTAATTGCATAGGCTCCTCTGGACTGACCAGGGGAACCACCATATGAGGGGACCTTGTAGGAGGTGGAGTCATCACAGGGGGTGGAGTTATCCCGCACCTCTCCCGAAGCCGTCTGTCAATGCGAATAGCAAGGGCCATAGCGGCTTCCAGTGACGCGGGAGAGTCATACTGTGCCAACACATCCTGTAATTTGTCGGATAAACCTTGACAAAACTGGCTCCTAAGAGCCGGGTCATTCCACTGGGTGTCAGTGGCCCACCTACAGAACTCCGAACAGAATTCCTCCGCCGGACGATATCCCTGCTGGATCCTACGTAACTTAGATTCAGCAAGGGAGATCCAATCTGGGTCATCATATACAAGACCCAGAGCAGCAAAAAACCTATCCACTGACTGGAGAGCCGGGGAGCCCGGGGGAAGAGAGAACGCCCAAGATTGTGGGTCCCCTTGTAGGAGCGAGATGACAATTCCCACCCTTTGTTCTTCACGCCCCGATGACCGAGGCCGCAGCCGAAAGTACAACTTACATGCCTCCCGGAAAACAAAAAACTTGTCCCGCCCCCCAGTGAACCTGTCAGGGAGAGCTACTTTAGGTTCTGGTCCGGCTTGCTCCTGAGGATACAAAACCTTGGACCTAACGTCCGCCAGCTCCATGGACAAACTCTGCAACTGCCGAGCTAGACCGGCTACTGGATCCATGGTAGCTGGAGAAAATCTAAGTGGTCGGTGAAAATGTCACGCTGTCTCTGTGTACTGGAGGTAGAGGGCCTAAGCTGACCCTAAGCTGGGGCCCTGACTAATCCCTCTACCTGGAGGTAATGTTAAAGGTACAGAGGTCCAGGCCGCCAGCGTAACCCCTACCTCCTGAGGTTCCCTGCACCTAAGTAATCTAGTCCTGAGAAGGACCCCTGATCACAACAAAAGGGGACAGGTAATAATATGCCCACACTCAGTACTTAGACGAACGAGACAGTACAAGGGTAAAACCAAAACCACCTTGCATACAAAAACTACACAACTACAACAGAGGGAACACCAACGGGAAAGGAGATAAATGATAAAGCGAGGAAGGGAAAAAACACTCCAAATACACTTAGCTCTGAAACTCCAAATACCACGATCCGCTCTGTTAGTCTGCATGAAATGCTTTCACCGACACTTCCCTAACAGACCGGCAGGCACTTGAAGGAGTCCCACTACAGCAGCATTGATTGCAGCTGGGCGAGGCTGGACCTCGTCTAGCACAGAGAGAGAGAGAGTTAACTCCCTCATTGCCGAAAAACACAAAGCACCAAAACCTCAGCTGCGAGAAGTCAGGCTGTGTAATCGTGACGATCTTCGTGGCGACACACCCGTGACATCAGCCTATTGCTGTCTGTCACCTGGTATTTAAACCAGCTGCTCCAATTAACCCATGCCTGAGCATTGTGTTTCATTCAGTGTGTGCTTGCACTCTGAAGGTGCTAGGTCCCGTTCTGTGTTCTCTTGTCTGCCTATCCTGGAGGCTGTATTTCCAGGCCTGTCTGAACACGCTCCTAGCCTGTTCCTCCTGCCTTCTAGGGGCTGATTACCTAGACCCGCTCCTGTATCTTGTCTGTCCTGTCTGAACACGCTCCTAGCCTGTTCCTCCCGCCTTCTAGGGGCCGATTACCTAGACCCGCTCCTGTATCTTGTCTGTCCTGTCTGAACACGCTCCTTGCCTGTTCGTCCCGCCTCTCTGGGGGCCGTATTCCCAGACCCGCTCCTGTATCCCGCTGCAGTGTCGGTCTCCTCCGTACACTCAGTTCCAGTCTGAACTCTCTCCTATCTTTTACCTGTTTTTTCTCTATGTCCGTTCCTTTCCTTTTTCTGCAGAGTCTGAACTCGTACCTAACTCCTGCTTGTTGTCTCTGTACTCCCGTTTGTGAGTTTGTGGTCCACTCGCTACTTCACTGCAAGTACCCTGTGGGTATCTGGCTCTGCCTTTCCCTTCCTGTCTGTTCAGTGTGAACAGAGCCCTGTCCGTCCTGCTCTGTCTCCTTGCTCACTGCTCCGGCAGCCTTGCTCCACTCTGACCCTTTTGCTCACTGCTCCGGCAGCCTTGCTCCGCTCTGACCCTTTTGCTCACTGCTCCGGCAGCCTTGCTCCGCTCTGACCCTTTTGCTCACTGCTCCGGCAGCCTTGCTCTGCTCTGACCCTTTTGCTCACTGCTCAGGCAGTCTCGCTCCGCTCTTATCCTTTTGCTCACTGCTCCGGCAGTCTTGCTCTACTCTTGCTCACTGCTCCAGGCGGCCTCGTCCTGCTCTGACTCCTTGCTCACTGCTCCGGCAGTCTCGCTCAGCTCTGACCCTTTGCTCACCGCTCCTGGCGGTCTCGTCCTGCTCTGCTCTTGCTCACCGCTCCTGGCGGTCTCGTCCTGCTCTGCTCTTGCTCACCGCTCCAGGCGGTCTCGTCCTGCTCTGCTCTTGCTCACCGCTCCAGGCGGTCTCGTCCTGCTCTGCTCTTGCTCACCGCTCCAGGCGGTCTCGTCCTGCTCTGCTCTTGCTCACCGCTCCAGGCGGTCTCGTCCTGCTCTGCTCTTGCTCACCGCTCCAGGCGGTCTTGTCCTGCTCTGCTCTTGCTCACCGCTCCAGGCGGTCTCGTCCTGCTCTGCTCTTGCTCACCGCTCTAGGCGGTCTCGTCCTGCTCTGCTCTTGCTCACCGCTCCAGGCGGTCTCGTCCTGCTCTGCTCTTGCTCACCGCTCCAGGCGGTCTCGTCCTGCCCTGCTCTTGCTCACCGCTCCGGGCGGTCTCGTCCTGCCCTGCTCTCGCTAACCTCTCTGGGCGGCCTCACTCTGCTGTGTTTGTCCGCCACATCTGTGGTTCTGTTCCAGAGTCCCAGTGTGTACTGGGTCCTATCCCGCCTGTGTTCCTACCTGCTAGTGCCTTCCTGTCTGCACTATAGCCGTGCTTGCCTGTACCCCCCTGCCTGCATACCAGCCTGCCTGCTTACCAGTCGTGCCTGCCTATTCCCACCAGTCTGTGTGCCAGCCTAACCAGTCTGTTCCTGTATTCCCCTGTGTGGGTCAACAGCCGTGTCCGGGGTCTGTCCTGGAGTAGCACCTGGTCCCTCTGCTCGGTTCCTCCTTGGTGCACTGGCGTCGTATGCCGTCGTGCGACCCTGGTCGGATCGGGTGAATACCTAGTTACGCCCCTCCAGCCATTCACTCTCCGGCACGGTCCAGTGGAATCACACGCACACGCCGCTCAGCCCGGGCGTGTGCATTACACCTCTCCTCTCTGTCAATCCCTTTACTGGCTCCTCATTGCCCAGAGACTCCAGTCACTAGGCCCTAACGTTGGCATGCAAAGCCATCCACAACCTGTCTCCTCCATACATCTGTGTCTTAGTCTCCCGGTACTTACCTGCACACAACCTCAGATCCTGCCAAGATCTCCTTCTCTACTCTCCTCTTATCGCCTCTTCCCACAATCGCATACAAGATTTCTCCCGTGCATCCCCCCCTTCTCTGGAACTCTCTACTCCACCATTTCTGACTCTCGCCTACTGTTGAAACCTTCAAAAAGCAACTGAAGACCCACCTCTTCCAACATGCATACAACCTGCAGTAACCCTCACTTTACCATAATGCTGCACTACCAGCTCTATCCTCACCTACTGTATCCTCACCCATCCCTTGTAGATTGTGAGCCCTCGTGGGCAGGGTCCTCTCCTCTCCTCTCCTGTACCAGTCGCTGTCACATTTTTGTTCAAGATTATTGTAATTGTTTTTGCGATATATACCCCTTTTTCACATGTAAAGCGCCATGGAATAAATATCAATAAATAGTGTTGAGCGATACCTTCCGATATCGGGAAATATCGGATCGGATTGGATCGGACCGATACCGAAAAAGTATCGGATATCGCCGATTCCGATACCGGAAAAAAATGCAAGTCAATGGGACAGAAATATCGGAATGAAAATAAACCCTTTCTTTCCTTGTAGGTTAATTCTACATGAAGGAAAACAACTAAGAATAATGTAGAATGTATTGGGGGAGGTGGGGGAGACAATAAAGGCATAGAGGTTTAACCCAATCAAATGGAATAGCAGGAATTAATATTTTTTTTAAGACGTTCTGAGTTACGGAAATATTGACTATGTTAAGTATTTTTATATTTTGTCAGATATTTATGTTTCACTACTTCCATGCTTTTCACTAGTGTTGAGCCACCCCCGTAGTGTTCGAGTTCGGAACTGTTCGTCGAACACCTTCGAACACCGTTAAAACCAATGGCAGGCAAACAAAAACACATAGAAACACATAGAAAACACCTTCAAAGGTGTCCAAAAGCTGACAAACTGCTCAGAAGACACAACTAACACATGGAAAAGTGACAAGTACATATAGTCATGCGAAAAGAAAAGAGGTGGAGGAGTAAAAGGAGGGGGAGACACAGATATAGGCATGTCATGCCCTTCTAAAATCCAAAAAGTGAGAAGCCGACACGGCCAGTCCGTTCCTGCCCGTGCCACCTCTGTGTCGCCGGGTTTGTGCCAGAGCCGCGGTGGACCCTGACGGCCAGCCCCCCTATCCCAATACTGGTGCCTGTCCGCCGGTGGGTCGAGGCCCCCCACGGTGGGGGGGGAGTAACATCTGCAGAAGAAAGACCATCTTCCAGCCAAACTAAGATGTCGACTTCTTTTCGTGGACAATGTGATACGATCCCATTCTTACGGACATGCCCATCGCTACAAATTCTAAATGAGGCACAAAAACAGCAGGTGCTTCAACGGATATCAAGTGCTCCTTCAAGTGGGCTCTCCATCACCTCAATTTCAACATCACAAATACTCCAGTCCTCAGAGGTGTCACCCCAATCGCACTTGCTTCCTCACAGCCCCCAAGTCTCCAGCTGCCCGTCTGAGTATGGGGTAGCACAGATGGTTGAGTCTGCACAGCTGTTTACTCATACTATAGCCTGGGAAACGGAGGTCTGCTCCAGAGCTTCTGTTAATCCAGATGAGGAAATGATCTGATCTGATGTCCAGAATCTTTATAAGTCGGATCCAGGACCAGATGAAGAAGGTTCTGAGCATAATGTAGACCCTTGTTCCCAAACTGTAACTCCTGTTGGTGGAGACAATGATGAAGACGATGATGAGACTCAAATACCTGATTGGAGCGACAACTTGACTTTTCGGTCAGGGCAGGAAGAGGTTGGCTCTGAGGACGACGGGTGTGATAACACACAGGGTGATGATGACGAGGTTGGAGATCCCACTTACTGTCAACCCACAGTCAGACAGTCGATGAGGTCAGCAGAGGAGGTGGAGGAGGATGTGACTAGCCCTGGGGATGGGGATGACTCGGTACCCGGGCATTTGCCTGGCCTTGGGGATGTCGCGGTGGTCGGCTCCCTGGCCCGTACCCTGGGGTCTCTCTTTAAAAGGGTGGATAATTTTTAATTTTATAAGAGTTCATGACGCCACCTGTGGTATCTGGTGACAAGCACCAGCGCTGCAGCAGTCCACTGAGGCCGGTGATAAGCCAGCTTGATGGTATAGCTCCCCACAGGTGGACCTAGGTCTCAGGGCAGCGTATGCAGGGGGAATGCAGGACAGGCGAGACCCAGCTGGGTCAGAGCAAGAACGGGAACGGACACGGTAGTCACTTCAGTACCTTTTACTGGTGGAAATTCAGGCACATCCCGGAGCACTGTAGGGTGAAGGGTGCATATCAGGATCCTCCCCAATGAGCGGGTGTAGGGCCTCCTGTTTCTTGCCTCTGCGTAGTAAGTTTCTGACCTGCCTGGAGCTAGGCCTAACTTTGTCTCTGTCCTGCGCTGGCTGACCTTGTGGTAGGGCCTTCTCTTGGAGTTCACGCTCCCAGTATGCGGGGCCTAAGCGTCTCCTGGCTCTGTTACATATCAGCACCTTAGCGATCCTGGGACTTGTAGTTCTCCAGGGATTCCGGTTATGCCTTACTGGGTCATAGAGATACCGGTAAGCTCGGATCCTGTGTCCGGTAAATGCTTCGGGGTGAGCTGGTTAAGCTTCTCTGCCCCTTATGTACTAACTCGCCACTCGCCTTCGGCCTACTCGGGCCCTCACTAGGCTATACACACTAACGGCAGCTTGCCGCGCTTCACTGATCTTACGGCACCGGCACACCTTAAGCTCTATCTGGGCTCCCTGAATCTAGCAAGCAGGAGCCTCGTGCTCCACTGCTGAACTATTAACTGCGTTCTCTAGACTAGACTGAGCTCCACTGCAGACTGACCTCTCTTAGGCTTCTCTACTGCAGGAACTCTTCAGAGGAACTGAACTGCCTAGCTCCACCTTCCCTATTTATATCCCTAACGGGCTCCCTTTGCTGGTCTGAGGTGGAAGGTGGAGATGTGTGAATGTTTATGGGGGCCTCTTGTGGAGGATTCCATCAATGCACTCTTCTAGGATCTGTGATACCAAGCGCAGCGGGGCATCACAGATGCTATTGACGACGAGGTTAGGTTGCGCCTTCCTGAACAGAGACGGAGTACTGGAAGCACGTCAACAACTGCATCCTCAACCACAACTCTGCCTCTGACCACAAGTCGTAGTGGCTCTTCAGGTCACATGGGCTCTAAGCCTTGCATAGCCTGGGCATTTATTCAGATCAATAAGGATGACCCAACTCGTGTTATCTGTAATATTTGTCAGCAAAAGCTAAGTAGAGGCCAAAAAATCCATAGTTTGAGTACTTCATGCATGTACCGTCACATGGATATGAAGCATAAGTTGCAGTGGGAAGCTCACTGTGCTACAATGCGGCCTAGCCGGCTGGGCCAACCACCGTCTGCCCCATCTTGTGCATCCGCAGCCTCTTCATCCTCTGTGACTGGGGGGACAGCAGTCACACATGTTTTTGGACGCAGACCTGCCACCTCTTTACCTGCAACAGCCAGTGTGATTGGCAGGTCGTCAGTTCATTGGGAAGTGGAAACACCTGCTAGTGTTGAGCGCTCTCCGACATCGAGAGCACCACCCTTGGATCAAGGCAACCTAACATGTCCGCCTGCATCTTCCTCACAGACCGGAAGTTTGCCGGGGACACCCTACTCAACACCGTCTAAGCACAACAGCCAGCCCTCGGTCCCTCAGATGTGGAAAAGTAAAAGACCATTTCCTCCTAGCCATGAGAAAGCTAAGAGGTTGAATTTCACCATCTGCAAGCTGTTGGCTACAGAAATGCTGCCTTTCCACCTGGAGGACACAGAGGATTTTCAAGACCTTATGTCCGTCACAGTGCCCCAGTACCAGATGCCCAGTCGGCACTACTTCTCAAAGAAAGGTGTGCCTGCGCTCCACTAGCATGTCGCACACAACATCACCGCTTCTTTGAGAAACTCTGTGTGTGACAGGGTGCACTTCACCACAGACACTTGGACGAGAAGGCATGGACAGGGACGTTACATGTCGCTGACTGGGCACTGGGTAACTATGGTGACAGCAGGACAAGGGGCTGCTGTCCAAGTCTTACCGTCCCCACGAGTTGTGCGTCAATCCTCTTTATCTCGAAGTTCCTCCACTGCTTCTGCCTCCTCAACCTCCTCTCGGTCCTCCACCTGCACCCAAAGCCTGTCTGGTAATGCCACCTGCTTTCTAACTGCGCAGAAGGAATCCTGCACACCTCCTTACTATGCTGGCAGCAGGGCTCAACGGCATCAGTGTTTACTTTGAAATGTCTGGGAAATGTGAGTCACACAGCTGAGGAGTTGTGGTCAGCTCTGGAGACCCAGTTTCATGAAAGGTTGTCTCCACTGGACCTGCAACCAGGGAAGGCCATGTGCGACAATGCTGCAAACCTGGGTGCGGCACTTCGCCGGGGCAATGTCACACACGTGCCTTGTATGGCTCACGTGTTGAACCTGGTTGTCCAGCAATTTTTAGCCCACTATCCCGGACTAGATGGCCTTCTGAAGAGGGCACGGTTGCTGTGTGCTCACTTCCGCCGTTCGCATCCCGCAGTTCAACGACTTACATCTCTACAGAAGTCGTTGGGCCTGCCAGTTCACCGGCTGAAATGCGATGTGCCGACACGGTGGAATTCAACTCTGCACATGTTGCAGCGACTGTGGCAGCACCGACAAGCCCTGGTGCAATACGTTCTGACGTATAGCCTGGGCCAACGAGATCCAGAGGTGGGGCAAATCACGCTGCAGGAGTGGTCTCAGATCAGGGACCTATGAAGTTGACGCGCCCCCTGGGCCATGAGGTACCCTGAGCCGGGCCGGTAGACGCTGGGGGTTGTAGTCACTGTGGCGGTGACCCAGTCCGTGACCCAGGGCGGTTAATCCAAGGGTAATTTGAATATATGGATTTTATAATGTCTGACTACGCCACCTGTGGAGTGCGGCCAAAGGGGCCGTCGCTGCGGAACAGTCCTCTGAAGCTGGTGGTTTTGCAGCAACGGTATTATTACTCACCAGAGGAAGAGTGTAGCTTCAGGGCAGTGTGGGTGGATGATGGTGGTTGTAGTGCAGGGAGTCAGTAATGAACACAGAGTCCGTGTGATGCCGTCTCAAGATATTACTCACAGTTGTTGTAGTCCAGATTACAGGTACCAGAGCAATCTCCCCCGTCGTGCTGTGCATACTCAGTGAGGGGCTCAGTCCACCCCCAGATAGCTCCGGAGTACTTAGCAGGACCCCCTTCTGTGTGTCCTTTCTCTGGCCTTCTCCCTGCACCTCACACCCAGTGACACTTCTATCCGGTATCCTCGGGCCTTGGCGGGTGACGTGTGTTCCGTCCCCTGGGTCCTATGTGGCTACCTTCTTAGTGAGACTGGTGTGGACTTTGGCCTGCAGTACATGAAATGCAGCAGCCTCCGGTTTCTAGTTGAGCCTTGCTGTTTCTCCGCTAGTTGAGGGACCGGTTCCCCTTATCTGGCCTGACCCCTCTACCTCCTGGTAGCAGCGGGAGTACGGGTGGCCTTCTGCACGGCCCGTAGCCGTAGGGTCCCTTCGGTTCCTGGAGCCTTCCAGCTCCCACTCCTCTCTTCTCTCCTTCAGTCCTGGGCCTCCCAGGCTAGGCCCGCCTCCGGAGCAGAGCTCATGCCTAGTCTCTGCTCCTGTCACTTTTCCTCCTCTGTCTGGCTTGCTCTTTCTAAGATGGCTTCCTATTTATACTCTCCTTGTCATGTGCTCCCCTAAGCTGCTCCCCTAAGCACCCACTACATAGGACCCTCAAACCAGCTAGGGACCTGGGACTGTGCTCTCCCTTAGGAGCAATCTCGCCCTACCCCCACTGCGGGTATGTGTTGGATGCAGGAGTCAGGGTCCCGAGCCATACGCCTTCCTTACCTGAGGGTGAGATACCACACCTCTGGGTGAGATGCAGTAACTCTGTGGCGACTGAACCCTCAGGGGCGCCACACACCCTTCTGCACAGTTTTGAAATGGCGACGAAGATGTTTAGTGCTGACGACGATGCCATTATCAGCATGACTATTCCGGTGATTTACATGCTGGAGCACACATTAAACAGAATTCAGAGTCAGGTGGTGAGACAAGAGGAGGTAGAGGAGGAGTCGAATGCGGAAGGGATAACATCTCCAAGGTCCAGACGGTTGGCAGCACCAAGGCGGCAGGCATGGGAGGGTGGGGGAGAGGGATTAATCAGGGCGCATGGTAGCAGCCAAACTGTTGAGGAAGGTGCAGGAGCCGAGGAAGAAGTGGAGGACGAACTGACGATGGGCATGGAAGACTCATCAGATGAGGGAGACCTTGATGACATTTCTGTTGTGCGAGGTTGGAGGGAGAGGGCAGAGGAAGGAAGCATGATTCTTACCTCGCTACCAACACAACAAGGACTTGGTACTTCTGGATGCGCAAGACACATGAGTGCCTTCTTGCTGCACTACCTGCAACATGACCCCCGGATTGTCAGAATTCGAAGTAATCCCGACTACTGGGTTGCCACACTCTTAGATCCCCGGTACAAAAGTATATTTGCCGAAATAATTCCTGCCATAAAAAGGTATTGACGAATGCAGGAGTATCTGCAGACGCTGTTGCAGAATCTTACATGTGCTTTTCCACAAAACACCAGTGGTGCACGTAGTGAATCTCACAGTTCTAACTTGCCAACGGTGGGACTGTCGAGTCTTCATCACTCAAACAGTAACAGTAACACAGTATCTGCTGGTAACAGCAATTTTGTGGAATCGTTTCACCACTTTTTTAGACCATCCTTTGCAAGGCCACAGGAGACAAGAAGTCTGACACATAGTCAATGCCTAGAGAGGATGGTACAGGAGAATCTCCAAGTGAACATCGAAGCCATGACTGTGCCACTGGACCCTTGCTCATTTTGGTATTCCAATCTGGAATAATCGCCGGAGCTCGCCACTCACGCCTTGGAGATCTTGTCATGGCTTGCAGCCAGCGTTCTCTCTGAACGTGTGTTCAGCGCTGCTGGTGGTGTGCTGACAGATAAGCGCACGCGGCTGTCCACTGAGAATGTAGACAGACTCACGTTCATAAAGATGAACAAATCATGGATTCGCAAGGACATTTCTACCCCTGTGTCATCCTTGGGAGACTAAATGCTTGGGGATTTGGTAAAATCACCTCACCAACCGTTTTAAGCAACAGTGGGGCAATTGATGCCACTTAACCCTAGAACGCATGACCATAAAAATCTACACTTTCACATACCTGGGGCCCTTGAGGCCCGTGTGCAAATAACATGGAATAACTCAAACTCAAATGACAAACAACTATATACATGAAGAATACCTAGAGTTTCAAAATTCTAACTTAAGTAATCTTGCAGAAAATAGAAAACAATTAACTGGGCGGGCCTGCAAGGCCACAGGTATGCGTTCTAGGGTTAAGTGGTGTCTGTGCCACAATTTTGGGAGTCCCCTTGCTGTGTCTTACGTGACGTTGGCATCGTCAATTCCAGGTGGGTTGGGTCGCACCCCCCCCCTTTTAACTGTAAGAAACTACATACACTATGGCTTGGGGTAACACAGATGGTTGAGTCTGAAGAGCTGTTTACTCAGAGGTCTGCTCCAAATCTTCAGTGTCTGCTAGTCAGCGTAGAATTTTTAACTGCATCTAGCCTAGGCAATACTTTGGGCGTAGTAGCCCAGCTGTGAAGCAAGCTGCACCGCCTGTGTATCTAATAAGAATTTTTAAATGAATCTAGCCTAGGCAGACTGTGGGGACCCCCAACCAAACCCAGACGCTCAGCCCCCCTACCGCCCCCCTTTCATGGACAATACAATAATGTAACTCTTACAACTGGATGGGTGAGGATCGGTCACAGCTTTATTAACTCTTTATACTCATTCCATTAGAAAGGCATTTTATTTCTAAAATAATTCAGCTTGTTGCAGCATGCCCTGGGTCCCCACTCCGGCAAGTTGGCCAACAAGTGTAACTCTCCAACATGTCCTTTCAATTTCCAGGCCACGGAGGATCCAGCGTACTCGTATGCAGGACTCTGACCCCCACCCATCACTCTTAACGCTTGTTCCACTCCGTCCTGGAGTCCTGACAGGAATATGTCCAGTCCAATATCTATTAAGTGAACACCGTCGGGCCGTATGAGGCCTGCTTTATCTCCTTCCAGTTGTCGGTGTCGTATCACTACACCGCCTCTGTCTCTTCTAAATTTTGCCATCCGAATATTTATTACCTGCCTTGTCCATTCGATGGCCGTGATGTCTCGCGCACCTTGCCATACCGCTATCGGCACAATCTCTGACCATACTATAGCTAATTTTGTGAAAAATTCTCTGAAGCGCTCAGTGTCTAGTTTCATTATTGCCATTAGTTATGCGCTCTTGTGATGACCTAGGTTGTTTCCCCCGGCCTGTATAACTAAGATGACCGGAACTCTTGCCTCTCTCCCTACCTTGATTACCTCCATTAGTACCTGTGGCCATAACAGGCCTCTAATACCTCTCCAGTTGAAATATGTGTTATGAAACTCTAATTTCCTCCTGCCTGGGCGGACTTTCGCCCTTTTTTGTGCCCAATATATATACGAGTGGCCTATCACTCACACTGTTGGCTTAGCGTCACCTGTAAAAGAAACAAACCACGTTAGGATAACAAGTCCGGTCTTATGTATCTCGCCAAACACGTGGATCGCCATCTCCCTATCCTCTGAACTTCCGTTTCTGACAGTCCTGCTCTTGCTGCTTCCGTGGCCGCACCTATGCAGAATGAGTGTGTCCCGTAATCTTTGGGGTGGTTCCCTGCCGATGTTATGCATTTATTAAATATAGCTTGGAACAGGTATCTTGATAATGGCATTCCATCAATGTGTGATAGGAAGAAATTACTTTGTGATCTGATGGTTAGATATGTTTTTACTATTGTTACCCGACTCAGTGTACCGTTTGTGGGTTGTAGAAGTACCCAAGTACCCCTGCCCGCTGGAACCGTTTTCGATTGGTGTATGCGTAGACGTATTGCATTATTGGCTATGACTACGTCCTGGTGTAATAAGCCTCCACTGGTGGTAATTTTGGATTGAGGGACTAATTCGCTTATACATAGCGCCCCGAAGAAGGCGATCACAAATGCAGTAGACATTAGTGTTGCTTCAAATTGTGAGTGTCATGTTAATGGTGTTAGGGATATGATGTGAGAAATCAGTTTTAGTGACACGGGACGGGACGTCTACATTCCTGACTTGGCTGACCCCTTTTCCACCCTTTTATGGATTGTCTGATGATGAATCTTTGTCACATCTCCCCAATTCAGTAGTTGGAAGTGAAATGCTACTCCGGTCAGACACCGCTGCGCTGACGCTTCTGATATGCCCCTCATCATTAGCTGGTGGAGAAATTCTATGGTGACTTGTGATCTGGCTTGTTCACATTGGTCAACCCGTCTGCCTGCTACTAGTCGTGTCCACTCTTCCCATGCCTTACCGTATGCTTGCCACGTTGACGGGGCAACTGACGCTCTGATTAATGGCATCAACTATTCGCCACTAGATCCCATAGGGAGGGTGGGCAACTGTTGCCCGATGGGTGGGCGTTGTGGAAGAGCTCTGTGAAAATCTGCCAATTGAATTGTTATAAAGCGTTAGCAGCAGCTTTATACCCCTCAGCATAGTGGCTAGCGCGGACCCATACATTGTGTTTTAGGCACAGGAATGCTAGCCTGCGTAGCAGGCCTAGCACTGGGAGAGACGATGCTGCCATCTTATTAATGCAGTGCGCTAGGCTGGTGTTTTGTCTTATGAAGCGTATATTTTTGTTAGCCAGGCGCGCGCCCCATATTTCTATTGCTACCACTATTGGGAAAAATTATTTTCAGGGCTAGATGCAGCTAAAAATTATTATTAATTTCAAAGCTGGTGGAGCTTGGTATAGATGGACTAATAGAGAAAGTCCCACACACTGCTAGAAGGCCAAATATATTTTCAGAGCTAGATGCAGATAAAAATTATTTTTAATTTGCAACCTGATGGAGGTCAGTATAGATGAACTAATAGACCCAGTCCCACACACTGCTAGAAGCCCAAATATTTTTTCAGAGCTAGATGCAGGAAAGAATTATATTCAATTTGCAGCCTGATGGAGGTCAGTATAGATGGACTAATAGAACAAGTCCCACTCACTGCTAGAAGCCCAAATATTTTTTCAGAGCTAGATGCAGAAAAAAATGATATTCAATTTGCAACCTGATGGAGGTCAGTATAGATGGACTAATAGAGAAAGTCCCACACACTGCTAGAAGGCCAAATATTTTTTCAGAGCTAGATGCAGATATAAATTATTTTTAATTTGCAACCTGATGGAGGTCAGTATAGATGGACTAATAGAGAAAGTCCCACACACTGCTAGAAGGCCAAATATTTTTTCAGAGCTAGATGCAGAAAAAAATTATATTCAGTTTGCAACCTGATGGAGGTCAGTATAGATGGATTAATAGAACAAGTCCCACACACAGCTAGAAGCCCAAATATTTTTTCAGAGCTAGATGCAGATAAAAATTATTTTTAATTTGCAACCTGATGGAGATCAGTATAGATGGACTAATAGACCAATTCCCACACACTGCTAGAAGCCCAAACATTTTTTCAGAAGTAGATGCAGAAAAAAATGATATTCAATTTGCAACCTGATGGAGGTCAGTATAGATGGACTAATAGAACAAGTCCCACACACTGCTAGAAGGCCAAATATTTTTTCAGAGGTAGATGCAGATAAAAATTATTTTTAATTTGCAGCCTGATGGAGGTCAGTATAGATGGACTAATAGAGGAAGTCCCACACACTGCTAGAAGGCCAAATATTTTTTCAGAGCTAGATGCAGACAAAAAATTATTTTTAATTTGCAACCTGATGGAGGTCAGTATAGATGGACTAATAGAGAAAGTCCCACACACTGCTAGAAGGCCAAATATATTTTCAGAGCTAGATGCAGATATAAATTATTTTTAATTTGCAACCTGATGGAGGTCAGTATAGATGGACTAATAGAGAAAGTCCCACACACTGCTAGAAGGCCAAATATTTTTTCAGAGCTAGATGCAGAAAAAAATTATATTCAGTTTGCAACCTGATGGAGGTCAGTATAGATGGACTAATAGAACAAGTCCCACACACAGCTAGAAGGCCAAATATTTTTTCAGAGGTAGATGCAGATAAAAATTATTTTTAATTTGCAGCCTGATGGAGGTCAGTATAGATGGACTAATAGAGAAAGTCCCACACACTGCTAGAAGGCCAAATATTTTTTCAGAGGTAGATGCAGACAAAAAATTATTTTGAATTTGCAACGTGATGGAGGTCAGTATATATGGACTAATAGAACAAGTCCCACACACTGCTAGAAGGCCAAATATTTTTTCAGAGCTAGATGCAGAAGAAAATTATATTCAGTTTGCAACCTGATGGAGGTCAGTATAGATGGACTAATAGAACAAGTCCCACACACTGCTAGAAGCCCAAATATTTTTTCAGAGCTAGATGCAGAAAAAAATTATATTCAATTTGCAACCTGATGGAGGTCAGTATAGATGGACTAATAGAATGATGCTATGCCCAAAAGATTTTACTTCACTAGGTGCAGTAAAAAAATTGGTATTCTATACACAGGTGGTATGTCTTGCAACACAGATAGGCTACTCCACTGACTAACACACTCTGCAATAGGCCAAAAAGGATTAGCTTTGCTAGATTCAGCCAAATGCTGTGAAAAAAACTTGCACAGCACTGGCACAGACCTGCCTGGCAATAACTGATAGGAACTGATGTAACCTAGTCCTGAAAAGGACTGCAATTACAATTAGTCTTTACTCCCACAATCTATCTATTTAAGAGCACAGACCTGCCTGATAAAAGTCGTAGGAAATGCTGTAACCTAGTCCTTAAAAGGACTGCAATCACAACTATTCCCTACTCCCAAGCTATCTGTAGATTTGTGCGAAAACTGGCTTGTAATTAACAAAGTATAGCGCACACAGCAACAGCGGTGCCGTCTAACACGCAGCTGCAGCAGTGAGAAAATGGTGGCGACAGGGAAAATGGCTGGGTCTTATAGGGCAAGGACATGTGACATACACTGCCAATGACACATGCCCTTGCTTGTGTGAAAAAAAGCACTTGGCTCCGTGTGTGCGCTGCTGATAGGCTGACAGATTGCACCTCCCCACTGTAAATGCGGGAAAGAGAAAAAAAAATGGAGTTCTTCATTATTCCTGCAGAGATCCATCCCCTGACCCTCCCCCCACCCCGCTGTACACTCAAACTGCGTATTAACATTAATTTTCATCATTACTGAGAAAAAATCCAGTTATGATTTTGGTGCACGAACAGTTATCGAACATAACCTCGAACAGCCGAATTTTTCTCAAATCGTTCGTGTTCGCCGAACGGCTCGAACACCGCCCAAAACAGCTCGAATTTGAGATTGGCGAACAGTTCGAGTAGAACAACGCTCATCTCTACTCTTCACCTTCTTTTTTACTTCTCCCACACTTTCTCCTTCATCATCCTCAGCATCTTTTTCATCCACTTCTTCTTCACCTTCTTCATCTTCTTCTTCTTCACCTTCTTCGTATTATTCTTTTTTTTTCATTCTTCATATTCTACTTCTTCATATTCTTCTTCTTCATCATATTCTTATTTGTGACAGGCATTCCTGTAGTTGTTATCTATAAAAGGTTGGACATTACACCTTTCGTTCTGCCCGTCACAAAAGATTTACAACAGGATTTGTCCGCGTTCAGTTTGGCCTGCAGCAGCAGGTCTTTTCCAGGGGCACTATGAGGAGGAACGGACTCACCCCCATACACTGCTTAGTCATCTTCTGCTTATAATTTAGATATTATCTTTTGCTCTGATTTTTAGTCTTATACTTAATGTTCTTCCGCTTTTTGTTCTGCAGCTTCTTGTATTTCTGCTTCTTGGTTTTCTGTCTCTTGTTCTTCTGTATCTTGGTGCTTGTCTTCTCTTCTTTGTCCTCTTGGTCAACTTCTTCAGGGTCATCTTCTTGGTCTTCTTCGGGGTGGTCTTCAGGGTTGTTGTCTTCGGGGGTTCTCGTCTTCGGGGTCCTCGTCTTCTTCGGGGTGGTCTTCAGGGTCCTTGTCTTCTTCAGCGTGGTCTTCAGGGTCCTCGTCTTCTTCGGGGTGGTCTTCAGGGTCCTCGTCTTCGTCGGGGTGGTCTTCAGGGTCCACGTCTTCAGGGTCGTCGTCTTCGGGGTCCTCGTCTTCTTAGGGTTGGTCTTCAGGGTCCTCGTCTTCAGGGTCCTCGTCAGGGAGATCCAGAGTGATTACCAAGAACCATTTCAAAAAGCTTGAACTTGGAAATGTAGCAGAAGGTACAAGAAAGCTGAGGAACTACCGAGGACCAGCTGATGGTACTGGAACCCGGATGGGTAGCAGAAGGTACAAGAGCCAATGGAACTGCCGAAGACCAGCTGACGGTACTGGAACTCGGTTACTAAGCAGGAGGTACCTGTGCCAGAAAGCACTACCAAGGACCAGCAGACGTTGGTGGAACTTGGATACCGAGAAGGAGGCACCTAATCCAAAGGCACTGCCGAGAACCAGCTGACGGTACTGGAACCCGGATGGGTAGCAGAAGGTACCCATTTAAAAAAAAGTTCAAGGCCGCGAGCCGGCCGCAGTTACCAAAACCCACAGTCCTACAGGGGGTGCTTGTCCTATTGGCACTATGGAACCAGCCTTCATTGCCAGATCCCGCAGCCCACATAGGAGTCACCTAAACTACAGGCACCATAGAGTCGGCTCACCCGACCGCAACACGACAGGACAACGCATTGGAGGCAAAGTGACGTTGACACTACCCGGAAACAGCTGGCGTGCTGGAACCAGGCTGGGCAGGAGGGAGTACCCGTGCCAAAGTCACTGCCGAGAACCAGCTGACGGTACTGGAACCCGGATGGGTAGTAGAAGGTACAAGAGCAAATGGAACTACCGAGGACCAGCTGACGGTACTGGAACCCGGATGGGTAGCAGAAGGTACAAGAGCCAATGGAACTGCCGAAGACCTGCTGACAGTACTGGAACTCGGTTACTAAGCAGGAGGTACCTGTGCCAGAAAGCACTACCAAGGACCAGCAGACGTTGGTGGAACTTGGATACCGAGAAGGAGGCACCTAATCCAAAGGCACTGCCGAGAACCAGCTGACGGTACTGGAACCCGGATGGATAGCAGAAGGTACCCATGTAAAAAAAAGTTCAAGGCCGCGAGCCGGCCGCAGTTACCAAAACCCACAGTCCTACAGGGGGTGCTTGTCCTATTGGCACTATGGAACCAGCCTTCATTGCCAGATCCCGCAGCCCACATAGGAGTCACCTAAACTGCAGGCACCATAGAGTCGGCTAACCCGACCGCAACACGACAGGACAACGCATTGGAGGTAAAGTGACGTTGACACTACCCGGAAACAGCTGGCGTGCTGGAACCAGGCTGGGCAGGAGGGAGTACCCGTGCCAAAGTCACTGCCGAGAACCAGCTGATGGTACTGGAACCCGGATGGGTAGTAGAAGGTACAAGAGCCAATGGAACTGCCGAAGACCAGCTGACGGTACTGGAACTCGGTTACTAAGCAGGAGGTACCTGTGCCAGAAAGCACTACCAAGGACCAGCAGACGTTGATGGTACTTGGATACCGAGAAGGAGGCACCTAATCCAAAGGCACTGCCGAGAACCAGCTGACGGTACTGGAACCCGGATGGGTAGCAGAAGGTACCCATGTAAAAAAAAAGTTCAAGGCCGCGAGCCGGCCGCAGTTACCAAAACCCACAGTCCTACAGGGAGTGCTTGTCCTATTGGCACTATGGAACCAGCCTTCATTGCCAGATCCCGCAGCCCACATAGGAGTCACCTAAACTGCAGGTGTAGCGCCCCGAGGGTTCGGCCGCTACAGGGGTATTGCACCTCTGCCAGAGGTGTGATATTCCACTCCCGGGTAAGGATGGAGAATGGACCAGGGCTCAGTTAGCTGCATGCAGCACACACACCCCATTTCCGAGAGACAGCTCAACGGTGCTCCCACTAGACAGAAGTGCAGGCACGACCGACCATGTCCCTGCTGGAGTGGGGAGGGAGGGGTGGAACACCCAGTGCTGTAAGGGCAGATAGGGGGCGGTTCCTGAGTGTAGGAAGGAGCCCATTGGTTGCTGGTCACCTGGGCTCATGGCTAGAAGGAGGTATGAAAGGTGGGCACCATCTTAGATCTAGGTTCAGTCTGTGAGGAGAGGAGAGCTGACAGGGAGCAGCAGCTCAGGCTGAGTGCTGCTCCAGAGGCAGGCCTAGGGAAGAGGCCGGGGCCTGAGAGGAGAAGGAGAAGTGGGCCTAGAGAAGAGGCCGAGGAGGAGGTGAAGGGGAGCTGAGATTCTAGCTCATCTCAGCTCCAAGAGGAAGGAACAGGAGCAGAAAGGAACTGCAAAGAAGGAGAGACAGAGAAACAGAAGGGCTCAGGAACAAGAAGGTGGAAGGGACCCTAAGAACCCACGAGAATCCAGGGTGCAGGGTCAGGCAGATTAAGGGTACCGGATCCCAAGTTGGTGGAGGAGAAACAACCCTCAGCCAAAGACCGGTCGTCGTGATCATATATTGGTGCGACACCTCATCAAACCTGCTAGGAAGGCACCATATAGGACAGCGGAGGACGGGGCCCACGTTTAACCGCACAGGTCCGCGGCAGCTGGACAAAAGTGGGTCACTGGTGAGGCAGGCCAGAGAAAGGATAAAAGGGGGTCCTGGGCCATGCTCCTGAACTGCCTGGGAGTTGACCGAGCCCCACACCTGGTGGACGCAGCACGGCTCGGGCAGTCATTGCCAGCTGAAGTGACTTGGATATTAACCGTGAGTAAAGACGCTGGACTGCAGTACGTTGTCTGTGTGCTTTTTCGCTCCTCCGGCACTACCGGCACTGGGACTCTCACTATCATCACTCCCAGCATCCACTACACTGCCCTGGGGCTGCACTCTTCCCGTGGGGAGTCACATCACCTCAGCTGCACCCATCATCAGCCCCAGCGGACTGCCTTGCAGCGGCGGTTCCTAATAACCGCAATCCACGGGTGGCGTAGTCGGACATTATCTAAAGCACGTAGCAGACTACCATTGGCCTGACCACCCTGAGCCGCGGGACCGGGCCGCCACCACTACTACCCCCATCGTTCCCCTATCGCCCGGATCCGCGTGCCCCACGGCCCAGGGGGCGAGTCACAGGCACCATAGAGTCGGCTCACCCGACCGCAACACGACAAGACAACACATTGGAGGCAAAGTGACGTTGACACTACCCGGAAACAGCTGGCGTGCTGGAACCAGGCTGGGCAGGAGGGAGTACCCGTGCCAAAGTCACTGCCGAGAACCAGCTGACGGTACTGGAACCCGGATGGGTAGTAGAAGGTACAAGAGCAAATGGAACTACCGAGGACCAGCTGACGGTACTGGAACCCGGATGGGTAGCAGAAGGTACAAGAGCCAATGGAACTGCCGAAGACCAGCTGACGGTACTGGAACTCGGTTACTAAGCGGGAGGTACCTGTGCCAGAAAGCACTACCAAGAACCAGCAGACGTTGGTGGAACTTGGATACCGAGAAGGAGGCACCTAATCCAAAGGCACTGCCGAGAACCAGCTGACGGTACTGGAACCCGGATGGGTAGTAGAAGGTACAAGAGCAAATGGAACTACCGAGAACCAGCTGGTGGTGCTGGAACCCAGGGTAAATGCTAAAAACAGAGTGGAGCCAGAGGTGTAATTGGAGCAAGTTTTAAATCAGTAGTACAGTGGATGTGGACAAAGCAGGAGAATTTGCCGGACACACAGCAGGGGAACAGCTGACGTTACTGAACCCCAATAACACTGGAGCAAGCGTTGACTGTGCAGACGGCACTTCTGAGCAGCAACTAGCGGTATTGGAGCCCAGGGTAAATACTAAAAACAGAGGAGCCAGAGGTGTATTTGGAGGAGGTTTTAAATCAGTAGTACAGTGGATGTGGACAAAGCAGGAGAAATTGCCGTCCGCACAGCAGGGGAACAGCTGACGTTACCGAACCCCAATAACACGGCAGCAAGTGTTGACTGTGCAGACGGCACTTCCGAGCGCCAACTGGCGGTGTTGGAGCTCAGGGATAATACTGAAAACAGAGGAGCCAGAGGTGTATTTGGAGGAGGTTTTAAATCAGTAGTACAGTGGATGTGGACAGAGCAGGAGAAATTGCCGTCCGCACAGCAGGGGAACAGCTGACGTTACTGAACCCCAATAACACGGCAGCAAGTGTTGACTGTGCAGACGGCACTTCCAAGCGCCAACTGGCGGTGTTGGAGCTCAGGGATAATACTGAAAACAGAGGAGCCAGAGGTGTAATTGGAGCAACTTTAAAATCTGTAGTAGTGAGAATGTGGACAGAGCAGGAGAAATTGCCGTCCGCACAGCAGGGGAACAGCTGACGTTACTGAACCCCAATAACATGGCAGCAAGTGTTGACTGTGCAGACGGCACTTCCGAGCGCCAACTGGCGGTGTTGGAGCTCAGGGATAATACTGAAAACAGAGGAGCCAGAGGTGTATTTGGAGGAGGTTTTAAATCAGTAGTACAGTGGATGTGGACAGAGCAGGAGAAATTGCCGTCCGTACAGCAGGGGAACAGCTGACGTTACTGAACCCCAATAACACGGCAGCAAGTGTTGACTGTGCAGACGGCACTTCCGAGCGCCAACTGGCGGTGTTGGAGCTCAGGGATAATACTGAAAACAGAGGAGCCAGAGGTGTAATTGGAGCAACTTTAAAATCTGTAGTAGTGAGAATGTGGACAGAGCAGGAGAAATTGCCGTCCGCACAGCAGGGGAACAGCTGACGTTACTGAACCCCAATAACATGGAAGCAAGTGTTGACTGTGCAGACGGCACTTCCGAGCGCCAACTGGCGGTGTTAGAGCTCAGGGATAATACTGAAAACAGAGGAGCCAGAGGTGTATTTGGAGGAGGTTTTCAATCAGTAGTACAGTGGATGTGGACCGAGCAGGATAAATTGCCGTCCGCACAGCAGGGGAACAGCTGACATTACTGAACCCCAATAACACGGCAGCAAGTGTTGACTGTGCAGACGGCACTTCCAAGCGCCAACTGGCGGTGTTGGAGCTCAGGGATAATACTGAAAACAGAGGAGCCAGAGGTGTAATTGGAGCAACTTTAAAATCTGTAGTAGTGAGAATGTGGACAGAGCAGGAGAAATTGCCGTCCACACAGCAGGGGAACAGCTGACGTTACTGAACCCCAATTACATGGCAGCAAGTGTTGACTGTGCAGATGGCACTTCCGAGCGCCAACTGGCGGTGTTGGAGCTCAGGGATAATACTGAAAACAGAGGAGCCAGAGGTGTATTTGGAGGAGGTTTTCAATCAGTAGTACAGTGGATGTGGACAGAGCAGGAGAAATTGCCGTCCGCACAGCAGGGGAACAGCTGACGTTACTGAACCCCAATAACACGGCAGCAAGTGTTGACTGTGCAGACGGCACTTCCGAGCGCCAACTGGCGGTGTTGGAGCTCAGGGATAATACTGAAAACAGAGGAGCCAGAGGTGTAATTGGAGCAACTTTAAAATCTGTAGTAGAGAGAATGTGGACAGAGCAGGAGAAATTGCCGTCCGCACAGCAGGGGAACAGCTGACGTTACTGAACCCCAATAACACAGCAGCAAGTGTTGACTGTGCAGATGGCACTTCCGAGCGCCAACTGGCGGTGTTGGAGCTCAGGGATAATACTGAAAACAGAGGAGCCAGAGGTGTAATTGGAGCAACTTTAAAATCTGTAGTAGTGAGAATGTGGACAGAGCAGGAGAAATTGCCGTCCACACAGCCGGGGAACAGCTGACGTTACTGAACCCCAATGACACGGCAGCAAGTGTTGACTGTGCAGACGGCACTTCCGAGCGCCAACTGGCGGTGTTAGAGCTCAGGGATTACAGTTCAGGTGGTAGAAACATGAACAGAACAGGAGACCTGGATACTGTTGCCAACCAATTATTTATTCTGGGAGAGGACTGGCAAATTCATGAGAGATCCAGGCCTTGTTCATTTTGAGAAAAGTAAGCCGGTCAACATTATCGGAGGATAGTCGCATGCGACGGTCTGTTAGTACACCACCTGCGGCACTAAAGACGCGTTCCGATAATACACTAGCAGCAGGGCAAGCTAGCACCTCCAAGGCATACTGACTAAGCTCTGGCCATGTATCCAGCTTACAGACCCAAAACTTGAAGGGAGAAGAGCCGTCTGGGAGTACACTAAGAGGGCAAGACATGTAGTCTGTCACCATCTGACGGAAACGTTGCCTCCTGCTGACTGGAGCCGTCTGTGATAGTGTAGACATTTGTGGGGACACAAAACTTTGCCACATTTCGGCCATACTGGTCTTGCCTTGTGCTGAGGCGCTGCTTCTGCTCCCTCTTTGTGCAGAGCTTCCTCCACTGCCTCGACGCACTGAGCTGCTTTGTAAAGCACTAGCAGCACTGCTCTCGGTTGGAATGGAGAACATGATGGAATGCACCAGTGCGTCTTGGTACTCCCGCATTTTACGCTCCCGGTTCAACGGTGTTATGAGGCTTTGTAAGTTGTCCCGGTAGCGAGGATCTAGGAGGGTGGACACCCAATGATCAGCCGTGTTGAGAATGTGGGCGATGCGGCGGTCGTTTCTCAGGCACTGCAGCATGAAATCAACCATGTGCTGCAGACTGCCAACTGGCCAAGAAACGCTGTCCCCTGCTTGAGGCGTGATCTCTGCCTGCTCTGCATCACCCCACCCTCGCTCTAGATACTGACTACTAGAGCATTGTGTACCTCCCTCCTCTGGACAGATGTCTTCCTCATCCATTGACTCCTCCTCATCCTCCTCACAAAGTGTCCCCTGCCTAGGCCTTTGTGAGGAACCACGTTGCGCAGACTGTAGAGAAGCAGATGGCATTTGTGACTCCTCATCCTCCACCTCTTCCAAAACCTCGTCCCTTAGTGCTTGCAGTGTTTTTTCAAGCAGGCAGATAAGGGGGATAGTCATGCTGACTAGTGCATCATCTGCACTCGCCATCCGCGTGGAATAATCGAAGGCACGCAAAACGTGGCAAATGTCCTTCATAGAGGCCCACTCAGTGGTGGTGAAGTGTGAACGGCGCGCACTGCGACTTGTTTGTGCCTGCTGCAGCTGGTACTCCATTACTGCTGCCTGCTGCTCACACAACCTCTCCAACATATGTAACGTTGAATTCCACCTGGTGGGTAGGTCACAAATGATGCGATGTTCCGGAAGACGTAATTGGCGCTGCAGAGCTGCAATGCGTGATCTTGCATTGCTGGAATGCCGCAAGTGAGCGCACTCTATGCGGACCTTGTGAAGCAGTGCATCAGGATCCGGATAGTCCCTCAAAAAACTCTGCACGACCAAGTTGAGCACATGTGCCAGACATGGGATGTGAGTGAGGTTGCCTAGGCCCAGAGCTGCCACCAGATTTCGGCCATTGTCACACACTACCATGCCTGGCTGGAGATTCGCTGGCACAAACCATACGTCACTCTGCTGCTTGATGGCATTTCAGAGCTCCTGCGCTGTGTGGCTTCGATTCCCCAAAGAAATTAATTTTAATACGGCCTGTTGACGTTTGGCCACGGCTGTGCTCATATTGGTCACCATAACAGGTAACCGTTCACGGGTCGATGTGGAGGTAGACCGTGACGGCTCCTGCAGCGCTGATTCAGAGGAACTGGAATATGAGGAGGAGTCAATGTGTACAGACTGGATTCCTGCAATCCTTGGAGTTGGCAGAACACGTACAGCGTCACTCTTAAGATCTGTACCCGGCTCCACAACATTTACCCAATGGGCAGTGAGGGAAAGGTATCATCCCTGTCCATGCTTACTGGTCCACGCATCGGTGGTCAGGTGGACCTTGCTACTGACGGCGTTTTGTAGCGCATGTTTAATTTTTCCCTCCACATGATGTTGCAGGGCAGGGACGGCTTGCCTGCTGAAATAAAAGCGGCTGGTCACGTTGTATTGTGGGACTGCCAATGCCATAAAGTTACGGAATGTGTCAGTCTCCACCAGCCTGAATGATAGCATTTCAAGGGCCAGTAGTTTAGCAATGCCGGCATTCAGAGCCTGTGCTCGGGGGTGGTTTGCCGAGTATGGGCGCCTTTTCTCCCATGCCTGTGCTAACGATGGCTGTAGACTGGCCTTGGAGTGTGAGGATGACTGGGAAAGTGGTGCTGTGGGTGGAATTACACTGTGTCTCTGTACAACAGTGCCAGAGATTCTTCCATGGCGATCCTGTGAGGAAGCCGAACCAGCTGTGTGTGAGCTGGAGGAAGAGGCTACAACATGAGCTGAAGAGGTGGTAGGTGGCGCTGTAGGTTGGCCTAGGTCTTCAGTGTGTTTTTGTAACTCCACCACGTGCTTGGTCCGCACATGTTTCCACATATTTGTGGTATTGAGGTTGCTGACACTTTTCCCTCTTTTCACCATCTGATTACACAGCTTGCATTTGACAAAGCAAATGTCATCTGCAACTGTGTCAAAAAAGGACCAGGCACTGCAAGTCTTGGGAGCGCCCGCTTTGGATTTTGGAAGAGCCATGCTCCTAATGGGTGCCGAAGTGGAGGCTACAGGCAACCAAGTCTGCCCCCTCCCTCTCCCTCCTTTTTGGGCTGTTCAGGGAATCTCTTCCTCAGAGCTACTCCCACCACCTTCCTGTCCCTCACGCCATGATGGGTCAAGGACCTCATCATCTACACCACCCTCTTCAAACAACTGCTTCTCCTGGGTAGTCTCGACAGCACAGTACGCACCAGAAAGTGGCACCTGAGTCTCATCATCAGATGCGTACTGAGGTGTGCAGCTGACCATAGGCACTGGCCCACCCGCCTCTTCAGATTCAGAGAGACAAAACGGTAGCGCATCACTGCATACTACCTCTTCTTCAAATTCTCGAATTCTGCTTGGCTGGCCCCCTTTTTCCAAGCCAAGAGATTCAGAGAACAGAAGTAGAGATGGCTCCTGTCCAGGGCTCTCTGACTGCCTGGGCAATTTGGCAGGTGGTGAAGAGACAGATGGGTGCTCTTCAGTGCTCAGGACCTGAGAGAATCTGGAACTAATTGAAGTCAATGCGTTAGCTGCCATCCATCCGACAACGGCTTCAATTTGGTCCTCCCGCAGCAGTGGGGTACGGCTAGCTCCTACAAAGCTGCGCATAAAGGACTGTTCCCTGGTAAAACTGGGGGATGCTGAGTCACTGGTGCCCGCAGCAGGCACAGAATCCCCACGTCCTCTCCCTGCAGGCACAGAATCCTCACGTCCTCTCCCTGCAGAAACTCCACGCCCACGTCCACGACCACATGCCTTACTCCCTGCCTTCTTCATCTTGGTAGACTGATAAAGATAGGCAGAAAAGTACTAAGGGCTTAGTGTGCTTATTCCTGAACAGCTGCTAGCAGGTATAAGAAACACTAATTTTATAAAGTGTGGACTAGACTTTAATATGAGCTAATGTGGCCTACACAACTATAAAGTGGAGTGTTTGGTGAACTTTATTTAGGTTTTTTTTGTCACAAAAAGACACTGGATGTGCCTAAAGATGTAATAACGATAGTATCACAAACTTTTTGTAGCTATTACAATGTAGGAAGGTAACCTACAATGCAATAGATGAGGCTACAAAAAATAGGCTAATACTAATCTGGCTGGGGCTGCAGGGCCCAATGCTGCAGAAAGGCTCCTCTAACTACTCCTATATAGTGTGTTTGGAACCAATTTAGCTGAATACGGATGGAACCACCACACTAATAGGAGAAATCAGGAAAAATTATGAATTGGCAAAAAAGGACAATGTATGAGGCAGTGACACACACTGAGTGCACTACAACCAGACGTGGTTGAAGCACACACTACAGGGTGAGCTGCACTCACACACACAGACCTTGCAGACAGCGGTGAACAGTACAGATGCAGAGCACTGTGCACTAGCACTGCAAGACCAAAAAAATTTCTCTATCTACTCCTATATAGTGTGTTTGGAACCAATTTAGCTGAATACGGATGGAACCACCACACTAATAGGAGATATCAGGAAAAATTATGAATTGGCAAAAAAGGACAATGTATGAGGCAGTGACACACACTGAGTGCACTACAACCAGACGTGGTTGAAGCACACACTACAGGGTGAGCTGCACTCACACACCAGACCTTGCAGACAGCGGTGAACAGTACAGATGCAGAGCACTGTGCACTAGTGCTGCAAGACCAAAAAAATTTCTCTATCTACTCCTATATAGTGTGTTTGGAACCAATTTAGCTGAATACGGATGGAACCACCACACTAATAGGAGATATCAGGAAAAATTATGAATTGGCAAAAAAGGACAATGTATGAGGCAGTGACACACACTGAGTGCACTACAACCAGACGTGGCTAAAGCACACACTACAGGGTGAGCTGCACTCACACACCAGACCTTGCAGAAAGCGGTGAACAGCACAGAGAACTGTGCACTAGCACTGCAAGGCACAGCGATTTATAAAGTAGCTTGAGTAAAGCAGAATAGACCAAATAGGTAGCTAAAACTGTCCCTCAGAACAACAGCGTCCTATCCCTAACTGAATTCACAGCAGAGTGAGCTCAAAATGGCGGCGGCGGCTTTTATAGTGCATCATGACATCATTTCAGCAGCCAATCACAGTTAAGATGCCTACATGCCTAACAGGATGTGCCCACACTTCTTAGGATCCTCATTGGCTGAATAAAATGAAAATGGCTCATTGCATTATGGGAACTTCCGATTCCGGTATACGATATTGCAAAAGTATCGGAATTAAGTATCGGAATTCCAATACCGCGAATATCGGCCGATACCCGATATTTCAGTATCGGAATGCTCAACACTATCAATAAAGTATTAATAATAATGTGGTCCAGACTCACATCTAATGAGACTGGACCATGTAGAACACAGGGTGGTGGTGGTGGCAAACTGACTGGAAGCTTTATCTGCTATCCAACCAACAACCTTTTCACACTGCTCTGGCTTCAATAGTGGTGTTCCACGGCCTCTTAGAAATTGGGACAGGAAGGTAGTTTGACATGACGTGGGTGTTTGTTGTGCTCCCTCAGAGCACAGTTTCATTTTGCCCACGGCCTCTGCATGCACTATCACCATCACCATAACGTCCACTTCCCCGTCCCTTGACACACACCTTGCCCATTTTAAATGGAGTTTAAGATTTGTCATGTTGCCAAAAATGTCTGTATTATTACCGTAGTAATATAGGATGACGTCTGATGAGATGACCACAGTTTAAGGCAGTGCCCTGTGAGTCAGAGATGCTTCCAGGGGTCTTCCCCAGGCTGTTCCCATGTCTTTTCAGCACTGTATAAATGTGTCCGATCATGTCTCACACACAACATGGCCAGATAAGGTAGTAAAATGTTAAAATGACATTTACCGGTGTATGTATTTTTCACCATTGAAAGCAATGCAAAAGTGCAAAAACGCATCAAAAACACTACGTGTGAACATAGCCCAAGGTGTTGAGGAGAATTTTTGTTTTTGGTTATTTATTTTGCCTTATACTGTATACAAGTCATTAGCCTGGAAAGGATGTTCCTTAACATTTTTCCCAGGAAAATTCATTTTGTTTTTGTTTTTGTATGATTTATTGTGAGTCGGTAAAAGTGGCCTCGGACAACATTATTGACAGCAGTGACCTGGGAGTCAGAGATGCTTCCAGGGGTCTTCCCCATGCTGTTCCCATGTCATTTGAGCACTGTTCCCATCGATTTTGGCAATTTTTAGGGGGGGGGCCACCAGAAATATGCTCGAGTTTGCCATAGACTTACATTGGGCTCAATGCTCGGACCGAGCACTCGAGCATTTCAATTTGCTCGACCTGAGCAACGAGTACCCGAGCATTTTAGTGCTCGCTCATCACTAGTCTCCATTTATTGGGTTTGGCTGTAGTGGAAGAGGTTTCTGTCTCTATTAAACTACTTATACTCTTGTGAAATTGATGCCACTTTGTTGGTGTTAGGCCCTAAATTATTGAAATGTGAACACTCCTGGTTAGGTCTCCATCTCCTGGGTTGGCTGTACTGGAAGAGGTGTTGGTCCTAATTACACTATTTCTACTGTAGTGAAATTGATGCCACTTTGCTGGTGTTTGCCACTAATTTTTGGAAATGTGGGGAATCCTGATAGGGTCTCCATCTACTGTGTTGGCTGTAGGGGAATAGGTGTCATTCCTAATTCTACAGTTTGTACTGTGCTGAAATTGATGCCACTTTGCTGGTGTCTGCCACTAATTTTTGGAAATGTGGAGAATCCTGATTGAGTCTCCATCTATTGGGTTTGGCTGTAGTGGAAGAGGTTTCTGTCTCCATTAAACTACTTCTACTCTGGTGAAATTGATGCCACTTTGTTGGTGTTAGGCCCTAATTTAGGGAAATGTGAACACTCCTGGTTACTAGGTCTCCATCTGCTGGGTTGGTTGTACTGGAAGAGGTGTCGGTCCTAATTACACTATTTCTACTGTAGTGAAATTGATGCCACTTTGCTGGTGTCTGCCATTAATTTTTGGAAATGTGGGGAATCCTGATTGGATCTCCATCTATTGGGTTTGGCTGTAGTGGAAGAGGTTTCTGTCTCCATTAAACTACTTCTACATGAGTGAAATTGATGCCACTTTGGTGGTTTTAGGCCCTAATTTATTAAAATGTGAACACTCCTGATTGGTTCTCCGTCTAATTGGTTGGCTGTAGTGGAAGAGGTGTCGTTCCTAATTCTACAATTTGTACTGTACTGAAATTTATGCCACTTTGCAGGTGTCTGCCACTAATTTTTGGAAATGTGGGGAATCCTGATAGGGTCTCCATCTACTGGGTTGGCTGTAGGGGAAGAGGTGTCATTCCTAATTCTACAATTTCTACTGTAGTGATATTGATGCCACTTTGTTGGTATCTGCCACTAATTTTTGGAAATGTGGGGAATCCTGATTGGGTCTCCATCTATTGGGTTGGCTGTAGTGAAAGAGGTTTCAGTCTCCCATTACATTACTTATACTCTAGTGAAATTGATGCCACTTTGGTGGTTTTAGGCCCAAATGTTTTCAAATGTGAATACACCTGATTGGGTCTCCATCTACTGGGTTGGCTGTAGGGGAAGAGGTGTCATTCCTAATTCTACAATTTGTACTGTACTGACATTGATGCCACTTTGCTGGTGTCTGCCACTAATTTTTGGAAATGTGGAGAATCCTGATTGGGTCTCCATCTGCTGGGTTGGCTGTAGTGGAAGTGTTGTCGATCACCATTATGCTAGTTCTGCTCTAATGAAATTAATTCTTTGGTGCACAAGATATAATCAAAATTGGTTTTCTTCGCACCGTGGTATATAAAGCAGGCTATATTTCATCTTTTAATTCTTTGGTGCTGATATTGTTCAACCCATAACTTGAATTTTACTGTGCAGTCTCCCTATGGAACCCAATGCTCCAGGATGTGGTGATAAATGGTTTACTTATATAGTCATTTCAAGAATATGTTTTTATTTTTTTTATGTATTTTTTTAAATTAGGAGCACTGAAATCTACTCAGCATTATGGTTTTTTTTCTCCTTCTGGATAAACATTGTGTCACGCCATAAACAGCGAAACCGGGAAATGGCCGAGTGTTGGGACCCGCACCCAGGGGTGGACCTACCGCCCGTGCAGCCGGTTCATTGAACGGGGGGCCCCCGAGGGAGAGGGGGCCCCTCCAGCCTCCAGCCTCCAGCAGGGCCGCCATCAGGGCATGACTGCCCTGACTCCAGCATGGGGCCCGGGCTGTCGGGGCCCCCTCGAAGCCCCGTTGGGGCCCCCCTCTTGTGCGTCTCCTCATGGGGCCCCCCCGCAGGACCCCCCCGCCGTCACATGACCGGGGATGTCCCTGCGCTCAGCATGGGCCCCCGGCGTCTTCCGCGTCCTCTGACTGTGACGTCTCAGGTCAGAGGGCGCGGTGATATGTTTACACCGCGTGCGATCTCTCCTGAGCTGTCACAGCGGGAAGACGCGGGCGACTCTGTGGAGTCCGGATCAGCATCAGGTGAGAAGTGAGGTGAGTATTTGATTTTTTTTTTTTATGTATGGGGGCATGGGGCATTATATGGTGGGGGGAGAGTGGGCGTGACATCCTGCATGGGGCATTATATGGGGGGGGATGACATATCGTATGGGGCATTATATGGTGGGGGGAGAGTGGGTGTGACATCCTGCATGGGGCATTATATGGGGGGGGTGACATATCGCATGAAGCATTATATGGGGGGGTGACATACTGCATGGGGCATTATAACAGGGGAAGGGGGGAAGTGACATCCTGCATGGGGCATTATAAGGGAGGGGGTGTGACATCCTGCATGAGGCATTATAAGAGGGGGAGGGGGGAATTGACATCCTGCATGGGGCTTTATATGGGGGAGGTGGGAATTGACATCCTGCATGGGGCATTATTTGGGGGTGGGGGGGAGTGTGACATCCTGCATGGGGCATTATAAGAGGGGGAGGGGGGAATTGATATCCTGCATGGGGCTTTATATGGGGGAGGGGGGAATTGACATCCTGCATGGGGCATTATAAGGAGGGTGGGTGTGTGACATACTGCATGGGGCATTATAAGGAGGGGGGGTGTGACCTGCATGGGGCATTATAAGGGAGGGGGTGGTCTGACATACTGCATGGGGCATTGAAAAGGGGGGAAGTGACATCCTGCAAGGGGCATTTTATGGGGGGGAGAGGTGACATCCTGCATGGGGCATTTTATGGGGGGTAGAGGTCACATCCTCATAGGGCATTAAAAGGGCGGTGTCATCCTGCATGGGGCATTATAAGGGGGGAACAGCCTGCATGGAGCGTTACATGGGGGCCAATATTCTGTATGGAGTGTTATATGCGGGACAGTATCCTGTATGGAGCGTTATATGGGGACCAGTATCCTGTATGGAGCATTATATGGGGACCAGTATCCTGTATGGAGCATTATAAGGGGGTCAGTATCCTGTATGGAGCATTATATGGTGCCCATAATACTGTATGGAGGACTATACTGTGCACACTGTGTGCTGTGAGGATTTGCCAGTTTCTGAGCTATTGTAGAATTTACAATAGATATCGCTCGTATAATGGGGCATTATAAGGGGGGAACAGCCTGCATGGAGCGTTATATGGGAGCCAATATTCTGTATGGAGCGTTATATGGGGGTCAGTATTCTGTATGGAGCGTTATATGGGGGACAGTATTCTGTATGGAGCGTTATATGGGGGTCAGTATTCTGTATGGAGTGTTATATGGGGGACAGTATCCTGTATGGAGCGTTATATGGGGGACAGTATCCTGTATGGAGCGTTATATGGGGACCAGTATCCTGTATGGAGCATTATATGGGGACCAGTATCCTGTATGGAGCATTATAAGGGGGTCAGTATCCTGTATGGAGCATTATATGGTGCCCATAATACTGTATGGAGGACTATACTGTCCGGTCTGCACTGTGCGCTGTGAGGATTTGCCGGTTTCTGAGCTATTGTAGAATTTACAATAGATATCGCTCGTGTAATGGGGCATTATAAGGGGGGAACAGCCTGCATGGAGCTTTATATGGGAGCCAATATTCTGTATGGAGCGTTATATGGGGGTAAGTATTCTGTATGGAGCGTTATATGGGGGCAAGTATTCTGTATGGAGCGTTATATGGGGGCCAGTATTCTGTATGCAGTGTTATATGGGGACCAGTATCCTGTATGGAGCGTTATATGGGGACCAGTATCCTGTATGGAGCATTATATGGGGACGAATATCCTGTATGGAGCATTATAAGGGGGTCAGTATCCTGTATGGAGCATTATATGGTGCCCATAATACTGTATGGAGGACTATACTGTCCGGTCTGCACTGTGCGCTGAGGATATCGCTCATGTAATGTAGTAAGTGAAATCCTTGGCCTTGTACTATACATATATATATATATATATATATTTCTCTGTGGTATCTGTGCATCATGAATCATGGTATGTGTTAAAGGGGCCCACTGAAACTCTGTCGCCCAGGGCCCACAAAAACCTGGAGCCGGCCCTGGGGGTAAGTATAACAAGTTTTATTTTTTTTAAATACAATTAACTAGGAGTGGGGGGAATAAGAGATGCATGGGGGGGGTGAGAGAGGCATGGGGGGGCCTTCATGCCCCCTATGAAGGGCAGGGGGGGGGCCCCCAAAAAATTCTTGCACAGGGGCCCACTACAGTCTGTGTCCGCCCCTGCCCGCACCTGTCCCTGCCATACCAGGGGGGACCCTGACTTTCCCTTATCTCAGGGGTACCTCTGATGGTGAGGAGGCCTGAGCCACCAGCATCTCCTTAACACCTGCGCAGGCCCTGACAATGACCCCCTTTCCCCCAGTGAGGAAGACAGTACAAAATAATGATACTGTGACAAGACAGGAAAATACAGACAGGGTAAACAGAAATAGCAGTCACATAAAATTCTCACTTATTTCCAAAGAGGAAACACAAGGGAGTTAAGGAGGGGAAACCATAAAGGAGAGAAAGCAGGTAAACATGCAGCAAAACAGCAACCACGATAGCTAAGTAAACCTCCAAGCTCCTTTACACAACTCTCATCCTTCACTCTCCAAGTCAGGCAGAAGAACTGATCACTGACACTACAGGAAGTCAGAGCTGAGTCTATATAGAAGGGAACAGTAGTTAACCCAAATCAGCTGAGAGACCAGAATTTCAGGAAAACCCAGCAACCCAGATTAACTCCCGCACTGCTGGCAAAAAATAGTAAGTAAATAAACTGGAGAGGAGCTTTGGCCCAGTGTGTGAACTATGCCCAGAACGCTGCAGTTCTCTGGAACCTCTATGTCGCAGTAACCCTGTGACAATACCCCCCCCCTTCTACGAAGGACCTCCGGAACCCGAGGGCCAGGTTTCTCAGGATGGGCCGCATGAAAGGATCGCATCAACCTGGCAGCATGAACGTCGGCCGCGGGTACCCATGACGCGCCCCCTGGGCCATATTCAGGGGATACCCGGAGCCGGATCTGGATAGGGGTAGTAGTCCTTGTGGCGGTGACCCGGTCCGTGCCCAGGGTGTCAAACTAAGTGGCAGTCTATGGCAGTAGATGTTAACTTGATCGACTACGCCACCCGTTGAGTGCGGCTTTGAAGCCGCCGCTGCAGAACAGTCCACTGAGGCCAGGTGTATAAGGATGTGCAGCGTGGTGGTATAACCCCCAACGGGAGGGGTATGGCCTCAGGGCAGCAGGGATAGATGATGGGGGTGATGGTGGTACACGAGCGCAACAAAGACAACTCGGAGTCTTGGTGGTGCAGTTCAGGGTCTTTACTCACGGTTACTTGGTTACTGCTCCAGGCCACCGCTGCAGAGGTGGCCGCCTGTGTCGCGCTGTGCTCACCAGGTGAGGGGCTCGGTTAACTCCCAGGTCTTTCTGGAGTGCTTTGCAGGACCCCCTTTATGTCCCCTGTTTCTGGTCTTCAACCCCACTAGTGACCACGCTTATGTCCAGCTGCCTCGGACCTTCTTGGTGGGCAAACGTTGGCCTGCGTTTCCCAGGTCCTATGTGGTGCCTTTCTAGCGGGTGTGGCGAGGGGCTGCTCCACATGTAATGTCGCAGCCTCCGGTTCTTAGTTGAGGGTAGTTGCTCTCCTCCACTAATTTGGGATCCGGTTCCCATCTTCTTGACCTGACCCCCCTACTCAGGTAGCGGCGGGCGTGTGGTGGCTACCAGCCAGTCCACACCCCTGGGGTCCCCTCTGTCCTTCCTGGAGCCCAGTCTGCTCCTCTTCCTCCTTCTTCTCTCCTCCAGGCTCAGGCCTCCTGACAGGGCCTGCCTGTGGAGCAGAGCCCATAAAGCAGCTCTGCTCCCTGTCTTCTCCTCTCTCAACTCACTCCCTTTCCAAGATGGTGCCTCCCTTTATACTCCTGTATAGAGTGCACCCAGGATCTACTTCCCCCACGCACACACTACCGGGTTCCCTTCTCTAGGTGTTCCCTCCCCCCACTCCAGCCAGGGACATGCTCACTCGTGCCTGCATAACTAATGGGAGCACCGTCGAGCTGTCCCCCGGAAATGTGGTGTAGTGCATGTGGGTGTTAGGGTCCTGAGCCACACTCCATCCTTACCTGGAAGTGAGATATCGCACATCTGGGTGAGATGCAATACCTCTGTAGCAACCGAACCCTCGGGGTGCTACGTTCACATCCTCTCCACAGGACCGTAACCTCTCCAGTGTACCAAATACTGAAGGGACCGACATACAAAGCGAAAATCTATGACCCTAGAAACCTGGAACTAAAGATTCCCATCCACAAGAACCCGAGAGGGAGGAGGAGGTGATGGATTAAGAGAGGCCACAAATCTTTTGAGTAAGGAACGGTGGAAAACATTATGGATCTTAAGAGTGTGGCAAAGCCAGCCGGAATGCAACAGGATTGACGACGGCCTCAATCCTATATGGACCAATAAACCTGAGGTCCAATTTTCTCGAGGTAACCCTCAGTTTAATATTCTTAGACGACAACCACATCCAATCGCCCACACATAGGTCCAGACCTCTCTCACGTCTCAGATCAGCCACATTCTTATATCTGAAACCCATCCTCTTAATCTTATTGAGAACCCCTTGCCATATGGAAGAGATGAAGGAAGAAAGCTGTTCCTCTTCAGGAACACCAGAGAAACCCCTCCTATTAAAAGTGCTAAATTGCGGATGAAAACCATATGCCCCGAAAAACTGGGACTTGCCAGTAGACTCATGAGCACGTTTGTTTACTGCAAATTCTGCCAACGGTAAGTACTTAACCCAGTCCATCTGATTCTCAGAGATGAAACACTTGAGATAAGTCTCAAGATTTTGATTTGCACGTTCCATCTGACCATTGGATTGAGGATGAAAAGCCGGAGAAAATGACACATGAACCCCCAGCCGGCTGCAGAAAGCCCTCCAAAACTTGGAAATAAACTGCACCCCCTGGTCCTAAACGATATCAGAAGGAATTCCATGCAGTCTTACAATATCCTTGATAAAGATTAATGATGAGCGACGTGCTCGCCAATGCTCGGTACTCGCACCAACCAACACCAGAGTACAATACATGTCATGACTGATGCCCCAAATGCACTCACCCTGGAGATGGTGTCCCCAAGCCCCCTCAGACCAGTGTGCATGGCTGTAAGTAGCTTCCCAGTGCATGTTTCATGTTGCCAGTGCGCTGCTTTCTCAAGGGAAGTTTCTGGTGTTGGCTGGTCTGAGTTGCACTATGGTATCTGCCTCTTGTGCTCCTAACTTAACCACTATGATGCAAATGGCATTTCTCAGGCTAACTACCAACTGCTAGGCAGATGATTTCTGACTGCTCATCTTTTATAGGTTACCCTTATCCAACTTCTAGCTGACTAGTTCTTAGGGGTTATCCTGAGTGTTCTGCTGTGACAAATATTTGTAGACATAGCCCCAGGTATCAGGGGCCAGGGCAATTTTTTTTTTCATCATAATCCTGGTTATTTGCTTAAAAAGCAATCCAGAGTATACCATTTTTCTGCTCCATTTGCTTGTTAGTTTTGATGAGCGAACGTGCTCGCCAATGCTCGGTGCTCGACAAGCTCAGCGAGTATTTCCAGGTTGCTCGGGCGGGAACTCGGGTCCCCACCCTGCATGTTTGGCACTCTTTAGAGAGCAAATGAACATGCAGGGATTGCTTGCTACGCACTGCAATGCCATAGCCATGTTGGTTGTGGGCATTACAGTGATTGGCTGGCCGCACAGTGTTATCAGGTCTATATAAGGCCTGGCGCCGCTATGCTCGTCACAGTCACTCTGGAATCAAACAGTGTAGGGAGAGGTGCTGCTGCGTCAGGGAGAGGTTTGCTTGTTTAGAGTTAGTATAGATATTCCACAGCATATATCTATAATATCCATCTGAACTAACAGTCCTTCTGAGGACTAATCCAGGTGCATATTTTCAGTGGTGAAGGTGATAGCAGGAGTTAGGCAGGCAGTGTATGTGGCAGACTGCAGTGCATATTGTGCAAGAGGGTCCATAGCATGTTCCTGCAGCTGTTGTTCTTACAGATATCGGTAGACATAGCCCCAGGTATCAGGGGCCAGGGCAATTTTTTTTTATCTTAATCCTGGTTATTTGCTTACAAACCAAGGCAGGCAGGGTATGTGACAGACTGCAGTGCATGATACAGCACAAGAGGGTCCATTGCATGTTCAACTTCTGAGTGATCATGCTGTGACAAATATTTGTAGACATAGCCACAGGTATCAGGGGTCAGAGCAAATTTTTTTTTTATCTGAATCCTGGTTATTTGCTTAAAAAACAATCCAGAGTATGCCATTTTTCTGTTCCATTTGCTTGTTAGCACTGTAGAATACAGCCAGATCTTTTCCATATTACAGAGATAAAAATCAAGAAATTTGAACTAAACGTGGAAAATATTGGCTTTCTTTTCCATTTTGTTGCAGTGTGTCAGTCAAGCTATTCACACTAGGTCTCTGTGAAGAATAGTATTAGTAAACTACAGGCCTGCTATTTAAAACCGTGGTTCTCTGTCAGATGTATCACATATAACAGTGTTCCAAAATCAGCCATTTCTGCCTTCCATTTCCATTTTGTTGCAGTGTGTCGGTTAACCTATTCACACTCGGTCTCTCTGAAGAATAGTATTAGTAAATTACAGGCTTGGTATTTAAAATCATGGCTCTCTGTCAGACATATCATATATAACAGCGTTCCAAAATCAGCCATCTTTGCCTTCCATTTCCATTTTGTTGCAGTGAGTCGGTCAAGCTATTCACATTTAGTCACTGTGAAGAATAGTATTAGTAAACTACAGGCCCGTTATTTAAAACCGTGGTTCTCTGTCAGATGTATCACATATAACAGAGTTGCAAAATCAGCCATTTATAGTGAACGTGGAAAATATTGTCCTCTATTTAAAATGGGCAAGGTGCGTGGCAAGGGACGGGTAAGTGGCCGTGATGGTGATGGTGCATGAAGAGGCAAAGGCCGAGGCCGTGGGTAAGCTGAAATTGTGCCACAACAAACACCCACATCTTGTCGCTCTACTCTCCTGTCCCAATTAATAGTGGACCACAGAACACCACTATTGAAGCCAGAGCAGTATGAAAAGGTTGTTGGTTTGATAGCAGATAATGCTTCCAGTCACTTTGCCACCACCACCACCCTGTCTTCGACACGGTCAAGTCTCAGTAGCCGTGAGTCTGGACTGCATATTCCTCATCCTGATCCTCCTTCCTCAAACTATGGTGAGTTCCTGGAGACAATTGATCCCACACTTGGACACTCAGAAGAGCTGTTCACTTTTCCATTTGTAGATTAGAGCCTCTCGCCCGACCAGCTTCAAGCGAGTCAAGAGGGGAACGTGTTTAGCGATGCCCAAATATTTAAGCAGCTACGGTCACAAGAAGGCAATGGTGGGAAAGTGCAATTACTGTTGCAAGAGGGGGATGATGATGATGAGACACAATTGCCAGAGAGTCAGGAGAAGGACCAGGAAGCGGAAGTGAAAGACGAGGTGGTGGATGATATAGTAACTGGCCCAACCAGGCAGGGAGACATGCAGAGCGAGGACAGCAGCACACAGGGGAAGGGAGGCGTAGTACCACAACAGGCAGGAAGAAGCAGTGTGGTGGCCACAGACACAAGGCGGGAAAGCTTTCCACATAATGCCAACACGACGGAAGTTGCGAGTACAACTATTAGGTCTTCCAAAGTTTGGTTGTTTTTTACAGACTCTGCAGATAACCCCAAAAAGGCCATTTGCACCACTTGCCAGGCCAGCATCAGCAGGGGCAGCAAAATTAGCAGCCTGACCACCACCAGCATGATCAAGCACATGGCAGCAAAGCACCCGACTAAGTGGGTCGAACCCCAGGGTCCTGAAGCAGTGACACTACTGCTCCTTCAGATGTTGTGCATGCACGCCAATCCTCTGTCCATAGCGCATGTGAAGATGCCTCCCGCCCAGCACGTGTTGTTGCACACTCTCAACTAGCACCATCAGCAAGCATGTCCACGTCCTTGTCCCAGCGCAATATTCAGTTGTCCCTACCCCAGTCCTTGGAAATCAAGCGCAAATATGCAGTCAATGCCCACAGGCCACACTACTAAATTCACACATTTCGCGAATGCTTGCGTTCGAAATGTTGCCTTTTAGGCTCATGGAGACGTAAGCTTTCTGCAACCTGATGGCGGTGGTGGTCTCTTGGTACTCTGTTCCCAGCCAACACTATTTCTCCCAGTGTGCCGTCCCCGCATTACAGGAACTTGTACTGGGAAAGTCCATCTAACCATGGACACGTGGACAAGTGCTTGTGGGCAGGGACGGTACATCTCGCCTACAGCACACTGGGTTAACATAGTGGAAGTCGGGACCCAGTCGGACCTTGGGACGGAATACGTTGTCCCGACACCGAGGGTTGCGGGCCCTTGGTCAATCAGGGTTGCCCCTACATTCTGTGGCTCCTGCACCACCTCCTCCTCCTCCTCTTCAGCCTCCATCTACGAAATGACCACATCAGTCAGAAGCTGGAAGCACTGCAGCACTGCCTCAGCCAAGGGGCAACAGGCTGTGCTAAAGCTAATATGCTTAGGTGACAAACCGCACAACACTGAAGAGTTGTGGACAGCTCTGAAAGAGCAGGCAGATCTGTGGCTGACACCGCTGACCCTACAGCCAGGCATGGTTGTGTGAGACAATCGCTGGAACCTGGTGACAGCTCTGAGGTGAGCTCACACACATACCATGCCTGGCCCATGTGTATAACCTCGTGGTTCAGCGGTTTCTCAAAACCTACCCGGATCTGATGGATCTGCTTATCAAACTACGCCACGTGTGTGCCCATTTTAGAGAGTCAGCTACAGCTTCCACCGCCCTTGCAGTGCTTCAGCAGTGTTTGCAGCTTCCAGCTCACCAACTGGTGTGCGATGTCGCCACACTTTGTAACTCTACATTGCAGATGTTGGGAAGGATTTGTGAGCAGAAGAGGGCAGTTGTTGACTACCGGCATCAACAAGGCCGTCGGTATTCAGGTTAGACTTCACACATAAGACCTCAGGAGTGGACATGGATATCAGTCATTTTTACCATCCTCCAAAACTTTGAGGACTCCACCAAGATGGTGAGCAGCAATGACGCCATAATTAGCATCACAATCCCGCGTCTCTGTCTTCTAAAATGCTCTCTGCTCACAATTAAAGAGCACGATGAGATGTAACAAGGAACGTGGATTGGGTCACAATGAGGAAGAGGAGGAGGAAGAACAGGAGCTAGTTTCCTGCACTATAGACGGTACTACCTGCACAACTGTCATACCGTCTGTTCAGCATGGATGGCCTGAGGACAGGGAGGAGGATGAGGAGGAGAGCATGGTCAGTCGTCCTCTTGGTGAGGACACAGCAGTCTGGCAGAGTTTATGTTACGCTGCTTTTCCTGTGACCCTCGCGTTGTCCAAATTTTGAATGACAGTCATTACTGGTTGTTGACACTTCTAGACCCACGCTACAAGGAGAATTTTCTGTCTCTTATTCCCATGCCGGACAGATCTAATAAAATGGGGCAGTACCAGAATGCCCTTGTTGCGGAATTATTAAAAAATTCCCATCTGAAAATGCTGGCGGCAGAGGTCACAGTTCATTGGACAACAAAGGAGTACAGACGAGAGAGACACAAATGCAATCCAGCAGAGGCAGAGGAACACTGTCAAAGTTCTGGGACAGTTTTCTCTGACCCTCCCATCGCACAGGTCCTGAGGCGTGGGATACTGTCACAAGGAGGGAAACATTTCAGAAGATACTGTGGGAGTATTCTGCTGACCGTACCAACATCCTCCATGATTCCCCTGTGCCTTATAATTATTGGGTATCCAAGCTGGACACGTGACATGAACTATGCCTTGGAGGCCCTGGCCTGCCCTGCCTAGCATTTTGTCAGAGCGGGTTTTTAGTGCCGCTGGTGGAATTATAACTGATAGGCGCATCCGCCTGTCAGCTGAAAATGCTGACAGGATGACTCTTATAAAAATGAACAAGGGTGGGATTGGGTCTAACTCTATTCCCATGCACTTCTGTCTTCACACCCAGACATGGGTATACGCTTCCTGATTTTATCTATTTGCTCTTGTCCTCCTCCTCATCCTCCATCACCAAATCACCACAATATCTACCATATCACCATATCACCATATCTACGTCTCTTGCAAGGGGCATTGAAATTCCTCCAAATTTTTGTCAGCCATTGCATTCACTGCATAAGCAAACAGTGTGGGAGATCCACTTCCTAATAATGGTAACATAGTTTTCAGGAGGCCCTCCGACCTCTATGTCTCTTGTGAGGGGCATTGGAGTTCCTCCAAATTTTTGGCTGCCGTTGCATTCACTGCATAGGCAAACAGTATGGGAGACCCACTTCATAATAATAGGAACATTGTTTTCAGGAGGCCCTCCGACCTCTACGTCTCTTGCCAAGGGCATTGGAGTTTCTCCAAATTTTTGGCAGCCGTTGCAGTGACTTCCTAAGCAATAACAGTATGGGAGACCCACTCCTTTCTAATGGCAACATGTTGTCACTGTGGCCCAGATCTATGTGTCTTTAAATTGTTATTTGGGTATTTCCTAAATTTTGACAGCCGTTGTACTCACTGCATACCCAATAATAGTATAGGAGATAAACTTTTTAATAATGGGAACAACAAAGCTTAGCCGACTACTGGCCCATTAAGAGTAGTAAGGGCTGCCTGATGGCCCTTTAAAAATAGTGTTTGTGACTTTCAGAGTTCCTCCTTCATAAATGAAACAGGATGTGTCTGATTTTGTCTCACACACCACATGGCAAGATAAGCCAGTAAAATGTTAAAATTACATTTACCCGTGAATGTATTTTTCACCGTTGAAAGCAGTGCAAAAATGCATCAAAAACACTACATGTGAACACAGCCCAAGGTGTGGAGGAGCATTTTTGTATATTTATTTTGCCTTATATACAAGTCATTACCCTGGAAAGGATGTTCCTTAACATTTTTCCCAGGAAAAACCAGTTTGCTTTCGTTTTTGTATGTTTTATTGTGAGTCCGTAAAAGTAGCGTAATACCTCTGACAACATTGTTGACAGCAGTGACCTGGTAGTCAGAGATGATTCCAAGGGTCTTCCCCCATGCTGTTCCCATGTCATTTGAGCACTGTTCCCATCAATTTAGGCAATTTTTAGGCTCTCTGCAGACCGCCGGGGGGGAATGCCGCTAGAAAAATGCTTGAGTTTCCCATAGACTGACCGAGCACTCGAGCATTTAAATTTGCTCAACCCGAGCAGTGAGTACATGCACTTTTCAAGTTTGGCAAATAAATTATTGTCCCTGATGTTACACTCATGCCGCTAGGTTCAGATAGGGGTGAGACAGGTTACATGAATTCTTTGGAATCCTGGGGGAACCATTACTCAGGGCTACTATAGACCATGTGCTGTAGCTTCTCTCAGGCACACAGGGGTATTGACCCTCAGGCATAGACTCGTAGATTGTTTCACTTGCTGACCAGACACACTTGTCAAGAGTCCTCATAAACGGTAGAACAGTAGCATTTAATAAGAAGCCGCACAACCAGTGCAAGTTAAGTCTTATGAACAACAGACTCCAATGACAAACAGTACAGTTTCCATAGCAGCACAGCAGTTCACAGTCTTCCCAGTAGTACAGGACAGCACAGATCTAATGCAAAGGCACATTAATGAACACAGCATTCTTTACAGCACAGTGAGATGGAGGAGGGGGAGGGTTTTCTGAGGGAGATGATCCCTGTGACACCATTTCTTCCAGTCCTTATCTTTCTGCCTGACAATACTCTGCACTGTTAGTTCAGGAACTCTACCTGACCTGTGCTTAGCTTCACTCCTGACTTGAATCCTTTTCACTTGCAGGGACGCTTCTGTGAGATAGAGAACACACACACCACCTTTGTCTTTGGCTCCAGCCGGACTGTAAACAACTTCCCCGCAATCCCCCTGGGGCTCTGCTAAAACACTCCCCTTCTCCTGTGACTGTGTTAACCCCTCTAGTTTCTGGATGCTCCTGGAGCACAACACTTCCTGTCTACTGTGCTTGTGTTACTTCTAATAGTTGCTGAATGCTTTTAAAGCAACAGCACTACTTCTGCATGTCACACTCTGCAACAGCACTACTTCTGCATGTCACACTGAGTATCTGGAGGACCTGCCTAACATGAACCTGATGGGACTCGAAGTCCAGAGAATAAATTAAGATGTCATCAAGGTATACCACCACAAACCTACCCATTAGGTGACTAAGAATGTCATTGACAAATATTGAAATACAGCAGGGGCATTACATAATCCAAAAGGCATAACAAGGTTCTCATAATGACCCTCTGGAGTATTAAAAGCGGTCTTCCAATCACCCCCCTCCTTCATGCGAATAAGATTATACGCCCCCCTAAGGACCAATTTGGAGAATCATTTAGCTCCCACAATCTGATTGAAGAGGTCCGGGATGAGTGGAAGAGAATATGGATCCTGGACCGTGATCTGATTCAACTCACGGAAATCAAGGCACAGGGGTAAACCCCTGTCTTTTTTCTTTACAAAAAATAACCCAGCAGCAAAGGGTGATGATGGAGGCCTTATATAACCATTTGCCTGACTCTCCATGATATACTCATTCATGGCCTGTCTCTCTGGCCCAGAGATGTTATATAGTTTACACTTAGGCAGCTTAGCACCTGGAATGAGACTTATGGCGCAATTGTATGGGTGATGTGGAGGTAGCTCCTGACTTCCCTCCTCAGAGAACACGTCCCCAAAATCTGAAATGAACTTCGGCAAAATATGGACACCCACCCTGGCTAGCCAGGTGCCCATGCAATGTTCCTGGCAATACTCACTCCACTTAGTAACCTCTCGAGTTTGTCAGTCAAGCAACAGGTTATGTAACGTGAGCCAGGGTAGACTGAGAACCAAAAGACATGGCAATCACCTCAATATATAGCAATCAATAGATTCGGAATGCATAGCCCCAATCTGTAAACTCACCCCATGAACTATCTGAGTGAACGTCCCCTGGCTCAAAGCATAGATTGCAATAATGGGTATCGACCTAAACAACTCCTGAGGTTTAAGCCCCTGGGCCTGGATGAACCCTGCATCTATTAAATTAAACCCCGACCCTGAGTCCAGAAAAGCCGCAATGATGACGTTGCTGTCACCAAGATGAATCTCGGCTGGTAAAAAATATTGCAGTCTACCTACGGAGGAAACTAGTACACCCAAGTTCCCAACCTCCCCACAACCCGGGCTCATTAGTTTTCCAGCGGCTGTTTTTTAGAAAGACACACATTCGCATAATGACCCCTCCTGCAACAGAAAAAACATGTAACACCCTTACGCCATACTGCTGTGGGCCCAAATGAATGAATACCGCCACCTAGTTGCGTGGCTTCCCCTGGTGACTCGGGTTTTGGTATTCCTGAATCCGAATCTCCCTTAAACCCCAGTGTGGCGCCACTGTGGGTCCAGTAGCCACAGAGGTACTGCATCTCACCCAGAGGTGTGGTACCCCACTCTCAGGAAAGGACGGAGTACTACCTGGGACACACACACCCACATCCAATACACTCCACTTCAGGAGGGAAGGGCGAGATTGCTCCTAAGGGAGAGCACAGTACCTGGTCCCTAGCTGGAGGGTGGAACTGTAAAGGACATATTGATAGTCATGCTACAGCAACTCCATTTTGTCTGCTTGTTTCAAAATCATGTTATTATCACTCCTTGTATAACATACATTCTTTCCTTCTTTACATGGAACTTTCTCACACTAACTTTTCTCACAAGAACATTTTGTCAGACACTCTGCTTCTGTTATCTAACTAGTCTAGGCCAGGACTGACCTTGTAAATTTCCATCGTGCTTCAAACTAACGATGATAATATGACCATATATGTGTTTCCATAATAATTGCACTAACATTGGCTCAAGCCTGTAGTACTGTAGCATGGCTGTAGTTGATTGGCTATTGACATACTCAAAACAATATAAAATGCTAAGCAAAATAAACGGGATCAGAGATTCTGTTGAACCCTCCCATACAGAGCAGCACTGTTTCCGTCTGGTTCCCTGTTGGATTGCGCAATCAATATAATAATTTGACACTCACTAGGTCAACCGTGAAGGGCTATTGCCCTCCCTCAACAGCTTGGTGCCGTGATTCGGATCCCTAACCAGGCACACCCCACCACCTCTGGACATCCACAAAGAGAGACTTGCTTTCAGCCTCCCCCACTGGAATTGGGACTGATCATCCCGCACAAAAAGCCACGGTAAGTGCACCAGTTCTTTACTAGTGATACTGACCGTTTGGCGTGGTTTCCACGTGGTGTGTGGTTGTTTGCAGTGTCTCCGGACGTCTTGGTTGGATATAGTCAAAGGTGAGACTATAAGGGGTGTAGTCCCATTAGGGGTCTGATATTGATAACTTTCAAAGCAGTATCACCTCGGATTGACAAGTGAATATTGTGTGAATTTTGTTTAACTTCTGACAAAGATTCTTAGGAGACTGGACATTGTTAGTTTCAGTCGCGGCAGGTGATCGAAGATTGAGTAGGACACACGATTAGATATACATATATCGAGTGTCCGGAGGGTTGCAAAAGTGCTCCCTCCTCCTTTCATCAGTCGTGTAAGACTTCCCTCGATGGGAGGGGTGAATTAAAGTCAGTGGAACAGCTGGGAGGTCCGGCCGGACTCGTGCTGTGCACAAAATTAAGGATTTTTGTCAGTTGGAAGGCAGTAGTGATTAATCAATGTTTCCGTGGAGCAGAAAGAAAGTGTCTATCATGGTCGGTCGAGAGGGGAAAAGATCATTTAAGAATGCACTGAAAGTGTTTAAGATGCTGAATAGTTTAAGAAAGTTGCACATGTGATTTGTGATAATGGAATGTTGAAAAGTGAATGCATGTGCGAAAAAAGTTGCGCTGAAGGTTGCGCTGAGTTTGTCGAAAGAAGGAGAAAGTATGTGGAGGAGAATCTTAAATGGTTAACTGAAATATGCGAGCTACCAGATAAGTGCCCAGTTACAGCTGCTATAATAGCAAACGGCCTTGGCTTGATACGGAACAGCAGAGAATTTGTCAAAAAAAAAGGGTGAATGGAGGATGAAAATACAGACAATAAGGGAAAGATGCCATGTTATGTGTATTACAAAGATACTGCTCTCCAGCCACCGCACGATAATGGCGGATGGGGGAGATGGAATTGTACAAATTCCAGTCAGCAGATTATTGTGTTGCATGTCACGTGCCCCGTCCAGGAAGCCCACCCCTTGCTACTACCCAAGCCACTCCTAGTGCCCCATCCTCATCTGTTATACCTATGTCCACAGAAAGTTCCAACCCTTCCTGCAGCGGCCATGTTGCTACACCCATTGCATCACCTCCAGCCTCTGACCACATGTCCCTTTGGTGGCGGCCATCTTGGCACACCTGGAATACAGGCAGCACTACAGCCGGAATGTGTATGATGAAGATCATCATGTCAATATGTTATACAAGCGGAGGGACAAAAATATGATCCCCTGGATGCACCCAGGTCACAACACCTGCTCACAGAAACAATTCAAAACACCATAACATACGCATCACAGCTCCATGCGGTCCCAACCCTAGCCCTGCCATTTATTTCCACCGGTATCTTTGCTTAATCAGTTTGCAAAGAACATGTCTAGCCGTCTGCTGCCGTGGCAGCTGGACAACTCTGAGGTAGTACTATTACAATATGTGGATGATCTTCTTTTGTGTGCCCCCACGGAGCAAGTGTCCATAAGGGCCAATGTTCGCCTCCTCAAGCATCTAGCAAAACTGAATTGTCGAGTCTCAGCCTCGAAACTTCGGTTTTGCCTCGGTCAAGTGGTCTTCTTAGGCCACTGCCTTACTCAGGGTGCCAGACATCTCACAGAAGAAAGGAAGACGGCCATCTACCTGCTACCATTCCCAAAAGATCCCATAGAGCTGCAACGGTTCCTCGGACTATGTACATATTGCAGACAATAGATCCCAGGGGCCTCACGTCTGATGCAGCCCCTATATGACGCATTAAAAGAAGACACTCTGGCAGGTTTCATACTGAATATGCTGTCACAACTGAAGATACTTTGGTAGAGGCTGCAGCCTTACCTCCCAGTATGTCGGCACAGGAAGCAGAGCTCAAAGCTCTGACTGCAGGTTCTCCTGTGAAAAATGCTGAAAGCGTCAGACAATTGATGGAAGTGGTGCAACTACCAAGACAGCTGTCTGTCGTATAGGTAAAAGCTCATACCCGGCCAGATGCCCCTGAAGCAAGAGGTAATGCACTTGCTGATCTCCATGCTAATTGAGCAGCTCTTCTTCCGACATCCATGTCCATGGCTGTTACGCGGCAACAGGCCAAACAGCTAAATTCCGTGCCAACGCAGGATCAACCTGCAGAAGAGCATCAACCAGTCCCTCCAATCACAAAGCTACGCTCCACACAGCAAAAAGTCTCTAAAGAAGAACGTCAGTCGTGGAAGGAGGCGGGTGCTAAATTGATAGATGGGCTATGGAAGAAGGAACAACTGTATTATTTGCCTCGACTCCTGTATCCAGCCGTTGCAGCCTGGGCCTTTGGACCAGTGCATCGAGGGGAGAATCAAGCTTTGCTACTGGTACAGAAACTCTTTTGGGCTCCAGGAATTTCCACCGTGTTGAGTGCACAGAACAAATGTTGCACAATATGCCAAACCTGCAACCCAGGTAGATTACAGAATGTACCGACAAAACACATTGCCAAACCAGAGTATCCGTTCCAACGATTGCAAGTTGATCACATCACTCTCCCTAAAGCTGGACGATATAAATACTGCTTAGTGGTAGTGGATATGTTTTCCAGTTGGCCAGAAGCATTCGCCATTCCAAACATGACTGCCAAGACTACCGCCAAGAAGCTGGTGTCTGAAGTTGTTTGCCGGTATGGAGTCCCAGAAGTTATCGAAAGTGATCAAGGACCAGCCTTTTCCTCATGCGTGTATCAAGAAATACTTACCATGATCAGATCAACAGTGGTGCTGCATTCTCCTTATCATCCTCAGTCAAGCGGCAAGGTGGAGAGATTGAATGGCACACTGAAAAGGCAGTTGACCAAAATGATGCAGGAGACTACGGCCCAGTGGCCTGAGCTCCTTCCCATTGCACTATATCACATACGCACCACCCCCATAGGGAAACACAAACTGTCACCCTATGAGATACTATTTGGGTCACAACCTGCTATAGCTCGATTTACCCCACAACAATTATCAGAAGAAACAGATCATGTTGTGCAATATGTGATTCAGCTTGCAAAAGCACTAACTAACAACCATGCGTTAGTATCATCTTCTATTCCAGATCCAGCTGATGCAGAAGGTTGCCATACCCTCAAGCCTGGAGAAGCATGTTCGGAAACACGGACTAGAACCATTGTATGACGGACCATACCAAGTGCTCCTGACAACCCCAACAGCTGAGATGTTTTATGATAACATGTATGGTTAAACTAGTCAATACCTGGAATAGCTTACAACAGAGTACTGATCCTTTTAATAACAAGTTCATTCACTAGATTTGGTACATAAATTAGTATTACAGCACTCTGCTTTATGGGATCTACCATCAGCCACATATTGGGTCTGTGGGAATAATGCGTATAAATGGCTCCCAGTCTGAGTAGGGGGGACTTGTACGTTGGCCCGGCTAACTCCAGCCACTTATCTTATTCCCCATAGTAAAGTAGAGATGAGTAAAGTAGATCCCTCTTCATACCATTTATAAACGTGCCAGGGACAACACCCCACGCCCATCAGGAAGACCTCATTTAGTACAAATGAGTATACCCAATAAGATAGCCATTACTGTCTTCCTCTACCCTATGGTAACACAAATGTGGGACAAGTTAGTGGAAGTCACTGATTACTTAGATGACCAGACTTGGAATATTTTGGAAGTAATTAATACTACTGTTGCAGTGCAGAATTAACTTATTATAGTGGCCAATCAACATACTTTAGTGCTGGACTATTTGACAGCAGCTCAAGGAGGGATGTGTCAGGTTATAGGCCCAGCCTGTTGTCACTATATTGATCCTGACTCTACCATACGGTTAAAGACTAAAATGGAAGACATTAGGAAACTCAGGGAAGAGTATAACAAACATAATGAATTGACCAAAGACAGTTGGTGGTCTGATACGTTTTCTTTTTTAAATCCTGATAATTGGTTTAAAGAGATTGGTGAATGGATTGTTGGAATATTACAAGGAGTGTTGCATATTGTTGTTTGCATCTTGTTAATATATGTCTTACTAAAACTAGTCTTTTATTGTATCCCATTTTGCATGAGGAAAACCTGCCAGTCATCAGAGAGCAAGGAGGACACTGTTAACCGACATCCAGTGCTACTATACAAGGACCTCCCAGATGTAACCAGCATTGAGGACCTGGATGACAAGGGAATGATGACCTTTACCCGCATGCCCCGACCAACCTCACATCTGAAGATCAGAGCTTTATGATTATATCAACCAACAAGGGGGGATGGACATGCCGCGACAGCCTCGATTGGTAACAAGGGCACTAATTAAGTGAAGACCAATGTCCCTCAGGCTCAAAGCATGACCCTGGGATAGCACCTTTATTGTTGATAATAACATAATTTTTAGGGGGGAAATGTAAAGGACATATTGATATTCATGCTACAGCAACTCCATTTTGTCTGCTTGTTTCAAAATAATATTATCACTCCTTGCATAACATACATTCTTTCCTTCTTTACATGGAACATTCTCACACTAACTATTCTCACAAGAACATTTTGTCAGACACTCTGCTTCTGTTATCTAACTAGTCTAGGCCAGGATTGACCTTGTAAATTTCCATTGTGCTTCGAACTAACGATGATATTATGACCATATATGTGTTTCCATAATAATTGCACTAACATTGGCTCAAACCTGTAGTACTGTAGTATGGCTGTAGTTGATTGGCTATTGACATACTCAAAACAATATAAAATGCTAAGCAAAATAAACGGAATCAGAGATTCTGTTGAAACCTCCCATACAGAGCAGCACTGTGTCCATCTGGTTCCCTGTTGGATTGCACAATCAACATAATAATTTTTTCAAATCAAACATATTATTTTGAAATGCTTATGACGCGCCCCTGGGCCTGCTGTGTCGTGCGGCATCGCGCGCACGGGGGCTTACCCGGAGCCGGATCAGATGGGGGTAGTAGTCTCGTGGCGGTGACCCGGTCCGTGCCCAGGGTGTCAAACTAAGTGGCAGTCTATGGCAGTAGATGTTAACTTGGATGTCGACTACGCCACCCGTTGAGTGCGGCTTTGAAGCCGCCGCTGCAGAACAGTCCACTGAGGCCAGGTGTATAAGGATGTGCAGCGTGGTGGTATAACCCCCAACGGGAGGGGTATGGCCTCAGGGCAGCAGGTGTAGATGATGGGGGTTGTGATGATGCAGGAAGGAGAGTCAGAGTCAGGAGATGCAGTTTCAGGGTTTTTACTCACGGGTGTTCTCTCAGTCACTCTGGCCTTGAGTGACCACCCGAGCCGTGCTGCGTCCACCAGATCCTGGACTCGGCTAACCCCCAGGCAGTTCCGGAGCGTGGTCCTGAGCTCCCTTCTCTCTCTCTGTCTCTGGCCGTTCCCACCAGGGATCCACCTTTGGCCGGCTCCCTCGGGTCTCTTGGTGGTCAAACCTCCTCTGGGTTCCCTGACCCTATACTTGGTGTGCCTTTCTGGTGGATTTGGTGAGGGTCGTGGCAAATCTTGACCACGACCTCCGGTTCCTGGCTGAGGATAAGTGGCCTCCACCAGTTCGGGTTCCGGTACCCGTGTCCGCCAACCCTTCACCCTTTTTTGGTCTGATTCTGGGTTCTTAGGGTTCCCTCTGGTCTTCCACTCTGGGCCTTTCTTTCTCCTCTCTCCTCTGCAGACTTGGCTCTGGAGCTGGGCCCAGCCGGAGCCACAGCTCCCTGTCAGCCCTCCTGGCTGAGCTCCTCTCCTCTTCTCCTCCTGCCTGAACTGAACACTGATCTAAGATGGTGCCCACCTTATATACTCCCTCTATGTGTGAGCCCAGGTGACCAGCACCCAATGAGCTCCTAGCTTTACCCAGAGTACTCCCCCTATCTGCCCCTACACTACTGGGATGTTCCACCCCCCTCCCACTCCAGCCAGGGACAGACGCTGTCGTACCTGCACATTTACTTGGTGGGAGTACCGTAGTTCTGTCCCCCGGAAATGGGATGTATGTAGTGCATGCAGCCTACTGAGCTCAGTCCCACACTCCATCCTTACCCGGGAGTGGAATACCACACCTCTGGGTCGAGGTGCAATACCCCTGTAGCAGCCGAGTCCTCAGGGTGCTACATTCCCCCCTGGTAAATCACAGCACGTCCTCGGGCTGTAAAAGAGCAAAACATAAAACATACAAATTTTGAAAGTGCACTTACATATAAAATATAACTTTCAACCCATCCCTTTATGGGAGGTACTTCTCTCTTAAAATGTTACAGACACATTATAAAATAATATTAACTCTTTCAGCATAATAAAACTTTTCATGTAAAACATTTTTGACCTCTGGCCACTTGTGCAAATTGTGACCAGGTAAGTGCCACAGTCTCTTGTAGAAAAAACAGTTTCCTTATAAAACCAGTAGGGGGCGCTTTAGGAAGCGCAACTATTTACAAGGGATATGGCCGCTCTCAGTCCTCGGCCAGTGGGGATAAGGGAGTGGCTGCTCACAGTCCTCAGCCTGTGGGGAGATGGGACACACTGGAACAGTTCACACTTGTCCCAACGGGGAACTCATTTTAATTAAGCAGCATGGCATATACCCATACAGGTAACTATATACAGTTTCAGTTCACCTCTTAATGGTGACGATGCCCTCCGGCTCCTTCCTGAGGGTAGGCTTCAGACCCATCCGGGTCCTCTTGTTCCTCCTCACACCGCAGCTCCTCTTCCGTCAGGCGATGTACATGACGGGCATAGGGTCCTTTGGCACACTGGTGCCGGGTGAAGGTGACCTCGTCACCCAGGTACAGGTCACGACCACGGTGTCCCTCCGGTAGGTGAGACTCGACATCTCTGCGGGTTACAAAAACGTCACCGGGGGTTTTGTGATCCCTGATGAAGCCCCAACCGTGCTGCAGTTGGAATTTGATTACAGTCCGGTGGCACGGGGACCGTGGGCTGCACGGGGGTTCCGCCGGGTCCGGCTTTTCTGCTCTGCACTCCGGATTTGCAGCCGCTCCTCGCGGACCCGCCTCTCTCTCCTTTCTCTGTCAAAGACCTCTAACTGCTGCCAGCAGCACTCTGCACGCTGGGCTGCGGCCGCCCGGGTATCTTGGGTGAACCCGATGAGGTCTTCTCCAGTGGGGTCCCACGCGAACTGCGCCTCCTCCAACGCGAGTGGGGTGATCTTGGCGGGCGCCGGAGCCGGGATCAGGGGCTCATCCAGAGGCCGTTCCCTCCGGAGTCGGGGATTGACGAACTCCGGTGGCCACACAAAGGGCTGCCCATCCGGGCAAGTATGCTGGGTAAACAAGTCTTCTCCCAGGGGTAGCACGATGGAGGTTGAGGGCGCGATGATTGCCGCGGCGCCCGGGGGCACTCTGAATGTGAAGGGCACTGTGGAGACGGCTGCGCCCGGGGGTACTTGGCCCTGCGACCAGGCCGATGGCGCTTCCTGTTTGGTCGCACTCTGATTTGAGGCGCGCGACGTCACGGGGAGCGCGGCCGCGGCTCCTGCCGCTTGAGGCCTAGTTTGGAGCGGTGGCGGTGCAGCGACGGGCGCAGTGAACGGGATTTCGGGCTCTGCGACGGGGAGCTGGGGCAAGTTCTCGGCCTCCCGGTACGGGGTGTAGACGTCCCCATTACCTGCCTCCGTTACTTCAGCTCCCTCCACGGCGCCGTCTCCGGCCTTCGTCCCTTCTGCTCTTCCTTCAGGGGCAGGCGTGCTCCTCGCTGCTGGCGGTGTCTTTTGCTGGCGGTTTCCAGCCTGCTGGGCCATCTCCTTGCTCCACGCGGCCAGTACGTCTCGCTGCACTCGGGCCATCCTCTGAGCCAAGCCCTCCAGTGCGGTCCATGCATGCTCCCGATCTCTGGGGAGCTGCGCCAGGATCTCCACCAGGCCTTCTGGGGTTGTCGCTTGCAACAGGCTCCTGACCACTGGGTCGGTGCTGCCTGCCTCTCCCTCCATCTCCGGGTGCGTTCTCTCCAGACTCCTCCAGGCTGCTCCCATCTTCACTCTTTTGTTCTCTCTCCGCCCCCATTCAGGGTGGTGCCGGGGCAACTTGGTGATTGTCAGTTCCAGGGGCAGACCCCCCACGCTGACGGACATCTCAATCATTACAGTCTCTGATGGTGGGGGCGGTCTTCGCTTTTGGCGCCATTCTTGGACCTGGCCCACGATGGGAGGTGGTCTCTTGCCACCCTCTGGCACGCCCATAATGGCGTCCGCTCTGCCAGGGCGGGAAATCTTCTCAGATGGCGGGAATCGTCTCCCAGTGGCGGGAAAAGGCTGCAGATGGCGGCAACCGGCGGGAAATGATCCGAGATGGCGTTCGATGGCGGGGACCCTCCGGAACTGGCGGGAGACTTCTTTTTACGGTACATTTAGACTTTTCTTCAGGCACGCAGTACCCGGTAGTTGCGGGCACGTGATCCTGCCGACTACGCCAAAGTTGACGCGCCCCTGGGCCTGCTGTGTCGTGCGGCATCGCGCGCACGGGGGCTTACCCGGAGCCGGATCAGATGGGGGTAGTAGTCTCGTGGCGGTGACCCGGTCCGTGCCCAGGGTGTCAAACTAAGTGGCAGTCTATGGCAGTAGATGTTAACTTGGATGTCGACTACGCCACCCGTTGAGTGCGGCTTTGAAGCCGCCGCTGCAGAACAGTCCACTGAGGCCAGGTGTATAAGGATGTGCAGCGTGGTGGTATAACCCCCAACGGGAGGGGTATGGCCTCAGGGCAGCAGGTGTAGATGATGGGGGTTGTGATGATGCAGGAAGGAGAGTCAGAGTCAGGAGATGCAGTTTCAGGGTTTTTACTCACGGGTGTTCTCTCAGTCACTCTGGCCTTGAGTGACCACCCGAGCCGTGCTGCGTCCACCAGGTCCTGGACTCGGCTAACCCCCAGGCAGTTCCGGAGCGTGGTCCTGAGCTCCCTTCTCTCTCTCTGTCTCTGGCCGTTCCCACCAGGGATCCACCTTTGGCCGGCTCCCTCGGGTCTCTTGGTGGTCAAACCTCCTCTGGGTTCCCTGACCCTATACTTGGTGTGCCTTTCTGGTGGATTTGGTGAGGGTCGTGGCAAATCTTGACCACGACCTCCGGTTCCTGGCTGAGGATAAGTGGCCTCCACCAGTTCGGGTTCCGGTACCCGTGTCCGCCAACCCTTCACCCTTTTTTGGTCTGATTCTGGGTTCTTAGGGTTCCCTCTGGTCTTCCACTCTGGGCCTTTCTTTCTCCTCTCTCCTCTGCAGACTTGGCTCTGGAGCTGGGCCCAGCCGGAGCCACAGCTCCCTGTCAGCCCTCCTGGCTGAGCTCCTCTCCTCTTCTCCTCCTGCCTGAACTGAACACTGATCTAAGATGGTGCCCACCTTATATACTCCCTCTATGTGTGAGCCCAGGTGACCAGCACCCAATGAGCTCCTAGCTTTACCCAGAGTACTCCCCCTATCTGCCCCTACACTACTGGGATGTTCCACCCCCCTCCCACTCCAGCCAGGGACAGACTCTGTCGTACCTGCACATTTACTTGGTGGGAGTACCGTAGTTCTGTCCCCCGGAAATGGGATGTATGTAGTGCATGCAGCCTACTGAGCTCAGTCCCACACTCCATCCTTACCCGGGAGTGGAATACCACACCTCTGGGTCGAGGTGCAATACCCCTGTAGCAGCCGAGTCCTCAGGGTGCTACACTTACCTATTTTGTATGATGACAATACACTGGCCACCATACTTAAATCAGGATGTAGAGTAGTAGCTAAACGAGCTCAAACTTTAGGTAATTTTTTATCTCCCAGCTTTTCAGAAACCAAAAAAGCGACGCCATACATGGCTAAATTGTAAAGGATTTTTTAGATGTGGACAAAATCGTTGTGGTATGTGTCGTTATTAGTGTTGAGCGAACATGCTCGACACTGCTCGGTACTCGCCCGAGCATCACGCTACTCGGGATGTTCGGCGAGCACCGAGCATTTCCGGGTTACTCGGGCGGGAGCTTGGGTCTCCGCCCTTCATGTTTGGCGCTCTTTACAGAGCCAATGAACATGCAGGGATTGCCAGCCAGTCACTGTAATGCCGCAGCCATGTTGTTTGTGGGCATTACAGTGATTGGCTGGCCGCACAGCGTCACCTCGAGTATTTAAAACCGGGCGCCGCCATCTTGGACACAGTCGCTCCGGATCAGACAGTGTAGGGACAGCGCTGCTGATTTAGGGAGAGATATATCCTGCAAAATAGTTAGTGTAGGGTCTGTAAAGGCTGCCAGATCAAACAAACAGTCCTTCTCAGGACTAATATCCATCCCAGGTATATCAGGCAGGCAGGCAGGCAGGCTGTATAGGAGACGCAGTGGTTATACCAGCAAACGCTGCATTACAGTCCTGTGTGCTGCTCCTGTTGCTGAAATTGCTGGACTTAGCTCCAGGTCCCGGGGGCCAGGAAAAATCCTTTTTTTTTATCTAAATCCTCTTTTTTTTTTCCTCCTTCACAATGTACAAATACCCATCTTATTAACCTTTTGGTGTCCCCCCCCCCCCCCCCCAAAAAAAAAGTGTGCCCCTGATTTTTCAGACACAAATATATCTGTTGAAAATAGTCTGGTGTAGGCCAGAGAAATAGAAGTGTGGTTTTGCAGTTCTATGGGCCATTTGTATCTAAAAAAAAACATTTTGAGTGTGTCGCTCACTGTTCAGCCGCAAATTTATATATATTTTAAAAAGCCTGGTATACACCAGTAAATTATTACTGTGGTTTTGATGTTCCATGGTAAAACATCTCTATTATCCTGTTTTTGGCATTTTTTGCTGTATAAAAATAATAATAGTGTCTCCCTGATTTTTCAGACACAAATATATCTGTTGAAAATAGTCTGGTGTAGGCCAGAGAGACAGAAGTGTGCTTTTGCTGTTCCACGGTAAAAAATCTCTATTATCCTGCTTTTTACATTTTTTGCTGTAAAAAAAAAAAAAATAGTGTCTCCCTGATTTTTCAGACACAAATATATCTGTTGAAAATAGTCTGGTGTAGGCCAGAGAAATACAAGTGTGGTTTTGCAGTTCCACAGTACAAACCTCTGTATTATCCACTTTTGGGCCATTTGTATCTTAAAAAAAAACAGTTTGAGTGTGTCGCTCACTGTTCAGCCGCAAATATATATATATTTTAAAAAACCTGGTATACACCAGTAAATTATTACTGTGGTTTTGATGTTCCACGGTAAAACATCTCTATTATCCTGTTTTTGGCATTTTTTGCTGTATAAAAATAATAATAGTGTCTCCCTGATTTTTCAGACACAAATATATCTGTTGAAAATAGTCTGGTGTAGGCCAGAGAGACAGAAGTGTGCTTTTGCTGTTCCACGGTAAAAAATCTCTATTATCCTGCTTTTTGCATTTTTTGCTGTAAAAAAAAAAAAATAGTGTCTCCCTGATTTTTCAGACACAAATATATCTGTTGAAAATAGTCTGGTGTAGGCCCGAGAAATACAAGTGTGGTTTTGCAGTTCCACGGTACAAACCTCTGTATTATCCACTTTTGGGCCATTTGTATCTAAAAAAAACAGTTTGAGTGTGTCGCTCACTGTTCAGCCGCAAATATATATATATTTTAAAAAGCCTGGTATACACCAGTAAATTATAACTGTGGTTTTGCTGTTCCACGGTAAAAAATCTCTATTATTCAGCTTTTGGTAGTTTTTTCCGTAAAGAAAAACAGTAGTGTCTCCTGACTGTTGTGACACAAAAATATATCTGTTGAAAATAGTCTTGTGTAGGCTCGACATCCCAGTGTGGTTTCGCAGTTCCACGGGTCAAATCGCTGTACTATCCAGTTTTGGGCCTTTGGTATCTAAAAAAAAAGCAGTTTGAGTGTGTCGCTCACTGTTCAGCCGCAAATATCTCTATTTAAAAAAGTTTGGTATACCCTAGTAAACAATAACTGTGGTTTTCCTCTTCCACGGTTCTAATCTACTCTTTATTACCCTTTTTCCATTGATAGTGCAAGTGTAAGCTATTTTACTTCATTTACAATGGGCAAGGCGCGTGGCAAGGGACGTGGAAGTGGACGTTCTGGTGATGGTTCGTGCAGAGGACGGGGCCGTGGCCAAGGTGAAAATGTGCCACAACCAACAGCCACATCTTCTCGCTCCCACTTCTTGACCGAATTACTAGGGAAGCACAGAACAACACCAGTATTGAGAACTGATCAGTGTGAACAGGTTATTAATAGTGTTGAGCCACCCCCGTAGTGTTCGGGTTCGGTTCGGTTCGTCGAACACCTTAGAACACCGTCGAACACCGTTAAAACCAATGGCAGGCAAACAAAAACACATAGGAACACATAGAAAACACCTTCAAAGGTGTCCAAAAGCTGACAAACTGCTCAGAAGACGCTCTCTTTAAAAAAGCCGGCCGGCAATTCAGCAGCGGCATACACCGGTACCCGACAATTTAGACATGAAGGAATAGAGCATCACACATAGATTAGATAGATAGAAACATGTCAGTCACACATATAAGAAGCACAGTGACAGTGTTGATTACTGTACTTGTCATTTAGTGTAAAGGATTTATTAAAAAATATAATATTGTTTTCGTGCACCGTCTCTTTAAAAAAGCCGGCCGGCAATTGAGCAGCGGTACCCGACAATTTATAACAGACAGAATAGAGCTTCACACATAGATTAGATAGATAGAAACATGTCAGTCACATATATATGAAGTACTGTGACAGTGTTGCTTACTGTACTTGTCATTTACTGCAAAGGATTTATTAAAAAAAATAATAGTGTTTTCATGCACTGTCTCTTTAAAAAAGCCGGCCGGCAATTCAGCATCTGTACCCGACAATTTATAACAGACAGAATAGAGCTTCACACATAGATTAGATAGATAGAAACATGTCAGTCACATATATAATAAGTACAGTGACAGTGTTGGTTACTGTACTTGTCATTTAGTATTAAAATAAAGGATTTATTATTAAAAAAAATTGGCGTGGGGTTCCCCGTAATTTTAGTCTCTAGCGGAGGTTAAGCAGATGGCTGGGGCAGATGTTTGAAGCCTGGGAAGGGGGTAATACCCACGGAGCTTCCCAGGCTACTAATATCAGCCCCCAGCTGAATACCTAGCCTTTACTAGCTATTAAAATGGAGGACCCCCCCCAAAAAAATGACGTGGGGTCCCCCCTAATTTAATAGCTAGCAAAGGCTAGGCAGACAGCTGGGGGCTGATATTAATAGCCCAGGAAGGGAGCCATGAATATTGGCCCCCTCCCAGGCTAGAAACAGGGGGTGTCACAGCCAGACACTGAGGAGCGCAAGCATGCCTGCGCTTCTCAGTGTCTGCGGGATGACAGGCTCGATGGCAGCGTTCTGCTGCGGTCCAGCCTGTCATCTCGATGTAGCAGAGCTGAAGCTGTCGTGGGAGCCATGGAAAGGTAAGGATGATGTTGCTTTATTATTTTACTTTTATTGCAGGAGATCATTGGCTTCAGCTGGAATGGGCGTGGCGGTAAGTATGGTTTAATTTAGAACAATAAAGAATTGTGTGTTTATTTCAATTAAAGGACTTTTTTCTGGGTGTTTGTGTTTTTTTTAAATACTTTACTAAAAATTCATGGTGGTCATGTCTAATATTGGCGTGACCCCATGAATTTCGGGCTTAGGGCCAGCTGATAATGCCAAACTGGCCTTAACCCCTTTATTATCCAGTGAGCCACCGCACCAGGGCCCTGGATGAGTTGGGTACAGCGCCAGAAGATGGCGCTTCTATGAACGCGCCATTTTCCGGGGCGGCTGCGGACTGCAATTTGCAGCGGGTGGGGCCCAGAAAGCTTGGGCCTCCCTGCGCTGCAGATACCAGCCCCCAGCTGCCTAGTTGTACCTGGCTGGACACAAAAATAGGGCGAAGCTCCACGTATTTTTTTTTTAAATTCATGAAATTCATGGAATAATTAAGAAAAAAAGGGCTTCCCTATATTGTTGTGTCCGGCCAGGTACAAATAGGCAGCTGGTGGTTGGGGCAGCCCGTTCCTGTCTGCTGTACCTGGCTGGACACAAATATAGTGCGAAGCCCCACGTCAATTTTTTTTTCATTATTTCATGAATTTCCTGAAATATTTTAAAAAAAATTGACGTGGGGCTTCGCCCTATATTTGTGTCCAGTCAGGTACAGCAGGCAGGAACGGGCTGCCCCCAACCACCAGCTGCCTATTTGTACCTGTCCAATGATCTCAGCTCACCTCATGCACGTCACTGACAGCGTGGGAAAATTCTCCTGCACTCAGCGCTACAGCGTGAGAATTCTCCCACGCTGTCAGTGACGTGCATGAGGTGAGCTCATTCATGTCGAATGAACTCAGCTGACCTCATGCACGTCACTGACAGCGTGGGAGAATTCTCACGCTGAAGTGCTGAGTGCAGGAGAATTCTCCCACGCTGTCAGTGACGTGCATGAGGTGCGCCGAGTTCATTGGACATGAACTCGTCTCATCTTTATGCCGTCACAGCCAGACACTGCAGAGCGCAAGCATACCTGCGCTTCTCAGTGTTTGCGGGATGACAGGCTGGATGGCAGCGTTCTGCTGCGGTCCAGCCTGTTATCTCGATGTAGCAGAGCTGAAGCCGTCCTGGGAACCATGGAAAGGTAAGGATGAGGTTGCTTTATTATTTTTCTTTTATTGCAGGAGATCGTTGGCTTCAGCTGGAATGGGCGTGACGGTAAGTATGGTTTAATTTAGAACAATAAAGGAATGTGTCTTTATTTCAATTAAAGGACTTTATTCTGGGTGTTTGTGTTTTCTTTTAACTTTGACTATGGGGTTAGTAATGGGGGTGTCTTATAGACGCCTCTCCATTACTAACCTGGGCTTGATTTCAGCTGGCATTATAAGCTGACATCAACCCCAACCCTATTACCCCCTGCCACCGCACCAGGGCAGCGTGGAAGAGCGAGGCTAAGTGCCAGAATTGGCGCATCCTATGGATGCGCCATTTCTGGGGCGGCTGACGGCTGGTGTTTCTAGCCTGGGAGGGGGCCAATATTCATGGCTCCGTTCCTGGGCTATTAATATCAGCCCCCAGCTGTCTGCCTAGCCTTTGCTAGCTATTAAATTAGGGGGGACCCCACGTCATTTTTTGGGGGGTCCCCCATTTTAATAGCTAGTAAAGGCTATGTATTCAGCTGGGGGCTGACATTAGTAGCCTGGGAAGCTCCGTGGGTATTACCCCCTTCCCAGGCTTCAAACATCTGCCCCAGCTGTCTGCTTAACCTCCGCTAGAGACTAAAATTATGGGGAACCCCACGCCAATTTTTTTTAATAATAAATCCTTTATTTTAATACTAAATGACAAGTACAGTAACCAACACTGTCACTGTACTTATTATATATGTGGCTGACATGTTTCTATCTATCTAATCTATGTGTGAAGCTCTATTCTGTCTGTTATAAATTGTCGGGTACAGATGCTGAATTGCCGGCCGGCTTTTTTAAAGAGACGGTGCATGAAAACACTATTATATTTTTTAATAAATCCTTTACACTAAATGACAAGTACAGTAAGCAACACTGTCACTGTACTTCGTATATATGTGGCTGACATGTTTCTATCTATCTAATCTATGTGTGATTCTCTATTCCTTCTATTCTAAATTGTCGGGTACAGATGCTGAATTGCCAGCCGGCTTTTTTAAAGAGACGGTGCATGAAAACACTATTATTTTTTTTGATAAATCCTTTACACTAAATGACAAGTACAGTAAGCAACACTGTCACTGTACTTCATATATATGTGACTGACATGTTTCTATCTATCTAATCTATGTGTGATGCTCTATTCTTTCGGTTCTAAATTGTCGGGTACCGGTGTATGCCGCTGCTGAATTGCCGGCTTTTCATGTTTCACTGTTGGCACTGTTCCCATCGATTTGGGCAATCACTGTAATGCCACAACCACCATGGCTGTGGCATTACAGTGAGTGGCAGACAATCCCTGCATGATTGGTGCTCTAAATAGCGCCAGACATGCAGGACACGCTTTTGGTGCACGAACAGTTATCGAACATAATCTCGAACAGCCGAATTTTTTGCAAATCGTTCGGGTTCGTCGAACAACTCGAACACCGCCCAAAACAGCTCGAATTTGAGATTGGCGAACAGTTCTAGTCGAACACCGCTCATCTCTAGTTATTAATTGGATAGCAGACAATACTTCCAGTTACCTGGGCACCACCACCTCCGGTCTGTCTTCCACACGGTCAACTCTTAGTAGCCGTGAGTCTCGACCGCATACTCCTCCTCACCCTGATGCTCCTTCCTCCCACCATGCCGAGTGTCGTCAGACAGCAAGTGATCCCACACTTGGAAACTCCGAAGAGCTGTTCACTGGTCCATTTCCATATTTGGGCCCCTCGCCTGATACGCTTGAAGGGGTGGAAGAGGAGATCCCATGTTGCGATGCCCAAATATTTGAACAGCCACGGCCACAGGAAGTCGACGTTGGCAATCTGTCACAAGAGGTGGACGATGACGAGACACAATTGCCAGGAAGTGAGGAGGAGGATCGTGGTGCGCAAGTGGAAGAGGAGGAGGTGGTGGATGATCTAGTAACTGACCCAAAGTGGAAGGAGGACATGCAGAGTGAGGCCAGCAGCACACAGGGGGAGGGAGGCAGTGTACCCCAACAGGCAGGAAGAAGCAGTGTGGTGGTCGCAGACAGAAGGCAGGCAACCGTTCCCCGTAACACCAACACGAGGGACGTTGCCAGTACAAGCGGTAGGTCTTCCAGAGTCTGGAATTTTTTTAAAGACTCTGCTGATAACCCCAAAAAGGCCATATGTTCCACCTGCCATGCCAGCATCAGCAGGGGTGACAAAACTACCAGTCTGACCACCACCAGCATGATCAGGCACATGGCAGCAAAGCACCCGACTTTGTGGGGCGAAACCCAGGGTCCACGACCAGTGTCAGCGGGTGTCACCACTGCTTCTTCCACTGTTGTGCGTGCAATAGAACCCCCTGTTGTGTGTGCAAGGCAATCCCCTGTCCATACTGCATGTAAAGATGCCCCCTCCTCTCAGTCTTCACTTGTTATGGCAGTTTCTCAAGAAACAGCATCAACGTCCACGTCCCACCGCAGCGTTCAATTGTCCATATCCCAGACCTTTGAACGAAAGCGGAAATTCGCAGCTAACGCCCCACAGGCCACAGTCCTAAATTCGCACATTTCACGACTGCTTGCATTGGAAATGCTGCCTTTTAGGCTGGTGGAGACGGAATCCTTCCGCAATCTTATGGCGGTGGCCGTCCCTCGGTACTCGGTCCCCAGCCGACACTATTTTGCCCGGTGTGCCATCCCCACACTACACAAGCACGTGTCCCAAAGCATCTGCCGTGCCCTCAACAACGCAGTTACTGGGAGAGTCCATCTGACAACGGACACGTGGACAAGTGCTTGTGGCCAGGGACGGTACATCTCTCTGACAGCACACTGGGTAAACATAGTGGAAGCCGGGACCCAGTCGGACCTTGGGACGGAACACATCCTCCCCACACCGAGGATTGCGGGCCCTATGTCAGTCAGAGTTGCCCCCACAGTGTACAGCTCCTGCGCATGCTCCTCCTCCTCCTCCTCCTCATGTTCAGCCTCCATCTCAGATATCACCACATCAGTTACAAGCTGGAAGTATTGCAGTACTGCCTCCGCCAAGCGGCAACAGGCTGTGCTGAAACTCATAAGCTTAGGTGATAAACCTCACACTGCTTGTGAGTTGTAGACAGCTGTGAAAGAGCAGGCAGATCTGTGGCTGAGACCGCTGAACCTACATCCCGGCATGGTCGTGTGTGACAATGGCCGTAACCTGGTGGCGGCTCTGAGGCGAAGTGAGATCACACACGTACCATGCCTGGCTCATGTGCTTAACCTCGTGGTTCAGCGGTTTCTTAAATCGTACCCCGAGTTGCCAGATCTGCTCGTGAAAGTACGCCGCCTGTCAGCTCATTTTCGCAAGTCGGCAACAGCTTCCGCCGCCCTTGCTGTATTGCAGCAGCGTTTGCAGCTTCCGTCACACCGACTGGTGTGTGATGTCCCCACACGTTGGAACTCTACCCTCCACATGTTGCAAAGGATTTGTGAGCAGAAGAGAGCAGTTGTGGAGTACCAGCTGCAACAAGGCCGTCGATATTCAGGTCAGACTCCACACATAAGACCTCAGGAGTGGACCTGGATGTCTGACATATGTACCATCCTGACAAACTTTGAGGAGGCCACCAAGATGGTGAGTGGTGATGACGCCATCATTAGTGTCAGCATCCCACTTTTCTGTCTTTTGCAACGCTCTCTGCAGAGAATTAAAGAGGAGGCATTGCAGCCAGAGTATGATGAGATGGATCAAGAAGCCGTAGCGGGCGATTACACACAGCCCAGCCTCATCTCATCCCAACGTGCATTGGGGGACAATGAGGGAGAGGAGGAGGAGGAGGAAGAACAGGAGCTGCTATCATGCGTTGTAGACGGTAGTACCTGTACAAGTGTCATACCGTCGGTTCAGCGTGGGTGGCCTGAGGACAGGGGGGAGGAGTAAGAGGAGAAGGAGAGCATGGTCAGTCGTCATCTTGGTGAGGACACGAAAATCTTGCCCGTTACCAGTCTGGCACGCATGGCTGACTTTATGTTACGCTGCCTTAACCGTGACCCTCGCATTTTCAAAATGTTGGGTGACAGTCATTACTGGTTGGTGACACTTTTAGATCCCCGCTACAAGGAGAACTTTCACTCTCTTATTCCTGAGGTGGAGAGGTCTACAAAAATGGGGCAATACCAGAAGGCCCTTGCTGCAGAACTCTTAAAAAAATTCCCATCTGAACACGCTAGCGGCAGAGGTCACAGTTCGTTGCCCAACCAAGGCGTACAGGCGAGAGAGATGCAACTCCAATCCAGCAGAGGCAGGGGAACACTGTCAACGTTCTGGGACAGCTTACAGGCCCTGAGGCGCGGGGTACTCTCACAAGGAGTGGAAAGTTTCAAAAGATGGTGAGAGAGTACCTTGCCGATCGTACCAGCATCCTCCGTGATTCCTCTGTGTCTTTTAATTATTGGACACTTGGAATGAACTCGCTCTGTACGCCTTGGAGGTCCTGGCCTGCCCTGCCGCTAGCGTGTTATCGGAGCGTGTTTTTAGTGCCGCTGGGGGAATTATAACTGATAAGCGCACTCGCCTGTCAACTGACAATGCTGACAAGCTGACCCTTATCAAAATGAACAAGGGCTGGATTGGGCCAGACTTCTCATCACCACCAAATGACAGCAGAGTAACATAAAGTCAAATCCACTGTGTTATTTCGGGAGGTGTATTCACATGCACCGCTTCACACCCACACATGGGTATACGCTTCCTCGTTTCGGCTGTTTAATCTTCTTCTCCTTATCCTCAGCCTCCACCACCACTATACCACCAGGGTGCCAGCATTGCAAGTTCCTCCGTCCTAATTTTTGGCAGCTTTGCTGGGAAAGCATAAGCAAATACCATGGGACACCCACTCCCCAATAATGGGACTTATATTTGTAATATGCTGTACTGCATGGCTCTTGTAAGGGGCATTGCAAGTTGCTCCGTCCTAATTTTTGGCAGCTTTTGCTGGGAAAGCATAAGCAAATACTATGGGAGACCCACTCCCCAATAATGGGACTTATGTTTGTAATATGCTGTACTGCATGGCTCTTGTAAGGGGCATTGCAAGTTGCTCCGTCCTAATTTTTGGCAGCTTTTGCTGGGAAAGCATAAGCAAATACTATGGGAGACCCACTCCCCAATAATGGGACTTATGTTTGTAATATGCTGTACTGCATGGCTCTTGTAAGGGGCATTGCAAGTTGCTCCGTCCTAATTTTTGGCAGCTTTTGCTGGGAAAGCATAAGCAAATACTATGGGAGACCCACTCCCCAATAATGGGACTTATGTTTGTAATATGCTGTACTGCATGGCTCTTGTAAGGGGCATTGCAAGTTGCTCCGTCCTAATTTTTGGCAGCTTTTGCTTGCAAGGCATAAGCAAATACTATGGGACACCCACTCCCCAATAATGGGACTTATGTTTGTAATATGCAGTACTGCATGTGACGCGCCCCCTGGGCCATGTGTACACGTGTGTGGGATACCCGTTACCGGGTCTCTGGGGTCTGTAGTCTCCGTGGCGGTGACCCGGTCCCGTGGCTCAGGCTGGTCAAACCAGTGGCAACCTTTCTTAGGTTTTGAGGTTAATTGTCCTACTGCGCCACCCGTGGATTGCGGTCAGGGAGTACCACCGCTGCGAGGCAGACCGCTGAGGCTGGTGTTGTGTGCGCAGCATAAAATGGGATAACTCCCCTCGGGAGGAGTATAGCCTCAGGGCAGTGAGTGTGGATGATGGGTGTGATGGTGCTCGAGCGCAGCAGGAATGACTCAGAGTCTTTGCAGTGCAGTTCAGGGTCTTTACTGATGATTATAAGGAAGTACTGGCTAGCATAAGAGGCCTGGTCAGTCTGTGAGCAAGCAGGAGTTCCCCTGGCCAGGTGGAGTTGTAGGCCTCCCCGTCTGTCTGCACTCTTACTGGCTACCTTGCTGTAAGCGGGTAGAAGTAGCCCACGTCCCTGAGTGTACCGTGTAGTGCTCACCCTTATGACTGATGACTTGGGGCCTTCTGTTAGCCTCCGCTCCACGACGACGGTGCTGGTCCCTTGCTTGTGACTGAGCCTCCGGGCTTCTATGGCCAGAGGACCTGAAATCCCCTGCCGGCTGGTTTCTGCTGCTGGATATATAAGTCCTCACAGCTTCGGACTCCTGTGTCCGGTTCCTATTGTCTTCTGCCAGGGCGAGCTCTGCTCAATTTCCAGCCCCTCGTCTTTAGCTCTTAGCTCCTACAGAGCTCCTTGTTGTTACTTTCCCTTGCTCTCACTCTGACTCTGACTGTTCTCTGTTCTCTGACTCACTCAACCCCACCCCAGATCCAGTTTATAAGGGCAGAATTCTCCCCTCCCAGGACTGGGGCAGGAGGATGTTGCATGTTTAATGGATCCTGACCAGGAAACCTCCCACTTGCTCTCCGACGTAATCTCTCTATTACTGTGGTGACCAGACCCCTGGGGTGCCACACATGGCTCTTGTAAGGGACAATGCAGTACCTCATAATTTTTGGAAAACCTTCCATTCACTGCTTAGGCCAACAGTGCACAGGAGACCCAGTTGCTATAAATGGAAAAAAAGGTTTAGTTAACGCCCTCTGACCTCCATGTCATTTCCAAGGGGCATTGGAGTGCCTCGAAATTTTTGGTAGGCATTGCACTCACTGTATGCCCTATAACTGTGTAGCCGAACCCATCCTTTTGTTACAGAAACATATCCTACAAGACATATCTGGTTGACTGGCCTGATATTGATGTGAATGGTCCCTGTTCCTCCTGCTCTTTCTCCTTTGCCACTACCTCATCCATCATTTATCACCTGAAGCTTTGTTTTAACGGGAGTCATAGAACTTGGATAGTAGCAGGAAAACATCCAGCAATCCTCGGAGGAGGTAGGATATGCGCCAAAACGCTGACCTCCTCAGGCCTAGCCGCTACTACATACATGCGCTTGCATTACAACAAAACAAAGCAGATGCTAACTTCTATCATCCTCATCATGCTCCTCACCTTGGCACTCTCAACTCCCCTGATGGAGAAGCCAGGGCCCACCGGAGGAGTCTGATAGTCCGGTGGGCTCGGCCAATGCTGCCCTAAAGCAGGCCAGGCTAAGAAAAGTGTGGGAAAGGTTACCGGTACAAATAGGGGTGGCTGGGGACCGAGTAAGGACACCCGGCCACCCCCTGGAGGCTGGGGAGCAAGCGGGGACACCCGGCCACCAGGCGGCTGGGGACTGAGTATGGATACCAGGCCGCCGACACAGCCATGGCGTGGTGGCCAGATTCCGCCTCCACATGCCTAAAAGGCCCAATTTAAAGTTCAAGCAAGCAAGCAGTATGGTATTGCAGCCTGGGGGTGGGTGGGTGGCAGGCTGCATACTTGCGCTTGTATTGCAAGGAATGGGAGAGGTACAATTGAACACTGCCCTGGGACTAGAACTTGCATGGGGATAGTTGCAAGTCTGCATCTTCTGATGCGGCAAGGATCACTTATGATGGGCACTCTTTTAGACAGTGACCTAGGAGTCAGAGATGCTTCCAGGGGTCTTCCCCATGCTGTTCCCATGTCTTTTCAGCACTTTATGCATGTGTCACACAGCACATGGCCAGATAAGGTTGTAAAATGTTAAAATGACATTTCCCGGTGAATGCATTTGTCATAGTTGAAAGCAATACAAAAGTGCAAAAACGCATAAAAAATGCTACTTGTGAACATAGCCGAAGGTGTGGAGGAGTATTTTTGTTTTTGGTCATTTATTTTAACTTATACACAAGTCTTTTCCCTGGAAAGGATGTTCCTTAACATATTTCACAGGAAAAAAGTTTCACTTTCGTCTTATTGTGAGCCTGTAAAAGTGGCTTAATACCTCTGACCACGTTGTTGACAGCAGTGACCTGGGGGTCAGAAATGCTTCCTGGGGCAATCCCCATGCTGTCCCCATGTCATTTGAGCACTGTCACTATCGTTTTGGGCACTTGTTAGGCTTTTAAAAGACTGCCGGGGGTGCCACCGCAAAAATGCTCGAGTCTCCCATAGACTAACATTGGGCTCGTTGCTGGGGTCGAGCACCCGAGTATCACGGCGAGCTCGGCCCGAGCTTCAAGCACCCGAGCATTTTAGTGCTCGCTCAACACTAGTCGTTATGTTAAAGTAACAAAAGAGTTTTTTAATTCAGAAAAAATCCAACAGCATGACATAAAACAATTTATTAATTGTAATAGCGATCATTTGGTATATATAATAGAATGCATAAGTTGCAATAAATTATATGTTGGATCCACAGTGCGTAAACTCAAGAAATGCATTGCGGAACATATCAGAGATATTACCAATGTTACTAACCGTAAGGTTACATACAAGGTCATAACAGAAATATCTTCTCACTTCAAGTTTATGGAATTGAATGCTTAATACTTAATCCTAGAGGTGGCGATAATCGAAGGCATCACTTAGATCGGGAGGCATTCTGCATGTATTTTCTTAATACTTGCTCAACATGCGACGAGAACTTCTTTTCCATTATCATTGACACATTTTGTATGTTTTGTTCCTTGTATTTAAGAGCAATTGTATCTCTGATGTTGCGTTAAACGAAACATGTTTTTTTTGATTACCTCAATACTGATATCATCCTACAGCGTTTATTGGTTTTTAATTGTCATGTGATCTGAGTGCTTTGTTTTTATTGGTCTATTTGTATATATATACTGGCTCTGTGCCACTCATATATAGTTTGGATAAAGAACACAACATTGGTGTTCGAAACGCGTTGCTTTTAATGGACATGTGCTATGGCATCTGTATCTTATTTCAATAAAGACTACTTATTTTTGGAATTCATCTGTGGCTGTAGCTTCTTCTTCCTTTATCCTGCATGGCTTCGAAGTGGCCCAGAACGCTAAAACTCAGGTGAGCTGGTGAACTCTTGACTTTTTTTTTTTATAATAATTTGACACTCACTTGGTCAACCATGAAGGGCTATTGCCCTCCCTCAACAGAACTAGGTAGAGGAGGTGGGTGGAGGAAGTAGTTCAGTGGAGCACAGACAGAAAGAGTATAAAAGACTGATGGAAACATCTAGAAATTGTTGAGAAGGAGTCCAATTCTGCTCAGTTGGGAGCTCAGGAGGAGCTCGGCTCAGGAGAGCAAGGAAAGTGAGAGAGGAGTCGGGCCTAGGGAGAGAGGCCCAGGAGGAGAGCGAGGAGAGGAGAGAGGAGCAGTGGGACAGGCTCCAGTGGACAGAAGGGATCCCAGGGGCATGGTGAGTGCAGGATGCCACCCATGCACCCGAATTCACACTGACGTGGAGGGATCAGGCCGCAGAAGGGGACCGGCCCCAAACTACTGGAAAACAACCAGGCTCAGCTATCCAACCGGAGGCTGCAGCATTTTCAAGGTGTTTCAGCCAAAACCCACAATTACATCGCTGAAAAGGTGGCCACATAGGGTCCAGGGGACTGAGAGCAAGTCGCCCGACAAGGCCCGAGGCCACTGGCTTGGGACACTGATTGTGAGGTGCAGGGCAGGAGGGTGAGAGCCAGCGCAGAGAGACGACCTGGAAAGATACATAGAATGGGGTCCCGTCCAAGTGCTCCTGAGATACCTGAGAGTTTGCTGGATCACTATCCCGGTGTTAGAACCCTCCTGTTAGTTCTTTTTCTATTTTGTTGGTCACATGACTTTCTGCCTATATAATCGAGTTTCGCCCTTCTGGCCTTGCTGGACTTCAGTGTTACATTTACTCTTAAGCTAGCCAGGTGCCTTGTACCTAACTCTGTAGTTTGCTTGGTCTTTGGACCACTAGTACTTTTTGTTTGTTTGTCTTGGATCTGCTACAATTTCTGCTAGGAGGTGTCCAACTATATCCCAGTCCTTAGTTCTTGTAGGGAACCCTCCCTTATATCTATAGGTCTGCGTTCAGACTAGCCGAGGACTTAGGCGGGTCTGTTCACAAGGAACAGGTCCCCCGCTGCATTGTAGGGAATCAGCTTAGTCCTATTGTAGGGACAGCTTTCCTATCTTTCCTTAGTGCTTGTAGCAGCTCATAACACCCGGAGGACACAGGATGACGTGGGCAGTTGCACACTGGTGACTGTAACCTGAGGAACTTTACAACTGTGAGTAAAACCTGAAGACTGCACTCCATTGTGTCCTTGAATAATTGCTGCGCCAACACCTGCCTTGCACTACACCAGCAACATCTATAAAATCACCATTTACTGCCCTGGAGCTAAGCTCTGCCTGTGGAGAGCAGCACCAACTCTGCTGCATCACCATAATCTCCAGTGGATCTGCACCGCAGCGGCGGCCCCATATAGCTGCATACCACAGGTGGCGTCACGAACATTATCTCTAAAAACTTTATTCCCCTTTTCTTTTAATTGACCGCCCAGGGTCACGGACCGGATCCCTGCCACCGTGACATCCCCAGCACCGACTGCCCCGGCTACCGAGTACCCCACGACCTCACCAGTCACCAGCGTCTCATTATGTCTCTGGCGCAGGCGACGGTCCACACGGATTAACAGAGAAATAGCTGCCTCCAGTGTGGCTGGTGCCTCCTGTAGAGCTAAGGCATCTTTAATCTTCGCAGACAATCCCTGATAAAATTGACTGCAAAGTGCTGGGTCATTCTACCTCATATCGGTGGCCCACCTCTGAAACTCACAGCAGTACTGCTTTACTTGCCGGTCTCCCTACCGGAGGTGACGTATTGTGGATTCGGCCAGAGAGACTCGGTCAGGATCATCATACACATGACCCAAGGCAGGCCTGACATTAGCGCTTGGCGCACCCGGGCAAGTGCCGGGGCCCTGAGCAGGCAGGGGAGCCCACTCACCGTCGGGCACCCCGGCGTGCTATGGGACCCGTGAGCCATGTGGTGTTGGTGCCATCACCCACCCCCCCAATTGTTCAGGGCCCTGGCACAATACTTACCCCTCCGCAGCAGCTCCGGTCTCTTCCGCGGCTGCTGCACTGTGACATCTCAGGTCAGAGGATGCGGTGACGTCTTTACACTGCCCTCTCTCCTGAGCCGTCACAGCGCAGAGCGGGAAAACGCCAGCGACGCTGAGGAGTCTGGAGCAGCGGCAGTAGGTGAGAAGTGAGGTATTTGATTTTTTTTATATGTATGGAGGCATGGGGCATTATATGGGGGGGTAACAAGTGACATCCTGCATAGGACATTATATGGGGGAAAGTGACATCCTGCATGGGGCATTATATGGGGGGTGACATCCTGCATGGGCCATTATATGGGGGGGTTGACATCCTGAATGGGGTACTATATGGGGAGGAGAGGTCACATCCTGCATGGGGCATTATATGGGGGGTAGAGGTGACATCCTGAATGGGGCATTATATGGGGGAGGTGACATCCTGCATGGGGCATTATATGGGGGGAGTGACATTCTACCATTATATGGGGAGTGAAGTGACATACTGTATGGGGCATTATATGGGGGGGTGACATCCTGCATGGGGCATTATATGGGGGGAGTGACATCCTGCATGGGGCATTATATGGGGGGAGTGACATTCTACCATTATATGGGGAGTGAAGTGACATACTGTATGGGGCATTATATGGGGGGGTGACATCCTGCATGGGGCATTATATGGGGGGAGTGACATCCTGCATGGGGCATTATATGGGGGGAGACAAAAATCCCAATGGCTGAAATCAATGAATAATGTCTTGCGAACAGTCATTTCTCTGCTTTGAAAGATCTGATTCTGATTTTTTTTGCTTTTTCCTGCTCCTTTTAGTATGCTAAAAAGGGTTCAAGAGTGAGTTCAGCAAATACCTTAAAACATTTGTGGTATATGAGAAACAAATTGGTTCCCAATGGCTGATATAAATTAATAATATCATATCGGACGAACAGTCATTTCTCTGCTTGGAAAGGTGGGATTCTGAATTCTTTTACTTTTTCCTGCTCCTTTTAGCATGCTAAACAAAGGTCCAAGAGGGTGAGCTGAGATCTGTTTGAGTTCAGCAAATACCTTAAAACATTTGTGGTATATGATAAACAAATTGGTTCCCAATGGCTGATATCAATGAATAATATCATATCGGATGAACAGTCATTTCTCTGCTTGGAAAGGTCGTATTCTTTCACTACTCTGCATGGAGCATTATGGGGGGGCACAACCTGCATGGGGCATTATGTGGGGGCCAGTATTCTGTATGGAGCATTGTATGGGGACCAGTATCCTGTATGGAGCATTATATGGGGACCAGTATCCTGTATGGAGCATTATATGGGGGTCAGTATCCTGTATGGAGGGTTATATCGGGACCAGTATTCTGCATGGAGCAATATATGGGGCCCATAATACTGTATGGAGGACTATTCTGTCCGGTCTCCACTGTGCGCTGCGAGGATTCGCCGGTTTCTGAGCTTTTGTAGAATTTACAATAGATATCGCTCATGTAATGTAAGAAGTGAAATCTTTGCATTGTACTATATATATTTATCTTCGGTATCTGTGCATCATGAATCATGTTATGTGTTAAAGGGACCCACTGAGACTCTTTCGCCCAGGGCCCACAAAAACCTTGAGCTGGCCCTGACCCAAGGCACGAAAAAACTCAGTCCATAGCGGTAAGGCACCTGCGGGAAGAGAGAATGCCTAAGCCTGAGGATCACCCTGTAGGAGAGAGATTACTATTCCAAGCCTCTGCTCCTCCGAACCTGAAATGTGGGGATGCAACCTAAAATACAACTTACAGGCCTCCCTGAAGGTTACAAACTTGTTGCGCTCCCCAGAAAACCTGTCAGGTAAGGCAATCTTAGGCTCCACCCGAGTTTGTGGAGGTGTAACAACCCCCTCAGTGGCTATGGGGACACTGTCTGACTGCCGAGTGGAGGTCTGCCACTTCTAACATGAGTTGCTGCAATTGTCCAGCAAAAGCAGCAATGGGGTCCATCTTGGGCCGGAAATTTTTTTAAAGGTCAGTGATACTGTCACGCTGTAAAGGGTGAAACCGGGAAATGGCTGAGTGCTGGGACCCGCTCCAGTCCCTGCCACACTAAGGAGGACCTTTACTTTCCCTTATCTCAGGGGTACCTCTGATGGTGAGAAGGCCTGAGGCGCCAGTGTCTCCTTAACTCCTGCGCAGGCCCTGACAGTGACCCCCTTCCCCCAGGGAGGAAGATACTAAAATATAATGATACTGTGACAAGACAGGGAGATACAGACAGGGTAAACAGAAATAGCAGTCTCAGGAAATGTTCACTTAGCCACAGAGCAAACACAAGGGAGTTAAGGAGGGGAAACCAAAAAGGAGATAAAGCAGGTAAACACGCAGCAAAACAGCAACCATGATAGCTAAGTAAAGCTCCAAGCTCCTATACACAACGCTCCTCCTTCACTCTCCAAGTCAAGCAGAAGTACTGATCACTGACACTCCAGGAATTCAGAGCTGAGTCTATATAGAAGGCCCAGTATGTGAACTATGCCCAGAATGCTGCAGTTCTCTGGAACCTCTCTGTCGTGGTAACCCCGTGACACACTGTAAGATATTCAGTTGATTTAAATGGAAAGGTCTTTTAACTTTCCCGTGCATTAAAAACCGAAGCTGTGATTTGGTTTAACTTTTTAATGGTCGTGAACTGCCATGAAATTGTGAATTACAAAAAAGTAGCAGAGTTAGAGAAGATGACAATCAGAAGAGGGAAAATGTTTAGTTGGCAGCAACTGTGCTGGAGATCCAGGAGTTGTAGTTGCAGACCTTGGTGTAGACACCAGGATAGTCCCTGAGGGCACAGCCGTATCCCCAGGAGACAATACCCTGGAGCTGTCCATTGCAGACCACGGGTCCACCAGAGTCACCCTGAGAAGATGCAAAGAGAATATTACATTTTCATAGATCTACTGATAAATAGTATCAATATTCTAAGAGATGGGACTAATAGAGAGGGGAATAAGCCTCCACCAGAAACCTTTGGTGACATCTTATCGCCCCTGAGGATAATGTATCAGACAAGTTAAAATCTATTTGTCTGACATCTGACGTAGGTAAGTCAGCCATACAGACATCCCATACCCCATACAGAATACATTTGGTTGATCCTGCCAAAGCGGTGAATTCAGCCAATGTTAATCTAATGTGTGTGATCGTCTAATAGTCCCCAACCTAGGGTTACAAATGTGACATTTATGAGATTAAAAAGCCACATTACCTGGCAGGAATCTTTGCCTCCTTCCAAGTATCCAACGCAGATCATGTTGCCGGTGATCTCTCCGGGGTAGGCGTTGCTACACTGGGCGGCAGTCAGGACGGGGGCATCCACACACTGGAGGAGGTTGGGCATGTTTGCTGCAAGAAAATTATCATTGAGTTGGCTGATATCTCCATGATTACTGTGTATAGTAGATGTTTCCTCATTCATAAAAGTCAACTAAAAAATGCTTCTCCCAAGCTGGGAAAAGTTGAGAAAAAAACTGCTAGAAATGTGGCATTGTGTGACCTCACTAAAATACATTTTAAACAATTTATCGATACACTTCCATTCTACAGTTTATACTCTGGATAACTAATAAAGTCCTACAAAAGTCTCATCAAAGTAAATTATATTCATGGTCTAACAGTATTGGACATCTGGGTTGGTACCAACCAACGAAAGAACTACGGCAAAACCGATTGACCCTCTTATAGTCAATGATATCTGTTGAGCACCATAAAGCCAATCTTACGACCTAATAGGTCACATGGTGGTAAAAGTGATCTTGTCCTGTTTGGTAACCAACTTCTAGACTTCCAGAAAAGAAAGCAAAAAAAGAAAAAGTTTGGTGTGGAAAAGATTCTTGAAGTTCATGATGCGCAGTAGAAATGTTCCTTTTGTTTTTTTTTTTTAAGAAGATAGAATTAAAAAATTTACACTCGTTAAATAAAAATAGATTTAGAAAAAAAAAACATTTCACTGTCTGGTTTTATTAAAAAACAATATATAAGGATATGTTCTCTTCAACTCCAATCGAAGGCTTAGCCATTAAGAAACTACAACCTTTGTCAGCAGCTCCTACACATTTTTTCTTCTGTTAAAACAATATTACTACATTACTATGAAATACTTTATTTTCTTCATGACTTACTTCCACTGCTGAGGGTGTTGCCCCATCCGGAGATCAGACAGCTGGTGCCGGCGGCAGGGCAGCCACTGGGCAGACCAATAGGCTGGACGTAGGAGTTGACGGAGGCGGCAGAGGCCAGCTTGATCAACATGATGTCATTGTCCAGGGTCCAGGAGCTGTAGCTGGCATGTCTGATGACTCTGGCGGAGTTGATGAACTGCTCGGTACCTTCACTGACAGCGATGTTGTGCTCTCCCAGTCTGACCTGTACGCTCCTGGAAGAAATTTGTTTCTTTTTTTTGCTTTTATTCTTTTTCAATAAGTGTTAATAAATTTAACAAGGATGTAAAATACATTAGTGCTTTTCTTTGACATTCCTTAACAGTAGTATTATGCTGTATACTAAGAATTCCCATATTACAAAGCTTAAATGGAACCTGTCGCCATAAAAATGCAGACCAATCTGTAGGCAGCATGTTGTAGAGCAGGAGGAGCTGAGCAGATTGAAATATAGTTTTGTGAGAAAATATTCAGTATAACTTATGTTTTAATCATTTCTGGGATTTTTGGTCCAGTGGGTGGGATTATTGGTCCAGTGGGTGGTCCTATCAGTGACTGACAGCCATTTCTGTAGGCATAGAAAGAAATCTGTCAATCACTAAGGATCGCCCATTGGACTAAAAATCTCAGTAAATAGTAAATGATTAAGAGACGGATTATGCCAAATCTTTTCTCAAAAAAAACTATTCATTAATCCATGCCTGCAGATTGGACTGCATATTCATGGTGACAAGATCCCTTTAATAAAAAAAAAATACAAGTGAGATCATGACACTTATACTTGTTCTGGAAACCATCTTCCCACCAAAATCCTGGAATCTTGCCAACATTTTAACACACTTTACACTATAAGTACTATGCCCACACTGTCAGTTTATTTTAGGATCTTGTCCTTTGATGGTCATAATTGTTATATATGATTATAAATATGGAATATGACCTTTGGGTCCTCACTAATAATTAAAGCTAAGACTAAAGATTCAGCAACATTTTATTCCCACAAAATTATTTTCTGCCAATATACTCTATGGAACTTGCGACAACTTCTCATATGTTATTGATGTGATATTTTTTGGTGAATATGACGGCAAATACACCATTTAAGCAAAAAGAAACTGGTGTCGATACCACAATTGCTTTTTATTGTTCCACAATTAAGAATAGTAAACAATAATGGTTAAAAGTTGTTAACGACTTAAATAATTCAGTTTTGGTCGGAATTAAGGTGACTTACGACTTGTAGCAGTGAGCGGCGGAGATCACCCACAGGCTGTTGATCAGGGATCCACCACAAAAGTGGTAGCCGGAGTACAGGGACACCTGCCAGGGGACGGAGTTCTTGCCGCAGGTGTAACCTCCTACAATCTTATCATCATCCTCAAAAGCAGCTGAGAACATTACAAATAAACAGGTTTTATGTTATTCACTCTGACGTCTCATGAGTGTAACATAATTAAAAAGTAAAGAATATGATCATAAATATCAAAAATCCTCATAAGAATCAATAGAAAATAAATTATGAAAATGAAGAATGGACTTCTGAAGGAATCACCGGACTCACCAGCTGCTCCGAGGAGCACACAGATCAGGAGAAGTTTCATGATGGATCCAGAATGAGTATGGAGCATAAACCACAGATATTTATACCCAAAAAGCTATCAGCCATCAACCTCCTCCTCACCCAAGAGAAAGTTAATCATTATCTATCCACATAACTTAAAATATACATATAATCTGTGGATGAAGGTTACTTTGTTGGGAACGTTGTTCTGACCTTTTGAGTAGATACAAACTTGGCTGATAATTTTTCATCCTGTTTTTGTCTTAGGTTGTGTTCCAGTAACTGATATTTGTAGGTGCGTGATCACAGCGTGGTACATATGGGAATGTTTGCACATGTCTCACCACCATATTTGCATAGTATCTAGTGCAGATCCATGGCAGTTTCACCACATCTGACCATGGCCGAATGTATGTGTTCTAAAATTATTCTTTAATCATTTAATTATATTTTCAGTAATGCTATGGCTTTGTCACATTTATTGCTTCTTCACCTGTTAACGCCCAATGTCGATAACGTATTCCATGGTTAGTTGTGTGAGATACGTTTTCATCTGAGATTAAAGAAGTTGTCCACTACTAGGACAACCCATTCTCAATCTGACTGTTTGCCCCCGTTAAAATAAAAACACTTATATTCACCTCCTGTGCCGGTGCCATTCCAGCGATGTTGGCACTCGCTCTCCCAGGGCTCATATGAGGTTGTTACGTCAGGGGAGCTCTGCGCCCAATCAGCGCCAGCTTCACTGTTCCCATTTTTGGCCTTATTTTCCTCCCTCAAGCATATCAATGAGGAAGAAATGGAGGGAATTATGGAAAATATAGCATATCCCTCGTCATAATCACAGCCTGATGATATTTCCTCCTATAACAACACTATCAGTTTCCGTCAATATTCTGCACAGCATGGCCTGGCACATTATTATTATTATTATTAATATTATTATTACAATTATTTGTTTTTAGAGCACCATTGATTCCATGCTGCTGCACATAAGAAGGGGTTAAATACAAATTACAAATATAAATTACGATGAACAAATTAACAATGACAGACTGATAGAGTAGGGAGAGGTTTCTGCTCTTGCAGGCTTACAGTCTTCAGGATAATGGGGAAGAAGAGAGTAGGTTGGGGGGTTGTGGCAGCTCCTGTGGTATTGAGGTGGCAGGGGGTCATTGTAGGCTGTAACCTTTCTTGAAGAGATGGGTTTTCAAGTTCCGTCTAAAGGTTCAGAGTGTGGCGGATAATCGGATGTGTTGGGGCACGGAATTACAGAGGATGGGGGATACACGGGAGAAATCTTGGAAGTGATTGGGTGAGGAACGTATGAGTATGGAGGTGGAGAAGAGGTACTGGGAGACCCAGAGATTATGTGTCGGAATATATCAGATTAGTTTAGAGACATATGGAGGAGACAGATTATGGATGGCTTTGTAGGTCAATGTTATCAGTTTGAGTTTGATATGTTTGCGAATTGGGAATCAATGAAGGGATTTGCACAGGGGAGAAGCGGAGGAGTTGCAAGGAGAGAACTAGATTAATCGGGCAGCAAAGTTAATGAAAGACTGGAGAAGTGCGAGAGTGTTAGCATGGAGGCCACAGAGGAGAATATTGCAGTAGTTGAGGTGGGAGATGATGAGGACATGCATTAACATATACTGTAGTAGATTGAGGTTTGAGGAAGGGACGGATTCTGGAAATATTTTGGAGCTGAAGGCGACAGGAGGTGGTGAGAGATTGGATGTGGGGTTTGAAGGACAGGGCAGAGTTGAGGGTTACTCCGAGGCAGCGGACTTCCGGTACTGCAGAGATCATGGTGTCATTAATTGTGATAGATAGATCAGGTAGGGGGGTTAGGTGAAATGGAGGAAAGGTTATGAGTTCAGTTTTGTCCACATTGAGCTTTAGGAAGCGAGAGGAGAAGCAGGAGGGAATGGCTGATAGACACTCTTGGATTCTGGACAGCAGAGAGGTGACATCTGGGCCAGAGTGGTAGATCTGACTGTCATATCACAAATGAGTAAGAGGGATAATTTTGGCTTAATTTTTTTAACACCTTTACTCCCGAAGGCTATTTGCATGTTAATGACCAGGCCAATTTTTACGATTCTTACCAGTGTCACTTTATGAGGTAATAATTCCAGAATGCTTCAATGGATCCCACTGATTCTGAGAAGGTTTTTTCGTGGCATATTGTACTTCATGATAGTGGTAACATTTATTTGATATGACTGACTTTTATTTGTGAAAAAATCTGAAATTTGGGGAAAAAGTTTTAAATTTTGCAATTTTCAAACTTTGAATTTTCATGCTCTTAAATCAGAGAGATATGTCACACAAAATAGTTAAGAAATAACATTTCCCACATGTATACTTTACATATGTACAATTTTGGAGCCAAAATGTTTTTTTATTAGGAAGTTATAAGGGTTATAAGTTGACCAGCGATATCTAATTTTTCCAACAAAACTTACCAAACCATTTTTTAGGGACCACATCACATTTGAAGTGACTTTGAAGGGTCTATATTACAGAAAATACCCAAAAGTTACACCATTCTAAAAACTGCACCCCTCAAGGTGCTCAAAACCACATTCAAGAAGTTTATTAACCCTACAGGTGTTTCACAGGAAATTTTGAAATGTGGACAAAAACAATGAATATTTAACTTTTTTTCACAAAACTTTTACTTTAGACCCAATTTTTTTTATTTTTGCAAGGGTAACAGGAAAAAATGGACCCAAAAATGTGTTGTTCAATTTCTCCTGAGCGCACCGATATCCCACTGTAACGGGGCTGGGAGGCGGAACCTCTGAGCAACTATACAAGGGGGCGGTCCTTGTAAGGAAGCGGGTGGCTCCCAGGGAAGATGGGCAGGTAATTGTAGCACCCTGAGGATTCGGCTGCTACAGGGGTATTGCACCTCAACCCAGAGGTGTGATATTCCACTCCCGGGTGAGGAAGGAGTGTGGAACTGAGCTCAGATAGACTGCATGCACTACATACATCCCATTCCAGAGGAGCAGGCCGACGGCACTCCCACTTAGAAATGTGCAGGTGCGACCGAGCCTGTTCCTGGCTGGAGTGGGAGGGGGGAGGAACATCCCATGTAGTGTAGGGGCAGATAGGGGGAGCAGTCTGGGTAGTGGTAGGAGCTCATTGGGTGCTGGTCACCTGAGCTCACACATAGAGGGATATATAAGGAGGGCACCAACTAGGATCAGGGTCAGACGCAGAGAGGAAGTCAGATGCAGAGGACAAGCCTGCAGCAAGAGAGAGAAAGAAACAACAGCCCTGGAGAGAGAGTGGAGTGCAGAAAGACCCAGAGGGGGACAAAGAAGGGACCCAAGAACCCAAATAAGAACACCGGGTGAGGAGTCAGCAGAAGGGTACCGGAACCCAAGCTGGTGGGGGCAAAGACATTCCCCAGCCAGAGACCGGAGACCGTGGGCAGTGTCTGTCACGGTCACCCACTACATTCACCCTGAAGGCACACCACATGGAGGGTCAGGGAACCTTAGGCCAAAGGTTGCCCAACAGAAGGCCCGAGGGAGCTGGATTTAGGTGAATCACTGGTGGGGACGGCTGAAGAAAGGACAGAGGGAGAGCTCAGGGCCACGCTCCGGACTTGTTTGGGGGTTGGCTGGATCCAGGACCTGGTGGACGCAGCACGGCTCGGGAGGTCACTTGGAGCTAGAGTGACCAGGAACATCTGCAGTAAGTAAAGACCCTTAACTGCACAACCCGAGTCTGTCATCATTACCGGCTGCACCGCACCACCACAACCCCCATCCTCTGCGCCTGTCCCCTCTGAGGCTATACCCCTCCCGTTGGGGGTTATCCCACCAAGCTGCGCACCCACCATCAGCCTCAGCGGACCCTGCAGCAGCGGCGGCCACAGTGACCGCATCACAACGGGTGGCGTAGTCGACACAACGAACTTTAATAACATCAGTAAGGACTGCCACATAACACTGAGCTTGACGCCCTGGGCACGGGACCGGGTCACAGCCGCTCGGAGACTACAACCCCCCCCCATCTGATCCGGTGCCGGGTATTCCCCTCAAAAAGGAATATGTCCCAGGGGGCGCGTCAACTTTGGCGTAGTCGGCAGGATTACGTGCCCGCAACACCCGGGTACTGCGTGCCTGAAGAAAAGTGCAAGTTTACCTCAGAAAGAAGACTCCTGCCGGTTCCGGAGGGTCCACGCCATCGGACTCCATCACCAGTCGTTTCCCGCCGATTGTCCGCCATTTCCAGCTTGTTCCCGCCATCTGCAGAGTTTCCCGCCACTGGGCGACGCTTCCCGCCAAAACCGCAGATTTCCCGCCTTGGAAGAGCAGCGGACGCCATTATGGGCGTGCCAAAGGAGGGCGAGAGGCCACCTCCCATCGTGGGCCGGGACAGAAAATGGCGCCAAAAGTGGAAACCGCCCCCACCAACAGAGACTGTGATGCTGGAGGTGTCTGTCAGCGTGAAAGAACTACCCCTGGAGCTGACAGTCACCGAGTTGCCCCGGGACCGCCCTCGAAGTGGGAGGAGACGAAAGAAAAGAGCAAAGATGGGTGTCGCTTGGAGCAGTCTAGAACGAGCGCACCCGGAGGCGAGGTGTCCAGAGCAAGAGCACCCGGAGTCGAGGAGAGAAAGAGTAGACCCGGGAATGGAGCGGCAGCAGAGCAGCACCGGCCCGCTGGCCAGGAGCCTGCCGGAAGAAGAGCAGAGCAGCACCGACCCGATGGTCAGGAGCCTGCTAGAGTCAACAACCCCGCTAGGCTTAGCGGAGATCCTGGCGCAGCTTCCCCGAGATCGGGAGTGCGCGCGGAGTGCCCTGGAGGGCCTCGCGGGAAGGATGGCCCGAGTGCAGAGGGAGATCCTGGCGGAGTGGGGCCGGGAGATGGCCCAGCAAGCTGGAATCCGCCCACGGAACCCGCTCCCTTGGAAGAAGACACCGACTACCTCTGCGGATGACGCGGGAGGACCCAAGGCCGGAGACGGCGCCGAAGAGGGAGCGAGACGTATGGCAGCAGGTAAGGGGGATGCCTATACCCCATACCGGAAGACCACCCACCTGCCCCAGCTCCCCGTCGCAGAGCCCGAAAGTCCCCCTGCCGTACCCGAGACCGCCATGACACCGCCACCGACTAGGCCCCGACCGGAAGCCGCCGTCGCGACCTCAGTGACGTCACGCGTCGTGACCCGGAGCGTGGCGCAGGAAGAAGAGCCTCCGGCCTGGTCCCAGGGCCTAGCGTTTCCGGGCGCCGCATCCAAAGCAGAGCCATCTACCTCCGCGGAGCCTCCGGCCTGGTCGCAAGGCCAGGTAACCCAGGGCGCCGCCGTCCTAACGGTGCCCTTCACCTTCCAGGTGCCCCAGGCCTGGCCGCAAGGCCTGGGCAACCCGGGCGCCATCACCACCGCGCCCGCGCCCGTAATACCAAGGGTGCCACACCTGGGGGAGGACCTCTTCGGCCAGCTCACATGGCCGGACGGGCGGCCCTTCATCTGGCCCGAAGGGTACCCTGAGCTAGAGCGGCAGCAAAGACTAGGGCCCTTGTGTGAGCCCCTGATCCCGGCTCCAAAGCCCGTGACTCGGGTCTCGCCTCCACTCGAGGAAGCCCAGTTCGTGTGGGACCCCACGGGAGAAGATTTGATGGGGTTCACCGGAGAGACTCGGGCAGCTGCAGCAGAGCGTACCGAGTGTTGCCGTCAACAGCTGGCAGAGTTCAAGAGAGAGCGGGAGGAGAGGCGGGCCAGAGAGCAATGGGCCCGGACCCGCAGCGCGGAGCAAAAGAGCCGGACCAGAAGGGACCCCCGTGCAGCAGATCGTCCCCGTACCATCGGGACGGTAATAAAGTTTAATGCGCAGCATGGGTGGGGCTTCATAAAGGACCAGAACACCATGGGTGACGTCTTCGTTACCCGACGGGATGTCGAGTCTCACCTGCCAGAGGGTCACAAAGGCCGTGACCTCTACGTCGGTGACGAGGTAACGTTCACCCGGCACAAGTGTGCCAAGGGACCTTATGCCCTCCACGTGCACCGCCTGACGGAGGAGGAGTTGCGGTGTAGGGAGGAGGAGCCAGAAGACCCGGACGGGTTCAAGGCTAGAAGGTACTATGACTGAAATAGTACAAAGGACTGTATATAGTTACCTGTCGGGGTACCCAAGTAACCGTGGCTGCTTTAAAGTTTAGTCCCCGTTGGGACCAGTGAACTGTTTACCTGTGTGACCCCTTCCATACCAGGCTGAGGACTGTGAGCAGCCATCCCTTTCCCTTTACCTGGCCGGGGACTGAGAACGGCCAAAATTTCCCTGTACATAGTTGCGCTTCCTAAGGCGCCCCCTACCGGTTTTATATGAGAAACTGCTTTTCAAAAGACTGTCGCACTTTACCTGGTCACGAGTTGCACGGTGACCAGAGGAGGAAGAAAGAAAGAGACGACGAGAATGTTATGATGATGTTTATATGAAAAAGTTTATATATATATAATATTTTATATGTTTTATATGTTTATAAAAATTTGTATGTTTTGGTGTTTTTTGTCTTTGCAGCCCGAGGTTGTGCTGTGATTTACCAGGGGGGAATGTAGCACCCTGAGGATTCGGCTGCTACAGGGGTATTGCACCTCAACCCAGAGGTGTGATATTCCACTCCCGGGTGAGGAAGGAGTGTGGAACTGAGCTCAGATAGACTGCATGCACTACATACATCCCATTCCAGAGGAGCAGGCCGACGGCACTCCCACTTAGAAATGTGCAGGTGCGACCGAGCCTGTTCCTGGCTGGAGTGGGAGGGGGGAGGAACATCCCATGTAGTGTAGGGGCAGATAGGGGGAGCAGTCTGGGTAGTGGTAGGAGCTCATTGGGTGCTGGTCACCTGAGCTCACACATAGAGGGATATATAAGGAGGGCACCAACTAGGATCAGGGTCAGACGCAGAGAGGAAGTCAGATGCAGAGGACAAGCCTGCAGCAAGAGAGAGAAAGAAACAACAGCCCTGGAGAGAGAGTGGAGTGCAGAAAGACCCAGAGGGGGACAAAGAAGGGACCCAAGAACCCAAATAAGAACACCGGGTGAGGAGTCAGCAGAAGGGTACCGGAACCCAAGCTGGTGGGGGCAAAGACATTCCCCAGCCAGAGACCGGAGACCGTGGGCAGTGTCTGTCACGGTCACCCACTACATTCACCCTGAAGGCACACCACATGGAGGGTCAGGGAACCTTAGGCCAAAGGTTGCCCAACAGAAGGCCCGAGGGAGCTGGATTTAGGTGAATCACTGGTGGGGACGGCTGAAGAAAGGACAGAGGGAGAGCTCAGGGCCACGCTCCGGACTTGTTTGGGGGTTGGCTGGATCCAGGACCTGGTGGACGCAGCACGGCTCGGGAGGTCACTTGGAGCTAGAGTGACCAGGAACATCTGCAGTAAGTAAAGACCCTTAACTGCACAACCCGAGTCTGTCATCATTACCGGCTGCACCGCACCACCACAACCCCCATCCTCTGCGCCTGTCCCCTCTGAGGCTATACCCCTCCCGTTGGGGGTTATCCCACCAAGCTGCGCACCCACCATCAGCCTCAGCGGACCCTGCAGCAGCGGCGGCCACAGTGACCGCATCACAACGGGTGGCGTAGTCGACACAACGAACTTTAATAACATCAGTAAGGACTGCCACATAACACTGAGCTTGACGCCCTGGGCACGGGACCGGGTCACAGCCGCTCGGAGACTACAACCCCCCCCCATCTGATCCGGTGCCGGGTATTCCCCTCAAAAAGGAATATGTCCCAGGGGGCGCGTCATAATCACGGCAAGTGACAGGGACAGTCTCTGGGTAGAAGGGCAGGTAGTCACGGCAAGTGACAGGGACAGTCTCTGGGTAGAAGGGCAGGTAGTGACGGCAAGTGACAGGGACAGTCTCTGGGTAGAAGGACGGGTACTCACGGCAAGTGACAGGGACAGTCTCTGGACAGGCAGGTGGTCACGGCTAGTGACGGCAGAGCCTCCAGGTAGGCTAGCAGGCAGGTAGCAGGTGAGCGCTCCTAGGTGAGCAGGCGAGAGTCTCTGGACAGGCAGGTGGTCACGGCAAGTGACGGCGGAGCCTCCAGGTAGGCTAGCAGGCAGGTAGCAGATGAGCGCTCCCAGGTGAGCGGGCAGGCTGGTCCATAGACAGACTGACAGGTGTCGGAAGGCAGACCGTCGGACCGCAGGCTTGCAAGCAGGTAAACGGATATCTGGCAGGTATCAAGCAGGAATCTGGCAGGTGACTGGCAGGTAACAGGCAGGAATCTAGCAGGTGACTGGCAGGTAACAGGCAGGAATCTGGCAGGTGACTGGCAGGTAACTGGAAACGGGACATAACGGCTGAAGCAGAGTGAAGGCTTTGCAACAACATTGCTCGGGCACCTCCATTTTGGAGGAGGTGCCTTATATATGGGGAAGTCCTCCGGCCATTGGCCGGGGACTCCTTAGGACAGCGCGCGCGGCCCCTTTAAGAGAGGGGGAGCGCACGCGCCCTTAGCACCGTGGCCGGGAAGCAGCGCGCGCTGCCAGCAGAGCGGGAGGAAGACGCCGGGCACAGAGCGGAGAGGTGAGGGGAACAGCGTCCCTGCCTAGCAGGAGGCAGAGACGCCGACGCTACAGTACCCCCCCTTTAGGCCCCCCCTTTTTTAGGCCAGAGAGAAATTTATCAAGGATGAGAGGGGCATGGATGTTCTCCCGGGGCTTCCATGTTCTCTCCTCAGGACCAAACCCCTTCCAATCTACCAGAAAAAAGGTTTTTCCTCTTACCCTTTTGGTGGCCAGAATGTTCTCTACCTCAAACTCGTTCTCAGCGGAAACCGGAGCAGGAGGCGTACCTGTAGACTTGGAAAAAGAGTTAAGTACCACGGGTTTGAGGAGAGATACATGGAAGGAGTTAGGGATCCGTAAGTTGGCCGGGAGTTTTAATTTATAGGCCACCGGGTTGATCTGTTTGATAACTTCCAGTGGGCCGATGAACCGAGGCCCTAACTTGTAGGAGGGAATCTTGAGCCGGACATATTTGGACGAGAGCCAGACTTTATCTCCAGGACGGAATTGTGGAGGATCCAGGCGTTTCTTGTCAGCGTGTTTTTTCATCCGTTCGGACGACTGAAGGAGTGCGGATCGGGTACTCTCCCAAATGGAGGAGAATTCGCGAACGAGAGATTCCGCAGCCGGATTGTCCACCGAGGTGGAGACGGGCAATGGGATCCGAGGATGCTGACCGAAGACTACAAAAAACGGGGATTTGGAGGAAGATTCGCTCTCGTGATTATTGTAAGAGAACTCGGCCCATGGTAGGAGATCAACCCAGTCCGAATGGTGGGCATTAACGAAGTGCCGGAGGTAACTGGTCAGGTTCTGATTGATCCGCTCCACTTGACCATTGGACTGTGGATGGTAAGCGGAGGAGAAGTCCAGAGTGACGTCAAGCAACTTACATGTGGCTCTCCAGAAGCGTGAGGTGAACTGAACCCCACGATCTGACACGATGTGGAGGGGCAGGCCATGGAGACGGAAGATGTGGCGGATAAAGTCTTTAGCCAGTTCGGGTGCAGACGGGAGTAGAGATGAGCGTTGTTCTACTCGAACTGTTCGCCAATCTCAAATTCGAGCTGTTTTGGGCGGTGTTCAAGCCGTTCGGCGAACACGAACAATTTGAGAAAAATTCGGCTGTTCGAGGTTATGTTCGATAACTGTTCGTGCACCAAAATCATAACTGGATTTTTTCTCAGTAATGATGAAAATTAATGTTAATACGCAGTTTGAGTGTACAGTGGGGTGGGGGGAGGGGCAGGGGATGGATCTCTGCAGGAACAATGAAGATCTCCATTTTTTTTCCTCTTTCCCGCATTTACAGTGGGGAGGTGCAATCTGTCAGCCTATCAGCAGCGCACACACGGAGCGAAGTGCTTTTTTCACACAAGCAAGGGCATGTGTCATTGGCAGTGTATGTCACATGTCCTTGCCCTATAAGACCAAGCCATTTTCCCCGTCGCCACCATTTTCTCACTGCTGCAGCTGCGTGTTAGACGGCACCGCTGTTGCTGTGTGCGCTATACCTTGTTAATTTCAAGCCAATTTTCGCACAAATCTACAGATAGCTTGGGAGTAGGGAATAGTTGTGATTGCAGTCCTTTTAAGGACTAGCTTACAGCATTTCCTACGACTTTTATCAGGCAGGTCTGTGCTCTTAAATAGATAGATTGTGGGAGTAAAGACTAATTGTAATTGCAGTCCTTTTCAGGACTAGGTTACATCAGTTCCTATCAGTTTTTGCCAGGCAGGTCTGTGCCAGTGCTGTGCAAGTTTTTTTCACAGCATTTGGCTGAATCTAGCAAAGCTAATCCTTTTTGGCCTATTGCAGAGTGTGTTAGTCAGTGAAGTAGCCTATCTGTGTTGCAAGATATACCACCTGTGTATAGAATACCAATTTTTTTACTGCACCTAGTGAAGTAAAATCTTTTGGGCATAGCATCATTCTATTAGTCCATCTATACTGACCTCCATCAGGTTGCAAATTGAATATAATTTTTTTCTGCATCTAGCTCTGAAAAAATATTGGGCTTCTAGCTGTGTGTGGGACTTGTTGTATTAGTCCATCTATACTGACCTCCATCAGGTTGAAAACTGCATATATTTTTTTCTTCATCTACCTCTGAAAAAATATTGGGCTTCTAGCTGTGTGTGGGACTTGTTCTATTAATCCATCTATACAGACCTCCATCAGGTTGCAAACTGAATATATTTTTTTCTGCATCTACCTCTGAAAAAATATTGGGCTTCTAGCTGTGTGTGTGACTTGTTGTATTAGTCCATCTATACAGACCTCCATCAGGTTGCAAACTGAATATATTTTTTTCTGCATCTACCTCTGAAAAAATATTGGGCTTCTAGCTGTGTGTGGGACTTGTTGTATTAGTCCATCTATACAGACCTCCATCAGGTTGCAAACTGAATATATTTTTTTCTGCATCTACCTCTGAAAAAATATTGGGCTTCTAGCTGTGTGTGGGACTTGTTGTATTAGTCCATCTATACAGACCTCCATCAGGTTGCAAACTGAATATATTTTTTTCTGCATCTACCTCTGAAAAAATATTGGGCTTATAGCTGTGTGTGGGACTTGTTGTATTAGTCCATCTATACTGACCTCCATCAGGTTGCAAACTGAATATATTTTTTTCTGCATCTACCTCTGAAAAAATATTGGGCTTCTAGCTGTGTGTGGGACTTGTTCTATTAATCCATCTATACAGACCTCCATCAGGTTGCAAACTGAATATATTTTTTTCTGCATCTAGCTCTGAAAAAATATTTGGCCTTCTAGCAGTGTGTGGGACTTTCTCTATTAGTCCATCTATACTGACCTCCATCAGGTTGCAAATTGAATATAATTTTTTTCTGCATCTAACCCAGCCAATAGTTTTGGCCTAATACCACAGTTTGGCCACTCAGCTCTGCTCGGTTCCCATCCATTGTTTTTTTGTGCAAACAACTCCAGAGTTGTTAATTAGTTAACCACCAAAATGAGTGGAAAAAGGGCTGCTGCTGGTGGAAAGGGGAATAGGCATGTTGGGAAGGGGAAAAAAGCTTGTGTCCGTGGGGTAGGTGTTAAAGCAACAGTAACATCTGCAGAAGAAAGACCATCTTCCAGCCAAACTAAAATGTCTACTTCTTTTAGTGGACAATGTGATAAGATCCCTTTCTTACGGCCACGCCAATCGATACAAATTCCAGATGAGGCACAAAAACAGCAGGTGCTTCAACGGATATCAAGTGCTCCTTTAAGTGGGCTCTCCTCCACATCAACTTCAACATCACAAATACTCCAGTCCTCAAATTTGTCACCCCAATCGCACTTGCTTCCTCACAGCTTCCAAATCTCCAGCTGCCCGTCTGAGTATGAGGTAGAACAGATGGTTGAGTCTGCAGAGCTGTTTACTCATACTATAGCCTGGGAATCAGAGGTCGACTCCAGCGCTTCTGTGAATCCAGACGAGGAAATGATCTGCACTGATGCCCAGAATCTTTATGAGTCGGATCCAGGACCAGACGCAGAAGGTTCTGACCATAATGTAGACCCTCATTCCCAAACTGTAACTCCTGTTGGTGGAGACAATGAGGAAGACGATGATAAGACTCAAATACCTGATTGGAGCGACAACTTTAGTTTTTTGTCAGGGCAGGAACAGGTTGGCTCTGAGGACGACCGGTGTGATAATGCACAGGGTGATGATGATGAGGTTGGAGATCCCACTTACTGTCAACCCACAGTCAGCCAAGAGATGAGGTCAGCAGAGGAGGTGGAGGAAGATGCTAGTGACGACGAGGTCAGGTTGCGCCTTCCTGGACAGAGACGTAGTACTGGAAGCACGTCAACAACTGCATCCTCAAACACAACTCTGCCTCTCACCACAAGTCGTGGTGGCTCTTCAGGTCGCATGGGTGCTAAGCCTTGCATAGCCTGGGCATTTTTTCAGATCGATAAAGATGACCCAACTCGTGTTATCTGTAACATTTGTCAGCAAAAGCTAAGTAGAGGCCAAAAAATACATAGTTTGAGTACTTCATGCATGAACCGGCACATGGACATGAAGCATAAGTTGCAGTGGGAAGCTCAGTGTGCTACAATGCGGCCTAGCCGGCCGAGCCAACCACCGTCTGCCATATCTTGTGCATCCGCGGCCTCTTCATCCTCTGTGACTGGGGGGACAGCAGTCACACCTGTTTTGGGGCGCAGACCTGCCACCTCTTTACCCGCAACAGCCAGCGTGATTGGCAGGTCATCATTTTCTTTGGAGGTGGTAACACCAGCTGGTGTTGAGCGCTGTCCGACATCGATAGCACCACCTTTGGATCAAGGCAACCTAACATGTCCGCCTGCATCTTCCTCACAGACCGGCAGTTTGCCGGGGACACCCTTATCAACCCCGTCTAAGCACAATAGCCAGCCCTCGGTCCCTCAGATGTGGACAAGTAAAAGACCATTTCCTCCTAGCCATGAGAAAGCTAAGAGGTTGAATTTCACCATCTGCAAGTTCTTGGCTACAGAAATGCTGCCTTTCCGCCTGGTGGACACAGAGGATTTTCGAGACCTTATGTCCGTCGCAGTGCCCCAGTACCAGATGCCCAGTCAGCACTACTTCTCAAAGAAAGGTGTGCCTGCGCTCCACCAGCATGTCGCACACAACATCACCGCTTCTTTGAGAAACTCTGTGTGTGACAGGGTGCATTTCACCACAGACACTTGGACGAGTAGGCATGGACAGGGGCGTTACATGTCGCTGACTGGGCACTGTGTAACTATGGTGACAGCAGGACAAGGGGCTGCTGTCCAAGTCTTGCCGTCCCCACGAGTTGTGCGTCAATCCTCTTTATGTCAAAGTTCCTCCACTGCTTCTGCCTCCTCAACCTCCTCTCGGTCTTCCACCTGCACCCAAAGCCTGTCTGGTCATGCCACAAGCTTTCTAACTGCGCAGAAGGGATCCTGCACACCTCCTTTCTATGCTGGCAGTAGGGCTCAACGTCATCAGGCGGTTTTTACATTGAAATGTCTGGGAAATGTGAGTCACACAGCTGAGGAGTTGTGGTCAGCTCTGGAGAACCAATTTCATGAATGGTTGTCTCCACTGGACCTGAAACCAGGGAAGGCCGTGTGCGACAATGCTGCAAACCTGGGTGCGGCCCTTCGCCGGGGCAATGTCACACACGTGCCTTGTATGGCTCACGTGTTGAACCTGGTTGTCCAGCAATTTTTAGCCCACTATCCCAGACTAGATGGCCTTCTGCAGAGGGTACGGTCGCTGTGTGCTCACTTTCGCCGTTCGCATCCCGCAGCTCAGCGACTTACATCTCTACAGAAGTCGTTGGGCCTGCCACTTCACCGGCTAAAATGCGATGTGCCTACCGGGTGGAATTCAACTCTGCACATGTTGCAGTGACTGTGGCAGCACCGACAAGCCCTGGTGCAATACGTTCTGACGTATAGCCTGGGCCAACGAGATCCAGAGGTGGGGCAAATCACGCTGGAGGAGTGGTCTCAGATCAGGGACCTATGCACCCTTCTGCACAGTTTTGAAATGGCGACGAAGATGTTTAGTGCTGACCATGCCATTATCAGCATGACTATTCCGGTGATTTACATGCTGGAGCACATGTTAAACAGAATTCGGAGTCAGGTGGTGGCACAAGAGGAGGTGGAGGAAGTAGAGGAGGAGGAGTTGTATGCGGAAGGGCTAACATCTGCAAGGTCCAGACGGTCGGCAGCACCAAGGCGGCAGGCATGTGAGGGTGGGGGAGATGGTTTTACCAGGGCGCATGGTAGCAGCCAAACTAGTGAGGAAGGTGCAGGAGCCCAGGAAGAAGTGGAGGACGAACTGATGGAAGACTCATCAGATGAGGGAGACCTTGATCACATTTCTGTTGTGCGAGGTTGGGGGGAGAGGACAGAGGAAGGAAGCATGATTGTTACCTCGCCACCAACACAACAGGGACTTGGTGCTCCTGGATGCGCAACACACATGAGTGCCTTCTTGCTGCACTACCTGCAACATGACCCTCGAATTGTGAGAATTAGAAATAATCCTGACTACTGGGTTGCCACACTGTTACATCCCCGGTACAAAAGTAAATTTGCAGAAATTATTCCTGCCATAGAAAGGGATGCACGCATGCAGGAGTATCAGCAGAGACTGTTGCAGAATCTTACATGTGCTTTTCCACAAAATACCAGTGGTGCACGTAGTGAATCTCACAGTTCCAACTTGCCAACCGTGGGACCGTCAAGTGTTCAGCACTCAAACCGTAACAGAACCACAGTATCTGCTGGTAACATCAATTTTGCGGAATCATTTCACCACTTTTTTAGCCCATCCTTTGCAAGGCCACAGGAGACAAGAAGTCTGACACATAGTCAACGCCTAGAGACGATGGTACAGGAGTATCTCCAAGTAAACAATGAAGCCATGACTGTGTCACTGGACCCTTGCTCTTTTTGGGATTCCAATCTGGATAAATGGCCGGAGCTAGCCACTTACGCCTTGGAGATCTTGTCATGCCCCGCAGCCAGCGTTCTGTCTGAACGTGTGTTCAGCGCTGCTGGTGGTGTGCTGACAGATAAGCGCACGCGGCTCTCCACTGATAATGTAGACAGACTCACGTTCATAAAGATGAACAAATCATGGATCCGAAACGACTTTTCTACCCCTGTGTCATCCTGGGGAGAGTAAAAGCTTGATGATTGGTTAAAATCACCCTACCAACCGTTTTAAGCTTTCAAATTACTAATCATGTTTATCTGTATCTTGGCTGGAAAATAATTTGGGCTTTGTAGCAGTGTGCAGCACTGATTCTATTAGGCCATCTATAATAAGCTCCACCAGATTTAAAATTACTAATCATGTTTATCTGTATCTTGACTGGAAAATAATTTGGGCTTTGTAGCAGTGTGCAGCACTGATCCTATTAGGCCATCTATACTAAAGCTTCACCAGATTTAAAATTAATAATAATTTTTAGCTGCATCTAGCCCGGAAAATAATTTTGGGGCTCCGAGATGCGCAAGACACATAAGTGCCTTCTTGCTGCACTACCTGCAGCATGACCCTCATATTGTCAGAATTCGAAGTAATCATGACTACTGGGTTGCCACACTCTTAGAGCCCCCAAACTTTTCGATCAACCTTTTCATTTTAATAAAGACCAAAAAAATGGTCATTTTTGAAATTATAAGCATTAGCAGGTTGTTAGAAACTGAAATCAAACAGTTTTCAACTCAAAACTTTATTCTAGGTGATGTTACATTTTCACATAGGACCCCTTGTTCGAAAGGAGCTTCTGAACTCTCTCGTCCATTGAATTTGTCAGGTTTTGGATGGTTTCTGCTTCAATTGTTTTGCATGAGGACAGAATACCCTCCCAGAGCTGTTGCTTAGATGTGAACTGCCTCCCGCCATCATAGACACTCCTTTTAATGATGCTCCAAAGGTTCTGAATGGGGTAGAGGTCAGGGGAGCATGGGGGTCACACCATAAGTTTGTCCCCTTTTATGCCCATATCAGCCAGAGATGCAGATGTTTTATGTGCAGCATGAAAAGGTGCATTATCATGCAGAAAAATGATCTTGCTGTGAAATACACGGTTCTTCTTCTTGAACCATGGCAGGAAGTGCTGTTTGAGAAAATCCACATACATTATGGAGTTCATCTTTAGCGCCTTCAGGGATCCTAAAGGGGCCGACAATCTCTCTCCCCATGATTCCAGCCCAAAACATTACTCCACCTCCTCCTTGTTGGCGCTGTAGCCGTGTTTGCGTGGGGTGTCCATCAACCAGCCATCCTCCACTCCATTCATCTGGACCATCGAGCGCTGCACGGCACTCATCCGTGAACAAAACAGTTTTGAAATCAGTCTTCATGTAATGTTTGGCCCACTGGAGCCGTTTCTGCTTGTGTGAAGTGGATAGAGGAGGTCGACAGGATGGCGTATGCACAGCTGCAAACCTCTGAAGGACCCTGCATCTTGTTGTTCGGGGGACGTTGGAGGCACAAGCAGCTTCAAAAACTTGTCTGCTGCTATGACAAGGCTTTTTTGCCGCTGCTCTTTCAACCTGACGTAATTGCCTGTAGGAAAGAGTCCTCAATTTGCCCTTATCAGCACGCACACGTGTGTACTGTGAATCAGCTACATACTTCTTGATTGCCAAGACACTTCATCCTGATCATCGCACAATGTTGATTGTAGTCATGCCTTGACCTAAACACTCCACAATTTGTTGCTTCTCAGCAGCCGACACATCCTTTTTCTTTCCCATTTTGGCAGAAAATGTAGGCTGCTTAATAATGTGAGACAGCCTTCTTAAGTAGTCTTGCCTTTCATTGGACACACCTGCCAAACTAATTAGCACAGGTGTCTGCAATTGCTTACAGTGATATAAAGAGCCCTGACACACATCACCATCAATGAGTTTAACTGACAAACAAACAAATTCTTCCCTTATCACTCCTAAACACTTTTTGCATAATAATTTGGAACACAGTGTACATGTGCTTTTCCACAAAACACCAGTGGTTCACGTAGTGAATCTTACAGTTCTAACTTGCTAACTTGGAGTTGTTCAATAAAGGGCCCAAAATTAAGATAACATAGATGGGAGAGGTCTCTATGAATAGGAATTCCTAAGTATTTGATACCCTGTGAGGGCCAGGCAAAGGGAAAGTTGGACTGGATGGAATCCTATATGGATTTGGGGAGGGAGACATCAAGGGCCTCAGACTTCGCTGCATTGATTTTAAAATTTGACCATGTAACAAAGTGATCTATTTCAGCCATAACAGCATGGATGGATATATGTGATTGAGTGATATATACAAGGACATCATCAGCAAATAGAGAGCACTTGTACTCGGTGCCTCCCACCTCAATCCACCTAATATTGGGGTTATGGCGAATTGATGAGAGCAGGTGCTCCGTCACTAGGATGTATAAGAGAGGGGACAGAGAACATCCCTGCCTTGTCCCATTGGTGATTGTGAAAGGTGATGAAAATGTTCTGACGCGCCCCCTGGGCCTTGGGACACCCGGAGCCGGACCCTTTTTGGTGGATGCTGGTGGTTGTAGTCTCCGTGGCGGCGACCCGGTTCCGTGGCTCAGGGCGGTCAAACCAGTGGCGGAACTATTTATGTGGTTTTGATGTTTAAATGTCCGACTACGCCACCCGTGGATTGCGGTCAGAGTGAACCTCCGCTCCAGGGCAGACCGCTGAGGCTGGTGTTGTGGGTGCAGCAGAGCGTAGCATAACTCCCCACGGGAGGAGTATAGCCTCAGGGCAGTGTATGCGGAGGATGGGGGTGATGGTGCAGGGCAGCAGCAGTAATGACACGGAGTCAGTGATGCAGTCCAGGGCCTTTACTCACAGTTCTTATTATCCAGACCACGTCTGCAGGTAACGGCTGCCCACGTCGTACTGTGCTCACCAGGTGAGGGGCTCAGACAACTCCCAGATAACTTTGGAGTGCTTCACAGGACCCCCTTTGTGTGTCCTTTGTCTGGCCTTTCTTACCAACCATTCTGTCCGGCTGCCTCGGGCCTCCTCTTGGTAAACTTGGCGCCAGTTTCCCTGACCCTATGTGGTGCCTTCCTAGCGGGTGTAGCGAGGGGCTGCGCCACATAAAATGTCACAGCCTCCTGTTTCTAGCTGAGGGTCGTTTCCTGCCTCCACTAGTTTCGGGGACCGGTCTCCCCCTTTGGCCTGACCCCTCAACGCAGGTGGATTCGGGCGTGCGGTGGCGACTCGCCCGTCCGCACCCCTGAGATCCCTTCGTTCCTCGTTCCTTGAGCCTTCTCCGCTCCTCTTCCTTCCTTCTCCCTCTTCCAGGCCTGGGCCTCTGTTACTAGGCCTGCCTCCGGAGCAGAGCTCATGCAGAGCCCCTGCTCCCTGCCACTTCTGCTCAGACTTCTCTGCACTGAACTAAGATGGTGCCCACCTTTTATACTCCCTTCTCAATGCACCCAGTAACTGCTTCCTCCCTGCTCCTGCACTACAGGGTTCCCCTTCCTCAGTGTTCCCTCCCCCCACTCCAGCCAGGGACAGGGACTGTCGTGCCCATCTCAGGGGCATATTGGTCGCCCTGCCCCACGGCAATGTGGTGTAATGCATGCAGGTGTCGGGTCCTGATCCACACTACATCCTTACCTGAGAGTGAGATATCACACCTCTGGGTGAGGTGTAATACCTCTGTAGCAACCGAGCCCTCAGGGTGCTACAGTTCCATTTATCTTCAGCCTAGGTGACGTATTGCGATACAGGGCCGTGATTTTGGCTATAAAGGGGTCCCCTAGACCCCTACCCCAAGCTTTTTAAGAGAATCATATATGGCGTGCCAGGAGACTCTATGGAATGCTTTCTCAGCATCCAACGAGAGTATCTAATTACAAATTTTTAACTGCATCTAGCCCAGGAAATACTTTGTGCCTAGTAGCAGTGTCTGCTAGTCAGCGGATTATCCCGGCTGTTAAGCAAGCTACACCACCTGTAGTTTGGACACTTCATTTTTTCAAAGGAAATGCTTCGGGACCACGGGATACTCAGTGAAGAGCATCAGGAGGCACCCCAAGGCATAGGGGCTGGGACTGGCAGTAGGATGCCTTGCGGTGGACAGCCGAGCTCGATCCTTATAAAAACTTTTTAACTGCAGCAGCTTTAGTGGACGCTACTGGAGCTGGAATTACGCGGCTGCTGGCATGAGACTTGCCCTCCAATAGATCCTTGTAAATGGATTTAAAGTGTATTTATTCAAATTAGAGAGACAATTTAAATTAAAAAACTTAGAGCTGCCTCCACCACAGGGGGGCTCGCTCGACCCACCAGCGGACAGGCACCAGTATTGGGAGAGGGGGGCTGGCCGTCAGGGTTCACCGCGGCTCTGGCACAACCCCGGCGACACGGAGGTGGCACGGGCAGGAGCGGACTGAACGTGTCGGCTTCTCACTTTTTGGATTTTAGAAGGGCATGACATGCCTATATCTGTGTCTCCCCCTCCTTTTACTCCTCCACCTCTTTTCTTTTCGCATGACTATATGTACTTGTCACTTTTCCATGTGTTAGTTGTGTCTTCTGAGCAGTTTGTCAGCTTTTGGACACCTTTGAAGGTGTTTTCTATGTGTTTCTATGTGTTTTTGTTTGCCTGCCATTGGTTTTAACGGTGTTCGAAGGTGTTCGACGAACAGTTCGACGAACAGTTCGGCGAACACATGGGTGTTCGACGAACCGAACCGAACTCGAACACTACAGGGGTGGCTCAACACTAGACGGGAGACCCGGCAAGGGAATGAAGTGCGCCATCTTGGAGAAGCGATCAGCGACCACCCAAATGACCGTACAACCGGCAGAGACAGGAAGATCCGTTATATAGTCCATAGCAATATGCTGCCACGGGGCAGCAGGTACTGGAAGAGGAAGAAGGCGACCAGCTGGCAGGTGTCTCGGAACTTTGTTGCGGGCGCAGGACACACAGGCAGAAACAAAGTCTATTACATCCTTGTGCAGGGTAGGCCACCAGTAATGCCGGGTAATGAGCTGGAGGGTCTTTTTCTGACCGGCGTGGCCAGCTAGCTTAGACGAGTGACCCCAGTGTAGGATCTTCTTCCGATCAGGTACAGTTACAAACGTCTTACCGGGAGGGAGACGATTTAGATTCACGGGAGCCACTTGCATTACTCTGGCGGGATCAATGATGTGCTTAGGTTCCTCCTCTAGATCAGATACCAGGAAGGATCGAGACAAGGCGTCAGCTTTGATGTTTTTGTCTGCCGGGCGAAAATGAAGAACAAAATCAACGCGGGCAAGAAACAAGGACCACCGGGCTTGGCGCGGGTTAAGTCTCTGGGCGCTCTGAAGGTAAGCCAAGTTCTTGTGGTCCGTGTAAATTATTACCGGGTGAAGAGCCCCCTCGAGCAGGTAACGCCACTCCTCCAGTGCCAGCTTAATGGCTAACAATTCACGGTCTCCAATAGCATAGTTGCGCTCAGAAGAGGAGAAGAGTTTGGAGAAAAAACCGCAGGTTACCATTCTTCCGGAAGATGACCTTTGGGTAAGTACCGCCCCGGCTCCAGAGGAGGAAGCGTCAACTTCTAGAAAGAATTGTTTGTTGCCGTCCGGACGATGCAGCACCGGGCCGGAGGAGAAGGCCTGTTTTAAGGAAAGAAAGGCCTCCTCAGCTTCGGGCGGCCATCTTCTGGGATTAGTACCCTTACGGGTGAGCGCAGAGATAGGGGCAGTCCGGGAAGAGAAGTGCGGTATGAAGAGGCGGTAATAGTTGGCGAAGCCCAGGAACCGCTGAATAGCCTTCAACCCCTCTGGTCGGGGCCACTTCTGGATGGCAGACAGTTTCTCAGGATCCATTTGTAGGCCGGTCTGAGAGATTATGTAGCCCAAAAATGGAAGAGAGGTCTGCTCAAAGATGCACTTCTCATATTTAGCGTAGAGGTGGTTCTGCCTGAGCCTGAGAAGGACCTGACGAACATCCCTCCGGTGAGTAGGAAGGTCCGGAGAGAAGACCAAGATGTCATCCAGGTACACCACCACGCAGGAGTAGAGAAGGTCACGGAAGATGTCATTGACCAACTCTTGAAAGACGGCAGGAGCGTTACAGAGACCGAAGGGCATTACAAGGTACTCATAGTGGCCGTCCCGGGTGTTGAATGCCATCTTCCACTCATCCCCCTGACAGATACGGACCAGGTTATACGCCCCACGGAGATCCAGTTTGGTGAAGATTCTAGCCCCCCTCAGGCGGTCAAATAATTCAGGAATGAGCGGGAGGGGGTATTTATTCTTCACTGTAATCTGGTTAAGGCCTCTATAATCTATACATGGACGGAGTGAGCCGTCCTTCTTTTTGACGAAGAAGAAGCCTGCTCCCGCCGGGGAGGTAGATTTCCGGATAAATCCCCGGGCCAGATTCTCCTCAATATATTCTGACATGGACCGGGTCTCCGCTGCGGACAAAGGGTAGATACGCCCATGGGGAGGAGTAGAGCCGGGTATCAGGTCGATTGGACAATCGTATGGTCTATGATGGGGTAATGTCTCTGCTTCTTTTTTATTGAAGACATCCGCATAAGACCAATAGGGAACCGGTAGACCGGGTAGACTGACTGGGGTAGGAGAAGGACGAGCAGGATGAACGGGAACTAGACAAGTCCTATGGCAGTCCAGTCCCCAGCGAAGGACTTCTCCGGTCTGCCAGTCAAGCACGGGTGCATGTTTCTGGAGCCAAGGTAGGCTTAACAAGAGTGCGTGAGAGAGTCCAGGCAGAACATGAAAGGAGATGCTCTCAGAATGCAGCATTCCCACCTGCAGAGTTATGGATTCGGTGATGAGTTGGATAGGATGTGGTAAGAGGCCCCCATCCACAGCGGCGACAGATAAAGGTACGGCCAGAGGTTTGGTGGGAATGCGGTATTTCTCTACCAGAGACTGAGAAATGAGATTTCCAGCAGCTCCTGAGTCAAGTTGAGCCAGTTCGAAATAGCGGTTCTCTCCGCAGGTGATAGAGACTGACAGTATCAGAGATGGAGAGGGTTTACTTTTGTCTAGGGCGACCTCTCTGAGTGATCCTAGACACAGGCGTTTCCCGACCTCTCTGGGCAGGAACGGATCCGGTGCTCCTTACTGCCACAGTAGAAGTAGCTCCCCTCGGCACGGCGTAAGTCTTGACGGGTTTTGACCATCTTGGTCTGGACGACCTGCATAGGCTCAGGTGAGTGTGCCTGGGGAGTAACGGAGGGAGTGATGGGTTTCTGGAAGGTGGGGGCTAGACGTGGAAACCTCCTCTCACGGGTGACCTCTTTGGCGCGCTCCTGGAATCGGATGTCAATCCGGGTGGCAAGTGTTATTAAGTCGTCGAGAGTGGTAGGAATGTCCCGACCGGCGAGGTCATCTTTAATACGGCCGGACAGACCCTCCCAGAAGACAGACACCTGAGCGTCCTTATCCCAGGCCAGCTCCGCAGCAAGGGTACGGAACCGTATGGCATATTGGCCCACGGTGAGATCTCCTTGACGGAGGCGTAGCAGAGACGATGCGGATGAGGTCTTCCGTCCGGGTTCGTCGAAGACTTTCCGGAAAGCCGTGAGAAAGGCTGGCAGGTCGGACACCAGGGGATCTCCTCTCTCCCACAGAGGATTTAGCCAAGCCAGAGCCTCCCCCGTGAGGTGGGACTTGATAAAGGCTACTTTGGACCGGTCGGAGATAAACTGGTGGGACAAGAGTTCAAAGTGCAGGGTGCACTGGTTTATGAAGCCCCGAGCTTGAGCGGAGTCACCTCCGAAACGAGGAGGTGCAGAAAACCGGGGTCCGGGACAGGATACCATGGTATTGGTGGGCAGCGGCGCTGCCGGGTTGTGAGTCATGACACTAGCGGTGGTTGCAGGTGGAGCAGACAGAGTGTCCAGGCGAGAGTTGACACTCCGCAGGTGACTCAGGATGAACTCCTGTTGGGACCTCTGACGGGACAGTTCATGACATAGGTCCGAGAGCGAGGGAGCTTGGGTGCCACCGGATTCCATGGCCCGAGCAAACTGTAACGGGGCTGGGAGGCGGAACCTCTGAGCAACTATACAAGGGGGCGGTCCTTGTAAGGAAGCGGGTGGCTCCCAGGGAAGACGGGCAGGTAATCACGGCAAGTGACAGGGACAGTCTCTGGGTAGAAGGGCAGGTAGTCACGGCAAGTGACAGGGACAGTCTCTGGGTAGAAGGGCAGGTAGTCACGGCAAGTGACAGGGACAGTCTCTGGGTAGAAGGACGGGTACTCACGGCAAGTGACAGGGACAGTCTCTGGACAGGCAGGTGGTCACGGCTAGTGACGGCAGAGCCTCCAGGTAGGCTAGCAGGCAGGTAGCAGGTGAGCGCTCCTAGGTGAGCAGGCGAGAGTCTCTGGACAGGCAGGTGGTCACGGCAAGTGACGGCGGAGCCTCCAGGTAGGCTAGCAGGCAGGTAGCAGATGAGCGCTCCCAGGTGAGCAGACAAGAGTCTCTGGACAGGCAGGTGGTCACATCAAGTGACGGCGGAGCCTCCAGGTAGGCTAGCAGGCAGGTAGCAGATGAGCGCTCCCAGGTGAGCGGGCAGGCTGGTCCATAGACAGACTGACAGGTGTCGGAAGGCAGACCGTCGGACCGCAGGCTTGAAAGCAGGTAAACGGATATCTGGCAGGTATCAAGCAGGAATCTGGCAGGTGACTGGCAGGTAACAGGCAGGAATCTGGCAGGTGACTGGCAGGTAACAGGCAAGAATCTGGCAGGTGACTGGCAGGTAACTGGAAACGGGACCTGAGGGCTGAAGCAGAGTGAAGGCTTTGCAACAACATTGCTCGGGCACCTCCATTTTGGAGGAGGTGCCTTATATATGGGGAAGTCCACCGGCCATTGGCCGGGGACTCCTTAGGACAGCGCGCGCGGCCCCTTTAAGAGAGGGGGAGCGCGCGCGCCCTAAGCACCGTGGCCGGGAAGCAGCGCGCGCTGCCAGCAGAGCGGGAGGAAGACGCCGGGCACAGAGCGGAGAGGTGAGGGGAACAGCTACACCCACATGTTGCGATTGGGGAGTCCCTGATGTGCTTAAACAGTGGAAAACCCCCACAAGTGACCACTAGTGATGAGCGAGCATGCTCGCTACTGCTCGGTGCTCGCCCGAGAATCTCACTGCTCGATATGCTCGGCGAGTATTTCCAGGGTTGCTCGGGCAGGAGCTCGGGTCTCCTCCCTGCATGTTTGGTGCTTTTTACAGAGCCAATGAACATGTAGGGATTACCTGACACTCACTGTAATGCCGCAGCCATGTTGGTTGTGGGCATTACAGTGAATGGCTGACCGCACAGCGTCATCAGGTCTATATCAGACCTGGCGCCGCCATGTTCGTCCTTCTGAGGACTAATCCATTGGCAGAGATATCAGGCAGGCAGTGTATATAGGCAGGCAGGCAGTGTATAAAACAGACTGCAGTGCATATAGCACAGGAGGCTACATTACAGTTTTGTCTGCTGCTGCTGCTGCTGCTGCTGTTAGACATTTCTGGAAATAGGCCCAGGTCTCAGGGGCCAGGAATGATTTTTTTGGATCTTAATCCTCATTATTTGCTTAAAAAGCAATCCAGAGAACACCGTTTTTCTGCGCCATTTGCTTGTTGGCACTGCAGAATACAGCCAGGTCCTTTCCATATTACAGGGCTAAAAATCCAGCTATTTAAAACTGTGTGGTTAGAGTGGTTGCGAATGTCCCACCAACACCACCATCATAAATCTACAGATTTCCCTGGCAAGCTAAATCCAGATGATTGAGTTATGATTGAGTTATTTTCTGCCAATTCTCAAAATATCCTGCAAAAATCCATTGCAGTTTTGCAAAATGTGAATTTTTTCTAAAGTATGTGTTCTAAAATCATTCTTTAATGGCTTAATTGTATTTTCAATAATGGTACCACTATCTTTTCAGTCCCTTAGTACCCTAAGCCATAGAACAACGAAGATAATTCACAACACCCAGCTGTTTGGGTGGCTCTGTCAGCCATGGTGGTAGAGATGCTGCTGACAGTGGCCGGGGAATTTTTTAGTGCTTTTGTGAAGTAGTCAAAATTTATGCATTACCAGAATAAGCTGTGTTCACTGCTTGGCGAAGCTTTAGCTGACCAGATGCCTGCAGATTCATGTCTGGCCAGAAGACCTCTGTATGCTACTGCAGAGCCAATGCTCCCCTGCATGTGTCAGCACTACGCTACAAAAAGTAGCCGAGGGAGCAGCAGGGATTACTGTATATATGAAATGATGGACCAGATGTCTTATCTGCTGCTGTGCTAACCTGACACACATCAGCAAACAGAGATGTACCACCTGGACAGCCTCATGCTGGCTCAGATCTGTAGTAACAAGCAAGCAATAGAGTGCACTGTCAGTGCATGCTGTAAGAATACCCAGCATGCAGAGACCAGTGGCGTCACCAAATGACATCGCTGCAGGGGCAGCACTGGCCTCTGTAACTCGGGTATTCATCTTACTACAGGCATTCATCAATACTGATCTGAGCTGACAAGAGAGTGAACTGTCATTGTGCACATCACACAGTGACAGAGCAGGGACTAGCCCAGCTCCTGAAACAAAAGTCACCAATGACGCTTCGCTTCAGGGAGGGGAGGCAGGTTTTTAGGGAGAACTTAGCCTCTTCCCCCTGATGATGCTTTGTTTGAGTATCCCAGCATGCACTGGGATTCTTAAATGAAGTGTCATCAAAAGGAAGTAGTGAAAAAAAAGAAAAGAAGCTAGGGAAGGATAGGGAATTTTTAATTAAAGTTTTTGGGAGGGAAGGGGTGCATGGGAATACACCAGAAGAAAAAGAAACATTTGAATTGGCTTTATGTTCAGCTGCTGTCATTCGGTGGGGTTGAGAAGTCTGGGACTCCAGGCCTTGTTTATTTTGATAAGAGTCAACCTGTCAGCATTTTCAATTGACAGGCAGATGTGCCTATTGGTTATTATTCCCCCGCTCTAAAAACCTGCTCTGACAAAACACCAGCGGCTGGGCAGACCAGCACCTCCAAGGCGATGAGGGACAGTTCATGCCACATTTCCAGCTGGCGTAACAAATAGTTGTATGGAACACAGGAATCACCGAGGATGCTGGTATGGTAGACTAAGTACTTCTTCACCATCTTACAAAACTTTTCTCTCCTTGTCAGACTACACCGCACATCAGGGCCTGGGCATTGGGAGGGTCTACTGAATCTGTCTCAGACCATTGATAGTGTTCCACTCCCTCTGTTGGACCTGCTGTGCGTCTCCCTCATCTCTCCTCCTTGGTTTCCCAAGGATCTATGCCCTCTGCCGCCAGAATTATCAGATGGGAATTTTTGTACTAATTGCTCGACTATAGTCTTTTGGTATTGCAACACTTTTCTAGCCCACTCTGCTGCAGGAAGGAGAGATGGAAAATTCTCCTTGTAGCATGGGTCGAGAAGGGTGCACGACCAGTAATCAGTGTTGCCAAAATGCATATAACACGAGGGTCACGGGAGAGGCAGCGGGACATAAAGTCAGACCTGTCTGCCAGACTCTCAATAGGCAAGACTTCCCTGTCCCCACCTGGAGGACGACACTCCATCACCTCCTTCTCCCTCTCCTCCTCCCTCTCCTCCTCCTCTTTAGCCCATCCATTCTGAACAGACGGGATGAAGCTGGTGTAATTAGTACCTTATGTAGCTCAGGCAACCATTTCCTGTTCCTCCACCTCCTCAGCCTCATAATCACCCAATCCGCGTTAGAAGATGAGGCTGAGCTGGGTAGTATCACTATGGATAGTATAATTTCTTCCTCCATCTCCATCTGGTACACATGCAAACCTTCCTCTTTAATTGTGAGTAGCGAGCGTTTGAGTAGATACAGAAGCAGGATGGTTATGCTGATTATGGTATCAACACCGTTCACTATCTTGGTTGATTCCTCAACAGATGCCAGACATCCATGCTTACCCATTGGTTGTTATGTGCGGAGGCTGACCGGAATACCGACAAGAATGTTGTAGCTCCTATTCAACTACTACTCTGCTGCTCACAAAGCCTTACGAACATATGTAATGTGGAGTTCCAGAGCAGGGTCTTGTCGTACACCAGTCAATGAGCTGTCACTTGCAAGTGCTGCTGCAGCACTGCCAGACTGGTGGCAGCTGTAGCTGACTTGCGGAAATGGGTGCACTTGTGGCGGACCTTTACAAGTAGCTGATTGAAATCTGGGTAGGTGTTCAGAAACCACTGAAACATTGAGTTGAGCACGTGGACTAGGCAATGGTGTGCATGTTTGCAAGCTTGCCAAGTTTCAGAGTCGCCACCAGGTTACGACCATTATCATAAATGGTCATGCCTGGTTGTATTTCAGCAGCGAGAGCCACAGATCTGTCTGGACTGTTATACTATTCTACAACTCTGCGGCAGTGCGCTTTGTCACCTAAATAGATTAGCTTCACCGAGGCAGTGCTGCAGTGCTTCCAGCTTGTGACTAATATAATTTGGTTGATTCCTCAAAGTTTTGTAGAACCTCACAGATGTCAGATATTCATGCCCACTAATTGAATGTTATGTGTGGAGGTTGACCGTAATGGGCATGTTGAGCTGGTATTTAACTACTGACCTCTGCTGCTCACAAAGCCTTGTCAACATTTGTAATGTGGAGTTCCAGTGCATGGACATGTCGCACTACAGTCGATGAGCAGGAACTTGCAAGCACTGCTGCAGCACTGCTAGACCGGTGGCAGCTATAGCGGGCTTTCGGAAATGGGAGCACATGCAGCATTCCTTCACAAGTACCTCAGGTAGGTTTTCAGAAACAGCTGAACCACTAAGTTGAGCAAGTGGACCAGGCATAGTATGTGTACAAGCTTGCCAAGATTCAGAACCACCACCAGGTTACAACCATTATCACACACAACTATGCCTAGTTGTAGGTTCAGCGGTGAGTGCCACGGATCTGTGTGGTCTGTTAGACCTTTCAACAACTCTTCTTCGGTGTTTGTCACCTAAACAAATTAGTTTCAGCAGAGCCTGTTGCTAACTCACCGAGGCAGTGCTGCAGTTCTTCCAGCTGGCGAATGATGTGGACAACGTGCTCCGAGATGACAATTGCAAGATGGAGGGGCTGCAGAAGCTGATGTAGGAGGTGGAGGAAACTCTGATGGAACTAAAGCCCATAATCCTCACCGTCTGTAGCACATGTGCCATCCCAGGGTCTGACTCAGTCCCGGTCTCCACGAAGGTTCATCAGTGTGCCGTCAGGGAACTGTAGCGTCCCTGGCCACAAGCACTTGTCCACTTGTCGGTCGTTAAGTGAACCTTACCAGTAACTCCGTTGGTCAGGGCATGGGTGATGTTATGAGACACATGTTGGTGTAAGGCGGGGATGGCACACAGGGAAAAATACTGGTGGCTGGGGACTGACTATCAAGGGACAACCACTGCCATGAGGTTGCGGAAAGCCTCAGTGTCCACAAGCCTACACGGCAACATTTCCAGGGCAAGCAGTCTGGAAATATGCCCGGTTAGTGTTTGGGCCTGTGGGTGGGTGGCTGAGTATTTTTGTTTGCGTTTCAAGGTCTGGGGTATGGACAGCTGAACGCTGCACTGGGACAAAAAATTGGATGTGGTTGCTGATGATGCTTGTGTGGCACCCCAGGGGTCTGGTTGCCACAGTGGTAGAAATACCATGTCTGAGAGCGAGCATGGGTTTTCCTGGTCAGGAGCATTATTGCATGCCACACCTCTTGCCCCAGTCCAGGGAGGGGAGGAACCTGCCCTTTATAAACTGGATCTGGGGCGGGGTTAGAGAAGTCTAGTTCCAGGGAAAGGGACAGAGCAGGAGCAAGGAGCTCTGTAGGAGCCAGGAGTTGAAGACCAGGGACTGGAGCAGAGCTCGTCCTGGCAGAAGACGCAGAGAACCGGATACCAGAGTCCGAGGCTGTGGGGATATCTACATCCAGCAGCAGAAACCACCTGGCAGGGGATTTCAGGTCCTCTGGCCATAGAAAGCCCAGAGGCTCAGTCACACGCAAGGGACCGGCACTGCCATCGAGGAGCGGAAGGCACCAAAGGCCCCAAGTCACCAGCCATACGGGTGAGCACCACACGGTACACTCAGGGACGTGGGCTACTACACGACTACAGCAGGGTAGCCAGGAAGAGTGCAGTCAGACGGGAAGGCCTATACCTCCACCTGGCCAGGGGGACTCTTGTTCGCTCACAGACTGACCAGGCCTCTAATGTCAGCCACTACTCCCGGCAGGGCCTTCTTCATTTCCAATAGTAAAGACCCTGAACCGCACTGCACGGACTCTGAGTCATTTCTGCTGCGCCCACGCACCACAACCCTCACCATCTACAGACGCTGGCCTGAGGCTATACTCCTCCCGTGGGGAGTGATACTACCCTCTGCTGCGCACACCACATCAGCCTCAGCGGTCTGCCACGCAGCGACGGTTCTCAGTGACCGCAATCCACGGGTGGCGTAGTCGGACATTTAATCATAAAAACCACATAAATAGACTGCCACTGGTTTGACCACCCTGAGCCACAGGACCGGGTCACCGCCACGGAGACTACAACCCCCAGCATTATACAGATACCCGGCTCCGGGTATTTCCCCTACACACACGGCCCTGGGGGTGCGTCAACTTTGGCGTAGTCGGCAGTATTTCGTGCCCGCAACCACCGGGTACTGCGCGCCTGAAGAAAGACTGTGATATTTAGCGTGGTGAAGTTTCCCGTCATCCGCAGCCATTTTCCCGCCATTCGCAGCCATTTTCCCACCATTGGGCGCCATTTCTGGGACGCCGCGCGGGAAAAAGAGGGGCGTGGATGCCAAAAAGCGCGTGAGAGCTGAAGCCCTGCCTTATGCACTGACGTTGCGCAAGGTCCAGGAAGGAGCTGAGCGGACGCCGACGTCACCAGCACACGACGCAAGGTCCTCGACCCCGACGATCGCCTGCGGAGCCGCGGCCTACGGAGAAGAAGCAACGGAAGGTAGGCCATGGTTAACTAGGGGGGAGTTAGACACCAAGAATGGAGGGAGCTCCCACCGCCAGCGCGGCTGCTGCCGCAGTGATGCCGTTCACGATGCCGTATATCCCCGGAGCGGCATGGTTGCCCCAGTACTCAGGGGAGTCGCATACCCTGAGCAACTTTAAAGAAAGACTGAATAGCCTATTCAAAGTATACCCCCTGTCCGAGGAACAAAAAGTGAGCATCCTGATAGGCCAGTTAATCGGAGCAGCCCAAAGAGAAGTGAAGTCCTGGTCAGCCAGGGAAAAGGGGACTGTAAAGGAAATACTGGCCTGTCTAAAGGACACTTTTGATACCCGCACCTCAGCAGAGATCAAACTAAAATTTTATGGATGCAAACAGCGGGCACAAGATAGTATACGGGACTATGCTTTGAATTTGCAGGAGGCCCTGAGAGCCATTAAGCAGGCAGACCCTGACAGTGTGCGGAATGAGGACAAGCTGTTGACTGAACAGTTCATTGAGGGTCTACAGTCCAGCGCCCACCGAACCCAGTTGCGTTTAATGGCCTTGCAGAACCCTGATTTGGATTTTGCGCAATTTAAAGACAGGGCCATCCGGGTGCTCCGAGAACCGGCACCAGGTGGCGCTGTAACCCACAGGCGCCCCGCTATCACCTATCACCAGGAGGCGGCGCCCTTGTCTGCAGAGCCTGTGGGAGCTGATGCACAGGCTTTGGACAAAGACCCGGCTGCAGACCTGCACCATCAGGTCCAAGAACTGACCAAAAGCGTTGCTGCGCTAACCAGAACTGTGCAGTCTTTACAGGTATCTTCCCCAGGAAAGATCCAGCTGGCTTCCAGTCCGGAGGACGTCCCTTGGAGCCAACGGAGGAGAATCCCATCGTCCAGAGGAAGGCCCAGCAACCGCTATGACCAGGATGGACAACCCATCTGCCGCCGCTGCAATCAACCAGGACATATGGCAAGGTACTGTCATTCAAACGGGCTCAACCTGGGGCAGAGGGCCAACCCCCCAGGCATAAGACCATCAGGCCCATCGAGCTGGCGTGATAAGTACGTAGGGGGACGACCGGTTTTGCCAGTGGTGCTGGATGGCATTCCTATGAGTGCACTACTGGACACCGGGTCACAGGTAACCACCATCCCCTATGTGCTCTTTAAGCAGTACTGGAATGACTCAGATATTACCCGCTACCCAGATGACGATCTGAGCATCATCGCCAGCAATGGTCAGCCCGTACCGCAGTTGGGATTCAAGGAGGTGACCATCAAAATTGGTAAAGTTGAACTGCCAGCGCAAGGACTAATTATTGTGGACATTGACCGTCGTGAAAGCCACCCTAAGATAACTTTGGGTACTAATGTTATTGAAAATTGTCTTGCAGAGATAATTGTCATATTACAGCAGGTTGCGATGAACGCCAGCTCCAGCCAACAGCATGTCCTACAAAAAGAGATCAGAGCCTTGATGAAAAGGCAACAGGTAGAACTATCTGGTGGTGAGATTGGAAGCGTTAGGATGAGTGACCCGTTCCTTATCGCTATGCCCCCAAAAAGTGAGATGATGATCTGGTGCCAGACTGCAATCGGGTTAAGAGGAAGGGACTACCAAGGCATGGTAGAACCTGTCTACTCAGACAGTAGGCCCACCATTTTGACAGCACGGGGGGTGGTCGATGTACGCCATGGGAGGGTACCCGTCCGCATCCTAAACATTGGGGAAAGAGAAGTATACTTGCCCCGGTATGCTACTCTAGCCAAATTGTTCACTGTTAACCAGAACTCTGTAAAGGCTGTGGAACCCTTGCCTCCATCTCAACCAGAGGAGGGTAACGGCTCCAAGAAACAAATGGAGGACTGGTGTCAGAAACTGCATGTGGGCACCGACTCCACTCCCTCACACCGAAAACAGGGAGTCTACCGGGTGGTGCAGGAGTACGAAAGAGTCTTTAGCAAACACCCGCTAGACTTTGGGCAAGTAAAGGGGGTAGAACACCACATCCCCACAGGAGACCATCCACCCATAAAGGAAAGATACCGATCTATACTCCCTGCACACTATCAGAATGCCAAGGGAATGTTGCGGGAAATGAAGGAGGCTGGGGTAATCAGGGACAGCTGTAGCCCCTGGGCAGCTCCACTAGTTCTTGTGAAAAAGAAAGATGGCACCATGAGAATGTGTGTAGATTACAGAAAGATCAACCGTCTCAGACACAAAGATGCGTACCCGTTACCTAGAATAGAAGAGTCCTTAGCTGCATTAAAAACTGCTAACTTCTTTTCCACTTTGGACCTTACTAGCGGTTACTGGCAGGTTCCTGTAGCAGAGGCAGACAAGGAGAAGACCGCATTCACCACCCCAATGGGTCTCAGCGAATTCAACTGTATGCCGTTCGGGCTCTGCAACGCACCAGGAACCTTCCAGCGGTTGATGGAGTGCTGTCTGGGGCACAGGAATTTCGAGACGGTCCTGCTATACCTGGAAGATGTCATCGTGTATTCCAAAACATATGAAGACCATCTGAAACACCTGGCAGAGGTGTTTGACGCCCTGGCAGGCTACGGCCTAAAAGTGAAACCCTCCAAGTGTCATCTACTGAAACCAAAGGTACAGTACCTGGGACACGTGCTGAGTGCTGACGGAGTAGCTCCAGACCCTGATAAGATCACAGTGATTAAGGACTGGCCAAGACCCTCCAGCATAAAGGAAGTGCGGCAGTTCCTCGGGTTGGTAGGCTACTACCGAAGATTCATCCCCGGTTTCACCAAAATGGCAGCTCCTATGCAGGACCTCCTAATAGGCCAGTCCAGGAAGACCAAAAACCAGAAGCCGCCCTTCAAATGGGACAAGCTGGAGGATGAGTCCTTCTGCCAGCTGAAGATGGCCCTCACAGGGGATGAAATCCTGGCGTACCCTGATTACGGCCAGCCTTTTATTCTCCACACCGACGCGACCAACATCGGGCTAGGGGCGGTGCTGTCCCAGATCCAACAGGGCAGAGAACGGGTAATCACTTATGCCAGCAGGAAGCTCCGACCCACGAAAAGGAATCCTGAAAATTACAGCTCCATCAAGCTAGAGTTCCTCGCGGTGGTATGGGCAGTGACAGAGTGCTTTAAGCATTACCTTGCCTCTTCCAAGTTCACCGTGTACACGGACAACAACCCGTTGACACACCTGGACACTGCAAAACTAGGTCCCCTGGAGCAGAGATTGATGGCCCGACTATCCAACTATGAGTTCACCATCAAAACCGGGCGGGATGCACAAATGCCAACGCAGACGCCCTGTCCAGGATGCCGAACTTGCCGGACGGAGGGGAAGATCCAGAAGAACTGGAAGAGATTGAACTCCCTGCGTTCCACCATCGTGGGATTACCCAGTGTTCCCACCGAGTAAGGGACAGGCACTCTGCCATGTTCAATCCCTTACCCCACTACAGCTGGGCGGAGACGCAAGACAGTGACCCAGCCGTCCACCTGGTGAAAGAGATGCTGACACAGGCTGATGCTCGCCTTGACCCAGACGCTCCGGAAGAAACTAAACAGCTGTGGAAGGAGAAGAGTAAACTGTTTCTCTACAAAGGGAAGCTGTGCCGGAGGATTGTCAACTCCCGGACACATGAGTTGACCTGGATGATAGTGGTACCGAGGCGAGACGCGGCTATGGTCCAGGAGGCGTACCACGATGGAGCAGGGCACTTTGGATGGAAGAAGTTGGAGTTCCTGTTGCATAAACGGTTCTTCTGGGTAGGCATGAGAGAGGCAATTGAGAGATGGTGCAGAGACTGTGTCCCGTGCAACCTGAGGAGGAAGGACCGTGCTAGCCAGAAGACTCCCCTGCAGTCCATCATCACCAAGCAGCCACTAGAACTGGTAGCCCTGGACCATGTGAAGCTGACTCCAAGTAGGTCCGGGTACGTCTACGCCCTCACCATCGTAGACCACTACTCCCGGTTCCTGGTGGTGGAGCCGGGCCAATAACTTAACAGCTCAGACAGCAGCTAGAGCCTTCCAGCAGCACTTTTGCCATCCACACGGGTATCCGGAGCAAGTGTTGACTGACCAAGGTCCAGCCTTCGAAGCGGAGGTCTTCCAGGAGTTCTGCAACCTCTATTGGTGCAGGAAGATAAGGACAATGCCCTATCACCCCCAAACCAACGGATTGTGCGAGAAGATGAACCAGGTGGTGATAGACTTGCTGAAAACGTTGCCCCTGGAAGAGCGCAGTCTGTGGCCTGAAAAACTGCCTGATCTGGTGGACTTGTATAACCACATCCCAATAAATTTCACCAACTGCACCCCGGCTTACCTAATGAGAGCAAGACCTGGTAAGCTGCCTATTGACCTGGATATGGGAGTCCTGAAACCAGAGGACACCTCACCAGAGGCAGACTGGGATACAGAACGGCAGCAGCAGTACCGGAAAGTGCAGGAGAGTGTTGAGAGAAGTCTGTCTCAAGCAAGAGAAAGGCAAGAGAGGGCTTACAACCAGCATGCTCCCGCTGTTCCCCTGGCACCTGGAGAGCAGGTCTTGAAGAGGAAGAGGCGGCTCCATAAGTTGGATGACCAGTGGGAGAAAGAACCGTACACAGTACTGCCCTCAAGCCATGAAAATCCAAAAGTATGTATTATCCGTAAGGATGGAGGAGAGACCACAGCCACTGTCTCCAGAGACCACCTGAAGAAGTGTCCCGAGCAGCTGCAAAGCGCTGATGAAGACCAAGATAGCTCTCAACCCGCAGAGGAAAGGGAAGAAATGGTCAGTACAGTACTCGGAGAATTTCCCCGGTCCTGGACACAAATTAACAATGCTATTGTGGTACCCATCCTTACCTTTCTCCAGCCAGCCCCTCAAGGGCCTACAGAGGAGCAAGTAGAGTTGGGAGAGCAACCGGCCCCGGAGGCAGAAGATTCCATACCAGCAGCCCAGGAGAATCAACCCTCTTCTAGTAGTGAGCCTGCCGTGCCTGTGGTAAGCCAAAGAGTATGCAGAAAGATGCCCAGCCTACCCAAAACATCTCCAAATACCTGTAGTGCAGACACTAGTGAGCCCACTACACAAGGGGTAGAAACAGGGGACCCAGAAAGGACACCACCAGATAGTGTGTTACGTAGGTCCACCAAGAGCACTAGGGGTCAAATGCCCGCTCGCTGGAGGATTTAAAATGTGATATAAATGCCTGTATATTGCAAATGTTAAAATGGTTGTTGCCTGCATACTAATTATGTTTTTCTAGTTACCCGACAGGGTTCATGGACTAACAGGTTATGGACGATGAATAACCGGAACTGTACCTTGTATATAGTTGCACGTGTAAAGTGCTCCTTTTTGCCCCAGACCACAGAACAAATACCCGTGGAGGTGGCTGAAGAAGTGGTCCAACGCCGGATCATCGATGCCCTGTAGCCACCCCAAGGCCTACGTGGAGGGTTTGAGATGGGTCCCTCAAAAGTGCATATTGGGTGACATGGACACCTGGTTACGGAAGCGCCGTGACCTATAAAGACTAAACTGCTTGTAAATATGTTACTGTATTGTTATTACCTGCTGTGCTTTTTGCAAAATGTGTTTAGTCCTGGAGTACTAAAATTTGCTAGGGGGGGAATGTGGCACCCCAGGGGTCTGGTTGCCACAGTGGTAGAAATACCATGTCTGAGAGCGAGCATGGGTTTTCCTGGTCAGGAGCATTATTGCATGCCACACCTCCTGCCCCAGTCCAGGGAGGGGAGGAACCTGCCCTTTATAAACTGGATCTGGGGCGGGGTTAGAGAAGTCTAGTTCCAGGGAAAGGGACAGAGGAGGAACAAGGAGCTCTGTAGGAGCCAGGAGCTGAAGACCAGGTACTGGAGCAGAGCTCGTCCTGGCAGAAGACGCAGAGAACTGGACACCGGAGTCCGAGGTTGTGGGGATATCTACATCCAGCAGCAGAAACCACCTGGCAGGGGATTTCAGGTCCTCTGGCCATAGAAAGCCTGGAGGCTCAGTCACACGCAAGGGACCGGCACTGCCATCGAGGAGCGGAAGGCACCAAAGGCCCCAAGTCACCAGCCATACGGGTGAGCACCACACGGTACACTCAGGGACGTGGGCTACTACGTGGGCGGTATGATGATAAAGCATTGTTTTTTGTTTTGTTTTTTAATTTTTTTTTGTACCGTGTTCACTAAAGGGGTTAACTAGTGGGACCGTTTTATAGGTCAGGTTGTTCCGTACGCAGTGATACCAAATATGTGTACTTTTATTGGTTTATTTTCTTTTTCATAAGATTATTTATTTATGGGTACAAGATATTTTTATTTTTTTATTATTATTTTTTTATATATTTTTACAAAAAAAAAAATTTTTTTTTTCACTTTCTGACACTTTTTGATCTTTTACACTATGTCCCACTATGGGACTTTCACTTTTTGCAGCCTTATCGGCTGTATAGCACAGTAATGCAGAAGAATCCTTGTGCTATCCTGGCTGTCAGTGCTGCACAGGGAGAAGTTACTTTGGTCGTGCACTGCGCATGACCAAAGTTAGTTCCTGCCTCCTGGTGACCAGGATGTTGTCATGATGACATCGGATCACCATGGCAACATCTGGGACCGGACTCACACACCGCAGGACACCAGCAGAGAAGGTAAGTATCGCGCTTACCTCCTCTTGTCACCAGAATGCTGCGATCAATTTCAATCTCAGCATTTCGGGGGTTAATGTGCAGGGAGCGGTGCGGGACCGCTCCCTGCACATAGCACCGGGTGTCAGCTGTGACAATCAGCTGACACCCGGCGGCGATCGCCCTGCACCGCTTGTGTGCAGGCGAAATCGCCAAGGCATACTAATATGTATCTGGCCCATAAGGCCCAGGGCACAGATATGTATTAGTACTCCTTGGGCCGGAAAGGGGTTAATTGCATCATTGTTTTTCTTTTTATGCCTGTGCACACAGAGTGGGTGGTTTCACATGTATTATATAGGATTTGAACTATAATAGTTGGTACTGCTTGTAAATTTTGTAATTTTGACTGTTACAGGTATGCTATACATCTCTGTATTTTCAGCACTCTGATTTGGTGTTTGTATAATGTTTTTAATCTAATATTTAATAAAAATTATTTTGGTTTAAAATACTCTGTAAAATCCTGGGTTTATTAACCCCCTAATGACCAGACCAATTTTTCGAACTCTGACCAGTGTTACTTTATGTGGTAAGGTAATAACTCTGGAATGATTCATCAAATCCCATTGATTTTGAGAATTTTTTTTTGTGACACATGATACTTTATAATAATGGTAAATTTAGGTTAACTTAATATGTTTTGTGTTTATTTATAAAAATATCAGAAATTTGTCAACAATGTTTTAAAAATTGCAATTTTCAAACTTTGAATGACCATCCCTTTAATCCCAATAATCATATCACACAAAAACATTACTAAATAACATTTCCCTCATGTCTGATTTACATCAGCACCATTTGTAAAGCGTTGTTTTATTTTATTAACATTTTAGAAGGTTTAAAAATGTATCAGTAATTTTTCAGTTTTTCAAGGAAATTTACAAAACGTGTTTTAATAGGGACCAGTTCAAATTTGAAGTCACTTTGGGGGTCCTATATGTTGGAAACCACAAAAATGTCATACCATTTTAAAAACTGCACCCCTCAACATATTTAAAACTGCTTTCAAGTAATTCATTAACCCTTCTGGTTATTTTCAGGAAATAATGGAAAGTGGCATGAAAAGAATGAAAAAGTTTATTTTTACCACCTAAATTTTGATAACTTCTGAACAGGCCGCTATAGCCGGAAGACTCTAAGGCCATTATTTGGCCATGAACTGCCAAGGCAAACATCAGGACTACACAATCAAGATCTCAGGGTGCCGATAGGGTTAAAGAGGGAGCCCCCACACTCTGTTAACTATTTAGATTTTGTGGTCACTATTGACAGCAGAATCTAAGGGGTTAAATGTCCATGGTCAGTGCTAACACTGATCGTGGCTGATGCAGCAAATTGTCAGCTATAGTGTACAGGTGACAGCTACAGGATAGTCACCTGTCGGGGAACGCTGGTCTCTAATATCTCAGGTCAGCAAAAAGACGTCTATTAGTGACTAAGGGGTTAATACCTAGGGGTGGTTGTGATTATGCTATACATTGAGTTATGACCTCATTACCGTCAAGAGTCCATATAGGAATTGTTTGTATCTAGCATACAAAAAATGCAGCAACACACCATGTTTTCCAAAAAGTTTTTGTAGCATAAATTTCTATTTAGCATACGTCTAGAGGTTGCAACAGCAAAGATGACATTGTACAGCAGTACCGAGCAGTGTTGCTGTGAGTCCAAAACTAGAATGAGATAAAACACAAGAAGCAGAAGTACTTAGGCCTTTATAGAGCAGAACTGAGCAGTGTACCTGTGATTCCAACACAAAATGTGAGCTAAAACACTTAGAAGAAGAGCACACAACCAATTTTCTTGTCCGAGTGTTATCCGTGGTTTTCACAGATAGCACTCGGACCTATGCTATTCTATGGAGCTGTGCATATGTCGGATCAAAATCAGCAATACATAACATAAGGGAGAAGGTGGAGAGACTTTTTTTCCTATCCATCCACTGTCTCTCCATCTCTCTCTGATCAAACGCTGATCAAAATCTGATCAGAGTCTGGTTAGCATAATCGGACCGCTTTTCTTAGATGGAGAGAAAACGGTCGTGTGACCTTACCCAAAACAGGAGTACGGATAACTTTATACAGCAGTACTGAGCAGTGTAGATGTTCATCTGGCATTGGATTGAGGTAAAACACTTACTAGAAAACATGCAGCACAGGTCGGCAAATGTGTCTCTCAGCCTGTTCTCTCTGTCTCTATTTGCTCTGCTCCTTATGTGACGCTCACAGCCCTCACCCTGGGAAGTGGGGTTACTCGGAGCCGGGCCTCTTGCTGGTGTTAGGGGGATGCAGTCGTGGCCTAGACCCGTTCCGTGCCCAGGGCGGTCACTTTAAAAAGATGTAATGGGCTTTCAGGGTTGAGTGGTAATTCGACTACGCCACCACGAGCGCTGCTGCAGTCCTCTGAGGCGGGATGTTGTGGCAGCCGTCGTTGATACTACTCCCCACAGGCGGAGCAGGGCCTCAGGGCAGAGACAAGGATGGAGGGACTTGTAGTGTGGGATGTCTGGTGCTGTGCGGTGCAGAAATAAAGAGTCCGGAGGCCATAGGGGTTGACTTCCAGGGTTTTTACTCACAGTAGAGAGTGCAGCTGCAAGGCTTCTCCCTGCTCCTCACGAAGTTCTGCGGTCACCAGGGACGGGGGTCTGACAATCTCCGAGTAATTCAGGCGCTTAATCAGGACCCCGCACCAGAGCGTTCCTAGACTTTTCCCACTAGGCCCTCTCCTGTCCGTGTGTGTTGCGTGAGCTAAGGCCGGGTCTCCCTCTGGACTATGCACAGAACAAGGGTACGGGTGGCGACTCTGCTTCGCCCGTTACCCGGTGGGATCCTCAGGGCCTGCCGGGCTTCCCTGACTAGGACGTAAAGTAACAAAGTCAGGTACCGCGGGCCGGTACCCCTCTTGCAGCCGGAATCCCTCTGACTTGATCAGAATAGCGAGGACAGGTGGCGTATACTGCTCCGTCTGCATCCTCCCGGGATCCTTTTGCCTGTGGAGCTTTTCTCCTCTACTCCCCTCCAGGCCATCTTGGGTAGGGACCTTGACCGGGTAGAGACAGCCGTTAACTCTTGCCTGCTCCTCGCCTCAAGGCCAGAGCACGAGAACCGTGCCCCCATTAACTGCAGGTTCACACAGAAAGCCACGTTCAGTGATGAAGATCACAATCAAAAGACCCTAAGCCCAAGATGGCTGGCTATTAAATATGAATTTTGCGGTGTAACCTCTAAGTGTGTCCTCCAGCCTCACCCACTACATGGTTCCCCCTATCTTTTGGTTCCCCCATCTCCTCTTATCCTGGCTGGGACAGCACCCTGGTGCATATTAGCCCCCCCTCAGGTGGGAGAGGTGTAGTTTTGGATGCTGAGGTGGGGTCCTGACAGCTGCACCATCCTTACCTCGAAGGAGAGATACCACACCTCATTAAAGAGATGCAGTACCCCTGTGGCGACCGAACCCTCAGGGGCACCACACTTACTTCCCTCTCCATCAACTTTAATACAAAGAAAAAACCTGGGAGTCTGAACTGAAAGGTAAATTGATGCACATGCAAAATGTAAATGCATGTTCACATAAGGCCATTAGACAGAAAAAAAACAAAGACAAAAGCTAAATACACTAATACCTAAAAGTAAATGAATAAATCGCACAGTGAATAGAAATAATGATAAATAATAAAGGGTATTTAGTTAACATAAATTTTGATCAAAATAACGTAAAAGCCATCCCGCCACGTCGCGGCAACCCTTATGGGACAGTCCTAACTCTAATATTAAAACCTTACCATTTGTCAAGTGACATACATATGGATAAGGGCAGAGAGACTGAACCTTTAGTAGAAGTATGGACCTGAGAAGCAGAATGAACCTTTCAACTCAGACAAAGGGCGGCCACACTCTTATATGCACTACTGCACATTAGACTACAAAGGAAAAACCTGGGAGTCTGAACTGAAACGTAAATTGATGCGCATGCAAAATGTAAATGCATGTTCACATAAGGTCATTAGACAGAAAAAAAACAAAGACAAAAGTGAGATGGGAGGTAGCACATAGGGTAGTGTGAATAGTATGAATTTAGGAAAAAAGAGGATATAAGAGATATAACAATTATAAGATGAAAAATCCATCCTAAAAGCGGCCTCTGTATGTGGTAAACACAAGATAAAATGAGGGGATATGTGACAGTGGCGCTAGAAGGATCTTGCTAGCAGGATTGCTGCGAATTCAGAGGCAATACCACAGTTTGCCCTGCAAGAAATCAACACCAATGAATTCTATCTTGAATTCTCCTCAAATACCAGTTCCCAGCAGGTCAATTTTCTGGACATAAATATTTTCATTGAACAAGGCCAATTACACACATGAACCTTCTCCAAACCAATGGATGTCAATAGTTTTATCCCTTTGGACAGTTGTCATCTCCCAAATTGGCTACTGAATACACCCAGAAGCCAATATATGCAACTACACAGTGTTATGAGGACGGTTGCAAACAACTTTATTAATAATGGAAAGCAACCGAACGCGGGGTCCGCGATGCAGCCTGGAAGACTGCGGCCGAACACCTTCCGGGTAAGAAGGTAAAACAACGAACTAATATATAAGTCCCTTCAGTGTTACCTCACACCGAGACGGGAAAAGGAATTCACACTATCTCCGTTAACTGCACAAGAGATGTGCAGCAAATACTGTAGCCATAGCCCTGTTAACTGCACAGAGGCTACGCAGCAGGTGCTAGGAAGTGTGTGTAACTCAGGCCGGCGTATTTGTGCTCCCAGCCGGTGTGCTACCGGACTGCAGAGTAACACTCCACGTGCTTAACAGGCGGTGACAGGAATACGGAGTCCGCAGTCTGCTCGGGGCATATAGCGACCCCCTTGTCGAAGATAGACTGACGAACAGAACTACCTGCCTCCCTCCATCTAAGACTGCCTATCCCCAGCTAAACCTGCCTGTCCGAAGCTAGAGTAGCAAGAGAGGACGTGGAGCTCAAACAGACCAGCGTCCACACATGAACACAACCTTAGCTCAATGATCAGAGCGCACCGCCATGTTTGTGGACGGGCTATTTAAAGACTAAGCCCTGCCAACTGTCGCATTATTGGTCGCACTACTGATGACATCACCCGAGGCCAATCAGGCGGTGCCAGATCACCGGATCAGCTGACACCAAAGCACCAGTCACGGTCCGCTATGTCACGGGCATGCTCAGTGCAGTGCATCCTGGACTTAGGCTGTAGCAGCTCTTGTTCCCCTCCACAACCTATGCTTAACACTGCTAGGAACAAGGCCGTGAGAGATAGCCTGTACTTCTTGTGCACTGGCTAGGCGTTGAGACCGACAGTGATGCTAAGCAGCATCTTCCCTGGCTGGACCAGAATAGGAGACCACAGATGATTCTGACCCAATTTCAGGTCCAGCAACTGCCTGATGCCTAACATTATTCCCCCTTCTAACATCCCCCTCCACTTGATGCTCATATTCCTTAATGAGCAGGGGAGCATGAATGTGGTCCCCCGGTTCCCAGACGCAAACCTCAGATCCATGGCCCCTCCAGTGTACCAGATAATATTTTTCCTGCAAACCAATTTAGACCCCACAATCGCCTGCATCTCGAGATCATCACCCCTGGTGTCTGAAGCCGGTTGGGCTTCAGAGAATTTTGTCAGGTGAACGGGCTTAAGGAGCGACACATGAAAAGTGTCATGCATCACCAGGTGTCACGGTAATTGTAAACGGTACACTACGGGATTTAGTTGGGCCAAAATTTTGAAAGGACCAATAAAGCGGGGGGCAAACTTAGCAGATTCCCCGCGTACTTTGATATTGCGAGCCGCGAGCCACATTCCGATAGAATACGGGGGCTGGACGATGAAGAGTATCAGCCGACTCTCTCATCCGATTCTTGGACGTCAATATAGCATCCTGGGTATGGTCCTAAACCTGCCGCGCCTCCAGAGCCCAATCTCTGACCCCAGGTTCCACAGAGGGAACTGGCATAGGAACCAGAACGCGCGAATGTTGGCCATTATTCAGAAGAGGCGGTGTCTGATCTGTGGAATCCGCCACGGATAACGGATGAAGGAGACCAGCCGGCCTTTGACGGGATGATTTATCGCTCGCACAGGAGACACACGCTAGAACATATTCCTTAATGTCCTGGCGCCACCGGTGCCACCAATATGACGGTTGGAGAAACTTTGTGGTACGTTTGACCCCAAAATGTCCTCTGATCTTAGAGGCATGTGCCCAGGAGAGCACCTCATTTTGTAGATTAGGAGGAACGAACATCCTCCCAGAAGGAACCTGGTTTAGGGACACTGGAGCCACCATCCGCATACTTCCCGAAGGAATGGTAAGCCTGGGCTCGTCATCATCCTAAACCGTATCCATGGACCGGGACAAAGGGTCTACCCGAGGGTTCTTTTTGATTTAATCTGACAAGACCTGGATCTCGGGGACAGACAGAGGATCCGTGCCGGGGACCAAATCAATAGGACAGCCATACGGTCAGCTGCGAGGTAAATTGTCTGCAGCCTTTTTGGGAAAGACATCCGCAAAAGTCTGATATTGCACAGGGAGAGCGGCCAAGTCGGTAGAAGGCTCAGAGACTACCCTCCGGGTGGCTGTAACCATACACCGAGACACACAATTCTCACTCCAGTCAATGTGTGGAGTGTGACAACGTAACCATGGAAGACCCAATAGCACCTCATCCAATCCACCGGGAATAATAAGAAAAGAGACAACCTCCCAGTGACCCTGAGGGAACGACATGGTGAGGGGAATCGACTGGTGAGTGATTTGCGTGTCCAGCAGTGAACCGTTGACTACCCTAATGTTCATTGGTTTTGGCAGTAACTCCATAGCAATGGCGTGCTTCTGGGCAAACGTAGATGATAAAAAATTGCCATCGGCGCCAGAATCCACCCACGCCCTGGCAGTAACCATAGTTGTTCCGAAGAACAACGTCACCTCGTACAATAATTTGGAGGAAGAAGCCCCGGAATCTAACACACCTCCTCCAACGGCGGTTAGAAACACTCGTTTTCCCGACCGCTTGGAACCCTTATTAATGGGGTACTCCAAGGGATGTGCAGGTCGGGGACAAGAGGGGTTAGACTCAGACTGGGATACATCCATAGCCTCAGGCTCCGGGTCGGAAGTCGCGGGTTTGGAAATGGGTCTAATGAATGAAGGTGCCAACCTAAACTGAGGTCTGGAGACCTCCAGCTCTAACTTGTGTTCTGCATGACACAAATCTATTCGGTTAGCGAGAGAGATTAATTCTTCCAGGGAGGTTGGAATCTCTCTGGTAGATAGAGCATTTTTAATATGCCCAGCCAGACCCTTCCAGAACACCGGGATTAAAGACCGCTCAGAGCAATCCAATTCAGCCGCTAAGGTTCTGAACTGGATGGCATAGTGGCTGGCGGTGGCCGAACCCTGGACTAACGCAAGAAGCTTAAGAGCCGTATCATGCGTGACCTGAAGACCTAGGAAAACATTTTTTTTAGGGCTGTAAGAAAGAGACCCGCATTAGCCACTACCGGGTCACTCCGCTCCCACAGAGGTGTAGACCACTCCAAGGCCCTGTGAGAAAGTAGCGGGATGACAAAACCCACTTTGGCCCTTTCGGAGGGGAACCGTGCCTCCATAATCTCCAAATGAATGGAGCACAGATTAATAAAACCTCTGCAGGATTTGCTGTCACCAGAAAAATTTTCCAGTAGAGCAAAACAGGGTAATGGGGCAATTGCAGCTGCCGCAGCATTCACCGCAGCCGTGTTAACCAGATTGGCCGCCTGAGAAGCTGCCTGGGTAGCTACTGCAGTGATATCAGCCACCGGGGAAGCTTGTTCCAGAGTCCTAAGTCTGGCCTCAAGTTGCTGTATATAGCGCTGCAGTTGCTTGTTGTCAGCCATGTTCGGCAAGACCCTGGCACTCTGATGCTGTTATGAGGACGGTTGCAAACAACTTTATTAATAATGGAAAGCAACCGAACGCAGGGTCCGCGATGCAGCCTGGAAGACTGCGGCCGAACACCTTCTGGGTAAGAAGGTAAAACAACAAACTAATATATAAGTCCCTTCAGTGTTACCTCACACCGAGACGGGAAAAGGAATTCGCACTATCTCCGTTAACTGCACGAGAGATGTGCAACAAATACTCTAGCCGTAGCCCTGTTAACTGCACAAAAGTGAGATGGGAGGTAGCACATAGGGTAGTGTGAATAGTATGAATTTAGGAAAAAAGAGGATATAAGAGATATAACAATTATAAGATGAAAAATCCATCCTAAAAGCGGCCTCTGTATGTGGTAAACACAAGATAAAATGAGGGGATATGTGACAGTGGCGCTAGAAGGATCTTGCTAGCAGGATTGCTGCGAATTCAGAGGCAATACCACAGTTTGCCCTGCAAGAAATCAACACCAATGAATTCTATCTTGAATTCTCCTCAAATACCAGTTCCCAGCAGGTCAATTTTCTGGACATAAATATTTTCATTGAACAAGGCCAATTACACACACGAACCTTCTCCAAACCAATGGATGTCAATAGTTTTATCCCTTTGGACAGCTGTCATCTCCCAAATTGGCTACTGAATACACCCAGAAGCCAATATATGCAACTACACAGTGTTATGAGGACGGTTGCAAACAACTTTATTAATAATGGAAAGCAACCGAACGCGGGGTCCGCGATGCAGCCTGGAAGACTGCGGCCGAACACCTTCCGGGTAAGAAGGTAAAACAACGAACTAATATATAAGTCCCTTCAGTGTTACCTCACACCGAGACGGGAAAAGGAATTCACACTATCTCCGTTAACTGCACAAGAGATGTGCAGCAAATACTGTAGCCATAGCCCTGTTAACTGCACAGAGGCTACGCAGCAGGTGCTAGGAAGTGTGTGTAACTCAGGCCGGCGTATTTGTGCTCCCAGCCGGTGTGCTACCGGACTGCAGAGTAACACTGTACGTGCTTAACAGGCGGTGACAGGAATACGGAGTCCGCAGTCTGCTCGGGGCATATAGCGACCCCCTTGTCGAAGCCAGACTGATGAACGGAACTACCTGCCTCCCTCCATCTATGACTGCCAATCCCCAGCAAAACCTGCCTGTCGGAAGCTAGAGTAGCAAGAGAGCACATGGAGCTCAAACAGACCAGTGTCCACACATGAACACAACCTTAGCTCAATGATCAGAGCGCACCGCCATGTTTGTGGGCGGGCTATTTAAAGACTAAGCCCTGCCCACTGTCACATTATTGGTCGCACTACTGATGACGTCACCCGCTGCCAATCAGGCGGTGCCAGGTCACCGGATCAGCTGACACCAAAGCACCAATCGTGGTCCGCCATGTCACGGGCATACTCAGAATAGTGCATCCTGGACTTAGGCTGTAGCAGCCCATGTTCCCCTCCACAACCTATGCTTAACACTACTAGGAACAAGGACCCAAGAGACAGCCTGTACTTCTTGAGCACTGTCTAGGCGTTGGGACCGTAGGCAATTCTAAGCAGCATTCGCCCCGGCTGGACCAGACTGGGAAACCACAGATGATTCTGACCCAATTTCAGGTCCAGCAACTGCCTGACACCTAACACACAGGAACTGTTCCAAAAGAAATTACTTCGAAGATGAAGCAAAAACTCTGACAAAAAAAGTCTTAGAAAAAGGTGACCAAGAAAAGTTTTTGCAAACCGCACACAAAGCCGTCTCCGATATGATGCGCCCCCAGGGCCGTGGGGTACTCGGCAGCCAGGCCTCTGGTCTTTGCTTTGGGGAATATCACGGTGGCTGGCCCGTTCCGTGGCCCAGGGCGGTCAACAAAAGCAAAAGGGGGAATCTATTACATGGTATTAATACTGTTTATATAGAGTTTGTGGATTGTTCGTGACGCCACCTGTGGATTGCAGCTAAAGGGAGCCACCACTGCGGAGCAGTCCGCTGGAGCTGGTGTTACGGCAGCAGTGATGGTGTGGCTCTCCACAGGTAGAGCTAGCTCCAGGGCAGTGTAGGGGTAGAAATGGTGCGTTGCGCTGGGCGTTGTAGTGCAGGGAGGGAAAGATGGCGCAGATGAAAGAATGGACGGAGGCAGTGCAGTGCAGTCATCCAAGGTTTTTACTCACAGTTCTTTATGACAGTTCCACAGGTGCACTGTACAGGTGTCAGCCTCCCACGTCGCTCTGCGTTCACCAGGCAGGGGTTCAGCACTTCCTCAGGAAAATTAGGAGTACTTGACAGAACCCCGCTTTCTTGTGTTCCTAGCTAGACACATTCCCCCCTGGTATAACACAGCACATCCGCGGGCTGGAACAGAGCAAAAACAAGGCAATTTAAACACACAAATTTTTAAGAATGCATTCGCATAGAAGATTGTAAACTTTCTTCCCTTTATGGGAGGCGCATTACTTTAACGTTGCAGGTTATATTATCAAAACAATTTAAAACTTTTCAAGCAAGATTCCAGTGAGATCCCAAACAGGGTGTCCCTCTCACTGGTCAAGGTGCAAATTCAGCAGCATGAGGGACCCATCCAAAAACCCTCAACGTAGGCCCTTGGCGTGGCTGCAGGGCATAGGTGATCCAGGTGTTGGACCACGTCTTCCGCCACGCCAAACGGATTTTTGTTCTGAGGTCATATGTTGCAGTTTATAAAACCAATAGGGGGCACTTTAACAAGTGCAAACTATTTACAGTAAAGTTTTTCGGTCATTCACCGTCCACAACCTATTGCCTTTATACCCTTACGGGTAACTAAAGTGCACACAACAATAATGATGTACCCTTACGGGTAACTATGAACAGTCCAGTCCCACCTACTTTCCTAGTAGTGGTATCCCCACCGGAGATATTCCTGGTATTTGCCGACTGACCCGGCCAGGTCATCAGCCTCAGGCTGCGGGGGCAGGTCTTCATCCTCCTGGAACACGTGGTGAACTTGGAGGGCATACCACCCGCGTTCTCCATGGTGCCTGGTATAAGAGACATAATCACCAGGGTACAGGTTCCGGTCGGGTGGCCCTGTTCTAGATGTGACTCGACGTCCCGCCAGTTTACAAAGATGTCCCTGATAGGGTTGGGGTTGCGTATGAAACCAACCCCACCCAGCCTCCAAGTCGAACTTGACGACCAGCCCCTCTTCACGGGGACTGGAATGTGCCGATTCCGCTTGGCGGACTTGGGTCTTTGCGGCCTTGTTCCGGGCCTCTATCCGCTCGCAGCGCACCCGACGGGTACGCCGCTCTTTCTCCAGTTGGAGGAGCTCTCGCCTGCAGAACTCCTCTCTCTGCAGGGCTTGAGCCTGGGTTTCGCGCGGGAACCCCATCAGGTCCCCCCCCGGTTGTCCCACCTGAACTCTTCTCCTCCTGGGCAGGCAACCGGGGGCGCTGGTGTCGGTGTCAGTGGGGGTCGTTGCTGGTCCTCCACTGTTGCGGACCAGTCAAACGTGGCTTGCCCGTATGCCCACGCGGGTGCAGGGGCTGGTGGTTCCAGGAGCGTGTCGAGCAGCAGCAGGCCCTTGGGGATGGCGCCCGGGAATAGAGGTTCCGGGCCCAGAAGCGGCTCCAATGCGTACGCGCCCGGGGACAGAGGGTGTTGCAGGAGGCCCAGGAGCAGGTCAGCGCACTCAGCGCTCGGGACAGGGGAACTCTTCCTACCTGCTCCTGTGCTGCACGCGGCCTCCTGACGCTCGTCTGGCTCCGCATCGGCTGGGGTGCCGCTGGTGGCACTCGATGCTGGCTGCCGCCGAGCGGCCATCTTCGCCAGCAGCTCCTTCTTCCACCTGGCGACCGCTGCTCTCTGAGCCTCTTCCATCTGTTGGCTCAGCTCCTGGATCTCGCGCTGGAGGAATTCCGCATCCTCCAGGGACATTTTGACAACCGCTCCCTCCTGGGTGAGGGGGGTCACTTGCTGCAGGCCCGAGGCAGAGGGTTGATCCTGGCCTCCTTCCATTCTGGCTGCCGGGTGTGACCTGTCTAGACTTGTCCAGACCACACCTTGTCTCCATCGCTTCTCTCTTTCTCCCCTCCCTTTTCGGGGATGGTTCCTTGGCAGCCTGCTGTTGGTCACTCCTTGGGACGTCCTTCCCGTCTTGACGGACACATCTACACGGACGGTCACAATTGTAAGGGGCGGGCTGTACTTATGGCGCCACTCTGGGACCCGACCCACGATGGGAGGTTCCACACTGTTGTCCTTTATCACGCACATAATGGCGTCCGTTCTTCTGATGTAGTAAAACAGTTCTTTTAGGCGCACAATACCCGGTGATAATGGGCTGGTTACTAATTCTGTTTGTGAAGCCAGAGATGACGCGCCCCCAGGGCCGTGGGGTACTCGGCAGCCGGGCCTCTGGTCGTTGCTTCGGGGATTATCACGGTGGCTGGCCCGGTCCGTGGCCCAGGGCGGTCAACAAAAGCAAAAGGGGGAATCTATTACATGGGATTAATATTGTTTATATAGAGTTTGTGGATTGTTCGTGACGCCACCTGTGGATTGCGGCTACAGGGAGCCGCCACTGCGGAGCAGTCCTCTGGAGCTGGTGTTACGGCAGCAGTGATGGTGTGGCTCTCCACAGGTAGTGCTAGCTCCAGGGCAGTGTAGGGGTAGAAATGGTGCATTGCGCTGGGCATTGTAGTGCAGGGAGGGAAAGATGGCACAGATGAAAGAATGGACGGAGGCAGTGCAGTGCAGTCATCCAAGGTTTTTACTCACAGTTCTTTATGACAGTTCCACTGGTGCACTGTACAGGTGTCAGCCTCCCAAGTCGCTCTGCGTTCACCAGGCAGAGGTTCAGCACTTCCTCAGGAAAATTAGGAGTACTTGACAGAACCCGACTTTCCTGTGTTCCTAGCTAGACTGTCTTCGCTCTAGGTCTTTCTCCTTCCTACCCTGCGCTTCCCCACTCTCAATCCCATTCGGGTGCTCTGAAGTCCCTCCTGTCTTGGACCTGCTTGACCCTCATGGGGATTAGAATGAGGCTTGACCCGGACCTGCTTGACCCTCACGGGGATTAGAATGAGGCTTCGGCAACTGACTATATAAGCCAGAAGCCTCCGGTTTTCCCAGCCGAGACCTGGAGTAACACGACTGGACCAGGGGCCGGTCCCTTTCTTGCGGCCTGATCTCTCCTGCCTCCTGGCAGTTTCGGGCGTATGGGTGGCTTCTTGGTCTTTCTGTACCCCTGGGGTCCCTTCTGTAGATCGGAGCCCTACTCCTCTGCTCCCCTCCTGGGCCTCTATCACTAGGCCCCACTTGTGGAGCAGAGCTCCTAAAGAGACTCTGCTCCCGGACTGACTGTCCTTACTCTTCTCCTTGACTGACCTGCCTCCCTAAGATGGCTTCCCTTTATATATCTATTACTTCCTCCACCCACACCCAGTACTGGTTCCCCCTAACTTTGGTTCCCCCTTCTCCAGCCAGGGACGGGGCAGCACACACAGTGCATATCGCCCTTCCAGCCGGCCTGGAGGAGTGTAGTGTTGAGTGCAGGTGTTGGGGTTCCGGGCAGCATTACCTCCTTACCTGAGAGAAGGAGACACCACACCTCTGGGTGAGGTGCAGTAACTCTGTGGCGACTGAACCCTCAGGGGCGCCACACGATACACCAAGGGAAAACCTCCTGATTAACAAAAGCCCATAAAATTCTGGACAGGATAACATCCTAACTGATCTCCCAATCATTACTAAGTTTATTGCCAACACGCATCTCCTCAAAAATATTGTGAGGAAACACTGGAATATTTTGAAAGATGATAAAATAATAGGTGATCAAATACCATCACAACCAAAATTCATCTTTAAAAAGGCAAACAACCTGGGCATTATTGTCGCCCCTTCAGTCAAAAATCCCTCAAAAGAGGCCCCCCAGCACACTGAACATTTTCTCTTCAACAACCTAAAAGGCTTTTTTCCATGAAAAAGATGTTCCGTTTGCAAAATTCTATGCAGAAACACAAAACCATTAAAAATTATAACAACGAATTCCCTATTATGAATTTCATCACATGCTCTACTAAGGGAGTCATATATGGTCTCAGATGCCCATGTCACAAATTATACATTGGACGTGCCAGGCGACCAATGCATGTAAGAATTAATTAACATCTCAGGAACATTAGGAATACATTTACAGGCCACCCCCTCTCATTACATTATTTAACAAAACATGGGAGAAAAATTCAGGGCACAAAGATAATAGGCATTCAAACGGTGCCAAAACATTGGTGACAGGGCGACCATCTAAAACTCATGTCCCGGATTGAAAGTCAATGAATTTTCAATTTGGACACACTAAAACCCAGAGGGCTGAGCAGTGAGATAGAGTTATTTGCATTCAATGATTAAAAAGACCGCCCACATCAGGAATTAGCTTATATAAGAAGCAGAGAAATCACCCAGGACCATCTCTGAAGAAGGAAACCGCATTTGTTTCCGAAACGCGTTGAAATTTTGGTCCTCTTAGCTATCCTTAGCTGCTTCATCAGGAGATCATCACGTGACAGTGACGTCACATCAGGTCCTGCTAGTTCTGCCTGTCTCACCACAAGCAAGCGCGCCAATGAGCAATATATCACCGAAGCACGAGTTACCGGCCGGGACTCTGCTTCACCACACTACCAGCCAGAATCGCCTCTCGTGCCTTCCCTCAGGACTCTCGGACACCGCCGAGGGAAATCACCACTACAGCCACGCACTGATGGCATATTCACCAAAGCAGTTGTATCCTACTCACGCTGCACTAAGGTATTGCAAGCACTGCAAATGCTACGCACGGACTGAGCACCTACAGGAGGTAAGACTCTCTTCACAGGTATCGCCAATACTGATGACTGCGCATTGCATTTAGACCGCGGCATCTGATAGTGGAAACTTCCCCTGTGCGCCTCTCTCTCTCCTGCAGCAGCCGCAACAGTATCACGCTGCTACAAGGGTCCACTAGGAATAATTTATGCCCGCACTGCCAATCCTGGAAATAGGCATACCATACCATATGTAATGCAGGTGCCGGAATACAACGCGCAGAGACACAAGGCGAGGACAGTCAGAGATGAATATAAACAGTTTATAGATATATATATATATATATATATATATATATATATATATATATATAACAGGTATTCTGAACAAGGAAATGGCAATAGGGATAATGAACAGTAATTTGAAATATTAACGAAATACGAAGTCTCTCAAGGTAGTGTGGTGCACCCAATCATGGGAGTCACCACATCAGTTCTTTAACTCTGCATATTGCCCTAGCGGGGATCACCGGTTATTCCCGCTAGGCCGAAAGTCTTTTCCGGACAAAGTCAATTAAATCACGTTTAGCTTCTTCTGCCCCAACCGTTCCCCTCCCAACCTGAGTACATAAACCCAACTGGCCCTGGTACCATGAGTGAACAGTAGATGTGACGGCCCTGTTCACGTATCCAGCTCCTCTGCTTTCACTGGCGTGACTTTCCTGGCTCAGCTATCTCCCAACTCCTGTCTTCCTGGTCATTAGAGGCAATCTCTCAAGCCGTGGATGGGGGGGTCCAGACCTCGTCTGTCAGCGGGCGACGTCGGGTTCCGCGAACTTGACTCGCCCCCTGGGCCGTGGGGCACTCGGATCCGGGCAATAGGGGGAACGATGGGAGTAGTAGTGGCAACCCGGTTCCGTGGCTCAGGGTGGTCAGGCCAGTGTTAGTCCGTTATGTGTTATTAATTATGTCCGACTACGCCACCCGTGGATTGCGGTTATTAGGAACCGCCGCTGCATGCAGACCGCTGGGGCTGATGAGGTGTGCAGCTAGGGTAGTGTGACTCCCCACGGGAAGAGTGCGGCCCCAGGGCAGTATAGTGGATGGTGGGAGTGATGGTAGTGAGAGTCCCAGTGAGGATAGTGCTGGAGGAGCAAGGAGCACACAGACAACAGGTTGCAGTCCAGGGTCTTTACTAAACAGGTAAACTGACCCACATACAGTCCCAGCTAGGAGGGGACCTGGATGTCTGAGAGCAACGGGGAAATTGGCCCTGGTCAGGGTGAGGGTGTAGGCCTACCGTGCTTTCTGCGCTCCTTCTGGCTATCTCCTCCTAATAGGGTAACAGCCCACGTTTCCGAGCTTCCCGTGTATTCTCGCCTGTATGGCCTGCGACGTGGGTTCCTTTCTGCTCCCAGCCTTGTACGGCTTTACTGGTCCCTTCGGTTGTGGCAGGACCTCCAGGCTTCTTAGGCCAAGGAAAGTACAGTCCCTTGCGAACTGGTTCTCTGCTGGGGGATGTGGAATCCTTCCAGCCTCAGACACCAAAGTCTGGTAGATTAAGTCTGTTATCTGCCAAGACAGGCTTGCTTCGCCTCTTGTCTCTGGCTTGTGGCTCTCCTCCTGCCACACTTCCTCTTAGGTGCAGTGCAACTCTCTGTCCCTGCTCTGCTGAGACACGTCTCAGTCCTGAGACAGGTCATCTGGTTCTCACTAACCCTGCCCCCAGTACCAGCTTTTATAGGGGCAGCCAGCTCCCCCTACTGGCCTGAGACAGGAGGCATTGCATGCTAATGTTCCTCTGACTAGAGAACCTCCCCCCTGCTCTCAGACACAGCTTTAATTACACTTGTGGCATCCAGGTCAGGGTGACACATTCCCCCCTAGTGAAATTTAGTACTCCGGGACTAAACAGTAAACAAAGATAATATACATAACAATAAAACATTAGTATACAAGTGACGCACAGATTGAGTTCTTAAGGTCACAGTGTGGTCTGTAACCGGGTGTCCATATCACCAGCACAACGGGGAGCCTTAACCAGGTGGGGGTTTGTCCTACCCCAAGTCCTTCACAGTCTTAGTTCATTCCTTGGTTAGGCTCCGAACGCAGTCCATACAAGGTCCCGGTTATACAAAGCCATAACCTTTGAGTCCTTACGGTAGCTGCAAGAAACTGAAACAGAGTATTACCAAACATGCATGTAACTTTGCAAACGATTCAACATTTGGCAACAGGGTTATTTACACTTTTAGTACACTCTATATTCTCCAGCGAGCGGGTATCTGCCCCTTTGTGCTCCTGGTTGACCTACGTAGCCCACTGTCTGGTGATGGACCAACCTGGCTTTCCCCACTAGCGTTAGGGGTACAGCTACCAGCTGTGTGTAAAGGTAGGGCAGGCAGCTGTCTGCGGGTCCTTTGGCTTACCGCAGGCATGGCAGGCTCACTGTCAGCAGAGGGTTGACTCTCCTGGGCTGCTGGTACAGGCTCTTCTGCCTCTGGAACCGCTTGCTCCTCTTCACCTTCCGGCTCTGGTGTTGGTTGTTGCTGTGCCGGTTGCAGGAAATGCAGGACGGGAACCACTATGGCATCATTTATGCGAGTCCAGGACTGAGGGAACTCTCCGAGAACGGTGCTGATCATTTCTTCCTTGTCCTCTGCGGGTTCAAGGTCACTCTGATCCTCTTCTGCACTACGGAGTTGCTCGGGGCACCTTTTGAGGTGGTCTCTGGAGACGACACTAGTGGTTTCTCCTCCGTCCTTGGTGATTACGCACACCTTTGGGTTGTCGTGGTCAGACTGCAGTACGGTGTAGGGTTCCCTTTCCCACTGGTCGTCCAACTTATGTAGCCTTCTCTTCCACTTCAGGACTTGCTCACCAGGTTCTAGGGGACCAGCAGGGGCGTGTTGATTGAAGAGTTTTTCTTGCTTCTCTCTCACCTGGGCCAGGCTCTTCTCCACACTCTCCTGTACCTTCTTGTACTGCAGTTGCCTTTCCGTATCCCAGTCCGCATCCGGGGAGGTGTCCTCAGGTATTAGGACTCCCATCTCCAGGTCTACGGGCAGCTTACCTGGTCTAGCTCGCATCAGGTAAGCTGGGGTGCAGTTTGTAGCGTTCACCGGGATGTTGTTGTACATGTCTACCAGGTCCGGCAATTTTTATGGCCACAGGCTGCGTTCCTCCAGGGGCAACGTCTTCAGGAGATCAATGACTATATTGTTCATCTTCTCACACATCCCGTTGGTTTGGGGGTGGTAAGGCGTTGTCCGTATTTTCTTACAGCCATAGAGGTTGCAGAACTCCTGGAAGATTTCAGCCTCGAACGCTGGACCCTGGTCTGTCAGGACCTGTTCCGGATACCCGTGTGGACGGCAGAAGTATTGCTGGAAGGCTCTGGCCGCTGTTTGGGCTGTCAAGTCCTTTACCGGGACCACCACTAGAAAACGGGAATAGTGGTCCACGATTGTCAGGGCATAGATGTATCCTGACCGGCTGGGAGCCAATTTGACATGGTCCAGAGCTACCAGCTCAAGAGGCTGCGTGGTGACGATGGGCCTCAAGGGTGTCTTCTGGCTGGTACGGTCCTTCCTCCTTAGGTGACAAGTGCCACAGTCTCTGCACCATTTTTCCACAGCTCCTCTCATGCCGACCCAAAAGAACCTTCCTTTTAGTAGGAACTCCAGTTTCTTCCAACCGAAGTGTCCCGCTCTGTCATGGTAAGCCCCCAGGACCATAGCTGCATCTCGCCTTGGGACCACGACTTGCCAGGTCAGCTCGTGCGTCCGGTGGTTAGCAATCCTTCTGCACAACTTGCCTTCGTAGAGGAACAGCTTGCTCTTCTCCTTCCATAGCTGCTTGGCTTCCTCTGGGGCATCTGGATCTAGGCGGGCGTCTTCCCGGGTCAGCAGATCTTTCACCAGGCGGACTGCAGGGTCACTATCTTGGGTCTCGGCCCAGCTGTGGTGAGGTAGGGGATTCATCATCACTGTTGTTAGATCCTCCTCCTTCACGCGGTGAGAGTGTTGAGCGGCTCCATACCGGTGAAACGCGGGGAGTTCTACCTCCTCCAGCTCTTCTGGGTCTTCGTCGCCTTCAGGTAAGTGAGGCATCCTTGATAGGGCGTCCGCGTTGGCGTTGGTTTTGCCTGCCCGGTACTTGATCATGAAGTCATAGTTGGAGAGACGGGCCATCCACCGCTGTTCCAGGGCACCCAGTCTAGCATTGTCCAGGTGTGTCAACGGGTTGTTGTCCGTGTACACGGTGAACTTTGCGGAGGCCAGGTAATGCTTGAAGCGTTCCGTCACGGCCCACACCACCGCCAAGAATTCTAGCTTGAAGGAGCTGTAATTCTCCGGGTTCCTCTCGGTGGGCCTCAGCTTCCGGCTGGCGTATGCGATCACCCGTTCTCTGCCCTGTTGGTTTTGGGACAGTACGGCTCCCAGTCCCACATTACTGGCGTCTGTGTGGAGAATGAAAGGCTGGCCATAATCAGGGTAGGCCAGGATCTCATCCCCTGTGAGGGCCATCTTTAGCTGGCGGAAGGACTCCTCTTCCGGTTTATCCCACTTGAAGGGTGGCTTTTGACTTCTGGACTTGGACTGTCCGATCAGGAGGACCTGCATAGGAGCTGCCATCTTAGTGAACCCGGGGATGAACCTTCGGTAGTAGCCTACCAACCCGAGAAACTGTCTCACCTCTTTGATGTTCAAGGGGCTTGGCCAGCTCTTGATTGCCGTGACCTTGTCAGGGTCGGGGGCCACTCCTTCCGCGCTTACCACGTGCCCTAGGTACTGGACCTTTGGTTTCAGCAGGTGACACTTCGATGGTTTCACCTTCAGGCCATAGCCTGCCAGGGCTTCGAACACCTCGGCCAGGTGCTTTAGATGGTCCTCGTAGGTCTTCGAATAGACGATCACGTCGTCCAGGTAAAGGAGGACCGTCTCGAAGTTTCGGTGCCCTAGACAGCATTCCATCAGCCGCTGGAAGGTCCCTGGTGCGTTGCAGAGCCCGAAAGGCATGCAATTGAATTCGCTCAGTCCCATCGGGGTGGTGAAGGCGGTCTTCTCCTTGTCAGCCTCTGCCACAGGAACCTGCCAGTACCCGCTAGTAAGGTCCAAAGTAGAAAAGAAGTTAGCTGATTTTAGTGCGGCTAAAGACTCCTCTATTATAGGCAGCGGATATGCGTCTTTGTGGGTGATACGGTTGATTTGTCTATAGTCCACACACATTCTCATGGTGCCGTCTTTCTTTTTCACCAGAACCAAGGGGGCTGCCCAGGGGCTACAGCTATCTCTAATGACCCCAGCTTCTTTCATCGCTCTTAGCATGCCCTTGGCGTTCTGATAATGTGCAGGAGGTACAGGTCGGTGTCTTTCTTTTATCGGTGGGTGGCTCCCTGTGGGGATGTGGTGCTCTATCCCTTTTACTCTGCCAAAATCTAGCGGGTGCTTACTAAAGACTCTCTCGTACTCCTGTACCACCCGGTAGACTCCTTGTTTTTGGTGCAGGGGAGTGGAGTCAGCACCCACATGGAGTTTCTGGCACCCGTCCTCCTTTTGTTTCTGGGAGCCATTACCCTCCGCCTGTGGAGATGGAGGCAAGGGTTCCACGGCCCTGATAGCTTTGTGTTCGACGACAAACAGTTTGGCGAGTGTAGCGTACCTGGGTAAGTGTACTTCCCTCTCCCCAATGTTGAGGATGCGGACGGGCACCCTCCCATGACGGACATCAACCACCCCCCGGGCTGTCAAAATGGTGGGCCTGCTGTCTGAGTACACGGGTTCTACCATGGCTTGGTAGTCTCTACCTCTCAACCCGATTGCAGTCCGACACCAGATCATCATTTCACTTTTGGGAGGCATGGAAATGGGGAATGGGTCACTCAGTCTTACGCTACCGATCTCACGACGGTCAATGTCCACAATAATCACTCCCTGTGCCGGCAGTTCAACTTTACCAATTTTAATGGTCATCTCCTTGAACCCCATCTGCGGCACGGGTAAGCCATTACTGGCGATGATGCTCAAGTTACTGTCTGGATACCGTGTGATATCAGCATCAGTCCAATACTGCTTAAAAAGTACATAAGGGATAGTGGTTACTTGTGACCCAGTATCCAGCAAGGCGCTCATGGGGATACCGACCAGCACCACGGGTAAAACCGGGCGCCCCCCAACGTACTTATCACGCCAATTATAAGGGCTTGGTGATCTTATGCCTGGGGGTTGGCCCTCTGCCCCAGGTTGGACCCGTTTAAATTACAGTACCTGGAAATGTGTCCGGGCTGGTTGCATCGACGGCAAATGGGCTGTCCATCCTCTGCGTAGCGGTCTGTGGGCCTCCCTCGGAACGACGGGATCCTCCTCTGTCGACGCCACGGGACACCCTCCGGACTTGAAGCCAGCTCGATGGGTCTTGACGGGTCCACTTGTAACGCCTGGACGGTCCTGGTCAACGCCGCGACGCTCCTGGTCAGCTCCTGGACTTGGTGGTGCAGGTCTTTCGACGGGGCTTGGTTCAGGGCCTGTGCATCAGCCTCCACGGAGTCCATAGAGGAGGGCGCCGCCTCCTGGTGGTAGGTGATAGCAGGGCGCCGGGGGTTTATAGCGCCACTGATTGCAGATTCACGGAGCACCCTTATGGCCCTGTCCTTAAATTGGGCAAAGGTCAGGTCGGGGTTCTGAAAGAACATGAGGCGCAGCTGAGCCCTGTGGGCACTGGACAGCAGACCTTCTATGAATTGTTCTGTTAGCAGCTTATCGGTTTCCTGCACACTGCCAGGGTCAGTTTGTTGAATAGCCCTCAAGGCTTCCTGCAGATTTAGGGCATAGTCTCTGATGCTGTCCTGTGCCCGCTGCTTACATCCATAGAACCTCATTTTAATTTCAGCGGAGGTACGTGTGTCAAAGGTACCCCGCAGCCGGGCCAGAATACCCTTCACAGTCCTTTTCTCCTCAGTGGGCCATGATTTTACCTCCCGCTGGGCTGCGCCAGTTAACTGCCCTGTTAATATGCTGACCTTCTGTTCCTCTGTCAGGGGGTAAACGTGGAACAAACTGTATAGCCTTTCCTTGAAGTCAGTTAGGGCATGGGGCTCCCCTGAGTATTTGGGCAGCCAGGCCGCTCCAGGGATGTAGGGCAGGGAAAAGGGCATCACCGCTGCTGCAGCTGCGTTGGTGGTAGTGGGGGCCTCTGTGTCCGACATCTTTCTCTCCCCTAGTTAAGCGTGGCCTACCTTCCGACGATCCTTTTCTGTAGGCCGCGGCTCCGCTGCTGCTGCTCTGGACGAGGACCTTGCGTCGTGTCCTGATGACGTCAGCGTCGCTCTCTCTCCCTTCCAGGACCTTGCGCAGCGTCGGTGCGTGGGGCGGAGCTTCGGATCTAGCGCGGTTTTGACGTCCATGCCCCTCTTCTTCCCGCGCGGCGTCCTGAAGATGGCGTCCGATAGCGGGAAGCAGCTGCGGATGGCGGGAAGACGGCAGAAGACGGCGGGAAACGGTCCAAGATGGCGTCTGATGGCGGGAATCGGCTCCGGATGGCGGGAAACTTCGCCACAGGCAAGGTACAAAAGTCTTTTTCAGGCACGCAGTACCCGGTGGTTGCGGGCACGAAATCCTGCCGACTACGCCAAAGCTGACTCGCCCCCTGGGCCGTGGGGCACTCGGATCCGGGCAATAGGGGGAACGATGGGAGTAGTAGTGGCAACCCGGTTCCGTGGCTCAGGGTGGTCAGGCCAGTGGTAGTCCGTTATGTGTTATTAATTATGTCCGACTACGCCACCCGTGGATTGCGGTTATTAGGAACCGCCGCTGCATGCAGACCGCTGGGGCTGATGAGGTGTGCAGCTAGGGTAGTGTGACTCCCCACGGGAAGAGTGCGGCCCCAGGGCAGTATAGTGGATGGTGGGAGTGATGGTAGTGAGAGTCCCAGTGAGGATAGTGCTGGAGGAGCAAGGAGCACACAGACAACAGGTTGCAGTCCAGGGTCTTTACTAAACAGGTAAACTGACCCACAAACAGTCCCAGCTAGGAGGGGACCTGGATGTCTGAGAGCAACGGGGAAATTGGCCCTGGTCAGGGTGAGGGTGTAGGCCTACCGTGCTTTCTGCGCTCCTTCTGGCTATCTCCTCCTAATAGGGTAACAGCCCACGTTTCTGAGCTTCCCGTGTATTCTCACCTGTATGGCCTGCGACGTGGGTTCCTTTCTGCTCCCAGCCTTGTACGGCTTTACTGGTCCCTTCGGTTGTGGCAGGACCTCCAGGCTTCTTAGGCCAAGGAAAGTACAGTCCCTTGCGAACTGGTTCTCTGCTGGGGGATGTGGAATCCTTCCAGCCTCAGACACCAAAGTCTGGTAGATTAAGTCTGTTATCTGCCAAGACAGGCTTGCTTCGCCTCTTGTCTCTGGCTTGTGGCTCTCCTCCTGCCACACTTCCTCTTAGGTGCAGTGCAACTCTCTGTCCCTGCTCTGCTGAGACACGTCTCAGTCCTGAGACAGGTCATCTGGTTCTCACTAACCCTGCCCCCAGTACCAGCTTTTATAGGGGCAGCCAGCTCCCCCTACTGGCCTGAGACAGGAGGCATTGCATGCTAATGTTCCCCTGACTAGAGAACCTCCCCCCTGCTCTCAGACACAGCTTTAATTACACTTGTGGCATCCAGGTCAGGGTGACACAAACTCACTCAGCACCGCAAGCAGGTTCCGACTGTCCTCAGTAGGCATAGCACTCGGGGCACATCTGTGAGGGATCCGGAGCTCATCCACCAGTTTCCGGCTGTGGCACCTCACAGGTCTCTGGCTTAGGCCTGCCACACGGGGCTTCTCAGCACGCAAGGAGCACGTCTGCTCCTCTCTGCTGCTTGGCGCCAAAAAACCCTCAGACTTGGCGCGCTGGCCTCTTATATTCAATAACTCCTTCCTGGAAGTCACCTGACTGGATCCAGCGTCTAAATCTGCTCCCCCTTCAACTTCCGCATGACTGTGCCTGACCAGCAGATGGCAATCTCTCTCCATCTTTGGAGCATCCTATAAGAATCCTCTTAAAGGCTGTCTTGCCTCCATTACACATATTGACTGAACATACTCTCCATATATCTGTGTCGCCCCTGAGAGTTCGGTCGCCACAGAGGTACTACATCTAGTGGTGCCTCACTCTCAGGTAAGGATGGAGTGCTGCCCGGGAAACTAACACCTGCATCCAACACTACACTACTCCAGGCCGGCTGGAAGGGCAAGACACATTGCTTTCTGATGAGCCCTGTCCCTGGCTGGAGTGGGGGGAACCACAAGTGAGGGGGAACCATGTAGTGGGTGTGGGTGGATGACGGAGTTTAGGGGAGCACTTATTAGAAGTATATAAAGAGAAGCCATCTTGAGGGAGTGTAATTAGAGGGAGTCCAGTCAGAGGGGGAGAAGTGGAAGGAGCAGAGGCTCTGCAGGAGCTCTGCTCCAGAGGTGGGCCTAGCCAGTGAGGCCCAAGCCTGGAGAAGTAAGGAGAGGGGAGCAGAGGAGAAAGGCTCCAGGAACAGAAGGGATCCCAGGGGTACGGAAGGAGCTGGAAGCCACCCATACATCCGAATCTGCCAGGTGTCAGAGGGATCAGGCCGCAAGAAGGGAACCGGTCCCTGGGCTGGTCGTGTTACTCCAAGTCTCGACTAGGAAACCGGAGGCTTCTGACCTTTATTGTGCAGTTGCCATATCTGCATTCAAGGGACCAAGAAAGGTAGCCATACAGGACCAGGGAACTCCAGGTTGCCCTGAAGGATCAGAGGACACCATCTTGGTACTTAGTTTGCGAGGCGCAGGGCAGGAGGGAGTGTCCCAGTGCGGGAAGTCGGCTGAGGAAAGGAACATAAAGCAAGGGGTCCTGTTAAGTACTCTGGAATTGCTTGAGGGATTGCTGAACCCCTGCTTGGTAAACGCAGCGCAAGGTAGGAAGCTGTAACCTGAGGAACTTATCAACTGTGAGTAAACTTGGAAGACTGCACCCCGCTGTCTCTGTCAGTTATTACTGCTGCGCCATCACTCCTGCACTACAACGCCCAGCACCACCTACTACAACATCTACACTGCCCTGGAGCTAAGCTCTACCTGTGGAAAGCCACACCAACACTGCTGCCCTAACATCAGCTCCAGAGGACTGCTCCGCAGCGGCGGCCCCCCTTTTAGCCGCATACCACAGGTGGCGTCACGAACTTTAATTACAAAAACAATTAATTCCCCTGTAAATAATTCCCATTTTTTGTTAACCGCCCTGGGCCACGGACCGGGTCAACGCCACTGTGACATCCCCCCTTAGCAACGAAGAGAGGGCCCGGCACCGAGTACCCCATGTCCCTCGGAGCGCGTCATATCCATGGGGATCCCTCAGCATAAACCACCACCTCCGAAGGAGGAACCCCAATTTTTGTAATACCTTTTCAGCCTATTACACAGCACCGCACACACGGTCAGATACCAGTATTACCATATCAATAGGCGCTTTGCCAGAAACACACCTTTATACTCTATCAAATAACGGTTGTACCTTTCATATTCTAGTGTCCAGCACTCCTGACTTTAATTATCCTCAGTCCCCTGAGACTTCCAAAGGATATCACGCAGAACCCTCATCAACTAGGTAAATATTCTCTATCCAATCAGGTACATATCAGGATATTGTTTTTAATACTCCTTCTACCCACAGTCACCCTTCTGAACCTATTGCACCGCTCGGCAACACCAGCCATTATTACGGGGACTTTCTTCTCCCTACCCCATGTCACATATCCCTTAGTCGCAAGCATTGTTCAGGTGTGATTTTGGCCTATTCTTCTGTGTCACCCCAGGCCTGGATGCCACAAATAATAAAGGCTGTGTCTGAGAGCAGGAGGGAGGTTCGCTGGTTAGGGACAATTAGCATACAGCACCTCCTGTCCCAGGCCAGTAGGGGGAGCTGGCTGCCCCTATAAAAGCTGGAACTGGGGGCAGGGTTAGAGAGAACTGGATGACCTAGCTCAGGAGTGAGACTAGTCCCAGAGAGAGAGGGACAGTTCAGCTATAGCTGAGGAGGTCGTGAGGCAGTGGAGGAACTGCTAGCCAGGGACGTATGGCGCTGAGAGCCTGCCCTGGCAGAAAGGGAGAACTACCTACCGGACATTGGGGTCCGAGGCTGTAAAGACTCTAAGTCCAGCAGCAGAGAACCAATCTGCGAGGGATTTCAGGTCTCTCGGCCTAAGAAGCCTGGAGGCTCCGCCACAGCAGAAGGGACCAGCAAGGCCAAGAGAGGCCAAAGGTAAAAGGAACCCAAGTTGCAAGCCATACGGGCGAGAATACACGGCACGCTCAGGAACGTGGGCTATTACACCATGAAGAGGGGGGAATAGTCAGAAAGAGCATAGAGAGCACGGTAGGCCTACACCCTCACCCTGACCAAAGGGGCTTCCCGAGTGTTCTCAGACATCCAGGCCCCCTTCTAGCCGGTACTGTTGTTGGGTCATTACCATCTGTTATAATAAAGACCCTGAACTGTTTAAGCGGACTCTGCATTCTGACCGTCGTGGCCGGAACTATCACCCCCAACATCCACCTACACTGCCCTGGGGCTACACTCCTCCCGTGGGGAGTTATCCTACCTCTGTGCTGCACACCAATACCAGCCCCAGCGGTCTGCCCTGCAGCGGCGGTTATCCCTGACCGCAATCCACGGGTGGCGTAGTCGGACATTTAAAGCACTGATTGATAGACCGCCATTTGGTCTGACCACCCTGAGCCACGGGACCAGGTTGCCACCACTACTACCCCCCAGCATCGTACAGAGGCCCGGTCTCAAGTGCCCCGCGGCCCAGGGTGCGAGTCACTTCCACACAAACACTCTTCATATCCTGAAGTTTCAATGGGCTCCTTCTATGAACTCTGAGCCTTAGTTTCTTCCATACATTTTCCATTGGATTCATGTCTGGTGATTGACTCGGCCATTCTAGCAACTTTATTTTCTTTCTCTGAAACTAACTGAGAGTTAGCAGATTTTTATCAAGAATGTCTTGGTACATTTTTCCATTCATCCTTCTTTCAATTATATGAAGTTCTCCAGTGCCGTATGCTGAAATACAGACCCACACCAAGATGTTCCCACTAGAGATGAGTGAGCACTAAAATACTTGGGTGCTCGGTGCTCGGTGCTCGAGTCGAACAAATCGCAATGCTCAGGTGCTCGACCTGAGCAATGAGCCCAATGTAAGTCAATGGGAAATTCGAACACTTTCCGGCAGCCCCCCGGAGGTCTGGAGAAGGCCTAAAAATTGGCCAAATCGATGGGAGCAGTGCTGAAATGATATGGGAACAGCATGGGGAAGACCCCTGGAAGCATCTCTGACTCCCAGGTCACTGCTGTGAACAATGTTGTCAGAGTATTACGCCACTTTTACAGACTCACGATAAAACATACAAAAACAAAGCCAAAATGGATTTTCCTGGAAAAAAATGTTAAGAAACATCCTTTCCATGGTAATGATTTGTATATAAGGCAAAATAAATAACAAAAATGCTCCTCCACAACTTGGCCTATGTTCACACGTAGCGTTTTTGATGCGGTTTTGCACTTTTGCATTGTTTTCAACAGTGAAAAATACATTCACCGGTCAATGTAATTTTAAAATTTTACTGCCTAATCTGGCCATGTGGTGTGAAACATGATCAGACACATTCTGTTTATTTTATGAAAGAGGGACTGTGAAAGTCACAAAGTTTATTTTTACAAGGTCATCAGGTGGCCCTTACTATTGTTAGACGGCCAGCAGTCGTTCTTCACTATTGTTAGAGGGCCATCAGCCAGCTATGTTTTTTTGTTTCCATTTATTAAAAAGTGGGTCGTCTATACTGTTATTGCATATGCAGCAAGTTCAAGAGCTGCCAAAAATTAGGACGTACTCCATTATCCCTTTGAAGAGATATTGAGGAGGTCCTCATTAAAAAAATTGGTATTGTTAAGGAGTGGGTCTATTATACTGGTAATGCCCATGCACTAAGTGCATGGGCTGAAAAACATTTACCACTGTGGGGTATACATGAACATATTGTATGACATACAGATTGTTAGAGGTAGGCTTCTCAAACAATTTCGTACTAGTATCATAAACACCCTTAAAAAATGATGTGGGTGTTGCATCACGGACACCTTGGTGATATGGTGGTGGAGGATGAGGAGAAGGAGAAGGAGCAGGACAACAGAAAATAGACAAAATCAGGAAGCGTATACCCATGTCTGAGTGTGAAGAGGTGCATGGTATTAGACCCTCCAAAAAAAGCCACTGGATTTGACTTTATGTTCCACTGCTATCATCCGATGGTGTTGAGAAGTCTGGCCCAATACAGACCTTGTTCATTTTTATAAGTGTCAGCCTGTCAGCATTTTCAGTTGACAGGTGGATGCGCCTATCAGTTATAATGCACCCGGCGGCACTAAAAACCCGCTTTGAGAAAATGAAAGTGGCAGGGCAGGCCAGGACATCCAAGGCGTAGAGAGCCAGTTCATGCCACTTGTCCAGCTTGGATACCCAATAGTTATAAGGTACAAGGGAATCACGGAGGACGCTGGTACTGTCAGCAAGGTACTCCTTCAGCATCTTTCTAAACTTTTCCCTCCTTGTCAGGGTACACCACGCATCAGAGCCTGGGCGCTGGGAGAGTCTGAGAAAACTGTCCTACACCTTTGACAGCGTTTCCCTGCCTGTGCTGCATCATATTTGTGTATCCCTCGCCTGTATTCCTTGGTTGTCCAAGGAACTGTGACCTATGCCGCCAGCATTTTCAGATGGGATTTTTTTTAATAATTCCTCAACAAGGGCCTTCTGGTACTGCAACATTTTATTAGACCTCTCTGCCACAGGAAAAGTTCTTCTTGTAGCGTGGGTCTAGAACTGTGACCAAACAGTAATTACTGTCTGCCAAAATGTGTACAACGTGAGGGTCATGGGAAAGGCAGAGAAGCATAAAGTCAGCCATGTTTGCCAGACTGCCAACAGCCAGGTCTTCCCTGTCCTGACCAAGAGGACAACTGTCCATGCACTCCTACTCCTCATCTTCCTACTGGTCTTCCTCCTCGTTCTCCCTCTCCTCAGGCCATCCACGCTGAATAGATGGTATGACTGTTATGTGAGTAGTACTGTCTGTAGCGCGGAAAAACAGCTCCTCTTTTTCCTCCTTGTCTTCCTTCGCCTCATCCTCATTATCACCCATTGAGATGAGATGAGGCTGGGCTGTGTGGAATCACCCTGTATGGTTCCTTGCTCTATCTCATCATGCTGTGCCTGCAATGCCTCCTCTTTAATTGTGAGCTGCGAGCATTTTAGTAGACAGAGAAGCAGGATGGTCACGCTAATTATGACATCATCACCTCTCACTATCTTGCTGGAGTCCTCAAAGCTTTGGAGGATGGTACAGGTATCACACTTCCATGACCACTCATCAGCTCTTATGTGCGGAGGCTGACCTGAATACTGATGGGCGTGTTGAAGCTGGTGGTCAACAACTGCCCTCTGCTACTCACAAATCCTTTCCAACATATGCAACATTGAGATTTCAATGTGTGGGGACATCCCACACCAGTCAGTGAGTGGAAAGCTGCAAACGCTGCTGAAGCATGGCGAGGGCGGTGGATGCTTTTCGGAAATGGGCACACAGGTTGCGTACTTTCACAAGGAGATCAGGCAGATCTGGGTAGGTTTTGAGAAACCGCTGAACCACTAGGTTGAGCACATAGGCCAGGCATGGTACATTTGCGAGCTTGTCTAGCTTCAGAGCCACCACCAGGTTACAGCCATTGTCACACATGACTATGCCTAGCTCTAGGTTCAGCGGTGACAGCCACAGATCTGCCTGCTCTGTTACAGCTGTCAACAACTCTGCAGCGGTGTTCGGCTTGTCCCCTAAGCATATTGGCTTCAGCACAGCCTGTTACTGCTTGGCCGAGGCAGTGCTGCAGTGCTTCCAGCTTCCAACTGATGTGGTCATTTTGGAGATGGAGGCTGAAGAGGAGGAGGTGTAGGAGCTGTAGAATGTGGGGGTGACCCTGATTGACCCAGGGCCCGCAATCCTCAGCGTCAGGAGGACGTGTTCTGTCCCAGTGTCTGACTGGGTCCCGACTTCCACTATATTAACCCAGTGTGCCTTCACTGAGATGTACCTTCCCTGGCCACAAGCAGTTGTCCATGTGTCTGTGGTTAGGTGGACCTTCCTAGTAACTGCATTGTTGAGGGAACAGGTAATGTTCTGTATAGTGTTGAGCCAAACCTGCAGTGTTCGAGTTCAGTTCGTCGAATACCTGTATGTTCGCCGAACTGTTCGTCGAACACCGTCGAACACTGTTAAAACCAATGGCAGGCAAACAAAAACACATAGAAACACATAGAAAACACCTTCAAAGGTGTCCAAAAGCTGACAAACTGCTCAGAAGACACAACTAAGACATGGAAAAGTGACAAGTACATATAGTCATGCGAAAAGAAAAGAGGTGGAGGAGTAAAAGGAGGGGGAGACACAGATATAGGCATGTCATGCCCTTCTAAAACCAAAAAAGTGCGAAGCCGACACGGCCAGTCCGTTCCTGCCCATGCGACCTCCGTGTCGCCGGGTTTGTGCCAGAGCTGCGGTGGACCCTGACGGCCAGCCCCCATCTCCCAATACTGGTGCCTGTCCGCTGGTGGGTCGAGCGAGCCCCCCTGCGGTGGAGGCAGGTCTAAGCTTTTTAATTTAATTGTCTCTCTAATTTGAATGAGTACACTTTAAATCCTTTTACAAGGATCTATTGGAGGGCAAGTCTGATGCCAGCAGCTGTGGGAATTCCAGCTCCAGTAGAGTCCACTAAAGCTGCTGCAGTTAAAAAGCTTTTATAAGGATCGAGCTTGGCGGTCCACCGCAAGGCGTCCTACCGCCAGTCCCAGCCCCTGTGCCTTGGGGTGCCTCCCGATGCTCTTCACTGAGTGTCCCGGGGGCCTGAATCATTTCCTTTGAAAAAATTAAGTGTCCAAACTACAGGTGGTGTAGCTTGCTTAACAGCTGGGATAATCCGCTGACTAGCAGACACTGCTACTAGGCACAAAGTAGCAGTGTGCCTAGTAGCAGTGTCACTCTGTCAGTGACGTGCATGAGGTGAGCTCATTCATGTCCAATGAACTCAGCTGACCTCATGTACGTCACTGACAGTGTGGGAGAATTTTCACGCTGAAGTGCTGAGTGCAGGAGAATTCTCCCACGCTGTCAGTGACGTGCATGAGGTGAGCCGAGTTCATTGGACATGAGCTTGTCTCATCTTTATGCCGTCACAGCGAGACACTGAGGAGCGCAAGCATGCCTGCGCTTCTGAGTGTCCGCGGGATGACAGGCTGGATGGCAGCGTTCTGCTGCGGTCCAGCCTGTCATCTCGATGTAGCAGAGCTGAAGCTGTCGTGGGAACCATGGAAAGGTAAGGATGAGGTTGCTTAATTATTTTACTTTTATTGCAGAAGACATTGGCTTCAGCTGGAATGGGCGTGACGGTAAGTATGGTTTAATTTAGAACAATAAAGAATTGTGTGTTTATTTCAATTAAAGGACTTTATTCTGGGTGTTGTGTTTTTCTAAATACTTTACTAGAAATTCATGGTGGTCATGTCTAATATTGGCGTGACCCCATGAATTTCGGGCTTAGGGCCAGCTGATAATGCCAAGCTGGCCTTAACCCCTTTATTACCCAGTGAGCCACCGCACCAGGGCCCTGGATGAGTTGGGTACAGCGCCAGAAGATGGCGCTTCTATGAACGCGCCATTTTCTGGGGCGGCTGCGGACTGCAATTTGCAGCGGGTGGGGCCCAGAAAGCTTGGGCCTCCCTGCGCTGCGGATTCCAGCTCCCAGCTGCCTAGTTGTACCTGGCTGGGCACAAAAATAGGGCGAAGCCCCACGCATTTTTTTTTTAAATTATTTCATGAAATTCATGGAATAATTAAGAAAAAAAGGGCTTCCCTATATTGTTGTGTCCAACCAGGTACAAATAGGCAGCTGGTGGTTGGGGGCAGCCCGTCCCTGCCTGCTGTACCTGGCTGGACACAAATATAGTGCGAAGCCCCACGTCAATTTTTTTTAATTATTTCATGAAATAATTTTTTTAAAAAAGGGCTTCCCTATATTGTTGTGTCTGGCCAGGTACAAATAGGCAGCTGGTGGTTGGGGGCAGCCCGTTCCTGCCTGCTGTACCTGACTGGACACAAATATAGGGCGAAGCCCCACGTCAATTTTTTTTAAATTATTTCAGGAAATTCATGAAATAATGATAAAAAAATTGATGTGGGGCTTCGCCCTATATTTGTGTCCAGTCAGGTACAGCAGGCAGGAACGGGCTGCTCCCAACCACCAGCTGCCTATTTGTACCTAGCCGGACACAACAATATAGGGAAGCCCTTTTTTTCTTAATTATTCCATGAATTTCATGAATTTAAAAAAAAATACGTGGAGCTTCGCCCTATTTTTGTGTCCAGCCAGGTACAACTAGGCAGCTGGGGGCTGGAATCTGCAGCGCAGGGAGGCCCAAGCTTTCTGGGCCCCACCTGCTGCAAATTGCAGTCCGCAGCCACCCCGGAAAATGGCGCGTTCATAGAAGCGCCATCTTCTGGCGCTGTACCCAACTCATCCAGGGCCCTGGTGCGGTGGCTCACTGGGTAATAAAGGGGTTAAGGCCAGCTTGGCATTATCAGCTGGCCCTAAGCCCGAAATTCATGGGGTCACGCCAATATTAGACATGACCACCATGAATTTCTAGTAAAGTATTTAAAAAAAACACAAACACCCAGAAAAAAGTCCTTTAATTGAAATAAACACACAATTCTTTATTGTTCTAAATTAAACCATACTTACGATCACGCCCATTCCAGCTGAAGCCAACGATCTCCTGCAATAAAAGAAAAATAATAAAGCAACATCATCCTTACCTTTCCATGGCTCCCACGACAGCTTCAGCTCTGCTACATCGAGATGACAGGCTGGACCGCAGCAGAAAGCTGCCATCCAGCCTGTCATCCCGCAGACACTGAGAAGAGCAGGCATGCTTGCGCTACTCAGTGTCTGGCTGTGACGGCATCCAGATGAGCCGAGGTCATGTCCAATGAACTCGGCTCACCTCATGCACGTCACTGACAGCGTGGGAAAATTCTCACGCTGAAGCGCTGAGTGCAGGAGAATTTTCCCACGCTGTCAGTGACGTACATGAGGTGAGCCGAGTTCATTGTCGGCTCATCTGGATGCCGTCACAGTCAGACACTGAGGAGCGCAAGCATGCCAGCGCTTCTCAGTGTCTGCGGGATGACAGGCTGGATGGCAGCGTTCTGCTGCGGTCCAGCCTGTCATCTCGATGTAGCAGAGCTGGAGCTGTCCTGGGAACCATGGAAAGGTAAGGATGAGGTTGCTTTATTATTTTTCTTTTATTGCAGGAGATCGTTGGCTTCAGCTGGAATGGGCGTGATGGTAAGTATGGTTTAATTTAGAACAATAAAGAATTGTGTCTTTATTTCAATTAAAGGACTTTATTCTGGGTGTTTGTGGTTTTTTTTTAACTTTGACTATGGGGTTAGTAATGGGGGTGTCTTATAGACGCCTCTCCATTACTAACCTGGGCTTGATGTCAGCTGGCATTATAAGCTGACATCAACCCCAACCCTATTACCCCCTGCCACCGCACCAGGGCAGCGTGGAAGAGCGAGGCTAAGTGCCAGAATTGGCGCATCCTATGGATGCGCCATTTCTGGGGCGGCTGACGGCTGGTGTTTCTAGCCTGTGAGGGGGCCAATATTCATGGCTCCCTTCCTGGGCTATTAATATCAGCCCCCAGCTGTCTGCCTAGCCTTTGCTAGCTATTAAATTAGGGGGGACCACACGTCATTTTTTTGGGGGGGTCCTCCATTTTAATAGCTAGTAAAGGCTAGGTATTCAGCTGGGGGCTGATATTAGTAGCCTGGGAAGCTCCGTGGGTATTACCCCCTTCCCAGGCTTCAAACATCTGCCCCAGCCGTCTGCTTAACCTCCGCTAGAGACTAAAATTACGGGGAACCCCACGCCAATTTTTTTTAATAATAAATCCTTTATTTTAATACTAAATGACAAGTACAGTAACCAACACTGTCACTGTACTTATTATATATGTGACTGACATGTTTCTATCTATCTAATCTATGTGTGAAGCTCTATTCTGTCTGTTATAAATTGTCGGGTACAGATGCTGAATTGCCGGCCGGCTTTTTTAAAGAGACGGTGCATGAAAACACTATTATTTTTTTTAATAAATCCTTTGCAGTAAATGACAAGTACAGTAAGCAACACTGTCACAGTACTTCATATATATGTGACTGACATGTTTCTATCTATCTAATCTATGTGTGAAGCTCTATTCTGTCTGTTATAAATTGTCGGGTACCGCTGATGAATTGCCGGCCGGCTTTTTTAAAGAGACGGTGCACGAAAACACTATTATATTTTTTAATAAATCCTTTACACTAAATGACAAGTACAGTAAGCAACACTGTCACTGTACTTCGTATATATGTGGCTGACATGTTTCTATCTATCTAATCTATGTGTGATTCTCTATTCCTTCTATTCTAAATTGTCGGGTACAGATGCTGAATTGCCAGCCGGCTTTTTTAAAGAGACGGTGCATGAAAACACTATTATTTTTTTTAATAAATCCTTTGCAGTAAATGACAAGTACAGTAAGCAACACTGTCACAGTACTTCATATATATGTGACTGACATGTTTCTATCTATCTAATCTATGTGTGAAGCTCTATTCTGTCTGTTATAAATTGTCGGGTACCGCTGATGAATTGCCGGCCGGCTTTTTTAAAGAGACGGTGCACGAAAACACTATTATATTTTTTAATAAATCCTTTACACTAAATGACAAGTACAGTAAGCAACACTGTCACTGTACTTCGTATATATGTGGCTGACATGTTTCTATCTATCTAATCTATGTGTGATTCTCTATTCCTTCTATTCTAAATTGTCGGGTACAGATGCTGAATTGCCAGCCGGCTTTTTTAAAGAGACGGTGCATGAAAACACTATTATTTTTTTAAATAAATCCTTTGCAGTAAATGACAAGTACAGTAAGCAACACTGTCACAGTACTTCATATATATGTGACTGACATGTTTCTATCTATCTAATCTATGTGTGAAGCTCTATTCTGTCTGTTATAAATTGTCGGGTACCGCTGCTGAATTGCCGGCCGGCTTTTTTAAAGAGACGGTGCACGAAAACACTATTATATTTTTTAATAAATCCTTTACACTAAATGACAAGTACAGTAAGCAACACTGTCACTGTACTTCATATATATGTGACTGACATGTTTCTATCTATCTAATCTATGTGTGATGCTCTATTCCTTCATGTCTAAATTGTCGGGTACCGGTGTATGCCGCTGCTGAATTGCCGGCCGGCTTTTTTAAAGAAAGCGTCTTCTGATCAGTTTGTCAGCTTTTGGACACCTTTGAAGGTGTTTTCTATGTGTTCCTATGTGTTTTTGTTTGCCTGCCATTGGTTTTAACGGTGTTCGACGGTGTTCTAAGGTGTTCGACGAACAGTTCGACGAACAGTTCCTCGAACATCCCGGTGTTCGACGAACCGAACCGAACCCAAACACTACGGGGGTGGCTCAACACTATTTAGGAGTGATAAGGGAAGAATTTTTTTGTTTGTCAGTTAAACTCATTGATGGTGATGTGTGTCAGGGCTCTTTATATCACTGTAAGCAACTGCAGACACCTGTGCTAATTAGTTTGGCAGGTGTGTCCAATGAAAGGCAAGACTACTTAAGAAGGCTGTCCCACATTATTAAGCAGCCTACATTTTCTGCCAAAATGGGAAAGAAAAAGGATGTGTCGGCTGCTGAGAAGCAACAAATTGTGGAGTGTTTAGGTCAAGGCATGACTACAATCAACATTGCCAAGGCACTTCATCCTGATCATCGCACAATCAGGAAGGACAGTTATATGAAAAAGTTTGGGCACCCCTATTAATCTTAAGCTTATTGTTTTAAAAAAATTGGTGTTTTTGCAACAGCTATTTCAGTTTGATATATGTAATAACTGTTGGACACAGTAATGTTTCTGCCTTGAAATGAGGTTTATTATACTAACAGAAAATGTGCAATCTGCATTCAAACAAAATTTGACAGGTGCATAAGTATGGGCACCTCACCAGAAAAGTGACATTAATATTTAGTAGAGCCTTCTTTTGCAAAAATAACAGCCTCTAGTCGCTTCCTGTAGCTTTTAATGAGTTCCTGGATCCTGGATGAAGGTATTTTTGACCATGCCTCTTTACAAAACAATTCCAGTACAGTTAAGTTTGATGGTCGGCGAGCATGGACAGCCCTCTTGTCACGGGTGTGTTGCCACGAAGATCGTCACGAGTACACAGCCTGACTTCTCGCAGCTGACTTGTTGGTGCTTTGTGTTTTCTCGGCAGTGTAGGAGTTAATTCTCTCTCTCTCTGGGCTAGCTGAGGTCCAGCCTCGCCCAGCTGCAATCAATGCTTCTTTAGTGAGACTCCTTTATATTCCTGCAGGTCTGTTTGGGAGGTGTCGGTGAAAGCTTTTCATTCAGACTTACAGAGCGGATCGTGGTGTTTGGAGTTGCTAAGATAAGTGTATTTGGAAGTGTTTTTTCCCTTTCCTCGCTTTATCATTTATCTCCTTTCCCGTTGGTGTTCCCTCTGTTGTAGTTGTGTAGAAGTTGTATGCAAGGTGGTTTTGGTTTTTCCCTTGTACTGTCTCGTTCGTCTAAATACTGTGTGTGGGCATATTATTTCTGGTTCCCAATTGTTGTGATCGGGGTCCTTCTCAGGACTAGATTACTTAGGTGCAGGGATCCTCAGGAGGTAGGGGTTACGCTGGCGGCCTGGACCTCTGTACCTTTAACAGTACCTCCAGGTTAGGGATTAGTCAGGGCCCCAGCTTAGGGTCAGCTTAGGCCCCCTACCTCCAGTATTCTGTGACAGTGTGACATTTTCACCGACCAACTTAGTTTTTCTCCAGCTACCATGGATCCAGTAGCCGGTCTAGCTCGGCAGTTGCAGAGTTTGTCCATGGGGCTGGCGGACGTTAGGTCCAAGGTTTTGCATCCTCTGGAGCAAGCCGGACCAGAACCTAAAGTAGCTCTCCCTGACAGGTTCACTGGGGGGCGGGACAAGTTTTTTGTTTTCCGGGAGGCATGCAAATTGTACTTTCGGCTGCGGCCTCGGTCATCGGGCAGTGAAGAACAAAGGGTGGGAATTGTCATCTCGCTCCTACAAGGGGACCCACAATCTTGGGCGTTCTCTCTTCCCCCAAGCTCCCCGGTTCTCCAGTCAGTGGATAGGTTTTTCGCTGCTCTGGGACTCGTATATGATGACCCAGATCGGATCTCCCTTGCTGAGTCTAAGTTACGTAGGATTCAGCAGGGAGATCGTCCGGCGGAGGAATTCTGTTCGGAGTTCCGTAGGTGGGCCACGGACACCCAGTGGAATGACCCGGCTCTTAGGAGCCAGTTTTGTCATGGTTTATCCGACAAATTACAGGATGTGTTGGCACAGTATGACTCTCCCGCGTCACTGGAAGCCGCTATGGCCCTTGCTATTCGCGTTGACAGACGGCTTCGGGAGAGGTGCGGGATAACTCTACCCCCTGTAATGTCTCCACCTCCTACAAGGTCCCCTCATATGGTGGTTCCCCTGGTCAGTCCGGAGGAGCCTATGCAATTAGGAGGGACATCATTTCGGGGAAGGGGACCGGTGGTGCGCCATAAGACAGGAAGGTGTTTCCTCTGCGGGAAAAAGGGACATTTTATTGGGGGGTGTCCATCCCGTCCCTTGCAGAGTAAAGAGTCGTCGAAAAAACTGTTGATCCCAGGTTGTGTGGTGGACGGCAATCTGGGAGTAGGTATTTCGTCCCTAGGTTCGTCTCAGTTTCTCGTACCGGCGGAGGTGGTGGTGGGTACGAGAACTGAGAGGATATCTGTTCTTCTGGATAGTGGGGCCGGGGCTAATCTGGTTGATGCTCGGTTTGCCCGGGTTCAAGGTATGCGATTGAGTGAGTTGGCTAAACCCATCCCCATATTCTCGATCGATGCCAGGCCTCTCGGTCAGGGAAGTTTTTTGCAAGCTGTGCATGGCGTAAAACTTCAAGTGGGGGCAATACATAAAGAACTGTTGTCTTGCTACGTGTTGGAGGGTCTTCCCACTCCTATAGTGTTGGGCCTTCCTTGGTTAGCTAAGCATAACCCGGTTATTAATTGGCAAACCAGAGAGATAAGCCAATGGAGTAAATTCTGTAATAAAAACTGCATGAACACGGTCATCGGTGCGGTTACTCCTTGGGTCTTACCTCCATTTCTGGCGGACTTTGAGGATGTATTCTCGGAGAATGGGTGTCAGGAACTACCTCCTCATCGCGAGTATGACTGTTCTGTAAAACTGCTCCCTGAGGCCAAGTTACCTAAAGCTAGGTTGTATAACCTTTCTGGTCCTGAGAGGCAGGCCATGAAGGATTATATTTCTGAAAGTCTGGCTAAGGGGCATATTAGACCTTCATCTTCACCGGTGGCCGCGGGGTTCTTCTTTGTTAAGAAGAAAGATGGAGGCCTACGCCCTTGCCTGGATTTCCGTGAACTTAATCGGATTACGGTCCGAGATCCGTATCCGCTCCCACTTATTCCCGATCTCTTTAATCAGATCGTGGGCGCCAAATGGTTCTCTAAGTTGGATCTCAGGGGGGCGTACAATCTGATTAGGATGAAGGAGGGGGATGAGTGGAAGACGGCTTTTAACACTCCGGAGGGGCATTATGAGAACCTTGTCATGCCATTCGGTCTGACTAATGCCCCGGCGGTGTTTCAACACTTTGTTAATGATATTTTTCGCCACCTGGTGGGACAGTTTGTTGTCATATATCTGGATGATATCTTAATTTACTCGCCGGATCTGGTGTCTCATCAGGAGCACGTTAGACAGGTGTTACAGATCTTGCGGGATAATAAACTGTATGCCAAGTGGGAAAAGTGTGTGTTCGCCGTACAGGAACTCCAGTTTTTAGGCTTCCTGGTTTCAGCGTCCGGTTTTCGTATGGACCCTGGGAAAGTGCGGGCAGTTCTTGAGTGGGATCGGCCGGAGAATCTTAAGGCACTACAACGTTTCCTGGGGTTTGCTAACTATTACCGGAAGTTCATTCGTAATTTCTCGTCCATGGTTAAGCCTCTCACAGACATGACTAAAAAGGGGACGGATTTTTCTAGGTGGTCTGACAAGGCTTGTCAAGCATTCTCCTCCTTGAAAAAATGTTTTGCCTCGGCACCCATACTCATTCAACCTGATGCGTCTCAGCCATTCTTTGTAGAGGTAGACGCTTCCGAGGTAGGGGTGGGAGCAGTATTGTCACAGGGTTCGTCCCCTGGTAAGTGGCATCCGTGCGCCTTTTTCTCTAAAAAATTGTCGTCCGCTGAGAGGAATTACGATGTCGGCAATAGGGAACTCTTGGCCATTAAGTTAGCTTTTGAGGAGTGGCGCCATTTTTTGGAGGGGGCAGTTCATCCGGTCACCGTCATCACCGATCACAAGAACCTGCTATATCTGGAGTCCGCTAAACGTCTGAATCCCAGACAAGCTAGGTGGTCATTGTTTTTTACCAGGTTTAATTTCGTCGTTACATATCGTCCTGGGTCTAAAAATGTAAAGGCGGATGCCTTATCTCGTAGTTTCCCTGGGGCCGGGAATACGGACGACCCGATTCCTATTCTTCAGGAGGGGGTGGTGGTTTCGGCGGTATGCTCTGAGCTGGAGGAGGAGATATTGGAGGCTCAGGGGGACGCCCCTGTTGGACCTCCGGGGAGACTGTTCGTTCCAGATCAGTTGCGACAAAAGGTGATCGAGGCACACCATAACTCAGTTTTTGCAGGACACCCGGGGAGTAAAGCAACTGTGGATCTCCTCTCGCGTCGGTTTTGGTGGCCTAACTTACATAAAGAGGTGGTAACTTTTGTCGCGTCCTGTGGGGTTTGTGCGCGCTCTAAGACCTCACATACCCGTCCGTCTGGGGCCCTCTTACCTTTGAAGATCCCGGAGCGTCCTTGGACTCATCTGTCTATGGACTTTATTACGGACCTCCCTCCGTCTTCGGGTAAAACGGTCATACTCGTTGTAGTGGACAGGTTCAGCAAGATGGCACATTTTATCGCTCTTCCGGCTCTCCCTAATGCTAAAACTCTTGCGCAGGTGTTCATTGGGGAGATTGTGAGGCTTCACGGGGTACCCTCCGAGGTGGTGTCTGATCGGGGGTCTCAGTTTGTGTCCAAGTTCTGGAAGGCGTTTTGTGCACGGCGGGGGATGCATTTGTCATTCTCGTCGGCTTTTCATCCTCAGACCAATGGTCAGACGGAACGTATGAACCAGAGCTTGGAGACATATCTTCGGTGTTTTGTGTCAGAGAACCAGGAGGACTGGGCTTCTTTCCTACCTCTGGCAGAGTTTGCTCTCAATAATAGGCGGAGCGAGTCCACTGGTAAGTCCCTGTTTTTTGGGGCATATGGTTTTCACCCCCAGTTTTGTACTTTCAGTAGGGGGGGCTCTTCGGGGGTTCCGGAGGAGGAACGATTTTCCTCATCTCTCGCTTCAGTATGGAGAGGGGTGCTGAAGAATCTGAATACTATGGGGAACCGATACAAACGTATGGCTGATAGGAGGAGAGTGTCTGGTCCGGACCTAAGTGTGAACGATCAGGTATGGTTGTCTACCAGGAATATTAAACTTAAGGTTCCCTCCTGGAAACTGGGTCCCAGGTTCATCGGGCCGTACAGAATCAGTTCTGTTATTAATCCGGTGGCATTCCGTCTTGACCTCCCCCCTACGTTTGAAATTCACAACGTGTTTCACAGATCATTGCTTAAGAGGTATGTGGCGCCGGTGGTACCGTCACCTTTACCTCCCCCTCCTGTGGTTGTCAATGGTAACTTGGAGTTCCAGGTATCGAGGGTCATTGATTCACGCTTTAATCGCCGGTCCCTTCAGTACTTGGTTCATTGGAAGGGGTATGGTCCTGAGGAGAGGATGTGGGTTCCTGCGTCGGATATTAACGCAGACCGATTAGTTCGGGCCTTCCACACGACTCACCCGGATAAACCTGGCCCTGAGGGTCCGGAGGCCGCTCGTAGAAGGGGGGGTACTGTCACGGGTGTGTTGCCACGAAGATCGTCACGAGTACACAGCCTGACTTCTCGCAGCTGACTTGTTGGTGCTTTGTGTTTTCTCGGCAGTGTAGGAGTTAATTCTCTCTCTCTCTGGGCTAGCTGAGGTCCAGCCTCGCCCAGCTGCAATCAATGCTTCTTTAGTGAGACTCCTTTATATTCCTGCAGGTCTGTTTGGGAGGTGTCGGTGAAAGCTTTTCATTCAGACTTACAGAGCGGATCGTGGTGTTTGGAGTTGCTAAGATAAGTGTATTTGGAAGTGTTTTTTCCCTTTCCTCGCTTTATCATTTATCTCCTTTCCCGTTGGTGTTCCCTCTGTTGTAGTTGTGTAGAAGTTGTATGCAAGGTGGTTTTGGTTTTTCCCTTGTACTGTCTCGTTCGTCTAAATACTGTGTGTGGGCATATTATTTCTGGTTCCCAATTGTTGTGATCGGGGTCCTTCTCAGGACTAGATTACTTAGGTGCAGGGATCCTCAGGAGGTAGGGGTTACGCTGGCGGCCTGGACCTCTGTACCTTTAACAGTACCTCCAGGTTAGGGATTAGTCAGGGCCCCAGCTTAGGGTCAGCTTAGGCCCCCTACCTCCAGTATTCTGTGACAGTGTGACACCTCTTCAAATGATCCCACAGATGTTCAATGATATTCAGGTCTGGGGACTGGGATGGCCATTCCAGAACATTGTAATTGTTCCTCTGCATGAATGCCTGAGTAGATTTGGAGCAGTGTTTTGGATCATTGTCTTGCTGAAAGATCCATCCCCTGTGTAACTTCAACTTTATCACTGATTCTTGAACATTATTGTCAAGAATCTGCTGATACTGAGTGGAATCCATGCGTCCCTCAACTTTAACAAGATTCCCGGTGCCGGCATTGGACACACAGCCCCAAAGCATGATGGAACCTCCACCAAATTTTACTGTGGGTAGCAAGTGTTTTTCTTGGAATGCTGTGTTTTTTTTCCGCCATGCATAACGCCTTTTTGTATGACCAAACAACTCAATCTTGGTTTCATCAGTCCACAGGACGTTCTTCCAAAAAGAAATTGGCTTCTCCAAATGAGCTTTTGCATACCTCAGCCGACTCTGTTTGTGGCGTGCTTGCAGAAATGGCTTCTTTCGCATCACTCTCCCATACAGCTTCTCCTTGTGCAAAGTGCGTTGTATAGTTGACCGATGCACAGTGACACCATCTGCAGCAAGTTGATGCTGCAGCTCTCTGGAGGTGGTCTGAGGATTGTCGTTGACAGATCTCACCATTCTTCTTCTCTGCCTTTTTGATGTTTTTCTTGGCCTGCCACTTCTGGCCTTAACAAGAACTGTCCCTGTGTTCTTCCATTTCCTTACTATGTTCCTCACAGTGGAAACTGACAGGTTAAATCTCTGAGACAGCTTTTTGTATTCTTCCCCTGAACAACTATGTTGAATAATCTTTGTTTTCAGATCATTTGACAGTTGTTTTGAGGAGCCCATGATGCCACTCTTCAGAGGAGATTCAAACAGGAGAACAACTTGCAAGTGGCCACTTTAAGTATGAGAGGATGATGGGAGTTGTACTTCACGCAAGACTACGATGTAAGACACAGATGAAGTTATTCTTCCCTTATCTGGACATTTGGACTGACGCCCAGAAACTAGATTGTAACTTGTTTTAGCTGTCTCAGCAAGCTTCTACTAATTATCACTTTTTGTTTATGAAACTTTCTTATCAACATTCCACTGTTATGAATCATCATTTCGCTGCCTGTGAAACAAAGGCATTTTACTGCGCATGTCTGACAAAAAAAAAAAAAAAAAAAAAATGATTATTATTATAAATAAAGGGACAGCACCCATAGAGGGAGACGCGCTCAGGGGCTTCCCAGTACTTGATTATACACTACGTGTCTGTGTATTTCTTGTTACGGGGATACCCCGACTCCAACAAGGACCCTCCATGGCTGAATGATCCTAACAATTCCTGGCGCCCGAAACAGGGACCCGAGGTCTGCGTATTCCTTCAAGTTCATCGACCGGCACGAGTAACCGCTGAGATTGGGACATCGGAACAGCAGATGACAAACCTGGCCAGGTAAGAGACACTGTTAGTTCTCTTACATCTGCTCTGCGATAGTCCGTAAATTTCATGCATATCTTGTGTTGGGATTGAGGAACTAGTAGAGAAGGATATCTATAGCTCGGGTCATTCATGTATATACTGTAGGATCTGCCGAAGGAGAGGTCAGAGAAGGTTATGAAACGGATGGTATGAAAGAGATGTGGATGTCGGGAATAGCCTCATAAGCCGCACTAAGGTAGATGACATAAGTATTACGGAGATTGCCTAACTGAGTCATAAGGTTGTGTCCTTTCGGGGAAACCTTCGCTCACGCTTAACTCCCGAACCTTTGTCCTCCTTTTTGACGGATAAGAGATTGACAGAATGAGCCCATGGAAGTAATGATAATACTCCAGGGACACGATATATAATGGAGACTGTATGGTTCATTTTATGTATTGTTGGTCTTGCCCTTGTTGCCATATATATGTGTGTTAGAATTACTCTACACTTCAGACAAAACGGTCCAGAGAAACCGTTTCAGATACTGGCTCCTTAGGACAGAATAGGTAACGAGGAAAGGTAGAATATAGAATATATTTTATCTAACCCAAAAAGCCTCCTAAGGTAAGAATAGTCAGGAAAAATGGGCAACAAACAGACTAAGACCACAAATGATGAACAAGATGTCTATACAATCGTGAAAGAAAGGTGTGGTGTAGAAGCAACTAAGAATTTAGGGAAAGTTTGCAAAACTTTTCAGGTAGCAAGGCATGACAGGTTTAACAGGAAACTATGGGAGGACATTCGGGTTAGAAAAGCAGGAGTGATAAGAGACAAAGGATGGCAGGAACAAGTAGAGGCCATGGTCGAACTATCAAAAACAGCAGAGACAGACCATTGGACTTTTAATAAAGACAATGGATTATGGAGAACTCCAGTCAGACAGGGTCCCATTGTACAAACAGAAAACAGTAAACAAATGAACCCATTGGCACCACCATATCAGCCCAGGTCAGAACCCACACCGTATCCTGATTTTCGGGGTCCGGGTGGATGGACATGTACAAACTGTGGACTCCAGAATCCAGACTGGAGAGACACATGTGCAGGATGTGGAGCACCACGACCACATGATATGTTGGCACCAGTGCGTATCCTCAGTCGACCATACAGAGAAGAAGATGGTGGCAATCCACCGCGTAGAGTAACTAGATACCATCAGACTAGACAATATTTTCCATGGACCCCCGCTGAGGGAATGTCCCTACTTCAGAATGCACCAGATCCAATACAATGCCCACTAAGATTTTCTACGTACATACAGCAGATAATACACACCCATAATGGAACATGGTCAGATGGGACAGAATTATGTAGAATGAAAATGACACCAGGGTTGTATCAGGAATTGATGACAGTTATAGAACCTCATAGACCTCAACCAGTAGATGGTGAGGATCCAAATACCGCACTGTCAGGACAGAATTTTATGATCAGACTTATGGAGTTTATGAGAACTAAACAACGAATGAGAGGGACTTCAGGAACTGTCTCCCAGAAGTCAGGACAGCCTGTAGATGAATACTACTTAGCGGTAGAAAACAGTTACAGAGACGAGGGAATGGACCTTACCAATGAAGGAGTCATTCGACTGATGACAAAAACTTTTATAGAGAATCTTAACCCAAAACTTAGGGAAAAGTTCAAGGCTGCAACTCCTGATTGGAGAACCCTAGATGATCCCCAGATAGTCAGACAAAAACTATTAGGGATAGAAATGGATATGCGTGAGGCAGCATCCAAACCCATCAGAGTAGCAGCAAATAATAGTCTGGTCAATAAAAACAACAGATCAAATCAGACCTATGACAAAGGGAATTTGGATAAGAAAACTAATCCATGTCACTACTGTAAGAAACCAGGACATTGGATTAGAGAATGCAGGAAAAAAGCCAGGGATATAGAAGATGGTACCTATGTCCCAAGAGAATCACAAGAAAAGACAGTACAGGCTTCTGCTCCTGCAGCAAGCGAGTGACTAGACGTGATGCAAACCACTTTGACTGGAAGGCGCCCAATAATTCAGGTAAAAGTAGCAGGAAAACAATGCCCTTTTCTAATAGATACCGGAGCAACTTCCTCCGTCCTCAATGAAGACGCCTTACCAAATGCTGATTGTTTATCAGATGATGTAACCTATACCGAAGGGTATGATGGAGGAATCAGGCCACTCCCATATAGTATTCCCCTTGAAACAAAGATAGGATCTAAAATATTTTTATCTAAATTTCTTTTTGTCAAAGGGGCACCTACTTGTCTTCTAGGTACAGACCTATTAAAGCAGACAGAAATGAATATCCAATTTTTGGAGGATGGTAGAGTCCAAATTTTGGTGCCTGATGACCAAGAGTCTCTAGAAAACATTGTAAAAGTCCAAGCCTTAGAGGATGAGAAAGATCCTGCCCCTACCCAAATTATTTTAGATCTTTCTGAGGTACCAGAAAAATTATGGGCACAACATGACACCGATGTAGGACTAATGCCAATAGCTCCAGTAAAAGTCACTCCTGTTCCAGGTGTGACACTACCCCAATTGAGACAGTATCCTATTAGTGCCCAACAAGAACACGCCATAGGAGAACAGATAAAAGATTATCTAAAAACTGGAGTACTGATAGAAGTAAAGTCACCAGCCAATACACCGTTGTACCCCGTAAAAAAGAAATCTACTGAGGGGTCAGCTGCTAGGTACCGGATGGTACATGATCTAAGAGAGATAAATAAAATTTTGGAACCTATTACTCCTGTTGTGCCAAATCCACACACGTTGCTATCACAGATCCCAGCAACAGCACGAGTATTTTCTGTCATAGACTTATCAAATGCATTTTTTTCAGTACCATTACACCCAGACTGTTACAAACTGTTTGCATTTACATTTAAGAATAGACAATTAGCATGGACAAGATTACCACAGGGTATGATACATTCACCTACCTTGTACTCAGAAGCTATGAGATCAGTTCTTCAAAATTTCAAACCTACGGATGAGGTTGTAATTCTCCAATATGTTGATGACCTATTGTTATGTGCCCCTGCTCAAGAGTCCGCAAACAGCAACACAATAAGGTTGTTAATATTTCTAGCAGACATGGGCTGTAAAGTTAACAAGAAAAAAGTACAACTTTGTATGACTACGGTAGTATTTCTAGGACACTGCATTTCACAAGGTATTCGGCACCTCACCGCCGACAGACTAAAAATCATTAGAGATCTTGTTCCTCCCAAGAACTACAAAACATTAAGAGCATTTTTGGGAATAGTATCACACTGCAGACAATGGGTTATACATGCTAGTCAGCTTATGCAACCTCTATATGATTGTTTAAAAATCGAACCTTTCCAGTTAACTGAATCAGCACTCATAGCCTTTCAAGACCTCAAGAAAGGTCTCATGTCAGCCCCGGCCTTGGGAATCCCAGACTACGCCAAACCATTCCAATTAATGGCTGCGGAAATGTCTAATCATGCTACAGGAGTACTAACACAGAAACATGAAAATAAACAAAGACCTGTCGCATACTATTCTGCTCAATTAGATAATGTTACCAAAGCTGCACCATCATGTGTCAGAGTAGTAGCAGCTGTCTCTCTTTTGGTAGAAAAAGCCTCAGAAATAGTACTAGACCATGCCCTAATAGTACAAACTACACATGATGTACATGGCATACTGAATCAGGTATTGCCAAAACACATTTCAATGGCTAGACATCTTAGATTACAATGCTCCTTACTAATGCCACCAAACCTCACTTTTCGCCGCATATTGTCTCTAAATTTAGCCACTCTGTTACCACTAGAGACAAAGGGGGGAGTGGAAGGAGGTCAGGAAGACGAAGATGAAAATTTTTTACAATACCACGAACAAGACAATATAATACATGATTGCTTACAGTGTATAGAACAAGAAACACAAGGGCTACCTAATGTACAGGACACCCCTCTTGACAATCCAGACCTACATATGTATATAGATGGTAGTAGGTATGCAGATGAAACTGGTAACTTTCACACAGGTTATGCCATTGTATCAGATTATGATGTTATTGAAGCTGAGCCAATGCAGGCCAGCTGTTCAGCCCAGGAAGCTGAACTATTAGCTCTAATACGAGCATTACAGTTAGCAAAAGAAAAAACCGCTAATATTTTTACCGATTCTAGATATGCATATGGTATTGTACATGATTTTGGATGTATATGGAGAGCTAGAGGTTACATGACAGCTTCAGGTCAACCAGTAAAACATGGACAAATGATTAGACAAATCCTAGAATCAGCTGCCTCAACCAAACAAGTAGCAGTAATAAAAGTACCTGCACATGTAAGACTCAACACCGAGATAGCTAGGGGTAATGACCGAGCCGACAAGGCTGCTAAGCGAGCTGCAGTAAAACCTCTGACAACTGACCACACTATTAGTGCAGTATCAGAATTTGACTTAATTACACGGCTCAAAGAAGCCCACCAGCAGGTGAGTAGAGAAGAAAAAGAAGAGTGGCAGAAACAGGGGGCAGAAGAAAAAGAAGGACTATGGAGAAAAGGAGATGAGCTTTGTCTCCCCCGAGCATGGTACCCTGTTGTGGTCAGTGAAGCCCACGGACCTACACATGTGTCTGCAAACGGTATGATACAGAGGGTCAGACAGAAGTGGTTAGCCCCAGGGTTCGGCCAGGTAGCTCGAGCAAAATGTGGTTCTTGTGAAATCTGTTTAGCCCACAATCCAGGACAGACTGTTAAGACCCCCCAGAAGCACCATGTAAGACCACTATATCCGTTCCAGAGACTTCAGATCGATTACATCCAGATGCCTAAGCATGGACACTATAAGTATGTACTGGTATGTGTGGACATGTTTTCGGGGTGGCCAGAGGCTTATCCAGTTCATACAGCCACGGCTAAAGTCACTGCAGTAAAAATAGCACATGAACTGGTACCCCGTTATGGTATCCCAGAAGTGATCGAGTCAGATAGAGGTACACATTTTACTGGAGAGATCTTTCAGAATGTAATGAAAATGTTGTGTATAAAAAGTGAACTACACACCCCTTACCACCCACAGAGTTCTGGTAAGGTTGAGAGAATGAATGGAACACTTAAGTTAAAAATACAGAAAGCCATGGCAGAAACACAGAAACCATGGACTGAGTGTCTCCCAATAGCATTGTATTCAGTCAGAAACACCCCCCAGGGAAAGAGCAAACTCACCCCCCATGAAATATTGTTTGGTAGAGTTGCCAATACAGGATTGTATTTCCCACAGACTTTAATGTTAGAAACTGAAAGCTTAACTGCTTATGTACAAAATTTATGTAAGCATGTGTCTAAAATACACTCTTTAGTGTTCTCTTCCATTCCAGATCCAGATTCCATTGAGGGAACGCACAAGCTGCAACCAGGAGACGAAGTCTACGTAAAAAGACATAACAGAAGAACGCTAGAACCCAGATTTGAGGGTCCATATCAGGTGTTATTGACAACTCCAACTGCAGTAAAATTGGAAGGAAAATCAGCATGGGTACATGCAAGCCATTGCAAAAAGAAATAGTGGTGATTGTACTTGTGTTAGCTATAACGATAGATCAGGGAGACCTGTGGGATAAACTAAGTTCCCCAAAACCTACAGATAATAAATTTATAAAACATCATGAGACATTGGTAAACGGGCTGCTCGATGGCGGACAGAAAATAGCAGACTGTTGGATTTGTACGCATTCTCCAATATCAGCCACGAGCATACCCTTCCTGGCCGTACCCATGACCCCTGATGAAGTGTTTACATGGACTAATTGCTCAGACAAATTAGCAAATAACCAAACCGTTAATTCTAGATTATGGAACACCACTGTTGCCATCCCAGTTGTGGGGTGGGTGGGATTTCCCTGGTGGCAAGGTAATATGACCGGAAAAATAAACAACTTACAATATTTAGCGTTTAAAGGAGGTGTATGGGTTCCTAGAAATAAGACGGGACTAACAGACTTAGGGTTAATTCCTACAGAAAATATACAACTCAGTTTTAGTAGCACAGTATCTTCTTCTCAACCTTTTAAACCTGATATAGTAGAAAAATACATACACAATAATGGTTGGAAATATTCACAATTATTCCCCGATGGAAACAATGATACATGTTCAAAGATACCAGGTAATATATTATGTAATGAGTCAAGTGCATATGACCCAGGTACACCGACTTGTGGAAATCCAGATGCAGGATACTGTAGTCCATTAGGTCAAAAACCCCCTTGGTGTATACTTCAGAATGTATCTAAATTTTTAGATTTGGTACATAGGTTGGTGCTCCAACACTCTGCAATATGGGATCTGCCTGAAGGAACCTTCTGGATTTGTGGAAATGGAGCATACAAATGGCTCCCAGTAGGAATAAAAGGTGCATGTACTCTAGGACGCTTAACACCGGCCACATTTATAGTTCAGAATCAGCAGGTAGATATGCAAGCAGTACCTAAACACACACTATACAAAAGAGCAGCCGACAACTCGCCTAGACCTTCAGGTAGGCCACATGTGGTCCAAATGGGAATTCCTAATAAAATATTCAGCACTTTCTTTGTGTATCCAATGTTGATGCAGATGTGGGATAAATTAGTTCAGGCCACCGACTATCTAGATGATCAGATATGGGATATTATGGATATACTTAATACTAGTATAGCTGTACAAAATCAACTTATAATTGTTACTAATCAACATACTGTAGTGTTAGACTACCTAACTGCGGCCCAGGGAGGAATGTGTCAAATTATTGGTCCAACCTGTTGTCATTACATAGATCCAAACAGTACAATGAGTATGAGGTTCAAGCTGGCAGATATACAACGATTACGGGATGAATATGACAGACACAATGACCAAAATAAAGATAGCTGGTGGTCAGACACCTTCTCCTTTCTCAACCCAAAGAACTGGTTTAAGGGTATTGGAGGTTGGGTGGCTGGAATTCTGCAAGGTATATTACAGATTGTGCTAATTATAGTAGTCATATATGTAGTGTTTAAAATAGGATTAAAAATTATTTTAATATGCATAAATAAGCTTTGTAACACGGACTCAAGAATATGAAAGAAAAGAACTCCCGGACCAGGTTTTCTACCAAAAGTCCATAAGGAAGAATCAAAGGGGGGACTGAGAGGATGATGGGAGTTGTACTTCACGCAAGACTACGATGTAAGACACAGATGAAGTTATTCTTCCCTTATCTGGACATTTGGACTGACGCCCAGAAACTAGATTGTAACTTGTTTTAGCTGTCTCAGCAAGCTTCTACTAATTATCACTTTTTGTTTATGAAACTTTCTTATCAACATTCCACTGTTATGAATCATCATTTCGCTGCCTGTGAAACAAAGGCATTTTACTGCGCATGTCTGACAAAAAAAAAAAAAAAAAAAAAATGATTATTATTATAAATAAAGGGACAGCACCCATAGAGGGAGACGCGCTCAGGGGCTTCCCAGTACTTGATTATACACTACGTGTCTGTGTATTTCTTGTTACGGGGATACCCCGACTCCAACAAGGACCCTCCATGGCTGAATGATCCTAACAAGTACCTTTTCTCATGATTGCATACACCTGGATATGAAGTTCAAAGCTCAATGAGGTTACAAAACCAAAAAAAGTGCTTTAGTAAGTCCGTAAAAAGTAGGTAGAAGTATTTAAAACAAGAAAATGATAAGGGTGCCCATACTTATGCACCTGTCAAATTTTGTTTGAATGCAGATTGCACATTTTCTGTTAGTACAATAAACCTCATTTCAAGGCAGAAACATTACTGTGTCCAACAGTTATTACATATATCAAATTGAAATAGCAGTTGCAAAAACACCAATTTTTATAAAACATTAAGCTTAAGATTAATAGGGGTGCCCAAACTTTTTCATATAACTGTATGTAGCTGATTCACAGTACACACGTGTGCGTGCTGATGAAGGAAAATTGAGGACTCTTTCCTACAGGCAACTACGTCAGGTTAAAAGATCAGCGGCAAAAAAGCCTTGTCATAGCGGCAGACAAGTTTTTGAAGCTGCTGGTGCCTCCAACGTCCCCCGAACAACAAGATGCAGGGTCCTTCAGAGGTTTGCAGCTGTGCATAAGCCATCCTGTCGACCTCCTCTATCCACTGTACACAAGCAGGAATGGCTCCAGTGGGTCAAACAATACATGAAGACGGACTTCAAAACTGTTTTGTTTACCGATGAGTGCCGTGCAACGCTCGATGGTCCAGCTGGATGGAGTGGAGGATGGCTGGTTGATGGACACCCCACGCAAACACGGCTACGACGCCAACAAGGAGGAGGTGGAGTAATGTTTTGGGCTGGAATCATGGGGAGAGAGATTGTCAGCCCCTTTAGGATCCCTGAAGGGGTAAAGATGAACTCCATAATGTATGTGGAGTTTCTCAAACAGCACTTCCTGCCATGGTTCAAGAAGAAGAACCGTGAATTCCGCAGAAAGTTCATTTTCATGCATGATAATGCACCGTCTCATGCTGCACATAACACATCTGCATCTTTGGCTGATATGGGCATAAAAGGGGACAAACTTATGGTGTGACCCCCATGCTCCCCTGACCTCAACCCCATTGAGAACCTCTGGAGCATCAACAAAAGGAGTGTCTATGATGGCAGGAGGCAGTTCACATCTAAGCAACAGCTCTGGGAGGGTATTCTGTCCTCATGCAAAACAATTGAAGCAGAAACCATCCAAAACCTGACAAATTCAATGGATGAGAGAGTTCAGAAGCTCCTTTTGAACAAGGGGTCCTATGTGCAAATGTAACATCACCTAGAATAAAGTTTTGAGTTGAAAACTGTTTGATTTCAGTTTCTAATAACCTGCTAATGCTTATAATTTCAAAAATGACCATTTTTTTGTTCTTTATTAAAATGAAAAGGTTGATCGAAGAGTGTGGGGGATCTAAGAGTGTGGCAACTCAGTGGTCAGGATTATTTCGAATTCTGACAATCTGAGGGTCATGTTGCAGGTAGTGCAGCAAGAAGGCACTCATGTGTCTTGCGCATCTAGGAGCCCCAAAATTAGGCGCCCTGGTAAAACCATCTCCCCCACCCTCACATGCCTGCCAAATTGGAGCTGAAGACCGTCTGGACCTTGCAGATGTTAGCCCTTCCGCATACAACTCCTCCTCCTCTACTTCCTCCACCTCCTCTTGTGCCACCACCTGACTCCGAATTCTGTTTAATATGTGCTCCAGCATGTAAATCACCGGAATAGTCATGCTGATAATGGCATCGTCAGCACTAAACATCTTCGTCGCCATTTCAAAACTGTGCAGAAGGGTGCATAGGTCCCTGATCTGAGACCACTCCTCCAGCGTGATTTGCCCTACTTCTGGATCTCGTTGGCCCAGGCTATACGTCAGAACGGTGCTGCCACAGTCGCTGCAACATGTGCAGAGTTGAATTCCACCGGGTAGGCACATCGCATTTTAGCCGGTGAAGTGGCAGGCCCAACGACTTCTGTAGAGATGTAAGTCACTGAGCTGCGGGATGCGAACGGCGGAAGTGAGCACACAGCGACCGTGCCCTCTGCAGAAGGCCATCTAGTCCGGGATAGTGGGCTAAAAATTGCTGGACAACCAGGTTCAACACGTGAGTGATACAAGGCACGTGTGTGACATTGCCCCGGCGAAGGGCCGCACCCAGGTTCGCAGCATTGTCGCACACGGCCTTCCCTGGTTTCAGGTCCACTGGAGACAACCATTCAAGAAACTGGTTCTCCAGAGCTGACCACAACTCCTCAGCTGTGTGACTCACATTTCCCAGACATTTCAAAGTAAACACCGCCTGATGACATTGAGCCCTGCTGCCAGCATAGTAAGGAGGTGTGCAGGATCCCCTCTGCGCAGTTAGAAAGCTTGTGGCATGACCAGACAGGCTTTGGGTGCAGGTGGAGGACCGAGAGGAGGTTGAGGAGGCAGAAGCAGTGGAGGAACTTCGAGATAAAGAGGATTGACGCACAACTCGTGGGGACAGCAAGACTTGGACAGCAGCCCCTTGTCCTGCTGTCACCATAGTTACCCAGTGCCCAGTCAGCGACATGTAACGCCCCTGTCCATGCCTACTCATCCAAGTGTCTGTGGTGAAATGCACCCTGTCACACACAGAGTTTCTCAAAGAAGCGGTGATGTTGTGTGCAACATGCTGGTGGAGCGCAGGCACACCTTTCTTTGAGAAGTAGTGCTGACTGGGCATCTGGTACTGGGGCACTGCGACGGACATAAGGTCTCGAAAATCCTCTGTGTCCACCAGGCGGAAAGGCAGAATTTCTGTAGCCAAGAGCTTGCAGATGGTGAAATTCAACATCTTAGCTTTCTCATGGCTAGGAGGAAATGGTCTTTTACTTGTCCACATCTGAGGGACCGAGGGCTGGCTGTTGTGCTTAGACGGGGTTGAGAAGGGTGTCCCCGGCAAACTGCCGGTTTGCGAGGAAGATGCAGGCGGACATGTTAGGTTGCCTTGATGGTGCTATCGATGTCGGACAACGCTGAACACCAGCTGGTGTTTCCACCTCCAAAGAAAATGATGACCTGCCAATCATGCTGGCTGTTGCGGGTAAAGAGGTGGCAGGTCTGCGTCCCAAAACAGGTGTGACTGCTGTCCCCCCAGTCACAGAGGATGAAGAGGCCGCGGATGCACAAGATGTGGCAGACGGTGGTTGGCCCGGCCGGCTAGGCTGCATTGTAGCACAGTGAGCTTCCCACTGCAACTTATGCTTCATATCCATGTGCCGGTTCATGCATGAAGTACTCAATCTATGTATTTTTTGGCCTCTACTTAGCTTTTGCTGACAAATGTTACAGAAAACACGAGTTGGGTCATCTTTATCGATCTGAAAAAATGCCCAGGCTATGCAAGGCTTAGCACCCATGCGACCTGAAGAGCCACCACGACTTGTGGTGAGAGGCAGAGTTGTGTTTGAGGATGCAGTTGTTGACGTGCTTCCAGTACTACGTCTCTGTCCAGGAAGGCGCAACCTGACCTCGTCGTCACTAGCATCCTCCTCCACCTCCTCTGCTGACCTCATCTCTTGGCTGACTGTGGGTTGACAGTAAGTGGGATCTCCAACCTCGTCATCATCACCCTGTGTGTTATCACACCCGTCGTCCAATCACGTATTTGAGTCTCATCATCGTCTTCCTCATTGTCTCCACCAACAGGAGTTACAGTTTGGGAACGAGGGTCTACATTATGGTCAGAACCTTCTGTGTCTGGTCCTGGATCCGACTCATAAAGATTCTGGGCATCAGTGCAGATCATTTTCTCGTCTGGATTCACAGAATCTCTGGAGCCGACCTCTGATTCCCAGGCTATAGTATGAGTAAACAGCTCTGCAGACTCAACCATCTGTTCTACCCCATACTCAAATGGGCAGCTGGAGACTTGGGAGCTGCGAGGAAGCAAGTGCGATTGGGGTGACACCTCTGAGGACTGGAGTATTTGTGATGTTGAAGTTGAGGTGGAGGAGAGCCCACTTAAAGGAGCACTTGATATCCGTTGAAGCACCTGCTGTTTTTGTGCCTCATCTGGAATTTGTAGCGATTGGCGTGGCCGTAAGAAAGGGATCTCATCACATTGTCCGCTAAAAGAAGAAGACATCTTAGTTTGGCTGGAAGATGGTCTTTCTTCTGCAGATGTTACTGTTGCTTTAACACCTACCCCACGGACACAACCTTTTTTTCCCTTCCCAACACGCCTATTCCCATTTCCACCAGCAGCAGGCCTTTTTCCACTCATTTTGGTGGTTAACTAATTCACAACTCTGGAGTTGTTTGCACAAAAATACAATGGATGGGAACCGAGCAGAGCTGAGTGGCCAAACTGTGGTATTAGCCCAAAAGTATTGGCTGGGTTAGATGCAGATAAAAATTATATTGAATTTGCAACCTGGTGGAGGTTAGTATAGATGGGCTAATAGAACAAGTCCCACACACTGCTACAAGCTGAAATATTTTTTCGGAGCTAGATACAGAAAAAAATTATATTGAATTTGCAACCTGGAGGAGGTTAGTATAGATGGACTAATAGAACAAGTCCCACACACTGCTACAAGCCGAAATATTTTTTCAGAGTTAGATGCAGATAAAAATTATATTGAATTTGCAACCTGGTGGAGATTAGTATAGATGGACTAATAGAACAAGTCCCACACACTGCTACAAGCCGAGATATTTTTTCAGAGCTAGATGGAGAAAAAAATTATATTGAATTTGCAACCTGGTGGAGGTTAGTATAGATGGACTAATAGAACAAGTCCCACACACTGCTAGAAGGCCAAAATATTTTTTCAGAGCTAGATGCAGAAAAAAATTATATTGAATTTGCAACCTGGTGGAGGTTAGTATAGTTGGACAAATAGAACAAGTACCACACACTACTACAAGCTGAAATATTTTTTCAGAGCTAGATGCAGATAAAAATTATTTTGAATTTGCAACCTGGTGGAGGTTAGTATAGATGGAATAATAGAACAAGTCCCACACACTGCTACAAGACGAAGCCCAAATATTTTTTCAGAGCTAGATGCAGATAAAAATGATATTGAATTTGCAACCTGGAGGAGGTTAGTATAGATGGACTAATAGAACAAGTCCCACACACTGCTACGAGCTGAAATATTTTTTCAGAGCTAGATTGAGATAAAAATTATATTGAATTTGCAACCTGGTGGAGGTTAGTGTAGATGGACTTATAGAACAAGTCCCACACACTGCTACAAGCTGAAATATTTTTTCAGAGCTAGATGCAGAAAAAAATGATATTGAATTTGCAACCTGGAGGAGGTTAGTATAGATGGACTAATAGAACAAGTCCCACACACTGCTACAAGCCGAAATATTTTTTCAGAGCTAGATGCAGATAAAAATTATATTGAATTTGCAACCTGGTGGAGATTATTATAGATGGACTAATAGAACAAGTCCCACACACTGCCACAAGCCGAAATATTTTTTCAGAGCTAGATGCAGAAAAAAATTATATTGTATTTGCAACCTGGTGGAGGTTAGTATAGATGGAATAATAGAACAAGTCCCACACATTGCTACAAGCCGAAGCCCAAATTTTTTTTCAGAGCTAGATGCAGATAAAAATTATATTGAATTTGCAACCTGGTGGAGATTATTATAGATGGACTAATAGAACAAGTCCCACACACTGCCACAAGCCGAAATATTTTTTCAGAGCTAGATACAGAAAAAAATTATATTGAATTTGCAACCTGGTGGAGGTTAGTATAGATGGAGTAATAGAACAAGTCTCACACCCTGCTACAAGCCGAAATATTTTTTCAAAGCTAGATGCAGAAAAAAATTATATTGAATTTGCAACCTGGTGGAGGTTAGTATAGATGGACTAATAGAACAAGTCCCACACACTACTACAAGCCAAAATATTTTTTCAGAGCTAGATGCAGAAAAAAATTATATTGAATTTGCAACCTGGTGGAGGTTAGTATAGATGGACTAATAGAACAAGTCAGACACACTGCTACAAGCCGAAATATTTTTTCAGAGCTAGATGCAGATAAAAATTATATTGAATTTGCAACCTGGTGGAGGTTATTATAGATGGACTAATAGATCAAGTTCCACACACTGCTACAAGCCGAAATATTTTTTCAGAGCTAGATGCAGATAAAAATTATATTGAATTTGCAACCTAGTGGAGGTTAGTATAGATGGACTAATAGAACAAGTCCCACACACTGCTACAAGCCAAAATATTTTTTCAGAGCTAGATGCAGAAAAAAATTATATTGAATTTGCAACCTGGTGGAGGTTAGTATAGATGGACTAATAGAACAAGTCCCACACACTGCTACAAGCCGAAATATTTTTTCAGAGCTAGATGCAGATAAAAATTATATTAAATTTGCAACCTGGTGGAGGTTATTATAGATGGACTAATAGAACAAGTCCCACACACTGCCACAAGCCGAAATATTTTTTCAGAGCTAGATGCAGAAAAAAATTATATTGAATTTGCCACCTGGTGGAGGTTAGTATAGATGGACTAATAGAACAAGTCCCACACACTGCTACAAGCCGAAATATTTTTTCAGAGCTAGATGCAGATAAAAATTATATTGAATTTGCAACCTGGTGGAGATTATTATAGATGGACTAATAGAACAAGTCCCACACACTGCCACAAGCCGAAATATTTTTTCAGAGCTAGATGCAGAAAAAAATTATATTGAATTTGCAACCTGGTGGAGGTTAGTATAGATGGAATAATAGAACAAGTCCCACACATTGCTACAAGCCGAAGCCCAAATTTTTTTTCAGAGCTAGATGCAGATAAAAATTATATTGAATTTGCAACCTGGTGGAGATTATTATAGATGGACTAATAGAACAAGTCCCACACACTGCCACAAGCCGAAATATTTTTTCAGAGCTAGATACAGAAAAAAATTATATTGAATTTGCAACCTGGTGGAGGTTAGTATAGATGGAGTAATAGAACAAGTCTCACACCCTGCTACAAGCCGAAATATTTTTTCAAAGCTAGATGCAGAAAAAAATTATATTGAATTTGCAACCTGGTGGAGGTTAGTATAGATGGACTAATAGAACAAGTCCCACACACTACTACAAGCCAAAATATTTTTTCAGAGCTAGATGCAGAAAAAAATTATATTGAATTTGCAACCTGGTGGAGGTTAGTATAGATGGACTAATAGAACAAGTCAGACACACTGCTACAAGCCGAAATATTTTTTCAGAGCTAGATGCAGATAAAAATTATATTGAATTTGCAACCTGGTGGAGGTTATTATAGATGGACTAATAGATCAAGTTCCACACACTGCTACAAGCCGAAATATTTTTTCAGAGCTAGATGCAGATAAAAATTATATTGAATTTGCAACCTAGTGGAGGTTAGTATAGATGGACTAATAGAACAAGTCCCACACACTGCTACAAGCCAAAATATTTTTTCAGAGCTAGATGCAGAAAAAAATTATATTGAATTTGCAACCTGGTGGAGGTTAGTATAGATGGACTAATAGAACAAGTCCCACACACTGCTACAAGCCGAAATATTTTTTCAGAGCTAGATGCAGATAAAAATTATATTAAATTTGCAACCTGGTGGGGGTTATTATAGATGGACTAATAGAACAAGTCCCACACACTGCCACAAGCCGAAATATTTTTTCAGAGCTAGATGCAGAAAAAAATTATATTGAATTTGCCACCTGGTGGAGGTTAGTATAGATGGACTAATAGAACAAGTCCCACACACTTCTACAAGCCGAGATATTTTTTCAGAGCTAGATGGAGAAAAAAATTATATTGAATTTGCAACCTAGTGGAGGTTAGTATAGATGGACTAATAGAACAAGTCCCACACACTGCTACAAGCCAAAATATTTTTTCAGAGCTAGATGCAGAAAAAAATTATATTGAATTTGCAACCTGGTGGAGGTTAGTATAGATGGACTAATAGAACAAGTCCCACACACTACTACAAGCTGAAATATTTTTTCAGAGCTAGATGCAGATAAAAATTATTTTGAATTTGCAACCTGGTGGAGGTTAGTATAGATGGAATAATAGAACAAGTCCCACACACTGCTACAAGCCGAAGCCCAGATATTTTTTCAGAGCTAGATGCAGATAAAAATTATATTGAATTTCCAACCTGGAGGAGGTTAGAATAGATGGACTAATAGAACAAGTCCCACACACTGCTACAAGCCGAAATATTTTTTCAGAGCTAGATTGAGATAAAAATTATATTGAATTTGCAACCTGGTGGAGGTTAGTATAGATGGACTAATAGAACAAGTCCCACACACTGCTACAAGCCGAAATATTTTTTCAGAGCTAGATGCAGAAAATACTTATATTGAAATTGCAACCTGGTGGAGGTTAGTATAGATGGACTAATGAAACAAGTCCCAAACACTGCTACAAGCCGAAATATTTTTTTCAGAGCTAGATGCAGATAAAAATTATATTGAATTTGCAACCTGGTGGAGGTTATTATAGATGGACTAATAGATCAAGTCCCACACACTGCTACAAGCTGAAATATTTTTTCAGAGCTGGATGCAGAAAAAAATTATATTGAATTTGCAACCTGGTGGAGGTTAGTATAGATGGACTAATAGAACAAGTCCCACACACTGCTACAAGCTGAAATATTTTTTCAGAGCTAGATGCAGAAAAAAATTATATTGAATTTGCAACCTGGAGGAGGTTAGTATAGATGGACTAATAGAACAAGTCCCACACACTGCTACAAGCCGAAATATTTTTTCAGAGCTAGACGCAGATAAAAATTATATTGAATTTGCAACCTGGTGGACGTTAGTATAGATGGACTAATAGAACAATTCCCACACACTGCTACAAGCCGAAATATTTTTTCAGAGCTAGATTGATATAAAAATTATATTGAATTTTCAACCTGGTGGAGGTTAGTGTAGATGGACTAATAGAACAAGTCCCACACACTGCTACAAGCCGAAATATTTTTTCAGAGCTAGATGCAGAAAAAAATTATATTGAATTTGCAACCTGGTGGAGGTTAGTATAGATGGACTAATAGAACAAGTCCCAAACACTGCTACGAGCCAAAATATTTTTTTCAGAGCTAGATGCAGATAAAAATTATATTGAATTTGCAACCTGTTGGAGTTTATTATAGATGGACTAATAGAACAAGTCCCACACACTGCTACAAGCTGAAATATTTTTTCAGAGCTGGATGCAGAAAAAAATTATATTGAATTTGCAACCTGGTGGAGGTTAGTATAGATGGACTAATAGAACAAGTCCCACACACTGCTACAAGCTGAAATATTTTTTCAGAGCTAGATGCAGAAAAAAATTATATTGAATTTGCAACCTGGAGGAGGTTAGTATAGATGGACTAATAGAACAAGTCCCACACACTGCTACAAGCCGAAATATTTTTTCAGAGCTAGACGCAGATAAAAATTATATTGAATTTGCAACCTGGTGGACGTTAGTATAGATGGACTAATAGAACAATTCCCACACACTGCTACAAGCCGAAATATTTTTTCAGAGCTAGATGCAGAAAAAAATTATATTGAATTTGCAACCTGGTGGAGGTTAGTATAGATGGACTAATAGAACAAGTCCCACACACTGCTACAAGCCGAAATATTTTTCAGAGCTAGATGCAGATAAAAATTATATTGAATTTGCAACCTGGTGGAGGTTATTATAGATGGACTAATAGAACAAGTCCCACACATTGCCACAAGCCGAAATATTTTTTCAGAGCTAGATGCAGATAAAAATTATATTGAATTTGCAACCTGGTGGAGGTTAGTATAGATGGACTAATAGAACAAGTCCCACACACTGCTACAAGCCGAGATATTTTTTCAGAGCTAGATGGAGAAAAAAATTATATTGAATTTGCAACCTGGTGGAGGTTAGTATAGATGGACTTATAGAACAAGTCCCACACACTGCTACAAGCCGAAATATTTTTTCAGAGCTAGATTGATATAAAAATTATATTGAATATTCAACCTGGTGGAGGTTAGTGTAGATGGACTAATAGAACAAGTCCCACACACTGCTACAAGCCGAAATATTTTTTCAGAGCTAGATGCAGAAAAAAATTATATTGAATTTGCAACCTGGTGGAGGTTAGTATAGATGGACTAATAGAACAAGTCCCAAACACTGCTACGAGCCGAAATATTTTTTTCAGAGCTAGATGCAGATAAAAATTATATTGAATTTGCAACCTGTTGGAGTTTATTATAGATGGACTAATAGAACAAGTCCCACACACTGCTACAAGCTGAAATAGTTTTTCAGAGCTGGATGCAGAAAAAAATTATATTGAATTAGCAACCTGGTGGAGGTTAGTATAGATGGACTAATAGAACAAGTCCCACACACTGCTACAAGCTGAAATATTTTTTCAGAGCTAGATGCAGAAAAAAATTATATTGAATTTGCAACCTGGAGGAGGTTAGTATAGATGGACTAATAGAACAAGTCCCACACACTGCTACAAGCCGAAATATTTTTTCAGAGCTAGACGCAGATAAAAATTATATTGAATTTGCAACCTGGTGGACGTTAGTATAGATGGACTAATAGAACAATTCCCACACACTGCTACAAGCCGAAATATTTTTTCAGAGCTAGATGCAGAAAAAAATTATATTGAATTTGCAACCTGATGGAGGTTAGTATAGATGGACTAATAGAACAAGTCCCACACACTGCTACAAGCCGAAATATTTTTCAGAGCTAGATGCAGATAAAAATTATATTGAATTTGCAACCTGGTGGAGGTTATTATAGATGGACTAATAGAACAAGTCCCACACATTGCCACAAGCCGAAATATTTTTTCAGAGCTAGATGCAGATAAAAATTATATTGAATTTGCAACCTGGTGGAGGTTAGTATAGATGGACTAATAGAACAAGTCCCACACACTGCTACAAGCCGAGATATTTTTTCAGAGCTAGATGGAGAAAAAAATTATATTGAATTTGCAACCTGGTGGAGGTTAGTATAGATGGACTTATAGAACAAGTCCCACACACTGCTACAAGCCGAAATATTTTTTCAGAGCTAGATTGAGAAAAAAATTATATTGAATTTTCAACCTGGTGGAGGTTAGTGTAGATGGACTAATAGAACAAGTCCCACACACTGCTACAAGCCGAAATATTTTTTCAGAGCTAGATGCAGAAAAAAATTATATTGAATTTGCAACCTGGTGGAGGTTAGTATAGATGGACTAATAGAACAAGTCCCAAACACTGCTACAAGCCAAAATATTTTTTTCAGAGCTAGATGCAGATAAAAATTATATTGAATTTGCAACCTGGTGGAGTTTATTATAGATGGACTAATAGAACAAGTCCCACACACTGCTACAAGCTGAAATATTTTTTCAGAGCTGGATGCAGAAAAAAATTATATTGAATTTGCAACCTGGTGGAGGTTAGTATAGATGGACTAATAGAACAAGTCCCACACACTGCTACAAGCTGAAATATTTTTTCAGAGCTAGATGCAGAAAAAAATTATATTGAATTTGCAACCTGGAGGAGGTTAGTATAGATGGACTAATAGAACAAGTCCCACACACTGCTACAAGCCGAAATATTTTTTCAGAGCTAGACGCAGATAAAAATTATATTGAATTTGCAACCTGGTGGACGTTAGTATAGATGGACTAATAGAACAATTCCCACACACTGCTACAAGCCGAAATATTTTTTCAGAGCTAGATGCAGAAAAAAATTATATTGAATTTGCAACCTGGTGGAGGTTAGTATAGATGGACTAATAGAACAAGTCCCACACACTGCTACAAGCCGAAATATTTTTCAGAGCTAGATGCAGATAAAAATTATATTGAATTTGCAACCTGGTGTAGGTTATTATAGATGGACTAATAGAACAAGTCCCACACATTGCCACAAGCCGAAATATTTTTTCAGAGCTAGATGCAGATAAAAATTATATTGAATTTGCAACCTGGTGGAGGTTAGTATAGATGGACTAATAGAACAAGTCCCACACACTGCTACAAGCCGAGATATTTTTTCAGAGCTAGATGGAGAAAAAAATTATATTGAATTTGCAACCTGGTGGAGGTTAGTATAGATGGACTAATAGAATAAGTCCCACACACTGCTACAAGCCGAAATATTTTTTCAGAGCTAGATGCAGATAAAAATTATATTGAATTTGCAACCTGGTGGAGGTTATTATAGATGGACTAATAGAACAAGTCCCACACACTGCCACAAGCCGAAATATTTTTTCAGAGCTAGATGCAGAAAAAAATTATATTGAATTTGCAACCTGGTGGAGGTTAGTATAGATGGACTAATAGAACAAGTCCCACACACTGCTACAAGCCGAGATATTTTTTCAGAGCTAGATGGAGAAAAAAATTATATTGAATTTGCAACCTGGTGGAGGTTAGTATAGATGGACTAATAGAACAAGTCCCACACACTGCTACAAGCCAAAATATTTTTTCAGAGCTAGATGCAGAAAAAAATTATCTTGAATTTGCAACCTGGTGGAGGTTAGTATAGATGGACTAATAGAACAAGTCCTACACACTACTACAAGCTGAAATATTTTTTCAGAGCTAGATGCAGATAAAAATTATTTTGAATTTGCAACCTGGTGGAGGTTAGTATAGATGGAATAATAGAACAAGTCCCACACACTGCTACAAGCCGAAGCCCAAATATTTTTCAGAGCTAGATGCAGATAAAAATGATATTGAATTTCCAACCTGGTGGAGGTTATTATAGATGGACTAATAGAACAAGTCCCACACACTGCTGGAAGCCGAAATATTTTTTCAGAGCTAGATGCAGATAAAAATTATATTGAATTTGCAACCTGGTGGAGGTTAGTATAGATGGACTAATAGAACAAGTCCCACACACTGCTACAAGCCAAAATATTTTTTCAGAGCTAGATGCAGAAAAAAATTATATTGAATTTGCAACCCGGTGGAGGTTAGTATAGATGGACTAATAGAACAAGTCCCACACACTGCTACAAGCCGAAATATTTTTTCAGAGCTAGATGCAGATAAAAATTATATTAAATTTGCAACCTGGTGGAGGTTATTATAGATGGACTAATAGAACAAGTCCCACACACTGCCACAAGCCGAAATATTTTTTCAGAGCTAGATGCAGAAAAAAATTATATTGAATTTGCAACCTGGTGGAGGTTAGTATAGATGGACTAATAGAACAAGTCCCACACACTTCTACAAGCCGAGATATTTTTTCAGAGCTAGATGGAGAAAAAAATTATATTGAATTTGCAACCTAGTGGAGGTTAGTATAGATGGACTAATAGAACAAGTCCCACACACTGCTACAAGCCAAAATATTTTTTCAGAGCTAGATGCAGAAAAAAATTATATTGAATTTGCAACCTGGTGGAGGTTAGTATAGATGGACTAATAGAACAAGTCCCACACACTACTACAAGCTGAAATATTTTTTCAGAGCTAGATGCAGATAAAAATTATTTTGAATTTGCAACCTGGTGGAGGTTAGTATAGATGGAATAATAGAACAAGTCCCACACACTGCTACAAGCCGAAGCCCAAATATTTTTTCAGAGCTAGATGCAGATAAAAATGATATTGAATTTCCAACCTGGTGGAGGTTAGCATAGATGGACTAATAGAACAAGTCCCACACACTGCTACAAGCCGAAATATTTTTTCAGAGCTAGATACAGAAAAAAATTATATTGAATTTGCAACCTGGTGGAGGTTAGTATAGATGGAGTAATAGAACAAGTCTCACACACTGCTACAAGCCGAAATATTTTTTCAGAGCTAGATGCAGAAAAAAATTATAATGAATTTGCAACCTGGTGGAGGTTAGTATAGATGGACTAATAGAACAAGTCCCACACACTGCTACAAGCCAAAATATTTTTTCAGAGCTAGATGCAGAAAAAAATTATATTGAATTTGCAACCTGGTGGAGGTTAGTATAGATGGACTAATAGAACAAGTCAGACACACTGCTACAAGCCGAAATATTTTTTCAGAGCTAGATGCAGATAAAAATTATATTGAATTTGCAACCTGGTGGAGGTTATTATAGATGGACTAATAGAACAAGTCCCACACACTGCCACAAGCCGAAATATTTTTTCAGAGCTAGATGCAGAAAAAAATTATATTGAATTTGCAACCTGGTGGAGGTTAGTATAGATGGACTAATAGAACAAGTCCCACACACTGCTACAAGCTGAAATATTTTTTCATAGCTAGATGAAGAAAAAAATTATATTGAATTTGCAACCTGGAGGAGGTTAGTATAGATGGACTAATAGAACAAGTCCCACACACTGCTACAAGCCGAAATATTTTTTCAGAGCTAGACGCAGATAAAAATTATATTGAATTTGCAAACTGGTGGACGTTAGTATAGATGGACTAATAGAACAATTCCCACACACTGCTACAAGCCGAGATATTTTTTCAGAGCTAGATGGAGAAAAAAATTATATTGAATTTGCAACCTGGTGGAGGTTAGTATAGATGGACTAATAGAACAAGTCCCACACACTGCTACAAGCCAAAATATTTTTTCAGAGCTAGATGCAGAAAAAAATTATCTTGAATTTGCAACCTGGTGGAGGTTAGTATAGATGGACTAATAGAACAAGTCCTACACACTACTACAAGCTGAAATATTTTTTCAGAGCTAGATGCAGATAAAAATTATTTTGAATTTGCAACCTGGTGGAGGTTAGTATAGATGGAATAATAGAACAAGTCCCACACACTGCTACAAGCCGAAGCCCAAATATTTTTCAGAGCTAGATGCAGATAAAAATGATATTGAATTTCCAACCTGGTAGAGGTTATTATAGATGGACTAATAGAACAAGTCCCACACATTGCCACAAGCCGAAATATTTTTTCAGAGCTAGATGCAGATAAAAATTATATTGAATTTGCAACCTGGTGGAGGTTAGTATAGATGGACTAATAGAACAAGTCCCACACACTGCTACAAGCCGAGATATTTTTTCAGAGCTAGATGGAGAAAAAAATTATCTTGAATTTGCAACCTGGAGGAGGTTATTATAGATGGACTAATAGAACAAGTCCCACACACTGCTACAAGCCGAAATATTTTTTCAGAGCTAGATGCAGATAAAAATTATATTGAATTTGCAACCTGGTGGAGGTTAGTATAGATGGACTAATAGAACAAGTCCCACACACTGCTACAAGCCAAAATATTTTTTCAGAGCTAGATGCAGAAAAAAATTATATTGAATTTGCAACCCGGTGGAGGTTAGTATAGATGGACTAATAGAACAAGTTCCACACACTGCTACAAGCCGAGATATTTTTTTAGAGCTAGATGGAGAAAAAAATTATATTGAATTTGCAACCTGGTGGAGGTTAGTATAGATGGAATAAAAGAACAAGTCCCACACACTTCTACAAGCCAAAATATTTTTTCAGAGCTAGATGCAGAAAAAAATTATATTGAATTTGCAACCTGGTGGAGGTTAGTATAGATGGACTAATAGAACAAGTCCCACACACTACTACAAGCTGAAATATTTTTTCAGAGCTAGATGCAGATAAAAATTATTTTGAATTTGCAACCTGGTGGAGGTTAGTATAGATGGAATAATAGAACAAGTCCCACACACTGCTATAAGCCGAAGCCCAGATATTTTTTCAGAGCTAGATGCAGATAAAAATTATATTGAATTTCCAACCTGGAGGAGGTTAGTATAGATGGACTAATAGAACAAGTCCCACACACTGCTACAAGCCGAAATATTTTTTCAGAGCTAGATTGAGATAAAAATTATATTGAATTTGCAACCTGGTGGAGGTTAGTATAGATGGACTAATAGAACAAGTCCCACACACTGCTACAAGCCGAAATATTTTTTTCAGAGCTAGATGCAGATAAAAATTATATTGAATTTGCAACCTGGTGGAGGTTATTATAGATGGACTAGTAGAACAAGTCCCACACACTGCACAAGCTGAAATATTTTTTCAGAGCTGGATGCAGAAAAAAATTATATTGAATTTGCAACCTGGTGGAGGTTAGTATAGATGGACTAATAGAACAAGTCCCACACACTGCTACAAGCTGAAATATTTTTTCAGAGCTAGATGCAGAAAAAAATTATATTGAATTTGCAACCTGGAGGAGGTTAGTATAGATGGACTAATAGAACAAGTCCCACACACTGCTACAAGCCGAAATATTTTTTCAGTGCTAGACGCAGATAAAAATTATATTGAATTTGCAACCTGGTGGACGTTAGTATAGATGGACTAATAGAACAATTCCCACACACTGCTACAAGCCGAAATATTTTTTCAGAGCTAGATGCAGAAAAAAATTATATTGAATTTGCAACCTGGTGGAGGTTAGTATAGATGGACTAATAGAACAAGTCCCACACACTGCTACAAGCCGAAATATTTTTCAGAGCTAGATGCAGGTAAAAATTATATTGAATTTGCAACCTGGTGGAGGTTATTATAGATGGACTAATAGAACAAGTCCCACACACAGCCACAAGCCGAAATATTTTTTCAGAGCTAGATGCAGATAAAAATTATATTGAATTTGCAACCTGGTGGAGGTTAGTATAGATGGACTAATAGAACAAGTCCCACACACTGCTACAAGCCGAGATATTTTTTCAGAGCTAGATGGAGAAAAAAATTATATTGAATTTGCAACCTGGTGGAGGTTAGTATAGATGGACTTATAGAACAAGTCCCACACACTGCTACAAGCCGAAATATTTTTTCAGAGCTAGATTGAGATAAAAATTATATTGAATTTTCAACCTGGTGGAGGTTAGTGTAGATGGACTAATAGAACAAGTCCCACACACTGCTACAAGCCAAAATATTTTTTCAGAGCTAGATGCAGAAAAAAATTATATTGAATTTGCAACCTGGTGGAGGTTAGTATAGATGGACTAATAGAACAAGTCCCAAACACTGCTACAAGCCGAAATATTTTTTTCAGAGCTAGATGCAGATTAAAATTATATTGAATTTGCAACCTGGTGTAGTTTATTATAGATGGACTAATAGAACAAGTCCCACACACTGCTACAAGCTGAAATATTTTTTCAGAGCTGGATGCAGAAAAAAATTATATTGAATTTGCAACCTGGTGGAGGTTAGTATAGATGGACTAATAGAACAAGTCCCACACACTGCTACAAGCTGAAATATTTTTTCAGAGCTAGATGCAGAAAAAAATTATATTGAATTTGCAACCTGGAGGAGGTTAGTATAGATGGACTAATAGAACAAGTCCCACACACTGCTACAAGCCGAAATATTTTTTCAGAGATAGACGCAGATAAAAATTATATTGAATTTGCAACCTGGTGGACGTTAGTATAGATGGACTAATAGAACAATTCCCACACACTGCTACAAGCCGAAATATTTTTTCAGAGCTAGATGCAGAAAAAAATTATATTGAATTTGCAACCTGGTGGAGGTTAGTATAGATGGACTAATAGAACAAGTCCCACACACTGCTACAAGCCGAAATATTTTTCAGAGCTAGATGCAGTTAAAAATTATATTGAATTTGCAACCTGGTGGAGGTTATTATAGATGGACTAATAGAACAAGTCCCACACATTGCCACAAGCCGAAATATTTTTTCAAAGCTAGATGCAGATAAAAATTATATTGAATTTGCAACCTGGTGGAGGTTAGTATAGATGGACTAATAGAACAAGTCCCACACACTGCTACAAGCCGAGATATTTTTTCAGAGCTAGATGGAGAAAAAAATTATATTGAATTTGCAACCTGGTGGAGGTTAGTATAGATGGACTAATAGAACAAGTCCCACACACTGCTACAAGCCGAAATATTTTTTCAGAGCTAGATGCAGATAAAAATTATATTGAATTTGCAACCTGGTGGAGGTTATTATAGATGGACTAATAGAACAAGTCCCACACACTGCCACAAGCCGAAATATTTTTTCAGAGCTAGATGCAGAAAAAAATTATATTGAATTTGCAACCTGGTGGAGGTTAGTATAGATGGACTAATAGAACAAGTCCCACACACTGCTACAAGCCGAGATATTTTTTCAGAGCTAGATGCAGAAAAAAATTATATTGAATTTGCAACCTGGTGGAGGTTAGTATAGATGGACTAATAGAACAAGTCCCACACACTGCTACAAGCCAAAATATTTTTTCAGAGCTAGATGCAGAAAAAAATTATCTTGAATTTGCAACCTGGTGGAGGTTAGTATAGATGGACTAATAGAACAAGTCCTACACACTACTACAAGCTGAAATATTTTTTCAGAGCTAGATGCAGATAAAAATTATTTTGAATTTGCAACCTGGTGGAGGTTAGTATAGATGGAATAGTAGAACAAGTCCCACACACTGCTACAAGCCGAAGCCCAAATATTTTTTCAGAGCTAGATGCAGATAAAAATGATATTGAATTTCCAACCTGGTGGAGGTTAGCATAGATGGACTAATAGAACAAGTCCCACACACTGCTACAAGCCGAAATATTTTTTCAGAGCTAGATGCAGAAAAAAATTATATTGAATTTGCAACCTGGTGGAGGTTAGTATAGATGGAGTAATAGAACAAGTCTCACACACTGCTATAAGCCAAAATATTTTTTCAGAGCTAGATGCAGAAAAAAATTATATTGAATTTGCAACCTGGTGGAGGTTAGTATAGATGGACTAATAGAACAAGTCCCACACACTGCTACAAGCCAAAATATTTTTTTCAGAGCTAGATGCATATAAAAATTATATTGAATTTGCAACCTGGTGGAGGTTAGTATAGATGGAGTAATAGAACAAGTCCCACACACTGCTACAAGCTAAATATTTTTTCAGAGCTAGATGCAGATAAAAATTATATTGAATTTCCAACCTGGTGGAGGTTAGTATAGATGGACTAATAGAATGATGCTATGCCCAAAAGGTTTTACTTCACTAGATGCAGTAAAAAAAATTGTATTTTATACACAGGTGGTGTAGCTTGCAACACAGATAGGCTTCTCCACTGACTAACACACACTGCAAGAGGACAAAAAGGATTTGCTTTGCTAGATTTAGCCAAATGCTGTGAAAAAAACTTGCACAGCACTGGCACAGACCTGCCTGGCAAAAATTGATAGGAACTGATGTAACCTAGCCCTCAAAAGGACTGCAATTACAATTAGTCTTTACTCCCAACCTATCTATTTAAGAGCACAGACCTGCCTGATAAAAGTCGTAGGAAATGATGTAACCTAGTCCTTAAAAGGACTGCAATCACAACTATTCCCTACTCCCAAGCTATCTGTATATTTGTGCGAAAATTGGCTTGAAATTAACAAAGTATAGCGCACACAGCAACAGCAGTGCCGTCTAACACGCAGCTGCAGCAGTGAGAAAATGGTGGCGACGGGGAAAATGGCTTGGTCTTATAGGGCAAGGACATGTGACATACACTGCCAATGACACATGCCCTTGCTTGTGTGAAAAAAAGCAGTTCGCTCCGTGTGTGCGCTGCTGATAGGCTGACAGATTGCACCTCCCCACTGTAAATGCGGGAAAGAGAAAAAAAATGGAGATCTTCATTATTCCTGCAGAGATCCATCCGCTGCCCCTCCCCCCACCCCGCTGTACACTCAAACTGCGTATTAACATTAATTTTCAGCATTACTGAGAAAAAATCCAGTTATGATTTTGGTGCATGAACAGTTATCGAACATAACCTCGAACAGCCGAATTTTTTTCAAATTGTTCGTGTTCGCCGAACGGCTCGAATACCGCCCAAAACAGCTCGAATTTGAGATTGGCGAACAGTTCGAGTCGAACACCGCTCATCTCTAGTTCTGTATTAACCCAGTGTGCCTTCGCCGAGATGTACCCTCCCTGGCCACAAGCACTTGTCCATGTGTCCGTGGTTAGGTGGACCTTACTAGTAATGAGGGCACAGGTAATGTTCTGGGACACAAGCTTTTGTAAGGTGTGGATGGCACACGGGGAGAAATAGTGGCGGCTGGGGACCGAGTACTGAGTGACGGCCGCCATGAGGTTGTGGAAAGTCTTCACAAGCCTAAAAGGCAACATTTCAAGTGCAAGCAGTCTAGAAATGTGGCAGTTTAGCGCTGTGAATGTGGGTGGTTGGCTGCATATATGTGCTTGCGTTCCAAGGACTGGGGTAGGGAAAACTTTAAAGAAGGATTTTAACATAGAGCAGGTCATGGTCAGATGTGATGAAACTGCTGAGGATTTGCGCTGAATATTTTATGAATGTGTAGCAAATTCAACAGAAAATGAAGACCCAAATGTCTGGATTTAGCTAAAGAGCAGTCTCTAGATCTATGCTGCTGGTGATGCGATATCTGCAGTCAGTCCCATGTGCACCTGCTGTAATCATGCACCTACATGTATCAGTTGTAGTAACACAACCTAAGACAAGCAGCATAGCATATGCCCATTTCAATCCCAGGATGGAAAATTTTCACCGAAGGTTGTATCTACTCAGGAGGTCTGAAGAACATTCCCAACAGAGTGACCTTCATCCATAGATTATATGTATATTTTAGGTTATGCAAATACTGATTAACTTTCTCTTGGGTGAGGAGGGGTTAGAGGGGTGATAACATTTTGGGTATAAATATCTGTGGTTTATGCTCCATACTCATTCTGGCTGCATTATGAAACTTCTCCTGATCTGCGTGCTCCTTGGAGCAGCTGGTGAGTCCGGTGCTTCCTTCCGAAGTTCATTGTTAATTTTCATAAAAATGTTTCTATTGTTTCTTAAGTTAGAATTGTAACTTTTTTAATATGCTACAATTATGGAAAACCAATTTACATATGATATAACCTGGTTAATTGTATTATTCTCAGCTGCTTTTGAGGATGATGATAAGATTGTAGGAGGTTACACCTGCGCCAAGAACTCCGTCCCCTGGCAGGTGTCCCTGTACTCCGGCTACCACTTCTGTGGTGGATCCTTGATCAACAGCCTGTGGGTGATCTCCGCCGCTCACTGCTACAAGTCGTAAGTTATCTTAATTCTGAACAAAACTGAATCATTGAAGCCAATGACTTTTGATCATTTTACTATTTTTATGGTTGAGAAGTAAAAAGCAATTGTGGTATTGTCACCATCCCATCATCTTCATTGTAATTTATGCTATTGAGTTCTGTCATATAGTAATTCCTAGTGTATGGTATTTCATGAGTTTTACATTCTTGATTAATTTATCATTATTTATTTAAAAAAATAGAATATAATTTTTTTTTTCTGCAGGAGTGTACAGGTCAGACTGGGAGAGCACAACATCGCTGTCAGTGAAGGTACCGAGCAGTTCATCAACTCCGCCAGAGTCATCAGACATGCCAGCTACAGCTCCTGGACCCTGGACAATGACATCATGTTGATCAAGCTGGCTTCTGCCGCCTCCGTCAACTCCTACGTCCAGCCTATTGGTCTGCCCAGTGGCTGCCCTGCTGCCGGCACCAGCTGTCTGATCTCCGGATGGGGCAACACGCTCAGCAGTGGAAGTAAGTCACAAAGAAAACAAAGTATTTGATAGTAATGTAGTATTATTATTGTAGTGGAAGGTAAAAATGCGTAGGAGCTGCTGACTCAAGTTGCAGTTTGTTAAGTGGTAGACTCTGTTCACGGGTGGAAACTTTGAGTAGAGTTTAATGTATCCATATACTATTTTTTTAAATAATAAAATTCAGATAAGGATTATTTTATTTTGATCTGTTTTTATACTATTATTGTAGATTTTTTCTTTAAGGCTATGTGCTCACGATGCAGAAATGAAGCAGAAAATTTCTGCAGCATTTCTGCATCTCCCTGGCAGAAAAAACGCATGCGGATTGTACATGCGTTTTTCCTGCGGAATACATGCGGATTGACATGCGTTTTCCAGGCGATTTTAGCATCACTTGGAAAGTGCTTTACAACTAGGCCACACTATATAAATCCATGCAAACGGCATGGATTTATATAGTGTGACCTTTAGAATAGTTAAAACTAAAAAAATAAACCTATACTTACCTTCCGATGGCCCGGGGTGTGCTGCTGCGCTCGTCCCTGGCTGCCATATCGCGGGACACTGCACTGAAGAGCCTGGGTCACATGACTGTGATGTCACCGCAGGTCCTTCAGTCCTGCCCGCAAGCACAGGGAAGGAGACCGGGGTCCGTCGGAAGGTGAATATAATCTTTATTTTTTATTTTATTCTTGTTTTTACAGTTTCTATCGTACCTGGGTGTGGATGAGACTCTCCTCTTCTCCACACTCGGGTACCATCCGCACATTAGAACGCGACAATTACGCAAGTACAGATGCAGTCTTGCAGAATTGGCGCGTTCTAATGCAAGTCAATGGAGGCGAAAATGCCGCGTTTCCGCAAAATTAATGGACATGCTGCAGATTTTTGAGCGCAGAATAAACGCTGCGGAAAAATCCGCAGCATGGGCACAGCACATGCGGATTATCATTGGGGAACATTGCTGCCCTTCTACCATGCATTTTAATGCGTTTCCGCAGCTGCAAAAATGCTGCGGAAACGCATTAAAATCTCATCGTGGGCACACAGCCTAATTCTATTTTCTACAGAAGAATTATTTCAAGGTGCATCATACAGAACAAGGATCCGTATCATATCTAAGAAATTTTAGTTAATTCAAAAAATAATTGTCTAAAAATAATAACAATTTTAGAAAGAAGCTTTGGCTTCACGGCTTAATTTTTTTAACGAAACAGTAAATTTAAATTATACATTACACATTTTTCCTTACAATTTTATATAACATGAATGTTTTATCCAAAAGCATTGAATTCATTGAGCGTGAAGCGTCCAACGGAGAAAAACTGTTGTGAGTGTTGGTTTTCTTCTGTAGAAGTCTAGAAGATAACAGCCATCAGTTTTACCACCATGTGCCTTATTATGAAATAAGATTATTTTCATGGTGCTCCACAGACTCCATTGACTATAATAGTGTCCATCATTTTTGTCAGAATACTTTTTTCTTATAAATACAGTGGTAACAACCAGGACGGTCAGCACTGACCGCCATATATACCTGATTACCCTTAACCATAATTTTCTTGGATGCGACCTCCGATGATTTACCATCGTGGAAATTGTAGAAAGGGAATGTATATAAAAATTGTTTACAATGTATTTTAGATAGATCATATGATGCTCCAATTCTATTCTGTGCACAACTAGAAACATTATTAACAAAAATACTAATTACCTTTGAATTTGAAAACTTTATAGTTGGGGAGAAATCTTCGAATAACAGGGAGCACCAAGCTTTAATAACTGCAAGATGATCTTTCCTTTCTATCTGGATACATTCGGGGACTCTACATACAATATTTTAATATTTATTGCTAATTTACTTGTAGCAAACATGCCCAACCTTCTCCAGTGTGTGGATGCCCCCGTCCTTACTGCTTCCCAGTGTAGCAACGCCTACCCCGGAGAGATCACCGGCAACATGATCTGTGTTGGATACTTGGAAGGAGGCAAAGATTCCTGCCAGGTAATGTGACTTTTTAATCCCATAATTTTCAGATCTGTGAGTAAAGGATCAGGCTATTATGGTGATTCTATACTTTAGATGTACAGTATATTAGCTGAATTCATTATTTTTGGACAGACCAGCAAAATCTATTCTGTATGGGATGTCCAACCTGCCCATGACAACAGATCTCTAGCACATAGATTTAATATTCCCGATTCTATGTTCTCTGAAGAGATAAATGGCCAAACCAAGGTTTCTGGTAAAGGCTTATTCCCCTCTCTCCATTACGAGCACATACATGTTTGGTTGAAAGGATTAGTTGTTGGACGCATGAGTATTATTCTATCTAGTGCATGCGGCCACTTTACCAGGAAAGCCATCAAAAGGTCTGTACCACCATATCTGCAAACAAACTTATCCATGGTAGGCGTATCCATGAATGTGTCTCGGTTCTCATTTCTTAGAATATCAATACATGATCTTTATTACTTCTGTAATTCTATAAAAATGTAACAATTTCACTTTGTATCTTCTCAGGGTGACTCTGGTGGACCCGTGGTCTGCAATGGACAGCTCCAGGGTATTGTCTCCTGGGGATATGGCTGTGCCCTCAAGAACTATCCTGGTGTCTACACCAAGGTCTGCAACTACAACTCCTGGATCTCCAGCACCGTTGCCGCCAACTAAACAGTTTCTTTTTTCTGATGGTCATCTCGTTTTACTCTGCTACTTTATTGTAATTCACAACTTTGTGGCAGTTCACGTTTCAATAAAAAGTTAAACCAAATCACATGTTCAATTTACGATGTATGGGACGTGAAGGTTGAAGGAACTGTCCATGTAGATCAACGTAATATCCTTCAATGTTTATCTAGAGGGAGACAAAAACCCATGTGAGTTATATTATATTCCAAATGTCTTTATTTTAGGAGGACCCATGTTCTATAGACTTCTAATATAAGTAACTTCTCTATGCCGCTGAGGAGTCATTTATCACCACATTCAGAAACATTGGTTCCATACTCCGCACAGTAAAATTTAGGTTAATTGGTAAATGATGGTCTCATTATGTGTATCTCAGCATTTTATTTGCCTTTAGTATCAGCTACTTGACATTGATTGACAATACCTCTTAGCTTCTTTCCAAAACACATAAAGAGATGAGATCCATTAATAGTGGTCAGGACATGAGATAGCACCAGATTTGCACAGGCAGAGAAATTAAAATTGATGAGATTTCTTAAATTGATGTGGAGTGTGAATTAGCTCAATTTAGGTCATGCAAAGAACATCCACATTCACTTGCAAATATATATTAAACAGAGATGAGCAAATCAAATTTGTGTTGAACTTTTTCGGAATCTGCTAGACATTCACACAATTTGCGATTCACTTTGTGCAAATATAACTAAACAGCCTCCACACTTTTACACATTGTTGAAAATTGCATCAACCAGACAAGGTTCAAATTAACTCAGATGTGGCAAGCTGGGCTCCTCCATAATGCCTTGTGGCTATCACTTCACATGTTATAGCACAGCCAATGAAGAGGCACTATTATAGCCAGTATAAGAGCCAAAGCAGGGAATGCAGCAGCCATTTTTTGGTGAATCTGGATCGTGAGAGAACGTCACAGCTCAGCAATGCAGTTAAAGAGTAAAAAACATAAAACAGTGAACAAATTCTACAGAATGTGTGTGTTCTAGAACAGCGGTAGTGAAGAAAATTATTGCAGTCTGTGAAGAAAAAAGAATAATACAGACATTCAATTTATAGGGGAAAATATATTGGGGACACCAATACTGAGGCATATAGTTGCTGCTGGTTTTTGTTTCTGCACCTAGCATTTCTTGTTCAGTATTTGTTAGGAAAAGGAGAATTGTCATTGAACAAGTGATAACAGTTATTTCTTGTGTAGCAAAAAATTGTATGGTAGACAAAAACGTAGCAATGGCAAAAGACTGGGTATTGCAGAAAACCCCACCTCTGCCCTGCCTTCCCCATATCACAGCATCTGCCAATAAGAAAGTGGGAGGCTAAAGCTGTAGCTCCACCTCTGGCACTAGCCATCAGGACAGTAGTACTAACAAACGCAGGTCACAATTATACTCCTTTGCCTCCACCAAGCCTATTAGTAAGGAGTAGGTACTCGCCCGAGCATCACGCTACTCGGGATGTTCGGCGAGCACCGAGCATTTCCGGGTTACTCGAGCGGGAGCTCGGGTCTCCGCTCTTCATATTTGGCGCTCTTTACAGAGCAAATGAACATGCAGGGATTGCCAGCCAGTCACTGTAATGCCGCAGCCATGTTGGTTGTGGGCATTACAGTGATTGGCTGGCCACACAGCGTCACCTCAAGTCTTTAAAACCGGGCGCCGCCATCTTGGACACAGTCGCTCCACATCAGACGGTGTAGGGAGAGTGCTGCTGAGCTAGGGAGAGATTTATACTGCGAAATAGGTAGTGTAGGGTCTGCAAAGCCTGCCAGATCAAACAAACAGTCCTTCTTAGGACTAATATCCATCCCAGGTATATCAGGCAGGCAGGCAGGCAGGCTGTATAGGAGACGCAGTGGTTATACCAACAAACACTGCATTACAGTCCTGTGTGCTGTTTTTCAGATTGCTAGACTTAGCCCCTGGTCTCAGGAAAAATCCTTTTTTTTTCATCTAAATCCTCTTTTTTTTTTTTTCCTCAGTCAGACTGTACAAATACCCGTCTTATTAACCTTTTGGTGTCCCCCCCCCCCCCCCCAAAAAATAATTGAGTGTGTCTGTGAGTGTTCAGACACAAATATATCTGTTTAAAAGAGTCTGGTGTAGGCCAGATAACTAGAACTGTGGTTTTGTAGTTCCACGGTTCAAATCTCTGTATTATCCACTTTTTTGCCTTTTTTCCATAAAAAAAAACATTTTGTGTGTCTCGCTGACTGTTCAGACACAAATATATCTGTTTAAAAGATTCTGGTGTAGGCCAGGTAACTAGAACTGTGGTTTTCCTCTTCCACGGTTCAAATCTGGGTGTAATCCATCTTTTGGCATAAAAAACAACATTTTGAGTGTCTCGCTGACTGTTCAGACACAAATATTTCTGTTTAAAAGAGTCTGGTGTAGGCCAGATAACTAGAACTATGTTTTTTCTCTTCCATGGTTCAAATCTCCTTTTTATTACCCTTTTGCCATTGATAGTGCGAGTGTAAGCTATTTTACTTCATTTACAATCGGCAAGGCGTGTGGCAAGGGACGTGGAACTGGACGTTCTGGTGATGGTGCATGCAGAGGACGTGGCCGTGGCCAAGATGAAAATGTGCCACAACCAACAGACACATCTTCTCGCTCCCAGTTCTTGACCGAATTACTAGGGAAGCACACAACAGCACCACTATTGCGAACTGATCAGTGTGAACAGGTTATTAATTGGATAGCAGATAATACTTCCACTCACCTGGGCACCACCACCTCCGGTCAGTCTTCCACATGGTCAAGTATTAGTAGCCGTGAGTCTCGACTGCATACTCCTCCTCACCCTGATGCTCTTTCCTCCCACCATGCCGAGTGTCGTCAGACAGCAACTGATCCCACAGTTGGACACAATTGCCACAAAGTGAGAAGGAGGACTGTGACACCCCAGGGGTCTGGTTGCCACAGTGATAGAGATATTACGTCTGAGAGCAGGTGGGAGGTCCTTTGGTCAGGGATCCTGTGCATGCCACACCTCCTGCCCAGTCTTGGGAGGGGAAGGACTTCCCCTATATAAACCTGGGGCTGAGGCAGGGTAGGGAGTTCTGAGAGGAGAAGACAGGGAGCAGAGCTGCTCTATGGGCTCTGCTCCACAGGCAGGCCCTGTCCAGGGGCCTGAGCCTGCAGTCAAGGAGAGTAGAGACAAGAAACAGCAGAAGCAATACTACTACGAGTCAGGGGCTGGCAGCTGCAGAGCTCGCCCTGACTGAGAAGCTTTCTTACCGGACCCGGCGTCCGAGGCTGTGGGGACTAACTCTTACCCAGCAGCAGAAGCCGACCGGCAGGGGATTTCAGGTCCTCAGGCCCAGAAACCCGAAGGCACGGTCACACGCGTGGGACCAGCACCGCCATCGTGGAGCGGAAGCCATTAGAAGGCCCCGAGTCACCGGCCATACGGGTGAGCACCACACGGTACACTCAGGGACGTGGGCTACTTATATCCGCTTCTAGCAAGGTAGCCAGAAGAGTACAGTCAGTTTGGGAGGCCTACAACTCCGCCTGGCCAGGGGAGATCCCATCTGCTCAAGGACTGACCAGGCCCCGTTCACTAGCAAGTACTCCGGGAGGGTCTATCGTTGTTACCAGTAAAGACCCTGAATTACACCGCACCGTCTCTGAGTGGTTCCTGCTACCCCCATCATCCACATCTGCTGCCCTGAGGCCATACCCCTCCCGTTGGGGGTTATACCATCTACGCTGCACCATCCATCCACCGGCCTCAGCGGACTGTCCTGCAGCGGCAGCTCCATAGCTGCATTCAACGGGTGGCGTAGTCGTCCTACATCTACCGCTGTTACATCGCCGCTCAGTTTGACTCCCTGGGCACGGACCGGGTCACCGCCACGAGACTACAACCCTCAAGAGATCCGGCTCCGGGTAAGCTCCCGCGTGCGCAACGCAGCGCGACACAGGCCCAGGGGCGCGTCAACTTTGGCGTAGTCGGCAGGATCACGTGCCCGCAACCACCGGGTACTGCGTGCCTGAAAAAGAGACTTTTCAAACTTACCAGTGGTGAAGATTCCCGCCATCTGTGAAGATTCCCGCCATCCGTGGAGTTTTCCCGCCATCCGGCGCCATCTTCTGCCTTCTTCCCGCCATCCGAGGAGTTTTCCCGCCATCCGGCGCCATCTTCTGCCTTCTTCCCGCCATCCGAGGAGTTTTCCCGCCATCCGGCGCCATCTTGGAGACGCCGCGCGGGAAGAAGAGGGGCGTGGACTCCGAAAGCGCGCGAGAACTGAAGCCCCGCCTCACGTCCGGACGTTGCGTAAGGTCCTGGAAGGAGCCCAGCAGACGCCGACGTCACAGGAGCGCGACGCCAGGTCCTCTACCCCGACGATTGACTGCGGAGCCGCGGCCTACGGAAGAGGATCTCCGGAAGGTAGGCCACGGTCCACTAGGGGGGAGGAGGACACCAGGAACGGACAGCAAGATGGCGGACCGGCAGCAGACTAAGCTGCCCAGCATCGGCAGTGCCCCAGTCGTCGCCGGCCCCGACCAGCGCCGGGAGAAGACGCGTGACGCAGGAGCGGTCGCGGGAGCAGGTAAGAGGAGTCTCCCTGTCCCGGACGCTGCCAGCGTCAGCCTGCTCCCGGGCCCCCTGGTGGAGCCGCCGATTCCGGGCGCTGCAGACACCGACCTGCTCCAGCCCCCGCAACAAGCCCTGCGGCCAAGCCCTCCAGCCCTGGGCACTACCACCACCAGCCCGCGCCCAGGCACAAAGTTGCACCCTCTGACCCCGGGCGTCATCAACGGCGACCCTCTCCACGCCTGGTCGCAAGGCCTGAACTCCCCAGGTGCAAAAGGACTGTACGCCCTCCACGTTAACCAAGGAGGAGCTGCAGTACTACCAATACGAGGAAAGCCAAGAGGACCCGGACGGGTCTGAAGCCTACACACAAGAAGGAGCAGGAGGATGCCGTTACTGAAGTACGGTAAAGTGGAACTGTACATAGTTACCCATAGGGGTACTTGTGTTGCTAATTAAAATATGGTCCCCGTTGGGACAAGTGTGAACTGTTCCCGTGTGTCCCCTATCCTTAACCAGGCTGAGGACTGTGAGCAGCCATCCCATCTCCCCACAGGCTGAGGACTGTGAGCAGCCAATCCTTATCCCCACTGGCCGAGGACTGAGAGCGGCCATATCTTGTAAATATTATGTGTTTCCAGTTATTTATAGGAGTCCTTGGTGGATTTACCGGGAATCCTTTGTACAGTTAGTGGAGCGTAACCCAGGATGGACTAAAAGACTGTTAAGGACTCGGGGTAGGACAGACCCCTACCTGGTTACGTCTCCCTGTTTTGGTGAAATGGACACCTTGCTTTCTTCAAAGACTGCACCCGGTTACGGACACGCCGTGACCAGCTTTATGCGTTTCCTTATTGTAATGTTATTGTTTATACTTTGTTATGTTACAAAAATATGTTTAGTCCCGGAGTACTAAATTTCACTAGGGGGGAATGTGACACCCCAGGGGTCTGGTTGCCACAGTGATAGAGATATTACGTCTGAGAGCAGGTGGGAGGTCCTTTGGTCAGGGATCCTGTGCATGCCACACCTCCTGCCCAGTCTTGGGAGGGGAAGGACTTCCCCTATATAAACCTGGGGCTGAGGCAGGGTAGGGAGTTCTGAGAGGAGAAGACAGGGAGCAGAGCTGCTCTATGGGCTCTGCTCCACAGGCAGGCCCTGTCCAGGGGCCTGAGCCTGCAGTCAAGGAGAGTAGAGACAAGAAACAGCAGAAGCAATACTACTACGAGTCAGGGGCTGGCAGCTGCAGAGCTCGCCCTGACTGAGAAGCTTTCTTACCGGACCCGGCGTCCGAGGCTGTGGGGACTAACTCTTACCCAGCAGCAGAAGCCGACCGGCAGGGGATTTCAGGTCCTCAGGCCCAGAAACCCGAAGGCACGGTCACACGCGTGGGACCAGCACCGCCATCGTGGAGCGGAAGCCATTAGAAGGCCCCGAGTCACCGGCCATACGGGTGAGCACCACACGGTACACTCAGGGACGTGGGCTACTTATATCCGCTTCTAGCAAGGTAGCCAGAAGAGTACAGTCAGTTTGGGAGGCCTACAACTCCGCCTGGCCAGGGGAGATCCCATCTGCTCAAGGACTGACCAGGCCCCGTTCACTAGCAAGTACTCCGGGAGGGTCTATCGTTGTTACCAGTAAAGACCCTGAATTACACCGCACCGTCTCTGAGTGGTTCCTGCTACCCCCATCATCCACATCTGCTGCCCTGAGGCCATACCCCTCCCGTTGGGGGTTATACCATCTACGCTGCACCATCCATCCACCGGCCTCAGCGGACTGTCCTGCAGCGGCAGCTCCATAGCTGCATTCAACGGGTGGCGTAGTCGTCCTACATCTACCGCTGTTACATCGCCGCTCAGTTTGACTCCCTGGGCACGGACCGGGTCACCGCCACGAGACTACAACCCTCAAGAGATCCGGCTCCGGGTAAGCTCCCGCGTGCGCAACGCAGCGCGACACAGGCCCAGGGGCGCGTCAGGACCATGGTGCGGAAGTGGAAGAGGAGGAGGTGGTGGATGATCTTGTAACTAACCGAACTTGGCAGGAAGACACGCAGAGCGAGGCAAGCAGCACACAGCGGGAGGGAGGCAGAATACCCCAACAGGCAGTAAGAAGCAGTGTGGTGGCCGCACACAGAAGGCAGGCAACCGTTCCCCGTTACACCAACACGAGGGACGTTGCCAGTACAACCGGTAGGTCTTCCAGAGTCTGGAATTTTTTTAAAGACTCTGCTGATAACCCCAAAAAGGCCATTTGTACCACCGGCCATGCCAGCATCAGCAGGGGTGAAAAAACTTCCAGCCTGATCACCACCAGCATGATCAGGCACATGTCAGCAAGCACCCGACTTTGTGGGGCGAACTCCAGGGTCCACGACCAGTGTCAGCGGGTGTCAACATTGCTTCTTCCGCTGTTGTGCGTGTAAGAGAACCCCTTGTTGTGCATGCAAGGCAATCCCCTGTCCATACTGCATGCAAAGATGCTCCCTCCTCTCAGTCTTCACTTGTTATGGCAGTTTCTCAAGAAACAGCATCAACGTCCGCGTCCACGTCCCACCACAGCGTTCAATTGTCCATATCCCAGACCTTTGAATGAAAGCGCAAATTCGCAGCCAACGCCCCACAGGCCACAGTCCTAAATTCGCACATTCCACGCTTGCATTGGAAATGCTGCCTTTTAGGCTTGTGGAGACGGAATCCTTCCGCACCTGACAACAGACACGTGGACAAGTGCTTGTGTGGCACCCCAGGGGACCGGTTGCCACAGTGGTATTTGCCTCCCTTAAAAGAGGTAATGCCATGCCTGGAAGCAAGCCTGGAACCTAGTCAGGTATACTAAACATGCAACATTTTCCTGGCTCCAGACCAGCAAGGGGAGACCCTCCCCTTGGCAACTGGGATCTGGGGGCGGGGTTAGTTAGTCTTAGTGTGAGGAGTTGAAGCGAGGACGTCGAAGAGAGAGGAGCTGGGGATGGGAGCTGCGCAGCAGCTCACTCCAGAAGGAGCAAACACAGAAGAACCGGACACCGGAGTCCGAGGCTGTGGGGCACTGAAGGCCCAGCCGCAGAAACCGGAGGGCAGTAGACTGCAGGTCTCCTGGCCCCATCAGACGCCCGGAGGCTCAGCAGCACCGCAGGGTCCAGCACTGCCACGAGGGAGCGATGCACCAGCAAGCCCCGAGCTGCCTGCCATACAGGTGAGCACAGAAACGCCTCACTCAGGGACGAGGGCCACCGCACAGCTACAAGTAGCAGGGCCAAATAGTTTAGTGGAAAGGGCAGGCCTCCAACTTCACCTGGCAAGGAGGATTCTTTACTTGCTTCAAGGCTGCCTGGACTTCCACTTCTAGCCAGTACCCTAGTCCCGGCTTGTCTAATCAGCACAAGTAAAGACCCTGGGACTGCACTTCCTTGTCTCTGTGTTTCTTGCTGTGCCATCAACCCCTGCTCTAAAACGCCCAGCACAACCTGCAATATTCACACTGCCCTGGAGCTAGCTCTTCCTGTGGGGAGCCACACCATCCCTGCTGCAGTAACATCAGCTTCTGAGGACTGCTCCGCAGCAGCGGCTCCCTTTAGCTGCATTCCACAGGTGTCGTCACAAACTCTATAAAAACACTATAAATCCCCTATCCATAATCCCTTTTATTGACCGCCCTGGGTCACGGACCGGGTCACCGCCATTGTGACATTCCCCAGCATCCACCAGCCTGGCACCAGGTACCTCACGGCCCAGGGGGCGCGTCACTTGTGGCTAGGGACGGTACATCTCCCTGACGGCACACTGGGTAAACATAGTGGAAGCCGGGACCCAGTCGGACCTTGGGACGGAATACATCCTCCCCACACCGAGGATTGCGGGCCCTATGTCAGTCAGAGTTGCCCCCACAGTGTACAGCTCCTGCGCATCATCCTCCTCCTCCTCCTCCTCATGTTCAGCCTCCATTTCAGATATCACCACATGAGTCACAAGCTGGAAGCACTGCAGTACTGCCTCAGCCAAGCGGCAACAGGCTGTGCTGAAACTCATAAGCTTAGGTGATAAACCTCACACTGCTTGTGAGTTGTGGACAGCTGTGAAAGAGCAGGCAGATCTGTGGCTGAGACCGCTGAACCTACATCCAGGCATGGTCGTGTGTGACAATGGCCGTAACCTGGTGGCGGCTCTGAGGCAAGGCGAGATCCCACACGTGCCATGCCTGGCTCATGTGCTTAACCTCGTGGTTCAGCGGTTTCTTAAATCGTACCCCGATTTGCCAGATTTGCTCGTCAAAGTACGCTGCCTGTCAGCTCATTTTTGCAAGTCGGCTACAGCTTCCACCGCCCTTGCTGTGTTGCAGCAGCGTTTGCAGCTTCCGGCACACCGACTGGTGTGTGATGTCCCCACATGTTGGAACTCTACCCTGCACATGTTGCAAAGGATTTGTGAGCAGAAGAGAGCAGTTGTGGAGTACCAGCTGCAACAATGCCGTCGATATTCAGGTCAGACTCCACACATAAGGCCTCAGGAGTGGACCTGGATGTCTGACATATGTACCATCCTGACAAACTTTGAGGAGTCCACCAAGATGCTGAGTGGCGATGACGCCATCATTAGCGTCAGCATCCCACTTGTCTGTCTTTTGCAACACTCTCTGCAGAGAATTAAAGAGTAGGCATTGCAGCCAGAGTATGATGAGATGGATCAAGAAGCTGTAACGGGCGATTACACACAGCCCAGCCTCATCTCATCCCAACATGCATTGGGGGACAATGAGGGAGAGGAGAAGGAGGAAGAACAGGAGCTGGTATCATGCGCTGTTGACGGTAGTACCTGTACAACTGTCATACCGTCGGTTCAGCACGGGTGGCCTGAGGACAGGGGGGAGGAGGAGGAAGAGAGCATGGTCAGTCGTCATCTTGGTGAGGACACGGAAGTCTTGCCCATTACCAGTCTGGACGCATGGCTGACTTCATGTTACGCTGCCTTAACAGTGACCCTCGCGTTGTCAAAATGTTGCGTGACAGTCATTACTGGTTGGTGACACTTTTAGACCCCTGCTACAAGGAGAACTTTCACTCTCTTATTCCTGAGGTGGGGAAGTCTACAAAAATAGGGCAGTACCAGAAGGCCCTTGCTGCAGAACAGTTAAAAAAATTCCCATCTCAACACGCTAGCGGCAGAGGTCACAGTTCGTTGACCAACCAAGGCGTACAGGCGAGAGAGACGCAACTCCAATCCAGCAGAGGCAGGGGAACACTGTCAACGTTCTGGGACATGTTTTCTGAGACCCGCCCAGCTTACAGGCCCTGAGGCGCTGGGTAATCTCACAAGTAGAGATGAGCGTTGTTCTACTCGAACTGTTCGCCAATCTCAAATTCGAGCTGTTTTGGGCGGTGTTCGAGCCGGTCGGCGAACACAAACAATTTGAGAAAAATTCGGCTGTTCGAGGTTATGTTCGATAACTGTTCGTGCACCAAAATCATAACTGGATTTTTTCTCAGTAATGATGAAAATTAATGTTAATACGCAGTTTGAGTGTACAGCGGGGCGGGGGGAGGGGCAGGGGATGGATCTCTGCAGGAACAATGAAGATCTCCATTTTTTTTTCTCTTTCCCGCATTTGCAGTGGGGAGGTGCAATCTGTCAGCCTATCAGCAGCGCACACACGGAGCGAAGTGCTTTTTTTCACACAAGCAAGGGCATGTGTGATTGGCAGTGTATGTCACATGTCCTTGCCCTATAAGACCAAGCCATTTTCCCCGTCGCCACCATTTTCTCACTGCTGCAGCTGCGTGTTAGACGGCACCGCTGTTGCTGTGTGCGCTATACCTTGTTAATTTCAAGCCAATTTTCGCACAAATATACAGATAGCTTGGGAGTAGGGAATAGTTGTGATTGCAGTCCTTTTAAGGACTAGGTTACAGCATTTCCTACGACTTTTATCAGGCAGGTCTGTGCTCTTAAATAGATAGATTGTGGGAGTAAAGACTAATTGTAATTGGAGTCCTTTTCAGGACTAGGTTACATCAGTTCCTATCAGTTTTTGCCAGGCAGGTCTGTGCCAGTGCTGTGCAAGTTTTTTTCACAGCATTTGGCTGAATCTAGCAAAGCTAATACTTTTTGGCCTATTGCAGAGTGTGTTAGTCAGTGGAGTAGCCTATCTGTGTTGCAAGATATACCACCTGTGTATAGAATACCAATTTTTTTACTGCACCTAGTGAAGTAAAATCTTTTGGGCATAGCATCATTCTATTAGTCCATCTATACTGACCTCCATCAGGTTGCAAACTGAATATAATTTTTTCTGCATCTAGCTCTGAAAAAATATTTGGGCTTCTAGCAGTGTGTGGGACTTGGTCTATTAGTCCATCTATACTGACCTCCATCAGGTTGCAAACTAAAAATAATTTTTTTCTTCATTTAGCTCTGAAAAAATATTTGGGCTTCTAGCAGTGTGTGGGACTTGTTCTATTAGTCCTTCTATACTGACCTCCAGCAGGTTGCAAATTGAATATAATTTTTTTCTGCATCTAGCTCTGAAAAAATATTTGGGCTTCTAGCGGTGTGTGGGACTTGGTCTATTAGTCCATCTATACTGACCTCCATCAGGTTGCAAATTAAAAATAATTTTTTTCTGCATCTAGCTCTGAAAAAATATTTGGGCTTCTAGCAGTGTGTGGGACTTGGTCTATTAGTCCATCTATACTGACCTCCATCAGGTTGCAAATTAAAAATAATTTTTTTCTTCATTTATCTCTGAAAAAATATTTGGGCTTCTAGCAGCGTGTGGGACTTGTTCTATTAGTCCATCTATACTGACCTCCATCAGGTTGCAAATTAAAAATAATTTTTTTCTGCATCTAGCTCTGAAAAAATATTTGGGCTTCTAGCAGTGTGTGGGACTTGGTCTATTAGTCCATCTATACTGACCTCCATCAGGTTGCAAATTAAAAATAATTTTTTTCTGCATCTAGCTCTGAAAAAATATTTGGGCTTCTAGCAGTGTGTGGGACTTGGTCTATTAGTCCATCTATACTGACCTCCATCAGGTTGCAAATTGAATAAAAAAATTTTCTGCATCTAGCTCTGAAAAAATATTTGGGCTTCTAGCGGTGTGTGGGACTTGGTCTATTAGTCCATCTATACTGACCTCCATCAGGTTGCAAATTAAAAGTAATTTTTTTCTGCATCTAACCGAGCCAATAGTTTTGGCCTAATACCACAGTTTGGCCACTCAGCTCTGCTCGGTTACCATCCATTGTTTTTTTGTGCAAACAACTCCAGAGTTGTGAATTAGTTAACCACCAAAATGAGTGGAAAAAGGCCTGCTGCTGGTGGAAAGGGGAATAGGCGTGTTGGGAAGGGGAAAAAAGGTTGTGTCCGTGGGGTAGGTGCAGAAGAAAGACCATCTTCCAGCCAAACTAAAATGTCTACTTCTTTTAGCGGACAATGTGATAAGATCCCTTTCTTACGGCCACGCCAATCGCTACAAATTCCAGATGAGGCACAAAAACAGCAGGTGCTTCAACGGATATCAAGTGCTCCTTTAAGTGGGCTCTCCTCCACATCAACTTCAACATCACAAATACTCCAGTCCTCAAAGGTGTCACCCAAATCGCACTTGCTTCCTCACAGCTCCCAAATCTCCAGCTGCCCGTCTGAGTATGAGGTAGAACAGATGGTTGAGTCTGCAGAGCTGTTTACTCATACTATAGCCTGGGAATCAGAGGTCGACTCCAGCGCTTCTGTGAATCCAGACGAGGAAATGATCTGCACTGATGCCCAGAATCTTTATGAGTCGGATCCAGGACCAGACGCAGAAGGTTCTGACCATAATGTAGACCCTCATTCCCAAACTGTAACTCCTGTTGGTGGAGACAATGAGGAAGACGATGATAAGACTCAAATACCTGATTGGAGCGACAACTTTAGTTTTTTGTCAGGGCAGGAACAGGTTGGCTCTGAGGACGACGGGTGTGATAACGCACAGGGTGATGATGATGAGGTCGGAGATCCCACTTACTGTCAACCCACAGTCAGCCAAGAGATGAGGTCAGCAGAGGAGGTGGAGGAAGATGCTAGTGACGACGAGGTCAGGTTGCGCCTTCCTGGACAGAGACGTAGTACTGGAAGCACGTCAACAACTGCATCCTCAAACACAACTCTGCCTCTCACCACAAGTCGTGGTGGCTCTTCAGGTCGCATGGGTGCTAAGCCTTGCATAGCCTGGGCATTTTTTCAGATCGATAAAGATGACCCAACTCGTGTTATCTGTAACATTTGTCAGCAAAAGCTAAGTAGAGGCCAAAAAATACATAGTTTGAGTACTTCATGCATGAACCGGCACATGGACATGAAGCATAAGTTGCAGTGGGAAGCTCAGTGTGCTACAATGCGGTCTAGCCGGCCGGGCCAACCACCGTCTGCCATATCTTGTGCATCCGCGGCCTCTTCATCCTCTGTGACTGGGGGGACAGCAGTCACACCTGTTTTGGGGCGCAGACCTGCCACCTCTTTACCCGCAACAGCCAGCGTGATTGGCAGGTCATCATTTTCTTTGGAGGTGGTAACACCAGCTGGTCTTGAGCGCTGTCCGACATCGATAGCACCACCTTTGGATCAAGGCAACCTAACATGTCCGCCTGCATCTTCCTCACAGACCGGCAGTTTGCCGGGGACACCCTTATCAACCCCGTCTAAGCACAATAGCCAGCCCTCGGTCCCTCAGATGTGGACAAGTAAAAGACCATTTCCTCCTAGCCATGAGAAAGCTAAGAGGTTGAATTTCACCATCTGCAAGCTCTTGGCTACAGAAATGCTGCCTTTCCGCCTGGTGGACACAGAGGATTTTCGAGACCTTATGTCCGTCGCAGTGCCCCAGTACCAGATGCCCAGTCGGCACTACTTCTCAAAGAAAGGTGTGCCTGCGCTCCACCAGCATGTCGCACACAACATCACCGCTTCTTTGAGAAACTCTGTGTGTGACAGGGTGCATTTCACCACAGACACTTGGACGAGTAGGCATGGACAGGGGCGTTACATGTCGCTGACTGGGCACTGGGTAACTATGGTGACAGCAGGACAAGGGGCTGCTGTCCAAGTCTTGCCGTCCCCACGAGTTGTGCGTCAATCCTCTTTATGTCATTTTTCCTCCACTGCTTCTGCCTCCTCAACCTCCTCTCGGTCTTCCACCTGCACCCAAAGCCTGTCTGGTCATGCCACAAGCTTTCTAACTGCGCAGAAGGGATCCTGCACACCTCCTTACTATGCTGGCAGTAAGGCTCAACGTCATCAGGCGGTTTTTACATTGAAATGTCTGGGAAATGTGAGTCACACAGCTGAGGAGTTGTGGTCAGCTCTGGAGAACCAATTTCATGAATGGTTGTCTCCACTGGACCTGAAACCAGGGAAGGCCGTGTGCGACAATGCTGCAAACCTGGGTGCGGCCCTTCGCCGGGGCAATGTCACACATGTGCCTTGTATGGCTCACGTGTTGAACCTGGTTGTCCAGCAATTTTTAGCCCACTATCCCAGACTAGATGGCCTTCTGCAGAGGGCACGGTCGCTGTGTGCTCACTTCCGCCGTTCGCATCCCGCAGCTCAGCGACTTACATCTCTACAGAAGTCGTTGGGCCTGCCACTTCACCGGCTAAAATGCGATGTGCCTACCCGGTGGAATTCAACTCTGCACATGTTGCAGCGACTGTGGCAGCACCGACAAGCCCTGGTGCAATACGTTCTGACGTATAGCCTGGGCCAACGAGATTCAGAGGTGGGGCAAATCACGCTGGAGGAGTGGTCTCAGATCAGGGACCTATGCACCCTTCTGCACAGTTTTGAAATGGCGACGAAGATGTTTAGTGCTGACGATGCCATTATCAGCATGACTATTCCGGTGATTTACATGCTGGAGCACATGTTAAACAGAATTCGGAGTCAGGTGGTGGCACAAGAGGAGGTGGAGGAAGTAGAGGAGGAGGAGTTGTATGCGGAAGGGCTAACATCTGCAAGGTCCAGACGGTCGGCAGCACCAGGGCGGCAGGCATGTGAGGGTGGGGGAGATGATTTTACCAGGGCGCATGGTAGCAGCCAAACTAGTGAGGAAGGTGCAGGAGCCCAGGAAGAAGTGGAGGACGAACTGATGGAAGACTCATCAGATGAGGGAGACCTTGATCACATTTCTGTTGTGCGAGGTTGGGGGGAGAGGACAGAGGAAGGAAGCATGATTGTTACCTCGCCACCAACACAACAGGGACTTGGTGCTCCTGGATGCGCAACACACATGAGTGCCTTCTTGCTGCACTACCTGCAACATGACCCTCGAATTGTGAGAATTAGAAATAATCCTGACTACTGGGTTGCCACACTGTTAGATCCCTGGTACAAAAGTAAATTTGCAGAAATTATTCCTGCCATAGAAAGGGATGCACGCATGCAGGAGTATCAGCAGAGACTGTTGCAGAATCTTACATGTGCTTTTCCACAAAATACCAGTGGTGCACGTAGTGAATCTCACAGTTCCAACTTGCCAACCGTGGTCTGTATGGAATTGTTCAATAAAGGGCCCAAAATTAAGATAACATAGATGGGAGAGGTCTCTATGAATAGGAATTCCTAAGTATTTGATACCCTGTGAGGGCCAGGCAAAGGGAAAGTTGGACTGGATGGAATCCTATATGGATTTAGGGAGGGAGACATCGAGGGCCTCAGACTTCGCTGCATTGATTTTAAAATTTTACCATGTAACAAAGTGATCTATTTCAGCCATAACAGCAGGGATGGATATATGTGATTGAGTGATATATACTAGGACATCATCAGCAAATAGAGAGCACTTGTACTCGGTGCCTCCCACCTCAATCCACCTAATATTGGGGTTATGGCGAATTGATAAGAGCAGGTGCTCCGTCACTAGGATGTATAAGAGAGGGGACAGAGGACATCCCTGCCTTGTCCCATTGGTGATTGTGAAAGGTGATGAAAATGTTCTGACGCACCCCCTGGGCCTTGGGACACCAGGAGCCGGACCCTTTTTGGTGGATGCTGGTGGTTGTAGTCTTCGTGGCGGTGATCCGGTTCCGTGGCTGAGGGCGGTCAAACCAGTGGCGGAACTATTTATGTGGTTTTGATGTTTAAATGTCCGACTACGCCACCCGTGGATTGCGGTCAGAGTGAACCGCCGCTACAGGGCAGACCGCTAAGGCTGGTGTTGTGGGTGCAGCAGAGCGTAGCATAACTCCCCACGGGAGGAGTATAGCCTCAGGGCCCTGTATGCGGAGGATGGGGGTGATGGTGCAGGGCAGCAGCAGTAACGACACGGAGTCAGTGATGCAGTTCAGGGCCTTTACTCACAGTTCTTATTATCCAGACCACGTCTGCAGGTAACGGCTGCCCACGTCGTACTGTGCTCACCAGGTGAGGGGCTCAGACAACTCCCAGATAACTTTGGAGCGCTTCACAGGACCCCCTTTGTGTGTCCTTTGTCTGGCCTTTCTTACCAACACTTCTGTCCGGCTGCCTCGGGCCTCCTCTTGGTAAACTTGGCGCCAGTTTCCCTGACCCTATGTGGTGCCTTCCTAGCGGGTGGAGCAAGGGGCTGCGCCACATAAAATGTCAGAGCCTCCGGTTTCTAGCTGAGGGTCGTTTCCTGCCTCCACTAGTTCGGGGACCGGTCTCCCCCTTTGGCCTGACCCCTCCACGCAGGTGGATTCGGGCGTGCGGTGGCGACTCGCCCGTCCGCACCCCTGGGATCCCTTCATTCCTCGTTCCTGGAGCCTTCTCCGCTCCTCTTCCTTCCTTCTCCCTCTTGCAGGCCTGGGCCTCTGTTACTAGGCCCGCCTCCGGAGCAGAGCTCATGCAGAGCCCCTGCTCCCTGCCACTTCTGCTCAGACTTCTCTGCACTGAACTAAGATGGTGCCCACCTTTTATACTCCCTTCTCAATGCACCCAGGAACTGCTTCCTCCCTGCTCCTGCACTGCAGGGTTCCCCTTCCTCAGTGTTCCCTCCCCCCACTCCAGCCAGGGACAGGGACTGTCGTGCCCATCTCAGGGGCATATTGGTCGCCCTGCCCCACGGCAATGTGGTGTAATGCATGCAGGTGTCGGGTCCTGATCCACACTCCATCCTTATCTGAGAGTGAGATATCACACCTCTGGGTGAGGTGCAATACGTCTGTAGCAACCGAGCCCTCGGTGCTACAGTTCCATTTATCTTCAGCCTAGGTGACGTATTGTGATACAGGGCCGTGATTTTGGCTATAAAAGGGTCCCCTAGACCCCTACCCCAAGCTTTTTAAGAGAATCATATATGGCGTGCCAGGAGACTCTATGGAATGCTTTCTCAGCATCCAACGAGAGTATCTACTTACAAATTTTTAACTGCATCTAGCCCAGGAAATTCTTTGTGCCTAGTAGCAGTGTCTGCTAGTCAGCGGATTATCCCGGCTGTTAAGCAAGCTACACCACCTGTAGTTTGGACACTTAATTTTTTCAAAGGAAATGCTTCGGGACCATGGGATACTTAGTGAAGAGCATCAGGAGGCACCCCAAGGCATAGGGGCTGGGACTGGCACTAGGATGCCTTGCGGTGGACAGCCGAGCTCGATCCTTATAAAAGCTTTTTAACTGCAGCAGCTTTAGTGGACGCTACTGGAGCTGGAATTACGCGGCTGCTGGCATGAGACTTGCCCTCCAATAGATCCTTGTAAATGGATTTAAAGTGTATTCATTCAAATTAGAGGGACAATTTAAATTAAAAAGCTTAGAGCTGCCTCCACCACAGGGGGGCTCTCTCGACCCACCAGCGGACAGGCACCAGTATTGGGAGAGGGGGGCTGGCCGTCAGGGTTCACCACGGCTCTGGCACAAACCCGGCGACACGGAGGTGGCACGGGCAGGAGCGGACTGGCCGTCTCGGCTTCTCACTTTTTGGATTTTAGAAGGGCATGACATGCCTATATCTGTGTCTCCCCCTCCTTTTACTCCTCCACCTCTTTTCTTTTCGCATGACTATATGTACTTGTCACTTTTCCATGTGTTAGTTGTGTCTTCTGAGCAGTTTGTCAGCTTTTGGACACCTTTGAAGGTGTTTTCTATGTGTTTCTATGTGTTTTTGTTTGCCTGCCATTGGTTTTAACGGTGTTCGAAGGTGTTCGACGAACAGTTCGACGAACAGTTCGGCGAACACACGGGTGTTCGACGAACCGAACCGAACTCGAACACTACGGGGGTGGCTCAACACTACTCATAAAGATTCTGGGCATCAGTGCAGATCATTTCCTCGTCTGGATTCACAGAAGCGCTGGAGCCGACCTCTGATTCCCAGGCTATAGTATGAGTAAACAGCTCTGCAGACTCAACCATCTGTTCTACCTCATACTCAGACGGGCAGCTGGAGATTTGGGAGCTGTGAGGAAGCAAGTGCGATTGGGGTGACACCTTTGAGGACTGGAGTATTTGTGATGTTGAAGTTGATGTGGAGGAGAGCCCACTTAAAGGAACACTTGATATCCGTTGAAGCACCTGCTGTTTTTGTGCCTCATCTGGAATTTGTAGCGAGTGGCGTGGCCGTAAGAAAGGGATCTTATCACATTGTCCGCTAAAAGAAGTAGACATTTTAGTTTGGCTGGAAGATGGTCTTTCTTCTGCAGATGTTACTGTTGCTTTAACACCTACCCCACAGACACAACCTTTTTTCCCCTTCCCAACACGCCTATTCCCCTTTCCACCAGCAGCAGGCCTTTTTCCACTCATTTTGGTGGTTAACTAATTCACAACTCTGGAGTTGTTTGCACAAAAAAACAATGGATGGGAACCGAGCAGAGCTGAGTGGCCAAACTGTGGTATTAGGCCAAAACTATAGGCTGGGTTAGATGCAGAAAAAAATTATATTCAATTTGCAACCTGATGGAGGTCAGTATAGATGGACTGATAGAACAAGTCCCACACACTGCTAGAAGGCCAAATATTTTTTCAGAGCTAGATGCAGAAAAATATTATATTCAATTTGCAACCTGATGGAGGTCAGTATAGATGGACTAATAGACCAAGTCCCACACACTGCTAGAAGGCCAAATATTTTTTCAGAGCTAGATGCAGAAAAAAATTATATTCAGTTTGCAACCTGATGGAGGTCAGTATAGATGGACTAGTAGAACAAGTCCCACACACTGCTAAAAGGACAAATATTTTTTCAGAGCTAAATGCAGAAAAAAATTATATTCAATTTGCAACCTGATGGAGGTCAGTATAGATGGACTAATAGAGAAAGTCCCACACACTGCTAGAAGGCCAAATATTTTTTCAGAGCTAGATGCAGATAAAAATTATTTTTAATTTGCAACCTGATGGAGGTCAGTATAGATGGACTAATAGAACAAGTCCCACACACTGCTAGAAGGACAAATATTTTTTCAGAGGTAGATGCAGAAAAAAATTATATTCAGTTTGCAACCTGATGGAGGTCAGTATAGAATCATAGAATCATAGAATCATAGAATGGTAGAGTTGGAAGGGACCTCGTGGGTCATCTGGTCCAACCCCCTGCTCAAAGCAGGATTCACTAGATCATGTCAGACAGATGTCTGTCCAGCCTCTGTTTGAAGACGTCCATTGAAGGGGAACTCACCACCTCTCGTGGCAGCCTGTTCCACTCATTAATCACCCTAACTGTCAAAAAGTTTTTTCTAATATCTAATCTGTGTCTCCTCCCATTTAGTTTCATCCCATTGCTTCTAGTCTTTCCTTGTGCAAATGAGAATAAAGATGATCCTTCTACAATGTGACAGCCCTTGACATATTTGTAGACAGCTATTAAGTCTCCTCTCAGTCTTCTTTTTTGCAAGCTAAACATTCCCAAATCCTGCAACCGTTCCTCATAGGACATGGTTTGCAGACCAGTCACCATTCTGGTCGCTCTTCTCTGAACTTGCTCCAGTTTTTCTATGTCTTTTTTAAAATGTGGTGCCCAAAACTGTACACAGTATTCCAGATGAGGTCTGACCAAAGAGGAGTAAAGACCGATAATGACTTCACGTGATCTAGACTAGATGGACTAGTAGAACAAGTCCCACACACTGCTAGAAGGACAAATATTTTTTCAGAGCTAGATGCAGATAAAAATTATTTTGAATTTGCAACCTGATGGAGGTCAGTATAGATGGACTAGAAGAACAAGTCCCACACACTGCTAGAAGGACAAATATTTTTTCAGAGCTAGATGCAGACAAAAAATTATTTTTAATTTGCAACCTGCTGGAGGTCAGTATAGATGTACTAATAGAACAAGTCCCACACACTGCTAGAAGGCCAAATATTTTTTCAGAGCTAGATGCAGATAAAAATTATTTTTAATTTGCAACCTGATGGAGGTCAGTATAGATGGACTAATAGAACAAGTCCCACACACTGCTAGAAGCCCAAATATTTTTTCAGAGCTAGATGCAGACAAAAAAATATTTTGAATTTGCAACCTGAGGGAGGTCAGTATAGATGGACTAGTAGAACAAGTCCCACACACTGCTAGAAGGACAAATATTTTTTCAGAGCTAGATGCAGAAAAAAATGATATTCAATTTGCAACCTTAAGGAGGTCAGTATAGATGGACTAATAGAACAAGTCCCACACACTGCTAGAAGGACAAATATTTTTTCAGAGCTAGATGCAGAAAAAAATTATATTCAATTTGCAACCTGATGGAGGTCAGTATAGATGGACTAATAGAATGATGCTATGCCCAAAAGGTTTTACTTCACTAGGTGCAGTAAAAAAATTGGTATTCTATACACAGGTGGTGTAGCTTGCAACACAGATAGGCTACTCCACTGACTAACACACTCTGCAATAGGCCAAAAAGGATTAGCTCTGCTAGATTCAGCCAAATGCTGTGAAAAAAACTTGCACAGCACTGGCACAGAGCTGCCTGGCAAAAACTGATAGGAACTGATGTAACTTAGTCCTGAAAAGGACTGCAATTACAATTAGTCTTTACTCCCACAACCTATCTATTTAAGAGCACAGACCAGCCTGATAAAAGTCGTAGGAAATGCTGTAACCTAGTCCTTGAAAGGACTGCAAATGTGACGCCCTGCTGTGCATGGAGTCACAGACCAAAGGGGGGTGCATTTCAGGTTTTCTCCACAAGAGGCCCTCAGAGCATTCACACACCTCCACCCTACCTCAGAACCACCAGAGGGAGCCCTTTAGTGAATATATAAAGGAGGGTGGAGGCAGGAAGAGAGAGAGTTCAGTCAGTTGTCTAAGGAATGAGTCCAGTCAGGAGTCTCTGCTGAGACTCAGAAGGTTAGTGACTCAGCAGGTTTCTGCTGAGAGGAGTTGTTTGGAGTCTGCTGCAAGCAGCTCAGAGAGAGACAGCTAGGAGCGTTGCCGACGCTATAAAGAGCGGCAGAAAAGGCAGCCAGCTTACTGCCAGTGTGTATAGCCTACTGAGGGCCCAGAGTAGGCCGAAGGCTAGTGGAACAGTAGCATCGGGGATCGAGGAGCTTCATAAGCTCACCCCAGAAATATACCGGACACCGGCTCCGAGTCTGCAGAGCAGTATACCCTCTGTGGAAAACAACCGGATCTTTCCTGGAAGACTTCAGGTCTCAGGATAGCCAAGGAGCTGACACGTAACAGGACCAGGAGGCACGGAGGCTCCGCCATACCAGGAGCGTGCTCTTCAGCAAAAGGCCCCAACACCAGGTCAGCCGGCGCAACACAAGGACTAAGTTAGGCCTAGTTTCAGACAGGCCATAAACTACACCAGCGGCAAGGATACAGGAGGCCCTATACCTGCTCACTGGGGAGAGACCTGCAGTGCACCCCTCACCCTACAGTGCTCCGGGCGGTACCGCAACTCCACCAGTAAAAAGGTACTGAAGCCAAACGTGAGTGTGTCTCCCATTTTTTCCTTGGACCCGGCAGGGTCACCGCCATATAGTGCACCTTACCGAACACCGCTGCCCTGAGGCCTAGCTCCACCTGTGGGGAGCTACCCCATCATAGCTGCCGTAACACCGGCCTCAGTGGACTGCCGCAGCGCTGGTGGTCCTCTCCAGACACCACAGGTGGCGTCACGAACTTTCATTTTCCATTTAACCCCTTTTTTTTTAAGAGAGACCCCAGGGTACGGGCCCGGGAGCCGACCACCGCGACATCCCCCAAGGCCAGGCATTAAGGCCCGGGCGCCGAGTAGTCCCCATCCCCTGGGTGCCACATCTCTGTAACTGGCGTCACGAACAGGATTGCGTGCCCGCGGCAACAGAAGGAGTTGTGCCCCTTGCCACCGGGTACTGTGCGCCTTAAGAAACTGTAAAAAAAAACTCACAGTGGTGAAGCTTTTCCCGCCATTTTCTGGAGTTTCCCGCCATTGGCCGCCGTCTTTCCGGTCGCCATGCGAGAAGAAGGACGTAACCGCGGGAAAACTAGAGGGCGTAACCGCTGAATGCGCGAAGTCGAGGACACGCCCCACGCACTGACGCAGCGTCAGGTCCTGGCAGGAAGCCCAAGCGAACGCTCTGACGTGGAACGTAAGCGACGCAAGGTCCTATCAGAAGACCTCCACCTGCGGAGCTGCGGCCTACAGAAGGAAGGTAGGCCACGGTTCACTAGGGGGGCGCCAAGATGTTGCAGCAACAGCCCGACGTCGCTGACCAGGCTGACAGCCCCGATGATGCGCCCGCAGCCGCCGCCGCGCAAGACTTAGCAGCCGCCCCATTACCAGGGCCTGTAGCCCCTATTGTACCATTGACTTTACCGTACATGCCTGGAGCAAAGTGGCTCCGCCAGTACAACGGCAAGCCAGACACCCTGTCCGGATTCAAGCGCAAAATATGCAGCATCCTGGACATGTATTCCATGACCGGCAAACAAAGAGCTGCAGTAGTTGTGGGACAATTGACTGGTGCTGCGGAGAGAGAAGTAGAGACTTGGTCAGCTGCAGACCAGGAATCAGTGTCCACAATTTTCAAAAAGTTACAGACTGCCTTTGAGGACCGCACTGAGGCAGACCTCCGGATGAAGTTCTACCAATGCTCTCAGAAGCCGGAGGACAGCGTTCGGGACTATGCCTGCCGTTTACAGGTGGCCCTGCGAGCTCTAAAACAGGTTAGTTCAATTAGCATAACCAATGAGAGTAGAATGCTAAAAGAACAATTTGTTCGGGGGCTGAGGTCCCAAGCGGAGAGCAGGACTGTGCTTTGGTGGTCCTTGGACCATCCAGATGCTACCTTCGACACCCTTAAGGACATGGCTATCAAGGGACTGCAACCCCTGGAGACAGCAGATACGTCTATCCAGCGTTACCAGGGTGGGGCCACTCCAACGCCAGCAGCACCCACCTTTTCCCCGCTGGCTGCTGAAGCCAAAGTGCAGGCAGCACCCCCTACTGAGCTGGACTGTCTGCGCTCAGAAGTGCGCCAGCTGACCAAAAACCTGGCCACTGTGATGAGTGCCCTGCAACTACGGACTGAGCCAGAGACGGAAGGAAAGATCCTGCTAGCAGACTGCCCTGAGGATGTCCCCTGGATGAACCGGAGGAGAAGGAGGACGTCGCCACCCCGGAGGAGGACATCGCCACCCCGGAGGAGGACAACGCCACCCCCAGGAAGGATCAACAACCAGCGCCATCCTCACCAAGAGTTCGTCTGCCACCGCTGCCAGAAGGCAGGTCACACAGTGCACCAGTGTCCTTTAAACGAGCAAACCTTGGGTCCGAGGGCCAGCACCCAGGAATAGACTCAGCAGGCCCCTCAGACTGGCACCGCAGGTTCGTGGGAGGAAGACCTTTCCTATCCATCATACTTGATGGCATTGCAATACCTGCCCTGCTGGACACCGGATCCCAGGTAACAATCATACCTGATATCCTCTATATCAAATACTGGTCCATGGACAGTCTCCAACCCCCAAACCCAGACTTTTCAGTATATGCCTCTAACGGCCTCCCTCTTGACCTACTCGGGGTTAAGAATGTAGCAGTAAAAGTGGGGAGAGTGGAGTTAAAGGACCAGGGACTCATTGTAGTGAAGACTGTCAATGAGGAAAATGGACTGAATATGGTACTAGGCACTAACATTGTTGGTAACTGTTTGGAGGAGGTTGTGTTTTTACTCTAACAGCTCGGTGACGTTGCCAGACCAGGGCAGAGGAGAGCGATCCAGAAGGAGATCCGAGCCCTGACGTACCAGCAGCAAGCGAAGCTGACCGGCGGTGAGATTGGTAACGTGTGGGTAACTGACCCGATACCCATTGTAATTCCCCCAATGAGTGAAATGCTTATCTGGTGTAGAGCAGCAATAGGTCTTAAAGGACAGGGCTACCAGGCGGTAGTAGAACCCCTTAGCTCAGAGCACAGACCTACACTCTTAACCGCCAGGGGGGTAGTAGATGTACGCAATGGGAGGGTGCCCGTCCGTCTTCCTAACTATGGGGAAGACGAGGTTAAATTACCACGTTATGCCACTATTGCCAAACTCTACACTGTAAATAATAACTCTATTCACACGGCGGAGTCCTTAACCTCCCCAGACCAAGTGGAGGATAATGACCCTACAACACAGGAGGGGGATTGGTGTCAAAAGCTCCACGTTGGGACAGACACCACTCCTGCCCACCAGAAACAGGGAGTACACCGGGTGGTTCAGGAATGCGAGCAGGTATTCAGCAAACACCCGCTTGACTTTGGGAGGATTAAGGGGGTACAACATCACATCCCCACAGGCAACCATCCCCCCATCAAGGAACGGTACAGGCCTATACCTCCAGCACACTACCAGAAAGCCAAGGAGATGTTGCATGACATGAAGAAGGCAGGGGTAGTAAGGGATAGTTGTAGTCCTTGGGCAGCTCCCCTAGTTCTAGTCAGGAAGAAGGATGGAAGCATGAGAATGTGCGTAGATAACCTTCAAGTAAATCGCATTACACATAAAGATGCATACCCTTTACCACGTATTGAGGAATCCCTGGCTGCCTTGAAGTCTGCAAATTACTTTTCCACCCTTGACCTCACTAGTGGGTACAAGCAAGTAGCTGTGGCTGAGGAGGATCGGGAGAAGACGGCCTTCACCACCCCGATGAGACTCTGCGAGTTCAACAGTATGCCTTTTGGACTCTGCAATGCCCCCGGAACGTTCCAGAGATTGATGGAGTGCTGCCTGGGACACCGCAACTTCGAGACTGTGTTATTATACCTGGATGACGTGATTGTGTACTCCAAGACGTATGAAGCACCTGGCGGAGGTATTTGAGTCACTGTCCCAGGATGGGATGAAGTTGAAGCCCTCCAAGTGCCACCTGCTCAAGAAGAAGGTACAGTACCTGGGACACATTGTCAGTCCAGAAGGGGTAGCACCAGACCCGGAGAAGGTCACTGCCATCCAGAAATGGCCGGAGCCGAAGAACCTCAAGGAGGTGCGTCAGTTCCTGGCACTGATAGGATACTACCGGAGGTTTGTAAAAGATTACACCAAGAGAGCAGCACCTCTGCAAGACCTCCTGGTAGGACAGTCCCCCAAGGGCAGAAATCCCCTGTTCCACTGGGGTAAAGAACAGGCTGAATCATTTCAAGAAATGAAGGAGATCCTGACAGGTGATGAGATCCTAGCCTACCCTGACTACAGCCAACCGTTCCTGCTGTATACTGATGCCAGCAATGAAGGATTGGGAGCTGTCCTAAGTCAGAAGCAGAATGGCCAGGAGAAAGTCATCGCGTATGCAAGCAGGAAGCTCCGCCCGACCGAGAGGAACCCAGAGAACTATAGCAGCTTCAAGTTGGAGTTTCTGGCCTTGATCTGGGCCATTACAGAAAGGTTCAAGCACTACCTAGCCTCCAGCAAGTTCACTGTCTACACTAACAATAACCCCTTAACTCATCTTGAAACAGCCAAGCTGGGAGCCATGGAACAACGATGGATGGCTCGGCTGTCAAACTACCAATTCACGATAAAGTACTGGGCGGGCCCCAAGAACGCCAACGCCGATGCCCTGTCCAGGATGCCTCACCAGTCAGACACAGAAGAAGAAGTGGATGACCTGGAAGAGGTTGAACTACCTGCCTTCCACCGGAATGGGATGACTCACGAGCTACGAGCCTCCAGGAGGCAACGCGGTAAGACGTTAAACCCCTTGCTTCACCACAGCTGGAAAGAGACCCAGGACAGCGACCCGGTTGTCAGCCGTATCAAGGAACTGATAACGCAAGAAGGTTCCTCCCTGGAGAAGGATGCGTCTCTCCAAGCAAAGCAGCTGTGGAATGAGAGAAGCCGGCTGTTTATCTACCGTGAGAAGTTGTGCCGGAGGTACGTCAATCCCAAAACCCACGAGATGGTGTGGCAGATAGTGGTCCCCAAGACGGACATCCAGATGGTGTTGGAGGCCTACCACGATCAAGCAGGGCACTTTGGCTGGAAAAAGCTAGAGACCCTGTTGAAGTGCCGATTCTACTGGGTGGGGATGCGCAGCTCCATTGAGAGGTGGTGCAGAGACTGTGAACCCTGTGGCCTCAGAAGAAGAGACTACAGCAGCCAGAAGGCACCTCTGCAACCCATCAAGGCGACTCGCCCTTTGGAGATCGTGGCCCTGGACCATGTCAAGTTGTCACCTAGTCGGTCAGGATACTCCTATGCCCTGACCATGGTGGATCACTACTCCAGGTTCCTGGTGGTCGCCCCTGTCAAAGACCTGACAGCAGAGACAGCAGCCAAGACGTTTCAAGCGTACTTCTGCAGACCCCATGGATACCCTGAGCAGGTACTGACTGACCAAGGCCCGGCCTTTGAGGCTGAATTGTTCAAAGAGTTCTGCCATCTGTACGGGTGTAAAAAGATCAGGACTACACCGTACCACCCCCAAACTAACGGTCTCTGTGAAAAGATGAACAACATCATCATCGATCTACTGAAGACCATACCACTAGAAGAGAGAAACCAGTGGCCAGACCTACTACCTGACTTAGTGGATCTGTATAATCACATACCAGTAAGCTCCACCAATTGCACTCCAGCATATCTAATGCGGGCAAGACCTGGGAAGTTGCCCATGGACCTGGAGCTTGGTGTGGTAGAACCTGAAGCTGATGCGACCACTGAGGACAGGGACACAGCCAGACAGGAGCAGTACAGAAGAGTACAAGCCTGTGTCGAAGACAGTCTCACTCGGGTGAGGGATAAACAAGAGGCGCAATACAACAGAAGTGCACCAGCAGAACCCTTCACACCAGGAGAAGTGGTATTGAAAAGGAAGAGGAGGAACCACAAGCTTGATGACCAGTGGGAGAGAGAACCCTACACTGTGCTGAATTCAAGGTTTGACAACAGGAAGACGTGTTTGATCAGCAAAGATGGAGGGAGAACCACTGCGACAGTATCTCGGGACCATCTAAAATTGTGTCCGGATCTGCTAAAACCCCAAGAAGAAGTGCCCCTCATCATCCAGGAGGAACCTGAAGAAGCAGTAATCCATACTGACTTAGGTGACTTCCCAGCAGATTGGCCTCAAATAGGAGGAGCGGTGATCGTCCCAGTACTCCACTTCTTCCAGCAACCAGAAAACTCTCTACAGCAAGTTGGACCTGTAAGTGCTGCAGAAGAGCCAGCTCAAGAAGTATCCCCGGATGAAGGATCCCCGGCAGGAGCGGAGCAAGAGGGCCCAGCCAATGGTAGACTTGCCAGTCCAAGAGAGAGGTTAAGGCATTTTTACAACATGGTTACACGTAGAACTGGTAGAGTAACTGAGAATATAGACCCTGACACTCCACCAACCACCGCACTACGCAGATCAGTACGCAGCACAAGAGGTAAGCCTCCTGCTAGATACACTGAATAAAATAGTACAATTTCTGAGAGTGTAGATAGTTACCCCTGGGGTATTGTATATTAAATTGTAATGTACTGCATAATTGTGTATTTTCCATGCAAATGTACATTATTTTGTGCTTTTGCTTATTTTTGAACAGTTTAAGTGATATGTACACTTTAACCCTAACCTGTTTATTCCTTATATATGAACTCTGAGGCTGAGGACTTTGTGCAGCCCAAAGATTTTCTTTGTAAATATTTGCGCTCCCTGGAGTGCCCCTTTGAGCAACCTCTCCGGAAGAGACTTGGACTTTCTGGTTGCTCACTGCTTACTGCTTTTGCAATGTATATATATATTTTTATTCATGTTTTGCTTTGCAACGTTCAAGTGTTCTAACCTCTCATAAAGGGAAGCTTGTTATTTCTATTGTTTACAAAATGTGCTTCAGCCCGGGAGTGCTGACTTTAACTAGGGGGGAATGTGACGCCCTGCTGTGCATGGAGTCACAGACCAAAGGGGGGTGCATTTCAGGTTTTCTCCACAAGAGGCCCTCAGAGCATTCACACACCTCCACCCTACCTCAGAACCACCAGAGGGAGCCCTTTAGTGAATATATAAAGGAGGGTGGAGGCAGGAAGAGAGAGAGTTCAGTCAGTTGTCTAAGGAGTGAGTCCAGTCAGGAGTCTCTGCTGAGACACAGAAGGTTAGTGACTCAGCAGGTTTCTGCTGAGAGGAGTTGTTTGGAGTCTGCTGCAAGCAGCTCAGAGAGAGACAGCTAGGAGCGTTGCCGACGCTCTAAAGAGCAGCAGAAGAGGCAGCCAGCTTACTGCCAGTGTGTATAGCCTAGTGAGGGCCCAGAGTAGAAGGCTAGTGGAACAGTAGCATCGTGGACCGAGGAGCTTCATAAGCTCACCCCAGAAATATACCGGACACCGGCTCCGAGTCTGCAGAGCAGTATACCCTCTGTGGAAAACAACCGGATCTTTCCTGGAAGACTTCAGGTCTCAGGATAGCCAAAGAGCTGACACGTAACAGGACCAGGAGGCACGGAGGCTCTGCCATACCAGCAGCGTGCTCTTCAGCAAAAGGCCCTAACACCAGGTCAGCCGGCGCAACACAAGGACTAAGTTAGGCCTAGTTTCAGACAGGCCATAAAATACACCAGCGGCAAGGATACAGGAGGCCCTATACCTGCTCACTGGGGAGAGACCTGCAGTGCACCCCTCACCCTACAGTGCTCCGGGCGGTACCGCAACTCCACCAGTAAAAAGGTACTGAAGCCAAACGTGAGTGTGTCTCCCATTTTTTCCTTGGACCCGGTAGGGTCACCGCCATATAGTGCACCTTACCGAACACCGCTGCCCTGAGGCCTAGCTCCACCTGTGGGGAGCTACCCCATCATAGCTGCCGTAACACCGGCCTCAGTGGACTGCCGCAGCGCTGGTGGTCCTCACCAGACACCACAGGTGACGTCACGAACTTTCATTTTCCATTTAACCCCTTTTTTTTTTAAGAGAGACCCCAGGGTACAGGCCCGGGAGCCGACCACCGCGACATCCCCCAAGGTCAGGCATTAAGGCCCGGGCGCCGAGTAGTCCCCATCCCCTGGGTGCCACACAATCACAACTATTCCCTACTCCCAAGCTATCTGTAGATTTGTGTCGAAAATTGGCTTGAAATTAACAAGGTATAGCGCACACAGCAACAGCGGTGTCGTCTAACACTCAGCTGCAGCAGTGAGAAAATGCTGGCGACGGGGAAAATGGCTGGGTCTTATAGGGCAAGGACATGTGACATACACTGCCAATGACACATGCCCTTGCTTGTGTGAAAAAGAGCACTTTGCTCCGTGTGTGCGCTGCTGATAGGCTGACAGATTGCACCTCCCCACTGTAACTGCGGGAAAGAGAAAAAAAAATGGAGATCTTCATTATTCCTGCAGAGATCCATCCCCTGCCCCTCCCCCCGCCCCGCTGTACACTCAAACTGCGTATCAACATTAATTTTCATCATTACTGAGAAAAAATCCAGTTATGATTTTGGTGCACGAACAGTTATCGAACATAACCTCGAACAGCCGAATTTTTCTCAAATCGTTCGTGTTCGCCGAACGGCTCAAACACCGCCCAAAACAGCTCGAATTTGAGATTGGCGAACAGTTCGAGTCGAACAACGCTCATCTCTAATTACAAACATAAGTCCCTTTATTGGGGAGTGGGTCTCCCATAGGATTTGCTTATGCCTTCCAAGCAAAAGCTTCCAAAAATTAGGACGGAGCAACTTGCAATGCCCCTTACAAGAACCATGCTGTACAGCATATTACAAACATAAGTCCCATTATTGGGGAGTCGGTCTCCCATAGGATTTGCTTATGCCTTCCAAGCAAAAGATTCCATAAATTAGGACGGAGCAACTTGCAATGCCCCTTACAAGAGCCATGCAGTACAGCATATTACAAACATAAGTCCCATTATTGGGGAGTGGGTCTCCCATAGGATTTGCTTATGCCTTCCAAGCAAAAGCTTCCAAAAATTAGGACGGAGCAATTTGCAATGCCCCTTACAAGAGCCATGCAGTACAGCATATTACAAACATAAGTACCATTATTGGGGAGTGGGTCTCCCACAGTCTTTGCTTATGCCTTCCAAGCAAAAGCTGACAAAAATAAGGACGGAAGAACTTGTAATGCTGGCACCCTGGTGGTATAGTGGTGGTGGAGGCTGAGGATAAGGAGAAGAACATAAAACAGCCGAAATGAGGAAGCGTATACCCATGTGTGGGTGTGAAGCGGTGCATGTGAATACACCTCCCGAAATAACACAGTGGATTTGACTTTATGTTACTCTGCTGTCATTTGGTGGTGATGAGAAGTCTGGCCCAATCCAGCCCTTGTTCATTTTGATAAGGGTCAGCTTGTCAGCATTGTCAGTTGACAGGCGAGTGCGCTTATCAGTTATAATTCCCCAGCGGCACTAAAAACACGCTCCGATAACACGCTAGCGGCAGGGCAGGCCAGGACCTCCTAGGCGTACACAGCGAGTTCATTCCAAGTGTCCAGCTTGGATACCCAATAATTAAAAGGCACAGAGGAATCACGGAGGATGCTGGTACGGTCGGCAAGGTACTCCCTCACCATCTTTTGAAACTTTCCACTCCTTGTGAGAGTACCCCGCGCCTCAGGGCCTGTAAGCTGGGCGGGTGTCAGAAATCTGTCCCAGAACGTTGACAGTGTTCCCCTGCCTCTGCTGGATTGGAGTTGCATCTCTCTCGCCTGTACACCTTGGTTGGGCAACGAACTGTGACCTCTGCCGCTAGCGTGTTCAGATGGGAATTTTTTTAACAGTTCTGCAGCAAGGGCCTTCTGGTACTGCCCCATTTTTGTAGACCTCTCCACCTCAGGAATAAGAGAGTGAAAGTTCTCCTTGTAGCGTGGATCTAAAAGTGTCACCAACCAGTAATGACTGTCACCCAACATTTTGACAATGCGAGGGTCACGGTTAAGGCAGCGAAACATAAAGTCAGCCATGCGTGCCAGACTGGTAACGGGCAAGATTTCCGTGTCCTCACCAAGATGACGACTGACCATGCTCTCCTCCTGCTCCTCCTCCTCATCCTCCCCCCTGTCCTCAGGCCACCCACGCTGAACCGACGGTATGACACTTGTACAGGTACTACCGTCTACAGCGCATGATAGCAGCTCCTGTTCTTCCTCCTCATCCTCTTCCTCCTCCTCTCCCTCTTCCTCCTCCTCTCCCTCATTGTCCCCCAATGCACGTTGGGATGAGATGAGGCTGGGCTGTGTGTAATCGCCACTACGGCTTCTTGATCCATCTCATCATACTCTGGCTGCAATGCCTCCTCTTTAATTCTCTGCAGAGAGCGTTGCAAAAGACAGACAAGTGGGATGCTGACTCTAATGATGGCATCATCGCCACTCACCATCTTGGTGGCCTCCTCAAAGTTTGTCAGGAAGGTACATATATTAGACATCCAGGTCCACTCCTGAGGTCTTATGTGTGGAGTCTGACCTGAATATCGACGGCCTTGTTGAAGCTGGTACTCCACAACTGCTCTCTTCTGCCCACAAATCCTTTGCAACATGTGGAGGGTAGAGTTCCAACGTGTGGGGACATCACACACCAGTCGGTGTGCCGGAAGCTGCAAACGCTGCTGCAACACAGCAAGGGCGGCGGAAGCTGTAGCCGACTTCCGAAAATGAGCTGACAGGCGGCGTACTTTCAAGAGCAGATCTGGCAACTCGGGGTACGATTTAAGAAACCGCTGAACCACGAGGTTAAGTACATGAGCCGGGCATGGTACGTGTGTGATCTCACCTCACCTCAGAGCTGCCACCAGGTTACGGCCATTGTCACACACGACCATGCCGGGATGTAGGTTCAGCGGTCTCAGCCACAGATCTGCCTGCTCTTTCACAGCTGTCCACAACTCACAAGCAGTGTGAGGTTTATCACCTAAGCTTATGAGTTTCAGCACAGCCTGTTGCCACTTGGCGGAGGCAGTACAGCAGTGCTTCCAGCTTGTAACTGATGTAGTGATATCTGAGATGGAGGCTGAACATGAGGAGGAGGAGGAGGATGATGCGTAGGAGCTATACACTGTGGGGGCAACTATGACTGACATAAGGCCCGCAAGCCTAGGTGTGGGGAAGACGTGTTCACTTCAGTCCCAAGGTCCGACTGGGTCCCGGCATCCACTATGTTTACCCAGTGTGCCGTCAGAGAGATGTACCGTCCCTGGCCACAAGCACTTGTCCACGTGTCCGTTGTCAGGTGGACTCTCCCAGTGACTGCGTTGTTGAGGGCATGGCAGATGCTTTGGGACACGTGCTTGTGTAGTGCGGGGATGGCACACCGGGCAAAATAGTGTCGGCTTGGGACCGAGTACCGAGGGACGGCCACCGCCATAAGATTGCGGAAAGATTCCGTCTCCACCAGCCTAAAAGGCAGCATTTCCAATGCAAGCAGTCGTGAAATGTGCGAATTTAGGACTGTGGCCTGTGGGGCGTTAGCTGCGAATTTCCGCTTTCGTTCAATGGTCTGGGATATGGACAATTGAACGCTGCGGTGGGACGTGGAAGTGAACGTTGATGCTGTTTCTTGAGAAACTGCCATAACAAGTGAAGACTGAGAGGAGGGGGCATCTTTACATGCAGTATGGACATGGGATTGCCTTGCACACACAACAGGGGGTTCTATTGCATGCACAACAGTGGAAGAAGCTGTGGTGACACCCTCTGACACTGGTCGTGGACCCTGGGTTTCGCCCCACAAAGTCGGGTGCTTTGCTGACATGTGCCTGATCATGCTGGTGGTGGTCAGGCTGGTAGTTTTGTCACCCCTGCTGATGCTGGCATGGCAGGTGGAACATATGGCCTTTTTGGGGTTATCAGCAGAGTCTTTAAAAAAATTCCAGACTCTGGAAGACCTATCGCTTGTACTGGCAACGTCCCTCGTGTTGGTGTTACGGGGAACGGTTGCCCGCCTTCTGTCTGCGGCCACCACACTGCTTCTTCCTGCCTGTTGGGGTACTCTGCCTCCCTCCCCCTGTGTGCTGCTGGCCTCACTCTGCATGTCCTCCTGCCACGTTGGGTTAGTTACTAGATCATCCACCACCTCCTTCCTGGCAATTGTGTCTCGTCATCGTCCACCTCTTGTGACAAATTGCCAGCGTGACTTCCTGTGGCCGTGGCTGTTCAAATATTTGGGCATCGCTACATGGGATCTCCTCTTCCACCACTTCAAGCGTATCAGGCGAGGGGCCCAAATATGGAAATGGACCAGTGAACAGCTCTTCAGAGTGTCCAAGTGTGGGATCACTTGCTGTCTGACGACACTCGGCATGGTGGGAGGAAGGAGCATCAGGGTGAGGAGGAGTATGCGGTCGAGACTCACGGCTACTAAGAGTTAACCATGTGGAAGACAGACCGGAGGTGGTGGTGCCCAGGTAACTGGAAGTATTATCTGCTATCCAATTAATAACCTGTTCACACTGATCAGTTCTCAATACTGGTGTTGTTCTGTGCTTCCCTAGTAATTCGGTCAAGAAGTGGGAGTGAGAAGATGTGGCTGTTGGTTGTGGCACATTTTCACCTTGGCCACGGCCCCGTCCTCTGCACGAACCATCACCAGAGCGTCCACTTCCACGTCCCTTGCCACGCGCCTTGCCCATTGTAAAGGAAGTAAAATAGCTTACACTTGCACTATCAATGGAAAAAGGGTAATAAAAAGTAGATTAGAACCATGGAAGAGGAAAACCACAGTTCTATTTCTCTGGCCTACACCCGACTCTTTTAAACAATCTGAACAATCAGGGAGAAACTATTACTGTTTTTCTTTACGTAAAAAATAACAAAACCTGCATAATAGAGATTTTTTACCGTGGGATTGCAAAACCACAGTTATTGTTTACTGGGGTATACCAGACTTTTTTAAATATATAGATTTGCGGCTGAACAGTGAGCGACACACTCAAACTGTTTTTTTTTAGATACCAAAGGCCCAAAAGTGGATAATACAGAGGTTTGAACCGTGGAAGTGCAAAACAACACTTCTGTTTCTCTAGCCTACACCTGACTATTTTCAACAGATATATTTGTGTCTGAAAAATCAGAGACACGCTTTTTTTTTGCGGGGGAGACAAGGTTAATAAGATGGGTATTTGTACAGTGTGAAGGAGGAAAAAAAAAAGAGAATTTAGATGAGAAAAAAAAGGATTTTTCATGTCCCCTGAACCTTGAGCTAAGTCCAGCAATTTCAGCAACAGGAGCAGCACACAGGGCTGTAATGCAGCGTTTGCTGGTATAACCACTGCGTCTCCTATACAGCCTGCCTGCCTGATATCTGGGATGGATATTAGTCCTGAGAAGGACTGTTTGTTTGATCTGGCAGCCTTTACAGACCCTACACTAACTATTTCGCAGTTTATATCTCTCCCTAAATCAGCAGCGCTGTCCCTACACTGTATGATCCGGAGCGACTGTGTGCAAGATGGCGGCGGCCGGTTTTAAATACTCGAGGTAACACTGTGCGGCCAACCAATCACTGTAATGCCCACAACCAACATGGCTGCGGCATTACAGTGACTGGCTGGCAATCCCTGCATGTTCATTGGCTCTGTAAAGAGCGCCAAACATGCAGGGCGGAGACCCGAGCTCCCGCCCGAGTAACCCGGAAATGCTTGGTGCTCGCCGAACATCCCGAGTAGCGTGATGCTCGGGTGAGTACCGAGCAGTGTCGAGCATGTTCGCTCAACACTACTAACTAATCCATCTGCAGAGATATCAGGCAGGCAGTGTATATAGGCAGGCAGGCAGGGTATAAAGCAGACTGCAGTGCATAAAGCACAAGAGGCTCCTTTCTATTTCTGCCTTCTGCTGCTGTTAGATATTTCTATACAAAGGCCCAGGTCTCAGGGGCCAGGAATACTTTTCTTTGGATCTTAATTCTCATTATTTGCTTACAAAGCTATCCAGAGAACAATGCTTTTCTGCTCCATTTGCTTGTTGGCACTGCAGAATACAGCCAGGTTCTTTCCATATTACAGTGCTAGAAATCCAGCTATTTAAAACTGTGTTTTCTCCGTCACACGGATCACATATACGTTGTCAGAAAATACTGCCATTTCTGGCCTCCATTAAAAATTTCCTTTAGTGTGTCAGTAAAGCAATTCACAGCAGTTTGCTGTGCAAACTACTTACCTACAGGCCAGGTATTTAACCCCTTGCTGGCCCAGGGCGTATTAGTACGCCCCAGGCCATCACCCCTGGTTCAGTGAAGTCTCCGGCGCTGAGCCCGCACTGGACCGGGCACATGTCAGCTGATTATTACAGCTGACATGTGCCCGCAACAGCCGTGGGTGGAATCGCGATCCACCCGCGGCTGTTAACATGTTAAATGCCGCTGTCAATCTCTGACAGCGGCATTTAACATCGCCGCGCCGGAAGCGCGGCATTAGCCCCGCCCATCAGTGACCCCTTCACGTGATTGTTGGTGATCATGACAACTCTGGGTCTGCAGCCATGTCCTAGGCTCGTGGAGACGGAAGCATTCTGCAACCTGATGGCGGCTGCCGTCCCTCGGTACTCGGTCTCCATTCGACGCTATTTCTCCCGGTGTGCCGTGCATTACACAAGCATGTGTCCCAAAACATTAGCCGTGCCCTCAACAACGCAGTTACTGGGAAAGTCCACCTAACCACGGACACGTGGACAAGTGCTTGTGGGCAGGGATGGTACATCTCGCTGACGGCACAGTGGGTTAACATAGTGGAAGCCGGGACCCAGTCGGACTATGGGACGGAACACGTCCTCCCAATGCCGAAGATTGCGGGCCCTAAGTCAATCAGCTCCTGCACCTCATCCTCCTCAGCCACTGCAGCACTGCCTCGGCCAAGCGGCAACAGGCTGTGCTGAAGCTAATATGCTTAGGTGACTAACCGCACAATGCTGAAGAGTTGTGGACAGCTCTGAAAGAGCAGGCAGATCTGTGGCTCACACTGCTGAACCTACAGCCAGGCATGGTCGTGTGTGACAACGGCCAGAACCTGGTGGCGGCTCTGAGGCGAGGCGAGCTCACACACGTACCATGCCTGGCCAATGTGCTTAACCTCGTGGTTCAGCGATTTCTCAAATCCTATCCGGAGCTGCTGGATCTGCTTGTTAAAGTACGCCACCTGTATGCCCATTTTAGAAAGTCAGATACAGCTTCCGCCGCCCTTGCTGTGTTTCAGCAGCGTTTGCAGCTTACGGCTCACAGACTGGTGTGTGATGTCCCCACATGTTAGAACTCTACACTGCAGATGTTGGGAAGGATTTGTGATCAGAAGAGGGCAGTTGTTGAGTACCAGCATCAACAAGGCCGTCGGTATTCGGTTCAGACTCCACAAATAAGACCTCAGGAGTGGACATGGATGTCAGACATATGTACCATCCTCTGAAACTTTGAGGACTCCACAAAGATGGTGAGCGGCAATGACGCCATAATTAGCGTCACCATCCCGCTTCTCTGTCTTCTGAAACGCTCTCTGCTCACAATCAAAGAGGATGCATTGCAGGCAGAGCATGATGAGATGGAGCAAGGAACCATACAGTGTGATTACACACAGCCAAGCCTCATCTCATCCCAACGTGGATTAGGTGACAATGAGGAAGAGGAGGAGGAGGAGGAAGGACAGGAGCTAGTTTCATGCACTATAGACGGTATTACCTGCACAGCTGTCATATCCTCTGTTCAGCATGGATGGCAAGAGGACAGAGAGGAGGAGGAGAGAATGGTCAGTCATCCTCTTGGTAAGGACACGGAAGTCTTACCTGTTAGTAGTCTGGCACACATGGTTGAGTTTATGTTACGCTGCCTTTCCCATGACCCTCGCGTTCTCAAAATTTTGGGTGACAGTCATAACTTGTTGGTGACACTTTTAGACCCACGCTACAAGGAGAACTTTATATCTCTTATTCCGAGGCGGACAGGTCTACAAAAATGAGGCTGTACCAGAAGGCCCTTGCTGCGGAACTATTAAAAAAATTCCCATCTGAAAACGCTGGCCGCAGAGGGCACACTTTGTTGGACAACCAAGGAGTACAGGCAAGAGAGACACAACTTCAATCCAGCAGAGGCAGGGGAACACTGTCAAAGTTCTGGAAGTGTTTTATCAGACCCTCCCATCGCACAGGCCCTGAGGCGCGGGGTACTCTCACAAGGAGTGCAAAGTTTGGGAAGATGGTGAGGAAGTACCTTGCCGACCGTACCAATGTCCTCCGTGATTCCGCTGTGCCTTATAATTATTGGGTATCCAAGCTGGATACGTGCAATGAACTGGTTCTCTATGCCTTGGAGGTGCTGGCCTGCCCTGCCGCCAGCGTTTTATCAAAGCGGGTTTTTAGTCCCGCTGGAAGAATTATAACTGATAAACGCATCCGCCTGTCAACTAAAAATGCTGACAGGCTGACTCTTATAAAAATGAACAAGGGCTGGATTGGGCCAGACTTCTCAACACCACCGAATGATAGCAGCATAACAAACTCAAATCCAGTGTCTTTTCTTGGGAGGTGTATTCCCATGCACCTTTTCAAACCCACACATGGGTATACGTTTCCTGATTTTGGCTATTTGCTCTTGTCCTCCTCATTCTCCTCATCCTCCACCACCATATCACCAGGGTGACCGTGGTCCGTGATGCAACACCCACATAATTTTTTTAAAGGGTGTTTATGACGCTCGTAAAAAAAAATTTATACAGTATGTTCATGTATACCGCCCCAGGGGTAAATGTTTGTCAGCCCATACACTTAGTGCATGGGCATTACAAGTATAGGAGGCCCGCTCCTTTCTAATGGTAACATTTTTTTTATGAGGCCCTCCTCCACGTCTCTTTCAATGGGCATTGAAGTGCCTCCAAATTTTTGGCAGCCCTTGCATTCACTGCATAGGCCAACACTATGGGAGACTCTCTCCTTTCTAATGGGAATTTGTCATTACTGTGGCCCTGCTCTATGTGTCTTTAAATTCTTAGTGGGGTTTTTCCTAAAATTGGTCAGCCATTGGACTCACTGCATGCCCTATAACTGTATAGCAGACTCTCTCCTTTCTAATGGAAACATGTCGGACCTTGTTACTGTGGCCCTGCTCAGTGTGTCTTTAAATTCTTAGTGGGGGTTTTCCTAAAATTGGTCAGCCGTTGGAGTCACTGCATACCCTATAACTGTATAGCAGACCCTCTCCTTTCTAATGGGAACATGTCGTACCTTGTTACTGTGACCCTGCTCTATGTGTCTTTAAATTCTTAGTTGGGTTTTTCCTAAAATTGGTCAGCTGTTGGACTCACTGCATACCCTATAACTGTATAGCAGACTCTCTCCTTTCTAAATGGAATTTGTCGTTACTGTGGCCCTGCTCTATGTTTTTTTAAATACTTAGTGGGGTTTTTCCCAAATTTTGGCAGCCCTTGCAGTCACAGCATGTGCATTACCACTATAGGAGACCCGCTCCTTTATAATGGGAACATATTTTTTACTGAGACCCTCCTCTATGTCTCTTCAAAGGGGTACTGGGTTGCGTCCAAATTTTTGGCAGCCCTTGCAGTCACTGGATACGCAATAACAGTATAGGAGACCCACTTGTTAATAATGGGAACAAGAAAGCATAGCCGGCTGATGGCTCTCTAACAATAGCGAAGGCCGACTGCTGGCCTTTTAAGAATAGTAAGGGCCGTCTGATGTCCCTATAAAAATAGGCTTTATGACTTTCAGAATTCAACAGAAAATGAAGACCAAAATGTCTGGATTTAGCTAAAGAGCAAAGTCTCTAGATCTATGCTGCTGGTGATGCGACAGCTGCAGCCAGTCCCATGTGCACCTGCTGTAATCATGCACCTACATGTATCAGTTGTAGTAACACAACCTAAGACAAGCAGCATAGCATATGCCCATTTCAATTCCAGGATGGAAAATTATCACCGAAGGTTGTATCTACTGAGGAGGTCTGAAGAACATTCCCAACAGAGTGACCTTCATCCATAGATTATATGTATATTTTAGGTTATGCAGATACTGATTAACTTTCTCTTGGGTGAGGAGGGGTTAGAGGGGTGATAACATTTTGGGTATAAATATCTGTGGTTTATGCTCCATACTCATTCTGGCTGCATCATGAAACTCCTCCTGATCTGCGTGCTCCTTGGAGCAGCTGGTGAGTCCGGTGCTTCCTTCCGAAGTTCATTGTTAATTTTCATAAAAATGTTTCTATTGTTTCTTAAGTCATAATTGTAACTTTTTTAATATGCTACAATTATGGAAAACCAATTTACATATGATATAACTTGATTTATTGTATTATTCTCAGCTGCTTTTGAGGATGATGATAAGATTGTAGGAGGTTACACCTGCGGCAAGAACTCCGTCCCCTGGCAGGTGTCCCTGTACTCCGGCTACCACTTCTGTGGTGGATCCCTGATCAACAGCCTGTGGGTGATCTCCGCCGCTCACTGCTACAAGTCGTAAGTTACCAGAATTCTGAACAAAACTGAATCATTGAAGCCAATGACTTTTGATCTTTTTACTATTTTTTATGGTTGAGCAGTAAAAAGCAATTGTGGTATTGTCACCATCCCTTTAATAAGGCGTCATTTTGAGCAGAGCACATATAGTGTTGAGTTAAAATGATGGGAAGAGACTGTGACTTTGATGGGAGCGAGCCTCTAGAATGAGCAAGTGTGGCATCAGCTTCATTGTAATTTATGCTATTGCGTTCTGTCATATAGGAATTCCTAGTATATGGTATTTCATCAGTTTTACATTCTTGATTAACTTATCAATATTTATTTAATAAAATAGAATATAATTTATTTTTTTTTCTGCAGGAGCGTACAGGTCAGACTGGGAGAGCACAACATCGCTGTCAGTGAAGGTACCGAGCAGTTCATCAACTCCGCCAGAGTCATCAGACATGCCAGCTACAGCTCCTGGACCCTGGACAATGACATTATGATGATCAAGCTGGCCTCTGCCGCTTCCGTCAACTCCTACGTCCAGCCTATTGGTCTGCCCAGTGGCTGCCCTGCTGCCGGCACCAGCTGCCTGATCTCCGGATGGGGCAACACCCTCAGCAGTGGAAGTAAGTCACAAAGAAAACAAAGTATTTGATAGTAATGTAGTATTATTATTGTAGCGGAAGGTAAAAATGCGTAGGAGCTGCTGACTCAATTTGCAGTTTGTTAAGTGGTAGACTCTGTTCACGGGTGGAAACTTTGAGTGGAGTTTAATAGAATGTTTCCATATATATATATTTTTTTTTAAATAATACAATTCAGATAGCAATTATTTTATTTTGATCTGTTTTTATTCTATGATTGCAGATTTTTTTCTTTAATTCTATTTTCTACAAAAGAATCCAAAAGAAATATTTCAAGGTGCATCATACAGAACAAGGATCCGTCTCATATCTAAGAAATTTTAATTAATTCAAAAAATAATTGCCTAAAAATAGTCACAACAATTTTAGAAAGAAGCTTTGGCTTCGCGGCTTAATTTTTTTTTAACGAAACAGTAAATATAAATTATCCACTTTTCCTTACAATTTTATATAACATGAATGTTTTATCCAAAAACATTGAATTCATTGAGCGTGAAGAGTCCAACTGAGAAAAACTGTTGTGAGTGTTGGCTTTCTTCTGTAGAAGTCTAGAAGATAACAGCCATCAGTTTTACCACCATGTGCTTTATTATGTAATAAGATTATTTTCATGGTGCTCCACAGACTCCATTGACTATAATAGTGTCCATCATTTTTGTCAGAATACTTTTTTCTTATAAATCCAGTGGTAACAACCAGGACGGTCAGCACTGACCGCCATATATACCTGATTACCCATAACCATAATTTTCTTGGATGCGACCTCCGATGATTAACCATTGTGGAAATTGTAGAAAGGGAATGTATATAAAAATTTTTTACAATGTATTTTAGATAGATCATTTGATGCTCCAATTCTAACATTTTTTTCTAGATCTTTCCCAGCTTAGGTGGAGCGCTGTGCACAACTAGAAACATTATTAACAAAAATACTAATTACCTTTGACTTTGAAAACTTTATGGTTGGGGAGAAATCTTCTCGTAACAGGGAGCACCAAGCTTTAATATTAAACTGCAAGATGATCTTTCCTTTCTATCTGGATACATTCGGGGTCTCTACTAGTGTTGAGCCACCCCCGTAGTGTTCGAGTTCGGTTCGGTTCGTCGAACACCCGTGTGTTCGCCGAACTGTTCGTCGAACTGTTCGTCGAACACCTTCGAACACCGTTAAAACCAATGGCAGGCAAACAAAAACACATAGAAACACATAGAAAACACCTTCAAAGGTGTCCAAAAGCTGACAAACTGCTCAGAAGACACAACTAACACATGGAAAAGTGACAAGTACATATAGTCATGCGAAAAGAAAAGAGGTGGAGGAGTAAAAGGAGGGGGAGACACAGATATAGGCATGTCATGCCCTTCTAAAATCCAAAAAGTGAGAAGCCGAGACGGCCAGTCCGCTCCTGCCCGTGCCACCTCCGTGTCGCCGGGTTTGTGCCAGAGCCGCGGTGAACCCTGACGGCCAGCCCCCCTCTCCCAATACTGGTGCCTGTCCGCTGGTGGGTCGAGAGAGCCCCCCTGTGGTGGAGGCAGCTCTAAGCTTTTTAATTTAAATTGTCCCTCTAATTTGAATGAATACACTTTAAATCCATTTACAAGGATCTATTGGAGGGCAAGTCTCATGCCAGCAGCCGCGTAATTCCAGCTCCAGTAGCGTCCACTAAAGCTGCTGCAGTTAAAAAGCTTTTATAAGGATCGAGCTCGGCTGTCCACCGCAAGGCATCCTAGTGCCAGTCCCAGCCCCTATGCCTTGGGGTGCCTCCTGATGCTCTTCACTAAGTATCCCGTGGTCCCGAAGCATTTCCTTTGAAAAAATTAAGTGTCCAAACTACAGGTGGTGTAGCTTGCTTAACAGCCGGGATAATCCGCTGACTAGCAGACACTGCTACTAGGCACAAAGTATTTCCTGGGCTAGATGCAGTTAAAAATTTGTAAGTAGATACTCTCGTTGGATGCTGAGAAAGCATTCCATAGAGTCTCCTGGCACGCCATATATGATTCTCTTAAAAAGCTTGGGGTAGGGGTCTAGGGGACCCTTTTATAGCCAAAATCACGGCCCTATATCACAATACGTCACCTAGGCTGAAGATAAATGGAACTGTAGCACCGAGGGCTCGGTTGCTACAGACGTATTGCACCTCACCCAGAGGTGTGATATCTCACTCTCAGATAAGGATGGAGTGTGGATCAGGACCCGACACCTGCATGCATTACACCACATTGCCGTGGGGCAGGGCGACCAATATGCCCCTGAGATGGGCACGACAGTCCCTGTCCCTGGCTGGAGTGGGGGGAGGGAACACTGAGGAAGGGGAACCCTGCAGTGCAGGAGCAGGGAGGAAGCAGTTCCTGGGTGCATTGAGAAGGGAGTATAAAAGGTGGGCACCATCTTAGTTCAGTGCAGAGAAGTCTGAGCAGAAGTGGCAGGGAGCAGGGGCTCTGCATGAGCTCTGCTCCGGAGGCGGGCCTAGTAACAGAGGCCCAGGCCTGCAAGAGGGAGAAGGAAGGAAGAGGAGCGGAGAAGGCTCCAGGAACGAGGAATGAAGGGATCCCAGGGGTGCGGACGGGCGAGTCGCCACCGCACGCCCGAATCCACCTGCGTGGAGGGGTCAGGCCAAAGGGGGAGACCGGTCCCCGAACTAGTGGAGGCAGGAAACGACCCTCAGCTAGAAACCGGAGGCTCTGACATTTTATGTGGCGCAGCCCCTTGCTCCACCCGCTAGGAAGGCACCACATAGGGTCAGGGAAACTGGCGCCAAGTTTACCAAGAGGAGGCCCGAGGCAGCCGGACAGAAGTGTTGGTAAGAAAGGCCAGACAAAGGACGCACAAAGGGGGTCCTGTGAAGCGCTCCAAAGTTATCTGGGAGTTGTCTGAGCCCCTCACCTGGTGAGCACAGTACGACGTGGGCAGCCGTTACCTGCAGACGTGGTCTGGATAATAAGAACTGTGAGTAAAGGCCCTGAACTGCATCACTGACTCCGTGTCGTTACTGCTGCTGCCCTGCACCATCACCCCCATCCTCCGCATACACTGCCCTGAGGCTATACTCCTCCCGTGGGGAGTTATGCTACGCTCTGCTGCACCCACAACACCAGCCTTAGCGGTCTGCCCTGTAGCGGCGGTTCACTCTGACCGCAATCCACGGGTGGCGTAGTCGGACATTTAAACATCAAAACCACATAAATAGTTCCGCCACTGGTTTGACCGCCCTGAGCCACGGAACCGGATCGCCGCCACGAAGACTACAACCACCAGCATCCACCAAAAAGGGTCCGGCTCCGGGTGTCCCAAGGCCCAGGGGGTGCGTCAGAACATTTTCATCACCTTTCACAATCACCAATGGGACAAGGCAGGGATGTCCTCTGTCCCCTCTCTTATACATCCTAGTGACGGAGCACCTGCTCTCATCAATTCGCCATAACCCCAATATTAGGTGGATTGAGGTGGGAGGCACCGAGTACAAGTGCTCTCTATTTGCTGATGATGTCCTAGTATATATCACTCAATCACATATATCCATCCCTGCTGTTATGGCTGAAATAGATCACTTTGTTACATGGTAAAATTTTAAAATCAATGCAGCGAAGTCTGAGGCCCTCGATGTCTCCCTCCCTAAATCCATATAGGATTCCATCCAGTCCAACTTTCCCTTTGCCTGGCCCTCACAGGGTATCAAATACTTAGGAATTCCTATTCATAGAGACCTCTCCCATCTATGTTATCTTAATTTTGGGCCCTTTATTGAACAATTCCATACAGACCACGGTTGGCAAGTTAGAACTGTAAGATTCACTACGTGAACCACTGGTGTTTTGTGGAAAAGCACATGTACACCGCGTTCCAAATTATTATGCAAAAAGTGTTTAGGAGTGATAAGGGAAGAATTTGTTTGTTTGTCAGTTAAACTCATTGATGGTGATGTGTGTCAGGGCTCTTTATATCACTGTAAGCAATTGCAGACACCTGTGCTAATTAGTTTGGCAGGTGTGTCCAATGAAAGGCAAGACTACTTAAGAAGGCTCTCTCACATTATTAAGCAGCCTACATTTTCTGCCAAAATGGGAAAGAAAAAGGATGTGTCGGCTGCTGAGAAGCAACAAATTGTGGAGTGTTTAGGTCAAGGCATGACTACAATCAACATTGTGCGATGATCAGGATGAAGTGTCTTGGCAATCAAGAAGTATGTAGCTGATTCACAGTACACACGTGTGCGTGCTGATAAGGGCAAATTGAGGACTCTTTCCTACAGGCAATTACGTCAGGTTGAAACAGCAGCGGCAAAAAAGCCTTGTCATAGCAGCAGACAAGTTTTTGAAGCTGCTTGTGCCTCCAACGTCCCCCGAACAACAAGATGCAGGGTCCTTCAGAGGTTTGCAGCTGTGCATATGCCATCCTGTCGACCTCCTCTATCCACTTCACACAAGCAGAAACAACTCCAGTGGGCCAAACATTACATGAAGACTGATTTCAAAACTGTTTTGTTCACGGATGAGTGCCGTGCAGCGCTCGATGGTCCAGATGAATGGAGTGGAGGATGGCTGGTTGATGGACACCCCACGCAAACACGGCTACAGCGCCAACAAGGAGGAGGTGGAGTAATGTTTTGGGCTGGAATCATGGGGAGAGAGATTGTCGGCCCCTTTAGGATCCCTGAAGGCGCTAAAGATGAACTCCATAATGTATGTGGATTTTCTCAAACAGCACTTCCTGCCATGGTTCAAGAAGAAGAACCGTGTATTTCACAGCAAGATCATTTTTCTGCATGATAATGCACCATCTCATGCTGCACATAAAACATCTGCATCTCTGGCTGATATGGGCATAAAAGGGGACAAACTTATGGTGTGACCCCCATGCTCCCCTGACCTCTACCCCATTCAGAACCTTTGGAGCATCATTAAAAGGAGTGTCTATGATGGCGGGAGGCAGTTCATATCTAAGCAACAGCTCTGGGAGGGTATTCTGTCCTCATGCAAAACAATTGAAGCAGAAACCATCCAAAACCTGACAAATTCAATGGACGAGAGAGTTCAGAAGCTCCTTTCGAACAAGGGGTCCTATGTGAAAATGTAACATCACCTAGAATAAAGTTTTGAGTTGAAAACTGTTTGATTTCAGTTTCTAACAACCTGCTAATGCTTATAATTTCAAAAATGACCGTTTTTTTGGTCTTTATTAAAATGAAAAGGTTGATCGAAAAGTTTGGGGGATCTAAGAGTGTGGCAACCCAGTAGTCATGATTACTTCGAATTCTGACAATATGAGGGTCATGCTGCAGGTAGTGCAGCAAGAAGGCACTTATGTGTCTTGCGCATCTCGGAGCCCCAAAATTATTTTCCGGGCTAGATGCAGCTAAAAATTATTTTTAATTTTAAATCTGGTGAAGCTTATTATAGATGGCCTAATAGGATCAGTGCTGCACACTGCTACAAAGCCCAAATTATTTTCCAGTCAAGATACAGATAAACATGATTAGTAATTTGAAAGCTTAAAACGGTTGGTAGGGTGATTTTAACCAATCATCAAGCTTTTACTCTCCCCAGGATGACACAGGGGTAGAAAAGTCGTTTCGGATCCATGATTTGTTCATCTTTATGAACGTGAGTCTGTCTACATTATCAGTGGAGAGCCGCGTGCGCTTATCTGTCAGCACACCACCAGCAGCGCTGAACACACGTTCAGACAGAACGCTGGCTGCGGGGCATGACAAGATCTCCAAGGCGTAAGTGGCTAGCTCCGGCCATTTATCCAGATTGGAAGCCCAAAAAGAGCAAGGGTCCAGTGACACAGTCGTGGCTTCAATGTTTACTTGGAGATACTCCTGTACCATCGTCTCTAGGCGTTGACTATGTGTCAGACTTCTTGTCTCCTGTGGCCTTGCAAAGGATGGGCTAAAAAAGTGGTGAAATGATTCCGCAAAATTGATGTTACCAGGAGATACTGTGGTTCTGGTACGGTTTGAGTGCTGAACACTTGACGGTCCCACAGTTGGCAAGTTGGAACTGTGAGATTCACTACGTGCACCACTGGTATTTTGTGGAAAAGCACATGTAAGATTCTGCAACAGTCTCTGCTGATACTCCTGCATGCGTGCATCCCTTTCTATGGCAGGAATAATTTCTGCAAATTTACTTTTGTACCGGGGATCTAACAGTGTGGCAACCCAGTAGTCAGGATTATTTCTAATTCTCACAATTCGAGGGTCATGTTGCAGGTAGTGCAGCAAGAAGGCACTCATGTGTGTTGCGCATCCAGGAGCACCAAGTCCCTGTTGTGTTGGTGGCGAGGTAACAATCATGCTTCCTTCCTCTGTCCTCTCCCCCCAACCTCGCACAACAGAAATGTGATCAAGGTCTCCCTCATCTGATGAGTCTTCCATCAGTTCGTCCTCCACTTCTTCCTGGGCTCCTGCACCTTCCTCACTAGTTTGGCTGCTACCATGCGCCCTGGTAAAATCATCTCCCCCACCCTCACATGCCTGCCGCCCTGGTGCTGCCGACCGTCTGGACCTTGCAGATGTTAGCCCTTCCGCATACAACTCCTCCTCCTCTACTTCCTCCACCTCCTCTTGTGCCACCACCTGACTCCGAATTCTGTTTAACATGTGCTCCAGCATGTAAATCACCGGAATAGTCATGCTGATAATGGCATCGTCAGCACTAAACATCTTCGTCGCCATTTCAAAACTGTGCAGAAGGGTGCATAGGTCCCTGATCTGAGACCACTCCTCCAGCGTGATTTGCCCCACCTCTGAATCTCGTTGGCCCAGGCTATACGTCAGAACGTATTGCACCAGGGCTTGTCGGTGCTGCCACAGTCGCTGCAACATGTGCAGAGTTGAATTCCACCGGGTAGGCACATCGCATTTTAGCCGGTGAAGTGGCAGGCCCAACGACTTCTGTAGAGATGTAAGTCGCTGAGCTGCGGGATGCGAACGGCGGAAGTGAGCACACAGCGACCGTGCCCTCTGCAGAAGGCCATCTAGTCTGGGATAGTGGGCTAAAAATTGCTGGACAACCAGGTTCAACACGTGAGCCATACAAGGCACGTGTGTGACATTGCCCCGGCGAAGGGCCGCACCCAGGTTTGCAGCATTGTCGCACACGGCCTTCCCTGGTTTCAGGTGCAGTGGAGACAACCATTCATGAAATTGGTTCTCCAGAGCTGACCACAACTCCTCAGCTGTGTGACTCACATTTCCCAGACATTTCAATGTAAAAACCGCCTGATGACATTGAGCCCTACTGCCAGCATAGTAAGGAGGTGTGCAGGATCCCTTCTGCGCAGTTAGAAAGCTTGTGGCATGACCAGACAGGCTTTGGGTGCAGGTGGAAGACCGAGAGGAGGTTGAGGAGGCAGAAGCAGTGGAGGAAAAATGACATAAAGAGGATTGACGCACAACTCGTGGGGACGGCAAGACTTGGACAGCAGCCCCTTGTCCTGCTGTCACCATAGTTACCCAGTGCCCAGTCAGCGACATGTAACGCCCCTGTCCATACCTACTCGTCCAAGTGTCTGTGGTGAAATGCACCCTGTCACACACAGAGTTTCTCAAAGAAGCGGTGATGTTGTGTGCGACATGCTGGTGGAGCGCAGGCACACCTTTCTTTGAGAAGTAGTGCCGACTGGGCATCTGGTAGTGGGGCACTGCGACGGACATAAGGTCTCGAAAATCCTCTGTGTCCACCAGGCGGAAAGGCAGCATTTCTGTAGCCAAGAGCTTGCAGATGGTGAAATTCAACCTCTTAGCTTTCTCATGGCTAGGAGGAAATGGTCTTTTACTTGTCCACATCTGAGGGACCGAGGGCTGGCTATTGTGCTTAGACGGGGTTGATAAGGGTGTCCCCGGCAAACTGCCGGTCTGTGAGGAAGATGCAGGCGGACATGTTAGGTTGCCTTGATCCAAAGGTGGTGCTATCGATGTCGGACAGCGCTCAAGACCAGCTGGTGTTACCACCTCCAAAGAAAATGATGACCTGCCAATCACGCTGGCTGTTGCGGGTAAAGAGGTGGCAGGTCTGCGCCCCAAAACAGGTGTGACTGCTGTCCCCCCAGTCACAGAGGATGAAGAGGCCGCGGATGCACAAGATATGGCAGACGGTGGTTGGCCCGGCCGGCTAGACCGCATTGTAGCACACTGAGCTTCCCACTGCAACTTATGCTTCATGTCCATGTGCCGGTTCATGCATGAAGTACTCAAACTATGTATTTTTTGGCCTCTACTTAGCTTTTGCTGACAAATGTTACAGATAACACGAGTTGGGTCATCTTTATCGATCTGAAAAAATGCCCAGGCTATGCAAGGCTTAGCACCCATGCGACCTGAAGAGCCACCACGACTTGTGGTGAGAGGCAGAGTTGTGTTTGAGGATGCAGTTGTTGACGTGCTTCCAGTACTACGTCTCTGTCCAGGAAGGCGCAACCTGACCTCATCGTCACTAGCATCTTCCTCCACCTCCTCTGCTGACCTCATCTCTTGGCTGACTGTGGGTTGACAGTAAGTGGGATCTCCGACCTCATCATCATCACCCTGTGCGTTATCACACCCGTCGTCCTCAGAGCCAACCTGTTCCTGCCCTGACAAAAAACTAAAGTTGTCGCTCCAATCAGGTATTTGAGTCTTATCATCGTCTTCCTCATTGTCTCCACCAACAGGAGTTACAGTTTGGGAATGAGGGTCTACATTATGGTCAGAACCTTCTGCGTCTGGTCCTGGATCCGACTCATAAAGATTCTGGGCATCAGTGCAGATCATTTCCTCGTCTGGATTCACAGAAGCGCTGGAGTCGACCTCTGATTCCCAGGCTATAGTATGAGTAAACAGCTCTGCAGACTCAACCATCTGTTCTACCTCATACTCAGACGGGCAGCTGGAGATTTGGGAGCTGTGAGGAAGCAAGTGCGATTTGGGTGACACCTTTGAGGACTGGAGTATTTGTGATGTTGAAGTTGATGTGGAGGAGAGCCCACTTAAAGGAGCACTTGATATCCGTTGAAGCACCTGCTGTTTTTGTGCCTCATCTGGAATTTGTAGCGATTGGCATGGCCGTAAGAAAGGGATCTTATCACATTGTCCGCTAAAAGAAGTAGACATTTTAGTTTGGCTGGAAGATGGTCTTTCTTCTGCACCTACCCCACGGACACAACCTTTTTTCCCCTTCCCAACACGCCTATTCCCCTTTCCACCAGCAGCAGGCCTTTTTCCACTCATTTTGGTGGTTAACTAATTCACAACTCTGGAGTTGTTTGCACAAAAAAACAATGGATGGTAACCGAGCAGAGCTGAGTGGCCAAACTGTGGTATTAGGCCAAAACTATTGGCTGGGTTAGATGCAGAAAAAAATTATTTTTAATTTGCAACCTGATGGAGGTCAGTATAGATGGACTAATAGACCAAGTCCCACACACCGCTAGAAGCCCAAATATTTTTTCAGAGCTAGATGCAGAAAAAAATTATATTCAATTTGCAACCTGCTGGACGTCAGTATAGAAGGACTAATAGAACAAGTCCCACACACTGCTAGAAGCCCAAATATTTTTTCAGAGCTAAATGAAGAAAAAAATTATTTTTAATTTGCAACCTGATGGAGGTCAGTATAGATGGACTAATAGACCAAGTCCCACACACTGCTAGAAGCCCAAATATTTTTTCAGAGCTAGATGCAGAAAAAAATTATTTTTAATTTGCAACCTGATGGAGGTCAGTATAGATGGACTAATAGACCAAGTCCCACACACCGCTAGAAGCCCAAATATTTTTTCAGAGCTAGATGCAGAAATTTTTTTTATTCAATTTGCAACCTGATGGAGGTCAGTATAGATGGACTAATAGACCAAGTCCCACACACTGCTAGAAGCCCAAATATTTTTTCAGAGCTAGATGCAGAAAAAAATTATTTTTAATTTGCAACCTGATGGAGGTCAGTATAGATGGACTAATAGAACAAGTCCCACACGCTGCTAGAAGCCCAAATATTTTTTCAGAGATAAATGAAGAAAAAAATTATTTTTAATTTGCAACCTGATGGAGGTCAGTATAGATGGACTAATAGACCAAGTCCCACACACTGCTAGAAGCCCAAATATTTTTTCAGAGCTAGATGCAGAAAAAAATTATTTTTAATTTGCAACCTGATGGAGGTCAGTATAGATGGACTAATAGACCAAGTCCCACACACCGCTAGAAGCCCAAATATTTTTTCAGAGCTAGATGCAGAAAAAAATTATATTCAATTTGCAACCTGCTGGACGTCAGTATAGAAGGACTAATAGAACAAGTCCCACACACTGCTAGAAGCCCAAATATTTTTTCAGAGCTAAATGAAGAAAAAAAATATTTTTAATTTGCAACCTGATGGAGGTCAGTATAGATGGACTAATAGACCAAGTCCCACACACTGCTAGAAGCCCAAATATTTTTTCAGAGCTAGATGCAGAAAAAAATTATATTCAGTTTGCAACCTGATGGAGGTCAGTATAGATGGACTAATAGAATGATGCTATGCCCAAAAGATTTTACTTCACTAGGTGCAGTAAAAAAATTGGTATTCTATACACAGGTGGTATATCTTGCAACACAGATAGGCTACTCCACTGACTAACACACTCTGCAATAGGCCAAAAAGGATTAGCTTTGCTAGATTCAGCCAAATGCTGTGAAAAAAACTTGCACAGCACTGGCACAGACCTGCCTGGCAAAAACTGATAGGAACTGATGTAACCTAGTCCTGAAAAGGACTCCAATTACAATTAGTCTTTACTCCCACAATCTATCTATTTAAGAGCACAGACCTGCCTGATAAAAGTCGTAGGAAATGCTGTAACCTAGTCCTTAAAAGGACTGCAATCACAACTATTCCCTACTCCCAAGCTATCTGTATATTTGTGCGAAAATTGGCTTGAAATTAACAAGGTATAGCGCACACAGCAACAGCGGTGCCGTCTAACACGCAGCTGCAGCAGTGAGAAAATGGTGGCGACGGGGAAAATGGCTTGGTCTTATAGGGCAAGGACATGTGACATACACTGCCAATCACACATGCCCTTGCTTGTGTGAAAAAAAGCACTTCGCTCCGTGTGTGCGCTGCTGATAGGCTGACAGATTGCACCTCCCCACTGCAAATGCGGGAAAGAGAAAAAAAAATGGAGATCTTCATTGTTCCTGCAGAGATCCATCCCCTGCCCCTCCCCCCGCCCCGCTGTACACTCAAACTGCGTATTAACATTAATTTTCATCATTACTGAGAAAAAATCCAGTTATGATTTTGGTGCACGAACAGTTATCGAACATAACCTCGAACAGCCGAATTTTTCTCAAATTGTTCGTGTTCGCCGACCGGCTCGAACACCGCCCAAAACAGCTCGAATTTGAGATTGGCGAACAGTTCGAGTAGAACAACGCTCATCTCTAGTCTCTACATACAATATTTTAATATTTATTAATTTACTTGTAGCCAACATGCCCAACCTTCTCCAGTGTGTGGATGCCCCCGTCCTTACTGCTTCCCAGTGTAGCAACGCCTACCCCGGAGAGATCACCGGCAACATGATCTGTGTTGGATACTTGGAAGGAGGCAAAGATTCCTGCCAGGTAATGTGACTTTTTTAATCCCATAATTTTCAGATCTTTGAGTAAAGGATCAGGCTATTATGGTGATCCTATACTTTAGATGTATATTAGCTGAATTCAATATTTTTGGACAGACCAGCAAAATCTATTCTGTATGGGATGTCCAACCTGCCCATGACAACAGATCTCTAGCACATAGATTTAATATTCCCGATTCTATGTTCTCCGAGGAGATAAATGGCCAAACCAAGGTTTCTGGTAAAGGCTTATTCCCATCTCTCCATTACGAGCACATACATGTTTGGTCAAAAGGATTAGTTGTTGGACGCATGAGTATTATTCTATCTAGTGCATGCGGCCACTTTACCAGGAAAGTCATCAAAAGGTCTGTACCACCATATCTTCAAACGAACTTATCCATGGTAGGCGTATCCATGAATGTGTCTCTGTTCTCATTTCTTAGAATATCGATATATGATCTTTATTACTTCTGTAATTCTATAAAAATATAAAAATTTCACTTTGTACCTTCTCAGGGTGACTCTGGTGGACCCGTGGTCTGCAATGGACAGCTCCAGGGTATTGTCTCCTGGGGATATGGCTGTGCCCTCAGGGACTATCCTGGTGTCTACACCAAGGTCTGCAACTACAACTCCTGGATCTCCAGCACCGTTGCTGCAAACTAAACATTTTCCCTCTTCTGATGGTCATCTTGTTTTACTCTGCTACTTTATTGTAATTTACAACTTTGTGGCAGTTCACGTTTCAATAAAAAGTTAAACCAAATCAGATCTTCAGTTTACAATGTATGGGACATGTGAAGGTTGGAGGATCTGTCCATGTAGATCAACGTAATATCCTACAATGTTTATCTAGAGGGAGACAAAAAAAACCCATATGAGTTATATTATATTCCAAATGTCTTTATTTTAGGAGGACCCATGTTCTATAGACTTCTAATATAAGTAACTTCTCTATGCCGCTGAGGAGTCATTTATCACCACATTCAGAAACATTGAGTTCCATACTCCGCACAGTAAAATTTAGGTTAATTGGTAAATGATGGTCTCATTATGTGTATCTCAGCATTTTATTTTCCTTTAGTAGCAGCTACTTGACATTGACAATACCTCTTAGCTTCTTTCCAAAACACATAAAGAGATGAGATCCATTAATAGTGGTCAGGACATGAGATAGCTCCAGATTTGCCAGGCAGAAAACTTAAAATTGATGACATTTGTTAAATTGGCGTGGAGTGTGAATTAGCTCAATTTAAGTCATGCAAAACACATCCACATTCACTTGACAATTTGCGATTCACTTTGTGCAAATATAACTAAACGGCCTCCACACTTTTACACATTGTAGAAAATTGTATCAACCAGACAAGGTTCGAATTAACTCAGATGTGGCAAGCTGGGCTCCTCCATAATGCCTTGTGGCTATCACTTCACATGTTATAGCACAGCCAATGAAGAGGTACTAACATAGCCAGTATAAGGCTATGTGCCCACGATGCAGAAATGCTGTATATTTTTTACGCTTCTCCCTGGCAGGAAAAACGCATGTGTTTTTTACATGCGTTTTTCCCGCCAGGTAGTAGCGTTTGGCAAGCTTTTTTGTATGCATTTCTGCATGCGGGTTATCAAGCGCTTTTCCAAGCGATTTTAGCATCACTTGGAAAAGTGCTTAACAACTTGTTCACACTATATAAATCCATGCAACCGGCATGGATTTATAGTAGTGTGACCAAGTTAGTTAAAAAAAAAAGAATAAAATGGTAAAAAATAAAAAAATAAAGTTTATACTCACCTTCCGGTGTCCTCACGGTGTTCTCTCTGCCGCATCCGGTGTGTTGGGCGGCTCGCGGTGGTGTGAAGGACCTGCGGTGACGTCATTGAGCCATGTGATGGGTCACATGACTCAGTGACGTCATGGCAGGTCCTTCACAACAGCGGGAGCATTGTAATAGACCGGACGGAGCAGACAAAACACCGAGAGGACATTGGAAGGTAAGTATAAACCCAAAGGACAATGACTAGTGTTGAGCGATACCTTCCGATATCAGGAAATATCGTATCGGATTGGATCGGACCGATACTCAAAAAGTATCGGATATCGCCGATTCCAATACCGGAAACCAATGCAAGTCAATGGGACAGAAATATCGGAATGAAAATAAACCCTTTCTTTCCTTGTAGGTTAATTCTACATGAAGTAAAACAACTAAGAATAATGTAGAATGTATTATGCGAAAAGCCAGCAATTCATCAGCGCATACACCGGTACCCGACAATTTACAACAGAAAGAATAGAGCTTCACACATAGATTAGATAGATAGAAACATGTCAGTCACATATATATGAAGTACAGTGACAGTGTTGCTTAATGTACTTGTCATTTAGTGCAAAGGATTTATTAAAAAAAATAATAGTGTTTTCATGCACCGTCTCTTTAAGAAAGCCGGCCGGCAATTCAGCATCTGTACCCGACAATTTAGAATAGAAGGAATAGAGAATCATACATAGATTAGATAGATAGAAACATGTCAGTCACATATATATGAAGTACAGTGACAGTGTTGCTTACTGTACTTGTCATTTAGTGTTAAAATAAAGGATTTATTTAAAAAAAAATTGGCGTGGGGTTCCCCTTAATTTTAGTCTCTAGCGGAGGTTAAGCAGACAGCTGGGGCAGATGTTTGAAGCCTGGGAAGGGGGTAATACCCACGGAGCTTCCCAGGCTGCTAATATCAGCCCCCAGCGGAATACTTAGCCTTTACTAGCTATTAAAATGGGGGAACCCCCCAAAAAAATGACGTGGTGTTCCCCTTAATTTAATAGCTAGCAAAGGCTAGGCAGACAGCTGGGGGCTGATATTAATAGCCCAGGAAGGGTGCCATGAATATTGGCCCCCTCCCAGGCTAGAAACACCAGCCGTCAGCCGCCCCAGAAATGGCGCATCCATAGGATGCACCAATTCTGGCACTTAGCCTCGCTCTTCCCACTGCCCTGTAGCGGTGGCAGTGGGGTAATAGGGCTGGGGTTGATGTCAGCTTATAATACCAGCTGACATCAAGCCCAGGTTAGTAATGGAGAGGCGTCTATAAGACACCCCCATTACTAACCCCATAGTCAAAGTTAAAAAAAAAACACAAACACCCAGAATAAAGTCCTTTAATTGAAATAAACACACAATTCTTTATTGTTCTAAATTAAACTCTACTTACCATCACGCCCATTCCAGCTGAAGCCAACGATCTCCTGCAATAAAAGAAAAATAATAAAGCAACCTCATCCTTACCTTTCCATGGTTCCCACGATGGCTCCAGCTCTGCTACATCGAGATGACAGGCTGGACCACAGGAGAAAGCTGCCATCCAGCCTGTCATCCCGCAGACACTGAGAAGCACAGGCATGCTTGCGCTCCTCAGTGTCTTTCTGTGACGTCATCCAGATGAGCCGAGTTCATGTCCAATGAACTCAGCTCACCTCATGCACGTCACTGACAGCGTGGGAAAATTCTCACGCTGAAGCGCTGAGCGCAGGAGAATTTTCCCACGCTGTCAGTGACGTGCATGAGGTGAGCCGAGTTCATTGGACATGACCTCACCTCATGCACGTCAATGACAGCGTGGGAAAATTCTCCTGCACTCAGCGCTTCAGCGTGAGAATTTTCCCACGCTGTCAGTGACGTGCATGAGGTGAGCTGAGTTCATTGGACATGAACTCGGCTCATCTGGATGCCGTCACAGAGAGACACTGAGGAGTGCAAGCATGCCTGCGCTTCTCAGTGTCTGCGGGATGACAGGCTGGATGGCAGCATTCTGCTGCGGTCCAGCCTGTCATCTCGATGTAGCAGAGCTGAAGCTGTCGTGGGATCCATGGGAAGGTAAGGATGAGGTTGGTTTATTATTTTTCTTTTATTCCAGGAGATCGTTGGCTTCAGCTGGAATGGGCGTGATGGTAAGTAGAGTTTAATTTAGAACAATAAAGAATTGTGTGTTTATTTCAATTAAAGAACTTTATTCTGGGTGTTGTGTTTTTTTTAAATACTTTACTAGAAATTCATGGCAGTCATGTCTAATATTGGCGTGACCCCATGAATTTCGGGCTTAGGGCCAGCTGATAATGCCAAGCTGGCCTTAACCCCTTTATTACCCAGTGAGCCACCGCACCAGGGCCCTGGATGAGTTGGGTACAGCGCCAGAAGATGGCGCTTCTATGAACGCGCCATTTTCCGGGGCAGCTGCGGACTGCAATTTGCAGCGGGTGGGGCCCAGAAAGCTTGGGCCTCCCTGCGCTGTGGATTCCAGCCCCCAGCTGCCTAGTTGTACCTGGCTGGACACAAAAATAGGGCGAAGCTCCACGTATTTTTTTTTTTTATTATTTCATGAAATTCATGAAATAATTAAGAAAAAAAGGGCTTCCCTATATTGTTGTGTCCGGCCAGGTACAAATAGGCAGCTGGTGGTTGGGGACAGTCCGTTCCTGCCTGCTGTACCTGGCTGGACACAAATATAGTGCGAAGCCCCACGTCAATTTTTTTTTAATTATTTCATGAATTTCCTGAAATAATTAAAAAAAAATTGCCCTGGGGCTTCGCGCTATATTTGTGTCCAGCCAGGTACAGCAGGCAGGAACGGGCTGCCCCCAACCACCAGCTGCCTATTTGTACCTGGCCGGACACAACAATATCGGGAAGCCCTTTTTTAAAAAAAATATTTCATGAAATAATTTAAAAAAAAAATACGTGGGGCTTCTCCCTATTTTTGTGTCCAGCCAGGTACAACTAGGCAGCTGGGGGATGGAATCTGCAGTGCAGGGAGGCCCAAGCTTTCTGGGCCTCCCCCCCACTGCAAATTGCAGTCGGCAGCCACCCCAGAAAATGGCGCGTTCATAGAAGCTGGATGCTGTACCTGGCTGGCATACAAAAATATGGCAAAGCCCACGTCAAAATTTTTGGGAAAAATTAATTAAGAAATAAATAATAATTTAGGGACTGCATCTTTATTAACTCCTCAAATGTCATTTAGTGTTAAAATAAAAGGATTTATTTTAAAAAAAAATTGGCGTGGGATGCCCCATAATTTTAGTCTCTAGCGGAGGTTAAGCAGACAGCTGGGGCAGATGTTTGAAGCCTGGGAAGGGGGTAATACGCACGGAGCTTCCCAGACTACTAATATCAGCCCCCAGCTGAATACCTAGCCTTTACTAGCTATTAAAATGGGGGACCCCCCAAAAAAATTGACGTGGGGTCCCCCCTATTTTAATAGCTAGCAAAGGCTAGGCAGACAGCTGGGGGCTGATATTAATAGCCCAGGAAGGGTGCCATGAATATTGGCCCCCTCCCAGGCTAGAAACACCAGCCGTCAGCCGCCCCAGAAATGGCGCATCCATAGGATGCGCCAATTCTGGCACTTAGCCTCGCTCTTCCACGCTGCCCTGGTGCGGTGGCAGGGGGTAATGGGGCTGGGGTTCATGTCAGCGCCAGCTGCCATGAAGCCCAGGTTAGTAATGATGGGCGTCTATAAGACACCCCCATTACTAACCTACAAAGTGTTAAAAAGAAAACACACACTACACCCAGAAAAAAATAATTTATTTGAAATAAAACACACCATTTTATTTAATTCTTAGTTTACTAAAAAAAATAGTTACCTGTCCATGTTCCTGCGCTGATCTCCCATGCACAGCTGTCACATCTGGAGATGGTGACAGCTGTGCATGGCTGCTGTAAGCTCACGCTGCCGGGAACACGTCCGCTCCCGGCAGCGGGAGCCACTGACTGAGGTCACCGGAGTGCATTCAGGCAGTGCAGCTCCGGAGACCTCCTTTACGGCACTGCTGTACCGTGGGAATTTCTCACGATACAGCAGGGCCGTAAAGGAGCTGACCGGAGCAGCGCTGCCTGAACTCCGGCGAACCCGCTTATGCAATGACGGGGCTGCTTTATGGCCCCATCATTCTAGCGGCGGCAGCGGTTCAGAGCGGTCACATTCTATGCGGCTGCTCTGAACTGGAGATCATCGTGGGACACTCGTGGACTGCTACGGAGTGGTAAGGATAAGGTTGTGGTTTATTATTTTATATTTTATTACAGGAGATCGATGGCTTCGGGGAATTAGGTGTCTGGGTGAGTATAGGTGTAGTTTTTTATTTTTTACTTTATTTTAGGTGGCGATCGGCGGGGACAGGTAATGTATGAACTAATTTATTGTAGGTAACCACTGGCCACCAATGACATGTATTTAAAATTTATTGGGGACACAGTAGGGCAATTTAAATAGCAGGATCAGGCTGATGGGAACTACTGCTCCCATCGAGCTGATCCTGCTGGCACGAGTGGACGGGGGACAGACATAGGCCGATGGGAGTAGTAGTGTCACATCGGCCTATGTCTGCCTGCACGCACACACCCCCAGACATCGCACAGACACCGCACACACCCGCAGACATCCCGCAGACACCGCACACACCCGCAGACACCGCACAGACACCCGACACACTGCGCACACCCGCACAGACACCCACACACAGCAATCATGACTGGTCTGGGAGGTGAGGCTGACCTGTGCGGCCATGGGAAAGTTCATGTGAGTTCATGCAATGCAGTGAAGCATGAACTCACATGAACCCTCTGAGGGCACCGCGGCGACTTCAAATGAACAGCTGATCGGCATCACCTGATACCTCAGCTGTTCATTTGAAATAACCGGCGGGAAAGCGCAGCACAGAACGGGAAATCCGGCGGTGAAGTCTTTTCACTGCCGGCTTCCCCGCCCGGGTCCTTCGCTCCCCGCTCCTTGGTGCTGTGCTCCCCGCCCGGTCCTAACTTACGATCGGGATGGGAGGTGGCGAGGGGAGCGGAGGATCGGGGTGGGAGGCTGCGGGGAAGCAGTATGGGGCTGTGTGATTGTTTAAAAGCCGGCGGCTTTTTACCGTCCGCCGGCTTTTAAACAATCAGGAGAATTCTCCCACGCTGGGATGGCATTCTGATGACAGGCTGGATCTCAGCTGAGCGCTGCCATCCAGCTTGTCATCCTTCAGAGACACTGCAGAGCGCAGGCATTATGGGAACTTCCGATTCCGGTATTCGATATTGTAAAAGTATCGGAATTAAGTATCGGAATTCCGATACCGCGAATATCGGCCGATACCCGATATTTCAGTATCGGAATGCTCAACACTAACAATGACCCAAAACACACTTCCAAAAGCACTATAAAATGGTTTTAGAGAAAGCACTGGAGACTTCTAAGGTGGCCAGCAATGAGGCCAGACCTGAATCCTATAGAACACCTGTGGAGAGATCTCAAAATGGCAGTTTGGAGAAGGCACCCTTCAAATATCAGGGACCTGGAGCAGTTTGGCAAAGAAGAATGGTCTACAATTCCAGCAGAGCATTGTAAGAAACTTATTGATGGTTACCGGAAGCGATTGTTTGCTGTTATTTTGGCTAAAGGTTGTGCAACCAAGTATAGGAGTTTTGTGTGAAATGATCAATGATTTGATTTTTGCTTCATTCTCTTTTGTTTTTTTTCCTTGCAAGCAAATTATATATAATAATACCAAAGAATTTGTGATTGCAATCATTTTCAGGAAGAAACTGAGTATTATCTGACAGAATTGCAGGGGTGCCAATACTTTTGGCCAGCACTGTAGTTGCTGCTGGTTTTTGTTTCTGCACCTAGCATTTCTTGTTCAGTATTTGTTAGGAAAAGGAGAATTGTGGTTGAACAAGTGATAACAGTTATTTCTTTTGTAGCGAAAAATTGTATGGTAAGTAAAAATGTAGCAATGGCAAAAGACTGGGTATTGCAGAAAAACTCACCTCCGCCCTGCCTTCCCCATATCACAGCATCGGGCAATAAGAAAGTAGGAAGCTAAAGCTGTAGCACTGCCTCTGGCACTAGCCATCAGGACAGTAGTACTAACAAACGCAGGTCACAACTATACTCCTTTGCCTCCACCAAGCCTATTAGTAAGGAGGAATCAGAGGATATTCCATTCCATATTCGATCACAGCAGGATGATATTACCTCTGACAGTGACACCATCAGTTTGAAAGTATTTTGCACATTTCTCCTCAGCAGAATCAGGGATGGTGATTATGGTAATAATGATGAAATAGTGGTGGCGAATCCTATGTATATATTGTATATCTCAAGAGTGAAAATCCTTTTACACATTTCCAGCAAATAAATAAAGGCTCTGTAGGAGGATAACTTGATTCAAATAGACTTGAAATAAAAGCTGACAGGTATACAAGACAATGGTCTTTCTGAGCATCCTGATTTGCGATGTTGCAACTTGATGAAATTCAATGCTGCATATGTTGAAGCATAAAGCAGTGACTAATTCTATTATGCAGCAGCCAAACTGGCCCTTGGGTTATTTTGAAATCCTCCACTGGCAGCAGATGAGGGACACGTGTCGCCTACAGTCTTTCAAAGAGATTACTAAATTTGTATATAGTACAAAATTTCTATACTGTTCTGCGGCAGTCAGTGCCAATGCCCCTGTCCAGCCAGGCATCTCCCGTCAGTCTTTGTTGACTCTAAATAGCCGCATATCCCATCATCATATTCTATACTGTGCAGTTGCAGCCACTGTCAATAGACAGCCACACATATAACCTGCCTGTCCATTGTGTTCTATAGGAATACTGTACTGCTGCTGGGAACCCTACTCAGCACAGTGTAAATACATCTGAAACTACTCAAACTAAAGAGAAAATATTGGTTAAAATAACCATTGCTTTTTCACTTTCAAAACAGCAAACCTATTGCTGATCCCTAAAAAGGGATAATTTTGTCAAAAAGCCATGACTTCTCTCTTGTACACCGCATGTGTCTAACCAATAGCATAGCATGCATCTGCCACCATTACATGATAATTTTGGATCATTTTTACATTTTAAAAAGCATAAGGAATAGTGTTGAGCGAACATGCTCGACACTGCTCGGTACTCGCCCGAACATCACGCTACTCGGGATGTTCGGCGAGCACCGAGCATTTCCGGGTTACTCGGGCAGGAGCTCGGGTCTCCGCCCTGCATGTTTGGCGCTCTTTACAGAGCCAATGAACATGCAGGGATTGCCAGCCAGTCACTGTAATGCCGCAGCCATGTTGTTTGTGGGCATTACAGTGATTGGCTGGCCGCACAGCGTCACCTCGAGTATTTAAAACCGGGCGCCGCCATCTTGGACACAGTCGCTCCGGATCAGACAGTGTAGGGACAGCGCTGCTGATTTAGAGAGAGATATATCCTGCAAAATAGTTAGTGTAGGGTCTGTAAAGGCTGCCAGATCAAACAAACAGTCCTTCTCAGGACTAATATCCATCCCAGGTATATCAGGCAGGCAGGCAGGCTGTATAGGAGACGCAGTGGTTATACCAGCAAACGCTGCATTACAGTCCTGTGTGCTGCTCCTGTTGCTGAAATTGCTGGACTTAGCTCCAGGTCCCGGGGGCCAGGAAAAATCCTTTTTTTTTATCTAAATCCTCTTTTTTTTTTCTTCCTTCACAAATACCCATCTTATTAACCTTTTGGTGCCCCCCCCCCAAAAAAAAAAGTGTGCCTCTGATTTTTCAGACACAAATATATCTGTTGAAAATAGTCTGGTGTAGGCCAGAGAAATAGAAGTGTGGTTTTGCAGTTCTATGGGCCATTTGTATCTAAAAAAAACAGTTTGAGTGTGTCGCTCACTGTTCAGCTGCAAATATATATATATTTTAAAAAGCCTGGTATACACCAGTAAATTATTACTGTGGTTTTGATGTTCCACGGTAAAACATCTCTATTATCCTGTTTTTGGCATTTTTTGCTGTATAAAAATAATAATAGTGTCTACCTGATTTTTCAGACACAAATATATCTGTTGAAAATAGTCTGGTGTAGGCCAGAGAGACAGAAGTGTGCTTTTGCTGTTCCAAGGTAAAAAATCTCTATTATCCTGCTTTTTGCATTTTTTGCTGTAAAAAAAAAAAAATAGTGTCTCCCTGATTTTTCAGACACAAATATATCTGTTGAAAATAGTCTGGTGTAGGCCAGAGAGACAGAAGTGTGCTTTTGCTGTTCCACAGTAAAAAATCTCTATTATCCTGCTTTTTGCATTTTTTGCTGAAAAAAAAAAATAAATAGTGTCTCCCTGATTTTTCAGACACAAATATATCTGTTGAAAATAGTCTGGTGTAGGCCCGAGAAATATAAGTGTGGTTTTGCAGTTCCACGGTACAAACCTCTGTATTATCCACTTTTGGGCCATTTGTATCTACAAAAAACAGTTTGAGTGTGTCGCTCACTGTTCAGCTGCAAATATATATATATTTTAAAAAGCCTCGTATACACCAGTAAATTATTACTGTGGTTTTGATGTTCCACGGTAAAACATCTCTATTATCCTGTTTTTGGCATTTTTTGCTGTATAAAAATAATAATAGCGTCTCCCTGATTTTTCAGACACAAATATATCTGTTGAAAATAGTCTGGTGCAGGCCAGAGAGACAGAAGTGTGCTTTTGCTGTTCCACGGTAAAAAATCTCTATTATCCTGCTTTTTGCATTTTTTGCTGTAAAAAAAAAAAAAAATAGTGTCTCCCTGATTTTTCAGACACAAATATATCTGTTGAAAATAGTCTGGTGTAGGCCAGAGAGACAGAAGTGTGCTTTTGCTGTTCCACGGTAAAAAATCTCTATTATCCTGCTTTTTGCATTTTTTGCTGTAAAAAAAAAAAAAATAGTGTTTCCCTGATTTTTCAGACACAAATATATCTGTTGAAAATAGTCTGGTGTAGGCCCGAGAAATACAAGTGTGGTTTTGCAGTTCCACAGTACAAACCTCTGTATTATCCACTTTTGGGCCATTTGTATCTAATAAAAACAGTTTGAGTGTGTCGCTCACTGTTCAGCCGCAAATATATATATATTTTAAAAAGCCTCGTATACACCAGTAAATTATTACTGTGGTTTTCATGTTCCACGGTAAAACATCTCTATTATCCTGTTTTTGCCAGTTTTTGCTGTATAAAAATAATAATAGTGTCTCCCTGATTTTTCAGACACAAATATATCTGTTGAAAATAGTCTGGTGTAGGCCAGAGAGACAGAAGTGTGCTTTTGCTGTTCCACGGTAAAAAATCTCTATTATCCTGCTTTTTGCATTTTTTGCTGTAAAAAAAAATAGTGTTTCCCTGATTTTTCAGACACAAATATATCTGTTGAAAATAGTCTGGTGTAGGCCCTAGAAATACAAGTGTGGTTTTGCAGTTCCACGGTACAAACCTCTGTATTATCCACTTTTGGGCCATTTGTATCTAAAAAAAAACAGTTTGAGTGTGTCGCTCACTGTTCAGCCGCAAATATATATATATTTTAAAAAGCCTGGTATACACCAGTAAATTATAACTGTGGTTTTGCTGTTCCACTGTAAAAGATCTCTATTATTCAGGTTTTGGTAGTTTTTTCCGTAAAGAAAAACAGTAGTGTCTCCTGACTGTTGTGACACAAAAATATATCTGTTGAAAATAGTCTTGTGTAAGCCCGACATCCCAGTGTGGTTTCGCAGTTCCACGGGTCAAATCACTGTACTATCCAGTTTTGGGCCTTTGGTATCTAAAAAAAAAGCAGTTTGAGTGTGTCGCTCACTGTTCAGCCGCAAATATCTCTATTTAAAAAAGTGTGGTATACCCCAGTAAACAATAACTGTGCTTTTCCTCTTCCACGGTTCTAATCTACTCTTTATTACCCTTTTTCCATTGATAGTGCAAGTGTAAGCTATTTTACTTCATTTACAATGGGCAAGGCGCGTGGCAAGGGACGTGGCAGTGGACTTTCTGGTGATGGTTCGTGCGGAGGACGGGGCCGTGGCCAAGGTGAAAATGTGCCACAACCAACAGCCACATCTTCTTGCTCCCACTTCTTGACCGAATTACTAGGGAAGCACAGAACAACACCAGTATTGAGAACTGATCAGTGTGAACAGGTTATTAATTGGATAGCAGACAATACTTCCAGTTACCTGGGCACCACCACCTCCGGTCTGTCATCCACACGGTCAACTCTTAGTAGCCGTGAGTCTCGACCGCATACTCCTCCTCACCCTGATGCTCCTTCCTCCCACCATGCCGAGTGTCGTCAGACAGCAAGTGATCCCACACTTGGACACTCTGAAGAGCTGTTCACTGGTCCATTTCCATATTTGGGCCCCTCGCTTGATACGCTTGAAGTGGTGGAAGAGGAGATCCCATGTTGCGATGCCCAAATATTTGAACAGCCACGGCCACAGGAAGTCGACGTTGGCAATCTGTCACAAGAGGTGGACGATGACGAGACACAATTGCCAGGAAGTGAGGAGGAGGATCATGGTGCGCAAGTGGAAGAGGAGGAGGTGGTGGATGATCTAGTAACTGACCCAACGTGGAAGGAGGACATGCAGAGTGAGGCCAGCAGCACACAGGGGGAGGGAGGCAGAGTACCCCAACAGGCAGGAAGAAGTAGTGTGGTGGCGGCAGACAGAAGGCAGGCAACCGTTCCCCGTAACACCAACACGAGGGACGTTGCCAGTACAAGCGGTAGGTCTTCCAGAGTCTGGAATTTTTTTAAAGACTCTGCTGATAACCCCAAAAAGGCCATATGTTCCACCTGCCATGCCAGTATCAGCAGGGGTGACAAAACTACCAGCCTGACCACCACCAGCATGATCAGGCACATGTCAGCAAAGCACCCGACTTTGTGGGGCGAAACCCAGGGTCCACGACCAGTGTCAGCGGGTGTCACCACTGCTTCTTCCACTGTTGTGCATGCAATAGAACCCCCTGTTGTGTGTGCAAGGCAATCCCCTGTCCATACTGCATGTAAAGATGCCCCCTCCTCTCAGTCTTCACTTGTTATGGCAGTTTCTCAAGAAACAGCATCAACGTCCACGTCCACGTCCCACCGCAGCGTTCAATTGTCCATATCCCAGACCTTTGAACAAAAGCGGAAATTCGCAGCTAACGCCCCACAGGCCACAGTCCTAAATTCGCACATTTCACAACTGCTTGCATTGGAAATGCTGCCTTTTAGGCTGGTGGAGACGGAATCCTTCCGCAATCTTATGGCGGTGGCCGTCCCTCTGTACTCGGTCCCCAGCCGACACTATTTTGCCCGGTGTGCCATCCCCGCACTACACAAGCACGTGTCCCAAAGCATCTGCCGTGCCCTCAACAACGCAGTTACTGGGAGAGTCCACCTGACAACAGACACGTGGACAAGTGCTTGTGGCCAGGGACGGTACATCTCTCTGACGGCACACTGGGTAAACATAGTGGAAGCCGGGACCCAGTCGGACCTTGGGACGGAACACATCCTCCCCACACCGAGGATTGCGGGCCCTATGTCAGTCAGAGTTGCCCCCACAGTGTACAGCTCCTGCGCATCCTCCTCCTCCTCCTCCTCCTCATGTTCAGCCTCCATCTCAGATATCACCACATCAGTTACAAGCTGGAAGCATTGCAGTACTACCTCCGCCAAGCGGCAACAGGCTGTGCTGAAACTCATAAGCTTAGGTGATAAACCTCACACTGCTTGTGAGTTGTGGACACCTGTGAAAGAGCAGGCAGATCTGTGGCTGAGACCGCTGAACCTACATCCCGGCATGGTCGTGTGTGACAATGGCCGTAACCTGGTGGCGGCTCTGAGGCGAGGTGAGATCACACACGTACCATGCCTGGCTCATGTGCTTAACCTCGTGGTTCAGCGGTTTCTTAAATCGTACCCCGAGTTGCCAGATCTGCTCGTGAAAGTACGCCGCCTGTCAGCTCATTTTCGCAAGTCGGCTACAGCTTCCGCCGCCCTTGCTGTGTTGCAGCAGCGTTTGCAGCTTCCGGCACACCGACTGGTGTGTGATGTCCCCACACGTTGTAACTCTACCCTCCACATGTTGCAAAGGATTTGTGAGCAGAAGAGAGCAGTTGTGGAGTACCAGCTTCAACAAGGCCGTCGATATTCAGGCCAGACTCCACACATAAGACCTCAGGAGTGGACCTGGATGTCTGACATATGTACCATCCTGACAAACTTTGAGGAGGCCACCAAGATGGTGAGTGGCGATGACGCCATCATTAGTGTCAGCATCCCACTTGTCTGTCTTTTGCAATGCTCTCTGCAGAGAATTAAAGAGGAGGCATTGCAGCCAGAGTATTATGAGATGGATCAAGAAGCCGTAGCGGGCGATTACACACAGCCCAGCCTCAACTCATCCCAACGTGCATTGGGGGACAATGAGGGAGAGGAGGAGGAGGAGGAGGAAGAACAGGAGCTGCTATCATGCGTTGCAGACGGTAGTACCTGTACATACCGTCGGTTCAGCGTGGGTGGCCTGAGGACAGGGGGGGAGGAGGAAGAGGAGGAGGAGGAGGAGGAGGAGAGCATGGTCAGTAGTCATCTTGGTGAGGACACGGAAATCTTGCCCGTTACCAGTCTAGCACGCATGGCTGACTTTATGTTACGCTGCCTTAACCGTGACCCTTAACCGTGACCCTCGCGTTGTCAAAATGTTGGGTGACAGTCATTCACCGGCAGAGGTCACAGTTCGTTGCCCAACCAAGGCGTACAGGCGAGAGAGATGCAACTCCAATCCAGCAGAGGCAGGGGAACACTGTCAACGTTCTGGGACAGTTTTCTGACACCCGCCCAGCTTACAGGCCCTGAGGCGCGGGGTACTCTCACAAGGAGTGGAAAGTTTCAAAAGATGGTGAGGGAGTACCTTGCCGATCGTACCAGCGTGCCTTTTTGGCAGCTTTTGCTGGGAAAGCATAAGCAAATACTATGGGAGACCCACTCCCCAATAATGGGACTTATGTTTGTAATATGCTGTACTGCATGGCTCTTGTAAGGGGCATTGCAAGTTGCTCCGTCCTAATTTTTGGCAGCTTTTGCTTGCAAGGCATAAGCAAATACTATGGGACACCCACTCCCCAATAATGGGGCTTATGTTTGTAATATGCTGTACTGCATGTGACGCGCCCCCTGGGCCGTGTGTACACGTGTGTGGGATACCCGATGCCGGGTCTCTGGGGTCTGTAGTCTCCGTGGCGGTGACCCGGTCCCGTGGCTCAGGCTGGTCAAACCAGTGGCAGTCTTTCTTAGGTTTTGAGGTTAATTGTCCGACTGCGCCACCCGTGGATTGCGGTCAGGGAGTACCACCGCTGCGAGGCAGACCACTGAGACTGGTGTTGTGTGCGCAGCATAGAATGGGATAACTCCCCTCGGGAGGAGTATAGCCTCAGGGCAGTGAGTGTGGATGATGGGGGTGATGGTGCACGAGCGCAGCAGGAACGACTCAGAGTCTTTGCAGTGCAGTTCAGGGTCTTTACTGATGATTATAAGGTAGACCCTCCCGGGAGTACTGGCTAGCATAAGAGGCCTGGTCAGTCTGTGAGCAAGCAGGAGTTCCCCTGGCCAGGTGGAGTTGTAGGCCTCCCCGTCTGTCTGCACTCTTCCTGGCTACCTTGCTGTAAGCGGGTAGAAGTAGCCCACGTCCCTGAGTGTACCGTGTAGTGCTCACCCGTATGGCTGGTGACTTGGGGCCTTCTGTTAGCCTCCGCTCCACGACGGCGGTGCTGGTCCCTTTCTTGTGACTGAGCCTCCGGGCTTCTATGGCCAGAGGACCTGAAATCCCCTGCCGGCTGGTTTCTGCTGCTGGATATATAAGTCCTCACAGCTTCGGACTCCTGTGTCCGGTTCCTATTGTCTTCTGCCAGGGCGAGCTCTGCTCAGCTTCCAGCCCCTGGTCTTTAGCTCCTAGCTCCTACAGAGCTCCTTGCTGTTACTTTCCCTTGCTCTCACTCTGACTCTGACTGTTCTCTGACTCACTCAACCCCGCCCCAGATCCAGTTTATAAGGACAGAATTCTCCCCTCCCAGGACTGGGGCAGGAGGATGTTGCATGTTTAAGGGATCCTGACCAGGAAACCTCCCACTTGCTCTCCGACTTAATATCTCTATTACTGTGGTGACCAGACCCCTGGGGTGCCACACATGGCTCTTGTAAGGGGCATTGCAGTTCCTCATAATTTTTGGAAAGCCTTCCATTCACTGCTTAGGCCAACAGTGCACGGGAGACCCAGTTGCTATAATTTGAAAAAAAGGTTTAGTTAACGCCGTCTGACCTCCATGTCATTTCCAAGGGGCATTGGAGTGGCTCGAAATTTTTGGTAGGCATTGCACTCACTGTATGCCCTATAACTGTGTAGCCGAACCACTCCTTTTGTTACAGAAACATATCCTACAAGACATATCTGGTTGACTGGCCTGATATTGATGTGAATGGTCCCTGTTCCTCCTGCTCTTTCTCCTTTGCCACCACCTCATCCATCATTTATCACCTGAAGCTTTGTTTTAACGGGAGTCATAGAACTGGGATAGTAGCAGGAAAACATCCAGCAATCCTCGGAGGAGGTAGGATATGCGCCAAAACGCGGACCACCTCAGACCTAGCCGCTACTACATACATGCGCTTGCATTCCAAGAAAACAAAGCAGATGCTAACTTCTATCATCATCATCATGCTCCTCACCTAGGCACTCTCAACTCCCCTGAAGGAGAAGCCAGGGCCCACCAGAGGAGTCTGGTTCTCTGGTGGGCTCGTCCAATGCTGCCTTAAAGCAGGCCAGGCTAAGAAAAGTGTGAGGGAAGGTGACAGGAGAAATCAGGGTGGCTGGCGATCGAGTATGGACACCTGGCCGCCACCTGGCAGCTGGGGACCGAGCGTGGACACCCGGCTGCCGGGCGACTGGGGACAGAGTATGGATACCACGCTGCCGAAGCGGCCATGAGGTAGTGGCCAGCTTCGGCCTCCTCCAAACTAAAAGGCCCCATTTCAAGTGAAAGCTACCAGTATGGTATTGCAGCCTGCGGGTGGGTGGGTGGTTGGCTGCATATTTTCGCTTGCATTGCAAGGAATGGGGGAGGTAAAATTGAACACTGCCCTGGGACAATGACTTGCACGGGGATAGTTGCAAGTCTGCATCTTCTGATGCGGCAAGGATCACTTCTGATGGGCACACTTTTATACAGTGACCTGGGGGTCAGAGACAGAGATGCTTCCAGGGGTCTTCCCCATGCTGATCCCTTGTCTTTTCAGCACTGTATGCATGTGTCACACAGCACATGGCCAGATAAGGTTGTAAAATGTTAAAATGACATTTCCCGGTGAACGCATTTGTCACGGTTGAAAGCAATACAAAAGTGCAAAAACGCATGAAAAATGCTACTTGTGAACATAGCCCAAGGTGTGGAGGAGTATTTTTGTTTTTGGTTATTTATTTTACCTTATACACAAGTTTTTACCCTGGAAAGGAAATTCCTTAACATATTTCACAGGAAAAGCGTTTCAGTTTCGTTTTTGAACGTTTTATTGTGAGCCCGCAAAAGTGGCTTAATACCTCTGACCACGTTGTTGACAGCAGTGACCTGGGGGTCAGAAATGCTTCCAGGGGCGATCCCCATGCTGCCCCCATGTCTTTTGAGCACTGTCACTATCGTTTTGGGCACTTTTTAGGCTTTCTACAGACTGCCGGGGGTGCTGCCGCAAAAATGCTCGGGTCTCTCTTAGACTAACATTGGGCTCGTTGCTCGGGTCGAGCACCCGAGTATCACGGTAAGCTCGGCCTGAGCTTCGAGCACCCAAGCATTTTAGTGATCGCTCAACACTATCAGTCGTCATCTTGGTGAGGACACGGAAGTCTTGCCCGTTACCAGTCTGGCACCCATGGCTGACTTTATGTTACGCTGCCTTAACCGTGACCCTCGCATTGTCAAAATGTTGGGTGACAGTCATTACTGGTTGATGACACTTTTAGACCCCCTCTACAAGGAGAACTTTCACTCTCTTATTCCTGAGTTGGAGAGGTCTACAAAAATGGGGCAGTACCAGAAGGCCCTTGCTGCAGAACTATTAAAAAAATTCCCATCTGAACACGGTAGCGGCAGAGGTCACAGTTCGCTGCCCAACTAAGGCATACAGGCGAGAGAGACGCAACTCCAATCCAGCAGAGGCAGGGGAACACTGTCAATGTTCTAGGACAGTTTTCTGAGACCTGCCCAGCTTACAGGCCCTGAGGCGCAGGGTACTCTCACAAGGAGTGGAAAGTTTCAAAAGATGGTGAGGGAGTACCAGCGTCCTTCGTGATTCCTCTGTGCCTTTTAATTATTGGGTATCCAAGCTGGACACTTGGAATGAACTCACTCTGTATGCCTTGGAGGTCCTGGCCTGCCCTGCCGCTAGCGTGTTATCGGAGCGTGTTTTTAGTGCCGCTGGGGGAATTATAACTGATAAGCGCACTCGCCTGTCAACTGACAATGCTGACAAGCTGACCCTTATCAAAATGAACAAGGGCTGGATTGGGCCAGACTTCTCATCACCACCAAATGACAGCAGAGTAACATAAAGTCAAATCCACTGTGTTTTTTCGGGAGGTGTATTCCCATGCATCGCTTCACACCCACACATGGGTATACGCTTCCTCATTTCGGCTGTTTTTTGCTCTTCTCCTTATCCTCAGCCTCCGCGACCACTATACCACCAGGGTGACCGTGGTCCATGTTGCCAGCATTGCAAGTATATCTGTCCTAATTTTTGGCAGCTTTTGCTTGGAAGGCATAGGCAAAGACTATGGGAGACCCACTCCCCAATAATGGAAATAATGTTTTTAATATGCTGTACTTCATGGCTCTTGTAAGGGACATTGCAAGTTCCCCCTTCCTAATTTTTGGCAGCTTTTGCTTGGAAGGCATAGGCAAAGACTATGGGAGACCCACTCTCCAATAATGGGAATAATGTTTTTAATATGCTGTACTGCATGGCTCTTGTAAGGGGCATTAAAATCATCTTGTTAAGCTACTGTGACCTCCACGTCTCTTCCAAGGGTCGTTAATATTGTCTTTTTATTCCACTGCGACCTCCACCACTCTTCCAAGGGGCATTAAAAGCGTCTTGTTAAGCTACTGTGACCTCCACGTCTCTTCCACAGGGTGCTGATATTGTCTTTTTATTCCACTGTAACCTCCACCACTCTTCCAAGGGGCATTGATATTGTCTTTTTATTCCACTGCGACCTCCACCACTCTTCCAAGGGGCATTAAAACCGTCTTGTTAAGCTACTGTGACCTCCACGTCTCTTCCACGGGGCATTGATATTGTCTTTTTATTCCACTGTAACCTCCACCACTCTTCCAAGGGGCATTAAAACTGTCTTGTTAAACCACTCTGAACTCCACGTCTCTTCCAAGGGGCATTAAAACCATCTTGTTAAGCTACTGTGACCTCCACATCTCTTTCAAGGGGCATTAAAACTGTCTTGTTAAACCACTCTGAACTCCATGTCTCTTCTAAGGGGCATTAAAACCGTCTTGTTATACCACTCTGAACTCCACAGCTCTTCCAAGGGGCATTGACATGTTGTTTTTAATTACCTCTAACCTCCACGACTCTTGCAACGGGCATTGCATTTCCTCCTAATTTTTGTCAGCTTTTGTTTTTCAATGCATAGGCGAACACTAAGGGAGACCCACTCCCCAATAATGGGTAGAAGGTTTTTAATACGCTGTAATCCACGTCTATTTCAAGGGGCATTGCAGTGCCTAATAATTTTTGGAAAGCCTTCCATTCCCTGCTTAGGCCAACAGTGTACAGGAGACCCAGTTGCTATAAATGGAAAAAACGGTTTAGTTAAGGCCCTCTGACCTCCATGTCACTTCCAAGGGGCATTGGAGTGCCTCGAAATTTTTGGTAGGCATTGCATTCACTGTATGCCTTATAACTGTGTAGCTGAACCGCTCCTTTTGGTATGGAAACATATCCTACAAGACATGTGTGGTTGGCTGGCCTGATATTGATGTGAATGGTCCCTGTTCCTCCTGCTCTTTCTCCTTTGCCACCACCTCATCCATCATTCATTACCTGAAGCTTTGTTTTAACGGGAGTCATAGAAATTGGATAGTAGCAGGAAAACATCCAGCAATCCTCGAAGGAGGTAGAATATGCGCCAAAACTCTGACCACCTCAGGCCTAGCTGCTACTACATACATGCGCTTGCATTCCAAGGAACAGAAAGCTAAGGAGGTGGATGGCCTCATGATCATGAATAATTTACTCGTTGTGTAGGAGGCCGACCACTGCTGCTGTCTACCTTCTGAATTTGTGTTGAAGCCTGATTGACCCAGGACCTGCAATCCTCTATGTCTGGAGGACGTGTTGCATCCCAGTGTCCAACTGTGTCCCGGCTTCCACAATATTAACCCAGTGTGAAGGCGTCAGTGAGATGGACCATTCCTGGCCACATTCACTTGTCCACGTGTTTGTGGTTAGGCTGTCCTTCCCACTAAATGCACTGGGGAGGGCACAGGTAATGTTTTGGCATGCGCGCTTGTGTATAAGGCGCACTGGGACAAATAGGGGTGGCTGGGGACCGTTTATGGACACCCGGCCACTCCCACGCGGCTGGGGACTGTGTGTGGGCACCCGGCCGCGGGGCGGCTGGGGACTGAGTATGGACACCCGGCCGCCGGGTGGCTCGGGACTGAGTATGAATACCAGGCTACCGACGCAGCCATGACGTGGTGGCCAGATTCCACCTCCACATGCCTAGAAGGCCCAATTTCAAGTGCAAGCAAGCTAGCAGTATGGTATTGCAGCCTGGGGGGTGGGTGGGTGGCAGGCTGCATACTTGCGCTTGTATTGCAAGTTATGGGGGAGGTACAATTGAACACTGCCCTGGGACAAGGACTTGCACGGGGATAGTTGCAAGTCTGCATCTTCTGATGCGGCAAGGATCACTTCTGATGGGCACACTTTTAGGCAGTGACCTGGGTGTCAGAGATGCTTCCAGGGGTCTTCCCCATGCTGTTCCCATGTCTTTTTAGCACTGTATGCATGTGTCACACAGCACATGGCCAGATAAGGTTGTAAAATGTTAAAATGACATTTCCCGGTGAATGCATTTGTCATGGTTGAAAGCAATACAAACGTGCAAAAACGCATAAAAAATGCTACTTGTGAACATAGCCCAAGGTGTGGAGGAGTATTTTTGTTTTTGGTTATTTATTTTACCTTATACACAAGTCTTTACCCTGGAAAGGATGTTCCTTAACCCCTTTCCGACCTGGTCAGCAATAGTACGCACCAGGTCGGGAAGGCCGGTTCAGCGGGGGCTCCGGCGGTGAGCCCGCACTGAAGCGAGCACATGTCAGCTGATTATTGGAATCGCAATCCACCCGCGGCTGTTAATATGTTAAATCTCTGACAGTGGCATTTAACTCGCGCTTCCGGGAGTCCTAAGCCCCGCCCATCAGTGACCCCGTCACGTGATCACGGGTCACCAATGGGTGGGCATGACAACTCAGGGTCTGCAGCAGACGCCTGTGGTTGTCATGTCTAAATTGCTATGAGCGCCACCTAGTGGTCAGCGCTCATAGCAAGTGAGCATTTCTCCTGCATACAAGCGATCTGCTCATCGCCTGTATGCAGTAGAAGCAATCAGACAACTGCTGCTTCTAGTCTCCTCTGGAGACTATAGAAGCAAGCAGAAAGTGTAAAAAAAAGTTTTTAAAAAAATAAAAAATATATAAAAGTTTAAGTCACCCCCCTTTCGCCCCATTCAAAATAAAATATATATATATATATATATATATATATATATATATATATATATATATATATAAAAAAAACAAAAAACACATACACATATTTGGTATCGCCGCGTTCAGAATCGCCCGATCTATCAATATAAAAGAAGAATTAATACAATCAGTAAACGGCGTAACGAGAAAAAAATTTTAAACGCCAGAATTAAGTTTTTTTGGTCGCTACAACTTTGCAATAAAATGCAATAACTGGCGATCAAAACATCGGATCTACCCCAAAATGGTATCAATAAAAACGTCAGCCAGGCACGCAAAAAATAAGCCCTCACCTGGCCCCAGATCCCGAAAAATGGAGAAGCTAAGGGTCTCGGAAAATGGCGTCATTTTTTTTTGTTTTTTTAGCAAGCTTTGGATTTTTTTTCACTACTTAAATAAAAAAGAACCTATACATGTTTGGTGTCTATGAACTCGTAACGACCTGGAAAATAATGATGGCAGGTCAGTTTTAGCAATCTGTGAACGTGGTAAAAAAAGGACCCAAAAAACAACTGTGGAATTGCATTTTTTTTGCAGTTTCACTGCACTTGGAATTTTTTTCCCATTTTCCAGCACATGATATGGTAAAATCAGTGATGGTGTTTAAAAGTACAACTCGTCCCGCAAAAAATAAGCCCTCACATGGCCATATTGAACGAAAATTAAAAAAGTTCTGGCTCTGGGAAGAAGGGGAGCAAAAAAGGAAAACACAAAAACAGAAAGACCCATGGTCGTTAAGGGATTAACATATTTCACAGGAAAGCACTTTCACTTTCGTTTTTGAACGTTTTATTGTGAGCCTGTAAAAGTGGCTTAATACTTCTGACCACGTTGTTGACAGCAGTGACCTGGGGGTCAGAAATGCTTCCAGGGGCGATCCCCATGCTGTCCCCATGTCATTTGAGCACTGTCACTATCGTTTTGGGCACTTTTTAGGCTGTCTACAGACTGCCGGGGGAGCCGCCGCAAAAATGTTCGGGTCTCCCATAGACTAACATTGGGCTCGTTGCTCGGGTCGAGCACCCGAGTATCACAGTGAGCTCGGCCCGAGCTTCGAGCACCTGAGCATTTTAGTGCTCGCTCAACACTAATAAGGAAGTCTTTCAGTGCAGTGTAAAACTAAGAGGCCCTGGTGGTTATGTAGCACCCTGAGGATTCGGCTGCTACAGGGGTATTGCACCTCAGCCAGAGGTGTGATATTCCACTCCCGGGTAAGGATGTAGTGTGGAACTGAGCTCAGTAGGCTGCATGCACTACACACATCCCATTTCCGGGGGACAGAACAATGGTACTCCCACTAGAGAAATGTGCAGGTACGACAGTGTCTGTTCCTGGCTGGAGTGGGAGGGGGGTGGAACATCCCAGTAGTGTAGGGGCAGATAGGGGGAGCAGTCTGGGTAATGCTAGGAGCTCATTGGGTGCTGGTCACCTGAGCTCACACATAGAGGGAGTATATAAGGTGGGAACCATCTTAGATCAGGGTCAGTCTGTGAGACGTCAGTCTTTGTAGAGGAAGAGAGCAGAGGAGAAGAGCAGCTCCAAGGCCAAGAGAGAGAGAGAGGAGAAAGAAGGACCCAGAGGGGGAGAAGAGGGAACCCCAAGAGCCCAAATACAACCAGAAGGGTGAAGGGTTGGCACAAGGGTACCGGATCCCAAGCTGGTGGAGGGCACTAATCCTTAGCCAGAGACCGGAGGTCGTGGGCAGGATCTGCCACGACCACCCACTATATCCACCCGGAAGGCAAACCGTGCCTAGGGTCAGGGAACCCAGAGACAAGGGTTTTACCAACAAGAGGCCCGAGGGAGCCGGACATAGGTGGATCCCTGGTGGGGAAGGCCAGAGAGAAGGACAAGTCAGAAAGGGAGCTCAGGACCACGCTCCAGAATCACCTGGGGGTTGGCCGAGTCCAGGACCTGGTGGACGCAGCACGGCTCGGGCGGTCACTCAAGGCCAGAGTGACCACAAGAACAGCAGTAAGTAAAGACCCTGAACTGCACAGCCCGGCTCTGAGTCTCATTACCATCCTCACTGCACCACCACAACCCCCATCCTCTACACCTGACCCCCTGAGGCTACACCCCTCCCGTTGGGGGTTATACTACCAGAAGCTGCACACACACCACCAGCCTCAGCGGACCCTGCTGCAGCGGCGGCCGTATTGACCGCAAATCAACGGGTGGCGTAGTCGACATAAAGAACTTCCAGTAACATCTGTAGGACTGCCACACACTGAGTTTGACACCCTGGGCACGGACCGGGTCACCGCCACTCGGAGACTACAACCCCCCATCTGATCCGGCTCCGGGTATCCCCCAAACAACACTGGCCCAGGGGGCGCGTCAGTTACCCCTGGGTTTAGGGACTCATAAGTATGAGGAATCTTGATGTGGGTTGTGAGCTTGTGCATTTTGGCCAAAATGTCAACCAATAACTGATGAATTTTATACATCATTTTTCATCTTTGTATTGCATATTTTTCCATTTTTATGCAAGATGCAGTCAGGACCTTTAGTGTTGGTTGGGTGAATTGGGATGTCTGTCCTTGTGGGGTGCGCTTATGTAGTACTGGGCAGCCTACCTGATCTAATAGTATGGGCGTCAACAATGGGCTTTAAGCCAGACACTATGCATCGCATGTACCCGTATGACTGGCGTCCTATGCAAGCCTCATCTGTGTGCATTTTTAATACTAGGCAATGAATTGGTAGTTTTGTGAATAATTGCTTTTTCAGTATTTTGCACGCGTGCTGCCCCCGTCTTTCTCATGGATCTGCTGCATTCTGATAATCTGACGTGGTGTTGGTAAGTAGAGATGAGCGTTGTTCGAATCGAACTGTTCGCCAATCTCAAATTCGAACTGTTTTGGGCGGTGTTCTAGCCGTTCGACGAACCCGAACGATTTGAAAAGAATCCAGCTGTTCGAGGTTATGTTTGATAACTGTTCGTGCACCCAAATCGTACTTTCTCACTGCTGCAGCTGAGTGTTAGACGGCACTGCTGCTGCTGTTAGCGCTATATTGTGTAACTGAATTGCAAGTGAATTTTCTCATAGACAGAAAGGTTTAGGGAGTAGGGACTAGTTTGTAATTGCAGCCCTTTTGAGGGCTAGGTTACAGCAGTTCCTAGCACTTTTAGCAGGCAGGTCTGTGCTCTTAAATCGACAGATAGGTTGAGAGTAGTGACTAGTTGTAATTCCAGGCCTTTTGAGGGCTAGGTTACATCAGTTCCTATCACTTTTTGCCAGGCAGGTCTGTTTTAGTGCTGTGCAAGTGATTTTCTCAGCATTTGGCTAAATCTAGCTAAGCAAATCCTTTTGGGCCTCTTGCATTGTGTGTTAGTCAGTGGAGTAGCCTATCTGTGTTGCAAGCTACACCACCTGTGTATGTAATACAAATTTTTTACTGCATCTAGCCAAGTAAAAGCTTTTGGGCCTGTAGCAGTGTGTGGTACTCAATCTATTAGGCCATCTATACCAAGCTCCAACAGCTTTGAAATTAATAATAATTTTTAGCTGCATCTAGCCCGGAAAATAATTTTGGGCTTAGTAGCAGTGTGTGGTACTCATTGTATTAGGCCATCTATACCAAGCTCCACCAGCTTTGAAATTACTAATAATTTTTAGCTGCATCTTGCCTGAAAATAATTTTGGGCATAGTAGCAGTGTGTGGTACTCATTGTATTAGGCCATCTATACCAAGCTCCACCAGCTTTGAAATTAATAATAATTTTTAGCTGCATCTTGCCTGGAAAATAATTTTGGGCATATTAGCAGTGTGTGGTACTCATTGTATTAGGCCAACTATACTAAGCTCCACCAGCTTTCAAATTACTAATAATTTTTAGCTGCATCTTGCCTGGAAAATAATTTTGGGCATATTAGCAGTGTGTGGTACTCATTGTATTAGGCCATCTATACCAAGCTCCACCAGCTTTGAAATTAATAATAATTTTTAGCTGCATCTTGCCTGTAAAATAATTTTGGGCATATTAGCAGTGTGTGGTACTCATTCTATTAAGCCAGCTATACTAAGCTCCACCAGCTTTGAAATTAATAATAATTTTTAGCAGCATCTAGCCGAGAAAATAATTTTGGGCTTAGTAGCAGTGTGTGGTACTCATTGTATTAGGCCATCTATACCAAGCTCCACCAGTTTTGAAATTCATAATAATTTTTAGCTGCATCTTGCCTGGAAAATAATTTTGGGTATAGCAGTAGTGTGTGGTATTCATTGTATTAGGCCATCTATACCAAGCTCCACCAGCTTTGAAATTAATAATAAGTTTTAGCTGCATCTTGCCTGGAAAATAATTTTGGGCATAGTAGCAGTGTGTGGTACTCATTGTATTAGGCCATCTATACCAAGCTCCACCAGCTTTGAAATTAATAATAATTTTTAGATGCATCTTGCCTGGAAAATTATTTTGGGCATAGTATTAGTATGTGGTACTCATTCTATTAGGCCATCAATGCTAAGCTCAACCAGCTTTCAAATTACTAATAATTTTTAGCTGCATCTAGCCTGGAAAATAATTTTGGGCATAGTAGTAGTGTGTGGTACTCATTGTATTAGGCCATCTATGCCAAGCTCAACCAGCTTTGAAATTAGTAATAATTTTTAGCTGCATCTTGCCTGTAAAATAATTTTGGGCATAGTAGCAGTGTGTGGTACTCATTGTATTAGGCCATCTATACCAAGCTCCACCAGCTTTGAAATTAATAATAATTTTTAGCTGCATCTAGCCCGGAAAATAATTTTTCTTCCGAATAGTAGTAGCAATAGAAATATGGGGCGCACGCCTGGCTAACAAAAATATACGCTTCATAACAAAAAACACCAGCCTAACGCACTGCATTAATAAGATGGCATCATCGTCTCCCCCAGTGCTAGGCCTACTACGCCAGCTAGCAATCCTGTGCCTAAAACACAATGTATGGGTCCGTGCTAGCCACGATGCTGTGGGGTCTAAAGCTGCTGCTAACGCTTTATCACAATTCAATTGGAAGATTTTCACAGAGCTCCTCCCCAACGCCCACCCATCGGGCAACAGTTGCCCACCCTCCCTATGGGATCTAGTGGCGAATAGTTGATGCCATTAATCAGAGCGTCAGTTGCCCCGTCGACGTGGCAAGCATACGGTTAGGCATGGGAAGAGTGGACACGACTAGTAGCAGGCAGACGGGTTGACCAATGTGAATAAGCCAGATTACAAGACACCATATAATTTCTCCACCAGCTAATGATGAGGGGCATATCAGGGGCGTCAGCGCAGCGGTGTCTGACCGGAGTAGCATTTCACTTCCAACTACTGAATTGGGGAGATGTGACAAAGAGATTCTTCATCAGACAATCCATAAAAGGGTGGAAAAGGGGTCAGCCAAGTCAGGAGTGTAGACGTCCCGTCCCGTGTCACTAAAACTGATTTCTCTCATCATATCCCTAACACCATTAACATGACACTCACAATTTGAAGCAACACTACTGTCTACTGCATTTGCGATTGCCTTCTTCGGGGCGCTATGCATAAGCGAATTAGTCCCTCAATCCAAAATTACCACCAGTGGAGGCTTATTACACCAGGACGTAGTCATAGCCAATAATGCAATACGTCTACGCATACGCCAATCGAAAACGGTTCCAGCGGGCAGGGGCATTTGGGTACTTCTACAACCCACAAATGGTACACTGAGTCGGGTAACAATAGTAAAAACATATATAACCATCAGATCACAAAGTAATTTCTTCCTATCACACATTGATGGAACGCCATTATCAAGATACCAATTCCAAGCTATATTTAATAAATGCATAACATCGGCAGGGAACCACCCCAAAGATTATGGGACACACTCATTCCGCATAGGCGCGGCCACGGAAGCAGCAAGAGCAGGACTGTCAGAAACGGAAGTTCAGAGGACAGGGAGTTGGAGATCCACGAGTTTGGCGAGATACATAAGACCGGACTTGTTATCCTAACGTGGTTTGTTTCTTTTACAGGTGACGCTAAGCCAACAGTGTGGGTGATAGGCCACTCGTATATATATTGGGCAGAAAAAAGGGCGAAAGTCCGCCCAGGCAGGAGGAAATTAGAGTTTCATAACACATATTTCAACTGGAGAGGTATTAGAGGCCTGCTATGGCCACAGGCACTAATGGAGGTAATCAAAGTAGGGAGAGAGGCAAGAGGTCCGGTCATCTTAGTTATACAGGCCGGGGGAAACGACCTAGGTCATCACAAGAGCGCATAACTAATGGCAAAAATGAAACTAGACACTGAGCGCTTCAGAGAATTTTTCACAAAACTAACTATAGTATGGTCAGAGATTGTGCTGAGAGCGGTATTGCAAGGTGCGCGAGACATCACGGCCACCAAACGGACAAGGCGGGTAATAAATATTCGAATGGCAAAATTTAGAAGAGACAGAGGCGGTGTAGTGATACAACACCGACAACTGGAAGGAGATAAAGCAGGCCTCATACAGCCCGACGATGTTCACTTAATGGATATTGGACTGGACATATTCCTATCAAGACTCCAAGACGGAGTGGAAGAAGCATTAAGAGTGATGGATGGGGGGCAGAGTCCTGCATATGTGTACGCAGGATCCTCCGTGGACTGGAAATAGAAAGGACATGTTGGAGAGTTACACTTGTTGGCCAACTTGCCGGTGTGGAGACCCAGGGCATGCTGCAACAAACTGAATTATTTTAGAAATAAAATGCCTTTATAATGGAATGAGTAAAAAGAGTTAATAAAGCTGTGACCGATCCTCACCCATCCAGTTGTAAGAGTTACATTATTGTATTGTCAAGGAAAGGGGGGCGGTAGGGGGGCTGAGCGTCTGGGTTTGGTTGGGGGTCCCCACAGTCTGCCTAGGCTAGATGCATTTAAAAATTCTTATTAGATACACAGGCGGTGCAGCTTGCTTCGCAGCTGGGCTACTACGCCCAAAGTATTGCCTAGGCTAGATGCAGTTAAAAATTCTACGCTGACTACCAGATACTGAAGCTTTGGAGCAGACCTCTGAGTAAACAGCTCTTCAGACTCAACCATCTGTGTTACCCCAAGCCATAGTGTATGTAGTTTCTTAAAGTTAAAGGGGGGGGGAGCGACCCAACCCTCCTGGAATTGACAATGCCAATGTGGCACCCCAGGGGTCTGGTCTCCACAGTAATAGCAATGTTATGTCTGAGAGCAGGTGGGAGGTCTCTTGGTCAGGAATCCTATGCATGCCACACCTCCTGCCCAGTCCTGGGAGGGGAAGAACTTCCCCTATATAAAACTGGGGCTGAGGCAGGGTTAGAGAAGAAGAGTAGAGAGAAGAAGAGGAGCAGCTTAGGAAAGAAAGATCAGGAGCTCAGTGGGAGCAGTGCTAAAAGGAATCAGGGGCTGGCAGCTGAAGAGTTCGCCCTGATTGAAGAGTTACCACCGGACCCGGAGTCCGAGGCTGTGGGGATTAACCCAGACCCAGCAGCAGAAACCGCCCGGCAGGGGATTTCAGGTCCTCTGGCCAAGAAACCCGAAGGCACGGTCACACGCGTGGGACCAGCACCGCCGTCGTGGAGCGGAAGCCACTAGAAGGCCCCGAGTCACCGGCCATACGGGTGAGCACCACACGGTACACTCAGGGACGTGGGCTACCTTTACCCGCCTCTAGCAAGGAAGCCAGAAGAGTACAATTAGTTGGGGAGGCCTACAACTCCGCCTGGCCAAGGGGGATCCCATCTGCTCAAGGACTGACCAGGCACCGACCGCTAGCCAGTACTCCGGGAGGGTCTATCTTTGTCACCAGTAAAGACCCTGAACTACACCGCATCGTCTCTGAGTGGTTCCTACTACCCCCATCATCCACGTCGGCTGCCCTGAGGCCATACCCCTCCCGTTGGGGGTTATACCATCCACGCTGCACCATCCTTCCACCGGCCTCAGCGGTCTGCCCTGCAGCGGCAGCTCCATAGCTGCATTCAACGGGTGGCGTAGTCGTCCTACATCTACTGCTAATATACCGCCACTTAGTCTGACTCCCTGGGCACGGACAGGGTCATCGCCACGAGACTACTACCCCTATCCGATCCGGCTCCGGGTAGGCTCCCGCGTGCGCAACGCTGCGCGACTCAGACCCAGGGGCGCGTCAGCTTTTGGCGTAGTCGGCAGGATACCGTGCCCGCAACCACCGGGTACTGCGTGCCTGAAAAAGAGACTTTTAAACTAACCTGTGGTGAAGATTCCCGCCATCCGGCGCCATCTTCAGCCTTCTTCCCGCCATCCGTGAAGTTTTCCCGCCATCCGGCGCCATTTTCAGCCTTCTTCCCGCCTTCCGTGGAGTTTTCCCGCCGTTGGACGCCATCTTGAAGACGCCGCGCGGGAAGAAGAGGGGCGTGGACTCCAAAAGCGCGCGAGAACCGACGCCCCGCCTTACGTCCAGACGTCGCGTAAGGTCCTAGAAGGAGCCCAGCAGACGCTGACGTCACAGGAGCGCGACGGAAGGTCCTCAACCCTGACGATCCACTGCGGAGCCGCGGCCTACGGAAGAGGATCATCGCAAGGTAGGCCACGGTCCACTAGGGGGGAGGAAGATGTCGGATACGGAGGAGAGCTTCACTGCCTCAACCCCCGCCAGCGCCAGCGCTGCTGCAGTCATGCCTTTTACCATGCCCTATATCCCGGGAGCAGCCTGGCTACCCCAATACTCAGGGGAGTCACATACCCTGAATGACTTTAGAGAAAAGCTGGATAGCCTCTTCCAGGTGTACCCCCTCACAGAAGAGCAAAAAGTGAGCATCCTGGTGGCCCAACTAACCGGGGCAGCCCAAAGGGAGGTAAAGTCCTGGCCACCTGGGAGGAGGACTGTCGCGGGGATACTAACCCGGCTGAGGGACACCTTTGATACCCGCACCTCAGCCGAGATTAAGCTTAAATTCTATGGGTGCAAGCAGCGAGCACATGAGAGTATAAGGGACTATGCACTAAACCTACAAGAGGCCCTGAGAGCCATTAAGCAGACCGACCCCGACAGCGTGGGAAACGAGGACAGGCTGTTGACCGAACAATTTATAGAGGGACTATATTGCAATGTCCACCGAACCCAGTTGCGGGCCATAGCCTTACAGGATCCTCATCTGGACTTTGCACAGTTCAAGGATAGAGCCATCCGGGTGCTCCGAGAACCGGCACCGGGTGGCGTTGTGACCCACAGGCGCCCAGCTATCACTTACCACCAGGAGGCGGCGGCCTTGTCGGCAGGGCCTGTGGGGGCTGATGCGCAGGCTTTGAACAATGACCCGGCTCCAGACCTGCACCATCAGGTCCAAGAGCTAGCTAAAAACGTTGCTGCGCTAACCCGAACTGTGCAGTCTTTACAGGTTTCCACTCCAGGGAAGATCCAGCTGGCATCCGGACCGGAGGACATCCCGTGGCGTCGACCAAGGAGGACCCCACCGGCCAGAGGAAGACCCAGCGACCGATACAACGAGGACGGACAACCCATCTGCCGCCGCTGCAATCAACCCGGACATATGGCAAGGTACTGTCCTTTAAACTGGCACAACCTGGGGTAGAGGGCCAACCCCCAGGAAAAAGATCACCAGGCCCGTGCTCTTCAAGCAGTACTGGAATGACTCGGATATAACCCGCTACCCTGACGACGACTTGAGTATTATTGCCAGCAATGGTCAACCCGTGCCGCAGATCGGATTTAAAGAAATGACCATTAAAATCGGTAGAGTCGAACTGGCAGCACAGGGACTGATCATTGTGGACATTGACAAGCGTGAGAGTCACCCAAAGATAACTCTAGGAACTAATGTGATTGAAAATTGTCTTGCAGAGGTGATTTTCATTTTACAGCAGGTTGCCAAGAACACCAGCTCCGGCCAGCAGCGAGTGCTCCAGAAAGAGATCCGGGCACTGATGCGACGGCAACAAGTGGAACTCTCCGGCGGTGAGATTGGTAGCGTAAGAATGTGTGACCCTTTCCCTATTGCCATACCCCCGAAAAGTGAAATGATGATTTGGTGCCGGGCAGCTATTGGTCTGAGAGGTAGAGATTACCAGGCCATGGTAGAGCCAGTCTACTCAGACAGTAGGCCCACCATTTTGACAGCCCGGGGGGTAGTTGATGTACGCCATGGGAGGGTACCCGTTCGCATAATAAATATTGGGAAAAGGGAAGTATACCTGCCCCGGTATGCTACGCTAGCCAAATTATATACTATCAACCAAAATTCTATACAGTCTGTGGAACCCTTGCCTCCATCTCATCCGGAGGAAGGTAACGGCTCTGAGAAAATAATGGAGGATTGGTGTCAGCAACTACATTTGGGTACTGACTCCACTCCCTCCCACCAGAAACAGGGAGTCTACCGGGTGGTTCAAGAGTACGAGAGAGTGTTTAGTAAACACCCGTTAGACTTCGGGCGAGTCAAGGGGGTAGAACACCACATCCCCACGGGAGACCATCCTCCCATAAAAGAGAGGTATCGGCCCGTACCCCCTGCACACTACCAACACGCCAAGGGGATGCTTAGAGACATGAAGGAGGCTGGGGTAATCAGGGATAGCTGTAGCCCCTGGGCAGCTCCACTAGTCTTGGTCAAAAAGAAAGACAACACCATGAGAATGTGTGTAGATTACCGGAAAATTAACCGTATCACACACAAAGATGCGTACCCCTTACCAAGAATAGAGGAGTCTTTGGCTGCTTTAAAATCTGCTAACTTCTTCTCCACCTTGGATCTCACTAGCGGGTACTGGCATGTTCCTGTAGCAGAGTCGGATCGGGAGAAGACCGCATTCACCACCCCGATGGGACTTAGCGAGTTTACCTGCATGCCGTTTGGACTCTGCAACGCACCAGGAACCTTCCAGCGATTGATGGAGTGCTGTCTGGGACACCGGAACTTTGAGACGGTCCTGTTATACCTGGACGATGTCATCGTCTACTCCAGGACCTACGAGGACCACCTGAAGCACCTGGCGGAAGTGTTTGAAGCTCTGGCAAGTTACGGCCTAAAGGTGAAACCTTCCAAGTGTCACCTCCTGAAGCCAAAGGTGCAGTACCTGGGACACGTGGTGAGTGCTGACGGAGTGGCTCCCGACCCTGATAAGATCACCGCAATTAAGGAATAGCCAAGCCCCTCCAGCGTAAAGGAAGTGAGGCAGTTCCTCGGGTTGGTAGGCTACTACCGAAGGTTCATTCCCGGTTTCACCAAAAAGGCAGCTCCTATGCAGGACCTCCTGATAGGCCAGTCCAGGAAGGCCAAGAACCAGAAGCCGCCCTTCAGATGGGAGAAGTTGGAAGAAGAGTCCTTCCGCCAGCTGAAGATGGCCCTCACGGGGGATGAAATCCTGGTGTACCCTGATTATAGCCAGCCCTTTATCCTCTACACCGACGCCAGTAACATCGGGCTAGGAGCGTACTATCCCAGATCCAGCAGGGGAAAGAACGGGTAATTGCTTACGCCAGCCGAAAACTGCGACCCACCGAAAGAAACCCTGAGAATTACAGCTCATTTAAGCTAGAGTTCCTGGCAGTGGTGTGGGCAGTCACCGAACGCTTTAAGCACTACCTCGCTTCTTCCCGGTTCACCGTGTACACGGATAACAACCCGTTGACACACCTGGACACTGCAAGACTCGGTGCCCTAGAGCAGAGATGGATGGCCCGCTTGTCCAACTATGAGTTTACAATCAAATACCGGGCAGGACGCTCCAATACCAACGCAGACGCCCTGTCCAGGATGCCAAACCTACCGGATGTAGGGGAAGATTCAGAGGAACTGGAAGAAGTTGAGCTCCCCGCGTTCCACCGTCATGGGACTATCCAGTATTCCCACCGTGTAAGAAGTAAGCAAACCGCTACGTTCAACCCCTTACCTCATTACAACTGGGTGGAGACGCAAGACAGTGACCCTGCTGTCCGTCTGGTAAAGGAGATGCTGACTCGGCCAGATGCACGCCTTGACCCAGACGCTCCGGAGGAAGCCAAGCAACTGTGGGCTGAGAAGAGTCGACTGTTCCTTTATAAGGGAAAGTTGTGCCGCAGAATGGTTAACTCCCGGACGCATGAACTAATCTGGCAAGTAGTGGTGCCAAGAAGAGACGCAGCTATGGTGATGGAGGCATACCACGACGGAGCTGGGCATTTCGGATGGAAGAAGCTGGAGTTTCTGCTGCGCGGGCGGTTCCATTGGGTAGGCATGAGAGGAACCATCGAGAGGTGGTGCAGAGACTGTGGCCCATGCAACTTAAGAAGGAGGGACCGTGCCAGCCAGAAGACTCCCCTGCGGTCCATCATCACCAGACAGCCGTTGGAACTGGTAGCCTTGGATCATGTAAAACTGACCCCAAGCAGAAGTGGCTACGTCTACGCGTTAACCATCGTGGATCACTACTCCCAGTTCTTGGTTGTCGTCCCCGTCAAGGACTTAACGGCTCACACAGCAGCTAGAGCCTTCCAGCAGCACTTCTGCCGTCCGCATGGATACCCGGAGCAGGTGCTGACGGACCAGGGGCCTGCCTTTGAAGCGGAGGTCTTCCAGGAGTTCTGCACCCTGTATGGATGCCGGAAGATAAGAACAACACCCTATCACCCGCAAACTAATGGACTTTGTGAGAAAATGAACCAGGTGGTGATAGATCTCCTGAAAACGTTGCCCCTGGAGGAACGCAGTCTGTGGCCTGAGAAGCTGCCCGACCTGGTGGACCTATACAACCACATCCCTGTAGGTTCCACCAACTGTACCCCGGCTTACCTAATGAGGGCAAGACCTGGTAAGCTTCCTGTTGATCTGGAGATGGGAGTCCTGACACCCGAGGACACTTCACCAGAAGCCAACTGGGACACAGAGAGGCAGCAGCAATACCGAAAAGTACAGGAGAGCGTGGAGCGTAGTCTCTGTCAAGCTAGGGAAAGACAAGAGAAAACTTAAACCGGTATGCTCCCGCTGTTCCCCTGGTGCCCGGAGAGCAGGTCTTGAAGAGGAAAAGATGGCTCCACAAGTTGGACGACCAATGGGAGAAGGACCCGTACACCGTACTGCCCTCAAGCCACGACAACCCGAAGATCTGTACAATCAGTAAAGACGGAGGGGAAACCACAGCCATTGTCTCCCGGGATCACCTAAAGAAGTGTCCCGAACAGCTACGGAACCCTGAAGAGGAACAAGAGGACCCTCGACCCGTAGAGGAAAGGGAAGATATGGTTAGTACTGTGCTCGGAGACTTCCCTCAGTCTTGGACTCAAGTCAATGGTGCTGTTGTGGTACCCATCCTCACGTTCCTCCAACCAGCATCCCAAGTGCCTACGGAGACACAGGTAGAACTGGAAGAACAGCCGGTCCAGGAGGCAGAAGGCCCCACACAAGCAGACCAGGAAAATCAACCCTCTGCTTATAGTGAGCCTGCCATACCCCTAGTGAGCCAAAGAGTCCGTAGACGGCTGCCCAGTTTACCCTTGACAGCCCCTATACCCTGTAGCTCAGGACCAATCAACCAGCTCCGTAGGTCCACTAGGGTCACTAGAGGCCAGCTGCCCATACGGTGGAGGATCTAAATGTTCAAGCTATTTTATTAATGTTTACCTGTTTATTGTTGCTTGTGTATAATTATGTGTTTCTAGTTATTTATAGGAGTCTTTGGTGGATTTACCGGGAATCCTTTGTGCATATAGTTGGAGCGTAACCCAGGACGGACTGAAAGACTGTTAAGGACTCGGGGCAGGACAGACCCCTACCTGGTTACGTCTCCCTGTGTTGGTGAAATGGACACCCTTGTTTTCCTCAAAAGTTACACCCGGTTGCGGACATGCCGTGACCACCTTATGTGTTGTCTATATTAGAATGTTATTGTTTGCACCTTGTTATGTTTACAAAAGTATGTTTAGTCCCGGAGTACTAACTTTCACTAGGGGGTAATGTGGCACCCCAGGGGTCTGGTCTCCACAGTAATAGCAATGTTATGTCTGAGAGCAGGTGGGAGGTCTCTTGGTCAGGAATCCTATGCATGCCACACCTCCTGTCCAGTCCTGGGAGGGGAAGAACTTCCCCTATATAAAACTGGGGCTGAGGCAGGGTTAGAGAAGAAGAGTAGAGAGAAGAAGAGGAGCAGCTTAGGAAAGAAAGATCAGGAGCTCAGTGGGAGCAGTGCTAAAAGGAATCAGGGGCTGGCAGCTGAAGAGCTCGCCCTGATTGAAGAGTTACCACCGGACCCGGAGTCCGAGGCTGTGGGGATTAACCCAGACCCAGCAGCAGAAACCGCCCGGCAGGGGATTTCAGGTCCTCTGGCCAAGAAACCCGAAGGCACGGTCACACGCGTGGGACCAGCACCGCCGTTGTGGAGCGGAAGCCACTAGAAGGCCCCGAGTCACCGGCCTTACGGGTGAGCACCACACGGTACACTCAGGGACGTGGGCTACCTTTACCCGCCTCTAGCAAGGAAGCCAGAAGAGTACAATTAGTTGGGGAGGCCTACAACTCCGCCTGGCCAAGGGGGATCCCATCTGCTCAAGGACTGACCAGGCCCCGACCGCTAGCCAGTACTCCGGGAGGGTCTATCTTTGTCACCAGTAAAGACCCTGAACTACACCGCATCGTCTCTGAGTGGTTCCTACTACCCCCATCATCCACGTCGGCTGCCCTGAGGCCATACCCCTCCCGTTGGGGGTTATACCATCCACGCTGCACCATCCTTCCACCGGCCTCAGCGGTCTGCCCTGCAGCGGCAGCTCCATAGCTGCATTCAACGGGTGGCGTAGTCGTCCTACATCTACTGCTAATATACCGCCACTTAGTCTGACTCCCTGGGCACGGACCGGGTCATCGCCACGAGACTACTACCCTTATCCGATCCGGCTCCGGGTAGGCTCCCGCGTGCGCAACGCTGCGCGACTCAGACCCAGGGGCGCGTCACCAACATCACATAAAACACAGCAAGGGGACTCCAAAAAGAGTCTCCATTTTTTCCAAAAATTGTGGCACAGACACCACTTAAGTGGCATCAATTGCCCCAGAGTTGCTTAAAACGGTTGGTGAGGTGATTTTACCAAATCCTCAAGCTTTTAGTTTCCCCAGGATGACACAGGGGTAGAAAAGTCCTTGCGGATACATGATTTGTTCATCTTTATGAACGTGAGTCTGTCTACATTCTCAGTGGACAGCCGCGTGCGCTTATCTGTAAGCACACCACCAGCAGCGCTGAACACACGTTCAGAGAGAAAGCTGGCTGCAGGGCATGACAAGATCTCCAAGGCGTGAGTGGCGAGCTCCGGCCATTTATCCAGATTGGAATCCCAAAATGAGCAAGGTTCCAGTGACACAGTCATGGCTTCGATGTTCACTTGGAGATACTCCTGTACCATCCTCTCTAGGCGTTGACTATGTGTCAGACTTCTTGTCTCCTGTGGCCTTGCAAAGGATGGTCTAAAATAAGTGGTGAAATGATTCCACAAAATTGCTGTTACCAGCAGATACTGTGTTTCTGTTACGGTTTGAGTGATGAAGACTCGACAGTCCCACGGTTGGTCAGTTAGAACTGTGAGATTCACTACGTGCACCACAGGTGTTTTGTGGAAAAGCACATGTAAGATTCTGCAACAGCCTCTGCTGATACTCCTGCATGCGTGAATCCCATTCTATGGCAGGAATTATTTCGGCAAATTTACTTTTGTACCGGGGATCTAAGAGTGTGGCAACCCAGTAGTTGGGATTACTTCGAATTCTGACAATCCGAGGATCATCTGCAGGTAGTGCAGCAAGAAGGCACTCATGTGTCTTGCGCATACAGGAAGACCAAGTCCTTGTTGTGTTGGTAGCGAGTTAAGAATCATGCTTCCTTCCTCTGCCCTCTCCCCCCAACCTCGCACAACAGAAATGTGATCAAGGTCTCCCTCATCTGATGAGTCTTACATGCCCATCGCCAGTTCATCCTCCATTTCTTCCTCGGCTCCTGCACCTTCCTCAACAGTTTGGCTGCTACCATGCACCCTGGTTAATGCCTCTCCCCCACCCTCCCATGCCTGACGCCTTGTTGCTGCCGACCGTCTGGTCCTTGGAGATGTTATCCCTTCCGCATACGACTCCTCCTCTACTTCCTCCACCTCCTCTTGTCCCACCACCTGACTCTGAATTCTGTTTAACGTGTGCTCCAGCATGTAAATCACCGGAATAGTCATGCTGATAATGGCATCGTCGTCAGCATTAATCATCTTCTTAGCCATTTCAAAACTCTGCAGAAGGGTGTGTGGCGCCCCGGAGGGTTCAGTCACCACAGAGGTACTGCATCTCACCCAGAGGTGTGGTATCTCACCCTCAGGTAAGGAAGGAGTATGGCTCGGGACCCTAACACCTGCATCCAACACATACCCGCAATCGGGGTAGGGCGAGATTGCTCCTAAGGGAGAGCACAGTCCCAGGTCCCTAGCTGGCGGGAGGGTCCTATGTAGTGGGTGTGGGTGGAGAAAGCTGCTTAGGGGAGCACATGACAGGGAGAGTATAAATAGGAAGCCATCTTAGAAAGAGCAAGCCAGTCAGAGGAGGAGAAGTGACAGGAGCAGAGGCTCTGCATGAGCTCTGCTCCAGAGGTGGGCCTAGCCTGGGAGGCCCAGGACTGAAGGAGAAAAGAGAGGAGTGGGAGCAGGAAGGTTCCAGGTACCAAAGGGACCCCAGGGGTACGGGCCGTGCAGAAGGCCACCCGTACACCCGCTGCTACCAGGAGGTAGAGGGGTCAGGCCAAATAAGGGGAACCGGTCCCTCAACTAGCGGAGAAACAGCAAGGCTCAACTAGAAACCAGAGGCTGCAGCATTTCATGTACTGCAGGCCAAAGTCCACACCAGTCTCACTAAGAAGGTAGCCACATAGGACCCAGGGGACGGAACACACGTCGCCCGCCAAGGTCCGAGGATACCGGATAGAAGTGTCACTGGGTGTGAGGTGCAGGGAGAAGGCCAGAGAAAGGACACACAGAAGGGGGTCCTGCTAAGTACTCCGGAGCTATCTGGGGGTGGACTGAGCCCCTCACTGAGTACGCACAGCACGACGGGGGAGATTGCTCTGGTACCTGTAATCTGGACTGCAACAACTGTGAGTAAAGATCTTGGGACTGCATCACATGGACTCTGTGTTCATTACTGACTCCCTGCACTACAACCACCATCATCCACCCACACTGCCCTGAAGCTACACTCTTCCTGTGGGGAGTAATAATACCATTGCTGCAAAACCACCAGCTTCAGAAGACTGATCCGCAGCAACGGCCCCTTTGGCCGCACTCCACAGGTGGCGTAGTCAGACATTATAAAACCCATATACACAAATTAGCCTTGGATTGACCGCCCTGGGTCACCGACCGGGTCACAGCGACAGTGACTACAACCCCCAGCGTCTACCGGCCCGACTCCGGGTACCCCACGGCCCATGGGGCGCGTCAACTTCATAGGTCCCTGATCTGAGACCATTCCTGCAGCGTGATTTGCCCCACCTCTGGATCTCGTTGGCCCAGGCTATACGTCAGAACGTATTGCACCAGGGCTTGTCGGTGCTGCCACAGTCGCTGCAACATGTGCAGAGTTGCATTCCACTGTGTCGGCACATCGCATTTCAGCCGGTGAACTGGCAGGCCCAACGACTTCTGTAGAGATGTAAGTCGTTGAGCTGCGGGATGCGAATGGCGGAAGTGAGCACACAGCGACCGTGCCCTCTGCAGAAGGCCATCTAGTCCGGGATAGTGGGCTAAAAATTGCTGGACAACCAGGTTCAACATGTGAGCCATACAAGGCATGTGTGTGACATTGCCCCGGCGAAGGACCGCACCCAGGTTTGCAGCATTGTCGCACACGGCCTTGCCTGGCTGCAGGTCCAGTGGAAACAACCATTCATGAAACTGGGTCTCCAGAGCTGACCACAACTTCTCAGCTGTGTGACTCACATTTCCCAGACATTTCAAAGTAAACACCGCCTGATAACGTTGAGCCCTGCTGCCAGCATAGTAAGGAGGTGTGCAGGATTCCTTCTGCGCAGTTAGAAAGCGGGTGTCATTACCAGACAGGCTTTGGGTGCAGGTGGAGGACTGAGAGGAGGTTGAGGAGGCAGAAGCAGTGGAGGAACTTCTAGATAAAGAGGATTGACGCACAACTCATGGGGACGGCAAGACATGGACAGCAGCCCCTTGTCCTGCTGTCACCATAGTTACCCAGTGCCCAGTCAGCGACATGTAACGCCCCTGTCCATGCCTACTCGTCCAAGTGTCTGTGGTGAAATGCACCCTGTCACACACAGAGTTTCTCAAAGAAGCGGTGATGTTGTGTGCGACATGCTGGTGGAGCACAGGCACACCTTTCTTTGAGAAGTAGTGCCGACTGGGCATCTGGTACTGGGGCACTGCGACGGACATAAGGTCTCAAAAATCCTCTGTGTCCACCAGGCGGTAAGGCAGCATTTCTGTAGCCAAGAGCTTGCAGATGGTGAAATTCAACCTCTTAGCTTTCTCATGGCTAGGAGGAAATGGTCTTTTACTTGTCCACATCTGAGGGACCAAGGGCTGGCTGTTGTGCTTAGACGGGGTTGAATAGGGTGTCCCCGGCAAACTGCCGGTCTGTGCGGAAGATGCAGGCGGAAAAGTTAGGTTGCCTTGATCCAAAGGTGGTGCTCTCGATGTCGGAGAACGCTTAACACCAGCTGGTGTTTCCACTTCCAAATTAAATGATGACCTGCCAATCACACTGGCTGTTGCGGGTAAAGAGGTGGCAGGTCTGCGTCCAAAAACATGTGTGACTGCTGTCCCCCCAGTCACAGAGGATGAAGAGGCCGCGGATGCACAAGATGGGGCAGACGGTGGTTGGCCCGGCCCGCTAGGCCGCATTGTAGCACAGTGAGCTTCCCACTGAAACTTATGCTTCATATCCATGTGACGGTTCATGCATGAAGTACTCAAACTATGGATTTTTTGGCCTCTACTTAGCTTTTGGTGAAATATTACAGATAACACGAGTTGGGTCATCCTTATCGATCTGAAAAAATGCCCAGGCTATGCAAGGCTTAGAGCCCATGCGACCTGAAGAGCCACCACGACTTGTGGTCAGAGGCAGAGTTGTGTTTGAGGATGCAGTTGTTGAAGTGCTTCCAGTACTCCGTCTCTATCCAGGAAGGCCCAACCTAACCTCGTCGTCAATAGCATCTGTGACGCCCAGCTGCGCTTGGTATCACAGATCCTAGAAGAGTCCATTGATGGAATACTCCACAAGAGGCCCCCATAAACATTCACACATCTCCACCTTCCACCTCAGTCCAGCAGAGGGAGCCCGTTAGGGATATAAATAGGGAAGGTGGAGCTAGGCAGTTCAGTTCCTCTGAAGAGTTCCTGCAGTAGAGAAGCCTAAGAGAGGTCAGTCTGCAGTGGAGCTCAGTCTAGTCTAGAGAACTCAGTTAATAGTTCAGCAGTGGAGCACGATGCTCCTGCTAGCTAGATTCAGGGAGCCCAGTTAGAGCTTAAGGTGTGCCGGCGCCATAAGATCGGTGAAGCGCGGCAAGCTGCCGTTAGTGTGTATAGCCTAGTGAGGGCCCGAGTAGGCCAAAGGCGAGTGGAGAGTTAGTACAAAGGGGGCAGAGGAGCTTAACCAGCTCACCCCGAAGCATTTACCGGACACCGGATCCGAGCTTACCGGGATCTCTATGACCCAGTAAGGCATAACCGGAATCCCTGGAGAACTACAAGTCCCAGGATCGCTAAGGTGCTGATACGTAACAGAGCAAGGAGACGCTTAGGCCCCGCATACTGGGAGCGTGAACTCCAAGACAAGGCCCTACCACAAGGTCAGCCAGCGCAGGACAGAGACAAAGTTAGGCCTAGCTCCAGGCAGGTCAGAAACTTACTACGCAGAGGCAAGAAACAGGAGGCCCTACACCCGCTCATTGGGGAGGATCCTGATATGCACCCTTCACCCTACAGTGCTCTGGGATGTGCCTGAATCTCCACCAGTAAAAGGTACTGAAGTGACTACCGTGTCCATTCCCGTTCTTGCTCTGACCCAGCTGGGTCTCGCCTGTCCTGCATTCCCCCTGCATACGCTGCCCTGAGGCCTAGCTCCACCTGTGGGGAGCTATACCATCGAGCTGCCTTATCACCGGCCTCAGTGGACTGCTGTAGCGCTGGTGCTTCTCACCAGATACCACAGGTGGAGTCACGAACTCTTATAAAATTAACAATTATCCACCCTTTTAAAGAGTGACCCCAGGGTACGGGCCCGGGAGCCGACCACCGCGACATCCCCAAGGCCAGGCAAAGGCCCTTGAGCCGAGTCATCCCCATCCCCTGGGCTAGTCACATCCTCCTCCACCTCCTCTGCTGACCTCATCGACTGGCTGACTGTGGGTTGACAGTAAGTGGGATCTCCAACCTCGTCGTCATCACCCTGTGTGTTCTCATACCCGTAGTCCTCAGAGCCAACCTCTTCCTGCCCTGACCGAAAAGTCAAGTTGTCGCTCCAATCTGGTATTTAAGTCTCATCATCGTCTTCATCATTGTCTCCACCAACAGGAGTTACTGTTTGGGAACGAGGGTCTACATTATGCTCAGAACCTTCTTCATCTGGTCCTGGATCCGACTCATAAAGATTCTGGGCATCAGTGCAGATCAATTCCTCGTCTGGATTAACAGAAGCTCTGGAGCAGACCTCCGTTTCCCAGGCTATAGTATGAGTAAACAGCTCTGCAGACTCAACCATCTGTGTTACCCCATACTCAGACGGGCAGCTGGAGACTTGGGAGCTGTGAGGAAGCAAGTGCGATTGGGGTGACACCTCTGAGGACTGGAGTATTTGTGATGTTGAAGTTGAGGTGGAGGAGAGCCCACTTGAAGGAGCACTTGATATCCGTTGAAGCACCTGCTGTTTTTGTATCACATTGTCCACGAAAAGAAGTAGACATCTTAGTTTGGCTGGAAGATGGTCTTTCTTCTGCAGATGTTACTCCCCCCCCACCGCGGGGGGGCTCGACCCACCAGCGGACAGGCACCAGTATTGGGAGAGGGGGGATGGCCGTCAGGGTCCATCACGGCTCTGGCACAAACCCAGTGACACGGAGGTCGCACGGGCAGGAACGGACTGATCGTGTCGGCTTCGCACTCCAGCGTAGTCCCGCTGCCCGCTCGCGCCCGTAACCTCAAAGGGATGCGCAAGCGGCTTTTCTTCCCAGGACTGTTCCCCGCCCAGCAGGAACGTGGGGGAGCTCAGGTCGGCCTTCCACTGTACTCCCTTACCTCCCTCGCCCTCTTTCCTTCTTCCGTTCTCCATCTAACCCCTCGGCTTTGTGGTGTCCGCTCTCCCTCCACCTCTCTCCTTCTCACAGGTGGACTACCGCATGTATTCACACTGTGGCGACTCTTTTGGGCCCAGGCATAAGAAGTTGTCGAGGTAATGGATAATATGTGCCCCCTTAGAAACGTCCATTACAACCCATTCGAGGAAGCAACTAAACGCCTCAAATAGTGAGCAGGATCTGGACCACCCCATGGACAAACAGCGATCTATATAGTATGCTCCTTCCCAGAAGCAGCCCAATAGGTGGACACTATTCGGAGGCACAGGTAGTAAGTAACCGGAACGCCGCATCAATGTCTGTTTTGGCCATTAGGCTGACCTTTCCCAACTTCTTGATCCGCCTGATTGCCTTGTCAAAGAATGTACAGTATATACTACTGTACTTGGTTCCGCGTCGATGTTGTCGTTTACTGACCTACCCCTTGGATATGACAAATGGTGGATTAGTCCGAATGTATTGGGTTCCGTTTTTGACACAACTCACAACGGGGATACCACTACGTCTTGTAGGGAAAATGTTCTGAATGGAACCCCCATTCTACCTAAAGATATTTCTTTTTTTAATTTTCTTGTCACGACGTCTGGGTGTTGGTAGGCTGATTTTAGATTTTTACTCCAGCCTTTCTTGATTTTAGAAGGGCATGACATGCCTATATCTGTTCTCCCCCTCCTTTTACTCCTCGACCTTGTCACTTTTCCATGTGTTAGTTGTGTCTTCTGAGCAGTTTGTCAGCTTTTGGACACCTTTGAAGTGTTTTCTATGTGTTTTCTATGTGTTTCTATGTGTTTTTGTTTGCCTGCCATTGGTTTTAACGGTGTTCGAAGGTGTTCGACGAACAGTTCGACGAACAGTTCGGCGAACATACGGGTGTTCGACGAACCGAACCGAACTCAAACACTACAGGGGTGGCTCAACACTATGGTAAGGCATGTTTCTTAATCTGTGAGATTTATCAACAGATACAATTAGTTTACCCATAGTCATATATGTTGAGGTTACTTGGACATTACTAAGGCTCTGCTTACATCAAAGCGCTTGGAAGGGATTGGACACAATTCTAGAAGACCTCAGAGTCTTTTCAAGACAATTAGAGGATTTGCAGTATTGCAATTCGTGACTAATCAAATTTTTGGACAAAAGTCGTAGAATCTGGTAAATTTGAATTACAAAAGATTTGATCATTTCTAGTGACCATCTATAAAGACCATGAAGATCTGCAATTTCTGTAGGCAGCCTGCATCCTGTTCAAGCTCGAATTTCAAAAGACTTTCTTTTTCTAGTAATTAATTAATTATACATCCTGTGTTATTTGAAAAATAAAATGATGTTTTGACACAGATCATACAATTATAAAATATTATGGTATATAAAAAGAAATAAAATAGCTAAAACATGAAAAAAGTCAATACTGATGTTTAGTCGTATGGATATACAGTACAGACCAAAAGTTTGGACACACCTTCTCATTTAAAGATTTTTCTGTATTTTCATGACTTTGACAATTGTACATTCACACTGAAGGCATCAAAATTATGAATTAACACATGTGGAATTATATACTTAACAAAAAAGTGTGAAACAACTGAAAATATGTCTTATATTCTAGGTTCTTCAAAGTAGCCACCTTTTGCTTTGATGACTGCTTTGCACACTCTTGGCATTCTCTTGATGAGCTTCAAGAGGTAGTCACCGGAAATGGTCTTCCAACCATCTTGAAGGAGTTCCCAGAGATGCTTAGCACTTGTTGGCCCTTTTGCCTTCACTCTGCGGTCCAGCTCACCCTAAACTATCTCGATTGGGTTCAGGTCTGGTGACTGTGGAGGCAAGGTCATCTGGCGTAGCACCCTATCACTCTCCTTCTTGGTCAAACAGCCCTTACACAGCCTGGAGGTGTGTTTGGGGTCATTGTCCTGTTGAAAAATAAATGATGGTCAAACTAAATGCAAACCGGATGGAATAGCATGCCGCGGCAAGATACTGTGATAGCCATGCTAGTTCAGTGTGCCTTCAAGTTTGAATAAATCCCCAACAGTGTCACCAGCAAAGCACCCCCACACCATCACACCTCCTCCTCCATGGTTCACAGTGGGAACTAGGCATGTAGAGTCCATCCGTTCACCTTTTCTGCGTTGCACAAAGACACAGTGGTTGGAACCAAAGATCTCAAATACGGACTCATCAGACCAAAGCACAGATTTCCACTGGTCTAATGTCCGTTCTTTAGCCCAAATAAGTCTCTTCTGCTTGTTGCCTGTCCTTAGCAGTGGTTTCCTAGCAGCTATTTTACCATGAAGGCCTGCTGCACAAAGTCTCCTCTCCTCGCTGGCTCGTTGGTCTAGGGGTATGATTCTTGCTTTGGGTGCGAGAGGCCCTGGGTTCAAATCCTGGACGAGCCCTTGCTTATGTAACAGTTGTTGTAGAGATGTGTCTGCTGCTAGAACTCTGTGTGGCATTGACCTGGTCTCTAATCTGAGCTGCTGTTAACCTGTGATTTCTGAGGCTGATGACTTGGATAAACTTATCTTCAGAAGCAGAGGTGACTCTTGATATTCCTTTCCTGGGGCGGTCCTCATGTGAGCCAGTTTCTTTGTAGCGATTGATGATTTTTGCAACTGCACTTGGGGACACTTTCAAAGTTTTCCCAATTTTTCGGACTGACTGACCTTCATTTCTTAAAGTAATGATGGCCACTCATTTTTCTTTACTTAGCTGCTTTTTTCTTGCCATAATACAAATTCTAACAGTCTATTCAGTAGGACTATCAGCTGTGTATCCACCAGACTTCTGCACAACACAACTGATGGTCCCAACCCCATTTATAAGGCAAGAAATCCCACTTATTAACCCTGACAGGGCTCACCTGTGAAGTGAAAACCATTTCCGGTGACTACCTCTTGAAGCTCTTCAAGAGAATGCCAAGAGTGTGCAAAGCAGTCATCAAAGCAAAAGGTGGCTACTTTGAAGAACCTAGAATATAAGACATATTTTCAGTTGTTTCACACTTTTTTGTTAAGTATATAATTCCACATGTGTTAATTCATAGTTTTGATGCCTTCAGTGTGAATGTACAATTTTCAAAGTCATGAAAATACAGAAAAATCTTTAAATGAGAAGGTGTGTCCAAACTTTTGGTCCGTACTGTATATATATTAATAGAAAATTACTATTAAATCCTTCCCAATATCTGCCCTACAATGGAGCAGTCTTAGGTTTCCATATCTACCAGTAACAGCAGCGATTGGAGTTAGCTCTGATTGCTGCTGTTTTTACCATTTAGATGCTGCTGATAAAGTATAAAGTAAAAAAAAAAAAGTTTTTAAAAATATTACAAAAATTAAAAAAAACACAAAAATTTGACTCACCATCCTTTCCCCAGCTAAAAATAAAGAAACGTTAAAAAATATAAAACATATTTGGTATGTTCAGAAAAGTCCAATCTATTGATATATAAAATTATTATTTAGCCCTGATGGTAAACTCACCTACAGAAATTTTTTTTGTAAATGGCAGAATTGCCATCTTTTGGTAGTCACACAACCTCCAAAGTGCACTAATAAGTGATTAAAATGGTATAAAAAAAGTTACAGGTCAGTGAAAATGGCAATACAAAACAATCACATTTTTAAAATAAATTTAGCATTTTTTTTCGCTACATAAAATAATTTAAAAAAAACTATAGGTCTGGTATTTCTGTAATTGTACTGACCTGAAAACTCATGTTTCTAGATAATTTTTACTGCACAATGTAAACTATAAAAACAAACCCTCAAAAACTGTGGTTGAATTAAATGCACTTGGAATTCTTTTTCTCTTTTTACACCACATTGTATGGTAGAATGAACAGCGTAATTCCAAAATACAACTACAAATAAATCCCAAAAACATACAGCTACATGGGCTGAAAAATAAAAAAGTTATAACTCTTGGACCAAGGTAAAGAAAAGACGACCACGCAAAAATAGTTTGAAGCAGGAAGGGGTTAAGAATTGAATAGAAAAGGAAGAACAAAATTTTACTGAGTTTACTACATGTGCAATGTGTGACCCGATGGTCTAGTTCTCACTTTATGTTGAAAATTATTTACAGTTCAGATATAGAATGTAACACAAGGTCCCTGATAAAGTCCTGTCTGGTAGAGTCCAATATATTCCCTCCACCTCCACCTCGTTCCATACATATACAGTACAGACCAAAAGTTTGGACACACCTTCTCATTTAAAGATTTTTCTGTATTTTCATGACTTTGAAAATTGTACATTCACACTGAAGGCATCAAAACTATGAATTAACACATGTGGAATTATATACTTAACAAAAAAGTGTGAAACAACTGAAAATATGTCTTATATTCTAGGTTCTTCAAAGTAGGCACCTTTTGCTTTGATGACTGCTTTGCACACTCTTGGCATTCTCTTGATGAGCTTCAAGAGGTAGTCACCGGAAATGGTTTTCACTTCACAGGTGAGCCCTGTCAGGTTTAATAAGTGGGATTTCTTGCCTTATAAATGGGGTTGGGACCATCAGTTGTGTTGTGCAGAAGTCAGGTGGATACACAGCTGATAGTCCTACTGAATAGACTGTTAGAATTTGTATTATGGCAAGAAAAAAACAGCTAAGTAAAGAAAATGAGTGGCCATCATTACTTTAAGTAATGAAGGTCAGTCAGTCCGAAAAATTGGGAAAACTTTGAAAGTGTCCCCAAGTGCAGTTGCAAAAATCATCAATCGCTACAAAGAAACTGGCTCACATGAGGACCGCCCCAGGAAAGGAAGACCAAGAGTCACCTCTGCTTCTGAGGATAAGTTTATCCGAGTCACCAGCCTCAGAAATCGCAGGTTAACAGCAGCTCAGATTAGAGACCAGGTCAATGCCACACAGAGTTCTAGCAGCAGACACATCTCTACAACACCTGTTAAGAGGAGACTTTGTGCAGCAGGCCTTCATGGTAAAATAGCTGCTAGGAAACCACTGCTAAGGACAGGCAACAAGCAGAAGATACTTGTTTGGGCTAAAGAACACAAGGAATGGACATTAGACCAGTGGAAATCTGTGCTTTGGTCTGATGAGTCCAAATATGAGATCTTTGGTTCCAACCATCGTGTCTTTGTGGGACGCAGAAAAGGTGAACGGATGGACTCTACATGCCTGGTTCCCACCGTGAAGCATGGAGGAGGAGGTGTGATGGTGTGGGGGTGCTTTGCTGGTGACACTGTTGGGGATTTATTCAAAATTGAAGGCATACTGAACCAGCATGGCTACCACAGCATCTTGCAGCGGCATGCTATTCCATCCGGTTTGCGTTTAGTTGGACCATCATTTATTTTTCAACAGGACAATGACCCCAAACACACCTCCAGGCTGTGTAAGGGCTATTTGCCCAAGAGCGAGAGTGATGGGGTGCTATGCCAGATGACCTTGCCTCCACAGTCACCAGACCTGAATCCAATCGAGATGGTTTGGGGTGAGCTGGACCGCAGAGTGAAGGCAAAAGGGCCAACAAGTGCTAAGCATCTCTGGGAACTCCTTCAAGATTGTTGGAAGACCATTTCCGGTGACTACCTCTTGAAGCTCATCAAGAGAATGCCAAGAGTGTGCAAAGCAGTCATCAAAGCAAAAGGTGGCTACTTTGAAGAACCTAGAATATAAGACATATTTTCAGTTGTTTCACACTTTTTTGTTAAGTATATAATTCCACATGTGTTAATTCATAGTTTTGATGCCTTCAGTGTGAATGTACTCTTTTCAAAGTCATGAAAGTACAGAAAAATTTTTAAATGAGAAGGTGTGTCCAAACTTTTGGTCTGTACTGTACATATATATGTACTAAACAACCGTCAATCAGCTACTTGTTTAATAGCCTGTTTTCACAGCCAGACTGCTCTAGAGATGAGCACTGAATGATATGTAATATAGATTGTTCGGTGCACATAGGTTGTGTTAAGGGGATGGTTGCAGACAACTTTATTATAATGGAACGCAACCGACCCTGGGGCCCGCGATGCAGCCTGGTGGACTGCTGCCGAACAGCTTCCGGGTGTGAAGGAAAACAACCAACTTAAATGATAAGCCCTTCCGTGTTGCTGCACACGGTAACGGGTATAGCGGTTCGCTCAATCTCCGTTAACTGCATGGGAGATGTACGACCAGGGAAGTATCTGTAGCCCTGTTAACTACACAGGGACTACGCTGTAGACACTAGGATGCGTGTGTGATACACGCCGGGTATACGTGTTCTCAGCCAGCGTGCTACCGGACTGAGGAGAACCGCTCCACGTGGCTGACAGGCGGTACCGGGAATACGGCGTCTGCAGACTGCTCGGGGTGTATGGCGACCCGCTTGTAAGAGCCAGACTGCCAGACCAAACTACCTGCCTATTTCCACTAAACCTGCATATTTCAACTATAGCACACGTGGAGCTCAAACGCCCGAGCATCCACACAACAGCATCAATGCTTAATGATCAGAGAGCACCGCCATGTTTGTGGGCGGGCTTTTTAATGATTAAGCCCTGCCCACCGTCGCACCATTGGTGACGTCACCCGCGACCAATCAGGCGGTGCCAGATCATCGGAGCAGCTGACTCCCAAACCACCTATCACGGTCCGCCATGTCACGGGCATGCTCAGTGCAGAGAATCCTGGACTTAGGCTGTAGCAGCCCTGTTTCCCTCCACAACCTACGCTTCATGTTGCTAGGGATAAAGACCTGGGAAACAACTCGTCCATCTTGTGCACCAGCTAGGCTTTGGGACTGATGAAAATGCTGAGCAGCATCAGCCCCAGCTGGACCAGAATGGGAGACTACAGAATCCCCTGATGTCTCTGAACCCATTTCAAATCCAGCAAATGCCTAACAGGTTGCTGTTTTTCTCGGCAGCACAAGTCCTGTTTACACAGAACGATGTGCTGCCGAGAACGTTGATCTTTGTGCAGCACAGAATGAAAGTGCGTTTTGCTCATTTGTCGAGTGACTAGAAGTCTGCTTAGACAGCAAGATTTTCGTGACACAAGCGTTCTTAGAAATAATCTTGTAAATGGTCCAACAAGAGGATAAAATAATTTTTTTAAAGAAATTTTAATGATGAAAATAAGAAAAGAGTATAAAAATTCAGATCACCACCTCTTTTCCCTATTAAAAAGAAAAAAAAACATCTTTGGTATCACGGTGTCATCAAAAGTAAAGTCTGTTAAAATATACAATTAATTAGCTGGTAAAATGTGGTAAAAAGAAAGAAAAACAATATAAAAGTCCACTAATTTACAAAGATTGATAGAAATGTTTTGTAAAAATGGATTAAACGTGAATTTTTGCTAAATAAAACTCAATGTGGGGGTGAGTGAGGGCAATGTATGGGACAGTTTTCACTTCTGCTTCTCTATCAGTTATTGTGGGGGTCTGCAGTCAGATAAATTCCGGCTCAGACAGCACCGGACAAGAAGGTCATTTATTAACCCATCACATTTGTAATACCTGATACTGTATCTACAGGGTGGGCCATTTATATGGATACACCTAAATTAAATGGGAATGGTTGGTGATATCAACTTCCTGTTTGTGGCATATTAGTATATGGGAGGGGAGAAACTTTTCCAGATGGGTGGTGACCATGGCGGCCATTTTTTAAGTCGGCCATTTTGGATCCAACTTTATTTTTTTCAATGGGAAGAGGGTCATGTGACACATCAAACTTATTGAGAATTTCATAAGAAAAACAATGGTGTGCTTGGTTTTACTGTAACTTTATTCTTTCATTAGTTTTTTACAAGTTTATGACCACTTATAAAATGTGTTCAAAGTGCTGCCCATTGTGTTGGATTGTCAATGCAACCCTCTTCTCCCACTCTTCACACACTGATAGCAACACCGCAGAAGAAATGCTAGCACAGGCTTCCAGTATCCTTTTGTTTCAGACGCTATTGTATGTAATTTAAAGTCAATATTAAGCCCTCCAGGCTCGAGAGTACTAACTTTTTAATAGTCTCAGTGCGGTTACCACCGCTCCTATGCATGAGCACACGATCAATAATACAGAATCTCAATTCCTTTTCCGAATGACCTTTTTCGCAAAAGTGCTTAGGTACAGGTAGGTCCTTTTTTTTTTTTTTTTTTTTACGAATATCGTATCTATGTTGGTTGAGATGTGTTTTAAGATCACACGTGGTCTCACCAACATACTACTGTGGACAAGGGCATTGTAAGGGATTTTATTCTAAGGGAGAAAATCCACAATAAATATGTGATTGAAAAATCTGCAAAACAATTCAAATTTAAAAGCGACATATAAAGGAGGTTAGAAGATTCTCAATCACTATATGCCAATATTATTGAAGCACCAGCACTTTATTACTTTTATTATATTTCCAGGTGTTATATTCTCCCTGCTCTTATATATGTGTGTGGACCTCATACCGTTAATACCTCTTTATCTAGTCCCTATATATGTATTACAAACAGTGGTGGCCAAAAGTATTGGCACCCCTGCAATTCTGTCAGATAATACTCCGTTTCTTCCTGAAAATGATTGCAATCACAAATTCTTTGGTCTTATTATCTTCATTTAATTTGCTTGCAAGGAAAAAACACAAAAGAGAATGAAGCAAAAATTAAATCATTGATCATTTCACACAAAACTCCAAAAATGGGCCAGACAAAAGTATTGGCACCCTCAGCCTAATACTTGGTTGCACAACCTTGAGCCAAAATAACTGCGAACAACCGCTTCCGGTAACCATCAATGAGTTTCTTACAATGCTCTGCTGGAATTGCAGACCATTCTTTTTCGGCAAGCTGCTCCAGGTCCCTGATATTTGAAGGGTGCCTTCTCCAAACTGCCATTTTGAGATCTCTCCACAGGTGTTCTATGGGATTCAGGTCTGGACTCATTGCTGGCCACCTTAAAGGTCTCCAGTCTTTTCTCTCAAACCATTTTATAGTGCTTTTGGAAGTGTGTTTTGGGTCATTGTCCTGCTGGAAGACCCATGACCTCTGAGGGAGACCCAGCTTTCTCACACTGGGTCCTACATTATGCTGCAAAATTAGTTGGTAGTCTTCAGACTTCATAATGCCATGCACACGGTCAAGCAGTCCAGTGCCAGAGGCAGCAAAGCAACCGCAAAACATCAGGGAACCTCCGCCATGTTTGACTGTAGGGACCGTGTTCTTTTCTTTGAATGCCTCTTTTTTTTTCCTGTACACTCTATGTTGATGCTTTTGTCTCATCTGACCAGAGAACATTCTTCCAAAACATTTTAGGCTTTCTCAGGTAAGTTTTGGCAAACTCCAGCCTGGCTTTTTTATGTCTCGGAGTAAGAAGTGGGGTCTTCCTGGGCATCCTACCATACAGTCCCTTTTCATTCAGATGCCGACGGATAGTACGGGTTGACACTGTTGTACCCTCGGACTGCAGGGCAGCTTGTACTTGTTTGGATGTTAGTCGAGGTTCTTTATCCACCATCCGCACAATCTTGCGTTGAAATCTCTCGTCAATCTTTCTTTTCCGTCCACATCTAGGGAGGTTAGCCACAGTGCCATGGGCTTCAAACTTCTTGATGACACTGCGCACTGAAGACACAGGAACATTCAGGTCTTTGGAGATGGACTTGTAGCCTTGAGATTGCTCATGCTTCCTCACAATTTGGTTTCTCAAGTCCTCAGACAGTTCTTTGGTCTTCTTTCTTTTCTCCATGCTCAATGTGGTACACACAAGGACACTGGACAGAGGTTGAGTCAACTTTAATCCATGTTAACTGGCTGCAAGTGTGATTTAGTTATTGCCAACACCTGTTAGGTGCCACAGGTAAGTTACAGGTGCTGTTAATTACATGAATTAGAGAAGCATCACATGATTTTTCAAACAGTGCCAATACTTTTGTCCACCCCTTTTTTTAGGTTTGGTGTGGAATTATATCCAATTTGGCTTTAGGACAATTCTTTTTGTGATGTTTCATTGAAGACAAATTAAATGAAGAGAATAATACCAAAGAAATTGTGATTGCAATCATTTTCAGGAAGAAACTGAGTATTATCTGACAGAATTGCAGGGGTGCCAATACTTTTGGCCATCACTGTATGTAGTTGCCTATTTTTCTTACGATTTAATAAAGATTGATAAACTTTTATAAACTCCATGTCTTTAGTAAGATATTCCATGTTCGGAGTGTCCAGTTCTTTCATTGTGATTGGCCATTGGAGGCAGAAGGGCCTTTCTACATATTGTTGAATGTATTATGGCTTAATACATTATGTATTATGTATTTGTGGCACCCCGAGGTCTGGTTGCCACAGTGGCAGCAATGTCATGTCTGAGAGCAGGTGGGAGGTTCCCTGGTTGGGGACAATTAGCATGCAGCACCTCCTGCCTCAGTCCAGGGAGGGGAGAAATCTGCCCTTTATAAACTGAATCTGGGGCGGGGTTAGGGAAAACAGTCAGAGAACAGAGAGAGAACAGTTTAGCCTGGAGATAGTTCCAGAGATAGGGACAGGACAGCAGCAGGCTGAGGAGTCCCTGTAGGCAGAAGAAGAACACAAGGCCAGGAGGGGAGCTAGAAGAGCTCGTCCTGGCTAGAGACCTACAAAGCCGGACACTGGAGTCCGAGGCTGTGAGGGTTATAAGCCCAGCAGCAGAAAACCACCACACAGGGGACTTCAAGATCTCTGGCCCAAGGAAGCCCGGAGGCTCAGCTACACGAGAGGGACCACTACTGCCCTGGAGGGGTGAGAAGTACGGAAGGCCCGAGTCGCCAGTCATATGGGTGAGAACAACACGGTACACTCAGAGACGTGGGCTACCACTACACTACAGCGGGATAGCCAAGAAAGAGTGAAGTCAGCACAGTAGGCCTACAAAGTCCCCCTGACCAGCGGGATTTCCCAGTTGCTCTCAGACTGACCAGGCCTCCATTGTTAACCTGTATTCCGGATGGGTCCCTTAATACCACCAACAGTAAAGACCCTGAATTGCATGACAGACTCCGTGTGGTTACTGCTGCTCCCGCGCACCATCACCCCCAACATCCCTATTTACTGCCCTGAGGCTATACTCCTCCCGTGGGGAGTTATACTACCCTCTGCTGCACCCACAACACCAGCCTCGGCGGTCTGCCCTGCAGCGGCGGTTCACTCTGACCGCAATCCACGGGTGGCGTAGTCGGACACTCAACATATAGACTGGCCATTTGAGTTGACCACCCTGAGTCACGGAACCGGGTACCCACCACGCAAGGACTACAACCCCCAGCATCCACAAAAGGTCCGGTTCCGGGTACCCCCACGCACACACGGCCCAGGGGGCACGTCATATTAATGTGAGGTCCGTATTTTACTTTTTCATGTGAAGGAATACGATTTTTTTTATTCATCTGAGAAAAACAGATGGAACAAGGATTGTAAAAGCTGACTCGAAGACCAAACATGCATTCAGTACCCTGGAAAAAAACATGGACCTATGAGAAAAAACATGATGTGTGAAACCAGCCCAAGCAGCTTGATATCTGCACCATGAATTTACACCCTTACACCAGTTAAAAAAAACTAGGAAGGAGAAAAATAGCAAAATAAAAAATTGCAAAAATTTGAACATTTTAATAAAAGTCGAGGACTATGCGTCTCAGAATGACTAGTCGAGGCAGGTTCCCCGCGGCTTCTCTCCATCCCAAGCCCCTACGCTGACAGGTCTCCATACACACAGTGGTGCAGGTAGCAGCCACCGGGAACCTGCCTTGGACTGGTCACCTGATCGGCACAGTCCCTGGCCGGCTCTTCACAGCTTGTCTTCTTTAAAAGAGTAAAACATACACGGCTGAAATTATCCAGCCGGTGCCTGATTCATGCTGCTCCTCTCCTCCACCTCCTCCCATTACAGAATTCAGCAGCATTCCCTCTTACAGATGTGCACTCAGCTGTACACAGACATAAATGAGGAATCAGAGGAGCGCCTCCTGCAGGAGCAGGAGGGGATTACACCCAAGTTATTTCCACCCTGGGCTTAGCTCTCTCCGGCTGTGTATACTGGCAGCACAGAAGTACACGGCACCGTCCTCTATGGCGGAGACGTTTAGGGTCAGGGTGGAATTGTAGACCGAGGGCCTGTGTAGGGACCACCTCTTATAGTCGTTCTCCATGTCCTCAGAGTTCACGTTTATGGAATGCACCATGAGCTTCAGTCCTTGCTCCGGCTTCTGCTGGTACCAGAACATGTTGTAGTAGGTGCTCTCATCCTGTCTACATCTCAGCTCCACTTTCTCCTTAGTCTTCACTATCAGAAGCTTCTGCTCCTGATCCACGAGAACCGCGCCGCAGCCTGACGGGGACAGAAGGAAAGGAGGATAGACTGGGGAGCAGCCGAAACTGATACCAGGAGCTGACAATCCACAGAAGATATATCTCCCTGATCCCAGGAGCTGGCAATCCACAGAAGTTATATCTCCCTGACCCCAGGAGCTGACAATCCACAGAAGTTATATCTCCCTGACCCCAGGAGCTGACAATCCATCCACCGCAGTGATATCACCCTGACCCCAGGAGCTGACAATTCACCCACAGCAGTAATACCCAGGAGCTGACAATCCATAGCAGTTATATCTCCCTGACACCAAGAGCTGACAATCCATCCACAGAAGTAATATCTCCCTGACCCCAGGAGCTGACAATCCATCCACAGCAGAAATATCTCCCTGACCCCAGGAGCTGACAATCCATCCACAGCAGTGATATCCCCCTGACACCAGGAGCTGACAATCCACAGACGTTATATCTCCCTGACCCCAGGAGCTGACAATCCATCCACCGCAGTTATATCTAACCTGACACCAGGAGCTGACAATCCATCCACAGCAGAAATATCTCCCTGACCCCAGGAGCTGACAATCCATCCACAGCAGAAATATCTCCCTGACCCCAGGAGCTGACAATCCATCCACAGCAGTGATATCCCCCTGACACCAGGAGCTGACAATCCACAGACGTTATATCTCCCTGACCCCAGGAGCTGACAATCCATCCACACCTCTGTTTATTGATGACTTACTTGGAAGAAGGGTAAATGAAGAAAGAAGCAGGAGTAGGATCCTCATCATCTCCAGATGATTGATCTTCTCTGTATAATTTATGTATTTCTATAAGGAGAGTTTCCGAATTCGCACTCACACGATAGGGGCTGAGGATTTTGGCGTCTGACTCTTTACTCTGATTGGTGGTCGCCACTTCCTATTATTGTAAATTTACGTTTCCTGTTCTGTTTAACCCCTTGTGTTCCTTTGTCATGATTTTTACATGTACTGGAATTTGAGGCTGTGAGCGGCGATTCCCAGACATCGATCATCCTGCCCCTCCTCTTACTGTCAGTCTGTCAGTCTCCACCTCAGTTCTCTACGGTGATGTCTCTCCTGGTCCTTTCAAAGAAAAGACGTCTGATGCACAAAAATATAAGAACCCGATTATTTCTTCTACAGTTTTCTGAGGCTTCGTTCACATCAGTGTTCGATGCTTTATTAGCCAAAAACGGGAAAAAAAGCCTTAAAAAAAATAGCGCATCCTGAGGCAATAATGTTTCTATTAAAGTGAAGGACATATGACGGCAGCTCCTCGGACCCCATCACAGTCAACGTGGTCAGTCGGATTCTGTTGGTTTTCATAGTTTGACAAATCCATCAACTTCACTTTTTCTGTTCTTTTAATAAAAGAGGGAAATGAAACTAGGGGCACAAATATGATCCCGACGAGATCGACATTTCACTTGAAATCCACTAAAATAAAATGTGACAGTTTTTTTGGCTGAACTTGTGCCAGAAATTGTAACTGAAAAGTGTCGAGAGAAGCAGAAAAGTAAAGCTCACGTATGGGGCGACATTATTCTACAAGCCTTCAATAGATTGTTTTTTAAAATCCTTCACTAGAGATGAGCCAATCAATTCGAGGAGAATCAAATTTGCTTCTAATTCCATTAAAAGAAATTGATTTTCCAGAACTCAAATATTTTGTAATTAAATTTGCTCAAATCCAGTAAAATGGCGGCTCCTTTGCAATAATCTTTTTAGGGGTGGAGAAGAGACAAAGAATAAAAAGAAACCTTGTATTGACCTCTCCCATCACCTGTTCAGACGCTGCATCTCCTCAGCCAGCTCACTTCCTCACAGCTTCTCCGCCTCTGCCGGTTTACGTTCTCGCAGCTTCTCCACCGGCTCTCTTTCTCGCAGCTCCTCCACCGATTCTCTTTCTTGCAGCTCCTCCACCGATTCTCTTTCTTGCAGCTCCTCCGCTGGCTCACTTCCTCACAGCTCCTTTGTAGGCTCATTTCCTCGCAACTCCTCTGGCATCTCCCTGCCTTGCAACTCCTCCACCAGCTCCCTTCCTCGCAACTCCTCCACCAGCTCCCTTCCTAGCAGTTTCTTCGGCATCTCCCTTCCTCGCAACTCCTCCGCCAGCTCCCTTCCTTGCAGCTCCTCCACCTGCTCTTTTCTTCGCAGCTGCTCCACCGGCTCCCTTCCTAGCAGCTTCTCCGGCGTCTCCCTTCCACGCAGCTCCTCCACCATCTCCATTCCTCGCAACTCCTCCGCCAGATCCCTTCCTTGCAGCTTCTCCATCATGCTCCCTTCCTCGCAACTCCTCCGCCAGCTTCCTTCCTTGCAGCTCCTCCACCTGCTCCTTTCCTCGCAGGTCTTCCACCGGCTCCTTTCCCAGCAGCTTCTCCGGCATCTCCCTTCCTCGCAACTACTCCGCTGGCTCCCTTCCTTCCAGCTTTTCCATCCTGCTCCCTTCCTCGCAGCTCCTTCTCTGGCTCCCTTCCTCGGAGCTCCTCCGCTGGCTCCCTTCCTTGCAGCTCCTACATTGGCTCCCTTCCTCGCGACTCCTGCGCTGGCTCCCTTCTTCACAGCTCCTCCACCGGCTCACTTCCTCACAGCCCCTCCGCCGGCTTACTTCCTCGCAGCTTCTCTGCCATCTCCCTTCCTCACAGCTCCTCCACCGGCTTACTTCCTCACAGCTCCTCCACCGGCTCCTTTTCTTGCAGCTCCTCTGCCGGCTCACTTTCTAGCAGCTTCTTTGCTGTCTCCATTCCTCACAGCTCCTCCGCCGGCTCCCTTCCACGCAGCTCCTCCACCGGCTCCCTTCCTCGCAGCTCCTCCGCTGGCTCCCTTCCTCGCAGCTCCTACATTGGCTCCCTTCCTCGCAGCTTCTCCCCCATATCCCTTCCTCACAGCTCCTACGCTGGCTCCCTTCCTCCCAGCTCCTCCACCGGCTCCCTTCCTCGCAGCTCCTCCGCTGGCTCCCTTCCTCACAGCTCCTCCCCCGGCTCCCTTCCTCGCAGCTTCTCCGCCATCTCCCTTCCTCGCAGCTCCTCCGCTGGCTCCCTTCCTCGCAGCTCCTTCATTGGCTCCTTTCCTCACAGCTCCTCTACCGGCTCCCTTCCTCACAGCTCCTCCACAGGCTCCCTTCCTCGCAGCTCCTACATTGGCTCCCTTCCTCGCAACTCCTCCGCCGGCTCACTTCTTCACAGCTCCTCCGCCGGCTCACTTCCTCACAGCCCCTCCGCCGGCTTACTTCCTCGCAGCTCTTCCACCGGATCACTTCCTCCCTTCTTTCCTCTGGCTCTGGTCTTCTCTTCCATCTTCCCTCTTTGATGCCTCCGGCACTGACTAGACCTCGAGTGATGTTATGACATCATGGAGCAAAGCACGTCATGACTTCACATGAGGACTAGTGAGCTCTCGAGGCACCGAAGAGTGAAGAAGACTGAAGCCAGAGGGAGGAAATGAACCAAAGGAGAACTGGTCATGGAGCTGCGGTGTCGGTACAGGTGAGGGGCGAGGTGTGTGTAATACTTTTTTTATTTTTTAACTCCTCTGTTTATTACGCTTTAGGATCTGGAGAGATCTTAGGTCATAAAAAATAACTTTAAAGGCAATTTATTTATTGACACAAATCACCCAAATTTGAGCAAATATGGAGCTGTTTTGCTCATTTTTTTTATCATTGACAGTTCACTCCGTTCACCATAAATCTGTCAACATCTAGTTATGAGCTGTGAATTAGATACATAGTGTCTCTGCTATTATTTGTATGTATTTATTTTTCTTTTTATTCTTTACTAAGCAGATCGCCGCCCCCTGCAGGAGCAAGAGGGGATGACACCCAGGTTATTACCACGCTGGGCTCAGCTCTCTCCGGCTGTGCATACTGGCAGCACAGAAGTACACGGCTCCATCTTCTATGGCGGAGACTTTGGCTGAGGCTTTTAGTGTCAGGTTGGACTCGTGGACCGTGGGCCTCTTTAGGGACCACCTCTGCTTATAGTCGTTCTCTATGTCCTCCGAGTTTGCTCCTGTTGAATACACCATGAGCTTCAGTCCTTGCCCCGGTTTCTGCTGGTACCAATACATGCTTAAATAATCATTCTGATCCTGTTTGCATCTCAGCTCCAGTTTATCCTCAGATTTCACAATCTGTAAAGTCTCATACTGCTCCACTTTCACCGCACTGCAGACTGAGGAAAAAAAGGGGTTAATTATCAAAAACTCCAATAATATCAATATATATACCAAAGATCCCTGGTCCCTGACCGGTGACCCCCCTATAAACTCCAAATCCAATACTGAAGTCCTAAAGTCCCAGAATAATCTTCATTATCTGGCATAGGATTATTTTGCTTTATTAGTAAGTTCTCTGCACCATCAGACACCAGACTAATGGACTTCAGCAGGAAAATTTTCTACAGAATTTGTTAATAAAAACTTACATGGAAGGAAAGAAAATGCAGAGAGAAGCAGGAGAGGAATCCTCATCATCTCACCCCCAGGAGATGGATCCGATCTGTAGGATGTACAGTACTATAGGGCTGCGGCTCCTTGTGTGTATGAACCGTCCTTTCTTCTTCTCTCAGCAGGAGGGATTAGTGGTTGTCATCAGTTGTTGCTCTTTTACATCAATTTCCTGGTTTTTGTCAGCAATTTAACCCTTGTTTTTCCAGGGTGATCAATGTATAACAAGGAGGAATGTGGATAAAGCAATAAGAGCCACAGTATTGTAAGGAGATGGACATACTGCCCATGTTCCCCCTTGAAGTCATATGTATTGTTGTAGTGTATTCTAATGTGTAATGTGTATTGTGACATGCATTATTGGTGATAGTGTTGTGTTCTGCCCGACAGTAGGGAGTGTTGGGCTTAATGTTTGGGATTAGCCCAGACTGGGGGGGGGGGTTAAAGTGAAGGGACAGAGACAGCTTCCTGTCAAGATATTAGATAGGGCCCAGAGTGCATTAAATGTTGACCTATGGTCTGACTAGTGAGCAGAGCCACATGACGAGGGTGTCCCTGACAAGAGCGGAGACCGAGGCAGTAGATAGTGTGATCCTGAGTAAAGAGAGAAAGGGAAAGAGAGAAGTGACCGAAGGATGGAGTGATGCACTGGAGATGGGTCTTGGGACAGGGCACATAGCAGAATGTACCCGAGTTTATAACTCCGAGAGGTAACGGGCCAAGACGGAACAGGGAATGTAAGGGGAAGAGAGTGGGTGGGAGTCCCAAGGCTTCAGAAGCAGAGAAGCTAAGTACCATATTGCCATAGTTCTCTTAAGAGGGAAGAGGATGGGGAACCATGGGTTGAGAATTGGGCTTTCACTTAATGGACTGTAATACTGAGCTGGGTAGTGGTGATGATTAGAGATGAGCGGTGTTCGACTAGAACTGTTCGCCAATCTCAAATTCGAGCTGTTTTGGGCGGTGTTCGAGTTGTTCGACGAACCCGAACGATTTGCAAAAAATTCGGCTGTTCGAGGTTATGTTCGATAACTGTTCATGCACCAAAAGCGTGTCCTGCATGTCTGGCATTTAGAGCACCAATCATGCAGGGATTGTCTGCCACTCACTGTAATGCCACAGCCATGGTGGTTGTGGCATTACAGCGATTGCCCAAATCGATGGGAACTGTGCTCACAGTGAAACATGAAAAGCCGGCATTTCAGCAGCGGCATACACCGGTACCCGACAATTTAGAATAGAAGGAATAGAGAATCACACATAGATTAGATAGATAGAAACATGTCAGTCACATATATAAGAAGTACAGTGACAGTGTTGATTACTGTACTTGCCATTTAGTGTAAAGGATTTATTAAAAAAAATAATAGTGTTTTCATGCACTGTCTCTTTAAAAAAGCCGGCCGGCAATTCAGCAGCGGTACCCGACAATTTAGAATGGAAGGAATAGAGCATCACACATAGATTAGATAGATAGAAACATGTCAGTCACATATATATGAAGTACAGTGACAGTGTTGATTACTGTACTTGTCATTTAGTGTTAAAATAAAGGATTTATTTAAAAAAAAAATTGGCGTGGGGTTCCCCATAATTTTAGGCTCTAGCGGAGGTTAAGCAGACGGCTGGGGCAGATGTTTGAAGCCTGGGAAGGGGTAATACCCACGGAGCTTCCCAGGCTACTAATATCAGCCCCCAGCTGAATGCCTAGCCTTTACTAGCTATTAAAATGGGGGACCCCCCAAAAAATTGACGTGGGGTCCCCCCTATTTTAATAGCTAGCAAAGGCTAGGCAGACAGCTGGGGCTGATATTAATAGCCCAGGAAGGGTGCCATGAATATTGGCCCCCTCCCAGGCTAGAAACACCAGCCGTCAGCCGCCCCAGAAATGGCACATCCATAGGATGCGCCAATTCTGGCACTTAGCCTCGCTCTTCCCACTGCCCTGTAGCGGTGGCAGTGGGGTAATAGGGCTGGGGTTGATGTCAGCTTATAATGCCAGCTGACATCAAGCCCAGGTTAGTAATGGAGAGGCGTCTATAAGACACCCCCATTACTAACCCCATAGTCAAAGTTAAAAAAAAACACAAACACCCAGAATAAAGTCCTTTAATTGAAATAAAGACACAATTCTTTATTGTTCTAAATTAAACCATACTTACAATCACGCCCATTCCAGCTGAAGCCAACGATCCCCTGCAATAAAAGAAAAATAATAAAGCAACATAATCCTTACCTTTCCATGGTTCCCATGACAGCTTCAGCTCTGCTACATCGAGATGACAGGCTGGACCGCAGCAGAAAGCTGCCATCCAGCCTGTCATCCCGCAGACACTGAGAAGCGCAGGCATGCTTGCGCTCCTCAGCGTCTCTCTGTGACGGCATCCAGATGAGCCGAGTTCATGTCCAATGAACTCGGCTCACCTCATGCACGTCACTGACAGCGTGGGAAAATTCTCACGCTGAAGCGCTGAGTGCAGGAGAATTCTCCCACGCTGTCAGTGACGTGCAAAAGGTGAGCTCATGTCCAATGAACTCAGCTCACCTCATGCACGTCACTGACAGCGTGGGAAAATTCTCCTGCACTCAGCGCTTCAGCGTGAGAATTCTCCCACGCTGAAGCGCTGAGTGCTGGAGAATTTTCCCACGCTGTCAGTGACGTGCATGAGGTGAGCCGAGTTCATTGGACATTAACTCGGCTCATCTGGATGCCCTCACAGAGAGACACTGTGGAGCGCAAGCATGCCTGCGCTTCTCAGTGTCTACGGGATGACAGGCTCGATGGCAGCGTTCTGCTGCGGTCCATCCTGTCATCTCGATGTAGCAGAGCTGAAGCTGTCATGGGAACCATGGAAAGGTAAGGATGATGTTGCTTTATTATTTTTCTTTTATTTCAGGAGATCGTTGGCTTCAGCTGGAATGGGCGTGACGGTAAGTATGGTTTAATTTAGAACAATAAAGAATTGTGTGTTTATTTCAATTAAAGGACTTTTTTCTGGGTGTTGTGTTTTTTTTAAATACTTTACTAGAAATTCATGGTGGTCATGTCTAATATTGGCGTGACCCCATGAATTTCGGGCTTAGGGCCAGCTGATAATGCCAAGCTGGCCCTAACCCCTTTATTACCCAGTGAGCCACTGCATCAGGGCCCTGGATGAGTTGGGTACAGCGCCAGAAGATGGCGCTTCTATGAGCGCGCCATTTTCCGGGGTGGCTGCGGACTGCAATTTGCAGCGGGGGTGGCCCAGAAAGCTTGGGCCTCCCTGCGCTGCAAATTCCAGCCCCCAGCTGCCTAGTTGTACCTGGCTGGACACAAAAACAGGGCGAAGCCCCACGTCAATTTTCTTTAAATTATTTCATGAAATAATTAAGAAAAAAAGGCCTTCCCTATATTGTTGTGTCCGGCCAGGTACAAATAGGCAGCTGGTGGTTGGGGGCAGCCCGTTCCTGCCTGCTGTACCTGGCTGGACACAAATATAGTGCGAAGCCCCACGTCAATTTTTTTTTAATTATTTCATGAATTTCCTGAAATAATTAAAAAATAATTGCCCTGGGGCTTCGCACTATATTTGTGTCCAGCCAGGTACAGCAGGCAGGAACGGGCTGCCCCCAACCACCAGCTGCCTATTTGTACCTGGCCGGACACAGCAATATAGAGAAGGCATTTTTTTCTTAATTATTTCATGAATTTCATGAAATAATTAAAAAAAAAAATACATGGGGCTTCGCCCTATTTTTGTGTCCAGCCAGGTACAACTAGGCAGCTGGGGGCTGGAATCTGCAGCGCACTTTCTGTCCCGCCCCCCCCCGCTGCAAATTGCAGTCCGCAGCCACCCCGGAAAATGGCGCGCTCATAGAAGCGCCATCTTCTGGCGCTGTACCCAACTCATCCAGGGCCCTGGTGCGGTGGCTCACTGGGTAATAAAGGGGTTAGGGCCAGCTTGGTATCATCAGCTGGCCCTAAGCCCAAAATTCATGGGGTCACGCCAATATTAGACATGACCGCCATGAATTTCTAGTAAAGTATTTAAAAAAAACACAACACCCAGAATAAAGTCCTTTAACTGAAATAAACACACAATTCTTTATTGTTCTAAATTAAACCATACTTACCATCACGCCCATTCCAGCTGAAGCCAACGATCTCCTGCAATAAAAGAAAAATAATAAACCAACATCATCCTTACCTTTCCATGGTTCCCATGACAGCTTCAGCTCTGCTACATCGAGATGACTGGCTGGACCGCAGCAGAACGCTGCCATCCAGCCTGTCATCCCGCAGACACTGAGAAGAGCAGGCTTGCTTGCGCTCCTCAGTGTCTCGCTGTGACGGCATCCAGATGAGCCGAGGTCATGTCCAATGAACTCGGCTCACCTCATGCACGTCACTGACAGCGTGGGAAAATTCTCACGCTGAAGTGCTGAGTGCAGGAGAATTCTCCCACGCTGTCAGTGACGTGCATGAGGTGAGCTCATGTCCAATGAACTCAGCTCACCTCATGCACCTCACTGACAGCGTGGGAAAATTCTCCTGCACTCAGCGCTTCAGCGTGAGAATTCTCCCACGCTGTAAGTGACGTGCATGAGGTGAGCTGAGATCATTGGACATGAACTCACCTCATGCACGTCACTGACAGCGCTTCAGCGTGAGAATTTTCCCACGCTGTCAGTGACGTGCATGAGGTGAGTTCATGTCCAATGATCTCAGCTCACCTCATGCACGTCACTGACAGCGTGGGAAAATTCTCCTGCACTCAGCGCTTCAGCGTGAGAATTCTCCCACGCTGAAGCGCTGAGTGCAGGAGAATTTTCCCACGCTGTCAGTGACGTGCATGAGGTGCGCCGAGTTCATTGGACATGACCTCGGCTCATCTGGATGCCGTCACAGCGAGACACTGAGGAGCGCAAGCATGCCTGCGCTTCTCAGTGTCTGCGGGGTGACAGGCTGGATGGCAGCGTTCTGCTGCGGTCCAGCCTGTCATCTCGATGTAGCAGAGCTGGAGCTGTCCTGGGAACCATCGAAAGGTAAGGATGATGTTGGTTTATTATTTTATTTTTATTACAGGAGATCGTTTGCTTCAACTGGAATGGGCGTGACGGTAAGTATGGTTTAATTTAGAACAATAAAGAATTGTGTGTTTATTTCAATTAAAGGACTTTATTCTGGGTGTTTGTGTTTTTTTTTACTTTCACTATGGGGTTAGTAATGGGGGTGTCTTATAGACGCCTCTCCATTACTAACCTGGGCTTGATGTCAGCTGGCATTATAAGCTGACATCAACCCCAGCCCTATTACCCCACTGCCACCCCTACAGGGCAGTGGGAAGAGCGAGGCTAAGTGCCAGAATTGGCGCATCCTATGGATGCGCCATTTCTGGGGCGGCTGACGGCTGGTGTTTCTAGCCTGGGAGGGGGCCAATATTTATGGCACCCTTCCTGGGCTATTAATATCAGCCCCCAGCTGTCTGCCTAGCCTTTGCTAGCTATTAAAATAGGGGGGACCCCACGTCATTTTTTTTGGGGGGGTCCCCCATTTTAATAGCTAGTAAAGGCTAAGTATTCAGCTGGGGGCTGATATTAGTAGCCTGGGAAGCTCCATGGGTATTACCCCCTTCCCAGGCTTCAAACATCTGCCCCAGCCGTCTGCTTAACCTCCGCTAGAGACTAAAATTATGGGGAATCCCACGCCAATTTTTATTTTAATAAATCCTTTATTTTAACACTAAATGACAAGTACAGTAACCAACACTGTCACTGTACTTATTATAAATGTGACTAACATGTTTCTATCTATCTAATCTATGTGTGATGCTCTATCTTTCTGTTATAAATTGTCGGGTACAGATGCTGAATTGCCGGCCGGCTTTTTTAAAGAGACGGTGCATGAAAACACTATTATATGTTTAAATAAATCTTTTACACTAAATGACAAGTACAGTAAGCAACACTGTCACTGTACTTCATATATATGTGACTGACATGTTTCTATCTATCTAATCTATGTGTGAAGCTCTATTCTTTCTGTTCTAAATTGTAGGGTACCGCTGCTGAATTGCCGGCCGGCTTTTTTAAAGAGACGGTGCATGAAAACACTAATATTTTTTTTAATAAATCCTTTACACTAAATGGCAAGTACAGTAATCAACACTGTCACTGTACTTCTTATATATGTGACTGACATGTTTCTATCTATCTAATCTATGTGTGATTCTCTATTCCTTCTATTCTAAATTGTCGGGTACCGCTGCTGAATTGCCGGCCGGCTTTTTTAAAGAGACGGTGCATGAAAACACTAATATTTTTTTTAATAAATCCTTTACACTAAATGACAAGTGCAGTAACCAACACTGTCACTGTGCTTCTTATATGTGTGACTGACATGTTTCTATCTATCTAATCTATGTGTGATGTTCTATTCCTTCTTGTCTAAATTGTCGGGTACCGGTGTATGCCGCTGCTGAATTTGCCGGCCGGCTTTTTTAAAGACAGTGTCTTCTGAGCAGTTTGTCAGCTTTTGGACACCTTTGCAGGTGTTTTCTATGTGTTTCTATGTGTTTTTGTTTGCCTGCCATTGGTTTTAACGGTGTTCGACGGTGTTCTAAGGTGTTCGACGAACAGTTCCTCGAACATCCCGGTGTTCGACGAACCGAACCGAACACTACGGGGGTGGCTCAACACTAGTGATAATATAGGACTGAAGTGAGACAGAATTGAGTCATTCTGACAAGGACAAGAAGAATGTATGTGAAGCTGCTGAAGATGCTCCGCGTGTTAAAGGAAACATTCGTGAAGCTATACACACGGTATCTACTGTACATAGTTCCTACCAAGTTGATGTTTAGTAAAAGACTGTTTATTGTTGAGTGGTGGTCTTCCTCACTGAACTTTACTACACCTGGTCCTGTAAGGGTGTAGTGCCCCTATAAGCACAAATCCACAACCACCACTATATCACCAAATAAGGAGCTAAAATACTCAAAGAGTCCATTAATTCTAATATATCACTGACTTGAGTGGACTAGCTAGATATAATCTAAGTTTTATTTAAAATCTTAAAATGATGAATATTGGTGATAGCTTCTCAGGGCTGGAGCTTGGTTATAAGCGTGGCAAATGAAAAATATGGGTGCGAGCGTCTCACGCTCATGTTAGTGGACTTTTTGAGTATTTTAGGTCCTCATTTGGTGATATACTGTAGTTAAACAAGCTCCACTCCCACAGTTTGGTAATCAGCAGGCAGTATTCTCATGCCCTAATGTATGAGTAGCTAGGTATGGGTTATGCTGGTGGCTCTGACAGTGACCAGATAGTGCAAATGATTTACCTGCTGCAAATGCAGATCTCAAACTTTTCTTCCTGGGAGACAAAAATCTTGGTGGTTACACAATACAGGGTAAGTTCCAGATACAGGGATACAGTTCACAGGCTTGATGGTTACACTCCGTAAAGGCTCAGATGCATGATAGTGCACCTCTGTCTGAACTGGAACCATGATACCCAGGACAGCGGACATTGGCGATTCTCACTCCTTACACTCGCAGACCATTTGCTGAGCAGCAGACACCACCTTACATTCCTCCTACAACAACAGGGCCCCTTCCTTCCATCCTGGGCCCTTTTCTGTAATAATTACACCTGTCCTGTAATAGTGTCCCTCGTCCTCTACCCCTTCTTGATACAATCTCCTCCATCCTATTATAATGTCCCTTGTCCTGGGCCTCCTCCTGTTATAATATCCCCATTCTGGGACCCTTCCTGGTATAATGGTCCCCATCTTGAGCCCCTTCCCGTAATAATGTCCCCCATACTGGGCCCATTCCTGGTATAATGTCCCTCATCCTGGGCCCCTTCCTTGTATAATGTCTCCATTCCTGGTATAATGTGCCCAATCCTGGCCCCTTCCTGTAACAATGTATCATGCAATCATAGACCCCTTCCTGGAATAATGTCCCCTATCCTGCATGTAGCTGACTTAGGCATGCCAACCATGATAGGCATGCCAACATCAGTGCCAGGTGATTGGTTGGCGGCATATATTGCAGTGCAGGGAGTCAGCGGGTCTCTATGGCGCAATGTGCTTCAGCTGAATGCGAGTCCTCAGATGCGCATTCAGCTGACATAGGGGCCTCCCGCACAGGCCTATCGTGTTCTCGCTCCCTCTTGGATTGCGATTGTTAAACCCCTGGGTGGAGGACATGTTGTCTACTTTGCTTTGCCATGCTAGTTGCAACTTTGCCCCTTGTTCCCATGCTTTGGCACCACCCATCTATGAACTGCAGGTCAGACAGACCTGACCCATCTATGTATTACTCCCATTATTTCAATGGCCGGCATGCAATTCTACATGTCGCCTTTAGTGGTAGCTGTAGGAAAAATGTATGGCTGAACAATGCCATGGCTCCTCCCAATGATCACAGCTGGTTGCTGGAGGTCACAGATGCCAGACCCCTGACAATCATCGAATCGCTATTTGGTTTCTATATATTAGATTCTGGCATTAAACTACATGAATTTCTGTTTTCAATGTCCCTTATTAACCCCTTAATGAGCACTGTATATAAAACCAGGAGTGGGTGACAAATACAGAAGTGGTGACGAGTTTCTATTATAATTTTCCTCTCATTGTTTCACTCCTGATTTTGGCTACAAATACTGACCAAATACTGAACGTGTGAACGTGGCCTCAGGCTGTCTGGTAGACAATGATGCCTGGGACGACAAAAGAAGTGCAATTAAGTTTATTAATAATAATAATAATAATAATAATAAAAAAGACACTGACACCCCCAAAAAAAGTTTCTATTCTTTAAGCAGTTCATCATAAAAAAAAATGTATATTTGGTAAAGCCACAATGGTAATTTTTTGTAGAAAAAGTAAAATTGTTATTTTCAGCACATGTTACACAATGAAAAGAATATTACATAAATATTGGTGGAATTTATTATTTATTCACATTTTTTCAGCATTTCAGCATGTTCATAATATTTGCCCCAAAATGGCGCCAAGAAAAGCTGTAACCTGTCAAATAAAGTCCTCAATTGAATATAAAAGAAGAACACAAAAGTTAACAGTTACGTCTCGCAGGATGAAGCAACACAAAACTTTTTTTTCCATTTTTTTTTATTGTACAAAGGTACGAAATGTAAATGTGTTTATTTATTTGGTGCTGTCGTATTCACACCATTTTTGTAGAATAAATCAAGACCAACTTTATATTACAGCTCCCCGGTAAACAGTGAATTAGAAAAATGTAAAAAAACAATGGTGCCATTAAAAAAAACTTATTCCCCCCCAAAAAAAGTTTTTTTCTTATTCTTCTACCGAATGGGTTAAAAATTAATCAATAGTTCATCAATACCCCAAAGTGGAGCGATCGAAAAAAAAAAGTCTATCTGCAACTATATCGATAAAATAGAATAAAAGTGCGAGACAATAATAAAAATAATATATAAAAATTTCTTGGTTCTTAAACAAGTGGAATTAAGAGGATAGCAACCCATTTTTATTAAGGGGTTAATGGGCAGGATAATAAACCTGTCTGCAGAATGTGGCCCCCTGCAGGATGAGGAGGGGATTACACCGAGGTTATTACCACCCTGGTGGCTGTGTATACTGGCAGTACAGAAGTACGCTGCTCCATCCTCTATGGCGGAGACGTTTAGGGTCAGGGTGGAATTGTAGACCGAGGGTCTGTGTAGGGACCACCTCTTCTTATAGTCGTTCTCCATGTCCTCAGAGTTCACGTTTATGGAATGCACCATGAGCTTCAGTCCTTGCTCCGGCTTCTGCTGGTACCAGAACATGTTGTAGTAGGTGCTCTCATCCTGTCTACATCTCAGCTCCACTTTCTCCCCAGTCTTCACCATCAGAAGCTTCTGCTCCTGATCCACGAGAACCGCGCCGCAGCCTGACGGGGACACAAGGGGTTAATGAGGTCTGATAATTGATCGGTATACGGCGTTTTGTGATTTTTACACTGCTGAGATACTCCGGCTTAGATACATGAGATACATTTTAGATGGTTTGGATCACAGCTTACGTGGTAGGACATATCCCAGGAGCAGAAGTAGAATTCTCATCATCTCACTGACAAAGGCTATGATGGCTGTCTGCGTCTCGGGGGACGGGACGCCGAGGTCGCGCTCATTTCCTGTTTCCTCCTAGTCAAAAGGCAAATGTGCAGCACAGACAGAAAAGTCTTCTCTTCTATCTATCCATTTCTCTGTGACACCTTTTCTGTAGAGATCCATTGTCATGAGAAATCCAGTGTAGAAGCCATATGCAAATCAAGCTGGAAGTGCTCTGGGGGCGTGTCAACACACTTGGAAGAGGCCGTCCTAGTGCACTGACACACCTCCAGTGTACTTCTTGCCTGATTTGCATATGTCATATGTCTGTCACGAGGCTATTGTTCCTCCATCTGAGAACAGCTTGATGTAGTGACAGAGACCCAGATTCCAGTGATATATCACTTACTGGGCTGCTTGCTGTGGTTTTGATAAAGTCACTGCTTTCACTGCTGGAGAACCAGCGGTTCTCTCAGTGCTGAGCTGTATATAACCCCGCCCACATCACTGATTGGCCACTTTCTGTGTACACTGTGCATAGGCAGAAAGCAGCCAATCAGTGGTGGGGCAGGGTTGAACTACATGACAGTAGGTTTACTAGTCCTCTAGTGATAATCTCCTGCTGATAAAACAGTGATTTTATGAAAACTACTTCAAGCAGCCCAGTGAGTGACACATCGCTGGAATCAGGGTCTCGGTCTCTGCATCATGCTGTTCTCAGATTAGGTGGCAAAAACTTGGTGACAAATTTCCTTTATGGAAAAAAAACAAGGTATATTTAATGTGAAGAGTAAGAGTATAGTCTATACAGCAGGAATGTAGTTTAAAATTAATGTATTCAGACGATTGCAAACATCTTGGCGACCACAGTGGCTGCTGCACTCTATGGCATTTGGATAGATAGATGGAGATAGATAGATATATAGATAGATAGATCACATAACCTGGAGCAGTTAAACGACATGACTTGTTCATTCACAGAGCAGTTTCCTATACTTGAAAAGAAAGGTCACCTTGTGGTGGCCGGTGGGCTCTCATGAATTGGCCAATTTGTACCTTAATTTTATAAGTATATTCTACAGCATATAGCAGTGATGACATCCTAATGTCATTAATTCAGTTTTTGCAGACATCTTGATGCACACAAAGGACGATTCATCAAGCAATTTATACTAGTTTTCTGGTGTAAAATTGAAATGTTGCAAAATTTATGTGCAACTCATTGCAATTTTTATGTTAGCCCCACCCCATCTCTGCCAACTTTTTTGGAAACTGACCGGAGTTCCTCCACAAATGGGCATGGATGAACGACCCTTATAAATTCACAAGAATACACACAGCAAAAATGTCATAAATTCCAACAGCAATGTACAACAATCAAGGTCCGGAGCAACATTTCTTTATGTAGCACACAGCAGATACAAATGTGCCAAATACATGAATAGGTGGATGATTATTAAAGAAATTGTCACATCTTATTCCAGTGCTCCCTTCTTTAAGACTATAGTCAGGGCTGCCACCAGGAATTTCAGGGCCTCATACTGGCAAAATTTTCGGGCCCCCTTGAGACTTCGCCCAGACTCCACCCCAGCTCTGCCTCCACCCCTCGAACCTTCCACAGTCCCACCATCCACTCTTGGAAAACCTCCATTCTGCACCCTGTTCTCACCAATCACACATTAACAGTTCCCATCGAACACCATATCACATACTGTGGGGAAAAGGAGTAAGGAGAGAATGGAAAGGTCTGTAATCTAAAAATAAAAAACAGAAAGTCACATTGTATGATTTTTAAATAATTAAATTGCATATTATTGTATGAAATAAGTATTTGATCACCTACCAACCAGCAAGAATTCTGGCTCTCACAGACCTGTTAGTTTTTCTGTAAGCAGCTCTCGTACTCTGCACTCATTATCTGTATTAATTGCACCTGTTTGAACTCGTTACCTGTATAAAAGACACCTGTCCACACACTCAATCATACTCCAACCTCTCCACCATGGCCAAGACCAAAGAGCTGTCTAAGGACACCAGGGACAAAATTGTAGACCTGCACAAGGCTGGGATGGACTACAGGACAATAGGCAAGCAGTTTGTTGAGAAGGCAACAACTGTTGGCACAATTATTAGAAAATGGAAGAAACACAAGATGACTGTCAATCTTCCTCGGTCTGGGGCTCCATGCAAGATCTCGCCTCGTGAGGTAAGGATGATTCTGAGATAGGTCAGGAATCAGTCCAGAACTGCACGGGAGGATCTAGTCAATGACCTGAAGAGAGCTGGAACCACAGTCTCAAGCATTACCATTAGTAACACACTAAGCCATCATGGATTAAAATCATGCAGGGCATGCAAGGTCCCCCTGCGCACGCCAGCACATGTCCAGGCTCGTTTGAAGTTCGCCAATGACCATCTGGATGATCCAGAGGAGGCATGGGAGAAGGTCATGTGGTCAGATGAGACCAAAATAGAACTTTTTGGTATCAACTCAAGTCGCCGTATTTGTAGGAAGAAGATGGATGAGTACAACCCTAAGAACACTGTCCCAACCATGAAGCGTGGTGGGGGAACCATCATACTTCTGGGGGTGCTTTTCTGCAACGTTGACAGGACGACTGCACCGTACTGAAAGGTGGATGGATGGGGTCGTGTATCGTGAGAATTTGGCCAGCAACCTCCTTCCCTCAGTAAGAGCATTGAAGATGGGTCGTGGCTTGGTCTTCCACCATGACAATGACCCAAAACATACAGCTAGCGCAACTAAGGAGTGGCTCTGTAAGAAGCATTTCAAGGTCCTGGAGTGGCCTAGCCAGTCTCCAGACCTGAACCCAATAAAATATCTTTGGAGGAAGATGAAACTCAATGTTGTCCAGCGACAGCCACAAATCCTCAAGAACTACAGGAATTGTCTGAATTCTGTAATTACAAACAAAAGTTTCAATGCCAAATATTAAGTTCTGATTTTCTATTGTATTAAATACTTATTTCATGCAATAAAATGCAAATTAATTATGTAAAAATCATACTATGTGATTTTATGGATTTTTTTTAGACTCTGTCTCTCACAGGTGAAGTGTACCTACGATAAAAATTACAGATCTCTCCATTCTTTGTAGGTGGGAAAACTTGCAAAATTGGCAGCAGATCAAATACTTATTTTTCCCACTGTACATTGTAAGAGAATGAGAAGTCCTAACATTCTGAGCAGCCGTGTTAAACCTAGCAGCCATCTTGTTCAGAAGTTTTGAGAATTCAGTTTTGCAGCTAATGAGATGCATGTCCTACACATGTCCAAATCACAATGAAGAGTTAAAATGATGTCCCTGCCATTAGCAGGTATAGTGGTGTACACAAAGGTTAATAGCAGCAGCTGCAGGTCAATGTGAGAGGAAATAAGTGGTGTTATAGGGTAGTAAATAATGTTATTGTAATTGTGGTATAGAAATTAGGACAATATAGTTGTCAATATGTCATTTCTTAAGTAAGGACATGGGGATTTATGGATTTAATGGAGTTTGGTAAAACTACTCATGAATATTGTCATTTTGCATTATCACATTGTTGTTTTAAAATGCACGTCCTCCCTGCAGTATGATGTTATCATGTATACGCCTTTTGCCGCAATATGTACCGTATATTCCGGCGTATAAGACGACTTTTGAAGACTGAAAAATCTTCTGTCTAGTCTGGGGTCGTCTTATACGCAGGTAATGCTTTTAAACTTTCAGAAATTGACATGCGGGGATACTCTGGGGGTGTTAATAAGCTGCCGTGGCCGTATCCCTGCCATGTCGGAGTTAATATAAGGTGGAGGGAGTTAAAATACGGCGGCGGTAGGTCCAGACAGTCAGCGCTTCTGTGCTGAAACTGACACATCGCTGCGTATTCCCAGCTCCGGACACAGCGCAGGGCTTCTGTGCCGACAGCTTTCACTTGTCACAGAAGCGCTGCGCTGTGTCCGGAGCAGGGAAGTTCGCATCGCTTCTGTGACAATATATGAAAAGCCGGCAATTCAGCAGCGGCATAAGCCGGCACCCGACAATTTAGAATAGAAAGAATAGAGCTTCACACATAGATTAGATAGATAGAAACATGTCAGTCACATATATATGAAGTACAGTGACAGTGTTGGTTACTGTACTTGTCATCTAGTGTTAAAATAACGGATTTATTATTAAAAAAATTGGTGTGGGGTTCCCCTTAATTTTAGGCTCTAGCGGAGGTTAAGCAGACAGCTGGGGCAGATGTTTGAAGCCTGGGAAGGGGGTAATACCCACGGAGCTTCCCAGGCTACTAATATCAGCCCCCAGCTGAATACCTAGTCTTTACTAGCTATTAAAATGGGGGACCCCCCAAAAAAAATGACGTGGGGTCCCCCCTAATTTAATAGCTAGCAAAGGCTAGGCAGACAGCTGGGGGCTGATATTAATAGCCCAGGAAGGGAGCCATGAATATTGGCCCCCTCCCAGGCTAGAAACACCAGCCGTCAGCCGCCCCAGAAATGGCGCATCCATAGGATGCGCCAATTCTGGCACTTAGCCTCGCTCTTCCCACTGCCCTGTAGCGGTGGCAGGGGGTAATAGGGTTGGGGTTGATGTCAGCTTATAATGCCAGCTGACATCAAGCCCAGGTTAGTAATGGAGAGGCGTCTATAAGACACCCCCATTACTAACCCCATAGTCAAAGTTAAAAAAAACACAAACACCCAGAATAAAGTCCTTTAATTGAAATAAAGACACAATTCTTTATTGTTCTAAATTAAACCATACTTACCGTCACGCCCATTCCAGCTGAAGCCAACGATCTCCTGCAATAAAAGAAAAATAATAAACCAACCTCATCCTTACCTCTCCATGGTTCCCAGGACAGCTTCAGCTCTGCTACATCGAGATGACAGGCTGGACCGCAGCAGAACGCCGCCATCCAGCCTGTCATCCCGCAGACACTGAGAAGCGCAGGCATGCTTGCGCTCTGCAGTGTCTGGCTGTGACGGCATCCAGATGAGCCGACAATGAACTCAGCTCACCTCCTGGACGTCCGTCACTGACAGCGTGGGAAACTTCTACTGCGCATGCGGGGAGCAGGAGAATTTTCCCACGCTGTCAGTGACGAGGTGAGCCGAGTTCATTGGACATGATCTCGGCTCATCTGGATGCCGTCACAGTCAGACACTGAGGAGCACAAGCATGCCTGCTCTTCTCAGTGTCTGCCGCATGACAAGCTGAACGGCAGCGTTCTGCTGCGGTGCAGCCTGTCATGTGAATGTAGCAGAGCTGGACCGGTCCTGGGAACCATGGAAAGGTAAGGATGAGGTTGCTTTATTATTTTACTTTTATTGCAGGAGATCGTTGGTTTCAGCTGGAATGGGCGTGATGGTAAGTATGGTTTAATTTAGAACATTAAAAAATTGTGTCTTTATTTCAATTAAAGGACTTTATTCTGGGTGTTGTGTTTTTTTTAATTACTTTACTAGAAATTCATGGTGGTCATGTCTAATATTGGCGTGACCCCATGAATTTCGGGCTTAGGGCCAGCTGATAATGCCAAGCTGGCCCTAACCCCTTTATTACCCAGTGAGCCACCGCACCAGGATGAGTTGGGTACAGCGCCAGAAGATGGCGCTTCTATGAACGCGCCATTTTCCGGGGTGGCTGCGGACTGCAATTTGCAGCGGGGGGGGCCCAGAAAGCTTGGGTCTCCCTGCGCTGCAGATTCCAGCCCCCAGCTGCCTAGTTGTACCTGGCTGGACACAAAAATAGGGCGAAGCCCCACGTCTTTTTTTTTTAATTATTTCATGAAATAATTAAAAAAAAAAGGGCTTCCCTATATTGTTGTGTCCGGCCAGGTACAAATAGGCAGCTGGTGGTTGGGGGCAGCCCGTTCCTGCCTGCTGTACCTGGCTGGACACAAAAATATGGCGAAGCCCACGTCAACATTTTTGGGAAAAATTAATTACAAAATTAATAATAATTTAGGGACTGCATCTTTATTAACCCCTCAATTGTCATTTAGTGTTAAAATAAAGGATTTTTTAAAAAGAAAATTGGCGTGGGATCCACCATCATTATAGTCTCTAGCGGAGGTTAAGCAGACGGCTGGGGCAGATGTTTGAAGTCTGGGAAGGGGGTAATACCCACGGAGCTTCCCAGGCTACTAATATCAGCCCCCAGCTGAATACCTAGCCTTTACTAGCTATTAGAATGGGGGACCCCCCCAAAAAATGACGTGGGGTCCCCCCTATTTTAATATGTTTATGAGTGACAGTTTTCCTGCTATATACCTGCAGGTCATAAGAATTTAAATTAAAAAAGGACCATGTTAAATTCAAATCTGTTTTTTTTTTATTTTTACCGGTGTTTGGTATGCGTTGGAAAAGGGGTAGTCTTATACGGTGAATATATCCTAAACTCTATATTTTAACAGGAAAGTAGGGGGGTCGTCTTATACACCAGGTCGTCTTATACGCCGGAATATACGGTAGTTCCATTGTTTAAGCTATGCATAAAAAGGCTCTGATACTGTTCTTCGGGGCCATTCCATCGCCATTCCATCGTCATTCCATCGCCATGCTATCGCCAGTCTACAGGCCGTCCACCGCCAAGGCCACACCATAGCCAGACTGAAGCCACACCATGGCCAGACCATCGCCAGATATCCCAATGCTGTTTTGCTTATCTAGACACCTGCGAGTGTCAAGTGTATTTTCCCTGCCTGCTTTCTGAACTGTTCTGCCGCGTACCTCTGAATAAACTTCATTCTCTGCTTTGAAGAATTGTCTACACTGTTTTCCAAGGCTCTTTCAGCTCCTAGAAAGGACTTTCTTACAATTGGCGAGCCAGCCAAGAGGAGCGACTCATTGGAGCTGCCTTCAGAAGAACCAGAAGGAGAGGATTGTAGATGAGGAGCTAGAGACTGGAAGGGCAGAAAAGGCGTGGCGCCACGTGTAAATCGCTCAAAGTAAGCCAGCCGGATAGAGGACATCTCGTGGAGCGCTTCAAGCCTGCCGGAATTTATAAGAAAACTATAAAAGCGAAGGACTATAAAAATATATGTGCAACCAAGAAGAAACCTCTACGTGAGTTATCTACAAGGACGTGAAGAAGACTTTGTGAGCCCGGTAGCAATGAGGCTTTAAAAGGCGGAGGGAGACGCCTGGCAAGCGTAGCGAGGGAGGCTGGAAACGCGGCCACACCTCTTTTGGTCGACTCAAGCCGGCAAAGGGTCTTCCAGACAGAGAGGTGTGAGTATCTAACTTTTGCTTAAATTGCACTTGTTAATACCAGAACAGAGAAAACGCGTCCTTGTAGTCCTCCAGTATGGAGTGGTTACAGAAAGCAGGCAGATAAGCATACTGGCACACCCTAGCTAGAGGGGGTTAATGTTAAATCCACTTGGCTAAATTGTATGCAGTGGTTAACTAAAGAAAGCAGGGAACTAGATGAGAAAAGGGCATTAGGGAAAGATAGTAGCCAAACAGTGGCTTTGTGTAAGAGAGTTATTACTTTCTTCAGTCCATTGATAGATTTTCTGCAAGACAGCATGTTAATGTGATCACCCAGGGAGGGGCAGTGTTAAGAGAGAGAGTAGAAAAGCTGGATGAAACTCTAAAGCTAGCAGAGATAGTAGAAAGGTGGGTATGAATACTGGGCTTTACAAATAGTCTTTGATGAGATGGGAGGGGTAGCAGAGATTGACAGGAATAAGATTGAGGACAGGAGACATAGACTAGAAGAATGGACATTTAGAGAAACAGAATGTGGTGATAACACATGGTTGAGGAACAGTTTAGAAAAGAGGTTATGTAATTTTTAAAGAAAATATCCTTAGAGGGAGCTTTCAAGTCAGGAGTCTTGCAGAATGGTGAATCTATTGATGATGTTGTAGAGATTTTGTTGACCGGTGATCTCCTTATTCTGCTGTGAATGATCCTAGGCAATATCAGCAGTATAGGGGTCTTCAGATGGTTAACCCTGTCTCTCAGGAGCCTTCTGCTTTTGCTTTCACTCCAGCACCCCCCAGTTGTTCAGCATGGAGATCAATGTTATTCAGGGAAGAGCCACCCCTCCTCATCTCCATGCTCTTTTAATGAAGGAGCTGCGGGATCATGAGGGCTGGTTTCTTACTGAAGATCTCTTTGGGGTGGGGATGGGAGCTGCAGGATAGAAAACTTTCTCAGATGAGGATGATGGATTTTTTGGGCTTCCCACCGCAGGTAACACCGACTGATAATGTGCTTCCCCTGTTCCACTTGCCTTCCTTGTCCCTCGTTCCCTGGGCAAGGATAGGGGACCTTATGTCAAAGGAAGAATATAGACACTGCCGTAGGAAGACATCCTCATTGATACAGGAGCCTCAGTTTCAGTAACAGGACACAAATTGCAGTCACCCCCTGGACTGCCTGAGACTACCACTTTGGTAGGATTTGAGGGCTCCTGTATTCAAGCAGTAAAAAGTCGTCCAGTGAACCTGAGATTTCAGGATGCAGGGGGATCGAAGAAAAGGGGTCTTCGATGCACTTTTTGGGTAAATCCACAATTACGGTCCACTATTCTGGGTACCAATGTTTTGGGACCAATGGCAATTGTTGTTGATTTATGTAACAAAGTTCTGTGGTGGAACTGTAGCACCCTGAGGATTCGGCTGCTACAGGGGTATTGCACCTCAACCCAGAGGTGTGATATTCCACTCCCGGGTAAGGAAGGAGTGTGGAACTGAGCTCAGATAGACTGCATGCACTACATACATCCCATTTCCGGGGAGCAGGCCGACGGCACTCCCACTTAGAAATGTGCAGGTGCGACCGAGCCTGTTCCTGGCTGGAGTGGGAGGGGGGTGGTACATCCCATGTAGTGTAGGGGCAGATAGGGGGAGCAGTCTGGGTAGTGATAGGAGCTCATTGGGTGCTGGTCACCTGAGCTCACACATAGAGGGATATATAAGGAGGGCACCAACTTAGATCAGGGTCAGACGCAGAGGAGCCTGTCAGACGCAGAGAGTCAGTCAGTGCAGAGGACAAGTCAGCAGGAGAGGAGGAGCGGAAGCTGGCAGAGGAGCAGCTGAAAGAAAGAGAGGCCCTGAAGAGAGAGAGTGGAGTGAAGAAAGACCCAGAGGGAGACAAAGAAGGGACCCAAGAACCCAAATTAGAGCACCGGGTGAGGAGTCAGCAAGAGGGTACCGGAACCCAAGCTGGTGGGGGTAAAGACATTCCCCAGCCAGAGACCGGAGACCGTGGGCAGTGTCTGTCACGGTCACCCACTACATTCACCCTGAAGGCACACCACAGGAAGGGTCAGGGAACCTAAGGCCAAAGGTTGCCCAACAGAAGGCCCGAGGGAGCTGGACTTAGGTGAATCACTGGTGGGGACGGCTGAAGAAAGGACAGAGGGGGAGCTCAGGGCCACGCTCCGGACTTGTTTGGGGGTTGGCTGGATCCAGGACCTGGTGGACGCAGCACGGCTCGGGTGGTCACTTGGAGCTAGAGTGACCAGGAACATCAGCAGTGAGTAAAAACCCTTAACTGCACAACCCGACTCTGTCTTCCTTTATCATCTATGCTGCACCACCACAACCCCCATCCTCTGCGCCTGTCCCCTCTGAGGCTATACCCCTCCCGTTGGGGGTTATCTCACCAAGCTGCGCACCCACCATCAGCCTCAGCGGACCCTGCTGCAGCGGCGGCCACAGTGACCGCATCACAACGGGTGGCGTAGTCGACACAAAAAGAACTCTTATAACATCAGTAAGGACTGCCACATAACACTTAGCTTGACGCCCTGGGCACGGGACCGGGTCACAGCCGCTCGGAGACTACAACCCCCCCCCATCTGATCCGGTGCCGGGTATTCCCCTCAAAAAGGAATATGTCCCAGGGGGCTCGTCAACTTTGGCGTAGTCGGCAGGATTACGTGCCCGCAACACCCGGGTACTGCGTGCCTGAAGAAAAGTGCAAGTTTACCTCAGAAAGAAGACTCCTGCCGGTTCCGGAGGGTCCACGCCATCGGACTCCATCACCAGTCGTTTCCCGCCGATTGTCCGCCATTTCCAGCTTGTTCCCGCCATCTGCAGAGTTTCCCGCCACTGGGAAGCGATTCCCGCCAAAACCGCAGATTTCCCGCCTTGGAAGAGCAGCGGACGTCATTATGGGCGTGCCAAAGGAGGGCAAGAGGCCACCTCCCATCGTGGGCCGGGACAGAAAATGGCGCCAAAAGTGGAAACCGCCCCCACCAACAGAGACTGTGATGCTGGAGGTGTCAGTCAGCGTGAAAGAACTACCCCTGGAGCTGACAGTCACCGAGTTGCCCCGGGACCGCCCTCGAAGTGGGAGGAGACGAAAGAAAAGAGCAAAGATGGGTGTCGCTTGGAGCAGTCTAGAACGAGCGCACCCGGAGGCGAGGTGTCCAGAGCAAGAGCACCCGGAGTCGAGGAGAGAAAGAGTAGACCCGGGAATGGAGCGGCAGCAGTGCAGCACCGGCCCGCTGGCCAGGAGCCTGCAAAAGGAAGAAAGAGGAGAGCAGAGCAGCACCGGCCCGCTGGCCAGGAGCCTGCCGGAAGAAGAGCAGAGCAGCACCGACCCGATGGTCAGGAGCCTGCTAGAGTCAACAACCCCGCTAGGCTTAGCGGAGATCCTGGCGCAGCTTCCCCGAGATCGGGAGTGCGCGCGGAGTGCCCTGGAGGGCCTCGCGGGAAGGATGGCCCGAGTGCAGAGGGAGATCCTGGCGGAGTGGGGCCGGGAGATGGCCCAGCAAGCTGGAACCCGTCCACGGAACCCGCTCCCTTGGAAGAAGACACCGACTACCTCTGCGGATGACGCGGGAGGACCCAAGGCCGGAGACGGCGCAGAAGAGGGAGCGAGACGCATGGCAGCAGGTAAGGGGGACGCCTATACCCCATACCGGAAGACCACTTACCTGCCCCAGCTCCCCGTCGCAGAGCCCGAAAGTCCCCCTGCCGTACCCGAGACCGCCATGACACCGCCACCGACTAGGCCCCGACCGGAAGCCGCCGTCGCGACCCCGGTGACGTCACGCGTCGTGACCCGGAGCGTGGCGAAGGAAGGGAAGCCTCCGGCCTGGTCGCAAGGCCTAGCGTTTCCGGGCGCCGCATCCCCAGCAGAGCCATCTACCTCAGCGGAGCCTCCGGCCTGGTCGCAAGGCCAGGTGGCCCAGGGTGCCGCCGTGTTAACAGTTCCATTTACCTTCCAGATGCCCCCGGCCTGGCCGCAAGGCCTGGGCAACCTAGGCGCCCCCACCATCGCGCCCGCACCCGTAACATCAAGGGTGCCAAATCTGGGAGAGGACCCCTTCAGCCAGCTAGTGTGGCCGGTCGGGCGGCCCTTCATCTGGCCCGAAGAATTCTTGGAACTGGAGCGACAAAAGAAGTTAGGTCCCCTGTGTGAGCCCCTGATCCCGGCTCCAAAGCCCGTGACTCGGGTCTCGCCTCCACTAGAAGAAGCCCAATTCGTGTGGGACCCCACGGGAGAAGATTTGATGGGGTTCACCGGAGAGACTCGGGCAGCTGCAGCTGAACGCACCGAGTGTTGCCGTCAACAGCTGGCAGAGTTTAAGAGAGAACGGGAGGAGAGGCGGGTCAGAGAGCAATGGGCCCGGACCCGCAGCGCGGAGCAAAAGAGTCGGACCAGAAGGGACCCCTATGCAGCAGATCGTCCCCGTACCATCGGGACGGTAATAAAGTTTAATGCGCAGCATGGGTGGGGCTTCATAAAGGACCGGAACACCATGGGTGACGTCTTCGTTACCCGACGGGATGTCGAGTCCCACCTGCCAGAGGGTCACAAAGGCCGTGACCTCTACGTCGGTGACGAGGTAACGTTCACCCGGCACAAGTGTGCCAAGGTACCTTACGCCCTCCACGTGCATCGCCTGACAGAGGAGGAGTTGCGGTGTAGGGAGGAGGAGCCAGAAGACCCGGACGGGTTCAAGGCTAGAAGGTACTATGACTGAAATAGTACAAAGGACTGTATATAGTTACCTGTCGGGGTACCCAAGTAACCGTGGCTGCTTTAAAGTTTAGTCCCCGTTGGGACCAGTGAACAGTTTAACCCGTGTGTCCCCTACCCAAACCAGGCTGAGGACTGTGAGCAGCCATCCCTTTATTTGGCCGGGGACTGAGAACGGCCAAACTCCCCTGTACATAGTTGCGCTTTCTAAGGCGCCCCCTACTGGTTTTATGAGAAACTGCTTTTCGGTCGCACTTTACCTGGTCACGAGTTGCACGGTGACCAGAGGAGGAAGAAAGAAAGAGACGACGAGAATGTTATATATATATATATATCTACTGTTTTATATAATGTTTTATATGTTTTATATGTTTATATGAAAAAAAAAAAATTTTTGTATGTTGTGGTGTTTTATGTCTTTACAGCCCGAGGACGTGCTGTGATTTACCAGGGGGGAATGTAGCACCCTGAGGATTCGGCTGCTACAGGGGTATTGCACCTCAACCCAGAGGTGTGATATTCCACTCCCGGGTAAGGAAGGAGTGTGGAACTGAGCTCAGATAGACTGCATGCACTACATACATCCCATTTCCGGGGAGCAGGCCGACGGCACTCCCACTTAGAAATGTGCAGGTGCGACCGAGCCTGTTCCTGGCTGGAGTGGGAGGGGGGTGGTACATCCCATGTAGTGTAGGGGCAGATAGGGGGAGCAGTCTGGGTAGTGATAGGAGCTCATTGGGTGCTGGTCACCTGAGCTCACACATAGAGGGATATATAAGGAGGGCACCAACTTAGATCAGGGTCAGACGCAGAGGAGCCTGTCAGACGCAGAGAGTCAGTCAGTGCAGAGGACAAGTCAGCAGGAGAGGAGGAGCGGAAGCTGGCAGAGGAGCAGCTGAAAGAAAGAGAGGCCCTGAAGAGAGAGAGTGGAGTGAAGAAAGACCCAGAGGGAGACAAAGAAGGGACCCAAGAACCCAAATTAGAGCACCGGGTGAGGAGTCAGCAAGAGGGTACCGGAACCCAAGCTGGTGGGGGTAAAGACATTCCCCAGCCAGAGACCGGAGACCGTGGGCAGTGTCTGTCACGGTCACCCACTACATTCACCCTGAAGGCACACCACAGGAAGGGTCAGGGAACCTAAGGCCAAAGGTTGCCCAACAGAAGGCCCGAGGGAGCTGGACTTAGGTGAATCACTGGTGGGGACGGCTGAAGAAAGGACAGAGGGGGAGCTCAGGGCCACGCTCCGGACTTGTTTGGGGGTTGGCTGGATCCAGGACCTGGTGGACGCAGCACGGCTCGGGTGGTCACTTGGAGCTAGAGTGACCAGGAACATCAGCAGTGAGTAAAAACCCTTAACTGCACAACCCGACTCTGTCTTCCTTTATCATCTATGCTGCACCACCACAACCCCCATCCTCTGCGCCTGTCCCCTCTGAGGCTATACCCCTCCCGTTGGGGGTTATCTCACCAAGCTGCGCACCCACCATCAGCCTCAGCGGACCCTGCTGCAGCGGCGGCCACAGTGACCGCATCACAACGGGTGGCGTAGTCGACACAAAAAGAACTCTTATAACATCAGTAAGGACTGCCACATAACACTTAGCTTGACGCCCTGGGCACGGGACCGGGTCACAGCCGCTCGGAGACTACAACCCCCCCCCATCTGATCCGGTGCCGGGTATTCCCCTCAAAAAGGAATATGTCCCAGGGGGCGCGTCAGAACAAAGAAGCAAATATTTGTTCTGTAACTGTACCTGTGGAGGAGGAGTTGGAGAGTCACAAATTACCCATTGCCAGTCTAGGTTTATGTACTTACTGATGAAAATGATGAAAATGTTGATAATGATGTTCTTAAAAATGAATTGAAACAAAGGTTCCCTGAATCATGGACCTCAAAGAAAACTGATTATGTGTTAATGCAAACACAAGTTAAAATTGATAATGAAGAGCTACCACCTGTCCGGCATCAGCACCAAATTCTTGAGGATGCATTGCCTTACATAAGGGTTGCGTTCAGTGAATTAGAAAAACAAGGTTTTGTTGTAAAAGGTAATTCCCCATGTAACAGTCCAATTTTACTTGTAAAAAAGGAAGATGGTAGCTTTCGAATGGTTTTAGACTTGAGACTTGTAAATAAGTACACTCCCTTAGCAGCTCACCTAGTTGCATCTGTCCCTGAAGTTATGTCACAGCTGAGGAGTGACAGTAAAGTGTTCTCTTGTTTGGACATTGCAAATGGCTTTTTCTCAGTACCCCTAACACCTGAATCTGCCCTCCACTTTGCATTCACCTTTGAGAATGTGCAGTACTTGTTCACGCGGTCGCCCATGGGAGTCCACAGTTCCCCTGTATATTTCAATCAGGCATTGGCTCAGGTTTTAGAACCCCTTGGTTACGGAGACAAAGTCTTACAATATGTGGATAATTTGTTAATTCAAACTGTTGATGAATATGAACACAAAGAGACCCTTGAAACCTGACGCGGGACTCAAAATGAGCCAGACAAAGTACAATTGATGAAGTCAGAGGTTACATTTTTGGGTGTGTCAATTTCAGCAGAAGATAAAAAAGAATGCATGATAGGGTTAATGCTATTGAACCTGTTCCCATACCAACTAATATTGTTAAGCTTACAAAATTTGGGGGTCTTATTCATTTTTCCAGAGAATTTTACTTAGCTCATCTGGCTAAACCATTGTATGATTTGTTAAAAGAAGTTGATAATGATCACGCCCCTGTCATTGTAGAGGGAGAAGCCTTACAGGCTTTAGAAGGTATGAAGCAAGCCCTTATGGCAGCTTCTGCATTAATCAGCCATGACCCTTTCCAGCCCTTTTATATTCAAGCCCACACTGGTGATATATCTATTTCCTTGGTGCTTTTACAAAAATGGCCCAAAGATAGTCCTGAAGTGTCCAGTCAATTGTATGCCCTGGGTTACTCTTCAGGTTGCTCACCCCGTGGAGAAAGGTTTTACTCCGTATATGAAGCACTTACTGGCCGTGCACTGGGCGATGAATCAAGTAAGACACATAGTGGGCTTTGCTCCGTTAATTCTGCAAACCCCACGTCAGTCTAAAAACTGTGTTGAAAGGAAAAGCCTTTGGGTAAATTCATAGAGAATGGCTCAATGGATCATTGACTTTGAGACCAGAGACTTACAATTTGAAGTGGGTGAAAAATATCATTTAGCCCAGATGATGCAGTACGCAGGAAAATGTCACGATTGTCAAGTTGAACAGGCTAATGTCACACTCTCCACCTTCGGAGCAGACTTTCAGGAGGGCGTTCCTTGTGCCTATATTGACCGAGCTCGATACTGGTATAATGGATGCTATGCCACAGGTTATGCTGTATGGTTTCCCGATAAACAGTTGTTGCTGCAGTACAGACTCCCAGGTCACTTCTCTGCCCAAAGAGCTGAATTAGAAGCAGCTCTACAAGTTATTCTAGCGTTCAGCGAACCTATGAATATTTTCAGTGACAGTGCCTATGTTGTTTCCTCCCTCACTTTGTATATAAATGTTACGGCCCTGAGGAGGATGGTTAATTCACAGAACAAGCCCTTACAACATGCAGAGATGCTCAGACAAATTGTGCAGCGGGGCAAAGAATTCCCAAATTAATGATCCTTTTGTAAAATCAAAGGTCACCAAAAACTAACTGCTGACCCCCACACCCTTGGCAATGCATATGTAGAACAAGCAGCCAAGGAAGCCATCCTTACAGGGGAGGAAAAATACCTTCATTAAGTGATCGCTGCTGTTACTAAAAAGCCTCAAGAGCCACCCCTTGTTTTTTCTCCCTGTCAGGACCTTATACAAGCACAGGAGAAGGGTGGAGGCTCATCCTTGTTTAATTCCCTTGAGTTTCTGTCCATGGAAAAAGGGGAGTCTCTGTACTACAAAAGGGTTAATGACAAGCTTGTGCCTTACATCCTCACAACAATGATCAAGCCCCTGATTAAATGTAATCATTCAGTTTTTGCTCACCCAGGACCAGAGGCTTTACTAGAGCTTGTACAACACAAAATGTGGCATCCCCACCTGAGAGCTTTGAGTCATGAGATACATGATGAATGCCTTATCTATTTACAGAATAATCCCAAAGGAAAAGGCAAGCCCCATCTCCGGAGAATACAAGTAGCGGAGGGTCCCTGGCAGTCTATTCAAATTGATTATATTGGTCCCTTCCCTCCAGCAAAAGGAGGTTTTACATATGCCCTTGTGTTAGTCAACGTCTTTTCTAAATAGGTAGAGGCACTCCCAGCCACAACCAATACTGCCCGGACTACAGCTAGACTTTTGAGGAAAAATGTCTTCTCACATTGGGGTTTCCCTAAAATAATTGAAAGTGAAATTGCCCCACAGTTTTAGGAGAGAGCAAGGTAGCAAATCAAGGAACAAAGGTGTTAAAATTGTTCATTTTGATCAGTGTAGACTTCTTAATTATCTTACTAAGATTTCTGGTGAGGATTGATACTCCACCTTTTTTTCTCCCTAGGTCAGTCGAAGATTTTCATATTCGACTCCTGTGACCATGAACCTACCAGATGATCAGGAGAAGGTGTTTCACACTATACAGTGGGGATCTTATAGTGTGACAGGGGGAGAAGACCAGGAAAATCCGAATCCAAAGAATAAGAAGAAAAATGGAAGACACGGATCAAAAGACATAACTATTAGAGGACTTATTATCTTGGGACTAATACTGTAATGACTTTGTATTATTTTTTTGCTTTTTTTAGGGAATTTTGCCGCTCCAGACACTAGTTTATAAAATGATGAATTACCGTAATAATCATGTTTATAAAAATTCACCTTGGCATATTACATCAATGTAAACTTGTACTCTGGAAAGAGTACAAGAGGGGGACTTGTAAGAGAATGAGAAGTCCTAATATTCTGAGCAGCCGTGTTAAACCTAGCAGCCATCTTGTTCAGAAGTTTGAGAATTCAGTTTTGCAGCTAATGAGATGCATGTCCTACACATGTCCTAATCACAATGAAGAGTTAAAATGATGTCCCTGCCATTAGCAGGTATAGTGGTGTACACAAAGGTTAATAGCAGCAGCTGCAGGTCAATGTGAGAGCAAATAAGTGGTGTTATAGGGTAGTAAATAATGTTATTGTAATTGTGGTATAGAAATTAGGACAATATAGTTGTCAATATGTCATTTCTTAAGTAAGGACATGGGGATTTATGGATTTAATGGAGTTTGGTAAAACTACTCATGAATATTGTCATTTTGCATTATCACATTGTTGTTTTAAAATGCACGTCCTCCCTGCAGTATGATGTTATCATGTATACGCCTTTTGCCGCAATATGTAGTTCCATTGTTTAAGCTATGCATAAAAAGGCTCTGATACTGTTCTTCGGGGCCATTCCATCGTCATTCCATCGCCATGCTATCGCCAGTCTACAGGCCGTCCACCGCCAAGGCCACACCATCGCCAGACTGAAGCCACACCATGGCCAGACCATCGCCAGATATCCCAATGCTGTTTTGCTTATCTAGACACCTGCGAGTGTCAAGTGTATTTTCCCTGCCTGCTTTCTGAACTGTTCTGCCGCGTACCTCTGAATAAACTTCATTCTCTGCTTTGAAGAATTGTCTACACTGTTTTCCAAGGCTCTTTCAGCTCCTAGTAAGGACTTTCTTACATACATAGCCAACAGTTTTCGATTTGGCCAAAAGATATTTTAAGCCGCCACAACAACAAGGTATGGAAAACAAAAACAGTAGGAGCGCCAATGGTGAAGAGCCTGAGGTTTGGGGGGGGGGGGGGAATGAAGGGGAAGGATGTTGTGACCACTCACCTGGTCCTGTTGTGCAAAGGAGCCCCGCACAACAAGGGAAAACACTTCCAGGTGGGAGTCTGTAAGATGACCACAACTTAGCAGGAACTGCTGTAGGGAGCTTCTGTCTGCTTCAGCGGTCACATGACCAGGACCGTGTGACCGAAGTGGGCGTTCCACAATGACATCACGGCAGGTCCTGTAGTAGGCTAGTTGTAAATAGAGCAGCTTCCACCGCTCTCCACAGGGGAGATTAGCAATCAAGAAAGAAGGAATTGTGCGGTGTTAGTGAAGCGCTAGAAAAACTAGACAGTGGATTAGGTTATAACACACAAACCTTTTATTGTTTAGTACGCTCTCTAACAACAACAAGGTAGACTCTTTTGGCAGGGCCCTACTCTACTCTAACCTATTAAGCATTTCTTAAAATATCCAATACTATTTTTAGGTATATTTTTCTTTATTTTTCTTTAAGGGAATGTGTCATATACACTTTTTTAAATTGATTAATAATACCACATATATTGGACAAATACCATCACAACATGACCGGATCACATATTACCACCACATAGTGACCAAATAATACTATATACAAGGAACAAATACCACCACACCATGACCAGATCACATATTATCACCAGATAGTGACCAAATACTACAATACTGATCATTAATAAACAACAACAATATTATTATTATAAGTGCCATTATACACAGGAGCTCTGTACATAGTATACAGTGTGTATAGACTCACCAGTGACATCATACACAAGAGCTTAGTATATAGTGTCAGTGTAGAGGTACCCCCTCTTTCCTTATGCTCACCGGGCACAATACAACAGTAAGGGCAATAATGCCCTGATGACGGCCCTGACTATAGTGCAAAACATAAATACATATTAATGGTATAATACTATAATGGGGGCTTCCAATAAATATATAAGAAAACAATGGAAGCAAAAAAAACAAAATCATAATAATGGTCTATATTGAAATTTATCAAAAACAGATAAAACAGAGTGAAAAAGGGAGTGTAGAACAAAGAACCCCACTCACCCAGGGGCCGACTACATAATGACCATATAGATGCTTGATGCCAAAAAAACGAACCCCAGCTTCTTCTGCAAAATGTGCGTTGGGTTCTGTACCCCACCCCCAGGCTGTTCCAGCTCTCTTTCCATCATTGGTATTTATTCTATATCCCTCCTTGGAAGTGCATTGCGCCCTAGAAAGGGTTTTTCCATGAACAAAAGTTCATTTTAGATTAACCTAAATAACTTCCACAATTGGATGTGTTTAAATAAAATGTCCCTGTGCTGAGATAATGTTATACATGTGCCCCTGCTGTGTACTGTGTAATGGCTGTGTCTGACCGTGCAGGAACATGGTCTGATCATACCACATCTCCTGGGCAAGGGAGGATGTAAAAGAGTATACAGACACTACAGCACGGGATCGCAACTGATTTTTTCTTTGAAGTAAAACATTGTTTGAAAACAGACAGGGAAATGTTTTACCTCATAAAAAGAATCAGCTGTGATTCCCTGCTGTCCTGCCTGTATACTCTTTTGCCTCCTCCCCTGCCCAGGAGATGTGATATGATCAGACCATGGTCCTGTACGGTCAGACACGGCCATTACACAGTACACAGCAGGGGCACAATTATAAGATTATCTCAGCACAGGGACATTTTATCTAAACACATCCAACTGTGTCTATTATCTATCTATTATCTATCTATTATCTATCATCCATCTATTATCTATCTATTATCTATCTATTATCTATCTATCTATTATCTATCTATTATCTATATATTATCTATCATCCATCTATTATCTATTATCTATCTATCATCTATCTATCATCTATCTATTATCTATCTATCATCTATCTATTATCTATCTATTATCTATTATCTATCTATTATCTATTATCTATCTATTATCTATCTATCATCTATCTATTATCTATTATCTATCTATTATCTATTATCTATCTATCATCTATCTATTATCTATTATCTATCTATTATCTATCATCCATCTATTATCTATCTATCATCTATCTATCATCTATTATCTATCTATTATCTATCTATTATCTATCTATTATCTATTATCCATCTATTATCTATCCATTATCTATATATTATCTATTATCTATCTATTATCTATCTATTATCTATCTATTATCCATCTATTATCTATCTATTATCTATCTATTATCTGTCTATTATCTATCTATTATCTATCTATTATCCATCTATTATCTATCTATTATCTGTCTATTATCTATCTATTATCTATCTACCTATCTATTATCCATCTATTATCTATCTATTATCTGTCTATTATCTGTCTATTATCTATCTATTATCTATCTATTATCCATCTATTATCTATCTATTATCTGTCTATTATCTATCTATTATCTATCTACCTATCTATTATCCATCTATTATCTATCTATTATCTATCTATTATCTGTCTATTATCTATCTATTATCTATCTATTATCCATCTATTATCTATCTATTATCTGTCTATTATCTATCTATTATCTATCTATCTATTATCCATCTATTTTCTATCTATCTATCATCTATCTATCTATTATCTATTATCTATCTATTATCTATCTATTATCCATCTATTATCCATCTATTATCTATCTATTATCTATCATCTATCTATCCATTATCTATCTATCATCTATCTATTATCTATCTATCCATCTATTATCTATCTATTATCTATCATCTATCTATTATCTATCTATCTATCTATCTATTATCTATCTATTATCTATCTATCATCTATCTATTATCTATCATCTATCTATTATCCATCTATTATCTATCTATTATCTATCTATTATCTATCTGTTATCTATCTATTATCCATCTATTATCCATCTATTATCTATCTATTATCTATCTATTATCCATCTATTATCTATCTATTATCTATCTATCTATCTATCATCTATCTATCTATTATCTATTATCTATCTATTATCCATCTATTATCCATCTATTATCTATGTATTATCTATCTATTATCTATCTATTATCTATCTATCATCTCTCTATCTATTATCTATTATCTATCTATTATCTATCATCTATCTATTATCTATCTATCATCTATCTATCTATTATCTATCTATTATCTATCTATTATCCATCTATTATCCATCTATTATCTATCTATTATCTATCATCTATCTATCTATCCATTATCTATCTATCATCTATCTATTATCTATCTATTATCTATCTATTATCCATCTATTATCCATCTATTATCTATCTATTATCTATCATCTATCTATCTATTATCTATCTATCTATCTATCTATCTATTATCTATCTATTATCTATCTATCTATTATCCATCTATTATCTATCTATTATCTATCTATTATCTATCTGTTATCTATCTATTATCCATCTATTATCCATCTATTATCTATCTATTATCTATCTATTATCCATCTATTATCTATCTATTATCTATCTATTATCTATCTATCTATCATCTATCTATCTATTATCTATTATCTATCTATTATCTATTATCTATCTATTATCCATCTATTATCCATCTATTATCTATCTATCTATCATCTATCTACCTATTATCTATTATCTATCTATTATCTATCTATCATCTATCTATCAATTATCTATCTATTATCTATCTATTATCCATCTATTATCTATCTATTATCCATCTATTATCTATCTATTATCTATCTATCATCTATCTATTATCTATTATATATCTATTATCTATCATCTATCTATTATCTATCTATCATCTATCTATCTATTATCTATCTATTATCTATTATCTATCTATTATCTATCTATCATCTATCTATTATCTATCTATTATCTATTATCTATCATCTATCTATTATCTATCTATCATCTATCTATCTATTATCTATCTATTATCTATTATCTATCTATCATCTATCTATCATCTATCTATTATCTATCTATTATCTATTATCTATTATCTATCTATTATCTATCTATCATCTATCTATTATCTATCTATTATCTATTATCTATCATCTATCTATTATCTATCTATCATCTATCATCTATCTATTATCTATCATTTATCTATCATCTATCTATTATCTATCTATTATCTATCATCTATCTATTATCTATCTATCTGTTATCTATATATTATCTATCTATTTATCTATTATTTATCTATCATCTATCTATCATCTATCTATTATCTATCTATTATCTATTATCTATCTATTATCTATCTATTATCTATCATCTATCTGTTATCTATATATTATCTATCTATCATTTATCTATTTTCTATCTATCTGTTATCTATATATTATCTATCTATTTATCTATTATTTATCTATTATCTATCTATCATCTATCTATTATCTATCTATTATCTATTATCTATCTATTATCTATCTATTATCTATCATCTATCTGTTATCTATATATTATCTATCTATCATCTATCTATTTTCTATCTATCTATTATCTTTATATTATCTATCTATTTATCTATTATTTATCTATTATCTATCTATTATCTAGTATCCATTTGATCGAGCATCACATGGTTGAAACAAAGTTATTTACCTACAGTTTTGGAAAGGTGTGAAATTATGTCTAATTTGCCTTTTTTTCTCAGTTTTTTTGTGTTGTTCTAATACACACAAAGGAAATAAACACGTGTATAATGAAACATGTGTAACTGCAATAATTTTGTCGGAGAAATACTTCATTTCGGCCATGACTGTAAATACTGATTGCTGTGCTGAGAGCGGCAGCGCCCCCTGCAGGTCTCTTCGGTGTATGGACAGGTTTTGTGCAGTCAGTTCCTCTGCAGTTTGCTGCCGTGGCTGCTGGAAGCGCAGAAATACACGGCGGAGTCCTGGGCCTCGGCACCGGCCTTGCTCAGCCATGACTGCAGGTTGGACGGTCTCTGCAGCTTCCAGCCCGGGTACCCAGCCTCCATGTCTGTGGTGCTGGGGTCTGCAGAATACACCATGGTCTGCAGAGCTTCGCTCGGCTTCTGCTGGTACCAAACTGCAACGTAATTGTCCTTGCTTGTTTGGTGGCAGGAGATGTTCACAGGTTGCCCGGCCCGGACTATCAGGAGCCGGTCGCTCTGGGTCACCTCCACTTTCTGGCACCAACCTGAAATACCCAACACAATCATCAGCGCCAACAGATCTATCGGAGATAAGCAGCCGCCCTCTACATCTGGCACCGCTTATCCACAGAAATAGTTTCAGAAATTAAATAATTCCATCCATCTAATAGCAAATGTGGAGGTTTTACATGAGATTGTCGGCAGAAGTTGAGGAGGTATTACAAGTGTCAGGGGACTATGACAACACTTATGGGACACATCATCTAAAAACCTGATGTCCAAGGCCATTAAATCGGTCCTCATATATTAAATTTGCAGAAAAGATCCTGCAGTTTCTAATATAATTTGTGTTTCTGTTCTTTACCATTTTCAAGATCTCTGCTTGCTGTTCATGAATGGAGTAGTCACTTTTACATCAAGAGGCTGAAAACCCATCCAGATCCTAAGATTTGTTACCATTGTCTCAGATAGAGTCTGACTCCAGAGTGATACATTGTAACAAAGAAGTGCTGCTCTTTACAGCATCTCTTTGGAGGAACTGGATACAATTGTACCAAACCTTCAGCTGTGTGAAACATTTAGTCTTTACAAGTTTTTCAGCTGCTGTTTTGAAATCACTGACAGCAAGCAGAAATTTTGAAATGGGAAGAAATGGAAACAGAAAGTTGCAGGAACTTTTCAAAGTTTTAGAAAGTTTCAGAACTGTATTCTACAGGGATTGAGCGTCAGGTATATAATAGACATTAAGAAAGTTCTCCATAAAGAAAATGCAAAATCAGGAACTAGTCAGATATTAACCCTTACCTTGGAGAATTCCCATAATCAGAATCACTTGAATCTGGTTAATCATAGTAATGGTCCTTTAAATATCCTATAAGACAAAGTTACAAGTTCAGGTTTTATTTGTTTGTTGTTCAAAATTGATCTGAACTGGAAAAAATTTCTAGGTGAAGTCCTCTTTCTATCCTCAGCGTCCTTGTTTAGTTTTCTACTGCTCATCCAGAAGAGTTGTGGTCGTGGTTCTTTATCGTATGATTTATGAAATCTTTGTTTCCTGTTCCCTCCCACAGCAGAATTTGCAGTTACTCCAATTCACAGGAGTTGACAACAGTAATATTGGTGCCGCAGTAGATACTGCACCTCATTTTGAATTACACATTTTTTTCTTAAAAAAAAAAAAATCTGTTTGAGCCACAAACCCTGCCTTAGGAGTGCTGGATCACTCTTCTTGCTTCTTTACTTATCTAGATTTGCCTAAAACAGGCCCCATACTTAAAAAAGCTGAAATTAAAATTCCACAATCCCCGCCCCAGAAGAGCTGGTCACTGCCCCAGAAGAGCTGGGCACCGCCCCAGAAGAGTTAGGTTCATACCACTTTTCTATTCCTTGAAGTAGAGAAGGACTCTGTCCTGCACAGCTGTGCACCACTCAACCCTTGGGGTCTACTTTATGTGTGGTCTCCTATAAATAAATCCCATCTCAGCCATAGACGCAGTCTTTATGTTAGAGACACTTTAAAGTGTTGAAATTATATCTCAGCTGTGAAGTTTTTCTCACTTGAATATTCAAACAATTTTTGGATCTTTTATTCGTGATCTGTGGGGCTTAAATTTTATGCTATTTTCATGTTCTTACTTTTTTTATTTTTTGGCCGCTATCAGGCAATATCATGGGGAGGAGAAAGAAAATATGTGGGTTTTTTTATATTTGTTTTTAAAAAATATGACCACAAAGGGTCATTCAAATATATTTTGAAATGTGTTCACCTTTCTGTAACAAATAATTATTCATATATTGGACACATTTTGTTTTTCGATGAGGGGGGGTGGAGCTGGTAACAGACATTTCAATTGGCAGTGGCTTTTTTTAATCATTAAATTATTTTTACTTACCGTTTTTTTCTTTATTTGTATTTTCATGTATTTCACATATTGTGCCCCCATAATGTCACGCAAGGTGTGGGAAAGAAAGTGCAACACAAAGGGAAGAGAGAAGGAAACCCAGACTCTAGGGAAAGGGGGGAGTGGAGACCTCTTGGCTGATAGAATATCACCCTGTCTCCCAAAACATCCCTATATTGGTTCTTCACCAATCGCCACATGCGTTTCTCGCCCTGTCTTTCCCTGGCATTTCGCCCTGGCTAGAGAAGGGAAGGGATGAGCGCTAGTCGATCCCCACTGAACACTAAAGACAACAGAGGAGAACAAACAAGGGAAATTGCTTAGCTATAGATGACTTCAGACAAATGCGCACATGTCCTCAAGCACCAGAGAGGAAGAAGTGCTGCTCTTGCTCAAGCCTACAGAAGGAGTAATGAATATCGCTGGCACCTCCCTCTGACACACAGCAGGCATATATACACCCAGGCCAGGGTGTTAATAAGCCTGAGGAAGGTAGCCACTGTGTCCTAGAGACAGCCTCTAAGAAGGTGTCTGTAATGCCAAACGTAGAGATCTCCTGCAACCAACTGCAGGGCGACTGTCACCTCTGTACACACCCGTGACACATAAGGTCATAAAAGACTATTGAGGGGGCATTTCAATATTCAAATCCTTTTTTTTTTACCTGATTTTTCCTGTAACTGGGATTGGTTTACTAGCCCTAGTTACAGTGGAAATGCAACCTCCTGGCTGCATAGCAGAGCTGACTGGGTCTCATGGGACAGTAAAAATCTAATGAGATAATTAACCACCTATCACATAGATTAGACACGTATTGTTCATATGTAGTCCAAAGCACTACATGCCATAAATAACATATGGGAAACCACCAATTGAGAAAGTGCCAGTTAATTAAAAAATTGTTTAGATCTCATCCATTTGAGCCGGTGCGCCTCCATTCTAATAAAGTGCTCCATAGAAGTATCCTAAAGTGGTAAGCATCTCCTATAAGAAGTGTAGAGTGTTATGTAGTACCCCAGGAGTCCGGTTGCCACAGTGGCATTGTCTCCCTCACAAGAGGTGATGCCATGCCTGGAAGTAAGCAGGGGTCCCCTAGTCAGGTTTTGCTAGCATGCAACATTTTCCTGGCTCCAGACCAGCAAGGGGAGATCTGGAGGCGGGGTTAGTTAGTGTGAGGAGAACAGACAGGAGTTGAAGTCAGGACGTCGACGAGGAAAGACCTAGGGAGTGGAGCTGCACGGCAGTTCACCCCAGAGGGAAGCGCAGAAGAACCGGACACCGGAGTCCGAGGTTGTGGGGCACCGAAGGCCCAGCAGCAGAAACCGGAGGGCTGGAGACTGCAGGTCTCCTGGCCCCATCAGACGCCCGGAGGCTCAGCAGCACGATAGGGCCCAGCACCGCCACTTGGGAGCGACACTCCAGGAAGGCCCGAGCACAAAGACGTTTTACTCAGGGACAAGGGCTGCAGCACAGCTACAAGCAGCAGGGCCAAAGAGGTAGCGCAAAAGGGAAGGCCTACAACTCCACCTGGCTAGGTGGATCCCCCAACTTGCTTCCAGGCCGCCTGGACCTCTACTACCAGCTAGTACCCGTGCCCCGGTCTGCCTAACCACCGCAAGCAAAGATAAGAGGAAACCGCCATTAAGTTGTGGACTGAATATTAACTGCGACATCCTCTGCACTACACCATAACAGCAACGTCTACACTGCCCTGGAGCTAAGCGCTACCTGTGGAGAGCTAAACCAACTCTGCTGCATTAACAACAGCTCCAGAGGACCTGCTCCGCAGCGGCTGCTCCCTTTAGCCGCATACCACAGGTGGCGTCACGAACTGTATATAAGAACTTTAATTCCCCTGTAAATACCCCTTTTTACTGACCGCCCTGTGTCACGGACCGGGTCACCGCCACTGTGACATATCCCCTAGCAACGACCGGGCCCGCTACTGAGTACCCCACGGCCCAGGGGGGGCGCGAACTTGGCATCACTAACAGGATACACGAAGCCCGGTATAACCGGGTCCTGTGTGCCATAGACTGTACTGAACTGTGTTATCACATCATTTGCCGTCAGCCGAGGGGACGCAGGAGGCCCCGATCCGGAATCACCGGGTAAGAGATCCTTCCGCCTGCAGAGCAGCATACTGGTACGTCAGCAGATGCCCAGGACCTGGCTGAGGTTCACTAGGGGGTAGAAGGATGCCCAACCGAGGAGAGGATTAAGCCGCGGCCGCCGCCACTGTAATACCGTTATCAATGCCGTATATACCAGGGGCGGCATGGTTGCCCCAGTACTCAGGGGAGTCGCACACCCTGAACTACTTTGAGGAGAGACTGCGCAGTTGTTTAAAGTGTACCCCCTGTCTGAGGAGTGAAAAGTCAGCATCCTCATAGGCCAGCTAATCGGTGCAGCCCAGAGAGATGTGAAGTCCTGGCCGGGCAGAGACAAAGGCACAGTCAAGGAAATACTGGCCCGGTTGAAGGAGACCTTTGACACCCGCACCGCAGCAGAGATTAAAATAAAGTTCTACGGGTGCAAACAAAGGGTGCATGACAGTGTACGGGACTATGCTCTAAACCTGCAGAAGACCCTGCGGGTCATTAAACAGGTGGACCCCGACAGTGTGCTAGATGAGGACAGATTGCTGACTGAGCAGTTTATTGAGGGGCTCCTGTCTAACGCTCACAGGACACAGCTGCGCATAATGGCTCTGCAAAACCCTGATCTCGACTTTGTGCAATTTAAAGACCGAGCCATCTGGGTGCTGCGAGAACCAACCCCAGGCGACACTGCATCCCTCCTCGTCCAGCTATCACATACCACCAACAGGTGGCGTCCTTTCCCCTAGCACCTGTGGAGGCTGACGCACAGACTCTAGACTCTAGACAACGACCCGTCTGCAGACCTGCGCCTTCAGGTCCAGGAGCTGACCAAAAGTGTGGCTACACTAACTAAAACCGTGCAGGCCATGCAAGTGTCTCCAAAGGAAAAGATCCAGCTGGCTTCCAGTCCAGATGACGTCCTGTGGCGACGATAGAGAAGAATTCCACCGACCAGAGGGAGGGACAGCGATCGCTACGACCAGGACGGACAACCCATCTGCCGCCGCTGTCAAAAGGCGGGGCACTACGCAAGATTCTGTAATTTGAACGTGCAACCCCTGGGGCAGAGGACCAACCCCCAGGAGCAAGACGACCAGGCCCACAAAGCTGGCGAGACAAGTACGTGGAAGGACGGCCGGTCCTGCCTTTCGTGCTTGATGGTATCCCGATGAACGCACTGTTGGACACTGGGTCCCAGGTGACAACAATGCCATATATCCTTTATAAACAATACTGGACTGATTCAGACATTACCCGCCGTCCAGATGAACATCTTAGTATCTTTGCCAGCAATGGTCAGCCCTTGCCTCAGGTGGGGTATAAAGAGGTGACCATAAAAGTTGGCCGAGTAGAATTGCCATCACAAGGAATGATTATTGTTAATATTGATCACCGAGAAAGTCATCCCATGATAACTGTAGGCACCAATGTGATAGAGAATTGTCTTAGGGAAATTATTCTTCAGTTGCAGCAGGTCGCAGAGACTGCCAGTTCCAGTCAGCAGCGAGTTCTGCAGAAGGAGTTCAGAGCCCTGATGAAAAGACAACAGGTAGAGCTGTCTGGAGGAGAAGTTGGCAGTGTCAGAAAGAGTGATCCATTCCCCATTGCAATGCCCCCTAGGAGTGAAATGTTAATATTGTGTCGGGCAGCAATTGGTCTCAGGGGTCAAGATTATCAGGCCCTGGTAGAGCCCGTGTATTCCGACAGTAGGCCCACCATCTTGACAGCCAGGGGGGTAGTCGATGTCCGCAAGGGGAGAGTACAGATACGCATCCTGAATTGTGGGGAGAAAGAGGTCCATTTACCCCGGTATCCTACCCTTGCTATGCTGTTCACTGTCAGTAACAACGCAATAAAGGCAGTGGAACCCTTGCCTCCATCTACACCGGCGGAGGATAACGGCTCCAAGGGGCAGATGGAGGATTGGCATCAGAAGCTACAAGTAGGCACTGACTCCACCCCTTTGAACCAAAAGCATGGAGTATACCGGGTGGTCCAAGAATATGAGCGAGTCTTCAGCAAACACCCACTAGACTTTGGGCAGGTAAAAGGGGTCCAACATCATATCCCCACAGGCAGGGCCGGCTCCAGGTTTTTCTGGGCCCCGGGCGAATGAGTCTCAGTGGCCCTTTTAACACATACACGATTCATGATGCACAGATACGACGGAGAAATATATATATAGTACACAGGGCCCAGCCTGCCACTTCATCCTTCACATATGCAGACATGCGCACGCACACACGGTACGCAGACACATGCGCGCACACACGGTACGCAGACATGTGCACGCACACACGGTACGCAGACATGCGCATGCACACACGGTACGCAGACATGCGCACGCACACACGGTATGCAGACATGCGCACGCACACACGGTACGCAGACATGCGCACGCACACACGGTACGCAGACATGCGCACGCACACACAGTATGAAGACACACGCACGCACACATGGTACACAGATATGTACACATACAGACATACACACATTTTTACACAAATTCTTAAAAACATATATAAAACAGACAAATATATATACACAGTCACACACACTGACATTCACATACATGCACTCACAGACCCATTACAAATATTTTTAATATGGGGATTGGGGAAGCCTCACTCACCTGTCCCCGGTCCAGTGTCCTGTCCAGCAGCTCCTCAGGTATGGGGCAGTGCAGGGCCTCCGGCGTGTCACAGACATCATGGTCCTGGACCATCAGAGGGGCCCACTTGCGGTCGGGTCCGGGCCGCTCCCCCCCATCTGTGCAGGACCTCCGACTGTGTTTGATTGCCGACACTCCCCCAGACATGGCAGCGCGCTGTGCGGCTGTGTCTGCTAGTATTGACGCAGCAGGAGCGACACACAAGCACAATTAAAGGCGCAGTGCCGTCGACCCTGCCGTGTCATTACTAGCAGACACAGCCGCACAGAGCGCTGCCGTGTCTGGGGGAGTGCCGGCAATCAAGCAGCGCCTGCGTCACTGAACTGATTTTCCAGGGCCCCGGCACTTGCCCGGGTATGCCGGGTGCTGACGCCGACCCTGCCCACAGGAGATCATCCGCCCATTAAAGATAGATACCGGTCTGTACTCCTAGCTCACTATCAATGTGCCAAAGGAATGTTACGGGAGATGAAGGAGGCTGGGGTGATCAGAGATAGTTGTAGCCCCTGGGCAGCTCCATTAGTTCTCGTCAGGAAGAAAGATGGTACAATGAGAATGTGTGTTGATTGCAGGCAGATTAACCGCATTACACATTAAGACACCTACCCATTACCCAGAATTAAGGAATCATTAGCTGCACTAAGATCTGCTAATTATTTCTCCACTTTGGATCTCACCAGTGGGTACTGGCAGGTTCCTGTGGCAGAGGCGGACAGAGAAAAGACCGCGTTTACAACACCAATGGGCCTCAGCGAGTTCAACTGCATGCCATTCGGGCTCTGCAATGCCCCAGGAACCTTCCAACAGTTAATGAAGTGTTGCCTAGGACACAAAAACTTCGAAACTGTCCTGCTGTGCCTAGATGTAATTGTCTACTCAAAGATATATGAAGACCACCTGGCCGAGGTGTTCGAAGCCCTATCTGGTTATTTCCTGAAAGTATAACCGTCCAAGTGCCACCTGTTGAAGCCCAAGGTGCAGTACCTAGGTCATGTGGTAAGCGCCGAGGGTGTAGCACGAGACCTGAAAAAGTCACTGTGATCAAGGACTGGCCAAGACCTTCCACTATTAAGGAAGTGCAGCAGTTCCTTGGGCTGGTAGGCTACTACAGGAGATTCATCAAGGGTTTCACCAAGATAGCGACACCCATGCAGGACCTCTTAGTGGGCCAGTCCAAGAAGGCCAAGAACTCGAAACCTCCATTCAAATGGGGTAAACCAGAAGACGAATCTTTCACTCGACTGAAAATGGCTCTTACTGGAGACGAAGTCCTGGCCTACCCCGACTATGGCCAACCCTTTATACTTCATACTGATGATAGCAACATAGGATTGGGAGCAGTGCTGTCCCAGGTGCAGCAAGGCAGAGAGAGAGTGATTGCCTACGCCAGCAGGAAACTCTGTCCTACAGAAAGGAACCCCGACAACTATAGTTCCTTCAAGTTGGAGTTTTTAGCCATAGTCTCGGCTGTAACAGAGCGCTTCAAACATTACCTCAGCTCCTCCAGATTTACAGTCTTCATGGATAACAACCCGCTGACACACCTGGAGACTGCGAAGCTTGGTGCCCTCAAGCAACGATGGATGGCCCGACTGTCTAACTACGAGTTTACCATCAAGTATCGGGCGGGGCATAAAAACACAAATACTGATGCGCTGTCCAGGATGCCCAACTTGCCAGATGGGGGAGAAGACCCGGAAGATCTGGAGGAGATAGAGCTACCCGCTTTCCATCGTCACGGGGTGACCCAGTGCTCCCACTGTGTGAGGGACAAGCACTCCGCCAGCAGAGAGGCCACGTTCAACCCATTGCCCCATCATGGATGGGCAGAGACGCAGGATAGCGACCCAGCTGTCTGCCTGGTAAAGGAGTTGCTGACACAAGCTGACTCGTACCCTGCTCCAGATGCTCCACAGGAGACCAAACAGTTGTGGAAGGAGAAGGGCAAATTGTTCGTCTACGAGGGAAAGCTGTGTCGAAGAAGCATCAACTCCCGGACACACGAACTGGTCTGGCAGGTGGTAGTCCCGAGGCGGGATGCGCCAATGGTCTTAGAAATGTACCACGATGGAGCAGGACTCTTCGGGTGGAAGAAGTTGGAAGTCCTGCTACGTGAGCGATTCTACTGGGTTGGCATGAGGAAAGCAATCGAGAGATGGTGTCAAGAATGTGGTCCATGCAACCTGAGACGGAATGATTTTCCCCGGACCTTCAGGAGGGGAATTCATGGCATTATCTGGTGCCTTGTATTCCTCTGGTACTGAAGGGGTTAAATGGAAGGAAGATGTTTTCTTAGGTCACGTCAACAAGGTGATAGGGTGAAGTGATTGGTGAGTGGGTCCAGCCACTAAGTGGTCAGTGGTAGAGCAGACAGTATTTTTTGCCCTGGTGACTGCCCCTGATTGGTCTGGACTTTGGTTACCGGGGAAGTGCAGGGTGATATAGGTGGGCAGCGCCGGAGGTGTGTGTCTGTTCACCGGCGCTGTCATACCTGGGAGCTGCCCCACCCACCCTCCCCCATTTTATGCGTTTAGTCACGGCCGGGGTTAGTCGTCCAGGGATCTGGATGGACAGGTAATTTTGGTTAATGGGCTTGAGCCTTATGGCTAAGCTGCGGGTTGATAAAGGTTTGAACTTGTTTTTTAATAAAGTTGAAATATTTATTGGTTTATACTTAAAGTTATGAGTTTTTAATATTTTAAATATTTAAATAAAGGCCGTGGTCAATTGTTTTCCATCTAATCAATGTGTCAAGTATGTTGTTTTTTGCGCTATTTAGATAAAGGTTGGAGTAATGTATAATGCCACGACCGTGACAGCCAGAGGGCTCCCCTGCAGCCCATAATCACCAAACAACCACTTGAACTAGTAGCCTTGGACCACGTGAAGCTAGCCCCAAGCCGGTCAGGCTATGTCTACGCTCTCACCATAGTAGACCGCTACTCCTGGTTCTTGGTAGTAGTGCCAGTGAAAGATTAGACGGCAACCAAAGCGTTTCAACAACACTTTTGTCGCCAGCACGGTTACCCTGAACAAGTGCTTACCGACCAAGGTCCAACCTTTGAAGCAGAAGTGTTTCAAGAATTCTGTAACTTGTACGGCTGCAAGAAAATAAGGACGATGCCGTATCATCCCCAGACCAACGGCTTGTGCGAAAAGATGAACCAGGTGGTGATAGACCTGTTGAAGACGTTGCCCCTTGAAGAACGTAGCCTGTGGCCAGAGAGGTTGCCAGATTTGGTGGACCTATATAACCACATCCCGGTGAACTCCACCAACTGTACACCCTCTTAACTGATGAGAGTAACACCTGGTAAGCTACCCATTGACTTGGACATGGGAGTCTTAACACCAGAGACGACATCACCAAATGCAGATTGGGATACTGAGCGGCAGCAACAATACCGCAAGGTGCAAGAATGTATTGAGAGAAGTTTGTCCCAGGCGAGACCAAATCAAGAGAAAATTTACAATCAGCACGCACCTGCAGTTCCCTTGTCACCTGGAGAACAAGTACTTAAGAGGAAAAGACGAGTCCACAAGTTAGATGACCAGTGGGAGGTTGAGCCATACACCGTCCTACCCTCAAATTACAATAACACCAAGGTGTGCCTCATCAGCAAAGATGGAGGGAAAACTTCAGCGGCAGTCTCAAGAGACCACATGAAGATATCTCCTGAACAGTTGAAACACAGAGAAGAAGACCAAGACAGCCCTCAGCCCACAGAAAAAGTGGAGGAAATGGTCCAGACAGTCCTTGGAGCATTTCTCCAGTCTTGGACGCAGGTGAACAGAGCAATTGTGGTACCGGTCCTGACCTTTCTCCAAGCGGCCTCACCGGAAGGTGCAGAGGCTCCAGAACATCTGGAAGACCAGTCGGCCCTAGAGACAAATGCTTCATCAGCAGCAGATCAGGAGAATCTACCCTCTGCTAGCAGTGAACCTGTCGTGCCCATGGTGAGCCAAAGAATTTGTAAGAGATTACCCAGCTTACCGGTGTTACCTCAGACTACCCGTAGTGTAGTTCGCACTGAACCCACCACACCAGGGGTAGACACTAGGGACCAGGGTAGGTCAGTGACAACAAAAGTACTACATAGATCAACCCGGAGTACTAAAGGTCAGCTCCTTGCCCCCTGGAGGAACTAAAGTGTAAGAGAATAAAAGTGTATGTTATAAATAGTTGTAATGCTAGAAATATATATATTTGTTAAATTTATGGACAATTGGACCACAGGACTAGGTGTGGTCAGGACAATGTTGGATATAGTTACTAATTGGCCTAGAAAATAAACCTCAGGCATGACTGAAGACCAGGCCCACCGAAAGAGTGCCCTGAAGCCACGCCCAGGGGCGATACACAAAGTGGGTTGATGTGGTTCCCAACAGCCAAATTTCAGTTACCCGGATTGTGGTGTAAAGACTAAGCGCCGCAGTGACTGCTTTACGTTTTTGTTGGGTTTTTGTAATTTTTGATTATTGTAACCTGTTTGTAATGTGAATTGTTATTGTTGATTGTTAATTTTAAAAAGGTATCCTCAGTCCGGGAGTACTGAAGTTAACTAGGGGGGAATGTGGCACCCCAGGAGTCCGGTTGCCACAGCGGCATTGCCTCCCTCACAAGAGGTGATGCTATGCCTGGAAGCAAGCAGGGGTCCTCTAGTCAGGTATACCAGCATACAACACTTTCCAGGCTCCAGACCAGCAAGAGGAGCTCCTCCCCTTAGCAACTGGGATCTGGAGGCAGGGTTAGTTAGTGTGAGGAGAACAGACAGGAGTTGAAGTCAGGACGTCGATGAGGAAAGACCTAGGGAGTGGAGCTGCACGGCAGTTCACTCCAGAGGGAAGCGCAGAAGAACCGGACACCGGAGTCCGAGGTTGTGGGGCACTGAAAGCCCAGCAGCAGAAACCGGAGGGCTGGGGACTGCAGGTCTCCTGGCCCCATCAGACACCCGGAGGCTCCGCAGCACGATAGGGCCCAGCACTGCCACATGGGAGCGACACTCAAGGAAGGCCCGAGCTGCCTGCCATACGGGTGAGCACAAAGACGTTTTACTCAGGGATGAGGGCCACAGCACAGCTATAAGCAACAGGGCCAAAGAGGTAGCGCAAAAGGGCAGGCCTACAACTCCACCTGGCTAGGTGGATCCCGCAACTTGCTTCCAGGCCGCCCGGACCTCTTCTACCAGCTAGTACCCGTGCCCCAGTCTGCCTAACCACCGCAAGTAAAGATAAGAGGAAACCGCCATTAAGTTGTGGACTGATTATTAACTGCGGCATCCTCTGCACTACACCATAACAGCAACGTCTACACTGCCCTGGAGCTAAGCTCTACCTGTGGAGAGCTAAACCAACTCTGCTGTGTCACCATCAGCTCCAGAGGACCTGCTCCGCAGCGGCTGCTCCCTTTAGCCGCATACCACAGGTGGCGTCACGAACTGTATATAAGAACTTTAATTCCCCTGTAAATACCCCTTTTTACTGACATCTCCCCTAGCAACGACCAGCCCGGCACCGAGTACCCCACGGCCCAGGGAGCGCGTCAGTTACACCATTATTTGTGGATTTTTTTTTTCCACAAATAAAGGTATTGCGCTCTGCACTTTATTTAGGAGATACTTACCACTGTAAGATACTCCTATGGAGGGCATATACATCTTTTGTCACTCAGCACTTTACTAGAATGGAGGTAATGTTCCTGAGAAGATACACGTGCCTCATTTTTTCTTCCTTTCCCCCTTTACGAGTAACACTCCCCTGATGACCTCTCATTATTGAGAAAGAAACGCGTCGGGAGGCACATAATTTATTATGGGGTTCCTTTGTAGAGCCCACTTAGGTACTGCCTTTGTGTTAGGGCTGGAGTAAATACACGGGGCATGACAGGGCAGATTATAAGGGAGATTGGATCTGTCTTTCCCTGGAGTGCTACAACTGGAGGCGCACCGGCTCAAATGGGTGAAATCGAAACAATTTTTTAATGCACTGGCACTTTCTCAGTTTAGTGGTTTTCCATATGTTATTTATGGCCTGTAGTGCTTACGACTATAAATGAACAATACGTGTCTAATCTATGTGGTTGGTGGTTAATTATCTCATTAGATTTTTATTGTATTATTAGTAATGGTTACGTTTTAATAGGTTGTTTTTCTGCTATCTACCATATGATCCTGAAAAACTAGACCCTGTAAGTTCAAACAGGGATCACAGCTGGGTCTCATAGGACCCAGCAGCTCCTGCTCCCTTCCTAGACCCAGCGATCACATGACCGCTCAGCCTAGTGGGGGAAGTGTTGTCAGCGCTTCCTATTACTGTGAACACAGCTCTTTTTCAGTGGTATTTATATAGCGATAGAGAAGGCAGAGACCATAGTAAACCATCTCTGCCTTTCCTATGGAGAGTCTAGCTGTGTCTGACAGCTGACTCTCCGCTCCCACAACTGCTCTACTTTACTTGCATCTCTGCCTTCCCTATGAGGAGTCTAGCTGTGTCTGACAGCTGACTCTCTGCTCCCACAGCTGCTCTACTTTACTACCATCTCTGCCTTCCCTATGGGGAGTCTAGCTGTGTCTGACAGCTGATTCTCTGCTCCCACAACTGCTCTTCTTTACTACAATCTCTGCCTTCCCTTTGGGGAGTCTGGCTGTGTCTGACAGCTGATTCTCTACTTCCACAGCTGCTCTACTTTACTACCATCTCTGCCTTCCCTATGTGGAATCTAGCTGTGTCTGACAGCCGACTCTCCGACTCTCCGCTCCCACAGCTGCTCTACTTTACTACCATGGGGAGTCTAGCTGTGTCTGACAGCTGATTCTCTGCTCCCACAACTGCTCTTCTTTACTACAATCTCTGCCTTCCCTTTGGGGAGTCTGGCTGTGTCTGACAGCTGATTCTCTACTTCCACAGCTGCTCTACTTTACTACCATCTCTGCCTTCCCTATGTGGAATCTATCTGTGTCTGACAGCCGACTCTCCGACTCTCCGCTCCCACAGCTGCTCTACTTTACTACCATCTCTGCCTTCCATATGGGGAGTCCAGCTGTGTCTGACAGTTGATTATCCACTTCCAAAGCTGCTCTACTTTACTACCATGTCTGCCTTCCCTTTAGGGAGTCTGGCTGTGTCTGACAGCCAACTATCCACTCCTACAGGTGCTCTACTTTATTATCATCTCTGCCTTCCTTATGGGGAGTCTGACTGTGTCTGACAGCTGACTCTCCACTCCCACAGCTGCCCTACTTTACTATAATCTCTGCCTTCCCTATGGGGAGTCCGGCTGTGTCTGACAGCCGACTTTCCGCTCCCACAGCTGCCTTACTTTACTACCATCTCTGCCTTCCCTATGGGGAGTCCGGCTGTGTCTGACAGCCGACTCTCTGCTCCTGCAGCTGCTCTACTATGCAATGATGTATTAGAACTTTACTGCAGAGTAGATCTTGGACAGCCTGATGTTTAAAGTCTATGGGAGATCCGGAAATACAGATGTGAATACAATATTAACTTACTAATATATTTTTATTTACTATAGTGATCACTTCTTCTGGTCTAGGTTGGATGCACCAGCAGAAGTTATCACCCATCGGGTCCCATATACTGCTTAATAAACTTTTTTTTTTTTTAACTAGGTGACACTATTTAGAAACGTGTAGTTAACTTTGCTATTGGTTACAATTAAAAAAGTTCTGCTGATGCATGCCTCCATGATGTATGCCAAAAGGACAGTCTATGTCCAGTCAAAGGAGTTGTCTCCTCTCACATCAGAGATGAGCAGACGCGTGCACCATCATCAGATATTGGGTACATGTTTTATTTTAATACCCAGAACACGTGTAGGATATCCGCCATTCGTGCAAACTTCTATGAAAGTGTATGTGGCTGTAACGTCATCAGTATTGCTCCCCTCCGATGAGGAAGCGAGCAGGTCTGGACTATCCATTTTTTTATATTATACTTAAATTCCATTTCTATATTCATCATGACAGACCATTTGGCCACGGCAGCTTGGTATGAATAAGAAATGGCTTTGTGAGCATCCCATCCACACGCTGCGGCCGGACAGTGTACGATCTGAGATACTGCCAAATTGTCATAGATGTGATATTATAATTAAACGGCGCCCTCTATGGGCATAATCTGGAATGCACCGTCACTTTATTAATGCCGCGCTGCACGTTTTACGCATGCTCATGCACTGACTTATGTAACTGTGTTTGCTAGCTGCACAGAAATACACGGCAGAGTGCTCGGCTTTAGGGTCAGACAACTTTAATGAAGCCCTCGTAGTTTTGGTTCTATTTAGAGTCCAATCCGTAAAGTTGGCTTCCATATCCCCAGCTTGTGCACCCGTTGAGTAGACCATGAGCTCCAGACCCTGATGTGCCTTCTGTCGGTACCAAAACATAGCAAAGTAGGTATCGTCATTGTGCTGACAGTGAAGCTCGACAGGGTCCCCCGTCTTCTTTAGTAAAAATTGGGGGTCCTGGGATATTCGAAACCCTTGAGAGGAGCCTGGGGATTAAAGAAAATAGTGAGGTCTTACACTGGTTATTTCATATATAGTAAAAGAGAAATACAACAACATTATATATAATCTTTTAAGAGTTAAAAAAAAGGAAAATATTCTTCATGTTCTCCACCAATTAACGCAATTTCCAAGATGTAATAATAATTAACACTATTTACAAACAATAAAAAAGCAACAAAAAATACTAAATAATAATATATATTATATAAATAATAATAATTATGTAGTATTACGGCATAATAAAATATAGAAAGAGTAAAATAAAATGCAATAATAAGAAATACAAATAACATTCAATAAAAACTAAAACGTAATAATATAAAAAATAGTAGTAAGAAATAATGATAATAGAAAGAAAAATATATATAAAATAATGCAAAGTAAAAATACTACAAATAATATACAAATAAAATATAGAAAGAGTAAAGTAACATTAAATAATAAGAAATACAAATAACTATCAATAAAATAAATAAAAAATGGTAACAATACTAAGAAAAGGGCAATATAATAATAATACATTTCAAAATATAGAATAGTAAAAATGCAACAAATAATATACCAATAGTAAAATAATATGTAATAATAAGACTTACAAATAACACTCAATAAAAAAATAAAACGTGGTAACAATATTAAGAAAAATAGTGAGAAAAAGGCAATATAATAATTATTATTTTTATTATAAAAAAATAATCTGAAATAAAGCATAGTAAAAATGCTACAAATAATATACAAATAAAATATACCAATAGTAAAATAACATGTAATAATGACAAATACCATTCAATAAAAAAAATGTGGTAACGATATTAAGGAAAATAGTAAGAAAAAGGTAATATAATAATAATCCCAAAAATAATCAATATAAAATATACTATAGTTAAAATGCTACAAATTATATACAAATAAAGTATACAAATAGTAAAAAAAAAAAATATATAACAAATATGCAAATATATCATAATAATAATAAATAAATAATAAAATACTTCAAACAATGTAAAATAAAGAAAAGCATGCAGAATAGGAGTAAAAAATTAATGATGTTACCAGCAACCAAGTCCTTATAAAGTGTCTCACCTGGTATAACACAAAGACCCACAAGTATAAAGATTCTGTAGATCATCATATGTATATAGAAATTACTTTTTAATTCATTCATTAGTGTGACTTTATAGAAAAGGATAAAATTGTAAGAAAAACTCAAGTCTTCAAACCCGGAGTGTGACTTTGTCCTTAAATTCTAAAACTTTGCTGAATGAATTATCACCTATAGGGACGTGTGATATCTCCTGTCCCCTCCCACCATTATATCTGTCCCTGTGATCCGTCGCTGATACAATTCTTTTCCCCTCCTCTTTGCTTTCCCAGTTTGTGTCTTTCCTCTGCCCTAACGAACCAGGTTGTGGTAGAGAATCTTGAAACAAAGGATCTCTGATTTTAGGACAACCATGACCATGAAGAGAGATGGACACATGTCTGGCTTAGCAAAGTGAGTATCATTGTCACGCCAGGTGTGGGAAAGACTTAGTGCAACACAGAGGGAAGAGGGAAATGGAACACAGACTCTAGAGTAAGGGGGGGGGTGGAGACCTCCTAGTCTGGTGTAGTGTCACCCTGTCTCCCCTAACATCCCTGTATTGGCTCTTCACCAATGGCCACACGCGTGCCTCGCCCTGTCTTTCCCTGGCATATGGCTAAGGCTAGGGATGGGAGGAGATGAGCACTAGTCGATCTCCACTAAACTTTATTGACAACAAGGGTAGACAAACAGGGGGAGAATGCTTAGCTTTAGACAACTCCAGACAAATGCAAACTCGGCCTCATGCTCCAGAGCGGACGAAGTACTGCTCTTGCTAAAGCCTCACAAGTAGTAATGAATATCGCCAGCACCTCCCTCTCAGACACACCAGATATATAAACACCCAGGCCAGGGAGCTAATTACCAGAGGGAGGTAGCCGCTGGGTCCTAGAGACAGCCAGCCTCTAAGAAGATGTCTGTAATGCCAAATGTAGAGATCTCCTGCAACCAACTGCAGTGCGACTGTCTGTCACCTCTGACACACCCGTGACAATCGTCCATTGTGTTCTTTCATTCATCCCCGGACAGCTTCTCCCCTCCCCACTCCAGATGATTGACAGGTCTTTCCAATCTGTGCACATACAGATAGACCTGTCAATCAACTGGAGCAGAATGGGTAAAAACCTGCCAGGGGCCACATGGGGCTAATCAGGTCTCTCCCTACAGCAAATAGCCGACACCGGGGTGTTTAGGAAAAAAACATACACGGCTGCAATCGTCCATCCAGGTTCTGATTAATGCTGCCCAAACCACTGGCAGGTGACAGGTTCCCTTTAAGATTAAAACCCTAATTTTTTATTATTTTATTATTCTGTTATTGTTAATAATTAAAATTTAATTAAACTTTCCTATATGGTGTAAATAGTAATAGCGGGATGTATAAATGATAACACTAAAAAAAATCATTTTTTATATATAATTTCTTTTACTGTATTTATTTTTCAAACTTTAAGAGCTCCGAACTATTCAACAATAATAATACCAATAATAGTATAATAATAATAATAATAATAAAAAATAAAATTAATAATATAATAACTAAAAGACTATATTAATAATAATAGAATAACTTGAATAACTTATTAATAATTTGATCTGCAAGTCACAAGTAAGCAACGTGTGCATGAGACCTCACCCTGCAGGACTGTGAGGAGGGTTCATCATATCTGGTCTTTATAGATTTTGAGCTCTGCTGCCCCTACAGGACAGTCCAGGTAACTGCACCTTTCCCCTAGTGAACCCTCCAGGTTTTGGTGCTGGTTGTGACTTGGTTCTCAGTGGCTGTGATACTGGAAGCGCAGAAATACACGGCCGAGTCCTGGACTTCTGCTTTATCTTTTCTCAGGAATGATTCCCTGGCGTCTTGTTTGGTCATAGTCCAATTATTCTCAAATTCCTTCTCCATTGTCGCAGTGCTGACCCCAATCGTCATGGCCATCAGAGTCAAGTGTTGTCCTGCTCTCTGCTGGTACCAGTACATGTTGTATGAGCCGCTGGTGTCATCGTGGTCACAGGAGAGCTCCACCGGGCGCCCGGCGTGGAGGAGAAGACCGTATGGTTTCTGAGTGACCTCCACCGCCCGACACAGACCTGCCGGAGGCAAAATATCAGGCCACGTCAGGTCTGCTTCTACTGACTTCTAGGTTGTATGATTAAAAGGTTTTTGGTTTTTTTTTTCGTAAAACATTGCGACATTTTTGCAATTAGAAACAAATTCTTATTTATTTTTGCTTGTAATTGTGCTTCATAGTAAAGTTGTTGCTATATTTATTAGTAGTAGTAATATTTTGTTGCAGCAATGAACTCATGTAAGAATATATATCAATTGCATTAATATTATGCATCATAAGTATTTACTATTTTTCATAAGTAGAATTATTACTATTAATAATATTTCTACATTTTGTATCATTTTAGTTTTTTTTCTCATGTTAATACATTTATATAAAAAATAATACATCAGTAAAATAATAATAATGCTAATAATACTAATTCTACATTTTATATCATTATTGCTTTTTTCTCATCTAATAAATTTATATAAAAAATACATCAGTATAATAATAATGATAATAATATTAATATTTCTACATTTTATATAATTATTGCTTTTTTCTCCTTTTAATACATTTATATAAAAAATATTATACATCTGTATAATAATAATATTTCTACATGTTACAATTATTATTGCTTTTTTTTCTTATTTGAATATATTGATATAAAAAATTATACAACAGTATAATAATAATAATATTTCTACATTTTATATCATTATTGTTTTTTTCTTGTTTTAATACATTTATATAAAAAAATATTATACACCAGTATAATAATAATATTTCTACATGTTATATAATTATAGCTTTTTTTCTTGTTTTAATACATTTATATAAAAAAAATTATACATCAGTATAATAATAATAATATCTTTACATTTTATATAATTATAGCTTTTTTTCTCGTTTTAATACATTTATATAAAAAAATTAGACATCAGTACAATAATAATATTTCTACATTTTATATAATTATTGCGTTTTTTCTTGTTTTAGTACATTTATATAAAAAAATACATCAGTACAATAATAATAATTATAATAATACTTCTACATTTTATATAATTAATGTTTTTATCTCAATAATAATAATAATGATTATTATTAATATTATCTAACATCCTACAATAAACTTCACCAATATCATTAGAAATAGACTTACACATTATTAATCCCAGGGAGAGGTGAAAAATCATTGATCGCATTGTTCTGTCAGAGATTCTCTCACAATCAGTTCGTCAGGTTTGTTAGTATAGAAAACTAAACATAAAAAAAAGAAATAATAATCAATAGAAAAAAAGTCATTCCTCCCTTTTGCATTTTCCTTTGCCCTTTTGCATCTTCCTTTATGTCACGTTTTTTACAAGCAAAACTGTGAGAAATATGAATACTTATTGTACATGTGTCCCAGGAGATGATTCATTCCCAGCATCTGGCTATAAAGGAACCGTCTGCAGAAGGACCCTGCCCCCACTGGGGCCGGTGTAGGAGGAAATCAGGTACCATGAGCCCGACCCCATGACTCAATCCTGTCCTCACTGGCTGCAAATGGCCATAAAGGCAAGCAGCAAAGGCCAATCAGACTTTATCCTACCAGGGAGGCTGCAGGGGAATCTACTACAACATGGCAGCTATTCGGTGTTACAACGATGACTCAAGTCCAGAAGAATAGGAGTCGATTGCTACCCAGTGTTGCTCATAGAAGTGAATCGTAATATGATGTTCATATGACCCAACAGGGCAAAGGCTAAAGGGTTGGAATCATTAGAAGGTAACAAAATAGTTTAAAGACCCAAAAAAAGTCATGTGTGAATACGGTCTAATTGCTGTTTCCCCAGCTGTGATCTTCCTGAGAACTTTCTCGACGCCGTGGTGAAATAATTCTCTGATAGAAAGTGAGGAACATTAAATTATACAACCCCAAAATAAGTTGCATTGATGTGATGACGATGGAGTGGAACCTAAAGGATGGATGTTAGGAAACATACAGTAAATTATGAAAACACAGCGCCCCCTAGAGGTCCCTGCTCTCTACTGCTCCCTTTGCCACACAGCGCCCTTTAGAGGTCCCTGCTCCCAACTCCTCCCTTTGTCATAAATATCGTGCAGTGCAGGTTTTATGTTGGCTGCTTCTCAACTTTTTGTGGCGGTGTTGACTGGATGCACAGAAATACACGGCCGAATCCTCAGAAGTTGCGTTATTACGTTTGAGGGTGGATGACTCGGCGTCAGGGCGCTCCAGGCTCCACAAGCCAGTAAACTTTTTCTCCATGGTAAAGTCATTTACAGCGGTAGACAGGACCACGAGCTCCAGACCCTTCCCTGATATTTGCTGGTACCACAACATGGTATAGGTCCCCGTCCTGTCACTGTGTTCACATTTTAGACTGATGGGTTCTCCAACTTTTACTACTACAAACTCGTTATTTTGAGTCACAGTCACCTGCTGGCAGAAACCTGCGGGAAGAAACAAAATACTCATGAAGTTGGTCAAGATCATAACACAAAGATCAAGGTCATGGAACGAAGAGTGAGTATTCGAGATGTTACAATGTATCTCTGCTGCCTTCTGCTCTATCATCCTTGTCTGACCTCTGTAGACTTTCTCTTTTCATCTTTCTGAAGATATTTAGTGTAAGTTCTTACATGATAGAAACTTCCAGATGAATATAAGGATTATTAGACTCATTTTTTGAGTCTAATTTCTATGTAGGAAATAGAAGAATCCTTGTCCTAAATCTCTTATAGGTTCTCCATGTTTCTTAACTAAAGTTGATGAACTTTTCAGATCTTCTATAGAAAAAAAATCAAATCTGTCATTTCCTTTTTAGAAAATCCTCCCCCTTTAGATGTTTAGTCATCCTTCAGAGATGATCAGAGAAGTAGTGGGCATGGTTAGGAGCGGAAAGCCTATGGCTTCTAATCATAAGCCCATATCGGCAGTAGAGTAGATGGTTATGGGTAGTAGAGCAGATGGACATTTCTTGAAGGACACAATATGTCAATAAAACCAGTTCCTCCATAATTATTCTCATTTATTTTTTTAGCTGCGTTTTTATGACCCCACATCGCTCACTCTTCACACACCATTTATGGTGGGTTCCATAGTTTGGTGATCTTCTGGTTGACTTTTTAGCCTACATTAACAATAGACTTTCCTTTAAAGGAGTAGTCTAATGAAGACCCCAGCCCGATGTCACAGAGGTGGCCTTGGCTCTAGTTGCCACCATTGATGAAGCAGAATGAAGAAGTCATTGTTCTGCGCCAAACATGGTTGACTATGAAACATAGCGGATGACACTTTCATAAAGGATGACACTTTCTTATATTTCCATCCTGGGTGCTAAAACATCATAAGCCATATCCTCAATCTCCACATTGACCACATTGATAGTCTACTTGGTGGTCAGGTCCTTTTAAAGAAAGAGTCATTTTTAATATTCCATAAAGGACATATCAGAGAATGATTTCAGTGGGGTCCGAACGTGGAAAATTGCAAAAATGATGGAGAATGACCTAATAGAGACCCTCAAGAGGAAAGTCAGGTGAGGTCAACAAGAGCCAAACGATCTGGATATTACAAAGAGCCCCCACTAATACTATAGTTTTTATGTCAGAAAATATCAGTTTTCACTTAAACATGTGATTTAATGAATTACTCAGCGTTTAAAGGGGTTTTCAGGGACTAAAATATTGATGACCGCTGGATGTCAGCAATGTATGGAGCCGTTACAGCACATTGTTCAGTGGCCACTCTATGTACTGCATCATATCTCCAATTCACTTGGGTGGGTCATCATTATGTTATCCCGGGATGATCCCTCTAAGGAGACATCAGCATTATTAGACCATGAGGGTCTTACTCTGAGTAACCCCACTGGTCAATCTGTCTTCACTTTCTAAGTCTACATATTGCTCAATGTACTGAATAGAGGCATCGGCTGCACATTTTTATGAATTCATGGGTGACACATTGTAAAAATAGATAATAGATACATGATAGATGATAGATAGATAATTGCTAGATAGATAATAGATGATAGATAGATAATAGATAGATAATAGAAAGATAATAGATAGATAGATAGCAGATAGATAATAGATAGATGATAGATAGATAACAGATAGATAATAGATAGATAATAGAAAGATAATAGATAGATAGATAAATAATAGATAGATAATAGATATATAATAGATAGATGATAGATCGATAACAGATAGATGATAGATAGATAAATAGATAATAGATAGATAATAGATAGATGATAGATAAATAATAGATAGATGATAGATAGATATATGATAGATAGATAATAGATAATAGATATATAATAGATAGATGATAGATAGATAATAGATAGATAATATATAGATAATTGATAGATAATAGATAGATAATGGATAGATAATAGATATAATAGATAACAGATATAATCAATAGAAGATAGATAATAGATAGATAATAGTCAGATAGATAATAGACAGATAGATAATAGATAATATATAAATAGATATAATAGAGAGATAATAGATAGATAATAGACAGATAGATAATAGATAAATAGATATAATAGAGAGATAATAGTTGGAGCCAATACAAGCCCTGACACCGCTGATCATTACAACATGTATCAAAATTATTTAAATAACTTGGGAAACCGTTGTAATACTTTATTGTGTATCACTGACGATCTGCAAATGTAAGGAATAACAATGGAAATATCCCCAAAGTATAAAAGAAAGAAAAAAACATAAAAGACAACAAAACAGACATATGTTTTGTAAAATAAGAAAAAAGTTGCAAAAAAATTGCTATAAAAGTCCAAAACACTCTGCTCATCAGGGGGTTAAAACCATCATCAGGCGCATGAGTTCATATTCAGCTGCTTCCACTCTTATGAATCGGCTTTGAATATAAGTTTTACTTGTGACAATGCGGCGCCCTCTAGAGGTCGGTGCTGCTTCCTCCTTCAGCTTTTTGTTGGCCGTAGCTGAGCTTTTTGCGGCTGTGAGAACTGGCTGCACAGTAATACACGGCCGACTCCTCGGAGGTGACGTTATTGCACCTTAGAGAGGCCGTCCTGTCCTCAGAACGCTACATTGTCCACGAATTCTTAAACTTGTTTTCCATCGTTTTGTCGTTTACGGCCACAGAATAAGCCATGAGCTCCAGCCCGCCTCCCGGTTTTTGCTGGTACCAGAAGACGTTATAAGTTGCTGTTGTTCCATTGTAGTCACACTGGAAACTTATGGAACTTCCCACGGTTATTATTGAAAAACTTTTATCTTGTTTGACGGTTATCTCCTGGCCTCGACCTGTGGGGAGAAAGAAGGAGAATATCCGTGAGCAGTCAGAACCTGATACAAGAGCGAATCTTCCATTATTGTTACAATGTATCAATACTTCTGAGATCAGATGTCTGTAAACAATCCCCATCTCTTACATGTTAGGAAGTTCAAGAGGAAAATCAAGAAATGTCTCATTGTTTTGTCTTAGAAACATCTACAGAATAGCGGAATCTGAGTGTAACAAAGGTTCTTCTCGCCTCTCTGCTCCGGGTCTTCATGATCTGCCCGGCTTTCCTTTATGTGCTTTGTTCTTCTCACTTCCTGTTTAGAATTTCCACCCCGATCCGATCTCAGACAACAAAAGGGTTAACAATAAACAACCAATCGCAGACATAGGAATGATCGGAAACATTGCATTCCTGGTATTCAAGAAGAACAATTGCATCCAAATGGGATTAGAAATTCGAAAAAGTTCCTTGATTGCTGATATTTTGCTCCAGATGCCAAAATATAATAAATAGAAGGCAGAAAAGGGATTAAAAAATCATAAAATATTTTCGCTTGTCCTCGGTCCACCCCTCTCGCCTGTTCACTGGATTTGTTAGAATCAGATCCCCAAAATTTGAATTCTCCAGAATCTGAAATTTTCAGGAAATTCCAAATAAATTACATTTGCTACAAATGGATTTGCTCAGCTCTACTGGTGACCCCAACGTAGAGACAATGAAGAGCAGACATAAATGTAACAGTGGAGGAAAGTTATGTAATCATTTTTTCTTTTTATTAGATTTCAGTCTGTAGATGAAAATAATTTGCTTATTACTAGAGATGAGCAAAAAGATTTGCGCAACGTCTTGTCCGATACTCCATGTCCACCGGACCAGAACTGACTTCCCTTCTACAGTCAGCAGCCTTAGTCTGGGTGTCTCTGCCATTTATTAGACCTTCAACGCCATGACATTTGGTCTGGGTGTCTCTGCCATTTATTAGACATTCAACGCCATGACATTTGGTCTGGGTGCCTCTCCCATTTATTAGACCCCCAATGCCATGACATTTGGTCTGGGTGTCCCTGCCATTTATTAGACCCCCAACGCCATGACATTTGGTCTGGGTGCCTCTGCCATTTATTAGACCGCCAACGCCATGACATTTGGTCTGGGTGCCTCTCCCATTTATTAGACCCCCAACGCCATGACATTTGATCTGGGTGCCTCTGCCATTTATTAGACCCCCAACGCCATGACATTTGGTCTGGGTGTCTCTGCCATTTATTAGACCCCCAACGCCATGACATTTGGTCTGCGTGTCTCTGCCGTTTATTAGACCCCCGACGCCATGACATTTGGTCTGGGTGCCTCTGCCATTTATTAGACTCTCAATGCCATGACATTTGGTCTGGGTGTCTCTGCCATATATTAGACCCCCAACGCCATGACATTTGATCTGGGTGCCTCTCCCATTTATTAGACCGCCAACGCCATGACATTTGGTCTGGGTGTCTCTGCCATTTATTAGACCCCAACGCCATGACATTTGGTCTGCGTGTCTCTGCCGTTTATTAGACCCCCAACGCCATGACATTTGGTCTGGGTGCCTCTGCCATTTATTAGACCCCCAATGCCATGACATTTGGTCTGGGTGTCTCTGCCATATATTAGACCCCCAACGCCATGACATTTGGTCTGGGTGCCTCTCCCATTTATTAGACCGCCAACGCCATGACATTTGATCTGGGTGCCTCTCCCATTTATTAGACCCCCAATGCCATGACATTTGGTCTGGGTGCCTCTCCCATTTATTAGACCCCCAATGCCATGACATTTGGTCTGGGTGTCTCTGCCATTTATTAGACCCCCAACGCCATGACATTTGGTCTGGGTGCCTCTGCCATTTATTAGACCGCCAACGCCATGACATTTGGTCTGGGTGCCTCTCCCATTTATTAGACCCCCAACGCCATGACATTTGGTCTGGGTGCCTCTGCCATTTATTAGACCCCCAACGCCATGACATTTGGTCTGGGTGCCTCTGCCATTTATTAGACCCCCAACGCCATGACATTTGGTCTGGGTGTCTCTGCCGTTTATTAGACCCCCAACGCCATGACATTTGGTCTGCGTGTCTCTGCCGTTTATTAGACCCCCAAGGCCATAACATTTGGTCTGGGTGCCTCTGCCATTTATTAGACCCCCAATGCCATGACATTTGGTCTGGGTGTCTCTGCCATATATTAGACCCCAAACGCCATGACATTTGGTCTGGGTGCCTCTGCCATTTATTAGACCCCCAGCGCCATGACATTTGGTCTGGGTGCCTCTCCCATTTATTACACCGCCAATGCCATGACATTTGGTCTGGGTGCCTCTGCCATTTATTAGACCCTCAACGCCATGACATTTGGTCTGGGTGCCTCTCCCATTTATTAGACCGCCAATGCCATCACATTTTGTCTGGGTGCCTCTCCCATTTATTAGACCCCCAATGCCATGACATTTGGTCTGGGTGTCTCTGCCATTTATTAGACCCCCAACGCCATGACATTTGGTCTGGGTGTCTCTGCCATTTATTAGACCCCCAACGCCATGACATTTGGTCTGGGTGTCTCTGCCATTTATTAGACCCCCAACGCCATGACATTTGGTCTGGGTGTCTCTGCCATTTATTAGACCCCCAACGCCATGACATTTGGTCTGCGTGTCTCTGCCGTTTATTAGACCCCCAACGCCATGACATTTGGTCTGGGTGCCTCTGCCATTTATTAGACCCCCAATGCCATGACATTTGGTATGGGTGTCTCTGCCATATATTAGACCCCCAACGCCATGACATTTGGTCTGGGTGCCTCTCCCATTTATTAGACCGCCAACGCCATGACATTTGATCTGGGTGCCTCTCCCATTTATTAGACCCCCAATGCCATGACATTTGGTCTGGGTGCCTCTCCCGTTTATTAGACCCCCAATGCCATGACATTTGGTCTGGGTGTCTCTGCCATTTATTAGACCCCAAACGCCATGACATTTGGTCTGGGTGCCTCTGCCATTTATTAGACCGCCAAAGCCATGACATTTGGTCTGGGTGCCTCTCCCATTTATTAGACCCCCAACGCCATGACATTTGGTCTGGGTGCCTCTGCCATTTATTAGACCCCCAACGCCATGACATTTGGTCTGGGTGTCTCTGCCGTTTATTAGACCCCCAACACCATGACATTTGGTCTGCGTGTCTCTGCCGTTTATTAGACCCCCAAGGCCATGACATTTGGTCTGGGTGCCTCTGCCATTTATTAGACCCCCAATGCCATGACATTTGGTCTGGGTGTCTCCGCCATATATTAGACCCCAAACGCCATGACATTTGGTCTGGGTGCCTCTGCCATTTATTAGATCCCCAACGCCATGACATTTGGTCTGGGTGCCTCTCCCATTTATTAGACCGCCAATGCCATGACATTTGGTCTGGGTGCCTCTGCCATTTATTAGACCCTCAACGCCATGACATTTGGTCTGGGTGCCTCTCCCATTTATTAGACCGCCAATGCCATCACATTTTGTCTGGGTGCCTCTCCCATTTATTAGACCCCCAATGCCATGACATTTGGTCTGGGTGTCTCTGCCATTTATTAGACCCCCAACGCCATGACATTTGGTCTGGGTGCCTCTGCCATTTATTAGACCGCCAACGCCATGACATTTGGTCTGGGTGCCTCTCCCATTTATTAGACCCCCAACGCCATGACATTTGGTCTGGGTGTCTCTGCCATTTATTAGACCCCCAACGCCATGACATTTGGTCTGGGTGTCTCTGCCATTTATTAGACCCCCAACGCCATGACATTTGGTCTGCGTGTCTCTGCCGTTTATTAGACCCCCAACGCCATGACATTTGGTCTGGGTGCCTCTGCCATTTATTAGACCCCCAATGCCATGACATTTGGTCTGGGTGTCTCTGCCAGATATTAGACCCCCAACGCCATGACATTTGGTCTGGGTGCCTCTGCCATTTATTAGACCCCCAACGCCATGACATTTGGTGTGGGTGCCTCTGCCATTTATTAAACCCCCAACGCCATGACATTTGGTCTGGGTGTCTCTGCCATTTATTAGACCCCCAACGCCATGACATTTGGTCTGGGTGCCTCTGCCATTAATTAGACTGCCAACGCCATGACATTTGGTCTGGGTGTCTCTGCCATATATTAGACCCCCAATGCCATGACAATTGGTCTGGGTGCCTCTGCCATTTATTAGACCGCCAACGCCATGACATTTGGTTTGGGTGCCTCGGACATTTATTAGACCCCCAACGCCATGACATTTGGTCTGGGTGCCTCTGCCATTTATTAGACCCCCAACGCCATGACATTTGGTCTGGGTGCCTCTCCCATTTATTAGACCGCCAACGCCATGACATTTGGTCTGGGTGCCTCTGACATTTATTAAACCCCCAACGCCAAAACATTTGGTCTGGGTGCCTCTGCCATTTATTAGACCCCCAATGCCATGACATTTGGTCTGGGTGCCTCTTCCATTTATTAGACCGCCAATGCCATGACATTTGGCCTGGGTGCCTCTCCCATTTATTAGACCCCCAATGCCATGACATTTGATCTGGGTGTCTCTGCCATTTATTAGACCCCCAACACCATGACATTTGGTCTGGGTGCCTCTGCCATTTATTAGACCGCCAACGCCATGACATTTGGTCTGGGTGCCTCTGCCATTTATTAGACCGCCAACGCCATGACATTTGGTCTGGGTGCCTCTCCCATTTATTAGACCCCCAATGCCATGACATTTGGTCTGGGTGTCTCTGCCATTTATTAGACCCCCAACGCCATGACATTTGGTCTGGGTGCCTCTGCCATTTATTAGACCGCCAGCGCCATGACATTTGGTCTGCGTGTCTCTGCCGTTTATTAGACCCCCAACGCCATGACATTTGGTCTGGGTGCCTCTGCCATTTATTAGACCCCCAATGCTATGAAATTTGGTCTGGGTGTCTCTGCCATATATTAGACCCCCAACGCCATGACATTTGGTCTGGGTGCCTCTGCCATTTATTAGACCCCCAACGCCATGACATTTGGTCTGGGTGCCTCTCCCATTTATTAGACCCCCTATGCGATGACATTTGGTCTGGGTGCCTCTGCCATTTATTAGACCCTCAACACCATGACATTTGGTCTGGGTGCCTCTCCCATTTATTAAACCGCCAATGCCATGACATTTGGTCTGTGTGCCTCTCCCATTTATTAGACCCCCAATGCCATGACATTTGGTCTGGGTGTCTCTGCCATTTATTAGACCCCCAACGCCATGACATTTGGTCTGGGTGCCTCTGCCATTTATTAGACCGCCAACGCCATGTCATTTGGTCTGGGTGCCTCTCCCATTTATTAGACCCCCAATGCCATGACATTTGGTCTGGGTGCCTCTGCCATTTATTAAACCCCCAACGCCATGACATTTGGTCTGGGTGTCTCTGCCATTTATTAGACCCCCAACGCCATGACATTTGGTCTGGGTGCCTCTGCCATTTATTAGACCCCCAACGCCATGACATTTGGTCTGGGTGTCTCTGCCATATATTAGACCTCCAACGCCATGACATTTGGTCTGGGTGCCTCTGCCATTTATTAGACCCCCAACGCCATAACATTTGGTCTGGGTGCCTCTGACATTTATTAGACCCCCAACGCCATGACATTTGGTCTGGGTGCCTCAGCCATTTATTAGACCCCCAACGCCATGACATTTGGTCTGGGTGCCTCTCCCATTTATTAGACCGCCAATGCCATGACATTTGGTCTGGGTGTCTCTGCCATTTATTAGACCCCCAACGCCATGACATTTGGTCTGGGTGTCTCTGCCATTTATTAGACCCCCAACGCCATGACATTTGGTCTGCGTGTCTCTGCCGTTTATTAGACCCCCGACGCCATGACATTTGGTCTGGGTGCCTCTGCCATTTATTAGACTCTCAATGCCATGACATTTGGTCTGGGTGTCTCTGCCATATATTAGACCCCCAACGCCATGACATTTGATCTGGGTGCCTCTCCCATTTATTAGACCGCCAACGCCATGACATTTGGTCTGGGTGTCTCTGCCATTTATTAGACCCCAACGCCATGACATTTGGTCTGCGTGTCTCTGCCGTTTATTAGACCCCCAACGCCATGACATTTGGTCTGGGTGCCTCTGCCATTTATTAGACCCCCAATGCCATGACATTTGGTCTGGGTGTCTCTGCCATATATTAGACCCCCAACGCCATGACATTTGGTCTGGGTGCCTCTCCCATTTATTAGACCGCCAACGCCATGACATTTGATCTGGGTGCCTCTCCCATTTATTAGACCCCCAATGCCATGACATTTGGTCTGGGTGCCTCTCCCATTTATTAGACCCCCAATGCCATGACATTTGGTCTGGGTGTCTCTGCCATTTATTAGACCCCCAACGCCATGACATTTGGTCTGGGTGCCTCTGCCATTTATTAGACCGCCAACGCCATGACATTTGGTCTGGGTGCCTCTCCCATTTATTAGACCCCCAACGCCATGACATTTGGTCTGGGTGCCTCTGCCATTTATTAGACCCCCAACGCCATGACATTTGGTCTGGGTGCCTCTGCCATTTATTAGACCCCCAACGCCATGACATTTGGTCTGGGTGTCTCTGCCGTTTATTAGACCCCCAACGCCATGACATTTGGTCTGCGTGTCTCTGCCGTTTATTAGACCCCCAAGGCCATGACATTTGGTCTGGGTGCCTCTGCCATTTATTAGACCCCCAATGCCATGACATTTGGTCTGGGTGTCTCTGCCATATATTAGACACCAAACGCCATGACATTTGGTCTGGGTGCCTCTGCCATTTATTAGACCCCCAGCGCCATGACATTTGGTCTGGGTGCCTCTCCCATTTATTACACCGCCAATGCCATGACATTTGGTCTGGGTGCCTCTGCCATTTATTAGACCCTCAACGCCATGACATTTGGTCTGGGTGCCTCTCCCATTTATTAGACCGCCAATGCCATCACATTTTGTCTGGGTGCCTCTCCCATTTATTAGACCCCCAATGCCATGACATTTGGTCTGGGTGTCTCTGCCATTTATTAGACCCCCAACGCCATGACATTTGGTCTGGGTGTCTCTGCCATTTATTAGACCCCCAACGCCATGACATTTGGTCTGGGTGTCTCTGCCATTTATTAGACCCCCAACGCCATGACATTTGGTCTGGGTGTCTCTGCCATTTATTAGACCCCCAACGCCATGACATTTGGTCTGCGTGTCTCTGCCGTTTATTAGACCCCCAACGCCATGACATTTGGTCTGGGTGCCTCTGCCATTTATTAGACCCCCAATGCCATGACATTTGGTATGGGTGTCTCTGCCATATATTAGACCCCCAACGCCATGACATTTGGTCTGGGTGCCTCTCCCATTTATTAGACCGCCAACGCCATGACATTTGATCTGGGTGCCTCTCCCATTTATTAGACCCCCAATGCCATGACATTTGGTCTGGGTGCCTCTCCCGTTTATTAGACCCCCAATGCCATGACATTTGGTCTGGGTGTCTCTGCCATTTATTAGACCCCAAACGCCATGACATTTGGTCTGGGTGCCTCTGCCATTTATTAGACCGCCAACGCCATGACATTTGGTCTGGGTGCCTCTCCCATTTATTAGACCCCCAACGCCATGACATTTGGTCTGGGTGCCTCTGCCATTTATTAGACCCCCAACGCCATGACATTTGGTCTGGGTGTCTCTGCCGTTTATTAGACCCCCAACACCATGACATTTGGTCTGCGTGTCTCTGCCGTTTATTAGACCCCCAAGGCCATGACATTTGGTCTGGGTGCCTCTGCCATTTATTAGACCCCCAATGCCATGACATTTGGTCTGGGTGTCTCCGCCATATATTAGACCCCAAACGCCATGACATTTGGTCTGGGTGCCTCTGCCATTTATTAGATCCCCAACGCCATGACATTTGGTCTGGGTGCCTCTCCCATTTATTAGACCGCCAATGCCATGACATTTGGTCTGGGTGCCTCTGCCATTTATTAGACCCTCAACGCCATGACATTTGGTCTGGGTGCCTCTCCCATTTATTAGACCGCCAATGCCATCACATTTTGTCTGGGTGCCTCTCCCATTTATTAGACCCCCAATGCCATGACATTTGGTCTGGGTGTCTCTGCCATTTATTAGACCCCCAACGCCATGACATTTGGTCTGGGTGCCTCTGCCATTTATTAGACCGCCAACGCCATGACATTTGGTCTGGGTGCCTCTCCCATTTATTAGACCCCCAACGCCATGACATTTGGTCTGGGTGTCTCTGCCATTTATTAGACCCCCAACGCCATGACATTTGGTCTGGGTGTCTCTGCCATTTATTAGACCCCCAACGCCATGACATTTGGTCTGGGTGCCTCTGCCATTTATTAGACCGCCAACGCCATGACATTTGGTCTGGGTGCCTCTGACATTTATTAAACCCCCAACGCCAAAACATTTGGTCTGGGTGCCTCTGCCATTTATTAGACCCCCAATGCCATGACATTTGGTCTGGGTGCCTCTTCCATTTATTAGACCGCCAATGCCATGACATTTGGCCTGGGTGCCTCTCCCATTTATTAGACCCCCAATGCCATGACATTTGGTCTGGGTGTCTCTGCCATTTATTAGACCCCCAACACCATGACATTTGGTCTGGGTGCCTCTGCCATTTATTAGACCGCCAACGCCATGACATTTGGTCTGGGTGCCTCTGCCATTTATTAGACCGCCAACGCCATGACATTTGGTCTGGGTGCCTCTCCCATTTATTAGACCCCCAATGCCATGACATTTGGTCTGGGTGTCTCTGCCATTTATTAGACCCCCAACGCCATGACATTTGGTCTGGGTGCCTCTGCCATTTATTAGACCGCCAGCGCCATGACATTTGGTCTGCGTGTCTCTGCCGTTTATTAGACCCCCAACGCCATGACATTTGGTCTGGGTGCCTCTGCCATTTATTAGACCCCCAATGCTATGAAATTTGGTCTGGGTGTCTCTGCCATATATTAGACCCCCAACGCCATGACATTTGGTCTGGGTGCCTCTGCCATTTATTAGACCCCCAACGCCATGACATTTGGTCTGGGTGCCTCTCCCATTTATTAGACCCCCTATGCGATGACATTTGGTCTGGGTGCCTCTGCCATTTATTAGACCCTCAACACCATGACATTTGGTCTGGGTGCCTCTCCCATTTATTAAACCGCCAATGCCATGACATTTGGTCTGTGTGCCTCTCCCATTTATTAGACCCCCAATGCCATGACATTTGGTCTGGGTGTCTCTGCCATTTATTAGACCCCCAACGCCATGACATTTGGTCTGGGTGCCTCTGCCATTTATTAGACCGCCAACGCCATGTCATTTGGTCTGGGTGCCTCTCCCATTTATTAGACCCCCAATGCCATGACATTTGGTCTGGGTGCCTCTGCCATTTATTAAACCCCCAACGCCATGACATTTGGTCTGGGTGTCTCTGCCATTTATTAGACCCCCAACGCCATGACATTTGGTCTGGGTGCCTCTGCCATTTATTAGACCCCCAACGCCATGACATTTGGTCTGGGTGTCTCTGCCATATATTAGACCTCCAACGCCATGACATTTGGTCTGGGTGCCTCTGCCATTTATTAGACCCCCAACGCCATAACATTTGGTCTGGGTGCCTCTGACATTTATTAGACCCCCAACGCCATGACATTTGGTCTGGGTGCCTCAGCCATTTATTAGACCCCCAACGCCATGACATTTGGTCTGGGTGCCTCTCCCATTTATTAGACCGCCAATGCCATGACATTTGGTCTGGGTGTCTCTGCCATTTATTAGACCCCCAACGCCATGACATTTGGTCTTGGTGTCTCTGCCATTTATTAGACCCCCAACGCCATGACATTTGGTCTGCGTGTCTCTGCCGTTTATTAGACCCCCAACGCCATGACATTTGGTCTGGGTGCCTCTGCCATTTATTAGACCCCCAATGCCATGACATTTGGTATGGGTGTCTCTGCCATATATTAGACCCCCAACGCCATGACATTTGGTCTGGGTGCCTCTCCCATTTATTAGACCGCCAACGCCATGACATTTGATCTGGCTGCCTCTCCCATTTATTAGACCCCCAATGCCATGACATTTGGTCTGGGTGCCTCTCCCGTTTATTAGACCCCCAATGCCATGACATTTGGTCTGGGTGCCTCTGCCATTTATTAGACCCCCAACGCCATGACATTTGGTCTGGGTGCCTCTGCCATTTATTAGACCCCCAACGCCATGACATTTGGTCTGGGTGTCTCTGCCGTTTATTAGACCCCCAACACCATGACATTTGGTCTGCGTGTCTCTGCCGTTTATTAGACCCCCAAGGCCATGACATTTGGTCTGGGTGCCTCTGCCATTTATTAGACCCCCAATGCCATGACATTTGGTCTGGGTGTCTCCGCCATATATTAGACCCCAAACGCCATGACATTTGGTCTGGGTGCCTCTGCCATTTATTAGACCCCCAACGCCATGACATTTGGTCTGGGTGCCTCTCCCATTTATTAGACCGCCAATGCCATGACATTTGGTCTGGGTGCCTCTGCCATTTATTAGACCCTCAACGCCATGACATTTGGTCTGGGTGCCTCTCCCGTTTATTAGACCCCCAATGCCATGACATTTGGTCTGGGTGTCTCTGCCATTTATTAGACCCCCAATGCCATGACATTTGGTCTGGGTGTCTCTGCCATTTATTAGACCCCCAACACCATGACATTTGGTCTGGGTGCCTCTGCCATTTATTAGACCGCCAACGCCATGACATTTGGTCTGGGTGCCTCTGCCATTTATTAGACCGCCAACGCCATGACATTTGGTCTGGGTGCCTCTCCCATTTATTACACCCCCAATGCCATGACATTTGGTCTGGGTGTCTCTGCCATTTATTAGACCCCCAACGCCATGACATTTGGTCTGGGTGCCTCTGCCATTTATTAGACCGCCAGCGCCATGACATTTGGTCTGCGTGTCTCTGCCGTTTATTAGACCCCCAACGCCATGACATTTGGTCTGGGTGCCTCTGCCATTTATTAGACCCCCAATGCTATGACATTTGGTCTGGGTGTCTCTGCCATATATTAGACCCCCAACGCCATGACATTTGGTCTGGGTGCCTCTGCCATTTATTAGACCCCCAACGCCATGACATTTGGTCTGGGTGCCTCTCCCATTTATTAGACCCCCTATGCGATGACATTTGGTCTGGGTGCCTCTGCCATTTATTAGACCCTCAACACCATGACATTTGGTCTGGGTGCCTCTCCCATTTATTAAACCGCCAATGCCATGACATTTGGTCTGTGTGCCTCTCCCATTTATTAGACCCCCAATGCCATGACATTTGGTCTGGGTGTCTCTGCCATTTATTAGACCCCCAACGCCATGACATTTGGTCTGGGTGCCTCTGCCATTTATTAGACCGCCAACGCCATGTCATTTGGTCTGGGTGCCTCTCCCATTTATTAGACCCCCAATGCCATGACATTTGGTCTGGGTGCCTCTGCCATTTATTAAACCCCCAACGCCATGACATTTGGTCTGGGTGTCTCTGCCATTTATTAGACCCCCAACGCCATGACATTTGGTCTGGGTGCCTCTGCCATTTATTAGACCCCCAACGCCATGACATTTGGTCTGGGTGTCTCTGCCATATATTAGACCTCCAACGCCATGACATTTGGTCTGGGTGCCTCTGCCATTTATTAGACCCCCAACGCCATAACATTTGGTCTGGGTGCCTCTGACATTTATTAGACCCCCAACGCTATGACATTTGGTCTGGGTGCCTCTCCCATTTATTAGACCCCCAATGCCATGACATTTGGTCTGGGTGTCTCTGCCATTTATTAGAACCTGCAACGCCATGACATTTGGTCTGGGTGCCTCTCCCATTTATTAGACCGCCAGCACCATGACATTTGGTCTGGGTCCCTCTCCCATTTATTAGACCCCCAATGCCATGACATTTGGTCTGGGTGTCTCTGCCATTTATTAGACCCCCAACGCCATGACATTTAGTCTGGGTGTCTCTGCCATTTATTAGACCCCCAGCGCCATGACATTTGGTCTGCGTGTCTCTGCCGTTTATTAGACCCCCAACGCCATGACATTTGGTCTGGGTGCCTCTGCCATTTATTAGACCCCCAATGCTATGACATTTGGTCTGGGTGTCTCTGCCATATATTAGACCCCCAACGCCATGACATTTGGTCTGGGTGCCTCTGCCATTTATTAGACCCCCAACGCCATGACATTTGGTCTGGGTGTCTCTGCCATTTATTAGACCCCCAGCGCCATGACATTTGGTCTGCGTGTCTCTGCCGTTTATTAGACCCCCAACGCCATGACATTTGGTCTGGGTGCCTCTCCCATTTATTAGACCCACAATGCGATGACATTTGGTCTGGGTGCCTCTGCCATTTATTAGACCCTCAACACCATGACATTTGGTCTGGGTGCCTCTCCCATTTATTAGACCGCCAATGCCATGACATTTGGTCTGTGTGCCTCTCCTATTTATTAGACCCCCAATGCCATGACATTTGGTCTGGGTGTCTCTGCCATTTATTAGACCCCAAACGCCATGACATTTGGTCTGGGTGCTTCTGCCATTTATTAGACCGCCAACGCCATGACATTTGGTCTGGGTGCCTCTCCCATTTATTAGACCCCCAACGCCATGACATTTGGTCTGGGTGTCTCTGCTGTTTATTAAACCCCCAATGCCATGACATTTGGTCTGGGTGTCTCTACCATTTATTAGACCCCCAACGCCATGACATTTGGTCTGGGTGTCTCTGCCATTTATTAGACCCCCAACGCCATGACTTTTGGTCTGGGTGCCTCTGCCATTTATTAGACCCCCAACGCCATGACATTTGGTCTGGGTGTCTCTGCCATATATTAGACCTCCAACGCCATGACATTTGGTCTGGGTGCCTCTGCCATTTATTAGACCCCCAACGCCATAACATTTGGTCTGGGTGCCTCTGACATTTATTAGACCCCCAACGCCATGACATTTGGTCTGGGTGCCTCAGCCATTTATTAGACCCCCAACGCCATGACATTTGGTCTGGGTGCCTCTCCCATTTATTAGACCGCCAATGCCATGACATTTGGTCTGGGTGTCTCTGCCATTTATTAGACCCCCAACGCCATGACATTTGGTCTGGGTGTCTCTGCCATTTATTAGACCCCCAACGCCATGACATTTGGTCTGCGTGTCTCTGCCGTTTATTAGACCCCCAACGCCATGACATTTGGTCTGGGTGCCTCTGCCATTTATTAGACCCCCAATGCCATGACATTTGGTATGGGTGTCTCTGCCATATATTAGACCCCCAACGCCATGACATTTGGTCTGGGTGCCTCTCCCATTTATTAGACCGCCAACGCCATGACATTTGATCTGGCTGCCTCTCCCATTTATTAGACCCCCAATGCCATGACATTTGGTCTGGGTGCCTCTCCCGTTTATTAGACCCCCAATGCCATGACATTTGGTCTGGGTGTCTCTGCCATTTATTAGACCCCCAACGCCATGACATAACGCCATGACATTTGGTCTGGGTGCCTCTGCCATTTATTAGACCGCCAACGCCATGACATTTGGTCTGGGTGCCTCTCCCATTTATTAGACCCCCAACGCCATGACATTTGGTCTGGGTGCCTCTGCCATTTATTAGACCCCCAACGCCATGACATTTGGTCTGGGTGTCTCTGCCGTTTATTAGACCCCCAACACCATGACATTTGGTCTGCGTGTCTCTGCCGTTTATTAGACCCCCAAGGCCATGACATTTGGTCTGGGTGCCTCTGCCATTTATTAGACCCCCAATGCCATGACATTTGGTCTGGGTGTCTCCGCCATATATTAGACCCCAAACGCCATGACATTTGGTCTGGGTGCCTCTGCCATTTATTAGACCCCCAACGCCATGACATTTGGTCTGGGTGCCTCTCCCATTTATTAGACCGCCAATGCCATGACATTTGGTCTGGGTGCCTCTGCCATTTATTAGACCCTCAACGCCATGACATTTGGTCTGGGTGCCTCTCCCGTTTATTAGACCCCCAATGCCATGACATTTGGTCTGGGTGTCTCTGCCATTTATTAGACCCCCAATGCCATGACATTTGGTCTGGGTGCCTCTGCCATTTATTAGACCGCCAACGCCATGACATTTGGTCTGGGTGCCTCTGCCATTTATTAGACCGCCAACGCCATGACATTTGGTCTGGGTGCCTCTCCCATTTATTAGACCCCCAATGCCATGACATTTGGTCTGGGTGTCTCTGCCATTTATTAGACCCCCAACGCCATGACATTTGGTCTGGGTGCCTCTGCCATTTATTAGACCGCCAGCGCCATGACATTTGGTCTGCGTGTCTCTGCCGTTTATTAGACCCCCAACGCCATGACATTTGGTCTGGGTGCCTCTGCCATTTATTAGACCCCCAATGCTATGACATTTGGTCTGGGTGTCTCTGCCATATATTAGACCCCCAACGCCATGACATTTGGTCTGGGTGCCTCTGCCATTTATTAGACCCCCAACGCCATGACATTTGGTCTGGGTGCCTCTCCCATTTATTAGACCCCCTATGCGATGACATTTGGTCTGGGTGCCTCTGCCATTTATTAGACCCTCAACACCATGACATTTGGTCTGGGTGCCTCTCCCATTTATTAAACCGCCAATGCCATGACATTTGGTCTGTGTGCCTCTCCCATTTATTAGACCCCCAATGCCATGACATTTGGTCTGGGTGTCTCTGCCATTTATTAGACCCCCAACGCCATGACATTTGGTCTGGGTGCCTCTGCCATTTATTAGACCGCCAACGCCATGTCATTTGGTCTGGGTGCCTCTCCCATTTATTAGACCCCCAATGCCATGACATTTGGTCTGGGTGTCTCTGCCATTTATTAGACCCCCAACGCCATGACATTTGGTCTGGGTGCCTCTGCCATTTATTAGACCCCCAACGCCATGACATTTGGTCTGGGTGCCTCTGACATTTATTAGACCGCCAATGCCATGACATTTGGTCTGGGTGTCTCTGCCATTTATTAGACCCCCAACGCCATGACATTTGGTCTGGGTGTCTCTGCCATATATTAGACCCCCAACGCCATGACATTTGGTCTGGGTGCCTCTGCCATTTATTAGACCCCCAACGCCATGACATTTGGTCTGGGTGTCTCTGCCATTTATTAGACCCCCAACGCCATAACATTTGGTCTGGGTGTCTCTGCCATTTATTAGACCACACAACGCCATGACATTTGGTCTGGGTGCCTCTGTCATTTATTAGACCCCCAAAGCCATGACATCATGGAGCAACACACGTAAGGACATTGCGAGAGACCTAGTGACTAGGATGCCGGGCGATGATCAATGGCAAAGTGTCAGTATTACACCGGAGAGAATGAGACCTTCAGAGAGAGAGAGAAGAACCGTGTTCCATTCTGGCCATGAGATGTGGATGCCGAGCAGAAGACCCCCACACTTCATAATTATCCCCTTTAAATATGAACAATCTGACAATCATTTCAATACACATCTAATCATAAAAGGCAAATCAAAGATTCCCTTTCATTAAAGTTTTTCCTATAAGCTCCAATAATAGTAAAAAAAAAACATGCATTACACACCTTCCTCAGGTCCAGTCTCCTCCTCTGCTCCCGGTTTCTGTTATTGTCTGCAGCGCTGACATCACGTCAACATTGCAGCAGCCAATCAGTGAGCTCATGTGACGGCTACATCAATGGATGTGACAATAGTGCTGCAGACTCATTCATGGACCTGGGCATGGTGAGTAAAGCACAGTTTCTTTGTTTTTACTACTAGCAGATCTTATAGGAAAAACTTTTCTCTTTAATTATAATAATGAATACTTATTTATTAACAGGTGCTTCCTCTTTAGGAATGTAAATGCAGCGCCCTCTAGAGGTGTCGCTCCAAACTTCCCTAATAAGTTACGACGTGATGCAGGTTTTACATCGGCTGCACCTCAGGCTTTTGTGGCTGTGATAACTCGCTGCACAGAAATACACGGCCGACACTTCCGAGGTTGTGTTATTACACTGAAGAGAGGAACTTGTATCCTCGGGTCGTTTCATCGTCCACAAAGAACTAAAATCTTTCTCTACAGTGAAATCATTTTGTGAAACAGACCAGCCCATGAGCTGCAGCCCCTTCCCTGGTCTCTGCTGGTACCAGAACATGGTGTATGTCCCTGATGGTGCTTTGTAACCACAATGGAGAAGAAAGGATTCCTCGGCATGGACTATTGTAAAGTTTTTGTCTTGAGTGACCGTCACCTGCTGGCAGAAACCTGGGAAGGGAAGCGAAAAAGAAACCCATGAAGGTGCAACCGAAATATCAAAGATCATCAGTCCATTGTTTACAGACCAACTCCTTTAAGAAAATGTTTAGTATAAGTTCTTACATGTAAGAAAGTTCAAAGTGAAACTAAGGAGAATGGCGCTCATTGTCCTACCGCATCTGCAGTAAAATCATCAAATTGTACATGTTCTGGTTTCAGGTCCTCAGATATTCCTCATGTCATTTCCTGCCATGAAGTTCCACCCCTGGATTTCCACCCATCATGAATGCAGAATGGAGCTGGTGTGAGTCCAGTTAAGAGTGGAAATATTGGCCGATGAGAGAGGAAAGGGAGAGGGGAGAGAGAGGAGAGGGAAAGGAGAGAGAGTGAGAGGAGAGAGAAGGAAGAGAGAGAGAGGAGAGGGAAAGAGAAGAGAGAAAGAGAGGAAAGAGAGAGGGGGAGAGGGGATAGGGAAAGAGAGGAGAGGGAAAGGAGAGAGAGTGAGAGGAGAGGGAAGGAGGAGAGAGAGGAGAGGGAAAGAGAAGAGAGAAAGAGGAAAGAGAGAGGGGAGAGAGGAGAGGGAAAGAGAGGAGAGGGAAAGGAGAGAGAGTGAGAGGAGAGAGAAGGAAGAGAGAGAGAGGAGAGGGAAAGAGAAGAGAGAAAGAGAGGAAAGAGAGAGGGGGAGAGGGGATAGGGAAAGAGAGGAGAGGGAAAGGAGAGAGAGTGAGAGGAGAGGGAAGGAGGAGAGAGAGGAGAGGGAAAGAGAAGAGAGAAAGAGGAAAGAGAGAGGGGAGAGAGGAGAGGGAAAGAGGGGAGAGGGAAAGGAGAGAGAGTGAGAGGAGAGAGAAGGAAGAGAGAGAGAGGAGAGGGAAAGAGAAGAGAGAAAGAGAGGAAAGAGAGAGGGGGGAGAGGGGATAGGGAAAGAGAGGAGAGGGAAAGGAGAGAGAGTGAGAGGAGAGGGAAGGAGGAGAGAGAGGAGAGGGAAAGAGAAGAGAGAAAGAGGAAAGAGAGAGGGGGAGAGGGGATAGGGAAAGAGAGGAGAGGGAAAGGAGAGAGAGTGAGAGGAGAGGGAAGGAGGAGAGAGAGGAGAGGGAAAGAGAAGAGAGAAAGAGGAAAGAGAGAGGGGAGAGAGGAGAGGGAAAGAGAGGAGAGGGAAAGGAGAGAGAGTGAGAGGAGAGAGAAGGAAGAGAGAGAGAGGAGAGGGAAAGAGAAGAGAGAAAGAGAGGAAAGAGAGAGGGGGAGAGGGGATAGGGAAAGAGAGGAGAGGGAAAGGAGAGAGTGAGAGGAGAGGGAAGGAGGAGAGAGAGGAGAGGGAAAGAGAAGAGAGAAAGAGGAAAGAGAGAGGGGAGAGAGGAGAGGGAAAGAGAGGAGAGGGAAAGGAGAGAGAGTGAGAGGAGAGAGAAGGAAGAGAGAGAGAGGAGAGGGAAAGAGAAGAGAGAAAGAGAGGAAAGAGAGAGGGGGAGAGGGGATAGGGAAAGAGAGGAGAGGGAAAGGAGAGAGAGTGAGAGGAGAGGGAAGGAGGAGAGAGAGGAGAGGGAAAGAGAAGAGAGAAAGAGGAAAGAGAGAGGGGAGAGAGGAGAGGGAAAGAGAGGAGAGAGGAGAGGGAAAGGAGAGAGAGTGAGAGGAGAGAGAAGAGAGAGAAGGAGGAGAGAGAGAGGAGAGGGAAAGAGAAGAGAGAAAGAGAGTAAAGAGAGAGGGGGAGAGAGGAGAGGGAAAGGAGAGAGTGAGAGGAGAGAGAAGGAGGAGAGAGAGGAGAGGGAAAGAGAAGAGAGAAAGAGAGGAAAGAGAGAGGGGGAGAGAGGACAGGGAAAGAGAGGAGAGATGAGAGGGAAAGAAGAGAGAGTGAGAGCAAAGAGAAGAGAGAGAAGGAGGAGAGAGAGAGGAGAGGGAAAGAGAAGAGAGAAAGAGAGGAAAGAGAGAGGGGGAGAGAGGAGAGGGAAAGGAGAGAGAGTGAGAGGAGAGATAAGTAGGAGAGAGAGAGGAGAGGGAAAGAAGAGAGAAAGAGAGGAAAGAGAGAGGGGGGAGAGAGGAGAGGGAAAGAGGAGAGAGGAGAGAGAGGAGAGAGAGAAGAGAGGAGAAAGAGGAGAGAGAGGAGAATGAGGGTAGAGAGAGAAGAGAGGGAAGAAAGAAGAGATAGAAAGAGGATAGAGAAAGGAGAGAGAGTGAGAGGAGAGAGAAAGAGGAGAGAGAGAAAGAGAGAGAGGAGAGAGAAGAGAGATAGAGGAGAGAAAGAGAGAATTCGGGTGTCCATTATCTTCAATGGGGTTTGGGTTTTGGTGGAAGTTCGGGTACTGTTCTGGTACCCTAACCAAACTTTCTCAAAAGTTTGGGTCAGGTACCAGAACCCGAACTTCCACCGGTCCGCCCATCCCTAATGGTGATGTGATTTTTTTAAGCATGGCCAGTACATGTCCAATTTAAAGGGGGGAGATGAATGTGTCGAAATTTCAGACTTTGAAGTTTAATTATGTGTAAATTGGGAATTATTTTTTATGCAGCTTTTTAAGTGTTTTTTTCTGGTACCGTTAATATTGATGGCCTTTCCTTAGGATAACTCACCAATACTAGATCGGATGGGGTGCAACACCTGGCACCACTGTCAATCAGCTGTTCCGGCTAACGCAGTGGAAAAATGCATATCCTCTCCTAATGCTTTGAATACTGGCGGATGTGCAGTATCCAGCTGTGGCCACTATAGAGTTGATGGAGCTGTGCTGTGCAGCTCCACGACTGGTCACATCCCACCACTGACACCAGGAACAGCTGATCGGCAGGGCTGCTGGATTTTGCGCCCACACCGATCTGGTATTGATGACCTATCCTAAGGATAGGCCATTAATATTAAAGTGCAGGACCAGTCCTGTAAGAAAGTTGTTACAAGGAAATGTTGCAAACTGCACAAAAATTGGGGTAGCAATGTAATGTTAAATCGAATTTAGAATTTCCGCGCTGGTCCTCCACAGGCTTCCTCCTCTGCAGTGTCGGTCTCCTTTTCACTCTTTGTCGGTACTTCCGATGTGACCATATCATGATGTCAGAATGTGCATCGAAGTCTAGTCGGCATCGGAGGTACAAAGAGTGAAGAGGAGATCGGCGCTGGAGCGGCGCCGGGTCCTAGGAAGCCAGCCAGGGATAGGCACGGAGCAGCAACGGCAGGGACAGGTGATGGGTGTGGCGCCCCTGAGGGTTCGACCGCCACAGGGATGCTGCACTTCTTTAATGGAGTGTAGTGTTCCTCCTCTGAGGTAAGACCAGTGTGATAATCGTGACCCAACCTTTGCATCCAACACCACACTTCTCCACCAGAGGGGGCTGATATGCACTAGGTGCTGCCCTCCTGGTTACAGGGAGGCTGGGGAACCAAGAGTTAGGGGAACCAGTTAGTGGGTGAGGGTGGAGGACTTACAAGTTAGTTACACTTTAAATTTCATATTTAATAGAAAGCCATCTTTGGTCTTGCTCTTTTGTCTGTCAAGCGGTCTTTGTGCTGTTAAATACTGTGTGTTACTGTGACCTCCCTCCCGGAGCGCAGATCCTGTGTGGGCCTGCAGGGTTGGGAGACACAGCCCTCGTACCCCGGCCTTGGGACGAGGGGCAGATTGTAGACGGGAAATGTCTCAACCCGGCCAATGACCAGGACCAAGAAGGCCCAGAGCTTAAGAGCGTGGCTCCACAGCAAATGGATCCCAGGCAGGATGCAGACTTAGCTGTGTACGCCACCTGTCCTCGCCATGCTGATATATTCAGAGGGACTCCGGCTGCAAGAGGGGTACCGGCCCCCGACACCCGACCTTGCTACTCCATGTCCTGGTCGGGAAAGCCCGGTAGGCCCAGAGAATCCCACCGGGTATCGGACGGAGCGGAGCTGCCACGCGTGCCCTTGTTCTGAGAGGAGCTCAGAGGGAGTCCCGGCCTATTTGCACACACACGGACAGGAAAGGATTCTGTCTGTAGTTCAGAAACACTCTGCTGTAGGGTCCCGACTGAATGCTGGACTTACTCGGAGGTTGTCGGACCCCCGTCTCTGGTGAGCGCAGGACTCCGCGGGGAGCAAGGAGTCGCCTTCCTTTGCCAGCTATGTGAGTAAAGCCTTGGAAGTTCACCCCTATGGCCTCCGGACTCTTCATTTTGCGCCACACCGTGAGACGCGGAACCCGCACTCCTCTACTACTACCGCCTCCATCCTGTCCTTCTGCCCTGAGGCCACGCTCCGCCTGTGGGGAGTAGTAATAACTTTGGCCGCCATAACATCATGCCTCAGCAGACTGCGGCGGCGCTGGTGGCCCTTCACCAGGCGCCACAGGTGGTGTAGTCGTTAACCAGCCACTCAACCCGGATAAGCCCACACCATCTCTTTTAACTGTGACGGCCCTGAGCACGGGTCGGGTCTGGGCCACGGCTGCACCCCATCTCTCCATCATAGGACCCGACACCGAGTCCCCCATCACCCAGGGTAAACACGGGCTTTACGAGTGAGAGGCGTCACAGAACTGGCGTAGTCGGCAGGATTGCGTGCCCGCAGCAAAGGAAGGAGTTGCCCATTGCTACCGGGTACTGTGTGCCTTACACCTTGAACTGTCGTTTTACACTTAAAAATGGCGCCCGCCCTAGAAGAACAGGTGCCATAATACTGTGAAAAGACTGCCTTTGAACACCTCCCATCGTGGGCTGGGCTCCCGCTTGGCACCAAAAATGTGGACTGCCCCTTCCATCAGAGACTGTCCGCGGGGTAATGCCCGTCAAACCGGATGGGCTGAACGAAGGCGGGCCTGTCAACATGCCGCCCAGGAACCGCCCTGAAAGAGTAGGAAGAAGAGAAGGAACGAGGTGCGGCCATGGCAGTCTCAGCATCGCCACCACTGGAAGCTGACATGGATTGTGCGGAGGGAACTCGAAAAGAGCCTTCTGCAGCTGGCCCAGCTGCCGATACCGGTGGAGACAGAGCTAGCAGATATTCGTACTTGGGAGTACCCCTGATTCCCGCCGATGGACCGAGCTAGCTGGCCCGAAGGTGCATGGAGGCGGCTGCGCAGCGGTAGGAGGAGCAACGGCGGGAGTATGGAACACTCCGCCAAGGAGCAGCAGATCAGGAGAAAGAGGCTTCGGAGGGCGCTTGCGGCCTAGAGAAGGGTGAGTCGGAACCCCTTAACCCGCTGATGAAATAGTGCCCCTCCTAGACTTCTGGTCTGAGTGCCTACTGCCCTGCTCAGTGACCTAGGAGCAGGCTCTAGCCCCGGAGCTTTAGGCTGCCACCACCTCCGGAGACCTCTGTGGTCTCCCACCTCCGTTACCGGAAGATCCCGGGCCTGTATGGGAATCTATGGGCCCCAGCCAGGAAAGGCCCATGGACTCGGGCCTGCTGCAGCGCCCCCTAACACTGCTTTCGGGCCCCACAGTTATCTGCCTGGCGGCGGAAGAGAGGGCTTGGGATAACCAGTGGGGCAACCAAGAAGGCTTCCCCCGGGAACCCCAGGCCGAAGAGAGGAGAAGGGAGCAGTGCCTCCAGCAAATTCTCCAGCTAAACCGGGAGCAGCAGGAATGGGAGGCACGGTGCGAGCTGCTCCGAGTTCAGGCCAAAGCTGCGAAGTCTAGAGCCCGCCAAAGGCAGGCGTCCCACCCAAGCCCCCATGAAGAGGGGCAGGTGGTCCGCTTCCACAAGGAGGCAGGATGGGGCTTCATCAGGAGTCCCGGGCTGAGGCAGGAGGTCTTCTTCAACCGTCGCGACGTCGAGCCCCAGCTCAAAAAGGGACACCCTGGCCGGAACCTCACCCCGGGTGATGTAGTGTCCTTCACCAGCCACAGTGGGGTGCGAGGGTGGTACGCCCTGGATATTCACAAAGTCTCCAGGGGTGAAGCCCCCGCGTACCCACCTGTGGAGGGCCAGCCAGCCTCTGTCAGGAGGAATGAGCCCTTTCCCCGGCGGGATTACATGGACTGAACAGCCTCCCCCCCCCCCCCCCCGGCTGCTGTTGTAGTTAAATTGTTTTTAGAATTTTTGTTGATTTATTTCCCGTTACCAGAGACATTGGTCCCTGTGGACCATGGCAGGCGGCAGACTTTACTTGTATATAGTTTGCATCTTTTCAGGTGCTCCATATTGATTTTATGCAAAACCGTGTATACTTTTCTACCTCAACGCATCAGGAGGAAAACCTGTCGGGGTGGCTCTCTGGGAGGTCCAACTCGGGATCTTCATGCCCTGCAGCCATCCCAGGGCCCACGTTGAGGGATTGGGACAGGTACCTTGCACTTCTGAACTGACTCTGTGTCTTTGCACTTTAACCCGCCTGTCTGCACAAAAATGTCTCTGGAAAATGCTAGCACTTTTATAATTTTATATTTTGTACTTTTATACTGTATACCCTGCTATGCAACGTTCAAGGAAATGTGCCTCCCATAAAGGGAAGATAGTTCTTGTTATTATAAAAAAGACATTTCCTGGGTGTTACTTCTTTTGCAGCCCGCGGACGTGCTGTGTTTTACCAGGGGGGAATGTGGCACCCCTGAGGGTTCGACTGCCACAGGGATGCTGCACTTCTCTAATGGAGTGTAGTGTTCCTCCTCTGAGGTAAGACCAGTGTGATAATCGTGACCCAACCTTTGCATCCAACACCACACTTCTCCACCAGAGGGGGCTAATATGCACTAGGTGCTGCCCTCCTGGTTACAGGGAGGCTGGGGAACCAAGAGTTAGGGGAACCAGTTAGTGGGTGAGGGTGGAGGACTTACAAGTTAGTTACACTTTAAAATTCATATTTAATAGAAAGCCATCTTTGGTCTTGGTCTTTTGTCTGTCAAGCAGTTTTTGTGCTGTTAAATACTGTGTGTTACTGTGACCTCCCTCCCAGAGCGCAGATCCTGTGTGGGCCTGCAGGGTTGGGAGACACAGCCCTCGTACCCCGGCCTTGGGACGAGGGGCAGGTTGTAGACGGGAAATGTCTCAACCCGGCCAATGACCAGGACCAAGAAGGCCCAGAGCTTAAGAGCGTGGCTCCACAGCAAATGGATCCCAGGCAGGATGCAGACGGAGCGGTGTACGCCACCTGTCCTCGCCATGCTGATATATTCAGAGGGACTCTGGCTGCAAGAGGGGTACCGGCCCCCGACACTCGACCTTGCTACTCCATGTCCTGGTCGGGAAAGCCCGGTAGGCCCAGAGGATCCCACTGGGTATCGGATGGAGCGGAACTGCCACCCGTGCCCTTGTTTAGAGGAGTTCAGAGGGAGTCCCGGCCTATTTGCACGCACACGGACAGGAAAGGATTCGGTCTGTAGTTCAGGAACACTCTGCTGTAGGGTCCCGACTGAATGCTGGACTTACTCGGAGGTTGTCGGACCCCCGTCTCTGGTGAGCGCAGGACTCCGCGGGGAGCAGGGAGTCGCCTTCCTTTGCCAGCTATGTGAGTAAAGCCTTGGAAGTTCACCCCTATGGCCTCCGGACTCTTCATTCTGCGCCACACCGTGCGACGCGGAACCCGCACTCCTCTACTACTACCACCTCCATCCTGTCCCTCTGCCCTGAGGCCACGCTCCACCTGTGGGGAGTAGTAATAACTTTGGCCGCCATAAAATCATGCCTCAGCGGACTGCTGCGGCGCTGGTGGCCCTTCACCAGACACCACAGGTGGTGTAGTCGTTAACCAGCCACTCAACCCGGATAAGCCCACACCATCTCTTTTAACTGTGACGGCCCTGAGCACGGGTTGGGTCCGGGCCACGGCTTCACCCCATCTCTCCATCACCATCACCTGACACCGAGTCCCCCATCACCCAGGGTAAACACGGGCTTTACGAGTAAGAGGCGTCACAATGGCAATATACATATGATATGTTACTGTTTTTTAACCCATTCTTGGCCCATCAATTTATTATGAGGTCGGCTAGTGCCACAGGATTGGAGGAGGCCAACGTGGTACCGATATTTAAGAAAGGTAAGAAGGTGGATCCAGGTAACTACCGTCCGGTAAGTCTGACATCAGTAGTGAGTGACATATATGAGGGCATCATAAGAGATGAGCTGCGGAGATATATCGAAGAGGATAATATAATAAATGATAACCAGCACAGATTCCTGAAGAATAGGTCGTGTCTGACAACATGTCGGGTTCTATGAGGAGGTAAGTGCAGATCTGGATGTTGGTAATGCGGCTGATGTGATTTATCTGGACCTTGCGAAGGCATTGGATACTGTACCACATAACAGCCTTATACTGACGCTTCAGAAGCCGGGACTGGGGGAACTATATGTAGATGGGTAAGGAACTGGCTAAATGATAGGAAATAAGAGCCGTCATAAATGGTACGTTCTCTAAATGGGATCTAGTCAGCAGTGGGGACCGCAGGGATCTGTACTAGGAGCATTGAGGACCACAGGGATCTGTACTGGGAGCAGTGGGGACCACAGGGATCTGTACTGGGAGCAGTGGGGACCGCAGGGATCTGTATTGGGAGCAGTGGGGACCGCAGGGATCTGTACTGGGAGTAGTGAGAACAACATGGATCTGTACTGGGAGCAGTGGGGACCGCGGGGATCTGTACTGGGAGCAGTGGGGACTGCAGGGATCTGTACTGGGAGCAGTGGGGACCGCAGGGATCTGTACTGGGAGCAGCGGGGGCCGCAGGGATCTGTACTGGGAGCAGTGGGGGCCGCAGGGATCACAGGGATCTGTACTGGGAGCAGTGGGGACCACAAGGATCTTTTCCTGGAGCAATGGGGGCTGCAGGGATCTGTACAGAGAGCAATGGGGGCCGCAGGGATCTGTACTGGAAGCAGTGGGGACCGCAGGGATCTGTACTGAGAGCAGTGGGAACCACAGGGATCTGTACTGGGAGCAGTGGGGACTGCAGGGATCTGTACTGGGAGCAGTGGGGTCTGCAGGGATCTGTACTGGGAGCAGCGGGGGCCGCAGGGATCTGTACTGGGAGCAATGGGGGCCGCAGGGATCTGTACTGGGAGCAGTGGAGATCACAGGGATCTGTACTGGAAGCAGTGGGGATCTGTAATGGGAGCAGTGGGGACCGCAGGGATCTGTACTGGGAGCAGTGGGGATCACAGGGATCTATACTGGGAGCAGCGGGGACTTCAGGGATCTGTACTGGGAGCAGCGAGGACTTCAGGGATCTGTACTGGGAGCAGCGGGGACTTCAGGGATCTGTACTGGGAGCAGCGGGGACTTCAGGGATCTGTACTGGGAGCAGTGGGGACCGCAGGGATCTGTACTAGGAGCAGTGGGGACCGCAGGGATCTGTACTGGGAGCAACGGGGGCCACAGGGATCTGTACTGGGAGCAGCGGGGACAACAGGGATCTGTACTGGGAGCAGCGGGGGCCACAAGGATCTGTACAGGGAGCAACAGGGGCCACAGGGATCTGTACTGGGAGCAGTGGAGACCACAGGGATCTGTACTGGGAGCAGCGGGGATCACAGGGATCTGTACTGGGAGCAGCGGGGACTTCAGGGATCTGTACTGGGAGCAGTGGGGACCGCAGGGATCTGTACTGGGAGCAGCGGGGACCACAGGGATCTGTACTGGGAGCAACAGGGGCTGCAGGGATCTGTACTGGGAGCAGTGGGCCGCATGGATCTGTACTGGGAGCAGTGGGGACAACAGGGATCTGTACTGGGAGCAGCGGGGGCCACAAGGATCTGTACTGGGAGCAGCGGGGGCCGCAGGGATCTGTACTAGGAGCAGTGGGGACAACACGGATCTGTACTGGGAGCAACGGGGACCACAAGGATCTGTACTGGGAGCAGCGGGGACCGCAGGGATCTGTACTGGGAGCAGTGGGGACAACAGGGATCTGTACTGGGAGCAACGGGGACCACAAGGATCTGTACTGGGAGCAGTGGGGACCCCATGGTTCTGTACTGGGAGCTATGGGGGCCACAGGGATCTGTACTGGAAGCAGTGGGGACCGCAGGGATCTGTACTGGGTGCAGTGGGGACCGCAGGGATCTGCACTGGAAGCAGTGGGGACCACAGGGATCTGTACTGGGAGTAGTGAGGACAACATGGATCTGTACTGGGAGCAGTGGGGACCGCGGGGATCTGTACTGGGAGCAGTGGGGACTGCAGGGATCTGTACTGGAAGCAGTGGGGACCATGGGGATCTGTACTGGGAGCAACGGGGGCTGCAGGGATCTGTACTGGAAGCAGTGGGGACCGCAGGGATCTGCACTGGGAGCACTGAGGACCGCAGGGATCTGTACTGGGAGCAGTGGGAACCACAAGGATCTGTACTGGGAGCACTGGAAACCACAGGGATCTGTACTGGGAGCAGTGGGAACCACAGGGATCTGTACTGGGAGCAGTGGGGACCACAGAGATCTGTATTGGGAGCAGTGAGTACTGCGGAGATCTGTACTGGGAGCAGTGGGGACCACAAGGATCAGTACTGGGAGCAGTGGGAACCACAAGGATCTGTACTGGGAGCAGTGGGAACCACAAGGATCTGTACTGGGAGCAATGGGGACCACAGAGATCTGTATTGGGAGCAGTGGGGACTGCAGGGATCTGCACTGGGAGCATTGGGGACTGTAGGGATCTGTATTGGGAGCAGTGGGGACCGCAGGAATCTGTACTGGGAGCAGTGGGGACCACAGGGATCTATACTGGGAACAGTGGGGACCACAGGGATTTGTACTGGGAGCAGTGGGGACTGTAGGGATCTGTACTGGGAGCAGTGGGGACCACAGGGATCTGTATTGAGAGCAGTGGGGACAACAGGGATCTGTACTGGGAGCAGTGAGGACAACAGGGATCTGTACTGGGAGCAGTGAGGACAACAGGTATCTGTACTGGGAGCAGTGGGGACCGCAGGGATCTATACTGGGAACAATGGGGACCACAGGGATCTGTACTGGGAGCAGTGGGGACTGTAGGGATCTGTACTGGGAGCAGTGGGGACCACAGGGATCTGTATTGGGAGCAGTGGGGACAACAGGGATCTGTACTGGGAGCAGTGGGGGCCGCAGGGATCTATACTGGAAACAGTGGGGACCACAGGGATCTGTACTGGGAGCAGTGGGTACTGTAGGGATCTGTACTGGGAGCAGTGGGGACCACAGGAATCTGTATTGGGAGCAGTGTGGACAACAGGGATATGTACTGGGAGCAGTGGGGGCCGCAGGGATCTGTACTGGGAGCAGTGGGGACCGCAGGGATCTGTACTGGGAGCAGTGGGTACTGTAGGGATCTGTACTGGGAGCAGTGGGGACCACAGGGATCTGTATTGGGAGCAGTGGGGACAACAGGGATATGTACTGGGAGCAGTGGGGGCCGCAGGGATCTGTACTGGGAGCAGTGGGGACCGCAGGGATCTGTACTGGGAGCAGTGGGGACCGCAGGGATATGTACTGGGAGCAGTGGGGACCGCAGGGTTCTGTGCTAGATCTGATTCTTTTTAACCTTTCTATTAATGACCTTGGGGATGGGATTGATGGTAAAGTGTCAGTCTTTGCTGACGACACCAAACTATACAAAACTAGAGGAAAAACGAGTGTACTGGCATAAAAAGAACTTTATTTATAGACCATTAAAATATCATATAGATAAATGCATAGTATAAAGTGCAGACATGCAGATCAAAACCCCATTAGGTCTCCAGCCCAAAAAATGTGAGGACGTATACCAATCACTCAGGGCAACATATAAACGTTCCTAGATAATCCTAACATCAAATCAAGCAATAAGAGAGGAGTGAAATATAAAGATACATAAGAATAGTAAGGGGTAAGATGTTTAAAGGAATGTGACACAAATAAAATTGGGATAATATAGACACAGTCAAATGTTCAATATTAGCTTCCAGCGTACAAAGCATTCATAGAACAATAGTCGCTTACCCCAAAATATAGTGTCACAGATGGTGCAGGGACCACAAGAGGGGGAGTGCCAGGAGTACAAGGAGGCCTCGACGCGCGTTTCGCGTGAGCTTTTTCAAGAGGCGTCATACGTCATCAAACTATGTAGGATATTAAAATCTGATCTTGACGTTACGATGTTGTAGAATGATCTGAATAAGAGACTGAATGTAGAGTAGGATAAATGTAGAGTAATGCACCGAGGACGGAGTAATCCTATTGCTGCATATACATTAAATGGGAGTATACTCGGGACTACAGAACAGGAGAAGGACTTGGGCATTCTGGTTACAAGTAAGCTGAGCAGCAGTACTCAATGTCAAGCAGCAGCCGCAAAAGCAAACAAGATTTTAGGATGTATAAAAAGAGAAATAAAATCCTGCCATCTGAAGGTATTGTTACCCCTGTATAACTCACTGGTGAATCCACATCCAGAATATGGGATCCAGTTTTGGGCTCCACATTTTAAAAAGGATATTCAGAAGTTAGAGTCAGTTCAAAGGCAGCAACTAGATTATTACACGGGATGGAGGCCTCTCCTATATTACACGGGATGGCGGCCTCTCCTATATTACATGGGATGGAGGTCTCTCATATGATGAGAGGTTGAAAAAGTTGAGTCTGTTTAGCTTGGAGAAACGATGCTTCAGAGGAGATCTCATTTACATGTATAAATATGTGTGTGGTCAGTACAAAGGACTAGCACATGACTTATTCCTTCTAAAGACCATACTAAGGACCAGGGGGCACTCATTATGGGTGGAAGAAAGGCGATTTCGGCACCTAAACAGGAAAGGGTTTTTGGCTTCTTCTGGATCAACAGATTTAGGCATAGGGATTTTAGTAATACCATTATTAGAATCACAAGAGTAATACAAAATATAAAACTAATTTAAAAAATTATAAACAATTTAATTTTTAATTGTAAAAGTGCAGCAATAATAAAAATGGTAATAATACCTTGGTGAGGCCAAGTCCCAGTAAGTTAGTAAGTTAGTGTAGGGAGTACAATTCGGGGAGAAAGGTTGAACTGGATGGACCTAGGTCTTTATTCAATCTACGTTACTATGAAGCACAAAATCAATTGGGGCTCATTAGACTCACATGGAATAGATTGGATGCAAATCGAATTTTCCGACCGGTTTTGAGTAAATCCACCAAATTTGAATTTTGTCAGATTCGCTCATCTCTAGGTATCATCCATCTTTGCCACGAGAAGATACAATGTAACCAAGAGATAATTGAAAATAGAATTTGTTACAACTTGTTCTCATTCTGTAAGGAAGGAATGAGCGCCTCCTGTTGGAGGAAGTTGGTATTTTTCTTCAAACTTTAATCTAAGTTTTCTCCTGCCTCGCCCATGTTGTGTATGGCTGTGTACTAGATGCGCAGAAGTAGACGGCAGAGTCCAGAACTCCAGCTTTTTTTATTTTTAAGTAAGATTCCAGAATGTCCGGTCTTTCCAAACCCCATTTCTCTTTATTTTCCTTATCTTCTATGTCATGATGACCTTTTCCCGTGGAATAAACGATGAGCTTCATCCCTCCTTCCTTTTTCTGTTGGTACCAAAGCATCGTTATGTAGCTCTGGTCATTGTGTCTGCAGGACATGGTCACCTCATCTCCAGCCGAGCAATTTAGGAACTTCTCTTTCTGTATAACTTCAATTCCCAGACATAGACCTGGAGTGGAGTAATAACGGCAAGATGGGTCAGATACCCCAAAAATCTCAATATGTCATAGTTTGTTTTCTATAAGTGTACAGTACCCCTCAAGGCACAACCTTCTCAGGATGCTTCATGAAGCCTCCTTAGATAAGTAAGGTGGCCTTTATAATATGGTTTTCTCAGGTTGCCAATATAATACTATATAAGACAGGACCTTCACCTGCAAGAAGAAAATCTCAAGGGTTTTAACTACACAAACCATGAAGGTCCCAAGTCTTGACCTTCTTCATGACCTATACAGGTAATACCCAGATGAGTACGGTGGCGGTCTCCTTCTAGTAAAGTTACTACTCCTTCTTCTTGTGGGCTTCACATGATCTGGAGACCCTCTGCATGGACCACCACTACTTACAAAGGAGAAGATTTTCCACCAAGATCAGTTCCAGCAGTTTCTTCATTGCATCCAAGTGTTGGGGGCTTCGTAGACTTATGTTCTCGCTTGTGTTTCCTGCCCCCGTCTCCCTTGTTCTCTCGGTTCCTCTTCATTATCTGCAGGTCCCTGGTTTCCGGCTTCTGTACAGGAAACATCTTCACTATTTCTTCTCTTCATCTTTTAACGTAAATTCTTGTCCTGTGTGAAACTTCCACTGTTGTTTGAATCTACAGGAAGCGTACGTTACCTCCGCTGCATCGGACATTGCTCCAAACTAGAGCCATAAATCATGGCGTAGTCTTAGGTAGAGACACAGTAGAGCCAAATTTGTCATTGGAATATATGGGATGATACGTTTGCACACAATGGGGTCTGCTAACCACTGCAATCTGCAATCTAGCTATTGAGAAACTACATCTCCCAGAATGCCCTGATAGCGGCCTGACACCATAATTCGTTAGGGAAAGCTGGGAGTTGTAGTGTCACAGCAGCTGGAGTGCTGAAGGTCGCTGACCCCCATTTTAGCACTAAATTGACATACGTGTCCATGAACCCTTTTAGGACATTTGCATGTTAAAGGCATGGTGGTCCCTCTCTGAGAATCGCCCCCTATTGGTCAAAGCAGAGAGTTCGTACAATTCTGTAACTGCCTTGTCTTATAGGGCAGTTTCTGTAGCTAATCTTAAGTCAGATAGTCCTAGGCTTGAGCTGACTTTAGACTCCATCCCACCTACAACCTCTTTGCCGTCACTTCCATATTTAATATATTTAGTATGCCTATATGAAAATTGTATCACAGATAATACACCATGTGTAGCACTCCTCTAGCCATTACAGTTTAGTCCAGCTTGCATAGGTAGCATTTTCCTGCAGAAGCCACAAGGAGGAGCTCTTTAGATTTGTTCTGCTCCCATTGAGTTCAATAGCAGATATATAAATCCCCATAGCATGAGCTCCCCCTAGTGGTGGCAGCAGGCAGCCAGAATTTCATCATGTAGCTCTGTGTCTGTGCGGAGCTTTATTCTGCAGCTCCAAAGTCTATTATATATTTATATATAGTATAGATGCATTAAAAATGAAGAGCGAATAAAGAATAAACACAATCTCTCAATGTCTCTATATACAAGGATGATGCTGTCCCATGAAAAGCTGAAACTTTATTACTTTGACTGTCCCCAGTAAATTGTGGAAGGATAAGAATAATTTGGCCATACCAACAATAGATTCAAAAGGGATTTTCCAGGCTCCACATAGAGTGACAGAATATTGGTGAATCCTGTAATATACACACTGTCAGGACTCCCCTTTGCTGCATATAATGTCCCCCATCTTGTGCCCTTCCAGGAATAATGTCCTGCATCATGGGCCCCGTGCTATAACAATGTCCCCCATACAGCACCACTTTTTTGTACAATGTCCCCCATCCTGGGTCCTTCCAGTAATAATGTCCTCCATCCTGGGCACTTCCAGTAATAATGTCCCCCATCCTGGGCCCTTTCAGTAATAATGTCCCCCATACTGCGCCCCTTCCAGTAATTATGTCCCCCATCCTGGGCCCTTCCAGTAATAATGTCCCCCATCCTTGGCCCCATGCTATAACAATGTCCCCCATAATGTGCTCCTTCCTGCTATAATGTCCCCCATCCTGGGCCCTTCCCAGTAATAATGTCCCCCATCCTGGGCCCCATGCTATAACAATGTCCCCCATACTGTGCCCCTTCCTAGTATAATGTCCCTCATCCTGGGCCCTTCCAGTAATAATGTCCCCCATCCTGGGCCCTTCCACTAATAATTTCCCCCATCCTGGGCCCCTTCCAGTAATAATGTCCCCCCATCCTGGGCCCTTTCAGTAATAGTGTCCCCCATCCTGGCCCCTTTCAGTAATAATATCCCCCATCCTGGGCCCTTCTAGTAATAATGTCCCCCATCCTGGGCCCTTCCAGTAATAATGTCCCCCATCCTGGGCCCTTCCAGTAATAATTTCACCCATCCTGGGCCCTTTCCAGTAATAATGTCCCCCATCCTGGGCCCTTCCAGTAATAATGTCCCCCATCCTGGGCCCTTCCAGTAATAATTTCCGTCATCCTGGGGCCCTTCCAGTAATAATGTCCCCCATCCTGAGCCCTTCCAGTAATAATTTCCCCCATCCTGGGCCCCTTCCAGTAATAATGTCCCCCATCCTGGGCCCTTTCAGTAATAGTGTCCCCCATCCTGGCCCCTTCCAGTAATTATGTCCCCCATCCTGGGCCCTTCTAGTAATAATGTCCCCCATGCTGGGCCCTTCCAGTGATAATGTCCTCCAGCCTTGGACCCATGCTATAACAATGTCCTCCATACTGTGCTCTTTCCTGCTATAATGTCCCCGATCCTGGGCCCCTCTCAATAATAACGTCCCCCATCCTGGGCCCTTTCAGTAATAATGCCCCCCATCCTGTGCCCCATGCTATCACAGTGTCCCACATACTGTGCCCCTTCCTTCGATAATGTTCCCCATTGTATAATAATGTCCCTCATCCTGGGCCCTTTATTTAATAATGTCCTCCATTTTGGGAAACTTCCAGTAATGATGTCCCATCTTGGCCTCTTCTAGTAATAATGTCCCTCATCCTGGGGCCCTTCCTGGTACAATGTCCCCCTTCCTGAGCCCCTTCTGTTCTTCTCCAGCACATTTTAAAAAGAAACAAACAATTCTTATTACCTTCTTGCGCTCCCACAATGCGCAGCGTCCTCCTCTATAGCCAGCGCAGAAGCTGGCAACGGACTTTGGTGCCACCTGCCACTGCCATGTGCCACCTGTCAAGCACAAGCCAACGTCCGCTGCCAGCCTCTGATTGGCCGACAGTGTGTATTACATCGCAGTCGGACCCTCTGCGACCGTGATCGTTGCGCCTCGGAACGTTTGTATGAACATGTTTGGATGTGTCCATTGTTACTTTGAATTGTTAAAAGACTGCAATTTTTCACAATACAAATTTGTTACATTATTGCAACATTCTTGCAAAATCCTGGACAGGCTGCAATTCACATCACAACCACTGGGTGGCCATGTGCAGACACATATAGCATAAGCATCTCCCAACAGAGTATCGCTAATCATGTTTTTAAAGCTGATCATGTGCTGAGTCAAGAAGAAAGGTAAGAAAGGGCACATCTGAAGCCCAGCCCCAAATTGTTGTGTACCCCCAACCCTGTTTGTTATGTATAATCCCCCCTGTACTTTATATACTGCTGGATCAGTAACAGGATTAAACGGCAACCAGGACAGACATTGCTCCACATCCGACAAAGAATAATCCCTTCAAGACGTTTTTGGTTGTTGGGGTTTATTCACTGCCACAAACTGAGATTTTGGAAATGCTGTAAAATTTAAACAAAACAGCGGCCTTGTGTGAACAGCGTTCAACCTCTATTTACTTTAAATCAGGAAACTCCTATAACCCCATAAGGACCAAACATTTATTTCAGATTTTTATTTTCTTTTGCAACAGTTTTCCTTGTCTTTTCTTCTTTAATAAATATTATTTTGGTAGATTTTATCATAGGTTCATCACTAAACCTCTGCAAGAAATTAGCAAAAAAAAGTCAGCACACATCCCGTGCCGCAGGGTCGGGGGTGCTATGTTGGGTGCATAGACTGTGGTGGAGCTCTAGTCTGTAGTAATTAATAGCCCATCATAGGTCTATGTGGAAAGTCCGACTAGGAAACCATAAATGAATACAGTGTGGTGAGTGTCCATAGCGTGTATCACCTGCTGGGGGCGCTGCTCTGGTGTCAGTTCTGCACACTCTCGCCCTCCCTCTGTGCCGCTGTGGAGGCTGCTGGCACAATAATACACAGCACTGTCTGCAGCCGACACCTTGGAGAGACTCAATGTGTTTCTCTGAGCACCATCAGGCCTCATAGATATTCTCGTGTCATCGACCTCCATGGTGGCGGCGTCCGTCCTGTATGCATAGCCGAGAAGCTGCAGAGCTTGGCCCGTCTGCTGCCGGTACCAGTACTTGTAGTTCTGACTGGAGTCCTCATGGGAGCAGTTCACGGATACGGTGTCCCCCGGAGATGCCAGGATCAGCGGCGGGGTCTGATCTACATCCGCGGCCAGAGACCCTGCAAACACAAAAATAAAATAAATCCCTAAAAAATCAATCTATTATCTATCACATATCTATCTATTATCTATCATCTATCTATCATCTATCTATTATCTATCATCTATCTATCATCTATCTATTATCTCTCTATCATCTATCTATTATCTATCATCTATCTATTATCTATCTATTGTCTATCTATCTATCTATTATCTATCTATTATCTCTCTATCATCTATCTATTATCTATCATCTATCTATTATCTATCTATTATCTATCTATTATCTATCATCTATCTATTATCTATCTATTATCCATATATTATCTATTGTCTATTTATTATCTCTCTATTATCTATTATCTCTCTATTTATTATCTATCTATCACAATATTACTATGCGTTGTGCCGGGTGGCAGTCTCGGCTCTGCTGCATCTCCCCTGCTCTGTTACAGACTCTGCTGTGTGCAGGTTCCTCCTTTGCTGCGGTTCTGCACAGTCTCTCCCTGCACTTTCCCCGCTGTGGAGGCTGCTGGCACAGTAATAGGTCGCACTGTCCTGGGGGGACAGGTTGTAGATCTGCAGGGTGGTCTTCTGGGGGGTATCAGGAACCATCATCATCTTCTGCTCAGGAAATTCCTTTTCCATATCAGCTTTTTCTGCATTATAGGAATATCCGATCCGATCCATTTTTCCATCCTTCATTCGGTACCAGAATTTGGTCAGAAAGCTGGAGTCAGCATGAGAACAGTTCAGGGAAACGCTCTGCTCGATCTTTGCCCCCACAAACAGAGGCGTCTGCAGCACATCTGCTGACCAGGCGGCTGCGGAGGAAGAGGCGAGCGGTCAGGAGAGTCCACTGGTGTCCAACTGGTCGGCCCAGTAATTCCCAGTGGTGCCACATATTGGACTGGACTCAAACTTACAGATGTAGCAGCGCTGATTAAGTCTTAATTGTGGATTTACATAGGACTGCAGGAAAATCTTGCATTATATTAACATGTAAAATTATCAATTCAGCAGCACCAAATGTTAACTGAAGTAGCAAATTCAGCTCTGCTATAACTGTATGTATTACTTAGCCTTTATATAGTAGAGCAGTAACAAGGAATCTATACAGCGGAGCTGAGTTTGTCACTTAGCACAATTTTCTGCTATAATAAAACCTACAGAACTCACTGATATATCAGACACATTCAGCTCCGCTCTACCCACACAGCATAAGAAAATGCACAATTTGCATATAAATCTCATAATAAATTATAATATTTGTATTTATGAACTAAGTATCAATAAGTAACGGACAACACAGATATCCTTACAATGTATCCACCAGAGCGTCAGACACCAGATCACGAGTCCCATCATCTCTAGGCTCCAGGCACAAGTGACAACCTGAGCAGATGAGAACCCAGGAAGTGACATCATCACATGTGGATCTACATACAGTGACATCATCACATGTGGATCTACATATAGTGACATCATCACTGTGGACCTACAGTACAGACCAAAAGTTTGGACACACCTTCTCATTTAAAGATTTCTCTGTATTTTCATGACTATGAAAATTGTACATTCACACTGAAGGCATCAAAACTATGAATTAACACATGTGGAATTATATACTTAACAAAAAAGTGTGAAACAACTGAAAATATGTCTTATATTCTAGGTTCTTCAAAGTAGCCACCTTTTGCTTTGATGACTGCTTTGCACACTCTTGGCATTCTCTTGATGAGCTTCAAATCATCAATTATGTTACTATATACTGTATATAAGTATAAAATGACGATGTGGCTAAAAAAACAATATAAGTATAGTAAAACTTAAAAAACTGGAGGCGAGAACACAACTGTACCTGCACCGAGGTTGCTGTTGTGTAACTATCATATCCTATCCAGGGAAAAAATATATATATATGCATATTTTTGTACCGTGTTATCCAGGAGATAGAAAAATATTTAGATTTGAGAGTCCTCAGTGGTTGATACCTTTTAATGGCTAACTGAAAAGATGGTAATAGGTTGCAAGCTTTCGAGACTACTCAGGCCTCTTCATCAGGCATAGAATAACACAAAATCTGAAGAGTCACATATTTATACCCAATAGGGCACAGAAATAATGCAATAGATGAGACAAGTGATGAAAAGCAGAGTTATTTCTATGGGAGAGATAAACATTTCAGGCTGTAAATATTTAATATTGCCCTGTCTCCTCTACATAAAGACCCCCAGCTGGACATTTGGTACATATAATTAAGTACACTACATTAGATGTGATACAGCTGAACGTACCTGGGATCTTATAGTCCTGATGTGAATTGGGGATCTTTATCTTGTCTGTGGTCGTTATACACGGACAGGTTTCCCATTTTTTCTTGTTTCAGGGAAAGGTTCCTGTAGCTGGTGGAGATGACAGGGAGCTTCTGACAATGATGCTTCTTAGATTTGGGGGCTGCCTGAAACACTGAAGTGGGGGGTCTGGAAATATGGATTGTAATCAGGCATCTTTTTGTAGTAAAGGTTGTAGTTTCTGTACAGCTCTCCTTAGCGCCTCCAGATTTGTAGGTGACTACTAGAGACACCCGGTTGCTTTCTTGTTCGGTTTTGTAATGTAGGAGATGATTCCTTGATATTCTGGTGGCTCTTGTAATCTGGTTCTCAATTGTTCTTGGATGGTGGCCCTGATTCAAAAAGGTCTTTCTGAGGCCATCAAGGTGTTTGTCTCTATAATAGTGATGATGAACACATCAGACTACATGAAGGAAGCAAACAGACAACTGATGGACACGCGCTACTACAAAAAACTGGAGTCTGACCCTACACAGGACTATTACAAGGAACTAAACGAGTTAGTATCTTGTCTGCCTGACGAATCCATCAGAGCCGATGACCTGATACCAGAGAGTCCAAGAATAGGTACATTCTATATGCTCCCCAAAATTCACAATCTGGAAATCCAGGAAGACCAATTATTTCATGTGTGGGCACCCTTACTGAGCAAGTTTCTGGATGGGTAGAGGGTGTTCTTAAACCACTGGTACAGATTACACCCAGCTACATTCAGGACACGACAGACCTACTGAATAAACTAGCAGCAATAGGTCCTCTACCAGAAGGAACCATCCTGGCCACCATGGATGTGGAATCTTTGTATTCTAATATCCCACACAAGGATGGATTAAATGCCTGCAAAATCTTCATGAAAAATACAGGAATTAATGCTGATTCCGTGGTCAAACTTACAGAATTCATCCTCATCCACAATTACTTTGAATTTGATAACAACATATATCTACAGGAGACTGGTACAGCGATGGGAAGTAAAATGGCTCCACAGTACGCAAATCTTTTCATGGCCAAGCTTCAAAGTGACTTTTTGTCCTCATGTCCCATCAGGCCTCTGACCTACTGTCGTTACATTGACGATATCTTAATCATCTGGACGGGGTCTGAACAACAGCTGAAGACGTTCCATCAACACTTCAATCGATTTCATCCCACCATCAACCTAACACTCAACTACTCCTGTACTGAAATTAACTTTTTGGACACCATCATCAAGCTACAGAACAATGAAATAGAGACATCCTTGTACCAGAAACCAATTGACCGTCCAACATATCTTAAATGGGACAGTTTCCATCCGAAACACATAAAAAAATGTATTGTCTACAGCCAAGTCATCAGATACAATCAGATATGCTCCAACCTTACGGATAGAGGGTGACAAACACCTTGATGGCCTCAGAAAGACCTTTTTGAATCAGGGCTACCATCCAAGAACAATTGAGAACCAGATTACAAGAGCCAAGGTACAAGATATCAAGATATCAAGGAATCATCTCCTACATTACAAAACTAAACAAGAAAGCAACCGGGTGCCTATAGTAGTCACCTACAATCCAAATCTGGAGGCGCTAAGGAGAGCTGCACGGAAACTACAACCCTTACTACAAAAAGATGCCCGATTACAATCCATATTTCCAGAACCTAATGATGACCTTTGACACCTTCAGAGGAGGAATGAATGTGTCGCATGGATTTATGTCTTTCTACATCAACTAAGGAATGTGCTCATCAGACTTTTGGGATCATCACAACACTGCACCAAACAATAAAACTTTCACAGTCCGTATCTATGATCTGCTAAAATATTTACAGCCAGAAATGTTTATCTCTCCCATAGTAATAGCTTTGCTTTTCATCACCTGTCTCATCTATTGCATCATTTCTCTGCCATATTGTGTATAAATATGTGACTCTTCAGATTTTCGGTTATACTAGCCTGATGAAGAGACCTGAGTAGTCTCGAAAGCTTGCAATCTGTTACCATCTTTTCAGTTAGCCATTAAAAGGTATCAACCACTGAGGACTCTCAAATCTAAATATAATGTCCTATCTGTAAAGTGTCCCACAATCGTAGAGGTGAGTTCCTGCTCTTCTCCTTATTACTACATGTTAAAAGTGAGAAAGGGGACAATGTTATCCAGATATTATGCTAAAATGTATCGTGATAAAATGTGAAAGAGGGATCAAGTTCCTGGAGGAAAAATAAGGAACAAATTCTGAAATGTGTCAAGATAAAAACACAAAAATCTAAGACCAGATGGTGATTTAGCGCCGTCTAGTGTTCATTTAGTGACATTGCTGCCTGTTCAAAGAATGCAGTCAAGAAAACAGCAAAAAGGAAAAAATGGAAGGAAATTAGTTACTAAAAAAGAGATATAGCCATACAATTTATGGGAAATAGTGCAGAACAGTATGCATCATGGGGAAAAAAAGCTTAATTTATAATGTTCAGTATTGGCCGATTAGTACCTTATAGAAAGAACAGGATGTAAAGTGGAGAGGTGACCCCAGTATTTAACACACCAAACCTGGATAGTTACTCATCCCCTTTGGAGCCACCAAGAAATCTTCTCTTTTTGAAGTTTTGATGAATCAGGTACCAATCTGATTCATTCAGGTAAATTAGGCCTTATGTGTTCACCAAAAAGTTACCTTCAGACTGTCTGTGGTAGAACAGTGCAAAATTATTTTGCTGTGGCAGAGAATCTGTCTGTCCTTCCCCTAGCTGCCAAATCTGCAACATCCGACATCCATCAGAGCTCCTGCTCCTGGTGCTGATGGTTCTCTCTGCTCTCCCCTCCTATCAGCAGGAGAAGGTGGGACTTTTACAGGTAGATCAGAGAGGAAGGAAAGCATTTAAGGTATTAGGGTGGGTAGCTCACTCAAGTTGTAGATAGGGAGGAAAGCACATATGTAATCTTTCATGAACATTAGATGGGGAAATCAGTCCAGGAATAAAGCTGTGCTAAGACATGATACACAGCAGCACCTAGGACTCAAAGAGCTGACATCTAGCAAAAAGTCTGAATATACCTTATTCTTGCAGTAGAAATGCTGGGGAGGAGAACAAGCACAAATGGTAAAAGGAAATAAAATAGGAGAGTAATTCGCTCACCTGATAAGGTTGCACATTTGCAACCTTTCAAAGGCATAAATCAGCTGCTGCAGGACACGGCTCATCAGACTGAATAAATTGTGGTTCCAGGCAAAATGTGTATAACCTGGGCTGCTGATGAAGATTCCAAGACGACGATGTGTTCTTAATACATTTTATTTGTACAGGTTAAAAAGTCAACGCGTTTCGAAGTCATACACAACTTCTTCCTCAGGACATAAACTCCTGTCCTGAGGAAGGTTATGTCCCAAGAAAGAAGTTGTGTATGACTTTGAAACGAGTTGACTTTTTAACCTGTACAAATAAAATGTATTAAGAACACATCGTCGTCTTGGAATCTTCATCAGCAGCGCAGGTTATACACATTTTGCCTGGAACCACAGAATCTTATTCTTCTCATTTACATTGTGACAAACAGAGCAAAACAAGAAATGGTGGAGTTTCAATAGTAATAATAAATGGGTGATGATGTTATTGATTTTTACATGGTAAAGTGACATCACACCATTAGGCACCACTGGTGAGGAGGACACCTGACTATGCTGATCAATGGCCCAGCCATACGTAAATCTTGTGGGATGCCCAAAGGTTGTCCTCGAGATTGGTCACTATGATGTATGACATTTGACTCTACACTGGGTCAGCACATGGAAGACACACCAAATAGATGGATTGGCTTCAAAAGGGGCAGCAACAGGAACCTGAGGCCACTTTCTTATTAAACATTTAGGATTGGTGGTTTTGACTTTTCTCATTGACCTCATCTATGTTCTTGGGCCTTGTATACACCATCCTGTTGCATGTGAAGAACTCGTAAATAGGCGTGATAGCTCAGTGTCCATCATGGAAACCCATTCTGGAGCCCATGTTATACCATGAGACGGCTATGATGCAACTAGGAAGGGTTCCAGCTCTGGGACATCTCATCCCCTCCCTTTGTTCCCTGGTGGCAAAAACATGTCCAGGTTCTCCTCTCTAAGATATAAGAGTCATGAGCGTCATGAAGAGGGTTTAGAGAGAGAAAGCAACACCAGGCTCTACATAAAGGGCAGAAAACCTGATTTTGATTGATGCTATGAAGCCCTTTCTCTATTATGTGTGCCTCCACCTGGTTTTTAAGTTTGGGGCTTCAGTACACTTTCAACTTTCGACATTTGGAATTTTTTGCGATCATGTTCATTTGCATTATGGATCTATGTAGCAGTGGCCATGGGACTTGCATTGTGGTCTAACTCGTAGCCCCAAAATGTAATATGATTCAAGATGACCATACATATTAGACTTAGGTTATAGCGATGTGTTTGGTAGACAGTATAATGTGTATGGGGGCTCCGGTCAAATGAGGGTCGGGGGAGATGTCGATCGAACATGTCTGATTTCGGACTGATGATCACATTGTTCTCCCTGAGATAAGACGCCAACCTAGGTGTAAGTTGTTGGCTCTCTCGTGGAGAACAAAAGAGAGCTATGCAGAATGAATGCACCTGCTTATTGGAGAGTCGGAGGAGATGGATGCCAGCTGAACGATATTTTAGCCAGTGGCCATCTCATATGTATTGCCGGCCATAGTCTATGTAAGTGTTAGAAGATTGTTGAAGCTGTAACCTATCATCAAATGAGTGATACATAGACGACATCACGTTTGTGGGAAGTGAAGAAGAGATCTAACACATCTGTAGAATACACCCGTTACTTATCAGTCATTATCTCCACTATCATATCCACACTATAAAACTGTCATGTCATGGGGAGGGGGCTCTGCGTCTGAGTTTTGCACACTCTCTCTATACGATTCTCTCGCTGTGGATGCTGCTGGCACAATAATACACAGCACTGTCTTGGGCAGAGACATTAGAGATGTTCAAGTGACTGACATTGGTGCCGTTGGGCTGGATGATTATTCTATCATCTTTGAACTTGTTCTCCATGGTGACTTCACTATAGACGGTGAATCCGATAAGAACAAGTCCCTGCCCTCTCTGATGTTTGTACCAATATTTTGTGTTGTAGCCGGATTTATCATGCACACAGGTCAGTATCACATTGTCCATGGAACGAGCAGGATGAAATCTTGGCTTCTGGATGACATCTTCTGCCAGGCACGCTGCGGAGTAAGATAACAGGTTATAATTGTGGTCTGAATGTCATCGATGTAATGTAACCCATTTATGCAAATTCCCAAATTTTATTCATTGACTATTTTAATCAAACTTCTCTACTATTTTGAGGATGCACTAGGCTTTATAAACTTTTTAGATCCTTCAGAACAAAAAAAAAGAATGTAAATAGTGTTTTGAGGAACCTTCACCAGTAACATTCGGAAGGGAACTGGAGTGCATAACTACACCCAGGAATCTACATCATGTACCATGGAGATGATCCAAAATAGAACCTGATGAATAATGAATCATGTTGGATTGTAATAGTTAAAAGTGTAAGAATTAAAGCCATGATGCCGGGGTAGAAGCACTGGTCCAATTCTCCAAAAATATCACACAATAGAAGATCTACATGTGTTTTGTATACTGTTCAGCTTCCTATATATAATTCATAAGGTGTCAATCTCTTAGATGTTTTCTACTCACTCCGTGACCAGCAGAGAAGAATGAGAAGCTGTAGAATGATTGTCATCTCCTGGAGCCAGGGTCAGCAGTGACACAACGCAGCTCAGGATACAGCTTACTATGAATAAACGAGTGACATCACGGCTGTCAGTGACATCACGTCAGCTCATTGGTCTATACTCCTCTAATCATAAGGATGGAAAACACAACTTCTGAAGTGTCCGAACACTGGAGTCCATAATTACTGATGGAACAAGGATTTTTGAAAGAGCACGAACTCCATTTTTTTTATCCTACATCATTTGACCACATTTTTGAGTGCAGTCAGTTGGAGACAACTTGGAACCTACCACTTACAACACAAAAAATGTAGTCATATTTGTGATATTTTGTAGGCAGCTGTATTATGTTAGGTCAGGCACATGTTTTGATCATGTAGAAGCAAGCACCGGTGGTGTTGCTTTTTGGTTTCAGTACATGTTGGTGGGGCTAATAGACTCAATAACTCTACTTTTCTCTACAATGTTGGGGAGATACACAGATTCCAATGGAATAATTGAAAATACAGATGTAGCAAAGGTTCTCATAATCCACAATTCACCATCTTCATAGTTGGTCACATAAGGTTCTCATGATTCACAATGCACCATCTTCATAGTTGGTCACATAAGGTTCTCATGATTCACAATGCACCATCTTCATAGTTGATCACAGAAGGTAAGAGTATTTAGGTCACTTAATAATGCACAAGCCATTGACCGACGTCAAGTTCGGTGTCGAATTATCCAAGTGCTGAGCTCTCTGAGTGAAAGTAACCTTTGCTAGGTCTGAAGTAATGTCAGCTATGTTTTACCCATTGGCAAGAATTAGGCACCTTTTAGTTGCTACTTGGCTGAACAAACTTGTAATCACCACCAAAAGGTGGTCCTGGTGGCCTCATATCATTTTTATGTTTGTCCACTTTATAGCACCTCTGAAAAATGGCTGAAAAAAGTCTGATTCTCATACTACCGTTACATCTTGTCAATCTCTTTACTTTCCTCGGCTTAGTTGCCCTTCTTCTTCTTCTCCATTGGACTGAAGGCCACAGTATTCATGGTGTGATTAATGCAGAAATCACAATATCTGACAACCTCATTAAGCAAGAAACACACATTCCCTGCCTAATGGCACTGTCAGGTGAAAATTACAGATAAATTACAGATAAAAAATTGATTCTAAACGAATCAAATTTGTTTCGAATTTTCCAAAATTCGATTCAGGCCAAACCAAATTTGAGAATTTCACTTCATAGGACTCCAGCAAAATGGTGGCCACAATTTCACTTGATTCTGAGGGTTGGGAATGGATTAAAAAAATGAGTTTTTTACTCACCTCTCCTCTGACCTCTCCATACCTGTCTCCACCTGGTTCTTCAATTGGCTCCTCTTCCTTCTTTTTCTCCATTCGGGTCTTCTGGCGGACGCTGCTGTTAAGCCCCAACCAGTCACTTCGGGCATGATGCATTTCAATGACTGCATGGGCCTCATCAATGGCAGACCCACCGAAAGACTTGGAGAATAAGAAGAAAGAAGAAGATCCAATTCAAGGAATGGTCTGGGAGCAATGGGAGTGGGAGAGGATAGGGGATAAGAGTTTATTCTTTTTTAACCCCTTTTCAATAGTTTTTATTTGCACCCAATATCTTCAATCCAAACTGAATCTTCCCCTCTGAAAAGAGAAAATTTACCTGAAATTGAATTTTGGGAGATTCCCTCAACTTTATCACATAGACCCTTTTAAAGTGAAAGGCCACAAAAAAGTATATTTAATAATATTATGCACATTCAATATTCTGATTTATTTATTAGCAAACCTTTATAGTTGATAGAGCCCCATTTTTTTTAAATACAGAGCTCCAAATTCCTGCCATGGACAGAATTAAAAGCCAAAAATCTGATCTCTTCTAGCCACCACTAGGGGGAGCTCATTTCATGTGTTTGTATATTGAACTCAATGATAAATCAGTGTGCAGTGAGCTCCCCCTAGTGGTAGCAATAGGTAGCACTTACTGGCAATGCAAAGGATATGAAGTTTCAATATCAGCAATATAAAGGTCTGATCACTCTACAGATATATTAAGAAACCCAGCATAGAAGTGCTGGACCGTGCCAGGTATTATAGCTAAGCATCTTTGAAGTGATGGAAGCTGAACTTGAATATTATACATGACCTTCAGGACAGAGGTGGAACTGTTTTTGGAAGAAATCAGCCATATTTTTCTAATCTTGGACAGCCCCTTTATTGTATCTGCCATGTACTGGTGGGAGATAATACTGGGTAGATATTAGATAACATCATGTATTCCAGGAAGGAAGACGTGACCACACACAGCTGTACTTTATAACGGTTCATTATAACATCTACTTTCTCTGCCTCTCACTTCTACCCTCTGTTTCCATACGAGTCTCTCGCTGTGGATGCTGCTGGCACAGTAATACATGGCACTGTCTTGGATAGAGGCAAAATAGATGGTCAGGACACTGATTTTATTGCCATTAGGTTGAATTTTCGCTTTTTTATCATTAAACTATCCAATAAGCACAAGTTCTTTCCCCATCTTCTGTCTGTACCAGTATTTTGCGTAGTAGGCGCTGTCATCATGTTCACAGTTTAGTGTGATATTGTCCTCAGGAAGAGCAATGTGGAGCTGTGGCTTCTGGATGACATCTGCTGCCAGACACCCTGTCGGGATAGATGACCATGTTATGTGGCTGGTATGTATATCGTCTATGTAGCGTTATGTTAATTGCCTATCTCTGTTTATCATATTTATGGATGTAGATCTCATTCAATTGTGACCCAAATGATTATTGTTAGAAATATAACACACTATCGGGATAAAAGAACATCGTCTATATAACGTTCCTCAAACTCTCGACATAAAAGAACATCATCTATATAATGGTCCTCAACCTCTCGGCATAAAATAACATCATCTATATAACGTTCCTCAACCTCTTGACATAAAATAACATCATCTATATAATGGTCCTCAACCTCTCGACATAAAAGAACATCATCTATATAACGTTCCACAACCTCTCGACATAAAAGAACATCATCTATATAACGTTCCTCAACCTCTCGACATAAAATAACATCATCTATATAATGGTCCTCAACCTCTCGAAAGAAAATCATCTATATAATGTTCCTCAACCTCTCAACATAAAATAACATCACCTATATAATGGTCCTCAACCTCTTGAAAGAACATCATCTATATAATGGGCCTCAACCTCTCGACATAAAATAACATCATCTATATAACGTTCCTCAATCTCTAATTTGTTTTTTACTGTTAAAACCTTTATCACACAGTTAAAATTTTTATTTGTATATGATTTAATTAAAATAAACCCAGATTTTAGAGTCAAACTATGTGATCTAAATGACTAAACCTTGACTTACGCAATGTCACAACACACAGAACATCTATAACTCCACTAATTCTGGAGGACCGTTCATTGTTTCCACTCACACTGAGTCCAGCAGATCAGAACGAGGAGCAGTGGAGCTCGTGTCATCTCCCAGGGATGCAGTCAGGGGATACAGAGGCCGGGTGTATGTAATGCTACAGGTGAAAACAGGATGAAAACTCACAGCATTTTACTGCCATCTCCTCCTACTCTATAGAGCCTCCAATGACTTCAGGAGGTTGTAACACAGGTACGTTAGATGCAGTGACACATAAACACAGACCAGCCAGTACATGGTTAAATAACAAGGGGGGTTTACTGTAATAGGGTCAATCTCCACGCAGGGAGTAACAGGGGAAATATGGGGACAACAAGGGGAGTAGCAGGTAATATGCTATAACTGACAATCCACAGTTGTCCTAGATGCAGCAGAGTCGACACCATAGGCGGATTATAATGAGGTCAATCTGGGCTACCGCCCGGAGCCCCGGGGCTCCAGGGGGCTCCATGGCCAGATTTCCCTCATTATAATATGTGCGGCGCCTCAGCACATACCGGCAGTCAGAGGCGGGGGGGCCCCCGGACCGCTCCCCCAGCAGCAGCGCAAGGCCGATACTTCTTCTTTGGCCGGGCCAGCACTTCACCTGTTAACTTCCCTGTGTGCTGGCCTGGCCGCGTCACAGCTAGGAGACACGGCCCTGTGCGCGGCCGTCTCTGCTAGTGTGACGTCACGCAGTACGCGCCCTGCAATGCTGCACCGGAGAGGAGCTGGAGGACTGGAGCCGAGCCAGGGGATGGTGAGTGAGTGTGTGTGAGTGTGTCAGTGTGTGTGTGAGTGATTGAGTGAGTGTGTGTGTGTGCAGGCAGATATTATTGTGTGATGTCTGTTTATATGTATTTTTGTGTTTCAAATGTGTTTATGCGTGTATGTATATGTCTGTATATGTTTTGAGTGAATGCGTGGGGCCTCCCCCTGTGTATGGATGGCGCCGTGCGGCCTCCTGCTGTGTATAAATGGCTACGTGCGGCCTCCTGCTGTGCATAGATGGCTACGTGCGGCCTCCTGCTGTTTATAGACGACTACATGCGGCCTCCTGTTGTGCATAGATGGCTACGTGCGGCCTCCCGCTGTTTATAGATGGCGACGTGCGGCCTCCTGCTGTGTATAGATGGCTACGTGCAGCCTCCCGCTGTGTATAGATGGCTACGTGCGGCCTCCTGCTGTGCATAGATGGCTACATGTGGCCTCCTGCTGTGTATAGATGGCTACGTGCAGACTCCCGCTGTGTATAGATGGCGCCGTGCGGCCTCCCGCTGTGTATAGATGGCTTCGTGCAACCACCCGCTGTGTATAGATGGCGCCGTGTGACCTCCTGCTGTGTATAGATGGCTATATGCGACCTCCCGCTGTTTATAGAGGGCTATGTGCGACCTCCCACTGTGTATAGAAGGCTACGTGCGGCCTCCTGCTGTGTATAGATGGCTACATGTGGCCTCCCACTGTGTATACATGGCTACGTGCTGCCTCCCACTGTGTATAGATGGCTACTTGCGGCCTCCCGCTGTGTATAGATGTCTACGTGCGGCTTCCCACTGTGTATAGATGGCTACGTGCGGCCTCCCGCTGTGTATAGATGGCTACGTGCGGCCTCCTGCTGTGTATAGATGGCTACGTGTGCTCAACATTAAGTCATGCAATTAATGTAAGGCTATGTGCCCACGAAGCAGAAATGCTCCGGATTTTTTTTGAGCGTTTCTGCATCTCCCTGGCAGAAAAAAAAGCATGCAGATTGTACATGCGTTTTTCCTGCCAAGGACATGCGGATGTGAAGCGTTCTTCACATGCATTTCTGCATGCGGGTTGTCAAGCGCTTTACAAGCGATTTTAGCATCATCAAAGTACTTGACCACTTGGTCATACTATATAAATCCATGCAACCGGAACTGTGTGCCCACTATGCGTTTTTTAAGCTTTTCCGCAGTGGCAATTCCACTGCAGAAATGCTTAAAAAACACTTGGTAGAAGGTCTGCCATGTTCCCCAATGATAATCCGCATGTGCTTTGCACATGCTGCGGAAATTTCCGCTGCGGATTATCATTGCGGAAAAATCCGCACCACTACCAATTATTTTGCAGAAGCGCGGCATTTTCGCCGCCATTGACTTGCATTGGCACGCATGGATTCCGCATCACTGCATCTGTACATGCGGATTCCATGCGTTTCAATGTGCGGATGGTACCGAGGTCTGGAGAAGAGGAGACTCTCCTCCAGACCCGGGTACCACAGTACCTGTAAAAAAAAGAATGAAATAAAAAATAAATATTATACTTACCTTCCGATGGCCCCCAGTGTCTTTATTCGATGCGTCCTGGCTTGCTGGCGGCTCGCGGTAGACTAAAGGACCTGTGATGACGTCATTTAGTCATGTGACGGGTCACGCGACCACTGACGCCGGCAGGCCATCAGAAGGTAAGTGTATATTTATTTTCTATTTTTTACCATTCTTTTACAGTCACACTATATAAATCCATGCCGGTTGCATGGATTTATATAGTGTGACCAAGTTGTTAAGCACTTTCCAAGTGATGCTAAAATCGCTTGTAAAGCGCTTGACAACCCGCATGCGGAAATGCATGTGAAGAACGCTTCACATCCGCTTGTACCTGGCAGGAAAAACGCATGTAAAATCCTCATTTACAATCCGCATGTACAATCCGCATGTACAATCCGCATGCGTTTTTTCAGCCAGGGAGAGCAGAAACGCTCAAAAAAATCCGGAGCATTTCTGCATCGTGCGCACATAGCCTTACATTAGTTTTATGGCTTAATATTGAGCACACGTACCCATCTATACACAGCAGGGGGCTGCACGTAGCCATCTATACACAGCAGGAGGCCGCACGTAGCCATCTATACACAGCAGAAGGCCGCACGTTGCCATCTATACACAGCAGGAGGCCACACATAGCCATCTATACACAGCAGGAGGCCGCACGTAGCCATCTATACACAGCAGGTGGCCGCATGTAGCCATCTATACATAGCAGGATGCCGCACGTAGCCATCTATACACAGCAGGAGGCCGCACGGTGCCATCTATACACAGCAGGAGGCCGGACGTAGCCATCTATACACAGCAGGAGGCCGCACACACCCATCTATACACAGCAGGAGGCTGCACATAGCCATCTATACACAGCAGGGGGCCGCAAGTAGCCATCTATACACAGTGGGAGGCCGCGCGTAGCCATCTATACACAGCAGGAGGCCGCATGGCACCATCTATACACAGCAGGGGGCCGCACGTAGCCTTCTATACACAGCAGGAGGCCGCATGTAGCCAGCTATGCACAGCAGGGGGCTGCACAGCACCATCTATACACAGCAGGGGGCCGCACGTAGCCATCTATACACAGCAGGGGGCGCATGTAGCCATCTATACACAGCAGGGGGCCACAATTAGCCATCTATGCACAGCGTGAGGCCGCAAGTAGCCATCTATACACAGCGGGAGGCCGCACGCAGCCATCTATACACAGCAGGAGGCCACACGTAGCCATCTATAAACAGCAGGAGGCCACACGTAGCCATCTATACACAGCGGGAGGCCGCACGTAGCCATCTATACACAGCGGGAGGCCACACGTAGCCATCTATACACAGCAGGAGGCCGCATGGTGCCATTTATACACAGCAGGGGGCCATACGTAGCCATCTATACACAGCAGGAGGCCGCACGAAGCCATCTATACACAGCGGGAGGCCGCACGTAGCCACCTATACACAGCAGGAGGCCGCATGGCGCCATTTATACACAGCAGGGAGCCACACGTAGCCATCTATACACAGCAGGAGGCCGCACGTAGCCATCTATACACAGCAGGGGGCCTCACAGCACCATCTATACACAGCAGGGGGCCACACATAGCCATCTATACACAGCAGGGGACCACATGTAGCCATCTATACGCAGCATGAGGCCGCACATAGCCATCTATGCACAGCAGCGGGCTGCACGTAGCCATCTATGCACAGCAGGAGGCCGTACGTAGCCATCTATAAACAGCGGGAGGCCACACATAGCCATCTATACAAAGAAGGAGGCCGCACGGCGCCATTTATACACAGCTGGAGGCCGCACGTAGCCATCTATAAACAGCGGGAGGCCGCATGTAGCCATCTATACACAGCAGGAGGCCGCACGTAGCCATCTATACACAGCAGGAGGCCGCACATAGCCATCTATACACAGCAGGAGGCCGCACGTAGCCATCTATACACAGCAGGAGGCCGCACGTAGCCATCTATACACAGCGGGAGGCCGCACGTAGCCATCTATAAACAGCGGGAGGCTGCATGTAGCCATCTATACACAGCGGTAGGCCGCACGTAGCCATCTATACACAGCGGGAGGCCGCAAGTAGCCATCTGTAAACAGCGGGAGGCCGCATGTAGCCATCTATACACAGCAGGAGGCCGCACGTAGCCATCTATACACAGCGGGAGGCCACACGTAGCCATCTATACACAGCGGGAGGCCGCACGTAGCCATCTATACACAGCAGGAGGCTGCATGTAGCCATCTATGAACAGCGGAAGGCCACACATAGCTATCTATACACAGCGGGAGGCCACACAGTGACATCTATGCACAGCGGGAGGCCGCACGTAGCCATCTATAAACAGCGGGAGGAGGCACGTAGCCATCTATACACAGCAGGAGGCCGCACGTAGCCATCTATACACAGCAGGGGGCCGCACGTAGCCATCTATACACAGCAGGGGGCCGCACAGCGCCATCTATACACAGCAGGGGGCCGCACGTAGCCATCTATACACAGCAGGGGGCCGCATGTAGCCATGTATACACAGCAGCGGGCCGCAAGTAGCCCTCTATGCACAGCGTGAGGCCACAAGTAGCCATCTATACACAGCGGGAGGCCGCACGTAGCCATCTATACACAGCAGGAGGCCGCATGTAGCCATCTATACACAGCAGGAGGCCGCACGTAGCCATCTATACACAGCGGTAGGCTACACGTAGCCATCTATACACAGCGGGAGGCCGCACGTAGCCATCTATACACAGCAGGAGGCCCCACGTAGCCATCTATACACAGCAGGAGGCCACACATAGCCATCTATACACAGCAGGAGGCCGCACGTAGCCATCTATACACAGCAGGAGGCCGCATGTAGCCATCTATACATAGCAGGATGCCGCACGTAGCCATCTATACACAGCAGGAGGCCGCACGGTCCCATCTATACACAGCAGGAGGCCGGACGTAGCCATCTATACACAGCAGGAGGCCGCACGCACCCATCCATACACAGCAGGAGGCTGCACATAGCCATCTATACACAGCAGGGGGCCGCACGTAGCCATCTATACAAAGTGGGAGGCCGCGCGTATCCATCTATACACAGCAGGAGGCCGCATGGCACCATCTATACACAGCAGGGGGCCGCACGTAGTCTTCTATTCACAGCAGGAGGCCACATGTAGCCATCTATACACAGCAGGGGGCTGCACAGCACCATCTATGCATAGCAGGGGGCCACACAGAGCCATCTATACACAGCAGGGGGCGCACGTAGCCATCTATACACAGCAGGGGACCGCAATTAGCCATCTATGCACAGCGTGGGGCCGCAAGTAGCCATCTATACACAGCGGGAGGCCGAACGTAGCCATCTATAAACAGCAGGAGGCCACAATTAGCCATCTATACACAGCGGGAGGCCGCACGCAGCCATCTATACACAGCGGGAGGCCGCACGTAGCCATCTATACACAGCAGGAGGCCGCATGGCGCCATTTATACACAGCAGGGGGCCACACGTACCCATCTATACACAGCAGGAGGCCGCATGTAGCCATCTATACACAGCGGGAGGCCGCACGTAGCCATCTATACACAGCAGGAGGCCGCATGGCGCCATTTATACACAGCAGGGAGCCACACGTAGCCATCTATACACAGCAGGAGGCCGCACGTAGCCATCTATACACAGCAGGGGGCCGCACAGCGCCATCTATACACAGCAGGGGACCGCAAGTAGCCATCTATGCACAGCGTGAGGCCACAAGTAGCCATCTATACACAGCGGTAGGCCGCACGTAGCCATCTATACACAGCAGGGGGCCACACGTAGCCATCTATACACAGCAGGAGGCCGCATGTAGCCATCTATACACAGCAGGGGGCCGCACAGTACCATCTATACACAGCAGGGGGCCTCATGTAGCCATCTATACACAGCAGGGGGCCGCAAGTAGCCATCTATGCACAGCGTGAGGCCACAAGTAGCCATCTATACACAGCGGGAGGCCGCACGTAGCTATCTATACACAGCAGGAGGCCGCATGTAGCCATCTACGCACAGCAGGAGGCCGCACGTAGCCATCTATACACAGCGGTAGGCCGCACGTAGCCATCTATACACAGCGGGAGGCCGCACATAGCCATCTATACACAGCGGGAGGCCCCACATAGCCATCTATGCACAGCGGGAGGCCACAAATAGCCATCTATACACAGCAGGAGGCCGCACGTAGCGATCTATACACAGCAGGAGGCCGCACATAGCCATCTATAAACAGCGGGAGGTCGCACGTAGCCATCTATAAACAGCGGGAGGCCGCATGTAGCCATCTATACACAGCAGGAGGCCGCACGTAGCCATCTATACACAGCGGGAGGCCGCAAGTAGCCATCTATAAACAGCGGGAGGCCACATGTAGCCATCTATACACAGCAGGAGGCCGCATGCAGCCATCTATATACAGCAGGAGGCCGCACATAGCCATCTATACACAGCGGGAGGCCGCACGTAGCCATCTATAAACAGCAGGAGGCCGCATGTAGCCATCTATACACAGCAGGAGGCCGCACGAAGCCATCTATACAATGCGGGAGGCCGCAAGTAGCCATGTGTAAACAGCGGGAGGCCGAATGTAGCCATCTATACACAGCAGGAGGCCGCACGTAGCCATCTATACACAGCAGTAGGCCGCACATAGCCATCTATACACAGCGGAAGGCCGCATGTAGCCATCTATAAACAGCAGGAGGCCGCATGTAGCCATCTATACACAGCAGGAGGCCGCACGTAGCCATCTATACACAGCGGGAGGCCGCAAGTAGCCATCTATAAACAGCGGGAGGCCGCATGTAGCCATCTATACACAGCAGGAGGCCGCACGTAGCCATCTATACACAGCGGGAGGCCACACGTAGCCATCTATACACAGCAGGAGGCCGCATGTAGCCATCCATAAACAGCGGGAGGCCACACGTAGCTATCTATACACAGCGGGAGGCCACACGGTGACATCTATGCACAGTGGGAGGCCGCACGTAGCCATCTATACACAGCGGTAGGCTACACGTAGCCATCTATACACAGCAGGAGGCCGCGCGTAGCCATCCATACACAGCAGGGGGCCGCACAGTGTCATCTATACACAGCAGGGGGCCGCACGTAGCCATCTATACACAGCATGGGGCTGCATGTAGCCATGTATACACAGCAGGGGGCCGCAAGTAGCCATCTATGCACAGCGTGAGGCCGCAAGTAGCCATCTATACACAGCGGGAGGCCGCACGTAGCCATCTATACACAGCAGGAGGCCGCATGTAGCCATCTATACACAGCAGGAGGCCGCACATAGCCATCTATACACAGCGGTAGCCTACACGCAGCCATCTATACACTGCGGGAGGCCGCGCGTAGCCATCTATACACAGCGGGAGGCCCCACGTAGCCATCTATACACAGCAGGAGGACACAAATAGCCATCTATACACAGCAGGGGGCAGTACGTAGCCATCTATACACAGCAGGAGGCCGCACGTAGCCATCTATACACAGCGGGAGGCCGCACGTAGCCATCTATAAACAGCGGGAGGCCGCACATAGCCATCTATACAAAGCAGGAGGCCGCACAGCACCATCTATTCACAGTGGGAGGCTGCACGTAGCCATCTGTAAACAGCGGGAGGCCGCATGTAGCCATCTATACACAGCAGGAGGCCGAATGTAGCCATCTATACACAGCAGGAGGCCGCACATAGCCATCTATACACAGCAGGAGGCCGCACGTAGCCATCTATACACAACGGGAGGCCGCACGTAGCCATCTATACACATCAGGAGGCCGCACGTAGCCATCTATAAACAGCAGGAGGCCGCACGTAGCTATCTATACACAGCGGAAGGCCGCACAGTGCCATCTACTCACAGCAGGAGGCCGCATGTAGCCATCTATAAACAGCAGGAGGCCGCACGTAGCCATTTATAAACAGCAGGAGGCCGCACGCAGTCACGCACACACACAATCATATACAGACATGTACATGCACGCATAAACACATTTGAGACACAAAAATACATATAAACAGACATCACACACACACTCACTGCACACACACACACACTCACTCACTCAATCACTCACTCAATCACTCACACACACACTCACACACACTCTCACACACACACTCACACACACACTCACTCACCATCCCCCGGCTCGACTCTAGTCCTCCAGCTACTCTCCGATGCAGCAGTGCAGGGCGCGCACTGCGTAACGTCACTCTAGCAGACACGGCCGCGCACAGGGAAGTTAACAGGTGCAGTGCTGGCCTGGCCGAAGAAGAAGTAGCGGCCTTGAGCCGCTGCTGGGGGAGCAGTCCGGGGGCCCCCCCGCCTTTGACTGCCGGTATGTGCTGCGGCGCCACACATATTATAATGAGGGCAATCTGGCCATGGACCCCTCGGGGCCCCGGGCGGTAGCCCAGATTGCCCTCATTAAAATCCGCCTATGATAGCACTGCTCTCTTTGTCATGCTCACATATTGTTAGAACTCTCCTGTTAGGTTTTTTTTAGTTTGCTGGTCACATGACCATTTTTGCCTATTTAATCCGGCTCCACCCTCCTGGCCTTGCTGGACTTCATTGTATTTACTACTCTTGAGCTAGCTAGGTGCTCTGTTGCCGTTCTCTGTTAGTTTTGCTAGGTCTTCTGACCTCTATGCTTCTTGTTGTGTGTTTGTCTTTGACTGCTACTATTTCTGCTAGGAGGTGTCCAACTTATCCCAGTCCCTAGTTCTTGTAGGGATCCCTCCCTCACATCTATAGGTCTTCGTACAGACTAGCCGAGGACTTTAGCGGGTCTGATTGCAGGATCAGGTTCCCCGTTACATCGTAGGGATCTAGTTTAGTTCTATTGTAGGGACAGATCTCCTGTCTTTCCTTAGTCCCTGTAGCAGATCATAACAGTAAGTCCAGCCGGAAAAATTTCTCTAAGGAAAGACCTCCAGTTTCCATCATGGTCTCGGTTCAAGATTTGGCTCAACGCTTGCAGGGACTCTCTCTGGAGGTGGCCAAGCTCCAACAACACGTGAGTAGCTGTTCTGGAGCACATTTTGTGGAACCAAAGGTACGTCTGCCTGATTTATTTTTTGGCGAACAACAAGATTTTTTTTCTTTTAAAAATGCTTGTTTATTGTATTTTCGTTTGAGACCAGGATCCTCTGGTGATGAATCACAGCGCATAGGGTTCATAATGTCACTTTTGCGCAAAGATCCTCAGGGATGGGCCTTCTCTCTCCAACCTAGTGATCTGTGCTTTAGATCAGTGGATAGTTTTTTTTCTGCTTTGGGTTTGTTGTACGATGATCCTGATCGTGTCTCATCTGCTGAGTCTGAATTGAGACGTTTGAGGCAGGGATCAGGTATTGTGGAAAAATATTGTTCTCACTTCCGTCGGTGGTCTGCCCAGGTGGGGTGGAACGATTCAGCTTTGAAAAGCTTGTTTCTTGCAGGGCTAGGTGAAAGGGTTAAGGATTTACTGATTGCTTATCCCACACCTGGAAACTTGCAGGAGGCAATGCAATTAGCTATACGGGTGGACAGGAGACTGCGTGCAAGGGTTAATGAGAGCAAATCCTCTGCTATGTCAGCTCCGAGTCCTGAGAGGGTCTGTGCTGACAATGGAGAGCCGATGGAGATTGGAGCGATGGCACCCCGCTCTCAGGAAAAAGACCGCAGGCTTTCTGAAGGCTTGTGCTTCTATTGCGGAAATTCTGGTCATTTTATTAAGAACTGTGTGCTTCATATGAAGAAAGAAAAAAAAATGGTCAGTCATGCACGTATTGCCTGTTTAAATTCTAAGGGAGTATTCCTATCTGCTACTACCGCTGCTCAGGATGAATTAATTGAATTTCGGGTATTTGTGGATTGTGGTTCTACTCTGAATGTGATTGATGGGGGATTCTTGTAAAAACTTAGATTAGAACCTAAAACTTTGTCATCCCCTATTGCTGTGGTTTCTGTTGATGGCTCTCCCTTGAAGAGTGTTACTCATAAGGTCTGTGAATTTCCCCTCACTATTAATGGTATTCATCAAGAGAATTTGGATTTGGTGGTATTGGATAATTTGCCTTCTCCAGTAATATTGGGGTTACCCTGGTTAAAATTGCACAATCCTGTACTGGATTGGTCTACCAATGAAATTAAGTCCTGGAGCCCTAAGTGTTATGACAAGTGTTGTAACGGACGTATTGCTGCGGTGGAAAAAGGGGAATTACCTGTACCTATTCAGGATTTTTGGAGAGTTTTTTCTGAGGAGGAGTCACAAATTTTGCCTCCCCATAGAGACTATGATTGTACCATTGAATTTGTCCCTGGAGCGACTCTTCCTAAAAGTCGTTTATTTAATCTTACTATTCCTGAGAGAAAGGCTTTGGAGGAATACATACAGACAAGCTTGGCCGCCGGTCACATTAGGCCTTCCAAGTCTCCTGCGGCTGTTGGATTTTTTTTTGTAAAAAAAAAAAGATGGCGGTTTACGTCCTTGTCTGGACTTTCGTGAGATTAATAAAATTACTGTACGCAATCCTTACCCACTGCCATTGATTCCTGATTTATTTAACCAGTTAGTGGGGGCCAAGTGGTTCTCTAAAATTGATCTCCGGGGGGCATACAATTTGTTGCGCATGAAGGAGGGTGATGAATGGAAGACTGCTTTTAACACTCCTGTGGGTCATTTTGAGAATCTGGTGATGCCTTTTGGTCTTACCAATGCTCCAGCATTTTTTCAGAATCTTATTAATGACATCCTTAGACCTTTAATCGGCAAAAATGTGGTTGTGTATTTGGATGACATTCTGATTTTTTCGCCTGATCTGGAGTCTCATTGGCGGAGCGTACGTGAGGTATTACAGTTATTAATGGACAATTCGCTTTTTGCTAAGCTGAAGAAATGTGAGTTCGCTGTACAGAGTATTTGTTTTTTGGGTTACATTATCTCCAGTGAAGGTTTTAAGATGGACCCGGTTAAAGTTCAAGCTGTGCAGGAATGGCCTAGGCCTATTGGTTTGAAATCGATACAGAGGTTTTTGGGTTTCGCCAATTATTACAGAAAATTCATAAAAAAATTTTCTATTATTGTCAAACCGCTGACCGATCTCACCAGGAAAGGTGCTAATGCGGTTCAGTGGACTTCTGAGGCCATTGAAGCTTTTGTGTTTCTAAAGGAGAGGTTCACCTCTGCTCCCATCCTTATGCAGCCTGATGTGACTAAGCCGTTTTTGGTTGAGGTTGATGCTTCTTCGGTGGGGGTCGGTGCGGTGTTGTCTCAGGAAAACAAGGATGGAGTACATCCCTGTGCCTTTTTTTCAAAAAAATTTTCTGAGACTGAACTTAATTACGATATTGGTAATCGGAAATTGCTGGCGATTAAACTCGCATTTGAACACTGGCGTCACCTCTTGGAAGGTGCTGAATTTCCCATTCAGGTTTTCACTGATCATAAAAATCTGATCTATCTTGATGCTGCCAAGCGCTTGAATGCCCGTCAGGCTAGGTGGCCACTTTTTTTCTCGCGGTTTAATTTTTCCGTTACTTACATCCCGGGTACCAAGAATGTTAAAGCGGATGCTTTGTCTCGCAGCTTTTCTCCCATGGTCGGTGTTGAGGAGGAGGGGAGCATTTTACAAGAAGGAGTTGTGATTGCTGCGTTGGACTCCGTTTTGGAGGATGAGATTCTTAAAGCTCAGGAGAATGCCCCATCTAACACTCCCCATGGGAGGTTGTTTGTGCCTAGGACCTTTAGGAGAGATTTGTTTGTTGAGTGTCATGAGTCTCGGTTGGCAGGTCATCCAGAAATTTCTGAGACCAAGAGACTTGTGGGTCGCAGTTTTTGGTGGCCTGGATGGCAGAAGGAAGTCATTAAGTGGGTACGCCAATGTACTGTGTGTGCTAGATCCAAGTCTTCGCATGCTCCTGCTGCGGGGTTGCTTTGCCCTCTGGAGGTTCCTAGTGCACCTTGGACACATCTGGCTATGGACTTTATTACTGACCTTCCCCCCTCTGAAGGTTTCACGGTCATCTGGGTGGTCGTGGACCGTTTTAGCAAGATGTGTCACTTGGTTCCCTTCATCAAACTGCCTTGCGCTAAGACACTCGCTAAGGCCTTTGTCAAGGAAATTGTCAGACTACATGGTGTTCCTACTGACATTGTTTCTGATAGGGGACCTCAGTTCGTGGCTCGTTTTTGGCGTGCCTTTTGTGACAGGTTGGGAGTTCATTTGTCGTTTTCATCCGGATATCATCCTGAGTCTAATGGCCAGACAGAAAGGAAGAACCAGGATGTTGAGCAGTTCTTGCGTTGTTTTGTGGCAGACAATCAAGAGGGGTGGTCTGAGCTTCTGCCACTTGCTGAATTTGCTCTTAACAACCATACATCCTCTTCTGCTGGGTGTTCGCCTTTTTTTTGTTGTTCTGGGAGACATCCGTCTTTTGGGTCATTCTCCAAATTGGTTTCGGCTGTGCCTGAGGAGGAGAGTTTTTCCGGTGATTTGGAGAGAGTTTGGACGGATGTGCATGGTAATCTTCAGGAGGCTAACAAAAAATCTAAGAGGTACTTTGATAGGAAACGGCAAGAGGTTTTGTTTGCTGTTGGTGACATGGTTTGGTTGTCCTCTAAGAATCTGCGATTGAGGATTCCTTCTAAAAAATTGGGTCCCAAGTTCGTAGGGCCCTTTAAGGTGCTTCAGATAGTTAACCAATCTGCTGTTAGGTTGGAGGTTCCTACGTCCTGGAAGATTAACCCGGTGTTTCATGTTTCTCTGTTGAAAAAAGCTGATGTGACGGATGGTGACGCCTCTGCCACTGTTCCTCCGGTGGTGGAGGACGGGGAATATGAAATTTCCTGCATCCTAAATTCTAGACGGTATAGAGGGAGTTTGCAGTATCTCGTCGCTTGGAAGGGTTTCGGACCTGAGGATAACTCATGGGTGAGGGTAGATGATGTTTCTGCTTCCAGACTTGTCAGAGCTTTTCACAGGAGGTTTCCTGGTAAGCCTGGGCCTAGGGGATCCCGAGGATCCTCTTAGAAGAGGGGGTACTGTTAGAACTCTCCTGTTAGGTTTTTTTTAGTTTGCTGGTCACATGACCATTTTTGCCTATTTAATCCGGCTCCGCCCTCCTGGCCTTGCTGGACTTCATTGTATTTACTACTCTTGAGCTAGCTTGGTGCTCTGTTGCCGTTCTCTGTTAGTTTTGCTAGGTCTTCTGACCTCTATGCTTTTTGTTGTGATTGTTGTGTGTTTGTCTTTGACTGCTACTATTTCTGCTAGGAGGTGTCCAAACTTATCCCAGTCCCTAGTTCTTGTAGGGATCCCTCCCTCACATCTATAGGTCTTCGTACAGACTAGCCGAGGACTTTAGCGGGTCTGATCGCAGGATCAGGTTCCCCGTTACATCGTAGGGATCTAGTTTAGTTCTATTGTAGGGACAGATCTCCTGTCTTTCCTTAGTCCCTGTAGCAGATCATAACACATATTGTGCTGCTCTCCGCCATGCTCACATATTGCGCTGCTCTCTCCCCCGACTCACATATTGAGCTGCTTTCTTCCCCATGCTCACATATTGCGTTGCTTTCTTTCCCATGCTCACATATTGTACTGCTCTATCCCCCATGCTTACATATTGCTCTGCTCTCTTTCCAATGTTCACATGTTGCACTGCTCTCTTCCCCATGCTCACATATTGCTTTGCCCTCTCCCCCGTGCTCACATATTGCTCTGTTCTCTTCCCCATGCTCACATATCGTTCTGCTCTCGTCCCCACGCTCACATATTGTGCTGGTCTCTTCCCCATGCTCACATATTGCGCTGCTCTCTTCCCCATGCTCACATTTTGCTCTGCCCTCTTTCCCACGCTCACATGTTGCACTGCTCTCTTCCACATGCTCACATGTTGCGCTGCTCTCTTCCCCATGCTCGCATATTGCCCTGCTCTCTTCCCCACGCTCACATATTGTGCTGCTCTGTTCCCCATGCTCACATAATGCCCCTGCTCTCTTCCCCAAGCTCACATATTGCCCTGCTCTCTTCCCCACACTCTTATTTTGCACTGCTCCCTTCGTCATGCTCACATATTGTGCTGCTCTCTCCGCCATGCTCACATATTGAGCTGCTTTCTTCCCCATGCTCATATATTGCGCTGCTTTCTTCCCCATGCTCACATATTGCCCTGCTCTGTTTCCCATGCTCACATATTGCCCCTGTTCTCTTCCCCATGCTCACATATTGCCCTGCTCTCTTCCCCACACTCTTATATTGCACTGCTCTCTTCGTCATGCTCACGTATTGTGCTGCTCTCTCCGTCATGCTCGCATATTGTGCTGCTCTCTCCCCCATGCTCACATATTGAACTGCTTTCTTCCCCATGCTCACATATTGCGCTGCTCTCTCCCATACTTTCACATACTGCGCTGCTACTGGTACATGAGATAATGATATTGTTCCTCCAGTCACTGGCATACCTCTCCTGGCCCTCGTCTATCATCATCCTGATTCTGTTTTTTTTCATGCTGCTGTGATTGGTCTTTTGGTACGATTAGGTTTGGGTGAGCTGTTCCGGGGGTCTTGGGTTGGGTGGACCACCTATATTTAGCAGAGCATTATGGTGATGGGAGCGTGGATTGCTACTCTGTAGGTGAGCCTGGAAGGACAGCGCCCTCTTAAGAACTGCTAGGTGCAGTGGGAATCTGCCCAGCTCAGCCCGTCATGCACTGTTGGTGGTGCTCCGATGGAGCTGGAGAAGGTGCTTACAGAATTCTAGGTGGAATATTTCTGTTGGGCTGGAATCCCACCTTGACCAGTCTGGGTACGTGTGTGGAACCCAGACTTCGCCGCCATACAGGAGGATTGGGATGATGATGGCTTTGAAGATTCTTAGCCAGACCCTCACAGGCAGCTTCAGATGCTAGAGTTTCCTTCGGATGGCATAGAAGGTTTTTCAAGCCTTGTCCTTCAGGGTCTCTATGGCTTTTTTGAAGCTCCCTGTCTGGTTAATTTCCCGGCCCAGGTAGGTGTGTATTTTTCCGTTCCTGTTAGAGTACAGTTGTTTAGCACAAATGATGGGTGCTGGTCTGATCTTGTATTTCTCCTCTGGAACACCATGATGTTGGTTTTCTTTGGGTTGATCGATAGTGTCCATTTGGAGCTGTATTTCTCCAAGATTTTCAGGTTGTCTTGGAGCCTTTCTAAGTTGGTGACAGCAGCTGTAGGTCATCTGCATATAGCAAGAATTTCCCCTGGGCATCATGGAGGGTGAGACAAGGTGCTGTGGAGGACTATTTATTTTATTTTCTTAAAAAAAAATGTAAAAACACATCGCAAACGCATCATGTGAATACGGCCTAACAGTAAGATTTTTATTTGGACTATGACCCCTACTAGGTGCTGTACTTGGTTTGGACAGTCATTTTGTGCTGGCAGACTCCCCATAAGGACACAGATAGTTTTAACCTTAAGAATGAACGTTACTTTTCCTTTTATTATTATTTTTATTGTCACATTTCTGCAGTCATAACTTTTATATTTTTATGCCTATATATTAAGGAGAGTTTGATTTTGCAGGTTTTCGGGGTACTTACAAGGTATTATATGTCTTTTGAGACAACTGTAAATTCTTCATAAAATTTTTCATTCTTTCATTATCTATTATCCTGTAGGAACCACATAAAGGAAACAGTGTTTTGTATAAGTAGTTGCGCTGCGCCCCCTCTTGTCGAATCAACCATAATGACATCTGTGATATGAGGAATATGAGACATCTGGCGCAGCTGTGCGCTATAGCTGATCCTATGCCTTAGATCTTCTGACATTACTAACGGGGGCTCAGTTTTATACACCCTCCCTATATAAGTATCTCGCTGTGGACACTGCTAGCGCAATAATGAACTCCATTGTCTTGTGCAGAGACAAAACTGATAGTGAAGAGACTTTTCTGGCTGCTGTTTGGTTGGATTTGTATCCTTCCATCATTAAACTCATTCTCCATCACTGCAGCTTCTTCATAGTCTGTGTATCCCATAAGGACGAGTCCTTTCCCCTTTTCTTGCCGGTACCACAATTTTCTGAATTTGCTGCTGTCATCGTGCTCGCAGTTCATAGAGATGTTTTTCTCGGCAGAAGTGTTGGATACTGGCTGACATCTGGTGCCAGGCTGACTGCAGGGAGAAAACACAATTTGGATGTCGTCGATGTAGCGGCGACACATCTGAGTTCTAAACAGAATCTGGTTGTCCCATTGTTATACATGTTATAATGTGTGTAATTACTTTATCATTTGTAATCAGAATACATTGCTAATATTTTACATTGACAAAATTGGAGAAATTATAAAGAACATACCTAAACCGATTCCTAGAAACTAACAGAATATATGGAGACATCTTCCTTGGTAAAAAAAGAAAACATCTCCAAATGTATCACTTATCCACAGATAGATGAATGATGATGGTCCTAAAGTTCCCTGTGGTAATGGAGCACAAGTGTGACCACTACTGTATTCACCTCCACTGAACTGACATGACGGCTATCTCCATCCTTGAATGAGGCAACGATGGTCCATTTTCTGTAGGACACTTTCAGACCCATGTTCTCAGTTTTGTGGGAGCCTTGTAGTCAGAGCTCCTGTGATCGCACATTGTTCACCTCTCTTTTGAGTAAATTTAGTTTGAAACCCCCTTTAATTCAGTGAAAGGATAACACAATATTTTGCTGCAGGTAGAATATACATGAATATATTTCAGACTCACAGTTTAGACACCAAGAGAGAATCAGGATCTGGAGGACAAGTGACATCTTGAATCAACAATGCTTTTATGAGACAGAGAAATGGTGAATTTGGTTGATGAAACCACCCCTAACCCGTCCTTAAAGGGGTTGTCCCTAAATATAGCAAAAAAAAAAAACACTTTTGCATTATCTTCAAGCGTTGTCCTTGCTGATAAGGGGAAATGCTTCAACAGTTATATATCATTTCATGGGGGCACTAACCTTCAATTATTTTTAATTTGCCATAAGAAAGGCTGGATAGATAACAGAAGAGATTTTTCTTTCTCATAGTTGTTGTTTTCCTTTCTTCTTTCTTTCTATGCAAATTATCTCTTCAGAGACGAGGAGGCCTGGAACTCTAGCGCCACCTATTGGAAGCAGCAATCATTAGGTGGCGCTAGAGTTCTAGTTCTCTTTCTCTCTGAAGAGACAGTTTGCATATTTCATTTCCCAGAGGAGCATGCAAGGCTTAAACGTCTCCTCATTCTGACATGCCAGGCTTGGCTTGTCACTCTCCACAAGGAGAAATGTTACCCCTTAGACCCCAGTGAAGAGCCTCTCACCCAGCCAAATCAGATCTCATACTTTGCACTGATGAGGGACTTCATCCCGAAACACCGTGTCTGCAAATTGAGATTCTGGTTTGGCTTTTATCCTGAGTCATATTGCGAGGCTCGTTAAAGGGTTGATTGTGACTTATAGGATCACTGCTTCCAATAGGTGGCGCTAGAGTTCTAATTCTCTTTCTCTCTGAAGAGGCAATTTGCATATTTAATTTCCCAGAGGAGCATTGCATGGCTTATATTTCCATATACGTATTCTCACCTATAGAAAAAGGCTCTGATCCGGGCTGTTTATTGCTATCTTGTTAAAACCTCAGTCAGGATACAATGAGGTTCAAAATGAAGTTTCATTGACGCTGCACCAGATAAGAGTTTCGATCAGTGACGCATGGCTTGGCTTTGCATTGACAGCGCCTGTTTTATGCTTAATATTGTTCAAAAATGATAAAAAGATGATTCCCAGCTCATCTCTATGAAGGCGATTGCAGGGTTCTCGGCACAGAGAGAAAGCCGTTCCTGCCCAGTGTGGCGCAGCGAAAGTCCGAGAAAGTGATTATTCTCCAGCCGCTTATATACCTGAGAATGTCACGATTTTAAGATGTTGGAATAAAGCTTATTATTTTATTTGGAAAACACCTGGAGCATCACTCTCCTTCTTGAATGCCTAATATTGCCCCCTGATATCTATGGGGTTCATATTTTCAGAACCATTAAAAGCATAAATTACTAAATAAATAAAAACCATAGGGCAAATATATCAGTGCAGTTTAAGACTATGTGCACATGTCATATTTTTGCCGCATTTTTTCCATGTGGTTTCTGCTGCAAAAAAACGCAGCATTTATTACTGTCCCATCAAAGTGAATGAGATGTCTGAAATGTCATGCATATCTTGCTTACTTCTTTCTGGTAGCACTTTTAGACGACCGTCAGCGCGTCAATTTGAATTCTCAGTATTTATCACCTATTTTATTTAAAGAGAAAAAAAAAACATAAAAAATGCACTAAAAAATGTGGCAAAAAAATGTGCTTATTATACCATGCATTTTTCCTGCCAACACTTCAGTATTTGCAGAAGAAATGTCTGCAGCAAGTTCTTAACGTTTGCACATTCCCTAATTCTCAGACCAAACAGTCTTAAAATGCAATGTGATGTATTTTTACACCGCTTTGTATAGGTTTACACCACCTATTAGATGACTGAAGAGGGCGCTAATTTTAACACTATTTTTTTAAATACTGGCACTAGTTTTAGCGCATGGTGTCACCTGTTAGGCCACGCCCCTTCCCAGTGAAGCCACGCCCATTTAAATGAGATCACACACTCTTATTGGGTAAGACATAGAAAGTGTCAAAAACACATAATAGATATGGTGCAAAGTCAATGAAAGACAGTTTTTGGATACAAATTTCACCAGAATTCTGATTTATTTAACTTGATATATCTCCCAAATTATGTAATTCTATTTGACTATATGTATATTTATACACAGTTTATTTTTATGTTGCGTTTTGATACTTAGATCTAAGGGGTAACATATCTCCTTGTGGAGAGTGACAAGCCAGGCTTGGCATGCCAGTGTGAGGAGACTTATAGGCCATGCAATGCTCCTCTGGGAAATGAAATATGCAAATTGCCTCTTCAGAGATTGACGTCACTGCTTTCTGGGTCTTCTATCCTTGGATTACGATATCAGAGAGAATGAGACACAGGACAGGATGTATGTGTCAAACAAGCTCTAACTTTATTACAAAGCATAGGGTTTATATACACCCTGAAGGCAGGAAACGGATTTACCATATATGGTCCGATTATACAATTTAGCACACAAAGACTGGTTTCTGTTCTCGTGATGTCTATGCTTGTGTTGAAACATCTAATCGGACACATTTAATTAGACACATTTAATCAGATACATTCTGATGACTAGCAAGGAAACGTTAGTCTCTATTGATATAAGGAAGGAACATTTAGCTGTTGTTTTGACCTAAAGTAACTGTCAGACTTATATAGCATAGATTGGGCCTTTAAACTTGAGGGACCTCATCTTCTGCTATAACATTCCGTCCTTTTATTTCTTCATTTATCAATATGAATTTTTATATTTTCTTTTAGTACAACACTGAATACACAATAGAAAAAACTTAAAAACCAAATAAACCGCAAGACACATTAGCAAAACCTGAAAAAATAGCTTGCACTATACCAGCCAACCACCCACCGATACCTTTAAACCAATTAGAAGTGTGTAGATATCTTTCCAACAGGGAAGGTTTAAAGGCATCACTGCTTCTTGAAGTGGCATTAAAACTTATTTTTAATCCTTGTTCAGGTATTTTCCCTAGATCAGTAATTTTTGTTTTGTTACGAGGTACCCACTCCCCTCCTTTAAATGCTATATACAACCTGGGAATTATTTGACCCGTCAGGTTCCCTTGCCACCAGAGAAATTTTGTCTACCCTACTATGGGAATCCCAACAGTGGTATTCCACAATCTCTGTGTGGCATTATTGGCCCAAGTATCTGAACAGTTCACCCAAAAGTTTATCTCTTCCCATGAGACTGGAACAGCGAGAAAGGGTATGCTAGTGGATGTCACAGGGGCATGTGTACATATCCAACAATTAGCAATGGTCTGGTTTTGCTCCTTTAGTCCATTGATTAGAGCAAGATGGTGTTTAATGAATCTATTGTCGCCTCCATCTGTAGTGCCCAACGTAGTCCATGCACCTGTGGTCGCAAGGATGCAGGTAAGTATAAACAATGTCTTCATTCTTTGTCCGCTGGTTCTCCTAGTATCTTTTTGCAATGGGACGCGTGGATCCAGGCCTCTTTTCCATCTAGCTTAACAGCTGTGCTTGTGGTCAGCAGAACTTGAAAGTGTCCGTCAAACCGTGGATCTAGGCTTTTCCTTACGTGTCTTTTTATAACCACCCAGTCTCCAGGTTGCAGCGTATGGCTGCTAGAGTCTTGATCTGGATCTGGAAGAGAACTGAAGACATTATCATGTATTTGCTTAACCTTTTTGTGTAAAGCCCTCACGTAGGAACTTAGCACATGGTTGTTCATTTCTAATGCTTGCGGATAGAAACACCCTAGGCTGGGTACATTGCCAAACAATATCTCATATGGAGAGAGTCCAGTCTTTTTATTGGGCGTATATCTTACTGAAAACAGAGCAAGCGGTAAACAGTCCGGCCATGGTTTTCCTGTCTCAGCCATGGCTTTCTGAATTTTTAATTTCAATGTCCCATTCAGTCTTTCCACTTTACCACTACTTTGCGGGTGATATGGGGTGTGGAATGCTTGTTGAATTCCTAGAGATGACATGACTTCTTTCATTATTTCACCTGTGAAGTGTGTACCTCTGTCACTCTCAATTACCTCTGGTACCCCATACCTGCAGACCACCTCCGCAAGCAGTTTCTTTGCGGTTGCCACAGCCGTGGCTTTGGCAATCGGGAAAGCCTCTGGCCATCCTGAGAACAAATCAATACAGACCAACACATATTCCCATGATCCTGACTTTGGCAGCTGAATATAATCAATTTGCAGTCTCTGGAATGGATAGAGGGGCTGGGGGGGGTGTTTGGGTGGTGTTTTAATTACTCTACCCTCATTATGTGTAGCACATATCATGCACCCTTGTATCAGGCTTTCTATACAGGTGGAGAATCCTGGTGCCACCCAATGTTTCTGCATCACACTCATCACACCCGTTTTAGATTGGTGTACTGGCCCATGTAGCATCTGGGCAGCCGCTGGGTACAGTGCCCTTGGAAGGCATCGTCGTGTCCCTTTCCCCCACACCCCATTTTCTTCATTCAGGCATGCACCTTCCTTTAACCACTTATCAACCTCCTCCTTTTGAGCCTGAGCCTGCATTTGGGATAAGATGTCCTCCGACACAAAGGGGGTACTGTTGGCCCTTGTTGCGGCTTACAGGCTGCTGTTTTTGCTGCTGCATCTGCCATCGCGTTTCCTCTACTCACCTGGTCGGTGCATCTGGTATGTGCTCTTACCTTTATGACAGCTACTTTTTTGGGTAATTGTAGCGCATCAATTAACTGTGAATTCTGGGCACCCTGTGGCAACACTGTCCATGTATATTGACTGCCCTGGAACGTGAAAGCAAACAAGTACTGGCAGTCAGGATGTAATGGTACACTGAAAAATGCATTTGCCAAATCAATCACTGAAAAGCAAAGAGAGTTAGAAGGTATCTGTGACAGAAGAGTATGCGGCTTGGGCACAACTGGTGTTAGAAGTTCTGTGGCTTTGTTAACCAACCGGAGGTCATGGATAGAGATGAGCGGTGTTCGACTAGAACTGTTCGCCAATCTCAAATTCGAGCTGTTTTGGGCGGTGTTCGAGTTGATCGACGAACCCGAACGATTTGCAAAAAATTCGGCTGTTCGAGGTTATGTTCGATAACTGTTCGTGCACCAAAAGCGTGTCCTGCATGTCTGGCGCTATTTAGAGCACCAATCATGCAGGGATTGTCTGCCACTCACTGTAATGCCACAGCCATGGTGGTTGTGGCATTACAGTGATTGCCCAAATCGATAGGAACAGTGCCAACAGTGAAACATGAAAAGCCGGCAATTCAGCAGCGGCATACACCTGTACCCGACAATTTAGAACCGAAAGAATAGAGCTTCACACATAGATTAGATAGATATAAACATGTCAGCCACATATATACGAAGTACAGTGAAAGTGCTGCTTACTGTACTTGTCATTTAGCGTAAAGGATTTATCAAAAAAAATAATAGTGTTTTCATGCACCGTCTCTTTAAAAAAGCCGGCCGGCAATTCAGCAGCGGTACCCGACAATTTAGAATAGAAAGAATAGAGAATCACACATAGATTAGATAGATAGAAACATGTCAGTCACATATATATGAAGTACAGTGACAGTGCTGCTTACTGTACTTGTCATTTAGCGTAAAGGATTTATCAAAAAAAATAATAGTGTTTTCATGCACCGTCTCTTTAAAAAAGCCGGCCGGCAATTCAGCAGCGGTACCCGACAATTTATAACAGACAGAATAGAGCTTCACACATAGATTAGATAGATAGAAACATGTCAGTCACATATATATGAAGTACAGTGATAGTGTTGGTTACTGTACTTGTCATTTAGTATTAAAATAAAGGATTTATTATTAAAAAAATTGGCGTGGGGTTCCCCTTAATTTTAGGCTCTAGCGGAGGTTAAGCAGACGGCTGGGGCAGATGTTTGAAGCCTGGGAAGGGGGTAATACCCACGGAGCTTCCCAGGCTACTAATATCAGCCCCCAGCTGAATACATAGCCTTTACTAGCTATTAAAATGGGGGACCCCCCAAAAAAAATGACGTGGGGTCCCCCCTAATTTAATAGCTAGCAAAGGCTAGGCAGACAGCTGGGGGCTGATATTAATAGCCTAGGAAGGGAGCCATGAATATTGGCCCCCTCCCAGGCTAGAAACACCAGCCGTCAGCCGCCCCAGAAATGGCGCATTCATAGGATGCGCCAATTCTGGCACTTAGCCTCGCTCTTCCACGCTGCCCTGGTGCGGTGGCAGGGGGTAATAGGGTTGGGGTTGATGTCAGCTTATAATGCCAGCTGACATCAAGCCCAGGTTAGTAATGGAGAGGCGTCTATAAGACACCCCCATTACTAACCCCATAGTCAAAGTTAAAAAAAACACAAACACCCAGAATAAAGTCCTTTAATTGAAATAAAGACACAATCCTTTATTGTTCTAAATTAAACCATACTTACCGTCACGCCCATTCCAGCTGAAGCCAACGATCTCCTGCAATAAAAGAAAAATAATAAAGCAACCTCATCCTTACCTTTCCATGGTTCCCATGACAGCTTCAGCTCTGCTACATCGAGATGACAGGCTGGACCGCAGCAGAACGCTGCCATCCAGCCTCTCATCCCGCAGACACTGAGAAGCGCAGGCTTGCTTGCGCTGCTCAGCGTCTCTCTGTGACGACATCCAGATGAGCCGAGTTCATGTCCAATGAACTCGGCTCACCTCATGCACGTCACTGACAGCGTGGGAAAATTCTCACGCTGAAGCGGTGAGTGCAGGAGAATTCTCCCACGCTGTCAGTGACGTGCATAAGGTGAGCTCATGTCCAATGAACTCAGCTCACCTCCTGCACGTCACTGACAGCGTGGGAGAATTCTCCTGCACTCAGCGCTTCAGCGTGAGAATTCTCCCACGCTGAAGCGCTGAGTGCAGGAGAATTTTCCCACGCTGTCAGTGACGTGCATAAGGTGAGCTCATGTCCAATGAACTCAGCTCACCTCCTGCACGTCACTGACAGCGTGGGAGAATTCTCCTGCACTCAGCGCTTCAGTGTGAGAATTCTCCCACGCTGAAGCGCTGAGTGCAGGAGAATTTTCCCACGCTGTCAGTGACGTGCATGAGGTGAGCCGAGTTCATTGGACATTAACTCGGCTCATCTGGATGCCCTCACAGAGAGACACTGTGGAGCGCAAGCAAGCCTGCGCTTCTCAGTGTCTGCGGGATGACAGGCTGGATGGCAGCGTTCTGCTGCGGTCCAGCCTGTCATCTCGATGTAGCAGAGCTGAAGCTGTCATGGGAACCATGGAAAGGTAAGGATGATGTTGCTTTATTATTTTTCTTTTATTTCAGGAGATCGTTGGCTTCAGCTGGAATGGGCGTGATGGTAAGTATGGTTTAATTTAGAACAATAAAGAATTGTGTGTTTATTTCAATTAAAGGACTTTTTTCTGGGTGTTGTGTTTTTTTTAAATACTTTACTAGAAATTCATGGTGGTCATGTCTAATATTGGCGTGACCCCATGAATTTCGGGCTTAGGGCCAGCTGATAATGCCAAGCTGGCCCTAACCCCTTTATTACCCAGTGAGCCACCGCATCAGGGCCCTGGATGAGTTGGGTACAGCGCCAGAAGATGGCGCTTCTATGAACGCGCCATTTTCCGGGGTGGCTGCGGACTGCAATTTGCAGCGGGGGTGGCCCAGAAAGCTTGGGCCTCCCTGCGCTGCGGATTCCAGCCCCCAGCTGCCTAGTTGTACCTGGCTGGACACAAAAACAGGGCGAAGCCCCACGTATTTTTTTTTTAATTATTTCATGAAATTCATGAAATAATTAAGAAAAAAAGGCCTTCCCTATATTGTTGTGTCCGGCCAGGTACAAATAGGCAGCTGGTGGTTGGGGGCAGCCCGTTCCTGCCTGCTGTACCTGGCTGGACACAAATATCGTGCGAAGCCCCACGTCAATTTTTTTTAAATTATTTCATGAATTTCCTGAAATAATTTAAAAAAATTGAAGTGGGGCTTCGCACTATATTTGTGTCCAGCCAGGTACAGCAGACAGGAACGGGCTGCCCCCAACCACCAGCTGCCTATTTGTACCTGGCCGGACACAACAATATAGGGAAGGCCTTTTTTTCTTAATTATTTCATGAATTTCATGAAATAATTAAAAAAAAAGTACGTGGGGCTTCGCCCTATTTTTGTGTCCAGCCAGGTACAACTAGGCAGCTGGGGGCTGGAATCTGCAGCGCAGGGAGGCCCAAGCTGTCTGGGCCCCCCCCCGCTACAAATTGCAGTCCGCAGCCACCCCGGAAAATGGCGCGTTCATAGAAGCGCCATCTTCTGGCGCTGTACCCAACTCATCCAGGGCCCTGGTGCGGTGGCTCACTGGGTAATAAAGGGGTTAGGGCCAGCTTGGTATTATCAGCTGGCCCCAAGCCCAAAATTCATGGGGTCACGCCAGTATTAGACATGACCGCCATGAATTTCTAGTAAAGTATTTAAAAAAAACACAACACCCAGAATAAAGTCCTTTAATTGAAATAAAGACACAATTCTTTATTGTTCTAAATTAAACCATACTTACCATCACACCCATTCCAGCTGAAGCCAACGATCTCCTGCAATAAAAGAAAAATAATAAACCAACCTCATCCTTACCTTTCCATGGTTCCCACGACAGCATCAGCTCTGCTACATCGAGATGACTGGCTGGACCGCAGCAGAACGCTGCCATCCAGTCTGTCATCCCGCAGACACTGAGAAGCGCAGGCATGCTTGCGCTCCTCACTGTCTCGCTGTGACGGCATCCAGATGAGCCGAGGTCATGTCCAATGAACTCGGCTCACCTCATGCACGTCACTGACAGCGTGGGAAAATTCTCACGCTGAAGTGCTGAGTGCAGGAGAATTCTCCCACGCTGTCAGTGATGTGCATGAGGTGAGCTCATGTCCAATGAACTCAGCTCACCTCCTGCACGTCACTGACAGCGTGGGAAAATTCTCCTGCAATCAGCGCTTCAGCGTGAGAATTTTCCCACGCTGTCAGTGACGTGCATGAGTTGAGCCGAGTTCATTGGACATGAACTCGGCTCCTCTGGATGTCGTCACAGAGAGACGCTGAGCAGCGCAAGCAAGCCTGCGCTTCTCAGTGTCTGCGGGATGACAGGCTGGATGGCAGCGTTCTGCTGCGGTCCAGCCTGTCATCTCGATGTAGCAGAGCTGAAGCTGTCGTGGGAACCATGGAAAGGTAAGGATGAGGTTGCTTTATTATTTTTCTTTTATTGCAGGAGATCGTTGGCTTCAGCTGGAATGGGCGTGACGGTAAGTATGGTTTAATTTAGAACAATAAAGGATTGTGTCTTTATTTCAATTAAAGGACTTTATTCTGGGTGTTTGTGTTTTTTTTAACTTTGACTATGGGGTTAGTAATGGGGGTGTCTTATAGACGCCTCTCCATTACTAACCTGGGCTTGATGTCAGCTGGCATTATAAGCTGACATCAACCCCAACCCTATTACCCCCTGCCACCGCACCAGGGCAGCGTGGAAGAGCGAGGCTAAGTGCCAGAATTGGCGCATCCTATGAATGCGCCATTTCTGGGGCGGCTGACGGCTGGTGTTTCTAGCCTGGGAGGGGGCCAATATTCATGGCTCCCTTCCTGGGCTATTAATATCAGCCCCCAGCTGTCTGCCTAGCCTTTGCTAGCTATTAAATTAGGGGGGACCCCACGTCATTTTTTTGGGGGGGTCCCCCATTTTAATAGCTAGTAAAGGCTATGTATTCAGCTGGGGGCTGATATTAGTAGCCTGGGAAGCTCCGTGGGTATTACCCCCTTCCCAGGCTTCAAACATCTGCCCCAGCCGTCTGCTTAACCTCCGCTAGAGCCTAAAATTAAGGGGAACCCCACGCCAATTTTTTTAATAATAAATCCTTTATTTTAATACTAAATGACAAGTACAGTAACCAACACTATCACTGTACTTCATATATATGTGACTGACATGTTTCTATCTATCTAATCTATGTGTGATGCTCTATCTTTCTGTTCTAAATTGTCGGGTACCGCTGCTGAATTGCCGGCCGGCTTTTTTAAAGAGACAGTGCATGAAAACACTATTATTTTTTTAAATAAATCCTTTACACTAAATGACAAGTACAGTAAGCAACACTATCACTGTACTTCATATATATGTGACTGACATGTTTCTATCTATCTAATCTATGTGTGAAGCTCTATTCTTTCTGTTCTAAATTGTCGGGTACAGATGCTGAATTGCCGGCCGGCTTTTTTAAAGAGACGGTGCATGAAAACACTAATATTTTTTTTAATAAATCCTTTACACTAAATGACAAGTGCAGTAACCAACACTGTCACTGTGCTTCTTATATGTGTGACTGACATGTTTCTATCTATCTAATCTATGTGTGATGCTCTATTCCTTCTTGTCTAAATTGTCGGGTACCGGTGTATGCCGCTGCTGAATTTGCCGGCCGGCTTTTTTAAAGAGAGTGTCTTCTGAGCAGTTTGTCAGCTTTTGGACACCTTTGCAGGTGTTTTCTATGTGTTTCTATGTGTTTTTGTTTGCCTGCCATTGGTTTTAACGGTGTTCGACGGTGTTCTAAGGTGTTCGACGAACAGTTCGACGAACAGTTCCTCGAACATCCCAGTGTTCGACGAACCGAACCCGAACACTACGGGGGTGGCTCAACACTAGTCATGGACCATTCTATATGCGGCTGGTTGTCCTGGCACGCTCTTTTTCTTTACTGGGAACAGGGGAGTGTTGCAAGGGGACTGGGTTTTGACTAGGACTCCCCTGTGTAGTAATTTTTGGACTTGCTGGGCTATGGCATTCTCCTGAGCCGAGCTAAGGGGATACTGCCTCTGTTGAGGTAAGATTGCTCCTGGTTTTAATTTCACCATTACTGGTTGAACTCTTAACCTACCGACATCTGTTTTGTCTGAGGCCCAAAAGTCATGTGGCACAGCATGCTCCAATATCAGGGGAAACTCATTTTTCTCTTCTATTCCTGCAATATCTAGCGACATAATTTTGGAAATGGTACTTGGTTTTAAACCTGGGGTCGTGGTGACAGTGCCATCGGGATGATATTCAATATGTGCTTGTAATTGGGACAACACATCATTTCCCAATAGATTACATTGGCCTCGGGGCGATACCATGAGCTGGCTATGTACAGTAGCTCCTTGAATTTGCAGGGGAATTCTCTTGGTGACAGGGAGCAGGACAGACGGGGAATTGAATGGGGTGGCAATGTCATGATGTGAAAAATCAGTGTCAGTGTATGGCCAATCACCTTGCGTAATTACTGAATTGTCGGCCCCCGTATCTACTTGGAAATCGATTTCATGTCCCCCTGGTAGGTTCACCTGCACTATACAACTGGGAGTTGGGGGTAAGGAGATGAGGGGGTTCATGTGCAAGCTACCCTTATCCTATGGGGGTGTTGTTTGGTCGGCTGGAGGACCCGTACTCTGAGCATTTGGATACGGGTTGGTCCTACAGTCCTTTCTAAAATGTCTTGGCATTTTACATCCTTAACATAGTCTCTGTCCCCCTCCTGCAGTCCGTCCTTTGTCTCTGTTGTTTCTAGGGGTAGTCTCTACTATGTGTACTCTGGCAGCTCTCTTTGCCTGCGCTATGTCATGCTGTGCCCCCTGGGCTATTCTAGCCAAATCCTCTGCTTTCACTGATCTCCAGTCTGGTCTACTTGCTTTTACCTTCTCTGCAATCTCCTTCTTTAGTCCATTCATGAAAGCACTTGCTAATACCCTCTCACTAGTCATATTTTCGGGAATAAATCTCATTTCTGACCAAGTTCTCCTTAATGCCCAAAAGTAATCTTTGGGGTCCTCTTCCTTACCCTGAACTCGGTCTTCTAGTGTAACCTGCCTTTCTCCCTGCCTGTCTTTACATGCCTTTACCAATGCTGCTGCGAATAGGACTCCGGCTGCTACATCATTAGATTCTGCATCTACGGGTCCGGTCCTATTGTTATACTGCTAGTACGTTTCGTCTGTCAACCTATCATAGCGGGCTTCATCTGCCAATTTTCCCTTAATTACCCCTTGTAAATCCAACCTAGTTGCATTGTACGTATCCTGTATGGTTCTTATCATTCTGGCAAAACCCATCGGGGACTGGGACGGATCTGGCAACTGGGAAATCAACGCCAATTGTTCTGAGGGACTCCATGGTCTATACATTAACATTGTATGGGCTTCTTGACCTGGAACAACTGCGTCCCCTACTGCTGCTGCTGCTGCTACTGCTCCCGGTGCTCCTGGCACAACTACCGTTCTCATTGGGAATAGACTAGCTGGGTGGGGTCTCGGTCCTCCACATGCCACACAGATGTCTACTATCAAGGGGTTCTGCTGTCCACATCTGGGGCAAACCCAGCAATTGGGTTCCTGGGAATTCTGGTACTGGGGTGACGTCGGGGGCAGATAGGGAAAAATCTGTTATTCCGGTTTTTGTCAGTCTGTAACATCCGTCTCCTAGTTCTTCAATCTTTCCTTCAAAATGAGCGCATGCATTCATCCATACATCCACTGTCTTCAACAGACCCTTATCTTTCAGCCATCCATGATAGGAGTTAAAGAAGGATTTCCATTTCTCTCCGTTCATCTCTCCATTTTCATTCATTCCCGCCTTACACAATATTTTGTCAATTCCAATCAGTGCCTGTTTCCCTTCTCTGCGTACTACTAAGTCTTTGGCAGTAATGCCTTCTTTGGCATTTTGGTTCCCCATTCTTTCGGTTCTCCTCACTTAGAGTAGACTCCTCAGTCACTTAGACAATGGGCCACAAAGGTTTCTGAACCACACCACTACTAGCCCTCCAGGACTTATACGCCAGCCAGAAAAACAGACCAAAAACACCGATCACGAGACACACCCACAACACAATCATCGGATCCATACTGTCATTCTTAATTTTTTCCACAGGATAGAAGGCAGGACTGACAATTTATCTGAGGGGATTCTACTGGTTCAAGGGACCTGAGCCAGACAACAATCTGTGAATTACCTGGGAGCCGACCGCTCGGGGGTGAGGGAGTCTCTTCTATGTAGTGATATAATTTAGGTAGAATATAACAGTTATTCTTACCTCAGCACTGTATATATCACCAACAGAGAGCTTCGCTCGTCCCACGTCTCGAACCGGTCGGGCACCCCTGGGTAGATTAACTCAGGTCCCTGTTCGGGCGCCAGCTGACGTCACTGCTTTCTGGGTCTTCTATCCTTGGATTACGATATCGCAGAGAATGAGACACAGGACAGGATGTATGTGTCAAACAAACTCCAACTTTATTACAAAGCATAGGGTTTATATACACCCTGAAGGCAGGAAACGGATTTACCATATATGGTCCGATTATACAATTTAGCACACAAAGACTGGTTTCTGTTCTCGTGATGTCTATGCTTGTGTTGAAACATCTAATCAGACACATTTAATTAGACACATTTAATCAGATACATTCTGATGACTAGCAAGGACACGTTAGTCTCTATTGATACAAGGAAGGAACATTTAGCTGTTGTTTTGACCTAAAGTAACTGTCAGACTTATATAGCATAGATGGGGCCTTTAAACTTGAGGGACCTCATCTTCTGCTATAACAGAGATGAAGAGGACTAGAACTCTAGCGCCAATCATTGGAAGTAGCGATCCTAAAAGTTAATATCGACCATTCAATGAGCCTTGTCACATGACTTAGGATAAAAGCCAAATCAGAATCTCAATTTGCAGACTGCAAATTGTCTGCAAATTGAGACTCTGGTTTGGTTTTTATCCTCCTAAGTCATATGTCAAGGCTCGTTAAAGGGACGATATTGACTTTCAGGATCACTACTTCCAATAGGTGGCGCTAGACTTCTAGCCCTTTTCCTCTCTGAAGAGGCAATTTGCATTTTTGATACTTATTCATTGTAGTCTTATTATTGGATGTGTTCCAGGAGGAGTAAGAGACCTCGCACACAGCTGTGCTGCATCCCGGCACATTAATATCAGTTTTATACACTCTCTTCATGTGATTCTCTCACTGTGATCGCTGCTGGAACAGTAATACACTGCATTATCCTTCTCTGAGACCTTCTCGATGGTCAGGAGACTTTTCTTGGAGCTTTCAGGTTGGATTTTTTACGCCTCCATCTTTAAACCCAGGCTCCATTATTGCTTCTTCTGTAAGATCCGTGTATCCAATAAGGATAAGACCTTTATTATTTTCCTGTCTGTACCACATTTTTCTGGTCTTGCTGGAGTCGTCGTGCTCACAAGTCATAGAGATGTTCTCCATGGTAGAAGATTGAATGTATTTTGGGTGTTGGATAACATCCGAGGCCACAATGACTGTTGGGGAGAAAAGACTTAGTGAAGGTCGTCTATAGAGCGGATCCCCGTATTATATAGAATATAGATGATGTCATGTGACCAGCGGCTTTTATCTCAATTATATAGATATTTTACATGGTTTTAGATAAAATCCTAAATGTTTGTGTCTGTTTTCTATGTTTATAAAAAAACAAACAAACATGAGAACAATGTAAATCAACTGATCAAATCAAGGAAGGCGCAAATATACAGAACACAATTATTATCTGATTTATAGATAACAAGTAGATAATACAGAACAAAGACAAGACAACGTCATAAAGAGGAGCAAGCATCAATGTCTGATGGTCTCACAGTGTAGACTCCAGAGGAGAATCAGGAGCGGCCGGGCTGGAAACATCACGAAGCTGCAATAATGTATAATGCAATGATCTCAGCAGGATGTAATTACACAGAAGACAGAGAGAAAATCTCAACGACCCCACCCAGACCCTGCAAGAAAGCCGCAAGCAAAAGATCTGTTATCTATTATCTATCTATCTATCTATCTATTATCTATTAGCTATTATCTATCTATCATCTATCTATTATCTATCTATTATGTATTATCTATCTATCATCTATCTATTATCTATTATCTATCTATTATCTATATATTATCTATCTATTATCTATCATCTATCTATTATCTATCTATCATCTATCTATTATCTATCTATTATGTATTATCTATCTATCTATCATCAATCTATTATCTATCTATTATCTATCTATTATCTATCTATTATCTATTAGCTATCTATTATCTATCTATCATCTATCTATCATCTATCTATCATCTATCATCTATTATCTATCATCTATCTATTATCTATTACCTATCATCTATCTATCTATTATCTATCTATTATCTATTAGCTATCTATTAGCTATCTATCATCTATCTATCATCTATTATCTATTACCTATCATCTATCTATCTATTATCTATCTATTATCTATTATCTATCTATTATCTATCTATCTATCTATCTATTATCTATCTATCATCTATCTATCATCTATCTATTATCTATCTATTATCTATTATCTATCTATTATCTATTATCTACCTATCTATCTATTATCTATCTATTATCTATCTATTATCTATCTATTATCTATTATCTATCTATTATCTATCTATTATCTTTTATCTATTATCTATCTATTATCTATCTATTATCTATCTATTATCTTTTATCTATTATCTATCTATCATCTATCTATTATCTATCTATTATGTATTATCTATCTATCATCAATCTATTATCTATCTATTATCTATTATCTATCTATCATCTATCTATTATCTATCATCTATCTATTATCTATCTATTATCTATCTATTATCTACTATCTATCAATTATCTATTATTTATTTATCTATTATCTATCTATTATCTATCTATTATCTATTATCTATCTATCATCTATCTATTATCTATCTATTATCTATCTATCATCTATCTATCTATAGCTATCTATTATCTATCTATTATCTACTATCTATCAATTATCTATCTATTATTTATTTATCTATTATCTATCTATTATCTATTATCTATCTATTATCTATCTATTATCTATTATCTACCTATCTATCTATTATCTATCTATCATCTATCTATCATCTATTATCTATCTATCTGTTATCTGTCTATTATCTATTATCTATCTATTATCTATTATCTATCTATCATCTATCTATTATCTATCTATTATGTATTATCTATCTATCATCAATCTATTATCTATCTATTATTTATCTATTATCTATCTATTATCTATATAGATGTAAATAGATAGTCAGATAGATAATAATTCTCTTTGCACTATTAATTTGCATTTTGTGATTTCATTGATTGCACTTTATACAGTCCAGATGGAGGGTACTCTGAACCGGGCCTCCAGGTGGAAAGTGGATGCAGTCGTGGCCTAGGCCCGGCCCGTGCCCAGGGTCGTCACAGTAAAAATAAGGGCCCGGAGGGATGGTGGTAATCGAGTGGCTGTAATGACTACGCCACTTGTGGTGCCTGGTGATTCACCACCAGCGCTGCGGCAGTCCTCTGAGGCGGGATGTAGTGGCACTTGAAGTTGGTACTACTGTACAGACCAAAAGTTTGGACACACCTTCTCATTTAAAGATTTTTCTGTATTTTCTTGACTATGAAAATTGTACATTCACACTGAAGGCATCAAAACTATGAATTAACACATGTGGAATTATATACTTAACAAAAAAGTGTGAAACAACTGAAAATATGTCTTATATTCTAGGTTCTTCAAAGTAGCCACCTTTTGCTTTGATGACTGCTTTGCACACTCTTGGCATTCTCTTGATGAGCTTCAAGAGGTAGTCACCGGAAATGGTCTTCCAACAATCTTGAAGGAGTTCCCAGAGATGCTTAGCACTTGTTGGCCCTTTTGTCTTCACTCTGCGTCCAGCTCACCCCAAACCATCTCGATTGGGTTCAGGTCTGGTGACTGTGGAGGTCAGGTCATCTGGCGTAGCACCCCATCACTCTCCTTCTTGGTCAAATAGCCCTTACACAGCCTGGAAGTGTGTTTGGGGTCATTGTCCTGTTGAAAAATAAATGATGGTCCAACTAAACGCAAACCGGATGGAATAGCATGCCACTGCAAGATGCTGTGGTAGCCATGCTGGTTCAGTATGCCTTCAATTTTGAATAAATCCGCAACAGTGTCACCAGCAAAGCACCCCCACACATCACACCTCCTCCTCCATGCTTCACGGTGGGAACCAGGCATGTAGAGTCCATCCGTTCACCTTTTCTGCGTCGCACAAAGACACGGTGGTTGGAACCAAAGATCTCAAATTTGGACTCATCAGACCAAAGCACAGATTTCCACTGGTCTAATGTCCATTCCTTGTGTTCTTTAGCCCAAACAAGTCTCTTCTGCTTGTTGCCTGTCCTTAGCAGTGGTTTCCTAGCAGCTATTTTACCATGAAGGCCTGCTGCACAAAGTCTCCTCTTAACAGTTGTTGTAGAGACGTGTCTGCTGCTAGAACTCTGTGTGGCATTGACCTGGTCTCTAATCTGAGCTGCTGTTGTGACGCCTCGCTCCCGCTCTCTGGCCCTACCCTGAGAGATGGGGGGTACTCGGAACCGGGCCTTCAGGTGGAAGGTGGATGCAGTCGTGGCCTAGGCCCGGCCCGTGCCCAGGGTCATCACAGTAAAAATAAAGCCAGGAGGGATGGTGGTAATCGAGTGGATGTAATGACTACGCCACCTGTGGTGCCTGGTGATTCACCACCAGCGCTGCGGCAGTCCTCTGAGGTGGGATGTAGTGGCAGCTGAAGATGGTACTACTCCCCACAGGCGGAGCAGGGCCACAGGGCAGAGAAGACGGACCAGGGGAGTCGTAGTGGGTGGTGCGGTGTGGTGTCGCGCTGAAATAAGGGACCGGAGGCAATGGATGCAGTCCTCTAAGCTTTACTCACGTTGTTAGGTGTCAGCTGCAAGGCTTCTCCTTGCTCCTCACGGCGCGCTGTGGCCACCAGGAAGGGGTTCAGCACACTCCGGGTAGTTCGGGTGCATCAATGTGGATCCCCTGCACCAGAGTGTTCCTAGACTTTCCAACTAGGTCCTCTCCTGTCCGTATGTGGTGCGTGTTACAAGACTGAGTCTCCCTCTGGCTATACACAGAACAAGGGTACGGGTGGCGACTCCGCTCCGTCCGTTACCCGGTGGGATCCTCCAAGTCTCCGGGCTTTTTTGACTAGGACATGGAGTAGCAAAGCCAGATATCGGGGGCCGGTACCCCTTTTGCAGCAGGAATCCCTCTGACTAGGCCAGAATAGTGAGGACAGGTGGCGTATGCCGCTCCGTCTGCATCCCCTTGGGATCCTTTTGCCTGCGGAGCTTGTCTCCTCTGCTCCCCTCCAGGCCTTCTTAGGTAGGGACCTTGACCGCCTCAAGGCCAGATCGCGAGGACCGTGTATCTTCAATCAGCCGCAGGTTCACACAGAAAGCTACGTTCAGTGATGAAGATCACAATCAAAGACCATAAGCCCAAGATGGCCGCTTATTAAATATGAATTTTGTGGTGTAACCTAAAGTGCGTCCTCCACTCTCACCCACTACATGGTTCCCCCTATCTTTTGGTTCCCCCCATCTCCTCTTATCCCGGCTGGGGCAGCACCCTGGTGCATATAAGCCCCCCTCAGGTGGGAGAGGTGTAGTGTTGGATGGATGGCTGAGCCCTGAGAGGTGCTCCTTCCTTACCTCGGAGAGGGGATACCACACCTCAGTCTGAGGTGCAGTGCCCCTGTGGCAACTGAACCTTCAGGGGTGCCACACTGTTAAACTGCGATTTCTGAGGCTGGTGACTTGGATAAACTTATCCTCAGAAGCAGAGGTGACTCTTGGTCTTCCTTTCTTGGGGCGGTCCTCATGTGAGCCAGTTTCTTTGTAGCGCTTGATGGTTTTTGCAACTGCACTTGGGGAGACTTTCAAAGTTTTCCCAATTTTTCGGACTGACTGACCTTCATTTCTTAAAGTAATGATTAGTGTTGAGCGAGCACTAAAATGCTCGGGTGCTCGAAGCTCGGGCCGAGCTCACCGTGATACTCAGGTGCTCGACCCGAGCAAGGAGCCCAATGTTAGTCTATGGGAGACCTGAACATTTTTGCGGCAGCACCCCCCAGCAGTCTGTAGAAAGCCTAAAAAGTGCCCAAAACGATAGTGACAGTGCTCAAATGATATGGGGATTGCCCCAGGAAGCATTTCTGACCCCAGGTCACTGCTGTCAACAGCGTGGTCAGAGGTATTAAGCCACTTATATGGGCTCACAATAAAACGTTCAAAAACGAAACTGAAATGGTTTTCCTGTGAAATATGTTAAGGAATTTCCTTTCCAGGGTAAAGACTTGTGTATAATGTAAAATAAATAACCAAAAACAAAAATACTCCTCCACACCTTGGGCTATGTTCACAAGTAGCATTTTGTATGCGTTTTTGCACTTTTGTATTGCTTTCAACTGTGACAAATGCATTCACCGGGAAATGTAATTTTAACATTTTACAACCTTATCTGGCCATGTGCTGTGTGACACATGCATACAGTGCTGAAAAGACATGGGAACAGCATGGGGAAGACCCCTGGAAGCATCTCTGACACCCAGGTCACTGCCTAAAAGTGTGCCCATCAGAAGTGATCCTTGCCGCATGCAGATTTGCAACTATCCCCATGCAAGTCCTTGTCCCAGGGCAGTGTTCAATTGTACCTCCCCCATTCCTTGCAATGCAAGCGCAAGTATGCAGCCTGCCACCCACCCACCCCGAGGCTGCAATACCATACTGCTTGCTTGCTCTTGAAATTGGGCCTTTTAGGCATGTGGAGGCGGAATCTATACACCACGTCATGGCTGCGTCAGCGGCCTGGTATCCATACTCAGTCCCCAGCCGCCAGGGGGTGGCCGGGTGTCCATACTCGGTCCCCAGCCACCCCGCGGCCGGGTGCCCACACACGGTCCCCAGCCACCCCGCGGCCGGGTGCCTACACACGGTCCCCAGCCGCCTGGGGGCGGCCCGGTGTCCATAAACGGTCCCCTGCCGCCCCTATTTGAAGGACAGCCTAACCACAAACACGTGCACAAGTGAATGTGGCCAGGGATGATCCATCTGACTGACGCCTTCACACTGGGTTAATATTGTGGAAGCCGGGACACAGTTGGACACTGGGATGCAACACGTCCTCAAACATAGAGGATTGCGGGTCCTGGGTCAATCAGGCTTCAACACAAATTTCAGAAGCCCAAAATAACATAATAAAAACACCATATGTTGACTAAAATAGATAAATGCTTTATTTATGTACTTTTTTAAGAAATAACACATAGGTATAAATAACATAGAGACACAGCTGGTATCAAATTCACATTGGACCTATAATAGGTCACATAGTCCAACCCATACAATCCACAAGTCACAAACAATGTGTGCAGAAAAAGTTAAATAAAAAGTACAAACATCGCATGGAAAGGGTTAAGTAAGGCATACTTAGTGAAAGTAAACAGGTGACCAGCAGTGCCAGGGAAAGCACTGACACCTGTTTCTGTACTTCCTCAGGGGACTTGGTGTGATGTGATGTTTGTACTTTTTATGTGTTGCTGAAAAAAACCTCTGATGGTTGTTTATACTGTGACTTGATATAGGTCACTTGATCTATGCTATTTAACTTTCTCTGCACACATTGTCTGTGACTAATGGATTATATGGGTTGGACTATGTGACCTATTATAGGTCCAATGTGAATTTGACACCAGCTGTGTCTTTATCTACCCCCTGCTGCCTCACATGCCCATGTTATGTCCTTTCACACATGTTATTTATACCTATGTGTTATTTCTTAAAAAAATACATAAATAAAGCAACATATGGTCAACATATGGTGTTTTAATTATGTTATTTTGGGGGTTTGAAAATACCTATGGTTTCTCTGGTTTATATAATGTTTAATGGTATGCCCCCTATTACATCCAAGGTCCTATCTGTCATTGTTATTTTGTTGTACAAAGTTCAGAAGGTAGACAGCAGCAGTGGTCGGCCTTCTACACAACGAGTAAATTATTCATGATCATGAGGCCATCCATCTACTTAGCTTTCTGTTCCTTGGAATGCAAGCGCATGTATGTAGTAGTGGCAAGGCCTGAGGTGGTCAGCGTTTTGGCGCATATCCTACCTCCTCCGAGGATTGCTGGATGTTTTCCTGCTACTGTCCCAGTTCTATGACTCCCGTTAAAACAAAGCTTCAGGTGATGAATGATGGATGAGGTGGTGGCAAAGGAGAAAGAGCAGGAGGAACAGGGACCATTCACATCAATATCAGGCCAGTCAACCACACATGTTTTGTAGGATATGTTTCTGTACCAAAAGGAGCAGTTTGGCTACACAGTTATAGGGCATACAGTGAGTGCAATGCCTACCAAAAATTTCGAGGCACTCCAATGCCCCTTGGAAGTGACATGGAGGTCAGAGGGCCTTAACTAAACCGTTTTTTCCATTTATAGCAACTGGGTCTCCTGTGCACTGTTGGCCTAAGCAGTGAATGGAAGGCTTTCCAAAAATCATGAGGAACTGCAATGCCCCTTGAAATAGACGTGGATTACAGCATACTAAAAACCTTCTACCCATTATTGGGGAGTGGGTCTCCCTTAGTGCTCGCCTATGCATTGAAAAGCAAAATCTGACTAAAATTGGGAGGAAATGCAATGCCCATTGGAAGAGTTGTGGAGGTTAGAGGTAATTAAAAACAACATTTCAATGCCCCTTGTAAGAGCTGTGGAGTTCAGAGTGGTTTAACAAGATGGTTTTAATGCCCCTTGGAAGAGACGAGGAGGTCAGAGTGTTTAACAAGACAGTTTTAATGCCCCTTGGAAGAGTGGTGGAGGTTACAGTGGAATAAAAAGACAATATCAATGCCCCTTGGAAGAGTGGTGGAAGTAGCAGTAGCTTAACAAGACGGTTTTAATGCCCCTTGGAAGAGTGGTGGAGGTCGCACTGGAATAAAAAGACAATATCAATGCCCCTTGGAAAAGTAGTGGAGGTCGCAGTAGATTAACCACACGGTTTTAATACCCCTTGGAAGAGACGTGGAGGTCACAGTAGCTTAACAAGATGGTTTTAATGCCCCTTGGAAGAGTGGTGGATGTCGAAGTAGCTTAACAAGACGGTTTTAATGCCCCTTGGAAGAGACGTGGAGGTCACAGTAGCTTAACAAGACAGTTTTAATGCCCCTTGGAAGAGTGGGGGAGGTCACAGTGGAATAAAAAGACAATATCAATGCCCCTTGGAAGAGTGGTGGAGGTCGCAGTAGCTTAACAAGATTGTTTTAATGCTCCTTGGAAGAGACGTGGAGGTCACAGTAGCTTAACAAGACGGTTTTAATGCCCCTTGGAAGAGTGGTGGAAGTCGCAGTGGAATAAAAAGACAATATCAATGCCCCGTGGAAGAGACGTGGAGGTCACAGTAGCTTAACAAGATGGTTTTAATGCCCCTTAGAAGAGACGTGGAGGTCACAGTAGCTTAACAAGACTGTTTTAATGCCCCTTGGAAGAGACGTTGAGGTCACAGTAGCTAAACAAGACGGTTTTAATGCCCCTTGGAAGAGTGGTGGAGGTCACAGTAGCTTAACAAGACGGTTTTAATGCCCCTTGGAAGAGTGGTGGAGGTCGCAGTGGAATAAAAAGACAATATCAATGCCTCTTGGAAGAGTGGTGGAGGTCACAGTAACTTAACAAGACGGTTTTAATGCCCCTTAGTAGAGACGTGGAGGTCACAGTAGCTTAACCAGATGGTTTTAATGCCCCTTGGAAGAGTGGTGGAGGTCGCAGTAGCTTAGCAAGATGGTTTTAATGCCCCTTGGAAGAGTGGTGGAGGTCGCAGTAGCTTAACAAGCCGGTTTTAATGCCCCTTGGAAGAGTGGTGGAGGTCGCAGTGGAATAAAAAGACAATAACAATGCCCCGTGGAAGAGACGTGGAGGTCACAGTAGCTTAACAAGAGGATTTTAATGCCCCTTACAAGAGCCATGCAGTACAGCATATTAAAAACATTATTTCCATTATTGGGGAGTGGGTCTCTCATAGTCTTTGCCTATGCCTTCCAAGCAAAATCTGCCAAAAATTAGGAGGGAGGAACTTGCAATGCTGGCAACACGGACCACAGTCACCCTGGTGGTATAGTGGTGGTGGAGGCTGAGGATAAGGAGAAGAGCAAAAACCAGCAGAAATGAGGAAGCGTATACCCATGTGTGGATGTGAAGCGGTGCATGGGAATACACCTCCCGAAACAACATAGTGGATTTGACTTTATGTTACTCTGCTGTCATTTGGTGGTGATGAGAAGTCTGGCCCAATCCAGCCCTTGTTCATTTTGATAAGGGTCAGCTTGTTAGCATTGTCAGTTAACAGGTGAGTGCGCTTATCAGTTATAATTCCCCCAGCGGCACTAAAAACACGCTCCTATAACACGCTAGCGGCAGGGTAGGCTAGGACCTCCAAGGCGTACAGAGCGAGTTCATTCCAAGTGTACAGCTTGGATACCCAATAATTAAAAGGCACAGAGGAATCACGGAGGACAAGGTACTCCCTCACCATCTTTTGAAACTTTCCACTCCTTGTGAGAGTACCCTGCGCCTCAGGGCCTATAAGCTGGGCGGGTCTCAGAAAACTGTCCCAGAACATTGACAGTGTTCCCCTGCCTCTCCTGGATTGGAGTTGCGTCTTTCTCGCCTGTACGCCTTGGTTGGGCAATGAACTGTGACCTCTGCCGCTAGCGTGTTCAGATGGGAATTTTTTTTAACAGTTCTGCAGCAAGGGCCTTCTGGTACTACCCCATTTTTGTAGACCTCTCCACATCAGGAATAAGAGAGTGAAAGTTCTCCTTGTAGCGGGGGTCTAAAAGTGTCACCAACCAGTAATGACTGTCACCCAACATTTTGACAACGCGAGGGTCACGGTTAAGGCAGCGTAACATAAAGTCAGCCATGTGTGCCAGACTGGTAACGGGCAAGACTTCCGTGTCCTCACCAAGATGACGACTGACCATGCTCTCCTCCTCCTCCTCCTCCTCCTCCCCCCTGTCCTCAGGCCACCCACGCTGAACCGACGGTATGACAGTTGTACAGGTGCTACCGTCTACAGCGCATGATACCAGCTCTTGTACTTCCTCCTCCTCCTCCTCCTCCTCTCCCTTATTGTCCCCCAATGCACGTTGGGATGAGATGAGGCTGGGCTGTGTGTAATCGCCCGCTACGGCTTCTTGATCCATCTCATTATACTCTGGCTGCAATGCCTCCTCTTTAATTCTCTGTAGAGAGCGTTGCAAAAGACAGACAAGTGGGATGCTGATGCTAATGATGGCGTCATCGCCACTCACCATCTTGGTGGACTCCTCAAAGTTTGTCATGATGGTACATATGTCAGACATCCAGGTCCATTCCTGAGGTCTTATGTGTGGAGTCTGACCTGAATATCGACGGCCTTGTTGCAACTGGTACTCCACAACTGCTCTCTTCTGCTCACAAATCCTTTGCAACATGTGGAGGGTAGAGTTCCAATGTGTGAGGACTTCAAACACCAGTCGGTGTGATGGAAGTTGCAGTCGCTGCTGCAACACAGCAAGGGCGGCGGAAGCTGTAGCCGACTTCCGAAAATGAGCTGACAGGCGGCGTACTTTGACGAGCAGATCTGGCAACTCGGGCTACGTTTTAAGAAACCGCTGAACCACGAGGTTAAGCACATGAGCCAGGCATGGTACATGTGTGATCTCGCCTCACCTCAGAGCCGCCACCAGGTTATGGCCATTGTCACACACGACCATGCCTGGATGTAGGTTCAGCGGTCTCAGCCACAGACCTGACTGCTCTTTCACAGCTGTCCACAACTCACAAGGAGTGTGAGGTTTATCACCTAAGCTTATGAGTTTCAGCACAGCCTGTTGCCGCTTGGCTGAGGCAGTACTGCAGTGCTTCCAGCTTGTAACTGATGTGGTGATATCTGAGATGTAGGCTGAACATGAGGAGGAGGAGCAGGATGATGCGCAGGAGCTGTACACTGTGGGGGCAACTCTGACTGACATAGGGCCCGCAATCCTCGGTGTGGGGAGGATGTATTCCGTCCCAAGGTCCGACTGGGTCCCGGCTTCCACTATGTTTACCCAGTGTGCCGTCAGGGAGATGTACCGTCCCTGGCCACAAGCACTTGTCCACGTGTCCGTTGTCAGGTGGACTCTCCCAGTAACTGCGTTGTTGAGGGCACGGCAGATGTTTTGGGACACATGCTTGTGTAGTGCGGGGATGGCACACCGGCTGATGCTGGCCTGGCAGGTGGTACAAATGGCCTTTTTGGGGTTATTAGCAGAGTCTTTAAAAAAATTCCACACTCTGGAAGACCCACCGGTTGTACTGGCAACGTCCATCGTGTTGGTGTTACGGGGAACAGTTGCCCGCCTTCTGTCTGCACCACCACACTGCTTCTTCCTGCCTGTTGGGGTACTCTGCCTCCCTCCCCCTGTGTGCTGCTGGCCTCTCTCTGCGTGTCCTCCTGCCAAGTTGGGTCAGTTACTAGATCATCCACCACCTCCTCCTCTTCCACTTGCGCACCACGATCCTCCTCCTCGCTTCGTGACAATTGTGTCTCGTCATCGTCCACCTCTTGTGACAAATTGCCAGCGTCGCCTTCCTGTGGCCGTGGCTGTTCAAATATTTGGGTATTGCTACATGGGATCTCCTCTTCCACCACTTCAAGCGGAGCAGGTGAGGGGCACAAATATGGAAATGGACCAGTGAACAGCTCTTCAGAGTGTCCAACTGTGGGATCAGTTGCTGTCTGACAACACTCGGCATGGTGGGAGGAAGGAGCATCAGGGTGAGGAGGAGTATGCAGTCGAGACTCACGGCTACTAACACTTGACTGTGTGGAAGACAGACCAGAGGTGGTGGTGCCCAGGTGACTGGAAGTATTATCTGCTATCCAATTAATAACCTGTTCACACTGATCAGTTCGCAATACTGGTGTTGTAGTGTGCTTCCCTAGTAATTCGGTCAAGAACTGGGAGCGAGAAGATGTGGCTGTTGGTTGTGGCACATTTTCACCTTGGCCACGGCACCGTCCTCTACACTCACCATCACCAGAACGTTCAGTTCCACGTCCCTTGCCACGCGCCTTGCCCATTGTAAATGAAGTAAAATAGCTTACACTCGCACTATCAATGGCAAAAGGGTAATAAAAATGAGATTTAAACCGTGGAAAAGGAAAACCACAGTTCTAGTTCTCTGGCCTACACCAGAATCTTTTAAACAGATATATTGGTGTCTGAACAGTCAGTGAGACACTGAAAATGTTTTTTTTATGCAAAAAAGACCAAAAAGTGGATAATACAGAGATTTGAACCGTGGAACTGCAAAACCAGAGTAATAATTTCCTGGTGTATACCAGACTTGTTAAAATAAATATATTTGTGTCTGAACAGTCAGTGACACACTCAAACTGTTTTTTTTAATGGAAAAAAGGCAAGCAGGTTGATAACACCCAGATTTGAACCGTGGAAAAGGAAAAACACAGTTCTAGTTCTCTGGCCTACACCAGACTCTTTTAAACAGATATATTGGTGTCTGAACAGTCAGCGAGACACTCAATTTTTTTGCGGGGGAGGGGGAAATACCAAAAGGTTAATAAGACGCGTATTTGTACAGTCTGACTGAGGGGAAAAAAAAAAAACAGGATTTAGATGAAAAAAAAGGATTTTTCCTGGCCCCTGAGACCTGGGGATAAGTCTAGCAATTTGACCAGCAGGAGCACACAGGACTGTAATGCAGTGTTTGTTGGTATAACCACTGCGTCTCCTATACAGCCTGCCTGCCTGATATCTGGGATGGATATTAGTACTGAGAAGGACTGTTTGTTTGATTTTGCAGGCTTTAAAGACTAGAGATGAGCGTTGTTCTACTCGAACTGTTCGCCAATCTCAAATTCGAGCTGTTTTGGGCGGTGTTCGAGCCGGTCGGCGAACACGAACAATTTGAGAAAAATTCGGCTGTTCGAGGTTATGTTCGATAACTGTTCGTGCACCAAAATCATAACTGGATTTTTTCTCAGTAATGATGAAAATTAATGTTAATACGCAGTTTGAGTGTACAGCGGGGTGGGGGGGGGGCAGGGGATGGATCTCTGCAGGAACAATGAAGATCTCCATTTTTTTTTCTCTTTCCCGCATTTGCAGTGGGGAGGTGCAATCTGTCAGCCTATCAGCAGCGCACACACGGAGCGAAGTGCTTTTTTTCACACAAGCAAGGGCATGTGTGATTGGCAGTGTATGTCACATGTCCTTGCCCTATAAGACCAAGCCATTTTCCCCGTCGCCACCATTTTCTCACTGCTGCAGCTGCGTGTTAGACGGCACCGCTGTTGCTGTGTGTGCTATACCTTGTTAATTTCAAGCCAATTTTCGCACAAATATACAGATAGCTTGGGAGTAGGGAATAGTTGTGATTGCAGTCCTTTTAAGGACTAGGTTACAGCATTTCCTACGACTTTTATCAGGGAGGTCTGTGCTCTTAAATAGATAGGTTGTGGGAGTAAAGACTAATTGTAATTGGAGTCCTTTTCAGGACTAGGTTACATCAGTTCCTATCAGTTTTTGCCAGGCAGGTCTGTGCCAGTGCTGTGCAAGTTTTTTTCACAGCATTTGGCTGAATCTAGCAAAGCTAATCCTTTTTGGCCTATTGCAGAGTGTGTTAGTCTGTGTTGCAAGATATAACACCTGTGTATAGAATACCAATTTTTTTACTGCACCTAGTGAAGTAAAATCTTTTGGGCATAGCATCATTCTATTAGTCCATCTATACTGACCTCCATCAGGTTGCAAACTGAATATAATTTTTTTCTGCATCTAGCTCTGAAAAAATATTTGGGCTTCTAGCGGTGTGTGGGACTTGGTCTATTAGTCCATCTATACTGACCTCCATCAGGTTGCAAATTAAAAATAATTTTTTTCTGCATCTAGCTCTGAAAAAATATTTGGGCTTCTAGCAGTGTGTGGGACTTGGTCTATTAGTCCATCTATACTGACCTCCATCAGGTTGCAAATTAAAAATAATTTTTTTCTGCATCTAGCTCTGAAAAAATATTTGGGCTTCTAGCAGTGTGTGGGACTTGGTCTATTAGTCCATCTATACTGACCTCCATCAGGTTGCAAATTAAAAATAATTTTTTTCTGCATCTAGCTCTGAAAAAATATTTGGGCTTCTAGCGGTGTGTGGGACTTGGTCTATTAGTCCATCTATACTGACCTCCATCAGGTTGCAAATTAAAAATATTTTTTTTCTGCATCTAGCTCTGAAAAAATATTTGGGCTTCTAGCAGTGTGTGGGACTTGGTCTATTAGTCCATCTATACTGACCTACATCAGGTTGCAAATTAAAAATAATTTTTTTCTGCATCTAGCTCTGAAAAAATATTTGGGCTTCTAGCGGTGTGTGGGACTTGGTCTATTAGTCCATCTATACTGACCTCCATCAGGTTGCAAATTAAAAATAATTTTTTTCTGCATCTAGCTCTGAAAAAATATTTGGGCTTCTAGCAGTGTGTGGGACTTGGTCTATTAGTCCATCTATACTGACCTCCATCAGGTTGCAAATTAAAAATAATTTTTTTCTTCATTTATCTCTGAAAAAATATTTGGGCTTCTAGCAGCATGTGGGACTTGTTCTATTATTCCATCTATACTGACCTCCATCAGGTTGCAAATTAAAAATAATTTTTTTCTGCATCTAGCTCTGAAAAAATATTTGGGCTTCTAGCAGTGTGTGGGACTTGGTCTATTAGTCCATCTATACTGACCTCCATCAGGTTGCAAATTAAAAATAATTTTTTTCTGCATCTAGCTCTGAAAAAATATTTGGGCTTCTAGCAGTGTGTGGGACTTGGTCTATTAGTCCATCTATACTGACCTCCATCAGGTTGCAAATTAAAAATAATTTTAATATACTGACCTCCATCAGGTTGTAAATTGAATAAAAATATTTTCTGCATCTAGCTCTGAAAAAATATTTGGGCTTCTAGCGGTGTGTGGGACTTGGTCTATTAGTCCATCTATACTGACCTCCATCAGGTTGCAAATTAAAAATATTTTTTTTCTGCATCTAACCCAGCCAATAGTTTTGGCCTAATACCACAGTTTGGCCACTCAGCTCTGCTCGGTTACCATCCATTGTTTTTTTGTGCAAACAACTCCAGAGTTGTGAATTAGTTAACCACCAAAATGAGTGGAAAAAGGCCTGCTGCTGGTGGAAAGGGGAATAGGCGTGTTGGGAAGGGGAAAAAAGGTTGTGTCCGTGGGGTAGGTGCAGAAGAAAGACCATCTTCCAGCCAAACTAAAATGTCTACTTCTTTTAGCGGACAATGTGATAAGATCCCTTTCTTACGGCCACGCCAATCGCTACAAATTCCAGATGAGGCACAAAAACAGCAGGTGCTTCAACGGATATCAAGTGCTCCTTTAAGTGGGCTCTCCTCCACATCAACTTCAACATCACAAATACTCCAGTCCTCAAAGGTGTCACCCAAATCGCACTTGCTTCCTCACAGCTCCCAAATCTCCAGCTGCCCGTCTGAGTGTGAGGTAGAACAGATGGTTGAGTCTGCAGAGCTGTTTACTCATACTATAGCCTGGGAATCAGAGGTCGACTCCAGCGCTTCTGTGAATCCAGACGAGGAAATGATCTGCACTGATGCCCAGAATCTTTATGAGTCGGATCCAGGACCAGACGCAGAAGGTTCTGACCATAATGTAGACCCTCATTCCCAAACTGTAACTCCTGTTGGTGGAGACAATGAGGAAGACGATGATAAGACTCAAATACCTGATTGGAGCGACAACTTTAGTTTTTTGTCAGGGCAGGAACAGGTTGGCTCTGAGGACGACGGGTGTGATAACGCACAGGGTGATGATGATGAGGTCGGAGATCCCACTTACTGTCAACCCACAGTCAGCCAAGAGATGAGGTCAGCAGAGGAGGTGGAGGAAGATGCTAGTGACGACGAGGTCAGGTTGCGCCTTCCTGGACAGAGACGTAGTACTGGAAGCACGTCAACAACTGCATCCTCAAACACAACTCTGCCTCTCACCACAAGTCGTGGTGGCTCTTCAGGTCGCATGGGTGCTAAGCCTTGCATAGCCTGGGCATTTTTTCAGATCGATAAAGATGACCCAACTCGTGTTATCTGTAACATTTGTCAGCAAAAGCTAAGTAGAGGCCAAAAAATACATAGTTTGAGTACTTCATGCATGAACCGGCACATGGACATGAAGCATAAGTTGCAGTGGGAAGCTCAGTGTGCTACAATGCGGCCTAGCCGGCCGGGCCAATCACCGTCTGCCATATCTTGTGCATCCGCGGCCTCTTCATCCTCTGTGACTGGGGGGACAGCAGTCACACCTGTTTTGGGGCGCAGACCTGCCACCTCTTTACTCGCAACAGCCAGCGTGATTGGCAGGTCATCATTTTCTTTGGAGGTGGTAACACCAGCTGGTGTTGAGCGCTGTCCGACATCGATAGCACCACCTTTGGATCAAGGCAACCTAACATGTCCGCCTGCATCTTCCTCACAGACCGGCAGTTTGCCGGGGACACCCTTATCAACCCCGTCTAAGCACAATAGCCAGCCCTCGGTCCCTCAGATGTGGACAAGTAAAAGACCATTTCCTCCTAGCCATGAGAAAGCTAAGAGGTTGAATTTCACCATCTGCAAGCTCTTGGCTACAGAAATGCTGCCTTTCCGCCTGGTGGACACAGAGGATTTTCGAGACCTTATGTCCGTCGCAGTGCCCCAGTACCAGATGCCCAGTCGGCACTACTTCTCAAAGAAAGGTGTGCCTGCGCTCCACCAGCATGTCGCACACAACATCACCGCTTCTTTGAGAAACTCTGTGTGTGACAGGGTGCATTTCACCACAGACACTTGGACGAGTAGGCATGGACAGGGGCGTTACATGTCGCTGACTGGGCACTGGGTAACTATGGTGACAGCAGGACAAGGGGCTGCTGTCCAAGTCTTGCCGTCCCCACGAGTTGTGCGTCAATCCTCTTTATGTCAAAGTTCCTCCACTGCTTCTGCCTCCTCAACCTCCTCTCGGTCTTCCACCTGCACCCAAAGCCTGTCTGGTCATGCCATAAGCTTTCTAACTGCGCAGAAGGGATCCTGCACACCTCCTTACTATGCTGGCAGTAGGGCTCAACGTCATCAGGCGGTTTTTACATTGAAATGTCTGGGAAATGTGAGTCACACAGCTGAGGAGTTGTGGTCAGCTCTGGAGAACCAATTTCATGAATGGTTGTCTCCACTGGACCTGAAACCAGGGAAGGCCGTGTGCGACAATGCTGCAAACCTGGGTGCGGCCCTTCGCCGGGGCAATGTCACACACGTGCCTTGTATGGCTCACGTGTTGAACCTGGTTGTCCAGCAATTTTTAGCCCACTATCCCAGACTAGATGGCCTTCTGCAGAGGGCACGGTCGCTGTGTGCTCACTTCCGCCGTTCGCATCCCGCAGCTCAGCGACTTACATCTCTACAGAAGTCGTTGGGCCTGCCACTTCACCGGCTAAAATGCGATGTGCCTACCCGGTGGAATTCAACTCTGCACATGTTGCAGCGACTGTGGCAGCACCGACAAGCCCTGGTGCAATACGTTCTGACGTATAGCCTGGGCCAACGAGATTCAGAGGTGGGGCAAATCACGCTGGAGGAGTGGTCTCAGATCAGGGACCTATGCACCCTTCTGCACAGTTTTGAAATGGCGACGAAGATGTTTAGTGCTGACGATGCCATTATCAGCATGACTATTCCGGTGATTTACATGCTGGAGCACATGTTAAACAGAATTCGGAGTCAGGTGGTGGCACAAGAGGAGGTGGAGGAAGTAGAGGAGGAGGAGTTGTATGCGGAAGGGCTAACATCTGCAAGGTCCAGACGGTCGGCAGCACCAAGGCGGCAGGCATGTGAGGGTGGGGGAGATGGTTTTACCAGGGCGCATGGTAGCAGCCAAACTAGTGAGGAAGGTGCAGGAGCCCAGGAAGAAGTGGAGGACGAACTGATGGAAGACTCATCAGATGAGGGAGACCTTGATCACATTTCTGTTGTGCGAGGTTGGGGGGAGAGGACAGAGGAAGGAAGCATGATTGTTACCTCGCCACCAACACAACAGGGACTTGGTGCTCCTGGATGCGCAACACACATGAGTGCCTTCTTGCTGCACTACCTGCAACATGACCCTCATATTGTCAGAATTCGAAGTAATCATGACTACTGGGTTGCCACACTCTTAGATCCCCCAAACTTTTCGATCAACCTTTTCATTTTAATAAAGACCAAAAAAATGGTCATTTTTGAAATTATAAGCATTAGCAGGTTGTTAGAAACTGAAATCAAACAGTTTTCAACTCAAAACTTTATTCTAGGTGATGTTACATTTTCACATAGGACCCCTTGTTCGAAAGGAGCTTCTGAACTCTCTCGTCCATTGAATTTGTCAGGTTTTGGATGGTTTCTGCTTCAATTGTTTTGCATGAGGACAGAATACCCTCCCAGAGCTGTTGCTTAGATGTGAACTGCCTCCCGCCATCATAGACACTCCTTTTAATGATGCTCCAAAGGTTCTGAATGGGGTAGAGGTCAGGGGAGCATGGGGGTCACACCATAAGTTTGTCCCCTTTTATGCCCATATCAGCCAGAGATGCAGATGTTTTATGTGCAGCATGAGATGGTGCATTATCATGCAGAAAAATGATCTTGCTGTGAAATACACGGTTCTTCTTCTTGAACCATGGCAGGAAGTGCTGTTTGAGAAAATCCACATACATTATGGAGTTCATCTTTAGCGCCTTCAGGGATCCTAAAGGGGCCGACAATCTCTCTCCCCATGATTCCAGCCCAAAACATTACTCCACCTCCTCCTTGTTGGCGCTGTAGCCGTGTTTGCGTGGGGTGTCCATCAACCAGCCATCCTCCACTCCATCCATCTGGACCATCGAGCGCTGCACGGCACTCATCCGTGAACAAAACAGTTTTGAAATCAGTCTTCATGTAATGTTTGGCCCACTGGAGCCGTTTCTGCTTGTGTGAAGTGGATAGAGGAGGTCGACAGGATGGCGCATGCACAGCTGCAAACCTCTGAAGGACCCTGCATCTTGTTGTTCGGGGGACGTTGGAGGCACAAGCAGCTTCAAAAACTTGTCTGCTGCTATGACAAGGCTTTTTTGCCGCTGCTCTTTCAACCTGACGTAATTGCCTGTAGGAAAGAGTCCTCAATTTGCCCTTATCAGCACGCACACGTGTGTACTGTGAATCAGCTACATACTTCTTGATTGCCAGGACACTTCATCCTGATCATCGCACAATGTTGATTGTAGTCATGCCTTGACCTAAACACTCCACAATTTGTTGCTTCTCAGCAGCCGACACATCCTTTTTCTTTCCCATTTTGGCAGAAAATGTAGGCTGCTTAATAATGTGAGAGAGCCTTCTTAAGTAGTCTTGCCTTTCACTGGACACACCTGCCAAACTAATTAGCACAGGTGTCTGCAATTGCTTACAGTGATATAAAGAGCCCTGACACACATCACCATCAATGAGTTTAACTGACAAACAAACAAATTCTTCCCTTATCACTCCTAAACACTTTTTGTATAATAATTTGGAACGCAGTGTACATGTGCTTTTCCACAAAACACCAGTGGTTCTCGTAGTGAATCTTACAGTTCTAACTTGCCAACCGTGGTCTGTATGGAATTGTTCAATAAAGGGCCCAAAATTAAGATAACATAGATGGGAGAGGTCTCTATGAATAGGAATTCCTAAGTATTTGATACGCTGTGAGGGCCAGGCAAAGGGAAAGTTGGACTGGATGGAATCCTATATGGATTTAGGGAGGGAGACATCGAGGGCCTCAGACTTCGCTGCATTGATTTTAAAATTTTACCATGTAACAAAGTGATCTATTTCAGCCATAACAGCATGGATGGATATATGTGATTGAGTGATATATACTAGGACATCATCAGCAAATAGAGAGCACTTGTACTCGGTGCCTCCCACCTCAATCCACCTAATATTGGGGTTATGGCGAATTGATGAGAGCAGGTGCTCCGTCACTAGGATGTATAAGAGAGGGGACAGAGGACATCCCTGCCTTGTCCCATTGGTGATTGTGAAAGGTGATGAAAATGTTCTGACGCACCCCCTGGGCCTTGGGACACCCGGAGCCGGACCCTTTTTGGTGGATGCTGGTGGTTGTAGTCTTCGTGGCGGCGACCCAGTTCCGTGGCTCAGGGCGGTCAAACCAGTGGCGGAACTATTTATGTGGTTTTCATGTTTAAATGTCCGACTACGCCACCCGTGGATTGCGGTCAGAGTGAACCGCCGCTACAGGGCAGACCGCTGAGGCTGGTGTTGTGGGTGCAGCAGAGCGTAGCATAACTCCCCACGGGAGGAGTATAGCCTCAGGGCAGTGTATGCGGAGGATGGGGGTGATGGTGCAGGGCAGCAGCAGTAACGACACGGAGTCAGTGATGCAGTTCAGGGCCTTTACTCACAGTTCTTATTATCCAGACCACGTCTGCAGGTAACGGCTGCCCACGTCGTACTGTGCTCACCAGGTGAGGGGCTCAGACAACTCCCAGATAACTTTGGAGCACTTCACAGGACCCCCTTTGTGTGTCCTTTGTCTGGCCTTTCTTACCAACACTTCTGTCCGGCTGCCTCGGGCCTCCTCTTGGTAAACTTGGCGCCAGTTTCCCTGACCCTATGTGGTGCCTTCCTAGCGGGTGTAGCGAGGGGCTGCGCCACATAAAATGTCAGAGCCTCCGGTTTCTAGCTGAGGGTCGTTTCCTGCCTCCACTAGTTCGGGGACCGGTCTCCCCCTTTGGCCTGACCCCTCCACGCAGGTGGATTCGGGCGTGCGGTGGCGACTCGCCCGTCCGCACCCCTGGGATCCCTTCATTCCTCGTTCCTGGAGCCTTCTCCGCTCCTCTTCCTTCCTTCTCCCTCTTCCAGGCCTGGGCCTCTGTTACTAGGCCCGCCTCCGGAGCAGAGCTCATGCAGAGCCCCTGCTCCCTGCCACTTCTGCTCAGACTTCTCTGCACTGAACTAAGATGGTGCCCACCTTTTATACTCCCTTCTCAATGCACCCAGGAACTGCTTCCTCCCTGCTCCTGCACTACAGGGTTCCCCTTCCTCAGTGTTCCCTCCCCCCACTCCAGCCAGGGACAGGGACTGTCGTGCCCATCTCAGGGGCATATTGGTCGCCCTGCCCCACGGCAATGTGGTGTAATGCATGCAGGTGTCGGGTCCTGATCCACACTCCATCCTTACCTGAGAGTGAGATATCACACCTCTGGGTGAGGTGCAATACGTCTTTAGCAACCGAGCCCTCAGGGTGCTACAGTTCCATTTATCTTCAGCCTAGGTGACGTATTGCGATACAGGGCCGTGATTTTGGCTATAAAAGGGTCCCCTAGACCCCTACCCCAAGCTTTTTAAGAGAATCATATATGGCGTGCCAGGAGACTCTATGGAATGCTTTCTCAGCATCCAACGAGAGTATCTAATTACAAATTTTTAACTGCATCTAGCCCAGGAAATACTTTGTGCCTAGTAGCAGTGTCTGCTAGTAAGCGGATTATCCCGGCTGTTAAGCAAGCTGCACCACCTGTAGTTTAGACACTTAATTTTTTCAAAGGAAATGCTTCGGGACCATGGGATACTTAGTGAAGAGCATCAGGAGGCACCCCAAGGCATAGGGGCTGGGACTGGCAGTAGGATGCCTTGCGGTGGACAGCCGAGCTCGATCCTTATAAAAGCTTTTTAACTGCAGCAGCTTTAGTGGACGCTACTGGAGCTGGAATTACCGCGGCTGCTGGCATGAGACTTGCCCTCCAATAGATCCTTGTAAATGGATTTAAAGTGTATTCATTCAAATTAGAGAGACAATTTAAATTAAAAAGCTTAGAGCTGCCTCCACCACAGGGGGGCTCGCTCGACCCACCAGCGGACAGGCACCAGTATTGGGAGAGGGGGGCTGGCCGTCAGGGTTCACCGCGGCTCTGGCACAAACCCGGCGACACGGAGGTGGCACGGGCAGGAGCGGACTGGCCGTGTCGGCTTCTCACTTTTTGGATTTTAGAAGGGCATGACATGCCTATATCTGTGTCTCCCCCTCCTTTTACTCCTCCACCTCTTTTATTTTCGCATGACTATATGTACTTGTCACTTTTCCATGTGTTAGTTATGTCTTCTGAGCAGTTTGTCAGCTTTTGGACACCTTTGAAGGTGTTTTCTATGTGTTTCTATGTGTTTTTGTTTGCCTGCCATTGGTTTTAACGGTGTTCGAAGGTGTTCGACGAACAGTTCGACGAACAGTTCGGCGAACACACGGGTGTTCGACGAACCGAACCGAACTCGAACACTACGGGGGTGGCTCAACACTATTAAAGACCCTACACTAACTATTTCGCAGTATAAATCTCTCCCTAGCTCAGCAGTGTGGCGCCCCTGAGGGTTCGACCGCCACAGGGATGCTGCACTTCTCTAATGGAGTGTAGTGTTCCTCCTCTGAGGTAAGAACAGTGCGATGGTCAGGACCCTTCCTTCACATCCAACACCACACTTCTTCCACCAGAGGGGGCTAGAATGCACTAGGTGCTGCCCTCCTGGTTATCGGGAGACTGGGGAACCAAGTGTTAGGGGAACCATCTAGTGGGTGAGGGTGGAGGACTCACATTTTAGCGACACTTTAAATTTCATATTTAATAATAAAGCCATTTTGGTTCTTGGTCTTTGGTATTGTGATCTCCCTCCCTGAGCGTGGATCCTGTGTGGGCCTGCAGAGGATGGAGACACGGCCCTCGTACCTTAGCCTTGGGTCGAGGGGCAGGTTGCAGACAATGAATGTCTCAACCCGGTCAAGGACCATGACCAAGAGGGCCCGGAGCTCAGGAGTGTAGCTCCACAGCAAATGGATCCCATGGAGGATACAGACGGAGCGGTGTACGCCACCTGTCCTCGCCACCTGATCTATTCAGAGGGAGTCTGGCTGCAAGAGGGGTACCGTCCACCGACACCTGACCTTGCTACTCCACATCCTGGTCAGGGAAGCCCAGTAGGCCCTGAGGATCCCACCGGGTAATGGAAGGAATGGCGCTACCACCCGTACCCTTTTTTCTGAGTGAAGTTCAGAGGGAGACCCGGCCTATCCACACACACACAGACAGGAAAGGACCCGGTCTGAAGTCTAGGAACACTCTGGTGCAGGGTCCTGATTTAACACTGGACTTACTCGGAGGTTGTCGGACCCCCTTCGTCTCTGGTGACCGCAGAACCCCGCGAGAAGCAGGGAGTCGCCTTCCAACTGCCATCTCTTTCGTGAGTAAAGCCCTGGAAGTTTACCCCTATGGACTCCGGACTCTTTATTCTGCACTGCACCGCACTACGCAGCACCAGGTCTCCTCTACTACTACCCCCGTCATCCTGTCACTCTGCCCTGAGGCCTTGCTCCGCCTGTGGGGAGTAGTAACAACTACGGCTGCCATAACACCATGCCTCAGCGGACTGCAGTGGCGCTTGTGGCCTTCACCAGGTGCCACAGGTGGCGTAGTCGTAATCAGCCACTCAACCCGGATAAGCCCATACCATCCTTTTTAATGTGACGGCCCTGGGCACGGAGCGGGTCCGGACCACGGCTGCACCCCATCTCTCCATCACAGGACCCGACTCCGAGTTGAGAGCGGTGAAGATAGCAGAGTAGTATGTGAGCGCGGTGGAGATAGCAGCGCAGTATGTGAGCGCAGTGGAGATAGCAGTGCAGTATGTGAGCGCGGTGGAGATAGCAGCGCAGTATGTGAGCACGGTGGAGATGGCAGTGCAGTATGTGAGCGTGGTGGAGATTGCAGCGCAGTATGTGACCTCGGTGGAGATAGCAGCGCAGTATGTGAGCATGGTGGAGATAGCAGCGCAGTATGTGAGCGCGGTGGAGATAGCAGCGTAGTATGTGAGCGCAGTGGAGATAGCAGTGCAGTATGTGAGCGCGGTGGAGAAGCAGTGTAGTATGTGAGTGCGGTGGAGAGAGCAGCGCAGTATGTGAGTGTGGTGGAGATAGCAGCGTAGTATGTGAGCGCGGTGGAGATAGCAGCGTAGTATGTGAGCGCAGTGGAGATAGCAGTGCAGTATGTGAGCGCGGTGGAGATAGCAGTGCAGTATGTGAGTGCGGTGGAGAGAGCAGCGCAGTATGTGAGTGCGGTGGAGATAGCAGCGTAGTATGTGAACGCGGTGGAGATAGCAGCGTAGTATGTGAGCGCGGTGGAGATAGCAGCGCAGTATGTGAGCGCAGTGGAGATAGCAGCGCAGTATGTGAGCGCGGTGGAGATAGCAGCGTAGTATGTGAGCGCAGTGGAGATAGCAGTGCAGTATGTGAGCGCGGTGGAGATAGCAGTGCAGTATGTGAGTGCGGTGGAGAGAGCAGCGCAGTATGTGAGTGCGGTGGAGATAGCAGCGTAGTATGTGAGCGCGGAGGAGATAGCAGCGTAGTATGTGAACACGGTGGAGATAGCAGAGTAGTATGTGAGCGCGGTGGAGATAGCAGCGCAGTATGTGCGCGCAGTGGAGATAGCAGCGCAGTATGTGAGCGCGGTGGAGATAGCAGTGCAGTATGTGAGCGCGGTGGAGATAGCAGTGCAGTATGTGAGCGCAGTGGAGATAGCAGCGCAGTATGTGAGCGCGGTGGAGATAGCAGTGCAGTATGTGAGCGCGGTGGAGATAGCAGTGCAGTATGTGAGCGTGGTGGAGAGAGCAGCGCAGTATGTGAGCGCGGTGGAGATACCAGCGCAGTATGTGAGCGCGGTGGAGATAGCAGCGCAGTATGTGAGTGCGGTGGAGATAGCAGCGCAGTATGTGAGGCACTGGAGATAGCAGCGCAGTATGTGAGCGCGGTGAAGAGAGCAGCGCAGTATGTGAGTGCGGTGGAGATAGCAGCGCAGTATGTGAGTGCGGTGGAGATAGCAGCGCAGTATGTGAGGCACTGGAGATAGCAGCGCAGTATGTGAGCGCGGTGAAGAGAGCAGCGCAGTATGTGAGTGCGGTGGAGATAGCAGCGCAGTATGTGAGCGCGGTGGAGATAGCAGCGTAGTATGTGAGCGCGGTGGAGATAGCAGTGTAGTATGTGAGCGCAGTGGAGATAGCAGCGCAGTATGTGAGCGGGGTGGAGATAGCAGTGCATTATGTGAGCGCGGTGGAGAGAGCAGCGCAGTATGTGAGCGCGGTGGAGATAGCAGCGGAGTATGTGAGCGCGGTGGAGATAGCAGCGCAGTATGTGAGTGCGGTGGAGATAGCAGCGCAGTATGTGAGCGTGGTGGAGATAGCAGCGCAGTATGTGAGCTCGGTGGAGATAGCAGCGCAGTATGTGAGCATGGTGGAGATAGCAGCGCAGTATGTGAGCGCGGTGGAGATAGCAGCGTAGTATGTGAGCGCAGTGGAGATAGCAGCGCAGTATGTGAGTGCGGTGGAGATAGCAGCGCAGTATGTGAGGCACTGGAGATAGCAGCGCAGTATGTGAGCGCGGTGAAGAGAGCAGCGCAGTATGTGAGTGCGGTGGAGATAGCAGCGCAGTATGTGAGTGCGGTGGAGATAGCAGCGCAGTATGTGAGGCACTGGAGATAGCAGCGCAGTATGTGAGCGCGGTGAAGAGAGCAGCGCAGTATGTGAGTGCGGTGGAGATAGCAGCGCAGTATGTGAGCGCGGTGGAGATAGCAGCGTAGTATGTGAGCGCGGTGGAGATAGCAGTGTAGTATGTGAGCGCAGTGGAGATAGCAGCGCAGTATGTGAGCGGGGTGGAGATAGCAGTGCATTATGTGAGCGCGGTGGAGAGAGCAGCGCAGTATGTGAGCGCGGTGGAGATAGCAGCGGAGTATGTGAGCGCGGTGGAGATAGCAGCGCAGTATGTGAGTGCGGTGGAGATAGCAGCGCAGTATGTGAGCGTGGTGGAGATAGCAGCGCAGTATGTGAGCTCGGTGGAGATAGCAGCGCAGTATGTGAGCATGGTGGAGATAGCAGCGCAGTATGTGAGCGCGGTGGAGATAGCAGCGTAGTATGTGAGCGCAGTGGAGATAGCAGCGCAGTATGTGAGCGCGGTAGAGATAGCAGCGCAGTATGTGAGCGTGGTGGAGATAGCAGCGCAGTATGTGAGTGCGGTGGAGATAGCAGCGTAGTATGTGAGCACGGTGGAGAGAGCAGCGCAGTATGTGAGCGCGGTGGAGAGAGCAGCGGAGTATGTGAGCGCGGTGGAGATAGCAGCGCAGTATGTGAGTGCGGTGGAGATAGCAGCGCAGTATGTGAGCGTGGTGGAGATAGCAGCGCAGTATGTGACCTCGGTGGAGATAGCAGCGCAGTATGTGAGCATGGTGGAGATAGCAGCGCAGTATGTGAGCGCGGTGGAGATAGCAGCGTAGTATGTGAGCGCAGTGGAGATAGCAGCGCAGTATGTGAGCGCGGTGGAGATAGCAGCGCAGTATGTGAGCGTGGTGGAGATAGCAGCGCAGTATGTGAGCATGGTGGAGATAGCAGCGCAGTATGTGAGCGCGGTGGAGATAGCAGCGTAGTATGTGAGCGCAGTGGAGATAGCAGCGCAGTATGTGAGCGCGGTGGAGATAGCAGCGCAGTATGTGAGCGTGGTGGAGAGAGCAGCGCAGTATGTGAGTGCGGTGGAGATAGCAGCGCAGTATGTGAGCGCGGTGGAGATAGCAGCGTAGTATGTGAGCGCGGTGGAGATAGCAGAGTAGTATGTGAGCGCACTGGAGATAGCAGCGCAGTATGTGAGCGCGGTGGAGATAGCAGCGTAGTATGTGAGCACATGCTATAGGCTGCGAAAAAGACAACTGTGATATACCGTGGCGTTCCATAACCCCCACCCTGGATATGCCCCATCCATCATCCCGGGCCACGGCTGCACCCCATCTCTCCATCACAGGACCCGACTCCGAGTTGAGTGCGGTGGAGATAGCAGTGCAGTATGTGAGCGCAGTGGAGATAGCAGCGCAGTATGTGAGCGCAGTGGAGATATCAGCGTAGTATGTGAGCGCAGTGGAGATAGCAGTGCAGTATGTGAGCGCGGTGGAGATAGCAGCGCAGTATGTGAGCACGGTGGAGATGGCAGCGCAGTATGTGAGCGTGGTGGAGATAGCAGCGCAGTATGTGAGCATGGTGGAGATAGCAGCGCAGTATGTGAGCGCGGTGGAGATAGCAGCGTAGTATGTGAGCGCAGTGGAGATAGCAGTGCAGTATGTGAGCGCGGTGGAGATAGCAGCGTAGTATGTGAACGCGGTGGAGATAGCAGAGTAGTATGTGAGCACGGTGGAGATAGCAGCGCAGTATGTGAGCGCAGTGGAGATAGCAGCGCAGTATGTGAGCGCAGTGGAGATAGCAGCGCAGTATGTGAGCGCGGTGGAGATAGCAGTGCAGTATGTGAGCGCGGTGGAGATAGCAGCGCAGTATGTGAGCGCGGTGGAGATAGCAGTGCAGTATGTGAGCGCGGTGGAGATAGCAGCGCAGTATGTGAGTGCGGTGGAGATGGCAGCGCAGTATGTGAGCACGGTGGAGATAGCAGTGCAGTATGTGAGCGCAGTGGAGAGAGCAGTGCAGTATGTGAGCGCGGTGGAGATAGCAGCATAGTATGTGAGCGCGGTGGAGATAGCAGCACAGTATGTGAGCGCAGTGGAGAGAGCAGGGCAGTATGTGAGCACAGTGGAGAGAGCAGTGCAGTATGTGAGCGCGGTGGAGATAGCAGCATAGTATGTGAGCGTGGTGGAGATAGCAGCGCAGTATGTGAGCGCGGTGTAGATAGCAGCACAGTATGTGAGCGTGGTGGAGATAGCAGCGCAGTATGTGAGCGCAGTGGAGAGAGCAGTGCAGTATGTGAGCGCAGTGGAGAGAGCAGTGCAGTATGTGAGCGCGGTGGAGATAGCAGCATAGTATGTGAGCGTGGTGGAGATAGCAGCGCAGTATGTGAGCGCGGTGGAGATAGCAGCACAGTATGTGGGCGCAGTGGAGAGAGCAGGGCAGTATGTGAGCGCGGTGGAGATAGCAGCGCAGTATCTGAGCACGGTGGAGATAGCAGCGCAGTATGTGAGCGTGGTGGAGATAGCAGCACAGTATGTGAGCGCAGTAGAGAGAGCAGGGCAGTATGTGAGGCCGGTGGAGATAGCAGCGCAGTATCTGAGCACGGTGGAGATAGCAGCGCAGTATGTGAGCGCAGTGGAGATAGCAGCGCAGTATGTGAGCACAGTGGAGATAGCAGCGCAGTATGTGAGCGCGGTGGAGATAGCAGTGCAGTATGTGAGCGCGGTGGAGATAGCAGCGCAGTATGTGAGCGCAGTGGAGAGAGCAGTGCAGTATGTGAGCGCGGTGGAGATAGCAGCATAGTATGTGAGCACGGTGGAAATAGCAGCGCAGTATGTGAGCACGGTGGAGATAGCAGCACAGTATGTGAGCGCAGTGGAGAGAGCAGGGCAGTATGTGAGCGCGGTGGAGATAGCAGCGCAGTATCTGAGCATGGTGGAGATAGCAGCGCAGTATGTGAGCACGGTGGAGATAGCAGCACAGTATGTGAGCGCAGTGGAGAGAGCAGGGCAGTATGTGAGCGCGGTGGAGATAGCAGCGCAGTATGTGAGCACGGTGGAGATAGCAGCGCAGTATGTGAGCGCGGTGGAGATAGCAGCACAGTATGTGAGCGCAGTGGAGAGAGCAGTGCAGAATGTGAGCGCGGGGGAGATAGCAGCGCAGTATGTGAGCGCGGTGGAGATAGCAGCATAGTATGTGAGCACGATGGAGATAGCAGCGCAGTATGTGAGCACGGTGGAGATAGCAGCACAGTTTGTGAGCGCGGTGGAGATAGCAGCGCAGTATGTGAGCGCGGTGGAGATAGCAGTGCAGTATGTGAGCGCAGTGGAGATAGCAGCGCAGTATGTGAGCGCGGTGGAGATAGCAGTGCAGTATGTGAGCGCGGTGGAGATAGCAGCGCAGTATGTGAGCGCAGTGGAGAGAGCAGTGCAGTATGTGAGCGCGGTGGAGATAGCAGCATAGTATGTGAGCACGGTGGAAATAGCAGCGCAGTATGTGAGCACGGTGGAGATAGCAGCACAGTATGTGAGCGCAGTGGAGAGAGCAGGGCAGTATGTGAGCGCGGTGGAGATAGCAGCGCAGTATCTGAGCATGGTGGAGATAGCAGCGCAGTATGTGAGCACGGTGGAGATAGCAGCACAGTATGTGAGCGCAGTGGAGAGAGCAGGGCAGTATGTGAGCGCGGTGGAGATAGCAGCGCAGTATGTGAGCACGGTGGAGATAGCAGCGCAGTATGTGAGCGCGGTGGAGATAGCAGCACAGTATGTGAGCGCAGTGGAGAGAGCAATGCAGAATGTGAGCGCGGGGGAGATAGCAGCGCAGTATGTGAGCGCGGTGGAGATAGCAGCATAGTATGTGAGCGCGGTGGAGATAGCAGCGCAGTATGTTAGCGCGGTGGAGATAGCAGCATAGTATGTGAGCACGATGGAGATAGCAGCATAGTATGTGAGCGCGGTGGAGAGAGCAGCGCAGTATGTGAGCACGGTGGAGATAGCAGCACAGTATGTGAGCGCGGTGGAGATAGCAGCGCAGTATGTTAGCGCGGTGGAGATAGCAGCATAGTATGTGAGCACGATGGAGATAGCAGCGCAGTATGTGAGCGCGGTGGAGATAGCAGTGCAGTATGTGAGCGCGGTGGAGAGAGCAGCGCAGTATGTGAGCGCGGTGGAGATAGCAGCGCAGTATGTGAGCACGGTGGAGACAGCAGCGCAGTATGTGAGTGCGGTGGAGATAGCAGCGCAGTATGTGAGGCACTGGAGATAGCAGCACAATATATGAGCGCGGTGGAGATAGCAGCGCAGTATGTGAGTGTGGTGGAGATAGCAGGGCAGTATGTGAGGCACTGGAGACAGCAGCGCAGTATGTGAGCGCGGTGGAGATAGCAGAGTACTATGTGAGTGCGGTGGAGACAGCAGCGCAGTATGTGAGCGCGGTGGAGATAGCAGCGCAGTATGTGAGTGCGGTGGAGATAGCAGCGCAGTATGTGAGGCACTGGAGACAGCAGCGCAGTATGTGAGCGCAGTGGAGAGAGCAGCGCAGTATGTGAGTGCGGTGGAGAGAGCAGCGCAGTATGTGAGCGCACTGGAGATAGCAGCGCAGTATGTGAGTGCGGTGGAGAGAGCAGCGCAGTATGTGAGTGCGGTGGAGATAGCAGCGCAGTATGTGAGCGCGGTGGAGATAGCAGTGCATTATGTGAGCGCGGTGGAGATAGTATGTGAGCACATGCCATAGGCTGCGAAAAGACAACTGTGTTATACCATGGCATTCCATAACCCCCACCCTGGATATGCCCCATCCATCATCCCCACAGTCCCTATCCCTATACCCTCCTGTACACTTGCTTTGGGAAAACTAATGCTTATTTGATCCTGCCAATAAAGCTTCTTTGAATTTAATTGAATTGATAGATAATAGATAGATAGATGATAGATGATAGATTGATAATAGATAGATAATAGATAGATGATAGATAATAGCTAGATAATAGATAGATAATAGATAGATAGATAACAGATAGATGATAGATAGATAGATAATAGATAGATAATAGATAGATGATAGATAGATAATAGATAGATAGATAATAGATAGATAGATAGTATCTATATCATATTTCTCTATCATCTATCTATCTCTTTTTTATCTATCTATTATCAATCATTTATATATCTCTATTATCTATATCTATTATCTATCTATATAGGTGTAAATAGATAGTCAGATACATAGATAATAGATAGATAGATAATAGATGGATAGATAGATAGATAGATAGATGATAGATAGATAGATAGATAATAGATAGATTGATAATAGATAGATAGTGTAAGGTGGCTAATGGTCGCATAGTGGATGGGAGGTATGTGTCACAGAGATGGATGTCCTCTGTGATGTAACCCAGAGTGTTTTTCTAGTGCACATAAGCACTAAGAGGATCGTTTGGTGCACCTGGGACCAGGTTAAGGGTAGCTTGGAGAGTTGGGCGGGTCCAGTTACCCACATATCTCACCTCTGGGTGTGGTTAACAGCATTTAAAATGGATGCCAGTATTTGGCACATGGTCTGTGTGTTTGGAGGGAGAAGGCCTCCTGTGTATGGTTGTCTCGAGGCCGAGCCAGGATACTGGACACTGCCCTGCCTGTGTGTCACACAGGCCTGGCTGAGCAGAGACCTGCTAAGGACACTTTACTTTGTTTGCCTGAACTAAAGGCTGTTTGTTTTTTTTCCTCTTGGCTTCTTGGTTTATGAAGCAATAAACCGACATGAACTTTTAAAGGAACATGCTTCCTGTTTTCCTCCCATAGCACCCAAGTGAGTAAAACCCCTACAATACGTAAATAGATACATAGATAATAGATAAATAGGTAATAGATGGATAGAAAAATATGAGATATAATGATAGATAATGAATAGATAGATGTATCTCATCTATCTATTCTATCATCTATCCATCTATCTATCTATTATCTATCTATCTATAATCTATTATCTATCTATTATCTATCTATAATCTATCATCTATCTATCATCTATCTATCTATTATCTATCATCTATCTATCTATTATCTATCATCTATCTATTATCTATCATCTATTATCTATCATCTATCTATTATCTATCTATTATCTATCATTTATCTATCATCTATCTATTATCTATCTATTATCTATCATCTATCTATTATCTATCTATTATCTATTATCTATCTATCTATTATCTCTCTATTATCTCTCTATTATCTATCTATTATCTATCTATCTATTATCTATCTATCTATCATCTATCTATTATCTATCTATTATCTATCATCTATCTATTATCTATCTATCATCTATCTATTATCATCTATCTATTATCTATCTATTATCTATCATTTATCTATTATCTATCTATTATCTATCTATTATCTATCATCTATCTAATATCTATTATCTATCATCTATTATCTATCTATTATCTATCATCTATCTATTATCTATCTATCATCTATCTATTATCTATCATCTATCTATTATCTATCTATTATCTATCATGTATCTATCATCTATCTATTATCTATCATCTATCTATCTATTATCTATCTATTATCTATCTATTATCTATAATCTATCATCTATCTATCATCTATCTATCTATTATCTATCATCTATCTATTATCTATCTATTATCTATCATCTATCTATTATCTATCTATTATCTATCTATTATCTATCTATCATCTATCTATTATCTATTATCTATCTATTATCTATCTATTATCTATCTATTATCTATCATTTATCTATTATCTATCTATTATCTATATATTGTCTATCATCTATCTATTATCTATCATCTATCTATTATCTATCTATTATCTATCATCTATCTATTATCTATCTATCATCTATCTATTATCTATCTATTATCTATCTATTATCTATCTATCATCTATCTATTATCTATCTATTATCTATCATCTATCTATCATCTATCTATTATCTATCATCTATCTATTATCTATCTATTATCTATATATTGTCTATCATCTATCTATTATCTATCATCTATCTATTATCTATCTAGCTATTATCCATCTATTATCTATCTATTATCTATCTATCATCTATCATCTATCTATTATCAATCTATTATCTATTATCTATCTATTATCTATCATCTATCTATCTATTATCTATTATCTATCTATTATCTATTATCTATCTATCTTCTATCTATTATCTATCTATTATCTATCTATCTTTAATGCTATCTATTATCTATCATCTATCTATCTATTATCTATTATCTATCTATTATCTATCATCTATCTATCTATTATCTATTATCTATCTATTATCTATTATCTATCTATCTTCTATCTATTATCTATCTATTATCTATCTATCTTTAATGCTATCTATTATCTATCATCTATTATCTATCATCTATCTATTATCTATCTATTATCTATCATCTATCTATTATCTATCATTTATCTATTATCTATCTATTTTCTATCTATCTATTATCTATCTATTATCTATCATATATCTATTATCTATCTATTATCTATCTATCTATAATCTATCTATTAACTATTATCTATCTATTATGTATCTATTATCTATTATGTATATATTATCTATTATCTATCTATCTATTATCTATCTATTATCTATCTATTATCTCTCTATTATCTATTATCTATCTATTATCTATCTATCTATTATCTGTCTATTATCTATTATCTATCATCTATCTATTATCTATCTATTATCTATCATCTATCTATTATCTATCATCTATCTATTATCTATCTATTATCTATCATCTATCTATTATCTATCATCTATCTATTATCTATCTATTATCTATCTATCTATTATCTATCTATTATCTATCTATTATCTATCATCTATCTATTATCTATGTATTATCTATCTATAATCTATCTATTAACTGTTATCTATCTATTATGTATCTATTATCTATTATGTATCTATTATCTATTATCTATCTATCTATTATCTATCTATTATCTATCTATCTATTATCTATCATCTATCTATTATCTATCATCTATCTATCATCTATCTATTATCTATCATCTATCTATCATCTATTATCTATTATCTATCTATTATCTCTCTATTATCTATCTATCTATCATCTATCTATTATCTATCATCTATCTATTATCTATCTATTATCTATCTATTATCTCTCTATTATCTATTATCTATCTATTATCTATCTATTATGTATCATCTATCTATTATCTATCTATTATCTATCATCTATCCATTATCTATCATCTATCTATTATCTATCTATTATCTATCTATCATCTATCTATTATCTATTATCTGTCTATTATCTATCATCTATCTATTATCTATCATCTATCTATTATCTATTATCTATCATCTATCTATTATCTATCTATTATCTATCTATCTATCATCTATCTATTATCTATCATCTATCTATTATCTATCTATTATCTCTCTATTATCTATTATCTATCTATTATCTATCTATTATGTATCATCTATCTATTATCTATCTATTATCTATCATCCATCCATTATCTATCATCTATCTATTATCTATCTATTATCTATCTATCATCTATCTATTATCTATTATCTGTCTATTATCTATCTATTATCTATCATCTATCTATTATCTATCTATTATCTATCATCTATCTTCTATCTATCAATTTCTGAAGACACAGTATACACTTTACCTATCTATCTAGCTTCATTAATTTTACAATGTAGTTCATGGTGAAACAAATACATTTTCTTCTTCATTTTCTTTATTGGAGGAGGAGGATATTTTTACAGCGTTCATTTTGTGATAAACATTACATGGCAATATGATTCTTCAGGTCATTTAGATCACAGCAATACCAAACTTATAAGGGTTTTTTTTTATTATCATTTGAGTGGAAAAAACATTTCAGAACTTTATAAAAGTCTTTAGGTTTACATCGCCATTTTCTGATTTTTTATTCTTTTACTTTTCCTTTTTATTGGTTTACCGGCAATTCAGGGGTTCAGATTTTATGTTCTTTAGTGTTCAGCTTATGTAATAAATACCTTTTAGATGTTATTAGTTCAAGCAATTGTGCACGTTGCAATAGAAAATATGGTATCTTGTTTCATTTTTTTTTTTTTTTTGCTTTTTGCTTTTGGGGATATAAGTGATATAAGATTTTTATAAATTTGAAATTTTTGAAAAAATATTTTTTAATGGTTTCTACACTGTCTTTTAGAGGCCCTGAAGCTGCTATCGCTTGGTTATCTATACAATACACTGTAGTATTACAGTATTGCAGTGCAATGTGAAATTAACGATCTCCATTGAAGTCTAGCCATCACCGCAGGGTAAAATACTATAAGATTTAGCACTTCGGTGAAACAAGTGATGTTCACGTCTAAAGAAGGTATTTTTTCTATGGTCCATATCTCATCGGACCTTTATTTCAGTGATTGAGACATGAACTTCTTCAAGTGAAAATTCTGCCTCAACTTTGTTGTGTAAAGTATAATATTTTGCTACAGCTGCTGCAGAACCTCAAAAAAAAAATACACCTTGCTGGTACAAAACATCTTTAATAAAAGCAGGAGGAGTAGTTTGTCAAAATCGTTCATTCTTCATCTTCAACAAGAGGTTCTGCAGCAGTTGGGATGGGCACTGTAATGCATACTGCGCCCTCTAGTGTACATTATATGGAATACTAGCAGTTGTGTGCCCTATAGACATATGTGGCCTGCAGCTGGATGCTTCCCGTTACTATGGATGCTTGTGGCTGGCTGATTATTAATGAATTGAACGTATCACTTGAACCAGAAATGAAAATGAGATTCCAGGTTTCGCTGTGGTTTCTAACGACTTGTGGAGGAGCCTCCATGTCTGAGTTTTGCACACTCTTTCTACATGATTATCTCGCTGTGCTCACTGCTAGCACAATAATAAACTGCATTGTCTTGAGCAGAGACATTACTGATGGTCAGGTTACTTTTCTGGCTGCTTTCGGTTGGATTTGTATCCTTCCATCAGTGAATCCAGGCTCCATTAATGCTTTTTCTACATAGTTTGTGTAACCGATAAGGACGAGTCCTTTATTCTTTTCCTGTCGGTACCAACTTTTTGTGTATTTGCTGCTGTCATCGTGCTCACAGGTCATGGAAATGTTCTCCATGGCAAAAGATGTTATAAATGTTGGATTCTGAGTGACATCTGCAGCTAGGCTGACTGCTGTGAAGAAAACACATTATTGTATGTCGTCAATATAGCGGCGACAAATTTGAAATATTATAAAACTTGTGTAAGGGGTTTATAACTGTTCTGTAGTCACACTGCCACATATTGTAAGCATGATAAATGTGTAAAAATGCAAGATTTTTATTACTGTACTTAACTCAAGAATCACAAAGCACCATATATATATGACGCTTGGTCCTAGGCTTTAATCCATTGTATTTATATGGCACAGGGTTAACGCTCCTGCTGAAATCTAGCAAGAGAGGGTCTGGTTCCCATTTATTGGACACACAGCTCAGAACTCTGGGGAGAAGATAGAAGTGGTTTGTCTTTTTGTTCAGATCAGCTCTGCCAGTAAAACTGTCATTGCATGGTCCAGTTTTCCCTCTGTAACTGGGGATACTATGGATGTCCAAGTCATAGTGAAAAAAAATCCGCAAAAAGAAAAAAAAATGTTCTCTAAAGACCTTTTGTTACAAATTATGAAAACTATATATTTATATTTATTTGCATAAATATATATATGTATATATATATATATATATATATATATATATATATCTTCTGCAAAAAAAAATAAAAAATCCACAAGATGAAAATATGAAAAAAATATTTTTTTTGTCATATAAAATAACTTTTATTACATAAATATAACCAAATAAAACAAAAACCCTACAACTATTAGGTAGCCACAGTATCCAGAGGACACTAATAACCTGGACAATTCATTCAACAAGTGAAACTTAAAAAGAAAAAAATATATAAAACAAAAAAAAATTAAAACAAAAATTGCTTTTTTTCTATATTTGTGTCGCAAAAAAACGTTGTGTAACTTACACAGTCATTTATATATACCCCAAAATAGTGCCCCAAAAAATAACATAGTGCACACAGCAACGTCTATGAAAAAACAAACAAACCTGTGACTGCTGAAAATAGTGGAGGCAAAAGCGAAGCGGAATAAAAATTGGGGTTGTATAAACATACAAAACAATATTCTTGTTACACATCTTATATTAAATACCATAAATATTTACTGTAAAATGAGATATCATCACATGTAAAGCGCCATGGAATAAATGGCGCTATAATAATAAATAATAATAATATTAGATAAATCTGATACAGACAATGGAAAGATGTTAAAATGAGAACTATCCACAGAAATTCATATAAGACTCACACTGAAGGCACCAAAAGAGAATGGCGACCTGCAGGTCTTGTAACATCTCCAAGAAGCGCAGTTACCAATTTAATGGTGAATGAAGGGAATTACATTGAAAGCCACATGATCTGGAGGCTTCTCCCTCCCCAGCCACGGAGCCACGTGACCGCAGAAGCAATAACACAATGTAGATGAAGCTTTCTGAATATATTCAGATAGATAGAAGGGCTGACACTTTTCTTATCCCAGAACTGACTGTGCCACATTCAATTCTTGAGTCATCTACTTAATCTACTGGCCCCTGCTTCTTTTGGTTTTGCCTTGGTTTTGCAGAAACTGAAGTCTGATCAAGTATGCTACTTAGGATGCATGGTGCATAATGGGTGTGGCCAAGAAGCTCAGTAAGGGAGGCGGGGCATGCAAAACCAGGGCATGGAATGGTGAACTGAGCTTCTTGGTGGCACCCAGGATACCTCAAGAACTTCATTTTCTGCAGAACGTAGACAGCCAAACCAAAAGTTCCCCATGTGAATTGAGCGATAGTTCTATAGACCATGAATTCCGAGGGGTCGCACATGCTCACTACAGCTCTATTTACACAGGCTATTTTAAGACCCATGTTCTTATGATGGGGGTGGTCTCAGAAGCAAACATTCATTGATCATCAATACTGGTGATGGGTGATATATGATGTGTATTGGACAGCTCTTTTAACAACATAGGGGTCGGTCCACATTGGGCTCTACAAGGACATTTCAGAATGTCATTGCAGAGTCAGCAGCTGCAGCGAGATCAGAAGTGGGGAGCTGATGTCAGAGACAGGCAAGATGGCAGAAACAGTTAATTTACCATCTCTGCCTTCTTGATTGCTGCATATACAGTGCTCAGCAAATATTATGTATACAGTATAAGTAGCAGTAATTGTGTTTGACGCGCCCCCTGGGCCAGTGCTGTTTGGGGATACCCGGAACCGGATCAGATGGGGGTTGTAGTCTCCGAGTGGCGGCGACCCGGTCCGTGCCCAGGGTGTCAAACTCAGTGTGTGGCAGTCTTTACAGATGTTGTTAAATGTTCTTTAGTGTCGACTACGCCACCCGTTGATTTGCGGTCAAAAGGCCGCCGCTGCAGCAGGGTCCGCTGAGGCTGGTGGTATGTGTGCAGCTCTGGTAGTATAACCCCCAACGGGAGGGGTATAGCCTCAGGGGGTCAGATGTAGAGGATGGTGGTTGTGCAGGTGCAGGAGAGCTAAGCAAGAAGACTCAGAGTCGGGCTGTGCAGTTCAGGGGTTTTTACTTACGGATGTTCTTATGGTCACTCTGGCCTGAAGCGACCACCCGAGCCGTGCTGCGTCCACCAGGTCCTGGACTCGGCCAACCCCCAAGTAATTCTGGAGCGTGGTCCTGAGCTCCTGTCTGACTTTCCCTCTCTTCTGGCCGTTCTCACTAGGGATCCACTTATGTCCGGCTCCCTCGGGTCTCTTGGTGGGTACACCCCTTCTGGGTTCCCTGACCCTATACTTGGTATGCCCTCCTAGTGGATTTAGTGAGGGTCGTGGCAGATCCTGCCCACGACCTCCGGTTCCTGGCTAAGGTGTGCTTTTCTCTCTGCCAGCTTGGGATCCGGTACCCTGGGTGCCAACCCTTCACCCTGCTGCTTGTATTCTGGGGTCTTGGGGTTCCTTCTCCTTCTCTCTGGGTCCTTCTGACTCCTCTCTCTCTCTCTCTCAGTCTTGGCCTTGGAGCTGGGCCCAGCCGGAACCACAACTCCCTGTCAGCCCTTCTGGCTGAGCTTCTCTGCTCTGCTCCTCTGACTCAACTCTGACAGACTGACTCACTCTACAAAAGACCCTGTCCTAAGATGGTGCCCACCTTATATACTCCCTCTATGTGTGAGCTCAGGTGACCAGCACCCAATGAGCTCCTAGCTTTACCCAGACTGCTCCCCCTATCTGCCCCTACACTACTGGGATGTTCCACCCCCCTCCCACTCCAGCCAGGGACAGACACTATCGTACCTGCACATATATTGGTGGGAGTACCGTCGATCTGTCCCCCGGAAATGGGATGTATGTAGTGTATGCAGCTATCTGAGCTCAGTCCCACACTCCATCCTTACCCGGGAGTGGAATATCACACCTCTGGCTTGAGGTGTAATACCCCTGTAGCAGCCGAATCCTCAGGGTGCTACATGTTTCCTTCCCCCATCCTAGTGATGATGCGATTGCCAGGTGCAAAGCAAGAGCTGCGGCTCCTAAAAGACCCAGGACAGCTCTGTGGTGCAGCCAGGTGGTAACTGAGACTATTATGTCAGCCTTAGTTATAGGAGATATCAGCAATAATATATAATATATTAATTATAACATGAATAATATATTATTCATGTTCACATGACCTCTAAAAGTATTTTGTCACCTTATGGGGGTGAAAAATATGTGAAAAAAAATTATATATATATATACTGTATATTTAATAATAATTGTAGCAGAAAGGGAAACACAATTTACAATGTGATCTTAAGTGTTGTCTTTAAAAAAAAATAGAAAAAAATGAGGAAAAAGTCACATTATCCCTTTTTTTCCTTTATATTTTCCCCCAAATTAAAGAAAAAAATATCAATATATAAAAAATTGGCACCACGTATCGAAGAAGAGGCCAAAGTAATTTAAATATCAAAATAATAAAAAAAAACTTTAGAGCACATATATTAAAAAAAATAGTCATGAACATGGAAAATAGCCCAGTCTTGAACTGGTTAATTCATACAATCTGTCGTGGTTCCATTTCAATAGAAAGCAAAACTCAGAATGACCTGAACTCCCCCCGTGACTTAGAGAAATGAAGTACTGTATCCACTATAATCACTTTATCATTATTGAGATATTGTAAGATTTATTAGCCACCTTTCATCCCCTCTGTCCCATCACAGTCAAAACATATATGATGAAATTTAGCTTCCTGCAGCCATCACTAGGTGGCGCTCAATACAAATAGATTTATGCAGCTATTAATAGACTGAATGGAAGCTGTTAAATACTTAATGCAGTGAGCTCCCTCTAGTGGCAACCATAAGCAATTGCTATAAATATGTTAAGGTGGAGCAATTAGCTGGAGTCCTTTTCCACCATGGGGCTCCATAGCCGTCATGCTGTAAGCCTCTTTGTTAGGTCACTGCTGTAAATGATACAGAAACATCAGTTTTGCGATAGTTATGAGGCTGTAAGCCAGTGCTGGCTGTGCTGCTGCGTGCACCCCCATCCCCTGCAGCAGTTGTGCACAGTCTTCCTCACTCCTTGCGGCACTGTGAGCACTGCTAGCACAGTAGTAGGTGGCACTGTCCTGACTGGAGACATCAGATATTCTCAGGACACTTTCTGTGTCGGTGTCACCCTGGATTTTGACTTTCATCTCAGTAAATGCTTTTTCCATTTCCGGAGGATTCTGTCTATATCGGTGACCGATGAGGAGTAATGGGTCGCCGGGGTTTGTCTGACGATACCAAAGCTTCACGGGGAAGGAATTATCCAGATGATTGCAGATCAGGAGCTCATCGCTGCCCCTAAATGTCATCATATAGGGGGGAGTCTGCACGACATCTACCCCAAGACACGCGTCTGATAGGAAACAGAGAACGGAAGAATGTGACAGACAGAAAGATAGATAGATAGATAGATAGATAGATAGATAATAGATAATAGATGATAGATAGATAATAGATAGATAATAGATAGATATTAGATAATAGATGATAGATAATAGATAGATAATACATAGATAATAGATAGATGATAGATAATAGATAGATAATAGATAGATGATAGATAGATGATAGATAATAGATAGATGATAGATAATAGATAGATAATAGATAGATGATAGATAATAGATAGATAATAGATAGATAATAGATGATAGATAATAGATAGATAATAGATAGATGATAGATAATAGATAGATAATAGATAGATGATAGATAGATGATAGATAATAGATAGATAATAGATGATAGATAATAGATAGATAATAGATAGATAATAGATAGATGATAGATAATAGATAGATAATAGATAGATGATAGATAGATGATAGATAATAGATAGATGATAGATAATAGATAGATAATACATAGATAATAGATAGATGATAGATAATAGATAGATAATACATAGATAATAGATAGATGATAGATAATAGATAGATAATAGATAGATGATAGATAGATGATAGATAATAGATAGATGATAGATAATAGATAGATGATAGATAATAGATAGATAATACATAGATAATAGATAGATGATAGATAATAGATAGATAATACATAGATAATAGATAGATGATAGATAATAGATAGATAATAGATAGATGATAGATAGATGATAGATAATAGATAGATAGATAATAGATAGATGATAGATGATAGATAATAGATAATAGATAGATAATAGATAGATGATAGATAATAGATAGATAATAGATAGATAATAGATGATAGATAATAGATAGATAATACATAGATAATAGATAGATGATAGATAATAGATAGATAATAGATAGATGATAGATAGATGATAGATAATAGATAGATGATAGATAATAAATAGATAATACATAGATAATAGATAGATGACAGATAATAGATAGATAATAGATAGATGATAGATAATAGATAGATAATAGATAATAGATAGATAATAGATAATAGATGATAGATAATAGATAGATAATACATAGATAATAGATAGATGATAGATAATAGATAGATGATAGATAGATGATAGATAATAGATAGATAATACATAGATAATAGATAGATGATAGATAATAGATAGATAATACATAGATAATAGATAGATGATAGATAATAGATAGATGATACATAATAGATAGATGATAGATAATAGATAGATAATACATAGATAATAGATAGATGATAGATAATAGATAGATAATACATAGATAATAGATAGATTATAGATAATAGATAGATAATAGATAGATGATAGATAATAGATAGATGATAGATAATAGATAATAGATAGATAATAGATAGATGATAGATAATAGATAGATAATAGATAATAGATAGATAATAGATAATAGATAGATAATAGATAGATGATAGATAGATGATAGATAATAGATAGATGATAGATAATAGATAGATAATAGATAGATGATAGATGATAGATAGATAGATAATAGATAGATGATAGATAATAGATAGATGATAGATGATAGATAATAGATAGATAATAGATAGATAATAGATAGATGATAGATAATAGATAGATAATAGATGATAGATAGATAATAGATAGATAATAGATAATAGATGATAGATATGAGATAGATGTATACTAGATAGATAATAGATAGATAATAGATAGATAATAGATAGTAGATAGATGATAGATAGATAGATAATAGATAGATAATAGATATATAATAGATAGATGATAGATAGATGATAGATAATAGACAGATAATAGATGATAGATAATAGATAGATGATAGATAGATGATAGATAGATAGATAGATAATAGATAGATAGATAGATAATAGACAGATAATAGATAGATAATAGATAGATGATAGATAGATAATAGATAGATAGATGATAGATAATAGATAGATAGATGATAGGTAATAGATAATAGATAGATGATAGATAATAGATAGATAATAGATAATAGATAGATAATAGATAATAGATGATAGATAATAGATAAATACATAGATAATAGATAGATGATAGATAATAGATAGATAATAGATAGATGATAGATAGATGATAGATAATAGATAGATGATAGATAATAGATAGATGATAGATGATAGATAGATAGATAATAGATAGATGATAGATAATAGATAGATGATAGATGATAGATAATAGATAGACAATAGATAGATAATAGATAGATGATAGATAATAGATAGATAATAGATGATAGATAGATAATAGATAGATAATAGATAATAGATGATAGATATGAGATAGATGTATACTAGATAGATAATAGATAGATAATAGATAGATAATAGATAGTAGATAGATGATAGATAGATAGATAGATAATAGATAGATAATAGATATATAATAGATAGATGATAGATAGATGATAGATAATAGACAGATAATAGATGATAGATAATAGATAGATGATAGATAGATGATAGATAGATAGATAGATAATAGATAGATAGATAGATAGATAGATAATAGACAGATAATAGATAGATAATAGATAGATGATAGATAGATAATAGATAGATAGATGATAGATAATAGATAGATAGATGATAGGTAATAGATAATAGATAGATGATAGATAATAGATAGATAATAGATAGATAATAGATAGATGATAGATAATAGATAGATAATAGATAGATGATAGATAGATGATAGATAGATAATAGATAGATGGATAATAGATAGATAATAGATAGATAGATAATAGAAAGATGATAGATAATAGATAGATAATAGATAGATAGATAATAGATAGATGATAGATAATAGAGAGATAATAGAGAGATAATAGATAGATAATAGATAGATAAATAGATGATAGATAGATGATAGATAGATAATAGATAGATAAATAGATGATAGATGATAGATAGATAATAGATAGATAATAGATAGATAATAGATAGATAACAGATAGATAATAGATAGAAAATAGATAGATAGATGATAGATAGATAATAGATAGATGATAGATAATAGATAGATGATAGATAGAAAATAGATAGATAATAGATAATAGATAGATAGATAGATAATAGATAGATAGATAATAGATAGATGATAGATAATAGATAAATAATAGATAGATGATAGATAGATAGATAATAGATAGATAATAGATAGATAACAGATAGATAATAGATAGAAAATAGAGAGATAATAGATAGATAGATGATAGATAGATAATAGATAATAGATGATAGATAATAGATAGATGATAGATAATAGATAGATAATAGATAGATAATAGATAGATAGATAGATAATAGATAAATAATAGATAGATGATAGATAATAGATAGATAATAGATAGATAATAGATAGATGATAGATAATAGATAGATTATAGATAGATAATAGATAGATAATAGATAGATAATAGATAGATAGATAATAGATAGATGATAGATAGATAATAGATAGATAACAGATAGATAATAGAAAATAGAGAGATAATAGATAGATAGATAATAGATAGATGATAGATAATAGATAGATAATAGATAGATAATAGATAGATAGATAATAGATAGATAATAGATAGATGATAGATAATAGATAGATAATAGATAGATAATAGATATATGATAGATAATAGATAGATAATAGATAGATAATAGATAGATTACAGATAGATAATAGATAGATGATAGATAATAGATAGATAATAGATAGATAATAGATAGAAAATAGAGAGATAATAGATAGATAGATAAATAATAGATAGATGATAGATAATAGATAGATAGATAATAGATAGATGATAGATAATAGATAGATAGATAATAGATAGATAGATAGATAAATAATAGATAGATAATAGATAGATGATAGATAGATAATAGATAGATGATAGATAATAGATAGATAGATAATAGATAGATAGATAATAGATAGATGATAGATAGATGATAGATAGATAATAGATAAATAATAGATAGATAGATAGATAATAGATAGATAGATAATAGATAGATAATAGATAGATAATAGATAATGGATAGATAATAGATAGATGATAGATAATAGATGATAGATAGATAGATAGATAATAGATAGATAATAGATAGATGATAGATTAATAGATAGATGATAGATAATAGATAGATAGATAGATAGATAGATGATAGATAATAGATAGATAGATGATAGATAATAGATAGATGATAGATAGATGGATAGATAATAGATAGATAGATAATAGATAGATAATAGATATATAATAGATAGATGATGGATAGATAATAGATAGATAATAGATAGATAATAGATAGATAGATAATAGATAGATGATAAATAGATAGATAATAGATGATAGATAGATAATAGATAGATGATGGATAATAGATAGATAATAGATAGATAGATGATAGATAATAGATAGATAATAGATAACTAATAGATAGATGATAGATAGATAATAGATAAATGATAGATAATAGATAGATAATAGATAATAGATGGATGATAGATAGATAATATATAATAGATAATAAATAGATAGATAATAGAGAGATAATAGATTATGGATAGATAATAGATAGATGATAGATAATAAATTATAGATAGATAATAGATAGATGATAGATAGATAATAGATAATAGATAGATAATAGATAGATAATAGATAGATAATAGATAGATAGATAATAGATAGATAGATAGATAATAGATAATAGATAGATAGATAGATAATAGATAGATGATAGATAGATAATAGATAATAGATAGATAGATAATAGATAGATAGATAGATAATAGATAATAGATAGATAGATAGATAATAGATAGATGATAGATAGATAATAGATAGATAATAGATAATTGATAGATAGATAATAGATAGATAGATGATAGATAATAGATAATAGATAGATAATAGATAGATAGATAGATAGATAATAGATAGATAGATAATAGATAGATAATAGATAGATAGATGATAGATAATATATAATAGATAGATAATAGATAGATAGATAGATAGATAGATAGATAATAGATAGGTAATAGATATTCCAGGTATCAGGCGCTATTTCTTACTTCTCAGGTATACGGCCGCCGCAGCGCTCAGTAGGAGCAGAGTTGCTGCCATTCCTTGGCTCCTGGGCTCCGGAGAGTCAGTGATGGTCCTCGGGGCGTCGTCCTCAGGACGTGGCGTCATTCACAGGAAACAGAAGTTCCCGCGCTGTGTGTGAGGTATACAGGGCTTAGTGGCTTCTGTATATAATTTGTGTCTTCCCCATATACTGTAATTCTGTGCAGGAAATGTTAGGAGTTGTAGTCCTGTATCAGCTGGAGATTCTGCCCCTTCTGACTCGTGCAGCTTTTGTTCTTGAGCTTTAGTTTTACCTCCTCTTCTTTTTCCAAGTGACAGAACTTTTTTTTGGCTTTTTTTTATTTTTCCGCTGACGTGGCCATATTTTTTGCTTTTTGTTTTGTCGTGTATGTTTTACTTCTTGTTATTTCTGTGCACGATGAGCCTTTTGTACTTATTACTGATACCATTTAAAGCTGGAAATGATACAGAAACATCAGTTTTGCATTGGTTATGAGGCTGTAAGCCATGGCTCGCTGTCTGTGCCCCTCCGTGCTCTCTACGCCCCCTTAAAAAAAAATGTAAAAAATGCACACGTTCTGTATCGCTGCGTTCGTAAAAATCCTGCATGACAACGACAAAAAAAATCGAAACGCTAGAAGTCTGGGTTTTTTTGGCCGCTGCAACATTGCAATAAAATGCAATAAGAGGCAATCAAAACATCGTATCTACCCCAAAATGGTATCAGTAAAAAACAGTCTCAGTGCTCATAAAACAAGTCGTCACACAGCCCCATATACCGAAAATTGAAAGCATTACGGGTCTCTAAAAAAGGCGACACAAGCAAAAAAAAATGTCACCACTTAAATTAAAACAAAAAACAATACATGTGGCTATGGGGGACGGAAAAATAAAAAAAAAAGTTAAGGCTCTTGGAAGAAAAGGGGGAAAAAACAAAAACGGAAAAAAAACGAAAAACGGGAGTGAAGGGGGTAAAAAAGTAACATTTTATACCAGAACACATGTTGTTAATGAGATCTGGGCCCAAGAGGAAACTAAGCCGTCGTATAGAGGGTTCAGCCCCTATAAAAAGCATAACATTAGTGCAGTAATCTTTGCCTTTAATGTCCAGAATCTGATTTTTTATCAATATGAAGATCAGGTGCTTGGTGCAGCTTTCCACCCCCTGAATTTGCAGTACACGGCCCCTCCCTGTATCTTGATTGACAGCACTCTCTTGCCTAGAACAAGTGTTGACTGATCAGAATCCTCCTGCGTTGGCGCACACACTGACCTTTCAGCAGCCGGTGAACACAGATGCGTCAGTTCAAGGCCGCTCACTACTCTCCTAGGGGTATCTGACTCAGCTTTAAAGGGGTTGTCCAGGCTTGTGGTTCAAGTCTGCAGTCATTCTATGTGACTTGTGAATCCTCTCAATGCGTGCTGTCAGGATTCTCCTGTGCCGGAGCTTTGCATACATGCGTTCACATTTCAACTAGACGTCCACCGTCTTGCGCAATACAAGTGAAGTGAGCGAGGCCAGACACATCTAGTTGGAATGTGGCTGGGAGTATACAAGTAGCAAATTGCTCCCATCACAAACACTGGAAAATCACATAGACTTACTGCAGACTTGAACCCCGAGCCTGGACAACCCTTTTAATGTTCCGAAAGATATTGAATAAGTTTCTGATCGCTGGAGCGATTTCGAGAATGGTCTTTAGACCCCCATCCTGAATACAGCAGAGATGCACATTCTCAGTCTCCACTCCATTTATTCTCTATGGTCAGGGCCAGTGTACCCGGGCAAGTGCCGGGCCCTGAGCAAGCAGGTGGGCCCACTCGCCATCGGGCCAGCGGAGCGCTATGGAACCCGTGAGTCGGTGGGACCCGGTGCCAGTGCTTTAAACTGTTCAAAATACTTACCTCTCCCTATTCCTCTGCAGCTCCAGCACCTTCCGCATCTTCTGACTCTGTGACGTCTCAGGGCAGAGGACGCAATTGCGTCACTACAGCGCGCCCTCTGCTGAGCAGTCACAGTGCAGAGAGCCGAAAGACGCTTATGAGACTGGACCTGCGGCCAGCGAGGAGAGGTGAGTATTTTTTTCATTTTTTTAATGTATGGAGGGAGTATTACATGGGGCCCATTATGTATGGAGTATTATATGGGGCCCATTATGTATGGAATCTATAATATAATCGGCTAAGCGTCCCCGGAGATCGCAGTATGTGTAGACAATGAACACATACCGCGATCTCCGGCGCCATACTTACTCACCTGACCGGGAGGAGCGTTGCTGCTGCGCCTCTCTTCTGGCCGGAGACCGGGGCAGGAGTGAAGGTGTCGGAATCGGCGCATGCGCATTTCGCTATCCGGCGCCATTTTACTGAAGACACATTTGCAGGGTGTCTTCAGCGAAATGGCGCCAAACGGCATGGTGCTCCGGCGCCGCACTCCTCCCCCGGCCTCTGGCAGAACAGGACACTGCAGCGATGTAGCACAGGGAAGAAAGGTGAGTATAAGTGTTTATTTTTTTGGTATGTGTGCAGCATGAAAGGGATAAGGGGGCCACACATACCAGGACTGGGGGTGAGGGGACCATGCATACCAGGATTGAGGGCTGAGGGGTACCACACATACCAGGATTGGGGGATGAGGGGGCCATGCATCCCGGGAATGGGGTATGAGGGGGCCATGCATACCAAGATTGGGGGATGAGGGGACCTTGCATACCTGGATTGGGGGATGAGGGGGCCATGCATACCAGGATTGGGGATGAGGGGGCCATGCATACCAGGAATGGGGGATGAGGGGGCCATGCATACCAGGATTGGGGGATGAGGGGGCCATACATACCAGGATTGGGGATGAGAAAGCCATGCATACCAGGATAAGGGACTGGGTACCATACATACCAGGATTGGGATGAGGGGTGCCAGGTATATCAAATTTGGGATGAGGGGTGCCATGCATACCAGGATGAGAGATGAGGTGCCATGCATAGCAGGATTGGGATGAGGGGTGCCATGTATACCAGATTTGAAATGAAGGGTGCCATGCATACCAGGATTAGGGATGGGGGGTGCCATGCATACCAGGATTGGGGATGGTGTGGTGCCATGCATACCAGGATTGGGGATGGTGGGGTGCCGTGCATACCAGGATTGGGGATGGTGGGGTGCCATGCATACCAGGATTGGGGATGAGGGGTGCCATGCATACCAGGATTGGGGGAAGAGGGGTGCCATGCATACCAGGATTCAGGGGTACCATGCATACCAGGGGTTAGGGGTACCATGCATACCAGGATTGGGGGATGAGGTGTATCATGCATACCAGGATAGGGATCTGGGAGGGCCATGCTTACCAGGTTTCGGATGATGGGCCATGCATACCAGGATAGGGATGATGGGTATCATGTATACCAGGATAGGGATGAAGGGTACCATGCATACCAGGATTGAGGGTGAGGGGTGCCATGCGTACCAGGATTGAGGGTGAGGGGTGCCATGCATACCAGGATTGGGGGTGAGGGGTGCCATGCGTACAAGGATTGAGGGTGAGGGGTGCCATGTGAACCAGGATTGAGGGTGAGGGGTGCCATGCATACCAGGATAGGGATGAGGGCAGCACATAACAGGATGGTGGAACAGGATTGGGTAGCACAAATACCAGGATGGGGGCAGCACAAATACCAGGATGGGGGCAGCACATACCAGCATTATACGGGGCCCATTATGTATGGAGCAATATATGGGGCCCATTATGTCTGGAGCATTATATGGGGCCCATTATGTATGGAATATTATACAGGGCCCATTATGTATTGAATATAATATGGGACCTATTATGTATGGAGCATATCGGGCCCATTATTCTGTATGGAGCAATATATGGGGTCCATGCTGTATGGTGCAATATATGGGACCCATTATGTATAGAGAAATATATGGGGTCCATTATGTATGGAGCATTATATAGGGCCCATTATTTATGGAGCAATACATGGGGCCCATTATGTATGGAGCATTATATCGGGCCCATTATTCTGTATGGAAGACTATGTGGGGCCATTTTTGTGTATGGAGGACTATGTGGGTGTCACGGGTGTGTTGCCACGAAGATCGTCACGAGTACACAGCCTGACTTCTCGCAGCTGACTTGTTGGTGCTTTGTGTTTCTCGGCAGTGAGGGAGTTAATTCTCTCTCTCTCTCTCTGGGCTAGATGAGGTCCAGCCTCGCCCAGCTGCAATCAATACTTCTGTAGTTAGACTCCTTCATATACCTGCTGGTCTGTTTGGGAGGTGTCGGTGAAAGCATTTCATTCAGACTGACAGAGCGGATCGTGGTGTTTGGAGTTGCTGAGATAAGTGTATTTGGAAGTGTTTTTTCCCTTTCCTCGCTTTATCATTTATCTCCTTTCCCGTTGGTTTTCCCTCTGTTGTAGTTGAGAAGTTGTTTGTATGCAAGGTGGTTTTGGTTTTTCCCTTGTACTGTCTCGTTCGTCTAAATACTGTGTTTGGGCATATTATTTCTTGTTCCCTTTGGTTGTGATCGGGGTCCTTCTCAGGACTAGATTACTGAGGTGCAGGGATCTTCAGGAGGTAGGGGTTACGCTGGCGGCCTGGACCTCTGTACCTTTAACAGTACCTCCAGGTTGAGGGATTAGTCAGGGCCCCAGCTTAGGGTCAGCTTAGGCCCCCTACCTCCAGTATACAGAGACAGCGTGACATTTTCACCGACCCACTTAGTTTTTCTCCAGCTACTATGGATCCAGTAGCCGGTCTAGCTCGGCAATTGCAGAGTTTGTCCATGGAGCTGGCGGACGTTAGGTCCAAGGTTTGGCATCCTCAGGAGCAAGCCGGACCAGAACCTAAAGTAGCTCTCCCTGATAGGTTCACTGGGGGGCGGGACAAGTTTTTTGTTTTCCGGGAGGCATGTAAATTGTACTTTCGGCTGCGGCCTCGGTCATCGGGGAGTGAAGAACAAAGGGTGGGAATTGTCATCTCGCTCCTACAAGGGGACCCACAATCTTGGGCGTTCTCTCTTCCCCCGGGTTCCCCGGCTCTCCAGTCAGTGGATAGGTTTTTCGCTGCCCTGGGACTCGTATATGATGACCCAGATCGGATCTCCCTTGCTGAGTCTAAGTTACGTAGGATCCAGCAGGGAGATCGTCCGGCGGAGGAATTCTGTTCGGAGTTCCGTAGGTGGGCCACGGACACCCAGTGGAATGACCCGGCTCTTAGGAGCCAGTTTTGTCATGGTTTATCCGACAAATTACAGGATGTGTTGGTGATGCGCCCCCTGGGCCATATTCGTTAGTGGGAATATCCGGAGCCGGATCAGATGGGGGTTGTAGTCTTCCGAGTGGCTGTGACCCGGTCCGTGCCCAGGGTGTCAAACTGAGTTGTATGTGGCAGTCCTACAGATGTTATAAGTTCTTTGTTTGTCGACTACGCCACCCGTTGTATTGCGGTCACTGTGGCCGCCGCTGCAGCAGGGTCCGCTGAGGCTGATGGTGTAGGTGCAGCTCTGGTGATATAACCCCCAACGGGTGGGGTATAGCCTCAGGGGGATCAGGTGCAGAGGATGGGAGTTGTGGTGATGCAGTGTAGACGGCAATCAGAGACTGAGTCGGGTTATGCAGTTTAGGATGTTTTACTCACTGCTGATGTTCTGGTCACTCCAGCTTCGAGTGACCTCCCGAGCCGTGCTGCGTCCACCAGGTTCTGGATCCAGCCAACTCCCAAATAAGTCCGGAGCGTGACCCTGAGCTCTCCTTCAGTCCTTTCTCTGGCCGTCCCCACTATTGATCCACCCAGGTCCAGCTCCCTCGGGCCTTCTGTTGGGACACCCTTGGCCTTGGGTTCCCTGACCCTCCACGTGGTATGCCTTCGTGGTGGATATGGTGGGTGACCGTGGCAAACGCTGCCCACGGTCTCCGGTCTCTGGCTGGGGAGTGTTTTTACCCCCACCAGCTTGGGTTCCGGTACCCTGTGCCGACTCTTCACCCGGGGATTTAGTTTGGGATCTTAGAGTCCTTTTCTTCTGTGCCTCTGGGTCTCTCTCTCTCCTCTCTCACTCTGGGTCTCTCTTCTCCTCTGCTCCTGACTTTCTCTCTGCAACTGACCCTGTTCTTAGTTGGTGCCCACCTTATATACACCCTCTATGTGTGAGCTCAGGTGACCAGCACCCAATGAGCTCCTATCTTTACTCAGGCTGCTCCCCCTATCTGCCCCTACACTACTTGGGATGTACCACCCCCCTCCCACTCCAGCCAGGAACAGACTCGGTCGTACCTGCACATTTCTAAGTGGGAGTACCGTCGGTCTGCTCCTCGGAAATGGGATGTGTGTAGTGCATGCAGCCTACCGAGCTCAGATCCACACTCCATCCTTACCCGGGAGTGGAATATCACACCTCTGGGTTGAGGTGCAATACCCCTGTAGCAGCCGAATCCTCAGGGTGCTACATTGGCACAGTATGACTCTCCCGTGTCTCTGGAAGCCGCTATGGCCCTCGCTATTCGCGTGGACAGACGGCTTCGGGAGAGGTGCGGGATAACTCTACCCCCTGTGATGACTCCACCTCCTACAAGGTCCCCTCATATGGTGGTTCCCCTGGTCAGTCCAGAGGAGCCTATGCAATTAGGAGGGACATCATTTCGGGGGAGGGGACCGGTGGTGCGCCATAAGGCAGGAAGGTGTTTCTTCTGCGGGAGAAAGGGACATTTTATTGGGGGGTGTCCATCCCGTCCCTTGCAGAGTGAAGAGTCGTCGGAAAACTGTTGATCCCAGGTTGTGTGGTGGACGGCAATCTGGGAGTAGGTATTTCGTCCCTAGGTTCGTCTCAGTTTCTCGTACCGGCGGAGGTGGTGGTGGGTACGAGAACTGAGAGGATATCTGTTCTTCTGGATAGTGGGGCCGGGGCTAATCTGGTTGATGCTCGGTTTGCCCGGGTTCAAGGTATGCGGTTGAGTGAGTTGGCTAAACCCATCCCCATATTCTCGATCGATGCCAGGCCTCTCGGGCAGGGAAGTTTTTTGCAAGTTGTGCATGACGTAAAACTTCAAGTGGGGGCAATACATAAAGAACTGTTGTCTTGCTACGTGTTGGAGGGTCTTCCCACTCCTATTGTGTTGGGCCTTCCTTGGTTAGCTAAGCATAACCCGGTTATTAATTGGCAAACCAGGGAGATAAGCCAATGGAGTAAATTCTGTAATAAAAACTGCATGAACACTGTCATTGGTGCGGTTACTCCTTGGGTCTTACCTCCATTTCTGGCGGACTTTGAGGATGTATTCTCGGAGAAAGGGTGTCAGGAACTACCTCCTCATCGCGTGTATGACTGTTCTGTAAAACTGCTCCCTGAGGCCAAGTTACCTAAAGCTAGGTTGTATAACCTTTCTGGTCCTGAGAGGCAGGCCATGAAGGATTATATCTCAGAAAGTCTGGCTAAGGGGCATATTAGACCTTCATCTTCACCGGTGGCTGCGGGGTTCTTCTTTGTTAAGAAGAAAGATGGAGGCCTACGCCCTTGCCTGGATTTCCGTGAACTTAATCGGATTACGGTCCGAGATCCGTATCCGCTCCCACTTATTCCCGATCTCTTTAATCAGATCGTGGGCGCCAAATGGTTTTCTAAGTTGGATCTCAGGGGGGCGTACAATCTGATTAGGATGAAGGAGGGGGATGAGTGGAAGACGGCATTTAACACTCCGGAGGGGCATTATGAGAACCTTGTCATGCCATTCGGACTGACTAATGCCCCGGCGGTGTTCCAACACTTTGTTAATGACATTTTTCGCCGCTTGGTGGGACAGTTTGTTGTCATATATCTGGATGATATCCTAATTTACTCGCCGGATCTGGTGTCTCATCAGGAGCACGTTAGGCAGGTGTTACAGATCTTGCGGGATAATAAACTGTATGCCAAGTGGGAAAAGTGTGTGTTCGCCGTACAGGAACTCCAGTTTTTAGGCTTCCTGGTTTCAGCGTCCGGTTTTCGTATGGACCCTGGGAAAGTGCGGGCAGTTCTTGAGTGGGATCGGCCAGAGAATCTTAAGGCACTACAACGTTTCCTGGGGTTTGCTAATTATTACCGGAAGTTCATTCGTAATTTCTCGTCCATGGTTAAGCCTCTCACTGACATGACTAAAAAGGGGACGGATTTTTCTAGGTGGTCTGACAAGGCTTGTCAAGCATTCTCCTCTTTGAAAAAATGTTTTGCCTCGGCGCCCATACTCATTCAACCTGATGCGTCTCAGCCATTCATTGTAGAGGTAGACGCTTCCGAGGTAGGGGTGGGAGCAGTATTGTCACAGGGTTCGTCCCCTGGTAAGTGGCATCCGTGCGCCTTTTTCTCTAAAAAATTGTCGTCCGCTGAGAGGAATTACGATGTCGGCAATAGGGAACTCTTGGCCATTAAGTTAGCTTTTGAGGAGTGGCGCCATTTTCTGGAGGGGGCTGTTCATCCGGTCACCGTCATCACCGATCACAAGAACCTGCTATATCTGGAGTCCGCGAAACGTCTGAATCCCAGACAAGCTAGGTGGTCATTGTTTTTTACCAGGTTTAATTTTGTCGTTACATATCGTCCTGGGTCAAAAAATGTAAAGGCGGATGCCTTATCTCGTAGTTTCCCGGGGGCCGGGAATACGGACGACCCGATTCCTATCCTTCAGGAGGGGGTGGTGGTTTCGGCAGTATGCTCTGAGCTGGAGGAGGAGGTATTGGAGGCTCAGGGGGACGCCCCTGTTGGACCTCCAGGGAGATTGTTTGTTCCAGATCAGTTGCGACAAAAGGTGATCGAGGCACACCATAACTCAGTTTTTGCAGGACACCCGGGGAGTAAAGCTACTGTGGATCTCCTCTCGCGTCGGTTTTGGTGGCCTAATTTACATAAGGAGGTGGTAACTTTTGTCGCGTCCTGTGGGGTTTGTGCGCGCTCTAAGACCTCACATACCCGTCCGTCTGGGGCCCTCTTACCTTTGAAGATCCCGGAGCGTCCTTGGACTCATCTGTCTATGGACTTTATTACGGACCTCCCTCCGTCTTCGGGTAAAACGGTCATTCTCGTTGTAGTGGACAGGTTCAGCAAGATGGCACATTTTATCGCTCTTGCGGCTCTCCCTAATGCTAAAACTCTTGCGCAGGTGTTCATTGGGGAGATTGTGAGGCTTCACGGGGTACCCTCCGAGGTGGTGTCTGATCGGGGGTCTCAGTTTGTGTCTAAGTTCTGGAAGGCGTTTTGTGCACGGCGGGGGATGCAGTTGTCATTCTCATCGGCTTTTCATCCTCAGACCAACGGTCAGACGGAACGTATGAACCAGAGCTTGGAGACATATCTCCGGTGTTTTGTGTCAGAGAACCAGGAGGACTGGGCTTCTTTCTTACCTCTGGCAGAGTTTGCTCTTAATAATAGGCGGAGCGAGTCCACTGGTAAGTCCCCGTTTTTTGGGGCATATGGTTTTCACCCCCAGTTTTGTACTTTCAGTGGGGGGGGCTCTTCGGGGGTTCCTGAGGAGGAACGATTTTCCTCATCACTCTCTTCAGTATGGAGAGGGGTGCTGAAGAATCTGAATACTATGGGGAACCGATACAAACGTATGGCTGATAGGAGGAGAGTGTCTGGTCCGGACCTAAGTGTGAACGATCAGGTATGGTTGTCTACCAGGAATATAAAACTTAAGGTTCCCTCCTGGAAACTGGGTCCCAGGTTCATCGGGCCGTACAGAATCAGTTCTATTATTAATCCGGTGGCTTTCCGTCTTGACCTCCCCCCTACGTTTAAAATTCACAACGTGTTTCACAGATCATTGCTTAAGAGGTATGTGGCGCCGGTGGTACCGTCACTTTTACCTCCCCCTCCAGTGGTTGTCAATGGTAACTTGGAGTTCCAGGTATCGAGGGTCATTGATTCACGCTTTAATCGCCGGTCCCTTCAGTACCTGGTTCATTGGAAGGGGTATGGTCCTGAGGAGAGGATGTGGGTTCCTGCGTCGGATATTAACGCAGACCGATTAGTTCGGGCCTTCCACACGACTCACCCGGATAAACCTGGCCCTGAGGGTCCGGAGGCCCCTCGTAGAAGGGGGGGTACTGTCACGGATGTGTTGCCACGAAGATCGTCACGAGTACACAGCCTGACTTCTCGCAGCTGACTTGTTGGTGCTTTGTGTTTCTCGGCAGTGAGGGAGTTAATTCTCTCTCTCTCTCTCTGGGCTAGATGAGGTCCAGCCTCGCCCAGCTGCAATCAATACTTCTGTAGTTAGACTCCTTCATATACCTGCTGGTCTGTTTGGGAGGTGTCGGTGAAAGCATTTCATTCAGACTGACAGAGCGGATCGTGGTGTTTGGAGTTGCTGAGATAAGTGTATTTGGAAGTGTTTTTTCCCTTTCCTCGCTTTATCATTTATCTCCTTTCCCGTTGGTTTTCCCTCTGTTGTAGTTGAGAAGTTGTTTGTATGCAAGGTGGTTTTGGTTTTTCCCTTGTACTGTCTCGTTCGTCTAAATACTGTGTTTGGGCATATTATTTCTTGTTCCCTTTGGTTGTGATCGGGGTCCTTCTCAGGACTAGATTACTGAGGTGCAGGGATCTTCAGGAGGTAGGGGTTACGCTGGCGGCCTGGACCTCTGTACCTTTAACAGTACCTCCAGGTTGAGGGATTAGTCAGGGCCCCAGCTTAGGGTCAGCTTAGGCCCCCTACCTCCAGTATACAGAGACAGCGTGACAGTGGGTCCCATTATTCTGTATGGAGGACTATGTGGGGCCCATTATTCTGTATGGGGGACTATGTGGGGCCCATTATACTGTATGGAGGACTATGTGGGGCCCATTATACTGTATGGAGGACTATGTGGGGCCCATTATACTGTATGGAGGACTATGTGGGGCCCATTATACTGTATGGAGGACTATGTGGGGCCCATTATACTGTATGGAGGACTATGTGGGGCTCATTGTTCTGTATGGAGGACTATGTGGGGCTCATTATTCTGTATGGAGGACTATGTGGGGCCCATTATTCTGTATGGGGGACTATGTGGGGCCCATTATACTGTATGGAGGACTATGTAGGGCCATTATTCTGTTTCAAGGACGATGTGGGGCCCATTAAACTGTATGGAGGACTATGTGGGGCCAATATACTGTATGGAGGACTATGTGGGGCCATTATACTGTATGGAGGACTATGTGGGGCCATTATACTGTATGGAGGACTATGTGAGGCCATTAAACTGTATGGAGGACTATGTGGGCCATTATACAGTATGGAGGACTATGTGGGGCCCATTATTCTGTATGGAGGACTATGTGGGGTCATTATTCTGTATGGAGGACTATGTTGGACCATTATACTGTCTGGAGTACTATGTAGGGCCATTATACAGTATGGAGGACTATGTGAGCCCATTATTCTGTATGGAGGACCAGATGGGGCCCATCATACTGTATGGAGGACTATGTGGGCCTATTATTCTGTATGGAGGACCAGATGGGGCCCATCATACTGTATGGAGGACTATGTGGGGCCCATTATACTGTATGGAGGACTATGTCGGGCCCATTATGCTGTATGGAGGACTATGTGGGACCCATTATTCTGTATGGAGGACTATGTGGGGCCCATTATACTGTGTGGAGGATTATGTGGGGCCCATTATTCTGTATGGAGGACTATGTGGGGCCATTATTCTGTATGGAGGACTCTGTGGGGCCCATTGTACTGCATGGAGGACTATGTGGGGCCAATTATTCTGAATGGAGGACTATGTGGGGCTCATTATACTGCATGGAGGACTACGTGGGGCCCACTATTCTGTATGGAGGATTATGTGGGGCCCACTATTCTGTATGGAGGATTATGTAGGGCCCATTATTCTGTATGGAGGACTATGTGGGGCCATTATTCTGTATGGAGGACTATGTGGGGCCCATTATATTGCATGGAGGACTATGTGGGGACATTATTCTGTATGGAGGACTATGTGGGGCCCATTATACTGCATGGTGGACTATGTGGGGTCAATTATTCTGAATGGAGGACTATATGGGGCTCATTATACTGTATGGAGGACTACGTGGGGCCCACTATTCTGTATGGAGGATTTTGTGGGGCCCATTATTCTGTATGGAGAACTATGTGGGGCCCATTACACTGTATGGAGGATTATGTGGGGCCCACTATTCTGTATGGAGGATTTTGTGGGGCCCATTATTCTGTATGGAGGATTATGTGGGGCCCACTATTCTGTATGGAGGATTTTGTGGGGCCCATTATTCTGTATGGAGGACTATGTGGGGCCATTCTACTGTATGGAGGACTATGTGGGGCCCATTATACTGTATGGAGGACTATGTTGTGCCATTATACTGTATGGAGGACTATGTGAAGCCAATTATACTGTATGGAGGACTACATGGGGCCAATTATACTGTATGGAGGACTATGTGGGACTCATCATACTGTATGGAGGACTATGTGGGGCCCATTATTCTGTATGGAGGACTATGTGGGGCCCATTATTCTGTATGGAGGACTTTGTGGGGCCCATTATACTGTGTGGAGGACTATGTGGGGCCCATTGTTCTGTATGGAGACTATATGGGGCCCATTATACTGTATGGAGGACTATGTGGGGCTCATTATTCTGTATTGAGACTATATGGGGCCCATTATACTGTATGGAGGACTATGTGGGGCCCATTATTCTGTATGGAGACTATGTTGGGCCCATTATACTGTATGGAGGACTATGTGGGGCCCATTATTCTGTATGGAGTACTATGTGGGGCCCATTATTCTGTATGGAGGACTATGTGGGGCCATTATTCTGTATGGAGGACTATGTGGGGCCCATTATATTGCATGGAGGACTATGTGGGGACATTATTCTGTATGGAGGACTATGTGGGGCCCATTATTCTGTGTGGAGTACTATGTGGGGCCCATTATACTGTGTGGAGGACTATGTGGGGCTCATTATTCTGTATGGAGACTATATGGGGCCAATTATTCTGAATGGAGGACTATGTGGGGCTCATTATACTGCATGGAGGACTACGTGGGGCCCACTATTCTGTATGGAGGATTATGTGGGGCCCATTATACTGTATGGAGGACTATGTGGGGCCCATTATATTGCATGGAGGACTATGTGGGGACATTATTCTGTATGGAGGACTATGTGGGGCCCATTATACTGCATGGTGGACTATGTGGGGTCAATTATTCTGAATGGAGGACTATATGGGGCTCATTATACTGTATGGAGGACTACGTGGGGCCCACTATACTGTATGGAGGATTTTGTGGGGCCCATTATTCTGTATGGAGGACTATGTGGGGCCCATTATACTGTATGGAGGATTATGTGGGGCCCACTATTCTGTATGGAGGATTTTGTGGGGCCCATTATTCTGTATGGAGGATTATGTGGGGCCCACTATTCTGTATGGAGGATTTTGTGGGGCCCATTATTCTGTATGGAGGACTATGTGGGGCCATTCTACTGTATGGAGGACTATGTGGGGCCCATTATACTGTATGGAGGACTATGTTGTGCCATTATACTGTATGGAGGACTATGTGAAGCCAATTATACTGTATGGAGGACTACATGGGGCCAATTATACTGTATGGAGGACTATGTGGGGCATTATTCTGTATGGAGGACTATGTGCGGCCATTATACTGTATGGAGGACTATGTGGGGCCATTATTCTGTATGGAGGACTGTGTGAGGCCATTATACAGTGTGGAGGACTATGTGGGGCCATTATACTGTATGGAGGACTATGTGGGGCCCATTATTCTGTATGGAGGACTATGTGGGACTCATCATACTGTATGGAGGACTATGTGGGGCCCATTATTCTGTATGGAGGACTATGTGGGGCCCATTATTCTGTATGGAGGACTTTGTGGGGCCCATTATACTGTGTGGAGGACTATGTGGGGCCCATTATTCTGTATGGAGACTATATGGGGCCCATTATACTGTATGGAGGACTATGTGGGGCTCATTATTCTGTATTGAGACTATATGGGGCCCATTATACTGTATGGAGGACTATGTGGGGCCCATTATTCTGTATGGAGACTATGTTGGGCCCATTATACTGTATGGAGGACTATGTGGGGCCCAATTATTCTGTATGGAGGACTCTGTGGGGCCCATTATTCTGTATGGAGGACTATGTGGGACTCATTATACTGTATGGAGGACTATGTGGGGCTCATTATTCTGTATGGAGGACTATGTGGGGCCCATTATTCTGTATGGAGGACTATGTGGGGCCCATTATTCTGTGTGGAGTACTATGTGGGGCCCATTATACTGTGTGGAGGACTATGTGGGGCTCATTATTCTGTATGGAGACTATATGGGGCCCATTATACTGTATGGAGGACTATGTGGGGCCCATTATTCTGTATGGAGACTATGTGGGGCCCATTATACTGTATGGAGGACTATGTGGGGCCCATTATTCTGTATGGAGGACTATGTGGGGCCCATTATACTGTGTGGAGGACTATGTGGGGCTCATTATTCTGTATGGAGACTATATGGGGCCCATTATACTGTATGGAGGACTATGTGGGGCCCATTATTCTGTATGGAGACTATATGGGGCCCATTATTCTGTATGGAGGACTATGTGGGGCCCATTATTCTGTATGGAGGACTATGCGGGGCCCATTATACTGTATGGAGGACTATGTGGGGCCCATTATTCTGTATGGAGGACTATGTGGGGCCCATTATACTGTATGGAGGACTATGTGGGGCCCATTATACTGTATGGAGGACTATGTGGGGCCCATTATTCTGTATGGAGGACTATGTGGGGCCCATTATACTGTGTGGAGGACTATGTGGGGCCCATTATTCTGTATGGAGACTACATGGGGCCCATTATACTGTATGGAGGACTATGTGGGGCTCATTATTCTGTATGGAGACTATATGGGGCCCATTATACTGTATGGAGGACTATGTGGGGCCCATTATTCTGTATGGAGACTATGTGGGGCCCATTATACTGTATGGAGGACTGTGAGTGGGCCCATTATTCTGTATGGAGGACTATGTGGGGCCCATTATACTGTATGGATGACTATGTGGTGCCATTATACTGTATGGAGGACTATGTGGGGCCATTATACTGTATGGAGAACTATGTGGGGCCCATTATACTGTATGGAGTACTATGTGGGGCCATTATTCTGTATGGAGGACTGTGTGAGGCCATTATACATTGTGGAGGACTATGTGGGGCCATTATACTGTATGGAGGACTATGTGGGGCCCATTATTCTGTATGGAAGACTATGTGGGACTCATCATACTGTATGGAGGACTATGTGGGGCCCATTATTCTGTATGGAGGACTATGTGGGGCCCATTATTCTGTATGGAGGACTATGTGGGGCCCATTATACTGTGTGGATGACTATGTGGTGCCATTATACTGTATGGAGGACTATGTGGGGCCATTATACTGTATGGAGAACTATGTGGGGCCCATTATACTGTATGGAGGACTATGTGGGGCCATTATTCTGTATGGAGGACTGTGTGAGGCCATTATACAATGTGGAGGACTATGTGGGGCCATTATACTGTATGGAGGACTATGTGGGGCCCATTATTCTGTATGGAGGACTATGTGGGGCCCATTATTCTGTATGGAGGACTATGTGGGGCCCATTATACTGTGTGGAGGACTATGTGGGGCCCATTATTCTGTATGGAGACTATATGGGGTCCATTATACTGTATGGAGGACTATGTGGGGCTCATTATTCTGTATGGAGACTATATGGGGCCCATTGTACTGTATGGAGGACTATGTGGGGCCCATTATTCTGTATGGAGACTATGTGGGGCTCATTATACTGTATGGAGGACTATGTGGGGCCCATTATTCTGTATGGAGGACTATGTGGGGCCCATTATTCTGTATGGAGGACTATGTGGGACTCATTATACTGTATGGAGGACTATGTGGGGCTCATTATTCTGTATGGAGGACTATGTGGGGCCCATTATTCTGTATGGAGGACTATGTGGGGCCCATTATTCTGTATGGAGGACTTTGTGAGGCCCATTATACTGTGTGGAGGACTATGTGGAGCTCATTATTCTGTATGGAGACTATATGGGGCCCATTATACTGTATGAAGGACTATGTGGGGCCCATTATTCTGTATGGAGACTATGTGGGGCCCATTATTCTGTATGGAGGACTATGTGGGGCCCATTATTCTGTATGGAGGACTATGTGGGGCCCATTATACTGTATGGAGGACTATGTGGGGCCCATTATACTGTATGGAGGACTATGTGGGGCCCATTATACTGTATGGAGGACTATGTGGGGCCCATTATTCTGTATGGAGGACTATGTGGGGCCCATTATTCTGTATGGAGGACTATGTGGGACTCATTATTCTGTATGGAGACTATATGGGGCCCATTATACTGTATGGAGGACTATGTGGGGCCCATTATTCTGTATGGAGGACTATGTGGGGCCCATTATTCTGTATGGAGGACTATGTGGGGCCCATTATTCTGTATGGAGGACTATGTGGGGCCCATTATTCTGTATGGAGGACTATGTGGGACTCATTATACTGTATGGAGGACTATGTGGGGCCCATTATTCTGTATGGAGGACTATGTAGGGCCCATTATTCTGTATGGAGGACTATGTGGGGGCCATTATTCTGTATGGAGGACTATGTGGGGCTCATTATTCTGTTTGGAGACTATATGGGGCCCACTATACTGTATGGAGGACTATGTGCGGTCCATTATACTGAATGGAGGACTATGTGGGGCTCATTATTCTATGTGGAGGACTATATGGGGCCCATTATACTGTATGGAGGACTATGTGGGGCCCATTATACTGTATGGAGGACTATGTGGGGCCCATTATACTGAATGGAGGACTATGTGGGGCTCATTATTCTATATGGAGGACTATGTGGGGCCATTATACTGTATGGAGACTATGTGGGGCCCATTATACTGTATGAGGACTATGTGGGGCCATTATTCTGGATGGAGGACTATGTGGGGCCCATTATACTGTATGGAGGACTATGTGGGGCCCATTATACTGTATGAGGAGTATGTGGGGCCATTATTCTGGATGGAGGAGTATGTGGGGCCCATTATACTGTATGGAGGATTATGTGGGGCCCATTATACTGTATGAGGACTATGTGGGGCCATTATTCTGGATGGAGGACTATGTGGGGCCCATTATACTGTATGGAGGACTATGTGGGGTCCGTTATACTGTATGGAGGACTATGTGGAGCCCATTATTCTGTATGGAGGACTATGTGAGGCCCATTATACTGTATGGAGGACTATGTGGGGTCCGTTATACTGTATGGAGGACTATGTGGGGCCCATTATTCTGTATGGAGGACTATGTGAGGCCCATTATACTGTATGGAGGACTATGTGGGGCCATTATACTGTATGAGGACTATGTGGGGCCATTATTCTGGATGGAGGACTATGTGGGGCCCATTATACTGTATAGAGGACTGTACTGTCTAAAATGCAAACTTTTGAATCCCCCCCAGGACACGCACTGTAATGTAAGTAGTAAGTGAAATCTTCGGCACTGTACTATATATATATTTCTCTGCGGTTTCTGTGCATCATGAATCGTGGTATGTGTTATAGGGGCCCACAGAGACTCGTTCGCCCGGGCCCCATGAGTACCTGGAGCCGGCCCTGTCTATGGGGCTACAATCAGCTATTACCCTCAGTCCTATAGATAATGAATGGAGCAGAGGACATGCGTGCTCACCTCGGTTCCATTTAGAACAAGGTTTCAAAGCCCTTTTCTTGGGATTCCAGAAACCTGATCTTGGGATCGTTGGGAGTCATAGCGGTCAGTACCTAGTGATCAACAAGCCATCCCTATCATCAGGATAGGAAATTACTTTTTTTTTTTTTTTAATAATCCTTGAATTTTTTTGCAAAAAAACTTTTCATGTTATACCAGTTATTACCACTAGATGGCCCTATAGCTACAAGGCAAAGAGACATAGGCTCAATGTAACCTACTGTAAATCGGTAAATATTCATATCCCCCTTGTGACTAGGACCCTACATACAGTATCGTGCCCGGATCCCCCCACTGCACAGGCAGCCGGGACTAGTGGCATCAAGGTGCAAAGTGGGCGTCACAATGGCTTTATACTGATATTAAATAGGTTGTGTATGACAGTATTATGTTGGCATTATATGGCAGAATTCTATCAACTCTTTAAGGGAATATTATATGGACACTGTTTATTATTTCAGCACTATGTGGTGAATATATACAGGGTGTATATGATGGTAATCTATCGGCACCATATGGCGGTGATATATTGATTACATAGTGATATTAAATAGGCTTTATTATGTTGGCACTATATGACAGCATTATGGAGGTTCTTTAAGGGAGTATTACATGGTCACTGCTTATCATTTGGGCATTAGACATGGACTTTATATAAGTTGTATATTGCGGTACAATCTTGGCACTATATGGCAGCATTATGTGGGTTCATTTACGGAAGATTAACTGAATACCACTTATTATTTAGGTACCACATAGTGAAATGCTGCGGCTTGTATGTGGCAGTAGTATCTTGTCACTATATGGCAGTATTATGCTGGTTATGTAGTTATATTAAATCGGTTGTGTATGGCAATATTACATTGGCTACATTGTACTAATAAATAGGTTGTATGTGTCAGTATTATATTGCCACTGTATGGCAGCATTATGTGAGCTCTTTATTGTAGTATTGTTTGGATAAATCGAATTATTTGAGCATTTAGCATAAGAATCATATGGATAGTATATTGTCGTAAACTCTTAGCACTCTATGGCAGTATTATGTGGGCACTTTTTGGAAGTATTACTGGGATACTATTTACTATCTAGGCACTATGTAGTGAAATTATTTCAGTTGCATATAGCTATTATAAAATTATTACGTTGGCTACATAGTGATATTAAATTGTCAGCATATGTCATTATTATGTTGGCACTACATGGCAGCATTATGTGGAATCTTAAAGAGAGGATTATTTGGATACTTATTATTTTGGCATTACAAGTGGAAATTAGATGAGTTGTATATTGGCACTATATGGCTCCTTAATAGAGTAAAATATGGATCCTGCATATAATTTGGGCACCATGTAGTGAATTTATATGAGTGGTATATGGCAGTAATGTACTGGCATTGTTATCTTGATATTAGATAGGTTGTACATGGCAGTATCACATTGCCGCTATATGCAACATTATGAGGACTCTTTAAGAAAGTATTATTTTGATATTGCTTATTATTTTAGCATTACACATGGAAATAAGATGAGTTATATATTGTGGTAGAATTGTGGCACTATATGGCAGAATTATATGGGCTCCTTAAGCGAGTATAATATGAATACTGCTTATTATTTGGGCACCATGTAGTGAATTTTTATGAGTTGTATGTGGCGGTAATATACTGGAATTGTTATTTTGGCTACATAATTACATTAGATAGGTCGTATATGGCAGTATTATGTTGGCACGATATGGCAATGTGATGTGGACTCTTGAAGGGAGTATTATTTGGACACCACTTGTTATTGGGGCATTACATACTGAATGTCTATGGATTACATATGAAGGTTTTGGCACTATATGGCAGTAATATGTTGACTTAAGTTGCTAAAAATGAAAATTACTCAAATAGTAGTGGGGTGTCTACTTTGCTGATTGCCTAGAGCTGTATTTTTTTTTATAAAACCTGTCCTGCCTGTTATATAACATTGACACCACTGGGCCTATAACTGAGCGAACGGCACCAGGATATAGGACGTGACCGTACACAATCGCAATACGTTCTATAATCAGCGTCCCGTGTTACAATGTGACCTGATTATCGAGGTATTTATTCTTACGACATTTTTTTATTACCGCATAGATGCAGACATTTCCCTTCCCAGTCACGGTGACTCAGTCGCACAGATATGTGGAATCCTCATCATGGAAAAGTTCAGGGATGATTAGGAAAGAAATTAATATTTCCCTACACATCTACAGGACAGAACTGCCTCAATATATAGTATATAGCCCATATATTATACAGGTCAACCATATAGTATACAGCAGTGCCCATAAATTATCCAGATCAACCCATACAATATACAGCAGTGCCCATAAATTATCCAGATCAACTCATACACTATACAGCAGTGCCCATAAATTATCCAGATGAACCCATACAGTATACAGCAATGCCCATAAATTATCCAGATCAATCCATACAATATACACCAGTGCCAATATATTATCAAGATCAACCCATACAGTATACAGCAGTGCCCATAAATTATCCAGATGAACCTGTCAAGGTAAAATATATATATTCTAGAAAATCAATTAGTTTCTTTTAATAGATTACCTAGTCAGTGTGAATTAATATAGAGATGATGGAATAATCTATGTGTATGTATGCAAATGTGTATATGCACATGGATTATGTTAATAGCTAATGAATATATAGCTAACAGCTTCTGTTCTAATTTGTAGACACGAACTAAATGATTTCCTGGGAATGACGTATGCATGTGCATGGCTGATAAAAGAGAGATTCATGTTGAGTTGGCAAAGATGGCGCTGAGAGGCAAACTCACCCCCTCCCATCAGAATTCCTAAGGCGTGACTGAGGTCAAAAGATACATGGACGAACAAATTACAGCTGCCGAGTTATCAGAAAAGAGCAATCAATTTTACTAATCCCACCTAGAAGTAGAATACTATATAACCCCATGTCTACGTAATAAAGTATGCCATTTGCGTGGTTCAGTCTCCGAGTGAAGTTTTTCAACCAGATTAGCAGATTTGGTTAATTAGCTTCTCTGCATGCACACGGACATCTTTAATTTGTAGGAGAGCAGTTACCTAGTGTATCTTAAATTGGTGAAATCTCCACAAATGGTGCCGTGACTTGGATCACACTCGAAAGGAACTCAAGGTCTCGGGGTACCCATCACCGGACCACCTACGGATGAGCTGGGACAGCTCAAAGCGAGAGCCTGATCAACTCTCATCACTGAATACGGTAAGTCTGCAGATTTAATGAATCCGTAGTACTTACTCATATTTTGAGCATTCTCTGGTGAGTTTGTGGTGTTTAGATTGGCCCTTAGGGACAGCCCCGTGCGACTGAACGGGTCCCCGTTGTGTGATTCCACACAACTGTGGTTGTGATTCCACTGCTCTGTGGTGTTTTAGGCGTCCCATCCGATTAGAACGATATTTGTACGCAGGGGCGTACACGTATACACTTGAGAATTTAGGAAAATGTCTTTGTTTATAACGCGGGCACGCAGGAGTGACGTTGTTGCTGATAAGTCGTGTATTAAGTCGTCATTAGGATGCTGGTGCGCGGGGCAGACCAATCCTCTATTAAGTCGTGTATTAAGTCGTGGGACACGCGGTGAGTGAAGTTACTGATAAGTCGTGTATTAAGACGTCATTGGGACGCGGACACGCGGGGTTAACCAATCCTCCATTAAGTCGTGGAATACGCAGGGAGTGAAGTTACTGATATGTCGTGTATTAAGACGTCATTAGGACGCAGGCACACGGGGTTAACCAATCCTCTATTAAGACGTGGAATACGCGGGGAGCCAACTGCATCATTAAGTCGTATATTAAGACGTCACTAGGACACGGGTGCGTGGAGTGTTCAGTGCTTCATTAAGTCGTAAAGAATCAATTCAGTGCTTGGTAGGGAGTGTAGAGACATGTTACAATTCTGCTTGTGTATCAGCTGCCTGGTCTGATCATATGTCTAAGGTGATGGGACGCCTGGAGCCAAAATCATGAAAAAACTAAAGACATTGTTTGTGTCGCAGGGGTCGCTCGATCAGGAGCGACAGGACCCCAAAGATATAGTTGCTAGAAGAGAAGGAAGGAAATATGTAGAGAAAACCAAAAGAGTAATGTCATTGTGTGGGTTGTACCCGGGGGGAAGATTACAGTACGAGATGTTGAATGCAGCAATTTGTGAAAATGGGAAAACTGGAAGATAATGAGCTGTTGCAAAGTGCATACATGTGGAAAAAGACTGCGCTGAGTTTAACGAAAGAAGGGAAAAAGTATGTGCAGAAACTTAAACAGTTAACTAAAATATGCAAGCTACCAGATAAGGGCCCGTTACAGCCGCTAGAGTGGCAAAAGAGAAAGGGCAAGCTAGAAGATAAAGGATTGTTACAAACAGCCTTGGCTTGGTATAGAACAGCAGAGAATTTGTCAAAAGGAGGGTGGGTGGAGGAAGAAAATACAGACAATAAGGGAAAGACGCCATGTTATGTGTATTACAAAGATACTGCTCTCCAGCCACTGCCCAATAATAGCAGATGGGGGGGATAGACCTGTAAAAATTGCAGTCAGCAGAATCCTGATAATAGAGACACTTGTCTTGCATGTGGGGTACCACGTCTCAGACCTCACACTGTTCCTCCCCTCCCCACCATGCCTCTGCCACCGCCCTATAAAGGCGGTGCAATGAATTGTTGGGGGTGTTCTAATTGTGGCCAGCAGAATCCATTGTCAGCAGATTATTGTGTTGCATGTCACGCGCCCCGTCCAGGAGGCCCACCCCTTGCTACTATCCAAGCCACTCCTAGTGCCCCATCCTCATCTGTTGTACCTATGTCCACCCAAAGTTTCAACCCTTCCTGCAGCGGCCATGTTGCTACACCCATTGCATCACCTCCTGCCTCTGACAAGATGTCCTTTTCGGTGGCAGCCTTCTGGCGCACTCTTCCTGTAGTGTGCTTCCTTCCGGTGGCGGCCATCTTGGTGCACCCGGAATCCAGGCCACAATACCCACTACACCCGGAACATCAACAGCAACATTTACTGCTATATCAGTGTGTCCGGTTGTCACTCCGGATAGTGCGTACTATGTCCCAAAAGACTATGTCCCTCTCTATCCTCATTTGCCCAGCGAAACTCTATTTAATAGTCCGGAGTTCCGGAAGGCCCTTAACCGAAGGAGAAATACTATTGAACCGGAGGAGCCGTGGGATGAAGAGGCGGCAGCACCACCACCACCATCAGCGTCCACACCAATAAGCGATCCAGAAGGTAAACCGGCTCGTGTGACATTTCATACACCAGTATCAGAATTCCCTCCAGATCAGGAGGATTCCTGTGCTACCCTTTCAGATGAACACCCACAGGTGTGGAAACCATTGACAGAAAGAATGATTTGGAAGTTATCAACGGTACTAACAGCAGGTCAGGGGGATCTGGTAACACAGCGGGTGGATGCAATAGTTAATGCAGCAAACCCTAGATTACAACATAGGGGAGGAGTGGCTAAGACTATTGTGCAAGCCGGAGGTAATGCTATTCAGGAAGACTGTAACAGCATTGTACATTCTTCAGGACCAGTCGAGGCAACAGACCTGGTAGCCACCAGACCAGGGAGATTACTGATGCGCCCAGGGGGATACGGGGGATACTCGGTACCCGGGCCTTGACGTTCTGTGGGATGTCTCGGCGGTCGGCTCCCGGGCCCGTACCCTGGGGTCACTCTTTAAAAGGGGTTTTGTTAACAGTTTTGTCTTGTGACGCCACCTGTGGCTCCTGGTAATGGGAACCAGCGCTGCTGCAGACCTCCGGGGGTGATGGGATGGCAGCTGGGATGTTTCTGCTCCCCACAGGCGGAGCGGGCCCCCCGGGGCAGGGTTGATGAAAGGGATGCAGATGGTGATGCTGGGCGTTGCAGTGCAGGGGCGGTAGCATGGTAGAAATAACGGACAGAAACAGTGGAGTGCAGTCATCCGAGTTTACTCACAGTTCTTTATGTTCCTCAGGTACACTGTCCAGGTGTCAGCCTTCCGCATCGCACTACGTTTGCCAGGCAGGGGTTCAGCACTCCCTCAAGTATATCAGAAGCACTTAACGGGACCCCCTTTCTTCATGTTCCTACCTTAGCCGACTTCCCGCGCTGGGTCTTCTCCCTACTGCCCTGCGCCACGCCACACAAAGTCCCAATCGGGTACTCTGAGATCCCTCTGGGCAACTTGGAGTTCCCGGACCTACTTGGTGCCCTTCAAGGCGGCTTAGGTGCTGTTGTGGCAACTGTACCATGAAAGTGCAGAAGCCTCCGGTTTTCCAGCCAAGACCTGGAGTAACTCGGTTAGCCCAGGGACCGGTTCCCTTCTTGCGGCCTGATCCCTCTGACACTTGGCAGATTCAGGCGTATGGTTGCCGTCCTGCACTCGCCGTATCCCCTGGGACCTCTTCTGTTCCTGGAGCCTTCCTCCCTGACTCCCCTCTCACTCCTGGGCCTCTCTTACTAGGCCCCACACTGGAGCAGAGCTCCTAAAGAGACTCTGCTCCCCTACTCTCCTCCTCTCTTACTACTCACTGACCAACTACCCACTCTAAGATGGCTTCTTATATATATATATATATATATTCTCTAAGTGCTCCCCTGTTCTGCATCCTCCACCCACACCCACTACTGGTTCCCCCCACTCCAGCCAGGGACAGGGCAGCAGAAGAAGTGCATGTTGCCCTTCCAGCCGGCCTGGAGTAGTGTAGTGTTGAATGCAGGTGTTGGGGTCCCGGGCAGCACTCCCTCCTTACCTGAGAGAAGGAGATGCCACACCTCTGGGTGAGGTGCAGTACCTCTGTGGCGACTGAACCCTCAGGGGCGCCACATTACCATGAAGGCTTATCATTCATGCAGTAGGTCCAGGGTATGATGAAGATCATCATGATCAGTGTGTGTCACAACTTAGAGCTACAATCAACAATATTCTGAACTATGTTGGAACAAGGAACCTTACTTCTATTGCTCTTCCTGTTATAAGTTCTGGAATGTATGGATTTCCTATGCAAGCCTGTGCCCAAGCCATAGTCCAAGCGGGAGTATAGAAGATTAACTATGTTGGAGGAGATAAGACTAATCAGCATTGACTATCATAAATCTCAAATTCTCACCGGAGCTGTGGAAAGTGTCACAGCTAGATCAGACTCACTTAGCCGCCAGATGACCTCAGAAGATAACCCGAATGAACTATTTCCTGGGCAAACTAACTCACCTCCTGTTGCTATGTTGCCAGTATCTCCTTCAACATCTTCTCAGTCAGAATCTCCAGTGCCAGATTACCATAATAGATATGTGGCATTCACACCTTCGCAAGTTTATCGAGTGATTAGACAACTACCTGACCAAGACAGACACCATATGGCGTTCTACAGAAGAATCAGACAAATTCAACAAACTTATTCAGCCACTTGGAAAGATCTTCATGAAATCACTAGCATTAAAGCGGGAGATGCCTTCTGGACAATAATTCAAGTAGCTCTGAATGACAGCCAAGTGACAGACAAGGAGACTTACCAATCAGGAGGAGCTTTTTGTCAACAACTTCAGCAATGGGCAGAGGAGCAGCTCACAGACTCATCTACGAGTGTATCGGACTGTACTCAAGAATTGGGAGAATGTCGAAAAATTTTACACCAGAATCTATACTCTGTTCAAGGATCAAGGGTTCGATGAAGGTCAGAGGATCCAACAGAATCTGCTAGTCACTTCATTTGTTAGGGCACTCAGAGAGGAAATCTCAGCGAAGCTTACAGACTCCAGACCAGAATATGTGGGCATTTCCCAGCGAAAGGTACTCCTCATTGCTAAAGTTATAGAGAAACAAATGTACAGAGGACCGAGTTTAAGACTAAGGGAACCAATCTCTTACCGGGTCATTTCAGAAGAGGATGTCCAGAGAAAAGAGGGGATCCTTTCTATGGCTCAATGCCACTCTTCTACAACCTGCAATTTAAAAGAAGAGATTCTCCATGCTACCAAGGGAATCCATGGTACTCCCGCCAAGATTATAGACAGCCATCACGGCAGCCACCACAGAGAGAGTATGAGACAACGCCAAGAGAACCTGTGCAGAATTACAGAGACCAGCCACCGCAACAGATGTACCAAAATAACAGGGACCCACCACGCCGGTTTGCGGGGGAAGACCAGAATTACCCCGCATAGGACAGTGGCAAACCCGTGCTCACCTTGACCTCAGTTGAAAATGCCCCCACTAAATCTGGACTGATTTCTACTGTCAAAATTGATGTAAAGGACAGAACTTTACCTTTCCTAGTAGACATGGGTGCAGCCAGATCAGTAATACGGTCAAGAGATTTACCCTATGAATCGCTTATATCTGATGATTTCCTTTCATGTGTGGGAGTGGATGGAAAACCACACTCATCCCGACTAACATTTCCATTGCCTATTGGGAAAGAACTGAAGCTCCTGGCCAGATTGCTCGTTTCAGACACCTGCCCGCTTAATTTGATGGGAGCAGATCTACTCCAGAAGTTAAATGCTCAGATATCATATGATGAGAATGGAATGCATCTAGATGTCTCTACTCCGTTATCATTAGAGGAACAAACAAAGGTATATGCCCTCCCATTGTGTGTCATCCAATTTGCCACAACAACCGCCATACCACAACATTATCTTGACTGCATACCACCTGAACTCTGGTCTCAAGGTCCTGATGATATTGGCCGGCTGCCTGTCCCGCCAGTCCAAGTTTTCCTGAAAGAAGGTGCATGGATTCCGAGACTCCCACAGTACCCACTGAAAGCAGTCCAAGAAGAGTCATTAGATGCCCAGATCCAAGAATTACTCAAGAAAGGAGCATTAATTCCCTGTGTCTCTCCTGCTAATACTCCATTGTTTCCAGTGAAGAAGAAAACTGCAAGAGGAGAAACGGATAAATTCAGGATGGTGCAAGATCTGAGAGCTGTGAATGCAGTTACAATCCTGCAGACCCCAGTGGTGCCAAATCCACATATATTACTCAGTGACATTGCCCCTGAGGCAACGCATTTTACAGTAATCGACTTGGCAAACGCCTTCTTCAGTGTGCCTCTGCATCCAGACTGTCAGTATCTTTTTGCTTTTACACACAGAGGAGTACAGTACACCTGGACCGTTATGCCTCAAGGAGCTCAGAACTGCCTCATCACTTCACACTGGCCTTAACTACCTGTCTCCAACCCTGGAAGAGTGAGAACCCTGAAGTCACATTGATACAATATGTCGATGATCTACTCCTCTGTTGTCCCAGTGACCAAACTTGCCACAGATTCAGCTATTCTTTGCTCCAATTTCTGGCCACCATCGGATGCAAAGTTACTCTGCGAAAGCTACAATGGTGTTGTACCAAAGTTGTGTTTTTGGGTCATTGCATATCCCAAGGTACCAAGCATCTCACTGAAGAGCGGAAACCTGCCATCCGTGACATCCCATACCCGAGAACTGTCAAACAACTCCAAGCTTTCCTGGGAATGGTCACATACTGCAAGCAGTGGATCCCTAACGCGTCAGCTCTCATGCAACCTCTATATGATCGGGTCCACTCTTTTGAGCTTGACCTGCATTTTGACCAAGAAGCTGAAGATGCAATGGACCAGTTGAAAGAACTCATCATTTCAGCCCCTGCACTGGGGATTCCCAACTATGAATTTCCATTCTTTCTATTTGTCTCTGAAGCGTGTGGCCATGCCTCAGAAGTTCTGGCACAAAAACATGGAGGCCACATGAGACCCATCGGATATTATTCCAGTAAATTGGATCCAGAGGCTCAAACAGCTCCAACATGTCTCAAAGCAGTGCTGGCAGCTACAGAACTCCTCCACAGAACAGCAGATGTTGTACTTGGTCATCCTACAACTATACTGGCCCCTCATGATTTGAAAGCTATCCTTGCACAAACCCAGCACAACCATCTATCTATGCAACATCGTGTCAGAATCCAATGTGAGCTCCTTTTACCAGAAAATATAGCTCTTCGGCGATGTACTGTCTGGAACCCCTCCACTCTGCTTCATCTGTCAAGGGGGGACAGCTCTGAAGACTTAGGGGGGTCCTCAGAAGACCATGAATACCCTGATTCGAGTGACCATGATTGCCTTGATGTCATGAAGGCAGAAACCTCTTACCTACCTACTGTCTCTGAGCAGCCACTGCCTGAAGCGGATCTGATACTGTATACTGACGGGTCCAGATACGCAGATGAATATGGAACTTACCATACTGGGTATGCGGTGGTGTCCCCACCAACGGTTGTTTCCGCTACACCACTGCTATCTTATATGTCAGTTCAAGAGGCCGAACTTTATGCTCTGACCGAAGCCTGCAAGTGCGCAGAGAGTCGAGTGGCCTATATCTACATGGACTCGAGGTACGCATTCGGGATTGCCCACGACTTTGGCCTGATAAGGGCCCTGAGGGGCTACAAGACAGCCAGTGGAGCTACAATCTGGAATACAGCAGTAGTGAGAAGTCTGCTAGAAGCTCTGAAGTTACCTAGGCAAGTGGCTGTGATCAAAATTAAGGCTCATGGGAAACTGAATTCACAGAAAGCCAAGGGGAATCATCTGGCTGACATTACAGCAAAAGCAGCAGCTATGGAACCAATATTTCCAGAGGAAGCAGAGGTGTCGGGGGGTACGGAGGTGTTTGTGCTCACCAGAAGTCAGAGACAACGAGGGGATGAGGAAGAAACGGGAATGAGAAATTTGGGGTTGGAAGAAGAAGAGAAGGAAGATGAAGAGGAGCAAAGACTGGAAGAGAATCAGACACACAGGACTTAAGTGGACCAGCAGAATGCGGTAACGGAAGAAGAAAAACAAGGATGGATCGGACGGGGAGGAACATTTTGTAATGACGGAATCTGGAGAGTGGGAAGAAGAATATGTCTGCCAAGAGCACTGTATCCTGCAGTGGTTCAGTGGGCTCATGGAAAGGTACATAGAGAGAAGAATCAGATGATTTCAGCTATCAATAAACTCTATATTGCACCCGAGATCTCAGCTCTTGCTACAAACTATACTACGAGCTGTGAGATTTGTAACACTTGTAATCCCGGAAGAACAGAACATGTGCCAAAGAAGAAGCTGGCAAAGTTACAGTATCCTTTCCAGAGAATCCAAATTGATCATATGCAATTACCCAAGAGTGGAAGATATGAATATGTTCTGGTGGTGGTGGATATGTTTTCTGGCTGGACAGAAGCACACCTAGTAGCCAACATGACTGCTAGAACTACAGTGAAAAGGCTTTTGGCAGAACTTATCTGTAGATTCGGGATTCAAGAAGTGATTGAAAGTGATCAAGGACCCGCCTTCACTGCAGAAGTTACCAAATCAATCTGGGAGTTGATCCTTAAAGTAACGGGAAAGTTGAAAGGATGAATGGCACTTTAAAAAACAAAATTCTTAAAGCCAGTAAAGAATTGCCACTTCCATGGCCGGAGGTGCTGCCTATTTCTCTATACTCAGTCCGAAATACCCCGAGACAACCCACAGGGCTCACATCATATGAGATCTTGTTTGGGGGCCACCTAGAATGGGTCAATATTACCCACAGCAGCTTAGTTCAGGGAATGACAAGCTTGTGAATTTTGTTGTTGGACTTGCTAAAGAGTTAAAACTAACACATGCTCTAGTGTACTCTTCTATTCCAGACTCAGATCTTGAACCAGGTACTCACAGCATCCAGCCTGGAGATTTTGTCTGGATAAAGAATCACGTGCGAGGCACACTGGATGCCAGATTTGAAGGGCCCTACCAAGTGTTGCTTACATCACCTACAGCTGTGAAGGTCAAAGGCCGAACATCATGGGTCCACACATCCCATTGCAAAAAGGCGGTATCAGACCCACAACCCTGATGTTCCTTTGTCTGATGACAGTAGCTGGGGGGGAAGCATTTCATAGAATCATAGAATCATAGAATCATAGAATGGTAGAGTTGGAAGGGACCTCCTGGGTCATCTGGTCCAACCCCCTGCTCAAAGCAGGATTCACTAGATCATCTCAGACAGATGTCTGTCCAGCCTCTGTTTGAAGACGTCCATTGAAGGGGAACTCACCACCTCTCGTGGCAGCCTGTTCCACTCATTAATCACCCTAACTGTCAAAAAGTTTTTTCTAATATCTAATCTGTGTCTCCTCCCATTTAGTTTCATCCCATTGCTTCTAGTCTTTCCTTGTGCAAATGAGAATAAAGATGATCCTTCTACAATGTGACAGCCCTTGACATATTTGTAGACAGCTATTAAGTCTCCTCTCAGTCTTCTTTTTTGCAAGCTAAACATTCCCAAATCCTGCAACCGTTTCTCATAGGACATGGTTTGCAGACCAGTCACCATTCTGGTCGCTCTTCTCTGAACTTGCTCCAGTTTGTCTATGTCTTTTTTAAAATGTGGTGCCCAAAACTGTACACAGTATTCCAGATGAGGTCTGACCAAAGAGGAATAAAGACCGATAATGACTTCACGTGATCTAGACTGTATGCTTCTGTTAATACATCCCAGAATTGTATTTGCCTTTTTTGCTGCTGCATCACACTGTTGACTCATGTTCAGTCTATGATCTATTAGTATACCTAAGTCTTTTTCACATGTACTGTTGCTTAGCTCTATTCCTCCCATTCTGTATATGCTTTTTTCATTTTTATTGCCCAGATGTAGTACTTTGCATTTTTCCCTGTTAAAAACCATTCTGTTGGTTGCTGCCCACTGCTCCAGTTTATTTAGGTCTTTTTGAATCCTCTCTCTCTCTTCTCTAGTATTAGCTATCCCTCCTAGCTTTGTGTCATCAGCAAATTTAATCAGTTTACCCTCAATTCCTTCATCTAAATCATTGATAAAGATGTTGAACAATACAGGTCCCAGGACGGAGCCCTGTGGTACCCCACTTGAGACATTCATCCAGCTGGATGTGAAGCCATTTACAACCACCCTTTGAGTCCGATCACTAAGCCAGTTATGAATCCACCTAACAGTTGCCTGGTCCATTGCATACTTGGTCATTTTGTCAATAAGGATGGTGTGAGATACTTTGTCAAATGCTTTGCTGAAGTCAAGATATACTATATCTACAGCATTTCCCTGATCCACCCAGTCAGTGATTCTGTCATAGAAGGAAATTAAGTTAGTCTGACAAGACTTGTTAGTTACAAACCCATGCTGACTCTGGTTAATCACTTCATTCTTATCCATGTACTTACATACATGTTGTTTAATAATTTGTTCAAAGATCTTTCCTGGTATAGAAGTCAGACTCACCGGCCTATAGTTCCCTGGGTCCACCTTCTTCCCGTTTTTGAAGATAGGAACAACATTTGCTCTTCTCCAGTCTTCTGGGACTTCTCCTGTTCTCCAAGAATTTTCAAAGATTATGGAGAGTGGTTCTAAAATTTCTTCTACGATCTCCTTCAGTACTCTGGGGTGTAATTCATCTGGACCTGGAGACTTGAACTCATTTATGTTAGCTAAATATTCCCTCACAATCTTTCTGTTTACAGATAACTTGGATTCCTCTATTCCTTTAAAAGGACAGTGAAGATCAGTTGATGTTACATTTTCTTTCTGAGAGAAAACAGATGCAAAATAGGAATTAAAAAGTTCGGCCTTCTCAACATCCTCTCTTACCATTTCTCCATTTTCATCCTGTAAAAATCCTATAGCATCTTTGACTTTTCTTTTACTTTTGACATACCCCCAAAATCCTTTTTTATTGCTTTTGACATCTCTTGCAAGCCTTAATTCATTGTCAGCTTTAGCTAACCTGATACGTGCCCTGCAGGATCTGCAGACTGCATTATAATCTTCTTTAGATATGCCTCCCTCTTTCCATTTAATAAACATTTCTTTCTTTCTTTTTAGCATGTGTTTAAGTTCTGTGTTCATCCATCCTGGTTTCCTTAAATGCTTCCCATTCTTCCTACTTTTCGGGATTGTTAACGATTGTGCTTTGAGAATCTCATTTTTAAAAATTTCCCATCCTTCCTGGACATTTTTGTCCTTAAGGACATCCAGCCATTGGATCCCTCCTATTCTCTTTCTGAGTCTCTTAAAATCTGCCTTTCTAAAATCTAACCTTGAAGTTTGAGTCTTCACATGTCTTCCTCCTCTAGTTATCCAAAATTCTATAATAGCATGATCGCTGCCTCCTAGGGTCCCAGCCACCTTTACCTCCTCAACCATTTCCTCCCTGTTTATAAGGATTAGATCCAAAGTAGCAGATCCCCTTGTTTTCTCCCCTACCTTTTGGAAGATAAAGTTGTCAGCAAGAGAGGATAAGAATTTGCTTGACCTGTTAGTTTTACTTGAGAGAGATTCCCAACAAATGTCTGGATAGTTGAAATCTCCCATGACCACTACGTCATATTTTTTGGAGAACTTGGTCATTTGATACATAAAGAGTTCATCCATATCTTCAGCTTGCCCAGGTGGCCTGTAGTAAATGCCTACAATGGTGTCCTTTCCGTTGTTCTCTCCTTGTATTCTTACCCAAACAGTTTCCACAGAACTCCCAGTCTCTGAAGCTTCAATCTCTGTGCAGATATACGCTTTTCTAACATACAATGCAACACCTCCTCCTCGTTTATCAAGTCTGTTTCTTGCAAATAAGTTGTATCCTTTTAGCCTTTTATTCCAATCATGTGTATCGTCCCACCAAGTTTCAGTGATTCCAATGACATCATATTTCTTTTCCTGCATTAGTAGTTCCAATTCTCCTTGTTTGTTGCCCATGCTTTGTGCATTTGTATAAAAACATTTTAGTTTGTGATTGGTTTCTCTTCCTCCCATATTTTTATTATTTAAATTGTTTTGTCTTTGTTCTTCCTTTCCACTTCCAGTAGCAGAGATCTCAATAGTATTTGTCTGCTGTATGGCTTTTTCTGGCCTTTTGCTTCCCTTCCCACATTGTTCTAGTTTAAAGCTTTTCTGATGAGTGTAGCAAGGCGACTTCCAAATACATGTTTTCCAGTCTTCGTAAGGTGCACCCCATCTCTAGCAAGTAGTCCATCGTATAGGTAATTCATTCCGTGATCCAGAAATCCAAATCCTTGTTGACGGCACCATCGACGTAGCCAGTTGTTCACCTGTAGAATCTTATTCCACCTCATTGTTCCATGGCCATCCACTGGGAGGATGGATGAGAAGACCACCTGCGCTCCCAATTCTTTCACTTTCTTGCCTAAGTCTTCAAAGTCACTGCAGATGGTTTCCAGGTCCTTTCTTGCGGTGTCATTTGTCCCCACATGTATTAGCAGGAATGGGTAGTGATCTGTAGGTCTGAAGAGTCTTGATATCCTGTCAGACACATCTTTAATTTTTGCTCCTGGAAGACAGCACATTTCTCTTGAGGTTATGTCTGGTCTGCAGATAGCGGCCTCTGTTCCTCTTAACAGGGAATCCCCCATGACCACCACTCTCCGTTTTTTCTTCACAACATTCTTCTTTCTCCATCCAGGAGGATTCTGAGGGCTTACAAGGTTATTCATTGCTGGCAAAGTCTTATTTTGCTGTATTTCTTCATGGTTCTCCTGCGTGAGAGCCTGGTACTGGTTCCTGAGCAGTATGGGTGCTGACTGCCTCTCGATCCTCCTGCTTCTGTGGGTCACATGCTTCCATTCCATTTGTTATGGTAACACGTGCATTCCAAACAATTATTATTAAAGAGAATGATATTCCAGTTTTCTAGTACAACACTTCCTTGAATGTGGTGACATGAAGATTAGGATTAGACAGGAGGGCAAATAGACTGGTGAATGTGACATAACTAAAGCAATAATGTTGGTTTACCCTATATCTGAGCCCCAGGAATCCAAAGAGGAAATAAAGGCTGCGTTTGCAGGCACATACAGGGCCAAGAGAGAAGTTAATCCCAAAGGCAGTTTTGACCCACATATACAGTACAGACCAAAAGTTTGGACACACCTTCTCATTTAAAGATTTTTCTGTATTTTCATGACTGTGAAAATTGTACATTCACACTGAAGGCATCAAAACTATGAATTAACACATGTGGAATTATATACTTAACAAAAAAGTGTGAAACAACTGAAAATATGTCTTATATTCTAGGTTCTTCAAAGTAGCCACCTTTTGCTTTGATGACTGTTTTGCACACTCTTGGCATTCTCTTGATGAGCTTCAAGAGGTAGTCACCGGAAATGGTTTTCACTTCACAGGTGTGCCCTGTCAGGTTTAATAAGTGGGATTTCTTGCCTTATAAATGGGGTTGGGACCATCAATTGTGTGGTACAGAAGTCTGGTGGATACACAGCTGATAGTCCTACTGAATAGACTGTTAGAATTTGTATTATGGCAAGAAAAAAGCAGCTAAGTAAAGAAAAACGAGTGCCCATCATTACTTTAAGAAATGAAGGTCAGTCAGTGCGAAAAATTGGGAAAACTTTGAAAGTGTCCCCAAGTGCAGTTGCAAAAACCATCAAGCGCTACAAAGAAACTGGCTTACATGAGGACCGCCCCAGGAAAAGAAGACCAAGAGTCACCTCTGCTTCTGAGGATAAGTTTATCCGAGTCACCAGCCTCAGAAATCGCAGGTTAACAGCAGCTCAGATTAGAGACCAGGTCAATGCCACACAGAGTTCTAGCAGCAGACACATCTCTACAACAACTGTTAAGAGGAGACTTTGTGCAGCAGGCCTTCATGGTAAAATAGCTGCTAGGAAACCACTGCTAAGGACAGGCAACAAGCAGAAGAGACTTGCTTGGGCTAAAGAACACAAGGAATGGACATTAGACCAGTGGAAATCTGTGCTTTGGTCTGATGAGTACAAATTTGAGATCCTTGGTTCCAACCACCGTGTCTTTGTGCGACGCAGAAAAGGTGAACGGTTGGACTCTACATGCCTGGTTCTCACCGTGAAGCATGGAGGAGGAGGTGTGATGGTGTGGGGGTGCTTTGCTGGTGACACTGTTGCGGATTTATTCAAAATTGAAGGCATACTGAACCAGCATGGCTACCACAGCATCTTGCAGTGGCATGCTATTCCATCCGGTTTGCGTTTAGTTGGACCATCATTTATTTTTCAACAGGACAATGACCCCAAACACACCTCCAGGCTGTGTAAGGGCTATTTGACCAAGAAGGAGAGTGATGGGGTGCTACGCCAGATGACCTGGCCTCCACAGTCACCAGACCTGAACCCAATCGAGATGGTTTGGGGTTATCTGGACCACAGAGTGAAGGCAAAAGGGCCAACAAGTGCCAAGCATCTCTGGGAACTCCTTCAAGATTGCTGGAAGACCATTTCCGGTGACTACCTCTTGAAGCTCATCAAGAGAATGCCAAGAGTGTGCAAAGCAGTCATCAAAGCAAAAGGTGGCTACTTTGAAGAACCTAGAATATAAAACATATTTTCAGTTGTTTCACACTTTTTTGTTAAGTATATAATTCCACAAGTGTTAATTCATAGTTTTGATGCCTTCAGTGTGAATGTATAATTTCCATAGTCAAGAAAATACAGAAAAATCTTTAAATGAGAAGGTGTGTCCAAACTTTTGGTCTGCACTGTATATATTAATGTTCTCGGAGTGCTTAGGGGGGTGCCAGACGAATTCAAGGCCCGAGACCAAGTGAAGGTGGGATTTGAGTGCATAATACCCATAATAACCGTCAACAAGAACATAGATTGGATAAATTACATATATTATAACCAACAAAGATTTGTCAATTACACCAAAGATAGCTTGCAAGGGATAGCTGACCAACTAGCACCCACATCTACCGTGGCTTTCCAAAACAGAATAGCTCTGGATATGTTACTTGCAGAGAAGGAGGGGTATGCAAAATGATAGGTGAGCATTGTTGTACTTATATCCCAGACAATACCGGCCCCACAGGGAAAGTTACTAAGACTCTCAAAATCTATGAACAAACAGTTCTCCTTAGAACAAAGGTGTTGTACCAGAGAGATTACCGGAAGTAAATGAGTTTGTAAAGTTCATATCCATATTTCTGTGTTAGTGGTGGCCCTCGATTACCCAGTCACTAGATATTTTAGGGTCTCCATCCCTTTCCTGTAGGTCTTCATATGAGTTAGATTTAGGAACGTCAGTGGGTCCATCTAAAAGGGCCGGGGCGCCCGTCACATCGTAGGGTTCCAGAATAGCCTTAACATAGGGTAAATTCCTTCTCCCCCTCTGAATTTTAGCATATGGATATTAAAAGCAAATAATTGATTTTAGGGGGGTCTGTCAAGGTAAAAGATATATATTATAGAAAATCAATTAGTTTCTTTTAATAGATTACCTAATCAGTGTGCATGAATATAGAGATGATGGAATAATCTATGTGTATGTATGTATGCAAATGTGTATATGCACATGGATTATGTTAATAGTTAATGAATATGTAACTAAGAGCTTCTGTTCTAATTTGTAGACACGAACAACTAAATGATTTCCTGCATGTGCATGGCTGATAACAGAGATTCATGTCGAGTTGGCAAAGATGGCGCTGAGAGACAAACTCACCCCCTCCCATCGCAATTCCAAAGGCGTTACTGAGGTCAAAAGATACATGGACGAACAAATTGCAGTGTGCCTAGTTATCAGAAAAGAGCAATACATTTTACTAATCCCACCTAGAAGGAGAACACTATATAACCCCATGTCTAAGTAATAAAGTATGCCATTTGCGTGGTTCAGTCTCTGAGTGAAGTTTTTCAACCAGATTAGCAGATTTGGTTAATTAGCTTCTCTACATGCACTCTGACATCTTTAATTTGTAGGAGAGCAGTTACCTAGTGTATCTCAAATTGGTGAAACCTCGACAAACCCATACAGTATACAGCAGTGCCCATAAATTATCCAGATGAACCCATTCAGTATACAGCAGTGCCCATAAACTATCCAGATCAACCCATGCAGTATATAGCAGTGCCCATAAATTATCCAGATCAACCCATACAGTATACAGTAAAGCCCTTAAATTATATAGATCAACCCATACAGTATACAATATACAGCGGTGTCCACATAAAATACTGTAGTGTCCATATAGAAGTGCATACACAAAATAGAACATTTCTCATAAAATGTATGAGAGTGCCCCCTACAGAAAATGTCAGGGTCATACAATATACTGACTGCAGTGTCCACACAATAAACATCTAAGAGGCCCCAAACTATACACAGCAGTGCCAATAACAGTTCTCTACCCCTTGTGGATGTATTTCTGATGTAGAAATAATTGATCTCTTCTCCGGGGTCCGGGCCGCTCCTTACAATTAACAGATTACAATTATTGAGAATTTATAGGTAATTTATGCTGCTGCTGGTGCAATACGATTTTTGGAATAATCTGCATCAGACAACAACTTTTACAAAAGTACAATAATTTCATTTCATGGTGTAAGAATATTGTGAATTTTATGACAGTTCACAACTTTGTGTAGAGAAAGTAAAGTTTTCATAATGAAAACAGCCCAAATAGCGACAACAGAGCCCAGATAGAAGTGATCCCCCGGCGTGTAGTCCAGGCCTCATCCCTGGAGCTTCCAAGATTAGAAAATTTGGCTTCTTCCCGAAAAAAAAACAGCGCCACATGTGTCCTCAGGCTGTGCGTGGTATTGCAGCTCACTTTCATTCACTCCAATGGACTTTGCTCTGTTAGTCATTAGTCTCAGTTATTTTTGGCACTGATTGGACAAATAAGTGGGGGACGCTTTGGCAAATGCTGAATATTTTGTAAGGTATTATTGCAGGTAGATAGGAGACACTGATTCATCATTGCAGTTTCACCACTTTTCTGGAGTAATTTCCTCCTTTTTTTTTGGTGGCTTTAGTATTTGCACATTATTCTCTATACATTTTGCACCATTTTTTAAGTTGTCTTTTTTTTTTTGGAGTCTTTTTTCTTATGTTTCCGTGACAATTTTATTTATATAGATGTTTTAAACCAAATTCATGTCTAAGGGGTAATATTTCTTCTTGCTTTTAAGTCACCTCCCTGGCATGCCAGAGTGAGGAGACTTATAACCGCTTTTAAGTCACCTCCCTGGCATGCCAGAGTGAGGAGACTTATAACCCATGCATGCTCCTCTGGGAAATTAAATATGCAAATTGTCTCTTAGTCCAGAGTCTCTCATCTAGCCAAATCAGTTCTCATACTTTGCACTGATGAGGGGCATTACCTTGAAACACTGTGCAAATTGAGATTCTGGTTTGGCTTTTATCCTAAGCCATATTGCAAGGCTCGTTAAAGGGTCAATAATAACTTTTAGGATCGCTGCTTCCAATAGGTGGCGCTATAGAATTCTAGTCCATTTCCTCTCTGGAGAGACGATTTGCAAACCAGATTCTTGAAATGCGACTTTTAATAAATGTCAAATTTTTTTGATGCATCTCACTCCAGTCCCTTCCACAGTGTCCGATTTCTGGAGGAGTTTTCAACCTGGAGCAGTTTTGAGATTTATTTTAAAGTTTTGAAACTTTTGATGCTTAAAAATCATTAAAACAATGGTTAAATACAAAAATGAAGAGCATTTTTCTATTTAATTAATGGAACGCGTGCGTTATGTTGAAAACTTTAGTGCAAAAATTTAAAAAAAAATCAGCGAATACAGAAGACAAAAAAGAAAAGTGACTTCAATAAATCCCAAAAGATGAAACGAATCCATGAAGTTAGTTCCTTATCTGATTTCATTATGAAGCTGATCAGAATGGACAATATCACTGCATGTTTACGGCACCGATCTTCCATTGCATTAAAACCACCTGTCTAATATTGGGTAGGCCTCCCTTGGGCCATCGAAACACTTTTGACTTTTCATGACATGGACTCTGTAAGAACTCTATTCACGCCCTAATTGCAATATCTGGACTCTATGGATCAGACGCTCAACAAGGGGTCTTGGGTGTCCATGAGCATGACCCTTTCGCAGCCTCAATCATTGTCCTTCTATGGATCACCTTTGGTTGGTTCTAATCACTACATTCCGGGAAAACCCACCCGATCTGTTGTATTGGAGATGTCCTGACCCAGTCGTCCAGTCATCCAAGTTTGGTCCTTGACAGCGTAGAGTTGATCCATTACTTACGATTGCTCAATTTTCCTGCTTCCATCACAAATTCCAACATTTGCTCATTTTTTTCATCACCTTCCAACACTGATCTAGAAATTTGCCCATTTTGATGCTTCCAAAGCTGTCAACTACCGACAATGACTGTTCATCTGCTGCCAGATATACTCGCCCTCGATAGTCGCAGTTGTCGCCAGATAATCCATGCACTTCATCTATCAATGCTTTAATTTTATGGTTGAACGGTTGAGTGGATCAAAAAAAATCGGCAGGACCATGGGCCAATGGATACGTTAGTAGTCCGTGTCCACCAGACCGGAGCCGTGAGAACTTCCTCCTACCTACGTGGCCGGCACGTCTTCTAATTAGTAGGCCTGGTGCAACGTCATCATTGATGCTGCTCTACGCCTACTAATCAGGAGAACTTCCCATAGGTAGGAGAAGGATCGCTTTGGTCCGGTAGCCATTTATTTGGTCACAAATCTTTTTGGTAAACCCTGCTGACCGGTGTATATGACTATATGCTTGTCATCTGCTTCATACTGTTTACAATAATGAGGACTGAAAAGTGGGTAGATTCCTCTTCGGCTCTTGTAATGATTAGATCAGGAGACGCTGACACGAAGAGCGAACTCCATCTGACCATGACTCATCCAGCGTTGCACAATGCATGTTACCTATAAGTGAAGGACAAGAAGCCTTGAGACGGCCGTCCATTTTTACAGGAAAGAGATCTGGAGAGATAGCAGAAAGTTCATCACTGCAAAGATAGTAGAAAGTTCATTACCGCGAAGATAGTAGAAAGTTCATTACCGCGAAGATAGTAGAAAGTTCATCACTGCGAAGATAGTAGAAAGTTCATTACTGCGAAGATAGCAGAAAGTTCATTACCGCGAAGATAGTAGAAAGTTCATTACCGCGAAGATAGTAGAAAGTTCATCACTGCGAAGATAGTAGAAAGTTCATTACCGCGAAGATAGTAGAAAGTTCATTACCGCGAAGATAGTAGAAAGTTCATTACCGCGAAGATAGTAGAAAGTTCATCACCGCGAAGATAGTAGAAAGTTCATCACTGCGAAGATAGTAGAAAGTTCATTACCGCGAAGATAGTAGAAAGTTCATTACCGCGAAGATAGTAGAAAGTTCATTACCGCGAAGATAGTAGAAAGTTCATTACCGCGAAGATAGCAGAAAGTTCATTACCGCAAAGATTGAAAGTTCATTACCGCGAAGATAGTAGAAAGTTCATTACCGCAAAGATAGCAGAAAGTTCATTACCGTGAAGATAGCAGAAAGTTCATTACCGTGAAGATAGTAGAAAGTTCATTACCGCGAAGATAGTAGAAAGTTCATTACCGCGAAGATAGTAGAAAGTTCATTACCGCAAAGATTGAAAGTTCATTACCGCGAAGATAGTAGAAAGTTCATTACCGCGAAGATAGTAGAAAGTTCATTACCGCGAAGATAGTAGAAAGTTCATTAGCGCGGAGTCGCTGTAGCATTACTGCTCGGACCCGCGCTCTGACTCAGGCTTGGGCAGGGCGGATTCAGACCTTTTATTATGACACGGATCTTTATCTTTTCACATTTCTGCCGTTAACCTCAAATTTCCCACTTTTATAATTTTATTCATTTGAGATCCAGGAAGCTGAGAAATAGATATTCATTAAATTACTGCAGATAATGGATTCCTTATCACTACTATGGAATTGCACAAGTTAACCTTGAGGGAAGAGTCCACGTGACACCATCTTTTCAGAGAGGTCCCTAAAGAATATGGATATATTTTTTTTTTCAAATGCATATATTTTTGTCAATTGGGTTTCTTTTTAAAAAAAAAATATGCACCATTTGCCTTTTATAGCCTCTGTGTTGCACTATGTATGGCTGGCTGGCTGGCTGTAGAGTGAGTGAACTGAGAATCCATCAGTGAGCTTGTTCTGACAGGAGAGTTTATAACACTTCTTCTGAGCTCCTCAAGGCTAATTTATGACCATCTAAAAGTTCAGCTCAACTTCCCTGTGGTCATGAATCAGCTACCGTAGCCGGTCATCTCGAGAGGTTGTACCAATCATTTAGAACAATCGCTCTGCTCCTCTGTGGATCCTCATGGTCAGTACACCAGTACCATTTGGATCCCAACTACCCTCAGCTACAAGCTTCCAACATGCATGTCAGAAAAACTCTAAGAAAAGACAGGTGAGCAGCCAGAAAGCCACAGGGTGACATACACTGCTCCAGTCCAAGTTCTTATACTTTCCAAAAGTCCCAATTTTGCTAGTCATTGTACTTGCCCCCTTATGCCCCTTATTCTGCTAATTTACTCTGGCTGATAATCAAGGACAATCATTCCTGGAAAAGGTTCAATACCCGATCATCAGATTGTCTAAACAAGCAACCAATCACCAGACGAACTAACAAAACATTGACAAACAAAAGATTTTTATGCCTGCTTAAAAATCCTCATTCTCGGCAGCACATTGTCCTGTGTAACCAGGACATGTGCTGCCGAGAACAATGATTTTATATGCGCACAGAATTATTGTGTTACAGATATTTCTGTGCACATAGAACATCATCGTTTTTGGCAGCACATCACACAATACGATGTGCTGCCGAGAATGATGATTTGTAATAACGACCGTTCTGGGGGCATCAAAGTGTGATTGGCCTGTGTAAACGAGCTATTAAATGACTGCGGACAACCACTTCATCCACAGTTATATTCTCCGCACACGATGCTCAAGCCATGACTCCCTTTCATAAAATCCCACAGTCTCCCTTTAATTGCAATGCGCATATGCTCAACAGGTCCCTATGACGCTTTAGGCGGTCACAGCCGCACTGACTGACCACTGACAGCCGCACTGACTGACCACTGACAGCCGCACAGACTGACAGCCGCACTGACTGACCTCTGACAGCCGCACTGAGTGACCACTGACAGCCACACTGACTGACCACTGACAGCCGCACTGACTGACCACTGACAGCCGCACTGACTGACAGCTGCACTGACTGACCACTGACAGCCGCACTGACTGACCACTGACAGCCGCACTGACTGCCGCACTGACTGACCACTGACAGCCGCACAAACTGACCACTGACAGCGATACAGACTGACAGCTGCACTGACTGACCATTGACAGCCGCACTGACTGACCACTGACAGCCGCACTGACTGACCACTGACAGTCGCACTGACTGACAGCCACACTGACTGACCACTGACAGCCGCACTGACTGACAGCCACACTGACTGACCACTGACAGCCGCACTGACTGACAGCCGCACTGACTGACCACTGACAGCCGCACAGACTGACAGCCGCACTGACTGACCACTGACAGCCACACTGACTGACCACTGACAGCCGCACTGACTGACCACTGACAGCGACACAGACTGACAGCCGCACTGACTGACCATTGACAGCCGCACTGACTGACCACTGACAGCCGCACTGACTGACAGCCGCACTGACTGACCACTGACAGCCACAGTGACTGACAGCCGCACTGACTGACCACTGACAGCCGCACTGACTGACAGCTGCACTGACTGACCACTGACAGCTACAGTGACTGACCACTGACAGCCGCACTGACTGACCACTGACAGCCGCACAGACTGACAGCCGCACTGACTGACCACTGACAGCCGCACTGACTGACCACTGACAGCCGCACAGACTGACCACTGACAGCCGCACAGACTGACAGCCGCACTGACTGACCACTGACAGCCGCACTGACTGACAGCCGCACTGACTGACCACTGACAGCCGCACAGACTGACAGCCGCACTGACTGACCACTGACAGCCGCACTGACTGACCACTGACAGCCACACTGACTGACAGCCGCACTGACTGACCACTGACAGCCACACTGACTGACCACTGACAGCCGCACTGACTGACCACTGACAGCGACACAGACTGACAGCCGCACTGACTGACCATTGACAGCCGCACTGACTGACCACTGACAGCCGCACTGACTGACAGCCGCACTGACTGACCATTGACAGCCACACTGACTGACCACTGACAGCCGCACTGACTGCCACACTGACTGACCACTGACAGCCACACTGACTGACCACTAACAGCCACACTGACTGACAGCCGCACTGACTGACCACTGACAGCCGCACTGACTGACCACTGACAGCCGCACTGACTGACCACTGACAGCCGGACTGACTGACAGTCGCAATGACTGACCACTGACAGCCACACTGACTGACCACTGACTGACCACTGACAGCCGCACTGACTGACAGCCGCATTGACTGACAGCCGCACTGGCAGACCACTGACAGCCGCACTGACTGCCGCACTGACTGCCGCACTGACTGACCACTGACAGCCGCACTGACTGACAGTCGCAATGACTGACCACTGACAGCCACACTGACTGACCACTGACAGCCGCACTGACTGACAGCCGCACTGACTGACCACTGACAGCCGCACTGACTGACAGCCGCACTGACTGACCACGTCCTCCTTTCTCAGCAGTGAGCTCTGCATGGTCGTGTACTAGCAACCAAAAAAAACAATTTTTTTTCTAGTGGCCAGTGTCACCGGAAGGCCCCTGGTGGGTTAGAGCAGAGGTCCCCAACCGCCGGTCCGCGGACCAGGACCGGGCCGTTGGGGTTTTTCAGCCGGTCCGCGGGGAGAGGGGGCCCCTCCAGCCTCCAGCAGGGCCGCCATCAGGGCATGACTGCCCTGACTCCAGTATGGGGCCCGGCCAGTAGGAGCCCCCTTGGAGCCCCCCTCTTGTGCGTCTCTCTCCTCATGGGGCCCCCGGCCGCATGCTAAGCGCCGGGTCCGGGACATCTTAGCGCTGCGCTGCTGCGGCAGCACCTTCATGATTCCCCTGACTTCCGGTCATGTGACGGCGCCGTCACATGGCCGGAAGTCAGGAGAACCTGGTGTCAGCGATTTGGACGAGCGCCAGGATTCTGCAGGGATCGCATGGGGGTAAGTATAACAAGTTTTATTTTTTTTTAAATACAATTAACTAGGAGTGGGGGGAATGGGAGATGCACATGGGGGGAGGGGAGAGATGAGAGATGCACATGGGGGAGGGGAGAGATGAGAGATCCACATGGGGGGGAGGGGAGAGATGAGAGATGCACATGGGGGAGGGGAGAGATGAGAGATGCACATGGGGGGAGGGGAGAGATGAGAGATCCACATGGGGGGGAGGGGAGAGATGAGAGATGCACATGGGGGAGGGGAGAGATGAGAGATCCACATGGGGGGAGGGGAGAGATGAGAGATGCACATGGGGGGAGGGGAGAGATGAGAGATGCACATGGGGGGAGGGGAGAGATGAGAGATGCACATGGGAGGGAGGGGAGAGATGAGAGATGCACGGGGGGGTGAGAGATGCACGGGGGGTGAGAGATGCACGGGGGGGTGAGAGATGCACGGGGGGATGAGAGATGCACGGGGGGTGAGAGATGCACGGGGGGATGAGAGATGCACGGAGGGGATGAGAGATGCACGGGGGAGGTGAGAGATGCACGGGGGGGATGAGAGATGCACGGAGGGGATGAGAGATGCACGGAGGGGGATGAGAGATGCACGGGGGGTGGATGAGAGATGCACGGGGGGGTGAGAGATGCACGGGGGGATGAGAGATGCACGGAGGGGATGAGAGATGCACGGGGGGTGGATGAGAGATGCACGGGGGGGTGAGAGATGCACGGGGGGGATGAGAGATGCACGGAGGGGATGAGAGATGCACGGAGGGGGATGAGAGATGCACGGGGGGATGAGAGATGCACGGAGGGGATGAGAGATGCACGGAGGGGGATGAGAGATGCACGGGGGTGAGCTGCACATGGGGGGGTGAGAGATGCACATGGGGGGGTTATGTTTACATAACTTTGTTGCCTTATGAAGTGCGGGGGGGGCCCCCAAAAATTTCTTGCACAGGGGCCCACTACAGTCTGTGTCCGCCCCTGGGATGAAGTAAATGCAGCTGAACAGCAGCTGTCAGGACAGCTGCCCTGTCCTGCTGCAGGGCGTGATGGGGCCTCAGTGATGCGGCTCCTGGCACAGCACATTATGTGGGGCTCCTGGCATAGCTCCTGGTGGGGACCTGGTCTACACTATATGATAAGTATGCACTAAACTCCAAATCCCTCCATTACCCCGCCCCCATATGACCAAAGCCCCGCCCACCCCACCCCCTCCTTGCTGGGCCATGGAAAAATGATCTTGCTTCAAGCCGGTCCCTGGTGCAAAAAAGGTTGGGGACCACTGGGTTAGAGTAACTTTGGTCAAGAGTTAAACTTCAGCTCAATTGTAAAAAGAGGGTGAAAACAAAAATAATTCTGTGAATTACACATTTTATTATAAAAATTAATTACTATGTACAGTCTTTCATATACAATATTTACAGATGTAGTAATAATCAGTTGATGACAATATATATTACAGCTTGATAGTCCAACTTTATAGAGATTTCCGACTTTGACGCTGTCCTGCAACTTTTACAGTCATGTATAACACAACAGTAATGCCGCCTATGAAAGCTTTACCGATATTTTCTTGCTTCTGGGGGATTGGCAACGACTTGTAAATCTTTTTATGTTAAATAGTCTCTGTCATTTCAATAATCTTTGCATCAATTGTACAAACGAATATAAGAAATGTTATAATGTAACTATTTTTAGAAATATCATTCTTTCCCCACTTATGAGCCACCTTGCCTCCTCTCCCTGCAATCTAAACTCATAATTAGGTGTGAAAGACAGTTAAACTCAAGATGGATTGCCAGCTCGCTGAGAAATCAGAATACAGCTGCCTATTGAAGTCTATAGAGAGGAGAGGTGGAGGGAGGTGCAGGAGGAGAAAGAGAGGAAGAGAGACCCATGCTGCTTCTTAGTGTTTCATCTAATGTAAGTGCTAGATTTACAGCTACATTTCTTAGTATTGCTGTATATGTGTTTCATATTGCTACATCTAGTGCTTTATCTCACTCTAGAGCTTGATGCACATCTACACTGCTCAGTATTGCTGTATAATGTCCTTCATGTTGTTGCTCTCTAGTGTTTTCACTCTAGACTTGATGCACATCTACACTGCTCAGTTTTGCTCTATAATGTCCTTCATGTTGTTGCTCTCTAGTGTTTTCACTCTAGAGCTTGATGCATATCTACACTGCTCAGTTTTGCTCTATAATGTCCTTCATGTTGTTGCTCTCTAGTGGTTTATTTCACTCTAGAGCTTGATGCATATCTACACTGCTCTGTAGGGTTTTATTTTACTCTAGAGCTTGATGTACATCTACACTGCTCGGTATTGCTGTATAATGTCCTTCATGTTGCTGCTCTCTAGTGTTTTATTTCACTCTAGAGCTTGATGCACATCTACACTGCTCAGGATTGCTGTATAATGTCCTTCATGTTGCTGATCTCTAGTGTTTTATTTCATTCTAAAGCTTGATGCACATCTACACTGCTCAGTATTGCTGTATGATGTCCTTCATGTTTCTGCTCTCTAGTGTTTTATTTCACTCTAGAGCTTGATGCACATCTACACTGCTCGGTATTGCTGTAGAATGTCCTTCATGTTGCTGCTCTCTAGTGTTTTATTTCATTCTAAAGCTTGATGCACATTTACACTGCTCAGTATTGCTGTATGATGTCCTTCATGTTTCTGCTCTCTAGTGTTTTATTTCACTCTAGAGCTTGATGCACATCTACACTGCTCAGTATTGCTGTATGATGTCCTTCATGTTTCTGCTCTCTAGTGTTTTATTTCACTCTAGAGCTTGATGCACATCTACACTGCTCGGTATTGCTGTAGAATGTCCTTCATGTTGCTGCTCTCTAGTGTTTTATTTCATTCTAAAGCTTGATGCACATTTACACTGCTCAGTATTGCTGTATGATGTCCTTCATGTTTCTGCTCTCTAGTGTTTTATTTCACTCTAGAGCTTGATGCACATCTACACTGCTCGGTATTGCTGTAGAATGTCCTTCATGTTGCTGCTCTCTAGTGTTTTATTTCATTCTAAAGCTTGATGCACATTTACACTGCTCAGTATTGCTGTATGATGTCCTTCATGTTTCTGCTCTCTAGTGTTTTATTTCACTCTAGAGCTTGATGCACATCTACACTGCTCAGTATTGCTGTATAATGTCCTTCATGTTGCTGATCTCTAGTGTTTTATTTCATTCTAAAGCTTGATGCACATTTACACTGCTCAGTATTGCTGTATGATGTCCTTCATGTTTCTGCTCTCTAGTGTTTTATTTCACTCTAGAATTTGATGCACATCTACACTGCACAGTAATACTACATATTGTTCTCCAAGCTGCTGTTTTGTAGTATCTTACTTTGCTTTATCTTGTCAAAGCTAGATTCACAGACCTATGCTGCATTCTAATGTTTCATCAAATGCAACTAGATTCACAGGTAGACCACTCAGTATTGCTGTCTAATCTCTTTCATGCTGCTAATTTGTAGTGTTTTATTTAACTCCAGACCTGGATACAGAACTACAATGCTTAGTACTGCTGTATAATGCTCCACATGTTGCTGTTACTACTTTCCATTAAGTGTTTTATCTCACCCCAGAGCTGGATTCACAGCTACACCACCCAATACTGTATAATGTTTTCCAAGCTTCTGCTGCCTCTGAACTTGTGCTTAATAGAGACAGGAAAGCAGGAATCTCTCAAGTCTGTGTCTGCTGTGTATGGGAGACATCATAGCCGCTAGTCTCAAAATAGAAATAGAGCCTGCAGAGAGAAAACTGGTGAAAAATGCAGGATACAAGTCCTATAATGCCCAGTATATATGAGCACTGGCAAACCAGTCAGATATTGTCTTTCTATTGATATTGGCTATTTTTCCATTTACAGCTATTTTCACTGATATAATTTCTCCTACGTTGTGGCTGTACTGGCATTGCCCTACATAATATGGTTCAGTGCTGAGTCACAGGAGAGCATTGTTCTCATTTATCAGATGACTGGGCGCGTCTCTCCTCTCTGCTCTACTTCCAAGATGAAAAAATGCAAAACCTTCACCCAGTCCAACCTGTTCCCAAGGCAAAGAATTACAATCCTTCCTTTTACGGCAATATCTTACTACTGCCTGACTGATATGACCTGAAAATTCTAGCATGTACAAAAAAAAAGAAAGAAAAAAATTCCCAAAATGTATAAACTGCAAAAAAAATAAAAATAATAATTTATATGAAAGTTTCAAAGAGAGTGTTATGGAGTCCTTGAAGAACATTGGCCCAACCATGGTTGATCTTATCACCTTTGGTACCCGGTGGAAAGGACTTACCTAGAACTCCTCTCTCCAGAAGAACTGCATTGTGAGCAAACAAGGGTGTAGAAAACTAGCCAAAGGGGTGTTAGGGTGGGTGCAAACAGGTGACCCCTTCTGGTAACAGAAACCTGACATTCTACAAGGGGAAGATTTTGATATTCACTTGGAGCCCCCTATCTACTATGCATGCTACTGCACACATTACACATTCACTTTATCATGTACTCTTTATCGCCACCTAGTTGAGTAATTCACATGAACTGGTGGAGAGCAGCACAGAAGCAAATTTATGGTCCACTTTTTTGTCCACCATTTGGGAGCCTCACAAAGTAGATAAAATATCAACAGTGCATCCCTACTGTCATTCTACACTCTATAGACACTCTATAGACCTCAAGTGAAAGCAGATTTTTCACAATTCTTACTGGAGGCAGACTATATATAGGGAGGAAGGTTTTCTTGTGAGGTTTCTGGGGGGGGGGTCTTATTTTTAGACGTGATTCCTAGAGCTGATAAGAATCACTCAGTTCCTTGCATGCAAATTACTCGCTCCAGTTTAGAGTCACTTTCTCTCAGTTACGATCACTAACCCTTGGGCTAGTTGCCGTCTAGTCATTGAGTGACCTCTCTTGTCTCCTTGTCTCATCATTTAGAAACTGGTAGAGTGAGAACCAGTAGGCTCAGTAGCTTTGATGAATTGGATCGTTAGAGGCTCCATTGTCACGATTTTCTGCAACGTCATGTTTTCTGTCCACAATGACCTTCTACCTGTAATTCATCATCTTAATTTTGGTGATCACCTAAACCCTAGTTGCAATATTGACCACCTTCAAAATGTTTTCTAGGACTCTCTGCATCTCTGCCAATCAGCTGAACAAGGGGGCCATGGAGATCCAGCAAGCACTGTGTCCTTTTATTTTTTACCCAGGCACAGCGCCACAGATACAGTACGCTTGTGGTAGTGCCTGGTCCTTCATCTCAGTCCCATCTGAGCATCAGGAGTAAAAGGAGTGGAGCCTCTATTGATTATATGTACCTAGCCTATCCTAAGTGTAGGACTAGGGTTGGCAAACCACTGACCCAGCTTTGACCCGATCAGTAGACTGTGGGCTGTTTTTATGGTGTCTGATTTGAAGTCTATTTTATATTTTTACTCAAAAAAACCTTGGAAAAGAAGCATCAAAGTATCGGTGCTCATTGTCTACTCAACCCTTACTACGAGAGTCTTTCACAGGACCAGTTTAGTAAGAAATCTAAAAATATTTCTAAAGTAATGACCTGCTGAGATTATAACCTATAAATTTAGGGCTGGTAGACAGCAATGCCAATCACAAGTCACCGTGCCACCCTTACATGTGCCGTTATGGGTGTAGGACTTTGCATGGCCAAGCAACATTTAGAAACCCTCAGGCTTGCTCAAAAAGGCCCTGGTAGGAAACTTTTTAACATTTCTAATTTAGCATTATGGTACAAAAATCACCATATTTTACAGAAAATCCTGAAAATGGTCTTATAAATAACACATTATGGCACTAATAAATACAAAAAAAATACTTCTCATAAAGTCCAGTCTACATCTCTTGCCTTACCGAGAGGTCTTGAAGACCAAAGCTCTAGATGTAGCGAGATTTAGGTAAATAATCTCAATCTATTGAGTCTGTGCAAGCAACGCATCCTTCTTCATTTCCCAATTCCCAGTGCTAATTGGTCCATTAAAAGCCATGGACAAGCCCTTGAATCTTCTACTTTAGTGTCCAAAGATACTTGGGTTTCCTTCATCCACGTGAACCATCATGAAATGTTTTAAGAGTTTAGATACTTTATAAAGAACAATTAGGTAGATATCTCTACATGTCATGCTGAGTCTTCCATCAACCTTCTTCTTCTGGGGATGGTAAAAACACTTCCTCCCATTGGGGCATGGACTCGTTATATGTTGGAGGAGGTGTTAAGGGTTCCGGGAATCTTTCTTCTGGGATAAATCCAGATCGCTTGAGTTCATGAATGTCAGAGCTGATACGGAGTAAGGTAGGGTTGGGAAGTCTTAGGTCCGTGACTACTCCTCTTCGATGGGCCAAGTCGCTCTGATAAGGAGGGGGTTCGATATCTGGAGTTGGGCCGAGGGTCACTGTCCACACTGTGGCAGAGCCGTAGAGTATAACATCCTCGTAACGAGGAACTTCAAGACGAGACGAGTCCCTACAGGAAAAAAAAAAAAAAGGTAAAGCGTTAGGAAAGTCGAAAAGGAGAGATGATAAATGTGGCCACAGGGTTAAAAGCAATTCAACCCCAATAAAAGGTTCAAACTACAAAACTTCATCATAAAGTAGGGAGGCTTAGATACACCAGAAAATCACATAGCGTCACATATGGCCAAGAGCTGAGACTTCGATGCATCAGCTCAGCAGACAGTATCACACATGACAGGATTAGATACTCTGCAAACATTATCTCATATGGTAGCCTTAGATACATGGGCTCATCATATAGTACCACATATTATAGGCTTAGATACACAGTCCCATTGAAATGTATCATATGTGATAGGTTGACAGTATCAAATAATCTACAATATTATTGGCTTCGATGCATCACCTTAGCTAAGAGTATCAGACATAATAGACTTAATTTGCTTAGATACATCGGCTCAGAAGATGGTATTATGTAATATTAGCTTAGATGCACTCACACATGATTTACTTAGATACATCAGATTAGCAAACTGCACCACACATTTTTGATTTAGCATCACACTTAATGGTTTAGACACCATAATTCTGCAGGCAGTGTAACACATGATGGACTTCGATACAATGGCTCATTAGGCAACAATCACACATAACTGGCTTAGATACATCAGATTAATAAACAATGTCACAGGTTTATCAGACTGTATCACAGAGAAAGGCTTAGATACAGTGTCTCAGTAGACGCGCACAAAATTGGCTTAGATAAATCCAATTAGCAGACAGTATCCCACATTAAAAGCTTAGATACACGATCTGATCAGAGTGTGTCACTTGTGCTATGCTCGGATACAGTGGGTGAATAAACAGTGTAGCACATAAGCTTAGACACACGTCTCATCAACAGTACCACACATAAATAGCTTTTGGAGCACTTTTCATTGGCCGCAAATCGAATTTCCTAGGAAAATTCAGCAAAGCTGGCAAATTCGAGCTTCAAAAGATTTGTCATCTCTACAAATCAGACATCCTGATATTTTCAGGATGGACAAGTATAAGGTATTCGGTATTTCTGGTTAATATTTCATGTTAGGAAGTAACACATTATTTTGCTAGGAATGCTAATACTACACATTTTTCAGGCTTGGGGCTTAGTTAGCACATTCCTGTCCATTTATTTTTTTAACACTTTTCCATTCTACTGCAGAAAAAAAGTGGCTAATCCAAGAGGTCCCGCTGCTAATTACAACCAGATAAGGACCTAGCGCTGTAAATGTAACCAGGTGCCATTGTAAATTTATGTTGAAGGGTTAAAGCTTCTGCTCCGGCAGTCCAGCAGGAGCACGTCTGGTCCCCGGCTGTCAGACATAACTGGAGAACTTGAGAAGACAGAAGCAGCTTATTACAGCTTCTGTCTTCTCTATTGCTGGCTACACAGCACTCAATAAGCAATATGCAGTCAATAGGAGCATTGACACTGCTGATGGATCTGTTGGACCTGGTGATCTCATGATTGCTGGGTGTCTGCCAACATAGCAGAGCTGGTGCGACCAGATCAGCTCTGCCAGTGAAGCCTAGCATAGCAGTGGGCTATTCTCCCCTGTAACTAGGGATCATATGACTGTACAATTTACAGTGGAAAAAAAAAGAGAAATAAAAAATACTGTATGTTACCCAGGGATCTTTTATAATATCTGTGGACGACAAATTATGTAATATATCTATATCTATATATAGATATATCTATAACTAGATATATATCTATATATAAATATACATATCTATATATAGATATATGTATATCTATATATAGATATACAGTTATATGAAAACGTTTGGGCACCCCTATTAATCTTAAGCTTAATGTTTTATAAAAATTGGTGTTTTTGCAACAGCTATTTCAATTTGATATATGTAATAACTGTTGGACACAGTAATGTTTCTGCCTTGAAATGAGGTTTATTGTACTAACAGAAAATGTGCAATCTGCATTCAAACAAAATTTGACAGGTGCATAAGTATGGGCACCCTTATCATTTTCTTGTTTTAAATACTCCTACCTACTTTTTACTGACTTACTAAAGCACTTTTTTTGGTTTTGTAACCTCATTGAGCTTTGAACTTCATAGCCAGGTGTATGCAATCATGAGAAAAGGTACTTAAAGTGGCCACTTGCAAGTTGTTCTCCTGTTTGAATCTCCTCTGAAGAGTGGCATCATGGGCTCCTCAAAACAACTGTCAAATGATCTGAAAACAAAGATTATTCAACATAGTTGTTCAGGGGAAGAATACAAAAAGCTGTCTCAGAGATTTAACCTGTCAGTTTCCACTGTGAGGAACATAGTAAGGAAATGGAAGAACACAGGGACAGTTCTTGTTAAGGCCAGAAGTGGCAGGCCAAGAAAAACATCAGAAAGGCAGAGAAGAAGAATGGTGAGATCTGTCAACGACAATCCTCAGACCACCTCCAGAGAGCTGCAGCATCAACTTGCTGCAGATGGTGTCACTGTGCATCGGTCAACTATACAACGCACTTTGCACAAGGAGAAGCTGTATGGGAGAGTGATGCGAAAGAAGCCATTTCTGCAAGCACGCCACAAACAGAGTCGGCTGAGGTATGCAAAAGCACATTTGGAGAAGCCAATTTCTTTTTGGAAGAACGTCCTGTGGACTGATGAAACCAAGATTGAGTTGTTTGGTCATACAAAAAGGCGTTATGCATGGCGGCAAAAAAACACAGCATTCCAAGAAAAACACTTGCTACCCACAGTAAAATTTGGTGGAGGTTCCATCATGCTTTGGGGCTGTGTGGCCAATGCCGGCACCGGGAATCTTGTTAAAGTTGAGGGACGCATGGATTCCACTCAGTATCAGCAGATTCTTGACAATAATGTTCAAGAATCAGTGATAAAGTTGAAGTTACACAGGGGATGGATCTTTCAGCAAGACAGCGATCCAAAACACTGCTCCAAATCTACTCAGGCATTCATGCAGAGGAACAATTACAATGTTCTGGAATGGCCATCCCTGTACCCAGACCTGAATATCATTGAACATCTGTGGGATCATTTGAAGAGGGCTGTCCATGCTCGCCGACCATCAAACTTAACTGAACTGGAATTGTTTTGTAAAGAGGAATGGCCAAAAATACCTTCATCCAGGATCCAGGAACTCATTAAAAGCTACAGGAAGTGACTAGAGGCTGTTATTTTTGCAAAAGAAGGCTCTACTAAATATTAATGTCACTTTTCTGGTGAGGTGCCCATACTTATGCACCTGTCAAATTTTGTTTGAATGCAGATTGCACATTTTCTGTTAGTACAATAAACCTCATTTCAAGGCAGAAACATTACTGTGTCCAACAGTTATTACATATATCAAACTGAAATAGCTGTTGCAAAAACACCAATTTTTTTAAAACAATAAGTTTAAGATTAATAGGGGTGCCCAAAATTTTCATATAACTGTATATATATCTATGTATAGATATATATATATCTATATATAGATATATATCTACATATATCTATATATAGATATATCTATATAAAGTTTATGCATAAAACACCAGAAAAAAAGATAAAAAAAAGGTAAAAATATAATTAAAAAGTGCCAGTTGTGAAAAATGCAAAAATATTTTTCATAGAAAATATATACACTTACATACATGAATATAATAAAAAAAAGCTACACATACTGGGTATCCCATATTAACCTAGAAAATTCATTCAATGGGTTATTTGATGTGAAACATGAACAGTAAAAAAATATAAATGAAAAACTAAACCAAAATTAGTTTTTTTTCTATATTTGCATTGGAAAAAAATGCATATAAATTACACAGTATTTTATATATGACCCAAAAATCCCTAAAAAAAAAAAAGAATACAATTTGTCCTGCAAAAAGTAAAGCCTGATGCAACCACAATGGTGGTAAAAATAAAATAAAATATATAAAAATAAAATAAAAATAAAATAAAAAATATGCTGAAAAAAAGGAGAGGTAAAAATGGAAAATTTGATGTCCATTGAAAACAGATGTGCATGGTGGTTCTATGATCTAACTAAGGGTACATTCACATTTCACAAAGTCTGTTTTATTTATTGGCCACTCACGCCGGCAGTCTGCCTAGTGGACCGATGCAGGGATTGACCAAGGTCCATGTGAAAAATAGTCCATGTGAAATAGCACATAGGATAACATTGGGTCCATGTGCTAACCGTTCACCATTCTTGGAGAGCACACAGACAAAAAAAACAACTTAAAAGAAAGTAGTTTCATTACTAAATTTGAGTCCGGAAGATGAAAGGGTTTAAGACGTACGTAGGGTTTGTCAAGTCGATGGATCAACCAATGGCTTCACGTAGGGATCTAGGACCTCCAGAAAGGGTTGTTCATTCAATAATGTTAAATCCTGGGACAATCTGATTTCATAACATCTTAAATGTTCTATATTGTTCCCTCCTCTCGAAAATTCTAATTTATATTCTCATAGCTGCTGTTTACAGTCAGTTGAGTTTTCTCCTTGCACTTGAGATTTCTTCATCGTAAACTTTGACGAAAAAAGTACACTTGACCTCCATATTACGGTCATCGGCTACTCTTGTCGGTGTTGTGAAAGAGAAGGATGTCACAAGGTTTCTGGTTGGTATCTGTTGATTGCATACCATACCTGAGAGACGTGCACATTCTCCCTTCTAGCTTTGCCCTCAGCAGAAACGCTGGCGCTCTAGTTGGATCTGGTTGAGACTAGAGAGCATTTTTTGCTGATATCTGTGTCACCCAGACCTCAGGGATGATTTTTTTCAATGGCTTTGTTTAGCTGTCATTGATTTCTGAAGATAGTACTTGTAATAAACCATGTTGGTGGACAGGAGTGGTGCTAGGCTGAAGAACATTGCACCCACCGGAGGTGAAAGTTCTGCATTCCTAGCCTTCACTACATGCACTTTACATCATCAGCAGTACTGTGTATTCACTCAATCACATCCTCAGCTCAGTCTAAAAGGTTATTTAAGAAATAGCCCAATGGAGTGATGAACACCTGTGAGAGGTTACTTGGGGTTTTCTCTATTGAATTCAATGGCCCTGTTGTGTTAAGGTCACATAATTGGATCAGAACCTAACACCACCTATTTATTCTGTGATATTCTAGTCCGGTATCCCTAATGTTTACAGGTCAAGTAACATTTCACATAGCATACAGCTGCCAACAGCTGTGAATCAGACTACTATATACACATGAACACTGAGCTCGGACAAACGTCCATGTAGCTCAAAATGGGGAGAGAGCAATAAATGCTGCCAGACATCTCTGTACCCCTCAGGCATCTTTGTATCGTCCAGACATGTCTGTCCCCTCCAGACTCCTCTATCTCTTCCAGACACCTCTGTTCCCTCCAGACTCCTCTATCTCTTCCAGACATGTCTGTTCACACCAGACTCCTCTATCTCTTCCAGAAATGTCTGTCGGCTCCAGACTCCTCTATCTCTTCCAGACATGTCTGTCCGCTTCAGACTCCTCTATCACTTCCAGACTCCTTTGTCTCCTTCAAACAGCTTGAGGCTCCACTGTTCCCTGGGAACTCTTCTGTTTCTTCCAGACACCTGCCAACCTATATACCTCTGTTGCCCCCAGGCTCCTTTTCATCCCACCAGATACTTCTGTTACCTCCAGACATGTCTGTACTCTTCAGACAACTCTGTTCCTGCCAGACTTCTATGTCCCCTCCAGACACATTTTTTCCCTTGAGACACTCATGATCGTTTCAATCCACTCTGTATTCTCCAGACTTCTCTGTTCCCTTATTTTGTTCATTGTAGGCTCCTCTATCCCTTCCAGGCACCTTTGTTCCCTAGAACGACGCACCTGTCTCATCCAGACTCTCTGTTCCCTACAGAATCCTCCTTTCCCTCCAGGCTTCTATGCTGCCTGTTAGAATCTATGTTGTTTTACTATCGACCATCTTGTTGCGGTTTGCTGGTGTCTAGTCTTTTCCTCTGGTGCTGGGTGTCTTGGTCACGTGATCTCTTCACTCTTTATTACTCAACACCTGTCTCCCATTCCCCGCTGGACATCAGTGTTGTTACGCTTGTGCTCTGGCTAAGTTGCCTTGTTAAGTTCTTTGTGCTTTGGACAATTGATATCCTTCGACTTCTTGTTCCACCAGTTTTGTTCCCTTTAGGCTATGTGCCCACGATGCAGAAATGAAGCAGAAAATTTCTGCAGCATTTCTGCATCTCCCTGGCAGAAAAAACGCATGTAGATTGTGCATGCGTTTTTCCTGCAGAATACATGCGGATTCACATGCGTACCCATATGCGTTAACGCATGTGTTTCCGCATGCGGACTGACAAGCACTTTCCAAGCGATAGCATCACTTGGAAAGTGCTTGACAACTAGGTCACACTATATAAATCCATGCAAAAGGCATGGATTTATATAGTGTGACCGTAAAAATAAAAAAATAAAGCTATACTTACCCCCGATCCCCCGCCGCGTGTGCTGTCGCGCTCGTCCTGGCTTCTTCCGGGTTGCCGGCATCTCGCGAGACAGCCTGCGGTCACATGACCGCGACGTCATCTCAGGTCCTGGAAGGAGAAACGCTGTTGGGGCAGCCGGACAGGTGAATATAAACTTTATTTATTATTTTATTCCTTTTTTTACAGGTACAATGGTACCCAGGTCTGGATGAGAGTCTTCTGTCCTCCAGAACTGGGTACCATCCGCACATAGAGACGCATAAAATCCGCTTGTACAAATGTACAGACACGGATTCTATGCGTCTCAGTGCAAGTCAATGGCGGCGCTTCCGCTGCGCTTCCGCAAAATTAATGAACATGCTGCGGATTTATTTGCGCTGCAGAAACACTGCGGAAAAATCCGCAGCATGTGCATTGACATTGCGGAATGCCATTGGGGACCATGGGGTGCGGATTACCATGCTTTCTTGATGCGTTTCCGCTGCGGAAATTCCGCAGCATAAACGCATGAAAAATGCATCATGTGCACGCAGCCTTAATCTTCGTTTCTGCAACTAACTTTTCTGTTAGGAGGTCTCCTGTTTTTTCTCTCAGTCCATAGATCTTTTAGGGACCCCTTTCCCCTCCCTTCAGGTCTTCTTTTGAGTTCAGTGCAGGAGTTTTGGTGGGCTATTCACAAGGAATAGGGCACCCACCCCAGCGTAGGGTTAAGCTGAGTCTCAGTGCAGAGACAGCTTTTCCCTCCTATTCCTTAGTTCTAAGTTGCAGAACATAACACTGCCTCCATATTCTTCTATTCCCTACAGACACCTCTGTATTTTCAAAACTCTTCTATTATCTCCAGACTCTTCTGTCCCCTCCAGACACCTCTGTCCCCTCTAGCTGCCTCTGTTCCGTTCAAGCAACGTTGTTCCCACCAGACACCTCTGTCTTCTCCAGAATCCACTGCTCCCTCCAGATGTCTTATTTTTCTCTAAAATGAGTTTGCATTTGAATTCATACTGCCAGAAGATATCAAAGGAGGGATACAGCCCCCCATATATATAAGATGGTCATCAGGTTCCATCGGGGTGGGTTGACAAATTTTCAGCTGAGAAGGCTTGCATTTACTTGTGTGGTATCAGTAATTCATAGTTTTTCATAGTTTTTCAGGTTGAAGATAGACTTCATCAAGTTGAAGGTAGTCCATCAAGTTCATCCTGTAGCCTAAAATGTTGATCCAGAGATAGGTGAAAACCTTATTGGGCAGACACTAACAGCTCCATATTAGGAGAAAAATTCCTTCCCGACTCCACATACAGCAATTTCTTAATAATTCTACTATTCAAATCATTCTCTTTATGGGTAGAGGAAATGGGGAGAACAAGAAAAGGAAAATTCAGAAGAGAATTCTGAAATACTGTAATATGGTATGAAAGTCCCCTGCTCGCGATAATCATCACTTAGTCACAGTGGAGAGTGGTTATAAAGAGTTTCGCTGGCACTGGAGAATCGACCCTGTCCTGCATTACATAAACAACCTATTGATATGAATGCATATCATGCAGTGCTTAATTTCTCCTGTAGGGAAGCTGTAGAGAAATGTGACATTTACTGCCAGGTTTCCCAAAAGATTACTAGTGATTGGTGGTGGGTGTCCAAGTTTGGGGAGGTTTTGTGATCTACTTATTGTCAAAAGACTCATGTAAAAAGTAAGGGTTGTCCCAAGTGGAGAACCCATTTAAGGATGAAAGATATAATAAGAACAAATAACACTGTTCTACAGTCTAATTGGTTCAGAGACGAAAACAGTTGAACTTAACTAATTTTGTGGTGCTGAAAATAAATATGATGCTTAAATTTGCTGATTGGCTGTAATTTTCAAGATCCAGAGGAGGTTGTAATTACTTATGACATCTTTCATGCAGGTTTATAGAAAAATTGCATCTTTACTATTACCTCCTCATTATTGTCTATTGAGCCTTCAGTATTCTATCATCTTAGGGTGACCAATCAAAAAGTGACAACTCAGCTACGATGATGTAATCCTAATTACAGTTGCATCACCTACTTTTATAAATGCTCTCTGTGTAAGGTATACAGTTTTAGAATTTCTTAGCTTAGTTTCTTAGCATATTGACATGTTTCTATATTTTTTTTACATATGCTTCGTTCATGCATTAACAAAGCAGATAGTTTTTGCTACATATACGGAAGAAGTCATTATTGCGTCACAAAGGCGAAACTTGACTACCATGATAAGGAAAGCCTACAACCTTTATTTTGTCTGCAGAATAGGAGATTAGGACAAGAGTTGGGCTCCACACATATGTTGTAATAGATGTGCATCACATCTTACCCAGTGGCAGTGACTATTCCAGCACAGAGTGGAAGACAGCGCCGGAGGAGAGAGGAGGTGAGTATGATTGTTTATTTTTTTCTGTGCTGCGTGACGAGGATCAGGGGGTGCCAAGTATACCAAGATGAGGGTGCCATACATACAGGGATGATGGGTGCCATACATACAAGGATGAAGGGGGCCATATATAAAGGGATGAAGCATGAGGGGGAGCCATACATACAGGGATGAGGCATGAGGTGGGCCAAACATACAGGGATGAGGCATGAGGGGGGCCATACATACAGGGATGAAGGGGGCCATACATACCAGGATGAGGGGGGCCATACATACGGGGATGAAGGGTGCGATACATACAAGGATGAGGGGGGCCATACATACAGGGATGAGGCATGAGGAGGGCCATACATACAGGAATGAGGCATGAGGAGGGCCATACATACAGGAATGAGGCATGAGGTGGGCCAAACATACAGGGATGAGGCATGAGGGGGGCCATACATACAGGGATGAAGAGGGCCATACATACAAGGATGAGGGGGGCCATACATACAGGAATGAGGCATGAGGGGAGGCCATACATATAGGGATGAGGCATGAGGTGGGCCAAACATACAGGGATGAGGCATCAGGGGGGCCATACATACAGGGATGAAGGGGGCCATACATACCAGGATGAGGGGGGCCATACAAACAGGGATGGAGGATGAGGGGGCTATACATACAGGGATGAAGGGGGCCATACATACCAGGATTAGGGAGGCTATACATACAGGGATGAAGAGAGCCATACATACCAGGAAGAGGGATGAAGGTGCCCTACATACCAGGATGGGTGTGAGGGGGGCCATACATAACAGGATGAAGGTTGCCATACATACCAGGAAGAGGGATGAGGGTGTCATGCATACCAGGATGGGGGATTGGGGTGCCATGCATACCAGGATGATGGATTGGGGTGCCATGCATAACAGGATGGGGATGAGGGCCATGTATAACAGGAAGGAGGGGTCCATATATACCAGGATGGGGGATATTAGCAGAATTGGGGGACATTACCCCTATAACAGTGTCAGCAGCAGACCCTCTCCCCCTTAACAGAGGAGGAAGAGGGTGTTTGGTGTCATGAGGCATCTTTCTCTCACGACCAAGACTTTCTGTCAGCAACCTCAACTGAACCGCACCATAGAATACAGAGTGAAATGAACAATCTTGTTAGAGATTTGGATCTGGCCAAGAGTAAGCTTAAGTTTTTTGGCTCCAGACTACAGCAGTGGAATCTCCTAGCGGGCAATGTGCGGATTTCTTTGTTCCGCAACCATGATAAAGATCTTGTCCGATACTTCTTCATTGAGACTGATCTTGCGGCATGCAAGAACATCAACAGTTTATTGTAAACTCTGAAGATGAGTCATAATCCAGAGGAATGGAGGCTCTTCATCGATTTGTTCAAGACAGGCCTAAGAGCCGTCTTGCTGCATAATGGCAATGCGCTACCTTCAATTCCAGTTGGTTATACTGTCCATATGAAAGAAACCTAAGACAAAATGAAACAGCTGTTGAGGTGCTGAACTTTGACCAACATTTGTGGCCCCTCTGTGATGACTTAAAGGTGGTTGTCCTCTTACTTGGTCTCCAAAGTACTGCTGCTTTCTGTGTGAGTGGGATAGTCGCGTAAGAGAATATCACTGTAATAAAAGAGTCCGGCCTCTCTGACATTCACTTCAGCCAGGGAGTAAAAATGTCCCGCATCCAGCACTTGTTGACCCACATAAGATTTTGTTACCACCATTGCATATCAAGTTGGGTCTAATGAAGAACTTTGTGAAGGCAACAGACAAAAATGCAAAAGCATTCAAGTATCTCATTTATAAATTTCCAAGGTTGATTGAAGCAAAGATAAAGGAAGTAGTCTTTATTGGACCTCAGATTGGTAAGCTTCTTCAAGATGAGGAGTTTCTCCGATTGTTGCAGGGCAAGGAAAAGGCGGCATGGGTATCATTCACATTAGTGGTAACTCCTTTTTTGGGAAACTCAAGAGCAGATAACTATAAAGAGTTGGTGGAAAATCTCCTAAAAACATAAGCATCTTGGCTGTAGCATGTACTTAAAGATTAATTTCTTACATTCGCATCTAGATTTTCTGCCACCAAACTGCGGAGCAGCGAGCGACGAGCACGGTGAGAGATTTCACCAAGATATTGAGGCTCTGGAGAAAAGATATCAAGGAAAATGGAAACCATCAATGCTTGCAGATTACTGCTGGACAATTGTAGGAGATGATCCGATGCAGGAGTACAAGAGACAAGCAAAAAAGAGTTGTCACTGAAGGAGGATAAAATTATGTTGGGCAATTTCTGTAACTGTTTATAATTCGCAATTATGCTTAGACATGTTTTAGTTAGTTTAAATTGTTGCTAAGTTTCCTCTAAATAAATATCAGAAAATTGGCATAACAAAATATTCTACATCTTTATATTCCCACAAATAAAAATGTTTCAAAGTACTGAAACTTTTATGCATTAAAAGGAAAGCTCTTTGGCATCATAGAAACAAGAGCCAACTAAAAATCTTCATTGTCAGATTTGAATTCAGGAGGTCAAAATCATTAACAAATTGGTCATTTGATAACTGAACCTGACAAATTTTGAAAATATTTGGAACACCTATGAAATGGCGCATTCATTTATTTACTCGTTCATTTGTCTCTGAGATATTGTCTAACACATTACATATTGATCATAATTAGTTGAGCACTTACACAACATTCTGAGGCTGCCCCGTGTTTCTGACTTCTGTCTCTGCAGGATTCTCTTCATTCTCCAAACGCCTTGATTTTTTGACACATGTCGTTACTGTCACCAAAAGATAGCCAATAACAGCCAGGCTGCCAGCGGCCAGGAAACAGATCCCAAGGATGAAGACTCTATCTGATACAGTCAGCAGAACTACACCGATAAGCATGAAGGCCAAGCCAAGGGTCACCACCGTCCGGTGCAAACCCCTCCAGAAAAAGCTTGATACCATGGCAAGATGTGTAGAATCAACTAAAGAAAGAATAAGGTAGAGTCAAGTAAGATATACAGTATGCAATGAACTTACAATATAAAACTATATAAAAACATATATAACAACACATTAAGATGTAATATACCGCAGGTGTAGCATAAGGTAAAGTAGAGTCACATCATTAAAACACCTTTGTTGTCGCCCCACAACATCTATGGTACAGTTTTATAGAATACCTAATATTAGTGTCTTTGTAGCCCAAAAGGCATGACCATAGAAATCCTAGAATGTTGGAGCTGGAAGGGACCTCAAGGGTCATCGTGTCCAACCATCTGCTCAATGCAGGATTCACTAAACCATCTCAGACAGATGTCTGTCCAGCCTCTGTTTGAAGACTTCCATTGAAGGAGAACTCACCACCTCTCCACTCTTTGATCACCCTCACTGTCAAAAAGTTTTTTCTAATATCTATTCTGTATCTTCTCTCTTTCAGTTTCATTCTATTGCTTCTCGTGTTTCAATGTGCAAATGAGAATAATGCTGATCCCACTACAGTGTGATAGCCCTTGAGAAATTTGTAGACCAGGTGTAGGTAGAGTAGGCAGTCGCCAAGGGTACCAATGTGGGGGAACAATTTATGGATTTAAAAAAGCAGTGTGGTGCCTTTACGTTTGTAGGACAGATAAAGGACAATAGTGGACAATCATTTTATGACTGTCCATTAGACAGCTACCATGCCTGAAGTTTAAGGTCTGATGGTGGTGTAGAGAACTCTGGAGGTACCTCAATGGGCACTTATCCCACCCTTACCATCTTTGAAACTAAGTTAAAGCTTTTTTATTGCTTCTTTTTAATAAAAAAAAACAACATTAAGGAATCATTGCATAGTTTTGTCTGACCAAAGGTGGAGCTGTTCAGTTTACTCTTTTCATAAACAAGAGGGAAATATTATGGAACCAGTTTTACAATCTTGTGAAGGACACTTAGTAGCTATAAAAAAAAGTTTCACCCTAGTTTTTATCCTTATGCTATTGGTCTAGTGCTCTAACATAACAGGGTCCATCGCAGTGAAATTTTCTCTTTGGATATTTTTTATGATCCATGGGCAACTTTCCAGATATTTCCTGAAGTTCCAGTTGTCATAAAAACTGTAATGCATATTATGTTTACTGTGACTATTTAACTGTTTGCCCAGATACAAGGTTGCCCTTCCATGAATTATCTATTATTATCTATTACATGAATGAGTTCTGAAAACGTTTTGTGAATTAAATACTTTGATTATGAAAGTCGAACAATAAATTAGCTTTTTTTTTCATTTGTGGTCTACTCAGGGTCTATATTGTACACTCTATTACCATGATCCTATTGGTCCACTGTTAGTTTTGTTGCTATTGTTTGTACCATTTTCAAACAATTGATCTTTGACTGAATCTATCTTAACCCTCCACTCGAATCATAAGACTCAAATGACTTCTTAGTTAGACCAAACTCTTAGATATAGAAAATGACGGATACGATGGATGAATATTACATCTATGATGAGGTCAAAGCTTTGAACTCTGCCCCATAGAGGCCTGAAATTTGTGAGAATCCTGATGCACAAATAATTTACATTGAAAAATGGTTTTCTATAGGGTGGTCCGATCCCTAATTAGAATATGGCCAGTATACTTAAGATGTGAGTGAAGATCTCATCTTGATAAAGGTTTGGTCTTCTCAAAGAGGTGGTCTTTTGGAGAGATATAACTATACAATAATTCTTATTTTGTTGGCGATCCATTGAGAAATTTTGATAGCTCAAAAAATAATGGAAAACTTTCTAGAGAACCACCACTTATATAGTCAAAGTAATATTGGAGGCGCTAAAAATGTCAGAGTTGCCAGAGGGCTAAAAACAACTTAATGTTCTGGAATGAAGACAATTCTTTTGTAACATTAACTGTAACATTGTTATGAATGTTTTGTAGACAACTGGTCTTCTCAGGTGATGTCATTGGTTTTGGAAGTCTTTCAAAGGGTCAGGTGTATCAGATGTATTACTTGTTTGTCTAGAGCTACTCGGGATTAGCAATCCTTTATGTAACCATCTTGTTATTTATTAACATAAGCTTAGGTTGATATAGACCTAATGGACAAACAGGAATGAACTGTGTGGCTCAGACGACAGCTTGACCTAAATTACGAGTTGACTTAAAGAGCAAATTCTGAGATGTTGATGGATGCACCAGAAAATCTGATTACATGTTGTTCCCCGGTGATGAGTTCCAATGTACATAAGAACCTGTATTAATTTCCCTGTAGCACCACCATGGGAGAAATAAAGAATACATGAAGAATACAGAATTCCATGTAACGCCCAGACGTGTTGGCTCCTCCAATGACAATTGACCAAGTTCTGTATATTTTGCCGTATAGCTGTTACACAAGGTACAGCCCCTACAAAACTACGGCACTTTGCCTGACAAACAGTAAAGGCACCATGGTTCCTATACTCGTATGGGTGCAGAGCGTCAGAAGCTATTGATGGCCTATGTTATAGATGGGCTATAAATTCTGTAGTACCAGATAACCCAAGCCTTTTTAAGACCGCGACCACAATCCTTATATATCTGATAATAGTGACCAAACCTATTCATCAATATCAAAGTCCCGAAACAACCGTTAGTTCACACTATTATCCATTCTTCACACTGGGTAATTGGTGGAAGTCGTAACCTAAGAACCTTCCTCATTTAACTTACTATGCCCCAAGGGTATCTAAGTATAGCAAGCCCTTTAAGGTGTAGACTTGACAAGTCTATAATTACTATATTACGGGCTTTTGTAGATAATAAATTAAAATATCACCTCTACCCCCAAAAAATAGACATCTAATTATTGATTACAATGGAAAAACTCTAGAGTTAACAAAAATTACCCAGTAGTACAAGAAATTGCCTCTTCAGAGAAGAAGAGGACTAGAACTGTAGTGCCTACTATTGGAAGTACTGTAGCAATCCTAAAAGTCAATACTGACCCTTTAACGAGCCTTGCCATATGATTTAGGTTAAAAGACAAACCAGAGTCTCAATTTGCAGAAACTGTGTTTCGGGGTGCTGCCCCTCATTAGTGCAAAGTGTGAGATCTAGTGAGAGACGTCTGACTGGGATCTGGGTAACATTTCTCCTTGTGGAGAGTGACGTGCATTTTGCTTATTTCATTTCCCAGAGGAGCACTGCAAGGCTTAAAAGTCTCCTCACATTGGCATGCCAGACTTGGCATGTCACTATCCACAAAGAGAAACATTACCCCTTAGATCACAGTAGTATATAAAATACTTCCTTTTTGAAGTTAATGTATTATTAATAGCTTCAGGGCTTACTGGAATTTAGGTCAATTAGGATTGTTTTGGCTTCTATTATGGGAGATCTCCTAAGAGTGTAGAACAAAAAATATTCCCAAAAATATGTATATACTATATGAGGAAATATTGTTTGTGCAATCCCAAAATAATAAAGGTGATGCTATTGGGATTCATGAGAATTGCGCCAAGTAACTCTTAAAGAGTAATTATTATAGATTGATAGGAAATCAATTGTGAAATCAAATGGACATTGGGTATTAAGAAATCTACTGTATGTGTCCTTGATTGATTCAGAACCTACTGGGCACCTTAATTGGGGATTGTTGGACTCTGCTCTCTGGATACTCTCCTATATATTCTGAAATTGCATTTTGAGCCCAACTACAAAAAAACACCTTTCAGCGAGACTGATTATTATTTGCAAGTTTACAATCTTTCATTGCAACGTTGCATCTAATTGCAACTTGAATGTCATCAAAATCCTGCTGGATTTTTGAGTGCAGGTTGCAAGTTGCATCGTGACTTTGCCATCATGGGCCACAATGGAAGCTGCATGGGACTTCTGATTTGTTTGTCACTGTGAAGACACGGGGTCTTCCATGGGCGTAATGCTACTCAGACAACACAGGGTGAGGGTAAAACAGTGTGGCAATACTTTATTGAACCACAAAGCAGACAAACACACACAACAGTCCAAGCAAATACCCAAGATGCTACAACATTTCACAGTCTCACCCTTCCTTCTCCGCCCGCCTGGGATCGAACAGCCGCGACTTTGGAGACTTTCAGGGCCGACTACCTCAACCAGTGGCCCCCTCTTTTGGCGGGCCCCCACAGGGAGGAGGTAGCGGCAAGCTTAGGAAGCTAGCAGTCCCCAGGGTCCCAACCTGGCCTCTCCGAGAGTTTCCATGGGGCCAGGTGACCGGTGGGTCCCTCCTGGCAACTTCAAATGTCTCCATGGGTTCTAGGTGACCGGTGAGTCCCTCCTAGCAATCCCAAAACAACATATCCATGGGGCCAGGTGACTTCTTCATCCTCTCCTGGTCTTCCAAATGTATCAATGTCTCTGATGATGGTTAATAGAGTAGATCCAAATCTTTCCAGTCAGGGCCGTACCCTAAGGCTAGAATCAGTTAGAATACAAATCTGTGTCTCTTTGGATGCCATGCAATCCATCTACTTTCCTGAAGGATGTTTTTCATTCTCCTTCTAAAGTCTTTCTGAATCTCTCCCAAGACTCACACAGCCACAAAAAACATATGTCCCCTCTGCTTCTCTGAGCTCAAATCTGACTCCTACAAAAACACATGTCCCTTCTACTTCTCTGGGGTCAGCCCCCTGAATGACAGAACTCCTTTCACCCTTCTCCCCCAAAGTTAAGTATGCATTAGTGGAGATATCTTTCTCAGGTCGACCATATCACCTGGGTCAACATCTGAGACTCCCTGTGGTGAAGGCTCCGCCGAAACTTCTTTCAGCACTTACACAATGGGCCCAAACGACTTCTGAACAATGGCTAGAGGCTACTGAGATACTAATGAGATTAGTGGAATGCTGGACACTTTGCAAGCTAAATTAGTGTACATAAAGTGAGGTGCAAGCAAAACATTAATAAAACACAGCCAGCAATCTCTAATAAAAGAGAATAAGGTATTTCTCTTAAATTAACAAATCTAATTGTCTGGCTTATTAAGATTTTACTCTGCATCGTCGCAGTCACCTATTGACGAATATGCCAAATCCAAATTACAACTTTACAATTCTTCGGGTCATGCAACATGATGTGCTGCGTCACACTCTACTATAAAAGAAATGGGGTTATAAGAAATGATCCTTATGTTCTTAAGTGACCGATAATATCATGCCGGGTTTATGAAGGAGATAATTAAATTTCCACATCGAAGCTCTACAGACGGATTTACGACAACCCGTAGTGTACTGTAAACTGTGACCCGGGGTTTAGTCACTTCACTATTATTATACGTCTAGAACATGAAGTGACTCGTTTTACTTTTGTTTATGTGTTTGTATTCTCTCGTTGCGGTATTTTTGCCCTTGAACTGAAACTCGCGATGTCTGGATTGTGCTTGTATTAGTTATGTATTGACATTGGGCACCCCTAAAGCTGTTTTGTAATAGGTATCACACCTCTAACACTTATTGCATTCAAAAAGGTAAGAGAACACATATTTAGTGAGGTATTAAAGGGGTTGTATAAGGTTAGACATGGGAGGTTTGCTATTTTTGTCCAAGAAACAGCCCCATTTTTGTCCATAGGTAGGGATGAGCGGACCCGTGGATGTTCGGGTTCGTCGGGTTAGACCGAACTTTTGTCCAAAGTTTAGTTAGGGTACCAGAACTCTACCCGAACTTGAACCCGAACCCCATAGAAGTCAATGGGGACCTGAACTTTGGTGTTGTAAAATGGTTGTAGTAAGGTCTCTCTCTCTCTCGGGAGAAGTCCATGTTCGGAGTTCATCACCGGGTACCATGTGTCCAGTATAAACCCCAAACTTTACAGTTCGCTCATCTCTATCCATAAGTTGTTTCTGGTATTTCAGTCAACAGTGTTTGAGTACATGGGGCTGAGCTGCAATACCACGCAAAACCTTTGAACCAAAGGGGCACTGTTTCAGATGTAATACAACTTTCTTACAAAGTATGCAAATAGTTCTCACCGAGTGGAAGAACACCGGCTCCCTAGTGACCGTAGACCATGATTGGAGGTAGTGACCGAGTAAAGTCTCCACCAGGAGGAAAAGACACACATGCACACACAGCTATTTTGGTGGTTCTTGTACCTCATCTGTACTCAGAATGAACACACACTGAAAAATCCGTGATCAACAATAGTGTGAACAAATCCAGTCGGTGGCATAAGATCCAACCTTGGAAATTAGCGCGAGGACCATAGAATGGCCGACCATTCGGATGACAAACTTTGAAAATAAGAAAAAAAGACAGAACCTGAGGTCCCAAAAATAGAAAGAACATAATAACCATATGTGTCAAAAATGGATAAAAAACTTTATTGGATAGTAGGTTGAAGTGTTGCTACAAGCAAGGAAGTGATCGCACAATAAAATATTAGAAACGTGACTACTGGTGTAAAGGCTGGACTTTGTAGCTCGTATACCTAATCCTGTGGGACACAATGCCAACCACACATAGACATAACAAGTGTCCAGCAGAAGTGTACAAACCAGGGGGGTACAATTGGAAGTTACCTGGAGGGCCACAAGGCTGATATGCTGACAAGTAATGTAAGATAGAGAAGCTAAAAGTTAGGCATAGTGCAAAAAAATGCCAGCAAGTATCACATGGAGAGACTTCAGAATAATAGGAGGTTCTCAGGAGATTGTGTGTGTGTATGGCGCTGTCACAGGACATCCAGGTAAACACATGTGCTATTTGTTGTGATCGTGACCTCTTCTAACACAGTTTACATCAGATGTCTCTCCATGTGATACTTGCTAGCATTTTGTTGCACTATGCTTAACTTTTAGTTATGCATTATACTATATGAAGGACTATAGGCTGTGCATTATACTACATGGATGACTCTGGGCTGTGTATTAGATATGGAGGTGCATTATACTATATGGAGGACTATGGGGGTGCATTATACTATATGGAGGACTATGGGGAGTGCATTATACTATATGGAGGACTATGAGGAGTGTATTATACTATATGGAGGACTATGGGGAGTGCATTATACTATATGGAGGACTATGAGGAGTGTATTATACTATATGGAGGACTATGAGGAGTGTATTATACTATATGGAGGACTATGGGGGTGCATTATACTATATGGAGGACTATGGGGAGTGCATTATACTATATGGAGGACTATGGGGAGTGCATTATATATGGAGGACTATGGACTGTGCATTATACTATATGGAGGACTATGGGCTGTGTATTATATATGGAGGTGCATTATACTATATGGAGGACTATGGGGGTGCATTATACTATATGGAGGACTATGGGGAGTGCATTATATATGGAGGACTATGGACTGTGCATTATATTATATGGAGGACTATGGGCTGTGCATTATACCATATGGATGACTCTGGGCTGTGTAGTATGGAGGACTATATGGAGGACTATGGACTGTGCATTATACTACATGGATGACTCTGGGCTCTGTATTAGATATGGAGGTGCATTATACTATATGGAGGACTATGGGGGTGTATTATACTATATGGAGGACTATGGGCTGTGTATTATATATGGAGGATTATGGGCTGTGCATTATACTATATGGAGGACTATGGGATGCATTATACTGTATGTATGGTATTGTAGAATTTACAATAGATATCACTCATGTAATGTAAGTAGTAAGTGAAGTCTTTGGCCTTGTACTATATATATATTTCTCTGCCGTATCTGTGTATCATGTATCATGGTATATGTTAAAGTAGCCCACTGAGACTCTTTCGCCCGGGGCCCACAAAAACCTGGAGCCAGTCCTGATGGCTATCATACAATTTTTGAGCTGAAAAGTGGCGATCTTATATAGGTCCTTCCTTCCTGAAAGAACCCCAATACCTCTCTGCCACATAAGAGGACCCCATACTATGTGTATTATGCCTATATCTATTATATCATTAAACTATGCTATTTATTATGCTTTTGCATATATAACACCGATAATTGCACAGCGCTTTACAGACATTATGGGCACTGTCCCCATTGGGGATCAGAATTTAGATTCCCTATCAGTATGTCTTTGGAGTGTGGGAGGAAACCGGAGAACCCGGAGGAAACCCACACAAACATCGGGAGAACATACAAACTCCTTGCAGATGTTGTCCTTGGTGGGAACTGTGCCCAGGACCTCAGCACTACAAAGCAACAGTGCTAACCACTGAGCCACCTATACACTTATATCATTATACTTTTATATATTATACTTATATATTATACCTATTATGTTATATTGTTCCACTTATTATGTATTATACCATTATACTTTTATACTATACTCTTATACTTATGTATTTTACTGTTATACCTATTACTTATTATACTTTTATTATACTTTTATACTATTATATTTATGCATTATACTATTATATATAATGCCATCATGCTAACTTATTAAACTATGATACCATACCATTATACTTTTATAATATACTATTATACTTATATATTATACTATTACACCTATTATGTATAATACCATGATACTTATATATTATACGTTTATATTTGCATATGTCTTGTATTACGTATATTTTTATTATACCATTAGACTTATCACGTGCAAAGGAATTTATAACCCGGAACAAGGGCAGCAATTAACCTCAGAGTCATTTTCAGCTCTTACGTAACTAACGTGTTTATTGATACAGTATTGCCCATTATGTGCCCTTAAATGCCAGGATCATATGGGGACTAAACGAGGTTGAGAAACACATTGGCTTTTGCATTTATAGGACATCATGTATTTTATTACAAACGTCCATGTTTTTGTATTTGCCAAGTGTAAAGGACAACCACACCAGGGATGGAGTGAGACCTGGAGAGACCTCAGCGGAGCTCAGAGATACAATGAGTGTAAAAAATAGTGTGTGATTGAGAGTTTCTAAGAGTTTTATTGAGAGTTTATAATAATGTGTCTGAGCCACCTAAGTACTAGAGGGAATGGGAATTCAGCTTTTCTAGTGACTGTACGGCCAAATATATCAAAGTGTTACACCAGGTTACTAAATGTCTTGACCTGTCCAACTTTTTACTCTATTCCTTACTGGAGTGAAACTTTTCTGCAACTTTTTTAAAAGCCCCAATCCAGCTTAGATCTGTTTGCACGGCTAGCAAAACTCACTGTCACACCCAATTTTTAAAAGTGGCGAGCGTAAAATCACAAAAAGTTGAACAATGCTGCACAAGTGTAATATGCGGAAAAAAATTGGACATTTATAATGCCAGAAAGCTGATAAAAAAAAAAAAGACTAGATAAATCAGTGCTGTAATGTAGAGAAGATCTATGGTGCAAAAACACATTGACCTAAAGAGCTTTCACTCTAAACTGGTCTCACCTGAATTCTCATTTACTATCATAGCAGATATCACTTACCACTGGGCAGATGAAACTTAGATCTTCTAGTTCTGGTTTTTGGCTCACTCTCTGGCTTTCCCCAATTTTCGGTACTGGTTGTTCCCCGCGGGGGTGTGCATATTCCTGGGGGGCTTATCCCTGTGTAGGGAGCGGCATTGCTTCGTGTGGATCCTGGTCAGGTCCTGGTAATAAAGTGGAAGGAGGCTGAACTCTGAAGTTAATACCTGGACGTTCCCTGTCCCTGGCTTTAATGTGTCACTATCAGCAGCTAGGATTTTGGCTTTGGTCGTCTCTCCGCCTGTAACCTGTCTTCCCTGTCATTACCACTCATCCAGGAAGTTACAGACTATATAACAGATGACACAATGTCACTCCCTCCAGCCACCCTGATAAGAGGCTGTTCACTCCTGTACCAGGAGCAGCACATCACCCCTCCCTGCCTGAGCACAGTACATGCTCCTGAAGTCAAGAGGAACTATAACTCCCAGAAAACCATGCCACTAGATAGGTACTGATCAATGGTACAACCCTCATTCACCATCCTGGCTACTTTTTGGTTAAAAAAATGTCACTTTGTTCAGTATTTTTAACATCTTTTCATCAAATCATCTGCAATTCTCAGTGTCAGGAGAGCTAATGTAAAGGCCTACACATTTATGTTATTGTGTATAGATGGAACAGAGAGATGATAGATAGATAGATAGATAGATAGATAGATAGATAGATAGATAGATAGATAGATAGATCTGCAAGCAGTTTGTATGTTCTCCCCGTCTTTCGTGGGTTTCCTCCGGGTTCTCCGGTTTCCTCCCACACTCCAAAGACATACTGATAGGGAATGTAGATTGTGAGCCCCAATGGGGAGAGCGATGATAATGTCTGTAAAGCACTGCGGAATTAATGGCGCTATATAAAAATAAAGATTATTATTATAGATAGATATGAGGATAGAAAATGGATAATACCGTAAATAGATAGATAGGCGATAGTGGGGAAAATAAGTATTTGATACACCGCCGATTTTGCAGGCTTTCCCACCTACATAGAATAGAGAGGTCTGTAATTTTTATCGTAACTTCAACTGTGACAGACAAAATCTTAAAAAAAATTAAGAAAAATTACATTGTATGATTTTTCTATAATTAATTTGCATTTTATTGCATGAAATAAGTATTTGATACAATAGAAAAACAGAACTTAATATTTGGTCCAGAAACATTTGTTTGCAATTATAGAGATCAGACGTTTCCTGTAGTTCTTGACCAGGTTTGCACACATTGCTGCAGGGATTTTGGCCCTCTCCTCCATACAGATCTTCTCCAGATCTTTCAGGTTTCGGGGCTGTCGCTGGGTAACATTGAGCTTCAGCTCCCTCCAAAGATTTTCAAGTTCAGGTCTGGAGACTGGCTAGGCCACTCCAGTACCTTGAAGTGCTTCTTACAGAGCCACTTAGTTGCCCTGGCTGTGTGGGTCATTGTCATGCTGGAAGACCCAGGCACGACCCATCTTCAATGCTCTTACTGAGGGAAGGAGGTTGTTGGCCAAAGTCTCGCAATACATGACCCCAGTCATTCTCCCTTCAATACAGTGCAGTCATCCTGTCCCCTTTGCAGAAAAGAACCCCCAAAGTATGATGTTTCCCCCGCCATGCTTCTCGGTTGGAACGGTATTCTTGGGATTGTACTCATTCTTCTTCTTCCTCCAAACACGGCGAGTGGAGTTGATACAAAAAAGTTCTATTTTGGTCTCATCTGACCACAAGACCTTCTCCCATGCCTCCTCTGCATGATCCAGATGGTCATTGGTGAACTTCAAATGGGCATGGACATGTGCTGGCGTGAGCAGGGGGACCTTGTGTGCCCTGCAGGATTTTAATCCATCACAGCGTAGTGTGATACTAATGGTAATGTTTGAGACTGTGGTCCCAGCTCTCTTCAGGTCATTGACCAGGTCCTCCCCTATAGTTCTGGGCTGATTCCTGACCTTTCTCAGAATCATCCTTACCCCACAAGGTGAGATCTTGCATGGAGCCCCAGACCGAGGAAGATTGACAGTCATCTTCTTCCATTTTCTAATAATTGTGCCAACAGTTGTTGCCTTCTCACCAAGCTGCTTGCCTATTGTCCTGTAGCCCATCTCAGCCTTGTGCAGGTCTACAATTTTGTCCCTGGTGTCCTTAGACAGCTCTTTGGCCTTAGCCATGGTGGAGAGGTTGGAGTGTGACTGAGTGTGTGGACAGGCGTCTTTTATACAGGTAATGAGTTCAAACAGGTGCAATTAATGCAGGTAATGAGTGCAGAGTAGGAGAGCTGCTTACAGAAAAACTAACAGGTCTGTGAGAGCCAGAATTCTTGCTGGTTGGTAGATGTTCCAATACTTATTTCATGCAATAAATGCAATTTAATTATTTAAAAATCATACAATGAAATTTTCTGTTTTTTATTTTAGATTCTGTCTCTCACAGGTGAAGTGACCTATGATAAAAATTACAGACCTCTCCATTCTTTGTAGGTGGGAAAACTTGCTAAATTGGCAGTGTATCAAATACTTATTTTCCCCACTGTAGATAGATAGATAATGTGGTAGATCAGCTCACTTGGTAGCACATAGAGGTAGACAGGAACACTGTCTCTTTAAATCTTCTGTGATTTATTAAGAGCACTGCATAAACCACGGCAAAGTTAGCAAAACCAAAACACGGCCTTCCTGGCCTAACAGGAAAAACAAAGCATAACGTATGGCACAGTCCTTGTTGCTACGGGTAACCGCCCACTTCAGAAACAAAACAACCTAAGGATTAGCTTTCCTTAACCTGAACACCACGGCTCCAGAGCTGGTGCCTCCAGGCCCTCCCCACACCAAATGCTCTAAGAGGCTGGGATTTTTCCTCTGACCTCCTCCCTCTCTACAGGTGTTTAATCACCCTAGCACTAAAGATGGCTGATTAACCCCTTTATGTACTGCTGAAATACCTTTTCTAAGTTTATATTACTGGAGCTAACATACATATTTCCCCTCCAGAACTTTGTCAGTGACTTTGTCCCAATAGATATGGGATACATAATAGATAGATAGATGACAGATTAATAGATAGATAATAGATAGATAATAGATAGATGATAGATAGATAATGGATAGATAGATGATAGATAGATAGATAATAGATAGATGACAGATTAATAGATAGATAATAGATAGATAATAGATGTTAGATAGATAATAGATTATAGATAATAGTTAGATGATAGATAATAGATAGATAATAGATAGATAGATAATAGATAGATGATAGATAGATAGATAGATAATAGATAGATGATAGATAATAGATAATAGATAGATAATAGAGAAATAATAGATAGATAATAGATGATAGATAGATAATAGATAATAGATTATAGATAATAGATAGATGATAGATAATAGATAGATAATAGAGAGATAATAGATAATAGATAGATAATAGATAGATAATAGAGAAATAATAGATAGATAATAGATGATAGATAGATAATAGATAGATAATAGAGAGATAATAGATAATAAATACATAATAGATAGATAATAGATGATAGATAGATAATAGAGAGATAATAGATAGATGCTAGATAGATAGATAATAGATAAATGATAGATAGATAATAGTTAAATGATAGAAAGATAATAGATAAATAGATAAAGATAGAGATAGATAGATAGATAGATAGATAGATAGATAGATAGATAGATAGATGATAGATAATAGAGAGAGACTACAGACTGGCTCCATATCTGGAGAAACTCCCAGACTCCAGCTACCACCAGATCCTGAGCCGATATAGACTCGGTGCCCCCAATCTGGCCATAGAATCTGGAAGGCACAGACAGAGCTACAAGACCAGGGAGAACAGACGGTGCCCACACTGCGACATGGAGGCCCTGGATGATGAGACCCACTTCCTGCTACACTGCACCAAATACTCAGCAGTGAATCTTTTCCCGGATTTGAACTCCATGAAGGAAGAAGAGAAAACATATATCCTGCTGGGGGAAGAAGAGAGTGCAGTATGTGAGCGCGGTGGAGAGAGCAGTGCAGTATGTGAGCGCGGTGGAGATAGCAGCGTAGTATGTGAGCGCAGTGGAGCTAGCAGAGTAGTATGTGAGCGCAGTGGAGATAGCAGCGTAGTATGTGAGCGCGGTGGAGATAGCAGCGTAGTATGTGAGTGCGGTGGAGATAGCAGCGTAGTATGTGAGCGCGGTGGAGATAGTGCAGTATGTGAGCGCGGTGGAGATAGCAGTGCAGTATGTGAGCGCGGTGGAGATAGCAGCATAGTATGTGAGCGTGGTGGAGATAGCAGTGCAGTATGTGAGCGCGGTGGAGATAGCAGCGTAGTATGTGAGCGCGGTGGAGATAGCAGCGTAGTATGTGAGTGCGGTGGAGATAGCAGCGTAGTATGTGAGCGCGGTGGAGATAGCAGTGCAGTATGTGAGCGCGGTGGAGATAGCAGTGCAGTATGTGAGCGCGGTGGAGATAGCAGCATAGTATGTGAGCGTGGTGGAGATAGCAGTGCAGTATGTGAGCGCGGTGGAGATAGCAGAGTAGTATGTGAGCGCAGTGGAGATAGCAGCGCAGTAGGTGAGTGCGGTAGAGATAGCAGTGCAGTATGTGAGCGCAGTGGAGATAGCAGCGCAGTATGTGAGTGCGGTGGAGATAGCAGTGCAGTATGTGAGCGCGGTGGAGATAGCAGCGTAGTATGTGAGCGCGGTGGAGATAGCAGCATAGTATGTGAGCGCGGTGGAGATAGCAGAGTAGTATGTGAGCGCAGTGGAGATAGCAGCGCAGTATGTGAGCGCGGTGGAGATAGCAGCGCAGTATGTGAGTGCTGTGGAGATAGCAGCGCAGTATGTGAGTGCGGTGGAGATAGCAGAGTAGTATGTGAGCGCAGTGGAGATAGCAGAGTAGTATGTGAGCGCAGTGAAGAGAGCAGCGCAGTATGTGAGCGCGGTGGAGATAGCAGCGCAGTATGTGAGTGCGGTGGAGATAGCAGTGCAGTATGTGAGCGCAGTGGAGATAGCAGCGCAGTATGTGAGCGCAGTGGAGATAGCAGAGTAGTATGTGAGCGCAGTGGAGATAGCAGCGCAGTATGTGAGCGCGGTGGAGATAGCAGAGTAGTATGTGAGCGCAGTGGAGAGAGCAGCGCAGTATGTGAGCGCGGTGGATATAGCAGAGTAGTATGTGAGCGCAGTGGAGATAGCAGCGCAGTATGTGAGTGCGGTGGAGATAGCAGTGCAGTATGTGAGCGCAGTGGAGATAGCAGCGCAGTATGTGAGTGCGGTGGAGATAGCAGTGCAGTATGTGAGCGCGGTGGAGATAGCAGCGTAGTATGTGAGCGCGGTGGAGATAGCAGAGTAGTATGTGAGCGCAGTGGAGATAGCAGAGCAGTATGTGAGCGCGGTGGAGATAGCAGCGCAGTATGTGAGCGCGGTGGAGATAGCAGCGCAGTATGTGAGCGCGGGGGAGATAGCAGTGCAGTATGTGAGCGCGGTGGAGATAGCAGCGTAGTATGTGAGTGCGGTGGAGATAGCGGCGCAGTATGTGAGCTCGGTGGAGATAGCAGCACAGTATGTGAGCGCGGTGGAGAGAGCAGCGCAGTATGTGAGTGCGGTGGAGAGAGCAGCGCAGTATGTTAGCGCAGTGGAGAGAGCAGTGCAGTATGTGAGTGCGGTGGAGATAGCAGCGTAGTATGTGAGCGCGGTGGAGATATCAGCGCAGTATGTGAACGCGGTGGAGATAGCAGCACAGTATGTGAGCGCGGTGGAGATAGCAGCACAGTATGTGAGCGCGGTGGAGATAGCAGCATAGTATGTGAGCGCGGTGGAGATATCAGTGCATGTATGTGAGCACGGTGGAGATAGCAGCGCAGTATGTGAGCGCAGTGGAGAGAGCAGCGCAGTATGTGAGTGCGGTGGAGAGAGCAGCGCAGTATGTGAGCGCGGTGGAGATATCAGCGCAGTATATGAGCGCAGTGGAGATAGCAGCGTAGTATGTGAGCGCGGTGGAGATATCAGCGCAGTATGTGAGTGCGGTGGAGATAGCAGCGCAGTATGTGAGTGCGGTGGAGACAGCAGTGCAGTATGTGAGCGCGGTGGAGACAGCAGCGCAGTATGTGAGCGCAGTGGAGAAAGCAGTGCAGAATGTGAGCGCGGTGGAGAGAGCAGCGTAGTATGTGAGCGTGGTGGAGATAGCAGCGCAGTATGTGAGCACGGTGGAGATAACAGCACAGTATGTGAGTGCGGTGGAGAGAGCAGCGCAGTATGTTAGCGCAGTGGAGAGAGCAGCGCAGTATGTGAGTGCGGTGGAGATAGCGCAGTATGTGAGCGCGGTGGAGATAGCAGCACAGTATGTGAGCGCGGTGGAGATAGCAGCGCAGTATGTGAGCGCGGTGGAGATAGCAGCGCAGTATGTGAGCGCGGGGGAGATAGCAGTGCAGTATGTGAGCACGGTGGAGATAGCAGCGCAGTATGTGAGCGTGGTGGAGATAGCAGCACAGTATGTGAGTGCGGTGGAGATAGCGGCGCAGTATGTGAGCTCGGTGGAGATAGCAGCGCAGTATGTGAGCGCAGTGGAGAGAGCAGTGCAGTATGTGACTGCGGTGGAGAGAGCAGCGCAGTATGTTAGCGCAGTGGAGAGAGCAGTGCAGTATGTGAGTGCGGTGGAGATAGCAGCGTAGTATGTGAGCGCGGTGGAGATATCAGCGCAGTATGTGAACGCGGTGGAGAGAGCAGCATAGTATGTGAGCGCGGTGGAGATAGCAGCGCAGTATGTGAGCGCGGTGGAGATAGCAGCGCAGTATGTGAGCACGGGGGAGATAGCAGTGCAGTATGTGAGCGCGGTGGAGATAGCAGCGTAGTATGTGAGCGCGGTGGAGATAGCAGCGCAGTATGTGAGCGCGGTGGAGATAGCAGCGCAGTATGTGAGCGCGGTGGAGATAGCAGCGCAGTATGTGAGCGCAGTGGAGAAAGCAGCGCAGTATGTGAGTGCGGTGGAGAGAGCAGCACAGTATATTAGCGCAGTGGAGAGAGCAGCACAGTATGTGAGTGCGGTGGAGATAGCAGTGCATTATGTCAGCGTGGTGGAGATAGCAGCGCAGTATGTGAGCGCGGTGGAGAGAGCAGCGTAGTATGTGAGCGCGGTGGAGAGAGCAGCGTAGTATGTGAGCGCGGTGGAGAGAGCAGCGCAGTATGTGAGTGCGGTGGAGTGAGCAGCGCAGTATGTGAGCGCGGTGGAGATAGCAGCGTAGCATGTGAGCGCGGTGGAGATAGCAGCGCAGTATGTGAGCGCGGTGGAGATAGCAGCGCAATATGTGAGCGCGGTGGAGATAGCAGCGCAGTATGAGAGCGCAGTGGAGAGAGCAGCGCAGTATGTGAGTGCGGTGGAGAGAGCAGCACAGTATATTAGCGCAGTGGAGAGAGCAGCACAGTATGTGAGTGCGGTGGAGATAGCAGTGCATTATGTGAACGCGGTGGAGATATCAGCGCAGTATATGAGCGCAGTGGAGATAGCAGCGTAGTATGTGAGCGCGGTGGAGATATCAGCGCAGTATGTGAGCGCAGTGGAGATAGCAGCGTAGTATGTGAGCGCGGTGGAGATATCAGCGCAGTATGTGAGTGCGGTGGAGATAGCAGCGCAGTATGTGAGTGCGGTGGAGACAGCAGTGCAGTATGTGAGCGCGGTGGAGACAGCAGCGCAGTATGTGAGCGCGGTGGAGATAGCAGTGCAGAATGTGAGCGCGGTGGAGAGAGCAGCGTAGTATGTGAGCGTGGTGGAGATAGCAGCGCAGTATGTGAGCGCGGTGGAGATAGCAGCGCAGTATGTGAGTGCGGTGGAGATAGCGCAGTATGTGAGCGCGGTGGAGAGAGCAGTGCAGTATGTGAGTGCGGTGGAGATAGCAGCGTAGTATGTGAGCGCGGTGGAGATATCAGCGCAGTATGTGAACGCGGTGGAGAGAGCAGCATAGTATGTGAGCGCGGTGGAGATAGCAGCGCAGTATGTGAGCGCGGTGGAGATAGCAGCGCAGTATGTGAGCACGGGGGAGATAGCAGTGCAGTATGTGTGCGCGGTGGAGATAGCAGCGTAGTATGTGAGCGCGGTGGAGATAGCAGCGTAGTATGTGAGCGCGGTGGAGATAGCAGCGCAGTATGTGAGCGCGGTGGAGATAGCAGCGCAGTATGTGAGCGCGGTGGAGATAGCAGCGCAGTATGTGAGCGCAGTGGAGATAGCAGCGCAGTATGTGAGTGCGGTGGAGAGAGCAGCACAGTATATTAGCGCAGTGGAGAGAGCAGCACAGTATGTGAGTGCGGTGGAGATAGCAGTGCATTATGTGAGCGTGGTGGAGATAGCAGTGCATTATGTGAGCGCGGTGGAGATAGAGTAGTATGTGAGCGCAGTGGAGATAGCAGCGCAGTATGTGAGTGCGGTGGAGATAGCAGTGCAGTATGTGAGCACAGTGGAGATAGCAGCGCAGTATGTGAGTGCGGTGGAGATAGCAGCGCAGTATGTGAGCGCGGTGGAGATAGCAGCGCAGTATGTGAGCGCAGTGGAGAAAGCAGCGCAGTATGTGAGTGCGGTGGAGAGAGCAGCACAGTATATTAGCGCAGTGGAGAGAGCAGCACAGTATGTGAGTGCGGTGGAGATAGCAGTGCATTATGTGAGCATGGTGGAGATAGCAGCGCAGTATGTGAGCGCGGTGGAGCGAGCAGCGTAGTATGTGAGTGCTGTGGAGATAGCAGCGCAGTATGTGAGTGCGGTGGAGATAGCAGAGTAGTATGTGAGCGCAGTGGAGATAGCAGAGTAGTATGTGAGCGCAGTGGAGATAGCAGCGCAGTATGTGAGTGCGGTGGAGATAGCAGTGCAGTATGTGAGCGCAGTGGAGATAGCAGCGCAGTATGTGAGCGCAGTGGAGATAGCAGAGTAGTATGTGAGCGCAGTGGAGATAGCAGCGCAGTATGTGAGCGCGGTGGAGATAGCAGAGTAGTATGTGAGCGCAGTGGAGAGAGCAGCGCAGTATGTGAGCGCGGTGGAGATAGCAGAGTAGTATGTGAGCGCAGTGGAGATAGCAGCGCAGTATGTGAGTGCGGTGGAGATAGCAGTGCAGTATGTGAGCGCAGTGGAGATAGCAGCGCAGTATGTGAGTGCGGTGGAGATAGCAGTGCAGTATGTGAGCGCGGTGGAGATGGTAGCGTAGTATGTGAGCGCGGTGGAGATAGCAGAGTAGTATGTGAGCGCAGTGGAGATAGCAGAGCAGTATGTGAGCGCGGTGGAGATAGCAGCGCAGTATGTGAGCGCGGTGGAGATAGCAGCGCAGTATGTGAGCGCGGGGGAGATAGCAGTGCAGTATGTGAGCGCGGTGGAGATAGCAGCGTAGTATGTGAGTGCGGTGGAGATAGCGGCGCAGTATGTGAGCTCGGTGGAGATAGCAGCGCAGTATGTGAGCGCGGTGGAGAGAGCAGCGCAGTATGTGAGTGCGGTGGAGAGAGCAGCGCAGTATGTTAGCGCAGTGGAGAGAGCAGTGCAGTATGTGAGTGCGGTGGAGATAGCAGCGTAGTATGTGAGCGCGGTGGAGATATCAGCGCAGTATGTGAACGCGGTGGAGATAGCAGCACAGTATGTGAGCGCGGTGGAGATAGCTGCACAGTATGTGAAGCGGTGGAGATAGCAGCGCAGTATGTGAGCGCGGTGGAGATAGCAGCGCAGTATTTGAGCGCGGTGGAGATAGCAGCGCAGTATGTGAGCGCGGTGGAGAGAGCAGCGCAGTATGTGAGCGCGGTGGAGATAGCAGCACAGTATGTGAGCGCAGTGGAGATAGCAGCGTAGTATGTGAGCGCAGTGGAGATAGCAGCGCAGTATGTGAGCGCAGTGGAGATAGCAGCGCAGTATGTGAGCGCGGTTGAGAGAGCAGCACAGTATGTGAGCGCGGTGGAGATAGTGCAGTATGTGATTGCGGTGGAGATAGCAGCGCAGTATGTGAGCGCAGTGGAGATAGCAGCGCAGTATGTGAGCGCAGTGGAGATAGCAGCGCAGTATGTGAGCGCGGTGGAGAGAGCAGCGCAGTATGTGAGCGCGGTGGAGATAGTGCAGTATTTGATTGCGGTGGAGATAGCAGCGCAGTATGTGAGCGCGGTGGAGATAGTGCAGTATGTGAGCGCAGTGGAGATATCAGCGTAGTATGTGAGTGCGGTGGAGATAGCAGCGCAGTATGTGAGCGCGGTGCAGATAGCAGCGCAGTATGTGAGCGTGGTGGAGATAGCAACGTAGTATGTGAGCGCGGTGGAGATAGCAGCGCAGTATGTCAGCGCGGTGGAGATAGCAGCGTATTATGTGAGCGCGGTGGAGATAGCAGCGCAGTATGTGAGCGCGGTGGAGATAGCAGCGTAGTATGTGAGTGTGGCACCCCAGGGGTCTGGTTTCCACAGTAACAGCAATGTTATGTCTGAGAGCAGGTGGGAGGTCTCTTGGTCAGGAATCCTATGCATGCCACACCTCCTGCCCAGTCCTGGGAGGGGAAGAACTTCCCCTATATAAACCTGGGGCTGAGACAGGGTTAGAGAGTTCAGAGGGAGAGTTCAGCCAGGAGGGCTGACAGGGAGCTGTGGCTCCGGCTGGGCCCAGCTCCTGGGCCATGCCAGAAGTAGAGACAGAGAAGAGAAGCAGCTATGGGAAGAAACAACAGGAGCTCTGTGGGAGCAGTGTTACAAGGAGTCAGGGGCTGGCAGCTGCAGAGCTCGCCCTGACTGAGAAGATTTCTTACCGGACCCGGAGTCCGAGGCTGTGGGGACTAATCTTTACCCAGCAGCAGAAACCGCCCGGCAGGGGATTTCAGGTCCTCTGGCCAAGAAACCCGAAGGCACGGTCACACGCATGGGACCAGCACCGCCGTCGTGGAGCGGAAGCTACTAGAAGGCCCCGAGTCACCGGCCATACGGGTGAGCACCACACGGTACACTCAGGGACGTGGGCTACTTATACCCGCCTCTAGCAAGGTAGCCAGAAGAGTACAGTTAGTTTGGGAGGCCTACAACTCCGCCTGGCCAGGGGAGATCCCATCTGCTCAAGGACTGACCAGGCCCCAATCGCTAGCCAGTACTCCGGGAGGGTCTATCTTTGTCACCAGTAAAGACCCTGAACTACACCGTACCGTCTCCGAGTGGTTCCTGCTACCCCCATCATCCACGTCGGCTACCCTGACGCCATACCCCTCCCGTTGGGGGTTATACTATCACGCTGCACAATCCTACCACCGGCCTCAGCGGTCTGCCCTGCAGCGGCAGCTCCATAGCTGCATTCAACGGGTGGCGTAGTCGTCCAACATCTACCGCTGATACAGCGCCACTTAGTCTGACTCCCTGGGCACGGACCGGATCACCGCCACGAGACTACAACCCTCAAAAGATCCGGCTCCGGGTAAGCTCCCGCGTGCGCAACGCAGCGCGACACAGGCCCAGGGGCGCGTCATGAGCACGGTGGAGATAGCAGCGCAGTATGTGAGCGCGGTTGAGATAGCAGAGTAGTATGTGAGCGCGGTGGAGATAGCAGAGTAGTATGTGAGCGCGGTGGAGATAGCAGCACAGTATGTGAGCGCGGTGGACATAGCAGCGCAGTATGTGAGCGCGGTGGAGACAGCAGCGCAGTGTGTGAGCGCGATGGAGATAGCAGCGCAGTATGTGAGCACATGCCATAGGCTGCGAGAAAGACAACTGTGATATGCCATCTACTTCCATAGCCCCCAGCCTGGATGTGCCGCATCCATCGTCCCCACAGTCCCTATCCCTATTCCCTACTGTACACTTGCTTTCGCAAAACTATTGTGTATAAATTTCTCCCAATAAAGTTTTTTTGAATTTAAATTTGATAGATAGAACTGTGATTTTTTCTTTTGAGAAGGTTAGCGCAGCCGCTGATTGGCTAGGTATAACAATGTCAGGTCACCGTTGGTAGATTCAGCGCCATCATCAGAGTCTTATCTTTTTTTTTACTTTACAGTGGGCAATTTAGCTATTAAGAAAGGGTGGTCCAGTAGTGTATAACCCTTTTAAGGAACAGACATTGCATAACAGCATATTATACTTAGTGCAGGATCTGAGGGGTGTGGACGGCTCAGAGATGACCTGTGTCATGCTCCACCCGCTAAGACCCTGCACTACCTCGGGCCGTTTAGAGATATGACTATAGTATTGTAGAGCCGTTGTGTCACCCAGGGAAATATAGGGGACTCGGTACCCGGGCCTTTTACCTTGCTTAGGATGTCATGGCAGTCGGCTCCCGGGCCCGTACTCTGGAGTCTCTCTTGAAAAAGGGATTTTTAGTGTATGGTTTGTTTCGTGACGCCTCCTGTGGTTTCTGGTAATAGGTACCAGCACTGCTTCAGACCTCTGGGGCAGTTGATAGGGCAGCTGGGTTGGAACGGCTCCCCACAGGTGGAGCGGGCCCCAGGGCAGTGTAATATAGATGATGGTGATGCGGGGGCTTGTGGTGCAGGAGAGATGGCACAGCGGAAATAACTGACGGTCGGCAAGAAGTGCAGTCATCCGAGTTTACTCACAGTTCTGTTCAAGTTCCTCAGGTACACTGTATGGGTGTCAGCCTCCTGCGTCGCACTGCGTCTACCAGATAAGGGGTCCAGCACTTTCTCAAGTATATCAGGCGCGCTTGATTGAACCCCGCTTTCTTTATGTTCCTTACTAGACCGACTTCTCGCGCCGGGTCTTCTCCCTCCTGCCCTGCGCTTCCCCACACACAGTCCCGATCGGGTGCTCTGAAGTCCCTCTGGGCAACCTGGAGTTCCCGGACCTACTTGATGTCCTTCACGGTGACTAGGGTGAGGCTGTGGCAACTGCACCATGGAAGTGCAGAAGCCTCCGGTTTTCCAGCCGAGACCTGGAGTAACACGGCTGGTCCAGGGACCGGTTCCCTTCTTGCGGCCTGATCCCTCTGACACTTGGCAGACTCGGGAGTACGGGTGTCTCCAAACTTTTGGTCTGTACTGTATATACAGTATATACACACACCACAAACAAAAAAACAGTGCAGCAACAGATTTTATTATAAAAGATCTCCAGTTTTATTAAAAAATACTAAAAATGTCATGATAAGAATTAAAAAACATACAGATGAGCAAAGAAACATGTGTGTGAGCCAGAACCAAACAATTCAAAGAGGGTAAAAAAAAAAGTATATACCGTACTGCTTCACATGGCGCATAGTAGAAAACGCAAATTAAGTTACTCAGCATAAGGTGATACTTCATCATATGTGATGGTGTTTTATCAAAAGGTATAGAGAGTTAGTGGTATAAAGTATGACATTTGCATCACATGAAGAAAGTAAGGTATTAATCCAAAAGTCACATGTTAATCATAAGACCGATGTGCGTCCAGGTGTTAAGGCTCATCCACCAGACCCGACGTGCGTTTCTTGGCTCCCCCTTATGTTTTTTGTGGATCTGAACGCCTCTTTATTAAATAACAATATTGTTAACAATAAACATTCTATAACTGTTACACATACAATAAATGGATACAAATCGCCTTTATAACAACATTATGTGACGTAACCTATCCCAGGAGAAATAGAAGGTGGTCATAGTAGGACAACCAGGGGTCGGTGCTCAGTTGCACCAAACCTCGGGGTGGCAAATTGAGTAGGGCACTGGGTTTTACAAGGCCTTTAACCACCAATTCCCGAGCAGCGCCCACTGGCACAACCCAGCATTATCCACTCTGTAGGGGTCACCATACCTTGCATGGGCCACAAATTCCCCCATATCTATAGGCATCTAGGACCCCTTTTAAATAAGCTTCTATGCAAAATTTATACCAGATTCCCACCTAAAATATGCTATGTTCTTATGTGGTAAAAGGGCCTATGGCGCCCCATTGGCATAAGGGCTGATGTGCGACCACTATCACCGCTCCTTCTAAGGCTTTGTCACATATAGCAGTGTGAACAGGTAAAGTTGCCATGTCACTATGAAATCACATGAGCTGTCGGCAGTGCCAAGAAGGATGTGCCGTTGCTGCCACCGCCACCCTCAGACCTTCTATTATTGGTTTAAACAAACTAGTCATTTAATGATATTGCTCGGCAGTAAAACACTGATTATAATGGTTATTTTGGTTGTCTTTGATGTCATAAGACTGAGATTTATAACTTACGGTTCCTCAGCAGGTGGAAAATTACAACTCCAAATATACAGCTCTGAAACTTCTCAAGAACCTCAGGCTGGAAATCACTGTCTCAGGAGAACTTTCATAACTTCCTCAAAGGAAGTAGGCTTTGCCAGAACCCAAATATTTATGGCATACTATGAGGACATCAGTAATTTAGTCCTAAAAAAAAAAACGTAGCAACACTATTTTTATAGTATATAACATCTGCCCCGGCCCCTGCCATGCCATCTGCCTTTACTACCAGAACAGCTGGTGGTGCAGAGTTCACTGATACCAGCGCGGTCTCGTAATACTGTAGGAGCCACCGGAAGAACAAGTCCGTCCATGACATTTCTTCCTCCTGGATCTTTCCCCATCACCTGGGAGTGATATTACTGAGAAGTGGAAGGAAACGCGGCAACTCAGCCACGAAGTAGAGACCCCGTAATGTTACAGATCGGGGGGGGGCCGAGTGCTGAGGAGAAGAGGTCAAAAAAGTCACCAACAGTCTGCTGGCCCCATAACTGCGGAGTCCAGGCCTCCTCTGGTATAAACACTGCACCACGCCGGGAGCTTCATAGCCGAGCAGCTGCATGCAGCCGTACATCACCCAGCACAATGCCGAGCGTCGGATGGAGTGGTGTAAAGTCGTCACCACTGGACTCTGGAGGAGACGTGTTCTGTGCAGTGACGGATCGCACTTCTCTATCTGCGTCTGATGGAGGAGTCTGGGTTTGGTGATTCCAGGAGGACGTTACCCGCCAGCCTGCATTGTGCCGCTGTACAGATGGTGGATAATACTATGGGCTGTTATCAGGGGTCCTTAGTTCCAGTGCAGGGAAATCTTAATTCTTCAGTATAAAACATTGTGGACAATTGTAGCTTCCGGCTTTGTGGGAACAGTTTGGGGAAGACCCTTTTCTGTTCCACATGACTGCGCCCCGTGCACAAGCTCCATACAGACATGGGGGGGTTTGGTGGAAGAACATGACTGGCCACAAATTCCCACAGACACCTCCAAAATCTTGTAGAAATCCTTCCCAGAAGAGCGGGAGCCGTTATATCTGCAGAGGGGCGACTCCATATTAGTGGTTTTGGATGTAGGATGGGAGGTTAGAGAAGATCCTAGAGATGTCCAAATACTTTTCGTCCATATTTGATAGTTGTTTAAGTCTCACCAATGTCACCATTCATTGGGCAAAGAAAGCCAAAGATCTTTACCACTATTATAAGTATATACTATATTCCATATAGATCCTGATAATAACTTTCCGAGAGATCTCCTGAAGGTCACAAATTGTGCACAGTTTTATCTTACTTGCTATCTCTTCCGTCAAAAATTCCAACAACGTGTCTTAGTTTTGAAGGAAACTTTAGCCCATCTCCACGGATAACATTTTCCATTACCGTAGGTTATACTAGTAACAACTAGTTTTTTCCATTCCCTATCTGCTAATTGCCCCCATATATCGGGCTAATCATTGTGTCTCTGTCACCAAGGAGGTGTTTGATATTAATTCTCAGTATTATTTATTAGCAGATTACGGAATGTGGAGGTAAAAGTTCTGAAATGCACACGGCTCTCGCCCCATTTATCCCAGAAATTAGATTTTAATCAATCCTTAGTTATCATAGGAAAGGGGTCAGGTAGCTGCTTATTTCACTATCCGTATCGCCACTCTCTATATGATATAGAGCCTACAGATAGAAAGGCACCAAACCGGCTTCATGGCTGGTGTAAAAATCACCAAGGGTGCCATTTTACTAGAATATTTAGGAGATAAAGTGAAAAAGATCCACTATAATAGATTAAAAAAGAAAAATGATTCTCCAAAGTGGACAGCATTATAGTAGTTATATTCTTGTACATAGGGGCAGTATTATAGTAGTTATATTCTTGTACATAGGGGGCAGTATTATAGTAGTTATATTCTTGTACATAGGGGGCAGTATTATAGTAGTTATATTCTTGTACATAGGGGGCAGTATTATAGTAGTTATATTCTTATACATAGGAGAAGTATTATAGTGGTTATATTCTTGTACAGAGGAGCAGTATTATAGTAGTTATATTCTTGTACATAGGGGCAGTATTATAGTAGTTATATTCCTGTACATAGGGGCAGTATTATAATAGTTATATTCTTGTACATAGGAGCAGTATTATAATAGTTATATTCTTGTACATAGGGGGCAGTATTATAGTAGTTATATTCTTGTACATAGGGGCAGTATTATAGTAGTTATATTCTTGTACATAGGAGGCAGTATTATAGTAGTTATATTCTTGTACATAGGAGCAGTATTATAGTAGTTATATTCTTGTACATAGGAGCAGTATTATAATAGTTATATTCTTGTACATAGGGGGCAGTATTATAGTAGTTATATTCTTGTACATAGGGGCAGTATTATAGTAGTTATATTCTTGTACATAGGAGCAGTATTATAGTAGTTATATTCTTGTACATAGGAGCAGTATTATAGTAGTTATATTCATGTACATTGGGGGCAGTATTATAGTAGTTATATTCTTGTACATAGGGGCAATATTATAGTAGTTATATTCTTGAACACAGGAGCAGTATTATAGTAGTTATATTCTTGCACATAGGGGGCAGTATTATAGTAGTTATATTCTTGTACATAGGGGCAATATTATAGTAGTTATATTCTTGTGCATAGGAGCAGTATTATAGTAGTTATATTCATGTACATTGGGGGCAGTATTATAGTAGTTATATTCTTGTACATAGGGGCAGTATTATAGTAATTATATTCTTGTACATAGGAGCAGTATTATAGTAGTTATATTCATGTACATTGGGGGCAGTATTATAGTAGTTATATTCTTGTACATAGGGGCAGTATTATAGTAGTTATATTCTTGTACATAGGAGCAGTATTATAGTAGTTATATTCTTGTACATAGGAGCAGTATTATAGTAGTTATATTCATGTACATTGGGGGCAGTATTATAGTAGTAATATTCTTGTACATAGGAGCAGTATTATAGTAGTTATATTCTTGTACATAGGGGCAGCATTATAGTAGCTATATTCTTGTACATAGGAGCAGTATTATAGTAGTTCTATTCTTGTACATAGGGGGCAGTATTATAGTAGTTCTATTCTTCTACATAGGGGCAGTATTATAGTAGTTATATTCTTGTACATAGGAGGCAGTATTATAGTAGTTATATTCTTGTACATATGAGCAGTATTATAGTAGTTATATTCTTGTACATAGGAGCAGTATTATAATAGTTATATTCTTGTACATAGGGGGCAGTATTATAGTAGTTATATTCTTGTACATAGGGGCAGTATTATAGTAGTTATATTCTTGTACATAGGAGCAGTATTATAGTAGTTATATTCTTGTACATAGGAGCAGTATTATAGTAGTTATATTCATGTACATTGGGGGCAGTATTATAGTAGTTATATTCTTGTACATAGGGGCAATATTATAGAAGTTATATTCTTGTACACAGGAGCAGTATTATAGTAGTTATATTCTTGCACAGAGGGGGCAGTATTATAGTAGTTATATTCTTGTACATAGGGGAAATATTATAGTAGTTATATTCGTGTACATAGGAGTAGTATTATACTAGTTATATTCATGTACATTGGGGGCAGTTTTATAGTAGTTATATTCTTGTACATAGGGGCAGTATTATAGTAATTATATTCTTGTACATAGGAGCAGTATTATAGTAGTTATATTCATGTACATTGGGGGCAGTATTATAGTAGTTATATTCTTGCACATAGGGGCAATATTATAGTAGTTATATTCTTGTACACAGGAGCTGTATTATAGTAGTTATTTTCTTGCACATAGGGGGCAGTATTATAGTAGTTATATTCTTGTACATAGGGGCAGTATTATAGTAGTTATATTCTTATACATAGGAGAAGTATTATAGTAGTTATATTCTTATACATAGGAGAAGTATTATAGTAGTTATATTCTTGTACATAGGAGCAGTATTATAATAGTTATATTCTTGTACATAGGAGCAGTATTATAGTAGTTATATTCATGTACATTGGGGGCAGTATTATAGTAGTTATATTCTTGTACATAGGGGCAATATTATAGTAGTTATATTTTTGTACACAGGAGCAGTATTATAGTAGTTATATTCTTGCACATAGGGGGCAGTATTATTGTAGTTATATTCTTGTACATAGGGGCAGTATTATAGTAGTTATATTCTTGTACATAGGGGGCAGTATTATAGTAGTTATATTCTTATACATAGGGGCAGTATTATAGTAGTTATATTCTTGTACATAGGGGGCAGTATTATAGTAGTTATATTCTTGTACATAGGAGCAGTATTATAGTAGTTATATTCTTGTACATAGGGGGCAGTATTATAGTAGTTATATTCTTGCACATAGGGGCAATATTATAGTAGTTATATTCTTGTACAAGGGGGCAATATTATAGTAGTTATATTCTTATACATAGGGGCAGTATTATAGTAGTTATATTCTTGTACATAGGGGGCAGTATTATAGTAGTTATATTCTTGTACATAGGGGGCAGTATTATAGTAGTCATATTCTTGTACATAGGGGGCAGTATTATAGTAGTTATATTCTTGTACATAGGGGGCAGTATTATAGTAGTTATATTCTTGTACATTGGAGCAGTATTATAGTAGTTATATTCTTCTACATAGGGGGCAGTATTATAGTAGTTATGTTCTTGTACATAGGAGAAGTATTATAGTAGTTATATTCTTATACATAGGAGAAGTATTATAGTAGTTATATTCTTGTACATAGGAGCAGTATTATAATAGTTATATTCTTGTACATAGGAGCAGTATTATAGTAGTTATATTCTTGTACATAGGGGGCAGTATTATAGTAGTTATATTCTTGCACATAGGGAGCAGTATTATAGTAGTTATATTCTTGTACATAGGGAGCAGTATTATAGTAGTTATATTCTTATACATAGGAGAAGTATTATAGTGGTTATATTCTTGTACATAGGAGCAGTATTATAATAGTTATATTCTTGTACATAGGAGCAGTATTATAGTAGTTATATTCATGTACATTGGGGGCAGTATTATAGTAGTTATATTCTTGTACATAGGGGCAATATTATAGTAGTCATATTCTTGTACACAGGAGCAGTATTATAGTAGTTATATTCTTGCACATAGGGGGCAGTATTATAGTAGTTATATTCTTGTACATAGGGGCAGTATTACAGTAGTTATATTCTTGTACATAGCGGCAGTATTATAGTAGGTATATTCTTGTACATAGCGGCAGTATTATAGTAGTTATATTCTTGTACATAGGGGGCAGTATTATAGTAGTTATACTCTTGTACATAGAAGCAGTATTATAGTAGTTATATTCTTGCACATAGGGGCAGTATTATATTAGTTATATTCTTATACATAGGGGCAGTATTATAGTAGTTATATTCTTGTGCATAGCGGCAGTATTATAGTAGGTATATTCTTGTACATAGGGGCAGTATTATAGTAGTTATATTCTTGTACATAGCGGCAGTATTATAGTAGTTATATTCTTGTATATAGGGGGCAGTATTATAGTAGTTATATTCTTATACATAGGGGCAGTATTATAGTAGTTATATTCTTGTACATAGGGGGGCAGTATTATAGTAGGTATATTCTTGTACATAGGGGCAATATTATAGTAGTTATATTCTAGTACATAGCGGCAGTATTATAGTAGATATATTCTTGTACATAGCGTCAGTATTATAGTAGTTATATTCCTGTACATAGGGGCAGTATTATAGTAGTTATGCTCTTGCACATAGGAGCAGTATTATAGTAGTTACAGTCTTGTACATAGTGGCAGTATTATAGTAGTTATATTCTTGTACATAGGGGCAGTATTAAAGTAGTTATATTCCAGTACATAGCGGCAGTATTATAGTAGTTATATTCTTGTACATAGGGGGCAGTATTATAGTAGTTATACTCTTGTACATAGGAGCAGTATTATAGTAGTTATATTCCTGTACATAGGGGCAGTATTATATTAGTTATATTCTTATACATAGGGGCAGTATTATAGTAGTTATATTCTTGTACATAGCGGCAGTATTATAGTAGGTATATTCTTGTACATAGGGGCAGTATTATAGTAGTTATATTCTTGTACATAGCGGCAGTATTATAGTAGTTATATTCTTGTACATAGGCGGCAGTATTATAGTAGTTTTACTCTTGTACATAGGAACAGTATTATAGTAATTATATTCTTGTACATAGGGGCAGTATTATATTAGTTATATTCTTATACATAGGGGCAGTATTATAGTAGTTATATTCTTGTACATAGGGGGCAGTATTATAGTAGGTATATTCTTGTACATAGCGGCAGTATTATAGTAGGTATATTCTTGTACATAGCGGCAGTATTATAGTAGTTATATTCTTGTACATAGGGGACAGTATTATAGTAGTTATATTCTTGTACATAGGAGCAGTATTATAGTAGTTATATTCTTGTACATAGGAGCAGTATTATAGTAGTTACAGTCTTGTACATAGTACCAGTATTATAGTAGTTATATTCTTGTACATAGGGGCAGTATTATAGGAGTTATATTCTTGTACATAGGGGGCAGTATTATAGTAGGTATATTCTTGTACATAGCGGCAGTGTTATAGTAGTTATATTCTTGTACATAGGGGGCAGTATTATAGTAGTTATACTCTTGTACATAGGAGCAGTATTATAGCAGTTATATTCTTGTACATAGGAGCACTATTATAGTAGTTATATTCTTGTACATAGGAGCAGTATTATGGCAGTTACAGTCTTGTACATAGTGGCAGTATTATAGTAGTTATATTCTTGTACATAGGGGCAGTATTATATTAGTTATATTCTTGTACATAGGGGCATTATTATAGTAGTTATATTCCTGTACATAGCGGCAGTATTATAGTAGATATATTCTTGTACATAGGGGGCAGTATTATAGTAGTTATACTCTTGTACATAGGAGCAGTATTATAGTAGTTATATTCTTGTACATAGGAGCAGTATTATATTAGTTATATTCTTATACATAGGGGCAGTATTATAGTAGTTATATTCATGTACATAGCGGCAGTATTATAGTAGGTATATTCTTGTACATAGGGGCAGTATTATAGTAGTTATATTCTTGTACATAGCGGCAGTATTATCGTAGTTACAGTCATATGAAAAAGTTTGGGCACCCCTATTAATCTTAAGCTTAATGTTTTATAAAAATTGGTGTTTTTGCAACAGCTATTTCAGTTTGACATATGTAATAACTGTTGGATACAGTAATGTTTCTGCCTTGAAATGAGGTTCATTGTATTAACAGAAAATGTGCAATCTGCATTCAAACAAAATGTGACAGGTGCATAAGTATGGGCACCTCACCAGAAAAGTGACATTAATATTTAGTAGATCCTCCGTTTGCAAAAATAACAGCCTCTAGTCGCTTCCTGTAGCTTTTAATGAGTTCCTGGATCCTGGATGAAGGTATTTTTGACCATTCCTCTTTACAAAACAATTCCAGTTCAGTTAAGTTTGATGGTCGCCGAGCATGGACAGCCCTCTTCAAATGATCCCACAGATGTTCAATGATATTCAGGTCTGGGGACTGGGATGGCCATTCCAGAACATTGTAATTGTTCCTCTGCATGAATGCCTGAGTAGATTTGGAGCGGTGTTTTGGATCATTGTCTTGCTGAAAGATCCATCCACTGCGTAACTTCAACTTTATCACTGATTCTTGAACACTATTGCCAAGAATCTGCTGATACTGAGTGGAATCCATGCGTCCCTCAACTTTAACAAGATTCCCAGTGCCGGCATTGACCACACAGCCCCAAAGCATGATGGAACCTCCACCAAATTTTACTGTGGGTAGCAAGTGTTTTTCTTGGAATGCTGTGGTTTTTTGCCGCCATGCATAACGCCTTTTTGTATGACCAAACAACTCAATCTTGGTTTCATCAGTCCACAGGACCTTCTTCCAAAAAGAAATAGGCTTCTTCCAATGTGCTTTTGCATACCTCAGCCGACTCTGTTTGTGGCGTGCTTGCAGAAATGGCTTCTTTCGCATCACTCTCCCATACAGCTTCTCCTTGTGCAAAGTGCGTTGTATAGTTGACCGATGCACAGTGACACCATCTGCAGCAAGTTGATGCTGCAGCTCTCTGGAGGTGGTCTGAGGATTGTCCTTGACTGATCTCACCATTCTTCTTCTCTGCCTTTCTGATGTTTTTCTTGTCCTGACACTTCTGGCCTTAACAAGAACTGTCCCTATGTTCTTCCATTTCCTTACTATGTTCCTCACAGTGGAAACTGACAGGTTAAATCTCTGAGACAGCTTTTTGTATCCTTCCACTGAACAACTATGTTGAATAATCTTTGTTTTCAGATCATTTGACAGTTGTTTTGAGGAGCCCATGATGCCACTCTTCAGAGGAGATTCAAACAGGAGAACAACTTGCAAGTGGCCACTTTAAGTAGCTTTTCTCATGATTGCATACACCTGGCTATAAAGTTCAAAGCTCAATGAGGTTACAAAACCAAAAAAAGTGCTTTAGTAAGTCAGTAAAAAGTAGGCAGGAGTATTTAAAACAAGAAAATGATAAGGGTGCCCATACTTATGCACCGGTCAAATTTTGTTTGAATGCAGATTGCACATTTTCTGTTAGCACAATAAACCTCATTTCAAGGCAGAAACATTACTGTGTCCAACAGTTATTACATATATCAAACTGAAATAGCTGTTGCAAAAACACCAATTTTTATAAAACATTAAGCTTAAGATTAATAGGGGTGCCCAAACTTTTTCATATGATTGGGTATTCTTGTACATAGGGGGCAGTATTATAGTAGTTATACTCTTGTACATAGGAGCGGTATTATAGTAATTATATTCTTGTACATAGGGGCAGTATTATATTAGTTATATTCTTATACATAGGGGCAGTATTATAGTAGTTATATTCTTGTACATAGGAGCAGTATTATAGTAGTTATATTCTTATACATAGGGGCAGTAGTATAGAAGTCATATTCCTGTACATAGCGGCAGTATTATAGTAGTTATATTCTTGTACACAGGGGGCAGTATTATAGTAGTTATACTCTTGTACATAGGAGCAGTATTATAGTAGTTATATTCTTGTACACAGGGGCAGTATTATATTAGTTATATTCTTATACATAGGGGCAGTATTATAGTAGTTATATTCTTGTACATAGCGGCAGTATTATAGTAGGTATATTCTTGTACATAGCGGCAGTATTATAGTAGTTATATTCTTCTACATAGGGGGCAGTATTATAGTAGTTATACTCTTGTACATAGGAGCAGTATTATAGTAATTATATTCTTGTACATAGGGGCAGTATTATATTAGTTATATTCTTATACATAGGGGCAGTATTATAGTAGTTATATTCTTGTACATAGGGGGCAGTATTATAGTAGGTATATTCTTGTACATAGCGGCAGTATTATAGTAGTTATATTCTTGTACATAGGAGCAGTATTATAGTAGTTATATTCTTGTACATAGGGCAAGCATTATAGTAGTTATATTCTTGTACATAGGGGCAGTATTATAGTAGTTATATTCTTGTACATATAGGTCAGTATTATAGTAGTTATATTCTTGTACATAGAAGCAGTATTATAGTAGTTATATTATTGTACATAGGGGCAGTATTATAGTAGTTATATTCTTTTACATAGGAGCAATATTATAGTAGTTATATTCTTGTACATAGGGGCAGTATTATAGTAGTTATATTCTTGTACATAGGGGGCAGTATTATAGTAGTTACATTCTTCTACATAGGGGGCATATTATAGTAGTTATATTCTTGTATATAGGAGAAGTATTATAGTATTTATATTCTTGTGCATAGGGGCAGTATTATACTAGTTATATTGTTGTACATAGGGGCAGTATTATAGTAGTGATATTCTTGTACATAGGGGCAGTATTATAGTAGTGATATTATTGTACATAGGGGCAGTATTATAGTAGTTATATTCTTGTACATAGGAACAGTATTATAGTAGTTATATTCTTGTACATAAGGGCAGTATTATAGTAGTTTTATTCTTGTACATAGTGGGCAGTATTATAGTAGTTATATTCTTATACATAGGGGGCAGTATTATAGTAGTTATATTGTTGTACAAAGGGGCAGTATTATAGTAGTGATATTCTTGTACATAGGGGCAGTATTATAGTAGTTATATTATTGTACATAGGGGCAGTATTATAGTAGTTATATTCTTGTATATAGGAGCAGTATTATAGTAGTTATATTCTTGTATATAGGGGGCAGTATTATAGTAGTTATATTCTTATCCATAGGGGGCAGTATTATAGTAGATATATTCTTGTACATAGGGGCAGTATTATAGTAGTGATATTCTTATACATAGGGGGCAGTATTATAGTAGTTATATTCCTGTACATAGGAACAGTATTATAGTAGTTATATTCTTGTACATAGGGGCAGTATTATAGTAGTTTTATTCTTGTACATAGAGGGCAGGATTACAGTAGTTATATTCTTCTACGTAGGAGCAGTATTATAGTAGTTATATTCTTGTACATAGGGGCAGTATTATATTAGTTATATTCTTGTACATAGGGGGCAAGTATTATAGTAGTTATATTCTTGTACATAGCGGCAGTATTATAGTAGTTATATTCTTGTACATAGAGGTCAGTATTATAGTAGTTATATTCTTGTACATAGAAGCAGTATTATAGTAGTTATATTATTGTACATAGGGGCAGTATTATAGTAGTTATATTCTTGTACATAGGAGCAGTATTATAGTAGATATATTCTTGTACATAGGGGCAGTATTATAGTAGTTATATTCTTGTACATAGGGGGCAGTATTATAGTAGTTACATTCTTGTACATAGGGGGCATATTATAGTAGTTATATTCTTGTATATAGGAGAAGTATTATAGTATTTATATTCTTGTACATAGGGGCAGTATTATAGTAGTTAAATTGTTGTACATAGGGGCAGTATTATAGTAGTGATATTCTTGTACATAGGGCCAGTATTATAGTAGTTATATTCTTGTATACAGGAGCAGTATTATAGTAATTATATTCTTGCACATAGGGGGAAGTATTATAGTAGTTATATTCTTGTACATAGGGTGCAGTATTACAGTAGTTATATTCTTGTACATAGGGTGTAGTATTATAGTAGTTATATTCTTGTACATAGGGGCAGTATTATAGTAATTATATTCTTGTACATAGGAGCAGTATTATAGTAGTTATATTCTTGTATATAGGGGGCAGTATTATAGTAGTTATATTCTTGTACATGGGGGGCAGTATTATAGTAGTTATATTATTGTACATAGGGGCAGTATTATAGTAGTTATATTCTTGTACATAGGAGCAGTACTATAGTAGTTATATTCTTGTACATAGGGGGCAGTATTATAGTTGTTATATTCTTGTACATAGGACAGTATTATAGTAGTTACATTCTTGTACATAGGGGGCAGTATTATAGTAGTTATATTCTTGTACATAGGAGCAGTATTATACTAGCTATATTCTTGTACATAGGAGCAGTATTATAGTAGTTATATTCTTGTACATAGGGCAAGTATTATAGTAGTTATATTCTTGTACATAGGAGCAGTATTATAGTAGTTATATTCTTGTACATAGGGGCAGTATTATAGCAGTTATATTCTTGTACATAGGAGCAGTATTATAGTAGTTATATTCTTGTACATAGGGCAAGTATTATAGTAGTTATATTCTTGTACATAGGAGCAGTATTATAGTAGTTATATTCTTGTACATAGGGGCAGTATTATAGTAGTTTTATTCTTGTACATAGAGGGCAGGATTACAGTAGTTATATTCTTGTACGTAGGAGCAGTATTATAGTAGTTATATTCTTGTACATAGGAGCAGTATTATAGTAGTTATATTCTTGCACATAGGGGCAGTATTATATTAGTTATATTCTTGTACATAGGGGGCAGTATTATAGTAGTTATATTCTTGTACATAGGGGCAGTATTATAGTAGTTATATTCTTGTACATATATTTCAGTATTATAGTAGTTATATTCTTGTACATAGAAGCGGTATTATAGTAGTTATATTATTGCACATAGGGGCAGTATTATAGTAGTTATATTCTTGTACATAGGAGCAGTATTATAGTAGTTATATTCTTGTACATAGGGGCAGTATTATAGTAGTTATATTCTTGTACATAGGGGGCAGTATTATAGTAGTTACATTCTTCTACATAGGGGGCATATTATAGTAGTTATATTCTTGTATATAGGAGAAGTATTATAGTATTTATATTCTTGTACATAGGGGCAGTATTATACTAGTTATATTGTTGTACATAGGGGTAGTATTATAGTAGTGATATTCTTGTACATAGGGGCAGTATTATAGTAGTGATATTATTGTACATAGGGGCAGTATTATAGTAGTTATATTCTTATACATAGGGGGCAGTATTATAGTAGTTATATTGTTGTACATAGGGGCAGTATTATAGTAGTTATATTCTTGTACATAGGGGCAGTATTATAGTAGTTATATTATTGTACATAGGGGCAGTATTATAGTAGTTATATTCTTGTATATAGGAGCAGTATTATAGTAGTTATATTCTCGTATATAGGGGGCAGTATTATAGTAGTTATATTCTTATACATAGGGGGCAGTATTATAGTAGATATATTCTTGTACATAGGGGCAGTATTATAGTAGTGATATTCTTATACATAGGGTGCAGTATTACAGTAGTTATATTCTTGTACATAGGGTGCAGTATTATAGTAGTTATATTCTTGTACATAGGGGCAGTATTATAGTAATTATATTCTTGTACATAGGAGCAGTATTATAGTAGTTATATTCTTGTATATAGGGGGCAGTATTATAGTAGTTATATTCTTGTACATGGGGGGCAGTATTATAGTAGTTATATTATTGTACATAGGGGCAGTATTATAGTAGTTATATTCTTGTACATAGGAGCAGTACTATAGTAGTTATATTCTTGTACATAGGGGGCAGTATTATAGTTGTTATATTCTTGTACATAGGACAGTATTATAGTAGTTACATTCTTGTACATAGGGGGCAGTATTATAGTAGTTATATTCTTGTACATAGGAGCAGTATTATACTAGCTATATTCTTGTACATAGGAGCAGTATTATAGTAGTTATATTCTTGTACATAGGGCAAGTATTATAGTAGTTATATTCTTGTACATAGGAGCAGTATTATAGTAGTTATATTCTTGTACATAGGGGCAGTATTATAGCAGTTATATTCTTGTACATAGGAGCAGTATTATAGTAGTTATATTCTTGTACATAGGGCAAGTATTATAGTAGTTATATTCTTGTACATAGGAGCAGTATTATAGTAGTTATATTCTTGTACATAGGGGCAGTATTATAGTAGTTTTATTCTTGTACATAGAGGGCAGGATTACAGAAGTTATATTCTTGTACGTAGGAGCAGTATTATAGTAGTTATATTCTTGTACATAGGAGCAGTATTATAGTAGTTATATTCTTGCACATAGGGGCAGTATTATATTAGTTATATTCTTGTACATAGGGGGCAGTATTATAGTAGTTATATTCTTGTACATAGGGGCAGTATTATAGTAGTTATATTCTTGTACATATAGGTCAGTATTATAGTAGTTATATTCTTGTACATAGAAGCGGTATTATAGTAGTTATATTATTGTACATAGGGGCAGTATTATAGTAGTTATATTCTTGTACATAGGAGCAGTATTATAGTAGTTATATTCTTGTACATAGGGGCAGTATTATAGTAGTTATATTCTTGTACATAGGGGGCAGTATTATAGTAGTTACATTCTTCTACATAGGGGGCATATTATAGTAGTTATATTCTTGTATATAGGAGAAGTATTATAGTATTTATATTCTTGTACATAGGGGCAGTATTATACTAGTTATATTGTTGTACATAGGGGTAGTATTATAGTAGTGATATTCTTGTACATAGGGGCAGTATTATAGTAGTGATATTATTGTACATAGGGGCAGTATTATAGTAGTTATATTCTTGTACATAGGAACAGTATTATAGTAGTTATATTCTTGTACATAAGGGCAGTATTATAGTAGTTTTATTCTTGTACATAGTGGGCAGTATTATAGTAGTTATATTCTTATACATAGGGGGCAGTATTATAGTAGTTATATTGTTGTACATAGGGGCAGTATTATAGTAGTTATATTCTTGTACATAGGGGCAGTATTATAGTAGTTATATTATTGTACATAGGGGCAGTATTATAGTAGTTAAATTCTTGTATATAGGAGCAGTATTATAGTAGTTATATTCTCGTATATAGGGGGCAGTATTATAGTAGTTATATTCTTATACATAGGGGGCAGTATTATAGTAGATATATTCTTGTAAATAGGGGCAGTATTATAGTAGTGATATTCTTATACATAGGGGGCAGTATTATAGTAGTTATATTCCTGTACATAGGGGCAGTATCGAAGCAGGAGGATCGAGAGGCAGTCAGCACCTTTACTGCTCAGGAACCAGTACCAGGCTCTCACGCAGGAGAACCATGAAGAAATACAGCAAAATAAGACTTTGCCAGCAATGAATAACCTTGTAAGCCCTCAGAATCCTCCTGGATGGAGAAAGAAGAATGTTGTGAAGAAAAAACGGAGAGTGGTGGTCATGGGGGATTCCCTGTTAAGAGGAACAGAGGCCGCTATCTGCAGACCAGACATAACCTCAAGAGAAATGTGCTGTCTTCCAGGAGCAAAAATTAAAGATGTGTCTGACAGGATATCAAGACTCTTCAGACCTACAGATCACTACCCATTCCTGCTAATACATGTGGGGACAAATGACACCGCAAGAAAGGACCTGGAAACCATCTGCAGTGACTTTGAAGACTTAGGCAAGAAAGTGAAAGAATTGGGAGCGCAGGTGGTCTTCTCATCCATCCTCCCAGTGGATGGCCATGAAACAATGAGGTGGAATAAGATTCTACAGGTGAACAACTGGCTACTTCGATGGTGCCGTCAACAAGGATTTGGATTTCTGGATCACGGAATGAATTACCTATACGATGGACTACTTGCTAGAGATGGGGTGCACCTTACGAAGACTGGAAAACATGTATTTGGAAGTCGCCTTGCTACACTCATCAGAAGAGCTTTAAACTAGAACAATGTGGGAAGGGAAGCAAAAGGCCAGAAAAAGCCATACAGCTGACAAATACTATTGAGATCTCTGCTACTGGAAGTGGAAAGAAAGAACAAAGACAAAACAATTTAAATAATAAAAATATGGGAGGAAGAGAAACCAATCACAGACTAAAATGTTTTTATACAAATGCACAAAGCATGGGCAACAAACAAGGAAAATTGGAACTACTAATGCAGGAAAAGAAATATGATGTCATTGGAATCACTGAAACTTGGTGGGACGATACACATGATTGGAATAAAAGGCTAAAAGGATACAACTTATTTGCAAGAAACAGACTTGATAAACGAGGAGGAGGTGTCGCATTGTATGTTAGAAAAGCGTATATCTGCACAGAGATTGAAGAAGAGACTGGGAGTTCTGTGGAAACTGTTTGGGTAAGAATACAAGGAGAGAACAACGGAAAGGACACCATTGTAGGCATTTACTACAGGCCACCTGGGCAAGCTGAAGATATGGATGAACTCTTTATGTATCAAATGACCAAGTTCTCCAAAAAATATGACGTAGTGGTCATGGGAGATTTCAACTATCCAGACATTTGTTGGGAATCTCTCTCAAGTAAAACTAACAGGTCAAGCAAATTCTTATCCTCTCTTGCTGACAACTTTATCTTCCAAAAGGTAGGGGAGAAAACAAGGGGATCTGCTACTTTGGATCTAATCCTTATAAACAGGGAGGAAATGGTTGAGGAGGTAAAGGTGGCTGGGACCCTAGGAGGCAGCGATCATGCTATTATAGAATTTTGGATAACTAGAGGAGGAAGACATGTGAAGACTCAAACTTCAAGGTTAGATTTTAGAAAGGCAGATTTTAAGAGACTCAGAAAGAGAATAGGAGGGATCCAATGGCTGGATGTCCTTAAGGACAAAAATGTCCAGGAAGGATGGGAAATTTTTAAAAATGAGATTCTCAAAACACAATCGTTAACAATCCCGAAAAGTAGGAAGAATGGGAAGCATTTAAGGAAACCAGGATGGATGAACACAGAACTTAAACACATGCTAAAAAGAAAGAAAGAAATGTTTATTAAATGGAAAGAGGGAGGCATATCTAAAGAAGATTATAATGCAGTCTGCAGATCCTGTAGGGCACGTATCAGGTTAGCTAAAGCTGACAATGAATTAAGGCTTGCAAGAGATGTCAAAAGCAATAAAAAAGGATTTTGGGGGTATGTCAAAAGTAAAAGAAAAGTCAAAGATGCTATAGGATTTCTACAGGATGAAAATGGAGAAATGGTAAGAGAGGATGTTGAGAAGGCCGAACTTTTTAATTCCTATTTTGCATCTGTTTTCTCTCAGAAAGAAAATGTAACATCAACTGATCTTCACTGTCCTTTTAAAGGAATAGAGGAATCCAAGTTATCTGTAAACAGAAAGATTGTGAGGGAATATTTAGCTAACATAAATGAGTTCAAGTCTCCAGGTCCAGATGAATTACACCCCAGAGTACTGAAGGAGATCGTAGAAGAAATTTTAGAACCACTCTCCATAATCTTTGAAAATTCTTGGAGAACAGGAGAAGTCCCAGAAGACTGGAGAAGAGCAAATGTTGTTCCTATCTTCAAAAAGGGGAAGAAGGTGGACCCAGGGAACTATAGGCCGGTGAGTCTGACTTCTATACCAGGAAAGATCTTTGAACAAATTATTAAACAACATGTATGTAAGTACATGGATAAGAATGAAGTGATTAACCAGAGTCAGCATGGGTTTGTAACTAACAAGTCATGTCAGACTAACTTAATTTCCTTCTATGACAGAATCACTGACTGGGTGGATCAGGGAAATGCTGTAGATATAGTATATCTTGACTTCAGCAAAGCATTTGACAAAGTATCTCACACCATTCTTATTGAAAAAATGACCAAGTATGCAATGGACCAGGCAACTGTTAGGTGGATTCATAACTGGCTTAGTGATCGGACTCAAAGGGTGGTTGTAAATGGCTTCACATCCAGCTGGATGAATGTCTCAAGTGGGGTACCACAGGGCTCCGTCCTGGGACCTGTATTGTTCAACATCTTTATCAATGATTTAGATGAAGGAATTGAGGGTAAACTGATTAAATTTGCTGATGACACAAAGCTAGGAGGGATAGCTAATACTAGAGAAGAGAGAGAGAGGATTCAAAAAGACCTAAATAAACTGGAGCAGTGGGCAGCAACCAACAGAATGGTTTTTAACAGGGAAAAATGTAAAGTACTACATCTGGGCAATAAAAATGAAAAAAGCATATACAGAATGGGAGGAATAGAGCTAAGCAACAGTACATGTGAAAAAGACTTAGGTATACTAATAGATCATAGACTGAACATGAGTCAACAGTGTGATGCAGCAGCAAAAAAGGCAACTACAATTCTGGGATGTATTAACAGAAGCATACAGTCTAGATCACGTGAAGTCATTATCGGTCTTTACTCCTCTTTGGTCAGACCTCATCTGGAATACTGTGTACAGTTTTGGGCACCACATTTTAAAAAAGACATAGACAAACTGGAGCAAGTTCAGAGAAGAGCGACCAGAATGGTGACCGGTCTGCAAACCATGTCCTATGAGGAATGGTTGCAGGATTTGGGAATGTTTAGCTTGCAAAAAAGAAGACTGAGAGGAGACTTAATAGCTGTCTACAAATATGTCAAGAGCTGTCACATTGTAGAAGGATCATCTTTATTCTCATTTGCACAAGGAAAGACTAGAAGCAATGGGATGAAACTAAATGGGAGGAGACACAGATTAGATATTAGAAAAAACTTTTTGACAGTTAGGGTGATTAATGAGTGGAACAGGCTGCCACGAGAGGTGGTGAGTTCCCCTTCAATGGACGTCTTCAAACAGAGGCTGGACAGACATCTGTCTGAGATGATCTAGTGAATCCTGCTTTGAGCAGGGGGTTGGACCAGATGACCCAGGAGGTCCCTTCCAACTCTACCATTCTATGATTCTATGATTCTGTTATAGTAGTGATATTCTTGTACATAGGGGGCAGTATTATAGCAGTCATATTCTTGTACATAGGGGGCAGTATTATAGTAGTTATATTCTTGTACATAGGAGCAGTATTATAGTAGTTATATTCTTGTACATAGGGGCAGTATTATAGTAGTTATATTCTTGTACAGAGGAGCAGTATTATAGTAGTTACATTCTTGTATATAGGAGCAGTATTATAGTAGTTTTATTCTTGTACATAGGAGGCAGTATTATAGTAGTTATATTCTTGTACATAGGAGCAGTATTATAGTAGTTATATTCTTGTACATAGGGGGCAGTATTATAGTAGTTATATTTTTGTACATAGGGGGCAGTATTATAGTAGTTATATTCTTGTACATAGGAGCAGTATTATAGTAGTTATATTCTTTTACATAGGAGCAGTATTATAGTAGTTATATTCTTGTACATAGGGGCAGTATTATAGTAGTTATATTCTTGTACAGAGGAGCAGTATTATAGTAGTTATATTCTTGTATATAGGAGCAGTATTATAGTAGTTTTATTCTTGTACATAGGGGCAGTATTATAGTAGTTATATTCCTGTACATAGGAGCAGTATTATAGTAGTTATATTCTTGTACATAGGGAGCAGTATTATAGTAGTTATATTCTTGTACATAGGAGCAGTATTATAGTAGTTATATTCTTGTATATAGGAGCAGTATTATAGTAGTTATACCTGCTATATTGTCTTTTAGTATTTACAACTACTGGCACATATCTACTGGGGTGAGATACCAAGGTGTCTTTTTACATATTTCTTGCCGTTCCACTATTTTTAAACATCTGACGTTTCGAGTTACTTGCTTTTGTTTGGTGCTCATCCCCAAGTTTATACTGTATATCTTTGTTTGCTTTGCTGGATTTTTACTCTCCCCCATTTCCCTTTTATATATCATTTCATTAATAAAGATTTATACTACTTGTATTGAACTCCGTCCCAGACACATTTTTGCTTTGATGGTTTCTATATCCATTTTGGCCCTGCCCTAGATTATAAACTCTTTGCTTATTCTGTTACTTAGGTGCAATGTCTGAGTATTGTATAGTTATAATGGGAGTGTTGGTGCCAGGGACACACGATTCATTCACAATTATTTCCTGCCTGGCTGCTTACAAGCTTTCGATGTCTGCCATGTCATGCTGCATGTTCGGGAAAGTATCAAAGTCCATGATCAATGACTCGTTTCACAATCCTGCGCCAGGCTCCAGATTATACTCCACTCACTTCCTCCTTTGCTCCGGTTTTGCACCCGAACAATTTCAGAGATACTGCAGATATGACTTCATTTCCTCATAAGTTTATAACAACCAGTATAGTAAAAACTGGGGCAACTTACAATGGAAAAATGATCAGCGGCTTATAAAATCTGAAAATTCAGTTCTCAAGAAAATGGAAACACTGTGCTGAAGTTTATTCATATTATGATGCAATACGTCATCCAAGAAATTGACTTTGAGTCTTTTTCATGTTTTAACATTTTAAAGCATTATTCCCAAAATCGCAAGTTATTCACCATTAATAGGATAGGGGATAACTTACTGACAGCTGGGAGTCCGTCCACTGGGACCAACACCCCCAGCGATCTGAGACATTGGCTGCAGATCTATCTTGAAAGGAGTGAAGGTATCCCATAGGTGATGAAGGGAGCAGATGAAGAGCGTGCACAGCTCCAATATATTCAAGACAAAGCTGCAGAGCCCAATTCTTGTGGTTCCGGATCTCTGCTCTCAGGATCGCTGGGATTCCATAGAATAGGGGATAATTTGCTGATCGCGGAGGTTCTCATCAGAGATCCGGAACTGCAAGAATGGGGCTCCGCAGCTCCATCTTGAATATAGTGGAGGTGTGCACACTCAACCTCAGCTCCATTCATTGCGCATGGGACTGCCAAGATGCGGTACTCAGCTATTTCCGGCAGTCCCATGTGCAGCTATGCTCCACATAACACAGATTGGCAAAACCCCTCTCTCGGGATTGCTGGGGGTCCCAATGGTCGGACTCTCAGAGATCAGCAAATAACCCCCTATTCTTTGGATAGAGGGTAACTTGTGACTTGCAAATAACCCTTTAACTGCTTGTAGTCTCACAAACACTCTATAGTAGAAATTCTGCAGCTGCATCCCCCTCCTCCTCCACCTCTATGTATGGTATTTACTGGCCTGCACTCATTGAAATTTCTCAACATGTACAGCAAGTCCGTGGAAAATCAGCATTAAATTCATGGTGTATTGGATTCCTGATTAGATTAATGTCCTCGTTTCTCGTATGCAGCTGCATTCCGATTATTATTTGGCAGTCGCTAATATTTACTATGTTCTATTTCAGGCTACAAAGTAAAAAGAACTTAATTCTTTCCAGGTAATACATCAGATGTCACGCAGATGATGAATATTATACATTGTTAAAATTGCAGTGTGAATATTTGTCATTTCTGAAGGAGGCCGGAAAGGTATGGACGATGTGATAGATTCTCTAGTGTCATGTAACATGCGATCCCGGTATGTAGTCAGGAAATCCATAAATGAAAGAAATGAAATAAGGAAGAACTAAAGGGTCATTCCCATCACAGGAAAGATGATCATTTTCTATACAGTTGAGGGTCCATCCACTGGGACCCCCAAGATCCTGAGCATGGAATAAAGCTACGGCTGAGAATAGCTGAGTACGCCGCTCGGCTTTCTCCATTAATCCCATAGATGATGAATGGAGCAGAAGTGCAAATTTACTGCCACAACTCTATTCCGACAATGCATTTCAGAAATCTTTTCAAAGGATCTAATCGGGGCCTAGTGGTCAGGATCACTGAGAGTAGTTTGTGACATGTAGTCATAATATTAATAATCATTTTTATTTCTATAGCTCCAACTATTCACATTACAGAGGGGACTTGTACAGACAATAAAGAGTAACACATAACACAGATACCAAGAGAAGTGAGGGCCCTGCTGCACGCGAGCTACAATCTATCAGCCATATTAATACATCATTATGTGGTAGATCGCTCACTCGGCTACACACGGAGGTAGACACAGGAACGCTGTCTCTTTAAAACTTCTGGTTGGTTTATTAAAATGCAGCATAAACCCACACTGAGTCCATAAAAGAGAACACAGCCTGCTGGGCAAAACAGGAAAACAAAGCAAAATGGTAACACAAAAACACAGTCCTTGTGGTAGCAGGGATCCGCCGGCTTAGAGTTCAGCAACTCCACATGGTTCAGGATAGCTCCACACAAACAGATCTGGAGTTCCTCTCTCCAGATCTACTGAAAACTGAATGCCTTTACAGGCCGAGTATTTAAACCCCAGACCACACCCTGAGGTGGCGATATGGTGAATGTCCTCCCACCCTTCACAATGGTCATTCACAAAAACTACTCCCTTTTACAATGGAGGTTCAACCCTCTCAGCAAATAACATGCTGGATCACACTTCATGGTTTCAATTCACGGAAGCCAATAGCCTCCATGAAACATATCTTCCATCTATCACCTTACCAGTGACTATGTCACAATTACCATTAATTCACTAATCATTAATTGTACAAGAATATAACTACTGTCACGGTCTCCACACTTTCCTTGTCTGCTATGTTACTATTGTGTGGAGGCTGTCAGTCTGTTTTGGTTTTGCTGGGTCGTTTCTGCAATCATCTGTGTTTACTTCCCTTGATTAGTCTTCTGCTTAAGCATGCTAGCTCCTTCACCCAGTGTCAATTGTACACTTGCTGTTGCCTGTGTAGGACTGATCTCTCTGTGCCCTGTGCCTGACCCAGCCTGACTTTTCCCTTACCTGGATTTTGACCATTTGCCTGTTATCTGACTACTCTTTTGTCTGCTCCCTGTGTACTGCCTTGTCTTTCTCGTTTTCCTGACCCCGGCTTGTGTAGTGGATTACGTCTCTGACTTCTCCTTGTTGTACTGCGCCATTTTCCTGGACTTGACTTTGGATCGTTTGAGCTCCCTCTATTTATCCAGTAAGTAGTACTTACATAATATTTCTTTCAGTAATATTAGTCTCTTCTCTCCTCTTCTGAGACTGTTATTTCTGTAGTGACTCACGTCACAACTACTATAATACTGCCCCCATGTACAAGAATATAACTGTGACATGCAGAAGTAGTGCTGTTGCTTCAAAAGCATCCAGCAACTGTTACAAATAACACAAGCACAGGAGACGGGAAGTGTTGTGCTTCAGAAGCATCCAGCAACTAGAGGGGTTAACACAGTCACAGGAGACAGGGAGTGTTTTAGCAAAGCCCCAGGGGGATTGTGGAGAACTTGTTATTGTAGTCTGGCTGAAGCCAGAAGAGAAAGGTGTGTTGTCTGGATCTGACAGAAGGCAACTGAACAGGATTCAGATCAGGAGAGAAACTAAACACAGGTCAGATAAACTCCCTGATCTAACAGTGCAGAGTATTATCGGGCAGGAAGATAAGGACTGGAAGGAATTGTGTCACAGGGATCATCTTCCGCATCAAACCCTCCCCCCCTCCATCTCCATACAGGATAAAGAATGATGTGTACTATTGAGTCCTTGTGAAGGAAAAGCCTGTGGTTGTGTATGCACAGAAGTGTGCTGCTAAGAGATCTAATCTGTGCTGAATTATGTTACTGAAGAAACTGCTGTTACTGTGCTTGCTTTATTAGACCAAGCAATGTGAACTGAGGTCTAAGATGGTACACATGCAAGAAATAGGAGCATGTTCACACTAGCAAAAAGAAGCAAAACCTTCAAAAGACAAAAAATATATCTCATACCCTACCATTATTATATATAAATGTAAAGCAAAGTTGCATATGACATATAGGGTATTTAGTGAACTATTTTTGATCAAAAAAAGTATACAAGCCGTCCCACCAGCGACAAGGTGACCCTAAATTGGGACGGTACCCAATCGAGATGGTTTGGGGTGAGCTGGACCGCAGAGTGAAGGCAAAAGGGCCAACAAGTGCTAAGCATCTCTGGGAAGTCCTTCAAGATTGTTGGAAGACCATTTCCGGTGACTACCACTTGAAGCTCATCAAGAGAATGCCAAGAGAATGCAAAGCAGTCATCAAAGCAAAAGGTGGCTACTTTGAAGAACCTAGAATATAAGACATATTTTCAGTTGTTTCACACTTTTTGTTAAGTATATAATTCCACATGTGTTAATTCATAGTTTTGATGCCTTCAGTGTGAATGTACAATTTTCAAAGTCATGAAAACACAGAAAAATCTTTAAATGAGAAGGTGTGTCCAAACATTTGGTCTGTACTGTATGTATTTACCCCCCTTCATGCTAGATATCTATTCCTGATTTTTAATGATATTATAAATAAAGGTTAATTTTTATTAATGAACACTCATTGGGTTGTTTCTGATCGTGTGTTTTTCTTCAATTTAATCCCTATGTATAGCGGTCTCCCCGTACTCACATCATTAGGTGCAAGCTAGTTAGCTTTGAGTATAGAATAACATGCACCTGTTGAGAAATTTATTCTGTATTAACCCAGCAGGAAGTACGGCGGCGTCTAAAAATCACTAAAGTTGACAAATCCCCGGGCCCGGATGGGATACACCCGCGAGTACTGCAGGAAATAAGTAACGTCATAGATAGACCATTATTTTTAATCTTTAAAGATTCCATAATAACAGGGTCTGTACCACAGGACTGGCGTATAGCAAATGTGGTGGCAATATTCAAAAATGGGACGAAAACTGAACTTGGAAATTATAGGCCAGTAAGCTTAACCTCTACTGTGGGTAAAATCCTGGAGGGTTTCCTAAGAGATGCTATGCTAGAGTATCTGAAGAAGAATAAGCTCATGACCCAATATCAACATGGGTTTACGAGGGACCGTTCCTGTCAGACTAATCTGATCAGCTTTTATGAGGAGGCAAGTTCTGGACTGGACCAAGGAAATGCAGTGGATGTTGTGTATATGGACTTTTCAAAAGCTTTTGATACGGTTCCCACAAAAGGTTGATACATAAAATGAGAACAATGGGGATAGGGGAAAATATATGTATGTGGGTGAAGAACTGGCTCAGTGATAGGAAACAAAGGATGGTTATTAATGGAAAACACTCAGACTGGGTCTCAGTTAACAGTGGGGTACCACAGGGGTCAGTATTGGGCCCCCTTCCTTTTAACATATTTATTAATGACCTTGTAGGGGGCATACAGAGTAGTCTTTCAGGCTGCGTGCCCACGTTGCGTATTACAAGCGTATATGCTGCGGAATTTCCGCAGCGTAAACGCTTGTAAAACGCATGTATATCCGCACCCCATGGTCCCCAATGGCATTCCGCAATGTCAATGCCCATGCTGCGGATTTTTCCGCAGCATATATGCTGCGGTCAAAAATCCGCAGCATGTTCATTAATTTTGCGGAAGCGCAGCCGAATCAATGTGCGGATGGTACCCAAGTCTGGATGAGAGGAGACTCTCATCCAGACCTGGGTACCAAAGAACCTGTAAAAAAAAAAGAAAAAAGAAAGTTTATATTTATCTTCTGATGTCTTCCCGGTGTTTTCCCGCCGTCGCGCTGTTGTGTGAAGGACCTGCCACGTCATTGAGTCATGTGACCCATTACATGACTCAATGACGTCACCGAAGGTCCTGCACACAACAGCGTGAGCCGCTCAAGACTCCGGACGGGGCAGAGAATGCATCAGAAGGTGAGTATAAAGTTTATTTTTTTATTTTTTACCATTCTGATTCTTTTTTTTTAACTATTACTTGGTCACACTATATAAATCAATGCCGGTTGCATGGATTTATATAGTGTGAACAAGTTGTCAAGCACTTTTCCAAGTGATGCATAAATCACTTGGAGAAGTGCTTGATAACCTGCATGCAGAAATGCATGCAAAGACGCTGCAAAGACGCCTCACAAACGCTTCTACCTGGCGGGAAAACCGCATGTAAAATCCGCATGCGATTTTCTCGCCAGGGAGAAGCGTAATAAATATGCTTCAGTTCCGCAACGTGGGCACATAGCCTGAATATTTGCAGATGACACTAAACTCTGCAGGGTAATCAATACAGAGGAGGACAATTTTATATTACAGGAGGATCTATGTAAACTAGAAGCTTGGGCTGATAAATGGCAAATGAGCTTTAATGGGGATAAATGTAAGGTAATGCACTTGGGCAGAGGAAATAAAATGTATAATTATATGCTTAATTGTAAAACACTGGGCAAAATTGTCACTGAAAAAGACCTGGGTGTATTGGTGGACGACAAGATCACGTTTGGTGGCCAGTGTCAGGCAGCTGCTGCAAAGGCAAATAAAATAATGGGATGCATTAAAAGAGGCATAGATGCTCATGAGGAGAACATAATTTTACCTCTATACAAGTCACTAGTGCGACCACACTTAGAATACTGTGTACAGTTCTGTGTACAGTTCTGGTGTATAAGAAAGACATAGCTGAACTAGAGCGGGTGCAGAGAAGAGCGACCAAGGTTATTAGAGGACTGGGGGGTCTGCAATACCAAGACAGGTTATTAGAGGACTGGGGGGTCTGCAATACCAAGGCAGGTTATTAGACGACTGGGGGGTCTGCAATACCAAGACAGGTTATTAGAGGACTGGGGGGTCAGCAATACCAAGACAGGTTATTACACTTGGGGTTATTTACTGTGGAAAAAAGAAGGCTTAGGGGTGATCTTATTACTATGTACAAGTATATGAGGGGACAGTACAAAGACCTTTCTACTGATCTTTTTACTCTGAGGCCTGAGACGGGGACAAGGGGGCATCTTCTACGTCTGGAGGAAAGAAGGTTTAATCATAATCACAGACGGGGATTCTTTACTGTAAGAGCAGTGAGACTATGGAGCTCTCTGCCGCATGATGTAGTAATGAGGGATTCACTACTAACATTTAAGAAGGGCATGGATGCCTTTCTTGTAAAGTATAATATTACAGGTTATAAATACTAGATTCCTTGATAGGGCGTTGATCCAGGGAACTAGTCTGATTGTCGTATGGAGTCAGGAAGGAATTATTTTCCCCAATGTGGAGCTTAGTGTTTGCCACATGGTTTTTTTTTTGCCTTCCTCTGGATCCACATGTTAGGCTATGGGTTGAACTAGATGGACTTAGTCTTCCTTCAACCTTAAAAACTATGCTACTTTGTTACTATAATACTGCCCCATATGTACAGGAATATAACTACTATAATACTGCCCCTATGTACAAGAATATAACTACTATAATACTGCTCCTATGTACAAGAATATAACTACTATAATACTGCCCCATATGTACAGGAATATAACTACTATAATACTGCCCCTATGTACAAGAATATAACTACTATAATACTGCTCCTATGTACAAGAATATAACTACTATAATACTGCCCCCTATGTACAAGAATATAACTACTATAATACTGCTCCCTATGTACAAGAATATAACTACTATAATACTGCCCCTATATACAAGAATATAACTACTATAATACTGCTCCTATGTACAAGAATATAACTACTATTATACTGCCCCCATGTACAAGAATATAACTACTATAATATTGCTCCTGTGTACAAGAATATAACTACTATAATACTGCTCCTATGTAAAGAATATAACTACTATAATACTGCCCCCTATGTACAAGAATATAACTACTATAATACTGCTCCTGTGTACAAGAATATAACTACTATAATACTGCCACTATGTACAAGAGTATAACTACTATAATACTGCCCCCTATGTACAAGAATATAACTACTATAATACTGCCCCCTATGTACAAGAATATAACTACTATAATACTGCCCCCTATATACAAGAATATAACTACTATAATACTGCCCCTATATACAAGAATATAAATACTATAATACTGCTCCTATGTACAAGAATATAACTACTATAATACTGCTCCTATGTACAGGAATATAACTACTATAATACTGCCCCCTATATACAAGAATATAACTACTATAATACTGCTCCTATGTACAAGAATATAACTACTATAATACTGCCCCCTATGTACAAGAATATAACTACTATAATACTGCTCCTGTGTACAAGAATATAACTACTATAATACTGCCCACTATGTACAAGAATATAACTACTATAATACTGCCCACTATGTACAAGAATAAAACTACTATAATACTACCCCTATGTACAAGAATATAACTACTATAATACTGCTCCTATGTACAAGAATATAACTACTACAATGCTGCCCCTATGTACAAGAATATAACTACTATAATACTGCTCCTATGTCCAAGAATATAACTACTATAATACTGCTCCTATGTACAAGAATATAACTACTATAATACTGTCCCCTATGTACAAGAATATAACTACTATAATACTGCCCCTATATACAAGAATATAACTACTATAATACTGCTCCTATGTACAAGAATATAACTACTATTATACTGCCCCCATGTACAAGAATATAACTACTATAATACTGCTCCTGTGTACAAGAATATAACTACTATAATACTGCTCCTATGTAAAGAATATAACTACTATAATACTGCCCCCTATGTACAAGAATATAACTACTATAATACTGCTCCTGTGTACAAGAATATAACTACTATAATACTGCCACTATGTACAAGAGTATAACTACTATAATACTGCCCCCTATGTACAAGAATATAACTACTATAATACTGCCCCCTATGTACAAGAATATAACTACTATAATACTGCCCCCTATGTACAAGAATATAACTACTATAATACTGCCCCTATATACAAGAATATAACTAATATAATACTGCCCCTATGTACAAGAATATATCTACTATAATACTGCTCCTATGTACAAGAATATAACTACTATAATACTGCCCACTATGTACAAGAATAAAACTACTATAATACTACCCCTATGTACAAGAATATAACTACTATAATACTGCTCCTATGTACAAGAATATAACTACTACAATGCTGTCCCTATGTACAAGAATATAACTACTATAATACTGCTCCTATGTCCAAGAATATAACTACTATAATACTGCTCCTATGTACAAGAATATAACTACTATAATACTGTCCCCTATGTACAAGAATATAACTACTATAATACTGCTCCCTATGTACAAGAATATAACTACTATAATACTGCCCCTATATACAAGAATATAACTACTATAATACTGCTCCTATGTACAAGAATATAACTAATATAATACTGCCCCTATGTACAAGAATATATCTACTATAATACTGCTCCTATGTAAAGAATATAACTACTATAATACTGCCCACTATGTACAAGAATAAAACTACTATAATACTGCTCCTATGTGCAAGAATATAACTACTATAATACTGCCCCTATATACAAGAATATAACTACTATAATACTGCCCACTATGTACAAGAATATAACTACTATAATACTGCCCCCTATGTACAAGACTATAACTGCTATAATACTGCTCCTATGTACAATAATCTGTAAAATGTGATGAAAGATATTAGATGTAGTGATATGTGTGATTTGGAGCAATCATCAATCATTGCAGCCTGGGTATATCTGTCATTGAGTATAACCTTGTATGGCTGGTTCTGCTGTGAACTCACTGAACGACATTCCTTGGGGTCTTAGTACATGAGGGGCAGTCAAGCGTCTCATAAGTAACACAATGAAATGACTACGCCTCAGTAATGAGGGACGTGATGTTGCTGTAGGGGCTGCATAGATTGCTGCTGTTCTCCAGCTAACACATAAAAGGACATTTCTAGAATTTGGGGATTGATGGTTCCAGGCTGAAAAAAATGCGGCAAGATAAAAAGAAACTCCGCCATATAAAGCTTATTGAAGAGCAGACGTAACGCACACCAGTGGTAATGAGCACATTGTCTCCGCTCTCCCTGCAGTCACACCGGCAGGGAGTGCCAGGAGGTCACTATATAAATTCTCAGAAATGTGGATGGAGATCTTCCTTAAGGCAGCGGCAGGACGCTTTGTTCCAGTCTCGCCCTGTTTATAATTACTTGTGGATGATATTTCCACGTGTCCATTAATAACAATTCTGGTTCGATCAGGATCCGTGTAAGAGGATGGAAAATGCATCCTCTTCCCGCTTACTAAAATTAGGGACTTATTCCACCTGAACCCACTATTTTTCCTGGTTGTAATGGATCACTGTTGATCCTGTTGCAGAGGAGATATCATCTAGATCCCGAAGTATCTTTATTGCTATGCAAGTGGCAATATAAAGTTATTTCATGCTGCACTATGTGATATGCAGATTTAGGGGTGGACATATCGCCGATGCAGCTGCATCGGGGCCCGGAGGTGGAGGAGGGCCCGCCGCCACCAGAGACCACTTCGACTGGATGTGCCTCTGAGCTGAAATGTATTGCTGCACAGGAAACCCGTTAGTTCCCTGCGCTGCAGTACACTCCGCTGGTGAATCAGAGGTCAGCCGCTGACGTCAGCGTGCCCGTGACTGGGGGCGCATGGCGGTGACATGTGCCATGATGAGGATGCCGAAGTCAGCTGCTGGCTCCCGTGCCAGCTGTAGAAGAGGAACCCACACAGTGTGAGAGTTTGGGGGAAGGGGAGTAGTATTGTTTGTTTTTTTAATGTATTACAAAACAGAACACATACAGTTATATGAAAAAGTTTGGGCACCCCTATTAATCTTAAGCTTAATGTTTTATAAAAATTGGTGTTTTTGCAGCAGCTATTTCAGTTTGATATATGTAATAACTGTTGGACACAGTAATGTTTCTGCCTTGAAATGAGGTTTATTGTACTAACAGAAAATGTGCAGTCTGCATTCAAACAAAATTTGACAGGTGCATAAGTATGGGCACCCTTATCATTTTCTTGTTTTAAATACTCCTACCTACTTTTTACTGACTTACTAAAGCACTTTTATTGGTTTTGTAACCTCATTGAGCTTTGAACTTCATAGCCAGGTGTATGCAATCATGAGAAAAGCTACTTAAAGTTGCCACTTGCAAGTTGTTCTCCTGTTTGGATCTCCTCTGAAGAGTGGCATCATGGGCTCCTCAAAACAACTGTCAAATGATCTGAAAACAAAGATTATTCAACATAGTTGTTCAGGGGAAGGATACAAAAAGCTGTCTCAGAGATTTAACCTGTCAGTTTCCACTGTGAGGAACATAGTAAGGAAATGGAAGAACACAGGGACAGTTCTTGTTAAGGCCAGAAGTGGCAGGCCAAGAAAAACATCAGAAAGGCAGAGAAGAAGAATGGTGAGATCAGTCAAGGACAATCCTCAGACCACCTCCAGAGAGCTGCAGCATCAACTTGCTGCAGATGGTATCACTGTGCATCGGTCAACTATACAACGCACTTTGCACAAGGAGAAGCTGTATGGGAGAGTGATGCAAAAGAAGCCATTCCTGCAAGCACGCCACAAACAGAGTCAGCTGAGGTATGCAAAAGCACATTTGGAGAAGCCAATTTCTTTTTGGAAGAAGGTCCTGTGGACTGATGAAACCAAGATTGAGTTGTTTGGTCATACAAAAAGGCGTTATGCATGGCGGCAAAAAAACACAGCATTCCAAGAAAAACACTTGCTACCCACAGTAAAATTTGGTGGAGGTTCCATCATGCTTTGGGGCTGTGTGGCCAATGCCGGCACCGGGAATCTTGTTAAAGATGAGGGACGCATGGATTCCACTCAGTATCAGCAGATTCTTGACAATAATGTTCAAGAATCAGTGACAAAGTTGAAGTTACGAAGGGGATGGATCTTTCAGCAAGACAATGATCCAAAACACCGCTCCAAATCTACTCAGGCATTCATGCAGAGGAACAATTACAATGTTCTGGAATGGCCATCCCAGTCCCCAGACCTGAATATCATTGAACATCTGTGGGATCATTTGAAGAGGGCTGTCCATGCTCGGCGACCATCAAACTTAACTGAACTGGAATTGTTTTGTAAAGAGGAATGGTCAAAAATACCTTCATCCAGGATCCAGGAAATCATTAAAAGCTACAGGAAGCGACTAGAGGCTGTTATTTTTGCAAAAGGAGGATCTACTAAATATTTATGTCACTTTTCTGGTGAGGTGCCCATACTTATGCACCTGTCAAATTTTGTTTGAATACAGATTGCACATTTTCTGTTAGTACAATAAACCTCATTTCAAGGCAGAAACATTACTGTGTCCAACAGTTATTACATAGATCAAACTGAAATAGCTGTTGCAAAAACACCAATTTTTATAAAACATTAAGCTTAAGATTAATAGGGGTGCCCAAACTTTTTCATATAACTGTATATACCTGGATGGGGCACATATACAGTATACCTGGATGGGACACATTATTCCAGCATGGGGGGACATTATACCAGGTTGGGGCACATTATACCAGAAAGGGGACACTATACTAAGAAAAGGATCAGGATGCGGCACATTATACCAAGAAAGGGAACCAGGATGGGGGACATTATACCAAGAAAGGGAACATTATACCAAGAAAGGGAATCAGGATGGTGGACATTATACCAGGAAGGGGACACTATACTAAGAAAAGGATCAGGATGCGGCACATTATACCGAGAAAGGGAACCAGGATGGGGGACATTATACCAAGAAAGGGAACATTATACCAAGAAAAGGATCAGGATGGGGCACATTATACCAAGAAAGGGAACCAGGATGGGGGACATTATACCAAGAAAGGGAACATTATACCAAGAAAGGGAATCAGGATGGGGGACATTATACCAAGAAAGGGAACCAGGATGGGGGACATTGTACCAGGAAGGGAACCAGGATGGGGGACATTATACAAGGAAGGGGACTAGGATGGGGGACATTATGCCAAGACTTCCTTTATTATGTATCATCTTCTCTAGTTATATATAGGGAGGTCCCTTATTATGTAGCATCCTCTCTTGTTATTTATAGTGCTGTCTCATTATTACATAGTATTACTTTTTGTTATATATATCACTGTCCCTTAAATAAATAATTCTCATTACTTTTCATATTCACATTGCTCTCTCTTTATTACATAGAGTCCTCTCTTGTTAGATATAAATTGACTGCTGATGAGGCAGAATCTGAACAGATCAGAAGATCAGTACATCAGCTCCTCCATCGGAAAAAAAGCTTTCCATTGCTCCATCAGCCGTCATTGCACTATATATCCGACAAGAAAGGACGGTATGTAAAGAACAGAAAACTATAAATAACAAAAATAACAAGAATCCGATATGTAAGGGACGCTGCTGTACATAACATGAGATGGCACTATGTAATAGGTGATGGCAATATACATAATGAGAGGAGACTACGTATATATATACACTGCTCAAAAAAATAAAGGGAGCATTTAAACAACAGAATATAACTCCAAGTGAATCAAACTTCTGTGAAATCAAACTGTCCACTTAGGAAGCAATACTGATTGACCATCAATTTCACATGCTGTTGTGCAAATGGAATAGACAATAGATGGAAATTATTGGCAATTATCAAGACCCCCTCAATAAAGGAGTGGTTCTGCAGGTGGGGACCACAGACCACATCTCAGTACCAATGCTTTCTGGCTGATGTTTTGGTCACTTCTGAATGTTGGTTGTGCTTTCACACTCGTGGTAGCATGAGACGGACTGTACAACCCACAGAAGTTGCTCAGGTAGTGCAGCTCATCCAGGATGGCACATCAATGCGAGCTGTGGCAAGAAGGTTTACTGTGTCTGTCAGCGTAGTGTCCAGAGGCGCTGCCAGGAGACAGGCCTGTACACCAGGAGACGTGGAGGGGGCCCTAGGAGGGCAACAACTCGGCAGCAGGAGCTCTACCTCCACCTTTGTGCAAGGAGGAACAGGAGGAGCTCTGCCAGAGCCCTGCAAAATGACCTCCAGCAGGCCACAAATGTGCATGTGTCTGCACAAACGGTTAGAAACCGACTCCATGAGGGTGGTATGAGGGCCCGACGTCCACAGATGGAGGTTGTGCTCACAGCCCAACACCGTGCAGGACGATTGGCATTTGCCACAGAACACCAGGATTGGCAAAGTCGCCACTGGCACCCTGTGCTCTTCACAGATTAAATCAGGCTCGCACTGAGCTCATGTGACAGACGTGACAGAGTCTGGAGATGCCGTGGAGAGCGATCTGCTGCCTGCAACATCCTTCAGCATGACCGGTTTGGCAGTGGGTCAGTAATGGTGTGGGGTGGCATTTCTTTGGAGGGCCGCATAGCCCTCCATGTGCTCGCCAGAGGTGGCCTGACTGCCATTAGGTACCGAGATGAGATCCTCAGACCCCTTGTGAGACCATATGCTGGTGCGGTTGGCCCTGGGTTCCTCCTAATGCAGGACAATGCCAGACCTCATGTGGCTGGAGTGTGTCAGCAGTTCCTGCAAGATGAAGGCATTGAAGCTGTGGACTGGCCCGCCCGTTCCCCAGACCTGAATCCGATTGAGCACATCTGGGACATCATGTCTCGCTCCATCCACTAACGTCACGTTGCACCACAGACTATCCAGCAGTTGGCGGATGCTTTAGTCCAGGTCTGGGAGGAGATCCCACAGGAGACCACCCGCAACCTCATCAGGAGCATGCCAGGCGTTGTAGGGAGGTTATACCGGCACGTGGAGGCCACACACAATACTCAGCCTCATCAGGAGCATGCCCAGGCGTTGTAGGGAGGTCATACAGGTACGTGGAGGCCACACACAATACTCAGCCTCATCAGGAGCATGCCCAGTCGTTGTAGGGAGGTCATACAGGCACGTGGAGGCCACACACAATACTCAGCCTCATCAGGAGCATGCCCAGGCGTTGTAGGGAGGTCATACAGGCACGTGGAGGCCACACACAATACTCAGCCTCATCAGGAGCATGCCCAGGCGTTGTAGGGAGGTCATACAGGCACGTGGAGGCCACACACAATACTCAGCCTCATCAGGAGCATGTCCAGGCGTTGTAGGGAGGTTATACAGGCACGTGGAGGCCACACACAATACTCAGCCTCATCAGGAGCATGCCCAGGCGTTGTAGGGAGGTCATACAGGCACGTGGAGGCCACACACAATACTCAGCCTCATCAGGAGCATGCCCAGGCATTGTAGGGAGGTCATACAGGCACGTGGAGGCCACACACAATACTGAGCCTCATTTTGACTTGTTTTAAGGACATTACATCAAAGTTGGATCAGCCTGTAGTGTGTTTTTCCACTTTAATTTTGGGAGTGACTCCAAATCCAGGCCTCCATTGGTTAATAAATGTGATTTCCATTGATGATTTTTGTGTGATTTTGTTGTCAGCACATTCAACTTTGTACAGAACAAAGTATTCAATGAGAATATTTCATTCATTCAGATCTAGGATGTCTTATTTCAGTGTTCCCTTTATTTTTTTGAGCAGTGTATATACATCTTGGTGTCACAAAAGGAGGGGGGCCCAAACACATTACTAGCACAAGGGCCCCAAGCTGTCAGTGTTCGCCCCTGAACAGACTGTAGCAAAGGTTAATGGGGAAATCATCACACAAAAATGTGTCATTCAACACCTAACACCTAATCAGTAAATGGCTTCTGTAGTTCACTTACCTTAACCCTATCACGACATGGCCAATTTCCATTTTTCCATTTTTGTCTATTCCTCCACTTCTTCCCAGAGCCATAACTTTTTTTATTTTTCTGTCCACATAGAAATATGGAGGCTTGTTTTTTCCTGGACAAGTTGTACACCACAGGGTGTAAAAACATGTTTTTTCGGGAAATGTTTTTACTATTTACACTTAGTGGTACAAATGACCTCACATTATGACTCTGCTCATTAGTACGAGTATAGCGATACCAAACATATCCATTTTTTTTATTATTTAGTTGTGAAAAAAAATGCAGACGTTTGCAAAAAAAAAAATTTGGAGGATTGTGTCGCCATTTTCCAAGATGTTTTCAGTCGATGGAGCTCTGTGTCATGGCTTATTTTTTATGGGTTGAGACAACGTTTTTAGTGATATCAATTTTGGGATAGATGTGATTTTTGATCGCTTGTTACAGCATTTTTTGTAGTATTGCTGTAACACGGGTACTTTAGATGCAGTGACACAGAAACACAGAGCAGCCAATACAGGGTTAATAAACAGGGGAGGTTTATGATAACAGGGTCAATCTCCAGCAGGGAGTAACAGGGGAAAATATGTGGAAAAACAAGGGAAGTAGAGGTAAAAGTCTATAACTGACAGTTCACAGTTTAACTAGATGTAGCAGAGTCGAACCGGTTGTAATCGACAGTTTTTACACTTAGCTGACTCTTATCCTCCACAAGGCAGTTGCCAGCTGATGCCGGTGTTGCTTTCTTCAGGCTTCCCCGCCCAAAAAACGCTCCGTCTTCTGGCGGCAGCGGGCGGTCTCTGGTTTTACCCGCTGAGCCCCTAGTCCATAACACGGCACCTCACGTGCTCGGCTCCATGGAACTTGCGTCTCTTCTCCCTCTAGTCGGCGTGACTCCTCCAGTCCACTGCTCTCGGATCTTGCTCCAAGTACTGGAGCCAAGAGCCTGGACCCTCTCACACTGTTCTCCTGAGCGGGACTCTCCTGCCGCTTTCCCGTGCAAAAGTCCTCGTCTCCCCCTCTGTCTAGCTGCACCACCAGTTTCCTGGTCACCTGACCTCCCAGCTCTCACTCTGGACACGCCCCCAGCTTCCCAGTCACCTGACTCCTGTGCTCGCAGTCTGTCTTCCCCCTGCAACCAGAGGTATGGCCCCGGCAGTTCCGGATCCCTTGTTCTGAAAGTACTTACACCCCGGTCTTCCCCCTTACATTGCAGCAACCAAAGAAACGCAATTTTTGGCATTCTTGAATTTTTTTTTGGTTTACAGAGTTTACCGATTGAGTTAATTATTTTTATATTTTGATAGATTGGACTATTCTGAAAATGGCGATACCATACGTGTATTTAATTTTTATAATCTTTATTTTTAATGGGGCAAAAAGGTGGTGATTTGAACTTTTATGTTATTTTTATTTTCTTCATTTTTTTTTTTTAAATTTCTTTTTTCTTTTCACTGCTCTTTTTACTCCCCTTAGGGGACTTGAAGCTGCGATCATGTTAAATGCCGCTGTCAGAGTTTGACAGCGGGATTTAACAGATTAAAAATCACAGGCGGTGCTCCGCCATCCCCTGCCGAGTATGGGGCAGGCTCACCCCTTGAGCCCGCTCCATACACCCAAATCTGACTTGCTCCGAACATGTACGGCGCATGTTGTGAAGGTGTTAAAGGTGTTGTCCAACCTTAGGGTATAAGTCTGCAGTCACTCTATGTGACTGCAAACTTGTGAATTCTCACATCACAATGCCGGCACTGTGAGCAGGCAATCATGTGACTGCAAGTATTCCATTTGCATATTTCCGGCCACATTCTGACTAGTTTTGTCCAGCCTCGCTCAAAGCACATGTATTGAGTGAGACCGCGCCCATTTACTTGGCATGTGATCACATGTATGCAAATCATATCCTTGCAGTATACGTCCAGTCCTGGCGTCGGCACTTCGCAATGTGAGGATCCTCAATTCTGCAGTCACAATGCCGTACAAACCCTTTATAGGATTTTCTTATCTTTTTTTATTAGGAGCACACTACTCCCCTGGCTCCTGATTTCCTGCTTTATCAGACAGCAGTGCAATCCTGAAAATTAATAGATCGGACCAGCAGCACTACCATACCATGCTGATGGTCCAAACTGTGTGCTCTCCCATCACATGAATGCAGGGGCACAGCTGCCCTATCAAACTCCAAAGCAAAGAGCATGAAAGCGCACACTTCTTGACTAGGAAACTGGGAACTCCTAATAGACTGCAGAGGTGGCCGGCAACCTAGGCAACGAGCAGTAAACTATAAAAGAGGATTTTTAATGCAGTGAATTGCAAAGTTGCGTGTTCTTTACAAGCACTTTGCAATGTTACCCATTTAAAAGGTGAGACAACCCCTTTAATGTAACAAGTTATAAAGATGGTGTTCTGCTGGTCAAGATAACCTTTGCTACGTCTGGTTTATGTTATGCTGTCTGCTGCATAGCGCCAGCGATGTGCTTTTGTGAGGTAGTATTATTCCATTTCAGCTAGGTACCCACTGTATTATATGTATTAATGATCATTGCTGCCATTGTCACATGACTGAGTTGCAGCAGATTTTGCCACAACACGTAACAATGTCACATACTAATGAGAGTGAGTAGTCTGCATTCACGGTTATATAATGCCTGGTGGGGGATCCACTGGTATCATTGGTGAGATTCAAGGTTCCGCTAACAAGGAGCGAGGGCATTGCTACTTCTGTAATCATTAAAGGTTCCTTTTTCCCACCAGTAGACGTCAGATATATGCAGACAGGCAGCCTGGCCGATGCAAGGAGAACTGTGGAAGCCAGTGTCTGCGTTATAGCTACATAGTAATTGGGGGTGAGTAATACAGGCTGGAGAATGATGTGCACTAACTAATGGCTAAGAGAGGCCACAATAATCATATAAAGAGATCCAGAATAAAATTGCAGTCATTTTAGTTAGTCCCAGGTGGAAGAGACTAATTAACCTTCATAAAGTACTGCCATTACAGAGGGAGGGCAAGAATTGTCACCAGTGAGGAGCATAGAGATTTATTCCTTTGAGTGAAGAGCATTGCCAAGTCAGAGTGTGAAGGAATGCAAGGCGCTAACGGAGATCGAGTTACAGTATGAGCTACCTTCCAAATAAGCACTGACAAATCCAGGGTTAAGTCAGGTGCAGAGCACCAGTAATGACCGAAAGCTCCTCCTGTGGGGTCATAAAACTTTTGCAGGAGACAGAAGTGTAATGTGAAAACTCCTGAGCCCCCAAAAGACCATCTCAGGCACTCAGAGCCCAGGAATTGGTCAGCCACCCCTTTAGCATTGCACCCTGTCCGAAAACCTCATCCAATAAAAACAAATCCTGGTCGCCAACGATGAGCGGGGGGCGCCACAGCTTGCGTGCTTAATTTACCTCTGTTGCTAGGAAGGGTCATTGATGTGGGAATATTATTAGGGAAAGAATTAGGGAACCTATTTTTTTTTTGTATTGCTGCAAAACATATAAAAATACAAATAGGTAGACTTTTGATTAGTCTTGATCTGCTTTTTTTTTTTGTCTACAGCTCCATTGTTACAGACAACAGATAAACCATGTGATGTTTGATCCTGTATTCACCTTTTAGGTTATCAAAAATGTGAATAAGGGGAATGGATAAACGCATGGCTGCAGGCTCAGACTACACAGGGTTTGTTTGTAGTCTGTAACCATGGGGATATATACCGTAGGTCTGCATTGCCGCGGTCTGTATACATAAACAGTGGTCAATTTTCAATCCAAACCACGTGCAATGTTGTTCTAATATTATTAATTGTGGATAGACTGGAATTAGAATAAAAAAAATTGGATAGCAAAAATTTACATGACCTATAAAGTGTAAATGTCCAGGGAATTAAGCTAGAACTTGGAAGAAATTTTCTTCCTCGGTTGGTAATTCTAGCATGAAATAAGGAGCTGTCAGTCAATGTAATGTCATTTCCACCTGTTTTCACTAATGAAATTTTAGTCTGATTTGTAATAAATCACTTACATGTCAAAATGAGTGAACTATTAACCATGTACAACATGGAAAATAAGTATGCAAATTGCCTCTTCAGAGAGAAAAAGAACTGGAACTCTAGCGCCACCTATAGGAAGCAGCGATCCTAAAAGTCAATATCGACCCTCTAACGAGCCTTGTCACATGACTTAGGATAAAAGACAAACCAGAAACTCAATTTTCAGACACGGCGTTTCCTCACTCTGACATGCCAGGCTTGGCTTGCCACCCTCCACATGGAGAAATGTTACCCCTTAGATCACGTGCAGAAGTAACACGTCAGAGTTGGTTATGTGCAAAGAGAGATACAGACTGCACATGGTGGTGTAGGGAGAAGCGGGCAGCTGGAAGCCTTAAAGGAGCCCAAAGGGGCCCTTCCCGTTTTTGGAGGAGGCCGGTACTCTAATAATGCCTAAAAGATTTTACATGGGGACATGCATCTGATCTTAAAGAAGCACTCCTCCTCCTCCTCCCATCAAAATTTGTATCCTCTTAATATATTGCAGTCATCATATTACACTGTGTTCCAAATTATTATGCAAATAATATTTTCTCAGATTTTCCCAAATGACCTATATGAATTGCAGTCATTGTAATTTTCCAGTCAAATAACTATTAGAGTACAATTGAAAGGTTTTTGTACAAACTGCCTATGATAACAGTATATTTTTAAAAAAAATAAAATACTCAAACTGCACTCAAAATGCATGTTCCAAATTATTATGCACAGCAGAGTTTTCAACCTTTTCATTTTAATAAAGAACAAAAAAATGGTCATTTTTGAAATTATAAGCATTAGCAGGTTATTACACACTGAAATCAAACAGTTTTCAACTCAAAACTTTATTCTAGGTGATGTTACATTTGCACATAGGACTCCTTGTTCGAAAGGAGCTTCTGAACTCTCTCGTCCATTGAATTTGTCAGGTTTTGGATGGTTTCTGCTTCAATTGTTTTGCATGAGGACAGAATACCCTCCCAGAGCTGTTGCTTAGATGTGAACTGCCTCCCGCCATCATAGACACTCCTTTTGATGATGCTCCAGAGGTTCTCAATGGGGTTGAGGTCAGGGGAGTTTGTCCCCTTTTATGCCCATAGCAGCCAGAGATGCAGATGTGTTGTGTTATGTGCAGCATGAAACAGGTCATTATCATGCATGTACGCAAGGATGTCCAAATACCAATATAAAATCGCCTACCGGTCCAAGGCCCTGAACACTCATGCAGATGCCCTGTCCCGGGTCACTCAGGCGGGGCCGAAGAGGGACAGAGATGAGGAGCTCGAAGGCGACAAGATCCCGGATTTCAGCCAGTTCGCAGCTGCTGAGGTCGACGCCCAGGAGACCAGAGAGGAGCCGAGGCTCACTCAAATTCTGGGCCGTTCAAGAGACGAGTGGATACATCTGCAGCAGTCCGACCCAGAGTTAGCAAAGCTGAGAGAATGGGTCGCCCTTAGGCAAAGACCCGACCAGGAAGCCAGAGCGGCTTCACTTCCAACTACCCTACAAATCCTAAGCCAGTGGGAGAGGCTATACCTGAAGGACGGCTTGCTTTGCTGAAGAATCCAGCTGCCTCGAGAGTTTGATGTTACCTGGCAGGTGGTAGATCCAGGAGCGCTAGTAACGCAGCTAGCCCAAGAAGCTCATAGAAGAGGTGCTCACTTCGGTGTAGAAAAGACCTTTCGGTGAGTTGAACAAGCCCCCGGAACAAAGAGCTCCCATTCAGACCATCCGAACTTCTGTCCCCTTGGAAGTCTTGATGATTGACTATCTGATGATAGGAACTTCATACAATGATTACGGAAACTTTTCAGTCATGACTGATCACTTCACCAAGTTCGCAGTAGTGACGCCTACTAAAGACCAGACAGCAAAAGCCGCAGCTAAGGCCATCTGTCAGGATTTCATCCGGATTTATGGGTGCCCGAAGCGAATACATTCTAACCAGGGGGCCTGCTTCCAAGGAAGAGTGATGGATGAGCTATACCGCATCTATGGGATCGACTGATCCCGAACGACGCCCTACCACCCTCAAGGGAACGGCGCATGCGAGCGCTTCAACCGAACCCTGTTGCAAATGTTGCGAACGCTGGAAGCAGACAAAAAGATGAAGTGGGCCGAATTTGTGTCCGAGCTGGTGTGGGTGTATAATAATCGAGTTCATGCAACTACCGGCTACACCCCTTGCATGTTGCTGTTTGGAAGAAGTGGGCGAGAAATTACTGAACTGGAGCTAGACTCAGAAGACTCTGGCCCGGGCAGTAGCCCAAGTACCTGGATTCAAGAAAACCAGCGTCGGCTCCATACAGTGAGAAGACTGGTTGCTCAGAAGTTTCAGGAAGTAGAGCATGCAGATCGGCCCCCGACCGCAGGCGGATCACTTCAGCCAGGAGACCGAGTACTGGTAAAGGCCAAACGATTTGGGAGTAAACTGGACCATCGTTGGGAGGCGATACCATATCTGGTGGTGAAGAAGGTTCACCCAGACAACCCCGTCTACGAGGTTAGGCCCGAAGGGGATGACGCCGCGACACCCAGGGTACTGCACCACAATAAGCTGCGACCTTGCTCCTCTGAAGCAGAAGTCTGTAACGAAGTTGGGCCTTCAAACGTATTGGCTGAAGTGCCACATGCTGAAGTGCCACATGCAGGAACTTTGGGGGATGAAGAAGGATGGGCCACAATGCAGTTGGGCCCATCAGAACCATTGAGGCCAACCCCGAGTGGAACCCAGAATGAGTCGAGAAATGACTTGCAATCCCCAGTAGTTGATTCATCGGATCTCCCGGAGTCACCTCCGCAAGAGGAGCCCAGCAGAACTGAGCGGGCTAATGCCGGAATTCCTCCTAACCGGTATGCTCAAGAAGAGTTTATCTGGTCTCAAATCCAGCAGAAAACGCAGGAGTATGCCCAACTCCTGTCTGAACTTGCACTGCCTGGAAAGAGGCATCAATTCTGCGAGAAGTCCACTCGCCCGAGGACTGGCGAGCAAAAAGGAGGGAGGAATGTAGCAAAGGCGAGAGAGCTTGTAAGGGAACTCCTACATGATGTTTCAAAAATGGAGAGAGGCTGCCATCTGCTGGCCAGACACAGTCAAGCGGAACCAAGATATGCAAGGGAAGTTGAAGGGAGAGCAGATTTAGATGCTGGACCCGATCAGGTGACTTCCAGGAAGGAGTTCCGAGAGATAAGAGGCCAGCGCACCAAACCTGAGGGGTCTTTGTCGCCAAGCAGCAGAAAGGAGCAGACGTGTTCCCTGCATGCTGGGAAGCCCCACATGACAGGCCTAAGCAAGAGGCCTGTGAGGTGCCACAGCCGGGCATCGGTAGAAGAGCTCCGGATCCCTCACAGATGTGACCCGAGTGCAGCGCCTGCTGAGGAGACTCGGAACCTGCTTGCGGTGCTGAGTGAGTTCGCGAAACCCGACGTCGCCCGCCGACAGACGAGGACTGGACCCCCCTACCCAAGGCTTGAGAGACTGCCTCCAATGGCCAAGCAGAGAGGACTTGAGAGACGGCTGCCCCAGGAAAGTCACGCCAGCAGAGGAGCTGCATACGTGAACAGGGCCATCACTTCTACTGTTCACCCACGGTACCGGGGACAATTGGGTTTAGATACTCAGGTTGGAAGGGGAACGGTTGGGGCTAAAGAAGTTCAACGTGATCTAATTGAATTTATCCAGAAAAAGACTCATGGCCTAGCGGGAATAACCGGTGACCCCCGCTAGAGCCATATGCACAGTTAAGGAACTCACGTGCTGTCTCCCATGATCGAGGGCACCACATTACCTTGGGAGACTTCGCATTTTGCTAATACTTGAAATTACTGTTTATTACCCTTGTTGCAATCCCTTGTTCAGCGTACCTGTTAAATATATATATATATAAACTGTTTATATTCAACTCTTACTGTTCTCGCCTTGTGTCTCTGTGCGTTGCATCCCGGCACCTGCATTACACTTGCATGAGTCATCACTGAAAAAGTCCCTGGCAGAGGGAGGAGGGAGCAGCTGAGTCATGAATTGAAGAGGGGAATGATAAATGCAGAGACAAGAGACTTCCTGTTTCTACATAGAACAGAGAAGAATTAGCCGCCAAGGTGACCCTATTTGAGATAGTCCTAACCTCTAGTATTAAAACTTTACCATGTGTCTAATGTGTGACTAATGGCCACCCAACAGTGAGGAGCTATATAAACGTAATGTCCAGCTCAAAGAAAAGGGAGACCACGATTTGCACAAGGGGCAAAAACCTGAAAACAAAAACCGAAATAAATGACCTGGAATATAAGTTGGTGTACTTTAAAGAGGTTGTCCACTACTTTTACACTGATGACCTATCCTTAGGATAGCTCATCAGTGTCTGATCGGCCGCCAATCAGCACCCCCGCCAATCAGGTGTTATAGGAGGCGGAGGCCGCCGGACAGAAGCACTCGCTTGCCGAGCTGCTCCGTCTTCTGGTAGTGGCCGTGGCTGGGTATTGCACATCCGCCTCCTATTCAAATCAATAGCAGGCGGATGTGTAGTACCCTGTGGTGGCCACTACAAGTAGACGGAGCAGCTTGACAAGTGAGTACTTCCTGCTAGCGGCCGCCGCCACCGATGACAGCTGATCGGCGGGGGTGCCGGGTGTCGGACCCCGGCCAGTCAGGCATTGATGACCTATCCTAAGGATAGGTCATCAGTGTAAAAGTAGTGGACCATCTCATTAAGGGAGGCTCCTCTGAGGAAAGTAGGGAACTGCTTTACAAGTGATGTTAGGATGGGAATTCCCTGGAGAGGTGACTGCTCCGAGGTTCAGTAATTGGCATTTGTAACAAAATCCCATAAAATCACATATTGTTCCTCATTCTGTCGCCCTAACAGCATTAATCATCTAATTTATACCATGGGCTAAACCCCATCTAGTCGTAGAAATATGTACTGCAGCCTCTCTGAAAAATAAAAAAAATAATGATTTCATGACTCGGTGCCACAATCTGTTTATATGTGGCCACCCAGTGGTTGTAATGTGAACTGCAGCCTTTCGAGGGTTGTGCTAGCACGTCACGATAATGTATTGTTCATGTTTCAATAAAAACTGTAGTCAGTGATTAGTGATGAGCGAGTGTATTCGTTACTATTCGCACGGATAGAACGGTATTCGGGTTAATCGTTATTCGGCGAGTATTTGTGTACTCACCTCGCTATATTCGGATGTCCCGCCTTGATGTTTTGGCGCCTCCTTCGCAGCCACTAAACATGATGGGCTTCTTAGTCAATCACAGTAATGCCGCAGACATCTTGATTGTGGCATTACTGTGATTGGCTGGCAGCCCAGAGTCATAGGGTCTATTGAAGCCCTGCCACCGCCATTTTGTGCACATTGCGTCCGGAGCCTGGGATCTACAAGCATAGGGAGAGATCGCCGAGCTGTTAGGGAGAGATCGCCGAGCTGTTAGGGAGAGATCGCCGAGCTGTTAGGGAGAGATCGCCGAGCTGTTAGGGAGAGATCGCCGAGCTGTTAGGGAGTGTTTAGGCCTCTTGATCAAACAAAATCCCTTTTCAGGGCTACCTGCAGTGTGTACTAGTTCAGTGTTTAAAGGAGCCGCTCACTAGCTCCATAATACCATCAAAAAATAGCTCTTTTCAGAGCTGAATACTCACAACAAAGTCAGAGTACAGGGGAGAGCTTGTGTATTAGGTAGGGAGAGGATAAAGTGTTCTTCCAGTGTCCATCTTGAAACAGCTCTTGTCAGAGGCAAAGCAATATTTTTCCTGCACACACTGAATTAGCATTGTGTGCTGCCTTTTTTTCTTTTTAGCACTGGTCTATTTTCCCCCCTGTTTTTGGGGTGAGAGCCTGGTTTCTGTCCATATGAGTGTAAGTAAAAAATCTTTGATTGCCCAGCACAAAGCAGAAGTCCAAACATTTCCTACTGCATGCTACAAAGCAAGCACCAGGCCATTTTAACCACTATTTTGGAAGCCACCATCCCAAGGGTCTCCAATCACAAATAGTAGTTAGGCTGGAGTAGGAATACTGTCCCGGTCTGTCCACTGCACAATGTGCATAGGGTTTCTAAAAATTAGTCTTATGGGCTGAGTCATGGTTGACGCAGGAAGGAAACGGGTTCTACAGCAGTAGCATGAATCTGTATTTTTGGTGAATTTAGGTTGGCTTGCTCTCATCTGGAAAGATTACAAACTGTGGAGATATCCAGTCCTTGTTGAATTTAATAAGAGTAAGTCTGTCTGCATTTTCGGTGGAGAGGCGTGTGCGCCTATCAGGGATGATTGCCCCAGCGGAACTGAAAACACGCTGACATCACACTAGCAGCCGGCAGGCCAGCACCTCCAAGGCATGTAAGGAGAGGTCGGGCCAAGTGTTCAGCTTAGACACCCAATAATTAAAGGGAACTGAAGCGTCAGAAAGGACACACGTATGGTCACTTAAGTACCCCTTGACCATGTTCTGCAACTTATCCCTCCTTGGCATTGTTACAGGCACAGATAGCCTTTACTGTTGTGCTGGTGTATTGAAAATTGCCCAGTTTGTGCACATTCCCCCCCCCACCTCTTTTGGAGCTGGTGTTCGTGCCCCCCCCCATTATCCCTTAGTGTTGAAAAGAGCCGGTACCTCTGCCACCAGCATTGTCTGAGGGTGATGTTTTCAGCAATTGATCTATAATGGTCCTCTTGAACAATTCAATTGTAAAACTCTTTGTTGACTTCAAAAGGAGAGAAGGAAATTTCTCCTTGTACCGTGGATCGAGAAAGGTGGCCAACCAGTATAGGTCGCTCTTGTCACCTGCAACTTAAAAACATCTCCAGAATTCGACCTTTTCTCACCTTTGAAGCTGCTAAAACTCTCACTGTATGTCTTATTCACTCTCGTCTTGACTACTGCAACTCTCTTCTGATCGGTCTCCCTCTTACCAAACTTACTTCACTTCAATCCGCCCTGAATGCAGCAGCCAGGGTCGTATTTCTGTCCAGCCGCTTCACCGATGCCTCCACCTTGTGTCAGTCATTACACTGGTTGCCCATTTGCTACAGGGTCCAATATAAACTCATCACTCTCACCCACAAAGCTCTCCACACTTCTGCACCGCCTTATGTCTCCTTTCTCATCTCTATCGCCCTACACGTGCCCTCCATTCTACAAATGACCTAAGACTATCATCCCCCATAATCCGAACCTCGCACCTCCGCCTCCAAGACTCCTCTCGTGCTGCACCAGTTCTCTGGAATGCTCTACCCCAGACGATCCGACTGATGCCTAGCCACCACGTCTTGAAGCGCGCTTTAAAAAGCCATCTCTTTAAACAAGCGTACCACCTCAACTACTCAGTAAACTAACTTTCCCCTGTTCCCTCCTTCTAAATATTATTCAGAATCTGCTCCCTACTATTCATCTGTCTCCACACCCTCTATGCACACGATAACTGCATTCAATACTTGATTATTGCACTTAAACATACTGGCTGATGACCGGCTCATGCAGTCTTATATGAAAATCCCTACTCATTATAGTTGCCTGACCTGAAATAACAAGCACTTTTCACCTATGGTGTCTACCCATTGCCTTATTGAATGCAAGCTTGCGAGCAGCCGGATCCTCACTCCTAATGGAACTGTTTAAACTGAATTTATTGTCTGTACATGTCTCCGCTTAATTGTAAAGTGCTGCGGAATATGTTGGCACTATATAAATAAAAATTATTACTGTTGGATAAAATGTGCATCACGGGAGGGTATTGTCACAGACACTTACACATGAACGGTGCCATGTGGGCCAGGCTGCAAAAAGGCAAATGTTCTGTGTCCCCAACAGTAGAAACAGTACCCATCCTCTCCTCATGCTGACTCGACTCCTCCTCCACCTCCTCCTCTCCAGCCCATCAAGGCTGGACAGACATGAAGCTTGGGTTGGGTGTCCCCTCTGTAGCATTAGGAGTCCCTTCGGTAGCACAGAAAAACAAGTCCTCTCCCTCCTCATCTTCCTCCTCATCACCCAATGTTGCCTCAGAATATTGGCTCAGCTGGGTAGTATCACCCATTGGGAAATCTGGCTCCATACCAACATGCTGGGCACTCAAAGCTTCCTCTTTGAGATTATGCAGCGATTGTTTTAAGAGACGCAGCAGCGGGATGGTTACGCTGATAATAGCCTGATTACCACTCACGAGGTTGGTGCAATACTCAAAGTTCTCAAGAACCTCACAAATGTCAGCGATCCACACCCGCTCGACAGTTGTTATGTGTGGTGGCTGACTCTCAGTCTGACGGGCATGCTGAAGCTGGTATTAAGCTACTGCCCTCTGCTGTTCACTAATCCTCGCCAACATATGATAGGTGGAGTTCCACCTCATGGGCAAGCACTTTTGCAGCGCTGTAAAAGCAGCAAAAGCAGTAGAGGAATGGAAATGGGTGCTAATACGGTGCACCTTCTCAAGTAGGTACGGCAAATCACGGAAAGTTTTCAGAAATTTCTAAACAATTAGGTTCAGCACGTAAGCCATGCATGGCACGTGTACCAGCTTGCCGATCTTTAAAGCCGCCACCAGGTTGCGCCCATTATCGCCGATGACCAGACCAGGTTGGAGGTGCAGCGGGGAGAGCCACTGATCGGTCTGTTTTAAAGCTTGCCACAGCTCTGCTGCAGTGTGTGCTTTCTGACGTAAACAGATCAGCTTCGGCAGAGCGTGTTGCCACTTTGCCGATACGCTGCTGCACAGGTCCCAGCTTGGCAGTGATGGGGAAGGTAATTCAGTAGAGGATGAGGAGCAGGAGAAGGGGAGAGAAGAAGTGGAATATAAAAAGGTGGAAACCCTGACAGAAGTTGGGCCCGCTATTCTTGGCGTGGGTAGGATGTGTGATGTTCCAGTTTGCGCCTTTGTCCTACCCTCCACCAGGTTCCCCCAGTGTGCCATGACAGAAATGTATCGTCCCTGTACACAACAATTTGTCCAGATGTCTCTTGTTAGGTGGACCTTCGGGTTACGGCGTTGGTGAGAGCATGGTTCAGATTGTTTAACACATGCTTGTGTAACGCAGGGATGGCACACCGAGCAAAATAGTGGCGGCTGGGAACACTGTATCGTGGGGCAGCCACAGCCAAGAGATCACGGAAGACTGTGCTCCCGCAAGCCTAAATGGCAACATCTCCACAGCTAGCAATTTGGCAATGTGCGAGTTTAGTATTTGTGCCTGTGGGTGCGTGGCTGGGTATTTACGCTTTCTTTCCAAGCTCTCCAGCACGGACAATTGGACGCTTTGCTGGCACAAGGAAGTGGATGTGGTTTATGTTTGTTGTGTGTGAGCAACCGCAGCTTGTGGGCAGGAGGTATGAGCGCCTGCTTCTTGAACAGCAGATTCTGAAGGACATAGTCCAGGCGAGATGGCATAAGTCACCACCGAACCCAAAAGCACTACAGATACTGGCTGGGGATGAGCTTATGCAGCCTTTGTCTATTCCTCATCCCCTCAAGATGGCTGGACCATCATTATAAATAAGCCCCTGTCCTTTGAGTCACCCCCACCACATTGTAGATCGTAAGCTCTTATGAGCAGGGTCATTATTTTTGCTTTAATTATTGTATTATCTTTAGCTATGTTACTTATGACTGTTGAATATGAACCTCTGAATTGTAAAGCGCTGCGGAATAGGTTGGTGCTATATAATTAAAGAGTATTATTATTATTGGTTTGACCCACAGATGCAGATTTGGTACCCTGGTGTTCTGCCCACCTACTGGGGTGCTTGGCTGCCATGTGGTTTCTCATACTGGTGGTGCTCAGGTTGCCTTTGCCCTGGCCTCTGCTCAACTTGGTATGGCAGATGCTACAGACTACAATGTTTTTCTCTGAAGGACTTTCAGAAAAAAAAATTCCACACAGCAGCTGAACGCCCCCTTGCCCTGACTTGGCGCACAGCGGGGGTGCTCTTGGGAACAGTTGACCCAGTTCTCTCTGTGGGCAAACCACGACCCCTTGGTGCCTGTGTTGGTGCTACATATCCATCTTCCTCTGTGTTGCTGTCATGGCTATGCGTGCCAACGGTTCAGGTCGGATCAGTGGACTCATCATCGACCACCTCGTCTTCTATCTCATCGTCATTCCCAGTTGACATTGTAGACTGACCTGATGGCAACTGTGTCTCATCATCATCAGCCTACACCTCTGGAGACAGTAAATGACATTCCTCCAAGTGGCTTTCTTCTGGCCGCAGGTCCTCAAATACTTGAGCATCAATACATGCCACCTCCTCTTGTCCCTCTTCAATGCTGCATGGTGATAGGCCAGAGCCAACCAAAGGATATGCACCAAACAGATCCTGGGAGTGGCCAAGCTTGGGGTCATATATCTCCTGTGACTGATAATGGCAGGAGGAAGTAGAACCAGCTATATCCACAGTAGACTGTGTGGTTGTGGAAGATTTGTTGCTGCTTGACAAATGTGTAGAGGCCTTGTCTGCTATCCAAGACAGAATCTGCTCTAACTCTTCTGGCTTCCACACATGTTTACGTTCCAGACCGGGAACTTTTTCCAGGAACATAGTGGATGCATCAAGTTTCTTCTGACCTGACACAGACTGAGTGCGTTCTCGCGCACCACTGACCACACCACATCCACATCCCTTAACAGGCTTTTTTGGCATTTTGGGTTTTGTTGAAAGATTTTCAGATGTTGATGGCACAAGCCAAGCTACCTGTCACAGGCACAGCCAAAATAGTGAGTCAACCATGACACAGCCCATAGGGCTAATTTTTACAAATCCTATGCACATTGTGCAGTGGACTAACCAGGACAGTATTCCTACTCAGCCTAACTGCTATTTGTGATTGGAGGCCCTTGGGATGGTGGCTTCCTGCGTCAACCATGACTCAGCCCATAGAGCTAATTTTCACAAACCCTATGCACATTGTGCAGTGGACAAATCTGGAATGTACAGTTTTATCTTGCATGCTGACCAACGCAAGAAGCCTGACCAATAAGGCAGATGAGCTGCGGGCGCTTATATCGGAGGAGAGGTATGACATCGTAGGTATAACAGAGACTTGGCTAGACGATAGCTACGACTGGGCGGTAAATTTAATAGATTATAGTTTATTTAGAAGGGACCGGAAACAGGGGAAAGGCGGAGGAGTCTGCTTATATGTAAAGTCATGTCTAAAACCCAGACTAAGGGAAGATATAGGAGAGGGAGAAGAGGGCGTCGAGTCCATGTGGGTAGAGATAGAGGGGGCAAAAAATAATAATAAAATATTACTGGGGGTCTGCTATAAGCCACCAAATATAACAGAGGAGAATGAGAATCTGCTATTAGGACAAATAGACAAAGTAGCAAAACATAATGAAGTGATTGTAATGGGGGATTTCAACTACCCGGATATTGACTGGGAAACAGAAACCTGTAGATCGCAGAAAGGAAAAAAGGTTCTTGACAAATATCAAGGATAATTATCTCTCCCAACTAGTGCAGGAACCAACGAGAGGGAAGGCCGTGTTGGACTTAATATTGACTAATAGGCCTGATAGAATAACTGAGGTACAGATAGGGGGGCACCTAGGTAATAGCGATCATAATATTATCGACTTCAAAATGCCCTTCAGTAGGGTTATCAATAAGGGAACAAAAAAAACATTAAACTTTAGGAGGGCGAAGTTTGATCAGCTGATAGAAAACTTTCAACTTATTGACTGGGACAAAGTACTTAATCAATGGAATACAAATAGTAAATGGGAAACCTTCAAAAGAATTCTGAATACTTAGTGCGAGAGCTATATACCGTATGGGAATAAAAGGGCCAGAAATAAGAGGAAACCAATATGGTTGAACAAGAACGTAAAAGGGGCGTTAAATAGCAAAAAAGAGGCATTCAAGAGATTAAAACAGGAAAACAGTAAGGAAGCACTAATGTGTTACAAGGAAAAAACGAGAACCTGTAAAAAACAAATAAAAATAGCGAAGGAGGAAACAGAGAGACGTATTGCTAGGGAAAGTAGATCAAATCCCAAACTGTTCTTTACGTATATAAATAGTAAAAGGATTAAATTGGATAATATTGGACCGATAAAAAGTGAAGAAGGCAAAATCATAGAGAAAGATGAGGATAAAGCTAATCTATTAAATATTTTTTTTTCGACAACTTTCACAAAGGAAATAGAACTAACAGGAAAAATGAGAAGTGACAAGCTTAATCCTCCACTAAGTATGACAAATCTAACCCAAGCTGGGGTACAGAAACGCCTCAGTAACATTAAAATAAACAAATCACCAGGACCTGATGGCATACACCCACGGGTACTAAGGGAACTAAGTAATGTGATAAATATAAGATATAACGGTCTGTCTAAGGACTCTGTTGAGACTGGGTCTGTACCACTTGATTGGCGACAGGCGAATGTAGTGCCAATATTCAAAAAGGGAGCAAAAAGTGACGCCGGAAACTATCGGCCGGTGAGTCTGACGTCCGTTGTGGGCAAAATTTTTGAAGGCTTTATTAATGAGGCAATCATGGAGCATCTTGATGCTAATAATCTATTAACCCCGAACCAACATGGATTCATGAGGAATCGCTCCTGCCAAACAAACCTGATTGACTTCTACGAGGAGGTTAGCTCTCGAGTAGATCAGGGGGAACCAGTGGATGTCGTGTATCTCGACTTCTCAAAAGCGTTCGATAGCGTGCCACATAATAGGTTGGTATACAAAATGAGAATGATGGGGCTGGGGGAAAATGTCTGCAAGTGGGTAGCTAACTGGCTAAAGGATAGAAGGCAGAGGGTGGTTATAAATGGAATATACTCAGATTGGGTAAGCGTCACTAGTGGGGTACCACAGGGGTCTGTACTAGGCCCAATGTTATTTAATATCTTTATTAGCGACATAGTCAACGGGATAAATAGTAAAATATCAATATTTGCAGATGACATAAAGTTATGTAAAATAATTAATACAAAAGAGGACAGTGCAGACCTACAGAGGGATTTGGATAAGCTGGGTAGGTGGAGCATTAAATGGCAAATGAGGTTTAACGAGGAGAAATGTAAGGTCATACATATGGGAAGGAAAAATGGAAGTCACCAGTACTCACTGAATGGGAAATCATTGGGGAATTCAGAGATGGAGAAGGACTTGGGCATCTTGATTGATAGCAAACTAAATTGGAGTGCCCAAAGTCAGGCCGCTGCTGTAAGGGCAAACAGGGTAATGGGATGTATCAGAAGAGGTATAGCTGCAAAGGATGAGAACATTGTTCTTCCACTGTACAAAGCACTGGTCAGACCACACTTGGAATACTGTGCTCAGTTATGGGCCCCAATATATAGAAAGGATATAAATGAGCTTGAAAAGGTACAAAGGAGGGCAACAAAATTAAGAAAGGGAATGGAGGGAGTGCAATACCCAGAGAGGTTGGCAAAACTAGGACTATTCAGCCTGGAAAAGAGAAGGTTGAGGGGGGACATAATAAATGTGTACAAATATGTTAGGGGACAGTATAGAGACCTTGCCCGGGATTTGTTCAAAAGGAGGGATATTACGGTAACAAGAGGGCATTCACTAAGACTGGAAGAGAAAAGGTTTCAGCACCAGCATAGGAAGGGGTTCTTTACGGTAAGAGCAGTGAGAATATGGAATTCACTGAGTGAGGAGACGGTAATGTCAGATTCACTACACCAGTTCAAGCGGGGACTGGATGCATTTCTAGATACCAGGCAGATTTCAGCATATACTTAAAAATAGAATAAAATAGTAGGTTGATACAGGGACTTATTCTGACTGCTGGTTTCAGAGTCGGGAGGGAATTTTTCCTCAGGTGAAGATTGGCTAAATCATTTGGGGTTTTTGCCCTCCTCTGGATCAACTTTAGCAATTACAGAACTAACAGGTCGAACTTGATGGACGCAAGTCTTTATTCGGCTTTACAAACTATGTTACTATGTTACAGTAGTCCTACCAAACTAATATTTGTCATTGGAGGCCCTTATCACAGGTTGTGCCACATTGTGACTGAGATAGGGGATACATGTTCAATAGAAATTTACACTGACTGTTGATTACCGACTGATGACCCTCTGAAAACTTGAATTGAGGGCCACAACTACTACAGTACTCCATCGTAGATAATGTTTGTCAAGGGAGGCCCTTGTCATGAAATCTTCCTGCATCTATGAGACAGCCCCCAGCCCAAGGAGTAATTTTTGGAAATACGATGCACATTCTGCACTGGATCAAGTAGTACAGTATCAAGGAGTCTTCTCTTGCTATATGCAACCCCTGGCAAAAAATTATGGAATCACCAGGCTCGGAGGATGTTCATTCAGTTTTTTAATGTTGTTGAAAAAAGGCAGATCACAGACATGGCACAAAACTAAAGTCATTTCAAATGGCAACTTTATGGCTTTAAGAAACACTAAAAGAAAATCAAGATAAAAAATGTGGTACTCAGTAAGGGTAATTTTTTTCAGACAAAGCAGAATGAAAAAATTATGGAAGCACTCAATTCTGAGAAAAAAATGATGGAATCATGAAAAACAAACACACAAACGAACACTCCAATACATCACTAGTATTTGGTTGCACCACCTCTGGCTTTAATAACAGCTTGCAGTCTCTGAGGCATGGACTTAATGAGTGTCAAACCATACTCTTCATCAATCTGGCTCCAACTTTCTCTGATTGCTGTTGCCAGATCAGCTTTGCAGGTTGGAGCCTTGTCATGGACCATTTTCCTCAACTTCCACCAAAGATTTTCAATTGGATTGAGATCCGGACTTATTGCAGGCCATGACATTGACCTTATGTGTCTTCTTTCAAGGAATGTTTTCACAGTTTTTGCTCTATGGCGGGTTGCATTAGCATCTTGAAAAATGATGTCATCATCCCCAAACATCCTTTCAATTGATGGGATAAGAAAACTGTCCAAAATATCAATGTAAACTTGGGTATTTATTTAAGATGTAATGACAGCCATCTCCCCAGTGCCTTGACCTGACATGCAGCCCCATATCATCAATGACGGTGGAAATTTGCATGTTCTCTTCATGCAGTCATCTTTATAAATCTCATTGGAACTGCACCAAACAAAAGTTCCAGCATCATCACCTTGCCCAATGCAGATTCGCGATTCATCACTGAATATGACTTTCATTCAGTCATCCACAGTCCACGATTGCTTTTCCTTAGCCCATTATAACCTTGTCTTTTTCTGTTTAGGTGTTAATGATGGCTTTTATTTAGCTTTTCCGTATGTAAATCCCATTTCCTTTAGGCGCTTTCTTACAGTTCGGTCACAGATATTGACTCCAGTTTCCTCCCATTTGTTCCTCATTTGTTTTGTTGTGCATTTCCTGTTTTGGAGACATATTGCTTTAAGTTTCCGGTCTTGACGCTTTGATGTCTTCCTTGGTCTACCAGTATGTTTGCCTTTAACAACCTTCCCATGTTGTTTGTATTTGGTCCAGATTTTAGACACAGCTGACTGTGAACAACCAACATATTTTGCAGCATTGTGTGATGATTTACCTTCTTTTAAGAGTTTGATAATCCTCTCCTTTGTTTCAATTGACATCTCTCGTGTTGGAGCCATGATTCATGTCAGTCCACTTGGTGCAACAGCTCTCCAAGGTGTGATCACTCCTTTTTTAGATGCAGAGCTAGTTTGATGCAGGTGTTAGCTTTGGAAATGAAAATTTACTTGGTGATTCCCTAATTTTTTCCTCAGAATTGAGTGATTCCATAATTTTTTCCCTCTGCTTGGTCTGAAAAAAATTACCTTTACTGAGTACCACATTTTTTATCTTGATTCTTTTAGTGTTTCTTAAAAGCCATAAAGTTGCCATTTGAAATGACTTTAGTTTTGTGCCGTGTCTGTGATCTGCTTTTTTTCAACAACATTAAACAACTGAATGAACATCCTCCGAGCCCAGTGATTACATAATTTTTGCCATGGGTTGTAATCTGGGGAATATTAATCAAAATCTCTAAGCCATTTGGAGAAGCTTCTCCAACCCATCCTGGAGGGGGGCACCATATATCCTTTGTCCTTTGACTTGCACAAGTGATATATTTGAGCTCGTCATCCAGTTCACTAGTGCAGCTTTATTTTTCCGGTTCACAGAGTTCAGTCATACCTGAGGATCATAGGCCGCACTCATTGCTACCTTCTAGTACTCCATGTCTCTTGGCCATTTTCTCTGTAGTCTCTGCCCTTAAATGAGTTAAATAATAGTGAGGGCCCTACAATATGAATAAGTGAGGGCACTCTCAAATGTACACAAGAGACACCGCCAAAATTTCTAGAGGAGGGCACTTCAAAATGTATGTTACAGGGTCACATGAGGGCTCTCCCAAAACTCAGCTTTCCTGCCTACTGCAGGCCCTCTGAACATTTGAATTTAGGGCCAAAGTATCACATGATGGTGGCAGTGTAGGGGTGTAGGTTGTGGATGCTGGGGAGAGACAGCAGGACAGTCCCGGAGGAAAGACGGACACTCACACGGGGGTAAGCTTCAGTACCTTTACTGGTGATGTTGCAGGCACGGTCCAGGGTACTCCAGGCGAAGGGCACACTTTTAGACTCTCCCCAGTGAGCGGGTATAGGGCCTCCTGATCCGTTGCTTTATTCTCTAAGCTTCTGACCTGCCTGGAACTAGGCCTAGCTTGGTTACTGTCTCTCTTTGCACCTGCTGACCTGGTAGTAGGGCCTTCTCTTTGGAAATCACTCTCCCTGGACACTGGGACCTCCGTGACTCCTAGCCCTGGTACTGCAATCAGCGTTTGGTGAACCTGGGTCCTGTAGTCCTCCAGGGGTTCCAGTGGTTCCTACTGGGTATAAAGGGTCCCTGTAGGCGCGGACCCGGTGTCCGGTATATATATCGGGGTGAGTCTGGTATGCTCCTCTGCCCCCTCGCTACTTCTTCCTTCTCCTCTCGCCTTCGGCCCACTCAAGGCCCTCACTAGGCCTTCACACGTGCTGTAGGTCTTGGCTCGCCTAAGCACAGCAGCCAGCTTGCTGCCTCTTCGCTGCTCTCTGAGCGTCAGCACGCTCTCTGCTCAACTCTGAGCTCTGTCCCTCTCTGTCTCTAAGCAGGAACTAATCTCAGCAGCCTGGCTCCACTCTCCCTATATATATCCCTAACGGGCTCACTCTGCAGGACTAAGGTGGTAGGGTAGAGGTGTGTGAATGTGTAAGGGCCTCTTGTGGAGAAGTCCATCCATGCACCCTTCTGGGTTCTGTGGCACCAATGCACAGCAGGGTGCCACATATATTCTCCAGACTCTTCCCATTCTGTTTCATCACTTTCCAATCCATTTCAGCCTTTTCCTCAGGCCCCCAAACCCCTTTGTAGGGTCCAGCAGAAAATTCCTCGCATTTCCCATTGACTTAGATTGTACTCGCTATTCGGAACGAATACGCGATTATTACAAAATACTCGTTAGGGGTATAGCGATTATGAATATTACAGTACTCGCTCATCACTGTCAGTGATGTAAAGGACTTAGTCTCTATAAATGAGAGAGAATTTTTTCCAGATCTAAAGTTTGGGTCTCCGTTGTTTACAATGGGATGCGGGTTCTGGTTCAAATACGGGCACAGTTCTGGTACCCGAACCGAACTTTGGAGTAAAGTTCGGGTCAGGTACCAGAATCCGAATTTCCACAGGTCCTCTACTGGGGAGGAAAATGCGCCTATTAGTGTTGAGCGAGCACTAAAATACTCGGGTGCTCGTTGCTTGGGTGGAGCAAATCATAATGCGCGAGTGCTCGACCTGAGCAATGAGCCCAATGTAAGTCTATGGGAAACTCAAGAATTTTTCTGGCAGTCCCCCGAAGGTCTTCAGGGGGCCTAAAAATTGGCCAAATCAATGGGATCAGCGCTGAAATGTCATGGGAACAGCATGAGGAAGACCCCTGGAAGCATCCGACTCCCAGGTCACTGCTGTCAACAATGTTGTCAGAGTATTACTCCACTTTTACTCCACAGAGTATTACTCCACTCTGACAATAAAACATTCAAAAACTAAGCCAAAATGGATTTTCCTGGAAAAAAATGTTAAGGGACATTCTTTCTAGGGTAATGACTTGTATATAAGGCAAAATAAATACCCCCCCCCCAAAAAAAAAAGAATGCTCCTCCACACCTTGAGCTATGTTCACACATAGCGTTTTTGATGCGTTTTTGCATTGCTTTCAACGTTGAAAAATACATTCACCGGTAAATGTCATTTTAACATTTTACTACCTTATCTGGCCATGTGGTGTGTGAGACATGATCAGACACATCCTGTTTCATTTATGAAGGAGGGACTCTGAAAGTCACAAAGCCTATCAGGTTGCTCTTACTATTGTTAAAAGGCCAGCAATCGGCCCTCACTATTGTTAGAGGGCCATCAGCTGGCTATGCTTTGTTCTTCCCATTATTAAGTAGTGGGTTCCCTATACTGTTATTGCGTATGCAGTGACTGCAAGGCTTGCCCAAAATTTGGAAAAACCCCAATACACCTTTGAAGAGACAGAGGAGGGCCTCAGTTAAAATTTTTTCCCCGTTATAAAGGAGAAGGTCTCCTATACTGATATTGCGTATGTAGTGACTGCAAGGCACATTCGAAAAATGTGAGTTTAGTAGTGTGGCCTGTGGGGCGTTGGTTGCATATTTGCGCTTGCGTTCAAAGGACTGGGGTAGGGAAAACTGAACGCTACACTGGGACAAGGACGTGGACGCTGACGGTTGTAAGTGTGCAATGACAGGTGCGGGGCCGGAGGCATCTTCGCCTGCGCCACGGACAGAGGATTGGATGTGCCTGAGCATACTGGTGGTGGTCAGGCTGTTAGTTTTTCTTCCCCTGCTGATGCTGGCATAGCAGAGGGTGCAAATGGTCTTTTTGGACATCTGGACAGTCTTTAAAAAAGACCCAGACTCTGGAAGACCTAATAGTTGGACTGGCAACTTCCCTCATGTTGGTGTTCCGGGAAACAGTTGCTCGCCTTGTGTCTGTGGCCCCCCCACTACTTGTTTCTGCCTGTTGTGGTGCTACACCTCCCTCCCGCCATGTGCTGCAGTCCTCGCTATGCATGTCACCTTGCCAGGTTGGGTCGGTGACTTCATCGTTTACCCCCTAGTCTTCCATGTACGCACCCTGGGCCTCCTCCTGACTTGGTGGCAATTGTGTCTCCTCATCATCATCCACCTCTTGCAACAGTTTCCCACTATCACCTTCGTGTGACCGTGGCTGCTCAAATATTTGGGCATCGCTACATGCAATCTCCTCTTGCACCCCTCGAAGCTGGCCGGGTGAGAGGCCCGAATCTATAAATGGACAAGTGAACAGCTCTTTGGAATGTCCAAGTGTGGGATCAGTTGTCTCTGGGAACTCGGCATGGTGGAAGGAAGGAAAGGAGGATCATTGTGAGGAATATGTGGTCCAGACTGACGGTTACTGAGACTTGACCATGTGGGAGACAGGGTGGTGGTGGTGGTGACAAACTGACTGGAAGCATTATCTGCTGTCCAACCAATAACCTTTTCACACTGCTCTGGCTTCAAGAGTGGTGTTCCGCATCCCCCTAGTAATTGGGACAAAAAGGTAGTTAAAACATGATGTAGGTGTTTGTTGTGCTCCCTCAACAGGCAGTTTCATCTTGCCCACGGCCTCGGCCTCTGTGTGCGCCATCAGCATCACGTCCACTTCCCCATCCCTTGTCACACTCCATTTAAAATGGTCAAGGTGCAATATTTGACCCGCTTCACAAAATGTCTATTATTACCGCAGTAATATGGGATCACGTGTGACGACCACTGTTTTAGGAAGTGGCCTTATAGATGTGGTATTGGTCAGCGACCAAGTGTGAATAGGTTCAACAAAACACAGCTGGCTGACTTTAAATGGAGTGTAATATTTGGCACGCTCCACAAAATGTCTGTATTATTACCGCAGTAATATGCGATCACGTGTGATGAAGTTTCTCTGCTTCCACAATACAGCAATACGAATAAAATAAAATAAAAATCTGCCTGTATTTTGCTAGCAAGCAAATAGAGCAGTAAAATGGAGTACTGCATTGCTTTTTAAGCAAATAATCAGAATTAAGAGCAAAAAAAAATAAGTAGCCTTGATATCTAGGGCTATGGATATTTGTAACAGCAGCAGATAGAACGTGCAATGGACCCTATTCTGTTGTATACAGTGTCCACAAACCCTGCCTGCCTAACTCCTGCTATCACCCTCACCAGTTATATATGGAGCTGGATTAGTCCTCAGAAGGACTGTTCATTAAGATGGATATATATCTTGCTGTGGAATACCTATATCCAACTATTAAACCGCCAATTCTGTCCCTCACGCAGCAGCACCTCTCCCTACTCTGCCCGATTCCGGGGGAAGACTGTCACGAGTATAGGGTCACCAGGTCTTATATAGATCCGATGATGCTGTGCAGCCAGAGAATCACTGTAATGCCACAACCAACATGGCTACAGCATTACAGTGAGGGGCAGGCAATCCCTGCATGTTCAAACACGCAGGGAGGAGACCCGAGCTCCCGCCTGAGCAACCAGGAAATACTCAGCGAGCGTCTCGAGCAGTGAGATACTTGGGTGAGTACAGAGCAGTGGGGAGCATGCTCGCTCATCACTAGCGCCCATCCATTGTGTGCATGCCCATAATGACATTGTGGCATGTAAAGCCAGACTCAGGCAGTGCCAGACTGTCAATCAGGTGTAGGGGAAGTCTGCAATATGCAAAATTAGGGGATGCAAAGGTGAACCACGCTCTTGGCCACGCCAAGATATATATATACAAAGTCATTGAACGTAGGCAGATTACAGCTTCCAGATTATACAGTAATATCACATTGTAGATCCTAGAATGGATTTATGTTCCTCCTGGGTTTTATAATCATTAATAGAACTTTAATGTAACAAGTATAGGGCTTGTATTCTATATCACTTATATGAAGAGAGCAAAGAAAGTAAATCCCTTATTCATTTTTCTTACTTTGCCATCATGTAACTGCCCAAGCATGCTGGGAGTTGTAGTTTTGGAAGCCTCGGGTTGGGATCATTGCATTTTATTATGAGCTATATTTCCATGAATTCATTAACCTGTGATGTGCAGGGCGGCAGGAGTGCATTCTGGAAAGGAAGCAGTTAAAAGCTAAATACTAAAGAAGTCCAAAATTACAGGATGATCGCACAGGCATCAAGACTGGCCCAAAGGCGGCAATTGGAAATCAAACCGTGTCGTAATCATTGCAGACACCCCGATTCTACCCATCTGCCGAGTTTCTAATTTTTAACTCTATCATTTCCATAGCGTATAGCTTAGAACGAAAAGTGCTGGAATGTGAGGAAGGAAAAGGTCAACAGTGGAAGAACTGGACGAGCTGCTTTCAAGGATGACAAGGTATCGTTACAGCATCTTAAGCTCTTTATATGTGCAGCTCATGTCAGGCCCAAGGCAAAAGCTTAACTTGTCTTCACACATGTGTGGATCTGATTGATCGTCTGCTGGTGGTCCGATATCACGCCACCTGGGCGGACGTGTGAGGAGGCATCTCTGGTATTGTCACCTTTAGGGTGGAGGATGGAAGTGACAAGATCAATAGAGTGTAAAGGACATATTGATATTCATGCTATAGTTACTCCATTTTTGCAGCTTGCTCCTAAAATCATGTTATTATTACTATATACATTCTTTTCTCCTGCTTCACATGCAATTTTCTCACAAGAACCTTTTCTCTCAAGAACATTCTATGAGACACCCTGCTCCTGTTATCTAGCTAGTCTGAGCCGGGATGTGTAACCTTGTAACTTTCCATCATGCACTGAACTACCGATAATATGACCATATGTCTGGTTCCATAATAATTGTACTAACATTGGTTCAAGCCTGTAGTATGGCTGTAGTATGGCTGTAAGTGATTGGCTATTGATATACTCAAAACAATATATAATGCTAAGTAGAAATAAACGGGGTTAGAGATTCTCGAATTCTCCCATACAGAGGTTTGTCTCCGTCTGGTTTCCTGATTGCAATCAACCTTGTAACATAATAATTTGACACTCACTTGGTCAACCGTGAAGGGTCATTGCTGCCCTTCCTCAACAAGAGCAGGTATGGAGAGAGAACTAAAGACAGGCAGGAATAAAAGGGTGGAGAGGAGAGGAGCGCTGCTGGAACGTCTTAGAGATGGCATTATAATGCTAAAGAACATGAAGAACATACACCCATGAATTCTTTATAAAGCGAACACTAAACAAATGTGCAACCACCAGATTAACAATCACTCAATTAGTAAAGTGTGACCATCTAATTACTGTCTACTGTGTCATTTATATAATGTTTTATAGAATTTTATAATCATATAAACTATGATCGACACTGATTTTTTTTTTTTTTTTTTTTTTTTATGTATTGTATGTCATGCGTAAGTACTGATAAGCTATATTGAAACGCGTAGGATATTGCTATATTTTTCCAGGATGTAATGTTTTTAGTAGTAGCTACTTTAATATCTGCATTTATATATTTTGTTGCTGACTTTTGAATTCTCTCTTACGCTTTTGGATTACATTGTTTTTCTCATTCCTATATAGTTTAAAATAAAAGTTGTAAACTTATAGGGGAAAATTTATTGTCGGCTTTGTCCCCGTTTTCTCAAGTAAAAATGGAAATAAAAGTGACTTTTATTTGCACCTTCTTTCATTTGCGCCGTATTTTTAGGATACATTTACTGGATTTTTTTTTCTTTATTTTGATCGGCATTATGTGCGCGGTTTTCATTATTCAGTAACGTATTAGCCCGATTCAATAGTGGTGACTTTTATTAGTCTTTGTGCCCACGATGAGCTTTTGGCGCATATTTTTGCTGCGTCAAAAAACCAACGACTTAAAAGTTCCAGCAAAGTGGATGGGATTTATAGAAATCTCCGGCCCACTGGGCTTTTTTTTTTTTTTTTTTTTTTTTTTTAACTCCGTGTAAACTGACCTGCGGTCTGCATTTCATAACTTGTCAATTTCTCTTGCGGGTAAGCTGAGTTTTATGTGCGGATTTTACCCAGTTGATGTGGAAAATCAGCAGATAAAAAAAAAAAACACACGTAATCCACAAATCACTGTCAATAAAGTTTAGCCAAATATGAGGAAGTATCAAAAACAAAAGTATGATTTAAATCATGACACACCAGACAAAAACAACAGGGTAAAAAAAAAAAATGCACGTAAAAAACGCAAGTAAGCCAATTTGCGTAATAAGTGCAAAAATGGTGCGGAAAATCTGCTACTTAACATTCTTTTTACATGCGCTCATGTGTTTGTTGTTTATCATTGAGGGAGACGTTGTTTCGGTTTTTCCAGATTTCTTTTGTTGATTCATCATTTGTGACTTTTTAAATAAAAGTCACAATTTTTTTTTTTTTTTCCAGAAATATTACGTCAGTCTGCTATTGGAGTAATTTTACGTTATGCCTGATAAAGTTGCAAAATTTCCCCCAAACTAACAGAATGTGAGACTTTTCGCACTAAATAGGTTGAATGCAAAAGAAAAAAAAAAAAGTAGCATTTTTGATTTTGTGCAAAATTCCTGAACAGCATGCTCCATTTTGATGAATTTGGTGCAAAAAAAAAAAAAAAAAAACCATCAGTGAATACAAGTCAAATAAAATAGAAATATGCGAAAGGATGAACTGGGCTTATTATCTGCAAGTACGCAAGTCAAATTTTAGTAACCCTCCTCAGAAAACATCAGCGTTCTCTAAATGTGTGTGTTATCTTGTGGTGGAAATCTAGTATTATTATTCACTAGGAGTGAACATTTACATAAGAAAAGAGCGCCTGCGCCCTCATCTGGCCAAATAGAGAATGTGCATTACAAATCGAAATAATCCTCAATTAGAGCTCGAATTATTGCTCCCTCTTGTGGCTAAAAGAATGTTTTACAGTCCTATTGTAGTTGAGATTTTCCTCTAAACTTGTCCCTCTCCCCAGACTTCCGTAGCCAAAAAAAAATGCACTGTAGATTGAACTACGCAATAATGTACAAAATAGTTAGAAAATGGACTTTATTATACTTTCTATCAACAAATTACAGTGACCTGAAAGTATAATTTATATTAGTTCAAGCCACTGAAAATTCATTCATCACAATGGCATTGATGACGAGAGAGGGATGCCGATTTTCTGCACCCAGTTTGATCCTGTACCTTTCTAACTCCAATAACCAAACTTCTTTCTGACGTTGTCGTCTTCCCATATCACCGACCCCTGAAGAAGTTCTGTTGGATCTTCTTGCCAATGAGAAGCGTCAACATCAACAATTTGCAGATGATATTTCTGGTCATCAATTGTAGCTTTCTGAAAAGTTGCAAAGTTTGGTGCAAATATACTTTATAGTCCTCCTCTGTAGTGATTTTTTTTGTATACCTGAAAATTCCCTCCACCTCACCCTCCTCGGCAAATTTTGTTAGCAGAACATGCTACATTTAGCTCTAAAAAGGGCTGTAAGATGGCCACCGGACAAGTCCTTGAGGGGAGATATGCATCACCGAGGTTGGTACCTTTGGTGATAGGGTGATGAATTAATAGGGCGTATCAAGGCCGGGTTTTATGAGCAGTCAAAGAGATGGGTGGGACTGGCTGCTCACATATCCCCACCCCGGGGGCATGGTATGGCAGATAAAATGGAGACCAGTTGTCTCATTCAGTGTCCGTCTGGAGATGTGCAGATCTCCAGTGTGTTGGTCTTTGCTAAGGACTCAAGAACTAGAATGATCCAACCTGAAATACTGTATTGACTATTTACTTTGTGTTTTCACTTTGTGAAGGAAAAGGCTGTCTGTCTTTCCATTTGCTTATGATGAGTAGTTTATGAAATCTTAATAAACCAGCCTGGAAATTATAAAGGAACCAGCTTCCTGTGCCTAGCTCAAAAGCAAACAAATGAGTAGAAACCCTACAATTGGTGGAGAATAAAGGCATTAAAAGGGGCAACGGAAGTAAGCCACCGGGGAGGTCAGCTGGGACAGCACGTACAACAGTTCAAGATTTCTCAGTGACCACCAGGCCAGTAGAACCTCTGGCGGATCCATTCCTGGGTTTCTCTACTCCCAGATGACCACCTAACACATGACTATGGGCCATGTCTAACACCCTGCATCTGTAGGGCCCTGGCACCAGTAACTGCTACATTATCTTCCCTCTCTGCTTGTTGACCCGATATAGTAACTCCTCATTAATGGCAAAGTATGGATATCGGGTGTCAGCCCCCGGCTCTTGAGCAACACCATCAAGTACAGTGACATTATCAAATGCCCCTTTTAGGAGTTAAGTCCCTGAGTTGGGCAGTTCCAAAGTTTCCTCCGGACACCTCCAGCTCAGGGATGTTGGCCTCTGGGGATGCTGCCTCATCCTCATCGCCAACCAGCACACAAAAGGGAAACCTGTCAGCTGCGTCCTGCGACGAGGTTTCTTTAGGAGCAACCTGGCTGTCATCCAGGCAACCAAGCGTCCTCCCTTTCTCCCACAAGACCCAAAACAAAGCAAAATCCCAGTCTATTATAACAGGGTGTAATAGGTCCTTGACTACGCCCACCGCATGGGACTTGGTACCAAAGTTTGTGTCTATGACCACTCGGGCCACAGGGTAGTCCTTAGATTCCTCATGGATTCAGCAGACGCCCACCATCTTCCCAGGAATCAAACAATGAGGAATTGTGGACCTTAACAAGGTTACCAAACTACCTGAGTCCAACAGAGAAGTCATTTGTACTCAGCTCACGGATACGGGACATGCCTGAGCTGAGACCCCTCACCTGGTTGAGGGACAGCACTGCAGACAGGGTATGCAAAATATGAGCAGGGACGACCATGCAGCAGTTCATTGGCTCGGTGGTCATGGAGCAAAGGGTGGCTATGTGATCCGGGGTGTGACACCTCCAACAAGTCACGTTATTGGATGGGACCCTTGGCAACAACTCCGATGCCTCCTGGGCTCTTGGACACCTCCCAGATGTGGCTCCAGTTCCCTTCTTTTGGGTGTCACTGCCCACTGTTCCAGAGGCAATTTCTCCTGTTCTGCCACACTTTCAAAAACAGTCAGGAACGCCTCGACGTCATCACCTGGGGTCATCTGCAAGGCTCTCGTTAGTCTTCCTCACGTGTGAGGAGTCATGACCTTGCCTTAGGAGTGGGTCTCACCTAGGAGGTCCATCTGCTGCTGGAGATTAGCCTGCACCAGTTGCTTTATCAACTCCTCCATGTTGTGGACCTTCGCTCCTGCAGTTGCTTTTACCCAGGACATGCGGTATCTCTGTGGCAGTCACATTGCCCCTTGGGATTCGTGCCCGTGCTTCTAGCACCAATTGTAGTGTTTCTACTCACTTGGTTACGTGTGAGATAGGTACAGGAAGCGGTTTACTTAAAATGTCCAAGCTTGTTTATTAAGACTTCATAAGCCGTTCAGGAAACCAAAACAGAAAGATAGTGTTTTCACTTTATGCCGGATAATACTAAGTAAATAGTCCATACAGTCGGCTCGCTGTGTGCAGAAACCATGGGTGCAGTGGTCCTGTTATGATCTGCAACAAGTACCAAGGAAAGATAGGGGAAAGCTGTTCCTACAGTAAGACTAAGCTGAATCCCTACGATGTAGCGGGCTGCCTGTTCCTAGCGAACAGACCCGCCTTAGTCCTCGGCTAGTCTGAACGAAGACCTATAGCATAAGGGGAGGGGTCCCTAAAAGAACTAAGGACTGGAACAAAAATGGGACACCTCCTAAACAGAGAAGTTGTTGCAGAACACGAAAAGACAAACTGACAAAAAGGTACTAGAGGTCCCAGAAGGACCAAACGAACAGACAGAGATAGGCACCGAAGCACCTGGCTAGAGAAACAGTCAAACACAGAAGTCCAGCACAGCCAAAAGGGCGGAGCTGGAATATGATGGCAGATGGTCACGTGACCGCAAAACACAAGATGGAAAAAACAAACAGGAGGGTTCTAACAGTACAAATACAAGTGCACAGGCAACCAGCACTGCAGCAACTCAGTCCTTGTGCAGAGACTCCAGAAGCTCGACCACATCAGCTGGAGCAATCAGTCTTACCATCGGGTGCAACTCCCTCCAGGACCCGTAGAAGCGTGATAGACACATGAAACGGCTGTCGTCCGTAATAGGCGCAGCTTCCCTGCATTTTTAATGGAAATGGAATAAAAGAAGATTTTATTACATCGGTGTGCCACCTCGCTTTCATGTACGAGTTCTTTCAGTACCCCCTCTTATGAGGATCCTCCGGATCCTCCAGGCTCAGGCCTCTCCGGAAACCTCTTGTGGAAAGCTTTAACAAGCCTAGGAGCAGAGACATCATCCGTCCTTACCCAGAAGTTGTCTTTGGGACCGAAACCCTTCCAGGAGACAAGATACTGTCTACCTCTATGCCATCTAGAATTCAAGATACAAGAAATTCCACCACAGGAGGAACTGTGACAGTGGCGTCCCTATCAGATACATCAGCCTTTTTCAACAAGGAAACATGAAACACAGGATTAATCTTCCAGGAAGTAGGGACATCCAACCTAACAGCAGACGGGTTAACACTTTAAATGGACCCACAAACTTAGGACCCAGTTTTTTAGAGGGAATCCTCAACCGCAGGTTCTTTGAGGACAACCAAACCATGTCACCCACAGTAAACAAAACCTCCTTACGTTTCCTGTCAAAATACTTCTTGGACTTCTTGTTAGCCTCTAGAAGGTTGCAATGTACATTAGTCCAAACTCTCTCCAAATCACCGGAAAAATTCTCCTCCTCCGGCACCGCCGACCCCAATTTGGAGAACGAACCAAAAGACGGATGCCTCCCAGTACAACAAAAAAAGGAGATCACCCAGCAGAGGAGGATGTATAATTGTTAAGAGCAAATTCTGCGAGGCAGAAACTCAGACCACTCCTCTTGATTGTCCACCACAAAACAACGCAAAAACTGTTCAACATCCTGGTTCTTTCTTTCAGTATGTCCATTAGACTCAGGATGATACCCAGACGAAAATGACAAATGGACTCCCAACCTGTCACAAAAAGCACGCCAAAAGAGAGCCACAAACTGAGGTCCTCTATCAGAAACAATATCCGTGGGAACGCCATGGAGCTTGACAATCTCCTTAACAAACGTCTTAGCGAGTGTCTTGGCGCAGGGCAATTTAATGAATGGAACCAAATGACACATCTTACTAAAACGGTCCACGACCACCCAGATGACAGTAAAACCCTCGGACACAGGAAGATCAGTAATAAAATCCATTGTGAGATGCGTCCAAGGCACACTAGGAACCTCCAAAGGGCAAAGCAACCCCGCAGCAGGAGTATGTGAAGCCTTTGACCTAGCACACACAGTACATTGACACACCCACTTGATGACTTCTTTCTGCCATCCAGGCCACCAAAAACTGCGACTGATAAGTCTCTTAGTCTCAGAAATTCCTGGATGACCTGCCAACCGAGACTCATGACACTCCACAAACAAATCTCTCCTAAAGGTTCTAGGCACGAACAACCTCCCATGGGGAGTGTTAGATGGATCATCATCTTGAGCTTCCAGAATCCCATTCTCCAGCACGGAGTACAATGCCGCCACCACAACTCCTTTCTGCAAAATGCTCTCCTCCTCCTCGGCACCGACCGTAGGAGAGAAGCTGCGAGATAAAGCATCGGCTTTAACATTCTTAGCACCAGGTATATAGGTAACAGAAAAATGAAACCGAGAAAAAAAAAGTGCCCACCTAGCTTGCCGGGCATTCAAGCGCTTGGCAGTATCCAGATAAATCAAATTGTTATGATCTGTGAAAACCTGAATAGGAAATCTAGCGCCTTCCAAAAAATGATGCCAATGTTCAAACGCGAGTTTAATAGCCAGCAACTCCCGATTTCCAACATCATAATTCAGTTCGGTTTCCGAAAATTTTTTCGAGAAGAAGGCACAAGGATGTACTCCACCCTTGTTCTCCTGAGACAAAACTGCTCCGACCCCCACCGATTAAGCATCGACCTCGACCAAAAAAGGCTTGGTCTCATCAGGCTGCATAAGGATAGGGGCAGAACTGAACCTCTCTTTGAGATACTCAAATGCTTCAATGGCCTCAGTAATCCCCTGGGCCGTATTCGCACCTTTCCTGGTGAGATCGGTTAGAGGTTTAACAATTACAGAAAAATTCTTAATGAATTTCCTGTAATAATTGGCAAATCCCAAAAATCTCTGTATAGATTTCAAACCAATAGGCCTAGGCCATTCCTGCACAGCCTGAACCTTCACAGGGTCCATCTCAAAGACCTCGCTGGAGACAATGTAGCCCAAAAAACTAATTTTCTGCACAACGAACTCACATTTCACCAGCTTAGCAAAGAGTGAATTATCACTCAATAACTGCAAAACTTCACGTACACTCTGCCAATGGGACTCCAGATCTGGCGAATAAATCAAAATGTCATCCAAATACACAACCACATTCTTACCAATCAAAGGTCTCAGGATGTCATTAATAAGGTTCTAAAAAAAATGCAGGTGCATTGGTAAGACCAAAAGGCATCACCAGATTCTCAAAATGACCTACCGGAGTGTTAAAAGCAGTTTTCCATTCATCACCCTCCTTCACACGTAACAAATTGTATGCCCCCCGGAGATCAATTTTAGAGAACCACTTGGCCCCCACTAACTTGTTAAACAAGTCAGTAATTAACGGCAATGGGTAGGAATTGCGTACGGTAATCGTATTAATTTCACGAAAATCCAGGACATGGACGTAAACCCCCGTCTTTTTTTTTTTAACAAAGAAAAATCCAACAGCCACAGGCGACTTAGAAGGTCTAATGTGACCAGCAGCCAAGCTCGTCTGTATGTATTCCTCCAAGGCCTTTCTTTCAGGGATAGTCAGATTAAACAAGCGACTCTTGGGAAGAGTAGCACCCAGAACAAACTCAATGGCGCAATCATAATCCCTATGAGGAGGTAAAATTTCCGACTCCTCCTCCGAAAAAACCCTCCAAAAATCTTGAATAGGTACAGGTAATTCCCCTTTTTCCACAGCCGCAATGCGACCATTACAACATTTATCATAGCACTTCGGACTCCAAGACTTAATCACATTAGCAGACCAGTCCAGTAAAGGATTGTGCAGTTTTAACCAAGGCAAACCTAAAACGACTGGAGAGGGTAAATTATCTAAAACAACCAAGTCCAAAATTTCTTGGTGAACTCCATTGTTAGTGAGGGGAAATGCAGCAACCTTGTGAGTAATACATTTGAAGGGAGTGTTATCAATTGCAATCACAAAAATAGGTGATGACAAAGGTTTGGATTTCAATTTAAGGTTTTCCAAAAACCCTTTATCAATCACATTAAGTGTTGAACCACAATCCACAAATACCTGAAATTCAATCAAATCTTCCTGAAAAGTAGTACTCCCAGAAAGAAATACTCCTGCAGAGCGTAAACAAGCTATACGGGCGTAACTGACCTTTTTTTTTTTTTTCTTTACTTAAACGAGGCTCACAATACTTAATCAAATGGTCAGCTTTACCACAATAAAGACACAATCCCTCAGCGAACCTCCGGTCTCTTTCCTGAGAGCGGAGTGACATCGCCCCAACCTCCATCGGTTCTCCGCCGTCTGAGCAGATTTTCTTGGGACTAGGACCTGACATTACAGGAGTCTTTACCTCATTCAGTCTGAACCTCAGCCTCCTGTCCACACGAACAGCTAATTGCATGGCATCCTGCAGAGTCTCAGGTGCAAGGAATGCAATTAGCAGATCCTTAACCCTTTCACTCAGACCAGCAAGAAATAAACATTTCAGAGCAGGATCATTCCATCTGACTTCTGAAGCCCATCTTCTGAAGTGTGTACAATAATTTTCAACATCACCTGACCCCTGATTCAAACGCCTGAGTTCTGCCTCAGCAGATGAGATTCTATCAGGATCGTCATATAATAGCCCCATAGCAGAAAAAAATTCTTCTACCGACCTTAAGCATCAATCATTAGGTTGGAGAGAAAAAGCCCACCCCTGTGGTTCATTGAGCAAAAGTGACATAAAACCAATGCCCTGTGATTCATTCCCAGAGGACCTTGGTCTCAAACGAAACTATAACAAACAAGCATTTTTAAAAGGAAAAAAAAAAAAATCTTGCTGTTTACCATAAAAAAAACCATCAGGCAGTCCTACCTTGGGTTCCACAAAATGCGCTCCAGAACAGCTACTCACGTGTTGCTGTAGCTCGGCCACCTCCAGAGACAATCCCTGCAAGCGTTGAGCCAAATCCTGGACGGAAACCACACTGATCCCCGAATTTCTTTCCTTTTAGTTTTTTGGGCTGGACTTACTGTTATGATCTGCAACAAGTACTAAGGAAAGATAGGGGAAAGCTGTTCCTACAGTAAGACTAAGCTGAATCCCTACGATGTAGCGGGCTGCCTGTTCCTAGCGAACAGACCCGGCTTAGTCCTCGGCTAGTCTGAACGAAGACCTATAGCATAAGGGGAGGGGTCCCTAAAAGAACTAAGGACTGGAACAAAAATGGGACACCTCCTAAACAGAGAAGTTGTTGCAGAACACGAAAAGACAAACTGACAAAAAGGTACTAGAGGTCCCAGAAGGACCAAGCGAACTGACAGAGAAAGGCACAGAAGCACCTGGCTAGAGAAACAGTCAAACACAGAAGTCCAGCACAGCCAAAAGGGCAGAGCTGGAATATAAAGGCAGATGGTCACGTGACCGCAAAACACAAGATGGAAAAAACAAACAGGAGGGTTCTAACAGGTCCATACATGCATTCCACACCAGTTACTCTAGAGGGGTGTCCTTGGTAATACACAAAGATGTTAGATGGGAGGTCAAAGAGGCTCAGAGAGACCCGGAGAGACGTTTTGTTTTTGTACATGCATCGATAAATTTGAAGGATTATGGCATAATGTGTGTTTGTGTCTATAACCCGCCCCCAGCTAATATGACCGTTCTTAAAAAGACGGTAAGCTTTGCCCTAAATTTTCCGAATGCACATGTTATTTTTATGGGAGATTTCAACCTAGTTATGGATAACTGTCTTGATAGACTCATATTGATAACTGGGAGGGAGAGGAGGTCACTCCGGAGACTCCGTCATCCAATGTTCATGGAGGACAATGGCTAGTTGGATCTGTGGAGACTACGTCATCCTGATGTGAGAGATTATACCAGCCACTCATCCACTAGACACACTTTATCCCGTACAGATTATATATTTGGATTCAGTAACCTGGCAATGTGGGTGGGGGATGTGGAACATGGGAACAGGGTTATTTCAGACCATAGTCCGATAAACTTAGATTTGGCCAAACAAATCACAACTTATTTTGGAAGCTAAACCCATTCTGGCTGAAACTGATAGGCTCCAACGATAGAACTCTAGACCAATTAGATTGCTTCATTTCATCTCATCCTGAACCACGAATTATTAACTTGTTTTAGGACACCCTTAAAGCGTATTTAAGAGGATGTTTATCTTCCACAATATCTTACATTAAAAGGGTGACATCCAAGGAGGAGGATGACCTGGAAAAGTGGCTGAGGGAATTGGAAACAACCTATATAACTAATTAAACAAATGAAAATAGAATTGAATGGTTGAACTCCTACAGGTTATATACCCAATGTGTGGACACCAAATCTAAGCGTAAACTATTCTTTACCCGCCAGTCAAATTTTGAATTAGGGAACCAGTCCAGTAAACTACTGGCATTTATAGTACGCCAGCATAAGACATCTAACACTAGACTTCAAATTCGAAAACCAGATAACTCGATAGTAACCTCAACAGATGACATACTGCAATGTTTTCATGATTACTATAAAACACTATATACGTAGCTCCAAAAGGTGCATTTAACACCTTAGAATATCTTGAATATCTATCAGACAAAGTTTCCCACGTTAAGCCCCACTCAACAAGCCTTTTTGGACGCGGACTTTACTATAGAGGAGATAAACAGAGATATTGTGGATATGGCCTCAGGGAAGGCGACTGGGCCAGATGGATTTCACATAGAAATGTATAGAAAATATCGGGATACTTTGTCACCACTCCTTCTAAAAGTGTTTCAAAAGACCTGGGAGGAAGGTTCTTTACCAGACTCCTTTTATGAAGCAAATATAATAATACTTAAGAAAGAAGGGAAGGATCCTCTCGAATGTGGGTCATATCGCCCCATATCGTTGGTAAAGGTGGATTATAAAATTTTTACAAAAGATCCTGGCCACCAGACTAAACTCAGTAATACTGGAAATAATAGATCCAGACCAGACTGGGTTCATGCCCGGGAAAAATACATCTATTAACATCAGGAGAGTTCAATCTGTAGTTCAGTACAGTTCTCTGGTGCCATATAATAAATGAGCCCTGGCCTCGCTAGACATGGATAAAGCCTTCGATTCCCTTGAGTGGTCCTTTTTATCAGCATGTCTACAAAAATATGAATTCGGTCCTAAATTTCGGAAGGGGATTTGCGCAATATATAGAAATCCAAAAGCCCGAATAATTATAAACAATTCTATATCAGGGTTGTTCTCTTTGGCAAGGGGAACATGCCAAGGATGTCCCCTTTCCCCAGCCCTTTTTGCTCTTGCGATCGAAGCATCAGCAATACATACAAGATCCAATCCAGCCATTAAGGGTATAAATATAGCAGACCGTTTAGACACTATTGGCTTGTATGCTGATGACATGGTGGTCTTTATGGATAACGCAAAAGAAACATTACCGCATGTGATTACCACTATAGACAAATTGTCCACCTTACATAGGTCTAAACAAATGGGAGGAGCGGCATTGCCGGATTTCTTCTTGTATTATTTGGTTGGGCAGCTCAAAGCTTTGAGTAAGTGGATTCCCAATAATTACCTACCTAATTCGGAGAGTCATTTGGCCAATGCTGCAAAGGTCAATTGTCTGCTGGGTTTTCTAGAAGCAGATAAACCCAATATCCCTAGATTATTACCGCTACTCCGATTGGCACGATCAGTCTGGATACAAATTAAAGAAAGTGACTCGCTTTGATGGCATCATAGCTGAAATGCCATTATGGAATAATACTTACTTCCAAGTGCTACTAAACCACCCGTCCACTCAATTTTGGATTTCACATAATGTTTCCTCGGTTAAAGATTTATATGATCACAGTGTCCTAATGTCCTTTGAACAAATACAAATTAAATATGGAATTCCCAGGCCCGTTTTTTTTTTTTGGCTATCTACAGCTCAGATCAGCAATTCAATCACACTTACGTAGCATAAATACAACTCAAACAATATAGTCTTTCCCTTTAATAGGGATCCGCAAATCGCAAAGTCCCCAAGGCCTTATCTCCTCTTTATATACATACATGTTGTCCGTGGGTATTGATTTTACTCTACTGACCGTGAGAAAAATGGAAACTCCTCGTTCCTGATATCCAAAATGAATATTGGGAGGAGATTCTTGCATCTCCAACCAAGGTGTCCCCATCGGCTAATAACGAAATGACCATATTATATATACACTACACCAACCATACCTGACCCAGTTATGGTTATTTAGAATGGGATGGTCTCAAACTTCAGAATACTTAAGATGTCATGCAATGGATGCAAATTTTATACATATGGTGTGAAGATGCCCAGCTATCCTATCCTTTTGGAATGAGGCAACCTTGTTGTTAACCTCCCTTAGATCCACTCCTGTTCCTCTTATTTGGTGTGCTAGAAGAGGAGATATGGGGATACCATGTTAAAATTTTCCTACGAGAGACTTTTCTTAGCTAGGAAAATATTGGCTTGACGCTGGATGGGCAATCTACATCCATCTCTTGGAGCTTGGCTGGTAAATTCAATTATATCTTACGAGCAAACAAGGTAGCAGAATAGAGGCAGCTTGGGGAAATTCAATAAGATTTGGGCTATGTGGAACTCGTCTCATCTTACTATATCGACACATAGATAATGTTCTGGTACCATTATAATAGCTGTAGTAAAGGATACATTGACCCACACTTGACAGTATCACAATGTCATTAATAATATCTCAATCTTAATATTCTTCAAAAAGAACCTATGTGTAAATCGTTGTTGGCAGCAGGGTAGGCTTAGTTTTTCTTTCTTTAAGAATATAATAGATATGTTGGATGTATTGCATCATTCTGAGTTATGTATAACCAAACATACATAAATTTGAATAATAATTCTTCTAATTACTCCTCTATTGTCCCATAAGCCTCGCAAAAAATATGGAATTGACGTTTATACAAAATCGCTGTTTTATTATTATTATTATGAGCATGTCTATGTCATATATTGGTTATATATAAATTGTGTAAGTTTTTGTTTAATAAACAAATTAAAAAAAATAACTAAAAAAAAGATAGTCCATACAGTATTGCGGGTTCGCCCACTTGGGTCAGTGTCAAGTTCTTGAGTCCTTAGCAAAGTCCAACACACTGGAGATCTACACATCTCCAGACATAGAATGAGACAACTGGTCTCCATTTTATTTATTTGCCATAACACGCCCCCGGGGTGGAGATACGTGAGCAGCCAGTTCCACCGATGCTCGAAAACCCGGCCCTGATACACCCTATTAACTCTCTAAACACCTCGGCTTCCATCACTTAAGCTACCAACCATGGTGATACATATCTCCCTTCAAGAACCTGTCCCGCGGCCATCTTTCAAAGACAAAAATAAAGAACATATCTGCTTTGGCGCAAATTTCCTGAATCCTTTTGAGTCATTTTGAAGAATTGGCACAAAGAACATCAATAAAATGTTAAACAAAAAAAAAAGAAAGAAAGAAAAAAAAAGGGATTTGGTCAATTGAGCCCTCAGAGCTCTGACTCTATATTTTCTCTGGTATGACATTTGACTTTATTTTGATGCCACTGTTGTATTCTACCTTATATGTTGTGTCAATAAAACAAAAAATTATTTCCTTTCATGAGTTTTTTGATGTTTTAGAAAATTTGGTTTGCGGTTATAATTTTTCCCACATTGAGAACATGAATACATCTTCACCCCTGAGTGAATTACTTGATGCTTGAGAAGATGTGATTTCCGGGAAAAATGTTTCCCACATTCAGAACAGGAATATGGCTTCTCTCCAGTGTGAGTCTTTTGATGATCATAAAGGTTTGATTTCCGTGCAAAACGTTTCCCACATTCTGAACATAAATACGGCTTCTCCCCTGTGTGAATTCTCCGATGCGTAATAAGATGTGATCTCTGGTTGAAATATTTCCCACATTCTGTGCACGAATATGGCTTCTCCCCTGTGTGAATTCTTATATGTTCCACAAGACTTGATTGCTCCGCAAAAGCTTTCCAACATACTGTACATGTGAATGGCCTCTCCCCTGTGTGACATCGCTCATGTTTCATGAGATTGGATTTAACTGTAAAACATTTCCCACATTCTGAACATGAAAATGGCTTCTCCCCTGTGTGACTTCTCTGATGTCCAACAAGATCGGATTTCTGGTTAAAACATTTTCCGCATTTTGAACACAAGTACGACCTCTCCAATGTGTGACTTCTATGATGTTTGTTAAGATGTGCTTTCTGCTTAAAACTTTTTCCACATACTGAACATGAGAACGGCTTCTCCCCTGTGTGAATTCTCAAATGTTTAGTGAGATCCGATTTATGGCCAAAACATTTTCCACATTCTGGACAAATAAATGACTTCTCTCTTATGTGAGATCTGTGATATTCATCACCACTACGGTAAATTTCATTTTCTTTAACAGTCTGTGATGAAGGAGTAGATAGGTCCTGTTCATAAGGTTCAGATGATAGCTCTTCATCGAGAATGGCCGAAGGTATATCTGGGATATTAGCATGCTCGTCGTATGTATATTGTACAATACCAGGTGTAGCTACTTTAAAATCTGAATAGATCAACTGTTCCTCCAAGCTCATGGTACAGTCATCTGCCAAAGAGAAAATAAAAACCCCAACAAAATTTAAGTTTTAATATTCTCTTAACAACTTGCCTTTTTTATATTTATCCTCTTTTTTAAATCTAGAACAAGTCATTTTATGTGGTAACAACTTTGCAATGTTTAGAATGACTCAGATCAGCACAAAGAGTTCTTTTGTAACTCATTTTATTTTGTTGGTAAATTTTGGTACATACAGTACAGACCAAAAGTTTGGACACACCTTCTCATTTAAAGATTTTTCTGTATTTTCATGACTATGAAAATTGTACATTCACACTGAAGGCATCAAAACTATGAATTAACACATGTGGAATTATATACTTAACAAAAAAGTGTGAAACAACTGAAAATATGTTTTATATTCTAGGTTCTTCAAAGTAGCCACCTTTTGCTTTGATGACTGCTTTGCACACTCTTGGCATTCTCTTGATGAGCTTCTAGAGGTAGTCACCGGAAATGGTTTTCACTTCACAGGTGTGCCCTGTCAGGTTTAATAAGTGGGATTTCTAGCCTTATAAATGGGGTTGGGACCATCAGTTGTGTTGTGCAGAAGTCAGGTGGATACACAGCTGATAGTCCTACTGAATAGACTGCTAAAATTTGTATTATGGCAAGAAAAAAATCAGCTAAGTAAAGAAAAACGAGTGGCCATCATTACTTTAAGCAATGAAGGTCAGTCAGTCCGAAAAATTTGGCAAACTTTGAAATTGTCCCCAAGTGCAGTTGCAAAAACCATCAAGCGCTACAAAGAAACTGGCTCACATGAGGACCGCCCCAGGAAAGGAAGACCAAGAGTCACCTCTGCTTCTGAGGATAAGTTTATCCGAGTCACCAGCCTCAGAAATCGCAGGTTAACAGCAGCTCAGATTAGAGACCAGGTCAATGCCACACAGAGTTCTAGCAGCAGACACATCTCTTCAACAACTGATTAGAGGAGACTTTGTGCAGCAGGCCTTCATGGTAAAATAGCTGCTAGGAAACCACTGCTAAGGACAGGCAACAAGCAGAAGAGACTTGTTTGGGCTAAAGAACACAAGGAATGGACATTAGACCAGTGGAAATCTGTGCTTTGGTCTAATGAGGCCAAATTTGAGATCTTTGGTTCCAACCACCGTGTCTTTGTGCGACGCAGAAAAGGTGAACGGATGGACTCTACATGCCTGGTTCCCACCGTGAAGCATGGAGGAGGAGGTGTGATGGTGTGGGGGTGCTTTGCTGGTGACACTGTTGGGGATTTATTCAAAATTGAAGGCATACTGAACCAGCATGGCTACCACAGCATCTTGCAGCGGCATGCTATTCCATCCGGTTTGCGTTTAGTTGGACCATCATTTATTTTTCAACAGGACAATGACCCCAAACACACCTCCAGGCTGTGTAAGGGCTATTTGACCAAAATGGAGAGTGATGGGGTGCTACGCCAGATGACCTGGCCTCCACAGTCACCAGACCTGAACCCAATCGAGATGGTTTGGGGTGAGTTGGACCGCAAAGTGAAGGCAAAAGGGCCAACAAGTGCTAAGCATCTCTGGGAAAACCATTTCCGGTGACTACCTCTTGAAACTCATCAAGAGAATGCCAAGAGTGTGCAAAGCAGTCATCAAAGCAAAAGGTGGCTACTTTGAAGAACCTAGAATATAAGACATATTTTCAGTTGTTACACACTTTTTTGTTAAGTATATAATTCCACATGTGGTAATTCATAGTTTTGATGCCTTCAGTGTGAATGTACAATTTTCATAGTCATGAAAATACAGAAAAATCTTTAAAATGAGAAGGTGTGTCCAAACTTGGTCTGTACTGTATGTTTTGCGCGCCCTAAAAAAAATAATAATTTTAAAGAAAATTTGAAAAAAAATGTACAGCTTCAAAATATTAAATAATTTGCTCTTAAAATGGATAATGACACAGCAATAAGTAAATAAATCATTGACATGTGTTATCTTTGCTTAGGCATTTTTAGGATGTTTTTACGGCATTTAAAGTTTATTAGCAATTTTTACAAATTTTCAAAAAACACACTTTAGTGACCAATTCAGTTCTGAAGTGCGCTATATGCTAGGATCACCACAAGGGCACAGGCAGACGGCCGTATAACTCGTGTGATGATCGCACCACAGTGCACGGCCTGGCCCGACACCTCTCCTGACCGGAGCGTAACAGCGTGATGTATTTCAACGCAGCCGTCAAGCTCAGGTCAGGAAAGCCGACAGCCAGTACAAGATTTACGTTGCGATCCTCGCACGAATTTCTGCGCCCTTAGTCACTTTTTTTTTTATTTTTATTTTAAAGCGAAACATTTAAGTGTTTCACAGGAATTAGAAATGTAAATACTTTTCTGCCCAAAAATGACAAAAGTATTCTTGGAGTGATTCTGCAATTTATCAGGTGATAACATGCACAGAATTTGACACAAATGGGCTTGAATGGCTACTAAAGGTAACATCCTCACCTGTGACCTGTTTGCTTGTAATCAGTGTGTGTGCATAAAAGCTGAGTGAGTTTCTGGGATCCAGACAGACTCTTGCATCTTTCATCCAGCCACTGACGTTTATGGATTGTGAATCATGGGGAAAGCAAAAGAATTGTCAACGGATCTACGGGAAAAGGTAGTTGAACTGTATACCTGCAGTGTATGGGCAGCACCATGGGAAGCAAAATGTCCCCACAATATGCTGACCTATTTATGGCTCAACTAGAGGAGGGAGTTTTTGTCATCTTGCTCTATTAAACCTCTAGCATACTTCCGCTGCGTTGATGATCTCTTAATAATCTGGACAAGCTCAAAAGATGATCTGCTCACCTTCCACAATAATTTCAACAAGTTCCATCCAACCATCAAGCTTACTCTCAAGGTCCTAAATACATTTTCTGGACAAAACCATATACGTCAAAGACAATACCATACAAACAACAGTTTACCATAAACCCACAGGACGTCCGACATTTCTTAGATGGACCAGCTTTCATTTAAGACACACAAAAAAATGTATCATGTACAGTCAAGCCCTGAGTTAATACAATATTCCACCAGAACATAAGCATGGTAAAATCACTGTTAGGATGAACAGTCCCCTAATAGGGCACAACATGGACTAGAAACAGAAGGACAAATTGCTAACAATCAAACGTATGTAACCAGGGAGAAAAAAAAGGCTATAAAAAAAGTCCTCATGAACTATTTCATATGAAAATTAAATCTTTTATCTATTGAATAAGTGTTCTAAGATATATGTGACAAGTATAAGGACAAATGACACAGAACCCATGTGCAGATGCAAACAGGACCTGCGGTCCACTCAGTAAGCAACCAGTTGTATAAAGTTACAGGTAAAAAAAGCATATAATAAGAGGCAATCATTTTAAGCACTCATGATCCATACCACTGCATAGTTGTACCTATTGAAAGCAGTACATTTGTAAATATTGTTAGCATATAATCTAGGGATAATGTAGCCAGCTGGGTGGGCGCACGTCCACCCCAACGCACGTTTCAGCGAGCCTTCGTCAGGGAGCGGTGCAATAGTGTGCAAACAACCTTTTTAAATGTGTGTCCGTGAATCTGATTCCAGAAGGACCTACATTACGCATCATGATAGTCTGGTCGGTCCGCATCACGCGAGTCTAGCGTCAGAGTCACGTGCGACCACGTGACCCTCGGAGGTCCTCACGAAGAGATGCCGAGAGCCGGGGAGCGCACAGAGAACATGATGCGCACCCGTACCCGTCCTTCCTTAGAAAGATCACGTAGGATCATGGCAGCAGATAGAACTAGAACATACCATTGGAACATCTTAGTAGGAAAAGACCATAGTCATCCTGTCAAAGAAATTAAACCAATATATGCTCCAACAATGTACAGTGGTCAGTGTTATATAACTGGACCGGTACGCATGCCCGTCATGTTCTGTGTGCACTCCTTGGCGTTTGGCATCTCTTCGTGAGGACCTGCGGTGGTCACGTGGTCCCACGTGACTGACGCTGGACTCATGCGATGCAGACGCCACGGGCCGCCCAGACTATCATGACGCGACATGAGTCATGAAGGTCCTTCTGGAATCTGATTCGCGGACACACATTTAAAAAGGTTGTAAGCACACTACTGCACCGCCCTCCTGACGAAGGCTCGCCGAAACGCGCGTTGGGGCGGACGTGCGCCCACCCAGCCGGCTATATTATCCCTAGATCCCCTTATTAAAAAAGGTATATATGGACCCTGCACATTATGCTTACAATATTTATAGATGTACAGCTTTCAATAGTTACAACTATGCAGTAGTATGGATCATGGTGGTTGTTTACTGGGTGGACCGCAGGTCCTGTTTGCATCTGCACATGGGTTCTGTGTCATTTGTCCTTATACTCGTCACATATGTCTTATCTATTGAATACATTTTCTATTTTCATAGGATATAGTTCATGAGGACTTTTTTGATCGCCTTTTTTCCTATCTGGTTGCATAAGTCAAGCCCCGAGGTACATTCAGATCTGTTCAGACTATAAAGGACAGAAAACTGCAGTGGCTATCATTGAGGAATACATTCCTTCAACAAGGATACCATTCACTAGTAATAGATGAACAGATCCACAGAGCTACAAGAATCCCAAGAAGCAGCCTCCAGAATTACAGACAGAGGGAGGACAACAGAGCGCCTCTTGTCGTTACATACAACCCCCACATGAACATCCTAAGGAAAATTGGTGCTGATCTTTAACCCATATTCCACAGAGACTACTGACTGAAAGAATATTCCCAGAACTACCACTTCTCTCCTACAAACAGCCCCCTAACTAAAGGAATTTACTTGTCAGAAGTGTCCTCATCACCACCAGTGACGGGCACATTCCCGTGTAACAGTAAAAAATGCAAAACTTGTACCCACATATTACTATCAAATACAGTCCATATACCAAACACAGATCATGGATATCTTTTCAAGTACATCCTCCAATATGGTGTACATGACACAATGTACAAGATGCCATGGAGGTGTCATGCAAAAACTACAAACAAGAATGAATCTACACAGACACACAATCAGGAATGGACTGGACACCTGCGGGAAAACATTTTTCTGCACCTGGACACTGTATGACAGATCTAAAAAAGTCTTGATACTAAAACGTAATTTTAAGGATCACACAGAGGAAAATTTGGGAATTCAGACTGATAAGAATGTTCAATTCCTTGGCAATAGGATCAATCTAACACCTGGATTTATGACTCACTACATGGACACAATTCACACCTCCACCAGAGGGTCTAAAGATAATGAAACATTCCCAGGGCCTCTCCATTTGTAACAAAACCCTAACTTGATTTCCTTGGCTTATTTATCATTAGAAGGCATCACACCTTCCACTTTATGAACAAATGTCCTGCTGTAACATCTCTTAAATGTTGTGCCTTTGTCTGATCAATTAATTTGTAAACCTACCTGAAGAAGGAGCCCCTGTGCTCTGAAATCTTATATACATATCTTTTTCTGGTTAGCCAATAAAAAGGTATCACTCCAAGAATACTTTTGTCATTTTTGGGCAGAAAAGTATTTACATCGATTTTTCTGGCTAACACGGCGCCACAATATAAAACTTTGTGTTGTACAACAGGAATTATAGCAAATTGGAGTTGAAACAAACAAAAAAAATAAATAAATAAGTAAATTATGCAGATCAAACCCTTTATGACCTTGGACGTATAGGTGCGTCAAAAGTTGTCTCCCTGCATTTGATGCGGGCTCAGCGCCGGAGCCCGCGTCTTTCCCTGCACACGACAGCCAATCTGATCAGCTGTCATGCGCCTCTAAGAGCCGCGGGTGCATACGCGATCAGCCCTGTTATGTATAGCATACCCCCGGCTGTCAAGGCAATTCATGAGCACCCCACGATCAAGTGACAGGGGCGCCGATGGGTTCCAATGACAGCCTCGGGTCTGCAGAAGACCCTATTGTAAATCTCCTATGAACGTCGGCCTGAGGCATTTATTTATGCTACACATAGCAGGGCATCCGCTTCAGCCCTGCTATGTGTAGCACAGGCCATCAGACAGTAACAGATTCTGGTCTCCTATGGAGTAAAAGCCAGTAAAAATAAATGATTTAAAAAAAAAAAAAAAAAACACACAAAACGAAAAAAAAACACGTTTAGTACGTGCATCGCTGCATTCAGAATCGCCCGATCTATCAAAATCTAAAATAGATGAATATGATCGGTAAATTGTGTAACGAGAAAAAAAAATAAATAAAAAAGCCAGAATTATGGTTTTTTGGTCACCGCAACATTGCAATAAAATGCAATAACGGCCAATCAAAACATCTACCCCTAAAAACCATCAGCTCAGGGCGCAAAAAATAAGCCCTCACCCAGATCCTAAAAAATTGGTGCCGCTACGGGTCTCAGAAAAAGGCCCCTTTTTTTTTTTCTCCTTACAAAAAATTTGGATATTTTTTTTACATCACTTAAAAAATAAAACATACATACATATATATATATATATATATATATATATTATATATATATATATGTTTGGTATCTGCGAATTCGAAACAACCTGGAGAATCATAATGGAAGGTCAGTTTTAGCATTTAGTGAATGTGGTAAATAAAATGTAAAAAAAAAGCAAAAAAGAAAACATTGTGGAATTGAACTTGAATTTTTTTTCCATTTTTTCCAGTACACGATATGGTAAAATGAATGAGGTCATTCAAAAGTACAAGCCCTCACACGGCTATTTTGACAGAAAAATTAAAAAAAAAAAAAAAAAAAATTATGGCTCTAGGAAGAAGGGGAGCAAAAAACGAAAACGCAAAAACAGAAAATCACAAAGGTGGTGAAGGGGTTAAAAACTGTCATCAATCAAGCTGTCAGAAAAACTGTATCTGCTTCAAAATCCGCGTCAAAAACTCCATTATTACAAGGAAAGGAATTCAAAAGTCTTCTAAAAAAAATACAAAACAAGATGATGAATTATTAGAACTTAGGGTTTTAAGTTACTCACCGGAGCGGTCATCAGTAGGAATCTCCTCCTCACACCCCTCCTCTCCCCAGTCATCTATCTCTTCAATTTTTATTATATCTGGTAAATCGCAGTGATTCAGATCTTCATCCTGATTGAAAAGCTGTGAAACAAATATTATAAGTCACCAGATATTTGGAGACGTGGCGAGGAATCTGTTAGATGATCAGAAAAGATGACATGAGAAACTGTATCGCCATCTACCTGATGATCCAGAGGATGAAGAGGACGGGGACATCTCTCTGGGGTTGTCCTCTCACTGGAGAGAACTATATGAGACACATACAGGGACTGAATTCATTATTACGTATAGATAATTATAGGCCATGTGTATTTAGTCCTGTCTATTACCTGGTGATGTGCGGGGCCAGTGCTCCTCCATCATCACATCCTTATACCGATCCTTGTGTCCTTCTAGATACTCCCACTCCTCCATGGAGAAGTAGACGGTGACATCCTGACACCTTATAGGAACCTGACACATACAATGATACCATCATCCCCCCGATCACTTCATAGCGTCACTGTATAATGTCCCAGCATTCCCAGCAGTGTCACCTCTCCAGTCAGCAGCTCAATCATCTTGTAGGTCAGTTCTAGGATTCTCTGGTCATTGATGTCCTCATGTATCTGGGGGTGCGGTGGAGGACCCAGGATTGGGCTCAGGGTTCCTTCCCATCCCTCAGACACAGGGGTCTGAGAGCGATCACTAGAGGTCTTCTTCACTACTGTGTAATCCTGTGTATAGAAAGACATTACTATACAGACATTTCCAGAGTCTATAGAGTTCTACGAACTTCCAGAAATTCGATTTGCCCCCAAAATTCATTTAGAAGCAAATCAGTTTGAGAAGTGGTCCAAAGCCTCTACTTGGCCTGAAAAGATATGTAGGATAATCTGAGACCCTCCTAGGAGAAGATCTAACTCCTTTCAAGCTCTTTAATATAAAGACGGCCTTCGCAACGTCAAAGTGACCTGAACAGTTAAGGCTGTGTGGGAATGGATGGTAAACAACGGAATCAAATGGCAGCTAAACTTTTTGGGGTCCGATTCATCAAGACTGGCGATGTTCTCAGCGGTCTTGATGAAGGTGATGTGCAGGAGCCAGACGCTCCAAAATCATGAAAAGGTGCATGAGTCTCCATGAATCTGCAGTGTCTGATAAGACGTGCGCCTCTGTGTGCAACGCCAGAAGTCTCACTCCAAAGAATGACTCTCCGATCGCTCTCCCTATTCCATCCCTCCCTGCCCAACAGTATCACACAGTGACTCTCCAATGCTCTCAATATACCAGTCCTCCAGTGACTCTCCGATCTCTCTACAGTGACTTGCAAAAGAATTCACCCCCCTCCCCCTCTTGTCATTTTTCATGTTTCGCTGCTTCACAACCTGGAGTTTCAGTTTTTTTTTTTTTTTTTTTTGAGAGTTTGCATCAGTTTATGTAAAGGACATGTCTACAACTGTGAACATTTGGTTTTATTTTTATTGTGAAGCGAACAACAAATAGTTAAAAATAACTGAAATCTTCAGTCTGCATAACTATTCACCCCCTAAAATCAGTACTTTGTAGAGCCTACTTTTGTGGCAATTACAGCTGCAAGTCGCTTTGGACAAGTCTCTATGAACTTTCCACATCTGGCCACATGGCTGTGGAGTTGGAGCCCATTTTGGTGGAGTCGGTATAAAATGGACCGACTCTTAAAATATATAATAAATTATATATACAGTAGTTCAATGCAGTTTGTAGGGAATATTTTTTTCATAAGAATTTGGTAAAGTTATGAAATGTCCTATAAATGTCTGTCCTATTCCTGATCTAAGGGTCTAGAGTTTTAGCTGAGATGAATCTGTGCTACAGTAAATTTATCACTTAAACACGAGCCATGTATGAGGGAGTCGGAGTCATGGAAATTGAGGAGTCGGAGGTTTGGCTTACCAACTCCACAGCCCTGTCTGGCCACTGGGATTTTTGTCCAAATCCTGAAAGCAAAACTGCTCCAGCTCCTTCAGCTTAGATGGTTTCCCCTGGTGAACAGCAGTCTTCAAGTCTGACATAGTTACATAGTTTATAAGGCCGAAAAAAGACAAGCGTCCATCCAGTTCAGCCTATTTCTTGTGCACTGCAGCTATTCCGCAGCGTTGATCCAGGGGAAGGCAACAAAAAACCATGCGGTATAGGCCAATTTACATCATTGAGGAAAAATTCACTTCCCGACACCAATCTGGCAGTCAGATTAAATCCCTGGATTAATTAACTAAGCATAAGATGTAATTTTATTGTTCTCAAGAAAGGCGTCCAGGCCTCTCTTGAACTCATTAAGTGAGTTGGACATCACCACTTCCTCTCCCAGAGAGTTCCAGAGTCTCACGGCTCTGACCGTAAAGAATCCCCTTCTATGCTGGTGCAGGAACCTCCTTTCCTCCAGACGCATAGTGTGCCCCCTCGTCTTTGTCACCATCCTTGGTACAAACAGGTCATGGGAGAGATCTCTGTACTGCCCCCTGATGTATTTATACATGTTTATGAGGTCTCCCCTAAGCCTTCTTTTCTCCAACGTAAATAGGCCTAATTTTGACAACCTCTCTGGGTATTCTAGTCCCTCCATTCCCTTTATTACCTTAGTCGCCCTCCTTTGTACCCTCTCTAGCTCCAATATGTCTTTTCTGAGCACCGGAGCCCAGAACTGTGCACAATATTCTAAGTGCGGCCTTACCAGTGCTTTATACAGAGGAAGAACAATGTTCTCATCATATGCCCCACAGATTCTCAATTGGATTAAGGTCTGGGCTGTGACTAGGCCACTCCAAAACATTTACACATTTCCTCTTACACCACTCGAGTGTTGCTTTGGCAGTATGTTTTGGGTCAATGTCTTCTTGAACCTCTGTCCCAATCTCAAATCACTGACAGACTGAAACAGGTTTTGCCCAAGAATATTCCGGTACTTCGCACCATCCATCTTCCCCTCGACTCATTTTCCCAGTCCCTGCTGCCGAAAAATATCCCCACCATGTTTCACTGTGGGGATGGTGTTCTTGGGGTGACGAGCTGTGTTGGTTTGGTGCCAGACATAACGTTTACCTTGGTGGCCAAAAAGTTCAATGTTGGTCTCATCTGACCACAGCACCTTCCTTCATACATTTGGGGAGTCTCCCACATGTTTTTTTTGGGAAACTCAAAACAAGCCTTACAATTTTTGTGTGTAAGTAAATGCTTTATTCTGCCCAATCTTCCTTAAAGGCCACCTCTATGGAGTGTACGGCTCATTGTGGTTGCATGGACAGATACTCCAATCTCTGCTTGGGAACTCTGCAGCTCCTTCAGGTTTACCTTTGGTCTCTGTGCTTTCTCTCTGATTAATGCCCTCCTCGCCCGGGCTGAGAGCTTTGGTGGGCACCCTCTCTTGGCTGGTTTCTTGTGGTACTATGTTCTATGATGCCTCAACACAAATTGGATTACACAAATATTTACACACAGGTTGTAATGTAACAAAAAAAGGTAAAAAGCCAAAGGGGTGAATACTTTTGCAAACCACTACATACCATCTATCTCTCTATATACCGTCCTGCCAGCGACTCTCCTATCTCTCTATATACAGTCTCGCCAGCGACTCTCCCATCTCTCTATATATCCTCCCTGCTGTCACACACTACCTGCATACAGTATATATTCTGTCTCTCGCCATGTCTGAGCTCAGTGACATCATTCACTGTTCACAAAGTAGCTGCAGCAGCTCTTGCTTGGGCTTTTATAGTGGCGGAGACATCACACCAATAGTCCCTCCTGATTGGCTGCTGTGCTATAACTGCAAGGCATTATGGGAAAGCCTGTCCGAGGTCATGTGACGTTGTTTATCAAACTTCTCTGTCTTATCTAGCATACGAGAGCTTCCATTTTAGGCAATTTGCCTAAAAAAAAAAAAAAAAATCAAGTATTCAAAATCACCTACTTTAGTAAATTTTTTAACATCCATTGCGAAATCAATTCTTTTAGAAACAATTCACTCATCTGTATCATAGATAATGACGTAATGTGCCGTCACCAGAGTCGCTCACCTCTCCTGTAAGATGGAAGAGGATCTCCAGGGTGAGGTGTAATATCCCCTCCGCCATCTTTCTGCCTCTGTTTCTATCCATCCTTGATGAGTCAATCACCCAAGAATCGGATTTCGTAGGAACCTGAATGATGAAGAAGAAAATGAGCAAATGTGAACACGTACAAAATCCCATGTGAGGGGAAAAAAAGATACTGGAAATGACGGAAGTGTAAAAAAAATAAATGTTTGCCCCTTTTTGATAATGTGCATAAAAATGGAATTCAGCCAGAATGGCAGAATTTTCGAGAAAATGACTGTATTGTAATGACACGAAACCCTCCGATCACAGGGACTCGCAAAAATACAAAAAGCGGCAAAAATGGGAGCTGGGAGTGTGCAGGAGTCATCCACCTTTTTGGGTTGTTTTTTTTTATGACAACCGAACCAAGTTTTCCCAAGTTAAAATAGTTTTGGAAACGACGGCGGTCATTTTCCTGTAATGTCATTTCTTTTAATAGTTTGCAAACTCTTAGGCTATGTTTGCACGTTGCGTTTTTGCTTTGTTTTATTTTTTCTGTGGGCAAAACCTGCTCTCTTGGTAGTAAAGAAGCTGCTTACAAAAAAAGCAGGGTTTGCTGCGTTTTATTGCTGCATTTTTTTTCAGGTACATTTTTCTCTTGTGCATGCTGATACAGCTTTTCTTCTTAATTATGCTAGACAAATTCAGTAAGCCAGGAAACATATTGTCAGCAAATCTTGCAAGATAGTGTAATGGAGCAATACTGTTTTATAATATGCCGATTAAGTATTATACCAGCCCAGGGAGTTGTTGATTTGTCGAGCAATGGAGGACAAAACTATGCAAGTTGATGAAATGCTCAAACAATGAGTCATGAGCCTCTCCCACCTTGATCCCTGACCCTTGACCTGTGAATGATGGCTGCAAGGACAACTGTGATCTATAAAAAAAAGGGGTCTCTGCCTCTATTCTGTGTCACTCTACAGCATGTCAGCTTAGGGGACTTCGGCCCCAGCTGGAGGAATACAGATCGGCTCCATTGACCATTGATGAACCCTCAGAGACGTCTTGAAGAATCCAGGTTGGGACAAACAGGTCACCTGGACCCAGACCTCACTTCCCTCTGCTAGTTTCCTAAGCTTGCTGTTACCTTCTCTCTGTGGGGACCCACCAAAAGCAGGGGACCACTAGTGGGGGTAGTCGGCCTTGGAAGCCCCGAAATCACAGCTGTTCTATCCCAGGTGGGCCAGCGGAAGGGTGAGGACTCTGTCATTTGCACCATCTTGGGTATTGCTGGGACTGTTCTGTGCTTATTGTCTGCTTTGTGGTTCAATAAAATATTGCCGCACTGTTTTACCCTCACCCTGTGTTGTCTGAGTATTGTTACGCCCATGGAAGACCCCAGGTTTTCACCCCCCCCCCCCCCCCCCAAAAAAAAAAAAAAAAAAAAACCACACACACATGATGTAACTTTCTGAGCTTTCTGCACCAAAAACCTAGTAAAATTTTGATACCTGCTTTTTTTGTTGCATTTTTGCACTTACTCATTGCTTTCTATGGGTGAAAAAACCCTGCAAAAACGCTGAAAGAAGTGACATGCTGCAGTTTGCAAAAACATAGCAGTTTTCCAAATCAGTCAGGGAAAATAAGAAAAAAAAAAAGCAAGTGTGTGCATGAGACTTCTGAAATCTCATAGCTTTTGCCGGTACTGTAAAACGCAGCTTAAATTTTGCATTAAAAAAAAATGCAACGTGTGAACATAGCCTTAGGGTATGTGCACACGTTAAGTATTTGGTGCAGAAATTCTGCAGCATTTCTGTATCACTTGGCAGGAAAAAAAACACAACGGCAAAAAACGCATGTTTTTTTGGTGGAGATTTTTCCCCACTCATTAGTATGGGTGAAATCCGCAGCAAAAACGCTGGAAGAACTGACGCTGCAGATATAAATCTGAAAGGAAAAAGTAAGCAACATGTGCACAAGACTGCACGATTGTCATTCACTTTGCTGCATCAGAAAACCCTTCAGGTTTTGTGACAAATCAGCACTAAAAAAAAAAAAAAAAAAGCATTGTGTGCACACAGTCTTAAGAGGTTAAAAGAAGCGGCAAAAGATGGACCGTTTTCACAGTGCTGTGCACCATGTTTTTTTTGTAGCACTTATTAAAATGACGCCGTGTGTAGTTACCCCTAGGGCTTGTTAACATGCTGCGTTTTAGCCGCCAAAATAAATAAATAAATTTAAAAAAATCACTGCACCTTATAGTACCGGAAAAGTTAGTGAGATTTTGGAAATTTCACGAACGTGCTGCTTATTTTTTTTTTCCAGCCAGATTTGAACCATATCTGCAGCTTGTCAATTCTTTCAGCGTTTTTCACCCATACAAATGAATGAGAAAACATTTAAAGTAAAAACTCATAAAAAAAAAAAAAACGTAAAAATGAGTTTTTTGGTGCAGAAAAAAATCTGCTCCAAATACTCGATTTGAGGCGATTTTGATTGACCTTGAACCGATTGGCTCTTCTCTGGTCAGGACATGCTGGAAGTTGTAGCCTTGCAGCAGCTGGAGTCGTGCAGGCTGGTGGGAATAAAAAAAATAAATAAAAAAATTAAAAAGTTATAGTTTCCAAAAAAAAAAAAAGAAAAAAAAAAAGTCTAATAAAAGTTTTTATAAGGTTTAATTATCAACAGTGTTAAAATCGATCAACCCATATAATGAAGAAAACATATCACTTAAAGGGGTTGTCCACCTCTGGGCACATTTTGTTTTGTTTACTTAACCCCTTTACCCCCGAGGGTGGTTTGCACGTTAATGACCAGGCCAATTTTTTTCAATTCTGACCACTGTCACTTTATGAGGTAATTACTCTGCAACTCTTCAACGGATCCCCCTGATTCTGAGATTGTTTTTTCGTGACATATTGTGCTTCATGACTGTTGTAAAATTTATTCGATATCACTTGCGTTTATTTGTGAAAAAAAAAAATCGGAAATTTGGCCAAAATTTCGCAAGTTTCAAAATTTGAATTTTCATGCCCTTAAATCAGAGAGATATGTCACACAAAAGAGTTAATAAATAACATTTCCCACATGTCTACTTTACATCAGCACAATTTTGGAACCAACATTTTTTTATATTAGGAAGTTATAAGGGTTAAAAGTTGACCAGCGATTTCTCATTTTTACAACAAAATTTACAAAACCATTTTTTTTTTTTTTTTAGGGACCACATCACATTTGAAGTGACTTTGAGGGGCCTATAGGACAGAAAATACCCAAAAAAGTGACACCATTCTAAAAACTGCACCCCTCAAGGTGCTCAAAACCACATTCAAGAAGTTTATTAACCCTTCAGGTGCTTCACAGGAATTTTTGGAATGGGGAATAAAAAAAAAATGAACATTTAACTTTTTTCACAAAAATTTTACTTTAGACCCAATTTTTTTATTTTTGCAAGGGTAACAGGAAATCTTGACCCCAAAATTTGTTGTGCCCCATATGTGGGGAAAAAAAACACTGTTTGGGCGCACGGCAGGGTTCGGAAGGGAAGGAGCGCCATTTGACTTTTTGAATGTAAAATTTGCTTGAATAATTAGCGGACGTCATGTTGCGTTTGGAGAGTCCCTGATGTGCCTAAACAGTGGAAACCCCCCCACAAGTGACACCATTTTGGAAACTAGACCCCTCAGGAAACTTATCTAGATGTGTGTTGAGCACCCTGAACCCCCACAAGTGCTTCGCAGAAGTTTAGAACATGGAGCCATGAAAATAAAAAAAAAATAAAAAATCAAACTTTTTCCACAAAAATGATGTTTTAGCCACAAATTTTTATTTTCACAAGGGTAAGAGGAGAAAACGGAACCTAAAAACTGGTGTGCAATTTCTCCTGAGTACGCCGATACCCCATATGTGGGATAATATGGGGGAAAGCACACTGTTTGGGTTCACGTCAGGGTTCAGAAGGGAAGGAGCACTGTGTGACTTTTTGAATGCAAAATTGGCTGGAAATGAGAGCGGACGCCATGTCGCATTTCGGGAGCCCCTGATGTGCCTAAATAGTGGAAACCCCCCACAATTTACTCTATTTTGGAAACTAGACCCTTCAAGGATTTTATCATGGGGTATAGTGAACATTTTGAACCCAGAGGTACGACACAGAATTTGATAACATTAGGTCATCATATTGAATAAGTTGTCATTAGTCTTGAGCGCAAGTGCTCGCTACTTGAGTTTGCATCAAGTACTCAGGTATGCACCATGTACTGTATCGCGGGTGCTCAAGTCCCTGCCCTGCATGTTTATTAGACACCCAAAAAAACATGCGGGGATCGCTCATGCATGACAGGTGATCCCAGCAACATTTTTTTTTTTGGCCACGAAGCATATGGGGCAGAGACTCCAGCATGTCACTCGAGCACCCGTGATACTCGGTGCATACCCGAGCACCCGATGCAAACTCAAGTAGCGAGCACTTGCGATCAACACTGGTCGCCATATCGTCATAATTTTTTTTTCTTTACTTTTGAAAAAATCCCAACCCTAATACAACCCCAACCCTAACCCTATCTCTAACCCTAGGCCAACCCCAACACAACCCTAACCCCAACACAACCCTAACCCCAACACAACCCTAACCCCAACACAACCCTAACCCTAACCCCAATGCTAATACAACCCTAACCCCAGAGTTTATTTTTTACGCCGTTCCTCGTGCAGTATAAGTGATTAGACGTCTTTATTCTTTGGGTCGGTGCGATTACAGCGATACCAGAATCATATCGGGTTTTTATGATTGACAGCTGTCACACACTAAAAGACACTTTTTTTTTTTTTTTTTTTTAAAAATAGTTTTTGCATCGCCATATTTTGAGAGCTATAATTTTTTCCATATTTCAGCCGACAAAGTCATGTGACGGCTTGTTTTTTGTGGGACAAGTTGATGTTTATATTGGTGCCATTTTCGGGCACGTGATATTTTTTGATCGCTTTCTATACCGATTTTTGGGAGGCAGAATAAACAGAAAACAGAAATTCCTGAATTGTTTTTTTTATTATTTTTGTGCCGCTCCGCGTGTGGTAACATTGATAAGGCAGCTTTATTCTTCGGGTCAGTATGTTTACAGCGGTACCACATTTATATCGTTTTTTATGTTTTGGCGCCTTTACACAATAAAAGCTATTTTATAGAAAAGATTTTTTTTTTTGTATCACTTTATTCGGAGAGCTCTAACTTTTTATTTTTCGGATGATGGAGCTGTATTGCGGCTTGTTTTTTGCTGGACAAGATGACGTTTTCAGTGGTCCCATTTTTATTTACAATTCGTCTTTTTGATTGCGTGTTGTTCCATTTTTTGTTTGGCGGTATGATGATAAAGCATTGTTTTTTTTTGTTTGTTTTTTTTTACAGTGTTCACTAAAGGGGTTAACTAGTGGGACAGTTTTATAGGTCAGGCTGTTCCGGATGTGGCGATACCAAATTTGTGTACTTTTATTGGTTTATTTTTTTTTTCATAATAAATAAATATTATGGGTACAATCTATTTTTATTTTTGGGGGATTATTTTTTTCATTTTTTTCTTTTCCCCCCCACTTTCCTGCACTTTGTTACTTTTACACTTTGTCCCACTATGGGACTTTCACTTTTTGCAGGCTGATCGGCTGTATAGCATAGGGATGCAGCAGCTCCTTATGCCATGCCGCATGTCAGCGCTGCACAGGGAAAAGTTACTTTGCTTTTACAGACTTAAGTTTCCTGCACATTTAACTTTGATGTGGTCTGTGGTGATAAATTAGCAGAGAGGAAATCAGAAAAGGAGCTAAAACCGCCCTGCGAGAAAGAGCTCACTGATAGATTCTCAGTTAACTCATTCTGCAGGCAGCAAATACACAGCGGCTACAGAAGGAAAACAGGACATTTTTGATGAAACCCAAATGCGAAAAGGGATTATTAACCCCAAATACGAGCAATTAAGTAAGAAAAATTGTCCCCCGAGGTGGAAAACTCCTGTGAAACTGTAAACTAAAACTACAAAACCTAATCAAATTTTATAGAATATGCTAATTGCAAAAGCAGTAAGGAGTAAAATCCCATTTGCAGGTAACATCGCTGTAATAGTGGAATAGAGACCCCCAGAATAGAAGTCACATGATGTTATGCCAGGGGGTCAATTGCATCAATTTAAAAATAATAAATAAATAATATTTTCCCCCCAATGGTCTGTAAAAAAAAAGCTAATAAAAGTTAATCAATTCGTTATAAGAAACCGAAAAGGACCAAAGAGAAACAACACGTCCAGATAAGAGAGCGGCTCCGGCCAGCGACAGGGAAGGAAGAAAGATCCGCCGCCCGGAACGAGACAGAGGGAATGAACGTCCATTCAGCCGCAGGGCTGGTGAAAGGGTTAATGCCGGCAGCGCCCGGTAACGGGGGATCTGCACATACCTCCTCCTCCTCCTGCAGAGCCGCACACTGGAGAGAGGGCTGCTCTGTGCTTACAGGACCTGCGGTGATGTCACACATGGGTGGGAGGAGCCAGGAGATCACATGACCGGGTGCTCGCGGTATATAAGCAGTGATCGGCATTCGCGGAGCTGAAGATTATTTGTGGGATCAGAATGTATTGATTGTGTGCGGAGCGGAGCCGTGAGCGTATTATCTGTACGGAGCGGAGCCGTGTGCGTATATTATCTGTACGGAGCGGAGCCGTGTGCGTATATTATGTGTGTGGAGCGGAGCCGTGTGCGTATATTATGTGTGCGTATATTATGTGTGCGGAGCCGTGTGTGTACGAGGTGTACAAAGCGGAGCCGTGTACGGAGCGGAGCCGTGAGCGTATTATCTGTACAGAGCGGAGCCGTGTGTATATTATGTGTGCGGAGCGGAGCTGTGTGCGTATATTATGTGTGCGGAGCCGTGTGTGTACGAGGTGTACAAAGCGGAGCCGTGTACGGAGCGGAGCCGTGAGCGTATTATCTGTACGGAGCGGAGCCGTGTGCGTATATTATGTGTGCGGAGCGGAGCCGTGTGCGTATATTATGTGTGCGGAGCCGTGTGTGTACGAGGTGTACAAAACGGAGCCGTGTACGGAGCGGAGCCGTGAGCGTATTATCTGTACGGAGCGGAGCCGTGAGCGTATTATCTGTACGGAGCGGAGCCGTGAGCGTATTATCTGTACGGAGCGGAGCCGTGAGCGTATTATCTGTTTGGAGCGGAGCCGTGTGCGTATATTATGTGTGCGGAGCGGAGCCGTGTACGGAGCGGAGCCGTGAGCGTATTATCTGTACGGAGCAGAGCCGTGAGCGTATTATCTGTACGGAGCGGAGCCGTGTGCGTATATTATGTGTGCGGAGCGGAGCCGTGTGCGTATATTATGTGTGCGGAGCCGTGTGTGTACGAGGTGTACAAAACGGAGCCGTGTACGGAGCGGAGCCGTGAGCGTATTATCTGTACGGAGCGGGGCGTGTGCGTATATTATGTGTGCGGAGCGGAGCCGTGTGCGTATATTATGTGTGCGGAGCGGAGCCGTGTGCGTATATTATGTGTGCGGAGCCGTGTGTGTACGAGGTGTACAAAGCGGAGCCGTGTACGGAGCGGAGCCGTGAGCGTATTATCTGTACGGAGCAGAGCCGTGAGCGTATTATCTGTACGGAGCGGAGCCGTGTGCGTATATTATGTGTGCGGAGCGGAGCCGTGTGCGTATATTATGTGTGCGGAGCCGTGTGTGTACGAGGTGTACAAAACGGAGCTGTGTACGGAGCGGAGCCGTGAGCGTATTATCTGTACGGAGCGGAGCCGTGAGCGTATTATCTGTACGGAGCGGAGCCGTGTGCGTATATTATGTGTGCGGAGTGGAGCCGTGTGCATATATTATGTGTGCGGAGCCGTGTGTATACGAGGTGTACAAAACGGAGCCGTGTACGGAGCGGAGCCGTGAGCGTATTATCTGTACGGAGCGGAGCCGTGAGCGTATTATCTGTACGGAGCGGAGCCGTGTGCGTATATTATGTGTGCGGAGCGGAGCCATGTGCGTATATTATGTGTGCGGAGCCGTGTGTGTACGAGGTGTACAAAACGGAGCCGTGTACGGAGCGGAGCCGTGAGCGTATTATCTGTACGGAGCGGAGCCGTGAGCGTATTATCTGTACGGAGCGGAGCCGTGAGCGTATTATCTGTACGGAGCGGAGCCGTGTGCGTATATTATGTGTGCGGAGCGGAGCCGTGTGCGTATATTATGTGTGCGGAGCCGTGTGTGTACGAGGTGTACAAAACGGAGCCGTGTACGGAGCGGAGCCGTGAGCGTATTATCTGTACGGAGCGGAGCCGTGAGCGTATTATCTGTATGGAGCGGAGCCGTGTGTGTATATTATGTGTACGGAGCGGAGCCGTGAGCGTATTATCTGTACAGAGCAGAGCCGTGTGTATATTATGTGTGCGGAGCGGAGCTGTGTGTGTACAAGGTGTACAAAGCGGAGCCGTGTGCGGAGCGGAGCCGTGTGTGTATATTATCTGTACGGAGCGGAGCCGTGTGTGTATATTATGTGTGCGGAGCGGAGCCGTGTGTGTGTATTATGTGTGCGGAGCAGAGCCGTGTGTGTATATTATGTGTGTGGAGCGGAGCCGTGTGTGTATATTATGTGTGCGGAGCGGAGCCGTGTGCGTATATTATGTGTGCGGAGCCGTGTGTATACGAGGTGTACAAAACGGAGCCGTGTACGGAGCGGAGCCGTGAGCGTATTATCTGTACGGAGCGGAGCCGTGAGCGTATTATCTGTACGGAGCGGAGCCGTGTGCGTATATTATGTGTGCGGAGCGGAGCCATGTGCGTATATTATGTGTGCGGAGCCGTGTGTGTACGAGGTGTACAAAACGGAGCCGTGTGCGGAGCCGTGAGCGTATTATCTGTACGGAGCGGAGCCGTGAGCGTATTATCTGTACGGAGCGGAGCCGTGAGCGTATTATCTGTACGGAGCGGAGCCGTGTGCGTATATTATGTGTGCGGAGCGGAGCCGTGTGCGTATATTATGTGTGCGGAGCCGTGTGTGTACGAGGTGTACAAAACGGAGCCGTGTACGGAGCGGAGCCGTGAGCGTATTATCTGTACGGAGCGGAGCCGTGAGCGTATTATCTGTATGGAGCGGAGCCGTGTGTGTATATTATGTGTACGGAGCGGAGCCGTGAGCGTATTATCTGTACAGAGCAGAGCCGTGTGTATATTATGTGTGCGGAGCGGAGCTGTGTGTGTACAAGGTGTACAAAGCGGAGCCGTGTGCGGAGCGGAGCCGTGTGTGTATATTATCTGTACGGAGCGGAGCCGTGTGTGTATATTATGTGTGCGGAGCGGAGCCGTGTGTGTGTATTATGTGTGCGGAGCAGAGCCGTGTGTGTATATTATGTGTGTGGAGCGGAGCCGTGTGTGTATATTATGTGTGCGGAGCGGAGCCGTGTGTATATTATGTGTGCGGAGCGGAGCCGTGTGTATATTATGTGTGCGGAGCGGAGCCGTGTGTGTATATTATGTGTGCGGAGCGGAGCCGTGTGTGTATATTATGTGTGCGGAGCGGAGCCGTGTGTGTATATTATGTGTGTGGAGCGGAGCCGTGTGTGTATATTATGTGTGCGGAGCGGAGCCGTGTGTATATTATGTGTGCGGAGCCGAGTGCGTATGAGGTGTACGGAGCGGACCCGTGCACATACGAGGTGTACGGAGCGGAGCCATGTGTGTATATAATAGTGTGCGGAGCGGAGCCGTGTGTGTATATTATGTGTGCGGAGCCGTGTGTGTATATTATGTGTGCGGAGCCATGTGTGTATATTATGTGTGCGGAGCGGAGCCGTGTGTGTATTAATAGTGTGCGGAGCGGAGCCGTGTGTGTGTATTATGTGTGCGGAGCCGTGTGTGTGTATTATCTGTGCGGAGCGGAGCCGTGTGTGCGTATTATGTGTGCGGAGCGGAGCCGTGTGTGTATATTATGTGTGCGGAGCCGTGTGTGTATATTATGTGTGCGGAGCGGAGCCGTGTGTGTATATTATGTGTGCGGAGCGGAGCCGTGTGTGTATTAATAGTGTGCGGAGCCGTGTGTGTATATTATGTGTGCGGAGCGGAGCCGTGTGTGTATATTATGTGTGCGGAGCCGTGTGTGTATATTATGTGTGCGGAGCGGAGCCGTGTGTGTATTAATAGTGTGCGGAGCGGAGCCGTGTGTGTGTATTATGTGTGCGGAGCGGAGCCGTGTGTGCGGAGCGGAGCCGTGTGTATATTATGTGTGCGGAGCCGTGTGTGTATATTATGTGTGCGGAGCGGAGCCGTGTGTGTATATTATGTGTGCGGAGCGGAGCCGTGTGTGTATTAATAGTGTGCGGAGCAGTGTGTGTATATTATGTGTGCGGAGCGGAGCAGTGTGTGTATATTATGTGTGCGGAGCGGAGCCGTGTGTGTATATTATGTGTGCGGAGCGGAGCCGTGTGTGTATATTATGTGTGCAGAGCAGAGCGCGTACGAGGTGTACGGAGCGGACCCGTGCACATACGAGGTGTACAGAGCGGAGCCATGTGTGTATATTATGTGTACGGAGCGGAGCCGTGTGTGTATATTATGTGTGCGGAGCGGAGCCGTGTGTGTATATTATGTGTGCGGAGCGGAGCCGTATGCGTATATTATGTGTGCGGAGCGGAGCCGTATGCGTATATTATGTGTGCGGAGCGGAGCCGTATGCGTATATTATGTGTGCGGAGCGGAGCCGTATGCGTATATTATGTGTGCGGAGCGGAGCCGTATGCGTATATTATGTGTGCGGAGCGGAGCCGTATGCGTATATTATGTGTGCGGAGCGGAGCCGTATGCGTATATTATGTGTGCGGAGCGGAGCCGTGTGTGTATATTATGTGTGCAGAGCGGAGCCGTGTGTGTATATTATGTGTGTGGAGCAGAGCGCGTACGAGGTGTACGGAGCGGACCCGTGCACATACGAGGTGTACAGAGCGGAGCCATGTGTGTATATTATGTGTACAGAGCGGAGCCGTGTGTGTATACTATGTGTGCGGAGCGGAGCCGTGTGTGTATACTATGTGTGCGGAGCGGAGCCGTGTGTGTATATTATGTGTGCGGAGCGGAGCCGTGTGTGTATATTATGTGTGCGGAGCGGAGCCGTGTGTGTATATTATGTGTGCGGAGCGGAGCCGTGTGTGTATATTATGTGTGCGGAGCGGAGCCGTGTGTGTATATTATGTGTGCGGAGCGGAGCCGTGTGTGTATATTATGTGTGCGGAGCGGAGCCGTGTGTGTATATTATGTGTGCGGAGCGGAGCCGTGTTCGTATTATGTGTACGGAGCGGAGCCATGTGTGTATATTATGTGTGCGGAGCGAAGCCGAGCGCTTACGAGGTGTTCGGAGCGGAGCCGTGCGCATACGAGGTGTACGGAGCGGAGCCATGTGTGTATAGTGTCGAGCGAGTACGAGGTGTATGGAGCGGAGCCGTGTGCGTATCATGTGTACGGAGCGGAGCCATGTGTGTATATTATGTGTGCGGAGAGGAGCCGTGCGCGTACGAGGTGTACGGAGCGGAGCCATGTGTGTATATTATTTGTGCGGAGCGTAGCTGTGTGCATACGAGGTGTACGGAGTAGAGTGGTGTGCGTATCATGTGTACGGAGCGGAGTCATGGGTGTATATTGTGTGCGGAGCGGAGCCATGCGCATATGAGGTGTACGGAGCGGAGCCATGTGTGTATATTATGTGTGCGGAGCCGTGCGCTTACGAGGTGTACGGAGCGGAGCCGTGCGCTTACGAGGTGTACGGAGCGGAGCCGTGCGCGTACGAAGTGTACGGAGCGGAGCCGTGCGCGTGCGAAGCGGAGCCGTGCGCGTACAAGGTGTACGGAGCGGAGCCATGTGTGTATATTATGTGTGCGGAGAGGAGCCGTGCGCATACGAGGTGTACGGAGCGGAGCCATGTGTGTATATTATTTGTGCGGAGCGGAGCTGTGTGCATACGAGGTGTACGGAGTAGAGTGGTGTGCGTATCATGTGTACGGAGCGGAGTCATGTGTGTATATTGTGTGCGGAGCGGAGCCATGCGCGTACGAGGTGTACGGAACGGAGCCGTGTGCATATGAGGTGTACGGAGCGGAGCCATGTGTGTATATTATGTGTGCGGAGCCGTGCGCTTACGAGGTGTACGGAGCGGAGCCGTGCGCTTACGAGGTGTACGGAGCGGAGCCGTGCGCGTACGAAGTGTACGGAGCGGAGCCGTGCGCGTACGAAGTGTACGGAGCGGAGCCGTGCGCGTACGAAGTGTACGGAGCGGAGCCGTGCGCGTACGAGGTGTACGGAGCGGAGCCATGTGTGTATATTATGTGTGCGGAGCGGAGCCAAGCGCGTACGAGGTGTAGGGAGCGGAGCCGAGCGCGTGCGAGGTGCAGGGAGTGGAGCCGAGCGCGTGCGAGGCGTACTGAGCAGAACCGTGTAGGGAGCGGAGCCGTGTGCGTACGAGGTGTAGGGAGCGGAGCCGAGCCTTACTGATTGTTTTGTATTCCCGTGTAGTGATTGGTCACCTCGTCAGCAGTCCTTTGCTCTCATTGGCTGCCGCTCGCTCTTGTATCACATCTGCTTTGTCACCTTGTGTAACGAGTGTTTCTTCTCGGTATACGGGTAACATTATAAAGTGCATCTAACGCTGCGGAGCTTTATGATTTTTCTCCGATTAAAAATCCTTTTCAGTTATCAAGAATGAACTGGTCCGAACTGTTGCTCCACAGGAGCCCCCCGCCCCACCCGGGAAGCATAACCGCATAACAGCATAAATGGGAAAACCCCTATAAAGGGATTGGCCAGTACAAGAAAAACATGGTTGCTTTCTTTCAGAAAGACACCAAAACGAACCATAGGATGTATCTAATAGACCAACTCAGCCCCAAAGAAGTGAGTGGAGCTGAGCTGCAATAACATACACAGTCTATGGTCACGGGTGGAGTTGTTTTTGATAGAAAACAACCATGATTTTCTAAGTGTGGACAACCCCTTTAAGTGAATCATGTGTGGGTGAAACGTGCAAGAATGGTAAGCTGCTGTGCACATGACGCGCCCCCTGGGCCGTGGGGTACCCGGTGCCGGGCTGGGGGGTGATGTCACAGTAGCGGTGACCCAGGGCGGTCAGTAAAAAGGGGGAATTTATTTATAGGGGATTTGTAAAGTGTTCGTGACGCCACCTGTGGAATGCGGCTAAAGGGGTGCCACCGGTGCGGAGCAGGTCCTCTGGAGCTGGTGATACGGCAGCAGGGATGGTGTGGCTCTCCACAGGTAGAGCTAGCTCCAGGGCAGTGTAGATAGTGTGAGTTGGTTGCACTGGGCGTTGTAGTGCAGGGAGGGAAAGATGGCACAGATGAAAGAAGGGACGGAGGCAGTGCGGTGCAGTCATCCGAGTCTTTACTCACGGTTCTTATGACAGTTCCACTGGTGCACTGTACAGGTGTCAGCCTCCCACATAGTACTGCATTCACCAGACAGGGGTTCAGCACTTTCTCAGGCAGGTTAGGAGCGCAGACAGAACACCACTTTCTTGTGTTCCTAGCTAGACCGTCTTCACGCTGGGTCTTTCTCCCTCCTGCCCTGCGCTGCCCACTCTCAATCCCCCTCGGGTGCTCTGAAGTCCCCCCTGGCTTGTTGGAGTTCCCGGACCTGCTTGACCCTCACGGAGACTAGAATGAGGCTTCGGCAACTGACTATATAAGCACGAAGCCTCCGGTTTTCCCAGCCGAGACGTAGAGTAAAACGGCTGGACCAGGGGCCGGTCCCCTTCTTGCGGCCTACGATCCCTCTGTCTTCTGACAGATTCGGGGCGTACGGGTGCTGTCTCATCAGACCAGAGAATCTTATTTCTTATAGTCTGGGAGTCCTTCATGTGTTTTTGGACAAACTCCTCATATGTCTTGCACAGAGGAGAGGCTTCCGTCGGGCCACTCTGCCATAAAGGCCAGACTGGTGGAGGTCTTCAGTGATAGTTGACCTTGTGGAACTTTCTCCCATCTCCCTACTGCATCTCTGGAGCTCAGCCACAGTGATCTTGGGGTTCTCCTTTACCTCTCTCACCAAGGCTCTTCTCGCACGATTGCTCAGTTTGGCTGGACGGCCAGGTCTAGGAAGACTTCTGGTGGTCCCAAACTTCTTCCATTTAAGGATTATGGAGGCCACTGTGCTCTTAGGAACCTTGATTCTTTTGTAACCTTGGCCAGATCTGTGCCTTGCCACAATTCTGTCTCTGAGCTCCTTGGGCAGTTCCTTTGAGCTCATGATTCTCATTTGGTCTGACATGCACTGTGAGCTGTGAGGTCTTATATAGACAGGTGTGTGCCTTTCCAAATCAAGTCCTATAAGTTTAATTAAACACAGTTGGACTCCTATGAAGGAGTAGAACCATCTCAAGGAGGATCACAAGGAAATGACAGCATGTGACTTAAATATGAGTGTCTGAGCAAAGGGTCTGAATACTTATGACCATGTGATATTTCAGTTTTTCTTTTTTAATAAATTATCAAAAATTTCTAAATTTGTTTTTTTTTCAGTCAAGATGGGGTGCAGAGTGGACTTTAATGAGAAAAAAAAATAACTTTTTAGAATTTACCAAATGGCTGGAATGAAACAAAGAGTGAAAAATTTAAAGGGGTCTGAATACTTTCCACCCACTGTATTCAGTCTTGAGAAGAGATGTCTAATGGGGACATGAGTAACATTTACAACAATATAAATGGCCAATACAAAAAGTGTGGTCAAAAGCTGTTTCATGTAAAACCCATTCCAAAAATAAGACCGTATTCCCTCCACCTGGAGAAAGAAAGGTTCAATCTCTAGAGAAGACTGTAACTCGCATGTGTTCCCAGTGCCGCTCGGCTCCTTCCCGTGTCAGGCCGCCGCGTTGGGTCCTCATGCTGCATTTTCTACTCTGCTGCATATCCACACGAAAGGGAGGCCAGAATCCTGCAGGAATTTAATAACCCTGCTGTGTCCTGCAGTAATTTAACCGTGCTGTGTCCTGCAGTAATTTAACCCTGCTGTGTCCTGCAGGGTTTGGTTCCCCAGCCTATCCTCTGCCAGCAGGGGATATATTAGGCTTCTCCTCCTGTTCCCTACTTGAACTTAGGTTCTTGCTTTTGTCTGTCTTCCGCAGTCAGTGTGTTATCTTGTCTCGTCTTTCCTGTTACTGACCTGGCTCATGTACCTGTTCTGTCTGACCTCTCCATTCCTGACCCCGGCTTTGTATAGTGAACCCGTGCTGCCTGCCCCAGCCTCAGACCGTCTGACTACGCTTCTGTCTCGCCCTCATGTACTTTGCATACCTGCTCTGCAGGTTCGGGTAATAGCCTGGAGTAACACCTGGCGACTTCCTGCAGCCAAGCTTATCCTGACCCCCAGAGCCTCTACCGAATACCAGTTAGTTGCTTAGTCACTGCCCCCAGAGTAAGCCCGTCCCGTGCGCAGTGGGTCCACACACACACCATTGTCACATAGACAAGGCTTCTCCACCATAAGAATTATTGAACTGCTGCCGAGCTCTGATTGGCAGCGTCTTGAAGAGTGGTATTAAGGCTCCCAGAGGAGACTCTAATTAAATGCTGTGTTGGTCTACAAGCAGAGATTTCACATACTGCGCTACAAAAGCAACAGATGTGAATCTCCTTGCAGTGGTGTGAAGCCACACAAAACAGAAAGGAGCAGCAGAATCAGGGATTCTTACAAGGGATTTAACTCAATTTTTTTAGCACGTGACAGGCCACCTTTAACAAATATAGACATTTTGCGTATGAAGAAAGACATCGATGAGAAGCCTGTTCCAAACATAGAAAGTCTCACACATCAATTTCAAATGTAAAGCAAGTTTACACAAATTAATAAATGAGCTCCGATGCTATCATTTATAAGCATTTTTTTTTCAATTTATTACCATTACCTGCCCACATTTTGTTTTTATAGCCTCACTTACCTCACTTAGTCTACAAGAGTAGATCACATTGAATCTCGTGTAACCGTTTCTTCTACAACTAACGATAAACGTATTGAGCCATACATTGTGCAGCAACCGCACATCCATATTGCTCTATAGAATGGGTGGATTTCCTTCACAGAATGAATCTTCACAATGTTGTAGACTCTGGAATATGGACCCAGATTTGTTGCACCTAGCCTTTGTTCTGAGATGGTTGATCTCCAGTGGAGAATTCCTGTTCTGTGTGCTTTTGTAGCGCAGTATGTGAAATCTCTGCTTGTAGACCTACACGAGACTCTTTTTCCAGCATTCAAAACTATAGTAATTATGGATGGACAGGAGGCTTCCTTTTCTAAACCAAAATGTCTCCTAACAAATTCCAGAATATCTCAAATCTTTGGTGGAACTCTCCCTTCACTATTGGCATTTGCGTATTCCTTTAAGTCACTTTGTTTTTTGTCTTAAAGTATTCATTACTGTTTTCTGCTCCAAGTCCTTTAAAATGTCGCATACGGTTTATTAATTATGTGCCAAATCAAAAAATGCTCTTTATTTTTGTGTTTTACCTTTTTTTTTGCACCTTTTAAATCGTATCCTCCGATAAAGTGTCACAAAGTTGCGTGATAATTTCAGGCGTACGCAAATTGCTCCAGTGGTGGACTAGAGGGCGTTTGCGCGAAAATATTGTGACTTTTTAAAAAGTAGCAAATTGAAGAATCGGCCACAAAAGTCTGGGAATCAAAAACCGTATCCTTAAAAAAAATGAGAAGACATAAAACAGACCGATAAAAACACAAATTAAAAGAAGAATTTGATGCAAATCAAAAACTGGCTAAAGGCACCAAAAACTTGACCAAAAGAAAGGCCCAAAGGCAATAAGGAATTGGGCCAAAAATGTCTACAAGCTCTCCCTCACCTTGACAATAACCTAACACCTAAAAAAAAGAAAGCGAGACAGAACCAAACCCGAAAATGTTTTATTAATATAAGTTTTGATACCAGTAAACGTTTTAATAAGAATTTTACTATCTATTGGTAATAAGCTATGAGACAATTATATACAATATATTAATGCCAGATATTTTATGTACAGTTGTGTTATCTGGATTCCCTTTTATTTTTAGATATACGTTTATTGGTAATTTCATTCAATTTTCATCCTTTTCTTCTCTAAATTTCTTTTTCTTGTGTGAAGAAAGAAGAGAAAATGGCAACATCCCTATAGGAATTTTTTGATGCTTTAGAAGATTTGCTTTCAATGGAAAACATTTCCCACGTTGCGAACAAAAAAAAAAAAGGCTTTTACTCTGTGTGACATCTCTCACGTATAATAATTTCTGGTTAAAACATCGTAAACATAATTATAGCTTCTCCTCTTTGTGACTTTTTTCATGTTTAACAAGATTTGATTGATCTGTAAAACATTTCCCGCATTGTGAACATAAGTGTGGCTTCACTCCTGTGTGAATTCTCTCATGTTTAGTAAGATTTGATTTCCTTGAAAAACATTTCCCACATTCTAAGCATGAATAAGGCTTCTCCCCTGTGTGAATTCTGTTATGTTTCACAAGGCTTGACTGATAAGCAAAAGATTTCTTACATTCTGAGCAAGAGTATGGCTTCACTCCTGTGTGAGTTCTCTGATGTACCACTAGATTTGATGTCTGGCTGAAACATTTCCCACACTCTGAACATGAAAAAGGCTTCTCGCCTACGTGACTTCTCTGATGTTTACTAAGATTGGATTGATTTGCAAAACACTTTTCACATTCTGAACAGGAATATGGTTTTGCCCCTGTGTGAATTCTCTGATGCATTTCAAAATTTGATTTCTGGTGGAAAGATTTCCCACAATTTGAGCACGAATATGGCTTCTCCCCTGTGTGAACTCTCTTATGTTTAATAAGACTTGATTTATAGCTGTAACATTTCCCACATTCCGAACACATAAACGACTTCTCTTCTTTGTGAGGTATTTGAAGTTCAACACCACTTTTGCTAATTTCTTTTTCCCCAATAATCTGTGATAAATGAGAGGAAACAAACTGCTTGAAAGGATCAGATGATGGATATTGGCCGTGAAGGGTTGAGGCTTTATCTGGAATAATGGCACATCCTTCATGTGCATCTCGTGTGATACCAGAATCATTATCTATAAAACCTGAAGATATCAGATGTTCTTTTGAGCTCATGGTGATGTCATCTGCCCAGAATAAAAATAATTTGTATTATTTTGAAATAATATTACTATACAATCTTAAAGAACGAGTCCTTTTTTTTTTTTTACTTCATACTTTGACGAAACCCTATGTGTCGCTTTATGCGATAACAACTTGATAGTTCGGACTTTTATGCACATGGAGATAACAAGTGTATTTTTTTCATTTCTTTATTGTTAATAGGAGGGAAATGGGGGTGATTCGACTGATTTTTTTACTTTTTTTTTTTATTTCTTTAATTTTTACTGTATTCTGTTGTCCCCTTAGGTGACTTGAACCTGAAATCATCTGATTGCTTGTACTATACACAGTACAATTTCCTATGAAGTCCAGCCACAAGCTTGATTTCAACGGAGCACTATCATGACAAGCATAGGGGTCTTCAGCAGACCCCCGGCTGTCATGGAAACCCATCAGCACCGCGCGTTGTGATGGGGGAGGTGATGGGCTCTTAGAACAGCCGAACCATGTGCTTTAAATACCACTTTAAGAGATTGACAGCAGAGATTAACAGATTGAAGCTCGGCTCTATTGGCAGTTGTTAGAGTCAGATGATGGCTGAATAACACAGCCATCATCTGCTAGGAAAGACTCTGACAACAGCATTTGCTAAACTTTTTGGTGTTTCATAGAATTTAAAGCAAAATGAAGGGTAAAAAACTAAAAAAATTTACATACATTTAAGTTTTAATCCATTTTTTTCCTGTAAGATTAAGTTCCCACGATGAGTTTTTGATGCGTTTTTGACGTTGATTTATTTTTGCTGATCAAAAAAAAATGCAGTGTTTTATAGTTGCCGCAAAGTGGATGGGATTTATAGAAATCTCCTGCTCACTGTGCCTTTTTTACGCTGCATAAACTGACCTGCGGTGTGTGTTTTTAATCCCCAACATGTCAACAATTTTTCTTGCGAGTATAGTCATGGCCAAAAGTATTGAGAATGAGACAAATAGTAATTTTTCCAAAGTTTACTGCTTCATTTTTTGTAATGGCAATTTGCATATACTCCTGAATGTCAAAGAGTGATCAGCTTAACAGCAATTACTGTACTTGCAAAGTCAATATTTGCCCAGAAAATGAACTTTAACCCCCAAAACACATTTCAACATCATTGCAGTCCTGCCTTAAAAGGAGCAGCTAACATCGTTTTAGTGATTGATCCATTAACACAGGTGTGGGTGTTGATGAGGACAGGGCTGGCGATCAATCAGTCATGATTAAGTAAGAATGACATCACTGGACACTTTAAAAGGAGGCTGGTTCTTGGTATCATTGTTTCTCTTCAGTTAACCATGGTTATCGCTAAAGAAACACGTGCAGCCATCATTGCACTGCACAAAAATGGCCTAACAGGGAAGAGTATCGCAGCTACAAAGATTGCACTTCAGTCAACAATCTATCGCATCATCAAGAACTTCAAGGAGAGAGCTTCCATTGTTGTCAAAAAGGCTCCAGGGCGCCCAAGAAAGACCAGCAAGCGCCAGGACCGTATCTTAAAACTGTTTCAGACGCGGGATCGGACTACCAGCAGTGCCGAGCTTGCTCAGGAATGGCCGCAGGCTGGTGTGAGTGCTTCTGCATGCACTGTGAGGCGGAGACTCTTTGAGCAAGGGCTGGTTTCAAGGAGGGCAGCAAAGAAGCCACTTCTCTCCAGAAAAAACATCAGGGACCGACTGATATTCTGCAAAAGGTACAGGGAGTGGACTGCTGAGGACTGGGGCAAAGTCATTTTCTCTGATGAATCCCCTTTTCGATTGTTTGGGACATCTGGAAAACAGCTTATTCGGAGAAGAAGAGGTGAGCGCTACCAGCAGTCTTGTCTCATGCCAACTGTAAAGCATCCTGAAACCATTCATGTGTGGGGTTGCTTCTCAGCCAAGGGAATCGGCTCACTCACAGTCTTGCCTAAAAACACAGCCATGAATAAAGAATGGTACCAGAATGTCCTCCAAGAGCAACTTCTCCCAACCGTCCAAGAGCAGTTTGGCGCCCAACAATGCCTTTTCCAGCATGATGGAGCACCTTGCCATAAAGCAAAGGTGATAACTAAATGGCTCATGGAACAAAACATAGATATTTTGGGTCCATGGCCTGGAAACTCCCCAGATCTTAATCCCATTGAGAACTTGTGGTCAATCATCAAGAGACGGGTGGACAAACAAAAACCAACAAATTCTGGCAAAATGCAAGCATTGATTATGCAAGAATGGACTGCTATCAGTCAGGATTTGGTCCAAAAGTTGATTGAGAGCATGCCAGGGAGAATTACAGAGGTCTTGAAGAAGAAGGGGCAGCACTGCAAATACTGACTTGCTGCATTAACTCATTCTAACTGTCAATATAACCTATTGGTACTCATAATATGATTGCAATTATATTTCTGTATGTGATATAAACATCAGACAAACACTAATAAAAACCAGAGGCCAGCAGATCATGTGAAAATATAATTTTGGTGTCATTCTCAAAACTTTTGGCCATGACTGTACACTGAGTTTTATGTGCAGATTTTCCCCATAGCCTTGCATTGGATATGGAAAATCTGCAGGTACAAAAAGCATGTAATCAAAGTTTTGTCAAAGTCAAATGGCAGAAAGTATCAAAAACAAAGCAGCTTTATATAAAACATGACATGCCGAAAAATAGCCAAAAACTGCAGCATCAAAAATACAATAAAAAGGCATGCAAAAATTGCACTAAAGAAAACAATGAAAAAAACTCCGCAATTAACCTAATTTACCTAATTGAAAATCTGCACCATCTAAAGCTCACCAGATACTCATTGTGGGAACGTTGCCTCACACAATAGGTGTTAACAGAGAAACAACTCAGTATTACTACTCTGGTTTTGCAGCTTTTAGAAATATCCTACATGGACGTAATTCCTCTTATTTTTTATTTTAAATTTTTTTGGAAATCAATCTTAGATTTGCAATGGCCTCGAGATGCCAAAAGAAAAACACTCCCTAAAAAACCCCCATCTCGGAAACTATACACATCATGGCATTTATATAAAGGGGATCTAGTGAGCATTTTCATCCTATAGGTGGTTTCATAAAAGTTTTACAAATTGGGCTCTGAAAATAACATTTACACTTTTTTCTAATATTATTTAATTTTAGCTCCAAATTCTTCATTAACACAAAGAGAAAATCACCATTTGACAAATGTGAATAATGTGACACGCATCGTTTAGAATCTAAGGGGTAAGGATTCTCCTTGTGAAAAGTGACAAGCCAGGCCTGGCATGCCAGTATGAGGAGACTTATAGGCCATGCAATGATCCTCTGGGAAATTAAATATGCAAACTGCCTCTTCAGAGAGGAAAAGGACTAGAACTCTAGCGCCACCTATTGGAAGTAGTAATCCTAAAAGTCATTATCGACCCTTTAATGAGCCTTATCACATGACTTAGGATAAAAGCCAAACCAGCATTGTTTAGGCACATGATAGATTATTTGTTTCGAAAGCCTGTTCACTCTCCTTTCCATTGACTTTGATTTTCAGGCGCTATGGTGCCCCCAACGTAAATTCTTTACCTCCTCTCAAGGGATCAAAGGAAGAAAAGCACCCCACTATTTGTTATACCATTTCCCCCAAGTGGTCACATCAGACCGTTTGGACTCACGGAGAGGTTTTTGAAGAGCAGTTTCTGACTGGGCTTCATAGGAGATAAGGATTTTTTATTATATACTGCAATACTTTAATATTACAGTGCATTGTACAAATGATCAAAAATATATTTAAAAAATAAATTTAAGTTGAAATCACCCACGTTTTCCCAATTTTTAAAAATGAAGAAATTAAAAAAACATATATATTTCAATTTCATCGCATCTGTAAAAGGTCAATGTAGTCATAAAAGTAACTCACCCATATGGTAAATGCTGTAAAGAAAAAAAAAATGAAATTCCTGATTTGATATTTTTTTGGTCATATCGAATCCTCCCAAAATGCAAAAAGAATGTGCACACCCCACCAAAATGGAAGCAATAAAAAACACAGTTCAATACGCACAGAACAAGCCCGGACTCCATCAGCGCGAAAATAAAAAAAAGTTACACTTCTCAGAAAATTGGCGAAAAAAAAACAACATTTCTTCTTATTTTTATACAATGTTCTAAAATCACAAAAATATTTAAAAGAAGAAAAAATGTAACGCTGTAATCGTACAGACCTGGAAAATCATATCGCCAGGCAGAATGAACGTAGTAAATGAGAAAACTAAAATGTTTAAAAATGCTAATTTTCTAACATTTTGGTGTTTACAAATCTATAGCGACAGGTTCTCTAAAAAATAAAGAAATAGACTAAGCGACTTCTCTACACTCATTAGCTACTACTCACCGGCAGGAATCTCCTCCTCACACCGCTCCTCTCCCCAGACATCCACCTCTTCGATTTTAATTATGGATAAAAAATTATTATAGTTGAGATCTTCATCCTGATTGAAAAACTGTGAAATAAATATTTATATTTTATCAATTGCAAGTAACTTACCCCTTTGTGCACCCTTCGTTTTACGTCACAGTCAGGGGGGGCGCACATCTAAGGAGCAGGCTCATCCGTTGAGCCTACACCATATCTGGCAGATGCCAGCTGTGTTAAAGAGCCGGCATCTGACTATAACAAAAACTATCAGAGCTAAGCTCCAGCACTGACGTACGGTACAGGGGTTGGCCTGGGCGGGGGCAGAGGACAAGGCAGGGGTCAATTGAAGCAAAGGAAGCCCATAATGCTTTGGTAGACTTTGTCAGGAGGACTTGAGGCCTAGCGTGAAAAACTGGAGACGCATGCTAGGGCCTTTGGTACCGGAGGAGTCTGCACAGTAGCTTTCACGGGAACGGGTATTTTACCCTTGTTAGAGGGACACAAGCATAATCCTCAAGAAGCTTCTCTAACGTTTAAAGTGAAATCTGATCACCTGAATTACATATGCGCAATAAAAGAAGATACAGGTGAAATCGTGTACAATTAGTGAGAGCAGATCTCCAGGGCTACGGTACTTGATTGCTTGCTCTATGCCCACTAAGCAGAAAGGAGATTTGCACTGAGTATGAGCTGAACCAATGGAAATTGGAGACTGTGTATAGTGAGCACACCCTCAACTCATATTTACAATCCTAGAAATGGACTCCATCAGGATTTCTAGAGTTCAGTTTTTGGGAAAATTTATAGTACTGGGATAGAACAAAACAGAACACAAGACCTTCATACATCAGTGGGAAGATTTCATGAAATCCGTCTCCATCTACCTGATCATTCTGTGGGAGAAGACATCTCTCTTGTGTTGTCCTCTCACTGGAGAGAACTGTAGGAAACACAAACAGGGACTGTATTCATTTTTTACATACAGATAATTATAGGCCACGTGTATTTAGTCCTGTCTATTACCTGGTGATGTGCGGGGCCGGTGGTCCTCCATCATCACGTCCTTGTACCGATCCTTGTGTCCTTCTAGATACTCCCACTCCTCCATGGAGAAGTAGACGGTGACGTCCTGACACCTTATAGGAACCTGACACATACAATGATACCATCATCCCCCCGATCCCTTCATAGCATCACTGTATAATGTCCCAGCATTCCCAGCAGTGTCACCTCTCCAGTCAGCAGCTCAATCATCTTGTAAGTCAGTTCTAGGATCTTCGGATCATTGATGTCCTCATGTATCCGGGGGTGCGGTGGAGACCCCGGGATTGGGCCCAAGGTTCCTCCCCGTCCTTCAGATACAGGAGCCTGACAGCGCTCACTAGGGGTCTTCTTCACCAACGTGTAATCCTGTGCATGGGGAAATGCAGTAATATATCTCACTACAGACATTTCCAGATTGGGAATTTGATTTGCATGAATCCAGCACCTAGTTGCCATTTTTCTGGAAAGGGTCAAAAAAAACAAATGATCTCTCATCCCTCACCTGTCCCTGTAGCTTCCCAAAAGTTCTCTTCTGGTCTCCATTCTCCTTTTAGGCATTGACATACATCATGAAGTCAGACTATACATTGCGGTCTTGTGGGGGCAGCGCGCATCATGATGTCAAAGCGTGCATCAAGACTTAGCCAATGTCGGGAGCGGTGGTGAAGAAGAGATCAGAGCAGAGTTGGGGTCTGGAAGTTAGTGAAAGAACAGTGGGAAGCTGCAGTAGCAGAGATGAGGGAGTATGATATTTTGTTTTTTTTAACCTCTTCCCATGCCATCTTTTTATTCTTTGGGGTCTAGAAGCCTCAGAGCACAATAAGTGGCTATTGAGGCACATTCGATTCACTTGCAATAAATTCAATGTGATTTGAATTTTGACCAATTCGCTCAACTCTAGTAATCAGAACGTCATCAGAACTTCTCACCTCTCCAGTAAGATAGAAGAGGATCTCTAGGGTGAGGTGTAATATTGTCTCCGCTATATCGTCCCGGTCCTTATCCATTCTCGATGGGTCAACGAGCAAAAAATTATCGTATATAGAAATCAGCAGAGAGGATCCTAAATTGTAGGAACCTGAAAGGATAGAAAATAAAAATGTGTAAAATTGTAAAAAAAATCACATGGGGAAAAAGAAAAGTACTGGAGATGCTGCAAATAAAATAGTAACTTTTGCCAGGAGTTAAGTATTTAAGAATCAACATTGTGGGATTTCTTTACAGTTTTGAAAAATTGTAGCAAACAAAAAACCCAAATAAACCCACATAGATAACCAAAAGCTACCGGAGCTTGGTTTATTTTCTTGTTATGTTTTGATTTTTTTTGCTGGACAAGTTGTAGTATTGAGTGATATCATTCTTTTTACCATATAAAGTACTGAAAAACGGTAAAAATATAGTGAAATAAAACTTAATTCCGCCATTGTTTTTTTAGGTTTTGTATTTTTGGTATTCATTGTGAGCCAAAAAAAAATGACCCGGTGATATAATTCTCCGGGTCAGAATGATTAAGTTGATACCAAACTTGATTTCTTTATTAGTTTAGTTGAGAATAAAAAAAAAAATCAGAAATTTGTAAATAAATAAATAAATAATTAAATAAATAATTACAAAATAATAGATTTGTATCACCAGTTTCCAAGCCTTATAGCTTTTTCATTCTTCTTATGATGGAGCTGAGTTGAGGGCTTGTTTTTTTCATGTGGCGAGCTGACGTCTTTATTCATACCATTTCGGTGCACTTGTGATGTTTTGATAATTTTTTTTATGCATTTTTTTGGTGGGGCGTTCAGCAACCGAAAAACATAATTTGTGGACTTTTGATTATTTCTGCTTTTACTTTACAATATTTTTAGAACTCCTACTTTTGCGGATGTGGAAATTCCAAATAGGTTTATTTTTTAAATGTATTTTTAACAGGGAAAATGGATGGGGGGGGGAGATTTGGAATTTTTATGGGTTTTTTTTTGTAATATTTGAAAACATTTTGTTTACCTTTTATTTTATTTTTTTGGTCCTTTTTTGGAGGGCTCAAACCTGCGAGTTTGATCTTGTTCTATAAATTGCAATAAAACAGGATAAAGGGGAATTAATCGTCCATATACGATATCGCCATAATCGTACCGAGCCACAGAGTACAAGTAATACATTAGATACGCTGCGGTGAATGATATCAATTTTAAACACACAGCGCAATGGGGAAATCACTGTTTTTTCCCCCCACTGTTTGCTCAAAAAAAAGTTAATAAAAAAGTTAGTCACTCTGTTATATGTCCTCCAAAATGGTGTGGTTAAAAAATACAAAATAACCTGCAAAAAAAACAAAAAAAAAACCTACATACAGAAAAGTAAGGGAGTGCCGCCTCCAGGAACCAGACGATGAAAAAACAATGAAAAAAAAAAAACATTCAGGCATTAAATACCCAAAACCTGATGCTCGTGAAGGGGTTAATGGTCCCTGCGCCCCGGTAACAGGAATCTCCTCTTACCTCCACTTGCAGAGTTGCACACTAGATATGGCGGTTCTGTTCTTACAGGACCTTTGGTGATGTCACACATGGGTGGGAGGGGTCAGGAATCACATGACTTGGTGCTCAGGGTATATAAGCAGTGATTTGAGGAGTCACGAATCTTATTTTCAACGTCGATAACGATCAGACCACGTTGTTAGCCATCAGTACAGAAATGTAGGAAATTCCAAAAGGTTCACTTACTTTTAGCCGTATATCCTCTGTATTTTCTCGCATCTAGTCTGGGTTTTCCTCTTCACAGTATCTGTCACTTCTGAGGTGACTTATGGCCTAATTTATTATTGTATTTGCGCCTGTTTTTTGTCGAGTTTTGGGCATTTTGTGCTTTTTTTTGTTTTGTTTGCACCTTGTTTTAATTCTACATTAGGTGTTTGTCTGTTTCGGTTTTATTTTTGTTGCTTTTTTTATGTTGTTTTTTTTTTTAGTTCATCGCTGTGCTTAGGGTTTCCAGATGTCTTCGACCAACTCATCATTTCTGATTTTTCAAAACGTCGTCAATGTACTTCAAAACTAATTTTTGAGCAATTTTTTTTGCAACGGTATATCAAACATGCAACCTCTGGCTCTAAAAAGTTGCAAAAATTGTTAAAAGACCATTTATGACTTTGCACAACACATATGAACCGCCTGCGCCATTTTGATGAAGTTGGCGTAAAAAAACAGCAGCGAATACCACCTAAATAAAAGTGACTTAAAAAAACCCACAAATGATTTATAGGGCCCCTAATTCTAAAACTTCTCTTACATAAAATCAAGAAAATTCAGACATTTTGTTTATAGTGTACGCGATACAATCTGACCCTATAAGTCCGATGCGCACCAAGATGTAAATGAGAACTGAGTACATTTCCGTTGTGACTTCCCGCAGCTACCGGCACCCCGGTCTATCTCCTGCACGATCATGGGTGTCTGGTCAGAGATCGATGTGTCTGTACAGATCCTCCAATCACAGCGCTGTATAGTGAGAGTACGCCTTAGTGGCCGGGTCACAGACTCTCATTGCTTTAGTTTGTGAATTGGCATCAATCATACCTGGTGCCTGTGTCTGCCTCCTCATGCTAGCCCCCAATTGCCTTTTCACGCTAGCCCCCGATTGCCTCCTCACGCTAGCCCCCGATTGCCTCCTCACGCTAGCCCCCGATTGCCTCCTCACGCTAGCCCCCCCGATTGCCTTCTCACGCTAGTCCCTCGATTGCCTCCTCACGCTAGCCCCCGATTGCCTCCTCACGCTAGCCCCCTGATTGCCTCCTCACGCTAGCCCCCCGATTGCCTCTTCACGCTAGCCCCTCGATTGCCTCCTCACGCTAGCCCCCTGATTGCCTCCTCACTAGTGTTGAGCATTCCGATACTGAAATATCGGGTATCGGCCGATATTCGCGGTATCGGAATTCCGATACTTAATTCCGATACTATTGCAATATCGTATACCGGAATCGGAAGTTCCCATAATGCAATGAGACATTTTCATTTTATTCAGCCAATGAGGATCCTAAGAAGTGTGGGCACATCCTGTTAGGCATGTAGGCATCTTAACTAATGGCATGGCTGTGATTGGCTGCTGAAATGATGTCATGATGCACTATAAAAGCCACCGCCGCCATTTTGAGCTCACTCTGCTGTGAATTCAGTTAGGGATAGGACGCTGTTGTTCTGAGGGACAGTTTTAGCTACCTATTTGCTCTATACTGCTTTACCCAAGCTACTTTCTAAATCACTGTGCCTTGCAGTGCTAGTGCACAGTTCCCTGTGCTGTTCACCGCTATCTGCAAGGTCTGTGTGTGTGAGTGCAGCTCACCCTGTAGTGTGTGCTTCAGCCAAGTCTGGTTGTAGTGCACTCAGTGTGTGTCACTGCCTCATACATTGTCCTTTTTTGCCAATTCATAATTTTTCCTGATATCTCCTATTAGTGTGGTGGTTCCATCTGTATTCAGCTAAATTGGTTCCAAACACACTATATAGGAGTAGATAGAGAAATTTTTTTCCGTCTTGCAGCACTAGTGCACAGTGCTCTGCATCTGTACTGTTCACCGCTGTCTGCAAGGTCTGGTGTGTGAGTGCAGCTCACCCTGTAGTGTGTGCTTCAACCCCGTCTGGTTGTAGTGCACTCAGTGTGTGTCACTGCCTCATACATTGTCCTTTATTGCCAATTCATAATTTTTCCTGATATCTCCTATTAGTGTGGTGGTTCCATCTGTATTCAGCTAAATTGGTTCCAAACACACTATATAGGAGTAGATAGAGAATTTTTTTTCCGTCTTGCAGCACTAGTGCACAGTGCTCTGCATCTGTACTGTTCACCGCTGTCTGCAAGGTCTGGTGTGTGAGTGCAGCTCACCCTGTAGTGTGTGCTTCAACCCCGTCTGGTTGTAGTGCACTCAGTGTGTGTCACTGCCTCATACATTGTCCTTTATTGCCAATTCATAATTTTTCCTGATTTCTCCTATTAGTGTGGTGGTTCCATCCATATTCAGCTAAATTGATTCCAAACACACTATATAGGAGTAGATAGAGGAGCCTTTCTGCAGCATTGGGCCCTGCAGCCCCAGCCAGATTAGTATTAGCCTATTTTTTGCAGCCTCATCTATTGCATTGTAGGTTACCTTCCTACATTGTAATAGCTACAAAAAGTTTGTGATACTATCGTTATTACATCTTTAGGCACATCCAGTGTCTTTTTGTGACAAAAAAAACCTAAATAAAGTTCACCAAACACTCCACTTTACAGTTGTGTAGGCCACATTAGCTCATATTAAAGTCTAGTCCACACTTTATAAAATTAGTGTTTCTTATACCTGTTAGCAGCTGTTCAGGAATAAGCACACTAAGCCCTTAGTACTTTTCTGCCTATCTTTATCAGTCTACCAAGATGAAGAAGGCAGGGAGTAAGGCATGTGGTCGTGGTCGTGGGCGTGGGCGTGGAGTTTCTGCAGGGAGAGGACGTGAGGATTCTGTGCCTGCAGGGAGAGGACGTGGGGATTCTGTGCCTGCTGCGGGCACCAGTGACTCAGCATCCCCCAGTTTTACCAGGGAACAGTCCTTTATGCGCAGCTTTGTAGGAGCTAGCCGTACCCCACTGCTGCGCGAGGACCAAATTGAAGCCGTTGTCGGATGGATGGCAGCTAACGCATCGACTTCAATTAGTTCCAGATCCTCTCAGGTCCTGAGCACTGAAGAGCACCCATCTGTCTCTTCACCACCTGCCAAATTGCCCAGGCAGTCAGAGAGCCCTGGACAGGAGCCATCTCTACTTCTGTTCTCTGAATCTCTTGGCTTGGAAAGAGGGGGCCAGCCAAGCAGAATTCGAGAATTTGAAGAAGAGGTAGTATGCAGTGATGCGCAAGCGTTTTGTCTCTCTGAATCTGAAGAGGCGGGTGGGCCAGTGCCTATGGTCAGCAGCACACCTCAGTACGCATCTGATGATGAGACTCAGGTGCCACTTTCTGGTGCGTACTGTGCTGTCGAGACTACCCAGGAGAAGCAGTTGTTTGAAGAGGGTGGTGTAGATGATGAGGTCCTTGACCCATCATGGCGTGAGGGACAGGAAGGTGGTGGGAGCAGCTCTGAGGAAGAGATTCCCCGAACGGCCCAAAAAGGAGGGAGAGGGAGGGGGCAGACTTGGTTGCCTGTAGCCTCCACTTCGGCACCCATTAGGAGCATGGCTCTTCCAAAATCCAAAGCGGGCGCTCCCAAGACTTGCAGTGCCTGGTCCTTTTTTGACACAGTTGCAGATGACATTTGCTTTGTCAAATGCAAGCTGTGTAATCAGAAGGTGAAAAGAGGGAAAAGTGTCAGCAACCTCAATACCACAAATATGTGGAAACATGTGCGGACCAAGCACGTGGTGGAGTTACACAAACACACTGAAGACCTAGGCCAACCTACAGCGCCACCTACCACCTCTTCAGCTCGTGTTGTAGCCTCTTCCTCCAGCTCACACACAGCTGGTTCGGCTTCCTCACAGGATCGCCATGGAAGAATCTCTGGCACTGTTGTACAGAGACACAGTGTAATTCCACCCACAGCACCACTTTCCCAGTCATCCTCACACTCCCAGGCCAGTCTACAGCCATCGTTAGCACAGGCATGGGAGAAAAGGCGCCCATACTCGGCAAACCACCCCCGAGCACAGGCTCTGAATGCTGGCATTGCTAAACTACTGGCCCTTGAAATGCTATCATTCAGGCTGGTGGAGACTGACACATTCCGTAACTTTATGGCATTGGCAGTCCCACAATACAACGTGCCCAGCCGCTTTTATTTCAGCAGGCAAGCCGTCCCTGCCCTGCAACATCATGTGGAGGGAAAAATTAAACATGCGCTACAAAACGCCGTCAGTAGCAAGGTCCACCTGACCACTGATGCGTGGACCAGTAAGCATGGACAGGGACGATACCTTTCCCTCACTGCCCATTGGGTAAATGTTGTGGAGCCGGGTACAGATCTTGAGAGTGGCGCTGTACGTGTTCTGCCAACTCCAAGGATTGCAGGAATCCAGTCTGTACACATTGACTCCTCCTCATACTCCAGTTTCTCTGAATCAGCGCTGCAGGAGCCGTCACGGTCTACCTCCACATCGACCCGTGAACGGTTACCTGTTATGATGACCGATATGAGCACAGCCGTGGCCAAACGTCAACAGGCCGTATTAAAATTAATTTCTTTGGGGAATCGAAGCCACACAGCGCAGGAGCTCTGGAATGCCATCAAGCAGCAGAGTGACGTGTGGTTTGTGCCAGCGAATCTCCAGCCAGGCATGGTAGTGTGTGACAATGGCCGAAATCTGGTGGCAGCTCTGGGCCTAGGCAACCTCACTCACATCCCATGTCTGGCACATGTGCTCAACTTGGTCGTGCAGAGTTTTTTGAGGGACTATCCGGATCTTGATGCACTGCTTCACAAGGTCCGCATAGAGTGCGCTCACTTGCGGCGTTCCAGCAATGCAAGATCACGCATTGCAGCTCTGCAGCGCCGATTATGTCTTCCGGAACATCGCATCATATGTGACCTACCCACCAGGTGGAATTCAACGTTACATATGTTGGAGAGGTTGTGTGAGCAGCAGGCAGCAGTAATGGAGTACCAGCTGCAGCAGGCGCAAACAAGTCGCAGTGCGCGCCGTTCACACTTCACCACCACTGAGTGGGCCTCTATGAAGGACATTTGCCACGTTTTGCGTGCCTTCGATTATTCCACGCGGATGGCGAGTGCAGATGATGCACTAGTCAGCATGACTATCCCCCTTATCTGCCTGCTTGAAAAAACACTGCAAGCACTAAGGGACGAGGTTTTGGAAGAGGTGGAGGATGAGGAGTCACAAATGCCATCTGCTTCTCTACAGTCTGCGCAATGTGGTTCCTCACAAAGGCCTAGGCAGGGGACACTTTGTGAGGAGGATGAGGAGGAGTCAATGGATGAGGAAGACATCTGTCCAGAGGAGGGAGGTACACAATGCTCTAGTAGTCAGTATCTAGAGCGAGGGTGGGGTGATGCAGAGCAGGCAGAGATCACGCCTCAAGCAGGGGACAGCGTTTCTTGGCCAGTTGGCAGTCTGCAGCACATGGTTGATTTCATGCTGCAGTGCCTCAGAAACGACCGCCGCATCGCCCACATTCTCAACACGGCTGATTATTGGGTGTCCACCCTCCTAGATCCTCGCTACCGGGACAACTTACAAAGCCTCATAACACCATTGAACCGGGAGCGTAAAATGCGGGAGTACCAAGACGCACTGGTGCATTCCATCATGTTCTCCATTCCAACCGAGAGCAGTGCTGCTAGTGCTTTACAAAGCAGCTCAGTGCGTCGAGGCAGTGGAGGAAGCTCTGCACAAAGAGGGAGCAGAAGCAGCGCCTCAGCACAAGGCAAGACCAGTATGGCCGAAATGTGGCAAAGTTTTGTGTCCCCGCCGCCACAAATGTCTACACCATCACAGACAGCTCCAGTCAGCAGGAGGCAACGTTTCCGTCAGATGGTGACAGACTACATGTCTTGCCCTCTTAGTGTACTCCCAGACGGCTCTTCTCCCTTCAAGTTTTGGGTCTGTAAGCTGGATACATGGCCAGAGCTTAGTCAGTATGCACTGGAGGTGCTAGCTTGCCCTGCTGCTAGTGTATTATCGGAACGCGTCTTTAGTGCCGCAGGTGGTGTACTAACAGACCGTCGCATGCGACTATCCTCCGATAACGTTGACCGGCTTACTTTTCTCAAAATGAACAAGGCCTGGATCTCTCATGAATTTGCCAGTCCTCTTCCAGAATAAATAATTGGTTGGCAACAGTATCCAGGTCTCCTGTTCTGTTCATGTTTCTACCACCTGAACTGTAATCCCTGAGCTCCAACACCGCCAGTTGGCGCTCGGAAGTGCCGTCTGCACAGTCAACACTTGCTGCCGTGTTATTGGGGTTCAGTAACGTCAGCTGTTCTCCTGCTGTGCGGACGGCAATTTCTCCTGATTTGTCCACATCCACTGTACTACACATTTTAAAGTTGCTCCAATTACTCCTCTGGCTCCTCTGTTTTCATTCTTATCCCTGGGCTCCAGCACCGCCAGTTGGCGCTCGGAAGTGCTGTCTGCACAGTCAACACTTGCTACCATGTTATTGGGGTTCAGTAACGTCAGCTGTTCCCCTGCTGTGCGGACGGCAATTTCTCCTGCTCTGTCCACATTCTCACTACTACAGATTTTAAAGTTGCTCCAATTACACCTCTGGCTCCTCTGTTTTCAGTATTATCCCTGAGCTCCAACACCGCCAGTTGGCGCACGGAAGTGCCGTCTGCACAGTCAACACTTGCTGCCGTGTTATTGGGGTTCAGTAACGTCAGCTGTTCTCCTGCTGTGCGGACGGCAATTTCTCCTGCTTTGTCCAAATCCACTGTACTACACATTTTAAAGTTGCTCGAATTACACCTCTGGCTCCTCTGTTTTCATTCTTATCCCTGGGCTCCAGCACCGCCAGTTGGCGCTCGGAAGTGCCGTCTGCACAGTCAACACTTGCTGCCGTGTTATTGGGGTTCAGTAACGTCAGCTGTTCCCCTGCTGTGCGGACGGCAATTTCTCCTGCTCTGTCCACATTCTCACTACTACAGATTTTAAAGTTGCTCCAATTACACCTCTGGCTCCTCTGTTTTCATTCTTATCCCTGGGCTCCAGCACCGCCAGTTGGCGCTCGGAAGTGCTGTCTGCACAGTCAACACTTGCTACCATGTTATTGGGGTTCAGTAACGTCAGCTGTTCCCCTGCTGTGCGGACGGCAATTTCTCCTGCTCTGTCCACATTCTCACTACTACAGATTTTAAAGTTGCTCCAATTACACCTCTGGCTCCTCTGTTTTCATTCTTATCCCTGGGCTCCAGCACCGCCAGTTGGCGCTCGGAAGTGCCGTCTGCACAGTCAACACTTGCTGCGGTGTTATTGGGGTTCGGTAACGTCAGCTGTTCCCCTGCTGTGTTCACGGCAATTTCTCCTGCTCTGTCCATATTCACTGTGCTACTTATTTAAAACTTGCTCCAATTACACCTCTGGCTCCTCCGTTTTTAGTATTTACCCTGGGCTCCAATACCGCTAGTTGCTGCTCAGAAGTGCCGTCTGCACAGTCAACGCTTGCTCCAGTGTTATTGGGATTCAGTAACGTCAGCTGATCCCCAGCTGTGTGTCCGGCAAATTCTCCTGCTTTGTCCACATCCACTGTAGTACGGATTTAAAACCTCCTCCAAATACACCTCTGGCTCTTCTGTTTTTAGTATTTACCCTGGGCTCCAGCACCGCCAGCTGGTTCTCGGCAGTTCCATTGGCTCTTGTACCTTCTGCTACCCATCCGGGTTCCAGTACCGTCAGCTGGTTCTCGGCAGTGTCTTTGGCACGGGTACTCCCTCCTGCCCAGCCTGGTTCCAGCACGCCAGCTGTTTCCGGGTAGTGTCAACGTCACTTTGCCTCCAATGCGTTGTCCTGTCGTGTTGCGGTCGGGTTAGCCGACTCTATGGTGCCTGCAGTTTAGGTGACTCCTATGTGGGCTGCGGGATCTGGCAATGAAGGCTGGTTCCATAGTGCCAATAGGACAAGCACCCTCTGTAGGACTGTGGGTTTTGGTAACTGCGGCCGGCTCGCGGCCTTGAACTTTTTTTTTACATGGGTACCTTCTGCTACCCATCCGGGTTCCAGTACCGTCAGCTGGTTCTCGGCAGTGCCTTTGGATTAGGTGCCTCCTTCTCGGTATCCAAGTTCCACCAACGTCTGCTGGTCCTTGGTAGTGCTTTCTGGCACAGGGACCTCCTGCTTAGTAACCGAGTTCCAGTAACATCAGCTGGTCCTCGGTAGTTCCATTGGCTCTTGTACCTTCTGCTACCCATCCGGGTTCCAGTACCGTCAGCTGGTCCTCGGTAGTTCCATTTGCTCTTGTATCTTCTGCTACCCATCCGGGTTCCAGTACCGTCAGCTGGTCCTCGGTAGTTCCATTTGCTCTTGTATCTTCTGCTACCCATCCGGGTTCCAGTACCGTCAGCTGGTTCTCGGCAGTGCCTTTGGATTAGGTGCCTCCTTCTCGGTATCCAAGTTCCACCAACGTCTGCTGGTCCTTGGTAGTGCTTTCTGGCACAGGTACCTCCTGCTTAGTAACCGAGTTCCAGTAACATCAGCTGGTCCTCGGTAGTTCCATTGGCTCTTGTACCTTCTGCTACCCATCCGGGTTCCAGTACCGTCAGCTGGTCCTCGGTAGTTCCATTTGCTCTTGTATCTTCTGCTACCCATCCGGGTTCCAGTACCGTCAGCTGGTTCTCGGCAGTGCCTTTGGATTAGGTGCCTCCTTCTCGGTATCCAAGTTCCACCAACGTCTGCTGGTCCTTGGTAGTGCTTTCTGGCACAGGTACCTCCTGCTTAGTAACCGAGTTCCAGTAACATCAGCTGGTCCTCGGTAGTTCCATTGGCTCTTGTACCTTCTGCTACCCATCCGGGTTCCAGTACCGTCAGCTGGTCCTCGGTAGTTCCATTTGCTCTTGTATCTTCTGCTACCCATCCGGGTTCCAGTACCGTCAGCTGGTTCTCGGCAGTGTCTTTGGCACGGGTACTCCCTCCTGCCCAGCCTGGTTCCAGCACGCCAGCTGTTTCCGGGTAGTGTCAACGTCACTTTGCCTCCAATGCGTTGTCCTGTCGTGTTGCGGTCGGGTTAGCCGACTCTATGGTGCCTGCAGTTTAGGTGACTCCTATGTGGGCTGCGGGATCTGGCAATGAAGGCTGGTTCCATAGTGCCAATAGGACAAGCACCCTCTGTAGGACTGTGGGTTTTGGTAACTGCGGCCGGCTCGCGGCCTTGAACTTTTTTTTTACATGGGTACCTTCTGCTACCCATCCGGGTTCCAGTACCGTCAGCTGGTTCTCGGCAGTGCCTTTGGATTAGGTGCCTCCTTCTCGGTATCCAAGTTCCACCAACGTCTGCTGGTCCTTGGTAGTGCTTTCTGGCACAGGTACCTCCTGCTTAGTAACCGAGTTCCAGTAACATCAGCTGGTCCTCGGTAGTTCCATTGGCTCTTGTACCTTCTGCTACCCATCCGGGTTCCAGTACCGTCAGCTGGTCCTCGGTAGTTCCATTTGCTCTTGTATCTTCTGCTACCCATCCGGGTTCCAGTACCGTCAGCTGGTTCACGGCAGTGTCTTTGGCACGGGTACTCCCTCCTGCCCAGCCTGGTTCCAGCACGCCAGCTGTTTCCGGGTAGTGTCAACGTCACTTTGCCTCCAATGCGTTGTCCTGTCGTGTTGCGGTCGGGTTAGCCGACTCTATGGTGCCTGCAGTTTAGGTGACTCCTATGTGGGCTGCGGGATCTGGCAATGAAGGCTGGTTCCATAGTGCCAATAGGACAAGCACCCTCTGTAGGACTGTGGGTTTTGGTAACTGCGGCCGGCTCGCGGCCTTGAACTTTTTTTTTACATGGGTACCTTCTGCTACCCATCCGGGTTCCAGTACCGTCAGCTGGTTCTCGGCAGTGCCTTTGGATTAGGTGCCTCCTTCTCGGTATCCAAGTTCCACCAACGTCTGCTGGTCCTTGGTAGTGCTTTCTGGCACAGGTACCTCCTGCTTAGTAACCGAGTTCCAGTAACATCAGCTGGTCCTCGGTAGTTCCATTGGCTCTTGTACCTTCTGCTACCCATCCGGGTTCCAGTAACATCAGCTGGTCCTCGGTAGTTCCATTGGCTCTTGTACCTTCTGCTACCCATCCGGGTTCCAGTACCGTCAGCTGGTTCTCGGCAGTGCCTTTGGATTAGGTGCCTCCTTCTCGGTATCCAAGTTCCACCAACGTCTGCTGGTCCTTGGTAGTGCTTTCTGGCACAGGTACCTCCTGCTTAGTAACCGAGTTCCAGTAACATCAGCTGGTCCTCGGTAGTTCCATTGGCTCTTGTACCTTCTGCTATCCATCCGGGTTCCAGTACCGTCAGCTGGTCCTCGGTAGTTCCTCAGCTTTCTTGTACCTTCTGCTACATTTCCAAGTTCAAGCTTTTTGAAATGGTTCTTGGTAATCACTCTGGATCTCCCTGACGAGGACCCTGAAGACGAGGACCCTGAAGACCAACCCTAAGAAGACGAGGACCCCGAAGACAATGACCCTGAAGACGAGGACCCTGAAGACCACCCCGAAGAAGACGAGGACCCTGAAGACCACCCCGAAGAAGACGAGGACCCTGAAGACCACCCCGAAGAAGACGAGGACCCCGAAGACGAGGACCCAGAAGACCAACCCGAAGAAGACGAGGACCCCGAAGACGAGGACCCCCGAAGACGACGACCCTGAAGACCACCCCGAAGAAGACCAAGAAGATGACCCTGAAGAAGTTGACCAAGAAGACAAAGAAGAGAAGACAAGCACCAAGATACAGAAAAACAAGAGACAGAAAACCAAGAAGCAGAAATACAAGAAGCTGCAGAACAAAAAGCGGAAGAACATTAAGCATAAGACTAAAAATCAGAGCAAAAGATAATATCTAAATTATAAGCAGAAGATGACTAAGCAGTGTATGGGGGTGAGTCCGTTCCTCCTCGTGGTGCCCCTGGAAAAGACCTGCTGCTGCAGGCCAAACTGAACGCGGACAAATCCTGTTGTAAATCTTTTGTGACGGGCAGAACGAAAGGTGTAATGTCCAACCTTTTATAGATAACAACTACAGGAATGCCTGTCACAAATAAGAATATGATGAAGAAGAAGAATATGAAGAAGATGAAGAAGTAGAATATGAAGAATGTAAAAAAAAGAATAATACGAAGAAGGTGAAGAAGAAGAAGGTGAAGAAGAAGTGGATGAAAAAGATGCTGAGGATGATGAAGGAGAAAGTGTGGGAGAAGTAAAAAAGAAGGTGAAGAGCATGGAAGTAGTGAAACATAAATATCTGACAAAATATAAAAATACTTAACATAGTTAATATTTCCGTAACTCAGAACATAATAAAAAAATATTAATTCCTGCTATTCCATTTGACTGGGCTAAACCTCTATGCCTTTATTGTCTCCCCCACCTCCCCCAATACATTCTACATTATTCTTAGTTGTTTTCCTTCATGTAGAAATAACCTACAAGGAAAGAAAGGGTTTATTTTAATTCCGATATTTATGTCCCATTGACTTGCATTGGTTTCCGGTATCGGAATCGGCGATATCCGATACTTTTTCGGTATCGGTCCGATCCAATCCGATCCGATATTTCCCGATATCGGAAGGTATCGCTCAACACTACTCCTCACGCTAGCCCCCGATTGCCTCCTCACGCTAACCCCTGATTACCTCTTCTGTATCACAGTCATTAACCTCTGCACCTCTCTTTGAATAAGGATGATTTTTGGGGGGTAAATCTTTCCTCATATATTAGTTGTCTGGATGTAGCTTTATGTAGACAGTTTAGGCACTTTGTCCTCTCAATACATTGTGTTAGATCGTCCGCCTATTAGTGTTCGTTTGTCTGAATCAATCCCTAAGCACACCTGGATATAACTGTACATCACATCTCGCTCAATACTAGGCAGACGCCAGCTGCATTATACAGCCGGCATGTGTCTGGAACAGCAGCATTGGGGGCTACCTCCAATCACTGCTGTTTAACTATTTAAATGCCATTGTCAGCTCTGAGGACGTTTTTGAGGTAGAGAGCATTTTGGCCTCCAAGAGCGTAAGAGGAAAAACTTTCTTTCTTGTGAACTGGAAGGGGTTTGGTCCTGAGGAGAGGTCATGGTAGCCCAGGGAGAACATTAATGCTCCTCTTCTTTAGGAAAGATTTCTTGCAGGCTTGAAGAAGAGGGGGCGTAAAGGGGGGGGTACTGTAGCACCGGAGTCTCTGCCTCCTGCCCGGCAGACGCCGACCCCCTTACCGCTGCGGCTCTGCTCCGGCGTCCTCCGCTCCTCTGGCTGTGTGTCCCCGGGGTGCATGCACCACGTGCAGATCCCCGGGCACTATGCTTAGGGTGTGTCCGCGTGCGCACTCTCTGCTTCTTAAAGGGGCCGCGCACGCTGTCCTAATATGTCCATGGCCAATGGCCAGAGGACAGCTGATATTTTAGGCACCTCCTCCAAAATGGAGGTGCCTGGGCAATGTTGTAGTTTGTGTGCTAACACTCTCTCCAATCCTCAGGTCCCAGTGCTGTCCGCCAGCCTGTCTATCAGCCGTGCCCGCCAGCCTGCGTATCAGCCGTGCCCGCCAGCCTGCGTATCAGCCGTGCCCGCCAGCCTGCCTATCAGCCGTGCCCGCCAGCCTATCAGCCATGCCCCGCAATCAGCCTGCCAGCCAAGCCTGTCCGTCAGTCAGCTCCGTCCACCTGCCTACCAGCTGTGTACATCTGTCATGCCAGTCCGCTTCGGCAATCAGCCTCGTGGGAGTCGCCTGCTCTCACATGAGGTCGGTCCCAGAGTGGCATCTGGTTCACCTTCCCGGTCCCTCCTTGGTTCACGGAGTCGACTAAGCCGCCGTATAGTCAGGGTCGGTCGGGGTAGGCACTTAGTTACGCCCCTCTAGTCCCTCCTTGTACCACGGCACAGTGGTTCCACCATCCGGACCCATAACACTTGCGACCTGGTGACTGGTCGTTTTTAATGTTGACACCTAATCACAATGTCCGTAGCACTTGTGTGGTACAGCATCATCCATAGTAATGCCTCTTTTAATCAAGGCTTTACTATCGGATCAGGCAAAAGTCAAATTCGATTTTTCCAGGGAAATTTGCTAATCTGATGTCCCTTTTTATGCTCTGGGGTCTCTCTATGCATAATAAACTTAAGATGTAAAAAATAAAGAAAAACTTTATATTCAACTCTCTGGCTCCCGCACTCCTCACTGTCAACCGTCTGATCCTTTCCGCATCTTCAGATCGCTGGCACTCATGTGGAAATTCCCAGGCCTCTCTAGATGGGTTGAGACTTTCCGTTTTGATGAGGTCCGGGAGGGTTGTGCGCATGCTGTGAACTTTCTCAGGGTTGCGCAGAACTCTCCTGATCCCTATCAAAACAAGAAGTCCAGGCCGAGCATGAGAGGCCAGGGGATTTCAGCGCGAGCGTAGGCAACCTAAAGATGCGGCAAGGACTGGACGGCTGACGTGAGGATCGAAGCAGCCAGAAATGATAACAATTTTTTTTAAAATTTTGATTGCGTTTTACAGTTCAAAAAAATGGCGTTTAACAGTCACCATTTTTCTGTTATCTGCACAGAAATTATAAAAAAAATAATCTGCATTTTGGTGAATATGGATTTTTGTAAAATTCGAGAAGAATTCAATTCCACTTGAAATTACTTGCTCATCTCTAGTCAAGGCATACCATAAATTAATGAAAGAATACATCTTTCAGAGCATAAACCAAAACCATATACCATGCGATGAGGAAGTAAAAAATAGGGTATAAAATAAATTATCTGTCTTCATCATCCAGATGACTGTGTAAAATTCAGTTGTTATCTTCAGAAAAGTTGACCACCTACTTGGAATACTGAGAGCATAGAATACATTTCTTCTTTTAGGGGAAAAAGTTAAAGGAAGTTCTGTATCTTCAAATAATGTACCATGAAATGATCCAGAGCAGAACTTACTTAGTGAAGAGCCAGCCACAGGGAAAAATATGTACACCCCCAAAATTTTGTTGTGCTTGCACAAAGAAAGGTATAAGTATAAACACTATGCACCAGTGCTACACCTTCCCCGCTATACCTAGACTGTGTATAAGCAAAGGCTTCTATATTTCCCTCTTCCCTATGTATAATTAATTCATTAAAGGAGTATTCTCAAAAAAAATGAATCTATCTACATGATAGTGGATAACTTTCTGATGGATAAAGGTCCAAATGCTGTAAAAGAACCAGGGCTCTGAAGAACCCCTGCTGAATGGAGCAGAGGTAGATTATGCACACTGCCACTGCATATGTTTTTAAGGGGATCACCAGATGTTAGCTGAGTGCAACGCATTTGTGGCAGAGTGTGCTGTCAATCAAACTGGCAGGGAGTGCTTACAGGTAACTGTAATCTCTCTGAGCCCGCCTCTATGACTGAAAGCTGGCGGTTCCCAGGAAGAATAAAGTTAATATAGTCAAAAAAAAAAGTCACTACGCTTATTAGGTGAGCCCCTGTATAGCCTACTGATTCCCTGCTTATTTTACTTGGATTCTATTGTTTTATCTTGAATCTATAATAAAATATTGTACTTTTGAAGTCTTTGTATGAATTTCTTCTTGACCCATGACTATATGTCCCTGGGTAGTGTGCGAAGATCAAATAATGTACCATTTTTTATAGCTGGGCTAATTACAAATGTGGCAATACCAATATTTTATTATTTGATTGTAGAGACTGATCCTGGGCTGCTTGCTGTAGTTTTGCTAAACCAGATCGACCTAAATTTATCAATCTTTTAAAGTGGCCCTCAGCCTCCAATATTAAATTTGACTACCCATTTCGGATCTATAGACACCATTCCTAGCATACAGAGGGGAAAGCTGGTGAAAAAAATGAAGGATACAAGTCATATAATGGTCAGAAATAGTGTTATTCCTTGTGTACACAAACGTGACAAATTCTGAAAAGTTACGTGAAAGCGCAAGTACATTTTGTTACTGCAATTGTAAAAAAAAAAAAGTGCCTAATTTCCAATGAAGCAAGACTACACTCCAAAATAGCAAAAAAGAAGTGAGGATTTTTATTTACCCAGCAGCGACATTACAATCTAAGGGAAGAATCAGACTGATGTATAACTTGGACGGGGATCGGAATGCAATGCTCGGACTGGCCGGCGGCTCTCCTGTACCAAGCATGACAGCTGCATAGAAATACACTCTGTCACACTCGGGTCTGGCTGCCAGCCAGTCCGAGCATTGCGTTGCGATCCCTGTCTGAGTTATACAGCTGTCTGACCCTAGCCTAACACTTGGACTTTTTACAAGCTTTGTATGAATTTTTTTATGTTGAAGAGGACTTGTTTTCTGTGTGCAACATTTCTCACAGTCGGAACATGAATACGGCTTTTCCCCCGTGTGACTTCTCTGATGTGCAACACGACCTGATTCATTTGTAAAACATTTCCCATATTTGAAACATGAAAATGGCTTCTGCTATGTGTGACTTCTCACCTGTGTGAATTCTCTGATGTAGAGCAAGATTTGGTAGAAATATTTCCCACGTTCTGAACATGAAAATGGCTTCTCCGCTGTGAGACTTCTTTTATATAAGTGAAGATCTGCTTTCTGGTTCAAATATTTTTCACAATGGAACATGATTAGTTTAAAGCTTCTCTTTGTGTATTCTCTGATGGGTAATAAAATTTGATGGATGTGAAAAATAATTTCCGCATTCTGCGCATGAATATGGCTTCTCACCTGTGTAAACTCTCCCGATTACATAGCAAGATTTGATGAATCTGTGAAACATTTCCCGCAATCTGAGCAATAAAAAGGCCTATGTTGTGTGAATTCTGACATGATTACTAAGATTTGATTTCTCTGTAAAACATCTCCCACATTCTGAACACGAATATGGTTTCTTCCCTGTGTGAATTCTCTGATGTACGACAAAATTTGATTTACGACTACAATATTTCCCACATTCTGAACATGAAAATGGCTTCTCCCCTTTGTGAATTCTCTCATGTTTACGTAAAGTTGATTTCCGTGTAAAACTTTTTCCACATTCTTGGCACGAATATGGTTTCACCCCTGTGTGACTTCTCTGATGTAAAACAAGATTTGATCGATCTGTAAAACATTTCCCGCATTCTGAACATAAAAATGGCCTCTCTCCTGTGTGAATTCTCTGATGTCTAACAAGATTTGATTTGAAGTTAAAACATTTCTCACATTCCGAACATTTAAATGAAGTCTTTCCTTGAGATCTTTGATGTTCAACAACCCTTCTGTTAATTTCATCTTCCTTAATCTGTGACACATGAGAATATACAAACTGTTTTATAGGATCAGTTGACAGATCTTCGCTGCGAAAGGCTGAAGATTCATCTGGAAAAACGCCATGTTCTTCATATGTGTATTGTGTGATACTAGAATCCTCTTCTTGAAAAGCTGAACTTATCAGATGTTGCTCCAAGTCCCTGGTGAAGTCATCTGCTAAAAATATGAATGTATTATTTTTGAATAATATAACCGTATTCTCTCAAGGCCTTTTTCTTTTGACGCATCTGAACTCATCGTTGCGGCCCTATTTCTAGCACTTTACGAAGTTTAGTAGATTATAGAGTTGTGATCAACAAGTTTTGTGTCTTCATTTTCACAAAGTTAATAAGAAATGTATCTTCTATAATTTTTTGACATTTAAGGGGTAAAGTTTCTCCTTGTGGAGAGTGATATACCAGCCCTGGCATGCCAATGTAAGGAGACTTATTTGCCTTGCAATGCTGCTCTGGGAAATTTAATATGCAAATTGCCTCAGATTGAGATCTCGTCTTCCAAGATCTACATTTTTGCATGCGTCGCCTCCGGTGGCCATTTTCCCAAAGTCCACGGCATTGAAAACCATGGGGAGCCCGGGGACCGCCGCATCCTCACATCACCGAACACCCCCTCCTTCCAGCCTTGGGCCCGCAGCATTGCCCTGCTCCTGCCGCCACCAGCAGCGACCCTACCTCCTGGGACCCCGTTCAACTGCAGTAAGCTACTGTAAAAGCGGACTAGAAGACACGCCACCATTTTATTAAAAACAATTTTTGACTATTTTCCTCCCCAAAATGTGGGGTGCCTTTTATGGTCAGGTGCGTCTTATAATCCGCAAAAACGGTAATTGTACAACGCGTGTATTTAGTCGTGTCTATTACCTGGTGATGTGTTGGGCTGATAGTCCTCCATCATGACGTCATCATACTGATCCTTGTGTCCTTCTAGATACTCCCACTCCTCCATGGAGAAGTAGACGGCGACGTCCTGACACCTTATAGGAACCTGACATATACAATGATACCGTCATCCCCCCGATCCCTTCATAGCGTCACTGTATAATGTCCCAGCATTCCCAGCAGTGTCACCTCTCCAGTCAGCAGCTCAATCATCTTGTAGGTGAGTTCAAGGATCTTCTGGTCATTGATGTCCTCATGTATCCAGGGGTGCGGTGGAGGCTCCGTGATTGGGCTCAGGGTTCCTCCCCATTCCTCAGATACAGGGGCTTCATAGTGCTCATTAGGGGTCTTCTTCACCACTGTGTAATCCTGTGTACGGAGGCACAGTAATAAATCTCACCAAAGACATTTCCAGGGTCCCTCACCATATCCATCTGCTATTACCATTGATAATGATGTCATGTAACTAGAGATGAGCAAATCTTTTTATTTTTAAATTTGCCCACTTTACAGAATTTTTTTTTAAAAAAAAACAATCATTTTAAAGCAAATAAATTTGCCTCAAATTTCAATACTACAAAGTTTGTAATTGCCTGGCAGTATATGTATGACATGCAGAGGTCTCCTAGGACACTATGAAGTCCTTTTGAGCTTTTTAACACAAACAATCTTAGGTTGACATCACTTGGTCATTTATTTCTGACTAGGGGTAATCGGATGGTGACCGGTGGTAAATAACAGGCTACTTAATAACACACTGGAGTGTAAAAGCTTGTCAGTCTACTTAAATTGTAAAAAACATCCAAAAAATAAACTTTTTGGGTGAAGATGCCTGCCTTGCTGGTGTTTATACACAGGCAGTGCAAATGGAAAAAGCAGAGACTTTCTTACGCAAGGAGTTCTCAAATGTCACTGTTTGGGGAGTAGCAAAAGTAGGCATGCTGTTTTAAAAGTAAAGAAGTAATAGCTTCTCAATTACGAGTGAAAAAATTATCCCTTTTTTGGGATCCACAACAGGTTTGCTATTCTCAAAATGATTAAGCAATTACAAAGGCTTTTAATCAAGCCATCCAAAAATTATTATTTTTTCAAAGAGCAAGAACACATTAGTGGTTTTTAACGTGAAGAACAAATGGCTTGTCAATTTGTCAACAAGACTTAAAGAAATAACACTATTTTGGAAGCTGTTTAATGTTTGTGTATCCTCAAGAGAGTATGTATCTGTCACAATGTAACTGTAGGGTAGCAAGGACTGTGGGCTTTAGCTTAGTCCCTCAAGCTAAGGGGCCTCTAGTCTATCCCTGTCCCGAAGATTACTCCTGATGGTGGGGATGCTTGGGTCTCATACCTCGCTATTCTCCTACACCGAACTAATCTGATCCCCTCCCTCATCCAGGTAAAAGGGGGCCGAAATGAAAGGGTTAATACAGAAAAGACAGCGAAAAACAAAAGCTCAGTCACACAGAACTCATACAGGAATAAACACTAGGGAACAAGAGTAAGAAGCCAATGAGGCAAAGAAACTACATGAAACACAAAAGGGGAAGGGAAAGGTTTTCACCAAAAAACACACACAACAATCACAGAGCAACCACCAGAAATTCCTGGATATCTCCACCTCTCCAGACCAGGTTTAGACAAGCTATAGCTGGCACTACCTGAATAGTCCAGCACACACATATATAGGGGGAGAGGAGATATGACTGGTTCTCCAGTCATGTGACCATGTGTCCAGTCTCCCATGTAACCAAGGGGTATTAACAACCTAGCCCAGCAGAGATTTAAAGATTTAAGGTTGGTAACCTGTCTAGGAGCTACAAGTCTTTGTGTCGACGCCCGAGTTTCCCTGTGCTGATTACAGCCATTAGTGAAGTTACAAGGAAGAGTGCCATAACCTAGAGAATCCACAGATCCTGAGGCCGCCATGACGGTCGGCGATGTTTGCAAAAGCCTCCTTGTGACATTGTGACAGTATTTCAGCGTCAGTATTGTCCAGCACTATAAATTATGGTGAGCAGCTAGGAGATGTGCGGCTGGTTTGGCTCTGCCTAAGCTGCATGGTAGAAAAAAATGACGGGTCAGCCAAGGAGATGTGGGTCAGCGTAGGACCAGCAATGGTAGTCCCGACAGCAGCTGTACGACAGTATAGATGACAAATAATGGTACGTTTAAGGTAATTATTGACATCAGTCTTAAGTGAATGAAAGTTGGCACTGATCCATGCCTGATTCATTTTGACGAGTGTAAAGTTTTCCACACTGTCGGATAACCTGGCCTGCTTGGGTGTGACAAAGCCACCAGCTGCGCTGAATTCCTTCTCTGACAGTATGCTGGAAGCTGGACATGAAAGTATTCCCCTTGCAAACTAAGCCAGTTCTTGCCATCTACTGACCCAAAATTCACCCACCCAAAAAAATTTACCATTTTGATAAAAATTAAGAATTCTGTTCAACAAAATTGCATTCATAGAATTTCAAGATTTTTTGTTTAAAATTTTTCAGCAATTTTGTCCCTTGTGCCCTGCCTTTTGTGCTGTGCAGGGGCCCAATCCAGCTCAGGGTACTACTAGGGAAAGTCACCCCAGATGCAGGCACAATAAAATTTAATTTCACCAAAAATGAAAAAGAAGGTGAAAATCATGAGATGTATTGAAAATCTGATGCACGAAACATGAAAATTTTGTTTTAGAAAAATTTTTTAATTTTGTGCTCAAATCTGGCAGGGATGACTTTTCTCAATGCATTATGGCGGCTAAGTATCTTCAATTGAGGTTGAGCGCACATGATCCTTTCGCAAAAGGCAGCATAATCCAGGTGGTCTGGCATCAATTGCGGTGATCTTGGGCACATGGGAGTTCAGGATCCCCACAAATGGACTATTGGACGCATGTGTGTTAGGCACACAAAAGAAAAAAAGGATACTTCTCTATAAGAGTTTTTTAAAAAAAAAACTCTGCCACATGCTTTTATAAAAATGTACAGGACAAAGCTAGGTTATTTCACATCCCAAAGCGAGCACCTACAAAAGGCTGCAGTAGCTCAATGCTTTGTGGACGGGTTTAATATCGAACGAAGTGTGCAAAAAAACTATTACAACATTGCACACTTTGTAAGGTAGACAATTGTGTTTACATTTCTGGTTTATGGAGGCTTTCTTTTGTCTTATTTTTTTTTATGCCTTGCCCATATCACATTGCAGGAAGCAAATTTTCTGTGACACACAATCCTTGGTTTTAAGGATTTTTGTTTTGCAGGAAAATTAGAACATCGAGGTATTAAACTGCCTTCCTTGTTTGCAGTGTGTGAAGAAGAATAAAAGAAGCCTTGTATTAAGGTGCAGTTACTGCAGTATATCTCAGATCAATCAATTCACAGTCACATTGACTATACAGGTCCAGAACCTCCATATATATCACATTGAGTCACTGTTACAGCAGCTCCGAGCACCTATATATCACACTGAGTGACTATATAGCTACAGCATCTTCCTATATATCACACTGAGTGACTATACAGCTACAGCATCTCCCTATTTATCACACTGAGTGATTATTCAGCTACAGCACCTCACTATATATCACACTGAGTAACTATACCGCTATAGTACCTCTCTATATATTAGACTGAGTCACTATACAGCTACAGAACCTTCCTACATATCACACTGAGTGACTATACAGCTACAGCACCACCTTATATATCACACTGAGTGATTATACAGCTACATCACCACCCTATATATCACACTGAGTGACTATACAGCTACAGCACCACCTTATATATCACACTGAGTGATTATACAGCTACATCACCACCCTATATATCACACTGAGTCACTATACAACTACAGCACCTCCATATATATCATTTCAATCTTTAGATTATTATTCACAGACTGAGATAACTATCACTCCTGCTTTCAATGTGCTTCAGCACTGCAGTAGTACACTACAATCAGATTAGGCCTTTTTCTATCCCTATGTTTAATCAGCCATGCGTTCTGACCTCTTATCCCTATGCTATAAAAGCATAAAATGGCTCTGCTTGTCCTGCACTCATCTTTTATACTGGCTGTAATATCCCTCCGATTAGCTGGGCTAGACAATGTGATGTGACAAATGCAAGGGATCCATTAGCCCGTTTTCTGTGGCTAGGTCTTGACATAGATTGTGACGTCATGATGTCACAGCATACGTTGCCTTATGCGGTCATGTGAGGTGACGCATGTCTTGATGTCAGCATATGCGTTTAAACACAGCTGGCGCTATATGTGCCTGTGAAGAGCAAAACAGAGACCCGAGCACATTATGGAATCGGAATGCAGTGAATAACAGGCGGAAAGCTGCGGCCGCACGGACAGGTGAGGGGCAAGTTGACTGATTTTTTTTTTCTATTGTTTTTCAACTCCTTCCTGGCCAAACGTTTATTATGCATTGGGGTTGTGATACCTCAGAGCATGATAGATGTTTTATTTTTTTAAAAGCAATTGAGGCACATTTGATTCACATGTAATAAATTCAATGTGATTTGATTTTGTCACCTGAGTCTGAGCAAATCTGCCGAATTAGAATTTTTGCAGTTTTGCGCATCTCTAGTAAAGTCATTAGAATCTCTCACCTCTCCAGTAAGATAGAAGAGGATCTCTAAGGTGAGGTGTAAAATCCTCTCTGCCATCTTGTCTCCGTCCTTATCCATTTTCGATGGCTCAAAGTTTAAAATTCTCGTATATAAAAAATCAGCAGAGAGGATCCTAAACTGTAGGAACCTAAAAGGATAAAAGGTAAAAAACAGTGTAAACTTTTCCCACCATCAGCATGTTATAAAAATGTAATTCATCCTGAACGCCAGATTGATTTTTCATGTACTTATTCCATTGGATACTCAGGTCCCAAAAACTTCATAAACACAGCGTTTAATCCAGAAATCTGTCATAAATAAAAGACAGTGTAAAAGGGAATTAATCGTCCATATTTGATATCACTGCAATCGTACTGACCCATAGAAAAAAAAAAAAGGAACACATTTTTTATACCGCAAGTGGATGGCATCAATTTAACCCCATTAATGACCTTGGACGCATTGGTAAGTCAAAGGTTGTCTTCCTTCATTTAGTGCGGGCTCGGGCTGTGAGCCCGCATCTTTCCCTGCACATGAAAGCTGATCTGATCAGCTGTCATGCACATCTCTGACAGCAGCATTTAAGAAGCGCCGGGCGGAAGCTCGTCACAAGACACACCCATTGCTGCCCCTGACATGTAATCGGGGGGCGCCGATGGGTTGTCATGACAGCCGAGGGTCTGCAGAAGACCCCTGTGCCTGTCATTGTAAATCTCCTATGAATGCCGGCGCATGGCCCGTGTTCATAGGAGATGATGATTTCTGCTACACATACCAGTGCCGAAGTCTTACTGTGTATAGCACAAGCGATCAGATGATCACAGCTTCAGGCCTCCTAAGGAGACTATTGAAGCCAGTAAAAAGTTTAAAAAAAATAAATAAATAAAGTTTAAAAAATATTTAAAAAATGTAAAAAACACAAGTTCATATCACCCCCCCTCCCCCCGTTTTGCCCCAGTGAAAATAAAACAAACAAAAAAATACACGTTTGGTATCGCGGTGTTCAGAAACGTCCGCTCTATCAAAATATAAAAACAATTAATCTGTTCGGTAAATGGTATAACGAGGAAAAAAATCAAAACGCCAGAATTACGTTTTTTTGGTCGCCGCAACATTGTAATAAATGCAATAATGGGTGATCAACACATCGTATCTACCCCAAAATGGTATCAATAAAAATGTCAGCTCGGCAGGCAAAAAATAAGCCCTCACCGGCCCCAGATTCAGAAAAGTGAGAACGCAACGGGTCTCGGAAAATGTCCAAAAAAAAATTTTCTTACAAATTTTGGATTTTTTTTTCACCACTTAAATAACAAAAGAACCTATACATGTTTGGTATCTGTGAACTCGTAATGACCTGGAGATTCAAAATGGCAGGTCAGTTTTAGCATTTAGTGAACGTGGTAAAAAAAAACAATTGGTGAATTGCACTTTTTGTTGCAATTTTTACCGCACTTGGAATTTTTTTTTTTCCCATTTTCCAGTACTTGATATGGTAAAACCAATGGTGTCATTCAAAAGTACAACTCATCCCGCAAAAAGCAAGCCCTGGTCATATTGATGAAAAAATAAAAAAGTTATGGCTCTGGGAAGAAGATGAGCAAAAAAGAAAACTTTTTTTTTCACTTTTTTACTGTATTTGACAGTTTCCTTAGGGGACTTCAAGCTGCGATTTGGCGATCGCTTGTTCTATACATAGTAGGGCATCAGTTCTGCTATGCATAGAGAAAATCACAATCTCCTATGAACGTCGGACACGGGCCAGTGTCCACAGGAGTATAGCAATCAGGGCCACCATCAGAGCATTACTGCCCTTACTGCTGTATAGGGCCAGGTGAGCAAATGGGGCCCCTCTCTTGTGCTTCAGCCCCAGAGTGTAACAAAGTGCTGTGCGCTGGGTCGCAGCCTTTGACGGCGAACACCTCGGCGCTGGGAGCTTTACCGGAGCTTCATGGCCGTCAAACCTGAATGGCTGCGCAGCTCCCTCCACCTTTTCCCGACTTCTGGTCAGGTGATGGTGTGTACGCGAGGGGGAGCGGGACAGGGGACTGCAAATGATGAAGTGAAGGGGGGGGCAGGGGACTGCAAATGATGAAGTGATGTTGGAAGATGGGGGGCAGGGGGAGAGCAAATAATGATGAATTTTGAGGGTGGGGAATTAAATGACGATGTATTGAGACAGTAAATGTTGATGAATTGAGGGTGGAGGAGAGTAAATGATGTATTGAATGTGGGGTAGAGCAGTTGATAATGAATAAAGGGTGGGGGTGGAAGAAAGAGAAGACATGACAATGAATTGGGGTGGAGGGGGCATGTAAATCTAATGAATCGGGGGAGCAGGATGCACAGAGTGGGGGCGTTGAGGATGCAGTGGCTGGTAATTAATTGGGGAAAAGAGTACAGGTGCTAATTAATTTATATATTAGTTGGGAAAGTGGCTATTTACAGTCAGTGGGGGCGCAGTGGTGGATTGCAATTTATATTTGGATTGGTGGGTTGCATAATAACTAATTATGTTAATGGTGGGTGCACGTCTGTATACAGCTGCGTAATGTAGAAGTTGGGGAATGTGCTATAGATAACTGTGTTATTTTATGCAGTGACGAGTCCTGGCTGGAAGAAGTGATGGCGGTCTGTGCTGGATGAAGGAGAAAAGCGAAGATGAAGGACTTCACCTAGTGACGTCACCGGTGAGTCAGTGTGTTATCTGTACACTGACACTATACACTGTATACTGTATACAGAGCTCCTGAGTATAATATCACCAGTGATCACTGTATTACCTGTACACTGACGCTATATACTGTATACACAATACACTTAGTATTGTGTTTTTTTATTAATGATTAGTATTGTAGTATTCATTCAGTATGTTGTGGTAATATGTGGTCTGGTCATGATGCGACTGTATTTGTCCCTTGTATGTGATATTATTCAGTTACTATGTGGTGGTAATATGTGGTCTGGTCATGGTGTGGCGGTATTCCTTGTATGTGGTAATATTCGGTCACTATGTGGTAGTAATATGTGATCTGGTCATGATGCGACTGTATTTGTCCCTTGTATGTGGTATTATTCGGTCACTATGTGGTGGTAATATGTGGTCTGGTCATGGTGTGGCGGTATTCCTTGTATGTGGTAATATTCAGTCACTATGTGGTAGTAATATGTGATCTGGTCATGGTGTGACGACATTTGTCCCTTGTATGTGGTATTATTGGTCATTTAAAAAAAAATGTGATGAATTCCATTAAAGGAAAAAAATAAAAATATACCTAAAAAGAGTATTGGCTATTATAAGAAATGTTTAATAGGTTAGAGTAGAGTAGGGCTTGGCCAGAAGAGCCTACCTTGTCCTGGAGGCGGCTTAAAAATTATTTTGGCCAAAACAAAAGCTGCTGGCTATGTATGTGATATGTAGTACAATGGGAACTGTTAATGCATGATTGGTGAGGACAGGGTGCAGAAGTGGAGTTATTCCAAGAGGGAGCGGTGGGACTGTGGAAAGTTCGAGGGATGGAGGCGGATTCTCAAGGGGGCCCAAAAATGTTGCAAGTATGGGGCCCTGACATTCCTGGTGGCAGCCCTGATTGTAATGACAGGCACGGGGGGTCTTCTGCAGACCGCTGGATGTCGTGACAACCCATCAATGCCCCGCAATCACGTCATGGGCACACGGATGGACATGATAAAAATGATTATTTTTTTATTTATTATACAATACAATACACTTTATTGATCCCGAGGGAAATTACAGTATCACATTACAGTATTATATATCCGCCATGGAGTGTTAAAGGGTTAAGGTTCAAAGCAGGCGGCTCGTGAAGGGGTTAATGGCCCCTGCACCCAGTGCTGGGTAATCTCCTCTTACCTCCGCTCCCTGCAGAGCTGCACAATAGATATATGGCTGTTCTGTGCTTCCAGGACCTGTGGTGAGTGGGAGGAGTCAGGGATCACATGACTCGGAGGCTCAGTGTGCTCTGCGCAGGACTGCTGTGCTGGGTGAGCTAAAGTTTATGTGTGGGGTCACGTGTGTATGTAGCAGAGCCGTGTGTGTACATTGTGACGTCGATAATAATCAGACCAAGTTATTAGTCATCAATGCAGAAATGGAGGTATTTCCAAAGGGTTCACTTACATTTAGTTGAACTCTTTTTTTAACCTCTTTATCCCCGGGCGATTTTTCAGTTTTTGCTTTTTTCCTCTTTTCCTCCCTTTCTTCCCAGAGCCATAACTTTTTTTACTTTTTCATCAATATGGCCGTACGAGGGCTTGTTTTTTGGGGGGACGAGTTGTACTTTTGAATGACACCAGTGATTTTACCATATAGTGCGCTGGAAAATGTGAAAAAAATTCCAAGTACAATGAAATTGCAAAAAGAGTGCAATTCCACAAACTGACCTGGCAAAATGATTATCTAGGTCACGAGTACACGGATAGGGGGGTGATTTGAACTTTTGTGTTTTGTTTTTTTTTATATAAATTTTTTTTTTTACTGTATTTAGTAATCCCTTCAGGGTATGTGGCCACGGTCAGGAGCCGCCTGCGGCCCCGATGCTGCGGAATAGCCACGCGGCTTCTGCCCTCATTTTAAGCAAATGAGCGGCATAATTTTTTATTTTTTTTTTTACTACATGCGGACTTTCTTACATAGTTACATAGTTTATAAGGCCGAAAAAAGACGCGTCCATCCAGTTCAGCCTATTTCTTGTGCACTGCAGCTATTCCGCAGCGTTGATCCAGGGGAAGGCAAAAAAAAAACATGCGGTATAGGCCAATTTACATCATTGAGGAAAAATTCACTTCCCGACACCAATCTGGCAGTCAGATTAAATCCCTGGATTAATTAACTAAGCATAAAATGTAATTTTATTTTTCTCAAGAAAGGCGTCCAGGCCTCTCTTGAACTCATTAAGTGAGTTGGACATCACCACTTCCTCTCCCAGAGAGTTCCAGAGTCTCACGGCTCTGACCGTAAAGAATCCCCTTCTATGCTGGTGCAGGAACCTCCTTTCCTCCTGACACATAGTGTGCCCCCTCGTCTTTGTCACCATCCTTGGTATAAACAGGTCATGGGAGAGATCTCTGTACTGCCCCCTGATGTATTTAATTCTTAATAGATGTTAATCTATGGGGAAAGTCCATTAGTGGACACCCAAGAGAAATTAACATGCTATGGGTCTGAAAGACGAGCCGCATGTCCGTGTCTGCAGGTGCCCAGATACGCACAGTGGACATGGGATTTCTAGATTAGTTTTCACTTTTAATACCCATTTTTCAGCTATATTAAGTATAGTGAAACAAAATATAGACATTCAGAGAGAAGATTCTATAATGGATTCAATACTAAAACATGGAATCAGAGTAGTACCCCGTAAAACTCCTACAATTGGAAATAAATTATCCCACCAGTTTATATAAGGCAACTCCTAAAACAACCACCGGTACATGGTTATCAACCAGTGGTTTTCACAAATGTGGTCTTCAAAACTGTAGATCGTGTCCTTTTGTATCTAGAAAAAAAACACTTTTGCGGATAAAAATAATTCTAAAACATATTCAATCAAGGTTTTTTTTTAAATTGCAATACAGACTATGTTTTCTATATAATTGAATGTACTATCTGCAATTTAAAATACACTGCTCATAAAAATAAAGGGAACACTTAAACAACAGAATATAACTCCAAGTGAATCAAACTTCTGTGAAATCAAACTGTCCACTTAGGAAGCAACACTGATTGACAATCAATTTCACATGCTGTTGTGCAAATGGAATAGACAATAGATGGAAATTATTGGCAATTATCAATACACCCTCAATAAAGGAGTGGTTCTGCAGGTGGGGACCACAGACCACATCTCAGTACCAATGCTTTCTGGCTGATGTTTTGGTCACTTTTGAATGTTGGTTGTGCTTTCACACTCGTGATAGCATGAGACGGACTCTACAACCCACAGAAGTTGCTCAGGTAGTGCAGCTCATCCAGGATGGCACATCAATGTGAGCTGTGGCAAGAAGGTTTGCTGTGTCTGTCAGCGTAGTGTCCAGAGGCGTGGAGGGAAAGAACCCAGCAGCAGGACCGCTACCTCCGCCTTTATGCAAGGAGGAACAGGAGGAGCACTGCCAGAGCCCTGCAAAATGACCTCCAGCAGGCCACAAATGTGCATGTGTCTGCACAAACGGTTAGAAACCGACTCCGTGAGGGTGGTATGAGGGCCCGACATCCACAGATGGGGGTTGTGCTCACAGCCCAACACCGTGCAGGACGCTTGGCATTTGCCACAGAACACCAGGATTGGCTAAGTCGTCTCTGGCGCCCTGTGCTCTTCACAGATGAAAGCAGGTTCACACTGAGCACATGTGACAGACGTGACAGAGTCTGGAGACGCCGTGGAGAGCGATCTGCTGCCTGCAACATCCTTCAGCATGACTGGTTTGGCAGTGGGTCAGTAATGGTGTGGGGTGGCATTTCTTTGGAGGGCCGCACAGCCCTCCATGTGCTCGCCAGAGGTAGCCTGACTGCCTTTCCACTTTCATTTTGGGGGTTGCTCCAAATCCAGGCCTCCATTGGTTAATAAATGTGATTTCCATTGATGATTTTTGTGTGATTTTGTTGTCAGCTCATTCAACTTTGTACAGAACAAAGTATTCAATGAGAATATTTCATTCATTCAGATCTAGGATGTGGTATTTCAGTCTTCCCTTTATTTTTTTGAGCAGTGTATATTGGCTCTACTACCAGGAAATTTAAAAGAAGACTGAGGGAACATCTATATGACATTTCATATCAATCAAATCGTAGTATGTTTAGTGCTTCTAGACATTTTATTAATTGTCATAATAGATGATGTACAAAAGGCTTTTCAGCTTATGCCATAGAACATATATCTTGACATATTCGCAGTGGAAACAGACAGAAAACACTCCGAAATAGAGAGGCGTATTGGATCTTTGCTATAGATACAAGGATTCCCTCAGGCTTGAAGTATAGAAGGGAATTCATGTTACATTATTAACTTGGTGTCTCATTTTTATTGATTTGATGTTGTATCAATTGTTTTTGCTTGTATATTCACTGCCGTCCCTTCACCAAGCGACAGGAGCGCATGACATTACTGCCATGCGCCCCCAGTCACGCGCACGCCGACATCACCTGCTGGCCACTGATTGACCGGCAGCATTTATTGCCGCGCACGGACCCAACGGATCCCTGCACCTTAATACAATTCAGCTCAATGTGCGTCCAAGGAAGCACATCCAGTTGAAGGTTGCACTGGAGTTGGCAGGTTCCTCACCCGCATGGGCCCGGTTGCAACCTCTGCTACCGTGGTCATTACGCTCCGGTTACCAGACCCTTTCTTTACATTCCTGACATATGGCCCTTTCTTCCCAGTGTATAAGTCTAGTCTTGGGTGTGGTTCCTTAGAAGACACCCACAGAGAGGAGTTGAAGACCATGTCCAGTTGGTCTTAAAATTAGATTTACATTAGATTTATGGGGCCATATTTCAGGAACCGAGAAGAGGAAAACAAAAAAGTAATGGCAACTTTAGGAGAACAACGGCATTTACACCACGCAAAAAAATACATATTTTTGGTCAGCTAAATAAATATCAAAGACTGACAGTCACTTCCAAACAGAGACCAGGTGTGAACAGGTACATACTAAGAGCAGCCACCTCCATACATAACTAACAAATACAGCAGCACTCTGTAGTGCTGTAGCTTGCAGACATGAAATATATGAAATTGTAACTGCATTACTGCTCTATAAAATAGGAAAAAACGAATACTTGCTGCCTAAATTGGCCAATTCATGTGTGCCGAGCAGTCAACGACAAGGCTGGGAACCTTACCTAGCGTGATTCCTATCCTGGGCTGATCGCCTACATTTATAAGGGCACACATGAATGGGCCAAGATGCGCTAAGTATCTTTGTTTTTTCCAATTTTTAGAGCAGTAATGCATTTTCATATATTTCATGTTTGCATACTATAGCGCTACAGAGTGCAACTTTATTTGTTAGGTATATTTTTGGTCAGAGACAGATATAAAATGTTTTATCTTGCCTTCTACTTTCATAAGCAGTCTTCCAAATATCTGCACTAAATCCACATCCTTGCATCCACATTAGTCAATGACAAGGGTCATATACAGGGTGGGCCATTTATATGGATACACCTAACTAAAATGGGAATGGTTGGTGATATCAACTTCCTGTGTGTGGCCCATTAGCATATGGGAGGGGGAAAACTTTTCCAGATGGGTGGTGACCATGGCGGCCATTTTGAAGTCGGCCATTTTGGATACAACTTTATTTTTTTTCAATGGGAAGAGGGTCACGTGACACATCAAACTTATTGGGAATTTCAGAAGAAAAACAATGGTGTGCTTGGTTTTAACGTAACTTTATTTCCACGTTTAAAAGGCGTCTCTCCTTGAGAACTTTGATGTTCAACAACCCTTCTGAATATTTCATTTTCCTTAACAAGTTGTGGGGCATGAGATGATAGAACTTTACTGTGAGGGACTGAGGCTTTATTTCGGAAAATTGACACACTCTTCATATATATCTTGTGTTACACCAGACTCCTCTTCTTTAAAATCTGAATTTATAAGATGTTCCTCCAAGGTCCTGGTGAAGTCATCTGCTAAGAATAAAAATATATCAGTTTTGAATACTATAACCGTATTCTCTTAAGGTCATTTTTTTACTTCATATTTTGACACATCTGAAGTCATTTCTGCCCCTACTTCTTTCACTTTTTGAAATGTACCATATAATAGAGTTGTGATAACAAATACTGTGTCCTTGTTTTCAAACCTAGGGAAGAAATTGATCATATGTAGTATATTTAGTTTTTATTTCTCGTCTTGCCCAGCAAGCTTCAAGTGGGGCAAGACAAGAACGCATGTAGCGATGCCCAAATATTTGAGCAGCCGCGGTCACATAAAGGTGACCGTGGGAAAGTTCAATTTCTGGGATTTTACAGAAATATCACATATAATCTTTGTAGTTATATATATATATATATATATATATATATATATATATATATATATCGTTGTTGATTCACAGGTTTATTGTGGATTATGATCCATGTTTTTACATACATAACCCTTTTCGAGTTCCAGCAAGGCAAATGTCCAACAGTTAAGTTATTTATTGCCTAACAGCGTCTATGTCATCCTTCACGGCATTGGTCCTGTGCATTTTTTTTCTCTTGAATCTATGATGTTTATTTGTCATCTTGTATCATGATATGTACAGTATGTTTTCTCTTCGTTGTTGTTTTTTCCCGCACTTTTACCTATTTAATTTGATCTTGTCTTAAGCTGTATATCTTTGGCCTGATAACTGTGTCAATATGACGCTAAAACGTGTAACCTGTTAAACTTTAATTATAACAAATAGTTCATATATTCTGCACTCTTGAAGCACTGGATACAACTATAGGAAATGCATAAAAGGAATGAATTCACCCTTTACGTATAGATAATTATAGGACGTAGTCCTGTCTATTACCTGGTGATGTGCGGAGCTGGAGAGCCTCCATCATGACGTCCTTGTACCAATCCTTGTGTTCTTCTAGATACTCCCACTCCTCCATGGAGAAGTAGACGGTGACGTCCTGACACCTTATAGGAACCTGACACATACAATGATACCGTCATCCCTCGATCACTTTATAACATCACTGTATAATGTCCCAGCATTCCCAGCAGTGTCACCTCTCCAGTCAGCAGCTCAATCATCTTGTAGGTCAGTTCTAGGATCTTCTGGTCATTGATGTCCTCATGTGTCTGGGGGTGCGGTGGAGGCTCCGTGATTGGGCTCAGGGTTCCTTCCCCTTCAGACACAGGGGCCTGACAGCGGTCACCAGAAGTCTTCTTCACTACCATGTAATCCTGTTTATGGAGAGACACAGTAATAAATTCCAGTACAGACATTTCCAGAGTCCTCACCTCTCTGGTCATATCATCTGTTATTACCATAGCTGATGTAATGTGACGTCATCAAAGTCTCTCATCTCTCCTGTAAGCCGGAAGAGGATCTCTAGGGTGAGATTTGGTATACTTTCTGCTAGCTTATCTTTGTTCATCCTTGACGGGTTAGTCAGCAAATTTCTCTTACATATAAAAGGTATCAACTGAAAAGAGTATGTATTTTAGGGACCTGAAAGGATAGAAATTGAGCAAAGGTAAGATAATGAGAAATCCCATGTAAAAGAAAAATTACTGGAGATTGTGTAATCTGACAATTTTCCATCAATGTACAACACGATACAATTATGGACTTCATAAATATGGCATTTACTCCAGGAATCTACAGGTTCATAGCATCTTGAAGCTGTGCAACGCCAGCACTAAAAGCCTGGCTGCCGGGAGGAAATTAAAGAGGACCTATCTGCAGGATTTTGCTGAGTAAACTACAGGCATTGTCATATTGGGGCTGTGGCACTGATTAAAATGATACCTGAGGTGAAGAAATCCATTGTGTGCTTCTTGTGTAGTCAATGTTTGCCATTCTGAGTTAATGAGATTCTCGTGCTTCGGAGCGGGACTGTAGGCAGGGTCTTATCCTGGTGCTCTAGGCCAGATCAGCAAGAAAAGACCTGACCACAGGCTGCCCCGAAGCACAAGTATGTTCCTCATGATAGAGACAGCCAGACAGATAGAGAGACAGCCAGAGAGGGACTTTGATTGCACTTTGGTTAAAAGAGGACAATGAGGACTGCATCTGACTTGTCTATTTTGACCTTCCGAAGGACCGAGTGAAAGAGAAGGGAAGACAAAGATCATGTTCCATTGAAGACAGAAGGCATCTATGGTGAAGGGGTGATCTGTCTTGTAGAGAAAGCACAATGGGGGGGAGTTTCGTGTTTTCTTTGTTCACCATCAAAACTAATTGTGAAGTTCCCATGTGACTGACGATTTAGCGAAACACTCTGTGGTTCATTTCTCATTTTCTTGGTGTTAGTATAGTTCTTCTGAGGCAGATTGCATAGAAATTTCACACCCTTTTGAAGATGATTGCAGGAAATTTGACAGTACTTTTCAGTTAAAATCATGATCTTCTTGCACAAAGCTAACAGGGATGGGCTTTAACGCCAGAAACGCAGCTTTTATTTCCCTCACAACAGGAGAAAAAAAAGTCTCTCTGCTTCTCCAAATTCTCTAAACCCAAAGTTGGTCTAAGTGGTCACCCCAGCCTGAGGATGAGGCATCGGTCATCTGTAGTTTTGGATGCACAGAAGTAAGAGACCTATGAAGAGTGAAGTTCTTCTCCGTTCCAGAAGGAGTCTTGTTCTAGAGAGTATGTTCTCTTGAAGCTGTCTTAAATAAGTATGTTATGAGAACTGCTTCTATCAGAGTTCTCATAGCAGACTTGATCGAAATTGGAGTAGATCGCACAAGCCTAGACATTTTTTATTTGATCTAGATTATTCTCTGATGAAGAGAAGACATCATCCTAGAGTCTGAGTCCAGAATAAAACCTAGGAACGGAAACCTCTTTGTGGGAGAAAAGCTGGAAAAAATCCAGTCGATCTAGAAACCTAAAGTCTTGAAGCAGCCTTTAAAGTCTATGTGTTTCATTAGAAGGTCTCTTGAATCTCTAAAACTAGCCATCCACGAAAGAAGCTAATTGAACTTCTTTTAAATTATTATTATTATTTATTATTATAGCGCTATTTATTCCATGGCGCTTTACATGTGAAAAAGGGGGTATAATACAAGAACAATTTCAATAATCTTGAACACAATGTGACAGCGACTGGTACAGGCGGAGCGAGGACCCTGCCCGCGAGGGCTCACAATCTACGAGGGATGGGTGAGGATACAGTAGGTGAGGGTAGAGCTGGTCGTGCAGCGGTATGGTGGAGCGGTGGTTACTGCAGGTTGTAGGCTTGTCGGAAGAGGTGGGTCTTCAGGTTCCTTTTGAAGGTTTCCACGGTAGGCGAGAGTCTGATACGTTGGGGTAGAGAGTTCCAGAGTAGGGCGGAAGCACGGGAGAAATCTTGTATACGGTTGTGGGAGGAGGAGATAAGAGGGGAGTAGAGCAGGAGATCTTGTGAGGATCGGAGGTTGCGTGCAGGTATGTAACGGGAGACTAGGTCGGAGATATATGGAGGAGACAGGTTGTGAATGGCTTTGTATGTCATGGTTAGGGTTTTGAACTGGAGTCTCTGAGCAATGGGGAGCCAGTGAAGAGATTGACAGAGAGGAGAGGCCGGGGAATAGCGGGGGGACAGGTGGATTAGTCGAGCAGCAGAGTTTATGATAGATTGGAGGGGTGCGAGAGTGTTAGAGGGGAGGCCACAGAGCAGGAGGTTGCAGTAGTCAAGGCGGGAGATGATGAGGGCGTGCACTAGTGTTTTTGCAGATTCATGGTTTAGGAATGTGCGGATCCGGGAGATATTTTTAAGTTGGAGTCGGCAGGAAGTGGAAAGGGCTTGGATATGTGGTTTGAAGGAGAGTTCCGAGTCCAGGGTTACCCCGAGGCAGCGAGCTTGAGGGACTGGGGAGAGTGGGCAGCCATTGACTATGATGGATAGGTCAGTTGGGAGGGTTGAATGAGATGGCGGAAAGATGATGAATTCTGTTTTGTCCATGTTAAGTTTTAGAAATCTAGCAGAGAAGAAGGAGGAAATAGCAGACAGACATTGTGGGATTTTGGTTAATACGGAGGTGATATCGGGTCCAGAGAGGTAGATCTGTGTGTCATCAGCATAGAGGTGATAATGAAAGCCATGAGACTCTATGAGCTGTCCCAGGCCTAAGGTGTAGATGGAGAAGAGCAGGGGTCCTAGAACTGAACCTTGGGGGACACCGACAGATAGGGGGTGAGATGAAGAGGTGGTGTGTGAGTGGGAGACACTGAATGTCCGGTCTGTTAGGTATGAGGAGATCCAGGATAGGGCCAAGTCTGTGATGCCGAGAGATGAGAGAGTCTGTAGTAAGAGGGAATGGTCCACTGTGTCAAAGGCAGATGACAGGTCTAGGAGGAGGAGGACAGAGTAGTGTCGCTTAGATTTGGCGGTTAGTAGGTCGTTTGTGACTTTAGTCAGTGCAGTTTCAGTAGAATGGTGCGGTCGGAAACCAGATTGTAGGCGGTCAAAAAGGGAGCAGGAGGAGAGGTGGGAGGACAGTTCAGAATGGACATGTTGTTCCAGTAGTTTTGAGGCATAGGGGAGAAGTGATATGGGGCGATAGCTAGACACAGAGGATGGGTCAAGGGAGGGCTTTTTGAGGATGGGTGTGATTGAGGCATGTTTGAAACATGAGGGGAAGACACCAGTTGTTAGTGACAGGTTGAAGAGGTGGGCTAGGGCTGGGATGAAGATAGTGGTAAGGTTTGGGATGAGGTGGGACGGGATTGGGTCAAGTTTACAGGTGGTGAGGTGTGATTTGGAGAGTAAGGAGGAAAGTTGATCTTCAGAAATGGTGGAGAATGTAGTTTTGGAGGAGGAGGGTTGAGTAGGTGTGGGGAGGGGCTGTGGGGGCTTTAGGCAAAAGCTTTGTCTGATGGTGTCAATCTTCTGCTTGAAGAATGAGGCAAAGTCTTCGGCTGAAATAAGAGGAGAGGGAGGAGGCACTGGGGGACGGAGGAGAGAATTGAAGGTGTTGAATAGTTGTTTGGGGTTGTGGGACAGGGAGGATATGAGAGATGTGAAGTATGTTTGTTTTGCTGCAGTGAGTGTGGACTTGAAGGTAGTGAGGGACTGTTTGAATGCGATGAAGTGCTCATGGGAGTGGGACCTTTTCCATCTACGTTCAGCAGCCCTGGAGGCCCGTCGCAGTTCTTTAGTTAGGCTGGTGTGCCAGGGTTGTCTGTTGATTGTGCGAGTCTTGGTATGCATGAGGGGGGCGACCGAATCGAGAGCTGCAGCTGTTGTGGTGTTGTACAAAGTGGCAGCAGCATCTGCATCATGTAAGGAACTAATGTCTGTAAGAGGGAGGAGGGATTCAGAGAGAGAGTGTAGGTCAAGGTGTTTGAGATTTCTACGAGGGTATTCAAGTTTGTGGAGTGGGGATTGTTGCCCCGGGGAGGAGAGAGAAGAGAATGTGAGTAGGTTGTGGTCAGAGAGAGGGAGAGGTGAGTTAGAGAGGTTAGATAGGGAACAGAGGCGGGTGAAGATGAGGTCCAGCGTGTGGCCGTCTTTGTGGGTGGGTGTGGAAGACCACTGGGTAAGACCAAAGGAGGAAGTGAGGGATAGAAGCTTAGAGGCAGCTGAGAGGGAAGTATCAATGGGGATGTTAAAGTCGCCCATGAGGATAGTGGGGATGTCAACAGAGAGGAAATGAAGTAGCCAGGTGGTGAAGTGGTCAAAGAAAGTGGTGGCTGATCCTGGGGGGCGGTAGATGACAGCCAGTTGGAGGTTGGAGGGGGAGTAGATGCGCACACAGTGCACCTCAAAAGACGGGAGAGTAATTGCGGGCGGCAGTGGGATCTGGGTGAAGGAGCAGTTTTCTGAGAGGAGGAAACCTATTCCTCCACCGTGCTTGCCGTTGGGGCGGGGGGTATGGGAGAGGTGGAATCCGCCATACGAAAGTGCAGCAGGAGAGGCTGTGTCGGAGGGGGTGAGCCAGGTTTCAGTGATTCCGAGGAAGGAAAGCTTGTTAGTGATGAAGAGATCGTGAATGTAGGAAAGTTTATTGCAGACAGAGCGAGCGTTCCATAGAGCTCCTGTTAGTGGAACTGGGGAAGCGGGGGCTAGGCGGATGGGTGTAAGGTTAGAAGGGTTACGAGAGTTTGGGATAGATCGGGGGTAGGAGGTGGAAGTGAATGTAGGGATGTGGTGAGGAGGGCCAGGATTTGGAGAGATGTCGCCGGCAGTAAGGAGGAGCAGAGAAAGCGTTATTAGGTGGGAGCAGGAGAGGGCATGAGGTGGCTGTCTGTGTTTGGAGACAAAGGATTGTATGTTGTGGAATAGCTCTGAGGAAGAGGTGAGATGGGTGGGGAGAATGGAGGGAGAGATGAAGAGTTCCTTTCCCGGTGTAGGGATTAGGGGTGGTTGAAAGAAGTGAAGGATTAAGGGGGTGAGAATGAAAACAAAAACAATCATTGTTTACTGTGACTTAGTATCCAGGTACCTTCAGTTCACTTCAGGTTCAATTCAGGATTAATTCAAATTTCAGGCACTTCAGCTCATGGACACTTAAGCTGAGGGACACAGACTTTAGCACAGAAGCTAGGAGAACCCAGATTTTTGTAAACTCCCTTGTAGAGGATGTGAGATTGTAGATGATAAAGCTGTGATTCTAAATGCTTTGCTATAATAGATATTTTATGTTTTATCTTTGAACCAGTATATGAAGATATGCATCTGCCAGATCTATCTTGGCTATATAATCGTACTGTTAAAGAACCGACACCTCTGACTTGATGGACTTCAACTTTAATGATGTTTTCTTCAAGAACTGATTCAGAAAATTCAGGTTTATGTTAAGTCACCATTTGTTGTCTGGCTCTGGAACTGTGAAGAATAGATGCCTTTGCTTTGTTCATCTATAGGAACAGGCTTTAATGAGCATTTCTGAATGAACTCCAAGGCTAGGTTTGAACATGAGGCCATTTACAGGAATTTTTATAAATATGCTTTCAAGAGAAAGATTAAACTTCATTGCTCATCCCTTTGTTAGAGGAAAGAACCTAAGTATTTGATGTGACATTTGGCCAAAGATGTGAAAAATCTGGCAATCTTGCATCTATTGAAGTAAGGGTATCCTTGGTTTGAAAATTCTGGGCACATGTAGCGTTTTTGATGCGTTTTTGCAGCGGTTTTTCCGCGTGGAAATGCATCAAAAACGCTTGGTAGCTTGCCTTCTAATGCAATTGCAATCCTGATGTGCTGTGGATTACCATTGTGTTTTAAAACACAGCATGTCCTTTCTATGCAGCGTTTCTGCAGCGTTTCCCGCCCATTGACTTTAATTGAACTGCAGCAAATCCGCAAGTATAAATATTATACCTGCGGATTTGCTGCGGTTCAATTAAAGTCAATGGGCCGCGGAAAAGCTGCAAAAACCCTGCGAGTGCTATCTGGGTCGGCCACTTGCAAGTGGCCACTTTAAGTAGCTTTTCTCATGATTGCATACACCTGGCTATGAAGTTCAAAGCCAAAAAAAAGTGCTTTAGTAAGTCAGTAAAAAGTAGGTAGGAGTATTTAAAACAAGAAAATGATAAGGGTGCCCATACTTATGCACCTGTCAAATTTTGTTTGAATGCAGATTGCACATTTTCTGTTAGTACAATAAACCTCATTTCAAGGCAGAAACATTACTGTGTCCAACAGTTATTACATATATCAAACTGAAATAGCTGTTGCAAAAACACCAATTTTTATAAAACATTAAGCTTAAGATTAATAGGGGTGCCCAAACTTTTTCATATAACTGTATGGTTGTTTTTTATTTTTATTTTTTTCGGGGACTGAGCGTATAATAAACTTATTAAAACCGTGTGTCATTTTATTTCATTAAAATACTTTATTCTGGCCATGTCTTTTATTGAAAAAGCATCGTTATCTTTACTACGCAGTTAGTAATGGGGGCGTCATATAGACGCCCTCCATTACTAACCTGGGCTTCACGTCAGCCACCAATACAAGGCTGACATGAACCCCAACCCCATTACCTCACTCGCCACCGCTACAGGGCAGCGGGAAGAGCGGAGGCTAAGCCCCTGATTTGGCGCATCTTATGTATGCGCCATTTCTGGGACTGGTGAGGGGTGATATTATTAGCCGTGGAGTGGGCTAGTATCCATGGCCTTTTCCCTGGCTATTAATATCAGCCTGCAGCTGTCTGTTTAGCCTTTTCTGGTTAGATTTTATAAGGGGACCCTATGTCCATTTTTTTCTGGGGTCCCCCTGTAATCTAGCCAGTAAAGGCTAAACAAACAGCTGTGGACCGATATTAATGCACAGGGAACATTGTTGGCTAATGGCCCCTTCCCTGGCTACTAATATCACCCCCCAGTGGTCGGCTTTCCCTCTGCTGGTTATGAAAATGACATGGGAGCCCACGCCATTTTTTTTTTTTTTAATTTTAGTCTCTGTGCCCACGATCCGCTGTTTTGCTGCGTCCAAAACATTGCATTACATTCTATTGAATGCAGGTAAATCCGCATTTGTTTACTGAACCATGCAGATTTATCACATTCAATACTTTCTAGTGTTCAAATTTCTGTTGCACAGAGTAGAGACTCCGCAAGAGAATTTGACATGCTGCGGTCCTGAAAGACGCGACGTATGTCAGTGTCCACGGGTGATTCGCAGCCTTTGATGCCCGCATAGTGGACATGGGATTTTTAGAAATCCCATCCACTATGCTGTAACATCTGGACGCTGCAGGTTTGACACTGTATAAACACGCAGCGTCAAACCTGCATCGGCTCCTGATTGTGGCCACGTACCTAAACTCACCCATACCATGTCAATTTCTGTAGCGGATACGCTAGTCTCCGCTGCAGATTTTGACCGATTAAAGTGTCATTATATGCGGTGGATTCACATGTACCGACAACAAAAGTGCGGCATTAGAACACAACGTTTTGGATGCAGCAAAAATACGCTGCATCCAAAGCGCTGTTTGTTGCTGTTCGTGGGGACATAGCGGCTAACAAAACATCTGTGAGCTGTTAATAATAGCCAGGGACCATGTTTGCCTAATAGCATCTTCCTAGGCTAAAAATAGCAGCTCACAGCTGCCTCAGAAATTACATGAATGGATTTACTAATGAAGATTGGGTGAATGGGATTAGCTGACACCTAGCTCTTTTGTTTGGCGATGACAAGGTGTCAGTCAGACCCTTTCATTACTTAACCTAATTAAAGTAAAGTAAAGAATTTAATAAACACACACTTTATTTGAAATACAACAGACACATTCTTAAATTAACCAATACACTAACCCCAGCTCTGATGTTAATCCAAGGGTTAAGGCAGTGTCCCAAGTCCTTTTTCAAATAACTTTATTTAGCTCCAAAAAGCATTCATTGATATACAAAAATGCATTGAAAACGCTTCAAAAAACGAGTCAAAATCGCGGCAAAACCACACTTTTTTCCGCAACGTTTTTCCTGCCAAGGAGATGCAGAAACGTTGCAGAAATTTCAGCTTCAAATCCTGAACGTGCGCACATGCCCTTACACTGTTTGAAGGCGGCTTATGCGGCTCCTCCACTTGCTTTGGACTTCTTACACTGGGAGTCAATGGACCTTTCCTCATAAAGTGGTGCACCAAAAATACATGTGCATACCAAAGGAGTATAAGGTTATGTTCACACATTGTCTTTTTGCTGCGTTTTTTATGCAAATTTTAAGCTGTGTTTTACAGAACCAGCAAAGGCTAGGATATTTCAGAAATCTCATGCACACATTGATTTTTTTTGTGACTGATTTGGAACGTCAAGTCACTTTATTCAGCGTTTTTGCAGCGTTTTTTCACACATAGAAAACAATGGGTAAGTGCAAAAACACAGCAAAATCCCGGGGAAGTTTAATCATGTTTTTTTTTTCTGCACTAAAGTTTATCAGCATGCACAATAGACAAATGAACCTGACAAAAACATGTAGCAAAACCTGCTTTTTGTAAGCAGCTTCTTTACTGCCAAGAGAGCAAATTTTGCCTGCAGAAAAAAAACGCAATGTGTGAACATAGTCTAAAGGTCACGCCCATATCACTAAAAGCCCGAGGCTGCTGGGAGGAATAAAGTTAAAGGGATCCAGTCAGCAAGATTTTGCTACAGGCATTGTCATGTTGGAGCTGTTGCACTGAGTGCAATCACAATGCGCTGAGCTTTGACTGAAACCGTGATAGTCATACCCCTATAACTAAAAGTTAATTTCTTAATTGGGCGGAGTTCGCTCAGATCACGCTGGACCAAATCTGCCAACGAGCCTTGTGGGTCTCATCGAACACTTTCTCTAACTGCTACAAGCTGGATATGTTCTCTACTGTTTCAACTTTTGGAGTTTGTTTGCTTTCAAGTGCTGTAGAATTTATTCCACCCATCTCTTTTACTACACTGGACAATCCCTTTATCATCTCTCCACAGGATGGATGACAACTTATTGATCAATGGGAGCCCGACCAAGAGGACCCGCACGAACGTCAGAAAGGAAGAATTTTTATCACAATTATAGAATGGAATAACCAATTCTCAACCACCACTTCATTCACTTTCAACGGGTCCGCCAGAAAAAAAACTAGCACAGCACTCATCAGCCCCGTTGGGGAATGTATGGAGCAGCGCACTGCCGCTTCATTTTAACAGGGATGAAAGTTCCCTGTTCTGCCTATCAGTGCAGGTTCCAGAAGTTGAAACTTCACCAACCAATAAGTTATCACCTATCCTGTGGGTTGGTGATACCTAAATTTCACCATACAATTCCTTTAAATCTCGTCATTGGTGCCCTAGAAAGAATAGAAAGTTCTAAATTCTGCTCACCAAGAATTTATTTTCCTTGAAGTCCGCAGGTAGAACTATTATATTGGCATCCAATAAATTTTGTTTACTGTATAAAAAACACCTGTCCATTGACCAGGGACGGACACAGACTGCAGAGGGCCCCTGTGCAAGAAATATTTCTGGGCCCCCCCACACCTTCATAATGCAACAATGTTATATAAACATATAGATTGTTATATTTATTACTAGTTTAGAACACAATTATAAAATCGAAACAATAAATGGGGGATCACTGCCAACGTCATGATAATCGACAGGGGGTTATCAAAGAAGAAGCCACTGAATCGCTCGCAGGAGCCATCTGTGATCGCTGTGAGCAGAGATCGGCATTAAAATGAATATAGTTCTTTAAAGTATACCAGTAATTTTATTTAGTATTAACAATTTTTTTATTAAATATACAATAGGCACCGCAAATAGTTAGTGATCGGTGGGCGTCTCAGTCCTGAGACTCCCACCAATTGCTCAAAACACCGCTCTGAAGTACTCTGCTCTTTTAAGCAGCACACACATAGAACAGTGCATGGGGTGATCCTATGGGTCCACACACTGTGTACAGTCATGGCCAAAAGTTTTGAGAATGACACCAAAATTATATTTTCCCATGATCTGCTGGCCTCTGGTTTTTATTAGTGTTTGTCTGATGTTTATATCACATACAGAAATATAATTGCAATCATATTATGAGTACCAATAGGTTATATTGACAGTTAGAATGAGTTAATGCAGCAAGTCAATATTTGCAGTGTTGCCCCTTCTTCTTCAAGACCTCTGTAATTCTCCCTGGCATGCTCTCAATCAACTTTTAGACCAAATCCTGACTGATAGCAGTCCATTCTTGCATAATCAATGCTTGCATTTTGCCAGAATTTGTTGGTTTTTGTTTGTCCACCCGTCTCTTGATGATTGACCACAAGTTCTCAATGGGATTAAGATCTGGGGAGTTTCCAGGCCATGGACCCAAAATCTCTATGTTTTGTTCCATGAGCCATTTAGTTATCACCTTTGCTTTATGGCAAGGTGCTCCATCATGCTGGAAAAGGCATTGTTGGGCGCCAAACTGCTCTTGGACGGTTGGGAGAAGTTGCTCTTGGAGGACATTCTGGTACCATTCTTTATTCATGGCTGTGTTTTTAGGCAAGACTGTGAGTGAGCCGATTCCCTTGGCTGAGAAGCAACCCCACACATGAATGGTTTCAGGATGCTTTACAGTTGGCATGAGACAAGACTGCTGGTAGAGCTCACCTCTTCTTCTCCGAATAAGCTGTTTTCCAGATGTCCCAAACAATCGAAAAAGGGATTCATCAGAGAAAATGACTTTGCCCCAGTCCTCAGCAGTCCACTCCCTGTACCTTTTGCAGAATATCAGTCGGTCCCTGATGTTTTTTCTGGAGAGAAGTGGCTTCTTTGCTGCCCTCCTTGAAACCAGCCCTTGCTCAAAGAGTCTCCGCCTCACAGTGCGTGCAGAAGCACTCACACCAGCCTGCTGCCATTCCTGAGCAAGCTCGGCACTGCTGGTAGTCCGATCCCGCAGCTGAAACAGTTTTAAGATACAGTCCTGGCGCTTGCTGGTCTTTCTTGGGCGCCCTGGAGCCTTTTTGACAACAATGGAAGCTCTCTCCTTGAAGTTCTTGATGATGCGATAGATTGTTGACTGAGGTGCAATCTTTGTAGCTGCGATACTCTTCCCTGTTAGGCCATTTTTGTGCAGTGCAATGATGGCTGCACGTGTTTCTTTAGAGATAACCATGGTTAACTGAAGAGAAACAATGATACCAAGAACCAGCCTCCTTTTAAAGTGTCCAGTGATGTCATTCTTACTTAATCATGACTGATTGATCGCCAGCCCTGTCCTCATCAACACCCACACCTGTGTTAATGGATCAATCACTAAAACGATGTTAGCTGCTCCTTTTAAGGCAGGACTGCAATGATGTTGAAATGTGTTTTGGGGGTTAAAGTTCATTTTCTGGGCAAATATTGACTTTGCAAGTACAGTAATTGCTGTTAAGCTGATCACTCTTTGACATTCAGGAGTATATGCAAATTGCCATTACAAAAAATGAAGCAGTAAACTTTGGAAAAATTACTATTTGTCTCATTCTCAATACTTTTGGCCATGACTATACATGCTGCTTACAACAGCAGCGCAAATCACATACAAGCGATCACGTGGCCGCCCACTTGCACTGGGAATCAGGACTGCGATTTTTTTTTTTTTAAGGGTTGTAACAGGCTCATTTGAACAGTTGTACTGTCACGCCAGGTGTTAGTGCAACACAGAGGGAAAAGGGAGAGGGAGCCCAGACACTAGGGAAAGTCTGGTCTAGCGTCACCCTGTCTCAACTAATGGCCCTATATTGCCTCCTCAGCAATCGCCGAGCGCATGCCTCGCCCTGCTTTCCCTGGCGTAATTCTACGGCTAGAGATGAAAGGAGATGAGCACTAGTCAACCTCCACTAAAACTGTATAGACAACAAAGGTAGATAAAACAGGGGAAAATGGCTTAGCTTTAGATGAACTCCAAATGTGCACACGGCCTCAAGCTCCAGAGAGGACGAGGTACTGCTCCTGCTAAGCTTCACAAGTAAAATGAATATAGCCGGCGACGCCCTCTCAGACACACCAGGTATATATGTATATATACATCCAGACCAGAGAGCTAATTAGTAAGAGGGAGGTAGCCGCTCGGTGGTAAAGACAGCCTCCTATCTAGCAGCTGTCTGCAATGCAAAATGTAGAGATCTCCTGCAACCCACTGCAGGGCGACTGTCTGTCACCTGTGACACACCGGTGACATGTACTGTACATTGGGTCAGTATGATGCACATGTTCAACAGACAGGAAACTGACCCCATAATGATCAGTGTACCAGGGGACTTCAGCGATTTGTCATACAGACTTATGGTCTATGTGAGATTGCAGCTTGCCCCTGCCGTTTACAGACCGCACTAGTGAATGTCACTGGCAGCCACTGTGCACACAACTTGTGGCTATGTGACCGGCACTTTCCACAGGTGACCACTGCTGCCAACATGTTCATATAGGAATTTTGATATCTTTAAAACAATACTGTTCCCAGAATTTCCACAGGAGAGACTGCGTGTCAACCATCCTGTCAGTCTGGGCCACAGTCGTCTTCTGCTGAAGCTTCCCACTCCAAGCTGTGACTCCAGGGCACAGAGGACACAGGCATAGCATTCCCTGTCAGCCAATCACAGAAGTGCTTAGAAAGCAAAGTCTGTGATTGGCAGCCAGGCAATGAGGCACAAATGTCAGTGTGCAGTGCCTATAAATTTATAATGGTGTATAAAGGGGTGCTCTGGAGACCCCCTTATAGTGATCACGACATGGTTAATGCCCTGCTTCAGTGCTCTCCCTCCCAGCACCTTCCCCTCTTTTCATACCAACAGATCCGCAGCAGGGCACAGGCAGGTCAGGTGTCAGCAGCAGAGGGGGAATCACAGCACACCTTCCTCCCTGCAGTGTAGATAGATAAGACAGGACAGCAGCATTAACCCATAACAGGTGAGGACAGACGCCCCTTTCATCATAATCTTGTGTAGTGTGCAGCAAAGCGATGCACACTACACAAGACTACGCGATTAACAACCCAGATTCTTAACATTAGATCAACTGGAAATAAAAAAATTCCAGATCTTGAATCTTGGTGAAAAAAAAAACTTTTTTATCTCATGAAATGGGCTAATATTGTGCAAAACACGTAAAGCCGATAAAACGAAAACTACAGTACGTAGACGTGGTAACACTGGGATTGTACCGACCCGTGGAATAAATGTAACAAAAGTAAAAGATATATTATGCCACATGGTGAATGACACAAATTTAAAACATAAAAAACCCCATAGATTAATTGCTATTTTTTTCCCCCAATTCCTCTCGAAAAAAGTTAAGAAAATGTAATAAGTGCACTGTGTGAACCAAAAGGAGGTCAAGGAAAATACAAGAGCTGTGTGTATAATGTATTTATGGTACGTATGCCTCCAGCAGAGCCGTGTGTATAATGTATTTATGGTACGTATGTCTCCAGCAGAGCTGTGTGTATAATGTATTTATGGTACGTATGTCTCCAGCAGAGCCGTGTGTATAATGTATTTATGGTACGTATGTCTCCAGCAGAGCTGTGTGTATAATGTATTTATGGTACGTATGTCTCCAGCAGAGCTGTGTGTATAATGTATTTATGGTACGTATGTCTCCAGGAGAGCCGTGTGTATAATGTATTTATGGTACGTATGTCTCCAGCAGTGCTGTGTGTATAATGTATTTATGGTACGTATGCCTCCAGCAGAGCCGTGTGTATAATGTATTTATGGTACGTATGTCTCCAGCAGAGCTGTGTGTATAATGTATTTATGGTACGTATGTCTCCAGCAGAGCCGTGTGTATAATGTATTTATGGTACGTATGTCTCCAGCAGAGCTGTGTGTATAATGTATTTATGGTACGTATGTCTCCAGCAGAGCCGTGTGTATAATGTATTTATGGTACGTATGTCTCCAGGAGAGCCGTGTGTATAATGTATTTATGGTACGTATGTCTCCAGCAGTGCTGTGTGTATAATGTATTTATGGTACGTATGTCTCCAGCAGAGCCGTGTGTATAATGTATTTATGGTACGTATGTCTCCAGCAGAGCTGTGTGTATAATGTATTTATGGTACGTATGTCTCCAGCAGAGCCGTGTGTATAATGTATTTATGGTACGTATGTCTCCAGGAGAGCCGTGTGTATAATGTATTTATGGTACGTATGTCTCCAGCAGTGCTGTGTGTATAATGTATTTATGGTACGTATGTCTCCAGCAGAGCTGTGTGTATAATGTATTTATGGTGCGTATGTCTCCAGCAGAGCCGTGTGTATAATGTATTTATGGTACGTATGTCTCCAGCAGAGCCGTGTGTATAATGTATTTATGGTACGTATGTCTCCAGCAGAGCCGTGTGTATAATGTATTTATGGTACGTATGTCTCCAGGAGAGCCGTGTGTATAATGTATTTATGGTACGTATGTCTCCAGCAGTGCTGTGTGTATAATGTATTTATGGTACGTATGTCTCCAGCAGAGCCGTGTGTATAATGTATTTATGGTACGTATGTCTCCAGCAGAGCCGTGTGTATAATGTATTTATGGTACGTATGTCTCCAGCAGAGCCGTGTGTATAATGTATTTATGGTACGTATGTCTCCAGCAGAGCTGTGTGTATAATGTATTTATGGTACGTATGTCTCCAGCAGTGCCGTGTGTATAATGTATTTATGGTACGTATGTCTCCAGCAGAGCTGTGTGTATAATGTATTTATGGTACGTATGTCTCCAGGAGAGCCGTGTGTATAATGTATTTATGGTACGTATGCCTCCAGCAGAGCCGTGTGTATAATGTATTTATGGTACGTATGCCTCCAGCAGTGCTGTGTGTATAATGTATTTATGGTACGTATGCCTCCAGCAGTGCTGTGTGTATAATGTATTTATGGTACGTATGTCTCCAGCAGTGCTGTGTGTATAATGTATTTATGGTACGTATGTCTCCAGCAGAGCCGTGTGTATAATGTATTTATGGTACGTATGTCTCCAGCAGAGCCGTGTGTATAATGTATTTATGGTACGTATGTCTCCAGGAGAGCCGTGTGTATAATGTATTTATGGTACGTATGTCTCCAGGAGAGCCGTGTGTATAATGTATTTATGGTACGTATGCCTCCAGCAGTGCTGTGTGTATAATGTATTTATGGTACGTATGTCTCCAGCAGAGCCGTGTGTATAATGTATTTATGGTACGTATGCCTCCAGCAGTGCTGTGTGTATAATGTATTTATGGTACGTATGTCTCCAGCAGAGCCGTGTGTATAATGTATTTATGGTACGTATGTCTCCAGCAGAGCCGTGTGTATAATGTATTTATGGTACGTATGCCTCCAGCAGAGCCGTGTGTATAATGTATTTATGTACGTATGCCTCCAGCAGTGCTGTGTGTATAATGTATTTATGGTACGTATGTCTCCAGCAGAGCCGTGTGTATAATGTATTTATGGTACGTATGTCTCCAGCAGAGCCGTGTGTATAATGTATTTATGGTACGTATGTCTCCAGGAGAGCCGTGTGTATAATGTATTTATGGTACGTATGTCTCCAGCAGAGCCGTGTGTATAATGTATTTATGGTACGTATGCCTCCAGCAGAGCCGTGTGTATAATGTATTTATGGTACGTATGTCTCCAGGAGAGCCGTGTGTATAATGTATTTATGGTACGTATGTCTCCAGCAGAGCCTGTGTGTATAATGTATTTATGGTACGTATGTCTCCAGCAGAGGCCGTGTGTATAATGTATTTATGGTACGTATGGCTCCACAGTGCTGTGTGTATAATGTATTTATGGTACGTATGTCTCCAGCAGAGCCGTGTGTATAATGTATTTATGGTACGTATGTCTCCAGCAGAGCCGTGTGTATAATGTATTTATGGTACGTATGTCTCCAGGAGAGCCGTGTGTATAATGTATTTATGGTACGTATGCTCCAGCAGAGCCGTGTGTATAATGTATTTATGGTACGTATGTCTCCAGCGAGCCGTGTGTATAATGTATTTATGGTACGTATGCCTCCAGCAGTGCTGTGTGTATAATGTATTTATGGTACGTATGTCTCCAGCAGAGCCGTGTGTATAATGTATTTATGGTACGTATGTCTCCAGCAGAGCCGTGTGTATAATGTATTTATGGTACGTATGCCTCCAGCAGAGCCGTGTGTATAATGTATTTATGGTACGTATGTCTCCACAGTGCTGTGTGTATAATGTATTTATGGTACGTATGTCTCCAGCAGAGCCGTGTGTATAATGTATTTATGGTACGTATGTCTCCAGCAGAGCTGTGTGTATAATGTATTTATGGTACGTATGTCTCCAGCAGAGCCTGTGTGTATAATGTATTTATGGTACGTATGTCTCCAGGAGAGCCGTGTGTATAATGTATTTATGTAAGTATTTATGGTAGTATGTCTCCAGCAGAGCCGTGTGTATAATGTATTTATGGTACGTATGTCTCCAGCAGAGCCGTGTGTATAATGTATTTATGGTACGTATGTCTCCAGCAGAGCTGTGTGTATAATGTATTTATGGTACGTATGTCTCCAGCAGAGCTGTGTGTATAATGTATTTATGGTACGTATGTCTCCAGCAGAGCTGTGTGTATAATGTATTTATGGTACGTATGTCTCCAGCAGAGCCTGTGTGTATAATGTATTTATGGTACGTATGCCTCCAGCAGAGCTGTGTGTATAATGTATTTATGGTACGTATGTCTCCAGCAGAGCTGTGTGTATAATGTATTTATGGTACGTATGTCTCCAGCAGTGCTGTGTGTATAATGTATTTATG